>NC_073242.2:5000000-10000000 GCF_029281585.2 Gorilla gorilla gorilla
CTCCGGCCCCGCTTCAAAGCCAAGTGCCCCTCATCCAAAGAGGGCACCGGAGAGGGTCCTGGAAGCTCCACCACCCCTAGGGTGCTATCTAGGGCTCACTCCCAGAAATCTAGCGGGGAGACGGCTGCTGCACCGTCCTGGCCCACTTTCTCACCCGCAGCTTCTCCCCCACCTCACCTCACTGTTTCAAGGTTAGACCCAGATCTTCTGAAACATTCTCAAAGAAAGAGCTGACCCTTGTGCAGAGGCAAAATCTAGGTGAGGCTGGTCACCCAAGCGAGTACAGCTGGGTCAGGCCAGGCTGCCTCAGCCCCGGGCGTTAGGAAACCACCGGCCCCGCTGAGTCACGGCGACACAGCCCGGCTCTGCCGTGACACAGCACATTCAAGACGCCGCGGTCCCCCGGGGTCAGGGACACGCGAGGACAAGCTACAGACTGCTCGGAACTCAGGACAGGGCGGGGGAGCCCCCGACGCCAGGGAAATCCCCGTACCACGCGGGCTGAGTGCAGGCGGACCGGGCCAGGCCAGGACGCAGGGGTCGGCCCTCCCCCGCCCCGTTCCCCTGCCCTCTCCTGCCCCGCCCCGTTCCCCTGCCCTCTCCTGCCCCGCTCCGCTCCCCTGCCCTCCCTCGGGGCACCGAGCCCGCCTAGCTAGGGGACGCAGGAGGCTCGAGCCCGCGCTGGGAAGCGGCGAGCGCCCGGCAGAGGCAGGTTCCGAGAAGGTGACGCCTTCGCCTCGCTCCGGGCCTCTGAGAAGCCCGGGCCCACTCCGCGGCTGTCACACCCGGCTCCGTGACGCGGGGGACGCACCTGGAGGCGGGGGCGCACCTAGGGGAGGGCCCGCTCCTGAGCGCCGAGTAACGAGACCCGCACCTTGGCGGCGAAGGGCTGCCACGCGCTGGGGCCGCCGCCGATGCTGACTCACGGTCCGCGGCCACCTCGCGCCGCCGCCGGGGATTCAAACCCGGCCCGCGCCCCGCCCCCTCCGCGCTGGCCCCGCCCCGCAACGTGACTCAGCCCCGCCCCCGTCGCACTGGCCACGCCCCCCGCGCTGCCCTCCCCCAACCTTCTCCCCGACTCGGGCGCACCCGGTCCCCGCGGCTCCTGGCTACGAGCTGGGCGGGCAAGTGGGCGCGGGCAGCGGGGGCCAGAGGTCTTCAGGCAGAAAGCCCTAGAGCTGCCCCGCTGCCCAGCTCCTCCTGCCCTGCCCACCTGCACCTGCAGCTGCTCCGGGCGGACTCAGGTGAAACACGGTCGACCCAACAGGGGCGCTCGCGGGGCGGGGCGGCGTGAGCTGGGGCCGCTGCCTGCCCTGCAGGACCCTCCTCCCTCCCAAGTCCGCGTGCCTGCCCAGCCCCATCTAAACGCGAGGTACGGAGCTCGCAGGTCACTCTTAATCTGAAACCTGTTCCTATGAAGTGTAAGATGAAGGAAAATGGAACCTATCACATGGGTCTGAAATGATCCCACTAAAAATCCCTTAAATACAGAATCCGCTCATTTCTTCTATTCCGTGCTCCAGTCACAGTACACCTACAACCTGAAGGAAACTGTACTATTAACACAAGGAAAAAACGACCCAGTCTACACACCAGCTTTGTCCAAAACCCTCTACAACAGCTAATAAAATACACAGGCAGCCAGGCGGGCCTACACCTGGGGCCAGACAGTCCCGGGAGCCATGGGCAGGGAGTCCCTGAGCCTGGGGCGCAGGAGTGCCCTGGGGTCAGCGGGCAGGACACTGCCTCCAGCGCCTGCGGCTAGTGCAGGGATGTAACTTTACAGCGATGCCTCAGACATGGACAGAGGAAAAAAGTGACGCTGGCACTGGGTGGCAAAGCACACAATTTCAGCCGCAGCAGCAGCAACAATACATTGCCTCTAAGGCAGTGTCGATCCTGAAAAAAAAAAAAAATCCATCTCTTCACGTCTGAGTAGCTGGTTCAGGATTTTTTTTTTTTTTTTTTTTTTTTGAGAACAAGTCTCGCTCTGTCACCCAGGCTGGAGTGCAGTGGCACGATCTCAGCTCACTACAACCTCCGCCTTCGCGGTCCAAGCGATTCTCGTGCCTCAACCACCTGAGTAGCTGGGATTACAGGAGCAAGCCACCACACCCAGCTAATTTTTGTATTTTTGGTAGAGATGGGGTTTCACCATGTTGGTCAGGCTAGTCTTGAACTCCTGACCTCAGGTGATCCACCCGCCCTGGCCTCCCAAAGTGCCGGGATTACAGGCGTGAGCCACTGCTCATGGCTCAGGAAATATTTAAGTAAATGAAAGAGTGTGCTTCAAGATCGCGAGTGACATACTAAAACAGGTCAAATACGTACCTCAGATATGAAAAAATGATTGGAAAAATTACTACAAATGTGCTAACTCCAGTCCATCTGAAGGTCAGCTATGCAGATGCAGCCACGCCTCTGTCAAGCACACAGGCACCTGGCTCTATTTTCCACCCGAGTGAGCACAGTCCAAGATGGTCTCTCTTGTTTGGGATTTAATTTTCCTAAATATTTTTCTGCTATGCTCAAATTCTAGCATTACTACTTTTAGGTTGGGGAAGAGAAACTTTATTTAAAAAGAATGTGTGCTTATTTGTTTAAAAGAAAAAAATAAGTGGCCGGGTGTGGTGGCTCACGCCTGTAATCCCAGCATCTTGGGAGGCTGAGGCGGGCGGATCACCTGAGGTCAGGAGTTTGAGACCAGCCTGGCCAACATGGCAAAACCCCGTCTCTATTAAAAATACAAAAATTAGCCGGGCATGGTGGCACACACCTGTAATCCCCGCTACTCCGGAGGCTGAGGAGGGAGAATCGCTTGAACCTGGAAGGCAGAGGTTGCAGTGAGGCGAGATTGTGCCATTGCACTCCAGCCTGCACAACAGAGCAAGAAAAAAAAAGAACCTGCTCAGAGGCCAGACCCTCATGGAGCTTTAGCCACTGTGTAGACTTCATCCCTGACCTCTGAGTTTCTGATGGGGATGTGTGAATTTGAGGGTGTGATTTAGCAAGATCCAGGGCCCTGGATTATGCAACCCATTTATGATAGCGATCTCAAATTAAAACTAGCATGTTCTCACCGGGCCCGGTGGTGCCTGCCTGTGGTCTCAGCTCTACTTGAGAGGCTGATGCAGAAGCATCTCTTGAGCACAGGAGTTGGAGGCTGCAGCGAGTTGACTGTACCACTGCACTCCTGCCTGGGTGACAGGGCAAGACCCTGTCTTAAAAAATAAAACCCCAAAATGAACAAAAACAAACTCAGGGAAGGCCGTCACCTGTGGTGGTCTCCAAGTGCTCTGTCCCTGGGCTGGGATGGAATGGGACGGGGGTGGGCACCCCAGCATATTCAACTCGTGAGACCTCTCTGTTCAAGAGGAACAACATGGACGCCCTAGTTTCAAACTGAAAACACATGTGGGCTTGTTTCTGCCTGAGAGAAAGCTTAACACAGCACACAGCACTCCCACCCATGGAGTATTCACAGTTTTAAAAACCTACCCTTTACGGTGAAGCCCTAACAGGAGACATCCCACACCACACGCTTCCTCCTCCATAGAGGCTCCAAGAGAAGATGACTTCCAAAACAGGCCGGAGGGCGGAAGTTTGAGTCCTGTCCTGAAACCAGGTGAGCCCTCCATGGCAAGGCAGAAATGAGGAGCCCTTCCCTGGGCAGGGCAGCCCCATACTCCCAGCCAGTGAGGACGAAACAAACGCAAACACTGCTTGCGCCTGTGCCCCTGCCCCCGCCCCGACCGAGCCCCACCACTGGGCGCTGGGTCCATCCAGGATTCCCGCTCTCCCCATGGCCTCCTGAGGGAGGGACTGGCCCTGGATTCTGGAGGGTTCTCCGGCAGGTACACAACACAGCCCACATAGGAACACCAGGGCTGCGAGGGGGAGATGCACACGGCCACAAAAGGTCCCAGTGTTTGTGAAAGAGACCCTTTAAAAAATGCAGGTCGGGCACAATGGTTCACACCTGTAATCCCAGCACTTTGGGAGGCCGAGGTGGGAGGATCACCTGAGGCTGGGAGTTCGAGACCAGCCTGGCCAACGTGGTGAAACCTCATCTCTACTAAAAACACAAAAAACAGCCAGGTGTGGTGGCAGGTGCCTATAGTCCCAGCTACTCAGGAGGCTGAGGCAGGAGAATCACTAGAACCCAGGAGGAGGAGGTTGCAGTGAGCCAAGATTGTGCCACTGCCCTCCAGTCTGGGTGACAGAGCGAGACTCTGTCTCAAAAGAAACACACACACACATGCCGGGCACGGTGGCTCACACCTGTAACCCCAGCACTTTGGGAGGCCCAGGCGGGCAGATCACGAGGTCAGGAGATCAAGACCAGGCTGGCCAATATGGTAAAACCCGATCTCTACTAAAAATACAAAAAAAAAAAAAAAAATTAGCCGGGCGTGAGACAGCTACTCTGGAGGCTGAGACAGGAGATTGGCGTGAAGTCGGCAGGCAGAGGTTGCAGTGAGCCAAGATCACGCCACTGCACTCCAGCCTGGGCAACAAGAGAGAAACTCCGTCTCAAAAAAAAAAAAAAAAAAATCAAAATCAAAACAAAACAAAACCCACACACACACAAAAGAAAAATGTAAAGGCCTGGACTCAACCCCAAGCGGATGCAGGGATGGGACGGCCCAGCAGCAACACAGGCCAAGAGCTGTGCCCAGAAGATGCACCTGGTTGCAGAGGTGCTGAGAGCAGGGCCCTGGGTGCTTGGGGGACTGAGGACTGTCCTGGGGCCTCAGGAGCTGCACCTGGCTTTCCTCACAGACACCACTCAGGATGAGACTGGTCTAGTGTCCTGCCGATGTGTGGTCTGTGGCCTAAGTGGCCGCTGGGAAGACTCTCTCTCTCCTCGGCCTCCTTGGCCGGCAACGTCCAGGCCTGCGTGGATGGAGTTGCTGGGGGCTTACAGCTGGGCCTGAGCAGTTCCGTGTGGGGCAACCACCAATGACCAGAAGCTGCGGCTCTCGGGCAGGAGTCATTGCGGGTCTGGCCGCCGGGCCGCCGCCCACATCGATGCGGGTCCTGACGGTGCTGGGGTCCCACTCCGAGTCCCCAGAGTGTGTCCATGCAGGCACTGCAGCGAGGGCCCCCACCACGTGGCTCCAGCAGCCCTGTCCTCCTGATCCCATGCCCAGCTCCCCCGCCACACCCTGGACAGCAGAGGATGTAGGAGAGGAAACGGTGGGCTCCAGGGCTGCAGCAGCAGAGGCCAGACCCGGGCTGAGCTGAGCAGGGCCCAGCCTCACTGCACCCCCAACCCCATCCCATTCCACCGCAGCCCAGGGACACAGAACTTGGAGACCACCACAGGTGGCCTTCCCTGAGTCCCTCACTGTCACTGTCAGGACAGAGAGGCAGGTTTGGGTCCCTTGGGCGCTGGTGGCCATGGAACATGGGGCTTCAGCACATCCCATCACTCACCAAGCGTCTCTGCAAGCAAAGCCCTGCACGGGTGTGGCCAGGTGTCCCCCACCACCCCAACACGGTGGGTGTCCCCCACCACCCCAACACAGTGGGTGTCCCCACCACCCCAACACAGCCTTTCCCCAGGGGCTGAAAGGGACCAAGGACACACACAGCCCAGCTCCCGGCACTGTCTCGCCCCCAGCTCTGCCTGCTGCCCACTCCGGGCTTCTGGAAGACTCTGCCCCCCAGGGTCTGGGCTCCCGGCCAGGCCCCCACGGGTCCCCACAGCCCAGCATCATCACGTGTCTCAGTGCCCAGTGACTCCCTCCAACTAAAGGCCTCCCAAAGCTGCCAGCCCAGGTGCTCACAGCTGTGCCCCCGACTCCAAGCCTTCACCGGGCTCCCCACCCCATCACTGTCCCCCACCCTCAGTGCCCTCACTGGCCCACAACCCCTACTTTCAATTTTTTTTTTGAGATGGTCTCACTCTCTCACCCAGGCTGGAGTACAGTGGTGCAATCACAGCTCACCGCAGCCTCGACCTCCTGGGTTCAAGGGATCCTCCCACCTCAGCCTCCCAAGTACCTGGGACCACAGGTGTGCACCACCATGCTTGGCTAATTATTTTATTTTTAGTAGAGATGAGGTCTTACTATGTTGCCCAGGCTGGTCTTGAACTTCTGGGCTCAAGTGATCCTCCTGCCCCGGCCTCCCACAGCGCTGGGAGCACAGGCGGCCACTCCCACAACTCCCATCATCTGTCAACAACCTCCCTGTTCTCCGTCCCTGAGCCGGACGGCGCCTGCTCTGCCTGGCTCCTGGGAGGCTCTTCGTCCCCAGCGCCTGCGCCACCCAGGCCAGGAGCCTCTCTGAGCCAGCGCTTGTTTCCACAACCACATGTGCAACACAACCAAAGTGACAGATGACTGAAAACACGCGTCTGGCTTCTCTACAGAAATGACGATTCTGTAACATGTCCTGAAACAGAAGCGGTGTTCCTGAAAAGCTACAGCATGAAACAGAAGGAGGTCAGGGAGAAAGGAGGACGGCGCCGGACTTACCGAGGACGGCCTCTACAGTGCTGCTGGCGGGGCCGAGCGGGAGGGCACGGGCGGGGGGCGCGGGCAGCGCAGTGGGGGAGGAGCTGCCGGAGCCGGCGCTGGATGCCAGGCTGGAGCTCACGCTGGAGGCCGGCGGGTGGACCGCTGCAAACACGGCCAGGTGGTTCTGTTCAAAGACATAAACACCATGAGCGCGAGCCCCCTGAGTGGAGGAGGCAGCGCCACGTCAGCACCCTGCAGGAAGCACCGCGGGACGGCGGCCAACTTCTACGCCCTGGCGAGGCCCAGGGAGAGCTTCCCAGACCCGGAGGGACTCTGACTGCACCGAGGAGAAACACCAGGACGGCAGGGCAGCGGGCTACGGTGCACTCGGGACAGGCACAGACACCTCTGGGGAGTGTCTCATGAGCTCTTCTGCAGAAAACGTTTCAGGAGTAGACATTTGCCAGTAAAAATCAATCTGGCACGTGCAGAAAGATGTGTCAGCGGCCAGGGGACTGCCAGCCCGAGGGGCAAGCCGTGCAGCCTGCCTGCCCTTCTCCCCACACCTCCTGGGTGCCCCCGCCCCGGCTCTCGCCCAGGACTGGCTCCTGAGCACCTTGGGGGGCCCCCAGAGAAATGTCCTCCCAGGGACTTAAAAAGAAACCCAGCACCACTTCCAAAACATCCATAGCGTGGTCCTGTGACCTCGTCACCAGGGAAAGTAAAACACAGGGCAATTCACATGATCTGTATTTGGTGGATAATAGATCAAAAGAAAAAGAGCAACACACAGAGCAGTGCTGAATAAAAACCCGGTAACGGGGAGGGCGCTGCACACAAGAAAACACCCGACACAAAAGACCCAGAGCCACCTACAAGGTCACTGCAAAATCAAGCATCAAAAGCTGGATTAGAATGAGTTTCTGGCTGGGCACAGTGGCTCATGCCTGTAATCCCAGCACTTTCGGAGGCCAAGGTGGGCAGATTACTGGAGGTCAGGAGTTCGAGACCAGCCTGGCCAACATGGCGAAACCCTGTCTCTACTAAAAATACAAAAAAAATTAGCCAAGGCCAGGTGCAGTGGCTCACACCTGTAATCGCAGCACTTTGGGAGGCCGAGGTGGGCAGATCACCTGAGATCAGGAGTTCGAGACCAGGCTGCCCAACATGGGGAAACCCCATCTCTACTAAAAATACAAAAAATTAGCCGGGCGTGGTGGCGGGTGCCTGTAATCCCAGCTACTCGGGGGGCTGAGGCAGGAGAATCGCTTGAATCCGGGAGGCGGAGGTTGTGGTGAGCGGAGATCACACCAATGCACTGCAGCCCGGGCAACAGAGAGACTCTGTTTCCAAAAAAAATGAATTGCATCCTGAAATATTACAAGTGAAATGGTATGATATCTGGGTTTTGCTGCAAACTAATGCAGAAAAAGTTAACCTTGGGAGGTGTGATTTTACTAGTTTGTCTGCTTAAGTAAAACTGTCCATAATGAAGAAATTTTAATGTGCATTTCCTAAGGGTCAGAAATCCCCGACAAGAACGCGCCTGGCTCCCGGCTTCTGTGACCTAAGGGTCCTACTGCCTGCCCTGGCTTCCTTCTGGATACCAGATTTGCTCCTCAGCCCACGGCACAGGAGGTGCACAGAGCCCCCTGTGACTGACTCTGAAAACAGTCCCCTCCAGCTGCAAAGTCTGGAGACAGCCACCAGAGCTCCCTGCCCAGGTGCGAGAAGGGGCCTGCCCCCTCGTCCATAATCCACTTCCTCTCCCTGGCCCAGAGACCACTTTCCCCCAAGCCATGAAAAAAGGGACCACAGTCCACCCCATGAGTATCAGGGACGGCGGTAACTCCTGCACCCTACACCGCAGACCCACCCAGCCATGCAACACCGCGGACCCACCCAGCCATGCAACACCGGGGACCCTCCCAGCCATGCAGCACCGGGGACCCTCCCAGCCATGCAACACTGCGGACCCACCCAGCCATGCAACACTGGGGACACTCCCAGCCATGCGTGGTGCTGCCAATACCCCCCATCAATCCCCCATGGTGAGCCTGGTGACAGGGTTGCTGGAAGCCTCATGTTCTCCAGCAAGCAGCCCAGAAACACTATGGGTGATTCGAGACCTGGTGCCATCTCAGTGGCAACCCGCCCCCTATCCCCTGCACTTCCTGTCCCTGCTTCAGAGCCTCAATGTGGCCCCAGGAAGGCTGAGAAGGACCTCTTGACAGACGTTCTGGTGACCAAACATCCAGGAGCAACGCAGACACCTGGGAGCTCCTTGTACCCCGATGGCTTGGATCGGGGAGGGAGCCGACCTTCTCTACCAGCAAAGGACAGGGCCACCTGGGCTGCGGGGCTGAGGAGGCAGGCACCAGCAAGGGGTGAGTGACATGGGGCGGTCTGCTGAGCTCACCGCATCCAGCAGCTGTCACTCAGAACCAAAAGCTCAGGATGGCAACGCATGGCCCTCCGGGGACGTGGACACTGCACAGCCGCACGGCTGCCCGTCCCTCCGGGGACGTGGACACTGCACAGCCGCACGGCTGCACGGCCCTCTGGGGACGTGGACACTGCACGGCCGCACGGCTGCACGGCCCTCTGGGGATGTGGACACTGCACGGCTGCACGGCCCTCCGGGGACGTGGACACTGCACGGCCGCACGGCTGCACGGCCCTCTGGGGATGTGGACACTGCACGGCCGCACGGCTGCACGGCCCTCTGGGGATGTGGACACTGCACGGCCGCACGGCTGCACGGCCTGCAGAAGCCCTCCCCCACCCCCACCTCGTCCCATCTCTTGGCAGCCCACCCTGTGTCCCGGGGTCTGCCCAGGTCCGTGCTCTGGGGCACGGTCCCTACACACAAGCTGCCCCTGCTCAGTCAGGCTGAGGTCCCCCATGTCCTGACCCACCAGTAGCCTAGAGGCCACTGCCCGGGTCACAGTCACCCCTGTGGATGTCCTCTCAGCTCCATGACCCCTGTGGGCGTCTCAGTCCTTGCCTGAACCCAACTCCAGAGCATCACCCAGGCCCAGAGGCCACCTCCCATGGAAGGGAGAGCCGAGGGACTGTTGCCTGGAAGGGTCCCGGGCCCACCAAGAAGCCGTGGACGACGCTGGGGTTTGCAGAGCAGGCCTGCCCCGCCCTGGGTCTGACAGGGAGTCTGTGCCCTGCACCTGTGTCTGTATAGAGCCCAAGAATGCAGAAAGCAGGGAGGCACCACAGTGCAGGTGCCACGTTTGCCCCCAAAGCAGCACTGGTCTGAGGGCTGGGCATGGGCTGACCCTTGGCTGGGACAGGCGGCCTCAGGCTCCCAAAGCACTGCCCGGCCCAGGGTGAGTGCAGCACCCTCAGAAGCCAAGGCCGCCTCCTTCCCGGCTGTCTGCAGGAGGGGACTCCACCCTGGAGGCCTTCCCCAGCCTACTGGAGGCCATAAACCAACAGGGACCAGAGAGGAAGCCTCAGCCCTGAGTGACCCCCAGACCCCATGCTGACCCTGCCCGGGAGCTGGCCGGGGTGATGCGCACACTGTGACTTCAGCCCAAATGATCACCTGAGAATCATCAACATCCATGTCACTCCTTGTACCCCAAGGCACAATGGCCACAGATGACGGGCCTGGTGTGGGAGTCCATCCACATGAGGGATGGGCACAGTGAGAGGGGTCAGATGAGAGCCTCGTGAGGATCCCACACCTTCCCTAACACCGGCACCATTCTCCCCATGGGGACACCACGCCTCCCCTACCACCAGCACGGTTCACACCACGGGGACACTGCGCCTCCGCTGACACCAGCACCGTTCCCCCTGTGGGGACGCCACGCCTCCCCTACCACCGGCACCCTTCACACCACGGGGACGCCGCGCCTCCCCTACCGCCGGCACCGTTCACACCACGGGGACGCCGCGCCTCCCCTACCGCCGGCACCGTTCACACCACGGGGACGCCGCGCCTCCCCTGACACCGGCACCGTTCACACCACGGGGACGCCGCGCCTCCCCTGACACCGGCACCGTTCACACCACGGGGACGCCGCGCCTCCCCTGACACCGGCACCGTTCACACCACGGGGACGCCGCGCCTCCCCTGACACCGGCACCGTTCACACCACGGGGACGCCGCGCCTCCCCTGACACCGGCACCGTTCACACCACGGGGACGCCGCGCCTCCCCTGACACCGGCACCGTTCACACCACGGGGACGCCGCGCCTCCCGACACCGGCACCGTTCACACCACGGGGACGCCGCGCCTCCCCTGACACCGGCACCGTTCACACCACGGGGACGCCGCGCCTCCCCTGACACCGGCACCGTTCACACCACGGGGACGCCGCGCCTCCCCTGACACCGGCACCGTTCACACCACGGGGACGCCGCGCCTCCCCTGACACCGGCACCGTTCACACCACGGGGACGCCGCGCCTCCCCTGACACCGGCACCGTTCACACCACGGGGACGCCGCGCCTCCCCTGACACCGGCACCGTTCACACCACGGGGACGCCGCGCCTCCCCTGACACCGGCACCGTTCACACCACGGGGACGCCGCGCCTCCCCTGACACCGGCACCGTTCACACCACGGGGACGCCGCGCCTCCCCTGACACCGGCACCGTTCACACCACGGGGACGCCGCGCCTCCCCTGACACCGGCACCGTTCACACCACGGGGACGCCGCGCCTCCCCTGACACCGGCACCGTTCACACCACGGGGACGCTGCGCCTCCCCTACCACCAGCACCGTTTGCCCCGTGGGGACAGCACACCCCAAGCTACCACCGGCACTGCCTGCCTGGTTTTTCTTCTCTGTATTATGGTGAAATATAATATAAAATTTACTACAGTGGCCATGGTTTGGTGTAGTACGTGGCATGAATTCCATCCACGCCGCTGCGCAGCCATCACCACGTCCACCTCCAGAACTCCTCATTTTCCAGCCGGAAGCTCTGACCCCGTGAACACTTGCCCCCTCCCCCGGCCCTGGCCCCCACCATGCCACCTGCTGTCCGTGAATGTGATTCCACTAGAGACCTCCTGTGAGTGGAATCACGCAGGGTTTGCCTTTCAGTAACTGGCTCATTTCAGTCAGCACAGGGTCTTTGTTATGGACCAAACGTGTCCCCCTCGAATTCCTACGTGGAAGCCTTGACCCCCGGTGTGACTAAATTTGGAGATAGGGCCTGTGAGGAGTAATTAAGGTGAAACGAGTTCTTACTCCAGGCGTGGAGGCTCACACCTGTAATCCCAACACTTTGGGAGGTCAAAGCAGGAGGATTGCTTGAGCCTAGGAGTTCGAGAACAGGCTGGGCAACCCCATTTCTAAAAAAATACAAAAATTAGCCAAGCCTGGTGGTGTATGCCTGGGGTCCCAGCGACTCAGGAGGCTGCAGTGGGAGGACTGCTTCAAGCCTGGGAGTCCCGGGCTGCAGTGAGCTGGGACTGGGCCGCTGCACTACACCTGGGTGACACAGCCAGACGCTGCCTCAAAAAATTTAAGAATCTGTAAAAAAACAACAGCAACAATGAAACGAGGTGTTGGGGCAGGGGCCTACGCAGCCGCTGTCCTCAGGAAGAGACCCCAGGGATGCCCACGCGCAGAGGGGTAACCCCAGAGGACATGGAGGAGGCAGCATCTGCACCCAGGGGGGCCTCAGGAGCCAGCTCTGGACAGCTCAAGCTCAGACTCAGCCCCCAGAACTGAGAGAGTCAAGTGCTGCTGCTTGGGGATTGGTTTGGTTTTGGTTTGGTTTGGTTCTGGTTTGGTTTGAGACAGGGCCTCACTCTGTCGCCCAGGCTGGAGTGCTTGGCTCACTGCAACCTCCACCTCCTGGGCTCCAGCAATTCTCTTGCCTCAGCCTCCCAAAGTGCTGGAACCACAGGTGTGAGCTACTGTGCCCAACTAAAACTACCTCATTCATTCATTCATTCATTCAGAGACAGAGTCTCACGGTGTCACCCAGGATGCAATGCAGTGGCACGATCTCGGCTCACTGCAACCTCCACCTCCTGGCTTCAAGCGATTCTCCTGCCTCAGCTTCCCAAGTAGCTGGGACTACAGGTACGTGCCACCATGCCTGGCTAATATTTTGTATTTTTAGTACAGATGGGGTTTCACCATGTTGGCCAGGCTGGTCCCGGACTCCTGACCTTGTGATCCGCCCACCTTGGCCTCTCAAAGTCCTGAGATTACAGGTGTGAGCCACCGTGCCCGGCAAGTTCTGCTGTTTGAACGGCCCCATCTGCATCCTTCCCTCGCAGCCCAAGAAAAGTAACACAGATTGGCTCCAAAGGGCCCCTCTTATTTCCCCGAGCGGAAAACAGCAGGATGTTGTGGCTTTGTTTCCAAGGTATAACACGAATGTTTCAAACAGACAAACACGGGGGTACCAGGAGAGAGCTAATTCTATAACAAGCGGACGTTAACCAGATGGCTTTGCGAGCCGAGAGGGGGCGGGACCAAGGATGCATGAGCGCTGCCCTAACGTGATGCCACGGGTCAGGCACGAGGGCGGGAAGCCTCAGCCCTAACGCGATGTCAGGCACGAGGGCAGGAAACCTTGGGGGCCTGTACCTGCTTGCTGTCTTGCTCGCTGCCCCTAGGGCCACCCTCGGCTGGCGAGTCTCTCCGCTTGGCCTGCAACATAAAAAACAGTCATGTGTGGAAAAAGCAGGGAAGACATGTAAATTAAAAACATACAATTCAGGCTGGGCACAGTGGCAGCACTTTGGGAGGCTGAGGTGGGCGGATCATCTGAGCTCAGGAGTTCGAGACCAGCCTGGCCAACATGGTGAAAACCTGTCTCTACTAAAAACACAAAAAATAGCCAGGCGTGGTGGCACATGCCTGTAGTTTCAGCTACTCGAGAGGCTGAGGCAAGAGAATCGCTTCAACCCAGGAGGTGGAGGTTGCAGTGAGCCGAGATGGCACCACTGCACTCCAGCCTGGGCAACAAGAGTGAAACTCCATCTCGAAAAATAGAATAAAAAATGTAAAAAAGGATATCGCTTGAACCCAGGAGGTGGAGGCTGTAGTGAGCCAAGGTCATACCACCGCACTGCAGGCTGGGCGATAGAGTGAGACTCTGTCTCCAAAAAAAAAATACACACACACACACACACACACACACACACACACACGTACCTATTCAGCAGTACTCTTGGTCCCTTAAAGATACACACACACACACACACACACACACACGTACCTATTCAGCAGTACTCTTGGTCCCTTAAAGATACACACACACACACACACACACACACACACACAAGCTCTGCTCAGAATTTAGACGAATGCTATTTTTTGTTTTGTTTTGTTTTGAGACAGGATCTCGCTCTGTCTCCCAGGCTGGAGCGCAGTGGCATGACCTCCCTGGCTAAAGCAATCCTCCTGTCTCAGCCTGCCAAGAAGCTGTGAGCACAGGCATTTGCCAGTGGACCCAGTTAATTTTTCAAAGCTTTCTGTAGAGACAGGGTCTTGTTATGTTGCCCAGGCGGGTCTTGAACTCCTGACCTCAAGCGATTGTCCCACCTCAGCCTCCCAAAGTGCTTGGTTTACAGGCGTGAGCCACTGCAACTGGCCAAAGATGCCAAATCTTGAAGGTCTCATGAAACAGAAGAGATGCCTGAATCTGCCTGTTGGTTCTCCTGACATCCATTTCTTTTCTTCTCATTTTTTTTCTGAGACAAAGTCTCACTCTGTCATCCAGGCTGGAGTGCAGTGGTGCATTCTCAGCTCACTGCAACCTCCACCTCCCGGGTTCAAGCAATTCTCCTGCCTCAGCCTCTGGAGTAGCTGGGATTACAGGCGCATGCCACCACGCCTGGCTAATTTTTGTATTTTTAGTAGAGATGGGGTTTCACCATGTTCATCAGGCTGGTCTCAAACTCCTGACCTCAGGTGATCCACCCGCCTTGGCCTCCCAAAGTGCTGGGATTACAGGCGTGAGCCACCGCGCCCGGCCCTGAGTTCCATTTCTTACATTTGAACGTGGCTCTCTGACCCTGGGTTGGTCCGTGTGAAGGCAGGGTGCCAGCTCTGCACTCCCTGAACCAACCACGGCATCAAACCCCAAACCGAGCCATTCACCTAAGGCAGAGGCTCAGGTGAAACTGTAAGAAATATATGAAGGGGGTCAGAGTATGCCACCCCAAAACATGCCACTCTTTGACAAAAAGATTATTTTGAGTTGAAGGCAGCTGAAAAACAGCAGATGCAGGAGCAGCTCTCTGCTTCCTTCCTGCCTCGAAGCCGGGCGTGAATTCCCTCTGTGAAGGTGTCCTCTCCCCTCTCCACACCAGGAGGAGAGACTGCAGATTGAGGCTGCATAACCAACCTCACAGAAGTTACTCTTACCTTCCGCCAGTCTCCCCCATAGCCTTACCTTCCTAGAAGCCCAATCCCCTCTTCCCCCCTCTTTTTTTTGTTTGAGACGGGGTCTCATTCTGTCACCCAGACTGAAGTGAAACGACGGGATCTCACCTCACCACAACCTCCGTCTCCTGGGTTCAAGCGATTCTCCTGCCTCAGCCTCCTGAGTAGCTGGGATTACAGGCACCCACCACCACACCTGGTTAATTTTTGTATTTTTAGTAGAGATGGGGTTTCACCACGTTGGCCAGGCTGGTCTTGAACTCCTGACCTCAGGTGATCCACCCGCCTCAGCCTCCCAAAGTGCTGGGATGACCGGCGTGAGCCACTGCCCCCAGCCTAGTGGCAAGGATTTTTCTAGACTCTTCTAGAAGAGCCACGAACTCCACAGACTGCCCACGACCACACTGCTGAAAACTCATATCCATCCACCTCCCTAACAGTTCAATTAAACCAAAGGACACTGGGCATTGTCCTGGGAAGGCCGTTCACTTACATTTCCCGGCTGGCCGCTGCCGCTGCCCGTGGAGGCAGGACTCGTGAGGTGGAGGTCGCGACAGCCCCATTCATTCACCATCCCCAGGCTCTCTGCAAGGACAGGGGAGCAGCAGACTCTGAGGGCTGCTGGTGGGCGACAGTGACACGCAGAAGTCTCCGCACCACACGTCAGGGCCGAGTGTGCGCGGCCTTGTCACAATCATCCCTCAGGGGTGCGGCAGAGGACAGCTGGGCAGTGATGGGGACACTCAGGGCAACAGGACCCTCGGGTCTTAGACCAGTTTTTCATGTTTTAACACTACAAGCAATGTTTAAAACGTGACCAAGAATAGCTGCCCTCCCCACCAAAATACAAAACAAAGGAAAATTTGAGCTTGCGACCACACACAGAAAACCTGGAACCCAAACCCTAGGGCTGGGAGGAGGAGGCCGCGTGGGTTCCCACTGAACCCAAACCCCAGGGCTGCCAGGAGGAAACCCACTGCAGTGTGGAGGCGGCCGCGTGGGTTCCCACTGAGTCCAACCCCCAGGGCTGCCAGAAGGAAACCCCACTGCAGCGTGGAGGAGGCCGCGTGGGTTCCCACTGGGGCTTGTTTCTGCTGCTGGGAACTTATTAGGGACCACGTAATCGCCAAAGCTAAGCCCTCATCCCCTGGACAGCAAATGGGCTCTGGAAAGCACAGGGTCACCCTGAGCAACCCTGCTTGAGGGTCTCTGCTGTCTCCCCGAGCTGGGGCGGACAGAACCCCTCTCCACAAGGGAGGTGGTGCTCCTGGGTGGGTGCCTGGCAAGATGGCAGTCTCAGAGCAAGGCCCACGCAGCGGATGGCAGAAGGACCCAGCTTGGATGCCCAGGAGGCAGGTGGAGGCGCCAGCCAGCCCACACCAGGACTCAGCTTCCAGGCTCAGGGCCCCAGCATGCCTAGAGACAGGCTCCCTGCAGGTTCCACCAGGCCTGGCCCACGCCGGCGTGGAGGGAGCCCAGCCTCACATGGCACAAACACCCCAGGGAGCCTCCACGGGCATGTCAGGGACCCCCAGCCCCCAACCACGGTGCTGAGCTCCTGCCCGCCTTCCAGGTCCTCGTGGCCAGCTCCGGGTCATCAGTAACTCCAGTGAGGGCCTGCAGAGCCGCGGAACCTGCTAAGGTGAACCTGCCACAGGGACGGTTACTCACTCTCAACGTGTGCAAAGGCACAGAAGGGGCCGCGCGGGCAATACCCGGTTTGGCGCATGTCGTTGCATTTTGTAGATTTGTAGATCTGGGGAAAAAAGTGAAATAAAGAGGTTGGATTGGAAATGGGATTCTGTGGAAAAACCACAGCTGGCGTCATCCCAAGGGAGAGGATTAAGCTCCAAATCATAACAAGACACCCCTGAAAAGGGGGGCGTGGGCTCTGCCCTCCTCCACGTGTGCCCTTGGTCCCCACATCCCTCCTCTCTGCAGAGCTGACCCACAGGGAACACGCACACACGTGGGGCCATTCCCACAGCATCTGCCCTCCCATCACAGGCAAAGTCATTTCCCCGCTTGATATTTTCTGAAAGATGCACCAAATTCAGAGTCTGGTATGCAGCAGGTGCCTAATAAGTGCCTATTAAAAGGAACACGTGTGTCTGTTCCCTGATCAGACCCACTGACCCTTCACCTAGGGTGACAGCCCCTCTCATGAGGTCAACAACACTTAAGACCCGGCAAGGGACAGACCAGCCTGGAAGCCCCCAGTCTGCCTTGGGAGGCCTGGCCCAGCCCCTCCTGCTCCGTAGCTCTCCGGAAAGGACACGGCACCTGGCACACCCGGCCTCCAGTGCCCACACCTGCCTGGGTCCCAGCAGGAAGCCTCTCTCCTGACCTCCAGCCTGGCCCCACCCCCCACGGCCCTCCCACCACGTCAGGCACCTGGTGGGGTCCCGTTTGCTTGTTCATTTTGTTTGTTTCTTTTTTGAGAGAGAGTCTCGCTCTGTCACCCAGGCTGGAGTGCAGTCGCAAGATCTCGGCTCACTGCAATGTCCACCTCCCGAGTTCAAGTGATTCTCTTGCCTCAGCCTCCCAAGTAGCTGGGATTACAAGCATGTGCCACCACGCCTGGCTAAGTTTTGTAGTTTTAGTAGAGATGGGGTTTCGCCATGTTGGCCAGGCTGGTCTCGAACTCCTGACCTCGGCCCCACAAAGTGCCGCGATTACAGGCGTGAACCACCGTGCCCGGTCTGTTCATTTTTTTTTTTTTTTTTTTTTTTGAGCCAGAGTCTGGCTCTGTCGCCCAGGCTGGAGTACAATGGTGCCATCTTGGCCCACTGCAACCTCTGCCTCCTGGATTCAAGCAATTCCCCTGCCTCAGCCTCCTGAGTAGCTGTGACTACAAGCATGAGCCACCAAACCTGGCTAATTTTTGTATTTTTAGTAGAGACGGGTTCACCATGTTGGCCAGGCTGGTCTCGAACTCCTGACCTCAGGTGATCTGCCTGCCTCGGCCTCCCAAAGTGCTGGGATTACAGGCGTGAGCCACTGTGCCTGGCCTGTTTGTTTTTAATACAAATCTGAGTATGGTCCCTTGGCAACTACACGGCTGGGTGTGAACACAGCCTCCCTGTACCGTCCATACCCTGCACCTTCTAGTGGAGGCACAGGCCTGGCTCCATCTCAGGCTGCCCCTTCCGCCCCAGGAACCTCCTGCCTCGGAAGAGTCCTTGTTTACCTGGGGCGGGGCCCAGGCGGGAGGGTTTATCTCACTCAGGATTTACGGTGCGGCTGTGGCCCACGTGATGCCAGCTCCACTCAGCTGGGTACCAGGGACTAGGGTCTGCAGCCAGGCCTGCGTGACTGAACACAGAAAACACCCTGGACACCAGACTCCCGACAAGCCCCTGGTGGCACCGTTGAGTGTGTGGTCACCGACACCCAGAAAGCATGATGCGCGTCTGTGACAACACGAGTCAAGAAACGACGGGAAGCAGCGCCTGGTCCTTCCCAGCCCCTGCACGCCTCCCCCTTGGCTGAGGATTTTACTTTTTTTAGATAGAGTCTTGCTCTATCCCCCAGGCTGGAGTGCAGTGGCGCACTCTCGGCTCACTGCAACCTCAGCCTCCCAGGTTCAAGTGATCCTCGCGCCTCAGCCTCCAAGTAGCTGAGACTATAGGCGTGCACCACTACACCTGGCTAATTTTTGTATTTTTAGTAGAGACAGGGTTTCGCCATGTTGACCAGACTGGTTTCGAACCCCTGACCTCAAGTGATGTGCCCGCCTCAGCCTTCCAAAGTGCTGGGATTACAGTGTGAGCCACCGTGCCTGGCCTGAACATGTGTTTTTTTTTGTTTTTTTTTTTCCTTGAGATGGAGTCTCGCTCTGTCCTCCAAGCTGGAGTGCAGTGGCATGATCTCAGCTCACTCTAAGCTCTGCCTCCCGGGTTCAAGTGATCCTCACGTCTCAGCCTCCCAAGTTCAAGTGATCCTCGCGTCTCAGCCTCCCAAGTAGCTGGGACTACAGGCGCGCACCACCACACCCAGCTAATTTGGGTATTTTTAGTACAGACACGTTGACCAGGCTGGTTTCGAACCCCTGACCTCAAGTGATTTGCCTGCCTCTGCCTCCCAAAGTGCTGAGATTACAGTGTCAGCCACCGTGCCTGGCCTCAATATATATATATTTTTTTCTTTTTCTTTTTTTTCTTGAGGCAGAGTCTTGCTCTGTTGCCCAGGCCAGAGTGCAGTGGCGCGATCTCAGCTCACTACAAGCTCCGCCTCCTGGGTTCACGCCATTCTCCTGCCTCAGCCTCCTGAGTAGCTGGGACTACAGACGCCCGCCACCATGCCCGGCTAATTTTTTGCATTTTTAGTAGAGACGGGGTTTTGCCAGGATGGTCTTGATCTCCTGATCTCGTTATCCAGCTGCCTCAGCCTCCCAAAGTGCTAGGATTACAGGCGTGAGCTACTGCACCCAGCCCTGAATATGTATGTTTTTAATTGAGATTTTCTCTCTGCTTTTTTCCCCACATGACTCTTTCTTCTGTTACAGGCCAAGTGGAGAGACTCGCTGGCTGAGGGCAGCCCGAAGGCCAGCAAGGAAGACAAGCAAGCAGGTACAGCCCTCGTGCCCCGACCCCCAGGCTTCCCGACCTGTGCCAGCCCTCGGCCAAAGTTAATCACTGTTCCTTCTGTGTGATAACCACGCTGTGAACCCCACAGCTTCTCTGGGACCTTCCAGCAACCCCTACGCCTGGGGGGTCGGAGGGACGTACCTCGGGATGGAACTGCTGCTCCGTGCGGGAGTGGCAATACTGGCAGCCGTCGCCGCCATCGCAGCGTGAGGGCTCCCCCCACTCATCCCCGTGCTTCACACTGGGGCAGGGCGTGGACCTGGGGATGAGGAGGTGTCAGGGGGACACAGAGGACTTGGCTCCCCCCCCGACCCCCGTGCTTCACGCTGGGGCAGGGCATGGACCTGGGGATGAGGTGTCAGGGGGACACAGGAAGACATGGTTCCTCGTGTGCCCAGGGGTGTCTGCCTCCCACCAGGAGGGGCCTCGGGCATGGGGCCCTGGAGTGACAGGCAACGCAGCTCTGCGCTCATGGACACGTAGGCCCGGCCAGTGCCAGGATGGGGTCAGGAGCCCCGGGGCTGTTCTTCACAGAATTTAACTTGAGTCTGAGTCACAGCCACCCTCACAGACGTGGAGAACGCAGGGGAGAAGCAGCCGAACCTCCTGGGGACAGTGAGGCCGGGCGCCCAGACAGCACGGGGCTGTCTCCTCGCCAACTTTCTATAAAATGGAGGCGAGAGTTTTGATCCCACAATTTAAAACTCCGCACCAATTTCAAATTACCTATGTTCCTACTGCAGTGAGCTGAGACTGCACCACCGCACTCCAGCATGGGCGACAGAGTGAGACTCTGTCTCATAAAAAAACAAAATCCTCTACTCTTCGTGGAATCTCTAGCTGCTTTATTGTAACTGACTTGGATTTATGGGTCACATTAAGTGCCTGTTGAAAAAATAATTTTTCCTTTCTTTCCATGACGGGCGATGACAAAATCTCAGACACTAATTTGTGGTTTGTTCTACAGCCGTTCAGGTCCCTTACTCGGAAGCTGCTCAGAAGGAGACTGAACGTGGCAAAACAACAAGGAGGGGGGAGTCCTTCCCAAGGGAAGCACAGGTGCTCTCCGGGGCATGCGAAGCAGCACCAAGTCATTCAAAAGAGGTGAGGGTGGTTCTCTGCTCAAAGGAAGAGCTGGACACAGACAGGGCCTCAGGGAGGCCAAGGCCATGGCCCAGGCATCCAGACACCCTGTGGGGTCTGCACCCCCCACCCCCCTCTCAGGTGCAAACTGCAGATGGGAGGCAAGCCAGGCCAGGCACAACCAGAAGGCTGGGCTGGAGCAAGGAGGAGAAAGGGGCTTCAGAGGCAAGCAGGCTGCGAGGTGCCAAACCCACAAGCCAGACCCAAGGGGCAGCTGGGGCTCAGGCGGTGGAGGAAGGTCCTGTGTGCACCCTGGGCAGGACGACCCTTGGGTTGTTGGCCCTGGGACTCAGCCTAAGGACCCAGTGTCCCAGCTGCCAGCTGTGAAGACAAGATTGATCCCAGGTGACGACAGTGCCCGAGCCCCTGGCAGCTCGGGTGAGAAGACAGCATGCAGCCCACAGGCTGGAGAGCGTGGCTGCGAACAGAGGCACGGGTGGGGCACATGGGGGGCACGGGTGGGGCACATGGGGGTCCCAGCTGGGCTTGGGGTCCCTCCTGCAGTGCTCCGTCCCCTTGCCTGGCAGAGGGGCCCCGGTAGGGGACTACATGGGAGACACTGAGGGTAGGTGGAGGCCCATCCCCAGGACAGACGCGTGGGCCTCCATGGCGCCTCCCACAGCCACTGTGCTTGGAGATGCCCTCCCCTCCCGGGGATGATGGTGCCACAAGGGCAGCCCTCCCATTAGAACCCCGGGGTGGGCAGTGCGAGCCACGGGCCGGGAAGGACGCCCACCAGCCGGGGTCCTCTGAGCACGGTCCCACAGGCTCACCTGTACTGGAACCGCCGGGGGTTGCGCCGCCTGTCCCGGCTGTTGTGGTAGTGTGGGCACGCATAGCCCTGGCGGCACAGGCGCGGCGGCTTCGGGCACTGCTCCGTCTTGTAGCTGCCCAGCACGAAGTTGGCATCTGAAAGACGGGCCACACGGTGCCTGAGCAGCGTGACTGGAAGCAATGCTGGGCACAGGAGACCAAAGGTGGAAGGACCTGGCTGTCCCCCAAATGGAAGGAGCTGCAGGAGGACTCGGGGAGCGCAGACACACGCCACGGCACACGCTGATGTCAAAGGACTCGCGCTCCATGAGGGAAGCTGGGCCCGAAGGCCACGTGGTGTGATTTTGTTTATGTGAAAATGCCCAGAACTAGGGAACCCACAGAGACGGAGTGGAGCCGAGACCACCAGGCCTGGGAGGGAGTCCTGCTGTGGGTGTGCGGCTTCCTTGCTGGGGGATGAAAACGTTCCCCAACTACAGAGAGGTGATGGTTGCACAGCTTCGTGAATATGCTGAAATCCAGAGACACGCACACCCCGAAATGCCGCACGGTGAGCCTCATGCACACCACAGCTTCTGGGTGACAAGCACACATCAGTGTGGGTTCACTGTTGGTAAAGAGCGTACCTCGCAGTGCAGGAGGTGCACGGCAGGGGAGGCTGAGGGGGCAGGGGGTGTTTGGGAAATCTATTTTTCTACTCAGTTTTGCTGTGAACCGAAAGCCACTCTAAAAAATAAAGCCTATTTTCGGAATTCATTCACTGGGCCGGACGTGGTGGCTCACGCCTGTTATCCCAGCACTTTGGGAGGCCGAGGTGGGTGGATCACAAGGTCAGGAGTTCAAGACTTGCCTGGCCAACACAGTGAAACCCCATCTCTACTAAAAATAAAAAATTAGCCGGGCATAGTGGTGCCTGCCTGTAATCCCAGCTACTCAGGAGGCTGAGGCAGGAGAATTGCTTGAACCTGGCAGGCGGAGGTTGCAGTGAGCTGAGATCGTGCCACTGCACTCCAGCCTGGGTGACAGAGCGAGACTCCGTCTCAAAAAAAAAAAAAAAAAAAAAAAAATCGCTGCCATACGCAACGTCCAGAATACGCAAATTCATAGAGATGGGATGCAGGCCAGTGAGTGCAGGGGCCAGGGAGGGGATGGGGAGGAACTGCTCATAAGCAGGGGGGTTCCTTCTGCAGGGATGGAATGTTCTGGAACTAGAGAGAGGTGGCAGCTGCACAACACTGCAAACGTGCTAAATGTCACTGGACTGTACACTTAAACAGGGTGCATTTTATGTTGTGTGTATTTTACTTTTTTTTTTTGAGACGGAGTCTCGCTCTGTCACCCACACTAGAGTGCAGTGGCGTGATCCTGGCTCACTGCAACCTTCACCTCCCAAGTTCAAGAGATTCTCCAGCCTCAGCCTCCCAAGTAGCTGGGATTACAGGCGCCCACCACCACAACCGGCTAATTTTTTGTATTTTTAGCAGAGACATGGTTTCACCATGTTGGCCAGGCTGGCCTCAAACTCCTGACCTCAAGTGATCTGCCCACCTCGGCCTCCCAAAGTGCTGAGATTACAGGCGTGAGCCAGTGCTCCCAGCCTTACTACGTTCTTTTTCAAATCAAAATCTCCCCTGCATATAACCTCATCTGTGTGCCAGCCAGGAATGCAGGTCCCCCAGCCCCGAGGGACAGCCCCCTGGTCCATATGTTTCTGGCCAAGCTCAGGGATTTGAAAGCTGCTGTCTAGAGCACCACCCCAGAGAGGCGCAGGGCTGGGGGCTCTGCTGGGCATCCTGGTGGGTGCTTGGTGGGCTGGGGGCTCTGCTGGGCATCCTGGTGGGTGCCTGGTGGGCGCCCCGACTCTGGGACAGGACGCCTCACGAGTTCCGGTGGGAGTTGTGCTACCTCCTCGGCCACTTGGTCAATGGCTGGCCCCACTGAGATGCCAGTCACCGCAGAGATTCAGAGCAGGTGCGGGGAAGGCGCCTGGGCCCAAATCCCACTCGGCACCCACCTCCTGCTGGGGAGGGCTTGGTATTGGACTCCACGAGCCTCGGTTTCCCCATCTGATCACCTTGCACGTAAACTGAAAGGCACAGGGAACCAAGTGGCCCGAGCTGTTCTCGCGCTGTGCCTGCCCCCCCAACCACCGCCCTCAGCTGCGGCCGTGGAGTTACCTTGCCACCGGGGGTCCTCGCTCAGGATCTTCTCAATCATGGCCTGGCTGGCCAAGACCCCAGGCTGCAGATCCGGGACCCCTTCCCCGCCGCCCAGCTGGCCGTTCTGCAAGGCTTCCTGGGCCTGCAGCTCCCTGCAAGCCGAGGACACAGTGGTCACGGCTCTGCATCCGGAGCCTCCAAAGCTGAAACGAGGTCACTGGAGGGCATGCTCCCTTCCCACCACTGCACAGAGAGGCTGCTGCCGAAGGGTTCAGGATGGAGTCTCAGTGTGTGGCGCTCCGCTGTCCTGGCCCACAGTCCTCATCCAAATCCCAACCACTTCATTTTGTTTGCTTTGTCTTGTTTGAGACAGGGTCTGGCTCTGTCCCCCAGGCTGGAGTGCAGTGACGCAATCACAGCTCATTGCAGCCTCCATCTCCCGGGCTCAAGCGATCCTCCCACCTTGGCCTCCCAGAGCACTGGGATTACATGTATGAGCCACTATACTCAGCCCCACCCAAGTAAGAGCGGAGTTTTGTTTGGGCAGGATTCGCTTTTCTGCAGCCCCGGACTGTGTGCTGAGTTCGTTCTCCTGGAAAGCAGTGCCTCACAGCCTCAACCCCAATGAGCTGCCCTCCGGACCCAGAAGAGAAACACACAGTGAGAAGAGGTGAGGGATTGTCTCATTAGAAATAACATCCAGAGGCCAGGTGCAGTGGCTCACGTCTGTAATCCCAGAATTTCAGGAGGCCGAGGCAGGCGGATCATGAGGTCAGGAGATGGAGACCATCCTGGCTAACACAGTGAAACCCTGTCTCTACTAAAAATACAACAAAATAACCCAGGCATGGTGGTGTGCGCCTGTAGTCCCAGCTACTCGGGACGCTGAGGCAGGAGAATGGCGTGAACCCGGGAGGTAGAGGTTGCAGTGAGCCAAGATCACGCCACTGCACTCCAGCCTGGGCAACAGAGCAAGATTCCATCTCAAAAAACAAAAAAAGAAAAGAAAAGAAAGAAATAACATCCAGAGGCCAGGCGCAGTGGCTCACTGTAACCCCAGCACTTTGGGAAGCCAAGGTGGGTGGATCACAAGGTCAGGAAATCGAGACCATCCTGACTAACATGGTGAAACCCCATCTCTACTAAACACACACACACACAAAAAAATTAGCTGGGCGTGGTGGTGGTCACCTGTAGTCCCAGCTACTCGGGCAGCGGAGGCAGGAGAATGGCGTGAACCCAGGAGGCAGGGCTTGCAGTGAGCTGAGATCACGCCGCTGCACTCCAGCCTGGGCGAGAGAGCGAGAATCCGTCTCAAAAAAAGAAAAAAAAGGACTAACGTCCAGACTCAGAAAGAAATTCTGGAAGAGAGAGATTTGGGCCAGCAGAGCCTGCAGCAGCAGGGAGGCGAGCCACCTGCCGAGTTCCTGCTCGTCCAGCAGAGCCCACAGCAGCAGGCAGGTGAGCCGCTGGCCGAGTGCCCACTCGTGGATGCCCACTCACCTGACGTCACACACGGGCGGCCGCAGGTCCAGGGGGCCGTGCGCGAAGGCACAGTGCAGCCCATTCTTCACGCAGTGGCCACGTGCGTCTGTCTCGTGGATGCAGGTTCCTGTTTTGTAGTAACGCAGGTGGTACTTGCGTTCTGTGTCCCCCGTCGTCCGGTGCAGGTAGGGACACCTGGGGAGCAGAGAGGCACGCAATCAATGCCTGGTTATCATGGACCCAGAGGCAGCCTTAAGCTCCCTGGGTCCACGCCCTGTCAGCACGTGGCAAGCAGTGAATTCCCTTCCCTTCTTCCAGATTCCTGTTCTAATCAGAAGGACGGACACACTGGACGCAGCACCTGTCCCCAAATGTGGAACCGCCAAGGTACACAGACCACCGCAAACCCCCAGTCAACCAGTCAAACACAGTAAGAAACAAAGACCATCGCAAACCCCCAGTCAGCAAAACACAGCAGGAAACACAACGCTGAATTTCCAAAAAGCTCATCCTCCCTAATGTTCCAAATAAACCTTTAAACCTGTGTGGGAATGAGAGTTCATACCCTGCACGCAGGCTGCGTCACCTTCCTTACCCGACGCAGTCACAAAGTGGGGGCCCCTCCTGCCCAGCGTCCTGCTGCTTTCAGGGACCCCAGGAGGGAGGTAGGGGAGGGAACAAGCACAGTGCCCCGGACGCGGCTTGGGGGACACCAGGGGGATGGGCAGAAGAGGAGGCAGATGGCGTGGTGGGGAACACAGGTGAGATAGCATCACCATCCCATGGGCCACCTGCAGGCCCAGAGCCATGCTCCTGGGGAGTCACAGGCAGCTCCTGAAGCAGGATGGGGTGCAGTGGAGAGGGGAAGCAGCTGCCAAGGCTCAAGTCATAGGCAGGCAGCAGCGACGGAGACAAGGAGACGACACAAACCGCTCCGGCATTCCTGAGCGCCTCCAGGTAGGTCACTCCAGAAGGAGGCAAAGGGACGCACAGAGGACCCTGAGTCGTCAATGGTGTCGAGCCCCGGCTGGTCACAGAATCACCCTGAGTGGCCCAAGGGCCAAGGCAGAGGATGACAGGGGCTGTCACTGCAGGTCCCCAAATGTAAGGACTGAAACCTTCACCTCCAGCTCCAACTGGGGAGCTCCGTGAGGGCCCCGCCCACCTCGCTGTGCACAGGGCTGCAGCCTCGGCACTAGGAGCTCCAGCCAGGGATGGCTGGGGACCAAGAGCGATTCAGCAACACCAGGTCTAGCCCCATCCTCTAAGGTCAGGAAACAGAGACACAGAGTTCAGAGAGGACGACCCAGGCTCCGCTGGGCACCTGTGATGTGCCAGACACTGAAAGCCGAGGGTGAACAGAGGCAGAAGAAGGGGTACCTAGACACACTGAAAGCTGAGGGTGGACAGAGGCAGAAGAAGGGGTGCCTGGCTGGCTCTCAGGGTCCCCAGGAGCCAGCCAAGCAAAAGTCAAATTACAACGCTACCTTGGTACCCAGCGATCCTGCTCCTAAGTACACACCCAAAAAACCTGGAGGCAGGGTCTTCAGGAGACACCTGCACACCCATGTTCACAGCAGCGTCACTCGCAAGAGCCAAGAGGCAGAAACCACCCAAGTGGGCGCCAATGGAGTCAATAAGGAAAGCACAGGCTTCCATCCACACAACGGGGTAAATGCGGGCTTCCATCCACGTGACGGGGTACGCGCGGGCTTCCGTCCACAAGACAGGGTAAACGCGGGCTTCCAGCCACACAATGGGGTATTTTTCAGACTTAGAAGGAAGGACTGGCACACTGGCTGACATCTGTAATCCCAGCACTTTGGGGGGCAGAGACAGGAGGATTGCTTGAGGCTAGGGGTTCGAGACTAGCCTGGGCAACATGGTGAGTCCCCATCTCTACAACAAATTTAAAAATTAGCCCGGCGTGGTGGTGGACACCTGTGGTCCCAGCTACTTGGGAGGCTGAGGAGGGAGGATCGCTTAAAGCCCAAAAGGCCAAGGCTGCAGCGAGTCGTGATTGTGCCACCGCACTTCAGCATGGGCAACAGAGCAAGAACCTGTCTCAGAAAAAAAAAAAAAAAAAAAAAGGAGGCGAGGAAGGAAGGGAGGGAGGGAGAGGAAAGAACGACAGGGAGGGTGGGAGGGAGAAAGGAAGGCAGGCAGGCAGACAGGCAGCCAGCCAGCCAGTCAGCTGGGTACAGTGGCTCACACCTGTGATCCCAGAACTTTGGAAGGCTGAGGCAGGTGGATCACGAGGTCAGGAGTTCAAGACCAGCCTGGCAGGTCTACTAAAAATACAAAATTTAGCCGGGCATGATAGCAGGCGCTTATAATCCCAGCTACTCGGGAGGCTGAGGCAGAGAATTACTTGAACCCGGGAGGCGGGGGTTGCAGTGAACCGAGATCGCGCCACTGTACTCCAGCCTGGGTGACAAGGGCAAAACTCCGTCTCAAAAAAAAAAGAAACTGGAAAAAGTTTTAAGAAAATGCCTTACTCTTACGGACACCTAGGAGGTGAGAGGGAATACTTAAGAGAAAGCACAGAGCCATTGCTCACAGATGCCCAAGGAGGGGATGCACGAGCCCCCGGGGGTCGGGTGACAAACACGGTTCTCAAACTCATCCGAGACAATCAGTGAGCAGAGCCACGTGATTACACCCAGCGCATGGGCACCGCTCTGCCTCACGCTCCAATACCCACTGAGACCAGAGGATAGGAGGCAGCCAGATCCTGGAGTGCAAGAAGCTGCCCTTCCCTCAGGAAGCTCTCACCTGAACCCAAGGAGGGTCCACCAGACCCCCTTAACACATTCTTGAGACTGCGAGCCACATGCATCAAAATCACCTAGGAGGCTCGTGGCCCATGTGGTCCCCCCAGCTGGTGTGGACGAGGCCCGTGGATCTGCACTGCCGGCTGGTTCCCAGGGAACGTGCGAGAACCACCGGGCTTAGGAGACAGGCAGTGTACACGACTCCCTTCCAGCTTAAGGACGCAGGCATAGGTGGGGGGCCCAGAGCACAGCACTGAAACAGCTGGGGGTGATGGGAGGAACAGGCATACTCCCATGCCGGGCTATATTGCTAATTTTTTTTTTTTTGAGACAGAGTCTCACTGTTGCCCAGGCCGGAGTGCAGTGGCACAATCTCAGCTCACTGCAACCTCTGCCTCCTGCGTTTAAGCGATTCTCCTGCCTCAGCCTCCCGAGTAACTGGGATTACAGGCACCTGCCACCATGCCCAGCTAATTTTTGTATATTTAATAGAGACAGGGTTTCACCATGTTGACCAGGCTGGTCTTGAACTCCTGACATCAGGTGATCCGCCTGCCTTGGCATCCCAAAGTGCTGGGATTACAGGCGTGAGCCACCGCGCCTGGCCTCATTTTTTTGTAGAGACAGAATCTTGCTGTTTCCCAGGCTGGTCCCAAACTCCTGGGCTCAAGCGATCCGCTTGCCTAGGCCTCCTAAAGTATTGGGACTGCAGGTATGAGCCACTGCACCCGGATGCCTCTGAGTTTTAAAGACTGCTCTCACGTCCCAGGCCGGCCCCGGGCTTTCCTCTTGCTCCCAAAGCCCAAGCTCATCATGAGATCAGTTTAAACAGCAAATTCTACACACCCTGAAGTGAGTGGAACTTTCACCTACACCTTAGGTCCTAAGGCATTCAACATTTTAAAATTAAATATTGCAAGAAGATCTTTTAATAGAAAGATCAGACTCCTGGCCAGGCGCAGTGGCTCACGCCTGTCATTCCAGCACTTTGGGAGGCTGAGGCAGGTGGACCACCTGAGGTCAGGAGTTAGAGATCAGCCTGGCCAACATGGTGAAACCCCATCTCTACTAAAAATATACACATACACAAAAATTAGCCGGGCATGGTGGCGCACGCCTGTAATCCCAGCTACTCGGGAGGCTGAGGCAGGAGAATCACTTGAACCCGGGAGGTGGATGCTTCAGTGAGCTGAGATCATGTCACTGCACTCCAGCCTGGGTGACAGAGGGAGACTCCATCTCAAAAAAAAAAAAAGAAAGAAAGAAAGAAAAAAGATCACACTCCAGACCCGCCAGATACAAGCAGCAACAGTTAATCTTAGAAATGGATACTTGGAAAAGTTTCTCCTCCCACCAGTTATTCACAGAATGCACAGTGGAGACCCAGCTAGGCACACCCCGGACCCATCCAGTCAGGAGTTCTGCACCTGCCAGAGGACAGAGGCCTGGGGAGGCGCACAGGGCAAGCGGGAAGTGTCAGGTCTGTCAGGTGACACCGCCAAACAGAGCTCTGGAAAGAAGACAGAGGCCGGGCGCAGTGGCTCATTCCTGTAATCCCAGCACTTTGGGAGGACAGGTGGGTGGATTACTTGAGCCCAGGAGTTCGAAACCAGCAAGACCCCATCCCTACAAAATATACAAAAATTCAGCTGGGCGTGGTGGTGTGCGCCTATGGTCCCAGCTACTTTGGAGGCTGAGGTGGGAGGATCACTTCAGCTCAGGAGGTTGAGGTTGCACTGAGCCAAGATCACACCACTGCACTCCAGCCTGGGCGACAGAGTGAGGCCCTATCAAAAAAAAAAAAAAAAAAAAAGACAAACCTGTGTCTGTGTGTCAATCTGGAAAAGTTGCACCACAGGAATGGCGCGAGCCCGTTTTTTCTGAGAATAAGAGACCCAGGGTGGCTGCAGGGCCACAGTGCAGGAGCGCTCTTCTGGACAGGGGTGGGCTGGCAGATGGCCACTCGTTCTGTGGCTACACAGCTGCAGGCCACGTGGATTTTTTTTTTCCCAATGAAAATAGGCCTAGAGGCTGGGCATGGTGCCTCACGCCTGTAATCTCAGGACTCTGGGAAGCCTAGGCATATGGATCGCTTGGGTACTCCGGAGGCTGAGGCAGGAGGATCAGCTGAGTCCAGGAAGCAGAGGTTGCAGTGAGCCAAGATCGAGCCACCGCACTCCAGCCTGGGAGACAGAGCCAGATCCTGGCTCAAAAGAAAAACAAAAAAAAGATGGACCCTGGAGAGGCCCGGGGTCCCGCGGGGCGCCTTTTCTATTTCTTTACCACAATCTGTTTAAAGAGAAAAGCAAGCGCCTGCCCCTCAGCTACAGCTCGGCGGCCTCAAGACCACGCCCACATGGGAGCTGCCCCGCCCCCACGACCAGGACGGTTCCCACGGGGGCGGGGCTTTACACGTGACCCGGGACAGCCAATCGCGGGCGCGCAGCGGAGGGGCGTGTCCCGCGGAACAAAAGGCCTTTCCCGAGCGGGGCGGGGCGGGGCCGAGTTCCCGCTGATGCCCACAGGACCGGCACGGCGTGGGGTGCAACAAGGGGCAGCCACCCACCTAGGAAAGAGTGCACAGTGGGGGCACGCACGGGGGCAGGCACCGGAGGGGGTGCCCACAGAAGATAGGGGAGGACGCCAAGAAGTGACCTGGGGAGCCATAGGATGAGGAAGAGAGAAGAGATGACAGCAGGGGCTGGAGGAGCTCACCCTCCACGGAGGGAGGGGTGACGGCAGAGGCGCCCGGAGGAGCTGGTGCCGGTGGGGCTGCCCCCGGGGGGGCTGACAGAGGCAGCAACTGAGCAGGCAGGGGTGGAGCGAAGTGCCAGCCTGCCGTGGAAAGGAGACGCCAGCAGCGGGGGGCCCTCCTGGGGTCCCAGTCCTGCTCTGCCCCACAGCTCAGCCCCAGCACCTCCAGCCACAACCAAGAGCAACGCCTGATACGGGCTAAGGGTCTCTGCTCTCTGATACACATTCATGTGTAAAATAACAGGTTGGTAGTATCAACACCCAAAATAGAAATTTTTTTTTTTTTTTTTTTTTTGCACTCTGTCGCCAAGGCTGGAGTGCAGTGGCGCGATCTCGGCTCACTGCAACCTCCGCCTCCCAGGTTCACGCCATTCTCCTGCCTCAGCCTCCCAAGTAGGTGGGACTACAGGCGCCCGCCACCACGCCCAGCTAATTTTCTTGTATTTTTAGTAGAGACGGGGTTTCACCATGTAGGATGGTCTCGATCTCCCGACCTCGTGATCTGCCCGCCTCGGCCTCCCAAAGTGCTGGGATTACAGGCGTGAGCCACCACGCCCAGCCAAAATAGAAATTTTAAAACTGATGAACCAATGAATAAGGAAGGCCCTGTCCTTATTCTGAACGTTCCTCTATTTACAAATTCCGAGGCAACCCTTAATGAGAACCAGAACGGGTACTTCAATAGGACAAACTGGCTATTCCCTTTGTTCAGCGATGAGAAAGTCCCACTCCCGTGGAATGAAGGGTAATTACGGAGGAGAGATTCTCAGGGGAGGCAGCCTGTCAGACACCTCCTAAAGGGCCGGTTGAAGCAAGTCATTCACACGCTACAAACAAAATCTTAAATAAAATAAGGAAATTTCCTTATTATGTGTGCATATACCCAGGCATCCAAAACAAAACACCAAACAAGCATCTTAGCCCCACTTACCCCCCTCAATTATAAACTGTAAGCCATTCAGACAGCAGGCTAATATTTTTGTAATGATGTTATGGAACTGCTACTTGAGCACAGCTTGAAGTGACCACCTAGAGGCAGGCACTTACTGCAGCACTGTCCGTCCCTGTAAGAACTGGATACCACCCTGAGCCCAGCAGTGAGGCTGAGTCCACACCAAGACACCCAGACTCCGGAACAAAAACTTACGAGGCCGGGCGCGGTGGCTCATGGTGGCTCATGTCTGTAATCCCAGCACTTTTGGAGGCCAAGGCTAGCGGATCACCTGAGGTCAGGAGTTCAAGACCAGCCTGGCCAACATGGTGAAACCCATCTCTACTAAAAACACAAAAATTAGCCAGGCATGGTGGCACATGCCTGTAATCCCAGCTACTCAGGAGGCTGAGGTACAATAATTGCTTGAACCCAGGAGGCAGAGGATACACGAGCCCAGATCGCACCACTGCACTCCAGTCTGGTACATAAAGCGAGAGCGAGACTCCATCTCCAAAAAAAGAAACAGTTATGAAAAGATGCTTTCTCGCCGGGTGCAGGGCTGCACACCTGTAATCCCAGCACTTTGGAAGGCTAAGGTGGGAGGACTGCTTAAGTCCGGGAGGTCGAGGCTGCAGTGGGCTGTGATGGCACCACTGCACTCCAGCCTAGGTGACAAAGCAAGACCCTGTCTCAGAAAAAAAAAAAAAAAAAAGAGAAAAAGATGCTTTATCTTTATGCGTTAAAAGCATCACCTGGCCGGGCACAGTGGCCCACGCCTGTAATCCCAGCACTTTGGGAGGCCGAGGCGGGTGGATCACCTGAGGTCAGGAGTTCGAGACCAGTCTGACCAACATGGAGAAACCCCGTCTCTACTAAAAATACAAAATTAACCGGGCGTGGTGGCGCATGCCTGTAATCCCAGCTACTTGGGAGGCTGAGGCAGGAGAATTGCTTGAACCCGGGAGGTGGAGGTTGCGGTGAGCCGAGATCACGCCACTGCACTCCAGCCTGGGTGACATAGAGTGCTGCCAATCAGTGCCCTGTATTCAACACTGGAGTGGGGTCAGACAGGCTGGGTGCTCGTCTTCACACTTCCAGGACCCCCACACCAGAGTTAAGCAGCAGTGGCCCTACTTGAAACTCAGGATCCCAGGTCTGGGCAGATAAGGGGCTTGACCAAGCAAAATCAGGGGCTGAGCCCAGACACCAACTAGACAAATACCTGCCTTTGAAAGCCCCATTTGCAGAAAACAGTGGCTTAAAAAGCAATTCAATTACGCACTTTCAGAACCGCCTTGAAGTACATCAGCATCCTAACCAAAATGGGCTGACTACATTATTTCAAGTTTAGGCATCAACCTGCCTTAACAACACTATGGCCGGGTGTGGTGGTTTGCACTTATAATCCCTGCACGTTGGAGAGGCCAAGGTGGGAAGATCGCTTGAGGCCGGTAACACGCTGAGACTCCATATCTACAAAAAAATTAAAAATGAGCCGAGGTGTGTGGTGGCTCACAACTGTAATCCTAGCACTCTGGGAGGCTGTGGTGGGAGGATCTCTTGAGTCCAGGAGTTTGAGACTGAGACCAGCCTGGACAACGTAGCAAAACCGCTTCTCTACTAAAAATACAAAAACAATTAGCCAGGCGTGGTGTAGAGAGTCTATAGCTCCAGAGGCTGAAGTGGGAGAATCACTTGAGCCCAGGAGGTAGAGGCTGCAGTGAGCTGAGATCGTACCACTGCACTCCAGCCTGGGCAACCAGAGTGAGACTCGGTCTCAAAAACAAAATAATAAATAAAATAAAATAAATTAGCCAGGAGTGACAGAGCACTCCTGTGCTCCCAGCTGCTCAGGAGGCTGAGGCAGGAAGATGGTTTGAGCCCTGGAGGTTCAAGTTGCAGTGAGCCGTGTTCACGCCCCTGCACTCCAGCCCAGGGGACAGAGCAAGACCCTGTCTCAGAAAACAAAAACAGCCGGGCGCGGTGGCTCGTGCCTGTAATCCCAGCACTTTGGGACGCCGAGGCGGGCAGATCACGAGGTCAGAAGTTCAAGACCAGTCTGACCAACATGTAGAAATCCCATCTCTACTAAAAATACAAAAATTAGCTGGGTGTGGTGGCACGCGCCTGTAATCCCAGCTACTCGGGAGGCTGAGGCAGGAGAATCCCTTGAACCTGGGAGGCGGAGGTTGCAGTGAGCTGAGATGGCGCCACTGCACTCCAGCCTGGGTGACAGAGACTTCGTCTCAAAACAAAAACAAAACAAACACTATTTAACTAATGTACAATTAAAAACATTTCAGTATTTAAAGTTTCTAGCATCCTTAAAAAAAAATTTTTTTTTAATTTATCCCCTAGGCTAAGCACTGTTGACAAAATAAAGGAAAACAGACTTCACAAGGGTCTCCGTGCTGAAAGCAGCCTTCAACAGGAAGGTCCCTGGAGAATCAGCTCCTTCCAAAAGATGAGGGGATGAAGACTTCAAGACTGCAACTGCTGCTGTCTCACCCCTAGGCAGGAATGGACCACCCTCCGCCCTCCACCCTCTGCCAGCAGCCCACAGGAAGCAAGTAGAACCTGATACCACCTCCCGCCAGTCTGTGAATATGTAATCTGACTTGTATTTTCCCTGTTTTCCCATTTTGCATACTTCAGAATAAAGACATCTGTTCATAACACTATTAGGAACCTTGTAAAAAAAGGAAAAAATCAACCAAAACAAAACCTTGATTTCTTAACTTTAAAAGTGCTACATAGGGGCCAGGCGTGGTGGCTCACGCCTGTAATCCCAGCACTTTGGGAGGCCAAGGAGGGAGAATCACCTGAGGTCAGGAGTTCGAGACCAGCCTCGCCAACGTGGCGAAACCCCATCTCTATTAAAAATACAAAAACTTAGCTAGGCGTGGTGGCGGGTGCCTGTAATCCCAGCTATTCAGGAGGCTGAGGCAGGTCACTTAAACCTGGACAAGGCAGAGGTTGCAGTGAGCCAAGATCAAGTCACTGCACTCCAACCTGGGCGACAGAGCGAGACTCAGTCTCGATGCTACATAAATGAGCCTGCACATAAAAACTTTACTGTCTTAAAATTAAAATAAATACGTAAACATCAAGGAGGAAACATCCCAGATATATTCTACAGCGTGAATATTCTAACAAGCTCTCTGCGTGGAAAGCAACCGACCACTACAAAACGCTTCAAAACCTGGCCAGGCGCAGTGGATCATGCCTGGAATCCCAGTACTTTGGGAGGCCAAGGAGGGAGGATCGCTGTGCCCAGGAGGTTGAGACCAGACCAGGCTACAGCAAGAACCCTGTCTCTATAGAAACACAAAACAAGGCACTTGGCCAGAGGTTGGTTCTGACGCAGGAACTGTGTCAAATCAGAGTGGGAAACAGCTAGGCACAGTGGCTCACACCTGGAATCCCAGCACTTCGGGAGGCTGAAGCAGGAGGATTGCTTGAGCCCAGAAGTTCAAGACCAGCCTGGGCAATGCAGTGAGACCCCATCCCTACAAAAACTATGCAAAATTAGCTGGCATGGCATGAGCCTGTAGTCCCAGCTACTTGGGAGGCTGAGAAGGGAAGATCACCTGAGCCTAGGAGTTGGTGGCTGCAGTGAGCCATATCCCATCATTGCACTCCAGCCCCAGTGACAGAGCAAGACCCTGTCTCAAAAAAAAAAAAAAAAAAAAGTGGGGCCGGGCACGGTGGCTCATGCCTGTCATCCCATCACTTTGGGAGGCCGAGGTGGGTGGATCACCTGAGGTTGGGAGTTCGAGACCAGCCTAACCAACATGGAGAAACCCTGTCTCTACTAAAAATAAAAAATTAGCTGGGCATGGTGGCACATGCCTGTAATCCCAGCTACTCCGGAGGCTGAGGCAGGAGAATCACTTGAACCTGGGAGGTAGAGGCTGCAGTGAGCCGAGATCATGCCATTGCACTACAGCCAGAGCAACAAGAGTGAAACTCCGTCTCAAAAAACAAACAAAAAAAAGTGGGAGGTGAAGCAAAATTGGTTTGAGTCACACAAGGGTTACCCCTAAAACACACATAATGCCTCGGGAACTGGCCTGAGAATAGGAAATGCCTCCCCAGCATCCCTGGTCACTAGAAAACTTCAGCGTATAATTACGACTCCCTCTGCAGGGAGCCAGGTACGGACACCAAGGCGTCCGCTGAGGGTCCCGGCCGCATCTCCGGGTGGAGGCCCCCCACCTCCGCCCAGGCAGCGGCGCCCCCTCGCGGCCGCTTACTCGTCGCCGTCGGGGCACACGCCGGTGGCTTCGTTGTACTTGGAGCAGTACACGTCGGGGCTGTAGTTGAAGGTGCCGTCGCGCCTGCGGAGGGGCCTGCGGCGCCGCTGGTTGAGGAAGTGCCAGTGGAAGCAGGTGAACGGCCGGTGCTGCGCGCACTTGTGCTGTGAAAACAGGGGGCACTGCTCCGTCCTGAACTCCTTCAGGTACCTACAAACACAGACAGCGCCGCGGCTCGCTTCCGGCAGCACCTCCAGGGACTCGGACTCGTGGGCGGCGGGACCCACCGGCCTCAGGAGCCTCAACCCAGGGTCGACCCGTACTCAGATTACCGGCGGGCCCCAGGCGCTGCGCCCACCCCCATCCCGACTCCAGACGCGACCCTCACCCGACCTCGTAGCCCAGGCGCTGACCCTGGTCCCCAAGCCCAAGCGCCACCCTGGACCCTGGGCGACCCGCTGTGACCTCAGGGTCGGCAGCCGGAGCAGAGGGTCCCGGTTCCCGAGCCCACGCGCAACCTCCAACCCCGGGGCGTTCCTCCCTCCCCAGAGGCGCGTGGACCCCGGAACCAGGTGCCATCCCAGACCATGGGCGCCGCGCTCCGACCTCAGGCGGAGGCCGCCGAGAGCAGAGGGTCGTGGCCCCCCCAGCCCAGGCGCGGCGCGGAGGCCGGGGGGCGCGGGGGCGGCGAAGGGGCGGCGGAGGCGGCGCGAGCCCCGGCGGGAAGCTCCGAGCTGCACCGGGCGCGGGCGGGGGGCCGCAGGCCGGACGGGCGCTGACCTGTAGTGGGTCGGCTTCTCCGTCTGCGGGGGGGACCCGCTCAGCGCCGCTGCCGCCGCTTTCGAAACCGACGGCATTTTCAGTCAAAACAATGCAGCGCGCATGCGCCGCGCCGGCGCCCCCGCCCCCGGATATCCCCGCGCGCCCCCGCGGCCACGCCCCCCGCGGCCCCGCCCCCAGCCCGCAGACCCCGGCCCCGCCCCAGCCCCGCGCCCCCCGCAGCCCCGCCCCCGGCCCGCAGACCCCGCCCCAGCCCCGCGCCCCGCCCTGCCCTGCCCTGCCCTGCAGCCCCCGGCCCGGGACGCTGGTCCTGGCCGGGGCCGCGCGTGGGTCCCGCGATGGTCGCCCCTGCTGTGACATGACCCGACATAACCGTGTATTTTACATGAATTAATCACAAGAGTTGTATCTCAATAGAGCTGCTCTTCCACAAACGAACCAAGAGGCTGATGTCAGGGGGAGCCAGGCACCGGGCGGAAGGGCCAAGGGGTCCTGGCCTTTGTAGAAAGGAATTTGTTCCATTTCGAACCCTGACCTCAAAAACTTATACTCAGAGATTTATCTACAAAGGTAATTATCACAGTTATTTTGCAAACGCTTGAGGGCCCCCCTCCCCCAACAGCGCAGTAGCTGAGAAAGGGGAAAACTCTAAGTGCTCTGCGTGATTTGAAACAGTGCTTCCTAAGAATTTTTAGTGGTAGGAGGCCGGGCGCGGTGTCTCACGCCTGTAATCCCAGCACTTTGGGAGGCCGAGGCCTGCGGATCAGCTGAGTTCGGGAGTTTGACAACAGCCTGGCCAACAGTGAAACCCCGTCTCTATTAAACATACAAAAATATTAGTGGGGTGTGGTGGCTTGCGCCTGTAATTCCTGCTACTCCGGAGGCTGAGGCAGGAGAATGGCGTGGAACCCGGGAGGCGGAGGTTTAGTAGTGAGCCGAAATTGCGCCACTGCACTCCAGCCTGGGTGACAGAGTAACACCCTGTCTCAAAAAATAAAAAAGAAATTTTTAGTGATATGAAAAATGTGCCCATTGGCCGGGCGCGGTGGCTCACGCCTATAATCCCTGCACTTTGAGAGGCCGAGGTGGGCGGATCACGAGGTCAGAAGATCGAGACCATCCTGGCTAACACGGTGAAACCCCGTCTCTACTAAAAATACAAAAAAAAAAAAAAAAAATTACCCGGGCGTGGTGGTGGGCACCTGTAGTCCCAGCTACTCAGGAGGCTGAGGCAGGAGAATCGCTTGAACCCAGGAGGCGGAGCTTGCAGTGAGCCGAGATCGCGCCACTGCACTCCAGCCTGGGCAACAGAGCAAGACTCCGTCTCAAAAAAAAAAAAAAAAAAAAACGAAAAGAAAAATGTGCCCATTTGGGTTGAAAGCAAATCACTTCCTACAGATTTGTTCCAAGTATCTCAGGGTTTTTTTTAATATTAATACTGTAAAACAACAAAAACTATCATTTGCTGGTAGGATAAATTTCTTCATAGGTTCACATTTTCTTTTTCTTTTGGCGGGGACGGGGGGAGGAAGGAGTTTTGCTCCTGTTGCCCAGAGTGGAGTGCAATGGCACGATCTCGGCTCACTATTGCAACCTCCGCCTCCTAGGTTCAAGGAATTCTCCTACCTCAGCCTCCTGAGTAGCTGCGATTACAGGCATGCACCACCGCGCCCAGCTAATTTATTTTTCGTAGAGACGGGGTTTCTCCACATTAGTTAGGCTGGTCTCGAACTCCCGACCTCAGGTGATCCACCTGCCTCAGCCTCCCGAAGTGCTGGGATTACAGGCGTGAGCCACCGCGCCCAGCCAGGATCACATTTTCTTAATGAATTATCTCTACGAACATTACATTTAAATCTTAAAATGATAATGAAGAACATATTTTCAAGTTAAGTCAAGCAGGAAAATGAAGTCAAGCAGGAAGGACAGGGCCTGCAAATTCTTCAGAGACGAATAAACAGATCTTGAAGACTCCCAAGGTGCCAGGAATGGAAAGGGAGTCTAGGGTGACGCCCAGGTCTCTGGCTTGCAGGGATACAGAACAAGGGAGAAGAAACAGGTTTGGGGGAGATGAATTCCATTTTGGAGTTTAAGGAGCCTGTGGGCTGTCCAGCAGAGGTGTCTAGGGAGCCTGCTAAAGCTAAGAAACAGATTTGGAGCCTTAGGGTTTAGGAATTTGGGGATCTTTGCTGTAAAGGTATGAGTGAAGACGCCTGCTGTTCCTCCACACCCTGGGGGCATCTTCCTTGAAGAAATCAAAGGAAACTGATGTAAGACTTAAGGATTGAAAGTATCATGTTTTTTCATGCTTTGGAAGAAATGTCCTTTAAAGTCTAGGGTGGTACCAGAGTTATATAGACAGTTCATCAGCTTAGACGTGACCATTTGGTTAACACCTTCCTTGAAAGAATTTTTTTTTTTTTTTTGAGATGGTTTGGTTAACATCTTCCTTGAAAGAATTTTTTTTTTTTTTTGAGATAGTTTGGTTAACATCTTCCTTGAAAGAATTTTTTTTTTTTTTTTTTTTTTTTTTTTGAGACAGAGTCTCACTCTGTCGCCCAGCCTGGAGTGCAGTGGCATGATCTCAGCTCACTGCAAGCTCTACCTCCTGGGTTCAAGCCATTCTCCTGCCTCAGCCTCCTGAGTAGCTGGGACTACAGGCGCCCGCCACCACGCCTGGCTAATTTTTTGTATTTTTAGTAGAGACGGGGTTTCACCATGTTAGCCAGGATGGTCTCGATCTCCTGACCTTATGATCCGCCCGCCTCGGCCTCCCAAAGTGCTGGGATTACAGGCGTGAGCCACTGCGCCCGTTCAAGAATTTTTGTTTTAAAACAATTTCCGGCTGGGTGCAGTGGCTCACACCTGTAATCCTAACACTTTGGGAGGCCAAGGTGGGTGGATTACCTGAGGTCAGGAGTTCAAGACCAGCCTAGCCAACATGGTGAAACCCCGTTTCTACTGAAAATACAAAAAAAATAGCTGGGGGCAGTGGTGCACGCCTGTAATTCCAGCTACTCAGGAGGCTGAGGCAGGAGAACTGCTTGAACCCGGGAGGCAGAGGTTGCTGTGAGCCGCGATTGTGCCACCACACTCAAGCCTGGGTGACAGAGCGAGACTCCATCTCAAAAAAAACCAAAAAAAGAAAAAACAGTTTCCACCTCCTGCCCAGCCATTTGTCATCTTAGGAATCGCTGCAGCTGCATCTGTTCTAGCATGCTTACAATGGTCTCCCTCTCAAATGCTTATCTGGGGAGGTCAGTGTGCCATGTACCCTGGGGAAAATAAAAGCTACAGCCCAGTTGGGAAAACAAGACAAACACACTACAAAAATAGTTAAATACAACTGGGTGCAGTGGCTCCTGCCTGTAATCCCAGCACTTTGGGAGGCCGAGGTGGGCAGATTGCCTAAGGTCAGGAGTTCAAGCCTGGCCAAAATGGTGAAACCCTGTCTCTACTAAAAATACAAAAATTAGCCGGGCTTGGTGGTGCGCCTGTAATCCCAGCTACTCAGGAGGCTGGGGCAGGAGAATTGCTTGAACCCGGGAGGCGGAGGTTGCAGTGAGCCAAGGCTGTACCATTGCACTCCAGCCTGGGCAACAGAACAAGACTCCATCTCAAAAAATAATAATAAATACTAACTGTACTGAATTAACTGTTCACCTGTCAACCTGCTCTGTTGCCATCCTTTGAAAACTCCAGGAATAGGGAAGATCCGCCCACCATCCCCAGCTGGCCTTGGGTCTGTCCACGGCACAGGTGTGAGGTCAGCAACTGGAAAAGCCCTCCCAGATCGCTGCCCTGGAAGCACTTAGTATCTGCTGCATGTCTTTGAAACATGTATAGGTATATATGTATGAAAACAATTGACCGGGCGCAGTGGCTCATGCCTATAATCCCAGAACTTTGGGAGGCCAAGGCGGGCAGATCACGTGAGGTCAGGAATCTGAGACCAGCCTGGCCAACATGGTGAAACCCCGTCTCTACTAAAAATACAAAAATTAGACGGGTGTGGTGGTGCGTACCTGTAATCCCAGCTACCCTGGAGGCTGAGGCAGGAGAGTCGCTTGAACCCAGGAGGTGGAGGTTGCAGTGAGCCAAGATGGAGCCACTGTACTCTAGCCTAGGTGACAGAGCAAGACTCCATCTCAAAAAAAAAAAAGAGAAAACAATCTGGGGCCGGGCGCGGTGGCTCCCATCTGTAATCCCAGCACTGTGAGAGGCCGAGGAGGAGAGATCACTTGAAGTCAGGAGTTTGAGACCAGCCTGGCCAACATGCCAAAACCCCGTCTCTACTGAAAATTTAAAAATTATCCGGGTGTGGTGGCACAAGCCTGTAGTTCCATCTACTCGGGAGGCTGAGGCAGAAGAATTGCTTGAACCCAGGAGACAAGAGGTTGCAGTGAGCCAAAATTGTGCCACTGCACTCCAGTCTGGGAGACAGAGTGAGACCCTGTCTCAAAATAAAAAACAAAACAAAACAAAAAATATCACTTAGGTAACCCAAAATAGTGCCCATCATTTGTGAAAAGAAATACTCACTAGTTGTATTCTACTCAGAAAATTGTTGCCTTGCTTAAAAAGTTTTGCAGAAAACTGCAAAAGTTCCTCATTTCTGGTACTATTTGGTAATATATATGTAGGTTTCTTTCCTCAGTTCCCACTCTGGAAAAAAAAAAAAAGGAAAACGAAACTTTTTTTTTTTTGAGACGGAGTCTCGCTTTGTCGTGCAGGCTGGAGTGCAGTGGTGCGATCTCGACTCACTGCAAGCTTCGCCTCCAGGGTTCACGCCATTCTCCTGCCTCAGCCTCCGGAGTAGCTGGGACTCCAGGGGCCCGCCACCACGCCCGGCTAATTTTTTGTATTTTTTAGTAGACACACGGTTTCACCGTGTTGGCCAGGATGGTCTCGATCTCCTGACCTCGTGATCCGCCCGCCTCGGCCTCCCAAAGTGCTGGGATTACAGGCGTGAGCCACCGCGCCCGACCGGAAAACGAAACTTAAAAATAGCTGCTGGTGCAACTAACTTACGTGCTCTGGTAAACAAGAAGAGATTAAAATAAAAAACAATAGCTGCTCAAATACCCCCTTTTTAAAAACTAGATGCAAAAAAAGGGAATCATCTAATCCCATATTATAAAATTAAAATTTATTTTCAATTTGTTATTGTGTAAAACTCACATGTGGAAGTGTTCCTTGCACAGGCCGCAGCACGCAATACAGTTTCACACTTCTGCCAGATATTCTATCTCAGAAAGCAAATTACCTGCAAACTAACACTGGATGACAAGTGTCACCAGAAGGGCTTTGGAAACATGATTATGTTATACAAAGACTTGGCAAATCCAACAGCATACAGTGCAACTCAACTGAAACCTTCCCTAAGGATCTGAGAAGTCTTGCCGATGGAATCCTTGGACATCAAGCGCCAGGCGAGGAGCAGTTTCCGATCTGCTGAGATTCTGCTCCGCCTTCACGCGGATCAGCATAGCCAAGTGCCCCAACCACCAGCCAAGTCCTTCAGTGCTGAGGACGCACGCATAGCCAGGACAGTCACGGGCGAACGTGACATCAAATCCGAAGGGCGGCTGTCGGCTCCCTTCCTGCCAGCCCCAGCGGGCACCCCGTCAAGTTCTCGCTCTGTAGGCAGCTGGAGTCTCAGGCTCCTCAGAACGATCGCTGGGCTCTGGCACCTCTCCCCACACCTGTCTCAGCCACTGGTCCGCCTCGCTCTCCTCCCTCAGGTAGCACCAGATGGTCAGCGCCACGAGGAAGCAGCTGAGGGGCAGCACCTTCCACCAGGGCCGCTGATGTCCCTTTCCCATGGTATGGCCCACCGACCAGCGGTGAGGGTTGGCTTTGCTGGAGGAAAACTCAATGGGGCGGTCAGGGTCGTCCTCTTCCTCGGCGGCAGGGTGGGCCCGATCCCGGGAACCGGACAACGGATGAAGGCTTCGGGAAGCCCAGCCTATAAGCCTCAGCGCCCGGACGGCCCTGGAAGAGAGAGAGCAGTAAGCGCTCCGCCCGCCCGCCGGTGTCTGCCCTCGGCCCTCCGAGACCTTGAGGAGCTCACCCGGCCGCCGGGGCACACAAGACACAATTCATTGCTGCCTTGACTCCTCGTTTGACGCCGTGGCGCGCCGTGATAGCGTCACTTCCGTCGCCGGAAACCGGAAACCGGAAGCCATACGAGGCCTCCGCTCACGACTACAGAACGTGGTTCCAGTAGCGCAGCGGAAATGACGTTCGGCTGCGACGAGCTCTTTCCGTCGCAGGCCCCAGCGTCCCCGGAGAGCGCGATGGCATGCCGGGAAATGTAGTTCTCCGTCCCTTTCGAATAGGACCGAGACCCCGGTCCCTGGCCCCGAAGAGAGGCGGGCGCCGCGGGGGCGGACGTTGTCCTCAGAGAGTTGTGTGAGTTTGCCTCGGAGCAGTTCTGAACCGTCATGAAGGTGCGCGGGGCCTGGTTGGGGATCCGCGCCCTCAGCCCTGCCCGCCTGCCCTGGGCTGGGCGCCCGCACCTCTCTGCCGGCTTCCCCGAAGGCCGTGGCACCGCCTTATTTTTTCTTTTTTTTTTCCGTTTAGTTCTTTTCGTGAGACAGGGACTCTCTCTGTCGCCCAGGATGGAGTGCAGTGGCGCGATCTCACGTCACTGCGGCCTCTGAAACCGCCTTTGCAAAAATTATCACTGAGGAAATGACAGTGGAAGAGATGAGACCTAAGGGGCTCCGTCGTGCTTCCCACCTTTAAGCTGTCCTGGTTCATTCCTGGGCGTGGGCAGAGCTAACTTTGGGAAGGATTTCAGTTCATGGTTTCACTCTGAATCAAAGTCAACAGCCCTTTCCAGAAAAGACCCCCGTCTTGCCTGAAGACCAGTCTGCCTTTGCAGGACTAATAAATCAGCTACAAAATTAGAAATAGGCCGGGCGCCGTGGCTCACGCCTGTAATCTCAGCACTTTGGGAGGCCTAGGCGGGCAGATCATGAGGTCAGGAGATCGAGACCATCCTGGCTAATACGATGAAACCCCGTCTCTACTAAAAATACAAAACATTAGCCGGGCGTGGTGGCGCACGATTGTAGTCCCAGCTACTCGGGAGGCTGAGGCAGGAGAATCGCTTGAACCCGGGAGGCAGAGGTTGCAGTGAGCCGAGATGGAGCCACTGTACTCCAGCCTAGGCGACAGAGCGAGGCTCAGTCTGAAAAAAAAAGAGTCTGAACCTCCCCAAATTGCTCCTGGGGATAACATCACTATTGTAAAATCTAAGATCGGGCTGGGTGTGGTGGCTCACGCCTGTAATCCCAGCACTTTGGGAGGCCAAGTTGGGTGGATCATGAGGTCAGGAGTTTGAGACCAGCCTGGCCAGTATGGTGAAACCCTGTCTCTACTAAAAATACAAAAATTAGCCTGGGGTGGTGGCGCTCGCTTGTAGTTCCAGCTACTTGGGAAGCTGAAGGAGAAGAATCGCTTGAACCCTGGAGGTGGAGGTTGCAGTGAGCCAAGATCATGCCATTGCACTCCAGCCTGGGTGACGGAGCAAGACTCTGTCTCAAAAAACACAACAACAACAACAACAACAAAAACCTAAGCTCAAAGATCAGTGCCTGAAATATTTAGCAGACCCTGCCCTGGATGGATCAGCTGGTACCACCCAGACCGGTCATCTGGCCCAACCGGTTCTGCCATGCCAGCCAGGAACAGAAGAGTCTGAACATTGAGTCCATCTCCAACCTGACCAGCCAGCACTCCCCACTTCCCAAGCCTCTACCCTCCAAATTATCTTTAAAAACTCCTATCCCCAAATGCTCAGGGTGACTGATTTGAGTAATAATAGAACTCCTGTGTCCCGCACAGCCAGCTCTGCGTGAATTACTCTTTCTCTATTGCACTCCCCCTGTCTTGATAAATTGGCTCTCTCTAGGCAGCAGGCAAGTTGAACCCATTCGGCACTTAGACCTCTGCCTCCCGGGCTCAAGTGATTCTCCCACCTCAGCTTCCTGACTGGCTGGGACCACAGGCGCCCACCACCAAGCTAATTTTTGTATTTTTAGTAGAGACAGGGTTTCACCATGTTAGCCAGGCTAGTCTCGAACTCCTGACCTCAGGTGATCCACCGGCCTTGGCTTCTCAAAGTGCTGGGATTATAGGCGTGAGCCACCACGCCCAGCCTTTATTTATTTACTTATTTATTTATTGAGGAGGAGTTTCATTCTTATCGCCAGGGTTGGAGTGCAATGGTGGGATCTCGACTCACTGCAACTTGTGCCTCCCAGGTTCAAGCAATTCTCCGGCCTCAGCCTCCCAAGTAGCTGGGATTACATGTGGGCACCACCACACCCGACTAATTTTTTTGTGTTTTTAGTAGAGACGGGTTTTCCCCATGTTGGCCAGGCTGGTCTCAAACTCCTGACCTCAGGTGATCTGCCCACCTTGGCCTCTCAACGTGCTGGGAAGTGAGCCACTGCACTCCGCTAATTTTTTTGTATTTTTAGTAAAGACGGGGTTTCGCCATATTGCCCAGGCTGGCCTCGAACTCCTGGCATCAAGTGATCCACCCACCTCGGCCTCTCAGAGTGCTGGGATTATAGGCGTGAGCCACCATGCCCCTCTCTGTTTTAGGAGAGACTCTAATTCCCCTATACTGGGCCTCTACCCTACTCCCATTCTTTATTTTTTATTTTATGTTTTTGAGACGGAGTCTTGCTCTGTCGCCCAGGCTGGAGCGCAGTGGCGCGATCTCAGCTCACTGTAAGCTCCACTTCCCGGGTTCATGCCATTCTCCTGCCTCAGCCTCCCGAGTAGCGGGACCACAAGTGCCTGCCACCACGCCTGGCTAATTTTTTTGTATTTTTCAGTAGCGACGGGGTTTCACCGTGTTAGCCAGGCTAACTTTTTTTGTATTTTTTAGTAGCGACGGGGTTTCACCGTGTTAGCCAGGATGGTCTCGATCTCCCGACCTCGTGATCCACCCACCTCGGCCTCCCAACGTGCTGGGATTACAGGTGTGAGCCACTGTGCCCCGGCCCCACTCCCATTCTTTACCGGAGACCTGCCACTTACCCAGAGTCGTCCAATCAGGGCTGCAGAGTCTTCTATTTCCTTTGGGTCTGGGGTCCCCTGAGTATTGTCCCTTCAGGGTTCACCAGAAAGATGTTACAGGACCCCAACACTTTCCCAAAGTTAGCCTTTGGGAAGGGGGCTTCCACACGACAGTCTCTTCTGTGGTTCCCCAGAAATATGTTACAGGAAAGGGGTCCTGATCCAGACCCCAAGAGAGGGTTCTTGGATCTCACGCAAGGAAGAAGTCACGTCAAGTCCACAGAGTAAAGTGAAAGCAAGTTTATTAGGCAAGTAAAGGAGTAAAAGAATGGCTACTCCAGGGCATGGTGGCGGGCGCCTGTAATCCCAGCTACTCTGGAGGCTGAGGCAGGAGAATCACCTGAACCTGGGAGGCATGGGTTGCAGTCAGCCTAGATCGCACCATTAAACTCCGGCCTGGGCAACTCCATCTCAAAAAAAAAAAAAAAAAAAAAAAAAAAGAATGGCTACTCCATAGACAGAGCAGCCTCACCAGTGTCTGAAAAGCCCGAACCTTGGCGCCTTTGGGGAGACTGATGTGTGTAATGACTCGTCTCCTGAGTGGCGGGGCCCGCCTCAAGTCAATTAAAGTCTTTCTTTACTGCAATGCTGTGGTCTCAGTGAATTGATTTTGTCTGTGCAGCCGGCGGGACGAAACCTTCCGGCGGCTGCATTAACCCCTCACCATGAAGGCTTGACAAGGAGCACCCCAAAGCAACGGGACCCCCCGTTTTTTGTTTGAGACAAGGTCTTGTTCAAAAGACCAGGCTGGAGTGCAGAGGCACCGTCATAGTTCACTGCAGCCTCGACCTCCTGGGCTCCCGCCATCCTCCCACCTCAGCCTCTCAAGTAGCTGGGACTGCAGGTGGGTGCCGTCATGCCTGGGTAATTTTTTTTTTTTTTTGAGACGGAGTCTCGCTCTGTTGCCCAGGCTGGAGTGCAGTGGTGCGATCTGGGCTCACTGCAAGCTCTGCCTCCTGGGTTCAAGTGATTCTTCCTGCCTCAGCCTCCCAAGTAGCTGGGATTACAGGCACCCATCACCATGCCCAGCTAATTTTTGTATTTTTAGCAGAGACAGGGTTTCACCATAGTGGCCAGGCTGGTCTCGACCTCCTGACCTCGTGATCCTCCCGCCTTGGCCTCCCAAAGTGCTGGGATTACAGGCGTGAGTCACTGTGCCAGGCCTAATTTTTTTTTTTATTTAGAAAATAAGGCCAGGCACGGTGGTTCACACCTGTAATCCCAGCACTTTGGGAGGCCAAGGTGGGCAGATCACCTGAGGTCAGGAGTTCAAGACCAGCCTGGCCAACATGGTGAAACCCCGTCTCTACTAAAAATACAAACATTCGCCAGGCGTGGTGGCACATGCCTGTAGTCCCAGCTACTAGGGAGGCTGAGGTGGGAGAACTGCTTGAACACGGGAGGTGGAAGTTGCAGTGAGCCAAGATCACACCACTGCACTCCAGCCTGAGCGACAGAGCAAGACACTGTCTCAGGAAAAAAAAAAAAAAAAGAAAGAAAACATGTCATTTCTGTGTGTGTGTGTGTGTTTTCATCTTTTTAAAATTTATTTTATTTATCTTTTTTGAAATGGAGTCTCGCTCTTGTCATCCAGGCTGGAGTGCAGTGGTGCAATCTCAACTCACTGCAACCTCTGCTTCCTGGGTTCAAGTGATTCTCCCGCCTCAGCCTCCCGAGTAGCTGGGATTGCTGGCACCCACCACCACGCCCGGCTAATTTTTTTATTTTTAGTAGAGACATAGTTTCACCATGTTGGCCAGGCTGGTCTCGAACTCCTGACCTCAAGTAACCTGCCTGCCTCAGCTTCCCAAAGTGCTGGGATTACAGGCATGAGCCACCACACCCAATTCATCTTTTTATTTTTTATTTTTGCAATATGTCTATGTAACAAAAACGTGCCATTTCTTATGCCCAGAGTTTCAGAGAGGAATTCACACTCATTCCCGTAGAGAGGTTAGTTGGAAGCCTGGACGTGCCTCCAATGAATGGGGAAAGGTGAAGTGCTTCTTTCCTCTCAGGATGGCCCTGGAGCTAGAAGGCCTGCTCCTGACTTCCGGTGCAGGTCACCCCTCCTGTCGCCCGGGTGGTGGCGGGGACCTCGGCCCATCTGCTGCACTGTGTGTGGCTGGGTGGCCCTGGACAAGCCCCTTCCCCTGAGCCAGAATCTGCTCGCCTCTGGAGCACCGGCTCCTGCACCTGCTTCCCAGCAGAAGAAGCGCCAGATCTGGGACCAGTTCTGTTCCCCCAGGAGCTCTTGGCATCAAGGCCAGGAAGGGGGGCTGGAGGTGTCCTGAGCTCAGCAACACCTGGGCGGCCCGGCCCCAGACTGTGTTTGGGGCTGCTGTGTCAACAGAGGCACCTGTTTGCCCAGGTCCTCCTCACCGGGCTCTGCCCCACCTGTTCTACCCCAGAACCCCACCTGGAATCACTGCCAAACCAATCCCCCTGTAGGGACCTGGGAGCACCCACTGTTGTGGGAGGAGGGGGCTCAAAGTGTGGTTGGGGAGGACTGGTCGGCCTCATCCTGGTGTGCAGCCCGGGGGGCTTCCTGAAGGATGTGGAAATCGAAGGGCCCTCTGGTTAGCCATGGAGCCTTTGGGTTGGGCTGGTGCACCTGCCTGGTTGTCGTGGTTTTGGGCAGTTGAGCACGAGCTGCCCCAGGACAGCAGAGTCAGGGGCAGAGCTGGAAGGTACAGGCAGGGGCTGAGGCTTCACTCGGAGGGCGGGCCAGCCTCTGAGGGGCCAGGCCACCAAGTTAATCTCGGTCTCAAACAGAAATGAGACACCTGGGAAGAGTGTGAAATGGGCATTCCCCATCCCACTCAGCCCACTGTGAGGACTGGAAGATGCCACCCCGGGTTCAACAGTGCCCCAAATTCACGTCCCCTCAGAACACAATAACTTGACCTTGTCTGGAAACAGGGTCTTTGCCAATGTCATCAGTTAAGACGAGGCCCTTCTGGACCAGGGTGGGCCCTAAATCTACTATCTCTTCTAACGACTAAATCTAATATAACACTTTGGAGGAGCTGGGACTCCAGGCGTGAGCGCACCGCCGGCTCCCGTGGTGCCCATCTGCCCCCAGTGGCCATTGACTGGTGGGCGTTGACTCCCCCCGGCCCCCCGAATGCTGTGTGTCTGCTTGACCCGGGTGGGAAAAGCCACAGCCGGATGTGCCGGGGCGCCTGTGTCCCCGGGGCCCTGCTCTCCTTGGTGAGTCCATGTGGAGCTGGCACTGGCCCTGCCCAGAAAGCTGCTGTCATCCTCCCCCTCCCCCAGGGACGTAAACCAACACCTCGGCCTTCATTATCTCAAAGCACACAGAGAAATTTCGTGGGAGGCCTAATGTCCCGCTAATGGGCGGCGGAGGCTGCAGCCCTCGTGTGCCTAATGGCGGGTGACTAGCCGCAGAGCCTCTTGAGAGTTGGCATATTGGAGCTATTGATTTTCTCCAGGAAGATCAATATGGGGTCCGCGGGCACAGCAGGCATGCTGCACTCGGAAGGGCAGCGCCTTTCTCCCGGGCCTGAGGCCCCACAGCAAGGGTGGGAGCCGGCGGGGCTGGGGGCCGGGAGCTCGGTTGGGCCCGATGCTGCCCCCCGACGAGAGGCGCGCTGGCCGCAGATGCTGGAAGACGCTCGGGCCCAGCCCCACTGCCGGGGCCTCCTGTGCTCCTCGGCCTGGCCCGGCCGCCCGCCCCACCCCAGGCAGGACACAGGCAGGCAGTGGTGTGGGACGTGCATTTCTCCACCATCCCAGATGCCCCAGAGGCTGCTGCCCCACCCAGCCTCACCGGAAACCGCAGTCACCTCCTCCTGAAGGCCTCCTGAGTCTCAGAACTCAGGGGTAGGGGGCTAATTAGCGAGGAGCTCATTCATCCACCCGTCCCCCAGGGGGTCACCATATCCCATCCTCGCCCCTCCGGCCACCCCTGGGTTCCCCTTCGCTGCCTGCTTGGACCGGTGCAGTGGCACTGTCACCCCTGAGCCTCAGGCCAGCTCCCCGGGTGTCCATGACAGTCCCACACTGCTCTGCCCCAGCACCTCCTCCCAAATGCCTGTCTGCTCTGGTTTGCGCCCACTCTAGAATTTTCCATTCCAGACTGGGGTTTTCTCTGTGGTCTCCTGTCAGGCAGAGACAAGCATCCAGACAGCTCCAGGACAGGTGGGGTCACGGGCGGGGTCACAGGCAGGCTCCTAGCACCTGAGTCAGAGGACAGCGGGAAAACCCAGGGCCCTGGGGCGGGAGAAGCGTGCGGCCTTTCTGGGGAAGCAGGTCACCCCTCTGAGGCTTTCTCTCCAGGGGCGGGGGAAGCGCCGAGGTTCAGGCGGCCACGGCTCACCCCCCTCCAGCATCCAGAGGCTCCCGCGTCCCGGCTCCTGGCCGCTGCCTCCAGCTCCAAAGCCAGCAGCATGGCCTCTTCCATCCTCTCAGCCTCCTGCCTCCCTCGAACAAGGATCCACCAGGTGACCGCCTGTCTCCAGGTCCTTCGCTTAGCCACGCCCGCCGTCCCTCAGCTGTGTCGGTGCTGGGGGTTCGGGCGCGGACGTCTTGGGGCCATCACAGGGCCGGTGTTTCCAGGCTGTCTGCTCCGCGGGAACCCCTTCCGCTTCCCGAGGCTTGCCCGCCGAGCCCCCGCACACGCCTCCTTCACGGGGGGCTGGGTCTCATTTCCTCACCCTTGGCGTCCAGGACAGTCACCAGCACCGACGAGGCCGGTAACAGAGCGAGCTGAGGACCACCTGCGCCCGAAGCCTGGGCTGGCCATTTCCTGCCACCTGCGCCTTTCAGGACAGAACACAGGGGCCCAGAGGCCCTTCTGGGTCCTCCACTGGAGTTCCCTCGGGGCCCCGGGTGACCCCATCCCTGCTGAGACCCGCAAGATGGAGGCCTGCAGTGCCCAGACCCCAGGCCAGGTTGGCTCCCACCCTTCCCTCCGCAGGCCCCGGCCATTCCACAGCATGCGGCAGAGGGCGCTGCAGCCACAGCCAGGAGCGGCAGAACCCCCACCCTCTGCAGGTCCGGCCCTGGGGTTCTGAGCCACGAGGGCGGGCGCACCCAGGGCCCCCGGCCGGAAGCTCCCTGGGTCGGGAGGGGCAGGGGCTGTATCTGGTCAGAGATGGGGGCCTAGGGCCCTGAACCCCAGGCAGCCGCAGGTCCTCAGCCACAGCTGGATCAGAGGGGAGCTGGTGAGGCTGGCAAAGCCCCCCACAGCCAGGGCCTGGCCAAGCATCCTCAGACCCTGGAGTCTCAGGGCGGCCCCCATGAAGCCAGGGACAGAGGCCCCTACACGGTTTGGACACTCAGGGCTGAATATGGCCAGATGCACCCCACCTGGGGCATGGGCTCCCTGGGCTGTGGGCTCCCTGGGCTATGGGGTCACCTGGCTGTGGGCTCACTGGGCTATGGGGTCACCTGGCTGTGGGGTCGCTGGGCTGTGGGCTCACTGGGCTATGGGGTCACCTGGGCTGTGAGCTCACCGGGGCATGGGCTCGGCTTCTGCCTGTGAAGGAGCAGTAAGAAGCCGTAACTGGTGGCTGTGCCGATGCTGTCCCTGTCCCCACTCCGAGCAGCCTTTCCTGGGACCTGCAGGTGACCCCACCCCTCACCATGAGACCCATGTGGAGGCCGCCGGCCTGCCCTCTGCAGAATCTTACTCTTAAGTTTGAACTTTTCGTTTCCTGTCCCTTCCCTGGAAGCTGGGGGTCCTGACTGCAGCCCCGGACACTGAGTGGTTGCACTGACTGCCTGAGGCCCCCTGGGATCTCCTGCCTTCCGGGTGCCCAAGAAATCGAGGCAGGGCCAGAGGCCCCCAGGTGCAGACAAGGGCTGGGCCTGTGTCCAAATCTCTGTGTGTTGGATGTCACTGGGTGAGAGGGGCTGGTCTCCCATCTGACTGGGGGACGCCTGGAGCATAGGGGTGAGGACCGGGGTGGGGTGTAGCGTCAAGAACCCTCCTGGCCCCTGGAAGGTGAAGACCCAGGAGCTGGGGGCTCGGGACAGGGGGCGCTGGGGACAGGCCAGGCTGGGGGCTGCTGTCCCGTCCTCAGAGCCAGAGTCCCTGGGAAGGACACTGTGGAGTCCTCCCAACCTGGGCCACTTGGGGCTGCTCTGGGGAGCACAGTGCCAAGTGGGGGCACACCTGGCAAATGCCAAGGTCAGGGACAGTCACATGCAGGTGGCGCCTGTGCGACCTGAGCCATGTCCCCACAATGTGTGTCCACCTTGAGTCTCCGAATGGGACCTCATTTGGAAACGGGGGCCCTGCAGGTGTAACTGGTGAAGCTGAGGGCACACTGGGTGGGCGCTGGCCCTAAATCCAGGGATGGGGTCCCCCTAGGAGGGCAGAGGACACACACAGGGAAGACCCCGTGAGGACAGAGGCAGAGACTGGGGAGACGCAACCACGAGGCAAGGAGCCACTCCTGGCGACCCTGGACCAGGACCTCTGGCCTCCTGACCTGTGTTCCAGGCTGCCTGAGTTGTGGTCATTGTCACAGCAGTCGGAGGAAGCTAACATGGCCCCCACAGTGGACCAGCTGGGGCCACCCAGGAGGAGCCAGGGAGTCGGTGGGAGTGGCAGAAGCCCTTGGGGACGCTTCTGGGGGAGGCTTTCCTGGGAGCAGTAGGTGAGGGGAGGGTTCCCAGCCCCCCATTCCCACCCCAGGGGTGGCTGCAGCTGAGGAAGGAAGGCCCCTGGGAAGAAGCCTGGGGAAGAAGGGGGTTCCGCCATTAAGGATCAATTGCAAACACCTCTGAGCTCTGGGCAGGTGGGCGGCGGCAGCCCAGCAGGCGTCCTGGTAACCACTGGGCCAGCGGAGATGGTCATGGCTGTCGGGAGGTCCCGATGGCCGAGGGAGCTGGGCAGGTGCTCCAGGAGCCCCACCTGGAGCCCACACACTGGGCCCTGGCTGGGGGTCCCTGGGACCTCGCTCCCTTCCCCTCCCCCTTCCCCAGGGTCCTCCTGCGGCCGGGAATGCTGTTCACCCCGCTGGCTGCAGAGGCAGGATGTCCTCTAGAGAGGCCCACTCCAGAACTCAAAATAGCATGAAATTTAATTTTCCGCTTATTTGACAAGGCTGGGTCCGGGCCCCAGTCCGCAGCAGAGATAAGGGTCCCGGGGCCCGGGGGCGAGCCAGCTGCGCCTGCACAAACACTCCACGGTCCCCAGGCAGGCCGCGTGCAGGTGAGGCGGGGGGCGTGCTCCCCCCTCGGGGCCCTGGTTGCCGGGCGCTAAAGCAAACGGGCTCTATTTGCCCAGTCTGCGATGACAATGCTGTCGCCAAATATTTGCCAGCCCCTGGCGGCTGCAGAGCGCGGCTATAAATGCTTGTGTCCGGGTGGAGGTCTGCCTGTGGAGCAAGAGCTGTCGGCCCCGGCCAGGTAGGAGCCAGGGCCTGGGGGAGGCAGACGCTGCTGGGGACACCACAGCACTGGGGACCTGGAGTCTGTGAGTCCTGCCCAGGGCTCTGCGGGGACCACCCACCCCCGGGAGAGACCCCCAGACCACTGGGCGGGCCCAGGACTGGGCCGGCACTGGGGCAGACAGACGGCCATGGGAGGGCACCTGCATCTGGGCTGTCCGTGAGCAGTCAGCCCCAAAGTCCAGCGCTCAGGTCACTGGATGCCTCCTACCAGGGGGACCCCAGTGCTTCAGGGAGCTCAGGGAGGTCAGGACCACAGCTGGGCAAGCCAGGTCGGGAGGCCTCGCAGTTCACCTCCCCGACAGCCAGCGGGGAAACATCCTGACCCCAAGGAAAGCCTGTCCCAGCGCCGTGGATGCTCCCCACAGTCCTGCTCCCTCCCCACAGCCCTCCCTACTCCCCGCAACCCCCCTCCCTCCCTGCAGCCCTCCCCCTTCCCCACAGCCCTCCTCCCTCCCTCCGCCCTCCTGCCGCAGGCTCTGGACAAGATGGGTTTAGGCTACCTGACCCCAGGGGCACCCACATGTCCCCTCGAGGAGGGGCTGGGCAGCCCTTGTCTGTGTGGTGGGCACGACCTGGCAGCTGGCCCAGAGGAGAGCTGCACCCACCCCACAGTCCCCGTCCAGATACCCTCCTGCCAGGCCCCTGACCCAGGTACCTCACTTGAGTCATCCTGGCCAGGTGCAGTGGCCCCTGGAGCCCACCCCTGCAGGGACCTCCCACCCCAGCCGCCTTCACCATCGCAGAGACTTCCTAGTTAGGGCCACTGGGGTGCTGCCTCCCGCTCCCTTGGGACTGTGATGGCCCGGAAGAACCCCATAGGGGCTGCACGGGCTCTGGGCTCAGTTACAGCTGACACCTCCACTTTGATCAAGAGCCATGGAGCCCCTGGTTCTGACCCACAGCAGCCCCAGCCCGGGACCCAGCTCCGGCTCAGCAGCCCCAGCACCCCTGCCCTGGCCTGCAGGGATCCCTGTCCCCCTGCCTGGCTTCTCGAGGTCCCGTCCCCAGGGCCTGCCCTCTCCTGCCCAGCGTCCTCCCCTCCCAAGTGACCACAATTCTAGTGTCCCCACAATGTCCCCATGTCCCCAACTGCTCCCCACGACAGGACCCCACTGCTCCCACCCAGTCACCATCCTGGGTCAGCCATCCAGCAGGTCTCACAGCCCCTGGCCGGCCATCCCCCTCATGTCACGGCCATGCGGCCACAGTGCCCACCCCATCTCTCTCCACGCCTCACTCCTGTGGCAATCCATGCCCTCGACAAGCACAACTGGGCGCCCAGGAGCGGAGGAAGGTCTCTGCGGGAGGCCACAGATGTGTGAGATCCGAGGGCAGCAGTCGAGGGCGGCGGGGGCATGGCCAGGCCTGACAGGGAACCTGCCCCTCTGTCTCCCTCCCCAGCCAGCGCCTGCTGCCCCGGAGGCCCCAGAAGCGTGGGACGCGCGGAGATGGCCGCCGGTGTGATCCGGCCCCTGTGCGACTTCCAGCTGCCCCTGCTGCGCCACCACCCCTTCCTGCCCTCAGATCCGGAGCCCCCAGAGACTTCGGAGGAGGAAGAGGAGGAGGAGGAGGAGGAGGAAGAGGGCGAGGGGCTGGGGGGCTGCGGCCGGATCCTCCCGAGCTCAGGCCGGGCAGAGGCCACGGAGGAAGCAGCCCCCGAGGGCCCCGGCAGCCCCGAGACACCGCTGCAGCTGCTACGCTTCTCAGAGCTCATCAGCGACGACATCCAGCGGTACTTTGGCCGCAAGGATAAGGGGCAGGACCCAGATGCCTGCGACGTCTACGCCGACAGCCGCCCAGCCGGCAGCACTGCCCAGGAGCTCTACTATGCGGACCTGGTGCGCCTGGCCCGTGGCAGGTCCCTGGAGGACGAGGACACCCCGGAGCCCAGGGTCCCCCAAGGGCAGGTGCGCAGGCCGGGCCTCAGCGGGGACAGGGCGCAGCCCCTGGGACCCCTGGCCGAGCTCTTCGACTACGGGCTGCAGCAGTACTGGGGGTCCAGGGCGGCGGCCGGCTGGAGCCTGAGGCTGGAGCGGAAGTACGGCCACATCACCCCCATGGCCCAGAGAAAGCTGCCCCCATCCTTCTGGAAGGAGCCGACCCCTAGTCCCCTGGGCCTGCTGCACCCTGGCACGCCGGACTTCAGCGACCTGCTGGCCAGCTGGTCAACCGAGGCCTGTCCTGAGCTGCCCGGCAGGGGAACCCCAGCCCTGGAAGGGGCACAGCCAGCCGAGGCCTAGCGAAGGGCCGGGGTCAGAGTTAGCTGGCGGCAGCAGGGCCGCCCCTAAGGCACTGGACTCTCCTCCCATCCTCCTGGGAAGAGCCTCCTCCATCCCTCGCGGCCACCACAGGGCAAACCCAGAGGTCACCAGGGCTGGGCTGCAGTGGGAGCAGCAAGGGTGGTGCCCAGACCTGGCCATGCCCTGGCCTTCAGCCCCAGCAGAGCCCCTGGAGAGGCACAGGGACCCCCAGAGCCCTGCCCACAGAAAAGGGAGGCTTGAGCTCAAGGGGCTCCACCCACCAGGGCCCCCAGGTGAGGCTGAGGGCCCAGCCCCAGAGATTCCAGGTGAGCAGCAAGGGGCAGTGGAGGACAGAGCCCCCCAAGCCAGCCCTCCCACTGCCTGCCCATCCCACAGAACCCCTAGGACTAAGCGGCCCGGAACCTGCAGCCCCTCCCCTGAGCCCCTGGCAGCAGACAGCAGGGCCGGCGACCGCGGGATGAGCGAGGGCTTTCTTGCAGAGGCAGGAAGAGGGGCCCACTGCCCGACCGAGAGAGCAAACAAGGGCTGTCTCCTCCCCAGATGCCGGAAGGCTCTTCCACTGCAGGGCTGCTGGGCTGGAGGGGCTCTGAGGCAGAGCCAGGGAGCCCGAGTCCAGGGGGCTTCCCCGGGTCCTCCTCACAACCCAGGCAGGGGCAGCTCACAGCGGGTCCTGGCGGGGGCAGGCCTAGATGCTTCTGTGCAGGCCCCAGCCCAGCCCCTTCCACCCCGGGGGGCTCTGGCAGCCCTAGGGAGCCTGGCAGGGAAGGAGAGGGGCTGCTAAAGTGCCATGGAAAGCAACAGCCTGAAGCCGGGCTGGGTTTGGGCAGGACAGGAAGAGTCATGGGGGTCAAGAGACTGGGTCCCTCCAAGCTTGGGCACCCCCGCTGCCCGGAACCTCGCCACCCCGCTCAGCCCCACAGGCCCTGGGGAGGCTGTCTCCCAGCACACATCAAGGAACCTCAGCTCTAATGAGTACAAAGCCGGCACGTTTATTTCTGGATAAACAGTGAGGGTGTGAGCTGCTGCACCTGCTGCTCCTGGCTGTGGGGCTTCTCTGGGACCCCTCCTGGCCTCCGCAGGGCCCTGAGCTTTATGAGGGACGCCTTCCACCGCAGCCACCTGTCCAGAGATGCGGCACATGGCCCCTGCACCCCTGCCCCACCCCCCGTGGCCCACCTGCTGCCTGTGGGCCCCCAGCCCTGAACCCCGACCCAAAGGCCCAGGAGGCCGCGCCGGGATCCCTGCTGCCCACCTCACAGCCTGGTACATGCCCCAGCAGTTCATGGGCACCACCTCGCCAGGAGCCATGTCCTTGATGAAGACCCGCGGCCTCGCCAGGGATGGGAGTGCCTTCCAGCTGCCCAGCGGCGTCCGCGGGCCCTCCTCACTCCACAGCCGGAGCACACTCTCCCGCAGGGTGGCCATCTCCTGCGTGCGCTGTGGGACGGGGATGCTGGTGTCACCCAGGAGCCAGACCTCCGGGCAGGGGATGGCAAACGGGGGCTTATCTCCCACCGGGAGCCTGGAAGCCATTTATCTTCAGGGAAACCCTGCCCATGGCCAGACACTTGGACAGACAGACACTGGCGCCTGCAGCAGGGCAGGCGGGGAGGCGGCAGGGCTGAGGGAGCGGGTGGGAGCTGGGCGGTGCCGGCCAGGCAGGGCCTCCTCACCAGCCGGGCCTCAGTGTTGAACCTGAGGTTCTGGATGGTCTTGTTGGCCTGGACGCAGTTTTCCAGCTTCATTATTTGGTTCTGAAACTAAACATGGCCCCAATTTGGGCACAGACAGGGCCAGTCTGCTGGCATCCTGCTGTCCCCACAGGCGCCCCAATATCCACTGTTGAGTGCTTACAGCTTGGGCAGGGGCCACCTGCTGAAACGCTGGTCCTCACCCCCACTGCAGGGCCTAGGACAAGCTCCGCTGAGGAAGCGGCAGCCTGAGAGTGGCCCTGCAGGGACCTGGCCAGGGCTCAGGGTTGTTCCGGCCCTCGTGGCTGCAGACGGCACCCCGGTGTGGGGGCTCCAGGCAGGTGCCTCCACTTAGAACTGCCAGAGGCTGAGACAAGCTAGGGTGGCCCAGGGACAGCTGTTTTTTTTTGTTGTTGTTGTTTGTTTTGTTTGAGACGGAGTTTCACTCGTTGCCCAGGTTAGAATGCAATGGCACGATCTTGGCTCACCGCAACCTCCACCTTCCAGGTTCGAGTGATTCTCCTGCCTCAGCCTCCCGAGTAACTGGGACTACAGGCATGCGCCACCACACCTGGCTAATTTTTGTATTTTTAGTAGAGACAGGGTTTCTCCATGTTGGTCAGGCAGGTCTCAAACTCCTGACCTCAGGTGATCCACCTGCCTCGGCCTCCCAAAGTGCTGGGATTATGGGTGTGAGCCATCCAGCCTGGCCTCCGACAGGTGGTTTTCTGAGCGTCTCCTGCTGGCTGGAAAATGCCCCGTAGGCTGGGGGTCCTGCCTCTCCGCACGGCTGCCCCGTCTGAACCCGATGGCTCCCCCTCTCTCCCAGCTGGGTGCAGGCAGCCCCAGGACTACCGTGGCCAGCTTGCCCTGCATCTCCGCGACTTTCCGCCCAGGGCTGTCTTCCTTTAGCAGCTGCACGGATGATAGCAGCGTGGCCAGCTCCTGCCGCAGGGCCCCAACCTCGAACTCCCTGTGGGCACCAGAGGCCGGGGCTGGCTGTGGGGTGTGCTCGGGGGTAGGGCCAGGACCGGGGACAAAGGCCACTCCCACAGCCACCACAGGGTTAAGGAGGCTCGAGGGGGCTCAGCCCTGTCACCCCTCCAGTGGGGAAGGTGGGGGTCCCCAACGGGGGGGTAGAGGGAGGGGCTGGAGGCGCCTCAGAGGCTGCACCAGGGTGGCAGGGTGAGCCCGGTGCTGGGCCCGGCCCGGGCTCGGGGGGAACAGGTCTGTCACGACATCAGGGGGCTTGTGGAGAGTAGTGTGGGGACCGGCCCAGCCCAGTGACGGTCAGCAGAGCCCCTGCCCCTCTCCCAGGGCCCTGGAGGCTGTACCTGGCCTTGCCTTCGGCGGAAATCCTGAGGTCTGAGTCGCTCTTATGAAGCAGGCACTTGTCGGAGACACTTTCTATCTGAACACAGAGCCGGGAGCGGCGGGCAGCCCCAGGGCGCCATCTAGGACCAGCCTTGGCCTCGGCCCACACAGGGAGAGGGAGGAGGGGAGAGGACAAGGTGCAGGGAGAAGGGTCCCACGCCACCTCCAAGGCCCAAGCACACCAAGGCTGGCTGTGCCTTCGCCCACCTGCTGGGGGAGGCCATCCACCTTCTCCCGCACCCCTCGCAGGTGTGCGGTCACCTCCTTCCGCCACCTGGCCAGGTCCTCCAGGGACTTCCTCTCTGCACCTTCCCATTCGGTCTTTGCCTGGTGAGGGACAAAGCCCAGAGAGGGGGGACAGACAGATGGAAAGACGGACACGGGGAGCTCTGGGGGGCAGGCGGCCCCCACCCCCACTTCCAGCTCTGAGACATTTGTGCACAGGCCTGCAGGCGGCTGGGATGGCCTGGCCGGGCACGCTCTGGAGACACACATGCCAAGCCAGGGCCTGGGCAGCCGAGGGCCCGTGGGGGCTGTTCCGACCACACAGGTGCCCGAGGGAGGCAGGGCAGGCCCCGGTGGGATCCAGCCCCGAAACGCAGGGTGTCGCCCACGTTTGCAGCTCGTGTGTCGGTGGATGAGCGGGAACTGGGGGGCGGCGCCTGTGCAATGCACGTTACGCCGCGGTGGAAGGGGTGAAGCTCTGCGCACGAGGCCCCGAGGAGCGGGAAACGGGATGCCCGTGGCTGTCACCGCCACAGCGGCCGCATGGTGTGTGGCTCCGTTTCCTGGAAACGTCCAGAACAGGCAGCCCCCGAGACCGGGAGGGGCCCAGCGGTCGCCAGGGGAAGTGGGGATGGGAATGAGTGCGGATGGGGCTGAGGTTCTTCCTGAAGGATGAATGCTCTGAAACTGTGAATAGACACACGGAACTGTGCACGTTCACGGGTGAACCATGTGGGGAGTGAATCCATCTCAACAGAGCTGTTACACAGTGAACAAGAGCACGAGGGATGGAGGCCGCTTGTCTGCCCCGCCGTGAGCTGCCCGCATGGCTGGGCCGTGGGCCGAGGCTCCAGCTCGGGCCTCAGGGGCTGCAGGTGCTGGGCCGAGGCTGCTCAGCGGCTGTCCTGCCCCACACAGGAGTCTCTGGGGCTCGGGGTCTCCCAGGCCCTGGGGACAGTCGCTGGGTGGGACGGGAGGCTTGGGACCGGCCTGTCAGGCCTCGACCCTGGGGGCAGTGGTGGGCTGAGAGCCAGAGGGTTGGGGACTCCCCGTAGCCCTGCCTGCCCCCGCCCGCTGCCTGGCGCACCTCGGACAGCCTGAGGCCCAGCATCTGCTCCTGCAGATCGAGCCGGCTGCTCAGAGCCAGGAGATGGCCACTCAGCTCCTTTAACTGCCCGGCCAGCTGCGCCACGGATGCCTCCAGAGCCCGGCTCTTCTCTCGGAGCTGCAGGGGACAGGTGGGCGCGGGGAGGCCTGGCTGAGCGCCCATCCCGTGTGCGTGGGGGACCCCGTTGGGGACATGTTGCGCTGCCCCCTTACCAGCGCCAGCTCTCCATGCATCTCCTGCCGGGCCAGCTTGCCAGCCAGCTGTGCGGCCTCCAGGTTCTCCTGCACATAGGCGGCCAGCTCCCCAGCCCGGCTCTCCTCCAAGCGCCCCTTGGCGTCCCTAGGGGTTGGGGACACATAGACACCCTCAGTGGAGCCTGCCCACCCCTCAGCCCTGGGCCAGGGAGGGGAGCTTGGCTGCTGGCTCCAGAACCTCCCAGGAGACCCTGGGATCGGAAGATGGGGTGCGGTCACAGTGCCACCAAGACGGGTTCACTCCCCATGGCCACCAAGATGGGGGTTCACTCCCCACTGCCACCAAGACAGGGGTTCCCTCCCCATGGCCACAGCTGAGTGCCCCAGGGAGGGCAGGCTGGGCGAGGGACAGGAGGCCCCACAGGAGGGAGGAGGGGCCGCACCATTCAGCGGCAGCCCTCGGGGTCGAGCACTCTGCTCGGGGGAGGCAAGGTCATTCCCTGCTGAGTCGGCCACTGCGGCCCCCTCCTGAGTGGGACATCAGGGGTCCCCCCGCCTGACAGCACCTGAGGCCCCAGGACACCCACCAGGCCTTCTCCTCGGCCAGTAGGACGCGGTTCAGCGACGCCTGGTTCTGCTGCATGAACTTGGTCAGCTGGGCCACGGCAGCATCCAGGCCCTGGCACTGCTCCAGGAGGTGGCTCTCCTGCCGGGGGGGGTGGAGGCCGCCCTGAGACCTGCACCCCGGCCCCGGCCCCACCTGCCCGCCGCCCACCCGGCCCCACCTCATGCTGCCCCTGCAGGGCCCGCAGGCGCTCCTCCATCAGCCCCGGAAGCTTCTCCCACCGGCTCTCCAGCTCGCCCCGCAGGCTGCCCTCCAGCTTCAGCCGCGAGCTCTCCGAGGCCTTCATTCTCTGTGGGGAGACCCCACTGTCAGCTGCAGGTCTGCGTCTGGGAAGGGGGGCAGGGCAGGCCAGCCGCGGGCAGGCTCCCACCTTCTCCAGGGCCAGGAAGCTCTTCTGCAGGAAGCCGTACAGCTTGGCCTCCCTCCTGAGGAAGCGCAGGCTCACCTCTTCGCCGAGCTTGGTCACCTGGGCCTGGGGAGGAGGCACATTGTCCCGTGTGCAGCCTCTGCTGGACACGCAGCCAGTCCCCCTCCTGCCCATGGTCTCCATTAGAGTTGGAGTCCCCTGCTGTCCCCAAGCCCCGAGCCCGGCTGAGCTGGGCCTGCCACACCCTCAGCCGGAAGAAAGCCACGGCGGGCAGGACCGCTCTGTACCCAGACGACCAACCAGGCATGGGTTCGTGAAGCATCAGAAGGCCATGCTCAGGTGGGGTCCAGACACACTTGGCACCCACCACCGAGGCTGCCCAAGGAAGGCCCCCCAGCCGCCACCAGGCCCCGGCAGGGAAGCAGGAGTGTCGTGCAGGTGTCCCCATGCACGGGGAGCCAGGTGGGCTGGGAAGAGCCTTGGGGCCTTGTCTCCACACCAACAGCTGCTTTCCTGCCACACCGAGGATCTGAAGGTGAGGGGAGCGGGGAGGCGCAGCCGGCCCCATCCCTGCATCTCATACACCCAAAGGGTGGGCAGGCGGTACAGGCCCTTCATCAGCCACGGAGAGGTGCCTCCCGGGAAACTTCCCCTCCACCCAAGCCCCTGCTGGCCTCCTGCCCCCCAGGAGGTCACCTTAGAGTAGATATTTTTCTGTAAAAAGCCAGATGGTACATGTTCCCACCTCATGGGATCTCTGTTGTAACCCTCTCAGCACGGCGGTTACAGCCCCCACAGTAGACATTGACAACATGTAAAAAATGTTCCTGTGTGCCAATAAAACTTTATTTACAAAAACAAGCAGTGACTGGCGCAATGACTCACTCCCACTTTGGGAGGCCGAGGCTGGTGGATCACCTGAGGTCAGAGGTTCAAGACCAGCCTGGCCAACATGGTGAAACCCTGTCTCTACTAAAAATACAAAAAATTTAGCTGGGCATGGTGATGCATGCCCGTAGTCCCAGCTCCTTGGGAGGCTGAGGTAGGAGAATGGTGTGAACCCGGGAGGTGGAGCTTGTAGTAAGCTGAGATCACGCCACTGCACTCCAGCCTGGGCAACAGAGCGAGACTCCATCTCAGAAAAGAAAAGAGAAGAGAAGAGAAAAAAGAAAAGAAAGGAAAAGAGAAAAGAAAAGAAAACTTTTTGGGAGGCTGAGGCAGGAGGATCACTTGAACCCAGGAGTTTGAGACTGGCCTGGGCAACACAGTGAGACCCCGTCTCTACAAAACATCAAAAAATTAGCCAGGCGGGCTGGGCGCAGTGGCTCACGCCTGTAATCCCAGCACTTTGGGAGGCCAAGATGGGCAGATCATGAGGTCAGGAGATCGAGACCATCCTAGCTAACACAGTGAAACCCCATCTCTACTAAAAATACAAAAAAATTAGCCGGGAGTGGTGATGGGCGCCTGTAGTCCCAGCTACTCGGGAGGCTGAGGCAGGAGAATGGCGTGAACGTGGGAGGCGGAGCTTGTAGTGAGCCGAGATCATGCCACTGCACTCCAGCCCAGGCAACAGAGGGAGACTCCGTCTTAAAAAAAAAAAAAAATTAGCTAGGCATGGTGGCATGCGCCCGTAGTCCCAGCTACTGGGAAGGCTGAGGCAAGAGGATCACTTGAGCCTGGGGGTGTTGAGGCTGCAGTGAGCTGTGATCGCACCACCACGCTCCAGCCTGAACAACCAGGCAATACCGTCTCAAAACAAAAAATGAGTGTCGGCCTGGCTTTGCTGCCTCTGGCCCTAGAGAGCACTCAGACACCCGGACTCAGGGAAAGGCAGATGTCCTCATGAGCGGCAGGCAGCTCCCCACACCTGGCACCTTGGGAATCCTCAGCCCAGCACCTCTGCCTGCTCCACACGGCCACTCAGTAACTTCCTAAAGGGCAGTGAGAGGGAGGCTGCCGGCTCCGGGCAGTGGAGCTATGTGGGTGGCAGCTGGGTGCCCCGGCAGTCCTGGCCCCTCACCCAGCGTACTGCCTGATGCACACGGGAGCTGGCTGCAGTCCCCGGTCTCTATTTGTGGAGCTCAGACCCGGGCTGCTGAAATGTGCAGTTGCCCGTTCCCTCCCCACCCACAGCGGAGGCCCCTGCTGAGGCCACAGCAGGAGGGGGAGCCGCTCCAGCCCCGTGGGTGGGACCCTGCCTTCTAGGAACTCGTGTCCTCCGCTTTGTGTGCAGGGAAAGGTGGAGCCCGAGAGTGGCCGTGGAAGGGGCTTCGGGGCTGCGATCTGTGGACCCGGGCAGGCGCTGGCTGTGTGGGGAGGGGTGGAGGCGGCAGGACACAGGCAGCTTCCTGGGACAAAGAATGCCCGGATCTGCAGCTGCCGGCCCCACGTGGCAACTGAGCTTTTTTTTGAGATGAGGTCTCGCTGTGTTGCCCAGGCTGGTCTTGACTTCCCAGGCTCAAGCGATCCTCCCGCCTCGGCCTCCCAAAAGCGCTGGGATTTACAGGCGTGTGCCACTGCATGTGGCCTGAGCTTTTGTTTTTTTGTTTTGTTTTGCTTTTTGAAATGGAGTCTCAGTCTGTCACCAGGCTGGAGTGGCGCGATCTCAGCTCACTGCAACCTCCTCCTGCTGGATTCAAGCGATCCTCCTGCCTCAGCCTCCTGAGTAGCTGAGGCTACAGGTACCTGCCACCACACCTGGCTAATTTTTTGTATTTTTAGTAGAGATGGGGTTTCACCATGTTGGCGAGGCTGGTCTTCAACTCCTGACCTTGTGATCTGCCTGCCTCAGCCTCCCAAAGTGCTGGGATTACAGGCGTGAGCCACCGCGCCCGAACGACCTGAACTTTCGAAATGGGGCATGTGTGGCTGAGGAATTGAGTTTTAAATTGTCTACAACTATAGCTGATTTCAGTGGACACAGATACATGGTGAACGGCCGCCGTATCGGATGGCACAGGCCGAGAGGGTTAGGGTCTCCTCCTCGGCCCTCTGGGCGGCCCCCCTGAAGCCTGGGCCTGGTGGTACCTGCATCCTGGCCACCTCCAGGTCCACCCTCCGGCTGCTGTCCTCCTGATTCTTCTGCAGGGTGCCGCAGGCCACCTCCCGGCCCTGTTCCTCCTGCTGCAGCAAGTCGGTCAGCTTGGCCAGTCTAGAGAAATCGGCTGTGGTCACACCAGCCCAGCTAGCCGGAGGGCCCAGCAGGGTGAGGCTGACCCACAGGCTGGCCAGGCAGGAGGTGTACGACCCCCGCCCCCTGCCTCCCCGGAAAACAGAGGAACGGGAAACACAGCACCGGTGGCAGGGAAGGGCTGCTGCGAGTCTCTTCCCCACAGAGGGTCCGCAGCGGGCCCAGGCTTCCCAGCACACTTGGTACCAAGGGCGGTGCCCCGCTGGGTTACTGGGGACACACGGCAGGGGGACCCGTGTCTTGGCTCAGCCAGGGACTCTCAAATGACCCCACGCAAGCTCCGGAGCCAGCCACGGGCGGTGGGCGCCCACCTGAGGCCGGCCTCTTGCTCGGCGCCCCTTCTCTCTGCCTCCTGTTGCGCCTGCCTCCTCCAGAGCTGAGTCAAGGCTTCCCGGACCTCCACCAGCCTGGGACACAACAAGCCACTCCCAAGAGGCCCAGGCGGGCTGAGCAGCCTCGGGGGCTGCGGGTCTGGCCAAGGGGCCCCTGTGGCCACCTCCCATGACTTTCCTGGGCCTCTGAAGGCCGCCCAAGCACGTACAAACCTGGCCTTTTCTAGCTGGACCTGGATGTGTATCCCTTACTCCAGCGACACCCCGCGGGAGATGTGGGCCCCCTCACCACACCTGCCGCTGCTTTCTCGCCACCACCTCCCCGCCCTGGGCCTGTCCCCTAGGTGTGTGGGGGGTACCTTTTGTCCAGGGCCTGCATCTGGTTCTGGAGACCAGAGAACTGCGAGGAGGAAGAGGAGGCTGTGGGCTGGACCTAGGCCCGGGTCTGGCACCTGCCCCTGGAGTCCACCCAGCTCCGGCACCACTGGCCCTTGGGAGCTCTGGGCCTGGGCAGCAGGGGTGAGCTGGGCTCCAGGCCCAGAAGCAGCTGCCCCCAACACCCAGGAAAGGGGCAGCTCGACCTGTGGGTGGGGGAGCCGCTCACCTCCGGCGCCTCCTTTTCGGGGGCCTGGGCTGCCGGCCGCGCCTCCTGCTGCAACTGCCTCAGCTCTGAGCCCTGCAGCTGCACGCGGGCCCGCACCTGGAGCAGCTCCCGCAGCAGGCTCCGCGTGGCGCGCTCACAGCGCTGCTTGTGCTCCCGCAGGCAGGCCACCTCGGCCTGCAGCTCCACCACCCTGGCAGGGGCGAGAGTGGGCGAGTCTGGCGGTGCCCGCCGTGGAGGCGGAGGCGGCGGCGGTGGCGACGTGGTCCTCCCCCCTCAGCACCCCCTGCAGGGCTCACCACTGCTCCAGCTGGTTCCAGTGCTTGGCGGTGTCCTGCTCGGGGACAGAGGCCGTGGATGTCGGATGGCTGGACTCATACCTCTCTGAGAGCTCCTCCAGGCTCAAGGGCTCGGGGCTGGCCAGGCCTCCTGCCAGGAGGAGCCCCAGGTCTTCCAGGATGATGGCTCTCAGCTGGGAAGGGGCCGATGCCCCTGAGGGGCCACTGTCAGCCGACTCTAAAAGGAGGCATCTTGGGAGCTTGCCCCTTGGGGCCCGGCCCCCACTGGAGCTTACGGGAACAAGGCCCCAAACCCCCGCAGGACCCTCGCCCACCACCCAGAGCTCAACGCGTCTCCTTAGGTCACACAGGATCCAGACGGGCTTGGCTCAGAGAAGTCCAGGGCCCTGCCTGAAGACACACAGCACTGGGCGGCAGGAACAAGGCAGCGCCCCACTCAGCGAGCTGGAGGGAGCCCAGGGTCAGAAGCAGAGCGGTCCCCACCCTCACACCTGTGGCAAGCCCCTCCCTGGGCCCCGCTCCTCCGCTCTGGTCACCTGACATGGCTGCTGGGCTGCACCGGCCACCCTGCCCGTGGCTGTAGCTTGGGCCTGGGGCCTCTGAGGTTGCCCAGAGCTGGGCACAGGCCAGGGGGGTCAGGAGCCAGAGGAAGTCCTGTGAGAGCTCTGGGCCTTGAGGGACGAGCTGCTGCCCTCGTCCGGCTGCCTTCCCAGGGTCCCCAGGGAGGCAGGTGTGGGGCAGCGGGGCCGTTCCAGAACCTTCCTTCTCTCCCCAGAACCTCACGGCTTCACAGCCCAACTGCCAATGGAACTCTAGCCCTCAGCTCTCCCACTCCCGCAGGGCCCCCCAACTGCCTGCTTCTGGATGGATCTGAGGGGCCCCACTCCCGAGAGGGCGCAGACACGTGTTCTCTGGCAAAGGGGACTTCTTCAGCTGCCGAGTGAGGGGAAGGAGGCCCTGACCAGGCCTGGGCACGCCGGGAGGGACGCTGGGAGCAGGGAGGCCGAGAGCCCCAGGACACCCCGGACACAGCCAGGCCCACGTCCGAGCGGAGCCCGAGGCCTGGGCAGCGCCATCAGGGTGAGGGGCACAGCCGGGCTCCACGGGAACCCGTCTTGCTCAGCAGCCCCATTAAAAGGCAAGAAGCAGCGATGTGAATCCTAACCGCTGATTTTATTTAACCGAATATATCCAAAATATGATCACTTCCAGGTCCTCAGTACAGAACCACCGCGAGGGAAACCCAGACCCGAGTTTCTGGCGCCGACTCTGAGGCCCGGGAGTTTCCTTCCTGCGTCACTGCAGCGTGGGTACCCCGGCCCGCCCCCCTCCACCTGGAGCGCCTCTGCCTTGTCCCCCAGACCCACCAGCCAGGAGCCAGAGGCCCCCGGGAGGGAGGCTGAGGGGCGGGGATGAGGAAGAGGATGTGGCTGGTGCCCTGGGTGGCCGCAGCCGCTGTCTTTCACGCCTGTCTCACTCCACACGGTGCCCCAACCCCAGGGTCCCGAAAGTCCCAGGCTGTTGGACGTGGTCTGGGTGGGGTGGGAGGGATGACGCTGGCAAAGGCGGGATGAGAGGATTTCTTTATTTCGCGCGTTCAGACCCAACACACTCGGACACCTTGGGGCCCTGTGAGGGCTAAGTAGGGTGGTGGCGTCAGCTCCCGGGGAGGCCCCACTCCCTGGGGAGGAAATACACGGCAGGGGGCCGCACCCAGCCCCCCACGGAGGGACCCGTGTTGCTCTAACAGGGACACTGAAGTTGCCTCTGACGCCCCGTGAGGGCCCTGTGGCGGCCCCAGACCCAGCCCAGCCAGGCCAGAGGAGCCTCCCAGGGGCCCTCAGGTGGTCAGGTGGGGGCTTCCCGGCCCCGGTGCCCGCCGGCCCTTCTAGCTGCCTCTGCTGGGCCAGGTGTCCTCTGAGGCCGGCAGGAGTCTGGCCCCTGCTGCACTTGCGCTTGGTGGCTGGCAGGGGCGGGGTAGGGAGGTCACCCCCGAGGCCGGGGTCCCCATGTGCTAGGGGAAGACCTGCCTTCCCAGTCAGTGTCCACAGGGCAGCAATTCCACGCTCTGAGGCTCAGGGACCAAGGCAGGGCTGGGTGTGGGGCCCAGACTCCAAGCTCTGGGGGTTGGGGGACCAAGGCAGGGCTGGGCATGGGCCTCAGGGCCTTGGAGGTTTTTCTCAGCTCTCAACATCACAGCACAGGGCCCATGAGTCACCCCAGTCCTCTGGGCCCGTGTACCCAAGCCGGATGCAGGACGGGGAGTGCACGTGGGGCTCCTCTGTGGCGCCAGTGTGAAGCTGCTCTCCGGGGCGGTCGCAGCCTCCAAACCCTGGTGCTACGAGTCCGTGCCTCAGGCCCAGGGACCACAGGCCGTCTGCTCATGGCTGAAAATGAGGCCAAGCAGCTCCCAAGTCTCGAAGACTCCACTGGTGTGGAGGCAGAGGGGCCCTTCCAGGGCAGGGCAGCCCTCGGGGCAGCAGCAGGGGCAAGGGCTCTGTCTCACGCACACGGGCACAGGCACGCAGGTGCCGACCCTGCCGCTGGCTCCCAAGAGGCCGATAGCCTGGTAGGGAGGTCACACACACACAGCTGATCCCTGGAAGTAAAGAAACCTAGACGAGGAGAGCGGAGGCTGGGCCTACGTAAGGAGGCGCCAAGGGGGGAGACCACTGCCCACAACAGGGTCAGTCCCGCGAGAGGGTCAGTTCCGCGCCCGCCGCCTGCCCGCCCAGCTGCAGGGTGCTCGCCATTGCCACTGCTGGGGGGCATGGTTTGGGCCGAGAAACCAGTGACTCCGGGAGGAAGTGCAGAAGGGCCGGGGTGCCAGCGCCAGTGCCCACCATGGGCAGGGCTGGGCCTCACGTCTGGGCCAGTGAGAGCTCCTCCAAGCCTCCCTTTCCCAGGCGGTACCTGGCAAGGTCCTTCCTGGTCACCAACCCGACAACCTGCAGGACAAGGCCAGGCCACAGTGACACACGGGTCGGCTCCCGCCTGCCTGTGGAGCTCCCTGCCTTGTGTGTGGCTGGGGCAGCACAGGCTGGGGGCCCTGGGGGCTTCAGCACAGCCCCCGAGCTGAGCACGGGGCTGGGGAGGGGTGCAGCCATGGTACATGGGCCGACTCGGTGCTGAGTCCTGTGCTTCTGTGTCCCCCGCCGGGAGCTGAGAGTAAGCACGGGCAGGAGGCAGAGGGAAGCCCTGCACGGCATGCCTGCACCCCCACCGCCCCCGCTCACCTGATTGCGGTTGTCCACTACCACCAGGTGCCGCAGGCCCAGGGCCCGGAACAGCTTGAACACCCGTGGGAGCGACGCCTCCTGCAGCAGGGGCACAGCCGTCAGTGCCCGCCCACACGGCAGAGGCAGGCGGGACCCTCACCTGAACTGACTCCCTGCACCCCCCATCATGGCGTCCAGGCACGTCCTGAGCCCCCACGCCCGTCTGGCCAGCCCGCTCAGCCCCTTGACTTCAGCTCTAAAGCCTACCAGGCCCTTCACAGGAGACAGTCACCGAGTCCTCTCTGCTGTGGCCCCCCCGACTGCCCCTCCCCGAGGCTCTGGACCCCACCCCCTGCTGTTCAGTCCCAGGACCCGTGCCCATGCCCATGCCCATGCCCTGCACATGCCTGGGGCACCGTGTAGGGGGAGGGGTTCATGAACTCGGAGAGGTCCATGGTGCACTCCCGCTCGTCCTGGGACACGTGGATGGACTGGATGGGTGGGAAGCGCGGGTAGGCGTCGCGGAAGTCCTTCAGCCTCAGGCGCCGCTGCACCAGGCCCATGTTGGACCGCTCCACAAACACCTGCGGGCGGCAGAGCCCTGTGTCAGGCACCCGGGCAGCACCCCCTGGGGCCCCCACCCGCCCGACGGCCCGGAGCCTGGCACGCACCTTGTGCTTTAGGAGAACGATGAGCTGGGAGCGCAGGATCAGGCCCTGGAGCCGGGCAGGCTGCAAGACAGGCCTGCGGTCAGGGCCACGGGCCCGAAGGTAGGAGGCTGCACTAGAATGCTGTGTCGGGCCCCGCTCTGACCCCGTTCCAGCCAGATTTCCCATCTGGGCATGGGCCCCGTGTCAATGGCTACCTGCTCACACCAGCCTCGCCATGGCATTCCACATGCACAATGCCACGGGACCCAAGGATCGGCGACAGGTAGCGGGGCCTGACCGCGCCCAGCAGAGAGCCAAGGGCCTGGGGCTGGTGGCTTTGCTGCAGGGCAGATGCAGCCCCACTGGGTCCCAACAAACACCAACCTCCAAACCCCAGTGTCCACGTCCAAAGGACACACAGCAGTGGCCGAGCTGTGTGTCCTGTCAGGGCCTCCTGACAAAGTCACGGCCCCCAGTGCCACGGCTCTCAGCCCAGCCTGGGTGCCGACCCCAAGACCCTGCCAGGCCGCGGCGCCCCCACCCACCCCCGGCCTCAGCGTCCACACAGCCCTCCATGGCTGCACACTCAGCTCCCGGCAGTCCTGGAACTGCCAGTGCACCCAAACGCGCAGCTTCCCCGTCCTGAAAACCTTGCCGTGTGCTTCCCACCAATGAACTCGACAGAGGTCACGTAGGCAGGACCCAGTCTACGGGGTGCCCGGTACCTGGGTGTCATCGGCATGCTCCACCACGGGGAAGCCATTGTGATTGGACGCTGTGTCGCTCAGCACGTCCACAATGACGCCGACCTTCTCACGCCGCCTCAGGCAGGTCACTGGTGTGCTCATCACCTCCCTGCCGGAGGAGCCCGGCCACACACGCCCGTCACGCGCCACCAACTCCCACAGTCACCTCTGCGGGCTGGTGAGGTGTGAAGCCGCTGGACAGGAAACGCGGGGCTGCCTGGAGCCCGCAAGCCGTGCACCCTGCCCCTGTGCAACAAGAGGCCGCTGGACACCCTCCCCACCCACAGGTGTCCTGGGCGCTGTACCTGGCAGTGAGTGAGTGTGAGGTGACCGGGGCCTCCCAGTGCAGGAAGGGCACACTCTGCAGCTGAATGTGCATGTCGTACAGGCCCTGCGGGCGGGGCGGGGCGGGAACACAGGGCTTGAGGAGTCCGCACCCACCCCTGGAGCCCCGAGCCTACCCCTGGGAGCCCAGAGGCCGCCCCCAGAAACCCTGAGCCTAACCCCTGGGGACCGGCTGTTTGGAGGCTCACAGGGGCCCCTCCCCTACGGCAGCACCCACGCTCTCAAGGTGAGGCTTCGAGGCCCCGGCGCACCTCAATGAAGACGTCGCCCACGATCTTGGCGGTCATGAGCACCAGCATGATGGGGAAGCCGTAGGTCACGTTGCTGGTGGCCTCCATCATGATGACCGTCAGGCTCAGTGTCATCCGCACAATCCCGCCTGCGGGAGCCATCATGAACCCCAGCACGTCCACCCTCCTGGCTCAGGGTCACATGGCCACTGCCTTCTCTGCAGCACCCATCCCATCCACCTGCTCCCAGACCCTAGCCCCGCAAGGACAGCCATGGCCCCCTCCAGACCCCGTGGAGCTCCCCACGCATCGGGCAAGAGCTGGGACATACCCAGCTGGGCAGCAGCTCCCATCAGGGCGTATTTGCCGGGGTCCGCCCAGATCTGTGGGAGGTGACATGGAGGACGTGTCAGTGTGGTGGCAGGCCCAAACCCACCAAGATACACAGACGGAGGAGGCCCTGCCTGGGCCCAGCAGCCCCACAGCCAGGAATGAACCCCGTGGCCGCGTACACACACACACAACAACCTAGCACAGTACACCCTGCTGCCCTGCCCAGGCCCAGCAGCCCCACAGCCAGGAACGAACCTCGTGGCCGCGTACATACACACAGAACAACATAGCACAGTACACCCTGCTGCGGAGGCTGCATCCTCGGCCTGAACCAGGTGCTCAGCACCCGAGCAACAGGGGAGTGGCAGGCATGGAGGGTGCAGAGGGCACAGTCACCACGCAGCAGCCCAGGCCAACTAGGGAGCACTGCCCAGCATGAGTGAAACCCCGGCACACATGACACAGAGAGCCCCGGGAACATTAGGCTGGGCCACAGAACCCAGGCACGGAGGCCGCAGATGGTGACTCCACGTAGAGGCAACGTTGGCGGCAGGCAAAGCTAGAGACCACAGGACCCCGGTGTCTGCCAGGGCTGGGGGCCGGGGAAAGCGGGGCACAAGTGTCGGTGGGCACAGGGTTTCCATTCTGGGATGACGGAACATTCTAGAAGTGGTAGTGACGGCCGCACTGCCTCGTGAACGTGAGAAACGCCGCTGAATTGCCCTCTTTAAAAGGATGAGTTTTACAGTATTTGAATCATGTTTCAATTTTAAAAACCAAACCAAACCCTTGTGCGGAGGGAGATGGGCAGAGCACACGGGCCTGGGGAGCAGGAGTGGGCGCTTCCTGCCGGGGCTGAGAAGCATGGCCGGGGGCTTCCTGCCAGGGCCTCTTACAGGTTTTCAGTCTTATTTAAGCGACTGAAATGAGAAACAGAAGACATATAAGGGAACCCAGTCCCAGCAGAGGCAGGCAGAGAAGGAAGGCCTGTGGGGGCTGAGGTCTGGAGGGCAGTGTATGCCGCTCTGGCCCCCGGCCTCACAGAGAGCAGCCCTGGCCGGGCATCCACCCCATGGAGTCTAGAAACAGCTCTGCAGCAGCCCACAATCACCTCTGCTTTTCATCACATTCTCAAGAATAAGGACACGAGCCTCCGCCCGCTACCTTCGCCTGGTCCAGACTCCACACATGGGCTGCGCTGCCACAGTACATGCTGCCACCACAGCAGGACAACGCCCACGGCCCGTGAACCACGCGAGGACAACGCCCACGGCCCGTGAACCACATAAGGTGCGACACTTTTGTCCCGCCCTGGGACTTCTGCTCCGGCCCGCGACGCCGCAAGACCTGGCTCAGCTGCGGGGCCCCACAGCCTCCCCTCCGGCCCCACTCACCGCCGCCCCCGTGAGGTAGGACAGGGAGATCCCAAAGAGCCGGCCCCAGGCAGCCCCGATGAGCAGGGACGGGATGAAGACCCCGGCAGACACCGTGAGCCCGTAGGTCCAGCAGGCCAGGAAGAAGTAGACCAGCGTGAACAGGCCGAGCGTCACGGGGTTGTAGGAGCCTAGGAGAGAAGAGGGGCTGACGGGGCCTCCACGACTCCCGCCCTACACGGGACCGCCCTGCCCCGCTGCCCAGTCTCGGGCCTCACAGTCACCTTCCAGGAGCCCAGCAACCTGAGCTCCCGAGCCCAGCGGTCCCCAGAAGGCTCCCTGTTCTCAGCCTCCCTGGGAAGCAGAAAAGCTAAAAGGATCCCATGGGGAGGCCACATGGGAAGAGGCTCTGCGGGGCCCTGATGCCAGCAGAAGCAGGAGCTGCATCCAGCTGTGCGGCCCAGCTGGGTCTAGCAGCGCCAGGTCTACACTCCATGGGTGTGCACCGTGGTGCAGCTCGCAACCTGGCTCCGGGAAGAGGGTGCCCCCCACAGCCTGGGGTTCCTTTCCTGGAGCAGGCAGCACTGTACTGCGTGCAGGGTGGGTGAGACCGCCAGGGTCACAATTGCAGAGGTGAAAGGCCGGCACTCCAAGGTCATGGTCTGCGCTTCCGTGAAACACTTGTGGTCGAGCGAGGCCAGGCCGTGGCCTTGGTGTGGGAGTCACCAGGCTGGGTTTTCTTTTGTTTTTTGAGAGAGGGTCTCACTGTGTCACCCAGGCTGGTATGCAGTGATATCATCGCAGCTCACTGTGGCCTCAACCTTCTGGGCTCAAGCAATCCTCCTGGCCCAGCCTCCCAAGTACCTGGGACTGTGGGTGTACCACCGTGGCCGGATAATTTTGCTTTTTTGGCAAAGACAGTCTCGCTAAGTTGCCCAGGCTGGTCTTAACCTCCTAGGCTCAAGTGATCCTCCTGCCTTGGTCTCTCCAAGTGCTGGGATTACAGGAGTGAGTCCCTGCTATGATCCATGCTAAGGATGACCCCCCAGCCCAGGGCTACAACCTCGGCCCACAGGGGACACTCAGCCAGAAGGCATCACCCAGGCCCTGATCCCAGGGCCTGCCCGGCGGCACTGCCCACACACACCTGGTGGGTCGTGGAAGAGGCTCACCACGCTCTTCTCCGGGGTGTTGAAGAAGGCCGCAGCCATGGAGTTGTACTCGCCATCTGCACAGAAGAGCTGTGAGGTCGGGAGAGAGCACGTGTTGGGAGGGGAGATGAGCTGGTGGGCTGCAGGCACAGATCTGGTGTCGCCATGAGAGGCCGTGTACCCTGTGCCTGGCCAGCATCAGGTGTGAAACCACACGATCCTGCCATCGGGTCAGGGCCACGGTCACAGAGGGAAAGGACGACACACAAGGCCCAAGCCATGGTCACAGAGGGAAAGGAGGACACACACGGCCTAGGCCCAGCAGGGGGCTGTGTCCAGCCCTGGGGGGTGGGTCAGCAGGACCATGGGCTGGGACGCTGTCCATCCCTGGTGCCAGGGAAGGTGGGCCCAGGCGCTCACGTGAGCTCCTAGAAGAGGCTGTTGGCGCCCCGGTGCCACAGGCCCAGAGCCTCCTGGGCTCCAGCAGCACAGGGGCTGTTGTCCACGGGGCTGGAGCAGAGTGTAGCAAGGCTGGTGAACCCCACAGCCCCGGGCCTCCCACGCCTCTTAACGGTTCACACCTGTCCCGTCCCATCCTGCCCACCCCCGCCGTGGCACCCACTGGTCTGCTGGGCCTCTAGGCTCTCCCTGTTCTGGATGTTTCATGTTAATGGGGCTACGTTGCGTGTCCTCATGTGTGGTTCCTCTGAGCGTAGTGCTTTCCAGGGCAACCGTGTCACAGCGGACGGACACACGGACTGCGGTGAGCCATGAGCACCAGGCATAGGCCCAGCTGTGGACGGAGGTTTGCATTTCTCCTGGGTCCACATCTATGGTGCCCCCATAGGGCGCCTGAGGCTCGCCCCGTCAGGCTGTCATTCTGGGAAGAGGACTGGGGGGAGCCTCTGGCCCCCATACCACTGCCCATTCCCCTGGCACCTCAGCAGACACCTGGCCTCCTCTGAGATCTGGGTGGACAGGACTAACCCTCTTTGAGACACGCCAGCCCATGTGCTTCTGGAACTCGGCGGGGTGGGCAGCCCTCCTCCCGTAGCCTAAGCGAGGCTCCTGGAGGCCGCCCTGTGGCTGCCCTGCCTGCTGGACCCCGCCCGGGCCCAGCCTCCCACCTGCAGCGGGTAGGACATGGAGCCCCCCTGCAGCGGCTGGCAATCCCGCGACGAGTAGATCAGCACGAAGGCGACTGTGGCCGTGACGGCGGCCACCAGCATGGCCTCGATCACCTGTAGGCAGGGCCGGTGGATGTACCTGGAACCAAGAATCAGGCTGCATGGCGGGTAGGACGGCAGCGCGGCCCCTCCGCAGCCCCCATGGCAACCCGAGTCCCTGATGGAGGACACTGGGCCTGTGGTGTTGTCTGTTTGTTTGTTTTTGTTTTTGAGATGGAGTTTTGCTCTTGTTGCCCAGGCTGGAGTGCAGTGGTGCGATCTTGGCTCACTGCAATCTCCACCTCCCAGGTTCAAGCAATTGTCCTGCCTCAGCCTCCCGAGTAGCTGGGATTACAGGCACCCGGCCCTACATCTGGCTAATTTTTTTTTGTATTTTTTAGTAGAGACGGGGTTTCTCCATGTTGGTCAAGCTGGTCTGGAACTCCCGACCTCAGGTGATCCACCCGCCTCGGCCTCCCAAAGTGCTGGGATTACAGGCGTGAGGCACCACGCCCGGCCAGGCCTGTGTTTAATCATCAATCAGGCACCCAAATGTCCTGGGGTCGTCCTCTTCCCTGGGGTAAAGACTCCTTGGCAGCAACTTCTCCTGACGTGTGGGAAGTGGCGCTACCCGCGCCCCAGCTGCACCTGACAGTATTGAAATCAGCACAGACCAAGAAGGAAGAAGCCAGGGGCCCCCAGTGTCCCAGGACAGCTGCGGTTGCTACCAAGCAGAGCCAGGTGGCGAAGGTTGGGCATGCCTCGCCCAGGCCCGATCCCACGCAGGGCCTCACTTCCTACCCAGGGGCCGTCCTCCAGGAGCCCTCGCACTCCTAGCCTTGGGCTAGTCTGTCACCTCCAGGCCCCGGGACACATCTCTGAGCAGCTCCACCGGGGAAACCATCAGGAAGGACGCTGCATACACAGCCTTTCTTTCGGCCGTGGCCTAGGAGTGTAAACCCCATTCCACCACGTCCGCTTTCAAAGGGCCTGTGTGGCCACGCCTGCCAACGCGATATGCAATGCGGTTTCTCCTCACCTGATTCGAAACATGGTCAGCCAGTAGTTCAAGGCATTGAACACAGCTCCAAGCACACCGCCTGCGAACAGGGGAAAGGCCAGTCAGCGACACCGGAGGAAAAGTGCGGGCCTCCGCCCGCCGGCTCCCAGATGGCAGGAGAAGCTCGAGGGTTTGCAGAGGGAAGGGGACGGCAGGGGGCTGGGGGGTGCAGGTAAGATGCTTCCTCCACATCGTCACACCCTGAGGGCTGGGGGAGCTGTTTCTCAAAGGCTCTGCCTTCCTTCCAGGGCAAAGGTGTCCAGCAGAGCAATAAATGCTGGTGGGAGCAATTCTATCTCTCAAGAGGAAAACCCATCCATCCCTGCAGCCCTGTGGTTTTTGCCAACAGAGATAAACAACAGGAAGCCACAGAAGCGAAGCTTTGGGCTCCCCAACCCCCACGTGTACTGCCCATGGAAGAATCTGGAGGCCCCCGGGTGGCCCTGGGATGAGGGCAGGCTCCAGGGAGCCACAGCCTCCAGTCCTTGTCTCTATGACCACGTCACAGCTGAGCCAGGCCCACAGGCCGTCCCTGCGGTGCTGGGAGAAGCCCTTACCCACCACACCCATGGCGATGAAGACCGGGATCTCGTGGATGGTGTAGGCCATTTTCTGTGCAGAGAGAGGGAGAAGGCAGAGGATGTGAGGGAAAAGGCCCACAGCAACTTTCTGCTGAAACTCAAGGACCACCGTCTTAAGAGAGCTGTCCCCACAGAGAGCCTTCCCGCCCTTCCACACAGGCTGCAGAAGGCCACAGGTGAGAAACACGCTGGGTGTTTTGAGCAGGCCTGGCCCCTGCCTGGTGTGGTGGCCAGCGAGGCTCTCAGAGACCCCACCACCCTCAGAACCCGGGGCGGGGAGGGCCCCAAGCACTGGGAACATAGCCCGGGGTCCCCCAGTTTCCTGCGTACAGAGCCGCCCTATCAATGGCACGGAGAGTCTCCCCAGCCCAGGCCCCAGGCTGCCCTGGAAACTAGGCCTGAGCCCACCTGCCCCGAGAGCAGCTGCTGCACGTGCCCCCAGGCCGTGGGAGGCCCCATGCATGCAGTAACTGTGTGACATCCCAGGTGCCCTGCTGGTCACATGGCGCCCTGACCTGAGGGGCAGCTTGGGGTGTCTTCCTGCAGCCCCTCGGGGCCCTGGAGCTCACACAAGAGCTCTCAGCTCCACAGCTATCAACCAGAGTTTTCTAAAGGACCAAATTCTCAACCTGGGCCTTAAGCAAACAGGGTCCTGGACCAGGATATGAGGTGGGCAAGGTGGGCGATGGGGCAGGTTACCTCCGAGTCAAACCTTCCGAAGTTGATGAGGCCTGGGCTGGACAGGTCCCACATGTTCCCGTGGTAAATGCTCAGAACAAAATTCAGGGTGAACGTGGAGATCATGGAAGCAAAGAACTGCGGCAGAGGGCAGGAAACCAGTGCCCTCAGAGCCGCGCTCCCAGCCCAGGGCCCACGGACCAGCAGGGACCATTGCCCCTCCTGTCAGCCCCGGGGCCAGGAGTCTGCAGACCCCGCCCAAGGCAGAAGGGAAGGGGCTGGAGCCAGGGGTGGGCGCACTGTGTGGGCAAGGAGGGGCCCAGTCCTCTCTGGACTTGCCAGTGGAGAGCAAGAGGGGAAGGTGGGGCAGGGCTGGGCTCCCGGCTGTTTGATCCCCTACCCGGGAGCCACCCAGGGCTGGCAATGGTGCCCAGGACCAAGGGCGAACTGGGCAGCAAAGGCACAACCACTGCTTTGGGCAGGGCCAAGGCCTGACAGACCCACAGGGGGTCCAGCTCCAGCCGCAGCTCGATGGGTGGCCCCAAGGTGGACCCCATGGTGGGAAATGAGAGCGCACCATGCACCCTGATCGGGAGGCAGCTATCAGCAGGAACTTACGATCCTCCAGGTCAGGAACTGGTTCCAGAAGGACGCACCCTCCTCCAGGCTGAACAGGACCCCACCTGGAAAGCAGGTGGCCGGCTCGGGTGCCAGCTGGACACAGGGCACCATGCCCACCACCAACTCCCTCCCCCAGGATCCAGGGAACCCAGACCACGTCAGAAAGAAGCTAATGGGGTGGGCCCCAGCCACACAGAGAGGGCCCCTGAGGGAGGTCTGAGGGCCGGACCCAAGTACACTGCCGGCCGCTTCCAAATGCCCCGGCCGTGACTCCAAGCCTCTGCCGCCCTCAGCAGGCACTGGGCCTACAGACAGGAGACCATTCCTTCCAACACACAGGGTGAGGCAAAGCTTTGGACCAGGCGCGGCCCTCCTCACCCACGGGGGCTCCAAACGCCGCTGACACTCCGGCCGCAGCCCCTGCGGAGACGAAGTCCCGCTTCTCTGTGTCTCTGCGGAAGTACTCGAAGATCTGCAACAGGGACAGACCAGGGTCGGGGCAGGTTCCTTGAGGGCACGGCTCTCAGAAAGGGAGAGCAACTGCCAGGACAGGGGCTGTGCAGGGGAAGGGGCTTTCAGGATGACCAAGTCAGCAGCTCTGATTCCTGAAGAGCACCGTGCTGCAGACCACAGCAAGAGACAGCAGGGTCAGCACCACCACCGGCAGCCCGGGGAAACACGCAAACACCCAGCCAGGAGCTCCACTTTCCAGTGCACGCAAGATTCCGAAAACCTCTACCCTCTACCGAAAACCGCACGGATGGAAACCCAGCCTTGCTATTCTTTGTACTGCGGGACACTGCCTGCCTCTAAATTCACACATGGCCGGGCGCGGTGGCTCACCACCTGTAATCCCAGCACTCTGGGAGGCCGAGGCAGGCGGATCACCTGAGGTCAGGAGTTTGAGACCAGCCCGGCCAACACGGCAAAACCCCATCTCTACTAAAAATACAAAAAACTTAGCCAGGCGTGGTGGCGGGCACCTGTAATCCCAGCTACTCAGGAGGCTGAGGCAGGAGAATTGCTTGAACCTGGGAGGTGGAGGCTGCAATGAGCTGAGATTGTACCACTGCACTCCAGCCTGGGAAACAGAGAGACTCCATCTCAAAAAAAAAAAAAAAAAAAAAAATACGATCACACACAAATGCAGCTCAATCCCCATCAACATGCTGGGGACTTTTTTGGGGAAAAAGTGTTCTAAAGTGTGTCCTGACAAATAAACATCAGGTGGGCACACTTGGTCTCAGGTTCTGCGCTCCTCTGAGAAGCCGCTTGGAGCCACAGACCCTCCCACGGGAAACACTGATGCGCGTGTGGCAGGGGACCCAAGGAGGGAAGCAGCGGGCCGTGGGGAGGCCTTGCCGGGCAGGGACTGTGCCCGCTGGCTCTGGGAGCCACCCGCCAGGCTGTCCTCAGATGGGGCTGGGGCTCTCGGCCAGGGGGTGCTGAGGGAAGCCCATCTCCCTGAGTGGCGCCCGTGCCCGTGCCCATGGCATCTGGAGCCCACCCACACAAGGTGGAGGGTGGGACTCACCTTGAAATCTCGTTTCAGCGACGTTGACCTTCCCTGAGAGATCCCGGCGGCGATCACTGAACCTGAGTGGATCATCGGCCCTTCCTGGAGACCAGAAGGACCGGTGCTCAGAGACACACGTTGGCGTGGCGGCCCTCGCGGGGCCGGCGGCCTCAGGCTCCAGCTGGAGTGGCCATGTGCACTTTGTTACCTTTCCCACGGCCAGGCCCCCGACCACGGACAGGATCACACCGGACACTTTGATCACCAACGTCTGAAACACAGGGAGACGCACGGCCTCTGATGAAAAGGCAGGCGCTGTCTTTGGACCTGAGCCGTAAAACAGCACACACAGCCCTGATCAGGCAGAGTGGCTGGGACACAGGGCCTCCGGGAAGGGGCCAGCACCCCCAGGCTGGGTCTCCCCATGGCCACAGTGGAGCTAAACAGCAGCCAAGTGTCCCCCGCACTCACTCGGGGGACCCGCCCTCTGTGGCCTCAGCATTGAGCAGGCAAGGGGTTCTTTCGTTTCCTTCCTTCCTGAGGCAAAGCTGGGCCGCCCACCGCATCCTACAGGCACAACCTGCCTCCGCCAGTGTGGCCAGCACAGGGGAGGTGTTCCCACTAGCCCCGCCTAGCAAGGCTCCTCATCCACCCCTGGCACTGGAAGGCTGGTCACCTGCGGCTCCACGATGCCCCCTCTCCCCTCGGCTGCTCCCCGCCCCCAGGGGCCTCATCCTCTCCACCTGAGAAGGTGTGTAAGGTGTTTATCAGCCTCCCTGCCCCAGGGCAGAACCCACAAGGACGCAGACCCTAAACATAAGGGCGCTGAGTGTGTGGGGGGAGGGCTGTATGTTAAAGATGCCGAGGAAAGCAAACTCCACCCTCAGCCAACGAAAGTTATAGAGCAACATCCCAGAAGGTTCAGGCCAGCCTGGCGCAGGTGACAGGGGGGTCGCCATTCCCAGCTGCTCCAGTAAACCTGATCTCCCACCACAGGGCAAGGGCACCCCAAGGTCACCTGGGAGCTTTCGCCAGAGGGGACACACTGGCCCCACTCCTTGGCCACGGGGACCAGGCCCCGGAAGCACCCCCAGGGGGCAGCTGCCATGCTGCCCACCCATCCTCAGACAGGACAGGGCTGCGGCAAGTCTCAGGCTAAGGAACGATGGCGGCACAGACAGAAGCAACCACAGCGGAACTGGGTCAGGACTCCCAGCACTTCCAGAACCAGATGCTCTAATAACACCAAGTGTAAATGACCATGAGGCAAACTGAAAGCGGGAAACTGCTACACGCCCACTACCACGACAGCTTCCACGGTGAATTAGTCACCAGCACGCAGCCCACAGTCACAGACGCGTCGCACAGCTGTGTCACACATGCACCACGCAAGCATTTCTTCATGACTACTCATTTCTTACGTAATATGTGCAAATACCAGTTGTTACCACTTTCAAAAAAAAAGGTGACCCCTTTACACCCAGCCAGCCCATCTGCACACAGCGCCACCAGTACACGAGGTGGCTGAGGCCAGTTCTGGAAGGCAGGCAGCCAAGAGAGCTGCTCCTGAACCAGCAAAGAGCCGGCACCCACCCTGCCCAGCCAGGGCCACCGCACCCTCACCTTGAGCCGCACCACGTGGGGGATCTTCACCCCGTTGAGGAAGCACTTGATCTGGGGGATTCCGCTGCCAGCAGCCACCGGCTGAAAGAGGGGAAGCACGGCTGAGTGGGTCACGGCCAGGCTGAGACAGATGCAGCCCCTCAGCCCCAGGAGCCCCAGGAGCTGAGGAGAGCAGCAGACACGTCGGGGCCTCAGGGAAGGGGAGCTCAGCACACAAACGTCGGGGCCCCAGGGAATGGGAGAGCAGCACACACGTCGGGGCCCCAGGGAAGGAGAGAGCAGCGCACACGTTGGGGCCCCAGGGAAGGGGAGCTCAGCACACACGTCGGGGTCCTCAGGGAAGGGGAGAGCAGCACACACGTCGGGGCCCCAGGGAAGGGGAGCTCAGCATACACGTCGGGGCCCCAGGGAAGGGGAGCTCAGCACACACGTCGGGGCCCCAGGGAAGGGGAGCTCAGCACACACGTCGGGGCCCCATGGAAGGGGAGCTCAGCACACACGTCGGGGCCCCAGGGAAAGGGAGCTCAGCACACACGTCGGGGCCTCAGGGAAGGGGAGCTCAGCACACACTTCAGGGCCCCAGGGAAGGAGAGAGCAGCACACACGTCGGGGCCTCAGGGAAGGGGAGAGCAGCACACACATCGGGGCCTCAGGGAAGGGGAGCTCAGCACACACTTCGGGGCCCCAGGGAAGGGGAGCTCAGCATACACATCGGGGCCTCAGGGAAGGGAAGAGCAGCACACACGTCGGGGCCCCAGGGAAGGGTCTCATGTCATTGGGGTAGCTGCTCTCACTCTTCCCAGCCCAGACACAGATCAAGGACGTGGTGGGGGCGGAGGTGGAGATGGAAGGAGGGGAGGGCAGAGTGAGGAGATGGAAGGAGGGGCGGAGTGGGGTAAGGGTGCCCAGGCCTGTGCTGGTGGGTCAGGAGCAGCACTCCAGGGCTCTGGGGGTGAAGAGGCCCCGGTGTGTCTGCTCCTCCTGAGGTTGTGAGTCTGGACCGCGTGATTCTAGAAAGTGCCCGGGTTGTCAGCCAATGTGACGGTGGGGGTGGGTGAGCTGCAGGGGTTCCCGCCCATTCACCAAGACCCCCAGTCCCTCATGGGGTCCGACATAGCTGCGGCATCCTGCCACCCACCTCTATGAAAGCCACAATCACAGAGCCCACGAGCACGAAGGCGGCGTTCAGCGTGGCCCACAGCAACAGGGAGAAGGACAGTCCGCCCCTCTCTGTGAACTTGTCGATATCTGGGGCTCATCAAGGAGGGCTGGCTGCTTCCCTGTCAGGACCACCCAGCCCAGACCCCAGCCCTGCCCCACAGACCAGCCTGGCAGACGCCACCCTGCTGGGTGGAGCCATGATGCTCACTGGACATCCCAGAGACGTCTCATGGCCCAACCATGACAGGGACACAGCCAGCCTGGCCAGGCCGCCTCCACCTGCACTGGAACACACTGGGCTCAGGACTTCTGCCTGGGACTCAGCCCAGGCCACGCCCCCCTCCCAAGCTGCAGCGGCCGCACCGGGAAGGATACTGCCCTTGATGACCCTGTACTTGAGGCCAGCCAGGTTTTCCACCACGATGTCAATGAAGCAGGCCACGAGGCCCGTGAGGATCCCGATGAGGGCGCAGATGACCCAGCGCTTGATCTCCACCGTCCGGAAGGCCTGCAGGGTGCGGTCAGGGCGAGGGTCAGGCAGGGCCCTGGCGCAGTCACTCCGGCAGCAGCAGGACCACCCAGACCGCCTGCAGGCCCCGGGATTATGAAGGACCCAGCGTGCACGGTGCGCTGAGTCCCACAAAGGACAGTTTCTGGCCAACATCTGAGGCGCACCCGGGGCCCGAGGGTGACTCGGGGAGGTGGGTGAATTCCCAACAACTTCACAGCCAGCGGTTGTTATGCTGGGCACCGCATCTGGCGGCCGTAAGAGCAGCCTTCTTGGTTATGGTGACCGTGACCCTCCCACTGTCTCTAGAAACCAGAGGAACCCACAGGCCTCAGAGGCAGAGTCAGAGGAGGAGGGAGGAGGTGCGTCACCTCGCCCCGGCAGAAGAGCAGCCCCAGGCCCGGCCGGCACCAGGCCCCACACCGTGGGGCCCTGCAGGGAGCGGCGTCCAGCTCACCGTGTGGTTGATCCGCCGCTCCTCCTCCAGGAACAGCTGGTTCTCACTGTTGTCATAGTCCAAGCTCTGCAGGCCGGGACAGCAAGGGCAGCACTCAGCACCGAACCGACGCTCTGGGTGCGGGCACAGGGGACCGGGAGTGGGCTTGCAGGGGGCAGAGGCCAGGTCTCAGGGTCAGGGGGACAGAAGGACGCCCACCTCATACTTGAGGGACAGGAGCTTCTCGTTGTGTGGGATCTCCTTGGGGAAGGGATGTGGGGGGTCCATATCCTGTGGCAGAAAAAGGCAAAGAGAGAATCACAGTTGACAAGGCCACAAGGAGAGAGGCCCCTCTCAGCTCACACACGAGGCCGTTATCATCCCGACACCAAGGACAAGGACACAGCAAGAGAGCTGCACATGGGGCACGGTGGCTGACACCTACAATCCCAGCACTTTGGGAGGCCGAGGCAAGTGGACCAGCTGCAGTCAGGAGTTCGAGACCAGCCTGGACAACAAGATGAAATCCTGTCGCTACTAAAAATACAAAAATTAGCTGGGCGTGGTGGTGGGCGCCTGTAATCCCAGCTACTCAGGAGGCTGAGGCAGGAGAATCGCTTGAACCTGGGATGCAGAGGCTGCAGTGAGCCGAGATTGCGCCATTGCACTCCAGCCTGGGTGACAGAGCAAGACTCCGTCTCAAAGAAAAAAAAAAAAAAGAGAACTACAGACCAACACCCCTACAACCACGGATGCAAAGATCTTTGGTAAGACACAAGCAAAGCGATTCCAGCAATGCCAGGAGCAAGGTGAATTCAGCCTAGGAATACAAGTTAGTTTAACATCCAAAAATCAATCCATGAGGCCGGGTGTGGTGGCCCACACCTGTAATCCCAGCACTCTGAGAGGCAGAGGCAAGAGGATCAACGGAAGCCAGGAGTTCAAGACCAGCCTGGGCAACAGAGTAAAACCCTCATCTCTCTCTTTTTTTTTTTTTTTTTGAGATACAGTCACTCTTTTTGCCCAGGCTAGAGCGCAGTGACACAATCTCAACTCACTGCAACCTCCGCCTTCCAGGTTAAAGCCATTCTCCTGCCTCAGCCTCCCAAGTAGCTGGGATTACAGGTGTGCACCACCACGCCTGGCTAATTTTTGTATTTTTAGTAGAGACGGGGTTTCGCCATGTTGGCCAGGCTGGTCTCAAACTCTTGGCCTCAAGTGATCCACCCAGCCTGGGCAACACAGTGAGACCCCAACTCTTAAAAAAAAAAAAAAAAAACCAGGCATGGTACTGGCACGAAGATGGACACAAAAGAATGGAAGAGAATTGAGAGAGTCCGGAAAGAAATCCAAAACATGTACGATCAATTGATTTCCCACAACGGTGTCAAAACATTTCAACAGAGAAAGGTAGTGTTTTCAACAAATGGTGCTGGTACAACTGGATTTCCATATGCAAAAATGAAGCTGGGCCAGGCACAATGGCTGACAGCTGTAATCCCAGCACTGGGAGGCCGAGGCAGAAGGACTGCTTGAGGCCAGGAGTTTGTGATCAGCCTGGGCAACATAGTAAGACTCCATCTCTACACAATATTAGCTGAGTGTGGTGACATGCGCCTGCAGTCCCAGCTACTTGGGAGACAGACAGGAGGCACAGGCTGCAGTGAACCATGATTGCACCACTGCACTCCAGGCTGGGTGACAGTGAGACCCTGTCTCAAAAAGAGAGAGAGAGAGAGGGAGGGTATGACGTTGGACCCTTACCTCACACCACACCCAAAAATTAACTCAGAAGGGATGAAAGACCTAAAACTGTAAAATTCTTAGGAAAAAACGGGTCAGTCGTCATACTCTTGGGTGAGGCAATGGTTTCTTAGATTTGACACCAAAAGTACAAGCAACACAAGGAAAAACAGATTAGCTGAACCTCAGCAATACAGCCTGTGCGGGGTGTGGTACGCCTGCGGTCCCGGCTCCTCAGGAAGAAGCTGAAACGGGAGGACTGCTTGAGCCTGAGAGATGGAGTTCAGCCTGGGCCACACAGTGAGACTTCATCTCAAAAAATAGTAATAATTAATTTTTTTTAGACAGGGTCCCGTCTGTCACGCAGGCTGAAGTACAATGGTGTGATCATGGCTCACTACAGCCCCAACCTCCTGGGTTCAATCAATCCACCTGCCTCAGTGTCCCGAGTAGCTGGGACCACAGGCGCACACCGCCACACCTGGCTAATTTTTGTTTTTGTTTTTTGTAGAGACAGGGTCTCACTATGTTGCCTAGGCTGATCTCGAAATCCTGGGCTCCAGCCTTGGTTTCCCAAAGTGTTGGGATTACAGGTGTGAACCACCACACCTGCCCAGAAAAAAAAAAAAAAAATTTTGAGGCAGGATCTCACTCCGTCACCCAGGCTGAAGTGCAGTGGCACCATCTCAGCTCACTGAAACCTCCACCTCCTGGGCTCAAGTGATCCTCCAACCTCAGCCTCCCAAGTAGCTGGGACAACAGGTGCCTATCACCAGGCCCAGCTAATATTTATATTTTTTGTAGAGACAGGGTTTCACCATGTTGATCAGGCTGATCTTGAACTCCTGAGCTCAATCAATCCATCTGCTTCCCAAAGTACTAGGATTACAGGCATGAATCACCTCGCTTGGCCAAAACTTTTTTAATTAAAAAAATTTGAGCATCAAAAGACACCATTGAGAAAGTGAACAGAAACCCGCTGAACAGGAGAAAACTTCTATAAATCATGTATTGGATGAGAGATTTGCATCTATGTATAAAGAACTCCTGCAGCTCAATTATAAAGACAACAAACCCAGTTTAAAAATGAGCATAACCAACACGTGTGTGGCCGGCCAGGCACCCACTCCAGGGTTGAGACAGGAGAGGACTGATCGCTGAATCTCACATGCTCGCTTTTTCCCTTGTCTCCCAACTCCTGCCCCTCCCAAAGCTGACACCAGAGCAAAGGCTTTGAAGTCCAAAAAGGCAGTGCTGAAGGCGCCCACGGCCACGAAACAGATCTTCCGAAGGCCTTGTGGCTCCAGAGGCAGCACAAACATATCAGAAGGGCAGCCCCAGGAGAGGCGCTGCTGGCTGTACAGGACGGCATCTGAGCACGGCGCCAGCCTCGGGAAAGACTGCGGCAGAGCTCAAACGGACGCAAGGCCGAAGAGCACCCGGACAGGTGGACTGTGAGACGCCTCAGCCTCTGACGTGGCCCAGGACAGAGCCGGGTGGGGCCTGATGGGGAGAAGGAGGACGCCCGGGGTGTCGCCAACATCAGGATCATCTCAACAGGAGTCCCGCATAGACATCTCCCCAGAGACGATGAGTGAACGGCCAGCGGCAGCAGAGGACTCCCGGCCTCACCAGCGGCTGGGGGAGAAACCGAGGCCGGCGGGAGATGCCCCCCGAGGGGAAGGAAGACGAGCACGCTGCCGCTGAGCTCAGGACTCCCGGGGCAGCCACTGGCACGGGAACATCTAAACCCCTGCCCTCTGAAGTCAGAGGCATCCGGCCCCCTCTCACTCTCCTGGGGCTCCTCACTGCCCCCTCAAGATCCCTGTCCTTGCCCTGTCCCAAAGCCAGGTCCAGCCCCCTTGCTGCCCATGCTGTCACTGCTGTCCTGACCGGCTTCCCGCGCCCTGCACTCCTCTGAGAGCACTTCTGCCTGGCTGCCTCTGCTCACTCGGCGTCGGGGACCGTGTCCCCCCAGGGAAATCTTCCCTGAACCCCGGCCCTGGGGCCCCACTATCTCCCTGCCGCTCGGCCCCTGCCCATCCCTGTCACCCTCTGCTAAGATGCAGCTAGCTCCGCGGGAGGATGGGGAACACCCCCAACTCACCGGGTCCAAAAGTTCATCATCCAGCTCCACGCTGCTCATATGTCCGACTCGGAAAAGCGCAGAACGTGGTGACTAAAAGCAGAAGAGAAATCATGAGGGCGCTCAGGCGTCGCACGCTCTGCTCCGTGGATTCTCACTCCCGCCGCCGCACCCTGGCCTCGCCTGACCCTGCCCGGGAGCTCAGGAATGGGCCAGGCCAGGCCTGCCTGCTGGGTGGGGGCAGTAGGGCTGGGACAGGCCTCCCTGGGCCCTGGAAGCAGAACTGATCCGGCTGCCCCTCGGCCTGTCAGCGAGACGTCCAGCCCGAGTCCAGGGCGCAAGCTCCCTGCTCTAGACTGAAGGCAAGGCACCTGCCACCCACCAGGAAAGAAGGGCTGGACAACACGCCGCCCCCAATGCAGTGCCCGCCACAGCACCCTGGGCCATCCTGCCCAACCCTGCTCCCGAGGCCTTGCTCAGCCACCTGCCACCTCCACAGAGTCACCTCCACTGCAGCCTCTCTGGGTTTTGAGACACGAACGGCTCCACAGTGTTCACGCTCCCCTCCCCACAGGACGCCCAGCTGTCGGGCAGAGCTGGGTGGGGTCTCAGCCACCTAAGGCTTTGCGGCCGCCCCAGCTCAGGGCAGGGGCAGGGCAGCGGGCCCTGGGTGGCGTGGTGCAGGTGTGACTTACGGAGCTCCCGCCCCAGTCTCCGGCTCCTTACTAGAGCCAAGGCGCTGAGGCCAGGCTAGGAGGAGCCAAGACCTCAGCCTCCTTTCCCCAAAGAGATCCTTTGGAGACGACTCCAATTTCCACTATCTCCTGAATCTTTAGCAACATCTGGGGACGTGAAAGGAAGAAGGGCTGCCTTCCAGGTGGAGGGGCCACATGCACAGGGCGCCCGCCATCTGCATCAGAGAGCCCATGCGCCTGTGAGGAAAGTGTTGGCGGAGGAGTCCAGCGGCTGGTACCGGCCATGGGAAGACCACCAAGGCTGCCGCCCGCCTTCCCTGGGAGCAGCCCTCCCAGCCCCCAACGCCGTCCCCTCCTCATCCCCCCATCTTTCCCTCCACCTTCCTTGGGCTCGGCCTCCCGCACCAGGTTTCAGCAGGGCCTGGAAGTGCTTCTTGGTGATAGAACGGCAGGTGATGGCGCCAGGAGCCCGCAGGGCCGAGGTGGGGACGGGGAGACGTGCGGGAACGGCCTGCACTGGGGCCCAATTTTCCTCCAACCTCCACCTATCCACGGGGATCACAATTACCACACACTGGGCCGAGGTGGGGACGGGGAGAGGTGCGGGAACGGCCTGCACTGGGGCCCAGTTTTCCCTCAACCTCCACCGATCCACGGGGATCACGATTACCACACACAGGCAAGGACACAGAAGTAGAGAAGGAAGGTTTGGGATCTGAGGTCACTGCGAGCCAGGGGTGGGGGTCCTGCTTTCTCTGGAGTGCTCACCCCTGAAGGAGACAGGCTCCCCAAACCGCCATCCCAGAAACTGCCTTCAGAACCAGACCTTCCCGGCGGGGTAAAGTGGCTCATGCCTGTAATCCCAGCACTTTCGGAGGCTGAGGCGGGCGAATCACTTGAGGCCAGGAGTTCGAGACCAGCTGGGCCAACATGGTGAAACCCCATCTCTACTAAAAATACAAAAAGTAGGCGGGCTACTTGGGAGGCTAAGGCAGGAGAATCGCTTGAAGCCGGGAAGTGGAGTCTGTAGTGAGCTGAGATCGCACCACTGCACTCCAGCCTAGGTAACAGCAAGACTCTGTCTCAAAAAAAAAAAAGAACCTGACCTTCCAGCCCACTGCCCTCCAGGGACCCCTTCCCCAACCATCGTCCTGTTACCAGCCACCGTCACCCTTGGTGTGCACCCCCCGTGTTGATGACCCGGTGAGTGGCCCTGGCCGGGGGAGGAACCTGGGCACGTGCCACTGGCCCTTGGCAGACAGCAGTCAGAGCCTCCTCCTCTCCCCAGGCAAAGAGCACTCTCAGGCTATCCCCATCAGAAGCCAGGAGCAGAGGCCAGACAGACAGACAGACAGACAGACTCGCAGGTGTGTGCCATGGCATCTCCACGCCCGGGGGAGTATGGGAGGGGCTGGAGTGCACAGGTCCTGCTGGACAGAACCCTGAGTCACAGGGCACCTGCCCCTCCTCTTCCCCCAGCCTTGCCACATGACAGTGACTCTCCCTGAGCCCTCAGTCACAGGCGAAACTCACAGCTTGAGTCTCCTGCCACATGGGCTGACAGGGTGGGAGGAGGAAGGTGCCATGGTCCAGGCGTGATGGAAGCAGTGGCCTGGCCAGCTGCCCACTCCCTCTTGCTCACACTCACATCAAAGCCCCTGGACTCCAGATCTCACCACCAGAAAACAGCCCTGTGACCAGCACTGGGCCTCTGACCCCCACCTCCCAGGTGGACAGGTGCCCCGATGCCCCAAACAGAGACCACGGAACCCAAAAGACCCATTTCACCATGAGGAAGGACCCCACGTCCAAACGGGCACCCTGTGGGACACGCCCTGCCCAGAGAGCCACCCTCTCCATCACTCAAGATGTCGGCACTTCTCTCTAACGCCACTCAAGGCCTGCCATGCTTCTCAGGCTGTTCCTTGCTGGAAATAACGGATCATTCTGGCCAGACGTGGTGGCTCACGCCTGTAATCCCAGCACTTTGGGAGGCTGAGGCAGGAGGATCGCTTGAGCCCAGGAGTTCAAAGCCAACCTGGACAACGTAGTGAGACCCTGCCTCTACAAAAAATCAAAATTAGCAAGGCATGGTGGCGTGTACCTGTGGCCCAAACTACTCAGGAGGCTGAGGCAAGAGGATCGCTTGAGCCTGGGAAGTCGAGGCTACAGTGAGCTATGGTTGCACCACTGCGCTCCAGCCTGGGCAACACGGCAAGACCCTATCTCTAAAATTAAAAAAAAAAAACCCAAACAAAATGAAAACAGCCACAGTCATATGTCCTGGGCGCCAGGCCTGGGAGGCCTTGAGGAGGGCCACCGTCTACACCACGACAGCACTGTCCCACAGCAGCAGGCAGAGCCGCAAATGCATTCAGGCCAAGGTGAAGGCTGCCGGTGCAGTATGTGACCAGCGGCCACCCCCACCGCCGCCGCCTTGGCAGATTCGAGAGGGGTGAGGGGTGAGGGGTTGCCCCCCAGTAGGGCATCAGCTGCCCCTGCCCGGAGTGAAAGGATGGGGCTCCGGCGCCTTCCCTTCCCAGCATCTCTTTCGTTAACTCTGCCAGGACTTTGAGAAGGTGGCTTTCGTAATGGAAGAACACGACGTTTACTTCAAGTTCAGCAATGCATTCCGTGCGGTTACTTTCTTTCTTAAATGCAAGCTCTTATAAATTAAACACTAGATGCTGTTCCTCAAACTCCTGCCACACACTGCAACCTACACGGTCCCAAGCGCCGGACACTAACTAAAAACAGCCAGGCTCAGGAACACGTGAGCCAGCACTCCCGAGAGGCGAGACTCGGGCCGGATGGGAGGCGAGGTCGTCAGGGTTGGGAGTGGGTGGGACTAGAAAGATGGGTCTGAAAATGGCCTGCACCCCCTTCCTGGTGCTTACGCGGATCTACACGCATTGCACCGACACTCTCTTGGTTTTGGGGCCACGCTGTTACGGAAAGGTAAACATTGGGGGGAAACTCGGTGAAGGGTACACAAGCCCCCTGTGCTACCTTTGCAGCTTCCTGTGAATCCAGAGTGATTTAAAAGTCAAAAAAGGGCTGGGCACGGTGGCTCACGCATGTAATCCCAGCACTTTGGGAGGCTGAGGCGGGCAGATCACCTGAGGTCAGGAGTTCGAGACCAGCCTGGCCAACATGAAGCAACCCCGTCTCTACTTAAAAAAAACGAAGAAAAAAAAAAAACAAAAATTAGCCGGGCATGGTGGTGCACACCTGTAATCCCAGCTACTTGGGAGGCTAAGGCAGGAGAACTGCTTGAACCTGGGAGGCGGAGGTTGCAGTGAGCCGAGATCCTGCCACTGTATTCCAGCCTGGGCAATAGAGCGAGACCCTGTCTCAAATAAATAAATAAAATAAAATAAAATAAAAGTCAAAATAATGTATAGAGGGGAACTACATCAAACTTTAAAACTTCTACACATCAAAGAAAACAACAGAGCAAAAGGTAACCTATGAAACGAGAAAATATTTGCAAATGTGATAAGGAATTAATATCTGATAAGGGATTAATATTCAGAATACATAAAAAAACTCAGGGTCAGGGGAGGTGGCTCACGTCTGTCATCCCAGCACTTTGGGAGGCTGAGGTGGGCTGATCACTTGAGGTCAGGAGTTCAAGACCAGACTGACCAACGTGGCGAAGCCCCAACTCTCCTAAAAATACAAAAATTAGCCGGGCATGGTGGTGGGCGCCTGTAATCCCAGCTACTCGGGAGGATGAGGCAGGAGAATCACTTGAACCCAAGAGGCAGAGGTCGTGGTAAGCTGAGATCACACCACTGCACTTCAGCCTGGGCGACAGAGGAAGACTCCGACAAAAACAAAAACAAAAATAAACAGAAAACCAAAAACCAAAAACAAACATAAAAAAGCAGCGTCTGAAAGTCCCACTTGTACGCCATGTTCACAGCAGCGCCGTTCACAATGACCAAAATGCGGAAGCTCCCGGTGTGCCGATGGGTGAGTGAGTCAAGGAAATGCAGCCTGTCCCCGCAATGGAATAATTCAGCCATAAAGAGGAATGACCACCGACCCGTGCTGCAGCACGACGGGCCGGAGGACACTATGCTCCGTGAAATAAGCCAGTCAGAAAAAGACAGCTCCCACAGGTCCACTCGCGAGAGGGCCCTGGAGCTGTCAGGTCCCCTGAGGCAGATGGCAACGAGGGGGCTGGGCGGCAGGAGGAAGGGAGAGCGATGAATGGGTGCGGTTTCAGTTTGGCAAGGAATGGGTTGTGTAACACTATGGGCGTGCTCAACCCTACTGACCGCACTCGCGGATGATTAAACGGTAATTAAACAAAATATTTTTTAGAGACAAGGTCTTGCTGTGTTGCCCAGGCTGGTCTCTAACTCCTGGGCTCAAATGATCCTTTCGCCTTGGCCTCTCAAGTAGCTGGTATGAGAGGCGCGCACCACCATGCCTGGCTCAAAATGGTAAATTTATGGTATGTGTTCTTTACCACAGCTTTTTTAAAACTTAAAGCAGTATTAAAGACCATTTGCTGTTCTGCTCGGCCTGTGCTGCGTCCTAACATTCAGCAGGCCTCTGCCAGGACCAGGCTAGACGCTAGGCACAGAGGATACAGTAGCTGCCCCGCGGAGGGATGGGGGTTACAGTCAAAGGAAACAAGGTGACACACAAAGGCCACAGAGACCAAGGAGAGGCCTTTGCTGTCCATGCAGTGTCCCCATGGCGTTAAGGCAGAGACCTAAAGCAAGACAGACACTGAACAGCAATGCTGGAGGGCAGGGAAGGGCAGGGGACAGCAGGGGAACCCTCCCAGGCTGGCAGAGGACTTCCTGGAGGCCGGAAAAGAACCAAGGGGCACTTCCTCAAGTACAGCAGAGCTCAAGGGGCCACTGGCGACGACCCCAGACCCTCCCCCACGGCCTCGCTGCGCCCACAGTTCTCTCTCAGGCTGCGGTCTGTGGCTCCGGGTGCCCAGGCAGGACACAGTCCCACACTAACCCAGACTCCTGCCCTGCCAGGGTCTTAGGTGGAGTGTCCCAACATGAGTTCCCAGGGATGTCCTGCAAATACCCACCTCCCCTCACTGCCCCCTGAGACCCAACTGTTTCTGGCTCCAGCCGCTTTCCCTCTCTCAGTTCTCAAGGAGTTCTGCTTCCTGCCGCCCACACACGGCCAGGGCTGGCTGACCTCACCCTCGCCCTGTCCCAACACCACCAGATGAGCAGTGACTGGCTTGGTCAATTCACCACTACGCCACACAAAGCAAGACCGGCCTGAGAACAGGAACAGCAACCCACAGGAAGCTCTCAAGGGCCTGGGCTTTCAGCGGGCACCCAGCCTCCAGCAAGCCACTCCACAGTCTGCCCTGCCCAGGGCAGCCACCTCATAGTGTTTGGCCAGCTGTTCCCACGCTGAGGTGGCAATGACACCACCAGCCAACCTGAAAATCCTGCAACAAACCCTAAAGAGCCTGGAGGCAGCTAGGGCCAGTTCTCATGTTCACTGGAACAGTCCCGTCAACAGGGGATGGCCTGCGTTGATATTTTAGCTCAAAACAGCTCTGGAGGCCTTGAACCCAAGGGCAGCTTACAGTACCCCGTCTGTGGCCACACTGGGGTGCGCCTGAGCCTAACTGTGAGCTGTGCCCACCAGTCAGAGCAGACCCTCCCCCAGAAAAACAGCACCAAGAAATCCAGTAGCTACTCAGGAAGTTGGGCAGGAAAGTCACAACGAACACGAATTCCTCTTGTGTTGCTGGTTTTAACACGACCGGGCACGACTCATGTTTCTTCAGAGCGTGGTTTGTGACAGGCACCGTGCTCAGCGCTATGCATGTGTTAACTTTTTCGCAGATGGGAAAACTGGGCAACAGGGAGGCTACAGGCCTTGCAGGAGACCATCGGCGAGTCTGATGCTCAGAGCACAAAGGCCTCTGAGGACGCCTGGCCTAAGAGGTGGTGTCTTGGCCTCTAGACTCCGCCTCTCCAGTCTGTCTGCAGGGTAAGGCAGGGGCCCTTCAGGAATGGGGTCCTAGCTTCCCATGGGCTCCCCTAGAGATGAGCCAAATTCAAAGCCTGCTCATGTGCGCAGCAGGGCTGACCTCCATGCTCCACAGCGCATCCCAAACACACACTCCCTCTGTCCTTTCCCCCCGTCCGCCTGCCTGAAGATCTTGTGCTCTTCAAGCCCAAGCCTTGTGACTGCTCCTGCCCCAGGGGCCCTGCAGACCATCCGCACAGGGCACTGGGCCTGTCTCCAGCAGGAAGGAAGCAGCTTTATGCGCCTGCGTCCCAGGCAGCCACAGAGCAAGTGCACGATAAACTATTTTTTTAAATTGCTTGTAAGCAGGGTATCCGCTGTTATTAAATGCAAACAAGCAAATAAGCTTACAATGACTTTTAAGGGAATAGTTTTTTAATTTTTTTTTTGAGATGGAGTTTTGTTCTTGTTGCCCAGGCAATGGCGTGATCTCGGCTCAGTGCAACCTCCGCCTCCCAGGTTCAAGCAATTCTCCTGCCTCAGCCTCCTGACTAGCTAGGATTACAGGCGCTCACCACCACACTCAGCTAATTTTTGTATTTTTAGTAGACATGGGGTTTCACCATGTTGGCCAGGCTGGTCTTGAACTCCTGACCTCAGGTGATCCACCTGCCTCGGCCTCCCAAAGTGCTGGGATTACAGGCATGAGCCACTGTGCACAGCCGGGAATACTTTCTAAGGTTAAGAGATCAACAGATTATTTCCCAAAAAATCAACTCTTCTATTTGCAAAGACAAACAGGAAACCCCAAGCACATTCAGTCCCAAGAGAAACTCAAATTCAACCTCCATCAAGGTTCCTAATCTTTACCTTTCAACCCTTAAACCTTGTGAACTTCAGATTTTTTTAATTAAAAAAATTTTTTTTTAATTTTTTGAGATACGTTCTCAAACTCCAGCCTGGGCAAAAGAGTGAGAAACTACCTCAAAAAAAAAAAAAAAAGCACCTCACTGCAGCTTCAACCTCCTGGGCTCATGTGACTTTTCTGCCTCAGCCTCCCGAGCCAGTAGCTGGGACTACAGATGCATATCACCACACCTGGCTAATTTTGCTTTTTTTTTTGAGACAGGGTTTCACTAGTTTGCCCAGGCTGGTCTTGAACTTCTGGGCTCAAGTGATCCTCCCCTACCTTGGCCTCCCAAAGTGCGAGGATTACAGGCATGAGCCACCACACCTGGCCTTACCTTCTTTTAAAACAGAAACACACACACACACAGGCATACACACAAATAACTAATCACCCATGGCCCCACCACTTCAAATTAACCCCTTCAGATCACTTTTCATGCAGACTACAGCCCGGAGAGCAGGAGGGCCCACTTCAAAGGGAGCTGAGCTGCTGCTTCTTATCAGCAAAAGGCAGACTATGACCTTCTTTGTCTGGTGCATTTCTAAGGAATTGGGAAAACCTAAATGTAGGTTCTATGGAAACAGGCTGATTTTTGTGTCCTTCCTAAACTTTTTTTTTTTTTTTTTTTTTTGAGACGGAGTCTCGCTCTGTCGCCCAGGCTGGAGTGCAGTGGCGCCATCTCCGCTCACTGCAAGCTCCGCCTCCCGGGTTCACGCCATTCTCCAGCCTCAGCCTCCCAAGTAGCTGGGACTACAGGCGCCCGCCACCACGCCCGGCTAATTTTTTGTATTTTTAGTAGAGACGGGGTTTCACCATATTAGCCAGGATGGTCTCGCTCTCCTGACCTCATGATCCGCCCGCCTCGGCCTCCCAAAGTGCTGGGATTACAGATGTGAGCCACCGCGCCCTGCCGTCCTTCCTAATCTTTAAGCACAAGACAAGTGTTTAAAGGACTAGACAAGAGAAAATGTAAAGAATAACTGCAAAGTAGATTAAGACCCATCAACAAAACGGTCCATTAACTCAAAAGTAACACAATACGGCCAGGCGCAGTGGCTCACGCCTGTAATCCCAGCACTTTGGGAGGCTGAGGTGGGGGGGATCACCTGAGGTCGGGAGTTCGAGGCCAGCCTGACCAACATGGAAGACCCCCCCCCGTCTCTACTAAAAATACAAAATTAGCCGGGCGCGGTGGCGCACGCCTGTAATTCCAGCTACTCAGGAGGCTGAGGCAGGAGAGTCACTTAAACTCGGGAGGTGGGGGTTGCAGTGAGCCGAGATCGCGCCATTGCACTCCAGCCTGGGCAACTACTGTGAAACTCCGTCTCAAAAAAAAAAAAAAAAAAAAATTAAGACAATACACAGGGAAACATGTACCCGCAACGGTTCTCCAGACCTTAACACTGCTCGCTGCACGCTGCAGGGTGACATGCGGAACGCATTCCAACCTCTGACTTGCTGCTTATTGTGTTTGCCTGCACATTGCAAATTCAACTCGGTGCTAAGGGAGACTGAGTACAAATGCTCGTCACTGCCAAGATCACCTGAAAGTCGGGACTGATCCCCACACAGAAAGATGGCAGATAAAGGCGCTCCGTCATTCTCACTGAAAGAGACCCGGCTGCAATCTTAACTGTTTCCATCTCCCAGGGGGTCAAAACTCAAACAAAATTAGTTGCTCGGAAAGGACGAAATTTTTAAAAGTCACCTGAACAGAAAGCCATTTGCACCCCTTTAGGGCCAGTCTGGGGGACACCGGAGGGAATGAACGTGCGCCACGGCTGCCCCGGCGCCCCTCAGCGTCCCACATTCCGCGGGGTCTGGCGAGCTCCGCCTCGCTCACCCAGCCCTCCCGGCCACCGAGCCCGGCGCGGCCTCCGAAGACTCCAGACCCCAGGCGCCCCCGCCAGCCCGGCCCCGCCGAGGAGCCCCGGGGCGCGTTCCCGAGTCCACCGCGCCTCGGTCGCCTCCAGGACCGAGACACGCGGCGCCGCCAGAAGGCTCACGAGGGCGCGGGCTGCGGGGCGCACGAGGGCTCAGTTTCCCCGCCTGCGCCCTGCCCGGCCTCACCTGGCGCGCAGCCCCGGGCCCAGCCCCGTTCAGCAGCGGCGTCCCCCCGCCGGGCCGCGCCGTTCTCCGCAGCAGCGGCGCCACCTCCTCGTCGTCCCGGTCCCGGCCGGACCAGGACACCTTCTTAGAGACGTTGGCCATGGCCCGCCGCGGAGCGACACCGGCCGGGAAGCGCCGGCTGCCCCCGTGTTTGTTCTCGTGACCCGCGCCGGCGGCCACGTGACAGGCGATGGCAGCCACGTGACGCGCGACGGGGCCACGTGATGAGCGACGGCGACCACGTGACCTGCAACGGCAACCACCGAGGCCCGGTCGCGCGGGGGCTCCTGGGAGCCGCGCCCCCGGTGGGTCTTGGCGCCGCCCGCCCTAGAGAATCGCCGCGGCCCTGAGGACCCGGTTTTGCCCACGCGACTGCAAAGGCGGCCCCGTTGGGCTGAGCGCCCAGTGCTTGGGAGGCGAATGGCCGCCCCCGGGAGTCGGGGCGAGGGAAGCGCCCGGGGCCTGAGGGCAGGAGCCGGCTGGAGGGGCTCCCCCAGCCCCGGTCGCCCGCGCCGATCGTGACGGAGCCGCGGTGGGGAAGGGAGGAGGGAGGCAGGGGCGAGGGCAGGCCCTTCCTTGCCATAGGCGGCAGCTAAAGACGTGAAGGATGAAATTAGAAGTCCCGAAGTATGCATCCGCCCTCGCAGTAGGCACTCGGGCGAGGGTCGGAGTGGAGGCTTCCTCCAGGCGGCCCCAGAGGGTCCTCCCGCCTAATGAGAAAAGAACAGAAGGCGAGTCCTCTTCAACGATCAGGCCCCAGAGACAGTACAGGAGGGTCGCCTCTGGAAACTGCCAGCTACTACGCAGATAGCTGTGAATTAGCCAAATAGCCGCCCGGACCCTGTACCCGCACCAGTGCACAGCCCATCACTAATCAATGGTATTTCCATAAACCAAAGAGAATTCTTGGCAACTTTACATCGGCCCACACCCTGTCCCCACCTTCTGGGTCATTTATTTATTTATTTTGAGACAGGGTCTCCCTCTGTCGCCCAGGCTGGAGTGCGGTGGTGCGGTCACAGCTCAGTGCAGCCTTGACCTCCTGGACTCAAGCCATCCTCCCGCCTCAGCCTCTGGAGTAACAGGGACCACAGGCCTGCACCACCACACCCGGCTAATTTTTGCTGTGGAGCTCACAGTGTGTTGCCCAGGCTGTTCTCACTGACCTCAAATGATCCTTCCACGTTAGCCTCTAGAGTAAACTCTTTATATTTTGTGCCTCATCCTCTTCCTTTTAAAAGGTCGATATTTTTATTATTGAGACGGAGTCTCGCTCTGTCGCCCAGGTTGGAGTGCAGTGGCGAAATCTCGGCTCACTGCCTCCCGGGTTCATGCCTCAGTCTCCCGAGTAGCTGGGACTACAGGCGCCCGCCACCATGCCCAGCTAATTTTTTGTATTTTTAGTACAGATGGCGTTTCACCGTGTTAGCCAGGATGGTCTCAATCTCCTGACCTCGTGATCCACCCGCCTCAGCCTCCCAAAGTGCTGAGATTACAGGCGTGAGCCATGGTGCCTGGCCTTTTTTAAAATTATTATTATTATTATTATTATTATTTTGAGACACAGTCTCACTTTGTCACCCAGGCTGAAGTACAATGACAAGATCATAGCTCACTGCAGCCTTCACCTCTTGGGTTCAAGGGATCCTCCTTCCTCAGCTTCCTGAGTTGCTAGGACTCTTCGTATGAGCCACCATGCCCGGCCATGGTTGGCATTTCTTTTTCCTTTTCCTTCTTTTTTTTTTTTTTTGAGACGGAGTTTCACTCTTGTCACCCAGGCTGTAGTGCAATGGCGCTATCTTGGATCACTGCAACCTCCGCCTCCTGGGTTCAAATGATTCTTCTGCCTCAGCCTCCCGAGTAGCTGAGATTACAGGCACCCGCCACCACGCCTGGCTAATTTTTCTTTTTTTTTGTTTCTTTTTGTTTTTTTTTTTGAGACAGAGTCTCGCTCTGTTGCCCAGGCTGGAGTGCAATGGCGTGATCTTGGCTCACTGCAAGCTCCGCCTCCCGGGTTCACGCCATTCTCCTGCCTCAGCCTCCTAAGTAGCTGGAACTACAGGCGCCCGCCACCACGCCCGGCTAATTTTTTGTATTTTTAGTAGACCCGGGGTTTCACCGTGTTAGCCAGGATGGTCTCAATCTCTTGACCTCGTGATCCGCCTGCTTAGCCTCCCAAAGTGCTGGGATTACAGGCATGAGTCACGGCGCCAGGCCTAATTTTTGTATTTTTAGTAAAGATGGGATTTCTCCACGTTGGCCAGGCATGTCTTGAACTCCTGACCTCAGGTGATCCACCCACCTTGGCCTCCCAAAGCGCTGGGATTACAGGAATGAGGCACCATGCCCGGCCCAGGGTCAGCATTTCTTAACGGTGAAGGGAAAAAAGAAACCTAGCAGGCGCCACCTGAACCAAGCAACCCAGTTCAGCATTGCTGGTGATGGGATAAGGTGACATCGTGTGCCTCCTGATGTGATGCACCAGGAAGGACACAACGTCCCTTCCGGAGCATTCCTGCAAAACATGCTCACCTTGAGTCCACTCATAAAGGGGAAACACCAGATAATCCCACAATGAGGGACAGCCTGCTGAACATCTAGGCCATCTTCTTCCACAATGTCAGTATTGTGAAAGAGACAAAGGCTGAGGAGACAACCTCACGTGGGTCTGGCATGGTTGAGACAATTGGCAAAGATTGGACATACACTGTATGAGCTAACGGTGTTGGAGCAGTAGTAAATCTCCCACGCGTGATCATTATATTGTGGTTACGTCAGGAAAGCTCCCCGATCTTAGGAGATACATACTGAAATACTTGGGACCTTGTGTTGTGATGTCTGCAGCTTACACTCGGACAATTCAAAACCTGACAATAATCATAATGAGTAGCAGCCTTCTGAGAGGGAGGGAAAATGGCAATGTTAACATCTGGCCCTTGGCTGTCTGCACCACCATGCAGCAGGCAAGAACGAGCACCTTAACCGAAGTGGCAGGAAGGGAGCCAAGAAGAAAGAGGTTGGTCCACTGTCTGAGAGAGATTGGCATGAGGTGAAAGCACCAGCTGTGCTTGGCATAAGGAGTATGGAAAACACCAGGCACAGGGACGTCAGGAACCAAAATCACACCCGATGGCCTCAAGGGCCGTGTTTTTGAAGTCAGTACTGCTCATCTGCAGAATGGTGAAGTTGCATCTGGAAAATTCAAGCTAATCACTGAGGATGTTCAGTGCAAAAACAGCCTGACCAGCTTTCATGGAAAAAAAAAAAAAGACCATGATTGAAGCTCATATGGTTGTCAAAACTACAGATGATCATTTGCCTCATCTGTTCTGTGCTGCTTTTACTAAAACAGTGCAGCAAGCAGATTGGGAAGACCTCTCACAGGAAGCACTGGCAGGCCCGTCAAATCCAGAAAAGATGGTGGAAATCATGGCCCAAGAGGTGCAGACAAATTAAAGAAGTGGCCCATGAATTGATGCTAGACAGCACTGGGAGAGACACAGAGAAGGCTCCCCAGTCTATCCAGGTATCCTCTCCAGGATGTCTTCCTTAGAAAAGTAAAAATGCTTGGGAAGCCCAGGCTTGCATTGGGAAAACTCAAGCTTTGTGGTGAAGGTCACTGTCCTGGAAAAGCTACTGGGGATGAGACCAGTGCTAAATGTGAATGAGCTGACGGATATGAGCCCCCAGCCCAAAAACCTGTTTAAAATTCAGGCTTTGAATGTTGATAACCAAACTAACATTTGACCCAGCAATCCCCTTACTGGGTGTATGCCCAAAGGAATATAAATCGTTCTATCATTAAAACACATGCAGGCCAGGCGCAGTGGCTCACACCTGTAATCCCAACACTTTGGGAGGCTGAGGTAGGTAGATCACTTGAGGTCAGGAGTTTGAGACCAGCCTGGCCAACATAGTGAAACCCCATCTCTACTAAAAATACAAAAATTAGCAGGTGTGGTGGCAGGCGCCTATAACCTGAGCTACTTGGGAGGCTAAGGCAGGAGAACCGCTTGAATCCAGGAGGTGGAGGTTGCAGTGAACTGAGATTGCACCACCTCACTCCAGCCTGGGTGACAGAGCGAGACTGTCTCAGAAAAAAAGCAAAACCAAAAACACACGCACGCGTATGTTCGTTGCAGCACTATTCACAATAGCAAAGACACGGAATCAACCTAAATGCCCATCAGTGGTGGACTGGATAAAGAAAACGTGGTACATGTATACCATGGAATACTATGCAGCCATAAAAAAGAATGAGATCATGTCCTTTGCAGGAACATGGATAGAGCTGGAGGCCATTATCCTTAGTAAACTGACCCAGGAACAGAAAACCAAATACCGCATGTTCTCTCATAAGTTGGAGCTAAACGATGAGAACACATGGACACAAAGGGAAAAAAACAGACACTGAGGCCTATTGAAGGGTGGAGGACGGGAGGAGGAAGAGGAGCAGAAAAAAATAACAAAATATTGGGCTGGGTGTGGTGGCTCACACCTGTAATCCCAGCACTTTGGGAGGCTGAGGTGGGTGGATCACTTGAGGTCAGGAGTTTAAGACCAGCCTGGCCAACATGGTGAAACGCTGTCTGTACTGAAAATACAAAAATTAGCTAGGTGTGGTGGCACACACCTGTAATCCCAGCTACTTGGGAGGCTGAGGCACAAGAATCATTTGAGCCCAGGAGGCGGAGATTGCAGTGAGCGGAGATGGTGCGGCTGTACTCCAGCCTGGGCAACAGAGCGAAACTCCATTTCAAAAACAAAACAAAATTACTGTCAAGTACCAGGCTTAGTACTTGAGTGAGGAAATTATGTGTACAACAAACCCCCATGACATGAGTTTACCTATATACAAAACCTGTACATGTACCCCTGAACCTAAAATAAAAGTTTAAAAATAATAAATAAAGCTGGCTGGGTGTGGTGGCTCACGCCTATAATCCCAGCACTTTGGGAGGCCGAGGTGAGCGGATCACGAGATCAGGAGACTGAGACCACGGTGAAACCCCGTCTCTACCAAAAATACAAAAAAAAAAAAAAATTAGCTGGGTGCAGTGGCAGGTGCCTGTAGTCCCAGGTACTTGGGAGGCTGAGGCAGGAGAATGGTGTGAACACGGGAGTTGGAGCTTGCGGTGAGCCAAGATCACGCCACTGCACTCCAGCTTGGGTGACAGAGTGAGACTCTGCCAAATAAATAAATAAATAAATAAATAAAATAATAAAGCTAACACTTGAAGACTCTAGAATAAATATATATGATGTGCAATGTATTCATCTGCAACTTTTTTTAGGCTTGAAATTTTTCCAAATCAAAAGAGTTTAAAAGTTCCTTAGAGGCCGGGTGTGGTGGCTCATGCCTGTAATCTCAGCACTTTGGGAGGCCGAGGCGGGTGGATCACGAGGTCAGGAGATTGAGACCATCCTGGCTAACACGGTGAAACCCCATCTCTAGTAAAAATACAAAAAAATTATCCAGGTGTGGTGGCGGGCACCTGTAGTCCCAGCTACCAGGGAGGCTGAGGCAGGAGAATGGCGTGAACCCAGGAGGCGGAGCTTGCAGTGAGCCGAGATCGTGCCACTGCACTCCAGCCTGGGTGACAGAGCAAGACTCCGCCTCAAAAAAATAAATAAAAAAATAAAAGTTCCTTAGAGCCTCTAAAGCTGAGAAGATAATGGAACCCTCCGTTGCTTATATCAAAATAAAACCAAAACTAAGCCCAAAATAAGAGGAAGGAAATCTAAAAGGGTTTTGAATTCCCCGGTGATTACACTACAATACTTTTTCTGAAATACCATGAACAACATTCTTTGAAAAAAGGTATTTTTCTCATGGGTGTGCCCTGGCTTTGTGCTTTTTTTGTTTTGTTTTGTTTTGTTTTGTTTTTGAGATGGAGTCTCGCTGTGTTGCCCAGGCTGGAATGCAGTGGCATGATCTCGGCTCACCGCAACCTCTGCCTCCCGGGTTCAAGCGATTCTCCTGCCTCAGCCTCCCGAGTAGCTGGGATTATAGGTGCGTGTCACCAAGCCTGGCTAATTTTTTGTATTTTCGGTAGAGACGGGGTTTTACCATGTTGGCTAGGCTGGTTTTGAACTTTTGACCTCAAGTGATCCACCTGCCTCAGCCTCCCAAAGTACTGGGAGTATAGGCGTGAGCCATCACGCCTGGCTGGCTTTGCCCTTTTGAGGGATGGTGACAAGGGCATTGCACCCCCATGTCATACAGGACAGCGAGCGTTAAAGATGAGAATGAAGCTGACTTTTCCAAGGCTCCCCACAAGCAGGCAGGAGTTGAACCTGGGTTAGTTTGATTTCAAAACTCTTGCTCTCAAATGCTTTGAGTCAAGGACTGACAGCAAGTCCCCTGGGGGGTTCAGAGGTGGGACAGTTCCCCTCCCCAGGCTCCTCAGAGGCAGGCACCATGCCGCCTGACCCAGTAGGAGTGCAGCACATTGTTGATTGAATTGAATGGATGGACTTGGGTCTTGCGGGTTGAGGAGGGTTTGGATGAAGATACCCAGGTGGGCAGAGAGCTGAGCAGAGTGCTGGAGTGGGGCATGGTGGGGCTGTATGCAGAACCCACAAGAACAGAGCTTGGGAAGAAGGGGTCATGCTGGGGAGGGGAAGCCAGGTCCCAAAGGCCATCCTTCTCAGCCCAGGGACCTAAGTGTGTCCTTTTCTGGGACAAGTGGCTGTTTCAGAAGAGGAATGGGCTGGGGGTGGGTAGGGTGGGGCAGGGGCTCCTTGTCGGGAACTGACTTCCCCAGCAAGACAAGGGCCCCTGTAGGTTTTTTGTCTGTATTTTGTATGGTTTGTCCTCCTCACCCGGAAACGTAACAGACTTGGTGAAAGGTGGGATTCAGTGGGCCTTGGAGGTGGGTGTGGTTGACACCTCAAAATGCACAGGTATGATTCTGCTGAGAAACATCAAAAAATACAATGAGAAAGGAAAAAAGAAATGAGCAGGTGGCTTTGTTGCTGCTCCCAGTGGGGTTGGTGAGCCACGTGAGATGGATGCCCAGACAGCCCTGCTCCAAACCCGAGACAGGCCCCAAATCCCCACAATCCCCAAGCTGCCCCCATACTTCCAAGTCCAAGCCCTTGCTCTGCTGTTCTCCCACCTGGAGTGAGCTGAGCCCTCCCCGTGAAGCATCCTGAACGCCCACCTCTGCCGAGTCCCTGAGGCTTAGATTCTGTGGCCATGCAGCGGAATACCGCTGTGGCCCGGGTGACATCTTGGTCCCCCAGGGCGCTGGAAGCACCCGCAAGCTGGGGAGGGGCTGGGACTCCTGCCCCAGTTCTGCAGCCATCTGGGGGCCACTACAGCCTTTGTCTCAAAGCCCTGCCCCAGTTCACCTTCTTGGGACCCTGGGCTAGACAACTGTGCTAAGGACATCACTGTCACAAGAAATATTTGTGACCCGAATGACCAATCTTTCCCCAAAAAAGACATCCTACGGCTCCCTCCTCAAAGGCAGAGTGGGGTGGAGCAAGGGCGTTCCAGAAGGCATCTGAGGAGGCTGGGGAAGGAAAGAGGTTTGGGAAAGAGCTGCCATCCATAGAGTTACACACCGTCGTGCAGAAGCAGAACTTGGTGAGTGACTCAGGGAACTGTCACACGGGCATCCACGGGGCTTTCCAGCTCTAAAATCCCATCTCTGACCTTGAGTCACGCACAGGTGGCACTGGGGGAGGTGGGCTGGGCTGATCTTGACCTGAAAGCCCAGACTTGCTGGGGTCCAGCTGGGGTCCACAGGCTGCTCTGCAGAGACATTGCTAGGAGACTCCAGGGACTGACTTAGGGCACCTTCCCCACGGTGCCAGCTGGGCAGGGTCCAGGCATCCGCAGAGCTGAAACCACCTACGCATTGGGCGGAGGGGCTCGGGCCCCTTGTGGATCTGCTAGTGAAGGCTGTGGGACCTCTCTCATCGGCCTCCTCACTTTTCAGATAGGAAGAGGGAGAATGGGAGGGATTGGCCAATTCTGAGAACCAGGCCTGTTCTCTCGATCAGCGGATTTGGGCCCCTCCCCTGCCCCACCCCACCCCACGCCCCGCTTTCTCCTGTCTGCACCAGCTGACTTTTGGATTCTTGGAGATCTTGTGTTTGGGCCTTTCTTGGGAATCTCTGACATCATGAAGTCAATTTACACCAGACTGAAACTTCAGTACAAGTCTGTTCTAATGGTCAATGCAAGTTTTGTTTTTTACCCTGCCATGATTTGGAATTAAAAAAAAAATTAATTATCAAAAAGAGAGGCTGGGCACAGTGGCTCATGCCTGTAATCCCAGCACTTTGGGAGGCCGAGGCGGGTGGATCACCTGAGGTCAAGAGTTCAAGACTAGCCTGGCCAACATGGTGAAACCCAGTCTCTACTAATAATACAAAAAAATTAGCTGGGCGTGGTGGTGGCAGCACCTGTGATCCCAGCTACTCGGGAGGCTGAGGCAGGAGAACTGCTTGAACCTGGGAGGTGGAGGTTGCAGTGAGCTGAGATTGTGCCATTGCACTCCAGCCTGGGCAACAGAGTGAGACTCTGTCTCAAAAAGAAAGAAAGAAAGAAAGAAAAGACAAAACCAAGTGTGGACAAGGATGTGGAGAAACAGGAACCTTCATAGATTGCTGGCGGGAATGAAAAATGATGCAGCAACTTTGGAAAACAGTTGGGCAGTTTCTCTGAAAGCCTAGACATGGGCCGGGCGTTGGGGCTCACGCCTGTAATCCCAGCTACTCGGGAGGCTGAGGCAGGAGAATCGCTTGAACCCGGGAGGCGGAGCTTGCAGTGAGCTGAGATTGCGCCATTAACCCCAGCCTGGGCGACAAGAGTGAAACTCTGTCTCAAAAAAACAGGAAGCCTAGACATGAATTTACCATAAGACCAGCAATTGTACTGCTAGGTATCCACCAAAGCGAAAAAAACGCCCACACAAAGACTCGTCTGAGAGTGCTCAGAGCAACTTTATCCACAGTAACCCCAACTGGAAACAACCCAGATGTTCACCAGCGGATGAACAGATAAACGAAATGCGGTCCATCCATACAACGTGACATGCTTTGGCAACAGCGCAGATGAAACGCTGAGACACGCCGCAGCATGGACGAAGCTTGAAAACCTTGTGCTAATTAAAAGAAGCCAGACACAAACAGACAATTGCTTTTGGTTTATTTATATGCAGTGTCCAGAACAGGCAAATCCATAGAGACAGAAAACAGGCAGGTGGCTGCCAGAGGCTGGGGAGGGCGCGGGGGACCCAGGAGCGATTGCTACACTTTTTAAGGAAGGGAACAGAAAGGTCCTAAAACTGGGTTGTTAACGATGGCTGTACAACTCCGTAAATTCACTACAAATCTTTGAACTATGCCCTTGAAACGTGAATTTTATGATATGTAAATTTTACCTCAATAAGGTTTTGTTTTGTTTTGTTTTTTGAGACAGGGTCTCACTCCGGTTGCCCTGGCTGGAGTGCAGTGGCGCGATCTCGGCTCTCTGCAGCCTCAGCCTCCCAGGCTCAAGTGATTCTCCCACCTCAGCCTCCCGAGAAGCTGGGACTACAGGCACAGACCACCACACCTGGCTAAATTTTTTGTATTTTTTTTAATGAGAGATGGGGTTTCGCCATGTTAACCAGACTGGTCTCAAACTCCTGGACTCAAGCGATCCACCCACCTCTGCCTCCCAAAGTGTCAGGATTACAGGCGTGAACCACGGCGCCAAGCCAATAAAGTTGTTTTAAAAGCATTGCCTGGGCCAGGCACAGTGGCTCACGCCTGCGCTTTGGGAGGCCGAGGCAGGTGGATCACCTGAGGTCAGGACTTCGAGACCAGCCTGACCAACAGGATGAAACTCCATCTCTACTAAAAATACAAGCATTAGAGCTGGGCATGGTGGTGCACACCTATAGTCCCAGCTACTTGGAAGGCTAAGGCAGGAGAATCGCTTTATCCCAAAAGGTGGAGGTTGCAGTGAGCCAAGATTGCACTACTGCACTCCAGCCTGGGCAACAGAGCAAGACCCCATCTCAAAAAAAAAAAAGAAAAAGAAAAAAAGAAATAAAAAATTTTCAGCCAGGCGCGTTAGTGTGTGCCTCTAGTCCCAGCTACTCAGGAGGCTGACGTGGGAGGATCAGCTGAGCTCGGGAGGTGGAGGCTGCAGTGAGCTATGATTGTGCCACTGTACTCCAGCCTCGGCGACAGTGTAAGACTCTGTGAGAAAGAAAGAGAGAGAGAGATAAAGAGAGAAGAGAGACAGAAAGAGGAAGAAGGAAGGAAGGAATGGAGGGAGGGAGGGAGGGAACGGGAAAGGAAAGGAAGAAGGGAGGGAGGGAGGGAGGGGCCGGGCGTGGTGGCGGGCGCCTGTAATCCCAGCTACTCAGGAGGCTGAGGCACGACAATTGCTTGAATCCGGGAGGCGGAGGTTGCAGTGAGCCAAGATCATGCCATTGCCCTCCATCCTAGGAGACAGAGTGAGACTCCATCTCAAAAAAAAAAAAAAAAGATAAGAAAGAAAGGGGCCGGGCACAGTGGCTCACGCCTGTAATCCCAGCACTTTGGGAGGCTGAGGCTGGTGGATCACGAGGTCAGGAGATTGAGGCCATCCTGGCTAATATGGTGAAACCCCCTCTCTACTAAAAATACAAAAATATTAGCCTGGCATGGTGGCGGGCACCTATAGTCCCAGCTACTTGGGAGGCTGAGGCAGGAGAATGGTGTGAACCCGGGAGGTGGAGCTTGCAGTGAGCCGAGATCGCGCCACTGCACTCCAGCCTGGGCGACAAAGTGAGACTCCGTCTCAAAAAAAAGGAAGACAGGGCAGGAAGTAAGAATGCCGTGGTGATGGAAGAAACATGGGCTTGCGGGCCACCCTGACCCCAGGCTCTCTCTGTCTCTGTTCGCTCCCTGTCCACCTCCCCACTCCCCAGGATGGAACAGGCACCCCTATGTGAGGGCGCAGGTGTGCACAGCCAGGACGCGTGGGGGTGGCCTTTGTAGAATGTGCTCGCGGGTAGGGGGGCGGTGGCGGAATGTGGATGAGGGCATGCTGCCCTTGCTGGCCTCAGCCCCCGTGTGGCTCGGCCTCAGGGACAGCGTTCCAGGCAGGTGCAGTTGGCCCTCTGCACAAATCCGCCTGCTAGAGCAGCATTGGCCAGCATCAGGATGGCACCTGTCGGGAACTCTTTCCTGATGGCAAGGTTTGCAACTTCCCCGGGAACCAGCGCCCGATCCCAGATAGCCAAGCCGGACATGCTCCCCACGAAGGCCTCGGAGCTGTCGAATCCGCCCCCCACGCTGTCTTGTTCCTGGCCCAGCACAAGGGACCCTCCGGGGGGGATCTCATAGCCCTCCCTGAAGCGGGAGCCGGTGGCCACCAGCCTGCGATCCACGTGGAGCCAGTACCTGCCCTGGGTGGACGTCCAGATGACACAGATGTGGTGCCACTGGCCGTCCAGCAGCAGCTGCAAGGGCAGCTCCCTGAAGGCCGGGTCCCCGATCACGAAGTGGATGGATCCGGGCAGCAGGGAGTCTCGGCCGTGCAGCACCAGCTTGTTGTCATTGTCCTCGGTGGCGTAGGACAGGAGGGTGCCCAGGCGGCTGGAGGCCGTGCGGACCCAGCTGCAGAAGGACAGGGCTCGCAGGGCAGTGACGAAACCAGGGCCGAGGAAGACCACGTTCTTGGTGGAGGCGTTTGGGAAAACGAGGGTGGGGCCCACGCCGCAAACTAGAAACAGAGGAGGGAGGGTCAACCCCTTGCAGGAGGCCGAGCAGAAGCATCCAGAAGCACACGTGCTGTGGGTGCCTGGCCTCCCACTCCCGGCTGCCACCCTTCACGGAGCACTGACTCTGCGCTGGCCCTGCCGATGGCTCCCCTGCAGCGTCTCCTTCACTCTCTTGATGGGATCACCCCAGTTCCACAGGCGGGAAGACTGAACATGAGGGCCGTACTCAGGAGTGGCGGGGTCCTGCTAGGAGCCCTAGCTGTCGGCCCACCCAGCTGAGCCAGCGCCCCTCACTGCCAGGGAGTGTCTGCACCAGCTGAGCCAGCGCCCCTCGCTGCCAGGGAGTCTCTGCAAATTTCATGACTCACAACAGTGCAGGTTTAGTGTTTCACGTTTCTGGAGGTCACAAGGCCAACACGGTCTCCCAGGGCTCAAATCAGGTGTGGACAGGGCTGGTTCCTCTGGAGGCTCCAGGAGAAACCATCTCCCGCCCTTTCCAGCTTCCAGAGGCGCCTGCACCCTTCGGTGTGGGGCCTCCTCGTCTGTGCATCCCGCCACCTCTGCTTCTGCCCTCACGCCCTCCTCTGACTGTGTTCCTCCTGCCTCCCCTTAGAAAGCCTCTGTGATGACGGTGGGCCACCCGCCCCCGGATGATCCAAGACCCTCTCCCCATCTCCCGGCCCCTAACTGAATCTCTTTTGAGAAGCCTTTTCCAGGGGGCCTGGTCTAAGGAGGAGCTGGAGGGAAGCCTGGCCATGAGCTGGGAGCCTGTGGTACTTACTCTCTCCTGGTACCTGGGGGGACCATGCCTGCTGCCGAGGGTCTTTTGGGGCAGTCCCACTGAGTACCCGATGGCTGCCTGAGGCTGGAGGCTCCCGCCTCCCTTGGAGAGGGGCCGAGGAGTCCTGTGGGGGGCCCCCGTGCTCAGATGCAGCTCGGAGCTCCTGCCTGTCCCTCTGAAGCTTCAGGGAGGTCGGGCCCAGCTCCTCAGGCTGGGTTGGGGTTGGGACCAGGGCCGGCCCGAGGGCTGCAGTGCCAGGGTGGGCCACGGGCAGCCGCCCCTCCAGAGCTGCCAGCCTGGCGCCCTGGCTGTGGACGAGGCCCTCCAGGCGTGCCAGTGAGTCCTGCAGGGCGTCCCTCTGGGCCTTGTGTGCCTTCCTTTCCCGGGCCCGCTGCTGGCTCCTCTCGCCCAGGGTGAGGTCCAAGGCCCGCAGCCGCGTGTCTACTTTCCGGCTTCGGCACTGCAGCTTCCTCACCCAGGCCTTGAGCTGCGCCAGCTCCCCCTGCACCGAGGCCTGTGACCGGTTGACTGCCTGAGCCACAGCCTGGCTCTCTTCCGCCAGGCTCCGGAACCGGACGTCAATGTTGTAGAACACGTTGTAGTTGCTGGCGATGCTCTGCAGGTGCGTCCAGGTCACCTCCTGGAATCTCCGGAACTGTAAGGAGGACACGGTGATGATGGCACGTTGTAGTTGCTGGCGATGCTCTGCAGGTGTGTCCAGGTCACCTCCTGGAATCTCCGGAACTGTAAGGAGGACACGGTGATGATGGGGCGGGCCGGGCCGGGCCGGCTGGGCGGGATGGGAAAGGCTTTGCCCTCTCAAGTTGGGAGCAGCGGCCGCGTGCCCGGCCCACGGCCAGCACTGGCTATCTGCCCACCAATTTGATCCCCACTTCGATGCCGTGAGATGTGGTGGGTGCCAGGGACTGACCCCAGGCCATGTGGCTGCACCACGTGGGGTGTGGACTCCAGGCCCACAGCTGGGGCTCTGATCCCCACCGCTCACCCCATAACCACCGGCAAGTCACTTTCCCTCGTGATTCCAGCTCCTGCCTGTGAGCAGGTGACGGCAGAGTGGCCTCATGAGTGCTTTACGAGGCCCAAACAGGAAGAACCCAGCGCAGGCCCGACAGGCACACAGCACTCCGGAACTGTCCATGGACCCCGCGTGGGAGTCTGGGAGGCCGTCCTCACCCACTGCCACAAGGTGGACCTGAGACCTCCCAGTTTCCACTCCCCATGACACTACCCGGCCCCCACGGCCCCCAGTTCCCCTGACTCCCTTCCAGACCCCCTTCTAGCCTCTGGCCCCACCTCACCCCCACATGTTATGAGGCTTGTGTCTTGTGTGAGTGGAGCCCAGCTCAGCTCTTCCCTGGTGTCCAGCTGCAGGTGAAATAATCTTCATGGATGGAAAGAGCGTCACACGCGGTGTTCGTGTCCGCCAAGCCCTGATGTTTACCACTCTGCTTCTGTAACATCCGTCTTCCATCTGCTGCCAATTTAAAAACCCGACTGCGCCATGTCAGGGGTATAACTTGCCTGTTCCTCCAGTCTACGGAGCCTCTCGAAAAACAGTTTCCTGGGCCCCACTGGGGCGGCTTCCTGCGATGAAGCCCCATGTAGATATATAGGCACAAAAACAAGGAAGAAAGACAAGGTCTTCCTCCACGAGCAACCCATCCGGAGAGACGGCAAGGCCCCAGCAGTCTCCCTCCAGCTGCAGGAGAGGGTGAAGGTGGCTCCGTGGGTCTGTCTTGTGTCTCATCCCCCCAGCTCTCCTGTTGAGTGGTTTTCCTTCTTTGGCCCTGGCTGGATGTCACGTTCTTCCTGCCGCCTCCATGAAAGGCATCTGCCTTCAAGCCAGTGGGCTCTGAGACTTGCAGGTTCCCAAGGAGACAAGCTTAAAACAGATGCAAACAGTTTCTTTGAAGAATCATTCAGCTCGGTGCAAGCCCGCGGGCGGGAGGCGATGGCTTTAACAGGAGCACATGGACTTGTGCTCCCGAGAAGTCGAAGCAAGACAGGGAACCCGACGGGGGCTGGGGAGTCAACAGAGCCAGGTCTGCACAGGCACCCATCACCCAGGCCGTGCACGGCTGCATCCTGGGAGGCCCCGTCTCTCTCAGTAAAGCAATGGAAATGTGACTGGGAGCCACCTTGATTAATTAATTATTATTATTATTTGAGATGGAGTCCCGTTCTGTTGCCTAGGCTAGAGTGCAATGGCGCAATCTCAGCTCACTGCAACCTCCGCCTCCCCGGCTCAAGCGATTCTCCTTCCTCAGCCTCCTGCCTCCTGAGTAGCTGGGATTACAGGCGTGCTTTACCATGCCCGGCTAATTTTAGTATTTTTAGTAGAGATGGGGTTTCACTATGTTGGTCAGGCTGGTCTCAAACTTCTGACCTCATGATTCGCCTGCCTCAGCCTCCCTAAGTGTTCGGATTACAGGCATGAGCCACTGCGACTGGCCAATTAATTCATTTTTTTGACGGAGTCTCGCTCTGTCACCCAGGCTGGAGTGCAGTGGTGCGATCTCCGCTCACCACAAGCTCCGCCTCCTGGGTTTAACAGATTCTCCTGCCTCAGCCTCCCAAGTAGCTGGGATTACAGGTATGTGCTGCCACATCTGGGTAATTTTTGTATTTTTAGTAGAGACGGGGTTTCACCATGTGGGCCAGGCTGGTCTCAAACTCCCGACCTCAGGTGATCCACCCGCTGTGGCCTCCCGAAATGCTGGGATTACAGGCATGAGCCACCGCGCCCGGCCAGTTTTTGTATTTTTAGTAGAGACGGGGTTGCCCCATGTGGGCCAGGCTGGTATTTTTGGTTACAGGTTGTGTACTGGCTTGAATGAGACCCTCCTGAAAACACACATAAGCCCCAGGCAGGGCCTTATGTGGAAAAGGTCTCTGCGGATGTCATGAAGGATTTTGAGATGAGACCATCCTGGATTATCCAGGTGGCCCTAAAGCCATAGACAGGAGTATAAGAGACAGAGGAGGAGGCACAGAGGACACGGCCTGTGAAGACGGGGCAGAGACTGGGGTGACGCTGCCACGAGGAGCCCCCGGAGGCCCCAGAAGCTGGAACAGGTAAAGTGGGACCCCCCAGCCCAGAGCCTTCGAGGGAGTGTGCACCTTGACTTCAGAATTCCAGCCCCCAGAACTGTGATAGGACTCATTTCTGTTGTTTCAAGCCACCCAGCTCATGGGAATAAGATCATCCACAAAGTTGTCCCACTGGGGGCATCCATCATTCCCAAGGTGGCATGAGCCAAGAGGGTGCCAGGCCAGGAAACCATCGGTGGCCCCCAGGCTCCCCTTGTCAAGTGTCAGAACACCATGGACATGGAGAAGACGCAGAAAGCATCGGAGAGAAAATCCTGGGCACGTGGATGGGGTTTGGGCCTTAGGCCCCGGGGGACTGGCGGCCACCAGAACAGCGACGCTGGTGCCACACACAGAGCGGCGGATCTCACCGCTTCCAACTGACAGTGAGTTCCATTTATTTATGTATTTATTTTATTTCGGTAGAGACGGGTCTTGCTATGTTGCCAGGCTGTTCTCAAACACTCCTGGGCTCAAGCAATCCTCCCACCTCAGCCTAGCCAAAGTGCTGGGTTTACTGGCATGAGCCACTGAGCCTGCCTGATTTCCATTTAAAGTCGTGGGTCGAGGCAGGGTGTGGTGGCTCTCTCCTGTAATCCCAGCACTTTGTGAGGTCAAGGTGGGCAGATCACTTGAGTCCAGGAGATCGAGACCAGGCTGGGCAACATGGCAAAACCCCGTCTCTACTAAAATTACAAAAATTAGCCAGACGTGGTGGTGTGCACCTGCAGTCCCAGCTACTTGGAAGGCTAAGGTGGGAAGATCACCTGAGCCAGGGAGAAGGAGGTTGCAGTGAGCAGAAATCGCGCCACTACACTCCAGCCTGGGTGACAGAGCAAAGAATAAAGACATTTTCAGATACACAAAGGCTTGAGAAATTTGTCCTCCAAGCACCCACTGTTGGATGCGGGGCTTCAGGAAAAGAAGGGAATAGGGAAGGACGGAGCTGCTGTGGGCACTGGCGAGGGTTGGAACCCAGCAGCGGATGGAGGAGGAGTTTCCAGGATGATGAGATGCTGCCTGCCCCATATCCCATCCATCAGCTCTGCCTGCAGAGATATGCCCTGAGTTCAGCTGCTTCTCTACACCCCCATTCCGCCCCAAGCTCATCCTCACAATGGCCACCTAGTCCCCTCGTCCGTGTCGCCCCCCTACCGTCTGCTCTCCTAACTGCACCAGCATGGACCAGTGCCTTCAATGCCTCCAGGAGATGCCTGCCACACAAGCAAAATCTTAGTCCCTGCGAGGGCCTTCTGTGGCCTGGCCCACGGCCTCACTCCCTCCAGGCCTCACCCCTGCATATGCCTCCCTCGGCTCCACCTCCCGGGCAACAGTTGCCGCCTCAGGCCTTCGCACCTGCCGTTTTCCTGCCAGTGAGACTTCCCTGGCTGTCAACACATTCAGGGCTCTGCTCTAAGGTCTTCTGTTCAGAGCTCTCACCTTACCTAAGACAGCACCCACTGCTCTCTGGCTCTTCTTTTCTTTTTTTTTTGGAGGAGTCTCGCTCTGTCACCCAGGCTGGAGTTCAATGGCACAATCTCCACTCATTGCAACCTCTGCCTCCTGGGTTCAAGCAATTCTCCTGCCTCAGCCTCCCAAGTAGCTGGGATCACAGACACATGCCACCACGCCCAAGTAATTTTTGTATTACTATTATTATTATTATTCTTTTTTTAGTAGAGATGGGGTTTCACCATGTTGGCCAGGCTGGTCTCCAACACCTGAGCTTGTGACCCACCCGTCTCGGCCTCTCTAAGTGCTGGGATTAGAGGTGTGAACCACTGTGCCCGGCCACTGGCTCTTATTTTCTTACCCTACCGGTTTTTTATTTTGATTCCTTTTATTTTTTTTGAAACAGGGTCTTGCTCTGTTGTCCAGGCTGGAGTGCAGTGGCAGTGAACATGGCTCACTGCAGCCTCAGCCTCCCGGGCTCAAGCCATCCTCCCACCTCAGCCTCCTGAGTAGCTGGGATCACAGGCTCATGACACCGTGCCTGGCTAATTTTTAAATTTTTTGTAGAGACAGGGTCTCACTATTTTGCCCATTCTTCAACTTCTGGGCCCAAACGATTCTCCCACCTCAGCTTCCCAGTGCTGGAATTACCGGCATGAGCCACCGGGCCCGGCCTCTGCCAGTTTTTCTGCTCGAGGCCTGTCACCTGGCATATTTCGTATGTACTTTATCTGTTCCCCCGATAGGTGAGCAGGAACTTTGCATCATTTGTTGCTCAGAGGGCTTGGTGCACCAAGCAGGCATTTAATCAATGTTTGTTGAATGGATAACTGTTCCCCAGCTTTTCCCACATCCATCGCTGCTGAAATGGCGCCTCCTTAGGTGTCTTCCTGGATTGCCCCCCTCCACAAAGATGAAGCCCCCCACACTCCGGTGCGGTTTACAGAAGGCACTGCATGTTGTAAATGTTCAGTGTCCGGCTGTCCAGCCTGGCGGCCACAGCCAAAGGTAGTACCGAGCCCCTGAGATGGGGCCAGTGCTACTAAGGAACTGGACTTATTTAACTTCAGTTAATTTACAGAGCCACATGCGTCTAGCGCTTACCCTACTGGTTGCAGTTTTTATTCCACGACCTGGCCTCATTTACGGAGCTGCATTTGTTCAGATCTGACACGATCTCAACTGCTCTTTTACTTCCTTGTGTACCGTGCGTTTCCCTTACTGGCCTCTGACCCTTGAAAGCAGGGCCTTACATCCGGGGAAGACGAGCCAGGCCTGTCTTGGTAAACATCTGCCTTAGAACGCTCGGCGTTCTGGAGAGAATGTGGGACCCGAGGCGGAGGGAAGAGACGGCTGACATCACTCCAGGGTAGGGACGACCGAGATGGGAGAAACTAAGGAGAGGACCCACCACCCGGGCGCAGCGAACCCAGCTCGCAGCCACGTGGGGAAGCGCGGCCCTGCCCTCAGGCCCCGCCCCACTCACGCGTCAGGCCCCGCCCACCCCACCGCCCCCGCTCCCGCGTCCAGGCTCCGCCCCGTCCCCGCGCAGCGCAGGCGCAGATGCGCCCTCCCGCCTGGCGTCTTCCGCAGATTCGCGCTGAGAGGCCCGCGGAGACCCGCCCCAGAGGCTCAAAAAAACCCGCGGGAGCCTCGCCCGGACCCAGGAACTCGTGCTCGGGGCCAACCGGCTGGGCCGCGATCGCGTTTCGTCCGGGGCCGCGGCGGCCGTGGGGAATCGGCTGCAGCGAATCGGTGGCGCGCGGGGCCTGAGCGCGCTGCAGTCACCCGGGAGCCGGGTCCAGGTCGTGTTGGGGGTCGGGGACCTGGGATCGGGGGTCCGGTTGGGTCGGGTTGGGCTCCAGGTCTGGTTGGGTCGGGTCCAGGTCGGGTAGGAGTCCGGTCGGGGTCCGGGTACAGGTCGGGGTCCGGGCCTGGATCGGGGGCGGGTCCGCGTGCGGCTCCTCTAGCCCCGAACCCGTGTTCCCCGTAAGCTGTTGGTTTCTAAGGGGCGGAGGAATGGCGATCGGAGCCACCCTTCACCGCTCAGGGAGCCGGGAGGGCCGGCAGCTCCCGCGGGCCGAGTTTCCCGCCTTGGGTGCGAGGACGCGTGGGGCCGCGCTGTGCCCGGGGAACACTCACCAGCATCCCTGGCCTCCACCTCCCTCTCGCGCCAGTGGCACTCCCGGTTGAAACAACTGAGAATGTCCCCTGGGCACAGTGGCCCGGGTTGAGACGCCCTGCAGTGGCTGGTAGCGTGGGGGTCGGAGCGGAGGAGCGAACTCTGGGTGGAAACCGGCAGGCACTGGAGGGGAAGGAGGCGGGACAGGGTTGGGTGGGACCAGGGTTGAGGGGTGTGGGGTCTCGGGGCGCTCACCGAGCGGCTTCCTGAGCGTGTGTGGATTATTTCCGTGCCCCAAGCTGAGTCCTGTGTCCATGTCACAGGTCGTCTTCCCGAACGCCCAGATCTGTCCTGCAGGATGGAGCCAGCACCCTCAGGGGTTCGACTCGCCGTCCGGGAAGCCATTCATGCCCTCTCGTCTTCGGAGGATGGCGGCCACATCTTCTGCACCCTGGAGTCCCTGAAGCGGTATCTCGGTGAGATGGAGCCTCCAGCGCTCCCGAGGGAGAAGGAGGAGTTTGCCTCGGCCCACTTCTCGCCTGTCCTCAGATGTCTTGCCAGCAGGCTGAGCCCGGCCTGGCTGGAGCTGCTGCCCGACGGCCGCCTGGAGGAGCTGTTGGCCAGCTTCTTCCTGGAGGGCCCGGCGGACCAAGCCTTCCTGGTGTTGATGGAGACCATCGAGGGTGCTGCGGGGTGAGTGGGCTGGGCCCATCCTGGGGTTGCCGGTAGCCTCAGAAGTGATGAGAGTGGCTTGAAGGACTGGACCAAGAGCCTTTCTAGTCCCTGTGAGGGGCTAGAGAGAGAGCCTGCTCCTGGCTGAACCCCTGAACAGAAGAAGCGGTCTGTGTCAGTCTCCTTTGCGACGGGAGGTACCTGCCGTGTCTCACAAAGTCCCTCGCTTGCTCCCCGTCCGGCTGTGTCAGAGAGGGATGGGGTGGGAGTGTTCACATCCCAGGCGGCAGAGGCAGCCCGTCAGCTGGGGACGTTCCAGGTTTTGCAGGGAAGCACAGCTGTCATCACTGACACGTGTCCCATGTGGACTCCCAGCCCCAGCCGGCTCCCAGGCTCAGCCTCAGATCACACTGCAGTCCTTGCCAGGACACTGCATCTTGAGAAGCTGGGTTTTCAGAGGTTGCTGTGATCAAAGCAAGCACTGAGTTATCCGCGTCAGCAGCAGGGGAGGGGTGTCCAGTGAGACTCCAGGTTGGGGAAGCCGCTCAGGGCCCCGAGAGCTCTCACACAGTAATTGCAGTTATTTCGGAATGGATTAACAGATTTTCCCATCCGGCTTGTGGTTTTGGACTTCACGCTGGTTATGTTGTTGAGGCTGCCCGTGTAATCCGGGCTGCTGGTTCCTTGTGGCAGGAAGGGGGCCCCGAGGATGGGGGTTGGGGGCTCTGCCCAACACGCCCGTATCTTCAGCCCCAGCTTCCGGCTGATGAAGATGGCGCGGCTGCTGGCCAGATTCCTGCGCGAGGGCCGGCTGGCAGTGCTGATGGAGGCGCAGTGTCGGCAGCAGACGCAGCCCGGCTTCATCCTGCTCCGGGAGACGCTGCTGGGCAAGGTGGTGGCCCTGCCCGATCACCTGGGCAACCGCCTGCAGCAGGAGAACTTGGCCGAGTTCTTCCCCCAGAACTACTTCCGCCTGCTCGGCGAGGAGGTTGTCCGGGTGCTGCAGGCGGTTGTGGACTCTCTCCAAGGTGAGGCCCTACCTCGGGGAACCCCTTTGCCACCCATCTTCTTGGGTCCTCGTCCCCTGCCACCCTCTGGTGCCTCACGTCCTCTGGAGACTTTGGAGTCTCTGGTTGATGCCGTCAGGCAGGTGGGGATGTCCCTGTCCCGCACAGTAGTGACCGGAAGGGCTCATCCGCTGTGGGCTGAAGTCCGCTGCCCTCCACGCGGGCTTCTCTTGTCCCTGCAGTCCCTTGGGTTTCCAGGGCCCAACTGTGCTGTGGTGGCCAGGTGGGGGATCTCGAGGTGCTCAGGTCTGGAGGCAGACGCTGGCGGTGCCCTGGAGAGTAGGTGCTGTGGGAACGGCCTTGCCCGCTGCTGGGCTGCAGGGCCCCGTGAGCGCCCACGCTCGCTCTGTTTTCCCTGGGGCGTCAGATGGCGGCTGCCCCGAGTGTGCGTTTCACTAGCGAGAAGGAGGCTGGGCCGGGGGCCTGCACAGCACCCGGAGCGTCTGCCTCTCCCTGCAGGGTGACCCCTTCCTTCTCTTGCCTTTCCCGAGCTCCAGGCGGCAGCTCAGACGCAGGTCGAGCACCTGGGTCCGGACTCCACCCTCCACATGCTGCCCCGACCTCGTTCTGAAACTCCCTCCCTCGCTCAGGGGCACCCTGGGGTCCTGGAGCAGCTCGGCGCCCCATCAGAGCCCAAGAGGAAGCCAGGCCCCTCGAGTCCCTGCGTGGGGCCTGTGTGGCCCAAGCCCCCTCGCCTCACCTGGGGGTTCCTGCAGCAACCTCCCGAGCCCCTCCTGTCTTTTCCGAACGTAGCCCTAGGCTTGCAGCTGTTGCTGTGCGTGGGCCCATGTGTTAGGAGGCTTTGGGAACATCTCGGACACACGTGGAATGCGGCTTTTTCACGCGTTCGGGGTTGGCTGGGGCCGTCCTGGTCCCCACGCGGCTCTGTGCTTGCCGCTCCCCTGCGTCCCAGCTCTTCTGTGGGGCTGGTACAGCCCGGCCCCTCCTGGTTCCCCACATTCCCTGGCGTGCGCTCCTTCCCTGTGGGCGGCCTTGGTGGTGGTGCTGCTCCAGGGTCTCATGCCCGGCTCAGGGCCCAGGCCTACCCTGCGTGACTGACCCAACTTGGCCGGGCCCTATTGATGCTTTCTCTCCTTCCTCGGCAACATCATACCCGTCCCGACCTCCTACACCATCGTGACGATTAAGTGGGCTAAGATGGGTGAAGGTTTGAAAGGACTGTGATTTGCTTGTCAAGTTTCACGCACTCCTGTTCAGATTTGCTGGGTAGGCTGATGGGCACCAGCCGTTGTTTTGAGTGAGTTTTGCTGTCAGTTGGAGTCTGCCTGACCGAGAGCAGCTCTCCCCACACCTAGATGTTCTTTTGTGCCTTCCTGCCGGCCTCCTCATCAGGCCTCCCTTTCTGTCCCAGGTGGCCTGGATTCCTCCGTGTCCTTCGTGTCTCAGGTCCTCGGGAAAGCCTGTGTCCACGGGAGGCAGCGTGAGTAGAGCAGTGCCTTCCTGCCCGTCCTGCCCCGACCCTCACAGCCCGTCAGCCTTCTGCAGAAGGCCGAGAATCCCTCCTGACCCTGGCCCTCTGTGGGGTCCCCTTGCCCGGTCCTGTCCTGGGCCCCTGGGATCTGGGGCTCAGCTGTGCTGACTGGGGAGCTGTGGGGCTGTCCTTGCTGGACCCACACAGCCCCAGACACCAGGTGGGTGCAGCTCCCCAGGCTCAGGTCCTCTGTCTGTCCCCTCAGAGGAGATCCTGGGCGTGCTGGTGCCCCGGCTGGCAGTGCTCACCCAGGGCAGCTACCTGCACCAGCGCGTCTGCTGGCGCCTGGTGGAGCAAGTGCCGGACCGGGCCATGGAGGCCGTGCTGACCGGGCTGGTGGAGGCCGCGCCGGGGTAAGCAGCCAGGCTCTCCTCCAGCTGCATTGGCTTCTGGGGGTCTGGACCCCCAGAGGCTGCCATTCCTTCATGCTACTTCTCCTGGGCGCCGTGCTGCAGCTGGCACCCCCATGTAGGTGCCACAGGGTGTGGGTGGTGCCCTCTCAGTTCCTGCACGTGCTGATGGTGACCTCTGCATCAGAGGGTCCCTTTCTCTTATGAAATAGCATCGATGCTGTGAACAGCCCACACCGTAAAGGCGCCTGTACCTTGGGCCATCCACCCGTCCTGCGCCTGTGGTCCCCCTCGTACACGTGTGCGCCATGTCCAGGCTCTGACATGGTGATGGGCGGTGACTCACTTCCCCACGTCTTTGTGCAGGAGAATCAAGGTTGCATTTCTGGAAGCAGGACTGCCGGCCATTTACCCCCACAAACCCTGCCAGCTCGCCTGCCTCAGACGTCTCCCCTCCCCAGAACGTGTGCAAGGACATGCCTGTCTCTGCCCAAAGTGTTTCCTCCTCTTTTTTTTTTTTCTTTTTGAGATGGAGTCTCGCTCTGTCACCCAGGCTGGACTGCAACGGTGCAATCGGCTCACTGCAACCTCCGTCTCCTGGGTTCAAGTGATTCTCCTGCCTCAGCCTCCTGAGTAGCTGGGACTACAGGCGCCCGCCACCACACCCGGCTAATTTTTGTATTTTTAGTATAGACGGGGTTTCGCCATGTTGACCAGGCTGGTGTTGAACTCCTGGCCTCAAGCAATCCACCCACCTCGGCTTCCCAAAGTGTTGGGATTATAGGTGTGAGCCCCCGCACCCGGCTGACTTTGCATTCTTGATTCTGGGTGAGGGTGTGTGTGTTTAAGGCATTTGTATTCTTTTTCTGTGAACTATATAATCATATAATCACATTCTATTTTATAGTTTGTTTTGTTGTTGTTGTTGGGGGGGATTGTTTTCAGAGACAGGATCTTGCTCTGTCTCCCAGGCTGCAGTGCAGTGGTGTGATTATAGCTCACTGCAGCCTCGACCTCCTGGGCTCCAGCGATCTTCCCACCTCAGCATCCTGAGTAGCGGGAACATAGGTGCACGCTATCATACCCAGCTAATTTTTAAATTTTTTGTAGCGACAGGGCCCACTTTGTTGCCCAGGCTGGTCTCAAACTCCTGGCCTTAAGTGATCCTCCTGCCTTGGCCTCCCAAATGTTTTTTTAACCGTTATTTCTTTGTGTGGAATTTTAAGTGATAAATGAGGGAGAAATCCAGCCATATCTGTTTCCACACTGGCTGGAGAGACTTGTGGGGCTCTTTCTGGAGACCCATAACCTCTCACTGGGAGGACTCTTTCAGTCTAGACCAGGGGTCTACAGGCTACTTGGACAAAATTTGGCCCGCTGCGTGTTTTTGTAAATAAATTTTTTTTGGCGCTGTCAAAGGAGGCCGTCGAGGGCGGACCCGCCTCCGCCTGGGCTGGGGTGCAGGGAAGGAGGCTGTCGGGGGTGGACCCGCCTCCGCCCAGGCTGCGGTGCACGCGCTCTCTGGGTTGTGGCATTTATGCCCCAGAGAAGGGACGATGAAGGCCCAGCTCAGGCCGTCGGAGGATGGAACCAGAGGCTCGTGGCTAGGAATTGGCAGGCCGGGAGTCAGGCCGCTGTCTGTGGGCATCGGAGTTCACGCTCTCGCTCCTCCCTGTCTCCAGGCTGGCTTGCAGCTCTGGCCCCTGACTCTGTCTTGCAGGCCTGAGGTCCTTTCGAGACTGCTGGGGAACCTGGTGGTGAAGAACAAGAAGGCCCAGTTTGTGATGACCCGGAAGCTTCTGTTCTTACAGTCCCGGCTCACGGTGAGGATGCCACGGAGGGTGCAGGCTGCTAGCTGCCCCATCACAGCAAGAATGGCTGCAAAACATGGGGTCGGAGGGGTGTCTGCTGCCTGGGAGACCCTGCCTGTGATTTGGCGGTGGCTGGCAGGAGTTGGCGAGGCAGTGGGTGCCTCCCTGCCCTGATGACAGGCCCTGCTGTGACGGCTCTGAGTGAGGGCTTCTCATGTCTCAATCTTCTAGACTCCCAAGAAGCCACCCGCCCTAGCTGCGTTCTGTGCCAGGGGCCTGAGGGGGTGGGGTGGGGTGGGTGGGGGATAGGTGAGGACACAGAGGAGGTCGTGCATTTCCGGGACTTATGACGCCCGTCCCCATGGCCTGGAGCCTGGAGGGGGTGAGCCAGGTACCCTGAGCCCAGAGTGGGTGAGCTGGGTCCCCTGACTCCCGGCCACATCTTGCTTCACCCTCCTCCTTTGCTCACACGAGAACTTAAGATGGCGAGGCCCTGCCCCAGCACGGCAGCAGCTGCATCCTATGTTTTTATATGGAACCATTTTATCACGTTCAGTTCAAAGGAATAGAGGCGGGTGGGTCGCTTGAGCCCAGGGGGCAGCTTCTGCGGGAGGGGAGGGGTCCCGCATTCCAGGAGGCAGTGGCCGCCCCCATGCTTGTCCGTCTGCTGCCCTCAGTCTGGTCCCAGTCCTGGCATGGCTCTTGGCCTTGGGAGCCCCGGGCTGGCCAGGCGGCGGCCTCAGCCCAGTGGACAGGCATGTGCTTTTATTGCAGACGCCCATGCTGCAGAGCCTGCTGGGCCATCTGGCCATGGACAGCCAGCGGCGCCCGCTCCTGCTGCAGGTACGTGCCTCCTGGCTCTCCGTCCCTGCGAGGCCCTGGGAGAAGAGCCGTGCGGGGCTTACCTTTTGGGCGGCAGGGTGAGGCTGGCTGGGCTGGGGCGGAGCTCCCTCAGAGTGGCTGTGGGCCTGGCGGGGACAGGCCGGCCCCGAGCCCCATGCAGCGCTGGGCCATGCCACCTGCAGGTGCTGAAGGAACTGTTGGAGACGTGGGGCAGCAGCAGTGCCATCCGCCACACTCCCCTGCCGCAGCAGCGCCACGTCAGCAAGGCTGTCCTCATCTGCCTGGCGCACCTCGGGGAGCCAGAACTGCGGGACAGCCGGGATGGTGAGCGGGTGGTTTGGGCTCCCCCCGGCCTCGGGCGCCCCGAGGTGCTCAGGGGCCTGTCTGGTGCTTGCAGAACTGCTGGCCAGCATGATGGCGGGCGTGAAGTGCCGCCTGGACAGTAGCCTGCCCCCTGTGCGACGCCTGGGCATGATCGTGGCAGAGGTCGTTAGTGCCCGGATCCACCCCGAGGGGCCTCCCCTGAAATTCCAGGTGAGCGGGCCGTCCCCTCCACGTCCCCATGTGGCTGGCCCGGGTCTCCCGAGCGGCTGCCTCTCCAGCCCCAGGGTCACCGCCTCTTCCCGGGGTCCAGACTTGCGGAGCGTCCGTGTGGACTTCTCGCAGGGCTGAGGCTGGAAGCTGTGGCAGGTTCTCAGCCCTGAGCTCCTGGGGCCACACAGGGTCGGGTGAGCACAGGGCCCCCAGAAGGATTGCCTGGACACGTTCACAGACTCTCTCTAGACGGGGGCCCGAGGGAGGCTGGGGTTAAGGGGGCCACCCCCTGCGGTTTGTCCAGCCGGGGTTGCAGGGCAGCCAGGTCGCTCTGGGTCGGTGGCCGTGGGTGTCAGCCTCTCTGCTGCCTGCTGCCCGGTGTGGGCGGCTGCCTGGCCGTGGAGGAGCCCTGTCTGCCTTCAGGCTGTGGAGGTGACGGCCTGTCCTCTTATCTGCTGAGAACCTGGGATCTCTCTGGGGCATTGGCCTTGGGGGAGGCCCAGCTCCTTCGAGAGGGGCCACGGCCCCTCAGCTTTGAGCACTCCCAGTGCTACCCTTGGCCTGAGGTGGAATCTTAGAAAGTCGCTTTTAAAAAGACACCTGGCTATCCAGGGCCCAGCCACTGAGTGAGACCGGGCTGCGAGGGAGGCCGCAGTGGGGAGTGGCTCCCGTGGCTCCGTCTCGGGGAGGGGCGCTGCAGCCTGGCGGATGCCGCTGAGCCTGCTCCCCTGCTGTAGTACGAAGAGGATGAACTGAGCCTCGAGCTGCTGGCCTTGGCCTCCCCCCAGCCTGCAGGTGACGGCGCCTCGGAGGCGGGGTGAGGGTCTCTGCCCCCCGGGACCCCACCGCGTGCACATCTTACTGCTCTGGATTCCGCCGCCGGGATGGGAGGGGGGAAACCCTTTCTGTCCTGTGAGTCCTGAGACCAGAGGCTCGAGGGGCCCCTAAAGGATTTTTGTTCCTTGTTTCCTTAAAGCACGTCCCTCGTTCCAGCCACGGCAGAGCCCCCTGCAGAGACCCCCGCAGAGATTGTGGATGGCGGCGTCCCCCAAGCACAGCTGGCGGGCTCTGACTCGGACCTGGACAGGTAGGGGCTCTGCCACCCCAGTGGGCAGCGTGCAGGAGGCCGGGAGGCGAACCCCTCACACTCCAAGCTGCGGCCCCGTGGGGGGCTCCCTGCCTGCTCCGTGCTTCTTCTCTTTCGTCCTCATGTGAGGGCCCACAGCTCCCAGCTCCACCGTAGGTGCAGGGGCTGAGGCGTGAGCTCCGCATCTTGGGGAGGAGAGGGGCTGGCTCTGCCGTTGGGCACTTCCTGTCACAGGCCATGGGCTGTTCGTGTCTGCTTTGCTCTCCCACAGCGATGATGAGTTTGTCCCCTACGACATGTCGGGGGACAGAGAGCTGAAGAGCAGCAAGGCTCCTGCCTACGTCCGGGACTGCGTGGAAGGTGGGCACGGGCCCCTGGAGGGCCTTGCTGGGCTGGGCATGGGTCTCGCTCACAGCCTGGTTCTGCCTCAAGGGGCCACCAGGAAGCCCTGGGCCCGGGGTGCCGACCGTGCTGATGGCTCTCATGGGTTCAGGGTCAGGGCTGAGGCTGACCGAGGCCTGTCTGGGTTCTGAGCAGCCCTGACCACGTCTGAGGACGTAGAGCGCTGGGAGGCGGCCCTGCGGGCCCTTGAGGGCCTGGTCTACAGGAGCCCCACAGCCACTCGGGAGGTGAGTGGGGGGCGGGAGTGGGTGGGGAGGCCCAAGATGGTAGCTCCCCCAATGCCATCTGTGTCCTGGCCACTGAGGGTGACATATGGCTCCCGTGTGTGACAGGGCTGCTGCCTCTCCCGGGGGGCCTACGGCCTGGGGCCTCTGCTGGGGTGGGTGGCTCAGGCCCTGTGAGCCTCGGTGAGGCCTCAGGGTGGGCGGCTGGGTCCGACAGGTTTCCCAGCCCTAACCCCTGCGTGCAGGTGAGCGTGGAGCTGGCCAAGGTGCTTCTGCATCTGGAGGAGAAGACCTGTGTGGTGGGATTTGCAGGGCTGCGCCAGAGAGCCCTGGTGGCTGTCACGGTCACAGACCCGGCCCCGGTGAGTTCCCGCACCCGTGGCCCTGGCCAGTGCAGGCACAGCGGGAAGCATTGGGAGCTGCGGTGCCTGAGGCTCGGTCCCGTGCTGGAGCTGGCTGTGAGGTGCGCGGAGGTCGCTCCGGGCGGCCCTCGGGTCCCGGACCACAGCAGCCTCTCCCCTGTGTCCTCAGGTGGCCGACTATCTGACCTCGCAGTTCTATGCCCTCAACTACAGCCTCCGGCAGCGCATGGACATCCTGGACGTAAGTGCCTCCTGGGCCTCAGTCCCCCTGGTCTGGCCCAAGCTGCCCTGAGGTGGGGCTGCCAAAACCTGGGTCTCCTTGTTGCTGGGCCCCAGGGGCTCGTGCAGGCCTGTCCACTGCCTTTGTGAGTGTGTGACCCGGCAGGACTCAGCAGTGGGGGAGTCAGGGCTCCTGGGGCAGAGAGTTCTGTTTGTTTAAAATAACAGCTTTACTGATATAATTCACACGCCATAAAATTCACCACTTTAGGATAAAATGTGTGCTGCGCAGGTGAGGGAATATTATTTAGCAATGAAAAAGAAAAATTTGAATCCCAGCACTGGAAGGCTGAGGCGGGAGGATCGCTGGAGCCCAGGAGTTCGAGACCAGCTTGGGCACCACAATGAGACTCCATCTCTATCAGCCAAGTGTGGTGGCGGGCGACTGTGGTCCCAGTTACTCGGGAGGCTGGGGTGGGAGGATCCCTTGAACCCAGGAGGTGGAGGCTGCAGTGGAGCTGTTTGCGGCACCGCACTCCTGTGTGGGTGATAGAGGGAGACACTGTCTCAAAGATAATTCGACTCTGATACGCACTGCCACATGATGAGCCTTGAGAACATTTAGTTAAAGCAGCCCCAGGGCCTGTATATCGTTCGATTTCACTTAAGCGAGCCGTCCAGAGGAGCTAGTTCACGGAGAGCGGACGGGGCTGCCAGGGCTTGGGGAGGGGATGTGGAGTGAGGGTTTCATGGGGACACTTTCAGCTTGGGAAGGCAAAAGAGTTCTGGCGAGGGCGGAGGTGATGGTTGCCCATCATGAACGTACTTCTTAATGCCACGGAACTGTACAGTTAAAGACGGGGAAAACGGGCTGGGCGCGGCGGCTCATGCCTGTCACCCCAGTGCTGTGGGAGACGAGAGTGGGAGGATTGCTCAAGCCCAGGAGTTTGAGATCAACCCGGTCAACATAGCAAGACCCTGTCATCTCCACCAGAAGAAAATTAGCCGGGAGTGGTGGCGCCTGTGGTCCCTGCTACTCTTGAGGCTGAGGCAGGAGGATGGCTTGAGCCCAGAGGTTGAGGCTGTCATGAGCCGTGATGGCACCACTGCCCTGCAGCCTGGGCAATAGAGCAAGACTCTGTCTCTTTAAAAAAAAAAAAAAAAAAAAAGCAGCGGGCCACGGCGGCTCACGCCTGTAATCCCAGCACTTTGGGAGGCTAAGCCAGGTGGATCATGAGGTCAGGAGTTCAAGACCAGCCTCGCCAACATGGTGAAATCCTGTTTCTACTAAAAACACAAAAAATTAGCTGGGCATGGCGGTGCATTCCTGTAGTCCCAGTTACGTGGGAGGCTGAGGCAGGAGGATCGCTTGAACCCGGGAGGCAGAGGTTCTGGTGAGTCGATATTGTTCCACTGCACTCCAGCCTGGGTGACAGAGCAAGACTCAGTCTCAAAAAAAAAAACAAAGCGAGAGGCCGGGCACAGTGGCCCACGCCTGTAATCCCAGCACTTTGGGAGGCCAAGGCAGACGGATCACAAGGTCAGGAGGTGGAGACCATCCTGGCCAACACGGTGAAACCCTGTCTCTACTAAAAATACAAAAAAATTAGCCGGGCATTGTGGTGGGAGCCTGTAACCCGGCCACTAGGGAGGCTGAGGCAGGAGAATTGCTTGGACCTGGGAGGCGGAGGTTGTGGTGAGTCAAGATCGCGCCACTGCACTCCAGACTGGGCGACAGAGCGAGACTCCATCTCAAAAACAAAGAAAAAAAAAGAGGGGAGGGGTTAACGTGGTAAATCTTGTATATATTTTACCACAAGAAAGCAAGAAAGACTGAGAACATGAGAAACAACTCACCGTAACTGGTTTTTTTTTTTTTTTTTTTGAGACGGAGTCTTACTCTGTTGCCCAGGCTGGAGTGCAATGGCGCGATCTCGGCTCACTGCAAGCTCCACCTCCCAGGTTCACGCCATTCTCCTGCCTCAGCCTCCCTAGTGGCTGGGACTACAGGCGCCCGCCACCACGCCCGGCTAATTTTTTGTATTTTTAGTAGAGACGGGGTTTCACTGTGTTAGCCAGGATGGTCTTGATCTCCTGACCTCGTGATCCGCCCACCTTGGCCGTAACTGGTTTTAAGGTGCACACTTGGGTGGCGTTCGGAACATCCGCAGTGTCACGCAGCCGCCTCCTCTGTCTAGTCCCAGAGCGTCCTCATCACCCCAGAGGGAAACCCCATCCCTGTCAGCAGTCGCCCCGACCCTCCCAGCCTGGGAGCCTCTGGTCTGGCGCTGGCCTGTTGAGAAAGTGTCCTAGAGATGGAGGCGCACACGGGTCTTTGTTGCCTCCTCCTCTGCAATGTTCTGAGGTCCGCCCGCCCGTGGCACGTGCCACTGCAGTGTTGCTTTTGCTGTGAGGCCTACTTCCTGGGAGAAGGGCATGTGGCTCTGGCGTGGCGGGACTGCGTGGCTTTAGGATGAGGCTGCGCTCGGCCCTGGGCGTGTTCTCATCTCCTGGAGCACGGTGCCCACCTTCCCGCCTACCAAGGCACGGTCGCTGTGAGCTACGGGGAAGTGACTTTTCTCCTTGTTCCCAGAACACACCTTCTCCCAGGCTGGGAGGGCCCCCGGGCCCGTTTCTGGGGCTTTGGCTGATGACTTGACTCTTGGGAAATGTTCTTCCCTGGAGCGGTGGCGACGGCCCTGGGCCTGTCTCCTCCAGGTGCTGACTCTGGCTGCCCAGGAGCTGTCTAGGCCTGGGTGTCTCAGGAGGACTCCCCAACCTGGCTCCCCAAGTCCCAACACCCCGTGCCTGCCAGAGGCAGCCGTCTCTCAGCCTGGCAGTGCCGTGGCGTCCGACTGGCGGGTGGTGGTGGAGGAGCGGATCAGAAGCAAGACCCGGCGGCTGTCCAAGGTTAGTGGCGCCTGGTGAGCTCCTCACAGGCATGGGGACCGTGGGTGGGTGGGTGGGAAGGGCGGTCAGACACCTCCAGGCGCTGTCTCCAGCGAGGGGCGGCCACATTCGCTGGGGATGGTGCCTTTGCCGGGATTCCTGAAAGGCAGGGTCCGTGGTTTGCACCGAGGAACTGGATCTTGGCTGTAGGAGACCCAGACTGGGCTTGGGGACATGCTAAGTGACAGGTGTCCTGGTGGTGCTCTGTCCTCAGAGCCCATCTAGGCCAGGAGTGGTGTTGCTCCACCCGAGGATGTTTAGGGGCGTCTGGAGATGTTTTTGGTTGTCGCTGGGGGTGGGTTGGAGGCCGCGGCGGCATCCTGCAGTGCCCAGGGCGGCCTCCCCAGGACGCTCCTCCAGCCTTGAATGTCCTGCCTGCAAGTTCGGGAACGCCTGGAGTCTGCTGTCCAGGCATTGGCCGCGGAGCCTGAGTCCCGTCACCAACCCCGCGGGGCCTGGGAGCTGGGCGGGGCCGGAAGAGTAGCCCAGGGAGGCAAGGCGAGGCTGGGGTCTACGCTGCTTTGTGGAATCCTCTCGGGCTGGAGGTGCCGTGCCCGCTGCCCAAGCCTGCACCTCCGTGATCGCTGTAGTTGTGTCTGGCAGGGTGGCCCGAGGCAGGGCCCGGCAGGCAGCCCCAGCAGATTCAGCTCCGTGGCCGGCCACTTCTTCTTCCCCCTCCTTCAGCGCTTTGACAGGTGAGTGGGTTTTCCGTGGGCCTGTGGACGTGGGGGACAGGGACCCTGGACGTACCACTGTGGCCAAGAAGTTCGGGCTGGGATCTGAGTGGGTTTCGGTGTGAACAGGGTCGTGCTTTGCTGTGGCTTTTTGTAAGCCTGTGTTGAGTGGCAGGGAGCGTCCCACAAGGTTCCTCTGTGGTTGAGCTTTTCCATGAGGCACCGGGCATCTGCTCCGATGCTGGGCTTGTGGCATGGCCGGCGGTGCCGCCCGCACGTGCCCGACGCCATCACCTGCTGGGCCCTGCTCGCCTCCTCCTGCCTCAGCCGGCGCTGCACTGGCCCCACGTTCAGGGCGTGAGGCTCTCGAGATGGCAGAGAAGTGTGGGGCCTGGGTTGTGGTGCAGCAGAGGTGGGGGTCTCGGCGCTGGGAACTCCTGGCCCAGGTGGACTTGTGCCAGACAGCCCTGCAGGGGGAGTGGGCACCCGGAAATGTCTGCTCCTACGGTCTCGGTGCAGGCAAGGCGGTGGGCACGGGAGGAGGGGCTGTGTGGGGCTCCCTCGGTCTCCTACGGTGGCCCAGGAGGTTGGGGACCTGGCCCTGAGGCGCCCACTGCACCTTGGGCTCCATCCTGTGCTCTAGGCCTCTGGTGACCTTCGACCTCTTGGGAGAAGACCAGCTGGTTCTCGGAAGGCTGGCGCACACCTTAGGGGCCCTGATGTGCCTGGCTGTTAACACCACGGTGAGCCGGGAGAGGTTGCCAGGCGCCGGCCTGTGCTGCCCGTGAATCAGGAGCGCTCCTCAGCCTCACCTGTGCCCAGAGATGGGTGTCTGAGGGAGGCGCTGCCTGTGTGGGCCCCCGGGCAGCGGGAGCATCCCCTCGGCTGTCAGGCGGGCCCTGTCCCTGCTGCTGCCCAGCAGCGGAAGCCACCCATGGGTGCTGGGATGTGGGGACGGCGTCGGGACCCCACTGACTGTCCCTCTGCTGGTGTCCAGGTGGCTGTGGCCATGGGCAAGGCCCTGCTGGAATTCGTGTGGGCCCTTCGCTTCCACGTCGATGCGTGAGTGGCCTGTGGGGCTGGGCCAGGCCAGGGGTCTTATTGTGGGGGCCCCGTGGAGCCTCGAGGTGGCTGACAGGCAGCCTGACCTGGTACTTCCCAAATAGGAAGTGTGCCAGGCAGGGCCGCAGCGTGGGTGCTCTGCCACACTGAGGGGAGTGGGAGGTCTGGGGTGTGGTCCCTGCCGAGCTCAGCCCCCGCCTTCTTGCCGGCAGCTACGTGCGCCAGGGGCTGTTGTCAGCCGTCTCCTCCGTCCTGCTCAGCGTGCCTGCCGCGCGCCTGCTGGAGGACCTGCTGGACGAGCTGTTGGAAGCCCGGTCCTGGCTGGCGGGTGAGTGTCGGCCCGGGGTGTGTGTGTGAGATGTGTGTCGGCCCGGGGTGTGTGTGTGTGTGTGTGTGTGTGTATGTGTGTGATGTGTGTGTGTGTGTGATGTGAGATGTGTGTCGGCCCGGGGTGTGTGTGTGTGTGTGTGTGATGTGAGATGTGTGTCGGCCCGGGGTGTGTGTGTGTGTGTGTGTGTGTGTGTGTGTGTGTTGCAGCTCCTGCAGGCCAGGCTGCCGTGACTCCTTGGGACCCACACAGGCAGAGTGTGCAGGCCGGAGGTGCAGCCACCCCAGCACTGGCCGTTTCCCTCCTTTGGTCCTGATCCTGGACCCTGTTGGGGTCCCTCTGTGACCCCGCCCGCCCGCCTCCCTGGGCCCCTCCGGCAGGTGCAGTCCTGGCACCTTTTTTGTTTGTTTTTTAGACAGAGTCTTGCTCTGTCGCCCAGACTGGAGTGCAGTGGCGCAATCTTGGCTCACTGCAATATCTGCCTCCTGGGTTCAAGCAATTCTCCTGCCTCAGCCTCCTGAGTAGCTGGGATTACAGGTGCCCACCACTGCGCCCAGCCAATTTTTGTATTTTTAGTAGAGACGGGATTTCACCATGTTGGTCAGGATGGTCTCAATCTCCTGACCTCGTGATCCACCCGCCTCAGCCTCCCAAAGTGCTGGGATTACAGGCGTGAGCCACCGTGCCCGGCCAGTCCCAGCACCTTTTGTTGTTTGCTGGCCTTTGTGGTCCAGTGGTTGGTTTGTGGGGCCCTTAGGGTGGCTTCGTGGATACCGCCTCGGTTTCCACGTTTGTCAGGAGGGTCCCAGGTGATATGGGTCCTTCCCAGGGACTTGTGCTCAGACCTCTGTGCTCGGGGACGCTGGGGATGCGTTTGGTGAGGCCACCTTTCCTTTCCCGTGGGGCTGGGCTGTGTGCCTCTTCTGCCCCAGCCATCTCCCCTCTCCCCACCTGGGCGCAGTGCCAGCCTGCTGGGTGTGAACGGGTGTTTCCCACGGGGAGTGGAGCCAACGAGTCCCCGGGGACAGGCTGAAGAGCAGGGCACGGTACCGATGGACACGGGAAGGGCAGGCCCAGCTCTGCCCTGTCCCTTCCCAGGACCTGTGCTCAGGGTGGCCGTGAATGTCTTCCCACGGAGCAGCTGGAGGGTCCTGGGCCCAAAGTGCGGGGAGTGCTGTGCTGGGCTTTGCTTCTTTCAAGGGGGGTGAGGCCCCCCAGACACCAGTCCCTTGGAGCTGCTGCCCAGCCCCTCCTCAGCACGCTGTCGCCCACTCGCCCTGCCTGGAGGAGGAGAGGTTCCCCTTTGGCCAGTGGAGCCACTGACGGGGCTGGGTGGGCGGGCACATTCCCTGCAGTTCCTGGCCCACCTCCTTCCCCAGAGACTCGGTGCCTGCGACGTCATCATCTGGGGGCCTTGGGGGCCTGAAGCACCAGGAGGAGATGGGGGCCCTGTCCCTTAGCCGATCCCTTTCCACTCAGGGCTGGCGAGGTCCCAACAGGGTGTTCTCCTTTCACAGGCACCTCCCACAAGGGTCTGCAGGTGCCTCCTCACCCTGCGATTCTAGCCCAGTCTGGGGAGGAGCTGTGGCCAGCAGAGCCCCCCAGGGCTCCCCGGGGCCCCAGGCTACAGGAGGCCTTGGTGAGGGTCCCAGCACTGTGGGCAGCCAAGAGCTCTGGCAGTGTGCGGTCCCAGACACCCAAGAGGCCTCCCCACAGGCGGGTGGCACGCCCACCACCTGGATTCCTAGGGTCTTCCACCTCCGACCACAGCCCTTGTCTGCCGTCCAGCAAGGAGCAGGCCCTGATGGTGTTCCGGTGTTCCCGGGTTGTGTGCCCCACCCCAGGCCCCCTTCCCATGGCTGCCTGTCCCGCGGCTCAGGGCAGCCCTCCATGTACAGTGCTGCCTGCACAGAGCCTGTGGCATGCAGGCCCCAAGGCCTTGGGGAGAGTCCGGGCTCACTGCAGACCCGAGCCCCCTTTCTTCCATGGAGTCAGGCCTGGTGGGGCTGGTTCAGGCAGACTGAAGACAGGAGGAGAGAGAATACACCCTCCACGCTGCCTCAGCTTTGCTTGTCACTCTTGTCTGGCAGACGTGGCCGAGAAAGACCCGGACGAGGACTGCAGGACGCTGGCACTGAGGGCCCTGCTGCTTCTGCAGAGACTCAAGAACAGGCTCCTCCCACCCGCGTCTCCGTAGTCCCTGGAGGCCTCCCCAGGACCACCCCCGCCGACAGCAAGGAAGGCGGCTGAGCAGCGGCCTGGAGCAGCAGAGCCAGGCTTTGTAGCGAGGCCAGGTCTGTGGCCGCATCCGGTACAGAGAGTGCAGATGCAGGAAGGCCCGGCCTGCCGCTATTTATAGTGCAGCCAGTCTGCTAAAAATACACTGGGCCTGGGCACTGCCCGCCGGGACATGGCAGCCTGGACGTGGGGCTGGGGCTGTGGGTGCTGCTGGCGAGGTTGACTCTTCCAGTGAGGGCAGAACCAGGCTGGCAGGAGGGGAAGACGGTGTACCTGCTGCTCAGAGCCCCCAAGCAGGACAGAGCAGCTCTTGTCCCAGGTCCCTCGGGCTGAGTGCCGTGTCACCAGGAGAATAGTGCTCAGAGCCCAGGCAGGGTGTGTGGCTCCTGGATGGGCTCGTGGGGCGGGATGGGACAGGGCACGGGCTCTCAGAAAATAAACTACTTTATTGGAATTACAGGAGTGTTGGTGGCCGGTGGGCAGAGCCTAGCAGGGGGTGCAGCCGCCAAGGCCCGGGTGTCCCAGCTGTTGCTCAGGAGCCGTGGGCCCTGCAGGAGTGTGGGGAGGATATGATGTGTGGGGAGCAGGGGGGCAGGTGCCCCAGCCCTCCAGCTGCAGCTTCCTGAGGTTCTAGAAGTTTCTCAGGCTTTACAATGTGTAGTTGGGAGAATACGATGGAAGGGTGAACCCGACTCCCTTCAAAGGAATGAATCCAAAAATCTAGTGGAGCTGCTGGGCACCCAGAGGCAGGCGGGACAGAGCAAGGTGCAGACGGGTCACACCCTCCGCCGGCCCGGGCCGCTGCGTTCTCGCCCGGCTCTGTTGCATATTCCAACACAGACATGTTTTTTCCCAGCAAAAATGCTGGCTTTGCCGCAGCTGACGAAAAAATTCCAGAAGATGCCTTTCTGCAGCAGCACGCTGGTCCTGGGGCCCAGGCCCCTCAGGGGTCGTCATCTGCCTCTTCCACCACCTCCTCGTCCAGCTCCCTGGCGTCCTCCATGCTGTTGTGGTGGACCTGCTCGGGGACGGTGCGTGGCAGTGGGAGACCCAGCCCCTGGTGCACAGCGTCCACGGCCTGCGGGCTCACGTAGTAGGACATGTTGGCCAAGGGAAGCCGCCGCCGCATCTCCTCCAGGAATCTGTAGGCCTGGGGCAGAGGAGCAGACATTACTCAGCTTTCCTGAACAACCGGGCACGACCCTCTGCCTGCAGGCCAGGCACGTGCTGCTGCCCCTGGAAGCGGGTGGGGGTGCCTCCACGCTGGAGGACACGGGGTGCACTGAGGCTTCCCATTGGTGATGGGGGAATGTGGTGATGAGGGGATGCGGTGCCCGCGGACCGCACACATGCCATGTGTGGACACTCAACAGGAAGCTTCGGTCAGCATTTCAGCTGGAAATGCAGAGCCAGGGCCCTGGAAAGTCCCTCAGCAGCTGTGCACGGGCCTGCTCACCCTGCGTGTGCGGGCAGAGCCTCCTGGGGAGGCAGAGGCCCCGCGTTCTGCACTCGAGTCTTGGGGGTGGACATGCATATGTCAGAGTGGAGGGCAGGCAGCAATATCTACTGGTTTGGCTTGGGTATTTTTTTTTTTTTTGAGATGGAGTCTCAGCTATGAAGATATAATAAGCTTGTTGGATGGCCCCTCCCATCACCTGGCAGTGGACCTGCGTTTAAGGAAGGCCTCAGCTGGGGTGGGCGCTGGTGGAGTGCAAGCCTTCCACACAGTCTCAAATGAGAGGCTGAGGGCAAACATCCACACCTGAAAAGATGCTGCCTTAGATGCTGACAAACCACCTGCCATGTGCCAGGCGCTGTGCTGGGGACACAGGGGACACAGGACATAAGGGCACAGAACAAGCTTGGGTAATGCTGTAGCAAGGAGCCCAGGTCAGGCCGAGGTCCTGCAGTGGCAGAATTCAGAGAAGGGCTGGCACAGGGAGGGAGAGAGAAGAAGGAGCTGACCAGGGTCGAAGAGGGACCCTGTGGTCAGAAAGGGCCAGCGTCCTGATGCAACCAGGGCCTGGCGCGTGTGACTGCTCTGTGTGCAGAGCTAGCTTCGGAGAGGGCAATCAAGTGGTTTCCAGAAGGCAGGCAGAAGGTGCGGAGGGCGGGTGAGGGTTGGTGGGGGGCAGGACAGGCGGCATAGGTGGGTGAGGGGTGATGGGGGGCAGGAAAGGTGGCATAGGTGGGTGAGGGGTGGTGGGGGGCAGGATGGGGGGCAGGACAGGCGGCGTAGGTGGGTGAGGGGCAGGATGGGGGGCAGGACAGGCAGCATAGGTGGGTGGGGGGCAGGATGGGGGGCAGGACAGGCGGCGTAGGTGGGTGAGGGGTGGTGGAGGGCAGGACGTGGGGACAGAAATGTTGCCGGTCTCCACCATCAGGAGGGTGTGTGCGGGCTGTGCTCAGATGATGGATGATGGCGGGAAAGCTGAGCGGATGTAGGAGCCGTGGCCTGGGTGAGGTGGTACACGTGACCCCGGGTGGCGCTACAGCAGCAGCCAGGGAGCGTGTGCCCGGGCATTCTCAGTTTAGCTGGGCTTCCCAGTTTCTTTTTTCTTTTGTATCTTGAGTTACTAAATTCCACAGGCTTCAAGCAACCATAGAATAAAGAAGTTGATGAAATATTTAAAATGTGGATTTTCTGTTAATTTGGAGGATATAGCAGTCTGGGCATCTCTCTACTCCAATTTTGCTTTTATACGGAAAACTATAGTTCTCCTAGAAACAGAAACCCCACTGGAGCAGGGCGCGGTGCTGCACACCAGCCACTCACGAGGATCCCTTGAACCCGGGAGGCTGAGGCTGCAGGGAGCTGTGATTGTGCCACTGCACTCCAGCCTGGGCGACAGAGCAAGACCTCGTCTCAAAACCAAACCGAACAACAACAAAAAAGAAACCTTGTTAGGATTAGACTTGAGTTGTATTTTCCAGCAGCAAAAGGGGTCAGTGAATGGAAGTGGAACGGTGCAGAGGGGAGTGAGCAACCGGGCCAGGAAGTCTGTGTCTCACGGAGCTGACCTTTCAGCCCTGAGGGAGAGCCACTGCCAAGGAGCTTTCCTGTGAATTCTGGAGGCTGCAGCCCAGCGAGCCCGACACGGTCGCCAGCATGTTTCCCAAGCTCATTTCTCGATACTCAGTTTGTGAGCCCCGGGAACTATCTGCTAGGGCAACACGACTGGTGGGCGCAGAGGCCCTGCAGGCATCGGCATAGCTGCAGGGTCTGACGGATGCAGGCGCGTGCAATTCTCTATGTTGGCTACAACAGAATTATGGTTGAAAAAGAGGCCGGGCGCGGTGGCTCACGCCTGTAATCCCAGCACTTTGGGAGGCCGAGGCGGGCGGATCACGAGGTCAGGAGATCGAGACCATCCTGGCTAACACGGTGGAACCCCGTCTCTACTAAAAAAAAAAAAAATACAAAAATTAGCTGGGCGTGGTGGCGGGAACCTGTAGTCCCGGCTACTTGGGAGGCTGAGGCAGGACAATTGCTTGAGCCCAGGAGGCAGAGGTTGCAGTGAGCCATGATCATGCCACTGCACTCCAGCTGGGCAACAGAGCAAGACTGTCTCAGAAAAAGAAAAAAGAATGAGAAGAGAGGCTTCTGACAACAGCAGCATGAATCCTGTGAGAGCAGCCCTCCCCCTAATGACGACGGACACATGGAAAGGCACTGGGGGCAGCCGCGAGCAGGCTGATGCTGGGAGCAGGTGGCACTGGGCAGGCTTCCTGCTTCTCACAACTTTCTTTTTTTTTTTTTTTCTTTTTTGAGACGGAGTCTCGCCGTGTCGCCCAGGCTGGAGTGCAGTGGTGCGATCTCCGCTCACTGCAAGCTCCGCCTCCCGGGTTCACACCATTCCCCTGCCTCAGCCTCCCGAGTAGCTGGGACTACAGGTGCCCGCCACCACACCTGGCTAATTTTTTGTATTTTTAGTAGAGACAGGGTTTCACCGTGTTAGCCAGGATGGTCTTGATCTCCTGACCTCATGATCTGCCTGCCTTGGCCTCCCAAAGTGCTGGGATTACGGTGTGAGCCACTGCACCCGGCTGCTTCTCACAACTTTCTGCCTCAGGGTAGGCCCAAGTCAGGGCCAGTGTGGGCATCAGCCACCTCGAAGCCTGCCCTCTTCCAGGCTTAAAGAATCAGAATCAAGATTTTTGTTGGCTGGGCGCGGTAGCTCACGCCTGTAATCCCAGCACTTTGGGAGGCCAACGTGGGTGGATCACAAGGTCAGGAGATCGAGACCATCCTGGCTAACACGGTGAAACCCCGTCTCTACTAAAAATACAAAAAAAATTAACTGGGCTTGGTGGCGGGCGCCTGTAGTCCCAGCTACTCGGGAGGCTGCGGCAGGAGAATGGTGTGAACCCGGGAGGCGGAGCTTGCAGTGAGCCGAGATCACGCCACTGCACTCCAGCCTGGGCGACAGAGCGGGACTCTGTCTCAAAAAAATAAATAAATAAATAAAAGATTTTTGTTGACCACAGCAGCTGGAATGTGAAGGTGGAAACGTGGGGATGCAGCAGTCATAGAGGGGATCCCAAATCCTGAGCATACGCTGCCCTCGTCACTAGTTGCTCCCACACTACACATGAGGCAGGGGAGGCGCAGACTTTAAGCCAACTCAAGCTACAAGCAGGGATTTCAGCTGCTATCCACCACAGGGGAAAGAGTTTCGGCTCTGAGCTGAGCAAAGGTGATTGCCTAATAAAATGAACCAAAAAAAAGCAATACTCTTTGGAGGAATGTAACAGAATCCAGAGTCTCTACAATGGATTATCCACAATGTCCATGATATAAAAAAATGACTAGACATAAGAAACAGGAAAATTTGACCCATACTCAAAAGGCAAGTAATGGAGATCAATCCTACATGACCCAGATATTGGAACCGGTAGCTAAGATTTTACAGCAGCAGTTACAACTCTGCTTTAGGATATAAATATAAAATATATTTTAAACAAATTAACAAATAGGGAATTTTAGCCAATAAATAATAAAAGGAACTAAGTGTAAATTCTAGGGCTGCAAAATACAAGCTCTAAAAAGATTGCTGGAGAGGTTAACAGCAGATTGAAGATAGCTAAAGAAAGTCTAGATAAATACAAATTAATCCAAAGGACAGAAAAAAAGAAAATAATGAGCAGTAATCACAAATGTGTGTCTACTAGATATGGAAGACCTAACATTTAATTGGAGTCCCAGAAGGAGAAAAAGAGCAAATTTCCCAAATTTGGCAAAACACAAATATAGATCCCAAAAGCCCAGGATAAATACAATGAAAACACCTAGGAACATCATTATCGCACTGCTGAAACACAAATTCAAGAAGAAAGTCATGACAGTAGCCAGTGTGGTGGGAGATGGAGAGACACACGACATGTAAGGGCCCCACAGACAGCCCATAGCTGACTCTTCCAGAAAACAATGGAGGCCCAGACAGGGAAAACATTCAAGTGCTCAAAGGAAAAAAATCTGTCAAATCAGGATTTTTTTTTGAATCAGGATCTTGCTTTGTCACCCAGGCTGGAGTGCAGTGGTGCTATCACAGCTCACTGCAGACTCAACATCCTGGGCTCAAGCAGTCCTCCCACCTCAGCCTCCCAAGCAGCTAAGACTGCAGGTGCATGCCCCCATGCCTTGCTATTTTTTTCAGAGATGGGGTCTCACTTGTTACCCAGGCTGGACTTGAACTCCTGGCCTCAAGAAATCCTCCCACCTTGGCCTCCCAAAGTGCTGAGATTACAGGCATGAGCCACTGTGCCTGGCCTCAGAATTCTCTATCTGATGAGAACAACCTTAAAGAATACAGGCAAAATAAATACATTTCAGATTAATGAAAAGTAAGAAAATTCATCATCAGGAGATCTGAACTAGAAGAAATGTTAGAGGGAGCTCAGGCTGAAGAGGAGTGATACCACATGCAAATCGGAATCACAGGGAAGAAGTAAGAACACCAGAAATGGCACTTTGGGAGGCCGAGGCAGGCAGATCACCTGAGGTTGGGAGTTTGAGACCAGCCTGACAACATGGAGAAACCCCATCTCCCCTAAAAATACAAAATTAGCCAGGCGTGGTGGCGCATGCCTGTAATCCCAGCTACTCGGGAGGCTGAGGCAGGAGAATGGCGTGAACCCAAGAGGCGGAGCTTGCAGTGAGCCGAGATCGCACCACTGGACTCCAGCCTGGGCAACAGAGCGAGACTCCGTCTCAAAAAAAAAAAAAATACAATAATAAGAAAACCCAACAAAATGATGAGAAAAGACTTGAAGCCTTCACAGAAGATGTGTAAATGGATAATAAGCACATGAGAAGGAGCTGCACATCACTACTCATCCAGAAAATGTAAATTTAAGCCACAGCGAGGTACTATTCACCCCCTAGGATGGCTAAAGTTAGAAAGAATGATCAAATGTTGGTGAAGATGAGGAAAAACACTAGAACACTGCGGCTGAATAAGTGATTAGCTAGTCACTTTAAAGTGACTATACGCTGTCTCAAAAATTAAAAAATAAGCCACTAAAAAATGGAACACCATTTTCTCTTTTTGTAAAAGTTCCTGAAAAAGAAATCGTGGTTATTCAGACTCGGGTACATGCAGACATTTCTTCACAAACAAAGTAAGTCTGTCACTTTCCTGCGACACTGCTAGTAACAGCCAGTAACAGCGTGAGACTTAATTTTTGCTACCGACAGATTTTTCTTTTTTCTTTTGAGACGGTCTCGCTCTGTCACCCAGGTTGGAGTGCAGTGGCGCCATCAGATCTCACTGCAGCCTCAACCTCCTGGGCTCAAGTGATCCTCCCACCTCAGCCTCCCAAGCAGCTGGGACCCCAGGTGTGAGCCACCATGCCTGGCTAAGTTTTCCCTTTTTTGTAGAGATGGGGTTTCACCATGTTGCCCAGGCTGCTCTTGAACTCCTGGGCTCAAGTCATTCTCCTGCCTCAGCCTCCCAAAGTGCTGGGATTACAGGAGTGAGCCGCCACGCACAGCCTCAATTTGAACTGTTAAGCCTTCGTTTCAGGAGCCTTGCGCGGCGGGATGCTGCTAGTGAGCAGCACTCAGGCCTCACCGTCTGGTATTCCTCCTTCCGCACGTAGTGCTCCACCAGGAAGCCATAGACGTCCCCGATGCGGATGGTGCTGTCCAGGTCTGGTTCCTCCAGGAGCAGCTCACACTGCTTGATGGACTCCTTGGGGTCCTCTGTGTACGTCCTGCCGAGAGCAGAGATGAGGCCTGGGCCCCGAAGCCCTGAACACCTACTGCTATCAGAGGTCAGAGGAGACTCTTGGCCTGTAAGAGGAGCTCTCCGGAATGGCAGGAGGAAACTTTCTATGAAGTTAAATTCATTAATTCCTTAATTTGTTCATTCATAAATTAACTCATCCATGTGACACTCTTACTGATCACTTGAATGCTGGGTCCTATGCTTGGACTGAAGACCAAAGACTTCCGACCCCTACTTCCTGCTCTATGGAACAGTCCAGAGGGGGCTAGAAACCTCTGCGCAAAGCGTGACCGACCCAGAGGGGATGTGGTGCATGTGGACAGGGTACATGGAGAGGCGCACGGCACCCCTTGCCCAAGGCCGCTGGGAAGAACCCTCCAAGCAGAGAGGCAGCCGCACACAGGCTGCGTGTGTGACCTGGCATGAGGGTCTGTGGCAGAGCAGGGTGTGTGGCCTGTGAGCTGGGGTGACACCAAGGAGGTGACCCTGCTGGAACACAACATGGTCCAGGGCAGGTGACTGGAGCCGTGTGGAGCTCAGGCCCCCATGTCAGGAGGGTCCAGGGCCCATCTGGCCACCCACTGACTCGGCCATTCCAGACAGGCGCCTGGCCTGCCCTCTGACCCCTGGCCCGTAGAAGGTTGCCCACCCTGGCCCTCACACGTCGTCTCCCCTCCACCCACGTCCTGTGCTATCCCTGATGACCAGCTGCTATCGATTCTCCTCCGCTCCTGCCCCGTGGCCTCAGCTCAGCAGACATCTGTGAGACGCTGATACCCCAGAATCGACACGTGCAGGCGGACCGTGCCCTTCTAAGGGGCACCGCTTTGTACGACATTGTTCAAAGGACTTCTGGAACTCTTGTTTTGGAAAAGGTTCTCAGATAAGGAAAATACCCCCGCCAGCTGAGACAGAAGCTGGGCCCTGAAGCGCACAGGCGAATGCCCACCGTGGTGGCCACACAGCAGCTCTCTGAAAAGCTGAGTCACCTGCCCATAATAAAGATGGGGAGGTATTCAAATAAACTTAGAATCTCGGCCTCTCCTGAAAACCGAGACCATCGGCTGCCTGGGTCTGCTCTCCACAAGCTTGGAGCTGGTGGCAGTTGACCTGTGGAGAGGCACGAGCCCGCTGGTCACCATGGTCCCCCCACCCCAGGTCACACAGCAGCACTCACTCAGGACTCCCCTGCCCGGCCCCTGCACACCCTAAGCAGGTCTATGGCTCCCCAGACACACCCTCTCCTGCTCCACATCTGCCTCCTCCTCCCACTCCCCAACCAGGTTTCTCTCTCAGCGTCTCTGGTGTTTCCAGAACACCTTCCCAAGGCTGTGCCCAGGCTCTGAGGGCTCCCAGGAGGAGGTGGGGTGTGTCTTCAGCAGTAGTGCTGTCCCAAGTGAGCTCCCATCTGCTGTCCTGCCCCTTTGCTGGCTGGGGTTTCTCGTGGTCAGCCCCGGCCCTGTAGTCACATCTGCCCTGGCCTGTCCCCGCTGGCCCTGGGGGCGCACCTGCGGGCTTGGATGAACCTCTTCACCAGTGCCATCCTGCTCTGCAGCTGCACCAGCCTGGTCTCCTGGTCCAGGGGGCTCTTGGCCTTGGCCTTGGCCAGGCACTTGTAGGCCTCGGTCAGCGCCCCGTGGGCTTTGTCGTAGTTCTGGTATTCATCAATCTCCACCTGTACAGATGAAACCCGTCAAGACCTGCCGGGCTCCACAGCCCTCCCCGGGGCCCCGCTGGCATCCCAGGGAGGGCCTGCACCTGGGCACAAGCGTCATAAAAGCCAGCCAGGAGGTCCAGGGCCCGCCCCTTGGTGTAGAAGCCGATGATGTTCTTCATGATCTCCGGCTCCTTCCGCCAGTCCAGGGACTGCAGGTAGTTAGCAGCCATGATGTAGATTTCCTTCTGCCTGGACACGCTCGCGAAGAACGTGATTTTCTCTGTGTCTCCGGATTTGAGCAGCGCCCTCATGGCCTAGGCAGAGAGACAGCGGGGCTCAGGCAAGCAGGGGCTGGGCCGGGACAAGCACAAGGGACCCCGAGCAGGAGCTCTCACAAGAAGAGTGGCTCAGGGCTGCCCGGTAGAGAGAGATCTTAGTGGTTGTGCTCTTCCTGGCCAGAAAGGCTCAGCCCTAGCTTGGGGTCATCACGAAGGCAAATGGAGATGCATGCAGGGGGCCTGCAGCCTAACTGCCTGTGAGGTAGCCGCGGGCTGGGGCCGGGAGAGGCTCACCTTCAGCTTGTTGCCGGCCTGCGTGTACTTCTTGGTGGCCAGGTGGTAGCTGCCCTGGCGCATGCAGCAGTCTGCTATCTGCTCCAGCAGCTCCCGCCGCGACTCCTCAGGCAGGTCCGAGGAGTCCTTGGCCACGGTCATCTTTTCCGCCATCTCCTCGGTGATGCTCATGTTCTGCTTCAGGCACAGCTGCAGGGCTTCCTGATACTGCAAAGGTGCAGAAATGGGACGGGGCTGCCGAGGGGGCCGGGAACCAAAGTGCGCCCCTCATCTGCCACCGCTTCAGAGGAAACCAGGCCCCTCGGCTCAGCGGCGGCTTCTGTCTAGCTGGGGTGGGTATGGAGGGGACAAGGATGTCTCCCCTGCCTCACCAACCTACAATCATTCACGTTACTTTCTCACGCTGTTAACATTCCAGAATGGAACGAAGGAAACAATAGTCTCAAGTGACAGATGCTCAAGAGAATATTGTTTGGGAGAAAAGGAAATTGGTAATTTTCTTCTATAATTCTGAATTTTTAAAGTTAATTTTTGAGACAGGGTCTCACTCTGTCCCCCAGGCTGGAGTGCAGTGGTGCAGTCACGGCAGCCTCCACCTCCCCAGGGTCAGGTGATCTTCCTACCTCAGTTTTTGTATTTTCAGTAGAGACCGGGTTTTGCCATGTTGCCCAGGCTGGTCTTGAACTCCTGGGCTCAAGCTATCCGCCTGCCTTAGCCTCCCAAAGTGCTGGGATTGCAGGCACAAGCCACCGTGCCGGCCTGATTTTCCTAACATTTTAAGAAATATATATATTTTTTCTGAGGTGGGGTTTTGCTCTTATTGCCCAGGCTGGAGTGCAGTGGCACAATCTTGGCTCACTGCAACCTCCACCTCCCGGGTTCAAGCCATTCTCCTGCCTCAGCCTACCAAGTAGCTGGGATTACAGGCGCCCGCCACCATGCCCGGCTAATTTTGTAATTTTTTTTAGTAGAGACAGGGTTTCTCCCTGTTGGTCAGGCTGGGCTCAAACTCCTGACCTCAGGTGATCCACCCGCCTTGGCCTCCCAAAGTGCTGGGATTACAGGCGTGAGCCACCACACCCAGCCCTCATTTTAAGAAAAATTTTACATTCTTCACTTGAGAATATGTCTTAGGCCAGGCATGTTGGCTCATGCCTGTAATTCCAGCACTTTGGGAGGCCAAGGTGAGAGGATCACTTGGGCCCAGGAGTTTGAGACCAGCCTGGGCAACATAGCAAGACCCCCATCTCCACAAGAAAAAAAAACAGTAATAATCCACAAATATATATGAAGTAATAACACATTTATATTTTTTTAAAAAAAGAATATGGCTGAGCGTGGTGGCTCACACCTGTAATCCCAGCACTTTGGGAGGCCGAGGTAGGTAAATCACCTGAGGTCAGGAGTTCGAGACCAGCCTGACCAACATGGAGAAACCCCGTCTCTACTAAAAATACAAAATTAGGCTGGATGCCATGGCTCATGCCTGTAATCTCAAGCACTTTGGGAGGCTGAGGCGGGTGGATCATGAGATCAGGAGATCGAGACCATCCTGGCCAACATGGTGAAACCTCGTCTCCACTAAAACACAAAAAATTAACACAGGCGTGATGGCGGGCGCCTGTAGTCCCAGCTACTCGGGAGGCTGAGGCAGGGGAATTGCTTGAACCTGGGAGGCTGAGGTTGCAGTAAGCCAAGATTGCACCACTGCACTGCAGTCTGGGTGACAGAGAGAGACTCTGCCTCAAAATAAAAATAAAAATAAAAATAAAAATACAAAATTAGCCGGGCGTGGTGGTGCATGCCTGTAATCCCAGCTACTGGTGAATCTGAGGCAGGAGAATCACTTGAACCCGGGAGGTGGAGGTTGCGGTGAGCTGAGATCGCCCCATTGCACTACAGCCTGGGCAACAAGAGTGAAACTCCATTTCAAAAAAAAAAAAAGAGAGTATGTCGGCCAAGCACGGTGGCTCACGCCTGTAATCCCAGCAATCTGGGGGGCCGAGGCGGGCAGATCACAAGGTCAAGAGATCGAGACTATCCTGGCCAACGTGGTGGAACCCCGTCTCTACTAAAATACAAAAATTAGCTGGGTGTGGTGGCAGGCACCTGTAGTCCTTGCTACTTGGGAGGCTGAAGCAGGAGAATCGCTTGAACCCAGGAAGTGGAGCTTGCAGTGAGCCGAGATTACGCCACTGCACTCCAGCCTGGTGACAGAGCAAGACTCCATCTCAAAAAGAAAAAAAAAAAAAGGAAAAAGAAAAATAATATGTCTCAGAAGAAAAAGAATTCTGCCTTGGAGGTGTTTCCATCTCAGTACACTGGGGGCTGCCAAATGCTCTCTGCTGCGTAGACATCCACAGTGCTGAGGAAGCCCTGGGGATTCAACTGTTCTGGTGACAGACACAAGGGCCGATGTCCTTGCTGTGTAAACCCTCTGCGGAGCACGCCCTGTGCACACACCACTCACACGTGCATCAATGTGTCTGTCAGGATGAACTCCCGAGGGAAGGGGAGGCTGGGACGAGGGAGACCTTGTCTTATGATGGGTTCTGCCTGCTGTGTTCCACAGGGCCGGGGTGTATCTGCTTCCCATGATAATCCAGTGGGTTTTCCCACCTTTTCACCCTTAGTAGCCCAGTAAAAAATGGTATCTCCGTGAATTTTGATATGTATTTCTATCGTGAATAAAGCTAAGCATTTTATATTTGGGAACCACCCCTATTTCCATTTGAATAAACTGTTCCTGGCCAGTCACAGGGCTCACATCTACAGTCCCAGTGCTTTGGGAGGCTGAGGCAGGAGGATTGCTTGAGCCCAGGAGTTCAAGACCAGTCTGAGCAACACAGCAAGACCCTGAGTCTATGAAAAAAAATTTAAAAAATTAGCTGGGGATGGTGGCACACACCTGTATTCCCGGCTACTCAGGAGGAAGGAGGGTTGCTTGAGCCTGGGAAGTTGAGGCTGCAGTGAACCAAGATGGCACCACCACAGTCCAGCCTGGGCAACAGAGTGAGACCCTGTCTCAAAAAAAAAAAAAAAAAAAGGCTAAGATGGTAACTTTTGTGTTCTGTGTATTTTTACCCCCCCACCATAGGTGAGTGCACCATTCCCTGTGTATGATCAGATGCCAGCGAGAAGGATGGCGAGTCTACACTTGCGGACCTCCTGGGTGTGCCGTATGTGAAACCTAGGGCAGGGGGCACCCACCACAGCCTTCCTCGAGAACTCATAACCAAGCAAGCAGCCATTCCCACAGCCTCTGGGGACAGGAGACCTGAGCCGTGGTGCCTGCGTGGAGCCGAGCCCAGGCCCCGCTGGCCCCGTACCTTCCTGGCAGCCAGCAGCAGCTCTACCGCCCTCTCGTACTGACTATGCTCGATGAAGAAGTCGGAGCAGCGGGCCAGGAGCGCAGGGTCTGACGTCTCATCCAGGTCCTCTGCTATGAGCTGTAGGGCCACAAACTGCTGGGTGGCAAAGGCCAGCTCCAGGGCCTTGGAGAAGTGGCCAGCCTGCAGATACGGCGGGCTCTGAGCAGCTGCCCGAGGCCTGGGGGCCCGAGAACGGAGGCCTCGCACAGGCAAGGGCCCCCTGGCCTGCTGCCCCTCCCCCAGGTCCCCGCCGGTGGCCGGCCCTCACCTTGTGGTACAGCATGACCGCCCTGTCCATCTGCACGCCCTTCTCCTCGTAGTATCGGGCCGTCTCGATCATGTCCTCGGGGGAGCTCAGCAGGGCCAAGTTCATGAGCTGGTCGTCCAGGCCGTTCTCCTGCAGGGAGGGAGGCAGGGCCCTGAAGCGGCTCCCACCGGCTTCCCCAGGTCCGCTGAGATTCTGGAATGTGGCCGGGTGCGAACCCGCCCCTTCACTTTGACACGCTGCTCAGCGATCTCTGCGGTGATGGGTTTTAAGGAGCTGATGACTTACTGGGTTTGTCTACAAGGATTTTCTGATGCTCTGGGTTCTATTTCACAGAGCACTGCAAGAAATACCTGACACGGGAGATGCTTCTGGAAGCGAGAGCCCAGGTTGGGACATTTGTGTGGTGCAGAACGCCCAACAGCTGTCTAGGAAGGGTCTGCCGTCTGCAAGGCCATAGGCCGTGAGCAGCCTCACCACCCGCTCAGGAGCCCTGGAGCCTGGGAAACATCTGGGGACAATTCAGTGCTTTGCAAACAATGTCAGATGGAAGCGGCCAGGGGTGGGCAGAGGGGTGGGCAGGTGAGGCAGGCGGGGTGAGCAGTGAGTGGCAGACACCGGCCGGACCACGTGTCACTGACACGATTCTCTCTGTCCACTTTTCCACTTGAAGCTCTCCTCAGGGGACCTCGAGAAGCGCCGGTTCCCCGCCCCGGCCCCGTGGTACCTTGCACAGGCGGATGGCATTCTTGAAGGCCTGTGCCCGGGTGTAGAAGTGCACCGCCTGCCCGACCTCCTCCTGGCTCTCGTACTGGCGGGCGAGGTGGTAGGAGGCCGCCAGGTTTCCTGTCTCGTTGGCTATTTGCGCAGCCTAGAAAGACAAAGAACCCAAAGACGAGACACGGTGGCCTTGTGTCTGCCTCGTGTCCACCTGGCCGGCTCCCCTGCGGGGACCTTACCTTCTGGACATTGCCCTGGAAGCAGTGGATGCGGACCAGGGAGAAGTGGTCCCGGGCCAGCTCGTAGTAGTGCAGTGCGGTGTCCATCTCGCCCTGGCTCTCCAGGTACTGCGCCCACCACCGCCACAGGGTCCTGCGGGCAGCCCCAAGACCATGGGTTCTCCACCCGAGCCCCGCTCCAACCCGGGACGGCCCCCACTCCGCCCCTGTGCCACCCTTAGAGTGCATGTCACCTGACCTGCAAACAGGCTGGGCCAAGAGTGAGGACCCCTGGCTTTGTCCAAAGGGAGGGCCCGGCTCAGGGCCCTGACATGGCTCTGAGGAGCTGCCCACTCATGCAAGAAGCACGGGAAAGGGAGCCGCCTCAGCAAGCCCTGGGATCCCTGCAAACCTCCAGGATGGAGTGCGGTCCCATCAGCCCTGGTGGGGACACTCACTTATCCTTCATTTTATTCACGTAGAGCTCCAGGGACGGCAGGTCCTCCGACAGCATCCTGGGCACCTCGAAGCGGTGCGTGTCCGACTTCTCGTAGCTGTGAGAGAAGGAGACAGAGGTCCTTGTTCCCTCCCATCCCAGCCCCACGGGAACCGGGTGGGCTGAAGGGCAGCGTCGGTGAAACGCATCAGAGCGGTGGCCCTCGGGGTGTGGGCTCCTGGCCTGCAGCCCTGCGGAGCAGTGGGGGCTTCCTGCACTGTGGGGGCCCGTGAGGCGGGGCGCAGTGGGGGCTTCCTGCACTGTGGGGGCCCGGGAGGCGGGTCGCCCAACCGCACCCTGGGAACGGGTCTAAGAGCAGCTCCTCCTCTGGAGAGGGTGACATGGGGTTTGTCTGTCCTCAGGAGACACCAGGCCCATCTGTGCTCGGCAACCGACACCACCAATGGGACAGACGTCTTTCTGTCTCCTGCCTCGAAAGCTGGGTGGCCCAGGATGGAAGGGGCAACCCCACATCTCCGAGACTCCCAGAAGCTTCCTGCCGAGAAGGCTGCCACCACCCTGAGACAGACGCCTCCTCTGAGAACCTCCCTGGTCACCTCACCACAGCACACACAGAGGCCTCACAAGCCAGGGCCATCCAGAGAGGCAGGGAAGAGGCCACGAGGGCCGCACTCACTAACTGAGGGCCCGGCTGCAGTCGGCGCTGGCCTCCAGGTGCCCGGCATAGCGGTGGTAGGTGCTGCGCAGGTGCACCCGGTCGTGGTGCTCGGCTACCTGGAGGGCCTCCTGCCACCGGCCCGCAGCCTGGTAGAACTTGTTCAGGAGGTCGTGGCGCTTGCACTTCCTGTACAGCTGCTCGGCGTCCTCCTGAGGAATGAGGACGGGCAGGTGTCGTGCAGCCTCCGCAAACCCACGTTTCAAACACACTGTTCCAGGCCAGGCCACCGGTCACTGCGCCTTCCCACACTGCCAAGCACACTGACACACGGGGCCGCTGCGGGCACAGCGAACGCCACACACCCACAGGGCATCCCCGTCCCACGGCTGGAGAGTGAGATGCACCACCAAGGGGTACCCCACCTCCCACAGCCCCCCCTTCCACAGCCCCCCCTCCCACAGCCTCCCCAGAAGTCCTGTGCTCAGCCCTGCTGACCTGGGGGTCTCTCGGGCGCTCTGTTCCAGGCCCACACACATGACAGGCACACACCCTGGAGAGCCGGCCGTCGCCTTGCCTCCACCCGCCTCACCTCCACTGCCGCTGTCTGCCCAGCTCTCCTGGGTCATGCCTCTCGGCTCTGCCCACATCAGTGCAGGCTCAGGCCGGTGGGCGTGCCTCCTCCTTCCCCGGGGGGCCGTGGCTGTGGCAGGCGTGGTGCCTTCCCACCCACCCCATGGCGGTCGCCCCTCACCAGCATGCCCAGCTGCGTGGCCAGCACGGCCACACGGGCCTCTAGCTCCGGCTCCTGCTCCGCCTCACGCAGCGCTCGGGCCCCGCGGGCATGGCCCATGTTCCCCAGGCACACCTTGGCCACGTCCAGCCGCTGGGTCTTCACGCACATGCGCGCCATGTTCTCCCAGACGGCCTCACTGTGGGCAGATGGGGGTCTGTGAGGCTGCTGCCCAGCACCTCAGGGCCCCCTGGACCTACGGCCCCTTCTCCTGGGGCAAGTAGTCATCAGGCACAGCTGCCAAACGGGCATGAGGAGGGGCCTTCACCCATCGGCTCCATCCCTGGGCAAGACTGCAGGCCATGCAGAGAGGTGCCCGTCACGAGTCCCACGGCCTTCCTAACCCCAAGAGGCAGGGGCCGGTTCCCATTAAAAGACAGAAGGATCTCTTATGCAGGTCACCAGGCTCCTCCTGCTTTTCCCCTGCTCTAAGCGGCTGTCTGATCAGGAAATGTGGGCTTCCTGTGTTGCTTGCACACACAGGACCTGCTCTGAGACAGAGCCTCCTGCTCTCACCTGAGCCTGGGATTGCAGGGCCCCTGGTAAACCAGCCCTGCACAGCAGGGGCCCTCACCCGACAGTCTGGCAGCCAAAGGGCGGAGCCTGGGGGACGGGGTACAGGGCCCAGTCCCTGACCCAGCCCTGGAGGCTGGAGCCAGGCCTGTCTCCCCAGGAGACGGTGACCCAGCCCATGCAGGGTTCTGCAGAGCCCTGGAGGTCTGCCGAGCAGAGGGCCCTGGAGGCAGGCCTGCAGACGGGCTGACCAGTCGGTCACGGGGGACAGCACCTTCCACCCCAGCCCTGTGCCCCACTCTCGGGCAGTGAATTTTGTGTGTGTGAAGGAACAGGGTGCCAAGTGGGCAGAGCTGTGTCAGGGCACAGGTGCAGGGATGGTGGAAGTCACCCTGCCTCTTAGGGTTTTTTTGTTGTGTAAGACAGGGTCTCCCTCTGTTGCCCAGGCTGGAGTGCAGTGGCACAATCACAGCTCATTCCAGCCTCGATGTCCTGAGTTCAAGCGATCCTCCCACCTCAGCCTCCCAAATAGCTGGGACCACAGGTGTGTGCTACCACACCCAGCTAAGTTTTTGTATTTTTTGTAGAGACAGGGTTTCGCCATGTTACCCAGGCTGGTCTCGAACTTCTGAGCTCACCTGCCTTGGCCTCCCACACTGCTGGGATGACAGGCATGGGCCACCGTGCCCAGCCCCCCGCCTCTCCATGAGGTTTCCTGCATTCTTCCCCTGCTGGCGCTGATCCAGGCAGGACCAGAAATGACTGAGGACTTGGTTTGTGTCGGCTCCAGGGTAGGCAAAGGCTGCTGACAGCCACTCTAGGGACATGACACTGCATGAGAACCGTGTGTCCGCAGTGTGTGGGGGCACTCAGCCAGGCCTCCTGGTGGGGCTGGGCGGGAGGTGGGTCCAAGGCCATCCAGGGAGACCCCGCCTCAAGGGCCTTGGGGCTGGGCTGGCCTGCGGCTTCAGCCCTGACGTGGGCTCAGGGCTTCAGACAAAGGCCCTGTTCCAAGACACAGCTCAGTGTGGTCACCGAGCAGGGACAGGCAGAGGACGCACTGGTCACTTCCTGAATCTCTCTCCTTTGCCACACGCGCCTCCCCTACAAGCCCCACCAAAGCCACGCACGCATGCACGCATACATGCACACACATGCATGCACGCACGTGTGCACACGCACGCACACACGGATGCACACACGTGGACGCACACGCACACACATACATTCACATGCATGCACACACACACATGGATGCACACACAAGCACATGCACACACATGCAGGCACACACGCACAGGCACACACACGCACGCACGTACTCCCACAAGCACAGGCAGCACACCTCGCAAGTGGCCTCGGAGCATCCTCACCCAGGCCCACCCTCGCATTCCAGGCTGCTCCCTGCAGATAAGCCTCAGTCCAGCCCACAGTCTTGGCAGGGCAGCAGCCCTGCAGCCTCCCCGCTAGCACGGCCACAGGCCGCTCTGAGGACTGGAGGGACCAGCTGCCCGCCCGCTGTCCCGGTGAGTGAGCGGAGCTGTGGTGCGTGCAGCTGGGCGTTTTCCTAACGGCCCTGCTCCTGTGAGAAGGAGGGGCTCGGGAGGACAGCCAGGGAGCCCAGTCCCACCGTGGTACCTCTGTCTCCGGGAGGTGTGGGCTGCCCACATCTCAGCTTCCCCGGCTCCCACAGAATCACAGGGCAATGGCTCCGAGACGGTAGCCCCGGGCAGGCTCGGCGCACTTGCGTCTGAGTCTAGGGGCTGGAGGCAGGTTCCTGGGACGGGCCCTGTGGTGGTATCTGTGGCTGCAACGTGGCATACCCAGGTGCCCGCTCCTGAAAGCCAGCAGGTACTTTGTGCCTGGTTTTACATGTACTTGGGTGAATTCCATGGACGCGTTACACCACCCAGGGACGCAGGGCGGGCAGGTGCGTGTGTCTTAGCAGCAACCAGCCCAGGCAGCCCCTGCCACGTGGCACAGTCATGCCTGGAGCCAGGAGAGGGTGTGTCCAAACCCACGGGCCAGGCCTTCGTGGGGGTGCCAAGCGTCTGGGGGGCCGGGAAGTGAGCCTGCCTCCCTGCCACTGCCATTGCATGCGTGTCCTCTGATGGCCTCACATGGGGCTCCTCACAGCACCTGGGTGCACCCACTGGCAGCTTCCTGGACGCTCAGTCGGCGCTGCGGTGAAGGTGACACCGGGCGCATGGGACCCCAGGCAGGTGCCCCAGGCAGCAGCGTCCTGATCTCCGATTCGCACTCCTCAGTCTTTTGGCTTCGGAACTCCTGCCACCAACTCAGCACAGGGAGAGGCCTGAGCACCCGGCCCACCAGCCCCTCAGGCTGTGCTGCCCTCGGTCCTCTAGAGCTCCAGGCAGGAAGTCACATCTTTACAATGAAACTTCTTTCTAACAGCAGAAAACCAAGGCTTGTCTTTCTCCTCTATGCTGAGGTCCTGGGTAAAAATCCACGTGGAAGGACCCATGGGTGTAAAACTAGTTTATAAACGGCTCAGACACAGCTGCCCCGTGCTGAGACACGCCTCAAGACTGGGGGTCCAGGGCTCCCCAAAACGCTGCTGGGCCTCATCCGTCAGCTAATGATGCACGTGGAGTGCAGTGCAGGGGTCACATCTGAATCTCAAAAGAAACACTGTGTCCTCACTGCACAGCTTCCAGTCAGTTCTACAGATCGGATGGAAGGGATGCCACGGCTCCTCACAGACGTCTCACTTCTCTAACATCCGGGTGGTGGCGGCACTGGGGCCTCAGTGCGTGAGGCATGATGGCCGCTTCGTAAACAGCACGTTGTAAGACATGCAGTCTTTTTTACTCTCCTGTCTCAAAAGACTTCACGACGGGAATCTTTTTTTTTTTTTTTTTTTTTTGAGACGGAGTCTCACTCTGTCACCAGGCTCGCGTGTGGTGGCGTGATCTTGGCTCACTGCAACCTCTGCCTCCCGAGTGATTCTCCTGCCTCAGCCTCCCGAGTAGTTGGGACTACAGGCATGCGCCACCACACCCAGCTAATTTTTGTATTTGTAGTAGAGATGGGGTTTCATCATGTTGGCCAGGATGGTCTCGATCTCTTGACCTTGTGATCTGCTCCCCTTGGTCTCCCAAAGTGCTTGGATTACAGGTGTGAGCCACTGCGCCCGGCCCACAACTGGAATCTTTAAAAAATCTCCCGTTTGTGTGCACCCTCTCCCGAGGCCCAGGTGTGGGGCTGGACAGGGCTGGGACCTGCCTCTACCTCCCAGGCATGGCTCCTTTCCTCTCCCTTGTCCTGAAAACAACTGGTTCCTTCCGTCCACATCCAATCGCGGTGGAAAATCACAAACAAGCACAGGAACGTGGCAGCTGACTTGGGTCCCAGACGGGCTCCCCTGTGCTCTGACCGCCCCGTCTCTCCCACGCGGAGGCCGCCCATGGGGAGCGGGAGAGAGCCCGCCCGTGGGGAGCGGGAGAGAGCCCGCCCGTGGGGAGCGGGAGAGAGCCCGCCCGTGGGGAGCGGGAGAGAGCCCGCCCGTGGGGAGCGGGAGAGAGCCCGCCCGTGGGGAGCGGGAGAGAGCCCGCAGGCCGGCCTTGGTTTTGGTCTGGCTCCTGGGGCCCGTGTGTGACCGAGGACCCAGCCAGCACACCGTCAGATGCCCGCACTTCCATGCGCCCTGTCCTGGGCATTAAGTCTGCACCATGCAGGCCTTAGAGAAGCATGTGCTGGATGTGCGGCCACCAGTGGAAGCTGGACACGCCCTCCCACAGGCCCCTGCCTGCCAGGCCGAGGCTGCTGGGAGAACCCACGGGAAGGGCGGTCACAGACCCGCCAGAAGCGTCCAGACCCAGGCACTCTCCGCAAGCTCCTTCCACAGCCAGCCTCCTGCTCCGGCCACCAGCGAGGCACCAGCCCCGCGTGATTCTCGTGTCCTCTCCGCGACGGCCGGCCAGGGCTCTCGGGACAGCCTCCACTCCGGTGTGGGGTTCTGGGGTTTGTGCATCTGACATAAATTCCAAGAAGTAAACACCCTCTTAGTTCCCATCCAAGTCTTGAGAATTTCCTGTTGTCCCAGCCAGTCTGTGGAGTCACCCACATCTGCACTTCATCAGCCCCGAGGCACCGGAACAAGCAGCAGATGGGCGGCAGGGGACGCAGCCTTCAAAGGTCCTGCAGAAGCTCTGCCGAGACCATTCTGTGTCAGGACGAGGGCGGCTGGCGAACAGCGGCTTGACGATCATGCTTGCCGAGGCCGCCCCCTCCCTCCGTGTCCCTGTTCTGTGCTAGGGCTCCCACTCTGCTGGGTATATGGGAGCCGCAGGCACATATGTGGGAGGGGGCAGTGGGACTCCACCGTGACCAAGACCCCAAGCAACAGGGATAGCAGGAGGGTGTGACGTGCTGTGGGGGAAGCCCACCACCCAGCTGCGAGTCCCCTTACTGGGAGTCACCCCCGAGAGCCACAGATCCTCCCAGGAGGGTCGCTTTTAACTTACATGCTGCTCCCAGGCCTTCCGCCCTCCCGTGCCCAGCCTGCCATAGCGCACAGGGTTAGAAGCGGCGTGACAGCTGAGGGCACAGGGACCTGGAGCACCCCAGAAGTGCCAGGAGGGTGGGGGCCGATGCTGGCCTCTGCGAACCAGGACTTCTGGGGGTGCTGCCGCTGTGTAGGAGTCTGGCTGTGGCCTCCTCCCCACTCAACCTGAGGAAAGGACCAGAAGGGGCCGCTGAGACAATCAAACGTGTCCTCTGGGCTCTGAAACCCAGCACTGGCTTTTTGTTGGAAGTTAGCCATTTGAAGACTCCCGAAAGATTAATGGTTTAGTTAATTAAGGAGGAAATAAATTCTTCCCCCACGGAAACTTTTGGGAGACTTCCCTTTCAAGGCCCCCTTCTGCACCGTGTGCTTAGGAACACTGAGTGTTTGAGACACTGCACCCCCGTCCACCTCCGAGGAGCAGGGCACAGGCAGGAAGGGCTGGGGACATCCCCCCAGGGCCTTCCGAGCCACCCGGGAGAGTGGGGGCCGGCAGCACCACTGTGCCCTGCAAGCCCCGTCAGGTTCCGGGGGCTGCGAACAGAAACAGAAACAGCAACTTTTCCCTGGGCACAAGCCAAGGAAGAGGGGAAAGGAGAAACCTGACGGACACGTCTGCGACAAATCCCCGGGGAAAATCCCCCACAGGCACGTCCCTCAGGAAGCCAGTGGAGAAACGCTTCTCAGGACCCAGCACGCACCACGGGCTGGTGAGGACGGAGCTGCTGCCTTTCTGGAACAGACACAGGGCGTGTGTGGGGAACCTTGCTTCAGCTGTGGATATACAGAGCCACACGCCAACGTGTGAATGGAGACTGGTCCCAGGAAATGGCAGTTCTCGGGACCGCCCTGAGCCAGGGCCCAAGCACGGGCAGTGCACGGACAGGAAACGGTCAAAGCTCTGCTGTTACCACAGGCTGGGAACAGGACTCTCTGTCCCAGCACTGTCTTGGGCGTGTGCCCATGAACGGTTTGCACGGATGTGGGACACCTGCATTCACGAAGCTTTCGAGCCTGGGTAGGCTGGGAATCCCATGCTGGGTTTGGGGTCTCTGGAGATGGGACAGAGTATGAGACCCTCTCGTGGTGTCTGCCCAGCTAGGCAGAATAATTCTGAGCAGAATAGACGAAGATGCTTCTGAGCTCCCCGGCAGCATAAGCTCTGCCCGAGAGCCTGACCACTCACAAGGTGACCTGCCTAGTCCTGTCCCCAGCTGTGGGGCGTGACCGTTCCCATCAATAGCAGAGGTGGCCCAGGCCCCACATGACATTCGTTCTGTTCCAGGCCCCGCTGAGAGCCCCACCCGGCACATCCAGAATCTTACCCTTCTTGCCACCTAAGAATGACCTGGCCCCGAGGTCCTCCAAGTACAGGTCCCTGGCCCTGCAGGTCTGGGTGAACTTGCTCCCTCCAGGCACACGGGTCTCTCCCCTTCCCAGCAATCCTGTGATATCTGCCCCCCTTTTGAGAGCAGCATTCTCGTGGCGGGGACAGGCCTGGAACACGCGGGCGGGGGGAGGCTTGTGGTTCCTATGGTCCTGGGGGCAACTGGATGGCTGGGGGGTGTGAAGTCCCCAGGGCAGGCAACAGTCGCTCAGTACCAGCCTCCAGGCCCCGGGGGCCACCAGGCTTAAAAGCAACAGGCGAGATGAGGGGTCTGTCCCGCACCCGGCATCCCTGGCCTCTCCTCTGGGACAGGAAGATGGGGAGGGGCGGCAGGAGGTGGGCCTGGAGCAGGGCCTCAGAAGTCTCCCGGCCTTTCCCATCAGGAAGCACATCCTGTTGGTGTCTGGCTGCCGTGGCAGGGCCGCTATTTGTTGCGGTTGGCTACGCCCTCCAGCTCACCAAAAACAGTCTCAAAAACAACCATTTCCTCTCTGCTGAGAGCCAGGGAAGGCGAGCTCTGCGCACACGGGCGTCCCTGCAGCAGCCACTCTGCTTTCCAGGACCAGCCAACTGCCCTGGAGGCATCCACACAGGTGCCCAGGCAGCACAGAGGAGCTGTGAACCCGCTCCACACCGGCCACCCTGCCCGGAGCCTGGCACTCACAGCGGGCCGGTGCTAAGGAGTGTGGCGCGGGCTCGACTCCCACTGCTGGCGGCCTCCCGAGTGGCTCTGTTTTCCACTGCTGCAGGCGAGAAGAGGCACGCGCGGCGCAGGCCGGCCTCCGCTTCCCGGGAAGACGGCGCACTCCTGGCCCTGGGTTCTTGCTGCTGCCCACCCTCTCCTCCCTGGGATGGGCCCCGAGGCGAGCAGCTTCAGCACAGGCCTGGCCCTACTCCAGGTGCAGGAAGGAGGATAAAGCCGGGCCGAGAGGCGGCACACCTGGACCATCCCATGGGCCTCCGCCCGCGCCGCCCCGAGGATGAGTGGTGATGTCCTCTAGCCACCCCTAGCAGCGTCGGCTCTCCCTGGACGTGCGGCCGCGGACTGGGACTTGGCTTTCTCCGGATAAGCGGCGGCACCGGCATCAGCGATGACCGTGCAGAGACTCGTGGCCGCGGCCGTGCTGGTGGCCCTGGTCTCACTCATCCTCAACAACGTGGCGGCCTTCACCTCCAACTGGGTGTGCCAGACGCTGGAGGATGGGCGCAGGCGCAGCGTGGGGCTGTGGAGGTCCTGCTGGCTGGTGGACAGGGCCCGGGGAGGGCCGAGCCTTGGGGCCAGAGCCGGCCAGGTGGACGCACGTGACTGTGAGGCGCTGGGCTGGGGCTCCGAGGCGGCCGGCTTCCAGGAGTCCCGAGGCACCGTCAAACGTAAGTCCACTTGTTTTCCTGATGCCTTCAGCATGGCCGAGGCTCGAGGGCACATGGGAGACGCCAGGCGCGGACCTGGTGAGCGGGTGGGGAGGCCTGGCCCCTGCTCTGCCCTGAGCGTGGCCTCTGGGCAGGCAGGAGGGGGCACTGGGTCTCCCAGGGAACCAGGCCCCAAGGCCCCCTCTCCCTGGTGAGTGGCGGCCCCACACACTCCTCCTGCTCAGCACAGAATCTGCCTCCAGCTCTTTCACACAGGAATTCATCTCAGGCATCTGGGGGGCCTCTCTGCCATTACGCATAGTTAAGAGACGGGTACATTAATCAAATCAAGGAGAGGCATTTTTCCTTGGTTGAAAATAATTATTATGGCTGGGCGCAGTGGTTCACGTCTGTAATCCGAGCGCTTTGGGAGGCTGAGGCGGGAGGACCGCTTGAGGCCAAGAGGTCAAGACGAACCTAGCCTACATAGTGAGAGGCCCTGTCTCTAAAAATAAAAAAAAAATGAAAATGCTCTTTCTTTACTCATGAGTAAAATAAACAAGTTTAAAAATACGCGGGTGAGTTCTGGCTTTGTTCTCACGGTTGTTGGGGTCTTTGAGGCAGAGAGCAGCAGAAGGATCCCCAGGGATGAGCTTCAGATGGGACGCTGGAAAGGAGACAGGGAGACCAGGACGCTCGGAAGCGGACAGGGATGCTCACTGGTTGCAGAGGAGAGGAAGGGGCTCAGAATGATGCCACCGCACCGTGGGGTTTGACTGGCAGGTGTGGGGCTGCATAAATAGGAAGGCGCTTACAGCCCATGGGGTCATCTCAGCAGTCACGGCACAGGGACACGAGGTCTCCCAAAGGCCGACTCTCTGAAACTGCCAGCAAGGTTTTGACTCGCAGACACCCCAAGTCTCTGCTGCAGAGCCTCACAGACTCGGGGTTGGACGCTCCTTCTGCTCTGAAGATAATGCTGGTCTCTGAGGCAGTGCCTCTGCTCCAGGCTTCTGAGGGAGTCCCGGCGTACTGGGGTAACACACATCACGTGTGCCTCAACCACACAGCTCCATCCCCAACCTGCCGCGCTCGGAACCCTCAGCGGGGAATGTCATCCCCATTTCACAGGCAAAGAAACTGAGGCTTTGCAGAAGGCATGTGGCTTGGACAAGGTCCCACGAGGGAATTCAACCCCCTTCTGTCCACTCAAAGGCCCTCGGCTGCACCGCACAGCCTGGACTGCGCACTTCCTCTCGCATCCTTCACCAGCAGGGACCAACAGCAGTCTTTTAAAAAGATCAAAGCCTATGAATAACTTCAAAGCTTCCACCGGCTCTCAGAACTCGGTGTCTTATGGGAAGCCCGAGGCTTGGGTCTCCGCGTGACTCCGGCCAGGCGCCCTTCTTCCAGACTCTGCCTGCTCTGCTGAAGAAGGAGCCGCAGCCCCGTTACTGTGCTGAACCTCTCGAGGGGGCAGCAGCTTAGGCCCCTGGAGGAGGGGCCGGGCGCTCATGTGCTTTGGGACCATCACTGGCGTCCAGCCCACAGAGCACCCCCGGGGGAGGGAGTTCCCAGCCAGCCCTCGGCCGCAGCTCTGCACCTCCAGGCCTCCTAACTGCTGCCACCAACACCCACAGGTGGCCCAGGCAGCCCAATCTCAGGGCAGCTGGAAGCCTTGGCGCCCCTCCCTGTTGCTACCTCTTGCGTTCCTCCAGTCACAGGGCCGCGTGTAGCCTCTGGGACGACCTATGCATCTGTCCCAGGCACCCGGCTGTCCACTTGCTTAGGCCTGCTCACCTCAGGCCAGCAGGACACATGAGGCCCCTCACAGAGCCCCCTGGACTGCCTCCTGCTCACCTGCCTGCGTCCACTGCTCCTCCCTGAGCCCTGGTCAGCCCCTTGGACAATATTTACAACATCCTCCTGCAACTTGTATGGCATCTGCAGGTGGCTGACCCTCAGTGAACCTGAGCAGCGAAGGTTTGTCCACACAAGGGAAGCATCATGGAAGCTCCTTGTAAACGGGACTCAGCTCAGGAAAAGGAACAGGCTCAACGGGTAACTTTTCTTTAATTTTTAAATTTATTTTAAGATGGAGTCTTGCTCTGTCACCCAGGCTGGAGTGCAGCCACCACATCCCCCAAAGCCCCAAGACGGGGACGCGCCCAGAGTCTCCCTTGGCCGTGCTGGTGTCTTCCTCCTGCCTCTCTCGCCTTCTTCACCGACGTCCATCTGCACTGGTGCCCACCTCTCCAAGCCCACGTGCTGCTCTCCCACAGGGTGGCCCCTCTGTCCACAGCAACATTCACTGCCCCCACTCACGTGCACCCATGTCCCCAATCAGGTGAGGGGCCGCTACCTGCCACCACTGCACATCAAGCTAGCCTATGAACCTTCCTGCAAAATCCTGCCGTGTGACCTAGGCGGGCCTGGGAGTCAGCCCTGGCTGCGGGCAGCAGCTCTAGCCTGGCCACCCCACTGAGTCCAGCCAGCTCCTAGCGTCTTCCTTCCTGCCTTGGCCAGTGTTCCTTGTAAAATCACCCAGCATATACGATGGGCTGCGACCGTCTGTGCTGTGAGGCTGGGTGCTGGTTTGCTCACAATTCCATCCCGAGAACCAGTCTAGGGTCGGGGTGGGGCAAGCCAGGGAAGACAACGTCACACCGCGTGCCTCCTCACGCAGGCCAGGGAAGACAACGTCACACCGCGTGCCTCCTCACGCACACCAGGCCATCCTCGGGGTTTCCGGATGTCTCCGGACGGCTCTGTGCCCTGAGGCCCTGCCCCATGGAGCACACGGAGTCAAAATCATCCAGCGCTTGTCACTCGCAAACATCACCAGGAGCCTGCCTGAGGGACAGGGGACGCGCCCCGGACATCCTGAACTCTGGTCAGGGCAAAGAGGGCTGGACACAGGGCAGAGGAGCCCGGTCTCGACTTCATCCAGGTTCAGGCCCTCCCGTGCCCCTGCCAGGGGTGTCCTGTGGCCTGTGGTGAGTGGGACTTTCATTACGGATCAGGGGTGCTCTTTCCTCGTGAGGAGCTCGGGGGACCAGGGAGGCCTGAGGTCCACCTCACATGCCGTGTCCAGAGGGGGGTCTCAATTTCTCCTCCTCACTTCGTCTCGTTTTGGATATTTACGTCATCTCTCTATATTTCGTGCGTTCTGTCAGGCATCTGAAACAAGGTGGCTCGGGAACAGATGACCGTGTGATTGAATCTCCAGGCAGGCGAGCCAGAGCCTGGCGCTAGCTAAGGGGGAGCCCCACCCCTCTCTCCGGTGGCTCCACGTGTCTCCGTCACCACGCATGCCCCGCCACACATCAGACGGGCACGTAAGACCCTGCCTGAATACAGGTGGAGAACAGAGCTCCCGGGCTTCACCCCCTGCTCGGCCAGGACCCAGCTGAACCACGTTCTCACCGACACCTTTAAAAGTCAGCCGCTACCACGCAGAGCCACGCACACAGGCAGCACCCCAGGAACCCGTATAACACCCGAGCGGTGAACGCCAGCCCCAAACAGCTTTCTTGGGGCAGGCGGGAGCGTGGCTCAGACAGGAAGGCTCGGTCAGGAGTGCCTCCTTCCTGGCAGGGCGGTGGGTCTGTGGGTGCCCTTGTGGTGAGCCATGCACCCTGGGGACTTGGAGGCTGCACAGTGGCTTGTGGGGCACGGCTGCTGCCAGAGCCCCTGCCATGGTGTGTGGCACAGGGCTGTGTGCCTGGAGCTGCCAGGAAGGAAGGCTGAGAGGCCAGGGCTGAGGGCGAGAGGACAGGTCAGGGGTGCATCTGCGCATTCCCAGCTCCCAGGAACCTCGGTCACTCACCCTCACCACAACTACACGTGCAGCTGTGCCTGGTGCTCAAGCCCACCTCGGTCATGCCATTCTGGGCTATGCTCCTCCCAGGGCAGCTCTGCATCCCTCCTCCCCCTTCATTCCGGTCTTCCCTCCCCTCCAGGGCACAGCGCAGAGCCCTGGGCAGGGAATCTGAGCTGCTCCTCTCTTGAACATGACCTTCTGCGTGATGTTTTAATGCCTCCCTCATTTTGCAATGTTTAGAGAAGCAGAGGCTTCTGAATGGAAGTCATTGCCAAGACAGTTAAGAGCAAAGATGGCACAGCACCGTGCCACAGATCCTGCTGGAAGGGGCCTCCAGAGCTCACACACGTCCCTAACGTGTGGACAGGACGCCCTCAAAATGCAGGCCTCACTCCGGTCCCTGCAGGCTGTACGTGTTCACTGCTTGGGGCTGGCTGTGGAGCCCGTTGGAGCAGTCAGGAAGGTCCTGCCAGTCAGCCAGGGCAGTGTCTGCCTGAACCCTGGCTCCTGCTGGTCCCATCTACACAGGCCCTAGGGCAGGTGAGAACCCAGGGCAAAGGCGCCCCCCACCTCAGGCCTCGCCAAGCTGCATGGTGCCACGCGGCCCCCCACCTCAGGCCTCAGCAAGCTGCACAGTGCCAGATGGCCCCATGCCTCAGGCCTCAGCAAGCTGCAGTGCCAGACGGCCCCACGCCTCAGGCCTCACCAAGCTGCACAGTGCCACGCCGCCCCACGCCTTGAGCCTCACCAAGCCGCACGGTGCCAACGCCACCCCAAGCCTCAGGACTCACCAAGCCACACGGTGCCACGCCACCCCACACCTTGGGCCTCACCAAGCCGCACAGTGCCAGTGACGTCCCATGCCTTGGGCCTCAGCAAGCCACACGGTGCAAATGCCGCCCCACGCCTTAGGCCTCAGCAAGTCGCATGGTGCCAGGCTGAGGTCAAGCACATCTCTGCTGTTCCCTGGCATTTCCAGTGCCCTGGGCTCTGCCCCTTCCTCCAAGCACTCTGGCCCCACGGCCACCTATGCCCATGCTGAGCCAGGTCCTCACCTGCTGCCAGGCTTTCCCGCTGTCCGTACGGGAACCCCTTGGCCACCAGGCTGGCTCTCAGCCCCCGCTTCTTCTGTTCCTTCTTTAGAGAGAACCTCGCGGGAGCGCTATGGTTTCTAACTCTGCAGTTACTTTGGAGATGAAAGAACGTGAGCTCTCAGTCACGTGGCAGTGACGCTCACTGGGGTGTCTTGTTTTGCTGTGAGAAAAATGAGCGAAGGGCAGCTGCTGCCGCTTCCCACGGCCCTGTCAGTGGTGCCCGCCTGTCCGCGGGCAGGCAGCGTGCTCCGCTCTCCCCCTTGCCAGCGGAAGGCTCATGGTGCCATGTGCTGGCTGCTCAGACTCCTCGGCAGCCCGGGGGCCCCCGTGCCCCAGGGTCCTTCATGCCTCCACTCTCTGCGCACTGCCCTCACGCCCTGGAGGTCTCAGGGCTGGGGGCGCCACCCAGGCCGGAGCGGGCACACTGGAAAAGCCTGGCACCCAGGAAGGAGAGCTCCCTCCGCCCCGAGTGACAGGAGGGGACGCTGCGGAGGGAAGCAGCTTGAAATACAGTGGGTAGGACGGCGGGGGGACCCTCAGCGGCGAGGAGCAGTGTGCCTCCAGGGATGCTGGGACGCCAAAAGCCTAGACAGACGATCCCACACACCACCTCAGCCTGGGGCCAGGGGCAGATGTGAGCGCTGGAGCAGCACCCAGCCCAAGGGCCAGGTGGGAAGCAGATGCCTCGGCTCCAGAGCTTTGAGGTTATTCTGTGAATCCAGATTGCATTTCAATAAATGTTGAGGTTGAACCGTGTGGAATTGCTAATACTGGCAATAGTGGTTCCAACGGATACTTCTAACCACGTAAACACTCACGAAGTAAAGCAGCCCACATCCCCCACCACCCCTGAGCCTTGATGCCAGCGTGCCTGCCCCGTGCACGCGTGAACCTCGACAGCTTCCCCTGCTGGGCTGGCTTCCCACAGGTGCGCTCTGAGGAGGCAGCTTGAGGATCTCCCCATCCCCTCTCGGCCTCCACCCAGGACACACAGCAGTCACCCTAGAGGCCAGCACCTTCAGGGCTCTTGGGAGATTCTGCTGCTCCCTGGATTCTGGTGTCTGTGATGAATGCGGGCACAGGGACCCGCTCCTGAGCCTGGATTCTGGTGTCTGTGATGGATGCGGGCGCGGGGACCCGCTCCTGAGTGGTGAGGCTGCTTCCCTCTTAGATTCCTGCATCAGTTACCTGAAGAGTGCCCTGAAATTTCAAGGCAAGTCATTTAAAAAGGTGCAACTGTTTATAACAACTTAGTTTTGGGAATCGAATTTCCCAAATATTGTTCAATAGAAAACAAGGCATGGCGATGACAGGCTAGGGACTCTGTGGGGCTGTTGCTTCACGTGCAGTCCCTGACTCCAGGCTGAGTGTCTGTCAGCACACACATTGTCTGCTCTGCAGCATGCAGGGGCCTGGGAACACACTGCTTCACCACCACCTCATTTGGGCCCCTGTGTAAGGTTTTATTTGCGGGAGAACATTTCTCTGCTACAGAAACGTGACGAGCCCTGGTCCCTGAGGGCAACAAACGCACCTCCCTCTGAAGTTCACTCACAGAAGGCTCCATCTTCCCCTGACCACGCATCCATGTGCCCTGCCCGCCTGGCTCCTGCAACCAGGTGTAGGTGGGGGACAGAGAAGGCTGGGCACAGGCCTGCTGTGAGTGGGGAAGCAGGCCCTGACTTAAGCCGCTGAGTGAAAGATTTGTGGCAGATGGGCTGCCAGGGCCCCAGGAGGTGAGGGGGACAGGTGGGGGGCACTGGTTCAGACCCATGTCTGACCCCTACTCAGCCCCTTGCTGGTTATGAGGGGCCCAGATGAGCTGCTTCTCCTCGGTCCCAAGTCCCTCAGCTGCTGGGAGGAGGGAACGCCACCATGAGCCGCTTGGGGGTCGGGCAGCTGAGCACACAGGACGGCACACCTGAGGAGCTGGCCCCCCACGGAGTCTCCGGTCAGGCAGCGCCCTCGTCTTGGATGCTGTGAATTCAGTGACAGGGAAGCCGGCATTGCTGGTGGGCTTCCCCTTCCCACCTTCACCCCCACGCCAGCGCCTTCAAGGGTCAAGTCAGGCAGAGAGTAACAGCGGTCTCAGGAAGACAGAAATAGCAGAGTAGGGCCCGTCCCTGCAGGGATACGACCACTGCAGCCAGGCCCGGCGGCTGGGATGAACCCTTCCCATCAGGAAGACATGGGACCCAAGGCTTGCAGGCAGGTGAGGGGGAGGGCGTGATGCTTCCCGAAGGCTCTGCCCAAAGGAGGCACGGCCTGTGCCGACCGCCCTTTCTGAGGCAAACAGAGACCACGAGAGTGGCGTGACGGCTGACGTGGCCTCTGGAGCCCACCCGCACTCACCACTGCCTCTCTGCTCTTGGCCCACAGTGCAGTTCGACATGATGCGCGCCTGCAACCTAGTGGCCACGGCCGCGCTCGCCGCAGGCCAGCTCACCTTCCTCCTGGGGCTGGTGGGCCTGCCCCTGCTGTCACCCGACGCCCCGTGCTGGGAGGAGGCCATGGCCGCTGCATTCCAACTGGCGAGTAAGTACCCGGGCAGGTGTGGCCACCGCGCCCTTGCCCCCTGTGGCCTTCTGGTGTCACAGGAGGGTCCTGAGGCCTTGGGTGGCCTGGGGGGAAGCTGCAGGCCATACCTCTCAACGTGGCCACAGGCCACTGAGAAGCCCCATGGGGCATCCTCCCTCCCTCTTGCTGTAGGCAAGAATGATGAATGACAGAAACACACCCAGGCCAAGGAGCAGGGAGGCTGCGACCACCTGGCGTGTCTGTCACACCCTTTTCCACTTTAAAGGCTGAGGCGCTTTGCTTTCCTGAGTCTGTGGGGTCTGATTGCTGACTGGCCCTTGTGCAGCCCACATGGGGCAGCCTGGGTCCTGCCCCTTCCTCAATGCTGAGACAGCTGGTGGGGAGCAGCCTCTGGGCAGAGGGAGAAGAGCCCATGCCTGGCCCTGACCTTCCCAGCTAAGAGGCCTAAAACAGGTCAGGCCTAGGAAGGCCAAGGCATGTGCTCTGTTATAAACGCAGCTTCCTAGGACCTGCCTGGGGTCAGCCTGGGGTCAGGGCAGGCCCTTTCCGTGAGCGGGACAAGACAGAGTGAGAACATGCTAGCACGTTCCACACTGCCTGAGCCGACAGTGAGGTGCCTGCACGAGCACATGCTGTGTGCCTGGCTCGGACACAGATGCAGATGGCAGGACCATCACGAGGCCCTGGCTTCCCCAAGCCGCCATGTGAGTTGGGGAGGAGGCCCGGCCTTGCAGGCGAGGGGCCATCGGTGCTCAGAGCCTCCTCTCAACGCTCTAGACCCAGCAACCTGGGACAGGTCTTGAGAAGACCTGGCGTCATAGAGGGTGAGAGTGATGGAGTTGTCGTAAACGACCTATGGATGGTCCTGCGGTGTTCTAGACAAGAGCTTGAGCCACAGCAGTGTCCAGCCATGACCCCCAGCGACCCCAGGGGGCTCTGCTGGTCTTCTGTGGCTGACTGAGAGGTTTGAAGACTGTGGCATCTGGGGCAGGCTCAGGTCTCCTGCTGCTCACTGGGACAGGTCAGCCCGGTGCCCGCAGAGACAGGGACACAGAGAAGGCGAGCATGTCGGCCCATGGCTGAGCATGGCCAGCACGGAGCTGCCCGCACCCTCCTTCTCCTCCTCGGGGCCGGTGCAGCGTTCTGCAGGTTGCCCTGCAGTTCCCACAGAGGAAGTGGCAGGAAGTCCAGAGTGAATCATTCTAGGAATAATGATCCTGGGCCCTTATCTTTCTTAAGAAATACAATTTCCAGAAGGAGGCTGACAGACTGTGGGGGCAGGTATTCCTGTGCTGCAAAGTGCCCCGGGCGAGTCAGGCCGGGCTCTCTGAGCGCTATTAATAGCATGGCGTGGCCCTGGGCAAGTCACTTCCCCTGGCGGGCAGAGGTGGGAAGGGAGGGGCCTCGAGGCTTCAGTGGAAGAGCACAGGGCGTGGAGCCTGGAACTGGAGCTGTGTCTTGGCTCCATCGCCATCGACATGGGGTCAGGCAGATGACTGAACTAACGTGAGCCTCTGCATGCCCAACTTCGAAAAGGGTAATTTCTGCCCCCACCCAACTGATTGTAAGAACGAATGAGACAGGGACGTGGGACCTAGGACTGACTCCGCCTCCTCCCCTCCTGCATGACTGCAGGGAAAACATGAGACTCTCAACGAGGTACCCAGGCTAGGAAAGCTCCCACGGGGCCCTCTGCTGACCCGAGGGCCATAAAACAGAGAAGTGGTTTTCCTGTCTCACTGAAATGGCCAATCTCTACCGCGTGCAGGAATCGGAAATGCCGTGGCTTAAAGAAGGAAATGGAAGATTTTGAAAATGTAATTGGAAATGCTGGGTCAGAATAAAGATATTTTAGTGGCATAGAGAAAGCAAAAGCAATAGTTTTTGAATCTGAAAATAACTCCTTCTGTAGGATAACCCAATGGATCACTACATTTCTTTTTTTTTTTTTTGAGATGGAGTCTTGCTCTGTCACCCATGCTAGAGTGCAGTGGCGCAATCTCGGCTCACTGCAAGCTCCGCCTCCCAGGTTCACGCCATTCTCCTGCCTCAGCCTCCCGAGTAGCTGGGACCACAGACGCCCGCCACCACGCCTGGCTAATTTTTTTTTGTATTTTTAGTAGAGACGAGGTTTCCCTATGTTCGCCAGGATGGTCTCGATCTCCTGACCTCGTGATCCGCCCACCTTGGCCTCCCAAAGTGCTGGGATTATAGGCGTGAGCCACCGCGCCTGGCCACGCCCCACTAATTTTCGTGTTTTTAGTAGAGATGGGGTTTCACCATGTTGGTCTAGCTGGTCTCGAACTCCTGATGTCAGGCGATCCACCCACCTCAGCCTCCCAAAGTGCTGGAATTACAAACGTGTGCTACTGTGCCCAGCTGGATCACTGCATTTCTTTTTCTTTTTTTTCTTTTTTTGAGATGGAGTCTCGCCCTGTCGCCCAGGCTGGAGTACAGTGGCGCGATCTCGGCTCACTGCAAGCTCCCCTCCCGGGTTCACGCCATTCTCCTGCCTCAGCCTCCCGACTAGCTGGGACTACAGGCACCTGCCACCACGCCTGGCTAATTTTTTGTATTTTTAGTAGAGACGGGGTTTCACCGTGTTAGCCAGGATGGTCTCGATCTCCTGACCTTGTGAGCCGCCCGCCTCAGCCTCCCAAAGTGCTGGGATTACAAGCGTGAGCCACGGCGCCCGGCCCAGATCACTGCATTTCTTAATAAATCTCCTTGAAACTCTTGTTTAGAATTATTAGGACTACTGTGGATTTGGCATGTCGAAAATGATAGCTTACTTCCTGCAAAATCTTATTTCAGGACAAGATAGTGTTTCCAAATGTATTTTAAAAAATCACACATGGGGGCGAGCACCCTGATGGACTAAACCGAGCTGTCTTACAGCATTCCCGGGGGACAGGGCTGGAGGCCTTCGGAGGCCTATCCTGGTCAGGAGGGGTGGTGGCGGGGGCGGGACTGTGCTCCAACACGACCTCTGACAAGGTTGGACCAGGCTCTGTTCAACAACCGCCAGAACGGCAGGCACCAGGGCGAGGGCCAGCAGCACCGAGAGGGCCCCTGGTGTCTCACCGGCTTCTCTTGCCCCCACAGGCCGCCTCTCCCCCTCAGTGTCCAACCATCACCCCTAACGGGTCTGTTTTGCCCAAAAAGGAAATGCATTTTGGCCCTGTTTAGACTTGTTTCATTGACAAACAGGACAGAAAGTAGCTATGTGCCTTTCTTCTATCATGCTGCTAATTTTAGAGTCCGGTTTTTTTTCCTGTACTCGGGTCTGTTTTAAACAGTCAGGGAGAGACTGAAGGGCGCCAGGATGTCCTGTCACAGGACAAGGAAACGCCTGCTATTACCTGTTATGCAAGTGAACCTCGATCCCAGGGCTCAGCAGAGGTGGGGTGGGCAGTGGGGAGAGAAGATGCTCATGAAAGGAGGAAAAGTACATGGAATTATGGGGAGGCTGGAACACCCTGGAAAGCCAGAGTGCAACACACTGAAAGGAAGGCTCCTTGTCAGCTCCAGAGAGAGGCGATGGGGCCTGTGCTTTTGCTCTCACTCCACGAATGTTTCTGGGCTCAGTGCCATGCTCAGCACGACGCCTGGGTCTGCAAAGGGACCACCCTCCTCGCCCCTCAAGGCTCCCTCTTCCCTGCTCTGACACCCAGAGAGAGCAGCTGAGATGTGCGGGGACCCCACTGTCCTGGCTTGGCTGCCGCTGCCCTTGGCATTCTATTCAGAGCTTGCATTCTGCTCACTCCACAGACCCCTTGCTTCTCCCCTCTCCTCCTCGTGGCCTCTTCTCTCTGCACTGCACCTCTGTTCTTTCACAGTCTGTGGTCTTGTTGATGATTTGTGCAGATAGGCACGGGCAGAGATGGAAAGGAGTATTGAAGGGGGTCAGGGCAAGTTGCCAATGGAAGGTAAAAGGTCATTACAGCCTCTGATGGCTGCAGCCACAGCATGACCCTGGCACCCGACGCCTGAGTGGCACAAGGCTGAGGGCGACTTCTGCAGGCAGCCTAGGCCGGGAGGCTCCCTGGCACTCTCCGGTGCCTGAGGATGCTCCGAGCCCTGAGGTATTTCCCAGCTGGATCGCTGGCTGCTTCTGCAGGAGCCCAGAGCAGGTGGACTGGGTTCTGCTCCTGGCTCTGCCCCTGGTCAGCTGTGAGTGCCTGGACGAGCCCCTCTTCCCCTGGTGTGATCTGTGCAGTGGAGAGTGACCACTCCAGCGCACAGATGTGCCATCGTCAGCAATGCTCGCAGCTGTTATTCCAGCGTCTCTCTGAAGCCCTGCTGGGTAACATGCACGCTGAGAAGCTTCAGGCCCGAGGCGCATCCCACGTGCTCCCTGGTGCAGCACCTGTGCTCCCCACCTAGGCCTGTCTCCCTCGGGGGGGCAAACCGTCCTCTTGGCAAGAACACTGCCAGGATCCGTTCATGGAGCAGGGCCCTCTCGCCCGCAGCTCTGGCTTTCACACAGGGCCTGGGCCTCAGGGTCTGCTGTCCTGAGCCCGGCCTGAAGAGAACACTTTTCGGTGGTTCGATCCAGCAGGCCTGCAGAGCTCTGTACTTGGGTTGACTCATATCTTCAACGGGCAACTCCTCAGCCGTCGCTGGAGCCCCAGGGCAGCTGTGCTGTCTTACTTGGGCCAGCATGAGGAGGTCGTGGCCATGCATTGGGGTCAAGCCAGTGAAGTCCCCGCCGTCCCCCAGTCGGTGCTCACATGACACTCTCTGCATCCGTGTGGGGACCTGTGGCATCTTTGCTATAAGTATGCTGGGCTTAGCTGGGTTTCCCCTTGTTTTGGTGCCAGAGAGATGGGCATGATGCCGAAGGCTTCTCGCCTGCTTCTTCCTTGAAACAGTCCCTCTTTCCCGCTCCCCATTACCTTGTAATTTGTATAAATAACTTCCAATCCTTTTTGGAAAATGGTGGCATATAACCCAAAATTCCCTGGACATGACATCGGGGCACCAGAAGGACACTAGAAAGGGCACCATGGATGGCACTGGTCCGTCCCGATGCCCCGTGACACACTGAGAAGCTGACTTGTAGAAGTCCGCTCTTCGTGTTTTATTCTGAACTGCCTTCAAAATGGCATTTAGGTTTTCCTGGAGATGCTGACTTTATCAGTCCTTAAATGGCCAGCAGGGCTGATACTCACTGACCTGGAATCTTGCTCGCTGGTGAGAAAGTCTGCTGTTTTCTTAGACTTGGGAATCGTCTCGTGAAAATATACACTTTTTTGTTATTTACAATAACCCGGTTCTTTGCTTGGTCTGGATTATTTATTTATTTGAGACAGGGTCTCACTCCGATGCCCAGCCTGGAGTGCAGTGGTGCAATGTGGGTTCAATATAAGTTCCGCCTCCCAGGTTCAAGTGATTCTCCTGCCTCAGCCTCCCGAGTAGCTGGACTACAGGCATGAGCCACCATGCCCAGCTAATTTTTGTATTTTTGGTAGAGATGGGGTTTCACCATGTTGGCCAGGCTGGTCTCAAGCTTCTGACCTCAGGTGATCCACCCACCTTGGCCTCCCACAGTGCTGGGATTACAGGCGTGAGTCACTGTGCCTGGCAAATCATCTATTTATTTCTTAAAGCATAGATGGGGTCTTGCCATGTTGCCCAGGCTGGTCTCACACTCCTGGGCTCAAGTGATCCTCCCGCTTCAGCCTCTCAAAGTGCTAGGATGAAGGTGTGGGCCACTGCAATCAGCCTGGTCTGGATAGCTTGCTTGCCTGTCTTTGGTACCCACTCCCCAGGCATCAGTTTATGTCCCTTCGTCTCTTCTTTCCCTTCCAACTTTGGCTGTTGAGAGCTTCGGAGCCTCTCGCTCTTCCCTCCCAGGGCCTCTCCCTCTAGAGAAGGTTGTTTGGGTCACCGTCATCTTGTTGCTCACAGGTGGGAAATGCCAGCCCCAGCAGGGACTTGAGGTGGCCAGGGGGCCGTCTGCTCTGCATAGATTCTCTTTAGAGCCAGTTGCACCCAGTTTGCTAGCTCTGCAGCTGAACGAAGAGCATCAGGGGTCAGCCCTGGGGTCTTTTCACTCTGCCACCTGTGTGCATGTGTGACAGCCATTCCAAAAGGAAGGCCCGTGACAGAAGCTGAAGCCCCAAGAAGCCGCAGGAAGGAAAGGAGAGGGGAAAGGGCTGGCTGGGCTGCAGAGCTGTAATTCACACTGTCCGGGCGGCTCACAGGAAGAGGTTGTTTGCTTTGGCAACACGACTTCATGAAATGCAATTGATTCCATGGGCAGAATTTCGTGTTTGCTAAAACTCTTCCCTTACATTTGTTTCTAGACAAACTGATGAACATGATTGAAGTTTTGGGAGAAAAGTCTTCAGGAAACAGGACAATGACGAGAGAGGGAATCTTAATATAAAGATGGTGGGAGAATGGAAAACTCCAAGGTTTAGGGCCAGCCCCAGCCTTGTCTCCTTCCACACCTTCCTATCTCCCCCACGTAGGGAAGGTGGGAAGGACAGAAGTAAAAGGCTAACTTGATTTCAGAACGGCATCCACAGCACAGCGCGATCATGCAGCTGACTCAGTCACCTTCTTACGCGCGTCTGGAGGCCAAGGTTAGAGCAGCATAGTGAGGTATGTAGCTACAGGCGCCTCTGCATTTCCGTGTATTTGTTGGCTTTTTACTGCTGACAGGTGGAACATACGGAAGGTTCCCTCATGCCAGGCATCTGTTCACGACGTGAACCTTTCTCTGTCAGGGTAGGATCTGGGCCACCGTCCTCTGCAGGAGCCACCTGGCGCTCTCCAGCAGCGGTGACCCTGCCTGCTCTGGTGCTAGGACGAGGGCAACGTCCCCTTTTCACCGCATGCCTAGGGCCACGCAGGTTCATGAGGTTCAGAGGGCCTGGTGGCACCTCTGGGTCTCCCTGGCGTCCGAGGGCGCTGTCCTAACCTTCCAAACCCCTCTCTACCTAGATGTGCTCCAAAGAGAACCAAAGACAAACAAAAGCCGACGCTGCTCTCCACACAGAAGTCACGTAAATGCAAAATGTTACTTAGCCTTTTTTCACACAAGGTACAGACCTAGAATTTTCCCTCCTGCTTTTGTGGCAACAAAAATGCCAAGTAAGCTCCAGCCTTGGAGCTGTACCACCAGCGAGTGAAGCGCGGCTCCCAGAACGCGGCTCCAGACGCACCCGGGGTGCTTTTCTTTCTTTCTTTGTTTTTTGAGACTGGCTTTCGCTCTTGTTGCCCAGGCTGGAGCGCAATGGCGCGCAATCTTGGCTCACCGCAAGCTCTGCCTCCCGGGTTCAAGAAATTGTCCTGCCTCAGGCTCTTCAGTAGCTGGGATTACAGGTGCCCGCCACCACACCCGGCTAATTTTTGTACGTTTAGTAGAGATGGGGTTTCCCCATGTTGGCCAGGCTAGTCTCAAACTCCTGACCTCAGGTGATCCACCTGCCTCGGCCTCCCAAAGTGCTGGGATTACAGGCATGAGCCACCACGCCTGGCCACTTGTTGCTAGATTTTCAAGACACAGCTTTCTAGACTCATGACTCAGGGTTGGCCTGCCCTGTTCCCTCCTGCTTTGTGACGGTCCCTGCCTGTTAGGCTTGCTGTTTACACCTGATCTGCGACCTTGATTACTTTTCCACTCACACTTTTAGGATGTAGGGCTCATGTCCAGGTTGTGTGTGGACATGTGAACTCATACTTCTTTAATCAGTTTATCTACATTCTGAGTCTTTTTTTCTTTTTCTTCTTCTCTTTTTTGTCGCCCAGGCTGAGTGCAGTGGTGCAATCACGGCTTACTGCAGACTCGACCTCCTGGGCTCAGCCTCCTGAATAGCTAAGGCTACAGGTGTGCACCACCACGCCCAGCTAATTATTTGTACTTTTTTGTAGAGGCAGGGTTTCACTATGTTGCCCAGGCTGGTCTCAAACTCCCGGGCTCAAGCAATCTGTCCACCTTGGCCTTCCAAAGTGCTGGGATGACAGGCTTGAGCCACCGCCCCAGCCCCTTCGTCTTCTATATTTAGAAACAGTGTTCTTGGAAGCAGACAGATGCTCTGAGGCCTGAGCTTGTGTTTATGGCAAGCAACACAGCCAACCACGCACAGGGAGGTCATGTCTGGGTTAGAATGGTCGACCCATTCTAATGCTCTAAACGACGCATTTTCAAAAGCTATGACACTGATCTTAAGAAAATAAGTAAAACTCCTTTGTTACAAAAAGCACTTAAGAAAATAAATAACAATAAAACAACAGTTCAGGAAGCAGCCTGTGATGCTGGCCAGTGCCAGGCAGGCAGAGGGGCTTTCCAGGTGGGCCTCGAGGGACCCAGCGTCTCAGGGCTGGGGTGGCTCCACACTGCTAGGGCACCCGGCAGGCTGCCTCAGGGCAGGAGGCCGGGCTCAGTTCTGCCTACCCGCTCTGTGCTTTGCTCCATGGTTTAGTCTTTCCACTTTTAATTTAGAGTCTGGAGAGCCTTCCCTGCAAGCTTGACCCTCCACACAGGGCAAGGCCCTGCCAAATGCCACCCTCTGGGGACACAGAGATTAATGACTTCCCCATCTCTCTAAGAGCAATGCCAGTTCCCCAAGGAAAGTCAAGAGCGCCCTAGCCGTCTCTGTGGCTGACGCTAACCCTAGCGCGGTCCCCGGCCCTAGCCGTCTCTGTGGCTGACGCTAACCCTAGTGCAGTCCCCGGCGTGCCAGTGGAGGCTGAACAGGCCTGTTGAGTACAGGGCCACGTAGCCGATGCCAGTGGATCCTTGGGAATCGTGGTGCCCCTCCGTGAGCATTCGAGGGCACCAGGGTAGCGGCATCTACGTGATCTGGCCAAAGGGCTCTGTCTCTTTGAGGGGTGTTGGTCACTAGAATGCCAAGGCTGCTGCTCCCCCTCGCCTTTCCCGCAGCTCCACACTGCATTCTGTTCTGTTTCACGTCTACTTTGATCTCCTCAAATGATTAACTCAAAAAGTAATTGCGGAGAGACTTCTGGGAAGCTGTGGTCAATGGTGGGGCAAGTTCTGGCCCCGGGGAGCCTGCCCTATGGCGGGGGGGGAGTGGCCAGAGCCACCCATGGGTAAAGACACAATGACCACGGCTGGCGGGGTGGGTAGGTGCAACTCTAAGCCGAGGCCTGAAGGATCAGAAGCAGGAGGGGCCCCTCCTCCCCAGGGCCAGTCAAGCCGGGGACAGTGGCACGAGGAGAAGCCCAGAGTAGGTGGACCCAGTGACTGAGAGGGGTGGAAACGGCCATTGGGGCCACAGGGTGGCAGAGGGGCAGCCGCAGGTAGCAGGGGAGATCCTAAGGCGATGGGAACCACAAGGGTGCTGAGTGTTGGGGAGACAGGATGTGAGTTTCATACAGATCAGGGTGCAGCGCTGGAGGGAGGGCCGCCTGCATCAGTATTCCCAGCAAGGTCACCCGGCACTGCTGCAGACACCTTGAAACATCCAGCACATTCCTCACTGTCGAACCCAACTTCAGGACATGCTTGTTCACGGAAGAGCCTAAGATCAGCAGCACTTCAGTCTTCTACAGTGTTTTGTTGGGAGCTACTTATACAAAGGAGGCCACACCACACGTGCGTGGTCCGGCAGATCCGGCAAGATCAACTCTGCGGAGCCTCCCACCCGGGCTGGTTGCCCCGTGTTTCCTTAGAGTTTTCTTCCCGAGGTTTTCCTAGAAAGCCACTGTGAATCCGAGCTGTGCACTCAGAAGCCACCCGGGTGTGTCCCTGGTGATGTCCCCGGGGCCTCTCCCTGGTGATGTGTGGCCCGCGCTGTCCCCCTGCAATGACAGTACCTGCAGGTCCCCTATGTATGGAAACTGACCCCCACGGCAACCGCAGACCGTGAGGGAGGTTGACCCTGGAAGCCATGGGGGGCCCAATCCCTTTCCACTGTTCCATTCGGATGAATGATGTGTGGAACTGGAGGCCCCCAGAGATTTTAAACATGTTTCTGTAACACCCGCAAGTAGAAAGGAAGCCTGGTGAGGGGGAGAAACAGGCTGTGGCCATGGCGGGCTGGAGCCTGATGAAGGCCAGTTACTGCCGGTATAACCTCCTCCTGCCCTCGAGGGTCTCAGGGCTTGCATCGCCCCCCTGCTGGGCTGGGACTCTCCCCAAGGCTCCCACTGCCCCTGCCAAGAGCGCCCCACCCCTCCCGCTTGCCTCTGTCTCGGGTGTCCTGAGCTCTCCGCTGTGCCTGCCCTGCCTCCAGGACCACCTCCTCTGAGCCCTGACACCAGCACAACCCACCCCCCACCAGCAGAAAGTGCCAGATCCCGTAAACACGAGAGGACGCTGTTCAAAGTGCCCTCATTTTCCTCACACACAACACAGGCTCATTCCTTCACCCCAGTAACACAAGCATCGATACTACACAATCGTGAGTAGAGGGCACATTCCGCGCTGGTAGAAATGCCAGAAGTTTCCTTTGTTAGTATTCATTACAAAGAGAATGCTTTTTTTTTTTTTTTGAAATGGAGTCTCGCTCTGTTGCCAAGGCTGGAGTGCAGTGGCGTGATCTCGGCTCACTGCAACCTCCGCCTCCTGGGTTCAAGCAATTCTATGCTTCAGTCTCCTGAATAGCTGGGATTACAGGTGCCGGCCACCACACCTTGCTAATTTTTTTTTTTTGTATTTTTAGTAGAGATGGGGTTTCACCATCTTGGCCAGGCCGGTCTTGAACTCGTGACCTAGTGATCCACCTGCCTCAGCCTCCCAAAGTGCTGCGATTATAGGCATGAGCCACTGTGCCTTGTCTAGAATGTTATTTTTAATAAAACAGAAGTATCCAGGAGCTACCCATGTATAAGAAGCTCCATGAAGTATTATAAAGAATGAACACAGAAACCAGTCACTGTCATTGTTCAGGACAAAATGGAGATAGATAAATGCTTAATTCATACTTTCTGGAGGGTACAGTGATGATGAAAAGATAATGCTTGGGTTTTTAGGAAAAACAAGGCTGGTTACCCATCTCTTGCTCTCTGTCTCTCCTTCCCTGTGTCTCTGTCTCTGTCTCTCTCTGTCTCCGTCTGTCTCTGTGTCTGTCTCTGTCTCTCTGTATCTCTCTTGGTCTCTGTCTCTCTGTGTCGCTGCCTGTCTCTCTGTGTCTCTGTCTCTGTGTCTCTGTCCCTGTGTCTCTTTCTCTCCCATCCTCTCTCGATACTGGGGCCACACAGGGCAGGGCATGATTTGGTTTCCCGGGGAATGCAGGGGAGGCGGTTGGGAGTGGAGAGACCGGCATGAACAGACGCGCAGGTGTCAACATGCAGGCCAGGCGGAGGGACAGCAGTGGGGCTCGGCATGGCCGGAGCCTGGGGAGGGACATAGACAAGTCCCCTATGGACAAGAGGGGCTGGAGAGTTTAATCTGGACCAGTATAAGTTACAGAGAGTCTCTGGCACTTTGGGTACAAGAAACAGACTCACTCAGGTTACTGTAACAGAGAGGGAGGGGTGCTGGGTGGGCAGAAGCGGGGCTGGGGCTGAAGGCTGGCTGGAGGCCCCATGGCCTCCAGGACAATCTGTGGCCACATCCCCATGGCTGTAGGGGATGAGGAGGGGCAGGGCCATGTGGACAGCCTCTCCTCCATCCTAGAGCCTATGTTTCCAGCTGGATTAGGACGCCTGGCTCCATCGCTGCGGCCACAGTGTCCTGTTATCCTAGTTGGTAGACTCTAGGCACGAAACCCTGATTTTCCTGTTGTAAGAACTAAAAAGGTCTTTGGAGCTCTTCAAAGATAAAACTGTAAGTGAAACTGTAGTATCAGCGACTAACTAGACGGGAACAAGCTGCGCCAACCAAGGGTTGCTCACGTCCCATCTCTCCTTCTCTGGTTTCAGGCTCTGGAAAGAGAGGGGAAAGCATGGAAGGAAAATCTGCCAGGGAGGAGGGAGGGTCTAGAACAAGAAGCACTGACTCGGAAGTGAGGGAAGACACCAGATATAGCCAAGGAGCCCTAGACAAGGCCCTGGCCCCATCTCCGCCCTGCCTGAGCCGCAGACTCCAGGCCATCTGGAGTTCCCAAAGCAAAGGCCAAGAGCAAGAAAACCGTCAGAAGCATAGCTCTGGGCGCGATGAGCACCAAACTGACCTGTTTCCAGATAAGACTTAGAAAAGTCTTTTCTTTGAATGAATTAAGCATTTACAAAAGTCAGAGATGGATTTAACACAAAATTACTGCTGAATCTGGGGGGCTAGGAAAGGCCCCCCCAAGTTGGTGCTGCAAGCATCAGTGCTGACCTGAAGAAAAGGCCTGCCGCCTGGCCAGGTCCCAGGAGCAGCACGCCAGGACAGAATCAAGCAGACACATACCACCCCTCCACAGCCGCCAGAGCCTGAAGTCCTAAGAGCCACAGAAGGGCTAATACAAGGTGGCTCAACACCAGGGCAGCCGCCCCGTAAAGCAGGAACCCGCTCTAGGACAGAGGGCTGGGGAAGGATAAAGCAGGCTGGAACCCGCTCTAGGACAGAGGGCTGGGGAAGGATAAAGCAGGCTGGCACCTGCTCTAGGACAGAGGGCTGGGGAAAGAGTGGAACCCGCCTTCCTCTCAGATAAGGCCTCTCGACCCTTCTCTCATCTGCAGGTTTTGTCCTGGTCATCGGGCTCGTGACTTTCTACAGAATTGGCCCATACACCAACCTGTCCTGGTCCTGCTACCTGAACATTGGCGCCTGCCTTCTGGCCACGCTGGCGGCAGCCATGCTCATCTGGAACATTCTCCACAAGAGGGAGGACTGCATGGCCCCCCGGGTGATTGTCATCAGCCGTTCCCTGACGGCGCGCTTTCGCCGTGGGCTGGACAATGACTACGTGGAGTCACCATGCTGAGTCGCCCTTCTCAGCACTCCATCGACGCACACCTGCTATCGTGGAACAGCCTAGAAACCAAGGGACTCCACCACCAAGTCACTTCCCCTGCTCGTGCAGAGGCACGGGATGAGTCTGGGTGACCTCTGCGCCATGCGTGTGAGACGCGTGTGCGTTTACTGTTATGTCGGTCATATGTCTGTATGTGTCGTGGGCCAACCTCGTTCTGCCTCCAGCTTTCCTGGTTAGCGCAACGCGGCTCCATGGCCACACGCGCTTCAGGGTGGAAGCTGGAAGCTGAGACACAGGTTAGGTGGCGCGAGGCTGCCCTGCACTCCGCTTTGCTTTGGGATTAATTTATTCTGCATCTGCTGAGAGGGGCACCCCAGCCATATATTACACTTTGGTAAAGCAGAAAACCAGGAAAATTTTCTTAAAATATCCACAATATTCCTTGAGTGAGTCAGAATCTATAGCCGGTTAGTGATGGTTTCAGACAGAATCGTGTTCGTGTCTGTTTTGCTCGATTCCTTTCCTAAGTTAAATAAATGCAAGCCTCTGAACTCTGTCTATAACTTGTGTTCTATCCATCTATACTGCGACATGGCTGAAAAACATTTGATCCACTTTTTTGTGATTTTTTGGGGGCTCACACTAAGGGTCAAAAAGACCTTTTCAGAGACCCCGTAGGCATACACACTCTTATCCACACTTCTGTTCAACCAAGTCTCAGAAGCCCAAGTCCTTACAGACTCTCTGATCAACAACTAGTAGAATAAAAGGGATGAGGTCTATTTGCTTAAAAACCTTCAGCCAGCCTGGGCGCGATGGCTCACACCTGTAATCCCAGCACTTTGGGAGGCTGAGGCGGGCAGATCATGAGGTCAGGAGTTCGAGAGCAGCCTGGCCAACATAGTGAAACCCTGTCTCTACTAAAAATCCAAAAAAAAATTAGCCAGGCGTGGTGGCGGGTGCCTGTAGTCCCAGCTACTCAGGAGGCTGAGGCAGGAAAATTGCTTGAACCCGGGAGGTGGAGGTTGCAGTGAGCCGAGATTGTGCCATTGCACTCCAGCCTGGGTGACAGAGCGAGACTCCGTCTGAAAACAAAAAACAAAACCAAAAAACCTTCAGCCTATCTTTAGCGAAATGCTTGGTAGGCTACAAAATGCCTGCACGATGCTGCGCTGGGTCCAAACAACCCCATGTCCTAAATCTGTTAAGAGAGGAACAAGCTGTAAGTCCTTGAGTTGGGCAGAAAACATCTAACATCTACATCTGAGGGGTCAAAACCGGCCCACGCCCCCGCCCAGAACCCAGAACCCAAGGCTGCCTGGCCACACTACAACCAGCGCTGCAACCACAGTCCTGGTGCCTGGCCTGGCACCTCCTCTGCCTGGGTGCGGCACTGCCTGGCCTCATGCCCTGCTGGCATCGGCCGGAAGGAGAAACTGCTGTGACGTGTACGGACGGGACCGGGCCATCAGGCCACCCGCTGCTAATATAAATCTTTAGTTTGGCTGCTTCTGGCCTTCTAGCGAGTTGAGGGGATCAGTTTGGATTTTGAGGCCCGTATTGCTCCAGGAATTGGTCTTCAACTGCTAAAGACTGGAAAGCATTTACGGACTGACTGTCTATGACACACTCAGTACACAGCGTAGAAATACCAGATTCACCTCCACAGTACACACTAGCAGGGATAGTTGACTTTCATCTTCCCCTGCTCAACTTTTTTATGACAAGGAATTTTTATTTTTTATGACAAGGAATTTTTAAACCAGAGCAGGCTGAAAATAATTGTTTTTTGTTTTGTTTTGTTTTCTTTTGGACAGAGTCTCACTCTGTCACCCAGGCTGGAGTGCAGTGGCGTGATCTTGGCTCACGGCAACCTCCACCTCCCGGGTTCAAGCAATTCTCCCACCTCAGCCTTCTGAGTAGCTGGGACTTCAGGAACGCACCACGACTGCCTGGCTAGTTTTTGTACTTTTAGTAGAGATGGGGGGGGGGGGGTTCTCCATGTTGGTCAGGCTGGTCTCGAACTCCCGACCTCAGGTGATCCATCCACCTCAGCCTCCCAAAGTGCTGGGATTAAAGGCGTGAGCCACCGTGCCCGGCCACACTGAAGGTTTAAACTGGCCACAGGGTCAATTATGGTCTGCGACTACCTTTATATTAAGTCAAAGTAATCCAGAGGGGCCGGGCGGTGCTGCTCAGCCTGTCTGGTGCATGTGCAAACCGGAAAGAGCTCATCTGCACAGCTAGTGTGGAAGGCCCGGCACGGGGAATGAAGGATTGGCCATGCTGCTTCAGAAGGACAACAGTGGGCCGGGGTCCTGCACCCTCTCGGACACCTGTGTGACAGGCATCATCACTGCACGTTGAGGGAGGGCTTGCTCCAGGCAACCTAAGGCCACACCCTCCTTTTACCTCTTTAGTTTCATTCTTCGATTTTCTACCCTTTGGACATTAAAATCTGTGAAATGCTCTTGTGAAGATGAAAGAATTTCTAGATTCTCTCAGGAATGGAGAAGAAGGTGCTTGCAGACAGCCCTTGATTGACACCCTCTTTTAGAGCATTTTTAATTGTGTTTCCACCTGGTTGTTTTTAGTGTTTACTTGTCCAAACTTCTGTTTAGGAGCAATTATTCCCAGAGGGATGGGTATTATAGATGTTTAGGAACGGCAGAACTTTCCACTAGGAAGCAGCTAAACAGCCCGAGAGGCTCCCAGCACCACAGAGGCTGAGAGCTTCCCACGTGGCACCTGCAAGCTGGGCAGCATTTCATCGAGTGGGAAGACCATGAAATACACCATGACGCAGTCATGAGGAGTCAAATATTTCAACAGGCGAACCAAGAAGGAAAACGGAGAAAGGAAAGAGCTGTGAGCACGCGCTATCTCCCGACATCCCAGTGGTCGGGATCCTCACCTTTTGATGAGCTTGATGGATTTGAAGGCTTCGTCCATGTCTCCTATGGTGACAAAGAAGCTGAAGTGGAGCATGGCGTCCCGGGTGGCCTTGTCGCAGTCCTCCAGCCCCACAAAGTCTCGCAGGGGTCTCCTGGACACCATCTGAGGGATGTGGTGGCACCCAGGCTCCACCTCGTCTTCTCTGTCTGCTTCTTCGGGCTAAATGACAAAGGACCCATGTGTTTGTTAATTCATATGTAGAGCTGAAGCCCTCACCCAGATCTCGTCCTCTAGATTTAGCTCCATTATGGGGGAGAAATCCCTCTGCAGACAGACACAGATATTTAGCAACAGGCCCAGTCCCTGCCAGATGCCCTGAAAACTTTTAGGGTCACTGGCAATGGTCAGAGCTTTTGGCTCTGGCTTCAGATAATGGGTAAGCAAAGGCTGCCCGTGCATGAATTTGTTTTTTAAACTCTCTTAAAATTAAGTAACAGGAGCATGATTTCAGGTAGAATTTTCCAAAACAATAACCTGGACTGGCTGTGTACCCTCTACGGGAATTTTTCAGGAGAGCCCTCAGCCTGGGCAGTGAGGCCCCGCATGGCACAGGGAGGGACACGGCTGTGGGCCCAGTGTGGGAGCACACTGCTATGGCTTGCTGGAGGCCCATCCTCACCTGAGCATCTTCTTACACCCAGTTCCTGGAAATCGGTGCTCCCGAGGGACCACTGCCCCTCCACAAGCCCCTCCAACTGCTTGCCTCGTCTTTAATCATGGGTCCCTTCCTCCGTGGGGCAGGGGCTCTGCACGCTCTCTCTGGGCTCTAGCCCTGCCCCTCATCTGGATCCCGTTTCTCTGAGAGCACACGCACTCCCCCGTGTGAAACGGATCACGACGCAGCCTTCTGGGGTCAGGCTTCCCTGGTCTTGTATCTGCTATTCTGTGACTTCCCAAAGGGTGACTCCAGCCACCTGCCTCCCCAGCTGCGCTCCCATCAGCTCACTGCTCCTGCAGAAGCTGACTTGCAGCCCCGATGAGTAGGCCTCATGGGCGAGACGGCACTTGGCCTGGGTCTCAAAGAAATCTGGGGGATTTGTCAGACCCAGTTGTGATGGGGAGGCCCTTCTTGGCACAGTGCAGAGCATAAGCAAAGGCCCCGAGGCCCTGCAGAGAGGCGATGGAGTGGAGGGCCTGAGGATGGATGTGACTGGGGCCCATCTGCAGGGTGCTGAGTGCTGAAGGGTTTGGACTGCTTCTGCATTGAGTGGAAACTGTCAGAAAACGTACACGCACAAAAACAACAGGGAATTCCTGCCTGCTCTGGTTTAATAAACTGCAAGGAAGCGCCCTGACCTCTGATAACAATGTCAGCTTGGTGTGGACAGAATGGGTACCCAGTTCGCTGTGTGAATGGGAATTCTCATCATTCACCACGTCCTGCTCACAGCTCTGTGAGGGAGGGACTGTCTATCCCACGTCACAGCTGACCAGTCACACGGTGCAGAGGCAGGGTCCTAAGAGCTGCTGGACCCGGATCCACCCTCATATCTCGGAGAAACTAGGCCGAGCCGTTTGAAAATGTGAACAAGGGCAGCGTTAACGGACAAAAGACGTCATGGCTAGTCCTCACTAGACTTGAACGGCTGAGTTACGAAAACTCCCTCTATTGCAAATGTAGGTAAACTAAGTACTTCCTGTGTCCCACACAGCAGAGGAAAGAGCTGCTGTGTCACATGTCCCAGCCATGACCACAGCTGGCTCCTGATGAGCTTTGCTAGGTGAGAGGCATCCTGCTCAAATAAAGAGAGCTGACACTGAGTGTCTCAGGCTTCCAATAGACCTCGGTAAAGCGAACATGCAAGGTAAGCAGAAAGTATCGGTGCACAGACACTTGTACTGAAAATAAGGGAGGAAAAGGATCTCAGGAAAACAACCCGGTGAAGCAAATGACACACGACCTCAGCGTCTGTACTTACGACTGCGTCATACACGCCTGCTCTCTGGAACAACAACTATGAGGAGTGGACGCATGCGGGAAGGTGAGAAACGAGAGAGAAAAGAACAGATGCATGAGTGTGTGCAAGACACAAACGCCACCATGCAAAATTAATGGGGAAAAACTCAACAGAAATAATGTAAAACATTGTTAATGCTTTGAGTTCTGAAATAAAAGAGAAATTGAAGCACATAAGAAACGTAAAGCCAGCATGAAATTCGGAGGAATGCCAATCTGGTGACACTTGTCTATTAAAATACGGGAATTAAGGAAACACGCATTGACAGAGCAGGGAGCCCTTGATTTGGTGAATCACACGATGCTTTCCCAGTCTTCATGAAGCCAGACTGCCTCCACCGCAGGGACCAGTGTGACGCATAAACCAGCACCATGCCGGCCTCTGCTGGCTGTGCAGCCTGGCTCTACATGGTGACCAGGAACACGGCCGCCAACTGCACCCAGGTTCGCGTTTGTGTGAATGCTGTTAATTCATCACCGCACACAAGGTTCCAGCAGAGCCCGAGGACCAGAGGCCAGCACACACCTGGTCACGTCATTGTCACAAGTTAGGCAGTGCCCCACCCTACCACCACCGTGTCCTTTATGCCAGGTCCCATGAAGGTGAATGCCAGCTCACGGGTGTGTGTGGAGCCGGTGCGCCCGCGGTCCACCGTGGTGGCTGCTGGTGCAGTAGCATCTGTGTTGGCTTCCGTGGCCATGCAGGGCTGCCTGTCCTTCCCCTTCTCGGAATGTCCCTCTGGGGTCTACGCTCCCTCTGTCCCAGTTTAAATGCTCCCTCGACCCACCTTGGGTTATAAAAGTAACACAGGCTTACTGAAGAAAATTAGAAAAATACAGAGTTCATTCTTAACATTGATAAGCCACTGCATGTGGAAATTCAAAAGCAATCCAGGTCCAAGTCTACACGGTTTAGTCCTTCCTCTGATTTGACAGTAAACAGGAAGAGGCAGGGAAGACTCTGTGCGTGTTGTTTGCTGACGGAGTGTGTAACAGGAGAGAAGCTTCCATGTTTCACAGAAATAAAAGCAGCAGCAGCTGGTGGCATCCTAGGTCCCGAAAGGTGGAAGCTGGTGGCCCCCTGCCTCCCGCCTGCAGAACCCCTGTGGGGTTCACAGGCCGGCGCCAGCTGGGATGTGAGTCTGAGCCTTAGGTCAGCCAGGCTCCTCTCTGAAAAATCCCCACACGTGACTCGGGATGCTCCCAGAGGCTGAGAACAACAGGTCAGTGAAGTGAGGGGAGCAGCTCTTTCAGAGCCAGGCACTCCACCGGGTCTCAGAATGCTCGTGGGGCACACATGGGCTGCTGTTCTGCAGAGAAGCTGCAGATCCTTTGATCAGCACGCCCTCTCAGAAGCAGAGAATGACTGTTTCAGGTCCAAAAGGGACCTTGGAGACATGGGGACCAAGTCGCAGAGAAGTAAATAACTTGTTCAAAAGAACCTACTGGGGTGTGTGTACTGATGACGATCCCATTCTCTCAGTAATTTAAAAACACGTCCATGCATGAGTCACACACGGACGGGCGTCCAAAAGCCAGAACCCTACTGAAAGGAGCCACCAGCCTGCCCACAGTGGCTGCCTCCAGGCTGGGATTATGGAGATTTGTACTGTTTGGGTCTTTACTTCATTCTTTGTAGTTCCTAAGATCCCTACAGTGAATATAGAAATGCGTAATTTTAAGAAGGCAGCTAGAATTTTAGAAAGACAGAAAAGCTAAAAAGGTGTTCAGCATTCAGGGAAAAGGCAAGGGGGAAGGGTGCAGAGTCCTGAGTCCTGCCCGAGAGCTCCTTCACCCGGAGACAGCACTCATTAGCACGAGTTCTCTCTATCCTGAGAGCAAAACCACTTCCAATTCTCCCCAGACAGACCGCAGTGTTTGCTGGAATTTCAGGTGACAAGTGAGACTGGATGGCTGACGCTGTCTACGGAGAGGGAAGCCCGGCAGAGCCACGAGGGCTAACTCACATTTCAGCTCCGTGGGATGCTTGCAAGAGCCCAGCCAGGCAAGGGGACAGATGAGAAGACACCTGTGCGGATGTCGTGGCTTCGTACCTTTCTTGTGAAGTAGTAATAAGGCACTTCCATCCCCAGGAGACTGTGGGAGGCGGCAGGCCGGGGGAAGCTCTCATGAAGCAGGAAGCCGTGCTCTTCGGAAATGAAGAAGGACAGGATCAAAACATCTGCCTGGGAGAGAAAGAAAAGTACTGTTCTGTTTTTTTTTTAACTTACATAAATTTCTGGGGTATGAGTGCCATTTTGCTACACACACTGCGTCACGGTGGGGTCGTTGCTACACACTGCGTCATGGTGGGGTCGGGTGCTTTGCTTTGATTACACCACCTTTTATCTGCTCCACTTGGGGAAAACCAACACGCCTACTGGAAGGACGCACCTCATCCAGCTTGCGACCACTGGACTCTCCCAAGTGACTGATTTTCTTGCAGCAAAGGCTCATCATTCCCACCCTGAATTGGTGACTGCAACTCAAAAGAGCTTTCATGGTTTAAAAGTTCTCCCTCTTTGGCGGCTTTACTCTGATTTGAAAATCAACAGTAGCAGGCCGGGCACAGTGGCTCACGCCTGTAATCCCAGCACTTTGGGAGGCTGAGGTGGGTGGATCACGAGGTCAGGAGTTTGAGACCAGCCTGGTCAACGTGATGAAACCTCATCTCTACTAAAAATACAAAAATTAGCCAGGCGTGGTGGTAGGCACCTGTAGTCCCAGCTACTCGGTAGTCTGAGGCAGGAGGATCGCTTGAACCCGGGAGGCAGAGGTTGCAGTGAGCCGAGATCATGCCAGTGCACTCCAGCCTGGGTGACAGAGCAGGACTCCGTCTCAAAAAAAAAGAAGAAAAAAAAATCAACAGTGGCACCACCAACAAAGAGCCCCGACCCTGCTTTCAAGGAACAGGGAACACGCAGCACAGGAACCACATGCTCTGCGGGTCCGTTGCACAGAAGCAGAACAAGCAACACCAGGACATGCGCCCATACCTGCAGCTGCTCTGGACAGGAAACCAGAAGAGGTGAAGGGAAGGCAAAGCCTTTCCTTGCTACCTGGTGTGAGTTCAGACAAGGGCGCATCATCACAGAGCAGACAAAGAGCCCTAGGATCAAACTGCCAGGAGACGGCCCTACCTCCCTGCCACGTCTTCATCTTCCCCGGGTGCCAGCCCGCCCATCCTCCCGACTGCCTGGGTCATCCCCACAGCCTGTATCTTGAAGTGGCGCCTCGGGCTGTGTCTTCCCCTCCCCGCTCTGGTGGTGGAGATGCCACCTGGACGTGTCCTCCCGGCTCAGCGCCTGAGAACCAAGGGTGGATCTGCTTCTGAACTCAGGGTATCAACACTGACTGCAGATAACTTTTTTTTTTCTTTTGAGACGGAGTCTCACTCTGTCGCCCAGGCTGGAGGGCAGTGGCGCGATCCCAGCTCACTCCGCCCGGGAGGCGGAGGTTGCAGTGAGCTGAGATTACACCACTGCACTCCAACCTGGGCGACAGAGAGAGACTCAGAAAACAAACAAAACAAACAAACAAAAGATTTCTTTCCTAGAGAGAGAATCACATGTAGCAGTTGAGACAAGAGAACCAAAAAAATGCCATTCAGGTCAGACCAGACAGTAAGTGTGGAGCTGGCCCATGGGCATAAACCTCAAAGAGGAGACACCACACACCGTGGCTTTTCTGTATAGCTCAAAACAGACCTAGCAATGGCAAATCCATAGAGGTGGCATTGAGGTTACAGTGACGCTGCCGTCAGTGGGAGCTGTGAGGCAGATGCTCTACTCCACGTGAATGAATTTTCAGGACCCCTTTCCCAGACCCCCTGCTAGGAAGATTTTTTTTATTAATTCCTATTATTATTCTTTTTTAGAGACGAGGGTCTCAATATATTGCCCAGGCTGGTCTCGAACTCCTGGACTCAAGCGTTCCCTCCCGCCTTGGCCTCCCACAGTGCTGGGATCACAGGCGTGAGCCACCGTGCCCAGCCCACGAAGATCTTCAGTCTGTCAAATGGCCACTGAGTGTGTCTAAACTCAAATACAACAGGCAGAGCGCACCCCAGGGCCAGCGCGCCCATCTTGGGGCTGCCCGTTTGCAGACTGAGGCTGGGAGCGTGGCGTCTCCTGCACGGCTTCGCATACAAACAGCCGGGGCTCGCTCTGGTCCCAGAAGTGGTTCACGGGAACATAATTTTTCAGTCCCTCATCCACAAAGAGGTGGCTCCTAAAAGACAAAGGAAGACCCGTTTCAACCCCAGGGTGGGCACTCCTGCTACCAGTCTCCCTCCCACACACATTCCCGAGGCCTCCAGGTGCTGTCCCAGACCATGGTGTCCACGCGCTCAGCTCTGGGAGAACCTTTGGGGTCTTACTGCCATGCGCCCTACTGGAACGTGTTCTCAGATTTTAACAACTGGGCTAAGGGTCCGAGCAAAGCCCAGTTTGAAAGAACCACAGAAAGATGACGCTTTGATTCTGGAGGCCTTATGGGGGCCCAGAAGAATCCCCAAAGCAAAAGGGACCCTTTTCCTTTTCCAGGACCAGCAGGCCAACCTCGAGGTGGGATGGCACCCCCTGCTGGGCGGGGTCGAGGCTTTGGCTCTGTGGTCATGCCGGGTTCCTTGTCCCCACCGGTCCCTGTGCCGTGCTGCCCCTTGGACCCAGGTCCCTCCCATCTCTAAAGTTCTATGTTGGATGGGTCCAGAACTCAACAAAATGCTGTGGGGAAACACAATGATGTGCCGGCAGACGACACACAAGGTTTCAAGGGAGAGCAGGTGCCCAAGGTGAGGAGGCCTATGACCCTCATTTGCCGCCCCCAGGGTGTCACAAACCCAGGCTGCAGAGTGGGACCCTGCCGGGCAGCACGACCCATGGCTGCTGAAGAAGGACAGGACACGGTGCTGCAGGACATGAAGATCCCCTAGTAAGCCGCTGCACCCAGCAATGGAGGTGCCCTCACAGCCACGTTCGGCACCAGTGCAGAGCAGAGCAGAAAGCAGGGCAGAGGGGCGAGTGCCATGCTCCAGACAAGGCGGCTCTGAGGCCCAGAGAGCCCGGGGACACAAGCTGGTTCCTGTGAGGTGAGACCGGCCTGGTACGGGACGGGAACGGACAGAAGGAAGGGGGCAAGATTCGAATGCAGAAAGGAACTCAGAGGCTCCCACAGCTCCCAGGGGAAGCCACGCACGGCAGGCGCAGAGTCAAGAGGGAAAAGCATGAATGAAAAGACATTTTGGTATGAGAAACGCTGCAGACCTGGGTGACGGGCAATGGGGACTAGAGGAAGGGTTCGAGGAGCGGCCCGAGAACAGTGGCAGCAGGGGGAGAGCTGGCACTTGGCCGAGTCAGGCATCATTGTCTGAGGTGGGAGAATGGGGCCTGCACTCGGTGAGCTGTGAAGATGGAGAGTTCCACAGGAAGTCACCGGCAGAGGGATGAAATGAGGCCACCAGGTGAAAGAAGGTTCCAGAACTGGATCTGAGGCGGAAGGTGTGTGGGAGAGGCAGGGGGAATCCAGGGGGGCTGGACAGAAGGGGTGTGTCTGATGGTGGTCAAGTAATGGAGGAGGGAAAAAAAAAGAGAGAAAACCACCCCCGAGCCCAGCCTTGTAACTGCTCTGCTCCTCTGTGAGCATATGCAGGCCCCAGGGTGCCCGTCCTGCTTTCCTGCCCTGCAGGCCTGGCTCACGCAGGCTGGGTGGGCTCAGCTCCGTGGCCCACTTTGCTTTTGTGCCTCACTTTGTGCAGAATCAACCATGAACTGTGAGTGAACTATCATCAGCACTCAAAGTTCTCCAAACGCCCATTCAGCCACAGAAGGAACTCCAGATATAGTGAAGACAGACGATTGTTCTCCCTAGAAGTACATTCTTTAAACAGGCAAATGCCCCCCAACATCAGGGACGCGGATGAGTCTGAGGTCACCACATTTCTCTCCCTGCAGTGACTCATGGGCCACTTCTACAGATTCCCGGCCAGAACCCTTCCAGAAGTTCCAGTTTCCACTCAGCTAACTCCAGAACCTTCCACCTGAAGGACAGAGACTAAGAACTCAAATCTACCCACTGCCAGAGTGTGCTTCTGTTTTCCTCTTTCTTTTTCCTACTGGTGCCTGCTGGGGCCTTTTGAAGGCTGGCGCATTAACTTAGCAACAACACGCCCAGAAGCTGAGAAGTAACTGAACATCATTTTTTCCAACAAAATCCTCCTGAACCACAATCTTACTTATTAGTCTCTTGCTCATTAAAGGACAGCGTCTCTCCCCGATCAATTTGTCCAGTCTTGAAGTCAAAGACGGTCACTGTGTCCATTTCAACATCGTAGAAGCAGATTTTGGAATCAGGGCTGTTGTCAGCCTAGGAGAAGAGAAAACCAGAAAGCTCACGGCGCCTGCCCAGACCAGAGGGTTTGTGGGCTATGCTAGGGGGCTGACACAGCACATGTCAAGAGAAACACACCCAGTGTCACCAAGTCCACAGGCCACTCAGCTTCCAAGGACTAGCATGCTTTCAATATTCATAATTTGTTGGTTTCGGTGTTTTTTGAGACAGGGTCTCGCTCTGTTGCCCAGGATGGAGTGCAGTGGTGCGATCTTAGCTCAATGCAGCCTCCGCCTCCCGGGCTCAGGTGATCCTCCCACCTCAGCCTCCCTAGCAGCTGGGATTGCAGGTGCGGGATAACCGTTCTCAGCTGAAACTCCTTTATTACAGCTGAACTTTTACACTGTTTCCTTCTGCCATGGTCAAGTAGGCCCCTTCTGCCAGCCCCTGCCTCCTCCCAGCCCCGTGTTCTCCCCCATGGCACCTCCGGGACCCTGTGCTTTCTCTCTCTTTTGGGTCTTCCCGTCAGTGTTAACCCCTTAGAATGCACCCTCGACCTTTTTGAGGCTCCTGGCTGCCTCCTTCTCCCAGTGGCCCCACCTCCCTGGCGGCACCTGCTCACCTGGCTTCCCAGGCCCCATCTGGGTTCTCAGGGTCACAGTGGCCACTGTTTTTCCTCCTTGGGGACATCCTCTCGCCTGTCCCTTGAGCTCCGCCTGCAGCCCTGGCCCTCCCTTCTGACCAGGTGTGGGACTGCCCACTGGCTGCCTCCCAGGCACCTGCCCTTCTGCTCATCCACCTTTACAGCAAACATCTCCTCACCCAGTTTCCTTTCCCACCTGGCTGCAAAGGTTAGAAACGACTTCTGCAGCCCTGTCCTGCCCTACCCCTCGGCCAGTCCATCGTCAAGCCCCACTGCGGCTGCTCGAGCCCTCCAGTGGCTGCCACGGGGACCAAGTAGGCATCTGCACCCACCGACCCCTTGATCCATCTTCTAGAAAGAACCCTCTAGAAAGATGATATTGACATTATCCTCATCCTTCTGCCCTGAGGTGAAAGTCCCACCTGCGTCAGCCTTGGCCCTGCCCTTCACCACGAGTGCAGACCCTCGATGAGGACAGGCTTTGCCAATGCTGGCCTCTGCCCTCTGCTGTCCCCACCAGTCCTCACCTGCTCACTCTCGCCCCAACCTTGGCTGGGCCGTCACCCCCTCAGCAGGCCTGGCCCGAGCTCCACAGCAGCGTAATGCTGTGCAGTTCCACACCCTCCAAGCACACATGCCTCCTTCCCTGCTCATCCACAGGCAGTGGGCGGGGTCCTTGTGCTCACCTGAGCACCTCTGTGTCCGTGGTGCCTAGCAAAGCGTCTGGCCCATGGCAGGAGATCAGTCACGGCCCTTGAATGAGCGAATGAACAAGGGAACCGGCACCAGCGGAAGGGAAGGAACCAGGGAAGGAACCAACCGGCTCCAAACAGCGCTGCCATGCCCTGCCACCCCTGCCAGACCCTTCCATGTGGCTGCCGCCGGCCCTCTGCACACCGACATCACCCTGCCTCTCTGAGTGGGACGCCTGAGGGCTCTCCAACAGTCCTGTGCCTCCTCGCGTGCCAAAGAAAACTGAGTGGGATGAAGAAGGCAGGGATGAAGAGGAAGCGAGCAACTCTCCGACAAGGAATCGACTGTTTCGATGAAGGAGGAGTTGGAGAAAGGCAGGGGACAGAAGATGGCAGGTCGGGGAGGAACAGAGGCTGGGTGAGGACCATGCTGGGGAGGTTCCCGGAGAAGGTGGGAGGGAGAGACCCGGGGAGAGGAGGGGAAGGAGAGTGGGGCTGAACAGAACACAGGACAGGAAGACTTGCACAGGAGGAGAGAGGCACGAGCAGGCAGGAGGCCTGGCCTGGGAGGACAGAGGTGAGGAGGCGGAGTGGGCGAGTGGACGAGGGGTGGCCTCACCTTGCTGGGGAGGATGCTGATGGTGCTCCCGCTGCTGCTGCACCGCAGAGAAGCGATGCCCCCCACCCCAGGGACCAGCTCCGCCAGGCTCCTGCAGCTACAGTGCGCTTTGGCCTCTCTGCAGGGAGGAAGACGGACCTCAGTGCCCGCCAGAGGCCCAGTTCCCAATTCTCCGCCCACCCTGAAACCTCTGTTCACCGGATGAGTGCTGCACAGCTCTTAGGCTGCTTCTCACCCTGGGTGGCGCGTGTGCATCATGAGGTGGGGCAAACGCAAAACACAGGGTGAGTTCTTCCACCTCAGGTACTCTTGCGAACAAAGACGAATATGAGTGCTTCGTCCCCTTCCTCTTGTTCAAGTACCTTATTAAAAATGCTGTTCTAGGCCAGGCGTGGTGGCTCACACCTGTAATCCCAGCACTTTGGGAGGGTGAGGCAGGCAGATTACTTGAGGGTTGAACCCAGCAGGCGGAGGTTGCAGTGAACCGAGATCATGCCACTACACTCCAGCCTGGGCGACAGAGTGAGACTCCATCTCAAAAACAAAAAACGAAAAAAAACAAAACAACGCTGCTGTACGCCGTTCTATACCTGGAGTTTGTGCCTTATGCTCTGTTTCCGCGATTTTTCATAGCACGTGGGGACTGCTTCATCGCCCGCTGTGACAGCTGCACAGTTTCCCGTCATAGGGACACACTGAGCTATTTAACTCGTCCCCTGCCAGTGACATTTAGCTGTTTCTAGTTTGTTGCTGACATAATCAATACAAAGTATGTAGTGGTAGCTTGTTTTTTTTTTTTTTTTGAGACGGAGTCTCGCTCTGTCGTCCAGGCTGGAGTGCAGTGGCGCCATCTTGGCTCACGGCAAGCTCCCCTCCCGGGTTCACGCCATTCTCCGGCCTCAGCCTCCCCAGTAGCTGGGACTACAGGCGCCCGCCACCGCGCCCGGCTAATTTATTTTTGTATTTTTAGTAGAGACGGGGTTTCACCGTGTTAGCCAAGATGGTCTCGATCTCCTTGACCTCGTGATCCGCCCGCCTCAGCCTCCCAAAGTGCTGGGATTACAGGCGTGAGCCACCACGCTTGGCCGTGGAATTCTTTTCTATGGGACATCTGTCTCTTCTCCCCTATTTATTGACTTACTCATAGCATTCGGACTCACACATAGTCATTTTTTTACTTTGGTATATAATTCAAGCTTCTTTCCTTCCTTCCTCCCTCCCTCTTCCCTTCCCTCCCCTCCCCTCCCTTCCCTTCTCTCCTTCCTTCTTTCCTTCCTCCCTCCCTCCCTTCCTTCCCTTCCTTTTTCTTTCTTTCTTTCTCTCTTTTTGTCTTTTCCCTCCACTCCTCTTCCTCCCCTCCCCTTCCTTTTCTCTCTCCCTCTCTCTCTCTGAGACAGGGTCTCTCGCTCTGTCGCCCAGGCTGTAGTACAGTGGTGTGATCTTGGCTCACTGCAGCCTTGACCTCCTGGGCTCAAGTGATCCTCCTGCCTCAGCCACCTGAGTAACTGGTACTACAGATGCAAGCCACCATGCCTGGCTAATTTTTTTTTTTTTAGAAATTGGGTTTCACCATGCTGCCAAGGTTGGTCTTGAACTCCTGGGCCTAAGCAATCCACCTCTCTTGGCCTCCCAATGTGCTGGGACTTGCAGGATGAAATGGGCCACCCAGAAAAAAAAAAAAATAATAAATAAATAAAATGCTGGGACTACAGGCATGAGCCACCGCATCTGGCCTGCTTTATTTATTCTGTTGCTCCAATTATTCCAGCTTTGGCTATTAGGACCTCTTTTGGTGGGTTCTGTGTCTCTGTGACCCCCACCCTGCCATCTTTATGAGGTTTTTTGGTTTGCTTTGTTTTTAGCACTTCCTCACTTTCGGGCAGCACAGATGCTGCCAGCTCATTTGTACATTTCCTGTCCTGGTCCTAGAGTCAGCATCTCTCCAAGGATCCATAGCTCCTTTATTGGAGGATGGTGGTAGAAACCAAGGTCTGGGCACCAGGTGTGCCTGCTGGGACAGGGTTGTTGCTTCTAGGTCCTCTCAGCTGACACAGCGAGGAAATATGTGTGTACCAACGGGTACATTGATACAGACCTACGATTCTGTGTATGGAGTCATCACTACCTACATGAAGCCAGGGATTTGTTCATGCTGACACCTCTACCTCTAATCCACTCTCCCAGGGCTTATTCTAGTCCCTCCACTTGCTAATCTGTAACTCCCACTCCCACCACGCGATGCCAGGCTCCTGCCATCTACCCTCCATTTGCTCAGCTGTCCAATTCCAGTGCACACGCATCACAGGATCAGCATTGCTCATCCCAACCCCTGTGGGGAGCAGAATTCTCCACTAGAGAGCCGAGCTCCTGTGCAGTTCCTTCGGCCTAAGTGCTCGCCAGGGCCTCCCCTCACTCCCAGAGCCACTTAGGTCAGCACTTTCCCCCCACACCCTTTAGTGAAGCTGTTTCATACATTTGGTAACACAGTGAGACTGTTTTGTTACCTTCTGTGTTCCATCCTGGGGTCCTCTAACATTCTAAGTGATTTTTTTTGAGACAGGGTCTCACTCTGTGGCCCAGGCTGGAGTACAGTGGCACAACCACAGCTCACCGCAACCTCGATCTCCGAGGCTCAAGCAATCCTCCCACCTCAGCCTCCCAAGCAGGTGGGACTACAGGTACGTGCCACCATGCCCAGCTAATTTTTAAAAGTTTTTGTAGAGACAGGGTTTTGCTATGTTGCCCAGGTTGGTCTCAAACTCCTGGGCTCAAGCAGTCTTCTCGCCTTGGCCTCCCAAAGTGCTGGAAATACAGGTGTGAGCTACCCTGCCCAGCCTGAATGATTTTTTAAACATTTGTATACATTAAGGTTCACACTTTGCACCATAAAGCGCTATGATTTCCAACAAATGTACAATGTCATGCACTCATCATATAGAAGCTTCCCCACCCTCACCACTCCCTGTGCTTCAACTACTCAAGCCTCCTCTCCCCGACACGGCTCCACCACCAGGCAAAGGCCAGGAACTGAGCCCCAACATGAGGCATTCCAGAGCACAAGTGGCATGTCAGTGTTAAAATGGGCACCTAAGGAGTCTTCTGGCTTCTAACTCACTTTCTACCCATCACACTGTCTCCTGACTGACTAAAAAAATGTTCACACTTCTATTTGGAAAAAAAATTTACCTTCGGGAAAGATCAAAGCTTTTAAAGTGAGCCAAGTCTGTCCCTACAACCAGGAAATTCCCACAGATGTCCAAGAAGCAGGGATTCCCCTCAGTCTCCGAGAAAAGGAGGAGTTGTTTGACAGTCCCCTGAGGAAAAGGAACAAGAAATGGATATATTTCATGTTAGTTACTGAACATTGTTCACAGATAACCTTGTACACACAAGAAATGGATATATTTCATGTGAGTTACTGAACATTGTTCACAGATAACCTTGTACACTCCACTCATTCACTCGCTCAGTGTTTACTGACGGCTCAGAGTGTGCCCAGCACTCTGCTGGACTCTAGTGCTGCGGGGGAAGGACGGGGCCCTGTCCTCAGGAGAGCTCTGGTGCCTCCAGTCTAGAGGGGAAAACAGACAGCAGTGCAGTCGACAAACAAATACATATGTAATCTCAGCTGAGTAAGTGCCATGTAGGTAAAGAATGGGATCTCAGGAAAGTGCCAGGCACAGAGAGAGGGCGAATTCCATCCACCGGGGAGCTCTGGGGGGCCCTGTCTGTGGAGGCCCTGTCATGTGAAAGCCGCAGGAATACTTGTTACGTTGTGTCACGTGAGTGGTTACCCTGGGTGAGGCAGAGGGGGAGAGGAAGGAGGAGAGGGGGAGAGGAAGTTACATGCTGGCAATGTCCCACCCACGAAAAGCCCCTGAACCGTACGCTTAGGCACGACGCACCCACTCTTTCTAAGTGTGTGGGTATTTCAGTAAAATGTTTAAGAAGTCAGCCAGGTGGGCAGAGGCCACAGGGGCGTTCCTGCAGGCTGAGGGGAAGAGTGAGATTTCCTTCTAAGTGAAACTGGAAGACTGCACGGTTTTGAGCTGGGAAGTGATTTCGCATCATTTATATTTTCAAAGCATCACCTTGGCCTTTCCAGCACGTTAGAAAGCACGTCCCACAGTCGGCACGTTAGAAAGCAGGCCCCACAGGCCGGGCGCGGTGGCTCATGCCTGTAATCCCAGCACTTTGGGAGGCCAAGGCGCGTGGATCATGAGGTCAGGAGATCGAGACCATCCAGGCTAACACGGTGAAACCCCGTCTCTACTAAAAATACAAAAAATTAGCCGGGTGTGGTGGTGGGTGCCTGTAGTCCCAGCTACTCGGGAGGCTGAGGCAGGAGAATGGTGTGGACCCGGGAGGTGGAGCTTGCAGTGAGCCGAGATCATGCCACTGCACTCCAGCCTGGGCGACAGAGCAAGACTCCATCTCAAAGAAACAACAACAAAAAAGAAAGCATATACCCCACAGTCACCCCACAGTCGTGCTGGAGCAGACCCCATGCTTTGTGGTGTGTCTTTTAGGGACTAACCTTAATCCTCTGAGTTTCAAAGCAAAGCTCTTGGCTGAATTCAACCAATGCCCAGTGAATGCCTACACCCTGCCCAGCAGTGGGTTGGGGGAGGAGCATCACGAGTGAGTGGCACATCCCCAGGGCACTCCATGTGGGGGCAGCGAGTCAGATGCGAACGGCTGAATGCATCCTGGGGCCAAGACAGGCAGCAGGGAAGCCACAGATCTAGTGCATGGGAGCTGCACAGAATCTGAGTGGCAAGGCAGGCTGGAAGGTGGGCAGAGCTCCAGGAGAACTTAGTGGGCACGGAAATCTAAACACAGACTCCAAAAGCCAGCAAAGGGGCAGGAGCCTGCACAGTGTGTTTAGGAAACTGAGGGTGAGGGACGGATGGCTGGAGTCAGGGTGGGAGTATTCCAAGCTGAGGAAGCTCACTTCATTTTGATGTATCCAGCGGGAGCCTAATAAATGCTTATGGAATGAGCAAGTGGCGCTTGAACACAGGATAAAAAGAGCAGGGGGAGCGGACTAGCTGATGGGGCCAGGGCTGACACTATTAATGATGACAGAGAGCACTGGAGGCTCCTCGGTGAGCTCACTCCCTGCCCTGCCCCTTACCTGCTGGGCCCCGGGTTCAGATCTGAGCTCAACTCTTTTACATTCTTTAACATCTCTATGTCAATACATTCCCAACTCCCAAAGTACTGTCTTCAGGGCACTGACCCAGCTCCTGACCTCCAGAGCTTGTATTTCCAGCTGTCTCTTAGACACCCCTAAGGGCTCTCCAAGGCACCACGAACTTGCATCCTGCCCCGCCCCCTATGCCAGCTCTGCCTCTGGAGTTCCTGTCTTAAAGGTGCCACGACAAACCCAACCTCTCAGCCTAGAAAACTCAGAACATCCTCAGTTCTATACTCTCTGTAGCCACCCATCATGCAACTGGTCACCCCCCTTATAAGAGCCACAGTGCCCCTCCACTCCAGCTCTGCTGGTGGCTGCTGCCTGGGGCCAGGCTGAGCTGCTCTCCTGCGGCGTCTCCCACAACTTCACTCTTCTCCACCCTTAAGCTCGGCTCCCCACTACGCTGGCACAGGAGTTACTTTCTAGGGAGCAAATGACACAAAGCCAAGAAAATAAGTCAAAATTGGGGAAAGGAAAGAACTGTTATCAGAGGAAGGTGAGTCCTTTTCAGGGATCAGGCCCCCAGAGACCTTAAATGAGGCAGCAGCCACGCCCTGCTCTCCCTTGAGCTGTGTTCTTCTCTGGAAACTGCCTGCTGCCGCCACAGGTAGCTGAGAACTAACCTGATAAGCTGCCGCAGACCATACCTGCACCAATGCTCAGCCCATTGCTAATCAATGGTATTTCCATCAACCAAAGAGGATTCCTGACCAACAACCTGACATCAGCCTGTGCCCGGTCCCTCTTTTCGGCCTTAAAAACCTGCCTGTAACAAACGTAAAATGGAGCCCAGGCCCAGTGTTCCTCGGGGCTGAGTTTTCTGGGCAGCTGCCTTTATCCTGGCTCAGGTAGACTACTCACTTAATTACTTATTTATTTTTGAGACAGCGTCTCACTCTGTTGCCCAGGCTGGAGTGTAGTTGTACAACCACAGCTCACTACAACCTCAACCTCCCTAGGCTCACGTAATTGTCCCACCTAAGCCTCCCAAGTAGCTGGGACCATAGGTTTGCCACCATGCCTGGCTAATATTTTTGTATTTTTTTTGCAGAGACGAGGTCTCACTATGTTGCCCAGGCTGGTCTGGAACTCCTGGGCTAAAGCAATCCTCCCGCCTGGGCCTCCCAAAGTGCTGGGATTACCGTCATGAGCCACCATGCCCAGCCAAGTAGACTGTTTAAATCACATTTTGTGCTTCAGCCTCTTTCTTTTTGGTCAACAAAATGTACCTGTCACTCCTAGCTTCAACCTCAACTGCCCTCAGGGTGAGGGTCCAGGTGACCAGCCCTCCTGCCTCCCTTCCCACCTCCCACCACCAACCGGTCCCATATACCACCCCCTTCCATGGCACTTGACCTTTGCATGGGAGGCCCCTCAGGTTCTCCATGGGGCAGATGTGACTCCCTGAAACATACGCAGGGCTGGGGCCCCAAAGTTCTGGCCTAGGAAGCTGTCCTTTTAAGGACTGGAAGCTCCTAAGTGTCTGTAGTCACTGCGTCCCTGACACGAACACTAACAGCAGCCATGCATCTGCATCCTGAGGAGGGATAGTGTCCAGGAAGGACATGGTGGGTGTCCAACAAGGGTCATGAGGGATCACTAACCCACCCTTACTCACGCCAGAACCACCTTACTAGTTACAACTGACATGTATTCCTTTTGTAACTTAATAAATTAGTGGCCAGGCATGGTGGCTCACACCTCTAATCCCAACACTTTAGGAGGCTGAGGCAGGAAGGTCACTTGAGCTTGGTTCAAGACCAGCCTGGGCAACATAGTGAGACCCCATGTCTACAAAAATATAATAGTAATAACAAAATTAGCCAGGGATGGTGATTGGCACCTGTGGTCCCAGCTACTTGGGAGGCTGAGGCAGGAGGATGAATTGACCCCAGGAGTTTGAGGCTGCAGTGAGCTATGATGGCACCACTGCACTCTAGCCTGGGCGACAGGATGAGATCTTATCTGTAAAAAAAATAAATAAAAATGAAAATAAAAAATTAGCCAGGCATGGTGGTGCATACCTATGGTCCCACGCTCAGGAGGCTGAGGTGGGAGGATCGCTTGAGCCCAGGAGGTCAAGACTGCAGTGAGCTATGATTGCCACTGCAGTGCAGCCTGGGCAACAAAGTGAGACTCTGTTTCTGAAAATAAAATAAAATAAAAAATTAACAGAGGAATAAAAGGACCCAACTCCATGGCAACTGTTGTTAGGTGTCTTCCCAAGCTCTACAAGTAGGACTTCTCAGTGGGCCCACTGTTATTTCCCATCATGCCACTAGTGTTCTCCCAGCAGGCCATTCACCCTTTCCCATCATGCCACTGGCCTCTCCCAGCAGGCCATTCACCCTTTCCCATCACACCACTGACCCTCTCCTAGCAGGCCATTCACTCTTTCCCATCATGCCACTGGCCCTCTCCCAGAAGGCCATTCACCCTTTCCCATCATGCCACTGGCCCTTTCCCTGCAGGCCACTGGTGCCCGCACAGCCCCACCTCTGGAGGTCTTTTCTTGGCAAACACAGGTCTTGAACAACACAGGTCTGATTTTCAAGGGCCCACTTACATGAACTTTTTTTTTCAATAAAGATATTTAAAGGCCAGGCGCAGTGGCTCACACCTGTAATCCCAGCACTTTGGGAGACTGAGGCGGGTGGATCACCTGAGGTCAGGAGTTTGAGACCAGTCTGACCAATATGGTGAAACCCCATCTTTACTAAAAATACAAAAACTAGCCAGGTGTGGTGGCATATGCCTGTAATCCCAGCTACTCGGGAGGCTGAGAAAGGAGAACTGCTTGAACCTGGGAGGTGGAGGTTGCAGTGAGCCGAGATCATGCCACTGCACTCCAGACTGGGCAACAGAGTGAGACTCTGTCTTTAAAAAAAAAAAAAAAAAGTATGGCCGGGTGCAGTGGCTCATGACTGTAATCCTAGCACTTTGGGAGGCCAAGGCGGGCAGATCATGAGGTCAAGAGATCGAGACCATCCTGGCTAACACGGTGAAACCCTGTCTCTACTAAAAATACAAAAAAAATAGCTGGGCGTGGTGGTGGGCGCCTGTAGTCCCAGTTACTCGGGAGGCTGAAGCAAGAGAATGGCGTGAACCCGGGAGGCGGAGCTTGCAGTGAGCGGAGATCGCACCACTGCACTCCAGCCTGGGTGACAGAGCGAGACTTCGTCTCAAAAAAAAAAAAAAAAAAAAATTGACTTTTTTTTGGAGATTTGTAACAATCTGAAAAAACTCAGACAAACTATGTAGCCTAGAAAGAACAAAAAAAATTAACAGGTATGTCGCAAATGCATAAAATATAGGTAGATACTAGTCTTTTATCAGCCACGTCCATAAAGTATACACAAATCTGCACATGCTTCCAGAGATGGCACTATGTGCAGCTGAGCGAAGTGTAAACCAACAGAAAGATGCGATCTGCAATCATAACCGCAGACAGGGAGCTGTGGCCCACATTGTGCTCCTGTCGGCATTTCACAGCTGCCTCCTGTTGCCACTGTGCTCAGTTTCACTCAAGTGTTTCGAGGATCCCCTTAAAATGTTGTGCAGTGCTAATCACCTCCAAGTGGGCAGCTCCTCTCTCCAGCAAAATGCACGTCACAGTAAAAAGTGACCTCTCACGGTTCTAGAGGATTTTTCATGCATTTCGTGCAATACTGTAAAAGGTGAATAACCCCAGGGGGACCCATGTGACATGCCACTAGTGATGCTGGAAGTGCTCCCGAGAAGCAAGGGAAAGCCGTGACACTACAAGAAAACGTGGAATTGCTTGATATGGACAGTAGATTCGGGTCTGCAGATGTGGACGCCACCTGTGGATGCCACCATTTCAGAAAGATGATTCATCCTGTAGACTTAGGGTATCGATAAACACAGTACAGTACTGTGAATGTATTTCTCTTCCTCATGATTTCTTAGTAGCATTTTCTTTCCTCTAGCTTACTTTACTGTAAGAATGCACTATGTAATACATAGAACATATGAAATATGTGTTAATCGACTGTTCATGTTGTTGGTGAGGCTTCCAGTCAATGGTAGGCTGCGAGTACTGAAATTCTGGCAGAGTCAACAGTTATATGGGGATTTTCAACTGCTCAGGTGGTTGGCGCCCCTACCCCTGTATTGTTCAAGGGTCGTCTAAGCAGCTGCCCCTCAACTGTCCTTAAGAACACAGCCTGGCCGGGCGTGGTGGCTCAGGCCAGTAATCTCAGCACTTTGGGAGGCTGAGGCAGGTGGATCACCTGAGGTAAGGAGTTCGAGACTAGGCTGGCCAACATGGTGAAATCCCGTCTCTACCAAAAATAGAAAAAATTAGCCGGGCGTGGTGGCGGGCACCTGTAATCCCAGCTACTAGGGAGGCTGAGGCAGGAGAATTGCTCGAGTCCCAGAGGCGGAGGTTGCAGTGAGCTGAGATTGTGCCACTGCACTCCAGCCTGGGCAAAAAGAGCAGAACCCCAACTTAAAAAAAAAAAAAAAGCCTTGCTCTACCTCCCTTTATGTCCACAACAGATGCCCACATGCAATGGGAGGAGTCAGAGAGGCATAGGTAAAAAGACAGAGGGGTGGGCAGGGATGGCAGCAACAAAAGTGTGCTTGCTCTGGGCTTGGGATGCCCAGAAGGCTCTCAACTACTCCCTTCCAGCTTTACTGCCTCCCCTCGCACCCAACAGGCTGCAGGAAAACATGTGGTCTCGGCAGCTCCCTCTGCCCGTACTTCTCTCCCAGCTGGCACTGCAGCCATGTGGCTCCTCCCCATGTCTTCCCTCCACCTGATTCAGACAGAAGTCCTCCACAGAGGGGCCCACCCGCTTCCGTCTTCTCCTTGGCACTTATCGCTGACTTCTGTCCCGTCTGGATGCCAACGAGAATCGACAATCCATGATGGAAGCACACGAGCACCATGTAAGGTACAAGGACAGGAATGTGGCCGCCCCAGGCAATCAGACGCTGGGTCCCAAGAAGGAACTTGGAGATGGATAAAAATCACAACGATAGCTAAAATCAGGCTCGTGACAAAAGCTCTCAACCTGGTCACAGAACCTTGCTGCACACAGTGGGCTGAACGGTGCCCCTCCCAAAGATATGTCCACTCAGACCTGTAGTCCCAGATGCTTGCAGGGCTAAGGCAGGACAATCACTGGAGCCAGGAGTTCAAGTCCAGCCTGGGTGACATAGTGAGATCCTGTCCCTTAAAAAAAAAAAAAAAAAGACATGGCCGGGCGTGGTGGCTCACGCCTGTAATCCCAGCACTTTGGGAGGCAAAGGTGGGTGGATCACGAGGTCAGGAGTTCAAGACCAGCCTAGCCAATGTGGTGAAACCCCATCTCTACTAAAAAGAAATACAAAAATTAGCTGGGCTCCGTTGCCCAGGCTGGAGGACAGTGGCGCAATCATAGCTTACCGAAGCCTTGACTGCCCAGGCTCAAGCCACCCTCCCGCCTCAGTCTCCTGAGTAGCTGGCACTATAGGCGTGCGCCACCACACTCAGCCAATTTTTTTTTGTTCTTTAACAGATGGGTCTCAATATGCGGCCCAGGCTGGTCTCAAACCGCTGGGTTCAAGTGGTCCTCCCACCTCGGCCTCCCCAAAGTGCTCAGATTACAGATGTGAGTTACAGCGCTCGGCCTTTATATAACTTTTGACTTCCCCAAAACATTAACTAGTACAGCCTACTGTTGACAACAAGACTTACCAATAACGTAAGCAGTTGATTGACACATATGTATATGTTGTATGTATCATATACTGTTTTTCTCACAATAAAGTCACCCAGAAAAGGAAAATGTTATTAAGAAAATCGTAAGGAAGGAAAATATGTTTACTATTTGTGAGGTGGAAGTGGGTCATTATCGAGCTCTTCATCCTCATCATCTTCACACTGAACAGGCAGAGGAGGTTGCTGATCTTGGTGGCTCGGGGTGGCAGAACCAGAAGAAATGTGCATCTAAGTGGCCCCTGCAGTTCAGACCTTGTGGTTCAAGGTCAAGTGCACAAGCCAAGGAACAGCAAAGCCTGCCAGCGCCACCTCATGCTGGAAGAGGCAAGGTGGAAGAGCTGGAGGCTCACCCTCAGAGCCTCCAGAAGGCACCAGCCTGGACAGCACCTGGATTGCAGACTTCTGGCTTCCAGAACTGTGAGAGAAAAAATGTCTGTGTCGGAAGCCCCTCGGTTTGTGGTAATTTGTTAGGGCAGCCACAGGAAATAAACACACTGTGTCTGCCCCCAGGTTCCAGCCAGTGTGTGTGGGATGCAGACGGGGCAGTGGATGCCTGACTTTACTCAGAAGGGAACCTCCTGGCCGGGCGTGGTGGCTCACGCCTGTAATCCCAGCACTTTGGGAGGCCGAGGTAGGCAGATCACGAGGTCAGGAGTTCGAGATCAGCCTGGCCAACATGGTGAAACCCCGTTTCTACCAAAAATACAAAATTAGTTGGGCGTGGTGGCGCACACCTGTAGTCCTAGCTACTCGGGAGGCTGAGGCAGCAGAATCGCTTGTACCTGGGAGGCGGAGATTGCAGTGAGCTGAGATCACGCCACTGTACTCCAGCCTGGGCGACAAAGCAAGACTCCATCTCAAAAAAAAAAAAAAAAGGGAACCTCTTAGAGGTCGCCCTGGCCCTCCCACAAGACACATGCGGGAGACAGCCTGGCTAAGGACATTATGTCCTGAACTGGAGTCACCCAGCCAGCCGTCAGGGTGCACGTTAAGCCCAGCAAGGATTTATTTTCTTTTCATAGCCCCGTGTATTCAAAGTCCTGCAAAGTCATCCTTTTCACTGCAAAAGGTCCTTGCCCTGTCTCCCGATTTCTGAAGTGACAGCCACAGATTGAACAGCTGTCCCAGGATTCATTTTCACCATCAAGCACCTGACGCGGGAAATCCCATCTAGCGAGGTGATGTGGTTTGGCTCTGTGTCCCCACCCAAATCTCACGATGAATTGTAATCTCCAGTGTTGGAGGTGGGGCCTGGGGGGAGGCGACTGGATCATGGGGGTGGTTTCTCACAGTCTCCTAGTGTGTTCTGTGATAGAGATCTGACGAAATCTGGCTGTTTAGAGTGTGGCCCCTCCCGCTTCACTCTCTCTTCCTCCTGCTCCGGCTATGTAGGATGTGCCTGCTTCCCCTTCGCCTCCCACCAGGATTGTAAGTTTCCTGAGGCCTCCGCAGTCATGCTTCCTGTAAAGCCTGCAGTAATGTGAGTCAACAAAGCCTCTTTTCTTTATAAATTACCCGGTCTAAGGTAGTTCTTTACACAGTGTGAGAAAGAACTAATAACCTTAGGTGAAATCAATAAACAGGCTTTGGCTCAATTGAGAGGCAGGATTTCAAACTCTGCTCTGGTTTTCTTGCAGTGGAGCAGCAACTTACCTGCCAGGTTCGAACTTGAACTCGGTTTGACTCCACCGTGTAAACGTTTTCTTCATGCATTGCTAACACGGGCGTCTCACACAAGAAGGTCCCTAAAATGAAAGACGAACATCAGGATGGTGGCCGCTCATCTGCCAGACTTGCTGGGAGTTTCAGGAGCATTCCCACACATGATCCCTAATTAATCTCAGCCTCACCACAGCTTCATAGGGGTGCGCTATCTGCACCTCGCAGATGAAGAAAATGAGGCTCTGAGGCACAGGGAACTGTCATGGCCACGGCTAGCAGTGGCAGTGCGTGCAGGTCCTGGGCTGATGTGGAGACTCCATGCTGGGCTCTGGGCTCCCTGCCCTGCACCCCTCCCATCTGGCAGCTGGTGCTCCCAGCAGCACAGCATCTATGACAACACACCAAGTTAAGCAAATGTTTGCTCATTTTAGGTGGAACTCTGGTGGCCACAAGCCCTGGTCCCTGGACCTAACTATTAGGGTTGGTGCAAAAGCAGTTTTTGCCATCAACCACAATTACTTTTGCAGCAACATAATAGATAAGAATCTAGAGGCGGGCGTGGTGGCTCACACCTGTAATCCCAGCATTTAGGGAAGCTGAAGCAGGTGGATCACATGAGGTCAGGAGTTTGAAACCAGCCTGGCCAACATCGTGGAATGTTGTCTCTACTAAAAATACAAAAATTGGCCAGGTGTTGTGGTGCATGCCTGTAATCCCACCTACTTGGGAGGCTGAGGCACGAGAATCGCTTGAGCCCAGGAGATGGAGGCTGCAGTGAGCCGCCATCACACCACTGCACTCCAGCCTGGGTGACACAGCAAGACTCTGTCTCAGAAAGAATCTAGTTAGGGAGATGATAATATACACAAAACAAAAAATATCCCAGCTCCTGCTGTGTTGGTCCTACTGGGGGAAATAAGAAGTTCACCCTTGCTCCTAGGGAGTCTACAGAGGAGAGGGGAGGAGAGGGGAGGGGAGGGGAGGGGAGGGGAGGGGAGGGGAGGGGAGGGGAGGGGAGGGGAGGGGATGTGAAGTGTCGGTACAATCCTGGACAGAGTGTGAAAAATGTTATGAGAGAACTTTAAGCAACAAAGTGTTAGCAGAGAAAAAACAGTGTGGGAAAGATCTGAGGGAGAGGCGGAAACTAGTGATGGATGTGCCTGAAGAGGCGGGGGCGTTCAAACACACGAGGGGGCAACCGCCCTGGGAAGAGCATGACACGCGGCCTCCTGTGTGGGCAGGCGGCTAAGGGGCAGGGTTGGTGAAGGTGGTAACTGTGGAATGGGGGGACCTGAGCAGCACATCCTGGTGGCAGGGCCACTGCAATGGGCTGGGAAATGTTCCCTAAAGATGCCAGGTCCTGCTCCCTGGCCTGTGTGAATATTACTTTATATGGCAGAAGATGGTAAGGTCTTGGGATGGGGAGATTATACTGAGTTATCCAGGTAGGCCCTAAATACACTCACGAGTGTCCCTGTAAGAGGGAGGGAGGCAGATTTCAGACCAGGGGCAATGTGACCAGAGAGACAGAGACTGGAGGTTTGGGACCACAAGCCAAAGACTGCTGGCAGCCACCAGAAGCTGAAACGGGTTCTCCCCTGGGGCTGCGGAGGAAGCGTGGCCCTGCTGACGCGATCACTTCTGTCCAGTGAAAAGTGAAACTGATTTGGGACCTCTGGCCTCCAGAACTATGGGAGAATACATTTCCCACATCTTTGTCTGAAGCCACCAATTTTGTGGTCCTTTGCTACAGCTGCCTCAGGAAACTCCCATAGATGTGCTGAAGAGAGCAGGAAGAAAACAATGGCCAAGGCCGGGTGCGGTGGCTCACGCCTGTAATCACACCACTTTCGGAGGCCGAGGCAGGCAAATCACCTGAGGTCAGGAGTTCGAGACCAGCCTGGCCAACATGTTGAAACCCCATCTCTACTAAAATATAAAAATTAGCCAGGTGTGGTGGTGCGCACCTGTAATCCCAGCTACTGGGGAGACTGAGGCAGGACAACTGCTTGAGCCCAGGAGGCGGAGGTTGCAGTGAGGTGAGATCGCACCACTGCACTCCAGCCTGGGCAATGATGGCAAAACTAACCGCAGAGAGCTGGAGAGATCTTGGGGACCTAGAAGGGTGTTTGAGATTAACGGAGTATGTCTGAAGAGCCACCTTGAAGTTTCAGACAGAGGCTGGCCTTGGGTCAAGACACCACAGGTCTCACTGCTGTGCATGGTCTGGAAACATTTCAGAAGATGGGAGGCAGCCACCTCCTCCCTGGAAGGAACCCCACAAAAGCACAGTGGTTGTTTATGCCCACACAGCAGGCCCCAGGATGCACTGGCAGCACGGGGCCACAGCTGCAGCCCTGGCTCTGGAAGCGCAGGCACCGGCACGAGGGTCTCCCCAGCCCCTGTGCCAGCCCTCAACTGCACCACAGTGGCCCTCTCATTAGGCAGGGAGGAAATAAAGCCAGGTAGTGGGAGTGCCTCTGTTGGGGTGAAAAGAACCCACCTGCACTCCGTATTGCGGCTCCAGAAAGCTCAAAGATCGCCACCTGCCTTCCGTTCCAGACTGCGACAGCATCCTGAAAAGAACCGTGGACATTCAAGGCAAAGGGCGGGAAAAGTGAGGTGCAACTGTACGCCCCACTGCACACTTCCAAAGCCTCCTCTAAACACTTCCGAACGCTGCTGCTCCGTCATCCTACGACTATGAGATCACTGGGTCCTCTGTGGACAGGCTGAGGCTGTTTTCCGTGTTATATAAGATATCCATGGGTTGTATTATGATTCTTTTCTTTTTTTTTTAGGTTTGGGGAATGGCAAAGAAAGTATCCCTCTCTTTCCTTTTTTTACTTTTTAAATTTATTGTTTAACTGAAATTTTTTTAATTTATAAGGGTACATGGCAGGTGTATATATTTTTTATTATTATGTTCTTTTTTTTGAGACATGATCTCACTCTGTCGTCCAGGCTGGAGTGCAGTGGCACGATCTCAGCTCACAGCAACCTCCACCTCCTGGGTTCAAGCGATTCTCCTGCCTCAGCCTCCCGAGTAGCTGGGATTACAGGCATACACCCCGACGCCTGGCTAATTTTTGTATTTTGGAGTTTTAGCATCTTGGCCAGGCTGGTCTCGAACTCCTGACCTCAAGTGATCTGCCCACCTCAGCCTCCCAAAGTGCTGGGATTACAGGCGTCAGCCACCGTGCCTGGCCTATATTCTTATTACGATTTTCTTTATGAATATAATGTACATGGATATCCAGGAAATAAGAGAATCTAGGATGGAACTGAGAGTGGCCTAACCTGCCATCTGGGGCCCTTGCTGCCCTGAACTACCTGGCTATGGGGCAGTTCTTCTGTCTGTGTCCCACCCACGGGTCCCCTTGGCAGTCACCTTGGTGGCAAACACCCCACTGATGTGCATGTCGGTGCGCAGGCTGTGTGCGACCCCCGTGGACAGGAAGCACACATTCAGCAGACTCGGGGAGACCTGCACGGCGGCCACTTGCTGGTGGAAGTGTGATGACATGGCCCGCTCGCTGAGGATGGCCACGGAGATGACGTTGTTCACTGCCAGCAGGTTCTTCCTGGAACCCCACTTCATTTCCAGGTTGCAAGAGAAAGAACCAGATGTGTGAACAGAGCAGGAGAAAGATGCAGTCAGGAGAATATTTACACACACGAGAACTCAGAAACCATTTCCAAGTACCATTGTTCTGGACTTAAAAAATGATCTTATAAGACATTATAAGAAAAGTCTTATAAAGGTAAAGAGTATGCTGTGTAGAAAGACTTCAAGATACTGATGCTCAAGAGTTGTGATTGGACAGGCAGCACTGGTATGTCTGTTCTGATGGGAAGAGCGTTTTCTAGAGTTTTTCTGAGTGGGACACACTTTTCTGAGTGTGACATACGGATGTTTATGTTTTTTATAAACAGACAGGAAGTTTATATAATGGATTAAATTATCCAGCTTTCCTCTGCTGATATGAAATGTTGGTTTCATAATTTTATATTAAACTTCTAAATCTATCTAAAAATAAATAAAGAGCTATGCAAAATAGGAAAGTATAAATTCCATATAGGAAAAAACCCAGACATCAGAAACTGCTCTGAAAGGGCTCAGATGTTGGACTTAGCAAAGACTTCAAAGCAGCCACTGGAAACGTGGTGAAGGAGCTGAAGGAAACCAGCCTGGTGAAGTGAAGGAAGCTACAACGACAGTGTCTCATCAGGTAGAGAACAGGAACAGAGAGAAATCATAAGAAAGAACCAAATGCTGCAGAGAAATTAAAACATCCTCACACAAAAACTTGTACACAAGTGTTCATAACAGCATTATTCAAATGTCCATCAGCTGATGAATGGAGAAAGAAAACGTGGTCTGTTCACAGCAGAGAATGTGATTCAGCCATGAAAAGGAGCAAAGCATTGACACAGGCTACAATCTGGAGGGGCCTTGAAACCTCAGCTCAGTGGGAGCAGCCGGGCACAAAAGACCAGGTGTTGTGTGATTCCATTTCCATGAAACATCCAGAATGGGCAAATCCTTAGAGAGAGGAGGTAGATTAGTGGCTGCCAAGAGCTGGAGAGGGGAAAATAAGAGTGACCACTAAAAGGTACAGATTTTTTGTGGCGCTGAAACTGTTCTAGAATTCACTGCAGTGATGTTTGTAAAATTGTGAATATACCAAAAACCACTTTGTATATATCATGAGTTATATCTCAGTAAAGCTCTTTTTCATATAGATAGAGAGAGATGGAGAGGGAGGGATGGGTTCGTGGGTAGATATATATTATAACTAATACAGGTCCACAATCTCTTATCTGCAATTCTGAAATCCAAAAGGTCTTTTAAAATGTCTTATTATTGTTATTTTCACATAGTCTTAAGTTGAATAACTGATAAAAATAGGTTCAGAGTTATTTATGGCCTCCACTTCCTTTTTTTTTTTTTTTTTTTTTTTTTTGAGATGGAGTCTCACTCTGTCTCCCAGGCTGGAGTGCAGTGGCGCGGTATTGGCTCACTGCAAGCTCCGCCTCCCGGGTTCACGCCATTCTCCTGCCTCAGCCTCCCGAGTAGCTGAGACTACAGGCACCCGCCACCACGCCCGGCTAATTTTTTGTATTTTTTAGTAGAGACAGGGTTTCACTGTGTTAGCCAGGATGGTCTCGATCTCCTGACCTCATGATCCACCCGCCTTGGCCTCCCAAAGTGCTGGGATTACAGGCGTGAGCCACCGTGCCTGGCCATGGCCTCCACTTTCATGCAGCAGAAAATGAGTGCACCGAACACCCTTGGAGGCTGTACCTGGATTTGCGTGATGTTTCCTTGGAGCTCGGTAGGGGTCTGAAGGGCCCACCTGTCCTTGCCCTCTGCCCCGGGGCTGCCCAGGAAGTCTGGTACTTTCCTCCACATGGCTACTCGCCCTCTGTCGGTACCAGCGGCCAGAAGACCTACAGGTAGAAACAAACTGCATGTGAACAGAGTTAAAAAAAGGGAACAAAACAGCAACAAGCTCTGTTCTCTAACCCCCTTCTTCAAAGCATCAGCCCTCGCCCAGTCTGGTGCCTCTCCACCTCATCCCTGGCTGCATCTTTCTGCCCAGGTCCTTGCTGCCCTGACCTCACAGTGCTAGTGCGGGGGTGGTGGGGGATGCTGCTCTCCCAGCTTTCCTAGAGGCCAGTGGGCCTGGCTCGGGGCTGCCCCATGCTCAGCACTCAGCAGGCACTAGAGACGCGGCTCTGGCTCACCTCCTAGTCTCCTGTGCTCTGGATGTGCACATGCACACATACACACACATGCATGCACACACACACACACACACACACTTCCTGCACTGTCCTTCCCGTGGCACTTCAGGAGGGAACAGAGATCAGTGAGCAGGAATCGGTTTGCTTCTTTTTAGACGGGGTCACGCTCTGTCACCCAGACTGGAGTGCACTGGCACCATCTTAGGTCACTGCAGCCTCAACCTCCCAGGCTCAAGCAATCCTCCCACCTCAGCCTCCTGAGTAGGTGGGACCACCACTGTACACCACCACACCCGGCTAATTTTTGTATTTTTTGTGGAGACGGGGTCTCACTATGTAGCTCAGGCTGGTCTTGAACTCCTGGGCTCAAGTGATCCTCCCTCCTCAGCCTCCCAAAGTACTGGGATGCAGGTTGCCATGCTTCTAACCAAACCCCCTGGCCTTCATGTGGGATCACAAAGCTCTGCTGTTGCTTGCTTGCCCTTGCCCGACTGTTTGAATGGCTGTGAGTTACCAAGTTACCATTGTGTGAGTAGCCTCCACGTTTCACTACCATTATTTTGCAGCCAGCGCACAATGCTTGTGGTTGGTTCTGTTTCTCTTGTGCCAGGCCAGGAAGCCTCACCTTTGACTTTACAGTAACACACACAGTTCATATTCTCTCCTTTCTCAAAGCCAAACTTCTCATCTGGACTCAGTATATAATTCTCTCCTCGTTCTATGTCCCAGAATCTACAACAGAAGAAAGCAAGCCCCATGGAGGGCCTGTATTAGTGGCGTTTCCCTCTGAGGGGTTTTTGAACCTGTGGAGCAAACATTAAAAGTCAGGAAAAAGACATAGTTCATCAGACTCCTGATATGAAAACGAACACTGCTGTTACATTTGGGACATTTTATGTCCTGTTTCTAATGAAATAAAGCCGTTGCCGATAGATGGTGGTTTGTATATGGCAGGAGGTCGCCAAGAGAACACAGGAACTGCAGCCCCACACAGAGCATGAGATGGCCCCGGACAGCACACCGAGCTAAGGCAGCAGGCAGCAGAGACCACAACGACAGATTCCAGTTATGCCACACTCCGAAAAACCAGGCAAAGAGATTCCACGGGCAAACACCAAGGCAGGGCCACCTGGGGGCAAGGGGAGCCCCGAGGGAGTGCAGTGGGGCAGGCAGGGACTCTTGGGGTCTCTTAATGCTCAGCTCCTCAGTCTGGGAGCTGGTGAATGGGTACGTCCAGTATGTGAGCAGTCAGCATCACATGTGCATTTTACATATGCTACATTCCAACACAAAGCTGACTTACAGGAGGAGCCTGTTCCTCAGGGAACTCTCATCAAGGGGCACTGGAAAGGCAGACTCTCACCTGAGGGCAGCCTCCCCGACGGCCATCACGAGAAGGCTGCCTTCAATCAAAGCGATGTCTGCCCGGCGGCCGGTTTTCCCGCTCAGCTTGACCTGTGTGAGGAAACAACCGAGCAGAGGCACCGTGCTTGCTGAGACGGCCTGTCCCGGCTTCAGGAGCCTGGAGTCTCTGGTCCTCAGTGACTTCATGGAGACTCACCAAGTGGGGGAAACATGGGGACAAATGATGGAAACTCTGTGAGGTGGCTTTGGGTTTTGAGATGTAGGGGCCGAAGCAAACCACTACTCTGGTACATGAAATAATGGCTACTGGGCCGGCCGCAGTGGCTCACGCCTGTAATCCCAGCACTTTGGGAGGCCGAGGCAGGCGGATCATGAGGTCAGGAGATCAAGACCATCCTGGCTAACACGATGAAACCCCATCTCTATTAAAAATACAAAAAATTAGCCGGGCATTGTGGCAGGCGCCTGTAGTCTCAGCTACTTGGGAGGCTGAGACAGGAGAATGGTGTGAACCCGGGAGGCGGAGATTGCAGTCAGCTGAGATTGGGCCGCTGCACTCCAGCCTGGGTGACAGAGCAAGACTCCGTCTCAAAAATAATAATAATAATAATAATAATAATAAAATAATAATAATAATGGCTACTGAGCACAGGGCATGGGCAGGTGGCCATCAGTGGACACGCTCTGGAGTGATCACTAAGTTGAGCTGGTGCTCTCTGTTCATCCAACCACACACTCTGGGCAGGCCTATCATCCCTGTTTTGTAGAGAACAAACCTGGCCAGGGCCCACCAGCCAGTGAGGAGCTGAGCAGGGTATTTAAAGCAAGGTCTGTGGACTGAACTGCATACCCCAAACTCATATGTGGGAGCCCTAACCCCCAGTGCAACTGTGCTTGCCTTCAGGAGGTACTTAAGGTTAATGAGATCCTGGGGTGGATGAGCCCTGGCCTGGCAGGGCTGTGGCCGTGGAAGGAGACACCAGAGCTGGTGCTCCCTCTCCTTCCTTGCCCCGTGGGGACACCGGGAAGAGGCCCCTGCAGGCTGCTTGATGTGGGACATCAGCCTCCAGAACTGTGACAAATGGCTGCTGTCACGTCACGCAGTCCGTGGTAGGTTGTTACGGTGGCCCAAGCTGGCCCCTGGGACGAGGTCCGTGACTAGTGCCCGTGTCCTCAGCCGCCCTTACAGGGCATGTAAAGGCCCAAATGAACACTGACTGAGGAAAAATCAGCTCTGTCATCTGCAAGAGCATCTTTAGGGAAAGTTCAGTGGCCTCCAAGGAGCAGGGATTCCTGTGGAACAAACCAGCTGGAAGATGGGGATACGGTCGCCTGCCCGCTGAGTTCTGCAGGTGGAATGAGAGGCTGTGCAGTGAGTGTGACTCTCTTACTTGCGCCCCAGGTCATGAGGGGTGCAGCTTGGGGGTGGGCCCAGGCTGTCTCCCATCAGGCCCCACATCCACCCAAAGATGCAGGAGAATCTCCATCTCTTTTGTTTCCTTCACCTATGAATTGAATGTGGTATGATAAATAATGACACCGCTAGCTACGTTAGCTGCCCTAGCTCAGTTGATAGGCTTTTTTTCAGTCTTGCTATCCAGAAGAGAAAGGGCCGTCAACGAGGCCAGAGAGAACCTGGCCCAAGATCCCCAGCGTGAGCCCCCAAGCCCACTCCCACTCACCTTCATCACTTCTTCTGCTTTGCCCTCAGGAGGCACCGTGTACAGGGACAGCCGGAGGTTCTCTGTGACCACAACCAGTGCCTCCCTCTTCTCCATGTAGAACAGCATCTGAATCGTGCTGTCTGCGGACACCACCTGAGTGGTCTTGCCCTTCTCATCCACATAGTGCACTGTCCCTGGGGACAAACGTGGGGTCACTACATGAGGAGGCCCTGGTTTATCTGCTTCCATGACCCTCACCAGCAGCCATTTCTATCAACTTAAGGACATTTTCAAAGCAAAGCATCTTCAGTATAAGAACTTAAAAATGGGCCGGGCAAAGTGGCTCATGCCTGTAATCCCAGCACTTTGGGAGGCCGAGGCTGGTAGATCACCTGGGGTCAGGATTTCAAGACCAGCCTGACCAACGTAGTGAAATCCTGTCTATACTAAAAATACAAAAACTAGCCAGGCGGGCGTGGTGGTGTGCGCCTGTAATCCCATCTACTCGGGAGACCTAGGCATGGGAATCACTTGAACCCCGGAGGTGGAGGTTGCAGTGAGCCAAGATTACGCCATTGCACTCCAGCCTAGGCGACAGAGCAAGACTCTGTCTCAAAAAAAAAAAAAAGAACTTAAAAATGAAGCATGTGACCTGACCTTACAGGCTGCAACCTCCACTTCATGGGTTCAGCTCAGCCTCAAGCTGTCTCTATCGATTCCTCCTCTGCCCCTGTCTTGGAGGGTTTCACATCCACACTGCTGACCCTGCAGATCTGGCAGCCTCGGAGCTCTGAGTCCACCTCACACCCTCCAACGCTGAGGCCCTAAATGACAAGCCCTCTCTGTGGCCACTACTCCCTGTCCTTTCTGCCCTGGGTGTCGCTGCTGTGCCGTCTGGCTCCTGCCAGGCTCTCTCTGGACCTCCCTCTCTCAACCTCCACAAGCTGCTCCTGGCCTAAGCTACAGGACTTCACTGTACCCAGCCTGGAATCCCCCTCTTCCTGCCCTGCCTGAGCCTGCTCTGGTGCTGGCCAGCCACTCTGTCTGCAGGCCCTGTGTGAGCTCGGGGACTCAGGCTCATTTTTGCTGCTCTGCGGAGACTCCTCTGGGAGCCCTCTTATCTGCCCCTCCCCTCTCATCTTTTTCCCGATGGATAACGAGTTCTTATTTTTATTATTAATTCTTTTTTCAAGAGACAGGTTCTCACTGTGTCAGCCAGGCTGGAGTAGAGTGACATGATCATAGCCCACTGCAGCCTCAGCCTCCTGGGTTCAAGTGATCCTCCCAACCAGGCCTCCCAGGTGACTGAGGCCACAGGCACCACCACACCCAGCACAAGCTCTTACCCAGCTGAAGAGTTCAGGATCACCTAGAGGTGAATTGTGACACCAACTAGTATTTAACAAGTGCACAATACGTGGCAGGCTCAGTTCTAAGCATCTTTACGATAACTGGGTAGACACCAGTATTACCCCCTTTTCCACATAAGGATGTGAGGCACAGCGATGAACTCACCCACAAAGCCTACAGCTCCCGGACAACCGGCAGGAATTTGCAGCCCACACGCCACCAGAGCTGGGCTCCTCCCTGGCACGCACCCCCTCCTCTAGGTGACCAGCGCTTCTTCCTTGTGGGCCTCATCTCTCCACCCCCTTCTCATTAGCCTTCCTGGGGGGCCCCTATCCTGGCACGCCCCCTCCTTGCCATCTCACGGTGCTGTGCCCACCCGGATGTCCCCACTGGGATCTTCTCAATGTCCCCCCTCCATTAGCTCTATGTCTTCACCTTCTAAAATGAAAGATTTCCCTTATTTAAAAATTACAAAAACCACACAGCCCCATCTGCTCTCATCTGCTCTCTTCTTCCTGTCAAGATCCGGCTGCTTGGTGAAACCGATAGCAAAAGCCTCCTTTCTCCCGAGACCCGGCCACCTCTGTGTGGCTCTCATCTCCTCAGCCACGCCAGCAACCCACACACCTGGGCCAGTATCACATGGCTGTAAGAGATGCGCTTTTTCTTTTAACTTCATATTGCATTTATTCTGGCCTTGGCTGCGCAGCCTGTCCCCCTCGTACAGTGAGGAAGAACGGGCTGAACACCAGCCACATGGTGCCCAGCGCTGACCTCCCCATGAAGGCTGGCCGGGGGCCTCAGGCTGGAGTGAAACCCCCTGCCCTGCTCACACCTCATTCCCACACCCTAGCCAAGTACCTGGCATACAATAGGTGCTTGATAATTACACAGACTGAATACCAGGGGTGCCACCAAAGAATTTTTCCAAAACTGTCTCTGGTGCCATGCAGTCAGCCTGTAAATGCTGATTAAAAGCCTCCTCATGAAAACCCTTCAAACACAAGCAAAACTCAACTTGTCTATCAGAACAAAGCGAGGGCAACGTTTCAACACTGGATGGATGGCTGCAGAGAGTGGCTGCGGCACTCCGCCTGGCACACGTCATCTTTCTGTGCAGCCTGCTGCTATCACCGTTACTGTTCTATGCAGAAACGCCATCTGTGAGTTTAAAATCCCTACCAGACACCCCTAAAATGCTAGGACCCCTGAGAATCACAACCAAAGTTCCTCACCGTCCATCAGACTGACAAAGAACAACAGCCCCTGGTGAGACCCCATCTTCAGCAAACTTCCAGAGCTGCTCTTCTTCCAGTTAAACATGTCCAGGGCTTTCTCATCACCGCTCACAGCTGCCTTTGCCAACTGAACCAGGTCCCTGAAAGCAAACACGACACGAAGTCAAGATTCTTCTGCCACTCCTAGAGCACCTCAGGGCTGGGGCCCCTCCTGGGTCAGGAGCAGCCCGCTTCCCACCTCCCCTGATGTAAACACACACACAGGTCACAGGGCAAGCCCCACACTTACTCGCCAGGAGGGGGGAGCCGGAAGATGCAGTGCGTGAGGTGTTTCCCATACTCGTGTTTCAGCAGAGGCGTCCCTTGCACTCGGCCCCTTTGGTCCAACCTCCACAAGAGCAAGACACCAAGCTGGAAGGACCCAACACCACGTGTTAGGACAGGTGTCCCGGCAGAGCGACTGGTGGAGGGACAGGTGTCCCGGCAGAGCGACTGGTGGAGGGACAGGTGTCCCGGCAGAGCGACTGGTGGAGGGACAGGTGTCCCGGCAGAGCGACTGGTGGAGGGACAGGTGTCCCGGCAGAGCGACTGGTGGTGGGACAGGTGTCCCGGCAGAGCGACTGGTGGTGGGACAGGTGTCCCGGCAGAGCGACTGGTGGAGGGACAGGTGTCCCGGCAGAGCGACTGGTGGTGGGACAGGTGTCCCGGCAGAGCGACTGGTGGAGGGACAGGTGTCCCGGCAGAGTGACTGGTGGAGGGACAGGTGAACACCAGCCACACGGTGCCCAGCGCTGACCTCCCCATGAAGGCTGGCCAGGTACCCTGACAGAGTCACTGGCGGAGGGACAGGTGTCCTGGCAGAGTGACTGGTGGAGGGACAGATGCCCTGGCAGAGTGACTGGTGGAGGGACAGGTGTCCTGGCAGAGTGACTGGTGGTGGGACAGGTGTCCTGGCAGAGTGACTGGTGGTGGGACAGGTGTCCTGGCAGAGTGACTGGTGGAGGGACAGGTGTCCTGGCAGAGTGACTGGTGGAAGGCAAAAGTTAAACTGTGCAACAGAACACATGCATATTCTTTTTTTAAAAAAGTTACAAAACTACTGTGTATACACAATGAAAATTTCAAACAATTCAAGTCTTTAAAGAACTGGAAACTCTTCTACAGAGCGTCTCCACATCTTCATGCCTAGAGATAGCAAATGCTATATTTTCAACTTTTTAAAATAAACTTTTTTTTTTTTTTGAGACGGAGTCTCACTTTGTCACTCAGGCTGGAGTTCAGCGCTGTGGTCTCGGCTCACTGCAACCTCCGCCTCCTGGGTTCAAGCAATTCTCCTGCCTCAGCCTCCTGAGTAGCTGGGATGACAGGTGCGTGCCACCACACCCAGCTAATTTTTGTATTTTTAGTAGAGACAGGGTTTCACCATGTTGGCCAGGCTGGGACCCCACGTGACATCTGGCCGCCGTGTCTCCCCAGGCTCCTCTGGGCTATGACAGTGTCTCAGGCTCTTTGTCTTAAGGCCCTGGACAGTGTGAGACCTGCTGGCTGGGTATATCATGGGATGCCCCTCCACGGGGATTGTTGATAGTTTTTCTCATAGTTGCCTGGGGTGGAGGGCTTGGGGAGGAGGAGCATAAAGCTGAGGTGCCTTCTCTGCATGCTGCGTCCCCATGACTTGTCACTGCCGGCATTGACCTCGACCACCTGGTGGAGGTTGTGCTTGTGGGGTCTCTCCACTGTGAAGTAGCTCTTCCCCGGATCCCCCTCCATCCTGTACTGTTCAGAAAGAAGTCACTCTCTGCAGCCCGTACTTGATGAGTGGGAGATATACCCTACCCTCAGGGGTGGAGCATCCATATAAACCACCCGGGCTTCTTCAGCATGGGAGATCTGCCTCTTCACCACCATTAACTCATTCATTCAATCCTGTGTTTGCATCAGGGTGGACACGTGGGTATTTACTTCCCACGCTGGGTTATCATCCAAGGCTGCTTCGTGTATTCTGTTGCTCACATTGTGCCAGCTTTAAGCTCTCTAGTTGGCCTCTCTGTCCCTTTGATGTGCCCCCATTACCTGGGTTTGGTGAGCACTTCCTTTCTGGTGCCCTAAGATTACCTAGGTTCATTTTTCAAAAAAAAAATTTTTTTTTTTTTGAGACAGGGTCTCACTCTGTCACCCAGGCTGGAATGGAGTGGTGCAATCACAGCTCACTGCAGCCTCTGCTTCCAGGGCTCCAGTGATCCTCCCACCTCAGCCTCCCGAGTAGCTGGGAATACAGATGCTCACCACCACAGCTGGCTAATTTTTGTATTTTCTGTACAGATAGGGTCTCACTATGTTGCCCAGGCAGGTATCAAACTCCAGGGCTTAAGCAATTTTCCCACCTCTGCCTTCCAAAGTGCTGCGATTACAGGTGTGAGCCACAGCGCCTGGCCTAGGCTCATTTTTGTATTCCAGTTCTGGAATCAGCCATTTCTCCGAGGAGCCATGGCTGTTTCCTGGAGAATGGGGTAAGAAGTGAAGTCCTCGTGCTGGGTGCGCTGCGTGCTCAATCTAAAACCATCACAGTCACAAATGCGCGGCACAGACAGGTGCGAGTGGAGTTCCAGGAAGGGGAGGACGGCTCCACAGGGACAGCTGGCGGGGCCTCCCGGGACGAGGGGATGCAGTTAGGCGGCGCCCAGGGGCAGCATCTCAGTCTGAGTCCGTGCGCATGGCTCTTCTGCTCAGACGCCAAGCACTCCCCAGGGGACGCTTCCTGGCCCGAAACCGGGGGCCCTTTAGCCCACAGTACGCTCTTCTTCCCACCACCTTTTCAGGCAGCACCGACTCCAATCTCCCCAGATGCTGGATAACATGCTTTTTATTGTACACAGGAAGAGTATTTTCAAATAATGTCAGATTTAAAGGAAACTTGCAGGCCGGGCGCGGTGGCTCACGCCTGTAATCCCAGCACTTTGGGAGGCTGAGGCGGGCGGATCACGAGGTCAGGAGATCGAGACCATCCTGGCTAACACAGTGAAACCCCGGCTCTACTAAAAATACAAAAAATTAGCCGGGCGAGGTGGCGGGCGCCTGCAGTCCCAGCTACTCGGGAGGCTGAGGCAGGAGAATGGCGTGAACCCGGGAGGCAGAGCTGGCACTGAGCCGAGATGGCGCCACTGCACTCCAGCCTGGGCGACAGAGTGAGACTTCGTCTCAAATAAATAAATAAACAAACAAACAAATAAATAAATAAATAAAATAAAGGAAACTTACAGACCAGGCTTGGTGGCTCACGCCTCTCATCCCAGTACTTTGGGAGGCCGAGGCAAGCAGATCACGAGGTCAGGATTTCGAGACCAGCCAGGCCAGCATGGTGAAACCTGGTCCCTACTAAAAACACAAAATTAGCCAGGCATGTTGGTGCACGCCTGTAGTCCCAGCTACTCGGGAGGCTGAGGCAGGAGAATCACTTGAATCCGAGAGGTGGAGGTTGCAGTGCCATTGCACTCCAGCCTGGGCGACAGAGTGAGACTCCATCTCAGAAAAAAAAAAAAAAAGGAAACTTACACAAGAAACCTCTAAGAAAGGTTTTGCAAGATCTAAAATAGCATGTGGCATGTAAGTACACGTCATAGGAATAGTGTATATTATCATATGATTCTTGACTCTAACAGCTTGATGAAGACAAAAATAAAAACACTAGGCAGCCCAGACACAATGGCTCATGCCTGTAATCCCAGCACTTTGGGAGACCGAGGTGAGCAGATCACTTGAGGTCAGGAGTTCAAGGCCAGCCTGGCCAACATGGCGAAATCCTGTCTCTACTAAAAATATAAATATTAGCTGGGTGTGATGGTGCACGCCTGCTGTAATCCCAGCTACTTGGGAGGCTGAGGCACAAGAATTGCTTGAACTCAGGAGGCAGAGCTTGCAATGAGCCAAGATCCCGCCACTGCACTCCAGCCTGGGTGACAGAGTGAGGCTCCGTCTAAAACAAACAAACAAAAACAAACAAACAAACAAAACCACTATTGGTGTATTTGTGTTTAGTAATTTTAAAAAAATATTTTAAAAATAATGCTTACATATTGAGAAAAACCCCCACCTAACGATAGAAATGAAAATGAATGACCGCCCCCCCATCCCCCTCCCAGCCTCCTCCCTGGAGCCGAGGACCGCAGTGGCTCCCGTGTCTGCAAAGCATTTTATGCACACCACATCCTCAGAGGCATTCATTCCTGTGCCCTTCACATGTCATCTGCTAGTTTTTTGTTTTGCTTTGTTTTGTTTTGATTTTTTGCACAAGTGACTTTAGAAATCTTTATTAGCACATACGAGCTTCTAGCTGACCACTTAACCAGCATTCTCAACATCATCAGACAGGCTGATGTCCAAGTTTCCAGGCTGCCACCTGGAATGTCCAAGTTTCCAGGCTGCTGCTCTGGGGGAAGAAGTTGTTGGATGCAAAAGTTTAGAGCGCCTGCACCCAAAAGCAGAGATCTCTGCTCAGGAGGATGAAAGCAAACCCTCGTTCTGAGAGAGGGACAGGTGTCTACTATCAAGAGCTCAACTTCCACCAACTCAGGGGAAAGGAAATCACAGGACACAATGAGTCAAATATTCCTGATCCTCAGGTTTCTGCCCAACGATCCTGGAATGTGAGCATGAAGTACAAGACGTAGAACTGAGCCCGAGACGCCTCCACCTCCTCGGCTACACCCTCTGCTCCTCACCCCTGACTCTAGCATTGAGCTGCCCCAGGGTCCAGGCTTGGGTCTTCTCTGCCTTCATTTTTTTGTACCTGTCACCACTCCTGAGGGGTGTCTCTCCACCATCTGTGAATTCTGCGTTATTTCACACGGTATAATTTTATACAGTAAGACCGTAAAGAAAAGCTACCCCAAAGGTGAGAAACCAGCTCTCCTTGTGAAGAGCCAGAGTTAAGTGGACTAAGGGGCTGATGGGAAAGTGGCATGCGCTGGATGAGCGTCTTGGGGGTGCACCATGGCATCAGAGTGTGAGTTAAAGTGGTGGGTTCTCCAGCGGCACGTCACTGGGAAGCTTTGCTAAAGGTTGGCTGGCCCCACATCAGGGTGCGCATCAGGTGAGGGTTTACTTGACCCTCAGACTTGGCTTCGCAGGAGTTCCCCAGAAGGCGTGAGTGGCCTGGCCCGTCTAACGTGCTCTCCTCTTCTCTACTGATGGGACTTCTAAGGACACTTAGTGGGAAATCCCTTTCTAGGGATCACCCACCTCCCCGGTTACTGCTGATTGGTGCACTGTGGGCACTTGGCCCGAGCTGGACTTTGAGGCCCCTTCCTGAGTCTGGACTTGGGACAGGGAGCAGGAGCAGGCCGTCCTAACCTGGCCGTGCTCTCCTGGGAGACTGTGGGATACCCCAGCGGCCTCAGGTTAAGTGCACTTCTAACTTCAGCTGGTCTGGGCTGATTCCACGGGTAACCACAACAGGGTCTCTGGTGGAAGAGCAGGGAAGCGCCTTGCACCAAGTCTGGGGAAGAGATGTCTCTGCAGTGTAGAGTTCCGAGTGTTGTTCCCTCTTTATTACTACTCTTCCTGCTTGAACTCATTACTAAATTAGTTCCAGCACAATCTTAGATTTTCTTAGAAGGATTAGGCATTTCTGCTCTTAAATATTCTGACTCACAAGACTTGATCAACTGATACCTGGGTTTCATTTTATGCCTGGATAATCTATTTTGCTAGCTGTTTCTATCTTTCTTTTATTCAAGAGATGGGGTCTTGCTATGTTGCCCAAGCTAGACTCAAACTCCTGGGCTCAAGTGATTCTCCTGGCTCGGCCTCCCAAGTAGGTGGGACTACAGGTGCATGTCACCATGCCTGGCTTACTTGTTTCTCAACACAGTCAAGCTGAGAATTACAAAAGTCAATGATCCTGAGTTATTTTATACTAATGTGGGATTGGCAGATGGTTCCACTGCAGAGAGTAGGAAAGATCACCAAAGAAGTAGAAATCTGGGGACAGGCCATCATGTCATTAGGTGGGAATTAAACAGAAAAATGGAAGAAAAATCATCCACAAAAAGGGAACAACCTGATAAAAAAAAACTTGGCGAATAATATGATCAGAAATAGAAACACAAGCAGGGTGCGGTGGCTCATGCCTGTAATCCCAGCACTTTGGGAGGCTGAGGCGGGCAGATCACGAGGTCAGGAGATCAAGACCATCCTGGCTAACACAGTGAAACCCCGTCTTTACTAAAAATACAAAAAATTAGCCAGGTGTGGTGGCGGGCACCTGTAGTCCCAGATACTCAGGAGGCTGAGGCAGGAGAATGGCATGAACCCGGGAGGCAGAGCTTGCAGGGAGCCGAGATGGCGCCACTGCACTCCAGCCTGAGCGACAAAGTGAGACTCCGTCTCAAAAAAAAACAGAAACTCAAATGGCTCCTATAAATGATATTCATCCTTGATAGCAAGAGAAACATAAATGAAAATTCTAAGAAACATTTAGACCCACCAGGGAGCTGTTCTGGATGAAAACACTCTGAGATACTACTTTCCTGAGCAGTTCTGCTACTCAGACGCAACTCTCTAGGGAGAGAGGCTGCTGTGCACTATGAGCTGGTCCAGGCCCCAAGGACAGTGGTTTGGGCATCCGCTAAGCCACAGGGCACGCCCCGGGACCCATCTGCACCCCCTTCTCAGTGTTTTCTAAATGTACACAGGTGCAAAATGGCAAAAGCATAAGGTTACTCACTGCACCATTGTCTAATTAGCAAAAGACTGAAAACCACCAAAATGTTAATCAACAGGGGGCTGGTTCAGTAAATTACAACATTCATATAAAGAAGAGCCGGTTTAAAGAAAACAAGGAAGTTTACTGTTTACCCATTTGGAAGAATCACCAGGGTACGCCGTAAAATGAAAAAGCAAGAGACATGGCAGCGTGTATAGGACGCCACCACTGATGTGAAAAAGAATGAGAAAATCAGGAGACAATGTCCTCTACGTGATATTTCTGCCAAAAACGTTTGAAATGAAAGTATTATGAGGAGACAAACACAGCCAACTTGAGTGAGAGTCTATAAAACAACCAGTCTACATCCTCAAAATGTAAATTTCATGAAAGACCAAAAAAAAAAAAAGAAAGGGAGGAAAAAAGGAAGGAATGCAGGCAGACTAACCAACCGACTGACCAGGGAATTGTTCTTGATTAAAAAAAACTAGCCAGACGTGGTAGCTCACACCCGTAATCCCAGCACTTTGGGAGGCCGAGGCAGGCAGATCTCTTGACGTCAGCAGCTTGAAACCAGCCTGGCCCATATGGTGAAACCCCGTCTCTACTAAACATACCAAAAATTAGCTGGGCATGGTGGTGCACGCCTGTAATCCCAGCTACTCAGAAGGCTAAGGCGGGAGAATCGCTTGAACTCAGGAGGTAGAGGTTGCAGTGAGCTGAGAACGTGCCACTGCACTCTAGCCTGGGCGACAGAGCAAGATTCCATCACAAAAAAAAAAAAAAAAAAAGAGAGACTAGAGAGAAATAACAGTGAAATGCAATGTATGAGCCTTTACTGGATTCCTGCTCTAAAGGACATTCCTGGGACAGCTGGAGAAATGTGCACATAAACTGCATCCTGGATGTCAGCACTGTCACTGTTACAATTCTTGGAGTGTGAGAACTCTACTGTGGCTGTGTAGGGAATGCCCTAGGCCTCAGGAGAGTGGCGTCTAAGCATGTAGGGCTGAAGCATCGTTATCTGTGATAAACTCACAAATACTCAGGAAAAATACCCATGTAGCAGGAGGGAAAGCAGACCTGGCAGTGGGAACGGCGGGCGAATTGACATGGAGGGTGGATACGTGTCCTTGCAATGTTCTTTCAACTCCTCTCATAATGTAGAAATTTCAAATCTCAAGTGAGAGAAAGAATGCACTTGTGTGTGCCTGAAGCAGCAGGATAGGAGGTAAGAATGCACTTGTGTGTGCTGGAGGGCAGCAGCCAGGGGACTGAGGAGACAGGACATGGCTCAGTCTTCACTCTAGATGCCTGTTACCCTTTTTGAATCTTGGAACATGTGAATGTGTTACCTGTGGTTAAATAAGTAAGCACATTATAACATTTCTGCCATATATTTGTGATTCAGTTGCCTCTGCACCGTGTCGCTCTGCTGTGGGTCTGTCCTGTGTACTGTGCGATGGTGGGCAGCATCCACCACCCACCCACAGGGGTCCAGCTGAATCCTCCCCCAAAATTGTGACAACAGAAAATGTGACTGGACACTGCCCCATGTCCCCTGGGGGGCAGAACCAACCCTGGTTAAGAAGCCCTGAGCTAGACAAACAGGCCTAGGGAAAAGTGACAGTATCTGGGCACTTATCTTTACGAATGCAGTTTCCCAGCAAAGTTCATTTATAAAGGCGCAGACACACCTTTGCCACAGAGCGGCAAATTTTCAAGCCTTGCTTCCAATATAAAACAAAATCTACAATTGCATCTGACAAGATCAACTGAATTTGGCAACAACACAGTTCACATATTTTGATCTTTCATACTCTCGAGCATGGTCAGAAAAGGCCAAGGTCTGAAAACAGCGTCTTGCGTGTGTTGACTCACCCTGTCCCCAGACAGCAGGCAGTTTCCACTGGGGCTCCAATTGAGCACGGTGATGTCGGCTGTGTGTGTCAGGGGCATCGTGTGCTGCTCCTTGTCCTGCTTGTTAAACACCGTCACTTCTCCAGTCTCCCAGCCCACAGCCAGCACCAGCCGCGTCGGGTGCCAGCACAGGGAAGCAACCCGGAACGGCCTCTCGACATGTGTATCTGGCACGCACTCCCCCTGCATTGGATGAGAGGCAAAATCCCGCAGTTCAGAGAGGGACAGCTACTTTTAAGAACTTCTGTCTAGGCCGGGCACGGCAGCTCACTCCTGTAATTACAGCACTTTGGGAGGCTGAGGTGGGTGGATCACAAAGTCAGGACTTCGAGACCAGCTGGGCCAATTTGGTGAAACTCCGTCTCTACTAAAAATACAAAAATTAGCCAGGTGTGGTGGCGGGCGTCTGTAGTCCCAGCTACTCGGGCGGCTAAGGCAGGAGAATTGCTTGAACCCGGGAGGCGGAGGTTGCAGCGAGCCCAGATCGCACCACTGCACTCCAGCCTGGGCGACAGAGCAAGACTCTGTCTCCAAAAACAAACAAACAAACAAACAAAACTTCTGTGTGATCTGTGGACTCCACACTGGCAACAAGGTATAAAAGCTATTAAGGCAATGGGGCAATGTTCTCAGTAGACTCTTTAATTTTTCATAAAAACACACCAACCTTGCCCCTAGTTGAGCTACCAAAGCAGAAGGTAACTTGTGCTCAGCTGACAACCCCGACCAGCTTCTCATGGAGTGCCACCTTGTCATGATGTGCCGCCTCCTCCCCATGGCTGCTGGATGGCTGGCACGCATTTTAGTGGGTGGCTGGGTTCCATAAAACCTTATCTACAAAAACCAGCAGCGAGCCAGCAGGTGAGGTTTGTGGCCCCAAGGATCTCAAAGTGTTGTCCAGAGACCCCAGGACCCTTTCAGGGATGTGAAAGGTGAAAATTATTTTCAGAATAATAGTGACAGGTTAGTGCCATTCATACTCTCCTTCTCTCACGCGTCTACAGTGGAGCTTTTCAAAGGCTGTGTGATGTGGTGATGTCACTAACGACAGCTTGTGAGATATGTGCTGCGTTTCCTCTTTTTTTTTTTTTTTTTTCTGAGATGGATTCTCACTCTGTAGCCCAGGCTGGAGTGCTGCAGTGGCGTGATCTCAGCTCACTGCAACCTCCGCCTCCTAGGTTCAAGCGATTCTCCTGCCTCAGCCTCCCAAGTAGCTGAGACTACAGGCGCGCCACAAAGCCCAGCTAATTTTTGTATTTTTAGTAGAGACAGTGTTTCATCATATTGGCCAGGCTGGTCTCAAACTCCTGACTTCATGATCTGCCTGCCTCGGCCTCCCAAAGTGCAGGGATTATAGGCGTGAGCCACCGTGCCCGGCCATGTGCTGTGTTTTCTAAAATTTTCTAAAGAAGCAGCTTTGGGGAAGATATAAGTGTGTTTTCAGAGATTAACTTGGTTTGCCCCCAGTTGTTCCACTGGGCTTAGGAGCCATCTTCTGTGATCTCATCATTGTCCAATAGATCACTACTTTGAAATCCTGAAGTTTTCCTTGTGTCAACTGGAAACACAGAAATATGCTATTGACTAGTTTTATAATAATATGCTTTAGATCTTCTAAATTTAAAAATTTTACCTAAAATTGCTATAACTTTGGAATTTAATAATATTTATTCTAAAAAATATCCCATTTACAATATATGTTATAGGCTCCTGCAAGGGAGAATCTACCCAAAAAAATGGGCAAAAGTGGGGTTGGTGCTGGGGCTGGACTGAGCCCTAAGTCTGGCACGGCCTTCGCAAAGCTGCCAGTATATGGAGGAGCCTGCTGGCAACAAGGGAGCCGCTGACCAGCGCTGCACCGCGCTGCAAGGGCGTGTGTGTGTGTGTGTGTGTGTGTGGAGGGGGGGAGCAGTTCCTGAGGAAGGGGCCGCTTAGCCACTTTCACCTGAAGGATTAATGCGTTAATTACAAAAATGGATGAAGGAGCGTCTTCTTTGCAGGTGGCACAGCATGTGCAGGGCTGAAGGCCGAGGAAGGCTGTGCAAGGCTGCGTCAGCATCAAGGAAGGTGAGCCTGATGTGACAAGTGACAGAGCCAGACCTGGGAGGCGCTAGGGGCCACATCAGGGACTCCATGTTCACCCAAAGAGCAGCACAGGGCCAGGGAGGTGGGAGCAGGGAGTGATTCCATCTGTGATGCCAATACAGGCCAGGCCTGGTTGCCGTGTAAAGTAGAGGAGGCCTGTGAGGGCACAGCTGCCACAGTAGGAAGCTGTACTGGTGTCCAGGAGAGGGGGATGGGAGCCTGGAGGAGGGAAGGGCGGTTGGAAGGGCAAGAAGCAGCAGACTCGCCAGAGGTTCCGGGGGAGAAACTGGGAGGATCTAGTGATGGATTACAAGGTAGGGGAGTGGGAAATGTCAACAGTCATGCCCAGGTTCTTGTTCTAGAAACCAGGATAAAGGGGGTGACTTTCATTGAGATGGGAGGTGCCCATCTCAGTGAGCAGGAGATATGAGGCCGGGGAAGGGTGGGGGACAATTTCAGTTCAGTTTTGTACAGTCTGAGATCTCCTTGAAACACCCTAGAGATGTCAGGAAGGCAGCTGGGTCCCTAAGCTTACAGCTCAGAGGGAACTTCTAGGCAGGAGATGTATGTCCGCAAGGCACTAGGGATGCTCAGATCACAGGAGAAGGAAGAAATGGAGAGGAGCCCTGACCAAGCTCTGCAGAAGGCCATGGTGTTCACAGGCTGGAAACGGAGGAAGAGCTGGCAAAGCCATGGAGGCCGGGCAGGGAACGCCCTGCCCCTGAGCTCTCAGGCATGTTTCCCAGAGGACTTCACAGGAGTGTGGTACAGACAAGGACCCCAAAACACTCAGGGGGTGACACCTAGAAGCAACTGATGACTGTCGCTGCTTGGGTGAAGTTGTGGTGGCAATAGGGAGCCTGCAGAGGGCTGAAGAGTGAGTAGAGGAGGAAACCTCATTTTCTTATTTATTTATATTTTTTGAGACGGAGTCTCACTCTGTTGCCCAGGCTGGAGTGCAGTGGCGTGATCTCGGCTCACTGCAAGCTCTGCCTCCTGGATTCACGCCATTCTCCTGCCTCAGCCTCCTGAGTAGCTGGGACTACAGGTGCCCGCCACCACGCCCGGCTAACTCTTTGTATTTTTAGTGGAGACGGGGTTTCACCGTGTTAGCCAGGATGGTCTTGATCTCCTGACCTTGTGATCCGCCCACCTGGCCTCCCAAAGTGTTGGGATTACAGGTGTGAGCCACTGCACCGCACCTGGCACCTCATTTTCTTTATGGAGTATGAGGTGCACTGGGCACCGAGAGGGTGGTTATGGAAGTCTGAGGAGCTTGGGGAACGTTTCTGTTAGGGGGTGAATTGTGTCCCCACAAAGATATGTGGAAGTCCTATCCCTGGTCCTTGTGACATGGCGTCCTTTGGAAACAGGGTCTTTGCAGATGTGGGTAAGCTCAGGTGAGGTCATTAGAGCAGGCCCTAGTTACATATACCTGATGTCCTTTTAGGAAGAGGAGAAGAGACGCAGACATACAGAAGGGAAGGCCGGATGACACCAGAGGCAGGGCTGGAGCAGCGCATCTGCCAGCCAAGGAGCACCAAGGCTTGCTGGGAACAGCAGGAGCAGGACAGCAGCTCGGGGCAGACACTCCCCTCAGCCTTCAGAGCCAGTGGGCCCTGCTGACACCTGGTTTTGGAGTTCTCGCCTCCAGAGCTGCCAGAATACCTTCCTGTTGTTTAAAGCCACCCAGTTTGTGGACATGATTAGAGTTCCAGATGGCCCCTATGGAGTGTGCAGGAGGGCACTGACAGAGGAAGATGCCTCAGGATCCACAAACAGCACTGTAGGGACATTTCTGGTGATGACCGTGAACTGATAGTGGCTTAATGCTGATAAGCATGAAGGATTCCTAAACATGTCCCCAAGCCACCAAAATAGCCAGCGTGAAAGAACTGCCCACATCCTAGGGCTTTTATAACCCTGGGATTTGGCCTCTGTGAAGACTGATGACGGATGTCGTTTTCTTTTCTTTTTTTTTTTTTGAGACAGAGTTTTGCTTTTGTTGCCCAGGCTGGAGTGCAATGGCGTGATCGCCACTCACTGCAACCCCTGCCTCCTGGGTTCAAGCGATTCTCCTGCCTCAGCCTCCCGAGTAGCTGGGATTACAGGCATGAGCCACCACGCCCGGCTAATTTTGTATTTTTAGTAGAGATGGGGTTTCTCCATGTTGATCAGGCTGGTCTCGAACCCCTAACCTCAAGTGATCCACCCACCTCGGCCTCCCAAAGTGCTGGGATTACAGGCGTGAGCCACTGCGCCTGGCCTGATGGATGTCGTTTTCTTCATGAATAAGCTAGAGTAGAGTTCGTTTGAAAACACACACACACACCACATGCACACACACACGTGTGCACACACACACGCACATACACCCCCCACATACAAGCATACAGATGCACACACACACCCATATGCACAGACCCACGTGTGCGCGCACACACACAGATGCAGACATACATATGCGCATACACACACCAATACACATACACGCACACACAGATGCATGCATACACACACACACCCATAGGCACACACACACCCATAGGCACACACACACGTGTGCACACACACGAGGACAACAGCAACACAAACAACATGAGCCAGAAGCTACCACAGTCAGGCTCCTTGCTTCTGAGCACTCACTTGCTCCAGGTAAATATCCACGCTGCCTGCTGAGGTTGTGCTGATGTAAGCAACTGCCAAGAACGGGTGGACAGGGTGCCAGCTGATGTATGAGGGTGACCCCGCTGCATCTGGGGCTTCTATCTGGTGGTCAAAATAGAGGGCCATGACGGAACTCAGGCCTGCTCAGCGCTGAAACCTGCAGGGAAAAAAAAATGACCAAGTCCAATCAGTTTTAAATAAAACAAACAATATGACTGTACATGGAATGACAAAAAGGAAGCATCCCAAAGCCACCATGGGAAGACCATCGGCAACTTGAAAATGCCTTGTGGACTGAGCAGGCAACCTGATGCGAGGAGATCTCCAACAGGGAGAAATACAGAAGAGAAGCAGTTAGACCCGGAATCACCCAGGCTGCGACAGAAACGAATACAACTCATGGCCATCAAAGGAGGAAAGAAAGAAAAGGCCTGCAGCCTAACTACATACGCAATCCTCAGTAACTTTCATTCCAGTCACAATAAGGACAAGTTCTATTTCTGTAGTTCCCTTTAACTTTTTAGACCAAGTCTTGCTCTGTCACCCAGGCTGGAGTGCAGTGGTGTGATCACGGCTCACTGCAGCCTCAAACTCCTGGGCTCAAGTGATCCTCCCACCTCAGCCTCTCAAGTAGCTGGGACTACAGACATGCACTACCATGCCCAGCTAATTTTTAAGTAATTTTTGTAGACACAAGGTTTTACCATGTTGCCCAGGCTGGTCTTGAACCCCTGGGCTCAGGTAATCCTCCTGCCTTGGCCTCCCAAAGTGCTGGGATTACAGCCGTGGGCCACCACTGCCTTTTAAACAACATTTTCAAACAAAATGAAAGCAAACTGCTCCAGAAAAGAGTACTGGTACAGAAAAAAACCAGTACTGAATTTCCAATAAAGCATAAAATCAAAGACTGTCTTCTACCTCTGACTCACAGGTGGTAGAAGACCGAAGGCTTCCTCTATTAGAGAGTCAAGAATGCACAGCCGCAGCAGCTGTGAGAAGTTGAGCTTGATCAGTTACATGAACTTAATCTCTCTCTTTCATTCTTCCTTTCAGATCTGGAAAAGATATACATATCGTCCCTTTTCAGGCGGGTCAGGGTGATAAAGAAAGTGACGGTCTGGTTACTGCTCACTTTTTTACACCTCAGTCAATTTGGGGAAGTTAACTGGCACAGAAGAACATACTTGTAGCCGGGTTTGCCACTATTTAAAATTATACAGGCTCATGCCTGTAATCCTAGCAATTTGGGAGGCCGAGGTGGGCAGATTGCCTGAGCTTAGGAGTTCGAGACCAGCCTGGGCAAAATGGCGAATGCCACCCGCCTCTACTAAAAATACAAAAGGTTATCCAGGTGTGGTGGCAGGCACCTGTAATTCCAGCTACTCTGGAGCCTAAGACAGGAGAATCACTTGAACCTGGGAGGCAGAGGTTGCGGTGAGCTGAGATCGCGCCACTGTACTCCAGCCTGGCAACAGAACAGGACTCCGCCTCAAAAAAAAAAAAAAGAAAGAAACCCAAACAACAAACAAACACTCCAGATCAAAACCTGGGCAATTTAAAATAGCAAAAGAAACCTTTAAATTAAAAAATATATATTTTGTTTAGAGACAGGGCCCCCAGGCTGGAGAGCAGTGGTGTGATCATGGCTCACTGTAGCCTTGAACTCCTGGGCTCAAGTGATCCTCCTGCCTCAGTCTCCCAAGTAGCTGGGATTACCTCTTAAAATGAGTTTTGGCCAGGCATGGTGGCTCATGCCTGTAATCCCAGCACTTTGGGAGGCCGAGGCGGGTGGATCACAAGGTCAGAAGATCGAGACCATCCTGGACAACATGATGAAACCTCTTCTCTACTAAAAAATACAAAAATTAGCTGGGTGTGGTGGTGCCTGCCTGTAATCCCAGCTACTCAGGAGGCTGAGACACGAGAATCGCTTGAATCCAGGAGGCGGAGGTTGCAGTGAGCCGAGATCTCGCCACTGCACTCCAGCCTGGGCGACAGAGCAAAACTCTGTTTCAAAAAAAAAAAAAAAAAAAAAAGGGGGTTTTAACATGTTGCAGCCAGCCCCAGGGTTACAAATCCTGGGCTAAGGGAAATTAGTATCTAGTAAGTTTACTCTGTGAAAATATTTCTCTGAAAAATGAGTGATACGTTAATACGACGCTTTGTAATAACTATGAAGGCAAACGGTCCTAATTGCTTTCTTTCCTGCCTGGGGTTTTTCAAGGTTCCCCCCGGCTTTGGGTAAGGGAGCTCTCTCAGGGCTTGATGGCTTTGCCTTTGTCGTGTGCTTCTTGCCCAGTGTCCCCGCACAACGTTGCGCTTCTCCGTGGCTGCATTTAGACTTTACCGTAAATGTGAGTTTCACTGCTCACGCATTGCCCCCCATATTATCTTCCCCAGAGAGCAGGAGGCACCCAGTATTCCCACCTCCTTACAACAGTGCCTTGCACAGAACAGGCCCTGCGCGGATGAAACTTAGCAAGGAGAGAGATTCTTCCGGTTGTATTAATATATGAAACGGGTTGCAGGCCTGCCTGAATGAGTTCCATACACAATGCATTAATATAATTGTTCATAGTTCCTTTCAACTGCCTCTTAACAAGTTCCCAAAATGAGTATTATCAGTATAATTAAAAAAGTTAACACAAGGAGGAGAGATGGCTGACAATGCAATAGTTATGTACTTGATGACAATCTGTAATAGCTTCAGGTCGGAAACAAGTACCTTTCCTTTTCTTGAAACAAAGTCCCAGTCTCTGGAACATAAAACCGGGAAATACATCAACTTTGGGGAACAGGAGAAAAACTGTATTTATTCTAACCGAAGTACTCCTCTCACTTTCAGGCGTCCAGCGTCTCCAGAGCCTCTACAAGTGCCTCCATCAAACCAGCTTTTGGGAAAGAATCTGTTAAGCCCATTCAGCTAAGCGGCACGGGGTCACAGAGCTTTGAGTAGCCTTCCTCGGTGACGCTGAGTAGGGAACTCCGGGATAGGGCTCCACGGTGGACTCTCCGGGGCAGGCACCCGGGGCCACCCTACAAAGCCTCGCCCGCCAGGCCACAGTCCAGAGCCTTCGGCCTGCGCAGGGTCCACGCTGCATCCAGCGGACGGTACTGAGAAGCCATGCGCTGGCGGTTTGATGCAACGCGACCCTCAGGGCCGACCCAGCGAGTGACCAAACATAGAATGTTTTTGTTTTGCATCTCTCGTTTGTCCCGTTTCGCCTGGGGGGTGTGATGGCGCCGCCCACCTCCCCACCCCGCCCATTCCAAAGGGACTCTCCCAGCGACCGGAATCAGCCGCGATTCGAGGCCGGGCGGGGGCGACAGCCATAGTCCGACGGGCGACCTGGACCCCGCGCCAAGCCCGCCCCGGCCTCGATGGGACTCGCGAGGGGCCGCGGGGACTCGGCGGCGCCGGGATCGTGGGAGGAGATGGGAGGGTCCCGACGCCCGCCACCGGTCACATCCTCGGCCCCAAACCCCGGCCTGGCTCCTAAGGACCTGGGTCGGCCGCCCTAGCCCTAAGTCCACTCACCTCTGCCAGGCCGCTGAGCCGCCGCGCGTTGCCGGGACAACGGCGCGCCAGGAACGCGGAAATAGCCGAAGGTGAGCGAAGCGGCCCCGAGGACTCCCGAAGCGCCCCGAGCGGCCGGAAAGAGCCGAAGGCGATCGGGCACGCACGTGCGGCTCCGAGGCCCGAGCGCCGGGGGCCGGGTTATTCCGCTCCGCAAGAGAGAAGCGGGACGAGCTTTTTCTAGGAGAGACGGCGGCGCAGGACCTGCGTCCGGGTCCCCTTTGTGTGGAGGGCGCGCTGTCACAGCCCCGATCAACCGCGGCATCCTCCCCTCCTGGGCGTGTTCCCTTCCCGTGCATCCCGAGGCGGAGCCTTTCCAGCACGGGGCGGTCTCGGCCCAGGCCTTCCCTGGGTTCCGCTTTTCTAGTTTCCGAGTGGAGGGCGTGGGTCAAGCGTTTCTGGGAAAGTCGATGCGCTCGGCAGTGTCCTGAGCTGTTGGGTGACTGAGGACCTGCCTGTTCCATCGCCGGGCCCCGGACTCCACAGAGCCAAGCGAGGCAGGGAGCGCCCCCCAGAAAGCAGCTGGCGGCCGGACGCGGGGCTCGCGCTTGGGCTTCCAGCTCTTGGGAGGCTGGGGCGGGCGGATCGTTGGAGCCCATGAGTTCGAGACCAGCCTGGGCAACAAGGCGAGATCCTGTCTCTAAAAAATTACAAAAATTAGCCGGGCGCGGTGGCGCCTGTAGTCTCGGCTACAGGAGGCTGAGTGAGGAGAATCGCCTGAGCCCCGGGAGGCGGAGACTGCAGCGAGCCGAGATCGGGCCACTGCACTCCAGCCTGGGCGACAGAGCGAGTCAAAAAAAAAAAAAAAGAAAAGAAAAGCAAAAGAAACACTGGAATTTGAGCCCGGCGCGGTGGCTCACGCCTGCAAACCCAGCACTTTGGGAGGCTGAGACGAGCGGATCACTTGAGGTCAGGAGTTCGAGACTAGCTTGGCCAACATGGTGAAACCCCGTATGTACTAAAAACACACAAATTAGCGAGTATGGTGGTGGGCGCCTGTAATTCCAGCTACTCGGGAGGCTGAGGCAGGAGAATCGCTTGAACCTGGGAGGCGAAGCTTGCAGTGAGCCGAGATTGCGCCACTGCACTCCAGCCTGGGCGACAGAGCGAAACTCCGTCTCAAAAAAAAAAAAAAAAAAAAAAGAAAGAAAGAAACACTAGAATTTGAAAAACACCCCTCTGCTTTCTTGCTATGAAGAAAATGACCAAGTGCCCAGCGCCGCTCGGCTACGCTAACGTAGCGCAGAAGCACACACTCCACCCAGGAAAGGGTGCGCTTAACTGCCTCAGACGCGCTTCCACACTTCTCAGAACTCAGGTTCGCGCCCGATTCCACACTCCGAGCTACCACGCCGTTTTCTTCTCACGTATCCGTCAACACTGCTGCGGCCAATCACAGCACGGGCCCTGGCCTATTGGCTGTCTGTTCTCCAATCCAAAGAGACGCACAGTCCGCAAGGTCGCGAGGCTGGCGTCACAACACTACTGGCGCCGCGGGCTCGCCCCCGACGCCCACCGGGCTCGTACGTGCGAGCGCGCCCGCCCAGCGCTAGCCAATGGGAGCGCCGTTTTGGGGAGACGAGCCCGAAGAAACATTGGGGGTGCTCGCCCCCGCGTTCGTCGCCCCGCCCCGCGCGCCCGCGCACCCCGGCCCCGCCCCCGCGCGCCGTCCGTGAGGTCCCCACCGGCCGCCGTAGCCGGAACTGCTGCTGAGGGCGGCGGGCCGGCTTCGCTAGGCTGAGCGGTGGCAGTATCTGCGCCCGCACTCCCCTCAGCCGCGCGCCGGCCCGCGGAGGGGACGTGCCGGGGCTAGCGCCGTTCGACCAGTCGCTTCCGAGGCGGACGACCAGCCCGGCGTTGCGGCCTCCCTGCAGCCGGCGCTCGGGGGCCGGGGCTGCCCGGCCCGGCTGGTTCTGCGGGCACCCGGGGAGGCCCCGGGAAGCCAGGCTGCCGCCCGGCGTTGATGAAAAAGGTGACCAAGGCTGGGCGGTGGGGCTGTCATGGCGAGGCCCGGCCGGGGGGTCCTGTCGGGCGGCGCGGGAGAGCGTGGTGGGGGGCGTCGCTTCCACAGCGCCCGGTACAGCCAGAACTGGCCTCAGGGCGAGGAGGCTTCTGCGTCCCCATCCCGAGACACGAGCCGGTGCGGAGCGGGACGGGGCTGGAGGAGACTGCGCCTCCGCGAAAAGTCCAGTCTCGTTGGAGGTTCTCGCGAAAAGGAGGCCATCCCCCTGCTTGTTGGCCCTTAGGGTAAAGTCTGGACGGCGTCGGTCCTTTCAGTGGCGAAAAGCGCTTCCCCGTGCTCGGTCGGCGTCTTGGGCGTGGAGCCCGGCGAGCGGGCGAGTTCATTCTGGTGGCCGAGTTTGTTTTGCTTGGGTCCCGGGTGGCCTGCGGGCGGACAGGTCCCTGGGCAGCGGGGTTCTCAGTCCGAGACGAGGTCTTTGGGGGTTTAGGTTTCTTGAGTAGAAAGACGTGGGTTGAAGGGGAAGAGTGGGAAGTCTTGCCACGAAATCCCTTAAGTTGGGGTGTTTGTCGTGGGTGGTTTTGTTCTTTGGCAGAGTTTTTTTAAAAACTAGCGTGAACTCAAGAGATTCCCTAGACCAATTCCGACAGGAGAAAACGGCCACGGATCCTTGTGTGATCTGCACCTCAGGGTGGGGGCATGATTGCGACTTTGAAGCCGTTTCCCGATCTCTCGGAAAGAGAGGTCCTCGCCCGCGTCCCTGTATTTCGTGGTTGGTGTTGGTGCCTCGACCGTGTGTTCCTTTGAGGTGGAAATGCCCCCGTTCTCAACAGTTGTGTTGAACGCAGGGTCAGTATCTGCTGAGGAATCTAATCTTCAGCGTTTTTGCTTCCTTACACGTGCCCGTCCCGGACTGTTTCTGGGCTGAAGCTCTTGGTGTGTACCTGATTGTCTGAGTTTATTTTTGAGTGGCTCTGCTTTCTGGGCTGCAGCATTTTTAGTCACTGCACTTTGTTGTTGACATTTTACAGGGCAGTGGGTAGCAAAGTTGATGCAATAATTTTATTAATTGTTGCCAAGAGTTTTAACACCATTGTCTTCTACCGCTTCTTGCACCTGGGCCCGGACATAACTGGGCTGTCACTTTCCCGGGTGGTTCCAACCTGTTCCATGCAACAGGCTCCTTTGTTGCAAAAGCATTTTTAACTAGTAAATCCCCGCAGCAGCTCACATTTCCCACCCTGGGAAGAAGATTCCCAGAGACCCAGAGCTGATTATTCTTTATGTGTGTTTTAAAATAAGCAGGCGGGCCGGCGGCATTGGGCCACCATGGAGTTCCCCGTGCGGGCAGGCGAGCCCGCGCTTCTCCCGTCCCGGGGTGGATCCGGCCTCCTCTGCCCTCCTCCAGGGCCAGCTCTGGGGGCCGGCGCGTGGGGCAGGTGCGCGGGTCCCGGGAGCCCCGCGCCTTTCGGGGGGCGGGGAGGGGGTGGGACGAGGGGCTAGGGCTGGGGCTGCGGCCCGGCCGGCCGAAGCGGCGCAGGGAGCGAGGCCGCCGCGCAGGGCCAGGCCATGAGCCGCGGCCCCGCCGGGTAGGTGGCTGTGGGCGGGGCAGCGGCCCGGACCCGCAACCGTGCCCAGACCCGCGCCCGCGCCGGGGCTCCCATAGACCCCGGGGCCGGGGCCGGGGCCGGGGCCGGGCAGGGTCCGCCAAGCTGTCGCGCCCTCCCGCCGCCGGCCCGGGCGTCTGGACGCGAGCCTCGGCCAGGGGGCGTCCGGGGAGGCCCGGGAGGGTCCCGGGCTGGTGGGCAGGGCCGGGGGTGGCGGCGTGGGGGCGGCAGGGGCCGCGGCGGGCTCGGGCGGGCTCGGGCGGGCCGGGCCGAGCCGCCGAGAGGGGATTTGGAACAAACAACGGCGGCCATGTTGAGAGCGCGTCGGGGCCGCTAAACTTCCCGGCCTGCGCCCGCCTCACCGGCCGCCTCCCCTCTCCCGGCCGCAGGATGACAGTGAAGTTGGGCGACGGCGGCAGCGGGGAGGACGGGCTCAAGAAGCTGGGCAAGCGGGCGGCCGATGAGGAGTCCCTGGAAGGAGAAGGGGCCGGCGGCGCAGACGCGGCCGAGGAGAGCAGCGGCACAAAGAGGGACGAGAAGACCCCCCGGGCCGGCGCCGACGGCCCCCCCGCGCCCCCCGGTGCGCCGCAGGCGCCGTCCCCGCCGCAGGGCAGCCCCCAGGACCAGCACCACTTCCTCCGGTCCAGCGTGCGGCCGCAGAGCAAGAGGCCCAGGAAGGACCCCCCGAGCGCTGTGGGGAGCGGCAACGCCGGTGGCTCGGGGCCCCGCGGAAAAGGTAGGGCGGCCCGTCCCCTTGGGAGACCCCAGCCCCTCTCCGGGGTGTGCCGCGGGGGAGAGGAACCCCTAGCCTCAGCCGGGCTCCACCCTAGCTCACCCATCCCGCGGCCTACACTGAGGCCCTCACTTTGGGTGGCACTTATCGGGCATGTGTCCCCTCTCTCCTTCGAAGAGGCTGCGACTTTGTATATTTAAACTCTTTGAAGAGGCAGTGAGTATCCTTTTTTGGGGGGGAGTCGAAGAGATCCCTTGAAGCTGTTTCCTTTCCAAAGGATCACTGATGGTTTTCTATGGTTTTCTGTTTCAAACAGCGGACAATAGTTCGGAAACGGGAAGAGAAAAAAATACCTGCTGTATCTCTTTCCCAGACATCAGGCGGTGGAAATGCACCAAGGGAGCAGGCTTTTGAAACTCATGGGGGGGAAGATGGGTAAGAAGCGGAGAAAGGATCCTTGGGGTCTGACTCGGACCCATTGTTCTCTCCTTCAAGTGCTCCTGGGTTGAGAGTAGGAAGGGCATAGAGATGGGGCCCTTTGAGTTGCAACTGGGGTTTACTTCTGTGCCAAAGAAAGGAAAGAGTGGTGAAAACGATTGACATGAACAAGCAACAGCTTGTAGTGTTCGCCCTTGTATTCTGAGGTGATGGAGAATGTTGCTACTTAGCTGGGGTCTCTTACCAAGATAGTAAGAAAACGGCATGTTAGTTTCGTTCTCCATGTGCCAGTGCTTCATTGTTGTCTGCTTTTATTTCTATTTCAGTCTTGTGCTTTTCCTTACACAGGTGAATGACTCTCTGATTCTTTTTGTTTCTGACCATGTTTGCGGCACTTTGTATAAATAGCAAATATAACATCAGCTTCCAGTGAGTTTCACGTGAAAAAAAAATCTTTCACTTCCTTCCTTGGGAAATGCTCATTTAAATTTAGTGAATGGTCCTGGTAGTTTTGACAAGGAAATATATTACGAACTAATGGAGAACCTTCTTTGGAGATCTGTGCCAAATGTGTTCCATTAAGCCCACTTCTACTGCCGCATTCTCAACCAAAGAAGGCTGGCCTCCGGAATCATGGCCTTACTCGTTGGTAAAGAATTCTCATATAAGTATACTTATTTAAAGATGTAAATATAAGGTAACTTAGCATGTTTCAGAATTTAAAACTTGCCTCATATGAATTTATTTTGATGTGAAAGTTGCTGATCAGTTTGGAAAACATGAGTGGCTTTACTTGTTACTAGTTTTTTATTGCTAGTTACAGGTATGTCTAAGCTCATATAAGCTCCATGGTTCCTTCAAAGGTTTGTTGTTCATGGTTCAGAAGCCCTGGACCTTGAATCCAGCCGGCATTTGTCCCCCATGTCCCTGGCCTCCAACCTTGCTCTGCCCCTTCACCCTCTTGGAGATGCTTTTCTGTCGGGTGTCCTCACCTGTGAGGCAAGGAATGAGAGCAGCTACTTCACCCCCTTGAAGTGCGGCTGCTAAAATGAAATAGTGCATCGGTGTGAAAGCACTCTCAGACGTGTACGTGGCTACTTGTATGTATAAGTGAAGTGCTGCTAAGACGTTAGTGATCAGGTCAATTTTTGGCAGTTGGGATGAGGGGAGGCTTGCTTTTGTTTGTATAGTTGAGAGTGGCTTGCTAAGGTGCAGAAGGTTTCCTGAGCTTGGCTCACACTTAGGTTGCTGGCATTTCTTTCTCTGCTTCTTGTCCCATTGTGTGGCTTGGAGAAGTGTGGGACTTTTCATTATGTTTTAATATTAATAAAATGCAAATTTATTAGAATTTGTGCTCCTCATGACATATCCATTATCCCACTTTAGCAAGCAAATATATCTTTTTTTTTTTTGAGACGGAGTCTCACTCTGTCACCCAGGCTGGAGTGCAGTGAGCTGGAGTGCAGTGGTGCGATCTCAGCTCATTGCAAGCTCTGCCTCCCAGGTTCACACCATTCTCTTGCCTCAGCCTCCCAAGTGGCTGGGACTACAGGCGCCCGCCACCACACCCAGCTAATTTTTTTTTTTTTTTTTTTGTATTTTTAGTTGAGACGGGGTTTCACCGTGTTAGCCAGGATGGTCTCGATCTCCTGACCTTGTGATCCGTCCGCCTCAGCCTCCCAAAGTGCTGGGATTACAGGCATGAGCCACCACTCCTGGCCACAAGCAAATATATCTTTAAGCAGATAATAAGCTAAGCTGTGATGGTGGCTTTTAGGAGAGGAGTAGGAAGTGGGTCTCCTTTGCATCACAGAACTTCTCGGCCACTGTCTGCCTTGGAGCTTCCCGGGAAGGAAGGCTGCCTGTCCGCTGTTCTCTGCTTTCAGGTTCCTCGGTGCTTTGGGAGGCACTTCACTGTGCCCAGGACATCCTCTGACACCAGTCTTTGGAGAGACCTCTGCTCAGTCGTTGCTTCCATTACCCGTCAGAAAAGAAGGCCAGGTGGTGGCAGTTGCCCCGCAACAGTCTTTAGCTCACCTTCCAGAAAGATGCTCAGGGGAGAATCCTCTTACATTCTGGAGAAATCTGCATCTGGAGTGGTGAGCATCTGTCAGGGAGGAAACGATCAATACTTCATGTTTCAATTTTTCACTTGGAAATGATGTAACTTCGATTATGCCTAAGGAATACATAGCTCAATCACTGGCAGTTCCTTTGGTTGATTACTTACTGCCCTGGCCAGTTTCAGTCTCAGTGGGCCTGAGACTCTTACAGTGAATTTGGAAGAAAGGACTTGTGGAGAAAAGGAAAGTCTGCTTGTTTGGCTTTTCTGCATGCAAATGTGTTTTCTTTCTCTGAAGAAGAGACTCTTGTTGACTTCAATGAAAAATGCTTTTTTTTCTAGTACAGTTTCAAATTTAAATCTTCTTGCATTGATAAAGCGATGGTAGCTGGGATTTAGTGCCTGTGTGCCAGGCATCTTGCATGTCTGTAATTTTGCTTTTAAATGAGTGCAGAACCTGAAGTAGATTGTTTAAGTCACATGCTCAACCTAAACAGAAGGTAAGCTGCAGACCAGAAATCCCAAAACAGACATTCCTGCAGCTCTACTACACCACCCACGTGACCCTGGGATGCACTGGAGATTTCGGCTTAGAGCCGCAGAAACCATCTGAAAGACATAAGTCAGGAGACAGAGTCCTGATACCTTTCCCTATTTGGCCAGTTCATGATCCAGCTAGCCCTGGGCAAACTAGTCCATCTTTTGGATAAAATAAACACCTGCCTCAGAATCGCTTGAACCCGGGAGGCGGAGGTTGCAGTGAGCCGAGATTGCGCCATTGCACTCCAGCCTGGGCAACAAGGGTGAGACTCAGTCTCTAAATAAATAAATAAATATAAAAATAAACACCTGCCTTAAGCCACAAGGTGTTTAACAGGCACCTGGTGTTTCTGCCATGAAAAATGCATGCAGCTTCAAGATTACAGGACTGCAGGAGGAGGCTGCACAGGCTGGCGGGGTGGGGGGCCTACCTGTGGGGTGAGTAGAAGTCCAGGAATGCTGGTGCTCTGCTGGGGCAGATGGGATGAGAGAACACTGGGGGTGGGGACAGAGAGCCTCTGCTTATTTTGGTCCCCCTCACTCACCCCGAAGAACTTCAGTTCCATCAAGGATGGGGAAATGTACCATCTCCAGAATAGGGTAACGTAGTCTGAAGTGACAGTCATTTGTGTGTAGGAATCGGTAAACGACTATGCACAATTTACTCTTTATATTTTGTATAATCTGTGGACTGTAGTTTCTAGATGTTTCAAAAAGATGTCTCATAAGAGATTGTACCTGTAGTCCTAGCTACTCAAGAGGCTGAGGTGGGAGGATCACCTGAGGCTGCTAATTGGAGGCTGCAGTGAGCTGTGGACATTGCACTCCAGCCTGGGTGACACAGCAAGACCCTGTTTCAAAAACAAAACAAAACCAAAAAAGATAAAGTAGGTAAGGCAAAATTTGAACATTGGTTTGAAGGCTGAGCTGCTTTTCAAATACCTGTATACTTTTGGTATTAAAACTAGTTTCTGTGGTGTCTGTTGTTGTGAAGTTGTCTAATGAGGTAGACTTTTCGATTTTCATTTTTGTATCTTATTGTGGCTTATGTAAGGATATAACAGGGAGATGAGTCCAGATAGCAAAGTCAGAAATGTGAAAATTAACATTGTTGTATAAAGTGGTGTGTAGAAGCTCTTTGTCACATAAGTAACAACAGCGGGGTTTTGTTTTTTGTTTTTGTTTTGTTTTTGAGACGGAGTCTCATTCTGTCGCCTGGGCTTGAGTGCAGTGGTGCGATCTCAACTCACTGCAATCTCCGCCTCACAGGTTCAAGCAATTCTCCTGTCTCAGCCTCCTGAGGAGCTGGGACTACAGGCGCATGCTGCTATGCCCGACTAATTTTTTTTATTTTAGTAGAGATGGGGTTTCACTGTGTGGCCCAGGCTGGTCTCGAACTCCTGAGCTCAGGCGATCCGCCTGCCTCGGCCTCCCAAAGTGCTAGAATTTCAGGCGTGAGCCACTGCGCCCGGCACAACAGCGTTTTTAACACTAAAGAACCACGTTAGAAACACTGAAAGTAGGAGGCATTTCCAGGAGTTTGTAGTTTAGTTGGGATATCTTGCAATACCTACAGGATACAGTTAGAAAATCTGCTGGTATTTGATGAAGAGGGCATACGCTTTTATACAAACAGTGGAGTTGTAGTTGTATTTCTCTCAAATATTTGTAGGAGGGGAAAGGGAGAATCTTCAAGAGAGACAGCGCTGGTCAGAGCATGCAGGAGGATGCTGAGCCTTGCAGGCACTGAGGGTGGGAGTCCCGGCAGAGAAGGGGACAGTATGAGTGACTCCCGGAGGGTGTCGTGGAGACCATTAGGTTTTAGGTCAGCTTCAGAACCTGGAAGAGGACATCTCAGAGACTGGCGACCCTGACCAGGGCTCTTGCAGGCACGCCTGGAGTGTGGACCAGATCTTTAGATTGATGGGACAATGCGGGGTCAGGAGGGGTCCCCGTTTGCTCACTGACTGCCTGTCGTATAGGATGGAGCGACACCACTGCGTGTGCGTGACGATGGGGCTGGGTAGGGGAGGCTCAGAACTCATCTGAGATGACACCTTGCCTGTGACTTGGCTTGCTTGAAGGATCCCCCCATGTGACCTTGGAGATGGTATCCACAAAGCCCTCAACCACAACTCCGGCTCCAAGACCAGAGCTGCTGGCACCAGCATCTGATGCGATGTGTTGTGTTAGGAGAGGCACGGAATGCCTCAGGAGACTTGGAGGTGGACGCGTTGGACCTCTGCAGTTTCTGCGCCATCCTTGGCCTCCTGGGAAGGGTCCCTGCTGTCTTATGCTGCAGACGTAGGCCATGAGGACGTTTCCCGGTGCTGGGGTTGGGGCACGGTCAAGTCTGGAGATGCCCTTCCACGAGCGGGTGTCGCCAGTGCCTTTCTAGCTGAGAAATGAGTGAAGCATGGGGGAGACGGGTGTGTTCACTGCAGTCCTCTCACCTCCAGACCAGACACTGACTCCCTCGCAGTTGGTGTTCTGTCACTCTTGATTTTACTATTCCTAACCCTCTGAAGGAAGTTCACCAAACCGCATAAAGAGTGCTCCAGGACAGTGAATTGATGTTAGAGATGATGACAGGGTGTCACTGGGCTTCTGCGTCTGACCTCTTACATCCAGACAGACATCTTCCAAAGGCCCAGCTCTGGCTGTCTATTAGCCGCGTGCCTTTCGGCGAGTCATTTAACTTCTCACCTTTCCCAGGCTGAGGGAGGGACTTTGAGGTTGGTTTCCCCCACCACGACCCTGATCCTCCAGCTCTGTGACAGGACAGTGTGCGCTGCTTGGCTTTCAGAGCTGTTCTGACGGCACGGCATGGGAAACGCCTGGGTTTGGAGTGAGAAGGTTGCGTGGTTCTTGCTGCCTGGTGACTTTGGGGCTTCTAAAGCCTCAGTTTCCCCCATTTCATTTTTTTTTACATGACATAATGCTATTAATAATTTCTGAAAGTTTCCCCATTTCTAAAACGGAGATAACTACCCATTGCGAGGACAGGAAGAAGCAGGGCATTTGAATGCATCTTAAAGGTGCCATTTAAATACAGGTTCTGTTACTTCCAGGCCTGCTGGGCACTGAGCAGCTGTGTGGCTTTGTGGGTGACCTACTCAGCCCGTGCCTCAGCTTCCCCAGTTGAAAGATATGGATACTTTTTCTTCTTAAGGTGATATGAAGGGGTGCAGGTGGTGGCATTCCAGACCAACCCAGGACGTGATGGGGAAGAGGACATGTTGCAAAGAATAGGTGGTAGGGCCTGTCTGGAGCTAGGAAGAGGGGCCAGCAGCTGGGAGGGTGCGCTGGGGCCACATGGCTGTGCCCTCACTGCACTGTCTGCACAGCAGGCTGTGGAAGGTGCTAGGGGTTTGGGAGACCTGAGAAGAGGCTGTTGAAATTGTCTTACTTGGGCAGCACAGAGCTGGCTTGGGAGACGCGTGGTGCGGATGGGAAGGGGAAAGCAGGTGGCAGTGTGGCCTCTGGAGAACTGTGGCACTGACGCGGGCTAAGCAGGAAGGTGGGTTCCATTTGGGAGGACCTGGGTCCCAGCAGCCTGGGGTGTGCTGTCTGGGGCTGCCAAGGGGCAGAGGGAGCTTGGGGAGGCCCTTTATCTAGGCTCCGTGGGACCCTGTGCGGTCACTGAGCACTTGCTGTGTGTGAGGCCTGGGACCAGGCTTGGGTGTGGGGACGTTCCACACGGTTCTTGCTTTCAAAGAGCGCACTGTTGGCGATCCTGCTTTTGCACCCCACTTCCCTGCAGGCTTCTCAATGGTTCTCCTCATTGTGCAGACCACACTCAGCCTCTGTGGGCTCAGCAACAGTCACAGATGGACCTGGCTTTGGCCTTCTGCTTTTCGCTGGGTGTCCTGCACCCAGAGAAGCCCACCTAGTGTTGTTTACATCATCTTACCTTTCCGTCTCTTGCCTTTCTCCTCCCATTTTTCTTGTTGCTTCTGTGTCTTCCCCTTCAGTCATCACCTTCTGTTTTCATCTGAATTTCTCTGAGCTGAGTCAGGTGGCCTCGCCCAGGCTGTCATCCTTGTTTTCTACCAGGTGTCTCTGGTCCCACTTTCTATTTCATTTCGCTTGAGCTGTACTCAGTTAGTGAGCCGAGGTCAAGCAGTGAAGCCACTTCTGCATCTGAAATTTTAGGGGTGAACCAGAGGCCACCTTCAGTTTCTGCTCTGAAGTTTGTGATTGTTTTTTAAAAAGCATTCCAAGTTTAGGCCAGGCGCAGTGGCCCACGCCTGTAACCCTAGCACTTTGAGAGGCTGAGGCGGGAAGATTATCTGAGTTCAGGAGCTCGTGACCAGCCTGAGCAACACGGTGAAACCCCGTCTCTACTAAAGTACAAAAAAATTAGCCAGTGTGGTGGTGTGTGCCCATAATCCCAGCTACTCGAGAGGCTGGGTGCCGGAATTGACTGCCTGGGAGGCAGAGCTTGCAGTAAGCCAGGATTGCACCACTGCACTCCAGCCTGGGTGACAGAGCAAGACTCCTTACACAACAGCAACCAAAAAAGCATTCCAAGTCTAGAATAATGGGCACCAAATATTAGAAAAGGTTACTTGCGGCGATTTGCTTTCTTGTCTGTTTTTTGGGGTTTTCTGTCTGTTTTGTTTTGTAGAGACAAGGTCTCCCTGGGTGGCCCAGGCTGGTCTTGAACTTATGGGCTCAAGCAGTCTTCCTGCCTCAGCCACCCAAGTAGCTGGGACTGCAGGTGTGTGCCACCACGCCTGGCAGTCTACTTTTTTTTTTTTTTTCTTTTTTGAGACAGTCTCTCACTCTGTCACCCAGGCTGGAGTGCAGTGGCTAGATCTCGGCTCCCTGCAACCTCTGCCTCCCGGTTTCAAGTGATTCTTCTGTCTCAGCATCTGGAGTAGCTGGGACTACCGGTGCATGCCACCACATGGGGCTAATTTTGTATATTTAGTAGAGACAGGGTTTCACCACGTTGGCCAGACTGATTTCGAATTCCTGACCTCAAGAGATCCGCCTGCCTCGGCCTCCCAAAGTAGCTGGGATTACAGGCGCCCACCACCACGCCCGGTTAATTTTTGTATTTTTAGTAGAGACAGGGTTTTACCATGTTGTCCAGGCTTGTCTTGAACTCCCAGCCTCAGGCCTGCCTTCTTTTCTGAATGTTCATCTTGCTTTACTTTCCTCTACTGAGGATGTGTCATTTTTAAAACATCAGAAGGAAAGGGTGAACCCCTCACACCAGCCTCGGGCTGCTGGGAGGTGGCCTGCTCCTCTGAGGAGTGAGTGCTGCTTCACCAGCCTCATCAGAGCTGCCTTTACTGTTGTGCCTTCTTTTCACATCTCCTGTGTGCCTTTGCCTCCTCTCCACCTCTGAGAGCCCGTCCAGCTCAGACACTCCATTCTGTTAGCCTTTACTGTTTCACTCTCCTTGTCTTGGATCACCAGTGCTGTGATCCAGTAAGATTTAACAAGACATCTGGATTATGGAATTTTAGGAAATTTATGTCTGTTACTTTTTCAAATATACCTAATGCCAACATGGGCTAGCAAAAATAAACCTGATACGTAACGGCAGGGCTGGTTAGCAAGTTGTGGTCTTGGAAGATGATGGTTTAGCGAGTGTTTCTTAGGAACCTGAAAATGGCTCTGAAAGCCTTTGTTGTGGGTGGTGCAGAGGGGGACAGGCAGTCCTTGCTGAAGTGACTCCACGTGAGGAATCCAGGCTCCTAGTGAGCCAGAGTGCCCTGTATTGAAAAGCTAAGTTTCAAATGGCATCTGTACCTGTCCATCATCTGCGGAAGCACCAGGTTCTGGGGAACCACCTGGTTGATTAAGTCCAGGTTTGGTGAGGAATGGGCAGGGCCAGATAACATGTCAGGCATTTGATTAGCCTGGTTGCACAGAGCATATGCATACCTGAGTTTTGTTTCTGTTGTCTGTGCAGGCTGGGAATGGAGCAGCCGGAAAGCGGCCTGGGTGGGACACACTTGGCACTCATTGTTTATTCCATGCCAGTGTGTTTTGGGCTGTGAGTGCTGGACATTCAGGTGCAGCACCGTCTGGTAGCTCTCTCTGCAACGATGGCCGCATGTGGACATTGACTACCAGAAATGGGGCTGGCGTGACTGAGAGGCTGAGTTTTTTTTTTCTAAGTTCTTTTTTTTTTTAAGCCTGAGTCTCACTCTGTTGCCCAGACTGGTGTGCAATGGCACGATCTCTGCTCACTGCAACCTCCACCTCCAAATTTGGAGACAGACCCCCACCGGGTGAGGCACTGAGCCTCCAGCCTGCATGTGGCTGCCCAGGCAGGGCCCCCTTCTGGGTCGATGAAGAAGCAGATCTGGATGGAAAAGCCTGTGATTATCTCATAAGGAAAGCATTTTTACAATAATCTACATTTGCTTGGCTTTTGCTTTTTTTTTTTTTTTGGAGACAGGGTCTCGCTCTGCCATCCAGGCTGGAGTGCAGTGGTGCGATCTCGGCTCACTGCAACCTCCACTACCTGGGTTCAAGCAATTCAATTCTCCTGCCTCAGCCTCCCAAGTAGCTAGGACTACAGGCGTGCACCACCACACCTGGCTAATTTTTTTTTTTTTAGATGCAGTCTTGCTCTGTAGCCAGGCTGGAGTGCAGTGGCGCGATCTCGGCTCACTGCAACCACTACCTCCCAGGTTCAAACCATACTCCTGCCTCAGCCTCTCCCGAGTAGCTGGGACTACAGGCGTGTGCCACCATGCCCAGCTAATATTTTTTGTGTTTTTAGTAGAGACGGGGTTTCACCATGTTGGCCAGGTTGGTCTCGATCTCTTGACCTCGTGATCTGCCCACCTCAGCCTCCCACAGTGCTGGGATGACAGGCGTGAGACACTGCACCTGGCCATGCCTGGCTAATTTTTATATTTTTAGTGGAGATGGGGTTTCATCATGTTGCGCATGCTGGTCTCGAACTTTTGGCCTCAAGTGATCCACCCGCCTCAGCCTCCCAAAGTGCTGGGATTACAGGAGTGAGCCACCACGCCTAGCCGGTTTTTGATTTTTAAAGCATTTTTGTTTCAGAGTTTGAAGGTTTCCCAGCTTTTTATGGTCCTGCAGTTCCATAAAAAGAGAACCCTGGTTATCACAGGGATATGCTGACAGTTCCCGCTCCCTCTGCAAGGAGGAACTGAAATGGGTGGGAGGAGTGTGTTAGGCCATGAAAAGTTTTTATGTGTGGTCTTTTGACTCCTGCCGCATCTCTGCCTCTGGTCTTGGAGGAGCCTGGCCGGGGTTCTCGGTCCACAGCTGGGGAATGAAGCCTCCTCGGGGTTGTCTTGGGCTTTTCCCTCCTTGGTCTCAGAGGACTTGGCATGAGATTGGGAACTGATGCTATAATAGGATTTGCAAGGTTATCAGGTCATTCTCAGAACACTACGTTTTGTTGGTGGACATTGATTGAAGGTAAGGAATTTTAAGACTAAAGATTCTTAGGCATTGGACGGTTCATATTCTGAAGCAGTGATTTTATCTAAAAGAAGGTGGTGTTTTACACGTTTGTTTTCTTGAGTTTGAATCTCAACCTACTTATTTGAAAAGATGGTAAGAATATTTAACCAAAAACCTCATTTACAAAAGAAACACGCATGAAATGTGACGTGAGGCTTCATTTTGCTGAGGGAAGGGATCTCTGTCTCCATTGTGGACAGGGCGTCTTAGGCTGCAGCGTCGTTGTGCTGTTACATGGTTCCACATAAAATCTTGCTCCTTTTCTAACTGTAAAAACATTTGAGGGTCATTTGGCCAGGTAAAGATCCTGGCAGTCCTGAGCAGCCTCGCTGGTGCCGTGGGTCCTGGGTGCTGCCTGCCAGCATCCTCGGTTGAGGAGTGTGGAGTGGGACCTCAGGGCAGTGGGCCCTTCCCTCCCACCGGCCCTCTACCCTGCCCAGCCCGCCAGCTTTCTGGAACAGATCACTGTACAGTGCTTTCTCTCCAAGGAGCTGAAGGTGGTGGATCATCGTCTGGAAATGTGTCTGGGGTTGCCCCTGCTGCCCCTGCAGGGGGCTCGCGCTCCTCCTCCCGGAACTTAGGGTCTTCTGGTGGCGAGAAGGAAGAAGGCAAAAAGGTCCGGCGGCAGTGGGAGTCGTGGAGCACAGAGGACAAGAACACCTTCTTCGAGGGGCTGTACGAGGTGAGTAGGCTGTGGAGGCACGGCCAGGCAGCCTGGGCGTCCCTCTCGGAGCCCTGCCCTCCATTCCCCGTGCTTCCTCTCTGCTGTTAGATTCTAGAACGCAGATTCCTGGGCGACCCCCGCAGTGGCGGAGGCTGACGTGGGCTCCAGGCCTTGCCCACTGACCGTGGCTGTTTTATCTCCTCATTGAGATTTTAGAAGCTAGTACTGGTGAGGTGTCTGTGAGGAGGTGTTCTTGTGTGTTTCCTTCATTTCCTTTTGGATATTCTCACTCCTTGTCTCTCAAAGATGTTCTTGACTGAAGGCCCTCTTGTTTCAGGGCTTTCCCTTTGTGCTGAGTGGGCTGATTTAGGTGGGATGGCCTCTTGAGGGGAGGCACAAGGGGGTGCTTGCCTCGGGGGTCAGTGTAGCTGAGAAACCTCACGAGATGTTGCTGCTGACTTGGGACAAAATGGAAAGTCCTAAAAATAGAGAGAAGCCACTCCCTGACCCCACCGCCCAGTGAATGCCCGTGCTCCCTGCTGGCCAGTTTCACCTGCATTATTGTTTTCTAAATCCTTGTAATTATTGTGAGCATACTTTTTAATTAACATTGCTTGCATTTTTCATGGTGTTTCATAGCTCTTTTGCTCTGTATTTTTTTTAACACCTGTAAATATTCTCCTTGCCTGTGTGCTCACTGTGTGCTTTTGTAAAAACATCATATTGGAGCACAGCCATGGCCAGGGTCGATGTACTGTCTGCGGCTGATGCCACTGCAGTGGCAGAGTTGAAGAGCTGCACCAGACAGGGTGGCCCTCGAGGCCCTGGCCAGCCACTGCTCTGCTTGGCCATTCCTGTGTGGTCAAGGATGACTGAGATCCTTCCAGATTCTGTTGTTGTAAGTAACGCTGTGGTGAACATCGGTGTGCACGCTTCATGCTTTAGACTGCTTCTTTGGCATACAGTATTAGAATTAGGTTCGTGATCGGTGAGCCTTGTTCTTTTTTTTTTTTTTTTTTTTGGAGATGGAATCTCACTCTGTTGCCCAGGCTGGAGCGTAGTGGTGCAATCTGGGCTCACTGCAACCTCCGCCTCCTTGGTTCAAGCAATTCTTGTGCCTCAGCCTCCTGAGTAACTGAGACTATAGGCACACGCCGCCACGCCCACCTAATTTTTTGTATTTTAGTTGAGACGGAGTTTCACCGTGTTGCCCGGGCTGGTCTAGAACTCCTGAGCTCAGGCAAACTGCCCACTTTGGCCTCCCAGGAGCCTTGTTCTTTTAATAGCTAATTAATTGGGGTGATGGAGAAGTCTTGTCAAGCCTGGGAAGCAGAATGCTCAAGAAAGAAATGGAGGCTCTGGAATGAGATGTTAAGAGAGGCATTAGAAAAGGAGACACTCGTAAATGTGGGCATGAGACTTGACTACGGTGCATGCTGTGGCCAGGGTCGCTCCCGGCCTGGGCTGCAGGTTAGGTTCTGCCCACCCCAGGTGGACCGGACTGCCGTGACAGTGTGGCTTGATTCTGATTGTCCAAAGAGAAGTGTGCATGAGTCCCATTGCAGTAGATATGAAGCCATTTAAACACGTTCGTGTGTTCCTTTTCTTCCCTTGGAGGGTTCTAGAGTACAGCAAGGAGGCTGGTTTTGTGTAGATTCAAGCCCCAAATCGTGCCTTTAAGCTGTTTGTTGGTCTTGGAGGACCTGCGATTACTGGAATGTTTTCAGAATCAGCAACCATTGCTGATTCTTGCCTGAAACAATTACTCCTGTGGTGTGGCCCTTCCTCCTTGGCAAGACTGTAGCCTCTGCAAGAGGGTCTGGGTGCCTGGGAGCAGGAGATGTGGTTGTCCATTAAAGGTAGCAGAGGAGGAGTTCCTTGTTAATGATCCACCCTTTACCCTTATTCAAGCAGTTCAGTTCGTGTCCTTCCCATTGGGTTAAGCTGCTCATTAGAGTTTTTCTATCGGGTAGATGCTTTTTGAGGACACTGAAATCCTGAATTAGTAATAATAATTAATAGTTGGCTGTTCTGATCATGTAATGCTTTCTGCTGTGGGTTCTCTGTATCTGAGTTTGTATATGAGAAAAAGCGAGGGCAAGAGAAAGGACTTTTTGTTTGTTTGTTTTGAAACGGAGTTTCGCTCTTGTTGCTGAGGTTGGAGCGCAGTGGCACGATCTTGGCTAAATGCAACCTCCACCTCCCGGGTTAAAGCGATTCTCCTGCTTCAGCCTCCTGAGTAGCTGGGATCACAGGCGCCCGCCACCACACCCGGCTAATTTTTGTATTTTTATTACAGACCGAGTTTTGCCACTTTGGTCAGGCTGGTCTTGAACTCCTGACCTCGGGTGATCCACCTGCCCCAGCCTCCTGAAGTGCTGGGATTACAGGCATGAGTCACCGCACCTGGCCTAACACGTTTCATTTCTGCATTGTGTGTCTCATCAAAACTAGATGGCCTTCTGGTGGGGTCTTGATGTGTGGCTGACTGGCCGGTGGCAGGTGTGACTGTGAACCCTCAAGCTGTGGGGTGACGGTGACTGGGCACAGGCCTCTGCTCTGAGAAGTGCGGTTTCTGCCATGTTGTCATGGCCACCGCTGCCTTTTTGATGCCTCCCTGGGAGGGGTGCAGCAAGGCTGGCTGGGGCCTGATTGGATGCAGGGACCCCACCGCCATCACTGGGCCTCAGTTGGTCACTCCTGATCATGGGCTGAATTCTCTCCTGCTTCAGCTGCTCTTCAGGCGAGAGTGCTGCCCCTGCACACCCTACTTTGGGCAGTGCTGGGCATGCTCAGATTCGCGCCTGTCCAGTTATGGCCCGTCCAGACTTCTCCCTGTGGCGGGGCGGGCATTCACCTGTGGCAGGGCACTCGCCTCCTTCCTCTGAATACCCTTCCATTTCTGTGGCAGGTCTGCACAGACCCAGCCCTGACTTCATTTCATGTTCCTGTTCCTGCTTATATCCGTCCATCGTCCATGCTTGTTTTTGCCATACAGTTCTTGATTTCCTACCTGACAGCCACACAGCCAGTGTCCTGTGCTTCCTTCTCACTGTCTGCATAATGGCTGCGGCCTCAGCTCAAGTTTTTAATTTTTCATTTCATTTTTGCACCCAGACTGGGGTGCCAGCCTTCCAGCCCCACCCTCCAGCCCACAGCAGCTTTCTGTCTTCACCTCCCTCGGCCCCTGTGTTGCTGGGAGTTACAGATCCTAAAATGTGTCAATGTGTCAAGCACAATGCCACCTCCCCTCTGGCCCCTCCAGCTCACCTCACGGTCCCCCAGCTGCCAAGAGTCTTCTGAGGTGGACAGGGTTGGGGGCCAGCACCCCAGCAGTCCCCAGGTTCTCATTTCCCTGAGGATCTTGCTCCCCAGTTACTACCCCTTACCCCCCATCAGCATGTTTTTTATTTTTTTGATTTAAAAAACATCTTTTTTTGAGAGTCAGTCTTGCTTTGTCACCTAGGCTGGAGTGCAGGGCTGCCATCTTAGTTCACTACAACCTTGACCTCCCGGGCTCAAGTGACGAACCTCCTGCCTCAGCCTCCCACGTAGCTAGGACTACAGGCGTGTGCCACCATGCCTGGCTAATTTTTAAGTTTTTTGTGGAGATGGGGTTTCACTATGTTGCTCAAACTGGTCTCAAACTCCTGGGCTCAAGCAATTCTCTCACCTCAGCCTCCTAAAGTGCTGGGATTACAGGCACGAGCCACCACCTGGCTCCCTTAACTTTTCGTTTTGAAACGTTTCAGACTTTTTAAAAGTTGCAAAAACAGCACAAAGCAGGTCCCCTCCACCCTGCCTCCACAGCATTAGGGCAGCCGCACTGTGAGGGTATGAGCACAGACATGGCCCTGCCTGCTCATTTGCAGGCGGTATTCAGATTAACAAGGGTCCCACTCAGGTCCATCCTGGCCAGGACGCTGCGCCGCACTCGGCTGCCCAAACTCCTCAGTCTCTTGTAACCTGGGACAGCTCCTGGGTTTTTGTTTTTTGCTTGCATGTTTTTTTGTCATTGATGACCTCAACACTTGTGGAGACTCACAGCATGTTGGTTTGTAGAATGTCCCTTGTGTCAGTTTGGGTTGATCTGCAGTTTCCTCATGATTCTATGTTACGCATTTCTGTCAAGAATTCCACAGCAGTGATACCGTGTCCTTCTTGGCGCATCCAGTTGGCGGCCCGTGGTGTTCTTTCTGTCTCCGTCCTGGTGGTGTTTGCCTTGGTCGCTGCCCTCAGGCAGCGTCTGCCAGGTCTCACCGTGGCTGGGTCATGGCTTGGCTTTGAGGCTGTGTAAATACCGTGTTTCTCATCATTCTTTGCTCCCGCTGATTTCAGCAGCCATCGCTGCCTTTTCCCTGAAGCAGTTGTTACTGTGCTGTTTGCTCCCAGTGAGGACCTTCTGTTTCCTTTATTCTTTCTGTGTTTGCTGATTGGAAGTCCTGTGCCAAGAAGAGCCCTGCATTCTCCCCAACACATGCAGTTATTCTGTTACCTACACCCATGTAGACTCACAGATGTTGGCTTTATTCTGGGGGTCATGGTCCACCATGCCATTGTTGGCTTTCTCGCCCCGTTGGTTCCCCATTTGGCCACTGGGGAGCCTCATGCTGGCTCCTGCATCCTCTTCTCACGTCCCCATCGCCTGCCAGTGTATTCTCGTGTGCTGGTGCCATCAGGCATTCCAGACTCAGTGGCTGCTTGCTGCTCTGCAGTTGGCTGTTTTTCCTGGGAGCCCAGCTTCCCTTTGCAAAGTGGTATTTAGAAACCAAGACCTGGGCGCTAAGGGTGCTGGTTACTGCTGAAGCCCTTCCGGTACTTAGGAGCTTGGCTTTGAAGAGATGATCGAACACTAGGTTCTCTGTGGCAGTGCCTGAAGCAGCACTGAGGTGAGGCTGTTCTGTGGAACACAAGTTCTCTTCTGAAAATCTAAGTCACACTCAGCTTTTGCAAAGAAGCGTTCCAAGAAGGGTTGGCCTCCAGGTATAATCAGAGTATAGTCTGTGCGGTTCACTTACTAAGTGTTCACGTTTGCTGTCCTTGTTTGAGTATGGAATATATTTTGTCACATTAAAGCAGTGAGGATGTTTCTGATCTGTTCTTTAAGATGCCATAACTGCTTCTCTTCCAGAGCTTTTCTTCATGGAGGTGTCTCATTTCATGATCTTTGAAGAACTCTAGCAGTTAACCATTTGTCCAAGTGATGAGCTTTATGTTTCTCCTGTCTGGGGTGCTTGCCTCTTTGGTATCCATGTGCTCTGATCGTTCTGTTCCTGGTTCCATTGCTCCTTTATCCTGATTAAAACCTAAGGTTCTAGGGAGTCGAAGTTCAAGTTCATACACAGATAAGAGCTTGGAAGGGCTGCTTGTTTGACCACAGCCTGTCTCCTTTCTCCTTTCTCGGAACCTTGGAAAGGGTCCAGTTAGCACAGAAAGCTGCATTGTTTTAACCCCTCTACATTTATCATGGAATTTATTTTCCAGCATGGGAAAGACTTTGAAGCGATTCAGAACAACATTGCGCTGAAGTACAAGAAGAAAGGCAAGCCAGCGAGCATGGTGAAGAACAAGGAGCAGGTCCGCCACTTCTACTACCGCACCTGGCACAAGATCACCAAGTACATCGACTTTGATCATGGTGAGTGTGCCACGGGCCAGGCTCGGGGGTGCCCACAGGCAGGGCCGGCTTCTGCTCAGAGCGCAGCTTCCAGCAAGCCCGCTGGACCTGCTTTCTGGCATTTTCTCACCAGCCGCTTGGCCTGGGGCTCCTCGCCTTGCAGCGCTTTGGCTGATTGTGTGCTGTCTAACTCGGTCAAACCAAGTTGCCAGGAAGTGGCCCGTATCCCATGCTCCAGGGTTCTTACCACTGCTTTTCTGAGCTATGGTTTGTGTGTTTCCAGTGGCTCTGAGTGTGCGTGAGTTCTGGGTCCCTGGCTCACCTGAAGCCTGTGGTCTCCACTGCAAATGATAGCACCATGGTCCAGCGAGGGGCTTGGGCCGCAGGCACCGTGCCTGGCGCTGGTCTTCCTGGGGGACAGCCAGCCTTCCCAGGCCTCTCGCCCTCTACACTGGGTCCCAGGTCTGCGTCGGCCCTCGTTCAGTCTCGGGACCAAGTCATCCCCAGGTAGAATTCTGGCTTCTGGCTCAGAGCACCCTTTGGCTACTGGTGGCTTCTCCGGATGATGCTTTGTCCATCACCATCTCTGTCCTTGGGAGGCTTAGCTGCCTCCTGCCTCCGCCTATCAGAACTACCTCTCCAGCAGCGTACGTGTGCTGGGCCCTGCTCTTCATTCCTGTAGGTTCACACACGGCATGGTCCTTCCAGATGTACCCCCAGAGCACCCCCTCTGCCTTCTGAGCCTTCTTTCAGATGTCTCACGTCCTGACCCAGGGTACCTGGACTGTGGCCACACTGCCACTCTTTGTGCCCTTGCCTGTGCCTCGTGGTGACCTAAAGTCCTTTGCCTTGGCCATTCCTGTGGTGTCCTCTGGGTGGGTTATGGCATCTTGACCATGGTGCATCAGCATTGCCTGGAGCTTTGGGAAGAGCCAGGACCCAGCTCCCCTGTGTGACTGGGCAGAGCCCTGAGGGCCGCAGACACCCCCTGCCCACCACGCAGCTAGCTTCTCCACTGAAGAACCTCCACTGGGAGATTGTCGCCGTTTCTGGAGATCCATGGAAACGGCTGTTGGTCTCTGCACATTAGGGGCACCCCTTGATTCGGGTCTGCCGCCGATGCGGTTTTGTTTGCTTTTGGTATCCACGTGACCATTCATGTAAGATTTTCTGCTGACTTCACCTATTTATAGCACATCAGTTCCGTTTTGTCCTATGTTTGATGCCTGTGCTGGTCTTCTCATGTTCAGCTCACTTGTTTATTTGAAATCTCAGCACTGGTCAGATCCCATCATCCAAGGCTGTTGTGGTTAATGTCAGGTTGTGGTGAGTGGCCTTGTGCCTTCCAGAGTGGCACGCAGCACCTACTTTTCATTGTCGGCCTCTTCCTGTGTCGTCTGTCCTTTGCATCGTTCATTAGTGCCTCTTTGAAAGACAGTCCAGGCTGCGCGCGGTGGCTCATGCCTGTAATCAGCACTTTGGGAGGCAGAGGCGGGTGGATCACGAGGTCAAGAGATCAAGACCATCCTGGCCAACATGGTGAAACCGCATCTCTACTAAAAATACAAAAATTAGCTGGGCATGGTGGTGCACACCTGTACTCCCAGCTACTCGGGAGGCTGAGGCAGGAGAATTGCACCACTGCACTCCAGCCTGGCCACAGAGCAAGACTCCGTCTCAAAAAAAAAGAAAGAAAGTCAGTCCACGAGAGCAGATCTGCCATCCACCGTGGCTGGCCTTGAAAAGCTCTCTGTGGGGGAGGCTGGCCAGCAGCGGAGGGGACTGCGCAGCTGTTTAGTAGACGAGGTATAGAGAGAGGGATGGGATTCCAGGAGCTTCGGTCTAGTGTGCTTTGCTTGAACCACCTGCGGGCAGGGTGGGAAGCGTCTTAGGACCCTCAGGCTCCTGGCGTAGACTTATCTCCTCTTCTGAGGTTCAAATGCACATTCTACTTGCCAACCCAGGCTTTCTCCCATGTCAGTTTCAGAAGGCAGTCAAAGCAAACATTTCTTTTCCAATTGTGTCACCTTTCCCTGTTAAACAACCTCCTAACCCTAAACTTCGTGGTGCGAGGAGGCCTCATTCCTCTTTGGCCCTTCTGTCCATCTAGGGTGAAGGGTAAATGCTCCCTCACACCTCTCGGTGGGGGGTCACACCCAACACAGGTCCTTTCCCCTTCTCCATGTGGGCCCCTGTGCTTCCCTCTCTTCCTGACCTGGCACAGCAGGCTCCTACAGCCTTGGTGTCTCCTGTTCGTGCATCTTTGGCGTGACCCCACACGATGTGCCTTCTTCCTGTTGAGCTCACCGTTCTCCTCTGTTCTCCCGGGTTCTCTGATGGCCCTGACTGTCTCTTCAGCAGGGCTGTCTGCCTCCGTGCCAGCATGCAGCGGCATTGGGGCACCTGATGCTGACTTGCCCAACAGGAGCATGAGGCTGGAGGCCACCAGGACACTGTGAAGTGACTGGCCCCATGGACTGTCATTGCGCATCAAACAGAGTGGCAACTTTTTTACGCTACGTGTATTTTTGGCGTGCTTTGGAGTTTTGTTTTGTTTTGTTTTTTGAGCCAGAGTCTTGCTCTGTTGCCCAGGCTAGAGTGCCATGGCGTACTCTCGGCTCACTGTAACCTCCATCTCCCAGGTTCAAGCGATTCTCATGCCTCAGCCTCCTGAGTAGCTGGGATTCCAGGCGTGCACCACCACACCCGGCTAATTTTATATTTTTTAGGAGAGATGAGGTTTCACTATGTTGCCAAGCTGGTCTCGAACTCCTGAGCTCAGGCAATCCACCTGCCTCAGCCTCCCAAAGTGCGAGGATTACAGGCGTGAGCCACCACGCCTGGCCTGTGCTTTGGAGTTTTGAAGAGCACACTGCGTGCACTTTATCATGGGTTTGTCTGACTCATTGTGTGGCGTGAGACACAGAGTGGTGGCAAGCGAGGAGCGTGGAAGGGACTGACTCCGCCCCCAGCTTGGGGGCCTTGCGTGTGTGTTCATCTTACTAATCTCCCGTGGTTTCCATGCACATCTGCGTTTCCTTGCTGCTGTCCATTGCTCAGTGGAGATTTTGCTTCACGAACTCAAAGTTGGATGAGGTGAGCTTGGTTCCTGTCCCTGAGTGTGTAATAAAACATGAGGTGCCACCTAGGAGGCCGTGGGGCCAGGCGGGGCATCAGGGACACCTCCCGGAAGCCCTGCTTTGTCCCAGGGTCCCACCTCCCCCGGGGTCCCTTGTCTGCAGTGTCTTGCTCTTGGTGCTACTTTCTTGTTTCAGGATTGTGGGTTTTTTTCTTTTTGCCATTTCAAAGAGTGGACTTTTAAAAATATATTTTAGAAATGGGGATATTATTCACCCTTTTAAAGTATACAACTTAGTGGTTCTTAATGTACTTACAAGGTTATGCAGCCATTGCCACTCTCTAGTTGCAGAATATGTCTATTGCCCAGGAGGAAACCCTGTGCCCCCAGTGCTGGGAGCCCTCAGTTTACCACCTCCTGTCTCTATGGATCTTTCTACTCTGGATGTTTCATAGAAATGGGATCACGTGCTACGTGTCCTTCTGTGCCTTGTTTCCTTCACTCAGCGTCAGGTTTCAGGGTTCGTCTGTGTTGTAGCGTGTGCCAGTCCTTTCTATGGCTGGATAATTTTCCTTTGGGTGGATGGCCACATTTTGCTTGTCTACTGAATAGTGGATCTTAAAGCTTCCCGAGTCATGGGCTCCTTTAAGAAAGTCTGATGAGGCCAGGCGTGGTGGCTCACGCCTGTAATCCCAACATTTTGGGAGGCCGAGGTGGGCGAATCACCTGAGGTCAAGAGTTTGAGACCAGCCTGACTAACGTGGTGAAACCCCGTCTCTACTAAAAATACAAACATTAGCAGGGCATGGTGGCGCATGCCTGTAATCCCAGCTACTTGGGAGGCTGAGGCAGGAGAATCCCTTGAACCTGGGAGGCGGAGGTTGCAGTGAGCTGAGATCGCGTCACTGCACTCCAGCCTGGGCAACAAGAGCGAAACTCGGTCTCAAAAAAAAAAAAAAAAAAAAGAAAGAAAAAAAGAAAGTCTGATGAGCCCTTAGGTCTTAGGTCTTTCTCTCAGAGGAGCCTTTGAGAGCAGTTGGCCTGTGCTTAGCCGTGTCCGAGACCCATGGTCCAGAATCCTCCTCATATCTTGAAAGCCTGCTTCTCCATTTGCCAGTCTTAGGGCCTTGAGAACAGGTCTCTGAGGAGAGAACTAGAGAGGACAATTGTGAGAGTAGAGGGGACAAATGGCCTTCACCCCTGCTCTGTGAAGTGACCCGAAGGGGCCTGGACTGTGTTGTCACTTGGTTTCCCTAGCAGGATTAGGTCTGGTGTAATACAGTAACAAAATGCAAAATAGCAGTGGCCCAAGCGCCTCAGAATTCACTGTCTCGTGGCAGAGACGCCTAGAGGCTGGCGCCCAGGGTGGGCAGGACCCAGGTGCCTCCCATTCTTGTGCTTGGCTGTTCTTGGTGACAGCTCCAGGCAGTGGCTCTTGAGGAAAGAGGGGTGGGAAAAGGGGAACCCTCCTGCCCAAATCAGGCTCTTTAAGGAGGCTTCTGGAAGTCTCCACTACTTCCAGTGGTGTAGCCATGACCAGCTGTCCATGTCGCAGCCTGTTTGCCTCCCAAATAAAACAGGGGCCTTGGCTGGGCACGGTGGCTCATGCCTGTAATCCCAGCACTTTGGGAGGTTGAGACAGGTAGATCATTTGAGGTCAGGAGTTCGAGACCAGCCTGGCCCACATGGTGAAACCCTGTCTCTACTAAAAATACAAAAATTAGCCAGGCCATAATGGTGTGCACCTGTAATCTCAGCTACTTGGGAGGCTGAGGCAGGAGAATCTCTTGAGCCTGGGAGGCAGAGGTTGCAGTGAGCCGAGATCATGCCACTGCACTCCAGTCTGGGCGAGAGAGTGAGACCCTGTCTCCAAGAAAAGAAAAAAAAAAAAAAAAACAGGGCCTCTTACTGAGGAAGGAGAATGGGCCTCAGGCAGGGGTGAGCACCTGTCCTTGGCTCCTCCTCCCGCCTGGGCCCGGGCTATGCAGATCCACTGTTCCGGGAGGGCACAGGTGAGGCAAGAAGGCAGCATCCAGGTTTCAGGGCTGCTGGCCTCACCTGTGTGCAGAGATGGATGACAGGTTTAGTGCTGGCCACATCTGCCGCCTCCACGAGTACCAGCTGTTGTGAATGTTGTGTTTTCTCCTCCAGGGGACATTTCCTCTGCCTATTGGGGTAAATTTCTAACCCCCCACTTTGGTTTAACTTTTTATTTTGAAAATCGCAGACACAGCACCGTGTTCTATACACTCTGCACAGTGTCCCCTGTGGTTGACAGCTTGCATGACAAAGGTACAGGGAGGAGATCCAAGAAACTACGTGAGCCCCGCGTGGCTCTCACACCCGAGCCAGGCAGCGCCTCCTGTTCCACTCTCTAAAGCCGCCTTCTTTTCTGTTTCTCAGTGTTCTCTCGAGGCCTGAAGAAGTCATCCCAGGAACTGTATGGCCTGATCTGCTATGGCGAGCTGCGCAAGAAGATTGGGGGCTGTGAGTACGCTGACTGTGGGGTTGCCCACGGCTCCTCCTGTCCTTGTCACCTTTGGGCTTTAGTGCTCAGAGTTGTTTCTAGTTTCCCTCTAACTTTTATCTTGAAAAAATGTTACTAGAAGAGGTGAAGAATATGATGGCGGCCATGCTCTTTAGCTTAGATGGACCTGTTGCTGACGTTGGCTACATTTGCTCTCTTTCTCCATGCACATGCACACATGCTCGCATGCACACATGTGTTCACACACTCTGCATTCCACTCGACTGTAAGATGTCACGCCACAGCCCAGAATACCTCCACCGGCATCACCTCAGAGAACATTTGTCCTATATAGCCTTGATACCATGGTTGCACCTAGACTTTTAGCATTTACCAAACAGGTGTAGTGATCTTACCTAATTTCCTGCCCATATTCAGATTTTCTAAAACATCCCAAAATATCAGTCAGGGCTTCTGTCAAGGGCCGTTGCCCTGCATGTGACTGTGGAGTCTCCCTTGGGTGTCTTTGACTTGGAGCGGCCGCACTGCCTGGGCTTCTGAGACATTGCGACGCGCTCAGGCCTTCCTCACGCAGGCCCTTGCTTGGATTTGTTCCGATCGTCTCCTCGGGACCAGATTCCCTTGAGACATTTTTGACACGACCTCTAGGTAGGGACATTGTAGACTTACCAGGCGCTTGTGCCCAGCGCCCCTCAGCCCTGCTTCTTCTGCCTGACTTCATAAGAAGAGAGCATGCCTGGGCCATCCAGTGGGCACTGTAGGGGATCCCCCCTCTTCAGTGGGATACTGCACGACCATGCCAGCTAGCATGTCACAGCTCAGGGCGGTGGTGGGGCTGAGAGGACAGATATGGAGCAGTCGCCCTGTCTGTGCCAGGCCTGCGCCACACTCTGACCCCTTGCTGCCCCTCCATGCCTTGCTGTGTCCTGCGGGGTGGCTGCTGCAATCTAGTGTGGCATTTGTGTGTGGCAGGCCCTGCCCTCCTGCACTTCCCCACTGGGTCTGTCCCCTGTGGGCCCAGCCACTCCTCTTCCCTCCTCCAGCCTGCCTCTCCAGCCTGCACTCATGTCCGTGGGCCTCGTGTCCCAGCTCCTCATGCCTGTTCCTGCCGCCTGTCATCTGCCCTCTCTCAGCCTTGGGAAGCATCCCAGGCCCCAAGGAGTTTACGCCACAGCTCTCCCAGCTCTCATTTTCCCCAGATAAAGGAAAACCCCATCTTGACCACGTGTTCCCACTCCTTGTTGCCTGGTCCTTTTGCACCACTGCTTGTTCTGGTTTCCTCCCTAGAAGCTTCTGAGAGGTGGAGGGTGTCCAGGTTCTTGGCATTTCGAACAAAGAATTGTACAAAATGCACAAACAAAGCAAGGGAAGAATGAAACAACAAAAGCAGAGATTTATTGAAAACCAAAATACACTCCACAGGGTGGGAGTGGGCCCGGACGTAGGGGCTCAAGAGCCCTTTTACAGAAGTTTCTGGGGTTTAAATACCCTCTAGAGGTTTCCCATTGGCTGCTTGGTGTACACCCTATGTAAATGAAGTAGTGGCCTTCAATCAGAGACTGAAGTGAGGTTACAAAGGTTACACTCTATGCAAGCATCTCATTGGTTGTGGAAAACAACCAATCAGAAGCTAAACTGGTTACAAAGTTACACTTCTTTGCAAAGGAAGACTTGGCCCCAGTCTTGGGGAAGACTTTTTTAGACTTTTTCAAACCTAGCAGAAGCAACCAGTCGGGCTGAAGTGAAGTTCCAAAGTTGCACTCCTATGTAAATGTCTGGTTGCTTTCTGCTTTCTGCAACCAATCAGAGATACTTTGAATTTCCCATCTGCCATGAAGAAAGAAGGGGAGGGGGCGTTGCAAAGGGAGTAGCGTGTCTGGTCCGTTTGTTGCTTAGGTGTAGAAAGTTGGGGTTTTCCTTTTGATTTAGTTCTAGGAAGTCAGCGTGAATTGGCCTTAGGTTCCCTACCTCTAGACCCTATTCTCCTGCCTCATGAGGATGCTCAAGTTTGATGAAAATAAATGACTTGATTGCTGAATGAGGGGCACACTGCACCCAGGCTTCCAACCCTTCATCCGGGAGCAGGAGAGGTGGGGCACGGTGACCCTGTGGCATGCCATGCCTGGCCGGTTTCCGCAACCGGTTCCTTTCTTGGTGCCTCGCCTGGCGACAAGTGCCCTTTCCGGTGCTTTTCATTCCTTCCTGAAGTTCCGTTTCCATCTGGCTTTGTTTCCTTTCTTTCTGAAAAACCTCCTATATTTTTTTCCGTGCAGTTGTGCCGGCTGTGAATTCTTAGTTATTATTAATCTGAAAATTCTTTATTTCATCTTCGTTCTTAAAAGATGTATTTGCCGGATAGAGAATTCTGATCTGACGGGTTCATTCTTTCATCACATTGACACCGTTGTCTGCTGCCTCTTGGCCTGTGCTGCTCTGATGAGAGGGGTCAGTGGTCATCTATGCCCTCATTCCTCCATGCGAGGTGCATTGTCTGTCTGTGGCTGCTTTGACAATTTTGTCTTTGGTTTTGGTTTTTAGCCTGGTCGTTTGTGGAGTTTTTTTCCTTAAAACATGCAGAAGAATTCAAAGAATTTTACAGTGAACACCCAAGTACCCACCACCTAGTCTCTCCCGTTAACGTACTGTAGTTGCTTTCTTGCACATCTTGAAGATAGTGAAGAATCCCGAGCAGGTCACAGGAAATGGGGCGTCTGCTCCAGGAAACTCAGAGGGTGTCGGAGTTTTCATTCTGTGGACCCTGGGTGCCTTGGGGGTTCCACACTGTGGGCCGGAAGGTCAACACCAGACACTGTCAGTACGAGCCCAGCAGGAAGTGTGTGCGGGCAGGTGTGGTGCCTGCAGGAAGCAGCTGTTGAGCCAGGCAGATAGGGATGAGTGGAAGGCCGGCGCTGGGGGACCTAGGAGGGAGCTCTTGGGAGGACAGATCAACTGGTCAGAGGCTGGGTAGTGGGCCTGCCTGAGGAGGGGGCCAGGCAGGGGCATGCCAGCCTTTCAGGTGAGCGGGGGCGACCAGGGCAGCTGACTCGAAGGTCTGACTTTGAGGGAGGGGCTGCAGCTACTGTAGGGCTTTTATTCCAGAGGAACTTTAATATTCGGTAATGGGATTTGAGTCTATATTGAGCAGAATTGTATGGGAATCTTCAGTGGCTTTGCTCCTAACTACATCGTGGTCTCATTTATTTATTTTTTCCATTTAAAGGTATGGATGACAAGAATGCGACAAAGCTGAATGAACTCATTCAGGCTGGGTAAGTCCCAGTTTCCATGTGAAACGTCACTTCTCTGGGTGTTTTGTGTTGATTCTCTAAAATACAGAAGCTGAAATGCTCTCAGTGAGGACCTTCCGAGTTAAAACTTCATAACCTCTCAGTTACGTGTTCAGTCCCAATAAAAGGTGCTTGGTCCAGGGAGCGGTGACTGCGCCCAGAGCCTGTGCCTGCCCCGGGGAGGGAAGGAAGTGCCGTCTTTGGCCTCCTCCTTCCCGAGGGTCTCTGGCTGGGCATTGTGGTCTCGACGCAGCACTCAGGGCCCTGCTTTTTGTGCTCCTTTTCCTCCACCTTTGTGCCTGCTGTGGGGCTGGTCCCCGGCTTCTAGGGCCTGTCCTTTCCATTGCATTTTTGTCGTGTCCTGGGCCACTTCTGACAGCTTCCCTGCCTTCTTGTGCCCTGGATGCTTCTGTCTCCAACTGGCCGCTCTCCTCCCCTCACACACCTGACTCCCAGAGGGCACATGCTCTCCTGGCCACACAAACAACCGGGCCCCTGATGGTCCAATCGACATCTGCCCAGTTGCTGCTGTTGGGCTGCACTCCAGGGCAGGGCCCCGCCACCCTACTCCACAGCCTGGGGGTTCCCTGCTTTACAGCTTGGGGAGGGTCCCCACTCCACAGCCTGGGGGTCTCCACTCCGCAGCCTGGGGGGGTCCCCACTCCGCAGCCTGGGGGTGCTCCCCACTCCGCAGCCTGGGGGTCTCCACTCCGCAGCCTGGGGGGTCCCCGTTCCACAGCCTGGGGGTTCCCAGTGCACAGCCTGGTGGGGTTCTGTGCATGTACATTTCTCACCTGGTGTGGGTCCTCATGGGTAGCCATCCATCTTACATCCGTCCCGCCCACTGACCACACCAGAGCTATCCCGGCAGCCAGGCTGACTGCTCTCAGTTCACTGAACCCCAGATATTGGGTCTGCACAACCGGCCCCGATCCTTGTGGGTGTGCCACCCGCACCCAAGAGCCCTGCCCTTGCAGCCACTCCTGAACAGTCCTTACCCATCTCTCTTCCGTCCATAGCACTTCACCCTTGGACCTCTGGTTGCTTTTCCCCTTGGCCCTTCTCCCCCAGGCTTGTGTCTGATGACCTGGGAACCCTCCCTGCCCCAGTGGGAGCACTGCCTGCTGGGCCAGCACAGGCCTTGCCTCCAGTCCCAGCACAGCAGGTGTTGGGCATGATTCCCAGGCTGTGTGTGAGCTGCCACCAGCCTGCAGCCAACGACTGTAACTGGGTGACCACAGCCACCAGAAAGTGCAGCTTGCCCCAACACTGAACAGACTTCCCAGAGTGGGTCTGGGGTACAGCCAGGGGCTGCCGGCCATAGGGAGGGTGTTCACTGCCTTGCCCAGGCGCCCCTCCCAGCTTCAGAGCCCTGCTTCCTTCCCACTCTCGCTCCTGCTCTACCTCCATCAGGCAGTATCTGGCATATCCTGAGCAGCACTGGGAACATTGGAGGAACCGTCTTGAGAAGGCCCAAGATCCAAGGCTTGGTTGGTTTCTGATGTCAGCTGACCAGTAGGCAAGGGGCTGTCCCATGAGGGAAAACACTGCCGCAGGATCCATACTTGGGGCAAATCTTACTTCACCTTTTATTTCATTTCCTCCATGATTGATGGAATGAAGCCAGAGTTCCAGACTCTTTGCTGTATGCTTGAGGACGGTGCACAGAGTGGCCTGTCCGATGAGCGTTCCTTTTGCCAAAACACAGATGTGCTGCCCAGCGGGGGCGTGGTGGGCACCTGCAGTGCCATCCGCGGGAGAACTTATGTAAGAAATAGATTCCTTCTGACCACACGGACACAGGGAGTTCCCAGGGACTGGAGACACTCGACAAACAAATGCAGGTAGTAGCTTTGTGGAGGTCTTGGGCCTTTAAAAAAAACCAAGGAAGGAGAAGAGAAGGAAATGGTTACAAAGAGTATTCTAGGGACAACTGGGGGGCTTTGATTATGGGCTGCGTGATAGAGTGTAGTCTCCCGAGTGATGACAGGGTTGTGGCTTGCAGGATTAGAGGTGCTCACTAAAGTGTGCAGAGGGAAAGTGCCTTCTGGTATAAAGAACCCTCAGGTTGGCCAGGCGCGGTGGCTCACGCCTGAAATCCCAGCACTTTGGGAGGCCAAGGAGGGTGGATCACAAGGTCAAGAGTTCGAAACCAGCATGACCAACATGATGAAACCCCGTCTCTGCTAAAAATACAAAAATTAGATGGGTGTGGTGGTGCATGCCTGTAATCCCAGCTACTTGGGAGGCTGAGGCAGGAGAATCGCTTGAACCCGAGAGGCAGAGGTTGCAGTGAGCCAAGATCACTCCACTGTGCTCCAGCCTGGGTGACAGAGGAAGACTTTGTCTGGGGAAAGAAAAAAAAAAAAAAAACCCTCAGGTGGTTCTGCCGAGGGAAGGGCAAGAAGCAGGCATGGGCCTGGGCCATGTCTGTCCTCAGTAGCATGTGTGGTAGCGCCCCTCCAGCCTCATCCTCCCGGGCAGCAGGTGCGTGGACAGCGGCATCGAAATGTGTCATGAGCTTATGCAGCACGCTTGGTGCCATTTACAGTCGTGCCATCTGCCACTCTGAGAACCAAATGAAGAGGGAGCCTGGCATGGGTCCCCAGCTCCTCCAGGCCGCGTGTTGGGCATGTTGGCCAGAAGGCGGCATGGCTGAATGTCGGCTCTCATCCTCTGCTGTGCTCCCGCAGTGGAGGGGCTCTGAGATGACTGACTGTGGGCCTAGGCGGTGGGCCTGTCAGCAGGATGGCAAGATTGATTGTCGTTTTTCTTAAGGAAGCTAGTGTTGAGGTAGCTCACCTGGCTACCAGCTTGTCTGGAAAAGACTGGGCAGGTGGCAAAAGAAAAGGTGAGCTCAGGTGTGGGCGCTGATGGAGAATTTGCCCGTGTAGCCAAGGATTTTGGCAAATGGCAGGTGAAGGCAGTGCTGACTCCTGGACCGAGTGCTGGGTGAGGCCGCAGCGAGAGTGGGAGCCTGCGCTAAGGGACCTGGCCGTTCTCACCTGACTCTCTGGGCCCCAGCCTCACCTGTCGTATTGTCATCCTCCAGAGAGGTGTGAGACACGGAGAAAAGGTTTGGAACAGCATGGTACCAGCAAGGAAAGATTTCTGTCTGCACCCATGGAGAGATCTGAGGCAGAACGGCTGCTGAATAGTGTGTTCATTGGTTCTAGAAATGTCTGGGTGCCTGTGTGTGCCTGGCACAGGAATGGGTGCTGGTTATGCAGTGGTGACAGCTATGGTGTGGCAGCTGATGCATGTCCATTGAACAGGTCACCTTAGCATGTGGTGTAGACATGTACAGTAACTGGGGATGAAAGTTATCGTGAAACTGACGTGGCAGGTAGGTGCAGACATGGCAACTGGCAGGAAGGGAACCTGCCTGGGGCGTTTAGGGAAGCGATCAGGGGCCACACAAAGAGTTGGGGAATCACCTGGCCCAGGGAAAGGAAGGTGGGAAGGAGGAACTGGGTCATGGAAGCCTCAGGAGGGGAGGGGAGAGGAAGAGTGCAGAGCTGAGGCTGGAGGGCTGGGCCAGGCCCGGCTCTGAGCACAGGAGGGTTTGCAGCAGGAGAGCCCCTCGTTCTGGGTAAAACTGTGCCTCTCGTTCCCTGTGGAGAAGAGATGGGGACGCTGTTGGAGGTGGTGTGGTGTAGTGTGTACATTCTTTTTCTTTCTTTCCTTTTTTAAATAGAGGCGGGGTTTCGCCATGTTGCCCAGGCTGATCTCAAACTCCTGGGCTCAAGTGATCCTCCCGTCTTGGCCTCCCAAAGCACTGATATTACAGGCATGATCCTTCACACCTGACCCATTTTTTGCTTTAATATTTTTACTTTTGTTCTTTTTTTTGCTTTTTGTCATACAGTTACAGAAGTTTGTTTTAAAACATTTTAGTTTTTAGAGCAGTTTTAAGTTTACAGAAAAACTGTGTACAGAGCTACGCCCTTCCCCTGCCCCACACGATTTCCCCCGTTATTAACACTTCGTTGGTTTATTTTCTTTTGTTTTGTTTGAGATGGAGTCTTGCTCTGTTGCCCAGGCTGGAGTGCACTGGCACGATCGTGGCTCACTGCAACCTCTGTCTCCCAGGTTTAAGCGATTCTCGTGCCTCAGCTTCCCGACTAGCTGGGATTACAGGCGCCCACCACCACGCCCGGCTAATTTTTTATATTTTTAGTAGAGACGGAGTTTCACCATGTTGGCCAGGCTGGTCTTGAACTCTCGACCTCAGGTTATCCTCCCACCTTGGCCTCCCAAAGTGCTGGGATTACAGGTGTAATTAACACTTTGCATTCGCGTGGTCCTTTTATCACAACTCATGAGGTTTCCTTGACCCTTCTTCATCACTCAGAGTCCATAGTTTACTTACAGGCCCACTCAGCGTTGTGCCTTCTGTGGTTTTGGACAGATGGGTAATGACATGTGCCCACCCTTCTGGCATCACACGGGGGCAGTTCACTGCCCTGAACACCCTGTGCTCTGCCTGTCGCTTCCTGGTGCTCCCAGAAGCCACTGGTCTCACTCTCTCTAGCTGCACCCCAGCAGCCTCTGGTCTCCCGCTCTCTCTAGCTGCACCTTTCCCAGAGTGTCGTCGTCACATTGGAATCATCCTGGGCTTAGTTTTGTAGATTGGCCTCTTCACTTACAGTTCTAGAAGTTTTCACAAATTCGTAGAGTTGTGTAGCTGCCACCACTGTCAAGATATGGAACGCTGCCAGCAACCCCCAAGTCCCCTTCTGTCCCTCCCCCACACCTTGCCCCAGGCACCCTTTGTGCCACTCTCCGTTCCCTGTAATTTTGCCTTTTCCAGAAAGCCATCTAAAGGGAATCGTGGTGTGCAGCCTTCTGAGATGGGCGTCCCCACTCAGCAGTATGCCCTCGAGGCTCTTCCGTGTTGACTTGTGGATGTGCAGCTTATACTTTCACCTGCTGAGTCATGTTCCACGGTGTTGACATGCTGCACTCTGTTATCCCTTCCGAGTGGAGGGACCCAGGGCTGTTTGCAGTGTTTTAGTGTTGATGAAGAAGTGCCCAGGCTTTGCCTCCAGGTTTCTGTGTGAGCGTGTTTTTCGGTCCCCAGGAGGAGGAGGTGGGAGTGTGTGTTTGGCTTTACATGGAGCTGCCAGACTCTTCCAAGAGAGTTGCAGTTGCTTCCCACACTCGCCAGCACTCAGCGTGTTCGGGGTGTTTGTCTCTCTAAAGGCACCCTAGTAGGAGTGGAGTGGCATCATGCTGTGGTTTTGATGCGTTTCCCTGATGACTCATGACACCGAGTGTCTTTCTCGTGCTTATTTGCTGTGTGTCTTTGGTGAAGTGCCTGTTCATATCTTGTGCCTGTTTTCTTCTTCTTGAGTTTAGAGAATTCTTTGTATATTGTAGACACAAGTCTTCTGTTGGATACTCCATCTGCAAATACTTTCTCCTAGACTGTGGCCTGTCTTTTCGTTCACTTACTGTCCTGCACAGAGTGAAAGTCCTTCACTTTGATGAAGTCAAGTCTGTCACTGTTTTCTTCTATGGTTTATGCTTTTAATATGACATCTAAGAACTCTTTGCCTAACCCAAGGTCACAGAGATGTGCCCCTGTGTTTTCTTCTAGAAGTTTTCTAGTTTTACATTTAAATCCATGATCTGCTTTGAATTAACTTTTGTGTACCGTGTGAAGTTTAGGTGGAGCTTTGCTTTTTGCCTGTGGGTGTCAAGCTGTGCCATCTGAAAGGACTGTCTCTCCTCCATTGAGTGGCCTTTGCATCCTTGTCAAACATCAGTTGACTGTACCGTGTGGGTCCATTCTGGACCTCCTGTTCTGTCAACTTTTGTGACCATTCTTTGACCAGCAGACATTCGTATTTACGAACAAACAGGAAACCTGTCAAGGTGAGAGATTGGGAAAATGACTGAGGTGCCTGTGGGAGGCTACCCCTGGATTTCAGCCCAAAAGCGATTGGGGTATTTGACTTGCTGCCGCCTCTACCTCTCATGCAGACCTGTTTCAGTTAACTGTGAATCTTCTTTTGGTTTTAGAATTGTAAAATTAAATTAAAGACTAAATGAATTGAGTAAAGCTCTAAACTAAAGCGAAAGCTTACTACGTTGTTCACAGACCCAGAGGCATAAGTTTATCACGTGCTTATTAGATTTATCAAGTGGCTTTGCAGAGAAGAAAATAAATCTATCAGAAACGAAAGCCAGGCTCCCATGTACATAGAGGAATTACTCTGTTTTCGATTCAGAAATGCTATTCTGTTCTGCAATGATATTTCTATTCTGAAATGCTATTCACCTAGGCGTGGTGGCTCACGTTTGTAATCCCAGCACTTTGGGAGGCCGAGGCGGGTGGATCACTTGAGGCCAGGAGTTCGAGACCAGCCTGGCCAACATGGTGAAATCCCGTCTGTATTAAAAATACAAAATTAGCCGGGTGTATGTTGGCGTATGCCTGTAGTCCCACCTACTCGGGAGGCTGAGGCATGAGAATCGCCTAAGGCCCTGGATTGGGAGGCAGAGGTTTTAGTAAGCTGAGATGGCACCACTGCACTCCAGCCTGGGCGACAGAGTGAGACTCTGCCTTTAAAAAAAAAAAAAAAAAAAGCTACTCATGGAGGGGTGTAAATAGAGCCTCTGTTTGAGGGCTCACTTAGAGGTCAGCTTGTGATTCTTCTATAGACAGCACCTCTTATAGCCCTGTGCTGGGCTTATCTGGGAAGTCTTAGCCTGTCTTACAGCTTCCAGGCTGGTGCGAGGATGGGGAGGTATGGACCACTTCCCGGAACTGTGACCAGGCCTAAGCGTCCCCCTGGCTTTCGCACATGAACATGGCTTTTCATCGTGTTCAGAGCCGCATCCTCAAGTCGGTCGTAGAACTTCCATTTGAGAGAGAAAGACGGAGGATTGTAATCTCAGAATGGTTCCATATGAATGCAGAAGGGTGCGCTTAGTTTGATTGAAGGAAAAAAAAAAAAAGGAAGTCACAAAATAGCAGTTTAACGGAAAATGTGATTATTGAAAACACAGGTGCCACATGACACAGCTCCGCCAGCTGTTTAAATCTTGCCTACTACTGTTGTTTTGGGGCAGATGGAATAAAAAATGGTGAGTGGAAACGTCCATTTGTTTCCAGAGCACTTCATTGGAGGAGATTATTTTAGAATTGACTCGAGCCGGGTACAGTGGCTCACGCCTGTAATCCCAGCACTTTGGGAGGCCGCGGCTGGCGAATCATTTGAGGTTAGGAGTTCCAGCCTGGCCAACATGGAGAAACCCTGTCTCTACTAAAAATACAAAAAATTAGCCAGGGGTGGTGGTGGGCGCCTGTAGTCCCAGCTACTCGGGAGGCTGCGGCAGGAGGATCACTTGAGCCCAGGAGGTGGAGCTTGCAGTGAGCCGAGATTGCACTGCTGCACTCCAGGCTGGGCAACTCAGTGAGACTCTGTCTCAAAAAAAAAAAAAAAAAAAAAAGAATTGACTCCATGCTTAATGACTGCTTTTGACAAATGTTTCCCGTGGTTCCTTCTGCTGCCGCCCTACTCTGACATCATTAATGTTCATAAAACTGCTGTGGCACTTAGATCTGTGTATTTCAGCTGGGTTAAGGTGGTTTAAGAATTTTGTCTCAGGCCGGGTGCGGTGGCTCACGCCTGTAATCCCAACACTTTGGGAGGCCGAGGCGGGCGGATCACGAGGTCAGGAGATCGAGACCATCCTGGCTAACGTGGTGAAACCCTGTCTCCACTAAAAATACAAAAAAATTAGCTGGGCGTGGTGGCAGGCGCCTGTAGTCCCAGCTACTCGGGAGGCTGAGGTAGGAGAATGGTGTGAACCTGGCAGGCGGAGCTTGCAGTGAGCTGAGATCATGCCACTGCAGTCCAGCCTGGGCAATAGAGCAAGACTCCATCTCAAAAAAAAAAAAAGAAGTTTGTCTCAGTAGAACATGTTGTTCTCTGGGGACTCATCCTCTCTAAATTATCCCTCAAGACAGAAAATCTGTACAGACAGAAAGGGGGTGAGGGCATGGAAGTTTTTTTTCTACCGTCTTGACTCTTTGGTCAGGCTTTCCAAGGCTCAGTCAGCTCTGTCCTTTGGTATCCTGTGTTTGATTCCCAGCACAGAAGGCACTCAGTCAGTAGTTGGGTGGGTGGACAGACGGACACGTGAGTGGATGGATGGATGGACACATGAGTGGGTGGGTAGAGGCATGGTCAATGGATAGATAGAAGAGTAGCTGCCATGCACGAGGGATTGTTGAGCTTTCCATAGCTACTGAAACCCAGCTGCTGCTCCTGCCTTTCTGCCAATTGGGACCTCACTGTTTGTTTGGCCTTATTTTTTTTTATTTTTATTTTTTTTGAGACGGAGTCTCACTCTGTTGCTCAGGCTGGAGTGAAGTGGCGCCATCTCGGCTCACTGCAAGCTCCGCCTCCTGGGTTCACGCCATTCTCCTGCCTCAGCCTCCCGAGTAGCTGGGCCTACAGGCACCCACTACCACGCCTGGCTAATTTTTTATATTTTTAGTAGAGACGGGGTTTCACCGTGTTAACCAGGATGGTCTCGAGCTCCTGACCTCGTGATCTGCCTGCCTCGGCCTCCCAAAGAGCTAAGCCTACAACAGTAGGCATGAGCCACTATTTTTTTTTTTTTTGAGATGGAGTTTCACTCTTGTTGCCCAGGCTGGAGTGCAGTGGCGCAATCTCAGCTCACTACAACCTCCGCCTCCTGGGTTCGAGTGATTCTCCTGTCTCAGCCTCCCGAGTAGCTGGGATTACAGGTGCATGCCACCATGCCCGGCTAATTTTTGTATTTTTAGTAGAGACAGGGTTTCGTCATATTGGTCAGGCTGGTCTCGAACTCCTGACCTCAGCTGATCTGCCCACCTTGGCCTCCCAAAGTGCTGGGATGACAGGCGTGAGCCACCGTGCCCGGCTTGTTTGGCCCTAAACACTTGATTAAAGCCTTAGGTTTTTGGGGTGATGGTAAAATCTGTGTGGGGTATTGAGACTGCATAATGCTGAAATTAGAGCTAGGACCCTTTTAAAAGGAAGGGGATTGCAGCTTTGTTTAGTGGGATGTGGAGATTGTGGTGTCACCCTTTTTGCCTGTCTGAGGTTGCCAGAACTGGCTGTCTCCATTAGACGCCCTCAGCAGAGGCTGCTTTTCAGCCAAACTGCGGGAGTCATCTGGAGAGTCCCTCCCACGCAGCACTCGCTTCAGACTCTTGTTCACATTTTGATCTCTAATTTTGGTCAGCATTGTATTGGAATAAGATTTTTTAAAAACTATACAAGTAATGCATAAATATAACTCTTAAGCAATTTTCAAACAATACATAGATAACATATAAGACCCTCTTCATCACCCCATCCTGCTCATCTCATCAAAGCTAACCACTTACAGTCATTTCATGTGTGTCTTTCTGAATTTTTTTCTTAGTGAATTTACATAAGTAAGTGTACAGGTACAAATATAGATACATACAGAAATGAAGATGTAATTTTTTACGCATCCTTAGAATCACGCTCTGTTCTGTAGCTTTTTTCATAGACTGTTTCTTAGAAATTGAATAGCAACAGCAAATATAGAAGCAGCAACTCTCCTACCTGACGTGTGCAACTGGGAGTTGGTGAATTGCTAAAATTGGTTAAGGCAGAAAGCCGTAAAAACAAGATACACATGCCCTGAGCATTTTGTAAAACACAAGCCTGTTGTCGTTCACCAGCCAGTGGGCCGCTACCCAGAGCCATGTCTTGACTGGGGGTCCACTCCTTGGAATTCAAGTTGGTTTTTCTCTCAGATCAGAAACTCCTCACAGGGAGGTCACATAGAGGTGGACTGAGAAGTCACAGAGGTAGAATGAGCTCACACAGAGGTCATGGAGAGGTGGATTGAGGTCACACAGAGGTCACGGAGAAGTGGACTGAGAGGTCACAGAGAGGAGGACTCAGAGGCCACAGGTCATGAAAAGGTAGATTGAGGTCACAGAGGTCACGAAAAGGTGGACTGAGGTCACGGAGAGGTGGACTGAGGTCACACAGGTCACAAAAAGGTGGACTCAGAGGTCACAGAGTTGGACTGAGGTTACACAGAGGTCACAAGGTGGACTGAGGTCACGGAGAGCTGGACTGAGGTCACACACAGGTTATGGAGAGGTTGACAGAGGTCACACACAGGTCATCTAGGGGTGGATTTAGGTCACACACAGGTCATGGAAAGGTGGACTGAGAGGTCACGGAGAGGTGGACTGAGGTCACACACAGGTCATCTAGAGGTGGATTGAGGTCACACACAGGTCATCTAGAGGTGGATTGAGGTCACACAGGTCATCTAGAGGTGGATTGAGGTCACACAGTTCACGGAGAGGTGGGCTGAGGTCACACAGAGGTCATGGGGAGGTGGACTGAGAGGTCACCTAGAGGTGGATTGAAGTCACACAGAGGTAACCTAGAGGTGGACTGAGAGGTCACGGAGAGGTGGACTGAGGTCACACAGAGGTCACCTAGAGGTGGATTGAGGTCACACAGAGGTCATAGAGAGGTGGACTGAGGTCACACAGGTCACGGAGAGGTGGACTGAGAGGTCACACAGAGGTCACCTAGAGGTGGATTGAGGTCATACAGAGGTCACAGGTGGACTGAGGTCACACAGGTCATCTAGAGATGGATTGAGGTCACATGGAGGTCACGGGGAGGTGAACTGAGGTCACAGAGAGGTCATGTAGAGGTGGATTGAGGTCACACAGAGGTCATGGGGAGGTGGACTGAGGTCACAGGTCATGTAGAGCTGGATTTAGGTCACACAGAGGTCACAGGGAGGTGGACTGAGAGGTCACGGGGAGGAGGACTGAGAGCTTCTGCTCTGAGGGCCCAAAGCGGGAGGACTGCACAGAGCTGGGGCAGTGGAGAGAAGGGTGGCCATCTGAGGGGACCCCAGGACAGTGGCTTTTCCAGGGATGGGACATCAGCTTGTGCCAGGCCAGTCACCAAGGCAGGAGGGCACAGCACATTTTCTGTAAACAGCAGGTGTCCCTTGGAGTGTGAGGTGTGGTCAGGAAAGTAGCAGGATGTGCAGAGTCACCACTTCTTATTTGTCACTGTGTCCTCCCACTGTCCTACGCGGGCTCGAGAGGCTGGGGTGGATGCTTGGCCAGGCCCCACCTAGCCTGGCTCAGCGCCTCTCCGTGTGCTGGCCCTTCCGTCCTTCTGTTCACTCACAGGCCTCAGCGTTCCTTCAAAACTCTTTTCCCAGGGCCACCACTGTACGTTACAAAGGGCGGAACCTGCGGATCAAAGCGCCCATGTGCCGGGCCCTGAAGAAGCTGTGCGATCCAGATGGTAAGTGAATGGGGCACTCCCAGGACCAGAGGCGGTGCCCATGGTGTCCCATTCAATGATGGGCAGGCTGAGCTACCGGGTTGCTGCCACAGTTGCTTTGTGTCTGACCCTGCTTAATCCCAGGGCTGCACATGGACCACTCTTGAACTTGAAATGCTCCGAACGACCACTCAGTCAAGTTGAGCTCAGAGCCATGGCAGCAGTCAGCAGAGTGGTCGGAGGTTGTCAGGATTGATTCTCCTATGGCCTCTCTGGACCAGTCTGTGGCCTTTGCAAACCCCTGAGCAGCTACACTGGAGTTTCTTCTTCGCTGGGGTTTCTCTGCTCTCCTTGCCTCTGTTTGCAAGGCCGTCTGCTCACAGCTGATTTCACTAGTTTTTCTGGCCAAGCCCTTGGTTTTCTACCTTAAGGTTGGGCTGCACTAAACTTTCATGGTTCCTCTGCATTGCAGGCTTGAGTGATGAAGAGGACCAGAAGCCAGTGCGCCTGCCTCTGAAAGTCCCTATAGAGCTACAGCCGCGGAACAACCACGCCTGGGCCCGTGTGCAGAGCCTTGCCCAGAACCCACGCCTCAGGTAACATGGCCTTTGGCACGCAGAGGGGTCCCAACTGCTTGAGCAGGACTGGAAGCAACGTGTGTGAGTTTCCCTCAAGGAACTTCCAGGAGAAGCAGGTCCACCCCTATGCTCTGTCATCACATGAGGACGCAGCAGTGTGGAGGCCACTGGAGTCCAGGGAGCACTGGGCTGCAGTCCTGTATCTGGGCAGGGATCGCCCAACCTGTGTTCAGGCCGTGGAGGGGATGTCGCGGTGAGAAGAGGAGCTGCAGAGCCTTCCTTTCGTCCCCCACTAAGGCCCATACAGTTCCTCTCCCACCCGCTTCTTGGAGACTTGTGGCTCGCATATGCACAAGGCGCCATCGTGGAAATGGACCCTTTTTCATTTGTACATTTTAAAAAATGAGGTGACCGGGTACAGAGGCTCACGCCTATAATCCCAGCACTTTGGGAGGCCAAGGCGGGTGGATCACGAGGTCAGGAGATCGAGACCTTTCTGGCTAACACCGTGAAACCCCATCTCTACTAAAAATACAAAAAAAAAGATGGCAGGCGCCTGTAGTCCCAGCTACTAGGGAGGCTGAGGCAGGAGAATGACGTGAACCCGGGAGGCGGAGCTTGCAGTGAGCCGAGATCGCGCCACTGCACTCCAGCCTGGGTGATAGAGCAAGACTCTGTCTCAAAAAAAAAAAAAAAAAAAAAACACACACAAAAAAGAAATTGAGGTGACTGGGTGTGGAGGCTCACGCCTGTAATCCCAGCACTTTGGGAGGCCAAGGCAGGTGGATCACGAGGTTAGGAGTTTGAGACTAGCCTGGCCAAGATGGTGAAACCCTGTCTCTACTAAAAATACAAAAAAAATTAGCCGGGCGCGGTGGTGGGTGCTTGTAATTCCAGCCACTCGGGAGGCTGAGGCAGGAGAATCACTTGAACGCAAGAGGCAGAGGTTGCAGTGAGCCAAGATTGCGCCCCTGCCCTCCAGCCTGGGCCACAGAGCAAGACTCCATCTCAGAAAAAAAAAAAAAGAAAAAATTGAGGTAAAATTCACATATTATAAAATGAACTTAGCCTTTTTTTATTTTTTCTTTTTCTTTTCCGAGATGGAGTCTTGCTCTGTGGCTCAGGCTGGAGTGCAAATGGCGCAGTCTCGGCTCACTGCAACCTCCGTCTCCCACATTCAAGTGATTCTCCTGCCTCAGCCTCCCGAGCAGCTGGGATTACAGGCGTGTGCCACCACGCCTGGCTAATTTTTGTATTTTTAGTAGAGACGGGGTTTCACCATGTTGGTCAGGCTGGTCTCGAACTCCTGATCTCAGGTGATCCGCCTGCTTCAGCCTCCCAAAGTGTTGGGATTGCAGGCGTGCGCCGCCGTGCCCGGTGAACTTAGCCATTTCTAAGTGTGCAGTTCAGGGGCATTTAGCACGGTCACAGTGTTCTGTGGCCACCGCCTCTGTCCAGCTCCAGAGCATTTTCATGACGCTAGAAGAGGCCCCGTGCACCTCGGCACTCACTCGTCCATTCTCACCCTCCCACGGCTGCCGGCACCTCCCAGTCCGCCTTGTGTCTCAGTGGACTTGCCTGCTCTGAACGTTTCATAGAAACGGAATCACACGCAGAGGCCTCCGGGCCTGGCATCTTTCACTGGGCGTGATGCTTTTGAGGTTCACCCATCATAGCGCGTCAGTACTTCATTCCTTCCACTCAAGTACTTCTCCCTCAGAATGTATTAACACTGTCCAGGCCCGCCCGCCCTTGAAGCCAGAAGGAGCTGGTAGACTAGGCAGAGGCTGTGCGCCAGCACCCACGCCCACGCCCTGGTGGAGACCTTTTGCTGGCAAAGAATACTTGGGATCTCTGTGTTGTTTTCTTTAGCTCTGTGTGAATCTCTGGCCATTGCAGCTGGAAAGGCTGGTTTTTAGCCACAGGAGCCAAGGGCCCTGCGGACGCCCACTCCCGGGTGCCTCTCCAGAGGTCCCTTGTCTCTTTTGGCACCCTCCTGCTGTAAGCAGCCTCGGGACTCTTCAGATGGTTTCCTTCCTGTTCTGCGAACCTCACTTCCTCCTGTCTGTCGTCTCCGTAGGATGATCGTGGAGCTACATCGAAAGGTCTCCAGCCTCATCGAATTCTTGAAGCAGAAGTGGGCGCTCCATGAGGTGCGAGTTGTATCCTTTTCCAGCTAAAGCAAACCATCCAGGCTGCGCTGCTTCTGCTGCCCAGAGATGGACCACGCCTCCCTGTGCCTGTCATCGTCATGGTCCCCGTGGGCAGAACAGGCATGCTGTGACATGGTGTACATCTGGAACCATAACCTGGAGCCCCTTATTCCCTGGGTGTGGAGCCCCCTCTGTGGCCTTGCAGTGTTAGAACTCAGTCACAGCCAGCCCTCCACGATGTCAATGGCCTGTGTCTGGCCCACGGGGTGTGGCCAAAGCATTCCTACCAACAGGTTGAGCAAAACGACCAAGGGTCAGCCCAGCCTTCTTCACATCCATGGCTGGCTCCCGGCCCTGCCGGCTCCCCACATAGGCGTGGTGCGTGTCAGGTGTGAATTTCCTGAAGGTACTAAGTGCCCGGGTCAGCATTGTTGGGTAGTGGTGTGAGGAAAGCCCCAGGTCGGTGGCATGATTTATACCCTGGGGGATGCCAGTGGGGAGCATGGCTCGTGTCTGTACCCAGGTGCCTGGTAAGCATCCCTACCTCAGTGCTAGCCAGTGTGGGCCTTCCTTGACGGGCACTCAGCGGAAGACACTCGAGGAGCGGCAGCTGCAGGACTCATGCTCCGCACCGATGCAGGAGAAGGTGACACTGCACTTGTTCCCAGGCGAGAACTGTACACTGACACCGCTGCCGGGCGTGGCTCGCGTGGTGCACTCCAAGGCCTTCTGCACAGTGCACTGGCAGGAGGGCGGCCGGTGCAAGCAGAGTGCCAAGGACGCCCACGTGCTGCCCCCAGCCCAGATCCTGGGCATCCAGAGTGGGCAGGGCACGGCCCGGGGCCAGGTGAAATGCCCGCGGAGCGGAGCTGAGGGCAAGGGTGTGGGGCGGCCCCCTCCTGCGGCTGACGCCTCGCAGAGCTCCGGAGAGAGTTCCCCCGAAAGCGCCCCTGGGGAGGGGGCTGCCCTAAGCTTGAGCAGCCCGGACGCTCCTGACAGGCCTCCTCCCAGGCACCAGGACACTGGGCCATGTCTTGAGAAGACCCCTGCAGAAGGCAGGGACAGTCCCACCCGGGAGCCAGGGGCCTTGCTGTGTGCCTGTGGCCAGCTCCCAGACCTGGAGGACGAGCTCTCGCTTCTAGACCCCTTGCCCCGCTACCTAAAGTCCTGTCAGGACCTCATTGTCCCCGAGCAGTGCCGCTGTGCGGACACACGGCCTGGGAGCGAGCAGCCCCCTCTGGGTGGGGCGGCCTCCCCAGAGGTGCTGGCTCCTGTCAGCAAGGAGGCTGCTGACCTTGCTCCCACTGGCCCATCCCCGAGGCCCGGCCCCGGGCTCCTGCTGGATATTTGCACTAAAGACTTGGCAGATGCACCTGCAGAGGAGCTCCAGGAGAAGGGGAGCCCCGCGGAGCCTCCACCGCCTCAGGGACAGCCTGCCGCCAGGCCCCCGAAGGAGGTCCCCGCCAGCCGGCTGGCTCAGCAGCTCCGTGAGGAGGGCTGGAACCTGCAGACCTCCGAAAGCCTCACGCTGGCCGAAGTCTACCTCATGATGGGCAAGCCCAGCAAGCTGCAGCTGGAGTACGACTGGCTGGGGCCCGGCCGCCAGGACCCCCGCCCCGGCTCCCCGCCCACCGCCCTCCACAAGCAGCGCCTCCTCAGCTGCCTCCTGAAGCTCATTTCCACCGAGGTCAACCCCAAGCTGGTGAGTGGGTTGGAGCCTAGCCCCTCTGGCGGCCCAAGGGAAGCCAGGCCCAGCCTTGGAGGGCTCCCTGCTGGGTAGCTAGGGCCAGCACGGTTGGGGTCCAGATGAGAGAGACAGGTCCTGTGGCAGGGGGCCAGGAGCCTGCAGGACCTCAAGGAAGGGGGAGAGGCAGGGACCCAAATGATCCGGGAGACAGAGGCTCTCCACAGACTACTTTCCTCTCCCTCGAGGAGGGATCCTCGGGCTCTTGATGAGTGTCCCCACTTACGTGCACGGTTCCAGAAGTGCAGTGATGAGTGGCCTGGGTGCTCCCTTCTGTGTGGGGCGTGGAAGAAGACGGCCAACAGGCAGGCAGTACCTTGTGAGCCTCCTCGTGTTCCTGGGAGTCTGCCAAGCCCAATCATGCAGCTGAAGGGACATTGTGCACAGGACCCAGGGTGACAGAGTGAGGCCTGGAGCCGAGCTAGCCTTCTGGCTTATCTAATCACTGTTAACAGGTTTCCACAGAGGGAATGATGGGTGTAGTTCTTGCTCTGGAAAGACCATCCCAGCTGCTGTGCAGATGTGGCAAAGTCAGAGGCCGTCACAGAAGAGCAGGGATGTGGTGCTGCAGCAGAATAGTGGAGCTGGGGACCAGACAGGACGGTCCCTGCAGGGTGTGGGTGGTCCCTGAGCCTAGGGAAGGGTCCCTTACCACAGGGAGGTCAGTTGGTGGAGCCGACAGATGGGGTGCAGAAGGCACTGCTGCCAGGAGTAATCCTACCCCACAGCCCCAAGTCCGATAGGATCTCTGGGTGCAAGAGAGCAAGGTCCCACGGCAGGTCCATCCTGAAATGGCATGTTTAGGGGCTGGTGAGCTGCTGGACATGAGCGAGGGGCTCAAAGGATGGAGTGGGCAGGAGCTGCAGGTCACTGTGGACCCCTTAGCGCTGTTTCATGGTCAGAATGTGTGGGAGGCTCACATGTCCCTGTGCTGGGGGGACTTAGGACTCGGGCGCTCACGAGCCCCCACACACCCACTGCTCCACACGGGCCGTCTTACAGCTTCTGAGTGATGCTCACTTCTGCCTGCATTCCCCACGCCTCCCGCTGGTTTTCCACTCCCACCCCCAGCCCGTGCAGGGCTTACCCCGGAGAGTTGGTCCATCAGCAGGTGGCAGGAATGTGCAGATTTGCCTGGGGAGCATCAGGGGGGCTGGAGGAAAGAAAGTTCTTGCAGGGGTGGTGGAGACTGAGCCCAACCCTCAGGCACCTCTGAGGTCAAGCCTGAGGGTGAAAGTGGCTTGGGGGTAGCATAGCAGAGACACCAGGGTGAGTAAGCGGGGACCAGAAAGACAGTGTCTTTAGAAGGCTTTTCAGGTTTGGCTTTTGGTGGGCTCATGGGAGGGGCTGAGGAGAGACATGGCGCCTGTGTTTGGGTGCCCCAGGGAAGGGACCAGGGTAGGCTCCTGAGAGGGCAGGCAGCAGTTCTGGGACACAGAGCAGGTAGGAATCCCACATGGAAAGGCATCCCCATCCCCTGGGAGCTAGTTAGGGAGGCTGACTTGGGGTGGGCCTGGCAGACTGGACAGACAGACAGGTGCCTGATGCAGCTCAGGTGTGGGGCCAGGTGGCCCTGTGCTGTCTCTTGCCTGGTGGAGCTGTGACAAGCACCCCAAAAGGCCCGAGCCCCAGAGATCAGGAGATGTTGGAGGCTGCTGAGCCGTTGTCGCAGGTGGAAGGAGCAGCATAGGAAGGGTCATGAGGTGAGAGGGGTCCTGGGGAAAGCCTGGGGTATGGGGCTAGGGCCTGAAGGCTCTGAGTGAGCAGACGGGCAGGGCTGTGCTGAGAGCACGGGGTGGAGGGCTTCTTAGTCCATACGGAGGTTGCCCCTGGTGGGATGTGTGGGGTGTTCAGGAGAGTGAGGAGAAGGAAGAGAGCCGAGAGGCTGGGGTGTTGGCCGAGTCTTCCCAGCGGTGGTGGCGTTTCTGTGGTGGGCCAGACAGGGACCCCAGGACTCGGCAGCAGGCTCTGCAGGCTGTGGCGTGGGCTTGCACATCCCCTGGGGTTGGGCTCTGTGGGCCTGCACACCCCCCAAAGTTGGGCTTCATCCCTGCAGAGTGCTCTTCAGCTGTGCTTGTGTCTGATTCTAGAAAGTCAGCCTGTATTTCCTTCCTCTGACTCACAAGCAGAGAGGCTGCTGCAGTCTCATGTTGACTTTTTAATATAGCTTTGAGCTCTTGACACTTGTCACTTGCCATCCGGCACCTCTTCCTGCAGCCTGTGCTGGCACTTCGGGCTGGTTCCCTCCCTCCCACCTCTGCCCGTAGCACGTGGAAAGGTACTTGTGAGGAAGGGAGTGGTTTTCATTACTTACCTGACCGGTGACTTTTATTGATTGATTGATTGATTGATTGATTTTTTTCTTTTTTTTTGAGACGGAGTCTTGCTCTGTAGTCCAGGCTGGAGTGCAATGGTGCGATCTCGGCCCACTGCAAGCTCCACCTCCCAGGTTCACACCATTCTGCCTCAGCCTCCGGAGTAGCTGAGACTACGGGCGCCCACCACCACACCCGGCTAATTTTTTGTATTTTTAGTAGAGACAGCGTTTCACCGTGTTAGCCAGGATGGTCTCGATCTCCTGACCTCATGATCCACTCGTCTCGGCCTCCCAAAGTGCTGGGATTATAGGCGTGAGCCACCGCACCTGGCCGACCAGTAACTTTTAAAACTGGCAAGCTGCCGAGCGACTCTGGGGACACTGAGGTTGGGCGTCTCTGGCCCTGGCCTTTGCCATCACGACACTGTGCTCTCTGAGCTCGATGATTTTCTCGTGCCTCCTACTCCAGGGCACGCAAGAGCCGTTTCTCATGTGCTGAGTTTGGACATTGTTTGGCCCATTTCTGTCCTAGGCTCTGGAAGCAAACACCGTCTCTACAGCCTCAGTAAGGCCCGCCCAGGAGGAGCAGTCGATGACGCCCCCAGGGAAGGTGGTGACCGTCAGCTCTCGCAGCCCCCGCTGCCCTCGGAACCAGGCCTCCCTCCGCAGCAGCAAGACCTTCCCGCCCAGCTCTGCACCCTGCTCCTCAGGTGAGGCTGTGGCAGCCACACTCCCTGTGCCTGGGCTGCCCTGATGGCACCTCAGGCTTCAGGGGCTGTGCCGAAGCTGAGAGCACAGGTGTGCCTGAGGCCGGACCCCACTGTCCAGCTCGCCACTATCCAGCCGACAGGGTGAAGGTGCAGAATCACTGCCTCCTCATGGGGAGGGTGATGCCAGGGCTTGTCGTGAAGGACTTTGGGGTCCCAGGGTGTAGAAGCTGGCGAGAAGCCAGCCTTTGCCAGTCTGGTCACTTTGGGGTCTGCTTCATGGGGCCAGCAAAAGCCTTGCTAATGTGCTGAGTTGGTGGTTCAAAGTCCCTGAGAAGGCTGTTTTTTTTTGTGTTTTTCTTTACATGTAAAACCTCAGAATAGAGAATCCTTCAGTTAGGGGAGGTGCCAGTAGGTTAACACAAGTCCCGGAAAGAATGATGGAGCAATCTCCAAGTCCAGAGTGTACCCCAGCTGCGTATAGGAAATAATTTAAATTCAGGGATCATAAATTGTGTTCCTGGTACATAAAACCCCAAGACAAGCATGAACAGTTTCCCGAGGCATCAGTTTCACTGGCTTTCAACCCATAGTATTTTTAGAATAAAGCAGAGATTATCATGGTTAGAATGGTGAATTTTTAAGTGTAAAAATGGTGAGTTTTAGACTGGGCACAGTGGCCGATGCCTGTAATCCCAGCACTTTGGGAGGCCGAGGCTGGTGGATCACCTGAGGTCAGAAGTTCCATACCAGCCTGGCCGACATGGCGAAACCCCGTCTCTAGTAAAAATACAAAAAATTAGCCTGACGTGGTGGTGCACGCCTGTTAATCCCAGCTACTCCGAAGGCTGAGGCAGGAGAATCACTTGAACCCGGAAGGCTGAGGTTGCAATAAGCCAAGATCGCGCCACTGCACTCCAGCTCGGGCAACGGAGCGAGACTCCATCTCAAAAACAAAAAAAACAATGAGTTTTCAAGGTAAAATAAGGCCCGGAACAGTGGCTTATGCCTATAATCCCAGCACTTTGGGAGACCAAGGCAAGAGGATCACTTGAGGCCAGCCTGGGCAACATAGCAAGACCCCATCTCTACAAAATATAAAAATAAAAAAAGTAGTTGTATGTTGGGGCTCATACCTGTGGTCCCAGCTACTCGGGAGGCTGAGGTGGGAGGATCACTTGAATCCAGGAGTTCAAGGCCGCACTGAGGCGTGATTGTGCCACTGCACTCCAGCCTGGGTGACAGAGGGGGCCAGGTGAGAGGTCCTGGCCTCCTGGGTGACAGAGGGGGCCGGGTGAGGGGTCCTGGCCTCCTGGGTGACAGAGGGGGCCGGGTGAGAGGTCCTGTGAGAGGGGGCCAGTCCCTACTATGAATGAATTTTTTTTTTTTTTTTTTGAGATGGAGTCTCGCTCTGTCGCCCAGGCTGGAGTGCAGTGGCGTGATCTCAGCTCACTGCAACCCCCACCTCCTGGTTCCAGCGAGTCTCCTGCCTCAGCCAGCCGAGTAGTTGGGATTACAGGCATGTGCCACCATGCTCGGCTAATTTTTGTTTTTAGTAGAGACAGGGTTTCGCTATGTTGGCCAGGCTGGCCTACCATGAATTCACAGGGTGATTTACAGCAGCACTGACAGTGATGAAAACATTTAGCAGGGTCCCACAATACTGACTCTCAAATATTTCCTGTTCTTTTACCTCTGGGTCTGTTTTCTAAAAACTAGAGATTTACACCAGGGAGCAGCAAGCTATAGGCCTGCAGCCCAGATCCAGCTCACTGCCTGCTGTTTATAAATAAAGTTTTATTGGCACACAGCCACACTCATTTGCTCACATGTTGTCTGTAGTTGCTATTGTGCACGGCTGAGTTGCCCCAGAGACGGTGTGGTCTACAGAGTGGACATTGGTTATCCGGCCCTTCACCAAGAAAGTTGACTGACTTCTGGTCTCCCCTAGAGACACTGAAGGCTCTTCTAGCCCTGGAACATCTTTGGTGTCTTATCTGCCCTTACCCCTGAGCACTGAGCAAAGTGGTGAAGTGCTTTTGTCCTATCCAGGAGACCAGTGGTCTGCTCAAAATGGGAACAAGAATTTCAGTGAGAAGGATAGAAAATCAGTCTTTATGTGGGACTGAGATAGAGGTGTCTCCTTTCAAGGCAGCCAAACAGGTTGCCAAGAGAATGTCTTTCTGACTTTCTTCCCAACAGAATTCCGTGACCCTGGACCTGTTGCTAGGTGAATGCTGTCACATTGATTCTCTCCTCTCCTCTTCCAGGTTTGAGAAACCCTCCAAGACCCCTCTTGGTGCCTGGTCCCTCCAGCACAGGAAGCAGTGACTCAGATGGAGGCCTTTTTGCTGTCCCGACAACCTTGCCACCCAACAGCCGACATGGGAAGCTCTTCTCTCCCAGTAAAGAAGCAGAGCTGACTTTCCGCCAGCATCTGAACTCCATCAGCGTGAGTGTGTGGGGCCGGGCCGCCCGTGTGCGAGCGTCCCCATGGTCTGGAGAGTGCACCTTCAGGTGCCGGACGCTGCTCCCTTACAGATGCAGTCGGATTTCTTCCTGCCAAAGCCCCGGAAGCTGCGGAACCGGCACCTGCGGAAGCCACTGGTGGTCCAGGTCAGGGTCTTCTCAAGTCTGAATGTGTGGCCTCGTGGCTGGGCCAACCAGGACACAGGGCTTCTTCCCTCTCTCACATTTTCATGGTGTAAAATGTGGGAAATTCCTGCCCCTTCCTTCCCTCTTGTGAGTAGGGTAAAAATACAAGTAATAACAGTGAACTTAATGGTACCCAGAAGTAAAGGTAATCTTTCAACAACATGGAAATCCACTTGCAAAAAAGACAGTTATAGGGATTCAAGTCCAAAGAATGTCCCAGATTGGGATGTATTTATGGACTCTCAACACCTATTTATAAACATTTAGTCCGTGGGAGCAGTTGCCAGGGCATGTGGGTCAGCCAGAGCCCAGACCTCTCATGAGCTCCCCGGGAGTCCCCGAGGATGCCGTATGCAAGCCTGGGGGACAGCCAGGGACTCAGAGGCACCTCAGAAGAAGAGCTTGGCATTCTGATGCATAAAAATACAGAAAGTGAGGTAGGAAGTCTGAGGTAATTATGGCCTCAGAAATGTATGGATGTGTGTTATTTTGGATTAATGCACAGGTTTCCTTTTGTTAGACTCTTAGAAATCTCTTTCTCCCTTGAGATTAGTATATTTACAAATGAGACATTGCATGAACGGTCTTAGGAAGAAAGTGCCTGCTAAATCTTAGGTGTTTTTTGTTCAAACTAAGACCAGGGTTGAAAACTATGGCCCAGGGGCCACTTCCAGCCTGACTGTTGTTTTGTTTAATTTAAAACATCTTAAGAGAATTCACATATCATAATGTTTGCCCATTTAAACTTTATGACTCAGTGGTCACAAGGTGTACGACGACCATCACCATGGTCTAATCCCAGAACGTTACCACCCAGAAAGGAAACCCTGCTCCTATGAATTCACGTTGCCTTCTCCCGCCAGCCCTTGGCAACCACGGATCCACTTTCTGTCTCTATGGATTTGTCTATTCTGGGCATTTCCTATAAATGGGATCATACAATTTGTGTTCTTTTCCACATAATATTTCTGTAAATAAAGTTTTACTGGCACACAGCCGTGATTATTCATTTCTGTACTATCTACTGTTTTCCACACGGGCAGGTATATGGCCCCAAAACCTAAAATATTTCCTGCCTGGCCCTTTACAGAAAAAGTGTGTCAATCTCTGCTACAAAAAGTGTAGCCTTTGGAGTGAAAGCTCACGCTACTAGGCTGCAGCCTACTGCTGTCTCTAGTAGTGCCTCCTCTCTAGTCTCTCCGACGCCAGTGTCCTGGGGCATTTCAAAGGGTCAGAACTGCAGCGGCACCCCCAGAGGCGGAAGCGCCTCAGACACTTGTAGGTCGAGAGACACTTTTTTGTTCGTGTTTTATCTTGATAACTAGCAGTTTCAGTGATGAACACGGTTTCTCAGATGGTAGTCCTTGTCACTCAAACCTGCCGTAGCACATTCAGCCTAATTGTTCACACACAAAAGCCCTGGAAAGGAGCACTTTATGCCCTTTGGTGCCTGTGCGTTACAAGCAGTGACTTTGTTTTCCTCACCCCATGTGTGAGGAAGCCCAGAATGGGAGGTGTCACTCCTAAAAGTCCATGTCCAGTGGTTATAAACAGGTTTATATAACTAGTTGCATTCCAGCCAAATCCAGAAGAAAGTTCTGGATTAAAAGTGGATCAGGCCAGGCGCGGTGGCTCACACCTGTAATCTCAGCACTTTGGGAGTCCGAGGCAGGTGGATCACCTGAGGCCAGGAGTTCAAGACCAGCCTGGCCAATGTGGAGAAACCCCGTCTCTACTAAAAATACAAAAACTAGCTGGGCGTGATGGCGAGTGCCTATAATCCCAGCTACTTGGGAGGCTGAGGCAGGAGAATCACTTGAACCCGGGAGGCAGAGGTTTCAGTGAGCCGAAATTGCACCACTGCACTCTAGCCTGGGTGACAGAGCAAGACACCGTCTCAAAAAAAAAAAAAAAGTGGATGACTCTGACATTCCTCCAGTTTCCCTGGGGAGGGTTTGATTACCTGGGTTTGTTTGAGAGAGGACCTAACTGGAGCTTGGGGTACACGGGTCCTAACTGTCTGAGCAGTCCCAGGTACCCTGTGTCATCGGCTCTGGAAAAAGCCCCACCTTACTATGCTGGGCACCCTCTTACTTGGGACATTCCTTTGTAACTGGGAGTGATTTTTTGGTGTGGGAGTTTCATCACCTTGATTGTTGACCATTTTCCCCACAGAGAACACTGCTCCCTAGACCATCGGAAAACCAGTCCCACAACGTTTGTTCCTTCTCCATCCTGTCTAACTCTTCCGTAACTGGTAAGGACCCTGAGCTTTTCTGGGGTAGCTTGTCCCTCCTCCTCACATGAGGGCCTTGGCTTTGGAGACAATGGGTGCTTATTTCCGTGGCTTATTTTCAGGCATTCCTTTGTCCATTCTACCGACAAATACCTAATGTGCCGTATGTGCTGGGCTGCAGGCTGCGGTGGCGGGCGAGGCAGCTAGTCCAAAGGGTGCCCTTCGTCTGTGGCCTCAGATGGCCCTGTGTGAGGCACTTGGCTTGGTTTGAGTTGTGTCTCTTGTCTGCTCTCTCTCTGTAAGGTCTTGTCAGCCGTTTTATGGAATGGATGTGTTCTTGGGGTGTATGGATTGTGCTTCCATCAGTCTGTACATTTAGTGGGGGCCTTGGCTCCTTGCAGTAGATATTACACAAGGAGTAGCCTCTAGTGAAACACATACTCTGTGACTTCCCTTTTCTACCAGTGTTGACTTCCACGTCTCTCACTGACTTATTGCAAGACCCTTAACAGCTGTCAATTGCTTTTTCTCTTGCCTACTTGTCAGTTTTCAACTGTGGGAAGCCTGGCAAGATAAAACCAAATTGCAGTGGCAGCATCTTAGTCCAGAATCTGATGCTCTGACTGCCCTGGGGCCTATACCTCAGCTTGGGGGCTTGTCACCCTTCAAGAGCCATTTCCGCAGGATGACAGTGGTGACTGCAGCCTTCCAGTAGCTCCTGGGAGGCACAGTGGTGGGTGCCAGAGCTTGTGTCACGTTGGGGGCCTGTGTGACCTCTGACTCCTCATGTTAGCATTTGGAATGTTCAGTGGCTTCCAGCTTGGCTCGGCTCCCACACGCCCAACAGTGGCTGTAAAGGAAGCCCCCTGCGGCCCCATCCTGCTGTGAGGGCATGGCGGGCGGGCTCGACATGTCTGCTTTTGCCCTCGCCCTCGCAGGGAGAGGTTCGTTCCGGCCCATCCAGTCTTCTCTGACCAAAGCAGCTCTGTCTCGGCCGATCGTGCCCAAGGTCCTTCCACCCCAGGCCACGAGTCACCTGGCCAGTAAGTCTGTACCTGCATGGCCACAGCCACTGAGTGAGCCTCTGAGGGATGTTTTTGTGACCAGGTTTTTTGAATGTTTTCTTCTCCAAATCATAATGTCTCATTACCCTTCACCGAGAACATCTAAGCCCTTGGCTCTTGCATTGACATGAGGTGCGAGGGAGAAGCTGTTCCCCGAGCCCTCTTGGGACATCTTATGGGTTGTCAGTAGAGCAGAGATGTGCAGCGTCCTTTTTGTTGCCAGGTGCTATCGACTTAGCAGCTACGAGTGCCGGCATCCTTTCCGGGAACCCCCTCCCTGCCTTGGACACCGAGGGCTTGTCTGGCATCTCTCCACTGTCTTCAGACGAGGTGACGGGTGCCATCTCGGGTCAGGACCCTACTGGTACTCACCAGGATGGAGACACCCTCCCCACTGTGGGGGTGAGTATGTTTAGAAGGGCTTTTCAGCATTACCACCAACTTCTGGTGTGGACGCCAAAGCCATGGGGCTGAGATCACACTGGACTCCAGCTCTGCCTTTGGAGGAGAGTCTCTGGACCAGGGGTGCCATGGCGTAAGCAAACTCTGTGTAGTACAGAGCAGGAGAGGCCTCCAGAGCCACTGACGAAAGGTGGGGACAGGCTTGCCATGTGGCACTGGAGAACTCAGAGCTAAGACGGTGTGGAAACATAGCTCCATCTGAGAGTGACCATAACCAGGCTGGCAGCAGAAAGCCCACAGCGCTGTGCTTGGACACCACTGAGCATCTCTTTCATCTGGGAAGAGAGCAGCCTGCATGGCCTTGGCCATTGCTCCTTTCCAAGGCTCTGAGCACCTGGTTTCTCTGGCCTCCCATGGCCACTTCAGAGCTGCCCCAAGGAGGGTGGGGTGGGCTGATGCTGTTAAGACCCCAGGGAGCCCAGCCCTGCCTGCTACAAGGTTGACTTCCTGATAGGACTTTACTTCACTCTTGGAAGCAACAAAAAATTGGAAGTACAGGGTCCACACCTGAAAGTAGCCTTTCAGTGTTTTCGACCTTAGACCCCTGTCCATTTACTGTCCCTCTGCTGTTAGGAGGCCAGGGGGATGGAACATCTCTTTTTCTGGAACTCTGTCGCGGGTGAGGGTATGGGTGGCATCTGGTGCACCCTGCGGCTGCTCATGGGCGTGCTCTTCCTGCAGGGCTCCGACCCATTTGTCAGCATCCCTTCGAGGCCTGAGCAGGAGCCGGTGGCAGACGGTTTCCAGGTAGAGTGTGCTCTTGGGCTGCTGAGCAAAGCAGCTGCCCCAGGACTCCCTCCAGTGCCCTGAGCTGCCACCTGCAGTCTTGGAGTGGCCCGGCTTCTCTCCTAGACTGTGCAGTGGCTTTGCTGTTCTTCCACCTGCTGTGCCGACTGCCCAGGGTGGATAAATGAATATGGCTGTCCGCCACCTCAGACTTCCCTCCTCCCCTCTCCAAGGCGGGCCGTTTCAGACCCAGCTCTGGAAGAACTTAGCACTCTGGAAGAACTCAGCTTTCTGGGAGGAGGGGGCTGTCAGCTAGTAACTCTTACCCCAGCCCCCACTCTCTTTCTGGCGGCAGTCAAAGCAGGTCCAGGCCACTGCAGCCTGACTTTCTGACTCTGCCATAGTGAGTGTTTTTGCGAGAAATAAATTCCCCGAGTGTGTTCCTGAGTTGGAAGGATGAGGTGACTGCAGCGCTCATCACCCTATTGATTTGCCCGCAAGCTAGGAGAGTAAGCTGGTGTTTCTTCCCTTGTCATGGGTTCTGATAGACCTGGTTGTGTCTGAAAAATACCTGTCTCCCAGCAGGGCTCATCTGTTCTCTCCTTATCTGAGCTGCCCAAGGCCCCTCTCCAGAATGGCCTCTCCATACCGCTGTCCTCATCAGAGAGCTCCAGCACCCGGCTGTCTCCACCAGACGTCTCTGCTCTGCTCGACATCTCCCTGCCCGGCCCACCTGAGGATGCGCTGTCACAGGGCGAGCCTGCCACACACATTAGCGACTCCATCATTGAGATCGCCATCAGCTCCGGTCAGTACGGTAAGGGCAGGGCGGCCTCACAGCCCTTCCTGTCATCAGGTGTTGATCTCCTGCCCCAATGTTGGCCACACTTCCTGGGGATATTCCAGTTTTGTGATTTTTACGAATTGAAAACCTGTCACCTACAAGGTGCTGCCTGTCTCCAGCAGGGACCTTGCAGGTGGATAAGGTATCTGTGGGACCTGAGGCAGCTGATGTCCTGGTAGGCTTGCTCCTGACCTTCAGGCGAGACAGTGGGATGGCCCCAGGTGCCCTTCAGCCTGGGGATCACAGAGTGTTTTCCTAGTTGATCTTGAAGCTGAGCAGGCGGCCTGGGGTCTTGCACAGCTTGTGAAGCAGTTGGGCTGGGCCCTGTGGGCTTTGGTCTCACCTGCTGTCTGGGACAAAGCTCCTGGGAGCAGTGGTTTGTTGCTCACTGGTGTGACCCAGGCTGTGGGTTAAGAGAGATATGAGTTCACAGTGTGTTAGCATGTAGCCTTGGGCAGGTCACCAACTTGTTGAACCTCCCTTTCCTAAGCGGTAAATTGAGAATAAGGTACAGCTCCTAGGGCTGCTGTGGGTGCCGTGAGATGACTCATGTGGAATCCGTGGTGGCTGCTGCCGTCGCCTTCACTCTGCTGCGCCCTGCCTCCCTGCAGAGCTGTTCTGCGGTGCTGCACTCCTTACCTGCCGAGCCATGCCATCCATCTGGTTCAGCAGGCCAGAGCCCTGCGGCCCTGCTGCCTTCTCCGTGGTGGGCTGGAGAAGTGAGTTGCTGTTCACCACCCCGCAACAAGGCGTTTCTGATCTGGGATCTTGGTTGGCAGGTGAAGGAGTCCCTCTTTCTCCAACAAAACTGAATGGCAGTGACAGTTCCAAGAGCCTTCCCTCCCCGTCCAGCAGCCCCCAGCCACACTGGATCGCCTCTCCCACCCACGACCCCCAGTGGTACCCCAGTGACTCCACCGACTCCTCGCTCAGCAGCCTGTTTGGTGAGTGTATGGGGAGGGCTCCCGTCTCCTTTTCCAGGGCAGCAGGGGCTGGGGTCTGCGGGACGCTGGATTCTCGTTCTACTCAAACTCCCACTAGGACTGTTGGCTTGTTCGCTTCTCAAGTGTTTGTATTTTTCTGAGTTAATATTTTTGGGTGTAATTTACATGTAGGAAAATGTACACATTTTTAGTGTACAGTTCACCAAGCTTTGGCAAGCATGTATAGCCTGGTAACCCACAACCCAATGGAGACCTAGAACATTCCCGTGACCCCAGATGCTGGGTTCCGTGTGCCTTCCCAGTCTGTTCAGCTAGCCTGGCCCCTCCCGACTGGGTTCTCTTGAGGGGAGAAAAGGAAACTGGTGTCTTGGCACTCTCTTGGCTCCTCTCTTTCTGTGGTCAGTAAGGTATTCAGAAGTGGATGGTCCAGCTGCCACCTGGCACATTCTTGAATACAGATCAGAGAGTTCAGAGGACGTGTCCATCCTCCTCCCCCACTGCCCATTTGCCCACTGGGTAGCAAGTGTGGCAGGAAGGGGTGTATCAGGGAAAGGCACACCCTGCTGCTGTTGCCTGCCCAGAGAGAGCTCCCATTAGGATGTCTGGGGTCTTCCCGCCCACGGTTGTACGGGGCCAGGGCTTGTGGCTGGACACATCAGGCATGGCGGGTACCATGCCTGACAGCCCTGAACCAGTTGGGTGACCTGGGTCTGGGAGGTGCTGAGGGACCCAGCACCCTGCAGGCGTTTCCTTTTGTCTCATGTAGCAGTGCAGATGTTTGGAAAGTCACACGTAAATCATGAAAAACTGGAAACAGGCCAGGCGTGGTGGCTCATGTCTGTAATCCCAGCACTTTGGGAGGCCAAGGTAGGAGGACTGCTTGAGGCCAGGAGTTTGAGACCAGCCTTGGCAGCATAGAGAGACCTTGTCTCTACAGCAAATTTTAAAACTAGCCAGGTGTGGGGGTGCATGCCTGTAGTCCCAGCAACTCGGGAGGCTGAGGTGGGAGGATTGCTTGAGCCTAGGAATTCGAGGCTGCAGTGAGCCATGATCACCACTGCACTGCAACCTGGGCAAGAGCGAGACCCTGCCTTTAAAAAAAATTAAAAGCAAAGTTGGAAACAACCTGCATGAGACTAGTCACACAGAAGAAAGTATGGGGGTGGGGATGGCAGTGAGGGTGGGAGACCATGATGGGGGTGGGGGATGGCAGTGAGGGTGGAAGACCGTGATGGGGGTGGGGGATGGCAGTGAGGGTGGTAGACCGTGGGACTCGTGGAAAACAAGGTGCATGTCTGTATGCACGAAGGCCTTTTAAACGAGAAGAGCTCGTCACGGCGTGTTGAGTCCCTCGGAAGCTCTTCGCACAAGTCTGGATTGGGGCTGGGGCTGGGGCCGGGGCCGGGGCTTGGCCTGGCTGCCCCCAGCCTCAGGACCCTTCTGCTGGACTGGTCCAGACCAAGCAGGGTTCAGGGTGTTTTCCTCTGGCCTTTTCTCCACAGCAAGCTTCATCTCCCCAGAGAAGAGCCGGAAGATGTTGCCGACTCCCATTGGGACCAACAGTGGCACTTCCTTGCTTGGCCCCAGCTTGTTGGATGGAAACTCGCGGGACTCATTTGTGTCCAGGTCCCTGGCTGACGTTGCAGAGGTGAGTGCATTGACCTCACAGCTGCACCTGACCACCAACCCTCGTGCCAGAGGTTGCCAGCACTCTCCTGCACACCTGTGGGTTAGTAAGAGCTGTTTGCCAAGAGTAGAAGAACAGGAGACAGCACGTCCACACTCAGGTCCCTGACTACTGAGAATGGAGAGATCTGGGGACGCTGGGCCGGCTCTCGTCCCCACATGCAGAATGACAAACTTAGTCATAGCTGAGCTCTGCAGGCCTCTGAACTGGAAGCCCTGGTCTGGGGTGCGGAGCAGGGTCTCTGAAGGCAGCCAGAGCCGAGCGGGGATGTTCCCTCTCCTTCCCTGGCTGTGAGGTGCTGAGGTGCGGGGAGTGTTGTGGTGGAGTAAGGGGTGGTGGCAGCAGTTGTGTTGTCAGTGCTCCCATCCTAACAGCAGGACCTTTGAGCGGCATCTCCCTGTCATGTTGAGCTGCGGTGCAGGGGAGCTGGGATGGGCTCTGCTGTCCTCATGCTTCTCCCACGCCCAGGGTAGTGATAGGAGGAGTCACTGGGGCAGGTTCTTGAGGGGAAGGCGAAACGTGGTTTGTGACTCTCCTCTTTTGACGAGATGCAGCGTCCCTCTTTGTTGGCCAGGCCATCTGGTTGTAGCCCTCAAGGCGTCCACCACATGGTTTATGTGGCATTCGTGGGCAGGTCAGGCTTGCAGGGTGAAGACAGCCCCGTTTCACTGTGACGTAAAGTGCAGAGTGGCAGGTGTGTGGGCAATCGGGTGAGGGCTCTATGGACAGGGAGGGAACTCCAGGTCCAGGAGATCATCTGCATGGGCTTAGCCCATGTGAAAGTCCTGGAGCAGCATTCCCCGAATCTAGTCCCCACAATGTTGGGACATTGGCAGGTGTTCCTTGAGGATTTCGTGGGTAGATACTTGAGGGAAACCCTGGATCCAAAAAAGCTTAAAACAGCTGTTTCTCACGGACACCTCCGCTACCCAGTATCCGAATGTGAATCGTGACTCTTGAGATGATGAACTCATGGGCAGGCTTTGGAGAATTCCAAGCCAAGCCATGATATGACTGGAAATTTTAGCCAAATATACACATAGACACAATTAATAGCGCAGACCTCCATCCTATTCATAGTGTGTGGCGTTTCTCAAACCTGTTTGGCCCCAGAATCATTATTCAGGGCACACCTTGGACTCTGATGTTTCCCGAGAAGCCAGTCTCTGTCTCTTCCCGTGTTTGTGTGCATGTTCCTAAGTGCTGGGCTCTGTGGAGATGGGCGCTGCGTACGTGCCCTGAGGCAGCATGCTCAGGCCATGCTGTTGAAAGGACGGGCCACAGCCCAGTGACAGGAGCCCCTTGGGGTCAGAAATGCAGAGTGTTAGCCTCACCCCAATCAGAATTTGCACCTTTAACAAAATCCTGGGCAACAGATGGCACTTGGGAGTGAGTAGCGGAGAAAGGGTGCAGTTAGTATTTGTGAAACGCTGCCCGTCGCGAGTAATGCAAACACGTGTTCACCTGCAGAAAGAGCAAATCAGCGTTTAGCATGAGATTTTCCCGAGAGCCCTCCACTCAGAACGTGAGTGTGTTTGTCAGCATGTCCTCGTCATCTGGAAGGATGGTCTGAGGCATTTGCGGATGAAAGGGTCTGGTGGTAGGGCTAGCATGAAGGGGGCGGGGGTGGAGCTGGGTGGCCCTGGGATGAAACGGGTGGGAGCTGCTGATGGACATACAGGGGAAGGAGAATTACTCTTTGCTCTGCTTTTGAAAACAAATTTTAATTTGTCTGACATTTCCCATAATCAAAGCATAAAATTTCATTTATGCCATAGCTCTATTCAGAATTTTCCAGACTTCTTGCATTCACAGTGTCATGCAGTTCATTAAGGGATATTTCTGCAGGGTCTGCTGTGTGCAAACAATGTCCCCTGTCCTCATGAGGCTTCTACTCTAGAGCAGGACGCAGACAATAAGCGCTGAAAACGGCACATTCTACGTATTTGCTCATGGGACAAGATCCTGGTGCCGAGGCCCTCCCGTCCTCCGTCTCCTCAGCTCCGTGCTGCCTCACTCACTCTGTCATGGCCACCACCTTGGTCGTGCTTTTCAGTCAAAGCCTCTTCCTGTCTCAGGGAACATGCCTGTTGCTTCTTTAAAAAGGAATGTACTCCCCACGTGTCCTCATGTCTCTGACGGGAACGTGCTCCCCACATGTCCTCAGGACCGATGGGAACGTGCCCTCACCACATGTCCTTGGGACTCTGACGGGATTGTGCCCTCCACCTGTCCTCATGTCTCTGACGGGAACGTGCCCCCAGCTCTCCTCATGTCTCTGACGGGAACGTGCCCCCAGCTCTCCTTATGTCTCTGATGGGAACGTGCCCCCAGCTCTCCTCATGTCTACGATGGGAACGTGTCCCCCACCTGTCCTCATGTCTGTGACGGGAACGTGTCCCCCACCTGTCTTCATGTCTATGACGGGAACGTGTCTCCCACCTGTCCTCATGTCTATGACGGGAACGTGTCTCCCACCTGTCCTCATGTCTATGACGGGAACGTGTCTCCCACCTGTCCTCATGTCTCTTGACGGGAACGTGTCCCCCACCTGTCCTCATGTCTATGACGGGAACGTGTCCCCCACCTGTCCTCATGTCTGTGACGGGAACGTGTCCCCCACCTGTCCTCATGTCTGTGACGGGAACGTGTCCCCCACCTGTCCTCATGTCTATGATGGAAACGTGTCCCCCACGTGTCCTCGGGTTTTACCCCACCTCCCGCTCAGGTCCCAGTCCTTGGAGCACCCTCTCTGGCCTCCTTTTCCCGGCACTCTCCGCCCTCACCCTGCATCTGTTTCTGCAGGCTGCCCCCAGTGCCTGTGTCTGCCGCATACAGTCTGTCTGCCTGTTGGGTGTCTTCCCCCATAGGTCTCATGGCAGGCGGGGGGACCAGCACCCTCACCCCAGCCATCAGATGTGCCAGGCACATCATAGGCTTTCTGCGAGCACTTATCTAAAGAGTGTGCGGGCAGACGACAGGTGATTGTGATTCTGCACAGAGCCCTGGGCTGCCATCCATAGCTAGCTTCCTGCCGCGGGAGTCGATAGGAGCTTCTCGTCCTGTTTCAGGACCCGCCCTCCACTGAAGGGCCAGCCGGTCGCGGTGACTTGCTCTTCCTGTCTCCTCTTCCTGCAGGTTGTGGATTCCCAGCTGGTGTGCATGATGAACGAAAACAGCATTGATTACATTTCTCGGTTCAATGACCTGGCCCAAGAGCTGTCCATCGCTGAGCCTGGCCGCCGAGAAGCTCTGTTTGATGGTGGTGGAGGCGGCCCCGCTGTCAGTGACCTGTCCCAGTGACCACTCGTCCTGGTGGTGGATGAAGCCCTCTTCGAGCTAGAGAAAAATAGATAAGCCCAGCAGCCCCAGAAGATGGTCTGAACAGGGGCATCTCCGCACCCAAGACTGTGCAACGGGCAGGAACGTGGTCACAGAGCTGCTTCCCCACGAGCAGCAGGCAACGGTGTCCAAGGAGACTAGGATGAGTTCTTGGCAAGGGCCAGCGTTAGAAATCACTGTGGTACTAGAGCCGTTCTTCACCACGCCTGGGCCCGTGTTAGGGTCTGCATAGTGATCCCATTTCAGCCTGTGCTCTGCCTCGATTGTTGTGTTGGACATTCCGGTGGCATTTCCTTCTGAGACAAGGGAGTATGTGTGCCTTGGTGTAGTTGCTGTGCACTAGGAGCTGTGATCTCCCTCTCTGCAGGGAGGCCCCAGCCCCTGCTGCTTGCTTTCTGCCAAACCTGTGCTATGCATCAGCTGTGCCCTCTGTGGACTGTAACGGGCAGGACAGTTGGGTGTGGCCTGGGCTCATGCCTGGTGGTGTCACATCCCAAGGCAGCAAGAGCATGGATACCGATCACAGGGCTGCTGTGGAGTCCTGGGGCCCTGGGCTGGTGCCTCCCCTCCCTAGAGGTTTTGTTCGTACTCTTAACAGGGAGTGGGGGCAGGAAGAGTCCTGTACTATGCAGGTTGTGTGGACTTTACATGGGACCCTGCTAAGCTGGTTGAAAATGTTTTTCTTGTGTTTTAAGAATCAGGAGACATGGAAGAGGAAGAACAAAGTCCCCTCTGTAGTTGGTTTCCTTCCTGTGTCCCTTTGCAAGCTTCCAGGTGATCTAAGGTGTCATTTCTCCCTCCTGGGGTGACCCTTAGGCGCTAATATGATTACAGCGAAGACTTTCCTGATAAGTTCTCAAACTCGATGTGTGACTGGCACTTGAGACAAACCTGCCTTTGCAGGGAAAGTGTCTCTCATGGGCATTGGTGTGGGCGTGCCTGACATACGTGTTCAGTCCCTTGCATACCTTTGCCTTGAGACTTCTGTGTCTCCTTCCCATTTGGGACACCCAGGCGAGGGCCCAGACATCTGGATGTGGTCAGACCTCACCAAATATATGCCTCCGTGGTGGTCTCCCTCCTTGCGCCCTCTTGGGTGGCCAGCGTTCCTACTGCAGACGGCCCAACATCCAGTCTTTCCCCAGGACAGAGCTAACAAGGGCCCCTTTGCCTTCTCATCCTCAGGAGTTCCAGGCATGTGAGTCACCGTCCAGCCACATCCAGTGTGGCCTGGAGCTGCTACAGAGGTGTTGGGCAGGCCATGCCTGTGCCGCCATCTCTCCCTTCCTGCCTCATTTCATCCCCTGCAGCAGCCGGGATTGATTGTGCTTTCCTAACCCCCTTGGACCTACTCTCCCTCCTCCCCACCATTCCTCTTCCCCCACACGTGTGGCACGCAGCAGCCCTCAAGCCCAGCCCTGGCCCCTCCACTGCTTCTCTCCCCATACACAATGGAGAAGGTGAAAAGAGGGAAAGGCCTTTGGTGTGGACAAGCATGTGGACGCCCTCCGTCCTGCAGTCTTGCCAGCCCACCACAGCCACTGTAGACCACAGGCAGGCCCTGCACTGCACCACTGGGAGGACGTGGAGAGGACAGTGAACTTCCAGGCAAGAGCTTCCTTCTTTTGTCTCACGAGTTTTTCTTAGAGCTCTTGCCTGAGCTGGCTTCCCTCCTTCAGACATTGACATGAGATCTTAAGCAAACAGTCCCAAACCTCTTAGGGGTGAAAAAAGAAACGTGCCACTTGATTAGGAGAGAGACAGCAGTGTTTGAACTACAGCATCTTTACACTAGCTTGTGTTTTGTGCTAAGTATACCAGCTTCCAAAATTAGCATCTCATTGAGCCAGAGAAGACAAGGAGATCTCCCTCTGGGCATCTGGCTTTGCTGCATCTCTAGAGGGTTAGGATACCAGGCCGAGTTCAGGCCACTGCTAGCTTTCTCATACTCCCACAGGCTAGACCAGAGATGCCAAGTCCCAACAGCACTGAGCTGTGTGCACTGTGCCAGGGACAGGAGGGTTTCTGAACTGCCTGTCAGGGTACCTGTTACCCCCTGACAACTAAGTAGGGTGAAGTTTTGGAGGTCAGAGTCTGCTTTCGTAGGCTCTTTAGACAGCACCTACCACTTGGTTCTCCAGCGTAGACTCCTGGGAGCAGCCGACTGCAGCCATTGCCATCCAATGGGGAGATGGGTTAGGGAGGAGGACGGGCTGACTCCTCTCCTGTAATAAAGCTGACAGAGTTCTAGAGGATTCTGCTTCTCTAGTAACTAGACAGGTGATACGCATTTGCTTGCCACATTAAGGGAAAATGGTGTCATTTGTTGCAGAAAAACAATGGATACATTTTCTTCTGGCCTAAATGAATATTTATGTGCAAACATAGGCAACTGTTAAAGGCTGGAATTTTCAAAAGATCCAAACAGAGACTTCCTGCATCTTCTGCCTTTCCAACAGAAGCGGTGATCGTCTCAGTATGAGCCTGTGGCTTCCTTTGCGCATTTGAGCATGCTGTAATTAAGATGAGATCAGTTTCTTAGAAAAAGCTTTCCTGAATCCCTCTGACGTTGTCTGGGATCTTTCTGCTGATTCGTCTTTTTTGGAGATTGGGACAGAGCATCTGTGGTCCAGGGAAGTTAGTCCTCTGGCCTCAATTCTGTTGTGGATGTGCAGTGATGAGCGGGCATTGCGTGCCTCGGGGGATGCCTAGTTCATGGCTTCCTGGCTGTTTTGTCCTTCTGTGTCTTGTAGCTGTAGGTTGCCAGCTCAGGGAGTGGGGTCTTGGCAGCGTTTCCGCGGTTGGCCTCCTTGCTTTGCCACACCTCCAGGTTCTGGGCATGAGAGGCCGTGGCCTCGTTTCTGGTGGATAACCTTTTTTAGTTTAATAGCATCTTTAATTAGATCACAGCATTGAATTCAAAATTTCTTCTGCAAAGAAAGTTGTGGGGCATAAGACACCGGGAACGAGGGAGGAGGAAGACAGTTGTGTTTTCTCTTTAAACCTTGAGCTCTAGCCGATGCATTTGTCAGGAAATACAGCACTTTGTCTTAAGAAAACAAGGAAAGAGGCCGGGCGCAGTGGCTCACGCCTGTAATCCCAGCACTTTGGGAGGCTGAGGCGGGCGGATCACCTGAGGTGGGGAGTATGAGACCACCCTGTCCAACATGGAGAGACCCTGTCTCTACTAAAAGTACAGAATTAGCCGGGCGTGGTGGCGCATGCCCATAATCCCAGCTACTGAGGAGACTGAGGTAGGAGAATCACTTGAACCTCAGCGGCGGAGGTTGCAGTGAGTCGAGATCGCGCCAGTGCACTCCAGCCTGGGCAAGAAGAGCGAAACTGGGTCTCAAGTTAAGAAAAGAAAGCAAGGAAAGAGTAATTTACAACGAAGGAAAAAAACCCACAGCACACCCTTCGCGGCTGTCAGCGCTCTCCTGATGTCACAGTGGCTGCGTGTCCTTGGGGTGGGTGAGGTGTGGGGAGCCGAGCCCCTGGCCCTGCCTCCCGCGCCCCGCCCCCCTTCTCTCTCTTACTCGGTTAAGCCATAGCGAGGCCTCCGCTCGTTTCAGATGTGAATTTGTTTTATAGATTATAAATATGCATATACAGTGTGTGTATAAAGCAGAATGCCTGCCTTTCCTGGTTATTTTTTGTACCATATTGTAAATTATATTATTTATTCTTTACCAATTTTGGGAATAAAAGGTGTTTTGGTTATTTAATATAATAAGAGCTGTTAAACTTCTGTTTAAATTTCCAGTTCAACTTGTAAATGTTTTTATTGTGCATAAATACATACTAATGTTGATCTAAGGACTGTCGTTTGTGCCTGTTCTTCAGGGCCGCGCGCCCATACCCGCAGTCCCTGGTCGGGCAGGTGCGGCCCCGCGGTCGGCTCGCGGGCTCCAGCAGACAGAGCTTCCTCCCGAGGGCGCGGCCGTCCCAGGGCCCGCCCGGCCCGCCGCCCAATGCGAGCTCCCACCTCCGCGAGCAGCGTCGCCTTCCCCAATCGGCTGCTGGCGCGGCGCCGACCGTTCAAAGCCTAAGTCGTCGGGGGTGGGCGTGAGGGGCGGCGGCGGCGCTGAGATAGGCTGCGGAGGGATGATTGGCGTCTTGGCGCCCAATGGGCGCTGGCGGGCGGCCTTGAGTACCTGCGCTGGGCGGGCGGGAACGGCGCGCGGCGAGCTGAGGGTGGCGGCGGTCGACATGTTCCAGGTCCCGGATAGCGAGGGCGGCCGCGCCGGCTCCAGGTGCGGCGCGGGGCACACGGGAGGCGGGCGGATAGCGCGACCACGTGGCGGGAGCGGGCGAGCCCCTGGGCGTCCACCAGCCGTGTGGGGTTGGGGTGGGGTTGGGGGGCAGGGCGACCTCACAGAGGCCCTCGGGGCCGCCGCCCGCCTTTCTGCGCCGCCGCCAGACCGAGGCCCGAAGCCCGAGGGGCCGCTCGCTGAGGCCCGGGCTGTGGAGAGCTGCCCGCGACCGAGGCCGAGGGCGGGGAGGGGCGCCCGGGCTCTGGGAACAAAGCTGTGTGGAGGGCGGGCTGCGCTCCCTCGCGCCTGGGCGCCGGCGTTCCGTGTGGTGCGTTCCGTGGGGGGTTCCCTGGGGGCGGGGTGTGCCCGTGGGTGCGGCCCATTTTGTCTGTGGGATGCGTGTCCATGTTCCCGGGGGGGTGTCCCTAAGGGGTGTGCGGCGGTGTGTTCGTGGGGTGTGTCTGGCCGTGCCCCCCCTCCTGTGCGTGTGGCCGGGTGCCCGTGTCCCTGGTGTGTGTGTGGCCGTGCTCCCTGCCCGTGTCCCTGGTGTGTGTGTGGCCGTGCTCCCTGCCCGTGTCCCTGGTGTGTGGCCGTGTTCCCTGCCCGTGTCCCTGGTGTGTGTGTGGCCTGTGCCCTGCCCATGGCCGCGCTTCCACTAGTTCATGTGAGTCCACTTCCTTTGGAAAGTGCCAGGGCGTCTGGGGAAGAGTCAGTTCTGTCTCCTGGGAAGGTGGATGGCGCTCCTGGGCTTCGCTGTAGGAAGAAGTGGATTGGGACGAAGATCTCCTGACTCAGCTTTAATAGCCAGGAACACTGAGCACACTTTTCTTATGTTTTTGAACTTTTAAAGCACTCTTTGGGTATTGGGACTCACATGAATTCGAGGGACAGAGCTTACCAGGTCTTTCGTGCCACTTGAGCAGTAAACTTGCATTGTGAAGTTTGGGTCTTCAGATGCCTGAGGTTTTCTGTATGATGAGCCCGTCTGTGGCACAGCCTCGCCAGAGAAGAAGAAGAGAATATGTGTGCCATGACTGTTAAGACAAATACTATATTGCTTCTCAGCCTTTTGGCTATGATCAAGTGAAGACAAATACTATATTGAATAAATACTAAGTAAAAGAATTGCTCCAACTTGCTAAAAATAAAAACCCTTTAGATTGGCCGGGCGTGGTGGCTCACACCTGTAATCACGGCACTTTGGGAGGCTGAGGTGGGCGAGTCACGTGAGGTCAAAAGTTCGAGACCAGCCTGGCCAACATGGTGAAACCCCCGTCTCTACTAAAAATGCAAAAATTAGCCAGGCGTGGTGGTGTGTGCCTGTAGTCCCAGCTACTTGGAGAGGCTGAGACAGGAGAATCACTTGAACCCAGAGGCAGAGGTGGCAGTGAGCCAAGATAATGCCACTGCACTCCAGCCTGTACGACAGAGCAAGACTCCGTCTCAAAAAAAAAAAAAAAAAACCCTTTAGATTTGAGGGAGTTAGGTCAGTATTCAGTAATACTCGTAACCAAATAATTACCCGTGGCAGGGTGCGGTGACTCAACGCCTGTAATCCCAGCACTTGGGGAGGCTGAGGCAGGTGGACCACGAGATCAGGAGATCGAGACCATCCTGGCCAACACGGTGAAACCCCGTCTCTACTAAAAATACGAAAAAATTAGCCGGGTGTGGTGGCGGGCGCCTGTAGTCCCAGTTCCTTGAGAGGCTGAGGCAGGAGAATGGTGTGAACCCGGGAGGCGGAGCCTGCAGTGAGCCGAGATCACACCACTGCACTCCAGCCTGGATGACAGAGCAAGACTCCGTCTCAAAGAAACAGCCCTTCATCCATGGAACGGTGATTATTATGCCTAGGTCTGCACCGATGTGGGACCAGGAGTTTAAACTAGTGCTCGGAGCGAATCCGGTTTCTGGTTCCTGGTGGCCAGAGTTTTGCACCACCCACACCAGTGGGGGGAGGGACTGCATCCCCAGCCCTGTCCCAGTTGTGTGCATTTAGTACGTTTCCTTTTTGTTTGTGCTGCCTGGCACTGGCTGCCCAGTAAATGATGGTGTTTATTATCACCCTGAGTGACGCCAATGTTTTTATGTTGACTTTCACGCTCCAGAAGTTAGCTGCACAGGGCCGCACTAAAGTCATACTCAGCTACTCTGGGGGACTGGTTTCTGGACAAGGTGTTGAGAAAGGGAGAAAACTCTTCCTTTTAGGATGGTGAGGAAGGAAAGCCAGTCTGAACTGGTTGATGAGGTATCACTGGAAGCTTCTGCTTGGGGTCCACCAGACGCTGCACATTTGCCACTCATCTGAACGGGGTTGAGTCGCAGGGCGGGTGCCTTGTAAGCGTCACATTTAGTTTTGCTGGGAAGAGAGTCAAGTGGTGGCTGTAAGATTACCTAGCCAGGTTTTCCTCTCTTGAGACCTTACACCTCTCGTTTCCTTGCCGAGGGATTATCTTGTCTTAAAGGGGTTTTGTAAAAGCGTTATGCTTTAGCCATGATTAACCTGAGATCTTCCTTTAAGCTGTAACATTTCTATTTGTAAGGAATTTAATCCAAGTTTATTTCTCACTGCTTCTCTCTAAGCCTGACCAGTCCCCTCATCCTTTCTGAAACTCGGGGACAAACTGTTAGAGAGGGTCAGGAACATGGAGACCCCCGAGGAGGGTCACACAGCTTTTCCCTACCTCTCCAGTGCTGCAGTCCACTCCAGCTGTGTGAGGTTTTTCTTCTCCTGTGTGCTTGAGTTTCTCTTGTGTGTTTTGAGTATCTTCACTGAAATATATTGAAGGGGTACCACAAAAGGCAAAAAATAATTGGGAAGCACCCCCCACCCACATTGTGAATTTGTCCCCAAACGTGTGAGCGCTAGCGTTCCCCCTCCCCCTATTAGTGTCATAGTGGTAAGTGTCTGTAGCCTAGAGAAAGCCACACTGCGCCATTGTTGTCGGGCTGTTTTTGTTGAAAGGTCTATTGAACGCTCAGTTCCATTCATCCGAGACCCCTTTGAGGCAGCCCAGCCCTGCGGTCTGTGTGAAACCTGCAGTGGGATCTGTTGCGTTTGTGACCGAGATAGCCGCTGCCCCTTGCCTGGGGCTGGGCCTGTGTGCGCCATAATTTCTGCTAAAACATTCTTTGGTACCACTTTTTTTTCTTTGCTTGTTTTCAAATAAAATTCAGAAAAGCACATAGAACAATATTAAATATTGTGTTTCCATCACCCCAAAGTAACACTGGTCATTGCAAGTAACTACCACTCACCTCCTGCACCCATTGGTCCCCATTCCACATGGAGGCCACAGACTCAATTTGGGTTTCACCTCTTCCAAATTTTGGAGTCCCGATGGCACTAGGCGTCTGTCACGTCACTCACACAGACACTGAAACCACCTGTGCAGAGCTCTAGCTTTCCTGTTTAAACTTGAAGCTCCTCCAGGGTAAGGACTTGCTTTCCTCTATCTACGGCGTCTGGGGAAGGATTGCCAATGATAGGTGCTCGAGAGATGTGCAAGTTGAACTGAAGCAAGGGTGAAAGGCAGAGGAGACAGGAGACTGTGAATGTAGGGAATGTGGGGTCGGGAAAGAGTCCTACAGAGCTTGCAGTCAAGGCGAGTCTACCTGGAATCGGATCTGACAGTTTGTAGCACCTTGAGGGCTTGAGAGAAAAGCCATATTTGAAATAAGTCAGTAAAAGGAATTATAGCTCATGCTCAGCTCACATAAGACTTGATAAATTCAGTTCACTTCTAAAGATTGCAGGCCTTCATCCCTTATTTCCAAAGAGAGAACTGTAGAGACCCGCGCATGTTTAGACCTGCTACACTAGCCAAGAAAAATCATGCAGAATTGGCTGGGCACAGTGGCTCACGCCTGTAATCCCAGCACTTTGGGAGGCCGAGGCGGGCGGATCACTTGAGGTCAGGAGTTTGAGACCAGCCTGGCCGACATGGTGAAACCCCGTCTGTACTAAAAATACAAAAAAATAGCCAAGCACGGTGACGCACACCTGTAATCCCAGCTACTCGGAAGGCTGAGGCGGGAGAATTGCTTGAACCTGGGAGGTGGAGGTTGCAGTGAGCTGAGATCGCGTCACTGTATTCCAGCCTGGTAACAGAGTGAGACTCCATCTCAAAAAAATAAAATAGGCTGGACACGGTGGCTCATGCCTGTAATCCCAGCACTTTGGGAGGCTGAGGTGGGCGGATCACCTGAGGTCAGAAGTTCAAGACCAGCCTGGCCAACATGGTGAAACCCCGTCTCTACTAAAAATAGAAAAATTAGCTGGGCATGGTGGCGGGCATCTGTAATCCCAGCTACTCAGGAGCCTGAGGCAGGAGAATCGCCTGAACCCGGGAGGTGGAGATTGCAGTGAGCCGAGATTGTGCCATTGCACTCTGGCCTGGGCAACAAGAGCGAGACTTCGTCTCAAAAAAAAAAAAAATGTAGAATTAGCAGGGCTGCATGATTCAAAAATGGATATGGAAGTCAGATGGCCTTATGGCCACTCTAAGAGCACCTCACCTAAAATCTTGTTAAGCCACGCCCTCCCACCCACCACCCTTTATTTTTTTTCCTTTTGGTGAAACAAGGCCTCACTCTTTTGTCCAGGCTGGTGTACAGTGATGCAATCATGGTTCACTGCAGCTTTGACCTCCTGGGCTCAAGCCAGCCTTAGCCTCCCGAATAACTGGGACAACAGGCACATACCACCACACCCGGCTAATTTTTTGTTTGTTTGAGACGGAGTCTCGCTCTGTCACCCAGGCTGGAATGCAGTGGCGCATCTTGGTTCACTGCAAGCTCCGCCTCCCGGGTTCACGCCATTCTTCTGCCCCAGCCTCCTGAGTAGCTGGGACTACAGGCGCCCGCCACCACGCCCGGCTAATTTTTTTGTATTTTTAGTAGAGACGGGGTTTCACCGTGTTAGCCAGGATGGTCTCGATCTCCTGACCTTGTGATCCGCCCACCTTGGCCTCCCAAGGTGCTGGTATTACAGGCGTGAGCCACCACGCCTGGCCTAATTTTTGTATTTTTTGTAGAGACAGGGTCTCCCTGTATGCCCAGGCTGGTCTCGAACTCCTGGGCTCAAACAATCCTCCCACCTCGGCCTCCCAAGGTGCTGGGATTACAGGTGCCAGGTACTGCTCCCGGACAGCCCTTTCTCATTTAAGCTTGGTTATTGGTTATTTTTAAAAAATAATTTTTCTCAAGTGCACCTGTCTTTTTTTCTCCCTCCTCAAATCCTCCAGGAAATGGCAACTGCTGACAGGAAGTTTGGCATCCACGTCCCCCAGCCTCCTGAGTGGACAGGGGCCCTGGGCACCACTTCAGAGGTCGGCCAGCACACGCTTGGCTTCTGGGGTACAGTAGCCAGCCCATGGGTCTCTGCAGGCGGAGACTGAAGCACTCTCTGCCTTCCTGCTTTATAGCAGGAGATCTGAGAACTCCATTTGCATCCAGTCACAAGGAGCCCTCAGCGCTCTTTCTAGATCTTTTGAGGAGAAACTTATTTTTGTTAACCAAACCTTGAGTGGTCAGTGTTTGCAAAGCTTTCCAGTGAGATCTAACCTCATATCATAGTTTTTGTGTGATGTTGAGCCCTGCAATTTCAAGTATGGTCATCCTTGGTATCCTGCGGGAGTTGGTTCCAGGACCCCCAGGATGCCAAAATCCAAGGATGTGTATGTAAGTCCTTGATATAAAGTGGTGTACTGTTTGCATATAACCTATGCACATCCTCCCATATGCTTTTAAATCATCTCTAGGTTACAGGGTTACATATAATACCTAATACTATGCACATAGTTGTTACACCGTATCACCTGGGGAATAATGACAGAAAAGAAGTCTGTAGATGTTCAGTACAGATGCAACCATCCTTTTATTTCTGACATTTTGATCTGAGGTTGGTTGAATCCATGGAAGCAGAGCCCGTGGATACAGAGGGCTGACTTCATTTCTAAACGTCTGGGATCACAGACAGTCCCATTGCTTAGGACTAGTGAGAGAGCATGAGCCACTCACTGGTTTAAATCTCAGTTTCAGTAAGCCTCTCTCTCAAATGCATTTAAAAGGTTTTTCCAGTTCTGAATTCAGCGTTTCACTGGTTTTTAATGTAGATAGTGCTCTAGAAATAGAGCTTTGTGGCAATTCATTATTAGTTCTTAAGTTTAAGTTTTTACAATAAAAAGTGATTCAAGAGCCAGGTGCGATGGCCCACAACTGTAATCCCAGCACTTTGGGAGGCCAAGGCAGGTGGGTCACCCAAGGTCAGGAGTTCGAGACCAACCTGACCAACATGGCGAAACCCTGTCTCTACTAAAAATACAAAATTAGCCGGGTGTGGTGGCGCATGCCTGTAATCCTAGCTACTTGGGAGGCTGAGGCAGAAGAATCGCTTGAACCCAGGAGGCGGAGGTTGTGGTGAGCTGAGATTGCACCATTGCATTCCTCCAGCCTGGGCAACAAGAGCAAAACTCCGTCTCAGAAAAACAAACAAAAGTTAGCCAGGTGTTGTGGCAGGCACCTGTAATCTGAGCTACTCAGGAGGCTGAGGCAGGAGAATCACTTGAACCCAGGAGGCGGAGGTTGTGGTGAGCTGAGATTGCGCCATTGCATTCCTCCAGCCTGGGCAACAAGAGCAAAACTCCGTCTCAAAAAAACAAACAAAAGTTAGCCAGGTGTTGTGGCAGGCACCTGTAATCTGAGCTACTCAGGAGACTGAGGCAGGAGAATCACTTGAACCCAGGAGGCAGAGGTTGTAGTGAGCTGAGATCGTGCCACTGCACTCCAGCCTGGGCGACAGAGCGAGACTCCGTCTCAAAAAAAAAAAAAAAAGAATACTTTTAAGGGAAACTAAAGAGCAGCAGCAGAAGTCTGGCGTCTGTAAACTAGTCATATCAGTATTAACTAATGGTGCTATGTGATTTCTCAGTAGATGTTAAGAAAATACTTTTGCTGGGTATGGTGGCTCATACCTGTAATCACAGCACTTTGGGACGCCAAGGTGGGCGGATCACTTGAGCTTAGGGGTTCAAGACCAACTTTGGCAACATGGCAAAACCCTGTCTCTACCAAAAATACAAAAAATTATCCAGCTGTGGTGGTTGGTGCCTGTAATCCCAGCTACTCAGGAGGCTGAGGTGGGAGGATCACTTGAGCCCAGGAGGCAGAGGTTGCAGTGAGCCAAAATCACGTCACTGCGCTCCAGCCTGGGTGACAGAATGAGACCTTGTCTCAAAAAGAAAAAAACAAAATACTTTTACCCTGTCTAGTTGTGCCAAAATCCTTGCACAGTGACAAGCTTTCAGGTCTGCCATCAGTAATTGGCATGTACTCTGTGCTTGTAGGGCCATGAAGCCCCCAGGAGGAGAATCGAGCAATCTTTTTGGAAGTCCAGAAGAAGCTACTCCTTCCAGCAGGCCTAATAGGATGGCATCTAATATTTTTGGACCAACAGAAGAACCTCAGAACATACCCAAGAGGACAAATCCCCCAGGTATGGGCCTTTGGAAATCCTTAATCCTTTGGCCTCCACGATTTTCTTTTGAAAATATTTTGTTTCTTTATACTGATCCTTTCCCATATTGTCTGGTTCAGGTAATCACTTGTCATCAGAATTCTTCCAAAATGAAAACGTTCTGATTTGTACTTTCTCTCTTGAAGCTGACTTGAGTAGTCTTGAATTCTCCATCTGTTCTGGAGACTTCGGTTGAATACAGGCACTGAGGACACAAAAGTGGACGGGGGCTTCTGGTTCCTGCCAGGGAGCTACTCCCAATTGTTCCACGGACCCCCATGAGATTCCTGAAATGGCATGCAAATTATTGTGCATTTAAACATTTTTCCTAGGGAGGGAGAGTGTTTTTATTCAGATCGTCAGTGGGATTGAAACTCTTAACAAGGAAGAATTGATCTAGCACACATCTACATAGTTCTTCAGTATTTACCCAACCTCCTAGTGGTTACAGTGGGAGGGACTCTTTGAAAAAGGTCTCTTGGCCAGGCGCGGTGGCTCATGCCTATAATCCCAGCACTTTGGGAGGCCAAGGTGGGCAGATTACGAGGTCAGGAGATCAAGACCATCCTGGCTAACACAGTAAAACCCCGTCTCTACTAAAAAAGAAAAAAAATTAGCCGGGCGTGGTGGCGGGCACCTGTAGTCCCAGCTACTCAGGAGGCTGAGGCAGGAGAATGGCATGAACCCAGGAGGCGGAGCTTGCAGTGAGCCGGGATCGCACCACTGCATTCTAGCCTGGGTGACAGAGCGAGACTCCGTCTCAAAAAAAAAAAGAAAAAGGTTTCTCAGCCGGGCGTGGTGGCTCACGCCTGTAATCCAAGCACTTTGGGAGGCCGAGGCAGGTGATCATGAGGTCAGGAGTTTGAGACCAGCCTGGCCGACATGGCGAAACTCCATCTCTACTAAAAATACAAAAATTAGCTGGGTGTGGTGGTGCACGCCTATAATCCCAGCTACTCAGGAGGCTGAGGCAGGAGAATCACTTGAACCCGGGAGGTGGAGGTGGCAGTGAGCCAAATTCATGCCACTGCACTCCAGCCTGGGTGACAGCTAGACTCCGTCTCAAAAAGAAAAAAAAAAAATAGAAAAAGGTTTCTCTTAGCTGATAGACTGTCCAGTTGAATAACCACCCAGTGGAGGTTACCTGAGTCGCTTTCCCCTGTCTGTACAGGAGGGGAAAGCATGGTCTCTTCCATCCTTAGAAGGTTTGAGAGGCCATGCTTAGGTGTCACTGTGTCAGGCAGGTCATGAATCAGAGCCAGATCCACTCCCGACCTCACTCCGTTTTGGGGTACCAATATTTCTTGACCAAATGTAGAGGAAAAAAAGCAGTAGATCCAGAAACTAGTTTTTTCTTTTGTTTTTTGTCTGTTTTGAGACCGGGTCTCACTCTGTCGCCCAGGCTGGAGTGCAGTGTCACCATCATGACTCACTGCAGCCTTGACTTCCCAGGCTCAAGTGATCCTTTTTCCTCAGCCTCCTGAGTGGCTGGGACTACGGGCGTATGCCACCATGCTTAGGTAATTTTTTTTTGTATTTTTTGTGGAGACAGGGTTTAACCGTGTTGCCTAGGCTGGTCTCGAACTCCTGGGCTCAAGCCGTCTGCCTACCTCGGCCTCTCAAATTGCTGAGATTACAGACATGCACCCTTGTGCCCAGCCGAAGCTAGGTTTGCTGCTTGCCTTTTTTTTTTTTTTGGTCTGTTTGGTTGCTTTTTTGGATGTTAGAGAAATGAGTGTTTCTTATTAAGTGACTAACATTCTCGTTGTTTCCGGTTTATGAATTTAGGCCCAGGGACTCCTGCATGTCCTTTTTAGCAAGGATAGCAGAATAATACATCGCATGCAAGATAGAATCCTATCTGAGGCGTTTCCAGGTGTATGAATCTGCTCATTTGGCCCCTACTCAGCAGAGTCATGTCTGGAGCTGTTCCTAGAGCACTCCATGGAAGGCAGGCGGTACCACTTTGCCCATTCCACATGGTCTCATGCCCATTGGGGAGCCCGGCCCCTTGTGGCTGGTGAGTCAGCCTCTACTCCCGGTCACAGTGTGTGGTGCCAGCCATCATGGCTCCCCATGCCAGGTTCCTGCTTCTCATGGTCCTTCTCACGGTTGTTGGGAGTTTTCCTATCTCTCCAGTGCTCTTGGAAGACGGTTTATGATATATTATCAAGGGAAGCCTGAAAGGGAAACTGCTAGTTGTGTTCACCACCCAACGAGATCTGGAGTCCTGCCCTCTTTCTACACTTAGTCACACAGACCTAGCCCCACAGCTCTCTAGTTGCAGGGCTTGATTGAGTATGCAGAGGCCGAGAGTGTGTGTGACAGACCACATCATAGCCATCGAATGTTTATCAATTCCCATTCAGTGTTTCAGTGAATCTTCAGTAGTCTCTCTGTTCTTTGTTAGTCACCTGGTTTAGATGTTCCATGAATTGTTCTTCCTCTTCTAGCAGTGATGACCGACGTCTATGAATTGTTAATATTTACCGGGGACTGTGCTAAGTGCTTTGCATGTGTATTTTTCATTTGGTGTTCACTATAACTAGGAGTAGGTTGTTTTGCTTCTTTCACAGAGGAGGAAACAGGCTTGGAAAAGGTCACTGGCATGCATAAATCCCAAGCTAGTCAGTAGCAGAGCTAGTCGGTAGCAGAGCTAGTCCGTAGCAGAGCTAGTCGGTAGCAGACCTAGCCGGTAGCAGTGCTAGTCGGTGGCAGAGCTAGCATTTGAATTGAGGTTTTTCTGACTCCAGATTCCATGCCTTAAACTGACTTCCTGAATGTATCCACTGGGATAAATTTCTCAAAATGGAATTGGTAGATCAGATGATATATGAGTTTAAAATATGGATAGATAGTTCCAACCGGTTTTTCAGGGCATTGCCCGGTGTTTACCATTCTTGTGTATGTGCTTATTTGCACCAACAGTATTTATCTTTTAGTTTTGCTTTTAAAAACAAATCTTGTAGGCCAGGTGCGGTGGCTCACGCCTGTAATCCCAGCATTTTGGGAGGCCGAGGTGGGAGGATTGCCTGAGCCCAGGAGTTTGAAACTGGCTTGGGCAACATAGCGAGGCCCAATCTCCCAAATAAATAAATGATATTTTTAAAAACAAAATAACACAGAGCCCTTGGAAATCAAAAATCTAGCAGGAGGAAAAAACATCTCTCGAGTTTATCTTCAATTATTAGTGAATTCAAGCATGTTTTCTTGCTTCAAAGCTGAATTTATTTTTCAAGTAAAATGGTAATAGACATATGTGGTATGACTACCTAGTTATGAAGGTTAAAAGCAGAGGTACATTGTTTAGTACCTATTGCACGTATACATGGTAAAAATGTTTGTGGTTTCCAAAAAATTCAGGAGTGTGGTAACCTTGGGTGAGAGTGAAGGAACACAGGAGTTTCTGGGAACGGGCACTGTTCTCGATGACCTTGGCAGTGGTTACCTGGTGTCTGCCTTGTAGTTATTTGTGATAGTTAATGTCTTACAGACTTTTCTGTTATGTTTCACAGTTTAACTATTTTTTAAAAATGAGTGATGTCTTTGGCCAAAAACTTCAAATTGAGTTACTTTTATCTTCTATTTTAAAAAGCTGGAGTCACATTAAAAAAAAAAAAAAAAGTCAGCCGTTATAGCACAGCCAGGAACCATGCAGTGGGGGCTGGGGGTTGCACACACAGTTTTCTCCGCCCCGTGGTCCTGATGTGCTTGTTGACACAGCCCTGCAGCATTGCTGAGGGCTTACTCAGCAAGCCAGGACTATTCTAACCACGTCACCTGAGTTAACTTGTTTAGCCTCACCAGTGACCCTAGGTAGGTATGATTATTTATTACCTTTTTTTTGTTTTGTTGGTTTTTTGAGACAGGATCTCAATCTGTCACCCAGGCTACAGTGCAGTGGCACCATCACAGCTCACCGCCTCCAACTTCTGAGCTCAGGCAGTCCTCTTACCTCAACCTTCTGAGGAGCGGGACCAGAGGCTAATTTTAAAATATTTATGTAGAGACAAGGTCTCACTTGTTTCCCAGGCTAGTATTGAACTCCTGGACTCAAGCAGTCCTCCCACCTTGGCCTCCCACCGTGCTAAGATTACAGGTGTGAGCCAGTGCACTTGGACTGTTTGTTACCTTTTTAAAGTTAAGAAGATGGAGATGAAGGAAGGTTGACATAACTTGTCCAAGGTCTCACAGTTAGTGAGCCGCTGAGCAGAGACTCCCTGACCCAGGCAGTCTGGCCACAGGACACTCTCCCCACCGTGCTGTGCTGCTCTCCCTGGCCAGGGGTGTCAAGCTTGGGGACTGTGGGTCCCTGGGAGGTCCATGGCTGAAGTTCAGAAGGTTTATAATCACCCTGAAGTCATGTGAAAAATGTACACATTTCTCTGCAGGGCGAGTCCCGCATATCCCCAGGTGTTCTGTTACCACCTGCAAAAGGTAGACACGCCTGCCCGAGCCCCCACTTGCTGTACTCTGTTATAGTCCTCCTTGTCGCTGCACTCTGGGCCCGTAGAACTGGTGTCCCAGAAAGCCACCTTGCTTTAGGCCCCGCCGCAGCAGTGGGGCCCTCAAGGGGGTCTGAAGACGAGCAGGTGCACAGACCCCCAGCCGAGCCTCATCTCCACGCAAGCACACGTGGGCTCTTCATCTGGTTGCTTCTGTGGAGCAGTGTGGATTGTTAACACTAGGAATTAACTGTTGAAAATGTGGTTTTTTCCTGTAACCAAATTGCTGTAACTGTACACTAACCTTGTGTGAGAAACGTTTGTAGTCCTGCTAAAAGCTCCTCTGTCTCTGCCTATGTAAATGAAACCCTAATGTCCCTACTTCAGAACACTGACTCCATTCCTTTGGAGCTGGTGTTTCCAGGTGGGCTATGCTCAAGCACTACACATGAATAAACTCTCTTTAAGTTAAATAAGTCAATTTACAAAATGTAATTTTTCGAGAACAGAAAATGCAAAAGATCAAAACTCTGTAAACAAAAAAAGGAGACCGTGTTAAGCAGTGTGGAGCCCCTGCATTTCCCCAGTCCTGTTTCTTCACACATGTAGGCATCCCCTACAGGTAACCGCTTTTCTTCAGATGAAAGCAAATAAGAACACTTCCCCTTTTACATGAAAACACTGCATGCTATATGGATTGTTTGCACCCTTGTTTTTTCACTGGATGATATGTATAGATACCTCTTTTTTTTTTTTTTTTTTTTTTTTTTTTTTTTGAGACGGAGTCTCGCTGTGTCGCCCAGGCTGGAGTGCAGTGGTGCAATCTCGGCTCACTGCAAGCCCCGCCTCCCGGGTTCACGCCATTCTCCTGCCTCAGCCTCCCGAGTAGCTGGGACTACAGGCGCCCGCCACTGCGCCCGGCTAATTTTTTTTTTGTATTTTTAGTAGAGATGGGGTTTCACCGTGGTCTCGATCTCCTGACCTCGTGATCCGCCCACCTCGGCCTCCCAAAGTGCTGGGATTACAGGCGTGAGCCACCGCGCCCGGCCTAGATACCTCTTTATCATTGCATAGAAAATAGAGTTGACATGTTTATTTCCATCCCAGACACTGTTGTAAGCATTTGACATACGAGCTACAGTAACTCACTGAGCTTTCTTCCAGTCCTGTGAGGGAGTTCTTTTATTATCCCCGTTCTACAGATGAGGACTGTGGGACACAGAAAGGCCAACTAACTTCCATAGGATCACACAGCAAGTTAGCAGAATGCATCTTCTTTCCTCTTAGATTATAAGTTCTTGGTGCACCAGGGCCGTGATTGTAATGACACCAACCTCCACTTAGCATAGCACTTTGTCAAAAGCGGGTGCTTGGTGTCTGCTGAGTGAAGAGATGACCAGTTGGTCCCATAGGGTAGCCATCTTTCTGTGGAATGTTGGGCACGGGCATTTATGCTGAGCATCTAGCCCTTAGTCACCTGCTGCTAGGAAGTTACATCTTAGACACACATTTTCATTACGGCTTATCAAGTCACTTACAGTTGGCAACAAAGATGTTACATGTGTCTAATTTGCTGACATATCTAGTCACGGGAAGTACCAGCCAGAATGAGGTCAGAAGAATGACTAATAAATATTTTCAGGATGGCAGGTTTCCCTTGAATAGGGCGTGTTATTAAACTCAGAACTCTTATCTGTGTGACTTAAACATTTAGCTGTTTATTTTTAATCTACTAAAGAACTTTTCATGGGTTTCGTGAGCAGACACTTCAACAGGAAAGCATGAAATGTTCAGGGTTAAAGAAATTCTAGAGGGAAAATCTGCAGTTTGATGCCATCTCACCTCTAGAGGCCAGCCTAGATCAGCTCAGTTCTAGACATAAGGGCTGCAGGCAGGCCCCTGATCCAGCCATGGTTTTCAGGGGTTTCATGGATCTTCAGGGGTTTCAGTCTGAGCATCCTGCCCTGTTGGCCTGGAGCTCAGGGCTGGCACTCGGGGTTCCTATGAGAGGAGGTCTCCAAAGCACTGCGGGGGTGGGGTGGGGTGGGGTCCGGTGGTCGTCTGGTTGCTCAGTGTTCTGTGATCGTTTCTGCAGGGGGTAAAGGAAGTGGTATCTTTGACGAATCAACCCCCGTGCAGACTCGACAGCACCTGAACCCACCTGGAGGGAAGACCAGTGACATTTTTGGGTCTCCGGTCACTGCCACTTCACGCTTGGCACACCCAAACAAACCCAAGGTATGGACTGCATTCAGACGTGACAGCGCAGCAGCAGGTATGCCAGGTGCTCTTTAAAAAAGGCTCCAAGGCAGATGCGACATGTTTTTAGGGAGAATCACGGTGGGTGCCGTAGATTATCCTGGATGCAAGCATTAGTCATCGAGTTTGGAAGTTCCCCTGAGTCACCCAGGAAACAGTCCAGCCTTGTGCTGACTGAAGCCGTGGGGGAAGCTCTTCCTGTGCTGGTGGCGGACGCCCACTGCAGACGGGCTGTGGCGGCTCCTCACTGCGGCGCTGCGGTGCGCGGAGAAGCAGTGGGGAGCGGAACGTGCCGCAGAGGAGCTGGGCCCTTGTCCGTCTTCCACTCTTCCTGTTTCACCTTGCAGAGGAAAAGTGACAGTTCTTTTCTGATGGGCTTTTCCCCGCACAGTCGAGGTCCTCGGCTGGTTACCTGTGCAGATTGTCAGCACTTGACTGAAGCGTAGCTGACGCCTCTGACCCAGTAATGGCATCAGTAGGATAAGACAAGTGGCCTGGAAAGGAGAAGAATGCCTACGGGTTCAAGCAATTCTGCCTCAGCGTCCCGAGTAGCCAGTGTTACATGCGTGCACCACCACGTCCGGCTACTTTTTGTATTTTTAGAAGAAACAGGGTTTCACCATGTTGGCCAGGCTGGTCTTGAACTCCTGTCCTCAAGTGATCCACCCGCTTCAGCCTCCCAAAGTGCTGGGATTACAGATGTGAGCCACTGTGCCCAGCCATGCTGTCTGAGTTATTTTCAAGAGAGCATCTCTTTGGGAATTATCTTTGGGGGCTTTACTACAAGGTGAACTTTGGCAAGACCAGAAGTGTCCCAAAAGTCAGCAATTCCTCCACTACGTAAAGCACTCGAATTAGCCGGACACGAGAGCAAGGTGCTTCCTGCTGAGACTCACACGTTCCAGTGAACGTAGATCAAATAGAGGACTGTAGGCCATCAGTACAGCTGGGCATAGAACAAGTGGAAACAGAGTAGAGCTTTCTTTGATTTTTTTTATAAAGTTCTTTTGGTCCAGGACCATTGGACATCGCTAGCATCACCAGAGAAATGACTAATTCCAGGTCAGGGTCAGGGAATGTACAAAATAAGCCTAGAATATCTCGTAATGCCAGAAAATGAGGAAGCCCTTACAGGCTGCTGGGGTGGTGTCAGAGGACTTGGGGACCAAGGTGAAGAGCAGCCATGGGGCCAGAGGTGGGACCATTTGATTATCAATAAGTGAAATAATTGCAGTGGATTTAAATTCACCAACTGTTCAGAATTCCCGGCTTCCTATTGATACTAAAAGTAATGTAATTTACGACCTTGGGAGAATGCTGTAGGACCAGCTCATCACTGCGAAAGCGGGCGGAAGACAGAAGGGGGCATTTAGCCAGCATTTCCTGCATGAAGTGTGTGTTAGGATAGCAGCTGTTGAAAGAAAGTTCCCTTTTATAAAAGTCTCTGGGATGTAAGTGAAGAAGGAATAAAGGAATTAGAATATCACTGTTTTATAAACTTGTACTGAAATCGTGGATCTGAGAAATGTTCATCAGTGGCCGTTAACATCACAAAATGAGAGGGAACCAACACTTATGGGCCTGGGAATGGAAATCCACCATGGGCCCCCATTGACGCTGTTTCGTCAAAAAAATCAAGCTCAAATCAGACCAAGCCACATATTAATTAACACCACAGAGCTGCGCTCAGAACAATGGCTTACATAGGAAACGACATGACGAGAATAGAGGGAGGTCCTGAGGATTAAAGAGAGACAAGAATGTAGCCCTATAAGAGTCTTAATGGTGTTTTATTCTGTAATGGGAAAAAAGTCCTATAATTCATATGGAATTTCATGGTACCCCAAGTATCCAAAAATCATAATAATTTAAAAAGATGTTGGAGCTCATACTTCCTGCTCTCAAATCTTACTGCAAAGCAACGTAATCCAAACAGCATGGCACTGGCATGAAGACAGACACACTGACCAGTGGAGTCAAGTTGAGAACTGAGAAATAAAGCCTTGCAAATAAACCCCTTTGGTGAATTAATTTTTTTCACAAGGGTGCCAAGATCATCCAGTGGGGAAAGAACAGTCTCTTTAGCAAATGGCATTGGTACAATTGCATATGCACATGCAGAAGGATAAAAGCTTACTCTGCCTTACACCATACACAAGAATGAACTCAAAATGGATCAAAGACCTAAAGTTAAGGGCAAAAACTATAAAATTCTTAGAAGAAAATATAGGGACAAATCTTCATGACCCTGGATTTGGCAATGGAGGTTTAGATATGACACCAAAAACAGAGGCAACAAAATTAAATAAATTGGGCCGTGCATGGTGTCTCACACTTGTAATCCCAGTACTTTGGAAGGCCAAGGTGGGAGAATCACTTGAGCCCAGGAGTTCCAGACCAGCCTGGACAACATAGAGAGTCCTCAACTCTAAAAAAACTTTTTTTTAACTAGCTGGGGGCTGGGTACAGTGGCTCATGCCTGTAATCCTAGCACCTTGGGAGGCCGAGGCAGGCGGATCACCTGAGGCTGGGAGTTCGAGACCAGCCTGACCAACATGGAGAAACCCCATCTCTACTAAAAGTACAAAATTAGCCGGGCGTGGTGGCACATGCCTGTAATCCCAGCTACTCGGGAGGCTAAGGCAGGAGAATTGCTTGAACCCAGGAGGTGGAGGTTGCAGTGAGCTGAGATCATGCTATTGCACTCCAGCCTGGGCAACAAGAGCGAAACTCTGTCCTAAAAAAAAAAAAAAAAATCAGTTGGGTATGGTTGCGTGCACCTGTGGTCCTAGCTACCTGGGAGGCTGAGGTGGGAAGATTGCTCGAGCCCAGTTGTTCAAGGCTGCAGAGAGCAGTGATTTTGCCATTTGCACTCCAGCCTGGGTGACAGAATGAGATCCTGTCTCAAAAAAAATTATAAAAAGCCTAGGCATAGTGGCTCATGCCTATAACCCCAGCACTTTGGGAGGCTGAAGCAGGCAGATTGCTTGAGCCTAGGATTTTGAGACCAGCCTGGGCAACATGACAAAACCCCTTCTCCACAAAAATACAAAAAATTACCCGGGCATGGTGGTGCACACCTGTGGTCCCAGCTGTTCAGGAGGCTGAGTTGGGAGGATCACTTGAGCCCAGGAGGCAGAGGTTGCAGTGAGCTAAGATCATGCAACTGCACTCCAGCATGGGCAACAAGCAAGACTGTCTGAAAAAATAAGTAAATAAATAGGTCTTCATTAAAGTTATAAACTTCTGTGCATCAAAGGACACTATAAAGAATGAAAACAGGCCAGGCACGGTGGCTCACACCTGTAATCCCATCACTTTGGGAGGCCGAGGTGGGTGGATCACCTGAGGTCAAGAGTTCGAGACCAGCCTAGCCAACATGGTGAAACCCCATGTCTACTAAAAATACGAAAACTAGCCGGGCATGATGATGGATGCCTGTAATCCCAGGTACTCGGAAGACTGAGGCAGAAGAATCAACTGAACCTGGGAGGCTGAGGTTGCAATGAGTTGAGATTGCGCCATTGCACTCCAGCCTGAGTGACACAATGAGACTCTGTCTCAAAAAAACAAAAAACAAACAAAAAAGCCTGGGCACAGTGGCTCACACCTGTAATCCCAGCAATTTGGGAGGCTGAGGTGGGCGGATCACGAGGTCAGATCAAGACCATCCTGGCTAACATGGTGAAACCCCGTCTCTACTAAAAATACAAAAAAAGTAGCCAGGTGTGGTGGCGGGCGCCTGTACTCCCAGCTACTCTGGAGGCTGAGGCAAGAGAATTGCTTGAACCCAGAAGGCAAAGGGCGCAGTGAGCCGAGATTGCGCCACTGCACTCCAGCCTGGGCAACAGAGTGAGACTCCGTGTCAAAAAAAAAAAAAAAAAGTGAAAAGATAACTCGCAGAATGGGAGAAAATATTTGCAAATCATTTCTGATAAGGGGTTACTATCCAGAATATATAAAGAATGCGTACAACTCAACAACGAAATAACAAACCCAATTCAAAAATGGTAGTGGACTTGAATACACATTTCTCCAAAGAAGAGATATAAGCAGCCAAAAACCACCCGAAAAGATGCTCAGTGTCATTAATAATTGGGGACATGCACATCAGAAACCCGTGAGATGCCAGTGCATGCCTGCTCGGATGGTGTGATGTAAAAATGGAAAATAAGAGTTGGTGAGGATGCGGAGAAACTGGAGCCCTCGTGCATTGCTAGTGGGATTGGAAGATGGTGCAGTGGCTGTGGATACTGCCAATTCCTCAGAGTTAAACAGGATTACCACATGACCGAATAATTCCACTCTTAAGTATGTACTCACAAGATTTGAAAACAAGGAGTCAAACACTAGATCCTTGCACCAGGATTATTCACAGTAGCCCAAGGGCGGGAATGACTCATTTGTCCATCAACAGATGAATGGGTAAACAACATGTGGTCTGTCCATACAGTGGAATATTACTCAGCCATAGAAAGGAATGGAGCATTGACACACGCTACAGCATGGATGAAATTATTATGGATGAAATATTACAGCACGGATGAAATATTATGCCAGTATTTAAAAATTTGACTTTGAGGCTGGGTACAGTGGCTCACGCCTATAATCTCAGCACTTTGGGAGGCTGAGGCATGCAGATCACTTGAGTCCAGGAGTTTGAGACGAGCTGGGCAACGTGGCAAAACCCTGTCTCTACAAAAAATAGAAAAATTAGCCAGGCGTGGTGGCTCACACCTGTAGTCCCCACTACTCGGGAGGCTGAGATGTGAGGATCACTTCAGCCCAGGAGGCAGAGGCTGCAGTGAGCCAAGATCATGCCACCGCAGCCTGAGTGACTGAACAAGACTCCTGTCTCCAAAAAAAAAAAATTGACTTTGATATTTAAGGAATCATTAATATTCGCAGTTTTGAGGGTGTTACTGTTATTTTTTAAGAATGTTTTTAAGAGCTACATCTTGAAATATGTATGGATAAATGAAATATCAGGTTTGTTTCAGAATAATCTGTAGAGGATTGGGGGGGTCCTGAGGTCAGATGTACAAGCATTTTTGTAAATTAAAAGGCTATATGGTCCTGATTTTCATTGTCCATTTGAATGAGGGTAAAATTTTCTGAGTGAGTCCTGATTTGGTGGTTTGCCTTGTTGCAGGATCATGTTTTCTTATGTGAAGGAGAAGAACCAAAATCGGATCTTAAAGGTGAGCTTTTGTTTTCTTTCCCTTCTCCTGAGTGGCCTCATTATTTCTGGAAGAGTTGCTAGTCTCTCCTCTGAGAATGAAAAGGAGTCTTTCTCTGCACCTTCTGGGCCACCTGATTAAAATGAGCTCAGGTGTATCCACTGCAAGAGGATTCAGCATTTGAAGGCTAGGGTGAAACCCTGGGACTTGGTTGTCTTGCTCATCAGCCTAGGCCCAGGGCCATGGGGTCGTCTCCTAGAAGCTCATCTGTGTAGTGATGGGCAGGGATCCCAAACCTTCAGTGAACTCGTGACCAAGCATAGAGCTGGCAGAACTAATCGAGAGGAGAGGGGCACAAGGGAGGGATGGAGGATGGGGAGGCGGGTGTCTCCATGGTGAGTCACCCCGGGGGAGTGAGCCACTGCTCAGGTTGAGTGGCAGACTTCGACTCTCCCCATGGCTCTTTAGCCTGACCATGGGCATCGGTTTCTGCCTTTGGGTCTCCATTTCCCTTAACTGATGACCAAGATTTGTGGGATTTCATTCACTTTGGAAAAGCCCAGGGTAACAGCAACAGGGCCTGCCTTTGCCTTGCTAAGCCCTCACCTAGGATGCATTCGCTCGCCGCCTTATGGTCACTCTCAGGGGCTTGCTTTCTATACTTGAGATGGAAGAAATGGGAGTGGTGTCTAACAAGCAATATAAAGAAACAATTCACTTAGGAAGAAATCAAGGAGTATTTAAAGTAGCAAGCCCCAACTTTATGTCCATTTCAAAACTGCATCTGCTAATTACAGTGAGTTGTTTTGGTACCAGATGAAAAGCCTGTCTGTATTGTCTTCTCTTTCCCAGTTACAGCATGAATTTCTTGCAGGTTGCTCTATGACACACTTTTTATTTCCACAGCCTGCCTGTCAGGGTCACGGGTTGCCTCTAATGGGATGTTGTGCTAACTTTGTGTCCCACAGCTGCAAGGAGCATCCCGGCTGGAGCAGAGCCAGGTGAGAAAGGCAGCGCCAGAGAAGCAGGCCCCGCCAAGGAGCAGGAGCCCATGCCCACAGTCGACAGCCATGAGCCCCGGCTGGGGCCGCGGCCTCGCTCTCACAACAAGGTCCTGAACCCACCGGGAGGCAAATCCAGCATCTCCTTCTACTAAGAGAAGCCACTGCTCCACCCGGAGCCAGACCAGAAACTCAAGAGATAGAGTAGCCATGTTTTCATTTCCTTTTGCCCAAATGAGCGGGGTGGGGAGAGGGTTAGTCCTGTGTGAGCCTGGCTGCTCAGTGTCTCCTGGCCGTCATGACAGCTGCTTGGAGACCCGTGCCTTCCAGATGGCTGGGAGATGCCTCTGTGGGGATGAAATGGGGCCCCCCTGGCCATCACTCATGTGTAGTCCAGGTTTGAGAGGAACTGGAAAGGGGATGAGGGTGGGGAGGTGGGGCAGGGCATGGTCCTTGGATCAACAGTCCGCCAGCTGATTGGATGTCTAGGAATGACTGAAAGAAGCCAAAACAACCTGTCCACTGCTGCTGTGGGATGGAGGAGGCGTAAGCAGAAACACTAACAGTATATTGACCTCTCAGCAGAACCGCTTCCATTCTGGAGATCACGGCTGCTAAATCCAGCATCCCCACTTCATTTTACCCCCAGCATATTGTTCTGTAGTCTTTTCTTGAAACATCTTGATTGCTTTTCCTCGGCAGCTTTCAAAAAACCAAATAATAATAGTTATCCGTCTTCTACTTCATGGAAGATTGGTTTGGTGCCCTGACCCTCTGAAGTGCCCAGTTCCTGCCATCTGAAACCTCGGCCTGATCTGATCTCATGTTGGAATCTGCCTGTCTTTCACACAGGGCTGGTCTTGGTCCTTTACATGCCAGTTTTGCTTGTGAATTCTTGCTTTTTTCCTCTCATCAGCCTTAAGTCTAGGCATTTGTTGTTCTCCAGTGATGTAGACAGTTCCCTTCACAAGTCACAGTTCTTCCCATAAATGAGGCCCGCTGACCTCTGCGGGACTTTAAAAATCTATTCAGATATTTCCGAGTAAGTGGCTTGTTTAAATTCTTCCTGTGTCTTTCTTTATTCCTTAATTGGTTGGTGGAAAGAAGAGATGCTTGGGAACCTTGGGTTCTTAGGTTTGGATTCTTTAATAATATCTAAAAAGCTAAATTTTAAATACCAGCTTTACATAAATGATTGTTGACTCTGGTCTGTTTCTGACACCTTTCCAGAAAAAAGTCAATTGTTCAGGTACACCAAAGAGGAAGAAGAGCTGTGGAGGCCACCCTCTACAAAGCTTTATAGAACTTCTGGATCTAACTCACAAACAAGCTTCCGGAAGAGACTAGAGACCTTAGGCCAGGAGATGAAGGAGTTCAGTAGCAAAGTCACACCTGTCCAATTCCCTGAGCTTTGCTCACTCAGCTAATGGGATGGCAAAGGTGGTGGTGCTTTCATCTTCAGGCAGAAGCCTCTGCCCATCCCCCTCAAGGGCTGCAGGCCCAGTTCTCATGCTGCCCTTGGGTGGGCATCTGTTAACAGAGGAGAACGTCTGGGTGGCGGCAGCTTTGCTCTGAGTGCCTACAAAGCTAATGCTTGGTGCTAGAAACATCATCATTATTAAACTTCAGAAAAGCAGCAGCCGTGTTCAGTCAGGCTCATGCTGCCTCACTGCTTAAGTGCCTGCAGGAGCCGCCTGCCAAGCTCCCCTTCCTACACCTGACACACTGGGGTCTGCACAAGGCTTTGTCAACCAAAGACAGCTTCCCCCTTACAATTTCCTGTAGACTTTGGAGCCAAGAAACACTCTGTGTGGCTCTACACACACTTCAGGTGGTTTGTGCTTCAAAGTCATTGATGCAACTTGAAAGGAAACAGTTTAATGGTGGAAATGAACTACCACTTATAACTTCTGTTTTTTTATTGAGAAAATGATTCACGAATTCCAAATCAGATTGCCAGGAAGAAATAGGACGTGATGGTACTGGGCCCTGTGATTCTCCCAGCCCTTGCAGTCCACTAGGTGAGAGGAAAAGCTCTTTACTTCCACCCCTGGCAGGGACTTCTGGGTTATGGGAGAAACCAGAGATGGGAATGAGGAAAATATGAACTACAGCAGAAGCCCCTGGGCAGCTGTGATGGAGCCCCTGACATTACTCTTCTTGCATCTGTCCTGCCTTCTTTCCCTCTGCGAGGCAGTGGGGCGGGATTCAGAGTGCTTAGTCTGCTCACTGGGAGAAGAAGAGTTCCTGCGCATGCAAGCCCTGCTGTGTGGCTGTCGTTTACATTTGGGAGGTGTCCTGTATGTCTGTACGTTGGGGACTGCCTGTATTTGGAAGATTTAAAAACCTAGCATCCTGTTCTCACCCTCTAAGCTGCATTGAGAAATGACTCGTCTCTGTATTTGTATTAAGCCTTAACACTTTTCTTAAGTGCATTCGGTGCCAACATTTTTCTAGAGCTGTACCAAAACAAAAAGCCTGTACTCACATCACAATGTCATTTTGATAGGAGCGTTTTGTTATTTTTACAAGGCAGAATGGGGTGTAACAGTTGAATTAAACTTAACAATCACGTGCTCAGAGCTTTTGCCTGTCAGTTGTGTGTGTCCCTTATAGTCCCTTCCCCCACAGCTCTTGCTGAAAGGGTTTGCCTTGTTTTGTTTTGTTGTTTTGTATTTAGCCAGAGGATGCCAAAATTAGTCTTCTCAAAGCTTTGAGTAGAATAAGTGTGGGAATAAGCCAGTTTTTTTGTTTGTTTGTTTCTGTAACTTAAATGAACGGGTTTTTTTCCCTTGTATGCCACTTGTCCTAACATGTCCTTTAGGTGTTTAACCTGCCTCTGACCTGGCTTGCAATGCATAGGTGAGGAGAAGCAGAGAGCTTGTCATATGCAAGTCCTGTCAAGAAAACAGGTGGGCATGGTGGCTCAGGTCTGTAGTCTTTGGGTCTTTGGGAGGCCAGCGTGGGAGGATCACTTGAGCTCAGGAGTTTGAGACCAGCCTAGACAACATACTGCGACCCTGTCTATACAAAAAAAAACTTTTCTAAATTAGCCAGAGGTGGTGGTGCATGCCTGTAGTCCCAGCTACTCGGGAGGCTGAGTGAGGCAGGAGGATCACTTGAGACCAGGAGGTTGTGGCTGTAGTGAGTGATGATCATGCCACTGCACTTCAGCCTGGACCACAGAGCAAGACCCTGTGTAAAAAAATAAAATAAAAAACAGATTGGATGTCTTTCTTCTGATGTATTAGCTATTTTCATATGTTTTCAAACATACTTAATATCCTTACAGGCATTATGTGGATTCAGGGTAAACTTCTCAGACTGTGAGCCTGAGAGTCCCTCTCTAGGAGGCTCCACACCATTCTGCCTGCTAGATCGGGGCCAGATGAGATGAAAGTCAACGCTTGAGAAAGAAAACCAACATGCATTAACTGAAACACCGTCTTCACTTGTTCATCCACAGGGTATAGAGCGAGTTCCAAGAACCAGGCTAGGAAATGACACGCTAAGTTTCCTATTTCTAGCGGCTGCCAAGGCCACCAGCAAGCATGGGAACCTCTGGGAGTCACAGCTCCTCCATCTCCAGAGGCCTGGCAGTGGCCAAGTCTAGAAGGACGCGGGTGGTGCCACCTGGTACAGGGTGAGGGTGTGAATAACAGACCCCGAAGGTTGCCACCTCAAGCCCCATGCCTTGTCCAGGAATACACAGGCTCTTTTGATGTCAGGTAACTTTGCCGTATGATCTTTGTGGTGTACCTGGTAGGTCACACCCTATGAGCGTGTAGATCCCTCCTCCCGTGCTGGCTGCTTAATTTCTTCTGCACTCATAATCCTGACGATCTTGAAGATCATCACTGAAATACTCCTGTGTAATGTGTGGCTACAAAGTGCTATCTAAAGATGCTCTCTCCAACTCAGCTCATGAAGATGAGAGGAACATCACAGGGAACTGTGTGGCTTCTTAGCAGGCATCAGGGCAGATACTTAGAAATTAAAGTTGAATTTTAGAAACTTACATTTTATATTTTACATGCCCATCTTACATTTTAAGGCATTTTAGTGAGAAAAAGTTGCATCCCAAATAGTATTTCTGAATCTGAAAGGAAGTCAACTCCTCTGTTACCAGAAGTTCTTCTTTTTTTTTAGACAGAGCCATTCTGTCACCCAGGCTGGAGTGCAGTGGCACAATCTCTGCTCACTGCAGCGTCAACCTCCCAGGATCAAGTGATCTCCCACCTCAGCCTCCCAAGTAGTTGGGACTGCAGGCATGCACCACCACGCCTGGCTGATTTTTTTTTTTTTTTTTTTTTTGGTAGAGTCTGGGTTTCACTATGTTGCCCAGGCTGGTCTCAAGCTTCTGGATTCAAGCGATCCTCCCTCCTTGGCCTCCCAAAGTGCTGGGATTACAGGTGTAAGGCACTATGCCCAGCTGTAAGCCACTATGCCCAGCTGTAAGAAGTTCTAATTCAGCACCAACTTTCAGGAGAAGACCAGTTGTATGATTCCATAAGCGTCAAGAATTATCCAGCACCTTGTTAAAATTTCATTTTAACCAACTTAAAGTAACAAATCTGTGCAATCATGGTAGTGATAATTAATCAATTGAGTTGATGGCCAAGTCTGTTGGCCTCTGCCTGTGGTAGCATTGCTCCTACTGTAGTATGCTACCTCAGGAATTCAAAGGGCTCGTTTCTCAAAGGTATAAAGCAGAAGCTTTAAACATCCCCCAAAATGCAAGCTTGCTCTAACTTGTTCACCAGGAAGAATTATAGATTACATCTGTTTGCCCAGCCTCATCATTTTCACTTTATGGAACCTCACAACTCTCCGTAACCTTTATCGCACGTTATTTGCTGGAGATGGCGCCATGCTCCTTTCATGGATTAGCTGACATTCCTAATAGGCTGGATATTTTAGGCTGTTTTGCAGGCTTAGAAATAGAGATTTGGGGCCAGGCACGGTGGCTCATGCCTGTAATCCCAACACTGGGAGGCCGAGGTGGGTGGATCACCTGAGGTCAGGAGTTTGAGACCGGCCTGACCAGTATGGTGAAACCCCCATCTCTACTAAAAATTACAAAAATTAGCCAGGCGTGGTAGCACATGCCTGTAGTCCCAGCTACTCGGGAGGCTGAGGCAGGAGAATGGCTTGAACACGGGGGGCGGAAGTAACAGTGAGCTGAGATGGTGCCACTGCACTCCAGCCTGGGCAACAGACTGAGACTCCATCTCAGGAAAAAAAAGAGAGAAAAGAAATGGAGATTTGGCAAAATTAAGTCACTTGGGATCCCAGGAAATTGGAATCTGAGGCTGAATGAAACCTCTTAGTGGGATGGTTGAACATCTATACGGCAAATTATGTTGCAAGTGGAAAATGTGAAAAACACAATAGAGCCTGGCATGGTGGCTCACACCTGTCATCTAAGCACTTTGGGAGGCCAAGGGGGAGGATCGCTTGAGGCCAGGACTTCAAGACCAGCCAGAGTAAGTGAGACCTCTGTCTCTACAAAAATGTTTTTAAAATTGGCCGAGCAGTGGTGGCTTACACCTGTAGACCCAACTACTTAGGAGGCTGAGGTGGGATCACTTGAGCCTAAGAGTTCAAGTGAGCCCTGATCATGCCAGTGCCTCCAGCCTGAGCAACAGGATGAGACCCTGCCTCTAAAAACTGAACAACAACAAAAATCAGTAGGGTGTCAGCTACGGGAGTTACTGTTTCGGTGCAATCAGATTAGGATGAGAGGATCTGAACTGATGAGCATTGCAGTAGGTGAAAGACGGTAAGTGGCCATTTCTATTAGCATTAAATAGTCACTGATGGGGTTTCATCAGGATTCACAATACATGTGTGGCTCCCAAATTGAGTTTCAAAGTCTTGGGTTCATGGTGTCCCCCTGCCCAGCAAAATAAAGTGCAAATCTTACGGAGCAACACATTTTAAGTTCAGGGCTCAAGTACTTCCAGAGACAAAAGTCCTGGGGACACTAGCTCAGAATGGGGGAAAGGGGACCCTGAGCCAAGAGTCAACCAGGATGACATGCAGAATCAGACCTGCAAAGGCTGCAGATACTGTAGTTATGAGGCACACCCAACGCTTAAAGATAAATATGTAGTTGGAAGTATAAGAGCCTATTAAAACTGCTAGAATATAAGAAATCAAATAGGACAAAAATAGAATCATTGGCAGGGTGCAGTGGCTCACGCCTGTAATCCCAGCACTTTGGGACGCCGAGGGAGGCGGGTGGATCACTTGAGGTCTGCAGTTCAAGACCAGCCTGGCCAACATGGTGAAACCCCGTCTCCACTAAAAATACAAAAAAAATGAGCCGGGCGTTAATGGCGCGTGTCTGTAGTCCCAGCTACTCAGGAGGCTGAGGCAGGAGAATCGCTTGGACCCAGGAGGCGAAGGTTGCAGTGCGCCGAGATCGCGCCATCACACTCCAGCCTGGGCGACAAGAGCGAAACACCGTCTCAAAAAAAAAAAAAAAATCGCTGCCATTAATAACCCAGTGGATGGGTTAAACAGATTGCACGTAGCTGAAAAGAAACCGAAAGTCTGGACTGGCGCGGTGGCTCACGCCTGTCATCTCAACACTCTGGGAGGTCGAGGCGGGCAGATCACTTGAGATCAGAAATTTGAGACCAGCCTGGCCAACATGGCGAAACCCCGTCTCTACTAAAAATACAAAATTAGCTGGTCTGTAATCCCAGCTACTCCGGAGGCTGAGGGAGAAGAATCACTGGAACCCAGAAGGCGGAGCTTGCAGTGAGCCAGGATCGCGCCACCGCACTCCAGCCTGGGCGACAGAGCGAGACTCCATCTCAAAAAAAAAAAAAAAAAAAGAAAATCTGAAGCAGTCAGTGCAGTACGGAGAAGTGGGCGAAAGGAAGGAGGCCACGCTGCTGGATTTCAGGATGAGATGGGCGTTGAGGGTGCATTCACAGAATCCCGGGAGGAGCCAGCTGAGTGGGGAAGGCATTAGGAGAGGGGAGGCACTGAGCGGGGCGCGGTGCTGTAGGGAACGGAGGCTCATCAGGGCGGCCGGGATTGAGGCGCAGGCGCTGAGCCTTCACCTAAGTCCGCGGAAGTGTGCAGAGCCTGGAGACAGGATCGAGGTCACCGGAAGCCCACGGTGGCGGGGACATGAGCAAGCTACAGCGCGCTGGGGGAAGCGACCACTGCCGCCCCGCGGATCCCACCGGCCTGGCCGGGAGCTCCCTCCGCCCGGCTCACCCGCGCTTCCGGCCCGAAGCCCGGCTTCCTCTGACGTCACGGTCCCTGCGCCCCCTGGCGGCGCAGCTGCGGCGGGACGCGCGGGCACCGCCCCCTCCGGCTGGAGGGCGGGACTTCCGGCGAGTGAGTGACGGGCGCAGCCTCGGCAGCGGCGGCGGCGGAGCCCTGAGGCGACAGCAGCTGCGGGAGGCGACGGGCTGCGGCCTGCGGAACCTGAGGCAGCTGGGGAGGGCCGGGCGCGCCGGCCGGATAGCGAGCCGCGCTGGCGGCGGCGGTGGCCGCGATGATGGAGATCCAGATGGACGAGGGCGGCGGAGTGGTGGTGTACCAGGACGACTACTGCTCCGGCTCGGTGATGTCGGAGCGGGTGTCGGGCCTGGCGGGCTCCATCTACCGCGAGTTCGAGCGCCTCATCCACTGCTACGACGAGGAGGTGGTCAAGGAGCTCATGCCGCTGGTGGTGAACGTGCTGGAGAACCTAGACTCGGTGCTCAGCGAGAACCAGGAGCACGAGGTGGAGCTGGAGCTGCTGCGCGAGGACAACGAGCAGCTGCTCACCCAGTACGAGCGTGAGAAGGCGCTGCGCAGGCAGGCGGAGGAGGTGCGTGGGCCGCGGGACCCGCCCGCATCCCCGTCCCGGACCCCCAGCCAGCCCCGGGCCCCGGACCCAACACCCGTCCCGACCCCAGACCCCGCTCCGGCACCCCGGACCGCGGGACCCCTGGACCCCCAGACCCCGCCCCGAGACCCGCCTGGACCCCATATCCCCCGCCCCGGGACTTCCCCACCCCCTCTGCCCGCCGTGAGACACCTCCCTAGAGCACCCCCCCGCCTGCCCCGGGACCCCACCCCGACTCCCGGGGACCCCCTTTTCCGCCCAGGCCTGGGCCCTGGCCCCCTCCTCCGTGCCCCCAGCCCTGAACCTTCAGCCCCAAACCCGATGTGCCTGGCGTCATCCCCGGGGAGCTCAGCTTCAAAGCCAGGCCTCACTCTCCCCTCCCCACCCACCTCTGCATGCCAATTCCCTTTGCTTTCGTGCGTGTGTTCAGTCAAAACCGTTTCCCGACCCCAAGTGCTGCCTCTGTTGGCTGCCATTCTAAACCCATCTAGAAAAGGAATCTTTTGGTGTTCTTAGGGGGCTGCAGCCGTCTGTGGATGATGTTGGAGACCTTTCCCTTGTCCCTAATCCCGTATTTTGAAGGTCTGTGACACGGGTGAATTGGGTGGTTGATGTAAACACAGAACAAGGCCGCAGGCGGGCTGCTCCTCTGTCAGCAGAAGGAACACTCGAGTTTCTGGAGGTGATGTCTTTGCCCCCTTGGTTCCTTGCTTGGCGAGATTGTTAGCTGATGTAGCCAGGGCTGAGAAACTCCACTCTGGCTTCTGAGGAGTTAAAAGTCTGAGTTTGAAGCGTTTAATTCTGTGCTAGGATGTCTCCATAACCTGGAAATCGCTTGTCTGTGAAGCAGTTACAAGAGCCGGGCCCTGTGGGGAGCACCACTTAGCTTCATTCATTCACCATCAGATACTGAGCTCGGCCTGCCTGTGTGTGGGCCCAGAGCCTCGCCCTTTGTCAGACACAGGTTCAGGGAGGCTGGTTCCCATCCCTGCTTTGCCTCTGTGACCTTGGCCTGTCGCCTGCCTGGGGTTTGATTTTCCATCAAAGGAGTGAATTGCACTAGGCGATCTCCAAGCCCAGAAATTCTCTCATTCTAGGAGTTAGGTAATGCTGTTTGACTTATGAATAGAAGTGTCTTAGGAAATGAGCTTCAATTCCTTTTCAATTAATTCGGCTTAACACATTCTTGACTTTAATAGGAAAATAAAAGATTGTGTCAGTATTTTGGCTTTTTCTGAAACCAAGGTGATTTATGGCCTAGTTTGGTTTAAAGCGTGTTTATAAAAATCATAACAGTATGTTGTATCATTCCTCCTTTCCTGTGGTTTCTATTGCGTTTGGGCTTCGTGTCTGTCGCGAGGCGGTTATGCGTTGATTGGAATGCCCCGGTTCCAGCAAAGCTGAGTTAAAGCTCTCAACCTAAGGGAACGCAAAGGTTCATGGATTTTGGAGCTCAGGGTGACTGTAGGCATTTTACTGGGAAGGAAACTTGTCCTGAGAAGTGGAGGGGCTGAACCAAGGTCACCCACCCCAGAAGTGCCCAGCCAGGATGCAGAGTGAACCCGACACCGGCCTGGGCACTTGCTTCCATGTCAGGCAGCTGCAGGCACCGGAGGGCTGCTCTCCAGAAGCCTGGAGTGCCAGGGCTGCCCTCGCTCAGCTGTGGAGCTGTGGCTGCCCCCTGTGCTGGGCACCGCCCTCCACTTCTCTCCCACACTCAGTGGCCTGACCTAGATTTCGGGTGGGTTTCTTTTTTTCACCTTGTACCTGTGTGGTCAGTATAGTGGACGAGAAGGAACTGAAAGGAGAAAATCAAGATGGACAACGTTAAGGCTAGGAATTATAACCTTGCCGCTTAAAAATGAGCTCTGCACAGGATAGGTGCTGCCCAGCTCTGTGCGGTTCACATGCAAGCTGCTGTGAGTGCATCTGCCCTCCCCCAGGGCTCCCGCTGAACCAAGCTGGCGGGTGTGCGTGTGGTTTGCAAAGCTATCACCTTTAGTCTGAGACCCACCATTGCCCCAGCGCTTTAGAGAAGCTGCACCGAGAGCTTCGGGAGCTGAGCCCCGAAGCCAGCCAATGCTTGGCCAGCATGGAGGCTATGATTAAACGCTAACAGGGCGCCCTTGGAAAGACCTCAGGGCTTTACAACTAAGGAAGAGGGCTCGATGCTGTCAACATTTGGCATGCCTACTCCTCTACTGAATCAAGCAGACCTTCATTTCCAACTTTGTAGACCATTGTGCCCTGTGGGTCGGCATCTTTTCTAGGCAGGGACTTGTGATCACATAGACGTGTGTCTGATAAGAGGGGAGCAGGACGTCACACGCTGCAGGCGTGTCTTGTTGCAGAGGAGCTCCTGGGTGAGCTGTCAGCAGAAGCTCCATCCCCAGCCACTCTGCTCAAGAAGGCTTAGTCAGAGATGGGTAACCTGAGCCACTGCAGCTTCTGAGCAGACAGAATCCGCAGGGTTTTATAAAAACCTGAGCAGAGCAGACATCCCTGTTCCCATCTTCTTGCCGGTCATTACCACAGTGACTCCCAATGTGCTCTGATAACAGGCAGCTGAGTGTATGAGAGTGACAGGAGCTAGAGAGGGTGGGGTCTCCCGAGAGACTGACCCAAGCTATGGAGTCTGCAGACCCCAGCCTGAGTGTCAGCCCGGCCCTCAGGAGCCACACACCCTGGGTCCATCCTCTTCCCCTCGCTGGGCTGCAGTGGCCGCGGACTTTGCAAGTCAGTTTCATCTCAAGATCCAAGCACCATCACTGGCTGTTGGTTGCCTGGAGAATTGTGGGCAGGCAGATGTAGCAGAGTCAGGGCAGAGCCCTTGACGGGTTCTCAGCGCCGCCGTGGACGGCAGGCACCGGACATTGCTAGCCGCCTACCAGACAGTGCAGTTTCTGGTTGTGCAGGCTCTGATACAAAGTTTTTTTTTTGTTTTTTTTTTTTTTGAGACGGAGTCTCGCTCTGTCGCCCAGGCTGGAGTGCAGTGGCGCGATCTCGGTTCACTGCAAGCTCCACCTCCCGGATACAAAGTTTTTTAAAACCCTCAAGTTATTTCCCAGTGGAAAAGAAGAAGGTGGGAAACAGCAGCTGAACAGGGTGGGGGCTGGCAAGGAGCAGATGCTGCCTCCACACGCACCGTCCGGTGCAGCTCCAGAGGAGGGCCGGGCAGAGCCACCACGTTTGCTGGGCTTACCCAGGCAGCAAAGAGCCCTTCTCCCGTAGTGATCAACTGCTTAGCTTACAAGAGGAAAAATAAGGTGTGAGAGATGACATGTGAGTATTAGTGGTCATTATTTGCCGTAAAATCTTCTTAACCCTAAAGAAACTGCTGCTGGTAACACCCCCCAGGCTCATGGCAGGCAGCTGGAGTGGGTGTTCTCTCAACAAGCCCAGATCGTGATGTTTGCTGATCATTCGGCATTTGATGCTATGTAAGGAAAGGATGCAAGGGAAGACAGTTTTATCCAAAACTTATTTTTTCCGAGTTAAATAAAAGTTACCGGCCAGGCGCAGTGGCTCTCACGTCTGTAATCCCAGCACTTTGGGAGGCTGAGGCAGGCGAGAGATGAGGTCACGCCATGTTGCCCAGGCTGGTCTCAAACTCCTAGACTCAAGCAATCCTCCCACCTCAGCCTCCCAACATTTGACATTGAACTCCTGACCTCCTCATCTCAGGTCAGGAGTTTGAGACCAGCCTGGCGAACCTGGCGAAACCGTGTCTCTACTAAAAAAAAAAAAAAAAGAAAAAAAATTAGCCAGGTGTGGCGGGAGGCCCCTGTAGTCCCAGCACTCAGGAGGCTGAGGCAGGAGAATCACTTGAACCCAGGAGGCAGATGTTGTAGTGAACCAAGATCATACCACTGCACTCCAGCCTGGGCAACAAGAGTGAGACTCTGTCTCAAAATAAATAAATAGATAAAAATAAATAAATAAATGTCATCCATTTCATAGACTATTTGGGTAGGATTCAGCAGGAGAAAACAAACACCATAATCCCGCTCTACAGAGATGATCAGTCTGCCATTTTTTCTTCTTTTTTTCTCCTCTGCACCAGACGATCTGCAGGAAGTCTTTTCCATCAGTGAATTAAGATGCTGATCAGAAATTTTTATTTTTGTTTTTCATATGACAAATAGTAAATTCACCACTGCTTGGCCAGAGTATGCGATTTCTTTTCCTGCCACGTTATGATATTAAGAACAGTTTTTTAAAAAATGTTTTTTAAATGAAGCTATCAAGATGGGGCTGCCAGAGCTGCCTTTCCTAGGTGCCTCTGAAAGCTGGCCTGGTGTAGCTGCACCACTCACCAGGAGTACAGCAGTCTCCCTAAAAAGTGGAGCAAATACCTGTAGGAACCATGGAGAAGGAGGTACCTGCCAGCCAGCGAGAACACGGGACAGAGGCCGAAGTGGCCTGGAGGCCGCTGGGCGCAGCCTGCCCCTCTGCCGCTCCGCTGCGGGAGCCCCCGGGCCACGCTGGCAGCAGTCAGACAGGGTCGAGAGCTGAGAGAAGTCAGTTCTTCCAAAATTAAGATTTTTAAATGAAATATCTGTTTCATTTTTAAGTTTTTAAAAACCATTTTGAAATACGTACAGAAATGTTGCAGAATTAACACTCCTCACCCAGCTTCCCAAGTGCGGGCGTCTTCCTACGCTGCTTTCTCTGGCTGTGTAAGGGGCTCAGGGGTCCCTGTGTCCTTGTTGTGTCCTGTGTTCTGCGGTGGCCTCTCGTTCTCTGCTCTTTGCGACCTTGACCATTGCGACAACACAGGTCAGTCACTTTGCAGCTGTGCCTCAGTCTGGCTCATGGGCCCTGGGGACCAGATATGGGGCATGTCCTCAGGCCTCAGCAGGAAGACCCATGGCATGCAGAGCCTGCCAGATCCTTAATCTGTGCCAGATGGGCATCAGGTGAGGGGCACAAGATTTTTGGATGGGCCCCTTTCCCAGGTTCCCATTTATTACCAGGGCGGGAGGATGAGCTGTTAGTGCATGAAAATCACTACAGAAGCTTGCCAGGAGCTGCATGGGGTGCCGGCTCTCCGGACTTGTTTTCCTTTGCCCTGTTGAAAGTTGGGGTCCCAAAGCCGGGCGCAGTGGCTCACGCCTGTAATCCCAACACTTTGAAAGGCCGAGGCGGGTGGATCATGAGGTATGGAGTTCGAGACCAGCCTGGCCAATATGGTGAAACCCCGTCTCTACTAAAAATACGAAAATTAGCTGGGCGTGGTGATGCACACCTGTAGTCCCAGCTACTTGGGAGGCTGAAGCAGGAGAATCGCTTGAACACAGGAGATGGAGGTTGCAGTGAGCCGAGATTGCAACGCTCCTGCACTCCAGCCTGGGCAATTGAGGGAGACTCCGTCAAAAAAAAAAAAAGAAAAAAAAAGAAAACTGAGGTCCTGAGCTCCCCTTGTCACCCCGAGTATCTAGCCGCCACTAAGTCCTGGTGTTCTTTTGGCCTCAGGAGTTCTTTTTTTTTTTTTTTTTTTGAGATGGAGTCTCGCTCTGTCACCCATGCTGGAGTGCAGTGGCGCAATCTCGGCTCACTGCAAGCTCCACCTCCCAGGTTTATGCCATTCTTCTGCCTCAGCCTCCCGAGTAGCTGAGACTACAGGTGCCCGCCAACACGCCCGGCTAATTTTTTGTGTTTTTAGTAGAGACGGGGTTTCACCGTGTTAGCCAGGATGGTCTCGATCTGCTGACCTCGTGATCCACCCATCTCGGCCTCCCAAAGTGCTGGGATTACAGGCATGAGCCATCGCGCCCGGCCAGCCTCAGGAGTTCTTTAATGTCCCCACTTTTCATCTCCTTTGCTGCCTTCTGCTTCCAGTCACCACCATCCCAGGGTCTCCCGGCCACTCCCACCCCCGCCACTTTGCCAGCCCAGAGAACCCTCACAAAGCATATCTGGTCTCTGAGTGCTAGGCTGAATTCCAGGCAGGGGGATTAGCTGATTGCTCTCCTGGGGCAGACTGGACATCTCAGATGGTGATAACATGAGGGGATCTGAGTGACAAGGTGGGCCAGGACACTGGGTGGACAGAGTGAGGCTGTCTCCCCCAGGTGGCCCCCCACTGGGCCCACCTCTCACCAGCCTCATCTGCCTCTGGTCTTCTGGCCGCCCCCCATTCTGCAGACCTGCAGTTCCTGCCTCCTAGACCACCTGCCCCCACCCCACCCTCGGGGTTTACCTGGCCAGTTCCCATCTCTGCCTGATTTGCTGGTGTCTGCCTCCGCAGTGCACCTGCAGAGAAGCCCCCATCACCCACTCTGCCGCCCCTGCCTGGGGAGCTGGGCCCCCACCAGGCCTCTCTCCCGGCTTCCGCAAGTTAAGCTGCTCCCTGCCAACAAGGGGCCGGCACCCTTTGGTTCATTCAGCCTGAGCCTGTTGTTTCTCTTTCTCGGCACACCCGGAGATGCTGGCCATCTGTGTGTGTGGATAAGGGGAAGCCGGCTTTCCTCTGTCTCTGCACACATCTCACCAAACTGTGCAGTTCCAGAAGGTCAAGGACTGTCTCTTTGGAGCAGCCTTTCTGTCTGACAGAACGTTCTGGGATGATGGAACTGTTGTATTTGGTGCTGTCCACTTCAGTAGCTGCTGGCCACGTAGGGCCGCTGAGCATTTTAGGCGCGACTCATGGAACTGAGGAACTGGATTTTTAGTTGTATTTACTTGTTTCAGAGATGAGGTCTCGCCATGTTGCCCAGGCTGGTCTCAAACTTCTGGACCGAAGCAATCCTCCCATCTCAGCCTCCCGAATAGCTGGGACTACAGGCTCGTGCCACCATGCCCGGCTGTGTTTTATTTTAATTAATGTAAACATGTGGCCAGGGCTTCCATACTGGACAGTGTGGCTGTGGGCAGTCTAGCTGAGCTGCCTGCAAGCAAGGGCAGATGGTGAGTTACTCAGCTTCATGCAAGAAAGGAAGATGCTTAAAGGGTGGGTTTGTTTCCTGTTTAATGAACATTTTCCAGAAAGAGGGGAGATCCCGTAGCAGTGGGTTTCAGATACAGGAGACCAGACAGGAGAAAATATTGTGAGATGGGAAAGTGGATGCCAGCGACAGGAAACAGCAGAGAGGGGCTGAAGTTCTCGAAAGGCCAAGAAGAGCCTGGTGGGAAACCGCTCGCACCTCAGGACTGCCTGTGCTCAGGGCACAGGATCGACTTTTTCGCCTTGGGCTGCTTTTTGTTTTCTTTCTGTGGGTAACAATTTTATTGCAGTATCATTGACATACACTGAACTGTACATACTTAAAGAGTACAATTTGATGAGTTTTGAAATACGTATAAACACCAGAAGCCATCCCTGCAGTCCAAGCAGCGTAGACGCCCGGACCCCAGAGTTCCCTGTGTCCTATGTAACCCCCCTCCGACCCCTCCTTGCCCCACCTGTCCCCAGGTAACCACTGACCTGCCTTCAGTCACTGTAGGTTAATTTGCATCTTCTAGAGCTTTGCATAATGGCCTCCTGCAGTGCGTACGTGGTTTCCTCTGACATCTTCCACTCGGTACAGTGATTCGGGGACTCACCCAGGCTGTGTGTGTCCTTCCCCCATGGCCAAGCAGGGTCCCAGCAGTGCCGTTTGTCCATCCGCCTGCCTGCAGGGGAGCTGGGCGGCTTGTTTTTACGTAACCTTCACGCATGAATAGTTTGTAAGCCCGCTCACCCCGTGGCAGGGTGTTGGGCCAAGCACTGCTCTGGGGCAGGCTGGCAGTGAAACCCAGAGACTAGAATCCGCTTATGAGGGGAATGAGTCTTTGCGGAGACCCTTAGAGCCCACAACATCATTACTCTGTTGCATTTTTTTTTGAGCCACTGTTACGGCAAGAGATCCAGGGCATGCCACATGAAACGCGACAGGGCCTTTCCTCAAGATCTCTCCTCCGTGTGGTATGTTTCTCACACAGGGTCTAGGACATTTCAATTCTTGTTATTAACAACCAGATTCAAAACTTACCTTTTGTTACAGTTTCTGGGTGCCCCTTCCTCCCCAGGCCTCTGGGGAGTTTGGGGCTCCTATTCCCTAACCTTTCCTCAGCCAGCCTGCCCATCATCTTTCCTGCTCCCCAGGAAATGAATTCCCAGATATACGCACAGTCCCAGTGGGCCCTTGCACACGTGTGTCTCTACGTCCCTGCCTCAGGTTAGGGCATTCATGTTTTGAGAGCAGGGACCCTTTGTCTACTGAGAAGAGTGAACTGAGGCACGGTTAGCAGGCCCCTCGTTCAGTGGAACCAGTGGGAGTCGGAGGTTGGGGCTGATTAGGAAGTTTCAGAAGCCAATGTAAACTCCTAAGAATGCACCGGAGAATAAAAGTTTACTTGAGAATAATTTTTCCCAGGGAGATGTTTCATAGGATGGGACATTTAACTTGGGGTTTTAGTTTTATCTTCATTTTTCTTCCGCTGGTACCAACCATATAAATTTATATATATACTTCCCAATACAAATGTATATGTACTAGTAAGACAGATGGGAAATATATATATATCTATTTCCCATCTGTCTTACCCATTCTTGAAATCAGTCCGTATTCAACCAGTTGGGATTTGTTTTACGTGGACACTGAACCCAGCAGTCCCTTTCACAGAATGTGAGGAAGCCTTACTTTTCAACCTGATTTTTGGAGTCCCAAGCTGGTGGCCAGATCTCTCAGCCCCGCACGTAATACCTGAATGGAGAAATGTCCTTCCCTCGACCCGTGTCCCGTCCAGCAGGCTTCAGGGGCAGCTTTGTAACTCCAGAGCCACCCCCTGCACATCCTCTCTCTGCATTTTAGACCTAGGTGGCCAGGCAGTTGTGGGAAATGGAAAGAGCTCTGACTGCCCCCTGCCAGCCCTGGGTAACCACAGCCATGCGAGGTCCCTGCCCGTACCTGGGAACTAGCCATGAAGGGCATTTGCCAGGCCCTTCATGTGCCCGGCAGCTGTCTTCCTGTTTAAGATAAAAGACCAAAAATGAGCATTTTTCCTTTGGAAATTCATACTGTGCCCTCATTCCCAGGGAAGGAAATAAATTGATCGGTATTGCACAAGAACGAGATCTTTGATTCGTGTCAAGATTCGTTTCTAACCAACCAGCCAGAGCTGAATTGTTTCTCGTTGGTGAGCCTGGCCTAACAAACGTATGAGAGGAGAGGTTTGGATTTTTTTTTTTTTTTTTTTTTGAGACAAGAGTCTCACTCTGTCGCCTAGGCTGGAGTGCAATGGCATGATCTCTACTCACTGCAAGCTCTGCCTCCCGGGTTCAAGCGATTCTGCCTCAGCCTCCTGAGATCACAGGCGCCCACCACCACACCCAGCTAATTTTTTGTATTTTTAGTAGCGATGGGGTTTCACCATGTTCGCTAGGCTGGTCTTGAACTCCTGACCTCACGTGATCTGCCCACCTCAGCCTCCCAAAGTGCTGGGATTTCAGGCGGGAGCCACTGTACCGGCCGAGGTTTGGATTTAATGTATTACTTTACTCAGCAGGAAAGTGTCCATGGGTTGTGAAAGTTACCAAAAGCCTGTTGATCGCCCTGTGAAAGAACTTACCTGGCCATTGCTCTGACCTTCTGAGTCCAGAATACTGTCATCTTGATTTTATATTGGACATTAAAAGTCAGTCACTGCGTTAACTTTGTTTACATATAAAAGGAAGGATGATATCATTCTACGGAATAGTGAAAAAACTGGCTTGGATTACTAGATTTTCGAAGACCCTGTGCTCTCAGGTCATTTCTTTTTTTTTTTTTTTTTTTTTTTTTTGGAGACAGAGTCTCCCTCTGTCATGCAATGGCGCGATCTCAGCTCACTGCAACCTCTGCCTCCTGAGTTCAAGAGATTCTCCTGCCTCAGCCTCCTGAGTAGCTGGGATTACAGGTACGCACCACCACGCCCGGCTAATTTTGGTATTTTTAGTAGAGATGGGGTTTCACACGTTGGTCAGGCTGGTCTCAAACTCCTGACCTCGTGATCCTCCCACCTTGGCCTCCCAAAATGCTGGGATTACAGGAGTAAGCCACTGTGCCCAGCCAGGTTATTTCAGTATGTATCTTGAAATTCACTGAAAATGCTGGCATGGTGGCTCACGCCTCTAATCCCAGCACTTTGGGAGGCTGAGGTGGGTGGATGACCTGAGGTTAGGAGTTTGAGACCAGCCTGGCCAACATGGCAAAACCCCGTATCTACCAAAAATACAAAAATTAGCCAGGTATGACCAGGCGCAGTGGTTCACGCCTGTAATCCCAACACTTTGGGAGGCTGAGGCAGGCGGATCACGAGGTCAAGGAGATCGAGACCATCCTGGCTAACACAGTGAAGTCCCATCTTTACTAAAAATAAAAAAAATTAGCCACGTGTGGTGGTGGGCGCCTGTGATCCCATCTACTCGGGATGCTGAGGCAGGAGAAACAGTTGAACCTGGGAGGCAGAGGTTGCAGTAAGCTGAGATTGCGCTACTGCACTCCAGCCTGGGCAACAGAGCGAGACACCGTCTCAAAAAAAAATAAAATAAAAATTAGCCAGGTGTGGTGGTGGGTGCCTATAATCCTAGCTACTCAGGAGACTGGGAGGCTGAGGCAAGAGAATCACTTGAAGCCAGGAGGTGGAGGTTGCAGTGAGCCAAGATCGTGCCACTGCATTCCAGCCTGGGTGACGGAGTAAAACTCCATCTCAAAAAAAAAAAAAAAAAAAAAAAGAAATTCACCAAAAAGCAAATTCTGAAAACATAAGTTGAATTTAATTTTCAAGCAGAGCCCTTTGGTCGTGGGAGGGATGGGGAAGTACATCTTAAAAACATGTCTAAAAAGGGAATCCTGTGGCATATTGGTACCTAGATGTGAGAGTTGTTTCGTGTCTCGACTGAGGAACGACACCCATGTTTTCCTTCATTTTGTAATCTCAAGTCATTGCTCCTTGGGATGCTCAAAGGTGACCCATAGGTGGCCTCTCATGTGCAGATGCCACACAGCATTTCACTAGACTCGGTTAGATAGGTAGTCGTGTCAAATACACGCTGCCCTGCAGCATGGATCACGAGCACATGTACAGAAACCTTTCACTTTGCTATTGTCACACCTTCAGTAGGTCTCTGGGACCAAGATACTACCGTGCTGTATTCTGGGTAGTTCTTTTATTTTTTTATAATCTAGTACTATGCAGGCCCATTCAACAAAAATGCTGATAGTTAAAACTTTATTTTTCTCAGCTCCGTTTATATTTTGTAATTGTGCTTTATAGACTTAAATTCATCTCTATTCCCCAAGTCCCCACCACTGAAACTTCTTGGTTCTCTTTTTTTTTTTTGAGATAGAGTCTCGCTCTATCGCCCAGGCTGGAGTGCAGTGGCACGATCTTGGCTCACTGCAAGCTCCGCCTCCCAGGTTCCTGCCATTCTCCTGCCTCAGCCTCCTGAGTAGCTGGGATTACAGGCGCCTGCCACCACACCCGGCTAATCTTTTTTGTATTTTTAGTGGAGATGGGGTTTCACCTATTAGCCAGGATGGTCTCGATCTCCTGACCTCAAGATTCGCCCATCTCAGCCTCCCAAAGTGCTGAGATTACACACTTGAGCCACCAAGCCCGGCTGAAAATTCTTGGTTCTCTTAAATCGGAAGTAAATGATTTTTTTTTTTTTTTTTTTTTGAAACAGAGTTTCACTCTTGTCACCCGGGATGGAGTGCAATGTCATGGTCTCGGCTCACTGCAACCTCTGCCTCCCGTGTTCAAGAGATTCTCCTGCCTCAGCCTCCAGAGTAGCTGGGATTACAGGCATGCATCACCATGCCTGGCTAATTTTGTATTTTTAGTAGAGATGGGGTTTCACCAAGTTGGCCAGGCTGCTCTTGAACTCCTGACCTCAGGTGGTCCCCCCACCTCAGCCTCCTAAAGTGCTGGGATTACAGGCATGAGTCACCGCACCCAGCCAATGATCTTTAAATAAAAATATTTTCTGGGCCGGGTACAGTGGCTCACGCCTGTAATACCAGAACTTTGGGAACCCAAGGCAGGCAGATTCCTTGAGGTCAGGAGTTCGAGAGCAGCCTGGCCAACGTGGTGAAACCCCGTCTCTACTAAGAATACAAAAATTAGCCGGGCATGGTGGTGGGCACCTGTAATCCCAGCTAGTCAGAGGCCGAGGCAGGAGAATCGCTTGAACCTGGGAGATGGAGGTTGCAGTGAGCCAAGATCGCACCACTGCACACCAGCCTGGGCAACAGAACCGTCTCCAAAAAAAAAAAAAAAAAAGAAATGTTCCAGCATCCACCGCCAGAAGCCCCATCAGAGGACTCTTCACTTCCTCAAGATGAGTTTTCTCTCACCCCAAGTCTAGCCCTAGCATCTTCTCACTGAAAACGACTCAACATTAGGGGCTGGGCGAGGTGGCTCACGCCTGTAGTGCCTGTGATTCAGGAGGCTGTGGCAGGAGGATTGCTTGAGCCCAGTAGGTAGGTCAAGGCTGCAGTGAGCCTTGGTCATGCTGCTGTACTCCAGTCTGGATAACAGAGCAAGACCCATCTCAACAGAGCAAGACTCCGTCTCAAGCAATCTTCCTGCCTCAGCCTCCCAAGTAGCTGGGACTATGGGCATGCAACACTGTGCCCAGCTAATTATTTTTTGTAGAGGTAAGGTCTTGTTATATTGCCCAGGCTGGGCTCGAACTCTTGGCCTCAAGTGACACTCCTGCCTCAGCGACCCAAAGTGCTGGGATTACAGCTGTGAGCCACTGTGCCCAGCCTGAGACCCAATCTTTAAAAAGAAAAAAAAAAATGGCCCCTTCCTAAGGGACAGAGACCTGGTGCTTTCTGACAGGTGAAATGCATAACCAAAAAATAAATATGTATGTAGGTGATTCAAAATGATTCTCAAATCAATCTAGAAGGAGAAATTAGGAATAACCAGGAAAATGTTGAAAAGGAAGATGTAAGAGGGAGAGCAGTTATTAGATACTAGAAAGTACCATAACACCACAACGCCAGTTTAAAAACCTGTGGTGCTGGCTCAGAAACAGACTAAAATGTAGCCAGGCACAGTGGCTCATGCCTGTAATCCCAATACTCTGGGAGGCTGAGGGGGGATCGCTTGAGCCCAGGAGTTTGAGATCAGCCTGGGTAACATAGGGAGACCCCATCTCTACAAAAAAAAAAAAAAAAAAAAAAAAAAAAAAACCACAAAAATTAGCCCAATGTGGTGGCACGTGCCTGTGAGCCCAGCTACTCAGGAGACTGAGATGGGAGGATTGCTTGAGCCCACGAGGTCAAGGCTGCAGTGGGTGACAGAGGGAGACCCTGTCCCCAAAAAATTGAAAAATAAAAGTAAAAGAAAAAAAGCCTCAAAAACAAACCAAAAAGTATAAAAGAAAGAAATGTTGAGAGTTCTACAAAAGGGCACTGTCCCACTTTTTAGTGGGAAGTGTAAGTTGGGACACCCTCTGAAGAGTCACTTAGCAGTGCATGACCACAGCCTCAGAGAGCAGGAAGCCAGCAGGTGACTATACAAAGACGTGTGTGCACACAGCTTTTGTTTGTTTGTTTTTCTTTTGAGATGGAATCTCGCTCTTGTTGCCCAGGCTGGAGTGCAATGGCGCAATCTTGGCTCACTGCAACCTGAGTTCAAGCAATTCTCCTGCCTCAGCCTCCTGAGTAGCTGGGATTACAGGCGCACGCCGCCACGCCCAGCTGATTTTTTGTGTTTTTAGTAGAGATGGGGTTTCACCGTGTTGGCCAGGCTAGTCTTGAGCTCCTGACCTCAGGTGATCCACCCGCCTCGGCCTCCCAAAGTGCTGGGATTACAGGCATGAGCCACCGTGCCCGGCCAGCTTTTTATAATAGCAGACATTTTAAAGCAACCTGAAAGTCCATAAAGAGATAATGGATTGAGCAAACTGTGCTCTACACACACACTCCCAGCAGAACACACACCTGCCAAAAATGGAAGTGGTCGAATACGCCTGTTGGTGTTGAAAGGCATTTCAATATAAATCAGTGAATAAATCAGGTTACAAAACACGGTGTACAAGGTGATCGTACATCTGCTCTACACACACATACAAATCCAGAAGCACGTCACACAATTTTAACTGACCCTATAGACCGAGACTCATGATTTAAAATTTTTTCTGTTTTTACCTAACAGTGATTTTCCTGCAAAAACATACATTGTTTATATAATTATTTTCATTTTTTATGTAACAGGAAATAAAATTACCTACTTTAAAAAATATCCAGGCCAGGCCGGGTGCAGCGGCTCACGCCTGTAATCCCAGCACTTCGGGAGGCGGAAGCAGGTGGATCACGAGGTCAGGGGATCAAGACCATCTTGGCTAACACGGTGAAACCCCATCTCTACTAAAAATACAAAGAATTAGCTGGGCGTGGTGGTGGGTGCCTGTAATCCCAGCTACTTGGGAGGCTGAGGCAGGAGAATTGCTTGCACCCAGGGGGCGGAGGTTGCAGTGAGCTGAGTCATGTCATTGCACTCCAGCCTGGGTAACAAGAGCAAAACTTTGTCTCAAAATAAAAAAAAGGCTGGGCATGGGGGTTCATGCCTGTAATCCCAGCACTTGGGAAGGCCGAGGCGGGTGGATCACCTAAGGTCAAGAGTTTGAGACCAGCGTGACGAACATGGCAAAACACCATCTCTACTAAAAATACATTAGCTGGATGTGGTGGCGCATGCCTGTAATCCCAACTACTCGGGAGGCTGAGGCAGGAGAATCGCTTGAACCCGGGAGGCGGAGGTTGCGGTGAGCTGAGATTGTGCCATTGCACTCTATCTCAAAAAAAAAAAAAAAAAAAAATCCTTTGCTCATGCCTGTAATCCCAGCACTTTGGAAGGCCAAGGCGGGAGGATTGCTTGAGTCCAGGAGTTTGAGACCAGCCTGGGCAATATAGTGAGATCCTATGTCTACAAAATCTTTTTTTTTAGAGAGAGGATCTCACTGTCATCTGGGAGTGCAGTGGTGCCAGCCTCAGGGCTCACTGCAGCCCCGACCTCCTGGGGTCACTGCAGCACCGACCTCCTGGGCTCAGGTGATCCTCCCACCACAGCCTCCCAGCTCGCTGGAACTACAGGCACATGCCATCGTGTCCAGCTAATTTTTTTGTAGAGACGGGATTTCACCATGTTGCATCTAACTCCTGGAGTCAATCAATCCACTCGCCTCGGCCTCCCAAAGTACTGGGATTACAGGCATGAGCCACCGCTCCGGGCCTATAAAAACTTTGTTTTTTCGTTTTGTTTTGTTTTTGGAGACTGAGTCTTGCTCTGTCGCCCAGGCTGAAGCGCAGTGGCGCGATCTCAGCTCACTGCAACCTCCGCCTCCCGGGTTCAAGTGATTCTCCTGCCTCGCCCTCCCGAGTAGCTGGGACTACAGGCGCCCGCCACCACGCCCAGCTAATTTTTTTTTAGTAGAAACGGGGTTTCACCCTGTTACCCAGGAAGGTCTCCATCTCCTGACCTCGTGATCCACTCCGCCTCGGCCTCCCAGAGTGCTGGGATTACAGGTGTGAGCCACCGCACCCAGACAACTTTTTGTTAAAAATTCTTATCAGTCGATTAATAGCATGTGTGTGTTCTTCATATGCTAGTTCTAGCCACAGTTAATTCAAAATCACTTATTTTTATTTTTTGTACCGCTGCACAAAAAAGTCATGCATTTTCTCAGCTGTGGAGTGTTTGTTTTTCCTCCTTTTCCTTAAGTTGCATGTGATGCCCGTAACACAGACTCTTCCTGCTGCCTCCTGCTCCCTGCCTGCCCCTCCCACCTCCTCTGTGGTTTTCTGCCCTCTCAGTAACTGCACAGAATGAGTCACCTCTTGGGCAGAGCCCCAGTGGTTTCAACACAAAGACCTTTTTAGAAGCTGCTGCTATAGGAAGAAGCGTCGAGGAACCTAGTATCCGGGTGGGAGAGTGGGTAGAGTTATTATAGGGAACACAGCTGTGGCCACTACCCATGGATCTTCCATATCCTGAAAGATGAAATCCACCGCCCGGTTGATATTCCCATCTTCTGAGAAACTCTTTTGTCTTCAGAACCCAGCAGAGGCTGGGTGCAGTCGCTCAGGCCTATAATCCCAGCGCTTTGGGAGGCTGAGGTGGGAGGATCGCTTGAGCCCAGGAGTTTGAGACCAACCTGGGAACCATAGCAAGACCCCATCTCAAAAAAAAAAAAAAAATTTTTTTTTTTGAGATGGAGTCTCGCTCTGTCGCCCAGGCTGGAGTGCGGTGGCGCTATCTTGGCTCACTACAAGCTCTGCCTCCCAGGTTCACGCCATTCTGCCTCAGCCTCCCAAGTAGCTGGGACTACAGGCGCCTGCCACCACGCCTGGCTAATTTCTTGTATTTTTAGTAGAGACGGGGTTTCGCCGTGTTAGCCAGGATGGACTCGATCTCCTGAACTTGTGATCCGCCTGCCTCGGCCTCCCAAAGTGCTAAGATTACAGGCGTGAGCCACCGTGCCTGGCCAATTTTTGTTTGTTTGTTTTTGTTTTTGTTTTTGTTTTTTGAGATGGAGTCTTGCTCTGTCTCCCAGGCTGGAGTACAGTGGGGTGATCTGGGCTCACTGCAATCTCCACCTCCCAGGTTCAAGCGATTCTCCTGCCTCAGCCTCCCAAGTAGCTGAGAATATAGGTGTGTGCCACCACACCAGGCTAATTTTTGTATTTTTTAGTAGAAACAGAGTTTCACCATGTTGGTCAGGCTGGTCTCGAACTCCTGACCTCACATGATCCATCTGCCTCAGCCTCCCAAAGTTCTGGGATGAGGCAGGAGAATCGCTTGAACCCGGAAGGCAGAGGTTGCAGTGTATTTTTTAGTAGAAACAGGGTTTTACCATGTTGGTCAGGCTGGTCTCAAACACTCACTCAGGCTGGTGGCTCACAGCGTGAGCCACTGTGCCCGGCCTCTACAAATAATTTTTAAAAATTAGCCAGACATGGTGACACATGCCTGTGGTCCCAGCTACTCAGGAGGTGGAGGCAGGAGGATCATTTGAGCCCAGGTGCTCAAGGCTGCCGTGAGATGTGATCGCACCACTGCAGTCCAGCCTCAGAGACAGAGCGAGACTCTCTCTTAAAACAAAACAAAACAAAACAAAAGCCCAGTTGATATTTATACTTCTTCCAGTGAAATTTCTTGATAATATTCCCCGGTTTTCTACTCTGTAAAAATGAGGTGTTAACAGCTCCCTCTCTGGGCTGCTGTAGGAACTACACTTATGGCATCGATGCCCGGCCACACCTGGGGCCTCACTGGCCCCCATGCTCCTCAGACCTTTTATGAGCTGCTTTTATTTTGCAAAATGTTTTCTTTTCACTTGGTTTGATAATAATTTTGTCCTGAAACTTACCACATAAGGTTAAGATTCCAAACCTAGACCAATCCCCCTGCCTTTTTATTTAATAACTAGGAGCAAGACTGTGTTGCTGGTTATCCCAGTAACGATGGTGTCCTGAGCTGAGCTGCAACTGAGATGCAGAAAAGTAGGCTCAACCTTGTTCTTAGGCGTGGAGTTGAGAGGACAGGACTGGCTGTGTGCTCATGGATCCCAGTGTAAAAATGGAAACACAGGGCTCTATGTTCAAAAATTAGCAACATTTCAAGATGGCAGCAGCCAAGCCAAGTATGGGGCCTTCTGAGTGCAGGGCCCCGCATTGCTGCCCGGGTCTCATGCAGCCACGAAGGCAGCCGTAATTGGAAACAACAGGCTCCCTTCACAGCAAATCCTCCCAGGAGAGGAGGGTGCAATCATGCAGTCCTGGAGGGCTCTCCCGCCCTGCCCTCATGGTTCCTCACTGTGCCTGAGGAGGGTGGTGGCCACAGCCACGTGGCAGGAAGCCCCCATTCCGGCCTGGCCATGGGCCAGCTTGTGGCCTTGGGGACATCTTTGGCCCCTGGGCCCTCAAAGCCTGCGGCCCTTCAAGTGAAAGGCAGCTGCTCCACACTCACTCCTGATGACTGCTCTTTCCCTCCCTTCCATGCACAGAAATTCATTGAGTTTGAAGATGCTCTGGAACAAGAGAAGAAAGAGCTGCAAATCCAGGTGGAGCACTACGAGTTCCAGACGCGCCAGCTGGAGCTGAAGGCCAAGAACTATGCCGATCAGAGTAAGTGGCTGGCGGGAGCCTGGAGGCGCACTTGATGGGCGCTGCTCTGGGACGGCTCTGGTTGGGGTGGACATGGAGCGCCTTCCACACAGGGGGACGAGAGGAAGCCCAGTGGGAGCCTCAGCCATGTATTCCAGCTCTTTGCATTGCTGCCTGTTTCTGTAATGGGCCCCAGACTGTGTGTGGAAATAAGTAAATCAGGCCACTGTGGCCCCATAGCACTTTTGCTTCAGAGTGAATTCTGACCCCCAGATCACAAGTCTGTGGTCCTGAAGGTCCTTCCTGAACCTTTTGAACAGAGCTCCTGCAGCCCCTGGGGTCCCCACCTCTTCACACTGCTGAGGAGTGATGGCTCCTTCTCAGGCAGGAGGGTGGGCCCGCTGGTGTAGCCCCACTGAAGTGACAGCGCCTAGGTGGGGGGCACAGCTGATCAGGGTGTCTGTCCCCTGCAAGGCGAAGTGGCAAAAGGGGTTTATTATTATTATTATTATTATTATTATTATAAGAACAGTTGGTTTACTTACCTTTAAAAGTCTTTGCTTAAACTCTGCTGTCAATGTTTTAGGCCAGGCGTGATGGCATGCGCCTGCGGTCTCAGCTGGGCTGAGGTTGAGACTGCCGTGTGGGCACAGAGAGACCTCATCTCTTAAAAAAAAAAAAAAAAAAAGGCCGGGCATGGTGGCTCACACCTGTAATCCCAGCACTTTGGGAGGCCAAGGCGGGTGGATCACCTGAGCTTAGGAGTTTAAAACCAGCCTGGCCAACATGGCGAAACCCCGTCTCTATAAAAATACAAAAATTACCCGGGCATGGTGGCAGGCGCCTGTAGTCCCAGCTACTCGGGCGACTGAGGCAGGAAGATCGCTTGAACCCAAGAGGCGGAGGTTGCAGTGAGCCAAGATCGTGCCACTGCACTCTAGCCTGGGCGACAGAGTAAGACTCCATCTCAAAAAAAAAAGAAAAAATTTAAAAAAGAAGAAGTGATGATTTCCTGTGTAATTTTCCTTTTCTGTAATTAGATGTTTTGTTTTGTTTGGAGACACAGTTTCGCTGTTTTTGCCCAGGCTGGAGTGCAATGGTGCGATCTCAGCTCACTGCAACCTCTGCCTCCTGGGTTCAAGTGATTCTCCTGCCTCAGCTTCCCAAGTAGCTGGGACTACAGGTGCCCGCCACCACACCCGGCTAATTTTTTGTGTTTTTAGTAGAGGTGGGGTTTCACTGTGTTAGCCAGGATGGTCTCGATCTTCTGACCTCGTGATCCTCCCAAAGTGCTGGGATTACAGGCGCGAGCCACCGCGCCTGGCCCCAGATGTTTTAATGATTGAAACCAATCGGCTGCGGTTTCCCTAGCTACCTCAACAGCAGGTTCCTTCATCTCTAAAAAGTTAAGATCAAATTGGGGAAAGAAACTGTTTTGATATGTTAGACTTACTCCTATCCCCAGCCAAGGCCTAAAGGCTGCTGTGCTGACAATGACCTGCTGACGAGTCTGGGGGCCAGAGGGTGAACACGGTGGCAGCTTCCACACACATGGAAACACGCTGGCATTCACAACGCAAAGCAAACCTAAGACCCATGCTGAGCATACCTAGGTAATGCCTTTCCATAATTACAGAGTCTCTCCTGGTCCCTCGGCTTCCAGTACATTTCATGTGTGAAACATTCTCAGCTCTCTTCTTAGAAGGAGAAAAACACAAGCTCAAATTACAGGCAAGGCTGGGAACAGTGGTTCACACCCATAACTTCCACACTTTGGGAGGCTGAGGGGGGAGGATCCCTTGAGCTCAAGAGTTCAAGACCAGCCTGGGCAACCTGGTGAAACCCCATCTCTACAAAAAATACAAAAATTAGCCAGGCACGGTGGCTCACAGACTTGTGGGCCCAGCTACTCGGGAGGCTGAGGTAGAGGATTGCTCAAACCCAGGAGGGAGAGGCTGCAGTAAGCCTTAGTCACGCCACTGCACCCCAGCCTGGGTGACAGAGTGAGACCCTGTCTAAAAAAAAATCAAATTACAGGCTGAGGCTGTTCACTGGGCCAGCACCAGGAGTTGGGGCCAGATGAGTGCAGAGAGCAGGCCCCGGGCTCCCTCCAGGTGGTGGCTGTACTCTGCCCCAGCGGGAGCTCACAGAGAGGCTGTGGGGCTCTGACCTCACACAGACAGGTAGCCTCTCCCGGGGCCACAGCCGTTGCCAGGGTCAGCACAAGCCTGGGATGGCTGGTTGGCTCCCTCCTCCAGCAGCCGGTTACATGTGTGCAGCGTGCAGTGTCTATAACTCGTGTGCTGTGTGCATTGTCTGTGTGTTGTGTGCTGTGTGCAGTGTCTGTGTGTTGTGTGCTGTGTGCAGCGTCTGTGTGTCATGTGCTGTGTGCGGCATCTGTGTGAGTCGTGCTGTGTGCTGTGGATGAATGTTGTGTGCTGTGTGTGGCGTCTGAGTTGTGTGCTGTGTGGAGCGTCTGTGTGAGTGTCATGTGCTGTGTGCGGCATCTGAGTTGTGTGCTGTGTGGAGGGTCTGTGAGTGTCGTGTGCTGTGTGGAGCATCTGTGTCGTGTGCTGTGTGCGGCATCTGAGTTGTGTGCTGTGTGCGGCATCTGAGTGACGTGTGCTATGTGCGGGTCTGTGTGACTCGTGTGCTGTGTGTAGCGTCTGTGAGTTTGCTGTGTGCAGCGTCTGTGTGAGTGTCGTGTGCTGTGTGCGGCGTCTGTGTGAGTCGTGTGCAGTGTCTGTGAGCCGTGTGTTATTTACCACATGTGTTAGTCACATTTGCTGCATGCAGCGTCTGTGAGTCACATGTGTCACGTGTCATGTCTGTAAGTTTTGTGTTGTGCGCGGTGTCTGTACATCGTGTGTCAGGTGCGGCGTCTGTAAGTTATGCATGTTTGCTGCTGTGTCTAAGTCGTGCGTGTGAGGTGCTGTGTCTGAGTCGTGCGTGTGAGGTGCTGTGTCTGAGTCACGCGTGTCAGGTGTGATGTCTGTAAGCACCTCAGGCTTCTTAGGGAAGACTGGACTGACTGCTGGCGCTGACGCCTATGCTGCTCCTCAGGGTGAGATCCCCGCGCCGGCAGTGCACCTCTACCCTGGGTGCCTGGTAGAGATGCGAGAGCCCAGCGTAGGCCGCCGCGGCCTCCAAGGATGTGCCGGGCCAGTTACCCCCCCCAGGTCACAGAGCAGGATGGCCAAAGTGAGATGTTGAGCCATATAATCTGTGAAGTCATTTCTAAACAGACACCAGAAAGCTGGGGAGGATGGGAGGGCACCACGCCGAGGACAGGGCACAAGCTGGTGGAGCACCTTACCAGCTGAGTCCCGGCCACTCGCTCCCTGAGGCTGTCTCTCACCTCGCCGCGTCAGCCCTCCCCATTGGTGGGCTGCAGGACAGAGCTGAGGTTTGAACACAGCTGTGGAGGCGGCCATCAGGCCGGGGGCACGCATGCACCATTGGCGTGACATAGAGTGGGGTCCCCTGGCTGCGGCTGCCCGTCGGCCTGTCATGCTCCTTCTGTGTCTCTTGGGCAGATCACGTCTGGGGCCAGAGGGGCCCGTGTTGGTGTCACGGGGGGCCTCCCGTTTAAGGGAGACATGACTGTCAGCCCGGAAGGCACATAGTCATGATTGGCCTCCCCAGCCCTCGGCGTGTGTGAGGGACCTCGCTGCTTGTTCTGCCAGACACGACCCTTTGACGTGTCCAGGAGGTTACTCACTTTGAATCCCGCCTCCTCCCGCAAGCTTCTTGTGCACCTGTTGCCTGTGCCTGGCGTGCCTGGGTTTTGCCTGCATCTCAGAAGCTTGTGGCTGACTTTAGCACAGAGAGCGCCTGTGGGTTTCCCCACCCCCATATTTAACTCCCAACAGAGCTGAGTGTTTTCCCATGGCACAGGGCACACACAGCAGCCCCCCAGACGGCCTTCACAGAGCTGAGTGTTTTCCCATGGCACAGGGCACAGCAGCCCCCCAGACGGCCTTCACAGAGCTGAGTGTTCTCCCATGGCACAGGGCACAGCAGCCCCCCAGACGGCCTTCACAGAGCTGAGTGTTCTCCCATGGCACAGCACACACAGCAGCCCCCCAGACGGCCTTCACAGAGCTGAGTGTTCTCCCATGGCACAGCACACACAGCAGCCCCCCAGACGGCCTTCACAGAGCTGAGTGTTCTCCCATGGCACAGCGCACACAGCAGCCCCCAAGACGGCCTTCACAGAGCTGAGTGTTCTCCCATGGCACAGCGCACACAGCAGCCCCCCAGATGGCCTTCACAGAGCTGAGTGTTCTCCCATGGCACAGCGCACACAGCAGCCCCCCAGGCGGCCTTCACAGAGCTGAGTGTTCTCCCATGGCACAGGGCACAGCAGCCCCCCAGACGGCCTTGCACTTGCCGGGCTGCTGCTGGTTGCCCCAGGACCCAGAGTCCCAGCCTTGTCCTGGAGCCCCCTCCCTCTGCGGTTACAACCCAAGAGTTCAGGGCCATGGAGAAGCGTCTTGTGTGGCTCAGACAGTGATTGTGTTTTCCAGTTTCCCGGTTGGAGGAGCGGGAGTCGGAGATGAAGAAGGAGTACAATGCCCTGCACCAGCGGCACACAGAGGTGGGCGCCCAGAGGCAAGCGCGGAGACGAGGGTTGGAGACAGGGCCGCGGCCTGACGCCTGCGACTCTTGCGGACCGTGGTTTTCTTCCCTAGCATGTCCCTTTTCTAGCATTTGCTGCCAGGCTTGAAGGCTGTCAGCCCCAGGCTGGTTAGATTCCCCTCCAGGACGCTGTCTTGATTTCTGCCTGCACAGGGCAGCCGGAAAAGCCTCACAGGTTAGAGAGGGGACGAAGACAGCCCCCCACGGCAGCGCTAATGCAGGCATTTCCCTCCTCGCAGATGATACAGACCTACGTGGAGCACATTGAGAGGTCCAAGATGCAGCAGGTCGGAGGAAACAGCCAGACCGAGAGCAGCCTGCCGGGGCGGAGGTACGCGGGGCGTGGCGGGGTGGAGGTACGCAGGACGCGGCACGGGCCAGGGTCGTAGTGCTTGTTATGGCCCGCGCTCTGGGCTCAGGACGACAGGGAACACTCTGGAGACCCAGGAGGAGGGAGCTGGTTGGAGCGTGGCTGAGCAGGGATGTGGGGGGGCGGCCTTGGGCGACGGACATGTGTCGAGCCCCTGTGTCCCTTCTGCTTGGTCCGCAGTTCAGTCAGGGAGGCCCTGGGCAGCTTGCGCATATTTAACCCTTACTATCCACAGATTCTGTGTTTGCAAATGTATCTACTCGCTAAAATATATCTGTGACCTCAGCCGGGCACAGTGACTTATGCCTGTAATCCTAGAAATTTGGGAGGCCAAGGCAGGAGGATTACTTGAGCCCAGGAGTTCGAGCTCAGCTTGGGCAACCAGCAAGATCTTGTCTCTACAAAAAAAAAATTGTTTAAAAATTAGCTAAGCATGAGGTGGCACTTCTAGGACATACTGCCTCAAATAACTACCTGTAGTCCGAGCTACTCAGGAGGCTGAGAGAGGAGGATAGCTTGAGCTCAGGGGCTGGAGGCTGCCGTGATCTACAGTCGCACCCCTGCACTCCTACCTGGGCAGCAGAGTGAGCCCCGTCTCTAAAAAAATATAAAAAGAAAATCATCTGCTCATGTGAGGTCAAAGAATAAACAACAAAAAAGAGGCTGGTATGGTGGCTCATGCCTGTAATCCCAGCACTTTGGGAGGCCGAGGTGGGTGGATCACTTGAGGTCAGGAGCTCGAGACTAGCCTGGCCAATGTGGTGAAACCCCATCTCTATTAAAAATACAAAAAATTAGGCCGGGCTCAGTGGCTCACGCCTGTCATTCCAGCACTTTGGGAGGCCGAGGTGGGCAGATCACGAGATCAGGAGATCAAGACCATCCTGGCTAACATGGTGAAACCCCGTCTCTACGAAACACTCCTGTAGTCCCAGCACTTTGGGAGGGCAAGGAGGGCGGATCATGAAGTCAGGAGATCGAGACCATCCTGGCTAACATGTTGAAACCCCGTCTCTACTAAAAATATAAAAAATTAGCCAGGCATGGTGGCGGGCGCCTGTAGTTCCAGCTATTCTGGAGGCTGAGGCAGGAGAATCACTTGAACCCAGGAGGCAGAGGTTGCAGTGAGCCAAGATCGCACCACTGCCCTCCAGCCTGGGCGACAGAGTGAGACTCTGTCAAAAAAAAAAAAAGGATAGGCACAGTGGCTCACACCTGTAATCCCAGCACTTTGGAAGGCTGAGGCCGGCAGATCACTTGAGGTCAGGAGTTTGAGACCAGCCTGGCCAACATGGTGAAACCCCGTCTCTACTAAAAATACAAAAATTAGCTGGGTGTGGTGGCACATGCCTGTAGTCCCAGCTACTAGAGAGGCTGAGGCAGGAGAATTGCTTGAGCGTGGGAGGCGGAGACTGCAGTGAGCTGAGATCACGCCGCAGCACTCCAGCCTGGGCGACAGAGAGTCCATCTCAAAAATAAATACATAAATAAATAATAAATAATAAAAATAACAAAATTAGCCAGTGTGATGGTGCATGCCTGTGGTCCCAGCTACTCTGGAGGCTGAGGCAGGAGAATCGCCTGAACCCCAGGGGCGGAGGTAGCAGCGAGCCAAGATTGCGCACTGCACTCCAGCCTGGGTGGTAGAGTGAGAGCCTGTCTCAAAAAGAAAGAAAGGGAATCAGTACTCAGAGCACTTAACAGTCCTTTGCAGACAGACACACATTAGGGAGAAACGGGAGTCCCTGTGCTGGCTCCCCACAGAGGTGGGACAAGGCGATGCTCTGCCCTCCTGTTCACCTCCTACCCAGATGCCCGGAGAGGAGACAGGAGGGCCAGGCAGTGTCGCGTGTCACGCATGAGGCCAGTTCTAGGGTCAGTTCCAGGGGCTCCAAGCCCAGCTGTGGCACCTGTTAGTGGGGTGGCTAGTCACCCTATATTTCCAACTTCCTTTAAAATAAAGGAAATAGAACTGACCAGGATGCATTGCTTTGAGGATTTCCTGTTAGTAGGGTGGCCAGCCACCCTATATTTCCAACCTCCTTTTCGTTTTTGTAAAATAAACGAAGTAGAACTGACCGGAATGCATTGCTTTGAGGATTTGAGATCACAATCTTATACGCGTACCTGCATGTGTACATATTTTTCCCCTAGGGGCAATGGTTTAGTGTTTGAGGGACTTTCTAGAACATACTGCCTCAAATACTGTGTGGATGAGCCCAGGAACCTTGGCCAGCCCTGCACTGAGTCTTATTCCTTCCACAGGGTGGGGGTACCGGTGGGTTTCCAGGGCTTGGTGCTGGTTTTCCTCGGAGAGTTGGGGGAGCCTGCCCAGAATGGGTTCCTCTCCGTTTTCTGTGCCCTTTGAGTCAGGAGAAAGCCGGGCTGCAGGCCCCAGGGAGCAGAGCATCAGAGATCTTGCCAGGGTATTGCAGCTCTAGGGGACCGGCCATGGGAGACCAGAGACGTGACCTGGGCTGGGGAGGTTGGCGCTCTCGTTCCGAGTCTCCAGCAGCGGGGAGGAAGGGCCTGAAGTCAGAAGCTCCCGTCCCACAGAGCTGGGGCAGCTGGAAGGGGGGAAGCCTGTTTCTGCCCCCAAGCCTCCCACAGCCAGGGCTGCGATGGCAAAAGCCTCCCTCACACCCCATCAAGGCCTGGCCAGCTGCAAAAGCTGCATCGTGCCTGCCTGTTCTGGGGGTTACACCTGCAAACGAGAAGGGTCAGAACGTCCAGCTCTGGGCTTCATGGGTCACGTTCTGGATGATACAGAAGAAGCTGTCAGACTCTGCTTCCGAGTCTCTGGACGTGAGAGCAAATGCACGGTGTGCGCGAAGGCCCAGCTGGCTAGGGGCGTGCCGTGGAGCCTGCAGCAGCAGGTCCTCAGGCAGTCTCGCTGCTCTCAGCTGGAGCAGGGACCTGCAGCTGTCCTGTGATAAGCACTTGCCCTGAGAACGGGCGGCGCCGGCCATCTGCCCACCCAGAGCACCATGAGAACTACGCCAGGGCGTGTGGATGCCAGCTTGCCCCGAGAACGGGCGGTGCCAGCCATCCGCCCACCTGGAGCACCATGAGAACTACGCCAGGGTGTGTGGATGCCAGCTTGCCCCGAGAACGGGCAGCGCCAGCCATCCGCCCACCTGGAGCACCATGAGAACTATGCCGGGGCGTGTGGATGCCAGCTTGGCAAGCTGTGAAAGCCTTGCAGGTGTTTCCATCAGATCCCAAAGTGGGAGATTCTCATTCGCAGCTCCCGTCTCGTGGCATGCACGCTGGGACATCCTCACCTCTGGCTCTTGGCAGTTGGAAGAGGATTCCAAGCTAACTGGAATTAAAATCGAACCTGGACCCGGGATCTTTGTGTTGTTTTTCAGGGGAGCTGGGGGCAGAGGCAGACAGTTTGGCCATCCCCTGGGAGCTGCAGCATTCCAGAACCTTCAGCTGCCTCCTTGCCAGCGCAGCCTCAGACAGGAGTGCCTCTGAGGCTGTGTCGGAGGGCGCCTGAGCAGGAGGAGCCCAGCAACAGTGTGCCCAGCTCATCCCAGATCCCAGAGGTGTGACGTGTGAACTCAGGACGCCGGCCGAGAGCCCAGGTTCCGAGTTGCAGTGATCCCCACCCCAGGCCCACAGACAACACCCGAGAGGTCCTGAGAGCCCCAGGGCCATGTGAGCTCAGCCAAGAGCAGAGGCTGCCCCAGCTCCAGAGCCGCCTGACGCTGCCGTCGTCATGGGCCAGGCCAGGCCTACCTGGAAGAGGCGCGTGGCTGCGGGGCAAGGAGTACTTCGTCCTGCATGTTTCTCTCATGGTGTGGGGCAGAAGGTGGCCCAGGAACCTGCTGTCGAGGTGTCCCCGCAGGACCCAGGGACCTGAGCTGAGTCTGGGCTGGGCGCCGTGCCCGTCCCTCGGCTCGTCCTGGTGCTGAGAGTTCAGTGGGAAGCCCCATGGTGGTGCACCTCGTCCTTGTCAGGGCCCCACTGCTGGGGTCCCCTCTGCAGCTCTGCCACGGCTCCTGAAGGCTATGTCAGGGCTGCTGCACTCCCCCTCAGGGAACCAGACGGTGCCCTCTGGAAGAAGCCCCTCAATCATTTTGTAAGGGATGGATCTGGGGTGCTCTCTTGTCAGCGCTGCCACAACCAGGTCCTTCTGCCTGACCTGGCCCCAGCCATTCACTTCTTCTGGGCACACAGGACCTTTGGCACCGGCCGTGGGAGCAACGCCAGCAGCAGTGGCTGTGTGGTAGGGGCCTTCCCCAGCCACGGACCCCAGGAAGCCTCCATTTGTGAAACAGGACCCCTGCACCTCTGTAGGAGAAGGAGGGGTCTCTTATCCAGGTTTACGCCAAAGCCTTGGTTGCCATGACTGGATCCAGCCAGAAGGCACTCTGCAGTGGGGTCTGAGCAGCTACATCACTCTGGCCCCTGGGCCTCCTTGCCAGATCTCCACAGCATGTGAGAAGATGTTGGCCCTGCGGGAAGAAGGTGCTGGGGCTGGCGGCCCAGTCTCCCTGAGCGTGCTGTGGCCCGGACAGGAGCATGCTCCATGGGGGCGACAGAGGAGCAGGGCTATGGCTGGGCTACCCCTGCCTCCCTCCCTGGCCAGCAGTGGTACTGAGCTGCATCACCAGCTCATGGAATCGGTCACGCCTGCTGTTGCAGTGGTGGCATTAAGAGCCACCTCCGGGCTCGTGTGTCCCCTGCCTCCCCAGGCCAAGACCCTGGCCGGGAAGGAGAAGGTGGGGCTCACGTGCTGTCTGCCACCTGCCTGCAGGCGTGGATGGCAGCCACAGCCTTGTGCCTCTGAAGGCATGAGCCGGCTAAAGGAAGAAGGCACGGCCCCCTCCCCTGTCCCGAGTGCTTGCCTTTGTGGGGTCAGGGGTGCTGGGACAGGCCTTGGTGATGTATGCTGTTGCTGGGCAGTTGAGCTGGAAGGAGCCCGTCCCTGCTGGACACCTGCTCTCTCTTCTCTGGTGTGGATTCTGTCCTGCCACAACCTTTGGTCCCTTGGGGGACACATATTTGAGTCAGTCCCATCTGCTCAGCCAAAACCCCTTGATTCACCATGAGGGCGCCGTCCATCCTCAGCGCTGGGCGCCCTCCCTCCTGACCCAGATGGACATTTTCCTTCACGCCTGGCGTGGCTTAGTGAGTGTGTGTCTGGAATGCAGTCGGTGTGAGTGCAAACGCCAGGCAGTGTTCTCGGGCCACTGCTGCAGAGTGTGTGTGTGTGTCTGTGTGGCCGCATGTGTGCCGTCACTGCGTGCCATGTGTACACACGTGCCAGGCGCTGTCTTGAGACATTCGCGCAGTGCACGGCACTGGGGACATGTGGCACTGGCTGAACTGCCACACAGCCCTGTTCCAGGGCCTCTTGTCAAAGCCAAGAGGGCTCGTGTGTCGCATGTCTGTCCCTCTTGGGTGCCTGTGTGTGGCTTCTGTCTCATCGGGGTACGGCTGCCCTGCATGTCTCACATCACCACATGCTGGCCGTCCGTGTGAGCGTCCATGTGACCATCCGTGTGAGCATCCGTGTGAGCATGTGACCGTCTGTGTGAGTGTGCGACGGTCCATGTGACCGTCCATGTTTCCGTGTGAGCGTCCATGTGAGCATCCACGTGAGCATTCGTGTGAACGTGTGACCATCCATGTGAGAGTGTGACCATCCATGTGAGCGTCCGTGTGACCATCCATGTGAGCATCCGTGTGACCGTCCGTGTGAGCGTCCGTGTGACCGTGTGAGCATCCGTGTGACCGTCCGTGTGAGTGTGACCGTCCATGTGAGCATCCGTGTGACCGTCCGTGTGAGCATCCGTGTGACTGTCCATGTGAGTGTGACCGTCCATGTGAGCATACGTGTGACCATCCGTGTGAGCATCCATGTGAGCATGTGACCGTCTGTGTGAGTGTGCGACGGTCCATGTGACCGTCCGTGTTTCCGTGTGTCCATGTGAGCGTCCATGTGAGCATCCACGTGAGCATTCGTGTGAACGTGTGACCATCCATGTGAGAGTGTGACCGTCCATGTGAGCGTCCGTGTGAGCGTCCGTGTGACCGTCCATGTGACCGTCCGTGTGTGACCGTCCATGTGAGCATCCGTGTGACCGTCCGTGTGAGCGTCCGTGTGACCGTCCGTGTGAGTGACCGTCCATGTGAGCATCTGTGTGACTGTCCATGTGAGAGTGTGACCGTCCATGTGAGCATACGTGTGACCATCCGTGTGAGCATCCATGTGAGCATGTGACCGTCTGTGTGAGTGTGCGACGGTCCATGTGACCGTCCGTGTTTCCGTGTGAGTGTCCATGTGAGCGTCCATTTGAGCGTGTGAGCGTCCATGTGAGCATCCACGTGATCATTCGTGTGAACGTGTGACCATCCATGTGAGTGTGACCGTCCATGTGAGCGTCTGTGTGAGCGTCCGTGTGAGCATCCGTGTGACCGTCCGTGTGAGCGTCCGTGTGACCGTCCGTGTGACCGTCCGTGTGAGTGTGACCATCCATGTGAGCATCCGTGTGACTGTCCATGTGAGAGTGTGACCGTCCATGTGAGTATACATGTGACCATCCGTGTGAGCATCCGTGTGAGCATGTGACCGTCTGTGTGAGTGTGCGATGGTCCATGTGACCGTCTGTGTTTCCATGTGAGTGTCCATGTGAGTGAGCATCCATGTGAGCGTGTGAGCGTCCATGTGAGCATCCGTGTGACCATCCGTGTGAGCATGTGTGACTGTCCATGTGAGTGTGACCGTCCATGTGAGCATCCGTGTGACCACCCGTGTGAGCATCCGTGTGCCTGTCCGTGTGAGCATCCGTGTGACCGTCCATGTGAGAGTGTGACCGTCCATGTGAGCATCCGTGTGACCATCCATGTGAGCATCCGTGTGACCGTCCATGTGAGAGCGTGACCGCCCGTGCGAGCATCTGTATGACTGTCCGTGGAGCATCTGTGTGACCGTCTGTGTGAGCATCCGTGTGACCATCCATGTGAGCATCCGTGTGACCGCCCGTGTGAGAGTGTGTGTGACCACCCGTGTGAGCATCCGTGTGACCGTCCATGTGAGCTTCTGTGTGACCGTCCGTGTGAGCTTCCGTGTGACTGTCCGTGTGAGCATCCGTGTGACTGTCCGTGTGAGAGTGTGACCGTCCGTGTGAGCATCCGTGTGACTGTCCGTGTGAGCATCCGTGTGACCATCCGTGTGAGAGTGTCACCGTCCGTGTGAGCATCCGTGTGACCGTCCGTGTGAGCATCCGTGTGACCGTCCATGTGAGAGTGACCACCCATGTGAGCATCCATGTGACCATCCGTGTGAGCATCCGTGTGACCGTCTGTGTAAGAGCATGACTGTCCATGTGAGCATCTGTGTGACCTTCTGTGTGAGCATCTGTGTGACCGTCCGTGTGAGCATCCGTGTGACCGTCCGTGTGAGAGTGTGACCGTCTGTGTTAGCATCCGTGTGACTGTCCATGTGAGAGTGTGACCGCCCATGTGAGCATCCATGTGGCCATCCGTGAGAGTGTGACTGTCCATGTGAGCATCCGTGTGACCGTCCGTGTGAGCATCCGTGTGACCGTCCATGTGAGCATCCGTGACCATCTGTGTGAGTATGTGACCGTCCATGTGAGCATCCGTGTGACCGTCTGTGTGAGTGTGGTCATCCGTGTGAGCATCCGTGTGACCATCCATGTGAGCATCCATGTGACCATCCATGTGAGAGTGTGACCATCCATGTAAGCATCCGTGTGACCATCCATGTGAGCGTGACCGTCCGTGTGAGCGTGTGACCGTCCATGTGAGCATCCGTGTGACCGTCCAAGAGTGACCGTCCGTGTGAGCATCTGTGTAAGCGTGTGACCGTCCGTGTGAGTGTGTGACCATCTGTGTGTGACCGTCCATGTGAGCATCCGTGTGACCGTCCGTGTGAGCGTGTGACCGTCCGTGTGAGCATCCATGTGACCGTCCGTGTGAGCATCCCTGTGACCGTCCGTGTGAGCGTGTGACCGTCCGTGTGAGCTTCCGTGTGACTGTCCGTGTGAGCATCTGTGTGACCGTTCGTGTGAGCGTGTGACCGTCCGTGTGAGCGTCCGCATAACCGTGAGCGTGTGAGCATCCGTGTGATCATCCGTAACCGTGTGAGCATCCTTGTGAGCATCCGTGTGAGCGTGTGACCGTCTGTGTCACCATCCATGTGAACGTGTGACCGTCCGTGTGAGCGTGTGACCGTCCGTGTGAGCATCCGTGTGACCGTCCGTGTGAGAGTGACCGTCCATGTGAGCATCCTTGTGAGCGTGTGACCATCCGTGTGAGTGTGTGACCATCTGTGTGAGTGTGACCATCTGTGTGAGCATCCATGTGACCGTCCGTGTGAGCATCCGTGTGACCATCCGTGTGAGCATCCATGTCACCATCCATGTGAGCATCCCTGTGACCGTCCGTGTGAGCATGTGACCATCCGTGTGAGCTTCCGTGGGCCCGTCCGTGTGAGCTTCCGTGTGACCGTCCGTGTGAGCATCTGACCATTTGTGTGAGCGTGTGACCGTCCATGTGAGCTTCCGTGTGACCGTCCATGTGAGCGTGTGACCGTCTGTGTCACCATCCATGTGAACGTGTGACCGTCCGTGTGAGCATGTGACCGTCCGTGTGAGCATCCGTGTGACCGTCCGTGTGAGAGTGACCGTCCATGTGAGCATCCGTGTGACCGTCCGTGTGAGAGTGACCGTCCATGTGAGCATCCTTGTGAGCGTGTGACCATCCGTGTGAGTGTGTGACCATCTGTGTGAGTGTGACCATCTGTGTGAGCATCCATGTGACCGTCCGTGTGAGCATCCGTGTGACCATCCGTGTGAGCATCCATGTCACCATCCATGTGAGCATCCCTGTGACCGTCCGTGTGAGCATGTGACCGTCCGTGTGAGCTTCCGTGTGACCGTCTGTGTGAGCATCCCCGTGACCGTCCGTGTGAGCATGTGACCGTCCGTGTGAGCTTCCGTGGGCCCGTCCGTGTGAGCTTCCGTGTGACCGTCCGTGTGAGCATCTGACCATTTGTGTGAGCGTGTGACCGTCCATGTGAGCTTCCGTGTGACCGTCCATGTGAGCGTGTGACCGTCCGTGTGAGCTTCCGTGTGACCGTCCGTGTGAGCGTGTGACCGTCCGTGTGAGCATCTGTGTGACCGTCCGTGTGAGCATCCCTGTGACCATCCGTGTGAGCTTCCGTGTGACCATCCGTGTGAGCATCCGTGTGACCGTCCGTGTGAGCATCCCTGTGACCGTCCGTGTGAGCTTCCGTGTGACCGTCCGTGTGAGCTTCCGTGTGACCGTCCGTGTGAGCTTCCGTGTGACCGTCCGTGTGAGCATCTGTGTGACCGTTCGTGTGAGCGTCCGCATAACCGTGTGAGCGTGTGAGCATCCGTGTGAGTGTGAGCGTCCGTGCGACCATCCATGTGAGCGTGTGACCGTCCATGTGAGCATCCCTGTGACCGTCCGTGTGAGCTTCCGTGTGACCATCCGTGTGAGCTTCCGTGTGACCGTCCGTGTGAGCATCTGTGTGACCATTTGTGTGAGCGTGTGACCGTCCGTAACCGTGTGAGCGTCCTTGTGAGCATCCGTGTATGCGCGTGACCGTCTCTGTGACCGTCCGTGTGAGCGTGTGGCCGTCCATGTGAGCATGTGCGCACGCTGTGGCCCATGCCCTCTAACGCCTGTCTCCTTGTCTCGCCCTCTGTGCCATCACCACATGCTGACCATCCGTGTGGCGTGTGCGCACACTGCTGCCCACGCCTTCTAACGCCTGTCTCCTTGTCTCGCCCTCTGTGCTGTCGCTGCCGTGTGCTGCCGTGTCTGTTGCTGCCCTGCAGTCCTCGTCAGTCGTGGAGGAAAAGGTAAAACCCAAGAGGTGTGTCCACTGTGGTGCTGGGGGCCGACCAGCAGGCACATTAGGGCGTCAGTTCCCAGGCCAGGAAGGCTGCTTGGTCTGCTGTGAGGTGTTTCCTGTGGCAGATGTGAGAGGTCGGAAGGGCCGTCTGGCCACATTCACGAGACTGACACTGAGAAGGTGGCGACCACCGGGTCCCCTGCAAAGCCACGCAGCTGGGCAGCGCCGTCCAGGTCGCCCACACTCTGCCCTCGCTCCACAAGCGCCGCCTTGGTCACAGACAAAGGCACGGCGCCGACTCCTGCTAAGGAGGGGTGTGCATCAGGTGGGGCTGGTGCTGACTCGGGGTGCGACGGGCCAAGGAAGGGCCCCTCTCTGCATCAGTCGGACCTGGACTCATAGCCCAGCTCCCTCACTCACCAGCCTGTGTCAGAGCCGGTGACACACCTATGACCCCCCACGGCAGCGTGACCCCCCAGGGTGGCGTGACCCCTGGGGGGGGTGGTCTCTGAACTTGGGAGCATCTGCATCCCCTGAGGGAGCTGCGAGGACAAATCGGGAGGACGGGGTCAGTCGGCAAACACTCACGAGTCTGAGGCCAGGGCCTGAGGGCCGGTGGGGAGGAGCAAAGGAAAGAGTGAAGGCAGCTCCTAATCCTGGGTGATTTCTGTCAGAGGTGGTGGCCTGGCTGAGCCGTGGCCCAGCATGGAGCTGTGTGGGTGGGAGAGCCGTACGTGCATTCCCTTGGCCTCCTGGGAGACCAGAGGCCCCTCTGACCCTGCTGTCCCCTGTAGCATCTGGTGACAGCCAGGACCGCATCGGCTTCGGTCTAGGGACTGAGACGTGTCTGATGGCGTCAGAACTGGGCCTCAGGAGAGGCGCTCCCCGCACCAGCGTTGGGAGCTCAGTGGAAGTGGGGCCAGGAGGCCCCTGGTGCAGACAGGGCTGTTGAGGCCCAGCCTCCCACTGGGGTCATGCTCCCTGGGCCTGGTGGCTGGGTGCCTTCACGGTGGCCAGGGAACCTCATGGCTGTTGTCACAACAGCTTGAGTGCCATGGACCAGCAGCCAAGATGGCACAGCCCAGTCCCAGCCGGCCCTGGTTCCCTCGTGCTACAGGATACGGTGTTGTCCCGAACATAACAGAGCAGGCGGCCAGTCCCCAGAGCTGTATGCACCCCACAAAGAGACCCCTTCCCAGGGTCATTCTTCATAGCTCTCCACCCAGGTAGCGGAGCTCCTGGTCAGCGGCGGCCACTGTGTTCCCCTGTCGCCGTCTGCATCCTCCAGGCATGGCCAGAGCAGGTTCCTTCAACCCCTGAGGAAGCTCCCTTCCCTCCCACAGTCTCAGGGCTGAGATGTAAGCAGCTGAGGCTATGGTGCAAGCAGACTCTTAATTCTTGTCCTGAATAGCCCTGAGCAGTGTGGGCTCCAGCATCTGACCACGTGGCCTGCCCCCAGACCTGAAGAGGTGAGGAGCCAGCCTGGCCTCTGGGACCTCTGGGCTGTTGACTGGAAACCTCCCGTGGAGGAGGACGTGAAGGGAGACCTTGGGCTCCATCCCTGCTCTTGCTTACGGCCCACAGGAGGTCATCCCTAGGGACTGAGCCTACAGCAGGGGGCACTGAGCCCACAGCAGGGGGCACTGAGCACTGTCCTGACAGCTCCAGCTCCCAGGCGCTCCCACTGTCTTGCCAGGCTGTCCGAGGCCAGGCTGTCCCAGGGTCCGTCTTCAGGCTCGGGGCTCCCTGACAGCAGAGAGGACACGTGGGGAGGGAGAAGACGCCCCTCAGGCTCAGGCTCCGGCTCCAGCAGATGTGACGGGGTCAGTCCTTACTCTGGATGTGTCGTGTTCAGATATTTTGCAGTGAGGCAGCCTCATGAACAGGAGTAATGAGGATAGGCAGGAGGGGCCAAGGAACAAGGGCAGGGGCAGGAAGGCTGGATTCCCTCTGCTGGCGCCAGGGGAACAGGCAGGGCTGGCAGTAACACCACAGGGAGGCAGGGCTGGGCACACATAAGACCATGGTCCTAAAAGGCGTTGCTCATGGTGGCCGTGCAGCGCTGACCGTGATGCCAAGTCCCGTGGCTGGCTCTGCTGTGGGGTGTCTAAGCACACCCGGCTTGTGTCTGTTTAAAATTGAACTTAGGCCGGGCGCGGTGGCTCACGCCTGTAATCCCAGCACTGTGGGAGGCCGAGGCAGGCGGATCATCAGGTCAGGAGATCGAGACCATCCTGGCTAACACGGAGAAACCCCGTCTCTACTAAAAATACAAAAAAAAAATTAGCCAGGTGTGGGAGGCTGAGGCAGGAGAATGGCGTGAACCCGGGAGTTGGAACTTGCAGTGAGCCAAGTTCGTGCCACTGCACTCCAGCCTGGGTGACAGAGCGAGACTCCGCCTCAAAAAAAAAAATAAATAAATAAAATAAAATAAAATTGAACTTAATAAAAATGAGAAACTGCAGCATCGTGGGAGGGGAAACGCCACGTCGGATCATAACTGAGTAGATGCTCGAGCTGGGCTGCGGGCTGGCGTGGAGCGGCCCCATCACTCGAGGTCTGCTTGCCCTGGGAGGGCTTGGGAAATCGTCACGGCCACCCTCTGACCATCGCTTCCTCTCCTCTCGCCCCCCATTTCAGCAGGAAGGAGCGCCCCACCTCCCTGAACGTGTTCCCCCTGGCTGACGGCACGGTACGTGCACAGATCGGGGGCAAGCTCGTGCCTGCGGGGGACCACTGGCACCTGAGTGACCTCGGCCAGCTGCAGTCCAGCTCCAGCTACCAGGTTTTGTAGCCGTGCCGTGGAGTGAGAGGCTCCTCCCTGTTGCTGGTGTTCCCCGTTCACTGGGGCGGGAGCCTCGTCTGCAGGCAGCCCTTCACAGCTCTCTGGGCCACTCGCCCTCTCCCTTTGTGTGTGGCAGGATGGAGAAACCCAGCCAGGGTGTCAGGGGCTCGGGCTGCCCAGCAGGCCCTGTGTGGCTGTGGCTGCTCCACGCGGCCTCGTGTCGGCACCTGCTAGTCCAGGCTAGACCTCCCTGCCCTTGGATAGACCGCTCTGTAGCCAGAGGTGTACAGTGCCTGTCAGGGTTGAGCTTAGTGATCCTCTCTCAAACCACACCCCCACATAAAGCCTCACGCTCACCCGGGCTCCAGCCAGACACATCCTGCCCCTGAGAGCCGCGCCTCTACTCTCGGAGGAACATCAGTGTCTAGAGTGTGGGGTTTGCCCTCCGCTGGCAGAAAGGTGAGGAGAAAGCTCCTCTTCTCTGGGCCCCTCCCTGCCTGTCCCTGGTAACGCCTCCTGGGTCCCGAGTTTGAGAAAGCAGAGCCTCGCCCCAGCAGGTACTCACAGCCAGAGCGCGGGGGCCCCAGCAGGTTCTCACAGCCAGCCGGTGAGTGCACCTCAGAGCGCAGGGGCCCGGAGCCAGGCCACTCCTTCAGGGCCCCAGGTCGCTTGCTGCCGGTTTTGGCCTGTGAGCTCACTGGCCTCAGTGCCAGGTAAGGACAGCCACCTTCCTGGGAAGAGGAGGTGACCCCGGGTCTGGTGGATTTCCCACAGGGGCTGTCGGAGGATGTCCACAGAGGCAGAGCCCTTGGGGCCTGTGGGCTGGGTTGGGCTGGTGGATGTGGGGCCTGGGACTTCTCCAGAAGCTTACTTCCTGCTGCACGCTTTGCCGACTGTCCTTCCACCTCTAAGTGTCCATCGTGCCTGTGGGGGCTGCTGCAGGCTCCTGCTCCGTCAGCCCACCTGCTGCTGCGCTGCTCTGGGAGCGAGCTCCCTCATGGCACCTGGAACGCTCTCCTGTCCTCCCTGTGCTCGGGGCTGGAGAGAGGGTGGCAGGGCTGCGGGCTCCCCGGGCCTTCTGGGCCCAGCCCTGCCACCTGGGCCCACCTCCTCTCACTGTCTCTGGCTCACACTCCCCGGGCCTGGAGCTGGGACCTGCCCATAGGCGTCTGAAGACACGTCAGCCTCAGCCGGGGGGAGCCCTTGCTTGACGCTCTCTGGCCTCCGGGCTGCCTCTCGCGCCCGCTCTGGGCCCGCTCTTCTTCTCATGATGTCTTTCCTTTCACCTCCTGCGTTGTCCGACATCGTCTCTCTCTTCATAAATTGTAGCGTTTTATGTTTTCGTTCATAGGTGTGTTTTATTTGATTTTTCTTTATTTTAAATTATTACATTTAAGTTCTTTTTATTTTATGCTCTAGGTTTTGAAGTTTTTCTAATTTCTTAATTTTTTTGTTGTTTTTTGTTTTGTTTTGTTTTTGTTTTTATGTACTGTATTTTCAGTGTTTTAACCAAACAGTTGTGGCTACTCATGGTGAGGAATGACCGCTAAGAGTTTGGGTTCTTTCAATGCATTTGGAGGTCACTGCTACACGTTGATGTTTAGGAGGTTGAGAGGTTTGCCTTTAGGTAAGTTGTGGCCAGGGGGAGTGTCCCGTGGGTAAGTGGTGGCCCTGTAGGGTGACGGAGAGCTAGGGGAGGCGCAATCAGACTGCAGAATTCCCCGCAGCCACCATGAGGGTCAGGAGCAGGCCGGGGACCCAGCCGTGGAGGAAGGTGGCCCAGAAGCGTCTGTCTGATGTGCACAGCTACACCCTGAATGGCCACATGGGGTTCCCTGTTTTCTCTCTGCCGGGTGGTGGCAGAGTCGGTGAGACACCAGGTGCCTGTGATGCATTGGGTAGACAGGTTCTTTGAGAACGTCAGCACAGACTTCTTGCATGAGCGGTACTCGCTTCCTCCAGCGTGGGGAGTGACATGAAGAGCAAAGGTTTTCCTCTCAAACCGGGCATAGCTGCAGAGCCACAGGCCGCCGCAGACATTTCTACAAAGCCACTCCGGGAGGCAGGCTGCGCCCGTGTGAGGGCTCTCCCTCGGCACTGCTCATCTTTTGGGGCTGGACATGCGTGGCCCTGGGCCGCTGGGACACGGTGGGTGTGGAGCAGCATCCCTGGCTTCCACCCACGAATGCCAGGAGCACCCCCTTCATTTGTGACCACAAAAATGTCTCTGGACTTTGCAAGCATCCCCTCGAGGCAGTCAGCCCAACTGAGAATAGCTACTATAGAGGAAGGTGTGTCATTTTGAGATTCCTTCTAGAGAAACTTAGGAGCCTGGTAGATGAAGCAGAAATCTGTCCTCTGAGCGAGTGGCCGTGTCCGGTACTGAGAGGCCCCATGCCCTGGGCCTGGCGGTGACCAGAGAGGCTGGGCAGAGGCAGAGGTCAGAACTGGCCATGACTTCTGGAAGTCCCGTCTGCCCTGGTCACTTAAAGGCCAGTATAAGTCAGCTGTGGAGAGGGCTGGATACCCCCTTGACAGCTCCTCCCCGGGTGAGATCCTTAGCAGTAGAGTCCTCCACGGTGCGCCCTCTGAGAGACCACGGGACCCCCCCCAGCGGCTGCCTGAGACAGGCACAGGAGCCACCTGGGTGCCTCTGAGGCCTTGCACTTTCCTACACCTCAAGTAGGGCCGGGGGCCACGGGCAAGCTCTGCCATAGGGGGTGATCAGGTCAGCTAAGACGAGAACGTTTGGGGCTCTTTTTCTCGGGCTGGTTCAGTATCTTTGTTAGGAAAGACCATTGGAAAGAATGTTTGTTTCGCATTCCGCGTTAGTCACATAGAATGCGCTCCTCCCTAGCAAGCTTCCTGAGGTAGACGGCTGGTTGCAGTTTCTCATAATCCGGGCTGCCCCCACCCTCCAGAATGTCTTGGTGGCGTCCCATTCTGTGAGCAGGGACTGTGGTTTCTTTGCGCCTGCGCTGGTGTTCAGGGCTGAGCTCTGGTCCAGTCAAGCCACAGGGTCAGCACCTTCTGGTCACTCCCTGCCCCTGACCTGAGCCCGGGGAGGAACATGGGGCAGGCGCGGGTGGGCCCAGCCTCGAGCTCTTCAGCACAGTGATGGTGACGGGGCAGCGGTGGTGGCACGGCCAGCCCTTCTTGGGTCCCCAGTCAGAGCCCTGTGCCCTACCTGGGCCGGACTTGTTTCTGAACAGCCACAAGCTACAGGGGGCTGCCGCTGTGTCCCCGGCGAGGCGCTGGCCCATTACAAGCAATCGTCTGGGGAGGGCGCCAGTGGAAAGCCCCGTTCCAAGCCATTTCAGGAGGGTGGCCCTGCTTCTGAGGAGCCGGAGTCAGTGGCCGGATAAGCAGAGCCACTCGGGAGTGGTGAGGCCCGGAAGGGTTAGCCCGGCGGGCGGCAGAGGAGCTCTGGCCCGCAGGGTGTTGAGCGAGGCAAAGTGCAAAGCATTGGTGCGCGGGGCCTCAGGCAGCCACGGCGGAGCCGCAGGCCAGGGACCTGCAGTGACTCACTCTCCCTCCTCCCTGTGTTTGGCCTTAGTGTCCACAGGATGAAATGTCCGAGTCAGGCCAGTCCTCGGCGGCCGCCACACCCAGCACCACGGGCACCAAGTCCAACACGCCCACATCCTCCGTGCCCTCGGCCGCCGTCACACCCCTCAACGAGAGCCTGCAGCCCCTGGGGGACTATGGCGTGGGCTCCAAGAACAGCAAGCGCGCCCGGGAGAAGCGCGACAGCCGCAACATGGAAGTCCAGGTCACCCAGGAGATGCGCAACGTCAGTATAGGTGGGTGCCCACCTCTGGGGCTCTGGGCTCCCTCAGGCAGGAGGCAGGGCTTGGCTTGGGTAGATGTGAAACTCATGCACCAGGCGGGCAGTGCAGGCAGCAGAGATGTGTTCCTCACAGCCCGGGGGCTGGGGTCCGAGATCAAGGCGCTGGCAGGGTGGGTTCCTCCTGCGGCCACTCCTTGGCTTGTAGACACCACCTTCTCCCTGTGTCCTCAACGGGCATCCCCTGGGTGTGTCTGTGTCCTCATCTCCAACTCCTATGAGGACATAGCCCCATTGGATTAGAGCCACCACGTGACCTCATTTCACCATAATCACCTCTTGAAAGGCCCAGCCTCCAAATACAGTCATGCTAGGGGGTATCTATTAACATATGGATTTGGGGAGACACAACTAAGGCAGTAGCCTGCGTCACCCCACGGCACACAGCCCCACTAACCAGTAACCTGCATCGCCCCACGGCACACAGCCCCACTAACCAGTAGCCTACGTCACCCCATGGCACACAGCCCCACTAACCAGTAACCTGCGTTGCCCCACGGCACACAGGCCAGTGAGGGAAAGAGAAGAGGGGAATGAGGGCCGAGAGGAGGTCCAGCCACTGGCTTGCTTGGACGTGGGATCTCTGGGGACTGGGCTTACTGCTGACACTCCCATGCAGAGAGGCTGCTGCAACCCACCCCCCTCCAGGCCCCGCCTCAGACGCCTGCTTTGCTGGGGTTCGACCTCTGCCCAGTCAGCCTGGGAAGAGCCGTTTTCTGATCATCCCCACCTAGCAGGTGGTCCAGCTCTAGCCCATCAGACTCAGGTTCCGAGGGCAGCCGTGAGCAGGGCAGAGGCTGCCAGACCCTCTCCTGACCCCAGGTGCCCCTGTGCTCTCCCCTAGGCATGGGCAGCAGTGACGAGTGGTCTGATGTTCAAGACATTATTGACTCCACGCCAGAGCTGGACATGTGTCCAGAGACCCGCCTGGACCGCACAGGAAGCAGGTACTGGCTCAGCCCAGGCCCTGGGATCCTGGGGGCTCAGTATTTATCCAAGTCGGTGTCTTTGGTGAAGGCTTCCTCTGCCACCGCTGGGAGAACCATCAAGGCTGTGGCCTACTGCCTCCGTCCACGACCGGCCTGCAGGGCAGTGTGGGCATTGAATGGCCACGGTGGGAGGTGTTGGAAGAGTCTGCAGATGCAGCCACTCCGGGCTGCCCACTGAGTCTGCTCTCTCTCCCGACCTGTGCATCCCAACAGCCCAACCCAGGGCATCGTGAACAAAGCTTTCGGCATCAACACCGACTCCCTGTACCACGAGCTGTCGACGGCAGGGTCTGAGGCCATCGGGGATGTGGACGAAGGGGCCGACCTCCTAGGTAGGCGCAAGCCCTCCCCCGCGCCGCTGTGCCTGCACAGTGCTGGGGCTCTCTGCTGTTGGCTTTGTTTGTAACGAAAGGAAAGTCCTCTGTCAGCTGTGAGCTAGGAACCTTTTTTTTTTCCAGCTTTATTGAGTTGCGTTTCACATGGAATTGTCCCTCCATCTCTACAGGGGATTGGTTTCTGGACTGCCCCAAGGATGCCAAAATCTGAGGCTTCTCAAGTCCCTGCTCTGAAGTGGTGTAGTGTTTGCACCCTCCCGTGTACTCTAAGTCACCTCTAGGTTATGTTGTAGATGCTGTGTAAGTAGTTGCTGTTATGCTGTGTCGTTGAGGGAATAATGACAGGAAAAAAGTGTACACGTCAGTACAGACTCGGCCACCACAGGCCTGTACATTTTCTATGAGGCTGGTTGAATCCACACATGCGGAACTCGTGGGTATTGAGGGTCGACTGTATCATAAAATTCACCCCCTTCGAGTGCGCGGTGCGGTGGATTACAGCATACTCACAGGTGGGGCGGCCACCCCCACTATCTCAGTTTAGAATGTTCCGCCATCCCTAAAAGAAATCCATGCCTGTTAGCCTCGCCCCATCCTCTGCACACACCCTCAGGGCTGCCAACTCTCCAGGAGGTTGGGAGGGTGCCCGCTTCTCTGCTCCGTGCCCATTAGCCTCGCCACATGCCCTAGGACCATTGACTTTGGAGGAGGTTGGGAGGGTGCCCACTTGCCCACTCCTCCGCAGACAGCCCTGGCTTCACCTCGGCGCCACAGGTCTACACCAGACCCCTGTGCCTAGGTCTGCCGCGGCTGCAGACATCAGGACCTGCTTCCTGTCAGCACGCAGAGTCTCCTGTGCTCATGGCGTCTGCTGGCAGCTGAGCACTGGCCATGTGGCTCTGAGCCCCAGGCTTTCAGGCATGACAGGCGGGCAGTAGGACAGCCCAGTCTGTCCCCTTGCACGCGTCAGGGTCCGAGCCTTTCGCCATGGCCTTGCTTCCCCCAGCCCGCAGGGTGAGAAGCTCCTGGATCCCAGGCTGCCTCCTGGTGTACTCCTGAGCTGATTGTCTTATCTGGGGCAGGGGGACCTCCAGGGAGCAGAGTAATGTGGGGTGCTGAGCACCAGCAGGGCCTCACCCTGACAGGGAGGCCTGTCTCAGCCTGGCTTGAGTCAGAAAGTGCCCCAGTAGAGGCCGTGTATAAGTAACATCATATTTACCATCTTAACCGAGTTGAAGTGTTCACTTCAGTAGTGTTGGACACACTGTACTCGATGGTGAAAGATGGAATGCTCCTCTGAGATCAGGAAGGCGGTGAGGGCGCACTTTGGTGCTGTGAATTTTCTGTGGAACTTTTCTCATGTGTTGCAAAAATATATATAAAAAATCCAAAGGAGATTAATCTTCAGAAAAATTCTGCTAAATAGGGGTAATCTGTTTTAATATTTTGATATCCTTCCACTCTACATAATTCAGATAATGTTTATTTATTTATTTATTTATTTCTGAGACAAAGTCTCGCTCTGTCGCCAGGCTGGAATGCAGTGGCGCAATCTTGGCTCACTGCAACCTCCGCCTCCCAGGTTCAAGCAATTCTCCTGTCTCCGCCTCCCAAGTAGCTGGAATTAGAGGCATGCGCCACCACGCCCGGCTAATTTTTGTATTTTTAGTGCAGACGGGGTTTCACAATATTTGCCAGGCTGGTCTTGAACTCCTGACCTCCAGTGATCCACCTGCCTCAGGCTCCCAAAGTACTGGGATTACAAGTGTGAGCCACCATGCCCGGCCGATAATGTATATTTTTTCGCTATTTTTTTATTTTTTGAAAAAATTATATATGCTTATAATAATATTTAAATAATATCAGCAAATGCCAAGAAGAGAGTAAAAACCAGAGGGAACCTCCCCACCATGCTATGATGATTTTTTTTTTTTTTTGAGACGGAGTCTCACTTTGTGGCCCAGGCTGGAGTGCAGTGGTGCGATTTTGGCTCACTGCAACCTCTGCCTTCCCGGGTTGAAGCAATTCTCCTGCCTCAGCCTCCTGAGTAGCTGGGATTACAGGCATGCACCACCATGCCCAGGTAATTTTTGTATTTTTAGTAGAGATGGGGTTTCACAGTGTTGGTCAGGCTGGTTTTGATCTCCTGACCTTGTGATCCACCCGCCTCAGCCTCCCAGAGTGCTGGGATTACAGGCGTGAGCCACCACTCCTGGCCGATTGTTTTAATGTCTTGGTGACACCTACCAGGCACCATGGCCCATGGCCCACAGAGGTATGACACATGTGTACGCAGAACACACAGTGTCAGGTCGCAGCTGCCCTTCTCATTGTGGGCGGTATCATTTCTGTGGGTGGCAGCACTGACCGGCACGGCCACCGTCGGTCCTTACTGCAGCATTAAGCCGTCCTCCTGCCAGTGTCCCCATTTATAGATGAAGAAACAGGCCGGGCACAGTGGCTCACGCCCGTAATCCCACCACTTTGGGAGGCCGAGGCGGGTGGATTGCTTGAAGTCAGGGGTTTGAGACCAGCCTGGCCAACATGGTGAAACCCATCTCTACTAAAAATACAAAAAAAAATTAGCTGGGCCTGGTGGCGGGCGCCTGTAATCCCAGCTACTCAGGAGACTGAGTCAGAAGAATTGTTTGAACCCAGGAAGCGGAGATTGCAGTGAGCTGAGATCGCACCATTGCACTCCAGCCTGGGTGACAGGGAGAGGGACTCTTGTCTCAGAAAAAAAACTGAGGTCAGGGAGGGTGAGATGACGGTGAGAGCTCGGACTTGAACGCCGGTCCAACCCAGAACAGCAGCCCTAACTCTGAGCAAGGTCTGTGCTGTTCAGTAGCTCTATTGAGATGTGATTTCCACACTGTGTAATTCATTCACTTACGGTGTACAGTCCAGTGGGTCTTAGCATGCTCGGTGTTGACAGTCACATCGTCTTCACCCCCAAAAGGAAACCCCGTGCCCATGAGCAGTCGCTTTGTCTCCCCCTCCTCCCCGGCCCCAGGCAACCACAAATCCACGCTCTGTCTCTGTAGATTTGCCTGTTCCAGACCTTTCACAGCAATGGGCCTTTTTTGCCTGGCGTCTTTAACATTGCGTCACGTCTTCAAGGTCCATCCCAGCTGCAGCGTGTCAGTGCCTCCTGGCTTTTCACTGCTGAGTAGTGCCCGTTGCATGGACAGACCACATTGTGCTCACCTGTTTGCCCTAATGGGCCCCTGCTTGGTGCTTTCCACCTTTGGGAGGCTGTGAATCGTGCTCCAGCCACACTCTGACCCCCGCCCGGCTCCAAGAGATGACCAGGATTGGCAGCTTCCTCACCGACCAGGGACTCTGTGGCCTGCACATCCGCCCACCCTGTTGGCTGTGGTACCCTGTGCCCAACCCGTGGCCTTTGTGCTGCCTCGCCCTGCTGCACAGCCACCCCCTGCAGCGCCCACCTAGAGGGCACTGGCCAGGAGTCTGCTTTCCCACAAGACCCTGAGGCAGTCCTTTTCTCATACCACGATGGAGGCCGAGTCACTGTGCGCTCCACGATGAGGCCGCAAGTCACTGTGCGTTCCACGCCCTCTGTGCACTCTGGGCTCTGCCACCCTACTCTGCAGGGTGCTGGTCATCTGGGCATTGCCGAGCTCAGGCTGGCATGACAGGCTGCTCTTGGGAGTAACAGACCTTTTGGTGCCTTTCCAGAGCCTTAAACGTAATGCGTATAAGAAAGGCAGGGAGGCCAGGCACAGTCACTCACACCTGTAATCCCAGAGCTTTGGGAGGCCAAGGCAGGAGGATCACTTGCGCCTAGGAGTTCAAGACCAGCCTGGTCAACATAGCGAGACCCCATCTCTACAAAACATTTTATAAAAAAATTAGGCAGGCATGGTGGTGTGCACCTGTAAGTCCCAGCTACTTGGGAAGCTGAAGTGGGAAGATCACTTCAGCCTGGGAGTTTGAGGCTGCAGTGAGCTGTGAGCACACCACTGCACTCCAGCCTGGGTGACAGAGTGAGGCCCTGTCTCTTAAAAAAAAAAAAAGAGAGAAGGAAAAGAAAAAGTCAGGCAGTCCTGATGAGTGGGGACCTCCTGCTGCTGCAATCTGTTGATGGAAGGTTTTTGAAACAGAGGAGCCTGCTCTCTGGCAACCAGGATGGACGAATGAGCTGGGACCTGCGCCCCTCTGCCCTAATCAACTCGCCCCATGTCCAGCTCAGCTGCAGAATGGGCACGAACTCCTGAAGACAGCAGGAAAAGGAGTACGCCCTTGTGTGGCTGCCAAGCAGGGGAGAGCCTGGAGCCTGCACAGATCTGGGAAAGAGCATCATTTCAGAAACACGTCAGCTTTGCACGTGACGGGAGGGTGCTTCTGCCAAAAATCGGCAGGTGGAGAGCGACATCCCTCCGTCCAGCGTCTACGTGGGCGGCCCTGCACCTCTCTCAGCATTTTTACTCTGAGTTCCTTTGGTGATGGAGAAATAAAAAGAGCCCAGGTCGGGCATCTCTTGTATTCCATCGAATCTCAGACAACACCAGAGAATTTTTTGTTTGTTCGTTTGTTTGTTTCCTATAGAGGTGGGCTGTTGCTATGTTGCCAGGGCTGGTCTCAAACTCCTAGACTCAAGTGATCCTCCCACTTTGGCCTCCCAAATCACGCTGGAATTACAGGTGTGAGCCACCACACCCAGCCCACATACCATTATTTATTTATTTATTTATTTATTTTTTTGAGACGGAGTCTCGCTCTGTTGCCCAGGCTGGAGTGCAGTGACACGATCTCAGCTCACTGCAAGCTCCGCCTCCCAGGTTCATGCCATTCTCCTGCCTCAGCCTCCCGAGTAGCTGGGACTACAGGTGCCTGCCACCATGCCCGGCTAATTTTTTGTATTTTTTAGTAGAGACGGGGTTTCACCATGTTAGCCAGGATGGTCTTGATCTCCTGACCTCATGATCTGCCCGCCTCGGCCTCCCAAAGTGCTGGGATTACAGGCGTGAGCCACCGTGCCCAGCCCCACATACCATTATTTTAGGAATCTTCAAGAAAGAAAAAACTGCTGCAAATTAAACTATAATGTGACAGTGATTCTTTAAGACCTACTGAAATTTCAGAAATGTTAACATGAGGAAAAAAATGTACGTCTTAGAATTGGTATAATAGGACCGGCCGGGCGCAGTGGCTCACGCCTATAATCCCAGCACTCTGGGAGGCCGAGGCGGGTGGGTCATGAGGTCAGGAGTTCAAGACCAGCCTGGCCAAGATAGTGAACCCCCATCTCTACTAAAAATACAGAAGAATTAACTGAGCGCAGTGGCAGGTACCTGTAATCCCAGCTACTTGGGAGACTGAGGCAGGAGAATTGCTTGAACCTGGGAGGCAGAGGTTGCAGTGAGCCGAGATCGCACCACCGCACTGCAGCCTGGGCAGTAAGAGCGAAACTCTGTCTCAAAAAAAAAAAAAAAAAAAAAAAAAAAAATTGGCCTAATAGGGAGTAAAGGAATTAATACTCACTGAGTACGTCGCTGGTGCTGGGAGCTGTACCAGCTATTACCGCACTACCTGGTGGGAATTTCACAGCAAATATTCACTGAGGAACTTATTTTTCTGTTTTACAAATGATTAATACTCAGAGAAGTTATACTACGTGCCCTGCATTGCTGAGCTGGAATCTGGAATCCGCACAGCTGATCTTTCTCTCCGCTCTGCTCTGCATGGAGGAGGCAGCCCTCAGGAGAGATTCCACCGATGTAGTAGCCAGACGTAGAAACTGTCCACAAATAGGCCGGGCACGGTGGTTCATGCCTGTCATCCCAGCACTTTGGGAGGCCAGGGTGGGCGGATCACAAGGTCAGGAGTTCGGGACCACCCTGGCCGACATGGTGAAACCCCCATCTCTACTAAAAATACAAAAATTACCCGGGTGTGGTGGTGGGCCCTGTAGTCCCAGCTACTCAGGAGGCTGAGACAGGAGAATCACTTGAACCTGGGAGGCGGGGGTTGCAGTGAACTGAGATCATGCCACTGCACTCCAGAGCGAGACTCCATCTCAAAAAAAAAAAAAAAAAAGAAGAAGAAAATATCCACAAATAACCTTGAGAAAAGACAAGCCTGTGTAAGATTCAAAAGCACCATTGAAAGACATAAAAGAAGCCGTACACGCAGAGGGTGTTGCCACATGTCCCGACCTGAAGACACGCCCTGTGAGCTGTCTGCTGATATCACAGGCAGCCCACCGTTCCCACAGGAATCCGTTCATTACCAGTAAAAATACCCATATGCTTGTTGGAGATTTTTCTGGAACTCTATGAATGGATCTGAAGTTGATCCAGTAGAGGAAACGTGAGAATATCCCAGAAAATGTGGGGAGAGAAAAAGCTTGTGGGATTCCACATAAAGCTGCGGCAGTTGAGGCAGGCAGCAACAAACCCGTGATACGAGCTCATGAGCTCAGGGCCAAGAGCCAAGACAGACCTGGAGCCATGGGGAATTCATCTACGTATGACAAGTATGGCATCTCAAACCGTGGAAAACGGGCAGATGAGTCAGTAAATGTACTGCCTTAGTTGCTGCTGGTGTGAAATGAAGTCTAAGCCTGACCTCCCCATAAACAGCAGTGATTTCCAGGTGGATTAAAGATCTAAGCACACAATTACGAGGACAACAGAACGCAGCCGGGTGTGCTGGCACCTGTGGTCCCAGCTACTTGGGCGTCTGAAGCGGGAGGATCACTTGAGCCTGGGAGTTCAAGGATATAGTGAGCCATGATTGCGCCACTGCACTCCAGCGTGGGGGACAGAGCAAGACCCTGTCTCAGAAAAATAAGAACGTCAACAAAGGATAGTAGAACTGGAAAAGGGGCCGGGTGCGGTGGCTCATGCCTGTAATCCCAGCACTTTGGGAGGCCGAGTCGGGCGGATCATGAGGTCAAGAGATTGAAACTATCTTGGCCAACATGGTGAGACCATGTTTAGTAGAGACCCTGTCTCTACTAAAGATTAAAAAAAAAAAATTAGCTGGGCGTGGTGGCAAGCGCCTGTAATCCCAGCTACTCCGGAGGCTGAGGCAGGAGAATCACGTGAACCCGGGTGGCGGAGGTTGCAGTGAGCTGAGATCATGCCGCTGCACTCCAGCCTGGGTGACAGAGCAAGACTCCTCTGTCTAAAAAAAAAAAAAGAAAGAAAGAAAAAGAAAATAAAAAATAACTGGAAAAGGTATCACTACAATCAAAATAAAGGAACATAATGACGGCTGTGGCTAATGATGGAGACATCATTAAAATCAAAATAAAGGCTGGCACGGTGACGCATACCTGTCATCCCAGCACTTTGGGAAGCGAAGGCAGGAGGATCGCTTGAGCCCAGGACTTCAAGACCAGCCTGGGCAACATAGGGAGACCCCCTCTCTACAAAAAAGTACAAAAATTAGCCTGGCATCGTGGTGTACACATGTAGCAGCCACAGACATAGCTGAAGTGAATTTTAGCTCAAGTTGAGTTTAATGTGTAGCCTGGGAATCATGCCAACCACACAGGAGGCTGAGGCGGGAGGAATGCTTGAATCCTGGAGACCAATGCTGCAGGGAGTTGTGATCGCACCACTGCACTCCAGCCTGGACAACAAAGCAAGTCCTTGACAATTAAAAAAAGAAAGAAAAGCCAAGTACAATAGGAAGTGTCAGAAAATAAAACAGGAAATTTGGCCGGGCACGGTGGCTCATGCCTGTAATCCCAGCACATTGGGAGGCCAAGGTGGGCGGATCACGAGGTCAAGAGATCGAGACCATCTTGGCCAACATGGTGAAACCCCATCTCTACTAAAAATACAAAAATTACCCGGGCCTGGTGACACGTGCCTGTAATCCCAGCTACTCAGAAGACTAAGGCAAGAGAATCGCTTGAACCCGAGAGGTGGAGGTTACAGTGAAGTGAGCCAAGATCGCGCCGTTGCACTCCAGCCTGGTGACAGAGTGAGAGTCTTTCTCAAAAAAAAAAAAAAAAAAAGGAAAAGGAAATTTATAGGCTATACCAATAAACATCTGAAAAGATGCCCAATTTCAGAAATAATAAAGAAATAAAGAGAAAATCAAGAAATCGTTTTCCCTAAAAGATTGAAAATAAGACAATCGAGGCTGACTAGGGTGGAGCAGGTGCTGCCCTACATGCCAGCCAGGGGTGATGGGTGCAGCCCCACCAAGCACTGGCGGGTGGTAATGGCGGTGGACCAGCAGCTGGAGACGCTCCTTCGAGGGAGCAGTCGGGCAGTCACAGGGCTGAAAAGTACCTCAAGCCCTCACACAGGGACCCGAAGTCTCGGGGGAGTGGGTACAGTGACAGATGATGAGATATTCCCATAGAGAAACACTACAGGGCATTGAAAGCAACCAGGCCAGGGGCGGTGGCTCATGCCTGCCAAGGCAGGTGGATCATTTGAGCTGAGAAGTTCAAGACCAGCCTGGGCAACATGGCGAAACCCCGTCTCTACCAAATACTCAGCTGGGCATGGTGGTGCGCACCCATGGCCCCAGCTACTTGGGAGGCTGATGGGGAGGACTGCTTAAGCCTGGGAGGTGGATCGCGCCACTTCACTCCAACGTGGGTGACAGAACGAGACCCCATCTAAAAAAAGCAACCGGGGTCAGGCACAGTGGCTCACACCCGTAATCCCAGCACTTTGGGAGGCCAAGGTGGGCAGATTGCTTGAGCCCAGGAGTTGAAGACCAGCCTGGGCAACATAGTGAGACCTCATTTTTACTAAAAAAAAAAAAACACACACACACACAAAAATTAGCCGGGCGTGGTGGCATGTACCTGTAGACTCAGCTACTCAGGAGGCTGAGGTGGGAGGATCTCTTGAGCCTGGGAGGTCAACGTTGCAGTGAGCTATGATAGTGCCACTGCACTCCAGCCTGAGCAACAGAGACCCCGTCTCAAAAAATAAATAAAGGCATCCAGGAACCTCAGCACAGGAAAGTCCCATAAAAGTGCTGAGTGGAACACAGGAAGCCTCCCAGAGAGATGGATAATGGGGTCCCGTTTTTGTTCTTTGAAACCTGTTGCTTATCTAGAAGGAAACCTGAGAGGAGAATATTGGCCGTGAGCAGTGGTTGCCCTGGGAAGCCAAGATGAGAGAGAAGGACATCCGCTCTCGAATTGGGAATTGCTTTATTATTGGAATTCCGATAACAAACAGCCGTTTTGTCATCTAAATCAAGTGACATTTTTTTTAATTGAGGCAGAGTCTTGCTCTGTCACCCAGGCTGGAGTGCAGTGGTACGATCTCAGCTCACTGCAACGCTCTGCCTCCCAGGTTCAGCCACTCTCCTGCCTCAGCCGCCCGAGTAGCTGGGACTACAGGCGCCCGCTACCAGGTCTGGCTGATTTTTTGTATTTTTAGTAGAGACGGGGTTTCACCGCATTAGCCAGGATGGTCTCAATCTCCTGACCTTGTGATCCGCCCGCCTCAGCCTCCTAAAGTGCTGGGATTACAGGCGTGAGCCACCGCGCCCGGCTCAAGTGACTTTTTAATGCCATTTTCCTTTCTGTGTGAAACAACCAAGTAGAAGAGAACCGCGTCCTCACCTCTGTTGGAGGAAGTGGTGTTTTCCCGCAGAGCGTTTCCCTCGCCAGCCTCCTGTGCAGGGAGGGGCCAGGACCCAGTGAGGATGCCTCGCCCGCCCCACGCTCCCCAGCCCTCCTCTGCTTTCTGGCATGTTCTCTCTGCCCTCCACAGTGGGGCCCTTGCTCCCACTGTGACTTCAGTCATCCTTCACCGAGGTCCTGCCCTACCCGGGCTCACCCAGGAGCCTAGGAGTCCAGCTCCAGACCTGCGTCTGCGGTGTCTCCCTCGCCGCTCTCTCCCTCGCCCACGCTGGGGGGCTTTTGGAGGCTGGGTACCTGCCACACCCTGCCACACACACTCTCCTCTTCACAGGCCTGCATCATGGGGGCTGCAGGGGGCCTGCCCTCCTGATGGGCGATGGGAGCAGAGGGGAGCAGGCTTCAGGGTCAGGGCTCGGCAACACAGCCCTGGGCTGGACCACGGCGCCTGGGCCTGGTTTCCTGCAGGCCTCTGCCTGGGCACACGGGGCACCGGGACCTGCTGGAGGCTGCTCCTTCTCTCTCCTGCCCTACAACATGGGAGCGGCCGAATCATTGCTGGGTTTTCTGTAATAAGAATTTCTTTATTGTTAGTTCCAGTCGCTAATTGACCTTTGTCCCTTCCTTCCCTGCCTCTCTGTGCCTTGCTGGACTCGCCAGGGGAGTTCTCAGGTGAGTATCTCACTCTCCTGTCTGTCTCCCCTCTGTGTGACGTGGGGGGGTGGGTGGACGGGGGATGCCCCGAGCTATCCCGTCACCGTGGCTGTGTGGACTGCCCCCCACGTCGCCGCAGCGCCTCTGCTTCTGCTCGCAGCCACCGCCGCTCGGAAGCTTGTTCGGTTTGCTCCACCAGCCACTTGAGAATGACCTGGATATCCAACCCCCCCAGCCTGAGGAGTCCCCCGCGGGCCATTTCTGAAGGCCCTGCGGAGCCCTAAGCCACGCACGGCAGTGACTGGACATGGCCAAGGCCAGCTCTGGGGCCTCCCCTGCTGTCAGGCACACCCCAGAAGTCAGGGGTCCTTGAGGCCCCTACGAAGCCCAGCCCGGGGTCCCCTCCCCACGTGGGTGGACAGGCCGAGTCCTGCTCTCTGGCTGCACAGCAGGAGGCTCTGAGGCCCCACCCAGAGGCTGTCCAGATGCAGCCCCCCAGCCTCCAGGCACAGCCCATCCCCACAGGGGTGCCTTCTGCCTTCAGCCCCACCCAGCCCAGAATTTGGGGTGAGATGTTAGCTTCCTGCTCCACAGGTGACACTGGCCTGGCAGTCTTCATGTAACCCCAAGGATAAACTTTCCAGAAGGAGTAGCTGGCTCCATCCCATCTCCTGCCCTCCTAACTCCCTCCTGCGCCCACCCTAACCCAGCAGACCCCGCTCTGAATTCCTCCCAGCCTGCTGTCCACACGGGCTTAACGCGCTTCTCTTCTCTCCCTTTCTCCCTCTCCTCCCGCCCTGGTTGCCCATCTCCTGTGGGACGGGGACGGCTCCCTAGTGCGCGATGATTTCTTTGGTAAGGCTGAGGCCCCGTTCCAGCGTGCGTCGCTCCTCCACCCCGACATGGTCTCCTGCTTCATGAGCCGTTTGCTTTGTTCTGCATGATGGGGACAGTGTTGGGGCCGCCGGGGTCAGGGGGGCAGCCCTGAGTGAAGCTCGCTCTGTCCAGGCTGCCTCTGGGCTGTGGGAGGTGGCGACTTCCCCCAAGGGACAGACTTGAAGGCCCGAGGAGGGCAGCCCCAGCCTCTCTGAACCCCCACAAGCACCGGGCAGACCCTGCCTGTGGGGAGGAAGGCCCATGTTTGAGGCAAGGGAGGTCATAATAGAGACAGCAGGCAGGACCCCTGAGCCCAGGCACAGAGGCGTGTGATGCTGTTTCATGACTGCATACACAGTGGGGGAGTGTGTGGGAGGGCAGGACCTTGGAGTTTCTTTCCATCCTTTTGGGGTTTCTGGGGCATGCTTGCAGGGAGATCAGTCCAGGTCCACTTGGGGCCTGCTGGTAGAGAAGCCATCAGTCCTGCCAGGGAGCCAGGGAGCCCTGTCCTCACAGCCGTGCCCCATCGCCGCACCCCAGCCCTGCTGGCCCTGCCGTGAGGGCCAGGCCTCTCCTTGCCCACCTGTCCCCTCACCGCAGCTCCAACATCACTCGCCTAGGGTGGTGGCTCCGAGAGGGCCTGCCTGGTGACGGACCTGCTGGGGGCACTGAGATGGCAGCCCAGTGGCCATTCAGGGGCCTGCGCCCGGCCAGCCGGCCTGTGACATTGGTCGGACATGAGAACCACCCCAAGGCCTGGGAGCCTGCTCTGTGCACAGACTGCGGGCCCAGCATGAGCCCCGCCCTTCACGGCCCCCGCTCCCTGTAGATCGGGCGTCACCCCCAGCCAGGCTACCCTCTTTGGAAGCGTTGTTGCCCTGAGGCAGGTGCGGCGGCATCAGTGTCCTGTTTTGAAGGGCACAGGTGAAACCTCCGCACCTTCTGTTTCAGGAATGGGCAAAGAAGTGGGGAATCTGCTACTGGAAAACTCACAGCTTCTGGAAACCAAGTAAGAGTGCCCTTCTCCTGTGTGTTGGGGCTGAGGCAGCCCTCCTTGTCAGGGCTGGGAGAGTGAGCCGGGCCGGAGGGTGCCTTGGGGAACACCTGGCTCCAACGCCAGCAGCTGTCCTCATCTCTGGCGGGAGGAGCTTGGAGCAGGACTCTGCCTGGTTTCTTTAGGAAGCTTGTCTCCAGGAGCCTCTAACAAGGGTGCTATAGGGTTTAGCTAAGATGGGGATGGGGTCTCCCATTCAGCCACCTTCCTAACCAGGCTGTGCCTTCTCCAGGGCGGAAGTGCAGGCGCCCCGGCAAGGCCCCTTCACGTACCTGTATGCCGCGCTCGTGGCACTCCCATCTTTCTGCTTTTTCAAAGAAACGCCTTGAACGTGGTGAAGAACGACCTGATTGCCAAGGTCGACCAGCTGTCCGGGGAGCAGGAGGTGCTGAGGGGCGAGTTGGAGGCTGCCAAGCAGGCCAAAGTCAAGCTGGAAAACCGTATCAAGGAGCTGGAAGAGGAACTGAAAAGGTGAGGGCAGGGCATGGAAAGCTGGTCAGAGAGGGACCCCGGCCTCAGGGCTCTGGAGTGGCTGCCTCCTCCAGTGCCTGCTCTCCAGCCTGAGTGGCTCTGTGCATAGCCTACCTACCTCCAGCTCCAGCTCACAGCCACTCCACCCCGACCAGCAGAGTGGGGCCGTGGTCTCCTCCTGAGCCTCCTACAGCGCACGCTGGGCCTGTCTCACGCGTTCCTTCTCTGCACAGCTCCCACCATCCCACTCCTCCAGCCCTTTGATCAGCCAAGGTTTGGCCACGGCCCCCGGAGAGCTGTATGTTGGGGGTCCAGCCCTTCTCTGATGGACAGAGGAGGTGTGGGCGCTCCGAGACCATGCCTCTGCCCAAGAAGGGACCCAGATCTGCTCTGGGTTTGCCAAAGCCAGGGCCCCTCTGCTTTGCCCCCCTCCGCATTCCCGGGCAGCCAGGATGGACGGCTGGGCTTCAGAGCACTCATGCAGCAGTGGCTCAGGGCCACCTGTCCCCAGGGAACTGGAAGAAGCGTTCAGGGCCCTGAACCAAACGGCTGCTGAAGGGGTCCCTGTGGGGAGAGCCCCCAGCCCTGCACAGAGGCAAGGACACAAGTTCGGGGCGGGCACTGCCCGCTGTGTGTTCCTGAGGCCCCTGGGAGGCCCTCACCCTCCCTGCCTCCTTCCCCTTCTCACAGAGTGAAGTCCGAGGCCATCATCGCCCGCCGTGAACCCAAAGAAGAGGCGGAGGATGTAAGCAGCTATCTCTGTACAGAATCGGTACATCCACTCTTCACTCTTCACATGCGGGGCGTCCACCATTCACTATTCACAGGCGGGGCGGCCACCTTTCACCATTCACAGGCGGGGCGGCCACCATTCACCATTCACAGGCGGAGCGGCCACCATTCACCATTAACAGGCGGGGCGGCCACCATTCACCATTCACAGGCGGGGCGGCCACCATTCACCATTCACAGGCGGGGCGGCCACCATTCACCATTCACCATTCACAGGCGGGGCGGCCACCATTCACCATTCACAGGCGGGGCGGCCACCATTCACCATTCACATGTGGGGCGGCCACCATTCACCATTCACAGGCGGGGCGGCCACCATTCACCACTCACCATTCACACACAGTATATCCTACTATTCACACTCGGGGCATGGGCATGCGGGTGCCTCCCGGGGACTCACCGGCCCTTCTGTCTCTGTACAGAATCAGTATATCCCACTGTTCACATGCAGGGCTGGGGTGGGCACGGGCAGGGGGCCCAGGCGGGCTCCCGGGGACTCACCGGCCCTTCTGTCTCTGTACAGAATCAGTATATCCCACTATTCACATGCAGGGCTGGGGTGGGCACGGGCAGGGGGCCCAGGTGGGCTCCCGGGGACTCACCGGCCCTTCTGTCTCTGTACAGAATCAGTATATCCCACTATTCACATGCAGGGCTGGGGTGGGCACGGGCAGGGGGCTCAGGCGGGCTCCCGGGGACTCACCGGCCCTTCTGTCTCTGTACAGAATCAGTATATCCCACTATTCACATGCAGGGCTGGGGTGGGCATGGGCAGGGGGCCCAGGTGGGCTCCTGGGGACTCGCCGGCTCTTCTGGGCTGACAGCTCTCCCACCCCTCCTGGGTGACACCTGACCCCAGTGGCATCATCTGCCACCCCACTCCTGAGACCACATGGAGTCAGAACCAGGCCCTTGGGCAGGACCACAGCCCTGGCAGGATGCCGGGTCCCCTGTCAGCACCCAAGTCCTGGTGCATGCCTTTTGTATGGTCACAAGCGGGTCTCCCTGGCTCTGCAGCCTGGCCAGTGCTCCAAGTCAGTCACCTGCTGTCCCTTTCTCAGGACCTACTCCACCCCTGAGGAGCCCGGGAGGCCCCAGGGCAAGCTCTCTGCTGCCTAGGCATTGCAGGCCCTCCCCTTTAGAACCACCACCCCTCCAGGGGAGAGGCCAGAGAGAGCACTGCCTGTCCATTGGCCACCGGCCTCCTTCCTTAAGGAGAGCAGGCCCGGCTCCAGGGAGGATGCCGGCCTCACCTGCACTAGCTCAGTCACCTGGGGGCCGTGGTGACCATAAAGTGAGGTTGCCATCCCGTGCACCCCGCACCCCCATGGTCTAGGAGAAACACAAGTGGAAGGCGAGTCATGTCCCCCCCGCAGCCCCTCCTACGTGAGCTGAAGGTGCCACCGGTCCTGGGCCTCTGCCCCTTGTCACGGCCTGAGGCTGGACGTGCACCTGCAAGCACGGAGCGCTGAGTGCCAGGTGCCCTGTGGGGACTCGCACTTCCCCGCTCCCTGCAGCTCTGCTGAGCAGCCCTGGGTAGGGGAGCAGACCGCAGGCCCCACACGGGTCTGTCAGAACCCAAAGCGTTCAGCTGGCTGGACCCTTCTAGAGCGTCCCATCTGCTCATTTCACACTGGACCAGTCCCACCTGCACCTCACCTGAGGCATTTGGGGCCTCCACGGACATGTAGGGAAGATCACCCACATCATGCCTCACGCGTGTCACGGCAGCCCTGGCAGGGTCAGGCCGACTCCGAGTTCCCCTCCCCCCTTGCCGACACCCCTCCACACCGCTTCTTGCCTGAGGATCTGAAAGAAATTGGCACTGAGATCCACCTATACGTGGAGGCACCCCAGGAGGAAGCAGGTGTCACCCGGCCTCCGAGGGCTGGCTGAGCCTCTGTGCCCCTCCCTCCGCAGGACAAAATCCCCATGGCCCAGCGCCGCCGCTTCACGCGGGTGGAGATGGCCCGTGTGCTCATGGAGCGGAACCAGTACAAGGAGCGGCTGATGGAGCTGCAGGAGGCTGTGCGGTGGACTGAGATGATCAGGTGGGAGTTGCGGCCACCCCAGGAGGGGCTGCGGGATCATCCCTGACGGCAGGACTGCGGCTCCCTCCTCTGCACCTCCCTGTCTTCTGGGGGGACTGACGTGCGCTGGGTGCTTCCTGGTGGGAGCCAGAGAGTTGCAGGTAAGGGAGGAGTGAGGGCACTAGCAGGTTGCTCCCTGTGCCCTCCCCTGCAGAGCGTCCCGAGAGCACCCATCCGTCCAGGAGAAGAAGAAGTCGACCATCTGGCAGTTGTAAGCTGGGGGCCCCTGGCAGATGTGGGCAGCAGCTGCAGGGGAAGGGGCAGGGAGGTTCCCTGGTCCTCTGCCCACCCCTCACCTCCCTGTGCCTCCGGCAGCTTCAGCCGCCTCTTCAGCTCCTCCTCCAGCCCCCCTCCGGCCAAGCGCCCCTACCCCTCGGTGAACATCCACTACAAGTCACCCACCACTGCCGGCTTCAGCCAGCGCCGCAACCATGCCATGTGCCCGATCTCGGCGGGCAGCCGGCCCCTGGAATTCTTTCCTGACGAGTGAGTGTCCCGCAGCCCCCACTTGTGGCCTGCAATGGGGTTGGGGAGGCCCTGTCCTGAGGCTCCTCCCCTCCAGGCCCTGAAGCGGGACTTTGAGGGCAGCCTCCACCTTGCTGGCCACATGCCAGGGGTCGTGACCTCTCCCTGCACACTGCCTGCCCCTCCCTGCAGCAGGGAGCTGGGCTGCTTTGGCTCCACAGTATTTGGTTCAGGATGTCCCTTGGCAGAGGCTGTGCCCACCAACAGTCAGGGGGCTGTGCTGGGCTCCACGGTGGCCTCTGCAGCAAGGAGCCATTTCAGGCATCTGTCCAGCAGGGAGTCGCTGGCCATGCCTGTGCCCCGGCGGCACTCCAGGTCCCGGTCTGTGGAGCCCTCAGTGACTGTGGCAGCAGAGCAGCCTCTGGGTCGAGCAGGGGCCAGCTGTGGCCTCCAAGCCCAGGGGCATAGCCGGTGCCAGGAAAGCCACCCTTCCCAGCTGGGCACCTGGTGCCGGGAAAGCCACCCTTCCCAGCTGGGCACCCGGTGGCCGGGAAAAGGCGAGGATGGGCCCAGGCGGGCCTCCCTGCCGTGACCTCCCCCAGGACAAAGCTGGGGCACTGTGGGTGCCGCTCACCCTGGACAGAGACATCACCCATCATTCTTCCACTCAGCGACTGCACGTCCTCCGCCCGTCGAGAGCAGAAGCGCGAGCAGTACCGCCAGGTGCGTGAGCACGTGCGTAACGACGACGGCCGTCTGCAGGCCTGCGGCTGGAGCCTGCCCGCCAAGTACAAGCAGGTGCGGGCGGGCGCTGCGGGGACCGGGCGGGGCCCCGCAGAGGCGGGGCGTGGGTAAGGGGCGGGGCGCTGTGGGGCGGGGCGAGGGCGGGGCAGTGCCAGGGGGTGGGAGAGGACGGCGGGTGGGGCGGGGCCTGGCAGGTTCCTAGTGAGCCTCCTGGGCAGGGGTCTGGAGGGTCGGAGAAGGAGCCCCGCGGCTCCCACGCCCCCACCTGCCTCCAGTCTTGAAGTGGCTCTGCCGCCAGAAGCTGGCAGCTCTACCTGTCTCAGATTTCTGGAGGGATGGGTAGGAGCCAGGGCTCGTGCCCACGGCGCCTCCCTGCTCCCTGCAGCTGAGTCCCAACGGGGGCCAGGAGGACACGCGGATGAAGAACGTGCCGGTGCCGGTGTACTGCCGCCCTCTGGTGGAGAAGGACCCCACCATGAAGGTGAGCCCGCGAGGACCCCACTCAGGCTGGCTGGGCGAGCGGGAGGCTGGGGAGTGCCGGTGACACCCGACCTCGGCCCTGCCCTTGCAGCTGTGGTGTGCCGCGGGCGTCAACCTGAGCGGGTGGAGGCCCAATGAGGACGACGCTGGGAATGGAGTCAAGCCAGCGCCAGGCCGCGATCCCCTGACCTGCGACCGCGAAGGAGATGGCGAGCCCAAGAGCGCCCACACGTCTCCCGAGAAGAAGAAGGTGAGCATGGCTGAGGCCACTGGGCACCCTCCCTGGCTTAGTCTCAGGACAGCTCAGCTGCAGAGCATGCTGGGAGTGAGACACAGGACGGCTGGGGACAGCACCCGGAAGCAGGGCAGCGCAGGGGCTCCTAGACTGCGGGAAGCAGTGTCTTCCCTCCCCAGGACTGAGCCGCCTTCTGGGTTTTCAGTTTTCACCCGCCAGGTGGCCTGGAGTGGGCCTGCACTGGGCTGCAGGGGTCAGGCAGGCAGCAGGCACAGAGGAGCCCAGGGGCAGCAGAGCTTGCTTCCCAGGGGTGGGGGGCTTAGTTTTATGCCCAGCTTGGGCCTCTTGGAGCTCAGGGGCCTCCTCTGTGGAGGCAAAACCGTGTCTGTGAGTGCTTTAGAGTGCAGTCCTGAGTCTGCATTGTTCTGGTCCTGGGGGAGGACAGCCATGTCCCCTCAAGCTGTAGTCAAGGCTGGATCCTGACAGATTCTGGGAGCCCCATGGCCCCGTGCTGCCACCGGGTAGCCTCAAGCTCGGGCTCTGACCTTGATCCCGTGCCCTGAAACAGGCCAAGGAGCTCCCTGAAATGGACGCCACCTCCAGCCGGGTGTGGATCCTGACCAGCACCCTGACCACCAGCAAGGTGGTGATCATCGATGCCAACCAGCCGGGCACGGTGGTGGACCAGTTCACTGTCTGCAACGCGCACGTGCTGTGCATCTCCAGCATCCCCGGTGAGCAGCCGGAGTGGGCATTTCCACTCGGGCGCCACTCCCTTTTACTAGCAAGCTAAGTAAAAGCCCTGCCACACAGCAGCTGCCTTCTCGGGGTGTCCTGTGGACACGGGAATGTGGCAGTGGACGGTGGGAGGGGCAGCACCCAGTCATGTGAGGCCCTGGGCCCTGTTGCTGGGAGGAAGCTCGCAGCGGCCTCGGCCTCTTCTCCCTACCTACTCGGGACCCCATGCTCACCTGGTTAGAGGGCGACGGTGGGCACGGCCTGCAGCCTGAAGCATCACTCGGAGACCACCGGAAAACACTTCCTCATGCTGAATGTGAAACCTCCAGTTGGGCCGAAATCTCACGGCCTCACCAGGGGCTAAGGGGGTGTGGGTGAGGAGCTTCGTGTCACCCCTGTGGGCAGTAGCCTTGGTGATGTTCTGGGTCAGCCCCAACACTGGGAGGACGAAGGGGTGCCGAGGGCTCTGCCAGGTCTCTGGTGTGAAACCACAGGGCCGTCTGGGGTCTTGAGGGTCTGCCACAGGATCACAGGTTGTTTGCTCCCAGAACCAGAGTCTTACTACTCAGCTCCCGTTGGCCCAGGGGCCCACCCAACAGAGCAGGCTTGCTGGAGTCCCAGGCCTCCAGGCAGAGGGTCGTGGGTGGGCTGTGGGTGGAGCATGTGTGGAAGCTGGGTCTGCTGGGAAAGTGGAAGGCCAGCCCCAGCTCCCTCTGCCCCTGTGTAAGTGCTGGGCACGCCCTTGCAGTAGTGGGTTCCCCAGCACAGGCTGATGGGCCGTCCCTCTCCCCAGCGGCCAGCGACAGCGACTACCCCCCCGGGGAGATGTTCCTGGACAGCGACGTGAACCCAGAGGACCCGGGCGCAGATGGCGTGCTGGCCGGTATCACCCTGGTGGGCTGTGCCACCCGCTGCAACGTGCCGCGGAGCAACTGCTCCTCCCGAGGGGACACCCCAGTGCTAGACAAGGGGCAGGGTGAGTCCTGGGTGAGTTTCCCCCATCCCCTCATTCCCACGTTTTTGCCCAGCCCAAGCTCACGTCTCCTAACACAGGGGAGGTGGCCACCATCGCCAACGGGAAGGTCAACCCGTCCCAGTCCACAGAGGAGGCCACAGAGGCCACGGAGGTGCCAGACCCTGGGCCCAGTGAGCCAGAGACAGCCACATTGCGGCCCGGGCCTCTCACAGAGCACGTCTTCACTGACCCAGCCCCGACCCCGTCCTCTGGCCCCCAGCCTGGCAGGTCAGCTCTTGGGCTGGGGCAGGAGCAGAGGGAAGGCTTGCAGAGGTGGGAAGGGCCTCGGGGTCTTGGGGCAGGTGCGTGCTCCGTGGCCCCCCCTGGAGCCACCGTTCTTCCTGCAGTGAGAACGGGCCAGAGCCTGACAGCAGCAGCACACGGCCAGAGCCAGAGCCCAGCGGGGACCCCATGGGAGCAGGCAGCAGTGCTGCACCCACCATGTGGCTGGGAGCCCAGAACGGCTGGTAGGAAGGGCCCGGGGCAAGGTGGAGGGAGGGTCCTGGGTGAGCCCCTCGCCCATCGCCGCTTCCTTCCCTAGGCTGTATGTGCACTCGGCTGTGGCCAACTGGAAGAAGTGCCTGCACTCCATCAAGCTGAAGGATTCTGTGCTGAGCCTGGTGTGGGTGACCCCAGACCGAGGGCCGGGCGGCGCGGGGGAACGGGGCGGAGGGGGCCGGCACAGCCTGGCCCAAACCAGGCTCACCGCATTCCTGTTTCAGGCATGTCAAAGGCCGTGTGCTGGTGGCTCTGGCGGACGGGACCCTGGCTATCTTCCACCGTGGTGAAGGTGGGGCCTGGCAGCACGGGGTGTGTGGGTGGCAGCTGATGGCCCTGGCAGTGTTTAGCCAAGGGGCTTCTGGGGTTCCAGGCCTCTCCTTAGTCTGGCAGTGGGTGTCTCAACCCAATGCCCTCAGCAGAGGTGGGGCCTGGCCAGGCCTGAGCAGGTGTCCGGGGCTCCCTCTAGATGGCCAGTGGGATCTGAGCAACTATCACCTAATGGACCTGGGCCACCCGCACCACTCCATACGCTGCATGGCTGTTGTGTACGACCGCGTATGGTGTGGCTACAAGAACAAGGTGCACGTCATCCAGCCCAAGACCATGCAGATAGAGGCGAGTGCCGGCCAGGGCCCCGGGGAGGGGAAGAGGCTCCTGCTGGCCAGCAACTCTCCCGCATCTTCCATACGGAAGTCCACGAGGCCCTACGTGGGGCCCATCTCCCCCCGTACCACCTGTGACTCAGGCCCGAACAGGCGCAAAGCAGGCGCTGGCTGGGAGGTCTGAGGGGGCTGCAGGTGGCCCTGGAGCTGTGGCAGGTTTGGGGCTCCCCACTTCCTCTCCTCTCCCCGGCCCTGTTGATGGGCAGCCATGACTCCACAGAAGTCATTTGACGCCCACCCGCGGCGGGAGAGCCAGGTGCGGCAGCTGGCGTGGATCGGCGATGGCGTATGGGTGTCCATCCGCCTGGACTCCACCCTGCGGCTCTACCACGCACACACACACCAGCATCTACAGGACGTGGACATTGAGCCCTACGTCAGCAAGATGCTAGGTGAGGGGCCACGCCAGGTGGGGCGGTGGGGGACTCAAGGTCAGCCACCCTGACCGCTCTCCCCCACAGGCACTGGCAAGCTGGGTTTCTCCTTCGTACGCATCACGGCCCTACTTGTCGCGGGCAGCCGGCTCTGGGTGGGCACCGGCAACGGAGTGGTCATCTCCATCCCCCTGACAGAGAGTGAGTGGCCTGCACCCCTGCAGGGGCAGTGGTACTGCCAGAGGTGTATGTGGGTTCACAGGGGGTGGCTCTGCAGGGCCACCTGGGAGGGTGCCTTGCTGCCCCTATGCTGACCGCTGTCCTCTTCTCCCATGCTCCTTCCATATCCCCAGCTGTGGTCCTGCACCGAGGCCAGCTCTTGGGGCTCCGAGGTAAGCCCAGCCACCTCGTGTCCCCTCACGGGAGCCTCTCCCACCCTCCACCTGTATACGGGCTCAGTGCCTCTGGGTTCTCTCCCTGCAGCCAATAAGACATCCCCCACCTCTGGGGAGGGCGCCCGTCCCGGGGGCATCATCCACGTGTATGGCGATGACAGCAGTGACAGGGCGGCCAGCAGCTTCATCCCCTACTGCTCCATGGCCCAGGCCCAGCTATGCTTCCACGGGCACCGCGATGCCGTGAAGTTCTTTGTCTCGGTGCCAGGTGAGGCTGGGCACCTCCTGCCATCCACATCCCCTGCATGCCAGTGGCCGCCGCCTCCCCCAGGAAGCCGCTGTCCTGAATCGCTTCTGCCATCCCAGGGAACGTGCTGGCCACCCTGAATGGGAGCGTGCTGGACAGCCCAGCCGAGGGCCCTGGGCCAGCTGCCCCTGCCTCGGAGGTCGAGGGCCAGAAGGTGCGGAACGTGCTGGTGCTGAGCGGCGGGGAGGGCTACATCGACTTCCGCATTGGTGAGCGGGGCCCAGGGACAGGGCTGAGGTTGGGCGCGGGGGGAGCCTGGCCCTCACTCTGCTGCTTTGCCCGCAGGAGACGGAGAGGACGACGAGACGGAGGAGGGCGCAGGGGACATGAGCCAGGTGAAGCCCGTGCTGTCCAAGGCAGAGCGCAGTCACATCATCGTGTGGCAGGTGTCCTACACCCCCGAGTGAAGCTGCTGCCCTGCCTGGCCCGACCTGTACATAGGACCCCCGACCACCTGACCCCCGCCCACCCCGCGGGGTAGCCAGCCAGGCGCCGCCGCCCCTCTTCTAACCTCTCAACCTGCAGCTTTCACCTGAGTCTGGCCCCTCCAGCGGGCAGGGAGTGCGGGGATGCGGATCAGCTGGGAGGAGGAGGGGAGGGGTGCTTCCACCCGAGGGGAAGATGCTCTCGGGACAGTTTCCCGGGCAGCTCCTGGCCAGCTTCCAGCCCAGAGTCCTCAAGTCCAGGGCACCTTGGGCCCAGCGCAGGCAGAATCCGAGGTGGTCCTGGCTCTACCCTGGGCCTCCTACTCCCCAGCACCCCTGGAGGAGGCAGGGGCTCCCCGCCGCCGAGGCTGCCTGCCCTGGGCCCACCTCTGCATGCTGCTCATGGGGCCACCCTGCCTCCTGGGCCCTCACTCTGCCTAGGGGAGCTGGGCCAGGCACTAGCCTTTGCCCAGGGAGGTGGGCCTCAGGCTGCCCAGGTGCCTGCACCCCAGCCGGCCTTCTCTGGGGCCTCCCCGTCCTCAAGCCTCTATCCTGTCTGTCCCCACCCCAGCTGTCCCCTGCCCAGGGAGCTGGCATGAAAGCACGAGGCCCGGCTCCCTGGGGCAGCTGCTTGAGAACAGAGACTGCTACCCCATCCTGCCCATGCAGGCAGGCTCTCGCCAGCCCCGTTCTGACCCGTGTCCCCCCAGGCTCTGCCTGGGCAGAAGACTCACCTTGGAGGAGCGGGCCCTGGAGTCCTGTCCCTCCCAGAAGCCCCCAGGGTGGGATTTCTCAGGCTGCCAGGGCAGGCCCAGGCCTCAGGAAGAAGGGGAGGCCCCTGGCCTCTCCGGGATCAGTCCTAGGACACAGGCTCAGCCTCAGGTTGATGGGGGATGATGTGCTCCCGGGGCCTGCCTCCTGCACGGGGCTCCACGGAGCCCAGCTCCCAGACACGCTACTAAGTGCCTAGGGTTGCCCGCTGTGGCCTGCTCCCAGGGAGCAACAGAGAGGCCACCAAGCAGAGGCCCGTGGGGCTGAGGATGGAGCCGCCCCCAGCCGACTCCAAGCCCGCAGAGGGCAGACGCCACCCTGGACTGCTCTCCCTGCCCAGCTGGGCCTCTCTGGCCTATTCCTACCTTCCAGGCCCACTGCACTCCTGTCTGGGAGGCCCTTATGAGGGCAGCCCAGCCCCCGCGCCCACCCCCAACCAGAGAAGCACAGATCTTGGGGAGCTGCCCCACAAGCCCCGCTGGCCACCGAGGGCTGCAGCCGCTGCGCTGCAGGCTTCTCCCCACCACCCTGCCACCTCCACTGTGATGTATGTCCGCTCCCTCGTCTGTTCCCCCAGGATCTCAAAATGACTCCGGGCTAAGCAGTGGGGCGGCTGGGGGAGGGGTGACGATTCTCCTCAGGCTTTGGCCCTGCAAGCAAACCCACATATCTGCTCTGTATGTAATAAACGTCTTAACGTCGTAGCTGCCTGTTTCTGGGCCCAAACCGACACGAAAACGAAGACTTCACTTTATTATAAAAAAACATTGGACCACGTTGGGCTGGGCACCAGGACAGTGTCCTGGCACGTTTCCAGGCGAGCCGCGCAGGCTCCTGGAGCAGCTCCTCGGGCAGGAAGCCCTGTACGACAGGGATTGGAGAGGCCTGCGCCACCCTCCATGCAACGTCCAGACAGGCGGATGTTCAGCAGCCCGTCCAAAGGGATGTTCCAAGCGCTGTGGGGTGGGGCCAGAAGCCCGGCCACCTGGGCCCTGGAGGAGGCTGGAGTGTGAGAGCCTCTGCGACGCGCACCTGCCGGGCTACTCATACAGCCAGTGCCCAGCGCTGTCCTCCCAGCAGAGGAGCTCGTCTGCGCGGAACCAGAGCGCGATCTCGCGGCGGGCACTCTCCACCGAGTCGCTGCCGTGAATCAGGTTCCTGCGCGGAAGAGGCAGGTGTGAGCGTGGGAAAGAGACCTCCGGCACGGGTCCCACGCAGGCTGAACAGGGGGAGGCCGGACGGGGCTGGGACCGTCCCCGGGGCGGGCCTTACTTGCCAACCTCGATGCAGAAATCCCCGCGGATGGTGCCGGGCGGGGCGTCGGCCGGGTTCGTGGCCCCGATGAGCGCCCGCGAGGTGCTCACCACGTCCAGCCCCTGCCATACCTGTGCGGGGGAACGGGCACGGTATCACGCGGGGGTGGGGGTCCCGGGGCCGCCCGCCCGCTTCCCAGGTACTCACCATGGCCACCACCGGCCCGGAGGCCATATACTTGACAAGGCGGCCGTAGAACGGGCGTTCACGCAGCTCGGCGTAGTGCTCCCGCAACAGCTCCTCGGGGGCCTGCGGAAGGGTCAGGCCGCCTGCGCCCGCACCCGGCACCTAGGCGTCCCCAGGTCCCCGCTCCCCTTCCCCCCACACCGCGCCCCCGCTCGCTCACCGCGCCCCCACCTGCACCAGCTTCAGCGCCACCAACTTGAAGCCCTTCCTCTCGAAGCGCCGCACAATCTCGCCCACCAGCCGCCGCTGCACGCCGTCCGGCTTCACGGCCAGGAAGGTGCGTTCGTGTGCGCCGGTGCAGGCTGCGGGGCAGGCGGGGACGGGCCGTCAGGCCGGCCCAGCACCGGCCTCCCGTCCCCGGCCCGCGCCGCGCCGCTCACCCGCGGGGAAGAGGTTAGCGAAGATGGTCAGCACCAGGCAGATCATGATGGCGGTGCGGGAGCGGGATCCGCGGGGCGGGGCGGTGGCGCCCGGGGCGGGGCCTGCGCTTAAAGAGGCCTGGTCGGGGCGCGGCGGCCTCTGCGGGGAGGCTGCTTCACTTGCACCCCGGAACCCGGCAGCCGTGGGAGGCCGGAGGGCAGCTGCGGAGGCCAAGTCTCCTCCAGTAGCTCGGACACTAACTGTATCCCCCACAACCCGCCTAGGTGGTTCCACCCACGCGGCGCCCTGCTCCGCACCGCCCGAACCCCGCCCCCCTTCTGCGCCCCCCGCCCGCCCCCGGCCAGGGCCACGACCACAGCGTCAGCCCTTGTCTCCCCGGTCCTAAAGACAGCGCGCAAAGACACCACGACCCTGGGTACTTCTTTTCTCTTTATTCCCTTTCATAGCTTCTGCCGGGATCCAGGCAGAGAGAGCACTAATGGGGGAAAGGGAGCGAGCGCTTCCCGCTTTCCCCGGCGTGGGCCCTCGGAGTTGGGTGTGGGGGCAGCAGGGCCAGAAGAAAGGCACAGGTGGCGATTTGCCCCAGCCCTCCCCCGTAAGATGCAGACCCTCAGAACACGTCGCGGAAGGTGAGCTCCCTGCTCCGAGAGGCAGACTCCGGTGTAACGCAAAGACGGTTTCTTTCATCAATAAGGTCCCCACTGCCTCACAGCCCCTAAGGCCACCCGCTGGTTCTGGCATTCTAGACGGGGGTGCCCTTGGCCCTTCCTTTGTCTTCCTGTTTTGCAGGGTAATCCCAGGGTTCCATGCGTATCCTCTGCACATTCAGCATGGGCTCCTCGGTGCTTGTGTCTCCATTTTTCTGTCGTTCTGCGATAATCATGGCCCGGAGGAGAGGCGGGTACGGCACGGAGGCCAGGCTGTCTTCCGGCGCCGGCGTGAACGCGGTGAAGGCCTCCTCCTCGTGCTTGGGCACCAGCCGCCAGTCATGGTACATGACGTGTTCGATCTCCCGCGCCTCGGTCTCCGTCTTCCCTGATGAAGGAAAAGAGGCGTCTGAAAACACTTGCTGTGCCGTCGGCGGTCGGCATCGAACTGCCGGGCACCTGCTCTCCCGAGCCTTACCTTTGAAGGTCAGGATGCCCCAGGCCTTCCCGTGGTCCAAGTTCTGCAAAGCCAGAAGGAAGCGGGGTCAGCTCGCAAAGCTCTCGGCCCCCGAGGTCAGGAGGTGGGAGCCTCAGCCACGCAAACCTGCAGGGAGGAGGGGAGGCGGGGAGACCAGGCGGCTGCAGGGGCGGGGTGCGGACGGGGTGCACGCACCTGCGCCGTGTAGTCGGGCCGCACCCGCGTGAGGCGCCAGTAGCACGGCTCGTCGTGCTGCCACAGCCAGGACTTGCGCGTGACCAGGCGGCCCAGGCCGAAGAGCGGGAGGCGGCCGAGCAGCTGCAAGAGGCGGCTCTCGCGGCGCACGTCGGCCCAGGCCCGGACCGGCAGCCGGCGTCCAGAGAACGGCCGCGTCAGGGTCTCGTAGTCCACCGCGTAGAGCTGCGAGTCGCGCGGCCTGTTCAGTTGCTCCCGCAGGGCGCGCACGCGGCGGGCCAGCTCCGCGATCAGCCGCGGACGCACCTTCTTCCGCGCCATGGCTGGTCCGCGTCCTCAGCGGTCCGGCCGGAAGTCACCGGAAGAGGCCGGTGTCCCAGGCTAAAGTGTTCGGTCGCGGCCGGAAACGAGGAAGAGGTCGGTCCGGCCATGGCGCGGGTTGGACCCGGGAGGGCGGGGGTCTCTTGCCGGGGCCGGGGCGGGAGCGGTCAGCGGCGACCTCCAACCTGGGAGATCTCAGACTCCGACGCTGAGGACTCCGCCGGCTCGGAGGCCGCCGCGAGAGCCCGGGACCCAGCGGGTGAGCGCAGGGCGGCTGCCGAGGCGTTGCGGCTGCTGCGGCCGGAGCAGGTCCTGAAGCGCCTCGCGGTGTGCGTGGACACAGGTGCGGCGGAGGGCACGGGCGATACTCGGGGTAGGAAAGGCCTTTCTCCGCCAGGCGGCGCCCTCTGTCCGACTGGGCGGGGCGCGCGCGCCGAGGGGCCTGGGGCCGGGCCCGCCTCCCAGTCGGGGGTTTGTGCCGAATGCAGACTCCCCGGTCCGGGCACCCGCCCAGGTAGGGCGCTCGCGAGGGTGGAAGGAAGCAGTGACCGCGCTCCTCTCCCCCGGTCCCAGCCATCCTGGAAGACGCCGGTGCCGACGTCCTGATGGAGGCCCTGGAGGCCCTGGGCTGCGAGTGCCGCATCGAGCCCCAGCGCCCGGCCCGCAGCCTGCGGTGGACCCGAGCGAGTCCCGACCCCTGCCCCCGCAGCGTGAGTGGTCGCGGGTTCCCGAGGGCCAGCCCCGAGTTGGCTGTTTTGCTTCCATGATTTCAGCCCTGGAGCTGTCCCTGAGGTAGCGGCCCTGGGCCGTGCGCGTCTCGCGGATGGGTAAAGCAAGGATGGAGAACGGGAAGTGGAGGTGCCCAAGCCGTTCTGCTGGTATAGAGCCGAGCTGGCTGGAGAAGGTTCTGTCCCGAGTCAGGCTGTGGTCAGGATTCCTGCCGGCCACAGAGACCTGGCCTGAGCTTGGCCTTGGCAGGAAAGGGAACACTGGGCTTCTGTAGAGCAGGCCTGTCAGGGTCTGGGCTTGGCTGGGGCCACGAACCGCTTTGCTGCTGGACTGCCCAGGCAGGGCCCCTGGGGCACCCGGGGTTGAGACAGGCAGCAGCGCGTCCCCATGTCCCCACAGCTGCCTCCTGAAGTGTGGGCTGCAGGTGAACAGGAATTGCTGCTGCTGCTGGAGCCCGAGGAGTTTCTGCAGGGCGTCGCCACACTGACCCAGGTGCTCGGGTGGTGGCAGTACTCCCTCTCTAATCAGGAGGGGTGGGTTCCCAGCCGGGAGGCGCCTGCTCCGCCGGTCCCTGCCCTTGTAGACAGGGCTGGAGGGGGCATGGGGCAGGCCAGGACTCCTCTCTGATCCAAAGCCGTAGAGGTTTCTAGGGTGAGATGGAGAAAGCTCCTGGGCACCTGCGGAGGCTACAGCTGCTCCTAGAGGATCCTGAGAAGTGTCAGGAGGCCAGGGTCCGGGCAGTAGGCTGCAGGCTTCGTCCTCTGACAGCAGACAGCCCGGCCCCGCCTGCGAGGAGCAGTGCTCAGGTGCTGTTGTGCCAGGTAGCGTGGGGTTAGGCTAGACCCCCTGCCAGGTCCCTGTGTCCCAGGATCAGTGTCTCTCAAGCCGCTGCTTTGTGCTAGGTCAAAGCTAGGCTGGAGTACAGAGGTGGACCGGGATGAGGGGCTCAATGGAACTGACATGTGCCCGAGCAGCCACTCCAGGGTCTCCTTACCCTCTTTGGCCTCGTGGGAGGCACAGAGCTGGTTTTCTCAGAAGGGGTAACAGAACAGAGGCTCCTCTCGGCACCACTGGCTCTTTTTCAGGCTTGCTGTTCTGCAAACCAGCTGTGGCCTGGTGGCCCATGGCCGTAGGCCGCAGCCTCCTGTGAACAACTGTGCCACACGTTCTCATCTTCAGATCTCTGGCCCAACCCGCTGGGTGCCCTGGATCTCCCCCGAGACCACCGCCCGGCCCCACCTGGCTGTCATCGGGCTGGATGCCTACCTGTGGTACCGCTCACTCTCATGCCCACAGCAGGGCTGGCTGGGACGGGGGTTCGGGGAGGTGGGCACACTTCTGGTGTTGCTGTGGCACAGCTGATCCCACTTCCCCAGGTGGGCTCTGGCAGAGGCCAAGCTCGGGCAGGGCAGGCCCCATGGGGAGCGGGGAGGAACGGTCACCTCTGCTCAGGTCTCGCCAGCACGTTTCCCGGGGGACACAGCAGCCAGAGAGCCCGAAGGTGGCCGGTGCCGAGGTGGCCGTCAGCTGGCCGGAGGTGGAAGAGGTGAGGGCCTGTCTGAGCTGGGTGAGTCAGGTGGCCTGGGTCCCAGTGATTGGGCTGCTGGCTGGGTTTGGTTCCCAGCATGGTACATGGGGCAGCTATCAGCTGTGTGTCCCGGGTAGCCTTCCTCTGGCTCGTGCCCACCAGCTTGCCTCCTCCCCAGGCCCTGGTACTCCTGCAGCTCTGGGCAAACCTGGACGTGCTACTGGTGGCCTCTTGGCAGGAGCTGAGTCGGCACGTGTGCGCCATTACCAAGGCTCTCGCCCAGTATCCCCTCAAGTGCGTGATGCCAAGGCTGAAGGGGGGCAGGATCACCTCAAGGTGGTGGTGCCTCCCCGGCCTTTGGGGAGCTGCTCACGAGGTTCTAAAAGGCTTCTCCCTGTCCCCAGGCAGTACCGAGAATCCCAGGCTTTCTCCTTCTGCACAGCAGGGCGCTGGGCAGCCGGCGAGCCAGTGGCAAGAGACGGCACAGGGCTGCAGGCGGCCTGGCGGAGGCAGATCAGGCAGTTCAGTCGGGTCAGCCCAGCCGTGGCTGATGCGGTTGTCACAGCCTTCCCCTCGCCCCGCCTTCTGCAGCAGGTGGGCCCCTGCCTCCTCGAAGCCCTCCAAGTGCAGAAGTCCCGTCCCCAGGCGCCCTCTCATGCCTTTGCCTGCTCCTAGGCGCTTGAGGCCTGCAGCACGGAGCAGGAGCGCATGGGACTCCTAGCCGACCTTCCTGTGCTGCCCAGTGAAGGCGCGCGTCCCCGCAGGGTGGGGCCTGACCTCTCCCGCCGCATCTGCCTCTTCCTGACCACAGCCAACCCTGATCTCCTGCTGGACCTGGGCTCCTGACCACAAGTGGGACCACCAGGACAGCATGCAGCCTTGGGGACCAGACACCCTGGGCAGTGGGGGAGGACCCCAGCCACATGTGGACCCTCAGCCTGGGTGGGTTCTCTGGCTGAGCAGGTCTGACCTCAGGGGGAGGGTGGGTGGTTGCAGGAGAAGTTTTAGGTAGCTGGGAGGAGAAGAGGGGCTTCTGGCTGGCAGATGGCTGGCGGTTCCTGTGCTGAGTCCTGAACACGTAGGCCACAGGGGAGCTCAGCAGCAGGGCTGTGTGCCCCCCACACACGCACACTTGGCAGGGACCAGAAGGCAGCACCAGGGCCCCACTGCCACCTGGAGGCTTGGGGGGTGGCACCCTCAGCCAGAAGCAGTAAGGGACTCCCAAGGATGTGGAGGGGCAGTGAGGCCTGGGAGAAGGCCCAGGATGCTCGCAAGCCTGGCCTCTGCACGGATACGTTTCAGCTCACGCCATGTGGGTGTTAGACATGAACTCTACGTTTATTGCAGTCCTTTAAGTCTATGACGGTGGGGCAGCCGCTGACAGCATGCAGAGCAAGTCAGGAAAAACCGAGGCCCTGTGGGAACAGCAACGCGGCCTCCAGCCAGGCTCTCGTCCTCGCAGCCTCCCACAAGACGTGGGGCTCAGGGCAGCCGCTTCCCCACCCAGCACAGCAGCAGAGGGGCCCTAGAGCCCCCCCGAGAAAGGACTGTTCCAGCCTCGGGAGCAAGAGATGACTCCCTCCGGACGGGCCTCATCCAGCTCCGCCCTGGAGTGTGGCTGGAAGGAAGGGACAGAGGAGGAAGGGACAGAGGAAAGGGGCCGTCCCAGCCCGAGAAGGCAGTTCCACTGGGAAGTCAGTCAGGTCCGGCGGCAGCGCTTCCTCTGGCAGGGCCGAGGCTCGCGACTGCTGGGGTGGGCCGAGGTCGCTGCCTGGGGATCAGACACTGGAGCCTTGCGGCGGCTGCAACTCATGCTCAGGACCCAGCCCAGCTTGTTGTGTAGCACCTGCTTGAGGCCCGGCGGCAGCGGCAGACCCTCCAGCGTGTCTCCCGAGTCTGGCCGCAGCTGGCGCAGGCGGTGGCAGCACAGGTACTGGAGGGAGGTGGCGCTGGCGCAGGAGCGGGTGACCTTCATGCTGCTCCGGGCCGCCGTGGAGCACACCATCGGGTAGAATCTCTTGTTCTGCAGCTTGGTGGCTGCCACACCTGGAAGGGAGGGGCCCAGCCTGAACCCCAGGCAGGGAAGGGGCCAGCTACTGGGCGCAGCCCCTCAGACCTCACGCTACAGTCACCCGGGTGGGCAGCTGGCACGGCTGAGGCAAGGCAGGGTGCACGCGCTGGCCCTGCCACTCCAGCCTGGCCTCACTGTCCCACCCCCTGGGACCCTGGGGCCTCAGGCTTCTGGGAGGAACCCTTTCAGAAAACCTCAGTGTCCACTGGGCTGGGGCGCGGTGGCCGCCTCCCTCAGGGTGACAGCTGAGAGGAGCTCAAGTCCTGTGGCAGCCTCACCTATGCACTTCCTGTTCTTGAAAAAGGTGAGCGTGCCGTGCCACGTGTCCAGGTGCACGCCAATGATGGAGCCCTGGCCGAACCGCGACGAGAAGCTGGTCTTGTCGCCCTTGTGGTGGAGGAGGCCTGGGGGCAGCCAGGGTCGCAGTGAGCCCGGGAGCTCCAGGCTCGGCCCCGCCCCACCCTGGGCCTCACGCACCCGTGTAGGAGAGGCCCCAGCTGTCCTCATCCCTGCCCAGCAGGCTGCAGAACGTGTGGCGGTATTTGTCCAGGTCCACGTCCGACGTCCCGATGCCCACCATCTAGGAACGGGGGCCAGGCAGAGGGCGCGGGGCTGGGCTGCCAGAGCCAGGTTCCCCAGAAGCACCCTGGGCCGAAGCAACTTACCATGTCGGTGCCGTAGACGGGAGAGGTCATCTTGATCTCCCAGAAGTGCTGGCCCTCCCCCAGCTCCTTGGTGCCCCGGATGGCCGCTGTGCCGCAGCTGTACTCCATGTGGAAGCTGACCTTACGGTTGTCACAGCTCAGCAGGGTGGCTGATGACTTATTCAAGTCATCCCAGACCCAGTCGAAATCTGCAAGAGAGGCCCAGGCTGGGGCAGCCCTGAGAGCTCCATGGGGCTCTGCCCTGCCTGCCCCCAGGCCCGCCCGCAGTGCAGTCCCAGCAGGGGCTGGGCCCCACGCTCACACTCGTCTTCCTCTCCGCAGCGGCAGTCCTTGCCCCGGTGGGCCGAGTGCAGGCTGCTACAGAAGGAGGCCTCGCTCTGCCCAGCACAGTCACAGAAGGACTCGCCGGTCACGGGCACCGCACTGGGGATGGATGGCGGCAGCATGGAGTACTCGGGGTCGGAGTCCGAGTCGCTGTGCTGGGAGAGAAGAGCCGGCTGTTCCTACCTGTTGCCCGCTCTCTACCCTCTCACCCTTGCCCTCTGTCCCTGTCCCACCCTGTCCCTGACCCACCCAGGAAAGGATGGGGGTCCAGGCCTCCAGGGACTTCACAGTACCCCGAGCGCACAGCCAGGCTCCTTCCCAACGGGCTCTGGCTCTGCCCCATTCTGCATGACCAGGAGGGCCCTGGAGGCCCAGCCACTAAGCAGTAGCCAAGGCTGCCTGGCCTCCAAGTGGTTTCTAGATGGTGGATAAGCCCCAGGTCCACCCCACCTGCCCAGAGCTGAGATGGTGTGGACACCTTCCCTGCTAGGCCAGCCCTGCAGGGGCCCCCAGGCAAGGCCACCACCCCCACACCAGGCCCAGCTGCAGCCACCTGGCCTCAGGGCAGTCCCCACCACACTGTGGCCCAACGACCTTCCTGTTACCTGAGCAGACCTGGCTCACCACAGGGTCCTACTGCCCAGTGCCCACTACAGGCCCCGCCCCTCCTGGTGCAGGTTTCAGCTGTCACCTCCCTGAGGCTTCTCCAGCCCCTTCACCCCTGTTCCATTTTTCTTCTTTTGCTTCACTGAAGTTCTCCTTGGTCCTGATTCTTGGCCTCTTCCCACCATAATGTGAGCTCCTTGTGGGAGGCAGTGCCCCTCCCAGCCTCCTCCCTGTCACAGGCTGTGTGGGGGCCACCCAGGGGCTGAATGGACCGGGGGGTCAGCAGGGAGAGTGCTAAGTGGTCGTGGGGGGCTTGTGGCAGAGGCCTTGTGACAGTGAGGGTTGAGGGCTGGTCCAGAGAGGTGATGTGATCCCCAGGAGAAGCCACAGGGGACCATGACATGGGCGCCACCAGCTACCAGGTGAACGTGGACCTATCCAAAGCCAGCTTCAGGGCAGGACACTGTCCTCTCTGGAGGGGATGGCCCCACCCCACAGACAAGGCAGGCCCAGACAACTCTACCCCACTGCCTAGAAGTACGGGTCCCCAGAGCCAGGGTAGACCCCCTGAGTCAGGAGCCCGGGCACAGAACTGAGCACTTGCACTGCAGGCCCAGGGCCGGGTTCCCTGGAGAAGGAGAAAGACTGAATGCCACTGCCTACCTCCTGCTCACAACACACTGCAGGCCCATTTGGTGACACAGGACAAGCAGCACATGTGTCGAACACTGCCGAGCCCGCAGGCACGCCTGCATCCCACAGCCACGAGCCTGTCAGGCTCAGGCATGTGACCTGCAGGAGCTGGAGGCGGGCGGGAAGGCAGGTGGGGGCCTCTCCCTGGCTGAAGCAGGGAGCTCCAGGAGACCCCAGGACGGCCCCCACCCGGTGGGTAAGGACCCTGTTTCCCAATTTTCCCCCAAGGCCTAATGGACCCACCGGGCTTAGGGAGTCCTCACTCGGACTGGGAGAGGAGCCCACCCCTCCCAGGACACCTGGCTGAGCCGGAACAGCAGCGCAGGGGAGCTGTGACAGCAGAGAGCAGCACCAGGTCACACAAGCAGCCGCCCCGGAAGGACACGGCCCATGGTGACAGAGGACAAGCAGCATGCGTGTGTCAGACACTGGCCTGGCCTGTGGACACGCCCGCATCCCACAGCCATGACCCTGCGAGGCCAGGAGAGACTGCTCCAGGGCACATGACCTGTGGCAGCTGGAAGTGGGGCAGGGAGGCGCAGCCACACTCCTGCTCTGGTCGGAGGGAGATCTCAGGAAACTGACTGGGAAATCACCCCCCACAGGGACCCCCACCCCTCCCAGCCTCACTGCGCCCCATCAGGCCAGGCAGCTGCCCTCAGGGTCTGCCAAGGTGGGAGTCAGGGGCCATGGGTGCAGGTAGCTCTGCCTGCAAAGCCCACAAGCATGTCAGATCACCTGGGCTGCAGACAGACAAACACCTGAGCTGTTCTGAATACCTTCAGGTTCCTAGCCTCCCTGAGCAAGTGCAGAAATTTTTACCTTCAAGGATCAGGGTTTTTTTGTTTGTTTTTTAACACACATATATGTGAACAAAGAGTATGTGTTTGTACTGGCAGAAGCAGCGTCTGGTAGGACAACCAGCAAGTTAACAATGGTCACCTCCAGAAATGGGCTGGGTAAACCAAAGAATTTTTTTTTTTTTTTTTTGAGTCAGGCTCTAGCTCTGTCACCCAGGCTGGAACGCAGTGGTGTGATCACGGCTCACTGCAGCCTTGACCTCCCTGGCTCAAGCAATCCTCCCAGCTCAGCCTCCTGAGTCGTTGGGACTACAGGCACGTGCCACCACGCCTGACAAATTTTTTAAATTTTTGTAGAGACAGCGTTTCACCATGTTGCCCAGGCAGGTCTCAAACTCCTGGGCTCAAGTGGTCCTCCAGCTTCAGCCTCCCAAAGTGCTAGGATTATAGGTGTGAGCCACAGTGCCCAGCCCCATAGTGGAGAATTTCTGTTGAATGAACCAAAAGCAACTGCCAACCTCTCCATACACCATGTGTTTCAGAGGAGAAAGCACAGTGAAGAATGCAGTGTGTTCTGAGGTCCTGTCACCCCTGAGGCTGTGTGTGTCCTTTGCCAAATTAAAGAGTCTTACTGAATGTGGTGCATCCAGGAGACAGGCCCAGGGTTGGACTGGTCCTCTGGCCTCAGAAGCATCTTTTTCTCCGACTGATTCCCTGTTCAGGTAATGCCTGCCTGCCTGCCTGCCTAGGGCATCTCCACACCTTAGGCCAGCCACGTCCGCCTCGCCCGCTGGGACCTACCTGCCCATCAGAGTCGTAGCCCCAGTTAGTGGAGCCTGCTAGAGCCACGGCCCGGGCATCTGCGTCTCGGCGGGCTGCACTCAGGACGAAGTGCCAGGCCCTGCTGTTCCGGGGGCGTCTGGCCATGGTGGAAAGAATCTAGAAGAAAACACAGGGTCTGGGCAAAGGAAGACTCACAGCACTCCCAGCCCTGAGCTTCCAGGCTGGGCCACGGACCCACTTAAAGTGGGGACTGCAGGGGCCGCACCGGTGCCCAGCCAGGGCTCCAGAACGCTTCAGGAGCCCGTACCTCACGCCAGGATCTGAGCAGCTCAATAAAACCCAGGTAGATCCTGTGAAGCGCCACCCAGACACCCATGACTCCGGAATGCGAATCCCAGCCCCTCTCTCCAGCTCCACCTCACGAACCTGGCTGCCCCGCCCGCCTGTCCCGCAGGCATCTAAAACCTCCACTCGCTCCTCCTCTGTCGTCCAGTTTGACAAATGGCATCTCCGGCCTCCCAGTTCCTCATGCCAGAAGCACCGTGACCGCTCCCCGACACCTTCCCCTCATGCCCGGCCCGACCGCCGCACCCGCCTGCATCCTCCTCCCGCCACCATCTCCTGGGCCGCGCAGCTCGCCTTCCCCTCCGCTCGCTACCGCCAGGGCTCCTCGTGAAACACAAATCTTAAAACCTGCTCAGCGCTGGCCGCTGTTATGGTATAAAATGCAAAAGGCTGCGAGGGCCAGGTCTGCGCTTCCCAGGCCACCTGCCTGGCACCTCCCTCGCCAGCTCCGGGGTTCCCGCCTAGCCTTCCAGGGCCGACCCCTGCGCCGGGCTCGCGGCTGGCAACGCCCGCTGGGCCCCGGGTGGGGTTCCAGGGAGGCCAGGGCGGATCGCGGCGCCCGGACCGCCGAACCCTGCCCAGCCCCAGGCGAGCGCGTGTGCAGCGGGAGCCGCCCTCCCCGGCGGCAGCCCGGCCTGGCTGTCCCCTCCCGCGGGCGCGCGGGTTCCGGAGTCGGCGGCACCGGGGAAGCCTCTCTCGGGCGCGGCCCTCGGAGAGGAACAAAGGCGGCGCCCTGGCCGCGCTGCTACCGCCGCGCCCGCAAGGTCAGCGCGCCCGCCCAGAGCTCGAGACGTCGGCCCGTGCCCCGCCGCTCACCTGCAGCCCCCGCTGCGCGCTCCGCCGGCCCGGCCCTGACCCACTTTCCGCCCCGGAGCGAGACGTAAACAATCCCCGCCCCCTGCGCCCATTGGCTCCGGCGGCGAGGGGCGGGCACACCTGTCTCGGAGCTTCGGGAGAGGGGGCGGGAGTCGGGTGACAAAGCTATTGCCGAGAGGTTTCAGGAACTGTCAGTCCTAATCCAACGTTCCTATTGGTCAGTTCCCAAGCGGTTGGAGACAAAGCCCGCGCGCACATTGGACCCGGGTGGGAGGTGGTACCGCAGGCCGCGTTGACCGGAAAGTAGGTCCGTGTCATCGTCTGCGCCGGAACCTGCGGGACCGGATCGAGAGCTCCTCCGGCAAGCTGATTGGCTGGGACAGCAGGATTAGGCCTGTCAAGAAGAGCCACGGGCGGGCACGCACTGCCCATTGGTTGGAAGGCCCTTCGCTCTAGCTGGGAGGCTGACGGCCCGCGGGCGTAAGCGCACTGCAGCCGCGAGCTCTTGGCGGCGGCGGGATGGAGGCGGCGGCCGGTGAGTTGCGGGCTAGGGTGCAGAGCCGCGCCAGGGCCTCGCTTGGGGCCCCGCCGCGTCCCTTCCCGGGGCGGCCTCGCTGCGTCGCGCGCCTCCGGTGCGACCATCACGGCCGGCGTGGCTGGGCCGGGCCAGAGGCCGCGGCGCGGGCATTTTCTAAACAGGGTCGTTTCCCGCGTGCTCCTGCTTCGATGTGGGAGCTCCGTGATCTCGGAGGGCCTGAGTGGTGGAGTTGGGGGAGCTTTTAAAGTTAACTTTGTTGAGCACCGCGTTGTAGGCGGGCGCGGTGGCGCCTGTGGGCCCCGCTATCCTGGAGGTCGCGGTTGCAACTGCACCGCAGCCCGGGCGGGAGCGAGACCCTGTCTCTAAATAAATCACACGCGCGCAGTCATGAAAGTAAGATGGACGCCAGAATCTCGCATGCTTTTAAGTTCTTTGTGGAAGTGGCGCTCTCAGTGTTCAGAAAAGTGTAAGTGGCGCGGGACAGAATTCACACCAGTGGGGACGATCCGTTCGCCAGATCAGCGCCGTGGGCCCTCCTGAGTAGTGGGAGCCGCGTTTATCTTCTAAGAGACCTCGAGTCCGGTACCAAAAGGAAAACATTCCTCGGACAGCAAGGTCTTGCAGCACAACTCTGACAGATTAGAAACCGAGTGCTGGAGTCTTTTGTTTGTTTTTGAGACGCAGTCTGGTTCTGTCGCCCAGGCTGGAGTGCAGTGGTGCGATCTCCGCTCACTGCCAGCTCCGCCTCCCGGGTTCACGCCATTCTCCTGCCGCAGCCTCCCGAGTAGCTGGGACTACAGGCGCCCGCCACCACGCCCGGCTAATTTTTTGTATTTTTAGTAGAGACGGGGTTTCACCGTGTTAGCCGGGATGGTCTCCATCTCCTGACCTCGTGATCCGCCCGTCTCAGCCTCCCAAAGTGCTGGGATTACAGGCGTGAGCCACCGCGCCTGGCCCAGTGCTGGAGTCTTATTCCAGAGGAGAAGCCTGGAAAAGCCTGTCTTTATTATCAGGACGGACTTACTACAAAGTAAGAATATTACTGAGATTGATAGAAGGTTTTTTTTTTTTTTTGAGACAGGGTCTTAATTGTCGCCAAGGCTGAAGTGCAGTGGCACGATCATAACTCACTGCAGCCTTGACCTCCTGGGCTCAAGCGACCCTCCCACCTCAGCCTCCTGAGCACCTGGGACCACAGGATGCACCACCCCGCTTGGCTAAGTTTTTAATGTGTAGACATGGGGTCTGAATACGTTATTGAGAGTGGTGCGGAACTCCTCCTGGACCGAAATGATCCTTCCACTTTGGCCTCTCAGAGTGCTGGGATTACTGGCGTGAGTCACTGCACCTAGTCCAAGCTTTCATTTTTTTGTTGGGGGGAGACGGAGACTCGCTCCGTTGCCCAGGCTGGAGTGCAGTGGCACAATCTCGATGACGGCTCACTGCAATCTCCACCTGCCAAGTTCAAGCAGTTCTCCTGCCTCAGCCTCCCAAATAGCTGGGATAACAGGCACACGCCACCATGCCTGGCTAATTTTTTTGTATTTTTAGTAGAGACAGGGTTTCGCCATGTTGGCCAGGCTGGTCTCGAACTCCTGACCTCAGGTTATCCACCCACCTCGGCCTCCCAAAGTGCTGGGATTACAGGCGTGAGACACCGCGCCCGGCCCCAAGCTTTCTTTAAACGGGGAAAATATGCACATAAAAATTCAAAAGGCCTAGGCTGGGCAAGGTGGCTCATGCCTGTAATCCCAGCACTTTGGGAGGCCAAGGCGGGCGGATCACTTGAGGTCAGATTTGAGACCAGCATGGCCAACATAGCGAAACAGTCTCTACGAAAAAAAAAAAAAAAAAATTAGCTGGGCATGGTGGCGCACGCCTGTGGTCCCAGCTACTCTGGAAGCTGAGGCTTGGGAGGCTGAAGCACGAGAATTCCTTGAACCCAGGAGGCGGAGGTTGCAGTGAGCCGAGATTGCACCACTGTACTCCAGCCTGGGCGACAGAATGAGACTCCCTCTCAAAATAAAAATATACATTTACTGTAAAAATATATTTGTCCAGAACGTGGAATGATCTGGATTTGCTAACCCATAAGGCTGACCGGGACTCATTGTCCATGGAGAGCGCACTCGCCTTCCTCGGGGAGATGGTGCTTCGCCTCCTTCCTGCACTTCCAGCCCCACTGCCCCACCCGGCAGGCTCATGCTGACTGTGCTTTGCTGACAATCTGCTTAGGAGCTGCCTCAGTTTGCTGAGAAGTGAAATGTTCTTGGGGGAACCCTCAGGGTTGTTGTCCCGGTTCCTGACACTAAGGCCTGCATTTAGCATGGTGCTCAGCCCAACACACCAGACAGGCACCGTTCCCCCACCTCTGCCAACGAGGAGAGCCCCTGGAGGTTAACACTGCCGCTGGTGCCAGCACTGATGGCAGCATGGCAGTCAGGACCCAGGCCTGACAGAGTCCCTGGCAGCTACAGAAGTGCATGCTCCCTCTCTGCACGGGCCACTTCCGGTACCTCTTGGTGTTGAAGTAATTTAAGTCAGAACCTCTTTTATTGCCCCAGGGGTGACCACGAGGCCGTGGTCTCGGGGCTTTGTGTTTGCAGGAGTGTGGGGCTGGGGCTGCCTTTTCCACGTCCCCTGGAGGAGACCTCAGGCAGCCTCTGTAGGTCTGAGGACCCGCCTGCATGCCAGGTTCTCCAGGAGGCTTTGGACTTGGGAGCCTTTGAACCTGCCCTTGAGAGGCGGATCAGGAGGGGGCAGGTTTTACGCATCATGTGTTGAGCCCCTCACACGCACCCTCCAAGGACCTGTCGGGGATGGAGCAGCTTGCTGGAGACAAGGGGCATGGCCTCAGCGGTGGCGCTGGGGTGAGAATGCAGGGGTTTTGCCAAGGTATCTGCACACAGCAGCCCCTGCCGCGTGGCAGGGACAGGATGGGACCCTGGAAGGAAGAGGAGCTGGAGCTGTGCTGGAAGCAGCCGGCTCCCCTCACCTACCGCACATTGCAGGGTCCGAGAGCCGGGGACGCTGGTGTGCGACAACGCGTGGTTGTTGCCACCCACCCTGGGCCCTCTGCTGCCTCTGCCGAGCCCAGGTGCACTGGCTGGGGAAAGAGTGGAGTCTATTTGGTTCCCGTTAGAAATAGCAGGGGGCTGGCAGTTTCATGATCATGTCACCCACGTGTGTGTTTGCACACGCTTGCGCACGAAGGAACACATGCACCCTTGCACACAGCGAGAGGAGAGTTGGGCAGTTTCCACTCTCAGCAGCGCCGCCTCAGGCAGGTGCAGGGAGTGCCGTGGTCTTAGAGGGTCCCCCCTGGGTCTGGGGCTGCAGGGGACCTGCCTGGAGGTCTTTACAACGGGGCAAAGTGGGGCAGGGGCTGCCTCTGGGTCTGGCGATTCACCACTGCCCCGCTCAGAACGTGGGTGCAAGAGGCAGTGGGTGACCCTGCGTGTGTGGGCACAGTGGGCACCAGGAGCCCTGACCTTCTCTGTCATGTTTCTGACCAGAGCCTGGAAACCTGGCCGGCGTCAGGCACATCATCCTGGTCCTCTCAGGAAAGGGGGGCGTTGGGAAAAGCACCATCTCCACGGAGCTGGCCCTGGCACTGCGCCATGCAGGCAAGAAGGTGAGCGCCCTGCCCCTCACTGGGCGGAGCCCCGGGCAGCTGCCCGCATCCCGGCGGAGGCCTGGCGGTGCCCCTGGCCTAGGCTGTGCCGCTCCTTGCAGGTGGGAATCCTGGATGTGGACCTGTGTGGCCCCAGTATCCCCCGCATGCTCGGGGCGCAGGGCAGGGCTGTGCACCAGTGCGACCGCGGCTGGGCACCCGTCTTCCTGGACCGGGAGCAGAGCATCTCGCTCATGTCTGTGGGCTTCCTGCTGGAGAAGCCGGACGAGGCCGTGGTGTGGAGAGGCCCCAAGAAAAACGGTAACGGCCGGGCGGCGCGTCCGCTGTCCTGGTGAAGGGGGTTAGCGTCGGTGCCGGCCTCTCCTGTGGAAATGTCCCTCTTCGGCAGCCAGTCCCGTTCCTGGGCACCTGCACATGACACCCACGACCAGGCACAGGGCTCGGGCTGGCGGTGTGTCTCCAGTTGGGTCCGTGCTGCCACACAGCTGTCCCCAACTCCCGGTCAGAGGGAGTGGGGTCTGCTGAGACCCTGGCCACGGCATACAGGGACCTGAGGCCGCAGTGTGGCAGGTCATAGGGGCAGAGCTGAGGGGGTTCTGGTGCCTCTGGAGCAGGTGGCATTAGACGCCCCCAAAGGCAGGGAGAGGCTGGTGGGAGTGAGGCGCAGGCTCTGGGTGCACCAGTGGGGCATCCACCACGGAGAATGTGGGTGCTCCCATGTGTGGGTACAGACGACTGGAGGGTCCTGGTTCCGTGTTCTGATTTGGGGCCTCGGGGAGTCAGCGGGGGCTCTGTGGGCAGGGGCTGGACACTGCAGAAAGGGATGCTGTAATGGCCCCTGCACCATCTTTGCACTCCTGCAGCGGGCCAGGGCCTCCCGAGAGCCTGTGATGGAAGCTGGTGGCAAGTGACACCTGATGGACTGCAGCCCCTCGGCCTGACCTGGCTGGTTCTTAGTGGTGCAGGGCCACGTGTGCAGACCTACCCTGCCCTGACCGCCCCGTCTGCCCCGTCTTTGCAGCGCTGATAAAGCAGTTTGTGTCCGACGTGGCCTGGGGGGAGCTGGACTACCTGGTGGTGGACACGCCCCCAGGGACCTCCGATGAGCACATGGCCACCATAGAAGCCCTGCGTCCCTACCAGCCCCTGGGGGCCCTCGTGGTCACCACGCCCCAGGTACCGCTGCGGCGTCTTCCCCAGTCCCTGTGGGTGGCTTCCCAGAGGGCTGGGCGGGTGTCCCTGCCGGTGCTCCTAGCTGACCGTGGCCTCGGCTCCTGCCCCGCAGGCGGTGTCCGTGGGGGACGTGAGGCGCGAGCTGACCTTCTGTAGGAAGACGGGCTTGCGGGTGATGGGAATCGTGGAGAATATGAGCGGCTTCACCTGCCCACACTGCACAGTGAGTCCCGGGGGTTGCAGAGGGGGCGAGGCAGCACCTGGCCGGTGGGGGCCTTGGGCAGTGCTGGGCTCACCACCGTCTCCTAGGAGTGCACCAGCGTCTTCTCCAGGGGCGGCGGAGAGGAGCTGGCCCAGCTCGCCGGGGTGCCCTTCTTAGGTGAGTGTCCCGAGCTGGTGCTGGGGTCCCGGCCTCCCATTCCATCTCTGCCCTGGGCGGGTTTGACCTCCATGCCCCCAGTGCCCAAGGGAGAGGAGGGGACGGGAGCGGTTTCCTCCTCTCTTCTCGGGCCACACGCCGTGCCGCTGAGACCTGTGGGTCATTCACCCGCGCCCTTCTCAGGGCCCTCTCGGGTGGCAGGACCCAGCCTGCTGGGAGGGCCGCGGGTCTGCAGGTGGAAATCGTCTGGCAGCACCTCAATCCCCTCTATGGCCATGGGTGGTTCGGGTGCGTCCAGCTGAGCCAATGGTGGGAGCGGAAGGTGCGGACGTGGCGCCACCGCCTCCACTGTGCCCTGCAGGCTCCGTGCCCCTGGACCCTGCGCTCCTGAGGACCCTGGAGGAGGGCCACGACTTCATCCAGGAGTTCCCCGGGAGCCCCGCCTTCGCTGCACTCACCTCCATAGCCCAGAAGATTCTGGACGCGACGCCCGCGTGCCTCCCCTGACTAAGGCCACCTTGCAGCCGCTTTCCAGGGCCACCAAGGGCTCTGCTCCAGCCTCTCAGAGAAACAGAGGCCTGGGCTCGGTTCCCGGGCCCTGCAGGGGCAGGCCCAGGCAGCGTCAGCGGGAGAGCGTCTCCCCGACCAGCCCAGCCCCGGGATGTGTCGCACCAGCAGCTCTGCCTGGTTGGCCTGCAGTGCCGTGGTCTGCGTGCTCTGCCGTGGTCTGCGTGCTCTGCAGCTGTGAGACGGGGGCGGCCTGGGTTCTCTTCCCATCCATGTTTCCCACCTGTGCCCCTGGCAGCCGCGTGTCCACACAGTTAGCAGAGTGCAGGACTTTTGCAGTCCTCAGGTGACCCCGGGCCTCCAGCGCCCTGGGTCGCTGTCATCTGTGTTAAGCTCGGGGAGTGCCCCCTAAGGGCGCGAACTGACCTCAGGCATGTCTTGTAACTGTAGAGGCGCCTGCCATTAAACGTGTCCGCTGCTGCGGCGACAAATCTGATGTTTCTAGAGTCTTCTGTCCTTCGGGGTCAGACAGCACCTGCTTCTGTAAGTTTCTGGGTTGGACTGGACCAGGCCGGCAGGTTCGTTCGTCCCGTTGTCAACAAGCCCCTGGGCCTAGGTGCTGATGTGTTTGCATCTTATTTGGTGGGAATTTGGGGAGATTTTGTGATAAACCTGAGAGCTGGCCCCTTCGCCGTGGAAGAATGGCCTCCCTGGGACACTACGGGGCCCCTCCCGGGACTGAGACCAGAAGTCAGGTTGAGAAGGGAGTTCCAATCCCAGGGGTCCCCTGCACCTCTTCCCATTGAGACCTGAAAGGAAAGCCGTTCCAGAAAGTAGAACGCGCCATTTTTCCCAAAGGAAAAGCTCAGCCTTCAGCAGAGGACCCTGGAGGTGGGGGCCGGGAACCAACCCGGGCGGCCTCTGGGTGGGTGAGAGGGCACCAGGCGCACCTGGGCTGACGATGCCGGTGCCTCCAGGGGGCAGAGACAAACGCCCGGGGCATCTGCAGGGGGTGCGGCTTCCCACGCAAGGCGGACGGCCCGCCCCGCGCTCACTCCTCACCCCACCTCAGCCGCGCCCTGGCTGCCTGGACCACACCCCTCGGGGACACTGCCTGGTCCTCAGGGCGATGCCTCGAAGAGGGGTGAGACGCAGAGCTCCTGGGGATTCGAGTTGGTGCTATCATTCCTGGAGGATGTTCTGGGGGAGCCCGAGGGGCAGCCACGGGGACCAGGAAGACACATGGGTGTGGGGCAGTCGGCCAGGGCGGTAGTGGGGGATCCAGGCGGGGGCCCTGGGTGTGGCCAAGCCGGGGAGGAGAGGTGAGGAGACCAAGGCGTACCCAGGCAACACCATCCTCCCCTCCCCTGAGCCAGGTGGGTTTTTTTGAGACAGGGTGTTGCTCTGCCGCCCAGGCTGGAGTGCAGTGGTGCAGTCTTGGCTCACGGCAGCCTCTACCTCCCAGGCTCCAGCAGTCCTCCTGCCTCGGCCTCCCTAGGACCACAGGCATGGGCCACCATGCTATGCTAATTTTTTTTATTTTTTGTAGAGACGGGGTCTCTCTTGTGTTGCCCAGGACGGTCTCTGGAACTCCTGGGCTCGAGCGATCCACCCGCCTCGGCCTCCCAAAGCTCTGAGACCACAGCTGCGCGCCGAGCACCCAGCCCCTTCCCTGGTTTCACGTTCGCAGTCACGCACTGTGCCTGTTAGATTCGATTGCCTTTGCCTTTAATTGATGACAGCTGGGGGGGCCGCCATGCCTTCCACCCCATCAGGCCCTTGCGCCTTCCAGCAAGCGCACAGCGCAGGCCCCTGAGGACGCTGAGGACCTGTCCCCGGCACAAGGTGAGCCAGGTGAGGGCCTGAGTCCGGGGCTTGAGTCCGGGGACCTGGTCAGCAGGGAGCAAAGTGGGCCTCGCTGAGGTCCCGCAGGTCGAGCCCCACGACCTCGGGCGGGCTGGCACAGGTGATGTTGTTGTAGGTGTACGCGGGCGGCTGGCAATCGTCCCCCTCACAGATGGCCCGGACGAAGCGGGGCACGGCACTGGGGTTCTGCAGGGCGAAGTCCCGCAGCGCCTTGAGAGGGCAGCCACAGTCCCAGGGGTTACCCTCCAGCCACAGGCGCTCCAGGCCCGGGGGCTGCGGCGTGAAGGTCCGCAGTGAGTTGTTCCTGAGGCTGAGGTAGCGCAGCCGCCCCAGTGGCGCCAAGAGGCTGTTGGGCAATGCCTCCAGGCGGTTGTGCGAGACGTCCAGCCAGAAGGCCCGCTGCAGGGGGCCCAGGGCGTCCGCCGGCAGCTCTGCCAGGCGGTTGCGGGAGAGCAGCAGGTACTCCAGCTTGCCCAGGCCCTGGAAGAGGCGGTGGGGCAGGTGTGTGAGCTGGTTGGAGGTCAGGTCGAGCTCCAGCAGCTCCGCCAGCCCCCACAGGCTCTGCTCCTCAATGCCCACGAGGCTGTTGCCCTTGAGGAAGAGTCGGCGGAGCCCCGAAAGGCCGGTGAAGGTGTGCGGGCGGATGCGTCCCAGGCAGCTGCCCTCCAGGTGCAGGCTGTGCAGCTTGCCCAGGCCCCGGAACACCTGCTCCGGAAGGTTCCGGAGACAGTTCCCAGAGAGGTTCATGACCGCCACGTTGGTGAGGCCGAGGAAGGCGCCCGCCTTGACCTCCTGGAGCTGGTTGTGGTCCAGCGTGAGCACCTCAAGCTGCCCCAGGCCCTCAAAGCTGCGCTCAGCCAGCTGCCGGATGCGGTTGTGGCCCAGCTGCAGCTCCTCCAGGAAGTGCAGGTCCTTGAAGGTGCGGGGCCGCAGGCTGGCGATGGCGTTGTGGGACAGCCGCAGCACACGCAGGCCCAGCAGACCGGGGAACGTGTCCTCCAGGAGGCCAGCCACGCGGTTGTGGGACAGGTCCAGCCATCGCAGCGCCTTCAGGCCCAGGAAGGCGCCCGGGGCCACGGCAGCAATGAGGTTGCGGTCCAGGTAGAGTTTCTGGAGCCGGGGCAGCTGCACGAACACGTTTGCCTTGATGGCCCGCAGCGCGTTCCTGCTCAGGTCCAGCTCCCGGAGCTCGGCCAGGCCGCTGAAGAGCGCGGGCTGCAGGTAGGCCAGCCTGTTGCCCGCCAGCACCAGCTCGCGCAGGCTGCCCAGGCCGCGGAACGCCGCATCGGGGAGCACCGCCAGGCTATTCCAGCCAAGGTTGAGGTCCCAGAGGCTGCCGAGGCCCTCGAAGAGCCCGTCCTCCAGCCTGCTCAGACGGTTGTTGCTGAGGCCGAGCGAGGCCAGCGCGGGCGTGTGCGCAAACGTGCCGAGTGCCAGGCTGCGCAGCTGGTTCCGCTCCAGGTGCAGGTGGCACAGGTTCTCTAGGCCCAGCAGCGCCTGCGGCTCCAGGCTGCCCAGCTGGCCGCCCTGCAGGTTGAGGAAGCCCAGGCTGGAGAGGTTCTGGAAGGCTGCCGGGGGGATGGACGAGAGGTTGTTGCCGTCCAGCCACAGGGCTTGGGTGCCGCCCGGGATTCCGTCAGGCAGGCGCGTGAGGTTCCTGGAGCTGCAGAAGACGCTGAGCTCATCCGCGTCGTCATCGTAGCTGCAGACACAGGCGGCCGGGCACGCTGGGCCCTCGGCTTCCCCCGGCGTTCCGGGGTCTGCTCCCTCCAGGCTGCGGGGGCCCAGTGCCACCCAGGACAGCAGCAGCAGCGCCAGGGCCAGGCCTCCTGCGGGGGGAGAGGCTTGGGGAGGCGGCCCGAGGAGGGCTCTGCCCGAGTGATCCTGATACCAGCACAGCCGGAAGCGGCGCTCAGGTGTGAGCTGAGGCTCGAGGTCACCCGCTGAGATGCGAAGAAGCTGGTGAGCCCCACAGGTCCTCCGGCTCAAAAGCTGACACTGCGCTTCCCACCCCATGGGACAGAGGAGTGGCCACCCCGCCCCGCTGCACAGACGCTGAGGGCTTGGCTCTCCAGCTGTGCGCAGGCCACGTGGGCTCGGCCAGGCTGGGTCTCGGGCTGTCTGGCCATGTGGCAGCCGCACCCCCAAGGCAGGCGCTTGAGCCAGGCCAGTCTGCCACGTTGGCCTAGAGGAAGGGGAGGGAACTGAGCCATTGGCCAAGGTCCGGCCATTTTCAGAATATTCTGGAGCACGTCTTGGTGGGCACTCGCTCACTGCCCTCAGAGGCTGGACAGGGAGCTGGGCACCTCCTGCTCCCTAACTGGGGGCACCTCCTGCCCCAGTTAGGCCCCCCCAGCGGGGTCTCACCTGCCTGCATCCAGGCCTTGGTTGGGTCCCCTTGGTGGGAGGGGACCGGGGCACCGCCGTCGGGGGACAGGTAGGAACCCCGGACCGTCGGCCACCAAAGCTCACATTGCCTTTCAGGACAGGCCCCACAGACCCGGCCAGCAGCCTCCCAAGCAGCGATGACCCAAAACCTCTACTGTATGGCCCCCCCATCCTCAGAGAGTGTGGAATCGCTGGGATGGTGGCAGGGGCGAGGTGGGGCTCCCTAGACTGCTCTTCTGTCACGATGGGTTGGGAGTGGCCTGAGCCAGCTCTGGAGCTCCGCTCAGGCTTGGGGGTGGCCGAAGCTGCAAGGGGTCACCCCACAGAGACAATGGGGTGTGAGCCAACGTCTCCTGCCTGGGCCGGGCCCACGACGCGGGCCGTGCGGGGCACTTCCCGCCGCTGTGCTGGGAGCTGAAGGCTCTGGCCTGCACCTGGCCCTCCTCCCCTGTGCCGCTGCCAGCGCCCTTAGGGTGGAGGACGGGACAGAGACCCTCTGGTGCCAGGCACAGCTGTGTCCCCCTGCCAACCCCAGCAGCCACATTTCCGACTGTGGGCTCCCCAGAGTCCCCCGCAGACCCCCAGAGCTGAGCCCCCCAGAGCTTCCCTGGGGGCCACCCCGGCATCTCCCCAGTGGGCTCAGGGTCACAGACTGGCCACCCCTAGAGTGGGTGGCGGGGCACTTGGGGGCCTCACCTTTCCTCAGGGCCATCCTGCATGCAGGGCAGGCCGCAGGCAGGCAGCGAGGGAGGGTACGTCTGCTGTGCCGGCCACCCCTGCCCTCTGGATTTCCCCACTGTGGGGCAGCCCGCGCCTGTCACCTGGCTGGCCCAACCCAGCTGGCCCTGGCTCTGTTAACCCCCTCGTGCCGGGCGGCCGGCATCAGCCCGGAGCCCTGGGGTGCAGACAGTGCAGGGGGTGAGGGAGCTTCCGTCGGGGCCCGAGGTAGCCGTAATGCGGCCCTGGGGGCTGACGGCCAGTGCCCGGGGCCCCCTGCAGGGCTGACTGGGGAGGGCTGGGCAGCCAGGTTGGGGTGGGGACCCCTTGCAGCAGCCTGGGAGGGGCTGGGGCTCGAGGCAGGTTTGGGGAGCCCAGGGTTTTACCAGGTCCTGTTGCGGGCAGGGGGCTCCTTGGGCAGCTCCTGGGGTCTTGACCCTACCCCTGGCCTGAGCAGCCAGCCGTGTGGGGCTAAGGGGCTGCCGCCCCTTCCCCGTGCCCCACCCAGCCAGCCATCCACCCGCCCTCCCGGGGGTTCCCTACAGCCTGGGTGGGAGCTGCCGTTTGGGCTTCAGGCCCACGGTGCTGTCCAGGGCCCAAGCTCACCCTGCCTCTCCCGTGACCCCAGGGGCGCTGGTGTCTGGCTACTGCCCCGCCCCCAGCCTCTTCTAGGAATGCCTGGCAGGGCTGCAGGCGCCTGTTTGCTTTTGCCCTGCGCCATCCTTGGGGAGTGTGTGGGGGTGGCCTGGCCATGGGAGCCAGGTCTTGTGCCTCAGACAAGCCTCACCTGCCCCTTGCTGTCCCCCAAGGCTCTGGTGAGGGCCTGGCCGCCCCACAGTCACCACTTGTGTGCAGAGAGGCCACAGGAATGTGTGCCCAGCCATGTCCGAGGCCACCCCTGGGCTCCGTCTCCACCTGCCTCCAGAGGCCCCTGGTTCCCCTCCACCTGCTCACACCACTTCCCAGCCAGTCGCTCTCTCCCGCAGGGCCTTGAGCAGGTGCAGCCCCTCCCCTCCAGGTCCCTGCAGGCCCCTCCCCTGGCTGTCAGTGGGGCCTGCCCACCAGTCCCTCGGCAGTGGGAAAGTGTGCAGGGAAGCAGCCAGAAGAGGTGCAGGCGGGGGCACAGCCGGGGCTCTGGGAGACCGCAGCTTTCCAGGGCCCTACCCCATCCTCAGCTCCGGCCTCACCTGGCAGGCCCCGTGCAGAGCTGTGGGAAGCCGCCGGCCCACTGTCATCGTCTTCCCTTTATCGAGAATTGATCATTTTCCAGGTGGCGTCTCGGCTCCTCTTCTGAGAAATTATAGATCCACGGGGAGAAAGTCCACACCCAGAAAGACCCACGATCCGTTTACTCAGCAGAAAACGCAGACTCAGCAGGGGCCTGGGGCCTGAGGCCAGCAGACCTGGGCGGCCTCCTCTCAGGAGAGGTCCCTGTGGGGGACCCGGCCTGTGTCAGGCCGCACACCCCACCTGGGAGCCCCGCACATTCCAGGTGGGAAGGGAGAATCTGTCCCTGTTCTCTTCCTTTGGGAGGGGCCGGGTGTCGCGGGCGGGCAGAGCCTCACCAGGGTTGCGGCAGCCGCGTAAGGGGGCTCCAGGCCCCTTTGATTCCTGTGGTAACACAGAGGCCTACACACACATTCAGCCCATTGAGTTCCAGAGGCCCCCATCACTGCCGCCACCCCCAATGGCCCCACTCCCCGTGGCCTCTCCCGGCTCAAGGCCGGTGGCCTCCCAGGCTCCTCCATGAGCCGCATTCTGCCTGTCTTCAGGCCGCACAGGGCCTGGCTTTCTGTAGGACAGGACCCGAGGGAGGTGAGGCCATGTCTAGGTCATGTCCTGGAATACATCTGTCCCTGTCCTTCTCACTGTTTCCAGCAATGCCACCGAGCCCTGTGGCTCTGCATCCTGTGGGTGCATACCTGTCTACACTCAGGCCGGTGGCGAATGGACGGTGGCCATCACCCGGGAGACCGAGCATCTTGTCCGGCACACAGCCACGGGGTCGTCTGGCCTCAGCCACTGCTGGTTTCGGTCTCTTGCCGATTTTCTAGTTAGCTGGCTGATTTCTGATTTGCAAGATACAAGAAAAAACAAAAGCATTGAGCACGCACACTCAGGTGTGTGGCCTTTCCGTCCTCTCGTTAGGATTCTGGTGAGATTTTTTTTTTTTTTTTTTGAGATGGAGTTTTGCTCGTTGCCCAGGCTGGAGTGTAATGGTGCGATCTCAGCTCACTGCAACCTCTGCCTCCTGGGTTCAAGCAGTTCTCCTGCCTCAGCCTCCCAAGTAGCTGGGATTATAGGCATGAATCACCACACCTGGCTAATTTTTATTTTATTTTATTTATTTTTTGAGATGGAGTCTCTGTCACCAGGGCTGGAGTCCAGTGGTGTGATCTCCGTTGACTGCAACCTCCACCTCCCAGGTTCAAGCGAGTCTTCTGCCTCAGCCTCCCAAGTAGCTGGGATTACAGGCATGAGCCACCACGCCTGGCTAATGTTTTGTATTTTTAGTAGAGACAGGGTTTCACCATGTTGGCCAAGCTGGTCTCAAACTCCTGACCTCGGGTGATTTGCCAGCCTCGGCCTCCCAAAGTGCTGGGATCACAGGCGTGAGCCACCGTGCCCAGCCCCTAATTTTGTATTTTTAGTAGAGACAGGGTTTCTCCATGTTAGTCAGGCTGGTCTCAAACTCCCGACCTCAGGTGATTTGCCTGCCTTGGCCTCCCAAAGCTCTGGGATTACAAGCATGAGCCACTGGGCTGGCAAGAGTTCTTAATTTTAATTAAGATGATATCCCTTAAATGTTGAGCTTGATTCCTCAGATACCAACAACAAAGATGATTTGGTTTGGCCTCACATCCCCACCCATATCTCACCTTGAATTGTAATAATTCCCATGTGTCAAGGGCAGGGACAGGTGGAAACAACTCAATCATGGGGGCAGTTTTCCCCATACTGTACGTCTCATGAGACCTGATGGTTGTTTTTGTTTTTTGTTTGTGTGTTTGTTTGAGATGGAGTCTCGCTCTGTCACCCAGGCTGGAGTGCAGTGGCACAATCTCGGCTCACGGCAAGCTCCACCTCCCAGGTTCATGCCATTCTCCTGCCTCAGCCTCCCAAATAGCTGGGACTACAGGTGCCCACCACTACGCCCGGCTAATTTTTTGTATTTTTAGTAGAGATGGGGTTTCACCATGTTAACCAGGATGGTCTCGATCTCCTGACCTCGTGATCCACCCACCTCAGCCTCCCAAAGTGCTGGGATTACAGGCATGAGCCACTGCGCCTGGCTGAGACCTGATGGTTTTATAAATGGGAGTTCCCCTGCAGACGCTCTCTTGCCTGCCGCCGTGTAAGACCCTCTGCCTTCCGCCATGATTGTGAGGCCTCCCCAGCCATGTGGAACTGTGAGTCCATTAAACCTCTTTTATAAATTACCCAGTCTCAGGTATGTCTTTATCAGCAGCATGAGAAAAGACTAATACAGTAAATTATTACTGTAATAATTATTATTACAGTGGGACACTGCTGTAAAGATACCCAAAAATGTGGAAGTGACTTTGGAACTGGGTAGCAGGCAGAGGTTGGAACCGTTTGGAGGGCTCAGAAAAGGACAGGAAGATGTGGGAAAGTTTGGCACTTCCTAGACTTCCTAGACTTGCTGAATGCCTTTGACCAAAATCCTGATAGTGATATGGCCAACAAAGTCCAGGCTGAGGTGGTCTCGGAGAAGAGGAACTTGTAGGAAACTGGAATAAAGGTGACTCTGGCTATGTTTTAGCAGAGACTGGTGGCATGTTGCCCCTGCTCTAGAGATTTGTGGAAGTTTGAACTTGTGAGAGATGATTTAGGGCATCTAGTGAAATAAATTTTTTTTTTTTTTTTTTTTTTCCTGAGACGGAGTCTCACTTTGTCACCCAGGCTGGAGTGCAGTGGCGCAATCTTGGCTCACTGCAACCGCTGCCTCCCATGTTCAAGTGATTCTCCTGTCTCAGCCTCCTGAGTAGCTGGAACTACAGAAGCACGCTGTCACACCCAGCTAATTTTTGTATTTTTAGTAGAGACAGGGTCTCACCATGTTGGCCAGGAGGGTCTTGATCTCCTGACCTTGTGATCTGCCTGCCTTGGCCTCCCAAAGTGCTGGGATTACAGGCATGAGTCACTGCGCCCAGCCAGTGAAAGAAATTTCTAAGCAGCAAAGTGTTCAAAAGGTGACCTGGATGCTGTTAAAAGCATTCAGTTTTATGTATTCACAAAGATATGGTTTGGAATTGGAACTTATGTTTAAAAGGGAAGCCAACCATAAAAGACTGAAAAATTTGCAGCGTGATGATGCCATAAAAAAGAAAAGCCCATTTTCTGAGGAGAAATTTAAGCTGGCTGCAGAAATTTGCATAACAAGGAGCCAAATGTTAATCACCAAGACAGTGGGGAAAATGTCTCCAGGGCATGTCAGAGGTCTTCAGGGCAGCCCCTCCCATCACAGGCCCCGAGGCCTAGGAGGAAAAATTGGTTTAGTGGACCAGGCCCAGGGCCTTGCTGCTTTGTGTAGTCTCGGGTGCCCTGCCTCCCAGCCATGGCTAAAGGAGCCAAGGTACAGCTCAGACTGTTGCTTCAGAGGGTGCAAGCCCCAAGCCTTGGCAGTTTCCATGTGGTATTGGGCCTGCAGATGCCCAGAAGTCAAGAATTGAGGTTTGGGAGCTGGGTGCAATGGCTCACGACTGTAATCCCAACACTTTGGGAGGCCAAGGCAAGTGGATCACCTGAGGTCAGGAGTTTAAGACCAGCCTGGCCAACATGGTGAAACCCTGTCCCTACTAAAAATACAAAAATTAGCCAAGCATGGTGGTGCACGCCTCTAGTCCCAGCTACCTGGGGGGCTGAGGTGGGAGAATCACTTGAACCTGGGAGGCAGAAGTTGCAGTGAGCCAAGATCATGCCACTGCACTCCAGCCTGGGTGACAGAGCAAGACACCATCTCAAAAATAAATAAATAAATAAATAAATAATTCAGGTTTAGGAACCTTTGCCTGGATTTCAGAGGACGTATAGGAACACCTGGATGTCCAGGCAGAAGTGTGCTGCAGGGGCAGAGTCTTCACAGAGAACCTCTGCTAGGGCAATATGGAAGGGAAATGTGGGGTTGGATCCCTCCACAGAGTCCCTACTGGGGCACTGCCTAGTGGAGCTGTGAGAAAAGGGCCACCATCCTCCAGACCCCAGAATGGTAGATCCACCGACAACAGCTTGCACCATGCACCTGGAAAAGCCACAGACACTTGACACAAGCCTGTGAAAGCAGCTGGGAGTGGGGGCTGTACCCTGCAAAGCCACAGGGGTGGAGCTGCCCAAGACCTTGGGAACCCAGCTCTTGCATCAGTGTGATCTGGATGTGAGACATGGAGTCAAAGGAGATCATTTTGGAGCTTTAAGATTTGACTGCCCTGTTGGATTTCAGATTTGCCTGGGGCCTGTAGCCCCTTTGTTTTGGCCGATTTCTCCCATCTGGAATAGGTGTATTTACCCAATGCCTGTACCCCCACTGTATCTAGGAAGTAACTCACTTGGCTTTTGATTTTACAGGCTTATAGGCAGAAGGGACTTACCTTGTCTCAGATGAGACTTTGGACTTGGACTTTTGGGTTAATGCTGGAATGAGTTAAGACTTTGGGGGATGGCTGGAAGGGCATGATTGTGTTTTGAATTGTGAGGACATGCGGTTTAGGAGGGGCCAGAGGTGGAATGATATGGTTTGGCTGTGTCCCCACCCAAATCTTATCTTGAATTGTAGTTCCCATAATCTCCAAATGTTGTGCGCGGGACCCAGTGGAGATGGCCGAATCATGGGCGTGGTTCTTGTCATCCTGTTCTCTTGAAAGTGAGTTCTCATGAGATCTGATGGTTTTATAAGGGGCTTCCCCCTTCACTGGGCACTAATTTCTCTCTCCTGCCACCATGTGAAGAAGCACGTGTTTGCTTCCTTACCCACCATGATTGTAAGTTTCCTGAGGCCTTGCCAGCCTTGTGGAATTGCGAGTCAATTAAACCTCTTTTCTTTATAAATTACCCACTCTCAGGCAGTCCTTTATAGCAATGTGAGAATGGACTAATACAGATGGGAAAATGGCAAAATTCTTAATGTCCTCTATTTTATTTTTACGGTTTCAAGTACTATTTTGTGCCACCACTGTCCTGTTTTCCCTTCTAATCGGCCTCCTAAGAGGGAGAGGCTGGGCTCAGGGTTAACTGTTCCCTTGTGGGGGTTACCATCAGCCTCTGTGCCGTTTAGTGGAAGGGGTGTCACTGCCCATCATAAACCAAGCCCATCTAAGCCTGGGCCCCTTTCTGGATTCTTGGCCCCCTTTGTCTGTCCACTGCCATGTTCTCTGCACAGTGGTGGCTTTTTGGTAAGCTGGAGTTTTTTTTTCTTTCTTTCTTTCTTTTTGGAGACACGGTCTTGCTCTGTTTCCCAGGCTGGAGTGCAGTGGCTCCATCTTGGCTCACTGCAGCCTCAACCTCCCAGGCTCAGGTGATCCTCCCGCCTCAGCCTCCCAAGTAGCTGGGACTCACAGGTGTGCTGTGTGCCACCATGCTCAGCTAATTTTTATTTTTTTGTAGAGATGGGGTCTCCTTGTTATTTTCAGGAAATTCTCACATCTGGTAGAGTAGGGCCTCATTGTTTAAGAGCATCTTGGCTCTTCCCAGTCCTTTGCGTTTCCATATAAACCTTGGAAGCAGCTGTTGAGTCTCTAAAACAAAACCAAATTCTGAGTAGCCCTGCAGTCTGTGACGTCTTCCTGTACTGAGTCTTCCCACCTGGGGACATGTAGTATTTCCTCCTTTACCTAGGACTTGCGTCTCTCCTGTTTTTGTAGATTTTCTATGTTGTGCTCTTGCATGTATTTTTTTAGGTTCTTTTTCTATATGATTGTTGCTTTTATACTATTATGCATTATCATTTTCTCTCCTCAATTTCATTTGCTGTCTGTCAGGGTTGGAACTGTTTTCTAGACAGGCTGAGATAACTAAGTATGAAGTAATGTGTTCCCTTTACTCTATGATTCTGTTTCTAAAACAGTTTTATTGATTTATAATTTATAGAGCATAAAATTCTCACTGTTAAGTGTGCAAGTCGGTGACAGGAAATGCGTGTTGTGCAGCCAGCACTGCCCTCCGCCTTTCCCACATGAGCGGTACACTCTGCATCTGGTTTCTTCCCTGGATGTGGTGTTTTGGAGGCTCGTCCATGCCGTGACACGGAGTAATGCTTCGTGCTTTGCAGCTGAACGATGCTCCGCTCTGTGGCCACATTTGTTCATGGCGCCCCCTTAGTTGCTGGAGGCTTGGACTGTTTCCATTCGGGGTTACTGTGAAAAATGCTACTCTATTTGTGTGCAAGTCTTTGGACACAGGTTTCATTTTTCTTGGGTACAGTCTTAGGAGTGGAGTTGCTGGTTCATAGTGTTGTATCTCTTTTAAAAAACTGTTTTCCAGTGTGGGCATAATTTTTTTTTTTTTTTTTTTTTTTTTGAGACAGAGTCTCGCTCTGTCCCCCAGGCTGAAGTGCAGTGGCGTGATCTTGGCTCACTGCAAGCTCTGCCTCCCGGGTTCATGCCATTCTCCGCCCTCAGCCTCCTGAGTAGCTGGGACTACAGGCACCCACCACCACGCCTGGCTAATTTTTTGTATTTTTAGTAGAGACGGGGTTTCACCTTGTTAGCCAGGATGGTCTCGATCTCCTGACCTCGTGATCCACCTGCCTCAGCCTCCCAAAGGGCTGGGATTACAGGCATCAGCCACCACGCCCGGCCCCCATCCTTTTTTTTTTAAAGACACAATCTCACTCTTATCGCCCAGGCTGGAGTGCAGTGGCACAAATCTCGGCTCACTGCAACCTCCACCTCCTGGGTTCAAGCGATTCTCTTGCCTCAGCCTCCTGAGTAGCTGGGATTACAGGCACCCACCACCATGCCCAGCTAATTGTTTTATTTTTAGTGGAGATGGAGTTTCACCATGTTGGCGAGGCTGCTCTCGAACTCCTGACCTCAGGTGATCTGCCTACCTTGGCCTCCCAGAGTGCTGGAATTACAGGTGTGAGCCCCCACGCCCAGTCGAGTGTACTGTTTTACAAAGTATGCAAGTTGCAGTTGTCCCACATTCTCACCAGCATTTGGTATGTTCCTGTAAGCTATTCTAACTCATGTTTTTCTGTTAACTAGTGATGTCAAACCTTTTCATGTGTTTATTGGCCATTCTTATGTCAGTCTTTGGTGACATAATCTAAGTCACCCTTTTCGTTTTTATTTTTTTAACATGTACAAAGCTGCTGGTTACCCATTTTTAACTGGGTATGTTCTTGAGTTGTAAGACTTTGTATATTACTTATAGCTCTTAGTGATGGATCAACAAGGGGGAAAAAAAAGACTGGCAAATATTTTTCCCAGCCTGTAGCTTCTCTGTTTTTTTTAAAAAAGCTGTCTTTTGGCCCAGTGTGGTGGCTCACATCTATAATCCCAGCACTTTGGGAGGCTGAGGCTGGAGGGTTGCTTAAGCCCAAGATTTCAAGACTGGCCTAGGCAACATAGCAAGACCCCATCTCTACAAAAAATACAAAAATTAGCTACACATGGTGGTATGCACCTGTGGTCCCAGCTACTCGGGAGGCTGAGGCTGGATCTGAAGGATTGCTTGAGGCTGCAGTGAGCCACGATCATGCCACTACACTCCAGCCTGGGTAACGGGGCAAAGCCTCATCTCAAAAAGAAAAAAAAAAAAGTTGTCTTTTTAAAGTACAAAAGTTTTTCACTGTGACAAGTTCCAACTGATTTTTTCTTTCCTATAACAACTCTTTGCCTAACCCAAGATGACAGAAATGTTCTCCTGCAGCTGCTTCTGAAAGTCTGATGGCTTCAGCTATTGCATTTAGGTCTGTGATCCGTTTTGAGTTAGTTTATGAGGATATGAGGAAGGGTCTCGAGTCACTTCTTCCACAGATACCTAATTGTCCCAACGCCATGTGTTAGACTCTCCTTTTCCCAACTGAAATGTCTTGGCATCTTTGTTGAAAAATCAGATGGCCTCAAATACAAGGATTTATTCTAGACTCCGACCCGTTGATCTTCATGCCCTTCCTTCCACCACTGTCAAACTTTATTTTTGAGATGGAGTCTTGCTCTTGTGGCCCAGGCTGGAGTGCAGTGGCACAATCTCAGCTCACTGCAACCTCCACCTCCTGGTTCAAGCGATTCTCCTGCCTCAGCCTCCCGATTAGCTGGGATTAGAGGCATGCACCACCACACCCGGCTAAATTTTGTATTTTTAGTAGAGACAGGATTTCAGCATGTTGGCCAGGCTGGTCTCAAACTCCTGACCTCAGGTGATCCACCCACCTTGGCCTCCCAAAGTACTGGGATTGCAGAGTGTGAGCCACTGTGCCCGGCCCACACTTTTTTTTTTTTTTTGAGACAGAGTCTCACTCTGTCACCCAGGCTGAAGTGCAGTGGCATGATCTCAGCTCACTGCAGCCTTCGCCTTTTGGGTTCAAGCAGTTCTTCTGCTTCAGCCTCCTGAGTAGCTGGGACTACAGACACCTGCCACCACACCTGGCTAATTTTTGTACTTTTAGTAGAGATGGGATTTCAGCATATTGCCCAGGCTGGTTTTGAACTCCTGACCTCGTGATCTGCCCGCCTCGGCCTCCCAAAGTGCTGGGATTACAGGTGTGAGCCACCACGCCTGGCCTGCCACTCACACTTTATAGTGAGTTTTGAAATCAGGCAGCCTGAGCCCTCCAACTTATCCTGTTTCAAACCTGTTGTGGCTTGTCTAGATTCTTGTATTTCCATATAAATTTAGAATCTGCTTGTCTGCTTGTCACTTTCTCCAAAATACCTGCTGGGATCTTTTTTTTTTTTTGAGACAGAGTCTCGCTCTGTTGCTCAGGCTGGAATGCAGCGGCGCAATCTTGGTTCACTGCAAGCTCTGCCTCCCAGGTTCACGCTGTTCTCCTGCCTCAGCCTCTGGAGTAGCTGGGACTACAGGCGCCCGCCACCACACCCGGCTAATTTTTTTTTTTTTTTTTTTTTGATTTTTAGTAGAGCTGGGGTTTCACTGTGTTAGCCAGGATGATCTCGATCTCCTGACCTTGTGATCCGCCCTCCTCGGCCTCCCAAAGTGCTGGGATTACAGGTGTGAGCCACCGTGTCTGGCCCCTGCTGGGATCTTAATAGGGACTGCATGGGATCTATGGGCCCATCTGGGGAGACAGAAATCTTAATAGGAGTCTCCTACCCAATGAACGTGGGCTGTCTTTCCAGTTCTCTCAGCAATGTCTCGTATTTTCAGTGTATAAATCTTCAGTTTCCTTCACCAAGGTGGCTCCTAAGTGTGTGTTCTAGTTTCCATGCTAGTGAACGGCATCTTAGTTTTGTTTGGATTGTTCCTCGTCTATAGAAAGGGGATGAATCTGTTAACTCCGGATCCCGGGGTCCAGCTGAACTTCCTTGTTCTGGTTGTGTGTGTCCCATAGGCCTTGCTATGTAGAGGATCCTCGTGCTATGAACAGACACTTTTACCTTTTCCTTTCCAATATATATATATTTTTAGCAACTTATTAAACGCCTTGTTCCTGCCTTCAGAGGGAACCATCGTCAGCCACCATGAATTACGCTGCCAGCTGTGTTTCTCACGGATGCTATGGGAGGCAGAATAGTGCTCACCGCAAAGATGGCCACATTCTAACCCCTAGGCCCTGGGATGATGTGAGGCCACACCAACAAGAGGAGGTGCCAATTTCAGGTCAGTTCCCCAAAATGGAGTAGCATGGCTTTTCCAGGTGAACCTAGGGAATCGCGCGGTCCTTAAAAGCAGAGGAGGAGTTGCCTTGGGGCACGGAGGACTCGACCTGCTGTTGCTGGCTTTGAAGATGGCAGGAAGGGCCACGAGCCAAGGGTGCCTGTGGAAAGGATGGGGATACAGAGCCTCCCCCAGGGCCTCTGCAGGGAACGCAACCCTGCCCACACCTTCCTTTTACTCCCATGAGACCCACGTCAAACTACCGACCTCCAAACCGCAAGGTACACTTGGGTTTTGGTTTTTGGTTTTTTTTTTTTTTTTTTTTTTTGAGATGGAGTATTGCTCTGTCACCCAGGCTGGAAGTGCGGTGGCACGATCTTGGGTCACTGGAACCTCCACCTCCTGGGTTCAGGCACTTCTCTGGTCTCAGCCTCCCAAGTAGCTGGGATTACAGGCATGTGCCACCACACCTGGCTAATTTTTGTATTTTTAGTAGAGATGGGGTTTCGCCATGTTGGCCAGGCTTGTCGTGAACTCCTGACCTCAAGTGATTCACCCGCCTCAGCATCCCAAAGTGTTGGGATGACAGGTGTGAGCCATACCTGGCCTAAACTTGTGTTGTTTTAAATCACTGAGGTGGCGGTGACCTACCCCAGCAGCAATTGGAACCTAACACAGATGGCCTTTTCCAGCTGGGGACTTCCCCTTCTGTTCCTGGGTTGTGAGATTCTTTATCAGGAACAGGTGTGGGACTTTTGTCCTGTGCTTTTCTGCATTGATTGAGATGGATCTTGTGGGTACTTTTTTTTTTTCTTTTTTTGGAAACAGGCTCTGGCTGTGTTTCCCAGGCTAGAGTGCAGTGGCACGATCTCAGCTCACTGAACTTGCGCCTCCTGGGCACAAATGATCCTCTGGTTTCAGCCTTGTGAGTAGCTAAAACCACAAGCGTGTACTCCCATCCATGCCTGGCTAATTTTTGTTTTTTTTGTTTGTTTATTTTGGTAGAGACGGGGTTTCGCTATATTGCCCAGGCTAGTCTTGAACTCCTGGGCTCAAGCAATCCGCCCACCTCAGCCTCCCAAAGTGCTGGGATTACAGGCATCTGTTTTTCTATTAATGTGGCTTATGACGTTAAGTGCTTTGTAGATGTTTAAGCAACCTCACTTTGCTGTGATACACCCACGTGGTCATGGTGTATGATGTTGCTGAGTTTGGGTTGCTAATATTTTGTTAAGGATCTTTATGTCTGTGTTCATGATGGACATTGTTCTGTGGGGTGGGGGCGGGGATCATGATGCCTTTTGCTGCCTTTAGCCTCTTAGACTCAGATGGGCGTGTCTCATCCTCCACATTCTGAAGATTGTGAATGGTTGGTGTTATTGACAGTACACAGTGGCAGCCACGTGGGCACAGGCTTTCTGTAGGAAGACTCAGGACTTTTCATTACTATAATTTCTTGTTGTTATAGGTCTATTCAGATTTTCTATTAAATTTCTCAGATTTCTGAGCCAATTTAAGTGATTTGTGTCCCTCTGGGAGTTTGTCAGTCTCACCTAATTTGTTGGTACAGAGTTTTCCTAGTATTCCAAGTCCTGTTCATTTCTTTTTTTTTTTTTTTTGAGACGGAGTCTTGCTCTTTTGCCCAGGCTGGAGTGCAGTGGTGTGATCTCAGCTCACTGCAAGCTCCACCTCCCAGGTTCATGCCATTCTCCTGCCTCAGCCTCCCTAGTAGCTGGGACTACAGGCACCCACCACCATGCCCTGCTAATTTTTTGTAGTTTTAGTAGAGACTGGGTTTCACCATGTTAGCCAGGATGAGTCTGGATCTCCTGACCTCGTGATCCACCTGCCTCAGCCTTCCAAAGTGCTGGGATTACAGGTGTGAGCCACTCTGCCCGGCCAAGTCCTGTTCATTTCTGTAGGATTGGTAGTGATGTCCCCTCTTTCATGCTTTTGGTAGTCAGTCTAGCTAAGAGTTTGCCAATTTTGTTGATCTTTTCAAGGAACTAACTTTTGGTTTTTCTGCTTTCTAGTTTACTAATTTCCTCTCTAATCTTTCTTTAGGTTTCATTTGTTCTTCTTTCTAATTTAAGGTAGAATTGTAGTTTTTTTCTTTTTTGAGACAAAGTCTCACTCTGTCACTCAGGCTGGAGTGCAATGGCATGATCTTGGCTCACTGCAACCTCTGCTTCCCATGTTCAAGCGATTCTCGTGCCTCAGCTTCCCGAGTAGCTGGGACTACAGGCACATGCCACCACGCCCAGCTAATTTTTGTATTTTTAGTAGAGATCAGGTTTCTCCATGTTGACCAGGCTGGTCTTGAACTCCTGACCTCATGTGATTTGCCCACCTCGGCCTCCCAAAGTGCTGGGATTACAGGCATGAGCCACTGCACCTGGTCAAAGACAATTTTTTTTTTTTTTTGAGACAAGAGTCTTGTTCGTTGCCCAGGATGGAGTGCAGTGGCATGATCTCTGCTTACTGCAAGCTCCACCTCCCAAGTTCACGCCTGGCTAATTTTTTGTATTTTTAATAGAGACAGGGTTTCACCATGTTAGCCAGGATGGTATCGATCTCCTGACCTCATGATCTGCCCGCCTAAGCCTCCCAAAGTGCTGGGATTACAGGTGTGAGCCACCGTACCCGGCCCAACATTTTTTATTTGAGACCCCCTTTTATTACATAGGTGGTTAAAGCTATAAATTTCCCTCTAAGCACTGTCAACTCCCACAACTACTGCCTGCCCCACCACCCCTACCATTCAGATCAGACATCAGGGCCAGGTGCAGTGCCTTCCACCTGTAATCCCAGCACTTTGGGAGGCAGAGGTGGGTGGATCACGTGAGGTCAGGAGTTCAAGACCAGCCTGGCCAACGTGGCGAAACCCCATCTCTACTAAAAATACAAAAATTTAGCCGGGCATTGTGGTGGGCACCTGTAATCCCAGCTACTCAGGAGGCTGAGGCAAGAGAATCACTTGAGCCCAGGAGGCAGAGGCTGCAGTGAGCCGAGATTGCACCACGGCACTCCAGCCTGGGCGACAGAGCGAGATCCTGTCTCAAGAAAATAAAAGATCAGATGATGTCAGGCATTTGTTGCATCCAAAGAGGGCTGTTAAAATTACTTATTGGTTGACAGATGAGCACAGTGTTATAGAATGGAAACATTTAAGATTCTGGCCTAAGAATATTTGCTGACCAATAGAACAAACTCTTTGCGCTGGGGTGGGGGTAGTGGGAGAAGAAAGCCAGAGAAGGAATCTGCCCTGCCTCCTCACACACACCTGGCTTTGGTGGCATCCCAGAGGGGTCTGTGAGTATGCGAACAGACCAGTGACCCCTCCGGGGGGAGGGCATGCATGTGGTCTAGAAGTGCAGTGCCAGCCTTCCTCTTCAATCCACAAGCCTCCGGCCAGGCTTGCTCCTAGGTCCCAGGGCCGCTCTGCCCCTCCACTCAGAAGAGTCTGTCTATAGGACCAGGTGGCAGAGGGTGTGGGCCCCACACAGAGTCACCTCCCCTCACAGCTCACTGACAGAGCAGTCAGTCAGTCAGTGAATAGGTCAAATGTTTCAGAACATGCGAGAGGCGGCTGCAGCATTGTGAATGGACTAAGTGCCACTCAACTGCATGATTGATTAATTTCTTTGAGACAGGGTCTCCCTGTTCCCCAAGCCAGAATGCAGTGGCACAAGCAACGCTCACTGCAGGCTTGGACTCCCGGGCTCAAGCGATCCTCCTGCCTCAGCCTCCTGAGTAGCTAGGACTACAGCTGCACACCACCCTGCCCAGGTAACTTTTTAAAAATATTATTATTAAATTTTTTTTTTTTTTTTTGAGACAGAGTCTTGCTCTGTCTCCCAGGCTGGAGTGCAGTGGTGCTATCTCAGCTCACTGCAAGCTCCGCCTCCTGGGTTCACACCATTCTCCTGCCTTAGCCTCCCGAGTAGCCGGGACTACAGATGTCCACCCGCCACCACACCTGGCTAATTTTTTGTATTTTTAGTAGAGACGGGGTTTCACCATGTTATCCAGGATGGTCTCGATCTCCTGACCTCGTGATCCACCCGCCTCAGCCTCCCAAAGTGCTGGGATTACAGGCTTAGCCACCACGCCCAGCCCTAAGTTTCAGATTAGCTCTAGAGATTAGCCTTAGGGGTTGCCTTTTCCTGCACTTCCCTCATAGACCCTCTGCCACCAACCACACCCAGAGCCCGGGCAGGACATGTGGCCACCTACCCAGCTCTCCCGGGGTCACAGGCCGAGAGCACGCCCCAGCTGGCTGCTTCCCCAGAGGGCGGTTTGTGCTTTCTCAAGCAGAGGCAGGTGGGTACTGCCGAGCAGGAGCACTGCCTGGAGGTCGCGCGATCTGGCCGCCTCCAGGAAGAAGACACGGCCACCTCTCCCTGCCGGGGGCCTGAGCAGATCAGACCACAAGCACAGGCTGCAAAGGTACCGACCGCAGCAGTGGGCCTGACAGTCGCATCAGCACCCAGCAAAGGCACCAGCTCACGCCTGACCTGAAGTGTGGGTGGGGGGACTGCAGTGGCTCACAGAGGAGGAAGGAGGCCCAAGGGGACAAGCAGAGGCCTAAAGGCCAGAAGAAAACAGTCTGTAAGGGGAAGTTATGGGAATAAATACTTTTTAAACTTCTCTTATAAATATGCATTAGAACATCCGATAACACAAGCCAAGGGCTGTAAAATTAAGGTTAAATCAAGACTGAATTTCCTGCACGGACCAGCAGGAAAGCCAGTTACCTAAAAGAGCCTAATCCCCAAATCTGCTGAAGGTGCAGGGCGGCCTCAGTCCCGGGGCATCTTGAACTGGTCCTTCTCCCTGCGCACGGCCCGCATGGTGGTCACCGGGTCCGTCTCGCCCGCGTGCTGCTGCACCGTCTTCTCCCTGCGGAGGCCAGCACCGGGCTGCAGGCTGTGCCGAGCCACGCCCACCGCCCACCCGAGGAGCCAGGGCCACTGCAGAGGAAGGCGACTCGTGCTGGCTGAGCCCAGCCCTAAGAGGACACGGAGGGCGGGGAGGCGGCAGCCACTCCCCTTCTGACAGGTTCTGAACTCCAGGGTCCAGAAGGACTCACACCCCGGCCAAGGTGCCAGGAAAGGCCGGACCCCCCTCAAGAAGAGTGCTCGGGCTCTGCGGCTGCACCTGCGACAGCTCCCTAAGGCAGCCTCAGCCATCTGGGGTCTCGGACATACCCGCTGTGTGTGCAGCAGTGGGACTGCCAGAGGGGAGGGGCCTGCGCCCACCACCTGCCCTGGGCCTCACCTCACTCTCATGAAGGGGTTGTAGGTAAACTCCTCTGCCAGGGTGGATGGCACTGTGGGCTCCCCGATGCTGTACTTCTCCTGCAAGAGAAACGCGCCACTTTATCACGGGAACTTCACAGGATGGCAGACAAGGCACGGAGGCTCACGTCTGTGATACCAGCACTTTGGGAGGCTAAGGCAGATGGATCACTTGAGCCCTGGAGTTTGAGACCAGCCTGGACAACATGGCGAGACCCTGTGTCTACTAAAAATACAAAAAACTAGCCAGGCATGGTGGCAGGCACCTGGTCCCAGCTACTCAGGGGGCTGAGGTGGGAGGATCGCTTGAGCACAGGTCGAGGCTACAGTGAGCCAAGACTGTGCTACTGCCCTCCAGCCTGGGTGACAGCGACATCACATCTCAAAAAAGATGCTTCAGAACACCTCCTGGTAACCTTAGGACACTGCCCGACTGACAAGGCTGAGAAGGCAAGGTGAGCAGAGCCCGGCAGGTGTGCACGTGTGGAAGAGGGAAGAGAAGCCAACGTCCGGGATGAGCCACACATCCGCCTTCCCGCACCGGCCTGGAGAGGACGACAGGGACGGAGCTTCCTTTTCATTCACATGGTTCACATTTCACATTATGGAGGTAACAGCAATGCAGGAGGCACAGAAAAGAAACGGCCACAGCTGCACCCTCACAGCAAGCACGGGGAGGAGGGGCACAGGGACCAGCAGCAGGGGAGGCCACCCAAGCCCCTGCAGGCAGGCAGCTGGTCACCTCCTCTCGAGATGGAGATGGTCTCCCTTCTGACCAGCACTGACCAGGGCAGATGGGGTGGGGGCGGGGGGGAGGAGAATGCAAACCCAGCCACGGGGCCAACAGTTAGCAGGAAAACACAGGGCGGCAACAGCAGGGTCTCCACGCAGCCCCGGCCCGTCTACCGCAGCCGCACCAGGAGGGCCTCAGGGCAGAGCTCTGACAGAAGCTACCGGTGCCCACGCACAGGCTCAAGACGACCGCGCCTCACCCCCGAGGTTCCCCACCCGCTATGGGCAGTGGTGTCGGTGAGTGACTCTTCAGCTGGTAGAGCTGCACCAAGCGGGGGTCTGGTAGATGCCAAGATGGTTTCTCACTAATCTGTTCTTCCCTTCTGGTGAAAAGAATCTGAGAATGTTTTAAAATATTCCCTGTGTTCCCACCAACATTCTCAATCCTAAGAAATCTCCGTCTGCCTCCTATGAGGGAAGCAAAGTTAACACTTCTAAGGAGACCTTTAAAACAGAGGAAGTACAAATTGTCATAAGCTTTTAGGTTACCTATTAAAACGAGTTTTAATGTTCTAGCTATTTTTCCTACCAAGTACGAAGCATTTAAAGACAAAAATAAGGTCAGTCAGCCAAGCGCAGTGGCTCACGCCTGTAATCCTAACACTTTGGGAGGCCGAGGTGGGTGGATTGCCTGAACTCAGGAGTTTGAGACCAGCCTGGGCAACACGGTGAAACCCCATCTCTACTAAAATACAAAAAATCAGCCAGGTGTGGTGGCAGGCGCCTGTAATCCCAGCTACTCGAGAAGCTGAGGCAGGAGAATCACTTGAACCCAGGAGGTGGAGGCTGCAGCGAGCCGAGACCATGCCACTGCACTCCAGCCTGGGCAGCAGAGCAAGACACTGTCTCCCAAAGAAAGAACGACAGGCCGGGCGCAGTTGCTCACACCTATAATCTCAGCACTGGGGGAGGCCGAGGCAGGTGGATCACCTGAGGTCAGGAGTTTGAGACCACCCTGGCCAACATGGTGAAACCCCGTCTCTACTAAAAATACAAAAATTAGCCAGATGTGGTGGCACATGTCTGTAATTCCAGCTACTTGGGAGGCTGAGGCAGGAGAATCGCTTGAACCCGGGAGGCAGAGGCTGCAGTAGTGAGCCGAGATCGCACCACTGCACTCCAGCTTGGGTGACAGAGTGAGACTCTGCCTCAAAAAAATAAAAATAAAAATAAAAAAATAAGGTGAGTCCTTGCAGCACAGCTCAGAAAAGCTCCACCTCGTGTGGGTTCTGGACTCCAGGGCGCAAAAGGAGTTGAAAACTCTCAACGTCCCTCCTATTGGGATTGGTAAAATGATTTATGGGTGACACCCACGCAATAGTATATTTTACACCTATCGAAAAGAATGAGGCCGGGCGTGGTGGCTCAGGCCCGTAATCCCAGCACTTTGGGAGGCCGAGGCAGGAGGATCACTTGAGCCCAGAAGTTCGAGACCAGCCTAGGCAACATGGTGTAAACCCCCTCTCTACCAAAAATACAAAAATTAACCAGGCATGATGGCACAGGCCTGTAGTCCCAGCTGCGGGAGGCTGAGGCAGCAGAATCACCTGAACCCAGAAGGCGGAGGTTGCAGTGAGCCGAGATTGTGCCACTGCACTCCAGCCTGGGCAGCAGAGCAAGACGCTGTCTCTCCCCAACCAAAAAAAAAAAAAAAAAGAATGACAGGCCAGGCACAGTGGCTCACGCCTGTAATCCCAGCACTTTGGGAGGCTGAGGTGGGCAGATCAGGAAGTCAGGAGTTTGAGATCAGCCTGGCCAACGTGGTAAAACCCCATCTTCTGCTAAAAATATAAAAATTACCCAGGCATGGTGGCACATGCCTGTAGTCCCAGCTACTTGGGAGGCTGAGGCATGAGAATCGCTTGAACCCGGGAGGTGGAGGTTGCGGTGAGCCGAGATCGCGCCATTGCACTCCAGCCTGGGCAGCAAGAGCAAAACGCTGTCTCAAAAAAAAAAAAAAAAAAAAAAAAAAAGCACAAATTGTCAAAATCAGGAATAAAAGCAGGAATATCATTACAGATCCAGCAGACATTTGGGGGGTGGGAGTTCATAGTGATCTAAGTTTTAAAACTATACAAATTCCAAAAAGAAAATACAAGAGAAAATTTTTTGACCTTGGGATAAACAAAGATTTCTTAGATGGGAGACAAAAAAGAATGAAGCATAAAAGAATCTATTGGACTTCATCAACATTAAAAATGTTTGCTCAAAAGATACTGCTAAGAAAACCAGAGGCCGCAGAATGGGAGGTGCTCTGCAGGAGGCAGCCTCTCACCAGGGACCGGGCTCCAGCACCTCCTTTCAAACGGCTCGCTCCACCGCGGAATAGCTGGTGCGCCCACGCCTTCCCAGCAGGAAAGCAAACACCACAAGCACTGGGGAAGGGGAGTTTGGCAGTTTCTTTAAAAGTCAAACACACCTCCCGTCCAGCCCGGCCACTCCCTTCTCCTGGGTGTTCACACGGGGCTGCGGCTGGGATGTCCATCCCTCCAAATGCATGCTCAAATCTGATCCCCAATTAATGGAGGTGTTTGGATCATGGGGGGAACTTTGTGAACGGCTTGGTGCCCTGCTCCAAGTGCGAGTTTTTGCTGTTAGTTCCCACAGGATCTGGTTGTTTAAAAGAACCTTTTGCCTCCCCCACTCTCTCCTTCCTCTGGCCACATGCTTCACACCCACCAGCTCCTTTCCCCTTCTGCCATGAGCAGAAGCAGCCTGAGGCCTCACCAGGTGCAGATGCCCAGGCCATGCCGCTTATATAGCCCGCATAACCATGAGCCACATAAACCTCCTTTTATAAGTCACCCGGCCTCAAGTATTCCTTTATAGCAACACCACACAGACTAAGACACCCAGGAAGTTAATATGCATCCACTGTACTTCTAACTAGTATCAACAAATAATCATGACCAGAAGTGCTTAGGGATCCATTTAGTACACGTGCAAGACCTTGAAGATGCAAATTTCAAAACACTGCTGAGAAAAGCTAAAGACACTCATAGATGGAAAGCTCACAGAAACACTCAGTGTTAAGATCGCAATTCTCGCCACATCAGTTATCACAACGTCCCAATCAGCAGCCAGGCTAGCTTTTCTGATAGAAGTTCACGAGAGGATTCTGAAAACGGAAATGCAAAAGGCTTAAAACAACTAAAACCATTCTGAAAAAGAACACTGGAGGATTCACACATACCAGTGCCAAGACTCAGCACAGAGCTACAGTCATCAAGGTGCTGTCCTCGGACACCGTGGCAAGTCATAGAGACCAACGAAACAGAGCAGAGACCAGAAGCAGACTCGGGCATAGAGGGCCCATTCTTTTCAGAAAGGTGCCAAGGCAATCCAGGGAGGAAAGGACAGTCCTTCGACAGACAGCGCTGAACACGTCGGGATCACACTGCAAGAGGGTGAACCTCTACCCTCACCTCGCACCACACACAAACACCATCTTGAAAGGGAACACTGTAAATTGTTTGTAAATATAAAAGCTAAGACTTTAAAACTTCTAGGAAGAAACACAGGAGAAAGTCTTTGTGAGCTAGGGGTATGCAAAGATATCTTAGAAAGGGCACAAGAAACATAAAAGAAAAATTGAGTAGGCCGGGCGCAGTGGCTCACATCTGTAATCCCAGCACTTTTGGAGCCCAAGGTGGGCGGATCACCTGAGGTCAGGAGTTCGAGTCCAGCCTGATCAACATGGAGAAACCCCATCTCTACTAAAAATACAAAATTAACCGGGTGTGGTGGTGCATGCCTGTAATCCCAGCTACTCGGGGAGGCTGAGGCAGGAGAATCGCTTGAACCCAGGAGGTGGATGTTGCAGTGAGCTGAGATCGCGCCGCTGCACTCCAGCCTGGGCAACAAGAGTGAAACTCCGTCTCAAAAAAAAAAAAAAGAAACAAACAAAAAATAAGTAAATGGAACTTCACCAAAACTATAAACTATTTTCCAAAAGACAATGTTAAGAAAATGAAAAGGCAAGCCATGAGCTGGGAGAGAAAAACATCTTTTAAATATATATCTCAGCCGCGCGTGGTGGGTCACGCCTGTAATCCCAGCACTTTGGGAGGCCGAGGCGGGTGGATCACGAGGTCAGGAGATCGAGACCTTCCTGGCTAGCACGGTGAAACCCATCTCTACTAAAAATACAAAAAATTAGCTGGGCGTGGTGGCGGGCACCTGTAGTCCCAGCTACTCAGGAGGCTGAGGCAGGAGAATGGCGTGAACCCGGGAGGCAGAGCTTGCAGTGAGACGAGATCACGCCACTGCACTCCAGCCTGGGCAACAGAGCAAGACTTTGTCTCAAAAAACAAACAAACAAATAAATAAATAAATAAATACACACACACACACACACACACACACACACACACACATCTATATATATCTCACAAAGACTTGTTTCCAGATGATATAAGGAACTCTTACAAGAGCAGCCCAACAGGCCAAACCCAATATTTAAAATGGACAAGAGATTGAACATAAACTTCATGAGAAGGCATCCAAAGGCCGACACACATGAAAAGATGGTCGACCCCACTAGTCTTGGGGAAATCCACATTTTAAAGGCAGTTGGACGCCACCACAGGCAAGTTAGAATGGCAAAAATTGGAGAGACCGACAACACCAAGCAGTGCTGGCACAGCATGGAGGCCCCGGAACTCAAGCATTGGTGGGGGACTGTAGAACAGTACAACCATTTTTGGAAAACGGTTCACACCTTTAACCACACAACACAGCAATTCCACTCTTAGGTAGTATCCAAGAGCAATAAAAACATGTCCACAAAAGACTTGTACACAAATGTCCATAGCAGCTTTATTCAAATAGCAAAAAACTGGAAACAGACAAATGCATAAACAAATTGTAGCATTTCCACACAATGGGCTACTCAGAAGCAAAGAGCGTGGCTGACCTTCACCAACATCAGCGGGGCCGAGAATGCCACAGAGATGACGGAGCAATGAGATTCTGTTCATGGGAAACTAGAAAGTGACCTGAGGTCACAGCAGAGCAACAGCTGGCGGGGACGCCACATGGGAGGGACACAGGAGCCTTTGGGGTAGTGGAAAGTTCCACATCTGGACTGTGGAGGGGACTACACAAGTGCAAACATCATCAACATTCCTCAAACTGCAATCTGTCCACTCAAGACAGATACACGGGCCAGGTGACGTGGCTCACGCCTGTCATCCCAGCACTTTGGGAGGCCAAGGCAGGCGGATCACCTGAAGTCAGGAGTTCACGACGAGCCTGGCCAACATGGCAAAACCCCATCTCTACTAAAAGTAGAAAAATTAGCTGGGCGTGTTGGCTGGCGCCTGTAATCCCAGCTACTCAAGAGGCTGAGGCAGGGGGAATTTTTTTTTTTTTTTTTTTTTTTTTTTTTTGAGACGGAGTCTCGCTCTGTCACCAGGCTGGAGTGCAGTGGAGCGATCTTGGCTCACTGCAACCTCTGCCTCCTGGGTTCAAGCGATTCTCCTGCCTCAGCCTCCTGAGTAGCTGGGACTACAGGCATGAGCCACCGCACCTGGCCAGCAGGGAGAATTTCTTGAACTCGGGAGGTGGTGGTTGCAGTGAACCGAGATTACGCCACTGTACTCCAGCCTGGGCGACAGAGGGAGACTCCGTCTCAAAAACAATTAAAAAAAAAAAAAGATGAGTATTTATGATTCATCTGACTTAGCGTTTGAATTTGTACGAGTGAATATTGTAAAATAATGTTAACCTCTACTCTAAGAAATTGAAAAAATGCTCAAAAAAACGGGTGATTTATTTAAAAGAACAGCCCTGTCAGAGGCAGCGACTCTCACTCCACTCAGCAGAGTGGACCTGAGACCACCCAGGCGTGCGTGCTTGTGACACCGTTTCCAGTGAATTCGGGGAAACACACCCCTGGAGAACCCCGTCCTGCTCCTGGCAGTCTTTGGCCCAGCTGGCCTGGGCTACGCTATGGAGGCTCACGTGGGGCCACCATGGAGATAACAGTCCTTTGGACACAGAGCCACGTTCTGTGGCCTGGAGAGCCAGCAGAGCCACGTGCTGCCAGCCTGACCCTACTGCTCAGAATGTGGCAACAGGCTGGGCACTTTTTAGACACGCAGCGTCTGAGGCCTACTCCAGACCCTCCGAGGCAGAGGGATCTCGATAGAACCCCTGGGTTTGCCATGCAGGGTGAGCTGGGCCACACTGGCCTGAATCCCAGGCCTGCTCTCTGGGCTCAAGAGTGTGAGTGTCTACCCACTCTGGCGACCCCGCTGTGCACAGCAGCCCTGAGCAGCCCACAGGAAGGCATTGCGCAGTGTCGGCCCCACTCACCTTGGCCCAGGCCAGCTTCTCCTGGATGGCGGCATTGCCGGGCTCCACGTGGCGTGCAAACTTGAGGTTGTTGATGGTGTACTCGTGGCCACAGTAGACTCTCTGAGGAGAGAGGTGACAGGTGAGCTCGGAAGGCTGTTACCACCCGTGAAAGTCCTCAGGGACGGGACCTGGATGCCCCCGGGGGGGTGTCCGGTGAGAGGGTGCCAGGAGGGAGAGCAGCCCCGCCCTGGTTAAGGCCCCCCACCCCCCGGCCCGCAGGGAGGCGCTGCCTACTGTGTCCGGGGGAAGCCGGCCCAAGACCTCCAGCAGAGCTTTACACATCTCATCCGCGGTCCCTTCATAGAACTTCCCGCAGCCAGCCACAAACAAGGTGTCACCTGCAAACAAGGACAGCCACGAGGTGGGGGCCACTCGAGGCTGGTGGCTAGGACTCAGGAGGGGGCCAGGAGCAGGGTGACACTCACCGGCAAGGCCCAGGCCCCGAACCCTGGCTGCCCTCCAGCCACGGCTGCCCAGACTCAGCCCCCCTGCATTCCGGCTCCCACATTTCCTTCCAAGTCTCAGCTGACAGTCCAACCACCCAACTGGCCGTGCAGACCCGAAACCCAAGTCACTCCTCCCTCACTGCCCCCAATCCCACCAACTGTGGCTCTGAGACCCTCACAAACCCAGCCCTCTCCCCGAACACGCAGCAGCCCCTCTCAGGCCCATGCCTGGCTCCCATCTTCCCTTGGCCCCAGCAGCCAGCGCCACCCTGTGACCAAGGTCTCCACCCTGGCTGAGCTGAGCGGGACCACCTCTCACCCATGGCGAAGATGCGGCCCACACCGCTGGGCACCTCAGGCGCACCCAGGCTCCTTCCGGCCTCGGCCTCAGGACGGCATCCCCACCCCATCACTGCCCAGGCCTCTGTCCCCGCTTGCCCTCCTCTTGCTGCTTCATGGCTGTCCTGGCCTCGCTGACCTCACGTGGCCGTCGGCCCCAGAAACAGGGCAGTCCCCTGAGAGGAGGGTGCCCGGCACCCAGCACAGTGGAGGCCGCCCCACTTCTCCTCACCGCCTGGGGCAGAGAAGCTTGCAGCGGTGCTGGGCACAGGCCAAGGCCAGGAGTCCTCCTGGGCACGAGAGATGGGAATGGACGGTGGGGAGCCTGTTCCCCTGAAGGGCCCTAGACCTCGAGTCTGAGGACCAGCAGGAGGCCATGGAGTCCCCAGAGATAGGGAAGGGCAGACAGAGGCGAACTTGGGGCCTGGGGCTTCTACTCCACGGGGCTGTCCTTGCGCCAGGCACACAGCCCAGGAGGCACAGGTGAGACCCAGGGACTCAGTGCTCGCTGCCCTGAGAAGAATCCTAAATCTGAGGTCCCCAACTCCATCCCTCCCACACCGGCACCACCCAGGCTCATCCCCCAGCCCTGTGCACTGCAGCCTGAAGGCGCCTTATCCCTCACAGCGAGGCGCCCGTCCCTCCCGCCATGCCCTCCGCCCTCCTCTGGGACTCCCTGGCCACACCTTCTCCCTGCACCCCTGGTTTGACTCCACCCAGGGGTCCGAGTGTGGCCCTGGGTCACTCCCACCTGGGTTCAAGGCTGGGGCTGCCACCTCCCACCAGGAGGCCTCCCAGCCGTACAAGGCCCACATCGAGTCACCGGGTGAAACCCCGCACTTTGAGGCCAGTCGGGACGAGGCCACAGTAACAAGCACGGGAGGCAGCCCCCACCACCAGCAGCCTCCACACTGCCTTAGAAGGCCGCAGCCATGAAGGGCCCGGCCTACAGTGAGGCCGTCCCCTGGCCATATGACCTCCACAGGCGGCTCCACAGGTCTGCAGCCACCCTGGGAGGCAGGCAGGGCCCCTAGACTAGCACAGGTCCCTGAGTCCACACTACGGCATCAAGGAACACGGCCCCAGGGCTGAGCCACCCCTTGCCCTGCTGGAAGAAACTGACTCCTTTCCCGTGGGACCCGCCCGGACCCCAGCTGTCCAGCAGCCTCCGCCAGCACAGCCCTTGCTGCAGGCGTAACTTCCTTCCAGACCACGATCCAAACCCATCATGGGAGGAATCGGCCAGCCCCACCATGAGGCTCCCCAGCACCCACCCCTGGGCCCCCTCACACCGGTGCAACAGAGAAGGCCACGAAGCTGCCCCGTGAGCCTGCCTGGCAGGAGACACAGGGTCTTCACGAAGAACCCCCGCCCCCACCCACACCCGAACACGCACCTGTGAACACGGCAGGGGGCTCCGAGCCTCCGGGCTTGCTCACGAAGTAACAAATGTGTCCTGAAGTGTGGCACGGGGTCGCCAGGCACTTGACGTTCAGAGACCCCACCTTCAACAAAGCAGGCGACCGCGTGTGCTCCCAGACACCCTGGAGAGCCATCTCCCGGGGTCACGGCGCGCCGCCTGGGCCCTATGGGGCCTCCTCAGCTCCAAGGGAAATGCCCGTGAAGGTGGGGCAGGTGCTCCCCACCACGGGACTGGGGGACTCACTCACTCCATGGGTGCGCCCCAAGTGCAGGGCCACCCTGGAACAAGAGCGTGTAAAAAACCAAGGGGCTTGTTTTTTTTCCTCCTTCAAAAAACTGGGCCAAATCCACGCTCGCCATCTGGCTAGGAAAGACGGCTTTCCTTCCCACACATGGCCTTTTGTTTTCCTGTCCCCATCTGCCCCAATTCTTTACTTCAAAAATGTTCACACCCTCAAAAAGGCTGAAGAACCCCTCGCAGTGCCCTCCCACCTATGTGCTGTGCTCTGGCACCAAGACCCTGCCCACATTGCCCACTCCCCAGGGTCCCAGAGCCCTGCCTCACACCCCGCACACAGCCACGTTTTGCACTCTCCTCTCCTTGTGCCCAGACAGAGAAGACCATCCACGCTGCCACAGAGGAGCACTGAGAACACTCCCGGGTCACTGGGGTAAGGGAGCAGAGAGAATGCGGGGAGGGACCCCCCCTCCCCCACGCTCCTGGCAGGGCCACGCTGGAGCACCTGCAGGGCTCACTCCTTACCTGCAGTGTGGACAGGTGAGTGATCTTGTGAGTCAGGGCCCCGATACGGTCGTCACCCCCGTACACCTTCAGTCCCGACTCCAGCTTGACCAGTTTCTCATTCCCGCCAGCATGGTCCCTGGAAGTCAAACAGGAGACCTGGGCTGCCTGCTGAGCTGAGGGGGCTGCCTGCTGAGCTGAGGGGGCTGCCTGCTGCTCTTAAGCTCTGGTCAAACGCAACACTTATTTTGCACTCACAAAGGAAACGGAGGAAGCAAATCACAGACACCTGGATGATCCCATGGCCAGGGTTCCGAGCGTGGGGGCCTGGGGTTACCACCTGCACGTCTTTACAAAGCACCACCTGGTTCCCACCCCCACATCCTAGGGCAGTGGGTCTGGGGTGTGGCCTGGGGGTGGATTTCTTGTCCTGGTGCAGCGGGTCTGGGGAGAGGCCTGGGGTGGATTTCTTGTCCTGGTGCAGTGGGTCTGGGGAGAGGCCTGGGGCGGATTTCTTGTCCTGGTGCAGTGGGTCCGGGGCGTGGCCTGAGGGTGGATTTTTGATTTTTGAAGGCCCCCAGGTGATCCTGATGTGCTGCCCAGTTTGTGGCCCGACACTCTGGCAGGAGATCAAACTGTTCAGCATGGGAGTCACCTGGGGTGCATCTGGGATGAGCAGCTGGCCCTAGACGCGGTCTGTCTGCAGGGGAGGCCAGCCTGGGCCAGCTCCAGCAGGTGGAGGTGCCTCCTACGCGCCCAGGTTTCCCCAGGGGAGCCTGCCTGACCCGCATTTCAGAAAGGGGCGGTTGAAGGGGCCCTTCCCGGGTCTCACATGATATCACAGACTCCTTCGTGTGCCTCCCATGAACACTCCAGCGACCACACCAGAAACCGCCTGCCTTGGCACCACTGGGCCCCAAGATAACAGGGTGGAGTGGTGGCCGCTGCCCTCTGCCCCTCCCACCCTGCAGGAGGGCGCGGCACCACAGGCCTTGGTCTGCCCATCACCACCCACCATCGGTGAGCAAACCCCACCCCGCTGAAGCTAGGGCCTGGCTTAGGACTTCACGTGCCGGCATGAATGTTAGAGGGGCCGGGGAACTAAAAAGCACCACAGTGTTAGAAAGAGACGTCTGCGGCGAGGCCGGGAGAGGCAGGGAGCTGCAGCAAGCTGTGATGCGCCAGGCAGCCACACAGAGGCCACCACCAGGGTCCCCAGGAGGAGGCATGGTGGCAGCAGGGGCCTCGCACGACAGGCAGGCCAATGTGCTGAGAGACAGCAGCTCAGCCACACAGGACAAGGGCCAGGGAGGCTGCAGGCACCGCCCCTCAAGCCCAGGTCCCTGCACGGACACCTCTGATGACCCAGAAGAGGCTCGTGGGGCCCGACTCACAGAGCCTGAGACTCTCCAGGCCTAAGTCCAGCTGCGTGTGAACCATGACGCTTCCATCAAACCCTGGCCAAGCCACCAGCACGGCGCTCCCACTACCAAGGAGAGGACCAAAGGCTTCATTTCACCCCAACACAGAGGCTGGGGAAGCCACAGCTGAGAGGCCCTAGGGTAGTGCCAGACGGGTCCTGGCTCAGGAGAAAGGTGCCGGTTGCCCTTGGGCGCTTGCTTGGCAAAAAGAAGTAAGTCTCTCTAGCTTTGAAGAGCCTCAAAAATTTCTAAAAGCCGAACAACGGCCTTGAGCAGGCAATGCCAGCCCTAGAACCCACAGAGGGCATTTTATTCATCCATTTTCAAGGATTTTTTAAAACCCAACCTCTCCAGATATGGCTGCTTGTCTTTGTTTTTTTTGAGAGTCTCGCTCTGTCACCCAGGCTGGAGTGCAATGCCACGATCTTGGCTCACTGCAACCTCTGCCTCCCGGGTTCAAGTGATTCTCCTGCTTTAGCCTCCTGAGTAGCTGAGATTACAGGCGCCCACCACCACGCCCAGTTAATTTTTGTATTTTCGGTAGAGACTGGGTTTCACCGTGTTGGCCAGGCTGGTCCTGACCTCAAGTGACACAACTACCTCAGCCTCCCAAAGTGCTGGGATTATAGGCATGAGCCACCGTGCCCGGCTGGCTGCTTTTTTTTTTTTTTTTTTTTTAAAAACCACTCACCTGTAGACTCATTTCCTCCCCAACATTGAGGCCAACGTGCCAGGGCACAAGCCCGCATGGCCCAGGAGAGAGCCGGGGGGTGGGGCCTGAGGGTAAGGCTGTAGCCTTCTCCCCTCACCCTCGGGGCCTCAGAGTCACTGAGCACCAGACTTGCCCCTTGGGGGCTACGGTGAGTCCCGGGTCTTTCTCAGAAGTCTGCTGGGGGCCTGTCCTCACAAAGCAGACAGAGCCGTGGGGGGAGACAGGCCTTGATGTCCCTAAACCCACCAGGGCGAGAAGTGAGCCAGGTCCCGCACCCCCAGGTGAGACGCGGCACTTACCAGTGGTGGTGGGTGGTGAGCACTGTGGTCAGTTTCACCCCATGCTTTCTCGCCGCATCCACGACCTGCAGTGGCCCCGGGGAAGGACAAGGGCCTGTCACACTCCTAGGCCTGGCTTGCTGGCCTACATGGTAGGGTGCCCAGCAGAACCCAGGACACGCCATGAGGGGCCGCTGACATGGCCCGTCCTGACCCTGCCGGCTTGCCCTGCTCCAGGAGAGCCAGTGAAAGCATATTCCTCTTCCTGCTCAGCCTGACACTCTTGCGACCACCTACGACCGCTCCAAGCCCCTCCAGCTCTGAGGGCACCACCCCCAGAGGCAGCAATGCAGGGGCAGAAAGCCCCCAAGAAGAGTCAAATGCCCAGGATTGTACTGCACAGCGCTTTCTGTGTCACTGCCTCTCGCCTCCACCCTTCTTGGGGCCCTGTTAACAGAGTGGCCGGAGACTAATTTCCATTTAGCTTAGGCAAAGTTGCAAGGACACTGCGGTTAGGAAACCCATCGGGGGTGAGGACTCCGAGCTGGGTGACGAGGGTAGGGAGAGCCAGGCACAGCCATGCGCACCTTCTGGGGCTGCACCGGGTCCACAATGGCAGCCTCCTTGGTCTCATCATCAATGACCAGGTACATGTAGTTGTCGGTCAGGGCAGGCAGCACCTCCACCTTCATGGTGCCCTCGTCCACGGTCAGGTTCTTCCGCAAATGTGTGTGGTAGAAAACTCCCAGCAGGGCTGGACCTGCAGACACAGAGCACAACTCAGCGGGCGTCCGCGCCAGGCTGTCCACGACAGGACGCGCAAGCTGCAGTGCTTCCCAGCCTTTCTAGGTTCCTTTGAAAAGGAATATTCTGGCCAGGTATGGTGGTTCTTGCCGGGAATCCCAGTGCTTTAAGAGACTGAGGTGGGAGGACTGCTTGAGGGCAGGAGTTTGAGACCAGCCTGGGCAACATAGCAAGACCTTGTCTTTTTTTTTTTCTGTTTTTTTTTTGAGACAGAGTCTCGTTCTGTCACCCAGGCTGGAGTGCAGTGGCGCGATCTCAGCTCACTGCAAGCTCCGCCTCCCAGGTTCACGCCGTTCTCCTGTCTCAGCCTCCTGAGTAGCTGGGACTACAGACGCCTGCCACCATACCCGGCTAATTTTTTGTATTTTTTAGTAGAGACGGGTTTAATGGTGTTAGCCAGGATGGTCTCGATCTCCTAACCTTGTGATCCGCCCACCTCGGCCTCCCAAAGTGCTGGGATTACAGGTGTGAGCCACCACGCCCAGCCAAGACCTTGTCTTTACAAATGTAAAAATTATCCAGGCATGCTGGTGCATGCCTGTGGTCCCAGCTACTCCAGAGGCTGAGGCAGGAGGATCACTTGAGCCCAGGAGTTTGAGGCTGCAGTGAGCTATGACTGTGCCACTGCACTCCAGCCTGGGTGACAAGACAATAACCTGTTCCTTAAAAAAAAAAAAAGGAATATCTTCATATATCCCTGAGGAGAACACAGGAACTAACTCATGCTCACATTCATGGAAATCAATTGTTTCAGACTTATGATCTCTATTTTCTTTTTTGAGAACTCTAAAAGGACAGGACGGCCAGCTTGTGACTGTGAGGCAAACCACTGCCAGTGCTGGGTTATTCACACCCCGGACTCAGGGACAGAATGTGAAGAAGGGAACACAGACTGGGGGTGCCCCCGCCTGGCCATCTGCCCTGCAGCAAGCTGTGCTGCCACCACTGACTAAGCGAGCCTGCGTTCCATGCAGTTACTCACAGCCCTTCTCAGCCTCTAGCCAGAAAGAACCAATAATTGACGGCAGGCTGAGGCAGGAGAATTGCTTGAATCTGGGAGGTGAAAGTTTCAGTGAGCCAAGATTGCCCTACTGCACTCCAGCCTGGGCGACAGAGTGAGACAGTCTCAAAAAAAAAGAAAAAAATAAAAAAACAATACTTGCTCTTGAACAGCACGAATGTGAAATATGCACAAAAATCAGCAGTTCCTTTGAGACGGAAAGTTGGCCACAACTGCCCCAGATTCAAGTGTGGAGGACACAAAACCACCATCCAACTGACCCAAAGGACTCTGCCACAGGGGCCCAGAAGGCCCAGGAGCTGGGAGGAGTGGGTGACCAAGGGACAAAAGTGTCTGCCACCCAGTCAACCAATGCAAAAATATTTTCAGCAATGAAACTCCTACTAAATCTAAAGATACATGGGGGCCCCGACAATACCTTCAGTTCCACTCTACACGGGGAAGAAACCACAGAAGGTGGCAGAGGACAGTGCAGTCCTGGGGTAGGTGCCACGGCAGGGGCTTCTCCCAAAAGGGATCCAGAAATGGGCAGCAGCCACCAACTGACAGACACACGCGTCTCCAGGGCCCATCGAAATGCGGAATCCGACCTTATTTCCACAGCCGGGGAAACTGCCCAAACTATAGTTTCAATCACTGCACAAAGATATCGTATTACCCGCCTGACAACCAGCTGGGCATTTTCCAGATCATTCTCCTCAGGAACAATAATACCAAGATTTCTATATGAGCAGCTTCCTGTGATATTCCCCTTCCCCTTAGCCTCAGTACCACCCCAGCCCAAGGAGCACACCAAGCAGAGTGTGGGTGCTGGGGGCTGCAGGTGGGGTGCAGAAGGGTTGCGACAGGATTCCGAGTGCCGGGCGTCCTCCTGGAAAGGAGCTCCATCACAAACAAGGAGCAGAACATTACAAACAAAAATACTGCCCACGTGCGGTGGCTCATGCCTGTAATCCCAGCACTTTGGGAGGCCGAGGCAGGCGGATCACTTGAGGTCAGGAGTTAAGAGAGCAGCCTGGCCAACACAGTGAAACCCCTTCTCTACTAAAATACAAAAGTTAGCCGGGCGTGTTGGTGAGTGCCTGTAGTCCCAGCTACTCAGGAGGCTGAGGCAGGAGACTCGCTTGAGCCCGGGAGGCAGAGGTTGCAGTGAGCCGAGATTGGCCACTGCACTGCCCAGGTGAAGAAAATGTCATTTACAACTGGTGCTCAGCCTCCCCTGGGGACCATCACAGCCTCCTGAAGAAGCTGACAACCCAGGGAGGTGCCTTTATTTCTGAGGAAGACGCAGCTGGTGCCAACACCAGCAGAAACCTTATTCCCTTTCCATATCACTCAGCCCAACACTGCCTGGAAAATGTTCCCGGCTTGCTGTTTTGTAACTGTAATACTTTGTACAAACAGGTCAAGGACCTGCAGCCTGGGGCCTGGGCCAAGTCCAGAAACATGTTCGGTTTGGCCCCCCCCAAAAAAAATTGAGATATGGTCTCACTCTGTCCCCTAGGCTACAGTGCAGTGGTGCGATCACGGGTCACTGCAGCCTCGACCTCCTGGACTCAAGCGATCCTCCCACCTCAGCCTCCAAAGTGACTGAGACTACAGTTGTGTGCCACCACGCCCGGCTGATTTTGTTTAGTTTTTGTAGAGATGAGGTCTCAACATGTTGCCAGGCTGGTCTGGAACTCCTGGACTCAAGCGATCCTCCCGCCTCGGCCTCCCAAAGTGCTGGGATGACAGGCGTGCGTCACTGCACTTCTTTTTTAAATCAGGAAGTTTCACAGCATCTTGCTTCCCTTGAACTGGGCGGCACCAAATACGGGGGCTGGGGCCTCCCTTAGAATGGGGCACGCACGCCCTACCGATGCACACAGTCCCGCTGGAACTCTCTGCCTGGACCCTTATGAATGTCCCTAAAACTGTAATTCTGAGGACCTCAAAATCCATGTCCTTTCCTTAGCAATGGCGACATTCTACCCCCTGCAGAGCCTTGACAGCTTTCGGCGAGATCTGGAAACCGCCAGGGACGCCTCCCCGCCTGCGCCTCCGCCCGCCCAGTGCCCTGCGCTGCGCACCCGCCCGGGGCGCTGGCCTGGCCCGGCCTCGCGACCACCTCGGGCGAATGACACGCCGGGTCCCCAGACAGGGGGGCTCCGGCGCCGGGCGGGCAGCTCCACCACCGCAGGCGGCGCCACGAGACCGCGGTCCTTGCAGCGGGGCAGCAGGTGCGGGGTGGGCCAGGCGTCCCGGGGCCCTGCCCGCTGCGCCTCAGAGCCGCGCCCCAGGCTCTCCTCGGCGCCGGCCCGGGCAGGACGCGATGCCCTGGAGGCGTCAGGGGCGCGGCCGGCCCAGCCCGAGCGTGGAGGCCGCGGCGGACGCAGGCCTGGCCCTGCTTACCTAGCGCTTTCCGCACCCGCGGCCCCGCGCCCGCTCCGCGCCAGCCTCAGCGCCTGCGCCGCCTCCGCTCGAGCCCGGCAGAGCGGCCTTAGGCACCTGCGCAACAGACACCGCGTCAGCGGTCGCCAAACGACGGCCCGGCGCCGCCCGCTGCCCGCCCCGCCAGGCCCGCGTCCCCCGGCCCGCACCGCCCCGCCCCGCCCCGCCCCGCCGCACCCACCGAGGCCTCGGCGGGCGCAGGCGGCTCCCAGCGCGGCGAGGCTGCGGAGGCCGAGCAGCCCGCGGCCCACCACCATGACCCGGGCCGGGCTGGACTGCCGAGCTGCCCAGGGCTGCAAAACACCGGCGTCGGCGCGTCGCAGCCAATCATCGCCCGCCTCGCGCTGCCCTCAGCCAATCAGCGTCCACCTCGCACCGTCCGCCAACCAATCAACGCGCTCGCGCTCAACTTGTTTTCTCCGCGAGCCCCGACTGCCACGGGCCGGGAGACGGGCCTGGGAGCGGCGGCGGCGGCCCGAGAGCTGCGCCGGGAGAGCTGTGCCGCGAGCCTCCGCCTCTTTTTTGGCACCGCACAGTGGATCCCTGGAGGCCGAGCGCCACGCCGCCCGGGTACCCGGCAGATCGCGAGGTGGAACGGGCCGTCGCTGCGGGGGACAGCGTTCCGAGGCAGTTGGTCCTCTCCGGGATGCCGTAGGCATCAGCTGACCGGCCCAGCCCACGTGACTATAGGGGCACTTGATGGCAATCATGGCAGCATCCAGGCCATTGTCCCGCTTCTGGGAGTGGGGAAAGAACATCGTCTGCGTGGGGAGGAACTACGCGGACCACGTCAGGGAGATGCGCAGCGCGGTGTTGAGCGAGCCCGTGCTGTTCCTGAAGCCGTCCACGGCCTACGCGCCCGAGGGCTCGCCCATCCTCATGCCCGCGTACACTCGCAACCTGCACCACGAGCTGGAGCTGGGCGTGGTGATGGGCAAGCGCTGCCCCGCAGTCCCCGAGGCCGCGGCCATGGACTACGTGGGCGGCTATGCCCTGTGCCTGGATATGACCGCCCGGGACGTGCAGGACGAGTGCAAGAAGAAGGGGCTGCCCTGGACTCTGGCGAAGAGCTTCACGGCGTCCTGCCCGGTCAGCGCGTTCGTGCCCAAGGAGAAGATCCCTGACCCTCACAAGCTGAAGCTCTGGCTCAAGGTCAACGGCGAACTCAGACAGGAGGGTGAGACATCCTCCATGATTTTTTCCATCCCCTACATCATCAGCTATGTTTCTAAGATCATAACCTTGGAAGAAGGAGATATTATCTTGACTGGGACGCCAAAGGGAGTTGGACCGGTTAAAGAAAACGATGAGATCGAGGCTGGCATACACGGGCTGGTCAGTATGAGATTTAAAGTGGAAAAGCCAGAATATTGAGTTATTTCTTAACAAGTTTCGAGAGAGAAGGGAGCAAGACAAGAGCAAGCAACGGCTATTAAATGTCACAATCCTTTAATAAGAAACCATTTATTGGCCGGACGCGGTGGCTCACGCCTGTAATCCCAGCACTTTGGGAGGCCGAGGCGGGCGGATCACGAGATCAGGAGATCGAGACCATCCTGGCTAAGACGGTGAAACCCCGTCTCTACTAAAAATACAAAAAATTAGCCGGGCGTGGTGGCGGGCGCCTGTAGTCCCAGCTACTCTGGAGGCTGAGGCAGGAGAATCAATTGAACCCGGGAGGCGGAGCTTGCAGTGAGCTGAGATTGCGCCACTGTACTCCTGGGCAACAGCGAGACTCCGTCTCAAAAAAAAAAAAAAAAAAAACCATTTATTTTAAAAATGATTAGATTGCTATGCCTCAACCCATAGAAGATGGACCCTTCAAGAAAACGTGAAGTAGAACGGATGGGCCAGAAATGAAAACAGGCAAGTAAAGTATTTCTTCGGAAAACATTTTATCAAACCAAATGTTAAAAAGACTTTCCTTTTGTAAAACTGGATTAGAGAAGACTTTTCAGTGGGTTATCTCTAGGATGATCAGTAGTTCAGCACTTAAAAACTGCAGAGAAAACTGAAAGTTATGTTCCAGATAACTTTCCATTGTTTACCAAATTTTCTTGGACTTGGTCATCATCAGGAAGCATTTGTAAAAATAAAAATGTCCAAATTACTGGCCCATCTCGGACTCGCTGAATCAATTTGATAGGATTAATCTCCAGTGAGGCTGTGTTTACAGGGCATTCCAAGTGATTCTTATCAGGAAATGTGAAAAACACTCCTGTACATAATCGGTTAATTTAAAATTTTACTTAATAAGTGAACAATTAGTGAAGATTTCACCTGTTTACTTAGGGTATCTACCCAGACCCATCGATTCTGAGTTCGGGAGATGATTTTGAAATTACTGTTTTCCAAATAAAGGTGCTCCCTTCTAAGTGGCTTACAAGTGTAATTTTTTCCCCCCAGTAATGACGAGGAGGGGTATTTCCTCCTTGTGGGGCTTCAGACCTTAGTCTTTGACCTTTGGCCTTCTGAGCACTGTGCTGTGTTAACAAAGTTAATCAGCAACTGTACTTCCCAACTGGAGATGAGGAGGCTTTGTGGAAGTTGAATAGCCTGGGACTGCTGCTTTTGCTCTTGCCTGCACCCTCCTCTGAAAAACATCCAGCAAGATGCACAGCATAGCTGTCAATGCCTGGAGGAGTCCTTTGGGCTTCGGCAGGGGTTCCTGTTCACGTTCACATCATCTGCTGGCCCCTGAAGAAAGCCGAGGACATCTAATTGAGTAGTAACGGTCCCATGTACTGAACACGGCACCGTTAGGCACCATGCCAAGCAGTTTATTCTGTATTTCCATGTGTTGTGTAACCAGCAACCAAGCCATAAGGTTAGTATGATCATTACCATCCCCATTACGCAGATGAAGACAGATCTAGAGGCTAGGAAGGCTGGCTAAAGTCACTCAGCTTAGTGGCAGAGCCAAGATGTAACCCAGCTCCCCCAAGACCAGAACCTGAAGTTTTGACCACAATGCGGGCTGCATCTTGTAAGTAGATACATAAGAAGAATCAGACATTTAGGTATGCTGCAACCCCATGCTTAAATTATAATTTAGTATGAGGAAGTGCCATAATTGGATTTCTTTATTAAGTATCAAGCTCTCTTAACTACTTTTAGTATTTTTTTTTTCATTGCTTGGCAATGCATGTAATTACAGAAGAGTCAGAAAATAGAGATTAGCAATTAGAACAAAACACCAAAAATTTCATCTACCCAGAGACAGCCAAAGTTAAGCATTTAGTGCAAGTTCTTCCAAGTCTGTGGATATAATTGTAATTTTTAAAAGAGTTTGCTCATACCATACAATTTTCTTTTTTTTTTCTTTTTTTTTTCTTTCTTTTTTTTTTTTGAGATGGCGTTTAACTCTTTTTGCCCAGGCTGGAGTGCAGTGGCACAATCTCGGCTCACTGCAACCTCTGCCTCCCAGGTTCAAGTGATTCTCCTGCCTCAGCCTCCCAAGTAGCTCAGATTACAGGCATGCGCCACCACACCCGGCTAATTTTGTATTTTTAGTAGAGACAGGGTTTCACCATGTTGGTCAAGCTGGTCTCGAACTCCTGACCTCAAGTGATCCACCCGCCTGGGCGTCCCAAAGTGCTGGGATTACAGGCATGAGCCACCGTGCCCAGCTATACCATACAATTATTTAACTTGCTTATTTCACTGTATATTGTGACCATCTTTTTCCTTGTTAGCTGACACAGTACAGCTGTACAGCTGTTTCTGTGAAAGTTTCTGCAGTACAACTTTCATGGATTGCATAAGATTCTGAAGTCGAGCCTCCATTTTTGGACCTTGAGATTGTCTCTAATGATTTGCTAGTATCAGCACATGTGCTGTTTTTTCCTTTGGCTAGGTTCCCATAAGTGGAAGAGTTGGATCAAAGGGCGTGCTCATGCTGGAAGTGTATTATTAGTCTGCTACCAGGTACACGGTTCAGCTGAGATATAGCTACCAAGTTGACAGACTATTAAAGTCAAAGTTATAAAGTAGAAGCAGTGCTCACATGCAGCCCTAGTAGGTGGCACAAGCCAGCACCGAGTACAGTGCCCCTGGGGTCAGTGTTTTCACCACAGTGGTAGAACAAGCTTTGTCACAAACATTGACATCAGCATTGCAGGTGTAGGCACACAAAGTCCTTAGATGCAAGAATCAAAAACAGAGACACCAAGTCCGACAATTCCTGATATTGCTAAAATCATAGTAATCCTAGCATTCAGAAGATAACGTTTTTCCACATTTTGAATACATTTAAACCTATGAAAAAGTTTAAAAACCAATACAGTGAACTCCATATGCCCTTTAATGGTTTCAACAATTACCAGCATTCACTATGTTTGTCCTCTGGTCCTACGTCTCTCCCTTCCTCCCTGCCATATATGTGTATATATGCAGACATGCACCTCTCTCTATATATATATGTGCGTACACACACACACACCCAACCCCATATTTTGGAAATGCGTCGGAATGGTGACTGCAGAAAGACTCCGCCCTTTCAGCATACATCTCCTAAGAATCAGGATATTCTCCTACATGGAAATGAGACCGTTATCACACTTAAGAAAATAATTCCACAGTGTATTAGTCTGCACAGAATATATGGTTTGACATCTGTTCTTCTGTTGTGTTTTTAAAACATGTTCATTGGGCTTTTATAAAAAAACGAGTATTACACATCCACTTAATATATTACGAACATATTTCCAGGTCAGTGAATATAAGTACAGGTACCCCTTTTTAATGGCTGTATCTTAGATCATGTACCCCAGAAGCACAGCCTAAGATGGGGATTCTTGTTCCTGTGATTTGCTGAAGGAGTGCTCTCAGGAGAAGAGAAGTGTAATGAAGCAGAAAGGGCAGGGAGCAAACTCCAAGGAAGAAAGTGGTCTCTGGGCTGGATATCAGCTTCAGTCAGCTGGTGAACCCAAGGGGAAGCTCTGGAGCAAGGAGTCTGTTGGCACCAGAATCTGCTCTCCCCGCCCCTTGCATAGCTTCCTCAGGTAATTTTCTGACCCTCATAGAAGCTGAGGGACTTCAGCAAGTGAAGATTTCCTGGGTGGAGCATCCCCGACAGATTGCACACGTTTCAGATGCTCTGCTATTAGAAACAATGATGCAAGGGGCATCCTCCATATACTCTACAGCAAGGGTCCCCCAGCCTCCAGGCCACTGACTGCTACCAGCCCGTGGCCTGTTACGAACGGAGCCACACAGCAGGAGGCAAGTGAGCATTCCCGCCTGAGTTCTGCTTCCCGTCAGATCAGTGGTGGCGTTAGATTCTCATAGGAGCGTGAACCCTTTTGTAAACTGCACATGCGAGGGATCTAGGTTGCGCACTCCTTATGAGTATCTAATGCCTGGATCTGAGGTGGAACTGTTTCATCCTGAAACCATCCCCGCCCCCCGACCCAGCAATCCGTGGAAAAACTGTCTTCCACCAAACCATTCCCAGGTGCCAAAAAGTTTGGGCCGCTGCTCTACATCATTGGCACTTGTTTGTTTCCTTAGGGAAGTCTTAGAAGTGAAATCAATGAAATGGTTTGCACTTTGAAATTTTGACACTTTTTGCCAAATTGCAGAGGAAAAAAAGCTACCATGTTGCACTTGACAAGACTGTTTAAGAATACCTTTACACCGACACCCCAGCTAAGGCTGGGCATCATGACTATGGTCATTCTTTTTTTTTTTTTTTTTTTTCTGACAAAGTCTTGATCTGTTGCCCAGGCTGGAGTGCAGTGGCGTGATCTCGGCTCACTGCAAGCTCCGCCTCCCGGGTTCACGCCATTCTCCTGCCTCAGCCTCCCAAGTAGCTGGGACAACTGGCACCTGCCACCACACCCGGCTAATTTTTTTGTATTTTTAGTAGAGACAGGGCTTCACCGTGTTAGCCAGGATGGTCTCCATCTCCGGACCTCGTGATCCACCCACCTCGGCCTCCCAAAGTGCTGGGATTACAGGCGTGAGCCACCGCACCTGGCCTATTTTCCTCTTTTTCTTAAAAATATAAGTGTCGGCTGGGCACGGTAGCTCACGCCTGTAATCCCAGCACTTTGGGAGGCTGAGGCAGGTGGATCACTTGAGCCCAGGAATTCAAGACCAGCCTGGGCAAAATGCCAAGATCCCTGTCTCTACAAAATGTTTTAAAATTAACCGAGTAAGGTGGCATCTCCTGAGCTCCTGGACAAGGGGCTCAGTGCAGGGGGCACCATACCCACTCTTGCTGAACCAACAGTGGGAGCCAAGCCAGCACCAACCATGACACCCTCACTTCTCTCCTCTCTTTCCTTCCCTGTCCACCCTCCCCATTCATCTGGCTTCACAAACCCCCCAGTTCTCCCCAAGGGAGGATGGAAGGCCTGTTCTGCACAACTAGGTCGAGTCGTTCATTACCTTATCACCACAATTTGGAAACTTAGGGGTGAACCTGCATCCCTCCTCTGTGGCTGCACATGGTAAAAGCCAGATAAAACATGACTGACAAGATGGTTTATCTCCCAACACCAGCCTTAGGAAACAGTTTCATATACTCACTTTTTCTTTTTTTTTCAATCCTGTGGTGGAGGGCGTGTAGCCTTCTAAAGTACCAGGTCAAACCTCCCAGGCTGTGGGTCAACACTGACCTTAGCAGTGGGTCTTCACAGCTGGAGTCTGCGCCCTGAAGCAAGTGACTCTCAATGGTGTGGAGTTGAGCCGTTTACTTTGTGGCTGCTGCAAAGCAAACAGATAAAGTGGCAGCTGTCGTCCTCATGTCCTGAGTAGGTCCCCCTTAGAGTTCTGAGACCCAGGCACGCTCATGAAACTTTTGAAGTTGGTCTCCTCCCAGTTGATTCAGACTCAGTCATGTCAGCCCTGAGCCAGCAAGCCTCCACAAGCACTGGGCACTCCAGTGGGTCACCAGAGAAGACCAGGGACTAGAAGAGCTCCAGGTGCTCAAAGCAGTCACACAGGATTGCCCACGACTTTGGCTATTCCCACCCAGCGCCAAGAGCCCCTTGCCCTCATCCTGTCAGATCTGTCAGATGACAAGTCACCACCCAGCTCTCAGAAAGTAGTCTTTAGAGGTCCTTTTTTTTTTTTTTTTTTTTTTTTTTAAGACAGAGTCTCGCTCTGTCGCCCAGGCTGGAGTGCAGTGGCTGGATCTCAGCTCACTACAACCTCCTCATCCCAGGTTCAAGAGATTCTCCTGCCTCAGCCTCCCGAGTAGCTGGGACAACAGGCACGTGCCACCACACCCAGCTAATTTTTTGTATTTTTAGTAGAGATGGGGTTTCACTGTGTTAGCCAGGATGGTCTCGATCTCCTGACTGCCTTGGCATCCCAAAGTGCTGGGATTACAGGCGTCAGCTACCGTGCCCAGCCCTTGAGGTCCTATTCTTTTTCCAGGGAACCAAGACAAATAATAAACTGGCTTAAGAAAATAAATCATTCACTCAGGATTAAGAAACTCACTCAAAGCCGTTCAACTACATGGAAAAGAAAATAAATCATTCAAATCTGTAGAAGATTAAATCTGTTTATTAATTCATGTAAACATTTTCCAACTTGGGAGGAGACAAGGCAAAGACAGTAGGAGGCCTTCTAAGAAGGGAGGTCAGATGAGAGAGGCCTTCAGACTCACCCAGACCACCTCCACCATAACAATTTCTAGAAACATGTTCACCACATGTAAACAAAATGCAATTTTCCCCATAATTTTCCAATTAATATTCCATTTTAAAGGGAGTTAAAACTCATATACTTTTCCAGAGTTCAAAATGATAGACCGTTTTAAACATGTTTTTGGCCAGACAAGTTTCTGCTTGCCTCAGTAGGATCTGCAAGCTTGCACGACAGTACACTAATTTTCAATCCACTCCTTGCTCTGTGTGATAGAACAAACTGCGAGGAGAAACAGAAAACGAGACAAAAGGTTAATTTTTAAAATCCCCTTGTATATCAAGTTGAAAAATCAATGATCACAAATAGAGAACTGCAATGAAAGTTTTGTTTACAGATACTAATATAAACTTCCATTACAGCTGTAAGATGATGGGAAGAGTTCCAGTCTCGGAGTACAGTTAATTTACAGGCCCAGCTTCTGACTGATTTTGTAAAAATGTTGTCACTTTTCATGCTATTTCTCTCAGGTAGGAAAGTTGGGATTAAAAGTCTAATGTGGCCGGGTGCGGGTGCAGTGGCTCACGCCTGTAATCCCAGCACTTTGGGAGGCCAAGGCGGGTGGATCACCTGAGGTCAGGAGTTCGAGAGCAGCCTGGCTAACATGGTGAAACTCCCATTTCTACTAAAAATACAAAAAATTAGCCGGGCATGGTGGCACACACCTGTTATCCCAGCTACTCAGAAGGCTGAGGCAGGAGAATCCCTTGAACCCGGGAGGCAGAGGTTGCAGTGAGCAGAGATTGTGCCATTGCACTCCAGCTTGGGCAACTAGAGCGAAACTCTGGCCCCCCCACCCCCCCACTAAAAAAAAATTAATGCAGGGCTGGGTGAGGTGGCTCATGCCTGTAATCCCAGCACTTTTGGAGGCCAAGGCAGGTAGATCACTTGAGGCCTGAAGTTCAAGACCAGCCTGGCCAATAAAGTGAAACCCTGTCTCTACTAAAAATATAAAAATTAGCCAGGTGTGGTGGTGCACACCTGTGGTCCCAGCTACTCGGTGGCTGAGGTGGGAGGATCACTTGAGCCTGGGAAGGTTGAGGCTGCAGTAAGCTGTGATCGCACCACGTGCTCCAGCCTGTGTGACAGAGCGAGCAGAGTGAGACTCTGTCTCAAAAAAAAAAAAAAAAGTATAACATAGGAAAAAGGGCTTAATGTGTGTTCAAACTACCAACTGTGATAGACTTTAAGCTGTAGCAGGGACTCAATCTGTGAGACTACAGGAATATGATGACATAATTTAATAATAGTCTTATTTTAATAGTCTTATTTTTTATAATTTATACAGCACTTTAACCAACATTTTATTTAATATAGAGTGGAAGGACATATCAACCACTTTAATTTCAAGACTGAGAGAAAAAAAAGTACCAACATCAGGGAAAACTGTGAAAGACTTTAAATGGGCAATAACAATAAGTGGGTACCTTTTCAATGGAATGTTGTGGTAGTCTGACATTGGCTAGAACATGTTCAGAGCTGTCTGATTCTACAGGGGCTACACCTCCCATTGCACGGACTGAGCTGTTTTAGAACTAGGTTGTAGAAAGCTGACAGTGACTCGAATGACCCTGCTCATGGAATCCCCATGAAGTCTGTCTGAGTGAAGATGCACTGCTTCTGCCCTATAGAGGAGCCCAGAGGTTCATCTACAAGCAAACCCATTCAGCATTTTGCATTGCCTGCCTATGTATCTATTCTTCCAATTCCTTTTTCTTTTTTTTTTTTTTTTTTTTTTTTTTTTTGAGACACAGTCTCACTCTGTCACCCAGGCTGGAGTACAGTGGTGAGATCTCGGCTCACTGCAACCTCTGCCTCCCAGGTTCAAACAATTCTACTGCCTCAGCCTCCTGAGTAGCTGGGATGACAGGCACCTGCCACCATGCCCGGCTAATTTTTGTAGTTTTAGTAGAGATGGGGTTTCACCATCTTGGACAGGCTGGTCATGAACCAATTCCCCTTTGAATCCTTCTTCTCCCCTATATCTTACTGGTTCCCTCATTAATTAATGAGTTAAATCTTCAACATGTGTTATTTTATTTTTGTATGCATCATGGTTTTTGGATTTTGGTTTTGGATTTTACATCTTTTTATTTGTAAAATACTGTGTTACCTAATGCACGAAGCAGCTTGTCCATAATTGTGAATATTTGTTAAAGCCACCTGGAACATCTGTTACACACATTCTCTGGGAAAGTGCAGTATCCACTTGAGGGTCATTCATTGTTGTATTTGAATCAAATTTAGAAAACTCTTAAGTTCCCATGAACTTAAGTTGATCAGACTCATTAGCAAGTGGTGCCTCCTGTCTGGAGGGAAAGTATACAGGGTCGGTCAAGGACCTAAGCATGCCCTGACTTGCAAAGAGACAGTATTTAGGGGCCCATGCTAACCGTTGAAGAGATGCAGCATCTTACTGCAACTTTTCTGCCTTTGGCCTGGTAGTGAAGAGGCCTCAAGCCGAAGTCCTAGAAATATTGGTAAGGCCACTGGAGACTCCATGTCTGCAAACTATTCAGATGTGTTGGTGGCCATGGAAAATGGGAAAACCTGCTTATGAGGCTGAGATGGAGGAGATGCAGCATTCACAAATGCTCCTGCAGGATGTCCATGAGATGAAAACTAATTTCATAATAATACTAATTCTCTCATCAGCACGCAATGTTTTCTAGAGGCTCCATGATACCATTAGTCTGGCACAAATGGAATGTGTGCTCTAGAATGTTTTAAAATTTTTTCAGTATTAAGCTGCAGTACAGCAAGTATCAGTAGATATAACCACACAAACGGGAGCACATTAACTTGCGGGAGAATACAAGAGAAGAGTTGAGAACCATGAAGTGAAGCAATGAGGCTGGCTGGGTCCAGTCTCACCTATGACCCAGGGCAAGTGGCAACACTTATTGGTCCCACTTTTCTCATCTGCAATAGGGGAGTTTGTCTCACTGCACTTTTCCTCCTCTGACACCTTGAACACTAAGACTCGAGGATCCTCCAACACTGAAGTGCCTCAGGAGGCAACTGTGGCCCTTCAGGGTTGGAGGATCATGGAATTTTGCAGGTTAGCAAATTTAATTAACCTCTGCAGGGTCTCACAGGCTGAGGTGTGGTGGGATTAGGATTCAGACCAAATCTGTCTCCCCGCAATAATCCAAGCACTTAATTGTGCTATCTTACACTGCCTCACTAACTGAAGGGAACACTACAGGGTAGGTGGGGGTGGGGACAACCTAGTCTGACCTTTTGGGGTTCAGGGGCCAAGAGAGGGGTCTCACTATGTTGCCCAGGCTGGCCTCAAACTCCTGGGTTCAGGTGATCCTCCCACCTCAGCCTACCAAGTAGCTGGGATTACAGGTGTGCACTATTGCACCCATCAGCTCTGATTTTAAAGCCCTTTCCCCTGTTTTGGATTTAACCTTAAAGGATATTTTCTTTGTTGGTCTATTTTCTTTGATGTCTTTGGTAACTCCTTTATACAATATGAAAAAAACCCTGGCTATTTCCTTTGCTTTTAGGATAGCTGAATCCTTATGCACATCTGGGAACTGGGCATTAGAAATAATAAATTCTCGCATTTATCTAGGTTTTTCTTATGGTTTGAATATACAGAAAAATAAATATATAGAATAATATGGGACTATAAAATGCACTAACTTTTAAATAAATTTTGCTTCTTTCCAAGAGAAATTGCCACTTTAATGCTGTTTTCTGTTCATCTGTCATTGCAAGAAACTCATTTACCTGGTTAAAAAAAAAAAGATGAGACAAACATATTTGAAGTTTACCAAGAAAATTCATTTTTTGACAACAGTGTGAAACAAACTTTCTCATTAGAAATGAAATTTTATTTGCAGTAATTACAGCTCAATCGTTTGTTTTTGTTTGTAGAGACAGGGTCTCACTCTGTTGCCCAAGCTGGAGTGCAGCAGTGCTATCACAGCTCACTGCAGCCTCGAACTCCCGGGGTCAAGCAATCCTCCCTCAGCTTCCCGTTTCTGAGGTTACAGGTATGCACTACTCTTCTCTGGCTAATTGTTTTGTGTTTTATTTTTTGTAGAGACAGGGTCTCACTATGTTGCCCAGGGTGATCTTGAACTCCTGGCCTCAAGTGATCCTCCTGCCTCAGCCTCCCAAAGTGGTAGGATTACAGGTGTGACCCACTATGCCCAGCCAACTCAATTGTTTTGATAGAGAAGATAAGGCAGGAAAGGCTATATAAGCAAAATCTCCAAAGGTAATCAGGTATCTCAGCAAGGAAAAATCCCCTCAATAAAGTGGAAGCAGAATTTGGAACTAAAGTCTAATGGTAAATTTCATGAGCTGGTTTTAACAATAAAAAACAGGTGCCTATTGCCAAATGCACATGCTAATCCCTAAGTATCTGCTGCTGTTGTATAGCTGCAAATCAAGGAGAAAATGTGTAGCTGACTTTATGTAACTGAGTAAGTGAAACACAGCCAAATCTTCCTAGAAAAACCACCTTATGACTGATCAACATCTCCGACTTGTTGTTTTACCCATCGTTACTTGACTATATCAAACATCATGTTTCCTTGGTGTGTTTTTTTTTTTAATTATTTGGAGACAAGTCTTGCTCTATCACTCAAGCTGGAGTGCAGTGGCGTGATCTTGGCTCACTGCAACTTCCACATCCTGGGTTCAAGTGATTCTCATGCCCAGCCTCCTGAGTAGCTAGGATTACAAGTGCACGTCACCACACCCAGCTAATTTTTGTATTTTTAGTAGAAATGGGGTTTCACCATATTGGCCAGGCTGGTCTCAAACTCCTGACCTCAAGTGATCCGCCCTCCTTGGCCTCCCAAAGTGCTGAGATTACAGGCGTGAGCCACGGTGCCCAGCCCTAAAACATCATGTTTATTTATCCATTTAGGCTAATGGCCTCAGTCATTACTCATAATAGTAAATATTAGCTAGGATTTTAATATAAAATATGTAACATTTGTTCATCAAAGCAATGTGTGTTTAAAGCAAGATGATTTTTTCCCAGGCTGTTTATTAGTGAATCAATTTCTATCAAATGTTTGACAAAACAACCTATATTTTTTTGGGAAAAAGCATTCACTTTGGAAATATTCTAAACACTTCTTCCTTTTTGCTATTTACCATGCAGCCCAAAGTCTCCTCAGCAACACTTCCTGTGAGACTACAGGAATGAAGGGTGCCTGTGTGATCAGTCAGATCAATCAGCACATGGAAACTGAGAAAGACAGATTTAAAGTCCAAGGAGTTTTTGTTGCAAGTTGTGCACATGTTAGATGCTTCATTTACAACATAACCACAGCTGGAACTGAAAAGAAACAAAGACAATGATAAAATGTGATGCCCTAAGTCACAAATTTCATCTGTAGCAGAAAAAGAATTGTCACTAAAAACTCTACGACAGTGTGTGGAAAACTTACTGAGTGTTCAGTGCTATGCGGTCTACAAGACAGTCGTAAAAAACAGTAAAACACACTTTCTACGCAGCCATTCTCAGGAGTCATCTGAAACTGCGTACACCAGTCCTCTGCCTGCCCTCCTTCCCTCCCTCTGCCAAGCCCTCGAGGTCCATCCCAGTCGCATTTCCTTGCTGGGGCCCTCCCTTCTCGTATCCCAGCCCGCAGCCTTTCTCTCTTGGAACAGCAGCAGAGTGCACGCCTCAGGACTGACTGGGGCTGTTGCATCAGCTCCTTATTCTCACCTCCCTGGCTGGGAGTTCTGAGGGCAGGAACTATGTCTTGTGCCTGGAAAGCACGAGTTCAACAGCTGCTCACTGGATGGGCCTGCACGGGGCCTTCTCTACAAATAAAGAAAGCCTTGCAAGGCTGGCCGGGTAGCACCCAGATGCTATTAACACTGCTGGTGATACACTCTCCTCTCTTTCAGTGATTTATGCTATTCCATATTTCTGAAGCAAGCCTTACTTTAGCAATTTTAAACAGGGAAACTAATTCAAATTTCTCAAATAGTGGAAATGAACTGAAGATAGTGGTTTCTTATCTAGCCACAGATCACTTGGTCTAGCAAATTTTAGATGCTTTTCCTCAGATATCAATAATAAATGTACAGGGAAAAAAATTAGTTTTTCAATTTTTGAAAACTATTTTTCAAAAAATGAACACAAGACCTTACACAGCATCCTCCACATTAGTTTTTTCAACTTTAATACCACATCATAAAATGTTTTAAAAATTCAGAGGTCAATATCTTGACTGTGGCAATAGATACACAAACTTACAAGTGTGATAAAACTAATGAGAACACACACACACGACTGCATGTGAACCTGGAGGAATCTGAATACGACCAGTGGATTGAATGGTGTTGATATCCTGGCTGTGACATGGTACTATCACTTGCAAAATGGTAACACTGGGAAAACAGGGCAAAAGCCACAAGGGATCTCTCTTATTATTATTATTTTTTTTTTGGGACAGTCTCACTCTGTCGCCCAGGATGGAGTGCAGTGCAGTGGCGCAATCTCGGCTCGCTGCAAGCTCTGCCTCCCAGGTCCACGCCATTCTCCTGCCTCAGCCTCTCGAGTAGCTGGGACTACAGGCGCCCACCACCATGCCCGGCTAATTTTTTTGTATTTTTTAGTAGAGACAGGGTTTCACCGTGTTAGCCAGGATGGTCTCAATCTCCTGACCTCGTGATCCACCCACCTTGGCCTCCCAAAGTGCTGGGATTACAGGCGTGAGCCACCGCGCCCAGCCCTCTTATTATTTCTTATACTTCCATGTGAATCTAGGATTATCTCAATGAAAATTCAGTTATAAAAATCCATAGAGAGACTTTCCTAATAATATTACACATTTCTTGCCAAGCATCTTTTAGCTAAGAGTATTAAATCTACTGGAGTTTACTTTCTTTTCTTTCTTTTTTTTTTTTTTTTTTTTGAGCAGAGTTTCACTCTTGTCGCCCAGGCTGGAGTGCAATGGCGCAATCTCGGCTCACCGCGACCTCCGCCTCCTGGGTTCAAGCAATTCTCATGCCTCAGCCTCCAAAGTAGCTGGCATTACAGGTGCCCGCCACTACACCCAGCTAATTTTTTGTATTTTTAGTAGAGATGGTGTTTCACCATATTGGCCAGGCTGATCTCAAACTCCTGACCTCAGGTGATCCACCTGCCTCGACCTCCCATAGTGCTGGGATTACAGGCGTGAGCCACTGTGCCTGGCCTGCAGTTTACTTTCTATGCAAGTAAATACTAACTTCGATCTACAAGAGGTTTGATGTTTCCTAGGCTGGACTCAAACTCTTCAAACTCCTGGGCTCAACCGATCCTCCCACCTCAGCCTCCTGAGTAGCTGAGACTACAGGCACATACTACTGCACCTGGCTTGAAAATAATTTTTTTTTAATGCTGTCACTACATTGCTATAGGGCCTAGCAACCAAAATAGCTTTCTGTCAAATCATTAGACAAGTTTGTCAAAAGTTTCTCACATTATATCTTTATATGTTAGAATTATGGAAATACAGATTATATTTTAAAAGGCAATTATAATATTTTAATCTGGTTTGCTATGGAAACTTTTCAGTATAGTTTTTTATACATTTATCTCAAATACATAACCCCTGTTACGTCAACAAACAACTTTAACTTTTAGAGAGCTTAAAATTTATTAACAATAATTATTTCTTACAAAAATGAATTTGCTAAAAGTGACACAGATACTTACCATCTATTTCGAACTACTTTTGTAGTTTCATCATCAATATTGAGTGTGGAAATGTAGGCATAAAGGATGCCATAGGAAGGATCAGCTTTTCCTTCATTCTTCAAAGCTTTTCCCTTTAATTGTTCAACTGTGTAGACATCAACTATTGTACTTACTAAAAAAGAAAGAAGTATTACACTTCTGTATATATTCTAAAAAATATAAAAGATTACATCCGAATAGAAAGCTATGACAAATGAGAACATGCAGTAGCTTAAGTAACAGAAAAATTACTATGTTGGCTATATAAACACTGATTCTATAAATGGACATAAAAGCAAAACATAAGGAAAAAAAGGAAATGAAATTAGTCTTCATTAAAATGAAGAATTTCTGTTCATCAAAAGAAACCATTAAAAAAGTGAAAAGGCAAGCCACAGAGTGGGAGATGCTAGCAGTCTACAATGAGATAAAGGACTCATCCAGAATTATCTAAAGAATTCTTAAATATCAATTAGAAAAAGATAGTGCTGGGCACGGTGGCTCATGCCTGTAATCCCAGCAATTTGGGAGGTCGAGGTGGGCAGATCACCTGAGGTTGGGAGATCGAGAGCAGCCTGACCAACATGGAGAAACTTTGTCTCTACTTAAAAAAAAAAAAAAAAAATTAGCCAGGCATGGTGGTGCATGCCTGTAATCCCAGCTACTCAGGAGGCTGAGGCAGGAGAATCGCTTGAATCCGGGAAGTGGAGGTTGTGGTGAGCCAAGATAGCGCCATTGCACTCCAGTCTGGGCAACAAGAGCAAAACTCCATCTCAAAAAAAAAAGACAGTGACTCAATTTTTTTTAAAATTATTTTTATTTTTTATTTTTTGAGACAGAGTCTCGTTCGTCGCCCAGGCGGTAGTGCAGCGGCGCGGTCTCGGCTCACTGCAAGCTCCGCCTCCCAGGTTCATGCCATTCTCCTGCCTCAGCCTCCCGAGTAGCTCGCACTACGGGCGCCCGCCACCACGGCTAATTTTTTTTGTATTTTTAGTAGAGACGGGTTTTCACCGTGTTAGCCAGGATGGTCTCCATCTCGTGACCTCGTGATCCGCCCGCCTCGGCCTCCCAAAGTGCTGGGATGACAGGCGTGAGCCACCGCGCCCGGCGACAGTGACTCAATTTTTTAAATGGGGAAGAGAATTTAAAAGTACATCACAGCCGGGCGCAGTGGCTCACGCCTGTCATCCTAGCACTTTGGGAAGCCGAGGCAGGTGGATCACGAGGTCAGGAGATCGCGACCATCCTGGCCAACATGGTGAAACCCTGTCTCTACTAAAAATACAAAGAATTAGCCGGGCGTGGGGCGGGCGCCTGTCGTCCCACCTACTCCGGAGGCTGAGGCATGAGAATGGCGTGAACCCGGGAGGCAGAGCTTGCAGTGAGCCGAGATCGCGCCACTGCACTCCAGCCTGGGCGACAGAGTGAGACTCCATCTCAAAAAATAAAATAAAATAAAATAATAAATAAAGTACATCACAAAAAAAAAGTTATCAAAATGGCCAATACACGTACTGGCCTCAATAATCATCAGGAAAATACAAATTAAACAAGAGTAGGCCGGATGTGGTGGCTCATGCCTGTAATTCTAACACTCTGGGAGGTTGAGACTGGTGGATCACTTGAGGTCAGGAGTTTGAGACCAGCCTGGCCAACATAGCAAAACCCTGTCTCTACTAAAAATAAAAAATTAGCTGGGTGTAGCAGTGTGTGCCCGTAATCCCAGCTACTTGGGAGGCTAAGGAAGGAGAATCGCTTGAACCCAGGAGGTGGAGGTTGCACTCAGCCGAGATCGCGGCTTTGCATCCCAGCCTGGCTGACAGAGCCAGACTCCATCTCAAAAAAAAAAAAGAGAATTCCACTAAACACCTAACATTTAAAAGAGTAATAACACAACATTAGTGAGGATGTGAAGCAACAACAAAAATAAACTTTACAAAACTAAAAACAATAACCTATTATTCATTTTTATTTTTCTTTATCTTAGAAGAATCTTCCAGGAACTAATATTACTTGGGTTAGAAAACTTTTATGAGAAGTTATCCAGTTCCTTCAGCACTTCATTGGTTTCTTTTCTTTGGTTGATGTCTAGTGCATGAAATTTAATTTTCTTCAATAAAAAGATGGTGATGTGTATCTATTTATCTATAATATTTTTATGTCTTTATCCTTCTATTAGTATATATGCACAAAAAGATAGATTAAAAGATGTTAACCAAATAACTGTTTATTTGGGGCTCTTTGTTGCATTCTGTATTATGTTTTTTTTTTTTTTTTTTGAGACGGGGTCTCGCTCTGTTGCCCAGACTGGAGTACAGTGGTGTGATCTCGGCTCACTGCAACCTCCGCCTCCTGGGTTCAAGCAATTCTCCTGCCTCAGCCTCCTGAGTATCTGGGATTACAGGTGCCCCCACACCACGCCTGGCTCATTTTTTGTATTTTTAGTAGAGACGGGGTTTCACCATGTTGGCCAGGCTGGTCTCAAATTCCTGACCTCAAGTGATCCCTCCACCTTGGTTTCCCAAAGTGCTGGGATTACAGGCATGAGCCACCACACCTGGCCAAGCATTCTGTATTGTGTTTCTTTCATTTTTTTAATTTTTGAGATACAGTCTTGCTCTGACACCCAGGCTGGAGTGTAGCCTCGCTCTGTCACCCAGGCTGGATCTCAGCTCACTGCAACCTCCACCTCCCAGGTTCAAGGGATTCTCCTGCCTCAGCCTCCTGAGCAGCTGGGATTACAGGCACATCCCATGATACCTGGCTAATTTTTGTGTTTTTAGTAGAGACGGCGTTTTGCCATGTTGGCCAGGCTGGTCTCATGAACTCCTGGGCTCAAAAGAAAAAGAAAAAGATGCCCACTATTTTAAGCTACCTTTAGAAAGTAGAAATATAGTAGTTACAGAATAGGAATCTGGTATCTTTTACCATGTCAAACAAACCTTTACAGGCCCAATTTCGGCCTTTAAAAAAAATCCAAATATATTTAAAGGGTCGCTTACGATTTATGGATTCTTTGAAATAACTGTCAATTTCATCATCCAGAACATTTGTTTCTTTATTTTCTCGTATAAAATTCAGCAGAATGTTAGCTTCTGGTGTATCTTAAATTGAAAATGCATAATAAGTAAAAAGCAAACTGATTATCATTTAAATCACATTTAAATCATCCAAAATCATTTTAATAGTAAAAAGTGAAGACATGTAAGAATACAATCAAATAGAATATTACATGGCCATTAACAATGTGATGTAGAATTCTGTAAACATAGAAAGATGTGCACCACATTACATCTAAAACAGATGTTAGTGAAAAGAGCAGCTTACTAACCTATGTGGTTCAATACCCTTTTAATTAAAAAATCTACATATATAAGGGACCGGGCACAGTGGCTCATGCCTGTAATCCCAGCACTTTGGGAGGCTGAGGCGGGTGGATCACAAGGTCAGGAGATGGAGACCATCCTGGCTAACATGGTGACACCCCACATCTACTAAAAATACAAAAAAATTAGCCAGGCGTGGTGGGGTGCGCCTGTAGACCCAGCTAGTTGGGAGGCTGAGTCAGGAGAATGGCGTGAACCTGGGAGGCGGAGCTTGCAGTGAACTGAGATAGCACCACTGCACTCCAGCCTGGGCAACAGAGCAAGACTCTGTCTAAAAAAAAAAATACATATATAAATGCAAAATTATCTGGAAGAATATATATGAAAAAATGATTCTCTCTAGACAGTGGGATTGTAGGTGATCTTTGTTTTCCTTGTTTATGTTTTTATATATTTTTTCTGAATTTTATATGTATTTCTTTACTCATCATAAAAAAAAAAAGGTTTTCAAAAGGCAATTGAAATATATAAAATAGGCTCTATAAAAAGCCTAGCTCCCCACGTTGGCACATGAGTGTGCTCAAGGGTCAGGGGTGCTGTGCCGGAAGGCAGGAACGCGAGTTTGGAAAGAGCTCCCCCATGTGCCCTTGGACCCCAGGACCCCAGCCTCCGGCATATGATTAAGTACCCCAGGCCCCCCTGAATATTCTACAAATTGTCCTGACAATGTCTGTACTTTCCTAACTCCCCTGGGAAGAGCTGGGCATTTCTTCCTCCTTGCTCCCAGAATACAAGTCTTCTACCTGTTCTTTCTCAGAACTAGGTTGTCAAATCCTTGCCGGCACACAGTGTCCCACATGATGACTATCCTCACATCCATCTGACCAGCCACTCATCTCCTTCCTTGTTCCAGAAATTTATATTATCTCAACTCTTGGCAAGTAAAAGGCATTCAAAAATACTGATAAGGTCATGGGCGAATGAATGAATGCAGAACTCTATTAACTTGGAGAGATATGCACCATGAATTGCTGTGCTTCAGATGGGAGCATCTGCTGGAGTGAGGCCACAGAAATCCAGCCAACGAGCTTCCTGTGATGGGGGCTGGCAGGGATGGGTGGATACCAGCACTGCAGGTCCTCACTGACAATAGGGTTATCCTGACTGTCAGAGAAAGGCAGGAATTGTGCCCTCCCTATCTGATAAGCACTCTCAGGGCAGAGAAAGAAACAAGGGAATCTGGACACCTGGCTAGGATGAACACAAGCCATTTAGAGCTTCTTAATTTCTATAAGGCAGGTGTAGCCCAGGAAATTAAAAGTAAAACTGATATAACTATTTACAATAGCAAAGACATGGAACCAGCCCAAATGCCCATCAGTGGTAGACTGGATAAAGAAAATGTTGTACATGAATACCATGGAATACAATGCAACCATAAAAAGGAATGAGATCATGTCCTTTGCAGAGACATGGATAAAGCTGAAAGCCGCCATTCTCAGCAAACTAACACAGGAACAGAAAGCCAAATACCATATGTTCTCACTCATAAGTGGGAGCTGAACAATGAGATAACATGGACACAGGGAGAGGAACAACACACACTGGGGCCTGTTGGGGAATGGGGGGTGAGGGGAGGGAGAGCATCAGGACAAATAGCTAATGCATGTGGGGCTTAAAACCTAGATGATGGGCTGGGCGTGGTTGTTCACGCCTATAATCCCAGCACTTTGGGAGGCTGAGGCGGGCGAATCACGAGGTCAGGAGATCAAGACCATCCTGGCCAACATGGTGAAACCCTGTCTCTACTAAAATACAAAAAATTAGCCAGGCATGTTGGCACACGCCTGTAGTCCCAGCTACTCAGGAGGCTCAGGCAGGGGAATCGCTTGAACCCAAGAGGCAGAGATTGCAGTAAGCCAAGATCACGCCACTGCACTCCAGCCTGGGCGACATAGCAAGACTCCATTTCAAAAAAAGAGCAAAAGCTATTTTTGGGCCAGGTGCTGTGGCTCAAGCCTGTAATCCCAGAACTGTGGGAGGCTGAGGCAGGTGGATCACCTGAGGTCAGGAGTTCAAGACCAGGCTGGCCAACACTGTGAAACCCCATCTCTACTAAAAATGTAAAAATTAGCCAGGTGTGGTGGTGCGCGCCTGTAATCCCAGCTACTTGGGGGGCTGAGACAGGAGAATTGCTTGAACCCAGGAGGCGGAGGTTGCAGTGAGCTGAGCACGCACCACTGCACTCCAGCCTGGGTGACACAGCAAGACTCCATCTCAAAAAACAAACAAACAAAAAAGCCTATTTTGGGGCCAAGCAAGGTGGCTCACACCTGTAATCCTTCAGGAGGCTGAGGCAGGAGGATTTCTTGAGGTCAGGAGTTTGAGACCCCCCCAAAAAAAAGAAGAAAAGAGAAGAGGGGAGGGGAGGGCAGGGGAGAAAGAAAAAAACAGAGAAAGAGAAAGAGAGAGAGAGAAAGAAGGAACTGCTTTGTGATTACTTTAATATGACCCACTGATCAGAAAACAAAGTTCCCATATAAATCGGGCTGCCCTTGAGTAGCCTAAAAACGGCTGTAGACACTGTCATTCCTGTCCCCGTTTTAGGGTTGTGTGGCAGGGCAGGGACTGAAATACACTCTGTCAAGTTTACCTCACAGCTCGCTGAATGCCTGTGTGCTCTCTCAAGTTTCCTGAAATGGCACTAGCTACAAATGATAATGCCAACATTTTAAAAAATGTTTCCAAAGTAACAATCATGGCTTTATTTTATTATTATTATTATTTTTTGAGACAGGGTCTTGCTCTGTCACCGAGGCTGCAGTGCAGTGACATGAACACAGCTCACTGCAGTCTCTACCTCCAGGGCTCAAGCGGTCCTCCTATCTCAGCCTCCTGAGTAGCTGAGATCACAGGCACGTGCCACCATGCCCAGCTATTTTTTTTTTAATTTTTTGTAGAGATGGAGTCTCACTTATGGCTTGTCCCTTCTTGTAGGCAAAAAGATGATAAATTTTGATCCAGTAGTATCTTTTTCTATCAGTGACTGCTACTGATATTAAACACATTAGATATCCTCCACAAAAGCAATAGCAAAATTCCTCTTCCACACAATGTAATGTAGCTTGCAGAATACATTATTTCATGCTAAATTCCATTGTTACTCTCTTCATCTCTTCAGGTGAATTAAGCATCATCTACGATAACTAGGTAACTCATCTCCCAGAACTATGTTACAGAACATGCCTTCAGGGAGTGATCTAAAACTTCCCTCTTTTCCTCCTGGTCCCTCCCGCATGTCTGGCATAAGCCAGCAATAGCAATAAGGAGAATCCTATCATCCTATCCTTTCTCCTTTTTTTTTTTTTTTTTGGAGACAGAGTCTCACTCTGTTGCCCAGGCTGGGGTGCAGTGGCATGATCTCGACTCACTACAACATCCACCTCCCCGGCTGAAGCGATCCTCCTGCCTTAGCCTCCCTAGTAGCTGGGACTATAGGCACCATACCACCACGCCCGGCTAATTTTTGTATTTTTAGTAGAGATGATATTTCACCATGTTGACCGGGCTGGTCTTGAACTCCTAACCTCAAGTGATCCGCCCACCTCGGCCTCCCAAAGTGTTGGGATTACAGGCATGAGCCACTGCGCCTGGCCAGCAAAATCCTTTTAAAAGAAGAGCCTCAGCCTAGGCTTCATAGATTTGGGGTCCAGGAATATGACAGTTTATGCAAATTCTACACATGGGAATAGCACTTCTCTGGGGAGAGGGTCATAAGCTCCCATCAGATAGGCAAAAGGTATATAAGATGCTCAGGCAGGGCACGGTGGCTCAGGCCTGTAATCCCAGCACTTTGGGAGGCCAAGACCAGTGGATCACTTGAGCCCAGCAGTTTGAGACCAGCCTGAGAAACACTGCAAAACCCCGTCTCTACAAAAAGTACAAAAATTAGGCCGGGCACAGTGGCTCACACCTGTAATCCCAACAATTTGGGAGGCCAAGGCAGGTGGATCACGAGGTCAAGAGATTGAGACCATCCTGGCCAACATGGTGAAACCCCATGTCTACTAAAAATACAAAAAAGGCTGGGTGCGGTGGCTCACACTTGTAATCCCAGCACTTTGGGAGGCCAAGGCAGGCAGATCACGAGGTCAAGACCATCCTGGCTAACATGGTGAAACCCCGTCTCTACTAAAAAATACAAAAAAATTAGCTGGCTGTGGTGGCGGGCGCCTGCCGTCCCAGCTACTCGGGAGGCTGAGGCAGGAGAATGGTGTGAACCCGGGAGGTGGAGCTTGCAGTGAGCCAAGATCGCGCCACTGCACTCCAGCCTGGGTGACAGAGTGAAACTCCATCTCAAAAAAAAAAAAAAAAAAAAAACCTAGATGACAGGTTGATAGATGTAGCAAACCATCATGGGACATGTATACCTATGTAACAAACCTGCATGTTCTGCACATGTATCCCAGAACTTAAAGTAAAACCAAAAAAAAAAAGCAAAGCTGATATAAACAAGCACACAAATTCATGCATTCTTACGACTATTCTCCTTTAAATTTGTTTCCTTGACAGAATAAACCCAAGAAATCTAGATCTGCTGTACAACGTAGTAGCTATGGTTAATAACAACGTATTACATTCTTGAAAAGTACTGAGAGAACAGATTTTACGTGTTCTCACCACAAAAAAAAATGATAAGTATGTGAAGTAGCACATGTTAATTGGCTTGATTTAGCCATTCTGCAATGTATACATATTTCAAAACAACATATTGTATAAAATAAATGTATTCAATTTTTTGTCAATTAAAAAGTTAACCAATAAATAATAAATTTTAAAAATGTGTCTCCTTGAGAAAGAAGGCATTTTTTCTAATGATGTTGGTTATTGCTCAAAATACTTTGACATTTTTTTCTTTGAATCTGTCATCATAGCCAAATGCACAGCATCCTAAAACATCTGTCTCATTAATTAGATCTTGAGTTTTTTATACCATTGTACAGTCAGGCTTGATCATCTTTTCCATCAGACAAATCTGTCTTTTAGAAACTTTTCCAGCTCAAATTTGCCCTTAGAGAATGAAGATTTTACTATCACTGGTATTACTAAATGTAAAAATAATAGGCCGGGCGTGGTGGCTCATGCCTGTAATTCCAGCACTTTGGGAGGCCGAGGCGGGCGGATCACTGGAGCCCAGAAGTTCAAGACCAGCCTGGCCAACATGGTGAAACCCCGTCTCTACTAAAAGCATAAAAATTAGCTGGGCATGGTAGCAGTCACCTGGGCAACCAACCCAGGAGGCTGGAACAAGAGAATCGCTTGAACCCAGGAGACAGAGGCTGCAGTGAGCTGAGATTGTGCCACTGCACTCCAGCCTGGGGACAGAGCAAGACTCCATTTAAAAAAAAAAAAAAGAATAATAAACTATTTTTATTAATAAGTTATTCCTAATAATAAACCATACATAGGCCAGATGCAGTGGCTCACACCTGTACTCCCAGCACTTTGGGAGGCCGATGCAGGCGGATCACAAGGTCAGGAGATTGAGACCATCCTGGTTAACACAGTGAAACCCCATCTCTAATAAAAAATACAAAAACTTAGCCAGGCATGGTGGCGGGCGCCTGTAGTCCCAGCTACTCAGGAGGCTGAGGCAGGAGAATGGCGTGAACCCGGGAGGCGGAGCTTGCAGTGAGCCAAGATCACGCCACTGCACTCCAGCCTGGGCAACAGAGTGAGACTGTCTCAAAAAAAAATAAAATAAATAAAATTAAAATAAATAAACCATACAGAGTACCTCCCTCCAGGAAAGAAAAAACTGAAGAGTGTCGCACTGTTGTCCTAAGTGTTGATAATAGATTATCGTGTCACACCATCAATTTCCAACAGAGCAGTCAGAGCAAACCTCTCAGAGCCGAGTCAGATGCTGTCACCGCTCTGCTCCAAACCCCAGCCTGCTACCCCATCCAGAGCAGAAGCCAGTGCACTCTAACAGCCTCCGAGGCCTTCTTCCTGGGTGCCCCATTTCTTCTCAGAACAGCTCCTGCTGGCCTTGAACTCCTGGGCTCCAGCCACACCAGCCCCTGGGTGTTCCTCCCACACATAGGCACAGGGCTTTCCCTTGGTAATCCCTTTAGCCCCCTCATCAACTCTTTGCTCAAACGTCACTCTCCCATGCGGCGTGCCCGACCACCTTGTGGCTCTCTAGGTCCTCCTGACTCTGTTCCACCTGTTCTCCTTAAATATTTCATAATCCACGGACATATTATCTTCATTATTTATTCTCTGTCTCTCCCTGCTGGAGGGTAAACTCCATGAGGCTGGAAATATTTATCCATTTTGTCACTGCACCCCAGAACAGCACCCAGCATACAGCACATGCTCAGTAAATTAGTTCAGTGAAGAGCAATTCGGGGCATGCACATCTCCTCCCATGGTGCTGCCTTCAAGGAGACAACATCCATGTGTTGGATGTGCAAGATTCAGAGTACTCATATAAAAACCAGAGTCTCAATATTTTACACCATTCCTCATAGTAATTCTATCTTTTAAAAATGCTGATAATGGTTTGGTCAAAAGCACACATTGCTTTATAATTCTGTCACTGCTGATGCTTTGTTACAGACCAGCAGAGTGAGCGTATGTTTTAAATGATACACTACATACTATACTCATAGCTTCATGAGATGGCGAAGGATTGATTACTCCATTTCTTTGGCAGTACTGGCTTGATGGTTATGTCTGCACTGTAAAGCACCCTGGGAATGCTCACAGGCACTAACCCCTCATCTCCCCAGTCTGGCTCCCTTGATTTCACGCTGTAGTAAACTGTAACTCCTTCAACAACCACTCCAGGGGATCGTCTGGGCATTTAATGTGCAGTTATGAGCTAATGATACTACACAGAGAGTACTGTGTGCGCGCGTATGCATGTGTTATCAATGTCCTAGCAGTAAAAGTTATTTGAATGTAGCAAAACTGAATTTACCTATTAGTCAATAATTTAGCATCCAAGCAATAAAATCGATCTCTCAAAAATTATCACAATGAATTATACTTTAAAATTAATCTGGTTTTTCACTTTTTTTTTTTTTTTTTTTTTTTTTTTTTGAGACGGAGTCTCGCTGTGTCGCCAGGCTGGAGTGCAGTGGTGCAATCTCGGCTCACTGCAACCTCCAACTCCTGGGTTGAAGTGATTCTCCTGCCTTAGCTTCCCGAGTAGCTGGGACTACAGGCGCACACTTTTACGCTCGGCTAATTTTTCTATTTTTAGTAGAAACGGCGTTTCACCATGTTGGCCAGGATGGTCTCAGTCTCTTGACCTCATGAGCAGCCCGCCTTGGCCTCCCAAAGTGCTGGGATTACAGGTGTCAGCCACCGCACCAGCCTTGTTTTTTTTTAAGATGGGGTCTTGCTCTTGTGGCCTAGGCTGGAGTACAATGGCGCGATTTCTCACTGCAATTTCCGCCTCCTGGGTTCAAGTGATTCTCCTGCCTCAGTCTCCCGAGTAGCTGGGATTACAGGTGCCCACCACCAAGCCCAGCTAATTTTTATATTTTTAGTAGAGACTGGGTTTCACCATGTTGGCCAGTCTGGTCTTGAACTCCTGACCTCAGGTGATCCACCTGCCTTGGCCTCCCAAAGTGCTGGGATTACAGGCATGAGCCACCATGTCCGGCCTCACATTTCTTTAGTAAAGATATCAAAGTTCATTGTAAGTTTTTTAAAAAGTTATATAAAGCAATTTTTACTTCTAATTTGAATTAAATCCAGGCTGAATTTTCATTCTTAAATATACTGTATAAATATTGAAATGTGTTCAGTCATTTCCAAAGGGATAAAAGGTTTCACAAAGTTTTTTACCTGGATTAGTTGTAATAATGGTTTTTGAGATTATAGTTGCTGTCATGCAGTTCCGAAATTTGTCAAAATTTATTCTTACATCTGAGGCAAATATTACTGTTTGGGAAAAAAGCCATTTAAAATTATTACATGGGAGGATATAAAATGACAAATATTGGACACAATCATTGAATGATAATACCTGTTTCTCGTGGCATCCAGCTCTGTGCAAGTAGAATGGATTCATTATCCCAACTGCATTTGTTTAAAAAGAAGTAATACAAATTGAATACACTAGAAAAAACTGATAATGACATATTATTTACAACAATAAAAGAAACCTTCAGTGGCTGGGGTCAGCCATTCCCAAGGTGGTCAAAGACCTCCTAGTCTTAAGGATACCAGCTTCCTCCTAGGGAGAATTTAACATCTCCATGAGAGAACATTCCTTCAACACACACTCTCCTCTAGTACTACTCTGCTCTGCCAATTCTTTATTTATTTTTCCAACACTTAATCACTCCAGGCTAGTTAGAACTAAAGCCTGAAGACTTTAAACTCACACTTTCAGACCATTAAGGTGAGTGTCCCCCAGTGGATAAACTGCTCAGGGGCCTTGATGGGTTGAAGACATTTTTGAAATCATTTCCTTTGGTACCCAGGCATCAGTGGTCTAGACAATGCCTTGTTGTACCTGGCAGTGCTTCAGGGTGCAGTCCCCACCCTGGCCCACGTGCCCCTGTGTCCTGCCCTGCTCCAGGATACTTCCCAGGAAGCATAGAGGGAAAGTCTGGCTTGTTCCATGGGACCTAATAAAACATCATTTGTTATACAACAGAATTCAATAATAAAACTAGGCATGGTGGAGTCCTCCTAAGCAATTCCATGCCATCTAAAGACCTCATTTTAAGGTGGTGTCCATAACAACTCAACATTCAAGAGTGAGATTTATTTTTTAAAATATCTTTCATCTCCTATCATTATCCTCTCTTGATATGAAGTCCATCATATTTTTGATAAAATGAAAATGTCCTGGTGATAACAACAGGGATTTCACAGTTTGGAACAGACGTCAGTGTTTATTTTACCATGTCATCGCAAAAGAAGACTCTGTTTCATCATAGAGTCTAACTTCACACCTCTGGCCTTTTCTCCGGTCTGAAGTTGTAAAGTATTTTGGCTCTCCAACCTTAGAAATGGAAATAAATCATTACTCTTCACCTGTATGTAGAAGTACTTAAGTATTTGTTGATGAAAATACTCAAATGTTCACCTTTTAAACACCAAATCAGAAATATTAAAATAGCAAGAACCGGTAATATATAGTTGATTATTTTAAAGCATCTTCTATCTCTAAACTACATGTACGTAGCTGAAGTTGTAAGTCACACAACACTTTGAAGAGACACAGGGAGACAGGTGCTTGAAGTAGAGACTGAAAGTCTTTTTAACATGTCACAACAAAGCTCCACGACAGGCCCCTCTGGGGCATCTACGTGGACTCCTCGAGAGCAGGGAGTGTGTTTCCAGCACCTGTGTATCCCCACGGCTCAGCGTGGAACTCATGTGACTGAATGGACTCAGGCTCTCTGGGGCTCAGCATCTCCGTCTTCTTAGTGAACATCAAATATAGCATATCTGTGGTATAAAAAGTGTCCACAGGAAACAAACAAATATAGGATACATCCTTTGCCTTCTCCACAGGGCTACCATGGTGAGAGCCACATGCGAGATACACAGGAAACTTTGACACTGTCCAATTCTGTCCATTGTGGGGTGAGATGATCAAAGAAGTGGAAATGCTCTTGCCCATTAAAGCAAGTAAAAAAAAAAAAGAAGAGTTGAACCTAGGACCCTTCTTTCCACCCAGTGGCTTCTCATGTGGGAACGGCAGGCACCTCTGAGAGATGCACAGCAGCAGGCCCAGCATGGACAGTCACTGGCCGCCCCCACCTCTGCCACCACTGCATCTGTGGTGCCCAGAGAAAGGGACCTAGAAAGGACAGCCAGAGGCTGTTTAATACAGGGCTGTATTAAAAAGGAGTTTTAAAGTGAAACGCCAGTGGGGGTGAGAGGAAGAAACAACAGGTTAAATGAAAGTGTGAAGAGTGGCCGGGCGCGGTGGCTCACACCTGTAATCCCAGCACTTTGGGAGGCCGAGGTGGGTGAATCACGACGTCAGGAGTTCGAGACTAGCCTGGCCAATATGGTGAAACCTTGTCTCTACTAAAAATACAAAAATTAGCTGGGCATGGTGGTGCACGCCTGTAGTCCTGGCCACTCGGGAGGCTGAGGCAGAAGAATTGCTTGAACCGGGGAGGTGGAGGTTGCAGTGAGCCAAGATCACGCCACTGCACTCTGCACCCCAGCCTGGGGGACAGAGCAAGACTCCATCTCAAAAAAAAAAAAAAAAAAGTATGAAGAAAAGAAAATGTAAGAGGGCTGAAAGCCAAAGGGGAGACAAAAGGCATGAGAAGAAGTGACGTGACACATGAAAGGTTCCAGACTCACTGAGGGGGTGGGAAAGCTGCCGCAGTTTCCTGCTTATACTACTATATTCATTCAGGGATGTAGACAATTCTTACTTCATTATAAATGTAATAGCATTGTCTAGAATTTGGGGAAATCGCAAACAATTGAGCACTCCTTTGAACAACTGAATAGGATTGAACATAAACTGCCTACAAAGTGACTTCTCCTGTTTTTCAAGATGATCATATAGCAGGCTTATTCCTTCTCCCTAAAGTATACAGATGCTCCCCAGGTGGCAGGCATGTCCTCCACAGCCAGGGCCCTGCCATCTGAAAGGGTCACGTTCTCTCAGTCACCATTTAATATGACAAGCAATTCACATTTACTTACATGAACTATCATAAGCATGTGTGTTTTTTCCTTTTTTTTTTTTTGTCTCTTGACTATCATCCCTCTCTATACTAAGAAATTACTCTTGCCTCTTTATTTATTTATTTATCAACCCAGAATCTCGCTCTGTCACCCAGGCTGGAGTGCAGTGGTGCCATCTCAGCTCATTGCAACCTCTGTCTCCTGGGTTCAAGTAATTCTCCTGCTTCAGCCTCCTGAGTAGCTGGGACTACAGGTACCTGGAACCATGCCCAGCTAATTTTTTTTTTTTTTAGACGGAGTCTCGTTCTGTCGCCCAGACTGGAGGGCAGTGGTACGATCTTGGCTCACTGCAACCTCCACCTTCCATGTTCCAAGTGATTCTCCTGACTCAGCCTCCCGAGTAGCTGGGACTGCAAGAACCTGTCACCGTGCCCAGCTAATTTTTTTTTTTTTTGAGTTGGAGTCTCGCTCTGTCGCCCAGGCTGGAGTGCAGTGGCGCAATCTTGGCTCACTGCAAGCTCTGCCTCCCAGGTTCACACCATTCTCCTGCCTCAGCCTCCTGAGTAGCTGGGACTACAGGCGCCCACCACCTCGCCTGGCTAATTTTTTGTATTTTTAGTAGAGACGGGGTTTCACCGCGTTAGCCAGGATGGTCTTGATCTCCTGACCTCGTGATCCTCCCGCCTCAGCCACCCAAAGTGGTGGGATTACAGGCGTGAGCCACCGCGCCAGGCTACCCAGCTAATTTTTGTATTTTTAGTGGCAATGGTGTTTCACCATATTGGCCAGGCTGGTCTCGAACTCCTGACCTTGTGATCCACCCGCCTCAGCCTCCCAAAGTGCTAGGATTACAGGCATGAGCCACCGCGCCAGGCCTTTTTTTTTTTTTTTTTTGAGACAGGGTCTCCCTCTATTGCCCAGGCTGGAGTGCAGTGGCATGATTTTGGCTCACTGCAACCTCAGCCTCCCAGGCTCAGGTGATCCTCCCACTTCAGCCTCCCAAGCAGCTGAGATTACAGGTACACACCACCACATCCGGTTAATTTTTGTATTTTTTGTAGAGATGGAGTTTCACCATGTTGCCCAGGCTGGTCTTGAACTGGGCTCAAGTGATCCATCTGCCTTGGTCTCCCAAAGTGCTAGGATCACAGGTGTAAGCCACTGTGCCTGGACTAATTTTCATGTACTTTATTTTGTGAAACTTTACCGTTGAGGTCTACATCTCAGTCTCTGCCTTGTGGCTCTGGTCTGTCCAACTACAGAGCTCAGAACTTGCTACAGTAATTCAGACAGACGCTGATGCACCAGATGGGAACACCCCCCTGATGCCCCATGGAGTACCATCCTCCCGTGCACCTCACCAGCATGGTCCCACTCCACCTATTAGACCATGGAGCCCTACAGCAGGGCAGCGTGTATTCCCACTCCCTCCCTGGTTGCTGGGCAGCTCTGAGCACAAAGACACAGAACTGATCCCTTAACTTATTCAACTACGCCCCTTCAAGGAAGGTCATGGAGATTTTCGAGTCAATAAGCTTACCCTTTCCATTTACATCTTTGTTTAAGCAATGTATAAAAAGTTCTCCTATAGTTAGCAGATCATTTACGAGCAGAGCGGAACACTGCATTTAGCATTCAAATACAATTTTATTTTACTACTCATCCACAGATAAAAAGTTAGTTTCCCTTTAATGAGAAGTGTTACTGTTTTCTTAATTCAGCATACTACCAAGATAGAGAAGAAAAGTTACCCCAGCTGATCGTGACCACTCCATCCCAAACACAGATCAAGTGACTGCACCTCCCCTGCCAAATTGCACTTGGCTTTGTGGGGGTTTTAACTTACCGACTTCACAGCTGCGAGCACGTTAATAATCCTCCCATTAAGACTGTGTCCATTTGCAACAATGTCACCCAGTGAATAATAATCATGAGACTCTTTAACAGGTAAATGTATCAAAGAAAGTAACTTTGTGTCCACTTCATAACTGGAACAAACTTTTACTGTTGAGTGATTCTCACTGAGCAACAGTTTACAGTTGCTAAATTGCAAAAACACAAGAAAGTTATTTGAAAGTGATCTTTGGATAGAAAAATATTTCCAGGTCCACATTTAAACTACATTTTTCGTTGAAATTTAGACAATACTAATATATACTTTTTACTCTTAGAAACATTGAATAATACAGCAAAACATTTTTTGTTTACAGTGCACTTTCATTAAGGAAATGTTTTGAGAATTGATTCGTGTCGGGGTTCTAAGCATACCATTTGTCTGATCTTGCCCAAGACTCTGCGCTTGTTTCCTTCTCCAAAAAAATAGGAGCATAAAAGCGCTCTGAAACTTTCAGGGGTTATACAAACCCAAGGACTGGTTGTTTCTCTCTCTTATGGACCTGGCTGTTCTGCCTTAGTGCCTCAGGTCACGGACTGTGTTTTTCCTACCCCTGCTGAGCTCTGCATGGAGCAGACGCAGAACACTGGCACAGTGAGCCCGAACTGAGGAGCTCTCTCCCTCCTGCACCGAGTCCCTCCCGGCCCTTGGACTCTGTGCCCCAGCAGTCCTCTAACCCAGCCCCTCCTCCTCCCCACTACTCGGCCTCACTTACCTACCTCATCACTTCTCTCCCAAGCCACTGCCTTGCTCTCCTAACTAAGCTTCATTCCCCTACAGTCCATCCTCCATAAGCAAAGTGATCTTCCTAAACCACAAATACGAAAATATTATTTCCCAGCTCAAAGACCGTCATTGTGGCTACCAGTCACAAAGGAAATAACTCGGTATGAAAGCAAAGCTGTCTGTAAAATATCTCTGCTTCCACCTTAAGCTTCTCCTCCTGCCCATGCCCTGCATTCCAGCCGTATCAGACTATTACATTATGAAATTGGTATTTCTAGATGAAAAATAGTAAAACATCAGCAGTTTCATATGGCTCAACCTAATATTAACTGTTCTGGAAAAGACAGGAGGTTTCCTGTTTCTTCCCTCTACCAAGAATGTTCTCTCCATCTAACCATCCATCCATCACTTCCACGAATACTGAGAATCTGTTATATACCAGACCCTATGCTAGGCACAAGGGATATGGTGGTGAATAAGGCAGACAAGACCTTTGATCTCATGAGGCTCACATACGTGAGGGGAAGACCCAAGAACAATGAATCAAACAATCTCAGATGGTGACTTGGGTTATGGTGACAAAAGCCAGGGCAAAATCCCAGTAATTGACCATTAGCGCTACCACAAACAGTAGATGGGGAAGGTTGAAGAAGATAACATTTAAGCTGTGAGTCAATAACCCAAAGAAGCAAATAGTCAAACAGATGGGAGAATGTTCTATGCAGAGAGAGAATAGAAAATACAAAAGTTTGGCCAGGCGCGGTGGCTCACGCCTGTAATCCCAGCCCTTTGGGAGGCCGAGGCGGGTGGATCACTTGAGGTCAGGAGTTCGACACCAGCCTGGCCAACATAGTGAAACCCCACCTCTACTAAAAATACAAAAATTAGCTGGGTGTGGGGCGTGTGCCTGTAATCACAGCTACTTGGGACGCTGAGGTGGGAGAATGGTTTGAACCCAGGAGTTAGAGGTTACAGTGAGCCGAGATCATGCCACTGCACTCCAGCCTGGGCAACAGAGTGGGACTCTGTCTCAGTAAAAAATAAAAAATAAAAATAAAAGGAAATACAAAAGTTCTTAGTGCAGAATGAGTTCATAGTGTTCATGAAATATAAAGAAATTCACTGTGGCTGCAGAGAAATGAGGCTTGAGAGTCTGGCATAAGATGAGGTCAGAAAAGAAGGTGGGAACGGGTCACAGTTGATGCGAGTGTAAATGCCGTAGACTGCCGTGCCCACCAAGAGCCCTTTACAGGCTGGTACAGGGCACAGTTACACCCTTCTCTCCAGAACTGCCAGACCTGCCTTTGAGCTGATGCCCCGCCCCATCCTGGGGGTTTGGGGAGTGGATGGACTACAGCCAGGGCACCGCTCTAAGGGGCCACTCCCACTCCAGAGTTCCCTCCCGGCTCCTGCTGAGGCTCCAGGTGAACCCACTTCTCTGCTCAGCTGCTTCCTGGTCTATCCTTGCAGGGTTCCCCTAAGAGCTCACCCTCAACCACCCACTCCCACAAGAGTCCTCCTCTCAAGCTCTGCTTCGAAGGAATCTGCCCTAAGATGGTAAGCCTGTGAGTAGAAGGATACCTTGACATGAAAAAAGATAGATATAATTTCCAAAGTTTATCTTTTCTCCTCATTCAGTTTTAACATGACAAAGTCAAATTTTTGTAAATCTAAGAATGAGAATCAAAGTACTAAAACCAAAGCCATTTTTCATGTGACTCTGTATCAAAGTAAATTATGTCATAATCAAAGATGAATTTTGTAAGAGAAAATTAAACTCCTCATTTTTATTGAAATAGAAACAGAACACTTTTAGTAAGATCTCTGCTAATCTGATACAACATTATTAGTAATGATCATTCTGGCACAATCTCTGTGCTAGACAGATGCTTACCTAGGAGTTGCAGGGCTGAATTTTTCTTCTCTTTCTATTTCCTTTCTTTGGATCAGAGGATTTTCAATTATCACTAAAACAGAGGGCAAACTATGATGATATTACAAAACAGTAACAAGATAAACACTAACATCCTAAATAACATCCTGTTTAATTTATGATCATCATCGACTCTAGGCTTTAAAAATTCCTCACCTCATGCATCTTCTCCATCATCAACATATAACATATTTTGATACTGAGATGTCAAAATTGAAATCTTTATCTCCATATGTAACTAATATTCCAGCATTTATTCAAGGGATGTCTATAGCTATACTGGGCCCTGTGAAGTTTGTGAAGCTTTCTGCCTTCATAGTCCATATGTTCAACGACCCTGTTATTCAACTAGAGAGATACGATACATTGTCCTGAAAGTTAACAATACAAGGCAATATATGATTAGGTTCTAAATAACCGGTATGGGGAGTCAGCTGCTTGAGACCACAGTATTAAAGAGGAGTGTTTTCATTACCTGCATTACTCTTTTCTATTTTCCTATCCTGAAGAACTAGTATACATGCTTTCTTGTTCCTTTTATGAGGCTAGGGCTCATAAAAGTTATCTGTTGAGTGACTAAGTTCCACATGTTATACTAGGTACACCATCTCATTTAATATTTACAAGAACCTAATGAGGTATTATTTCATAGTTGAGACCCAACAAGATTAAGACATTCTCTCAAAGCCATAATGTAAGTAAATGTTGGAACTGGGATTTGAATCTAGACCTCTGTGTTTTGAAAGTCTCCTGTTCTTTCTACTATATGAGGCTGTTCTGTCAAAGAGATACTGGGGTGAGCAGATGTAAAAGATTTGGTATTTCAACTAAAAGTAAAGTTCCTTAAAATCCCATTAACAATTTAAATATCAGTTTTTATCAAAATCTATTCAGTGGTCAAATGTCAACTTTTATCAAAATATATTCAGTGGCTGTATTATATGTCTACAGAAAGATAACCAATTATAACAATAAAATGGGTTGATGCAAACTGAAATATGTAATAAACCAAAGACAGTAAGGTTATTTAGTAAAAATATAACTATCACATTTGTATGCCTCAAATAACATTCCGAATGCCTCACATTGCAGTCTTTTTTTTTCTTTTTTTTTTTTTTTTTGAGACAGGGTCTTACTCTGTGACCCAGGCTGGAGTGCAGAGGTACGATGTTGGCTCGCTGCAACCTCCACCTCCAGGGCTCAAGCCATCCTCCTGCTTCAGCCTCCTTAGTAGCTGGTACTACAGGCCCACGCCACCACACCCAGCTAATTTTTTGTAGAAATGGGGTTTTGCCATGTTGCTCAGGCTGGTCTCAAACTCCTGAACTCACGCAATCCACCCACCTCAGCCTCCCAAAGTGTTGGGATTACAGGCATGAGCCACCGTGCCCCACTGCATTATACTCTTAACACTTGACTTTTTCTGATAAAGTTCTTGAGAATTACGAACTGTATCTCATTTCAACCCCTTCAGTATAGTTACCATAAACATACCACAGGAATAACACTATGATGCAAAAAGTTTAAGAATCAATGCCAACTTACCACAGTCACCAACCCTAAAGCTGTCAGAAAGAGACTTGATGTAATCTTCATTGCCCCAGGAAGCTGCATTTACAAAATGTGCTGGTGAATCCCGAATGGTGAAGCTGAAAGTGTACCTTTCTGATCCAATATCTAAGGGAAAACCAATGCTTTTATTTTTCAAATGAAGAGTTTCAATCGCTTCTCTGCCTTTTGATAAGTGTTACATGAAAAGTTTCATTTCAATTATAAACAAATGATTATTTGTTTAATCAAATAACTTGATTATGATAATAAAAATACTCAAATACATAGTACAAAATGTTCTTTCAGATGTATATTCTATAACATACTTCTATGAATTTCAAACTGAAGTGGTAACAGGTTGCCCCCTTGCTCCCTTCCCTGGTGATCTGTGTATTTGGAGGGAAAAACATGTAAACTTGAGCCATCCAGGTATTACCTTAGGTTCTCCTTTTCTCTCTTACTGTTGTTTCAACCTAAGTCATAATTCATATCTAAATAGTTATTTCAGTCCCAGCTACTTAGGAGGATGAAGCAGAATGACTGCTTAAGCCCAAAAGTTCAAGGCTTCAGCAAACTGTGATTGCCCCACTTCTCTCCAGCCTGGGCAACAGAGCAAGACCCCGTCCCAAAAATAAAAGTAAAAATAGGCCGGGCGCAATGGCTCATGCCTGTAATCCTAACACTTTGGGAGGCCGAGGCGGGTGGATCACCTGAGGTTAGTTCAACACCAGCCTGGCCAACATGGTGAAACCCTGTCTCTGCTAAAAATACAAAACTTAGCCAGGCGTGGTGGTGGGCGCCTGTAATCCCAGCTACTCAGGAGGCTGAGGCAGGAGAATCGCTTGAACCCAGGAGGCGGAGGTTGCAGTGAGCCGAGATCCAGCCTGGGTGACAAGAGAAAAACTCTTGTCTCAAAAATAAATAAATAAATAATAATAAAATAAAAATAAAAATTGGCCAGGCACAACAGCTTACCCCTGTGATCCCAGGACTTTGGGAGGCGAGGTAGGAGAATCACTTGAGGCCTGGAGTTCAAAACCAGCCTGGGCAACATAGAAGGACACCATCTCTACAGAAAATTTTAAAATTAGTGGTGGCACTCATCTTTAGTCTCAGCTACTTGGGAGGCTGAGGAGGAAAGGTTGCTTGAGCCCAGTTTAAGTGTGCGGTGAGCTTTGAATGCACCACTGCACTCCAGCCTGGGAAGAATGAGTTCAGGGTGTTCATGAAATGTACACCCAGGCTGGAGTTCAGTGACGCGATCTCTCGGCTCACTGTAACCCCTGCCTCCCAGCAGCTGGGACTCAGCCTCCTGAGCAGCTGGGGCTACAGACACACACCACCATGCCAGGCTAATTTTTGTATTTTTTTTTTTTTTTAGTAAAAACGGGTTTCGTTTTTGTTTGTTTTTGAGACGGAGTTTCGCTCTTGTTACCCAGGCTGGGGTGCAATGGCGCGATCTCAGCTCACAGCAACCTCTGCCTCCCGGGTTCAAGCAATTATCCTGCCTCACCCTCCCAAGTAGCTGGGACTACAGGCGCCTGCCACCATGCCTGGCTAATTTTGTACTTTTAGTAGAGATGGGGTTTCACCATGTTGGCCATGCTGGTCTCGAACTCCTGACCACGTGATCTGCCTGCCTCAGCCTCCCAAAGTGCTGGCATGAGCCACCGTGCCTGGTGAGACAAGGTTTTTTAGTAGAGGTGGGGAAGAACAGAGTGAGACCCTGTCTCAAAAAAAAAAAAAAAAATAGGCCGGGTGCGGTGGCTCACGCGTGTAATCCCAGCACTTTGGGAGGCCGAGGCGGGCGGATCACGAGGTCAGGAGATCGAGACCATCCTGGCTAACATGGTGAAACCCCGTCTCTACTAAAAATACAAAAAATTAGCCGGGCGTGGTAGTGGGCGCCTGTAGTCCCAGCTACTCGGGAGGCTGAGGCAGGAGAATGGCGTGAACCCTGGAGGTGGAGCTTGCAGTGAGCCGAGATCGCGCCACTGCACTCCAGCCTGGGCGACAAAGCAAGACTCCGTATCAAAAAAAAATAATAAAATAAAAAATAAAATAAATTTTAAAAATAATTAAAATAAGTTATTTCAAAACAAATTATGTGCTACTTAAGAGGACCACTAGGGGTCAGCAAATACTTTTTTTCCAAAATAGAAATTTCATATTGGTTTTGCTAATTAAAAATTACAACCTGGCTGGGCGCAGTTGCTCCTGCCTATAATCCCCGCACCTTGGGAGGCCAAGGGGGTAAGATTGCTTCAGCCAAGGAGTTCGAGACTGGGCAACAAAGTGAGACCCTCTGTCTCTACAAAAACTCCAGAAATTATTCAGGCATGGTAGCATGGACCTGTCTGGGCTACATGTGAGGCTGAGGCAGGAAGACCACTTGAGCCCAGGGTTGAGGCTGCAGTGAGCTGTATTCACATTGCTGCACTCCAGGCTGAGTGACAGAGCAAGACCCTATCTCAAATTTTTTAAAAAAGTAATATAACCCAACATACATGTAAATTATAGACATATTCTGAACTGTCTATTAGTGTCTACCTCTGGGGAGAGGACTAGGATGGCAAGAGTGAGGAGCTGAAAGGGGAATTTCACTTTTCAAATCTATGACCTTTGGTACTGCTGGAATTTTTGATACAAATATAATGTTATACGTACAATGTTTTAAGTCAGTAAGCATACTTCTTCCAAAAAAGGAATACCACAGATGTCATCATAAAAAGAAGTCAAACAACACAGAAGTTTTTCTCCTTCCCTCACAGTCTGATAGGTGAAAAACTGAATTTCTTTTTCTTTTTTTTTTTTTTTTTTTTGAGACGGAGTTTCGCTCTTGCTGCCCAGGCTGGAGTGCAATGGCGTGATCTCGGCTCACTGCAACCTGCGCCTCCCAGGTTCAAGCGATTCTCCTGCCTCAGCCTCCCGAGTAGCTGGGAATACAAGCGCCTGCCACCATGCCTGACTAATTTTGTATTTTTAGTAGAGAGGGGGTTTCTACATGTTGGTTAGGCTGGTCCCAAACTCCTGACCTCAGGTGATCCGCCCACCTCAGCCTCCCAAACTGCTGGGATTACAGGCGTGACCACTGTGCCTGGCAAAAAACCGTGTATTTCATTTTATAATTTTAGCAAGTATTTTAATAACTACTTTTTTCTAATTCACACATTTTAAGTGATGCCTTCTGAAATTTGGTAAAAAGATATATAGACTTCCTCAAACTATTTATTTAGTACTTCTGATCTAATTAGTTAAGATGAAATAAAGTGCAGGCACAAATGATATGGGTACCAGATGACAGCTTGGTTATTTACCTTAAAGATAAAAGCATCATGTCTGTAATCTCATCACTCTAGGAGGATGAGGCGGGATGATCACTTGAGCCCAGGAGTTTGAGACCAGCCTGGACAACAGAGCAAGACTCTGTCTCTACAAATTTTTGTTTTTTTTAAATCAACCAGGGGCTGGGCATGGTGGCTCACACCTGTAATTCCAGCACTTTGGGAGGCCGAGGCAGGGAGATCACTTGAGGTCAGGAGTTCAAGACCAGCCTGGCCAAAATGGTGAAACCCCATCTCTACTAAAAATACAAAAATTAGCTGGGCATGATGGCATGTGCCTGTAATTCCAGCTACTCGGGAGGTTGAAGCAGGAGAATCGATTGAACCCAGGAGGCAGAGGTTGCAGTGAGTCGAGATCATGCCATTGCACTCCAGCCTGAGTGACAGAGCGAGCCTCCATCTCAAAAAAAAAAAAAGAGAGAACACATGTGCTCAAATATACATATATACACACACATACACACACGTGTGTGCGCACACACATACACATACACACGTGTGCGCACACACATGCACACACATACACACGTGTGTATACACATATACATATATACACATATGTGTGTATATATACATAGAGAGAGAGAGAGAGAGAATGTGGGAGGGAGGGAGAGAGAGAGCCTTGAATCAGGTACTTGACCATCCAATAGAGAGCATGACCATTGCTCTTAAGGAGTTAAACAGGCATAGAAAAATTAATCACTTCAATATACTTTGTTGTAGTCATAAGCCAAAGTTGATGAAAAATGAAACAAAGAGTTAAACAGAACTCAGCTTTTTCTGTCTGGAAAGCCTTTGACATCTGTTTTCCCAATAACTATACCGATAACTTTCTGAAAAACAAAAAGGTCACAGAAGACCAATATTAAACACAGATGTACTTGATAAATTTAATTTCATGGGCTTGTTATACTTTACTGGCTCTAACAAACATTTCTGACTAGGAACCATTTAAATGTATTTATTCCAGGCAAACATCTAAAAGAAGTTCATAAATGTTCAATTCCACAAGGAATAGTATAAAGTAATCCAAAAGTTAACTACTATTACAAATATAATCATTTAATACTTAGCATATTTCTACTTTATTTTCAATCACTAGATGGAGCATAATAACTGCCCTATGCTATCAGTCCTTACTGAATTCATCCAAAGCACATGTATAATGCAATTTAATTTGCCACAGTCTTCAAAGCTTTCCTTCATATAGGGTTTTCTAACAATCCACATAAAATCACTTAGCTTCTTAATCCAAACATGCTGGACAGTAATATAAATTAGACTGTAACAAAACTTATATTTTGCTGCTAACAAATCTAAATTCTAAAGTCCTAGATCTTAAAACTTAGAGATATTAACATCTCCTCAAAATGTTTAATGTTCTCTTTAGTGACTACTGAAGAAAAATTTTAAATGTGTTTTAAGAAATAAAAATGGGCCGGGTGTGGTGGCTCACACGTGTAATCCCAGCACTCTGGGAGGCTGAGGCGGGTGGGTCACTTGAGGTCATGAGTTTGAGACCAGTCTGACCAACATGGTGAAACTCCATCTCTACTAAAAATACAAAAAATTAGCCGGGTGTGGTGGTGGGTGCCTGTAATCCCAGCTACTCGCGAGGCTGAGGCAGGAGAATCGCTTGAACCCAGAGGCAGAGGTTGCAGTGAGCTTAGATCCCACTATTGCACTTCAGCCTGGGCAACAGAGCAGGACTCCATCTCAAAAAATAAAAATAAAAATAAAAAAATAAAAAATAAAAATGAATACCTTTTCTGAAAGGAAAAAAACTAAACTTATTTTGCTAATTGCAGCAACTGATTTTAACCTTACAATAATCTTGACATTTAAATTACAATCAGGCTTTTAAGACTCCTACATTCTAGCTGAGTTATTAGCTAGCTTTATTGCTTATTTAGACACATTGATATTATTTCTTCAATTCCTTATACTTGCAGATCTCACTGAATTTTGTTGGAAAATCCAATTAATGGAAATGTTGAGTAAAACTTTCTATCTGAAGAGACCATTATTAGCAAATAGTTTACCTTTCAAGAAAAACTATAACAACAATTGTTATTTTTTAATATTTTTAATTTTTAAATTATTAAAGTTATATGTAAATGTATCCCATTGTAAGAAATCTAGTTTGCAAAAGCAAAATATAAATAGCAGACTGCTCAGGGGCAGAGAAGGTAAGGGTGTGTGGTAGCTGCTTTACAATAAGTTCTTTAACTTATAAGATGATTCCACTTAGTTTTCTTTTAAGTAAGTAACAGTCGAGGTGTGTTCAAAATCATTGAATTCCCCTATAACTCCTACTCAAAAAGTCAATTTTCACATCATCATTGTAGAAAACACACCTGTTATAAACCTATATCATAAAAGCAGCATAATGTCAAGTACTTAGACCATAAATTGGATAATTTGGTCAGAAAATTGCTACTGCTGAACAAAATGGCTTAATTTTTTTTTTTTTGAGAAGAGTTTCGCTCTTGTTGCCCAGGCTGGAGTGCAATGGTGCGATCTCGGCTCACTGAGACCGCCTTCTGGCTTCAAGCGATTCTCCTGCCTCAGCCTCCTGAGCAGCTGGGATTACAGGCATGAGCCACCACACCCAGCTAATTTTGTATTTTTAGTAGAGATGGGGTTTCTCCATGTTGATCAGGCTGGTCTCAAACTCCCAACCTCAGGTGATCCAGCTGCCTCAGCCTCCCAAAGTGCTGGGATTACAGACATGAGCCACGGTGCCTGGCCTGGTTTAATTTTACAATGCTAAATTTGAGCAATTATTAAATTTTTCACTTTATAAAATATTAAGTAAAATAATACATCTATTGATCATTTTGAACAATTACTAGTCAAATCTACAATCATATCTTCTACTCTACACACAAATAAAGATTAATTTTCATCTAGGTGGCATAAATACAAAGAAATTTAGGTATACTTAATATCTAACAATTATACCAATGCAATGAGTATCTATATACTTGCCAATTATAAAAACATGTGTTGAATGAATCAATAACATTGATGTAATGTTATCACATAAAATGTCATCAGTAAGCAAATCACCACATTATTGAAACCTACCAGATTAGCCATATTTGGCTGCAGATCTGAAAGGGTAGTGAAAATCCTCGCTGCAAAGGAGTTTGCCATTTTTTAATCTGCATTTTAGAAAATATAATTTAGATATATAAATTGAATAAATGAAATAAATCATTTAAAAAATTCCCAGAGTTTAAAATCTTATTTAGGGCCGGACATGGTGGCTCATACCTGTAATCCCAGCACTTTGGGAGGCTGAAGTGGATGGATCACCTGAGGTCAGGAGTTCAAGACCAGCCTGGCCATCATGGCGAAACCTCACGTGGTAGCGGGCACCAATAATCCCAGCTACTCAGGAGGCTGAGGCAGGAAGAAGCGCTTGAACCTGGGAGGCAGAGGTTGCACTGAGCCAAGATCGCACTACTGCACTCCAGCCTGGGCAGCAGAGCGAGACTCTGTCTCAAAAATAAATAAAACAATATAAAATAAAATATTATTGGCCAGGTGCGGTGGCTCATGCCTATTATCCCAGCACTTTTGGAGGCCGAGGAGGGGGATCACAGGGTCAGGAGATCGAGACCATCCCGACTAACATGGTGAAACCCCGTCTCTACTAAAAATACAAAAAATTAGCTGGGCTTGGTGGCAGGCACCTGTAGTCCCAGCTACTCAGGAGGCTGAGGCAGGAGAATGGCGTGAACCCGGGAGGCAGAGCTTGCAGTGAGCTGAGATGGCACCACTGCACTCCAGCCTGGATGACAGAGCGAGACGCCATCTCAAAAAATAAATAAATAAAATAAAATAAAATATTATTTAGGAAAGCACTGGATAGTTTACTGCTTTGGAAAATTTTTATTATAATGGTAAAATGTAAATTAATATCGATTAAACCTATAGAAAACATGTTCAGAATGTCCTTTTATAATTTTGAATGATATAGCCATTATAGGTTTCAATTTTTAACTTTCATTTCTAAAACCATGTAAAATTTAGTAGTTTTTGAGCACCATGTAAATTTAGTTTTATTTTTTAATTTTTTTTTAACTTTTTTTCTTTTTTTGAGACATCAGTCTCACTCTGTGCCCCAGGCTGGAGTGCAGTGGCACAATCTCAGTTCACCGCAACGTCCGCCTCCCAGGCTCAAGCGATTCTTCTGCCTCAGCCTCCCAAATAGCTGGGATTACAGGCGCCTGCCACCATGCCCAGCCAATTTTTGTATTTTTAGTAGAGACGAGGTTTCACCATGTTGGCCAGGCTGGTCTTGAACTCCTGATCTCAAGTGATCCGCCCGCCCCCAAAGTGCTGGATTACAGGCGTGAGCCACCAAGCCCAGCCAAATTTAGAGTTTTACATGCAAGATGATTCAATGAGACATTTTTTTTTGAGATGGACTTTCACTCTGTTGCCTAGGCTGGAGCGCAGTGGTGCAATCTCAGTTCACTGCAAGCTCCACCTCCTGGGTTCACGCCATTCTCCCACCTCAGCCTCCCGAGTAGCTGGGATTACAGGCGCCTGTAACCACGCCTGGCTAATTTTGTTTTTGCATTTTTAGTAGAGACGGGGTTTCACCGTGTTAGCCAGGATGGTCTCCATCTCCTGACCTCGTGATCCGCCCACCTCGGCCTCCCAAAGTGCTGGGATTACAGGCATGAGCCACCACGCCCGGCCTCAATGGGACATTTAAGGATTTAAATATATATTAGCATCAAGCTTACCTCAAAAAATAAAGCAAAAATCTACTGTAAACACCTCAAATTGAGCATTTGATTATACTGTGTGAAGGGAAAGGTAGTGATTTTTTTTCTTTTTTTTTTGAGACGGAGTCTCGCTCTGTCGCCCAGGATGGAGTGCAGTGGCACGATCTCAGCTCACTGCAACCTCTGCCTCCCAGGTTCAAGCGATTCTCCTGCCTCAGCCTCCCGAGTAGCTGGGACTACAGGCATGTGCCACCACGCCCCGCTAATTTTTTTGTATTTTTAGTAGAGATGGGGTTTCACTGTGTTAGCCAGGATGGTCTCGATCTCCTGACCTGATGATCCACCCGCCTCAGCCTCCCAAAGTGCTGGGATTACAGGCGTGAGCCACTGAGCCCAGCCCAGGAAAAGTATTGATTTTAAACACACCTCTACATAGTAAAACTCCATGAGGGCAGAGGTGGCATCTTACATATTTTTATGTATGTATTTCATAACTGAAAACCATAAATATCAGATGAGCGAAATGGTGGTTTGTCCCTCAATATCATCACTCTAAAAGGTTCTATTGTAGAAAAATTGTAAGCTACACCAAACAGATTGACTTCACTTTATAATCCAGGGCCTCTTTAACTCTGGGAATGCCCACACCCACCCACTCCAGTTCAAGGACGTGTCTCATGACACCTGAATTTCAGGCAGTCTGTGGAGTTAGTCAAATATGATTTTGAATTGCAGCACCACTAGTTTGTAGTCGTGTGTTTTAACATTACTAAACATTAATTTCCTCATCCTTAAATTGTGGATAACATCCACCTGGCAGTGAAAAGTAGAAACAGTGTATACAAGATGCTTGGATGTTCACAGGCTCACAATCAATGATGGCACTGCTTGTCAATATTATCCAATGTACCAGTTTTTGTATTCAAGGCCTTTCAGTGCCAGAAGAAACATTTGGGAATTAAGCTGTGTCAAGTTTTTCATTCATTCTTTGGCCTGGTCTGATGTGGCTCACAATGCAATGTCACTATCTAAAACACTTGCCGAACTGTAACAAATTCATTCACTCATCCAACCATTCAACTAATATTTATTTACAGCCCAAAGTGCCAGACATGTAAGTCGGGAGGATGAGTCAGACATTTGACTCAGTGGCTGAATATTCTGTACAAATACAACTACCTACACACCAAGCGATTTCTCCACATTTTTACCCCTTAGCATCTCTTGGTGGGCCATGGTATCCTATTATCTCTCTGAATTCCCTTATTTGTCTGCTACCGTTAGAGGTATATGGTAATAGATGTTAGTGTCTGCCCACAAAAAAATATGACTTGCTTCTCTACCTGGCCACTTTAACAGATACAAAATTAACATGAACTAAAGAGCTCAATCTGAGAATTCAGAGATGACTTCATTCAACAACTACTGTCTCTTTTACCCTACAATTTTGTTTTGTTTTGTTTTGTTTTGTTTTTTGAGACAGAGTCTTGCTCTGTCGCCCAGGCTGGAGTGCAGTGGCGCAATCTCGGCTCACTACAAGCTCCGCCTCCCAGGTTCACGCCATTCTCCTGCCTCAGCCTCCCGAGTAGCTGGGACTACAGGCGCCCGCCGCCACACCCGGCTAATCTTTTGTATTTTTAGTACAGACGGGGTTTCACCGTGTTAGCCAGGATGGTCTCGATCTCCTGACCTTGTGATCCACTCGCCTCGGCCTCCCAAAGTGCTGGGATTACAGGCGTGAGCCACCGCGCCCAGCCCTTTTTTTTTTTTTTTTTTTTGACAGAGTCTTGCTCTGTTGCCCAGACCGGAGTGCAATGGTGCGATCTTGGTTCACTGCAACCTCCACCTCCCAGGTTCTAGCGAGTCTCCTGGTTCAGCCTCCACAGTAGCTGGGATTACAGAAGCCTGCTACCACACCTGGCTAATTTTTGTATTTTTTGTAGAGATGGGATTGCACCCGAGGTGGGCAGATCGCGAGGTCAGGAATTTGAGACCAGCTTGGCCAACATGGTGAAACCCCGTCTATACTAAAAATACAAAAAAATTAGCCAGGTATGGTGGCACACGCCTCTAATCCCTGCTACTCGGGAGGCTGAGGCAGGGGAATCCTTGAACCAGGGAGGAGGAGGTTGCAGTGAGCAAAGACTGTACCACTGCACTCCAGCCTGGGCAAAAGGGCGAGACTCTGTCTCAAAAAAAAAACAAACGAACAAACAAAAAAACCCTTCCCATTGCACCTTGACTCAAATCCAGACTCCTTGCGGCAGCGTGCCATGCCCAGCTGACCTGGCCTCTGCCCTGAGAACCGCTCTCCGGTACCCTGGCTGCATTTCCTCAGCCTGGGCCTCGGGCCTTTGCAGATGCAGCGCTTCTTTCTCGAGCATCCCCGTCTTCCCAGGACAGGCTCTCCTCAGGTCTCCAGTAGAGGCCTTTCCTGCCACCCTGCCTCACGCAGTCGTGCCTCTGAACGCCCCTGGGGACACTGCTAGTTGCCTGCTGTGTTGTCTTTCTCCTTCATGACACGGTAGTTCGTCAGGACAGAGCCACGCCCTCACTGCACCCCACAGTGACCACGCAGTTCAGGGCCTCACAGGCAGCAGCTGCCGGGTATGTGCTCAGTAAATGAACACATGAGCCCTTTTAAAAGCGATATAATTTGTAAACTGAGGATAATATTGCTACAATTAGCCTTTTGGAGACACAGAATTTTAGTTAACAGCTAATTTTACATTTATAACATGCACTGAAGTTATGGGAACAAGTGTGATTTCTATTTTGCTATTGTAGACAAATGAAGAAGTTTCCAGGGAGCTCAGTGATGAGGTTCCCATGATTTCCCATGATTTTTTTTTTTTTTTTGAGACAGGATCTTGCTCTGTTGCCCAGGCTGGAGTGCAATGGCGCAATCTTGGCTCACTGCAACCTCTGCATCCTGGGTTCAAGTGATTCTCCTGCCTCAGCCTCCCAAGTAGCTGGGATTACAGGGGCACCACCACCAAGCTCGGCTAATTTTTGTTTTTTGTTTGTTTGTTTTTGTTTTTGTTTTTAAGTAGAGACAGGGTTTCACCATGTTGGTCAGGCTGGTCTCCAACTCCTGACCTCAGGTGATCTTCCCGCCTCGGCCTCCCAAAGCACTGGGGTGACCGGCATGAGCCACTGCACCCAGCAGACATCTGCACTTTTTTTTTTTTTTTCTGTCGTGGGGGCTGGAGTGCAGTGGCGTGATCTCGGCTCACTGCAACCTCCGCTTCCTGGGTTCAAGCAATTCTCCAGTCTCAGCCTCCCGAGTACCTGGGATTACAGGCGCCCGCCACCACGCCTGGCTAATTTTTGTATTTTTTGTAGAGATGGGGTTTCACAATGTTGGCCAGGCTGGTCTCATCGGCCTCCCAAAGCTGAGGTAATCCCAAAGGATTACAGGGGTGAGCCACCGCGCCCGGCCTTTTTTTTTTTTTTGTGAGATGGAGTCTCGCTCTGTCTCCCAGGCTGGAGTGCAGTGGCGAGATCTCGGTTCACCGCAACCTCCGCCTCCTGGTTCAAGCGATTTTCCTGCCTCAACCTCCCTAAGTAGCTGGGATTACAGGTGCGCGCCACCACGCCCGGCTAATTTTGTATTTTTAGGAGAGACGGGCTTTCTCCATGTTGGTCAGGCTGGTCTCGAACTTCTGACCTCAGGTGATCCGCCCACCTCGGCCTCCCAAAGTGCTGGGAAAACAGGCGTGAGCCACCGCTGCACTTTTTAACTGACAGGTCGGGGCTTGGAAAACTCAAGGTAGGACCCACATGTCAGCCGCTCTCAGCCCCGCGAGGAGCTTTCCCGCGTGTCCTCCTCCGGCACCGGCCGCGAGAAGCCCTGGGAGGGGCAAAGCTCGGGGGCCGCGGGAGGCGCTGGGAGGGCGGGCGGCGCCACAGGACAACCTGCCCCCGCCAACCCCGCGGTGAGCCGAGGATGCGACCAGGACCGGACTCCGCGTGGGGCGCAGGCACGTACCCCACATGCTGCGCGGCTCCGCCCGCTCCCCTCCTGGCACGCGCGCGCCCGCCGCTCCCTCAGGGCCTCCGCCCGCCGAACGCCGGGCCCTGACCCGCGCGGGCTCCCTTCCTCGGACGCCGCCCCACAGCTGGAGGCCGGGCCCGCGTCGCCACGTGTCCGTCCACGCCGCTGCTTACCCGAGGCTCGCCCGGCCAGCTGCTCCCCGGGCCAGCACAGCTGCAGCCGCGGCCTCGCGGACCTGGCCCGCCCGACCCCCGGGTCGCCCGCGCTTCGCGGTTTCTCCACAGGACGCTCGGGCCACAGCCTCGTGCAGGTGCGACGGCCGCGCGACCGTTAGCTCGAGGCCCCGCCCCGTCCTCAGCGACTCCGCCCCCACCGCTCACTGACTCCGCCCCCACCGCTCACTGGCTCCGCCCCCACCGCTCACTGGCTCCGCTCCCACCGCTCACTGACTCCGCCCCCACCGCTCACTGGCTCCGCCCCCAACGCGCTCAGACTCAGCCCTCGGGGGAGGGGAGGGGAGCCCGGTTCCCGTTTCTTCCTTCTTGGGAGTCAGAGGGGCAAGACAGCCGCAGGCGCGGGGAGGGGTCTCCGTGCGCTCTCACAGCTGCGTGTGGCTCTGTGGTCGCTGGATTCCAAAAGACGGTGCGCCGGAAAAAAATAAACATATCTATCTATATTATGAAGGGCGGGCGCGGTGGCTCACGCGTGTAATCCCAGCACTTTGGGAGGCAGAGACGGGCGGATCACCTGAGCTCAGGAGTTCAAGACCAGCCTGGCTAACATGGTGAAACCCCGTCTTTACTAAAAATACGAAAGAAATTAGCCAGGCGTGGTGGTGAGTGCCCGGGTGTCTTGTGGCGCCGCCCGCCCACCCGAGTAGTCCCAGCTACTCAGGAGGCTGAGGTATGAAAATCGCTTGAACCCAGGAGAGGTCGCTTGAACCCAGGAGAGGAAGGTTGCAGTGAGCCGAGACTGTACTACTGCACTCCAGCCTGGGCAACAGAGTGAGACTCTGTCTCCAAAAAAAAAAAAAGAAAAAATGAGCCAGGCACGATGATGCATGCCTGCAGTCCCAGCTACTGGGGAAGCTGAGGGGGGAGAATCGCTTGAGCCCAGGAGTTCAAGGCTGTGGTGAGCTATGATGGCGCTACTGCACTCCAGCCTGGGCAAGAGTAAGACCCTGTCTCGACAAAATTAATTAATTAATTAATATATCTACATCTAATGATAGATTTGGCATGTAGTACATCACGAAAATACCCATAGATGGGCTGGGCGCGGTGGCTCACGCCTGTAATCCCAGCACTTTGGGAGGCCGAGGCGGGCGGATCACGAGGTCAGGAGATGGAGACCATCCTGACTAACAAGATGAAACCCCGTCTCTACTAAAAATACAAAAAATTAGCTGGGGCGTGGTGGCGGGCGCCTGTAGTCGCAGCTACTCCGGAGGCTGAGGCAGGAGAATGGCGTGAACCCGGGAGGCGGAGCTGGCAGTGAGCTGAGACCGCGCCACTGCACTCCAGCCTGGGTGACAGAGCGAGCCTCCGTCTCAAAAGAAAAGAAAAAAGAAAAAGAAAGAAAAAACCCTAGATGTGTATATCTATGTATGAAAAAAATATATATAATTAGATGTGCTAAGGATTGGACTTAGCTGAATCTGACAAAAATTTTCTCAGCTCTTCATGTTTTTAATTACTTCCATTTAGAAATCTTTTTAGTTTAATGACTTATACTAATTTTTGTTAACAGAGTACCAACCCAGGGCAAGTAAGATCCAAAAACTAAGTCCATTAAATTTGTCACCTACTACTGTCCACATGTAGCATTATTTAAGTTTCTCTTTTAAAAGAGAAGAACAACTTTGGTGCATATAACACACACATATTATAAAAGAAAAATACCACTGTAGAACCAAGTTTTATGTTATTATTAAAATACAGTTTTTCTTTTCCTCATTTTTTTTTAATTTACCAAATAATACTGGGAAGTAAGATAAAGTACCTGCATTTCACCATTTCAAATATAATGGGAAGAGTTGGGTTTTTAAATCATCCCTATTCCTTTCCAGTCTCTGCCTTTAAAAGAAGATATTTTTGGCCGGGGTTGGTGGCTCATGCCTGTAATCCCAGCACTTTGGGAGGCCGAGGAGGGCAGATTGCCTGAGCTCAGGCGTTCGAGGCCAGACTGGCCCAACGTGGTGAAACCCCATCTCTACTAAAAATACAAAAATTAGCCAGGCATGGTGGCGGGAGCCTGTAATCCCAGCTACTCGGGAGGCTGAGGCAGGAGAATCGCTTAAACCTGGGAGGCAAAGGTTGCAGTGAGCCAAGATTATGCCACTGCACTCCAGCCTGGGTGACAGATGGAGACTCCATCTCAAAAAAAAAAAAAAAAAAAAAAACACCTATCTTTATCTTTCCAAAGAATAAACTAGTGGCCGGGGGCGGTGGCTCACGTCTGTAATCCCAGCACTTTGGGAGGCCAAGGTGGGCGGATTGCCTGAGCTCAGGAGTTGGCCACCAGCCTGGGCAACACGGTGAAACCGCGTCTCTACTAAAACACAAAAAATTAGCCAGGCGTGGTGGCATGCGCCTTTAGTCCCAGCTACTCGGGAGGCTGAGGCAGGAGAATTGCTTGAACCCAGGAGGTGGAGGTTGCAGTGAGCCAAGATCGGGCCACTGCACTCCAGCCTGGGCAACAGAGAGAGACTCTGTCTCAAAAAAAAAAATAAATAAAAAAATAACAAAATAAAATAAACTAGCATTTTAAGTCCATCTTAAAGGAGAGGAAAAAATATAAAAATAGTTTTCATGCATTTTTCATTTGAGCCTCAGTGAAGCAATAATATTTTTAAATTTTTTAAATTTTGTCACGTTTTAGTAAATTAATTTTTGCAGAAAGCTACATAAGGTTAAGCAAACAGTGTCAGCCTTGCCAGGACACAACAGGCTTCTCATAAGCCATGACGCTTCAAAATACAAGCCTAAAAGAGTGGAATTGCTTCACGCTCGTGAAATTAAGTCTCCCTTGTTGTGTACGGAATTTGTTTCTTCCATTTTTTATAGCAGTTCTGTGAAATTGGCTTGCTCTTAACAATAGGATTGACTTGTCAATATATTTTGGATGTACACGAACAGAAATAAGGACTAGAAATGCTAGCTTGCCCTTGCCTCTTGATGCGGAAGTCAAGGGTGAGCGAACAAGGGTCAGAGCTGAAATTGCTCACATGTCTGGCTAAAGAAATGGTAGTTGGCTACATGGTCAGCTCCCCAGAGCATGCCAGCTGTCAAAACATCTAGGACCTGTCACAAAGGAGTGACAGGCAAAATATATAGTCATAAACTTTACACGTTCTAATCAGTAGAAAAAATTGACAGTTATTTTAATGAATTACAAGATAAGCTTTTATTTATTTAACAAAACTATAACTTTTCCAACATTGATCCCGTGACTATGGTCTTCCTCCCAGGAGCTGAAATACTAATAGATCAATTACTGGCATAATTAGTCTCACCCCCACTCCTCACTCCATCAAAGGACTGATCATCTTTTTTGTTTTTCTCCCAAAACAGGGTCTCACTCTGTCACCCAGGCTGGAGTGCAGTGGCACGATCACAGCTCACTGCAGCCTCGACCTCCCTGGGCTCAGGTGATCCTCCCACCTCAGCCTCCCGTGGGACCTTAGGTGCACACCACCACGCCGGCTAAGTTTTGTATTTTTTGTAGAGATGGGGTCTCGCTATATTGCCCAGGCTGCTCTTGAACTCCTGGACTCAAGCAATCTTCCTGCCTCAGCCTCCCAAAGCACTGGGATTATAGGCATGAACCACTGTGCCTGGCCTAATCATGTTTTAAATAGATTGTAGGCCAGGCGTGGTGGCTCACCCCTGTAATCCTAGCACTTTGACAGAGTGAGGCGGGTGGATCACCTGAGGTCAGGAGTTCGAGACCAGCCTGGCCAAGATGGTGAAACCCCATCTCTACTAACAATACAAAAATTAGCCGGCATGGTGGCACATGCCTGTAATCCCAGCTACTTGGGAGGCTGAGGCAGGAGAATCACTTGAACCCGAGAGGCGGAGGTTGCAGTGAGCCGAGATTGCGCCGTTGCACTGCAGCCTGGGCAACAAGAGTGAAACTCCATCTCAGAAAAAAAAATAATAATAATAAATAAATAAATAGGTTGTAGATACACTAACATTTACAGATTTTTTGTAAACTTTTGCAGAAGTTTATGTAGAGAAGAGGAGTGAGGTAACCTGCAAAAGGGACTGGAAGAACTAGATGTGGAAATCGTGTTTAGGGCCAAAAAGAAGCGATTTAAGAGCTATTGGAGGCCGGGTGTGGTGGCTCACACCTATAATCCCAGCACTTTGGGAGGCCAATGTGGGCGGATCACCTGAGGTCAGGAGTTGGATACCTACCTGGGCAACGTGGCTAAACCCCGTCTCTACTGAAAACACAAAAATGTATTGTGGTGGCAGGTGCCCGTAATCCCAGTTACTCGAGAGGCTGAAGCAGGAGAATTGCTTGAACCTGGGAGGTGGAGGTTGCAGTGAGCCGAGATCGCGCCACTGCGCTCCAGCCATTTGCAGCATTGACAAGTATGTAAAGCTCAGCTCCTAAGCTCTTTTAAGACTCCGTCTCAAAAAATAAATAAATAAATAAAAATTTTAAAAAAGGTTGAACGGTGAATTGAAACTGGAACTGAAAGCCTCAGGACAAGGTGAGAGGTGCTGAGCTGAAGTGAGTAATGTGCTGGGCTTGAAATAACTCGGCGTCCGTAGTCCGTGCCCAGGGACCTGGAGTGGTTCCTGCGTGCTGCATGTCTGGCACCCCGTACTAGAGGGAGCAGAAGAGGGCATGAGCACACAAGGCACAGGCTTTGACCTTTGGAAGCCTATCCCATGGGAAATTTACTGAGGTGACAACAGAAGGAAGGGCCCATATCTTGGGAGTGCTATCATGGCCATGTTTCAGCACCATTTATATTAAACACACACGCACACACACACGTATATATATATATATATATATTTTTTTTTTTTTTTTTTGAGATAGAGTCTCGCTCTGTCACAAACGCTGGAGTGCAGTGGCACAATCCTGACTCACTGCAACCTCCACCTCCCGGGTTCCAGCGATTCTCCTGTCTTGGCCTTCCAAGTAGCTGGGATTACAGGTGCGCGCCACCACACCCAGCTAATTTTTGTATTTTTAGCAGAGACAGGGTTTCACCACGTTGGCCAGGCTGCTCTTGAACTCCTGATCTCAAATAATCTGCCCTCCTCAGCCTCCCAAAGTGCTGGGATTACAGGCATGAGCCACCGCGTTCAGCCATAAACATATATAATTTTTTAAACCCTCCTGAATCATTGCAGCGTACCTTTGCCAGCTATGTGGCCATTAACAACATCTCTGACCGAGCTGTCCCAGCCCCACCTTGCCAGCCGTCTGCAGCATTGCCAAGTATCTAAAGTTCAGCTCCTAAGCTCACCCCAAGCCAGCTCAGCACCTTCCAATTCTATGGAAAACACCTGGTAACTGAAGCTCAGCGTCTCAAAGGCAGCCTTGAATCCTCCCTTCTCCTCCACTTTCATCATCAGGAGCCAGGTTCTGTTTTTCCTTAGCACCTGCCCTTGTCTCTCCACATCTGTTGCTGCCACCCTCCTGCGGCTCTGGCAGTGTTGTCAGGGGATGGAGCAGCACGCTGCAGGGGCTCTCATCTCCCCTGCCCCAGCCCATCTCCTGCCCTCAGAGGGATGAATCTTACCCCATGACGCTTCTCAGGGCTGCACCACAGCTTTCCCTAGGTGGAAACCTCCAATGCTATCTATCACAGGGGCACAAATTCTTCTGTAAGTTGCTATATGTAAAGGGCTTTGTGGGCCAGACAGTATCTGTTGCAATGAACCAACTCTACTCTACTTTTATTTATTTTATTTTATGTATTTATTTATTTATTTATTTATTTGTGTTTTGAGACAGGGTCTTGCTCTGTCACCCAGGCTGGAGTCCAGTGATGTAATCACAGCTCACTGCAACCTGAACCTCCCAGGTTCAAGTGATCCTCCCACGTCAGCCTCCCGAGTAGCTGGGACTACGGGCGTGCCCCCACCACACCCAGCTAATTTATTGTATTTTTTGTAGAGACAGGATCTCCCTAGGTTCCCCAGGCTGGTCTCGAACTCCTGGGCTGAAGCGATCCTCCCACCTCTGCCTCCCAAAGTGCTGGTGTTATAGGCGTGAGCCACCGCACCCGGCCAAGCTTTGTTCTTTATGGGGCTTATTTACATGGTTAAGGGTTTGCTCAGAGCTTGAGAACCTATTTATATTGTTCTTACATTTCGCAAATGTTTAAGGAAGCAAGAGAAAACTGTGAGTGCAAAAGACCAATTTCAGTTTTTAAAATTATCACTCTGAGAAAAGGACAATAGATATTTCTTAACCTGCTTAATTTCAGTGTGCATTAATCAGAGCGCTTTTATCTTAGCAGTGTTATTGCGCAGTTGTCTGAAATGAGAAAATAAATGGGGTTTAGGAGGAGTTAACATGCATGGTAGAAACTAAAAGTCAGGCTGTCTGGTCAAAAGTCTCAGCCTTGCCACTAATTAGCTGTGTCACTCAAGCATCTGAACTTCATTTTCCTTATCTGTCAAAAATGGAAAGTTTGGACAGATCCAGTGGGACGAAGATGAACACAAAATACGCGCCCTGTGGGAAACGTGATGTATTTATTTGCTTATATGTCCCACTCTCCTCCCAGACTGAAGCTCGTATTGCTAAGGTAGCACCTCCTGCATAGCTGGTGTTTACTGAGGGGATCATTCAATACTCGTAAGTAATATCCGCGTCTGATACGTAACAAAGCTGCAAAAAAAGGGGAGAAGGCATTAAATTCACTTGATAGGGCATATCTAGGTTGCTGCATGCTATGACAGGGAGACTGGCAGATTGGTACCATAGCGCTTGCTGCTAGTTTTAGCCCTTAATTTAATTTGCTGTATGATCAGCTGGGTGTGGTGGCTCATGTCTATAATCCCAGCACTTTGGGAGGCCGAGACTTGAGCCCAGGACTTCGAGACCAGCCTGGGCAACCCAGTGAGACCCCATCTCTACAAAAAAAAAAAAAAAATTAGCCAGACGTGGTGGTGCACGCCTGTAGTCCCAGCTACTCTGGAGGCTGAGGTGGGAAGATCACTTGAGCTGGGGAGGTTGAGGCTGCAGTGAGCTGTGATCGCACCACTGAACTCCAGCCTGGGTGACAGAGCAAGACCCTGTCTGAAAAAATAACAGTAATAATAATTTGGCCAGGCGCAGTGGCTCGAGCCTGTAATCGCAGCACTTTGGGGGGCCAAGGTGAGCAGATCACCTGAGGTCAGGAGTTCGAGACCAGCCTGACCAACATGGTGAAACCCCATCTCTACTAAAAATACAAAATTAGCCGGGCGTGGCGGCCCACATCTGTAATCTCAGTTACTCAGGAGGCTGAGGCAGGAGAATCCCTTGAACCTGGGAGGCGCAGGTTGCAATGAGCTGAGATCACACCATTGCACTCCAGCCTGGGCCACAAGAGCAAAACTCCATCTCAAAAAAATAAATATAAATAAAATAATAATAATAATAATTTGCTGTAAGATCTTAGAAGTTACTTCTCTAGAACCTTAAAACAATGTGTAAAATGTAGATAAACATAACTCCCTTAAAAAGCTCATAAAGGTCAAAGTTAGCATACTCTGAAATAATGGATGGGAAAATATGAAAGGCTACATTCTGTGGATAACTGTTACTAACATGGGTTGCATAAGACTGCACCTGCTGAACTGGCTTTACCATTCATTCCCCTCTTTCAGTTCATATTTTCCTTCAATTAAGTAGGGAAAAAAAACAAAAGAAGCAGAGAATAGTCACTGTTAACATACCAGCTTCCTCGGTGTGTCCATTCCTCCCACCACCTTCCTTCTTGGGGCTCACATGCAAATGGCCCCAGAGGGCTCATGGCCACAGCAGCGTCCTATGGGTGTCCTGGTTCCACTCAAGGGACACCCACAGCTCACAAAGTGGGAAATTCTTTCCCTTGTATTGGTTTCTAACACTTTTAACATCACATTTTCGCCAGGCATGCCAGCGCTGTAATCCCAGCACTGTGAGAGGCCAAGGCGGGAAGATCGCTTGATCCCAGGAGTTCGAGACCAGCCTTGGCAAAATGGCAAAACACCATCTCCACAAAATCAAAAAATCAGCTGGGTGTGGTGTGTGTGCCTGTAATCCCAGCACTTTGGGAGGCTGCAGTGGGAGGATCCCCAGAGCCCAGCAGTTCAAGGTTGCAGCGAGCCGTGATCGCAGCACTGCACTCCAGCCTGGGCCACACAGCAACATCCTGTCTCAAAAAAAAAAAAAAAATTTTATTTTTCTCCACCTTTTTCTTCTTTTTTTCAGGAGGCATCTCAATTGTTTCTTTCTTTTTTTTTTTTTTTTGAGACGGAGTCTCGCTCTGTCTCCAGGCTGGAATGCAATGGCGAGATCTCGGCTCACTGCAACCTCCGCCTCCTGGGTTCACACCATTCTCCTACCTCAGCCTCCCAAGTAGCTGGGATTACAGGCGTGGGTCACCACACACAGCTAATTTTTGTATTTTTAGTAGAGACAGGGTTTCACCATGTTGGCCAGAATGGTCTCGATCTCTTGACCTCGTGATCTGCCTGCCTTGGCCTCTCAAAGTGCTGGGATTACAGGCGTGAGCCACCACACCCAGCCACTTTTTTCTTAAAAAACCAGAAAAGCTTCCTCAGTATATCGTAGTCCCAGCTACTTGGGAGGCTGAGGCAGGAGAATCGCTTGAACCCGGGAGGCTGAGGTTGCAGTGAGCCAAGATCAAGTCATCGCACTCCAGCCTGGGCGACAGAGTGAGATTCCGCCTCAAAAAAAAAAAAAAATTAAATTACGAGTCCTCTCATTTCACTTTGTAAATTCTCGTTTGAAGTGTAGACAAGTGTTAAAGTATTTCACCAGCACATGAGGCAAATACAACTTTGTAATGTGACTTTGATCAACCTTTGAGGTTAAAATTTTACTTGGTAACGTTTCCTAAATAATTAAAATAGATTTTCTAAGAGGCAGAATAAACAGGTGAATAAAATTCTTGCCTGCAACGTGTGCAGTGTGCATGACAGCAACGTGAGCTCCCGTGGGAACATGGTGCTAATCTTGAAAAAATTACTTTGTGAATTATTGGATGCTATTGGGACCCTGTATTTGTGTTATCAGCAAATCAAGAAGTGATTCTCTCTGGGAATATTAGCCACAGTAAAATGTTCTAGACATCTCTTTATTAATTAAACAAGAGAAAAGGTAATTATAGTCTCTGCTAGGTCCCTTAAATCATTTCCTTTTTTAAAATGTCTTTTTTATTTTGAGACAGGGTCTCATTCTGTTGTCCAGGCTGGAGTGCAGTGGCATGAACATGGCTCATTGTAGCCTTGAACTCCTGGGCTCAGGTGATCCTCCGACCTTGGCCTCCCGAGTAGCTGAAATTACAGGCATGCCCCACCATGCCCGGCTAAGTTTTTTTAATTGAGATGGAGTCTCGCTTTGTCACCCAGGGTGGAGTGCAGTGGCGTGATCTCTGCTCACTGCAACCTCTGCAGCCTGAGTTCAAGCGATTCTCGTGCCTCAGCCTCCCGAGTAGCTGGGACGACAGGCATGTACCACCACACTCAGTTATTATTTTCTTTTTTTTTGTATTTTTAGTAGAAAGGGGGTTTCGTCATGTTGATCAGGTCGTTCTCAAACTCCTGACCTCAGGTGATCTGCCTGCCTTGGCCTCCCAGCGTGCTGGGATCACAGGTGTGAGCCACTGCGCCTGGCTGTACCCGGCTAATTTTTGTATTTTTTTGTACAGACAGGGTTTTGTCACGTTGCCTGGGCTAGTCTCAAACTCCTGGGCTCAAGCAATCTGCCTGCCTCGGCCTCCCAAAGTGCTGGGATTTCAGGTGTGAGCCACTGCAGTGGCCTACTATTGTTATTTTTAGTAGAGATAAGGCATTGCTACGTTGCCCAGGCTGGTCTCAACCTCCTGGCTCAAGCGATCCTCCCACATCGGCCTCCCAAAGCTCTGGGATTATAGGCGCGAGCCACTGCGCCTGGCCTCGGCATCCTGTATTTTATCTCGCAACTGTGAGGCAGATGCAGTGGCTGTTGGGAGAAGGTAGTGATGTGGGGGAGAAATAGAACACTAAAACGAACCCCACGGGGAGCCAAAGCGGCCACTGATTCACAAACAATCTAAGGATCACAGATAATTTCTTTCTTTCTTTCCTTTTTTTTTTTTTTTTTTTTTTGAGACCGAGTCTCGCTCTGTCGCCCAGGCTGGAGTGCAATGGCATGATCTTGGCTCACTGCAACCTCCGCCTCCTGGGTTCAAGCAATTCTCCTGCCTCAGCCTCCTGAGTAGCTGGGATTACAGGTGCCCGCCACCACGCCCAGCTAATTTGTTTGTATTTTTAGTAGAGATAAGGTTTCACCATCTTGGCCAGGCTGGTCTTGAACTCCTGACCTCAGGTGATCTACCCGCCTCAGCCTCCCAAAGTGCTGGGATTACAGGCGTGAGCCACCATGCCCAGCCACCTGGCCTTTATTTTTTAAATTGTGATAAAATATGCTAACATGCTTGAGCCCGGGAGTTTGAGACCAGCCTGGGAAACATTAGTGAGACCCTGTCGCTACCAAAAGAAAAAAAAAGCATGACTAAATGTACCACTGAAACTTTTTTTTTTTTTTTTTTGAGACGGAATCTCACTCTGTCACCCAGGCTGGAGTACAGTGGCGCGATCTCGGCTCACTGCAACCTCCACCTCCGGGGTTCAAGCGATTCTCCTGCCTCAACCTCCCGAGTAGCTGGGATTACAGGCACATACCACCACGCCCGGCTAATTTTTTGTATTTTTAGTATAGACGGCATTTTACCATGTTGGCCAGCCTGGTCTCGACCTCCTGACCTCAGGTGATCCACCCGCCTCGGTCTCCCAAAGTGCTGGGATTACAGGGATGAGCCACCGCGCCAGGCTGGCCTAAACCATTTTTAAGGGCACAAGTCAGTGCCATTATGTACATTAATAAGGTTGTATCACCATCATCATTGTCTATTTCCGGAATGTTTCCATCATCCCAAATAGAATTCAATCTTTAATACTCAAATATTTTTAAATTAAAACAAAGAACACTGAGACGAAGATAAACTAAATCCAGTTGGGCAACTTTTTCTTCTGAATAGGCAGACTCTCACTATCATATCAAACTTATATTCGTGGACATATATTCGTGCTGCAAACTCTGGAAGCACTCACCGAAGCAGATAAAGGCTTTTCAGAGGTTAATGGCCTGTGATGAATCTTGCAACTAGACCCTGAATCCATCATTCCTGATTCTCACTCCTAATGACATTTTACTGGGTTGTCCAATGAGTTAATAAATGAAAAATTATATTAAAACTTATAAATGCAACATGTACCCTCTATCAATATTTCCCATCATAAAATAATACTTTAAAAGTGAATTTGAGCCAGCTGCAGTGGCTCACACCTGTAATCCCAGCACTTTGGGAGACCGAGGTGGGTGGATCACCTGGGATCAGGAGTTGGAGATCAGCCTGGCCAACATGGTGAAACCCCATCTCTACTAAAAATACAAAAATTAGCTGGGCGTGGCGGCGCATGCCTGTAATCCCAGCTACTCGGGAGGGTGAGGCAGGAGAATCGCTTGAACCCGGGAGGTGGAGGTTACAGTGAGCCAAGATCAAGCCATTGCACTCCAGCCTGGGCAACAAGAGCAAAACTCCATCTCAAGAAAAAAGAAAAACAAGGTGAATTTGGGCTGAATGCGGTGGCTCATGACTGTAATCCCAGCACTTTGGAAAGCCGAGGAGGGAGGATCAGTTGAGCCCAGGAGCTTGAGTTCCACCTGGGCAACAGAGTGAGACCCCGTCTCTATAAAAAAAATGCAAAAATTAGCCCGGTGTGGTGGAGCTTGTCTGTAGTCCCAGCTACTCAGGAGGCTGAGGTAGGAGGATCGCTTGAGCCCAGGAGGTCGAGGCTACAGTTAGCTGAAATTGCGCCACTGTACTCCAGCCTGGGCAACAGAATGAGATCCTGTCTCAAAAAAAAAAAAAGAAAAAAAGAAACTGAATTTATATGGAATCACTGTTGTGACATTTTAACATCTTTTCTCTATAGTTATTGTACAAAGAATACCTTTTTTTTTCAAAAAAGTTTTCAAGAAAAAAATACTTTCAGGTTTTTTCATGGACTTACAAATATGAGACCGCTACAACAAATGTATCTAGCCTGACAAAACATAAATGAAACGTTGTATGCAGTCTCTTTTTCTATTAGTCGGCGGCTGAAAGCCTTTGAAACAACCTGATGGGCGGTTGGTATTGTGTAAGACGGTGACCTAAAAACAGCCTGTCAGTTCCCTGCCATCCCATTTTTCAACAGCACGGTGTGATCATAATGGGCTTTATTGACATCATAAATCTGAGAGCATGGATGGTATCCATTTCCAGTTGTTTAACTGAAGAAATGAAAGATCTTGTAATGTGGAGTTGATATGGAGAGTTTGTCGAGCTACAATAAAATTTTGCAAGAGCTGTGACCTTGGGTCAGAAAATGACTGATCAAGACAGAACATTTTGTCATACTGTGGAAGTGACTGTATTGACTTATTTTATTCTTAGCTCTAATGCCAACAGAGAGCACGAATTGCTTCTGACTGCTTTCTGTCTCAACCCAGAGTGACTCTGTGGGCAAATCAATACAAGTATCGTCTAAATAAGCTACGACTAAATAATAAAATATGATAAACTTTTATTATTTATTTTGAGACAGAGTTTCGCGCTTGTGGCCCAGGCTGGATTGCAATGGCGCGATCTCTGCTCACTGCAACCTCTGCCTCCCGGGTTCAAGCGATTTTCCTGCCTCAGCCTCCCGAGTAGCTGGGATTCCAGGCATGTGCTACCACGCCCAGCTAATTTTTGTTTTTTCAGTAGAGACGGAATTTCACCACGTTGGCCATGCTGGTCTTGAACTCCTGGTCTCAAGTGATCCTGGCCTGAGCTTTTCAAAGTGCTAGGATTACAGGCGTGAGCCACTGCACCCGGCCTGTTTTCCATCTTCTTGATGTGATGGGTTCTCATAAGGGTGAACAGGTGGGCGTGAGCAACCTGGACCCAAACAGGTGAAGCCACAGCAAATCATAGACGGTCCCTGGGTTTCGTGGGTTTGGGAACAGCAAATCGCAGACAGTCCCTGGCTTTCCTGGGTTTGGGAACTTTATTTAGGATGTTTGACACAGTTGAGTGTAAAAGAATGATACATTTTCTCACAACTTGTAAGATTTGAGAAGTGCTAAAAGCCCTAGAGAGGAGAAAGAGAATGGTGGTGTCTATTAAAATGCAGTGTGAGATCATCTATGATTCATTTACATAAGATTTAAAAATAAGCAGAACAAATACATAGCTTTACAAGTTCCAGTCGTGGTTACTCTTGCTGAGGAGGGGTAGGCAGAGGAAGGGGAGTGAGGGGGGTTCTGGGGTGCTGGTTACCTTCTGTTCCTTGGTCTGAGCAATGGTAAATGGTCGCCTTTGTGAAAATTCATTGAGTTGTACACTGATGGCTTGGGCACTTCTTTCTATGTGTATAATATTCAATACATTTTTTGAAAATGTAAAAATGGGCCAGACACAGTGGTTCATGCCTGTAATCCCAGCACTTTGGGAGGTGGAAGCGGATGGATTGCTTGAGCTCAGGAGTTTGAGACCAGCCTGGGCAACATGGTGAAATCCCATCTCTACAAAAAATAGCCAGGCGTGGTGGCTCACCTGTAGTCCCAGCTACTTGGGAGCCTGAGGTGGGACAATCACCTGAGCCCAGGGAAGTTGAGGCTGCAGTGAGCTGTGATTGTGCCGCTGCACTCCAGCCTGGGTGACAGAGCAAGACCTTGTCTCAAAAAAAAAAAAAAAAAAAAAAAAGGGCTGGGCACGGTGGCTCATGCCTGTCATCCCAGCACTTTGGGAGGCTGAGCCGGGTGGATCACCTGAGATCAGGAGTTTGAGACCAGCCTGGCCAACATGGAGAAACCCCGTCTCTACTAAAAATACAATATTAGCCAGGAGTTGTGGTGCATGGTGCTCACACCTGTAATCCCAGCTACCCGGAGGCTGAGGCAGAAGAATCGCTTGAACCCAGGAGGCAGAGGTTGTGGTGAGCCGAGATCGTGCCATTGCACTCCACTGGGCAACAAGAGCAAAACTCCGTCTCAAAAAAAAAAAAAAAAAAAGTAAAAATGTAGTATAGAAGAATCTTTGTCAGTCCTTTACAGAAAGTTGATATGAGAATTGTCTAATAGAATTTTAAAAATAGATGTTATTTTTTAGAAGAGTTTTAGATTTATAGAAAAATTGAGAAGCTAGTTCAGGGAGTTTCTATATGCCCTATGCCCAGTTTCCCCTATTATTAACATATTAGTGTGGGCCAGGCACAGTGGCTCACGCCTGTCATCCCAGCACTTTGGGAGGCCGAGGCGGGGGGATCACCTGAGGTCAGGAGTTCGACTATCCTGACCAACATGGTGAAACCCTATCTCTAGTAAAAATACAAAAATTAGCTGGGTATGGTGGCACACACCTGTAATCCCAGCTACTCCAGAGGCTGAGGCAGGAGAATCACTTGAACCCAGGAGGCGGAGGTTGCAGTGAGCCGAGATCGAGCCACTGCACTCCAGCCTGGGCGACAGAGCAAGGCTCAGTCTCAAAAATAAATAAATAAAATAAAATAAAAATATATTAGTATGGTACATCTATTACAATGAATAAACCCATATTGCTACATTAGTACTAACCAAAGTCGGTAGTTGATTCAGGTTTGCTTACTCTTCCCCTAATTTTCTTTTCTGCTCCAGGCCCCCACATTGCCTTTGGTCACCATGTCTCACTGGGCTCCTCTGGGCTGTGACAGTGTTTCTGGTGACCTGGACGGTTTTGAGGAATGCTGGTGTGGGATCGTATAGGAGTTCGAGACCAGCCTGGCCAACATGGTGAGATCCTGTCTCCACTAAAAATACAAAAATTAAGTGGGCGTGGTGGTGTGTGCCTGTAGTCCCAGTTCAGGCGATTCTCCTGCCTCAGTCTCCCAAGTAGCTGGGATTACAGGCACCCGCCACCACGCCCGGCTAATTTTTGTATTTTTAGTAGACAGGGTTTCACCATGTTGTTCAGGCTGGTCTCAAACTCCCGACCTCAGGTGATCCACCCGGCCTTGGCCTTTAAAGGGCTGGGATTACAGGCGTGAGCCACCCCGCCCAGCTTGTAATTAAATTTTTTTCAGTCCACGTAGAAGACGGTGGTGCCGTCAGATGAAGCTGTCCTATGCAGGGGTGCTGTTTTTTGTTTTTTGTGTTTTGTTTTGTTTTGAGATGGAGTCTTGCTCTTGTTGCCCAGGCTGGTTGGAGTGCAGTGAGCCAAGATGGCACCACTGCTTTCCAGCCTGGGTGACAGAGTGAGACCCTGTCTCAAAAGAAAAAAAAAAAAAAACTTCTAAAAGAACATCATGGGGGGAAAACTACGTTTTATTCAACTTCTCTACATGTAAAGTACCATTTAATGTTTTTAAAATTTTGAGTTGGCCGGGTGTGGTGACTCACGCCTGTCATCCCAGCACTTTGGGAAGCCGAGGCAGGCAGATCATCTGAGGTCAGGAGATCGAGACCAGCCTGATCAACATGACAAAACCCCATCTCTATAAAAATACAAAAAGATAGCCAGGCGTGGTGGTGGGTGCCTGTAATCCCAGCTGCTTGGGAGGCTGAGGCAGGAGAATCACTTGAACCTGGGATGCAGTGGTTGTAGTGAGCCAAGATCTCGCCACTGCACTCCAGCCTGGGTGACAGAGTAAGACTCTGTCTCAAAAAAAAAAAAAAAATTTAACTGGGAGCCCTACATTTTATCCGACAACCTGGGCTCAGGACCTCCCCCAGCAAGGCCTGGGACGCCCTGCCTCTGTGACCTCCTCACCAAAGCTCAGCAAGCCCGGCATTCTGGATTTATTCCAGTGCTGGGAACAATTCAAGTTCTTTCCCGGCCCAGGGCCTTTGCGCAGCATGTTCTATATTGCTGGAACCCTCTTCACATGCCTGGCTGCTTCTCACTCACAAGGTTTCAGCTTAAATGTCTCCTCCTTAGAACGTCCTTTCCTGAGCCAGCTGTGGTGGCGCCCTGTAGTTCCAGCTACTTGGGAGGCTGAGGCAGGAAGGTCGCTTGAGCGCAGGAGTTCCAGGCTGCAGTGACCCATGATTGCATCACTACACTCCAGCCTGAGTGATAGAGCGAGACCCTGTCTCTAAAAATAAAAAATAATAATTAATTAACTAAAAATTAAAAAGGGCCGGGCAAGGTGGCTCACGCCTATAATCCTAGCACTTTGGAAGGCCGAGGTGGGGGAGAACACTTAAGCCCAGGAGTTTGAGACCAACCTAGGCAACATAGCGAGACCCCATCTCTACAAAATAAGATGTGAAGTTTTCATTTAACATCATCAGTGGATCTTTGGAATCTGACTTTAAGCAAAACAAAGTAAAACAGGTATTCAAATTAGGTTGTTTGTTGTTTCATTATAATGTTAACAAGGAAAAAAAATAGTTTTTGTTACATAAAAAAAATAGGTTTTGCTTAAAGTTGCAGTTTCCAAAAGCCTATAGTGAGGACTGGCTGTAATTAGTGAAGAGGAGGACGTGCTGGATTTGAGCGGGCTCTGCCGCCAACGGCTGATGCTTTAGAAGAAGGGCGTGCGAGGCCCAGCGTGGTGGCTCACGCCTCTAATCCCAGCACTTTGGGAGGCTGAGGTGGGTGGATCACCTGAGGTCGGGAGTTCGAGACCAGCCTGACCAACATGGTGAAACCCCGTCTCTACTAAAAATACAAAATAAGCCAGGCGTGGTGGCGCATGCATGTAATCCCAGCTATTTGGGAGGCTGAGGCAGGAGAATCACTTGAACCTGGGAGGCGGAGGTTGTGGTGTGCCGAGATCGCGCCATTGCACTCCAGCCTGGCAACAAGAACAAAACTCCATCTCCAAAAAAAAAAAAAAAAACACGCTAGGCACAGTGGCTTACGCCTGTAATCCCAGCACTCTGGGAGGCCGAGGCGGGTGGATCACAAGGTCAGGAGATCGAGGCCCTCCTGGCTAACACCGTGAAACCCTGTCTCTACTAAAAATACAAAAAATTATCTGGGTGTGGTGGCAGACGCCTGTAGTCCCAGCTACTTGGGAGGCTGAGGCAGGAGAATGGCGTGAACCCGAGAGGCAGAGCTTGCAGTGAGCAGAGATCGTGCCACTGCACTCCAGCCTGGGCGACAGAGCGAGACTCCATCTCAAAAAAAAAAAAAAAAAAAACAGAAGGACATGTGGATTGGGTACGGTAGCTCACGCCTGTAATCCCAGCATTTAGGGAGGCCAAGGTAGGCAGACTGCATGAGCTAGGAGTTCCAGACCAACCTGGGCAACTTAGTGAGACCCTGTCTCTAAAAACACAAAAATAAATGAAATTAGCCAGGCATGCTGGTGAGCACTTGTAGTCCAAACTACGTGGGGGACCGAGGCAGGAGGATCAATTGAGCCCAGGAATTTGAGGTTGCAGTGAGCCATAATGTACCAGTGCACTTCAGCCTGGGTGACCAAGCAAGACCCCGTCTCAAAAACAAAATAAAATTTAATGTAATTTCTTTTTTTTTTTTTTTTTTTGAGAAGGAGCCCCAGGTTGGAGTGAGTGCAGTGGTGTGATCTCGGCTCACTGCAACCTCCGCCTCCCGGGTTCAAGCAATTCTTCTGCCTCAACCTCCCAAGTAGCTGGGATTACAGGCACACCACCATGCCCGACAAATTTTTTTATTTTTAGTAGAGACGGGGTTTCGCCATATTGGCCAGGCTGGTCTCAAACTCCTGACCTCAAGTGATCCGCCGGCCTTGGCCTCCCAAAGTGCTGGGATTACAGGCACGAGCCACCACATCCGCCCTCTATTATATTCTTAAAATTAAGTTATGTCAGCCAGGCACGGTGGCTCACGCCTGTAATCCCAGCACTTTGAGAGGCCAAGGCGGGTGGATCACAAGGTCAGGAGTTCGAGACCAGCCTGACCAACATGGTGAAACCCCGTCTCTACTAAAAATACAAAAATTAACCAGGTGTGGTGGTGCGTGCCTGTAATCCCAGCTACTCAGGAGGCTGAGGCAGAAAATCGCTTGAACCTGGGAGGCGGAGGTTGCAGTAAGCTGAGATTGCACCATTGCACTCCAGCCTGGGTGACAGAGCAAGACTCCATCTCAAAAACAAACAAAAAAATTAAGTTATGTCAAATTATATTTTCCTAGGCATCCAGAACCTTCCAACATGAATTCATGGTAAAGGAAACACCTAAATATTGTTTCTGGCAATCTCCTGTTTTGTAAAGTCTGTGTTAAACTTTTATTCCCAGACTAGCATTGAAATCACTGTAGAACACATAGATTTAGTGTGAGATGGCTTCATTGTGAACGAGTTCCCGTTTACTGTGTCAAAGTCAAGCCATTGTGTAGCCAGGTACGGATGGGCCAACTGCCGAGCCATGGTGGAGAAGGTGGAGAAGAGCCATGGAGTTATCAGCGAAATCAGAGCTGCCTCGGTGGATTTCAAATCAGAAATTCCTAAGGGTAACCCTACAGTGAGTGCATAAAGCCACTCAGTGTAATCAGTAGCGTATGACTTCTGTACAATTTGCATAAGATGCACAAGTTGCAATTTGGTTTCAGACTTTTTGTTTCTTTCTTTTTTTTTTTTTTTTTTTTTGAGACAGGGTCTGGCTCTGTTGCCCAGGCTGGAGTGCACTGGTGTGATCTCGGCTCATTGCAACCTCTGCCTCCTGGGCTCAAGCCATCTTCCCATCTCAGCCTCTCAAGTAGCGGGGACTACAGGCACACACCACCACACCTGGCTAATTTTTGTATTTTTTGCAAAGAAAGGATTTTGCCATGTTGCCCAGGTTGGTCTTGAACCATTGAGCTCAAGCGATCCTCCAGCCTCAACCTCCCAAAGTGCTGGGATTACAGGCATGAGCCACCACGCCCAGCCTGGTTTCAGACTTTTATAAATAATGTGTGTATTATTTCCTCTAAATAGCTTGTTTTTCTTTCCTTTTTTTTTTTTTTTTTTTTTTTTTTGAGACAGAGTCTCACTTTGTCACCCAGGCTGGAGTGCAGTGGTGCAATCTTGGCTCACTGCAGCCTCAACCCCCCAAGCTCAAGCAATCCTCCTGCCTCAGCCACCTGAGTAGCTGAGACTACAGGCATGCGCCATCACACCCGGCTAAGTTTTATATTTTTAGTAGAGACAGGGGCTTCACTATGTTGGCCAGGCTGGTCTCGATCTCCTGACCTCAAGTGATCCACCCACTTCGGCCTCCCAAAGTGCTGGGATTACAGGTGTGAGCCACTGCCCGCAGCCCTAAATTGGGTTTTTTGTTACAGGTGGATGGAGCTGAATTCCTGAGGAAAAGCTCAACTCAGCTATGGACGGATCTTGTTCCTCCTTATCAGGGGATCCCCAAGGAGAACGCTTGGCGTGTCCTCCTTTGGTCCAGCCTGGGTTGCAGCTTCGATGCTCCCTCTGTGCAGGGCGGAAGGTACCTGCAGATTGCCCATCTGTACCCGGGATTTAGGGGACGCCTGATGAGGTATTTGCGTTTAATCATCATCTTGATGCGGACGCTTTTAGGAGCAACGACTGAGACTGGGAGGGATTATAGATAAACACTCAAATGACAGGAAATCTTCAGCTGTCTTCCACCATCACTCTTCTAAAACATTAGTGCCTCATCTCGATAACGAAACAATGTCAGTGCATCCTGAGAGCATGTGGCTCACATCTCCATTCGAGGCTGTGCACATTTAACCAGGCTGTTTTGAATATTAGACTCTTTTATCAGATCTTCCGACCATCCACCTTCCGCTGCTCACAGACCTTGGGTTTCAGAGAAAAGGCTCCTGGATTTCAACGCAATCCATTATCTTCTGTGGACACATGAGGCAAGCAACCTACGGGAGACTTTTTTCTCTTTTTTCTTTGCCTTAAAAAAAATCTTTTGTTGGAGCTTGCTTCACTAGTAGGAAAGCTGACACCTGTGTAGACAGGTTGTCTGCACCCACTCACAAATTCATTCATGCGTCATGTGCTTTTTGGAGCCGGCATTGCCCTCATCTTTGAGGAGCTCACAATTGGAAGGGAGGGGAGTATCCACACGGTGGAGGTCCCCAATGGCTTAGTTACATTTGGTTCGGGGTTAGGAAGTAGAGCAAAAACAGGGCTTGGTTTAGCACTGCTCCCAAGTTGCTGACGTTTATTTTTACTAATCGTCCCTTAAAAAAAGAATCAGGAGGCTGGGTGCAGTGGTTTATGCCTGTAATCCCAGCAATTTGGGGGGCCGAGGCGGGCAGATCACCTGAGGTCAGGAGTTCAAGACTAGCCTGGCCAACATGGTGAAACCCCGTCTCTACTAAAATACAAAATTAGCCAGGCGTGGTGGTGCACACCTGTAATCCCAGTTACTCAAGAGGCTGAGGCAGGAGAATCGCTTGCACCCAGGAGGCAGAGATTGCAGTGAGCCAAGATCACGCCATTGCACTCAAGCCTAGGCGACAGAGCAAGACTCGGTCTAAAAAATAAAAAAATAAGAATCACACTGGGTATGGTGGCTCACACCTATAATCCCAGCACCTTGGGAAGCCAAGACAAGAGGATCACTTGAGCCCAGGAGTTTGAGACCAACCTGGGCAACATAGCAAGCCCTCATCTCTTAAAAAAAGTTAAACTTTACCCAGGCATGGTGGTGCACACTTGTAGTCCCAGCTACTCGGGAGAGTGAAGTGAGAGAATCGTTTGAGCCCATGATTTCGAATTCCACATGATCAATTGCAAACTGATTTTTTTTTTTTTTTTTAGATGGAGTCTCACTCTGTCTCCCAGGCTGGACTGCAGTGGCGCGATCTCAGCTCAATGCAACCTCCACCTTCTGGGATAAAGCGATTCTCCTGCCTCAGCCTCACAAGTAGCTAGGACTACAGGCACCCGCTACCACAGCCGGCTAATTTTTGTATTTTTAGTACAGATGGGGTTTCACCATATTGACCAGGCTGGTCTCGAATTCCTGACCTTGCGATCCGCCTGCCTCAGCTTCCCAAAGGGCTGGGATTACAGGCGTGAGCCACTGCACCCGGCCACTGATTTTTTGTTGTTGTTGTTGTTATCAGTGTTTTTTTATTATTATTATTATTTATTTTATTTTATCATACTTTAAGTTTTAGGGTACTATACTGATTTTATACCCAACTCATTCCAGGATTCTTGCAACACACCATGCTGATGTACAAAGATGAATAAGACATGGTCTCGGCCGGGCGCGGTGGCTCACGCCTGTCATCCCAGCACTTTGGGAGGCTGAGATGGGCAGATCAGGAGGTCAGGAGATCGAGACCATCCTGGCTAACACGGTGCAACCCAGTCTCTATTAAAAATACAAAAAATTAGCCAGGTGTGGTGGCACATGCCTGTAGTCCCAGCTACTCGGGAGGCTGAGGCAGGAGAATCACTTGAACCCAGGAGGCAGAGATTGCAGTGAGCCGAGATTGTGCCACTGCACTCCAGTTTGGGCGACAGAGCGAGACTCCATCTCAAAAAAAAAAAAAAAAAAAGACATGGTCTTACTGATCAGAGGGTAAAGCAGGGAAAATTTGAGTTGCCCCATCATCGAGCAACAAGTACCATTCCTGGGACTTGTATGCAAAGACGAGAAAGCCTGGGAGATGTGATGTGCAGATACAGTATGGGCTGTGCTGTCTTGTGGAAAAAGACAGAATAGCTGGGTGCAGTGGCTCACATCTGTAATCCCAGCACTTTGGGAGGCCGAGGTGGGCAGATCACCTGAGGCCAGGAGTTTGAGACCAGCCTGGCCAACATGGCAAAACCCCATCTCTACTAAAAATACAAAAATTAGCCTGCGTGGTGACGAGTGCCTGTAATCCCAGCTACTCGGGAGGCTGAGGCAGGAGAATCAATTGAACCCAGGAGGTGGAGGTTGCAGTGAGCCAAGATCATGACAGTGCACCCCAGCCTGGGCAACAGAGCGAGACTCTGTCTCAAAAAAATAAAATGAAAAAGACATGCTTAAATTTTAGCTTCCATTTCTCATCTTCTAAAGCCGTGCTTCTCAAACATGAGTGAGCAGACCCAGGAATCTTGTTAAAATGCAGATTCTGATTCAAGGGGCCTGGGAGGAGCCTGAGGTCCTGCCTTTCAAACCAGCTCCCAGATGGGGCTGATGCTGACACCAGTAAACTCCCTTTGCACACAAGCCTGTTTAGGCTGGGTCTTCTCCAATTTGCACACACAGTATCCCAGCTATGACATTCAGAAACATCAAGCTTGTTCTTTCCTGCCCCTTGATGCTGCTTTTTGTTCTGTGCCTTCTCTTAAGCCCTGCCCTCTGCTTGGAACGCTCTCTGCCACCTCTTCACTCCTCCTCCAGGAAGCCTTCCTTGACTGCCTGCTCTCTGCCCTCCGAGGACTCTCGGGAGCAGACTTTGAGGAGCAGGCTCCAGGGCAGAGGTTCTTGGCCTTGGCTACAAATTAGAATCACCTGGGAGCTTTAAACCACACACTGTCACACCCCAGACCAATAGAACCAGAATTTCTAGGGGTGGGACCCAGCACCGGTGTGAGAAGAAGTAGGTCACAGGTGTCTCTCACGCACATTTACAAAGTATTGACGACATCTGATGTCTCCAAACCAGTTGGTAAAATTCACTGTAGCAGTTCATCACAGCCAGGTGCCGCGGCTCATGCCTATAATCCCAGCACTTTGGGAGGCTGAGGCAGGTGGATCACTTGGAGCCCAGGAGTTCAAGACCAGCCTGGGCAACATGGTGAGACTCCCATCTCTACAAAAAACACAGAAATTAGCCAGGCATGGTGGTGCACGCCTATTGTCCCAGCAACTCGGAAGCTGAGGTGAGAGAATTGCTTGAGCTTGGGAGGTGGAGGCAGCAGTGAGCCGAGACTGCACCACTGCACTCCAGACTGGGTGACAGAGCAAGACCCTGTCTCAGAAAATAAAATTTATTTTTTTTAAAAAAGGCCAAGTGTGGTGGCTTACGCCTGTAATTCCAGCACTTTGGGAGGCTAAGGCAGGCAGATCACTTGAGGTCAGGAGTTTGAGACCAGCCTGGCCAACATGGCGAAACTCCATCTCTACCAAAAATATAAAAAATTAGCCAGGCGGCTGGGCGTGGTGGCTGATGCCTGTAATCCCAGCACTTTGGGAGGCCAAGGCAGGCGGATCAGGAGGTCAGGAAATCGAGACCATCCTGTCTAATATGGTGAAACCCCATCTCTACTAAAAATACAAACCATTAGCCAGGTGTGGTGGCTCGCACCTGTAGTCCCAGCTACACAGGAGGCTGAGGCAGGAGAATCGCTGGAACCCGGGAGGTGGAGGTTGCAGTGAGTCGAGATCGTGCCACTGCACTCAAGCTTGGGTGACAGAACAAGACTCCATCTCAAAAAAAAAAAAAAGGCCCCAAGGCCCTCATCTGCCCCTTCTGCCATGCGAGGACAGTGAAAAGATGGCCATCGAGGAGGGGGCCCTCACCAGACACGGACCTGCCTGTCCTGGAGTGTGGGTGTCCGGCCTCCAGAGCGTGAGAAAGGCATTTCTGTTGCTTACATACCCCTCAGTTGATCTTGAAACAAGGAATTGTTTAAGGAAGGAATTAGGGCTGGGCACAGTGGCTCACACCTGTAATCCCAGCACTTTGGGAGGCCGGGGTGGGAGGATCACTTAAGCTCAGGGGTTCAAGGCCAGCCTGGGCAACATAGGGAGACCTCACCTCTACAAAAAATTTAAAAATTAACTAGGTGCAACGGTGCATGCTGTGATCCCAGCTACATGGGAGGCAGAGGCAGGAGGATTGTTTGATCCCAGGAGGTGGTGGCTGCAGTGAGCTGTGTTTGCTCCACTGCACTCCAGCCTGGGCAACAGAGAAAGAGCCAGTCTTTTTTTTTTTTTGAGACAGAGTCTCACTCCGTCACCCAGGCTGGAGTGCAGTGGCACAATCTTGGCTCACTGCAAACTCCACCTCCCAGGTTCAAGCCATTCTCCTGCTTCAGCCTCCCGAGTAGCTGGGACTACAGGCACCCCCCACCACGCCCGGCTAATTTTTTTTGTATTTTTGGTAGAGACAGGGTTTTACTGTGTTAGCCAGGATGGTCTCGATCTCCTGACCTCGTGATCCGCCTGCCTCGGCCTCCCAAAGCACTGGGATTACAGGCGTGAGCCACTGCGCCCAGCCAGAAAGAGCCAATCTTAAAAAAAAAAAAAAAAAAAAAGTAATTTCCTATCTTTATAAAGGCCATAAAGGTAGGCCTTTATCAGTAGGAAGGAGGCAGAAGAGCCAAGGTCCAAGGAGAGCTGAAGACAGAAGTGCCCCTTTACTTTGATGGTCCTGAAATTAGCCCAGGAGCTCTGGCCAGCAACATGCTTTGGTTCAGCTGCAGACGACTGGGCCCGGCCTGGCGAAAGGGAACTCCCAATGCAGTGAGTAGACTCTGGTGGTGGCTGCTACCACAGTGGCCTAGCTAGGTTCTAGGCCTGCTCTGCTGTGAGCCTCTCCAGTCCACAGAAGGGAGGGGCACAGCTCTCCCTCCACACCCATCCCAGCAACATCAACTCATTCCATCAACTAATTCGAAAAATGTTCTGGACAATCCACAGTGGCTCACACCTGTAAGCCCAGCACTTTGGGAGGCTGAGGTGGGTGGCTCACCTGAGGTCAAGAGTTCGAGACCAGCCTGGCCAACATGGTGAAACCCCATCTCTACTAAAAATACAAAAATTAGCTGGGTGTGGTGGCACATGCCTGTAATTTCAGCTACTCAGGAGGCTGAGGCAGGAGAATCGCTTGAACCCAGGAGGTGGAGGTTGCAGTGAGCCGAGATCGCGCCACTGCTCTCCAGCCTGTGCGACAGAGCAAAAACTCCATCTCAAAAAAAAAAGAAAAAAAGAAAGAAAAGAAAAATGTTCTGGCCCCTCGCCTGAAAGCCCCCTGGAAGAACATCTGCCATTTGCTCTAATTAGATTAAGACACATGCAAGTGTCCTAGTCCCTGGAATAACCGCTGTTAAGAGCTCCCTTTGACATTTGCAGGGGAAGAATCTACACCCACATTTTCAGCCCGTCCTGCTCTCAGTGGTTTCCCTCCCGTGGGGCCTGTGTCTGGCCTGTCCTGGCCCCACAGGTAATGCCCCCGACGCCAAAGGCATTGTGGACCCAGATGTGCAACTGACCTGGAACACAGCTGAGTGATATCAGACTCAACATCAGGTGCGGAGCTGTTTGTTCTGTTGGAGAACATTCCAGAGGTTCCAGAAGCTGGCAGGGCTTGGGGCTCACCCGTGTTTCTGTGCCAGGAGCTCTCCCCAAACACCTGCTGTGACTCAACAAAGCTGCACTGAGCACAAGCTTGGGTCAGGCCCCGCGAGGGGATCCAGGGAGGAAACACACAGACAGGGGGTCGCTGCCGTGGGGCAGAGAACAAACTGGTGCTACCTGTGCCTGGTGGGCAGAGCCCAGGTTGTCGGAGGCATGTTCAGAAGCTGGGTTCACTCAGTCTGTTCCGTTATGGGATCAATGGGCCCCCTTGGAAAGTTCTGGAGTGAGGGAACCATCACTGAGGGTGTGCTAGTGGCAGTCCCGCTCTGTCCCCAAGGCTGGGTGCGTGGCGGTGGCAGTCCCGCTCTGTCCCCCAGGCTGGGTGCATGGCGGTGGCAGTCCCGCTCTGTCCCCCAGGCTGGGTGTGTGGCGGTGGCAGTCCCGCTCTGTCCCCCAGGCTGGGTGCGTGGCGGTGGCAGTCCCGCTCTGTCCCCCAGGCTGGGTGCGTGGCGGTGGCAGTCCCGCTCTGTCCCTCAGGCTGGGTGCAGTGGCGCGATCCCGGTTCACTGCACCCTCCTCCTCGCAGGTTCAAGCGATTCTCCGGCCTCAGCCTCCTGAGCGGCTGGGATGGCAGGCGTGTGCCGCTGCACCCGGCCTACACGGCTTTTAAATCTTACATTGTGCACCAGAGAAGAGTCAAACAAAGCAAAATTAGCGGCAGAAAGCACCCCCTTGTTTCTCTGTACACACGACCCAGGTGTATCGCAGAGCAAACACGGTGAAAGTGTGCACGCTCGGGAAAGGCGCAGGAACTGACATTTTACCAAGGTCCCTGAAGGGGCAGAAAACAGGCCCCGAGAGGCACAGATGCCAACAATGATTGTCAGGAATCAATGGGAAAGCGTGTTTGTGCGGGGCTATTGGCATCTGATGTGTTTGTTATAATTGGCTCCCGCCAGCCCTGTCTCCTTTATTAATTGCACATATTCCTCTTGACGAAAGTGACATGCCGATGGCAGCGTTGTGGGCTTGGAGACGAGGGTGCCTTTCGATCTAAGCCTAAAGTCACATTTGTGACCCGAACCTAAGACAGAGAGGAGCCCAAAGGTCACTTCTCCTCCAGGAATGTCTGGATGGGTGACTTATTGGAGCCGCTCGCTTAATTGTACCACCTTGAGGTAGCCACATAGTGACAGTTTTCCTGGGTCCCTTAAACCATGATGCTTCATAGGATGACTCTGCCTGAAGCCCTCCGGCAGCTGGAGTTTCATTCTGCAGACAAGGAAAACAAGGCCGTTCCGAGAACTTCCAGAATTCAACCACTCAATCCACCAATGAATGCTAAGATCGTGGGCTCACGTTCAAGGAGAAACACGATGTGCACCTGATATCAAAGTATCAAAACAGAAACAGTGGTCTGGCCAGGCGCGGTGGCTCACACCTGTAATCCCAGCACTTTGGGAGGCTGAGGTGGGCGGATCACCTGAGGTCAGGAGTTCGAGACCAGCTTGGCCAACAAGGCAAAACCCTGTCTCTACTAAAAATACAAAAATTAGCTGGGCGTGGTGGCGCATGCCTGTAATTTCAGCTACTCGGGAGGCTGAGGCAGGAGAATTCCTTGAACCCGGGAGGCGGAAGTTGCAGTGAGCCGAGACTGCGCCACTGCACTCCAGCCTGGGTGACACAGCAAGACTGTGTCTCAAAACAAAAACAAACAAATAAAAAAGACATTGATCTTCTTTGAGGCTGGGCACAGTTGCTCATGCCTATAATTCCAACACTTTGGGAAGCCAAGGCAGGAAGATTGCTTGAAGCCAGGAGTTCAGGACCAGCCTGGACAATGTAGCAAGACCCTGTCACCACAAAAAATACAAAAGTGAGCTGGGTGTAGTGGCAGGCGCCTATAGTCCCAGCTACTTGGGAGGCTGAGGTGGGAGGATTGCCTGAGCCCAGGGAAGTCGAGGCTGCAGTGAGCTGAGATTGCACCACTGCACTCTAGCCTGGGGCACAAGGAGAGCTTGTCTCAAAAAAAAAAAAAAAAAAAAGAAGAAGAAGAAAAGAAAAGAAAAAGTGTGACTGGGCACGGTGACTCACGCCTGTAATCCCAGCACTTTGGAGGCCACAGCAGGCAGATCATCTGAGATCAGGAGTTCGAGACCAGCCCAGCCAACGTGGCAAAACCCATCTCTACTAAAAATACAAAAATTAGCTGGGCATGGTGGTGGGTGCCTGTAATCTCAGCTACTCGGGAGGCTGAATGGGGAGAATCACTTGAATCCGGGAGTTGGAGGTTGCCGTGAGCCGAGATTGTGCCACTACACTCCAGCCTACGTGACAGAGCGAGACTCTGTCTCAAAAAAAAAAAAGAAAGAAAGAAAATAAAAGAAACAACGCTATGTCTAAGTGGACCCAGGCAGTTCAAACCTGTGTTGGTCACGGGTCAACTGCACTGCATAAGAAAAAGGTTTTTTGATTTTGTTTTGAGACGGAGTCTCGCTCTGTTGCGCAGGCTGCAGTGCAGTGGCGCGATCTCAGCTCACTGCAACCTCCGCCTCCCAGGTTCAAGCGATTCTCCTGCCTCAGCGTCCTGAGTAGCTGGGATTACAGGCGCGAGCCACCACGCCCGGCTAATTTTTGCATTTTTAGTAGAGATGGGTTTCCCATGTTGGTCAGGCTGGTCTTGAAGTTCCGACCTGGGGTGATCCGCCCGCCTTGGCTTCCCAAAGTGCTGGGATTACAGGCATGAGCCTCTGCGCCCGGCCAGAAAAAGGTTTTAAAATGTTTACAAAAGAGAAAGAAAAACAGCTAGGCTTTCCCATCACCTTCTGGAGAAAGCAGGCCACCTGATGTCAGTGCCTTCCTGCACTTCATCCTCATAACTGCTCAATCGATAGCTACGTCTTTATAGTAAATAATTGTGTCCATGGGGCTTTATTGGTCTCCAGCACGGGAGTTGTCCGGACCACTTTCATCGGCAGAGCAAAACCATTGATTTTTCTGCCCACCCGTCCAGGGCACAAACTGACCAGTTGCCGGCGGCCAGGATCAGAACTGGAGGGACCAGCCCCAGAACCCAGAACCCCTCCCAGCACTGGTCCCAGCCAGGGTGGATGAAACGTTCTCTCCCCAGTGAATCGCATTCCGGTGCAGTGTAACTTCCAAGAAAGAGGCCAGGCAAGGCTGGGCGTGGTGGCTCACACCTGTAATCCCAGCACTTTACGAGGCTGAGGCGGGCGGATCACTTGAGGTCAGGAGTTCAAGACCAGCCTGGCCAACTAACATGGTCAAACCCCGTCTCCACTAAAAATACAAAAATTAGCCGGCGTGGTGGCGCACACCTATAATCCCAGCTACTCGGAAGTCTGAGGCAGGAAAATCTCTTGAACCTGGGAGGTGAAGGTTGCAGTGAACCAAGATTGCACCACTGCACTCCAGCCTGGGCAATAGCGTGAGACTCAATCTCAAAAAAAAAAAAAGGCCGTGCATGGTGGCTCATGCCTGTAATCCCAGCACTTGATGAGACCGAGGCAGGTGGATCACTTGAGGTCAGGAGTTCAAGACCAGCCTGGCCAACATGATGAAACCCCGTCTCTACTAAAAATACAAAAAAAAAATTATCCGGCGTGGTGGCGGGCGCCTGTCATCCCAGCTACTTGGGAGGCTGAGGCAGAGAATTGCTTGAATCCAGGGGGCGGAAGTTGCAGTCAGCCGAGATTGTGCCACTGCACTCCAGCCTAGCAACAGACCAAGACTCCATCCCAAAAAAGAAAAAAAGAAAGAGGCCAGGCACAGTAGCTCATGTCTGTGATCCCAGCAGTTTGGGAGCCTGAGGCAGGTGAATTGCTTGAGCCCAGGAGTTTGAGGCTAGCCTGGGCAACATAGTGAGACCCTATCTCTACCAAAAATGTAAAAATTAGTCAGGCATGGTGGCGCAAGCCTGTGGTCCCAGCTACCCAGGAGGCTGAGGTGGGAGGATTGCTTGTACCTGGGAGGCGGAGGCTGAAGTAAACCGAGATCGCACCACTGCACTCCAGCCTGGGCAATAGAGTGAGACCCTGTTTCAAAAAAAAGAAAAAGAAGGAAAGAAAGGGTAAAGCACCTTTGGTCCAAAGAGGATCTCAGGGAATCACAGGAGGGTTGTTTTGCCATTTTGGGGGGGCCTGAGCCCTGGAGGCCAGTGAGCACCAGAACACCGGGCGGGGCGGCAGGTGGCTGCGCTGCTGGCTGGAAGCACCGGGTGAGGCTGCAACCCACGTGTGCACTGAGAGCTCCCGGCTGGCAAATGCACACTCTCACGACTGACTGTGAACCATTCCTGACAGTTGTGATGTGTTCATGATTGCACTGTGTTGTTCTTAAGCGCTTTGTAAATAGAACCTGTGTGTGCGTGCTGTGCAGGTGAACACAGATGGTGCCTGTCCCTGGGGAGAGCAAAAGAATTAAACCTCGGAGTTTGAGAGACACGCTCTTCTCCAGAACGCAGCCCCGGCGGCAACCCCAGGCGGCCGAAGGGACATGGCAGCTGCGGGCTGGGCCGACCACAAATATTTGCACAGGTGAACACTTTAGAAAAGGAAGTCAAATGTAGCATGTGGGTGGCTGGGGAGGAGAGGATGAACCTCATGGAGCCCCACACCCTGAGCTTTTGCAGGGAGCAGCCACAGCCTGTGTTCACACACAGACCCAGCAGCCAGCCCCTGTTCACCCCACAGACCAGCCACAGACAGGCCAAGGTCACCCGTGGCCTTGTGGCGTGGAGCCCAGGGTTAATTCAGACCCAGTGGCCAGGCACAGTGGCTCACGCCTGTAAATCCAGCCCTTTGGAAGGGCAAGGCAGGAGGATCACTTAAACCAAGGGGTTCCAGACCAGCCTGGGCAACATAGTGAGACCCCATCTCTATAAAAATTAAAATTAAAAAGTAGCCAAGCTGGGGTGCAGTGGCTCACGCCTGTAATCCTGGCACTTTGGGAGGCTGAGGTGGGCAGATCACCTGAGGTCAGGAGTTCAAGACCAGCCTGCCCAACAACATGGTGAAACCGCATCTCTACAAAAATACAAAAATGAGCCAGGCATGGTGGCAGGTTCCCGTAATCCCAGCTACATGGGAGGCTGAGGCGGGAGAATCGCTTGAACTGGGGAGGCAGAGGTTGCAGTGAGCTGAGATCACACCATTGCACTCCAGCCTGGGCGACAGAGTGAGAATCCGTCTCAAAAAAAAAAAAAAAAAAGGGGAGCTGGGTGTGGTGACGTGTGCCCATAGTCCCAGCTACTCAGGAGGCTGCGGTAGGAGGATCGCTTGAGCCCAGGAGGCCGATGCCATAGTGAGCTGAGTTTGCGCCACTGCACTCCAGCCCAGGTGACAGAGTGAAACCCTGTCTCAAAAAAACAAAACAAAAAAAGGATGGGCCGGGCGCGGTGGCTCGCGCCTGTAATCCCAGCACTTTGGGAGGCCAAGGCGGGTGGATCACCTGAGGTCAGCAGATCGAGACCATCCTGGCTAACACGGTGAAACCCCATCTTTACTAAAAATACAAAAAATTAGCCGGGCGTGGTGGTGGGCACCTGTATTCCCAGCCACTCGGGAGGCCGAGGCAGGAGAATGGCATGAACCTGGAAGGTGGAGGCTGCAGTGAGCCAGTAAGCCAACATCACGCCACTGCACTCCAGCCTGGGCAACAGAGCAAGACTCCATCTCAAAAAAAAAAATTAGCCAGGCGTGGTAGCACGTGCCTGTAGCCCCAACTCTCAGAAAGCTGAGGCAGGAAGATTGCTTGAACCCAGGACTTCAAGGCTGCAGTGAGCTGCGATAGCACCACTGCACTCCAGCCTGGGCGGCAGAGCAAGACCCTGTCTCTACAGAGAAAAAAGAAAAGGCCAGACGCGGTGGCTCACCCTGTAATCACAACATTTTGGAAGGCCAAGGTGGATGGATCACCTGAGGTCTTGAGTTCTAGACCAGCATGACCAACATGGCCAAACCCTGTCTCTACTAAAATTACAAAAATTAGCTGGGCATGGCGGTGGGCGCCTGTAATCCCAGCTACTCGGGAGGCTGAGGCAAGAAAATCGCTTGAACCTGGGAGGCAGAGGTTGCGGTGAGCCAAGATCACGCCACTGCACTCACAGCCTGGGCAACAAGAATGAAACTCCTCAGAAAAAAAGAAAAGAAAAGAAAAGAAAAACCAAAAATCCTATATGGCATAGCCTACTACACACCTTGGCTACATAAATTAAAATCTGGAGGGTGCATTTTGAGATCCTGGTTTTTAACCTAGGTCTCTGGCCCTCATTCCCTCATTTTGGGCCCAGGATCTTCACTGTCAGATGGATAGTCCTGAGAAAGAACCATCTTGAGGCAGTATCTGCAGAGAATTCTAAGTCAGGAAACAAAACTCTTGCCTTCAGAAATACTAAGTGCCCCAGCAGCCCAGTGGGGCTCAGATGTGCCCTATCCAGTGTGCTGGGAAAGTGGGTCCCTTATGCCACCTGGGCCAGCCCTTCCGTCCCCACTTTGCTTTTTTTTTCTGAGATGGAGTCTGGCTCTGTTGCCTAGGCTAGAGTGCAGTGGTGCAATCTCGGCTCACTGCAACCTCTGCCTCCTGGGTTCAAGCGATTCTGCCTCAGGCTCCCAAGTAGCTGGGATTACAGGCACAGGCCACCATGCCTGGCTAATGTTTGTATTTTTAGTAGAGAGGGAGTTTCGCCATGTTGGCCAGGCTGGTCTCGAACCCCTGACCTCAAGTAATCCGCCCGCCTCAACCTCCCAAGGTGCTGAGATTACAGGCATGAGCCACCGCGCCCAGCCCAGAATTTTTCTTAGCCAGCCTCCATCACCCCACCCCATTTGTCTGTCTCCCCGGCACCTTGATGCACTGGCAGTCTGCCTGACTGTCATGGCTGGTCCCACTCCAGGGTGCAGATAAACGTCATCTCTGCACCAGGCTCTCCTGCCGGGGCTCTTCCGAACTTCAGCTCCCCCCCTCCAGCCCTGTGCCGTGTCCCTCTGCAGTTCATGCTTTGCTTTCTTGGCAGCTGGGTGGTTCGCTCGTCTCACCCAATGCTGGGCCTCCGTGTGGTCCCCCCAGCTTGCCCTGTGAGTTCTCAGAAGCACACACTCTAGCCCTGGGTGCCTGTTGGTGGAAGGAAGTCCACTGTGGGGCTCTCTCAGCCACTGTCCCTGAGCCTCCTCCTCTTTCTCCAGACCCTCAGTCGGGCTCCACCCCGACTCCTAGAGCCTCAGCGCTGCACCCGGGAGCACAGACGGAGGAGGGGCTCACGTGCCGGCCAAGGGAATAAGGCAGGCATGCAGGACACAGGAAGGGCAAGCTCAGAACCCGAGAGCCCCTGAGGACACGAAAGGAGTCTGGGCCTCAGGAGTGGGGACTTCCTGCAGGGGGCGCTGGCGCTGGCCCTGCCCAGGGGCACTGATGGCTCCCGGCTGCCCAGAGCTGCCGCCAGGGCTACAATGGATAAAACAGAATAAAACGGATTCATCCAGGAACCCGAGGCTGCTCCTGCACCCCTGCCTCCCACCTCACCCTCCGGCATAAGTGTTGGTCCCAATGACAGAGACCTCAGAAGTCAGCCCTTGCCAGTTTGAGAGGAACCTTCTAGAAAGGGAGCGTCCCGCAGAAATGAAACACCACATTCCTGAGGTCAGCAAATTTGCAGCCCCTCCCCGCACAGCTTCTGCAGGGACAGAAGAGACTAGTGTAGCAGCGGGCTGCTGTGGCCGCCCTGGAGAAAGCATCTCAGGGGTCCCTGGCCTCTCCTGGGCCATGGCCAAGCCCCTGCAGAGGGACCCACGTGGAAATCACAACCCCGCAGCTCCTTAGGGGAACAAGGCGCCCGGGACAGTCTGGCAGATAGGAGAAGGGGCTCAGGCCTGGGGAGCCAGGAAAGGGGTGAGGACAGGAGCTCCAAGGGGACTCAATTCATTTTAAGTCACTCAAGCCCCTCTCACCTGTGGCCCGGCCCCCTCCTGGAGCCTGGGATCTAGACCATCTCAGGCTTGCGAGGGGCCTCTAGATCTGGCCACATGACCCAGGGGAAACACGCCTTTCCCCAAAGCACCCCTCCTCCTGGACAAAGGGGACTCACAGGCGCTGCCCACATGGCACCCCATAATCCAGGCTTCACCCCCTTCCCTTCCCTGGCTCTGCCCTGCATGGCCACACTGAGGAGCCCGGCAGGGAGGAAGCCAGAGCCCGCCTCCCCCTGACCCTCCAGCCCCATGCCCCGGGCAGAGAGGCCCCGGGCAGAGAGGCCGTCCAGAACCAGGGGCCCCAGGCCTGTCCCCCCACGGAGGGTAGGGGTCAGCAGCCCCAACTGAGCTCTGAGGACCCCCGGGTCAGGCGATCAACCCAGTGAGGACCCCTGCCCCAGGGGAGGGAGGGAGCAAGGTTGCCCCCACACACCGACTCCCTGCACACGGGGGATCTCAGAGCTCCCCAGGGTTGGGCCTCGCAGGAAGCGCTGGTGCGGTGAGAGGCGGGCAAGCTGCTGGCCCCCTCTAGTCTCCTCTCTTCCTCTACGACGGGGCTTCATCAATATTTTCAGGCCTGTGGAGAGGGTGGGCTCAGGGGCTGACCCTTCCCTGTCTCCCCTTTGGGGCTGGGTTGCTGGGGCCAGGGCCTGCTCAGGGCTTCCATGCCCGTGTGTGCAAGGCTCAGGGCGGAGAGCACGGCCACCTGGTCCCACCCACCCATCCCAGTGGGCCAGGAGGGCAGGGGCTTTGTGAGAACCCTCGAGGCGCAAGCAGCCTCCTCCCCAGGCTTCTCTGAGCCCCTTCCTGGACTCCCAGGGCTGTGAGGACCCCAATCCATGGCCCACACCATCCTGGTCTGGCTGGGGTAGGAGGGCTGGAGATGGGCTCCCAGGCCCCTTCCCCTCCTCGGGCGGAACAGGAAGAGGGTAATTGAATCAGCGCTTCTCGCCCCATCTGGAACATTCCAACATGGAAAACCCACGGAGCGGCTGGGGAAGCAATTTAGGGACTTTAATTAAAGGCCGATGACTCTCCCGGGGAGCGCCTCCCCGCACGCAGCCCGTAAGTCCCCCCACATCTGCCCTCCGTGTGTTCGGAGGCCCAGCTGGGCACCTCACCCGCATTGAGTGCTGGTGGTTAGGCGGGTGCAGAATACGCCAGCCCACCCTCTCCCCTCGCTGCTTCCAGAGTCTGCCCCCCCCCAAGGCCCTGGGTTCAGGCCCCAAAGCCAGCCAAACCAGTGCCCCACCCCTCACAGCTCTGTGTTGGGACGGAAACAATGGGGTCATTTGGTGGACTCAGAAAAGGAACTCTAAACGGAGGGAGGAAAGTAGCAGAGCCTCAGTGAGAGCAGCTGCCCCTCCATCCCGTCAGCACCTTCTGCAGGGAAAGGCATTCCAGACAGAGGGAACAGCACATGCAAAGCCCATGAGGTTGGACAGGCCACGGCAGGTGGAAGGAGCTGGCAGGTGCCAGTGTGGTGGGCGTGCTGGAATAGGGAGCGCATGTAGGACAGAGGGGCAAGCCGTAGAGGGCTGTAACAGCTGTGATCTGGAGTTTGGTTTTCATCCTAGAAGCAATAAGGGGAAAAGGTGGGGATCAGAGAGTTTTAAAACAATAGGATCTGGTTTATTCTGCGACGGCTCTCCAGCTGCCATCTGGAGAGCTCACTGTAGAACAAAAGAGGTGCTGGGATGACGGTGAGCAGCCCCTGAAACGGCCCAGGCACAAGAAGGGTGTGTCCAGGAAGAAGAAATCCACATGCACTGGGCTGGGAACTGGGTCACCAGGGGCCAGGGGCTGTCCTGTATTCCTTCCCACCCCCAGGCCCGGGGCAGGCAGTTGGCCCGGTCTTCACAGAGGGCACCCGTGCAGGGGGTGGGGACAGAGCAGCCCAGCCCAGTGATCCCCTCCTGGCAGGGATCCGAGGTGGAGTCTGTTCCCTCTTCCCAAAGCTGCTGTCAGTCGGGGGGGCCCTTTCCCCTCCACCCACATCAGAGCTTCGAGGTAGGACGGAGGCTGTGCCTATGACTTGTCCACATCTGGGCCCACATCTGCCCACCATGTTGCCACTGCAGTCTCTGGGTGGGTGCTCGGAGGGGAGCTCAGAACCAGCCTCCAGCCCTGCCTCTGTCCTGGCCTGGGATGGAGAGGCCTGTGGGAAGTGCCTGCCCCTCAGGGCAGCTGCAGAGCAGAGTGTCCACTGGGCCCAGAAACTAGCAGGAGGCGGGGTGGGTGTCCAGACGCAGCCCCTCCTGCAAATCCTTCCTCACTGCCTGCATCCCCAAAACAGGGAGTGGCTCCAAGTAGCTGAGAGGCAGAAAGACCATATCAGGGCCTGTGGGACTCAGCGGGGCTGTGGAGACCACAGCTAGGCCCTGCGACAGGCCTGGGGCTAAGCCCAAGCAGCCCCGGAGGTCATCGTCAGGGCAGCTGGTGGGCACCTGGCAGACAGCACGTGGCCACAAGCAGGTGAGAGTCATTACCGAGGAGTCCCTCCCACTCCCAGGACACAGGGGCGGACAGGGCACCCCAGCCTGCCTGAGTCTGGCCTCAGTTATGAGCGAGCAGCTGGACTGCAGATGGCCACTGATCCCAGCCCTGTCCCCAGGGGAGGGCACAGAACAAATACCACGGAACTGGGGCAGCAGGGGCCTGGGGGAGTGGGTGGGGCCTGAATGGGTGGGCCTCTTCAGGGAAGGCTAAGAGGCTATTAATCCATCTCCCTGTGCACACACCCAACACTCGCTGACCTCACCGACACTCAGGCAATTCCACAAGGCTCCAGAAGGAAGCGTCCACTGCGCACCTGGATTCTGGATGAGCCAAGGGGATGGGTGCGGACCCGACTTTGAGCCTGCCCCACCACTCCACAGCGCGGCCTGCGGCCTCAGTTTCCTCATCCTGAACTTGAGGACAGCCCTGCCCAGCCTCCCAGGGCTGAGAAGAGAGCCTGAGCATGACCCCCAGCATCACTAGGGCTAAGCTGCATGTCGCTGGGCAGGCCCTAAGCCTCTCTGAGCTCACAGGCTAGACCTGACCAGGCACACCGCCCACCTCTGAGGGTGTATAAAGAATGAGTCTTGGGCCAGGTGTGGTGGCTCATGCCTGTAATCCCAGCACTTTGGGAAGCCAAGATGGGCGGATCACCTGAGGTCAGGAGTTCAAGACCAGCCTGGCCAACATGGTGAAACCCCATCTCTACTAAAAATACCAAAAAAATTAGCTGGGCATGTTGGTGCATGCCTGTAATCCCAGCTACCTGGGAGGCTGAGGTAGGAAAATCACTGGAACCCAGGAGGTGGAGGCTGCAGTGAGCTGAGATCACACCACTGCACTCCAGCCTGGGCCACAGAGGGTGACTCCGTCCTAAGAAAAAATTAAAATTGGCTGGGTGCGGTGGTTCACACCTGTAATCCCAGCTACTTGGGAGGCTGGGACAGGAGAATTGCTTGAACCTGGGAGGTGGAGGTTGCAATTAGCTGAGATCGCACCACTGCACTCCAGCATGGTGACAGCGCAAGACTCCATCTCAAAAAAAAAAAAAAAAAAAATAGCCGGGCGCGGTGGCTCACGCCTGTAATCCCAGCACTTTGGGAGGCCAAGGCGGGTAGATCACGAGGTCAGGAGATCGTAGCCATCCTGGCTAACACGGTGAAACCCCGTCTCTACTAAAAATACACAAAGAAATTAGCCGGGCGTGGTGGCAGGCGCCTATAGTCCCAGCTACTTGGGAGGCTGAGGCAGGAGAATGGCGTGAACCCGGGAGGTGGAGCTTGCAGTGAGTCGAGATCGCGCCACTGCACTCCAGCCTGGGCGACAGAGCGAGACTCGATCTCAAAAAAAAAAAAAAGTGTGACACGAGGCACACAGTCAGTGCCCAGTGGAGTTCGCTGGTACGGTTACCACATCCCTGGGGGCAGCGCCTCCACCCTCCAACCTCGAGGTTTGTGGAAAAGTCTGGGTCCAAGCTTTCTTTCTTAAATATTCCTCTCTGCCCAGCATGTGCACGCAGCCCGCTCCGGCCAGGCGAGCGGATGTCAATCAAGGTGCTGAGCATCCCCAGGGCGCCGCTCAGCCCCAGCCGAAGTCCTGGCCCGTCATCTGGTAGAACCTGCGGTTGAAGGGCCGGTAGAACTCCTGCAGGCGCTGGACCACGGCCTGGGGCACGCGTGGGTGTGGCCGGCCCTTGGACTTGCCCAGGCAGCGGGGACGGCTGCCGCCCTGGACCTTCCTGAGGCAGGGGAAGCCCTTGGTGGCGTTGAAGTAGAAGTGCTTGTCCGTAACGACCCGTTTCAGGCCCAGGAAGTCCTGCACGCGGCCGAGCTCTCCGGCAGGGTCGCTGACCAGACGCTCCCCGCTGACGAACAGGAAGTGGGACAGGGGAAAGTAGCGCAGCCAGTGGTCCAGGTGCTGGGCGTACAGGCCGATGCGGACGGCGCTCCAGGCTGTGTCCACGGGGCCCAGGCCGTGGCGGAAGGCCAGGGCGCGGAAGCTGGGCAGGCCCGGGGTCTTGGAGAGCGTCTGGGCGTAGTCGGAGATGGCCCGGGTCACGGGGTTCCGCACCACCACGATCAGCTTCGTGTCCGGGGACATGGCGTGGATGCGGCGGGGGGCCTCTCGCGTCACGAAGTAGCTGGGGGTCTTCTCCATGGTGATCTGCCCATCCAGGGTTCGGGGCATCAGACTCCTGCAGGACGGGTGCAAGGAGAGGGGGCCTGAGCCTCCCCAGCCCTAGACCGGCCCCCAGGGACCCGGGACCAAGGCCCCCTTATGCCCGGGAAGCCCAGGCCTCCAGGGCGGGCAAGTCTTCCTCCCTGCTCGGGCCCACCCCTGCTAACGTGCACGGCTGGGCAGCCTGGAACATGGACTGTGAGGGTGCCCAGCCCAGCACCTGCCTGCAGCCCGGCCTGTTCCGCCCGCCTGCCCCACCTGCTGCTGCACTGAGGATTAGGGTGACGGTCACCGGTCGGGAGGCCCAACATGCTCCTCACCACCCACATATCTTCCCTGTGCAATCCCTGCCGTCCTCGCTTCCAGAGCCAGCTCCCTCCCACCGGACCCACACTCTCCTGGAACTAGGCTGCCCCCAGCTCCTTTCTCATCCCAGACCAAGTACCCCGAGGCCCGCCCGCCTAGATCACCTGAGGTCACCCGTTCACTCAGTGGCTGACAGCATCCCCTAAATCAGCCCTTCACCAATTATTGACAGTGTGTCCTCAACCAAAAGTAGTCCTCCCTGCTCCCTCCCTCCCCTGATGTAATTACATCTCTTCCCATCTTTATTTTTTGAGACGGAGTCTTGCTCTGTCACCCAGGCTGGAGTGTAGTGGTGCAATCTCGGCTCACTGCAACCTCTGCCTCCCGGGTTCAAGCGATTTTCCTGCCTCAGCCCCCAGAGTAGCTGGGATTACAGGTGCCCGCCACCACACCCAGCTAATTTTTGTATTTTTAGTAGAGACGGGGTTTCGCCATGTTGGCCAGGCTGGTCTCGAACTCCTGACCTCAGGTGATCCGCCTGCCTCAGCCTCCCAAAGTGCTGGGATTACAGACGTGAGCCACTGCAGCTGGCCTCTCTCCCCCTCTTTAACTGTAGCCCTGTGAATTCTCATCAGCCTGGGCCTGGACTCAGGAGGCCAAAAAGTTACCAGCAGAGCCCAGCACATGTGAGGAAAGTCGGAGACGTGGCGGCGTCGGCCTGAGGATCCTTCCCAAGACCCTGGGCTGCTGTGGCCCCCTAGATCTTGCAGGTTGCCAGGGTGCCAGGCCAGGGAGGGGGCCTTTCTGAGATTCTCCTCATTCTGACACAGGAGAGGAGGGCACTGACCCAGTCCCAAGGTCCCGGGGGAATCAGCCGACTACAGCCCAGGACTGTCCCACCTGGGCAGAGAGCCCATTCTGGGTGCCCAGCCCGGGCAGGCCCAGGCACCCCCAGCAGTGCCCCGGGCAGCACCTGCCAGCCAGGTAGTGCAGGGTGAGGTTGGGCAGGGCAGGGCGTGGCAGGTCAGCTGAGCAAACAGCTCGGAGGGAGAGCTGGGGAGGGCCGGGAACTAGGTCGATAGAAACACAGGGACTGTGTTAGGGAGGGGATGCCCTGCCGGTCACGCCCAGCCCTGCCTCCTGCCCTCTGAGGGGGCTTCCCCCACCCCTGCTGACAGCCCCAGGACCGGCCCCTGCCAGGAGGCTGACCTGCCAGGAGTGACCGCCCCAGACTTGAGCCCTTGGGAGGCAGGTTCTGAGTCCCCTTTTCCTGCTCAGACCCCCAGGGAAACGCAGGCTGGGCCAGAGGCAGCTGCACAGACCCCTGCACTGGGGTGCTCGGTGGAGAGCGCTGGAGGTGGGAGGGAGGATGTGTGAGGCAGCGGAAGAGAATCCAGGCTTCCCCCACAACACCCACCATGAGCGGTGCAGAGTAGGGGTGGGCGGCACAGGAGCCTCCCCACCCCGCAGAACCAGGCCCTGGGCAGAGCTGGCCTACAGACGTTACTGGACAAGTCCTCCTCCATCTTGGTGACAGAGGGAGCTGGGACTCCCTCCACCCACCCACTGCCACTTCAGAAGCAGCCACAGGGAGACTGGGAGGGGCAGGGGTGCTGGGGATGAGCGTGGGGCTCAGCCCTCCCTCTTCCCACCCTGGGGGGCTGCCTCCTTCCAGCCCACCTGGAAGGGCGGTGTCAGTCCCAGAGCCCCTGCACTCCCCGCCCCACCTCCTGCAGCTGGAACCCACGTGGGAACCGCACCCAGCGTCCCAGGGACAAACACAGAGGCCTTGGGTGGTGGCGGTACCAAGGTCTGAGGCCTGGCAGCTCAGGGGCACCCCCATCCCTGAGAGAGATCAAGAAGGGGAGGCACCCCCCCCACCACAGGACCTCGCTGACGATGCCCATAGAGAGAAACCAGGCCAGTGCTGGGAGGAGAAAGACCCCAGGCCTCATGAGAAGTCACTGCCTGCCTTTCCGCTCGGCCAGGAAGGAAGCCCCAGGCCCTTCCCTCCCGTCTCGGGCATACCTGACCCCAGGCACCAAGCGAGACCAGGAGCCCACCCCTTTCCTTTCCCAGATGGCACACCAGTGACTCTGAATATCCTCCTCTTCCCGCCTGCTGGAGGGACCAGCACCAAAATAAGAATGTTCGCCCTGCCAGGCCTTCTCTCCAAAGAGTCAGAGAGAGCTCCGTAGGGGGATGGAGTTCCCGGACCCCCTGCCATGGAAGCGGAGTGGGAACACAGAGAGGCAGCAAGGGCTTTCGAGGTCCCCTCTTGCATAAACCAGCTCAGAGATTGATCTTTGGGATCAATTACTTTCCCTCCCCAGGCATCCAAAGCCTGTCCTAGCCCAGGTGTGGATGAGGGTGGGAGAGATGGGGGAGGAGGGAGAGGAGCAGGACTGGACCCCCGTGTGACAAACATCTGACAAGTTGCTCTGAGGACCCTCCCTCCCTGTGGAGCCCACCTCATCTGGTGTGCATTTCCCTGCGGCTTTCATCCAGCCCTGGGCGACCCTCCCTCCTCCGTCTCAGCCTCCCTCCTCCTGCCCCACACCTCAGGCCTGGGACTCGCAGATGCCAAAAGGGCCTGGCAGATGCCAAAGCCAGAAAGTGCAGGGGGACTGCATCCCCCACAGGAGACCGGGTCCTTCCCCGCTACATACTCAGACCCCACTCCCTGCACCCACTGCTCTTGCAAACCAGGAACTAAGGGTTCCCCTACCCACCCCGCTCCTTGTCTCCTCTTGCTTTTCTTTTGTTCTGTTTGTTTTTGAGACAGAGCTGCACTCCAGCTGACTCTTGTCGCCCAGGCTGGAGTGCAGTGGTACAATCTCGGCTCACTACAACCTCTGCCTCCCAGGTTCAAGCGATTCTGCTGCCTCAGCCTCCCAAGTAGCTGGGATTACAGGCACTCACCACCACGCCTGGCTAATTTTTGTATTTTTAGTAGAGACGGGGTTTCACCATGTTAGCCAGGCTGGTCTCAAACTCCTGACCTCAGGTAATATGCCCGCCTCAGTCTCCCAAAGGGCTGGGATTACAGGCATGAGCCACTGTGCCCGACCCTCCTCTTGCTTTTCTAAAAGATTATGGTCAAAGTACAGCCCCCATTTGCCCCCAGACAGGGCACCCTTCCCAGACCGAGACCTTGGGGAGTCTGCGTGACCCCCACACCTGGCAGACACAGGTGCTTCACTAGTGGGGGAACGGCTGAGCATGTGCTGAGCTCGGGGGCACTAGCGGGCTACAGTCCCCAAGTGGGAGGCCCCTCAAGAGCCTGGATGAGCTGACTGAGGGTGGCAGGACCCACCTGCCGAGGCCACAGGAAGGCCGGGTCACCGCCTGGAACTAGGTCGGTCACAGCCCAGTGGGAGCCGTGGCCCAGACACTCAACTGGGGGCCCTGGTTACTCTGCTCGCCTCCCCGCGTCGGCACCCAGAACAGAGCTTGCAGGCACTGGGGGCCCAGTCCAGGGTCTCAAGAGCAGACAATGCTGCCTTGCAGTTGGGAAATTGAGACAGGGTGAGAACTTTCAGAGGCTCACTGCAGGCTCCTAGCAGGCTGAAAGGACAGAGGCACAGGCACCTAGGAGCACACCAGCCCCACGTGGCCACGGCCCCTCGGAGAGCACGAGGACACCCGCAGTCCGGAAGCTCAGCAGGCCCACGTGGCCACGGCCCCTCGGAGAGCACGAGGACACCCACAGTCCGGAAGCTCAGCGGGCCCACGTGGCCACGGCCCCTCGGAGAGCACGAGGACACCCGCAATCCGGAAGCTCAGCAGGCCCAGCTTTACTGGCTCTGCACCGCCCAGTGAGGGGTCAGCACAGTCAGTCCAAGGGACAACCCCAGATTAATGGGGCAGAAGCCACAGGACTGACCCCTTGGAATTCTCCACACCCACCCCTCCCCCTTCTAAAAAATGAGGACGTCAAGAGTCTACCAGAGCAGTCACTCTCCTGTACCCCCCCTCCAACCCTGGGCACGTCAGTGTCCCCGGAACCCCACCCCCAGGCTAAGGAGCTGACTCCCAAGCTGGGCCTGGCCTTGGTTGCCTCTCATCCTCCCCAGACTGATCCCCCAGCGCTGGACACACGCCCAGGGCGGGCCTGGACTGGCCTCAGGAGCCTGGGCTCTTCCAGAACCCTTTAGGGCTAAACCCAACCCTAGCTTCCCCTGTGGCTCCTCACAGCCCAGCTCAGATCCCACCCCCAGTCTCTTGCTGTCAAAGCTCATGGGGCTCAGGGGTGGCTCCGAAGTGTTTACTCCAGTTAACTGTGCATCCTTAACCCAAAGCCCTTTCTTCCCTTCTCCCTCCCGCCTCTCCCCTCCTCCCCCCGTCTCGCCACTCCCCTCCTCCCCAACTTCTAGCTTGGCAGCCCCTCCTCCCCTCCTCCCCTCCTCCCTGCAGCACGGATTAGGGATGCATTCTGACCCCTGCCTACCGTCAGGGGAGTGAGGTCTCTCCCTGGAGCCTGAGCTGAGGATGCCCAATTCAGCCAGGTGAGCCCCGGGATGGACTCCATGTCCCCTAGCCACCACCTGACTTCCCCAGCACCCCACACTGGCACCAGCCCTTCAGATCTCAGAAGCGAGCCACCCTATTCTCACGGAGCCCCTTCCTGCCTGCCCTCCAAACCCAAGAGTAGTTTTAGTACAAAAGGCAAAGTTAACAAATAGGGGTAGGCGTCAGGAGAGGAAGAGGATCAGAGGATCGGGAACGGAGAAACTGGAGCACCTGGAGAAGCGTCTGGGTCCTGCCGCCCCCACTGACTCCCCAAGTGGCCTTGGGCAGGGTCCTTTCGGCAGGGGCTCGGTCCAAGCTTGGGGATGAGCAGCCACCAGCGCGGGCTGCTTCAGCTGGGGCTGCGTGCTCCCCACATTCCACTGCCGCACCCCCACCTCCATCCTGGGTAGAGGCAGGACAGCCACAGAGCCCCATGCACGGGGCTGGACTCACCCTGGGCACTCACCTAAAGGCAGTCTCCTTTCCAAAGCCCAGACTTTCTCCGGACTCCCAGGACCACCAACAAGGGTTCCTGTGCGCAGACTCGGGGGTCTTGGGGAGGAAGGACGCTTTCTAGGTGGCTGCCTGGAACCTGGAGGCCCCTTTCTACAGTACCTGGCCACCGGTCAGTCACACCTGCGTGCCCAGAGTGAGCGGGCGGGAGAGGCATTTCTAACGCTGCCAGGTAATCCCACGGTCTGGAAACGACCTCCGGGCTGGGATGGCACCGCCTCCCCCAGTCCTGCTGGGTCCCTCAGCAGAGAGAACGGAACCGGGGCTTTCCCCACAGTTTTCAAAGTTTCAGGGAATCCTAGCCAAGCATCATTTCTTCTTCCGGAGCCGCGACCCCAGGTCAAGCCTGGGCCCCCCACAGGGCGGTCCCAACCCCACTGCCCGGAGCGCACCCCTGCTCCCTGGGAGGGACGACATCGTGCCGCTGCTCCCTGGGGCGCACGATACCCTCCCCAGGAAGGCGCCGGTCAGGGCGGACGGGCCAGGGTGCTCACCGGTACCAGGCGAGGCCGCGCTCGTAGCACCTGTCGAAGAAGTGGGGCTCAGAGCCCAGCGCGCGGACGTCGGGGTGCAGCCGCAGAAACTCCAGCAGGGCGCGCGTGCCGCCCTTCTTCACGCCAACGATGAGCGCTTGCGGGAAGCGCCGGCGGCCGGGACCGCTGGCCACGGGCAGGCCGGGTGCTCCCGGGCGGTGGACGGAGCTGGACGGCTCGGAGGGCGCGGGGGCCGGCGCGGGGGCGCGGGCGGTCGGCGGGCAGCGGCCGGGGAGGGCGCAGAGGCAGTAGGCGCCGAGCACCAGGGCCACGAGCAGCATCGGCGCGCGGGACGCCCGCAGAGCGGCCCCTTGCCCGGCCCCTGCGCCCTGGCCGCCCCCGGCCCCGCCGCCCAGGCCGCCGCTACCTGCCATGGGGTCGCGCCGCTCCCAGGCCCGGGAGCGGGGGCAGCAGGCGGGCGCGCATCTCGGCCCGCGCGCCGCTCAGTCCGTGGGTGCCCGGCTTCTGCTCTGCGCCCCGCGGTCCCGCAGCCTGGGAGCGGGCGCGGGGCGGGACCGGGGGCGGGGTCTGGACGCCCTCCCCCCTCCCCCTCCCCCACCCACTCCGCCTCCGAGGCCACTGCCTGGGCTGGACCCGCCGGCAGCCGCCACTACCCGGGCGCGACTCGAGCTGCCGGGACCACCAGGACGCTCCTGCTCCGAGATCCCAGGCCCTGGCTCGCTTGACTCCGGCATCTTCCCCTCTGCGCGGGGAGGATGCGGCGGCGGTGGCCGTTCGGGACGCAGGGCAGGGACAAGGCGGCGCGCGGGCCTCCGGACCCTCTGTTTGAAGGCCGATCCCCTTCCCCCCCGACCCCACTCCGGGATGTGCGCGGCAGGTGCATAGGCCAAGCCTTGGCCTGCAGGAGCGGAAGCCTCATCGCCAGGCCAAGGGGACCCAGGAAACGCGTCGATCTGGGCACTCGGCCTGCCAAGGGAGAAAGAGGCCGGGACACCACCCTAGTGTGCAGAGAGGGGTCCCAGAACCTGTGGGGGGAGTCTGCGGCCGGGAATGGCGTGCGTCCTGCACTCCCAGCTGACAGTCACACATCGGGGTCACAGCCTGGCCGCTGAGAGGTCAAGTCACCTCTGGTTACTGTTTTAGAATGGAGGGGACAGGCTCAGAGAAAATAGGCTTCCCTCCCAGGGGCCCAGTGGTGAACTGAATTCAGGCCTGAAACACTCTGTCTACTAAGTCACCCCATCTGCCCAGCCTTAGTCCACCTGGCACTGCCCTGAGACATCAGTGATGCATTTCGGAAGTTGGCAAAGTGGACCCCACTGGAGTACGAAGGACTCAGGGAGCCCTGTGCTGGGGAAGAGAAGGGGCCCAGGACCTCCCCTAGGGGCTGCCTCTGAGGGGCGTGAGATTCACGGGCCTCTCGGGTGGGACCTGCGGGGGACGCTAGACACTGCGGGAACTTCACATCCCCAACGCCCAGCAGCAGCCTGCAGGGAAGGCAGGGGAGGGGAGCCGGGCTCAGAGAGGGCGAGCAACTTGCCCCATCCCAAGGCGAAGGTGGTATGAGACCCAGGTCCTCTCTCCACCTCTGCCCCAGCCTTCCTGGCCACAGGGCTGGCGCCAGGCAGGCACAGGCTCCCGGCAGAGGCCCAGCCTCTTCCCAGCCAAGGGCTTGCGGCCCCTGTCCTGGGCTCTGCTTGTTAATGAGCCGTTCCAGCCCTGATGGCATCTGGACAAGTCCCAGCAGCCGGGCTGCCTCAAGGGGCCGAAGGCCTCCACGACCCACAGACATTCCGGAGCTCCTACCCAGCAGCAGCCCTGGCCAGAGGGGGCCACACGGGGCTGACGGGGTGAAGACCACTGACCAGTCCCCCGGCCCCGGCTCCAGACATGCGGGCTGCACCTGCTCATCTGGGCAAGCCTCTGCAGGAGCCCCGTGGGCAGGCAGCGGGCACACTGCGAGGAGAGCATGCTGGCTTACGCTGGGTCACAGGAAATTCTTCTTCTGGTCTAGCTTGAAATGGCATTGTTCCCAACGGGCTGACTCGGGGTGGGGGCGGGGGTCCCACCCTGCAGCATCCACCCCACAGTCTCAGCAGTCCCCACGGTCTCAGCCATCCCCACGGTCCCAGCCGTCCCCACGGTCCCAGCAGTCCCCGCGGTCCAAGCCGTCCCCACGGTCTCAGCCGTCTCCACGGTCTCAGGAGTCCCCATGGTCTCAGCCGTCCCCATGGTCTCAGGAGTCCCCACGGTCTCAGCCGTCCCCACAGGTTCAGGAGTCCCCACGGTCTCAGTAGTCCCCACAGTCTCAGCCATCCCCATGGTCTCAGCTGTCCCCACGGTTCAGCAGTCCCCACGGTCTCAGCCGTCCCCACGGTCTCAGGAGTCCCCACGGTCTCAGCTGTCCCCATGGTCTCAGCCGTCCCCACGGTCTCAGCAGTCCCTACTCAGGATTTGAAATTCCAGCACTGGTTCCCTGATGGCTCCTCCAGCCCCCTGCCCAGCCCAGCATGGTCATTTCCATCTCCTGGCCTTTCCGCTGCCGTCTCCCTGCTGGATGCTTTATCCTTAGTCCCCGCTGAGGGCAGAAGGACTTTCCAGGAGGAATTGACCAGAACGCAGAACGGCAGGATGTGGAATGGACTGGGGACAGGGAGAGAGAGATGCAGGGACCAGGAGTCGGCTCGGAGGGTTCTCCTGGAAGCTGACCCCTCCCTCCGTCTGGCACTCGGCTGACGGTGGCTACACACCTCGGGGCACCCAGGATGGCAGCACTGGGGCTGTTCATTCACCAGTGGATCCCCAGCACCTAACAGAGCCTGGCACGCAGTGGACACTCCATTAATGTCGCTCAGTGGAAGGGTATATGTGGGAGGAGAGGTCGGGAAGGCTTTCTGGAGGTGACAGCCAGGTGAAGACAAGGAGAACAGCATTCCAGGCCAAGGAACCGCGTGGGTGAAGGCTCAGCAGCAGAGAGCCCGGGCAGTAGAGGATGGGGTGGAGCTTAAGGCCCTCCGGGAACAGGGGCGGGGCTTAGAGTCTGGCCTGAGGCTGGTCCAGCCCCGCCTCCTCCTCATGCTCCCACCAACTCTGAGCTACCAGACCCTCCTTTGTAAAATGAAGACCTCAGTCATGACTCGCAAGAGTCTCTGAAGAGTAACAGCTTTATTGTGATGTAATTCACACACCACACAATCCAGCCATTTGTCGCATGCAAATCAATGGTTTTCAGTATATTCATAGTTGTGCAATCACAATCAATTTTAGAACATTTCTATCACCCCAAAAAGAAATCCTGTGTCCATTAGCAATGATGCCCTCTTCTCCCCTTCCCACAGCCCCTGGCAACCACGAATCTACTTTCTGTCTCTATGGGTTTGCCTATTCTGGACATTTCACAAAAAGAGAATCATTGCTTGAAGCCAGGAGTTCGAGACCAACCTGGGCAACAAAGCGAGAAACCCGTCTGTACAAAATATTTTAAATTTAGCCAGGCACAGTGGCGCACACCAGTAGTCCCAGCGCTTTGGAAGTCTGAGGCAGGAGGTTCACTTGAGGCGAGGAATTCAAAACCAGCCTGGGCAACATAGGGAGTACCAGTCTCTACAAAAAATTTCAAAATTTGCCAAGCGTGATGGTATGCACCTATAGTCCTAGCTTACTCAGGAGGCTGAGGTGGGAGGATTGCTTGAGCCCAGGTGTACAAGGCTGCAGTGAGCCATGATCATACCACTGTATTCCAGCCTGGGCGACAGAGTGAGAGCCCATCTCTAAAAAAGAAAGAAAGAAATATGGCCAGTCACAGTGGCTCATGCCTCTAATCCCAGCATTTTGGGAGGCCAAGGCAGGTGGATCACTTGAGGTCAGGAGTTCGACACCAGCCTGGCCAACATGGTGAAACCCTGTCTCTACCAAAAATACATGAATTAGCCAGGTGTGGGCCAGGCGCCATGGCTCACGCTTGTAATCCCAGCACTTTGGGAGGCCGAGGTGGGCAGATCACCTGAGGTTGAGAGTTCAAGACCAGCCTGACCAACATGAAGAAACCCTGTCTCTACTAAAAATACAAAAAATTAGCCAGGTGTGGTGGTGCATGCCTGTAATCTCAGCTACTTGGGAGGCTGAGGAAGGAGAATGGCTTGAACCCGGGAAGCAGAGGTTGTGGTGAGCCGAGATCGCGCGATTGCACCCCAGCCTGGGCAACAACAGCAAAACTCCATCTCAAATAATAATAATAATAAATTAGCCAGGTGTGGTGGTGCACGCCTGTAGTCCCAGCTACTCGGGAGCCTGAGGCACAAGAATCCCTTGAACCCGGGAGGCAGAGGTTGCAGTGAAGCTGAAATTGCACCATTCCACTCCAGCCTGGGAGACAGAGTGAGACACCATCTCTAAAATGAAAAAAAAGAAAGAGAATCATACAATGTTCGTCCTTTTGTGTCTGGGTCTCTCACTCAGCATGTTCTCCAGGTTCATCCACATTGTGGCGTGTGCCAGTGCCTCCTTCCTCTTCCTGACTAATACTCCATCGTATGGATGGACCACCTTTTGTTGATTCCCTCATTCGTTGATGGATATCTAGGTTGTTTCCACTGTGGGGTTCTCATGAATAACGCTGCCATGAACATTCAGGTATACGGTTTTGAGCAGACATACGTTTCATGTCTCTAGGGAATATACCTAGGAGTGAAATTGCTCAGTCATGTGGTAACTCTGTGTTGAGCGCCTTATGAAGGTTAAATCTGATAATTTCAGGAACTTCTTCTCCATGCTCCTCACACACAAACTTCCTTCCCTCTGCCCCAGGACACCTGAGCAACCAGACCATAGGGACAAAGGGTGGGGGCAGTCCCTGCACCCTGAGAGGGTCCCTCGCCTCCTGCTCTCTGAATGTCCTCCTCCACCAAGAAACAGACATCAACAAGTTCCTTCTGCCTAGCCAGATCTCCCAAGGCCCCAGGGGTTTTGAGGGTCCACACTGCCTGAGCTCATCTTGACCCCTGTATAAGCCAGACAGCCAGGCAGATGGTCTGTCCACCCTCCAGCTGACGAACATGTGGATGGTCAGCCTGATGTAGTGGCTGGGAGGAGAGGATCTGGGAGGGGAGATGGGCTGTGCTGCCCCAGCTGCTGGGCCCAGTAAATGCTGTCCCTTGGAGAGGTGACAAGGAGGGCCAGGGCAGGAGGGGATGGAGAGGGGAAGAGGTGGGGAGTCCTGGGGAGCAAGGCCGTGCTGGGAGGAAGGCCCTACCCGGCGTCAGATCCTCAACCAGCATCCTGGCTACATTTGTGCCCCCTTCACAGTCTGTAACTATTTCTTTGTGGGTGATTTTGATCCCTGTCTCCACCTACCCATGATCTCTACAAGGGCAGAGACGGGGTCAGTCTTGATACCTTTTGTGGCTCCACGCCTGACCAGGGTGACAGCTCATGTTTGTTGAGCAACTAAGTGACTGTGTGTGTGTGTCTGTGTGTGTCCCTCCCTGACACCCCTCTCCACCTCTTTCCCAGTCTGTCCCCTCCCCGGTGTGGGCAGCCCCAGCCTGGGCCCTCACAGGCAAGGGCAGGACCGTGGCCCCACTCTGGAAAGTGATTAGCAGCCCCGCCCTCCACCGAAGACAGCTAGGGTAGATTTCACACAGCGAGGAGGAGCTCCAGGAACTCCCTCCCTGAGAACCACACCCTTCATCCCTGAGACTGGCTCTGCCCCGCTCCGTGCCTCCTGCCAGGATTCCTGCGAGGGGAGCAAGGGGAGGGGGCTGCCGCCAGAGGGCGGGCCCAGCTGTCCTTGATTTGTGTGGGGTTTTTCCACTTCAGATGCCTGATTTGCCCGAGCTCATAAAGGATGTGGTTCCCTCCCAGGGAGGGGCCCCTCAGAGAGGCCAGTCCCCCATCCTACTCTCCCCGAGGGCCGGCTGTTCCCAGTTCACCCTGGTGGGGACCGAGGCGGGGCAGGAGCCCCTTGCTAGGATGGGGCAACGGTAACAGCAAAGGCTGTAGGGACCTTCAAGGCTGATTCAAGGCCAGCACTGTGGCCGGGCGTGGTGGCTCACGCCTGTAATCCCAGCACTTTGGGAGGCCAAGGCAGGCAGATCATGAGGTCAAGAGCCAAGACCATCCTCGCGAACATGGTGAAACCCCCTCTCTACTAAAAATACAAAAATTAGCCGGCGTGATGGCGCCTACCTGTAGTCCCAGCTACTCAGGAGGCTGAGGCAGGAGAATCGCTTGAATCTGGGAGGCGGAGGTTGCAGTGAGCCGAGATCGTGCCGCTGCACTCCAGCCTGGGCGACAGAGCGAGACTCCATCTCAAAAAAAAAAAAAGAGAGAGAATGAGATGAAGGTGCTGTGGTTGATGGCTTTGAGGAGCTCCTTGGCCTGGGACGGGCGAGGCCCGCAAGAGGATAACAGGGGCCCAGTCTATGCATGCACAGAGGAGGCCCACCCGGGCCCCTGCTGTGGGGGAAGGAGAGGACCACCGGGGCAGAGCCCCCAAGAAAAGCTTCTAGAAGGGTTGTGATGCGTGTGGAAGGACAAAACAGAAGAAGGAAAAACAAACTCTAGGAATGCAAGGATGTGTTTCTAGAGCGGGGTCTGGTTTGCCTGGAGGTGCAGGTGAAAGGGTTTGGGTTCAGGTGATGCGGGCAGTAACAACAACATAATTGGGCTGACGAGCTCACACCTGTAATCCCAGCATTCTGGGAAGCCAAGGCGGGGGATCCCTTGAGCCCAGGAATTCAAGACCAGCCTGGGCAACAAAGCCAGAGCACGTCTCTACAAAAAGTTTTTTTAAAAAATTAGCCAGGCACAGTGGCTCATGCCTGTAATCCCAGCACTTTGGGAGACCAAGGCAGGAGTGTCACTTGAGCCCAGGAGTTCCAGACTAGCCTGGACAACATGGCAAAAGCCTGTCTCTACTAAAAATACAAAAATTAGCGGGGCGTAGTAGCACACCTGTAGTCCTAGCTATTCGGGAGGTTGACCTGAGAGGATCGCTTGAGTCCAGGAATTCAAGGCTGCAGTGATCCATGGTCATGCCACTGCACTCCAGCCCAGGCAACAGAGAAACCCCCTTCTCAAGAAGAAACAACCAGGTCGGGCGCGGTGGCTCATGCCTGTAATCCCAGCACTTTGGGAGGCCGAGGTGGGCGGATCATGAGGTCAGGAGATCGAGACCATCCTGGCTAACACAGTGGAACCCCGGCTCTACCAAAAATACAAAAAAATTAGCCGGGTGCAGTGGCAAGCGCCAGTAGTCCCAGCTACTCGGGAGGCTGAGGCACGAGAATGGCGTGAACCCGGGAGGCGGAGCTTGCAGTGAGCCGAGATCGCGCCACTGCACTCCAGCCTGGGCGGCAGTGCCAGACTCCGTCTCAAAAAAAAAAAAAAAAAAAAAAGAAACAACCCCAAACTGTAATTATGATAAACAACACCGATCTCATTTATGGAGTAGGAAATCAAGCTGGAGAGGTGGGGTCAGCCTAGGTCAGAGCAGGCAAGAACTGTGGGAACCTTTGAGGGAGGGACCTGGTCTGGTTATTATTTTGCAGAGAGGACTCTGGTTGGGGGAAGGCAGCTAGGAGCTGCCTGGGTTGTAGTGGGCAGAGGTGGGCGGAGGAAAGAGGCCTGGGAGGTGGAACCCTAGGATCTAGCCCTGAGGGCGGGCCAGGTCCGGGCAGCCTGGGTCCCACGCAGCTGCCCTGAAGAAGGGGCTGGGGGCGTCCTGCCTCCACCCGCGCCCCCAACCACGCCTGCCGTTCCCACCGGCCGCGCCGCCCCCGCCCCCGGCTCTGTCCTCCGGTGACCCTGGAAGGGGCACCCGTGGCTGCGACTGCACTCCCTGTAACGGTCACTTCGCGAAGCCCGGCAAACCCCCTGCAGCTGCCCCTGGCACCCTCAGACGACCAGAGGCCTCAGCCTGGGTCCCCAGCTCCGGCCCAAGGGCGGGCGTGGCCGAGGCGGTTTCTCTGTGCGGACCGCTCGCTGCCTCCGCTGCGCCCCCCGCGGCCACCCGGGGAACTGCAGCGCCGGCTCGCCCCCTCCCCCCCGCGCCTGCGCACTCAGACCACCCGGCCTGGGAGCACGGAGCGAGCGCCCCCTGCTGGTCAGTCCTGCGCTCGGTCCCGCGCCCGGCCCCGGGAGGCCGCCTCGAGGGCCGGGGCTTGCACGTGGCCTTGGTGCCGTCGCCGACCCTACCGGACGCCCCCTCCTCCCACCTGCCGGCCCGTCCGCGGGTAGGAGGCTCCCGGGAGCTGCCCACGGCCCCCACCCCCACCAGGGGCCACAGCCCCACCAGGGCCAGGCTCTGCGCGGCACCTGCCACTGAGAGAGCGGAAAGCGGTGGTTGAGCAAGGGTCTGAAGTGTGGTCTGTTCCCCCATACGGGCCGCAGACGCTTCCTGGTGGCTGCTCTGAGCCAGGCCTGGGCCCCGGCGAGGGACCACGGTGTCTCAGACAGAGTTCCTTTTTATTCCCCATCCCTCGCCCGAGGTGACGACCCAGCCGTGCCCAGGCCTGCCCGCTGCCCCTGAACCCAACCCTTGAGGGGCAAGGCCGTGCCCTGGGGAGGAAGGGGCTGCCCCCTCAGAGTCTTCTGTTCCTCAAGGAAGACGCGGGGGCGGCCCCAAGGATGGGGTATCACCCAGCAGGAGCGGGAGGGTGAGGTGACTGATTCCACACCAGACGCTCCATTGCTGGAAACACCACCCCCTCCTCCGGTGACCTGGCATACAGACCTTGCCCACAGCCATCCCTCACTGGACTCTCAATGTGAGGGGGCCTTGGGGTCCCGGGGTTCACCCGTCTCCCCACTCAAGCAGTCTGCTTGCCAGCCCCCCCACCACCTGAGCCCAGTTGCCCCCTCCCACCCCCACCTCCCTACCACATCTTTTTTTTTTTTTTTTTTTTTTCCTGAGACGGAGTTTTGCTCTTGTTGCCCAGGCTGGAGTACAATGGCGTGATCTCGGCTCACCACAACTTCCCTGAGCCTCAGCCTCCCAGGCTGAGCCTGAGCCTCCCAGGTTCAAGCGATTCTCCTGCCTCATCCTCCCGAGTAGCTGGTGTAGGGAAAAGAGAGATCAGACTGTTACTGTGTCTATTGAGAAAGGGAAGACATAAGAGACTCCATTTTGAAAAAGACCTGTACTTCAAATAATTGCTTTGCTGAGTTGTTGTTAATTTGTAGCTTTGCCCCAGCCACTTTGACCCAACCACTTTGATCCAATCTGGAGCTCACAAAAACATGTGTTGTATGAAATCAAGGTTTAAGGGATGTAGGGCTGTGCAGGACGTGCCTTGTTAACAAAATGTTTACAAGCAGTATACTTGGTAAAAGTCATCGCCATCCTCTAGTCTCAATAAACCAGGGGCACAATACACTGCAGAAAGCCGCAGGGACCTCTGCCCTTGAAAGCGGGGTATTGTCCAAGGTTTCTCCCCATGTGATAGTCTGAAATACGGCCTCGTGGGATGAGAAAGACCTGACTGTCCTCCAGCCCGACACCCGTAAAGGGTCTGCTGAAGTGGATTAGTAAAAGAGGAAAGCCTCTTGCAGTTGAGATAGAGGAAGGCCACTGTCTCCTGCCTGCCCCTGGGAACTGAATGTCTCGGTATAAAACCCAATTGTACATTTGTTCAATTCTGAGATAGGAGAAAAACCGCCCTATGGCGGGAGGCGAGACATGTTTGCAGTAATGCTGCCTTGTTATTCTTTACTCCACTGAGATGTTTGGGTGGAGAGAAACATAAATCTGGCCTACGTGCACATCCAGGCATAGTACCTTCCCTTGAACTTAATTACGACATAGATTCTTTTGCTCACGTTTTTTGCTGACCTTTTCCTTATTATCACCCTGCTCTCCTACTACATTCTTTTTTACTGAAATAACGAAAATAATAATCAATAAAAACTGAGGGAACTCAGAGACCGGTGCCAGTGCAGGTCCTTAGTAAGCTGAGCGCCGGTCCCCTGGGCCCACTGTTGTTTCTCTATACTTTGTCTCTGTGTCTTATTTCTTTTCTCAGTCTCTCGTCACACCCGACTAGAAATACCCATAGGTGTGGAGGGGCAGGCCTCCCCTTCAGCTGGGATTACAGGCATGCGTCACCACGCCCGGGTAATCCGGGTAATTCTGTATTTTAGTAGAGATGGGGTTTCTCCATGTTGGTCAGGGTGGTCTAGAACTCATGACCTCAGGTGATCCACCTGCCTCGGCCTCCCAAAGTGCTGGGATTACAGGCGTGAGCCACTGTGTCCGGCCCACCACCTTAACATGGATGTTTGGATGAGCCTGGGGCCCTGGGATGCAGGCAGGAGGCACTACTCCCCAGCCCCCACCAGGATCAGCATCCCTGCACTGCTGTGGCTGAGATCCCCAGGCGCCAGCAGGCCTCCAGCCACCCAGCTATCGGCCTGAGCCTGGTAGACACCCCTGGGGACAAAACCCTGCACACAGAGGCCCAGTTTGCAGGCGAAGGCCAGTCTGCTCTTGGGCCTGAGTCCACTCTCGGGGAAACACTGGCCCCAGGTGCACAGCTGGGAGTGCTGGGAGAAGGCAGCACAGCCCAGGCCCCTGCCTGGCCCTGTGCCTGGGAAGCCTGCTGCCCATTCAGCAGCTCCCTCCCTGCCGCAGCAGAGCCGCCTTCCACAGGACCTGCCCACAGAGCCCTTCCCAGAGCCACTGCTCCTCCTGCAGGGAGAAGCAGAAAGGGACAGGTGTGGGCATAGAGGACCTGAACTGGCTGCCTAGAACAGTATTGGGAGCCCTGTGCACCCCCTGCCAGACCCGCCATCACCAAATGACTCAGCATGGCAGGACAAGGACCCTGATCAGAGGCCACTGGCAGCCGGCCACATGTGGCCTGGAGTGGCTCAGGTCCCTGGCGGCAGAGGACATAGGGCTTCTCCCAGCTGTGTGGCCTCAGACTAATCACTGCATTCTCTGAGTCCCCCTTGTCTCCCCAGAAGAATGAGGCTAAGGAGAGTACCTGCTGCACTGGGGTCAGTCACTGCAGCGGGCCTGCTCTCACCTGCTGAACTAGGGGGTGGGCAGGCCACAGGCTGTGCTAGGATAGTGCCCGAGAGCCAACGAAGACACTGGGTGGCCAGGGCAGCCCCAGAGCGGGCTCCACTTTAGCCGGTGGCCAGAGTCGGACACAGTGGGGTCCAGGTGTAAAAAAGTCAGGGCATGGGTGGGAGCTGGAATCAGGGCTTGAGAGACACCCCCCTGCTCTCCGCAGCTCCAGGGAGATTCTGGCAGCTAGCCTCAGTTCTGGCCCCCAGCAGGGCAGAGATGGAGACATTTGCTAGAACAGGAGGCTGCCACAGCACATGGTGGGGGAGGGGCAAGCAGCAGGAAACCCCTTCTGGGTACGGTCCTCCCCGAGGGGCCCTTGGTGCTTTCGTCAACACTTACTCTTCCCAGCACCCGCCCCACGCACCCCCACCTCTAGACCGAGAACCCACTGGCCAGCAGTGCCAGCAGTCAGGCCTCTGACCCACAGGGCAGTGCAGACAGCACCGATTCAACCGTAGCATCCCCTGCCCGCCCCGGGTGGCTCTCCTGTGCCCTCATCCGACAGGGAGACAGGCTGGGTGCCACTAAGGGAGGCACAAAGAGAGGAAAGTCGAATGTCCCACCCAAGATCAGTGTCACGCAAGGAGTCTGAGGCCAGCAAGGGAGACGGCGGCCTCTGCAACGGCCGCTGACTCCACGTCAGAGCAGGGACTGCTAGACTGGGCTGCGGAGGGGCTGGCAGGTGACAGAGTCAGCTCCGTGAGGGGTGAGCAGGCTGAAGGGGCTAGCAGCACGGCTGGCCTCTCCCTGGTCTCCACTGTGGCCTGTACTGCAGGCGCTGCCCCTCCTGTGGGGGGACGCTGCCTTCCATTGAGGGTGCCTCTTCCAATTGTACACCCGGAACCGGGGATGGCCACGGGACAGGCCCACTGGGATCGGACCCGAGCCAACGCTCCCTCAGTCACTGGGCCTTCATAAGCCCCTACTCTGACCCAGTGACGTCTGACTCCAGAGTTAGCATCGGTTCAGAGCCAGCATCCAGGAGTCCCCAGGTCTCAGATCTCCTTTTCCCCAGTGCACAGCCATAGAGATCCCTTTGGAGAAGGCTGGGAAAAGACGAACAGGATAAATTTGGAGGGTCCTTCCTCAAGGCACCCTGGTCCCCTCCATTCAGCGGCGTGGGTCTGAATGGAGGTTTTGGGTCTGTGACCTGGCTCCAGTCTGGGAATTCACTGAGGGCCGTGGTTCTGGTTTTTCTCGGGAGATGGGTTTTTTGTTTGTTTGATTGGTTGGGTTTGTTTTTTTTTTTTTTTTTTTTGAGAGGGAGTCTCGCTCTGTCGCCCAGGCTGGAGTGCAGTGGCACGATTTCCGCTCACTGCAAGCTCCGCCTCCCGGGTTCACGCCATTCTCCTGCCTCAGCCTCCGGAGTAGCTGGGACTACAGGCGCCTGCCACCACGCCCGGCTAATTTTTTGTATTTTTAGTACAGATGGGGTTTCACCGTATTAGCCAGGATGGTCTCGATCTCCTGACCTTGTGATCCATCTGCTTCGGCCTCCCAAAGTGCTGGGATTACAGGCGTGAGCCACCGTGCCTGGCTGTTTTGTTGTTGTTGTTTTTGTTTTTGTTTTTGACGGAGTCTTGCTCTTGTTGTCCAGGCTGGAGTGCAATGGCGCAACCTCAGCTCACTGCAACCTCTGCCTCCCAGGTTCAAGCAATTCTCTTGCCTCAGCCTCCCGAGTAGCTGGGATTACAGGCGCCCGCCACCATGCCCGGCTAATTTTTGTATTTTTAGTAGAGACGGGGTTTCACCATTTTGGCCAGGCTGGTCTAGAACTCCTAACTTCAGGTGATCCTCCCACCTCGGCCTCCCAAAGTGCTGGGATTACAGGGGTGAGCCACCACGTCTGGCTGGAAGGTTGTTTTTCTTTGAGACAGGGTCTCACTATGTCACCCAGGCTGGACTGCAGTGGCATGATCAAGGCTCACTGCAGCCTCAGCCTCCTGGGCTCAAGCAATTCTCCTGCCTCAGCCTCCCGAGTAGCTGGGACTACAGGTGTGTGCCACCACGCCTAGTTAATTTTTGTATTTTCTGTAGAGATGGCGGGGGTGGGGGTCTCAGTATATTGCCTAGGTTGGTCTCAAGCTCCTGGGCTCAAGTGATCCTCCTTCCCCGGCCTCCCAAAGTGCTGAGATTATAGGCGTGAGCCACCATGCCCAGCCTGACTCTGGGTTTTTTGTCTTAGACTTTTGTTCACTTGACCTAGAACTCTTCTGCTTACACAGATTAAGTAAGATTCAGTCAGCCTGGCACAGTGGCTCATGTAATGCCTGCACTTTGGGAGGCCAAGGCAGGAGGATCACCTGAGGTCAGGAGTTCAAGACCAGCCTGGCCAACTTGGTGAAACCGCGTCTCTACTAAAAATACAAAAATTAGCTGGGCGTAGTTGCACATTCCTGTAGTCCCAGCTACTCCAGAGGCTGAGGCAGGAGAATTGCCTGAACCCAGGAGGCAGAGGTTGCAGTGAGCGAAGATCGCACCCCTGCACTCCAGCCAGGGCGACAGAGTGAGAATCTGTCTCCAGGAAAAAAAAAAAAAAAAAAGAGGTCAGTCGGCTTCTGTCTATTTCACTTCTGGGAACACCATGATCCACAAGTCAACGCTGTGGGTCTCTGTGAGTCAGACTATTGTGATCGCTGGTTGACCTCTGCTGTGCACTGCAGCGGCCACGCCCACCTTGTTTTGAGCCTTTGAGCCCTGCCACCTGGCCCCTGCCCCCCGGGGGATCCACTTATTCCCCTGCACGTAGGTTTCCCAACCCAGGGACTGCAGTTGCCACTGTAATTCCAGATCTGCTGGAGAAAGGCCATCACAGAGCTCATGAAGGAGGAGTGTTCCCCTCACAGATTTATTTCTCGTGGGGGTAGTAAAAGGTGTGTCCTCTCTCCTCTCCTACTCCAGGGTGAGTAGGTCTCAAAAGATAAATCCACTCTGACACTCCAGCCTCCCCAAGCCTTTGAGTCCCATCCTCCGCCACGCAGAGAGGCAGGCCTGGCATTTCAGCCTCACTTTGTGTAGGTCACTTTTTGTTCTGTGTTGCAGCTCACCAACCAACCAGTAAACCCCAGCAGTGGCAGCACGAGGTCCAGAACCTCTGCTTAGTGGACCCGTATCAATAAACGCAACCTGACCCAATTTTTTGTTCCTTTCCCCATTATCCCTACTGTAGGGTCTCCTGGTTCCCTCCGCTTTTTTTTTTTTCTTTTTTTTTTTTTTGAGACAGAGTCTCACTCTGTCGCCCAGGCTGGAGTGCAGTGGTGTAATCTCAGCTTACTGCAACCTCCACCTCCCAGATTCAAGTGATTCTCATCCCTCAGCCTCCCAAGTAGCTGGGATTACAGGCATGAGCCACCACACTCAGCTAATTTTTGTATTTTTAGTAGAGATAGGGTTTCACCGTGTTGGCCAGGCTGCTCTTGAACTCCCGACCTCAGGTGATCCACCCACCTCAGCCTCCCAAAGTGCTGGGATGACGGGCATGAGCTACCACACCCGGCCTCCCCTGCTTTCTTTCTGTGTCCTGACCAAGAATCACAAAGTGCAGCCAGGCATGTGGCTCACGCCTGTAATCCCAGCACTTTGGGGGACTGAGGCAGGAGGATTGTTTGAGCCTAGGAATTCAAGACCAGCCTGGGTGAGATGGTAAGGCCCTATCTCTAATTTTTTAAAAATTAAATTAAAAAATTCTAGGCTGGGTGCAGTGTTCGAGATCAGCCTGGCCAACATGGCGAAACCCTATCTCTACTAAAAATACAAAAATTAGCCAGGCATACTGGCGAGCGCCTGTAATCCCAGCTACTCAAGAGGCTGAGGCACAAGAATTGCTTGAACCCGGGAGGCGCGAGACGGAGGCTGCAGTGAGCCGAGATCTCACCACTGCACTCCAGCCTAAATGACAGACCAAGACTCTGTCTCCAAAAAAAAAAAAAAAAAAAAAAAAAAATCTAGGTTGTTGGCTAAAACACTGAAAGAAACTGGCCCAGCCCTGAGCCAAATCCCTTAAACTTCCATATCCACTCCACACTGTGTCCCCTTGCTGCAGAGATATCAAGGGAGGGCACCTCTTCTCTCACGCTTTTGTGGCAAGGATACGCTGCGGCCTTCTGTAAGTCCCCCTAATAAATGCTCTGGACTGCCCACCCTGGCGTTTAGCGTTCCTTAGTTCAGAACCCAACTGGCCCCATCTTGCGATGCTTCGGGGCCATCCTGTGCCCTTTGGGGCACTCCTGGCCACCGCTTTTGGGGCGATGCCAGCTGTGGGTTCTGCAGGGTGAAACATCCACCCTTAAAATCCACTCCCACATGCTCCCCGGATTTCTGTGGGTATAAATTGGGAAAATGGTGCATTTCTTGTGGAGCCTTGCTCCATGCCCTCCAGGGCCTGGGGCAGGCCCCATGTGTGCTGAGCCTGTGCACATGCTGTGCCCATCACTGCTGAGCTAAGCCCTCCTGAGTCCCCCTCCCTGACCCCTGGAGCTTCCTCCATACATCCTAGCATCATTACTCTGCTGCAGTTGCTCCCAGCCCTATCATCCTCTGACACTACCTCACTACCAGGTCTCCCCAGCTATGCTGTGAGACCTTGAGCGCGGGGCCTCACCTATCTCGTTCACAGCTGCACCCCCAGCCATATTTTTTTTGGCAAATATTTACTGAAAGGATACTCAGTAAATATTTGCAAAGTTTTTTGGGGGGTTGTTTTTTTTTGGAGGCACAGTCTCTGTTGCCCAGGCTGGAATGCAGTGGCAGGATCTCATGTCACTGCAACCTCTGCCTCCTGGGTTCAAGCGATTCTCCCACCTCAGCCTCCCGAGTAGCCAGGATTACAGGTGTGTGCCACCACACCTGGCTAATTTTCGTATTCTTTTAGTAGAGACGGGGTTTCCTCATGTTGGCCAGGCTGGTTTTGAACCCCTGACCTCAGGTGATCCTCCTGCCTCGGCCTCCCAAAGTGCTAGGATTACAGGCGTGAGCCACCATGCCTGCCTTTTTTAGCTATATAAAGGCCTGACACTCATGTCCTGGCATCTCTGATGTTGTTAATGAAGACAGCAGGGCCGGGGCAAGGTGGCTTACATGTGTAATCCTAGCATTTTGGGAGGCCAAGGTGGGAGGATCATTTGAGTCCAGGAGTTGAAGAGCAGCCTCGGCAACATAGTGAGACCCCATCTCTACAAAAAATGTAAAAATTATCCAGCATGGTGGTGCCCACCTGTGGTCCCAGCTACTTGGGAGTCTGAGGTGGGAGAATCACTTGAACCTGCGAGGTCAGTGCTGCAGTGAGCCACGCTGCACCACTGTACTCCAGCCTCGATGTCAGAGCAAGACCCCACCCCATCTCAAAACAAAAAAAAAGACAGTACATCTGAATGTTTCATTTGTTTATGGATTTCCACCTGATTACTCCAGAAAGTAATTACTTAAGATGGGGGGTGATTTCAGCATCACCCACCCTCCTACATGGCCAGGCCTCCGAGCATGTACAGTAAGGCACAGTCACCACACCTTGGGAAGGGCCTCCCTGCAGGTGTGAACTGCAGGCCTCAGCCCTGTGCTGGTTAGAGTTATGGAGCAACAGCCGCTTTCCTCAGCAGGAGTGAGGCAAGCTACTTCCGCACAGATTGTGAAACAGGGTTTAGGTTTCTCCCCTCGTGGACGAGAGGCCAAGGGTGTGCCCCATCAGCCTGCCTCCCCAGCAGGTCACAGACCATCCCCACCCTGGCTGGCCTGGAAGGGTTTCACCAGAGCAGATCATGCAGTGACCAGGGCCCGGGCGGCTGGCAGGGGCGGCCTCCGTTTCCATTCTGTCTCCTAAGCAGCCTGGGAGATGTGGGCCTAAGCTTCGGTGAGGACGAGAGTCTGTCTTGGAATTGGGCCTCACAGGGGAGAGTCCGGAGACAGGGCCAGGAAAAGAAGGTGAGGGTGTAACGTCATTCAGAGACCAGCTGCACCCAGGGCTCACCTCCTGGAGGCACCTAGAGTGAGCAGGGGGCTAAGTCAGCCGACAATGTGGCTGCACAGCCCAGGCCTGTCCCAGCAGAAGGCATGAACCACCAGCAAATGAGTCTCTTTTCCAAGAAACGAAAAGGTCTTGTTCAGAGCCGGGGTCTTGGGAGTGTCCTGATGTTTCAACCACTGCGCCCTGCCTTCCTGTCTCTACGCCCAGGGTTCCAACTCCAAGGTGGAATGGCCAACGTGTGGCCTCAGTGCGGTGGCCGTCTGGGGTAGGTGTGGGCTGCCCGCCTAGTGACCCTGGGAGGCAGAAGTTTCTTTGCCTGAAAGAAAGGAGAGGGGGCGGAAAGTAAGCGGGGACAGAAAGCAAGCAGGGGCGGAAAGCTGGGGGCGGGGGCAGTGGAAAGCCAGGGTGGGGGCAGAAAGCAAGTCACTGCAAGGCAGAGCTTCAGGTGCCGTTCCCTGTGCTTTCACACTCTGCCCTGGCCTGCAGGCCAGAGGGGAGCTGAAAAGACCAGATGCCCGACTCAGGGGAGTCTGTGTACCCCATTTTGTTCTGAGATCCACAGGAGAACCCAGAATCTCTTCTCCCTCCACTCACACGGAGGACAAATAACAACAAAAGGACGAAAATATCGCAGGTTTACCACGCACCAGGCCCTGACAGGCTGCTCGCTCAACCGCACAGCACGGTGATGGCCATGAGCGTGTGCTGTTAACAACCCCATTTGAGGCCAGGCACAGTGGCTCAAGCCTGTAATCCCAGCACCTTAGGAGGCCAAGGCCCAGAGGAGTTCAAGACCAGCCTGGGCAACATAGTGAGACCCCCATCTCTATAAAAATTTTAAAAATTGGCTGGGTGCGGTAGCTCACGCCTATAATCCCAGCACTTTGGGAGGTTGAGACAGGCAGATCACCTCAGGTCAGGAGTTCCAGACCAGCCTGACTAACATGGTGAAACCCCGTCTCTACCAAAAAAACAAAAATTAGCCAGGCGTGGTAGTGGGAGCCTGTAATCCCAGCTACTCGGGAGGCTGAGGCAGAAGAATCACTTGAACCCGGGAAGCAGAGGCTACATTGAGCTGAGATCGGCCATTGCACTCCAGCCTGGGTGACAGAACAAGACTCTGTCACCAAAAAAAAAAAAAAAAAAAATTAAAAATTAACCAGGTGTGGGCTGGGTGTGGTGGCTCATGCCTATAATCCCAGCACTTTGAGAGGCCAAGGTGGGCAGATCACCTGAGGTCAGGAGTTTAAGACCGCCTGGCCAACATGGTGAAACCCCGTATCTACTAAAAATACAAAAATTAGCTGGGCGTGGTGATGCGTGCCTGCAATCGCAGCTACTTGGGAGGCCAAGACAGGAGAATTGCTTGAACCAGGAGGCAGAGGTTGCAGTGAGCTGAGATCGCGCCACTGCACACCAGCCTGCACGGCAGAGCAAGACTCCATCTCAGAAAAAAAAAAAAAGGATGAGAATTCATCAAGCTATTATTGTGTGCCAGGCCCAGGTGCACATGACACGCAGCTGTCCTCACAGCCCTGCTACCACCGCCACTCTGCAGAGGAGGAGGCAGGCTCTGAGCGGCTAAGAAGCAAGGCCACAGTCCTAGCCAGTGGGAGACACAGCCACACAGACTGGGGCCTCAGGCTCTGCCTGCCCCGCCCCTGACTCTAGCCTCCGGGAAAGGCCAGGCCTCTGAGGAAAACCATTTGCCACATTCTCACTCTGAAGCCCCTTTTTGGGACAGTCATGATCAACCAAGCGAGGAAGCGGAACACCAGCTCCTTTGCCCCTGCGCTGCAGCCGTCTTTCAGGGGGATCCTGGACAGTTCCCAGGCAGCGTGACTTGGTGGCCCCGTACCCTGTCATGGTAAGTGGACAAGCACCAACACTGGGCCCCCCAGCCTGGGCTCAAAGGCCAACAGGCCTGGCCCCAGCTGTGCAAAGCAAGCTCACCTTTAGGGACAAACTTCAGCGAGCTGCTGAATATTCAGAATCGGGACTGCCCCGGCTTGGGGCCGTCATTCAGGAACTCGTGACCCAACCCATTGCCACACTTGCCACAGGACACCTGGAAAGATCACAAGGCAGCTGGGTGAGCTTCTGGCCACGAAACAGCCACAGTGAAGGCCCTTACTGGGGCTGGCAGATGGTGTTTCTTCCCACACACCCATTTCCCAAGCTGACCGCCGACATAAGAGGTTGACCTTTGTCCTGGAGCCCGTACAGGAAACCTGTCCTGTTTCCCACATTTGCACCAGAAGGCCAGGCTCTCCCAATAGCCTGGGGTGGCAGCTCCCTGGCAGAGGCAACAGGCCTGGAATAGACGCCTCTAAGCCCCTGGAGCTGTGGGGCAAGCAGAGGGAGGAAGATGGGACTGGCTCTCTGCTCTCCCTGGCTGCCCCCATCCCTCCCCCACCCCTGTGGCCTCTCACCTTCAAGGCTTCAGATCTATTGTGCTCCGGACGCTTGGCCACGCTGTCGGCGTGAATGGTCTCGGTGAACGCCGGCCATGGAGACGAGTGTGCGTACTTCGAGCGGCTGGAGAACAGCTCATAGCCACACTTGGCACACACATAAATGCCTGTGGTGGAAGGAGAGGCAAATGTGGAGTCATCAGCTCCTGCCTTTCTGGGGTCAAGCTCCCAAATCCACCAACCCAGGCAAAGACAGCGCTGCCCCCGTTCCAAGGGTAGGCTGTGCTCCTTCCCCAGGCACCCGCCACAGGAGGCGCTGTGCTGAGCTCACATTTAGTAGATGTGCCAGAGACCAGGGGAGTCCCCTTTCACAATTATCTCCTGATTCTTCTCATAGCCCCGTGACGGGGCATCTCCTAACATTTCCATCTGTGCTTGGTGATGCAAAGACACCCAGCTACAAGCGTGTGCAGCGTGAAGGAACTCCCCCTCACCCCACTAGTTCCCCCAGGAACATAGAGGGCAGGGGCCCTGATGTGGCCCAACCACCTGGTCCCTCTCCTTTCTCAAGTGGTCCTCCCTGCTGCCCAACGAGGCCCTAAGCTGGACACCCAGGCACTGCCCTGCTCTCCAGGCAGGAAGAGAACAGTCCCAGAGAAAAGGCCTCCAGGCCACACAGGAGCCCAGGAAAAAAGAGGGCTGGGGACAACAGATTTCAGCCTACCCACAAAGGATCACTTTCGAGTGGAGGGGGTGGGAAAGTTGCAAAACTGACTTGCAGAACTGTTTTAAGGACTGAAAACAAGAACCTCCAGGGGTGCTGAGTCACCTCTCACCCATCACCTGGGGACACCCTCCCCTGGAGACTGTAAACTACCCAGCCTTTTCCAGGAACTGGAGAAAAAAGCAAAGAGAAGCCAGCAGCTGCTGTGGAAGTGGAGTTTCTGGCTTGGCAGAGCAGCCTGAGGACAACTGGGGTCCACAGCCAGAGAGTCTTGTTGGGGGAGGCTTTGCCGGGATGGTCCTGTGTCACAGCCCAACCCGCTACAGGGGTGGCACCCAGCAGATCCGCCCAAGGAGACCAGTGCACTCAGACTTGCCTGTGGATGTGTTTTTACCAAATTAGTCCACTACCGGGCGAGCCCAGCCCAGAAGGGATTCATCAGGGCCAGTGTGGAGGGCTGGCCATGCCCCAAACCACCCCATCCTGCCTGCCTGGTCAAAATTCACTGGCTGTTGGCAGGTGCCTGGTGGCACTCCTGGTTCCCCAATTTGGAGTCCCTGGGCATGGGGGGAGGCACCTGGGCCGGTGCCTTCTATGCTTGCCGGACTCCTCCCAGAGATCCCGGACCCGGGGGAATGGGAAGGGCCAGGGTAACACCTGCGGGATGACCCGCGAAGGGGCGCCCCGGCCACAGGAGCTGGCCCTGGACAAGAACCTGGCCTCTCCGAAGCCCCGACCCTAACCCGAATTCCCCCAGCGCCATCACTTTGGAGTGTACGGGGTAGGGAAGGGGTACCACCCCCACGTATCCTGATCCCTTAGACCCCGCCCCCCCGAAACGGCACGTTCACACTCGAGGCCTGCCCCCTCCAGGACGGTGAGCCCCAAGGCCCCCTCTCCTCGGGTACCCCACTCTCCTCGCCCCCAGGCTCCCCACTCCTCCGCAGTCCTTTTGACCCCTGTTCGCTTCTCCCCGGCAGCCACATTCGCCCCCATTCCCGGCTTGGGAGAGACATCACCCCCGGAGGAAGGCGGCGCCCCCGCTAATGCGCGCCCCCCGCCGCGCTGCCCTCCCAGCGAGAGGCCGCAGGACCAACCAGGCTCAAAGTGATTCTGGAAAACCTCGCCCCCGAAGAAGCTGCAGAACGACATGGCGCCACCGGAACCGCAGCGTGCTTGCCGCTCCCAGCTGACCAAAGGCTGCCGACCCGACGACCGCCGGGACCCGCGTCCACCTCCCCGCCCCTCCCGAGGACCAATCGCTCCCCGGAGTGCGAATCCCGGCTTCCGCCTTCGGGAGGCCCCGCCCCTCCTGAGGGATGGTCCAATACGATCTTCCCAGCTGGCCCCACCCACGTTAACTCCCTGGGACCTCTCCTGGGCCACTTCCCCAAGGCCCCGCCCCCCTGGTGCCAGTCCAATCGCATCTCTCCCGCAGGCCCCGCCCATGGAAACTCCCAGGGACCACCCCTGGGCCGCTTCCCCAAGGCCCCGCCCCTGCCGCCCTGCGCGCCCTGCGCGCCCTGGTGGCTAGGGGCGCACGTGGGGCCTGGCCAGGTAGGCGGCGGCGCGAACCCGTAGGGTCGTGTCCCCCCAGTCCAGTCCCTGGTGCTAAGCCCGGAGCTGCCGGAGGTCATGCAGCCTTTCTGCGCCCAGGTGAAACCGCCTTTGCAAAATTATGACTGAAACAGTGAAAGAGATCTAACTCAGCCGACTCTATCTTGCTTCTAACCTCCAAGCTGTCCTTGTTCATCCCTGGTGGTAGGTTGAAAAAACTTTGGGAGAAACTCAGTTTATAGTTTTTTGTTTTTTTCTTTCTTTTGAGACGGAGTCTTACTCTGTCTCCAGGCTGGAGTGCAGTTGCGCGATCTCAGCTCACTGCAACCTCCAACTCGCTGGTTCAAGCAATTCTCCTGCCTCAGCCTCCGGAGTAGATGGGATTACAATCATGCGCCACCACGCCCGGCTAATTTTGTATTTTTAGTAGAGACGAGGTTTCTCGATGTTGGCCAGGCTGGTCTTGAACTCCCGACCTCAGGTGATCCGCCCACCTTGGCCTCCCAAAGTGCTGGGATTACAGGTGTGAGCCACCGCGCCCAGCCAGTTTATAGTTTAAAACAAAGACAGTAACAGCCCTTTCCCAAAGCAGACCTCCTTCTTGCCTGGGGACTAGATTGCATTTTTAGGACTAACATTAGCCACAATATTAGGAATTATGGTTTAGGAGTCGTGCATCTGGAGGCTACAAGATTCTGACCCTCCCTAAGCTGCCCCTAAGATCAGTGCTTGAGATATTTTGCCGACCCTGCACTTGACGGATCTGCTGGCACCAACCAGATTGATAAACTGGCTCATCTGATCTTGTGGCCACCACCCAGGAGCTGACTCAGCGCAAGAAGACAGCTTCTAGTCCCTGTGATTTCATCCCTGACCAATCAGCACTCCTGGCTCACTGGCTCCCCCCACCCGCCAAGTTATCCTTAAAAACTCTGCTCCCCGGCACTCCAGCAGCCTGGGCGACAAGATCAAGACTCTCTCTCAAAAAAAAAAAAAAAACCTCTGCTCCGCAAATGCTCAAAGAGATCGATTTGAGTAATAAAACATAAAACCCCGGTCTCCCGCACAGCCGGCTCTGCGTGAATTACTCTTTCTCTATTGCAATTCCCCTGTCTTAATGAATCAGCTTTGTCTAGGCAGCAGGCAAGGTGAACCCCTTGGGCGGTTACACAGCGCTCTGAGACATCGCAGGAAGAGTCGCCTCCGGCCTTTGTTAGACATTGGGGCAGACAGTGCGGTGCGCTTCAGGGTTCATCCACCCCATGCAGCCTACAAGTCTCCCGAGGTCTCCGGCGTTTCCTTCTCCAGATGCTTCTTTTGGGGGCCCTGGTTGAGGGGGTGGTGCAGGAGGAGCCTTAGTCACAAGAGTCTGGCCAGAAACACGCCCTCCCCCAGCCAGCCTCTAGATCACTCAGGGCCGGCCCTGCTGCCCCCCTAAGGCTGCTTCCTCCCCCACCTTCTCTTCTAAAGAATCAGTGCCCAGGGATAGACCCTTAAGAGTCTCTCCTGCAGGCCGGGCACGGTGGCTCACACCTGTAATCCCAGCACTTTGGGAGGCCGAGGCGGTCGGATCATGAGGTCAGGAGATAGAGACCATCCTGGCTAATACGATGAAACCCCATCCCTACTAAAAATACAGAAAATTAGCCTGACGTGGTGGCACGTGCCTGTAGTACCAACGACTGGGGAGGCTGAGTCAGGAGAATTGCTTGAACCCAGGAGGCGGAGATGGCAGTGAGCCAAGATCACGGCACTGCACTCCAGCCTGGGTGACAGAGCGAGACTCCATCTCAAAAAATAAAAAATAAAAAAAAAAAAGAGTCTCTCCTGCAGTTGAGCTCAGGGGATTCCCTGCCAGCTCCAGCTCCCTACTCGGGCAGGCTGGATGTGGAGCTGGAGCCCCAGAGAAGAACAAGGATGGGGGCAGTGAGCTCACCATGAAGGCCCTCTTCTCTTGGGCTGTCTGGAAGCGGCCATGGCCGAACTTGGAGGTGGTGTCAATGAACTTGAGCTCAATATTCTCCACGGCTTGGCGACTGTGGTGCACCAGGAGGGACTGGGGAATCCATGGTAAAGTAGACATCAAGGGTGGGGATCCCCCACACCCTGCTGTGAACCTCCAAGCCCCACCAGGAAGGTCTTGCTCACCTAGTTCCTACCAGAGCCCTCCCCTTCTGCTCCCACCACTCCGTCCCGCTCGTAGCAGGCCGCAGGGCAGGACAGGCTGGCAGCCCTCGGGCACCCAGTCCCCAGCCCACCCAGCACTGCCAACCTTTCTCAGCGTAATGACCCGCTTCTTGGTACCAGCAATACAACCCTTCAGCATGACGAAGTCGTTGTTCACTTCCCCGTAGTGGGGGAAGCCACCCTGCAGAGGACACAGGTCAGAGGCCAGGCCCGGAAAGGGCTTCTGAGTTAGTGGGTGGCTGGGGGCCCTAGCAGAACCCCCACGGGGGGCAGTGATAGGCAGGAGCGCCGTGCCCAGCCCCCAGATGTAGGGGTGACTGTCACGCCGCCCCTACTGAGGGCAGCATCTGAGTCACAAGCTAAGTCCTTTTCATGCATTATCTCACTTGACAGTCTGCATTTTTGTTGGGGGAGACTGAGGATCAGAGGAGTGGAGTCACTTGCTCCAGCCTCCACAGCTGCTAAGTCCTGGAGATGCGGTTTGAGCCCAGGTGGCCTGACTCCCAGGCCACAGTAGGAGCTGCCGCGCTCCACACCCACATGACAGCAGCTGGAGTGGAAGCTGCCTCCAGAGGAGGCTTGGAGGATGTGGGACGCAGCAGAGATTTCTTGCTTGTGACCATATCCAAATGTTTTGGACAGCCAAGGCAAGGGTCCCACATAACTGCCCAGCTGTCAAGGTCTTCTGTCCAGTGTGCCTGGCGGGGCAGCGTCCAGCTGTGGGGCAAAAATCTTGAGCCCTTGGGGCAGGGAGCGTCCAGCTGAGGCTGGAGCATGCCCCCTACATGTATACCAGGCCCCCTCGGCCAGCCTGACCCCACTCCAGCCATCATCAGCGGTGTGATGGGCCTGGCAGTCGCCCCCTCCCGGCCTCACCAGCGGTGTGATGGACTTGGCAGTCACGTCATAGCTGGTGGATGCATTGTTCTTCACCAGCTTCCCGTCCTCCATGTGCGGGCCCCTGCCGATGCGGAAGATCTGCCAGAAGGGGGCACATGCCAGGGGCAGGAAGTGGTCTCTGAGGCCAGCAGCCCATCCAGGCCCATCCACCCACATGCTCAGACTCAGTGCTGGTGGGGGCATCTTGTGTCCCCGGCAGTGTCTGGGTCATGCACCCCACCCACTGAGGCCAGTACTGAGGGCTGGGGTCCGACCACACAGTGTCCCCCTACCCCGGCTGAGGACGCACCTTCTTGTTGAGCTCCGTGCGGTGGTGATAGCCCTTCTGTCCGGCCCGAGCAATGGAGCAGCCCACGCGGGCGGGGTGCCAGGCGCCAATGCAGGCCACCTTGCGCAGGCCCTTATGGGTCTTCCGCGGCAGCTTCTTGGTATGCCAGCGGCTTGTGACCCCTGTGAGTGAGAGGGGCTGGTGCTTGAGAGGCCAGGCTGGTCCCCACTGCCTCCAGGCAGCCTGCCCTGGGGCTGCCATCCTCACTGAGCCCTACCTTTGACGCCTCGACCCTTGGTGACAGCAATGACATCAATGACCTCACTCTGGCTGAACACGCTGTGCACGGGCACCTGCTTCTCCAGCCGGGCCTGGGCCCAGGCCACCTTCTCGGCCACCGTGCCACCATTCAGCTGGATCTCCATGATGTGGGCCTTCTTCTGCCGGAAGGGCAGCAGTTTCATCTGCAGGACATGGCCGGAGGTCACGCCACGGCCCACGGGATCACACCCCCACCTGAAACATGGCATGGCCAGCAGTGACCCCTGCCGCCTTCCACGCATGCATTCATTCACAGGTGTTCCCAGGATCAGGTTGCAACCCACGTGTTGTGCTAGGCACTGCGGATCCGGTGCAGAATGACGCAGACAGAGTCCCACACCTCGGGAGCCACCATCTCACTGGGGGACAGAAGGAAGCCAAGTAACTCTTGGAGAGGACAGTGCGCTCTGATGGGCTATGGGGGCTGGTGTTTCAGATACAGTCGTCAGGGCAGAGAGGGCTTCTCTGAGGAGGCGCCGCTGCTAACAAGTAGGAGCCACGAGGCAAACACTGGAGAGGCTCTGGGCAGCAGGACCCTGCACTTGCACAGGCCTGGTGGCAGAGGTGGTCTTGGAAAGTTGGTGGGACAGAGAGGAGACCAGTGTGGGCAGACGGTGGGGAGCAAGGGGCGTGGGGCAGCGCCTGGAGGTGGGGAGCTCGGACTTTCTTCCAAGTGCAAGCTGTGATGTGATCTGATCGGATTTTTTTTTTTTTTGAGTCTCGCTCTATCGCCCAGGCTGGAGTGCAATGGCATGATCTCGGCTCACTGCAAACTCCGCTTCCCAGGTTCCTGCCATTCCCCTGCCTCAGCCTCCTGAGTAGCTGGGACTACAGGCGCCCGCCACCTCGCCCAGCTAATTTTTTGTATTTTTAGTTGAGACAGGGTTTCACTGTGTTGGCCCGGATGGTCTGGATTTCCTGACCTCGCGATCCGCCCGCCTCAGCCTCCCGAAGTGCTGGGATTACAGGCATGAGCCACCACGCCCGGCCTTCTTTTAATGGAGTCTCGCTCTGTCGCCCAGACTGGAGTACAGTGGGGCGATCTCGGCTCACTGCAACCTCTGCCTCCCTGATTCAAGTGATTCTCCTGCCTCAGCTTCTTGAGTAACTGGGATTACAGGTGTGTGCCACCATGCCCGGCTAATTTTTTTGTATTTTTAGTACAGTTGGGGTTTCCCCATGTTGGCCAGGCTGGTTTCAAACTCCTGACTTCAAGTGATCTACCCACCTTGGCCTCCCAAAGTGCTAGGGTTACAGGCATGAGCCACTGCACCTGGCCTGATTTTTATTTTTTTATATTTTTATTTTGAGACAGGGTCTCGCTCTGTCACCCAGGCTGGAGTGCAGTGGCATGATCAAGGCTCACTGCAGCCTCAGCCTCCCGGGCCGAAGCAATCCTCCCACCTTAGCCTCCTGAGTAGCTGGGATGACAGGCACTCACCACCATGCCCAGTTGTTTTTTGGTTTTTTTTTTTTTTTTTTTTTGAGATGGAGTTTTGCTCTGTCGCCCAGGCTGGAGTGCAGTGGCGCAATCTCGGCTCACTGCAAGCTCTGCCTCCTGGGTTCACGCCATTCTCCTACCTCAGCCTCCCGAGTAGCTGGGACTACAGGTGTGTGCCACTACGCCTGGCTAATTTTTTGTATTTTTAGTAGAGATGGGGTTTCACCGCGTTAGCTAGGATGGTCTCGATCTCCTGACCTGATCTGCCTCGGCCTCCCAAAGTGCTGGAATTACAGGCGTGAGCCACCGCGCCTGGCTTTTTTTTTTTTTTTTAATTTTTTGTAGAGATGGGGATCTCCCTATGTTGCCAAGGCTGGTCTCGAAGTCCTGGGTTCAAGCAATCCTCCTGCCTCAGCACCCCTCTCCAAGTAGCTGGAACTACAGGCATGCACCACCATGCCCAGCCAATTTTTAAATTTTTTGTAGAGACGAGGTCTCGTTAAGTTGCCCAGGCTGCCACCTTGGCCTCCCACAGTGCTAGGATCACTGCTGTGAGCCACCGGGCCTGATTTTTGTTTTTTTGTTTTTTCTGGTTTGTTTTTTTTTTTTTTTGAGACTCTATCGCCCGGGCTGGAGTGCCATGGTGCGATCTCGGCTCACTGCAACCTCCACCTCTCAGTTTCAAGTGATTCTCCTGCCTCAGTCTCCCAAGTAGCTGGGATTGCAGGTGCCCACCATGCCCAGCTAATTTGTTTGTATTTTTACTAGAGATGGGGTTTTGCCATGTTGGCCAGGCTGGTCTCGAACTCCTGACCTCAGGTGATCCGCCTGCCTTGGCCTCTCAAAGTGCTGGGGTTACAGGCGTGATCCACCATGCCTGGCTTGATTTTTTTTTTTTTTTTTTGGTAAGGTCTCTGGCTGGTGCTGTGTGAGGCACAGGCTGTGCAACGTAGAGGTGGAGACAGAGAGGCCAGCGGGGAACACATAGTGACCCATAGGTATGTATGGGGCAGGCATGTATGAGGCATGTATGTACGGGGCAGGTATGGACGGGGCAGGTACGTAGGGGGCAGGTACGTAGGGGGCAGGTACGTAGGGGGCAGGTACGTACGGGGCAGGTACGTACGGGGCAGGTACGTACGGGGCAGGTATGTGGGGGCAGGTATGTAGGGGGCAGGTATGTAGGGGGCAGGTATGTAGGGGGCAGGTATGTAGGGGGCAGGTATGGACGGGGCAGGTATGTAGGGGGCAGGTATGTAGGGGGCAGGTATGGACGGGGCAGGTATGTAGGGGGCAGGTATGTAGGGGGCAGGTATGTAGGGGGCAGGTATGTAGGGGGCAGGTACGTAGGGGGCAGGTATGGACGGGGCAGGTATGGACGGGGCAGGTATGGACGGGGCAGGTATGTAGGGGGCGGGTATGTATGGGGCAGGTATTTACAGAGCACCTCCTGCATACCAGGCTCTTGGTGGCAGCTGTGGCCCCGCCCAGGGCCTCTGCCTGTCTGGAGTCTATCCAGGGAGATGAACATGCACCAATGACTGGCCCAGGCATGGTGTACAAGTGTGCGAGCAGCTGGGGGCAGTGTGCGGGCTGTGGGAAGCTCAGGGTCGGGGGCACTGCTCTAGGGCCTCGGGAAGCCTTCCCTGAGGACAAAGATGCCAAAGAGTGTTCCAGAATAAGCTGGAGGGTGCCGCCTGCCTGTCAGCCTACAGCAAGCCAGACCCATGTACAAACACGGATTCCTGTGCACACTTACGCTGGAAACCGAAGGGAGGTGACCAGCCCTCCACACAGCACACTTGGCTGGGGACCCGGCTCTTCAGGGCGTGCCAGGGTCTTAGTTGACTAGCCGGCGTGGCTGATGCCCCCGGCACCCCAGAAGGCACCGATGCCTTTCAGCAGCCATGCCTGGAGCTGCACGTGGCCAGCCAGGCTGGTCAGCCGCTCCTCTGGGTCTGTGCCGAGGCTCAGGTATTTTTAGGCTGACATTTGCCACAGCTCCTGGAAGCTGGGGTGAGGGAGCATGGGCCTAGAGACGGACCAACAGCGGAGGGCCGGGGGCTGACCTGAGTGTGGACAATGACCCGAATGACCTTGCAGTACTTCTTCATGGCGGCGAAGTCCTTCTGTAGCTGCTTCTTTCCGTCTGTGTCCCGCCACCTCTTGCAGGCCTTGGTGAAGGCTTTCTTCTTGCTCTTGTGCCTGAGCCACGCACAGGAGGGTGCTCAGAAGCCCCCAACCGGGGCAGCTCCCCAGGCCTATCCTGCCCCCACCTCACCCCCAGCCCACCAAGCAAGGGTCCTACCGCTGGGACCGCCCCCAACCCAGAGGCCTCTGAGCTGGTTCCAGCCACCATCTTTGAACATAGACTGTCTCTCCCTCTCTAGGCCCCGGTTTCCTCCTCTGTAAAGTGGGTACCCTCCCTGTCTCCCAGGGCCTGAGAGTGAGTGGCAGAGGTGCAGAAGCTCAGAGAAGGGGGCTGGCCAGCCCTGCAGTCCAGGCACCTAGAGACCACCCCACCTGCCACATGGCTCAGACTGCTGGTCCCACTTCTCAAGGGTGCAGTGGGTGCCATGGCCAGGCACCTCGGGCTTGGGAGCCATCCTTTCTTTTTTGTTTTTGGAGATAGGGTCTCACTTTCTCTCCCAGGCTGGAGTGCAGTGGCACAAACACAGCTCACTGCAGCCTGGAGCTCCCAGGCTCAAGCAATCCTCCCACGTCACCCCCCATGTAGCTGAGACCACAGGCATGCGCCACCATGCCCGGCTAATTTTTTGTATTTTTTTGTAGAGACGGGTTTTGTCATGTTGCCCAGGCTGGTCTCAAAGCCCTGAGCTCAAACGGTCCGCCTGCCTTAGCCTCCCAAAGTGCTGGAATTATAGGAGTGAACCATTGTGCCCAGCCAGAAGCCATAGTTTCTAACCCTCACCAGAGTTCTGGGAGGTGGATATTATTATTATTATTATTATTATTATTATTATTATTATTATTCCCATTCTATAGGTGAAGAAACCAAGGTTTCTTTCAGGACTTACTGCCAGGGAAGATTTGAGGCCCGAGAATACCTTTCTATGTGTAAGAGCTTCTCAGCTGGCTATTTCACTTTTCACAATGGCTGCTAGGAAACTCAGAGCCAATGCTAACATTCCATCAAATTAGCCTTTTGGTTTTTTGTTTGTTTTTTGACAGGGTCTCACTCTGTCGCTCACACTGGAGTGCAGTGGCACAATCTCAGCTCACTGCAATCTCCACCTCCCAGGCTCAAGCGATTCTCCTGCCTCAGCCTCCCAAGTAGCTGGGATTACAGGTGTCTGCCACCACGCCCAGCTTATTTTTTTATTTTTTATTTTTTTTGTATTTTTAGTAGAGATGGGTTTTCACCATGTTGGCCAGGCTGGTCTCGAACTCCTGACCTCAAATGAGCCACCCGCCTTGGCCTCCCAAAGTGCTGGGACTACTATAGGCGTGAGCCACCACAAGCCGCCCACATTAGCCTTTTAATTAACCCTGAGGATTAGAATATTTGTTTCCTCTTTTTCCTCCATCCTGATTTCATCTCCAGCCTTCTAGTACTCATGTTTTTTGTTGTTTGTGTTTTTCTTGAGATTGAGACAGGGTTTCACTCTGCCACCCAGGCTGCAGTGCAGTGGCACGATCTCAGCTCACTGCAACCTTCACCTCCCGGTTCAAGTGATTCTTCCACCTCAGCCTCCTGAGTAGCTGGACTACAGTTGCGCACCACCACAGCCAGCTAATTTTTGTATTTTTTGGTAGAGATGGGGTTTCACCATGTTGGCCAGGCTGGTCTCAAACTCCTGACCTCAAGTGATCCACCCGCCTCGGCCTCCCAAAGTGCTGGGATTACAGGCGGGAGCCAGCACGCCCAGCCTACTCATCTTTTATTGAAATGAAGGCAACCACACAACACACACACACACACACACACACACACACACACAGACACTCCTACCTCCCACAGACCGTTGAGACTTCGCTTCCTACTCACCCACACCTATCATTTCAGCAAGAGCTAGAGCCTCAGGCACCAAACTTCTGTGGTCCCAGCAGCCCTTGGACGGCCCAGCCAAGGGCGGTGCTCACCAGTCCTTGTAGAATCGGCGCCGGCACTCGTCACTGAGGTGTTCTGCAAAGATGGTCTTGAAGCTCCGGAGACCTCGAGGGGTGGCCACATAGCCCACCACGCCCACCACCACTAGGGGCGGCGTTTCTACAATTGTCACCGCCTCCACCTCCTCCCGTTTGGAAATTTCTGGATGAGACACAGGGATGGGGCATGAAGGGGGACCTCCTGAGGCCTGTGGGGGAGGGAGTGGAGAGCCGCCCACACAGGGGCAGGCCAGGAGAGTGTGGGGCCAGCCAGGACAGCATCCCCCAGAGGGTGGGGCTGAGCCCAAATGAGCATTTGTTATTCTAATGATTACAATGGATTTCTTTTTCTGTTTTTGAGACAGGGTTTCACTCTGTCGCCCAGGCTGCAATGCAGTGGTGCAATCATAGCTCACTGCAGCCTTGACTTCCCAAGCTCAAGTGATCCTCCCACCTCAGCCTCCCAAGTAGCTGGGACTACAGGCACTCGCCACAACGACCAGCTAATTTTTGTATTTTTTGTAGAGATAGGGTTTCACGATGCTGTCCAGGCTGGTCTGCAACTCCTGGCCTCAAATGATCCTCCTGCCTCGGCCTCCCAAAGTGCTGGGATTACAGGCGTGAGCCACCATGCCCAGCCTGCATTATTTCTTACAACTACTTGTGAATCTACGATTAAAACAACAAAAACTAACTATATACATAGGCGTACATACGAAATAATGGTACATGAAATAGACCCGAAATGGCCAAAAAGTGCAGATGTCCTGGCAGGTGGTTTGAACCGAGGGCTTGGGGCGCTGGCCTTTGAATCCTAGCTCCTGCGCTTACCGCCCCGGTGACTGGACCAGGTTCCTCACTGCTTTGTGCCTCAATGTCCTCATCTGCGAGCTGGGGCCATGACAGAACCCGCCCGGAAGCCCTGCCTGTGCTCAGCGTCCACCACAATTCCCGGGGGTGAGGCCTGGTGCTCCCTGGGACTGTGGCCCTGTCTGGACCAAAAGCGTGAGTTCTGGCTCTGAGCATCTGGAAGGTTCAGCCCTCCCCCTCCCCCGAGGGTCCCAACTGTGACTCACTGAGCCCCGGCCGGTGCACCTCCCGCAGGGTGTGGGTCATGCCCGCCTTGTAGCCCAGGAAGGCCGTGAGGTGCACGGGCTGGCTGGGGTCATCCCGTGGCCACGTCTTCACCTTGCCCCGATGCCGGTGGCTCCTCTTATGGGGCAGGAAGCCCAGGTGTCCGTGCCGAGGGGCGGAAAATTTCCGGTGGGACTGGGGGGCAGGAAGAAAGGAGGTCAGACCTGGGGTGTCCCTGGCGGTAGAGCTGGATGGTCCCAGAACCCATACCTGGAGAAATGGACTAGAGGCTTCAGACTGAGGCCTGTGCTCAGCATCTCCCCTGTCTGCCTACAGGAGGGGAGAGGAAGTTTCACCAAGAGGCAGCGTCTTTGGGATGGGGTCTCCATAGCCACAGGCTTCCTGCCTCTGTGGGCTCAGCCTGGGGCCCAGGAGGGTCGCACCCATACTGCAGCCAAGGGCTCCTGGGGCAGGTGGCCGCTGCCATCTGTTCATCTCCAGGGCCCTCCCAGGCCCAGGAGCCCAGCCCTCGTCCCCTTGTTTCCCCCTCCAGCCTCCCATCCCCTCACAAGCTGGGAGACTGTCCCTCTGAGGGAGCATCCAGAAGCCCAGCTGTCCCACCCCCTCAGAGTTCCAGCTCCAACCCCAGCCCACCCTCACCCTGGTCCCACCAACCATGGTGGCCGATCCCTGAAGGTCAGGAAGGGGCCTCGCCGCTAGCCGCCAGAGGTCGAGTGGCAGGGCCAGGACTCACAGCTGCCAGCTCCCAGATTAGCCCCTGGCACAGTCAGCAGGGTCTCCGGTGCCAGGAGCAGGCAGGGGCGGGGCAGTGTTGGGGGCATCAGATGGACAGCCTGAGTGGGGCACCTGGAGCCAGGGCTGGCACTCCTTTCCTCGATGGCCCTGGGACTGGGTCATGACCCTCCCAGGACAGGACTGGCCAGGCAAGGTGGGGGCCAAGGTAGCCGGTGGGGGCCTTCTCCCAGGCAGCGGCCAAAAGGAGGGGTCTGGAGCAGTTTGCCGACTTGGAGGCAGAGGGGGTTCCTGTCCTGAGGGCTGGGAGACAGCTGGATAAACAGCGGGGAGCAGGGCTGGGGACGGGGGAGACGAGGGGGAGGGCTGACTGCACCTTGAGGATCACCAGAGCTGTGCTTCCAGATTGAGATCCCTGGCTGACTGCAGTGGCTCATGCCTGTAATCCCAGCACTTTGGGAGGCTGAGGCAGGAGGATCGCTTGAGCCCAGGATGTCAGGCCACAGTGAACCTTGACTGCACCACTGCACTCCAGCCTGCGTGACTGAGCGAGACACTGTCTTAAAAACAAAAAAAAAGCCAGCCTGGCCAACATGGTGAAACCCCATCTCTACTAAAAATATAAAAATTAGCTGGGCATCGTGGTGTGGGCCTGTAATTCCAGCTACTTGGGAGGCTGAGGCAGGAGAATCACTTGAACCTGGGAGGCAGAGTTTGCAGGTTGCAGTGAGCCGAGATCGTGCCTCTGCACTCCAGCCTGGGCAATAGGGTAAGACTCCGTCTCAAAAAAAAAAAAAAAAAATCAAGATCTGACTCCTGTCATGCACAATCATTGAAATACTTCTATGAATTTATCTTTATTTTATTTTATTTTTTGAGACGGAGTCGCTCTGCTGCCCAGGCTGGAGTGCAGAGGCGTGATCTCGGCTCACTGCAAGCTCCCCCTCCCAGGTTCACGCCATTCTCCTGCCTCAGCCTCCCATGTAGCTGGGACTACAGGCGCCCGCCACCACACCCGGCTACCTTTTCGTATTTTTAGTAGAGATGAGGTTTCACTGTGTTAGCCAGGATATTCTCGATCTCCTGACCTTCTGATCTGCCTACCTCAGCCTCCCAAAGTGCTGGGATTACAGGTATAAGTCACCGCGCCCGGTCTTATTTAAAGAGACAAGGTCTCATTCCATTGCTCAGGCTGGAATGCAGCGGTGTGATCATAGCTCACTTGCAGCCTCAACCTTTTGGGCTTAAGTGGTCCTTCTACCTCAGCAGGACCTAATTTTTAAATGTGTTTTGTTGTAGAGGCGGGCGTCTCACCATGTTGCCTAGGCTGGTCTGAAACTCCTGGCCTCAAGTGATTCTCCTGCCTCAGCCTCTCAAAGTGCTGAGATTACAGGTATAAGCCACAGCACCTGGCCAAATTTAAATTTTGAATTTAAGTTTTGAATGAAGAGGGGGTTGAAATCTTATTTTTTTTTGAGACAGGGTTTCTCTCTGGTGCCCAGGCTAAAGTGTAGTAGCACAGTAATAGCTCACTGCAGCCTCAGTCTCCTGGGTTCAAGCAATCCTCCTACCTTCATCCCCCAGAGTAGCTGAGACCACAGGCACTTACCACCATGCCTCACTAATTTTTGTATTGTTTATAGAGATGGGGATCTCATTATGTTGCCCAGGCTGGTCTTGAACTCCTGAGCTCAAGCAATCTGCCTGCCTTGGCCTCCTAGAGTGCTGGGATTACAGATGTGAGCCACTGCGCCCCTCAAAATCTCTTTCAATTAGAAGATTCTACGGTTGTAAAGTTTTGTTTTTTTGGTTTTTTTTTTTTTTTTTTTTTTGAGATGGAGTCTCACTCTGTTGCCCAGGCTGGAGTTCAGTGGCACAATCTCGGCTCACTGTAACCTCTGCTTCCTGGGTTCAAGCTATTCTCCTGCCTCAGCCCCCCTAGTAACTGGGATTACAGGTGTGTGCCACCACGCCCGGCTGATTTTTGTATTTTTAGTAGAGATGGGGTTTCACCATGTTGGCCAGGCTGGTCTCAAACTCCTGACCTCAGGTGATCCACCCGCCTCGGCCTCCCAAAGTGCTGGGATTACAGGTGTGAGCCACCCCGCCCAGCCAGTAGTAAAGTTCTATAGCAGTGGAATTCTAGAGTTTTTCAGGCCTATGACATCTCTAAAATCTGTGGTTCTTACATCAATAGATACTAAGATTCTAGGCTACTAAAATGTCAAGATTGAAAGAAATATGAACCATGAGACCCAAACAAAGACTTTGGCTGGGCACGGTGGCTCATGTCTGTAATCCCAGAACTTTGGGAGGCCGAGGTGGGCAGATCATCTAAGGTCAGGAGTTTGAGACCAGAAACATGGTGGAACCCCGTCTCCACTAAAAATACAAAAAATTAGCTGGGCATAGTGGCAGATGCCTGTAGTCTCAGCTACTCAGGAGGCTGAGGCAGGAGAATCACTTGAACCTGGGAGGAGGAGGTTGCAGTGAGCCGAGATCACGCGCTGCACTCCAGTCTGGGCAACAGAGCGAGACTCTCTCTCAAAAAAAAGTTCATAATGTGAAGATCAAATGTTTCTGTGAGTGTAGATCCTGTTGTGTCCGGAATCGGTGGGTTCTTGGTCTCACTCACTTCAAGAATGAAGCCACAGACCCTCGCAGTGAGTGTTGCAGTTCTTAAAGGCGGGGTGTACCAGAGTTTGTTCCTTCTGACGTTCCGACGTGTTCGGAGTTTCATTCCTTCTGGTAGGTTCGTGGTCTCCTGGCTCACGAGTGAAGCTGCAGACCTTCGCGGTGTTACAGCTCTTAAGGCGTTGCGTCTGGAGTTGTTCGTTCCTGCCAGTGAGCTCGTAGTCTCGCTGGCTTCAGGAGTGAAGCTGCAGATCTTCGCGGTGAGTGTTACAGCTCATAAAGGCAGTGTGGACCTAAACAGTGAGCAGCAACAAAATTTATTGCAGCGAGAAAGAACAAAGCTCCCACACTATGGCAGGGGACCCCAACGGGTTGGCGCTACTGACTCGGGCAGCCTGCTTTTATTCTCTTATCTGGCCCCACCCACATCCTGCTGATTGGTAGAGCTGAATGGTCTGTTTTGACAGGGCGCTGATTGGTGCGTTTACAATCCCTGAGCTAGACACAAAGCTTCTCCACATCCCCACCAGATTAGCTAGATACAGAGTGTCCACACAAAGGTTCTCCACGTCCCCACCAGAGTAGCTAGATACAGAGTGTCGATTGGTGCATTCACAAACCCTGAGCTAGACACAGGGTGCTGATTGGTGTGTTTACAAACCTTGAGCTAGATACAGAGTGCCGATTGGTGTATTTACAATCCCTGAGCTAGACATAAAGGTTCTCCACGTCTCCACCAGAATCAGGAGCCCAGCTGGCTTCACCCAGTGGATCCCGCACAGGGGCTGCAGGTGGAGCTGCCTGCCAGTCCCGCGCGGTACGCCCGCGCGGTACGCCCGCACTCCTCAGCCCTTGGGTGGTTGATGGGACTGGGCGCCCTGGAGCAGGGGGCGGCACTCGTCGGGGAGGTTCGGGCCGCACAGGAGCCCACGGAGCTGGGGAGGCTCAGGCATGGCGGGCTGTAGGTCCCGAGCCTTGCCCCGCGGGGAGGCAGCTAAGGCCTGGCGAGAAATCGAGCGCAGCGCCGGTGGGCCGGCCTGCTGGGGGACCCAGCACACCCTCCGCAGCCGCTGGCCCGGGTGCTAAGCCCCTCATTGCCCAGGGCCGACAGGGCCGGCCAGGCGCTCCGAGTGCGGGGCCCGCCGAGCCCACACCCACCCGGAATTCACGCTGGCCCACAAGCACCGCGCGCAGCCCCGGTTCCCGCCTGCGCCTCTCCCTCCACACCTCCCCGCAAGCTGAGGGAGCCGGCTCCGGCCTTGGCCAGCCCAGAAAGGGGCTCCCACAGTGCAGCGACGGGCTGAAGGGCTCCTCAAGTGCCGCCAAAGTGGGAGCCCAGGCAGAGGAGGCGCCGAGAGCGAGCGAGGGCTGTGAGGACTGCCAGCACGCTGTCACCTCTCACTGTTTGTCTGTAGGGTTGATGGTTCTGTGTCGCTGGCCTCAGCCTCAGGACAGGACATGACCAGTGTCCCCCCTGGACACCAGCCAGGTGCCGTGCCAGGTGTGGAGATTGAAGATGTGGCCAGCAGGACCCTGCTCAGTGGAGCTGCCTAGAAGCACCAGAGTGCCCAGGGCCAGGATGGAACCATCAAAGCCGGCCAGAGGGCCCTGTGCCCAGGGTAGGTGTCTTCTCCCTATGAGCCGCCTAAGGGCAAGCCCTGCCTCCTGGCCTGCTCCCTGCCCTCCCCCAGACAGGCTCGCAAGTTAACTGGCACCAGCCAGTCCATGAGGGGCCCTTGTAGAGAGCGGGGCCCAGAGAAGTCTGTAGGGGCTAGGCAATCCAGGAAAGCTTCCTGGAGGAGTAGGGCGTTTGGAATCGCGTGCTATTTGTTCACTTTGTCGTGTGCGCTCTAACGGCCTGTGTTCTCCATCACAGTTTATCTTATTCCCTGCTGCACTCAGCACAGTGCCTGGCGCGCAGTGGGAACCGAATGACCCCCTCCTATTCCTTATGTCAGTTGCCTAGTGTCAGTTTCTTTCACCGTAAGCAGGAATGTGTCCGGTTCGCGGCTGCTTCCCAGGCCCCCAGACCAGCGACCAGCACCGCGTAGGCGCTCGGCACAGACCGAGAACGGAGGCCCCACGTGGGGGCGCCTTGCGGCGAGGCGGGTCCCGGCCGCGCCCGGCGGAGCCGGGGAACTACAAGTCCCATGGTGCATCGCGGCGCCAGCGCGCAGACGCAGCCGCCCTCGGCGTCCTCTGTAGCGGGCGACCTAGGCCGCGGGACCGGGACGGAGGTAGAGGCCAGGGCAGCGCGTCCGGGAGCGGAGTCCGCGCCCGCCGCCGCCATGCCGGACAGCTGGGACAAGGATGTGTACCCTGAGCCCCCGCGCCGCACGCCGGTGCTGCCCAATCCCATCGTCTACATGATGAAGGCGTTCGACCTCATCGTGGACCGACCCGTGACCCTGGTGAGAGGTACGAGGCCCCAGCCCGGGGCGCCCTCGCCGGCCTCTGGGGACCCCTGGATCCCACACCCTGCCTGGATCCTCCAATGCCCCCGGGGTCCCGTCTCCCTGAGACGGCCCCTCGCTGCACCCCGGGGACAACTCCCCACCCCCGGAGACCTCCGAGCTCCGTCGCCTCCTTTGGCCTCCCACTGCACCCCGGACCTCACCTCCCAGGATCCCTTACTCTCCCCTGCACGCCGGGATGCCCCGCTTCTTCCCAGGACTCTTCAGTCCCTGCCGCACCCAGCGCCCACTGCCCCAGGACCCCGCACTGCTCTCCGCCCCCCGCCGCCCCGGGAACCCCTCCACTGCACCGCTGGCCTCAGGCCTCTCAAATGTCTCTCTGCCAGATGACCAAGTGTCGGGGTGATGGTCGAGATGCCGAAATTCACCATCTCTGGAACGAACCGGGAAAATGCCCAGTTCATTTTTTTTTTTTTTTTTTTCCTGAGACAGTCTCGCTCTGTTGCCCAGGCTGGAGTGCAGTGGCGCGATCTCGGCTCACTGCAACCTCTGCCCCACCCCGGGTTCAAGCGATTCTCCTGCCTCAGCCTCCTCAGTACTAGGATTACAGGCGCATCACCACCACGCCCAGCTAATTTTTATATTTTTAGTAGACACGGGGTTTCACCATGTTGGCCGGGCTGGTCTCGAACTCCTGACCTCAGGTGATCCTCCCACCTTGGCCCCCAAGTGCTGGGGTTACAGGCCTGAGCCACCGCATCCAGCCTGGTTCAGTTCTTTTTGAACACTTGGGGTGCATAGCATGCTCTGGTGGTTCTTCCGTAAGAGGGTGAAGTCTCCAAATCAAACCCCCAAAGATCTGGAAACCGTGCAACAGCGGACCCAGCTCCCTCTCTTTTGTAGCAGTCGTAGAGTATGTCTGCCCTATGTGTCTGGATGTTCGAGCTCTCTTTTTAGCTCGTTCATTTCCCAGTGAGGAAGCTGAGGCCGTAAGGTGGTAAGTTCTGCTTGCTGGAGGCTCCCTGTTGGAGCCTCTTTGCGCACCCAGCGGGGTCCCTGTGCAGCTGGGGGAGGTGCACTGGCAGAGCTGCGTCCCAGTCCATGCCATCTGTGAGAAGCAGCTGCCTGTAGGCTTGTGTGGGGGACAGAGTAAGGTAATGCATGTGGAACTCTGAGGATGATGCCTGGTACTCGGGAGCTCTCCATCAGCTGTAGCCTAGGCCTTCACAGGCCTGCCTGGCTGGCCACATCTCTTAGACGAATTGCTGTTTTCTAAATGCTGGAACACTCAGGAAGTTCTCCTCTCTTCCCTCCAAAGGGCTTATGAGAAATAAGAAAGCTAAAAGCCTGTCCAAACCGATGAGGCGTTTTGAGTCTGTGGCTTTGTCTTTGCAGAATTTATAGAGCGGCAGCACGCAAAGAACAGGTATTACTACTACCACCGGCAGTACCGCCGCGTGCCGGACATTACTGAGTGCAAGGAGGAAGACATCATGTGCGTGTATGAAGCGGAAATGCAGTGGAGGAGGGACTAGTACGTGAGCCGTGCTGGGAGTGTGCAGATCTGCACTGCGTGCTGCTGGGACACCAGTCCCTGGGATGCCACAGGGTGGCATGCCCAGATTTTAGGGGTGACATGGGAGGAGCCAGACCCCAGGGCTCTTGCTTTCAATTGTTCTCACAGGGTACAGGGAAAGGATTCCTTGTGATTAGCCTCTCTTGCTCCTTTTCTCCACCAGCAAAGTCGACCAAGAGATTATCAACATTATGCAGGATCGGCTCAAAGCCTGTCAGCAGAGGGAAGGACAGAACTACCAGCAGAACTGTATCAAGGAAGTGGAGCAGTTCACCCAGGTGGCCAAGGCCTACCAGGACCGCTGTGCGTGCCCCACCCACCCCCAAACACCCCCCCATCCTCCTGAGGCCTGGGGGCCAGAACCATTGCGAATCTTCCCTCCCCTCCCTTGTGCTCACTTGACTTTGCCCCCTTTGCATGTAGCAGAGGCCTCAGTTCCCAGCTTGTTTCCATTGCTTCCCCAGATCAGGACCTGGGGGCCTACTATTCTGCCAGGAAGTGCCTGGCCAAACAGAGGCAGAGGATGCTGCAAGAGAGAAAAGCTGCAAAAGAGGCCGCCGCTGCCACCTCCTGAGGCAGCTGTGGGTGCCCCTGCTGTGTGGCTCTGTATGACTGTTGCTGAAATATAAAGCCCTACAAACTGCCTGTGTGTCTGGTGTGATCTATTGGCCCCACACCCCAGATTCAAACCACCACTAACCATGCAGGACACGGGAAAAAAAACAGTAACACGCTTAATTCACTTTATTTTTCTTGTATAAAAACCCTATGTTGTAGCCACAGCTGGAGCCTGAGTCCGCTGCACGGAGACTCTGGTGTGGGTCTTGACGAGGTGGTCAGTGAATTCCTGATAGGGAGACTTGGTAAATACAGTCTCCTTCCAGAGGTCGGGGGTCAGGTAGCTGTAGGTCTTAGAAATGGCATCAAAGGTGGCCTTGGCTGCAAAACAAAAGAACCCCACGAGGGTCAGTGGTGTGCTTGAGGCAAGTCCCCCAACCCAAAAATTGTCGCACTCCTAGGAACAGAGAGGCCATTCTGGGCGGGTTTGTCGTGCATTAGGAGAGCCTTTCTCTGCCTCCCTGAAAACACGCCAATCACACACTGGACCCGTGTGGTTAAGCGGAGCTGAGAGACCATAGCTATGCCCCATGTGTGGACCACCTACCGAAGTTGCCCAGGGTGGCAGTGCAGCCCCGGGCTGAGGTGTAGCAGTCATCGATACCAGCCATCATGAGCAGCTTCTTAGGCACAGGTGCGGAGACGATGCCAGTGCCCCTGGGTGCAGGGATGAGGCGTACCAGCACAGAGCCGCAGCGGCCTGTCACCTGGTGAGGGAAGGAGTCAGGAGACGGGGGCCCGAGGGAGCCTGCCCCACGGCAGGCCCATCACCTGCCACCAGCCTACCTTGCAAGGGACAGTGTGGGGCTTGCCAATCTTGTTCCCCCAGTAGCCTCTGCGCACGGGGACGATGGAGAGTTTGGCCAGGATGATGGCCCCACGAATGGCAGTGGCCACCTCCTTGGAGCACTTAACACCCAGACCGACGTGGCCATTGTAGTCCCCGATAGCAACAAACGCCTGTGAAGAGATGTGTGTGAGGCAGCTGGTGGCCCTACACCCAATCACTGCCCACCGCCCAGGGCCTGTTGCGCCCCTCAAGGAAAGAGAGACCACAGTAAGGCCCATCCGAGGTCCTGAGGAGATCTTTTCTCTCTCTCCCCATTACGAAAGTCACACGGGTGAAGCCAAGTGCAACTATGCAGAGCCGAGAGAGTCCCGGCAAGCCCACCGCAGCCCCCTCCAGGACAGCCGGGTACCTTGAACCTGGTGCGCTGGCCGGCACGGGTCTGCTTCTGCACTGGCATGATCTTCAAAACCTCATCCTTGAGAGAGGCCCCCAGGAAGAAATCAATGATCTCTGATTCCTGAAACAAACAAGACAATTGTAGGGAGAGCATTAAAAAAAAACTTAATGCCATTATGCTATTCAAGAACCAAAGTCACGGCCGGGGGCAGTGGCTCACGCCTGTAATCCCAGCACTTTGGGAGACTGAGGTGGGCGGATCACAAGGTCAGGAGTTCGAGACCAGCCTGGCCCACATGGTGAAACCCCACCTCTACTAAAGACACAAAAAATTAGCCGGGCATGGTGGAGTGTGCCTGTAACCCCAGCTATTCAGGAGGCTGAGGCAGGAGAATCGCTTGAACCTGGGAGGCGGAGGTTGCAGATCGCGCCAGCCTAGGCGACAGCGCGAAACTCTGTAACCGCACCCCCCCTCCAAAAAAAACCGAAGTCATGAACCCCCTCACCTGGCTTCCCCCCGATCCGTCCCCTTCGTTTCGTTTTTGGAGGCTTGTATGTAAGGTTACCGTATTTCTGCATCTCAATCGTTTCTATTTGCCCTTTTCCTCTTGTTTGGTGAGATGTGGCTTTCCACTCAGATTTCCTTTTGCTTTGTCCAGCTTTGGCCTAGCCATGACCACCGTTCCTTGCTAGGGCGAACGCTCACATGACAAATATGCCATTAGCCTTTCCCCACTGCACCCGCTGGACGCAGATGACAGCTGTCCCGTACACGCGGACTACGACACTTTGCTAACCCTTACAGTGTCCTCCCACAACCTGAACTTCATCATCCTCTCGGATGGCATGAACCAAGCGCTGCTTCTCTTCCAGTTCTTTGGAAATGAATTCGCTGCGAATGTGGGAAGATGCGCTGAAATGCCTTTGGTGGCTCTGGCTTCGTTCAGGTATCCATCCAGCCTCTAAATGGAATCCTCTCCTCAGCCAGCCCGCAACACCTCAACCTCTCAAGCGAGACGCTGGGCCGTTTAATGCGTGTCAATGGCAGATGCTAATCCTCCAACCCCAGCCCAAATGACTCCGGGGTCGCACTTGCTCAACGCCCCAACGACCGACGCGTACCTTAATGGGCAGGGAGAAGAGATAGATCTCCTCCAGGGACTTGATCTTCATGTCCTTGACCAAGCGGCCCAACTTGGTGACGGGCATCCACTAAAGGGAGAAAAGGCGCCAGTGACCAGACCGCTCTCCGGCGCCGCCCAAGGGCCCGACCCCGAGCGTGGCTGATACCTACCTCCTTATCCTCGGCCTTGCCTCCGCGAGCTCCGCGGCCTCGGCCCCGGCCCCGTCCACGGCCGCGACCCCGGCCCCGGATGCCACTGCCGAAACCTCCGCGGAAGCCACCGCGGTTCCCCATCCCAGGGCCACCAGGGCCTCCGGGCCCCCCCGCTGCACCGGCGTCATCCGCCATTTGCTGGAAAAAGCGACAAGAAGGAACTAGTCAGTGTGGCCTACGCATCTGGCAGCCCCCCGCGAGACCCAGACAAGGGCTCCCGCCCAGGAGCGCGGACTCGGGAGCCTAGACCCGACCCGATGTCCGCGGATTCCCGCCGCCCACACAGAGGCCCGCTGCAGCAACCAGCAAGACTCACGTGTTTTGTCGGAAAAGAAGAACGAGGCCTACCGAGAAGCAGCTTTTATAGCACGCCAAGCGCCGCGAGATCTCCGCAGCCCCGCCCCAAGCGGGAGCGGGCCGAGCTCCTATAAGACAACCTGTGATTGGCTCCGCGGTGCCCCGCCCTCACCGGGCTCTGAGTGCTCCTGCCTGTCGGTCCCCAGCCGCGGCCCGGGAATCTACGTCACCCGAAAAGCGACTATAAACGCCCGCGCCTCCATTGCGCTCTTCTCTTCACTTAGGTAGGTCTTGCCGCGTTGACCACTGGCATCCCGCTGGTGGTCTTCGAGACCGGCGTTGGTTGAAAATCACCCCCGGCTTTGGCCGTGGCCGCGGGTGAGATTCGGCGCCCAGAGCCTCCGGGGGCCTCAGCTCACCGCGCGCTGCCCCATGTGCGGCGGTGAAACCCAGGCCCCGACAGGCCCTGCGGCCTCCCCCCCCGGGTGCGGTCGCTCGCGAGGTCTGGGCCCTGACTCCTGACCCCGACTGCAGACCGCTAACCTTGTTTTTTCTCCGCAGGATACTGGTCCTCCCACGCCTGACACCGACGTCGCCAGGACCGCGGGGTCGGGGGAACTTGGCTGTCCCCCGTCTTTCAAATAAAGCTGTTTGTCTAACTCACTGCGTGCGGGTGTTCTTGGGGCCCCGACTCGCCTATCAGCCTGGCAAGTGCATATGTTCACGTTGTGGCGGGGAGGACCCTAGCGAGATGCCTCCTCGTCTTTCCTGGCTTTGGACACAAGGGTAGGATATGGGAGGTTGGCAGGTGACGTGTAAGGTCCGACGCCTCTTAAGTGGTGGAACCAGATTGCGAACAGTCTTGTGACCATGCGCGTCTCAGGTAAACTACGCTGGCAGGTAAAGTGTCTTGGTCTAAAGGGCGCCAGGTGGGGCCAGCAGAGCACTAGCAAGGATGGGAAGCTCAGAGGCTTCCAGTGGCTTGCTTGTGAGACCAGGTGTGATTCTAAAGGATTTGACCAACTAAGCCTAAATGAACTCAGCGCCCCCGTGGTGCTAGGCTGGAGTGGATCAGACACCTGGTTTGGGAGGCTGGGCCCCCTGCTCTGGGGCGGCAGGTTACCCGGGAGTTTAGTTCTCACTGCCGTGGAGCTAGCACCTGAGTATCAGATCCTAAGTGAAGACCCCCAGTGAGTCAATGCCTAAAACCCCTAAGCCTTAGGATCTCCAGCCACCTGGGCCGCACTATTGGAGAGAAGAGGGTGGCAATCCCTGTGATCCCACTGAAGCCCTGGCCTGGAGGAGACAGCTCCATGAAGCTTGGTTCTGACCCAGTGCTTCTGGGGAAACGCTGTCAGCCACCCTCAAGCCCCAGGCGCTTCATAGACCTATCTCAGGTCAAGAGCTGCTCTCTTTTTATTTTTATTTTATTTTATTTTATTTTATTTATTTTTTTGAGACGGAGTCTTGTTGTCACTCAGGCTGGAGTGCAGTGGCACCATCTTAGCTTACTACAACTTCCGCCTCCTGGGTTCAAGCAATTCTGCCTCAGCCTCCCAAGCAGCTGGGACTACAAGCAACTGCCACCACACTTGGCTAATTTTCTTGTGTTTTTAATAGCGATGGGGTTTCACCATGTTGGCCAGGCTGGTTCGAACTCCTGACCTTAAGTGATCTGCCTGCCTCGGCCTCCCAAAGTGTTAGGCTTACAGGCATGAGCCACTGCAGCTAGCCGTATGGCTTTTTTTTTTTTAAAGAGGTGGGGTCTCACTGAGTTGCCCAGGCTGGTCTGGGCTCAAGTGATCCTCCTGCCTTGGCCTCCCAAACTGCTGGGATTACAGGTGTGAGCCACCGTGCCCGGCTACCTGTGATCCTTCAGAGAAGGGGGCAAGGGCTGGGCTGTACGGGGTCTCTCGTCCTGAACCAGGGTTGTGACTGGCTTGAGCTGGACAATGCTATTGTGATGTCAGCCCACACCCACTGTGAAATGCAGGCTCCTGAGCTCTGGGGGCCTGTGGAGCTGCTGTCTAGACGCAGATCATGGTGAGCCTGGGGCCCTCTTGCTTCCAGCCCTGAGATGTGTGCCCAACTCCAGAAACCTGCCCGGTTGTCCAGGGATCGAGCCCACTCCACTCGGAAAGGGTGGGCAATGGGTTGCAGACCCCCATATGGTACAAGGAAACCCTCTGGAAGGCTCTGGCTAGGTCTAATTCCAGGCTAAGGCCCCCGTCTCCAGCCAGGGATTAGTAGTCCTGGGGTGGGGGGCCCTAACCCCCACAGCTGCCCCCTCAAAGTGGGTGTTGAGCCAGCCCCTCTACTTGAAGTTCTGTGGCCCACCTCCCTGCCAAAAGCTTGCTGGGCTCTCTTGCTGGGTATGTGGACCAGGGACTGGATCACTGTCCCAGCCAGGTGCTGACACCTGGCCTTTGCAGGGTGGCGGGTATGATCTCAACCTCTTCGCCAGCCCTCCTGACAGCAACTTCGTGTGCTCCGTCTGCCATGGGGTTCTCAAGAGGCCAGCAAGGTTGCCATGCAGCCACATCTTCTGCAAAAAGTGCATCCTCCAGTGGCTAGCCAGGTGCCAGCGGGTACCCAAGGGGCTGGGAGGGCAGGAGTGAGACTGGGGGCCATTGCTGTGGCCCGGAACAGAGGGGAAAGTCAGCCAAAAGACTCAGCCACCAAATCTCCCTAAACTAAAATGTGTGTACCCTCACTCAGTAGTGTCTGCAGACCCTGGCCCCACCCTCAGAGCTGAGAGCGCCCTGTAATATGCCCTAATGCCTCATCCAGCTGATGAAGGGACCACCTGGGTCACCGAGTGAAGGCTTGACCAGGGCTCCCTTCCCACTCCCAACACTCACCCCTACTCATGCCTCCTTCCAGACAAAAGACCTGTCCGTGCTGTAGGAAAGAGGTGAAAAGGAAAAAGATTGTCCACATGAATAAACTCCAGAAAACCATTGGCCGCCTGGAAGTCAAGGTAGCTCAAAGTACCCACTCCCCCGACCCTCAACCCTTCTCACCCTTGTAGGGGTGGGGCAGGGCTTAGGAGAGAGGGCAGGAGAATCCCATCTTCAGAGAAAAACAAATGCAGCCTTGGGACGACCAGACATAGCTGAGTTTGAATCGTGGCTCTACTGCTTAGTTGCTGTGTGACTTTAAGCAAGTCACCTAACTTTTCCAAGCCCCTGGGGTTAGAAAATGGAGATTTTAGAGGACTTTTAGAATGGAGATTATAGAGGATTTTTAGAGGATCAAGTGCCCAGTGTACCTGCCACTACTCTCTAGTCCCCTAGTTTTACAGATGGGTAAACTGAGGTTAAAAAGGAAAGCCTGGCATCCATACCACTCACCAGACCAACCCAACTGTGTACCTTCCAGTTGTCCAAGACTCAGGCCTCACCCCCTCCCCTGGAACTTCTAGCTTCTTCCCACTTCTAGGCATTTGCCCCAGTGTTCTCTCCACCAACTCACCGGAGTCAGAAAAGCGTGGGAGGCTCCCAGTTCCCTGGTTCCTGGCGAATGGAAAGCCAGGGGTGGGGGATTCCGTGGGTGTCCTGCCCGGTTTCTTCACACGTTCTCCTTCACCCTCAGTGCAAGAACGCCGACGCTGGCTGCATAGTGACGTGCCCCCTGGCCCATCGCAAGGGGCACCAGGACTCATGCCCCTTTGAGCTAACGGCCTGCCCCAACGAGGGCTGCACCTCGCAGGTGCCGCGTGGGACCCTGGCAGAGCACTGGCAGCATTGCCAGCAAGGGTCCCAGCAGCGCTGCCCCCTGGGCTGCGGGGCCACCCTGGACCCGGCCGAGCGTGCTCGCCACAACTGCTACCGGGAGCTGCACAACGCCTGGAGCGCGCGCCAGGAGCGCCGTCGGCCCCTGCTGCTGTCCCTCCTGCGGCGTGTGCGCTGGCTGCACCAAGCCACCAGTGTCGTTCGCAGACAGCTGGCGGAGCTCAGCAACTTCCTGGAGGAAGACACCGCTCTGCTGGAGGGTGCCCCACAGGAGGAGGCCGAGGCTGCCCCAGAAGGCAACGTTGGGGCTGAGGTGGTGGAGCCCAGGGCCAATGTACCTTGTAAATAGGTAAATAAAAGCGGACCCCAGGCCTGCCTGCCTCTGTGCCTGCGGCCCTCACAACTGTCACTGGTGCATCCCTGCTGCCCTCTCCAGGCATTTGCCTGCTCTCTTTCATCTTTTCTTTTTCAAAGGAAGGAGGCCGGGCGTGGGTGGCTCACGCCTGTAATCCCAGCACTTTGGGAGGCTGAGGTGGGTGGATCACCTGAGGTCAGGAGTTCGAGACCAACCTGACCAACATGGCGACACCCCGTCTCTACTAAAAATACAAAAATTAGCTGGGCGTGGTGGCGGGCGCCTGTAGTCCCAGCTACTCGGGAGGCTGAGGCAGGAGAATGGTGTGAACCCGGGAGGTGGAGGTTGCAGTGAGCCAAGATCACACCACTTCACTCTAGCCTGGGCGACAAGAGTGAGACTCCGTCTCATAAAAATAAATCAATAAATAGGCCGGGCGCGGTGGCTCACGCCTATAATCCCAGCACTTTGGGAGGCCAAGGCAGGCGGATCACAAGGTCAGGAGATCAAGACCATCCTGGCTAACACGGTGAAATCCCGTCTCTACTAAAAAATACAAAAAATTAGTCAGGCATGGTGGCGGGCCCCTGTAGCCCCAGCTACTCGCGAGGCTGAGGTAGGAGAATGGCCTGAACCCGGGAGGCGGAGCTTCCAGTGAGCGGAAACCGCGCCACTACACTCCAGCCTGGGCGACAGAGCAAGATTCCGTCTCAAAAAACGAGGCCGGGCGCGGTGGCTCACGCCTGTAATCCCAGCACTTTGGGAGGCCGAGTTGGGCGGATCACGAGGTCAGGAGATTGAGACCATCCTGGATAACACAGTGAAACCCCGTCTCTACTAAAAAATACAAAAAATTAGCCAGACGTGGTGGCAGGCACCTGTAGTCCCAGCTACTCAGGAGGCTGAGGCAGGAGAATGGTGTGAACCTGGGAGGCGGAGCTTGCAGTGAGCCGAGATCACGCCACTGCATTCCAGCCTGGGCAACAGAGCCAGACTGTCTCAAAAAATAAATAAATAAAAATAAATAAATAAGGGGAATACAAGAATGGCTACTCCATAGACAGAATACCTTTTTCTTCTTTTTTGAGACTGGGTCTTGCTCTGGCACCCAGGCTGGAGTGCAGTCACGTGATTATGGCTCACTGCAGCCTCAGCCTCCCTGGGCTCAAGCAATCCTCCCACCTCAGCCTCCTGAGTAGCTGGGACTACAGGCACGCACCACGACTGCCGGCTAATTTTTGTATTTATTTTAGAGATGGGGTTTCACTGTGTTATCCAGACTGGTCTCAAACTTCTGGGCTCAAGTGATCCTCCTGCCTCCAAAGTGTTGGGATCACAGGTGTGAGCCACCACGATGGCCTACTTTCTTTCCCTCATTAGCTCTCCTCTCAGAGATTTTCCCTGATCATACTTCTCAGTTCTCCTTCTCAGTTACTTTCGTTTTTTCATTTTTTTCTTTTCTATTTTTTTTGAGATAGGGTCTCTGTTGCCCAGGCTGGAGTGCAGAGGCCCGATCACAGCTCACTAGAAACTCAGCTTCCCAGGCTCAAGCAGCCCTCTCACCTCAGCCTCCAGAGTAGCTGGGACTACAGGCACACCACCACCCCCACTAAATTTTCTGTGTGTGTATGTGGAGACAGGGTCTTGCCATGATGCCCAGACTGGCCCAGTTACTTTTTTTTTTTTCTCTGAGACAGTCTTGCTCTATCGCCCAGGCTAGAGTGCAGTGACGTTGCGATCTCGGCTCACTGCAACCTCCGCCTCCGGGTTCAAGCGATTCTCCTACCTCAGCCTCCCGAGTAGCTGGGATTACAGGCACCCGCCACCATACCAGGCTAATTTTTGTATTTTTAGCAGAGACTGGGTTTCACCATGCTGGCCAGGCTGGTCTCGACCTCCTGACCTCGTGATCCACCGGCCTCGGACCCAAAGTGCTAGGATTACAGGCGTGAGCCATCGCGCCCGGCCTGGCTGTTACTTTCTACCAGCTTCAGAGCCAGTAGCACAAACGGCTCAAAACCTTGAACTCGGAGTAAAAGCTAACTCCTCGCCACGGCGCACAGGCAACTGCATGCCCTCTGCCCTCTGCACCCACTCCCTGCAGCCACCCGGCTTGTTGCTACTCAACGCTTGGCACCCCCAGTCCTGGGCCTGTGCCCTGGCCGTTCTCAACACCATTCGTTCCAGAGGGCTCCCTGCTTCGCGAATTTGTGTCTGCTCAGGCGTCACCTTCTCAATACAGCCTCCTCCTTCCTCCCTTCCGCTCCCTCCCTTCTGTTTTTTCTTTTCTTTTTTTTTTTTTTCTGAGACGGAGTCTCACGCTGTCACCCAGGCTGGAGTCCAGTGGCGCAATCTCAGCTCACTGCAGCCTCCGCCTCCGGGGTTCAAGCGATTCTCCTGCCTCAGCCTCCCAAGCAGCTGGGATTACAGGCATGTGCCACCGCGCCCAGCTAATTTTTTTTTGTTGTTTTTAGTAGAGACGGGGTTTCTCCACGTTGGTCAGGATGGTCTCGAACTTCCGACCTCAGGTGATCCACCCGCCTCGGCCTCCCAAAGTGCTGGGACTACTGGCGTGAGCCACCGCGCCCGGCCCTCCTCCTTTTTCCACCGCGCTCAGCAACTATCACTCCTCGCCCGTTCTGTTTCTTCTCTGGTGTCCGCCAAGTGCCGATTACAGTGCTTTGCACACAGAAGGTGCTCAATGCATGAATGCCTTTGAGATTACCCGGTTTATTCATTTACCTACGTTATTTATCAAGAGCCACACTGCGAGCCCAGGGGCAGGGTCAGGTTGACGGCTCTACGCACGGACCACACCCGCCAGCTGGTACCCCCAAATCCCAGAACGCCGAAAAGCAGGAGTAAACGCTGGCTACGAATGCCTTTTTATACTGGTATCAAAGAGCCAGGCCACCAGCGATGCCGCACCCGCCGGTCTACACCCGCCGGTCTACCCACACCGGCCCGCGAAGCACCCTCACTGCTCACGGCCCTCCCTCCAGGCCGGAAACGTCTCCGCCCGCTTCCGCTTCCCGATGCAGCCGCCACTGCCCGAAGCAAAGATGGCGCCAAGTGGGCGGCGCCGGCGGGGACGTCACGGTGGTCGTGCGCGGTGACGCCATCGCAGCGCGCCGGGAGTGTGGCGTTCTGTGAAGAGTTCGGTGCTAACCTCCCTCACGCGGCGGTGGCTGCCGGGACCCTAGCAGGTTTCAGCTGGAGCGGCGGCGGCGGCAACATGGCAGAGACCGCGGCCGGAGTGGGCCGCTTCAAGACCAAGTGAGCCCGGAGCGCTGGGGCCGTGCGGGGAGGGAGCTGGGTTTGCAGCCGGCATAGCGGAGGCGCGCGTGGGGTGGGCACGCATTGGGGTCCGTGGAGGCGAGAGGCTATGCGCCGGCCCGCGGGGTCGCGGAGGCTGCGGTGATACCAGGCGGGAGAGCCGGCCCCGACTGCTCTCGGGGAGGACGGCGATCGGAGCCCGGCCGCCGGGAGCAGCAGCGTGGGCTCATCGAGAAGCCGGCTATGGGGTGGAGTGGGGACCAGAAGTCCCGATGAGGGGAGGAGAGGGCTGAGCCTAGGTCGGGGCTGGTCCCGGGAGGCGGCGGGGGCGAAGAACCACCTCTGAGCAGTCGGCCTCGGGACCTTTCATCCGCGATCCGTCTTCTCCAGGGAGCAGGGAGAATGCAGGAGAGGGGCGGGTCCGCAGAAGCCCAGGAGGCCCTGAGTGCTGTACCCCGTCACTCCCCAAGCCTTTGCCGAACAGCAGTGCTGGTGCCCCCGCCCTGGCAGCGCAGCCTCATGGGATTATCGTTTCCACTGGCGGCTGTGGGGCTTTGGTTGTGCCAAGCACTGGTAAAGGAAAGTCCCAGGCTGGCAGCACCGCCGTGGGAGGGTCAACTGGGTGCGGGGGCTGAGGGGCCGCTTTCGTTTTGGCAGTCAGGCTTCCGGAAGCGCAGTGAGCCAGGCTTTGACATCTGGGAAGAGAAGCCCAGGCCGCATACAGGGAATAGGGGGAAGATAGGAAACCTGTCCCAGAGGCTGGGACAGGAGCAGTGGGGTGCACTGTGGGCCATGAGAGGGAAAGAAAGCAGAGGCAAGGGTGGTAGAGGCTCTTCGGGGCAAGGTCTGGGAGGTGTGTGGGCAGAAGGGAGGGGCTGACGCAGGGCAGTGACATCTTCAGTTATGTTCTGAAAGGTACCTGGCAGCAGGGTTAAGGAGGTAGGTAGGGGAGGCCGGGCACGGTGGCTCACGCCTGTAATCCCAGCAGTTTTGGAGGCCGAAGCGGGCGGATCACGAGGTCAGGAGATTGAGACCATGGTGAAACCCCGTCTCTACTAAAAATACAAAAAATTAGCTGGGCGTGGTGGCGGGCACCTGTAGTCCCAGCTACTCAGGAGACTGAGGCAGGAGAATGGTGTGAACCCGGGAGGTGGAGCTTGCAGTGAGCTGAGATCGCGCCACTGCACTCCAGCCTGGGCTGGAGACCCCTTCTCAGATCCAGACCCCTTCTCAAAAAATAAATAAATAAAAAGAGGTAGGTAGGGGGTCCAGTGAAGAGGCCAGAGTGGCTGGCCAGAGACTGTGATGGCCTGGACCAGGTGGAGGCAGTGGAGAAGGAAGGAGAAGGGGCACGAGTGAGGTCACAGAAATGACAGCTGCTCGTGGGACCCGGGCTCTGGGCAAGCATGGGGATGGAGAGAGGAGTCAGGGAGGGGAAGAGGTATGCCAGACTTCAGGGATGAAGACACTGGGAGGATGTGCTCTGGGCTGGCTACCCAGGCCTGGCCACCCACCGCCGGCAGCGGTGTCCCCAAGGACCCCCCTGGCTCTCACTGGGGAATCCCTGGGAGCCCTGGGCTGTTGGGCTGACTCCAGCTGACACAGGCCCACCCCCTACTGCCTCAGGGATCACCAGCCAGCTGCGGGTCTCTACTTCTCAGTGACGAGGGTAGCTACAGCCCCCTGCACTACTGCTGGTTCCACCGCATGCCCTGTCCCTGCTGTTGCCCAGAAACTCAAGGGCAGGGGCCATTGGGGTCACTTCGAGAGGAGCACCGAGCACAGGGCTGGGCCCTGGGGACTGAGGGGATGGGTGGTGCTCATTCGCCTCCCGCTCTCCTTCCAGCTATGCTGTGGAGCGCAAAATTGAGCCTTTCTACAAAGGCGGAAAAGCACAGGTACCAGCCTGGGGAAGGGCAGGGGGGCGGGCAGCCAGAGGCCGCGGGGGGTGCTGAATGTTGCCTGGCTGAGACCTCTCTGTCCCCAGCTGGACCAGACTGGCCAGCACCTCTTCTGCGTCTGTGGCACCAGAGTCAACATTCTGGAAGTGGCCTCGGGGGCCGTGCTGCGCAGTCTGGAGCAGGTGAGGGCAGCCTGGGTGGGTGAGGGGCAAGTGGAGAGGGCAGCCCATTCACACCGTGCTCTGCACACCACTCTTTCTCCTAGGAGGACCAGGAGGACATCACTGCCTTTGACCTCAGCCCTGACAACGAGGTATGTGGGGCGGGGCCTGGAGGGGACCCGCTCCAGCGCCTGCCTCCCAGACTGAGTCCAGGAAGATGTGAGCAGGGTATTGCTGCCCCTCTGCTGACCTGTACCCTCCCCCAGGTGCTGGTGACAGCCAGTCGTGCATTGCTGCTGGCTCAGTGGGCCTGGCAAGAGGGCAGCGTTACCCGCCTGTGGAAGGCGATACACACAGCCCCCGTGGCCACCATGGCCTTCGACCCCACCTCCACTCTGCTAGCCACAGGTAGGGCCCTGCCGTGCAGGTGGGTCGTGGGCACAGATGCAGGGGCTTTGGGCATTCCACCCCCTCACCTTGCTTCCCCGCAGGTGGCTGTGATGGGGCCGTGCGCGTCTGGGACATCGTGCAGCACTACGGGACACACCACTTCCGAGGCTCGCCCGGTGTCGTGCAGTGAGTTGGAAGGTGGAGGGGCAGGGCAGAGGCACCACCCAGGCTGCACAGCTCACCCATCCTGTCCCGTCCGCCCGCAGCCTAGTGGCCTTCCACCCGGACCCTACACGCCTGCTGCTCTTCTCCTCGGCCACGGATGCCGCCATCCGCGTGTGGTCACTGCAGGACCGGTCATGCCTGGCTGTGCTGACTGCCCACTACAGCGCTGTCACCTCACTGGCCTTCAGCGCCGACGGCCACACCATGCTCAGGTCAGCAGTGGGCCCTCGTAGGAGGGGGAGGCTTGGAAAGTGGGGGCTGAGGCTAAGACTTGACCTGAGGTTGCTGTTGCTCCTTCAGCTCCGGCCGTGACAAGATCTGTATCATCTGGGACCTTCAGAGCTGCCAGGCCACAAGGACCGTGCCTGTGTTTGAGGTGGGGATGCCTGGAGGCCAGGGCTGGTTGAGTTGGGTGGGGAGGGGGCATGATAGCAGCCTGTGACCCAGTTCGTCTCCAGAGCGTGGAGGCTGCTGTGCTGTTGCCAGAGGAGCCGGTGTCCCAGCTGGGTGTGAAGTCCCCAGGCCTGTACTTTCTGACAGCAGGCGACCAAGGTGTGTTGGGCCGGGACATGGGCAGGCGGTAGGGGCTGGGGAAGGCCTGTGGACCTGAGAGTCTCAGCAGCCCTGTCCCCACCCACACAGGCACTCTGCGCGTGTGGGAGGCAGCTTCTGGGCAGTGTGTGTACATGCAGGCCCAGCCGCCGGGCCCTGGGCGGGAGCTGACCCACTGCACCCTGGCACACACCGCCGGCGTGGTCCTCACCGCCACTGCCGACCACAACCTGTTGCTCTACGAGGCTCGCTCCCTGCGGCTGCAGAAACAGGTGCACACCTGCCCTTGCTCAGTCTGGAGGCTGCGGGCACCAGCCCTCCTCTTGCACAGGTCCTGGCTCACATCTCCTGGCCCCTGCCACCCCGCAGTTCGCTGGCTACAGTGAGGAGGTTTTGGATGTCCGGTTTCTTGGGCCCGAGGACTCCCACGTTGTCGTGGCCTCCAATAGCCCCTGCCTGAAAGTGTTTGAGCTGCAGACGTCAGCCTGCCAGATCCTCCACGGCCACACGGGTGAGTGGGGCCAGCCCACCTGACACCCTGGGAGCTGCCTCGGTCCCTTGCTTGCTTCCCTTCCCCCGTCTTGCTGTGTGACCTATACCTCCCCACAACATCTCAGATATCGTCCTGGCCCTGGATGTGTTCCGGAAGGGGTGGCTCTTTGCCAGCTGTGCCAAGGTGAGGCACCCTGAGAGGTAGGGGCAGGGGCACCAGGCGGGGAGGCCATGCAGTAGGCCCACGGACCAGCCTCTCTCCTCAACTCCCTGTCCCCAGGATCAGAGCGTCCGTATCTGGAGAATGAACAAGGCTGGCCAGGTGATCTGCGTGGCTCAGGGTTCCGGTCACACACACAGCGTGGGCACCGTCTGCTGCTCTAGGTAGTGAGTCGGGCTGGGCCCAGGGGTGTCAGGGAGGTGGAGGCCCAGGCCTGCCAGCAGGGGCTGCGGCTCAGGGAGCTGGGGAGGCAGTGGCAGCTTTGGCTTGCTCTGAGGCTCCAGCCCAAAGATGTGGAACAGAACAGGACAGGAGAGTCCCTAGGTGCCTCGGGGTCAGTCCTCAGAAGTAGCCCTGGCGAAGTGGTTAAAGGGGGAAGGGCATTAGGCAGAGAGAATGACCCTGCACGAGACCCAGGTGGAGAGGTGACCCCTGCATGTAGGCCCAGGGTCTTGTGGCCAGGGCTGAGCCACCCGGTGCTGCAGGTGGACAGTGTAGACAGGGCTTGATCCTACAGGTGCCTGGGGGTGACCCAGGCCAACTCTCATCCTGGGACAGGCCCCATGGTCTGGACCGTGGGCTCCCAGGCTGGCTCTGTGGGGAGCTGGCCATCAGGGCTGGCTGGGGCTCAGCTGTGTCTCCTCCTCTCCTGTTGGGTCACAGGCTGAAGGAGTCCTTCCTGGTGACAGGCAGCCAGGACTGCACTGTGAAGCTGTGGCCTCTTCCCAAAGCCTTGCTGTCCAAGAACACAGCCCCAGACAATGGCCCTATCCTCCTGCAGGCCCAGACCACTCAGCGCTGCCATGATAAAGTAACTCCATAGCCACTGGGGTGGGGGCGTGGCCGAACCCTTGCTGGGGGAAGATGGGGGGTTGCTGAGCCACCACCTTCTCCCATTGCCAGGACATCAACAGCGTGGCTATTGCCCCCAACGACAAGCTGCTGGCCACAGGCTCACAGGACCGCACGGCCAAGCTCTGGGCCCTGCCACAGTGCCAGCTGCTGGGTGTCTTCTCAGGCCACCGGCGTGGCCTCTGGTGCGTCCAGTTCTCTCCCATGGACCAGGTGCTGGCCACGGCCTCAGCTGATGGTACCATCAAGCTCTGGGCACTCCAGGACTTCAGCTGTCTCAAGGTAAGCAGCGCTCCAGGCCCTCCCCACCTCCCGCCCTGGTGACATCTCATGCCCTACCCCCCACCTTGCAGACATTTGAGGGGCACGATGCTTCTGTGCTGAAGGTGGCCTTTGTGAGCCGTGGCACGCAGCTGCTGTCCAGGTGAGTGGGCTGGGGGGGGCAGCGATGGAGTGGGGGGTGGCGGGGGAACCTGCCTGACGCTGAGCCTCTCCCCACCCCAAACCCAGCGGTTCGGATGGCCTCGTGAAGCTCTGGACCATCAAGAACAACGAGTGTGTGCGGACGCTGGATGCCCACGAGGACAAGGTCTGGGGGCTGCACTGCAGCCGGCTGGACGACCGCACCCTCACTGGGGCCAGTGACTCCCGAGTCATCCTCTGGAAGGTTGTGGGCCCCAAGGGCAGGGAAGAGTCGGGGTGGAGTGGAGGCCCCATCTAACCCTAGTCTAACCCCAGGATGTGACCGAGGCGGAGCAGGCAGAGGAGCAGGCCAGGCAAGAGGAGCAGGTGGTCAGGTAAGGCCAGGGCAGTGGCGCCCCTCCCCACATCAGCCCTGCTCTGTGCTGTAGGGAAAACGAGGCAGAGTGCCAGGCTCCCTGCCTGCTGACTCCGATGGCTCTGCCTGCAGCCCCAGCCAGCGGCCCTCAGTGGCCTCTCCTCCCCTCCCCGCAGGCAGCAAGAGCTGGACAACCTGCTGCATGAGAAGCGGTACCTGCGGGCGCTGGGCCTGGCCATCTCCCTGGATCGGCCCCACACCGTGCTGACTGTCATCCAGGGTCAGTGCCCACCCCGGGGGGCGAGGGGCTGGGTCTTCGGACCACTGGGCTCTGCTTTCCCCAGCTCAGCCTTCCCTTCTCCCACAGCCATCCGGAGGGACCCCGAGGCCTGCGAGAAGCTGGAAGCCACCATGCTCCGACTGCGGCGCGACCAGAAAGGTTGGGGGCCAGTCAGGGTGGATGGCCCGGTGGGCAAGGGCCAGTCATGGCAGATTGGCTGGGCAAGACGATGAGGGTCCTGTTGCCCACAGAGGCCCTGCTGCGCTTCTGCGTCACGTGGAACACCAACTCGCGGCACTGCCACGAGGCCCAGGCCGTGCTGGGTGTGCTCCTGAGGCGCGAGGCCCCCGAGGAGCTGCTGGCCTACGAAGGCGTGCGGGCAGCGCTTGAGGCCCTGCTGCCCTACACTGGTATGTGGGCATAGCCTGGGGTTGGGGGATCCTGGTGGGCGTGTGGACCACCCCCCTGACCTCCCTCTGTCCAACCCCAGAGCGGCACTTTCAGCGGCTCAGCAGGACCCTCCAGGCCGCCACTTTCTTGGACTTCCTGTGGCACAACATGAAGCTCCCTGTGCCCGCCGCCGCCCCCACCCCCTGGGAAACCCATAAAGGCGCGCTCCCCTAGCCGGTCCGGTCTCTCTCCAGTCCATCCTGAACCCCTGGAAAACCCATAAAGGCCGCTCTCTTGGCCGGCTCTGTCTCTCTGGACTGCAGTCCAGCCCCCACCCTGGCCAACACCCTACCTAGCCAGCCAGAAGGGCACTGGAGCTGATGGTCTCGGCCCTGCCACGCCCATCCCGCACCCTGGCCTGGCAGAGATCCAGCCCGCGGCTCCGCACGCTTAGATGGTGGGGGTCATTCAGAACAAGCTTTACTCAGAGGAACAGCAAATGGCCCCCTCCCATCCCTGCTGGCCAGGGAGATCCGCCCTCCCCGCTCCTCCCCAGCCCTGGGATGGCGCGGTCCATCCCCTCATCGGGATCCTCGCGCTCACTGCTCCGTCGTGGGGTGCGGCACAGAGTCCACGCACCCTCGAGAGCGGCCCTGGCGCCGTGGGCGCCGCTCCAGGGCCCTGCGTGTGACGGTGCAGCAGCGGCTCTGGATGGCGCCCGGCGAAGGTCGGGTGGGCACGGTGGGGGGAGGGGCGGTGGCCTGGGAGGGTTCAGGGAAGCCCCGGGCCTCACCCGCCGGGTCGTCTCCTCCACGGAACCCCGCCCCGCTCAGGAGAGCGCCCAGCCCTTCCGGCCGCAGCAGCACCGCGGGGAGTAGGCCCGCCCGGTCGCCGTACCTGCGAGGGGCGGGGTGTGGTGAGGGCCCCGCCCGCCTCGGCTAGCCTGCCCCGCCCACGCCCGCTCCCGCGTACCTGCATAGCCACCAGCCGCGGTCTGACGTTTCCAGCACGCGCACGCGCGCCCCCGCGGGCACGGACAGCTCATCTGCGCGGCTGCTCTCGTAGGCGCGGGAAGCACAGAACTGGGGACCTGGTGGGAGTGGGTGTTTGGAGTCACCGCGGGGCCATAGAGGACGAGGACCGCCCGCACCCTTCTCCACATTCTCCTTGCTTGAGTCTGCTGACGGCGGGGCCGCTCTAAAACCGGTTCGGGGCTTCCTCTAGGTGCGGAGACCAAGCACGGGCTCCTGGCCCGCCCTGCCCGCGGTGCTTCTGGCCCAGTCTTGCCACACGGTCAAGTCGTAGTGGTGGCATGAGGGGTGGGGTTAGGCGCATACCGCTGCTCCCTAGGGACGGGCCTCCCTCCCGGCCCTGGCCCGGGGCCGCCTCCTCCAGGTAGGGCGCTGGAAACCAGGCGGTCTGCTGGTCTTCGTTCTCCACCAGCCACCAACCTGTGCGCAAGAAGCGGGCAGGGACTCAAATCTCGAGGCTCTCTCGGGTCCAGGAGCAGAGGGGCAAATCCCTGGGTTCTTGGGGGGCCCTACCTGAGGGATGCCGCAGCAGCACGTCCAGGCTCTCCTGGGCCTGCGCCTGAAAAGGCCGATCCCGCGTGTCCTGGGTACAGAAGGGCTGCAGGCAGCGCAGGCTCTGAGCCTCCAGACTGTGGATGGAGAGGCGGCCCGCAGCGCGAGAAAGAGGCGGCTCCTCTGGGGTGGGCAGGATCACCCGGCTGGGAAGGGCAGCCCGTACGAGTGAGAGGTAGGCTGATGGGGAGGGTGAAACTGGGGGCGCCACCCCGGCAAGACCGCCAGCCTCCCACTCTCTGCCCCTATTCGCTGGCTGATCCCCCCCACCCTGGACCTCTCCCAGCTCCAAACGCCGCTGCATGCTGGGAGTTTGGGGCGAGTCAGGCACCTGCCGGGTGGCAGCGCGGGCTCCAGGTCCAGGGGTTGCGGTGCGAAGAAGCCAGTGATCGCCGGGCTCCGTGCCACGCGCTCTGCAGTCGCCAGCAGCCTCCGAGAATAGGTTTCCAGCAGCTGCAGGCGCGCCAGGCCGCGGCTCGTGCGCCCCACGCGTCCCAACAGTGGTGCATCTTAAGGCACCACAAAACCGTACTGTGATACGCCGCTTTGGGCTTCACTAGTCCCTGGCGCCCCCAGGCAAGCCACCGCCTTCCCCGCCCCCGTACCCAGGCTGGCCTGACCGAGAAGCTTTGGGAGAACGCGGTCAGATCTCCGCAGCAGGCCCGCCTCCACCGGGAAGGTCTCCTTGAGGGTCTTCTGAGGGCGGGAACCAGGGCATTGGTCTTCCAGAGCCCACTGTGCACCCTTGAGAGGGCGGGGTCCCTCACCCGGATGGCAGGGGCTGGGAGCTTCAGCGGGAACGAAGGGCCTCCAGTGGGAGTCACTGATGGGAGGCAGTCCAGTGGGAGGCAGCCGCGTGGGGAAGCCGCCACCGCGGCATCAGGGTGGCCCAGGGTCACTCACCTTGAGCCGCCTGAATTCGTCCCAACTCCTGCGCACGAAGGTGTCGCTGCCGTCTGACCAGCGCACAGAGAAGGCAAACGTCTGGGGGACACAAAGTTGGGAGTGCCTTGGAGGTGCTGGTCCAGGCACCCCCTTCCTATCCCTTGGGGCCACTAGGGACCCAGCCAGGTCTTACTTGGAGCCTCTTGATCTGCACCAGGGCTGCCCCTTGCACTGAAACTGGGTATCGGGGGCCTGCCATGGCTGTGGCCTCCAGGCTGCAGATTCCTGAAATGGGCGAGGACCCTTCTGCCTCCCCGTGCTTGAGAGGGCTCTGGGGGACCCAGAAAACCGCCTGGGATAGAATCCTGGCAACACCTCAAGCCTGTGGGGTCCTTGTGGAGCCGCCCCAGCTGAGTCCTTTGCAGCTTTCTTGCTGTCCCCCAAGCCCACGATCTGGGGGCAGGAGCACAGGGATTGGGGGACTTCCAGGAAGAGCTGCTGGGAGGAAGAAGAAGGAGCTTTCCAGCCCTGGAGGCCTGCAAGACTGAAGAAGGGGCGAAGGGTAGGCGGGACTGCTGCCTGGGGCCCTCCTGCCTGCCTCTGGCCACAGGAGGAGGGAGGAGAAGGCAGGGCTAATCAAAGCGCCACCTGTCCTGCCCACCTCTCTGGATTCCCCTACCCTGTGAGGTAATTGCCCTGCCAGGGTGCGCCCAACAACTCTGTCTTTGAACTGGCCTGGGGATTTCTGTGCAGAACCAAGGACTCAGTGCTTACAGCTTTAAGTGCTTTGTCTGACTTAATCCTAATGCTGGAGGAAAGGTCTCTTAATGTCCCCAACTCATAGAGGAGGAAATGTGTGTTAAATGCGTAATTATTGTGAGCTTTTCTATACATGCTGGGGGAGGAGCAGACCTCACAGGCTCACCCCAGGGGTTCCCCTGCAGTGAGGAGACTTGGGGTAGGAGAAAGAGGGCCCATCTGTGCAGTCACTGGCATTTGGTGGGTGGGGTGGTGGTCAGGGAAGTGGTCACTAGGGCTGTTTTGAGAACCACCTCTCAATTCATGACTTGCCATGACTTACTGCAAACATGGCCTGGGCAGAGGCTCGCCCAGGTGCCCCACCTCTCTGGCTGCTTCCTTATAGTTCGGGCTTCGGAAGCCACATTCAACCCTGGCACACAGTGGTTTTTCCTCGTGCTGGGGCCACCAGTTCTGTGTTGGGATGCCCCTACTCCAGCCCCTTCAGGGAGCGGTCAGCCTCTAAGGCATCCCTCCAGGAAGCTGCCCTGCTGCAACAAAGGGCCTTTGTGTGTCTGTCCCACCAGCACTCTCTCTCAGGCCCTCAAGCTGTCCCTGGTCTTGGCATGGGCAATGAACACCTGCTCACATAGGGCTGATTTGCAGGGTTCCCCCAGCCAGCTGTCACCTTCTCCCTGTCTCAGCTGAGGGCCCAGCTGACCTGGTGGGGTCCAGCGTGTGAACCCAGGGGAGACCTTGCTCCCCTGGAAGACAGGAGAAGCTGGGGAGGATTTATTCACAAGCAGAGGCCTAGAGGGATTCTGAGGCCACCTGCCTACCCCAGCTGACAGCTCCTGTCCCACACCCCATCAGCCCTGCATGGTTTCCACTTTTTCCTCCCCTACTCTCTTTTCTTGCCTGAATAGTACACCCCACCCTCCATCCGTATGCTCCTCACTTGCCCCTACAAAATCCACTCCAAGGACAGACACAGTGCCTCACCTGTAATCCAAGCACTTTGGGAGGCCGAGGCAGGGGGACTGCTTGAGCTCAGGAGTTTGAGACCAGTCTGGGCAACATGTTGAGACCTCCATCTATGCCCCCCAAAAATACAAAAATTAGCTGGGCGTGGTGGCGTGTGCCTGTAGTCTACTTGGGAGGCTGAGGTGGGAGATGACTTGAGCCTAAGCAGTCGCGGCTGCAGTGAACAAGATCGTGCCACTGCACTCCACCCTGGGTAACAGAACAAGACCCTGTCTCAAAAAAAAAAAAAAAAAAATCCACTCCCCATATGATAGCCAGCGGAATCTGCAGCAAACTGAAATGGGATCAGATTGGGTAACCTTGCCCAAAACTGTCTAGCATCTTCCCTCCTACCGTTATAATAAATTCCCAATCCCCGAAGCTGCCGACCAAGTCTTTGGTGGGCCCCTGTCCGTCCCTGGATCTCCCCTCCCACCTTACAACCCTCCCTAGCGTCCCACTGGCGTTTTTGTTCCTGCAAAATGCCAAGACCCTGCCACCTTGGGCTTGATCTCGAAGGCGCTCCTCAGCTGATTCCTCATCCTTCAGAAAGGGTCACCTCCTCAAGGAGGCCTTCCAGATTTACTACACCCTTGCATGGACCCACAAGTTTGTACGTGAACATTTATGAGTGTGAGTCCTTGTTTTTTTTTCCTGTCTTGACCACTGGATTATGAACAGAGAAGGTCAGGGAACAGAATTGTGTTCCCTGCTCTGCCCAGCACTTGGAACAGCGCTTGGAACAGAGCGGTCACTGAGCAAATAATAGCGGAATGGATAAATGAACGCAAGGGGGCACAGGAATCCCAGAGGCCGCTCCAACCGCGAGCCCGACCCCTCATCCCGGGCTCTAGGATCCGCGACAGCCGGCGAGGGGCGCCAGGGAGCCCAACGCACGCGCCAACCCTCTGCGGCCGCGCCCCGCCCTGCGTTGCCAGACGCCCGTTGCCATGGCGCCAGTGAGGGGACAAGAGCCCAGGACCCTAGCGCGCGCCGCAATCTGTGCGGTCACGCCCGGCCCGCGTTGAGAGAGCGCTTGGCAGCCAGCGGGTGGACGCGCCCCTCAGCGGAGGGCACAGAGCCTGGCCGCAGGCACGCAGGACACTCAGAACGGAGCGATGGGGACGTCGCGGGCCGCAACACGGACTTTGCCTGGGTGTCAGCTCGGGTCCACAGCGCGGCCGAGGCGCACCTTCCGCCATACGCTGCTCTTTTACTGGAGAAAGGGAGAAGGCCGCCACGGACGGCGCAACCCCTGCGTGCGCCGCGGATCGACGCCTGAGGGCGCCAGCAGGGTCCGACCCTCCTGCTCCGTCCCTGCCCCTGCCCCCAGGCCCGGCCCCGCCCCGGCCAGCGCCGCGGCCTCTGGCCCCGCCTCCACACGGGCCGGCGCGCAGGCACCGCCCCCGACTCTGCCCCCAGCCCCGGCTCGGGCCCGGCCCCCGCGAGCACGGCGCGCGCCTCCGGCTCCTGTGGCCACGCGCTGGCCTGGAGGCTGACCTGGAGGCTCATCTGGAGGCCGAGCTGACCCGGCAGGCCTTGCGCGGGCAACATGGCGGCGCCCGGCGAGCGGGGCCGCTTCCACGGCGGGAACCTCTTCTTCCTGCCGGGGGGCGCGCGCTCCGAGATGATGGACGACCTGGCGACAGACGCGCGGGGCCGGGGCGCGGGGCGGAGAGACGCGGCCGCCTCGGCCTCGACGCCAGCCCAGGCGCTGACCTCCGATTCTCCGGTCACCGAGGACGCCTCCCGGAGGCGGCCGTGCCGGGCCTGCGTCGACTTCAAGACGTGGATGCGGACGCAGCAGAAGGTGCAGATCCCTGCCCGATTTCTCCCAGCCCCGCGCAGCCCCTGTCCCCGCCCCCGCCCAGGTGCCCCGGCAGAGCTTCCCAGGGTTGCCTGTCCCTGAACCTTGCCCCCCGGGTAGGCCCGGCCTTACAGCCTTCATCCGCGCGTGGGTTGGATCGTCTGCAGGACTTTGGCCGGAGTCCAGTGGGCCACCGGCTGGGCCGTACAGTGGGGAGCTTTGGGCGCCTTTGTTCGGAGAATGAACTCACTCTCGGTCGGCCTGCTTCCGCAGCGGGACACCAAGTTTAGGGAGGACTGCCCGCCGGATCGCGAGGAACTGGGCCGCCACAGCTGGGCTGTCCTCCACACCCTGGCCGCCTACTACCCCGACCTGCCCACCCCAGAACAGCAGCAAGACATGGCCCAGTTCATACATTTATTTTCTAAGTTTTACCCCTGTGAGGAGTGTGCTGAAGACCTAAGAAAAAGGTAAGATATGTTTGCACGCAGCAGAGCTTTGCACTGGAGCCTGGGCTTGGGGCTCCTGGCTGACGTTATAGCGGGGAACGTAGAGAAACGGATGCAGAGGTGGCAGAAGTTTGCTGAGGAGCAGGGACCTCCAACAGGTGAGGACTGGGGCTATCTGAGCCTCCTCCTCTCGTCTCAGAAGCCAAGCTGTCGGGATCTGCTGCTGGGTACTGCTCCTGCCACAGCCACAGGGCTTCCAGGAAGGGATTCCCTGCCTTGTCTGGCACTGAAGGCGGTTTCCTGCAAGTTAGGGAAGACTCCACTTTGCCTGACTTCTAGAGTAGGACTTCTGGTTTCAAAATCTTGGAAATCCACTGCTTTTGCTCCCAAGAGCCATCTCTTCCTCACTGAGGCATCCAAGAGCCAGCACTGGCCCTTGCAGGTGTTTCTAGGCCAGATGTATAGGATAGAGCCGCCATTGTTGCTATAAGCCTGGTCAGTTAGAATGAAGTCTCTTGCTGAACTGACGCACCAGGGCCTGCCCTCAGATGCTAAGAAACAAGTCCAGTTTTCAGTTACAAGGCTGTGCCCAGCCCCACCCAGGCCACACTCTGCCTGAGGCCAGGGACACTGGATGCTGCTTCCTGGGTGTTAGGAGCTTATAAAATTGCCAGGTCTGTGCTGTAATGTCTTGCCTTGAGGCCTCGTTGGAGTTTGCCAAGCTCTCCAGGTGGGTGTTTGCGCAGCCCTGGGAGTTCATCACACCCGGGGAGCTGCAGGGTCAGCCCTGTTCTGGGAGTGCCTGTACCTTGGAGCATAAGGGCACTCCCAGGTGTAGCTCACAGCAGTGCCCCAGCTCTCCTTCCTTGAGAGCAGACAGGGAACTGGCAGGGGCAGTGGAGCCGCTGCGTCCTCTCATTCTTTACCTGCTCTCCCTACACAGGCTGTGCAGGAACCAGCCAGACACCCGCACCCGGGCATGCTTCACACAGTGGCTGTGCCACCTGCACAATGAAGTGAACCGCAAGCTGGGCAAGCCTGACTTCGACTGCTCAAAAGTGGATGAGCGCTGGCGCGACGGCTGGAAGGATGGCTCCTGTGACTAGGGGGTGGTCAGACAGAGCCCATGGGACAGCTAGCCAGGCATGGTTGGATAGGGGCAGGGCACTCATTAAAGTGCATCACAGCCAGAGCCTGTTGTGTCTCAGTTGGGTGGTCCCCAGGACACTGCCTGTGGGGACCTGCCCTGCCCCTCTTAGGTTTGGAGCAGAAGTGGAGGTGCCCACAGCAGGTACCCACTGACCTCCTCCTCAGTGGAGACCCCAAGGAGCTGCAGCTGCACTGCAGGGGAGGGAAGGAGGAGCGGCCTGGGCTGCCCCTTGACATTCAGGATGTGGCTTCCTGCCCACCGCATACCCTGGCGCCTCACTCCTCACACGGGGAGACAGCGGGCCTGGCTGGGCATCCCTGTACCTGTCCCTGGCGGCCAGGCCATTGCCTTCCCACTATGCAGCCAGGGATGCCCCTGCCCCCCATTGGCTCTGTGCTGCTCACTTTAGGGGGCTCAATTCTCCACTCCGCTCAGTCCCTACAGGGAAAGCTCAGCTCGGGTCTTTCTGAGGGTCCACCAGCCATCCTACCCTCTTCCTGCCTGGCACATGCCTGCCAGCGTTGTGTCATGCCTGTCCACAGGGGATTCGTGGGGCTTGCTTCCTCAGAGTTTGAAGCCCAAATGAAACGTTGAAGTGACTGAGAACCTGGCTTCAGTGTATTTTCTGCTGGGGCTTAATAAAGCAGTAGACAGGGCTTGTTCCATCCCTCTGTGCTCAGCTGCATTTCCTGCTGGGGTCCTGGTTCCTCAGGAGAGAGAGATCACAGGGTGAGAGTGAGCCAGGAACAGCAAGGACACTGATTGGTTGGGGCAGGGGGGCCAGAGTAGCTGATGTAGGAGTACTGGGAGGCCAGACGGCACGAGGTCTCCAAGGCCCCAGCAAAGCCATGGCTTCTACCCCCAGTTCCCCTGACAGGAAGTTCTTGGCGGGTTTGGAGCCAGGGGATGGCATGGAGTGATGTGGCTTTGAAGGGTCCTCTGGCTGCTGAGCTGGGATGAGGCAGGTAAGGGTGGAACAGGAGGGGTGGGGAGGAAGCCGGGGCAGCCACCGAGTGACCACCGAGAGGAAGACCCACCCCACGGCGGAGACAGATGCAGGGTACATTAAAGGGAGAGCCAGAGAACTCATGGGGTGAGGATGGAATCCGAGGAGACTGCTGGGAGCCGCCGTGTGTGTCAGAGATGGAGAAGGCTGAGTGCAGCAAGGTAGGGGGTGACTGGGACCCAGCCTTTGGGCCTCCCCAACCAGAGCAGCCCAGCAACAGTGTGTCCTGTGGTCATAAAACTCCAGGGACCTCTATCCTCCGGGAGTCTCAGCCTTTCCCTGGGTGCAGGCCCACCTTGGCATGGCCACCTCAGGCCTCCATGGAGGGAGCTGCTATGTCCCCACCAGATTGGCCCTGTGCGGCTGCTAGCTTCTGTAGAGGCTGCCCAGAGGGGCCAGGTGGCACAAATAAGAGAGGGGAGATGGAGGGCAGCCAGGAGAGGAGGTGTCCCTTCCTCTCCCAGACACAGCGCGCTTCTCTCTGGCCTTTCCCGAGGCCTGTGAGTGCCTCAGGAACCAGCTGGGCCCTCTGGAAAGGCTGTGTTCAGCTTAGGAACATACCACCTGTATCTGCTGTCCCTCCCCTGCCCCCCTGCACCCCCCACCGCCTTCCCTTTTTCCCTGTCTTCCTTAAAGTTTCACTCCTGAATAAAACTTCACTTTGCCTTAGAATCTGTTTTTCTTTTTGTTGTTGTTTTGTTTTTTTGAGACAGAGTCTCGCTCTGTCGCCCAGGCTGGAGTGCAGTGGAGCAGTCTCGGCTCACTGCAACCTCCATCTCCCGGGTTCAAGCAATTTCTCCTGCCTCAGCCTCCCGAGCAGCTGGGATTACAGGCACCCACCACCACCCCCTGCTAATTTTTGTATTTTTAGTAGAGACAGGGTTTCACTGTGTTGGCCAGGCTGGTCTTGAACTCCTGACCTCATGATCCACCCACCTAAGCTTCCCAAGGTGCTGGGATTACAAGCGTGAGCCACCGCGCCAGGCCAGAGTCTGTTTTTGAAGGCATCCAGGCCAGTGGAACTCTAGTGCAAGGAAAAGTTCTAGCTTGAGCTGGTGTTCCAGAGCTGTCGACACGCAGACCAAAGGAGTTAGCACAGAGGGAGAGACCCCCCCAGGATCGCGCCCTGGGCTCCTAAGGCTCACAGGTCACAAAGGAGGGACCCATGAGGTAGGAGGAACACCAGGAGGGAGGAGGACCTCCAGGAGGGGCCTAGTGGCTCACGCCTGTAATCCCAGCACTTTGGGAAACCAAGGTGGGCAGATCACTTGAAGTCAGGAGTTCGACACCAGCCTGGTCAACATGGCGAAACCCCGTCTCTACTAAAAATACAAAAAAAAAAAAAAAAAATTAGCTCGGTGTGGTGGCACACCTGTAATCCCAGCTACTCCAGTGGCTGAGGTAGGAGAATCGCTTGAGCCCGTGAGGCAAAGCTTGCAGTGAGCCAAGATTGCACCACTGCACTCCAGCCTGGGTGACAGAGTGCGACTCTAACTCAAAAAATAAATAAGTAAATAAATAAATGAGTTGACAGCAGCATCAGACTTGCCCTTGGGATTGGCACAGAGAGGTCAGTGGCAACCTTGAGTTTAGGTGGCGGTGGGAGCTGATTCTGCCGGGTCAGAGGGAGAGAGAGGAGGGTGTTGCAGGCAGAGGATGGAAAACTCGAGTTTGCTGCTAAAGGAAGCAGTAACGTAAAGCAGCTGGAGGGGAGGTGGGGTCAACAGTGTTTGGCTTTTAGGAGAAAGTGCAGCATGTCTGGGTGCTGATGTTAGTGATGAAGTAAAGGAGAATGAATGACACAGAGGGGAGGTCTGTGGCCAACAGGTGAGAGGGGTTGTGATCGGACGCACAGTGTGATGGACTTGGAACACAGTGAGTAGCGCCTCTGGCAACACCTGCTCTGCCCACCTGTGCCCAGCAAGGCTGAAGAATGAGCTCCAGGGGGGCTGGGCCAAGCAGCACCATCTGTGCACCCGGCTGGTGTAGCAGGGACCTGGGTTGCTTATTATCTGAAGTACAGGGTGGTAACAGTCTCTGCCACTATACAGGTCAAGCGCTTGGCGCTGGAAATGTCAGTGCAGACATCTCAGTGCTCTAGACAGAAACCCAGGAGTCATCTGAACTTCCAGCCTGCTAGGAACATGAGGAGAGGGACCTTGTTGCACCCAAGGCTGGGGTCTGTGGAGGGGACTCAGCGGGACACAGGGCAGCCAGGCACCACCCCCACCCGACTCCTAGTCTCTGATGCCGCTCCCTGCCCTCCATTCCAGACTAGGCGCCGCAAGTACGCTGGGGAGACCCAGGAGTAGGGAGGGCATTGGGAGCATCAGCACCTGGCCAGGGGGAAGGAGCGGAGACACCGAAACCAACACTCCTAGCGGCGCTGGCCACGGTGGCTCTGCCCCCTCCCTCAACAGGTGCTCCTGGGGCCGACGCCTTTCTTCCCACCAGATCCTCCCCGACAGAGGCTAGAACCTGTGATAGCAGCTAGAGCACAGTGGGGGGCCATGAGAAAGACCCCAGTTATCCATCTGGTCTTCCTGGGGCCAGGGCCAGGGAGCCCGTCCCCTCTCCCGTGGGTTGGGGGAAGATGCTGCAGCCCGTGGACCTCCTACCCCTTTACTCCCTCACCCAAGTGCCCTTCGCAGAGGAGCGGACTCCTCCTGTCTGTCCTCCCGGCTATAGCAAAGTCTGCGCCCAGCGCCCAAGCCCCACCCTGCCCCCGGGGACCTGGCTGGTGGGTTCCTGAAGATGGTCTCCATCTCGAGACCGGGGCAGGCAGGTGAGGGTGGGGGATGGGAGGTGGGCGCGGCGGAGGGAGAGGAGGGACCCGGCCCCGCGTGCATGGACCCAGTGGGGGGCGCGGGCGCGGCCCCGCCCCGTCCCGCGCGTCCCCGCCGCGGCCGGCGCGCGCTCCCGGGAGGCGGCAGCGGCTGCAGCGTTGGTAGCATCAGCATCAGCATCAGCGGCAGCATAAGCGGCAGCGGCAGCGGCCTCGGGCGGGGCCGGCCGGACGGACAAGCGGACAGAAGGCGCCAGGGGCGCGCGTCCCGCCCGGGCCGGCCATGGAGGGCGCCTCCTTCGGCGCGGGCCGCGCAGGGGCCGCCCTGGACCCCGTGAGCTTTGCGCGGCGGCCCCAGACCCTGCTCCGGGTCGCGTCCTGGGTGAGTGGTCCCTGCCCGGGCCCCCGCTCCCGCCCCTGCCTCGCGACCTTCAGGCCCCTACCAGCCCCCTGCCCCCTACCCCCTGCCCCCTACCCCTGCCCCCTGCTTCTCGCCCCCCGACCTCACTCACTCTCATCCTCGCCGGCCCCTCCCCCGCCGGCCTCAGGTTGGGGTGACGTCACCGGGCAGGGCGCGCCCACCTGCGGGCGGAGGAGGGGCCGGCGGTGCCGGAGAGGGACCTTGAGAGGTCACCGCCGGTCGCCCCTACCCCTACCTCCTCCCCGGGTCTAATTTCAGTCCCTTTCCGCAGCCCTTACTCCGTTTTTCCTGTTCTCGTGACCTGGAAGCAGGGACGGGGTGGGGACGGAATTCTCCGAGGGGCAGGAGGGGGCTACGGGAACCGAGAAGCACCTCCCCTTCCCCCGCACACACACCCTCGGGTCTCCTTGGCAGGGAGCCTGTCCCCTGGCCCCCAGTTCCAGCTGTGAGTTGAGGGAGGAGAGGCTCTGGGCTGGGAGGGCTTCCTGGCGGCGGTGTGGGAGGCAGGTTTGGGAGCAGCCTAGCCCACTGGGGCGTCCCTGGGAGGGCCCTGCTGCTCCTTCCCTCCGGCAGGGGAGGTGGCAGTTGGGTGCCGAGCTCTGGGTTTTGTCCAGGTGGCAACCTCTGGGCCAGCCGCACCTCGGCGCCTGTCTTGGAGGAGGGCGGTGCCCACGGTGGGGCAGGGGCTTTGGCCTCCCCTGCGGAGTGGCTCTGACCAGACCGGGAGGCAGGACGCTGCGTTTTGGTCCGAGCGCACGTCCCGACTTGTGGCCCACTCTTGGGGACAAGTGCATGTCCCGGCTTCCCCCTTGGCTCGGTCTCTCGGAGCTGGAGCGGGAAAGGAGCGAAGGGATGAGGTTGAGGCTGGAGGTCGTTTCTTGGAAACACAGGGCTGCCCCGTGCAGCGCTGGTTAAAATGACTGCGGTCCCCCTCATGCCTGTCTCCCGGAACTGGTGGGCAGGAGGCATTGAGGTTTGACGGAACCTCAGAGGTCAACGGTGTCATCTTTTCAGCCCAAACACTTACAGGTGATATTAATAATCAGTCACGTGGGGGCTGTCATCCCTCGGGTACTCACCACGTGCAGGAAGCTGGGTGGACATGTCTGTCCCAGCACTGCATGAGCTGTGCCCGTCACCCTATTTGCATGCTAGAAAACAGGCCAGACAGTTCCCAACCGCGCAGGAAGCAACAGCTCCGCTGCCTCCATACCCTCCCTCCCGCCCCGCTCTGCCTGCTCCGCTCTCACCTCCCCTTCGCCGTGCCGGCTCCAGCCTGGGAATCGCGGGCCCAGGTGAAGGCTCCTGTTCCCACACTCTTGAGTGGGCTCCGAGGGGACTCCACGGGCCCACGCGGTGCAGAGTATCTGGCTTGAATCAACCCCGGCTTTTGTCAGCCATGTGATCCCGGACAAGTCACTTCACCTGTTGGGGTCCCAATGTCCCCCGCATTTATAAAGAGAATAAGAACAATGGCGATCCCACGGGGACTTTCTGAGGATTTGGTGAGGGGACGCATGTAAAGTGGCTGTTTAACACAATGTCTGGGCATAGTAGATGCTCACTAAACGGCCCGTGTTGTCAATAATTACTAAATACGCGAGGGTTTGGGAAAGGAAGAGGTGATACCGCCCCCCACCCAGATACGGGCCTGGGAACGCAGGGACAGGCCCAGGGGCGTGGGCGCTCGAGGCGGGCTCGCAGAGGTCGGGTCGCCGCAGGGCCCTGAGCGCCGCGCCGCACGCAGGTGTTCTCCATCGCCGTCTTCGGGCCCATCGTCAACGAGGGCTACGTGAACACCGACAGCGGCCCCGAGCTGCGCTGCGTGTTCAACGGGAACGCGGGCGCCTGCCGCTTCGGCGTCGCGCTGGGCCTCGGAGCCTTCCTCGCCTGCGCCGCCTTCCTGCTGCTCGATGTGCGCTTCCAGCAAATCAGCAGCGTCCGCGACCGCCGGCGCGCGGTGTTGCTGGACCTGGGCTTCTCAGGTGGGCGGGGCCAGGGCGGGGAGCGCGGAGAGCCTCCCGGGTGGGCGGGGAGGGGGCGGGGCCTGGGCGGGGAACGCCGCTGGAGTTTCTAGCTGGGCGTGGCCGTGATGAGGGGCGGGGACTGAGGCAGGGAGTGGCAATGGGCCTTCCGGGTGGGCGGGGAGGGGGCGGAGCCTGGACGGGGAGCGCCGCGGGACTTTCTAGGTAGGCGGGGCCCGGGTCTGGGCGGAGCCTGGGCGCGGAACGGGGCTGGCGCTCCCGGGTGGGCGGGGTCAGCGCAGGAGAGGGAGGCGGGACTTCGCGCCACGCGGCGAGCCCAGGCGAGGCGCCCCAAGCCTCGGGCCCACCGACCTTTCCTCCTCCGGGCGAGGCCGCCGTGGGCCACCGCGTGGAGCGTCGCCCTGACGCGCCGCACTGTTCGCAGGACTCTGGTCCTTCCTGTGGTTCGTGGGCTTCTGCTTCCTCACCAATCAGTGGCAGCGCACGGCGCCAGGGCCGGCCACGACGCAGGCGGGGGACGCGGCGCGGGCCGCCATCGCCTTCAGCTTCTTCTCCATCCTCAGCTGGGTGAGTGCGGGGCCCGGGAGGGCGGGGCGAAGGGGCGGGCGCTCGGCTGATCCCGGCTGACCCCGCTGACCCCGCCCCGCGCAGGTGGCGCTCACCGTGAAGGCCCTGCAGCGGTTCCGCCTGGGCACCGACATGTCACTCTTCGCCACCGAACAGCTGAGCACCGGGGCGAGCCAGGCCTACCCCGGCTATCCGGTGGGCAGCGGCGTGGAGGGCACCGAGACCTACCAGAGCCCGCCCTTCACCGAGACCCTGGACACCAGCCCCAAAGGGTACCAGGTGCCCGCCTACTAGCGGCTGGCAGGCACAGACTAGGGCTCCAAGGCCACCCCACCAACGCAGGCCCCAGGGTCTCCGGGACCTCCCTTGGGTCCTTCCAGCTCAGTGCCAGGGACAGAGTAGGTGGCCGCTTTGCGCCATCCGGGGCCAAGAGGGGGTGGACCCGCGTGTCTGGGCTGTCCCCTGCCAAGTTCCCCCAGTCCCTCAGCACCTGGCCCCAGGACTGAGGTGCTGAGAAGGGGATAGCACTGCCCAGGACGTGTGTCCCTAGCCTGGAATGGACTGGCCTGGGGAAGGCTTTCCCCTCTTGGGCCACACCTGCTCACTCTGGGGTTGGGGGTCCAGCTGCCCTCTACGATCAGGTGCAGGGGCTGCCCAGGACAAAGCGGGGGCAGGGAAAAGACACCACCCTCGCCCCAAGACTGGGGATCCTGGCCACTGTTCCCATCCCATGTCCCTGTGGGTAGTGACTGTCTTGTTTCTGTCATGGTGGTGCGTCCCGTCCGGAGCCACTCTCCACTTTCTCTCACAGGCTCCTAGAACAGCCCAGCCCTGTCAGTGTTGTGATCATGGTCCAGTCTTCGGGTTTCACCTCCTAGTACTCCACAAACTGCTCCTCTGTCTGTGGCCCCGGCCCCTGCCCAGGTGTGGGTGGTTCTGGCCAGGAAGGCACAAGGTAGCTGTGGGCCAAGACACCAGCCCTGTCCTAGCCCTTGAGTAAGACCTTGCCAGGAGAGGAGAAGGATGCCCGGGTGCCAGGCAAGACAAGCCCCTCAGCAGGAGAGAGGCCCAGAGGCTCCAGCTGGCCACCGTGCCCCACGAGATGGCCCCTGTGTGGTTCCCTTTACCTTGGCTTCCTGGCCCAGTCCCTGCCTCTCCACCTGCACCCCGCTTCCTGGCCCAGTCCCAGGTTGGAGTCCCTCTGCGTAGCTGACTACTCATGCATTGCTCAAAGCTGGCTTTTCACATTAAGTCAACACCAAACGTGGTTGCCACATTTCATCAGACAGACACCTCCCTCTGGAGATGCAGTTGAGTGACAACCTTGTTACATTGTAGCCTAGACCAATTCTGTGTGGATATTTAAGTGAACATGTTTACAATTTTTGTATATATCACTCTCTCCCTCTCCTGAAAGACCAGAGATTGTGTATTTTCAGTGTCCCATGTTCCGACTGCACCTTCTTTACAATAAAGACTGTAACTGAGCTGACTGTGACCTGGACGCTCCTGGAATCATTTCTACCCCTTCCCTTCTGGTGCCAGGGATTGGGATCTGAGAGGCACCAGGGCCCCACAGGAGGGGACGGGGAGGTAGAGGCCAGGCTGACCCCCAGGCTCTGGGGGCTCCAGGTCTATAGGTCCCCACCACCATGTATCCCACTAGTCTGGTTCTCTGAAATGCTGCGAGACCCCTTGTTTTTTTTTGTTTGTTTGTTTTTGTTTTTGAGATGGAGGTTCACTCTGTCGCCCAAGCTGGAGTGCAGTCGTGCAATCTCGGCTCACTGCAACCTCTGCCTCCCGGGTTCAAGCAATTCTCCTGCCTCAGCCTCCAGAGTAGCTGGGATTACAGGCGCCCGCCACCATGCCCGGCTAATTTTTGTATTTTTAGTAGAGACAGGGTTTTGCCATGGTGGCCAGGCTGGTCTGAAACTCCTCACCTCAAGTGATCCACCCACCTTGGTGTCTCTCGAAGTGCTGGGATTATAGGCATGAGCCACAGCGCCCGGCCTGTTTTTTTTTTTTTTTTTTAAGACGGAGTTTCACTCTTATTGCCCAGGCTGGAGTGCAATGGTGTGATCTCGGCTAACCGCAACCTCTGTCTCCCAGGTTCAAGTGATTCTCCTGCCTCAGCCTCCCAAGTAGCTGGGATTACAGGCATGCACCACCATGCCCGGATAATTTTGTATTTTTAGTAGAGATGAGGTTTCTCCATGTTGGTCAGGCTGGTCTCAAACTCCCGACCTCAGGTGATCCACCCACCTCGGCCTCCCAAAGCGCTGGGATTACAGGCGTGAGCCACCACAATGGGCCTAGAGTGAACCTGTTTTTTTTTTTTTTGAGGGAAAAATAAATAAATAAATAAATAAATAAATAAATGCCTAGGCTAGAGTGCAGTGGCGAAATTTTGGCTTACTTTAACCTCTGGCTGGCTGCAACATCCACCTCCTGGGCTCATGTGATCCTCCCTGCTCAGCCTCCTGAGTAGCTGGGACCACAGGCATGTGCCACCATGCCCAGCTAATTTTAAAGTTTTTTGTAGAGATGGAGTCTCCTTATATTGCTTGGGCTGGTCTTGAACTCCTGAGCGCAAGTGATCCTCCCACCTTGGTCTCCTAAAATGCTGGGATTTCACGCATAAGCCACTGCATCCGACCCTGATGATTTCACTCTTACGTCCTAGCATTCTATAACGCTGATGAGAGTGATGCTAATGGTACCATTTGCATTGTTTGTAAGTTATCTTGTTGGTAATGATTTGTAGGGTTCCTTTCTGTAAATCCTTGTCTAGATAAGAATTTCTTATCGTTGATCCTGCTTGGTCCTTGATGGTTTGTTTTCTCTCTTGGTGTTGGGGTGAGCAGTCACAGTTTTTCGCATGTCCTCTTCTCGCCACCTTCTATTCCTGGGACTCCTGTAAGATTTGCCGTGAAGCCTCCAGTGCCAGATCCCTATTCCATGGCCTTCCATGGCCACGCCCTTCCCCACTTCTCACCGCTACCTTTCGCAGTTACATCCCCCAGCTTGGGTTTACTTTTGAACCCATCTATTGGGGTTTTTATCTCAATTACTTTTTCATTCCTAGGATTTTTGAGACAGAGTCTCACTCTGTCACCCAGACTGGAGTGCAGTGGTGAGATCTCAGCTCACTGCAACCTCCACCTCCCAGGCTCAAGTAATTCTTGTGTCTCAGCCTCCCAAGTAGCTGGGATTACTGGAGTGCACCACTACGCCTGGCTAATTTTTTGTATTTTTAGTAGAGATGGGGTTTCACCATGTTGGCCAGGCTGGTCTCGAACTCTTGACTTCAGGTTATCCACCTGCCTCAGCCTCCCAAAGTGCTAGGATTACAGGCATGAGCGACTGCACCCAACCTCATTCCTAGGATTTCTAACTGGTTTTTTTTTCATAACTTCCTGGTTGAATGAAGCACAGCTAAGAACCATCTCTGGAGCCAAAATGCTGGCTTTGCCACTTTCTAGCTCAGTCATCCTGGGTAAGTCTCTCAACCTGTCTGTGCCTCAGGTTCTCCTTCTGTAAAAGGGTCATCGTGGTTCCTATGGCGTGGGAGGGTGACAATTACTGTGGTGAGGGGTGTGGAGCTTGCAGCAGTGCTTGTCACAGCAACTGCCACTTAAGTGTTGCCTCATATTCCTCTAGTTCTTGCTCCTTCTTTAAGAAGTCATTTTTTAGCCAGGGGTGGTGGCTCATGCCTGTAATCCCAACACTTTGGGAGGCCGAGGTGGGCGGATCACCTGAGGTCAGGAGTTCCAGACCAGCCTGACCAACATGGAGAAACCCCGTCTCTACTAAAAGTACAAAAAATTAGCCAGGCATGGTGGCGTATGCCTGTAGTCCCAGCTACTCGGGAGGCTGAGACAGAATCGCTTGAACCCGGGAGGCGGACGTTGTGGTGAGCCAAGATCACGCTATCGCACTCCAGCCCGGGCAGGAAGAGCGAATCTCCCTCTCAAAACAAAAGTCATTTTTAGCCGAACACAGTGGCTCATTCCTGTAACCCGGCACTTTGGGAGGCCGAGGCAGGAGGATTGTTGGAGCCCAGGAGGTCGAGGCCAGCCTCGGCAACATAGCAAGACCGCTTCTCTACAAAAAAATATTAGCTGGGCATGGTGGCGCACACCTGTAGTTCCAGCTACTCAGGAGGCTGAGATGGATCACCTGAGCCTCAGGAGGTCAAGACTGCACTGAGCTGAGATCACACCACTGCACTCCAGCCTGGGTGACAGGGCCAGACCCGGAAAGAGTTGTTCTTTCCAATAACCTTAAGGAAACAGCCCATTTCCCAGACCGCTCTACTCTTCTGTGGGGCTGGTCTTGCTTAGGAACCTACCATCCCCTGCCAAGTGGGCATCAGCTGTGAGGCACCTCTGGTGTGGGGGGAATGCAGGTGGCCGCTACCCAGCCTCTCATCTCCTAGCCAGCCCCAGCATGGCCATCACCCAGGGGACACAGTTGAGTCCCACTGTCCAAGTCCTCAGCTACAGGGGGGCAGTGCCAATGCTGCCACATGGCTGACCCAGCCCCTCTGCAGCCACTGACCTTGGCTCTTCATCACCATGGGAGCCCCTTTCTGCTTACTTTAGAGAAATTTCCCCACTTTCTCTGATCTGAGGACATATTCTTGGCCTTATTTGAATGTGGCTGTGTTTAGCATTTTTCCTACTTCTATGTGCTGGAAGCAGAAAGAAGTGATTACCGTATGTGTCTGGTCTCCCTCCAAAAACCCCAGATCTAGATAATTACGCTCAAATTATTTCGCTGCAGTATTTCAGATGTCCCCTCCACCCTGTTTCTAAATTTGGCTTCAGGGTATACTCAGAAGACAGAGAAGCTCAGAACACCAGCTATGCGTGGTATTGCAAAATAAATTTATTTGAAGATAAACTGTCTTATAAAAGGTCAGAGGCAATTTGAGATCCCAGATTCAGCTTGTCTCATAAAAAGATTCAACTTCAAGTAGCACAATTTCTTGTCTGCTTTTAATCCTGAACATTCTTGAAGCATGAAACAGCCAACTGTTTACACAACACACATCTGTGACATCTGACTCTGGCACCAGTGGCACCGCAGCTTTCAGCTCTGAGGCCCCACGGGCTGCAGCCCTCAGCTTTGGGAGGGCCCAGATCAGGCCACTGTGACCTCTGGCTTTGCCAGCAACAACAGGTCCCAGCATCCCAGCCCTTCCCTCCCCTGGCACCTCCCAAAAGCACAAGAATGCAAACTGAGACTGGCCCACCACTGAGGCAGGGGTGGACTCCCGCTTGAGTGTGCCAACAGGGCGGGTGGACTGTCCTGGTGACTTCCTGGTGGGCCTGGCCAACCAAGAGGCCAAGTCGCCTCACCAGGCCTTACCTGGCTGCCTGGCAGCCCGGAGAGGAAGGAGGAAGGACGCTCACGGTGCGACAGCTCTGGCCACGCTGGCGGGAGCTACGTGATGATCCTGGCGATGGCTTGCAGGGAGGGGAAGTCGTCGTCCCGGGCAGCATGCAGCGCCTGGTGGCTGCTGGCGTCGCCATGCGCGAGCACCTGCTGGCAGGTGGGGCACACACGGCAGTCCAGGCCCGCCTGCTGGGTGGTGGCCTGCCACGCGCTCTTCTTGTTCTTCTTGGACTTGGTGCTCAGAGGCTTCTCGCGGTTGCAGAAGTCCGTGTGTGCAGACAGGAGCTCCTGCTGCTTGGCCGTGTCGGGCAGCAGGACCAGCAGCTCATTAAAGACCTTCTGGAAATTCTCCCCCAGCAGGTCCCGGCAACTCTTGTAATACTGGGCTGCGGAGATCAGGCCCTGCCACCGGAGAGCTGGACTCAGTCATCCCCTCTGGCCCGGGCCCTGGATGAAGACGGGCTGGCCACCCCGCCCCGGGCCCACCTGACCCATCTGGACTCCCCGGGCCCGCCTGACCTGTCTGAACTCCCCTGAGTGGCTCTTGAACTCGCTGAAGCGGGCCTCGTCGCTCTGCAGGAAGTCCCTGATGGACTGGATGAGCTGAAGGTTCCTCTCCCGGAAGTTCTCGGGGACTAGGTAGGCCCGTGGGGCAGGCAGCGGCCTGGGTCTGGGGGTCAGAAGGTAAAGAGGAGGTGGAGGCTTCAGCCTTTAGAGTGGCCCAAGGGAGGGTACCGTTCCTCCACCCCCGGTGGACACCAGGCAGCTCACCCACACTTACGCTTTTGTGGTGGTGGTGGTGGCGGGGCTGGGGACACAGGCCGGGTGGGGGCTGGGCAGAAGGCCAGAGAAGCCGGGGGGCGGCTTGCTGATTGGGGGCACCAGGCCCGGCGGGGGTGGGGGAGGCGTGCCCTTCAGGAGCACCACAGCGCTGAAGCCTGAGGGGTGGCAGGACAAGACCCAGAGAGGACCCTCGCTGACTGCGGGCTGCCTGGCCTCCAGGGCCAGCTTCTGTCTACAGCCACCCCTTCCCTGCAGGGCAGGTGCAGGGCCAGCACCCACACCATTGCTGCTGGTGTGGCAGGCCCAGCCCACACAAGCTCATGCACCCTCAGACCTGGGAGGTGCCATGAGGGCCAGTCTCACAGAGGCAAGGAACACAGGGCGGTTAACAGGAGGCTGGAGGTCACGTGGGTGGCCGATGGCATCACACAGGGGTCCCCACCACCCAGATGCAGACTGTGCCTGCGGCTCCAGCCTGACCCCGGCCCCTCCCGACACCCAGGGAGCAGGCCTGAGCCAGCACGCGTACCTGGGGGCGGTGGCATCCGGGGTGGGCAGGGGCCGCCGAGCGCTGGGAAGTCCTCCTGTGGCGTGGGGCAGGGGAAGGACCCCAGGGGCCTTGGGAGCCCAGGGGGTTCCTTGGGGGCACTCCGAGCAGGGGCCGGGCCCTCTGTGTGTCCATTAACGATGACGGCAACTGGCCCCTCGGCTCTGCTGGCAGGAGCTTCCGGGGCCTGCAAAGCCCCTGGGGGACAGGTAGTGGGCGGGGGCTGTGGCAATGTGGTGCCCGGCTTCTCCGAGCCCACTTTCTTCTTCTTCCCAACTTTAGAGGGTTGGATGGAGGCCGGCCCCAGTGTGGAGGAGACGGAGCCCGTGGGGCGTGTGCTTAGAAGCTCCTGCACGGCCGGGCTGCCGCCCTCCTCCTCCTGTGTGACGGGCGGGCCACCCTTCCTGCTGCCCCTGCTCCCCTTCCCAGCCTTCCTGGTGGGCTGGCCGCTGCCGGTAGCCTGCGCCGAGAGTGGGGGCTGTGCTACCTTCTTGCTGCTACTGCTGCTGTTCCAGGCAGAGACAAGGCTGGTGGGGGCGGTGCCAGGCTTGGGCACCGAGGACACCAGGGCGGGGAAGTCCTCCTCCTGGAAGGCACTCCTGCCTCTGGCAGGGATGGCGTACGGCAGCGCCAACCCCACAGGGCCCGGGGTTGCTGCAGTGGAGCAGGAGGAGTAAGTGGAGGCAGAGAGGCTGGGGAAGTCTTCGTCCTTGAGCTTCGGGCTGGGTGGTGGGAGGGTGCTGGGTGCAGGGAAGCACAGCTGGTCAACAGCTATCAGGCCCCGTGGCTCCATACCTGCCCTCCCGGCACCCACCTGTGGCTGCCCGCATCCGCCCACCATGCACCGTTCACCCCTGGGCACCCATACTCTCACCCTGGCACCCCCACACACCCTGGGGCGGCTGGGCCTGTCACCGAGAAGGCTTCTTGGCTTACAGGACCATTTGTCGAGGTTTCCTTGGGGCCTATGAAGAACACAAGGCCCCCAGGTCAGGTTAGGGTGTGGGGACAGGCCCTCTGGGGACTGGCAGTGCAGGGTGCTCTTCAACCTCCCAGGTGAAGGCCTGGAGCATCCCAGGCACCGTGCCCATGAAGAGCTGGCCACTAAGCTGGACATGGTGGCTCACACCTGTAATCCCAGCACTCTGGGAGGCTGAGGTGGACAGATCACCTGAGGTCAGGAGTTTGAGACCAGCCTGGCCAACGTGGTGAAACCCCATCTCTACTAAAAATAGAAAAACGAGCCAGGCATGGGGGCAGGCGCCTGTCATCCCAGCTACTTGGGAGGCTGAGGCAGGAGAATCACTTGAACCCGGGAGGCAGAAGTTGCAGTGAGCCGAAATTGCGCCACTGCACCAGCCTGGGCAACAGAGTGAGACTCTGTCTCACAAAAAAAAAAAAACAAAAAAAAGAGCTGGCCACTGACCTCCTAGCCCGGGCAGAGCTGCCACCAGGTAGGGCTTACTCACCTGGGCCTTCGCCCTGAGTCCGGGGTGAGCGCCGGGGGCCACGGGGATCCTCAGGACCCCGCGCCGCTGCCTCCTCCTTCTTGGGCCGACCACCTTCCTCCTGATCCTCACTCCTGCGAGCCTCCTCCTGCTGCTGTGCGGCCATGGAGGCCCGGACAGCAGCTGCTACTTCTCGGTCCTCTTCTTCCCTGGGACAAGGAGGCCAGCCTTCAGGCTGAGCATGGCCCGAGACCAATGCCTCAGGCGGGCAGTGCCTGGGCCCAGTGTGTGGGGCGATTATCTGGGTTCTGATGCCTCTGCCCTGCAGAGCTGCCGAGGCGGTGCTTCCTCGTATAGCTGCGGTGACCGCCCAATTGACACAGGCCCCTTTCACCCACCCCAACCCTGGGATCTGTGGCTGTGGCTAGAACTGGAAGAAAGAGGAAGAAACTTCTGCTCACCAAGGACACTGAACAGACCCTACTGCCACTCAGGACCCCAGAAACTCTGGCCACAATCCCTGACCCCATCCCCACTCCCAGCTTGGCCACTGGCCACGGTCACCACAGGAGAATGTCAGCGGCACGCAAGGTCCCCCACCTTTTGTACCTCCAGCTTCCTCGGCGGCTCTGCTGGGCTCCGCGAGTGCCAGCCCGGGCCACTCGGCCCTGGCGGCTGTACCTGTCCACCTCCTCGTAGTCTTCGCCACCAACGACCCCTGCGGCCAGCAGACAGCCTGTCACTTCCCAGGACCCCGGGACGACAATAGGAGGAACAGGCCTGCCGTCAAGGCCACACTCGGCCAATGCTCAGGCCTGGACGGCAGAGGCTTTCCTACCCACAGTGCACATGAGCCCGGGAATGGCACAGGAGCCTCGCAGGGTCCACGCCAGCCACGGGCCTCTACGACCGGGGTGCCAAGCCACAGGAGCAGTGGGAAGGGAGAGGAGGAGGGTCCCCGAGCCCCAGGTGGGATCTGCATACAGCAGATGCTCAGTAAAAGCCTCCTGGTCCAGGGAAGGGCCCCGGGCACCCAGGGCAGCAGACCCGAGACCCTGAGGGAGCAAGAGCTCCTGGCACACAAGGGGTGCTCGGGCGCTCCAGTCTGGCCGGAGGGTGGGAGGTCAGCTCCTGCACCCACAGCTCGGTCTCAGGCTCCAGAGCAGGGCATGGTCATGCGGCCCCACCTGGAGGCATCCAGGCCCAGTGCCTGCTCACCCTCGTTCCGGCGCGAGTGCCGTGGCGCGTAGCTGAACTGCAGGTCAATGTGGCGGTTCTGGCGTGCCTCGGCGCGGCTGCGACTGTGGCAGGCCGTCCTGTGGGCCTTGAGGTCGATCTCGGTGCGGAAGGCGTGGGTGAACTGCTCCGTGCTGCAGCGGCCTTCCTCACACAGAAAGTGCTTCTCCCGGAAGTGCTCACGCAGGTAGGCATAGTCGCTGGCAGGAGATGGGGTGTCGGTAGGAGGGCTGCAGCCCGGTTAGCCCCACGCCCTGGGGGAGGGAGGGTCATCTGTCTGTCTGCTGCCCGGCCCACCTGTAGTAGTCCTGGGCCCCGTCCGAGTCGCAGAAGTGGCAGAAGTAGTGGTCGCGGCGCAGGTGCTTAAGCAGCTCATCGTTGTCCAGGTAGCGCTCGTCACAGAACTTACAGAGCGGGTGCCCACGGTGCGACGTGTCATCGGGGTCACCCTGCATGCGATGCCGGGCCAGGTCCTTGCGCGAGTACCACTTGCGCTCATATGTGAAGATCTACAAGGCACAGGGGGCTGGGCACAGGCTGGGGGACCCCAAGCCTCCTGCCTCTTCCCACAGGCCAGTGGCGGAGCAGCAAGGGGCAGGAGAGGGCCCCGCCAGCAGCCAGAGGCCTCCCTGCCACGTGCAGCCTGACCCTCAGGGGGCCATCCAGGGCCAGAAGCAGCAGGTGGACAAGCCCCTCCCAGCCGTGTGGCCATATCCCTTGCACCACCCACCGCCTAGGCTCTCTCCGGAGTCGCCGGGGGGCACACCTGGAGGTGCTGGAGGCACAGCCGGCAGCAGAAGAGCTCATGCTGCCTCCGCATGTGCTGCTCCAGGTCCCCGAAGAGGCTGAAAGGTGGCAGCTCAGGGCACCGCGGGCACTCGTGCTGCAGCAGCTGCCTAGGAAGACACCGAGAGCCGCCCACGGCCCCAGGACATTCAGTGTCACCGCCCGGAGCGGGGCCACTCACCAGGCCCCAGGCCCGTGACCCAGGACAGATGCAAGGCCATGGCTGGGGTGGAGTCTGCACATGGCCTGGGTCAGAAGCCTGGCTCTAGCCCTGAGCCCATGAGCTGCCCCTCCTCTGAGAGACCAGCCCTGGGACAGCTGTACCCCTTATAGGATTTTCAGGCCACGGGCCTGGCTCACACACCTCGTGTGCCCCTCAAGGTGCCCCCGAGGCAGGTGCTGCGCCACCTGGGCATGCCTTTCCCCAGCGCAACCACCAGCTCTACCCCCAGGAGGGCCTGGTAAGCCTCCCCAGTCACAGGACGGAAACCCAGGCGCCTGGCCCCAGCATTGGTGCACCAGGTAGCCCCCGAAGTGCCTCCGGTTGTGAAGAGAGTGGGACGTGAAGGGCCACAACCACAGGGAGGCCAGGACCCAGGGAGAGGCCCTGCTCACCTGTACAATGCGTACACCTTTCCATCTGCAAAGTAGATATCATATTTCTTCTCATGCTGCAGCTGGTGGATGGGGATGGTGGCGAAGGCAGGAAGCTTCTTCCCAAAGACCACCTAGAGCCAACAACCAGAGGGGTGGTGAGCAGGACTGGGATGGGACCCCCACCTGGGATGCAACGGAGGCTCAGAGGCAAGGGAGCCCTCACAGACCCTCTAAGTAGGAGTGAGGCATAAAGGGTCCTCCTAGGAGGCCCCAGCAGGCAGCGGCCCCTGGCACCCTGGCCTAGGCCTCCCCTCCTCACCCCAACCTGCTTGCCTAGGGCCAGGGGCAGAGGACAGAGACACAACGCCAGGCCTCTCCACCAGGGGGCAGCAAGGCCAGTCCTGAAGCAGCCACGCCCCACCGGCCGGGGCCCTCACCCGGTGGCTCCACCCTGCGGGGAACAGAGCAGCTGTCGCTCTGCGGAGCTTTCCAGGACAGAGAAGAAACGTGTTCCAAGCAGCTGCTAAGGGAATACCAATGGCCGCCAGCCGGGGATACATCAGGTGACAAGGCCCAGCTACCCTGTCCGGCGCCCCCGCCCCCACATTTCCATGGCGCCTTCACGGCACGAGGCTCAAGCCGACCACCTCAGCTCCGTGCATCCTCAGCAGGCGCTGCAGAGCCTCTGCGTGGGCCCCTTCCCAGGGGTCTCTGGCACCTGCAAAGCTGGCTGCCAGAGGACTTGCCTGTCTGCCCTGTGCCCTCCACAGACGGCCCCGGCATCCCTGCTCAGCTCAGCACCCCTGCTCTCCACGAAGCTCTGCTGGGGAGGACCCTCGCTGCCCCAATGCCAGCAGAGATTGGTGCCACCCACCCCTTGGGTTGGTCAAGCCCCCTTCTGGCTCCATCACTGTCCCAAGCCTGGCACTGGTCACTCGCCTCGGCTCTGGGCCCTTAGAGCAGCTCAAGGCCTCAAGCGCACATCCAGGGCAGGGGGACGTCCTCACCTGGGCAAGGGTCACGCCAAGGTCATGTTAAGTTTACCCTTAGCCCCTTAGCCAAAGAGAATGTCGGGCTGGAACGGCCGTGAAGCTGGGAAACCTGAGGCTTGGCAGGAAGAGCCAGTCCCACACGTGCTCAGGGGGTCCTGGGGTGTCTCTGTCCCCCAGAGCAGGTGGTTAAATCTGACTCCCCAGGAGGGTCAGGAGCGCCAGGAGAGCTCAGCCTCCACGTCTGCCAGGACAGGCTGCTGTGCTGCCAGGAGGGTGCCCCCACCCCACCGACAGGAGCCGCTTCCACCAGGGCGGGGTGGGCGGTGCGGGCTGCAGGAGCAGCAGCCCAGGCCTTTCCTCCCCTGGTCACATCAGGCAAGGCTGGGCAGGATGAACTCGGCCGCCTCTGCGTCCCCGTCACACGCTGGGCTCAGATGGGCACTTCATCACAGCTGCCTCCCACGTGCGACGTCTTCAGATGGGAGTCGCAGCCCCACCCAGAGCCCCATTACAAAGGCTGCCAGTCACTGCGGGCCACACCACCCTGACCTGTCCCCTGGCTCCCCTCCTCCGGAGCAGCCTCTCTGCACGCTCCAAACACAGGGAAAGGCCCTGGGCCTTGTGCGGCCTCTTTTCACAGCAGCTGCCCTCGCGGCAGCTGGCACCCAGCCCTACCTTCCACTCACTCCCAAGGGCGCCTCTCCAGCCCGACCCTCACAGGCGCAATCTGTGCAGCCACTCAGGGTGCTGCTGGGACCCAGAGCACGAGCCTCCTCGGGGAGCTGAGCGGAGCCACTCAGGGTGCTGCTGGGACGCAGAGCGCGAGCCTCCTCGGGGAGCTGAGTACTGGGACTCCCGGGAACCAGACAGGGCCACTTCCCCACCACAGCTCCCGAAGCAGCAGGCAGGCGGGCGAGGAAGCCAGTGTCTGCCTGTGAGGTGGCCAGGTGAGCAGCCTGTGAGGGAGGCCCCAAGGCTGCCAAAAAGCATCCAAGCCCATCAGACTCCGAGGAGAAATGACTTCCTTCCCCAGAGGAAACCCGTGCCAGGGGCGTCCCCAGCCCCACCTCCCCACTTTGGCACCCCTCCTTTCAGCCGCACGCCCTCATCCACCCTGGGTGGCGGCGACTCAGACTGCAGGCACAGGGGCATCCCAGGCACCCCTAACACGCAGCCAACCTCCACTGGTGCGTCCCCCGAGTGCCACCCGTGTGCGGGCACAGGGCCAGGCCCCGCTGAGGAGCACATACACTCCTCTGTCCTTGCCGCCTGGAGGCACCCATGCCCCATGCGATGCTAGCACATCGCAAGTCCCAAGAAACCTATGTGGGACGGCACTGGTGGGGCTGGCGGACTCGGTCAAGGCAGCCTCTCTGAGGCCAGGGAGCAGCTGGGGGTGGAGGAGCTGTGGGGAGCTGGGCAGAGGCAGGGCCAGGCCGGGCGGATCCCAGGTGCACTGACAGCACCCAGATGAAGGACCCAGGGCGGGCCAGCACGGGAGGGCCACATGCCCCATGTGGAGTCTAGATGGGCGTCCATCTGTACAGCAGCTAGGGCAGGTACTCCGAGCACCAGGGGCAGCAAGACCCAGAGTATTCGTCCCTCCTGAACAGCTGGGAGGGGTCACCCAGGCAGGGCACCTGAGCGGAGCAACGAGACAGGGGAAAGGAGACACTGGTTGGGCTCAGGAACAGGAAGAGGCTTGTGAAAGAACAATGGCTGTGAGCAAGGTGGGCCCAAGGCCGCAATCACTGGAGCAGGAGGGCGTGCAGGTTTGGGGCCGGAGTGAGAAATACCACCTGCTGGTGGGGGCCTGAGGCTGCCCATCCTCAGACAGGCAGGGAGACCAGGACTGGCCGCCCAGACCTCAGGAGCGGGCAATGGGACAGCAGTGCAGTCTGGCATGGCCAGCATCGCCCTCCCTGAGGGTGAGGAGGGGGCTGGACAAGGCTGCGCCCCACAGCACAGTGGCCAGGGTGGAGTCAGGCACGGTCCACTAAGGAGCCAAACAGCAAGACCCTCCCCGCCTGGTGGTTCCAGCACAGCCAGGCTGGGAGTAGGGGACGTAGGGGACATGGAGGCCAGGGGAAGATGGCTGTGGGTAGGGGACTTGGGGGCCTGGGGGAGATGCCTGGGGTGGGACTTGGGGGCTGGAGGGAAATGGCTGGGTTGGGACATGGGGGCAGGGGGGAGATGGCTGGGGCTACAGAGGGAGACAACAGGTCTAGGTCGCCCCAGCGGGAGAGGGTCACGTGTCTGAGGACAGAAGTACAGAACCCATGGGGAGAGGCTTGGGGATGGGCTATGCAGCAAATGATGGGGGGAAGGGCACTCTACGTGAGCCCTGGAGACAGCCAAGCTACGCCCCAAGGACAGCGAGAGGCAAATGGGGTGAGGCCTGCTTAGGAACAGGAGGCCCCCAAGACCCCCCACAAGGACAGGTGTGGTGTCTGCCTGGGGCCTTGCTGCTCTACACTCCCCAGCATGTCATGGGCACACAAAAGGACAGGGGTGAGGGCCTGCCCACACGTGGGGAGGGGGACCCTGGGGTTGGCTCCCAGGGCCATCTAGAGAGCCTAGACCTCCAAGGAGCCCAGATGGGGACAGCAGCAGCAGGGAGCATCTTACAGAGGGCCAGGGCCATGGGGGACGGGAGCGGGGTGGGGGGACAGCAGAAGCAGGGAGCATTTTACAGATAGGGCCAGGGCCACGGGGGACGGGAGCAGGGCGGAGAGGGAACAGTAGGAGTAGGAAAGCATGACCCGAGCCAGCATGTCACCCTCCTGACCTGGGACCTTGGGTAACTGTGGGCTGGCCCTCTGCGCCCCCTCCCACTGCCTGCCTGTAAGGTGCAGGTGGGCTGCCCTGGGGGGCTTGCAGCCTCATCAGGACTCCTGCAGTAACACCAGGGACCAGAGCAAGCTGGAGAGCAAGATGCAAACAGCAGGAACCGGCCCTTGAGAAAGACACAGCCAGGAAAGAGGCCCAGAACGTGGGGCTCCACCACCCCAGGACCTCTGTCAGCCATGGCCAAGACCAGCGCCCCCACCTCCCACGGAGGGGAGCCTGCCTCGGCTTCCACCCTGAGCACCTGCCAGGGGTCAGGCCCATCTGGCTCCTGGCCTGAGCAGCAGCTGCAGCCTCCACAGGGAAGGCCTGGGTCCAGGTGTGTGGAACTAACAAGCACATGGGGCCAGCCGATTCCACACGGCATCCTGGACACTTTCCTCACAATTTTCGCAAAACCTTAGTCCCATAAGGGAGGCCAAGGCAACGCCAGGGTTCAGGAGTTGAGGGTTGCAGTGGCAATTCCTGAGCACGCATGGGACACAGAATATACTCAGGGGATGGTGCTGGACTCAGTAAGGGAAAAAGGAGGCTAGAGTGAGGCGGCAAGCTCAAGATGGGAAGAAAATAGGACGAATGCAAAGGAGAGGAGACCAGCAAACAGCAAACTTTCCAGGAGCCCCTCCTTCAGCCCAGTAAGGCGGGGCAGGCCCTAGAGGAAGCCGGCTGGGGGCACCCAGTGCCAAACCACACCCCGGCTGACAGCTCATGTCCACAGCCCCCAGCCACAGAGCTCCTGGAGGGTGTGGGGCCTACAAGGAATGAGAGCAGGCAGAGGCCGCCACAGTAAGCATACACAGATGTTCACTCATGTCTTGCATCAGACCTGCAGCCTGGGTCGGGACCTCACATGCCAAGAACTCCTTAGCGTCTTCTTTCCGGAAGGAAGCTACAGGTGTGCTGGGAAACCTAGCTGTTGGAGAGTGAGGTCATGCTACACAGGACTGGCTGGCAAGGCAGGCCCTGGCAAAGCCAGGAAGCGCCCTGAGGAAGCCACGGGCCAAGGTCCTCTGTGACTGTTCCTGCACCCCAGATCTCCCCGGGGTCTGGGTCAGCCTCCTCCTGTCACATGACAGACTGATAGAATCTCCAAATGTCTTTTTCCAAAAAGGGCACAGACTATATGCCCACAAATTGCTCAGAGAATTGCAGCATCTCTTCAACTCCTTTGATGTAAATGTCCACTTATAAAAAAGAAAGAAAAGGAAAAAAAGAAAGAACCTACACCTCAATACTGCTCTGCATCACTTCTGGGGAGAAGAAAGTTAGATTCCTGGCAGATGTCACCAGCCGAAGCCTTCTATGAACAAACCGGGGGAATTTCACAATGCTGGAAGCAAACAAATCTCTAAGCTTAGCAAACCAACGGGCTCCAGCCAGGTGCCCACAGCCAGCAGCTGGCAGTGCAGTGAGGGTGGAGGAACGCTGCACGGTACCCTCTGACCCCTCCACGGCTTCCAAGTCTGTACAGTCAAAAACGTCTCCCATTCACTGCGGAGATGAGCGCTAAACGGAGGGGGCGGCGGCGAGGAGGAGGAAAACTTCCTAACACTTTTCTCCCTTCCCGCCAAGAAGCGGGAGGGGGCCTTCCCCTCTGACGGGCAGGTCTCCTTCCGAGGCTAGTGTCACCTCCACTCCACAGAGGAAAACGTCAGTCTCGGAAGGAGTTTGCTCAGGGTCATCCAATGGGGGCCCAGAAACACAGCTGGGCTGAGAATGCCCAGAGTTTGACGCCCTGCTTCCAGGACGGATGGCCTCCGCAGAGTCCCCCTTGCCTTGTTTCCTCGACCCGAATGGAGGCCCCTGGAAAATAAACTCCTGAAGACGAGCAGGTCACCGAGTTCTCCATCTGATCAGGACCCTTCCTGAGGCCCGGCAGGAACCACCGGGACACGGGGGAAGTCCCCAGGCTGTCCCCACAGGGCTTGCCCCCTCCTCCAACCCGCTCGGCCGCCTCCGGCCTCCAAGCCCCAACGCCCCGCCGTCAGCCGCACGGCCGGGACCCCGCCCTGGGTGGCCCCACCAGGCCTCTCTCGGAAGCCGGCGCCGCCGGGCCCACGGCCGGACCTCAGTGAGGCAAAGTCCCCATCCGGTCGCCGGGAGCCCCGCTGCCCCCGGGCCGCGCCCCCGGCGCCCCGCACCTGGCGCAGCTCCTCGCGGCACACGGCGCAGTAGCGCTGCTCGCAGAGCACCCGCATCTTGGTAGAGCAGCGGTAGCACACCGGGTGGTCACAGCGGCCCAGCGCCGTGGCCTCCAGGTCTCCGCAGCACAGCACGCAGCTCCCGCCTCCCCGCTCAGGAGCTGCCGCCGCCGCCGCCTCCAGAGCCGCGCGCCGCCCCTCGGCGCCCCCCGCCGCCGCCATGGTCCGGGATCCGGCCCCCTCTTGGCCGGCGCGGCGCCGCGCGGCCTGGCTCCCGGCGGGCCCACCCCTTCCGGGCAAACGTCACCGCCCCACCCAGCAACGGGCCCGCCCGGCGGAAGTGCGCGTCGCGACTTCCGCCTCAGCGCGGCGCCGGCTAGAGCGGTGGCCCTGATAGAGGCCGCTCTACCCTGAGCCGACCGCTCGGAGGTCCGCGCGGCCACGCAGCCAGCCCCGGGTTCCTCTGGGCCACGCGTGTCATGTCAACCCTCGCCGGGCTCCACGGACTGGCGTTGTCAGATGAAACACGGCACAACTGGTTTGAATCGCAGATGAACAAGGGGTCATGTCTTAGTGTAAGTATAGCCCAAATATTGATGGGCTAGGCTCATACTAAAATGCTGCTCCTTATCTGAAATTGACATTTAACTGGACCTGCCGTATTTGTATTTGCTAAATCTGGCCACCTTATTAGGAAACCGGTCTCTGGTATTTGGAACACACACAAGCGTGGTCCGCCTTCACTTCCCTAATGCCCTGTTTAAATCCCTACATGAAAGACAACGTGAAAGGCAGCACGTGGTGACGTCCATCTCGCAGCCCAGGGCAGTCTCGCCAGGCCTGCCCAGAAGGGGCCTCTGGAAGGCAGGAACGGAACCTGTCCTCTTTACGCTGGGCCCAGCACAGGACGTGTTTGGATGGATGCTGCAGTAACAGGGCCTCCTCCCTACCCTTGAGGGCCAGGCACACTCAGGACCTCCCTCCCTCTGCCATCCAGAAGGCAGGTCCAGATCTAAACCCTACTGGAAAAGAGGCAGTAAATTGTATCAATGAGCCTGAACTTTACTTACTTTATTTGAGACCGGGTCTTGCTCTTGCTGTAACACAGTGGTACGATCACAGCACACTGAGGCCTCAACCTCCTGGGCTCAAGTGATCCATGCCCAGTGAACTTGGACTTTAGAAACAGACACAAATGGGCTTGAAACCCCAATTTTGCCACTTGAAAAAAGCTGTCAGGCACAGTGGCTCAAGCCTGTAATCCCAGCAGTTTGGGAGGCTGGGTGGCCCGGATTGCTGGAGCCTAGGAATTTGAGACCATCCTGGCCTACACAGTCAGGCTCCATCTCCACAAAAAAAATTTTTAGGCCGGGCGTGGTGGCTCGTGCCTGTAATCCCAGCACTTTGGGAGGTTGGGATCACCTGAGGTCAGGAATTGGAGACAAGCCTGACCGAAATGGTGAAACCCCATCTCTACTAAAAATACAAAAATTAGCCGGGCGTGGTGACATGTGCCTGTAGTCCCAGCTACTCGGCAGCCTGAGGCAGTAGAATCGCTTGAAACCGTGAGGCAGAGGTTGCAGTGAGCCGAGATCACGACAATCACGCCACTGCACTCCAGCCTTGGCAACAGAGCGAGACTCCATCTCAAAAAAAAAAAAAAAAAAAAACACACTCACACGACTAGAGTGCAGTGGCGTGATCTCGGCTCACTGCAAGCTCTGCCTCCCGGGTTCACGCCATTCTCCTGTCTCAGCCTCCCGAGTAGCTGGGACTACAGGCGCCCGCCACCACGCCCTGCTAATTTTTTTTTGTATTTTTAGTAGAGACAGGATTTCACCATGTTCGCCAGGATGGTCTCGATCTCCTGACCTCTTGATCCACCTGCCTCGGCCTCCCAAAGTGCTGAGATTAAAGGCATGAGCCACTGCGCCTGGCCAAAACACACAAAAATTAACAGGGCGTGGTGACATGCGCCTGTAGTCACAGCTTCTCGGGAGGCTGAGGCACGAGAAACGCTTGATCCCAGGAGGCAGAGGTTTCAATGAGCAGAGATTGCGCCCCTGCACTCCAACCTGGGCCACAGAGTGAGATTCCATCTCAAAAAAAAAAAAAACTGGGAAAAGTTATTGTAAGGTTGTAAGAAGTTCAACATCTTGGCTGGGCGCAGTGGCTCACACCTGTAATCCCAGCTTGAAATTGGCACTTTGTGAGGCTGAGGCAGGTGGATCACGAGGTCAGGAGATCAAGACCATCATGACTAATGCAGTGAAACCCCATCTCTAATAAAAATACATAAAGAAATTAGCCTGGTGTGGTGGCGGGCGCCTGTAGTCCCACCTACTCCGGAGGCTGAGGTAGGAGAATGGTGTGAACCCGGGAGGTGGAGCTTGCAGTGAGCCGAGATTGCGCCACTGCACTCCAGCCTGGGCAACAGAGTGAGACTCCATCTCAAAAAAAAAAAAAAAAAAGCCCAGCACTTTGGGAGGCTGAGGCGGATGGTTCACAAGGTCAGGAGTTCGAGACCAGCCTGACCAACATGGTGAAACCCCCGTCTCTACTAAAAATACAAAAATTAGCCAGGCATGGTGGCACGCGCCTGTAATCCCAGCTACTCAGGAGGCCGAGGCAGGAGAATCGCTTGAACCTGGGAGATGGAGGTTGCCATGAACTGAGATAGTGCCACTGAACTCCAGTTGGGTGACAGAGCGAGACTCCGTCTCAAAAAAAAAAAAAAGTTCAACATCTCTTGGAGCATTTAGGAAAAATAACAAATGTATATAGAAAGACAAGCAAAGAAAGTAAGACAACTATCAATGAGAAAGGAAATGTAAATAGCACACTACTTGGTTCAGTAGAAAATATTTACATAGTTTTTGCTAATTCTATATAAATATTAATCTTTTGGGTTTTTTTTTTTTTTTTGAGACAGGGTCTCGCTCTGTCATCCAAGCAGGAGTCCAGTGCTATGATCATAGCTCACTGCAGCCTTGAACTCCTGGACTCAAGGGATCCTCCTGCCTTAGCGTCCCATGTAGGTAGAATTACAGGAGTGTGCCACTCTGCCTGTCTAATTTTTAACACTTTTTTGTAGAGCTGGGGTTTTGCCATGTTGCCCAGGCTGGCCTCGAACTCCTGGCCTCAGGCAATCCTCCCACCTCGGCCTCCCAAAGTGCTGAGATTACAGTTATGAACCACCACGCCTGGCCGATAAATGGTTTCACCAAACATTGTGATGAAGTCATATTAGGAGGACTCAGGGAGGAGAAATAAGGTGATTGGGTTTCAAGAGAGCCAAAGCTTCATTTCACTAAGTGGGAAGCTATTTCATGTTGCCTGAGATGGTTAAATCAAGAAACAACAATTTATAATGTAAGTCAGCAATTTGCAATGGAGGAGAGGGCATTTTTTGTCCCCAGGAGGTGTTTGGAAGTGTCTGGAGCCATGTTTGGTTGTCACAGTGGGGCACGCCTGGCATCTTAATGGTGTATTGGTTTCCTAAGGCTGCCGTAAAAAATGGCCATGGGAGGCCGGGCGTCATGGCTCACGCCTGTAATCCCAGAACTTTGGGAGGCCGAGGCTGGCGGATCACCTGAGGTCGGGAGTTCGAGACCAGCTTAACCAGCCTGACCAACATGGAAAAACCCCGTCTCCACTAAAAATACAAAATTAGTCGGGCGTGGTGGTGCATGCCTGTAATCCTAGCTACTCGGGAGGCTGAGGCAAGTGAGTTCAATCACTTGAACCCGGGAGGTGGAGGTTGCGGTGAGCCGAGATCGCTCCATTGCGCTCCAGCCTGGGCAACAAAGAGTGAAACTCCGTCTCAAAAAAAAAAAAAAAAAAAAAAAAAGGCCAAGGGCCGGGCACGGTGGCTCATGCCTGTAATTCCAGCACTTTGGGAGGCCGAGGCAGGTGGATCACGAGGTCAGGAGATCAAGACCATCATGACTAACGCAGTGAAACCCCGTCTCTACTAAAAATACAAAAAGAAATTAGCCTGGTGTGGTGGCGGGCACCTGTAGTCCCACCTACTCCGGAGGCTGAGGCAGGAGAATGGTGTGAACCCAGGAGGTGGAGCTTGCAGTGAGCCGAGATTGCGCCACTGCACTCCAGCCTGGGCAACAGAGTGAGACTCCATCTCAAAAAAAAAAAAAAAAAAAAGGCCACAAACTTGGCTTAAAACACACAAATGTATTATCTTTAGTTCTGGAGTCCAGACTCTAATATGGGTCACACTGAGCTAAAATCAGGGTGTCAGGATCACTGCATTCCTATTTGGAGGCTCCAGGGGAGAATCTGCTTCCTTGCCTTTTCCAGCTGTTAGAGGCTGCCCGAACTCCTTGGCTCATGGCCGCTTTCTGTCTTCCAGAGTTGACTCTGGGGGAGGCCAGTGGTCCAATCTTTTTTTTTTCTTTGAGATGGAGTCTCTGTCGCCCAGGCTGAAGTGTAGTGGCACAATCTTGGCTCACTGCAACCTCCACTTCGCAGGTTCAAGCGATTCTCCTGCCTCAGCCTCCCGAGTAGCTGGGACTACAGGCACCCGCCACCACACCCGGCTAATTTCTTTTTGTATTTTTAGTAGAGACAGGGTTTCACCGTGTGCGCCGGGATGGTCTCCATCTCCTGCCCTCATGATCCACCCGCCTCGGCCTCCCAAAGTGCTGGGATTACAGGCGTGAGCCACCCCGCCCCGGCTTTTTTTTTTTTAGGTGGAGTTTCGCTCTTGTTGCCCAGGCTGGAGTGCAATGGCACCATCTCGGCTCACTGCAAACTCCGCCTCCCGGTTCGAGCAATTCTCCTGCCTCAGCCTCCTCAGTAGCTGGGATTACAGGCATGCACCACCACGCCCGGCTAATTTTGTATTTTTAGTGGAGACGGGGTTTCTCCATGTTGGTCAGGCTGGTCTTGAACTTCTGACCTCAGGTGATCCGCCTGCCTTGGCCTCCCAAAGTGCTGGGATTACAGGCATGAGCCACCACGCCCAGCCGCTAATCTCCTATTAAAGCCAGCTGGCCTGACGTGGTGGCTCAGGCCTGTAATCTCAGCACTTTGGGAGGCTGAGGCAGGCAGATCACTGGAGGTCAAGAGTTCGAGGCCAGCCTGGCCAACATGGTGAAACCCCATCTCTACTAAAAATACAAAAATTAGCCGGGCATGGTGGTGGGCGCCTATAATTCCAGCTACTTGGGAACCTAAGGCAGGAGAATCGCTTGAACCCGGGAGGCAGAGGTTATAGTGAGCGGAGATCATGCCACTGTACTCCAGCCTGGGTGACAGAGCAAGACTCTGTTTCAAATAAAATAAAACAAAGCCAGCTAATTAGCAACCTTAATTTTATATTCCCTGGTGTGGTGGTGCGCACGTGTAGTCTCAGCTACTCGGGAGGCCGAGGCAGGAGGATTGCGTGAGTCCAGGAGTTCTGAGGATATAGTGGGCTGTGTCAGTCAGGTGTCTGCACTAAGTTTGGCATCGACTTGGTGACCTCCTGGGAGCAGGGAACCACCAGGTTGCCTCAGGAGGGGTGAACTGGGCCAGTTTGGAAAGAGAGCAGGTCAAAACTCCTGTGATCAGTAGTGGGATCACGCCTGTGAATAGCCACTAGACACCAGCCTGGGCAACACAGTGAGACCCGTCTCTAATAAACCATTTTATCTACAGCCTAATTCCCTCCTACTATGTGGCATAAATATTCACAGGTTGCAGGGATTGGGGGCGAACATCTTTGGGGGGGCCACTATTCTGCGTACACACATGGGTGAAGGCCAGGGATGCTACTAAACATTCTCAGTGCACAGGATGGCAAAGGTCAGTAGTGCTGCAGCTACGAGTTTTTCTGTTTCTGGCCGGGCACGGGGGCGCATGCCTGTAATCCCAGCACTATGGGAGGCCGAGGCGGGCGGATCCCCTGAGGTCAGGAGTTCGGGACCGGCCTGGCCAACATGGCGAAACCCTGTCTCTACTAAAAATACAGAAATTAGCTGAGCGTTTTGGCAGGCACCTATAATCCCAGCTACTCGGGAGGCTGAGTCAGGAGAATCTCTTGAGCCCAGGAGGCGGAGGTTGCAGTGAGCAGAGATCGCACCATTGCACTCTAGCCTGGGTGACAGAGTGAGACTCTGTCTCAAAAACAAAACAAACAAAACAAAACAAAATAGTAGTTATGCTTATGATTCAAACATTTGGAGATAAATACTAGAAGAAACAGCTAACAGCTAAAAGAGTTGGAAGTAGCTGTGTCTGGAGAGTAGGAGCAGGGTGTGAAGGGTGGGCAGGGATAGCTTTGTTCTCTTCCTTATAGCGAGCAGCCTTTGATTTATAATGTATACTGCCTTGACAACATTAATTATTTTATTTTATTTACTTATTTATTTATTTTTTATTTTTTTGAGACGGAGTCTTGCTCTGTTGCCCAGGCTGGAGTGTAGTGGCACCATCTCGGCCCACTGCAACCTCTGCCTCCCGGGTTCAAGCAATTCTGCCTCAGCCTCCCGAATAGTTGGGATTACAGGCATGCAACACCATGGCTGTCTAATTTTTGTATTCTTAGTAGAGATGGGGTTTCACCATGTTGGCCAGGCTGGTCTCGAATTCTTAACCTTGTGATCCGCCTGTCTCAGCCTCCCAAAGTGCTGGGATTATAGGCGTGAGCCACCAGGCGCAGCCCTAATTATTATTATTATTTTCTTTTTTTTCTTTTTCTTTTCTTTCTTTTTTTTCTTTCTTTTTTTTTTTTTTTTTTTGAGGTGGTGTCTTGCTCTGTCACCCTGGCTGAAGTGCAGTGACATGATCTTGGCTCACTGCAACCTCCGCCTCCCGGGTTCAAGCGATTCTCCTGCCTCAGCCTCCCAAGTAGCTGGGATTACAGGTGCCTGCCACCACGCCCAGCTAATTTTTGTATTTTTAGTAGAGACAAAGTTTCACTGTGTTGGCCAGGCTGGTCTCAAACTCCTGACCTCATGATCCGCCCGCCTCGGCCTCCCAAAGTGCTGGGATTACAAGCATGAGCCACCACACCCGGCCAATTTTTTGTATTTTTAGTAAAGACGGGGTTTCACCGTGTTAGCCAGGATGGTCTCGATCGCCTGACCTTGTGATCCACCCACCTCGGCCTCCCAAAGTGCTGGGATTACAGGTGTGAGCCACTGAGCCTGGCCAATTATTTAATATATTTACTGTTTGTTTTTTTTTTTTCCATTTTTTGTGAGATGGAGTCTTGCTCTGACGCCCATGCTGGAATGCAGTGGCATAATCTCGGCTCACTGAAACCTCCGCCTTCTAGGTTCAAGCAATTCTTATACCTCAGCCTCCCGAGTAGCTGGGATTACAGGCGTGCACCACAACACCCAGCTGATTTTTTTGTATTTTTAGTAAAGATGGAGTTTCACCGTGTTGGCCAGGCTGGTCTTGAACTCCTGAGCTTAAGTGATCCGCTCACCTTGGCCTCCCAAACTGTTGGGATTATAGGCATGAGCCACTGAGCCCAAGCTATGTATTTACTTTTTGAGACAGGGTCTGTCACCCAGGCTGGAGTGCAGTGGCACGATCGCGACTCACTGCAGCCTTGCGAACTCCAGGCCTCAAGGGAACTTTCTACCTCGGACTTCAGGCACACACCACCACACCCAGCTAATATATATATATATTTTGTCATTGTTTGTTTTGGTAGAGATGGGGTTTCGCCATATGGCCCAGGCTGGTCTCTAACTCCACCTCAGCCTCCCAAAGTGTTGGGATTGCAGGCGTGAGCCACTGTGCCACGCCCTGGCCAATAATTTTAAAGATGACAAAACAGATTTGCTCATTAATCTCCGCCTTACCAGGGCGTTCCTGTTCGGGGCCAGGCTTTGTGCCTGCGGCAGGCATGGTCCTGGCCTTAAGCAAGTGTCTCACGGGTTTCTAGGCGGGACACTGGTGTCAAGGAACTGAGACGTGAGCCTCAAGAAGCAGGGCTGGCTCTCGTCACCTCCTCCCCAAGGAGAGTTGTGGCTCCAGACCCCTGGAGGTGGGGAGAAGGAAGCCTTTGTCACCAGGTCCCCTCTCTGGGCACCAGGCTGGGCAGGACACAGAGGCCTTCCTCCTGCCGCCTGAAAAGGGAGCCCACAGACACCCTTAAGGTTCTGTGTTTTGCTCCTCTAACCCAGCCCTGGGCTCCCCCTGCCATGTGTTCCGGACACCCCACCCAACAGACGCCTCCCCGTGCCTCTGTTCCCAGTGACCTTTCCCTGCGTCCTGCGACTCTCACTCCCTTGGGCCACAGCAATAAACAAGGTAGAGGAGCCACTGCTGGTTTTTTTGTTGTTGTGGTTCTGTTTTGTTTTGTTTTTTTGAGACAGAGTCTCGCTCTGTCGCCCAGGCTGGAGTGCAGTGGTGTGATTTTAGTTCACTGCAACCTCTGCCTCGCGGGTTCAAGTGATTCTCCTGCCTCAGCCTCCCGAGTAGCTGGGACTACAGGCGCCCACCACCACGCCTGGCTAATTTTTGTATTTTTAGTAGAGACGAGGTTTCACTCTGTTGGCCAGGCTGGTCTCAAACTCCTGACCTCATGATCTACCTGCCTTGGCCTCCCAAAGTGCTGGGATTGCAAGCATGAGCCACCACGTCCAGCTGTTTTTTTTTTTTTTTTTTTTTTCTTGCGAGAGAAGGAGTCTTCCTCTGTTGCCCAGGCTGGAGTGCAGTGGTGCAATCTCCACTGCTTCTATTTGCTGTCACAGGGACTTCCATCCCAGCATAGACTTTCATTGATCAGTTTCCACAGTTCCCCCTGCATAAGCTCCCCGGGCCACCGCCAGGGGGCGTCCTGGACCCTCCCCTGACTGGCTGGAGTCCCCCCAGGGGTCCAGAGACACCCACGTCCTCTTAGCCAGGAGTGGGTGGCAGCGCCAAGGGACCCTGATGGGGCCTGGCTCTGGCCCATGTCGTGCTGCACTACCCGCCCACCACACACTCCAGGCAGCTGTCAAGGACAAGGGGCCCTGGGGGAGCGTGGCGGGGACAGCTTCTTGCAGGGCCTCTGGTCCCCGTGGTCCTCCAGGCGGCGCAGACAGCTCCATCTGCATCCCCCATTCTGCCCCTGTCACAGTGTTTTCCTGACAGGCTGGGGGTGGTCAGCCTCTGGTGCAGCAAGGATAGGTCCTAGCCACAGCGTTCATTGAGTGCTTACTGGGTACCAGGCACGGTTCAGCTCCCAGACCCACCACTGGATTATCAATGCCAACAAGATGATGAAGTGGCCACTGTTTTTACCCCCAGTTTGCAGATGAGGAAACTGAGGCAGGAGAGGCCGAGGTCCTTATCCTCTTCCCCTCAGCTGCGACTGTCAAGCAGGGCTGGCGTCTCGCCCCTTCAGTGTGGCCTTCGTGGGGAGGGCTGCTGCTTCTAAACCTCCTCAGGCTCACCAGACTCACTGGGGACCCTCGTGCCTCAGGAGTGGGAGTCTGGCTCTGCCCCCAGACCTTCTGTTTTGTTTGTTTGTTTGTTTGTTTTTTGAGATGGAGTCTTGCTCTGTCACCCAGGCTGGAGTACAGTGGTCCCATCGTGGCTCACTGCAACCTCTGCCTCCCGAGTTCAAGTGATGCCTCCCTCAGCCTCCCGAGCAGCTGGGACTACAGGTGTGTGCCACCATGCCCGGCTAAGTTTTTTTTTTGAGATGGAGTCTCACTCTGTCACCCAGGCTGGAGTGCAATGGCGCAGTCTTGGCTCACTGCAACCTCCGCCTCCCAGGACCAAGCAATTCTCCCGCCTCAGCCTCCCGAGTAGCTGGGACTACAGGCGCATGCCACCACACCTGGCTAATTTTTGTATTTGTAGTAGAGATGGGATTTCACTATGTTGGTCAGGCTGGTCTGAAATTCTTGACCTCGTGACATGCCTGCCTCGACCTCCCAAAGTGCTGAGATTACAGGCATGAGCCACTGTGCCTGGCAAGTTTTGTATTTTTAATAGAGATGGGGTTTTGCCATGTTGGCCAGGCTGGTCTTGAACTCCTGGCCTCAAGTAATCCACCTGCCTCAGCCTCCTGAAGTGCTGGGATTACAGGCATGAGCCACCGTGCCCAGCCTGCCCCCAGCCCTTCTGTGCCCTTCTGGACAGGGGTACCCTGTTCCCCCAAGCTGAGGCTCTTGGGCTCAGGTGCTAGGATGTATCTCACCTCCACCATTTACCCAACATGATCTGGGGCAGGTCAGTTCTCCCTGGGCCTCAGTTTACTCGTTGGTGAGTGGAGTCAATAATAGTTCCACTCATGGCATTGTCTGGAGGTCAAGATGAGATAGTTCATGATGACCCAAAACGAGATCCCTGGTGTCTGGGACCCAGGGGCTGCCCCATGACTGGCATGGTTGCTGAGGGAGGGCTGGATTCACCCTTGCTGGGAGGTCAGGAAAGACTGCGTCAGGCTCTGCCCTCTGGGAGGGGGTTGTTAAGCCCAGGTGGCCACAGAGGGAAATTCTGAGGGACTGTCTGGCCCTGCGCCTTTTTTTTTTTTTTTAAAGATGCAGTTTCGGCCGGGCACGGTGGCTCACGCCTATAATCCCAGCACTTTGGGAGGCTGAGGCGGGCGGATCACAAGTCACAAGGTCAGGAGATCGAGACCATCCTGGCTAACATGGTGAAACCCCGTCTCTACTAAAAATACAAAAAATTAGCCGAGTGTAGTGGCGGGCACCTGTAGTCCCAGCTACTCGGGAGGCTGAGGCAGGAGAATGGCGTGAACCCGGGAGGCGGAGCTTGCAGTGAGCCGAGATTGCGCCGCTGCACTCCAGCCTGGGCAACAGAGCCAGACTCCGTCTCAAAAAAAAAAAAAAAATGCAGTTTCGCTCTTGTTGCCCAGGCTGGAGTGCAATGATGCAATCTTGGCTCACTGCAACCTCCGCCTCCCGGGTTCAAGCGATTCTCCTGCCTTAGCCTCTCAAGTAGCTGGGATTACAGGTGCCTGCCACTATACTCAGCTAATTTTTTGTATTTTTCTTAGAGATGGGGTTTCACCACGTTGGCCAGGCTGGTCTTGAATTCATGACCTTAGGTGATCTGCCCGCCTCGGCCTCCCAAAGTGCTGGGATTACAGGTGTGAGCCACCGCGCCCGGCCAAGGATCTGGGCCATTTAAGTGGAGTCTTGAAGGATGAGTAGGCGTTAGCCAGGCTAAGAAGGAGGGAATGATGCTCTAGGCACAGATGCACAGAGGCAGGCAAAGCCACAGGCTGTTGGTTTAGGCAAAAATTGAGACTGGCTGGATAAAGTGGTCTTGGGGGACCATCACCAGAGAGGAGGCGCTGGAGGTTTGCAAGGCCTTGTCCTGCCCCTCCAGGGGTAGAGGTTCAAGGAGGGGCTGACTCTTTCTCCTGGAAGCTTCACAGAACCGCAGACCCCACGGATGGCTTGGTGTTGCCAACATGAGGCTTCTAAGGCTTCTGCGGGGAGATGGGTTGGTGGGGAGAAGCTGGGGGTGGCAGTGGACAGGACAGGGTGTGGGGACAGGTTTGGGGGCTATGCTAGGCAAGGACAAGGGACAACTCTTGGGGGGAGTCACCCAGAGGGGTCTTGAATGGTGCTGAAGGCCCCCGACAGCCCTCCTGCTATAGCCACTGTAGCTCTGCCTACACCTGGGCCTTCGCTCTGCTGTCCTCCCACCGGCAGGAGTCTGGCTAAAGGGGCATCCTTCAGCCCTACTCCCTCATCAGTGTTCCCAATACCCACTCCCTGGCACTTCCACTCCTAGAGGGAGGAGGCTGAGCAGGCAGAGAATGGGACGTGTCCCCCCAGAGGAGCCTGGAGCCCAGTTCCAGCCAGCGGCCCACTCAGTGAGGTGCTCAAGTACCCACGTCCCCCGCCAGCTGCCAGGGTTCCCTCTCCTCCCTCCGTCCCTCCCCCTATCTGGGGAGCCCAGCGGTACTGAGGGGGCGGAACGAGGCGGGGCCACCGAGCGGTTATAGCTGGGCCTGCAGGGGACCCACGGCTCGCCTCCAGCGTCCTGCGCTCCGGTACCTGGGCGTCCCAACTCCACTGTGCGCCCAAACCCAGCCGAGCCGGTTCGTGGCCCGCCCCGCCGGGCGGCCGTCGACGCGAGCGCCCTGGCGCGGCGCCCAGGGGAGCGGGGGGCTCCCGCGAGCCGGCCGCGGCTGGCACTGCTGCTGCTTCTGCTCCTGCTGCCGCTGCCCTCCGGCGCGTGGTACAAGCACGTGGCGAGTCCCCGCTACCACACGGTGGGCCGCGCCGCTGGCCTGCTCATGGGGCTGCGTCGCTCACCCTATCTGTGGCGCCGCGCGCTGCGCGCGGCCGCCGGGCCCCTGGCCAGAGACACCTTCTCCCCCGAACCCGCAGCCCGCGAGGCTCCTCTCCTGCTGCCCTCGTGGGCTCAGGAGCTGTGGGAGACGCGACGCAGGAGCTCCCAGGCAGGGATCCCCGTCCGTGCGCCCCGGAGCCCGCGCGCCTCAGAGCCTGCGCTGGAACCGGAGTCCCTGGACTTCAGCGGAGCCGGCCAGGTACGTGAGAGGGGAGGAGGCCTGGACCGCCGCGGGCAAGGGGGTCTCGGGAGGTCTGAGCCGGAGCACGGAGCCGCGCGTTCAGGGGGCACCCTCGGGCCCTTCCATTCCCTGCTCCGCGCCCAGAAGAGCTTTCCCTGGGCAGGCTCGACCCTGACACCCGGGGGCGGTGGTTGGAGGGCCACAGCCTCCTCCCCACGGCCTTACTGTGTTCTCGTTAGAGACTTCGGAGAGACGTCTCCCGCCCAGCCGTGGCCCCCGCAGCAAACCGCCTTGGCCTGCCCTGCCTGGCCCCCGGACCGTTCTGACAGCGTCCCCCGCCCGCCCGTGGCGCCTCCGCGCCTCACCCAGGAGGAGTGGCCGCGCGCTTCCAGGAGCCGCTCACAGACCCGGCCTGCCGTCCGGTCAATAAAATCCGCCTGACTCCTGCGCCCCCGCATGCGACCCTTTCTTCTGCTTGTGTACTTTGCCGTCTAGCTCAGGGCGCAGACAGGCGCGCCCACGCCCTGGCAAATGTCAGGGGCCCCTCCCTCGCCGACCAGGGGAAGCGCCGGGCACTCAGCATTCATTTCAAACCTGGATCTCCCGGCACCCCCTCCCTCCCTTAGCCAAAGGCTTCCGCAGAGGATTAAGAACCCCTGGTCCCCTTCTTCTGGGTCATGCCCCGGGAGGAGGGGCCCCTCCACCTGAGCCCCACCTTGCTTCTTGGTTTTTTTTTTTTTTTTGAGATGGAGTCTCTCTTGGTTGTCCAGGCTCGAGTGCAATGGCGCGATCTCGGGTTACTGCAACCTCCACTTCCCAGGTTCAAGCGATTCTCCCGCCTCAGCCTCCTGAGTAGGTGGGATTACAGGCACCCACCATGATGCCCAGCTAATTTTTGTATTTTTGTAGAGACAGAGTTTCACCATGTTGGCCGGGCTGGTCTTGAACTCCTGACCTCAGGTGATCCGCCCACCTCAGCCTCCCTCCCAAAGTGCTGGGATTACAGGCATGAGCCACCGCTCCCGGCCGCTCCTCTGCCTTTTTTTTTTTTTTTTTTTTTGAGACGGAGTCTGGCTATGTCGCCCAGGCTGGAGTGCAGCGGCGCAATCTCGGCTCACTGCAAGCTCCGCCTCCCGGGTTCATGCCATTCTCCTGCCTCAGCCTCCCGAGTAGCTGGGACTACAGGCGCCCGTCACCTCGCCCAGCTAATTTTTTGTATTTTTAGTTGAGACGGGGTTTCACCATGTTAGCCAGGATGGTCTCGATCTCCTGACCTCGTGATTCACCCGCCTCAGCCTCCCAAAGTGCTGGGATTACAGGTGTGAGCCACCACGCCCGGCCTGCTTCTCTGCCTTTTATCCCCCTCTGCATGCGCTTCTGGTCACTGGCTCCAGCCCCCCCACATAAATGTGCCCTGCCATCTTGAACACCGAGGACCTCCATCCACCAGGCCCCCTCCAGTTCCCCTCCCAAGGGTCTGGGCCCCTCCTCCCTCCCGCTGCCTCTTCAACCCTCTCTAATCTTCCCTGGGACTCCAATGGCTGTCCTGGACCCCAAACCACCAAGGTCACATGCCCTGATGCAGCCCATCCTTGGAGCCCTCCTGTGGCCATGTGGCAGGGTCCCCCCTTGGGGCCACCCAGCAAGGATTGGGGGAGAGGTGGTCCTGGGCCTGGCTCCAGGATGCCCCTGTGGAACCAGCTCCCCACCCCCACTTCTGGAAGCCCCCCTCCCCTCACTGGTAGGTCCTTTCCATCTCCAAGGTGTGTCTGTCTCTCAAATGTGGGTGCTTTTTATCTCCACCCCTTCAATTCTTTTTCTTTTCTTTCTTTTTTTTGAGACAGCGTCTCCAGCCCATGCTGAAGAGGCACTATCTCGGCTCACTGCAACCTCCGCCTCTCTGCCTCCCCGGCTCAGATGATTCTCCCGCCTCAGCCTCCCCAGTAGCTGGGATTACAGGTGCCCGCTACCACGCCCAGCTAATTTTTGTATTTTTGTTTTTTTTTTTTGAGACACAGTCTTGCACTGTCGCCCAGGCTGGAGTGCAGTGGCATGATCTCCGCTCACTGCAAGCTCCACCTCCCGGGTTCACGCCATTCTCCTGCCTCAGCCTCCTGAGTAGCTGGGACTACAAGCGCCCACCACCACGCCCAGCTAATTTTTGTATTTTTAGTAGAGAGGAGGTTTCACCGTGTTGGCCAAGATGGTCTCAATCTCCTGACCTCGTGATCCGCCCGCCTTGGCCTCCCAAAGTACTGGGATTACAGGCGTGAGCCACCGCGCCCGGCCAACAGCCAATTCTTATGGAGCCCTTGGTTCCATCTAGCCCTCCCTCCGTCTCTGTGCTGGGTGAAGAGGTGGTCACACACCTCACAGGGCAACTCATTCTCCTCCCTGCGAGCTCATTCCTTCCCACTCCTGCCCCTGTTCCTCACTGAACCTGACCTCTAAGAACATGGATGTCCTGACCTCGTCACCCCCACACCACGCCTCAAGGGCTCCCCACTGCGTATGGGACGATATCCGTGCTCTGGCAGGGCTGGCCGTGTCTGCTCTCACCGCCCCTTCCACTGCCTCCTCCCCCTTCCCCACCGCCTGCTCCAGACTGCAGATTCCAGGACAGCCCGGGACCTCCCCCGCCGAAGGAGGACTCCAGGGCCCCAGGCTGGGTTAAATGTTCTTCCTGGGGCTGCTTCAGCTCTGGCCTCCCCTTGCGCAGGCCAAGGTGCTCAAAGCTCTGTTCTCGCGGGGCTGGCAGGGGGGGTTCAGTGATGTTCCCTGGTGCTTGCCTGGTCCAAGATGGGGAGGCAGAACCCATGAGAGGCTTCTCTGCCTCCCCCACTCCACACCCTTATTCCCCTGCAGCGCAACCAGGCCTAGGGCACCAGCCTCACCCCAGTCCCCACACCACAGGACTGGATCGAGTGGAAGGAAGCCAGATGGGCAGGATCCTGGGGCAACTCCCCGCACGATGCAATGCCACCAGTTCCGGCCAGGTGGCGCTGCGCGGCTACTGTTCCAGGCGGTAGCGACCGACCCGCGCCTCCAGCAACGGGCGGGGCTAGAGCCGCAGGGGGCGGGACCACGACGGGTGGGCGGGGCCGCCCCGTCGGCGGCAGCGGTTTCCTGCCTCTCCCCACTCTTGGGTCGTCGCAGTCCCCCAGCCTTCTCTCTCCGTCTGGTCTGTGGGTCTCTGTTGGTCACCTCCTTCCGTCGCGCTGGCTCCGCCTGCTCCAGTTTCGGAATGTAAAGAGAGGCATGGTGCAGCCTGAGGGAAGAGGCCCTAGGCGCGGTCTGGTTATGCTTGCAGGGCCATTAATGTCCATTAGGAAGCCCCGCCTGCCTGAGCAGCTCTGGACCATTACCGGGAGTCGGAATAGTGGCCCCACCCCCAGACAGGGCCCCAGGCCACGGCCACACCTCGGAGCCCCGGTCCAGGTCCAGGCTCGGGCTCCCTGAGATCGCTGGGACCTTGCTGGAGGGATGGGGGTTCAAGGCCCGAAGGAAAGGTCCTGCCAAAACAGGAGTGCACGGGCGGCCCCCACCCCGGTGGACCCCCCACCGACAGCCCAGGGGAACGGCTGAGACCTGCTCTCCCTCTGCTGGATAGGACCCACGCCTAGGTAGCAAGCTGGCAGGCGTGGGTTAAGGGGGTTGGGTGGAGAGTTGGGGGATCTCCCAAGCCTCTGATTGCCCCTGCCTTGACTTTCTTCCCTCCTGCTGCGGCCCTGAGAGCCCACGTCACCCCCACCCCATCTGCACCCCACAGAACCAGGAAAATAAAGTCCACCCTCCTCTCCTCTTGATGCTGACCCTACTCCCTCCCGCCCACCTCCCTAGCCCTTTCTTCGAGACACCAAGCACTTTGCGGCCCCTGAACACCTTTGCCCAGCGCTTCCCTTCGCCTTTCTCTGCCTCCAGCACAGCACCCTTACGGGCCAAGGTCAGCCTCGGACCAGGGCTGAGAGCTTCCGGAGGCTGGCTGGAGAAGAGGCCTGGGAGGGTTTGCCCCCGAGAGCTTCTAGGTCACCCTTCCTCGCCTGTTCCTCCAGGCCCCTGGACTCACTGTCCCCTCTCACTGACTCTGCACCTCCTCTGAAATCGTGACCTCTGGTTCCTCTCTGGCTGCCTCATTACTCCTGCTCCCTGCTTTGCTAGGCCCACTTCTTTTGTTGCCCGGCCCTTTGCTACTCTGTTATCCTCCTCAGCTCCTTCATGGCTTTGGGGACTCTTTTGTTACTCTGTAGCAGCAGTGTGTCCGGTGATATTTCCTTGGTTCCTGGCCCTGGTTGTGACCTCATGTTCCTTGTGGCCCTTCCCTCTGCCATGCTGTTCTCCATCCCATCTTTTATTTTTTTATTTCTTTTTAAATTATTTATTTATTGTTTTTGAGATGGTGTCTAGCTCTGTTGCCCAGGCTGGAGTGCAGTGACGCAATCTCAGCTCACTGCAACCTCCGCCTCCTGGGTTCAAGCGATTCTCCTGCCTCAACCTCCCCAGTAGCTGGGATTACAGATGCCCACCACCACGCCTGGCTAATTTTTTTTGTATTTTTAGTAGAGACGGGGTTTCGCCACATTGGCCAGGCTGGTCTCGAACTCCTGACCTCAGGTGATCCACCCACCTCGGCCTCCCAGAGTGTTGGGATTACAGGCGTGAGCCACTGCTCCCGGCCCCCCAGCCCATCTTCAGTCACTGGGAGTAGGAATCAGCTGAGTCCTGGGCCAGGGAAGGATGGTGTATGCCCAAGGCTGATCAGGAGTCTGCCCCACCCAGGGCGGGTAAGGTCTGCAAGCCCCCTTACCCAGGGGACCTGGGGCTCCTGGAGTCTCCCATCCAGCCACCTCCCTCGACTCTAGTGTGGCCATGAAGCTACAGCCTGCCAGGTTTTGGGTGGACCTGGTTGGTGTGGGATGACCCCCTAAGCCCAAACAGGTGTGGTATGTGGGGTGCGTGGTGGTGGGTCACACTGCCCACAGCCATCTTCACAGACTCCAAGGGTGGCAGCACCAGGCTGTGTCCAGGGAGGCCAGCCACAGGCCAGACAGGCAGCCTCTGGACATGCAGACAGAGAGATGGAAGCGGCCGGCTGGGCGGGAGCCTGAGGCAGCCTTACCCAGGAATTGCAGGGGTTGGGGTGGCGAGCAGTCGCGGCGCCTCAGCCTAAGTGGCTTTTAGGGGCAGCTGCCGGGATATGGGCACCCAGGGGGCCATGGCCCAGGAGGCTGCCCAGAGGCGAGCCCTGTGCTTGGGTGGGGGCAGGGGAGCCCAGGCCAGGGCCCTGGAGAGAGGAGAGGGAGAGGAGGACTGCGCCAAGCCTGCTTCTACGGCTCACATGGGGAATTGCCTGGGCTGGCTGTGCCTGACCCCTGGGAACCAGGTATGTGCAGGGGGCCTGGCTGGGCTGGGGAGGAGGGCAGACTGGGGCTGTGCTTGGACTCAGCTACCTTCCTATATTGGAGACAGAGAAAGAGCTGGGTGGTGAAGATAGCATGGACTCCGAATCTCACATCCCTGGGCCCAAATGGAGCTGAGGAGGCTTCGTGGGTCTTTTCCCTCTCCAGGCCTGTTTGCAGGTCTGTGAAGTGGCCAGTCCCCTAGGGTTGTTCCAGGTAAAATGCACTTAGGCATAAATGATTTCACTGTGGTGGTGACTGTCCTGTTGGGGAAGGAGGGACACTCGTGCTTCAGGTAGAGGCTGAGGGACGTGGACGGCTGTGGGCAGGGGAGGGGAGGCCTGCTGCCTGCCTGTGGACACTGTGGAGCAGCGCCTGTGCACACCCAGAGCTTAGAGCCCAAATAATTCAGTGGAGTGTAGCCCATGTCAGGAGGGGGGTAGCAGGGACCCTCAAGACTCATATCCTTTTGTCACCCTGCAAAGTCACAGTCCAGGCCTGGGGTGGGCTGGGACACAAGTGAGGGGGCCGGCCCGGCCACGGGAAAGAATGGCGGGAGGGTGTGGGAACCGACGCGGTGCAGATAGCCCGAACACGGCGGGGAGGCCAGGGAGTCTCCCAGCCACTGGTCCCCAGGATGCAGGGAGGGGCTGCTGCGTGTCACTTTTAAAGCCCTTTTTGCCTCCTGGGCCCTCCTGAGACTCTGCCCTGGGCCAGGGAGGCTGGGAGGGATCCAGATCAGACACAGCCGAGAGGAGACAGGCAAGAGGGTCCGGGGGGGGCTTCCCGGGGAGGGTGGGGAGGGCTGTGGCCCTTGTTCTTACCCTTTGGCCCCTTTGTCGGGGTCCCTTGGCCTGGAGACCCTTTGTCCAACCCGTCGCCCACCTCAAGACCTGCCTCGATGCTGCGCATACAGTAGGTATCCAATAAATGTTCCTGGGATAGAAGGCAAAGGCGCTGGCACCAAGGCGGCTGCCCAGAGTAGGGGCGAGACAGAGAGAGGTCCCGGTGGTTAGGGGGTCCCCTAGCCCTGCCGCCTCCCCCTGCCCCGCCTCGGGCTGGCCGGGCGCGGAGGTAGGGGCCTGGCCGGGACGGCTGGGACTGGAGGCGGGGGCGGCCGGGCGGCGGGGGCGGGGAAGGGGCGGGCGCGGAGGCGGTGCCGCAGCCCGAGCTGGAGCCCGAGCCGGATCCCGAGGCGACGGGAGCCGAACAGGAGCCGCCGCCGAAGCCACCGCCGGGTGCCCAGCGCCGCCGCCGCCCCCGAGCTCCCCCGCGCCGCTGCCCGCGGGCGGCCGGTGGGCAGCGGGCGCCATGGCCGCGCCGGAGCCGCTGCGGCCGCGCCTGTGCCGCTTGGTGCGCGGAGAGCAGGGCTACGGCTTCCACCTGCACGGCGAGAAGGGCCGCCGCGGGCAGTTCATCCGGCGCGTGGAACCCGGTTCCCCCGCCGAGGCCGCCGCGCTGCGCGCTGGGGACCGCCTGGTCGAGGTCAACGGCGTCAACGTGGAGGGCGAGACGCACCACCAGGTGGGGGCCAGCGCTCGCCCCCGGCCCGCCGCCCCCTCCCCGAGCGCGTCCCCCTGGGGCGAGCAGGGGTCGCACGGGGGCCCGAGGGGGCTCCCGCGGGGAGGACGCGGACGTTGTCGGGAGGCAGCGGCCCGGCGCCTTCGGAGTCCCGGCGCAGGAAGCTCAGTCCTGCACATGGGTGGGGGGGGGGCATCCTGGCAGGGAGGGACCCGCACTGCGGCTCCTGGCCGCTGGCCTCGCCCTTTGGTCCCGTTTTGGCCTCAGTGTGCCATGAAGGGGGGTGTTGGGCAGCCTGGAGCCCCTCCGGAAAGGTGAAGACCTGGGTGCTTTTGCCTGGGTGTATGTGTACACGTGTGCGTGTGAACACAGCTGGGCGTGTGTGTGCAGGTCCCTTTGGGGTCAGCCATGTGTGCGTGCGCCTGCCTGTGCGTACCCAGGAGGGGTCGCAGTAAAGGCATCAGTGTGTCTGCACCTGTGTGTGTGCTGCGGTGTGTGTGTGAGTATACAGGTCTGCACGTGTGCCTGTGTGTGTACAGGTCTGGACTCCTGGGCGTACGAGAGGTGGACTCTGTGTGTGTGCACGCCTGGCTAGCGTGCTCATCACTGTCTGCAGGCCGGTGAGTCTTTGTGTCTGTACTCTAGTGTGTCCCAGCTGGTGTGTCTGGGACCGGGCTGAGTTGGCCATTGGTGGCAACCACATTCCTTAGCTACAAAGGCACTACTCCTCCTCAGAGGCTGCCTAGCCTGGCTGGGGTTACTGGCCGAAGCCTCCTGCCTCCTGGCTAAGGAGAACAGAGCCTTTTCTCTGTGGGTTCTGACCCCTGAGGTGTGTCTGTCTCCCACAGGCCAGGGACTCCCTCCAGACCCTGGTTGGGGTCCAGCGTCCACACACCCCTTGTCCTCCAGGTCCCCTGTCCCTCACAGCACCGATGAATCCATAACCTGTCTACATGGCTGGTCCTGGAACCTAGAGATTAGCAGGTTGGTTCAGCTGGACCTGGAGCTGGTCTCCTGTTTACCTGGTGCCTTGTCTGTCACTCTGTTGGCCAGCCCCATGCCTTCCACCCAGAGTGTCTGCTGTGTAAGGTTGTTTGCTGAAGAATGTGGGGATCAGGCCAGGGGCCTGGACCTGAGGGATTGAGGGTAGGGCTGCCAGGGCTGGGGCCAGGCTGCTGTTGGATGGTCACTGCCACCCTCGCCCTGGGAACACCTGCTTTTCCAAGGCCCTGTGGGGCTGGTCTCTGAGGACTGGACACACAGACCATGGTGGACTCTCCCCACTGCCCCAGGAGGGCAAGAGGGGCAGTTACTGCCCCCAGTTGAGGAAACTGATGCCAGAGATTGAGGGTAACTTGTCTGGGACACATAGTCAAGAAGCAGCTGGGCACTGGGTTCCTCTTGTCTCACTGTGGGTCATGGGGAGAGAGGAGGGCTGGGGGAAGATGGGCCTGGCTCAGTCCCTCCTATCTGTTCACCACCTCTGCTGAGCCCGGCAGCTGGTGGGGAGCCCTGTCCACCCTCCCCCGGGCCGCAGGTGGGAGTAGGGCTGCCCCTCTTCCTGCCCGCTTCCCAGTGGGCACTGCTTTCTCTCCGCGGGTGTGCGCTGGCCCCCCGCGTGGTCCAGACACTTCACAGGCACCTGCACGCACACACCGACGGCCACCATGCCACAGCTGTCCACAGGTGCACCTGCCCCTCCCCCTCGCCGGCTGCACCTGAATCCTGCTTCCCTGGCTGTGTGTGGGTGCCCGAGCCAGGAGCCCAGCCCTTCCCCTCTCTGCAGATCCAGAGGGAATGGGCCCATGGCCATGGCCTGGAGGTAGATACAAGGCCTAGGGTCAGGAGTTTAGACTCCCGCGCTGCATGGCAGAGAATGACAGGAATGGGCACAGACACACTCAAACTGGGGCCCAGGAAGACACACCTCTTCTTCAAACCTGGACGGAGACACAGATTTTGAAACAGATGGATGCATGTGCGCACAGGGACAGGCAGACTGAAAACCTGAAGGTCCACTGTGCACCATTTTTGTCACTTCCAGACAGGACTTACCCAGTGGCCCTATCCTGCAGCCCCTTCCCAGCCCAGCCTGGAGAAGACCCTGGGCTAAGGGCAAGGCTCTGGGAGGACCCTGAAGCCCTCACAGCCTGGGCCTCAGTGTCCGGAGCCTGAGTGCAGAGGGAGGGAGCCGCTGGAGTCCGGGGGTGGGGGGCGGGGCCGGCAGGCCTCTTGGTGCAGCCACCCGCCCATGCAGACCAGCCGCCTGTCCGCACGCCTGGGCCAGCCCAGAGTGGTGCCACTGCCCATGTGCTGCCCGGAATGCGGGCCACTGACCCGCTCCTGTCGCCCATTCGCCCCAGGTGGTGCAAAGGATCAAGGCTGTGGAGGGGCAGACTCGGCTGCTGGTGGTGGACCAGGAGACAGATGAGGAGCTCCGCCGGCGGCAGCTGACCTGCACCGAGGAGATGGCCCAGCGAGGGCTCCCACCCGCCCATGACCCCTGGGAGCCGAAGCCAGACTGGGCACACACGGGCAGCCGCAGCTCCGAAGCTGGCAAGAAGGTATGGCGGGCTCGGCCCACAGGGACCACCCTAGCCTCTCCCAGAGGCTCTCTCAGGTTTTGACGACGATCTTTGCCTCCAGAAGTCTTGGTCTCTTCTGCCTTTTGGGGCTCCTTTTCTGCCCCAGGGACCATCCTGTTGGCCACTGAGGGCCACTGTTTCTACCCTCAGCCTGTGTTTTAAACTGGGTAGGGTCAGGGCAGCCTGGCCTGTTCCTCTTCTCCAGGATGCTCCAGAGCCACTTGCGCTATCGAGGGGTCACTCTGACAAGCTGCCGCCTCCCCAGCCCCCAGCCTCATGGCTGAGGAACCCTGGGAAGAGGCATTCCAGGTCTGCGTGTGCCCAGCTCTGTGCCTGTGCTGGGTGTCCTCCTTGGCTCTGTCTTTGTCTCTGTCGAAGGCACCTGCGTGCTGGGAAGGCCTGGGAGAGGGCCGGTCTTCTCCACAGGCAGCGCCGTGGTTGGGGAAGCCTAGGAGGCCACTCTGCCAGGCCTGGCGTGGGTGGGGCTGGGAGCATGGGAGTGGAGTTGGGGGTCCAGGAGGCTCCAGGGTGAGCCCACTCCTCCCCCTAGGTACAAGGGAGGGCCCTGGGACCCTGTCTGCTGTTCCTCCTGGACTCCTGCTGGGTAGCACTTCCTCCTTCCCCTGCCCTTGCTCCCAGCCAGGAGACCCAGAAAAGTACAGGGGCGGCCTGCTCCACCTCCTGCTAGGTGGCCGACTGGAAGGGGCGGCCTGGCAGGCCTTGGGGGCCAGGAGGAACAGCCTGAAGCTGTCTGTCCTATCTTCCTGGAGGCCCTGATGGCATTATCTCCATGTTCTCTGCTACCTTTTTTTTTTTTTTTTTCATTTTCAAAGAGATTCCTGGCCGGGTGCGGTGGCTCACGCCTGTAATCCTAACACTTCGGGAGGCTGAGGTGGGCGGATCACCTGAGGTCAGGAATTTTGAGACCAGCTTGACTAATGTGGTGAAACCCCCGTCTCTACTAAAAATACAAAAATCAGTTGGGCATGGTGGGGCACACCTATAGTCCCAGCTACTTGGGAGGCTGAGGGAGGAGAGTCGCTTGAACCCGGCAGGCGGAGGTTTCAGTGAGTCGAGATCCCGCCATAGCACTCCAGCCTAGGCGACAGAGTGAGACTGTCTCAAAAAAAAAAAAAAAAAGGAAAAGAAAGAAATCCCTTCAGGGGATATGAGTCCAGGGGTTGGCCAGACCCCACTGTGAGAACCGCCCTTGGGGCAGGGGTGTGGGATCTGGAGTTCTGAGGGTGCAGGGGACACATTCACTTTCTCCCTTTCCCAGACGTCACTGCTGAAGCTGGCTGCCCCTAGGAGCTGAGCCCGGGGGGAGCGGCTTGGCAGGGAGACAGCATTCCCTGTGGGGAGCCCAGCCTGGGCGCACGCCTGCCCATGGGACCTGTGGGACCCGTTTTGTTCCTGGGGCTTGAGGGCAGGCCACAGTGGTGCTCAGGGCCAAGGTGCCCAGCCCAGGGCTGGTGGGGGGGCTGGCCTTGCAGGGGGGCTGGCTGGTCCCAAGCCCCTGTCTCCAGGCTGAGGGTTGGGGCCTCCCTCTTTCCCAGGCACCTTCCCTCCCCCAGGAGGAAGCTCCCCCTCTGCCTCAGGCGTTTGTCCATTGATTTGGACACAAACGCCATGGTTCACCTTCCTGTGGAAAAATCCGGCCCTCGGACTTTATCTGGAGGGTGCGGTGGCCCAGGCACCTTGCCTTGGGTGGGACCTTCCCCCTCTGCTATTTCAGGCTCTGGGGGCTGCAGGAAGCCCTAGGAGGGGCTTCCTCTGGGTGTATTTTTAGACGAACAAAGGGTGGCCTGAGTGGCAGGTCCCTTTGTGCATGAGTCTGGCTGGGGACAGGGGCTCCAGGAGGTCAGGGGGCACCCAAGGAACAGGGTCTCCCCTTCTCTCTTCTGGCATCGAGACCTGAGGTTTCTTTTTCTTTTTCTTTCTTGGCTCACTACAACCTCCGCCGTCTGGGTTCAAGCGATTCTCTTGCCTCACCCTCCCCAGTAGCTGGGATTACAGGCGCGCACCACCACACCTGACTAATTTTTGTGTTTTTAGTAGAGACGGGGTTTCACCATGTTGCTCAAGCTGGTCTCGAACTCCTGATCTCAGGTGATCTGCCCTCCTTGACCTCCCAAAGTTCTGAGATTACAGGTGTGAGCCACTGTACCCGGCCCCCGAGATCTGAGGTTTCATTTCTTTCTTTCTTTTTTTTTTTTTTGAGACGGAGTTTCACTCTGTCGCCCAGGCTGGAGTGCTGTGGTGCGATCTCGGCTCACTGAAATCTCCTCCTCCTGGGTTCAAGCAATTCTTATGTCTCAGCCTGCTGAGTAGCTGGGATTACAGTCGTGTACCACCACACCTGGCTAATTTTTGTGTTTTTGGTAGAGACGGGGTTTCACCGTGTTGGCCAGGCTGGTCTCGAACTCTTGGGCTCAAGTGATCCGCCTGCCTCAGCCTCCCAAAGTGCTGGGATTACAGGTGCGAGCCCCTGCGCCTGGCTCAGGACCTGAGGTTTCTTCACCTGAGCTCCCAGCATGGGCAGGAAGAGTTGGGCCTCACCTGACCTCCACAGAGCAGGCTCAGATCCTGCCCTTCTCAGCCTGGGTTCAGGGCATGCCTCAGATGGTCAGCTCACCTTGCGGAGATGGCTCCAGTGGGGGCACTGGTGGCAGAGAGGCAGAGCTCTGGAAGGGATGTGTGTAGTTTGTCTTTGGTGAAGGATGGAGAGGGCCCAACTTTGGGTGCCCCCTGGGAGCTAAGGGTGGTTCTCAGTGTCCTCTGTCCTGGCTGGGGATAGGGGAGGTGGGCAGGGGAGGACACTGATATGGTTGGCCCCTCCTTTTGGGGGCCGTGAAGGCCTAGTTAGTGATGACTCAGCCCTGGGCCGCACCAGGCTGGGGGTGGCCGCAGCTGCAGGGCAGCTGATCCTAGTAGTGACGACAGGGGACAGCCCCCAAACAGAGACGGGGTGGCCAGCGGTGCCAGGCCCTGGAGGTGGTGGCAGACCCTGAGCCCTCTGCCCCCTGCCCCTAGCCCATGTCTCCACCCCCGTCTGGAGGGCCTTGGGGGCTAAGAGCAGGTGAGGGGTGACAGTTCTGCAGGAGGCGGCTGTGTGGTTGGGGCGCGGTGCCTGCGGGGGCTTCCGGGTTTCCCTGGCTCTTGCTCCTCTGGAGCCTCAGCAGGACTGTCCTGTGTTCTGGGGCCGGGACTCCTCCCTGTCCCCTCAGCCCTGGGTCCTGGGGCAGGGCAGGGCCTTCCAGCAGCTTCCTTCCTTCCTTTCTTGGGACGGAAGACTAGCTGGGTGGGGGGCGCCGGGCTGGAGCCTTCGCAGGGGAGTGGGCTCAGTCATCACCCTGCTCCCCAGAGTGACTCAGCCCCCACGTCCCCACCCATCCCCGGGGAGCCAGGGCCGCAGAGGGAGGTAGATAAGTGGGGTGGCAGCCTGGGTCGGCCAGAGAGTTCAGGCCACCCTGGCCGGACGCCTGCCACTTGCTGTCACTGTGCCGCTGTCATGGTGCGCTCCGGGAGTGCCACGCCACCTGCCTGGGCTCCAGGAGCCCCTCCACGGAGCCCACCCCACAGGCTGGTACAGGTCAGGTGGGGTGGGAGGAAGGGAGGGCTAGGAGGAACCGGCAGCTGCTCAGCCTCCCGGGGTGGAAGGAGGGGACTCCGGGACCTTGATGTAAGCAGGCTGGTCGCTGAGCAACAATGAAGGCCTTTCTCTGCCAGGGCTGGTGCGTCACCATCTGGGGGGGTGCCCAGGGTACCCCCATGCCGGCCTCTTTGTCCGGACACAGGCATGGCTGGGGGACCAGGGATGGTCCAGCTCTGTGCTGGCCGCCGGCAGGGAGGGAGCCTGGAGCCCGTGGGAGCCCGAGGGCCTGGCGGGAGGCGGCAGGAAGTGTGTGCTGAGCCAGGGCAGGGAGGAGGAATGTGAGCTATGAACGCCGCCCGAGCTCCTCGGCTCTCTGGGCCCCCCTTCCCCATGAGCCCATGTGCTGCCAGCAGCCCACCCTGGCCCCTCCATTGCAGCCCCTCTACCTGAGGGTTTAGTGCTGTGCCTGGCGCCACCGGGACCCTGCTGACAATGAAGGGGTTTAGGTTTGATAGGCAGAACTTCTTGCCTTGTAGAGTGAAAGACGGCTGCTTCTGGACAGAGGCAGAGGGGTGGCCAGAATGACCCTGAGAACACTGAGGGGTCCTTGGCCTGGCCTCAGGGCCCCAGACACCCACCAGATCCTGCTTCCTGTCTGGTGCCCTGAGAAACCCTGCCCCGCAGGCTGCTGTGCAGGCGTGGGAAGGGCTGCCGGGCCAGCACTGTGGGGCTGGCCGCATGTGTGGGCGGCTGTGCGTGTTTGCAGGTATGTTTGGATGTCTTGTGTCTGTGGCTGTGTGATGTGTCTTTGCGGCCTGGGCCCATGTCACGCTCCCACCTCCTCCACTGAATTGGGCTTCTGTCCCCACACCTTCCCTCTGTCCCAGGCCAGCCTGGGGGCTGTGCTCCACCTCCTCTCCTGAACTGGGCTCCTGTCCCCACGCCTTCCCTGCGTCCCAGGCCAGCCTGGGGGCTGTGCTCCATCTCCCCTCCGGAACTGGGCTCCTGTTCCCACGCCTTCCCTGCGTCCCAGGCCAGCCTGGGGGCTGTGCTCCACCTCCCCTCCCGAACTGGGCTCCTGTCCCCACGCCTTCCCTGCGTCCCAGGCCAGCCTGGGGGCTGTGCTCCACCTCCCCTCCCGAACTGGGCTCCTGTCCCCACGCCTTCCCTGCGTCCCAGGCCAGCCTGGGGGCTGTGCTCCACCTCCCCTCCCGAACTGGGCTCCTGTCCCCACGCCTTCCCTGCGTCCCAGGCCAGCCTGGGGGCTGTGCTCCACCTCCCCTCCCGAACTGGGCTCCTGTCCCCACGCCTTCCCTGCGTCCCAGGCCAGCCTGGGGGCTGTGCTCCACCTCCCCTCCCGAACTGGGCTCCTGTCCCCACGCCTTCCCTGCGTCCCAGGCCAGCCTGGGGGCTGTGCTCCACCTCCCCTCCCGAACTGGACTCCTGTCCCCATTCCCTCCGTCCCAGGCCAGCCTGGGGGCTGTGCTCCACCTCCCCTCCTGAACTGGACTCCTGTCCCCACGCCTTCCCTGCGTCCCAGGCCAGCCTGGGGCCTGTGCTCCATCTCCCCTCCAGAACTGGGCTCCTGTCCCCACGCCTTCCCTCCGTCCCAGGCCAGCCTGGGGGCTGTGCTCCACCTCCCCTCCCGAACTGGGCTCCTGTCCCCACGCCTTCCTTGTGTCCCAGGCCAGCCTGGGGGCTGTGCTCCACCTCCCCTCCCGAACTGGGCTCATGTCCCCACACCTTCCCTCCGTCCCAGGCCAGCCTGGGGGCTGTGCTCCATCTCCCCTCTCGAACTGGGCTCCTGTCCCCACGCCTTCCCTGTGTCCCAGGCCAGCCTGGGGGCTGTGCTCCATCTCCCCTCCCGAACTGGGCTCCTGTCCCCACGCCTTCCCTCCGTCCCAGGCCAGCCTGGGGGCTGTGCTTCATCTCCCCTCCCGAACTGGGCTCCTGTCCCCACGCCTTCCCTCCGTCCCAGGCCAGCCTGGGGGCTGTGCTGTGACTGCATCCCTGAGGGGCACTTTGGTGGGCAGGTGTCAGGGTCAGCCTTGAAGCCCCACGCCTGTGCCACCAGGTGTGTCTGGGGGAGGAGTGGGTCTATGTGGTGGGGCCCTGGAGATTTTGGGGGTCTTGCACCCTCCAATTCAGCCCATGTGGCCCAGCTGAGCCCCTGCGGGGCCAGGGAGCCACAGCCTTGTCCCTGGAGTTTCTGGTGTGACGGGCTGGGTGGTGGCCATGCAGAGAGGGTTCAGAGGGTGGGCAGGAGGCTTCAGATGAGGCATCTGGCAGGGTGGACAGGAGAAGGGTGTTCCAGACCAAGGGCAGGTCCTGAGCCCAAGGGACAGAGCACTAGCTGTGTGGAGAAGGACCCCCTTGCTCCCTTGGCGGGGCGGCCCCCCCGCTGACATGGCCGTTTCCGGTCCATTGGGGTTTGGAGTGAGCTTGAAGGTGGGTGGCTGGAGGGGTTGGGGGTGTCTGAGGCCTGGAGACCTGCCCTCCTGAGGTCTGAGCGCCCCTCTTGCCATGCCGTCCCAGCCCTGGCCTGGCCTGTGGTCCCTCAGGGACGCACAGGGAGGTAGGAGGTGAGGGAAGGGCCCTGGCAGCCCCCAGCCCGCCTGCACACTCTCCCCTGCGCACGCCCTCAAGCTTGGCGCTCCCTGGAAACCTGAGCTGCCTCCTGCCTGCTCCGGCCACCGCCATGTTTAACTGAGCACGGGCAGCCGCTGGCCACCGCCGCCACACCCTGGCCCACCCCCTGGCTGGGAGGTGGTCATTGGGCCTGGCCTTGCCTGCATGGTCCCCTGGCCCAGAGCCCTACTGCACGATGCCAGAGGTAACATGGGGCAGGGCCTGGGATGGTAGCGGGGGGTCCTTCCGGGCACCAGGAGGCCCTCTGTGCCCTGTCCACGCTAAGCTCCTGCCCCAGCCCCTGCTTGCTGGGCCCACGGGGGTGGGGCGGCTCATTTTTCCGGAATGTGAAAGCAAACAGAGCCGCCACCGCAGCTAGCCTCACGGAGGCCTCTGGAGAGAAAACAAAACTGCTGGCCTAGGAGCGCCTGCCCCACGCTCTGGAGGAGAGCCCGGGGCAGGGGGACGCACAGGCAGAGCCCTCAGGGACAACCGCCCCAGGAGGCCGACGGCGACAGTTCATCCCACCTGGTGCTTCCTCCCACCCTGCCTGTGCGCCACGCTGGCCTCGAGCCAAAGGAATTCTCCCAGCAACCCGGGAAGGCGGCCGGGCCCGTCGGGGAGGCTTCTGGGTTTGAAAACAGGCTTTGCCCAAGTTCCCACAGCTAAAGCTCTGTGACAGGCAGCCTGGGTGCCCGGAGTGTTTGCCACTGAGAGCTGGGCCTGCCCGTGGGGGGGCACGGTACCGAGTTTGGGCAGCGGCGGCACCACCGGGGAGTGGCCTCTGGAGGCGGGAGGCTGGAGCAAGAGACTGACCCTGTCCATTGGGCCTGCAGGATGTCAGTGGGCCCCTGAGGGAGCTGCGCCCTCGGCTCTGCCACCTGCGAAAGGGACCTCAGGGCTATGGGTTCAACCTGCATAGTGACAAGTCCCGGCCCGGCCAGTACATCCGCTCCGTGGACCCGGGCTCACCTGCCGCCCGCTCTGGCCTCCGTGCCCAGGACCGGCTCATTGAGGTACCGGCCCACGAGGGCTGCGGGGTGCCGGGCGCCCCGCGCCTGTCCACACTGGGGCCCTGGGTCCTTGCAGGGAGGAGGGAGACGCTGGGAACCTGAGCTGATGCGCCTCCTGCTGCCTCGGTGGGCGGTGGCTGTGATGAATATTTGATGCCACACCTGGCCACGCGGTGTCAGGGGCTGTCTGGGCCCATGGCGGGGCTGATACGTGCTGGTGGCGGCAGGTGAACGGGCAGAATGTGGAGGGACTGCGCCATGCTGAGGTGGTGGCCAGCATCAAGGCACGGGAGGATGAGGCCCGGCTGCTGGTGGTGGACCCCGAGACAGATGAACACTTCAAGCGGCTTCGGGTCACACCCACCGAGGAGCACGTGGAAGGTGGGCCACGGCCCAGGGCACAGGGTGGGTGCGGTGTGGTGGCTGAGCAGCCACTGACACGCTGTTCCCACAGGTCCTCTGCCGTCACCCGTCACCAATGGAACCAGCCCTGCCCAGGTGAGAGGGTGGGGTGCCCATGAGACACAGGGTGCCTCTGGGGGTACCCAGGCCCGACAGAGGCCCCCTTCTCCCTGGAGATCCGTCCTCGAGGTGTGCTAGTGACACCCGGTTCTAGCCCTGTCACCTCCCTTTAATGCCCCTGTGGATCTCATCCTGGGTCAGTGCCACACACAAGCCACGTGGGGCGCCTGGGGTCGGGGCCACTGCCTTCCGTCCTCTCCTGGGCACCACCTGGTAAGGAGTTGCCCGCCAGTCTCTGCCTCCTCAGGGAGCTGGCGGTGGCCTCACCCCAGGCGTTGCTCACGCCGGCCATTCCTGCACCTGAACCCCCTCTGCACCATGAGCCGGCCAGGCCACCTGCCTGTCACTGCCAGGCGCCCGGTACCTGCCCCGCCGCATCTGGAGTCCACCAGAGGCCCGGCCCCCTGCCGAGTGGAGGAGCACACACTGGGGGGGGGGGTGTGCCTCTGTGCACGTGTGCGTGTGCAGGTGTTGTGTGTGTCTGTGAAACCACAGTCTGCCCTTGGTTTCCCAGCTCAATGGTGGCTCTGCGTGCTCGTCCCGAAGTGACCTGCCTGGTTCCGACAAGGACATTGAGGTATGGATGTTCTCCTCCACTCCTGAGCTCACACGTGGGGCTGCTAGAGGCCTTGGGGTGGGCGTCTGTGGAGATGTCAGCCCGGGCAGTGGGGTCTCTGTTCAGGAAGCCCTTGTGAGCCCCAGCAGGCAGCTTCTGTTGGTTACTCCCTGGGAGGGGCCACCATCTGGGGTGTGGGACTAGGGCTCACTCCAGACACCCCACCCACCGTGCTCACCCCAGGATGGCAGTGCCTGGAAGCGAGATCCCTTCCAGGAGAGCGGCCTCCACCTGAGCCCCACGGCAGCCGAGGCCAAGGAGAAGGCTCGAGCCACACGAGTCAACAAGCGCGCGCCACAGATGGACTGGAACAGGAAGCGTGAAATCTTCAGCAACTTCTGAGCCCCTTCCTGCCTGTCTCGGGGCCCTGGGACCCCTCCCGCACGGACCTTGGGCCTCAGCCTGCCCCGAGCTCCCCCAGCCTCAGTGGACTGGAGGGTGGTCCTGCCATTGCCCAGAAATCAGCCCCAGCCCCGGTGAGCCCCCATCCTGCCCCTGCCCGCCAGGTACTGGGGGCCTGTGGCAGCAAGATAGGGGGAGAGAGACCCAGAGATGTGAGAGAGAGGCAGAGACAGAGACAGAGAGAGAGAGAGAGAGACAGAGAGAGAGACAGAGAGAGCGAGTGAGTGCGCGGCAGCCGCGGGGTGAGGCCCTTTGCTGCTCTGCCGGGGCCTGCTGACTGAAAGGAATTTGTGTTTTTGCTTTTTTTCCAAAAAGATCTCCAGCTCCACACATGTTTCCACTTAATAGCAGAGGCCCCCCCCCCCCTTCCCCTTGGGACGCGCTCTAAATAATTGCAATAAAACAAACCTTTCTCTGCAAACCATTTCCTCCCCGCCCCCTCCCCTCAGCAGCAGCCGTCCTGAGTGGGAGTCCCTGGGACTTCCCAGTGGCCAAGCTAGGGCGCCCAGCCTGTTCGTAGGGACCTCGGGTAAGGCCAGGGAGGCCTGATGTGGCCGTAGGAGCTGCCCCTCCCCACCTGCCCTGGTGTGGGGGTCCCTAGGCCACGCCCTGCTCCCCACCCAGCTACCCTGTGTGCCTGTGCCCTGCTGGGGGCCTGGGCTCTCCGAGGGGCCTGAGGATGGAGGCCCCACGTCCCCGAGGAGGGCGGCCTCTGGACAGGCCCCTCATTCCGCGCGGCAGCTCCCAGGCCTGGGGAACGTAGGTGTGTGTGAGCGGCACCCGGGAAGGACGCCTGGCCTCTGGCTCAGCCCTGCTTGGCGGGCTCCCCCGTGGACACCCTGTTGACTTTGCACTTCCCTCCTGGGCCCCGCACCCCTGAACCGACCACCGATCGACCGGCACCGCTGTTGCCTCGTAAGCCATAGCGCATGCGCGCTCTCAGAATAAACAGGCCCTGCCTGGGACCCACGGGCCTCTGTCTTTTCTGAGCCTCCTCCCCGTGGGGTGAGAGGAGTGGAGGGATGAGGCTGTTTCAGGGAGCCCCCTCCCCGAGTCTCAGCAGCTGGAAACGGTCTCGTTCCTGAGCCTGTGCCCTGCATCCATCTGCTCCCAGCCCTGCTCCATCTCCCCCGCTGACCCCCATGGGACCCCCTGCTGTGTGGCACATCCTGGGCCCATGCCCATCTCTCTATTTGGCAGACTCAGCCTCCCACCTTCACCTTCCCTGTGAAGCCATCTGGCCCCACACAACACCCACACGGGCCACCCTTTGCCCAATTCACCCTGCGACCTCTAGCAGTCACAGGCCAAGCTTTGTACCCTGTGGCGCCCTGCCTGGGTCCCCAGTGTCCCTTTCAAGGCCGGGTAGCTCTGTAAACAGGGGTGGGACCCTGGCAGAGGCTGGGCTTTGAGGGCATGAAAGTTCAGGAGCTGGCGGTGTCAGGGCTGGGAAGCTGGGGGGCCGGCGATGGATAGCATGAGGGGCCAGGGTCCCCAGCCAGCTGCCCGGGGGCTGCTTGCTTCCCCAGCGGACTTCCAACAGCTGGCTGCAGCTGGCTCTCCCCACTTCCTCCCTCCCAGGTTCATGCACACCCCCTCCCCCTCCCTGAGTACATAGCAAAGATTGTCACGTCCCCAGCCGGCCTCCCAGGCAGCCCTGCTCCAGACACGCGAACACGGGTGTGTACGAACACACCCTTGTATGCGATTCCCAGGCTCTCTGCCCCCTCAGGGACGGACATCAGCCAGATCCCATCTGCAAACACACCAAAGCTTTATTCAACAGGCGTGGCTTCCTGAAGCGTAAAGCCACTTCACAGACGGTGGCCACAGCGGCACCTCGGCCAGAGCCACGCGGCCATCAGAGACCCTGGGCGGCCGGGCAGAGGGCTTGGTTGAGGCAGGCGTGGCAGCGAGGGCGCACAGGCAGACAGGTCTGCTGGCCGAAGCCCACCAAGAGTCCATTGATCTCGTGCCACAGCTCCCTGTGGGGGTGGGGGCTGGGTCAGTGCTGACAGAGGGAGGGCGGGGTGAGCTCTTCTCCCTAGGAAGCGCCCCACATACTCATACCTAGGCAGCCACTCCTCCAGGGCGGCGCGGGTCTCCTCTGGGGACTTGGTTGCCTTCTTGGTCCACCTCAGCCTGTTGGCGATTCTGTGCACATGCGTGTCCACTGCTGCTGGGAGGCCAAGCGGGGTGAACAGGGGCACACTCCACCAGCCTAGCCCGTGCCCCTCCCCGCCCAGAGGCGAGTCGGCCACCACCCCCGTGGCCCTCCAGTTAGACACTGGAACCGCAAAGCCCTGGCTGCAAGCCTACATGTGACCATCTCGGCTGCCCCTGAGGTGCTGGGGCAGGGGCTGAGCCCTCTGTTGGGGTGCAGGCCTCTCTCCCATCACCTGAGCCAGCCTGGGGGGCTCTGTTCTGGGCTGCCCACTCCCAACACTGGTGCTAGATGGATGTGTGGGTGGTGGGGTCTCTGCTTTGGGCAGGGCCTGGGGGTGATGACTCGGCTCTGCTTGGAGCTCTATTCCCCACAATAACAGCGACAGTTCGCTTGGACAAACACTTGCTGGGGGCCAGACCCTGCCAGAGAGATTGGCCAGCTCAGTGAGTCCTCATGAGGTCCTACGGATGCTGAAACCGAGGCCCAGCAGGATCCCGACTCCGAAGCACCTCTCAGCCCTCAGCCTCCCCAGGAACGTGGCCCTGTCCCCGGAAGGGTCCATCCAGGCTTCCCTCTGTCTGTCTCCTGTGGCCTGAGGCTCCTCTCGGCATAAGCACTGGCTCTGGGCACCAGGCTGGGTGGCAACAGCTCTGCCCGGCAGGCCGGCATGAGGTCACTGCCTGCAGACCTAGCACTGCAGCGGTCAGGGACAGAGCGGGAGCATGGCCTGGCCGGCCACAGCTGCTGTCCACCTGGGTTCTGGCTCCTGCTCCCCTCAGCTGGCCACCCCAGGCGCCTGCTCATCGGGGCTCCCTTCTCCCACCCGGTGGCCCCGGCCAGCTGCAGCCCCAGCCCTGCCTCCTCCTCCAGTGTTTTCCAAAGAGAAAGCCGAGCCCTGCACCAGCTCCTTCGCTGCTGCCTGGAAAAAGGTGTCCGAGGGTGTGGGGAGACCACAAGGCCTGAGGGGTCACACCCCTGGGGCTCTGAGCCTCAGTTTCCTCCTCTGTAACATGGAAGTGGCCATGCTTCAAGGCTGAGTCAGGCCACGTCACGCTGTGTGAGCCTCCTGCCCACCTGGACAGTGAATGACGAGGACTGCCTCACCCACTTTGTGGCCAGAGCTTAGAGAAGCCAAGGGCCTGGCCCAGAGTCACCCAGCCAGGAGGTGCAGAGCTGGGACCGGAGCCAGCAATCTATGGCTGTGGCATTTTTTTTTTTTTTAAACGGAGTCTTGCTCTGTCACCCAGGCTGGATACAGACAATGGTGCGATCTCCACTCACTGCAACTTTCGCCTTTGGGTTTCAAGCGATTCTCCTGCCTCAGCCTCCCGAGGAGCTGGAATTACAGGCTCCTGCCACCACGCCTGGCTAATTTTTTTTTTTTTGGTGAGACGGAGTCACGCTTTGTCGCCCAGGCTGGAGTACACTGGTGCGATCTCGGCTCACTGCAAGCCCCACCTCCCAGGTTCACACTATTCTCCTGCCTCAGCCTCCCGAGTAGCTGGGACAACAGGCGCCCGACACAATGCTTGGCTAATTTTTTGTGTTTTTTAGTAGAGACGGGGTTTCACCATCTTAGCCTGGATGGTCTTGATCTCCTGACCTCGTGATCTGCCTGCTTCGGCCTCCCAAAGTGCTGGGATTACAGGCGTGAGCCACCACGCCTGGCCACACCCGGCTAATTTTTGTATTTTTAGTAGAGACCGGGTTTCACCACGTTGGCCAGGCTGATCTTGAACTCCTGACCTCAGGTGATCCACCTACCTCAGCCTTCCAAAGTGCTGGGATTACAGGCTTGAGCCCTTGTACCCAGCCAGCTCTGACATTTTAACTGAGAGTGTTTCTCTTTCGGGGAACCCCTAGGAGGCAGCCCTGGGGTCTCCTTGCAGGTGGTCAGGCCCACAGACACCTGGAGAGGGAGGTATTTCCGCATGCCTGTCTCTTGTGCCCGCTGCTCCCAAAGCCCGTTCCCTGCCTGGCTGCGGGCAGGGACCTTCCCCCACAGCCCTGCCCAACCACGATGCAGCACCCCAGGGACACGGGCAGCTGAGAACAGCCGCCCAGATAAGCTCAAGTGTCCACTGAGAGGCTGGCAGGTGGTGACGCTGGGAGTCTCAGTGGGGAGGAGGCCCTGCCCCGGCGCACCTGGCCTGGCTCTGGCTCTTTGGGGCTGCTGTGGCTGTTCAGCCTCACCAGGTGGCCCCCTGCTCAGAATAGAGGCCCTCAGCCCTTGGTGGCCCTCTTGCCCACCAGAAAGTGCTGCAAGCCCCCCACCTCCGGCACAGGCCCCCTGCAGGAGTCCCAAAGGGGCCTGGGATGGGGGCACACAGAGGGCAGGGCCAAGCCCTGGTTTCTGGACTGGCTGGGCCCGGCTGCGTGTGGCCTTAGGAGCCCCAAATCCTCTGGACAAAGCCGAGGAGGAGGCAGCCCCACCCCAAACCCAGGGGTCTGTCTGCACCCAACTGCCAAGAAGCCTCCGGTGCTAGGAAGAGACACCAGGACCTGGGAAAAAGATTCAAGGAGGGCCCTCCCCCCAGCGCCTCCCTCCCCACCCTCCCCTCTTCTCCCTCTCAACCATCCCCTCTTCTCCCCGCAGCGCCTCCCTCTCCACCCTCCCCCCATCCTCCCAGCGCCTCCCTCCCCACCCTCCTCTCCCATTCCCCCAGCACCTCCCTCCCTACCATTCCCCTCCTGTCCCCCCAGAGCCTCCCTCCCCACCCTCCCCCTTTCTCCCCCCAGCACCTCCCTCCCCACCCCACCTGCTGAGGGGATACTCTTCCTCCTCCCTCCTCAGTCCTTACCTCCCCACTCTGCCCTCATCTCATTCCAGAACTTCCTGCTCCTGGCCCTCTCTCTCGCATCATGGTTTTGCAGATGCTGTTCCTTCTGCTGGGAACACACTTCCTCCTCTTGGCCTGGCTCACCCCACCTTGCTCTGCAGCTCTCAGGTGAAGGATGACCTTGGGGGCCTTCCCAGAGGCCCTGGGCCCAAGCCAGGCCCCAGGAGCACCCTGCACAACCATCAGGGTTTCCACTCCACGAGTGGGGAATTCCTCGCTCCACATTTCTCCCGAATACAACACAGATGGAGTCCAGCTCCGGGGCCTCTCTCAGAGCCCTGCACAGAGCAGGTGCTCAGCCCATGTGACCTCCTGCCCCAGCACCTGTCTCTGAGTGGGGCTGGCCTGGCTCCACCCTGGGAGCACCTTTCTGACTCTATGGGCTGGGTGGAGGACCAGCATGCTGGAAGTGGAGTCACAGGTCACAAGGATGTGGGGAATCCCAAGAGCAGCCAGTGGGCTGGAGCCAGCCCCGCCCTCCTGGGGGTGTGAGCCACTCACCAATGCCTGACACAGTGCCCCAGGCCACAGCCATAGCCAGGTGTGCCATCTTGGGCCCAACGCCCGGCAGCGCCACCAGCTCGGCCACAGAGGCTGGGATGTCCCCACCGTAGCGCTGCTGCAGGATGGCGCTGGTCTGCTTGATGTATTTCACCTTGCTCTGAAAGACAGGGGTGGGTTCAGCCTTGGAGGCAAGGGCACAGCCCAACCTGGGAGGATGCAGCCCCCGGGAGACCCACAGGTGGTCAGAGCTACCTGCACCTGCTGAGGACGTGTGCAAGCTCAGCCCCCGCCCCCCAGGAGGCGGGAACAAGTGGAGGGCAGCAGGGAGGTCCAAGGTAGGCCTGACCCCCTCTTCCCACCCGTGTGGGCCAATGATGCGTGTGTAGGGTCTGGCTTGGGTTCCCCTGCCCTTCATTCCCTGCCAGCACCCAGGCCAGGCCAAGCAGGCCAGCCGCTCCCAGGAGTGGGGCTTGGCTGCACCTGCGCCTTCAGGAAGGAGGGCTGGAGCTGGGGCTTCCCCACCAGCTGCCAGGCCTGCCGGGTGGTTCCCATCCTGTGCCTGAGTGAAGAGGGCTATTTAAAACCCATCTGAGAAACTGCGGCCCACGCGGGTGCCAAGGGGAAGCGGCCCCACCCACCAAGCTGCTTTCAACAGATCCGCCCACCACCATCCAGTGCTCGGCGGGGTTGGGGAGCAGCCTCCCCAGGGCTCCTGGAGGGTGAGGGGCTCTGGACAGGAGGGGGTGACACACCGGGAAAGGCTAGCAGTAAACAAAGGGAAAGGCGGGTGGGCAGGCAGCCTTGGCGGTGAGGAAGGGTGGGCAGGCGGCGAGGCGGGGAAGTAGAGGAAGGAAGGGAGGATGCGAACAGGAAGGCCAAGGAGCTGCCGGGACTGGGCGTCAGGCCCCAGGGCCCCACGGCCTGGGAGGGGGGCTTCAGGGGGACCCCCGAGCCTGAGATGCTTGACCCTCCCTTCCTGCACCGTAGCCACCCCCCTCAGCCTTCCGAGGTCTCTCTCAGGCCACTGCCACCCCTCAGCCTTCCGAGGTCTCTCTCAGGCCACTGCCACCCCTCAGCCTTCTGAGGTCTCTCTCAGGCCACTGCCACCCGGCCCCGGTTGCCACAGGCAGGGCTCACCCTCCAGAAACCGACGGGGTAGATGAGCTTGCCCAGCGTGGCGTCATCTGTCTGCAGGATGCTGTCCACCGTCAGGCCCCGCGCCCGCAGTCGCTGCATGGCGCCCGCCGTCACCTGGTCTTTGGTTTGGCTGGAGAGCATCAGTGACAGCAGCACCTGGTACCTGCGTACCTGCTTGTGCAGTGACAGGGACCAGGGTGGCGGCGGGTCCTGGGTGATTCCCTGGGCAGCCTCCGCCCCCCGCCCTCGACACACCCTGGTTTGTTGCCCTGGGCCACACTTGAGGCATCAGCCTCCCCCTATGGGGTGGGGAGGTCTGGTTTGGGTATGTTTGGTCATCTACAACACCAGGACAATAATAGTACCTGACTCACTGGAGTAATGTGAAGCTTAAATGAATTATCTCAGTGCTTAGAATCGTATGTGGCCGGGCGCGGTGGCTCGCACCCGTCATCCCAGCACTTCGGGAGGCCAAGGCAGGCGGATCACCTGAAGTCAGGAGTTTGAGACCAGCCTGATCAACGTGGTGAAACCCCGTCTCTACTAAAAATACAAAAATTAGCTGGGTGCGGTGGTGCATGCCTGTAATCCCAGCTACTCGGGAGGCCAAGGCAGGAGAATAATTTGAACCTCGGAGGCGAAGGTTGCAGTGAGCCAAGATTTCACCACTGCACTCCAGCCTGGGCAACAAGAGCAAAACTTGGTCTCAAAAAAAACCCCAAAACAATCGTATCTGGCCCATCACTACTGAACAGCCATTGGCCACTACTATTATGATTGCTTCGTGAATCATCACACTACCCTTTAAAACAAATTTTTTTTTTTTTGAGATGCAGTATCACTCTTTCACCCAGGCTGAAGTGTGGTGGTGCCATCTTGGCTCACTGCAACCTCCGCCTCCGGGGTTCAAGCGATTTTCCTGCCTCAGCCTCCTAAGTAGCTGGGTTACAGGTGCCTGCCACCACACCTGGCTAATTTTTGTATTTTTAGTAGAGACGTGCTTTCGCCACATTGGCCAGGCTGGTCTCGAACTCCTGACCTCAGGTGATCCACCCGCCTTGGCCTCCCGAAGTGCTGGGATTACAGGCCTGAACCACCATGCCTGGCCCATACTACCCATTTTACAGACAAGCAAACTGAGGCTCAGAGAGGCCTGTATCCAAGCCACCTGGTAGCAGAATAGGGATTAGAACTCAGCTTGGTCTAAGGGTTTCAGGCCCTGGGACCGTGAAGCAAAAGGAACTCTTCCTTCCTGATATCACACAAAGCCCAGGTCACGCCTGCACTGGGCAGAAGTTCGAGCACGAGGCCCTAAACCACTGGTGTCCTGACCTGCTGAGAGGCTACAGTGATGCAGGCGATGCTCTGGGGCACCGGGTGTCCATCCTCCCAAGGTGCTATCTGCAGGGGAGGGTGCCAGCCAAGAGCCACCGGGTAGAAAGAAAACAAGTACCTTGCTAAGACGGGGGGTCATCTGGGCAGATGGGGCCCCTGCCTACCTTTGGGGGGGCACTGGAGTCATAGCAGTGCTCAGTCCCCAGATGGTCCACAGGTGCATCCTTTTTGTTCCTCATGGCACGGATGTTGACCAGCTGTTGCTGCCAGTCCTGGGGCTCCCAGACTGGCACCTTGAGGGGCTCAGCCCCCTCACCTTTCTCACTGTCCGAGCCCTCATAGGCCACATGCAGTCTCTGTGCTTTCCGCGGACGCTTCACGGGGCTGTGGCTTTTCCTCGCTTCTGCAAAAAGCACCACGCAGTCCCTCTGGTGGGGCCACAGGTGAAGGTAGGGTAGGGGTGCCATCCCGCCTGCTAGCTTACCCCTCACTCGTTCATGCCACAACTGTCCATCATCTAATACACTTGGGGTGCTCTGCCATCTGCAGTCTGGGGTATGTGGGCCCTCCTTATGCCAGCGACCCTGACGAGGTCCATGTTAGCTCATGAGGACTCTAGCAACAGCCTGTACCAAGGTGCCCCCAATACATCTTCCATACTGCACCAGAGACAGTCTGCTAACACCCACATCAGGTTGTGTCACTCCCTTTTAAAAATTCCTGGCCGGCCGGGCGCGGTGGATCAAGCCTGTAATCCCAGCACTTTGGGAGGCCGAGGTGGGTGGATCACTTGAGGTCAGGAGTTCAAGACCAGCCTGGCCAATAAGGCAAAACCCCATCTCTACTAAAAATACAAAAGTTAGCCGGGTGTGGTGGCAGGGGCCTATAGTCTCAGCTACTTGGGAGGCTGAGGCAGGAGAACTGCTTGAACCTGGGAGGCGGATGTTGCAGTGAGCTGAGATCACAACACTCCACTACAGCCTGGGTGACAGAGCAAGACCCGATCTCAAAACAAACAACAAAACCTCCTAATTGACTTCCGTTTGCTGTCATAATAAACTCCAAACTCTATCCTGGCATCAAAGCTCCTGCCACCCTGGCTGGCATCACCACCTGCCTGCTCCCAGCTGCACCAGTTCCTCCTGCCATAGTCTGGACTACCCCTGGGGTCCCTGGGTGCCTATGGGAATCCCGCTCTGGCCAATTCTGCAGAAGTCCCAGCGGGACTAGCGCAGGGGCCCTGTCCGTGTCCCTCACTGTTCACTGCAGTGGTTGGCCCCCAGCAGGTCCTCAACGGCTGCAGGATAAATATAAGTGCCATGCCCTTTCCCGTTTTCCCTCAGAGGCACCCTCCCCCGAGCTGGGGGAGCAGGCTTCTGGCTGGGTGTGTCCTTGGCACCCAGCCTCTCCGAGGAAAGCAAGTTCACTGCAGGAGGGCGGGGATGGGACCCACAGAACCTGGAGTGGAGAGTCCCGGACAGAGTGGTGGGAAAGGAAGCGTTTTCTTGCTTGGGGCGAAAGGGGGCAGCGGAGCGGAGCGCCCGAAACCCAGCCCCTGCGGACCGCAATCTTTGGGAAAAAGGCGCAAGGTGGGAACGCAGGGCCGCACGTGGGACCCGTTCGCGGCTGCCGGGTCTGCAGCCCCTGCCCGCGCAGCTGGGAGCCGCAGGAAGCGGCCCGGGACTCCAGCCTGCAGCCCCTATCCCGCTTCCTCCCACGCTCCAGCCGCAGCGCGGCGCTACCTGCTGCAGCCTCTCTCCTCCGGAGAGGCCCGGGCTCCTCCCTACACCCCCGCGGCCTAGCCCCGGGCCCCAGGCTCCGGCTCCGGGTCAGCATCCTCGCGCTCAAGGCGGTCATGCCGGACTCCTGCGGACTACACATCCCGGCAGCCCATGCGGCCCTGTCACGTGATGCAAGGATCGCCGGCCTTTCCGCCAGAGGGCGGCCCAGAACTACAACTCCCAGCAAGCTCCCACGGCGGCCCTCCGCGCAATGCCGCTGCGGGAAGTGCGGGTCACGCTTCCGGCGGCGTCCCGGGGCCAGGGGGGTGCGCCTTTCTCCGCGGTGGGGCGGCCCAGCGCGCGGTGGCGCGGCGCGGGGTAAGTGGGGGTCCCCACGGGGCAGTGGGGCAGCGGCCTAGAGAGGCGGACCCCGCAGTGTCCGGGTCCCGGGCCCTCACCCGCTCCCACTGCAACCCGACTCCGGAGCTGCGAGCATCCCTTAGTTTTAAGTCATGGCGGGTGCGAACGGGTCTCTGCTGCAGGCGGCTCCGTGACAGCTCCTGCTTCACATGGGGAGAGGAGAGACGGCAAACGTCGGGGCTCCCAGGACTTCGCGGCGGCAGTCCTAACCAGTGCACTGAGTCGGGCGGGGCGGGCGGCAGCGTCTGAGTAGAGAGCTTTCTAGACCAGGCCTGGTGTCTCCCGGGCTTTCCTAGGTGCCTGTTTGCGAGCTGGTCAGCTGGGCTGTAGTTGAGTTCTCCCAGGGAGTGTGGGAGGAAAGGTTATGCCCACCAGAGACCCAGGGTCCTGACGGCTGGAGGTCCGCAGTGGGGAAGGTGGGCAGAGGTGTTGCTCAGATGTGCCCATTCCTGTTTCGTTTGCACAGAGGGGTTTTCTGGTGCTTCCTGGTCCACCATGGCCAAACCAACAAGCAAAGATTCAGGCTTGAAGGAGAAGTTTAAGATTCTGTTGGGACTGGGAACACCGAGGCCAAATCCCAGGTCTGCAGAGGGTAAACAGACGGAGTTTATCATCACCGCGGAAATACTGAGAGTGAGTGAGCTACCTGTGTCTTTGCTAGACTAGAGGGAGGTGTAGAGAAGGCTGGGTTTGGTCTCGCACCAGGTTCTGTGGGAGATGGGTTGCTGGCAACTGTCTGCACAGGAATGCTGTCTCCAGTACTTGGAGGCCGACATGTCCTTCCTCAGGAGATTTCGAAAGTCAGGATCTTGGTGACCTGGTTCAGGCACACTTGAGTTACTATTCAGATGTTGATGAAAGAAAGCCCATTTTATAGATGAGGCCTGAGTATCATCATCTTCACAGGTAAGGATATGGCCAGGCGTTACATGATAACATGTGAGTTCCTGGGAGAAGTAGGTTCTTTATTTTATTTTTTTTTTGAGACTGTCTTGCTCTGTTGCCTAGGTTGGAGTGCAGTGGCACAATCTCTGCTCGCTGCTACCTCTGCCTCCCAGTTTCAAGTGGTTCTCCTGCCTCAGCCTCCTGAGTAGCTGGGACTACAGACACGTGCCACCACACCCATTTAATTTTTGTATTTTTAGTAGAGACGGAGTTTCACTATCTTGGCCAGGCTGGTCTTGAACTGCTGACCTCAGGTGATCTGCCTGCCTTGGCCTCCCAAAGTGCTGGGATTACAGGCATGAGCCATTGCACGTGGGCTAGGTCCTTATCTTTTATGTGTGTTTGTGTCTTTGTCACACATGCCTGGCATTGTGTTTTGCCCATGAGTAAATGCTGAATTTTTGCACTTGTAAAGTTTTCTACTTAGAAACAACTAAAACGTTCATCAGCTGATGAATAAAATATAGTCCATCCTGGCTGGGTGCGGTGGCTCATGCCTGTCATCCCAGCACTTTGGGAGGCCGAGGCGGGTGGATCACCTGAGGTCAGAAGTTTGAGACCAGCCTGGCCAACATGGCGAAACCCCGTCTCTACTAAAAATACCAAAAATTAGCCGGGCTTAGCGGTGGGCGCCTGTAATTCCAGCTACTTGGGGGGCTGAGACGAGAATTGCTTGAACCCGGGAGGCGGAGGTTTCAGTGAGCCCTGATCGCGCCACTGCACTCTATCCTGGGGAAGAAGAGCAAAACTCCGTCTAAAAAAAAATTGTGCAGTTTGAAATTGTATTTCATGTTATGTTTTGTCTCAATACAACATTTGCAGTTGTGAAAAAAAATTGCACATTCTCAACTCCTCGGGATGGAGCAGTAAAGCCCCTCAGTAAATCTTTTTTTTTTTTTTTTTTGAGACCGAGTTTCGCTCTTGTCACCCAGGCTGGAGTGCAGGGGCGCGATCTCGGCTCACTGCAACCTCCGCCTCCTGGGTTCAAGGGATTCTCCTGCCTCACCCTCCCGAGTAGCTGGGATTATAGACACCCACCACCACGCCCAGCAAATTTTTTGTATTTTTAATAGAGACGGGGTTTCATCATGTTGGGCAGGCTGGTCTCAAGCTCCTGACCTCTGGTAATCCACCTGCCTTGGCCTCCCAAAGTGCAGGGATTACAGGCCTGAGCCACCGCGGCTGGTCAAGTGAATCTTGATTCCAGAAAGATCTGTTTTTAGTCTCTAGTCTGGAAAATGCAGTGGGAGTCTTGAGGTGGTTTGTGACTTGCAGTTAAGGAGACCGTGGCCTGAGCACTGGCCCCTTTTTCTTTCATCTCTCTCCAGGAACTGAGCATGGAATGTGGCCTCAACAATCGCATCCGGATGATAGGGCAGATTTGTGAAGTCGCAAAAACCAAGAAATTTGAAGAGGTAGGTTTATCCAGTTGAGCTACTAGAGAGAGGCACGTAGACTATTCAGAGCCTGAGTTTGCTTTTTTTAGGAGCATGGTTGACAGCTGACTGCTGATGATCTGGTTTGCACTTTTTTTTTTTTTTGAGATGGAGTCTTGCTCTGTCGCCCAGGCTGGCACAATCTTGGCTCACTGCAGCCTCTGCCTCCTGGGTTCAAGCAATTCTCCTGCCTCAGCCTCCCGAGTAGCTGGGATTACAGGCACGTGCCACCACGCCCGGCTAATTTTTGTATTTTTAGTAGAGACGGGGTTTCGCCATGTTGGCCAGGCTGGTCTTGAACTCCTGACCTCGTGAACCATCTGCCTCAGCCTCCCAAAGTGCTGGGATTACAGGCGTGAGCCAGTGCGCCCAGCCAGTTTGCACTGTTTTAGGGGAATTTAGCTTTCATCATAGTGATGGGGAAGCTACTGGAAATGTCCTGAATACAACCTTGAGGGACCAATCAAGCGTGGAAATGGGGAGCAAAGGGATTAGGCTTTTCTAGCAACACCAGAAAGGATTTCTATGCCAAGCAGGGGTGCGGGGGCTTATGCCTGTAATCCTAGGACTTTGGGAGGCCGAGGTGGGTAGATCACGAGGTCAGGAGTTCGAGACCACTCTGGCCAACATGGCGAAACCCCATCCGTACTAAAAGATGATGAGCCGGGCATGGTGGCACATGCCTATAATCCCAGCTACTTGGGAGGCTGAGGCAGGAGAATCGCTTGAACCCGGGAGGTGGAGGTTATAGTGAACTGAGATCGTGCCACTGCATTGTAGCCTGGGCAACAGAGTGAGGCTCTGTCTCAAAAAAAAAAAAAAAAAAAAAAAAGGCTGGGCGCAGTGGCTCACACCTGTAATCCCAGCACTTTGGGAGGCCGAGGCGGACGGTTCACGAGGTCAGGAGTTCGAGACCAGCCTGGCCAACATGGCGAAACCCCGTCTCTACTAAAAATACAAAAATTAGCCGGGTGTGGTGGCGCATGCCTGTAATCCCAGCTACTTGGGAGGCTGAGGCAGGAGAATCGCTTGAACCTGGGAGGCACAGGTTGCAGTGAGCCGAGATCGCCCCACTGCACTCCAGTCTGGGTGACGGAGCAAGACTCTGTCTCAAAAAAAAAAAAAAAAAAGGAAGAGTTTGTAGTGGCTGATAGAAACGCATGCTCACTCGCTCTCTCCTATTACAAGTTCAGGCCAAGAAAAATCAAGAAAGGGTTTGTTCCACAGAGAACAATCCTAGGCACGCTGGTCTTGGTGCCATTTTGGGAGGGTGACTGGTCGGTGGTATTGGGCGACCTCACGGACATAGAAATATTTATTTTGGGCAAACATTGCCAGACTTTCCTGATGACTTGTGGACAGGACAGGAAGTGGTCATTTTGGGAGTGCAGGTTGCTGGTAGAGCACCTGAGGGCTCTGCCCTTGCCTTGCCCAGCATTTGTGTGTGGGAGAGCAGTGAGACCTGGACCTCTCATGCTCAGATCTGCTAAGAGGAGAGTGATTGCTACCTGTGCAGCAGCTCATCTGAAACATGCTGGCCGCACGCTACCAAAGATAAGTGTAAAGAACAGGTGTCCTTGGCCGGGCGCAGTGGTTCATGCCTGTAATCCCAGCACTTTGCGAGGCCAAGGTGGATGGATCACCTGAGGTGCGGAGTTCGAGACCAGCCTGGCCAATGTGGCAAAACCCTGTTTCTACTAAAGATACAAAAATTAGCTGGGCATGGTGTCGGGCACCTGTAATCCCAGCTACTTGGGAGGCTGAGGGAGGAGAATCGCTTAAACTCAGGAGGCAGAGGTTGTGGTGAGCTGAGATTGTGCCATTGCACTGCAGCCTGGGCAACAGAGCAAGACTGTCTCAAGAAAACAAAAAAAAGAACAAGCGTCCTGCATCCTGTTCTGAAAGTTGTTTGTGTGGGTACGGGGCAGCCTGTGAGTGGATAAATAGGCCTCCGAGGCTGGGATGGTCCCGGGCCCTGTGTCCACGGATCTTTGCAGCTCAGGTTGCAACAGTAAGAGTATTGTCAATGAGACAAAGGAGGTGAGAGTGCCAGTTGTCTGAATTGGTTGGGATGTTGGTCAGATGACATCTAAAAGAACACGGCCATTTTGTTGTTATTTGGTTAGAGACAAGGTCTCACTCTGTCACCCAGGCCGGGGTGCAGTGTCACAATCATGGCTCACTACAGCCTCAACCTGCCAGGCTCGCGTGATCCTCCTACTTTAGCCTCTCAAGTAGCTGGGACTACAGGCATGCAGCACCACGCCTGGCTAAGTTTTGTATTTTTTGTCGTGACAGGGTCTCACTGTGTTGCCCAGGCTAGTCTGAAACTCCTGGGCTGACGTGACCCTCTCCCCTCTGCCACCCGAAGTGCTGAGATTGCAGGCGTGAGCCACCGCACTTGGCCAGAACACGGCCATTTTAGTTCCCCTCCTTAGAGGAGTAAGGCCAGGAATGAGCCTGTGGTTTGAAAGCCGTGGCTGTTGGTTAATGTGGAGAAGGGAAGGTGGTGAGAGCCAGCCCAAACCCCTGCCGAGTGAGACTGATTCTGGCAGCTTTAGGGAGCAGGGATGAGCACCTCACAGGCTGGGTGGTAGTTAGAGGAGGCAGATTTCAGAAGGCCACGCAGCGCTCTTTCTCACAAGGTCAGGCAGGCAGCAGAGGTCGGGCAGGGGCATGGGGTCGAGGGCCTGATGCTGGTGTGTTCCCTAGAGGAGAGCCACAAGCAGGGATTCTGGGTCAGGTGCAGGCCTAGGGCTTAGTGTGCACTTGTGGTTCTGAGACTGTCCCATGACTTCCTGCCAGCATTCCGGCAGCTCTAGTGGGACTCCCTCCTGGTCCAGGTGAGGCCACCATTGCTGCCCTGGCTTGCTGATGTCCTCTCAGCCCCCAGTCTGTCACCTGGTGGGAGTTAAAGGGACCTGCTGGGGTTTGAGGCAGCTCTGAGCCGTTCCCTGTACGAAGCCTGTGGTCATCTCAGGCTGCAGGAGACACAGGAGATACGAGCTTTGGAGGTGGGGCTCTCAGTCACAAGCCCCTGTTGTTCCTCCCTGTCCTCCGCTCACGGCACTGCTCCAGTTGCCGGGGCCAGGGTTCTTGGAGAGCACATCCTCACCGCTGTCCCCTCTGCTGGTGACAGCACGCAGTGGAAGCACTCTGGAAGGCGGTTGCGGATCTGTTGCAGCCGGAGCGGCCGCTGGAGGCCCGGCACGCGGTGCTGGCTCTGCTGAAGGCCATCGTGCAGGGGCAGGTAAGGCCCAGGGCGACGCTGGGATGGGTGACGTCAGGCCGCCCACTGACTGTCCTGTCCCTGCTGGGCCGTGTTTGGACTCCTGCCTCGGTGAGTTGCTGGGCACAGGGTCTAGGGGCTGATGGGCTCTGGAGCTGGACGGCCTGTGGGGTCTCCTGGTGTCATGAGGTCTGTGTGACCGTAGGCACTGCCTCCTCGCCTGTAAACAGATGGTCACTGCACCTTCCTCTTATGGGATGTTCTGGGGATCATATGAGGCAGTTCTCGCGGAGTGCTGAGATCGTACCTGGCAGCTGGTGTGGGGCTACGGTGTTGTTTTGCCCTTGCACCCTTTCGGGGCCGCTCCCCTGCTCACTGCATTCCAACTGTGCTGGTCTTGGCTGACCCTGAACACCCAGGCCTCTTGGTGTTCCTGCCTCCCCTGGTCGGCCACTTCTACTCCTTCATGTCCCAGCTGCTTAGAAGGGCCGTCCACTCTCACAGGCTCTCCTGGGTTTCCCCCACTCAGGCTTTGTCCTCAGTCTCTGAGCACAAGCCTGTCTGCCCTGCACCGAGTGCAGGGGTCGGGCAGGAGCTGTGTCATCCCCTGCTCTGCGCCACCCGCTGTGCCAGGTCCCGACACACAGCAGTTGTTCCCCATATGCCGCTCTGCGGTCGGCCGGTGCATCCGGCCCCCTGCCCTGTACAACGCTGATGCTGCAGACCTGTCTCTTGCAGGGCGCCTCTGTGGGAAGGAGAGGGGTCCAGGGCTGGAGTCCGGGTGCCCCTGCACTTCAGGGACTTCTTGGCAGCCGTGTGGGCGACGCTGGCAGGCTCTGCTGATCCTGTGGCTTTTGTCTTTAGGGCGAGCGTTTGGGGGTCCTCAGAGCCCTCTTCTTTAAGGTCATCAAGGATTACCCTTCCAACGAAGACCTTCACGAAAGGCTGGAGGTTTTCAAGGCCCTCACAGACAATGGGAGACACATCACGTACTTGGAGGAAGAGCTGGGTGGGTGCCACCTTGGGTTGGAGGTTTCTCTGGCCTTGACGATCAAGTGTAACCTGGGATGGGAAGGACCTGGGGCTGGGGAGGGGCTGCCGTTCTCAGGGATGGCCTGCAGCGGGTATGCCCACCCTGCTTCATGCACCTGGGCTCACCTGCGTGGCCGGAGTGTCCCCGAGGCACGTATTAAAAATGCAGAGTCCTGGCCTTCACCCCAGACCTGCTGACTGTGAGTCTCTGGGGCTTGGGGCCTCCGAACACCTCTGCAACGGCAGGAGCTGGGCGAGTTCTGTCACTGGGAGGTGGTGCTGCTGACTTGGTCTCAACCGGAGCGTACTGGTCCCGTCTTCCTCCTCCTTTCTCCACTTTGTGGACCTTCCTCCTGCCATCCTGCGGTGGGAGGTTTCCATTAGTCTTGGGTCTCTGTGTCATGATTCTGGGCAGTAGAGAAAGAGGAGGAAGAGATCAGTCTGACTCTGGCTCTGCTGTTCTGTCGCCCAGAAAAGGGCCTCAGTGGCTGGGCTGCCTGCAGGACAGGTGCCGGCCAGGTGCCTACCATCAGGTTTCCTGTCTGAGGTGACGTGGCCGGCAGCCAAGTGTGCACATGTCTCCTCTGAGCCGCTCTCTGCTGGGGGTGGGGAACGCCCAGGAGTCTGGTGATGTCGGCGTCTCCCAGCCTCGGGTTGGGCCCTGAGTGTACGGCGTACACACTTCTGCTGCCGCCTCGGCACAGACCCTCTGTGCAGCCCCAGGGGCGGTAGATCCTAGTGTCCGTGCGTAGCCGGCCTGCCTGGGCTCCCCTGAGCCTCTTCGGGCCCAGTGTGTGGTCTGTCTGTTGCTGCCGGGGGACTGATGATGTGGTTTCTGGCAGTGACGGGTTTGGACACACTGTCCTGCGTGGGGAGGGGGAGGTGAGTGGGAGATGTAGATTCGGCGTCCTCGCAAACCGCTGCCGCTTCTCCCCCAGCTGACTTTGTCCTGCAGTGGATGGATGTTGGCTTGTCCTCGGAATTCCTTCTGGTGCTGGTGAACTTGGTCAAATTCAATAGCTGTTACCTCGACGAGTACATCGCAAGGATGGTTCAGTAAGAAAAGAATTGAGATCCTGTTCTGATAATGGTCCTAAGTTCAGCTCTGCAGTGAATAAAGTTGAAACCACCAAAAAAATAGAGGTTGGGCTGGGCACAATGGCTCACGCCTGTAATCTCAGCACTTTGGGAGGCCGAGGCAGGCGGATCACGAGGTCAGGAGTTCGAGACCAGCCTGGCCAACATGGTGAAACCCTGTCTCTACTAAAAATACAAAAATTAGCCGGGCATGGTGGTGGGAGCCTGTAATCCCAGCTACTCAGGAGGCTGAGGCAGGAGAATTGCTTGAAACCGGAAGGCAGAGGTTGCAGTGAGCGGAGATCGTGCCACTGCACTCCAGCCTGGGTAAAAGAGCAAAACTCCATCTCAAAAAAAAAAAAAAAAAAAAAAGAAGTACGTAGCTATCTTCTGTTTAGCTCTCATCTGATGTCTTGGTTATCTTTTTGTTGTTGTTTGTTTAGAATGTTGCATGAGCTCTGTCTCACTCATGCTGAACACCCAGCACCGAGAGCAGTGGCTGGTGCACAGCAGGCACCTGAGTGCTTGTTGGGTGGGTGGGACCCCCAGGGAGGATGAGTCATGCGTGTTATTGACGTCATAGAGTGACTAGACCACAGCCCGTGGTGGCTTGGCCATCCAGGCAGTGCTGCCGGGACTGAGCTCGGCGCTCCCTGCAGGATGATCTGTCTGCTGTGCGTCCGGACCGCGTCCTCTGTGGACATAGAGGTCAGTGCCTCCCCTCCCCAGAGCCGGCCCATTTCACCCTGGTTTCTGGGAGGCTGGGGCTTGAGGGTTGAGCCCTGTGTGCCACTTGCTGGCTGTGTAGCCCTGGGCAAGCTGCTCAGTCTCTCTGAGCCTCAGGAGTCCCCCATGTAAGTCAGGATAGCCGGGCGCCTCCATGTGGAGATGTAGCTCAGGGTGGATGACAGCATCAATGACCCACAGTGACAGGGACGTCAGGTGCTTCCCACATGCCCGCTTGCCCTGTGGCTTGGAGAGAGGGTGCCATGGCAGCGGGGAGAGGTGGCAGTGCAGGCTGAAGGAGGTGGGAAGGAAGCCTGGGTGTCCTCTCCTGTGGGGAGGAGCTGGGGTAGGACGGGCGTGAGCCGTCTCCCTCTCCACCAGGTCTCCCTGCAGGTGCTGGACGCCGTGGTCTGCTACAACTGCCTGCCGGCTGAGAGCCTCCCGCTGTTCATCGTTACCCTCTGTCGCACCATCAACGTCAAGGAGCTCTGCGAGCCTTGCTGGAAGGTGGGGTCTCTGAAACTGCTCTGGAAGGTTCCTGAGAGCACGTGGATGGGACAAGGGCCATCTTGTCTCCCATGAATGGTTGTCTGATTCTTGGGATGGCCAGACAATGGCCTGTTGAGGGGCGGCCAGTGTCATTTTCCCAGGCAGTTGAGCTGAGGTCAGGGTTTTGGTGGCATTTTGAGAACCCTGCTGCCTCTGTCTTTGGGAGGAGATGGTGGCGAGCTGGCCGGACCTTGGGTGGCTATAGGGCAGCAGCCAGGCGGGGCCAGCAGAGGAACTGGGGCTGGGGGCAGGGCTTGTGCCTGCCAGCCCCTGACACGCATTGTGTCTTGCAGCTGATGCGGAACCTCCTTGGCACCCACCTGGGCCACAGCGCCATCTACAACATGTGCCACCTCATGGAGGACAGGTGAGTGTGGTGGGTGGGGCGCAGGGCAGTGGAGGCCAGCACAGCCCTCGAGGCAGCCTGAGTGTCCCTTGCCAAGCACACACTGGCTTAGAGACTCCTTGTCCTTTCGGGCAGCTGTTCCAGAGGCTGCCACTAGAGCGAGGCCCATGACTTCTAGGATCCAGCCCCTGTCCTCTCCTTCCTCTGTCAGTTCAACAGAATATCCACACCCAGCTCAGTGCCTGCCCCATGCTCGGACGTCCTCCAGCGGTGCTCCCCAACTACTTAGCCTGTTACAAGGCGAGGCTCGAGGTCTTGGCTTGACGTTGCCCTTGCCCTCACCCCCACAGCCAGGCTGTGGCCACTTTTGTTGCTTTAGCCATTAGAGATGGCTCAGCTCTGCCCACATCCTGGCCTCCCACCCATGCTGCCAGCTCCCCCTCCTGCTCTCCTGTATCCATCCGCGCCTCCTGAAGCCCACTTCATGCAGCACCCGGGTGGCCTTTTTCTGACACAGATATGTCGGTGTCACCCTTTGCCGGAAGCCAGGTGGTTCCCAGCGCCCTTGGGATGTAGGCTTCTCCTATGGAACCAGGCCCTGGGGCCAGCCCTGCCTCGGCCCCTGCATCTCTCCCAGCCCTGCCTCGGCCCCTGCATCTCTCCCAGCCCTGCCTCGGCCCCTGCATCTCTCCCAGCCCTGCCTCGGCCCCTGCATCTCTCCCAGCCCTGCCTCGGCCCCTGCATCTCTCCCAGCCCTGCCTCGGCCCCTGCATCTCTCCCAGCCCTGCCTCGGCCCCTGCATCTCTCCCAGCCCTGCCTCGGCCCCTGCATCTCTCCCAGCCCTGCCTCGGCCCCTGCATCTCTCCCAGCCCTGCCTCAGCTCTGCATCTTTCCTTCCCTCCATCCATGGAACCAGGCCCTGGGGCCCAGCCCTGCTTCAGCCCTGCATCTCTCCTAGCCCTGTCTCAGCCCCTGCATCTCTCCCTCCCTCCTCCCGTAGAAGCAGGCCCTGGGGGCCAGCCCTGCCTCAGCCTGCATCTCTCCCAGCCCTGCCCCACCCCCTGCATCTCTCCTTTCCTCCATCTTGCCTTCACCCTTCCACCAAGGGCTGATTCCTCTTGCCAGCAGGTTCTTCCACCTTTGCCGAGTTACTCTGTTTACTGAGATCTTAGCGTGGTCACTGACTCCCCCACCTCCCTGAGTAGTTTTTGCTGTGGCTTTCCTTCTTGGCTGTGATTGGAGGAAGAGATTTTGCATTTACCTGGGAGATTATGTGGCTGGCGCCTGTCTCCCCCAGACTGCGAGGCTGTGGGCCATCCCTCTTGCCTACTTCCTGTCCCTGGCATGACCTGTAGCTCACAGCGTGGTCAGCAGTGATGGGCTGCCGCCTGTGCGCAGGAGTGAATGAGAGTGTTACTGCTGGCCTCTGTTCCCTGCCCTTCCCCAGCGGTGCTCCTGCCCCCCCAAGCACAGGGACCTCTGGGGCTGCTGCAGGAGCCTCGGCAACCTCACACATCCATGGCGGACCCTGGGCCAGGGCCCTGCTCACAGTCCGTCTCTCTGGGGAACACTTTCAGAGCCTACATGGAGGACGCGCCCCTGCTGAGAGGAGCCGTGTTTTTTGTGGGCATGGCTCTCTGGGGAGCCCACCGGCTCTATTCTCTCAAGAACTCGCCGACATCCGTGTTGCCATCATTTTACCAGGTAAGGTGGTTTCTGTGCCCAGTGAGCTGGTAGGAACGGGAGAGCTCCCCTCACGCCTGCCCAACCATCCCACTGGGGGTCCTGCTGCGGGGGCTGCGGTGGCATTTCTAGGCCTTTCCAGGCAGTTGCTTTGCAGCTGGGGGTGAGGTTTGGGGCCCTGTGTAGGCTTTAGTCTTTTTTTTTTTTGAGAAGGAGTTCTGCTCTTTCTGCTTGGCTAACTGCAATCTCCGCCTCCCGGATTCAAGTGATTCTATTGCCTCAGCCTCCTGAGTAGCTGGGATTACAGGTGCCTGCTACCATGCCTGGCTAATTTTGTGTTTTTAGTAGAGACAGGGTTTCACCATGTTGGCCAGGCTGGTCTCGAATTCATGACCTCAAGTGATCCATCCACCTCAGACTCCCAAAGTGCTAGGATTACAGGCGTGAGCCACCATGCCTGGCCAAAGGCTTTTTTTTCTCTTTTTTTTTTTGAGACAGAGTTTTAACTCTTGTTGCCCAGGCTGGAGTGCAATGGTGCGATCTCGGCTCACTGCAACCTCTGCCTCCCCAGTTCAAGCCATTCTGCCTCAGCCTCCTGAGTAGCTGGGATTACAGGTGCCTGCCACAATGCCTGGCTAATGGTTTTTTTTTTTGGTTTTTTTTTTTTTATGAGACATAGTTTCGCTCTTATTGCCCAGGCTGGAGTGCAATGGCGCGATCTTGGCTCAGCGCAACCTCCGCCTCCCAGGTTCAAGCCATTCTCCTGCCTCAGCCTCCTGAGTAGCTGGGATTATAGGCATGGGCCACTACACACAGCTAATTTTGTATTTTTAGTAGAGACGGGGTTTCTCCACATTGGTCAGGCTGGTCTCAAACTCCCAACCTCAGGTGATCCGCCAGCCTCAGCCTCCCAAAGTGCTGGAATTATAGGTATGAGTCACCGTGCCCGGCCAAGGCTAATGTTTTGTATTTTTATTAGAGGTGGGGTTTCACCATGTTGGTCAGGCTGGTCTTGAACTCCTGACCTCAGGTGATCCACCCGTCTCGGTCTCCCAAAGTGCTGAGATTATAGGCATGAGCCACTGCGCCCAGCCCAAAGGCTTTATTCTCAAGCAAACCTTACATCTGGCGAGTTTCACCTTCTGGAGTTGGCAGTGGAGGGGTGAACGCCGCCTCTGGGGTAGCCGTTCTCTCTTGCTGTTGGCGGCTCTGTTTTGTCAAGTGCTGATCTTGTCCTGTCTCTGCAATGACGCCGTGGCACAGACGCCGGTGGTACAGCTTCATTTTCCGCAGTGCCCCATGATGACAGCGCTTTTTGTGTCCATCCTCGTTCTGTGCTCACAGCTCCCTGGAGGGTGGGGCAATCACGTCGTCCTGGTTTTATAGTGATGAGCTGCGGTGTGGGTCACTGGGCTCTCCTGATCCTCTGCTCTTCCTGCTACACCCCTCCCCGTAGTGGCGGTGGGGGGTTGTTGTCTTTGTGCACAGCTTGCAGCCGAACTCAGGGCAGCTTTCAGTTGCTGCTGGGCTGGCCCACCGGGTGCCCAGGATTCAGTTGCTGGTCTGTCCGAGTCAGGGACTTTGCAGGCAGCCATGGGGGCGGGGCCCATCTGGGTCCTGACCGTGCTGGAGCATGTAGAAACCCCTCCTGGGCGCCCCACCTGCTGTTTCTGCGGCCCCTGATGCACGTGTGGTGGGCACTGCGGGCTCAGGCGTGCTACTCCCGGTCCCAAGGGTGACTGGGAGGGCGTCCCACAGCAAGCAAGCAGCTCTGACCCTGTGTGCTGGCCGGGCTCGTGTTCCAGGCCATGGCATGTCCGAACGAGGTGGTGTCCTATGAGATCGTCCTGTCCATCACCAGGCTCATCAAGAAGTATAGGAAGGAGCTCCAGGTGGTGGCGTGGGACATTCTGCTGAACATCATCGAACGGCTCCTTCAGCAGCTCCAGGTGGGGTGGGGGCAGGAGCTCCGGGGAGCACCGGGACCCCAGACAGGCAGGCTTGGCCCACTCGGAAGATGGTACCTTGGGCCCCATCTCTGGGGGTCCCGCAGAGACTGCCAGAACCGTGTTCTCTGGTGATCGCAGTGGTGCTCATCCACCTTCCACCAGAGACAGGTCTGATTTTTCCAGACGTGGTGCATCATTTTGGCCCCAGACAGGAATATGCAGTAGGTGAGCCGGGGCTGGGCCAGTGCTGCCCACAGTCCGCAGAGTGACCTGCAGGCCGCCTTCGTGGCCTGAGTGGGCCCCGGCACAGTTCCCAGAGGGATGCCAGTGTGGCTTCCGCATGACTTTGGAGGACCGCATTAGTCGAGTCTGTTAACCACAGCTTTAAGGAGGACTCCACAGCCACACGGGCTCATCAGCACAGGGGCCCTGGGGAGGTGAGGCTAGTATCCAGCAGCCTCAGGGCTGTGCCTTTTCCTGGAGCCTGGGGCGGGTGATGTACAGGAGGCCAGGCAGCAGAAGGGAGGCCGGGACTTCGCCGGGACTTAGCAGGTACTCAAGTCCTCTCAGAGCCTGTCCCTGGGCCAGAGCATTGCCCCCGACCGCTGGTGGCAATGGCAGAGGCCATAGCCTGGGGGTTCTAAAAGAGGCTCGACCTGGTAGAGGCAAGAAAGGCTTGTAGTTGTGGCTACTCTTGGCCCTCCTGCCCGAGCTTCCTTCTTGGCCCAGCTGCATGGGCACAGCCAAGATTCCTTGGGGGGTGGGGTACTGGCAGGAACAGCAGCTGCCATCACAGCCACTGTGGCCCCTTGAGAGGATCTGGGGGGTGTCCTGGGCCACGTGGGTCAGGGTGGCCCCTGGAGAGGATCTGGGGGGTGTCTCAACCCATGCAGCCCGGAGCGGCTTGAGAGGGCTGGGGATGTCTGTCCCCATGCGGTCCGGAGCGGCCTGAGAGGGCTGGGGGCGTCTGTCCCCATGCGGCCCGGAGCGGCCTGAGAGGGCTGAAGGCGTCTCCATGCGGTGGGTGTGTAGCGAGGCCTCTGGTGCCAAGTCCATGTGGGGAGTGGAAGTCAGCCTGTGTCATCGTGCCTGGTACTGCAGACCTTGGACAGCCCGGAGCTCAGGACCATCGTCCATGACCTGTTGACCACGGTGGAGGAGCTGTGTGACCAGAACGAGTTCCATGGGTCTCAGGAGAGATACTTTGAACTGGTGGAGAGATGTGCGGACCAGAGGCCTGTGAGACCCCCTCCTGGGTGGGGCCTTTGGGCTTTGGCTGGTGGGGAGGGGCCGGGTGCTGGGTGAAGTGCAGCTTTCTGAGCCTCAGAAGCCAAGGGCCAGGTGGGCGCATGCTTTCCAGGTTTCTGCACTCGGCAGGGAAGGCTGGCGGGCAGAGCACGTGTTTGCTAACAAGCTCGGGGCTAGCCCACCCCTCAGTTTCCTCCCACCTGTGTGGAGCAAGCTTCCATCCGGCTCCGTGGAGTCCTGTGGCTCCCAGGCGGCCGCAGTCATTTTGCCAGGAACACTCAGCTTAGGGCCCAGGCTTTTCCATGCGTTTGGACACAAGTCTTCCCCGCTGCCAGGAGTGGCAAAGTCTGGGCTGTGGGCTGAGGCTGTGAGGCGGCTGGGCTCTGACAGCAAACCAGCCTCTCCATCAGCAGCCCAGTGTGGAGGAGAGCGCCGGAGGGGCAGAGGGGCAACACCGGCTCTTCTTTTGACAGGAGTCCTCCCTCCTGAACCTGATCTCCTATAGAGCGCAGTCCATCCACCCGGCCAAGGACGGCTGGATTCAGAACCTGCAGGCGCTGATGGAGAGATTCTTCAGGTAGGGGGTCCTCTGTAGCCTTGCCTGGCACCTGGAGCCTGGCCCTGTCTCTGTCTGGGGCCCACCCGGGCTGGGTCTCAGGATGCCCGATGAGCAGGGCCCTCCTCTCTGCCTCTGGAGAGCCCTGGCTCTGGGTGAGCAGGTGCTAGCTTGCTTTCCAGTCCAGCAGGACAGGTCCTCCCATGACGCCACCGGGCTCCCTCTTTTGGGGGGTCGTCTGGAGAGATGCTCCCTGGGAAGCAGAGCTCTGTGCCCTGTGTGCCTGGCCGCGGGAGGACCCAGAGTCGGGCTGGCCTGCGCCAGGCAGGCAGGCTGGTGTGGGGCTGTGGCCGGGCACTCCCCATCCGCCCCAGCAGGCTGCCGTCCCGCAGGAGCGAGTCCCGAGGCGCCGTGCGCATCAAGGTGCTGGACGTGCTGTCCTTTGTGCTGCTCATCAACAGGCAGTTCTATGAGGTGCGTGTCCAGGCGGCCGCAGCTGGGGGCTCAGGGCTATTTCTCTGTGCGGCGGGCTGTCTCCATTGTGCACGTGCTCCCGCAGAGCCGGGCTCTGCCTGCCGGACCCTCTGCAGCCCCCAGCGTGGTCTGTTTACCCGTGTTCATTCACTGGATTGCTCGTCCTGGGTGCCTCTGCCAGGCCTTGACACGTGGCCAAGTAGCAAGGAAGGCACAGTGCCTGCCCTCAGGGAGCTCCGGCCGGTTTTCACCCAACACAGGAGCCTCTTAAAAATTCTATGCGAGTTCGTTTCGACCAGTCTTGCATGGGGACATTGTCTTCCGTTTCTGTCATGACGTTCACCCTGTGCACCTGCCTGATCGCCAGCCTTGCCTGGTCTCTCCTCTGCGGGCTCTCCCTCTCCACTCCCTCCTCTGGGAGCTCTGTGGCCCCAGGCCCACCTTCCTTGAGAGACATTTGTGTGCCTGCCAGTCATACCCCTTTCCCAGGAGGCGCAGCTTAGGCTCTGAGGCTGTCCCTTCCCACCGCACTCCTCCCTGCAGCCTCGCAGTCCTGCCCTCCTGAGAGCTGCCCGCTCTGCTCCTCTCCCCAGCGTCCACTGTCCTTGAATTGCCCTTTGCTGGGCATTGCGATCCCGCATTCTGTCTGAGGGAGCTAAGGGCCTCCCGGAAGTTCCTCTGGGTCCTCTGGCTTCTCCCATCAGGGCTGGTCTTGTCCTGGTCTCTGTTCCTGTGGAACTTTTTACCTGCTTCTGTGAAAACTCACGCTGTCCTCAGCACAGCACGCACACACACGCATATTCACGCATGCACAGGCACACAAGTGCACATGCCCACGCGTGCACACAGCCACACACACCCTCACGCACACACGCACAGCACCATGTGGGAGGGGTTCTGGGCTGTGACAGTGAAGGGCAGGGCCTCACCTCGGCTGCTCCTTGTGAGTCGTGGGCCCCGTGTCTGTGCCGGGCCGCCCTGCGGTGCTCACCAGCCTTCTGAACGAGGAGCTGGACAGGATCCCTGGAAGGGGCCCCGGGGTCTCTGAGTCACGCTCAGTGGGTGCTTGTGCTCCCTGCCCAGCTGTGCTGAAGTCCCGAGGGACATGTCCGCTGCTTGCGGGTCGGTTCCTGAGGAATTGGAAGTGTCACGAGATGTGGCCTTCGTTGTGCTGGTGCTCATTGACCTCCCTTGTGCCTGTGCAGGAGGAGCTGATTAACTCAGTGGTCATCTCTCAGCTCTCCCACATCCCCGAGGATAAAGACCACCAGGTCCGAAAGTTGGCCACCCAGTTGCTGGTGGACCTGGCAGAGGGCTGCCACACACACCACTTCAACAGCCTGCTGGACATCATCGAGAAGGTGAGAGCCGTTGCACCCAGGGCCGGGTGCTAGGGTTCCAGAGCTCCATGGGCAGAAATGGCCTCTGGGCCCTCTGTCCTCTTCTTCGAGTGACCGGATGGCTGTGTCCGTAGGTGAGGCTCCCCTCCCTGCAGGGTGGGTGTCTCGAGGCCTGTGCAGGGCCTGCCACTGCTGGGTTTGTGTCCTGACTGAAAGTCCTGGACATGGGTGTCCTGTCACACTCTGGGGCAGCTGGGCTGGGCCTCCTGGACCGACGCTGGAGCCCAGACCTGGGGCTGGGGCTTTGGCCTGCCGTCCTCCCTGCCCAGCCAACAGCTTTGCTCTTTGATTTTCAGATGCATTTTGGTTTCTGCACAGTCACTCGGGTATAAAGGGCATCTTTGCTTTTGAGCAATAAAGATGAAGGCCGGGCACAGTGGCTCACGCCTGTAATCCCAGCATTTTGGGAGGCTGAGGCAGGTGGATTGTTTGAGCTCAGGAGTTCAAGACCAGCCTGGCCAACATGGTGAAATCCTGTCTCTACTAAAAATATAAAAATGAGTTGCACGTGGTGGCAGGCACCTGCAATCCCAGCTGCTCGGGAGGCTGAGGCAGGAGAATCGCTTGAACCTAGGAGGTGGAGGTTGCAGTGAGCCAAGATTCTGCCACTGCACTCCAGCCTGGACGACAGAGCAAGACTCTGTCTCAAAAAGAAAAAGAAAAAGGGCCGGGCACGGTGGCTCACGCCTGTAATCCCAGCACTTTGGGAGGCCGAGGCAGGCGGATCACGAGGTCAGGAGATCAAGACCATCCTGGCTAACACGGTGAAACCCCATCTCTACTAAAAATACAAAAAATTAGCTGGGCATGGTGGCGGGCGCCTGTAGTCCCAGCTACTGGGGAGGCTGAGGCAGGAGAATGGCGTGAACCTGGGAGGCGGAGCTTGTAGTGAGCTGAGATTGTGCCACCGCACTCCAGCCTGGGCGACAGAGCAAGACTCCATCTCAAAAAAAAAAAAAAAGGTGTTTGTGGTAGAAAGTGTTCTCACGGCTACTAACTCAGAACCATGAGCCTGTGTGTAAGTCCTGACCTTCTCTTCAAAGGTGATGGCCCGCTCCCTCTCCCCACCCCCGGAGCTGGAAGAAAGGGATGTGGCCGCATACTCGGCCTCCTTGGAGGATGTGAAGACAGCCGTCCTGGGGCTTCTGGTCATCCTTCAGGTGGGTGTTCTGCTCCCGGGGCGTGCGTGGCTGGCATTCGCCAGCTGCATCTGCATTGTGTTGGAGTCTGTTCCCCAGCGGGACCCACACCCTCCCTGGATTTGCTGAGGGTGCGGTGGTCCCAGCAGGCAGCAGAACCAGGTGCCTGGAGGGATGGATGCGAGAGGCCCTGTTGTACGCCCTGACCAGATCCTGTCTCTGTGCTCCTGAGTCAGGGCCGGAACCATGTACCATCCTCAGCGTGGCGCTTGCCCTCGGCACCCAGCACAGCACCTGGGAAGTAAGGGTGGCCCTCCATTCCCGCCCTGCAGTCCGTTTAATATTTGCAGCTGTTTTGTTGAGATTTAATTTACATATCATGCAATTTACCCATTCACAGTGAACAGTTCAGTGGTTTTCAGTAAATTCACAGAGCTCTGCAGCCATCCCCACAGTCAGCTTGAGAACCTCCTGAGCATGCCAGTAGCACACGCTCCCATCCCCCGTTGCTCCCGTACCCCCGGGTACCATCAAGCTGCTTCCTGTCTCTGTGGATTTACCTACTCTCAACATTTCATGGAAGTGGAGTCACACAAAATTCATCCATAAGATGTTGGATGGTAGAACAGTTTCCTGTCTCATGACTGGATTGTTCCACCCAGCGCCATGTGTCCAGGCCCATTCAGGTTGTAGCAGCTGTTGGTGCTCCCCTCCTTTTCATGGCTGAGTAGTATTCCATCATCTGGAAGGAGCACATTTTGTCTGTCTGTTCCTCCATTGGTGGACATTTGGCCTGTGTCCGCCTTGCAGCTGCGGTGAGTGGTGCTGCTGTGAACCTTCTACGAGGGCTCCGCCGGGCCTGCATTTTCACTTTTGGGTCTGCACCTAGGAGTGAATTGTTGGGCCCTAGGTTTAGTCTGCATTTGGTGTTTCGAGGCGATACCAGGCTGTTTTCCACTGGTGCTGTGCCATTTTCCATGCACTTGAGCAGCGTGTAAGGTTTCTGATTTATCTTTTTGTTTTTTTTTTTTTTGTTTTTTTTTTTTTGATACAGTCTCACTCTGTCGCCCAGGCTGGAGTGGAGTGCAGTGGCGCGATCTTGGCTCACTGCAACCTTCGCCTGCTGGGTTCAGGCGATTCTCCTACCTCAGCCTCCTGAGTATCTCGGATTACAGGCACCTGCCAACACGCTCGGCTAATTTTTTGTATTATTAGTAGAAAGTGGGTTTCACCATGTTGGCCAGGCTGGTCTTAAACTCCTGACCTCAGGTGATCCTCCCGCCTTGGCCTCCCAAAGTGCTGGGATTACAGGTGTGAGCCACCACGCCCGGCCTGCCTCTAGTTTTCAAAGCCTCACAGCATCACTTACGTGTGACTGTCAGTGTCAGTATTGTGTAAAATATAATGTGTGAATCAGTTTGCTCAAAAGCTCACCCTTAAGATGTTGGATGGTAGAACAATTTCCTGTCATGTTTATATGTCATGGGTTTTTATTTTTTGCCATGGAAGTTTAATGTGGTGATGATTTTTTTTTTTAATTAATTTTTTGAGACAAGATCTCACTCTGTCACCAGGCTGGGGGGCAGTGCTGTGATCATAGCTCAGTGCAGCCTTGAACCCCTGTGATCAAGTGATCGTCCTGCCTCGGCCTCCCAAGTAGCTGGGACCATAGGCACACGTCACCACACCTGGCTAACTTTTTCATTTTTTGTAGAGATGGGGTCTTGCTATGTTGCTCAGGCTGGCATCAACCTCCTGGCCTCAAGCAGTTCTCCCACCATAGCCTCCCAAAGTGCTGGGATTACAGGCAGGAGCCACCACACCTGGCCGTGGTGTTTGATTAAAAACCAGGCATCAGCCTGGTGTGGTGGCTCATGCCCATAATCCCAGCACTTTGGGAGGCTGAGGTGGGTGGATCACCTGAGGTTGGGAGTTCAAGACCAGCCTGACCAACATGGAGAAACCCCGTCTGTACTAAAAATACAAAATTAGCCGGGCGTGGTGGCGCATGCCTGTAGTCCCAGCTACTCGGGAGGCTGAGGCAGGAGAATCACTTGAACCCATGAGGCAGAGGGTGCAGTAAGCCCAGATCACGCCATTGCACTCCAGCCTAGGCAAGAAGAATGAAACAACGTCTCAAAAACAAAACAAAGCAAAAACAGGCATCACCTCCTTGGTGTCTCATCCGCATGAGCACCATGCTCTTTACTGACTGGTTGGGAAGGGGTGTGCTGGGCTGTGGGGGCCTATGGCCTGGAAGAACTGAGAACCTTCCTGCTTTTGCAGAGGGAAGGAAAGAGGTTCTGTTGCCCTTACTTGGAACTCCAGCCCTGGAGGCCTGAGGGTCTGGGCTGCAGAACTGAGATATTTCCTAGTTGAGGCAGAGTCCTGGTTCTGGCTGTTTTCATTTCTTTATTTTTTTGAGACAGAGTCTCACCACTATGTCACCCAGGCTGGAGTGCAGCGGCACGATCTCACCTCACTGCCACCTCTGCCTCCCAGGTTCAAGCAATTCTCCTGCAGCCTCCCGAGTAGCTGAGTTGACAGGTACGCGCCACCACACCTGGCTAATTTTTGTATTTTTAGTAGTGACATGGTTTCACCATGTCGGCCAGGCTGGTCTCAATCTCCTGACCTCAAGTGATCCACCCACCCCAGACCCCCAAAGTGTTGGGATTACAGGCGTGAGCCATCGTGCCTGGCCTGTTTTCATTTCTTTTGTTATAATTGAAAAGTAACACAGTTGACTCTTGAACAGGATGGGGCTGGGAGTGCCAGCCCCTGTGCAGGTGAAAATCCCTATCTAACTTTTAACTCCCCAGAAACTTTACCAACAGCCCTCTGTTGAGTAGAAGCCTTGCTGATAACAGACAGTCTATTAATGTACAGTTCGTGTGTTTTATGTATTCTGTGTTTTTACAGTGAAGTAAGCTAGAGAAAAGCAAATGCTGTTAAGATGCTAGGCATGGTGACTCACGCCTGTAATCCTGGCAGTTTGGGAGGCTGAGGCGGGCAGATCATGAGGTCAGGAGTTTCAGACCAGCCTGACCAACATGGTGAAACCCCGTCTCTACTAAAAATACAAAAATTAGCTGGATGCGGTGGTGCGCACCTGTAATCCCAGCTACTCGGGAGGCTGAGGTAGGAGAATCACTTGAACCTGGGAGGTGGAGGTTGCAGTGACCTGAGATCGTGCCATGGCACTCCAGCCTGGGCGACAGAGAAAGACTCCGTCTCAAAAAAAAAAAAAAAAAATCATAAGGAAGAGAAAATACATTTCCTGTTCCTTAAGTGGAAGTGGCTCATCACCAAGGTCTTCATTCTTGTCATCCTCATGTTGAGGGGACTGAGGAGGAAGGAGAGGAGACACATGGTCTTGCCCTCTCGGGTGGGAGAGGTGGAAGAAAATTGGCATATAAGTGACCCATGAAGGCCGGCCTCGTGCTGTTCGAGGGTCAGAGAGTTTGCACAATGGACACGGTGACAAGTTTGATTCCCCTTTTCCTGCCTGCCCAGTGGGCCCGGCAGGGCGGCAGCTGCTGTTGGTCCCATGTGGCCTTCCCAGAATGGGGGGTGCCAGGCACTGTGTGAACCCCCATCTCCACCTCTTTTTTGTCCAAGGAAGGGATATTGCTTTTATGTCATAATATTTTGAGATGAGGAGAAACTGTTAATCATTTAATCATCTTTTTTTTTGAGATGGAGTCTCGCTCTGTCGCCCCAGCTGGAGTACAGTGGCGCAATCTTGGCTCACTGCAACCTCCGCCTCCTGGGTTCAAGCGATTCTCCTGCCTCAGCCTCTTGAGTAGCTGGGATTTACAGGCATGCACCACCACACCTGGCTAATTTTTTTTTTTTTTTTTTGAGACAGTCTTGCTCTGTCGCCCAGGCTGGAGTGCAGTGGCGCAATCTCGGCTCACTACAAGCTCTGCCTCCTGGGTTCACGCCATTCTCCTGCCTCAGCCTCCCAAGTAGCTGGGACTACAGGCGCCCGCCACCACATCCGGCTAATTTTTTTGTGTTTTTAGTAGAGACAGGGTTTCACCATGTTAGCCAGGATGGTCTTGATCTCCTGACCTCATGATCCGCCCGCCTTGGCTTCCCAAAGTGCTGGGATTACAGTCGTGAGCCACTGTGCCCGGCCTAATTTTGTATTTTTAGTAGAGATGGGCTTTCTCCATGTTGGTCAGGCTGGTCTTGAACTCCTAACTTTGTGATCCACCCACTTCAGCCTCCCAGAGTGCTGGGATTACAGGTGTGAGCCACCACACCTGGCCTCAGTCATTTCTTTCAATGATTTTTTACTCATTTAAAGGTGTTAATCATTTCTTTAATAACAGTGTAACCACTTACCTCCAGAGTGCTGCAAAGGGTCCCTCAGGCCAGATTTCCCCTGGCTCCTGCTGGCCTCGGCCCCAGGGTTGCTGGAGGCACCAGATGCTCTTCACACCTTGCCGCACCTGTCTGGGAGGTGCCCTTGACCTTTTGGGAGGGGCTGCCTACACCTGGGATCGCCCTGCAGCGCACACTCCCCGCCCCATTCTGCCCTGTCTGCCACGCAACTGGAGCTTCTCCATTGAATGGACTCTTCCTCACCTGTTGATCACTGCCCTGATGATGAGATGGGCACGAGGTTGGGTTTTACTTTTTGCTGCTGTGGAGAGAGAGCCCTGGTGGTCCTGGGTTTGAAGGTCGTGTGTTTTGAAGCACGCACTCTAGAGAAGCCGTCCCGGCCCCTGCTCCGGGACAAGGGTGCTGTCTTAGGACTGCGTTTTCACCTCCTGCGCCGTGGTGAGCTGCGTCCTCTCTCTGCAGACCAAGCTGTACACCCTGCCTGCAAGCCACGCCACGCGTGTGTATGAGATGCTGGTCAGCCACATTCAGCTCCACTACAAGCACAGCTACACCCTGCCAATCGCGAGCAGCATCCGGCTGCAGGTATGGTGGCTGGGGTTGGGCAGCCAGTTCCTGGGGGCCCAGCCAGGTATCCCCGTCTCGGCAGGTGCGGTTCCCGGAAGCTGCAGAGACGGCCCCAGGATGGGGCCTCAGCTGACCGTCCCTCCTCTGCACCCACTGTGGCCGCAGCCTCCCCAGTCCTGGTGTCCTTTCCTCTGCCTGCAGTCCACACATCTGTGGCTTGTCGCTCTAAGCCGCATGGTGGCATAGGTTGGGGCAGAGAAAAGGACGCACGGCGACTTCCGGGGCAGTGCATGGTCCTGACGCTCCTGGTGCTGCAGAATCTGTGAAGGACCTGCAGCAGAGGGCTGGGCAGGTGGGCGGCACAGGGCAGAGCTGAGAGGGCAGGGCACGGCTGGAGAGGGCAGAGCTGAGAGGGCAGGGCAGGGCTGGGCAGAACAGGGCTGGAGGAGTTTCGCTGAGTTTGTGCTATGGATGTTGGCACCAGGCTGAGCAGAGGTGACTGGGATGGGAGCCCTCCCTCCTAGAGCAGGTGCTCTCTGGGGCCACCCCTGTGGCCTCAGAGTCCTGTTCAGCCTGTTGATGGCAGGGCTGGGAGCTGAGCTCCGCTTTCTGGCAGCTGGGGGCGTGTGGTGCTGCCAGAGGAGCGAGGCGCCCATCCCTTTCATCCCAGGCGGGCCCAGCTGTGGTGGTGGGGACGCCAGGCTCTGTGAGCTCCAAGGCAAGGGAGGGAGGAGGCTGTGGGTGCTGGGCCTCCGGTGTCACCAGGACAGAGCCTGTGTCTGTGTTGGGACGTGGGTGTGTGCACATCAGCAGGTGGCCTTTTCTGAGTGCCTGTGGTGCTGGACGTGGGTCTGAGCAGGTGGGACGCCGCCTGTCCTGGGCCTGCACGAGCTTGGCTCTGGGTTTCACCATCCTCTTCCTGACAGGCCTTTGACTTCCTGTTGCTGCTGCGGGCCGACTCACTGCACCGCCTGGGCCTGCCCAACAAGGATGGAGTCGTGCGGTTCAGCCCCTACTGCGTCTGCGACTACATGTACGCGGGACCTCCCCCACGGCTCATGAGGCTCAGGGCGTCAGAGGCGCTGGGGCCGTGGTGGCGCTGTTTGCGTGTCTGAGGGATGTCCCAGGGTTGGGAGGAGCCAAGTCTGTTCTGTTCCTGCTACGGGGACTTGGCCTCAGCTGCTTCTCTTGCTTCTGCAGGGAGCCAGAGAGAGGCTCTGAGAAGAAGAGCGGCCCCCTTTCTCCTCCCACAGGGCCTCCTGGCCCGGCGCCTGCAGGCCCCGCCGTGCGGCTGGGGTCCGTGCCCTACTCCCTGCTCTTCCGCGTCCTGCTGCAGTGCTTGAAGCAGGTGAGTGGGGCCGGGCAGGGACCATCCGTCCCACGTTGGGCCAGGAGGACAGGGAGCTGCCACCTGCCTGCTGGGCCTCCCTCCCTGTCTGGCCTGTGGAGGGCAGCCCTCCCTCAGAGCTGAGCCTTCCCCCTTCCCCGAGCAGCTGCAGGGACAGAGGCCTGCACTGGGCAGGCTCCCCCGGCTGAGAACGGGGCTCCATAGCCCTTGCCGCTGTCCAGCCACAAAGCAGAGCCTCAGATGCTAGCTTCCGCCTCTGTCTCCAGGGTCCAGAAGGCCCTGTCCTGACTCCTCCTCTCCTTGCAGGAGTCTGACTGGAAGGTGCTGAAGCTGGTTCTGGGCAGGCTGCCTGAGTCCCTGCGCTATAAAGTGCTCATCTTTACTTCCCCTTGCAGTGTGGACCAGCTGTGCTCTGCTCTCTGCTCCATGGTACCATGGCCGGCCTGGGGTTGGGGTGGGGGACCAAGTAGGGTTTTTCCCCAAAAGACTGCGAGCCTCTGGGCAGAGCGAGTGAGACCCTTCGGGCTCGGGCTCCGTTTCCCTCAGACTCAGCTGCACTCTGGAGCGCAGATTGTGCCTTGGGCAGGGTGGAGGGACCCCTGCCCCAGCTTGCAGCTTTTGGGACTGACGTCAGAGGTCCCCAGCCAAGGGCATGTCACTGAATGTGGACGTCTCCCGTCTGTGCTTTTCCTAAGCGGGGCTCCCGTGCCATTCACCTCACATTCCTGGTGTGTTACTTGGCAGGCACTCCCACCACTCTGAAAGGGAGGCCCTTCCTGGGAGGGAGGCAAGAAGGCTCCCCAGCCCCTTTGCCCCCTTTCCTGGGCCTGCGTTCCCAGGGCCTCCCCAGCCCCTCTGGCTACCCTGTGACCTGGCCGCTGGGGAGGGGTTTCATGCCTGGATTTGGTCATCAGCTTTCAGGCCCAAAGACACTGGAGCGGCTCCGAGGTGCCCCAGAAGGCTTCTCCAGAACTGACTTGCACCTGGCCGTGGTTCCAGTGCTGACAGCATTAATCTCTTACCATAACTACCTGGACAAAACCAAACAGGTAGGAGGTCAGAGCAGGACAGGCAAGCTTGATGGGGCCTGGGATTTGAGGGCCTGGTCCAGGTAGGCCCCACATTTTTCTCATAAACGAGTTTCTGCCAGGCCAGGGATGAGTGAGTTGGCTCTGCTTCCCTGGGTGGCTGCCAGATGCCCAGAGTGGGGACATCCGATTCCCTGGTGCTTCTAGCTGTCTCTGGGGCCTGGGAGCTGTCCAGTGTTCCCTATCCACCCCGGACAGCATCTCTGCTCTCTGTAGAGCGTTGCATGGCTTGTCCCTGCTGTCCGATGGGGCAGGTGGCCATGCCGGTTGGTGGAGCTGGGCTGCTTCTGAGGCGCAGGGTGGGCAGGCCAGACACTCGCTTCTGCCTCCCTCCACGCCCTGTCCGGTGCCGGAAACTGTCCCTTCACCTGCGATCTGCCTCGCCCCCGTCCCAGTCGCATTCTTCCACGCCTCTCTTTGACATGGCCCCCCGGGACGAAGAGCTGGTGTCCTAGAGATTCTGGCCTCCGCTCAGGGCCATGCCCGCCAGGAGATGCTGACTCCGAGGCTTGGCCCATCTGTGCCCTGGGCCTCAGCTCCTGATGGTGGCCCTGTAGGGAGCTGTTGTTGGGTTCCCATCCCTCAGGCTCAGCCCCACCCTGTTGGGCCCCTTCAGCCCCTCTGAGAGGCTCACTGGGTCCTCATGGGTCTTGCCTCAAAGGATAGCCAGCCTTGCTGGGCTGCAGGTTCTGAGGCCTTACTGGCCCACAGTGTATCTGAGGGGTGAGGCTGGCTTTGGGAAATGGAAGCTGTTCCCGGGACACTGCCTGGCAGGCCATCTGGCCCTGGGCTCTGCCTGAGCTCCGCTCATCTTCTGCTGTCCTCATGGAAGACACTGCCCAGGGTTGGTGTGGGATCTGGTGGCTTTGCCACTTCAGGCAGCACTGCCCCTTGCAACAGAGCCAGCCTGTGAAGGGCCCAGAACCAGGGGATGAGAGCCCAGCGTGTCTGGGTTCTTTTGGCCTGTGGGATCGTGTCGGAATGCAACTCACCGGAGCAGTCTGCTGTGCAGAGTCTGCTCGGGTAGCTCAGCACTGCTGGCTCTGCCCAACAGGCATTCAGGGACTTCCGAAGCCTCGGCTGTTCTCCTGGTGGAGCACTCGAGGTTGGCGAGGGGGAGGCGAGGCTGCCTCTGCTGCAAGCGGGTGGGGCCTGAGGTGTCCTGTCTCCTGCAGCGCGAGATGGTCTACTGCCTGGAGCAGGGCCTCATCCACCGCTGTGCCAGCCAGTGCGTCGTGGCCTTGTCCATCTGCAGCGTGGAGATGCCTGACATCATCATCAAGGCGCTGCCTGTCCTGGTGGTGAAGCTCACGCATATCTCGGCCACAGCCAGCATGGCCGTCCCACTGCTGGAGTTCCTGTCCAGTGAGTCCCCGCCCTGCCTGCGCATGCACCCGAGAGGTTCGGGCTGTGTAACCTGTGCGGGCTTCTCTGGTGCCCTCTCTCAGGACTCCTTGGGGAACCTGGGTGTCTCGCCTTCTCCTGCCTCAGGGCCTGGGCGTCTCTGCCCGGCTGCCATGAGTGCTCTCCCTCCTGGCCTTGAGGGGTGGCTCCTCTCACCCCTCTAGTGTCCATGTGAATGCCCCTCCTTGAAGAAGCCTCTTCCCCCCCGAGCAGTGGCCCTCCCCTGGTTTTGGGCCTCCTCTCTGTCCATCAGAGCACACGCCACTTCAGGGGGGCTTTGTTCGCTTCCTCCAGACTGTGACTTCAGGAGCTCAGGTGCCTGTCCCTTCCCCTCACTGCCTGTGCGCATCTGGGCAGGCCCTCAATGTTGAGATGGCAGAAAGGCACCGCTGGGCCAGCACTTGGTGTAGAGGCTGGAGAGAAGATCGTGTGTGCTTTGTGGGCCACATGCAGGTCCTGTCGGTCTTTCTGTTTTGTTTATAACCCTTTAGAAGCGTAGAAGCCTGGCCGGGCGCGGTGGCTCAGGCCTGTCATCCCAGCACTGTGGGAGGCTGAGGCGGGTGGATTACCTGAGGTCAGGAGTTCGAGACCAGCCTGGCCAACCTGGCGAAACCCCGTCTCTACTAAAAATACAAAAGTTAGCCGGGCGTGGTGGCGGGTGCCTGTAGTCCCAGCTGCTCAGGAGGCTAAGGCAGGAGGCAGGAGAATCTCATGAACCCAGGAGGCGGAGCTTGTAGTGAGCTGAGATCACGCCACTGCACTCCAGCCTGGGTGACAGAGCGAGACACCGTCTCAAAGAAAAAGAGAGAAGTGAGGCCGGGCGCGGTGGCTCACGCCTGTAATCCCAGCACTTTGGGAGGCCGAGGCAGGCGGATCATGAGGTCAGGAGATCGAGACCATCTGGCGAACATGGTGAAACCCCGTCTCTAATAAAAATACAAAAAAATTAGCCAGGCGTGGTGGCGGGCGCCTGTAGTCCCAGCTACTTGGGAGGCTGAGGCAGTAGAATGGCGTGAACCGAGGGGATGGAGCCTGCAGTGAGCCGAGATCGCGCCTCTGCACTCCAGCCTGGGCGACAAAGCCAGACTCATTCCAAAAAAAAAAAAAAAAAAGGTGCGGAAGCCTTTCCTCACGGATCACACGAATGGTAGGCCGCAGCTCGAGTTGGCCCGGGAGCTGTGGTTGGCTGGCCATGGGACGGAGAACTGAGGCCGGGGTCGGGAAAGCCACGTCCGTGTGGCCGTGACCTTCTCTCCTCTGCAGCACCCCATCGCTGCCGTGGGCAGAGCGGCCGTGTTGGCCTTCAGAGGCGCTGCACGGGACCCCGGCTCCCCTGACCACCCTCTTCATTCCCGCAGCTCTGGCCAGGCTGCCGCACCTCTACAGGAACTTTGCCGCGGAGCAGTATGCCAGTGTGTTCGCCATATCCCTGCCGTACACCAACCCCTCCAAGTGAGTGGTCGCCCCAGGCCCTGTGCCTCCCAGCCGTGGCCCCGGCCAGGCCTTGTGGCAGAAAGCCCTGGCAGCCTTTGTCCCCAAGGCCTGAGCGCCTCGGTTTTTTGCACTTCATGCCCTGGGGATGTTTTCCTGCTGCCAGGATGGAGTGCCAACCCCCTTCTCATCTCAGGTTTAATCAGTACATCGTGTGTCTGGCCCATCACGTCATAGCCATGTGGTTCATCAGGTGCCGCCTGCCCTTCCGGAAGGATTTCGTCCCTTTCATCACTAAGGTGGGCCCAGGGCCGGTGAAGGCTGTGTCTCTTGGTAGGCCAGGGCTTGCTTTGCCCTTGGCTGTCCATGGTAGGGCAGAGTGACAGGCAGGTAGAGGGCAGTGGGAGGGTGTTTGGGGCTGTGCCTGTGGCGCTGGGGGCTCTGCTGGGCAGCCTGCAGGGGTTTGATGCGCGGCAGGCATTGAGGGGTGGGAGCTGGGTGCTGCCGCCTTGCACCTAGCCTGCAGCTTGTCCCTGGCCAGGGGGCACCCGGCAGGCCTGGTGAGGGCCTCCACCCCCCATTGCCACCCCTCACTGTCTGGGTGTGCTCACTCTGCCAGGGCCTGCGGTCCAATGTTCTCTTGTCTTTTGATGACACCCCCGAGAAGGACAGCTTCAGGGCCCGGAGTACTAGTCTCAACGAGAGACCCAAGAGGTACGGCCTGCGGGGGTGTGCCTGGCGTCGGTGTGCCTGGCGTCGGTGTGGGGTGGGGAAGGACATGGGGCTGTGGCCTGGCTGACGGTGCCTCCAAGTCAGTGAGTGGAAATGGGTCCTGTGTGCCCTGGAGTATGTGAGGCAGGGCAGGACCTGCAAGGGCCGCTAACACCCCTCAGCCCCTCAGCAGGTTGGTCGTGGTGGCCTGGGTCCTGGCCGCGTGTGCCACAGGCACCTACTTGTGGAATTGGGGATTGGGGTGCAAGCTGTAGGCGCCTGAGCCCCTCGAAGGAGCTGGCCTTGTCTGGGGCTGCCCCCTCCTCTGCAGCCCCCAGCCTGCTGCTAGCCGGGGACTCTGCTTCATCACCGCCGCCTTGCCGGATCGCAAAGAGCTGAGCTGGCCTCTGTGTTCTTGTTTGCGTTTCATTTGAACGGCTTTCTCCTCCTGCTCCCACCTTCCTGCCCAAGCTGTTTTGGCTTTCCCTAGATGGGAGTACGGCATTTTCCAGCGTGACCTCAACTCGGAAGCTGTTCTCTCCAGCCCCTGGGGGCCGGGGACCGGGGACCGGGGACCAAGCTCGGCCATTACGGCCAGAGACTACTTTCTGGGGTCTTGGTCTCTTTTCCTAGTGACCTTCAGGGCCTGGCCATTGAGGCCTCAGTGCCTCCTCGGTCAGAGCTGGGCGGTGCCTGCCTTCCGCGGGTGGGTGGGATTGCCTGGCCAGCACAGCCTGGAATCTGCCGTGGGGGTGACCCACACACGTTTAATTTGCACTGACGTTGTTTGTTTTGGTGTCATGCGTGAAGCCTTACTTGTTCTCAGTCATGTTTACCAGACGTATTATCATGCATTTTTGTTTTCTGTCTCTTCCCCGCTAACTGCCCTTTGGCATGGCTCTTTTTGCTCATCTCACCCGCGGGATCTCTCCATCCTGACCCTGTGGCCTGGGACCTTTCCTCCTCACCCCTCCACTGGCTTGTTCTCCCCTTCCCGGGAGCTGGGCTCTCTGGGGCGTTGGGGCTCCTTCCTCACCCGATAGTCTGAGGATAGCCAGACCCCCCAAACAAGGCTTGAATAACTCTCCACCCGTGAAAGAATTCAAGGAGAGCTCTGCAGCCGAGGCCTTCCGGTGCCGCAGCATCAGTGTGTCTGAACATGTGGTCCGCAGGTAGCGGGACTGTCGGGTGGGGGGCACGGACCCTGGAGCTTGGCCCCGTGAGCACCTGGGTGGCAGTGCATGGGGCTGCTTGCATGACCTCATCGTCTGCCCGTGTCCTCCCTGGCCAGCCCAGGGGGAGCCGGTGACAAGGGGTGGAAAGGTTGCATTCTGTCCCCAGGCCCCGTATGAGCACGGGCTGGCTGCACGCATCCCCAGGCCCCCTCGGGGTGCCGCTCCGAGACAGCCAGGAGTGCCGGGCAGCAGCCTCCCCAGGCTGTCCCCAAGGGCCGCAGTGTGGGTTGGGGGAGACACCACTCCTGGTTTTGGCCTTTTCGTATTCTCTAGAACGGACGTTTTTCCTCGGGCTTTCTTCTCAACAAGGTTTATTTTTTGTTGTAGCTGAAAGGGAACAAGGGGCATTTGTGGAGGGTGCTGGGGTGGGGCAGCCTGGGAGGGCCTGGGTGGGGGCTAGGATCCTCCAGGGCATGGGCATGGGCCTGGGCCCCAGGCCATGGTCTTAGTTCTCCCCGCAGTGTCTGGGTGCAAGTGTGGGCTCTGGGGCTCTCGGCTGTCACCTGCCTGTGGGTCATCGCTGCTGGCACTGGCAGAGGGGATACCTGTCTCCTCCTGGAAGCCCCTTGCAGGCCAAGGGGTCCCATGGCCCTCAGTCCATCCACCTCCTCACCTCAGGCCGGCCTCTGCTGGGCGGGACTTGGCCAGGGGTTGGGGTGGTAGGGGTGCTCGGTGAGGCTTAAAGCCATTTTCTAGTACATTTTGTATCATGAGCAAAATATTGCCTAGGGGCTATGAAATTTGTATCAGAATGAACCCCGTATAAGCCTCTTCCCTGTCACTGGGTGTGGAGCTCAGGCAGCCGCTCGCCTGCCTGAGGGTGAGGGTGAAAGGCCACATGGGGATCCCAGACCTCTGTGTGCTTGCCGGAGGCAGCCTGCGGGCAGAATGCAATCTGGGCCTGTCTGTGTGGCCTCCGCCTCTCTGCATGACTACACCGTTTCGCCACGAGGCCGTAACCTAGTGCTCCCGTGGGCTTCGGTGAGGGGGATGTCGGTCTCTAGCCTCCTGAGTCTGCTCCGACCAATAGGCCTGGTCTTCCCCACCCAGCGTCTCCCCGTTCTCTGGGACAATGTGGTCCACGTGATTCTCAAGCTGAGGCTCGCTGGGCCGCCCAAGCCCTGTTGGGGTCTTTCCTAGCGAGGTCCTCAGCCGTGCATGCGTTGAGCTTTGGCCCTTGGTAATAGGTGGCTCGGCCCACCCTGCCTGGCACCCTGACCCTGGTCACGGCCTCTCCCTCCAGCAGGATACAGACGTCCCTCACCAGTGCCAGCTTGGGGTCTGCAGACGAGAACTCCGTGGCCCAGGCTGACGATAGCCTGAAAAACCTCCACCTGGAGCTCACGGAAACCTGTCTGGACATGATGGCTCGATATGTCTTCTCCAACTTCACGGCTGTCCCGAAGAGGTCCAGGCGGCACTCCAGGGCTGGGCGGGCCTGCGGGAGCTCCACGGGCGAGCTGGGTTTCACACTCCCTGTCTTCTAGGTCTCCTGTGGGCGAGTTCCTCCTAGCGGGTGGCAGGACCAAAACCTGGCTGGTTGGGAACAAGCTTGTCACTGTGACGACAAGCGTGGGAACCGGGACCCGGTCGTTACTAGGCCTGGACTCGGGGGAGCTGCAGTCCGGCCCGGAGTCGAGGTGACTGCACCTTCCTTTCCTCCGCGCCTGCCAGCCTCGACACCGGCTGTCCCCAGCCCAGGCCCACGTGGCACCCTCGTACCAACCTGGGGACTGAGTCCACCCTGTGCGTGGGATTCTCTTCTCAGCTCCAGCCCCGGTGTGCATGTGAGACAGACCAAGGAGGCGCCGGCCAAGCTGGAGTCCCAGGCTGGGCAGCAGGTGTCCCGTGGGGCCCGGGACCGGGTCCGTTCCATGTCAGGTGAGCCTTGGCCCCAGCCACCTCCACACAGGCACCAGGGCTCCCTCAGTTGCTGCTGCTGGTCCCAGTGTTCAGGAAGGCCCCGAGCCCAGGGGCCGGGGTGGCTGGCTTCAGGCCCGGCCCACATCCTGACTCTGGGGTGAGGCTTCCACAGCTCACCCCAGAGCCGTGGAGTGGTGGAGTGTGGCCCGCTTGCTGCAGAGGGGCCTGCTCTGGGTGCTGGTGTTCCCTGCGGGTTTTCAGCTCGGCTCAGTCCTGGAGCCCTTCTCTGCTCCAGCGAGCCGTGGTCTGACTGCAGGACAGGTTCTGGGTCCCTCCCTGTGGCCCTGGGTCCACTGAGGCCAGCACTGTGGTGGGCCGTGCCCCGAGGGCAGAGCTGCCACCGTCTCTGGCTGCCTGTGGCACTAGCTTGCCAGGCTCGGGGGGAGCATTCAGCTTGAGGCTGGTGGTTTTGCATCAGGTAAGTGGTGGTCACCAGTTCTCTGCCCTCTTCTTCAGGGGGCCATGGTCTTCGAGTTGGAGCCCTGGACGTGCCGGCCTCCCAGTTCCTGGGCAGTGCCACTTCTCCAGGACCACGGACTACACCAGCCGCGAAACCTGAGAAGGCCTCAGCTGGCACCCGGGTTCCTGTGCAGGAGAAGACGAACCTGGCGGCCTATGTGCCCCTGCTGACCCAGGGCTGGGCGGAGATCCTGGTCCGGAGGCCCACAGGTACTGGGCGGGGCTGGCCGGAGCCCCATCTTTCTGCCAGTCACCCACAGAGCTGTGGACACTCAGGGGCGATTGCAGACTTGGCCCTCTTGGGGTATTTGGGGGTAACTTTTTTTTTTTTTTTTGAGACAGAGTCTTGCTCTGTGGCCCACGCTGGAATGCAGTGGCGCAATCTCGGCTCACTGCAAGCTCCACCTCCCGGGTTCACGCCATTCTCCTGCCTCAGCCTCCTGAGTAGCTGGGACCACAGGCGCCCGCCACCACGCCCGGCCAATTTTTTTGTATTTCTAGTAGAGATGGGGTTTCACTGTGTTAGCCAGGATGGTCTCAATCTCCTGACCTCGTGATCCGCCCGCCTTGGCCTGCCAAGGTGCTGGGATTACAGGCGTGAGCCACTGCGCCCAGCCATTTGGGGGTAACTTGTAAGTCTCCAGAGGTGAGCTGTGAGGGGCGATCCAGGTGGCCGAGGTGGGGCAGGGGCCTGTAGCGAACCAAGTGGCTTCCATGGCAGAGAGTTGCCCTCCCCGCCTGGAGGCTGGAAGTCCGAGATCAAGGTGCTCCTCGGCAGGAGGTGCTCCTCAGAGGCCTCAGTCCTTGCCGTGCAGATGGTTTTTTCCCTGTGTCCTCACAGGGTCTTTCCTGGATGTCTGCGTGTTAATCTCCTCTTGGGAGGAAACCAGTCATGGCTTAGGGTCAGCTCTGGTCCCTTGCTAGCCGTAATTAGCTTTCTGAAACCCAGTCTCCAGAGACAGTCCTGTTCTGAGTTCCTGGGGTTGGGACTAAAGCACACCAACATGGGGGCACAGCTCAGCCTGTTCCCAGGGGCAGAGGGAGCCTCCGCAGAGGCCCAGAGCTCAGGGACAGAGGGAGGCCTTTGCAGAGGCCCAGAGCCCAGGGGCGCCTGGGTGTGCTGTGGCTGAGGGGTGCGAGGAGTAGGGGTTCCAGCCCTCGTGGAGGCCTTGGGTCCAGACTGTGAGGCTGTGGGCTGGAGGCCGCTGCTCTGAGGTGCCTGGCCGAGCCCGGCCTCGAGGCAGGGGCTGAGGGGGGCAGCAGGGTGGGTGGCCATCAGAGCAGCGCTGGCTCCGACATCGTGGTCCTGAGGATTGTGGGAGGGAGCATGAGGGCAAAGCCAGGGCTCAGGCCAGGAGGCCCCTGGCGGGCCAGAGATGGGTAAGGGGAGGCGCTGGCCTCAGGCCAAAGGTGCTGCCGCCTCCGCAGGGAACACCAGTTGGCTGATGAGCCTGGAGAACCCGCTCAGCCCTTTCTCCTCGGACATCAACAACATGCCCCTGCAGGAGCTGTCCAACGCCCTCATGGCGGCTGAGCGCTTCAAGGAGCACCGGGACACAGCCCTGTACAAGTCACTGTCGGTGCCGGCAGCCAGCACGGCCAAACCCCCTCCTCTGCCTCGCTCCAACACAGGTGAGTGGCATGGCGGGCCTTGGCACTGGCTCTGCTCCCACTGGCCTGGTGCTCCTGGTGACGGCAATGTGGCTCCTCTCTGCTGAGGGCGCCCACACGGCTGGGAGTGGTCCCTGGCCTGCCTCAGCACCATTGTTCTCCGGTGTTTGGGAGGAGGCTGACCCGTGGGAGGTGTCTGCCCTGCTCAGGAAGCTGGGGCTGGCAGCGTCAGAGGCAGTAGGGGCCCTGTGGAGCCTCTGCCCAGCACCCTCCGTGGGGAGTCCAGCACTGCGGGCTCCAGGAGGCTCTGCGGCAGCCTCCCTCCCTGCCTGGGCCCAGGTTTGGACACCTGAGCCCGCCTGCGCACTCTCGGCCCCCACCCCACTCGGCACCGTGCTTCTCGCCAGGCCCTCTGGCTCTTCCCTGTGGCTGCAGATGGCACTTAGCGGCCTAGGACGTCTATTCACGGGAGGAGGGAGGCACTGCCCTCCTCAGGTCTGCCCAAGCAGCTTGTAGCTAGCGCTGGGCCCTGTGCGCGCCCCTGCCGGCCGCTGGCCCTGCCCTCTCTCCTCTGCAGGCACGGGGCCTGTGCTCTCTGCTCGACCTGTGTGTAGCCCCTCCTCCTGCTGACGTGGCCGCACACGGCCTTCCCTTGCAGTGGCCTCTTTCTCCTCCCTGTACCAGTCCAGCTGCCAAGGACAGCTGCACAGGAGCGTTTCCTGGGCAGGTATTGCCTCTCAGAGGGAAGCGGTTGGCTGCAGAGCGCCACTCTGCCTCATAGGTGCTGTGCTCGTCGCCTCATCCGCCCACCCCCATGGTCCGTCTGCCTCCATTGCCCTGGGGAGCAGGTCCCGACTCGCATGAGGACGTCTGTGCAGAATGTCTTTGGCTTGGCCAGCGGGATCCCCTTGACTTGGTCCCTTTGTGGCTGAGCCCCGTTCCCACGCTGTGCCAGCACTCCCGGCCCAGCTTCAGGCCTGAGGGGTGGGGGTGGCCTAAGTCTCCATGGTGACATCAGCTGAGCTGCAGACTCTGATGGGTGGCAGCCGTTTAGGGGGAAGCCCACCCCTGGGCCTTCACCCAGCGGGCCTTGCCCTGGCCTTTGGTGGCTCCCCTGGCCTCTGGAACCCACAGATGGGGCTGCCTCAAGTCCCAGGTTGACCAAGGGCCCTGCAGACCGACCTCTGCCTGTTGCCCCCAAGCCCTGGTGGGGAGTGCTGTGACCTGCATGGTGCTCCCCCGCCAGGTCTTCACGTGCAGACGAGCTGGTTTGGAAGGGCTGCGTGGGACGGGCCCTGGGGCGGCTGACTGCGCGTGTGCGGGGCTGTGTGGGCGCCCGGGGGCTGTGATGGTCCCCTCTGTTGCTGCTTCTACTTCCTCTCCCCCTGTCCTGACGCTGGCACAGGAAATGCTGCTTTGGGACCTCCCACCCTCTCTCCTTAGCGTCCCCAGCTGTGGGTCTGGCTTGGAGTTGGAGGGTGAGCCTCTGCTCTTGGGAGCAGGCTCCCAAGTCTGTTTGCAAACAGGGACTTCCCCCACGTCAGGGAGTCTCCGCAGCTCTCCTTGGTTACGAGGGCTGGTTTCAGGCTCCCGCTCTTTTAGAGCTGAGGCCCGTCGGGCGGACAGCATCTTGCCCCTGCCTACCTGGAGGCACAGGGGTGGCTGCTGGTGGACACTAGGGTGGGCAGAGCCGATTGCCTGCCCAACCCCCGGGCACTCATGCAGGAGAGGCCTGTGTCGGGGTCACGTGCAGGCCTTCCCAGCGTCCTCCCTGCCCGCTCGGTGGATGGCAGCAGTAAGCAGAGCCCTGGGGAGGCTCGCAGGGCTGCTGTCCCTCTGGTCAGGAGAAGGCTGGTTCTCGGAGACCACGTCAGGGCCAGGGCCTGGCCCAGCCCCACATCCAGCAGCCCCGTCTGTGTCCTCCCAGACTCCGCCGTGGTCATGGAGGAGGGAAGTCCGGGCGAGGTTCCTGTGCCGGTGGAGCCCCCAGGGTTGGAGGACGTTGAGGCGGCGCTAGGCATGGACAGGTGCACGGATGCCTACAGCAGGGTGAGTGTGGCTCAGAGCCTGGACCCTGCTGACCTCGGGGGGCTCCTTGGGGGAGGCAGGGCTCTGCGTGGGTGTGCCTGCACCCTGGGAACTGGCTCTGAACTTGGGGGAGATGTTCTTCCACATCCCTCGTGCACAGACGGTCTGCACTTTGCAGCCGTCCACCTGGGCCGGCCCCGGCTGCTGGGCAGCCTGTGGTCTCAGGGGATGCTGATACCTCTGCTCACGCAGTGTGGGGCACAGCTGGTGGCAGTGCTGCTGCGTCAACGGGCGGGGGCCGTAGCCTGGTGCTCGGGCTGGTCTGTGGCCCTGGGACGGAGGATGGATAGGGCCTCACCACCTCCAGGTCAACCCCAGGTGGGCTCGAGGGTGCCTGCTGACGGGGGTTCTCTTTGGGATGGTCCTTTCTAGTCGTCCTCAGTCTCCAGCCAGGAGGAGAAGTCGCTCCACGCGGAGGAGCTGGTTGGCAGGGGCATCCCCATCGAGCGCGCCGTCTCCTCGGAGGGTGGCCGGCCCTCTGTGGACCTCTCCTTCCAGCCCTCGCAGCCCCTGAGCAAGTCCAGCTCCTCTCCCGAGCTGCAGACTCTGCAGGACATTCTCGGGGACCCTGGGGACAAGGCCGACGTGGGCCGGCTGAGCCCCGAGGTTAAGGCCCGGTCACAGTCAGGGACCCTGGACGGGGAAAGTGCTGCCTGGTCGGCCTCGGGCGAAGACAGTCGGGGCCGGCCCGAGGGTCCCTTGCCTTCCAGCTCCCCCCGCTCGCCCAGTGGCCTCCGGCCCCGAGGTTACACCATCTCCGACTCGGCCCCATCACGCAGGGGCAAGAGGGTAGAGAGGGATGCCTTAAAGAGCAGAGCCACAGCCTCTAATGCAGAGAAAGTGCCGGGCATCAACCCCAGGTGGGCCTCTTGCTTCCGGGCGGGGCTCCTGACACCTCTCCTGCGGGAACCTGGTGCCTCACTTGCCCCAGGCCGAGCGGGCTGGGGTGGGGTCCTCGTGGCCTGTGCCCTAGGGCTGGCTGGAGCCCCTGGGAGGGCGGTGGAGTGGGAGATGGCCAGGCTCTGTGTTCCTCCCTGTGGGCTGTGGCTGCCCTGGCCAGGCCCTCACCTGGGTGCCCACCATCCCCTCCCTGTGCAGTTTCGTGTTCCTGCAGCTCTACCATTCCCCCTTCTTTGGCGATGAGTCAAACAAGCCAATCCTGCTTCCCAATGAGGTAGGCGTGGCCTCCCTCTCCTGCATCTGCTGGAGCTGTGTGGCTCGAGTGAATGGTGGGGGGCCCAGCTCTGCTGCTGGGAGCTCAGGCTTGCAAAGGGCTCTGGCCTAAGCTCCCTGTGGCAGCCTGCCGTGACCGGCCTGGGTGGGGCGGCCTCCTGTGGACGGGCGTCTGGGGCTCAGGCAGGGCTCTGTGTGCCACAGTCACAGTCCTTTGAGCGGTCGGTGCAGCTCCTCGACCAGATCCCATCATACGACACCCACAAGATCGCTGTCCTGTATGTTGGAGAAGGCCAGGTGAGGCTGCGGGGCCGGCCTAGGTGCCTGGACAGGGCCAGCTGAGCCTCAGCCTGCAGTGGGTGGGAGTCTGGGCCCCCAACGCCCCACAGAGCTCAACACTGCCGGGTCCCCTAGAGCATGAAGTGCTCACTGAGCTCCGTGCCAGGTGCTGCTCTGAGTGCTGGGGACCCCGGTGCGAGTGACAGGTTAGCGTGGGAGCACCCGGCACACCAAGGAGTGGGAAGGATTGGGCGGGTGGCACCGGTCGCAGGGCTGGGGAGGGCGCTGTTGGTCAGTGAGCTGACAGCTGAGTGGTGAGGGAGCGGGCAGGGGGAGCCTGCATAAGGGGTGGGGGCATCCCACACACCAGCAGCGGGGGCCGGGGGCACCCTGCCCAGCTTGAGCACTGGTGCTGGGCGAGCACGGGAGCCGACAGGATGGGCAGCCTCAGCGCCCTATAGGCTGCACCTTCATCCCAAGGGCAAGGGCAGGGCCTGGGCTGCTTCTGAGCAGAGGGCACATGGCCTGACTCAGCCCAGTCTCAGTGAGTCCCTCCTGCTGTGTGGCTCGCGGAGGTGGGTGGTGATGGTTCCCGTGGGAGTGGGGTAGGCCCCTGGGGGCAGGCTGCTGAGGGGCCAGGGCCCCGAGTGTGCTTTGAGTGTGGAGCTCCCCGATTTTGCCGGCCAGGCACACACGGGGCTGAGGGAAGAGAGGGAGTCAAGGATGACACCCGATGTCTGGCCTGGGTGGCTGCTGGAATGGATGGTTTTGTCTGCCTCAGGGATCAGAGTGGGGCTCCCGGCAGAGCCTGCTGGGCACCCCCACCCTCTGCGGGGCGGGGCCCGGCCCGGGAGTGATGCCACCCTGCCTCTCCCCTCTCCCCACAGAGCAACAGCGAGCTCGCCATCCTGTCCAACGAGCATGGCTCCTACAGGTACACGGAGTTCCTGACGGGCCTGGGCCGGCTCATCGAGCTGAAGGACTGCCAGCCGGACAAGGTGTACCTGGGAGGCCTGGACGTGTGTGGTGAGGACGGCCAGTTCACCTACTGCTGGCACGATGACATCATGCAAGGTACGGCCTGGCCCCCACCCGCTCCTGCTGCCCCAGGCCTCAGGGCACGGCTCCCATCCAGTCCTGCTACCCCACGCCCTGGGGCATGGCCCTGGCACCCCCACCTGCTCCAGCTCCCCATGCCTCAGGTTCCGAGCCTAACAGCGTGGGCATGGAGGCAGTGATGGGGCTGGTGGCTTTGCGTCCCAAAGCCCTGCCCCTGGGGAGAGCCGAGGGCCACTAGCCAGGCACCAGAGGACGTGGCCCCCGCAGGCCCCCAGAGCCCCTGGAGTAATCAGGAGGTGCCCCAGTGCAAGGTACAGAGGGCCTCAGCACTGGCCCCACAAACCCATCCGGCCCTGCTCACCCTCAGCCGTCTTCCACATCGCCACCCTGATGCCCACCAAGGACGTGGACAAGCACCGCTGCGACAAGAAGCGCCACTTGGGCAACGACTTTGTGTCCATTGTCTACAATGACTCCGGTGAGGACTTTAAGCTCGGCACCATCAAGGTGAGTGAGGGGCTGTCAGTGAGGCTGGGCCTCAGGCAGGTGCCCACTGCTGTGTCCTGGGTTGGTGGCAGGTCCTCCTCCCTGAGCTTCGGTCAGGAGGAGAGGCCGCAGTGCTCAGAGCCCCATGGGCACGAGCTTCACCCCGAGCCTGCGTTGCGTCATCTGTGCCATGAAGCCTGTGGTGCCTGCTGCTGTTTGTCAGGAGTAACTGGCAAGTGCAGACTGGGTGTGCTGGGTGGGCACAGCGTAGTTGGTGCTTCCTGTCTGTCCGGCGTGGCCCTTGGGCCCCCACCATCTCCCCAGTGGCAGCTGTCAGGCTGCTCAATTGGTTATCGCCGCGCACCACTAGGCAGCAACCAGCGTCACCCTCTTCCTGGAGGTGGGCTGGGTCGGCCAGTGTCACAGAGCACAGTCCTGGTGAGCCCCAGCATGGCGGGGAGAGCTGGCATGGCCCAGGCAGGGCAGATAGGCTGCAGGCCTCACTCCAAGGGCCCCAGGACGCTGAGGCAGCCACTGAACCAAAACCCCGGGGCTGGTAGTCAGAGTCCAGGAGGGGCAGGAGCATAGGGAGGTGGGCTCTGCTAGATGCCAAGACAACCAGTGGCGGGGGGGGGGGGGGCACCTGGGAGGCTGAGGAGGGTGTGGTGGTGCCGAGATGGGGTGCACGGCTCACTTCATGACTGGGCAGACGGATTCGGACGTGTGGCTGCAGACACCCTGGGGGCCCCAGTGTGTGGAGGTGCCCCAGCAATTAGAGGTGCCCTGCCTGTGGCTGCAGCATGTGTGGGTGCTGGGCCCAGATGTGGAGGGGGCTTGGCCTGGGGGAGGCCAGACAAACACAGCGCCGCTGCCAGAGGGGAAAGTTCAGGGGCAGATGCTGCCCATGGAGCTGACAGGTGTCTAGCAGTGCAACCAGGCAGTAGCCGAGATCAGCCTTCAGCACACGCTGTGTGCGGGGATGACCCCTTCTCTTGTCCGGGCAGGGCCAGTTCAACTTTGTCCACGTGATCGTCACCCCGCTGGACTACGAGTGCAACCTGGTGTCCTTGCAGTGCAGGAAAGGTAGGGCCGGGTGGGGCCCTGCAGTGCAGGAAAGGTAGGGCTAGGTGGGGCCCGGCAGTGTGGCGCCAAGAGCCCTGGGCCTGGCGTGACCACCAAGTCTCCCCAGACATGGAGGGCCTTGTGGACACCAGCGTGGCCAAGATCGTGTCTGACCGCAACCTGCCCTTCGTGGCCCGCCAGATGGCCCTGCACGCAAATGTGAGTGGGGGTGGGTCCAGGTGTGAGCTGGTGGGACAGGCCCAGGTGCCACCTGATAGCGAGCTCACCCCCTGCCTACGTCCCCAGATGGCCTCACAGGTGCATCATAGCCGCTCCAACCCCACCGACATCTACCCCTCCAAGTGGATTGCCCGGCTCCGCCACATCAAGAGGCTCCGCCAGCGGGTAGGGAATATGGAATATGGGGCTCCCTCAGTGGGGTGTGCTGGCTGTCCAAGCTGTGGGGCGGGTGTGGGCAGAGCGGTTGCCACGCCTCCCAGACTTGCTGCCCAAGCGCCTCTGCCTTCAGATCTGCGAGGAAGCCGCCTACTCCAACCCTAGCCTGCCTCTGGTGCACCCCCCGTCCTATACCAAAGCCCCTGCACAGACTCCAGCCGAGCCCACACCTGGCTATGAGGTGGGCCAGCGGAAGCGCCTCATCTCCTCGGTGGAGGACTTCACCGAGTTTGTGTGAGGCCGGGGCCCTCCCTGCTGCGCTGGCCTTGGACAGTATTGCCTGTCAGTGAAATAAAGTCCTGGCCCCAGTGCACAGACAGACAGGCACAGATTGCAGTCAGACAGCTCTTTTATTGACTTTGTCTGCTTGGTGCGGGGGTTGGGGGGGGGGGGTGTCGAGGCTCTAGAAGCGGCCATGCCCACAGAAGTGGTACACAGAAGCAGGCGCAGCCAGCTCCGAGGGCCTTGAGGCTGCCTGGGCCACACAGCACACTCGCACGCGCACACAGTCACCTTCCTCCACCCTGGGAGCCAGCCCCCAGGAGGAGTCTTTTCCTCTAACCACCCTGGGGTCCTCTGACATGCCTAGTCCTGCTACTCACCCAGACCTGATGCCAGCAGGCCTGGGCGCTGCTCTCTTGCTACCTGGCCTGGGGCAAGGGAGGATGACAAGGCCTCTGGGGTGATGAGTGCGCCTGGCAGACAGCTGTGCCCCCAGCACCGGCCCAAGGCCATGCTCGCATCCAAGCAGCAGCCTGGCTGCCGTAACCCCGCCACACCTACCCAGCGCAGCAGGTGTTGGGGGAGGCCAGCTCTGGGCGCAGGCCCCTCAGCCCTAGTGAAAATAGTAACATTCAAAAATATACACATTTTAACACCATATAAATTACTGACACGAGACACACAGTGAGACGATGCAGGGAGTATGGTAGGAACGGGAGAGATAATAACTTAGGGGCAGGGTGGCGGCGGTGCAGGCTAACCCTCCCTGAAGCCAGCAGCCTTAGCAGTGGGGGACATCTGCCCACGGGGTGGGGCCGGGCACAGCCCGCTGTACCTGAGGACTTGACTTGGGGAAATAAATTAGCATCTCAGAGGCTAGAAACCGTCCAATACTGCTGTGTCCTTCCCAAGGGAGCTGGGGAAGGGACCCTGGGTCCTGGTTGGCCACACAGCCTCTTTAAAGTGCTGAAGCCCACAGACAGACAGACACCCCTGCCTGCTCTCTGGGGAACCTGCGTGCAGCCATTCTGCCTGGCCCTCGGCCTTGACAGCGGCAGAAGGTAATACTGAGCGGTGTCCACTCCGACTCCACGGCCCACCCCCGCCAGGAAGGGGGCCTAAGTGCTGCTGGGGTGGACCTTGTTCTTGGCCCGCAGGGGTGTCCTGCTGGGGCCAGTGGCCAGGTCCACACCCCGACTGGCCCGGACAAGGCGGCTGGGCAGTGCTGGCCGCAGGCCCGGGGATGGGCCACGGGAAGGTCCAGCGGGGGCCCGGCTGCTCCTGCGGCCTTGCAGGCTGTGCAGCTGCTGCTCCAGCTGGTAGACGTCCTCTGTGGCCTGGTTGAGTCGGTCAAACTGGGTGAGCAGGGCCTCGAACACGGCTTGGAGGCGGGAGGGCTCGGGCTCACACCTTGTCCCCAGCCGGCCCAGGCTCACGCTCAGCCCATCCAGCTGGCTGGAGGAGGTGGAGGGGTGCGAGGCATCGGAGCCAGCGCTGGGTGGGGGCACATCCGGGGATACCTTGGAGCCCCTGGAGGAGCGAGAGGGCAGCGGCTCCATCCCTTCAAAGCGGACTTTGTGGCGGAACTGGGGGCGGCACAGGGGCTCAGTCAGTCCGGCTGCACCCTGGGCAGAGCCCAGGGCGTGTCCCTCTCCCCCCCACTGGGCCGTACCCACCTCCTTGACCTTGCTGAGGCCCATCCAGAGGCGCAGCCTGCGCAGGAACAACTCCACCATCTCGTAGTCCTGGGGCTCCCAGGCCGGCCGGTACAGCTCTCCACGCAAGGCGTGGTAGCGCCAGCGGAGAATAACAGCCCCCAGCCGTAGGGCGCCCCACAGCCGCAACGCCCAGAGCCCCACACACAGCAGGGGTGACAGCTGCCAGGACTCGGCAGGACACAGGGTAGAGAGCCCGGTCCCAGGGCACAGCACCAACAGGGCCTGGGCCACGCTCCAGAGGGAGTCCACACAGGAAGACACGAGCTGCGGGGAAGGCGACACCAGTGAGGGCGTACAGCTGAGCTGAGCTAAGACGCCCTCCCCGGCCGCGCAGTCACCTACCAGGACGGCCAGCTGGGCGTAGGCTACCCCGAGCACCACCAGGCCCAAGGTGACCCCCAGGAGCTCTGGCAGAGCTCGGCATAATGTCTTGCCAAAGACGGACCACTGGCGCACGAAGCGTAGCTGCTGGGCAGCCTGCGGACGAGAAATCTGTCTGCTTGCAGCCCTGGGGTCTGTGCCCAGCCCCGCGCCCACCGGCCCAGCCCTCACCTTGACCAAAAGCAGGAAGAGCAGCGAGGCCGCCAGGCCACGGGCTGCGGAGCTCAGCTGCGCCACCTGGTCGAAGCTAGTGAAGCGGCGCGGGCGGCCGCGCACGAAACGGGTCCACTGGCGGTCGGCGGCACCCAGCTGGGCGAGGCGTACCAGTGCCGTGGCCGCCGTCAGCGCCACCAGCAGCCACCGCGCCCAGGCTCCGAGCCGCAGCACGCGCCAGCGCCCTTCCCTGTGCCAAGTACGGGCCTCGGCCACGGCGAAGTGTAGGGCGAACAGCAGCAGGCACACCTGTTGGGGGTGCGGTCAGGAGGGCGGTCGGGGCGCTGCGGGGGGGTGTGACGCTGCCGGGGCGGGGCCCTGGGAGGGGGCGGGACTCTGCGAGGGCTGGGCCCTGCGAGGAGTGGGACGCTGCCGGTGTTAGGGGCGGGGTCTGGCCGGGGAGAGACGTACCGAGGTGAGTAGAGGCAGCGAGAGGCCCGCGCTGAGGCGGCGCAGCGCAAAGGGGCGGATGCTGAGGGCGGCCAGGGCGCGGCCGGCCGCCGGGAACTCGAGGCGCAGCGTGACGGCGGCGTGCAGCCCCACGGCCGGGCTGTAGCGCGTGAGCTCCACGAACACAGCGCGGCTCCTGCGCAGAGGATGCGGGTCAGTAGGAGCGGGTGGCAGGGCGGGAGCTGCGGGGACCGCGCAGTGCAGGCGTGGCTGAGGGGCTGTGGAAGCCGCCTAGGCCAGCGGGGGCCGGAGGAGTGAGGGTGGGCTCTTGGCTGGTGACCGCGGCCACCCCGGAGAGGGCAGGGGAGGGAGCTCCCACCTGTTGTCCAGCCAGTTGTGCAGCTGCAGGAAGCGCAGCCGGTCGCGGCTCTCCTCCAGGCTCAGGCCCAGCTCCTGCACGTAGCCCCCGCTGTCATACACGGCACAGGAGCCCCAGGACCATGCCCTGCCGGAGAGGGGTGGCGTTGGTGCCGCACCCCAGCCCTTCCGGCACCCCGGAGCCAGGCTGGTCAGGAGGCCGCGGCACTCCTGGAGAACTACTCCCTTGTCCCTGGCATAGACGCCCGGGGCCCTCGCTCTGCTCACCCCAGCAGATCCGGCGCAGAATAGGCCCATGTCCCCGAGCCATTGTGAGGACTCCCCCAGCCAACGTCGTAATCACTGGTGCTGAAGCCTCCTGCGGCCGAGCACGTGTGGACCCTGGGACCGGGAGGGTCTGGGTAGAGTGCTGAAACACACAGAGCCCCAGGCCGGGGCCAGGGCATCATCAAAACCCAACAGGAGTGTTTCCTGCTGGCCAGCTCGCCTGAGCTCCGGTTCAGCGCCACCCCAGGGAACCCACCCAGCGGCCATCAATTAGACAACGTTACCATCTCTCATATACAGAGAAGGAAACTGCGGTGTTAAGAGGGCAAAGGTCACACAGCTAGGGAGCAGGGCTGATGCCAGAGCTCCGCTAAAGCCTGCTCTCTAAACAAGAGGAACGATTGAAGTCTTGGGACACGCCCTGCCAGCTCACCTTCCTGCAGCCGCACCTGCCGCAGCCGTGGGGGCCCCAGCTCTGGGCTGGACTGGTTCCCGTGGACGTAGGGCAGCAGCACGTGGGCCATCCATGGCCAAAGCTCCTCAGACCTGCCACAGCATCAGACAATCACACGCTCCAGCCCCTACTGCCCCATGCCCGCCTCGAGTGAGCGGCCACCAGAGACCCAGGGAACATGGCTCCCACTGCCCTGCTGGCCACGGCTAGACCTGGGCTTCTCAGCCTTATCCTGGGGATGTTCTGGGGCAGACAGTCGTTTGTCATGGGCCCGTCCTGTGCACTGCAAGACGCGGAGCTGTGTCCCTCCCCTCTGCCCACTGATGCCAGCAGCACCTACCTCCAGTTCTGGCAGCCACAAAGGTATCTACACATTTCCACATGTCCCCTAGGGTCTGGCTGGACTAAAGGCAAAACTAAAGCCCAGAAGACAGACCAGTGCACCGGATGCCCGTACCGCGTAATGGCCAGGAAGGCCCGGCTGTGTAGCTCCTGCTTGATGGCGCTTTGCAGACGGTAGGCGTGCCCATGGCATGAGGCATCCCCATAGCTGGCCAGCAGGGTCACCAGCAGAAAAAGCATGTACACCAGGAGGCTCTGGTGGACAGGGGGGCCCTGTGGTCAGCCTGGCCCCAGCCCACAGTGACAGCAGGGCTTTGGCAACAGCTGGGGCCATGGCTACGGCAGGTGTGGCTGCAGGAAGGTGAGCTGGCAGGGGGCGCCCCAAGACTCTACCTGGCCAGGGTAATGGCAGCACACACCCTGCCCGGAACCCCAGCTGGGGGCAGACACACAGGCCACTGCAGTGGTGCTTAGGGGCCTTCAGGGCCAGGCAGGAGTGGGCATTGGAGCTAGGCCCTGGCAGGGACTGGGGCAGCAGGATGGGGCGTGGGGTAGGAGGGAGACCGGGCAAAGGCTGCAGAGCATTGAACCCCTAAGGGCCTTCTGAGGTGAGGAAAGGGGGACAGGAGTGTCCTGAGTGCATGGGTGGGAGGTGGGAGACAGGAGACGGAGGTGGCAGGGGCACAGGCCGCACCCAGGCTCACCCGCAGCATGCCATGTAGCCTCTTGACCTTGCGGGCTTCTTCCTTGGCCAGGAAGAGTGCAAAGCCGTGGGGGGGCCGTACGCGGGGCACACGTGCGCTCACAGGCGTCACAGCCGGGCTCTCCACCAGGGTGTCATCTTCATCCGGATGCAGCCGCTTGGCCACCAGTGAGAAGTACAGGGCTTCCAGCAAGACCTGGGGAGGGGGTGGCTTCAGAGGGGTCCCCCGTGATGGAGGCCTGTAGCCTACCCCTGGCAGCCCCCTCACCTTCAGTGGCTCCCAGCCGAGGAATGAGGCCAGGAAGCTGGCGCTGCTGGACAGGAGCCACGCAACACTCACGCCCGGGGGGAAGCTCGCACCCACCCACCCTGAGACAGCCACAGCCACAGCCACCAGGAGCAGGCTGAGCCCGTGGGCCAGGGAGGCACACCAGGCCGGCAGCAGGCGCTTCCGCAGACCCTCCACCAGTCCTGGGGAAGCAGAGACAGACCTGTGAGAGGCAGCTCACAGGGAGGGGCTAGGGGCATCCCAGGGCTACGCAAGCGCACCTGTCCTGGACAGCCTCGCTGCCTGGGGCTGTTCCCAGTTCAGGCCTGGGCTGGGTGGCCCCAGCTCCCCCAGCCTCTGCAGCGCCACCGTCTCTGTCTTCTCCCCAGGAGTGCTGGACCTGAGGGACATGGTAGGCTGTGAATTCATCCCGGCCTCCAGGAGGCAGTCGCAGCCAAGCCCATGTTAACCCGGGTGGGCAGTTTCTTGAGCCTCTTGGGTCATAGGGTCCCCCCGACAAAAAGCCGGAAGACCCTACCCCAAACGAGAGTGGGAGTGGTGCTGGGAGCCAGGGAACCAAGAGCCACTCCAGGCGCTGAAGTCAGGTGTCTGCCTGCGTCCCTCTCCCGCCCGCTTTCTGCTGATAAACCCATTGCCCACAGCCTGACCAGCTGCCCCTACAGCAGTGCACAGTCTCTCAGGATGCAATGAGCCCCCCTCAACCCTGCAAACTATGACTGGGTCTCAGCCATCCAACAAGCATCTCTACAATCTAGAGACGCCAGAATGTCTGTCCCATGCAGTTTTATGGCCTAAAATTAACTTCCGGACAAGGAAACATATGAATGCCTTTCAAATCCCAACAGTGTGTAGGGCTCCCTGAGGCCAGAGATCTGCTTGTGTCTCCAGGAGCCAGTGACCACCGAGGCTGTGCCACTGCATCGGGCCACCATGCTGATATGCCCGGTCCCAGAGCTGCTAGAGAAGAGGTACAGAGGCAGCGAAGACACGTTGAGGGGGAGGACGAGACCAACTGCGAGACGCCGAGTCCCGGGCTCTCGGGACGCTCTCCCGTACCTGCGCCCTCGTCAGCCCATCACCGAAAGAACGGCCTGACCCATGGTCACACTGCACTGAATGCTTCCTGTTTTACTGTCTCGCGGAGGATAAAAGACACTCTTGGCTGGGCGCAGTGGCTCGAGCCTGTAATGCCAGCACTTCAGGAGGCTGAGGCAGGAGGATCACTTGAGCTCAGGAGTTGGAGACAGTGAGACCCTGTCTTTACAAAAAATTAAAAAATGACCTAGCCTCAACTTGGTCAGGCGTGGTGGCTCACGCCTGTAATCCCAGCATTTTGAGAGGCGGGTGGATCACGAGGTCAGGAGTTCAAGACCAGCCTGGCTAAGATGGTGAAACCTCCTCTCTACTAAAAACACACACAAAAAATTAGCCAGCTGTGGTGGCGGGCGCCTGTAATCTTAGCTACTTGGGAGGCTGAGGCAGATAACTGCTTGAACGTGGGAGGCAGACTTTGCAGTGAGCCGAGATCATGCAACTGCACTCCAGTCTGGGCAACAGAGACTCCATCTCAAAAAAATAAATAAAAATAAAAAATAACCCAGCCTCAACTATTCCTTTATAGCAACACAAATGACTCAGGGTCTGACTCAGGGAGCAGGCTCTCGCTGGCAGAGACGGAGAATGGCCAATAGGGAGGCACGGAGTGGCAGGGAATGCCAGGGCAGAGGCGCCGCCAGGACGGAGGGTGCAGGCTCAGGCGCAGGGAAGGCCGTGCTCTGCGTTGGGAAAGGAACCACGGGACGCGCTGGAGGCTGGAGTGAGGAAGGACGCAGAGGGGTCCAGGACAAACCCAAGCCTCCGACCTGGTCAGCCCGAAGCACTGTCTGAGCAAGGGACGGCCAAGGGTTGAGGAAGCCGGGAGGGCGAGGGCCACACGCTCTGTGTGGCTGCGGAGTCTGAGCTGCCGTCAGAAATCCCCGCGGAAGCACTGAATCTGGATTTCACAGAGCTTTGGGCCGGAGATACCTGGGGCTGGTCAGCGTGTAGTGACTACCCCTGGATTTCCCCATACTCTGTATTTTTAAAACCGACCGGCAATTTATTCATAAAGATGCCCTCATGTGATGGTTATCTGCCTTTTGTAAATCCGGAAGTTTTCCTTTTTGTTTTGAGTCCAGGGGCAGTTCATACCTCTTTAGTTCTTGGTTGCTTAACAATGAGAAGCACTCAAAGGAATAACACAGAAATCAAACTAGATGTGGATGGAAAAGCAGCAGTTACGCACCACTTAGTGCCAGGGATGTGTTCTGAGAAATGCGTCGTTAGGTAATTCTGTTGCTGGGCAAATGTCACAGGGCGTAGTTACCCAAACCCAGACACCGCAGCCCCTGTGCATGCAGGCCCTGTGGTGTGGCCTGTGGCTCCGGGGCACCGCACCTGCACCGCATGCCACTGCACTGAATCCTGCAGGCAGCTGCAGTGCAACGGCAGAGCCGTGTGGACCTCAGCGCACCTGAGCATAGGAGGGCATGGCAGAGCCCGGGGTCACACGCGTGGGAACGCCATGGGTGCGCTCCGCCGCCGGCTGCCATGTGCGTGACTACATACAAGGTAACCTCTATATGACCATTTGTTGATAAGTTACAAAACAACCAAGCAATTGAGGAATTTTTTTGAGACGGAGTTTCGCTCTTGTTGCCCAGGCTGGAGTGCAGTGGCGCGTTCTCGGCTCACTACAACCTTCACCTACCAGGTTCAATCGATTCTCCTGCCTCAGTCTCCCGAGTAACTGGGACTACAGGCGCCTGCCACCATGCCTGGCTAACTTTTTGTATTTTCAGTAGAGACGGGGTTTCGCCATGTTGGCCAGGCTGGTCTCGAACTGCTGACCTCAGGTCATCTGCCCACCTCGGCCTCCCAAAGTGCTGGGATTACAGGCGTGAGCCACTGTACCCAGCCAAGAAATTCTTTAAAATACAAATAATCAAAAATGGTCTCAAAAAGAAAAACATGGAGTATTTTTTTTTTTTTTTTTTTGAGACGGAGTCTTGCTCTGTCGCCCAGGCTAGAGTGCGGTGGTGCAATCTCAGCTCACTGTAACCTCTGCTACCCGGGTTCAAGCAATTCCCCTGCCTCAGCCTCCCGAGTAGATGGGACTACAGGCACCCGCCACCATGCCCGGCTAATTTTTTTGTATTTTTAGTAGAGACGGGGTTTCACCATGTTAGCCAGGATGGTCTCCATCTCCTGACCTCGTGACTCGCCCGCCTCGGCCTCCCAAAGTGCTGGGATTACAGGCGTGAGCCACCGCGCCCGGCCAAAAATGGGGTATTTAAAAACCCGCCCATAATTTCTCACTGCTCTGAGACCAAGATAAACACGTGGCCCCGGCCAGCCTCACACAGCAGCCTTTCTGCTCCTACAAAGCCCCATGCGCCTGCTCCCTCCCTAGAGGGAAGGTTCTGGGGCCCTGGGGATCCCATGAGGCTCTTTCCACAGACAACAGAGGTTCAGAGAAGTGAAGTGGTGCAGCCACAGCCCTGCCCTGGCACCCCACCCCACCCCACCCCAGGCGGGAACCACGGCTGCCTGGCCTGAGTCCCGGCCACTCCTCTGGCAATCCCCCCTCCCCCGAGAGCCGGACACTCACAGGCTGCTGAGCAGGTCCGTTTCCATGTGGGTGTCTTGGGTAGGGGCTGGGCTGCTGACCCCCTCGGCAAGGACCTGCTGGATCAGGTCTTCATCTAGAGGTACAGGAGGCATAGGGTGGGCCCAGCTGCAAGGGTGAGCTTCAGAGCCCCCTCCTCTCACCCCAGCTCACCTGATGCTGAGAAGGATTTGGCAGGCGAGTAGGGGCTGGCCAGGGAGAAGCCGTCCTCCTCTGGGCCCAGCCCATGGCCCGCCTGGCCCCGTGCCAGCTGCCGCAGATTGCTACCCACAATGGACGGGTCACTGAGCAGGTCCGGCCAACTGAGCGTTCCCTCGCTGGAGGGCCAGCACACCACACTGCAGGTGGCGCGGGTCAGCAAGGTACCAGGGGATGTGTCGCACACACACCCCACCCCCGTCCAATCACGCACGGACACCCTGGGCTTCCGAGCAAACCTGCTCCCAGGTGGTGTGACCACATGGAGCCACAGACACCCAGCAAGGACACGCAGCCCGCACACCCCCGGCACCCCAGACACAGTGACCTGCACCAGGGCTCCAGGTTTCTCTAGGGAACCCACCTCTTAGAATCATCCAGAAACAAGTCACTCTTCATCTGTCCAGCAAAGGCCTGCTAAGAGGTGCACAGTGTCTTGAGTCCAAGCTGCGCCAAGGCGGCAGGACCCCCAGCCCAGCCCAGGACCCCCAGTAGAGCCCTCACCTCAGCGTGGAGGCCTGAGAACGTGAGGAAGGAGCTGTCCAGCACGGACGAGTCCAGGCAGCTGTCGATGTCCAGCACCTGCTGCCCGGCAGGTGTGGGGCTTGGGCTCCCAGCCACCTGCAGGACGAGGGCAGTGGTCAGCGGGCGGCAGCTCAGACCTGCTCAGGACAGGGATGAGAAGCCACCTCCTCAGCAGACAGGACAGAGCCCGGTGCCATCTGACAGAATGTTCTAGAATGCTGGATATAAGGGACATCTGCACCATCCGTGATGGCAGCCGCTCGCGACGTGTGCCACTGAACACTTGACAGCAGACTGGTGCAGCTAAGAAACAGAGTTTTAAATTTCATTTTTTTTTTTTTTCTTAGATGGAGTCTCGCTCTGTCACCCAGGCTGGAGTGCACTGGCTCAATGTCAGCTCACTGCAACCTCCACCTCCCGCGTTCAGGCGATTGTCCTGGCTCAGCCTCCTGAGTAGCTGGGATTACAGGTGCCTACCACGATGCCCAGCTAATTTTTTGTATTTTTAGTAGAGACGGGGTTTCACTGTGTTGGCCAGGCTGGTCTTGGGACTCCTGACCTCAAGTGATCTGCCCACTTCAGCCTCCCAAAGTGCTGGGATTACAGGCGTGAGCCACCGTGCCTGGCCCTTTTTAATGTTTTATATAGATGGGGTCTTGCTATGTTGCCCAGGCTGGTCTCAAACTCCTGGACTCAGATCTGCCCACCTCGGCCTCCTGAAGTGCTGGGATTACAGGCGTGAGCCACCACACCCGGCCCGGCCACTGGGAGGTTTCTAAGGGACTAACTCGGCCTCGTCACTTGCTATAGATGTACTGAGATTTTCTTATGGAGTGCATTTCGGAAGCGTGCACAGCCGCGTGCTTGCTTCTTCTGAGTTATCTGGCGTGCTGCTGTGCAGTTGTCCGTGGCGTCTGCTTAGCAAAGTGCCCTCGTTCTTTCCCGATTCTGGCTTCTGAGTCTTCTCTCTTTCTCCCTGGTCAGTCTAGCTAAGGCTGCTCAAGTGTGTTGACCCTTCCCGAGCAGCCTTTGGTGGACGCCTTTCCCTGTGGCTGCAGCACTGGAAAGTGGCGGCCCTGGGCATGGTGCCGAGGCCCAGGCTCCATTCCCAGTACTCCCGGGTCCCCAGCCCCAGCCCACCTTGCTGCGGGACATCCGGAAGAGAAAGAGGATGGCCAGGTAGACGGGATAGACAACCACGCTGGACACCAGGCCAACAGCGACTGTGTCGACGCTCAGCGGGCTCAGCCTGGACACACGCCCCGTGCTGTGTGGAGGAGAGGAGGCCACACAGGTGAGGGTGAGGGGCAGGAAGGGCTGGGCAGGAAGAGGCTGTCCCAACCCCTACGTAGGCACCCACCTGGAGGCAGAGTCGCCGACAGCCCCGTACCACACGGCGTTGGCGCCCAGGAAGAGGCAGATGAGGAGAACGCAGCAGGTAGCCCTCTGGATGCGAGTGAAACGGCTACGAGGTGGCCGGTCCCATATGGAGAGCCAGATGTGCTTGTCAAAGAAGCCGCGCTGCAGCTCAGCCACCAGCAGGCGCCGGAAGCGCAAAAGGGCTGCGTCGCCTAGAAGTCAGGGAGGGCCGCACTGCAGGAGGCCACGGGGCAGGACCACCCTGCCCAACCTCCCACGGAGTGGGAACATGGAACGAGGCCTTACTCGCGGCCAGCACCTCCTTCTCCACCAGGCCCCCGTTGGCCTCCGTCTCCACCGAAAGCCAGTCATTGACCAGGAAGAAGGCGCTGCGTGCCGTCTGCAGGTCCCTGACGATGATGTGCTGCAGGAACCAGGCAGGGCTGAGCCCTGCAGAGGCGCGGGAGGGAGGTCAGGCTCGCAGGGCGCCCCAATGCGGGGGCAGAGGGACAGAGCTTGGCAGGGTCCGCACAGACCTTTGTTGTCGTGCCACACTCGGATCTTCCACACGCTACCCAGGCTGTGCGGGGTGGCGATCCGGAAGATGTCCAGGCTGTTGCGGTGGAAGGCTCCGTCGCCGTCCAGGTGCCGGTGGCCGCTCCGGCTGTCCACCCCATACAGCATGATGCCCACATGGGCCGTGGTACCTGGGGGGCAAGAGGGAGGGGTGGGAGGCTCGGTCTGCTGCCCAACACGTGTGGCATCCCAGGCAAGTCATCTCAGCTTTGGCCTCCGCGCACTCAAGGAGCCACACAGGCAGTCCCGGCTTTGCACGGCTCTGCCATACACGAGGAGCTGCGGTTACTGCAATTTGTCCAATAAACAGCAGGACCTCAAGGACGTGATTAAGTTACATGGAAAGAACTGTAACTTGTGACATGCAAACATGGCTGCACACGCCTCAGTCCACACCACAACCAGTGACCCGCACTGCACACCCGTTCACGCCTCAGTCACGCCACAACCGGTGACCCGCACCACACACCCGTCCCTCAGTTCATGCACAGACTGCAAAGCGTGAAGCTGTGTCACCTCCTCTCCCAGTGACAGACCCAGGTGACAGTATTTTTTTCTTTTTGAGATGGAGTCTTGCTGTGTCACCCAGGCTGGAGTGCAGTGGCGCAATCTCAGCTCACTGCAAGCTCTGCCTCCCGGGTTCACGCCATTCTCCTGCCTCAGTCTCGCGAGGAGCTGGGACTACAGGCGCCTGCCACCACGCCAGGCTAATTTTTTTGTATTTTTTAGTAGAGACAGGGTTTCACCGTTAGCCAGGATGGTCTCGATCTCCTGACCCCGTGATTTGCCTGCCTCAGCCTCCCAAAGTGCTCGGATTACAGGTGTGAGCCACCGCGCCCGGCCGACAGTTTTTAAAAGTAGGTAATCAAAAGAAAGAACTGGGCAATGAAGATGAAAGCAGCACAGAGATAAAAAATGGGAACATGGCCAGGTGTGGTGGCTCACACCTGTCATCCCAGCACTCTGGCAGGCCGAGGCAGGCGGATCACCTGAGGTCAGGAGTTCGCCTGGCCGACATGGTGAAAAATTAACTGGGTGTGGTGGTGTGCACCTGTACTCCCAGCTACTCAGGAGAATCGCTTAACGGGAATGGCCTAAACCCAGGAGCTGGAAGTTGCTGTGAGCCAAGATCACGCCATTGCACTCCAGCCTGGGCAACAGAGCGAGACTCCGTCTCCAAAAAAAGAAAAGCGAAAACAAAAAGGGAATGCCAGAAGGGCAATTCCAATGAAAGGAAAATGGAGGTATTGAAGAAACAGCCACGGGGAGGGTGCTGGCGCCTCCGTCTGAGAGACAAGCTATGCAGTCAGGATCGCGGGTGGATGCACGGTCTCCCACAGTGGTAGCGATGCTCACGTCACTTGTGGGGCCACGCTACTGTGCAGAACGTGGGCTGCCCACCCTGACTGACTGGCACCTACTTCCAGCTAGGAGCTGTCCTAGTCCTCAGGGACAGTGAGTGCTCACGAGGTCATTCCCAGGATGAACACACGAGCCCTTCACACAGCACTGCAAAAACTGCCTTGTTCTGACACCTGCGATGAGACTCACTCCCAGAGGGTGCAACCAGCACAGCCAGTGAGAGCAGGGGAGGCCCTGCCACCCCGCTGCGCCCCTCACCTGAGCCCCGGCCCCAGCCTGTCTTGACGAGGATCTCGTACTTGAAGCGGCCCCGCTGCCCACAGAAGGGGATGGCGCGGCCCCGGCTGACATCCAACTGGTCCAGCTTGTGCAGGATGGCGGCCATGACCATGTAGGTCACCAGGCACACAGCACATGTCAGCATGACGATGTAGTTTACATCCGCTGTCGGCTCCTGTGAGGACACAGCCGCCAGGCCCAGGAGGTCACGTGCAAGCTGTGCCTTCTCAGGATAGACCCGAGCCCACCCAGGCCCTCCTCAACTCTGCAGAGGCTCCCAGGAGCACAGGGTCACTCACAGGAAAGACAAAGCGGACATGGCTTGGGGGCACAAAGAGGCTGGCGCCGAAGGCGGTGAGGTGGCGGGTGAGGCAGACGGCCTGGCGGGGCGAGGTCTCCTCCAGGGGCAGCAGCCCCTCTGTCCTCCACACCATGTCCTCGTCGCTGAAGTACTGGCACAGGGACGTGTACAGGCCCACGGACACCTCCAGCGCCGACCAGCGGAAGTGGCTGGAGAGGTTCAGATGGTAACTCCCCGCTGGGTCTCTGGTCCTGGGCAGGGAAGGGGCAGTGGACGTGAGCCCAGGCTCCGCCAGGTTGGATGTCAGAGTCCCAGAGCCCATACCCGGTCCAGTCCCCTCGCTGCCTGCCGTCCCCATAGGGCCAGTAACCCGGGCAATGCTGACCCATGATGCCCTGCCCTGCCCTGCCAGGCCGGCACGCAGAGCTCACCCCGGGGAAATGAAGAAGGTGTAGGGCCGGTGGTCGGCACCCTGGAGTGACTCTGGGCGGATCCTCCTGCTAGCCGAGCAGTTGTGCTCATTGGGCCGGGGCTCCGAGTGCAGATAGACTGCCAGGTAGGGCTCGGGTTCCTCAGACAGGTAGCGGCCTGGGGCAGAACGCGCAGGTCACACGCCTGCCGGGAAGCTCAACCACCCGGGGGTCACCCACGATGGCCCTCCTGAGCCCACCCTCTGCCACGGGCCTGAAAGGCCATAGGAGCCTCTGCACCAGAGCTGGCACCTGCTTCTCCGTGGCCCCCAGCTCCTCTCTGGCCAGGCCCCCAGCAGCCCATGAAACAGAAAGCAAATTTCACCAGAGACACCCACGGAAGCCCTACGAGAAACGCCTTCCCCCCAAGAACAAGGCCAGGGGGCCGCATGTGCCCCACCCGCTGCACGCACCGTCCAGCAGCGTATAGTTGAGCTGCAGATGCAGCCCGGCCGCAGGGTTGCTGCTGTCCAGGGTGACCACAGCACCGACGGAGGCCTGGGGCTGGACCACAACGGAGTTGGCGGAGCTGCGGCGGCCCCGGGCAGCCCAGTCCGAGTTGTTGGGCACCTTCACGGTGATGGCACGCTCTGAGGCCAGCCGCTCGATGGGGATCTGGGCGCCGGCCTGTGTCTGGAACGCCATCGAGGCCACCTTGGTGGAGACGGTGTAGTTGCTGATATAGCCAAAGGGAAAGGGATTGGAGTCCACCAGAAAGATGAGCTGCACCACGTCACTGAGGTTGGCCAGGGCCCCGCTGAAAGCCTCGGGGATGGAGAAGTGGCAGCCAGGCCCTGGGGCGCCGCCATAGCACAGCAGGCTCCGTGGGTCCGAGCGCTTGCCCTGGGCCACGATCTCCTCGCCCGCCAGCGTCAGGGGCTCCTCGTTGAGCACGCGGGAGCGCATGAGGATGCGCATGAGGGCAGAGGTCAGGTTGTAGGCCTGGGACGCCACCATCCGCGATGGTGACTCGGCTCCCAGCTCTGAGGGCTCTGGTGCCCGCACGTCCGAGCTGGCCAGGTGGATGAGGTCTCCTGCAGACAGGCGTGAGGTCAGTGCAGAGACAGGGAGGCAGAGGGAGGGTGGGGGCAGGCAAAAAGGGGGAGCCGGAGGGTGGGGGCTGGGAGAAAGGGGGAACCTGAGGGGGCAGAGATCGAGGTGCAGGCAGAAGGAAGGGGGAAGCTGGAGAGAGAGTGGTGGAGGGGGAGGGGGAAGGGGATGGGGATGAGGACGAACATGACGGGGATGATGGGGAGAGGGAGGAAAAAGGAAGGAAAAGGGTAGAGAAAAGAGAAAGGGGAGAAGAAGAGGAGCAGGGGGAAAGGGAGGGGAAGGGGGATAAGGGGGATAAGGAAGATGAGGGGAATGGACAAAAGGATGGGGAGGATCGAGGGGGGAAATGGAGAAAAGGGGAGAGAGACGGAGAAAAGGGATGGTAATAGGGAAGGGGGAGGGGGAGGAGAATGGGAACTGGGGGAGGGGGATAAGGATGGGAATTGGGGGATGGGGTGAGGATGGAATTGGGGGAGGGGAGGGGGATGGGAACTGGGGCAGGGGGATGAGGATGGGAATTGGGGGAGGGGTATGAGGATGGAATTGGGGAGGGGGTGAGGATGGGAATTGGGGGGAGTGGAGGGGGACGAAGATGGGATGGGGCAAAGGCGAGGCAGTTGGGGGGAGGAGGGAGGCAGAGAAAAGGGCGGCATGGGGCGGACGGGCCACGTGGGGCGGACGGGTGGCGTGGGGCACAGGCCGCGGCACCTGTGATGTTGAGGATGCTGTCTCCGATGGCCATGGGCGTCACGGTGCCCGCGGTGGTCTCTGCCTGCAGGATGCGCATCATGGCCTCCAGCTTGTGCAGCGTCTGCTTCAGGCACGAGCGGCATACGAGCTCCCTGCTGGGCCCCTGTGTGGAGCCAGCAGTGTCCAGCCCCGCTCCTGGCCCCATTCCTTGCACACGCCCTCCTCTCTACACGGGTCCTCACCTGGCTCCCACCCCCAGCCCTGCAGCTGGAGAGCCCACTTGACTGGACCCCCAGAGCCTGCCTCCTCACTAAGCGTTTTCTATGGCTCTGCATGACCCAGGGCCTCCAGCTGGGGACCACGTGATGCAGCGCACCGACCACACAAGGCACCTCTTCACATGAGAGAGGAGGAGGAGGGGAGAGAGGAGAGGGGAGTGGAGAAAAGGGGGGAGAGGAGAGGGGAGGGGAGAGAAGGGGAGAGAGGAGAGGGAAGAGGAGAGGGAAGAGGAGAGGGAAGGGGAGAGAAGGGGGAGAGGAGAGAGGAGGGGAGAGAAGGGGGAGAGAAGAGGGGAGGGGAGAGAAGGGGGGAGGGGAGAGAAGGGGGGAGGGGAGAGAAAGGGGGAGGGGAGAGAAGGGGGAGAGGAGAGGGGAGGGGAGAGAAGGGGGGAGGGGAGAGAAAGGGGGAGGGGAGAGAAGGGGGGAGGGGAGAGAAGCGGGGAGGGGAGAGAAGGGGGGAGGGGAGAGAAGCGGGGAGGGGAGAGAAGGGGGAAGAGGGGAGGAGAGAGGAGGAGAGAGGGAAGGGGACAGAAGGGGGAGAGAAGGGGAGAGGGGAGGGGAGAGAAGGGGGAGAGGAGAGGGGAGGGGAGAGAAAGGGGAGAGGAGGGGGAGGGGAGAGAAAGGGGAGAGGAGGGGGAGGGGAGAGAAAGGGGAGAGGAGAGGGGAGGGGAGAGAAAGGGGAGAGGAGAGGGGAGGGGAGAGAAAGGGGAGAGGAGAGGGGAAGGGAGAGAAGTGGGGAGGGGAGAGAAGGGGGGAGAGGAGGGGAGAGAAGGGGGGAGAGGAGAGGAGAGAGGGGAGGGGAGAGAAGGGGGGAGAGGGGAGGGGAGAGAAGGTGGGAGAGGGGAGGGGAGAGAAGGGGGAGGGGAGAGGGGAGGGGACAGAAGAGGGAGAGAAGGGGAGAGGGGAGGGGAGAGAAGGGGGAGGGGAGAGAAGGGGGAGAGAAGGGGAAGAGAAGGGGGAGAGGGGAGGGGAGAGGGGAGGGGACAGAAGGGGGAGAGGGGAGGGGAGAGAAGGTGGAAAGAAGGGGGAGAGGGGAGGGGAAAGAAGGGGGAGAAAGGGGAGGGAAGAGGAGAGGAGGGGAAGAGGGGGTAGAGGGGAGGGAGGAGGAGGGGAGGGGAAGAGGGGGAAGAGGGGAGGGAGGAGGAGGGGAGGGGAAGAGGGGGAAGAGGGGAGGGAGGAGGAGGGGAGGGGAACAGGGGAGGGGAAGAGGAGGGGAACAGGGGAGGGGAAGAGGAGGGGAACAGGGGAGGGGAAGAGGAGGGGAGGGGAAGAGGAGGGGAGGGGGAGGGAAGGGGAAGAGGAGGGGAGGGGAAGAGGAGAGGGAAGAGGAGGGGAGGGGAAGAGGAGGGGAGGGGAGGAGGGGAGGGAAAGAGAAGGTGAGAGGAGGAGGGGAGAGGAGGAGGGGAGAGGAAGAGAGGAGGGAAGAGAGGAGGGGAGAGGAGGAGGGGAGAGGAAGAGGGGAGGGAAGAGGTGGGGAGAGGAAGAGGAGAGGGAAGAGGTGGGGAGAGGAAGAGGGGAGGGAAGAGGTGGGGAGAGGAACAGGGCAGGGAAGAGGTGGGGAGAGGAAGAGGGGAGGGAAGAGGTGGGGAGAGGAAGAGGGGAGGAAAGAGGTGAAGAGAAAAAGAGGGAAAGGAAGAGGAGGGGAGGGGAGGAGGAGGGGAGGGGAGGAGGAGGGGAGGGGAGGAGGAGGGGAGGGGAGGAGGAGGGGAGGGGAGGAGGAGGGGAGGGGAGGAGGAGGGGAGGGGAAGAGGAGGGGAGGGGAAGAGGAGGGGAGGGGAAGAGGAGGGGAGGGGAAGAGGAGGGGAGGGGAAGAGGAGGGGAGGGGAAGAGGAGGAGAGGGGAAGAAGGGAGGGAAGAGAAAGGGAGGGAAGAGAAGGGGAGGGAAGAGAAGGGGAGGGAAGAGGAGGGGAGGGAAGAGGAGGGGAAGAGAAGGGGAGGGGAAGAGAAGAGGGAAGAGGAGGGGAGGGGAGGGGAAGGGGAGGGAAAAGGCGGAGAGGGGAAGGGGAGGGAGAGGGGAAGGGGAGGGAGAGGAGGGGAGGGGAAGGGGAGGAAAGAGGAGGAGAGGGGAAGGGGAGGGAAGAGGAGGAGAGGGGAAGGGGAGGGAAGAGGAGGAGAGGGGAAGGGGAGGGAAGAGGAGGGAAGAGGAGGGGAGGAGAAGGGGAGGGAAGAGGAGGGGAGGAGAAGGGGAGGGAAGAGGAGGGGAGGGGAAGAGGGGAGAGGAGGGGAGGGAAAGAGAAGGGGAGGGGAAGAGGAGGAGGGGGAAGAGGAGGAGGGGGAAGAGGAGGGGCGGGGAAGAGGAGGGGCGGGGAAGAGGAGGGGCGGGGAAGAGGAGGGGCGGGGAAGAGGAGGGGAGGGGAAAGGAAGAGAGAGAGAAAAGAAGGAGGGGAGGAAAGGAGAAGGGAGGAAAAGAGGGGAGAAGTGGAGGGAAGAGAACGGGGGGAAGGGAGAAAAGAAGGAGAAAAAGGGAGGGAGGAGAAGAGGAGAGAAGGGGAGGGAGGGCAGGAGGGAAAAAGGGGAGGAGAGGAAGAGAGAAGGGGAGCAGAGGAGAGGAGAAGGAGAGGAGATGAGGGAGGAGGAGGGGGAGGAGGAAGGGAGGGAGGAGGAGGGAAAAAAGGGAAGGGGGAGGGGAGAGAAGGAGAGGAGAGAAGGGGAAGGGGGATGGGGAGGAGAGGAGAGGAGGGGGAAGGAGGGGAAGGGGAGGAGGGAGAGCGGAGGAGGGAGAGGGGAGGAGGGAGAGGGGAGGAGGGGAGGAGGGGAGGAGGGGAGGAGAGGGGGAGGGGAGGAGGGGAGGAGAGGGGGAGAGGACAGGAGGAGGGAAGGAGAGGAAGAGGGAGGGAAGGAGAGAGAAGGGGGATGAGTAGAGGAGAGGAGGGGGGATGGGAGGAGGGGAGATGGGAGGAGAGGAGGGGAGGAGAAGAGGGGAGATGGGAGGAGAGGAGGGGAGGAGAAGAGGGGAGAGGAGAGGAGGGGGGAGGAGAAGAGCGTGGAGGAGAAGAGCGTGGAGGAGAGGAGGGGAGAGGAGAGGAGGGGAGGAGAGGAGGGGAGGAGAGGAGGGGAGAGGAAGGGAGAGGAGGGGAGAGAAGGAGGGGAGAAAAGGAGGGGAGAGAAGGAGGGGAGAAAAGGAGGGGAGAGAAGGGGAGGAGAGGAGAGGAGAGAAGGGGAGGGGAGGAGAGGGGATGGGAGGAGGGAGAAGGGGAGGAGGGGGGATGGGAGGAGGGAGAAGGGGAGGAGGGGGGATGGGAGGAGGGAGAAGGGGAGGAGGGGGGATGGGAGGAGGGAGGAGGGGAGGAGGGGGGATGGGAGGAGGGGGGATGGGAGGAGGGGGGATGGGAGGAGGGGGGATGGGAGGAGGGGCGATGGGAGGAGGTAGGAGGGAGGAGGAGGAAGGAGGAGAGGAGAGGAGGGGGGATAGGAGGGAAGGAGAGGAGGGGGATGAGGAGGGATGTAGAGGAGGGGGATGAGAAGGAGAGGAGGGGGATGAGAAGGGGAGGAGAGGAGGGGGATGAGAAGGGGAGGAGAGGAGCGGGGAGGAGAGGAGCGGGGAGGAGACGGGGGTGGGAGGAGGGGAGGAGAGGAGGGGGAATGGGAGGAGGAAGGAGAGGAGGAGGGGAGGAGGGGGGAGAGGAGGGAAAAGAGGAGGGAAGCAGGGAAGAAGGGGACGAGGGAAGGAGGGGAGAAGAGGAGGAGGGGAGGAGGAGAGAAGGGGAGGGAGGAGAGGAGAGGAGGGGAGAAGGGAAGGAGAGGAGGAGAGAAGGGCAGGGGGAGGAGGAAGAAAGGGAAGGGGGAGGGGAGAGAAAGGGAAGGGGGAAGGGAGAGAAAGGGAACAGAAAGGAGGAACAGGAAGAGGGAAGGGGAAGGGGAGAGAAGGGGAATGGGGAGGGGGGAGAAGGGGAATGGGGAGGGGGAGAAGGGGAATGGGGAGGGGGGAGAAGGGGAATGGGGAGGGGGGAGAAGGGGAATGGGGAGGGGAGAGAAGGGGAATGGGGAGGAGGGACGGGGAGGAGGGAGGAGGGGAGAAGGGGAGGGGGAAGCAGGGGGAGGAGGGGAGGAGGGGGGATGGGAGGGGGACGGGAAGGGAGGGGGAGGAGGGGGATGGGAGGGGAGGGGGAAGGAGAGGGAAGGGGGAGGGGGAGGAGAGGGAAGGGGGAGGGGGAGGGGGAGGGGAGGGGCAGGAAGGGGGAGGGGCAGGAAGGGGGAGGGGCAGGAAGGGGGAGGGGGAGGAAGGGGGAGGGGGGAAGGGGAGGAAGAGGGAGGGGAGGGGAGGATGGGGGAGGGGAGGGGGAGGAGAGGGGAGGGAAAGAGGAGGGGGGGAGGGAAAGAGGAGGGGAGGAGGGGGGAGGAAGGGGGAGGGGAGGGGCTAGGGGAGGGAGAGAAGGGCTGGGGAGGGGAGGAGGGGAGGGGCTAGGGGAGGCAAGGGGGAGGGGAGGGGCTAGGGGAGGGAAGGGGGAGGGGAGGGACTAGGGGAGGGAAGGGGAGGGGAGGGGGTAGGGGAGGGGGAGAGGAGGGGGTAGGGGAGGGGGAGAGGAGGGGGTAGGGGAGGGGGACGGGGAGGGGGGAGGGGAGGGGAGAGTGGAGGGCACAGAGCAGCATCTTCTTAGTCCCTCCCCACATCTGGGCCCCTCTTTACACTCTGGGTCCCCCGAGAGGCACCCTGCATTCACACAGGACAGCAGAACGGCTGAGGCTACTGAAGCAGGTCAGAGACCGAGGAACGCCATGGCAGGAAGGAGCCCAGGCTGGAGGCTCAGCTCCTCGGCCAAGCTGCCCGTCTTCCCTGGGGGGCTGAACCCAGTGCCCTGGCAGGCATGCGGGGCGGGGTGAGCATGTGGGGCCATCCTACCATGCACTGGGCCAGCGCAGCAGCGATCTGCTGGATGTCATCCACAGTGTGGACCCGCAGGGACACCAGAGTCTCCGTGATGTTCTTGCGTATCTGGGCTCGGCGCTGCCGCTCGTGCTTGGGCTCTGCCGCCACGTCCAGGGCCTGCTCGTACTGGGGCAGGCAGGGGGCACAGCAAGCTGTCAGCAGGGCAGGAGGCCGGCAGGAGGCCGGCAGGAGGCCAGCAGATGCCCACGACTCCCGGGGTGAGTTACGTGCTAGATGCTGTGTGCTGTGGGCACTGACCCGCAACACTGAGCTGTTTCTTCATGGGCAAAACAGGGTAAGCACATGGGCCCTCCTGGGCGGGGGCTGCATTGTGGAAAGCAGACGCCGGAGAGGGCCCGGTGGGTGTGGCTGCTGGGAGCGGAAGGTCGGGGTGCTGCTTCAGGGTCACTGGGATTTATCTCTGGGGCCCGGGATGAGCCCTCCGCAAAGCTCCAAGCAGGGGTACAGGTCTTGGTCCCCAGCACGCATGCAGCAGATGTGAGGTCCCCTCCCAGGCGGCACTCACCTCGTTCAGCACGGTGACCAGGGCCAGCGAGTACTCGATGACGTGCTGGGGATCGGCCTGCCGCAGCAGCCCCGGGAGCACACTAGCGGTGAGCCCGTGCAGCCAGACTGTGAGCCCCGCTGCGCTGCCGTTGGGCTCTGGGAGGGTGATGGCCAGAGACCTACGAGCAGACGGGGGTGGTGAGCAGGTGGCAGTCTCGGGGGCGCCCTCCCACGGCCTGGCTCACCTGTTGAGGGCGACCACAGCGGCTCCCAGCTGGTCCTGCACCACCACGGCCAGGCCCACCTCGAAGTGTGGCCTGAAACCCGGGGGCAGCACGGCTCCGTAGCTGGAGAGGCTGCCCTTGTAGACACAGAACTCCTCGCAGTGGCCCTGGCGACAGCGCCGCAGCAGCAGGGCGTACACCAGCGGGGCGCCAGCATCCTCCGCGTCATACCAGCCTGAGGGACGGTCCCCACGGCATCACGGGAGGGCTCCGCGACGTCACAGAGTCGGGGGATCCCGCTGCTCCCCCCACGCAGGCCTGCACTCACCCGTGCATTCGAAGTGCACCTTGGTGGTGAGGGCATGCACAGCGCCCAATGGGAAGAGGCGGCAAGAGCCCCCCAGCGGCGGGCGGTTGGGGGACAGGCGGATGGAGGCGCAGCCCTCCTCCTCGCCAGAGCGGCCCAGCACCGTGAGCGTGAAGGTGTATCCCTCGCCGTCCCGCAGCACGCCCCGCCGCAGCACCAGTCGCATGCCTGCGCTGCCCGTGGATGTGGTGGTCTCATCCAGCACCAGCGTCTTGTTGCTGAACGTACGTGCAGCCCACCGCTGCAGGCAGAAGGGGTGGTGAGGGGGCGCAACCCTCTGCCCTGTCAGCCCCACTTCTGCCTGCAGGCCCCGTCCCCTCGGCCATGGGACCCATCCCCAGCCCGCCCACACCCCGCTCAACACTCACCCCTCGCTTGGAGCCGCTGCTGCAATTGAGGCAGCGGCCCTCCAGGTACACGTAGGAACTGCGGCTCACTTCGTACACGGCCTGTGCCTTGCAGGACACACACTCCAAGGACACAATGGGCACCCGGCCACTCCGGATCAGCACCTGGCGTGGGAGTGGGGTTACCTCCAACACAGGTCTATTTGGCCTGCTGGAAGGTCTGGGGGACCTGTGGAGGATGCTGCTCCCAAACTCCAGGTTTCCCAGGGGCCTGGCCACTGCCGGTGAGCTCACCCCCTCCCAGGATACTCATCCGGTTTGCCACCTTCCAACCTGGGCGGCGGAAGGGCATACACAGGGCAGAGGACACTGGGGTGTGTGTTCTGGTGTACTGGACCCAGCTGGAGCCTGGCAGGAGGCAGGCAATGCTCACTGAGGGCCCCTGGGTGGATGCGTGTGGGAACAGACGTATGTGTGGGTGTGAGGACCGCAGTTGCCACGTAGGCCTGACTCACAGACTCCTGCAGCCCTTAGCCAGGGCCTGGGTCAGGAGGCTGAGCCGGGATGGAACCTGCTCCCACACCCTCCCCTCAGACGACCCCTCTGGGCAGACCCCCAATCAGGCCAGCTGAGGAAAGCAGGGACTGGGGAACAGACGCCCACTCTGGGGCACCAGCAGGCCCCGCCTGACAGCAGCAGGAGCAGCCACCACGGGCTCAGGGTCACCAAGCCTCCTGGCCGGTCCAGAGTGGGGAGCGTGAGGGTGAGAACCGGCCCACCACATCCAGCAACAGGGACATGGGCTGGGGACAGTGGCTGCCTCTGGGGTGGGAAGGGGCTCTTCCTCACTGTTGGTATTGCTGGGGGACTGTGTATCTTTTGTCACTAGAGCATATGTGGCTTGAAGACTGCACGTGGAACTGCGGCAGGTTTGGAAGGAAGCAAAGCTGAAGCAGGCTGTCGTGTTACATAGAATTTGCATCAGAAACAGAGAGGAGAGAGCGTGCGGCCTCCACCAGCACTAAAACACGGAAACCAGTAGATGAGCAGGGAGGCTGGGCTGTCCAAGGCAAGTGGCCGAGGGGCGGGCGGCACCCACCGTCTGGTTGGTGGCCTCCTCCTTGCGGCCGGCCTTCCACACGGTCAGGCTGAAGGTGTACTCCACGCCAGCCGCCAGCCGCTCCCGTGGAATGGTGACCGTGCTGCTCCCGCGGGGCCCAAAGTTCAGGGCACACCCGCCAGCCTCCCTCTGCAGGCCGAGAACAAGGGGCGACGTGGCCTGAGAGCCCCGTCCAGTTTTAAAGCAGAGCCCGGCCCAGGAGACAGCGCGGGAGACCCCCTCCCCATGCTGGGACGGGGCCCACCAGGCAATGAGGACGGGCCAGCCCTGGTGGCAAGCTGGGTGTTGTCTGGGCTCATGGGTGTGGACGGGTGAGGGGCAGGGAGAACGGCCCTGCCACGCACTGACCTGTGTCGAAGCCACACAGGCCCAGTGGAAACTGAGCGGCGTCTGGTCGCCGTCCTCCAGGTTGGGGTCGTAGGACTCGCTCCCATCCAGCACCAGGTCCTGTGTGTCTGACCACACGCGGTATGAGCCACCCTCAATGATGGGCACCAGGCGCTCGGGGGCCACCGTCACATTGGCCTGGATGCTCCGTGCCAGTGGCGTGTCCCCAAATGACACGACAAACACAAAGCAGTAGTGCCCCACAGGCAGCGCCAGCCGCGGCAGCACCAGCTGAGGCCGGCTCACGTCCACGCCGGGCAGGGCCACACGCGCCGGGCGCCCCGGCCGCTGGCAGCTGGCGGTGCGGTACACCTCCCAGCGGTACTCAGTCTGGTAGGTGACGCAGTCGCGCAGGTCAACGTGGGCCTCCAGGTAGTTGCGCTGTGATCGCCGCATCAGCACCTGCAGGGGCAGGACCACGTCCACCTCTGGCTCCCGGCAGGCCAGCACCTGGACAGTCACCGTGGCCTGCGCCACGAAGAAGCTCACCAGGTTGGAGGCGTTCACCTGCACACGGTAGTCCCCAGGCCTCAGGTAGGAGTGCTCGGCCCTTGGCTCATCTGTGTCCTGCCCTGGGGACCCATCCCCAAAGTCCCAGTGGTAGGCCACGCGCCGGGGGCTGGGGCTGGTGGTGGCCTCAAACTGCGCCGAGCGGTTGGTGAAGCAGGGGCCGCTCCGCAGGGCCACATACTGGACGGCGTCCTGAACCTCCAGCACCAGCGTGCGGTTCTCACTGCCCAGGGCGTTGAAGGCGCGCACCTGGATCTCCAACAGCCCTGCGGCCACGGGCGTGTAGGTGACGTCGCGGCCCGACAGGATGACCAGCGAGTCGCCCTGGACCTTCTGCAGCGAGAAGTACCAGGCGTAGGCGACCCGAGAGCCGCGCTGCACGCGGGCTGTGAAGTTCCTCTCAGTGCCCGTGGCAATGCCAGACTCGCAGCAGTTGGGCACCTGCAGCCCGCTCACGGCCTCCAGCACCACGATGCGCACCTGCGCCTGGGCCCAGCTCACGTGGTTTTTGCCCTGCACGCTCACCACGTGGTCTCCGACGCGGGGGAAGCTGTGGGAGAAACGGGGCCCGGGGAGCACCTCGGGGCTGGCCCCGCCGACCTGCAGGCGGAAGGTGACAGCTGAGCCGGCAGCCAGCAGGATCTGAAAATGGACCGGCTGCCCGGGCGCCACCACCTTGCTGCTGGCCCACAACACCAGGCCCACGATGGGCTCCTCCACCGTGAGGTTGTACGTGGCTGAGACCCAGCTGACTGCGTTGGAGGCATTGAGCCGAATGGAGAAGGTGCCAGCATCCGGGAAGACCATGGTGACATGAGGGCCACGCTTGCTGCTGCCGCCGGGCACAGCCCAGCACCAGCTCACATTGGTGCCCGTGGCCAGCTGCCCCCAAAAGGGCACAGAGGACCCGGCCGCCACGAAGCTGCCTCCCGGCTCGCTGGCCCTGATGCTGAGGCCACTCACAGGCACCTGCACATCCACTTCCATGGTGGCATTGGCTGAGCCCAGCGGGTTCCCTGCCGTCATGGTGACCAAGTGCAGGCCGGGTGTGGGGAAGCTGTGGGTGGTAAATGGCTCGGTGGTCTCCCAGCTCAGCCCCTCCTCCAAGGACCAAGTGTATACGACACCACTGCCACCAGCCAGCTCGGCACAGAGGGTGACGCTTGTGTTGACGGCAGCTGGGTTCGGGGAGGCGGCCACCATCAGCCACCCCACAGGCTCCACGAAGTCCACGGTGCAGTCGGCCCAGGCGCTGCCCAGCATGTTGGTGGCCCGCAGCCGCACATGGTAGGTGCCGGCCTCGAGCGCGGTGAGCGAGAAGCCTTTGCCGCTGCCGGCCAGGGCCGGGCCCCTGTCCCTCCAGGCAGTCCAGCTGTAGGAGATGTTGGTGCCATCCCTGACCACGGCCTGCAGCTGTACAGTGTGGTTGGTGGGGAAGTAGCGGCCACCGCCCACCACCTGCAGCCCCTCTATGAGCTGCAGGACATAGACGAAGATGCTGTCCTGGGCGGAGCCCACCTCGTTCTCAGCCGTGACGATGATATTGAAGGTGCCCACGGAGCGGAAGGTGTAAGAGATGGTAGGACCCCCAGGGATGGGCGTGCAGCGGTCACAGAGCACCCAGGAATAGCGCACATCACTGCCAGCCTCCAGCGAGGTGCTGAAGCTCACGCTCCCATTCAGGGGCACCACCGTGCGGCTGGCATTGACGACGAGACCCCGCACGCGCCGCTTCACCGTCACATTGAGCCAGGCCTCGCTGTGGCTCACCTCATTCCAGCCGGCCACCCTAACGGTGAAGTCACCTGTGCTGTTGTAAGCGTGGGTGACCTCCGGACCCTCGAGCCGCCCACCGTCCCCCAGATCCCACACGTAGCTGGCGGGGCGCCCACGGCCCACAACAGAGAACAGGTACGGCTGCTGCAGCTCCAGCCCAAGGGAGCCATTGACCTTGATGCTGGTGACCAGCACGGGCTCCTGCACCTCCACCAGGGCTGAGTCATTGGCAGCGGAGATGTTGTTGGACGCGGTGACTGTCACAAGATAGGAGCCTGGGTCTCGGTAGATGCACGTCACCTCAGGGCCCCCGGCACGGGCGGGGCCGGCTTCCTCGGTGCCAAAGTCCCAGGTGTAGCGGTAGGGGAACGGGGGCCAGGCACATGCCACCAGCCGGGCCTCGTCCCCAAGCTGCACAAACTGCCTCTCTGGCTGCAGGGTGACGTTGCCCACCTCTGGCTCCACGCAGATGCTGGTGAAGTAATGCGCCCTGTTCACGCGGCTGGACAGCACCAGCGCCAGGGGGAACGTGCCGCTCCGCGTGAAGTTGTGTGTCACCGTTGGGCACCCCCGCACGGTCGTGTTGGAGGAGCCATCCCCAAAGGTCCAGTCGAAGAGGTAGTGGGCCGGGTTCCCGGTGACGTAGGCCGTGAGCCGCGCGTGAGGCTGCGTGGGGATGCAGGCGGCGGGCTCGATGCGCAGCACCTCCAGGACGAAGACCAGCACGTGCAGGCTCCGGGCCAGGTGGCCGGCGGGGCTGGCCGCACCCACGGTCACTGTGCAGTTCTGTGCCCGCAGGTACACATGCTCCACGGTGGCCTCCGGGCCCGACAGCACGGTGCCGTCCCCCATGTCGAAGGTCCACGTGATGTTGTCGCCCGTCTGCACCGCGGCGCTGACCACCACGGGGGCGCCCTGCTCCACGGCCAGGCTCATGTCCACGCTGAGCCCGCGGAGCTCCTCAAAGACGCGCACATCCGCCTGGGCCGCCGCACCGCTCACCGTGTTGTTGACCTCCAGGCGTACGTGGTAGGTGCCCCTCGAGGCATAGGTGTGGTTGGCAGCCGGCTGGCTCTGGGTCAGGACAGGGGAGCCGTCCCCGAAGTCCCACGTGTAAAGAACACCCCCAGGCGAGGGCAGCGGGTGCGGGTAGAAGGTGACGGGCCGGCCGGCCACCAGGACGCCGTCACTCACACCCACAGCCACGGAGGGCAGGGAGGTGCGCACGCTCACAGGCACCTGCTGCGTCAGGTTCTCGAAGGCATTAGATGCCAGCACGGTCAGGATGTACTCACCTGTGGGGACAGGCCCAAGTGGGGCAGCCGCGGCACCCCCACCTGCTCCCCACCCGCTCGGCAGAAGCCCCCCGTCTGAGGAGCCCGGGGTGAACAGCTGCACCTGCGGCCCAGCCTTAAGTGTCCCAGGCTCCCAAGCCATGTGCGGGACGGAGCACAGGTGCAGCAGCACTGAGGGCTGCCTGGTGAGGACGGCACCGCCTCCAAGTGCAGCTGCACTCGGGGCAGCAGAGCAGCAAGAGCCAGGCCAGGGCGGGGGGCGGCAGTTCAGGGGGCCCAGCTTCCCTGTCCACTCCCCTGACGCCTGGCCCCTCCCTCACCCCAGTAGGGGCCTAAGCCATCAGCCCAGGTGAGGTCACAGTGAGGGCTGTTGGGGAGGAAGGCGGGCAGCTTGACTGGGGGACTGGGGGGGCCCCGTGCTCAGAGCCTGAAAGGCAGTGGCCCCCTCACCCCCTCATCCCTCACCTGGGGCAGCATAGGTGTGCGTGACATTGTGCTCCACCAGCACCTGGGCCACCGAGGGGTCTGGAACCGGGAAGGACTCGTTGTACGGAGGCTGGAACTGGTGGAGGGCCTGCTCCCCATCCCCAAAGGTCCACCTGCCGGGGCGGTGGGAGGCAGTGAGTGAACCAGGACAGGGGTGCGCGGTGGCGGGGCAGGGGGTGCTTGGGACCCAGCCGAGGCTCCACTCTGCAGTCACGCCCCAGGCCTCCATTCAGGGCCCACCCGGCTGTGCTGAGGCCTCTCCCGGCTCCCGTGCAGCCTCAGGGCTCCTGTGCAGCCAGTACCTCCCAACAGACAGGGAAACTGAGGCTCAGAAAAGCAACCCCATGATGTGGGGTCCCTTGGCTGAGGCTGGGGCTGGGACAAGAGCCTGGTGCCCACCCCAAACCGGCCCCCGAGTCACTCACAGGAAGGCCACCTCCACGGCCGAGTCCACCAGCACGCCCGCCGTCAGTGCCAGCGTGGCATTGGGGGACAGCACGGCCGGCACTGTGGAGACCCGCAGGCCCTGCATCCTGTTCATCCGCTCCACGGTGACATTGTAGTTCACGGTGACGTTGCTCACGTGGTTGGAGGCCGTCAGCTGCAGGGACAGGCGTCAGTGGGCCCAGGTGGCAGGTGAGAGGCCTGGCCCTGCTTGGCGTCCCTCCCTCCACTCACCCACAGCCATGGCAGCGTCCTCGGGCAGCATGAAGCAGAGCAGGAGGCAGAGGTGAAGGTGGAGCCCGCCCCCGCCCCGCCCCGCCCCGCCCCATCCCCTCCCCTCCCCACCCCCGCCCACCTACTGAGAGCTTGAAGACCGCCGCGCTCTGATAAATGACATTGAAGACCACGTTCTGGAAGGTCAGGGACTGCTTGTCGTTGATGGTCCACCGGAAGACCATGTCCGAGCCGGCCTCCACCACGGGGCTGTACCTCTGCGGGGGGACTGGTGTCAGCCTGGGCTCTGTGGAGGACTCTGCCCTTAGCCTGTCGCCTCCTGGACACACCTCCCGTCCCATCGGGCTGGAGAGTCCCACGCAGGGCACAGAGGAGAGGAGGTGCCCGGGGCTCTGCATGCCATGGGAGCCAAGCCCGGGCTGGGACACTGACTGTCCGGCTCTCCAGCCAGCCATGTAGTACTACTAATGCCTCAACCTCTCTGTGCCTCAGTTTCCCCATCTGTAAAGCAAACCTAGTACCAGCTACAAAGAGTCCACCTCTCTCTGAGTCTTCTCAGACCCTCCCGGGGCTCCTGCCCCAGCTCCTCAGTCAGAGAGCTCGGAGCAGTGAGGGGAGGCACACGGGCCTCACAGGGACGGCACCCACACTGGCTTACAGAACTCAGGACAGGCTGCACAGGTCACGCCATTTCTGATGGCCCCTCCCAAGGCCCCTGGTGAAGGGGCAGGTACCCGCAAGACGGAGACAGCCCTGTCCCCCATGTACCCAGCATGGTGGCACCGCGGGCAGCCCGCAGTTTCCCATCAGGGGTTCAGACTCCACCTCAAAAGCCACTCGCTTTAGCCAGGCGAGAACACAGCAGAGGGCGTGAGAGACTCACGGGGGCTCGTGTGAGGTCAGGGAGCGGAGTTTTAAATTCATTTCGTGAAATGAGACAGTGGAATGAGTTAGCGGAGCCGCTGTCAGAGCCGTGATTTTCCAGGAATTTAAAGCCCACCAGGTAGCCTGAGGAGCCAGCCAGCAGGACCTGCCCGGGGCCGACGTCCCCAGTAACTGGGCTGCTGCCCTCACTGGGAAGCCAGGCCTCACACCCTGTGTGAGCACCCTGTCTGCAGGCACCTGCCTGGGGGCTGGTGGTGGAGCCTCGGCCATACTCACCACTAGGACTCCCTGCAGTACACGGGCCTCGGGGCTGGGCGTGGCGCGGAGGCCACAGATGGGCTCCTCCGCCGTCACTCGCAGGCTGAGGTTGGCCCGGCTGGCGCTATTTTCCACCACAACGTCCACCACGTGCTCCCCCTCACTGAGCCACGGCAGTGCTACCACTGAGAACAGGGTATCATTGGTCTCCCAGGGGCAGCCGGGCACGAAGGTGGCCACCAGGGCAGGGCAGGCATTCTCAAAGCGGGCGCTGACATTGCCCCCAGGCCAGCGAGCCGTGGCCGTGGCGTTGGCACCAGAGTCCACCTGGAGCACCAAGGCTGAGCCGTTGGTGGGCACGTAGAGGCGGCCGTCGCGGGGGGCAGGGTAGATGACCCGCAGCCCAGCCACTGGGGAGACCACGTCAAAGCTGCAGGACAGGTTGTGCCTGGACACACCATTGCCCACCTCTGCCCGGACCTCATAGCGCCCAGGCAGCCGCAGCCCAGGGTTGGGCCTCAGGCCCAGGAGCACGGTGAGCTGTTCCGTGGCTGCAAGCAGCCGCAGGGCACAGGCAGGGCAGGCCCAAGTGCCCTCCAGCTGGGCTGGCAAGTGGGGCAGCCATGACGAGGCGTTGGCGGAGAGGTACAGGGACTGGGGACCAGGGTGGCCGGGAGCCGGCGAGCAGTGCAGGAGGGCGCCAGGGCCAGCGTCGTGCTGCAAGCCAACGAGGTCACCAGGGAGCATGAGGACATCCTGACCGTGGAGGGTGACCTGTGGAGAGGGAGGCAGGGCTGCATCACGTCCTCACGGTCATGGCCCGTGGACCCCCGCACGACGGATGAGGGTGGACACGCAGGGCTCCCCGCTTCAGCAGCCACACCTCAGGGAGCCTCCCCACAGTGCTCGTGACAAGGACAGGCAGGACAGTTGCAGATGGGGACACATGGGGAGAGGACACAGGCCAAGACCTGGCAGACAGGAAGGAGCGGCTGTGCTGGGAGAGAGGAAGAGGAGGCACAGCTTGTGCCAAGGGCCCAGGCAAGAGCTTCTCCCACTGGGAGAGGGCCAAGGGCACTGCAGAGGTCGGAGGTTGGAGGTCGGAGGTCAGAGGTGGCAAGGACGTGGGAGGGGCCTGCAGGCTGGGTGTGTCTGGTGAGCAGACCCAGACCTTGGGCAGCAGACAGGAAGGTGGCCTGAGGAGATGTAGGGAACAGACCCAGGTCAGGGCCACACACCGAGTACTGTGCGGGGGGCCCCGCGGGAACGGAGAACAGGAACTCTCTCCATAGCGCATAGGGGGCCCCGGGTAGCCCTGGCCCTGACGTGCAGCCATTGGCGCAGGCCTGGGGGTGGCAGGAGGCGTCCAGCGGCAAGCAGATGTTGGCTCCAGGGCACCAGCGTCCCCCTGGCATGCATGCGGGGGCCAGCTGGGTCCTGTTGTCCGGGGACCTGCTCTCAGGCTCGCTGCCGTTCTCCGGGGTCCCTGCGAGGAGGGGAGGGTGTGGGGGCCCTGATTCGCCCACAGGCCACCGTCAGAGATGCCCAACTGCCTGCACCAGCAAGCCTGGCCTTGCTGTGAGGACAGGTCTCCCCGCCCGGGCAGCACTCCCAGCCCAGTGCTGCGTCCCTGTCTCCGGCCAGCCGACTGACCCAGGCCGGCCCCCAGGCAGGCCCCACCCAATCCACCCCCAGGACACCTGGAATGAGCTGGTGTCTCTGGAATCCCTGCTCTGTCCACCTAAGACTGGGAACCACTCTGGTGACCACAGGACCAGCAGACGTGAGAGCTCAGAGAGGCCACCCCGAGTCCTGCGGTGCCCACCACCCACCACCCAGAGTCCCACCTGCTGTGCTGAGGAGCCGGTACACCTGCAGCCGCAGCTGGGCGGGCCGCCGGAGCTCCTGGGTCCCAAATTCGGCCGTGGTGAGGAAGGCTTCACGGCTCAGATGCAGGCCCGGGAATACCATGACCTGGTGGGCAGGGGGCCGCCTCAGCTCCACAGACCCCACCCCAGCCTGAAGCCCAGACTCCCCCACCTGAACTTCCCAGGAAGAGGGGAGGGAAGGAGAGCGAGCCATCAGACCCCCACAGGCCTAGCTCCTGTCACTCGAGAGGAAGACTCTGATGGAAACTGTCCATGGGGGGCAGGACCCCTGACCTGCCTTTCAGGAATAACTCACACACACTCAGAGAAAAGGCCTGGGGGTAATGTGAGTAAACGCTTTCCTCTCTGCACTCTGGATTTTCCCAACCATCTTCACTGGGCACAAGCAACATTAAGGCCCCCAAGTTTTTTGGCGAGACCCACAGTGGGCAGGGCAGGCAAGGCCTCCAGGGGCAGGCAGGAGGGCAGGTTGTAGAACGTGGGGGGCCGACTACCTCCACGGGCTCGTGCGGGGCTGAGAGGCCGTCCTGCTGTGCCAGAGGCGTCAGGGGTCCCTGCAGGTCCCCACTGGGCGCTCCCACCAGGAGGTTCTCGGCATCCTGCACTGGGCCTGGGGTGGCGAGTGCACAGTGAGGCGCCGGGCCAGGGCCCAGGACACCAGGACGAACAGACTGGGGACCGAGCCGCCCGAGAACCCCCCCACCAGCCCCTCCTCCTCAGCCCAGGCTCCACCGCGGGTGCTCGGCAGGCCCCTAACCACAGCCAGCGTCTCAGGCCCCTGCCTGGCCCCCCGCACACCTCCAGGCCGCAGCTCGCAGACGTAGCTGTGCGGCGCTGAGCACAGGTCGGTGTTACACCACCCGGTGGGCCCGAGCCGGACGCAGTGCTCGGCTGTGGCTGGGTGTGGCTCCCCGGGCAGCCAGTTCTGGCAGCTCTCCAGGCTGAAGGCCTCGCCCTGCGGCGCTGGGCCCACCTCCACCCCCTGCACAGTCGAGAAGCCGATCCACACGTCTAGGCTCCTGGGGGCGGGTGTGGGATGGCAGGGGGCTCAGGGCACTCCTCCATCCTCCCACCCTCACAGCAGCCCGCTGGGAGCCCCATCACTGTCCCCCTTTCCAGATGGGGAAACTGAGGCTCAGAGCCCGGAGAGCAGGGCCCACCAGCCCAGGCTCACAGCAGCACCCACCCACGGGGCCTGTGGGCACCGGCAGGGATCCCCGTGCAAGCCACCTCCCGTATGGCGTACCCAGGAGTGTCCGGAGGCTGCCCCCAGCTCGCCTCCACCTCTGCATCTGCAGAGCTGACAGGAACGGCCCCACCGGCCGGCGCCACCTGCTCACCAGGGCCGGCCCAGCTCCCACCTCCCTCCTCCTGAGACTCCCCAGCCGCAGGCTCTGCCCCAGTGCTTCAGAGATCTCCCAACCTATGGCCCCTCGGCGGGTGGGGGCAGGCACCTGGTGACCCGGGAGACCAGGAAGCGCTGCACGGCGGGACTGTCCACCATTGCCAGGGCGGCCCCGGCCCAGGCCCGACACTGCTCCTGCGCCTGCAGCCAGGCCGCCTTCTCCACCACCAGGCGGTAGCAGTGCCCGTTGCCAGGGAAGATCTCCGTGTCCGAGGGGCAGAGCGGGTGCACCGCTGGAGACCGGTGGGAACGAGGGTGTCAACGGTCAGTGTGGGCCCAAGACGGGGGTACCAGGCTCTGCCCCATCTGGATGGCCCTGGGGAGGAAGGGGAGTGGGCAGCAGACACTCACCTCGGGCCGGCTCCTCGCCCAGGGCCACGATGCTGTAGGCGGCCTCCAGGCCTGAACCACCGCGGTTCTGGATGCTGAGGTCGAGGCTCTTGTCACTCTGCACCGAGGACGGGCACACGAGCTCCAGGGCGGCAGGTGCCGCTTCCACCTGCACGTCTGTCCCCAGCAGGGCTGAGCCGGCCCCCAGGGCCAGCACAGCCGTCACGTGATAGCGCCCAGGCAGCACATAGCGATGCGAGGCAGCCGGCCCAGCGGCATCCACCTCGGGGGAGCCATCTCCGAAGTCCCAGCGTGTGGCAGTGACAGGGAGCGGGGCAGCGATGTGGAAGGCTGCTAGCTGGCCAGAGGCCAGGGGTCCGTGGGGCCCCACCAGGGCGGCCCCTGGGGAGGCAGGGAAGACGTGCTGGAGGAGGGTGGGGCCCCTACAGGTGGGGGCGGGAGGCGGCGGGGGGCTGGAGCAGAGGGACAGGCAGGCGAAGGAGGCACTGGAGGGCTGGGCCGCCCCACACAGGCACCAGCCCTGCTCCGAGAGGGCTGCGAGGCCCTGGCCGGTGGAGAAGCAGAAGGCGCTGCAGGCCTCTGGCTGAAGCAGGCCTTCGTGGGCAGCTGAAAAGGACACTGCTGCCACGGTGCCTGAGCTGTTGTCAGGGAGGCAGGCGACATACTCCTCACCTAGAAGAGGCAGCCACTGGACCCCGGGTTCTGCTCCTCCTGGCTCCACCCCACGTCCCCCCATCCGCCCGCCGCACTCACAGGCTCCCATGCTGTTCCCTTGGCCCAGAGGCCCCCCGAAGAGAGGCCTTCCTGAGCCCTGCCCAGTGTCTGCAGGGCCCAGGTCCCACCTGGCTGGGAAGGACAGAGCTGGCCCCACCCACCGGCACTCACCACAGCCACTGTCCAGCAAGGGGATGCCAAGCAGAGGCTGGCCAGCCAGGGAGCCAGGCCCAGCACACGTGGCTGCCTCGGGCTGCACCACCCGCACCTGCTGCTCCTCCGCCCATCGCGGCAGCCACGCCAGGCCACAGTCACACTCAAACGGGTTCCCACTCAGGTTTCTGCGGGGCAGGGGCAGGTGTTGGGGACCAGGTCTGGTGGGAAGGGTCTACGCCAGCCCCCCACTGGCAACCAGGCCCTGGAGCCACCCTGACAGCACCGCCTCCCCTGCCCCAACCAAGCCGGCACTGGGGGGCTCCAAGCAGGCAGTGAACTGCCCCCAGGATCTGGTCTCAAGCCTGGAAGGGGACACGGACCAACTGGGAGGGCAGAAGGGATATTGGGGGCCTGGGGTCCAGCCAGGACCCCACCCAAAGAACCACAACTTACATTTCACTTAAATTAAATAAATTAGCAAATATTCCTTCTTCTAACGTAGAAATCTTGTTGTTGCTTATATCCCTGGAAGAGAGGGGGGATTCGGCAAAGCTGACGGAAGCCCCCACAGCTGAGCAGCAAGAGGCGGTGCCGCCAGCCCACCCGGAGTGAGCCCCGCATGCTGGCACGACTGGGGGACACTCACAGCTCTGCCAGCGCCGAGAGGTTCGCCAGGAGCCCAACGTCCAGCGCCCGGAGCAGGTTGTGGGAGACGTCTCTGAGGAGTGAGTGGCCGTGGGTCAGGGCCAGAGCCCCTAGTAGGCCAGAGGCCATCCCTGGGCCCATCCCACACATTGCCAGCATCCCCAAGCTATGGCCTCCCACCCTTGAGCTCCCCACTCCCAGAGGTCAGGAGGGGCCTTTCTGATGGAAGACCCAAATGAACACTCATCTGGGGAAACCAAGCCAGGAGAGGCCTGGGGGCCTCAGCCCTCTGCACCCATCTCAGCCCTATGCCGAGTGCCACATGGACCTGTCCACCCAGGGCCAGGAAGGGCACAGACCCCCAACCCATCCCACGCAGGGCCAAGGCCCCCCATCCCCTGTCCACAGTCCCCCATAGAGCCAAGGTCTCCCAACCCTGTCCACAGCCCCCACACAGACTCGAGGGGCCCCCATCTCCTGTTCTGAACCCAACAGGGTGGTCCCACTGTGGGACCACAACCAGGTATGACTGTGTGAGAAGGAGGCTCACTACCAGGCTACCAGGGAGCACAGGGGAGCAGGCGCCACCTCGAGGCATAAACCCAGAGAAACAAGACCTCCAAGACGGCCAGGCACTGGGGCACACGCCGGTAACACAGCACCGTGGGAGCTGAGACGGAAGGATCGCCTGAGCCCAGGATTTTGAAACCACCCTGGGCAACACAGTGAGACCCCGTATCTACAAAAAATACACATTAGCCAGGCATGGTGGCATGCGCCTGGGGTCCCAAGTACTCGGGAGGTAGAGAAGAGAAAAATCACTTGAGCCCAGAGAGGTCAAGGCTACAGGGAGCTGAGATCGCATCACTGTACTCCAGCCTGGGTGAAACGGCGAGACTCTACCTCAAAAACAAATACATACGTACATAATTAACAAATAAAACATCAAAGACCAGCCGACCTAACTCCATCTAAAATACACAACTTCTACACAAAATATAAATAAAATTAGAAAACAAACTACAATCTCAGAAAAGCACTAGCAACTTAGACGACATACTAAAGGCCAAAAATACCCTCCTGACACACAGCTAATAAAGAAAAAGTCAACTATTCCAGTTAAAAAGAAGAAAAGGAAACTGGGTGTGGTGGCTTATGCCTGTAATCCCAGTGCTTTGGGAAGGCCAGGAGTTTGAGACCAGGATGGACAGCATAGCAAGACCCCATCTCTACAAGGAAAAAAAGAATCAGCCAGGCATGGTGGTGTGTAGCTGTAGTTTCAGCTACTCGGGGGGCTGAGGAGGAAGGATCGCTTGAGCCAGGGAGGTCGAGGCTGCAGTGAGCTATGATTGTGCCACTGCAGTCCAGCCTGGGCGACAGAGCAAGACCCGGTCTCGAAAGAAAAGAAAGAGAAAGCAAGGAAAGAAAGATGGCCGGGCACGGTGGCTCACTCCTGTAATGCCAGAACTTTGGGAGGCCAAGGTGGGTGGATCATGAGATCAAGAGATCGAGACCATCCTGGCCAACAGGGTGAAACCCCGTCTCTACTAAAAACGCAAAAATTAGCCGGGCATGGCGGCGGGAGCCTGTAGTGCCAGCCACTCGGGAGGCTGAGGCAGGAGAATCACGTGAACCCGGGAGGCAGAGGTTGCAGTGAGCTAAGATCGCACCCCTGCACTCCAGCACCCCATCCTGCAAGAGTGAAGCTCCATCTCAAAAAATAAAAAAAAAAAGGACGGAGGGCGAGAGGGAGGGAGGAAAGAAAGAAAAAACTCCAAAAACAAAAAAAGAAAAACCAGGCAATTAGAAGAAGCACAATTGGTCACAGCCGTGGGAAAGACATCCCATGTCAGTAGTCAGTGAAGAAAAAGCAACAGAAACCACAGGGCGGCAGCATGTCTCTCTTTTCAGAGCTGCCCGAGTTACAAACCAGGTCCTGGAGCTGGTGATGCGGAGGTGAGAAGCCAGAGAGCTGGGGCAAACCGAGAACTCCACCTCCCCTCGGCCTCAAGCACCTCAGGGGTCACCCTGCCGCCCTCCCTGGGCACCCCTCCTGGTCCCACGCACTCCCAGTAGTGCTCCTGGCACAGGGACTGTGGCTCCGCAGGTCTGCACACCACCCCCCTGCTCCCCAGGACCCCGAGGCCTCACCTCCTGCCACGGGCCTCTACTTCCCCAGGTGTCACCCTCCCCACGAGTGACCCAGCAGGTGCCTCCGCCTAGACTTGCTCTTCCCAGCAATGACCACCCGGCAGCCAGGCCCAAGCCAGGGCGGCCTCCATCCCTGAGCACCTGGCCAGCCTCTGCCAGCCCCTGCCAGCCTCCATCCCTGAGCACCCGCCCAGCCCCTGCCGGCCTCCATCCCTGAGCACCCGCCCAGCCCCTGCCGGCCTCCATCCCTGAGCACCCGCCCAGCCCCTGCCAGCCTCCAGCCCTGCTCCTCCCACCAGAGCTCCGCTCCCGCAGCAGCCTACCCGGCGCAGGAGACACACACACACAGGCTGCCCGGTGGGGCCCGGGGCCAGGGCAACGGCTTGAAAAGGGAACCAACAAAGAAGGGGACCAGAGGCCACCCCAGCTGAGGGGACAGAGCAGCCGAGGCCTTCTCCGTGCCAGGAAGCAGCACCAGCCACGGACGGTGGAGCCGGGCCCTCACCTGGGCTGGGCGCCCAGACAGATGAGACGCTGGGCACTGGCTCCCGGAGCTTCTCGTTCCATCTGCGGATGGAGGGCACGATTGGGGGTGCAGTTCCCTTCCCCCAGGGGCTGTGGGACACTCAGAGAGCCTATGCCAGTGCCCTGGGCTCCGGGAGGGGAGAAGATCTGGGGGCCAGGCACACAGGGAACGGCCCCTCCGGCAGGGCCACCGCTTCCCCCCTAACTGAACCCTGCTTCTCTGCCGTCCCCTCCTCTACACCAAGGGAGGGACACGGGCTGAGGTGCTCCCCACTGCCCATAAGGATGGGTGGGCCCACAGCCGCGCTGCTAGGCATCCACACCATCCCCGCCGTGGGGTGGGACAGGGTGGCGGCTGGGAGACCAGCAAGAGGCCATTCTCGAGACAGGGTGAGGCCGCTGGACTCACACCCGCTGCCCAAGCACCATGCCCGAGGGGGAACACTGTGCCGTGAGGAACTGCAGTTAGACCTGAGGAGGGACTTTCCAGCGGCTGCGGCGGCAGCAGAACCAATGCTTTAGGGAGAATGAGGCACCGGGACCCGAGGCGCAGCAGCCCTAAGGGGCGAGAGGTGCTGCAGAGGCCACGGTGAACACAGGCAGGCCCCCTGGAAGGGACACAGCTGTGAAACTGCCCCGGGGAGGGGCACAGGCTCTCGCACCTGCCCCCAGGCATGGGGAGCAGCTCCCACCCAGGCCACGGGAGAAAGGAAAGAAGGAAAAGCCTGAAGATGTTTGGCCACACCTCATTTTCTGGAAAATCCATCAAGAGTGGCTGCTGCTGGGAGCTGACAACCCAGGGCAGGGGTGGGGGCAGGTCAGCCGAGGACCCCAGAGCCCCCACGCTCCCCGCCCATCCCACTGTGAACCAGGCCTGGGGGTGCCATGGACACTTCTTCCACGCCAGCAGGCAGCCCCGCCTGTCACCGGTTCTGGCCATGCACTCCCTGCGTGCCAGGCTCCAGGCTGGCTCCTTCTCCCGGCCCTCACCCCAGCCCAAGGCCCATAAATGCAGCAAGGTCTTGGGGACCCCGCTCGGCCGAGCTCCCAGGGCCCAGGGCAGTGGAATGAAGCTGGGGCCCAGACAGGAGCCAGGTGCAGTCCCTCAGCCCCCAGGGTGTGGAAGCGTCTGCCCTGGGTAGGACTCAGGTGCCCCCTGGGTGTGGAAGCATCTGCCCTGGGCAGGACTCAGGTGTGGGCTTCAGGGACAGGGACCAGCACAGGGGTCCCCGTGGAGTCCTCACCCCGCTTGCTCCCGTACTTTTCCACGTCTCCATCTGCTTTTGCCATCGCCGTTCTGGGGGAACGCCAAGGCCTAGCCAGGCAGCCTCGCGCCAGCCCCCCCACCCCGCCCCTCGGGCTTCCTCTGCACCCGCCAGGTGACATCATCGCCGCTGTCTGATGCCCTGCCCCCACGTTCTGGTTCCCTGCAAGGATGGGAGACACAGCAGGGCCCAGGCATCTGGCAGCAGGACCACCGAGCGGCCCTAAGCCCAGGCAAGAGCACAGAGCAGAGTGCAGGGTCCTCTGGGGTCCCAGGCCCTTGCTGCCCCACGCACTCCTCACCCCAGTTCCTGCTATGAGCTGGAAGGGTGGGAGCCAGGTGCACAGGGACAGCCTGATGGGTGCCCGAGGGCCAGGATGTGCTCCCAGGGAAGCTGAAGCCAAGCTTGTCGGGAGGAGTACACCCCCATGGGGGGCAGGACGGTGCCCCAGCCCCGGGACACAAGGGGCCCCCAGCGCCAAGGGGCCCCCAGCGCCGAGCGTCCGATCTGGAAGGCAGGAGGAGTTAGGACCATCCTAGCGTGGGACCCAGCGGGCTCCTTAGCGGCTGCTGGGGCACCACTGGGTGGAGAAGGAAGTCCCAGCTGTGTGGCCACAGTACGGATCTTCACCCCTTCCCAGCACCCTTGCCAATCCTGGAGCAGGAGCAGCAACAGCAGAGGGTGTGGCCACGCCTGGAGGCTGCCCCTCCACACCCGTCACAGGTGGGGCCACGTCCCAGGGCTGTGGGCAGCAGGGCCAGCCTGCCGGCCCGAGGTAGCTAACACGTGTCTCATGCTGCAGCGGGTCTGCCCGCCACCCGGGCGTGTGAACCCCAGGTCGGGCCCCCTCGCCCTGGAGCCTCGGCCCCTCGGGGGTGTTCCCAGCCAGGCGCTGGCTCTCCTGCCCTCCCCCTGGGCTCTGCCCACAGTTGGCACGAGGGTGGGTGAAGCCTGAGGCTGGCAGGGCCGGGAAGTCTTGGGGCTGGGCCTTCTGCCCCACAGGCGCTCCTGGGCCGGGGGAGCCGGGGTCGGGGCGTGCAACAGTGGGACTGAGGAGAACTTCCCTGGGTGTGGGGCAGCTCCCGGGGCCCTCCCAATCCACAGCAGAGGGAATGGCCCCAGACAAACCAGACCTGCCTCAGAGCCTCACACTCAGAGCTGAGTGCCCCAGGCGCCCACTCCCCAGACCAGATGCTGAGTGGGGTCTGGGGGCCGGACGGAGCCCCCAAAGAAACATCTGCACATTCCAGACGCGTGTGGTCAGCGGCGGGCGTGCGCCAGGCCCGGCACCCCCGCCCGCGCTGGCTGCCTCACTGGAAACTGGGCTGGGGGGACCGGCTCGGAGGGGCGGCCTGCGGAGCTTATGTAACCGCTCCTCCCTCGGCAGGGGCAGGACAGGACGCCAGACCCAGGGAGGCCCCATGCCCCCTGCCAGGCCCCGTCCTCTCCTGGAGGAGCCGGTTCCCCTCCGCCCAGCAAGAGGACCCCCAGGCCCGTCCCTCCCGAGAGCAGGCCCAGGGTGAGGAAATGGGCTGCAGTGTGGGCGCTGGAGAGGACAGGGGACAGGCGGCAGTGCCACCCCCAATGCGGCCCCTTCCTCGCTGGGCCAGCCGAGCCATGACCTCATCTGTTTCCCTCTGCGCTGTGCTCCTTTCTATTTAAGGAGAGTGAGGCGGCTTCCAGGGCCGGAAATGATCCTGTTTAAATTAACGGGCTGCAGTTTGGGACGGTGCTCATTCGAAAAAAAACAGTGCAGCCCCGGGCTGGGCAGACGGCTGCTGGCTCCGCCTACCACTTCCATGGGGAGGGCCAGGGAGGCCTGCCACAACCCTGGCCCCATGAAGGGTGGGGGTTGCAGCCTCTGATAGAGGACGAGGCTGCCAGGCCCCAGGCAACAGAGCCCTGCACGAGGGTCTCTGGGTCCCGGACATGGGGTGTGAGACTAGCCGGGGAGCCCCAGGCTCAGAGGCATTCTGTCCTTACAGATCCCTCCCACGGCTGAACTGTCCCCAGGATGAGACGCCGGGGGTGACATGGGCAGCCTCAGGTCCTCCCGGGACCCACAGGCAGGCACAGGGATGGAGACTCCGGCCTCGGAGGCTGAACGAGGGAGATGAGAAACGGGAGTCTGCGATGTCCTTGCCTACACGGATGGAAAAACACAGCCAGCTCAAAAAGGGCCGTTTGGAGACGAGCCCACCCGTGGGGTGTAGGAAGGAGAGCGCTTCATACGTATGCCACCTGCTGCTGGGGTCGGGGCCACCCTTCCAGTTCAAGGGGAGAATGAGGGCCGGCTCCTGGTGCCCCTGCACGCAGCTGACATGGAGCTAGGCGTTGCGACCCCCTTGCATCCCTCTCCACTCCCACCCTTCACAGCCTGTGTGGGCAGGTGCTGCACTGGCCCTATGCTCCTGATGGGCACACTGAGGCTCAAGGGGCCCTCCTCCTCCCCCAACACCATCCCCCAAACACCTCCCCGGGCAGCCAGCAGGGTCCAGTGTGTCAATGGAGGAAGCCAAGATAGGAAGAGGGTGGTGGGGGGGGTGGCAAGCAAACTGGCCATCTGCGCCTGGCTGTGCGGGCACAGCAGTGCCCTGGAGAGGGCAGCAGCACAGATCCAGCGGGGCAGCCGGAATCCCATCACCCACTCGGCTGTGGGCACAGCCAATGATGGCACGAGCCATCCTGAGGCCAGGGCCACGATGCACAGTGGACGGGCTCAGAACCCGGAGCCCCTGTACTCCCACAGCTGTGACGTTCCCTGGGCATGTGCTTGCCCCAGCGCTGGCCTCGTTCCTGCCTCAACCAGAAGGAAGAGCTGGCTTCCGCCTCTGCCTGGGCACAAAGCCCTTTCCGAGGTGGCCTCACAGAAGCCAGCCTGTCTTCAGATCATGGTGCTGCTAAGGTCAGGAACGCCAGGCTGGGCCAGGGCGGGGCCTCGGGAGCTGCAGGGAGAAAAGGACCCAGCCCGCCTCAGCCCCAGATGTAGCCCTTCTCCTGCCACCAGTGCCTGGGCACCCCGGCCCTTAGGCGAGGACAGCTGCCAAGCCATGAAGAGCGAGGTGTTCTGGGAAATGGCGTGAGCTGCATTTTCCAGCTGCGCTCACTCCGCAGGGAGACTGTGGCGCCCCCGCCGCTGTGCCCACAGACGTGCCCGGCCTCAGCCAGCTGGAGCGCAGGCAGCAGAGTGCAGGCCAGGCCCACACGGCAGCGGGATGTTTTCATTCCAGGGTGCTTGGCGGGCTGGGCTGCCGTGGCCACTGCAGAGCTCCAGAAAAGAACACATGTGTCTCCCTCCAAAGTATATTCCTCGCTGGAAAGCAGATCCCAGGCAGGGTCTCCCCCACGAGCAGGGGGAGAGGCACCCTAAGGTGGGGGAGCGAGGGCAGTGGCAGAACCACCCCATACCCTAGGGGACCCAGGGAGGGGCTTGCAGATGCAGGACCCACATTTGGCAGCGGTGCCCGGCCACTGTCACCAGATGGTGGCCAGCGCATCCCCCACTCGTGGGCCAGGATGGCAGAGGAGATCCACAGAGACGGCTCCAGCAGGAGGCCCTCACAGAGATGCCCTGGCCTCAGAAGAGCCAACAGAAAGCCGGGAAGGGGGACGTCGAGGCTCAAGCTTGGCACAACCTCCCCAAAGCTCCCAAAGGCTCTCGGTGCCCACCAGCGACAGCGCACACCGCCACCACCTAACGGCAAGGATGCAGCAGGGTCCGCACGTCAGGGCGGGCACACAGCGGAACTCAGGCAGTGCCACTCGCCAGCTTACGTCAAAAGAACAAAAGGAGTGAGGACGGTACTCGCGGCTCTGCCAACACTTCCCAGCCCCGCACGTCTCATACACACCAGAACGCGTCAAAAGGCACCAATGGGCAAACACCCAGATGCAGGCACAAGCAGGAGTGGGCCGGGTCTTGTGAGCCCCCACAGCCACGCGGCCCTGCGCTGAAGGCACCGAGGCTGGGTGCTGAGGGGTCCATAGCAGTCCACCCGCCCAGGCTGCACTGGCTCCCGCGTCCAGTGTCCGGTCTAAGCACAGGCACAGTGCCTGGCTCTCACCCTCAGGCTGTTACACTCTGCTCTGTGGCAGGGCAGGTCTCACAGTGCATGGAGGACAGGGGAATGGGCCCCCGGAACCCCTGAGGGAACCGACAGAGCTACTTTAACAAGGTATGATTGTTGGGGCTGCCAGTGGCTGAGCCAGGTCACTGCTACACTGCCCTGCAGGGTGCATCTAATCATGGAGCCCACTTTACAGGTGAGGAAACTGAGGCTGAGAGACTGGACCAAGGTCACACCAGAGGTGGAGGCGCTGGGACGTGAACCCAGGTCTGACTCCAGAGCGCAAATTCCCTACATCCGGGTTCCCAGCCTCCTTCCTGAAACTGAACAGGAAACTAGAGGGAAGGGACACAGCAGGGATGAGCCAGGGAGGGAGAGGTGGGAGGGGCTGGCAGCACCCAAGCAGCTGCACCTGGGCCCAGGGCCCCTCGGCCCCTCGGGGAGTGCAAGCACATCCCAGCCCGACTCGGAAGCGCCACTGCCACCTCTGTCTGTCTATAAACCAGGGCACTGGTGTGGGCCCCAGGCACCCTGTGCGGCTCCAGGGGTCTGCCCCAGAGCATGCTGATGAAATCATCTCCACCACGGCTTCTCAGAGCCTCAGTTTCCTGGTCTGTAAAATGAGACCAGGAATGGCTGCAACCCTGCAGTGCCATGATGAGGTATGGAGAGACAAGAACACAGAGGGCTCAGCGCGGGGCCCGGCGGGGCCACCGCGGGGAGAGGCTGCGGACTCTTCCTAGACCTTTTCTTTTTGAGACAGAGTTTCACTCTGTCTCCCAGGCTGGAGTGCAATGGTGCAACCTTGCCTCACTGCAACCTCTGCCTCCCAGGTTCAAGCGATTCTCCTGCCTCAGCCCCCAAAGTAGCTGAGACTACAGGCATGCGCCACCATGCTCAGCATTTTTTTTTTTTTTTTTTGAGACAGAGTCTCGCTCTGTTGACCAGGCTAGAGTGCAGTGGTGTGATATTGGCTCACTGCAACCTCCACCTCCCGGGTTCAAGTGATTCTCCTGCCTCAGCCTCCTAATTAGCTGGGATTACAGGCGCCCACCACCACACCTCGCTAATTTTTGTATTTTTAGTAGAACGGGGTGGGTTTCACCATGTTGGTCAGGCTGGTCACAAACTCCTGACCTTGTGATCCCCCCACCTTGGCCTCCCAAAGTGCTGAGATTACAGGCGTGAACCACCGCGCCCACCCTGTTTTTTTTTGTTTTTTTTTTTAAAAGACCGTTTCCTAGTCGCCCAGGCTGGAGTGCAGTGGCACCATCACAGCTAACTGCAGTCTCAACCTCATAGACTCAGGGAATCCTCCCCCCCTCAGCCTCCCAACTAGCTGGGACTACAGGCGCCACCACTAATATCTGTTTATTGGTCTCGCTATGTTGCCCAGGCTGGCCTCAAACTCCTGGCCTCAAGCCATCTGCTCTCCTAAAGTGCTGGGATTACAGGCGTGAGGCACCGCGCCCGGCTGGACAGTGGTTTTGATTTCCGTTTCCCTCATGACTAATGAGGCCGACCATCTTCTCACACGCTGTTGGCCATCTGTGCGTCTTCTTTGGAGAAATCTCTGTTCAGATCCTGTGATTTTTTTTTTCTTTTTTTTTTGAGACAGGGTCTTGCTCTGTGACCCAGCCTGGAGTGCAGTGGTGTGATCACAGCTCACTGCAGCCTTGACCTCCTCGGCTCAAGTGATGTCCCACCTCAGTCTCCTGAATAGCTGGGACCACAGATGCACACCACCATGCCCGGCCAATGTTCTTTTACTTTTTAGAGACCGGGGTCTCACCCTGTTGCCCAGGCTGGTGTCAAACTCCTGGGCTCAAGCGATCCACCCACCCTGGCCTCCCAAACTGCTGGGATTCCAGGCGTGAGTGACCCCTTGTCCATGTTTAAACGGGGTCCCTGTCTGTTGTTGAATCATAGTGTTCCCTGTATGATCTGGATGCAAGCCGATACTGCACGGATGACCTGCAGGTGCTCTCTGTCTCCACAGTCGCCTCTGCAGTGGGAGCTCGAGTGCCCCACATTCCCAACTGCTGCAGACACAACCAAAGCCTCCCCATCCCTTCCCCCACCCCTGCCGGCAATCGTGTACAGGAGTGAGCGTGTGACTTCTTGTCCACATCTTTGTCCACAAGTGTGGCCAGTTTGCATCCGTGGCTAATAAAGAAACTACCGTTTCTCACGCAGGCATGTTCTGAACGCCCGAGTGCGGGAGCCACGTAAGACCCGGCTCAGGGACCCCGGGTGAAGCCAGCTGGACATGCAGGATGCAGGTCCTCACCACTGCCTCCGCTCGGCTGCCAGGGCTCTTCCTAGAAGACACGGGCCTCTCCTAGGCTCTCCTGACAGAGGCCATACCCCTGCCCCCCAGTCACCTTGCCCCTTGGGGACTCTCTCTGGGCAGCTCCCTGTGGGAGCTTTGAAACCTGGCTTCAATGTCACCTGCACTGGGGGTCCTTCCAGGCCAGCCCCCTCCCCATCATCCATCTCTGTCCTTGGAGAATCATCTGCGTGTTGGTTGAACGCGGGCTCCAGTGATAACGGAGCCCTCGAGGGTGGCCCTCCTTCTGCTGAGGGCTCATGGAGGCCTTGGTGACAATCCCTAGTCCTCGCTCTCAGGATCCAGGGACCAGAAATGGGAGCCAGGGGCCCCTCCGTGGCCTGGCCAGCCCCCCAAGGAAGCTGTGTCTGTGGCAGTTGCGCTCTAAGGCATCAGGCCTAGGGGTCGCTCCAGAATGCCTGTCTTCCCCGACGCCAATTCCAGGCAGGGGCCCCGGGGTCTGCGCCTCCTGCCCCTACACTCTCCCACACGCTCCTGTCATTCAGGGATGCAGGTGGGAAAGGGCAAGGCCCTGGGTGCTCCTATATTTTACATCAGTGAACCAAGCACCTACCAAGTCCCTCGATGTGCCCAGTCCTGGACCCCAGCATTTGTGAGACAGCAGCAGACCCAGGTGACCCCCAGCCAGGGTGAGTGGCAACCAGCACCAGAAGTGGCCTTTAGAGCAGGGGGCCCTGAGCTGATGACATCTACACCTAGGTCAGTGCCAGCCAGGACAACCTCTGGGACAATGGGATGTCAGCTCCAACGACCAATTTACAAGAAACACAAAGGACACACTCACAGCACCACGGAGGTGGCACCCCCAAGACACAGCGAGAAATCCAGGCTGCAGGAGCCAGTTTCTTCAACAGACTGCACAAGGAAAAAGAGAGGAAGGGAAGCTCCTAGACATCATCGGACATTTAAAAGACAGGCGGTGGCTCAAGCCTGTAATCCCAGCACTTCGGGAGGCTGAGGCGGGTGGATCACGAGGTCAGGAGATCCAGACCATCCTGGCTAACACGGTGAAACCCCGTCTCTACTAAAAATACAAAAAATTAGCTGGGCATGGTGGCGGGCACCAGTCCAGGCTACTCGGGAGGCTGAGGCAGGAGAATGGCGTGAACCCAGGAGGCGGAGCTTGCAGTGAGCCGAGATGGCACTGCTGCACTCCAGCCTGGGCAACAGAGTGAGACTCCATCTCAAATAATAATAAAAAATAAATAAATAAATAAATAAATAAAAGACATCACTCACACCTGTAATCCCAGCACTTTGGGAGGCCGAGGCAAGCAGATCACCTAAGACCAAGAGTTCAAGACCAGCCTGACCAACATGGTGAAACCCCATCTGTACTAAAAATATTTTTAAAAATTAGCCGGGCGTGGTGGCGCGTGCCTGTAATCCCAGCTACTCAGGAGGCTGAGGCAGGAGAATCGCTTGAACCCGGGAGGTGGAGACTGCAGTGAGCCGAGATCACACCATTGTCCTCCAGCCTGGGTGACAGAGCCAGACTCCGTCTCAAACAAAACAAAACAAAAGACATCAGCTAGCTGGTCCAAGCACAGTGGTGTTCACAACGAATTGATCACAGCCAGGTAGAATTCTTCATTCTTTCTCCAGTCCCACTGCTTTGCTTGACCAGCCTTAAAGACACACATATATATTTTTGTCTGGGCGCACTGGCTCACACCTGTAATCCCAACACTTTGGGAGGCCAAGGCAGGCGGATCACTTGAGGTCAGGAGTTTGAGACCAGCCTGACCAACGTGGAGAAACCCCGTCTCTCCTAAAAATACAAAATTAGCCACGCATGGTGGCACATGCCTGTAATCCCAGCTACTGGAGAGGCTGAGGCAGGAGAATCGCTTGAACCCGGGAGGCGGAGGTTGCCGTGAGCTGAGATCGCGCCACTGCACTCCAGCCTGGGCAACAACAGCGAAACTCCGTCTCAAAAAAAAAAAAAAGTATATATTTTTAAAAGACATTGGCCGGGTGCGGTGGCTCACGCCTGTAATCCCAGCACTTTGGGAGGCCGAGGTGGGCAGATCACGAGGTCAGGAGATCGAGACCATCCTGGCCAACACGGTAAAACCCCGTCTCTACTAAAACTACAAAAATTAGCTGGGCACGGTGGTGCATGCCTGTAAACCCAGCTACCAGGTACTCGGGAGGCTGAGGCAGGAGAATCGCTTGAACCAGGGAGTCGCAGGTTGCGGTGAGCTGAGATCATGCCACTGCACTGCGGCCTGGAGACAAGAGCAAGACTCCGTCTCAAAAAAAAAAAAAAAAAAAAAAAAAAAGACATCAACTAATTGCAGTGTGTGGACCTTATTTGGCTCTTAATTCAAACTATTAAACCAAAAATGTGAACACACCAGGCCTTCGGCGGCATGAAGGAATTGTCTGTTGTGTTAGGTGGGTCTGCAGTATTGCGATGCCCTCCAAAATGCTTGCAGATAAAAGGGTGGCTGGAATTTGGTTCAAAACATGGGTCAGGGCTGGGCGTGGTGGCTCATGCCTGTAATCCCAGCACTTTGGGAGGCCGAGGTGGGCGGATCATCTGAGGTCAGGAGTTCAAGACCAGCCTGACCAATATGGAGAAACCCTGTCTCTACTAAAAATACAAAATTAGCCAGGCATGGTGGTGCACGCCTGTAATCCCAGCTACTCGGGAGGCTGAGGCAGGAAAAGCGCTTGAACCCAGGAGGCGGAGGTTGCCATGAGCCCAGATCGTGCCATTGCACTCCAGCCTTGGCAACGAGAGTGAACTCTGTCTCAAAAAAAACACACATGGGTCAGGAGGGAGAAGGGTCGGGGCAGGGAGGGCAGGGCAGGCTCTGGGGTGGGGGGTCTGTGAGTCAGCCACGGCTCTGCCCACGTCTCCCCACGAAGCTTCGAGCCACACAGAGCAGCACGTTTCGCAGTACGCCATCTTTTCCAAAAGCCACCACCTCTCGGCAGCATCATTAACCCAAGGCAGGCTGTGGCCTCAGAAGCCCTGGCTGTCCTCCACCTGGAACTGGACACAGCTGTCCCTGCTGAGCTTCAGCAGCCAGGGAGCCACAAGTGGAGACGCACCTGCGTGAGCCCCCCAGGAAGGCTACTGGTGACACCCAGACAGCAACGCTCCTGGACCCTTAAACCCCTGCCAGCGGCTGTGATCTGTGTCCTTCACCTCTCCCAGCTTGACCCCTCTTCCCTGGGGAAAACCCAGCCGTCTCCCCGAGGAGGAGTTTGCAGGGTAGACAGCAAAATGGCTGGGCTGCCCCCACAGCACAGAGGGTGGCCTGGGGGGCCAGCCAGGGCCTTAACATCCTTCCTAAGGCCCTAGTTTCCCATGGGTCCCCTCACCCCACCTTCCAGAACTCTCCCAGCGGCGGCCCCAGGTGTGTACAGAACAGCACCCACCTGCCCACATGAGGTCACCCTGTGCCCTGTTGCACACTTGAGGGGCCTGGCATTCGGAATCTTGCCAGCTCAGGCTGGGACAGGCCACCAACTCCCAGGGTCCCCCTCCTCCAAACCCCGGGACCAGAGCCTAAGAGGACAACACAAGGCAGGGGCGGGGGCTCCACTGCTGTGCCAAGGGCCTGGAGAACACGGGCCTTGCTCTCCGCTCAGCAGCCACCAGCGCCCTTCTCTCCTGGACAGCTCCTGAGGGGCTGCTCTCATGGACACCATCAGGTGCTGGGAAGCAGGAACCACCAGGACCTGGACAGAGTCCCCAGTGACCGGCCTGGCAGACAGAGGAGCCCTCAGCTACAGCATCAGAAACAACGGGTGGGGTAGGTCTGATGCAATTCTGTGGGCGCTGTTGCCAGGCAGGAGGAGGCCATCTCCACAGAGACAGCCGCGAGACACACGCGTCCGCAGTCAGGGAGCGCAGGAGCAATGTGGCCCCGAGGGGCACGGGCTCCATTGGTCCAGGAGAACCCATTCTTCTCCCACCCTCGAGACCACCCAGCAAAGCCCCAAGGACACACGGCTCCCCTAAGGAAGGGTGGCCACAGGCGGGAGTGACCCAGAAACGTTACAAAACCAAATGCCAGAACCCACCCAATGTTTAGCAAGCCTGGGGGTGTGCCACGCCCCCCAGGGATCCAGATCCAGCACGCACCCAAGGAGACACTGTCCCGGCGAGGAGCCTGGAGCCTGGGAAATACAAGGCATCAGACTGGTCCCAAGACTCTCCCCAGCGCTGGGGACAACTGTCTGCTTATCTTAGTCCCCTGCGCCCTTTTCAATCCAACCCTGGGTCCTGGGCACCTCATAGTTCCAAACCCCTGCTATGCACATCCCGGCTGTGATGCCTGGGACAGGTCCTGTCCTGGCTGTCATGCCTGGGACAGGTCGTGTCACCTCTCCAAACCTGTTTCCTCATCTGTGAAATGCAAATCTCCACGGTCCCTACGCCTCGGATGGTCAGAGTCAGGATTCCGCATGACGACCCCCAACAGGAGCCTGGCACAGACCTGGCTCTGGGCAGCGTCTCCATAAAGGCCACCTGTTGTTTTTATCTCCCGAAAGCGAACATGACAAGGCTTTAACCCCCCACGGCAATCCCCCCTCACCCCTGTTCTCAGGATAGCCTTGGAACCCAATAGCAGAGCGCCTGAGGCCCTTCATGACCCCAGCCCACCCGCGAGCCCACCTCCCACCCTGCCCCTACCCCTCACACCTCCCGTGGCCAGCCTCCAGCCTCACGGTCTTTGCTCACACCGTTCACCCCCCTTCTTCTGGACCCACCTCATCGCCCCTTCCTAAGCATCAGCCCAATTCTTGCACATCCATCAAATCCTTGTCCAGACACCTCCTGGAACTCTTCCCTGCCGCCCCCTACAGCCATCCCCACCTCTCCGGTACCCCGCAGCCCCAGGCCGCATCCCAATTCCTCTCCAATTAGCGACTGTTTGTCCTCCCAGCTGAGCGCGGCCTCCGCGCCCCGCCCCCGCTGGCGTCTGCAGAGCCCCCGGGTGGGACGTCTGTCTCCAGACCCGGGGTTTTTCGGCTCCCCGGGGCCGTGCCAACCGCGGCTCCAGGCGTTCCTTATTTAGCAGGGCCGCCGTGCCGCGCCGGAGCCTCGCCCTGGGAGCGTCCTGGCCCGCGTCCTGCTTCCCGTCCCGGGCCAGGGAACGCGCCCACGCCCGCCCGTCCCGCGGCCTCTCCCGGGTGCCGCTGGGCCCGCTACTCACAGCGCTGTGGCGTCCGCGGGGATGCGCAGCGCGGGACCGAGCGTCCGCAGCCCGCGGCCCGAGCAGTTGACGCGGCAGGCGGCGCCGGGCGCTGGGCCGCAGAGGCAGGGGGGCTCGCAGGGCCCGCAGCCGCGCCCGGGGCCCCCCGCCAGCGCCCCGAGCCACAGGCCCAGGCCCAGGGCCAGCGCCAGGCGGGCGGGCGCGGCGGGCGGCATCGTTAGGGCAGCGCGCGCATGGCCCCGCCGTCCCCAGGCCCGCCCGCGCGCGGAGGCCGCGGCTCAGGCGGGGCCCGCGGACGGCATGGCGGGCGCGGGGCTGGATGGGGCTGCGGCCGCGACCTGCTGCTGAGCGACGCCCGCTCGGGGCTCGGGGCCAGGCCGCTCCGGGAGCTCGGCCGCCCGCTCGGACGCTGGCGCTGCAGTGCGGGCCCCGCCGCGGCTCCTCCTCCTCCTCCCCGCGCGGCGCGGGGCGGGCGGGGCGAGGGGGGCGGGGCGGGTGCAGGCTCTGCCCCCTTCGCCACAGCGCGACCGGGCCAGCGAGGAGGGACTGGCATCCGGAGGCTTCACCCGCCGCTCCACAGGGTCGGCAGCAGGGCGGGGCCTCCGGAAGCTCCGCCCCACGCGTTCCCGGGGCGCATGCGACGTGGGGGCGGAGCGTCTGGAAGCTCCGCCCGTCGCACTGCAGAGTCGGCGGAGGCGCACGAGGTATTTTTCACGCTCCGCCCCGCTGCAGGCTAAAGTGCGTGGGCGGGAAGCAGTGGGCAGGGTGCCATGTGGCTCCGCCCTTCTCCTGTGGTGTGGGCCAGGCGGCGGGTTCCTCCTCCTGCAGCAGCCACAGGCTCCACCCTGATCCTTCTCCCGCGGGGTGGATCCTTCTCCCGCAATCTCCGTGCGCGTCCCCAATCAGTACCCGCAGCCTCCCGACGCACCCGCTGGCTCCAAGCCTCCCTACCCCAGGTTTCCTGAGAGAGAGACAGAGGGAGAGAGGGGGAAGAGAGAAAACAGGCAATGGGAGGTTGATGGTGAGAGCTTATTGAAAGACAAGAGGGAGGAAACCCACATCCTTCATTCCCCATCCATTCATTTATTGCCTTATTTATTCCATTGAATCTTCACAGCTCTAGAAAAAGCGTGCTACAATTAGTCCCTGTATTAAATGAGGTCACTGAGGCACAGACAGTTTAAGAAATTTGCCAGCAGGGCACAGTGGCTCACTCCGGTAATCCCAGAACTTTGAGAGGGGGAGGAAGGTGGATCCCTTGAGCCCAGGAGTTGGAGACCAGCCTGGCCAACATGGCGAGACCCCGTTTCTACAAAAATTAGCCAAACTGGCTCACGCTTGTAGTCCCAGGTACTCGAGAGGCTGAGGCCGGAGGAGCGTGTGAGCCCAGGAGGCAGTGGCTGCGCTGAGCCGTGATTGTGCCACTGCACTCCAGCCTGGGCAACAGAGTAAGACCCTGTCTCGAAAAAAAAAAAGGAAAAAAGAACTGGCTGGGAGTGGTGGCTCATGCCTGTAATCCCAGCACTTTGGGAGGCCGAGGCGGGCAGATCACGAGATCAGAAGTTCGAGACCAGCCTAGCCAACATGGTGAAACCTCATCTCTACTAAAAATACAAAAATCAGCCAGGCATGGTGGCAGGCACCTATAATCGCAGCTACTAGGGAGCCTGAGGCAGTAGAATCGCTTGAACCTGGGAGGCAGAGGTTGCAGTGAGCCGAGGTTGCGCCACTGCACTCCAGCCTGGGCAACAGAGCAAGACTCCGTCTCAAAAAAAAAAAAGAAATGTACCAGGTCACACAGCAGGTGGATGGTAAGGCTGCGATTGTATTCCAAACCCAGCTTTTAATTGCAGTCAAATGACAGGCTTAAGATTCAAGGACTCCAGTGGAGGGAAGAAACAGCCACAAGAAACTGCTGCCAAATGAGCAAAACAGATTAACCAAGTCTCAATGATTGTTGGAAGGTGGTTGTGGAATAAAATGCAATTGTTTAGAAAGGATTTCTTAAATAGAAAAGACATATGTTTAAAGAAGCAAATTAGTTACCTGGAAATGAAATTCTAAACTATCTGAAAAACCACGTGGGCCGGGCACGGTGGCTCACGCCTGTAATCCCAGCACTTTGGGAGGCCAAGGAAGGAGGATCACTGAGGCCAGCCTGGACAACACAGAGAGACCCCATTTCTTTTTTTTTGTTTGTTGTTTTTTCTTTTTTTGAGACGGAGTCTCGCTCTGCCACCCAGGCTGGAGTGCAGTGGCGCGATTTCGGCTCGCTGCAAGCTCCGCCTCCCAGGTGCACGCCGTTCTCCTGCCTCGCCTCCCGAGTAGCTGGGACTACAGGCGCCCGCCACCACGCCCGGAGAATTTTTTGTATTTTTAGTAGAGACAGAGTTTCACCGTGTTAGCCAGGATGGTCTCGATCTCCTGACCTCGTGATCCACCCGCCTTGGCCTCCCAAAGTGCTGGGATTACAGGTGTGAGCCACCGCGCCCAGCCAAGAGACCCCATTTCTACAAAAAATACAAACAAAAAATTAGCCAGGCATAGCGGAGCTCGCCTGTGGTCCCAGTTATTTGGGAGGATGAGGTGGGAGGCTCACTTGAGCCCAGAAGGTCAAGGCTGCAGTAAGCCATGATGGCACCACTGCACTCCAGCCTACATGACAGAGTGAGATCCTGTCTAAAAAAAGAGAGAGAGAGAGAGAGAGAGACAATTTTTTTTTTTTGAAACAGAATCTCGCTCTGTTGCCCAGGATGTTGGAGTGCAGTGGCACGATCTCAGCTCACCACAACATCTGCCTCCCAGGTTCAAGTGATTCTCGTGCCTCAGCCTCCTGAGTAGCTGAGATTACAGGCGTGCACCACCACACCTGGCTAATTTTTGTAATTTTAGTAGAGACAGGGTTTCACCATGCTGGCCAGGTTGGTCTCTAACTCCTGGCTTCAAGTGATCCACCTGCCTCGGCCTTCCAAAGTGCTGGGATTACAAGCATGAGCCACCGTACCCGGCCAAAGAGACAATTTTTTTTATGTCAGTAAAGATATAGAGACTTTGAGTAGCACAGTTAATAAGCTGTATTGTACACAAAATAGGGCTTGTTAACTATTTTGGCATTACAGATGTTAGGCAAGGTCAGAGGAAAAGGTTAGATAAGAACTTGGCCTTTGGCCGGACGCGGTGGCTCACGCCTGTAATCCCAGCACTTTGGGAGGCCGAGGTGAGTGGATCACCAGGTCAGGGGATGGAGACCATCCTGGCCAACATGGTGAAACCCCGTCTCTACTAAAAATACAAAAATTAGCTGGGTGTGGCGGTGTGTGCCTGTAATCCCAGCTACTCGGGAGGCTGAGGCAGGAGAATAGCTTGAACCCAGGAGGTGGAGGTTGCAGTGAGCCGAGATCGCGCCACTGCGCTCCAGTCTGGCGACAAAGCTAGACTCCATCTCAAAAAAAAAAAAAAAAGAAAAGAAAAGAAAAGAGAAGAAAAAAAAGAACGTGGCCTTAAACACCACCGCCCCCTAGAGGCTCTCTTGGGTACTTTCACTTGCTCACTGCATCAAATCTTGAAACCAGATCAAAACTGAAGCTTCCACAAGCACACCCTAATTCAGGGACTCCCACCTGAGTAGAGAGGCCTGAAGAACCATCCGCAGAGGGTCACAGGACAGCTGGACACCCTGACAGCCCAGATCACTGAAAGGTAAAGATGGAAATCATGGACTGGGTGCGGTGGCTCACGCCTGTAATCCCAGCACTACAGGAGGCCGAGGTGGGTGGATCACTTGAGGTCAGGAGTTCAAGACCAGCCTGGCCAACATCGCAAAACCCCATCTCTACTAAGAATACAAAAATTAGCTGGGTGTGGGGGTGCACGCCTGTATTCCCAGCTACTTGGGAGGCTGAGGCAGGAGAATCGCTTGAACCCGGGATGGGGAGGTTGCAGTGTGCTGAGATCGTGCCACTGCACTCCAACCTGGGCAACAGAGTGAGACCCTGTCTCAAAAAATAAATAAATAAAAATTAGAGCATATAGAAATGAATAGGCTGGGTGGGGTGGCTCATGACTGTAATCCTAGCACTTTGGGAGGCCAAGCCAGGCGGATCACCAGAGGTCAGGAGTTCAAGACCAACCTGGCCAACATGGTGAGACCCTGTCTCTACTAAAAATACAAAAATTAGCAGAGCGTGGGGGCACATGCCTGTAATCCCAGCTTCTAGGGAGGCTCAGGCAGGAGAATTACTTGAACCCTGGAAGTGGAGGTTGCAGTGAGCCGAGATCATGCCACTGCACTCCAGCCTGGGTGACAGAGCGAGACTCCGTCTCAAAAAAGAAGGAAAAAAAAAAGGAAATGAATAGTAATGAGCAAACATCATAGAAAATCTATGGGGATGCAGTCAAAGTTATACATGGAGAGAAACGGATAACTTCACTTGTTTTTATTAGTTAGCATGAAGAATCAAAGCAATATATAAATTAAGTATTTATTTCAACATTCTAGAAAAACACCTGTAAAATAAACCCCCCAAAAAAGATGGAAGGAAATTAGAAAGTAAAGAGCAGAAATTAGTTACTTTAAAAGAAAGAGTAGGCTGGGCCTCAAAAAAAAAAAAAAAAGAAAGAGTAGAATTGATGAATAAAATCGAGCTATTTAATAGATATAGTTACTAAGATTTTTCTAGGAAAAAATTCTGGTAAGTGTGACTGAGAGAAAAGGAGAGAGAAAAAGAAAATATGGGACATTCAGATGAAGAATGAAGGTTTATTCACAGAGATGAAAACAGTTAAAATTATAAAAGAAAATTATGTGCAATTGTTTGCCTACATTTTTGAAATCTATATGGGATGCTTATATGTTGCAAACTGTAAAAACCAATTCTAGAAAAAATTAAAACCCCAAATAGACCAATAACAAAAGAACACATTGAAAACGTATCAAAAGCCATGTCAGGAAAAGACACTTAATCCAGATCTTTTTGTGGACAAGTTCTATCAAATGTGGAATAATCAGATAATTGTGATTTAATTTAGACTCTTAGAAAACAAAGCTGGGCGCGGTGGCTGACGCCTGTAATCCCAACATCTTGGGAGGCTAAGGCGGGAGGATCCCTTGAGCCCAGGAGTTCAAGACCAGCCTGGACAATAGTGAGTCCCCCATCTCTATAAAAAAACTAAAAAATTGCTGGGAGACTGAAGTGGGAAGATTGCTTGAACCCAAGAGTTCGAGGCTACAATGAGTCGGAACCGCACCACTGCACTTCAGTCTGGGTAACAGAGTGAGACCCTATCTCAAAAAAAAAAAAAAAAAAAAAAAAAAGGGCAGGGTGCGGTGGCTCACGCCTGTAATCCCAGCACTTTGGGAGGCCGAGGCAGGTGAATCACGAGGTCAGAAGATCCAGACCATCCTGGCTAACACGGTGAAACCCTGTCTCAACTAAAATACAAAAACAAAAATTAGCCGGGTGTGGTGGCGGGCACCTGTAGTCCCAGCTACTCGGGAGGCTGAGGCAGGAGAATGATGTGAACCTGGGAGGTGGAACTTGCAGTGAGCCGAGATCGCACCATTGTACTCCAGCCTGGGCGAGAGCCAGACTCCGTCTCAAAAAAAAAAAAAAAAAAAATTAGCCAGGCGTGGTGGTGGGCACCTGTAATCCCAGCACTTTGGGAGGCCGAGGCGGGTGGATCACCTGAGGTTAGGAGTTCAAGACCAGCCTGGCCAACATGGTGAAACCCTGTCTCTACTAAAATACAAAAATTAGCCGGGCGTGGTGGTGGACACTTGTAATCCCAGCTACTCGGAAGGCTGAGGCAGGAGAATTGCCCGAACCTGGGAGGCAGAGGTTGTAGTGAGCCGAGATCGAGATGGCGCCATTGCACTCCAGCCTGAGTGACACAGCAAGACTCCATCTCAAAAAAAAAAGGGAAACGTTGCAAGGAAAGCACTTGGTGCAGTCCGGGGTAGTCAGTGATTGTTACGGTTATGCAGGGGTCTGTTTTGTTCATCGACAGGGATCCCTGCACCTGCCGTGAGGCCATGTGTGTCACTCTGAGGCTGCCGGGAGAGCCTGCAGCCAAGAGCCCTGATGCTGCCTCCTCCAATGGCTAAGCGGACGCCCTCACTCAGCTCAGGCGCAGGAAGCCAGCACTGCTGAGAGCAGGCAACTGGCTCCGTAGGAGTGAGGATACTGCTCTGACAGCCACAGAGGCGCACATGACTCCCCCGTTAGCTCATCCTCTGTGTGGCAGATCACCTCTGCCGCCTTCCCGTCTGGGAGCACCTGAGTCACTGTGGTCACGTCTGCAGGCAACAGACAAAGGGTCCCCATTCGGGCAGGGATGGACACCTGTTTGTCCCGACCCACCCGGTAGGGCCTCAGGGCCACCATGGTGAGCAGGCTGAAGGGAGGTGACCTCTCAGGAGGACACCAGACTGCTGCACACCTGGACACCGGAGAGAGCTTACCTGTGATATCACCCACGTGCTGGGGTGACTCAGTGCTCCTCTCTCGGGTGGAAGTTGCGTTCAGTGCTGCCGCAGTTCCTCCAACGTCTCCATGGCAACGTTCACACGGATTTCATAGAACATAAGGTGTTTGAGCTGGAAGGGACCTCAGAGATCGGCTCCTCCTGCCCCCTCATTTCATGGAGAGGGGAGCAGGCCCAGACAGGGAATGCCACATGCCCAGGGGCACATAGCAAGCCGGGGACCCCGCGGAGGGCACAGACCGCTGAGCTCCAGAGGAGGGTCTTGGGAGGTGCCCTGGGGGCACAGGCCGTGGCAGCTTTGCCACTCCCTGGCTTGCTAAGAGCCCCTTGAAGTCCAGCCCAGCTCTCTGCTGCTCAGCCACAGAGCTCTCGCTCGAGTGCCTGGTGGGAACAGGAGTAGGCAGGACAGGGCCCTGTCCTCAGGAGGCTCCGAGGCTGCTACAGCGGCCATGCAGCCGCTGGGGAAGGGCTGGAGAGCATCCAGGGAGCCAGAAGTGGGGCAGGAGGAGCCAGGGCAGGCTCCTTTGAGGAGGGGGCTCCAGGCAGAGTCTGGAAGCCTGAGGAGGCCTCACTCGTGCCTGCGCCCCCTCTCCTGGCACACAAGGGCCAGCCCGAGGGCCCCACTCTGGGGGCAGAGTGTAGGGAAGAGGCTGGAAAACGGGGGCCAGAAAGAGACTGTCCTGATCCATGGCTCCCAGGGGTCGTTTTGGCTGGGGGCTCACAGCACACATCCTTCCAGACACCCAGGACAGTCAGAAGGAACTGGCAGGAGTTAGAGGGCACGGTGTAAGGATGCCAGGGGGCCGGGCCGTCAGAGGGTAACAGGAGCGAAAGTCCCAGAGCAAGGCCCCAAGGAGACCCAGGGCGCTCTCTCCCCTCGAGGACAGGAACCCGTGGAGACCTTCCCCTCCCTGACAGAGCCAGCTCTGCACCAGAAGGGTGGGGGGCTGTAGCACCCCTCCCAGGGGAACACGGACCTCACTCTCCGCCCCCAGCTCCCAGGGCCCATCTCAAACTCGGACCCTGTCTCAGGGACCTGCCCTGGCCCACAGGACTCCTCTCTTCTCCAGGTCTGAAGATGCCAAGAGTCCGGACATCCCAAGGCCTCCCTGCTGAACTTTCCCACCATGCCGGCCCCTGCCTTGCCCTCGCTGGCCCCCGCCTTGCCCTCGCTGGCCCCCGCCTTGCCCTTGCTGGCTGCCTTTTCTAGTTTTATTTGTTGTTGTTGTTGTTGTTGTTGTTTTTTGAGATGGAGTCTTGTTCCGTCGCCCAGGCTGGAGTGCGGTGGCGCGATCTCAGCTCACTGCAAGTTCCACCTCCCAGGTTCACACGATTCTTCTGCCTCAGCCTCCCGAGTAGCTGGGACTACAGGCGCCCGCCACCACACCCGGCTAATTTTTTGTATTTTTAGTAGAGACAGGGTTTCACTGTGTTAGCCAGGATGGTCTCGATCTCCTGACCTCGTGATCTGCCTGCCTCGGCCTCCCAAAGTGCCGCTGGGATTACAGGCGTGAGCCACCGCACCCGGCCTTTTCTTTTTTTTTTTTTTTTTTTCTGTTGAGACCAAGTTTCGCTCTTGTCGCCCAGGCTGGAGTACGATGGCGCGATCTCGGCTCACCACAACCTCCGCCTCCTGGGTTCAAGCGATTCTCCTGCCTCAGCCTCCTGAGTAGCTGGGACTACAGGCGCCAGCCACCACACCTGGCTAATTTTGTATTTTTAGTAGAGACGGGGTTTCTCCATGTTGGCCAGGCTGGTCTTGAACTCCCAACCTCAGGTGATCTGCCTGCCTCGGCCTCCCAAAGTGCTGGGGTTTAATCCATCTTTAGTCCACTGCAGCATCCCACTGGTCTCTGCCCATGGGCATGGACTCTGACCCTCCCTTCCCTGCCTCCAGGCCTACAGCTTCTTTCCTGAAGGTCCTCTCTGTTCCTATTACCCCTCCCCTGGGTGACTGCAACCCCCATCAATCTAATCTCCAGGCCTACAGGCTCCACCATCCATCCCCTCCTGCCAGTCCCCAATATTCCTGTAGCACAGCGTCCTCTGTTGTTCTGCTCAAAAGCCACGCACAGCTCTCTACTTCCCGCTGTACAATTTCCAAGCTCCTAGGAATGACACTCAGGTTTCCCTTCCCAGCTGACCCCATCCTACCTTACCAGCTTGATTACCTCCCGTTTCCTCCAAGGAACTGGGCCACACTTTGACCACCTCGGCACAAAGTGCCCATCTCCTAGCACTCTCAGCCTATGCATATTGACTCCCTCCACCTGGGGACTGTCTTTCTCTCTCGTGTCGGACTCTAGCTCAATCCTCAAAGCCCAGTGCAAACCCTCCCTCCTCCAGAAGCCTTGCCCTCACTACTGATCACACTTGCCTTAAATCTTTGTTAGCAAGGACATGTCCTCCTGAAGTGAGGCCTGTGTTTCTAAGTCACATTTCTTTCTCTTTTCTTTTCTTTCTTTTTTTTTCCCCCAGAGTCTCGCTCTGTCACCCAGGCTGGAATGCAACAGCACAATCTCAGCTCACTGCAACCTCCTCCTCCTGGGGTCAAGCGATTCTCCTGCCTCAGCCTCCCGAGTAGCTGGGATTACAGGCGTATGACACCAGGCCTGGCTAATTTTTGTATTTTTAGTAGAGACGGGGTTTCACCATGTTGGCCAGGCTGGTCTCAAACTCCTGGCCTCAAGTGATCTGCCTGCTCAGCCTCCCAAAGTGCTGGGATTACAGGCGTGAGCCACCACACCTGGCCTCTTTCACCAATTTAATAACTGCTTATGGAGGCCCAGAGCTGGCTGCTGGGGACAGCAGTTGACCAAGACAAGCTGCTTCCTGTGCCCGGAGAGCTTACACTCCAGAGGGTGAAACAGATGGCAAACACAGCAACCAAGAGACATAATGATCAAAGATTCCGAGGCCTGCTGGAAGCCAAGAGAGGGGTCTGTGATGCAGGCACCCAGAGCTCCCCATTTTCAAGAGAAACCAGAGACTTGGATTTTTATGTAAACTCTCCTAATTTTAAAGGTTGCCAGCGCAAACCCGTTTCCTCTGCTCTCTCAAGGCTCCCCTCCCTGCCTGGCCTCCCACTTTCTCCAGCGCGCCTGCCTCCTTCTCTTCCTGGGGGCCCCATCCGCACTCCTCCCCCTGCAGGATGCCCTACTTGCACCCAACTCCTCCTGCTGCCCACGCCCTGGGGGTACCTGAGCAGCAGCTGGCAGGACGGGGTCCACTGGACTGGGAGTCCACTGCCCAGGACCCTGGGGCCAGTGCACAGCAGCTGCTGAGGCCCCCAGCTCAGACCCGGGGCCAGCCATCCTGAAAGAGGCCTTGTAGCGCGGGTGGACACCTGGAGTCCCCAGGGCTGCAGCTGCAGAAGCTAAATGCCTCTACCCAGGCCCAGTGCACACACACTGGGGGTTGGTCTGGAAGAGCTGGGGGGCCAGAGGAGTGAGACAAGGAAGGGTTCTGAGAGGGCTTCCGGGTTTGCCCCCCAGCTCTGCCAGGTTCCTGGGGATTAAGTCTGCCATGGGACGGTTTATGTTCTCTGGAGCTGGAGTTCCCAGGAACAAATCCTAGCTCTGCCCTTCCTAGCCTGCTGACCTTGCACAGGCTCCTTGCCTTTCTGGGCCTCGGTTTCCCCATCTGGACACTGAGGGCAGTACCCACCTTGCAGGATAACTTTGAAGAGGCCGTGTGCCTGGCACACAACAGTGCTTGCTGTAGGGCAGGCTTCCACGGCCTCTGCCAGGCCCTCTTGAGGAATCACTCTGCTGGGCAGTGCCCCTCCATCTGTGTTTTCTCAGGCCTCTGACCTGAGAGGCAGCCAATTGTTTGGACTCTGGGCACTGCCAGCTGGGAGGGCTCAGGTCTCTGAAGGGCCCAAGGTCCTGGTGACAGCTGTCAGGTCTCCGGGGACAGCCGGGTCATCTCTCCAGCTCCCAAAGAAACACCAAGAAGCCCCCGCATGCCAAGGACACCACCCCTCTGGACCACTGTGCCCCAGCTCCGACCACTACAGTACCATCTTCTCTGTGAGAGGCGGTGACAGAGCTCCAGTGCAGCCCAGGCTGGGGAGGTGGGTCTGCCAGGGACCAGCTTAGGATTTGGAGAATTGGCCCTGGCCACCTGAAGGTCCGAACCTGGAGGGGAAGGACAAGGGGCAAGCCACACAGCCTGGGCAGGGGCCTCTGCTTTCCACCTTTCAGACCCTGAGGGCAGAGTCCCGTGGGAGGGGACCCTCAGGGGGCCGGGGGCTGGCTGCCACGGCGACTTCCTCCTTCCCGCAGATCCCCAGGAGTGCACAGCAGGCAGAAGCTGTGGGGGAGATCGCCGCGCCCGCTGTGTCCTCCCGGTGACCAGCTGTCACCTGAACCCAGGGCGTCTGCCCCAGCAGCCTGGTGTGTTTGCCAAGCCAGGGCTGGAGCTTCCTGGACCTGCCTACCCTGGAGGGGATGGAGCAGTGAAGGGCACCGGGCCAAGCGCTAGGCATCTGGGGCTAAGGAGACAGAAGCTCGCGGTGCCCGTCCATGCGGGCCCTCTGCCCCAGCACCCACATCTCAGGACACCCCTTCCTCCCAGGTCTGGCGGTCCAGTTTGGGGGTCACCGAGCTGGGGTGGTGTGCAGCCAGCAGAGGGGATTCAGGATCCCGGGGTGACTCCTGGCCCAGGCCTGCCACCCCACAGCTGGCTCCTGGCCCCAAGGCAGCCCCGGGCAGGGGTCGTGGTCGGGGGCGGGACGGGACCCGGACCTCCTGACCCCCCCACCCCACGCCGAGTGGGGGTGTATTTGCATGTCCCCGCCCCGCGCACGGCATTGGCGGCGGCGGCGGGAGGCCGGGCCTGAGTGGCTGCGCGCCCGTGGAGCGGCGGGGGCGGGGCGCGAGCCGGGCGCCTGGGATGATGCCGCCGCCGCCGCCAGGGGAAGGGTTCGGGTCCGGATCGGGCTCGGCGGGCGCGGGGTGCGGGACGGCCCAGGGCACGGCGGCTGCAGCGGGAGCACACTGAGCGCCCGCCCGCCATGTCCAGGAAGAAGACCCCCAAGAGCAAAGGGGCCAGCATCCCCGCTGCCTCCACGCTGCCCACCGCCAACGGGGCCCGACCGGCGCGCTCCGGGACTGCGCTTTCCGGCCCCGACGCGCCGCCCAACGGGCCCTTGCAGCCCGGCCGGCCCTCGCTTGGCGGCGGTGTCGACTTCTACGACGTCGCCTTCAAGGTGAGCCAAGCACCCGCCCCCAGGCCAGCGCAGCAGGTGGCGCCCGGCCTGAGCCAAGGGTTGGGGGTCGGACAGGGGGTGCAGGGCCCGCGGCCCCAGGGCGCGGAGCCCACGCGGGAGGAACCCCGTGGGGCTTGTACGGTGCATCGTGCACACACAGCTGTCCATCCCAGGTCTGGGGTATCCAACAGCTGGCAGGGCCTGTCCGCCACCCCCAGGCGGCATGGTGGCACAAGGGGTCCCGCGACCATCAGTGCCTGCGTCCCGCGCCCCAATGCCCTGGCCCCCGCTCGGGGTCTCACCATTTCCCGTATGCTGCCCTCCCTCAACCCAGCGGCTGTGGGCCTTTTTTTTTTTTTTGCTGGGGGGAAGAGGTTTGCCAGATGGATGGGGAACCCTGGGACTCCAGACCAAGGCAGAGGCTGTGTGGACTTGGCAGGGGGCTGGGAGGACCATCTTTGGGTTTGGTAGCACAGGTTTCGGGGAGAAGGCCTGACTGCTGCCCACTTGCACCTCCCCCCAACCTCAGACTTGGCCCAGGTCCCTCTTCAGATCGAGATCTGATCCTAATGGGGCAAATTCCTCTTGAGCCTTGCTGGGGTCATGTCCCTACTGGGATGTGGAGAAGCCCCCGGCAGAGGCCTCCCCAAGTCTCTTAGGAGGTACCCAGCTGCCACCCCACTTGCTCCTCTCCCAGATGCTGTCCACCGTGTGGGGGTATGGACGTTAGGGAGGGTCCGGGATGCAGGTGGCTGCCCTCACTCCCCGCTGACTGAGACGGCCACTGTGCAGAAGGACAGAGCAGCCCCAGCCTTTCAGAGGCAGACGCTGGGTGTCCAGCCCATCGGGGTCCCTGGCCCCGCTGAGCCTGCAGGCCTGGGCTGCCTCCCTCCACTCCTGCCCCTCACCTGCAGCCCCCTTCTGACCAGGCCAGCTCAGGGCAGACCAGACTCCCCCCAACCCTCCTGCTTGTCCTAGGTCATGCTGGTGGGGGACTCGGGCGTGGGGAAGACCTGTCTGCTGGTGCGATTCAAGGACGGTGCTTTCCTGGCGGGGACCTTCATCTCCACCGTAGGCATTGACTTCCGGGTGAGTGGAGGCCCTGGCCTGGCCGCACATCAGAGTCCTGCCGGTACCCCTGAGCAGCAAGTTCTCTGTGATCCCCGTGGTACCGACAGGCTCGAGGCCTGGACCCCGGAAGCTGCCTGCCTCGACCTTCCAACACCTGGGCTGGTGGCTGCACCCGACAAGCATAGTTAGTTGCCCTACGCCAGGGGCTGGCATTACCCAGGAACCATATCCTGTGCCTTGGGGGAGGCGGACACTGTTGCCTACAGGGTGGTGGGTCAGAGGAAGTCAAGGGCCACGTCCACGTGGGGCCAGCAGTGCTGCCTCGGTACAGAGGCCTTACTGGGCCCTAGAAGCACGTGCTCCCTGCAGAGCCTGAGCGAGGGTTTCCAGGGCTTGCCTAGGGGAGAGGACCCTGCTCTTGGGTGAGGAGCGCCCACCCCCACCCCCACCAGCTGGAATTCCTCGTGCTGAGGTGCCGGCTTGTCCTCAGCAAATCTTAAATTTGCATTTTTCTCACCCTTTAATTAGAGCCAGTTAGAGGGAGGATGGAGGAAGGGCTGTTCCAGGGACAGGAAAAGGGGCTCCCTCCAGTCTGGGGAGCTGTTCTCTACCCCGTCTGGGGGTTCCAAGTCCCCTCAAGTCCTCTGGGATGGAGTGACAACTGAAGTGCCCGAGGGGGGGCAGGCCAGTCCTGTCTGGTCCCCACTTCCCCACCTCCCTCTTGGCTCTCGGGCAGGTGGTAAGAGGTGAGGCCATTTGGTTCGCACTCTCGTTCAGGGTGCCAGGGAAGGCGGTGTCCTCCCCAGCCCAGCAGATGGCCCTGCCTGGTTCCCGGGAGACCCAGAAGCACTCTGACAGCAGGAGCTCAGGCTGAGGGAGGTGGCACAGGTTCCAGCTGCCCAGGGCCTCAGACTGCGGCTGAAGCCCCCCGCCCCCACCCCAACAGATGGGACTGGGGCTAGACCACTCCCTGCCTTACGTCTCATCGTCAACTGGGAGGGCCCGGCTGGGGACGCTGCCTGGCAGTTCTGGGATCTGCGGTTACTGCCTTGGGTCAGACAGGCCCAGGCCCAGCCCTGACAATCCCAGCAAGGAGTGGCTTTAATTTTTTATTCTTTTGAAGCAGGGTCTCACTCTGTCGCCCTGGCTGGAGTGCAGTGGTGATCATGGTGGACTGCAACCTCTAACTTCTGGGTTCAAGCCATCCTGAGTCTTTCAAATTAGCAAAAAGAGCTACTGGGGAGGCTGAGGCGTTGCAGCTCGTTAGTTACTGCACCCATTTGCAGATGAGGAAACCGAGGCAGTGTCAGTAAGAGGCCTGGTGGGGTCATGAGTTCAAATAAGTCAGCGTAAGAGGCTCTAAGCAGGAATAGTGCAGAGGCTGCGGGGAGAGGCCTGCACTTGCAGGTGTGGGTGAGGTCAAATTGGCTTAAGGGAAGCCTGCAGGGGCTGGGCTGGACCTGGGAGCTGGGAGGTCTCGGGACAGGAAGGCAGTGAAGCTAGTGGGGCCAGAGGCTGGGCTGGGCCCATGCCAGAGCTGCCTGGTTCTGTCTGTTTCAGAACAAAGTTCTGGACGTGGATGGTGTGAAGGTGAAGCTGCAGGTAAGGTGACTGGCAGAGGACAAGTTGGGGGACAAGGGACACCAGGGAGGGGCTGGACAGCCTGACCAGTGCCTGTCGCTGCAGATGTGGGACACAGCTGGTCAGGAGCGGTTCCGCAGTGTTACCCATGCCTACTACCGGGATGCTCATGGTGAGCCCCTGGGTACCTGGGCTGATTGGGGCGGCGGTCTGAGCACCTGAGGGTGCAGGTGATGGTGGATGTCCTCACTGCCCTCTGTCCCCAGCTCTGCTGCTGCTCTACGATGTCACCAACAAGGCCTCCTTTGACAACATCCAGGTCAGTGGCTTTTCTGGTGGGGTGAAAGGGCCCTGATAGGGCCTGAGCCATCCCAACCTCCTTCTGGTAGATGGCATCAGGGTTCCAAAGGACCCCGCTGAGAGAGGGGAGGGGGAAATGACAGCCTTCTGGGCTGGAGGTGGCCCAAATGGACCTGAGTGCCATTCCAGCTCCCTCAGCAGGAGCCTTTGTGTAAGGGACCTGTAAGGTGGGCTTCTGTATGTGGTACACGGGGGGTTATCACTTCTAAAGACACGTATCCTGGCCAGGCATGGCGGCTCACCTGAGTTCAGGAGTTCGAGACCAGCCTGGCCAACATGGGGAAACCCCATCTCTACTCAAAATACAAAAATTAGCCGGGCGTGGTGGCACACACCTGTAATCCCAGCTACTCAGGAGACTGAGGTTGCAGTGAGCCAAGACTGTGCCACGGCACTCCAGCCTGGACAACAGAGCAAAACTGTCTCAAAAAAATAAAATGGGCCGGGTGTGGTGGCTCACACCTGTAATCCCACCACCTTGGGAGGCTGAGGTGGGCGGATCACGAGGTCAGGAGTTGGAGACCAGCCTGATCAACATGGTGAAACCCCGTCTCTACTAAAGATACAAAAAATTAGCTGGGCGTGGTGGTGCGTACCTGTAATCCCAGTCACTTGGGAGGCTGAACCCTCCCAAGGTTCTCTGAACCCCAGGAGAATAGCTTGAACCCAGGAGATGGAGACTGCAGTGAGTCGAGATGGAGCCATTGCACTCCAGCCTGGGAAACAGGGCGAGACTCTGTCTCAAAAAAAAAAAAAAAAAAAAGATAAAGACAGGTGCCCTCTACAGTGTGACCTGGAGGGCCAAAGTTCTGGGGCATGGGGCAAGCCATGCAGGGAGCCCCAGCCTGGTCGGCTGCCTCCCACAGGCCTGGCTGACCGAGATCCACGAGTACGCCCAGCACGACGTGGCGCTCATGCTGCTGGGGAACAAGGTGGGAGGCCCGGCTGTCCTCACCTGGGCCACGGGGCAGGGCAGGTGAGGGGGCAGGGGCCAACCATGGGCCAGCTGTCACCAAGACCCTGTGCCTGGGCCAGGTGGACTCTGCCCATGAGCGTGTGGTGAAGAGGGAGGACGGGGAGAAGCTGGCCAAGGTGAGTCAGGGCAGGGGGGTGGTGAGGGGGTGCCCCTGGAGGCTGCGAGCCTAGGCTGTCCCCGCCAGGCCACCACCTGGCTGGCAGCAGCTGTTTACAGGAGTATGGACTGCCCTTCATGGAGACCAGCGCCAAGACGGGCCTCAACGTGGACTTGGCCTTCACAGCCATAGCAAAGTAAGTCCTGCCAGTCACCAGGACTCCCCCAGCCCAGGGCCTGAATCCTCATTAGAGTCCAGGCCATCGTGTCCCCTTGTCACCCCCGCTCCGCAGGGAGTTGAAGCAGCGCTCCATGAAGGCTCCCAGCGAGCCGCGCTTCCGGCTGCATGATTACGTTAAGAGGGAGGGTCGAGGAGCCTCCTGCTGCCGCCCTTGAACCTGGCTGAGCTCAGTCCTCTGGAGGAAGCCGCCCAGCCCCTAGAAGGCTGGACAGAGGGTCTCCAGGCCCTTCTGACTTTGTTGCCCAGTGGCCAATGCCCGAGTGTCTGTTTTCAGGAGCCCCAGGTCAAGCCTTGTCCCTTCCTCCTCCCAGCAACAGTCCCAACAAGCAGGCTTCTGAGAGCCCGTGGCCGCACACTGGCCGCCACGGAAAAGCAGTCTTCTGCACGGGACGGGGAGCAGCAAGTGGACAGACTTTGCCACGGTGCTCTGCTGCCCCCTCCTGGGCACGTCCAGGTGAGGGAGGGCTGGGGCTGGCACCACGCACAGTGCCTAACCCTAGAAAAGCCATGTCTTCCGCCGCACATGCTCAGGCAGCTAAGGGAGGACGCCTGCCCACGCCTGGGACAGAAGGCTTCACTGCTAATCACATCGTGCATCTGTGTGTCCTGGGAGCTGCCTGCTCCCGGCCCACCCTCTAGGAGGCTCTGGCTCAAACAGCAATAGGGTCTTCCTCACTGACGTTGGAGGATGCCTGTGGCCTTGTGATAAAATGTGGGAAATCACAGAAAACACCAGAAACAACAACTGCCAGCCCGGCCTGGCCACAGCTGAGGTCTGTGATTTCCGAGCACGCTCCACTTTGCACTCAACTTGGCCTTTTAATTGCAAGCCTTTGTTTTCAGTCCTAGTGAATAAAGTTGTGTTTTCTGGAGCGTCTGTCTCATCTGTTGAAAAAAAATCCACTTCTAGAGCAGGATGCTGGAGTTTGAGAGACTCAGCAAGGCCCAGAACCCTCAGCAGGTGTGTGGCTACCGTTCCTCCATGGCCCATGGCTGCCTCCCTAAGGAGACACATGGGAACCCTAGGTAGTGTCAACTTCCCTCCACAAATCTCAAAAGCCTTTTTGGACTCACCCTGGGGCAAAAGGCATGAAAAACAGTATTTGGCTGGGCGTGGTGGCTCACACCTGTAATCCCAGCACTTTGGGAGGCTGAGGTGGGCAGATCACCTGAGGTCAGGAGTTTGAGACCAGCCTAACACGGAGAAACCCCGTCTCTACTAAAAATACAAAATTAGCCGGGCGTGGTGGTGGGCGCCTGTTAATTCCAGCCACTTGGGAGGCTCAGGCAGGAAAATCGCTTGAGGCGGAGGTTGTGCCATCGCACTCCCGCCTGGGAAACGAGCAAAACTCCGTCTCAAAAAAAAAAAAAAAAAAAAAGATCACGGGCAGAAATGGAGAAGGCAATCCCAAGAGATGAAAAGTCACTGGTAACGAGCTTCCGTTTTCATGTCTCTACCCTTTTGCAAGATTGCCTGTGGATCAGCCAGACCTCTGGGGTGCCAGAATAGGAAAATAAAGACACTTGAGAGAAAACCGAATCAACTCACTACCTTTGCTTTATTGCTAAGCACTTCAATAGACACAGCGCCCACCTTACCGCTAGGCCCTCCGGATTGAGGTTTACTTAGGTTCAAAACTTGCAGCCGGCTCGCGACGAAACCTGAAAGTCAGCGCCAAAATGTAGACATTAAGTCCCCACTCCTTCGTTTCGGGCAACACCTGTTTCCACTCTCAGCTCCCCGTCAGGAGTGCGCACCCTCAAGCCTCAGTCTTGCTAAATAATCAGACTGCACGTGCAGTTTTCATACGAGGTGTCAGAAGTCAAAGCAATTCATCACAGACTGGGAGAATAAGGGAACCCAAGCCCGGCCCAGTCTTACCTGCAGGTAGCTGAGGGCCTGAGATTCGGGAAGAAACCTTTAAACGCTAAGGGACAAAGTGGAGCGTAGGCCAGGCCTGGACGCCCAGGGACCTAGCCGGCCTGCAGCGTTCGGACGGCCCTCAAAGCCACGCTCGTGGCTCAGTTCGTCCCAAGATCGTAGCACATGGCGAACGTATTAACAAACCTCTTCCGCCTCGGACTCGACCCCAAAAAGACAGGGGCGGGCGAGGCTCAAGCTTTTATAGAAACTGTCCCACCTCTGTCATTGGGCTATCCTGGCGGAAGTGCCCGCCTTCCCTTGCCGCTGGTACGCTCCGCTCCCTGCCGCGTTGTTTTCACCAATCGTACCGTGGCATTTCTTTTGGAGACGGTCTCTCAGACCCAGACCCGAAGCTCCTCCCTTATGCAGAGTCCGTGAAGCCTAACGGTGAGTGACGGATGAACAAAGCCAATCAGACTTCGATCTGCAACATAGAGTGATTCTGAAGCTGCCAATCCCGCCCCGCGACGACGAGGCCGCCGGAAGTCGTAGTTTCGGAAGTCCCGCGCGTGAGGCAGCCGCCCGGGTCCTGAGAGGCGGGGAACTACACGTCCCGGCGGGCGCAGCGGCCTGGCGCTTCCGGCTCGCGCGTCTAGTCCCTTTCCCGGCCGGCGGCCGAGGGGGCATCATGAAGCGGGCTGGCGGCGCTGCCGCTCCCGGGCGGCCGCGGGCGGGTGAGTGTCCCCGCGGCGCGCCCGACCCGGGGCTCGCGCCTCGGGACCGCGCGGTGGGGCGGGATCGGGCGCGTGGAGATCGAGGCGAGGCGAGGCGAGGCGAGGCGAGGCGAGGGGTCGGGCCAGGGCGGGGAGGGGGGGGCGGGGCTGAGACGGTCGGGGTCGGGGTCGGGGTCGGGGTCGGGGTCCGCGTCGCTGTCCGTCCGCCATTCAGTAGTCCGTCCCTCGTTCCGTCCTGTTCTCGCGCAGTTCTTTACTCATTCCTTCTTCCTGCATTCCCCGAGACTCCCGGGTGCCAGGCACTGTTCTGGGCGCCGGGAGACTGCGGAGAACACGGTCCCAGTTCTCCTGTGCTCGGCGTCTGCTGCAGGGTTCCCCAACCTCCGCACCATCGACCACGCGGCCCGGGTCGCTTTTTGCTGCGAGGAGCTGCCCTGTACATTGTAGGATGTGGAACAGCTTGCCTGGCTCCTGGCCGCTAGATACCAGTAAACACCACCCCTTCCTCAATTGCGATAACAAATGTCTCCATGCATTGGCAAATGTCTCCTGCGGAACAACTCCCCTCATCCCCGATCTAGACAGACAGGGTGGTGGGATTGACAATAGGTAGTTAAAATCATGGGGAGCGGCGGTATGTGCTGTGAAAGAAAGAAAGAGGGTGCTGAAAAAGTGAGTACTGGCCGGGGGTAGGGGCGGCGCTACCGTTAGCCAAAGGCCTGTTGGAGAAGCAGCCAGTCCCAGGACATGCAGGAGGAGCATTCCAAGCAGAGGGAACCAGATGTACATAGGCCTGGGGTGAGAAGGGGCCTGACGCACCCCAGCAAGCACTGGCAAGTGGAGAGGTGAAGTCGATGAGGCCGGACCAGGTTCACAGGGTGCATGGCGGGGTGGGGCGGGGGGGTTATTGTGCTGGCAAATGACTTGGGATTGAGGAAGCGCTGGAGAGGCGGTCCGATCTAGGTCCAGTAAAGAGCTTTCTAACTGTGTGTGGACCACAGACTTCAGAGTTCACTGGGGAAGCAGGAGAGAGGGAGGCTAGGCCATCGTCTCCTAGTCCCCACTGCGGTCCTGCTGTCAAGATACGGTTGTCTTGAGCCAGGCCAGAGTGGTCAGCTGGAGTTGAGTCTGGAGTCCAGGGGCAGGGGCCTGCTGGAGCCCACCCTGCTCTTGGGGGTGAGGGGCTGCTGGCTTGCTCAGGAATTTCATGCCGCCCAGCCTGTCTGCCCACCTTTCTCACTACCCCTCAGACCCCTTCCTGGGCACACACAGGCCCCCTAGCCCTCGCCAAGTGAGGAGCTTCCCTCTTCCTCATTCCTTCTCTTTGGGCCTCTCCCTTCCTAGACCCCTTCCCTGTGCCTCTCTGTTGCGAATATCCTGACTTCACTGTTCTGGGCATTCATAGTTCTCTGTGGAAGCCTCGGGCCCCGTGTCCTGAGGGGGAGCAGTGGTATGGGCAGCCTGGCCTAAGGAGGGGAGGGGCTGGGAGTCGGCACCCCAACCTGACGCCCCAACCTGAGGGTCTCTGGTGAAGTGACTTCCACCGTGGCCCACTAGGGCCAAGTGTCACGATATTTCTGGAAGTGAATGGAAAAGTTCAGGGTCTTTGGCACCCACCGAAAACTGCCTTTGGCAGATTGAATGGCGATTGGTGGGGCTCCTGCCCCTCTGTCTGCCTGTGTCCCCCACCAGGCTCCTAGCTCCTCCCGGGTCAGATTCGTGTTCAGCCATCACACATCCCCACCCTCCCGCATGGGGCCTGGCACCCCGTGGTTGGTGTGACTCTCGGCCAGCTGGTTGGACAAGGAATGAGCAGTTTGGGGAAAGGAGGAAGATGCAGTTGAAGAGCCTCCTGGCCAGGAGGCCTGGGCAGCCTGGCTCTGGGATGCAGCCACTCCCCGGCTTGGCATGGGACTGGCTCAGGCGCTGCCGGGGCTCCTGGATGTGTGGCAGCCATGGACGAAGCAGAAGGAATGGGACTCTGGTCACAGCGGCACAGCCTGCTGGCTGTGTCCCTGGGCCGGCCTCTCCGCCTTCCTCGGCCTCCATGGTCCACTCAGCAGAGGAGCTGCTGTCTGGGGTGCCTTCACTCTTGACGGATCCGTCTTCTCTCGGCTCCTTCCAGACGGGGTTCTGGCTCTATTCCGTTTTTCGAGAAGCCCGAGGCCAGGAGGGCAGGTACACAGCTGTGAAGTGGTAGAAGTGGAATTTGAACCCAGCTCTGTCTGAGCCCAGTGCCTGTGGCCTTGACCACGGTGTCACAGCATCTCCTGGATGGACACCCTGCGGGGTCAGGGAGGGCATGTGGGGAGGGCCGAGAGCTGTTGGCTGCGTGTGTCTCAGTCCGGCCTTCTCGGTGGGTGGGCACCGAGGACTTCACCAGGCCCTCTGTGTGGATCATGCGGGGGGAACCTGTGGAGAGAGACCCACCAACCCCTTAGTCTTTGACAGATCTGCTGCTGTCCCCAGCCTTGCTCCCTGGAGGAGGAGGGTGCAGCCAGGTGGGGCAGGTGAAAGGGGAAAGCGGGCACTGGAGGCTGGGGCTGGTCACGTGTAGACCCGGACACCCTCACCCGGCTGGAGGAGGCCGGCTGGCTGGAAACTCGGGGTGGAGGTGACCCAACCCCAGAAGCACCCAGGTGGGAAGTGGGGGGCAGCGACACAGAGGGCCAGGACTGAGGGCCGTGGGACGGTGTGGGAAAGGAGGTGGCAGTGCGGTGGCACGCTGGCATGAGGGCGCTGGGTGACTGAGGGGGTCAGTGGTCTCTGCCCTCACATTCCTGTTGCCTCTTCGGGCCCATGTATGGCCAGTGTTTATGTCAGCTCCCTGCTGCTGCAGGGCAGAAGGAAGGAGGGAGCCCGGGAGACCGAGCCACACAGGAAGCAAATGAGAACACAGCCTGGGACTGGGAAGCGTGCGCTCGGGGGTGGGGGGGGACACTGCCACCCTTGGCTCTTGGGCAAAGCTCACGACCTGTTTCTGAGAGTCTGAGGCCCACTTGACTTGGGTGAGAGCCAGGAACGCACTCCCCAGCCCAGGGCTGTGAAGCTGGGGTCTCTTCCTGTGCCCCAGGATACTCTCCCCACTCTGGATCCCAGCAGCCTCATCCTCCAGGAAGCCCTCTGGACTTCCCCTCGACTGGGCCAGGTCCCCACACAATAGACAGCCATGAGATACGGGGGAAAAAAAGGACTGAGAGATGTTGCCAGCCCCCAAGGGGTCGGAGGGGCAGCAAAAGGCATCCTTACTGTGAAGTTGGGGTAAAGCCTTGGCCGAGCTGTGGGGACCCCCTCCCTGGAGCAGAGGGAGATATGGACGCTGGAGAGGCTTGGCCAGGGCAAGACAGGCCTGGAGGCTGAGTGGATGCAGTAGGAGCAGAGCTGGGGGAGGAGTTCAGAGGCCTCTGCAGAGCTGGGGCTGTGGGTGTTGGGGGCAGGGACAGGCAAGGGGGGGCGCGGTGCTAGGAGGGAAGCGGGGCCAAGCCGGCCTCAGACCAGGGCCTGCTGGGGTTCTGAGGGGATCCTAAGGACCAAGGCTGGCAGAGGCCGGGGCACCCCAGGAGCCTTCGACGTCACACCCTGCCTATTTGGGATGGAAAAAACGTTCTAAGGGACGTCAGGGAACAGCGGCGGAAGTGCGTGTGGCTTTGCTATGGCAACCAGGCCTGTTTCTATAGAATTTAGCGGCCTGGGCTTGGGCCAGGGGGCTGAGGCAGGGGCTGGGCTGGGGCGGGCAGTCTGTGGGTGCCCTGGGCAGGCTCTGTGATGCCAGGGGCCACGCTCGGAGCTCTGGCCGTAGTCCAGCCAGCCGGCCACACACAGCCCTGTGGCAGGCGGGGCGGAGGCTTCTGGAGCCGTCCCAGGCTCCTCCCAGGGCAGTTGCAGGCCTCACAGGCACACCCACCCATGGCTTGCGCCCCACACATGTTCAGGGGACCCCCACACCCCACCTGCTCCGGGTTGCTGGAGGAGCTGCTTTAAGGCCGGGCCTGGCCCGAGCAGGGAGCTGCATCTGGAAGCCCCCATCTCCCCCACTCAGCAGGGCCCCCCAGGCTGCTGCCAAGTGGGCGGGGACCCCTGACCCAGACCCCCTCCAGGTGTGTCTCCAGGGAAAGGGGTGGGTGTCCGCATCCCACATGCCCCCAGGGCGATGCCCCAGCAGAGCCCTCTAAGCCCAGCTTGTGGGAGCTAGGGAGGGGCTCCTGAGGGATTTGCCGAAGAGGGGCTGGGGTGCAGGCAGCAAGGCGCTGAGGAAGACTTCCGCTTCCTTATTGCACAGTGGGTGCCCCCAGGGCCCCGGAATCCCTCCTACGTGAATGTGGGGTGGACAAAGACCCTGGGCCTGAATCCCAGATTCAGGTGAGGTCAGGGAGGGGCTGCCCTGCGTTGGCCCCAGCTGGAGGGGACGGTGGGGGGCCAATCCTGCCCTTCCCCTCTGCACGGTGCTGACCCACGCACCTCGTCCCTGAAGGTCAGCACTGGCCTTCCCCGGGCTGGATGCTGCGCTTCTTCAATGACTTTTCTCTTTCAAAGATCGAATACCCCTGGAGCATCCAGCATGGGCAGTGTGGACGGGCAGGCGGTGTGGACGGGCGGGCGGTGTGGACGGGCAGGAGGTGTGGACCGGCAGGCGGTGTGGGTGGGCGGGAGGTGCTCGGGCAGGTGGTATGGACGGGCAGGTGGTGCTCGGGCAGGCGTGGTGGGGACATGGAAGGGAGGGGTAGGGGGGCTGATGGGGAAAGCCCTTTCTCAGCCACTAGCTGCCCCCATGGCTTTTCCCGGTTTGGGAAGAGTCTCTCATTCTATGGAACACACCCCCACTTCCCCAGCACTGGGAACTGGAGGGCAGAGAGGCCAGAGAATTGAAGGGGAATTCTCACTCCGGTTTCAACTTCCTGCCTGGCCACCCCCCAGCCTCGATGACTGTGGGGTGGGGAAAGAGGCACTCTCCCTCTGGGGGGCCAGGGCACGCCCCCAGAACAGCCTCCCAGCCATCGGGGGATGCCGAGCTATTGTGCTTCCCAGTTGTGGCCCAAGGGGTCCTCTCCCTACTGGGGAAACTGTTACTGCAAAACCCAGTCCCTGGGGACCGGGCTGAGGGGAGGCCTCGGGCATCTTGCTCAATTCCAAGGTGCGGGGGATGGATCCTGCCTTAGGGCGGGACACAAACGTTCCCTGGCCTCCAGCCCCAGGGTCCCGCCCGCCTCCATGTCCCTGGCTGGGACTGAACACTGAACCCGAGTGAACTGGGAAGCAGCCTCCCGTGCAGAGTATCCCCCTCCCTCCCTCCCTCCCTCCTTCCGTCCCCCTGCCTCCCTCCGTCCCCCTGCCTCCCTCCGTCCCCCTGCCTCCCTCCGTCCCCTCCCTCCCTCCGTCCCCTCCCTCCCTCCGTCCCGCTCAGCTGGCGCTCGGTGGAGTCTTGTGCACACCCCACAGATCCTGTGGTGTTGTCCCCGTGGCCTGGCTGCTGTTGGCCAGCTGGGACTTTCTGGCTGATTTGCACATTGCCCTGCATGCCTTTCTGTTCATCTCACTTCAGAGTGAGGGGGAAGCCAGACAGTTGCTCTCCCAGACTGTGAGCAACAGGCACTGAGGCCAGCCCGACCCATCCCGGGGGAGTGCCTGCTGGGGTCCTGGCCACCGGGGCCCCCAGGCAGGCATCACTGGCAGGGCTTGCAGCTGGCCCTGGGGCCCCGGAAGCTTGCAGTGCAGGGAGCTGATGGGTTTGTAAAATGCAGGTCAGTGTCTTCTAGTGGCTGCCCGGTGATCCCCTCCCTGCTCCCAGAGGGCAGGAGCCAACCTGGGTGTCCCAAAAGGGCTGAACCTCCTGTGCCGAGTCATGGCGCCCTGCGGTTCAGGCTATCAGGGCCTTACCCCAGCTGGGACATCCTCACCCCAAGCACAATGGCAAAAGGCAAGCCCTGGCCGGCTCTCCCCGACCTTCCTGCCGGGAGCTGCTGGAGACGGGATAGGCGTGTGCCAGGGCAGAGCAGCCTTGTAGACACACCACGACCACACCTCTGTCCCAGGGCTGACTCCTCTGAGCCTGGCTACAGGTGTGTGGCACTGCCCACACTCAGGAGCCCCTGCCTCTTCCACAAGAGAAGTCCCCCGAGAGCCTAGTCTGGGTCACACAGGGCCAAGCCCCTCGAGTCGCAGTGGGGCCTGGGGAAGGCCGAGGGAGGCTTTGGCCAGGCCCCATCTCCCGAGACCATGGGACGCAAAGATCAGGTGGGGCCAGGTAGCTCGTGGCGCTGCCAACTGCAGGGGCTGAAATGTCGGGTTGAGCCCGAGTCCTGAAGGCTGAGTGGCTCCAGGGTGGGTGGCCTTCCAGGTGGCATTGGAAGGGACAGGTGGGCCTGGGCTGCCTAGAGAAGGGGAGAGGAGACAGCAGGAGTGGTAGACAGCCCAGGAGCTCAGGTGCAGGGAAGCAAGGGCTTGAGAGCCAGCCCCTCCCTGCACACCTGTAGGCCGGGCTGGGGGGCCCCAGGCCAAACTGTGGGCACGGTGGTGGGTGATGAGTGGCATCTTGAAGGCGCATGCAGGGCGGGCATTGCCAGAGGGACCCAGTCAGGAGGGACTGATGGAGGAGATACTGGAGCCAGCTGGGCTCAGTGATGCCCCCTGAGCTGTGATCCTGCTGGGAGGGGGCAGAGACCAGCTCCGCCACTTTGGCCTGGGACTGGGACTGTCCTGCTCCTCTCAGGCCCCTGGGGTCTTGGTTTGCAGCCCGGCTTCCCCAGGGTGAGAGCAGGGCCGCAGGAGTGGGCTCCCTGCTGCTGCACCGCCCCCAGAGCAAGCTTGTTCTGAGGGCTCCTGCCTTGGGAGCTGAGCCCATGGTGTGTCCTCATGGGGTGCTGCGCATGGGCCTCGAGGTGGACAGTGCAGGTGGGCCCGGGGCAGGAGTCCTGGGCACGTGGCCTTCCTCCCCACAGGGAGCTCAGCTTCAAGCCGGGGCTTGGCGGCGCTATCCGCTGCCAGCAGGAGACAGGGCTGTCCCAGCTGCCTTCTGCCAGGCTCCTGGCTTCCAGGCTGCCCAAGTCCTGAAAGTGGGACCTGCTCGGGAGGAGGGGCGCCTGCTGACAGAGCCTGGTGCCTCATGGGGGGAGAGTGGGCATCATCCAGCATGGACAGCCCCTTCCCCGGGCTCTGTCCTGGGTGTGACCTGTTGGCTGGGTCTCTTTTTCCCTCTAATGTTTACCTTCCCCTACTGGTGTCCCTGGGCCTGGCCAGCACTCCCAGCACCCACGGAGGGGCCACGTCTCCCCCAGGCCCACCAGCCCCTCTCTTCTGGGGAGGGTGATTCCCGCATGCCTTCTCCCTGCCCCCCCACCCACCAGCCCCTGAGCCCCTGTGGCGTGGCTGGGAGTGTGGGTGACCTGCACGGGTTCCAGGGGCGGGCTCATCTCTCTCCTGTGCTTTTTTCCGTGCAGTGCGGTTTGTGCGGAGTTGGGCTCCGGTGACCCACCCTGCAGGTTCTTTCTCTGGGGTGTGGCTGGTGTCTCCCCGCTGCAGCCTGGTGCTGGCTGGGTCCTGACCGCACCTGCCGTGGCAGGAAACACATTCATCGTGCCCTGGCTGGTCCCTGTGTGACTGCGTCCCGCCACGTGGGCCACACCCTGGGCCTACCCACCAAGGCCCAGCCTTGGCCCCAGGGACATTCAGCCTGGAGGTGACTGGCTGTGACTCAGGACCCAGAGGAGTAGAGAGAGCCAGGCAGGGGTCCCTCCACCTCGGGGAAGAGCTGGATGGGCTCTTCAGGAGCTCAGAAAGGCTAAGCCTTGAGGGACGGTGACGCAGAGCCGCCTGCCTGCCCAGGCCTCTGCATACCTGGGATCGGGGTGAAGGACCTTTGCCTCCTAGAGGCCTGCCTGAGCCGGTGCTGGTGGTGGAAGGTTGCTGCGGCGGCCCCACGGTGGCCCACAGCAGGTCTGCACACTTGCAGCAGCCCGTCTGGCTCACAGGGGCCTGGGCTCCATCTCTCAAGCCCCTCATTTGTGCTCCACCCACAGGAGGTGCTGCCCAAGGACCGTAGATGCCTCTCTAGAGCATGAGCTCAGGCAAGAGTGCCCGCTACAACCGCTTCTCCGGGGGGCCCAGCAATCTCCCCACCCCAGACGTCACCACAGGGGTAAGGGTGTGCCCCAAGGGTAAGGGTCTGCCCCTCTGCAAGCCCAACATCCCCAGGACCCCCAGCATGCCCCAGGGATCTGGTGCTGCCTGCAGAGCTCCCAGCGCAGTCCCGTCCCGAGCTGGGGTCTCAGGGGAGCTGGGGTGTGTGTGTGTGTGTGTGCGCGCGTGTGTGTGGTTGGGGCGTGTTAGTGCTGTGTGGCGCGGCCTGGTCGCATGGTTAAGCATGTGAGTGCTGCGTGGCGTGGCCTGGTCGCATGGTTAAGCATGTGAGTGCTGTGTGGCGCGGCCTGGTCGCATGGTTAAGCATGTGAGTGCTGCGTGGCCTGGCCTGGTCGCATGGTTAAGCGTGTGAGTGCTGCGTGGCCTGGCCTGGTCGCATGGTTAAGCGTGTGAGTGCTGCGTGGCCTGGCCTGGTCGCATGGTTAAGCGTGTGAGTGCTGCGTGGCGCGGCCTGGTGGCATGGTTAAGCGTGTGAGTGCTGCGTGGCCTGGCCTGGTCGCATGGTTAAGCGTGTGAGTGCTGCGTGGCGCGGCCTGGTCGCATGGTTAAGCGTGTGAGTGCTGCGTGGCGCGGCCTGGTCGCATGGTTAAGCGTGTGAGTGCTGCGTGGCGCGGCCTGGTCGCATGGTTAAGCGTGTGAGTGCTGCGTGGCGCGGCCTGGTCGCATGGTTAAGCGTGTGAGTGCTGCGTGGCGCGGCCTGGTCGCATGGTTAAGCGTGTGAGTGCTGCGTGGCGCGGCCTGGTCGCATGGTTAAGCGTGTGAGTGCTGCGTGGCGCGGCCTGGTCGCGTGTTAGGCATGTCAGTGGGCTCCACATGTGCATGTCCTCCTTGTGTCCCGGAATGAGGCCAGGTCTCCTCCGTCCTCCCTCTAGACCAGAATGGAAACGACCTTTGGACCCGCCTTTTCGGCCGTCACCACCATCACAAAAGGTGAGCCCTTAAGCCAAGGCCAGCCCAGGCCTGGAATAACTGGGGCACCCCCATGCCCACCCTGCTAAGGACTGAAGGATGCTTCGCGGTGAGCTGGTGTTGGGTGCCAGTGCTGGGCGCGGGCAGCCTCACCCCCCAGCCTGTGTCCTCACAGCCTCTCAGCCCTGGGCCTCCCCACTGGACAGGAGTCGGGTGTCCTGCTCCTTGTGCCTCGGTGACTGTGCTGTGCCCTCTCTCCCTGCCCTCTTCATCCCCTCTAGGGAGGCTGCCCTGACATCTCCAGCACCACCACACAGCCCTGTCCCTTGTCACAGTGACCCCCAGCTTGTCCCCAGTCTCAGGCTCCTGGCCAGCCTCCGAAAGGTCCTGTGTGCCCGGAGGTCTTCTCTCGAGTTTGGCCCTAGGGCTTCAGTAACAGTGCTGCAGTTGTAACATATTAATAGGAAAAGAGAGAGAGAGTGGAAGAGATCCATAAGTCTGGTTTGTTTTTTTGAGACGAGTGTCACTCTGTCACCCAAGTTGGAATGCAGTGGCGCAATCTTGGCTCACTGCAACCTGTGCCTCCTGGGATCAATCCTGCCACCTCAGCCTCCCAGGTAGCTGGGACCACAGGCACAACCACACCTGGCTAATTTTTTTTATGTTTGGTAGAGATGAGGTCTCACCATGTTGCCCAGGATGGTCTCAAATTCCTGGGCTCAAGTGATCCTCCTGCCTCGGCCTCCCAAAGTGCTGGAATTACAGACATGAGCCAGCAAGCCAAGCCCAATAAATCTTCACCTGCACAAGACCACTGGGCGGGATACACGACAGAAACCTGAAGCTTCCCTGCTGCTTCTCAGTCCTATCCCCTAAAAACCAGAGTGCTGCGCTTTGAACGCAAGCGCCGTGCTCAGGGAGACCATGCGGAAGTGGCAGTGCCTTCTTCCCGAGGTGCAGAGCCAGGGACCCTCGTTCCGGGGTGGGGTTCTGGGGTGACTTTGTTCTCTCTCCTTTCTGGCACTCTGCTCTTTGTAGAAGCACACTGGCTGCTAATTAGCTTTTTAATTGCTCTGATAACCCTGGCCATGGGGTCACAGGGCCGCCAAGGACACCTGCTCACAGTAGCGCCTCTTTGCTGCTGGTGAACCCCTCAGGGGCTCTCCAGGGGCCCTCTTTTTTTTTCTAATCCTACCCCCCAAAAAACGGTGCCTTTTCATCTACCCTTATAAGCCCCATGGCCCCTGTCACACGGCGGAAGGTACCCAGGATGGGGCAGGGCACAGGTGCCTCACCTGGCCCCTCATGACAGATGGGGAAACCAAGGCCCAGTCACACGGCAGCCTCTCGAGGCCTCAATCTCGAGCCCAGGGCTCGTCGTGACATCTGAGCTGGGCTGGTCCTGAGTCCGGGAGGTGTCTCTCTCTGCCTCCCACGTGGACTGACCGGCCGGTAGCCCTGCCCTCTGGCCCTGGCCAAGCTGGGGTGACGTGTGGGCAGGAGGAGGGAGGGCACTTCAGCTCCTGCCCCAGAGGAGGCCACCAAAGCTGGGGCCACTTCCTGGTCCTGGCTGTGCCAGGGACACCAGGATGCGGTCCTGGCCCTTCTGTATCCCAGCCCACACCTCGACCTCAGCTTCCCCCTCTGTGAGTGGAGGCTGTCAGGGAACTCACCTGGCAGAGGTGCCTGAAGAAGCAAATAAAATGGCACCCCCAGCTGCTGCCAGGCGGCCTTCAGAGTGATGGCTGCGTGCTGGCCATGAGCCTCAGCTGGCTCAAGTGGGGTGCTGGGGAGCTTGTAGAGGCCCTGAAAGAAGAACCTGCCTGGGGTAGGCAGGGCTGGGGCAGGGGCTGCCGGGCTCAGCGCTGGGACTGTCCAGATGTAGACCGAGCCCAGCGTCCATGCTCCTGGCACTGGTTTGACCTTGAGAGGGAACCCAAGCTTCCCCCGTGCCATCCCTGCATGCTTTCCTGCCTGCCTGGCCCTGGGGAGGGCTGTGAGCTACAGGTGACCCACAGGGCCGGGTATCCAGCACGGGCCCCACCTCCCCCACATCTGCTGAGGGAGCCCCCACTCAGACACCAGCCCTCTTGCCTTGCAGCTGACGGGACCAGCACCTACAAGCAGCACTGCAGGACACCCTCCTCCTCCAGCACCCTTGCCTACTCCCCGCGGGACGAGGAGGACAGCATGGTAGGTCCCTATCCCCAGGAGCCTGTGTGAGCCTCAGCCTCCCCCCATCCTCCCTCTTGGGGGAACCAGGTCCCAGGAGGAGTTGACAGTGAGCCCGTGAGGCACAGGAGAAGAAGAGCACCTGTGGATACCCTGAGGCCTCGGCAGACATGGCAAGTCTGTGAGAAAGGAGGCCCCTGTGGCTGCACTGTGGGTGGCAGGGGGCAGCCAGTGAGGGCAGCTGGGTCAGAGGGCCTGGCACCTGCAGGCCAGGATGAGGCATATTTGGCTCCATCTTAAGGGAGATGGAAACCACAGAAAGTTCAGTCAGGAGGATAGCACAATAAAATACATGCTTTGAAAGCTTCCTTTGCTACTGCGTAGGGAATGAGCGGGGTTGCTGGGTCCAGGCAGGGTTTGAGGAGGGGTCCTGATGAGAGGAGGGGGGGGAAAGGTGTGTGGACCTAAGCTGTGGGGACACCAGAGGCAATGGGGTGGGGGTTGCGGAACCTGCGCCAAGTGCTGGGGGAGCCGGAGAATTCCCTGTCGCTGGCTGTGTGAGGTGCAGAAAGGATCAGGGCAGTCGGGGGCTGGCTGCTGGTACCTGAGCCCTGTGGCCAGGGTCTCAGTGGCCATTCCCTGCCATCCTGGTCAATGGCGCTCATTGCTGGGCTCTGGGCCTACCCAGGGGACAGAGGCCAACTCTACCCTGGGCATGAAGGACTGGCCCAGCAGGGGGTGGGGGTGTGTGGGGCCTCTCTGGCAGCTGCCTCTCTCCAGTGCTTGGACACCAGCTGTGGCGGCCCTGCTGGCCCTCTTGGGACCGAGGCCTTTTCTTTTTTCCTTTTTTTTTTTTTTGAGACGGACTTTTGCTCTTGCTGCCCAGGCTGGAGTGCAATGGTGTGATCTCAGCTCACCACAACCTCCGCCTCCCGGGTTCAAGTGACTCTCCTGCCTCAGCCTCCCGAGTAGCTGGGATCACAGGCGTGCACCACCACTCCTGGCTAATTTTGAATTAGTAGAGATGGGGTTTCTCCATGTTGGTCAGGCTGGTCTCGAACTCCCGACCTCAGGTGATCTGCCCCCAGCTTGGCCTTCCAAAGTGCTGGGACTACAAGTGTGAGCCACCTTGCTCGGCCAGAAAAGAAGTTTTTAATTAACTGAACAAACATACCTGTGTGCCAGGCACTGCGCTAGGCCGAGGGCGAGTTGGGTATGTCTGGGCCCCGTCCCCTGGGCCTCTGCCTGCCTCGGTCTCCACAACCTGAAGCCACGAGTCCTCCATGTCTGTGGTTCCCATAATCACCTGCTATCCCCATGGGTCACGGTGGCTTTCAAGAGAGGCGGGTACCTTCTCTGTTTGCTGATAGGCCCACACAGGGAGTCCCCCTCCTGCCCTTCCCCTGTCCCCCAGGCCTGCCTGCTGTCAGCCCCCACGCCCAAGAGGGTGGGAGACTCTGGGGTAGCAGTGGGCAGGCCGGGGAGAGTGGTTCCCATGCCAGCTCCTGCTCTGCTCTCGCCCCTGGGGCTCCCCCTGCTGCTGTGGGGCCTTGTGACTCACTTTCTCTGACTCCCTTCTGTTCCCCATGTGCTGCTTCCATGCAGACGGGCCCTTGGGACCCAAAGGCAGGTGGGCACATGGCACACAATGCCCCCCGCCGGCCTTGGGACTGGTTTGCCTCTGCGCTCTGTGGGTTTCATACCCAGGCTGCCGGGAAGGGGGCCAGAGGCTCGGCAGAGCAGCAGCTGGGCCCCTCTGCAGTCAAAGCACCAGGAGAGAAGCCTTGGGCAGTGTGGCTCTTGGAAACTTCTGGAGGTTTCCAGGCCAGAGGGGAGGAAGGGACAGTGTCTGCCCCTCCCCCAGGCTCCCTTGTCGGTGGCTCAGCCAGAGGCAGGCACCTGTGGCCCTCACTCCTGCCCTCGGGAAGCTCAGCCGAGGTTCTTTGGGGGCCTGGCCCTGCCTTCCCTCTGAGCCTCCCAGCTGGGCCTGGTGTCCCCCACAAGCAAGGCCAGACAAGCCTCCAGGCCCGGGGGGCACCTGGAGCCCAGCCGTCGCTCCCTGCCAGCATTCCTGGCCCTTCCATCCTGCGGTCACGGCCTGGGCTGCCCAGGATTGGCTGGTGGAGGTGCCCCCTCACGGCCCACATTCCCCCACGGGAAGCAGGAAGCAGCCCGGGTATATGGAATTGAATAGCAGGAAGTCTCTCCATTTACACAAAGAGAGGTGGCAGGCGTGAGCGGGCAGCCCAGCACCCCGGCCCAGGCCGCCCAGGCGGGCAGGCAGGGACCTGGGTTGCATCAGCTCCCCACGCCCACCCACGGCCCCCGTGGACGAGGAGAGCACCCGCAGGGACCGGGGTGGCCCCAGGGGTGCTGCTGCCCTCGCGCTTCCGCCGGGCTGGGTCCTGTCCTCCCCGAGGCTCTGACCCCGTGCGGAGCCCCCCGACAGGCGCCTCTCCCTCCACACAGCCCCCCATCAGCACTCCCCGCCGCTCCGACTCCGCCATCTCCGTCCGCTCCCTGCACTCAGAGTCCAGCATGTCTCTGCGCTCCACATTCTCACTGCCCGAGGAGGAGGAGGAGCCGGTAGGTGTGGGGGACTCAGCGCAGAGCGGCTTCCAGGGCTGTCACCGCAGCCGTGGCACGGAGGCACCTTCCCCTCCGCCATGCCAGCCCAGCTCGCAGGGAGAGGGCGGCTGGGACCTGACGGGAACTGCGGTGCTTGCTGGTCCGTGGTGGGGACTCGAGGGACCAGGCCGGGTCCCCTGGGCATGTTTCCCCACTCCCGCTTCTCAGGGCTGCCCGGGAACTGGCAGCGGGAAACACAGGGCTCCAGCAGGGCCCTTTCTAGTCTCACCCCAGGAAGGAGGCGGGCGAGGGCGGCCAAGGCTGGGCGGCTGAACTCATCCTCCGGGGTTGGGCCCTGCCTCTGGGGCCACAGACCTCGCTCTCCCTCCTGGGCCCCGATCAAGCCCCCCAGCTCTAAGCAGGCCTCTCTCAGGACGTGACCCCGTCCTCAGAGGACAGCCAGGCCTGGAGCAAGAGCGCCTGGGTGCCTGGGTGGTGGTGGGGCTGAGGGTGGCCTCCCGCCATCGCCTGCCTTTCCCGCTTGGTTCCAGGAGCCACTGGTGTTTGCGGAGCAGCCCTCGGTGAAGCTGTGCTGTCAGCTCTGCTGCAGCGTCTTCAAAGACCCTGTGATAACCACGTGTGGGGTGAGCCCGCCACCCTTCCCAGCCCCCCTGCTGCCGGAGGCCCCCACAGGACCCCAGGGCTCTCGGGGGCCGGGGCTGTGGCGCCCTGGCCTTGGTCAAGGCCTGTCCTGGCTACACTGGGCTTGGGGTACAGCGAGGCCTGTGGCTGCCATGGCCATGGACTAGGGAAAAAGAGGACCCTGCGGCCACCCTCAAGCCCGCCCTTTGCCTCCACAGCACACGTTCTGTAGGAGATGCGCCTTGAAGTCAGGTAGGTTCGTGCCCCAGCCCAGGCCTGGCGCCGACCGTGCCCATGGCTGCCGAGCAGAGGCGGGCGGCTTCTCCCTTGTCCCCTGCACAGCGTCCTGCCCTGTTTGGCCTCTGCTGGGGTTGGGACGGGGCTGCAGCCGTCCTAGGGACGCTCAGGCTGAGGCTCGGGACCTCCATGAGCAGAGTGGGGACACCCCAAATTCCAGTGTGTCCAGACTCAGAGACCCCACAGTGGGTGTGGGCCGAGGCTCCCCATGCCAGGGTTGGCACCCTCTGGGGAGGCCTTTCTCACTGGCGAGGCTGTCGTCCTCCCGCATGGTGCCCGCTCCTGCCTGCCTCTCCGCACTCTGCCCTCTGCCCTCTTGGCCCCACCCCACACTTTTCCGGGCACAGCTGAGTGTCACAGGTGACACTCCCTCAGCACCTGCTGCTCCTTCTTGGTGGCCCACCTGTGCCCCCGTTCCCATGTTGCGTGCCTCAGAGGCGCAGATGGACAGATCTGGCCCCCGTTAGAGGCTCATGCCCACCCGGGTGAGGGAGCGTGTGCCAGGCAGGCCGTGAGGGTCAGCACGCCCTCCTCTCCCAGAGAAGTGTCCCGTGGACAACGTGAAACTGACTGTGGTGGTGAATAACATCGCGGTGGCTGAGCAGATCGGGGAGCTCTTCATCCACTGCCGGCACGGCTGCCGGGTAGCGGGCGGCGGGAAGCCCCCCATCTTTGAGGTGGACCCCCGAGGGTGCCCATTCACCATCAAGCTCAGCGCCCGGAAGTAAGTGCCCCTCCCTGGGCACCTCTGCCTCCCTGGGGGCTGCTTCTCAGGGCTCTGGCTGAGGCCTCCCCGCATCCCGCCCTGGCACAGGGACCACGAGGGCAGCTGTGACTACAGGCCTGTGCGGTGTCCCAACAACCCCAGCTGCCCCCCGCTGCTCAGGATGAACCTGGAGGCCCACCTCAAGGAGTGCGAGCACATCAAATGCCCCCACTCCAAGTACGGGTGAGTGGGGGGCGGGCGGGGGCGGGCCGGGGTGGGCGCAGGCCCTCCACAGGCTCCGCTGAGAGCTGCCCGCTTGCTGGTCCCGGGGAGGTAGGCCGGAGCTGGGGCCACACCGGGGTCTGTAATCCTCTCTGAGGCCCAAGGCCCTGGAAACCCAGAGGGGGAGCCGAGGGCGTCCAGGAAGGCGGGCGTGGACGCTCCCGCAGCTGGCCCAGCATGGGCGGATTTGAGCAAATGCCGGGGTTGAGAGCTTTGGAGAGGGAGGTGGGGGTGGGAGGAGAGGCAGGAGCCCAGTTCTTCTGGGCAGGGAGGCGGGCAGGGAGGCTGCCGAGCAGCGTGGGTTTTATCCTCAGGAAGGGAGGACCCCTTGAAGAGCTCTGCGGGGGTGACGTGATGGGACCTCACTTGTGAAGCAGACTGGGGGTAGCTGGATGGGGAGGAGGGGCAGGACGGCAGGTGTGGGTGGGGGCAGCTAGACCTGGGGTGCAGCGGCCACAGGGCTGGAGCATTTGAGGGGGATTCTTGGGGATGGGGAGGCACCGGCAGGGACCCGCCAGGCAGGCAGCTGTCCTGTCCCCGCAGGTGCACGTTCATCGGGAACCAGGACACTTACGAGACCCACCTGGAGACTTGCCGCTTCGAGGGCCTGAAGGAGTTTCTGCAGCAGACGGATGACCGCTTCCACGAGATGCACGTGGCTCTGGCCCAGAAGGACCAGGAGATCGCCTTCCTGCGCTCCATGCTGGGAAAGCTCTCGGAGAAGATCGACCAGCTAGAGAAGAGCCTGGAGCTCAAGTTTGGTGAGGGTGGGCACCGGGGCAGGCAGGGGCCTGGCCACTGCTCCGGGCACCAGTGACACCCCCTCTCCTCCCGCTACTCAGACGTCCTGGACGAAAACCAGAGCAAGCTCAGCGAGGACCTCATGGAGTTCCGGCGGGACGCATCCATGTTGAATGTGAGTGGGCGGGGCTGGAAGGGCTGGGTTGTGAGACCCGGGGAGGCTGGCGGCCCCGGCAGGGAGGCCTCCCCTGGCCTTGCCTCCACTAGTCAGGATCAGGGGTCTTGTGTGTGGCAGGGGCTGCTGTCATCCCTGCCCACCCCTGGCCCAGGGCAGCAGGGGCAGAGAAGCTGCACTGGCCCCACAGCAGCCCTGCCCACCTGCCCTCTGCCCTGCCCTTGGCCCTGCAGGACGAGCTGTCCCACATCAACGCGCGGCTGAACATGGGCATCCTAGGCTGTGAGTATGGACCCGCCGTGGCTCCCACCTGCCCTCCCCCCGGGCCCCAACTGGGCCTTCACCCACTGCTCGCATTTCTGCAGCCTACGACCCTCAGCAGATCTTCAAGTGCAAAGGGACCTTTGTGGGCCACCAGGGCCCTGTGTGGTGTCTCTGCGTCTACTCCATGGGTGACCTGCTCTTCAGTGGCTCCTCTGACAAGACCATCAAGGTGGGCAGGGTCCTACCTCAGTCTCTGCAGCCTGGCTGGGCTGGGCACTGCCACATGCCTGGCACTGCCAGCCTGCCTATGGGTGGGACCTTCTGGGCGGGGCCTTCTCCCATGGGCGGGGCTCCCTCACTCATTCCTGTCATGCTGCCCCTTGACACTGGGCTGACCTTGCTGGGACCCACTGTGGCCCTGGTCTCTGCAGGTGTGGGACACATGTACCACCTACAAGTGCCAGAAGACACTGGAGGGCCATGATGGCATCGTGCTGGCTCTCTGCATCCAGGGGTGAGTCCAGGCACATGTGTGATCAGTGATTCCCAGGACAGGAGACGTGGCGCTGCCACCCTGTGGGCCGTGAGCCATGAGCTCGAGCCTGTGTAGCTATGTGTGTGCCCCACCTGTAGGGCACCCTCCACCCGGAGCAGCACTGTTCCCTGGGTAGCAGTGTGTGGGCCCTTGTGTGGCGTACACCATCTCCAAAGTTGTGTGTTCCCAATACCTGGCGCAGCCAGCCTCCCAGCAGAACCTTGTCCTGGCCCAGGTGCACCTTGCGCAACCAGAAGATAGGGGGGACCTTAGGGGGTGAAGGCAGGAGCTCAGCTCTCCCCTGCCTGCAGCCAAAGCCCAGGGCATAGAGACTACGGAGCAACTACCTTGGCCGCCACCTTGCCTCCAGGTGGCCCGCCTGCCTCCTGTCTCGTGTCGTGAGGCTTTGTGGGAGCGAGCAAGTAAGCGTGTGCGTGAGAGATGCTTGCTTTCAGGAGGCGGCAGCTTGACTGCCAGCAGCCGGCCCTGGGACTGACTCAGGGCTAACGGGTGGGTAATTACCTCCCAGCTCGCTGTCAAATGCTTTCCAGGCAGGCATCAGGGGCTGGCCCGCCCCTTCCAAGGTTCCCATGTGGAGACTGGAAAATAGGCTGACGCTTAGGGACACAGCAGTGGCCTTGGCCCTGGGCCATGCTGCTGGTTCCTGATGGCTGGCATGGACCTCGGGCCCTGCCAGGGCGGTGTCAGCAGGGACACAGCTTCTCCCACCTTGACCCATTGTCTCTGCTTCCCCAGGTGCAAACTCTACAGCGGCTCTGCAGACTGCACCATCATTGTGAGTGGGGCCTACAGGCGGGTGGGCAGGAGGTGGCCCAGGCCCGCCCCAGTCTGTAGGTGCCCCAGGGACGTGTTTCTCCCCGTCTGGGCTCCAGACTCCAGGTGGCAGGGCTTGGTGCCCTGAGGCTGCCGGTCCTTCCCCAATCAGGTGTGGGACATCCAGAACCTGCAGAAGGTGAACACCATCCGGGCCCATGACAACCCAGTGTGCACGCTGGTCTCCTCACACAACGTGCTCTTCAGCGGCTCCCTGAAGGCCATCAAGGTACGGGTGGAGGCTGTGCCTATGTGTGTGAGTCACTGAGGCGTCCCTTGCCCGCCCAGCCCACAGTTGCAGCAATCCCTGCAGGTCTGGGACATCGTGGGCACTGAGCTGAAGTTGAAGAAGGAGCTCACAGGCCTCAACCACTGGGTGCGGGCCCTGGTGGCTGCCCAGAGCTACCTGTACAGCGGCTCCTACCAGACAATCAAGGTGCGCCTGGGCACACCTGGTGGCCACAGGGCCTTGCCTCCTACCAGCACTTCCCAGGCCAGCACCTGGGGCTCCATCTGCCCTGTTCCTACCTTCGCACATCCCCTGGCTGGGTGGGTGGGCTGCCCAGCAGTGCTGAAGCCCTGGGGGTGCGGGGGCCCTGGGGGTGAAGCACCTGGCCTGGGACCAACTGGCCCACGATTACTCATAGATCTGGGACATCCGAACCCTCGACTGCATCCACGTCCTGCAGACGTCTGGTGGCAGCGTCTACTCCATTGCTGTGACAAATCACCACATTGTCTGTGGCACCTACGAGAACCTCATCCACGTAAGGCCTGGGCATCTGGGTGCAAGGCCAGACTGTGGCCCCGTCTCCCCCGCCTTGCTCAGTGTCTTTGACCTGTCTGTGCCCACCCCTCCCAGGTGTGGGACATTGAGTCCAAGGAGCAGGTGCGGACCCTCACGGGCCACGTGGGCACCGTGTATGCCCTGGCAGTCATCTCGACGCCAGACCAGACCAAAGTCTTCAGTGCATCCTACGACCGGTCCCTCAGGGTGCGTGCTGGCCCAGCGGTGGCAGGAGGCTCAGAGGGCTGGCAGCTGAGCTCCGGCGGGCCCTCACGTCCCATGTGCCCCCAGGTCTGGAGTATGGACAACATGATCTGCACGCAGACCCTGCTGCGTCACCAGGGCAGTGTCACCGCGCTGGCTGTGTCCCGGGGCCGACTCTTCTCAGGGGCTGTGGATAGCACTGTGAAGGTCAGTGCCCGTGGCTCAGGCCATTCAAAGGGGCTGCACAGGATGGAGCGGGGGTGGGGATGAGGAGCTGGCAGCCCCAGCACAAAGTGGTGGAGGGCAGGTATGTGTGGCAGGTGTGGCTGGGGCACGGCAGCCGGCCGCAGGACACCCTGGTGAAGCAGCCCTTTCTCTGCAGGTTTGGACTTGCTAACAGGATCCAGGCCAGGCTGTGGTTTCCCCTGAACCAGCCCTGGACCTTTCTGAGCCAGGCTGGCCACATGGGGTGGTCTCGGGGTTTCTGCCTGCCCTGTGGGCACAGGTGGACAGGCTCTGGCAGCCAGGCAGTGCCCTCCCCGTCCCATGCTCGGCGAGCCTCCCTCTACTCGGCACTGTCCTCGCTGCCCAGCCCCTCTCTGGGTGCCAGGTACGACGCTTGCCCCGGCCCACCCCCCATCCCCCCCCTAGATGGAGCGAGGGCCTTTTTACTCACCTTTTCTACTGTTTTTAGACTGTATGTAGATTTGGTTACTTCCTGGTTGAAATAAATGCTCCACAGACTGTGGCTGTGAGTGGGGACAGCTCCTCGGGACAAGGGAGCTGTGTGTGGCCTTGAGGTTGGTGTGCATAGGCACTGGCTGCTGTGAGTGGGGGGGCATGGGGCAGTTTCCTTTGGTGGACCCCAGGACTTCGGCCCACTCCGGGGCCTCCCCTCCCTGCTAGGAGGCAACTCGTCACACCCAAGCTGCTGGCCTCCAGTCCCATCTCCCCCAACACATGTGCCCCCAAAAAGTGAGCCAGGCACCTCTGTTTCCTGCTGTTTATTGACAGCCGACGGCAGCGCCTTGCCCAGACCTCCCCTGCCCACCTGCTGGAGCCCAGCCTGTGCCGCCCTCTGAGGAGAGGCCTGGGGGGACAGCTGGGCACGTCCACTCGCAGGGAAACACGGGGTGAGACAGCAGGAAGGGGCCCTGCACGCCGGGACGCCACCTCCGCCAGCCGCCTCCACCCGCCCCACACCACAATCGCTGGTTTTCGGCATTTTTAAAATTGTTTTTTTAAGAAACGTCAAAGTTGTGCCCAACACTGTGGATCAGCAAACACGATAGAGGAGACCAGTCAGTACTTCTTGGAGGGGGCAGGGAGAGAGAGGAAAAGGGAGGGCGAGAATGACCACACAGCACAGCCTTGGACCATGAGCAGAAGCGTCCGTGGGAACTCCACTGGGGTGGATGGGCTGCCTGCACAGCCCCTGGAGAGGGGGCCAGGCACACCCTCAGAGGAGCTGCAAGCCCGTGGCCTGGCCTGCTACGTGCCCTGCTTCCACGTGGCTGCCACGCTGACACACCCACATTCACCAAACCCACCCGCGCCCTGGGACGCAGCCACGCCAGGAGGAGGACACAGCCGCCGAGAGCAAGGCACAACCTCGAGTTCTTGGGGCGCAGGGAACTTAGGAGAGAAGCACGGAGGAGCCCCCGGCAGAGCACCCGCCCCCGGGCCCCAGCCTTCCACCTGTGCTAGCAGCCTGGGGCCTCCACTCTGGCCGGAGGGAGGAAGGACCGCAGGCAGACAGCCTGGGCCTCTAACAGCTTTTGTCCGGAGCTAGACTTCGTGTCCTTTCAGTTGGTAAATGGTTTTCTATAGAATCAATAATATTTCTTTCTTTAAATATATATTTGTTAAAGTTATACCTTTTTGTTTCTCTGGGGAAATCCGCCTCAGCTCATTCCCAATAAATTAATACTCTTGATAGCTTATATTCTGGGGGTGCGGTGGGGCAGGGGGGCCCTGACCTTGGTCCCCTGTCCCTTGTGCTGCGCCCAAGCGGCTGGCCGGGCGTCCCGATCGGCAGTTCTGTGCTGGGCCCGGGCCTGTGCGCTGCCCCATCCCTGGTCCCGGGGCGCCCTCCCCTCCCGCGCGGGCAGGAGGCCCAGCAGGTATTGCACGGGAAGCAGCAGGTGGGGAGGACCCGCGGGCGCAGGGTCTGCCTAGAGCCCTTGGAGCCCCCGGCGGGCGCCCCGGCCCGGGCCCAGGGGCCGGAGTTGTGCTTCTGCAGTGCCCTGCCCGGCCGCTCGCGCCGCGCCCAGACGCGCCCATCCTGAGGTATAGGTCAGTGTGCGGGGAGGGCCCGGGCGGCGCGGGCGGGCCCGGCCAGGCGGCGTTCACTCCAGCATGGCATCCAGCTGGTCGGCCAGGTCGTCGAACATGCTGCCGATGTCGTCCAGGATGCTGCCAGTGCTCTTTTCCGCCGCCGAGTCGCTGCGGGGCCCGGGGCGCGGGGCGTGAGTGGGCGGGGCGGGCCTGGCCACGCCCACCTCGACCAGTTCACGCCCACGGCCCGCATCTCCGTCGGCTTCCGCCTACCGCACGACGACCTCAGCTGAGCCCCGCTCACGGCACGCCCATCTCTGCCTAGCCCCGCCCTCCGCCCGCCAGGCCCCGCCCCGCACCTACCGCGGGCCCTGCGCGTCCTCCTGCCGGATCTTCTCCTCCACCGCCTGCAGCGCCGCGGCCAGGCACGCGCTTGTCTCCTCCAGTTTCTGCCGGGCGCTGTCCCCTGGCGAGGCGCCTTCGGGCGGGGCGGCTGGCGCGGCTGCGGCGGCGGCGGCGGCGGCGGCGGCTCGCGGGGGCTTGGCGGGCACGTGCAGCGCGGGCGCGCCGGGGGACGGGGGCTTGGCGGGGCTGGCGCCCAGCGAGGGCGGCGTACCGGGCGGCTTGGCGAGGGCGGCGGGCGGCTGTCGCGCGGGCGAGGGTGCGGGTGAAGGGCCGGCGCTGCCCGAAGGCAGCCCCGCGACCGCCTTGACGGGTTTGGGCGCTGTGGGCGGCGGCGGCGGCTTGGGAGACACGGGCGGCGGCGTGCCGTGGGCGCGCTTCACCTCTGCGGGGAGGACCACGCTGGCACCGAGCGGGCACGAGTTCCGCCGCCGCGCCCCCTGCCCCAGCCTCCCGCGGCTTCCTCCCCAGCGGACCGGGAAAGACCCTGCTCACCTTGCCCCCAGCCCTGGATGGATGAGAGGGTCTGGGGACACGTTCCCACCCCACCTGGGCTTCCATCAAACCCAAGAAAAGGAAAAGCCCTCAGACCACCGAGTAAGGAGGTGGAGCAGGGTCCTGTCGCCCCCTCACCCCACCCTGGCTGGCCCCATGCACCTACCTGGGCTGCCAGGGCCTGGCAGCGGCACCTTCTTGGAGGTGGGTGTGGGTGAGCCCTGGAGCTTGGGCACAGGCTGCGTCAGGACGGGCTTGGGAGAGACAGGCGGCTTGGCCGGCTTCCGGGCTTCGCCCTCGGGCGGGGGCAATGGGGGTAGGTGCGCCAGGTCGGTGGGCGGGGGTTCGGCAGGCGGGGGCGGTGGAGGCAGCTCCGGAGGCCCAGCCTGCTCCGAGGCCGGTCGGCGGCGCACAGTGCCAGTGCCATTCTGGTACACGGACAGTGGCGGTGGTGGCTCAGGCCCGGCCTCCCGCTCCTTGGCCTTGGGCCGGCGCTTGACCGTGTCGGACTCGGTCAGGATGAACTTGACGTTCTCCTGCTGGTTCTGCTTGGCCCGGATGCGCCTCTTGAGTGTGGCGCTGGCTTCCACCTTGGCCAAGGGCGGGCCTTCGACACCCGCCTCGCCCTTGGAGGGACCCCGAGGCCGCTGCCGGCCAGTGCCATCCTCCACAAAGGGGCCTGGGTCTGCCGACTCCCCAGGCCCCCGGCGGGCAGTGGCCAGAAGTCCGGTGACTGGCCCGCTGAGCGTGCGGCGCCGGTTCACCACCTCCCCGCCAGGCCCGATGGCCTCTTTGTGTTTCACTGAGGCCAGCACGGTGGCCACCCGGCCCGGCTCTGGGCTGGCAGGGCGGGGAGTGGGGTGGCCCTCAGGAGGCCTGCGGGCAGCTCGGCCCCCACCCCCAATGGAGGACAGCTCCAGCATGGCCGCGATGCTCTTCACACTGCCGGCACTGCCCGTGTCCACGCTGCCGGCCAGGTCACTGGCCCGCCGGCACTGTGCCCGGACCCCCAGCAGGCCATCCTCAGGCTCGGCGTCCGGCACCGGCTCATCCGCCAGGTTGGCACTAGCCAGGGCCGAGCTGGAGCGCTTGGGTGGGGGCGGCGGGGGCCCCTTCTTTCGGGGCCGCACGGCAAAGGACTGGCTGCGGTTGACGTTCTTGTCGGCACCTGCGGGCGCCCTCACCGAGTGGCTGCGGCCCACGCGCCGCTGGACCGTGGCATAGGGGCCGGCAGTCGCAGGCACCAGCAGCTCGTCCCGCTCCGGCTCACTGTCGGACGCCGCATAGCGATTCAGGCTGTGGGCCCGCTTCTTGGGCCGCCCCGGCTCCGCGTCGGCCTCGGGGGGCAGGCACAGTGTGGGCACAGCCGTTGGCACGGGTGGGGGCGCAGGCCCCGGGGCAGCCAGCCCCACCTCGCCCTCCACGGGCTGGGGCAGCACGTAGGCAAAGCCGCGGTGCGTGGGTGACTGAGGCAGGGAGCGGGGTGACATGGGGCGCTCTGTCGGCGGCAGCAGCTGCGGGGTGGGCTTCACCTTGGCCGTAGCTGGGGCTGGACCATGAGGTCCCCCAAGGGCCTGGGGAGAGCCTGGTCGGGTTTTGGTGGGCGTCTGGGGGGGCGTGAAGTGGCTGGTGCCTGGTGGGAGGACCTGCCGTGGCTTGCCAGGCACAGGGGGCACGCTGGCCCTCTTGACGCTGTGGCCGTGGCGGCCGGGCCGGGCCTCCCTGGGTGGGGTGCCGGGGGCTGGGCCCTCATCCAGGAGGTACTCCTGGCTTCGAGACATGGGGCTGCTGGGCCCAGGGGGCCCATCTCCCAGCAGCTCCTGCGAGCTGCTCATGTGCCGTGCCCGACCACCCAGGCTGGAGTCCTGCCGCGTCGTGGCCCTCGGGGTGGGTGGCAGGTGGCTGGAGGGCTTCTCGGCGGTGGGCCCCACCTCAGCCGGGCCAGTCATGGCAGCCTGCAGCTCGTCACTGAGCTCGCTGTCCTGGAAGGTGGTCATTTTAGGGGACTGGCAGTCAGCCGGTGTGGGCTCAGGCGGGGGCGGCGACTCGATGGCCATCACTTCAAGAGACTGGGGCGCCTTCCGGCGCAGGGGGCCCCCCTCATACTTGGCGTATTCAGCCTTCTGCAGCTCTGCCAGCTTCCTCACAGCGAGCATCAGCTTCTTCTGGTGCCCTGAGTGGGGCGCAGGGGGCAGGTCAGGTGGACCAGGAGGCAGAGGGGCATGGGCCGGGCTAGGGGCGGGGCGGGGCTGGGCTGGGCTTGGGGCTGGGGCTGAACTAGCTTGGGGCTGCGCTGGTGGCTGGTGGCTGGGGCTTGGGCTGAGGGTTGGGCTGGGGACGAGGGTTGGGGCTGGAAGCTGGGGCTGGGGCTGGGGCCTCACCCAGCTTGGTGATGCCGATCTCCTGCAGGTCCTCCCAGGTGATGTCGGTGATGAAATCAATGTTCTCATAGCCATTGTCCACCAACACCTTGTAGTACTGGGCCAGGCCGATCATGGACAGCCACACGGCCAGGTTAGCCTACAGAGCAGAGACACAGAGGAGCCACCTAGGCTGGCTGCCCGCACCCTGCCCATCTACCTGGAGCTGGAGGAGGAGGGGTCACCGGGCCAGCAGGGCACAGACAGGAGGACAAACGGATAGGCCGAGGTGTTGGCACCAGAAATGTAGGCAGAGCCTCGGCTCAGGCACCGGACACTGCATGCCGCATATCGCACACATGCGCACACACGCACGGCTGCCCACATCCACAGGACACCCTTGTCGGGGGTGCAGAAGAAGGCACTTTCCCACCCGGCCAGGCAGCCACGAGTACAGCACCATGGGGAGACACACCCCAGAGTCATGGACACAGACGCACGGGGCCACACCTGGTACAGGAACACGCACATGATTTGCACGCTGCGCTCCCAGCCGTGCACAGGCACCAGCACCCCATCCCGTTTCACACTCTGACCTCTCACCCACATCAGACACAGGGCCACACACATGCCACACAGCCACAACACACACACGTGCCAACACCCACAGCAATCTGCACCGAGAAACACCCGATCACTCCCCGAGCGGCATTCAGGCGTCCACACTTCCAGCTGGAATTGACTCATGCAACTGCTCTTGAACACTCAGCCACCCCCAGGTGCGCGGCAAGGCCCGTGGGACCCGGACCTGACCCCTAGGAGGACCCCCGAGCCACCAATTGAGTGAGGCAAGGCAGGGTGAGTGCCGACCCACGCGCCAGGTGGCTTTTGACAGCCACCGATCGCCTCTCCCGTTGGGAGCCCAGAGCTCAGTGTGAGGCCCAGAGAGTCCGCTTCGGTTGGGCTAGGCCTGGGCCCACCTTCTTCAGGCCCGGAACCCATCCCACTGCACGGGCACCTCCCTGTTGTTTTGCTTTTTTTGAGACGGAGCCTCGCTCTGTCGCCCAGGCTGGAGTGCAGTGGCGCGATCTCGGCTCATTGCAAGCTCCGCCTCCCGGGTTCACGCCATTCTCCTGCCTCAGACTCCCAAGTAGCTGGCACTATAGGCACCCGCCACCACGCCTGGCCAATTTTTGGTATTTTTAGTAGAGACAGGGTTTCACCGTGTTAGCCAGGATGGTCTCGATCTCTTGACCTCATGATCCACCTACCTCGGCCTCCCAAAGTGCTGGGATTACAGGCGTGAGCCACCGCGCCTGGCCGCACCTCCGTGTTAATGACGATTGGCCATGGCGTGTGCAGGTATCGCTGAAAACGGGGGTGTCAGCTATTGGTGAGGGCCACACGTGCGGTGGAGCATGTGTGCACGCACAAAGGTGGTGGACGCCTGCAGGGTGTTCCATGCACACCTGCCAGGCGTCTGGCTGGCACGTACCTGGGTGCCTGTGAGCATAGGCCGTAAGCATGGCCCCCTGCAGTCTGCATGTGAGTGGCAGTGCTTGGAGGCTTGGTGGCTGGGGGTCCCTGTGGGGCAGCCTGCATGTGGAGGGAGTCCTGGTGAGAGCATGGACGTGGGGAGGGGACTCTCCTGGCTTCAGGCTCCCTCAGCAACGATGACCCCTGGATAGCATCACCTCGCCCCTGCCCCAGTGACAACAGGGGCTGATTGGGAGGCTCCCTGCTAGCAGGGCATCCTCCACTCTCCTCTCCCTCAAGCCCCTGAGGGCGGGTGGGGGCTGTGGCCAGGGAGGCAGGTTCTCTGTCTGTCTGTCTGCCTGTCCTGGGCCCAGCCCCTGGGATGCAGGTGGCCTTACGGGTTTGTGCTCAGGCAGCCAGTCGGGGATGCTTAGGCCGCTGATCTCTGCCGCGATCTTCTTCCGGTGGCCCGGCTTGGTGACACCAATGGCTGTGAGGTCCTAGGCAGTGGGGAGGCTTGTCAGCTAGGGGCTGGGCCCATCTGTGGGACGCAGCTGGCGCTGGCGGCGTGTGGAAAGCTCACCTCGGGAGTCATGCGGCTGATGGTGGGCAGGTCGTAGCCGGCGCTGATGAAGTTGGGGGCGTAGAGCTGCAGCTGGAACGCGGTGAGCCACTGGCTCACGGCCTCGGAGCTCTGGAAGACACAAGGCACCCACTGCAGGCTCGCCTGCCCGGCCGCGCCCTGCCACCACAGTGCCTCCTTCTCTGCTTGGCCGGCCAGCCGTGCAGCCACTGCGTCCGCTGTCCGCTGCTCCATCTGCAGCAGGCCCCGGTGAGCCTGGCCTGTGAGTGATCCTCAGTCCGCGGTCCCTGAGGCGCCTCCTGGAGCATCCTCCACCCTTCCGCCTTCTTCTGGGATCTCCACCGGTGGGGGGAGGGGGGCGGGGGGGCTGCTACTGTCCGCCACACGCCTCCCTGACTGTCCCCTGCTCCTGCACCAGGGACGCCCCGCGCCATCTTGGGGATGCAGGTGGTGTGGCCCCTTGGGAGGGAGCTCTGGGAAAGGGGCCTCGGGCTGGACCGGAAGGTGGGCTCTGTGCCCACAGGCAGGGGCGCCTTGCCTCCTCCACCGTGCAGGACTCAGCCAGCAGCTTACAGCTCTCCGGCACACGAGTGCACTCACACACCACATGCCGCGCCCGTGCACACGCTGCACCATCTCATACCCATCCCCTTCCACCTGTACACAGACACGCATGCCCGGCTCGCAGTCACACCATCACACACGCACCCCACACACACACATGCACACACAGAGGCACAGGTTGGCCCACACGCACAGCCTGCACAACGACGACACCCGTACACACAGGCGGACACACACACAACGCACAGACTGACAGACAGAGGAGAGGGTCTGGCCTGGCAATGCCCCCGACCCCGCCGCTGCCAGGCCAGGCAGGCCATGTAAGCACCTATCAGCCCATTGGCCTTACAGCCTCTCCCCGGAGCCCACGCTGAGAACACCCCCAAGCCCTGTACCTTGCCCTCCGATGCTGGCTCCAGCTTCTTGGGCGGCTGCTCCCCATAGACCTGCCCGGCGTGGGTCACTGGAGGCTGGGACCGGGCCGCACCTGAGGACGAGAGTGGGTAGGGGACAAGGGCTGTCGGGCTGCTCTCCTCCGTCGGGCTGCATGGCAGCACCCTTGCTCTTACCTGCAGAGCCTTCCGGAGGCTTGGCGGGGCTGTCCCCCGGGCTGGACTCAGAGACGGACTTCTGGGAAAGCACCGTTGCCAGGAGCTGCAACCCAGAAACCCCGGCTTGTCGCCTGCTCCCAGCCCTGGCCACCCTGGCCCCGGCCACTACCCCACCTACCTTGACGCCCTCAGAGCCCGCGTGTAGGGCGTGACCACCGCTGCCCCGGCCGCCAGCCATGCCGCTAATGCTACCGCTTCGGTCCCCACCTGCCAGCACAAGGGAGCAAGATGAGGCCAGTGCCGGCCCCTGTCTGGCCCCACGGTGGTGCCTTGTGGAAGTCCTGCCACCTCTGCCCTTCAGGGACCCAGCCTACCTGCAAAAGGCTTCCTCAGCACCCAGATCTCCTCTGGGGGTGCAGAGGGTCCCGATGAGCTGCTTCCCTGGGGCAGGCTTGGTTCAGTGCCTGCTCGGGAACCTGTGGGTCAAGCAAAGCCTCCTAAGTCCTGGGCCAGCGACGGCGGGTGCTGACGCAGGGGAGGCAGGACAGAGACTGGCGCAGCCACAGCCGGGGTCCTCTCTGCCCGCCATTGTCTCCAGGGAGCTGATAGCCCCTCGGAAGACCCCTCCCACCCTAGACGTTTAGAGCAGGAGAGAGGCAGAGGCAGCCAAGCCTAGGCATCCTGCCGGTGGCCCTGGGGTCCTGTGGGCAGGGGGCCAGAGATTGCTGGACGGTATGAAAGTCTCTGTACTGGGGAGTGGGGGGCAGGCAAGAAGCCCCCCACAAGCTAGAGCCAAGGCTCCCACTCAGGAGCTAGATGGCCATGGTGGGGGGCTGGCCCTGCCTGTCAACCTCCATGTCCTCCATCAGAAGTAAACGGGCCCCTGGTCCCTTGGAGCCGCCACAAGGGGCTTCACAGCCTGGGCCCCTGGCCTAGTCCCTCTCCTCAGCCTCCTGTTCCTCAGATGTCCCCAGCTCTTGCCTGCCTCAGCGCCTTTGGTTTTTTCCTTTTTTATTCACCAAGAGCAAACACTTGAGTGCCTTTGTTTTAATCATTATTTTTTTTTGAGACAGGGTCTTGCTCTGTCACTCAGGCTGGTGCAATCTTGGCTCACTGTAGCCTCCACTTCCCAGGCTCAAGCAATCCTCCCACCTCAGCCTCCCAAGTCGCTGGGGCCATAGGCGCACAACACCATGCTTGGCTAATTTTATTTTTTGTAGAGATGGAATCTCACTATGTTGCCCAGGCTGATCTCAAACTCCTGGGCTCAAACAATCCTCTCGCCTCGGCCTCCCAAAGTGTTGGGATGACAGGCATGAGCCACCACGCCTGGCACCGCCCACTTTTAACGCACAGCTCCTGCCACCTGGAACCCACCTGCGTCTCAGAGCATTCTCTGGCCTTCTCTGACTGCCTCATCTCAAGCAGGCCCTCCCTGTGCTCTGGGTCACATGTCCTTTCATGTTTACTTCGCTGTCCCCTGCCCCCTCCTGCCCCAGGACGAGCTCCTTGGGAGTTGGGTCCCCATCTGTTCTAGTGGCCAGTTCAGAACCAGACATGGCAGCACACAGTGCTTGGTAGAACGCACAAAGGAAGAGGTGTGGGAACGGACGAGGAGACGGCCGCTGGGGCACCCTGATGCTCCCCACTCAACCCCACACTGGCACCCAGAAACCCAGCCCTGCTGGGCCCCCACACCCTTAGCACACTCGCTGCTTCCAGCCCCCAAGCCCAGGGGCTCCTGCCTGCCCCCCAGGGTGGGGTGGAACTTGCCTGCTCGCTTGACAATGGCCTCGCCCAGGGAGGACGGGAAGTAGCCCACCCGGTCATTGCCCGTCCGGTTGTCATGGATGCAGCCCTTCCACCGGCCATCTGGATGCTGCTCGAGGACCTGGCCAGTAAGGTGGGGGGCGCTCAGGGAGATGCCCCCTTTCGCAGAGTCTCCTGCCCAGTGCCCCCCAGTTGCGGCGGGAGGGTGTTCTGGGGTGCGCACGCCCAGGTGCCGCCCCCTCCCTGCCGAGACGGCCCCTGGGGCCATGCTTACTGTGATGATGTCCCCTGCCTTCACGTTGAGGCTGGTCAGGTCGTAATTGTTGCAATAATCCTTGGTTGCCCGGACCTGCAGGGCCGCTGAGGCCTCTGGGGATACAGGAGGGGGCCCCCCAAGTCCTGCGGGCTGATCTGGCCCTGGCCCAGCCCCAGCCACTGCCCCTCTGCCCTGCCTGGGCCCACCTCGCAACAGCTGCTTGATCTCCCTGCTGGCCTGGGACGCGGTGAACTGGTGCACGATGTCCAGGGCTGTCTGGCTGTAGGTGTTCCTCACATGGGCATTGATCCCGCTCTGCACATGTGAGAGATGAGGCTCTGTCAGGAGCCCCTACAGTCCACTGGGCCCAGCGCCCCTGGGCCCCACACTCACATCCAGCAGCAGCCGCACCACCTCCGTCTTTCCGCAGAGCGCAGCCTCGTGCAGGGCCGTGCCGGACTTGGTCTGGCGGTTAATGTCGATGCCGGCTTGGAGGAGGAGCCTGGCGGGAAGGCAAGGTGGACAGGCGGGGCCTTCCAGCAGGAGGCCGGCCCCAGCACCCCCAAGCCAGGCCTCCATTTCCAGGTACCCCAGCAGTCAGCTTGGGGGCTGAGGATCGTCCAGCCCTGCCCCATGTCTCTGACATTCACTGAGTGCTGAGCACTTTTTTTTCTTTTTGAGATGGAGTTTCACCCTTGTTGCCCAGGCTGGAGTGCAATGGTGCAATCTCAGCTCACTACAGCCTCCACCTCCTGGGTTCAAGTGATTCTCCTGCCTCAGCCTCCAGAGTAGCTGGGATTACAGGCACCTGCCACCACACCCAGCTAATTTTGTATTTTTAGTAGAGACGGGGTTTCACCATTTTGGCCAAGCTGGACACGAACTCCTCCCAAAGTGCTGGGATTACAGGCATGCGCCACTGCACCTGGCCTACTTTTTCTAAGACAGGGTCTCACTCTGTCACCCAGGCTGGAGTACAGTGGTGCAGTCATGGCTTACTGCAGCCTCAAACTCCCGGCCTCAAGCAGTCCTCCTGCCTCAGCCTCCAGAGTAGCTGGGATTACAGACATGTGTGACCATTCCCAGCTTTTTTTTTTTTTTTTTTGCCTTTGTTTTTGTAAAGACCACGTCTTGCTATGTTGCCCAGGCTGGTCTCAAATTCCTGGGCTCCTGCGTCAGCCTCCCAAAATACTGGGATTGCAGCATTTTGAACCACCGCACTCAGCTGCTTTTTTTATAAAAAGTAGAGATGGGGTCTCTCTCTGTCACCCAGGCTGGAATGCAGTGGCACCATCCTGGCTCATTGCAGCCTCGACCTCCCAGGCTCATGCGATCCTCCCACCTCAGCCTCTCAAGCAGCCGGGACTACAGGTGTGCGTCACCACAACCAGCCGATTTTTTTTTTTTTTTTTTGAGATAGGGTCTTGCTGTGTCACCCAGGCTGGAGTACAGTGGCACAATCACCGCTCACTGCAGCCTCAACCTCATGGGCTCAAGTGATTCTCCTGCCTCAGCTTCCCAAGTAGCTGGGTCTACAGGTGTGTGCCAACACACCCGGCTAGTTTTTGTATTTTTTGTAGAGATGGGGTCTTGACATGTTGCCCAGGCTGGTCTCGAACTCCTGGCCTCAAGCAATCCTCCCTCCTTGGCCTCCCAAAGTGCTGGGATTACAGGTGTGAGCTGCCGGGGCACCCAGCCCACAGTGAGCACTGTTGAAGGGCCCTCCCTGTGCTAAGACTTCCCAGCTGTTATCTTGTCTAATGCTAGTGTAGGCGCTGCTGTGAACCCCACTTTACGGATGGGAAAGTGAGGCTCAGGGAAGTTCAGCACCTCCTCGAGCGCACCCAGGAGCGGTGGGGCTGGGACAGAGACATCGCAGAAGCCCCCTTCCCAGCCCCTCCAGCTCATCCTGTACATGGGCCCTGGAGGCCATGCCAGAGGCCTGACCAGGGACCTGGGACCCTGCCTGCTCCCGCCCTATCCCCAAGCCAGAAGCTGGTGCCCTGAGCCCCAGGCTGCTGCTGAACCCTGGGGACCCTAAGGCTGAGGCCCTCCCTGCTACCGGCTCTACCTGATGATGTCGATGTGGCCGTTTTTGGCTGCGAGGTGCAAAGGGCTGGTGCCGTTGGGGTCGGTGGCGTCTCCCGGCCGGGGCTCCAGCAGCGCCGCACACATATTGCTGCTGAGGAGCAGCTGGACCACCTTGAAGGAGGGGTCAGGGTAGGGGGGTCCTGATGTGGGGCTCCCCAGCCCCACCCCACAGGGCTCCACAGGAGACTCACCCCAACGCGGCCGAACTCGCAGGCCAGGTCCAGGGGCGTCTTCCCGGAGTTGTCCACCATGCACGGGTTAGACTGGTGCTGTAGCAGCATCTCAGACTGGGGGCCAAGGGCGCAGTCAGGTCCGCACATCCTCAGGCCGCGCTGCCCCGCCCCCGCGGCCCCGCCCCTGCCCCCGCCCCCGCTCGGGCCTCACCACATCATAGTGACCATGCTGGGCCGCCAGGTGCAGGGGGATGTGGCCCTCATCAGACGGGATGTTCACGGCCGAGCCCGCCTTCAGCACCAGCTTCATGGGCTCCTTCCGGCCCTGCCAGGCCGCATAGTGCAGCGGCCGCATGCCTGGGGGGCGAGGGGATGCTGGGAGCTGACCCTTGACCCCAAACCCAACCCTGGAGGATAGGGGGGTGCTGGGACCTGACCCCTGACCCCAAGCCCAACCCTTGGGGGTGGGGGGGTTGCTGGGAGTTGACCTCTGACCCCAAGCCCAAACCTGGGAGGTGGGAATGCTGGGAGCTGACCCTTGACCCCCAAGGCCAACCCTGGGAGGTGGGGGGAATGCTGGGAGCTGACCCCTGACCCCAAGCCCAACCCTGTGGGTTTGGGGGGTGCTAGGAGCTGACCCCTCACCCCAACCCCACCCCTGGCCTCCAGGACCCTGATCCCAGGAGGACCTGCCTGAAATCAGACTGAGACCCTGGGCTGAGACCTCAGCCAAGGATCCATGCAGGCCCTGGGGAGCCCCCCTCGCTGCCCCCGCCCCTGCCCCCACCAGAGGCCCTCGGCCCGTCTTGCCTTTGTTGTCCTTGATGTCCACAGCGGCCTGGGCCTCCAGCAGCAGGCTGATCAATTCCGTGTTGCCGTTCAGGGCCGCGTGGTGCAGAGCCGAGAAGCTGGCATGTGCAGAGGACATATAGAGCAGAGGCCCTGGCGCCCCGGCCTCCCCAGCACCCTGCCCTCCCCCGGCACCTAGGCCTCTCTAGGAGCCACCCTCCCTTCCAGGCAGGCACCACCCGGCTCAGAACTCACCCATCCGGGTCCTGGAAGTTGACATTGATCTTCTTGGTGGAACCCAGGAGCTCTGGGGATGGAAGGAGACTCGGTGAGGGGAGGCTGTGCCAGCCCCTCCAGGCGGCCTGAGGCCAGGGAGAGGGAGCCAGCCATCTCCCCGGCAGGCACAAAGCTGCTGGGCTCTCAGTCTGCAGACACTCACTCGTCCACTCGTGCACTCACGCGTTCAGCTCTGCCCCGAAGCCTGCCCCAGGTGCCAGCTGCTCGGGCCTTGGTGTCCCATTGCCCTGAGATGTGGGGGTTCACAGTACTAAGGACTCCGGCCTGGAGTCCTTGTCCCCACCTGGGGATAGGAGGCAAGGCTGTGCACCCACACAGGCACACACATGTGCACGCACACCCCTCCCTCGGGACACTGGCTGAGCACCTGCCAATGGTGGGAGGGAGAGAGCCGGCCCAATCTGTCTCTCAGAAGGATCCAGATGGGGCCGGGGGTGGCCAGGGAGGCTGGAACACCCGGAAATGGGGGTATCTCTGGGGGAGGATCTGCGTCTCCACCGTGCAGCACCCCCACTGCCAGCCCTGGGCCACAGCCAGTGTGGATGAGCAGAAGTGGGAGGCAGGCGAGTGGGCTGGCACCTCTGAGCAACCTCACGCGAACGGCTGCCTGCTCCCTGGCGACTCGGAGCACCTGAGGCCAGAGGGGCCCACGCCCTCCCTTCAGGGCCCCAGCGTCCTCCTGGGGCCCCCCGCATCGTGGCCTCCCCCAGCCAGCTGCCAGAGGAGGGAAGCCCACCGATGCCCTCCCAGTGGGCTCTAGTCCAAGCAGACTTGGGCCAAACCCCCGCCTATCTGGGCCGTGGTTACATAACCCATTTGTGGGTCAGTCACTCTGAGAGGGGAGCTGGCAGGACAGAAGCCCCTTTGTCCAGGCCCAGGACAGGGTGGGGGCAGGAGCTGAGGGCAGGGGAGTTGAGGGAGTCGAGGCACAGGGCTGTCTGCAGGGCTTGCACAGTGACCCACAGCAGCCCCTGCTGCCCCGGCCTCAGTCCCAGCCACTGGACACGGTGCGGGTCCCCTGATGACCCACGAGGCTGGCCGAAGGAGCCAGACTGCTGTGAATTCGAATCTCTGCTCTGCCTCTCACCAGCCTGTGTCTTTGGCTGCTGGCACCCTCCCTGAGCTGGAGCCGCGGGTGCTAACAGGGCCTCCCAGAGGTGTGAGAGCATTCCCAGACACAAAGCGTGCACGGCCTGGCACAAGTCAGGACTCGGTGCATGGCGATTACTAATATTAGCCGTACAGGAATCCCACCCCCAGCTCTCTCCAGCCAGGGGTTTCTTCTGGCAAGCAAAGGCGTCTCCAGCCTCACCGGCCCCTCCCCCTCTGCTCAGACACTGCTGGCACCAGTGTCCCTCTTGGTTAGTGGCAATGCCATCCTTCCTGACCATGGCCCAGGCCAAAACCTTGGAGCCAGCCCTGGGGCCTTTCCTGCACACCTATAGCTTGTCCGTCAGCTCTGCCTCCCAGACATCCCCAGAGCACACTTGGAACCCTAGCCCTTCTCCCCACAGCCACTGTCACCAAGCTGGTCCAGGCCGGCATCTCTGGCAGGATAAGTGCCATCCCCTCCCCACTGGTGTCGCTAAGGTCTTCCCACATCCCTCGGTCCAACCTCCACACCCACCTCTGTCGGGGTTCCCTGGGAAAACATGAGTCAGGCTCTGTGCCGTGGCTCACGCCTGTAACCCCAGCACATTGGGAGGCTGAGGTGGGAGGATCACTTGCAGCCAGGAGTTCAAGACCAGCCTGGCCAACATAGCAAGACCTTGTCTCTACAAAAAATAAAGGAAAAAAAAAGTAGCTGGGCACGGAGGGGTGTGCCTGTGGTCCCTGCTACTTGGGAGGCTAAGGCGGGAGGATCGCTTGAGCCCAGGAGGTTGAAGCTGCAGTGAGCCAGGATCGCACCACTCACTGCATTCCAGCCTGGGTGTCTCAAAAAAAAAAAAAGGAGAGAGAACATGAATCAGATCTTGCCACGCCTCTCCTGAAGACCCCCTGGCAGCACTGGTCTCACTGGGAGGGGAGGCCGACAACAGACAGTGGCTGTGCTAGGAGGGGAGGCTGAGATCGGACAGTGGCCGTACGTGGGGCTCCTGCTTTGCTCTCAGGTATCATTACTTCCCTCATTCCTGCTGCAGCTACACAGGCCTCCAGACGTTCCTCCAACATATCGGCTGCCCTGTCCAGGGCCTTTCCACATGCCCTGTGTGCACGTGCGGCCTCCTCTTCCCTAGTTAACCCCACAGCCTCCCTCACACTTTTCAGATCCCTACCCACAGGCTGCTCACTCAGCGTGCCCTCCCCATCCGAAGTGACCCTGCCCGCCCCGCAGCTGCTGTGCCTGGCTCTGCAGCCCTCGTCACCACCAGCCACGTCAACCTCCTTCTGCTCTTGCTCCTACCCATCTCCATCACTCAACTACCAGCACCAAGGGGACAAGGGCCGTCATCTGTTCTGCTCACGGAGGAATCCTCGGTGGCTAAAATGGTGCCCCGCGCAGCTGAGGTGCTCAGTTGCGGACTGGATCGATCTCCTCATCCCCCACACCCTGCCTGGCCGCCCAGGCGACTTGATGGGTGTGCGGCCTGTGCTTGTCCCAGAAGGACCCCATGCCTGCGGATGCTCTCCTGTCGCCATCTCGAAATTCTTTTTCTTTTTTTTTATTGGAGATGGAGTTTCATTCTTGTTGCCCAGGCTGGAGTGCAATGGTGCGATCTCAGCTCACCACAACCTCCACCTCCCGGGTTCAAGCAATTCTTCTGCTTCAGCCTCCAGAGTAGCTGGGATTACAGGCACGCACCACCACTCCTGGCTAATTTTGTATTTTTAGTAGAGATGGGGTTTCTCCATGTTGGTCAGGCTGGTCTCGAACTCCCGACCTCAGGTGATCCGCCTGCCTCAGCCTCCCAAAGTGCTGGGATTACAGGCATGAGCCGCCATGCCCGGCCTGAAATTCTTATTTTTGAGCAAGGGGCCCTGCGTTTACATTTTGCATGGGGACCTGGGAATTATGTCGTGGGGCCTACCACCATCCCTTGCCATTAGCTAAAGGGAGCGCAGGTGTCACTGTCCCGTGCATCCCCGCCAGGACCACACTCAGGAGGTTCTCCCCACAGTATGCTGACCCCCGCTCTTCCCAGCTCCAGGGTGGCCAGCCCTCAGCATGTCCCCAGGACTGTCCAAGCCAGGCCCTGTCCTCCCTCCCACAGCTGAGGCAGCCAGTGTGGAAACCACCTTCTCACTCAGCCACACTTTCAGGGGCTGAAATCTCGGAGGGGCTGGAGGTCAAAGCCCAGAAAGTAACATCTGCCAGTTGGGGAGGGTGTCTCCCTCAGGAAGGGGACCACCCCCATGTGAGGAGGGGCGCCTTACTAAAGCCATCTCGTCCCTCTCCTCACCTACGGTCTCCTCAAGGGGGAAACTGGCTGAAATTGGACGGCAGCAACTTGAGGTCTTGGGACACGCTAACCCCCATTCCTGTGGGGGACAGTGGGTACCCAGGAAGGTCCCAGAACTGAGAAGGGCCTGGGGCTGGGGGCTGTTTTCACCTGGAAACGGGTTCTCTGGATGAAGCAGGAGCAGAGCATGGCTGGAGGGGCCGGGGCCAGGATGAAAGTCCAGGAGCCCCCCTCCCTCTCCACGAGGTCCCTAAGCCCTGTGACTCTATGACAGTAAAGCCCTTACCCCCGACCAGCCCTCTCACTGCTATCCTGAGCCTGTCCCCGCCTCTGGGGTCCAGTCCATATCCCAGGCTAGAAGGGAGCTACTAGTGGGCTATTAGAAGGTGAGAGGGGGATGGGGCGCCGGCCCTCGGTGCTCAGGGGTGTCCTCCACGGCATTCTTGGGCCTGCCTCCATGGACAGGGGGCCTCCATGGATAGGGTCCGGGTCAGAGGGAAGAGTGGGTCCCTCCCGGCCAGCAGGAGGCCAGCCCCTGCCCCGGCATCTCCCCTAGAACAGGCTCCTCTTCCCCTCAAGGACAGCTGCTAAATATGTGCGTGCGGGCACGGGAGGCTCCCTTCAGGGCAGGGCGAGTGGGGGGCTGGCTGAGCCTGGGGTGACTCTGGAGCAGGGGCTGGAGGGAAGGGACTGGGCAACCAGAGGGGACCATGGAAGCAAAGCTCATGGGGACAGCCCTGGGCTCATGGGGCCCTGGAGGACACTGCTGGACACCCCCCACCTCGTGGCCCAAACTCAGCTGTACTTTACTGAATCAAAATACATCTTACTCCAAAGCAGGCCAGCGTTGCCATGACGATGGAGCTAATTCATGGAGGGATTTCTCCTCTGATTTATTACACCCGCCCCTGTGAGTCAGAGAGCAGGAGCCGGGGCCAGGGCAGGTGTCTCTCCTGTCCCAGAGGCCAGGCAAGACAGGCAGAGACCCAGGTGAGGGTGGAAGCCCCCACAGCTCCCCAGAATGGCCACAATAGAAGGGAGGAGGAACCTCCCCAGAGCTGAAGCCCCCACTTCCCCAGCCCCTGGCCCTGGGCCGTCCAAGGCTGCGGTCATTGCTGGCATTTACTGAGCACTTACTGAATGCCTGGGCTCCAAGTGCCCAGGCTCACTGGTCTTAGGACCCCACCGTGAGGCTGACATCCCATCCTACAGACGAGGAGACTGAGGTCCACTGAGCTGGAGTTGTCTATGTCCAAGGTCATGCGGCCACTAGGTGGAAACCTTTACCTTGCCTTTCCTCAATCCCTACACCTGCTCTCCAGGCTCAGCCGAGACTGCCTCTGCCCACAAGCTCTCCCTTTCTGAGCCCCCGGACCTGAAATCAGCTCGGGGCCAGCCTGCAAGGCACCGGTGCCCTCTCTCTCTTACTGTACACAGTGGACAGGAGCTAGCCAGTCATGGGCTGCTGGTGAAGTGCGGGGGAGGGGGTCCTCCTGGGACTCTAGGTGCCCCCATCAACCTCCCAGAAGCCAGTCCCAGTTCTTGGCATCCCTCTGGAGGAAGGGGAGGGGGACTCTCTGGCTTACAGTCTGTGGGGGTGGAGGGAGGAGGGAGGACGCCCAGACCCCACGTGCCGACCTGCAGAGCCCTGTCCGTGCCCGCACAGGTGCCCTGACACACTGACACGGCTATACGTGCGCAGCCGCACACGCGGCTGGTCCACACGCCCATCCATCCATCTCCAGCGGCCCCCAGGGAGGCTACGCGCTGAGCCAGGATGAGTGCTGGGAGCAGGGCTCCAAGCTCCCAGCCCTTTCCTGGGGCCGGCCATAGGGCAAGCTGGGGATGGCCAGTGGTGGTCCCCCACTCCCTCATGGCCTCCTTTCCCAGCAGGGAAGCTGGAGACCCGGCTCTGCTGGAGCCTGCCTGAGCAGGGCCCCAAGCCCTTGCCCCCAGGCCGGCCCTGCCTGGAGTCCAGCCTGCCCTGGGCTGGGCGACCTTGGGCCTCTGCTCTCCCATCAGTAAATGGCACCCCACCGGCCATGCCAGGGCAGCCACACCCCCAGCGTGGTCCTGCCCCCACCTTCCCTGCAAAGCGTGTTATTAAACGTGGGGCGGGGAGGGGGTCTGCTAGGGACTGTCAGCTCCCGGGTCGCCCCTCGCCGCAGGGGCCCCCTCCCTGTCTGCCCGGTGCATGTGGTGGGGGGGGCATCCGCCTCGCCCTTTGAAGGCCCCAGCACAGACCTCCAGCTGTCAGCCCGCAGCCTGGGAAGGGAGGGGGACAGAGGTAGGGAGAGAGGGATGCGAACGCCCGCGGCCCGGGAGGCGGGTGCCGCCAGGTGCCCGCTGGGGGGCTCACGGTGACGGCCGGCTCTCGGGGCCGCCCCATCTCCAGTGCTGGGGGCAGCGGGTGGAGGGCACGGACCAAGGGTCTGGGCGCTGCTGGCCCCGCCCCGCCCCCGGGGACCCAACAACGTCCCCTCCCCGCCCGGCGCCGGGTGGGGGGCTCCGCGCTGGGGAGGGGCCCCCGGGGCTCCCACCCGCGCCCCGCGCCCCCGGCACTCACTGGCCTTCCCGGGCCGCGGCCTCTGCAGCAGCCTCTGCGCGGTCCCTACGTCCTCCGCCTTCACCGCCTGCACCAGCTCCTGCTCCTTCCCCATGGCGCGGCCGGGGCCGCAGCGACGCGGCTGCGCTCGTGCGCTCGGCGCGGCTTAGAGGCGGCGGCGGCCCCGCGGCACCGGCCGCCTCCCCCGCCGCCTCCTCGCCGCCCGCCGCCCCTTCGCCCTCCTCGGGCTCCGGCTTGGGCTCGGGCTCCCGGCGCGGAGGGGGCGGGGAGCGCGTCACGGGCGGGGGGCGGCCCGGGGGCGGGGGCGCGCGGCGGGCGCGGGGCGGGGGCGCGGCACCTGGCGCCGCCTCCCGGACGCCGGGGTCCGCTCCCGGGCCGCCGACCTCCGTCAGCCCGCGCCGGCCGCGCGCCCGGGCCCGTGGCTCCGCCCTCCCCGCGCCCGCCCCGGGACGCCCCCTCCCCACGTGCGCGCAGCGCGCTCAGGCCAGGCCTCTGCGGACGCGGGCGGCCTGGGGCTGCTAGCGGGGCTGGGGACGCGGCCGCCGGGGGTGCACTGGGAGCCCCGACGCGGCGGCGGCGCGGGGCTGAGCCCAGAGAGGCTTCCAGAGGCTGCGGGACCCGCGGGGGACGGTTCCGAGGCAGCGGGCGGGCGGGGACCGGGCGCCGAGAGACCCGGGCGCCAGTGCCCCTGGAGCCGGCCCGCCAGGCTGTCAGGCGTTCCTGGCCCAGGGTTCCCGTGGGAGGTGTCGAGGGATTGTGAAGAGGAATCTCCCAATAATGAATTCGGTGTCAGGGAACCCGCACCCCCAACCCCCAAGCATCCTCCTGCTCCTCTCCGCAAATAATGCGGGCGCCACAGCTTCCCCCAGCCTCAGTCCGAAGCCCGACCCCAAGGTAGCCCCCACCACCCCCACTGAGGGAGCTCAACTCCCCACTCCCCGCACCGACTGGGGGTCGCCTCCATCTCCATCCACAGGGGCTGGAACCTCCCGCCGGCACCAACCGACCCCCGGCCCACGTCTGCCCACTCTCCAGCCTGCAGCCCAGGCAGGCGAGTCCTGCTTCCTGGGTGCTGGAGGCCCCGACTTGTCACCCTCTGAGCTCCTGGCTGAAGGCTTGGGCCACCCTGCCCCTCAGGCCCTCTCCCGTCAGGCCTGCAGCATTCTAGAGGCAGATCAGTGGGGGTCTGAGTCCCGACTCAGGCTCCGTTTCCCTCATCACCCAAGCGGGGAAGGCCGTTTGGAGAATTTGGGGAGGGTCGCACCCATTCTATGAGGCATGGCCTGGCACCCCACTCTGTGTGGCCCCAGACCATTGAGCAGGTCCAGGGGGACAGAGGAGGTCAGACAGCAGAGACAGGGAAGGTGACAGGCACCGGGGTCCCGGCATCCTGTGGGCAGCTGGCCGTTCCCGTTCCCTCCGTGGGGTGTCCTGTTAGGTTCAGGTAGCAGCCCTTGGTCTTCCAGCACTCCTGGGAGGGGTCCCCAAATGCTAGGGCCTTTCCTCTTGCCCTTTCCAACGACCAGTTGAGTACCCGCTGGGTCAGGCACTGTGCTGGTCACCTCCTAGATGAGGTTGGACTCACTGTCCCCATTTTACAGATGAAGAAACTGAGGCTCAGAGAAGCCAAGGGGCTCACCTGGGGTCCCAGAGTCTTGAGGTTGTGAGTCTGGGCTTTGCACCCGCACTTCTGGATGTGTCCTATTCCCCCTCTTAGTGGTTTGTAACCATGAGCTGGTCACTTTGTCATTCTTTTTTTCTGAGACAGGGTCTCGCTCTGTCGTCCAGGCTGGGGTGCAGTGACGCCATCATAGCTCACTGCAGCCTCAGCATCCCAGGCTCAAGCAATCCTCCTGCCTCAGCCTCCTGAGTAGCGCCCGGCTAATTTTTTTGATTTTTAATAGAGATGAGGTCTCAGTATGTTACCTAGGCTGGTCTCGAACTCCTGGCCTCAAGCAGTCCTCCCACCTCAACCTCCCAAAGTGCTGGGATTGCAGACGTGAGCTACCACACCCAGCCCACTGCCTAAGTGTCTGTGCCCCTCTGTAAAATGAGGATATGCATGCTACCTCCCCTTAGGTTACCGGAGGATAAATTGTGATACTATCCACAAAGCATTTCGTGGCAGGACTTAGTAAGTGCTCAAAAAATGGCTGCTGTAGATATCGTGATATTCTTGGGCCTCTCTGCCTGTGCAGCAACTGTGTTTTGTGCATCTTTGTATCTACGCTACCTTGCAGTGTGAAGAGCACATAGGAAGAACTAAAAATAAAAATAAGATAGCTGCTGGCATTACTATTACTTTTATGTTTTGGACATGTTAAGGCAAACCACCCTGACCTGTGCTTAACACACAAACAGAAGCCCACACACCAAATGTTCAATTATTTAAACGCTACAAATCACGCCAGTCACCTGTTAAGTATGTTCTATCCTCCTACCTTGACAAATATACCTTCATCACGGCCTGAAAGCCCAAGTTCGAATTGAGAATTCTCAGATTCCTCGGGTGATGAACTGGCCCCCGTTTGTAGCTACCTCACCTGTTCTCTGCTCAGCTCCAGCACTGTCCACACCCCATAAACAGGCACCCCCTTCGTCGCTCCTCAGAGCTAGGGTGGGCACCCTGCTGCGTGGCCCACCTTCAGGAGGACAGACTGGGCAGAGGGCTGTGCAGATCCTGGAAGTGGGCTTGGGGCTGTTTGGGCAGGAAACTCCAAGGTCCTAGGTGCTCAGAGTGTGGTCTAGAAGGGGCACCTAGGCTCCAGGTGGATTCCTGCTCAGGACCTCAGAGATTCCTCACCCCATAGGGTGCAGTGTGGCAGGAGGGGACCAGAGCCTTCTGCTAGGTGAGGATAAGCCCAGGAGGGACCGGGAAGCATTGGATCTGATGCTGTAACCAGTAACCTTGGGTGAGTCCCCGATGCTCAGCTGCCTCATCTGTGAAATGGGCCAGCAGCTCCGCCTGCAGCCTAGGGCTGACGGGAAGGTCCCCATGAAAACAGACGTGTGTCTGCCTGGGGTCCCTGCAGCCTGGGGATGCGGGGGCAGGGCAGGCGGCCACTCCGGCTGGGGGATGAGGATGCAGAGGTGTGGGACTCGGGCAGCCCTCCAGGAAGTCAAGCCTCCAAGGATGATCCTGGGAGGGGGCCGCTGAGCCAGCAGAATTGCTGAGGCTCAGCCTGGAATGGAGCTGGCGGAGGCTTCACTGCAGCCTGGGCTGGCCTCCTTCCCAGATGTGCAGCGTGCGCCGGCCAGCCCGCAGCCCCTTCCTCTGCCCACTGGCTGTGTGTCTGCTCAGGGGCTCGCTGGTGGTCCCCCAAGCCCCCAGAGCTCTGGTATGGGCATGAGGAACGTGCCCTCCCATGGGCTGGCTGCCGTGGCTCCTCATTCTTGTGGTGCCGCATCCGACAGCACTGAGCTAGGGCCCGGACCATCACCGAGGATCGACCCCCATGCACCACTGTCCCAGCCTCCTGCCCCACAGAAATGCAGGAGCTACTCAGGTTGGGTTGGGGCCATGCCCAGTTTGTCAGCTTCCCCTAGGCTTGGGACACATGGAGGCTCCCAGAGCTGGCCCCTGCCCTCAGCCCCCATGTGCCGCCCAGAGGCCCCATAGAAAAGGGAAACAGTGCAGGGCCCTGAGACACGTAGGACCCCACGCACCTGGCTGAGCCTGCCTCAGCCCCACCCTGTCTCCTGCTCTCTGCTCCCGGGTCTATGCTACTCCAGACACTGCTGGGATTCGAAGGCGCTTCCTCTCCCAGCCATCCAAGCCCACATGTTCCCCTTTACTCCCCAAAGCTGCCCCAAGCCTGGTATGGAGCCTGGTTAGTGAGCCCGTCTACTTCGAGAGGAAGATGAGGAGGACTATGGGGTGCAGGGGCTGCCTGGGGCGTAGTCACCTCACCAGAAGGGGCATGATCAGTGGCAAGTGGAGCCCCAGCAGGATGGGGCCCGGCCTAGAGCTGAACGAACCCTGGGCTCCACCACCTTCTAGCCCTATGCCCTCCACATGCAATTCTGCATCTCTGAGCCTCAGTTTTCTCATCTCCAAAATGAGGGTGATTCTTCCCTACTGGAGTCATTGTGAGGACTCCATGCATAAGGCAGGTAAAATGCTCCTACAGCCCAGCAATTCCGCTCTGCGTATCTACCAAGAGATGCAAACACGTTCTCAGACATTGGCACACAACCACACAACCATTCACAGCAGCCCCATTCACGACAGCCAAAAAGGAGGAGACACCCCAAATGTCCACCTATGGACGAGAAGATACATAAAACGTGCTCTAGTCATACAGTGGAATATTACTTAGCCATAGAAAAACAATGTACTGGCTGGGCATGGTGGCTCATGCCTGTAATCTCAGCGCTTTAGGTGGTGAGAGTTGTAATCACGCACCTCTCAGGACAGAGGTGGGTGGATTGCTTCAGCCCAGGAGTTCAAGACCAGCCCAGGCAAGACAGTGAGACCCCGTCTCTACAAAACAAACAAACAGAAAGTTTGCGCTGTGGTGTCAGCATTCAGGAGCAGGTTGTTCAGTTTCCATGCAGTTGAGCGGTTTTGAGTGAGTTTCTTCATCCTGAGTTCTAGTTTGAGTGCACTGTAGAAAGTTTTGTCTTTTCTTTTTTTGAGACGGAGTCTTGTTCTGTCACCCAGGCTAGAGTGCAGTGGAGCGATCTTGGCTCACTGCAAACTCCGCCTCCGAGGTTCAAGCGATTCTTCTGCCTCAGCCTCCTGAGTAGCTGGGATTACAGGTGCCTGGCACCATGCCCAGCCAATTTTTGTACTTTTAGTAGAGACTGGGTTTCACCATCTTGGGCAGGCTGGTCTCAAACTCCTGGCCTTGTGATCCACCCGCCTCAGACTCCCAAAGTGCTGGGATTACAGGCATGAGCCACCGCACCCGGCCAAAAAGTTTTTTCTTTTCTCTTCTTTTCTTTTTTTTTTTTAGATGGAGTTTCACTCTGTCACCAGGCTGGAGTGCAGTGGTACAATCTCGGCTCACTGCAACCTCTGACTCCCAGGTTCAAGCGATTCTCCTGCCTCAGCCTCCCGAGTAGCTGGGACTACAGGCGTGTGCCACCATGCCCAGCTAATTTTTGTATTTTTAGTAGAGATGGGGTTTCACCATGTTGGCCAGGATGGTCTCAATCTCTTGACCTCGTGATCCACTGGCCTCGGCCTCCCAAAGTGCTGGGATTGCAGGCGTAAGCCACCACGCCTGGCCTACACTTAGCTAATTTTTTTTAAGGTTTTTGCAGAGAAGAGGTCATCTTGCCATCTTGCCCAGGTTAGCCTCAAACTCCTAGGATCAAGCGATCCTCCCACCTCGATCCCCCAAAGTGCTGGGATTACAGGTGTGAGCTACCATGCCCAGCCAAAAGAATATGTTACTAGATATGCTGAAAACCAGGAATTTGGCAGGTAAGGCGTAGAGGGGAAAGCATCCCAGACACAGTCAAGGGCTCAAAGGGGAGAACATGGCCAGGCACTGTGGCTCACGCCTGTAATCCTAGCACTTTGTGAGGCCGAGGCGGCAGATCACGAGGTCAGGAGTTCGAGACCAGCCTGGCCAATATAGTGAAACCCCGTCTCTCCTATAAATACAAAAAGTTAGCCAGGCATGGTGCGGGGTGCCTGTAATCTCAGCTACTTGGGAGGAGTCTGAGGCAGGAGAATCGCTTGAACCCAGGAGGCAGAGGTTGCAGTGAGCCAAGATTGCGCCATTGCACTCCATCCCCGTCAGCAGTGTGAGATTCCGTCTGAAAAACAAAACAAAACAAAACAAAACAAAACAAAAGAGGAGAACATGTCCCCTTTGGCCAGAGTACAGGACCCATGGAGTATTAGTCCATTTTCATACTGCAATAAAGAACACCTGAGACTGGATAATTTATAAAGGAAAGAGGTTTAGTTGACTCACAGTTCAGCATGGCTGGGGAGGCCTCAGGAAAGTTACAATCATGGTGGAAGGCGAAGCGGAAGCAGGGCACCTTCTCCGCAAGGCGGCAGGAAGGAGAAGTGGAGCAAAGGAGGAGGAATCCCTTATAAAACCATCAGATCTCTTGAGATCTCACTATCATGAGAACGGCATGGGGGAACCTGCCCTCATGATTCAGTTACCTCCACCTGGTCTCTCCTTTGACACATGGGGATTATGGGGATTACAATTCAAGATGAGATTTGGGTGGGGACACAAAGCCTAACGGTATCACATGGAGAGGAGATGGAAGCCACAGGGTGGGCCAGGGCCAGGCCCAGGAGTCTGGAGAGGGACGGGGTCCCCTGAGGGCTTCTAATGGGGTGATCAAGTCATTCCTAGGTTTTGCTGGGGGTTTTTGTTTTGTTTTGAGAAAAGGTCTTGCTCTGTCACCCAGCCTGGAGTGCAGTGGCGCAACCACAGCTTACTGCAGCCTCGAGTTCCTGGCCTCGAGTGATCCTTCCACCTCAGCCTCCCAAAGCTGGGACCACAGGCATGCACCACCATTCCTGACTAATTTTTAAATTTTTTGTAGAGATGGGGTATCACTGTATTGTTCAGGATGGTCTTGAACTTCTGGGCTCGAGTGATCCTCCTGCCTCAGCCTTCGAAAGTGCTGGGATTACAGGCATGAATCACTGTGCTGGGCTCAGACTGAGGTTTTTAAAAGGCCATTCTGGCCGGGCGCGGTGGCTCACGCCTGTAAACCTAGCACTTTGAGAGGCTGAGGTGGGTGGGTCACTTGAGGTTAGGAATTCAAGACCAGCCTGATCAACATGGAGAAACCCTGTCTCTACTAAAAATACAAAATTAGCCGGGATGGTGGTGCATGCCTGTAATCCCAGCTACTCAGGAGACTGAGGAACCCAGGAGGTGGAGGTTGCAGCGAGTCGATATCGCGCCATTGCACTCCAGCCTGGGCAACAAGAGTGAAAATCTGTCTCAAAAATAAATAAATAAATAAAAGGCCATTCTGCACTGAGGTGGACAGTTTGGAAGGGGGCCAGAGTGGCTGGGGCAAGGAAGGAGGCTTTTATGGGGGATGGGGGTGGTGAGCTAGAACCAGGGCAGTGGAAAGGACAGGAAGGTATATCACAGGTAAAATCGGTGGCTGAAGGGAAGGGAAGGGTGAGGGAGGGAAGGTGTCGGATCTTGCCCAGCTGTAATACAAGGTGAGCACTGCCCACAGAAGGGGAGCTACTCAGGGATGGTTGTCTCGGCCATGGAATGTGGTGGACCCTGCGGGGCGTTCAAGGGACAGTGTCTTAACAGGGAGCTGAGGCCATCAGAGCTGGAGACAGGGTGGAAGGGGCCCAGGACAGGGACAGCATTGGAAGCTCCAGAGCTAGCAGTCATCAGCCCCCTGGTATCTCGTGGGGTGCACAGAGTGAATGCTGGAGGGCCTGAGTCCTTGCGGGGAGGCAGGGAAAGAGACTAAATGCCGGGGACAGGAGCTAGGACAAGGCAGCCTTTCAGGCATGGTGCGTCAACCATGGCTCAGATGCGTCAAGAAGTGGGAGGGGGCCAGGCGCAGTGGCTCACGCCTGTAATCCCAGCACTTTGGGAGGCTGAGGGGGGCGGATCACGAGGTCAGGAGATCAAGACCATCCACCATCCTGGCCAACATGGTGAAAACTCTGTCTCTACTAAAAATAGAAAAATTAACTGGGTGTGGTGGCATGCACCTGTAATCCCAGCTACCCGGGAGGCTGAGGCAGGAGAATAGCTTGAACCTGGGAGGCAGAGGTTTTGCAGTGAGTCGAGATTGCACCACTGCACTTCAGCCTGGGCGAGAAAGCGAGACTCCGTCTCGAGAAAAAAAAAAAAAAAAAAAAAAAAGGTGGGAGGAAGGAAAAGTATCCACTGGATTTAGCAAAGTGAGATTGTCAGTGACCTTGAGGAATTTCCACTGGAGAGCTAGAGAGCTGGGGGTAAAAGGCAGATGACTGGGGTTGCGGAATGAGTGGGAGGTGAGGACGTGGAACTAGAAAAATGGTGAGGACCGCTCTTTGAAGAAGATAATTTGGGATTGTTTTATGGTGTTTTTTTAAAGGCTAACGGGCAGGAAGGAGAGGAGGTGAGGGTATAGGAAGGAAGGCTCCATGGGAACTATGGCCTGGTCAAGGGACAAGATGCACCCCCTCTGCGGCCAGAGGAAGGGGTGCAGCCACGTCTGTAAGAGCAGCAGGAAAAAACCATGCGACAGCCTGTCTCAAGGGTGAGGGCACCGGCGTGGAGCTCACAGAGCTGGAATGAGGGCCTGTGGTTTTGAGGGGGACTCTGGGCTCAGTATGATGTCCTGAGGGTCAGGCTGGGGCTGGGGTGCCAGATCTAGCAAGTAAAACTACAGGATACCCGATAAAATTTTTTTAGCATAAGTATTTCCCATGCAATGTCCTGGATATACTTACACTAAAAAAAAAAAATTATTCGTTACTTGTCTGAATTCAAGTCCTGTAATTTTCAGCCAATCCTAGCCCAGCGTGGCGCAGTAGTGGGTCAGGGAGGGCACGGGAACAGCGCGACCCGACAGCCTGGGAAACGGACAGCCGTGTCAGAAGGGCAGGTGCCAGTGGGCAGGAGGCCGGAGAGAAAGCCGTAGCTTCCTTCCACCTCGCGCCGGGCCCGCGGCCGCGCACGGGGACCGCTCCGGGGTCCTCCCGGCGGGAACCCCCCGCCCCAGAACTTTGGTCTCGTCCCACCCACCCCCGCCCGCGCCATGGTCTCGCCCTAGGGCGCCATCGATAACTCTACGCTCGGCCTCGGTCGACTCGCTCCGGCTCCCCTCGCCGTCCTGGACACGGCGGAGTGCGGAGCCGCCCGTAAGGTACGGAGGCCGCGAGCCAGGGGCCGGGAACCGGCTGCTGGGTGGCTGGGAGAGCACGGCCAGGGGAAGCCGGCCAGCAGGGCGGAGCAAGGGCGGTCACCGGAGGACAGGGGAGCTCGGGGGTCCAGCCAGACTGCGCCCTTTCCCATCAGGGCCTGCCGCTGGTCTGCTACGCATGCGCAGCCGCAGCGCTCGGCTTTCCCCGGCCCATCCGCCGCCTTGCGCACGCGCAGCCCGCCCCTGCGGCAGAGTGGCGCCCGCGCGTGACTGCCCCCTGCCGGCTGCGTGGGAGGGGGGGACGGCGCCCCCGCCGCGTGCGTGGGGCGGGGATGGAGCACGCGCCCTGGAGCCCTGGAGCCGCCCGGAGCCAGGTGTCGCGCGTGTGACGCGTGTCCCTGAACCTACCTGCGCTTGTTGTCCCAACTCTAAAATGGGAATGATAAGCGCCATTCGGCAGCGCCCCGTGGGTCTATAATCTACTTAGCACAGAGCGTGTCCTCTAAGTACTTCACATCCTTCTCTGCAGATGATCTGACCTTTGACTCCTGCCGTTCAGCTCTAGGGCCCGTGCAGGCCACACCATGAACACCTCCCCAGGCACGGTGGGCAGTGACCCGGTCATCCTGGCCACTGCAGGCTACGACCACACCGTGCGCTTCTGGCAGGCCCACAGCGGCATCTGCACCCGGACGGTGCAGCACCAGGACTCCGTATCCTCCACCCGGGGCGGGCAGGGCGGCGCTGGGGGGGATGCCTTGTGTGGGGACCACAGCCTGTGTGAAGGCCAGATGGTGGAGGCCTGGGGGGCCCTGGCCTTAGGGCTACCTTCCCGTCATGCTCCTTAACAGTCCCAGCAGGTGAATGCCTTGGAGATCACACCAGACCGCAGCATGATTGCTGCTGCAGGTATCTCTGACCCTTGATCTCTAACTCCTGAGCTCTTGTGGGTCGACCTGAGCACAGCCAAGCTTCAGTTCAGCCTGTGTCCCTAGGTTACCAGCACATCCGCATGTATGATCTCAACTCCAATAACCCTAACCCCATCATCAGCTACGACGGCGTCAACAAGAACATCGCGTCTGTGGGCTTCCACGAAGACGGCCGCTGGATGTACACGGGCGGCGAGGACTGCACAGCCAGGATCTGGGACCTCAGGTGCGGTGGGGAGGGGTCCTGCTGCCCGGGGCTGGGGTGGGCTGCTCTGGGAGACCGTTTTAGGTTGGGTTCTCTTCAAGCAGAGGCTGAGACAGGGAGCTTCCTGTGGGCGACTTACTGGGAGAAGTGAGGACAGGAGGAGAGTGAATTGCATCAAAGCGCGAGTCCTGCCTTGAGCCCGGAGCCAGCGTGTTATTCCCCTTCCACCAGCCACTGGCTTAGGCTCCCTGCTGGAGCAGAGGGCCCTGCGTCCCGAGTATTTCCCAAGAGGCAGGTCCTTCAGCAGAGGGAGGGGAGGAATGGCCAGGCCGAGGCCATCTGGGTAGGGCACCAACAAGCCCAGATGGACAGCATGTGCCCCGGCCCGGCCCGCAGGTCCCGGAACCTGCAGTGCCAGCGGATCTTCCAGGTGAACGCACCCATTAACTGCGTGTGCCTGCACCCCAACCAGGTGAGGGGTGCTCATGGGGCCAGGCACCCTGGGACTTTGGAGGGCTGGGCTTGGGCCCTGCCTCACCACCCCTGCACCCCAGGCAGAGCTCATCGTGGGTGACCAGAGCGGGGCTATCCACATCTGGGACTTGAAAACAGACCACAACGAGCAGCTGATCCCTGAGCCCGAGGTCTCCATCACGTCCGCCCACATCGATCCCGACGCCAGCTACATGGCAGCTGTCAATAGCACTGTGAGTCCTGGTGGCAGGTGCTGGGTGCGGGCAGCTTGGCACTCAGCCCTCAGCCTCTGCAGGTGGGCTTATTCCTGGATGTCCCTTAGCGGCCCCCTCCTGCTTCCCCCATCCCGGGCACTAACACCCACCTTGCCAGCAAAGCCAGAAGCCTGAGTGTCGCTCCCGATGGCTTAGTCCTGTCTGCAGGTCGGTCACTCCGCTTTCTGGAGTCTCTCCCAAGTCGGTCCACTTCCCTCTTTTCTCTCTGTTGCCTCCTGGTCCCAGTCACTCTCGTTTCTGGTGACGGCTGACACACTCTGAGGCTTCCTTTTCCCCTCCCTGACCTCCCCTGGCCCCTGACACGTTCTCTCTTGGATGCTTCTAGTGGTGCCTGGTCAGTATGAGCCAGGTGGCGTCAGTCCCCTGGGGAGACCCGGGGCTGCTGGCCTCGCCCGTAGGCTGCTGTGGCGTGGTCCCTGCTCTTCTCTCCAGCCTCATTTTTTTTCATTAACTTCATTTAATCCCAGTGCATCACTTGTACCTCTTGCCCCCGGATTTCCCTTCTGCTGGCCTTTGTCATGCTGTCCCTCTAGCTGGTGCCCTTCTCCTGTCTACTTCCATTGGCCATCGGCATCCTCCGGGAAGGGGAATTTGAGTCCTTGGCCAGCGTGGCCTCCTGTTCTTGGCTTGCCAGGTGTGGCCCTTGGTTGGGGCCAGGCTTCCCAGGTGCCTTCTGCAGGCAGGACCAGAGGGGCCTGCCTGCCCCTCACCCGGGGTCCCCATGCACAGTTGGCCCCCAGTGTTGGCCCCCAGGGCATCCTTCCCTGTGTCTCAGACCTGAGGCCTTGGGCCCCCCGTGACGGTCCTCCTGACCTCTAGGGAAACTGCTATGTCTGGAATCTGACGGGGGGCATTGGTGACGAGGTGACCCAGCTCATCCCCAAGACCAAGATCCCTGCCCACACGCGCTACGCCCTGCAGTGTCGCTTCAGCCCTGACTCCACGTGCGTGCAGGGCCTGCTGGCCCGGGAGGGGACCTGCCTGGGCTGGGGGCTGGAGAGGGGAGGGGCTGCTGGATGGAGTGGCTGCTGCTGGACATGCCCCATGCCCACCCACTAGGCTCCTCGCCACCTGCTCGGCTGATCAGACGTGCAAGATCTGGAGGACGTCCAACTTCTCCCTGATGACGGAGCTGAGCATCAAGAGCGGCAACCCCGGGGAGTCCTCCCGCGGCTGGATGTGGGGCTGCGCCTTCTCAGGGGACTCCCAGTACATCGTCACTGGTGAGCCCTGCCCTGGCCTCCCCCATCCCTGGCCTCCCGGCGCTGGCCTCCAGAGCCAGCCCACCTCGGCTGCAGCTTCCCCTCTGCTAGGGCCGCCTGCTTGGCCTGCATCTGCGCTCTGAGCCCTGCCCGATCTCCCCCTCCAGCTTCCTCGGACAACCTGGCCCGGCTCTGGTGTGTGGAGACTGGAGAGATCAAGAGAGAGTATGGCGGCCACCAAAAGGCTGTTGTCTGCCTGGCCTTCAATGACAGTGTGCTGGGCTAGCCTGTGACCCCTCGGGACTGCCTGGTCCAGGTGGTGGCAGCTGGAGAGACCCATGCAGCACCCAGGTCAGAGCAGGCCCTCCTGCCGGCCTGCGCCAGCTGGACCTGATGGCCCCCTGTGGCGCCTTGACCTGCTGGGCCAGGCCGCCCTGGGACTCTCAGCCCCCAGTTGCTTATCCAGATGTGACAGAGCTCGACCCAAGCCAGGCTGCACACTCCTGGACTGGGCTAGCCTGCACTGCCTGGGAAAGTCGGCCGAGGGCCCAAAGCTGCTGAGGGGTCTGAGGCTGGTGCCCACCCCCAAGCTAGTGCGTTCTCTGCCCCTCCCTGCCCGCGTTTCAGGGCCTCGGTCCATAGAGAACACCACCACCATGGCCAGGTGGAAGGGTTTATTAGTCCCTGCCGGCAGCTGTCCTCCCTGGTGCAGGTGGCCTGGCCAGCCCACTGGATTGGGGACGGGCCAGGTCGGGGGCTCAGTCTGGGAGGTAATAAAAGCAGACCGACACGCAGATGTTGCTCGGGAAGCAGATGTCGATGCAGAGATAAATCAGCCGCTGTCTCCGGGGCCCTGTGGCGAGGGCGCCATGAATCTCCAAGGGCTCCGCCCCCAGCTCCTCAAACCATCCCGAGGGCCTGGCCTTCCCCCACAGCGGTCCTGACTCACCCTCTGCTCGCCGGACCCAGTAGATGGGGGTCCTCATGCACAGGCGCTGCACCAAAGCCCCCACCTGGGCGGGGTCCACTTTGAGGCTCCCCTGCACTGCCAGCAGCTCCTGGGTATGGTGGGTGTCCTGGGTGGGGACCCAAGCCTCTTGGACCTGTTGAGAAGGCTCTGGTGGGCGGTGGGACAGGGCTGCTCCCTGCTCCTGGCTTGGCGGGGCCGGGTATCCTCCAACCCCCAGTGATGTCCCCACCCTCAGCTCTTGTCAGCAGCCTGGGCTCAGGGCGGAGAGAGCTTCCTGTTCCCTGAAACCAGAGCTCCAGCCTGTCCTGTACTGGGCTGCACACAGGACCCTTTGTCTAGCCCCTGGCCCGGGGCTGTGCCCAGCAGGACGGCTCACCTTGGAGGTATCCACCAGCAGCCGCAGGGTCTCCCGATCACTGTCCTCCATCAGGCGGAGGAAGCAGACCTGGTGCTCCTCAGGGCGGTAACAGATGCAGCCCTGGGGAGGCAGGGGGGTGAGGCGGGGCCCCCCAGACCGACACCTGCGAGGGTGACCCCTCCCTGCCCACTCACGCTCTGCCCGTCGAACAGCACCACCCAGCTGTGGTTGCTCTGAGGTGGGGTCACTGTGATGGTCGCCGCGTTCCGGGCCACGTCCACCAGGATGGTTTGGTTGGGCCGGGGCATGTGGGGGCTCGGGAGGGTCATTCGCAGCGTCTGCAGCCTTGGCTGGCAGTGGGAGTTGGAGTTCAGCCGGGCAGCTGGGCAACCCCAGCACAGCCTCCAGCTCTGGGCTGCAGGACTCCTGACATCCCTGAGTGGGCCCTTCCACCCCTTGGTCCTCTGGCTGTCTGCTCCTAGGTGGTGTCACTGCCTGCTCCGCACCCTTACTCTGCTGGAGGCTGGGATATGCCAGCTTCCCTTCCCCCTTTCCACTGTCCATGTCCCTGGTGCTGAGGAGGGGCTCACCTTGGGAGGGCCCTGAGCAGAACCAAGAAACCCTCCAGCCACAACCCCCACAGCGGCCAGCACCAGCAGCAGCAGCAGCAGCAGCAGGAGCAGGCCCACGGCTCTCCAGCCCCCGCAGGAGGGCTTGGTCTTCACCTGGGCGTGCATCAGGGTCAGAAGGGTCATGAGGGTTAGACATCAGGGAGCAAGTGGGCTGGGGAAGGGAGGGGCTGGGTGGCCTGGGGCACCCCCTGGGTCCTTGCTGCAGGAGTAACGGGAGGCACTCACCCCTGTAGGCCCAGGTTTGGGGCGCTCAGAGCAGCAGCTTGCTGGTTCCATCCTGCAGCCCCTGCTCACAATGTGCCGATTGTCTGCGCCCCTTGTCTGCAGCCTTGGCCAGGGGAAACACAGAACAGAACCCCTCCCCTCCTGACCCTGCGCCTCCCCCTCAGCTCTGGATCTGATATCCAGGTCAGAGCCAGGACAGCCCCTCCTCCCACCTGGGGGATGCCTGTCACCAGGCCCGGCTCCAGACACCTGGCCTGTGCAGACTGGAGATCAGGGTCTGGAAGGCGTAGGGCTCGGCCGCCTGGAAATCCAGTCCAGCTGACCGACTGGAGGGCAGCCCAGGCCCGGCCAGGGCGACTCGCTAAGTGTGGTTGGGGTGGATTTCGTTTTCCTAAAGTGGCCTGAGTCTGTCAGGTTACCCTTGACTCCCAGAGTTGGGCACAGGGCCTGACACGCCACAAGCTGTCAATACGTGCCTGTTCAGTGAATGACAGGTGTGGGACTGTGCACCCCCAGCCACTTCCCAGCCCCCGCACACCCAAGACCAGGGGGTTCCTGAAGCCTGGACCACAGACAGGCAGCCTGCAGGAGCCTGTGCCCCTGGGACAGTCAGGCCAGCCTCGGGGGCCCGCCTAGCCCAACTTTTTTTTTTTGAGAGGGAGTCTCGCTGTGTCCCCCAGGCTGGAGTGCAGTGGCGTGATCTCAGCTCACTGCAACCTCTGCCTCCCGGGTTCACACAATTCTCATGCCTCAGCCTCCCTAGTAGCTGGGATTACAGATACATGCCACCAAGTCCCGCTAATTTTTGTATTTTTAGTAGAGATGGGTTTTCACCATTTTGGCCAGGCTGGTCTTGAACCCCTGATCTCAAGTAATCCACCTGCCTCAGCCTTCCAAAGTGTTGGGATTACAGGTGTGAGCCACCGCGCCCGGGCCAGCACTACTTCTGAGCTCTGCTCCTTGCCCTGGGCTCTCTGACACGGCAGCCCACCAGCTTCACTGCGGGGCCCTTTGCTTCCCTGGTTTCCCTTTGTGCCTGACTTTCCCTCATTCTCCAAAACATCTTCCCCTGAACCAGGCTGGGAGTGGGCAGTTGGCATTCCAGCTCTGGAGTTGGAACCCCAGTTACCCATCTACTTTGAGTCCTCCCACCCGTGGTGAGACGGCATCGCCCGGGCCAATGCAAGATGAGAGCAAGGACACCTGAGCCAGTGTGGGTTTGAGAGTTTAATCTGCGCTCTGGCGCCCACAGTGCTGCAGCCCCTCATGGGCCAGAGACAGGGCGCACGGGGACTCCCAGCCCCTACCCGGCAAGAGAGGCATCACCGAGGCTGCATCTGCCATGTGCTCCTGGTGTGACTGCACCCTGCCAGGCCAGACCCGGCTTGAGCCAACTTAGCCAAGCCAGCGTCAGTGCCACCAGCCTCATGGGTGGAGCCACCCTCATGCTGCTCTGCAGCACCCTCTGAACCTGATATCCCAGGCCTGGGAGGTGGTGAAGGCTCAGGACGCCTGTTATTGCTCTGAAGTCTTTGTGACCAAGTGGAGTGCTGTGACTGTGGGGCCAAGAGAGAAGCTGCCAGGTACAGGGAAAGGCGCTGGTAGGGAGCCAGCCAGAAGGTGCAGCGTCCCGGGATGGCCCTGCTGAGTCTGCTGTCAGGCCTGTGAAAGGTCAGCAGAGCCAAGGAGCAGGCAGGAGAGGCTGGAGCCCCGCCCAGAACCTTGGCGAGCTGGTGGCCCTGCCAAGTCCTGCTGGCCACTGAAGAGGGAATCCAGGGCAAGGCAGGTGACCTCCTGGGCCACCAGTCTCTAACCCCTACCCCAGCCTAGGGAAGGGGAGGACAGGAAGAGACTGGATGCTTTGTAAAGGACTTCCTGTTCTTGGGGACACAACTCTCGTCCCCTCCCAGAGCCCTGGATGACTGACAGGCATTCCTTGGCCAACACATGCTTGAGCCGCGCTGCTGGCTGCAGGGCACCTGGATGACAGGCATTCCTTGGCCAACACATGCTTCAGCCGCGCTGCCGGCTGCAGGGCACAGAGGCTCCTTCAGTGGAATTTTGCCTACGACACAGAGCACAGCTATTAATACACTTAAGATTCAAATCCATTGCCTGACACAGTTGTTGAAAGTTAAAAACTGTTTGGTAGCAGCACTGCTCTGAGCTCCCTGCACTGCAGCCCAGAGTTCAGTGAAGGCGTCCACGCCATGGCAGCTGCTCCGTCCAAATCACCTGGGTATAAATGCACACTTGAGACAGCGGAGCTTTAGCTGGGCTGCGTTTACAGAACTGGGCAGCAGCCCTGGGTATCTGAAACGGAACAGACACTCAATTGTGACATCAGAGTGGTTTTCAAGGAAGTAGGGGAGGTGGGAGAGTGGTGAGGGCAGCACTTTGCACCCAAGGGCAGGGAGATGCCACCTGGGAGCAGCCGCCTCCTCCACTCCCACCCTGCTGGGAGGCACAGGGACACAGAAGGCTCCGCTGGACTTTCAGTCATACTGATGGGGCTCTGGTCCATGCAAGCCTCTCCCAACAGTCAGAATAATCAGTCCCTCTGCCCCCTGAGGGGCTGGATCCCTGAATGAGTTTTTCCATAAAATACAGGACACACACCCCTAGACCCGCCTGAGTCCCGTCGGCAGGCCCCGGTTACCTGAATCCTGGACAGGTGCTGAGCCTGCCCCCGCCAACCCCACCCAAGGCCCAGAACCCAGCCCACAATGCCTTCCAAGCCTAAAAGTGCATCTTCGATTACAAGCATCTGTAAACAAAATCGTCCCCCAAACGTGTACTTACAAGGTTAACAATGAATGCCTTTGCTTAACTCCAGTTACACTCTTTGAAGCCACTTAGCCGAGCAGATGCTTAAGCCCCACCTATTAATTTGGGTAACTGGTTTTCAATTTTTTTTTTTTATTCTGCAGATTAAAGACACTCAATCTTTAACCTTGAAGGGCAGGCAAAAGGTCGGCTATGCTGTCAACATAGAAGTCAGGGACCATTTTCTTCTTAGACACGCAGTCACTTTCCTGATTATTCTTCACATCCCCTAGAGTGGAGACTCCGGTGAGGGTCAGGATGGTCTTCAGGCCACAGGTGACGCCTAGGAGGATGTCTGTGTCCAGGCGGTCTCCCACCATGACGGTGCGCTCGGGGTTGATGCCGTATTCCTGGGACACGCAGTCGAAGATGAAGCGGCTGGGCTTCCCGATGATGTCGGCCTGGCGCTGGGCGGCCATCTCCACGGCTCGGACCAGACACCCGGTACCTGCGGGGCACAGGGGACCGGGTCAAAGGGCGGGGAGGGGGCCCGCCGCCGCCCGCCCCCCAGCCTCCCGCCCCAGGGCGCACGGACCCGCGATGAAGCGGCCGTTCTCAAGCGGAAGCCGGTTGTCCATGTTGGTGCCCACGAGCAGGCAGCCGGGCTGCTGCAGGTAGCGCAGGGCCTTGGTGAGCTTCATGTAGCTGAAGTGCGGGTCAAAGCCCACCACCACCGCGCGCACGTCGGGCTCCAGCGGCGCGTGCAGCCAGTCGCCGGGACCCTCGCCCTGCAGTGGCTCGGGCCCCACGCCCACGCTGGCGACGCCCACGGCCTCCAGCTCCGCGGCCAGGGCTGGGCTGCCCAGCACGTAGGCCTTGGGCGCGGGGGCGCCGGCCAGGCGCTGGCGCAGGTAGAGCGCGGTGCAGTAGGCCGTGCCGAAGACCTCCAGGCTGGCGCCGGGCCCCGCGGGGCCGCCGAAGCCCAGGCGCCGCAGCTTCTCGGCGTAGGCAGCGCGGGTCTTGCTGCTGTTGTTGGTGATGAAGCCAAGGCGCTTGCCGCGGGCTCGCAGCGCCCGCAGGGCCTCGGGCGCGCCAGGCACGGCAGTCTCCCCGCGCCACAGCACGCCGTCGCAGTCGAACAGCAGCGTGTCCACGTCGGCCAGCAGCGCTTGTGCCCGCTCGGCGCTCAGCCGCACGCAGCGGGCGTCGTCGCCACCGGCCTCCGCCGCCGCCATCGCCGCCCGCCGGCCGCCGCCGCCCGCCGGCCGCTCCTCGCAGCCGCCCGCCGCGGCGCCCTCCCCGCCCCCGGCGCGCTCATTGGCCCAGCGTCTCGCGCCCGCCGCCCATTGGCCTGCACCTTCGCCAATCCTCCCCCGCCTCCCGCGGGCTGCGGGAGCTCAGCGCCAATCGGCGAGGCCCGGCGCGGGGAGAGGGGCGATCATTGGCTACAGGCCTTGGGACGCCCCGGTGATTGGCTGGCAGGGCTTCAACCGGCATTCGGAGTGAATCGCTCGCTGCGGAAATGCGGCAGAGGGGAGAGCAGCGCAGGCGCAAGGCAGCTGTTCCCGGGCTGCGGCGGGCCGCTCACCCATTGGAAGCGAGTGGTCAGCCTAGGTGACGAGGCCCTTCACGGAGTGACCCGGGCCAGGCCGGCTGCCCATTGGCCGGTCTCTCCCGCGGGCACGGGCGGGGCTGTCGCAGGAGCGCCGCGGGAGGGGGCCGAGGCACCTTCGCCGGCCGTGCCCGTGTCTCTGTGCCGTGGACGCGCTCAGGACACGGGGCCACCACGTGGGTCGCTTACCGGCCAGTCCCGCGAGCCAGCCCGGGGCTCCTTCCCCGGCAGGCCTGAGTACTCGCCTCAGTCCTTTGCAAAAACGCGTTCCCGGTTCCTTGGAGGTAACACGAACTAGCCATTACCAGGCTGTGGGATTAGGGTCTAAGGACACTGTCTAGAACTGGGTACTCAGTGATTGCTCGCCGTCATCGTCATCAATTATTAGGTATTTAATTGAGGCAAAACATTACAGTAAAGGGCATGAAAACCGTGCAGCTCGATGGAAGTTTTACATTTATTATTTTATTTACTTATTTATTTACTTTTTGAGACGGAGTCTCGCTCTGTCGCCCAGGCTGGAGTGCAGTGGCGCAATCTCGGCTCACTGCCAGCTCCGCCTCCCAGGTTCACGCCATTCTTCTGCCTCAGCCTCCCGAGTAGCTGGGACTACAGGCGCATGGCACCACGCCCGGCTAATTTTTTGTATTTTTAGTAGAGACGGGGTTTCTCCGTGTTAGCCAGTATAGTCTCGATCTCCTGACCTCGTGATCCGCCCGCCTCGGCCTCCCAAAGTGCTGGGATTACAGGTGTGAGCCACCGCGCCCGGTCTTTTATTTTTTTAATTATTATTTTTTGAGACGGAGTCTCTTGCTCTGTTGCCCAGGCTGGAGTGCAGTGGCGCGATCTCGGCTCACTGCAAGCTCCGCCTCCCGGGTTCACGCCATTCTTCTGCCTCAGCCTTCCGAGTAGCTGGGACTACAGGCGCCCGCCACCACGCCTGGCTAATTTTTTTGTATTTTTTAATAGAGACGGGGTTTCACCGTGTTAGCCAGGATGGTCTTGATCTCTTGACCTCGTGATCCGCCCACCTTGGTCTCCCAAAGTGCTGGGATTACAGGCGTGAGCCATGGCGCCCGGCCGGAAGTTTTACATTTTTACATGTATTTATATATTTTGCGACAGGGTCTTGCTCTGTCTCCCAGGCTGGAGTGGAGTGGCCAGATCACAGCTCACTGTAGCCTTATCACAGCTCACTGTATCCTTGACCTCCTAGGCTCATGTGATGCTCCTACCTAAGCCTCCAAAGTAGTTGGGACCAGAGGTGTGTGCCACTACGCCTAATTTTTTTTTTAATTTAAATTTTTTGTAGAGACGGAGTCCCACTATGTTGGCCAGGCTAGTCTCCAACTCCTGGCCTCCAGTGATCCTCCTGTCTTGGCCTCCCAAAGGGCTAGGATTACAGGCGTGAGCTGCCGCACCCAGCAGATTTTTTTACATATGTATATGCTTGTGTAAACATAACCCAGACCAAAGTATAAAGTATTTCCAACACCCCAGGAAGTTCCCTCTTGTTCCTATCCAGTCAATAGCAGATAGCACATTGCTGACTACTTTTCTGACTCCTATCACCATAGAGTCACAACCAAGCCTCCGGACTGCTTTATACCTGGGATTATACGGTATGTGCTTCTGGCTCTTGCTTCTACGGTTTAACATAATGTTTGTGAGATTCATCCTGGCTGGGTGCTGTGGCTCACACCTATGATCCCAGCCCTTTGGGAGGCCGAGGCGGGCAGATCACCTGAGGTCAGAAGTTGGAGACCAGCCTGGCCAATATGGTGAAACCCCATCTCTGCCAAAAGTACAAAAATTAGCCGTATGTGGTGGCACATGCCTGTAATCTTAGCTACTTGAGAGGCTGAGGCAGGAGAATCGCTTGAACCTGGGAGGCGGAGGCTGCAGTGAGCCGAGATTGCACCACTGCACTCCAGCCTGGGCAACAGAGCGAGACTCCGTATCAAAAAAAAAAAAAAAAAAAAGATGACTTTGACCTTGAGCAGAACTGGATTTGACAAGAATCACACTCTGCTTTTACCACAGAGCAACAGGTAGTTGATTTGAGACAACGGCTGGAATGGGAACTGTTGATGATACCCAGCCATGGGCCATCTTCTCCCACACTTGCCCAGCTGCCTTGGCTTCCTGGGCACTCTGTGAGCACCTAGGCCGCGGCACCGCTCCTTCCCTGCGTTACCTCCTCAGAGTCACAGGACAGGCCTGAGAGGCAGGGATTATTCACATCTCCATTTATAGATGGCCAAACTGAGCCACGGAGAGTCGCTGGCTGGACAAGGTTGAGTTGGGATTAAACTCAGTCAACCCCAAAGCTGAGCTCTGCCCCATCTGGTCGGCTTAACGTCCTCAGAATGTGCCTGTATGTCTGCAGGTAGGAGGGGAGGCATGGTCACTTGTGGGGAAGGTCCTGGCGGAGGCTGGGAGGAAAGTGCGCTTTATAGGAGAGGACTGACTTTGGGAACAGGGTGATGTGGCCCTGCATCTGGGGGTAGAGGACCCCTTTGGGTGCCCCCCACACAGGAGGCATTCAGTCTCTATCTGTGAGGGGATGGCCCCAGTGTCTCCCCAAGTAAGGATCTTGTACTGCAAGCCGACCTGGGGATGGCTTTCAGTGGCACAAGAACAGACACTATTTCACCTTAACAGAGTTGCGTCAATTTACATTGCAATAGAAAATATAAGCAGCCCGCTAGGCGCGGTGGCTGAACGCCTGTAATCCCAGCACTTTGGGAGGCCGAGGCGGGCAGATAACCTGAGGTCAGGAGTTTGAGACCAGCCTTACTAACATGGAGAAACCCCATCTCTACTAAAAATACAAAATTAGCCGGGCGTGGTGGCACACGCTTGGGAGGCTGAGGCAGAATTGCTTGAACCCATGAGGCGGAGGTTGCAGTGAGCCAAGGTTGCACCACTGCACTCCAGCCTGGGTGACAGAGTGAGACTCGATCTCAAAAAAAAAAAAAAGGATTTTGTAGTTCCTGTTTGGGTCTGGCCGTGGAACGTCCACAGGCATTATTCTGTTGAGCCAGGCTGAGGCCTGCATGGGAAAGGAGGCCGTTTGGAGAAAGGGAGGCTCTAGTCTTGCTGCCTGTGCCTGGCCTCTCTGCCTTCCAAGGGCCTATTCACTCCCATGCTTGCCAGTGGCCTGGGCTCTGGGCAAAGCAGGGCCTGAGGTCACCTGATCAGGATGCCCTTTTCTTTTTGAGATATGGTCTCACTTTGTTACCCAGGCTGGCGGGCAGTGGTGCCATCTCAGCTGACTACAACTTCCGCCCCCCCAGGTTCAAGCAATTCTCCTGCCTCAGCCTCCCTAGTAGCTGGGATTATAGGTGTGTGCCACCATACCTGGCTAACTTTTGTATTTTTTTTTTTGTTTGTTTTGAGACCGAGTCTCGCTCTGTTGCCCAAGCTGGAGTGCAGTGGCGCGATCTCGGCTCACTGCAACCTCCGCCTCCGGGTAGAAGCGATTCTCCTGTCTCGCCTCCCGAGTAGCTGGGACTACAGGCGTGTGCCACCACACCCGGCTGATTTTTTTTTTTTTTTTTTTAGTAGAGACAGGGTTTCACCATGTTAGCCAGGATGGTCTCAATCTCCTGACCTCGTGATCCGCCCTCCTTGGCCTCCCAAAGTGCTGGGATTACAGGCGTGAGCCACCGCGCCTGGCAACTTTTGTTTTTTTTTTTTTTTTTTTTTTGAGACAGAGTCTCGATCTGTTGCCCAGGCTGGAGTGCAATGGCATGATCTCGACTCACTGCAACCTCCACCTCCTAGGTTCAAGCGATTCTCCTGCCTCAGCCTCATGAGTAGCTGGGATTACAGGCGTGAGCCACCGCTCCTGGCCCCCTTTGCCTCTTAAAGGCCTCACCTCTTAGTGCTGTTACATTGGGGATAAAGTTTCAGCATGAGTTTAGAGGGGACAATCATCCCATCCATACCCCTAAATCCCCTGGATACCGGCTTCTCAGTTACTCCTCAGCACACCATGAATGGAGGTCTTTTGGGGCTCTGCGCTCACCTCCTCCATGGCTTCACCTCACCCACCTGTCTCCTGGTCCTCCTCCCCAGCAGCTCCCCAGAACCCTGCTCCAAAAGCTCCAACCTGCTCTTCGTTCTGTTTGCCCCACTCAGAGACCACCCATTCTGGCTCTCAGTGGCTTTCTGAGCCCCTTCCTGCTTCTGCTTAGGCCCTAAAATCCCTTTTTTTTTTTTTTTTTTTGAGACAGAGTCTCGATCTGTCACCCAGGCTGGAGTGCAGTGGCGAGATCTCGGCTCACTGCAACCTCCCCTTCCCGGGTTCAGGCAATTCTCCTGTCTCAGCCTCCCGAGTAGCTGGGACTACAGGCAGCCGTCACCACACCCGGCTAATTTTTGTATTTTTACTAGAGACGGGGTTTCACCATATTGGTCAGGCTGTCTTGAACTCCTGACCTCAGGTGATCTGCCCGCCTCAGCCTCCCAAAGTGTTGGGATTACAGGCGTGAGTCACTGGGCCCGGCCGAAAGTCCCTTTTTCTGTGCAGCAGTTAGAGGGATGTTTCTGAAACACCCACCATCATTCCCTCTGCTCAAAACCTTGCAGTGGTGAGCAACCTACTCGCAGAAAGCGGGCCCATTGTTACCCCAACCTGACTGCCGATCACCTTACCTGAGCCTGGAGGTGGAGGCTGCTAGGATCACACCAATGTACTCCAGCCTGGGTGACAGAGTGAGACCCTACCTCAAAGCAAACAAACAGGGCCAGGCGCAGTGGCTCACGCCTGTAATCGCAGCACTTTGGGAGGCCGAGGCGGACGTATCACGAGGTCAAGAAATCAGGACCATCCTGGCTAACATGGTGAAACCCCATCTCTACTAAAAATACAAAAAAAATTAGCCAGGCATGGTGGCGGGCATCTGTCGTCCCAGCTACTCAGGAGGCTGAGGCAGGAGAATGGCGTGAACCCCGGAGGCGGAGGTGGCAGTGAGCCGAGATCATGCCACTGCGCTCCAGCCTGGACGACAGAGTGAGACCCTCAAAAAACAAACAAAGTCACATATTGTAGGACATGTTCACAACAGGTAAATTTATCATGGAGGCAGAAGGTAGACTGGCGTCTACCCAGGGCTGGCAGGGAGGGGCGGATGGGGAATCACTGCTTCAAAGGCACAGGTTTCCTTTCAGGGTGCCGGAAAGGTTCTGGACCCACATAGCTGTGATAGTTGCACAACACTGTGAATGTCACTAATAGTAAATTTTATGTGCACTTACCACAGTTTTTTTTGAGACGGAATCTTGCTGTGTTGCCCAGGCCAGAGTACAGTGGCACGATCTCGGCTCACTGAAACCTCTGCCTCCCGGGTTCAAACGATTCTCCTGCCTCAGCCTCCTGAGTAGCTAGGATTACACATGTGCACCACCACACCCAGATAATTTTTGTATTTTTAGTAGAGACGTAATTTTGCCATGTTGGCCTGGTTGGTCTTGAACTCCTGATGTCAGATGATCCACCCACCTCAGCCTCCCAAAGTGCTGGGATTACAGGAGTGAGCCACTGTGCCTGGCCCACAATTTTTTAAAAGTATGTAAGAGGGCTGAGGCAGGCAGATCGCTTGAACTCAGGAGTTCTATAGCAGCCTAGACAACATGGCAAAAACCCATCTCTACAAAATATACAAAAATTAGCTAGTGATGGGCACCTGTAGTCCCAGCTACTTGGGTGGCTGAGGTAGAGGCTGCAGTGAGCTGAGATCACGGCACTGCACTCCAGCCTGGGCGACAGAGCAAGGTGCTGTTTCCAAAAAAAATCTGGCCAGGCTCGGTGGCTCACGCCTGTCATCCCAGCACTTTGGGAGGCCAAGGGGGACGGATCACATGAGGTCAGGGGTTCAAAACCAGCATGGCCAACATGGTGAAACTCCATCTCTCCTAAAAATATAAAAAAATTAGCCGGGTGTGGTGGCAGTTGCCTGTAGTCCCAGCTACTCAGGAGGCTGAGGCAGGAGAATAGCTTGAACCTGGGAGGCGGAGATCGCAGTGAACCAAGATCGTGCCGTTGCATTCTAGCCTAGGTGACAGAGTGAGACTCCACCTCAAAAAACAAAAACAGGCCAGGCGCGGTGGCTCATGCTTGTAATCCCAGCACTTTGGGAGGCCGAGGCGGGCAGATCGTGAGGTCAAGAGCTTGAGACCATCTAGGCCAACATGGTGAAACCCTGTCTCTACTAAAAATACAAAAATTAGCTGGCCATGGTGGTGCACTCCTGTAGTCCCAGCTACTCGGGAGGCTGAGGCAGGACAATCATTTGAACCCTGGAGGCGGAGGCTGCAGTGAGATCGCGCCATTGCACTCCAGCCTAGGTGATAGAGTGAGACTCTGTCTCAAAAACAAACACCCCAAACAAACAAACAAAAACCAAAAACAACCCCCATCTCCAAAACCAAAAATTCAACGTGGCTGGGAGTCCTGGCTCACGCCTGTCATCCTAGCACTTTGGGAGGCCGAAATGGGAAAATGGTTTGAGGCTAGGAGTTTGAGACCAGCCTAGTCTAAACAGCAAGACCCTGTCTCTATTTAAAATATATAATGCAAATAAATTTTAAAAAATTTAAAAAGTAGCTGGGCACGGTGGCTCACGCCTGTAATCCCAGCACTTTGGGAGGCCGAGGCGGGCGGATCACGAGGTCGGGAGATCGAGACCATCCTGGCTAACACGGTGAAACCCCGTCTCTACTAAAAATACAAAAAATTAGCCGGGCGTGGTGGCGGACACCTGTAGTCCCAGCTACTCGGGAGGCTGAGGCAGGAGAATGGCGTGAACCCAGGAGGCAGAGCTTGCAGTGAGCCGAGATCGCGCCACTGCACTCCAGCCTGGGCGATAGAACGAGACTCCGTCTCAAAAAAGAAAGAAAAAAATTTAAAAGTATATAAAAGAATAAAACAGCTTCGCAGAGCTACCCATGAGCCATCCCCGACCCGTGTTCTTTTCCCGTGACCCGGGTAACCATCTTGGGAGGCTCTAACACCCTAGGCGGTCAGTGGGCAGCAGGCACCACACCCCTGGATGGAGCTGTGGCGGCTTCCCAGCAGCAGCCGCGGGCGGGGCGACCTGTCCTTAGGTACGGAAGCGCTGGGGCGCGGCTGCCTAGCACCGGCCAGTCCGCTCGCCCCTCGCGTCCTCTGGCTCTCAAATCCGAGTGCAGCCTCGAACATAGGTCCTTCTGCCGCCCCGCCCCCTGCCTGTCAATCTGCTCCACCGTAGCCACGCCCTCCCCACAGTCCCGCCCCATCTTCGCTCTCAGCGCGTCCGGCCCCGCCTCTGCCCTTTAAGGCCACACCGCTATCCAGGCCCGGCTCCCCGCCTGTCCGTCAATCCTCTCCGGTTCCGCCCCGCCCTCCTCTTGCCGTTCCCTCACGCCGGCCTCGGCGCGGCCCGTTGTTATGACGACATGGTCGTAAATCCGCCATCTTCCTGCGGCGCGTTGCGACATGGAGGGCGCGATGGCAGTGCGGGTGACGGCCGCTCATACGGCAGAAGCCCCGGCCGAAGCCGGGCGGGAAGCGGGCGAGGGTGCGGTTGCGGCGGTGGCGGCGGCTTTGGCCCCCAGCGGCTTCCTCGGCCTCCCGGCGCCCTTCAGCGAGGAAGGTAACCGGGCCGACCCGGAGGGTGCGGCCGGGGTGCGGGCAGTTCATCCTGGGCTGGCAGAGGCCCGGATGGCCCGAGCTGCGGGCTCGACCGACCCTCCCAGACCCAGACACCTCGCGGATCTCGCGGGACCCTCACAGCCCTCCACGAAACCCCCAGGTTTGCTGCGACCCTCACGGGCCTCTCCTGCGGGGCGCCTGTCATCCCCCCTCTCCGGTGTGCGTCCACAAGTGCTCGCGGGTTGCTGAGCCCCCGGGCGCCCGGTGTAGACATTCGCAGACGCCGGCGTCCCGGCCCTTCTCTGCCTCCGATGCCTGAGCCTGGCCCTCCCCTCCTCTGGGCCCCTTCCCCCTGCACCTGATGGGCGTCTAGGGCCCTGTTGGTGGTTCCAAGAGGGTGGGGCCTCGGTTTCTCCAGGATCTGGGCTCTGAGCCTGTCCGTAGGGAGGCAGCAGAGCCTAGTGCAAGAGGGCTGGTCCACTGCGGCCAGCCTGTCGCCCCGTGCAGTCCCACACTTGCCGCTTTCTAGCTCTTTGATCCTGGGTAGGTGACCCTACCTCTGTGAACCTCTATTTCCCCTACAGAATGGGGCGGCGGCTTCTGCCAGTAATGTAACAAGCCCTTATCCTGTGTTAGGTTTTTTCATTCTCAAACCAATTCTGACAGGTGGATGTTATTGTTATTCTCATTTTGGGGATGAGGAAAATCGAAGATTGGAGACCTGAAAGTGACCGGGTGGGCTGGGTGCGGTGGCTCACGCCTGTAATCCCAGCACTTTGGGAGGCCGAGACGGGCGGATCACGAGGTCAGGAGATGGAGACCATCCTGGCTAACATGGTGAAACCCGTCTGTACTAAAAATACAAAAAAACAAAATTAGCCGGGCGTGGTGGCGGGCGCCTGTAGTCGGGAGGCTGAGGCGGGAGAATGGCGTGAACCCGGGAGGTGGAGCTTGCGGTGAGCCGAGACCGCGCCACTGCACTCCAGCCTGGGCGACAGAGCCGGACTCCGTCTCAAAAAAAAGAAAATGACCAGGGTCACCCAGGTAGTAAGTAGCAAGGGTTGGATTGGATCTCAGCACTGTGAAGGCCTTCACAGCCCCTTTAACTTCCAGGCTCTGCTGCCTCATAGAAGCATCATGGGAATTAAAATAAAGATTGTGGCCGGGCGCAGTGGCTCACGCCTGTAATCCCAGCACTTTGGGAGGCCAAGGTGGGTGGATCACCTGAGGTCAGGAGTTCGAGACCAGCCTGGCCAACATGGTGAAACCCCTTCTCTACTAAAAATACAAAAATTAGCTGGGCGTGGTGGTGCGCGTCTGTAATCCCAGGTACTTGGGAAGGTGAGGTAGGAGAATTGCTTGAGCCCAGGAGACGGAGGTCGCAGTAAGCCGAGATCGCACCACTGCTCTCCAGCCTGGGTGACAGAGCAAGACTCTGTCTCAAAAAAAGAAAAAAGATTGTGTGTCATGTGCCGAGAGCAGTGTTGGGGATGCACTAAGGGCTCATTCCTGGGGGCACTGAGAGCTTTTGGAGATGGAGCTTGGGTCTGTACCCTCTGAGCTTGTCCTATGAGGCTGCAGATGGCTGGGCACTGTGGCTCATACCTGTAACCCCAACACTTTGGGAGGCTGATGTGAGAGGGTCACTTGAGCCCAAGGAGTTCCAGACCAGCCTGGGCAACATAGTAATACCCCGTCTCTATTTTCTTTTTTGTTTTGAGACGGCGTTTCTCTTGTTGCCCAGGCTGGAGTGCAATGGCGCAATCTCGGCTCACCGCAACCTCCGCCTCCCGGGTTCAAGCTATTCTCCTGACTCAGCCTCCTGAGTAGCTGGGATTACAGGCACGCGGCATCACACCCGGCTAATTTTGCATTTTTAGTAGAGACTGGATTTCTCCATGTTGGCCAGGCTGGTCTTGAACTCCCGACCTCAGGTGATCTGCCCGCCTCAGCCTCCCAAAGTGCTGGGAATACAGGCGTGCGCCACCGTGCCTGGCTCCTCCCAGTCTCTGTTTAGAAAAAAAAAAAAAAAAAAAGGCCGGGCGCGGTGGCTCGCGCCTGTAATCCCAGCACTTTGGGAGGCTGAGACGGGCGGATCCCGAGGTCAGGAGATCGAGACCACCCTGGCTAACAGGTGAAACCCTGTCTTACTAAAAATACAAAAAATTAGCTGGCTGTGGTGGCAGGCGCCTGTAGTCACAGCTACTCGGGAGGCTGAGGCAGGAGAATGGCGTGAACCCGGGAGGCAGAGCTTGCAGTGAGCTGAGATCGCCCCACTGCACTCCAGCCTGGGCAACAAAGCGAGACTCCGCCTTGAAAGAAAAAAAAAAAAAGATGCAGATTGGGTCAGACAGGAAGGGAGGTTGTTAATGATTGGGTTGAGGGTGGTCTTGTCTTTGTCCCCATAGGATTCATAGTCTCTGCCTTTTTTCCTTGCCCCTTCTCGTTCCAGCTTGGAGAAGGGCAGTGCCCTCATGGCGAGGGGTCCCTTTAAAGGTTGCTGGGCCTGCTTGTGGCCTTGTCTGGTGTGAAATGGGCTGGGTGTGTCCCCTTCTGGGGTAGGGGGTTCTTCAGTGGCAATGCCCTGGAGCCGAGTGAGACACAGGAGTGGGGTGGGAAGGGGAAGAGGGTGGTGGGCACCTCAGAGCTTGGTTTGTGACTGGGAGCCATCAGGAGAGGACGACTCTCTGTTGGGTGGCCCCTGCAGGCGAGTCATAGCTGTGGTTTGGCCCTTTCTCCGCCCTCGAATTCAACAGTAAACATTTGCCCAGCTCCTTCGGGCATCAGGCCTGGGTTTGATCTTGCTGAGGGATTGAACGTGAATGGTCAGAGCTGGCAGGCTTTTATGGAAGCAGAAGAAACAGCTCCTATCCCTTTGTGTAAACAGGCACTGTCCCTGACAGCCGTTTGGTGACCTTGAACTTCAGGTCATTTTCCTAGGATGGGAATAGTTCTCTCCATTTCCACAGGGTACTGGCAAGATTTGGTGACGTCCCCAGTGAGGTGCTTGGCACACAGTGAGGGGGTGGTCTCTTCTGCACCACCAGGGTCTGGCACAGCAATGGTGACGGGCTCAACCTTGGGAACCAGTAAAGTCCCAAGTCAGCGAGCAGAGTGGTTGTGGGTCAGCTCCCTGCGTTTGCCTCTCAGCCAGAGCCAGTGGGCATCAGCCTCCTGGGCCCCAGCCCATTTTACAGATGAGGAGATGGCCACTCACATGCTCCAGGGCACGCTCAAACTCCCGCAGTTTTTTTGTTTGTTTTGTTTTTGTTTCTTTTAAGGCAGGGTCTTGCCCTGTTGCCCTGGCTGAAGTGCAGTGGTGTGATCATGGCTTACTGCAGCCTCCACCCCTGGGCTCAATCAATCCTGCTGAATAGCTGGGGCTACAGGTGCATGCCGCCACACTTCCACGCTTGGCTAAATGTTTGTTTTTTGGTTTTGTTTTTTGAGACGGAGTCTCGCTCTGTTGCCCTGGCTGGAGTACAATGGGGAGATCTTGGCTTAGTGCAACCTTCACCTCCCGGGTTGAAGTGATTCTCCTGCCTCAGCCTCTCGAATAGCTGGGATTATAGGCATGCGCCACCAAGCCTGGCTAATTTTTTTTTTTTTTTTTTTGAAACGGAGTCTCGCTCTTTTGCCCAGGCTGGAGTGCAGTGGTGTGATCTCGGCTCACTGCAAGCTCTGCCTCCCGGGTTCACGCCATTCTCCTGCCTCAGCCTCCCGAGTAGCTGGGACTATAGGCACCTGCCACCATGCCTGGCTAAGTTTTTTGTATTTTTAGTAGAGCCGGGGTTTCACGGTGTTAGCCAGGATGGTCTCAATCTCCTGACCTCATGATCCGCCCGCTTCAGCCTCCCAAAGTGCTGGGATTACAAGCATGAGCCACCACCCTAATTTTGTATTTTTAGTAGAGATGGGGTTTCACCATATTGGTCAGGCTGGTCTCGAACTCCTGACCTCAGGTGATACACCTGTCTCAGCCTCCCAAAGTGCTGGGATTACAGGTGTGAGCCACCACACCCAGCCTAAATGTTTAACAATGTTTTAAAAACTTTTTTTTTTTTTTTTTGGTAGAGATGGGTCTTGCTCTGTTGACCAGGCTCGTCTTGAACTCCTGGGCTCAAGCTGTCCTCCCACCTTGGCCTCTTAAAGTGCTGAGATTACAAGTGTGAGCCACCATGTCCGGCCCCAACAGCCTTAAATCCTGGTCCTTTACTGTCCCCAAACTAGCATGGAGGAGTCCCTCTGCCTCCCAGCCCCTCTCTGGGCCTCTCGCCTGTCAGTCGCTGAGGTGGGTTTTGAGCATGGCAGCCTTAGCAGGTCCCTGCAGCCTAAGCGTGCTGTCAGGGCCACCCTCTGCTGGGTGCTGACCTCCTGAGGGTGGGTCTGGCCCCTACAGACCTGCAGAGGATAGGGGCTGTACCCTGGGATGACCTTGTTTTGGGCCTGAGTGTGTTCTCAGCAGCCTGGGGAAGTAGCTCTGCTTCTGATGGCCTCCTGGGGGAATCTGTTCTAGGGCTGGAGGAAAAGCCAGACGGGGCCCTGGCTGCCCAGCCTCTGCCTTCCCAGGCCCTGCTGACAGCAGGCTCGTTGCAGATGAGGACGATGTGCACAGATGCGGCCGCTGCCAGGCAGAGTTCACCGCCTTGGAGGATTTTGTTCAGCACAAGATTCAGAAGGTCTGCCAGCGGGCCCCTCCGGAGGCCCTGCCTGCCCCCCCTGCCACCACAGCGTTGCTGGGCCAGGAGGTGAGCCCTCACCCACTCCCCCATCCCCTCCCGGGTTCACCTGACAGGTGGGGGAGGTGGCCGCGCTTCAGGATGGACCTGTGCAGCCGGTTCCGGGGGCCACGTGGGCGGGCAGAGGGCAGGCACCTGGCTGCGGTGCGGGAGGGTCCGGGTGTGTGAGCCTGTGGTGCTCTGGGGCGTTCTGGAGGGCCTGCGGTGGCCCAGCCTTCTTGGCAGCCTCTGGCCGAAGCCCGTGCTGTTGGGGGCCGGGATCTCTTCTTTCTTGGAGCTGGAGGGTTTCCTTTGGCTCTGGGGTACCATGGCAGCTTCTGTCTCTTTGGCTTATCTTCTGTCCTGTGCACACAGTCCCTAGGGACTCCACAAGTGAAGTGTGGCCCTGGGGGGTCCCGCCATCTCATCATCAAATGGCCACCTTTGCTGAGCCCCACGCCCAGCTTGGGCTGGATGCACAGGCCTGTGAACCCTGCACACGCCGCAGCGGGCGCTTGTCGTCCGCATTGCACGGTCAGGAGAGCAGGCTCAGAGAGTGGTCAGTGGCCTCTGGCCACCAGCGGGCCATGGCCCAGATGATGCTGGACCCTGGTCACCCCACTCTGAGCCTGTGCTCTTTACCTGCTCCTCCCAGAGGTGCCCCCTCCTCCAGGAAGGCCTCTGGCTCACACCCCCAGGGCCCTCTCCTCACACAGCTCTGCCGGATGTGGCGGGCTGGGACTGTGCCATTGTTCCTGCAGACTGGCCCAGCTTCCTGTCAGAGTTGCCCTCCCTGCAGGCGCCCTGTGCTCCAGGTCCAGCCCAAGTGGCCAGAGGTGTGAGAGTGACGGCGCTGACCCTGGCCCTGGGGTGAAGGGATTGGACTGGGACCGGTGGTCCTGTTGGGGAAGAGGAGAGCCCCCACCCCAGCCGTCCCAAGGACGTGGACCCAGGCCTGAGCACCACAAGTCACACCTCCACAGCTTTACACTGGCAGAGCCCAGGCCTCTTCTCTGAGAACTAACTCTGGAGCATACAGACGAGTCCCCTGTTTTCTTCCCCCTTTGGCAGGTGGTGCCGGCAGCACCAGGCCCAGAGGAGCCCATCACTGTGGCCCACATCGTGGTGGAGGCGGCCTCCCTGGCAGCAGACATCAGCCACGCATCTGACCTCGTTGGTAAGCTGACTTCCATGAATCGCTGGCCTGATAGACCTTCGTGGTTGGGGCCGGAGGATGGGGCCTCTGCTGCCTGTATGCTCGTCTCTCCCAAGACCAGGGCCTGGCTGGGAGGGGCCACGGCCTCATGGCAGCCTTTCTGCAGGCATAGCCTGCAGGAGGAGGAAGCGTTGGGCAGTGGGCCTTCCTCAGGTGTCCACAGTGGCCGGGGGCACACCAGGCACCAGGGAGTCGTTGGGCTGTGCTCTCTCCCTTCAGCTTTCCCGGGTGGTCTCTGCCGTGTCCCTCCCAGAATCTTCCCCACTTCCCTGCCACTCCCTGGTTCCTGCTCCCTGCCCATAGACAGCAACATCCACCAGGCACCCACCAGAATGGCCCACTCGCCCAGCAGCGGCTCTGGAGGGTGGGTACAGGGTGGACGGAACTCTCCCGCCTCTCTAGCTGGGCTCGGACTTGCTGCTGGCCGTGGCCTGCCCTCCCCAGTGCTCCCTCTGGTGTGGGAGTGGTGATTGCTACACTGGTCCTCATGGGGCTTTTATGAGCGTGCAATGGCAGGCCTCTTTGATGGCTACTTTTTAAGTGAAGATGTCTCTCTCCCTGATGTGCTGTGGGAGGGGCTGTTGCGAGGTCTGGATGGGCAAGCTCTCATCGGGGACAGATGCTTGTGAAGGGGCGACATTCAGAGGCAGCCAGGGCCTGGGCAGGTTGAGGGAGCCAGGGGCTGCTGGGGTTGGGGGTGCGGCAGGGGCGAGTGGCTAGGTGTGCAGACGCGAGGGAAGGAGCTGTCTAGGGACCTGATGCTGTGGGAGGTGGGGCGCGGCATGGCTGCTGCCTGGGGAGCCTGCTGGACCGGGGCCGAGGCAGGCGGGGAGTGGGCAGCTGGACAGGAAGTAGGTTTGGGCACCAGGCGGAACCTGGCCTTGGGCAGCCCTGGGGACTGGCTGCAGCAGGAAGAGGGGGTGGAGGAGCCGTGGCGGAGGCCAACCCGGGGCCTGGGAAGGGCACCTGTGAGCAGGCTGCTCTCCAGGAGGCAGCCAGGGCACCTGTCTCACCTCCGTGCTGCCTTTCCCTGGCATTCCTGCGACCAAGACACTCATCAGTGCCACTCAGAGCTCGGAATGTTCATGTGGGAGGTGGGGCGGGCTCTGGCCTTGACCTGGCGTTTGGTTTCTGGGATGGTGGCGTCACCTGGGAGCATGAACTCCTTAGGTTCTGGCGGGGTCTCTGGGCTGGGTCTCTGGCCAGCCAGGCCCCTTTCCACCCACCTAAACTCTAGCAGCCCCCAGCCCTAGGCTCAGCACCCCTCCCTGTGCTTCAGCAGCCCCTCTCGGCACCCCTGCCACTCTGGCACCCCTGGGATTTTCCCCTTTGCGGGCATCCTGGGTACTCTGAGTGTGCCCTTGGCCAGTCAGCAGGCCCGGTGGGCTTAGTCCAGGGCTGCTAGCTCTCCTGTTGGCCTCTAGTGGAGATGGCACAGGGTCCTGCCTGCTGGTGGCCAAGGGCTGGGGCATGCCAGGTCCTGTCTTTGTGGGTGCAGGGGTGTGGTCAGCTGTGTGGGCAGTTGGAACCCACCTCCAGGCCCTCCTGCCGCTTCGCGGAAAAAATTCACATCTCCTCTGGGCTCGCAGCAGCCATGTTCCCCCAGGTCCTCCCCATCGGAGGCCTCTGTCCTTTGGAAGATCACTCCTGGGGCATCGAGCGTGTAAGGGCTCGGGCAGGAGAGGCTCTTAATTGTTTCTGAGTCACCGCGCTTTTGTCGTGTTTCAAGAGAACAGCTTGTCAAAACAAGACGCCAGCCGGACTGAGGTGGTTTCTAAGCAGTGGCTTCACAGCTGCTTCCCGCTTGTCATCTTCATGAGCAGAAAACCTGAACTGTTTACAGCCTAGCTTTGCACATTGTCACATTTTTCCCAGCATCCCCCAGCAGTGCAAAAGCCCGGCTTCCTCGCCTCAGGCTGTCCCGGGTGTCTGGAGAGCGTTCACTCTCCCAGGCCAAGCCTGCCTTGGGACGGGGCTCCGGCCAGGCCTGCCTGCCCTGCTGCAGTGGCCCAGCCCATCTCCTCCGATGGAAGAGTGGCCCCGGACACACATCCTCCCTACGTTGGTGGGAGCAGTGGCAGGAGCAGTGGCAGGAGCAGTGGCAGCGAGCAGGACAGGCAGCTGTCTCTTCACCCAGGGACCTTGTCACCAGGATTCGCACGTCCTCCTGGCTTTGGGGATGGGGCATCTGTGCTCCATGGTGGGTCTCCCTGTGGACACATTTAGGGGCCCTGGAGCATCTCTGGGCAGCCTGACAGAGTCGGGAGGTGTCTCTCCACCTCTCACTCTGACCTGGAGAGGTGAATGGGACCTTGGCTGTTGCTCGGGCCTGTGTGTTGAGGGCTCAGTGCAGGTTGGGTCCAGGGTGTGGCTCAGAGCAGCAGGTCCCCTCCCCTGGAGCCAGCAGTCTCTGGGGTCTCTGGACAGGGGCAGGTCCTGGGGCTTAGGCCCAGATGTCTCTCCTAGGTGGTGGGCACATCAAAGAGGTCATCGTGGCTGCTGAGGCGGAGCTGGGAGACGGTGAGATGGCCGAGGCCCCGGGCAGCCCGCACCAGCAGGGGCTGGGGCTCGCAGGGGAGGGCGAGCAGGCCCAGGTGAAGCTACTGGTGAACAAGGATGGCCGCTATGTGTGTGCGCTGTGCCACAAGACCTTTAAGACGGTGAGCCGGCGTGCGGGGAGCCAGTGTGTGGGTGGCAGGCCCCCTCCTGTTCCCCCAGGAGGGCCCTGAGCTGCCACGCCCTCCCCCACAGGGCAGCATCCTCAAGGCCCACATGGTTACTCACAGCAGCCGCAAGGACCACGAGTGCAAGCTCTGTGGGGCCTCCTTCCGCACCAAGGGCTCACTCATCCGGCACCACCGGCGGCACACGGGTGAGCTGGCCGCACCTCGGACTGGAGCCCGGTAGCACCCCGACGGTTGGCCCTGGGGTGCCCCAGCCTCGCATTCCCCAGCTTTGGGGGATGAGGCGGGGGCCCCTGCCTGCCTTTGCCTTGTCACCTTGTCGCCAGCCTGCTGGGGCTGCCCGGGGCTGACTAGGTTCTCTCTGCAGATGAGCGCCCCTACAAGTGCTCCAAGTGTGGAAAGAGCTTCCGGGAGTCGGGTGCACTGACCCGGCACCTCAAGTCTCTCACCCCCTGCACAGAGAAAATCCGCTTCAGTGTGAGCAAGGACGTGGTTGTCAGCAAAGAGGACGCACCTGCAGGTCAGCATGGTGCGGGCAGCTGCCTGGTCCTGGGGGCTGGCTGTGGACGCAGCCGCCACTGGGGTGTGTGAGGGATCTTCACTCCCTCACTCTACCTTGAAGGTTCTGGAGCTGGAGCTGCCGGCTTGGGGACAGTCACATCATCGGTGACAGGCGAGCCTATAGAGACTTCACCCGTGATTCACCTGGTGACAGATGCCAAGGGCACCGTCATCCACGAAGTCCACGTCCAGATGCAGGAGCTGCCCCTGGGCATGAAAGCCCTGGCCCCGGAGGTGGGGGCGACGGGGGGCCCTGGAGGGCTGCTCTGTCTTCTGCCTGCTCAGTGCCAGTCTTTGTTCTGGGCACTGGCTGCAGGGGTCTGGGCCAGGCAGGCGAGGACTGGGCTTCCCACAGGGAGAGCAGGGCCAGTGGGAGCGCCATGGGGGTCTGAGGGTTTGCACAAGGCTCCTGGCATGCGTCTGCCCCATGGGGTGGGTGCTGGATGCCAGGCTGCCTGGCCAGCCTCCTGTCTCTGCCTCCCCTGCAGCCCTCCGTCTCCCAGGAGCTCCCCTGCTCCAGCGAGGGCAGCCGTGAGAACCTGCTGCACCAGGCCATGCAGAACTCCGGCATCGTCCTTGAGCGCGCTGCTGGGGAGGAGGGTGCCCTGGAGCCAGCTCCTGCTGCTGGGTCCAGTCCCCAGCCCCTGGCAGAGGCAGCCCCGCAGCTGCCGGTACTGGAAGTGCAGCCGCTGGAGACAGTAGGTGCTAGCACCACCTGTGGGCTCCTCCCAGGGCTGGATCCCAGGGGCTGTCCCCACGCTGGCCTTCGCCTCCCTGAAGTGGCTTTCTGCAGTGACTTTGTCCATTGATCTGTTTACTGCCTTCCCTGGGGCCACAAGGGAGCCTGCCAGGGTGGGGCCCATGGTTGTGTTCTTGGTACTGCCAGGGCACAGCCTGCCCCGGGTGCTGGAGACCTTCCTGTGGTTCCCCATTAGGTGGCCAGCGAGGCCTCAGTGGTGCCCAGGACCCACCCGTGTCCTCAGTGCAGTGAGACCTTCCCGACAGCAGCCACCCTGGAGGCCCACAAGAGGGGCCACACCGGTAGGTGATGGATGGGTGTGTGGCCCATGGCAGTGGATGGGCTATAGGTGGCCGGGGTGCCTCTGGGTGTCCAGGGTGGGTCCATAGACAGCAGGCAGCCAGGGGATCTGTGGGCAGGTGGCAGGCGGCCTGGCGGGCCCGCGGGTGATGGGCTGGGCCTGATGCTGTGTGTGGCTGCAGGGCCGAGGCCGTTCGCCTGCGCGCAGTGTGGCAAGGCCTTCCCCAAGGCCTACCTGCTCAAGAAGCACCAGGAGGTGCACGTGCGTGAGCGCCGCTTCCGCTGTGGCGACTGCGGGAAGCTCTACAAGACCATTGCCCATGTGCGCGGCCACCGGCGCGTCCACTCAGACGAGCGGCCCTACCCTTGTCCCGAGTGTGGCAAGCGCTACAAGACTAAGGTGGGTCTCTGGCCGCAGGACCCTGGCGCCTGATCCCCCCATCCTGCTCCCTGGCCGTGGCCCAGGTGCACCCCCTTCCCTGCCTCCACCGTGCTCAGTCTTGACCCAGCCCCTCCCTTGGGCCAGAAGTGGGAGGGGAGAGCTGTAGTCTGTTGTGGCCAAGGCCAGGCTGGCACTGACAGGTGTCTCCACAGAACGCACAGCAGGTGCACTTCAGGACACACCTGGAGGAGAAGCCGCACGTGTGCCAGTTCTGCAGCCGTGGCTTCCGAGAGAAGGGCTCACTGGTGCGGCACGTGCGACACCACACAGGCGAGAAGCCGTTCAAGTGCTACAAGTGCGGCCGTGGCTTCGCCGAGCACGGCACGCTGAACCGGCACCTGCGCACCAAAGGTCTGGGCCGGTGGAGGTGGGAGGGGGAGGGGAGGGGAGGGGGCCGGGGCTCGCCAAGCCCTGACCCAGTCCCCACCCACAGGGGGCTGCCTGCTGGAGGTGGAGGAGTTGCTGGTGTCTGAGGACAGCCCCGCGGCAGCCACCACCGTCCTCACGGAGGACCCGCACACAGTGTTGGTGGAGTTCTCGTCCGTGGTAGCTGACACCCAGGAGTATATCATCGAGGTGGGTGTGGGGCCCTGGGGCCGTGCTGGGACCCAGGGGCAGCCAAGACTGACCTCTGTCCTTCTGCCCATCTGCCCAGGCCACCGCGGACGATGCGGAGACCAGTGAGGCCACGGAGATCATCGAGGGCACCCAGACGGAGGTGAGGGGTGGGGCAGGCGGGGGCGGGGAGGCTCCCTGGCACAGCCGCTCTCGCTGAGCCGTGGCCCTGCAGGTGGACAGCCACATCATGAAGGTGGTGCAGCAGATCGTGCACCAGGCTAGCACCGGCCACCAGATCATCGTGCAGAACGTCACCATGGACGAGGAGACGGCGCTGGGCCCAGAGGCGGCTGCCGCCGACACCATCACCATCGCCACCCCCGAGAGCCTGACAGAGCAGGTGGCCATGACGCTGGCCTCGGCCATCAGCGAGGGCACTGTGCTTGCCGCCCGGGCAGGGACAAGTGGCACTGAACAGGCCACTGTGACCATGGTGTCATCAGAGGACATCGAGATCCTGGAGCATGCAGGCGAGCTGGTCATCGCCTCGCCGGAGGGCCAGCTGGAGGTGCAGACGGTCATCGTCTAGCATGAGGTCTGCGGGGTCCTGGCCGGGCAGGGACAGGGCAGAGGACTCTGAGCGCCGCACCCATGCCTGCCTGGCCTGGTAGAGAAGATGGCACAGAATGGAGGCGCCCCAAGACGGACAGTGTACATAAGAGTTTCTTGTTGCTTTACAATAAAACATGAGAACCTGCAGCTTGTGATGTTGCGGCAGTGGCAGCCTCCGTGGCTGGTGCCACCACCTTTGCCCAGGCCCCCGCAGCAGCACCTGCCTCCCAGGCCACTCCTAGACTCACGTGCCTGGCCGCCCCGCCCAGGGGCTTCTGCCAGCCCTGGCGGCGCCTTGGTGGTGTGTGGGTGTCATTGGCATGTTGACCAACAGCCTCCTGCCCTGCCCAGCTGGAGCTGTGCCCCCAGCTGCGCTGCCTGAGGCCTGTGGGTGGGTGGGAGGACCAGGGACGGGGACAGGGAGATCTGGGAGCCTCGGCCTCCACCGCAGGGTGAGCAGGTGGAGCAGCAGCAGGAGATGCTGGGCAGGGAGTGTGGCTGCCTTCCTTTCGCTGAAGGGATTCTGCTCAGGGAGGCAGAGTCTAGGCGACCTAATTTCTAGGGGCGAGGACAAGAACACAGCCACACCGGGATGTGGCTGACCGTCTACCTCCCTCCTAGGGGGCTGGTAGGGGCTTCTGGGACGGTTTTGGGACAGGTCTGGGGCACCAGAACCGGCTCAGGCAGGTCTCCCACCCCTTACCCTGGGGGTCTCCATGGGAATGAAAGCCAGGAGTTCATCAGGCACCCAGCTGAGTCGAGGGGGCGGGACCCAGTGTAGCCCGGCCCCTCCCTGGACCAGGACCTCAAATACCGGCTCCTGCCTTGGTGCCAGAGCTGCTGCCAGAGGGAGTCAGTGCAGTCCTGTGTCGGACACGCCCGCAGCCTGGACCCGGGATCCCCATCCCCCTAGGATCTCCGAGCCTCGGGCCTCTGCACCCACATCCAAGGTGAGTCTCTCGGCTGCCCTGAGCTGGGGCTGGATGGGCCGGACCCTCCATTCCGGCTGCAGCTTCCCGCGCAGTGAGAAGGCAGCGGTCCCTGAGAGCCCAGCAGTGCCCTGGGAGCCTGCAGAACGCAGGGGCGGATTCCGCGTCGCACTGGCCGTCAAGGGGCGGCCGCGGAGGAAAGTGGTGGGTCGGTGGGTCTGACAGCGGGTCTGCGTAGGCGGCAGCGTCTGTCCCTCCCAGCCTCTCGCTCCGCGCAATGGGCGGGCCCCGGGCTCTGCTGGCCGCACTCTGGGCGCTGGAAGCCGCCGGGACCGCCGCGCTTCGCATCGGAGCCTTCAACATTCAGAGCTTCGGTGACAGCAAAGTGTCGGACCCGGCTTGCGGCAGCATCATCGCGAAGGTGGGGCCCGGGCCGGGGCGGGGCGGCGTTTAGGGGTGCTGACCGCGCTGACCCCCGCACCCGCCGCTCCTCCCCAGATCCTGGCTGGCTATGACCTCGCGCTGGTGCAGGAGGTGCGAGACCCAGACCTCAGCGCCGTGTCCGCGCTCATGGAGCAGATCAACAGGTGTGGTGGGCAGGGCCCCTCGTCGCGACCCCCCGCCGGGATCTCGCCCCGGCGCGGCGCCCTGACCCTGAGCGGGCCCCTGTCTCCGCAGCGTGTCCGAGCACGAGTACAGCTTTGTGAGCAGCCAGCCCCTGGGCCGGGACCAGTACAAGGAGATGTACCTGTTCGTGTACAGGTGAGGGGCGGGCCGCAGGGAGGGGCGCGCGGGGCCGCAGGTGGGGGGCTCAGCGGGTCCTCCCCATCTCCTAGGAAAGACGCGGTGTCGGTCGTGGACACCTACCTGTACCCAGACCCCGAGGACGTCTTCAGCCGCGAGCCCTTCGTGGTCAAGTTCTCGGCCCCCGGCACCGGTGAGCAGGCCCCGCCCCTCCCCTTCCGCCGGCCCGCCCCTCCCCTCCCTCCGAGCTCTGACGCCCCCACCCCTTCCCGCAGCAGCACAGAAGCTGGTGCTGATCCCGCTGCACGCGGCGCCGCATCAAGCAGTGGCGGAGATCGACGCGCTCTACGACGTGTACCTGGACGTGATCGACAAGTGGGGCACCGACGTAAGCCCACCCCTCGGTCCCGGGGTCCCTGCAGGCGCGCCCCGGGGGTCTGGTTCATGAGGGCGGGACCTCGACGGCTCCTGCGGCGGCTCAGACACGGCTCCGCGGCGCCCGCAGGACATGCTGTTCCTGGGCGACTTCAACGCCGACTGCAGCTATGTGCGGGCGCAGGACTGGGCCGCCATCCGTCTGAGGAGCAGTGAGGTCTTCAAGTGGCTCATCCCTGACAGCGCCGACACCACGGTGGGCAACTCAGACTGCGCCTACGACCGCATTGTGGCCTGTGGCGCCCGCCTGCGCCGGAGCCTGAAGCCCCAGTCGGCCACCGTGCACGACTTCCAGGAGGAATTCGGCCTGGACCAGACTCAGGCGAGTGGGCCGTGGGGCGGTGCTGGTCTTGGGTCCCCACCGCCCGGGCGCACTCAGGCAGCAGGGAGGGTCCAGCGCCCAAGGCAGGGCCACCTCAGCTTCCTCCCTGCACCAGGGCTCGTTTCCAAGGACCCTGGAGAGCCCGGCCCACCCCATGTGGAGCTCTGGGCAGGCAGGGTATCTTGCCTTTCCCTCAAAGGGCCAATAGTGACACCCTCTGCCCCGGCCCCGGCCCCGGCCCCTGCCCCACCGCAGGCAGCAGCAGGGGTGGGCACCCAGGCCTCAACGGCCCCTCCCATCCCTGTGGGTGGGGTGCACTTTTCCCCTGAGGCTCACTCTGTCCCCCCAGGCTCTTGCCATCAGCGACCACTTTCCAGTGGAGGTGACCCTCAAGTTCCACCGATGACTCGAGGCCTGGCTGGGGCATGCCACCTGCAGACCCTGGCTCTGAGGAATGGCCCAACAGTGGCCTCTTCAGGGTGGCAGCCACCCTTCAGTGAGGCCCCAAGGCAGAGTCGGCTGGGCGTGGACCAGGGGCCATGGACACGTGATGCGCTGCTCTGCACCTCCGTTCCCCATCTGTGAGACGGGCTGCATCCAGCGACCTCATGGGGTGTTGTGAGCCCCATGAGGGGTGCAGGGGGCACTGCGCTGCAGATGTCTGCTCAATAAATGAGCCACTCCCGGTCGGACCCCACAGCTTGGCTCCCAGGCCTCTGTCCTTCCTTAGGACCCAGCCTCAGCTCCTTAGGGGCAGCCATGGCCTGGGCTGCCCACCCCGTGTCCTGGTGGGACCTGGCTGCCCCCAGAGCCTGCTGGCCCCAGAAGGCAGCTCAGGGATGCTCCTTGCTCATCCTCTGTGGAAACTACAAATGCTCCCAGGAGCCTGTACTGTGAGCACAGCTGGGACAGGGATGGTGCCAACACACCAGCCTCCTGGGCCCTCGGGGGTCTCAGAACAGCTCTCCCCAGGCCCACCCCGCAGCCCCCATTCCAGGGCCCTGCAGGGGCCCCCAGGCACTTGTCTGTCTCAAGAGCCCAGTCTTACCCAGCACTGCAAGGGGAGGCCAGCCCCAGCTAGTCAGCAGCCCTGGAGCTTTTGGAGAGCCTGAGAGCAGTGGGCGGGCTGGACTCCTCCCTGCCCAGGCAGGTGGCTTGGGACTAAGGTCCTGCGCAAAGAACTGCACAGCTCGCCGTGGCTCAGCCCTTCAAGGTTGCTGCCCTGTGCCTGGGCAAGGACACACTAGGATAGCGAAAAGGCAGGCCCATGGGTCCACTGGGTCACTTACTGGGGCCCGATGAGGTTTCTGGTTTTTGAAACATCACATCTTAGCAAGATGTGGTAACTTGGTCTGAATCGCATGGGAGGAAAAACCTTTATTTCAAGGGTTTGGATGAGTTTGGTTCTTGCAAAATCCTTCTTAAGGGACATTTGGATCCCTGGCAGCACAGCTGCCTCCAGAGTCCCACTCCCACTGGCTCAGGATCCCCCAGTTGCTCTGATTCACTGTGCACTCCCTTCATCCTGATGAGTAAGGGCAGTGACCAAAGGGCTTTTTTCTGGGGAGTTCTGTGTGGGTCATGGGGGCCAAGACCACCTGGCCTTACACCTAAGAGCAGGCAGTCCAAAGGCCAGAATGGATGACCAGGGACTTGATTTACGATTCTGGCTTGGGAACAGAGACACTCCGTGGCAACCTCACCAGGTCCAGAATGGCATCCCCTGCCAGTCACAATCCCAAGTCAAAAGGCTGCCCTCCAACTCCCCTTGCCTGACGGGCACAGGCACCCATGTGTGTTTGTGTGTGGCTGGGCCTTGGGCCACTGGGCTATGAGGAACAGGAACTTCCACGTAACATCAGCAAAATGAAACGCTGGCAGTACTTGTAAGTTGAAAAATACCTTGTTTAAGACCTCCCTGGGACCCACAGGGGCATGTGTGGCTGTTCGGCAGCCCAATCGTTAGCCTTTCTTTTCTTTGAGCCTCTCTAAGTACATCTGCAGGGACTTCTGGATGGAGTCTTTGGAGATGAAGCTGACAAAGTTCTGCACGTCCGCATCGCGCTGCGTGATCAGGCGGCTGGCCGTGGCCTTTCGCATCATGGCCTTGGTCAGCTGTCGAGCATGGTCTAAAGAGAATGGGACGTGCCACTGAAATCCCACTTTCAGGGGCAGTGGGGTGATTCCCAACTTATTTTTTATTTTTTTTTTGAGATGGAGTCTTGCTCTGTTGCCCAGGCTGGAGTGCAATGGTGGGATCTTGGCTCACTGCAACCTCCGCCTCCTGAGTTCAAGTGATTCTCCTGCCTCAGCCTCTTGAGTAGCTGGGATTACAAGCGTGTGCTACCACACCCAGCTAATTTTGTATTTTTAGTAGAGATGGGATTTCCTCATGTTGGCCAGGCTGGTCCCGAAATCCTGACCTCAGGTGATCTGCCCATCTCGGCCTCCCCAAGTGCTGGGATTACAGGCATGAGCCACCACGCCCGGCCCTAGTTTTTTTTGTTTTGTTTTGTTTTTAAAGAGACAGGATATTCTCTGTCGCCCATACTGGAGTGCATTAGTGTGATCACGACTCACTGCAGCCTTGGATTCCTGGGCTCAGGTGATCCTCTCACCTCAGCCTCCTGAGTAGCTGGGACTACAGGCGTGCACCACACCTCCTGGCTAATTTTGTATTATTTATTTATTTATTTTTGAGATGGAGTCTGTCTCTGCCACCCAGGCTGGACTACAGTGGCGTGACCATGGCTCACTGCAACCTCTGCCTCCCAAGTTCAAGCACTTCTCCTGCCTCAGCCTCCTGAGTAGCTGGGATTACAGGAGCATTACCATGCCCAGCTAATTTTTGTATTTTTAGTAGAGAAGGGGTTTCACCATGTTGGTCAGGCTGATCTCGAACTCCTGACCTCAGGTGATCCACCCTCCTTGGCCTCCCAAAGTGCCGGGATTGCAGGTGTGAGCCACCGCGCCCAGCCACTTAACGTGTTATTTTCACTCAACTATATTATGAAGAATATTTCCACGACGCAGGAGGCTGAGGCAGGAGAATGGCACGAACCCAGGAGGTGGAGGTTGCAGTGAGCTGAGATCGCACCACTGCACTCCAGCCTGAGCAACAGAGGGAGACTCCATCTCAAAAAAAAAAAATAAATAAAATAAAAATAAAAAAATTTCCATGGCACTATATTAAATACTGTCTTACAGCACGGGAAATGGCAGCACAGCCTTCAGCCGTTTGTATCAGGGTTGGCAAATCTGGCTTCTCAAGGCCCTGAAGCTATGAATAGTTTTTACTTTTTTTGAGAGGAGTCTCACTCCGTCGTCCTGGCTGGAGTGCAGTAGCATGATCTTGGCTCACTGCAACCTCCGCCTCCCAGGTTCAAGTGATTCTCCGGCCTCAGCCTTCCCGAATAGCTGGGATTACAGGTACCTGCCCCCACACCCGGCTAATTTTTGTATTTTTAGTAGAGACGGGGTTTTGCCATGTTGGCCAGGCTGGTCTAAAACTCCTGACCTCAGGTGATCCGCCCACCTTGGCCTCTCAAAGTGCTGGGATTACAGGCTTCAGCCACTGTGCCAGGCTGGTTTTTACATTTTTGATAGTTGAAAATCAAAAGAAGGTTAGTATTTTGTGACATGTGAAAATTATGTGAAACTCAAATTTCAATGTCCATAAAATTTTTTTGTTTTTGAGACAGAGTCTTGCTCTGTCACCCAGGCTGGGGTACAGTGGCATGATCTTGGCTCACTGCAACCTCTGCCTCCCAAGTTCAAGCGATTCTCCTGCCTCAACCTCCCGAGTAGCTGGAATTACAGGCACGTGCCACCACGCCCGGCTCATTTTTTTTTTTTGTTTGAGACAGAGTCTCGCTCTCTGTCGCCCAGGCTAGAGTACAGTGGTGCGATCTCGGCTCACTGCAAGCTCCGCCTCCCGGGTTCACACCATCCTCCTGCCTCAGCCTCTCGAGTAGCTGGGACTACAGGCACCCGCCACCACACCTGGCTAATTTTTGTATTTTTAGTAGAGACAGGGTTTCGCCGTGTTAGCCAGGATGGTCTTGATCTCCTGACCTCGTGATCCGCCCGCCTTGGCCTCTTAAAATGTTGGGATTACAGGTGTGAGCCACCACGCCTGGCCCATTTCTGTATTTTTAGTAGAGATGGGGTTTCACCATGTTGGCCAGGCTGGTCTTGAACTCCTGATCTCAAGTGATCTGCCTGCCTCAGCCTCCCAAAGTGCTGAGATTACAGGCGTGAGCCACCGCACCTGGCCCAGTGTCCATAAAGCTTTGCCGGAACACAGCTATACCTGTCAGTTTACGTCTCCTCTGTGGCTGCTTTCTGCTACAAAGGTCTTACCTACAGAGCCCACAAGCCACCTGGCCCTTTAGAGACAGAATTTGCTGGGCCCTGGTCTATACCATCGCTGATATGACCAGCTCTTTTTCTATGAAGTGGACAATTGTCTTTGTAGTAGGTTGAAAAGTGTGCCCCAAAAGATAGGTCCAAGCCCTAACCACTGCTCTGGAACTTGGAAGTGTGACCTTATTTGGAAAGAGTCTCTGCAGATGTAATTAAGTTGGGATCATCTTGGATTTAGGGTAGGTCCTAAATCACATGGCAGGTGTCCTGAGAAGGGAGAGAGAGACCTGAGACCCATAGAAACACAGGGGAGAAAGCTGCGTAAGGATGGAGGCAGAGATTACAGCGAGGCGCCCACAAGCCCAGGGAGGCCTGGAGCCAGCAGAAGTGGGCGGGGCAGGAAGGAGCCTCCCTGGAACGCAGGGAGGAAGTGCAGCCCTGCCCACACTTTGATTTTGCACCTCTGGTCTCCAGCACCGTGAGATGAGCTTCTGCGGTCTGGGCCACCCGGTCTGTGCTGCGTTGTTACAGCAGCCTCCTGACACCCACATGGCTGTGATTATCAACAGTCTCCCGAAGTCACGATGTCCACAGAAAACCTTTGGGCGGAGAACCTTCTGGTCTCCCCAGCATCATCGGGCGCCCGCCATGCCCTGTGCCTCACCTGGAATGGCCATCCACTGGGCTATCGCTGACAGCGCAGTGCTCTGCACCTGCTCCTCCGGGACCACCTGGTCCACTATGCCCACCTGCAGGGCCTCCGCCGGCGGGAAGAGCAGCCCCAGCTGCAGGGCACGCTCCGCCGCCCGGTGCCCGATGGTGTTCTCCAGGGTGTCTTTGAACCTGGAAACGCGGACACCCACTCACCATGTGGCCCCAGGCGGGTCTGTTCCCTCCACAACAAGCATGGAGCATGGCTGCAGCCCAGGGCCTTACCAGAAAGGGGCGATGATGCCCAGCTGGGTCTCATTGAGTCCTACGCAGTACCTGGGGTTGTCCGCCAGGATGCGGTAGTCACAGGTCAGGGCCACCAGGCAGCCTCCGGCGGGGCAGGCTCCCTGCAGGGAGAGGCCGGACAGGGCTCTTAGGTGCTGCTGGTCCCAACCACATTCCAGAGGGCCAGGTCCAAGGAAGGAGGGCCTGTGCCCTCGGCGCACCCCGACCCCCGCAGGGTTCAACACCCACAATGGTCTGGGCTGGGCTGGGTGTGCACTGGGAAACGGATGGGGAAGGAACTGGCCCCTTAGCGCTCGGCAAGGAGGGTCTGAGGCTCGTCCTCAGCAGAGGGTCGTTAGTTCTTCGGCAACAGATAAATCGCTTTTAAAAACCATTCAGTCAGGGGAGCAAGTCGCTTGTCCTCTCAGAGCTTTTACTCAATGCTAAAATGCCACACAAGCATTTAGTCACAACTGTCATGCCCCAAGGGGGCCCCGATACCACCCCAGCAGCTAGTGCAACCAGGATGTCCTGGGAACCCCACACTCACCTTGTGGTCACTGCAGGTACCCACTGCCCCGCGCAGGACCCATCCTGTCTGCATGGCCATGCACCCTTGAGGCTTCCTCTCACACCAGCCCTCCCCTCCACCAGGCTCCGGCCCACACCCGGCTTGTCACAGCCACCCCGCAGGACACCCTGGTTCCTGAGGTTAAGCCCCCGTGTTGTTCTCGGCTTCCCTGGCCTTCCCCCAGAAGGGATGGAGTGATGTTTCCAAAATGTGGGTCCGATCACCCACTCACCCACACAGCCTCCACCCAGGCTGGCATCAACCCCAGGCCCTGGTCCCTACCCACTGGCTCTTTTCTGGGTCCACCTTTTTCAACACGCCCCGTGGTCTGCGATGGCGCTCACCTGTGCACATCTCAGGGCCTCTCCAACCGTCCCCTTCCCCTGTGAGAGATTCCAAGGGCAGGACAGTGTCTGTCCCACCCCCCGGCGCTGGCCCAGAACAGCCAGCGAGGCCACCTGGGAGTGGGGACACTCACGTTGATGGCGGAGACCAGCACCAGGTTGGACTGGTACAACCGCAGCCACAGCTCCTGAACGGCCTTCCAGTACTCCGCATAGTGGGTGGGGCTCCTCCCACACATCTCCGTCAGGTCCAGGCCGGCCGAGAAGACACCCGGGCGGTCCTGCAGGGGGAGCCAGGGCCACATGCCCATCAGAGTCCACCTCCCAGATGGCATCACAGCAGGAGGGCTGGGGAGCCCAGGTGCCCGACGCACAGCAGGGTCAGGTCACGCTCAGGGTGTGGGTGCTGCCCCACGGAGCCAGGACTAGGCGCTCCAGGCACTCGGCCAAGGCTTCTCCTGGACCTGGCTTCCCTGTACTTCCCAGAACATTCTTCCCTTTCCCGCTTCAAACTGGATAGGAGAGGACAGGCAGGGCCAGGCACCTCCCAGGGACATAAGTGCGCCGGCCCTCTGGCTCTGCACGCCCGGCTCGGGCAGAGGAACCCAGAGGTGTGGTGAAGACTCCTGAGAGTCCAGAGGAGTTGCACGTTCTGAATCATTTACCTGCAAAGGGCCAAGCAAGTCAGGGACCCCCGTGTGGACCAGGAAGTGCTAGGGTGGGAGAATGATCTGGAATGTGTGGGTTTCTCAGCAGCTACCAAGGAAGGGCGAGGGGTGAGCACAGGTGGAAGGGACCCTCCCGCGGCTAGAGTAGCGGGCGCCAGCACAGGAGCCTCAGACTCCCAGTCAGGGCTGCCGGCCAGGGAGGTGGGCTCGGGGAGGAGTGGAGAACCCACCCTGGGGACCCTGCATGGTCACAGCCCCCTGAGCAAATGACAAGGGTACCTTCCCCTCTGCACGACACGGCACGTTTTCCTCCCGAGGGCCGGATCCCCCAAGGCTGTGGATGAACTTGTTCCTGCAGCTGAACCCAGCTCACCCTGACTCACACAAGCAGAGCTGGGTGGATGTTTACCCTACCCTGTCTGCAGGAAGGAGGGCGACAGCCACCTAATGTGTGTGAGGAGGAGGTGGCTGGGACAGATGGGATGGCCTCCACATCCTCAGGTGATGTGAAAAAGCCAGGAACGGTGCGGGTGTGCAACGCAGCTCTGCTGTTCCCAAACAGATGTGAGCTGGTGCCGCACAGAATGGGTAGGCCGGTCCTTTGTTTCTACAAAACGCGTTCTACTTCCGTTACTCAAGACCCAGGCCTGGCGTGGTGGCTCATGCCTGTAATCCCAGAGCTTTGGGAGGCCAAGATTGGAGGACTCCTTGAGGCCAGGAGTTCAAGACCAGCCTGGGCAACATAGCAAGACCCCGCCTGTACAAAAAAGTAAAAATTAAGCAAAAAAATTAACCAGGTGCAATGGCTTGCACCTGTAATCCTAGCACATTGGGGAGCCGAGGTGGGAGGAGTGCTTGAGCCCAGGAGTTCAAGACCAACGTGGGCAATAAAGGCACTGTCTCTCCCAAAAATTTTGAAGATTTTCAAGATTCAAGAATCGCTTGAACCCAGGAGGCGGAGGTTGTAGTAAGCCAAGATCACGTCACTGTACTCCAGCCTGGGCAAGAGAGGGAGATTCTGTCTCAATAAATATATAAGGCTGGACGTGGCCAGCACTTTGGGAGGCCGAGGTGGGCGGATCACTTGAGGTCAGGAGTTCTAGGCCAGGCCCTGTAAAGCCATGCCAGCCTCCGAGGACCCCTCACTCCCCTCACCTCAGCCATGGCCCGCTTCCCCTCAGGGGTCCCATCCTCCTGGGCCTGACACTGCTTACTGCCCCTCCGCGACGTTGGTAATGACACCGTTCCCACAGATGCCACGCCTAGCGTTCGCCAGCACTCAGGCAACACTTAAGAGTCCCCTGCACAAGAACTCAGACCAAAGAGGTTCACCCTCGAGAACTCGCCCTGAAGACTGGCCCGCGGAGGATCAGAGAGCATGGGTATTGTTCGCAGGACTGGCTCAGGGCACCCAAGTGATCCTAGTGGGGAGCACTCCAGGAACCCACCACCAGGTGTGCTTAGGGTCCAAGGTGACCCCATAGATGCATGGCTCTCCCTCACTCGCTGCCCACAGCTCTCCCCAGTGTCCACCTGGACGACGGCCCGGACAGGGAAGGCTGTCTCCCGGGAAGGGCGTCTCCTGGGAAGGCTGTCTCCGAGACTGGTCCACCTTCACCTTTGGGAATGATCTGCTTGAGGCCCATGGCAGTTTGGGTCCCTGCTGGGGCACACCCAGACGGCGCTCCTGGAAGCCTCCCGTGAAGGCGCCTGGAGTCCAGGGTGGTGGGGCTGCCGGCTGGCCTGCGCCACACGTTGGCAGGCTCCGCCTCTTCCATGTGCAACAGGCCTGGGCTCACATCAGAGAACTCGGGCTAAGAACTCGGGCTGGGGTAGGGAGCTGAACTGGCACCTACCGAGGTCAGAATGACACCGCGGAAGCTCTTGTCATTCTCCAGCTTCTCCAGGCTGATGACCAGCTCCGTCAGAAACTCCAGGCTCAGGCTGTTCACTGGGGGGTTCTTGAATTTCATCACAGCGACCCCTAATTTAAAGAATGAGAAGAGAAAGCTCACACCTGGCACTGGAAAAGCAGCCTGACCAGCCTGCACCCTCAACTAAGCCATGGTAGCTGTGCATTTTGGGGGTTTTATTTATTAATTTACTTATTTAGAGACAGAGTCTCGCTCTGTCACCCAGGCTGGAGTGCAGTGGCACGATCTTGGCTCACTGCAAGCTCTGCCTCCTGGGTTCACACCATTCTCCTGCCTTAGCCTCCTGAGTAGCTGGGACTACAGGTGCCCACCACCACGCCCGGATAAGTTTTTTCTTTTAAGTAGAGACGGGGTTTCACCGTGTTAGCCAGGATGGTCTCGATCTCCTGACCTCGTGATCTGCCCGCCTTGGCCTCCCAAAGTGCTGGGATTACAGGTGTGAGTACCCGCGCCTGGTCCTATTTTTATTTATTTTTTTGAGACGGAGTTTTGCTCTTGTTGCCCAGGTTCAAGTGCAATGGAGCGATCTCGGCTCACCGCAACCTCTGCCTCTTGGGTTCAAGCGATTCGACTGCCTCAGCCTCCCGAGTAGCTAGGATTACAGGTGCGTGCCGGTACATCCAGCTAATTTTGTATTTTTAGTAGGGACGGGGTTTTCTCCATGCTGGTCAGGCTGGTCTTGAACTCCCAACCTCAGGTGATCCGCTCGCCTCGGCCTCCCAAAGTGCCAGGATTACAGGCGAAAGCCACAGCGCCCGGCCTGGGGGTTATTTTTTAATTATTATTATTTTTGAGACAGGGTCTCACTCTATCACCTAGGAGTGCAGGGGTGTGATCTCTGCTTACTGCAGCTTTGACCTCCTGGGCTCCAGTGATCCTCCCAACTCAGCCTGCTGAGTAGCTGGGATTATAGGCAAGCGCCACCACACCCAGTTAATTTTTTTTATTTTTTAGTACAGACGAGGTCTTATTTTGTTGCCCAGGCTGGTCTTGAACTCCTGAGCTTAAGTGGTCCTTCTGCCTCAGGCTCCCAAAGTGCTAGATTACAGGAGTGAGCCCTTGGTTTTTTACATTGAAGTAAGATCGATATAACATAAATTAACAATTTCATTTATTCTATATAAACTGCATGCTTTTTAAATTAACCATTCTCTCTCTATCATTTTTTTCTGAGACAGAGTCTCGCTCTGTCGCCCAGGCTGGAGTGCAGTGGCACGATCTTGGCTCACCGCAAGCTCCGCCTCCCGGGTTCAAGCGATTCTCCTGCCTCAGCCTCCCGTGTAGCTGGGACTACAGGTACCTGCCACCATGCCTGGCTATTTTTTTGTATTTTTAGTAGAGATAAGGTTTCACCATGTTAGCCAGGATAGTCTCAATCCTCTGACCTTGTGATCCGCCCGCCTCGCCTCCCATAGCGCTGGGATTACAGGTGTGGGCCACCACGCCCAACCTCTGTATTATTTTTTTGAGACTGTCTTGCTCTGTCGCCTAGGCTGGAGTGCAGTGGTGCAATCTCAGCTCACTGCAACATCCACCTCCCGGGTTCAAGCGATTCTCCTGCCTCAGCCTCCTGAGTAGCTGGTACTACAGGTATGCGCCACTATGCCCAGCTAATTTTTGTATTTTTAGAAGAGATGGGGTTTCACCATGTTGGTTGGCCAGGATGGTCTCGATCTCTTGACTTCGTGAACACCTCGCCTCGGCCTCCCAAAGTGCTGGGATTACAGGTGTGAGCCACCATGCCCAGCCAAATTAACCATTTTTCTATCTTTATTTTTTTTTGAGACAAGAGTCTCGCTCTGTTGCCCAGGCTGGAGTGCAGCAGCGCTATCTCGGCTCACTGCAACCTCTGCCTCCTGGGTTCAAGCCATTCTTCTGCCTCAGCCTCCTGAGAAGCTGGGATTACAGGACACACCACCATGCCTGGCTAATTTTTGCATTTTTAGTAGAGACGGGGTTTCACCAGGTTGGCCAGGCTGGTCATGAACTTCTGACCTCAGGTGATCCTCCCGCCTCAGCCTCCCAAAATGATGGGATTATAGGTATGAGCCACTGTGCTCAGCCTAAATTAGCTATTTTTAAGTAAACAAGTCAGGCACTTACACAATTCAGTATACTGACTGTGTTGTGCAACTATCACCGCTGCCTAGTTCCAGAACCTTTTCATTGTCCCAAAAGGAATCCTTGTCCCCATGAGCAGTTGCTCCCCATCCCACCCCCAGCCCCTGGAAGCCGCCAATCTGCGTTCTGTGTCTGCGGTTTTCCTGCTGCGGCCATATTCCATATCACTGGGATACCGCCGGGCTTTGTTGTCGGCTTTGTCCACTTAGTATCATGTGTTCAAGGTTCATCCATGTGGTTGTCATTCCTATTTATTTATTTATTTATTTTATTTAATTAATTAATTTATTTTTGAGACAGATTCTTGCTCTGTTGCCCAGGCTGGAGTGCAGTGGCGCGATCTCAGCTCACTGCAAACTCCACCTCCGGGGTTCACACCATTCTCCTGCCTCAGCCTCCCAAGTAGCTGGGACTACAGGCGCCCGCCACCATACCCAGTTAATTTTTTTTTGTATTTTTTAGTAGAGATGGGGTTTCACCGTGTTAGCCAGAATGGTCTCGATCTCCTGACCTCGTGATCCGCGCACCTTGGCCTCCCAAAGTGCTGGGATTACAGGTGGGAGCCACCGGGCCCGGACTCAAAAACATGTATCTTAAGGTATTGGAATGGGTAGTGTGGACTACACACTGTGAATACACTTACGGCCACTGGGTTGTACACTGCAAAACGGCTAGAATGGTAAATGTGAGGTATATTTTAAAGATTTTTATGTACAGACACACACATTACCTCCGGTAAAAAAGGAAAAGTGTTGGTACAATGACCATTTTTTTACCCAAGTGCCTCCCCACTTTACCATATAAAAAGACAACGTAAGCCGGGCGCGGTGGCTCACGCCTGTAATCCCAGCACTTTGGGAGGCCGAGGCGGGTGGATCACGAGGTCAGGAGATCAAGACCATCCTGGCTAACATGGTGAAACCCCGTCTCCACTAAAAATACCAAAAAAAAAAAAAAAAAATTAGCCGGGCCTGGTGGCGGGCACCTGTAGTCCCAGCTACTTGGGCAGCTGAGGTAGAAGAATGGTGTGAACCCGGGAGGCGGAGCTTGCAGTGAGCGGAGATCGTGCCACTGCACTCCAGCCTGGCGACAGAGCAAGACTCCATCTCAAAGAAAAAAAAAAAAAAAAAAAAGACAAAGTAGAGTTTGGAGTCGGAAAGTCTGGCCTGACTGAGATCGCAGTGAGCCGGAACCGTGCCATTGCACGCCAGCCTGGGCGACAGAGGGAGCCTCTGTCTCAAAAAAAAAAAAAAATAATTTTTTTTTTGCATTTTGTTGAGATATATTCAAATATGCTACAGAAATGATCCCTTCAGAAACTCAGTTTTTACAAAAATTAGTGGGCGTAGTGGTGGGTCCCTGTAATCCCAGCTGTTTGGGAGGCTGAGGAGGGAGAATCGCTTGAACCCAGGAGGCACAGGTTGCAGTGAGCCGAGATTGCGCCACTGCACTCCAGTCTGGCGACTGGAGAGCAAGACTACATCTCCAAAAAAAAAAAAAAAAGTCAGTTTGAAGTTGGTCTTAATTTGTCCCTCTCAGTTTGTAGAGAGAGCCCAGGCAGCTCCCTCAGCCCAGACAGAGAGGACGGAACCAAGTTCAGAGGCACCAGGAGCCTGGAGTCCTGAAGCTGTGCAAACTTGGGCACAGCCCTGAGTCTGGGGGGTTGGGGAGGGCAGGGGCTGTGACTTACTTTCGGAGGGGGAGGGCCTCCTCTCAGGAGCCACAGCAGGGACTGCTGCACCGGGAGCTCCAGGTCAGCATGTCCTGGAAGCAGAACTGCTGGCGCCTAGGCGTGCCCTCTCGGTGCCCTCAGCTCCGCCTCCTGTCTGGAGGGAGCGCACAGGCTTCTCTTCCAAAAGTACTTTTTCTGTCCTTTCCAGTGGGTTTTACCAAGGGTTCTGACGGGCGGGTAGGTACGAGGTTCTGTGCCACATGCGAGTGTTAACAAACATAATTTTATTCCAAAAGATTCCAATTCTTTTCCACCTCCAATTGAATAACTTAGATAACAGCTCATATCCCCGCCAACTTTATTTTTATTTCTTTCTTTATTTTGAGACGGAATCTTGCTCTGTGGCCCAAGCCGGAGTGCAGTGGCACAATCTCGGCTCACTGCAGCCTCCACCTCCCAGATTCCAGCGATTTTTCTGCCTCAGCCTCCCAGGCATAGGCACGCACCACCACGCCCAGCTAATTTTTTTCTTTTGTATTTTTTAGTACAGATAGGGTTTCATCATGTTGGCCAGGCTGATCTCGAACTCCTGACCTCAGGTGATCCGCCCGCCTCAGCCTCTTAAAGTGCTAGGATTACAGGCGTGAGCCACCGCGCCCGGCCTCCGCCAACTTTAAAAACAGAAACTTTTATCTCATGACGAACGAACCCAGGTAGAGCGGCAAGGTTCTGTTCCGAAACTTGGGTTCTAAACACAAACCGAGCGTCGACAGACGTGGTTCTCCGACAGCGCCCCGCGAGCGCGGACCCCCGCGGGTCCTGACCCCACGCCCGCCCTCCCTCGGCGCCGCCCGCTCACCTGCGCCCGCGTCCGGCTCCACCAGCACCCGCTGGCTCCCGAAGCGCCGCGCGCCGTCTCCGCCGCCGGCCGCCCGCTCCGTCCGCTCGAGGGCCGCGCCCGGGAGCCGGGCCCCTGCGAAGGCAGCGTGGGGGAGCCCGTTAGCTCCCGGTCCTGGCCCCGGCCCCGGCCCGATCCCTGCCCACCCAGGGTTTCGCACCTGCGCGGAGCAGAACGCGCGCCGGGACTCGCACAGAAGCCACCAGCGCCATCTTGACCGCAACGCGCGGGATAAAGGTCGCGGGGTGAGCTCGCCTCCTGGGGAGGGGGCGGAGCCCCCCCACTAGGCCCCGCCCCGTTCCCAGAGGCTGGTCAACGCCTCCACCTACCGGCCGAAACAGCCGCTCGCCGCCCTCCGGCTTCATCCCGGGCAGCCGCGCGCTTCCGGGGCAGGCACCTGGATCTGGGCCAGGGCTGGCCTCCAGGGAGGCGCAGGCCCACTGCTGAAGCAGCCACGACCAGCTCAGCGCCAGGGCAGGCTCTTCTACAGCGCGGGACACTGTGGGCAAGAGGCTGCCAGTGTTCGTGACCGCGAGCTCCAGGCCGGGCCCAGCTACTGCAGTATCGGAGCTGGAAAGGCGATCAAAGCACTGAGCCCCACCCGAGGGGGCCGTCAGGGAGGCCAGTGGCTGCCTGGGGTGAGCCCGGCCTCCTGCCCCTTTGGGAACAGGATCAGAGCTGCAGGTTTAGTCACCGAAATGGGGGTGGGGGCAACAGAACCCAGCGGTAAGAACAGGCCACCCGCCTTGCTCAGCACAAGGGCAAATGCACAAAGGCCGGACCGCAGTGGCACCTTTTTATTTGCAGAGAAATGCCGAAGGATAAGAATACAGTCTGTTCCCGCTGGGCCGTAAGCGGCAGCTCGGGAGTGGGCCTTTGTACTGTCTGGTGTGGGGTTTTGGTCCGACCACTGGGCGCACTGGGCAGTAAGGTCCCAGCTGTTAGGTGGTCTCAACTTTTGTTCTCATCTGAAGCATTTCCAATTCTTCCTTGTGTCCCAAACCGATTTTTGAGGTGGAAAAATGGCCACTTAACGGAGGAGGAAGCAAGCCTGGCATGGTGACACACACCTGTAACCCCAGTGACTCAGGACCAGCTGGGTAACATAGCAACACCTTGTTGCTATAAAAAATTTTTAAAAATTAGCTCCTGCTGCTGGGCGCGGTGGCTCATGCCTGTAATCCCAGCACTTTGGGGGCCGAGGTGGGCAAATCATGAGGTCAGGAGTTTGAGACCAGCCGGGCCAATATGGTGAAACCCCGTCTCTACTAGAAATACAAAAAATTAGCTGGGCATGGTGGCAGGTGCCTGTAATTCCAGCTACTCAGGAGGCTGAGGCAGGAAAATCACTTGAACCCAGGAGGCAGAGGTTGCAGTGAGCCAATATTGCGCCACTGCACTCCAACCCAGGCAACAGAGACTGTCTCAAAAAAAAAATTAAAAAATTAAAAAAAAATTAGCCCCTGCTACTCTGGACACTGAAGCAGGAGTTGGAGGCTGTAATGAGCTATGATCACACCATGGTACATACTCCAGCCTGGGTGACAGAGCGAGAGTCTGTCTGAAAACACACACACATTCCGAGGTGGCGATAAAACCATCTCCTTCTATTTGTCCACCCTAGGAGCAACCTGGTCCCCACAGCACACAAACCCTAGGTTCTCCTGGCTGAAAGCATCGGAGGTGCCACTGTGGATGGTGAGGAACAGAAAGTTACTAGGGGCGAGGGGACAAGTGAGAAGGCAGTGAACCCAGAACTAGATTTGCATTCCGATCTTGGGTTTATTCAACACAATTCTTCCACTCTACACAACAAAGTACAAACACAATGTCATCTAAAATGCTACAAAGGTATAAAACTCAAAAGAGAAATTTCATAGTACTGACTGTACAATAAAAGCAAAAAAGAAAAAAAATAAAAGCAATGTACATGTTGCCAAGATAACCTGAAAGACCACCATGAAGGGCAGGCACAACCATGGCTGCGTGATGACCCCGCAGAGCTGGCTCTCAACTCACTCGCCAATTTCAGAGTACAGTGGTGGGGTGCGGTGTGTGCATCGGTGCATGGACAGACAGAACCATGAGCAGCAACTACCATGGGTGAGAGGATCTTTGGGGGGGTGTGACCCTTGAAGTCAGAAGAGGCCTCGAGAGGCCAGGCCTAACAGGGTTGGCAGCTGCACTAAAGCCTGGGGCAGCTCCCTTTCCAAAAGGACACTGCCCAGCAACAGCAAGGGCACGGCCTGGCCACCATCCCAGGTCATCGGGGAAGGGAAAAGTGTGCTCCCAGGTAAGCAGGGTCAAACCACCCCCAAGAGCCTCACTTGTCCCTGGTGGCTCTGCCACTGAACTGATTCTTAGAAACAGGAAACGGGTGAGCTTTCTAGCCAGAAAACCGGAGGGAATCTTGACAGGCACACGGCATCCAAACCAACAGCACTTCTGCAGCCGGAGCCCGGCTGGCAGAGGGGTGCTGCCTGCTGCCTGCAAATCCTGCCAGAGTCAAGGGTTTGCTTTCCTACTGGTCTTCCTTTGGCTAGAAAAGTGACAAAACTGAGCTGGGTGGGGTATAAGTTACAGGGGCGAGAGCTTCAGTGGCCTGTTTATCGGGAGGAGTTGGAGCTGGAGCGGCTCCTGTGGCGGCGGCGGCCCGGGGACCGTGATCTCCGGCGCACGGGGGACCTGCGCCTCGGGGAGCGGGACCTGTGGGAAGAGGAGAAACCACATCAGAGTAGCTCAGGCTGTAGGGGCAAGCTAGCTTCTTTCTGGGCAATTCCCCATAGTTTTACTTTTTTGAGATGGAATGTCACTCTGTCTCCAGGCCAGAGTGCAGTGGCACGATCTCAGCTCACTGCAACCTCTGCCTCCAGGGTTCAAGCGATTCTCCTGCCTCAGCCTCCCATGCAACTGGGACTACAGGCGCGCGCCACCACGCCCAGCTAATTTTTGTGTGTGTATATATTTATTTTGAGATGGGGTCTCACTCTGTTGCCCAGGCTGAGTGCAGAGGCGCAATCTCGGCCTCCCAGGTTCATGCCATTCTCCTGCCTCAGCCTCCCGAGTAACTGGGACTACAGGCGCACGCCACCACGCACAGCTAATTTTTTTTTTCTTTTTTTAGTAGTGACGGGGTTTCACCGTGTTAGCCAGGATGGTCTTGATCTCCTGACCTCGTATTCCGCCCACCTCGGCCTCCCAAAGTGCTGGGATTACAGGCGTGAGCCACCATGCTAGGCCTAATTTTTATATTTTTTGTACAGATGGGGTTTCACCATGTTGGCCAGGATGGTCTCGACCTCCTGACCTTGTGATCCACCCACCTCAGCCTCCCAAAGTGCTGGGATTACAGGCGATTGCTACCACGCGTGGCAAAGTTTTACTTTTTTTTTTTTTTTTGAGATGGAGTCTCACTCTGTTGCCCAGGCTGGAGTGCAGTGGCATGATCTTGGCTCACTGCAAGCTCCGCCTCCCGGGTTCACGCCATTCTCCTGCCTCAGCCTCCCGAGTAGCTGGGACTACAGGCACCCGCCACCACGCCCGGCTAATTTTTTTGTATTTTTAGTAGAGACAAGGTTTCACTGTATTAGCCAGGGTGGTCTCGATCTCCTAACCTCGTGATCTGCCCGCCTCAGCCTCCCAAAGTGATTACAGGCCTGAGCCACCATGCCCGGCAGAAGTTTTACTTTTTAATACTAGAAGTTGGGACAGGTCCCACCTGATGGGCCTGCCGTGAGCTCTTGGGAACGGGTGCTTGTGAGACCCAAGGCAGAAGCCCAGGCTTTCCTCCTCTTCCCCAAAGGCTGAAAGCACAGCTCACCACCGGCAAGGGAAGGCCAAACTGTGGCCTCTGCCGAGGGATTACCACCCCCGCCCCACAACTCTTCCGACCCCCAACTTCTCCCTCTCCTAGCTCTTCTTGTTAGCTCAGAAAAAAGTGGGCCTGCACCTGGGCTCACAGGTCTAGTGGTCTCCTAGGAAGGCCACACCACGCCACTGCCCAGACTCAGAAAGCTGTGTTGGTGCAACTCTAGGGCGTCTCCTGCCTGTGGCTTACTGCAGCTGTGGCCCTCCTGCTCTCTCCATGAGCTCTGAAGGGCTCCTGCTCTCTGCCAGCCCGCACAGCAGTGGAAGGCAGGCAGGGCTGAATAAAGGGTCTGAAAGTCACTGCGGTCACGTGAGGTTTGTGGCCTGATCAGTCCACTGAAACTACAAATTGTTTACCTTCTCCTCATCCGTGGGGGAGACCTGCGCCACATAGGCGGTGGTGGCAACATTCTCCTGGGAGGGCTGAATCTCCTGGGGGGTGGCCTAGGCCAGGGGGCCAGCACGGCGGTGGCAGTGATCTCCTGGCCATCAATTTGTCCTGTTGAAAAAGACAGCAAGTCATAAAATATCTAACAAGCATCTACCCTAGACAATGCATGCCACAGTGAAAGAGACAGGCCTGGGGGGACAATGACAATGTAAGATAATCACAGAAACAGGGCCGGGCATGGTGGCTCACTCCTGTAATCCCAGCACTTTGGGAAGCTGAGGCGGGTGGATCAGGAGGTCAGGAGATTGAGACCATCCTGGCTAACATGGTGAAACTGTCTCTACTAAAAAGACAATAAATCAGCTGTGCGAGGTGGCGGGCGCCTATAGTCCCAGCTACTCGGGAGGCTGAGGCAGGAGAATGGCATGAACCCGGAAGGCAGAGGCTGCAGTGAGCGGAGATCGTGCCACTACACTCCAGCCTGAATAACAAAAGCGAAACTCTGTCTCAAAAAAAAAAAAAGATAATCACAGAAATAACATCATGACTAATGTTTCATGAGGAAAAGAGGCATAGAAACTAACAGGAGACACCAATCTCCACGTGTCGAGGCAGCCTCCCAGGTCAAGAGTCATCCAAGTCAAGAGCTAAAGAATGTGCTGGAGGCCAGATGCGGAGGCTCACGCCTGTAATCCCAGTGCTCTGGGAAGCCAGGCAGGCGGATCACAATGTCAGGAGTTCGAGACCAGCCTGGCTAACATGGTGAAACCCCATCTCTACTAAAAATACAAAAATTAGCCGGGCATGGTGGTGTGTGCTTGTAATCGCAGCTACTCGGGAGGCTGAGGCAAAACAATCTCTTGAACCCAGGAGGAGGTTGCAGTGAGCTGACGTCATGCCACGGCACTCTAGCCTGGGCAACAACTGAGACTCCGTCTCAAGAAAAAAAAAAAAAGAAAAGAAAAGAAAAGAAAAGAATGTGCTGGAATTTGCTAGGTGGAAGAGAACGGCTATGCTGGGCCCTGTGCTGGGAAGGACCCAAAGCACTGGTGAGAGAAGGTAGCATCGAGAGTGAGTGACAAGCAAACAAAAGGCCCCAGGGCCAGGGTGGGGCCTCCTCGCAGGACCATGCAGGTAGTATCCGCAAATCCGCGTTTGCGCTTCCTTCTCCTCCAACCAAGGGAAGCTGGGTCAGGGGCTAAAAGAAGTGGGCGAAGTTCTCTTAGGAGGGCTCTGCAGCACTGAGAGGGGCCTGAATCAACATCAAATGATTTGGCAGGGAAACGGAAGGATTCAGGGGACAGCTGGGAAGTAAAATTGCCAGAGCTTGGTGATGGATGGGATGGGGGTGGTGAGGTATGAGCTTCCACTGACGGAGAGGTGGGGCTCCGGTGGGAAGCTGCATGAAGGAAATTTTAGGAGATGCCAAAGACTTTGTGTTTGGAAACAAGCAGTCTCAGAGAGGTGGTTCTGCATGTGGATGGCACTGAAACACACGCCATGTGCATGAAGCGAGGAGAGGCAGTGTGGGATGTGGGCTCCAGGGAGAGAGGAAAGGAAATAGAGGTGCAAACCCAGGAACCCCAGGGGAGCATGCACCCCGACCTCAAGAATTGTCTGGTAGCTGGGGATACCGGGAGCCCAAGGGCAGCCCCTTCTGTGCCCTAAGGGGTAAAGGGCTCTTTTGTTTTCTCAACTCCTACCTTTAAGGCACATGGGGACTAACTCCGGCATGTGGCTATGTATTCAGAACATACTTAAGAGGTTTAACTTCAGTAAACTCAGCCTAAGTTAGCCCAAATTAGGGATTTCACAGCACTGACTCTATAGTAATGAAGAAAAATCCATCTTCTGTGTAGCTGCCAGTAAAGGCCAACCCCTTCTCATCTCCTCTGGAGACAGGATGGACTCACTCCATTCAAAGACAGTAGGGGAGACAAACAAAAAAAATCCTACCAGAATCTTACGAAAAGTTGGAATGTCTATAATCACGCCCACCCAGAAGGTACCCAGGTCTCCTGGGTTTTTAGCTCAGCAAGCACTCAGACTGTCAAACAGCAGATAATCAGCAGACTCCAAAGCAAAGGTGTGACTTACAAGGCCAACAGCTGATGTGAGCGCACAGAGCTCCTAACCCATCTCAGGACTTAAGTAACTTGAAAGAAAAGTTAGCCAAATATCAAGGAAACTTTCCTAATGCCTGAAGGGCAATTACTGAAAAAAACCAGTTAAGCTACTTATACAGTTTGTAACAGGGCCTCAGAAGACGGAAAGTTCTGGGGCACGCACACTCCACTCCCCACCAGGCCTGGCAGCCCAGACAGCACTGTGGGCTGTGTTCTAAGTGCCAGCAGCCTCAGTCACAGCAGCAGGGACTGGAGCAGAGATGACTCCACATTCCTCAAAATGCTGCACTGAGGACAAAATGCCACCCAAAACTATTCACAAGGGTCCATGTGCTTTTAAAACCATTCTGCCAGATACAAATAGCTATAAACGTCATGAGTGGTTATGAGATACAAGTGTTTAAGAAATAAACTGTATAGATTCAGTAAATCCAGTCACTCAGCAAAATAAACTAAAAATGCTGAAATACTGGGAAACTTCTGGTTCTCAGAAATGATTAAAGGAAATATTCCCATATAAAAAGCCAAATGTATTCTATGTAAGAAAACTGAATTTGATCCTTAAGCTTTTAACAGATTGGAAACTCTCTAAAATGTTAATCTACGCATATTTGCTAATTTTTTTCCCCCAAGAATAGTGTTCCTTTAAACTGGAGCTACAAAAAAAAAAGGTGTTCCTAAAACATCTTTTCGGTAATCACACACCCACTAAGAAATGGAATCCATGCCGGGCGCATTGGCTCACGCCTGTAATCCCAGCACTTTGGGAGGTTGAGGCGAGAGGATCACCTGAAGTCAGCAGTTTGAGACAGGCCTGGCCAACATGGTGAAACCCCATCTCTACTAAAAACACAAAAATTAGCCAGGTGTGGTGGCGGGAGCCTGTAATCCCAGCTACTTGGGGAGGCTGAAGCAGAAGAATTGCTTGAACCCAGGAGGTGGAAGTTGCAGTGAGCCAAAATCATGCCACTGCACTCCAGCGTGGGCGACAGAGCAAGACTCTGTCTCAAAAAAAGGTGTGGGAGGTTGATTGTAAAGAAAATTCTGTATGTAAACATGCTAGCTAAAGTTAAAGGGGTATCATCTAGTTTTTCTGTAAATTAAGCATTAAAATTACGTTTAGGCCGGGCGCAGTGGCTCACACCTGTAATCCCAGCTACTTTGGGAGGCCAAGGCGGGTGGATCACCTGAGGTCTGGACTTCAAGACCAACCTGGCCAACATGGTGAAACCATGTCTCTACTAAAAATACAAAAATTAGCTGGATATAGTGGAGGGTGCCTGTAATCCCAGCTACTTGGGAAGCTAAGGCAGGAGAACTGCTTGAACCCAGGAGGCGGAGGTTGCAGTGAGCCCAGATTGCACTATTGTACTCCAGCCTGGGCAACAAGAGCAGAAAAAAGTCTCAAAAAAAAAAAAAAAAAAAAAAAAAGGACTGGGTTTTAACATTAACAGCACACTGATGTAAAAGTGAAATTTGGCTTATTTGGTACCAAAAATCATACAGGAAGCACCACCAAATATAAAATGGGGTTTGGCTTTGTTTGGGCTGTATTTGTATAAACGTTTTTGATATGTGTCCCAAAATCACGTAAAACTCCTACAATTGCAATATATCCTAGTGTACATGATCAGTAATAATTATAATTGTTATGTTAAATTATTGTGTGCCACAGAGCTAACAAATTTCCTTGTCAATTGTGTCTTTAACTATGGCTGCCCTAAAACCTTTTTGTCATCCATAAACAATTGCTGTCTTGTTTTAATCCTTTTTAGAAGGTGGTTTTATAATCAGCTATAGAGTTCTAACAGTTGCTCTTAAATACAAATTTCTAATAACTTTGCAGATTGTGACATCAGAATAAAGAAAAAACATTCAGGACTCTTAAAGAGCTAAAATAAGGCCGGGTGTGGTGGCTCACGCCTGTAATCCCAGCACTTTGGGAGGCTGAGGCAGGCGGATCACGAGGTCAGGAGATCCAGACCATCCTGGCTAACAGGGTGAAACTCCATCTCTACTAAAAATACAAAAAATTAGCCGGGTGTGGTGGCCGGTGCCTGCAGTCCCAGCTACTCGAGAGGCTGAGGCAGGAGAATGGCGTGAACCCAGGAGGTGGAGCTTGCAGTGAGCTGAGATTGCGCCACTGCACTTCAGCCTGGACGACAGAGCGAGACTCCATCTCAAAAATAAAAAAAAAAAAAAAAAAAAAGAGAAAGCGTTCATTAATATCAAGCAGGGCAGAAATTAACTGCATAAACTGAACTAATAGAACAATGAAGTAATCTTTTTAACTTTTTGCTTAAAATATTCCTAATCCTTTTATTTTTCAAAGTCAAAAAAAAGTTTTAAGCTATTAACAGCTTTCAACAATTAAGCATACTCCTAGGAACAAAACTTGGAGCATATTTGTTTCTCTCCACCTAATTTCTTCAGAATTTGGAAACTATTTGTGTGCGTGTGTGTGTGTGCATTTTTTTTTTTTTTTTTTTGAGACCTAGTCTCACTTTGTTGCCCAGGCTGGAGTGCAGTGGCGTAATCTTGGCTTGCTGCAATCCCTGCCTCCTAGGTTCAAGCAATTCTCCTGCCTCAGCCTCCCAAGTAGCTGGGACCACAGGTGTGTGCCATCATGCCCGGCTAATTTTTGTATTTTTATTAGAGACGGGGTTTCACCATGTTGGCCACGCTGGTCTCAAACTCTTGACCTCAGGTGATCCATCTTGCCCAGTCTATTTGTACGTATTCTTAATTTAGAGCAATATAGTTATTTGCGTACGTGCAATAAAAATCCGTTTTCTTTTGTAACAGAACACAAATAAAAAACCGGCCTCCTATTTTGTGTACACAGTCCCTGTACAGGGTTTCTAATCTGTGGGAAGTAAAACATGCCACTTTCTAATGGACAAAAACCTCAAGTTACCTTGGAACCTCAAGAGGAGAGGATTTCACCCAACTCACAGGTATTTAATTGTACATATCCATGGCTGGGCTTGGGTTTAAAAAGGTATTACCTCAGACAAAAGGCTTATAGAAAAAATTATGGTTCTTGCTCCACTGTATACAAATAATTAAGCCAAATATAATAAAGCAAACCAGTCCTACTTGTCTTTTAATAAATACCAGTCCTATTTGTCTTTTAATAAAAATGGGAATCCCCCCAAAAAAACTGTTGGCCGGGCATGGTGGCTCATGCCTGTAATCCCAGCACTTTGGGAGGCCGAGGCAGGCGGATCACAAGGTCAGGAGATCCAGACCATCCTGGCTAACACGGTGAAACCCCGTCTCTACTAAAAATACAAAAAATTACCCAGGCATGGTGGTGGGCGCCTGTAGTCCCAGCTACTCGGGAGGCTGAGGGAGGAGAATGGCGTGAACCCGGTAGGCAGAGCTTGCAGTGGGCCGAGATGGTGCTACTGCACTCCAGCCTGGGCGACAGAGCCAGACTGTCTCAAAAAAAAAAAAAAAAAGAGTTTCAAAAACTGTAGTACACCCAAACACTGTTTTCAATTTTTTCCTTTTTTGTTTCCTTTTTCCTAATTGGAAATCACTGAAATCTAAGCTATGCTTTCCTCAAGCCCTGTAAACTGAAGACTAAACTTCGGAAGAAAACAGCAGCAACCTACTTATATGTGTGGCTGTTGCATACTATTATGTTTCAGCAGGTGCTGCCTCTAGGCCCCCAGAACAGAAAGTGCTACCGGAATAAATCCACCTCTTCCACCCCAGCGCTGTGTTTGGTGCCCCATGACGACAACCCTCTCTCAGCAGGAAGCAGCCAGAAAGATTACAATGCTTCATCTCCCTACGATTCTCGTGATTAATAAATAAATATACATGCATGATAAAAACCATGAGCAAATTGACAGTGGGGATTGTGGCAGGCCAGGTCTCACTAACGCAGGCCTCTGTAACAAGTGTTTTAGTACTGTCTGAGTAGTTAAATATTAAAAGCCAAGGCCCTTATACAAAGGCTGGGATATAAGAAAAGCCCACCAAAAGTTTAGCTTAGGCCTTTCCTGGGCCTTAAAACATAAAATAACGAAGAATACGTCAGGACCCATTTAGGATTAAGCCAGTTTTATTGGGAAGAAAACTCCCCAAACTGCTGTGATTTAGCAGAAGGCAAAGCAAGGGTAATTACCCCAGCACTCACAGCCATTTAAATTAAGTCAATTTACTGAGGCTCCAGAGGAAGGTCTTCAAGACTCAATCCTTAGTTAATAGATTAAAAGTCAATAACGTATGTCTTTAGATAAATGTACACATATGTATAGACATATAGCTTAAAAAATATATAAGCTCTGAAAAACTTCGTAATTTTAAGTTGGTCTGGCAATAATTTCCAGGCCTTTTCCCTGCAACTGGTTGCAGAAATAAAAACTCCACCTACTCAGTTAATGTGCATCTTGTTATTGGGCCATGAGAAACAGCAGCCCAAACCTCAGTTTGGTCCAGGAACTGCACCCCAGCCTGGGCAACAAGTGTGAAACTGTGTCTCAAACAAACAAAAAGAAGTGCATCCCAGTTGGAAATCAGTTTGAAAGCCCCGAGCGGCGGCGGGTCTCTGAGAGGTCAGGGTTATGTGGCAGGGTCACCCACCTCCATCCATGTGCTTCAGCGCCTTCTCAGCTTCATCTGGATTCTCAAACTCGACGTACGCATAGCCTTTGGACAGATGGGGATGCATCCTTTCCACGGGCATGTCAATCATTTTAATTTTCCCATAGGTGGAAAATATCTCCATGATGTGATCCTAAAGGGAAAGAAGGGTCACGCCAACGCCCAGCTACCAGTCAGTCACGTCAGACGCAGAGAGCTCAGCACATCATGACTAAAACCTCGGCAGGGTAAAACATTCCATCTGATGAGTACCAGTGTTGTTCTGGGATAAATCTCCCAGACACATGTATTAATGGTCCACCAAGAGGAACGAATCAATGCTCTACTCAAACCACATGCCACCACCCCAGTCCTCCAAAAGGCTACATTCTAAGTTCATCTGCAGGCACAGGCCTGCTTGTCCACACCCCACTGCCCACAGGAGAGATCCATGATCCTCACCTTTGTCACATTCCGGGTGAGTCTCCCAATGTGCACTTTGGTGGGCTTAGGAGATGGGCTCCGCCTTTTCCTCTCCTTTTCATCTCTTTTAGGTGGTTTGGATCTGATTGAGAAAACAAAACACCAGAAACAATTTCTGTCAAGTCAAAATGTACTAGACGCCTTTCGAGTAAGCTCTTATCTGCTTGCGTGACAGTTTTCATAAGGAAGACTTTCCTGCTAGTTTACGTACATTATTCCTGTCTCAGAAATCCTATTAACACAGAAAGACTCCTTTTGGGTCCCTTTTATAACCTCGATGGTAAATCTGTAGCCCCGAGCTTGTAAACTTTAGCTCCCAGGCGCAGGGCACTCACTTGGAGCGGGAGCGCCTCCTGTTGTCGTGTCTGCGCCGAGAAGGACTTGGAGAGCCAGAAGAGCTGCTAGAGCTGGAGCTGCGGGAGGTGCTGGAGCTTCCTGAGCGGCTGGATGCTGAGGAAGAGCTGGAGCCACTGCTTGAGCCAGTGCTGGTGCTGGAGCCTGAGCTGGAAGTCGAGCTGGACCGAGACCTGAGGGCAAGATGAGGGGTCACAACCACCACACACCAAGTCTCACAGTACAGACGCCTCCTCCAATTCTGTTGTGCTCCCCCCAGGAGAAACCTGCTGTTCGGGTGCCTCCAGGCCTCACTGCTTTCCGCAGTGGGGAAAACATCACCCCCCAATCCCCCAGCAAGTCAGAGCCCTAGGTGTCACATTGTGTGTGGGACAGGACAGAGATGATGGGCTGCCTTCTACCCATACAGAAGCCTTTCCTGCTGGAAGGCAAAGGACTCTGGCAAAAGTCACAACTGCCAACTCAGGCTGGGAAGGCAGCTGCTGGCTGATGCTGACCCAGGCTAGGTTGACTTTTTCTTTTGAGACAGGGTCTGCCACCCAAGCTGGAGTGCAGTGGCATGATCTCTGCACACTGCAGCTTCAACCCCCTGGAATCAAGCCATCCTCCTGACTCAGCCTCCCGAGTAGCTGGGAGTACAGATGCATGCCACCACGCTCAGCTAATTTTACAAATTACTCTTTTTTTTTTTTGTAGAGACAAGCTCTTGTTTTGTTGCCCATGCTGGTCTTGAACTCCAGGCCCCAAGCAATCCTCCTGCCTCGGCCTCCCAAAGTGCTGGGATTATAGGCATGAGCCACCAGTGCACCTAGCCAGTCTGCCATAAATTAGGGTCTCTACTAACAATCAGAGGATGTGTTTTCTTTGTAAATAATCAAGAAAACTGAGCCATCTGTGGGGAGTGGGGGTGTAGCTGTGGCACAGGTCCTCTCCAGGCTCCAGGCCAGCCCGCCCCACCTGGTACTGCTGCTACCACTGGAAGCGCTGCGCCTCTTTCGGGTTTTGTCCCGGCCGCGATCCTTCTCACTCGACTCCTTGGTGGCCCCTTTATCTTTTGAGCGATCCTTGGACTTCTCATCTGAGCGGTCTTTGCGTTTGGTAGGTGAAGGAGCCCTGGATGGTGAGGAAGAGTATGAGATTGCGTGCTCCTCTGACCAAACCCAAACAGCACAACCCAAAACGGGGGATCAGCATCAGCAGGGCCACAGAGACCCGAGGTGACCACGGAGCAAAGTGGTCTGTGGCTCAGAACACTCACTGTAGAATGCAGAACATTCTCAACTTTCCCCTTTCTGCGGGTCCCTAGCAGTAAGCACCCCCAAGTAGCACTAGAAAAATCTTACAGAAGGATTACCTAGTGCTGGACTTTTTATTATTTTCTTTGACTCCTAGCAAGCTCTTCTTTTTCACTCCTGATAAATCCATTCTCCCCTTCTGAGGTGTTCAAAGCAGCAATGGCGGCCTCACTTATCTGAACTCTCACTTCTAACTTGATTCTGAGAAACGATCCCTAATCGATTGCAATTTACGCCAAAGAGCAGCCTAATAACAAGATAAAAGGATTTAAAGAGTGAACGAATTGGCAAGGCAACAAGTCTACTTTGCAGTCAAAAGCTGAGCACACAAAAAGGCAGCAAGGGAGCATGGTAAGCAATAAGTGTCCACACAGTCAGGAACACATAGGGACAGTCCCCATGTGCTCATGGAGGCGTCTCTACCCCGCACAGGAGGCACAGGTACAACTGTCGCCCCAGCGTATCTTTTTCTTAAAAAATGGAGATGGTGGAGACCATCACTGTTATTTTACAGGCTGAACAATTCAGTTTTCACCCACAAGTTTGATGAGCCCCTGCAGTCCTTTCAAAATGCCACAGCACCACATTCACATGCAGAACAGAGAAAAACCTAACTCAAGGGTGGTCTCCAGATAGGATTAGATCTCCTGTTTTATTGCAATTTCCCCTTAGGATACACTGGATGTGACTGGAAGCAAAAATCATTTCAAAAGCGACTGGTACCAGCATCAAAACACTTAATACCCAAAAGCAAGCTGATGAAATGTACCATATGAACATCTAAAAAGCAGTAGAAGAATCATTTTAAAAAGCAGTTATTGCACTGTACTTTAATAATATGCATATTGAGTGCAGGGGAAGACACATGCAAGTCTGCAATTCACTTTTAAAGAAAAAATAAGATTGATGGGTGGCTAGATACACCATACAGCAAATATAGCAGAAACGTAACTTATAGACTATTAACCTCTGATTTTTTTTTTTTTTTTTTTTTGAGACGGAGTCTTGCTCTGTCACCCAGGCTGGAGTGCAGTGGTGCGATCTTGGCTCACTGCAACCTCCGCCTCCTGGGTTCAAGCATTTCTTCTGCGTAAGCCTCCCGAGTAGCTGGGACTACAGGTGCACGCCACCAGGCCTAGCTAATTTTTGTATTTTCAGTAGAGAGAGGGTTTCACCATATTGACCAGGCTGGTCTCCAACTCCTGACCTCATGATCCGCCAACCTCGGCCTCCCAAAGTGCTGGGATTACAGGTGTGAGCCACCAGACCCGGCCCTTAAGTGGTCTTTATGTGAGTATTAACTGTATAACTCGACCTTCCTGTGTTTTTTTTTTTAACACTTTTCAAAAATAAGATGGAGAAAAAAAGGAGGCATTGAAATTGCGTGAGACTGCCTGCCATGTAAGAGTTTAGCAAAATGCCTGGACTGCAGAATGTGCTCAAATAACGGTAACAAATTACTCAAAAACAAATTACTAATTAGTTATGGGCCCTATTTTCCAGGGACTTCTGCCTTCAGTATTTCTAGTAAGGCTCTGCACAAGCTGCAGGAGTTGTTAAGTGAAGCTCTCAGGAATGGAGTCTCAGCTACTTCTGTCTCACCTTCTCCAAGAGCCAGTTGGTAAGGAGGACACAGCACACCAATGTGGTCCTGGTTTCCCTGTGCAGTGCATGCCAGGGGTGCTTCAAAATGCTGCTGAAAATATGTTCTGACCCAAGAAAGAAAAGCACCTGGCTTTGAACAGTCAAATGAGAGCCAAGGAGGGCAGAACGCCACCTTTGCTGCTCTTGTCCAGGGGTAAAATGGTTTGCTTTAGAACAGTAAGGTTCTGCAGACACCCGGCAGATAGTGCCTCGACACTGTGTCCTCGGACAATCAGTGAGCATCATTCAGAGTATAATTCAGAGTCTGGAGCCAGAGGGCCTGGGTTTGATTTGAGGTTTTACTGTGTGATTTTAGACAAGTCACTTATCCTTTCTCAAGTTTCTCATCATCAATATGGTGACAATTACAGTTCCAACCTTACAGTTACCCAGGGCATTAATTAAAGACTCGATAAATGTTAGGAGCAAGAGTTGTATCTCCACGTCCGGAGGCTCCTTCCCCCCCAGACACTTGTCTCCAAAGTTACACGTAATTTCTGAACTCTCAGCTGGGTTCCTGCACCCACCCGCCTTCGGATCACCTGCAGCAGCACTGTCCAATAGAAACCGTGTGAGGAGCCACAAGCATCACCTGGAATTCCTTAGCAGCCACGTCACAAAAATGGGTGAAATTAATTTTTAACGTTTGACACATCCAAAATATTATCTTTCCAACATATAATCAACATAAAAATCTAATAAAGGTTTGCTTTTTTCCTAGTCTTCTAAAACTGGTGTGCGTTTTAATATTTCAGTCTTGATTAGCTGTATTTCACATGCTTAGCAGCCACATGTGGCCAATGGCTACTTTGCTGGACAGCACAGACCTAGAGTGGACGTCACACCCGCAGATTCCAGCCCCACCCCCCCAAGAACTAAAGATCTGCCCGAATGTACTTTGTGAAATCAAACACCACCAGTTATTCTTAAACACTCCAAACACTAAGAACCACTGAGTAAGCGGACGCCTTGCTGGGTGCGGTCGAGTGCTAGAAAGCAAAAGTTGAGGTTCTCTGTTCACCCAAGTTCAGGTACCGGCTCAGGACCTCGGTTACCTCCCCCATCCTCCGGAAAGGTGCGCGTCCAACAGCCAGAGAGAGGAGAGAACAATTAGTTAAATCTCGAGGAGAGGGCGTTTCGGCACAAATCTTCAGAGCACCTTCCCCATTTAAAAGTACATTTCAGGCACAGTTCATGCGGAATCAAGACAAAAAGCCTACTCCACGTTTCTCCTCCAACAACCTTAACCTTCCCGTATCCGCCCCTCTGGGGTAACCCATCAAACTGAGCTCGGCCACCGTGCTCGGTCCATAGTGGGCCGTATCCCCACGGCCTAGCGCCGATAATTGCACACGGGAGTCCGGGAAACGTTCGCGGAGTACACGTTTGAATTAATGACTCCGAAGGGGGGATCGGCCGACCTTCCACCGCATCCCACAAAGAAACTCCGCGCCCGCCGACACCGGCCCGACACGCCGACCTCACCGCTCCCCGTCCGCGTTCACTCACAACTCCCCCGTCCAGGCGCCGGGCCGCGAGCGCTTCCAGGGCAGGGCCTGGCGTTGGGGGCTTGGGTCTCCGGCCCGGCGGGAGGGCCCCAAGGGCGGAGGCCGCGCTCCCCGCTGGTCTGAGTCCCGCGGGCCTGGCTGGGCCACCGCCGAGCGGACGAAGCACAGGCGCCCTTCCGTCCGCAGCGGCCCCGACCACTTCCGGGCCACGGCCTCGACACCTCCCACTCCGCCCGCCCCGGGCCACACTCTTTCTTCTCGGAGCCCGCACCGCGCTGCCAGGCCACCGCCGCACTGCGGGGCTGAGGAGTGGACCGGCTTCACGATGCGTCCTGCCGGGCCTGCCGGGCAGCCCCCGAAACACGGATGCGGTCGGATTCCGCCCCAACTTACATCTTCCCGCCGCCACCACCTCCTCCTGCTTTCCTCAGCCGCCGAGGCCGGCGCCGATCTGACGTCAGAGTCAAGGAGCGGGAAGTCGCCGCCGCCCGGCGCGCAGCGATGGCGTAAACGCCTGGCCTAATGGGCGCCAGCGAGGAAGCGTTAAAGAGTCAAGGCAGTTTGTGGGAGTCGCGCTGGGGACGTTCAAGGTGTCTCCTAGCCGGTAAAGTCCCTGGGACTGACCGGGCTGGTTGCACGCTTGCTGGAGCGGGCACATGGGTAGCCTGTTGAGCCTGGGAGGGCAGCGCGACGACCGAGGCCCGTCCTCCGGCGCGGAGGGTGTTAACGCGCTCGTGCCCCGCCCCTTTCCTTGCGCGGGCGCACTGGGCCCGCCCGGGCGGACTCCGGCCCCTGTCGCTGGCGGTGGAGGCGGGGCTCCGGGCCGGGCTGTGCTGAGGCCGGCGGGGTGGTAGCACAGGAGGGGTTCGCAAGCTCTGCGGCCGTGCGTGGCGGGGCGTGGGGGCCCGCAGGGCGGAAGTAGCTCGGAGAGACGGGCTGGGGCAGGGCGTGCGTTCGTGCGGTCAAAATCCACTGGTGGCGTTTGGGGTGTTCCCGTGGACGCGGACTCCCGGCAGGCGGACCTCCACCGGGTGGGCGCGGCAGGCGGGCTGTGCGGGCAGGAAGAGCGACGAGCTTGAGAGTGGGAGATGGGGTGCAACGGCGGGCCTCTCCGGGGAGGTGACACTGCCGCTGAGACCCGAATGGAAGGGCGCGCCCGGCGGGGAACAGCAGGCGCCGAGGTTCGCTGGAAGCAGGGAAGGGAGGCCCGGGTACCGGCTCGCAGGCCCGCGCGAGCCTCGCGGCAGCGGCACGGAGCATGTGAACGGCGCAGCGCCGAGGCTTCATCCATCGGCCGGTGCAGGGTCCGGGCAGGGAGCACTGTCGACCAGGGTCCGACCCTGGGAAAGTCCAGAGGTGGCGCCTCTGGCAGGGACAGAGGAGGGGGTGACGCTATAGGGGTGCAGGCAGGAGGCTCCGCGTCAACGCCCCACACTGACAGGGCGGAATTTTTTTTTTTTTTTTTTTTTTTTGACAGAGTCTCGCATTGTTGCCCAGGCTGGAGTGCAGCGGCGCGATCTCGGCTCACTGCAACCTCCGCCTCCCGGGTTCAAGCGATTCTCCTGCCTCAGCCTCCTGAGTAGCCGGGATTACAGGCGCACACTACCACACCCGGCTAATTTTTTTGTATTTTTATGGTAGAGACGGGGTTTCACTATGTTGGCCAGACTGGTCGAGAACTCCTGACCTGGTGATCCGCTCCTAGGTTCGCCTTGGCCTCCCAAAGTGCTCGCTCCTAGGCGTCCCAAAGTGCTGGGATTACAGGCGTGAGCTACCGCCCCCGGCCGAGGGCGGGTTTTGTTCTCTGCTGTGCCTGTCAGGCAGTCGTTGCCCTGTGGTTATTTGTGGAGGGATTGACGGTGCGCTGAGCTTCAGACTTTGTCTGAACAGCTTCGTGGCAGCAAGGAAGGGAGAAGGGAACAGATCCAAGCCGATCTTTGGGAGGAGAGAACCAGCATGACTTGGAGACTTTAGATGTCAGAGCAAAGGACAGGGTGCAGCTTGGTGACCCGGAGTGGGTGGGTGGGTGAATGGATGTATGGATAGTGGGGATGTGCTCTGCCATCACTGCCCTCTTCCCTGTGTGGGAAGCCAGCTCTTGGTGACTTCCTGCCCAGACCCACTCCCTCTGGCCCTGTCCGAGGGTGTCAGGTGTGCCCTTGACCCTTCACCCTGGGCTAAGGGATGTCCAAGGAGTTGGGGACAAAGGCAGCTAGGAGGAGGAGCTACCTCCCAAGTCTGCTGCAGTAAGTCACCAGTGTGTTCCTGTGGGTGGAGGCTGGCAGGCCCATCAGTCTGGTTTGGGTACCCCCGTTGGATTTGGGTTTGATGACATGTAAAGTGAGTTAGATTCTCTGCATTACTGTCACACCTGCTGTGCCCAGGCATGGAAGGTTAAGTGGAACAGAGGGGCCGCCCCCCTGCTGAAGGGGCCCCAGAGTCGGCGCTAGGGGAGGGGGCAGCCTCGGTGGTCCAGGCAGGCACAGGCGGAATTCTCTGAGGTGGCATTGGAGTCCAGTGGTCAGAGGTGCTAAAGGGCCCCAAACCTAGAGCCCATGCCCAGGGCTCCACTGACACCTGGTGGGCAGGGGCAGCCTGGTGACCCCACATGACACGGGTGGGCGTGACGCAGCACCAGCTGGGCCGACAGCCCTCCCCCTGCTGGTTTTTAATGCTCTGCAGTAATGTCATTTGGCCTGCGAATAAGCTTTCACACATTTTATATTAAATCTACGAGTATGATTTATTCAGGCACTTACGAATTTAATCAAATTTGTTTCTAAATATTACTGATTTTTGTTATCAAATGTGCCATCAGCTGTTGAGCTTTGAGAATTGAGCATCCTGGCTTTTGCCATTTTGAGGATCAGCAGAAGCATGTCTGGAAGAAATGTGAGAAAATAAAACTCAGGAGCCTACCCCCACCCTGCCCTTCCAGGAGCTCAGCCCCAGAGCCAGGCTGCTAAGGCCAAGGAGGCTGAGGGCAGTGGAGCTGGGGTTTCTGGAGCCTCAGGGGCCCTGGTTTGCTGGAAGGGCAGGCAGGGCTTCGTGGAGGGCATTAGGCAGTGGCCAGAGCCCTGCAGTGCTGGGCATGGGCTTCTCGTGGGCTCTGGCCACGGCCCTCCCCTCGCCTTCCCAGAGCGGAGGGTCACCTGCTGACAGTTTGGGGCGGCTCTGTCTTTGAGAGCATGCCCTCATGAAGGCAGAATGTCCTCCCTGCCTCCATCCTTTGTGGCCCGGTGGCTCCTGCAGTGCCTGCCCTCAGAGGCTGGTGGCCTGGGACACAGGGTTGGGGATGGGTTTGGTGGTGCTGCAGGTCACAGTGGGTCATGAAGGAGCTTTGGGGGTGTTGCATTCTCTGGTAAAGCACAGCAAGGGAGCCCTTTTACCCACTACTAAACCTGGCTCTGCACTGAGGCCATGTGCAGCCCAGTCAGGTGGACGAGGGGGTAACGACTGGACCTCGGGGAGGCATCAGAGGAGGAGCTGCTGAGAGGCGGGTCACCACAGCCTGGCGCCTGTCTGGAGAGGGTGGGGCTGGGGGAGGTGCTGGCCAGGTCCATGGGGGTGGCCAGGCTGGGTCTGAAAGGGCCTTGTGCTGGTGTGGGGTGAGCTTGGTCTGTTGGGAGAGTATGTAGTTCATAGAGGCCTCCCTGGCTCCAGGTTTGCTGTCTGAGGAGTGGGTATCATCAGGGCCTGGGGCCTCTCCAGTGGGCATGTCTGGACTCTCCCAGGGTTGGGAGCCTGTGCTCATCACAAGCTCAAAGCACTCCATTTCTGCTACCATGAAGTCAAAGATGGTGACCGTGAGCCGCCTGGGACCTGAGCTGCCTGGGACTGTGACTGAGGCACCTGGGGTGCCTCTTAGGGCCTTGGGTTTGGGACCATGGCTAGATGAGCCTTGGTGATTCTGTGGTATTGCCTGGACCAGGTGGACCCAGGGGCAGCTGCGGCTGGTCCATGTGGAGCTCCTTCAAGCCGAAGCATCCGACACCAGTGTCTGTGAGGTGTGGGCCCGGCCCCAGGAGCGGGGCCTGGGCAGCCCCGTGTGTTGAGGAAGGAAGGCAGGGCCCCCGCTCCCCGGGCCTGACCCCACTGCTTCAGCCCCCTCCTGCCTGCCTACAGCCTGGCCTCGAGGGCCCATCAGGTGAGGGGACCCCACCTGCCCCACCCCATCCTACCTCCTGGAGGAGGCCTTGCCCCTTACAGGCAGCCTCTGGCCCTCCCACCCTGATCCCCCTGTGTGGGATGGCCAGAGCATGCCCAGCATGCTGGGGTTCGGCGGTGGGGGGCATCTGGAGGGAGGGACATCTCAGTTCGGGGAGGGGTGAGCAGCCTAAGTGACTGCAGTGCTGGGCCATCTCCCGCATGGTGGAGCTCCCCTCGAGCCGCCTGTCTGCAGGGGGCTCTGGCCAGTAGTGCAGCCGGGCAGGGTCTGGACGGCACAGGCTGCACCAGCCTCCATGCAGACCAGTCTGTGTGGGAGTGGGGGTCTCAGAGGGCCTAGCCGGCCTATGCCATGAGCATGGTGCTGGCCCAGAGGGGAGCTGAACAGCAGCTGGGTCGGTGCGTTACCTGGTGGGGCAGCAGACAGCAGCTGCCCTGGCTGGGGTTCAAGCCCCGGGCTGGCCTGGTGGAATCCCCTCTCCGTCACCCCCAGGTTCTGTTCTTGCAGGTGTCAGGCCTGGGGCCTTGAGACAGACCTGCAGTTTCCACCACAGCCACAGTGGGTGGGGTCTGGGTCCTCACGGAGGTGATCCTCCACCCCCACACCTACCTTGTGCGTGGCAGTGGTGTCTCCTGGAGCTGGTGAGACCCCACCTCACTCAGGAAACCCCCCAGACGCCCCCAGGCAGAAGTGGCCATACTCCAGGGCCTGCATCCCTGTGCCCCACAGCGCGCCCTGGCCGGTTGGTTGTAGGAACTCAGAAAAGCAAAGCAAACAGGATGGTTCTCTGCTGGACACATTACGTTCCCTGCTGGACACATTTCTATTGCAGATCTTTAGTCCAGGATTCCGGGGTAGCCAAAGTCACCTGAGTCCTGGGGACTCTGGGCCTGGTCTCTGAAAGCAGCCAGCAAGACAGAGATGGGAAACCCAGCAAGATGGAGTGAGCCAAGGGCACAGCTGGGTCCAGGCGCAGCAGGGAGCTGCCTGGGGGTGACACACACTTGACGGAGGCCACTGCACACACCCTACCCCGGCCTGAACTTGAGCACTTCCTTTTTTTTTTTTTTTTTTTTTTAGATGGAGTCTCACTCTGTCGCCCAGACTGGAGTGCAATGGCGTGATCTTGGCTCACTGCAAGCTCCGCCTCCCCGGTTCACGCCATTCTCCTGCCTCAGCCTCCTGAGTAGCTGGGACTACAGGCGCCCGCCACCACACCCGGCTAATTTTTTTGTATTTTTAGTAGAGACGGGGTTTCACCGTGTTAGCCAGGATGGTCTTGATTTTTCGACTTCATGATCCGTCTGCCTCGGCCTCCCAAAGTGCTGGGATTACAGGCGTGAGCCACCGCGCCCGGCCAAGCACTTCCTTGAACACAGAAGTGACCATGAGGAGGGAGGCGTGAACCAGGATGACGGGGCAGCAGATGGAGCCTGCCTCCCTGAGACCTCAGGTGACCGAGCCCTGTACTGCCTCCTCCTGCCTACATGGCTGAGAAATAAACTTCTTTTTCAAACCACTGTGACCTGGGGTTTTCTGATACCCTCAGCAAGCCTGTTCCTGTGGCCTGGTGTGGGTCCCCTGACCTGTGGCCTGGGCTGCCTGTATCCGGCCTGCCCGTCTGCTCTGCTGTAAACCTGTGATGGCAGTGGAGGGGCTTGGCCTGGGCCCGCCCCACTGCGAGGTCTTCCCCTCTCCGAGTTCTGGGTGTGGTTTCAGTTGAGCCACGCTGTTGGACTGGGCCGGCCTGGAGGACAGAAGGCGCAGGCTCTTCCACATACCTGGCTCGTGGCCCATGGGCCATCTGCTCACGGGAGCCCTGCACCAGGCCATGCAGAGCAGTGAAGTCAAAACCTCGTTTCCCAGGTCTAAGGTGAACTGGGAGCAGGGCAGGAGTCGGCTCTGTCAGATGCCACAGTTGTTTGGGGACAGTGTCCGTAGAGAATGTGTGGTCTAGGGTGGAGCGTGGATGGGGCGGTCACTCCTATCCCTGGGCCCAAGGCTCTTTTCCCCTGCCCTCCCGTGTGCTGGGAACTGCCACAGCTCAGACAAAAATCAGCCAGGGCGGGGTCCTGAGGCTTCAGTCCCAGGCTCCTTAGGGCGCCCCTGGTGACCCAGCTCCAGCACTGAGTTTCCAGAGGCCTTGAGGATGTCCCTGGGATGCCAGATGGGCCCTTCCTGCTGCTCCTGGGGTCATCTAAGCTCCAGGCTTGGGTGCAGCCTTGGGCCCCTGCCACAGACGCCCTGAATGCACCTGCCCCTCCCGGTCCCCACGCAGCAGCCTCCTGAGCTGCGGATCATTTTTCTAAGAAGGCATTCTACTTGTGCCAGTCCTTACTTAAAGACCCCTGCTGGTGCTGGCAGCGTGCTGCCAGGAAGGATGGTGTCTCCTGTGCGTGTCCTGTCTGTGTACGCTGGCCTCACACGTGTGTGCCTCATGCGGGCTGTGCCCTCAGTCCTATACGCTCTCCCCAACCCTCTTTTAGGGTGTCACAGGAGAAAAATGACACATTCCTATATCTCTAACACATGGGCTTGAAAACAAGTCTGAGGACGCCCTGCAGAAGGGCCACGGGCATGGACATGGAGCTGGGTGGCCTCGTGCACTGACCTTTCCCTCTTCCTAGCCCCAGGCCCGACCTAGAGGCCACAGCCCCTGCGGACAGGCTGTGGGGCCAGAAGGGCCCACTTCAGAACTTTTCTCATGGGCAGTGTTTAGGCCACAGCCACCCATGTGTAGGGGTGGCTACACATGGGTGGCTGTAGCCTAAACACTGCCCAAACATGTTATATTTTTTATAACATGGAACTAGATGGCAGAAGTTTAAAGGGAATAAAAGAGCTACTGGAGACGATTTGCAGCTTTCATAAATTTCCAGAGACTGATAAAAACACAGACTTGAAATTGTCTCAAATGAACCAAAGTGATGAAAACAAGTCTTTTCTAAAATTCTGAATTCTAAGGGAATGTAAAATGCAGAAGTTCAAATCGGGTTTAGAAAACCGTAAGAAATAATAGTGCATTCGCCGGGCGTGGTGGCTCACGCCTGTGATCCCAGCACTTTGGGAGGCCAAGGCGGGTGGATCACTTGAGGTCAGGGGTTTGGCAGCAGCCTGGCCAACATGAGACCTCGTCTATACTAAAAATAAAAAAATTTAGCCATGCATGGTGGCGCATGCCCTTAGTCCCAGCCACTCCGGAGGCTGGGGTGGGAGGATTGCATGAGCCCAGGTGTTTGAGGCTGCAGTGAGCTGTGGTAACACCACTGCACTCCACGCTGGGCAGCAGAGCAAGACACTGTCTCCAAAAGACAAAACACAAAACAGTGCATAAAAAGGGGCCAGGCACGGTGGCTTATGGCTGTAATCCCAGTACTTTGGGAGTCTGAGGTGGGTGGATCACTTCAGGTCAGGAGTTCGAGACCAGGCTGACCAAGATGGTGAAACCCCGTCTCTACTAAAAACACAAAAATTAGCTGGGTGTGGTGGCGCATGCCTGTTTTCCCAGCTACTCGGGAGGCAGAGCCAGGAGAATCGCTTGAACCCGGGAGGCAGAAGTTGCAGTGAGCCAAGATTGTGCCACTGCACTCCAGCCTGGGCAACAAAGCAAGACTCCATAAGTAACTAAAAAGGGAGCTGATGAAGAGTTATTTCTGGGAAATGGCAAATGCCCACGGGTGACCCTGATGCCAGCAGCTTGTCTCCCACCAGACCTGTGCTTCCCACACAGCCCCACCTGCTCTTCTCGTCTTTAGACTAAGAGCCCGTCACCAGGCGTTTATCTAACCGGCTTTTTCCTTTGTGTTATGGGCCTGTTCCTTCACCTCAGTGTATTCTCTGTGTGTGCTCCCTTCTGGGAAAAGCAATGTCCCACGTTTGTGTGATTGAAATGTGAAAGGAGAGCCTCATGTCTAGATTGTGGGCGAGTGATTGAGCCCTGTGACCGCTCGCGCGTGTGACCCACAGACTGTGACTGTGTCCCCTCAGCATTTATTTTCTGGATGGTCACAACGTATTCAGTGTGTCCTTGAGACAGCCACCCAGCCCTTACGGTGGTCCCTGCGTGTCCTGGGGCGGGCGACTTCCTGAGGGTGCAGTGCTGGGAACAGAGACTGCTTCGAGCCTGGCCACCTTCCCTCCTGTGCCGGCTGCTTCTAGAAGATGCTGTGGGACGGTGCCCGGCTTCGCGGTGACTACCATGCCCTAAGGAGCAGAGCCTCCAGGATGCCCCTGGGCTGTGCTGTACGCTAAGACCCCAGCACCTAATCACAGTCAGCAGCTTCCCTCCACTGACAGTGATCTGCATGGTCCATTCCTGGCGGCCTGGGGGCCTCGCTACAGTTCAACCTGGCTGGCTTCCCGCTTCCTCCCCAGGGGAGATTAGTGTCGTGTGTAAACGTGGACAAGTCACTGGGTCCTCTCTCCAGGGAGTGCCTGGAGAAATTCAACCCCCCAGCTCAGCTGCAGCCCTTCCTGGGTCAGCTCTCCACCCAGAGACCCCGGAGCTTGCCCGCAGACTGCCCGGCCTGCTCCAGCTCTGGGAAAGTGAACTCCAGAGTATGCAGATGTGGAGACGTGCATGCTGATCCTGGGCATGAGGGCTGGGCTGCACTCGTCCATTCTGTGCATACTGCCTTGAATTTTTCATATCCATCATAGAAAAAAGTGATTAAAAAAAAGGATGAGATAAACTTGGAGAGAGAGGATGTAAGATGGGCCCTGCTTGCCCGTCCTGTCCCTGCCTGATGGCGAGACAGCCGCACCCCTCATCGCCCCTCCTCTGCGGTGGGCGGTTGCAGGTGCGCGAAGCTCAGGAAGACCTGTTCCAGCGAGATCTGGCTCACGGAGTAGTCGTCCACGCCGTACTTTTCCTTGGCTTTCTCCAGAATACCGAAAACCTTTGGGGAGCAGAAAAGTCACTGGTAGGAGAACAGGGCCCAGACTCCTCTGCGGGACCTGGGAGTCCTCTGGCAATAGGGGCTGATGAGGCCCCCACAATCCTACCCCTGCCCAGCGCCACCGCAGAGCCCCAGAGACGTCAGCCCTGCGACGGCACCGTGCTCCCAGGTAGAGGACGCTGGCTAAGCAGGAGCCAGCGGGGACGGGGCCCAGCCTCCTCCTCGTGCTGTTCGCAGCTCAGATTACAACCTTGAGCCAGTGATGTTCCCTTTCTGAGCCAGTTCTTTTTTTCCCCCATATGTTTTCAGAGAGAGTCTTGCTCTGTAGCCCAGGCTGGAGTGCAGTGGCACAATCATAGCTCACTGCAGTCTCGAACTCCCAGGCTCAAGCGATCCTCCCACCTTAGCCTCCCAAGTGGCTGGGACTACAGGTATGCATGATACCTGGCTAATTTTTAAATTTTTTGTAGAGACGGGGTCTACGTTGCCCAGGCTGGTCTAGAACTCCCAGGCTTAAGCAATCCTCCCTCCTCGGCCTCCCAAAGTGCTGGGATTATGGTGTGAGCCACCATCCCTGACCCCTTTCCTGTTTTACACTGAATTCCTTTTACCACTGATAATTTTGGATATAAAACCCCCAAACCAGCACGTATCAGGCTGAGTGTTAGGGGAGAAATGGAAAGTGACTCCTCTGTGGAAAGAGCCCGCAGTCACCACAGAGGGAGAGACCCCTGGAGGGACCTCCCCCTGCCCCATGAGTGCCCAGTGGGGCCCCAGGGACTGCCTCACCTTCGCCCAGCTGAGGTCACGGCCCGGCAGGTGGTAATGGACCATGCCTTGGTGCTCATCTTCCAGGACGTTGCCTGCACAAAGGAGAGACGGCGTTGCTGTGAGCGCCGGGCTGGAGGATCGGGGAGGGTGCTTGGGTGCTCAGCACTGGAGTCCTCGTCCCAGGGATTGGGGAGATGGGACTTGGCAGGGCGAGGCACAGACGCTCCACACAGCAAATGGGGGAGGCCTAGGTAGGGGCCCAGGGCCCACCCAGTGGGGGCTGCCAGGGCCAGCACACACCTGGAAAGGTCAGGTCCACGAAGGCCTTGAACTCCTCCAGCGCCTCCTGTTGCCCTTCACCCTGCACCTTGGCCCGCAGGGAGTAGCCGCTGCCGAACTTGCTCTTGAGGTGCTGGGGGCTGCCCAGGCACTTGAACTGCCCCTGCACCATGATGGCCAGCCGGGTGCACAGGGCCTCACATTCCTCCATGCTGGGGAGAGGGCGGGACCTCAGATAGGGCTTGGGGTGCCAAAGGCTTGTGCAGACAGGAAGGCATTGGCCCTCCGATCAGGCTGTTCCTGATACCCATGCTCAGAGTGTGGCTCATGCGCAGACTCTGCACCAGATGCTGATGGGTCTCCTGGCCACCTGGCTCCTCCATGGCCCACCCGGTGCTGAAACTTCCAGTGACCCACAGACCCAGGCTCTACCTGTGGGAGGTGATGACAATGGCCTTTCCAGACTCTCGGGCTCGTGCCACGGTGTCCCAAAGCAGGCGCCGGGCCACGGGGTCCATGCCAGTGGACGGCTCATCCAGGAAGATGACAGCAGGCTCTCCGATCAGGGCGATGCCGGTGCTCAGCTTCCGCTTGTTACCACCACTAGAGGCAGGAGGGTGCCAGGTGGGGGAATAAGGCTGAGAGTTAGCATTGGCTCCCGTGTCCCAGTGGAGGTCTATGTCCCAGCAGCGGCCCACACCCAGCAATTGCAGAACAGCCCTGGTGAAGAGGAAGGAGCTGTGCGTGCACCTGGAAAGCCCACCGCATAGAGCTGGAGGCCCCAGAGAAGGCTGTTCCCAGGGGCCCGGTGCACGCACCTACATGAGAACACATCTGCCTGCACCTAAGGGGGACCTGCCGGCCCTGACATCTCTCACTGCTGGCTTTGTCCCTAGGTGGCAGGCACTGTCAGGGCAGTCCCTTTCCTACCTGAAGCTACCTGGGTCACACCACCAAATCCCAGCTCCATCCTGGAGCCACAAGTGGGAGTTCTGGCTGCTGACCTGAGCGGTCACTCCCAGCTCTATGCTATGGGGACCTTGATTCTGACTCCACTCTGGGAAGGGCCAGGGCTCAGAAGGTGCACCTGTACGTCCTGACCAGCTTGTTGGCATGTGGCTCCAGCAGCAGGCCCCGCAGAGTGTTCTCCACGCAGGCCCCGATGTGGCGCTCAGGGATGCCCCGGAGCCGAGCGTACATGACCAGCATCTCCCGGCCTGTCATGTGGTCCAGCAAGGCATCAAACTGCGGGCAGTAGCCGATCCGCTGCCGTACCTGGGGTCAGAGCATAGCCGGGGAGGGAGGTGGGTTGGAGGGAAGCCTCCTTCCTCCAGAGGACCACGGGGACTACCCTTGAGGTGCCCACCACTGCGCCTGTCTGTGGTTCCTGCCAGTGTGTGTACAGGGGGGCGCTGGAGCTATGCACAGGCCGTGGTGGCTGCCCACAGTGGAAGCTCTTGGAACAGGGACACAGGAAGGATGTGCCTGGTGCAGGGAGGCTTCCAGAGCTGCTCTCAGAGCCTGGTCCAGGACAGGCAGCAATGGGGTTAGGTGGTGCAAGAATGGCCTTTACGTAGAAGCAGACTCAGAGCTGGCTACCCACTCATTCACGCCTGGGACATCTGATGTGCTAGGACTCTTTCTTCTCCCTCTAAGAAGAAAGATTTGTGGGCACCACCTTTGGGGTGAGTATTGCTTGGTCAGATGGTGCAGCAGCTGTTCTTTGCACAAGTGACCATGTCCAGCTGAATTAAGACGTGCCTGCTGCCATCTGCTTAGCTACCTTCAGCAGCTGGTCGGGGGCAGGAGTGCCTGGGTTCTGTGGATTCCAGAGACTGGATTTCTTTTTCTTTACCTTCCTTCTTTGGGGTTCTCAAGCTTCCAGAATTTTTTTTTTTTTTTTGAGACAGAGTCTTACTCTGTCTCCCTTACACTGCTAGAGCGCAGTAGCATGATCTCGGCTCACTACAACCTCTGCCTCCCAGGCTCAAGCGATTCTCATGCCTCAGGCTCCCGAGTAGCTAGGATTATAGGCACCTGCCACCATGCCCTGCTAATTTTTGTATTTTTCTTTGGTAGAGACAGCATTTTGCCATGTTGGCCAGGCTGGTCTCGAACTCTAGACCTCAAGTGATTTGCCTGCCTTGGCCTTCCAAAGCTGGGATTATAGGCGTGAGCCACGCTCCCAGCCCAGAATCTGTTTTTAATCAGTTTGGGGAAAGTCTTAGCCAATACCTTTTTGGCTACTACCCCCTGCCACTCTCTCTCTCTTTTCCTTCTGGAACTCAGATTACATGTACTGGGGACTTCTCACCCTCTCCTCCATTGCTAGATCACATACGGTTTTCTCTCCCCTGCATAGATTTTCAATTGCATCATTTATTTCTGTAGACACAGTGAGTTTATAATCTTTTATAATCTGGCCTGATGATGCAGATCTAACGCCTATGTGCTTGTCCCCCCATGGGGCCTGCGTCTGTTGCTTCCAGCCATGGTACCGTCTCCTCTGTTTGTTTGCTGTGCATTGCCTGTAAGCCCTGGAACCCTCTATGGGGGAGTCTTCAGCCTAGGATGAGGCTTTCCTCCCGAGAGGGCCTGCATGTGCTCTGGCCCAGGGCCTCTGCTGTCCAGGCACCCCTGGCGTGAGCTCAGGAGAGGACTCCGCGGCCACTTCTCAGCCCCAGGCCTTGCTTGCCATTTCCCCTGCTCTGCTTGGCACACTTGAATTCCCATGCAGGCCCCGGGCAGAGGTGCAGGAGGGCTGCCTCTGGTCCTTCTGCGGGGGAGCTGGTGGGGCTCAGCTCAACATGGGAAAGCTGGGCGGGCCCAGGGCCTTCCGTCCCTTCACTCAGCAAGGCCTCTAACCCCACACCTGAGCTGCCTGGACACAGAATGGCCTCTGCACAGAGGTGGCTGTCAGTGCTGAATGCGCCTCTCTGGGCTCACGGATGTTGGCACCCATCTCTCTCCCCTCCCATCGCCTGCTAGTTCTGGCGAAGCTTAGCTTTAGCTCATTACCTTGTCTCGCTGTCCAGAGGCATGTGCTAGGCCCATTTCAAGCCACAGATGCAGCAGCTGTTTGGGGACAGCGTCCCTCTGTCCCTGCCTCCAGGGTGCCCCCTCCAGCCATGCCTGTCTCATCCCTTTGGAGCCTCCCTGGCTGCACCCACCTTTCCGACATCAGAGCTGATTCTGTGACCCCCGACAAAGGCATCCCCAGAAGTGAGGCTCTCCTCCCCGGTCAGCATTTTGAAAGTCGTGGTCTTCCCGGCTCCATTGAAGCCCAGCAGGCCGAAGCACTCCCCTTTCTGCACCGCGAGGGAGATCCTGTCCACGGCCAGGAGGGGCACCCGCTGCTCGTACACCTGCAGGCACCCAACAGAAAACATGGAATGCGGAGGCCTGGACGCAAAGCAGAGCAGTCTGAGCCTCAGCGCCGAAAGCTTCCAGGGATGGGGTCGGACCCTGGGGACAGCCAGGTAGTCAGCTGGCAGGAAGGACTCCACCCCAAATTGCAAGGGTACCTTGGAGAGCTCCTTGATAATCAGAGGTGTGTGGAGCAGGGAGTCCGGGCTGGGGGCCAGGATGCGGGTCCTCTCGTCCGCTACATCTTGGTCCTCAGGAAGCACAGGCATCCGGGTGTGTAATTCTGTCTGATTGACCAGGACAAAGACCGCGTGCGTGAACCCAGCCGCAGGACGGCTTCCGTGGAGAAGGGAGGGGCGGGGGGGATGTGGGAGGTCTGGTGGGACTAAGGCCTTCAAGGCTTCTCGTCCCAATCTCAGGCCCCACGGGTGCGACTCAGGCCTTTTACGAGAAGACACAGTGGTCTTGGGGGTAAACTCGCATCCAGGAGACATAAACTATCTGAGGAAAAAGAACCGTGCGGGACTCATGGAGAAAAATCATAAATCTTCTGGGGAATATAAGATTTTTAGACAATTTTTTTTTTTTGAGACAGAGTCTCACTCTGTTGTCCAGGCTGGAGTGCAGTGGCGCAATCTCAGCTCACTGCAAACTCTGCCTCCCGGGTTCAAGTGATTCTCCTGCTTCAGCCTTCCGAGTAGCGTGCCACCATGCCCAGCTAATTTTTGTATTTTTAGTAGAGATGGAGTTTCACTGTGTTGGCCAGGCTGGTCTAGAACTCCTGACCTTTGGTGATCCATCCACCTTGGCCTACCAAAGTGTTGGGATTACAGGCATTAGCCACCATGGCTGGCCTGAAAGTAAGATTTTTGTTTTCAAATTTAGAGATGGGGTCTTGCTCTGTCACCCAGGCTGGGATGCAATGGTGTAATCATAGCTCACTGCAGCCCAGACCTCCCAGGCTTAAGCCTCCTGTCTCAGCTTCCCTAGTAGCTAGGATTACAGGTGTGTACCATCATGCCTGGCTAATTTTTAAAACTTTTTAGAAGAGATAGGGTCTCACTATGTTGCCCAGACTGGTCTTGAACTCCTGGCTTCAGGTGATCCACCTACCTCTGCTTTCTAAAATGCTGGGATTACAGGTGTGAGCCACCATGCCTGGCCAAAGATTTTAACACGTGGAGACAGTTCCCTTTTCAGAGAAGTCTGACTATTTTTAAAGAAGTGAATTCCCCCTCGGCTAAGCTGTATGTGCAATGCAATGTCAACACATTTGCTTTTGTTTGTTTGAGGGAGGGGATGGAGACCTGAGAAAATGAACGTTTTCAATAAACACGTGGAGCACCCCTCAGCCCCACATCCCCTCCTCCGGGCACTGGGTGTCCCTAGGCACCACCTCTGCTCAGCAGGACTGGGCACCCCTCAGCCCCACATCCCCTCCTCCGGGCACTGGGTGTCCCTGGGCCCACATCCCCTCCTCCGGGCACTGGGTGTCCCTGGGCACCACCTCTGCTCAGCAGGACTGGGCACCCCTCAGCCCCACATCCCCTCCTCCGGGCACTGGGTGTCCCTGGGCCCACATCCCCTCCTCCAGGCACTGGGTGTCCCTGGGCACCACCTCTGCTCAGCAGGACGGCCCTGGGCCCCCAGGCTGACTCCTCGGCAGGGGCTCACAACTTGACAGCCCTTGTGAGTGGCGAGGGCTGTGCCCCGCCCTGGCTGTAAGTGCAGGCTGGTGCTGAGGCCGTACAGTGGGAGACCATCTGGTGTAGGAGCTGCCTGGTGGAGAAGGAGGTGGAGCTGCCCCAGGTTGTGCTGGGCCCAAGCAGAGACGTGGGGAGCATCTCGCCAGTGTCCTGGGCTCCCGGAGCCACTCACCAGTGTCCGCCTCCTCCGGAGGGCGCAGAGGATGCCCCTGAGTCTCTGAAGCAGGTTGGTCTCGATGAGGAAGAGCAGGATGAGGTAGGCGCACCCTGAGGCGGCCATGGAGGCCACGAACCGGCCGACCCCCGGGGCGCTCCAAGCATAGAAGTTCTCCTGGTACTGGATGTCTGTGGGGCGAGGGAGTCACTGTGCCCTGAGGCCTGGGGCACCCTCCTCCCCTTCCAGATTCCCGGCCCCCACTCCCCTCCCCAGGCTGCTCAAGGCGCCTGTAACAATGTCCCCTCCATGGGGAGATGTGAAGGCCAGTAGGTCACAGCTGCCTCTCGAGGCACCACAGCTCAGAGAGGGGCCAGGCACGTAACGATCCAATGTAGTCCCATGAGCGACGTGGCAGACCCAGGGCAGCAACAGCCCGCCTGAGAGGCCCAGGCTCTGCGTGAATCCCGGGCTGCCTCCTGGCCAGGACAGAGACCATTACAAGCACCGAGGGGTGTGTGGGAGGCTGAGGAGGCCCCATAGAACAGGTCCAAGTTCTGTCCCCCTGGACCTGGGGCTGTGATCTTGCTTAGAAACAGGGTCTTTGAATATGTGATTAGTAAGGCTCTTAAGGTGAGACACTGGATTAGTGTGGGCCTTAAACCCAACAGCAAGTGTCCTTATAAGAGAAAGGCAGAAGGAGATTTGAGACAGGAGACAGGAGCCGCCATGCGAGGATGGAGGCGGTGGTGGTGAGTGGGCGCAGCCAGGAGCTCAGGATGCCTGGAGCCTCCAGGAGATGGGAGAAGCAGGAAGGGTCCTCCCCTGAGCCATGGGGGATTCACTCCTCGTGCTAAGCGCTGGTCTGTGGTTCCTTGTTACAGATGCCCAGACACTGAGGCAGGTGGGAGAGTGGGAGCTCAAGTACAGGGCCTGGGAGCGAGCGGGCATGAGGGGGCTGCTGTGGGAGGCGGGGCGAGGTGGTACAGAGGAACGCACCAGCCCCAGGCCACTCAGACGCAGAGGAGCCCCTGCCCTGGGAGGCCCCTCTGCAGTGGCCACGTCCTGAGGACGTAGGGGTGCTGCCCAGGGTTGGGGCTGGGACACTCACTGTATTTCTTGCAGTAGTGGGCGGCGACCTCGGAGGAGGTGCAGTACCTCCGCGTCTCGTAGTTCTCGTAGAAACTGCTGACTGCCATCCCCAGACAGTGGTTGGGCAGCACCAGGAACACGCGATCCAGGGTTTTGGAAAGTTCTTCCAGTTTTACAGCTGTGTTGGGGAGGTAAGATCAGTCTGCGCTGGAGGGCACACCACACCCACCTCCAGGATGGGCCTGGTCAGGGCGGGCACAGGGCCTTGTCCGTGCTGTGTGGAGTGAGGGGGCACCTCCCAGGGACGCCCCTGCCGGCTCTGCACAGGGCAAGGACGCCGCAGACGCCTGCCCACCAGTCATGGCTAGCCGGGCAGGGCCAGCTGGGGCAGAGGGGCTGGTGAGCATGAACTGGGCCCATTGCCTGAGTCCTGCCTCGGCTGTGGCTGGTGCCTCCCTGTCTGGGCGGAGTGGCTCCGTGGATGGCCATGGGGGCTGCGGGTGGTCTCCAGGTGCCCACCTGGGATGCGCATGATGGTGACTATCAGGAAGGTGGCGATGCCTGACAGGATGTTGAAGATGGTCAGCCTCGTGTAGGCGGTGGCCGCCCCCAAGAAGAAGAAGTTCATCAGGTACATGAGGGGGATGATGGCCCAGCCGTAGAGCAGGAGCAGCAGCAGGGTGTCGGCCACGTGGCCGTCCCGCGTGAAGGCACGCACGTCGAAGGCCTTGAACACCACCTGCGGTGGCACAGGGAGGCGCTGCTGTGCATGCCAAGCTGAGAGGAGCTCACGGGTGGGGAAGGGGTGAGAGGAGCATTTGGAGGTCCTCAGACCCCTCCCGGTCAGCTGGCCCATGTCCATCAGCCCCACAGGCCATGTCTGGCCCCCGCAGTGGCTTTCAGCCCCAGGACCCTCTCTGTCCCAGTTTCCCCTCGTCCCCTTGCACCCGGAGCTGTAACCAGGGTGGCTGCTCCGGGTGCTGCCCATGCATGGAGGGCAAAGGCTGAGGGTGCAGGGAGGAGGCGAGGGGGCAGCCGCCAGGGGATTCCAGCCGTCCTCCCTGAGTCGGGCCGAGCTGCTGGCCTAGGGGCTGCCCAGCTGGTTCCGGTTCTGCACAGGGGTCCCAGGGCAAGCCCCCTGCGGTCTGCAGGGGAACGGATCCAGCACCCTCTGGCGCTCACCAGCAGCAGCAGACTGGGGATAAGGAAGGAGATGAGGTCCCACAGCAGAGCAGAGAGCCAGAAACTGGCCACATGGACTCCACTCACAAACTGCACATGCTTGGCCTGCACGGCCCTCTCGCTGACCGCCAGGATGGAGAACGTGCTGGCCAAGAATGCCATGGCGAAGAGCAGGTTGAGGGCAATGTCGAATCCCTTCCGGCCCCTGCGGGGGACAGAGAAGGTCAGGGACGGAGCACAGCACGTCTGGGTGGCAGGAAAGGTCGGGTTCTCGGTTATGACCGCCCAAGGCATGCAGGGCAGCAGCCCAACCACTAAAGGGGCTTATGGGAGAGCACGAGCACCATGGTTCCATACTGGGAACATCTGCCCTCACCGGAGAACGGCTCCTCTGGACTTCCTATGCTGACCGTGTGACGATGGCAGCGTCACTCTCCCTCATCACCCCGCTCCCAGCCCTCAGCCCCACGGCTGCCGGCGACCTTGCCCAGGTGTGGAGGTCCCGAGCCCCGCCTCCTCCTGGAGTGTGGCAAAGGGAAAGCCTCTCCCGGCCTCTGTGCGTCATTCTAGGATCCTGAGTTGATGGCAAGGAGAGCAGATCGAGGGCTGTTACTTTTCTGCTCTTGGGGCAGGGATGGAGCCAGAAGCTGGGACGCAGCCATCGCCAGGCCTAGGCCTAGCCTGGAATGTGGGTGGAGACGACACTGCCCTGAGGAGAAGTGGCTATTCTGAAATTAACAGAATTTTTGGCCTCCTCTGGGTGGTTCCAGGAGCTCTGGGGCTCTGTGGCCGGGACAGGGGGTAGCCCTGCCCACACAATGGCATGGCAGGCTCCCGACGTGCGGCCATCTGAGGGACAGGGACGGCAGTTCTTGCCGAGTCCTGCTCTGCTCACCCTCCATCACCTCAGCTCATGTGCCCAGTGGGTCACACTGCTGGAGAGAGCAGTGCGGAGCGAGGACAGTGGCTGACAGGAGCCAGGTAGATTTAGGAGAAGGCAGGGCTGCCTGCCGAGCCTTCATGGGTCCCCGTGAGGACCGCAGTGCATGGGATGGCCCACAGCTGATCTGCTGTCACAGGGAGTTGGGGCTGTGGATGGTGGAGGAGGATGTGGCAGGGGTTTCCCACCAGACCCAGGGGCTTTGGGAGGGCAGACACAATGCTCTATTTATGGGCCCATGGCAGTGCCCAGGGCAGTCAGTCCTGGGGGCTCTGGCCAGGGCAGACAGGGACGGGCAGTGCACATACTCGTTGAACTGGTCCTTGGCAGCCTGCAGGGCGCTCCGGGGCTGGGGGAAGTTGGAGACCACAATGGAGGCGTGAGGCCCGCACAGCAGCTTGAACAGAAGGTTGTCCACGACGGCCAGGGCAGTGGCTGGAGAGTGGTACGCCTGGTTGTTGAACAAGGCGGTGACGACCGTGCGCTCTCCCACATCTCTGAAGGACGCTGCCACAAGGCACCGCTCATTAAAGCCGCCCCCCTCCACAGAGGCCCTGAAGATCAAGAACTCCTCCAGGTCACCTGGGGAGCAATGGCAGAGTCAGGGGACACAGGAAGAGGTGACACCTGGGCACCCCCTGCCACCTGAGCATGGCTAATCAGGGACCCAATAGAGTGGTGCCGGCATCCTCTGAGCTGCCCGCCCCGTGACCCTTCTCCTAAGGAGAGTATAATTTCTGCCAAGGTTTTGTCATCATTCAGTATGTGGAACTTTGAATGCTAGTCAGGAACCAGGAAGGGAGCTGCAAAATAAGAAAACCTTCCAGTAGGTTCCATCAACCAGAGCACAGTCCCTGTTCTGAGCCTGGGGCAGTATCCAACTATGACTACCAAGACTCTTTTTTTTTTTTTTTTGAGACAGTCTTGCTCTGTCACCCAGGCTGGAGTGCAATGGTGCGATCTTGGCTCACTGCAGCCTCCACCGCCCCGGTTCAAGCCATTCTCCTGCCTCAGCCTCCAGAGTAGCTGGGATTACAGGTACCCATCACCACACCTAGCTAATTTTTGTGTTTAGTAGAGACAGAGTTTTGCCATGTTGACCAGGCTGGTCTCGAACTCCTGACCTCAAGTGATCCACCTGCCTCGGCCTCCCAAAGTAGTGGGATGACAGGTGTGAGCCACTGTGCCTGGCCAAGAATTGTGAGTTTTAAGATGTTGAAAGAAAACACCCTGTCACACGAAGGCACACTGTGGCCAGCATCATCACAAAGCAAAGGTAACTTGAAGTCACTATGCTTCTGCATTTTGCCCATGAATGATCCCGAAAGACACAGCTTCAGTAAAGAGACGCCTGACAAAGCCTGGCCCCAGGATGCCAGTGTCTCTGGCACCCCCAGGGCGCTTCCCCTGACTCAGTGCCGTGATCTGCCACCCAGGGGACATCCGCAATGTTTCCGGGCATGTTTGATGGTCATGATGGGGTGGGGCAAGGTCAGGGATGCTGCTGAACCTCCCTCAGTACATTCGGAACAGCCAAGAACCATCCTCCCCAGATGTCGACCCTGCTGCAGTCAGGAAGGCGAACTCTGGCCGCAGGACTGGCCCCCGATCCCCCCGTCCCGCCCCCGGGATGCCCCTTACCGAGCACCTCGCGGGGCTCCTGTCCCTCAGCCTGCAGTGCGTCTTTCAGATGCTCTGACAGCTGCTGACCCAGCTGGGAGGTCCCGGGAACTGAGAAGGGCACGACGGTTCTGCCATACTCGCCCAAGGTCAGCCTCAGCATGGGGTCGTCGAAGAGCTCCGAGGAGTAGTTGATGGCCAGGAGGGCCAGGGTGACGCAGGTCAGAGGCACCAGGACCTGTGCCGCCACCATTTTCCACTCACGCCAGCTGTATGCGGCCTTCTTCAGGAACATGGCCCAGAACTGCTGGCAGTGCAGGGCGAGCTGCGGCAGAGGGGACGCAGGTGACACCGGCACCGCTTGGGGGCCAGCGCCTGACCCCCACCCACCTGCGGCAGGTGCTGTCCTGTGTGACGCCAGCCTGGGGGCCTGCAGCTGAGGTTGCACCGGAGACTCCCAGAGCGTTGAAATGGCCGTGGGAGGAGCTCAGTGCACCACATGGCAGGGTCACCTGTGCAGACTCTGCAGGTCTCCATGGGGCCCTGCACGTTGGCACTATTTTATTTTTTTGAGACAGGGTCACTCTGTCACTGGGGGTGGAGTGCAGTGGTGTGATCTCAGCTCACTGCAACCTCCACCTCCTGGGTTCCTACCTCAGCCTCCCAAGTAGATGGGATTACAGGCGCACACCACCACACCCAACTAATTTTTGTATTTTTAGTAGAGAGAGGGTTTTGTCATGTTGGCCTAGGCTGGTCTTGAACTCCTGACCTCAAGTGATCTGCCCGCCTTGGCCTCCCAATGTACTGGGATTACAGGCATGAGCCACCACACCCGGCCCAGACACTGTTTCATTGTCTCAGGACAGTAGAGGACCAGCTGCCATCCCCTGCCCTCCCCCTGCCACAAGGAGACACCACCACACAGGTCATAGGAAACAGATGGCCGAGCCTCCCAACCAGCCTGACTGCCTCGTTCTCCAGCTTCTTTCCTTCCTGGTCCTCCGAGACAGAGAGCGTCAGGGCTTTGAGATCAGGCTGACCAGGTATCAGAATGAGCTCTGTCACTCTGTCACATCTGACTTTGGCCCAGGCCTCGGTTTCCCATCTGTGAACCGAGTGCATCAACCCCTTTCCGTGTCGTTGGCTGCTGGAGAGCCTCGTCAACACAGAGCTGGGCACCCGACAAGCTCCTGTTGAGCAGGGTGCTGTGCGTGAGGTAGAGCATGAGAAATTCCAGTCGCTCCATTCAAACGCTTCTCCCTGCCGACCCATGCGGTGTGAGCCGCTGCCCGCCCTCTGCCCGGTGTGCTGACTCTCCCGGACCCTGTTTGCGCCCTCGCAGACTCTCCTCTGCATGGGCTTACGTGAGGCGTTTGGGGGCTGCTCGCCCTTCCCCCGCCACCCGCCCACCCACCTGGGCACTCACCCCAGTGTTGAGCTTGACAGCGGTGCGCTCCTCCTCGATGAGGGCTCCAATGCCGTCGGAGGGGTCCATGGCCCCACAGAGGTTGCTGTCCACAGCCCAGTCGCTGGCGCGCCTCTCGTGCTGGTACTGCAGGGCAGGGAGCTGGATGGCCTGGATGTCCATACTGCTGTCCACCAGCTTCCCGACCCTGTGCCGATACACACAGGGACCGGTCAGGACCCAGCTCCCCGGGCGGGTGGAGGGAGGGACTATGGTTAGAGGCACTGAGGGGAGCAGTGTTGCCGCAGTCCTTGGCTTGCTCACGCATCTGCTTATGTGTTCCCTCACTCATCAGTGTCTCTGGCCACCATGCACAGCTAATTTTTGTATTTTTAGTAGACATAGGGTTTCACCATGTTGGCCAGGTTGATCTCGAACTCCTGACCTCAAGTGATCCACCCACCTCGGCCTCTCAAAGTGCTGGGATTACAGGCATGAACCACCATGCCTGGCAGAGGAGGTGATTTTTTAATATTATGTGAATTATATCACACACACACACAGACACACACACACACACCCCTTCCTAGAGCTCCCCGCCGATTAGGAAACACAATTGAGGCTGCAGCAGGCAGGAGGCACCCCCCGGCTGGCTTAGCAACCTTGTCAGGCCACGCTTGGAGCCCGTGTGAGCCCTGTCTCCCTGCTTCTTGCTCCTGTGTGCAGGCTGCCGTGAGGCCTAAGTACCTGCTCCTCTGGCCCTTGGCAGAGCCCTTCTCCCTCACTGGATTCTCCCAGTCCCACTCATCTTTCATGATCTGGTCAGAGACACCAAGTGTTGCCATCTCGTCAGTGTTCCCTCTGATTAAAAGCCTTCCTGCCCATGGTCTGAGCTCCGGTGGGCGCTTACCAGCCTGGCTAGCTCTCCCCAGGTCCTAGACAAACCAGGAAAAGCTTCTGATTATTTTTCTCTTGAGACCAGGAGCTCAGCGAGGCCAGGGTCAGGTGTGGGGCCTGGAGCGGAGTCACAGGTGGGCCGTGTGGTGAGTATGAGATGGGGCCAGAGAGGCCTGAGACCTTGAGAGACAAGAGGCCCTGTGGCTGCTGAGACGCAGCAGGAGCAACCCGGGTTCTACCCTCAGAGCTGGCTGACTCCAGGCCAGCCCGTGGTTTCTTTCTCTTATGTTCATGCTTCCTTCCTTCCTTCAACCAGGATTCACAGAATCAGTCAGTCAGTGCTCGGTCCTGTGTGGGACACAGGTCAGCGGGCAGTCCCTCCCTCCCTCCGCCGCCTTGCCTGGCCTTTTTCCCTGGGTCTGTTCCCGGACACATGGTCCCCTGCACAGGTGTCCCCAGAGCATGCACCACCATGTCCTGCATGTATGATCACCTATTCTGTCGCCTCCTCTAGGCTGTGGGCTCCCTAAGGAGGAAAACCTATCTCATGTTTTCTTTTTCTTTTGACACAGGGTTTTGCTCTGTCCCCCAGGGTGGAGTGCAGTGGCACAATCTGAGCTCACTGCAACCTCCACTTCCCAGGTTCAATTCATTCTCCTGCCTCAGCCTCCCAAGTAGCTGAGATTACAGGTGTGTGCCACCATGCCCAGCTAATTTTTGTAGTTTTAGTAGAGATGGTGGCTGGGGGTGGTGGCTCACGCCTGTAATCCCAGCACAGATCTTCAGGTGGGTCACCTGAGGTCAGGAGTTCCAGACCAGCATGGCAAAACCCCATCTCTGTTAAAAATACAAAAAAACTAGCTGGGCGTAATGACGTGCGCCTGCAGTCCCAGCTACTGAGGCTGAGGCAGGAGAATCGCTTGAATCTGGGAGGCAGACGTTGCAGTGAGCTGAGATTGCACCACTGCACTCCAGCCTGGGAGACAGAGCGAGACTCTGTCTCAAAAAAAAAAGAGATGGGATTTCACCATGTTGACCAGGCTGGTCTCAAACTCCTTGGCTCAAGTGATCGCCTGCCTCGGCCTCCCAAAGTGCTGGGATGACAGGCGTGAGCCACCACGCCCAGCCCCCATGCAGTTGTGAGGGTCTGGATGAGATAGTTCCCATCTTCATTAACGACACAGGTATCCCCCAAGGATGATCTAAGCCCAAGAAGAGCTGGGCACGCCTCTGATGCCGTGTGCCAGCTAGACCCGTGGGGGGTCTAGGAGGGACCCCAAGGCAGTGCAGGCCCCTCACGTGTGCCGCCGTTTCCCACGCACACCAGTGTTGCTGACAGTCACAATCTGCACTTGGGGCTCTGACGGCGGCCACTGCCCGCCCCACCCCAGGCTGTTCCTCCAGCCTCACGTGGGCATTTGAGATCATAACCGAGGTGACTGTTTATCACTGCACTTTTTAGAAGTCCTCGGCTGAGCACGGTGCCTCACGCCTGTAATCCCAGCACTTTGGGAGGCCAAGGTGGGCGGGTCACCTGAGGTCAGGAGTTTGAGACCAGCCTGACCAACATGGAGAAAACCTATCTCTACTAAAAATACAAAATTAGCTGGGCGTGGTGGCACATGCCTGTAATCCCAGCTACTCGGGAGGCTGAGGCAGAAGAATCTCTTGAACCCAGGAGGCGGAGGTTGCGGTGAGCCGAGATCGCACCACTGCACTCCAGCCTGGGCAACTAGAGTGAAACTCCATCTCAAAAAAAAAAAGTCCCCGGAGCCCGGTCCTAGGTGGACGGAAACGCGCATTTACTGACCGAAGGAAGACTTCCTCCATGGTGGTGATGGACGCCCCAAAGCTGGCAATGCCCAGCTCTTTCTGCTGCTTCTCCAGTTTAGCAAAGAGACCTTCAAACCTGAAAAACACACCCAGCATTATGAGTCACTTCTCAGTGACTTTCTAGATAATTTTTTCCTAAAGCATCACCCCCCCTTGGCCAGGCACAGTGCCTCACGACTGTAACCCCAGCACTTTGGGACGCCAAGGCGGGCGGATCACCTGAGATCAGGAGTTCGATACCAGTCTAGTCAACATGGTGAAACCTGTCACGGTTAAAAACATAAAAAATTAGCCACGTGTGGTAGCAGGTGCGTGTAGTCCCAGCTACTCAGAAGGCAGAGGCAGGAGAACACTTGAACCCAGGAGGTGGAGGCTGCAGTGAACCGAGATTGCGCTACTGCACTCCAGCCTGGGTGGCAGAGTGAAACTCTGTCTCAAAAAATAAATAAATAAATAAATAAATAAAATTAAAAAAATAAGGAGGCCAGGTGCAGTATCTCACACCTGTAATCCTAGCACTTTGGGAGGCCGAGGTGGGCGAATTGCCTGAACTCAGGAGTTCGAGACCAGCCTGAGCAACACAGTGAAACTCTGTCTCTACTAAAATAAATAAAACAAAACAAAACAACAACAACAACAAAAACTACCCAGTCATGGCGGCTTGTGCCTGTAATCCCAGCTACTCGGGAGGCTGAGGCAGAAGAATTGCTTGAACCCGGGAGGCGGAGGTTGCGGTGAGCTGAGATCGCACCACTGGACTCCAGCCCGGGAAACAGAGCAAGACTCCGTCTCCAAAAACTAAACTAAACTAAACTAAAATGAATCACCCCCCCAATCCCCCTGTAGAATGGGGGAGGGGCCACAGGAGGTTAATTCCTTGAAATACCTTTTTTTTCTTTTTTTCTTTAGATGGAGTTTTGCTCTGTCGCCCAGGCTGCGTGCAGTGGCACAATCTCGGCTCACTGCCAGCTCCGCCTCCCGGGTTCACGCCATTCTCCTGCCTCAGCCTCCGGAGTAGCTGGGACTACAGGCGCCCGCCACCACACCCAGCTTATTTTTTGTATTTTTAGTAGAGACGGGGTTTCACCGTGTTAGCCAGGATGGTCTTGATCTCCTGACCCTGTGATCCACCTGCCCTGACCTCCCAAAGTGCTGGGATTACAGGCATGAGCTACCGAGCTACCGTGCCTGGCCAAAATGCTTTTTTTTTTTTTTTTTTTTTGGAGACAGGGTCTTGGTCTGTCACTCAGGCTGGAGTGCAGTGGTGTAATCTCGGCTCACTGAAGCCTTGACCGCCTGGGTTCAAGCGATCCTCTCACCTCAGCCTCCCAAGTGTCTGGGGCTACAGGTGTGCACAACTACACGTGGCTAAGTTTTTTTTTTTTTTGAGACTGAGTCTTGCTCTGTCACCCAGGCTGGAGTGCGGTGGTGCGATCTTGGCTCACTGCAAGCTCTGCCTCCCAGCTTCATACCATTCCCTCGCCTCCGCCTCCCGAGTAGCTGGGACTACAGGCGCCCGCCACCACGCCTGGCTAATTTTGTTTTTGTATTTTTAGTAGAGACGGGGTTTCACCGTGTTAGCCAGGATGGTCTCAATCTCCTGACCTCGTCATCCACCCGCTTTGGCCTCCAAGTGCTGGGATTACAGGTGTGAGCCACCGTGCCCGGCCATGTGGCTAATTTTTAATTTTTTTTAGAGATGGGGTCTCACTATGTAGCCCAAGCTCATCTCCTTCTCCTTCTGCCTTGGCTTCTGAAAGTGTTGGGATTACAGGCATGAGCAACCATGCCTGGCTAAAAGTGAGATTCATATGGTTTGAGTCCCTATTTTTTTCTTTCTTTCTTTTTTTTTTTTTGAGATGGAGTCTCCCTCTGTCACCCAGGCTGGAATGCAGGGGTGCAGGGGTGTGATTTTGGCTCACTGCAACCTCTGCTCCTGGGTTCAGTGATTCTCCTGCCTCAGCCTCCTGAGTAGCTGGGATTACAGGCACCCACCACCACGCCCAGCTAATTTTTGTATTTTTTTTTTTTAGTAGAGACGAGGTTTCCCCGTGTTGGCCAGGATGGTCTTGATCTCCTGACCTCATGATCCGCCCGCCTTGGCCTCCCAAAGTGCTGGGATTACAGGCGTGAGCCACCATGCACAGCTGGGAAATGCTTTCTAAGAATAAAATTAATAGAAGAAATCACAAGAGAAAGGATGTTGCTACATTAAGTACAAAATCTAGGCTGGGTGCAGTGGCTCACACCTGTAATCCCAGAACTCTGGGAGGCTGAGGCGGAAGGATCACTTAACCCAAGGAGTTCAAGACCAGCTTGGGCAACATAACAAGACCCCATCTCTACAAAAAAATAAAAAAACTAGCCGGACATGTTGATACACACCTGTAGTCCCAACTACTTGGGAGGCTGAGGTGGGAGATCACTTGAGCCCAGGAATTCAAGGCTGCAGTGAGTTGTGATTGCACCACTGCACTCCAGCCTGGGTGACAGAGCAAGACCTTGTCTTTAAAATAAACAAATGTGGCCAGGCATGGTGGCTCATGCCTGAGATCTCAGCACTTTGAGAGGCCGAGGTGGGTGGATCACCTGAGGTCAGGAGTTTGAGACCAGCCTGGCCAACGTGGTAAAACCCTGTCTCTACTAAAAATACAAAAATTAGCCGGGTGTGATGGTGCACGCCTGTAATCCCAGCTACTTGGGAGGCTGAGGCAGGAGAATCGCTTGAACCTGGGAGGCAGAGGTTGCAGTGAGCCGAGATTGTGCCACTGCACTTTGGACTGGGCAGCAGAGTGAGGCTCCATCTCAAAACAAATAATAAATAAATAACAAATAAAATAAATAAATGTAAAATGGAAAAAAATCTGACAAAATCAAACAACAAATTGGAGAAAAGTGCAATAAACTGATATTATCCAGATAATATCCAGACTGATAGTGTCACAGAAAACTGGCTTCCCTCCCCTTGCTGGTTCTGCCGTGTGTATGAGACAGTGATGAGCAGGTACTAACATCTCCAGCTCTGACACCGAGACCAAATTCACCAGCTGTGTACAAATACAGACTCAGTTTCACGAATAGTTCTGAGTGCAGCCGCAGCATGTGTTGAGCCTGGTGTCAGAAGGAGGAGTGCGAGCCCTGCGTCAGCACTGAGCGCCCTTTTGGTGAGTCAGTTACGTGCTTCTCCTTTTCAGGTCCTAATTATGTTTCTCCTTGCTAGGAGGCCTGGCACCTAGGACCCAGCCAAGCAGATTCATCTGGGCTGATGGTGCCCAGGCTGAGGGTCTAAGAGTGCCGACTGGCCAGGCCAGAGAGGGGCAGAGCAGGTGCCTCTGAGCACCAAGCCCTCATGGCCCATGGGGATCCCATCTTGGATGTATACCTGTGCGTGCCCTCCCTGGGAGGCGTACCTGTGCGTGCTCTCTCTGGGAAGGATGAAAGACAGCTCGGCCCCAGCGCTGCTCTCCAGCGTGGCGTTGGGCACGTGGTGGTGGACCAGCTGGGAGATGTCTTCCGGGTTGCAGTGCGGCTCCTTCACCAGCGTCATGTGATAGCCGGCACCTGGAATACAGGGCCACGTGTGAGATCTTTGGCTGTTCCCCAGGTCTCTTCATGCCCACCCCGGGGTCTCTAGGGCTCACACCAGGCAAGCTGGTGGGAAGGAGGCCAGAGAACCGGACGTGGGCAGCTGAAGCAGAATGAATGTGTCTTGGAGCTCCCTGTGCTGTCCCGAGGGTCTCGCCTCCCGCTCCTGCTGGGAACAGCTGCTGGGGATCTAGGGTGCTGAGCACTGTCAGGGGCACCTGCTGGAAGGTGGGGTCTCCCCCCAGCTATACAAGCACCAGGGAAGGATATCAGCAGCAGCGACGGACCACGTGTGAGGGCTTCTGTCTTGTGGGGTTAACACTGATGGTTATGGTGTGGTTCTAGGAAGGGACTGTCAGCAGGAGCAGGAGCAAGAGCTACCGCCTGCAAGACCGCACTGCACGGCACTATCAGAGATGCATCTCACCTCTTTCCCAACATCACCGTGCAGGAGATGGAATTCCATGTCCTTTTTTTTTTTTTGAGACAAGTCTCACTCTGTCACCCAGGCTGGAGTGCAGCTGCACAATCTTGGCTCACTGTAACTTCTCCCTCCTTGGTTCAAGTAGTTATTCTCCTGCCTCAGCCTCCCCAAGTAGCTGGGATTACAGGCATGCACCACCATACCTGGCTAAGTTTTTGTATTTTAGTAGAGACAGAGTTTTACCATGTTGGCCAGGCTGGTCTTGAACTCCTGACCTCAAGTGATCTGCCTGCCTTGGCCTCCCAAAGTGCTGGGATTACAGGCGGTGAGCCACCACGCCTGGCCCCATGTCCTCTTTAGAGACAAGGATGCCAGGCCCAGGAAGAACAATGGCTCTGCCAACTGGGCAGTGGGGCAGGAAGTGGCTAGTGAAACTCTCAGAGGCCGTGGTGGATGGTTCCTCATCTCCTAAGGCCTGCTGTCCTCCCTCTTGGTAACAAAACCCTGGTATCTTGGCTGAGCATGTGGCTGCCCAGGACAAAGGCCATCCCCTCCAGCCTGCCGCTGACCACACTGAGTTGCCACTCAGTCACTAGGGGGCAGAAGTGGGACGTGAACTTGGGGGGTGTCCTGAGGGGAGGAGGGCTCCTATGTCTTTGCTCCACCCCCTGTTGGAATGTGGGGGACGCTGGCACACCCAGATCGTGCTGAACCAGGAGGTGACCTTGAAAGGGAAGCCGTAGTTGCACAGTACAGTCAGAGGTCTGGGCCCAGATCCTGTCAGCCCCTGCTGGCCCTGGCCATGCTGTGAGCTGCTCTCACGTGGGAGCTGCCATGTTGGTGCGTGTGTTGGCCTCTCCAACGGCAGTGCTGCTCCTAGCGGCACTGGGCTTGGCCTCTGTTCTTCTGGTCAAGGCTGAACCACATCCTAACCAAATTGAGACTTTCAGCTCCATTTCCTGTCTCTTCCCTCTCACAAGCCCCCCTGCCTGGTTGGGCTCTCCACCCAGAGGCAACAGACAGGAAGTCTAGAAAAGGCCACCCCTGCCTGATCTGAGGGCCCTTCATGAAAGTAGCAGCCATTCCCTCAGCACGGCAGCCAGGACACCGACCCTGTCGCGGGCTGGCCCCACTGCTCACCGTATTTCTGCTTGAGGAACAGCGAGGACCCGCAGCACTGCAGCTCCCCCTTGGCCATGATGGCGATGCGGTCTCCCAGCAGGTCAGCCTCGTCCATGAAGTGGGTGGTCAGCACGATGGTGCGGTCACTTTTCTGCCGCTGAAGAAGATCCCAGATGGCCCTCCTGGAGATGGCGTCCATGCCCGAGGTGGGCTCGTCCAGTATCAGCACCTGGAGGGAGAGACACAGTCTCGTGACGCTGGTAGAGCCACACCCCGGGCCCAGGCTGGCCTTGCGGTAGGCCCCATCGAGGGGTTCGCGGAGCCGGCTTGAGTCCTCCAAGGACGGTGATGGCCTTGTCTGGGGTGTCAAGGGCCAAGGTGCCCGGGCCATGGCGGAAGGGCCAGCCCAGGTCGAGCAGGAGGGGAACCCACTGCCTCCAGTCCCACCGCCGCACCTTGGAGCCTGCGATGAGGGCGATGCCGATGGAGAGCTTGCGCCTCATGCCCCCGCTCAGGAAGCGGCTCCGTGAGTTCCACTTGTCCTCCAGGCCGATGATGTGCAGCATCTGCTTGACTTCTTCAGGGCACTTCTGACGTGACAGGCCCTTCAGCTGCAACGACAGGGGAAGCAGGGAGATGCAGGGCTCCTGGTGGGAGGCTGACCCTGGCCAGCGAGGTTCTGGTGAGAGGAACCTCTCCTTGACGTAGCTGGACTCCCTGGCTCCTGCCCTCCTGGCTCCCTTCCTCCAGTTTAGCTCCTCGGAAGACTGCCCCGGAAACTCGAGCACATCAGTGGAAACACCCCTGCACACCCCTGGTCCCCAACTCACCTGGGCGTAGAAATAAAGGTGCTCTGCGACTGTCAAGTTGTCAAACAGGATGTCGTGCTGCGGGCACAGGCCCAGGCTCTTCCGGATCTGAACCATGTCCTGGGAAATTTCATACCCGCTGATGTATGCCCGTCCACTGGTGGGGGGAAAGAGACCTGGGGCCCAGCAGGAGACCCCACATTCAGCATGAAGATCCTGCTCGTCAGCACCCGGGGTAATGACCCCCCACCCCCTGTCTGTCTCCCCTAATTTCCTCTGAGGACCCTGCCCGTGAGAGGGCCCGGAACTCCGCTCCCACTGGGGTGGGCTTTGGCTGGGCCAGTGGGAAAAAGAAGCGGCATGGAAACAGCCCTGCCACTGGGACGCACAGCTGGTCAGGGAGGAGAAACCCACGGCACACACACACAGAGTCACCACAATCAGCCCCCGCCCCGGGTCCCAGCCTGTGCCACTGCCAGACACTTTGGTGCTTGGGGAAGACAGAGTGAAATGCCAGCGGCGGGTGTGGTGCACAGGGGAGAGCTCTCAGAGAGGGGTTTGGTGACAGAATTAGCATGGGGTTGAGCTGCTCCTGCGTGGCCTCTGTTTTTACTGACCCCATCAAGCTTGGGTATTCACGGACAGAGGCGCCGAGGAGGGCAGGGGTCCCTGGGGGTCTCCCTGCATTCACGGACAGAGGCGGTGAGGAGGGCAGGGGTCCCTGGTGGTCCCCCTGCATTCACGGACAGAGGCGGTGAGGAGGGCAGGGGTCCCTGGGGGTCCCCCTGCATTCACGGACAGAGGCGTTGAGGAGGGCAGGGGTCCCTGGGGGTCCCCCGGCATGTCCCGGACGGAGGCAGTGAGGAGGGCAGGGGTCCCTGGGGGTCCCCCTGCATTCACGGACAGAGGCGGTGAGGAGGGCAGGGGTCCCTGGGGGTCCCCCTGCATTCACGGACAGAGGCGGTGAGGAGGGCAGGGCTCCCTGGGGGTCCCCCGGCATGTCCCGGACGGAGGCGGTGAGGAGGGCAGGGGTCCCTGGGGGTCCCCCGGCATGTCCCGGACAGAGGCGGTGAGGAGGGCAGGGGTCCCTGGTGGTCCCCCTGCATTCACGGACAGAGGCGGTGAGGAGGGCAGGGGTCCCTGGGGGTCCCCCTGCATTCACGGACAGAGGCGTTGAGGAGGGCAGGGGTCCCTGGGGGTCCCCCGGCATGTCCCGGACGGAGGCAGTGAGGAGGGCAGGGGTCCCTGGGGGTCCCCCTGCATTCACGGACAGAGGCGGTGAGGAAGGCAGGGGTCCCTGGGGGTCCCCCTGCATTCACGGACAGAGGCGGTGAGGAGGGCAGGGCTCCCTGGGGGTCCCCCGGCATGTCCCAGACAGAGGCGGTGAGGAGGGCAGGGGTCCCTGGGGGTCCCCCGGCATGTCCCGGACAGAGGTGGTGAGGAGGGCAGGGGTCCCTGGGGGTCCCCCGGCATGTCCCGGATGGAGGCGGTGAGGAGGGGAGGGGTCCCTGGGGGTCCCCCGGCATGTCCCGGACGGAGGCGGTGAGGAGGGCAGGGGTCCCTGGGGGTCCCCCGGCATGTCCGGGACAGAGGCGGTGAGGAGGGCAGGGGTCCCTGGGGGTTCCCCGGCATGTCCCGGACAGAGGCGGTGAGGAGGGCAGTCCCTGCTTGTGCCCCTGGGCCTGCAGGGCTGAGGTGCATCTCCTGCCGCTGTGGTTGGGGAAGGCCCAAAAGCCCCACTGAGGGAGTGAGGCGGGGCTGGCGCTGAGATGGTGTTAAAGGGGGGCCTGCCGGTGGCAGGGGCGTGAGGCGCCCGGCCCTCACCTGTGAGCATGGAGAGGGTGGTGGTCTTCCCGGCACCGTTGTGGCCCAGCAGGACGGTGATCTGTCCCTCGTACAGGTTGAGGTTCAGGTCTCTGACGGCCGCCCTGTCCTTATTCCCCACCCTGAACACCTGCAGGAAAGGCAGAGGCTGCCCTGGGCTACCCACAGCCCCGAGGCCCACAGCCAAGGCCTCCCCTGCTCCCCTGCCCGACCGTCTCAGAAGGAACCAAGCCTAGCGTCACCATCAGTGTGCAGAGGGGAGGGACGTTTCGGGCAGATGCTGCTCCTGGCTGCTCCCCTCCGGTCTCCCCCAGCCCCAACACGTCCCAGACACCCTCAGTGTCTCTGCAACCCTGGGAGGCCCATGAGGCCGAGGCACTGCTGGACGGCTGAGTTTGGCATTTCCTGAGAAGCTGGAGATGTGGTCTGTGCCCTGGGGAACCGATTAGAGGGCAGCGGAGGGTTCCTGCCCTCCTTCAGGGCAGGAGGGAGCAAGGCTCAGAGGGAGCGCCTGACGGGCTATGAGGTCTCACCACCATGCTGGTAAGTCTTCCCATGGTCCTGGCAGCCCCGGCCCTCCCTGTCCCCACAGGAGGCGGCACCTTGGACAGGTGCTTGATCTTGATCCCCGCCACCAGGTCCTCTGGCTCGGCTTCAAAGTACTCGTTTCTGAGTGCTTTCTCGGGGTCACTGTCTTCTTCCTCCTTCCCTGCAACCGCCCTTGGCTTCCCACACCAATAGGAGGGCTGGGAGGGAAGCAGACAGCTGTCAGTTTGTTGTGTTTGTGACGAGCAAAGCAACGACCGGCAGACACACTAGACGCACACAGCCACGCAGCCTCTGTCCCAGGCCTTCGAGGCACTGCTGTGGAGAAGGCGCTGCTCAGGGACAGCCCCAGAGAGCCCCGACTTGTTTCATCCCTGTGAAGGCTCTAAGCCTCAGTTTCCTAACCTGGTAAGTGGGTGTAACGGTTACATACAGGCTTGTGAAGATGAACTCAGATCCGATACAGGGCAAAGGGAGTGTGTCAGCTATGAAATTTCATACAGACAGAAGTTATCTAATGCTCCAGTCCAGAGGGATGTTGGAGCCAAAATGGAAAGGAAGCTGTGTCCCCATGCCACCTGGCTGTTTCTTTGCTCAAGCCCCACATGAGCTCATGACTGTAAGCAAGAGAAGCCGAAGGCACCATGCCTCCCTCTACTATGAGGAAGCCTCTTCCCATCTTCCCTGTGGCCATCACAGAAATAGCTCAGCGCATGGGGTAAGAACACAGCCACGCACCTCACACAGTGCCCTCGAGGACAGCCTGGTGCCTACATGGAGGCAGTCGACACAGTGGTGCGGGCAGAGCACCAGGGAAGGTGGAAGCAGTGCCTTGGCAGGATCAGCGCCAGGGCAGCTGCGGGGTGGGGACTCGTTCACCCGCAGCTCCACGCCCAGTGCACTTCCAGCACCTGGAACGGCGTCTGGCACACATTGCACTCCACTGGTTCTCAGGGACACAGCTCTCATATGTAAAGTTATTTTAAAATCAGAATGCATCTTGGCTGGGTGCGGTGGCTCATGCCTGTAATCCCAGCACTTTGGGAGGCCGAGGCGGGCGAGTCACGAGGTCAGGAGATCGAGACCATCCTGGCTAACATGGTGAAACACCGTCTCTACTAAAAATACAAAAAAATTAGCCGGGCGTGGTGGCGGGCGCCTGTAGTCCCAGCTACTCGGGAGGCTGAGGCAAGAGAATGGCGTGAACCCAGGAGGTGGAGCTTGCAGTGAGCCGAGATTGCGACACTGCACTCCAGCCTGGGCGACAGAGCGAGACTCCGTCTCAAAAAAAAAAAAAAAAAAATCAGAATGCATCTTAAACTATAAAATGCCGTAGTGTAACTGTGGCATTTTTCTTTCTTAGTGATAGACAAAGTAACCATTACCCCTAACGATCAGTGTCATCTTACAGTTGATGAATTACAATAATGGACACTTGATAAATACTTGTGGAATCAAAGAATGAAAACAGAAATGGCCTTGGCTGCAGGTGGTGGCTCTCATCTGTAATCCCAGCACTTTGGGAGGCTGAGGCGGGTGGATTACCTGAGGTCAGGAGTTCAAGACCAGCCTGGCCAACATGGTGAAACCCCGTCTCTAATAAAAATACAAAAAAAATTAGCTGCGTGTGGTGGTGCACGCCTGTAATCCCAGCTACTCAGGAGGCTGAGGCAGGAGAATCCCTTGAACCTGGGAGGTGAAGGGTGCAGTGAGCTGAGATCACGCCACTGGACTCCAGCCTGGGCAACAGAGCTAGACTCGGAATCAAAGAAAAAAAAAAAAAAAGAAATGACCTTAACTAGCCATCGCTAGGGAATCAGTTAAGTATATGTTGATGGGCCCACAGAATGGAACACTGTGTGTCTCTATAAATGAAGATGGTTTGTTGGGAGCAAGCCCCACAAAGTCTGGCCATAAACTGGCCCCGAAACTGGCCATAAATAAAATCTCTGCAGCAATGTAACATGTCCATAATGGCCATAACACCCAAGCTGGAAGATGGTGGGCAAGGAACACCTGGCCCGCCCAGGGCAGAAAACCGCTTAAAGGCATTCTTAAGCCGCAAACAAAAGCCTGAGAGATCTGTGTCTTAAGGGCGTGTTCCTGCTGCAAGTAATTCGGCCCATCCATTCATTTCCCTTAAGGGATACTTTTAGTTAATGGAATATCTATAGAAACAATGCTAATGACTGGTTTGCTGTTAATAAATATGTGGGTAAATCTCTGTTCGGGGCTCTCAGCTCTGAAGGCTGTGAGACCCCTGATTTCCCACTTCGCACTTCTATATTTCTGCGTGTGTGTCTTTAATTCCTCTAGTGCCGCTGGGTTAAGGTCTCCCCGACCGAGCTGGTCTCGGCAGTGATTCTTAAAAAGGTAATACTTAGATAGAAATATATTTATAAATATAACAACATTCATCAATATGTTTAGATAATAGTTTAAAACTATATTTATAAATAGACAAACATATATATGTATTTAAGATATCTGAGTTGTACTATTAGGTTAAGAAAAGCAACTTGTAAGCATTTTTTACAATATGATTTTTTTTTTTTTTTTGAGACAGGGTCTCATTTTTTCACCAAAGTTGGAGTGTGCTGGTGTGAACAGGGCTCACTGCAGCCTCCTGGGCTCAAGTGATTCTTCTGCCTCAGCCTCTCAAGTAGCTGGGACCACAGGCATGTGCTGCCTGGCTAATTTTTTTAATTTTTTATTTATTTTGTAGAGATGGGGTTGCACTATGTTGCCCAGGCTGGTCTCTAACTCCTGGCCTCAAGTCATCCTTCCACCTCAGCCTCCCAAAGTGCTGGGATTACAGGGATGAGCGACTATGTCCACCCCGATCCCATTTTTTTTTTTTTGAGATGGAGTCTCGCTCTGTCGCCCAGGTTGGAGTGCAATGGTGCAGTCTCAACTCACTGCAACCTCCGCCTTCCAGGTTCAAGCAGTTCTCCCTGCCTCAGCCTCCCGAGTAGCTGGGATTAGAGGCGCCTGCCACCACACCCAGCTAATTTTTTTTTTGTATTTCTTTAGTAGAAACAGGGTTTCACCATACTGGCCAGGCTGGTCTCAAACTTCTGACCTCAGGTGATCCACCCGTCTTGGCCTCCCAAAGTGCTGGGATTACAGGCGTGAGTCACCGCGCCTGGCCGAATGTGAACATTTTTATAAGAAGCTAGATTTTGTAGGTAGAAAACCCAATAAGATACTTTTCACAAGAAAGGAGGCAGGATTGAGGAGGCAGGTGGGCAGCAGAGGCTGTGTGCGTGGGTCTTGCAGAGAGGGGCCAGAGCAGCCCGTTCTCTGCACCCCTCTGTCTCAGGCTCTGGAGCGGAAGGATTTCTCTTGGGTATGGAGGGTCTTTCTCTCTCTGAACCAGTCCCAAGGGCCCTCGGGGGACACGCCACTCCCTGTGCACAGGGCAGGGTTCTGTGTGCCAGCCCCATGCAGGTGCTGCATGCTGGGGACTCGGAGGGGTCCCTGAGCAGGTACTGGGGACACCTCTGCACTCACAGAGGCGGCGGCTCAAGAATAGGGCATCAGAACTCACCATGATGAAGAAGTACCAGGGCTGAGGCACGCCGAACTGCCCTGGGAAGACGGCCTCCATGTACCAGGTCACCAGGCCATAGAGCACAGAGTCCAGCAGCAGCATCCCCAGCACCTGCCCGAAGCAGAAGTCGTCGTCCACGTTGACGGGACTCAGGAGGTCTCGCCACTGGATGCCCATGCCTGGAAGACACATCAGGAAAGTGGCCCGAAAGCCGGCAGGCTGGGGGGCCCAGGGACCCGAAGCCCCTGATGGCACACGTGTGCACATTTGACCTTGCATGGCCACTGCTTGGTTGGCATGCCTTTTCCCTTCCCGGTTTTATAACAAGTTGGACAGCTTTCTTCAAGTCTGGAAGATAAACGCAGGTTACAAAATCATTAAGTCACAGACCAGAAACAGCTCATTCACTGACTAGACAGGCTTGCATTTAATCTGTGACATAAATGCACATATGTACACACTTACATATGCACCCACATCTATGATTTCGGTAAGGCCAATGTGGGTCAATGTGCATTTAGCATAAGTCTTTTTTTTTTTTTTTTGAGATGGAGTCTTGCTCTGTCGCCCAGGCTGGAGTGCAGTGCTGCGATCTCGGCTCACTGCAACCTCTGCCTCCCAGGTTCAAGCGATTCTCCTGTCTCAGCCTTCCAAGTAGTTGGGATTACAGGCGCATGCCGCCATGCCTGGCTAATTTTTTTTTTTTTTTTGAGATGGAGTCTTGATCTGTTGCTCAGGCTGGAGTGCAGTGGCGCGATCTCGGCTCACTGCAAGCTCCACCTCCCGGGTTCACGCCATTCTCCTGCCTCAGCCTCCCGAGTAGCTGGGACTACAGGCGCCCGCCACCGTGCCTGGCTAATTTTTTGTATTTTTAGTAGAGACGGGGTTTCACTGTGTTAGCCAGGGTGGTCTCGATCTCCTGACCTCATGATTCGCCTGCCTCGGCCTCCCAAAGTGCTGGGATTACAGGCGTGAGCCACTGCACCCGGCCCTAATTTTTTGTATTTTAGTAGAGATGGGGTTTCACCGTGTTGCCCAGGCTGGTCTCGAACTCCTGAGCTCGGGCAACCTACCCGCCTTGGCCTCCCAAAGTGCTAGGATTACAGGTGTGAGCCACTGCACCCGGCCAGTATAAGTCTTTATTTATTTATTATTTTTTATTTTTTTGAGATAGAGTCTTGCTCTGTCACCCAGGGTGGAGTGCAGTGGTGCAACCTTGGCCCACTGCAACCTCTGCCTCTGGGGTTTGAATGATTCTTCTGCCTCAGCCTTCGGAGTAGCTGGGATTACGGGAGCATGTCACCACACCTGGCTAATTTTTGTATTTTTTTTAGACGGAGTCTCACTCTGTTGCCAGGCTGGAGTGCAGCGGCACAATCTTGGCTCACTGCAGCCTCCACCTCCCAGGTTCAAGCGGTTCTCCTGCCTCAGCCTCTCGAGTAGCTGGGACTACAGGTGTGCGCCACCATGCCCAGCTGATTTTTGTATTTTTAGTAGAGACGGAGTTTCACCATGTTGGCCAGGATGGTCTCGATCTCTTGACCCCATGATCCGCCTACCTCAGCCTCCCAAAGTGCTGAGATTACAGGGGTGAGCCACTGCGCCCCGCCAATTTTTGTATTTTTAGTAGAGACAGGGTTTCACCATGTTGGCCAGGTGGGTCTTGAACTCCTGACCTCGAGTAATCCACCCGTCCTGGCCTCCCAAAGTGCTGGGATTACAGGTGTGAGCCACCCCATCCAGCCTAGTATAACTATTTTTTTACATTTTAATTTTGTAGTGATGAGGGTCTTGCTATGTTGCCCAGGCTGGTCTCAAACTCCAGCCTCAAGCCTTCCTCCTGCCTCGGCCATAAGTCTTTTTTAATCACAGAAATATTTCAATCACGTGTAAAGCTCTCTTTAATGGAGCTCATGTTTCTCATAATCTCTCTGGTTTGCCAACATGGCAGTCCTGACAGTGCTGGGGATCTGTGTGTCCAAACACCCTCTGTTTGGCTGAGGACCCTGATGGAAATAATGCTCTCCAGCCTTGGTGAATCTGCACTTTCAAACAACCAGAGATTTGTCTGTTTTAATAACATTCACTCTAGCTGGGCGTGGTGGCTCACATCTGTAATCCCAGCACTTTGGGAGGCTGACACAGGAGGATTGCTTGAGGCCAGGAGTTTGAGACCAGCCTAGGCAACATAGACAAATTAGCCGGGTGTGGTGGCACGTGCCTGTAGTCCAGCTACTTAGGAGGCTGAGGTGGGAGGATCACTTGAGCCTGGGAGGTCGAGGCTACAGTGAGCTATTATCATGCTACTGCACTCCAGCCTGGGCAATGGAGTAAGACCCTATGTCCAAAAAAAAATTGTTAAAAAGAAAGCAAAAGAACAAAGTTTACATTTTATCAACACACGAGTAAACATGGAAACACAGATATGTAAAAGCTAAAGTGTCAGAAGACACTGCGGACTGCAGAGAACCGTTCTAATGAAAGACAAAGCAACGCTGGACACTCCCACCTCCTTCCACAGACCCAGACCTTTGCAAGCTGCAGCTAGGAACTGCATGGTGCCATGGCTTGACTGGGCCCCCCAAATTCATGTGTTGGAGACTTGACCCTCAATGCAGCAATGTCGGGAGGAGGCCTAACTGGAGGGGCTCAGACCAGGTTTGGTGCCCACAGCAGGCTTTGCAGAATGAGAGCCCATAGGCCAAAGGCCGACCAAGGAAGTGTTTTACTCAATTTAATTTCATAAAAATTAAGAAAAAAAGTGGGCCGGGCGCGGTGGCTCACGCCTGTAATCCCAGCACTTTGGGAGGCCGAGGCGGGCGGATCACAAGGTCAGGAGATCGAGACCATCCTGGCTAACACAGTGAAACCCCGTCTCCACTAAAAATACAAAAAATTAGCTGGGCACGGTGGCGGGCGCCTGTAGTCCCAGCTACTTGGGATGCTGAGGCAGGAAAATGGCATGAACCCGGGAGGCGGAGCTTGCAGTGAGCCGAGATTGCGCCACTGCCCTCCAGCCTGGGCGACAGAGTGAGAGACTCCGTCTCAAAAAAAAAAAAAAAAAAAAAAAGAAAAGAAAAAAGTGAGTCGTGATGGCATTGCACTCCAGGCTGGGTGACACAGCGAGACCCTGTCTCAAAAAACAAAAAAGAAAAAAAAAAATGCTGTCGTTTATCATTTGTTTCTCTCTTAGGCGTCTCTGCTGCCATCACCAATCAATACAGGAGGCACTGGGAAGATGCTAATTCTACCCTTTACCAAGAGCAGTGGTTGATGAAAAGTCCTCGAAACCCAGCCAGCCTCAGTGGCTCACTCCTGTAATCCTAGCACTTTCGGAGGCCGAGGGCAGATCACTTTAGGTCAGGAGTTCAAGACCAGCCTGGCCAACATGGCAAAACCCCCTCTCTACTAAAAATACAAAAAAATTAGACGGGCATGGTGGTGCATGCCTGTGATCCCAGGTACTCGGGAGGCTGAGGTGGGAGGATCACTTGAGCCCAGAGGCAGAGGTTGAGATGAGCCAAGATCGCACCACTGCACTCAAACCTGGGAAACAGAACGAGACTCGGTCTCAAAAAAAAAAAAAAAAAAGTCCTCAAAACCCTAGACTTTGAGATCTCTGATGTAATAATTTTATTTTATTTTTTTGAGACGGAGTCTTGTCGCCCAGGCTGGAGTGCAGTGGCGCGATCTCGGCTCACTGCGAGCTCCGCCTCCTGGGTTCACGCCATTCTCCTGCCTCAGCCTCTCGAGTAGCTGGGACTACAGGCACCTGCCACCACGCCCGGCTAATTTTTTGTGTTTTTAGTAGAGACAGGGTTTCACCTTGTTAGCCAGGATGGTCTCGATCTCCTGACCTCGTGATCCACCGGCCTCAGCCTCCCAAAGTGCTGGGATTATAGGCGTGAGCCACCACGCCCAGCCTCTCTGATGTAATAATTTTGAATGTCTCAGGAAGCTGGAAGAGGCCAGATGTGGTGGCTCACGCCTGTAATCCTGGCTATTCAGGAGGCTGACGCAGGAGGATTGCTTGAGGTCAAAAGTTTGAGACCAGGCTGGGCAACACAGTGAGACCCCATCTCTATAAAATATTTAAAATAAAAAAAATGAAAACTGAAAGAGGCTCAGGTCACCGACTTAGATCCCACCATCAGTCAGATGCGTATGTGGTGCCAACGCTGCTGGATGCTCCAACCCTCTTGTCCTCCGAGCTTTGGGCTTCTTCGGCCCACTGCCCTGTGGCTCCCATCACCTCCTGCTGTGCCGTGGAGCTGAGCTTCCCTCGCCCGGGGCTGTGCCCAGCTATCCAGCCCACACTCAGCACTGTATGCGGATGCTGCTGGCTTCAGTGGTCCCAACTGCCTGCCAACCGTCCCAGGTGGAGCCTTGCTGCTGGCGGCTCTTGTGGTTGGGTGCTCTCGAAGGTTACTGATTCGGAAAGAACAGGCTGGACAAGGCAAACACTCACCTTTCGCCTCAAATTTCCCAATGAGCTGGGCTCCCATTGCCATGGCGACGTTAGACAGGAGGCAGGAGCAGAGCTTCTGGCTCAGAGTCATCCAGTTGTACCGAGGGGCCACGAAGAAGTAGGGGATGTAGGTGAAGAAGTAGAGGAAGCCTCCGAAGGCTGCTGCCATGTTGGCTGCAGGTGTTGGAAGACCCGGGGGGCGTGAGCGTCAGTGCCCTCAAAAGGGGCTTGGGCTCCCCGAGGTACAGGGAACCCCCTACTCCTGGGGCCGAGCCACCCACCCTGCTCCTGGCACTTGCCATCTACACGAGACAGAAGCTTCCGCAGGGGGGGACACCAGGTGTGGCCGGCAGCCTCTTCTCCAAGTGGTGCCCCCATCCCAGGGACCCCCACACCAACACCTCCAGCCCCTCCTCCACCTCCCATCCAGCTGCCTCCCTGACACTGCACACCTCACGTGGCTGATCCCAAACCCCTGATTCCCGCCTAAGCCCCACTTCTTTTGTTTTTGAGAAGGAGTCTCGCTCTGTCGCCCAGGCTGGAGTGCAGTGGCACGATCTCGGCTCACTGCAAGCTCCGCCTCCCGGGTTCACGCCATTCTCCTACCTCAGCCTCCCGAGTAGCTGGGACTACAGGTGCCCGCCACCATGCCCGGCTAATTTTTTGTATTTTTAGTAGAGACGGGGTTTCACTGTGTTAGCCAGGATGGTCTCGATCTCCTGACCTCGTGATCCACCGGCTTTGGCCTTCCAAAGTGCTGGGATTACAGGTGTGAGCCACCGTGCCCAGCCTGCCTAAGCCCCACTTCTGCCTCGGTTGCCTGATCTCTCTCATTCGTTCATTCATTCATTCGTCAGATACGCACTGAGCACCTACTCTGTTCTAGGCACCAGGGAGGCAGCCCCACACAAAACAGAGAAAATCCCTCCCGTCCCACGCCTGGAATATAGCTGGGAGACAGAGAGCAAGGTGTGCTGGATGGAGACACATGCTGGATGCAGCAAGGAGGCGCAGGATGGGAGAAGAGGCTCCTGACAGCCGGGAAGGCTTCGAGGAGGTGACATGTGAGAAGGAGCCGGAAGAGGTGAGAGAGTGGATTACGGAGAGTGGAGAGATGGGCATGTTTTCTGTCCACGCCAGCAGTGCTCAAACTGTTTGGTTTTCTTTTCTTTTTTTCCTTTTGAGATCGAGTCCCCCTCTGTCACCTAGGCTGGAGTACAGTGGTGCCATCATGGCTCACTGCAGCCTCCACCTCCCGGGCCCAAGAAGTCCTCCCACCTCCGGCTAGGGAGAGCAGCTGGGACCACAGGCATGCAGTTCCATGCCTAGCTAATTTTTAAATATTTTTGTAGAGATGGGTTTCCCTATTTTGTCAGGGCTAGTCTAAAGCTCCTAGGCTCAAGGGATCCTCCCGCCTTGGCCTCCCAAAGTGTTGGGATTACAGGTCTGAGCCACCGTGCCCAGCCATCAAAATCTTTGGTCTTAAGACCATTTTCTATCCTTAAAAATTATTAACGACACCAAAGGGCTTTTAAAATGTGGGTTATATATATATATCCGTATTTATTCTCTGAGAAATTAATACTAAGAACATTTAAAAATTCTGTTAAATTTAAGAATAACAGTAATAAATCCACTACAAGTTAACATACATTTATGAAAAAAACCCCGGCTGGGTGTGGTGGCTCATGCCTGTAATTTCAGCACTTTGGGAGGCTGAGGTGGGCAGATCACAAGATCAAGAGATCAAGACCATCCTGGCCAACATGGTGAAACCCCGTCTCTACTAAAAATACAAAAATTAGCTGGGCATGGGTGGTGGCGCGTGCCTGTAGTTGCAGCTACTCAGGAGGCTGAGGCAGGAGCATTGCTTGAACCCGGGAGGCGGAGGTTGCAGTGAGCCGAGATCGGGTCACTGCACTCCATCCTAGCGACAGAGTGAGACTCTGTCTCAAAACAAACAAACAAACAAACAAACAAAACACCCACACACACACTTTCCACAATTTATTGAGAAGAGCCGCAGTGGTTTTTCCAACTGTTTTTTCTTTTTTTTTTTTTCTGAGACAGGGTCTCATTCTGTCGCCCAGGATGGAGTGCAGTGGTGTGATTTCAGCTCACTGCAACCTCTGCCTCCCGGGCTCAAGCGATTCTCCCACCTCAGCCTCCTGAGTAGCTCAGACTACAGGTATGCACCACCGGGCCAGGCTAATTTTTTTTGTATTTTTAAGTAAAGACAGGTTTTCGTCATGTTGCCCAGGCTGGGCTTGAACTCCTGGGCACAAGCAATCTGCCCACCTTGGCCTCCCAAAGTGCTGGGATTAGAGATGTGAGTCACTGTAACCGGCTGATTTTTTTTTTTCTTTATTGGTCTTTTTCCCCACCTCTGGTGCTTCAGTCAGGAACGATGTTTCACATTTTTGTAAACCTCCATAATGTCTGACTTAGCAGATTACAGCTCGGTCCTCATATCTGCCTATTTACCCTTTTCTTTCTTTTCTTTTCTTTTTTTTTTTTTTTGAGATGGAGTCTCGCTCTGTCACCAGGCTGGAGTGCAGTGGCACGACCTTGGCTCACTGAAACCTCTACCTCCTGGGTTCAAGCAATTCTCCTGCCTCAGCCTCCCGAGTCGCTGGGACTACAGGCGAGCGCCACCACACACAGCTAATTTTTGTATTTTTAGTAGAGACGGGGTTTCACTATGTTGGCCAGGGTGGTCTTGATCTCTTGACCTCGTGATCTGCCTGCCTCGGCCTCACAAAGTGCTGGAATTACAGGCGTGAGCCACCGCGCCCGGCCCTATTTACCCTTTTATGTTGTTTGGTTGATGTATATAAAGAAAATCTGCCTTCACACAGATATATAGTTGGAAAAGTAAAGGGTATTGTAATGGTTTTTACAGATATCTGTGGATATTCTTCTTTGATACTATACCATGCAAGTGCCACTGAACAAGCAGTAATTTTGGAAGGGTCAGTTGCCATGAAGTAACCAACGAACTTTTTGCGTTCTGTTACATTAACATCCATTGGTTTATCCTGCAGTTTGGATTTTTTTTTTTAATTTTTGGAGAGAGAGCCTCGCTCTGTCGCCCAGGCTGGAGTGCAGTGGCACGATCTTGGCTCAATGCAATCTCCGACTCCCAGGTTCAAGCAATTCCCTGCCTCAGCCTCCTGAGTAGATGGGATTACAGGCATCCGCCACCATGCCCGACTAATTTTTGTATTTTTAATAGAGACGGGGTTTCACTATCTTGGCCAGGCTGCTCTTGAACTCCTGACCTCGTGATCCACCCACCTCGGCCTCCCAAAGTGCTGGGATTACAGGCGTGAGCCACTGTGCCCGGCCTAATTTTTTCTATTTTTAGTAGAGACAGGGTTTCACCATGTTGTCCAGGCTGGTCTTGAACTCCTGGGCACAAGCAATCTGCCCACCTTGGCCTCCCAAAGTGCTGGGATTAGAGATGTGAGTCACTGTAACCGGCTGATTTTTTTTTTTTCTTTATTGGTCTTTTTCCCCACCTCTGGTGCTTCAGTCAGGAACGATGTTTCACATTTTTGTAAACCTCCATAACGTCTGACTTAGCAGATTACAGCTCGGTCCTCATATCTGCCTATTTACCCTTTTCTTTCTTTTCTTTTCTTTTTTTTTTTTTTTGAGATGGAGTCTCGCTCTGTCACCAGGCTGGAGTGCAGTGGCACGACCTTGGCTCACTGAAACCTCTACCTCCTGGGTTCAAGCAATTCTCCTGCCTCAGCCTCCCGAGTCGCTGGGACTACAGGCGAGCGCCACCACACACAGCTAATTTTTGTATTTTTAGTAGAGACGGGGTTTCACTATGTTGGCCAGGGTGGTCTTGATCTCTTGACCTCGTGATCTGCCTGCCTCGGCCTCACAAAGTGCTGGAATTACAGGCGTGAGCCACCGCGCCCGGCCCTATTTACCCTTTTATGTTGTTTGGTTGATGTATATAAAGAAAATCTGCCTTCACACAGATATATAGTTGGAAAAGTAAAGGGTATTGTAATGGTTTTTACAGATATCTGTGGATATTCTTCTTTGATACTATACCATGCAAGTGCCACTGAACAAGCAGTAATTTTGGAAAGGTCAGTTGCCATGAAGTAACCAACGAACTTTTTGCGTTCTGTTACATTAACATCCATTGGTTTATCCTGCAGTTTGGATTTTTTTTTTTTAATTTTTGGAGAGAGAGCCTCGCTCTGTCGCCCAGGCTGGAGTGCAGTGGCACGATCTTGGCTCAATGCAATCTCCGACTCTCAGGTTCAAGCAATTCCCTGCCTCAGCCTCCTGAGTAGATGGGATTACAGGCATCCGCCACCATGCCCGACTAATTTTTGTATTTTTAATAGAGACGGGGTTTCACTATCTTGGCCAGGCTGCTCTTGAACTCCTGACCTCGTGATCCACCCACCTCGGCCTCCCAAAGTGCTGGGATTACAGGCGTGAGCCACTGTGCCCGGCCTAATTTTTTCTATTTTTAGTAGAGACAGGGTTTCACCATGTTGTCCAGGCTGGTCTTGAACTCCTGAGTTCAGGCAATCCGCCCGCCTCAGTCTCCCAAAATGCTGGGATTACAGGCATGAACCACTGCGCCTGGCCACACTTTGGATTTTTACTCTTGTATGATTTTATAACACGACGCATTAGTTCATTTGGAAAATACTGCTTTTTGAGTTACACAAATGTTCCAAACACTGGCATATTCTATCATACAATATTTAAAAAATTACATTTGTTAATGTTATCACTGGCTCCATAAAAAGTTAAGTACTAGGAAGTCACAGATTTGAGTTTGCAAAATTCTATTTTTTGCCTGAAAGCTTGAACTGCAGTATTGACGTCAGAAACTACCAGTTGTTTTCCTTAAAAAGACAGGCTCCTACTAGAGAAAATGCCTACCAAATACCCGAGGGGGAATAACTATAGTCTAGTGGTTGCTCCTTCAAGCAAAAATGGTGCCCCATGGAAAAAGTAGCTAGTTTTGCTGACAACTCAAGCAACTGTACATGTACTTTTCCTCAAGATAATCCATGGTTCAGTACAAGTACTTTATGTGTACATCCCATTTCGTCACACAGAATACTAAATGAAGTATATTTGAGAGTCGAGATTTAATAAAGTTTTTTTTTTTACTGCTTTGTCAAGGACATTCATGAGTGAAATTGGCATTTTTTTTTCTTTTTTTTTTTTTGAGATGAAGTTTCACTCTTGTTGCCCAGGCTGGAGTGCAATGGCACAGTCTCGGCCCACTGCAACCTCCGCCTCCCGGGTTCAAGTGATTCTCCTGCCTCAGCCTCCCGAGTAGCTGGGATTACAGGTGCCCACGACCACGCCCGGCAAATTTTTTTTGTATTTTTAGTAGAGACGGGGTTTCACCATGTTGGCCAGGCTGGTCTCGAACTCCTGACCTCAGGTGATCTGCCCGCCTCGGCCTCCCAAAGTGCTAGGATTACAGGCATGAGCCACCATGCCCGGCCGAAATTGCATTTTTCTTTTTTCAGCCTGAGCAACATGGTGAAACCCTAGCTCTACAAAAACTACAAAAATTAGCTGGGCATGGTGTTGTACACCTGTGGCCCCAGCTGCTTGGGAGGGAGGCTGAAGTGGGAGGATCACTAGAGCCCTGGGAGACAGAGGTTGCAGTGAGTCGAGATCACGCCACTGCACTCCAGCCTGGGCAACAGAACAAGACGATGTCTCAAAACAAAAAATATTTAAAAAATAAGTTGGCATTGTTTGTTTGTTTGCTTGTTGTGAGTATGTGGCAGTGGAGAACACAGTGATAAGTATGGCTTGGTGTCTTGATTTATGCTTAGGATCTGGTGGTTTTGCTCATCGTTTTTGCACCGTCACTACAAATGTCAGCATGGTGGAAAAGGCAAGCAGCATCTGGGTGTCACTATAAGACCATCTGGGGCCAGGTGTGGTGGCTCACGCCTATAATCCCAGCACTTTGGGAGGCTGAGGCTGGTGGATCACCTGAGGTCAGGAGTTCAAGACCAGCCTGGCCAACAATGGTGAAACCCCGTTTCTACTAAAAATACAAAATTAGCTGGGCATGGTGGCTTGCACCTGTAGTCCCAGCTACTCAGAGGCTGAGGCAGGAGAATTGCTTGAACCCAGGCAGCAGAGTTTGCAGTGAGCCAAGATTGTGCCACTACACTCCAGCCTCGGCGACAGAGTGAGACTCTGTCACAAAAAAAAAAAAAAAAAGAAGAAAGGGGGTTGTAAAAGTATAGTTAAAAAAAAAAAAAATAAATTAAGAGGCCGGGCGTGGTGGCTCATGCCTGTAATCCCAGCACTCTGGGAGATGGAGGTGGGAGGATCACTTGAGGTCAGGAGTTTGAGACCAGCCTGGACAACATGGCAAAACCTGGTTTCTACAAAAATAGCCGGGTATGGTGGCGGGCGCCTGTAATCCCAGCTACTTGGGAGGCTGAGGCAGGAGAATCACTTGAACCCGGGAGGCGGAGGTTGCAGTGAGCCAATTGTGCCACTACACTTAGCCTGGGCAACAGAGCGAGATTCCATCTCAAAAAAAAAAAAAAGTAATTAAGAGACGAGAAAGACTGAGAGATACCCCCTCACACCCATTAGGATGGCGACTATAAAAAACAATCAATCAGAAAACAACAGGTGTTCACGAGGATGCAGGAGACTGGCAACCTGTGCGCTGCTGGTGAGAATGCGCAGCGGTGCAGACACTGCGGAAAAGACAGTCTGACAGTCTCACTCAAAAGTTAAACATGGAATTGCCATAGGATTCAGCAACTTCACTTCTAGGTGTACGCCCAAAGAATGAAAAGCAGGGACCAGCACAGCACACTCATGACAGCCACAACACAGGGGCACCCAAGAGTCTGTCGATGGATGAACAAGTAAACAAAATGTGGCCCATCTACATTATGGAATATCATCTAGCCTTGAAAAGGAGAGGAATTCAGGCTACAACACAGATGAACCTTGGGGATGCTATGCTCAGTGAAATAAGCCAGGCACAGCATATAAACACTGTACGATTCCTCTTACATGAAGTCCCCAGGGTCATCAAACTCATAGGGACAGGAAGTAGGATGCTGGTTTCCAGGGAACAGGGGTGGGGGAGTCAGTGTTTCACAGGGAGTGAGTTTCAGTCGGGAAACATGAAAACCATTCTGGAGGTGGACATGGGGGTGGGTGCACAACGATGTGAATGCTTAAAGCGGCCACAATGGTAATTTTTTTTTTTTTTTGAGACCAAGTTTCACTCTTGTTGCCCAGGCTGGAGTGCAGTGGCGTGATCAAGGCTCACGGCAACCTCTGCCTCCTGGGTTCAAGCGATTCTCCTGCCTCAGCCTCCCAAGAAGCTGGGATTACAGGCATGTGCCACCACACCTGGCTAATTTTGTATTTTTAGTAGAGACAGGGTTTCTCCATGTTAGTCAGGCTGGTTTCGAACTCCCGACCTCAGATGATCTGCCAGCCTTGGCCTCCCAAAGTGGGATTACAGGCATGAGCCATCGTGCCCGGTCTTTTTTTTTTTTTTTTTTTTGAGATGGAGTCTTGCTCTGTTGCCAGGCTGGAGTGCAGTGGCACAATCTCGGCTCACTGCAACCTCCGCTTCCTGGGTTCAAGCGATTCTCCTGCCTCAGCCTCCCGAGTAGCTGGGACTACAGGCACCCGCCACCACGCCCGGCTAATTTTTGTATTTTTTTTTTTAGTAGAGACGAGGTTTCACTGTGTTGGCCAGGATGGTCTTGATCTCCTGACCTCATGATCCGCCCGCCTCGGCCTCCCAAATTGCTGGGATTACAGGCGTCAGCCATGGTGCCCGGTCATAAATTGTTGTATGTATTTTACACACACACACACACACACACACACACACACACACACACAGCAAAGTCTGATGAGATATTACCAGAAATCTCATTGAAATTCTAACCGAAGACACATGAGCCCTCAGATCGAAATGTTCATAAAGAAAAATCACACCTAGACTTCTGGCAGACTCCCACTAACAATGAGTATCAGATGGCAGTAAGGTAACATTATAAAATTGCCAAGGAAGAATACCTATCTGTGGAGAATTTCACAGGCAGCTATAATACTATACAGGAGTGACGGCAAAATAAAGACACCTTTGGACATACAAAGTCGAAAGCACTGACCACTTACCAATGCCCACTAGAAGAACTACTCAAAGATGTGCTTCAACACAGAGAAGAGTGACTCTAAAAAGCCGGGTACACGAAAATCACATGCACATCAGATATGTTGGCAAAGCACAGGAATGTCACATAGGAAGTAACTGCTTATGATTTTTTTTCTTTTTTTGAGACAGGGTCCCTCTCGTTATCCAGGCTGGAATGCAGTGGTACAAACTCAGCTCACTGCAACATCCGCCACCTGGGCTTAAGCAATGCTCCCACCTCAGCGTCCCAAGTAGCTAGGACCACAGGGGCATGCCACCACACCTGGCTAATTTTTAAACTTTTTTTTTTTTTTTTTTTTTTGTAGAGACAGGGTCTTGCCATGTTGCCTAGGCTGGTCTTAAACTCCTGGGCTCAAGTGATCCTCCTGCCTTGACCTCCTAAAGTGCTAGGATTACAGGTGTGAGCTACCATGCCTGGTCACTTAGGTTTTCTTTAATGATAAAACAAACTAGACAACAACAAAAGTTAGGAGGTCAGGCATGGTGGCTCACACCTGCAATCCCAATGCTTTGGGAGGCTGAGGTAGGAGGATCACTTGAGATCAGGAGTTCGAGACCAGTCTGGGAAACACGCTGAGAAAAAAAAAAAAAAAAGCTACGTGTGGTGGCAGGTAACGGTCTGAGCTACTCAGAAGGCTGAGGCTGGAAGACAGCTTTGAGCCCAGCAGTTCAAGGCTGCAGTAAGCTGTGTCTGTGCCATTGCACTCCAGCCTGGGCAACAGAACAAGAGGCAGTCTCAAAAAAAAAAAAAGAAAAAAGAAAAGAAAAAAAAAAAGGCCAAGCACAGTGGCTCACACCTGTAATCCCAGCACTTTGGGAAGCCAAGGAGTGTGGATCGCTTGAGGTCAGGAGTTTAGGCCAGCCTGGACAACATGGCAAAACCCCGTCTCTACTAAAAATGCAAAAAAAAAAAAAAAAAAAAAATTAGCCAGGCATGGTGGCACACGCCTGTAATCCCAGCTACTCAGGAGGCTGAGGCACAAGAATCACTTGAATCCCAGAGGCAGAGACTGCCGTGAGCCAAGATCACACTAATGCACTCCAGACTGAGCAACAGAGCAAGACTGCTCGAAAAAAAAACCCAAAAAACTGGGAACCTCTAAAAGTACTTAGAGTGGTGGTGAGGTTGGAGTTTTACCTGGGAGGAGCCTGGGCATACTGAATAACTTCACTTTTTGGAATTTTAGAGGTAAGTAGTTAAGTGAAACATTAAAGGTAATCACTAAAAAAAGAGAAACACAACTTATAGCCTCTGAACCATCCGAGGTAAAAGGCACTACAGGAGACTTTATCAGCCCAACAGAAGGCAGGAAAGGAAAACAAAGAAGCAAAAGAGAATGATAACAAAGTGACACACAAAATCCAGACAGGAAAAATGACCTTCAATGTAACTGTCACCGCAAGGCTCTGCACATGGCCGGGCTCACTGTCCTCACTTCTGGCTCGCCTTCCCTTTGGGCTGCTGGACAGCGCTCGGCATGGCCAGCCACACACCTGCCTTCTCTGAATTCTCCTTCTCCCTAAATTATGCTGACTTTCCTCCTCCCAGTCCAACCTTCCCCTGGTCAGCTCCTCCCTGAGCAGCTCCACCAGGCCCCTCTCCCTTCCGATCACGGCCTCTGGGTTATTTCCATGCAGATGGCCCTTGGCCCCTTGGCAACCCCACTCTGCCCCATGACTGGGGCTCACCTTTGCTGAAGAAGGTGCTGACCATGAAGCTGAAGGAGATGGTAGAGATGGCGAAGCACAGCAGGAAGGCCAGCACCAGGGAGGGGTCGCTGCGGGACAGCACGGCTACATCTGGCTTCACCTGCAGGGCACAGGCAGGAGTCGGGCATGGTGGGCCGGCAGAAGTGGACCAGGAGGACTCCTGACCATCCCTGGTCACAGGGACGCGGCTCCACCGAGAGGAGTGGGACATCGACAGCTCCTCTCCCCCACGAGGGACAGACTCTCTCTGAAGTCTCTGACCACAGAGTTCTTCCCAAGAGGGCCCTCCTGGGGTGCCCTGGCTCTCCCCGTCCTCACCAGAGCCCCACCGACACCATGCTCACCTTGACACAGAAGAGCAGGGTCATGAAGGAGGCGGCGATGAGGAGGAAGAGGAAGAACAAGAGGAACCAGGCACTCCAGTGCAGCCAGCTGCTGAGCCCCATCATGCGCATGTACTCCTGGGGAGAGAAGCCGTCACGCTGCTGGGGGCCTGTCACTGCCCGCCAGGATGGCATGTGCCAGGCTGGACGGCAGCAGGCCTGAGTCCGACTGTCCCAGCAGCCCTGCATTCGACAATGTTTAACCTTGAGTGGAAAACAAAACTGCCCTCTCCTACCTTTCCCTTTTTTTTTTTTTTTTTTTGAGACAGGGTCTCGCTGTGTTACCTAGGCTGGAGTGCAGTGGCACAGTCACAGCTCACTGCAGCCTTGAACTCCTGGACTCAAGCGAGCCTCCCATCTTACCCTCCTGAGTAGCTGGGACTACAGATGGGTGCCACCATGACTGGTTCCTTTTAAAAATCTGTTTGTAGAGACAAGGTCTTACTATGTCGGCCAGGCTCATCTTGCTCAAACTCCTGGGCTCAAGTGATCTGCCTGCCTCAGCCTCCCAAAGTGCTGGGATTACAGGCATGAGCCACTGCACCCGGCCAGCCCTCCATTCTGTAGAGCGATTCCACACTGCCAGTGCATGCTCCCCAGTCTTTCTTGGTACTTGAGATCGTCCCCCGAAGCTATGCAGTGCAGCTCGGATCCTACGTCAGGCGGCAGGAGCCCAGCCCTTCTGGGGGTGGGCCGAAAGACCCTGCCAGTTCCCAACCACGCCAACACCAGCCTCCTTGGCTGTGAGACGTGACCACAGATCAGACCATAGCTGTGGATGCCATAGCCATTCATTCCCTCATCCTCCCCTACTCTGAAAGGAGGGACCCAGAACGTCTGCTGTGAAGGACGAGGCACAGTGATGGGGCGGCTCTGACCACACCTTCCTTCCTCACCTGCCCCACCAAGGAGTCAGGCGTGGTGATGAGGAAACCCAGTTCCTTCACTGACCAAAAGCGCCTGGGGAGTCCTGGGGCGGCCACACTGTCCAATACGGCAGCCAGCAGCCAGGTGTGGCCGTTTCAACTAAAGTTAATTAAAAATAAAGTTAAAAATTCAGCTCCTCATTTCTTTTTCTTTCTTTTTTTTCTTTTTTTTTTAGATGGAGTCTTGCTCTGCTGCCCAGGCTGGAGTGCAGTGGTGCGATCTTGGCTCACTGCAACCTCCACCTCCCGGGTTCAAGCAATTCTCATGCCTCAGCCTCCCAAGCAGCTGGGATTACAGGTGCACGCTACCACGCCTGGCTAATTTTTGTATTTTTAGTAGAGACAGGGTTTCACCGTGCTGTCCAGGCTGGTCTTGAACTCCTCACCTCAAGTGATCCGCCCACCTCGACCTCCCAAAGTGCTGGCATTACAGGCGTGAGCCAGTGCCCAGGGCTAGCCCTTTCTTATGCATAATTCTGACCTACAGAACAGCGGGAAGAGGAGCACAGTGGTCTCTCACATTCCCACCGCTTAGGTTCAGTAACCGTTTCACGTTTTGCCATATTTGTTTGATCTGTGTATCTGTATATGTGCACACGGTTTTTTTTGTTTTGTTTTCAGAATCATTTTATAGCTCACTGCTGAGTCCCTCAATGCTGCATAGTTTTATGAAAGTTATTTATGGCACCAAGCAGATGAACTACTGGGCAGCCTCAAAACGAGCCCCTAGCCAGGTGTGACGGCTCATGCCTGTAATCCCAGCACTGTGGGAGAATGAGATGGGAGAATTTCTTGAGGCCAAGAGTTTGAGACCAGCCTTGGCAATACAGAAAGCCCTCCGGCCGGGCGTGGTGGCTCACGCCTGTAATCCCAGCACTTTTGGAGGCCGAGGCGGGCGGATCACAAGGTCAGGAGATCGAGACCATCCTGGCTAACACGGTGAAACCCCGCCTCTACTAAAAATACAAAAAAGAAATTAGCCAGGCGTGGTGGCGGGTGCCTGTAGTCCCAGCTACTCGGGAGGCTGAAGCAGGTGAATGGCGTGAACCCGGGAGGTGGAGCTTGCAGTGAGCCAAGATCATGCCACTGCACTCCAGCTTGGGTGACAGAGCGAGACTCCGTCTCAAAAAAAAAAAGAAGAAAGCCCTCCATCTCTACAACAAAAAAAATTAGCTGGGTGTGGTGGTGCGCACCTGTAGTCCCGGTGGAGGTGGGAAGATCACTTGAGCAAGGGGAGGATGAAGCTGCAGTGAGCAGTGTTTCCACCCCTGCACTCCAGCCTGGGTGGCAGAGCGAGACCCTGTCTCTAAGAAAAAATACTACTAGGCCAGGCGCGTAGCTCACACCTGTAATCCCAGCACTTTGGGAGCCGAGGCAGGTGGATCATGAGGTCAGGAGATCGAGACCATCCTGGCTAACACGGTAAAACCACGTCTCTACTAAAAATACAAAAAATTAGCCAGGCGTGGTGGCAGGCACCTATAGTCCCAGCTACTCGGGAGGCTGAGGCAGGAGAATGGCGTGAACCTGGGAGGCGGAGCTTGCAGTGAGCCGAGATCGCGCCACTGCACTCCAGCCTGGGTGACAGAGTGAGACTCCAACTCAAAAAAAAAAACAAAAACAAAAAACTAAAACACCAAGCCTTTGGACATGGCCTCCCCAGGACAGCGCGGTTTCCAGAGAGTTGGGAAGCCAAAGCGGGCAGTCACCTTCAGCCTCCTTTCCTTCTCCTGCACGACAGCACGGGCAATGGTGAGCGCGGTGTAGGTGAAGCTGAGCAGCAGCAGCAGGGGCAGCTGGTACTGGATGGCCACGAGGAAGGGGTCTGCGATGAATGGCGGGTACGGGAACCTCTTGATGGTCACCGTCAGTCTCTGGAACAGCTGGCGTGTGGTGGCATCGGCATGGTACTCCATGATGGCCCGGTCCACAGCATGCTGCACGGCCAGGAAGCCTTCCCGGATGTACCCTGGGTGCGGGAGCAGAGGATGGCCCAGTCACCTCGAGGAGCTGCTCTCGAGGGCAGAGGGCCACGTGCATGGGGTCCATGGGGGAAGAGATGCTTGGGGCAACAGAGTGACTTCAGCTCAGGACCCCCGTGGCCGCTCAGTGGCCCCACGGGAGAAGGAAGGAAACGCACCACACACTGACAGCAAATGAGAATAGTGATGTGATTGTCACTTCCACGCATGATCACTTTTTTTTTTTTTGAGACGGAATCTCACTCTGTCGCCCAGTCTGGAGTGCAGTGGCGCGATCTTGGCTCACTGCAACCTCCACCTCCCAGGTTCAAGCGATTCTCCTGCCTCAGCCTCCCGAGTAGCTGGGACTACAGGTGCACACCACCACGCCCAGCTAATTTTTTGTATTTTTAGTAGAGATGGGGTTTCACCGTGTTAGCCAGGATGGTCTGGATTTCCTGACCTCATGATCCACCCACCTCGGCCTCCCAAAGTGCTGGGATTACAGGCGTGAGCCACTGCACCCGGCCTTTTTTTTTTTTTTTTTTTTTTTTTGAGACAGTCTTGCTCTCTCACTCAGGCTGGAGTGCAGTGGCGCGATCTCGGCTCACTGCAACGTCTGCCTCCTGGGTTCAAGCAATTCTCCTGCCTCAGCCTCCCAAATAGCTGGGATTACAGGTGCACACCACCACGCCCAGCTAATTTTTTTTTTTTTTTGTATTTTTAGCAGAGACGGGGTTTCACTATGTTGGCCAGGCTGGTCCCGAACTCCTGACCTCAGGTGATCTGCCTGCCTCAGCCTCCCAATGCTGGGATGACAGGTGTGAGCCACTGCGCCCAGCCTGAGGGCTGAATTCTCATCAGGCATATTAGTGGGTCTAAGGCATGGACATCTGGAGGCAAAACTGAGGCTAGAATTGACCAGTCCCTGTGCCATGCCAGTCTCACACACGTTATATTTCCTGGGGCTTTACTAGGAGCTGGTTTTTCCAGCCAACTTTTCTTCCCCCTCAGGTTCTCTGTCTTGCTGAGGACTAACCGACTATTCTTAATAACAAAACTTTTTTTTTCTAACAAAAGATATTTACTCTGTGTCATTTGCCACAAAGGTTTTCCCCAGTCTGCTATGTGCTTTTTTTTTTTTTTTTTAAACCACCATTAGGCCTTTTTGTGTCTGGCAAATTTCCAGTTTGTACATGCTGAAATCTGTCAGTCTTTTCCTTTGAGATTGGTTTTCTCTTGCTTCCAAGCTTAGGGAATTGTTCCCCAAAAACAGGAGGGAGCTGAGGAGCTCCTGCCCGGGCCCCAGTTTCAGCAGCCAGTGTCTCCTCCTGCAGTCCCCTGCTGCAGGCAGCAAGCATCACGTGTGACAGCTGGACATAGCTTCTCCTGAGCTCCAGGCTGGGTGACCTGTCAAGGGCATCTCTCTGGGGCCTCACACACCCCACACCAGCTCTTGTTCATCTTAGTTCCTTTTCTAGATGTAAAATCTTGCCCTAGAGCATTAGCCTGGTGGCAGCCCTGGCACCAGTAAGGGACATCGCTAAGCGCTGGCTGCATGCATGCTGCCTCCTGCCTGCCTGGCACTTGTGTCTCAGAATCATGCCTCATGGAGGGATGGGATGTTGCTGTGACTTCCATGGCAAACTTCCATGAGTTCTGTGTCCTGCCAGACCCGTGAAATACGACATTCTCCAGAACACCCTGGACTTCCACCCAGAACCTGCAGTGGGGTCTTTCTTGGCCTGACAGCTAAGCCTAGTCCTGGGTCCGAGTCACTTCTTGGCTGTCCCTAGCTCAGTTCCAAGACAAGACCGTGCTTCAGAGGAGGCACACATACCAACCACCTGCCCAGCTCCACACGAAGACACACACTGATGGGGCATCAGAGTAACCAAGATCTGGCTTCCATGAACACCACACTGATTCCGTCAAACCACGGATCAGGTGCACAAGGACCACGGAGCTAAAAATGCCAGTAAGTCTGTACACAGAGAAGGCCCGGCAGAAAAGGAAAATGTAAACCAAGCCCCAAGAACTCAAACGGGAGCTTTTAAAAGCTGACGTACAGCCGGGTGTGGTGGCTCACGCCTGTAATCCCAGAACTTGGGGAAGCTGAGGTGGGTGGATCATGAGGTCAAGAGATCGAGACCATCCTGGCCAACGTGGTGAAACCCCGTCTCTACTAAAAATACAAAAATTAGCTGGGCGTGGTGGTGTGCACCTGTAATCCCAGCTACTTGGGAGGTTGAGGCAGGAGAATCGCTTGAACCTGGGACACAGAGGTTGCAGTGAGCCGAGGTCGCGCCACTGCACTCCAGCTTGGCGACAGAGCAAGATTCTGTCTGAAAAAAAAAAAAAAAGAAAAAAAGCTGAAATACAAATGTTTCATTCAAGAGCACGTCTTCCAGGATATAGAGAAAGGGCCTTTGCTATCTTCAAGGATTATTTTAGTCTTTCAGAAACCAGTTATACTGGATGTTTTACTTTTCCTATAAACAAGAGTAAATGTTCCTGAAAAGTATTTCTTTCTTTTTTTTTTTAATTATACTTTAAGTTTTAGGGTACGTGTGCACAATGTGCAGGTTAGTTACATATGTATACATGTGCCATGTTGGTGTGCTGCACCCATTAACTCATCATTTAACATTAGGTATATCTCCTAATGCTATCCCTCCCCACGCCCCCCACCCCACAACAGGCCCCGGTGTGTGATGTTCCCCTTCTTGTGCTAGGAAAACTGGCTAGCCATATGTAGAAAGCTGAAACCAGATCCCTTCCATACACCTTATACAAAAATTAATTCGAGATGGATTAAAGACTTCAATGTTAGGCCTGAAACCATAAAAACCCTAGAAGAAAACCTAGGCATTACCATTCAGGACATAGGCATGGGCAAGGACTTCATGACTAAAACACCAAAAGCAATGGCAACAAAAGCCAAAACTGACAAATGGGATCTAATTAAACTCAAGAGCTTCTGCACAGCAAAGGAAACTACCATCAGAGTGAACAGGGAACCTACAGAATGGGAGAAAATTTTTGCAATCTACTCATCTGACAAAGGGCTAATACCCAGAATCTACAATGAACTCAAATAAATTTACAAGAAAAAAACAACCCCATCAAAAAGTGGGCGAAGGATATGAACAGACACTTCTCAAAAGAAGACATTTATGCAGCCAAAAGACACATGAAAAAATGCTCATCATCACTGGCCATCAGAGAAATGCAAATCAAAACCACAATGAGATACCATCTCACACCAGTTAGAATGGTGATCATTAAAAAGTCAGGAAACAACAGGTGCTGGAGAGGATGCGGAGAAATAGGAACATTTTTACACTGTTGGTGGGACTGTAAACTAGTTCAACCATTGTGGAAGTCGGTGTGGTGATTCCTCAGGGATCTAGAACTAGAAATACCATTTGACCCAGCAATCCCATTACTGGGTATATACCCAAAGGATTATAAATCATGCTGCTATAAAGACACATGCACACATATGTTTATTGCGGCACTATTCACAATAGCAAAGACTTGGAACCAAGCCAAATGTCCTGAAAAGTATTTCTTCAAGAAATACTTTTGCAAAGTGGGGCTGCCCCCATATGACTGTCACTAGTCAACAGCCCGGGCTGGTAACATGAACCCTAACCGAGCTTCTCACCAGGTTCTCCGCCATCAGGGGATGTAGGTTCCCTTGGTCCCGGGTTTGGGAAAAGCGGGAAAAGGGAAGTAGTGTGCCAGCCTTCTGTCTCTTTCAGGAAAAAGGAGCCTGTTTGGGTCCACATGTAATTTCTCCGTGTGTAACTGAACCGTAGGTGATATTTCACCTGTGGAAACAAAGAGAAAACCAGCTGTTCCGAGAGACCCAGACAGAGGGGCAAACAACAGGGTGGAGTGGGAGAGTGCTTGGGGGGCTGTCACAGCCGAGAACTCACCACTCCCCCGCCTCTTAGAATCTCCAACAGGCCCCGGAATGTCACACTGAGTGGTCCCTGTCCCAGCAGGAGCAGGGAGCCACACAGGGGCCCCTTTTGGGGGGTGGTTCTTGGCCATTCCTAATTCCAATGTGAAGTGCCACCGAGTGTTCAGGATCCCTGGAGGGCCGCCAACCACAATGCTAGATGGACTTGATGGTTTCCTAATTTTAATGCCATCAGGCAAGCAAAAACTTCACTTTCTTTCTTTCCTTTTTTCTGCCAGATCATATTTAAGTCCTAAACACCTACTACTTTCCTTATCTATCTTATTAGACTCTGTCCTGGAGACCAGTAATATCTTTCATAAAATGAGGCAACAGAAAGGAGCTTGGGGCGGCCACAGGCAGGTGCATTTTCTAACCTGTTCTGCCCCGTGGGTTAAAATGTCACCAAGGTCCCCTTGGCGGGGACTGTGATGATACTATCAGACCCAAAGGAGTGACTGCTATTGACTCGCAGGCAGGCAGAGGTTTAAGGGAAAGCAGTGCCTTTTACAGGTTGAACTAGTGACGTGGGAAGAAGCGGAGGCCTTGCTGATGGGCTGTGACTGCTCGGCCCGGCCGCACGTCTCACCGCCAGCGGCAGGGGCTCCTTGCTGTGGTTGAAGGGGTGCTCGAAGACCACGGCGGCCAGCACGCTGGACGAGCGGTTGTCGTACCTAATGTAGTCCTCAAAGTCCTTCTCGGAGGGAAAGCCGCGCACTGCGGAGAGAGAGCACGGGAGCTGTGGTTGCCCAATCGGCCCTCCTGCTTGAAAAATCTGGGTGGTTCAGGTCACTGGCAGATGAAAGACGGCAAATCCTCTAGGGCTTTGTAAACCCTTCCTGAGACTCAAGGCAGCTTTCATCTTTGGCAGAGAGACAGGCTGCCATCAAGGAGGGCAGAATGGCAGAGTCAGAGCCCCAGGCAGTGAGTTCTCCTGGTGTGGGTTTTTTGGAGCAGAGCTGGAGGCTCCAGGCAGCGCCTGCAGCAAGGCCCAGGGGAGCAAACCCACCACCCACCCTGCAATGGGCTCTGCAGCCCGGGGTGGCTTCTCTTTCTCAAAACCAGAATGGTGTGTTTTTAGAAATGGAGTGGATGCTAACTCAGAGTGTCTCAAAGGCTTTTTCTATCATCTGGACACTCTTTAACAATTCAGAAAGGGTTTTACTGTCGTCATTTTGTGAGGGACCAAGGCACTTCCTCTGAGTATTTGCTACAAGGAATTAAAGCCCGGGAGGTAAATGCCCAAATGAGGAAGGGAAAATGGAGGACAGCTTTCACCCCGACAGCAAGGGTTTAGGAACGGTGAGCAGCACTCACAGTGGGAGTTCCCTTCTCAGGCTTTCTCATCACTGTTTCCAGAGCTGCCCACCCAAAACCACGTCCCAGAAAAGGTTCTTGGCACCACATGGTCAAACTGTGCCCTGCCCTTGTCACAGAAGGGCTTTCCCTGGCTCAAGTCCACCCAGGCATCCCTGTAAAGTCCTGTCCACCCTACTGACCATCAGATGCAGTTCCAGGGCCTGGTACTGCTAAGGCTGCTGCACCTGCTGCTCCCCGGGGTCCTCACAGCTCTGCACAGGTGGGCGGCCAGCCCTGGTCCCATTGTACAATCAGGCATGGCCACAGAGAAGCTGGGGGATTCCTTGGGTGGCTCAGCCGCCGAGAAGAGATTTGATGCTAGATAGGCTTGATGGCTTCCTAGTCTTACTGCCATCAGGCAAGCAAAAACCTCACTTTCTTTTTTCCCTTTTTCTGCCAGGTCATATTTAAGTCCCAAATATCTGCTACTTTCCTTATGTATCTTATTGGACTCTGTTCACAGAGACCTGGAGACCAGTAATGTCTTTCATAAAATGAGGGAACAGAAAGGAGCCTGGGGCAACTGCAGGCAGGTGCATTTTCTAACCTATTCTGCCCCATGGGTTAAAATGTCACCAGGGTCCCTTTGGTGGGGACTGTGATGGTGCTATCGGACCCAAAGGAGAGACTGCTATTTACTCGCAGGCAGGCAGAGGTTTAAGGAACAGCAGTGCCTTTTACAGGTTGAAGTAGTGATGCGGGAAGAAGCGGAGGCCAAGTCTGGACAGGGTGAACTCCTCAGCCAGCTGCTTCGCACATCCTGGGCTCGACCCCTGCCTGCCCAGCCGCGTGGAGGCACCACTAGGTCTGGCACCGAGAGCCCCGGCATGTCTCACCTCGCATGTTGATCACAAGTGCCCTGCGCACTGTCTCAGTGACGGTCTTGGCAGCGTCACTGTGAGAAGGGATGTAGGCGAGCTCCCAGGTGTCTCCTGGCGGAGGGAAGGTGAAGAACAGAGGCAGCTCCTGGATGGACTGGCCCGGGTAGATGGTGGCGTTGGGCACATTTTCCGACTGAATCTTCAAGCGGAGCCAGATGAGGATCCCAGAAAACAGCAATGGCAGGAAGAGTTCCAGGACCGTCACCAGGACTTTCCGCTTCTGGAAGAGATACAATAGGGCACGGTGATGGGCTGCAAGGCAGAAGCAGGGGCATGCAGACAGCCCTTCCCTCAAGGGCATCCCCAGGAGCCTCTGGGCTAGGCACACAGCTGACCTCCCTCCAGGGTCTGGACGCACCTGCAGGGTGTAGTTCTTCCAGAGGAGAAGCGCCAGCTGCCTGAGCACAGCCATCGTCTTGCTGAAAGGGACGCCCAGTGCTAGTTACAGACCAAAGACAGAGAGTGTGGGTGCGCAATAGAAACACGCAGAGTGGGGATTTGGGGAAAAGCCATGGACCCTTTTTCCTCCATGTCTCTCACCTTCTTTTGTGCCACTTTAACTCCAAACACCCCTGGAGGGAAGGGTACAAGGCCTGTGCCATGCCCACCCTCAATCCTCTACCCTGCACATCCAAAGAGCATAGTCTTTTTGGCCAGGTGCAGTGGCTCATGCCTGTAATCTCAACACTTTGGGAGGCCGAGGCAGGTGGATCACTTGAAATCAGGAGTTCGAGACAAGCCTGGCCAACATGGTGAAACCCCGTCTCTACTGAAAATACAAAAATTAGCCAGGCGTGGTGGCAGGCACCTGTAATCCCAGCTACTCGAGAGGCTGAGGCAGGAGAATCGCTTGAACCTGGGAGGCGGGGGTTGCAGTGAGCCAAGATCGTGCCACTGCCCTCCAGCCTGGGGGCAACAGAGTAAGACTCTGCCACAAACAAACACCAAAAAACCCCACAGAGCGTAGTCTTTTTGGAGCCCAACTTGTTCCTTGGTGAATGTAAGATCAATGACATGCTTTTTACGGGCACTGTGACTTCTGTAGTGGTTTTTAAAATTTTTTTTGTTTCTTTTGAGACAGTGTCCTGCTCTGTTGCCCAGGCTGGAGTGCCGTGGTGCGAGCACAGCTCACTGCAGCCTCAAACTCCTGGGCTCATGATCCTCCCACCTCAGCCTCCCGAGTAGGTGGAGCTACAGGTGCATGCCACCACACCCGGCTAATGTTTTTAATTTTTAGTAGAGGCCAAGTCTTGCTCTATTTCCCAGGCTGGTCTCGAACTCCTGGCCTCAAGCAATCCTCCAGCTTCATCCTTGTAGTGCTATTTACCATTTGATAAATGCTATTAGGATGTTCTTGCTGATTAATATGGATTTGCTATTTATTACCAAAATATTCAGGCGTATGGAATTCCACTTACTGACTGACCAGCTTGATTCTTAACCAACACTGAACCCATAAAAGAAAACTTAACATAGTGTCCTGGGTGATTTCTAAGGCTTGGAGAGAGCTGTGGAGGGAAGGGGAAAGGAGGGGCTTGGAATTCGGGCCCCCATTGGCCTTGCTGCCCCGGAGCAGGCCCGGGTAGGCAGACATGCTGGTGGGGCCATCAGTCACACCCTCTCCTTGGCCCTAAAGACCGGCTTTTCCTGTTGTTATTACAGGTACTGGCATCAGAGCCTCGCAGCAAAAGACTAGCCATTTTCTTTTTCTTTTTTCTGTTTTTTTTTTTTTGAAACAGAGTGTTGCTCTGTCACCCAGGTTGGAGTGCAGTGGCATGATCTTGGCTCACTGGAACCTCCGCCTCCTGGTTTCAAGCGATTCCCCTACCCCAGCCTCCTGAGTAACTGGGATTACAGGTGCCTGCCACCACGCCTGACTCATTTTTATATTTTTAGTAGAGATGGGGTTTCACCATGTTGGCCAGGCTGGTCTTGAACTCCTGACCTCAAATGATCCGCCCACCTCAGCCTCCCAAAGTGCTGGGATTATAGGCGTGAGCCACTGTGCCCAGCTGCCATTTTCATCTTTACCACCTGTCCAACGAAAATTCATCTAAAAAATAATCTATCCTATATTATATAGGAACATGATATTTAAATCTGGCACATATAATGGGGAAAAAAATCTGCCAAAAGATGATCAAATACAGGTGATAGCAGAAATGAGAGCTTAGATCTGTAAAGGTATTCCCTCAATTTAGCTAACATCTGTCTTACTAAATTTCAAATATCAGAAACAGAGGCTGGGTGTGGTGGTTCATGCTTGTAATCCCAGCACTTTGGGAGGCCGAGGCAGGAGGATCCCTTAAGCCCAGGAGTTCGAGACCAGCCTGGGCAACATAGCAAGACCCTATCTCTATACAAATAAAATAAAAAAAAAAGGAACGCAGACACTGAACCCAGAGTTAAGTTCATCTCATGAACTTAAGAGTTCATGAGCTGCTAACCTGCTAGAGAAGTAGGTGGTCTGAATAAGTTCAAGCAGGCACTGCAACACGCAGGAGATAGGAGAAACGTGCTCTGAAAACTGAGTGTAAAGAGGGCGAGGTGTGCAGACGTGGCTGCTCTGTCCTGGAGAGGCAGGGAAGGCGATGAAAGAGGGGCAGTCTAGAGAGCCCCTGGTGCTGGTCCACTCGCTACAACTGCAGGCAGAGAGGAGTCCTTCCCGCTCAGCGTCCTTCATGTGCGGAAAAGCCTCCTTGACTCACAGTAGAAGAGTTTCAGGTTCAGTTGCTCAGCTCCACACTCATGGCTGATCCAAACCCAACATCATCCATCAGCCAGGTTAAGATGCATGCGATAGAAAGGTAAACAATTAGCAAGTCATTCCTAGATCACCATGAGCTAGCGCTCCCTGACAATGACCCGGGAGACTCCAGCGCACGGGGAAGGGTTTTTTTTTTTTTTTTTAAATGACCCATTTTACTTTTGGTTTGGTTTCAGTCCATTGAAAATCATTTATATCAAGGCTCTTTTTAAATTAAAACTCTTGCTTTTTTTTTTTAAAGATGTGGCTGTTGATATCTAACAATATTCAAAATTTATGCTTTAAAGGGTAGTCAGTATTTACATGAAATACAACTGCAAACAGTTAAGAATTAATTTGAAATATGACTTTTAATGAATCATATTGTTAAAAAGTGAAGAAATTAAAGCTAAAATAGTATGAAGTGCTATTAAGGGGCAACTTAATAAATTATCCCAATTCTTTTAAAATTAATAAGGTAGAAGACATGTCTCAAAGTCAGTTGCTGATGATGAATAAAACAGCAGTGACTTAAAGATACACATTAAGGCCTGTGGTTTATAAAACGTTTCTAGAAGTGGTTTAGACAAAAACAAGAGGCCGGTGCCTCTGTTTGGGGCCATCATCCCAGGGAAGTACACTCCAGATGGGTGTGGGGTTGGCTGAGATGAACGTTCTGCCTCTACCAAGTGAGGAATATAAAACCGTCACAGTTCAAAGAAGTCTTCTGGTTAGAGGAACAGACAACTTCCCTTACTGGAAGTCTGGCCCAGAAAGGAAAGATCCCCACGCTTAATCTTGTCCTCTCCAGTCCCAGGGCTGGGAGAGAAGGTCAGAAAGACAGACCACCCCCCTTCCCACACAGGCTGCAGGGCAGTACCAGGAAACTCACCTGGGTCCCAGAAGAGGCTCCGCACAGCAGGTCTCCCTTCAGGACTACTGGGGAACTGGCCAGGAGGAGGTGGCTCCACACAGAGGGCTCCGGGGTGGGGCCTGAGAGCCTCTGGAGTGGGGCAGGGCAACCCTGAGGTTTGGGAACACCGTGGCCTCGCAGGACATCAGGAGGTGCCCAGGGCTCACAGGCATGACTCTCCAGCACCTTTGGACAGATGGAGGGTGTTTGAGTGTAATTTGGAAAATAATTATAAAACACCTCTTACCAAGTTAGAAAATAGAAGAGCAAAATAGATTTTGAGGATGTTACTTAAAACTGAGCAGATCTGATAAAAAAAATTTTGGATTTAGAAAATAAACACCTGGCCAGGCACGGTGGCTCATGCCTGAACAATTCCAGCACTTTGGAAGACTGAGCTGGGCGGATCACCTGAGGTCAGGAGTTTAAGACCAACCCAGCCAACATGGCAAAACCCTGTCTCTACTAAAAATACAAAAATTAGCCAGGTGTGGTGATGTGTGCCTGTCCCAGCTACTCGGGAGGCTGAGGTGGGAGGATGGCTTGAACCCAGGTGGTGGGGGTTGCAGTGAGCAGAGATGGTGCTAACTCAAGAGTCATCAGCTCCGAGATGACCCTGTCTCAAAAAAAAAAAAAAAAAAGAATATAAGCTCTAATTTTTTTTTTTTTTTTTTTTTTTTGAGACAGAGTTTCACTCTTGTGGCCCAGGCTGGAGTGCCGTGGTGCCATTTCAGCTCACTGCAACCTCCACCTCCCAGGTTCAAGCGATTCTCCTACCTCAGCCTCCCAAATAGCTGGGATTACAAGCACCCACCACCACATCCAGCTAACTTTTGTATTTTTAGTAGAGATGGGGTTTCACCATGTTGGCCAGGCTGGTCTCAAACTCCTGACCTCAAGTGATCTGCCGACCTTGGCCTCTCACAGTGTTGGGATGACAGGTATGAGCCACCGTACCCAGCTGAAACTCTGCTTTCCTGCTTGTAAGCACTCTGCTTCTACAACCTCCTCATCCTCTCCTGGCTTCTGGCAACACCATCCTTTTTTTTTTTTTTCTTTTTTTTTGAGACGGAGTCTTACTCTGTCTCCCAGGTTGGAGTGCAGTGGCGCGATCTCTGTTCACTGCAAACTCCGCCTCCCAGGTTCACGCCATTCTCCCGCCTCAGCCTCCCGAGTAGCTGGGACTACAGGCACCCGCCACAGCGCCCGGCTGATTTTTTTTTGTATTTTTCAGTAGAGACAGGGTTTCCCTGTGCTAGCCAGGATGGTCTCGATCTCCTGACCTGGAACATCACCCTTTTGCAGACAAAGAAACAAGGAGAAAATGCCTGGCCCAAAATCACACAGCAAGAAGCTGCCAAGTCAGGACTTGAACCTTGGCTTGTTTTAACTTCCAAGTCTGTCTTCTAACTACTACACTACTACAACCTGTGAGTCCTAAAAACACAGAACAACTTCCAACTTCATACAAGTGTTGCATATCATTCCTAGAACATAACATCAGAAACTAAAAGGTAAAAAAGACCCCTAAGCCCCACCACCTTAATAGAAGTTTTCTTTTCTTTTCTTTTTTTTTTTTTTCCTGAGACAGAGTCTCGCTCTGTCGCCCAGACCAGGCACGATCTCGGCTCACAACAACCTCCACCTCCCAGGTTCAAGCGATCCTCCCATCTCAGCCTCCCAAGTAGCTACAGGCACATGCCACCACGCCCGGCTAATTCTTGTATTTTTAATAGGGACGGAGTTTTGCCATGTTGGCTAGGCTGGTCTCAAACTCCTGACCTCAAGTGATCCGCCCGCCTCGGCCTCCCAAAGTGTGGGGATTACAGGCGTGAGCCACCGTGCCCTGCCGAGGTTTTATCTCTGTGCCCCCATGGCACCCAGCTTGTTGCCTGATACGTGTGAGGCTTTACCTAAAGTCTCATTGAACACTATGCTTGTATCTGTTCTGTTTCAGCAAAAGGAGTTTAAAGGAAGAGATCCGAGAATTACAAAATCTGGAAAGTTTTTTGTTACAAAAGCAAATGTACACAAGAGAAAGAAGTTAATGTTTCTTCTGCACTTGACACCGAGGCGGCAGTCTCCAGAAGTGCTGATGACTGAGGCCCAGCACTGGCCCCAGCTGAGCCCCCATCAGCTACTCTAAGTTAAACACTCAGGACTCCAGCCACTCCTCAAGCTGCCACCTCTGCCCAGCAAGAGGACAAGAGCAGAGCTTCAAGAACTTCCCTTTGAAGAGGCTCTCTTCACTAGTCCCGGGACACAGTCAGGAAAGGGAAGGCAAACCTTTTCCCCTCTCTATAAAAGGTTTGCTTCCTGTGAAAATATTAAACATCACACACATCATTGAGTATCTCAATGTTTGTTTTTTAGGTGAGCAACTGACTCGGTGCAGAGTGAGCACATACTGCAGCCTGCTCATTTCTGAGAACTCTCTTGATGGCACAAATTCTTCTACAAATGGTCTTTCCAGTAACTGTTGTCAGCTCAAGAGCCATCGGCTGTGCCAGTTAACAAGCACTGTGGCTCTTCAGGCGGCCAGTGCTCAGCAGCAAATTGGAGAAATCCCAAACTCCTCCATTTCTTTTTTTTTTTTCCTTGAAACTTTAAAATCTTTCAAAATCTGTTTATTATATAGGTGAATTTTGATACGATTTCTAGTAGCGAGCACAGGCACCAGGGCCTCTAAACTTTTTGGACTCGCAGGGACGGGGATCAGCTACCAGCAGGGTCCGGTCATACAGGATGAGGATGTCTTTGATCTCCTTCTTGGAAGCCTCATCCACATACTTCTGGTAATAGGCCACCAGGGCTTTGGAGATGGACTGACGGGTAGCATAAATCTGGGCCACATGACCACCACCCTCCACATGGACACGAATGTCCACACCAGCAAATCGCTCCTTGCTGAGAAGCAGAACTGGCTCCAGCAGCTTGTACTGTAGCGTGGGCGGCTCAATCATCTCCAGGGGCCGCTCGTTCACCTTGATGAGACCACTGCCGCGTTTGCAGTGCGCCACAGCTGTGGCTGTCTTCTTGCGTCCAAAGACCTGCACCAACTGCCTCCTCCATTTCTTTATTTGTGGTTTGCAGGTATTTTTGTGTGCACCATAGGCTTGAATTTGCCACCCAATTCCTATGTGCCCTTTTTTTTTCAGACACAGTCTTGCTTTGTCACCCAGGTTGGAGTGCCGTTGCATGAGCAGGGCTCATTGCAGCCTGGTGCTCCTGGGCTCAAGTGATCGTCTTGCCTCAGCCCCCTGAGCAGCTGGGACCACAGGCACATGCCACCATACCTGGCTACTTATTATATTTTTTGCAGAGATGGAGTCTTGCTATGTTGCCCAAGCTGGTCTGGAACTCCTGGCCTGAAACAATCTTCTTCCCATCTTGGCCTCCCAAAGTACTGGGACTATAGGTATGAGCCATGCTGCCTGGCCTTATGAGTCCTTTCAAAAGAAGTTTTTATATCTGCATATATGGAGCAGAGGTCCCTGGGGGTGGCGGGTCTTGAGACCCATGAACAGAAGGGACAGGCCAGAGTGAAGGGCACAAGACCCATGACGCCACGTGTTCCTGTTGTATTCTGAGCTCGGGTACACCTCCCTCCATGAAAGCCTGTCCACAAAGGCATAGAGAAATCCACTCATGGAAAGAAGGGGGCCTTGATAAAGCCACAGGTGAACCGCCCCGAGATGCACAAAGAGAGCCGCCAACCATGGCTCTGCTCGCTTTGCCACAGGTGTGCAGCACACTGACACCCTTGTGGGTGGTGCTGGTCACATTTGGTGCTTTTCCTTCAGGGGAGGACCCAACATCCCAATATTGACACCAGGAGTCTGCAACAGCCAGCCAGCATCAGAGGTCCGCGTGTATGCACACTGAGGCACGGAGGACAGTCAATTAATGGAGGCCGGTAGAATCCATGGTCTTTTAGGGTATACAAGACAAAAAAGCATCTGTTCATTCAACAATTGCCAAGTTTTTGCTGTCTGATGGGCACTTGTACAAGGTACTAAGGATTTGGAAATGAAAATAACATTCTTTTTTTTTTTTGAGACAGAGTCTCACTCTGTTGCCCAGGCTGGACTGCAGTGGTGTGATCTCAGCTCACTGCAACCTCCGCCTCCTGGGTTCAAGCGATTCTCCTGCCTCAGCCTCCTGAGTAGCTGGGATTACAGGCGTGCACCACCATGCCTTGCCAATTTTTTGTATTCTTAGTAGAGACAGAGTTTCACCATGCTGGCCAGGCTGGTCTCAAAACTCTTGACCTTGTGATCCACCCGCCTCAGCCTCCCAAAGTGCATGCTGGGATTACAGGCATGAGCCACCACGCCTGGCCGATGATAACATTCTTAATCCAAGGAGTTCACAGTCCCTGAACACTTGCATGCACTGTAATTGCTGTGACGGATGCTAAATAAAGTATGGCAAGATTCAGGAGAAGACAGGAATTAATTGCGTGTGTGAGACAGCGAGCAAGACAGGGAGATGGCCCGGGAAGGTGATGGGGGGAGGTGACATGGGAAGCCTGTCTTGAATGACTCATTAGTTGGGACAGGAAGGACATTACAGGATCCTGGAGACAGACTGTGTATGGGGAGCAGCGAGTCATTCCGAGTGGCAGTGCAGAGAATGAGCCAGGAAAGGCAGCAGACCCTGGGCCCATGTCATCAAGGCGCTAGACGCTGCACCAAGAAGGGAGCTCGGGGTGTGTCCCAATGGGCAGTGATGCTGGGTGAGGGTGACTGGTTTTGTTTAATCCTTTATCTAGGACATGATCTTTTTTGAGAGAGGAGTGCACAGTAAACATTTGAAAATGTCTAATTCAATGGATCCTGTGGATGAAATGCCCAAACACCAGTAATTTTTTTTTTTTTTTTTTGAGACGGAGTCTCACTCTATCACTCAGGCTGGAGTGCAGCCCGATCTTGGCTCAATGCAACCTCCGGCCCCCAGGTTCAAGTAAGTGATTCTCCTGCCTCAGCCTCCCAAGTAGCTGAGGAGTACAGACACCCGACACCACACCCAGCTAATTTTTTGTATTTTTAGTAGAGATGGAGTTTTGCTACGTTGGCCAGGCTGGTCTTGAACTCCTGAACTCAGGTGATCCACCTGCCTCAGCCTCCTGAAGTGCTAGGATCACAGGTGTGAGCCACCGTGCCAGACTTAAATATTAGTTCTTTTTTTTTTTTTTTGAGATGGAGTTTCACTCTTGTTGCCCAGGCTGGAGTGCAATGGCGTGATCTTGGCTCGTGGCTACATCCACCTCCTGAGTTCAAGCGATTCTCCTGCCTCAGCCTCCTGAGTAGCTGGGATTACAGGCACTCGCCACCACGCCCAGCTAATTTTTGTATTTTTAGTAGAGACGGGGTTTCACCATGTTGGCCAGGCTGGTCTCGAACTCCTGACCTCAAGTGATCTGCCCGCCTCTGCCTCCCAAAGTGCTGGGATTACAGGTGTAAGCCACTGTGCCCGGCCCTAAATATTATTAATATATAAAAAAAGCAGGTACATTTATAGAGTATGGTCCTCACCCCTTCCCAGTGGTCTCCAAATGGGGTGGGCTAGACAACCTGCAGCAGTGAAAAAGTGATGAGAAAATCTACTTGTAAGTATTTTTCTTTAAAAATGTGAAAAAAAAATGGCTTCACTGATTTTTTTGTTCGTTTGTTTCCTGTAGGGACAGGATCTCAGTCACACACTGTTACCCCGGCTGGAATGCAGTGGTGTGATCCTCCTGCCTCAGCCTCCTAAGTAGCTGGGACTACAGGCATGTACCACCACACCTGGCTTTTTTTTGTAGAGACGAGTCTCACTATGTTGCCCAGGCTGGTCTCAAACTCCTGGGCTCAAATGATCCTCTTGCCTCAGCCTCCCAAAGTGCTGGGACTACTGGCATGCGATACCACACCCTACCAGCTTTACTGATATTTAATACTTGGACAGACCCTGGTGTTCACGCTGGCTTGTATGTCAGCAGCCGTGGCATCCTGACTGAGGAGGAGGTGCCCTGTGATGTGGGGAGTGATGGTGGGCCCTCACCACAAGTCTACTTTAAGCATCCTAGGCGTGTTGGAGTTTACAAGTTTCAGAGCTTTCCAGTTGTGGTCAATTAAAACAAACAAACAAACCACAAAAACTCAAGACCCTTAAATAGCGAAAGCTTTACAATGCTTCCCAGTGATGTGGAAAATGACCATGAGTGTCTTTTGTGTGACTTGGAGGTTTACTGGTCATTTCATGACTTAGTATTTCAAAGAGTCAGAGAATTTAAGGAGAAGGTACAGATTTTCTTTTGTGAAAAGTTCCAAATCTGGAGACATTTTTTCGTTTTTAATGACAAATGACTGCAGCAGTGTGGCATCTACCTTTTTTCTTTTAAATAGACACAACGCAATCTGTCCCTTCAAAGAAAAAGTGACAGTATATGAGAGTTACAGCTTTTCAAAAAGAATCTGTACCAAGAATAGAGCATTTGTGAAAACAGACGTTTGAAGAGGTTTCCACAATTACGTGACTGCGTTCCCAATGATGCTACAAGCGTACTGTCTATATGAACATTTACACCCGCACACCAAAACATCTTCAACACCAGAATCTCCACCTACCCTGATAGCCCCTGAACATACCCAGCCCAAATTCATCAAGGGCCCTCAGATGATGGGTAAATGAAATTGAAAAACAAGTACCCTGCCTCGTAAGCACAGGGTCTGTGCCTTTCTCTGTATCATGTTTATGTGTAAATGCTGTTAATAACTAGGGCCTGAAATATATAGAACTTTTTTTTTTTTTTTTTTTTGAGACAGAGTTTCACTCTTGTTGCCCAGGCTGGAGTGCAAAGGTGCAATCTCGGCTCACTGCAACCTCTGCCTCCCAGGTTCAAGTGATTCTCCTGCCTCCGCCTCCTGAGTAGCTGGAATTACAGGTGCCCGCCACCACGCCCAGCTAATTTTTTTTTTTTTTTTTTTTTTTGTAGAGACGGGGTTTCACCATGTTGACCAGGCCGGTCTAGAACTCCTGACCTCAAGAGATCCACCCACCTCGGCCTCCCAAAGTGCTAGGATTACAGGCGTGAGCCACCTCGTCTGGCCAATAAACAGAACTTACAATTGATCTTAAATGCTGGGACTTAGGATTCAATGAGAGTTTATAAATGGGATGTGGACACATGGCTTTCATCTTTAAAAAGCATGTTTATACAATAGTTTTTGTAGCATTCATATGTTGGATAAATTTAATCATGTTTATTTCACCTCTCATCCTTTTTTTTTTTTTTTTCTCTGTTAGAGACAGGGTCTTGCTCTGTTTCCCAGGCTGCAGTGCAATGGCATCATTATAGCTCACTGCATTCTTGAATTCCCAGGCTCAAGCGATCCTCCCTCCTCAGCCTCCACAGTAGCTGGGACTTCAGGTGCATGCCACCATACCTGGCTATTTTTTTTTTTTTTTTTTAGTAGAGACAGGGTCTCACTATGTTGCCCAGACTGTTCTCAAACTCTTGGCCTTAAGGGATCCTCTCATCTCAGCCTCCCAAAGTGCTGGGTATACAGGTGTGAGCCACCATGTCTGTCTGGCCTTCGTCCCTTTAAAAGATCCAAATTTGTATATATTTCTATGTCCATAATACATCAGGACAGTAATTGTAATTTATAACACATAATATATATTGGGCTGCATGTTTACATTCATTCTTTTACACATAACAGTACACATGAAAAAAGAAGTCTGAGGCCTTTTTTTTTTTTTCATGCAGGGTCTCACTCTTTTGCCTAGGCTGGAGTATAGTGGTGTGATCATGGCTCACTGTAGCCTTGACCTCCTGGCTCAAGTGATCCTCCCACCTCAGTCTCCCAAATAGCTGGGACCATGGGTGTGCACCACCATGCCCGGCTAATTGTTTGATTTTTTTTTTTTTAGAGATGGGATCTTGCCATGTTGCCCAGGCTGTTCTTCCAACTTGTGGCCTCAAGTGATCCTCCCGCCTTGGCCTCCCAACGTGCCGAGATTACAGATGTGAATCACTTGCACTGGCCAAGGCCAACTTATAAACTCAGTGGCCCTTGTGGGGATGAGGTAGGAACAAATGCACAACCCACAGCCATTGGCTGAGAGCTGGGGAGGCTGGTTTGAGGCTGTGGCACTGGCATCGCAGGCCCTGATGGAACCCTAGCTTGCTGGCGCTCATACTCAGCACCACAGGCGCTGCCTGGAGTTGGAGGCGGCTGCCTCCCTAGGATCACAGGCTCTGCGTTTACACTGAAGCTCTGGCAGGGTTCATAGGGTGTATTTTTAAGCCAGAGACGTGGTTCCAAAGGGAGCTATCGGGAGAGACTTCCACAAAATCTCTGCTACTGCCTGTTTCCCTAACCCTTGCCGTGGCTTCAGTCCCCTTCTCCGTCCAGCTAGCTGTTCTGCCTCCCTAGGTGCAGGAAACGAGGTAATGAGGCAATGGAAAGTCCCCAGAGAGAGGTAACCATGGATGTTCTCCAACAAGCAAATTAGCAAGGACCTCGTTACACGGCTCCCGCAAAGGCACCTGTCTGCCTGTTGACGCCAAACCTCTCCAACACCACAAACACTCTGAGCCACTCAGGGGAATGGGGTCTGCAAAACTCTCCCAGGACAGGGCCTGACATGCCTCACTCTTCCCCACAAGATGTGGGCCTTCAGTGTTTTGTCTGCCTAGAGTATCACCCTGCATACCTTTCTCTACCTGCCGACACCTACCCATCACTTCCCAGCCCACTTCTAGTGCCATGGCCTCTGTGAAGCTTGTTTCAGGGGCTCTTCGTCTTGGCTGCCTGCACAGTGGAATTTTCCGGGGCACTTTAAGACAGAAACTGACATCTGAGGCCCACCCCTGGAGATTCGGGGCTGTTTTGAGCCCAGGCTGGCTTCCCAGGTGATTGTAACGGGAAGCCTGGGTGGAGACCTTCTGCTCTTCTTGGAGCCAACCCTCCTCCACCTCTGGTCACCTGTTGCACCTTTTCTGGATGTGTCGTGGTACTCATCTTGTTCTGTCTTATGTCACAGTTACTTGTGAATAACGCATCTCTTTAGCTCTATCCTGAGACCCCTCCAAGAGCAGGGACTGTGTCCAATTCATCTTTTTTTTTTTTTTTTTTGAGACAGAGTCTTGCTCTGTCGCCCAGGCTGGAGGGCCGTGGTGCCATCTCAGCTCACTGTAACCTCCACCTAATACGTTCAAGCGATTCTTCTGCCTCAGACTCCTGAGTAGCTGGGATTACAGGCACGTGCCACCATGTCCGGCTAATTTTTTATATTTTTGGTAAAGATGAGGTTTCGCCATGTTGGCCAGGCTGGTCTCGAACTCCTGACCTCAAGTGATCCGCCCGCCTCTGCCTCCCAAAGTGCTGGGATTACAGGTGTGAGCCACTTAGCCCGGCTTCCAATTCATCTTTCCATTGTGCACAAGGCCTTCCCCGTCAGAGCTGTCCCCAAAGTTCCAGAATGCTTCCCCTCAATAGATTGCACAGTCTCCGGAAGCAGGGCTGGGGAAGAAATGGCAAACTAGGGATCTTACCTGGGCCTTCCCAGTTGAGACTAAGTCAAAATGGGCTCCCATGAGACTGCCTGGCTCATGCAGATGGAAGGCTAACATCTTTTTAGAAACAACTCATGCTACCCTCTCCTGTTCCAAAAGCCTGTCTGGTCAGAATGGTGGTAAGTCACCTTAGGAAGGGAGAGATGTCGTCCTGTTTTTCAGGTAGAGTTAGCAAAGGTTCAATTTAAAAGAAAAATTATCTAAGAAGTTAAAAATGAAAGTGTGGGGGAGATTCCCATGACATCCATTTTTATCTATTTTTCCCTTTCTCTTACATTTCCCATGAGGCAAACTTTCTAAAACAGTCTGAGTCTTTTCAAGTTTACAAAAGGCAGCACCCAGACTATCTGAATAAAATGACGGGATGCCCGGGAGAAAAGTGAACCTCTCCCACGTGCTCCCTGCCTGGGCTCCATGCTGACGCGGGGTCTCGGCTACTCACTCAGCGGGCATTTCTGGAGTTCCAGGAACACAAACCCCAACAAGATCCAATCGATGCCTTCCCGGAGTGCACAGTCCAGGACGTAACCCGGAGAACAAGCGGCAATTACCCCCTGAGGACATGGCTTCATCTGTGCGACAGACACCAAGCGCCTCCCCCACACCTCTGACCATAAGGCCGTCCCGGCCCTTCTGAAGCGTGGAGCCGGCTTGGAACAGAGCCAAGACACACGGACGCGATGCACACAGGCGTCCTGACGGAGGGCGCCGAGAACGCGGCCCCGGCGACTGCCACAAGCCCCTCCGCCTGGACTAGCGGCTCCCCTTTCCCGCTCCCACACAGTGGAGGGCGCAGCAAACGCCCGCCGCGGACCGTGGGCCTTGGATTCGGATGTGGAGGCTCCTCGGAACCAGGGGGTGGGAGCAGGCGGAATCCAACCCGGGCGGCTTTGCCACCGCGCGCCCGGCATCCCTGCGGCCGGAAAGCGGCGCCATCTCCGCAAGTGCGCGGCGGACGCCTGCATCCCTCGGGCCCGGGGCTGTCGGTCGCTACATATCCACCTTCTGGGAGCACACAGAGGGCCCGGGCCGTGCCGAGTCTCGGCAGGGTTGAGCTTCCCCGCGCGGCGCGGGCTCAGGCACTGCCCGCAGTGCGGGACACGCCCAAGGCTCGGATGGGAGCCGACGCTGAGGGAGCGGCACCTGCAGGGAGCGCCCGGAGCCGAGGCCGCGGCGGGAGGGGCGGGCGCGGGCGCGGCCGGCGGGGATGCGGGGTCGCGGGAGGCGCCCGCAGGCCAGGCCGGAGCTGGCCGGCGAGGGTGGGAAGGGCGGACCCGGGTGGGGACCGCAAGCCCCGGGAACGAGCGCGCGAGCGGCGGGTCCCGGCGGCACTCACCGAGCCTGGGAGCCGGGGCGGCGGCGGCCGGCGCGCGGCCCTCTCGCGGGGTCCCCTCCCTTGGCCACCCGGGCTCCGCTCCAGCCTCGCAGTGGCGGCGGCACTGACAGCTGCGTGGCCGCCCTGGAGGGGAGGGTGCGCCTGCAACCCGCTACTAGCGGACGCAGCGGCCGCTCCGGCTCCTGCAGGGGGCGCCGCGAATGGCGCGTGCGCAGTCGGCCGCCCCTGCAGGTGCCCGGTCCACCCCCGGCCGCCGCCGCTCCGGCCAGCCCAACCCCGCGCCTGCGCAGTGCCCCCTGCATGTCGCCCATGCCCGGCAGAGGGCGCTCTGGCTTGCGCGTGCGCAGTCGGCCACCCTGCGAGTACGCGGTTCGCACCCGGCCGCGCGGCAGCCCGTGCCTGCGCACTGCTCTGTGCCCGCGCCTATGTCCGGCAGGGGGCGCGCAGCGGCGGTAGCCGAGCGAGGGCGCGGTGGCCTCTGACAGGAATGACTCTGCGCACGTGCGTTTCACAGCAGTGGAAGTCTTCACACCCGGAAATTCGACTTTGGCCGTTTCTCCATTTCTCCTTACGCACTGTCTTTCCTTGGGCCCTCGTCACTCCTGGCACCGGGGGAAGGGCTTCCCCGACTCTGGCCGGGCGCTGGGGCGCGACCGAAGGCGAGGCGGCGGCGAGGAACCTTCTGGAATTCGGCCGTCGGGGCAGACGTCGAGTTTACAGGAGAAGGCGCGGTGTCCCGGGATGAGCGGAGTCGCCCTCAGTTAAGGAGAGAGGGAGGCCTCGGGGGTCCCCAGCCGGGTAGGAGTCACCTCAGGCAGGAGGGCCCGGCCTTGTCGGGGGTCACCTGGCGGGAGGGTCCCGGGATGGGGCGGGGCCGCCTGTGAGGAGGGTCCAGAGAGGGTCGGGGTCACCTGAGGGGAGGGTCCGGGGACGGTCGAGGTTACCTGAGGGGAGGGTCGAGGGAGGGTCGGGGTCACCTGAGGGGATGGTCCGGGGAGGGTCGGGGTCACCCGAGGGGATGGTCCGGGGAGGGTCGGGGTCACCCGAGGGGATGGTCCGGGGAGGGTCGGGGTCACCCGAGGGGATGGTCCGGGGAGGGTCGGGGTCACCCGAGGGGATGGTCCGGGGAGGGTGGGGGTCACCTCACGGAGCGAGCGGAACGGGGTCACCTGGAGGGAGTGTTCAGGGCGGGGGCCCTGCAGGGAGTCGCCTGCAGGGAGGGTCCCGGGCGTGTCACATTAGGCGGTCCCAGGGACGGGTCGCGGTCTAACGGGAGGGGAGTGGGGAGGTGGGTCGGGGTGTCCCTGGGCCGGACCGGGTCGTGGGACTGGGTCGCCCCAGGCAGGAGAGCCTGGGAGGGGCGGGCCCCCTCGGCGTGGCAGGGAGAGGTGGAGTGAGGGACTCCCGGGCTCCAGCATGAGGGCGGGCGCCGCGCGGGGCCGACAGTTGCCGCGGGCCGGGGCCAATGGGTCCCCGAGCGCCGCCAGCGGCCGGACCACAGTGAGGTGCGTCCGTGGTCCCGGCGCCCCGGGTGAGGGAGGGCTGCTGCCGGTCCTGCCGCTGGGAGCCGCCTGCGACCCGCACCGCCAGCCCCGCGCCCAGCCAGCCGCCGGCACCACGACCCGACGGCCCCGACCTAATGTAACGCCCCGGGCCGGGGGCGGAAATCTCCCACCCCCAAGACTCCTGATGGAGTAGGGTTTGAGCGGCTCGTTCCCCATTTTACTGTGTACATAGCACCTTTCACTCTGATGATGTTCTGGATAGCCCATTCCGCGAGCAAAGGGACTTCGTCAGGTTCATGGCTAGATCCAGGGTCCTAGAGTGCCTGGGGCGGAGGAGGCTCGTGCTAAATAATTTGCTCAGTGGAATCACAGAGACCTGGCTTCAGATCTTGGCCCACCAATTAATGTAGACATGTCATTTTATCTTTCTGAGTCTCAATTTCGTATCCCTAAAATTGAAATTATAATAATAGTAATTAATAATAATAGCAAACTCAAAGGTTTTCTGTTGGTGTATTCTTTTCTTTTTTGGGTCAAATGAGCAAATGCATGTTTAAGTGCTTACTGCAATACCTGACACATAAATGCCAAATAAATGGTAGTATATGATGTGAGTATAGCTAGGGATTTACATAGCCTAGTCTCCGTAATGAGCATACAGGGGGAAAAAAAACCCCAAACAATTGAATGCAGTTACAGGATGGGTGGGGGAGTAGATTATTAATGAGCTGCAAACATCCTAAAAACCCCCTTTCCCCATCAGTCTTCACAGACTGCAACACCCCAACCAAAATGTCTTCCCCATTCTCTGCTTCGTCCCAGAAAATGATGTGAACTTGGCTGCTTGGCCCTGTCTTCACCCGGCCATATCCTCAGTCATTTTTCTTTCCAAAACCAATCCTTGCCATTTCCAAGTTGAATTTGTCAGACCTTGCACGTTTTTCCGGCCTTTTCAAAACTGGATCCCAATTCTCTGTAACCAAATCCAGTACCAGAACTGGCTGACTCAGAATTTACCTTAGATGGAAGATAGGGTAGGAATTTTGGAAGAAGGATGACCTTACAGATCAAGACAGACAATTGCAGGGTACTAATTTTATGTCTTTTTTCTTAACTCTGTCAGGTTAATTGTTAATTATTATAATCACAATCATGAGGTGGGAGGGTGTGAAGGCCACTGGGAAAAGTATCTTATGCACAAAAATTTCAGGCTCTGAACTGTTAAAAAACAGTTGCCCACAGTGAGCCGGACCCTTTTGATGCCCTTCAACAATCACTGGATAATTCATCACGTTGTGCTCAAGGCCCACTACTGAAAAAATAAAGCAAACCTAGATGCTCCACCTAGTCATTTCTTTCCAGATGGAGGCCCAGATAAGGTCATAATTCCTTCAGAGTCACCCAGTAGAGCTGAGATGACAACCTCCGTGTTCAGGCTCCTGGACTCTACCCCTCTCTTACATGGAAACACTCACATCCATATACCATGAATACATGCTGAGAAACTGAAGGATCCACTCCTTGAAGTTACTATGGTTCAAACATTTCTTTTCTCTCAGGATTGATGGTAAACATTATAGTGGATGGTGACACTCATAAACAAATCTTACAGCTTCACAAAAGGCAGCAAACCTAGCCATTATACTAGTCGGCTAGATATAATTAAACCAATAAGCTCCGAATTCTTTGAAGGGGTACAAATACTATACCGTATCTATCTATTTATCTATCTATCTATCTATCTATCTATCTATCTATCTATCTATCTATTCTATCGTACAACAGTACCCAAATTGCTGATATTCAATACAGTATCTTAGAATAGGGCTTCTTTGATTGTTTCCCTGGGAATGATGTTATAATTCAGAGATGCATTGTAGACCAAGGGCTGTACACATATTCCTTCATTCAGTGATTGGGAAGCATTATATTGTAATGGTTAGAACTGAACTCTGGCCATACTGCCTCAGATTAAATTCCAGCTCTTAATGTCTTTAGGCAAATTACTGGACCTTTCTGTGCCTTGGTTTCCTAGTATAAAATGAGGATCGTATAACAATTCCTCACAGAATTGTTGTGAGGATTAGATGCATTAAAACATGTAAAGTACAGGACTTAGAAAAGTCCTTGGCATCCGGCAAGGGCTCAATAAGTGATCTAAGCATTATACTGTATGCTTTGGAAACAAACGCATGAAAATTTTTTTTTTTTTGAGACGGAGTTTCACTCTTGTTGCCCAGGCTGGAGTGCAATGGCGCAATGTTGGCTCACTGCAGCCTCTGCCTCCTGGGGTCAAGCAATTCTCCTGCCTCAGCCTCCCGAGTAGCTGGGATTACAGGCATGTGCCGCCATGCCTGGCTAATTTTGTATTTGTAGTAGAGACGGGGTTTCTTCATGTTGATCGGGCTGGTCTCGAACTCCCGACCTCAGGTGATCCACCACCTCGGCCTCCCAAAGTGCTGGGATTACAGGCATGAGCCACTGCACCCGGCCCAACAAACGAAATTTATGTGTTTTGCAGGATCTCACAAAACAGAGTTGCTTAATTCGATTTAGTTTTCACTGTGTGCTTACTATATGCCAGATGAAACTTGAAATAAAAATGTGAATAAGCCACCATCTATACTTTAATAGAATTCAGAGTGCCCAACAATATGTTGTTAGAAGCAAAGATACAGCAATTGAAGACAATACAGACTATGAGTTGCAAAAATGGGCATTAATACATGGAATATCTCAATTATTCAGGGATTTCCTTTGTACTATTAAGTACTACAGAAACTATAAGTAAGCTGTTTCCTAACTATATTTGTCTAAACCAAATCACTCGCTTTAAAATAGTTACTTTGCTTACGTTTTAAACATTTAGAAATTTTGAGGAGATGATTTTTATGGATGATTTGCATGCTCTCAAATTAATTTTAAATTTAACAAGTGTTACATGAATATATTCTTGTTGAGAAATTCAAACTAATAGGCAAACCAAAGTTCTTTGTAACTGCCGTCCCCTTCCCTGATTTCCTCTCCATGGTCATAGTTTGGTAAATACGCTTCTTAAAGTTTTTTAAATGTATTTGCACACGTATATAGATTAGCCTATACAAATGTAGCATTATTTATCATTTTTCCATAAATGATATTCTGTGGGCATGATTCTTCAGTTTTCTTTTCAGAAATGAAAACTGGACATTTGACATTTGAACCTCTCTCCTGTGTTTGGAAAACTCTCCATCAATGTGATACAATGGTGGAAAGCGGGGTCTAGGCTCAATGGAACAGGTGCTTTTGCAAATGTGTTACAGGTGTTTTCCACAGGTTGTCTGTCAGCTTTTTACCTTTTTTTCAAAGAAAAGTTGTTGGTTTTTTATGTAATCAGATTTATTAGTCTGTTTCTTTATAGTTTCCAGGTTATAGGTCATACTTATTTTTTTAAAAAAGTCCCCACTCTAATAATATAAAAGTGCTTTTATAATGAAATTTTATATGTTTAAACCTTTATCCATCTGGGGCTTATTTTGCTGGAGTGAGCTAGCCAATTTTCTCAACACTTAAAAACATTAATCATTAAAATCTCAGTTTACATATAGTAGAATTCACTCCTTCTGGTTATAATTCTGTGAATCTTTGTTGTTGTTTGAAGATGGAGTCTCGCTCTGTTGCCCAAGCTGGAGTGCAGTGGCGGGATCTCGGCTCACTGCAACCTTTGCCTCCCGGATTCCAGCGATTCTTGTGCCTCAGCCTCACAAGTAGGTGAGACTTTAGATGCGCGCCACAAGGCCTGGCTAATTTTTTTATTTTTAGTAGGGATGGGTTTTCACCATGTTGACCATGCTGGTCTTGAACTCCTGGCCTTATGTGATCCACCTGTCTCCACCTCCCAAAGTAGTGAGATTACAAGTGTGAGCCATTGTGCCCACCCATAATTCTATGAATTTTGACAAATGTACAGAGTTGTGAAGTTACTACCACAACCAAATTCAGACATCATTCCCCGAAATTTCCTCATGATGTCCCTTTTGTAGTTAATTCTTCTTACCCTCCTGCTGGTAAGCACTGATTTTAGTTTGCTATTCCTATTTTTGTCTTTTCCAGAATGTCATATAAATGAAATCATACAGTGTATATAGTCTGAGTCTTACTTCTTTCACTTAATATATTTGAGATTTGTGCATGTCAGGTATATCAATAGTTCATTCTTATAGCTGAATAGAATTCCACTGAATGAATATACCACAGTTTGTTGATCCATTCATTAATTGAGAACATTTGGTTTATTTCCAGTTTTGGAGATTATGAGTAAAGCCTTCTATAATCATTTGTGTTTAAGTTTTCATTTCTGTTGGGTAAAAATTTATGAATGGGATTGTTGGGTTGTATAGTATATGTTTAGCTTTATGAGAAACTTCCAAAATGTTTTCCGTAATGGTTGTACCACTTTGCATTCCCACTGGCAATAGATAAGTCTTCCAGTTGCTCTGTACCTTCTCCAACACTTAAAATATATATATTTTATTTTTTATTTTTTTTCCCGAGATGGAGTCTTGCTCTTGTCACCCAGGCTAGAGTGCGATGGCGCGATCTCGGCTCACTACAACCTCTGCCTCGCGGGTTCAAGCGATTCTTCTGCCTCAGCCTCCTCAGTAGCTGGGATTATAGGCACGCGCCACCACGCCCCGCTAGTTTTTGTATTTTTAGTAGAGATGGGGTTTCACCATGTTGGCAAGGCTGGTCTCGAACTCCTGACCTCAGGTGATCCGCCCGCCTTGGCCTCCCAAAGTGCTGGGATTACAGGCATGAGCCACGGTGCCTGGCCTAAAAAAATATATATATATTAGCTATTCTTATAAATTTGTAGTAGTATTTCATTGTGGTTTAAATTTGTATTTCCCTAATGATTAATGATGTTGAGCATCTCTTCATGGGGTTGTCAGGCATATGTTCTTTTTTTTTTTTTTTCTGATAGAGTCTTGCTCTGTCACCCAGGTTGGAGTACAGTGGCATAATCTCAGCTCACTGTAACCTCTGCCTCCCAGGTTCCAGCGATTCTCCTGCCTCGGCCTCCTGAATAGCTGGGATTACAAGTGCGCACCACCACATCCAGCTAATTTTTTTTTTTTTTTTTTTTTTGAGATGGAGCCTTGCTCTGTTGCCCAGGCTAGAGTGCAGTGGTGTGATCTCAGCTCACTGCAAACTCTGCCTCCTGGGTTCATGGCATTCTCCTGCCTCAGCCTCCCGAGTAGCTAGGACTACAGGTGCCCACCACCACGCCCGGCTAATTTTGTTTTTGTATTTTTAGTAGAGATGGGGTTTTACCCTGTTAGTCAGGATGGTCTTGATCTCCTGACCTGGTGATCCGCCTGCCTCAGCCTCCCAAAGTGCTGGGATTACAGGCGTGAGCCACCGCACCCGGCTGATTTTTTTTTTTTTTTTTTGTAAGTGGAGACAGGGTTTCACAGTGTTGGCCAGGCTAGTCTCAAACCTGTGACCTCAGGTGATCCACCTGCCTCGGCCTCCCAAAGTGCTAGGATTACAGGTGTGAGCCACCGTGCCCGGCTCTTTTTGGTGAAGCATCTTCAAATCTTTTGCCCATTAAAAAAACATGGGTGGTTAGTTTTCTTATGGTTGAGTTTTGAAAGTTCTTTATTTTATTTATTTATTTATTTTTATTTTGAGATGGAGTCTTGCTCTGTCGCCAGGCTGGAGTGCAGTGGCACGATCTTGGCTCACTGCAACCTCCACCTCCTGTGTTCAAGTGATTCTCCTGCCTCAGCCTCCTGAGTAGCTGGGACTACAGGCGTGCGCCACCACACCCAGCTAATTTTTGTATTTTTAGAGAGATGGGGTTTCACTATGTTGGCCAGGATAGTCTCGATCTCTTGACCTTGTGATCCACCCGCCTTGGCCTCCCAAATGCTGGAATTACAGGTGTGAGCCACCACACCTGGCCTATTTTTTATTCTTTTTTGAGACGGAGTCCTGCTCTGTGGCCCAGGCTGAAGTGCAGTGGTGCTATCTCGGCTCACTGCAACCTCTGCCTCCTGGGTTCAAGCGATTCTCCTGCCTCAGCCTTCTGAGTAGCTGGGATTACAGGCGCACCCCACCACGCCTGGGTAGTTTTTGTATTTTTAGTAGAGATAGGGTTTCACCATGTTGGCCAGACTGGTCTCGAACTCCTGACCTCAGGTGATCCACCCACCTCAGCCTCTCAAAATCCTGGGATTACAGGTGTGAGCCACTGTGCCTGGCCTTCTTTATATATTTTGTATACAACTTTGTATACAACAATTTGCAGATGTTTTCTACCACTCAGTGGATGGTCTTTCTATTCTATTAAGAGTGTTTTTTTTCTTTCTATTCTATTAAGAGTGTTTTGTTTTTGTTTTTGAGGAAGAGTCTTGCCCTTTGCCCAGGCTGTAATGCAGTGACACGATCTCAGCTCACTGCAACCTCTGCCTCCCGGGTTCAAGTGATTCTCCTGCCTCAGCGTCCTCAGTAGCTGGAATTATAGGCACCTGCCACCGTGCCCAACTAATTTTTGTATTTTTAGTAGACACGGGGTTTCACTATGTTGGTCAGGCTGGTCTCTAATTCCTGACCTCATGATCCACCTACCTCGTCCTCCCAAAGTGCTGGGCATGAGCCATCATGCCCGGTCACCATGGTGAGCCACCATGAGCCACCATGGTGAACTCACCACCGTGAGTCACCATGTCTGGCCTATTAAGAGTGTCTTTTAGAGAATAAAGACTTCTAGTAAGTGTTTCTTTTTCTTTCTGTTTTTTTTTTTGTTTTTTTTTTTTTTTTTTTTTTTTTGAGACAGAGTCTTGCTCTGTCATCCAGGCTGGAGTGCAGTGATACAGTCTCAGCTCACTTCAACCTCCATCTCCCAGGATCAAGTGACATTCCTGCCTCAGCCTCCCAAGTTGCTGGGAATACAGGCGTCCACCACTACGCCTGGCTAATTTTTGTATTTTTAGTAGAGACCGTACTGGTCTCAAACTCCTGTCCTCAAGTGATCCACTTGCTTCAGCCTCCCAGAGTGCTGGGATTACAAGTGTGAGCCACTACATCTGGCTGAGAACAAAGGTTTTTAATTTTGATGAAGTCCAATTTACTATGGTTTTGGTGTCATATCTAAGAAATCTTTGCCTACTGTGAGGTCACAGAGATGTTCTCCTGTGTTTTCTTCTAGAAGTTTTACGGTTTAGATTTTATATTTAAGTCTATGATTTATTTTGAATTAATTTTGTGTAATGAGTTGAGGTATGGGTCAAAATTTTATTTCCATACATGGATGTCCCTTGTTCCAGCACATTTGTTAAAAAGACTATTCTTTTTCCATTGAATTGCAACTTTGTCAAAAATTAATTGACCATATGTATGGGTTTTTCTGGACTCCCTATTCTGTTCTTTTGAGCTGTATGTCTTCTGTAAAGGGCCAGATAGCAAATTTTTTAGGTTTTGCATGCCAATAGGCAAAATTCAATAAATTACTTATATAAAGAGACAAAGCAAGTTTCCACAAAATTTTTTATTAATGAAATTCAGTATGATAATTGAATATAATTTTAAAAATAATACGGACCTAGTAATGGGAATGAGATTTTTTTAAAATTAATTAATTATTATTTTTTTTTTTTGAGAAGGAGTCTCGCTCTGTTGCCCAGGCTGGAGTGCAGTGGCGCAGTCTCGGCTCACTGCAAGCTCCACCTCCCGGGTTCATGCCATTCTCCCGCCTCCATGCCATTCTCTCACCTCAGCCTCCTGAGTAGCTGGGACTACAGGCGCATGCCACCAGGCCCAGCTAATTTTTTTTTTTGTATTTTTAGTAGAGACGGAGTTTCACCATGTTAGCCAGGATGGTCTCGATCTCCTGACCTTGTGATCCGCCGCCCGCCTCGGCCTCCCAAAGTGCTGGGATGACACGCGTGAGCCACTGCGCCTGGCTGGGAATGGGATTTTTTTGATGGGATAATATATTACTTAATTGGGATCCAAAGTTAGTGTTCCCTACTGTCAAGAATCATTTCTACATATTCATCTGTTAATGCTGATCTGTAATGAGGTTTTACATTTTTTGCCATGAACATATGATTTCAATTGAGCATATGACTTGAAAGACATTGATATATTAGATTCTTCTCTTGATACTTGCCTTTTGACATGTCATTACATTGCACATTAATCATTTCCAATTGGAGGTTAGGTGGAAGCTCCTCAGTTGCACAGTTAAATGGATTTTGAAATGTGGAAATTTTCTTTGCACTTGCGTAGAGATCTGGAACAAATGATGTTGGAACTGTAGTTTAAACTTGGAAGACGTATCTGCTGGCCAGGTGTGGTGGCTCATTTCCATAATTCCAGCACTTTGGGAGGCTGAGATATGTGGATGGCATGAGCCCAGGAGTTAGAGCACAGGAGTTCAAGACCAGCCTGGGCAACATGGTGAAACCCCATCCCTACAAAAAATTAGCTGGGCATGGTGGCATACACCTGTAGTCTCAGCTACCTAGGAGGCTGAGATGGGAGAATCACCTGAGCCCAGGAGGTCAAGCCTGCAGTGAGCCATGATCACACCACTGCACTCCAGCATGGGGAACAGAGTGAGACATTATCTCAAAAAAAAAAAAGTTATATCTGCTAGAAATTTGTGTGGGAATGGAGATTTTACTTCTCGTTTGAAATTTCACCAGCATGGGAAGTGCTGTGGTTTGAATGTGTTCCCCAAAGTTCAAGTGTTGGAAACCTAATTCCCAATGCAATAGTGTTGCAGGTGGGACTTTGCTCTCATACATGGATTAATGTCATTATCACAGGAGTAGGTTTGTTATAAAAGTGAGTTCATCACGCCTGTAATCCCAGCACTTTGGGAGGCCAAGGCAGGCAGATCATGAGGTCAAGAGATTGAGACCACCCTGGCCAACATGGTGAAACCCCATCTCTACTAAAAATACAAAAAATTAGCTGGGCATGGTGGCGCACACCTGTAGTCCCAGCTACTCGGGAGGCTGAGGCAGGAGAATCGCTTGAACCCGGGAGGCGAAGGTTGCAGTGAGCTGAGATTGTGCCACTGCACTCTAGCCCGGCAACAGAGCGAGACTCTGTCTCAAAAAAAAAAAAAAAAAAGTGAGTTCAACCCCCTCTTGCCCTCTCTTGCCACATGATGCCTTTCACCATGTTATAACACAGCAATAACGCCCTTACCTGATGCAGCCCCTCAATCTTGGACCTTCCAGCATCTAAAACTGTGAGCCAAATAATCTTCTATTATTTATAAATTACCCATCTGTGGTATTCTGTTATAGCAGCACAAAATGGACTAGGACAGGAATGCTTAAAGCAGCTTGCCATTACTCGTGATTCAAGCAGCATTCGTTGTTATAAAAATGGCTGTACTGCCCAGGCACAGTGGCTCACACCTGTAGTCCCAGCACTTTGGGAGGTTGAGGTGGGCCAATCACTTGAGCCCAGGAGTTTGAGCTAGTCTGGGCAACATAGCAATACCCCGTCCCTAGAAAAAAATACAGAAATTAGCTGGGTGACTATAGACCCAGCTACTTGGGAAGTTGAGGTGGGAAGAGCCCTTGAACCTAGGAGCGGAGGTTGCATTGAGCCAAGTTTGGGCCACTGCAGCTGCACTCCAGGCTGGGTGACAGAGTGAGACCCTGTCTCAAAATAAATACATGAATAAATAGACTGTACCACAGTATAAGTTTCAACACACAATCTTGAAAAACTAAATTCAGAGATATTTATGTTTGGTAACTCTGGTTGAGGACAATTTTTCCAACTATTAAAAAGTATTGGCCAGGTGCAGTGGCTCATGCCTGTAATCCCAGCACTTTGGGAGGCCAAGGTGGGCAGAACCCTTGAGGTCAGGAGTTCGAGACCAGCTTGACCAACATGGTAAAACCCCATCTCTACTAAAAATACAAAATTAGCCAGGTGTGGTGGCACATGCCTGTAATCCTAGCTACTTGGTAGGCTGAGGCAGGAGAATTGCTTGAACCTGGGAGGCGGAGGTTTCAGTGAGCCAAGATGGTACCATTGCATTCCAGCCTGGGCAACAAGAGTGAAACTGCGTCTCAAAAAAAAAAAAAAAGAAAAAAGTATCAAAATTATTCTTAGTTTGTACGCTATAGAAAAACAGGTCCCATGGCCCACAGTTTACCTACTTGTACTTCAGGTAATACTGCAGTGGTTTGAGTAGCACAGTAGCTGTTGGAATCAGGTAGTGGTATGAGTCCTCCAATTTTGTTCCTCTTTCAAAATTATTTTTACTATTCTAGTCCCTTTGGCTTTTTATATAATTTTGAGAGTAGGCTTGTTGATACCTGGAAAAGATGCTGCTGAGATTTTTATTGGAATTGCATTGAATCTATAAATCAGTTTGAGGAGAATTGACATCTCAATAATACTGGCTTGTTCGATCTGTAATTATGGTATACCTTTCTATTTATTTAATATTTAATTGTATTTAGAGGAACGTGCTACAAAGGAAAAAAACATTTATTTATTTATTTATTTATTTATTTATTTATTTATTTATTTTGAGATGGAGTCTCGCTCTGTCGCCCAGGTTGGAGTGCAGTGGCGTGATCTCTGCTCACTGCAAGCTCCGCCTCCCACGTTCACGCCATTCTCCTGCCTCAGCCTCCTGAGTAGCTGGGACTACAGGTGCTTGCCACCACACCTGGCTAATTTTTTGTATTTTTAGTACAGACGGGGTTTCACCGTGTTAGCCAGGATGGTCTGGATCTCCTGACCTCGTGATCCTCCCGCCTCAGGCTCCCAAAGTGCTGGGATTACAGGTGTGAGCCACAGTGCCTGGCCAAAAACATTTAATATTTAAAAAAAACTTTTATCAGCGTTGTTTCGTCAGCATTTGGATTCTGCACATATTTTATTAAATTTATACCAAAGTATTTCCTTCTTTCAGTGTTACTACAAATGACACTTAAAAATTTCCACTTGTTCTTTATTGTTACATAGAAATATGATTTATTTTTATTTTTTAAAATAATTAAAATTTTTAAAGAGATGGGATCTTGCTTGTTGCCCAGTCTGGTCTTGAACTCCTGGCCTCAAATGATCTTCCTGCCTTCTCCTCCCAAAGTGTTGGTATCACAGACGTGAGCCACTGTACCCAGCCAATTCATTTTTATATACTGATCTTGTCTCTTGTGACCTTGCTAAACTCGTTTATTAGTTGTAGAATACTTCGTTTTGAATTTTTTGGGATTTTCTACATAGAAAGTCATGTTATCTGAGACTAGAGATGCTTTTATTTCTTCGTTTTCAATCTGTTATGTCTTTTTTCTTTTTAATTGCCTATAGTATTCAGTACAATGTATGTCTCTTATTTCCTGCTTTATTGCACTGGCTAGGATGATGTTGAATAGCAGTGAGAGTAGTCATCCTTAGCTTGTTCTCTAATCTTAGGGGGAAAGCACTGAGTCTTTGACCATTAAGTATCATGTTAACTGTAGGTTTTTGTAGCTGCTATTTATCGGGTTGAAGAAATTTTCATTTTCTTCTATTTCTAGTTTGCTGGGAGATTTTACCATGAATGAATGTTGACTTTTGTCAGATGCACTTATCTGCATCTGCTGAGATGATTAAGTGGTTTATTCTTAAGCCTCTTAATATTATGAGTTGCATTGTGTTTTTTATGCTATGTCTTTTCATGATGTTTTTATCTGGCTTTGGATCACAGTAATGTTGACCTCATAAAATGGGTTGGGAAGTTGTCCCTCTTCTATTTTCTGGGAAAGATTGTACAGAATTATGTTATTCCTTCTTTAAATGTTAGAATTTGCCAGTGAAACCATCTGGATTTTGTTTTTTTGGAAGGATTATAACTACAGATACAAATTCTTTAATAGATATTAGGACTATTCAAGTTACTTACTTCTTGAGTGAATTTAGGTAGTTTATGTCTTTCATGGAATTGGTCTGTTTCATCTAGTTGTTAAACAAATAGGTATTAATACTGTTTTAATATTTACGTGATTTATTTGAAAGGCTATGTTTATAATATACTAAATTTCCATATATATATGGTTCTCTATATAAGTTGTTTTTGGGGGCTATCTGTTACTATACTAGTATGATGTTCTTTTCATTAATGAAGTTATTTAACAACATATTTTAATATTTGGATCATCTCTGGTCAATAGCTGTCTCATAATTTTCTTGGCTAGTCTCACAGTTTTATCTTTCATGTGAACTTCAGAATCAAATTTCTTAATCTCATTAAAATTTTTATTGGGTTGCAGAACATTTGTAGATGTACTTAGAAAAATTAATATCTTAAAAATATTGACTATTTCTGTGCAAGGATGGGATATGTTGCTCCATTTACTCAAGCTTTTTATTTATTCTTTTTAGAGACAGGGTCTCGCTATGTTGCCCAGGATGGTCATGAACTCCTGGGCTCAAGCAATCCTACCTCCTGAATAACTGTGACCAGCACCGAGTCACTGAGCCTGGCTTATTCAAGCCTTAATTTTATGTTTATTGATAGAGTTTTACAGTTTCCATCCCAGAGATCTTGCATATTTCTCACTATATTTATTCCTAAATGTTTTCTTCTGCTGTTGCTGTTGTGAAAGGGATCTTTTCCTGAAATACATTGTCCTACCTGGTTTTTGATAGGAAAACTATTGTTTTTTTATATACTACTTTTGTAACTGGCTATCTTACCTTACCTTTTACTGTTTCTTATAGTTATTCAGTTGTTCTCTTGGGTTTTCTATGTATACCACTTAATAACATGCAAACAATCATAATCTAGTTCCCTCTTTACCTATATTTATGCCTCTTGATTCATCTTATCATTTAACTGTAGGAGTATAGGGCCACCAGGAACTTATATAGGGTACCGTGCCTGGTGAGGAATTGCCAAGAGGTGATCCCTGCCTCCCCACCTATTAGATAAAGGCAGCTCTTCTGAGTGGACCAATTAGCTAAAGGCACCCAACTGCAAACCAATTAGATAAAGGTACCCCTGAGTGGAACTTTCAGCCAGCAGATCCAGCCTTAGGCCAGGTGGAGTGGAGCATAGAGTGGATCTCAGCCCTGCTTCTCATCCTCTGAGCCAGGTGCCCTGGTATAGGGAACAGGCCTCATAACTGGACACAATGGCTCTGGGTTACTGTTTCCAGAATAATGCTAGAAAATAATGTTGCCAATGGCATTTTAATCTTGGTTTTGTCTTAATTGTGAATGCTTCTGTGGTCACCAGAAAATATCTTTGCTTTTGATTTGAGAAATGTGTTTTTAGCACATTATAGATGATTTTGTTTCTAAGAATTTTTTTAAAAAGTATCAAAGAATAGATGGAAAATTTTATGAAATGCTTTGGGAATTTATTGACATTATGTTTTTATTCCTTTGAGCAATTGATATAATGAATTAAACTAATAGAAATCATAATGGTGAAAATAGTGAATCATTCCTTTATTTCTGGAATAAATTTTCCATTTGTTCATTGTATATTATTCTTTTAATGTATTTCTAGATTCTATGTGCTAGCAAGGATTTTTACATCTTCTCTTTACTAAGAATGGGCTTTACTTTTTTAAAAAAAAAATCTTATCGTTGTCAGATTTTGATATCATCATTAGCTAACCTGATTTTTTTTTAGTGGAAGTTTACCCTCTCTCTGCTTATGGATTAGTTTAAATAGCATTAGAATGACCTATTGCTTGTAGTTAAAAATAACTTACCCATTTGAGTTTTTGCACTTACACTGCTTGGAGGACTCTGATAAATTTCTCAATTTCTTGAACAGTTTATGTGAATAAATATTTAGGTTTTAAAAAAAGTCTCTTACTGGATTATAGTAGTTACTTCTATTTTCCTAATCAACCCATCCCAGACAGATTGACAAATTTATTAGCATAGTGTTACAAAAAATATTTAATTTTCTGTACAACATTGGGTATTTTTTCCTTTTCATTCTTCATTAATATGTCTGACAGTGTGTTTGTTCCTTTTTTTGTATTGACTGGATGTGCTAGTGGATTATTTATTTTAGGAGTTTAATTTCCCTGTCAATCCTTCTTTTTTCTTTCTTTTGTTCTTTTTTTTTTTTTGAGACAGGTTTTCTGTCGGTCATCCAGGCTAGAGTGCAGTGGTGCAATCATTGCTCACTGCAGCCTCGAAGTCCTGGGCTCAAGCAATCCTCCTGCTTCAGCTTCCTAAGCAACTAGGACTATAGTATGCCTGTCTAATTTTGGTTTGTGGTTTTGGGTTTTTATTTTTTTTGGTAGAGATGGGAGTCTTGCTATGTTGCCCAGGCTGGTCTTAAACTCCCAGGCTCAAGAGATCCTCCTGGCTTGGCCTCCTAAAGTGCTGGGATTACAGGCTTGAGCCACCCTCCCCAGCAAGCACTGATTCTTTTTTTCTGAGACAGAGTCTCACTGTATTGCCCAGGCTAGAGTGCAGTGGCACAATCTCAGCTCACTTCAACCTCTGCTTCCCAGGCTCAAGTGATTCTTGTGCCTCAGCCTCCTGAGTAGCTGGGATTACAGGTATGCACCACCATGCCCAGCTAGTTTTTGTATTTTATTTATTTATTTGAGATGGAGTCTCACTCTCATTGCCCAGGCTAGAATGCATACGATCTCGGCACACTGCAACCTCTGCCTCCCATGTTCAAGCGATTCTCCCACTTCAGCCTCCAAAGTAACTGGGTTTACAGGTGCCTGCCATCACGCCCATCTAATTTTTATATTTTTAGTAGAGATGGGGTTTCAATGTGTTGGCCAGGCTGGTCTCAAACTCCTGACCTCAGGTGATCTGCCCACCTTGGCCTCCCAAAGTGCTGGGATTACAGGCGTGAGCCACTGCTCCTGGCCCTGATATATATATATATATATATATATATATATAGTTTTGCCTTTTCTGGAATGTTAAATAGTTAGAATTATATAGTATGTCGCCTTTTTACATTGGCTTCTTTCACTTAGTAATATGCGTTTAGAGTTCCTCCATGTCTCTTCATGATTTAATACCTCATTTCTTTTTGTTTCTGTTTTTTTTTTTTTTTCTGAGGTGGAGTTTCATTCTTATTGCCCAGGCTGGAGTACAATGGCGTGATCTCGGCTCACTGCAACCTCTACCTCCCAGGTTTAAGTGATTCTCCTGCCTCAGCCTCCTGAGTAGCTGGGATTACAGGCTCCCACCACCACGCCCAGATAATTTTTTGTATTTTTAGTAGAGACGGGGTTTTGCCATATTGGCCAGGCTGGTCTCGAACTCCTGACCTCAGGTGATCCGCCCACCTCAGCCTCCCAGAGTGCTGGGATTACAGGCGTGAGCCACTGCGCCTGGCCCAGCTCATTTCTTTTTAATGCTCAATAATATTTCATTGTCTGGATGTACCACAATTTATTTATCCATCCACTTATAGAAGGACATTTTGGTTGCTTACAAGTTTTGGCAGTTATGAGTAAAGTACTCTAGACATCCATGTGCAGGTTTTTGTGTGAACATAGGTTTTCAACTCGTTTGATAAATACCAAGGAGCATAACTGCAGGATCATGTGGTAAGGGGTTATTTACTCTTGTGAGAAACCGCTTGTCTTCCTAAGTGGCTGTACCATTTTGCATTTCCACCATCAATGAACAATAGCTCCTGTTGCTCCACACCCTTGGCATATCCATTGATTTGGACGTTTTTATAGGTGTGTATTAGTCTGTTTGCACTGCTGTAAAGGAATACCTGAGACTCTGTAATTCATGAGAAAGGTTTAATTGGTTTATGGTTCTGCAAGCTGTACAGGAAGCATGTTGCCATCAGCTTCTGGGGAGGCCTCAGGAAACTTATAATCATAGCCTAAGACAAAGTGAGTTCCACCACTTCCCTGGCTGGAGCAGGAGGAAGAGAGTGGGGGAAATGCTACACACTTCTACCATGAGAACAGAACTAGGGGGATGGCACTATACCATTCATGAGAAACCATCCCCATGATCCAGTCACCACCCACCAGGTGCCACCACCAACATTGGGGATTACAAATTCAACATCAGATTTGGGAAGGGACACAAATTCAAACCATATCAAGGTGTGTAATGGTATCTCATTGTTTTAATTTGCAATTCCCTAATGATGTATAAGGTTGAGCATCTTTTCATATGCTTATTTGCCATGTGTATATTTCTTTTTTGTTGTTGTTTGAGACGGAATCTCTGTCGCCCAGGCTGGAGTGCAGTGGCCCAATCTCGGCTCACTGCAAGCTCCGCCTCCTGGGTCCACGCCATTCTTCTGCCTCAGCCACCCCAGTAGCTGGGACTACAGGCGCCCGCCACCATGCCTGGCTAATTTTTTGTATTTTTAGTAGAGACGGGGTTTCACCATGTTAGCCAGGATGGTCTCGATCTCCTGACCTCATGATCCTCCCACCTCGGCCTCCCAAAGTGCTGGGATTACAGGCTTGCCATGTGTATATTTCTTTAGTGAAGTAACTGTTTAGGTTTTTTGCCCATTTTTAAATCAGGTTGTTTGTTTTCTTATTGTTAACAGTTCTTTGTATATTTCAGATAATAGTACTTTATCAGATATGTCTTTTACAAATATTTTCTCTCAGTCTATGGCTTGTCTTCTCATTTTCTTGATTGATAGAATATTTTGCTGTTTAGGAGAGAGTTTTTCATTTAAAAAAATTGCTTTTTTGGTTTTGGTGTTTTTATTTTATTGTTAATACTTTTAGTGTAGTGTGATCTAGAAATGTGGTTAGTATCATTCAACCTCTTACAATTTGAAATTTTCTTTATGGCCTATACATACTCTGTTTTCATGAATAGTGCATGGGTGTGCATAAGCTTGTTTTTTAAAAAAAATTTTAGAGACAGGGTCTTGCTCTGTCACCCAGACTGGAGTACATTGGCATGATCATAGCTCACTGCAGCCTTGAACTCCTGGGCTTAAGTGGTCCTTCTGCCTCAGCCTCTCGAGTAGCTGGGACTGCAGGTGTGTGCCTCCATACTTAGCTAATTAAAAAAAAAATATGAGTGATGAACATCTCACTATGTTTCCCAGGCAGGTCTTGAACTCCTGGCCTCATGTGATCCTCTTGTCTTAACCTGTGAGTCACTGGGATTATAGGCATGAGCCACTGTATCTGGCTCTATTTTTTAAATCATATGGGAAACAGAGGTGTTACATACCAAAAGTACCATAATACTAGTTTTTTGTTTGTTTGTTTGTTTTTGAGATGGACTTTTGCTCTTGGTTGCCCAGGTTGGAGTGCAGTGGCGCAATCTCGGCTTACTACAACCTCTGCCTCCCAGGTTCGAGTGATTCTGCAGCCTCAGCCTCCCGAGTAGCTGGGATTACAGGCATGTGCCACCATGCCTGGCTAAATTTTGTATTTTTAGTAGAGACGGGGTTTCACCATGGTGGCCAGGCTGGTCTCGAACTCCTGACTTCAGGTGATCCACCTGCCTTGTCCTCCCAAAGTGCTGGGATTACAGGCATGAGTCACCGCACCCGGCCAATGCTAGTTTTTATAGTTACCTAAAAAGTTACCTTTACTGATAATTATTTATTCATATGGCTTCAAATTACATCTAGCATTTTTTTGTTTCAGCCTGAGGGACTTCCTTTGGCATGCTTCTTTGGGCAGGTCTACTAGAGACAAATTTCTTTAGCTCTTATTTACCTAAAAAATGTCTTAATTTCTCCTTCATTTTTGAAAGATAGTTTCGCTGGGTATAGATTCTTGACAGTTTTTTTTTTTTAAGCATTTTATATATATCATCCCACTGCTTTTTTGTCTCCCTGATTTCTGATGAGAAATTAGCTGTTAATCTTACTGAAGATCCCTTGTACAAGTTTCTTCTGTCCTACTGCTTTCAAGATTCTCTCCTTGGGCTGGGAATGGTGGCTCACACCTGTAATCCCAACACTTTGGGCAACAGAGGTGGGAGGATCGCTTGAGGCCAGGAGTTAAAGACCAGCCTGGGCAACAAAGCAGACCCAGTCTCTACAAAAAATAAAAAAGTTAGCTGGGCGTAGTGGCATATGCCTACATGCCTATAATCCCAGCTACTTGGGAGGGTGAGAAAGGAGGCTCACTAGACCCTGGCTGGTCAAGGCTGCAATGAACTATGATCATGCCACAGAGCCAGACCCTGTCTCAAAAAAAAAAAAAAAATTCTCTCCTTATCTTTAGCATTCGACGGTTTCATTATAATAAGTCTCTTTGTGGGTCTTTTTAAGTTTCTTGTACTTGGAGTTTGTTGAGCTTCTTGGATCTGTAGATTCATGTATTGATCAAATTTGAGAAATTATTATTTCATTATTTCTTCAAACATGTTTTTATCTCTTTCTTCTCCTGGAACTTTCACAATGTGTATTTGGTACACTTGATGGTGTCCCATAGGTCCCTTAGGGTCTGTTCATTTTTCTTCATTTTTTTTTTCCTGCTCCTTAGACTTGGTAATTTTAACTGCCCTATCTTCAGGTTTGCCGATTCTGTCTTCTGCTTGCTCAAATCTTCTTTGAATTCTTCTAGCGAATTATTTTGTTTTAGCTTTTATGCTTTTCAGCTCCAAAATTTCTATTTGGTCTCTTTAAAATTTTTCTGTATATTGAAATTTTCTGCCTGTACACACTTCATTCTTCAGATTTCCTTTAGTTGTTTGTCCATGATCTTCAGCTCTGAGAATATTTAAGACAGTCCATTTAAAAGTTTTGCCTGGTAAGTCCTATGTCTGGGCTTCCTCAGGGATGGTTTGTGTCAGCTTCCTTTTTTGCTGTGAATGAGTCATACTTTCCTATGTCTTTGTATGGTTTGTAATTTTTTACTGAGAGCTATACATTTTGAATACTGTAGTTGGTAGCTCTGGAAATCAGATTCTCATCTCTCCCCAGAAATTGCTGTTGATACCTGTTGAAAACTGCAGTTGTCCATTTGTTTAGTGACTTTGCTAAAGAGACTATATTTCTTGTTGTGTGTGAGTATTGAAGTCTCTGTTTCATTATCTCTGCGTTCAGCCAGTGACTTGACAGATTTTTTTTTTTTTTTTGAGACGGAGTTTTGCCCTTGTTGCCCAGGCTGGAGTGCAATAGCGTGTCTCAGCTCACTGCAACCTCTGCCTCCTGGGTTCAAGCGATTCTCCTGCCTCAGCCTCCCGAGTAGCTGAGATTTATAGGCATGCACCACCACACCCAGCTAATTTTTGTATTTTTAGTAGAGATGGGGTTTCTCCATGTTAGTCAGGCTGGTCTCATACTCCCGACCTCAGGTAATCCACCTGCCTCAGCCTCCCAAAGTGCTGGGATTATAGGCGTGAGCCACCGTGCCTGGCCTTTTTTTTTTTTTTTTTTTTGATGGAGTCTCACTCTTGTTGCCGAGGTTGGAGTGCAATGGTGCGATCTCGGCTCACTGCAACCTTTGCCGCCCAGGTTCAAGTGATTCTCCTGCCTCAGCATCCTGAGTAGCTGGGATTACAGGCATGTGCCACCATGCCCAGCTAATTTTTTTTTTTTTTTTTTTTTTAGTAGAGATGGGGTTTTGCCATGTTGGCCAGGCTGGTGATGAACTCCTGACCCCAGGTGATCCACCCTCTTCAGCCTCCCAAAATGCTGGGATTACAGGTGTGAGCCACCGCGCCTGGCCTGCATTCACTATTATAGATGCTGCTTCTAAAATTCTTATGTTCAGGAGAAGGAAACACTGTCTCTGTATTTAAGGAAGTAGCATTACAGGAAGTACAGTAAGAGACAAGAGACACAACATATCCAAGAAGGAGGACTTTCCAGGAACAATAGTCATATTTTCTCCATATTTATATGAGTCTTGTTTCTTTAATTTCTTTTGTGCAAAGTTAGAGATGCTTTCACCTGAGAAAAAATATATTCTCCTTTCTTTCCCCACTGGAAAAATGTTTTCTGTAAATGAAAATCTCATTTTTGTTATAATAATAGTATCTAAAAAATTAAAGCATGTATTACACTTGGGAAACAAAAAGATTGAGAAGAGAAGGAACTTTCTGCTGTCCGAGGTATTTTTCTTTCTCGCAGTCATTTTTGCTTCAGTCACATGCCTACAAAGACTGCATACCTTTTAATTCATTCATTCATTCATCAAATATTTACTGAGTTCCTACCATGTGCCGCCTCTGTTCTCGTGTCTTGGGATTCAGTGTTGGAAAAAAAAATCAGAACAAACGATTCCTGCTTTCACAGAACGTAAATTTGAGTAGGGATGTCAGATTAAATAAGCAAATAAATAGCATGTAAATCATTTAAAAGTGCTAAGAAGAAAAATAAACATGGAAAGTTGATATGACATCTATAGGGATGCCGAAATTTTATATAGAATGATCAAAAAGACCTCATTGAGAAAGTGACATTTGAGGAAATATCTGAAAGTAGTAGGGGAGCTAGACGTGTCGATACATGAGGGAAGTGTGTACTTGACAGAGGGATATGAGTTTTGAGGCAAAAGTGTGTTTGGTGTGTTTTAGGAAGAGCAGCTATGCCTGTGACACAGGAGCAGGGAGAAGGAGAGAAGTAAACTAGGAGACAGAATGACATGAGAAAGTGAACAGGAACTATATCATGTACAACTGTGTAGTTCATTGTAAGGCAAGGCTTTTGCTTGGAGTGAGATAAGAGCCAGTAGAGAGTTTTGAACAGAGGAGGAAGCGTAATCTGACTCAAACAGGGTCACTCTTATTGCTGCATGGACAATGGATTGCAAAGTGGCAAGGGCAGATGTACTGATACTACCAAAGAAGGTATTGCAGAAATCCCGGCAAGGGACGGTAAGAATAGGGGTGGTGAAAGGGATTGAATTCTAGGTCTATTTCAGGGGTAGAGCCAACAGAATTTGCTGACTAACTGGATTTGAGCTGTGAAAGAGAGAAGTCAACAATAATCCTGTATAGAATTAAATACTGTTGATATTTTGGTATTTAACCTTCCAGTTTTTTATATACATGTTCATAATTTTATATATTTTTAATTAAAATTGAAGTCATCCTCTACCTACTGCTTGTAACCAGTTCGTTTTGTAACATATTGCTTTCCTGTGTCATTAAAAAAGAATAAGCCCGGGCCAGGTGACTCACACCTCTAATCCCAGCACTTTGGGAGGCCAAGGTGGGCAGATCACTTGAGGCCAGGAGTTTGAGACCAGCCTGGCCAACATGGTAAAACCCCATCTCTACCAAAAAATACAAAAATTAGCCAGGCATGGTGGTGGGCACCTGTAATCCCAGCTACTCGGAGGCTGAGGCAGGAGAATCGCTTGAACCTGGGAAGCGGAGGTTGCAGTGAGCCAAGATCGCACCACTGCACTCCAGCCTGGGTGACAGAGCAAGACTCCGTCTAAAAGAAAAAAAAAAAGAAAGAAAAGATAATAATCCTATATGACTCAAAGAATGGAACTGACGTTAACAGTGAAGAAGACTGTAGGACAATCTTTTAACAGGAATAAGAAAGCTCAGTTTGGGCATGTCAACTTAGATGAAACACATGGAAATATTAAGCCAGCAGTTGGGTATCTGGATTTAGAGCCAGAGGCAAGGTCTAGGCTGGAGGTACAAATTTAGAAGTCATCAGCATATAGATGGATTCAAATCTAAGAGCTGAATGAGATCACCTAAGGAGAGCACAGACTGAGCCCTGGAGTGCATTTAGAGGTTGGGAAGAGGAGGAAGTATCAGCAAAAAGACTTAGAAGGAATTGCTAGAATGATAGGAGGAAAAGTAGTCCATCACAATGATCTGGAAGCCCCAAAGAAGAAAGTTTTCAAGGACGAAAAAGTAACTCTTAACACTTTTGTACTATGCATAATATTTTCCCTCATTTGTTTCCTGACTAGTGATGAGCCCTCCTCTTCAGCTAGGAAAATGACGGTGTTCAGAAAGTTAAAACTTCTTCTCTGGAAGGATTTCATCTTAAAGTTGGTATGGTTATCTGTGGGAAGATATAAGTCCTTGGGGGGGATTGAATGTTTAAGTTAAATTGGTTCATAATAACAGGTTAAAGAACAATTAAGAACTTTACATGGAAAGGGGCCCTTTTCTGTAAATGAGTCATGTAATTATTAAAGATGACATCATTGTTACTGATTTCTGGCCATTGGAGTTACAGAAAGGCTAAAAGGAGATGTTTCAAGCTAATTCTTACTCTGTGTTTTTCTTTTTCATGTGTTTTGCAGGGAGACTGGAAGAAATTAAAGTGTTCTAAATGGAAGAGCATTCACCACATGTGTTCTGTTTTGGGTTGACATTTAGCTTTTGTTTTTATTTTAGAAACGGAAGACTCTGGTAGCAATCCTTGAAATCTTGATGCCATTGCTATTTTCTGCATTGTATTGTATCTTCGTTTTAGTAGTGCTCCAATAAAAAGACCTGCCACTAGCTGCCATGCAATTGATATCAGTTCGTTGCCAGACTTCTACAGTTTTCCTGAAAAATAGATTTCAACTAGTTTATATCCCTTCTAAAAGTGAAACATTGAAGCCTGTCACCGAAATGGTGGAACAGATCTTTGATGTTGAGTTTGAAGGTTAGACATAAAGATGGGTAAGGATCGGGAGGACATTTTTATAAAGTATAGTTTGAAGTTTTTCCCCGAGAGTTCTTACAGTAGTGATTCTAAATCTAGTGTCTCCAAATTCTAAAGAGCCTATGAGGTGGTAGTCGGGGGGAAGCTGTCCATGAGATATTTTTATTATTTCAAACAACATATGGAGTCTTGTCTATATATGTCAGAAGGCTTCAAGGCTCGTTAAAATGTTCCATGTTAAGTATTTGTTTTTAACTCACTATCATGACACCTATTATCTCATATTAATCCAAAGGTCTGATTGGCAATTAGATGTCTCTAATACAAGATGGAAGGCGTTCAGAGAGTCAGAGGGTCTGAAATAGCTTCTAACTTTTTAACTGGTCTCTGCTTCTCCTCTTGTCCCATTCTAATCCAGTCTCCATGTGGAGGCAGAAAGATCTTCAAAAGCTCAGTAGGATCCAGCTAGTCTCTAGCTTAAACCCCTTCAGTGGCTTCCCATTGCCCTGAAAGAAAACCAGCTCTCCTCCAGGTTCTGACCCTGCTTTTTTCCCAGTCTTATCTAGTTTGGCTCTTTATTGTGCTCCCACACACTGGTCATGTTGGTCTTTTACTTCCTATAAGGCAGCTACATGAGGTTTTCTCCCGATAGGGCCTTTGCAGCAGGTGTTCCTTCTGACAGTGCTTTGCCCTCAGCCTTCCCTGTGCATTGCTCCCTCTTAGTCTTCAGGTTTCAGCTGAACTGATGCCTAGGAAAGCAGCTAAATCGGTTTTAGGTTTCTCACCTCTGCCTTATTCTCTGTCACAGAACCTTGTTTTATACTTTCTATCAAAAAGGGAATTTTAATAAATGTTTACATATATATTCACTTTCTTGCTTCTGTGTATTGTCTGCCTTTCTCCACTAGACTCCACCTCCATGAGGGCATAGGAACCATGTCTGTTTTGTTCATCACTGTGCCTGTTGTAGTACCTAGCACATAGTAGGTGCTCAACAAATATTTATTGAATAAATTAATGTAGTTAGGTAGATAACATTCTTCAAAATATGTAGTTTATAGGAGAAATTTTTCAAAATTACTATAATTGCTCTACATGCTATTGTAAAAGTATTCTAATAATATATAGGGCATAAAGTGAATAGAGATTTTTCTCTCCAAGCTTCAGTGCCACTCAATGGGGATAATAATTTTTTTTTTCTTTTCCTTTTTTTTTTTTTTTGAGATGGACTTTCGCTCTTGTTGCCCAGGCTGGAGTGCAATGGTGAGATCTAGGCTCACTGCAACCTCCGTCTTCTGGGTTCAAGCAATTCTCCTGCCTCAGCCTCCTGAGTAGCTGGGATTACAGGCACCCACCACCATGCCTGGCTAATTTTTCTATTTTTAGTAGAGATGGGGTTTCACCTTATTGGCCAGGCTGGTCTCAAACTCCTGACCTCAGGTCATCCGCCCATCTTGGCCTCCCAAAGTACTGGGATTACAGGCATGAGCCACTGCACCCAGCCTCAGTGGGGATAATTCTTTTAAAAGCTTTCAGTTCCAGGAGTTTGAGACCAGCTTGGGCAACATAGTGAAACCCTGTCTCTACAAAAAATAAAAAATTAACCAAGTATGGTAGTTGATGCTTGTAGACCCAGCTACTTGGGATGCTGAGGTGGGAGGATCTCTTGAACCTACAAGTTAGAGGTTACAGTGAGCTATGATTGCACCACTGCACTCCAGCTTGGGCAATAGAACGAGACCCTGTCTCTAAAAAAATAAAAAATAAAAATGCCCTCAATGGTAAAATGTAGGGGAATCACTGTTTTGAAAGTTGTGCTTCAGCCGGGTGCAGTAGCTCATGTCTGTAATCCCAGCACTTTGGGAGGCCGACGTGGGCAGATCACTTGAGGTCAAGAGTTTGTGACCTGCCTGGCCAGCGTGGTGAAATCCCATCTCTACTAAAAATACAAAAAAATTAGCCGGGCGTGGTGGCACATACCTGTAGTCCCAGCCACCTGGGAGGCTGAGGCAGGAGAGTGGCTTGAACCCAGGACGTGGAGATTGCAGTGAGCCGAGATTGTGCCATTGCACTTCAGCCTGGGCGACAGGGCGACTCCATCTCAAAAAAAAAGAAAAAGAAAGTTGTGCTTCATGCTTGTCTGGTATCCTAAAATACTATGTATTCTAATTCAGTTACCTTATACATATGAGATTATGAAATTTCTTTCTTTCTTTTCTTTTTTTTTTTTGAGACAGAATCTCGCTCTGTTGCCCAGGCTGAAGTGCAGTGGCGCCCGTAATCCTAGCACTTTGGGAAGCTGAGGCAGGCGGATTCCCTGAGCTCAGGAGCTCCAGACCAGCCTGGGCAACACGGCAAAACCCTGTCTCTACTAAAAATGCAAAAAATTAGCCGGGCGTGGTGGTGCCACTTGTAATCCCAGCTACTTGGGAGGCTGAGGCATGAGAATCACTTGAACTCTGGAGATGGAGGTTGCAGTGAGCCAAGATCAGACAGAGCAAGACTCCATTTCAAAAAAAAAAGAAAAAGAAATCTAGATGAAGGAAAGAACCCAAAGAGATCAGTGGAGGCCCTAAACTGCTTTTGATCAAACATTCATCATACTAGGGGAAATTGAATGCTCGTTTTCATAGACTTGTAAGGCACAGAGGGAAAGAAGAAAAAGTTAAGTCCCATTCAAGGTGGGGTGTATATCATGAGACTATCTCTCCTTAAATCTGGGACCCCATATGCTTACATTGTAGTGGTGGTACTTAATGTAAGGTTGTGCTGGATGTAAACATGCCCCCGACTGCCTGAATGTTGCCTTGGAACTGAGCACAGCAGGGAGGGTCCTAGCCCTGAGATTTGTAGCTCAAATTCACATCACTTGGTTGTCAAAAAAAAAGAAAGGAAGGAAGAAAGGAGGGGAGGGAGAGAGGGAGGGAGGGAGGAAAGATGGAAGGAAGGGAGGGAGGGAGGGGAAGGGAAGAAAGAAGGAAGGGAAGGAGGGGAGGGAGGGAGGAAGGAAGGAAAGAAGGAAGGGCAGAGGGAAGGGAAGAAAGGAAGGAAAGGAAGGAAGGAAAGGAAGGAAGGAAAGAAGGAAGGGCAGAGGGAAGGGAAGAAAGGAAGGAAAGGAAGGAATGAAAGGAAGGAAGGAAAGAAGAAAAGAAAAACCCCTCAAACTGTGAAGTGGGACAGTGGGACTCAGATTGACAGATGCAAATATATATTTTTCCTGGAATAATGTACCCTCATTCTGTATCTCAGGACTCACCACAAGAGTATCAAGGTCGGTGAGCAAACATACTAGGAAACAGGACACCAAGGATGATTATCACTATAACAACAGACAGCAAAAACAGACCTGGAAAGATTCCAGATAATGGAATTATTAGTCTCGTGTTATAAAATCCCTATGTTTAGCTGGTTTGAAGAAATAAAAGACAGCGTAAAAGGATTTATAGGTAGCATTTCATTATAGTCACCTAGCAAATTTGGGGGGAAAAAAGGAACTAGAACTTCTAGAAATGAAAAATAAAATAATCAACATGTAAAACTCAGGCTAGAAACAAGCCTTGAAAGGATGAAACTGAACTTAAACTTCCTACAAGAACAAAACTCATTCTTTAATGAAAAACCACAAGGCTTGATCCAGGTCTCAGATCATGTGATCAGCACTTAAATTCTCTCTTCCTTCTTAGCATTACTTTCTGGATGCCCCAAGATAGTTGCTAGCAGTTCTTGGGACTATAGACTTCCCAGTTAAAGTTATGACTTGAAATAATGAGATTCATGTCCCTTAACTTACCTCCCTTATTTTGTCTCTCTCTGCTCGTGTATTTGCAGAACGAATGCTGGAGTTAATGGAGCAGTCAGCTGTCGATCTTAAGTCTCCTTAAGTAGAAAGCGGGCAGCTGGGCAGCCTTTGCCTTCACACCAGCCACTCACTGATGGGATTTTTCTCTCTGTAGTTTTAGGCTATGCTTCAGTGTCTTTGTTTGAACGTTATATAATTGATGATCCCAAAGCTTTCTACATATTGGCAGGAATTGTTTTTGACCACAGCGTCAATGACAGCAATGGATCTTTGCCACTTGCGGTAAGAACATCCTTTCTCTAACAATTGTACTGTGCTACCGAGACTTGAGCATGTGTTCCTTCTGCAGTCTTGTTGGCTGACCTGCCCCCGGCTTTTCTCTGTGGCAGCTTTGTCATCTTATTTCCAGAGGAGATAAGCAAGGGCTCCTGTGTTTCATGTCTTAACAACCTAGACTTTGAGGTCCCTTCCAGTTTTCAAATTCTTTAGAAGACTTGTTGTGAGCAAGCCTTTATCCTGAAGGTACAGGATGGCATATATTAAACTGCCCGATGACAGATGCAGACTACAAGATCAGCCTCCACAGACTTGCATTCCAGCCCTGCAGCTCGCCAGCTGTGTAACCCTGGAAAAACATTTCTGGGCCTCGGTGTCCTGATTGTTGTGAGGGCTAAAAGAGTTTTATGCCTATAAAGTGCTTAGAACAAAGCCTGGAACAAAATAACTTTCCAGAAGGATTAGTTATTGTTGTCATTACTAATAATCTTATGGACTTCAGATATGGTATGAGTGTGAGTTTGTTTAAGGAAAAGTTCATGTTGTAAACATGGGAATATTTGGTTTATGTTCTGGGATGGGAAAACCACTCATGTATAGCTTTTGTGTTGTACAGTGTATCTGATGATTAATTGTTGGAAGTTGCATGGGCTATTGGTAGATGGAGAGAGACATGTTAATAAAATAATCAACAATGTTTTTCAAGCATTTATTAATACTAGGCAACACAGATACCATCTGGTTCAATCCTACCGTAGCCTATGAGGTAGACGTTGTTAATATGATCCCCATTTTACTCGTGAGGAAACTGAGGAATGAAGTTTACGTAATTTGCCCAAGGTGTCACGGCTATTCAGTAGGAGATTTGGGGTTAGAATCTGGGTGGTCTGGCTCCAGAGCCCTTGCTCGGAACTGTTCTGCAGCACACCATTCCTGAAGGGGGCTCAGGAGCGGCTGTATGTTTCCCAGGCTTGCACCACGGAGAATTTCCAGAGTACACGGGGAAGACCACTGTTGCAGCATGCTCTCCCAGGGGACACCTGCCAGTGTGGGCATCCTTCATCCTGTTACAGCTGACATCAAGCACAGATTTGTTCTGTCCTGTGCCTTTGCTGAGTTTCAGGAGTTCATAACCGAATTTGTTTTCTCTTTGTTCTTCATAGGTTAAGTATCAATTGCGCTTCAGTTACTTTCAGAAGAATTTTATACCGGGGAAGAATATATTTTTTCAAGATGACATAGAAGGCTGGTGCACATCCTTTCTTTACCCTCCCAATCCACGCCAAGAACCCCAGGAATTTCCATTTGCTGATGGGGGAAGTCCTGGTGAGAAAGCCCCGAAGCCTGTGCGTGTTAAGAGCATGGCCGTGGCTGGGCGCGGTGTCTCATGCCTGTAATCTCAGCACTTTGAGAGGCTGAGGCGGGTGGATCACCTGAGATGGGGAGTTCGAGACCTGACAAACATGGAGAAACCCCGTCTCTACAAAAAATACAAAATTAGCTGGGCGTGGTGGCTCATGCCTGTAATCCCAGCTACTCAGGAGGCTGAGGCAGGAGAATTGCATGAACCTGGGAGGCAGAGGTTGCGGTGCACTGAGACTGGGCCATTGCACTCCAGCCTGGGCAACAAGAGCGAAACTCCATCTCAAAAAAAAAAAAAAAAAAGAGCATGGCCACTTTTGTTGTTTTGTTTGTTTTGCTGCCAGCACATAAACTAACATTTCAGAAGAGGTTGAAGGAGTTACATTTAGAAATGTGACATTCAGTAAACTGCTTATATTCTAGAGCAAGTAAAAGCAGTAGTTATGGATTTGATTTTAACAATATTGAATTGTTTGGAGGAAGGATGGAAACATTTTACTGGAACAAGGAGTGCAGGGACCAGTGGGTGGCCAATTTAGCAGTGACATTTGTCATCATGGAGGAAACATGATCTGTGCTTTATGCATGTTTAAGATTTTCTCGGCTTCCCTTTTCCACCTGCAAATACCACTCCTATTTGGTTATTTTATTTTATTTTATTTTGAGATGACTTTTATTCTTGTTGTCCAGGCTGGAGTGCAATGGCACAATCTCGGCTCACTGCAATCTCTGCCTCCCAGGTTCAATCGATTCTCCTGTCTCAGCCTCCTGAGTAGCTGGGATTACAAGTGCCCACCATCACACCTGGCTAATTTTTTGTGTTTTTAGTAGAGATAGGGTTTCACCATGTTGGCCAGGCTGGTCTCGAACTCCTGACCTCAGGTGATCCGCCCACCTCGGCCTCCCAAAATGCTGGGACTACAGGCATGAGCCACCACTCTTGGCCCTATTCTATCTTTTTAAACACATGTCCTGTTGAACACACATGTCATATTGTATGATCTATGTCTAACATGCCTCTATTACGATCTCCGCTGACTGTATCCTTTGCATTTCATCCGTCTCATTTAATTTAATGAAGAAGAAACAGAAGATAATCATCCACACTCTTAGGACTCCCTGCATGCCTGTGCAGCTCCAAAGAGTCTGTTCCTGCTTTGGGGGAATCCCTGAACTCTTTCTGGCCTGTTCATTGGCTGATGCTTCACTTTGATTTTATTTACTCTGACTGATGCTTTTAGATCTTGCCTTGATTCTTATTCCATCCTCCCTGCCCCATCTGCAACACTGGTGCAGAATCCCAGTTCCTGTTCTTCAGGCCTCATGGTCTTGGCTGGCCCTCTCCCTTTCCCTGTCATGAATCTCCCTATCTGCATTTCTAGTCTGGGAAAATCTCCTTTTCCCTCTCTGTCATTTAGGATAAGAGGACAGAAAATTAATGCCAGAAGGTTGGAGTTTTTCCAGGAGTTCCTATTTGTCCCAAGGGCTGGCATGTGGTCCCAAAGCCAGGTCCTGACTCCTGGCTGCCATAGTCCTCTCTTCTTGGGGAGCCATGCTGACTTTCTGCTCTGTCACCCTCTGTTGAGGGTGAAGGAGAGAGCCTTGCTGAGTGGCTGCTTTGCATCTGCTTGCTCTCTCCCATGCAAAGGGGTCTAACTGCACCTGACAGAGCAAACACCTAAAACTTGGCACCCAGTACTCCCTGGATCTGCCTGCATTGCCCACCTCTCGCTTCTGGCAACCCCAGGTTCCTAGAGAAGTACTGGGGCAACACTGACACCTGCGCATCCTCTGTCCTTCACAATGAGCATCACATTCCCGACTGAAGGCCCATGGGCCAATCCGCTCTTGAAAGACTCATGCTCTCCCATTCACTTTAGATTTTTTGGTCTTCCTTTTTGTGAGGGGTTTAGGGTGAACATCCTCTAGGCAACTAACTTTTCTTAGAAAATTAAGCTGATAATCTACATCTGTTGTAGAATGGATCAAATATTGGCTTGAAGCCTCGGGCCTTTGTGCACAGTAAGTGAGAGTCCAAGTCCGAGTACTTACAGTTTTGCGTAATTCTAGAAAAGATCCAGCAGTTCTGCAGTGAAAATACTCCTACACACAATCAAGAATATGTAACCATTCTGAGAATTTATTACCAACAATTTGTTCTTTCTTCTTCCTGGACAGATCTGAGAGTCTGCCTAGGTCTAGGCCATCTGAAGACCATAGCCACCTCTACTCCTGGGAGGGGGCTGAAGTACCCCACCTTGGCTTTGCTCATGTTGGAGCCTGGTAACCATTGCTTGGAGGTGGGGCTGTTATCTCTTAGAGGACCCCAGAACCAGGGATCTTTGCCTTTCAGCCCATTTTTCCTGAAAGCTGACCCCATCATGCCAACTATGCTGTATTGAAATGAGTGTTGCTTGTGATAAGGACTGTTTTTAAGACTTAGTAGTAAAATTCACTGACCATAAACCCAACAGCAGTAACAACTCAGAAGTAGGTCACAACAGGTTAGGGAGGCTGTGTCTTTCAAGTGCTTTGAGTTTAACCATCTCATACGAGTGCTTTGAGTTTAACCATCTCATACATGCTGTGTGATCAAAACTGCAGAAGAGGTGCTCTTTCCCTGAAGTCTGAATACTAAGGGGAGGAGATGTGGTCCCACCTCAAAAGATTCTTGTATTGGACATCTTTTATTTTGCCTGCCCAGGCTCCTTTACCCCATTTTCGGATCATATATGCATTACCCTCAGCTCCAGGGGTCTCCCTTGTGACTTTCCTCTCTTTCTTCCACACTGTAGTGAGGACTCTAGGGATGCCTTTCCTACCGCTGTCTGTCTCTATGAATGCCTAGCCATGATCCGTCTGAAACACCAGTTGTTGTATCTTTACACTTTCTTTTTTCTTTTCCTTTTTTTTTTTTTTTTTGAGACGGAATCTCCCTCTGTTGCCCAGGCTGGAATGCAGTGGCACAATCTCGGCTCACTGCAACCTCTGGCTCCCACCGGGTTCAAGCAATTCTGCCTCAGCCTCCCGAGTAGCTGGGACTTTAGGCATGCACCACCACACCCAGCTAATTTTTGTATTCTTAGTAGAGATGGGGTTTCACCATATTGGCCAGGCTGGTCTCGAACTCCTGACCTTAATTTCTTGATATTCACTATTTTCTCATAGGATACAACAAAGAAGGCTTCCTGGCCATACAGTATGCTGTGGATAAAGCCATCATGTGGTACCATGCTCAGAATGCAATGACCAACATGTTTGAGAATCTCAATATACTTGTGAAGAGATTCCCATATGGACCCTATATCGAGGACAGGTTCTTCCTAGCCCTTCAGAATGAGTTTTCTGTGTTCTTCGTACTCAGCTTCATGTGCATTGAGCTCATCATCATTAGTTCCATTGTACTGGAGAAAGAGAAAAGACTGAAGGTAACCCTAGCTACTTCAGGTGTATGCCTCTCCTGGGACAGGGGTATGGGGAAGCTGCTAATGAAAAATGACCAGAATAGGAATGAAGCCAAAAGGAGGTTGCTTAAGTGTCCAAGCAACTTCCAAGGTGAGTTGGAACTTGGAAGGTTGTTCACAATTTTAACTTGCTTGCAATCTAGGTGATCCCACCTCTGTTATTACATGAATCCTTGCCTTTAGTCTGAGAATGTCCAGCCTGGTCATTCCTGGTTGGCCAGCACACTGCCTCCCACTAGGTAGGTGTTTGAAAAATGCTTGTGGAATGACTCATGATAAGAGATCTACCCTTCACTATTCACCACCTTGCTTGATGCCCTGAAGGCTGACCTGCAGGGATCCCAGCACATGCTCCCACAAGGAATCTGGCAGGACCTCAGAGGGAAGAAGTAGGAGGATGAGGTCCCTGTGTTGACCTCAGGCCAGCAGGGAGAGATCCCTACAGGTCATTTTGGGCTCAGCTTGTTCCTTAACTGAAGGTCACTGTTCTCACAAGATGTCTTGCTCTACAAGACTCTCCCATTCTGGATTCTGGTAGCCTCTCTTTCTTCTCATCCATTTGGATCCAAGGAAGGTATTCATGCTTTTGCTGCTAGCCCTAGGTTTCTGCACTATCCTGTAGGGTTTTCTGTCTCTGTGCACACATGTGCCTGTTATAAACAAACCCTCTTTGAATTACTGTAATTTGAATATAACAGTTGTTTCCTTTAGGGATCCTGAATGATATACAATTATATGAGATAACTACTGCTATTATTCTTATTTAGTAGAGGAAGTAACTTGAGACAGAGAGAGGTTAAAAATTTCCAGATAATTTTATATGGAACAGTACAACCTAGCCATAAATAACAGTTTTCATTCCCAGATAAAGGGTAAAAGTAAAACAGTTTTCCAGTAATTAAGCTTTAGCTTCTCTGAGTGGAATCTTAGATGAAATATGCCAGAGAGCAATGTGTTCCATTTCCGCTTGGTGCAGAGTCAGGAAAAGATAGTCTGTTGGGGAGTTCTAGAATAGCATTTAGCCCTGGATGCTGATAGGATCAATGTTGTCAGCTCTTCCATTCTATTCAGGTGATGCCCTAAGACCCAACCCAAACTTTCAACTCTTCCTTGGCAGGGACCCAGGAGTAGGCAAGTTTTATTCTAGGAGAAGTCGTTACTATGGGAAATATTCCAGGAGGGAGAATGCCCTGACAGTGTTTGGCCCTAGGACCAAGGTGGGATATGGGGAATGGGGCACTAATGTCATTTCCTTCTTTGAACACTGAATACAACTAATAGAACTCTTTCTTCCTAAACTCCCTCATGTTTATTTAGCATGACTACGTAGATGGATTAAGGAGAATTAAAACACACTGTCCTTAATTTAGGAATGACCCATATCACTCCATCCCTCCCATTCCCCTCACCCTTTCAAGCATAGTCCCTTTGCTCTGGTTGACCGTGTTCCTGTTCTGTTCCCCAAATAGGTATTAGGTATTCTGCTCCTCCTATAGGCAGGCCTCATTGTTTGGCCGCTCTTCTTCAAAATTTATATTACAGTTCACTTCTTTCAAGAAGTCTTTCTAAATTTCATCAGTCTTTCATCCCATCTTCCTATAGTTTGTTGTTTCCACCTCTTAACTGATATCCATGTAATTAGTTGTCCAAATTAACTGACATTCTATCCCCTCTGTAAAACTCTCAGATTGAAGCTCCCAACACACTGCAGCTGGTAGGCTTCTCTCTAGCGAATTTGGGTTTATCTTTTACCTGCTGAGTTGTATGCTTTTTAAAGTTTGTTCCTAAATCTCTTTATACCTGTACTTGTTCTTATAATTTGTAATTTAATTAAATATTATGTAAATAGATGGAGTGGACTGGAGTTACCTTTGAAAATTTAGTTGAATGCTTTGGAAAGATTCAGTAAGGCAGATCTCTAAAAAAAAAATGCTAATAAAGTTCGCGTGAGGCCAGGTGCAATGACTCACATCTGTAGTCTTAGCTGCTTGAGAGGCTGAGGTGGGAGGATTGCTTGAACCCAGGAGTTCAAGGCTACAGGGAGCTATGATCGTACCATTACACGCCAGCATGGACAACAGAGTGAGACCCTGTCTCTAAAAAATGAAAATGATAAAATAAAAAATAAATTTCACGTGGGTGAAACGTCTGTAAAATATGAGAAAAAAATACAGAAACCTGGGCAGAGTCTGTACTACAATGCTTCATGCCTGTATTCATGTCCTCAGTCCACTTTCAAGGCTGTGATCTTTGCTTTATGGGTGGGGCTCACATTGCTCCAATGAGCAGGCCCACAATTCAAGAGAAGAGTTTGTGTTCTGACATCAGAATACCAACACAAATTGTACATTTATATGCTATAAGTAAAAATAAAAATGTAAGGTATGTGTATAGCATTTTTGTGGTTCCCTGCTTACCCAACTTGTTTTTGATTAACCAACTAACTACTAGTTCCATTATTAAAAGGTAAAAAGGCTTCTTCTGTAACTATAGTGTGGCATATACAGTATTATTATCATATATGTGTCTTCAGTACTAGATTGTAAATTTTTAGAAGACAGTACCTTTGCCTTTTATATCTTTTAATTTTTCCTGCATGGTGCCTAGCACAGTGCTTTGCATTTATTCACTTATCAAGTATTGATTGAATGACTTATATTTATGAGGCACATGCATTAGAGATAAACATATAAATGACACAGCCCTTTCTCTCAGGCGATTTACAGCAATAAAACCAAGTGTTACAAAAGAAACCCAAGTGCAAAGGTAATGGAGTGTGTAGATGTTATGTCTGTGTGGAGAATGGGCAAAGCTGACCAGAGAAAGCTTCACAGAGCAGGTAGCTCTTGAACTAGGCTTTGAAAATCAACTAGGATTTTGCTAGTTGAAGAGAATATGAGAGAAAAAAGAAAACAACATATGTAAGAAAAATTTTTTTTAAAGACATCGAGGTCATAGTGCATTCAGTGAATTGCAAAATGTTTTATGTAACCAGGGCATAGGATGCCAAGGAGTTTAGATTTTCTTTTCAGAACTATAGGACTATAGGAGCCATTCACTTATAGTAGACTTACTATTGTAGAAGAAGAATCATGTAATAGGCCTATCTCTACTATATCTAAACCAGGTAAATACCATTCACTGGTTTGTACTTTTCTTTCAAACTCAGTCTCCACCACTCCTATTAGCCACCTCTTCCCAGTATACACACACAACCCTTCATCCCAGTCTTTTGGAGTTTCAGTAACAGACTGCTGAACCAGGCAACCTAGAACTGAGTGTTGAACTGTGTAATGCCTGCTTGTTTTGCTTTCTGTAGGATTACATGTGCGTGATGGGACTGGAAAGCTGGTTACACTGGGTTGCTTGGTTCATCACGTTCTTCATTTCTGTCTTCATTGCTGTTTCTTTCATGACCATTCTCTTCCGCACAGAGGTACATATCTCTTGTCCTTCAAGATGTGCTAAGCTATGAATAGGTGGGAAAGAAATTTGTGTTTTGTGGGTGGTAGTGCTGAAATTCAATATATGATGGGAAACACCATTTTTTTTTTTTTTTTTTTGAGACAAAGTCTCACTCTGTCACCCAGGCTGGAGTGCAGTGGCATGATCTCGGCTCACTGCAACCTCCCAGGTTCAAGCAATTCTCCTGCATCAGCCTCCCAAGTAGCTGGGATTACAGGCACCTGCCACCACGCCTGGCTAATTTTTGTATTTTTAGTAGAGGCAGAGTTTCACCATGTTGGCCAGGCTGGACTCGAGCTCCTGACCTCAAGAGATCCGCCTGCCTCGGCCTCCCAAAATGTTGGGATTATAGGCTTGAGCCACTGCACCCAGCTGGACACACCATTCTTGATGAACACTTGGAAAATCTCAGGTTGTATGTGGTGGTATTCTCTGAAACTTGAGGCATTTAAGCATTTAGAATCTTTAAGATCAGGGAGAGCTTTGTCCTCCTTTCAGCTCCCTCGCCTTCAAGTACTGGACATGGGTGTGATTAATTTCTTTAGTAGACTGGAATGCCAAAAATGTATCTTATAAACTTTAAAACGTAAATTTTATACTCTACAAACAATTAAAAATAGTTATTATAAAAGATAACATTCTTTAATGTCTATGACATCGTTATTTTTCTTTTATATTATCAATGAAATTTGGTGTTAAATTTGCCAACTTGCATTTAATGACTAAATTAAAACCTATTACTTGGATATACGAACATTTACCTTCTAAATTATCAAAATTGGGGCAGGTTGAACAAAGGAAGACAAAGAAACCCAGACTAGTCAGCAAAATATATAAAACAAATGAAATGGCTGGAAACATTTAAAAAAAGAAGATACAAGATATCAAAAGGTATAGCAAAATTATCTGTAATAGTGATCATGACAAATGAGATAAACACACTTATTAAAAGAAAAAAACTTGTCAGGCCATGGTTGCTTAAAAAAAAAAGGATAAAAGAAAAGTTCACATTGGATCAAAAATTAAATCCAAACTTATGCTTTCCAGAAAAGGATACATGTACAGAGCATAATTTGTAAATGGTAATAGATGTGGGAGGAAAGGTCCTGCCTTAAAAAACTATATATATGTGTGTTTCTAAGATGATCTCAGATTTTAAAAACAGTTTCTTCGTTGTTTTCATGGAAGTTTTGCTTTCTTCTTATTTTGTTCATGTAAAAATTATATCTATGATTGTTTTATAGGTGAAAAATGTGGCAATGCTTAAGAACAGTGACCCTAGTCTGATATTTGTTTTTCTAATGTGTTTTTGCCATTGCCACAATTTTCTTTGCATTCATGATCAGCACATTCTTCCAAAGAGGTGAGTCCTGATACAATTTTCTGTCAAGGGGTGTTTATGACTACTTCTTCCAGTAGCATTGCTATTCCCATTATCTACAGCCTTCATTATTATTTCTTGAGAGTCACGTTTTCACTTTTATGGTTATTTTAGCAATAGAAGACTTCCATTCTCCACTGAAGGCTTGTTGAAACATCTCAATATATGTATGTTTTTATATTTCATTTGGCTCCTTAATATAATTTCAAATGGAGGCAGTAAGTCTCAATTTGGAAGGGAATGGAGGTGTAAGACATCCAGGGCAGATAATTTCCCAGGTCTTGATTATGATGTTGGTGCACAACAGTAAAATCGCTTCTAAGACACCATGGTAAGGGAGGAGTTCCTGGACATTTTATTTTATTTATTTTTTGTCAAGAGGAGGTGTTACCTCTAAAACTATTGGTAGAATTGATAAATTACAAAGGACAAAAATAACAGGGAGTAGAGTCAAAGAAACAGTGCAGGAGAATGAATTGTGGGTCAACATGGAGCGGTATAGGTAGAAACATTAATGAAGGACAGGCCCAAGAGTTGGTGACATAAAAAAGGGAGTTCAAGAGAACTGTGACAAAAAATCAAAGTGTAGTATAAATGAAGCCAAACAGCTTATCATTTACATTTCTGAATTTTTTGCATCAAATAGTATGTTCCAGTATGTGGGCCCTGACAAATTGTGACTCTACCAAGATAAGGATGGATTCTTAAAGAGGTCAAATGGGCCGGAACACTATCTCCTGATTCAAACTCTGTATCTAGTTTCCCACATCCGCCTCCATAGCCCTGATGCTCCTCATACATGGCTGATGCTCTCTCCACTGAAGGCATTTGAGGAGCAGCAAAATAGTGAAGCTGTGTCAGAGGTGCCTTTGGCCACCCCTCTGGTATCAGGACTTTAAAAACCAAATGTCAGCCCAGCAGGCACTTGCTGGGCAGGCTCTGCGTGCATCAGGACTGGGGCACAGCAGTGTTTCTGAAAGGATGGTCCTCTCTCAGATATAGACACTGTTGTTCCTGACAGTGTTGACCATTTAGGGAAGGCCTCTCCCCCTACATAGGCCTGTGAGGTTCTCACTGCCTGAAGGGTATCCAGCTACACCCCCAGGCTAAGAGATCAAGGAGGCAAGTCAGGTATGTGTGTGAGTTATTTTTCTGCCTCCCCCTCATCCCTCTCTCCAGAGAGCCTGTTCTGTTTACTTCTGGATCCACAGTGTCTGAATAGTACTTGGCACAGAATAGGCATTCCATAATATCATTGAATGAATGACTGAATTAATAAATGAATTGCAAATACTGCCAAAATGCAGACTGGAAATGATGTATCAGAGCTCTGCCATGGATTTCCGCCAATGGTGGCATGGCATAAAAAAAGCTAAAACTGGCCGGGCGCGGTGACTCATGCCTGTAATCCCAGCACTTTGGGAGGCCAAGGCGGGAGTATCACGAGGTCAGGAGATCAAGACTATCCTGGCCAACACGGTGAAACCCCGTCTCTACTAAAAATACAAAAAATTAGCCAGGCATGGTGGTGGGCGCCTGTAGTCCCAGCTACTTGGGAAGCTGAGGCAGGAGAATGGCGTGAACCTGGGAGGCAGAGCTTGCAGTAAGCCAAGATCGCACCACTGCACTCCAGCCTGGGTGACAGAGCAAGACTCCATCACAAAAAAAAAAAAAAAAAAAAAAATGCTAACACTGCCCTGGGGAAAGTGGCATCACTAAAGGATACATAATGGGATTCAGTAGCCTTGAAGATGCTAAGCAGGGAAGGAAAATCTGGCTGATTGCCTAGGACATCGGACAGCAAAGGGCTTCTGTATCGTAATTGGTGGTAGAAAGGCCCAAAACTTGGCACAGGCATGTTTTGTATCTTAAACGCCATGTCCAGTAAAGTTATGTGGTTTTTTGGTTCTTTTTTGAGTTCTATTTAGTTCTTTTGTTATTATAACTTTACATTAAAAGACTTGTTACATTTACTCTACAATAGTATTACCTTCTCCCCTTCCCCCCCACCCCCAAAAATCATGGATGCTTTCTTATTCACAGCCAAAATTGAAGATCTAACAACCGGAGGGTGATTTGGCAATAAGTATCAAAATCCTTTCAAGTCTTGTCCCATCTTTGACCTGCCAAATCTACTTATATTGATTTAGAATAAGGAAATAATTGGGAAGCAGGCAAAGTTATATCACAGTTTTATACGTGTGAAAAATTGCAAATAACGTAAGCATCCATTAGTCTGGACTGAATCAAGAAATAGGGTATGTTCATAAAAATAAAATCTTTTTAGGCCTTAAAAATGATATAGGGCCGGGTGCTGTGGCTCATGCCTGTAATCTCAGCACTTTGGAAGGCAGAGGCAGGTAGATCACTTGAGCCCAGGAGTTTGAAACCAGGCTGGGCAACATGACAAAACCCCATCTCTACAAAAAATATACAAAAAAATGACGCACACCAGTAGTCCCAGCTACTGAGGTGGGAAGATCACTTGAGCCCAGGAGGTCGAGGCTGCAGTGAGTTGTGATCACACTACCTCCCCGAGCCTGGGCAATAGAGCAAGAGCCTAGCCTGTCTCAGAAAAAAAAAAAAAGATTTTGTTGATGTGGACAAATGGCCTCAATACATTGTTAAATGAAAAAGCCAGTTAGACCAGCCTGGCCAACGTGCTGAAACCTCATCTCTACTAAAAATACAAAAATTAGCTGGGTGTGGTGGCACACACCTATAATCTCAGCTACTCAGGAGGCTGAGGCATGAGAATCACTTGAACTCAGGAGATAGAGGCTGTAGTGAACTGAGATCACGCTGCTGCACTTTAGCCTGGGCAACAAAGCCAGACCCTGTCTCAAAAAAAAAAAAAATGCCAGTTAGAAAACTAGAATTTATACTTATATTCTCATTTGTGTTAAAAAATAAATGAGTACATTAATTAATAATTAAAATAAATTTTTGAGTACATTTATTTTTTACATAAAAAATACCTAAGGCTATATAGCAAAATGTTAACAGAAGTTTTTTTTTTTTTTATTGTTGTTGTTGTTTTTGAGACAGAGTCTCACTCTCTCGCCCAGGCTGGAGTGCAGTGGCATGATCTCAGCTCACTGCAACCTCCTGGGAGCGTCTTTAAAATGAAAACTTGTGTTTCTCTATTCTCAACACTTCTGACACCAAATGTATGTGGAGTTTTCCCACACCAACCAATTCTCCAACTCTGCGGATAGCAACTGAGTGTCCTACAATTCAGTTCTTAATGCTAACTATCTAAAGTTAATGCAGACTCCACAGGTTTAAGGCTCAGTCTCACAAGATTGCCCCCATCCCTGACTTCAGATGTCAGTTGCAAGTTCCAGGTTGTTACCTGTACTTCTGACCAACTGGCTGTTGTTTGGGGGTTCTGACAACCCCCTCCTTAGGTTTGATAATTTGTTATAAAAGCTCACAAAACCGTTTATTATAGAGGGTATTATGAAGGATACACATGAACAACCAGATAAAGAGGTACACAGGACAAGGTATGTGAAAAGCGGTGCAGAACTTCCATGCCCTGTCCTAGTATACCACCTTGGCAGCACCTCAGTGTATTCACCAACCCGGTAACTCTTCAGAGCCCATAGTTTAGATATTTTTAGGCAGGCTGCATCATGTGGTCATGACCAGTTATTAGCACAGCCTCCAATCCCTCTCCCATTCCCTGGAGGATTGGGGGTGAGGCTGAAATTTCCAAGCTTTTTTTTTTTTGAGACGGAGTCTTTCTCTGTTGCCCAGGCTGAAGTGCAATGGCGTGATCTTGGCTCCTCCACCTCCCAGGTTCAAGCGATTCTCCTGACTCAGCCTCCTGAGTAGCTGGGATTACAGGTGCCCACCACCAGGCCCAGCTAATTTTTTAAATTTTATTTTTAGTAGAGATGAGGTTTCACCATGTTGGCCAGGCTGGTCACGAACTCCTGACCTCAAGAGATCCACCCGCCTCAGCCTCTGAAAGTGCTGGGATTACAGGCATGAGCCACCACGCCTGGTCTGAAATTTCCAAGCTTCTAACCATGGCTTGGTCTTTCTGGTGACTAGCTCACATCCTGAAGCTGTCCAGGAGCCCACCAAAAGTTGCTTCCCTAGAACAAGAAGATGCTCCTATCACTCAGGAAATTCCAAGGGAGTTGGGAATTCTGTGCAAGAAACCAAATCAAATATCAAATCAAAGACCAAATATTAGAACAAAAGATGCTTCTAGCAGCCTTGTCACTCAGGAAATTACAAGGGCTTTAGGAGCTCAGTGCCAGGAACCAGGGCAGAGACCAAATATATATTTTTTATTATGTCACAGTCTTGAAACCTCTTCTGGACACTATTCCTTAAACATTCAGGAAGGGTGAAGGGCATGGCATTTAAGTCAAGATTTCTGAGTTAAAGGATTTCTACAAACGACTGTATTTGAATTTTTATATGTTTTTTACTTTTTATTGAGACAAAATTCACATAACGTGAAATTCATCATTTTACTCATTTTACAATATTCAATTCAGTAGTTTTTAGTATACTCACAGTGTTTTGTTGTTTTGTTGTTGTTGTTGTTGTTTTTCAGAGTCTCACTCTGTCACCCAGGCTGGAATGCAGTAGCACCATCTCAGCTCGCTGCAGCCTCCACCTCCTGGGTTCAAGCGATTCTCGTGCCTCAGCCTCCCAAGTAGCTGGGATTACATGCACCTGCAACCATGCCTAGCTAATTTGTGCGTGTGTGTGTGTTTTTTTTTTGAGACGGAGTCACACTCTGTCACCCAGGCTGGAGTGCAGTGGCGCAATCTTGGCTCACTACAACTTCTGCCTCCCGGGTTCAAGTGATTCTCCTGCCTCAGCCTCTTGAGTAGCTGGGACTACAGGCGCATGCCACCACACCCGGCATTTTTGTATTTTTAGTAGACACAGGGTTTCACCATGTTGGCCAGGATGGTCTCAATCTCCTGACCTCATGATCCACCCACCTCGGCTTCCCAAAGTGCTGGGCCTGGCCTAATTTTTATATTGTTAGTAGAGATGGGGTTTCGCCATGTTGGCCAGGCTTGTCTCAAACTCCTGACCTCAAGTGATCCACCCACCTCAGCCTCCCGAAGTGCTAGGATTACAGGTATGAGCCACCGTGCCCAGCCTGTATACCCACAATGTCATGTAACCATCACCACTATCTTATTGCAGAACATTTTCATTGCCCACAAAATAAACTTAAACACATTATGAGTGACTTCCCATTGCTCCCTTCCCCTAGTCCCTGGCAACCACTAATCTGCTTTCTGTTTCTATGGGTTTGCCTATCCTGGATATTTCATATAAATGGAGTCATACAATATGTGGCTTTTTATGTCTGGCTTATTTCACTTAACATAATGTTTTCAAGGTTTATCCATATTTTAGTATATATTTGTACTTCACTCCTTTTAATAGCTGCATAATATCCATTCTGCTCACCTGAATGTTTGCCCATTCCTCAGCTGGTGGACATCGGGTTGCTTTCACCCTTTGGCTATTGTGAATAGTGCTGCTGTGAACATTAGTGTTCACGTTTTTGTTTGAACACCTATTTTCAGTTATTTTGGGTAAATATCTATAAGTGAAATTAATGGGTCAGATGGTAACTCTATGTTTAAATTTTTTGTTTGTTTGTTTGTTTTACTTTTTGAGAAATGGCCGTTAGTGTGAAGTAGTACCTTGTGGTTTTGATTTGCATTTCTCTGTTGACTAATAATGTTGAGCATCTTTTCATGTGCTTATTGGCTATTTGTATACTTCTTTGGAGAGATACCTATTCCAGTCCTTTGCCTGTTTTTTTGGTTGGGTTCTTTATCTTTTTGTAGTTGAGCTGTAAGAGGTTTTTTTGTTTTTGTTTTCTTTCCATTTTTTTTTTTTTTTTTGAGATGAAGTCTCACTCTGTCACCCAGGCTGGAGTGCAATGGTGTGATCTTGGCTCACTGCATCCTCTGCCTCCCAGGTTCAAGCGATTCTCCTGCCTTAGCCTCCTCAGCAGCTGGGGTTACAGACGTGCACCACCACGCCTGGCTGATTTTTTTTTTTTTTTTTTGTATTTTTAGTAGAAACAGGGTTTCACCATGTTGGCCAGGCTGGTTTCAAACTCCTGACCTCAGGTGATCCACCCGCCTCAGCCTCCCGAAGTGCTGGGATTACAGATGTGAGCCACTGTGCCCAGCTTTTTTTTTTTTTTTTTTTTTTTTTTTTTTTGAGACAGCCTCTCACCTCTCACTCTGTTGCCCAGGCTGGAGTGCAGTGACAGGATCTCACCTCACTGCAATCTCTGCCTCCCAGGCTCAAGTGATCATCCTGCCTCAGCCTCGCAAGTAGCTGGGACCACAGGTACAGGCCAATTGCCTGGCTAATTTTTGTATTTTTTTGTAAAGATGGGGTTTTACCATGTTGCCCAGGCTGGTCTCAAACTCCTGAGTTCAAATGATCCTCCCGCCTTCGTCTTTCAAAGTGCTAAGTGAGATTATAGTCGTGAGCCACCACACCCAGCCTGTAAAAAGTTTTTAAGTGTATATTCTAGATCCCAGGCCCTTGTTAGTTATATGATTTGCAAATATTTTCTCCTACTCTGTGGATTGTCTTTTCCCTTTATTGATAGTATTTTTTGATACACAAAAGTTTTAAATTTTGATGAAATCTAATTTATCTTTTTTTATTTGTTACTTATGCTTTTGCTATTATATTTTTAAAATTATTGTCTAGGATTTATACTTATATTTCTTTTTAAGATTTCATAGCTTTGGTTCTTAGATTTAGATCTTTGGTCCATTATGAGTACATTTTTGTATATGGTGTGAGGTATGGGTCTACATTTATTCTTTTTCATATAGATATTAAGTTATCTCAGCACTATTTGTTGAAAAGACTATTCCTTCCCCGTTGAATGGTCATGGCACCCTTGTAAAAAGTCTATTTACCATAGATATATGGGATTGTTTCTAGACTCCCAATTCTATTCCATTGTTCCATATGTCTGTTGTTATACCAGTACCACAATGTCTCAATGACTGTAACTTTCTAGGAAGTTTTGAAATTAGGAAATATGAGTCCTCCAACTTTGTTCTTCTTTTTAAGATTGTTTTGGCTATTCTGAGTCCCTTGCATTTCTATATGAATTTTTAGGATCAGCTTGCCTATTTTTGCAAAATAATAATAATAATAATAAGGTATTGGAATTTTAGTAGGGATTACATTGAATCTCTAGATTGCTTTGTGTTTATTTTTATTTTTTTGAGATGGAGTCTTGCTCTGTTGCCTAGGCTGGAGTGCGAAGGCTCAATCTCAGCTCACTGCAACCACTGCCTCCTGGGTTCAAGTGATTCTCCTGCCTCTGACTCCCGAGTAGCTGGGATTACAGGTGTGTGCCACCCTGCCTGGCTAATTTTCTTGTATTTTTAGTAGAGACAGAGTTTCACCATGTTGGCCAGGCTGATCTCGAACTCCTGACCTCAGGTGATCCACCCACTTCGGCCTCCCAAAATGCTGGGATTACAGGCATGAGCCACTGCACCCAGCCTCTAGATTGCTTTGGATAGTAATGTCATATTAACAAAATTAAGTGTTCCAATCTATGAACACAAAAGGTATTTCCATTTATTTAGGTCTTCTTTAATTTCTTTCAGCCATGTTTTACAGTTTTCAGTGTACTTGCCTTTCTTGCACTTCCTTGGTTAAATTTATTTCTAAATATTTTCTCTTTTGTGATACTAATGTAAATGGAATTTATTTTTGTAGTTTCATTTTTGGATTGTTCATTGCTAGTGTAAAGAAATACAACTCCCATTTGTATATTTATCTTATATCCTGACATTTTCCTAGGCTCATTTATTAGCTCTAATAGCTTTTTGTGGATTCTTTAATGTTTTCTATATATAAGTTTATGTGATCTGCCAAGAGGCAACAGTTTTACGTCTTTCTTTCAGTCTCGATGACTTTTTTTTTCTGGCTAATTTCCCTGGCTACAGCTTCCAGTAAAATGTTGAATAAAGTGGCAAGAGCAGACATCCTTGTCTTGTTCCTGATCTTTGTGGGGGAAGCTTTCAGTTTCACTATTAGGTGTGATGCTATCTGTGTTTTTTTCATAGATGCCTTTTATCATGCTGAGGAAGTTCCTTTCCATTCCTAGTTTGCTGAGTGTTTTTATGATGAAAGTGTGTTGGATTTTGTCAAATGCTTTTCTGTGTCTACTGAGATTATCATGTGATTTCGACCCTTCTTTCTGTTAATATGCTATATTACTGCAGTGCAGTTTGACTCTAACAATGGGCTGGGTGTGGTGGCTCATGCATGTAATCCCTGCTCTTAGGGAGACAGAGGCGGAAGGATAGCTCGAGCCCAGGAGTTCAAGGCTTGCCTGGGCAATATAGCGAGACCCCATTCTCCAAAGAAAAAAGGAGAAAAAAAAGACCAAAAAAAAAAAGTGTGACTTTAACAATAGAGTTAGCATAGGCTTCACACATTAGAGGTATAGTCCCCCACAAGATTGCCCCCACTTTGGAACCCACAAGCTTGGAGGTTCCCAAACAAACAAAGCACTTCTGACAAACTGGCTGCAACTGTGGAAGTCCCACTATTCTCTCAGGTTTGTTAATTCACTAGAACGACTGACAGAACTCAGGAAAGTACTATACTTATGATTATAGTTCTATTCTAGAGGATACAATTCAGGACAGGCCAACAAAATAGCTGCATGGGTGGGGTCTGGGAGAGTCCCAAATGCAAAGCTTCTGTGTCCTCAGGAAGTAGCACCCTCCTAGCATATTGGTGTCTATTGGGGTAGCTCACCTAAGCTTTGAGTATCCAGTTTTTATTGGGGTTTTATTACACAAGCATGAATGATTGAAGCATTGGCCACATCATTGAACTCCATCTCCAGCATTCTTTCCACAACCCAGGAAACTCGGAGGCAGGCTGACATCACATAGCTCAAAGCCCCAGCCTTCTAATCAGATGGCTGGTCTTTCTAGTGTGACCATCCCACATCCTGAGTCACCTCCTTAGCATAAACTCAGGTATGACGATGGTGGGGTGGAGATCCACTGTGAGTAACAAAGATACTCTTATTACTCCAGAAATTTTAAGCATTTACAGGCTTCTTTCCAGGAACCAGGGACAAAGGCCAGCCAGTTCTTTATTATAAAAACTGAAACACTGGTTTTTCATGTGTTCAGCCTCCCTTGCATTCCTGAGATAAATCCCACTTGGTTGTGATGAATAACCCTTTAACATGCTGCTGTATTTACTTTTTAACATCATAAGTTTATTTACATGGTTCAAATGCAAAAGCCTTTGTCCATCTCTTTCCCTGAAGGTAATGAGTTTCTGGTGTAAGTTTTTATGTATATGTATACACACAACAAAATGTTCGCTGGTCAGGGTCGGCCTCCCGCCAGGAGCCCTGCATCTCCCTGCGTCCCCTGTCGTTGCAGCTGAAGGGCCTGTCACGTCAGAAGTGCCCTGAAGAAGTCAAGCAGATGCTGCACATCATTGGCCTGGAGGACAAGTGGAACTCACGGAGCCGCTTCCTGAGCGGGGGCACGAGGCGCAAGCTCTCCATCGGCATCGCCCTCATCGCAGGCTCCAAGGTGCGGCGGTGGGACTGGAGGCAGTGGGTTCCCCTCCTGCTCGACCTGGGACTACAGGCACCTGCCACCACGCCTGGCTAATTTTTTGTATTTTTAGTAGAGATGGGATTTCACCGTGTTAGCCAGGATGGTCTCAATCTGCCGACCTTGTGATCTGCCTGCCTCGGTCTCCCATAGTGCTGGGATTACAGGCGTGAGCCACCGCGCCTGGCCTACTTTCTATTTCTTTTTTAAAAAAAAATGGCTGGGCACAGTGGCTCATGCCTGTAATCCTAGCACTTTGGGAAGCCGAAGCGAGTGGATCACCTGAGGTGAAGAGTTCGAGACCAGCCTGGCCAACATGGGGAAACCTCGTCTCTACTAAAAATACAAAAATTAGCCGGGCATGGTGGCAGGCATCTGTAATCCCAGCTACTTGGGAGGCTGAGGCAGAAGAATCGCTTGAACTCAGGAGGTGGAGGTTGCAGTGAGCCGAGATCATGCCATGGCTCTCCAGCCTGGGCTTCAGAGAGAGACCCTGTTTGAAAAAAAAAATTTAAAAATAAAAAATAAAAAAATAAAAATTATTGGGTAATATTTTATACCTGTAAATATATGTTTCATATATGTAATTATGAAGTGTAAATAACAGAATGAGCACTAGTGAACCCTCTATGCAACCTAAGAACTAAGACATAGCGATAACTTTTTACCCTAACCATACTCAACCCCACAACATCAGTTACGTAGTTAACCATTTCTTTCTTCTTGAAACACTCTTCTCTCTTGGCTTCCTTGGCAAAATTTACTCCTTGGGAGTTTTACTCCTACCTGTCTGGCCACTCCCAAGTGGCAGTGGGAAAGAATGGGAGACAAGCAGTGTTGAGAGAGGTGGTTATGAAAAGGTCAGTTAAGAATTCTTTACATTTGAAAGTCCCCTGAGCCACCCTAGTGGAGACATCAAGAAGGCAGTTGGATGTGAATGAAGCTGGGCATTGAGGAGAGGGTCAGCCTGGAAATGCATGGGAGTCATCTGCTTGTAGAAGTATTTAAAGTTGTGGGAAGGGATACAGTCAGGTAGGAAGAAAACATAGAGAAAGAAACAAAGGAGCTTACAAACAGTTCCTGAAGCACTCCTAAAATTCGAGGTTCCACAGAGAGGGACCTTGCAAAGAGCCCTGGAGAAAAGAAGCCTCATAAAGATGAATGGAGAATAAGCACAAATATGTAAAATTGGAATTGAGAATTGGGGGAAAAAACCCATAGATACCAAAAAATTAGAAGACAATATTTTGTACAGTTTTAAACTAATATATTAGAAAACCTGGATATAATGGTAGATTGTCCAGAAAAATAATTTTATTAAAATTGACTCAATAAATACCAAAAAGTTTTTATAAACCTGATCACTTTTATCAAATATTTAAAGAAAATATAATTTTGATTTTATTCAAAGTCTTCCAGAGAACATTAAAAAAATACAGGCTGGGAGTAGTGGCCCATGCTTATAATCCCAGCACTTTGTGGGGCTGAAGCAGGAGGATCACTTGAGCCCTGGAGTTTGAGAACAGCTTGGGCAACACAGGAAGACCTGTCTCAACAGAAAAAAAGAAAGAAAGAGAGAGAAGGAAAGGAAGGAAGGAAGGAAGAAAGAAAGAAAGAAAAGAAAGAGCCAGGCTTGGTGGTGCACATCTGTAGTCCCAGCTACTCGGGAGGCTAAGGCAGAAAAAACGCTTGAGCCTGGGAAGTCAAGGCCACAGTGAGCCGTGATCATGCCACAGTACTCCAGCCTGGGCAAAAGAGTGAGACCCTGTCTCAAAAACAAACAAACAAAATCTCCCTGCTCCTTTTTACTAATATGGGTTAATATAATCTAGCAGATCACTGAAAGAATACTGCATCATGTAGTTCATTGAAAGACTACTATACCATATTGAAAGGATTGTTTGATAGTATCATTTATCAATAAAATTTCCCATAATATGTCAAAAAGAAATCACCATGTATTCATCCACATATAATAATTTACTTAGGAATGCAGATAAGAGCATGGCCAGCTAGGAGAGGCCTGAGTCCTTAACCCCACCTCCCTTCAGAGAGCACAGTGCTGCAGTAGCTGGCCCCAAGTCTGATGCAGCCAGGGCAGCTTTCCCTGTGAGGCCTACCAGGTAAAACCTTGTAATTACCTATAGTCAGGCCTGAAAAATCATACATGGGTTTTTAATCATGAGCCAGACTCCTCAACACACAAATGAAATCTCATCATAAATTTAAAAACAAAAGTCACTTCTGCTTCCAGTCATGATGGAGTAACTGATAAAGAGCATACCCTCCCACTAAAACTTGACAAAAATATATGCAGCCATTTCAGATATTAAGCATTAGGAAGTCCAGGACCATGTTTGATTCTTGAGAGAAGAGAAACACTAAAGAGAGACCTATATTTGCCCCAGCTCTTTGGCTTGGGCACTTTCCAAAACATGGCCCAGAAAAGTTAAGGCAAATTGGGGTGTAGTAGTGAACTTGCTGAGCTGAGAAGGTAGAGATGAGAGGTCAGAGCTCCTGAAGTGTCTGGACTTTGTGGGACTAGGACAGGAGAAGAGAAAGCTGGTAAGAAAGGGAGGGCCCCAAAAGTCTCTGTGCAGGTTCACTTGAATCTGTGGCTGAGGGCTGGGCTGTACAAGAGCAGGCTAAGAGTTCATGGTGCATAGCACAGAGCAGCTACTGTGAGCCTGAGCTGTTGACTCAGCTGGGCTGTTGGCTCTGCTGGGCTGTTGACTCAGCTGGGCTGTTGACTCTGCGGGGCTATTGGCTCTGCCTCTTAAATAGTGTGGATACTTCCTTTTTCATGAAAGATGGTTGACATTTGTAGCTGAGCAGCTTCATTTGCCTGCTTCCTGCTTGTAGGAGGTTGACTAGAGGCCACTTTTCACTTTGAACTCTCTCTGTCCTTTTTTGTGTAAGCTGATACAATTTATTTAAATACTTTGTAGGTTTCCTGTGTATCACATTATGAAATACAGTTTGTTAGACTATGGCCACACTCACAATATCTTCAACACAAGTCTGTCTACCTTGGGCTGAGAGCCATGGTGATATGGGACAACACCGTTATGATTTTAATTTTTTTAAATTATTCTATTTTTTTGAGATGGAGCCTCACTCTGTCACCCAGGCTGGAGTGCAGTGGTGTGATCTCGGCTCACTGCAACCTCCAGCTCCTGGGTTCAAGTGATTCTCCCACCTCAGCTTCCCGAGTAGCTGGGATTACGGGCGTGCACCACCACACCCAGCTAAATGTTTGTTCTTTTTTAGTAAAGATGGGATTTCACCATGTTGGCCAGGCTGATCTCAAACTTCTGACCTCAGGTGATCCGCCTGCCTCGGCCTCCCAAAGTGCTGGGATTACAAGCATGAGCCACCGTGCCCAGAACCATTGTGGTTTTTAAAAGCTTTTGTCCAGATGATGAGAGTCTGTGAGCAGTGGTATGTGTGCTGCTAAATATTTAGCTATTCTCCATGAAAAAAAGTATGCATATATATGTATATAATTGTATTATAAATTTTACTGATATAAAGAATGTGTAGCACACAATTTACAAATCATGATAAAATATACAGTATTTATTGTAACTTTCATTTAGCCAATTTAGTCTCACAGTACGTTTATGTTGATGTTTGCCAAACTCTCATATTCATAGTCAACTATGGTTGCAGTTCAGCTATTATTTGCCAGGTTTTTTTTTAATGCTAGTCATCATATAATGGCATGACATTCTTTTAAACATTCTAACACTTTCTTGAGTCTAAACAGCCAACAAGACAATTAGTAAGACCTGATTTGCAGCTTTTGCTGATGTCTGTGGTGTAAATACTCCCACCACAGCCAATTTCATGTTACCAGAGTGAAATTACTGAATGTGGCATTGGGAAGAAATGTTCAGTAACACTCTGTAATATTCCTACCCTAAAGACACAATAGAGTTAAATAACCTCAAGAACATAGATAATAGTATTAAATACAATGGAGTAAAAGAATGAGAAATCAGTGAGTTTTAATTAATACCTTCCCTTTACTGTGATTCATTAATTTTAAATTTATATAACAATTTTTTTAGATGGTTGTAACAACCAGCTCACAGAATTTCTGAAAATTTAACAATTGGCTCTCAAGAGCTTGTATAAGTCAGCTTCAGCACACCACATTTGAGAGGTGCACTTTTAAACCTTTCTGAGGTCTTGACAAAGGACCTTATAGCTGCACAGTTAATCTGATATTTATCCTGAAAAAGTATTTTATTGGCATCATTTTGGCTTTCATTTTTGTTCTGAGAAAAATGAGAACCTTTTCCAAACTGGAAATACTGTCCTGGGCTCGCTCGCGCGCTCGCTCTCTCCCTCTCTCTCTCTCTCTCTCTCTCTCTCTCTCTCTCTCTCTCTCTCTCTCTCTCTCTCTCTCTCTCCCCCTCTCTCTCTATATATATATATATTTTTTTTTTCTTTTTGAGACAGAGTCTTGCTCTGTCATCCAGGCTGGAGTACAGTGGCATGATTTAGGCTCACTGCAACCTCCGCCTCCCAGCTTCAAGCTATTCTTCTGCCTCAGCATCCTAAGTAGCTGGGATTACAGGCACCTGCCACCACGCCTGGCCAATTTGTTGTATTTTTAGTAGATGGAGTTTCGCCATGTTGGCCAAGCTGGTTTCGAACTCCTGACCTCAGGTGACCCACCCACCTCGGCCTCCTAAAGTGCAGGGATTACAGGCATGAGCCACCGTGCCTGGCCTTTTTTCTCTAAACTTCTGATGAACATTTGATTATTTCCTTTTTAAATTTATTTCTCTCGTGGTTAAATCATAGGCAGCTATAAGAAACCAGTTGGCACTTTCAACATTATAACTGGAAATCTCCATAGGAACTTATCCACAAGCTCATTAAATACCCTTTCAGTCTTTCTTGTTACTGCAGGTAAGAGTGTTGCCAAACCTTCTGCACCAAATAACATGAGAAATAACAATTTCCTCACTGTTCTTCCAGCCTCTGTCTAGAGTTCCCTTGAGGCTCCTCTTGCCTTCATCCTGCTATCTGGTCCCACAGCCATGCCAGATGTTGTAGGTTTTTATCACAGTGCTTCTGGTGCCAAATTTTGTTTCAGTTGTATACTATATAACAAATTATCCCCAAGTTTTCTGACTTAATATGACAACCATTTTACTGCCGATCATGATTCTGTAGCTTGCCTGGGCTCAGCTGGACAGACATTATGCTCTAAATAATGTTGGCTGGGGCTACAGGTATCTGGGGCCTAGAATGGGTTGGAATATCCGAGATGGTTCATTCTCATGTCTGGGATGATGGTACTGGCTATCAACTGGGAGCTCACTAGGGCTGCTGACTGGCGCACCCAGTACCCCTCCATGTAGCTTCTCGGTGTGGTTTGAGTGTCTCATAGCATGACAGCTGAGTTCCAAGAAGAAGCATCCCAAGAGTGCATGTTTCAAAAGAAAGCAAAGACAGCCACATCTCTTAAGGCCTGGGCTCAGAAATACCAACACAACACTTCCGTTACATTCTATTGCTCAGAACAGCCAAAGGGGAGGGGAAGTAAGCACCACTTCTTGATGTGAGACGTGCCATGCTCAATCAGGGAGGGCAGAAATTGTTAGGCCATCTTCTCAGAGTAGCTACGTCACAGAAATAGAGACAGTGCATAATGAGAGTCAGTACACCAGGAAGACCTAACAGTTGTTTATGTGCATGTGCCTCATAACAGAGCTTCAAAATACATAAAGAGAATGTTGACAAAAATAGATGAAGTCAAAATCCCAACCATTTTGGAGATTATGGTACCCTTTCCTCAGTGATTTATAGAGCAAGAAGACAAAAAACTCACTAAGGATATAAAATATTTTGATAATACTGTCATCACACTTACTTCCTGTAGATAGACACTACAGACTACAGCTGCAGAACACCCATTCTCTCCAAATGCCTATGGAATATTTACCATAATGGATTACTTGGGCCCTCCCCTACCAGCTTCTCCTCTCTTGTCCTAGTCCCACAAAGTCCATACATTTCAGAAGCTCTGACCTCTCATCTCTACCTTCTCAGCTCAGCAAGTTCACTGCTATACTCTGATTTGCCTTTACTTTTCTGGGCCATGTTCTAGAAAGTGCCCAAGCCAAAGAGCTGGGGCAAATATAGGTCTCTCTTTAGTGTTTCTCTTCTCTCAAGAATCAGTCATGGTCCTGGACTTCCTAATGCTTAATATCTGAAATGGCTTCATATATATTTTTGTCCAGTTTTAGTGGGAGGGTATGCTCATGTGAAATAAGTCCAAATAAATTTCAAAAAATTGAAATCATGTGGATTATGATCTCTGACTACAAGAGAATTAAATTAGAAATTGATTACAATAAGATATCTAGATAATTGGCTGGGCGTGGTGGCTCACACCTGTAATCCCAGCACTTTGGGAGGCCAAGGTGGGTGGATCACTTGAGGTCAGGGGTTCGAGACCAGCCCGACCAACATGGTAAAACCCTATCTCTACTAAAAATACAAAAATTAGCCTGGCATGGTGGCGCGCGCCTGTAATCCCAGCTACTCAGGAGACTGAGGCAGGAGAGTCGCTTCAACCCAGGTGGCGGAGGTTGCAGTGAGCTGAGATCGTACCACCGCCCTCCAGCCTGGGTGACAGAGTGAGACTCCATCTCAAAAAAAAAAAAGAGATATCTAAAAAATCCACAAATATTTGAGAGTTAAACAACATACTTCTGAATAACTCATGGGTCAAAGAAAAAGTGGAGGCCGGGCACGGTGGCTCACGCCTGTAATCCCAGCACTTTGGGAGGCCAACGCAGGTGGATCACAAGGTCAAGAGATTGAGGCCATCCTGGCCACCATGGTGAAACCCCGTCTCTACTAAAAATACAAAAATTAGCTGGGCGTGGTGGCGTGTGCCTGTAGTCCCACCTACTCAGGAGGCTGAGGCAGGAGAATCGCTTGAACCCAGGAGGCAGAGGTTGCAGTGAGCCGAGATTGCGCCACTGCACTCCAGCCTGGCAACACAGTGAGACTCCATCTCAAAAAAAAAAAAAAGAAAAAAAAAGTGGAAAATATTTTTAACTGAATGATGATGAAAATACAACGTATCAAAAATTTTCAGATGCTACTGAGGCAGTGCTTAGACAGAAGTATATAGCTTTTAAAAACTTACATTTGAAAAGAAAAGGTGCTTAAAATCATTTACCTGTTTCCAACTGAAAAGGTAGGAAAAGAAGAGAAAATTAAACCCGGATTATGTGGAAGAGAAGAAATGAAAAATATAGGGGGAGAAAATAATGTAATAAGAAACAAAAAGAAAATTGAGGAAGGCCAAAATGCTAAAAAGCTAAAAAGCAAAAAGTTATTTTAAAAGATTAATAAAATTGATAAATTATATTGATAAACCATTAAATGATAAACCATTAATTCCAAGACCATTAAAGAAAAAAAGAAAATTAACTAGCATCAGTAAGGAAAGAACTGCTATAGTTACAGAGCCTAGAGTTACAAAAAGGATAATAATAAAATATCACATGTAAATAAATTAGACACTTTAGGTAAAATGGACTGATTTCTTAAAAAATGCAATTTACCAAAACTTACAAAATGAAGCAGAAAAATCTGAATAACCATATATCTATTCATGAAATTGAATTTGCAATCAAAAGTATTCCCAAAAAGAGAACTCCAGATTCTATGAAACATTGAAGAAAAAAATAATCTCAATATTTTAGAAAATAGAGAAGGAAACACTTCCCAACTCATTTTAAGGCCAGCACAACCCTGATACCAAAACCTGGAAAAGTCCCTATGACAACAGGAAATTACAGACTAATATCCTCATGGACATAGACATAAAAGCCTTTAACAAAACACAAGTTGGGGAGTGGACTTATCTGGAGGCTTTGTTCACATGTCTGTGCCTTGGCATGGATTCAGCCTGGTTTCAAGGTAGTGAGGCATCTTACCTGGTGGCTTGGGGCTCCCAAAGAAATCAAGATACCTGAAGGCTTCTTCTACCCAACATCCATCACTTGCATCGCATCCTCTCAGTCAAGCAAGACACTAAGGCCAGCCCAGATAAAAGGGAATTATAGGCCACCTCTCAGTGGGAAAAGTAGCAAAGAATTTGTAGCTATCATTTATCTACTGTGTTATTCAAGATAAACGAAAACATATGTCCAGACACAGGACACATAGAAGAACATTTATAGCTGCTTTATGCATAAGCATCCTTACACAGGAACAATCCAAATGTCTATCAACAGGAGAATAGATATATTCCTTTTGTTGAATGCTGCTCTGCAATTTACGAGAATGAACTAATGCATGCAACACGGTTTAACCTCAAAAACATGTTACATGGATGAAGCAAGAGATGAAAAGACCATATGATTCCATTTACAGGAAGAGCAAGAAGAAGTAAAACTAATCTAAAATTTAGGACATTTGGTTGTCTGAGGGCAAGAGAGGGACTCATCAAAGGGGACATGGGGGCATTTTGTAGGGTGATGGAATGTTCGGTGTCTTGATTAGGGTGATATTACACATTTGTCAAAACTCATCAAACTATACATGTAAGAACAAGATAGTTTACCTAAATTCTGCCTCAATATTTTAAAATGGATACTGTGATCTTGTTGGCAAGACAGTAGCAATAGCATGAGTACAATTTCAGTAACTGGAAACTGAATGAAGAGCAAGATAGTGAACACACTGAGGGTATGACTGTTGATCATATTCAGTAAATAGTATTTGCTGAATATTTAACACAGGGGGGCTACTTTGCTAAGCATCTTTACATTTTTCTCAATCCTTACAACTTTTTGAATTAGGTAATATCTGTCTTACAGGTGAGGAAAGATTTGGAAAGGTGAAACAACTAGCTCAAAGTCACAAAACTTGTAAGTGACAGAGTCTAGACTCAAACCCAGCCATGATTAGTTTATAACCATTGTCTGCCCACAGGGACACACACAAAGCCCCTGCAGACCTCGTATAGGCATCTGGCATGTGTGTCTGGTTTCTTAAAAGTTGGACACTAGGTTGTGAGAGAATAGAAGCCTTCATTGTAGAACATTATGATGGATTTCTTAATATCACAAAAAAAGCCACGATTCTTTTAATTTTAAAAAAATGGAAAGCATGTTTGAGAAAGGTTTTAACATTAGCAGGCTAAAAGAATTAGCTCCTTTCCTCACTTAAATAGCAATTAAAACCACTCTCTCTGGAGATGAAAGGCCTGAGCTTGAGTCCTGGCTTTTCTGCTTCTGGCTGTGTGGCCTCAGGGAAGTTTCTTAACTTCTCAGCACTGTCCTCAAAGAGCTGTTGAAAGCATCCACAGACCTTAATACAGAGTTAATAGGTAAAAAAGCTGTGAAGGGCCCCTGACATTCACATAGTTATAAAGCTAATGACAAAGCTGGTGTTTGAAAAAATATGTTCTTGACTCCAAAGTCCATGCTTTTTCCCCAGTAGAGAGCCAAGGGCAGTGATGAAAGGGATTCACCTTACACCTTTCAGGACTAAAACCATTTCTTTCCTTCCAGGTTTGAATCTCTATTTACTGACTTGGAACTGAGGCAGGGAGAGCTGGGCATCTCCAGCTTTGGGGCCTCTGTCATGACCATGGAGGATGTCTTCATAAGGTAAGCACATATAAAACTGTAAGACTCCAAGGTTCTTAGGGTTGGAAGGGATCTTAAAGGTCATCTGTCTAAACATTGCCTGATGCTTGAATCTTTTCTGTAGCAACTTCACTGAATGGCCTTCCAGCCTCTGACTAGTACTTCCAATAATAGGGATACCTGAATCTTGGCTCACTGCAGCCTCTGCATCCCAGGTTCAAGCAATTCTCCTGCCTCAGCCTCCTGAGTAGCTGGGGCTACAGGCGCCTGGCACCACACCCGACTGATTTTTGTATTTTTAGTACAGATGAGGTTTCACTATGTTGGCCAGGCTGGTCTCAAACTCCCGACCTCAAGTGATCTGCCTGCCTCGACCTTCCAAAGTGCCTGAGATTACAGGTAATTTTTGTATTTTTAGTAGAGATGGGGATTCACCATGTTGGCCAGGCTGGTCTCGAGCTCCTGACCTCAAGTGATCCACCCACCTTGGCCTCCCAAAGTGCTGGGATTACAGGTATGAGCCACTGCACCTGGTCTTTAAACAAATTTTATTGATACATAATGTGCATATGTCTGGGATACATGTGATATTTTGATACATGCATATTCTACTTGAGACTTGATTGATGTCTGGCTATGGAAATCTTCCATGAGTTTAGAATCCCCAGCTATTATTATCTGTTCATACAGGGCCTCTGCTCAAATATCTCCTCTCGTTTTGGAACTGCAATTAGACATATTAGATCTTATCACTCTACTATGTGAATTTTAACTTTTTAAATATTTTCCAACTCTTTGTCTCTCTGAGCTGCACTCTACGTAATATCTTCTGATCTACATCCAGGTCGTTGATTCTCTCTGCAGATGTGTCTGATGTTCAGCTAAACACTTCCATTGAGAGTATTTTCTTTTTTGTGGAGATGAGGTCTCATTATGTTGACCAGGCTGGTCTCAAACTCCTAGGCTGAAGCTATCCACCCCCTTGGCCTCCCAAAGTGCTGGGATTACAGGCATGAGCCACTGCACACAGCCAGTTTTTTAAATACTTACATTTTTGTTGCAGTATAACATATATACCAAAAGGTATGCAATTATTAAACCTGTAGCTCGGTTTTCATTTTTTGAGTTTTTGAAATTTTTGTATATTCTAGATATAAATCTTTGTCAGATACATGTTTTATGTACATTTTCTTCCAGTATGTGGCTTGCTTCTTAATATTCTTAGTGGTAGCTTTTTTTTTTTTTTGAGACAGGGTCACACTCTGTCACCTAGGCTGGAGTACACTGGCATGATCTTGGCTCACTGCAACTTCCGCCGTCTAGGTTCAAGGGATTCCCCTGCCTCAGCCTCCCGAGTAGCTGGGACTACAGGTGCATGCCACCACGCCCAGCTAACTTTTTGTATTTTGGTAGAGACGGGTTTCACCGTGTTGGCCAGGTTGGTCTCAAACTCCTGACCTCAGGTGATCCGCCCACCTCGGCCTCCCAAAGTGCTGGGATTACAGGCGTAAGCCACCATGCCTGGCCCCTAAATTTTTTTTATAGTTACTGTGTTCTGTATCCTTTCTAAAAAATATTTCCCTACCCTTAGATCACAAAGTCATGCTTCTACTTTTTGTTCTAGGAATTTTATCATTTTAGCTTTTACATTAGGTCTGTGACCCATTTTCTATTAATTTTTGTGTATGGTTGTGTGTGTGTGTGTGTGTGTTCAAGACAAGGTCTCACTCTGTCACCCAGGCTGGAGTGCAGTGGTGTGATCACAGCTCACTGCAGTCTCCAGCACCTGAGCTTAAGTGATCCCACCTCAGCCTCCAAGTAGGTGGGACTACAGATGCACACCACCACACCTGGCTAGGTTTTTTATATTTTGTAGAGACGAGGTCTTGCATTATTGCCCAGGCTGGTCTCTAACTCCTGGGCTCAAGCAATCTTCCCACCTCGGCTTCCCAAAGTGTTGGGATTATAGGCGTGAGCCACAGTGCCCAGCCTTGTGTACGGTTTGATAAGAGTGAAATGGAAAAACATACACTGTTTTTCTTCTGCTCTCACATCACAGCAATCAACACAGAAGACTTCTATTGCAAAATGTGTGGGAATTTCCCGCCAACAGCAAGCAAGCAATCAGTTCTGCAGCAGACACCAGCTAAGTGTCCTCCAATTCAATTCTGACACTATTTGCAGATAGCACCAGATCCCACAGGTCGAGGGCCAGGTTCCACAAGACTTCTCACTTCCAGTGTCAATCACAAGCCCCAGGTTGTTTTACCTGTCCTTTATTTATTTATTTATTTATTTATTTATTTATTTATTTATTTATTTATTTATTTAATTTATTTTAAGAGACAAGGCCTCACTATGTTGCTCAGGCTGGTCTCTATCTCTTGGGCTGGGCTCAAGTGATCCTCCTGCCTCAGCTTCCTGAGTAGCTGGGATTACAGGTGTTAGCTACCACACACTTACCTGTACTTCTGACCGACCAGCTGTAAACTAGCGATCCTATTACCCCCTCCTTAGGTTCAATTAATTTGCTAAAGTGGCTCACAGAACTCAGGGAAACACATTTCCCAGTTTATTGTAAGGATATTACAAAGGATACAGAAGAAGAGACGCATAGGGTGAGGTATGTGGGAAAGGGTATGGAGCCTCTGTGGCCTCCCCGGGTGTGACACCCTCCAGGAACCTCCAATTGTTCACCTATGTGGAAGCTCTTCTTGGGCCTTCTATGGAGACTTCATTGGATAGGCATGACTAAAGCATGGACAACTGTGTAGAAATGAGACTGGACAAAAAGAGTATGATGTAATACTAACAGTCTGAGTGGGGAAACGCAGCAAGGCCTGTCTGTTCAGATCCTTCCTGGCCTCTCTGTGCAGCGTTCTTTCCCCCAGGGTATGGTATAGGACACCTTCTAAAATGGGGGGGTCTTATGACCTACAATCAGGCAAGATGGGTCAGAGAATTTCTTTATGGCCAGTTCCAAGACAGAAAGATGCAGGAAGATTATATTTTTAGTTTCTGTGGACTGCCTTGGGGAGAAATAACAGCTACACGAGTTACGGGCCAGGAACTATGAACGAAAACATATTTTATTGACCCGTGTGATATAATGATACCACTGCCTCGTGATAACGATATATCACAGGGGTTGAGGCTCATTTTCTTTCACATGAGTATCCAGATGGGACAGACTATTTGTTGAAAAGACTTTTTTTTCCACATTGAGTTGTTCAGATGCCTTAACCAAAAATCAGTTGACTGTATGTCTCTACATTCCCTCTTCTGTTTCATTGATCTGTTTGTCTGTCCTGTGCTAGTACTGCATTGTTGAGATTGCTGTAGCTTTGCAGTATATCTTAAAGTCAGGTAGTATATAGTTCTCCCAGCTTTATTCTGTTTTTTGAAGATTGTTTTGGGTATTGTAGATCCTTGACATTATCATGTAAATTTTAAAATAAACTTGTCAATTTCTTAAAAAAAAAAAAAAGAACCTGATGGAAATGCTGTTTCATTTGTAACGATGTACCACCCTAATGCAAGATGTTAAAAACAGGGAAATGGGGCTGGGCACCGTGGCTCACACCTGTAATAACAGCATTTTGGGAGGCCGAGGCGGGCAGATCACCTGAGGTCAAGAGATCGAGACCATCCTGGCCAACATGGTGAAACCCTGTCTCTATTAAAAATACAAAAATTAGCTGGGTGTGGTGTCTCACGCGTGTAATCCTAGCTACTCAGGAGGCTGAGGCAGGAGAATCGCTTGAACCCAGGAGGCGGGGAGGTTGCAGTGAGCCGAAATTGCACCATTGCACTCCAGCCTGGCAACAGAGAGAGACTCCGTCTAAAAAAAAAAAAAAAAAAAAAAAAAAAATAGGGAAATGGGGGTGGGAGGAGATGTGTATATAGGAAACTCTCTGAACTTTCTGCTCATGGAAGTAGATGCCCCAGCCCCAGTCAAGCCTTCAAGGGACTGCAGCCCTGGCTAATAACTTAACCGCAGCCTCATGAGAAATCTTAATATAGAAACACCTAGCTAAGCCACTCTCAAATTCTAGACCCCCAGAAACTGTGTGAGATAATAAATTTTACTGTTGTTTTAAGCTACTAACTTTTGGGATAATCTAACAGCATTAGATAACAAATACACCATGTTTTACAGAACCATACTGAAGGAAAAAAGTCAATTTCCTGGGTTATTTTGGTGTGACAAATTCTTAGTAGAATGATGGCCCAAAGCCTTTGACTAGAAATAGTTTCCTGGCACATTGACACTTTGCTGCCAACCGAACACATCTTTTTGCCTAGAGCAGGGGTCAGCAGACTTTTTCTTAAAGGGCCACACAGCCGGGCGCGGTAGCTCACGCCCGTAATCCTAGCACTTTGGGAGACCAAGGTGGGCAGATCACGAGGTCAAGAGATTGAGACCATCCTGGCCAACATGGTGAAACCCCGTCTCTACTAAAAATACAAAAATTAGCTAATTAGCTGGGTGTGGTGGCCCGCACCTGTAGTCTCAGCTACTCCAGAGGCTGAGGCAGGAGAATTGCTTGAACCTGGAAGGCAGAAGTTGCAGTAGGCTGAGACAGGGCCGCTGCGTTCCAGCTTGGCAACAGAGTGAGACTATGTCTAAAAAAAAGGACCACATAGTAACTATTTTATGCTATATAGGCTTAGCAGCATAATCAAGGATATTATGTAAGTAATTATATAACTAGTTCCAGGCCAGATACAGTGGCCCATGCCTGCAGTCCCAGCTACTTGGGAGGCTGAGGCAAGAGGATCCCTTGAGCCCAGGAATTTGAGGCGGCCATGAGCCATGATCACCACTGAAATCCAGCCTGGGCAACAAAGTAAGACCCAGGCTCTATTATTTAAGTGTGTGTGTGTGCATACACACACATACTGTATACTATTTATATATATATGATTATATATACTTATATATACACGGTAAATGTATATATAATATCTATATATACACGTGTGTGTATATATACATATGTAGTATGTGTATATATATAGTATGTGCGTGTATATATACATATGTAGTATGTGTGTATATATAGTATGTGCGTGTATATATACAAATATTAGTATATGTATTTTACATATATATTACATTTTATTATATAGTACATATATACTTTACATTATACACATATATAGTGTGTGTGTATAGTATATATACACTTTACATACACATATTAGTGTGTGTGTGTATATATACATATACTTTAAATATATTTGTGTATGTACATACCTACACACACATATTGGTTAGTTAACTCAGTACTTGGGACTTATTTAAGACTTTGCGGCCAGGCGCGGTGGCTCACGCCTATAATCCTAGCACTATGGGAGGCCAAGACGGGCAGATCATGAGGTCAGGAGATCGAGACCATCCTGGCTAACACGGTGAAACCCTGTCTCTACTAAAAAATAGAAAAATAAAATTAGCCGGGCGTGGTGGCGGGTGCCTGTAGTCCCAGCTACTCGGGAGGCTGAGGCGGGAGAATGGCGTGAACCCGGGAGGCAGAGCTTGCAGTGAGCCAAGATCATGCCACTGCACTCCAGCCTGGGTGACAGAGCGAGACTGCGTCTCAAAAAAAAAAAAAGACTTTGCTAGACAGTTTGTAGCCAGTATATACTATATATATATATATATATATATATATATATATATATATACACATGCACACACACATACACACACAAGTATATATTTGTATATGTGTGTTTCAATGTTTATGGTTATGTTAGATCATTATATAATTACATAATATCCTTGATTATGCTGCTAAGCCTACATAGTGTAAATATAACATATATATAGCTCAGAATCAACCGTGGTTCATTCTGAACTCAGAATCTCTTGGGCTGGATATGGCCCACTGGCCATTGTTTACCAATTCCTGGCCTAGAGTCTCAGCAGAACTCTGTTTTATAATTTTCAGTTTTGCTTATGAAATAGATATTAAATAATGTATCATTTTGTTTTAATTTGCATGTAGAATCTTTTAGGGAAAATGACAAAATCTATTCATACTAGTGTTGCCTCAGTTATTTGGAAAAGCCATTGGTTAGTTAACTCAATACTTAGGACTTATTAAGACCTTGCTATCCTGTTTATAGCCAGTATATACTTGCTACCCACTATATATAATCTAGCTTTTTTTCCTCATTATTCTTATCCTTTTTTTTTTTTTTTTTTTGAGACGGAGTCTTGCTCTGTAGCCCAGGCTGGAGTGCAGTGACACAATCTTGGCTCACTGCAACCTCCGCCTCCTGGGTTCATGCCATTCTCCTGCCTCAGCCTCCTCAGTAGCTGGGATTACTGGCACCCGCCACCATGCCTGGCTAATTTTTTTGTATTTTTAGTAGAGACAGGGTTTCACCGTGTTAGCCAGGATGGTCTCAATCTCCTGACCTCGTGATCTGCCCGCCTCGGCCTCCCAAAGTGCTGGGATTACAGGAGTGAGCCACCACGCCTGGCCCATTATTCTTATCCTAACTTAGTTTTTTCAAATATCATATTACTTTCATTCTTTAAATCCAAACAAAATGAACTTTGCCATGATTTTAAGAATTTGTTTTTGCTTTTGGTTTGGTTTAGGGTTTGTATGTTGGCAGATGCCAGTACAGCTGTCCCAAACATCAAACATCCCTCTATCCATCCCCAGCCCTGCTTAGCAGAATTCCTGTTGACAGAATTAAACATCTTCATTCGAGGACCTTCTCAGTATGGACTGGGCTGCCAATCACACCAGACACTGGGGTAAGTAACTATTCAAAATGTGTGCGAGAAAGCACATATTGGTTTAATTCTTGGAAATATGCTGTCATTCTGTCAAGAAGTTACATCAGCCTTTTACAGGGTTTTAAGAAAAAACATGCACATTTTAGGCATAAAAGATTGGCTGTGCCAGGTTTTGGCACTATCACAGTCTCTGCTGTAGTTCAAAGGCGAAGGGTGATGGTCTGGACAGGATTAACCCAGTGTAAGAAGGGATCATAAAAGATTATAGTAGAGGTCTTGGCCATTCCTCTGACCAGGAAGAAGATAGAATAAAAGTACTAAATCTGCTGGCCAAAAAGCATGTATCTTTCACTATGAAACAGATCATGTATTATATCACTTGGAATTTAAAATTTTTAAAAATACATCCTTATGAAATATATGGACAACCTGTAATGTTCTTTTAATGTTGAAAAAAGGATATTGGGCTGGGCATGGTGTCTTACACCTGTAATCCCAGCACTTTGGGAGGCTTGGGAGGCTGAGGTGAGTGGATAACCTGAGGTCAGGAATTTGAGACCAGCCTGGCCAACATGGTGATACCCTGTCTCTACTAAAAAAAAAAAAAAAAAAAAAAAATATATATATATATATATATATAAATTAGCCTGGCATGGTGGTGGGTGCCTGTAATCCTAGCTACTCGGGAGGCTGAGGCAGGAGAATTGCTTGAACCCTGGAGGCGGCGGTTACAGTGACAGTGAGCCAAGGCTCTAGCGTGGGCGACAAGAGCAAGACTCCATCTTAAAAAAAAAAGAAAAAGGAATATTGGTTTGTGGCCGGGCACAGTGGCTCATGCCTGTAATTCCAGCACTTTGGGAGGCTGAGGCAGGCAGATCACCTGAGGTTGGGAGTTTGAGACCAGCCTGACCAATATGGAGAAACCCCATCTCTACTAAAAATACAAAATTAGTTAGGTGTGGTGGCACATGCCTGTAATCTCAGCTACTGGGGAGGCTGAGGCAGGGGAATTGCTTGAACCTGGGAGGCGGAGGTTGCAGTGAGCCGAGATCGTGCCATTGCACTCCAGCCTGGGCAATGAGAGCAAAATTCCGTCTCAAAAAAATATATATATATGTATATATTGAGGTTCATTTTATGAAGTGTTCTTGATTTAGCTATCCACAAGTATTAATGTAAAATAAGACTGACTTTTATGGGTTAGTCAAGAGATTAACTTTATTGTTTCATAACCTTGAATCACACAATTACTAGGAAGCTGTCATCCACTGAGCCTCCAAGTTGGGAAAGGTCTTGGGGTCAACTAAGTCAGCCACCTGTCTCATACAGGAGGCAAAATAAGACCCCATCTCTTAAAAAATAAAAAATTAGCCAGGCGCGGTGGTGCACACCTCTAGTCCCAGCTACTAGGGAGGCTGAGGCAGAAGGATCACTTGAGCCCAGGAGGTCAAGGCTTCAGTGAGCCAAGATCACACCACTGCCCTCCAGCCTGGCTGACAGAGTGAGACCCTGTCTCAAAACAAAACAAAACAAAACAAAACAAAACAAAACAAAAATCATAAGTTCAAAGAGTTCTGGCCGGGTGTGGTGGCTCACGCCTGTAATCCCAACACTTTGGGAGGCCAAGGCAGGTGGATCATGAGGTCAGGAGATCGAGACCATCCTGGCTGATATGGTGAAACCCCATCTCTACTAAAAATAAAAATAAAAAAAATTAGCCGGGCATGGTGGCAGGCGCCTGTTGTCCCTCAGCTACTTGGGAGGCTGAGGCAGAATGGTGTGAACCTGGGAGGAGGAGCTTGCAGTGAGTCAAGATTGCACCATTGCACTCCAGCCTGGGCGACAGAGCGAGACTCCGTCTGAAAAAAAAAAAAAAAAGACTTCTAACTTGAAGCAAATTTTGAATATAATTGAAAAATTAAGGCCGGGAGCAGTGGCTCACGCCTATAATCCCAGCACTTTGGGAGGCCACGCCTGTAATCCCAACACTTTGGGAGGCTGAGGCGGGTGGATCACGAGGTCAGGAGATCAAGACCATCCTAACTAACACGGTGAAACCCCATCTCTACTAAAAATACAAAAAATTAGCCGGGCGTGGTGGCGGGCACCTTTAGTCCCAGCTACTTGGGAGGGTGAGGCAGGAGAATGGCATGAACCCGGGAGGCAGAGCGTGCAGCGAGTCAAGATCGCGCCACTGCACTCCAGCCTGGGCGACGGAGCGAGACTCCATCTCAAAAAAGAAAGAAAGAAAGAAAGAAAGAAAGAAAGAAAGAAAGAAAGAAAGAAAGAAAGAAAGAACAAAAGAAAGAAAAGTTAGTTATATGTAGTATCAGGGAGTGCAAATGGGCATGAGCCAGGGGCCACTTCAGTGCCTCCAGCTTCTATCTGTGACCATGTTAATGGTGTGTTTCCCTTTTATTTTTTTATTGTAGTTCAGTCTTCTCTGCCAACAATTTTATGCCATGCTCCTGAAAAAGGTCACATATTCTTAACACAACTGGATGTTGATGTTATCAGTACAGATCCTGGTCCCTCTGGTGATCATCATGTTAAGCCTCACGTTCTTCAGCTTCAAAGAAAGAAGCATAGAAAATGTCCCATTGGAGCTGACTCTGAAAACATATGGTCAGACCATTGTTCCTTTCTTTATTTCTCAGAATTCCAGGCTGGATCCTCAACTTTCAGAACGCTTTGCAAATATGCTTATGGTTGAGGGACAGATTCCTCTGGAGGTCCTAGGTAAGTATGTACCAGGCCCAGGAAAATGGGGCATGAAACAAGCCTGTTGTTCTTTGTAGTGAAGCCGTGTGCTGGTGGGCCACGTGGTGCTCTCTGAAGTTAGAAATAAATAGCCAGAAATCTCAGAAAACCGTATTTCAAACCCCAAATGACAGGAAAGGTAGAGTCCCTAGAAATAAGACCAAGTATGTGTCTTTCTAGGAATGAAATCATGCCCCCAATAAAATTATAGGGGTGTGTGTGTGTGTGTGTGTGTGTGTGTGTGTGTGTGTATGTGTTTGAGATGGAGTCTTGCTGCAATGCCCAGGCTGGAGTGCAAGGGTATGATCTCGCCTCACTGCAACCTCCACTTCCTGGGTTCAAGCAATCCTCTTGCCTCAACCTCCCGAGTAGCTGGGACTATAGGCACCTGCCACCACACACGGCTAATTTTTGTATTTTTAGTAGAGAAGGGGTTTCACCAGATTGGCCAGGCTGGTCTTGAACTGCTGATCTCAGGTGATCTGCCTGCCTCGGCCTCCCAAAGTTCTGGGATTTCAGGCATGAGCCACTGCACCTGGCCTCCCAAAATAAAATTGATAAACTATTCAATATGTTTGAATTGTATTGAAAGGAGAGCTACACCTTTTTTTTTTTTTTTTTAGATGGAGTCTTGCTCCATTGCCCAGGCTGGAGTACAGTGGTGCCATCTCGGCTCACTGCAACCTCTGCCTCCCGGGTTCAAGCAATTCTCCTGCCTCAGCCTTCCAAGTGGCTGGGATTACAGGTGCATGCCACTGTGGCTGGGTAATTTTTGTATTTTTAGTAGAGAAAGGGTTTCACCATATTGGCCAGGCTGGTCTTGAACTCCTGACCTTGTGATCCACCCACCTCAGCCTCCCAAAGTGCTGGGATTACAGACGTGAGCCACCACGCCCGGTCAAGATCTACACTTCTATCAAGGGAGTTTATGGATGAAGTGGTGATAGATATAAAGAAAACTAGGCAAATGAGAAACGGAGAATGTTATTAACTTCAGGGGGAAAAGTTGTACAACAAACCATAACATACTACTTGGTTCAGTTGTAAATAATTTTTGCTTAGTCATAATAATCTCAAAACTGACTATTGGCCGGGTGCGGTGGCTCACACCTGTAATCCCAGCACTTTGGGAGGCTGAGGCGGGCGGATCACGAGGTCAGGAGATCAAGACCATCCTGGCTAACACGGTGAAATCCCATCTCTACTAAAAATACAAAAAATTAGCCAGGCGTGGTGGCGGGCACCTGTGGTCCCAGCTACTCGGGAGACTGAGGCAGGAGAACAGCGTGAACCTGGGAGGTGGAGCTTGCAGTGAGCCGAGATTGTGCCACTGCACTCCAGCCTGGGCAACAGAGCAAGACTCCGTCTCAAAAAAAACAAAAAACAAAAACTGACTATTGATTTAGCCAAAATTATGATGTAACTCTAGTGGGAGGAAGTCTGTAGGGGTTGTAAGAGAGGATGCTTGTAAGAGAACAAAATCCTTGCTTCCATCATGAAACATCAACAGCTAGGTGATGTGCTGTTTAGCAATGTGGAGAAACACCAGGTAAAAGATGTGAAAAGGGTTGCTTCTGGTGAACAGCCATTGGGGAGGCTCAGGGCTAGGGCAGAGCACTGCTGTTTCTTGTATAGCTATTTGATTTTTAAAATTATATTCATGCATTATTTTGATTAAATAACATTTTAAAGTAATTACTTTTTTAAAATAAAGATTTCAAATGCAGAACATGATGTAACAAAATGGTTGGGATCATAACACCCTGCCTCTCTAAGCCTTGGTTTCTTCATACTCCAAATGGGGAGAAGACAGACTTCACCTCACAGTATCATTGAGTGATTTCCTGAGTGAGTGTTTGTTAAGTGCTTTGCACAGGTGCACCCAGTGAGCACTCAGCCAGTGGTGCTGGTACTATTGTTGTTGTCATTATGATTGAAGGTCCCTTCAGCACTAAAGAGTTTAGATTTCTGGACTCTAGGTGGGTTGTATATTTGACTTGGCACTGTGTGCTGAGAATACAGTAATGAACAGCATCATTACCTGAGGCCTTATGCAGAAGTGATAGTTACAACACAAAGTGACAGTGACTGCTATTGGAATGCTGTGGAATTACACAGACATATCTCAGTCATGGAGGGTCAGAGTAGGCTCCAGAGTAAGAGCCCAAGGTATGAGTAGGCGTTGACCAATAGAAGGGAAAAGTAACCCAGAACATTCCGAACAAGAAGAGCATTTGTAAGCATGGGGCACTGTAAGTCCTTAGGTTTGGCTGGAGCTAAAAGACGTGAGGCTGAGCTTGGATAGTGATGGGCTCTGTAACTCATGTGGAGGAATTTGGCTTTGTCGTGAGGACAGTGGAAAGCCACTGCAAGTTAATTGGTGGGGTGCATTATGGCCAGATGTGTCCTTTCAAACAGAGACTGGAGGTGCCAGATAGAAGGCAAGATCTGGCCAGGTGCAGTGGCTCATGCCTGTAATCCCAGCACTTTGGGAAGCTGAGCTGGGCAGATCACTTGAGGCCAGGAGTTCAAGACCAGCCTGGCCAAAATGGTGAAACCCTGTCTCTACTAAAAATACAAAAATTAGCTGGGCATGCTGGTGCACAACTATGGTCACAGCTATTCGGGAGGCTGAGGCAGGAGAATCGCTTGAACCTGGGAGGCAGAGGTTGCAATGAGCCAAGATGGCGCCACTGCACTCCAGCCTGGGCAATAGAGTGAGACTCTGTTTCGAAAAAAAAAAAGCGAGCTCTTCATTAAGGGCTACATAATCCAGGCACAGATGATGGGATCCAGACCCAGTTGAGGCAGTGGGAAGGAAAGAAGCAGACAATTGGAAGAGACTTAAAAGATTAATAGAGCCAGGCACAGTGGCTCACACCTGTAATCTCAACACTTTGGGAGGCTGAGGCAGGAGGATCACTCGAGCCCAGGAGGTCAAGGCTGCAGTAAGCTATGATCACATCACTGCACTCCAGCCTGGGGAACAGAGCAAGGCTCCCTCTCTAAAAATATGAATAAATAAATAAGATAAAGGAAGAATAGACAAGACTCCAAGAGTGACTGGAATTCAGGGCAGGGTGTGGTGGGAGGAGGCCTGCTTTTAGAGGTCGGTGGAGGTTAGTGATGAAGTACCTAGGAGGAGCAGCAGCTTGTGGGAGACTGACAGTGAGTTCTCCCCACCCCAGTGGGCCTGGTGTGACACTCGTACTGGTGGATATTTTGTTCCCTTCTACGTTCTGTAGATGAGTTCCTCTTGAAAAAGGCAAAAGAGGAGCCTGAGGACTTTGACAAGCTCTACTTAGTGGCAGCTTCCTTTGAAGATGTGGGAAATCACACCATAGTGACAGCGCTGTTCAGCAACCAGGCATACCATTCTTCTGCTCTGGCTCTGGCGCTACTGGACAATTTTCTCTTGAAGTTGCTTTCTGGTGCCAGGGCTTCCATTACCGTAGCCAACCACCCTCAACCTCAGTCAGCCATGGAGGATTCAGAGAATTTCCTGTATCAGTATGTGTGAATTTTCTTCTCTCTATCTACACCTCTGTAGGGTTCCACCCTTTCCCACCTGTTTCTGTCTTTGCTTCTTGTTTTAATTACAAATTGTTATTTTGGGAGATGGTTGTTATTAGCAGTTCCACTTACTCTGCTACCTCTCTCCTTATGTCCCGTCTTTTACAGGGAACCTAAAGGACATTACCGTGTTATCAACTTGCTTTTTGGATTAGCTTTCCTGTCTAGCTCTTTTTCCATGTTGACAGTCAGAGAGAGGCGCGTTAAGGCCAAGCTTGTCCAGTTTATCAATGGAGTTTATGTGGCCACTTTCTGGCTCTCCACTCTGCTACGGGACCTCATCTCCTTCCTCATCCCCCGTCTGCTGCTGGTGGTGAGTGCTGGAGGGTGCTGGGATTCTTCAGCTGCATATCACAGGCAGCTTTTCCTGGGGACCCCTGCCCAGAACCAGAACCAGCTAGGAAGTCTAGGTTGGCAGTTCTGCCCCAGTGGGGACACAGGGTGTGAGATCTCCCTCATCCCTTGGCAGAAGAAGACTCAAGTTCCCAGCTTTGTTAGGAACAGAGGGATCTGCTTCAGGGTCTCTATGTGGCCCCCCCCAAGAATTGCTACTTCAAGCTAGTAAGGGGCAGTACTTTGGGGACATATGTTTATTGTCCAGAAATACCTCACCAGGTACTGATGGGTTGAAGTATTTAATTGTGGTTGCACTGAGTAATTTTCAGCTCCCTGGTTATTTTATGCAGAATGGACCACCTCCTGCTTTGCTCTGCCTGTGTGTTTTGTGAGCATCTCTGAACCCCTTATCACACTACACTGCACCACTGATTTCCAGGGCAGCTCCTGGAACAAGCAGAGTTTAGGGCTTGTTCATGTCTGCATGTGCAGATGAGTAGAAGGGAAGTGCCCATGCAGTATTTCTAACACCTCACTTTTAAAATTGAGATTCTGATATTCTTTCTCAAGTGTTTAGGATTGACTTTTTTTTTTTTTTGAGACGGAGTCTCGCTCTGTCACCCAGGCTGGAGTGCAATGGTGCAATCTCGGCTCACTGCAAACTCCGCCTCCCGGGTTCACGCCATTCTTCTGCCTCAGCTTCCCGAGGAGCTAGAACTACAGGCACCCGCCACCACGCCCGGCTCATTTTTTGTATTTTTAGTAGAGATGGGGTTTCACTGTGTTAGCCAGGATGGTCTCGATCTCCTGACCTCGTGATCCACCTGTCTCGGCCTCCCAAAGTGCTGGGATTACAGGCGTGAGCCACCACACCTGGCCAGGATTGACTCTTAATGACTTTTCCAAATTTTTCCCCTGCCCCTCCTCAGGTGGTGTTTTTATACTATGGTGAAGAAGCTTTTACACACAATGAAAATGTCCTGACCTGTTATCCTGATGTTAATGCTCTATGGCGTGGCTATCATCCCCTTCATCTACTTGGTCAGCTTCTCTTTCACTAACGCTGGCAACGCCTGTGTCAAGCTGACCATCATGCTCACCTTCCTCAGCATCTGCCCCATCAGCCTTGTCTCAGTCACAGGTGAACCAGCTGAGGACTACACAGCACACAGCACATATAGCTTTGATTTTCCCTCCAGCAGCCTCCAAAGTTGTACCCAGGAAAGTCCGTGTCTACTAAAAACCTGTGAGGGAGTGTCCACAGCAGCTGTTGTCTGAAGAGTCCCCCATGTGAATGTCCCACACACACATCTCCAGGAGAATGGATGATTACCACTCACAAATAAAAAAAGGACCTGCAGCTGCATGGATGGATATCAAAGACACAGTGTTGAGCTAAAGAGTAAACACTGTATGATGCCACTAATGAAGCCCACAAACAGGCAAAACTGGTCCTGGTGATGGAATCAGAAAAGTGGTTGCCTTGGGGTTGGGGAGAGGGAGATTGACTAAAAAGAGACTTTAGGGAACTCTCTAGAGTGATGGAAGTGTCCTTTATCTTGATTGATCTTGATTGGGGTGTAGGTTACATGAGCTTATAGATTTTTCAAAATTCATCAAATTGTCTACTTATGATCTATGCACATCATTGAAATATATTATTCCTCAGTAAAAAAGATAAGTAAATGGCATGGGCATGATCTCAACCTTGGCAAAATAAACTTTCTAAATTAACTGAGACCTGTCTCAGATTTTTCGGGTTCACAAAGCCAAGGTTGAGGACAGGCTGCTTGGTGAGTGTGCAGTTAGAGTGAGAGAAGCTGCAGGAGAGCGTCATTCATGCCTCGCACCTCAGGCCTCGTGCTGCCCCTGCAGTTTGTGCCGCCGTGTCTCTCTGAGTCAGGCTGGATGGATACCCTGATATTTTACCTCTGTTATGTTCTTTCCCATTTACATTTATCCTGAACACCTCCTTCAAAAGGACTTTGGGGTTTTTTTGTTTTGTTTTGTTTTGTTTCTTAAAAATAACAGCTTCCGTCTGATTTTTTATTTTTTATTTTATTATTATTTTTTTGAGCCTGTCGCCCAGGCTGGAGTGTGATGGAGCAATCTTGGCTCACTGCAACCTCCGCCTCCCAATTTCAGGCGATTTTCCTGCCTCAGCCTCCTGAGTAGCTAGGACTACAGGCGCATGCCACCACGCCCAGCTAATTTTTGTATTTTTAGTACAGATGGGGTTTCACCATGTTGGCCAGGATAATCTCAATCTCTTGACTCGTGATCTGCCCGCCTCAGCCTCTCAAAGTGCTGGGATTACAGGCGTGAGCCACCGTGCCCAGTCCCCTCTGCTTTTAACTTGGGAGTCATTCTGTCTCCTAAGGGACTCTTGGTGATAGTTTTATCTCCACAAACTATAGAGGCAGGAACTGCATCCTCCTCATCATCTGGAAGATGACACTCAAACAACTTGGGAGCCGGCAATTCACCCCTGCTATCTGGACGCAGATCACCTGTAAACCTCATCTCCCTCTGCCCTCAGCTCCCCCACCTCCGCAGATGCAGCCCATGCTGCGACTGTGCTCCTGATTTTCCCAGACACACTGTGTTCTTGCAGATCCTCCCGCGTGAACAATTGGAAAGAAGTAAAGTGACAGATTCAAGGAGCATAGCAGAAGAAAGATACTTAGGTTTTAGAGGTTGAATGACTATAGAGGAAGAGGAGTCAGGGAGAACCTTCTGGTCTGGAGGCCTGGGAGTCTGATGGTGTAATGATGGATATACAATAAAGTGGGTTAGGATAGATAATAGAAGATATGCCCTTTTCTTCCTGCAAGCAGAGTTAATATTTTCTATTCTCTTCGCATAGCTAGGCTATGCAACAATCTCAAAATCCTTGGATTATACATTCCTAATATTTCCAGGCCACTGCCTGGGGATGGCTTTCACCAACTTATATTACAACTCTGAACTACAGAGGTTTTGCAGGGTCAAGAACCTGAGTGATATTGAGTGTAATGAAGTCTGTGAGTATTGTAAATGGAATTTGTTAATTACATTTTTATTGAAACATAATTCATATAAAATATGCCCTTTTAAAGCTTACAAGTCAGTAATCTGTCATGAGATAAGAGTTTTTTTAAAAAGAATAAAATTTACAAGTCAGTGGTTTTTGGTATATGCAGAGTAACCTTAACCACTATCTAATTCTAGAAAATTTTCATCACTCCAAAAGGAAACCCTATACCCATTAACAGTCACTCCCCATTCCCTTCTTCCCCCAGCCCCTCGCAATCACTAATCTGCTTCCTGCCATTATGAATTTGCCTGTTCTGGATATTTCACATAAATGGAATAATACAATGTGTGGGTTTTGTGCCTGTCTGCTTTTACTTAGAATAATGTTTTCAAGGTTCATCCGTGTTGTAACAGGTGTCAGTGCTTCATCCCTTTGTGTAGCTGAATGTTAGTCCATTGTATGGTTTCACCACAATTTATCTTTTCATCTGTTGATGGACATGTGGGTTGTTTCTGCTTTTGCTATTATGAATAACACTATTATAAACATTTGGATATGAGTTTTTATGTGAACATGTTTTCAGTTCTCTTGGGTATATACTTAAGACTATATTTGCTAGGTCATATGGTAACTGTGTTTAGCATTTTGAGGAACTACAAAACTGTTTTCCACATTAGCTGAACCATTTTACATTCCTACCAGCAAAGTCTGAGGATTCCAGTTTGTCCACATCCTCTCCAACACTTTAAAAAATTATTTACTTTTTAAATTATAGTACAATATACATAGCATGAAATTTTATTTATTTTTTTTCTTTTTTCTTTTTTCTTTTTTTTGAGACAGAGTCTCACTCTGTCACTCAGGCTGGAGTGCAGTGGTGCAGTCTCAGCTCTCACTGCAACCTCTGCCTTTTGGGTTCAAGCGATTCTCCTGCCTCAGCCTCCTGATTAGCTGGGATTACAGGCATGCACCACTGTGCCTGACCTCCTTTCAACATTTCTTATAGGGCAGGTCTGGTGGTAATTTTATGCCCCCTTTTCCAACATTTTTTAATTCCTTTTAAAAATTGTATTATAAAGCCACGTACAGTGGCATGCATCTGTAGTACCAGCTGTTCAATCTGTAGTCCCAGCTGAAGTGGGAGGATCGCTTGAGTCCAGGAGCTTGAAGCCAGCTTGGGCAACATAGCAAGACCCCATCTCTTTTAAAAAAAAATGATTATAGCTATTCTAATGAGTATAAATTAGTATCACATTGTGGTTTTGGTCTTTGTTTCCCTAATGACTAATGATGTTGAGCATCTTTTCATGTGCTTATTGGCTATTTGTATATCTTCTTGGGAGAGCTATTTAGTCAAATCCCTCCTCCAGTTTTAATTAGGTTATTTGTCTTTTTTCTTTTTATCAGGAAGTTGTAAGAATTTTTTTTTTTTTTTTTTTTTGGACAGGTCTTACTCTGTCATCCAGGCTGGAGTGTAGTGGCATAATCACGGCTTACTGCAGACTCGACCTCCTGGGCTCAAACCATCTTCCCACCTCAGCTTCCTGTGTAGCTGGGACTACGGGTGCATGCCACTGTGCCCGGCTAATTTTTTAATGTTTTGTAGAGACAGTAGTCTCACTATGTTGCCCAGGCTGGTCTTGAACTCCTGGCCTCAAGCAATCCTCCTACCTCGGCCTCCCAAAATGTTTGCAGGCATAAGCCACCACACCCAGCCAATAATTCTTTATAAAGTTGGATACTAGACCTTGTCAAATATATCATTTTCAAATATTTCCTCCTATATTGCAGGTTGTCTTTTCACTTTCTTGACAGTGTCCCTTGATGAACAAAAGCTTTTAATTATGAAATTATGACAAAGACCAATTTATCTATTCTTTTCTCTTTTGTGTTTTTGATTTAAGAAACTATTGCCTTATCCAAGATAGGGAAGTTTTACCTCTACATTTTCTTCTAAGAGTTTTAGCTTTTTTTTTTTTTTTTTTTTTTTTGAGATGGAGTCTTGCTCTGTCACCCAGGCTGGAGTGCAGTGGCAGGATCTTGGCTCACTGCAAGCTCCACCTCACGGGTTCACGCCGTTCTCCAGCCTCAGCCTCCCGAGTAGCTGCGACTACCGAGTAGCAGGCACCTGCCTGCTACTACGCCCATCTAATTTTGTTTTTGTATTCTTAGTAGAGACGGGATTTCACCATGTTAGCCAGGATGGTCTCGATCTCCTGACCTCGTGATCCGCCTGCGTTGGCCTCCCAAAGTGCTGGGATTACAGGCATGAGCCACTGCGCCCGGCCGAGTTTTAGCTCTTACATTTAGGCCTTTGATTCATTTTGAGTTAATTTTTTATATGGTGTTAGGTAGAGATCCAAATTCATTCTTTTGCATATATGTGTAATTGTCCCAGTGCCATTTGTTGAAAAGACAAAAGTTTCTGTTTTGGTGGAAGATTTTTAACTACAAATTCGATTTCTTTTCTTTTTTTTTTTTTTTTGAGATGGAGTCTTGCTCTGTCACCCAGTCTAGAGTGCAGTAGCACAATCTCAGCTCACTGCAACCTCCACCTCCTGGTTCAAGCAATTCTCCTGCCTCAACCTCCCAAGTAGCTGGGATTTCAGGTGCATGCCACCATGACTGGTGAATAGTTTTTCCTCTTTTTTAGAGGTAAGGTTTCACTTTTTCCCTGGAACTGCAGGCAGGTGCCACCATGCTAGGCTAATTTTTGTATTTTAGTAGAGATGGGGGTCTTGCTATTTTGCCTAGGCTGGTCTCAAACTTCTAGGCTCACGTGATTCTCCTATAGATTCCCAGAAAAGAGCAGCAAACAGACTTGGCCTCTGTCCAAAGGGAGGGTGCCTTCGGGGGCTGCTGGAGCAGCATGTTTCCTGATAATCGGTGCTGGTGGATGGTAGAGAACAGTGTAACCACCTGCCAGGGGACAGTCAGGATTCCTGTGGCCACATGCCCAGCACAGACTTTCAAACAACCTTTGGGCCCCTCCTCTCATTTTTTTTTTTTTTTAAGAAAGAAGGTCTTGCTCTGTTGCCCAGGCTGGAGTGCAGTGGTGCAATTATGGCTCACTGCAGCCTAGAACTCCTGGACTCAACCAGTCCTCCCACCTCAGCCTCCTGAATAGCTGGAACTATACAGGTGCACACCACTGTGCCTGGCTCAGAAGTATAGTTTTCTACCTTTATGATGTGGAAGACCCTCCAGAGCTTGCCATGAAACCCAGAAACCACAAAGTAGTATATAATATTTAAATACATAAACATTCAAGTCTATATAAGACACATTAACTGATGTTAAATAACGGAAATACTTGACACATATATAAAGGACAAAGACACATACATATATATACATACACACACATATATATATATCTCCATCATATCAATCAGTGAGAAAATATGAACAATTTGTTAGTAAAAAATGGGCTGAAGAAATAAATGGGCTATTCATAGAAGAAAAAACATCCAGTGCCTAATAACCATGTGAAAATATGCCTAATTTTACCTAAAGATTTATAGACAGATAATATCTAGTATTATCAACAGAATCGGAAATAGGCATCCCCATAGGCCATTGGTAAGATCAAGCTTTTTGGAGGACAATTTGGCACTATTTATTAAATTTTAAAAGTGCACCCCTGGCGGGGCGTGGTGGCTCACGCCTGTAATCCCAGCACTTTGGGAGGCTGAGGCAGGCGGATCACGAGGTCAGGAGATGGAGACCATCCTGGCTAACACTGTGAAACCCCATCTCTACTAAAAATACAAAAAATTAGCCGGGCGTGGTGGTGGGTGCCTGTAGTCCCAGCTACTCAGGAGGCAGAGGCGGGAGGCTGAGGCGGGAGAATGGCGTGAACCCGGGAGGCGGAGCTTGCAGTGAGCAGAGATCACGCCACCGCACTCCAGCCTGGGCGACAGAGCGAGACTCCGTCTCAAAAAAAAAAAAAAAAAAAAAAAATTAACCAGCACACTCACTCTGAGGGAAGCTAAGTGCCATTGCCATGTCATGCAGACACCTAGGTGGCCCTGCAGAGAGGTCTGTGTGCTGAGGAGCAGTCAGAAAGTACCTGAGACCTGCCAGCCACTTGGAAACAGCTCCTCTAGCCTTCAAGAAACGGCCCAACTGACAGGTTAGCAGCGCCTCATGAGAGACCCTGACCAGCACCACCTAACTAAGCTGCTCTGAGATTCCTGATCTAATGCATAGAAACCATGAAATAACAAATTACACCCACGTTTTGGAGTAATTTGTTATGCAGCAACATACGACTAATCACACAGGAAGGATACAGTGCGAAGGCTTAATATGTGTGTAACAGAAGTTCCAAAAGGAAGGGCAGACAAGGCAACATTTGAAACCACATGGCTAAAACTTTTCAAAATGTATGAAAGACATCAATCACAAATGAAGCCCTATTAGCCCCAAGCAGGATAACAAAAAGAAATCAGCCCCTAGGAACAGTATAGTAAGTTTGCTGAAAACCAAACACAAGAAAAAGTCTTTTATTTTATTTTATTTTATTTTATTTTATTTTATTTTTTATTGATCATTCTTGGGTGTTTCTCACAGAGGGGGATTTGGCAGGGTCATAGGACAGTAGTGGAGGGAAGGTCAGCAGACAAACAAGTGAACAAAGGTCTCTGGTTTTCCTAGGCAGAGTGTTTGTGTCCCTGGGTACTTGAGATTAGGGAGTGGTGATGACTCTTAACGAGCATGCTGCCTTCAAGCATCTGTTTAACAAAGCACATCTTGCACCGCCCTTAATCCATTTAACCCTGAGTGGACACAGCACATGTTTCAGAGAGCACAGGGTTGGGGGTAGGGTCATAGATCAACAGGATCCCAAGGCAGAAGAATTTTTCTTAGTACAGAACAAAATGAAAAGTCTCCCATATCTACTTCTTTCTACACAGACACAGCAACTTTCCGATTTCTCAATCTTTTCCCCACCTTGCCCCCTTTTCTATTCCACAAAACCGCCATTGTCATCATGGCCTGTTCTCAATGAGCTGTTGGGTACACCTCCTAGATGGGGTGGTGGCCGGGCAGAGGGGCTCCTCACCTCCCAGCAGGGGCGGCCGGGCAGAGGCGCCCCTCACCTCCCGGACGGGGCGGCTGGCCGGGCGGGGGTGCTGACCCCCCCACCTCCCTCCCGGATGGGGCGGCTGGCCGGGCGGGGGGCTGACCCCCCCACCTCCCTCCCGGACGGGGCGGCTGGCCGGGCGGGGGGCTGACCCCCCCACCTCCCTCCCGGACGGGGCGGCTGGCCTGGCGGGGGGCTGACCCCCCCACCTCCCTCCCGGACGGGGCGGCTGGCCTGGCGGGGGCTGACCCCCACCTCCCTCCCAGACGGGGTGGCTGCCGGGCGGAGACGCTCCTCACTTCCCGGACGGGGTGGCAGCTGGGCGGAGGGGCTCCTCACTTCTCAGACGGGGCGGCCGGGCAGAGACGCTCTTCACCTCCCAGACGGGGTTGCGGCCGGGCAGAGGCGTTCCCCACATCTCAGACGATGGGCAGCCAGGCAGAGACGCTCCTCACTTCCCAGGTGGGATGGCGGCCGGGCAGAGACGCTCCTCACTTTCCAGACTGGACAGCCAGGCAGAGGGGCTCCTCACATCCCAGACGATGGGCGGCCAGGCAGAGACGCTCCTCACTTCCCAGACGGAGTGGCGGCCGGGCAGAGGCTGCAATCTCGGCACTTTGGGGGGCCAAGGCAGGCGGCTGGGAGGTGGAGGTTGTAGCGAGCCGAGATCACGCCACTGCACTCCAGCCTGGGCGCCATTGAGCACTGAGTTAACTAGACTCCGTCTGCAATCCCGGCACCTTGGGAGGCCGAGGCTGGCGGATCACTCGCGGTTAGGAGCTGGAGACCCGCCCGGCCAACACAGCGAAACCCCATCTCCACCAAAAAAATTCGAAAACCAGTCAGGCGTGGCGGCGCACGCCTGCAATCGCAGGCACTCGGCAGGCTGAGGCAGGAGAATCAGGCAGGGAGGTTGCAGTGAGCCGAGATGGCAGCAGCACAGTCCAGCTTTGGCTCGGCATGAGAGGGAGCCCGTGGAAAGGGGAGAGGGAGAGGGAGAGGGAGAGGGCAAGAAAAAGTCTTAAAAGGACCCAGAGATAAAAGGTGGAGTCCGTTCACAAGAGCAACAGTTACACTGGCAGCTGGCCCCATCACAGAAATAATAGAGGCCAGAAGACAATAGAACGATACATTGTAAGTGATATAAGAGGAAACAACCTACCTAGAGTAAAATAACCCATAAAACTATATTTAGGAAAGAAAGTTTTGTTTCTTTGTTTGTTTGTTTGAGATGGAGTCTAGCTCTGTTGCCCAGGCTGGTGCAGTGGCATGATCTCGGCTCACTGCACCCTCTGCCTCCTGGGTTCAAGCGATTATCCTGCCTCAGCCTCCGGATTAGCTGGGATTACAGGTGCCTGCCACCACACCCAGCTAATTTTTGTATTTTTAGTAGAGACGGGATTTCACCATGCTGGCCAGGCTGGTCTCGAACTCCCACCCTCAGGCGATCTGCCCTCCTCGGCCTCCCAAAGTGCTGGGACTACAGGTGTGAGCCACCAGCACCCGGCCAGAGGTATTTTTAAAAAGACCTTCAGACAAATAGAAGCTGAGAGAATTTATCACCAGGAGATGTATGCAAAAGGAGATAATAAAGAGTAAGTTTCAGGCAGAAGGAAAATGATCCCCGATGGAAACTCAAAGATTCAGAAAGGGCTAGGTGCGGTGGCAGAGCTCATACCTGTAATCCTATCACTTTGGGTAGCTAAGGCAGGTGGATCGCTTGAGGCCAGGAGTTCGTTCGAGACCAGCCCAGGCAACATAGTGAGACCCCCATCTCTACAAAAAATAACAAATTAGCTGGGTGTAGTGGCATGCTCCTGTAGGCCCAGCTAAAGTTATGGCAAGCCATGCTCATACCACTGCACTCTAGCCTGGGTGACAGAGCAAGACCCTATTAAAAAAAAAAATACAGAAAGGATGGCTGGGTGGGGTGGCTCATGCCTGTAATCCCAGCACTTTGGGAACCCGGGGTTAAAAAAAGGAGTAAAAAGTGATTATTTTTTTTTTATTTTTTTTGAGACAGAGTCTCGCTCTGTTGCCAGGCTGGAGTGCAGTGGCGTGATCTCGGCTCACCGCACCCTCCACCTCCTGGGTTCAAGTGATTCTCCTCCCTCAGCCTCCCGAGTAGCTGGGACTACAGGCACGCATCACCATGCCCGGGTTATTTTTGTATTTGTAGTAGAGATGGGGTTTCACCGTGTTGGCCAGGATGGTCTCGATCTCCTGACCTTGTGATCTGCCCATCTTGGCCTCCCAAAGTGCTGGGATTACAGGCATGAGCCACCGTGCCGGGCCAAGTGGTTGTTTTTTTTGTTTTTGTTTTTTGTTTTTAAAAGGGAGATGTGTGGCCGGGCGTGGTGGCTCACACCTGTAATCCCAGCACTTTGGGAGGCCAAGGCAGGTGGATCACGAGATCAGGAGATAGAGACCATCCTGGCCAACACGGTGAAACCCCGTCTCTACTAAAACTACAAAAAAAATTAGCTGGGTGTGGTAGCACGTGCCTGTAGTCCCAGCTACATGGAAGGCTGAGGGAGGAGAATCGCTTGAACTTGGGAGGTGGAGCTTGCAGTGAGCCGAGATTGCACCACTGCACTCCAGCCTGGGCAACAAGGCGAGACTCCGTCTCAAAAAAAAAAAAAAAAAAAGGGGGGGGGGATGTGTCAGTTTTGACTGAAAGCTATAATAATAATGTCTTATGAGGTTTAAAATACATATAAAAGTAAAATACATGACAACAATGGCTTTAAGTCAGGAGCGGGTAAAAGAAGTTAAAGTATTTTAAGGTCCTTACCTTACTCATGAATACGGTAAACAGCTAATGATATCCATTGCTAAGTCAAGGATGCATGTTTTAATCTCTAAAGGAACAACCCATGTAATAGGAGAAAGGAGTATATATTTTTAAGCTAATAGAAGGGAAAAATAGAAAAATGAAAAAAATAATATGATCGAAGAATTGAGAAAAAGGAACATAGAACATATGGGCTAGCTAGCCCTGAATAAGATGATAGATTTAGGCCAGTCATGGTGGCTCACACCTGTAATCCCAGTATTTTGGGAGGCCCAGGCGGGAGGATGGCTTGAACCTAGGAATCCGAGACCAGCCTGGGCAACATAGCGAAACGCCACCTGTACAATAAATTTAAAAATTAGCCGGGTGCAGTGGTGTGTGCCTGTAGTCCCAGCTACTTGGGATCTGAGAGGATCACTTATGCCTAGGAGGTTGAAGCTGCAGTGAGCCATGATCACACCACTGCCTTCCAGCCTGGGCAAGAGAGTGAGACCTTATCTCAAAAAAAAGTTTTATATATATATATATATATATATATATATATATATATATATATATATATAACATATATTATATATATATTAGATTTAAATCCAAACATCAGTACTTACATTAAATATAAGTGGACAAAGACTCCAGTTAAAAGATTAAAATTATCAAAAAGGATACTCAAAAGGTTAAACATAGAATTACCATATGACCCAGCAATTCCATTCCTAGGTATATAACCAAAAGAACTGAAAAACCTACATCCACACAGAAACTTGTATAAGAATGTTCATAGAAGTATTACTCATAGTGGCTAAAAGTGGAAACAACCCAAATGTCCCTCAACAGATGAATGGATAAACAACATGTGGTCTTGCTGTATGATATGGAATATTCCTCAGCCATAAAAAGGGATGAAGCACTGACATACACCACAACATGGATGAACCAGAAAACCAGACACAGATCATATGCTGTGTGATTCCATTAATATGAAATGTCCAGAATAGGCAAAGCCAGGGAGACAGGAAGCTTATTAGTGGTAGTCAGGTGCTGGAGGTGTTAAAGGGAACGGGGAGTGACTACTCATGGGTACAGGGTTTCTTTTGGGAACAAAGAAGTGTTTCAAGTTGAGTGTGATGATGGATCTGAACGTGCTGAGAGCAGTTGAACTGTACACATTGGTGAATTATGTGGTATGTGCATTGTATCTTAATAAAGCTGTTATTAAAAGAAGGAGGAAAAGGGGGAAGCCCCACTCTGGGAACCAAAGCCGGGCCCTTAGTTGTGTGAGGTCTCTGTAACATTCTTCCACGCTGACAGCCGTCTCCCTTACCTCTCTTTCACTAAGCAGACACTCCATGTGGTTTCCTTTCTTTCCCTCCCTCCCTCTCTCTCTTTTCCTCCCTCCCTCCCTCTCTCTCTTTTCCTCCCTCCCTCCCTCTCTCTCTTTTCCTCCCTCCCTCCCTCTCTCTCTTTTCCTTCCCCTTCCTCTCCCCCTTCCCCTTCCTCCTTTCTTAGAGTCTCCCTCTATCTCCCAGGATAGAGTGCAGTGGCATGATCTCAGTTCGCTGTAACCTCTGACTCCTGGGTTCAAGCAATTCTTATGTCTTAGCCTCTGGAGTAGCTGGGATTGCAGGTGTGTGCCATGTTCGCCAGGCTGGTCTCAAACTCCTGGCTTCAAGTGATCCACCTGCCTAGCCTCCCAAAGTGCTGGGATTACAGGCGTGAGCCACCGTGCCCAGCCTCCATGTGGTTTTCTGTTTTGCACTCTGTAAAATCCTTCCCATCCTCCAACCTCAGGCAGTGGAGCCCAGGTTGTCCAGCTGTTTGAATAGGGAGAAGAAGGGAGAAAATAGGAGGGAAAAACAGTGGTTACTTCTCAAAAATGGCATCCCACTCTTTTCAGCACCTGGGAGTAGATGAACATGGACACAAACCAGGGTGGTCAGCTGCAAGTTTAGAAAGGCAAAAACCTGAGGTCAGGAGTTTGAGACCAGCCTGGCCAACACGGTGAAACCCCCTCTCTACTAAAAATACAAAAAATTAGCTGGGCATGGTGGCGTGCACCTGCAGCCCCCACTACTCGGGGGGCTGAGAGGAGAATGGCTTGAACCCAGGAGGCAGAGGTTGCAGTGAGCTGAGATCACACCACTGCGCTCCAGCCTGGGCAACAGAGTGAGACTGTCCCCCCAAAAAAAAAAATAAATAAATAAAAGCAAAAACCTGGAAATGAGTCAAATGAAATTTTTAAACAGCTAAATAAAATCTAGAAGCCTTCCCTGGATGACTAAGAAGCAGTTAAAATAAGTGGGGGTAGATCTGTATTTACTGACCTAGGAATATCTTTAAGACATAATATTGAGTAAGAAAAGCATGTTGGCTGGCCACGGTGGCTCATACCTGTAATCTCAACACTTGGGGAGGCTGAGGCAGGTAGATCATGAGGCCAGGAGTTCGAGACCAGCCTGACCAACATGGTGAAACCCTGTCTCTACTAAAAATACAAAAATTAGCCAGATGTGGTGGCCGTGCGCATGTAACCCCAGCTACTCAGGAGGCTGAGGCAGGAGAATTGCTTGAGCCTGGGAGGCGGAGGTTGCAGTGAGCCAAGATCACGCCACTGCACTCCAGCCTGGCGACAGAGCGAGACTCCATTTCAAAAAAAGAAAATAAAAAAGAAAAGCATGTTACAGAATGGTAGGTATGGGATGATACCATTTGGCAAAAGCAGCACCCAGCCAGTCCTCAGCAAGGAGCACAGGCCCACGCAGGTGCCTTTGCCAACACAGAAGTGTAGAGGGTGCACAGCTGCCTGGCCACAGTGGGCTGAGCCAACAGACTGCAGGAGTCTTTGCATGAATATTTTACAAAGAAAATCTATTTGCAGATTACATGCCTAATAGAAAATATTTCTAAAGGGGAAAAAAGCAAAGCAAGCCTCTTGTATTGACTGGATGCTTCAAAGGCACCAGGAAGTAGGGAGGCACTGTGTGCTGAGGTTTCACACTGGGTGGGCTGGAGGAGGAGCCAAACAAGCGCTCCACCCTGTCCACAACACCAGCAGCAAGGGCTGTCCCAGGCTCCCTTACATTACTCTACTTCCACTCACAGCCCCTTAGTAGTGTGCCTGTGCATTCACGTGGCAGATGCAGGTAGTGGCAGAGGCAGCAGCCTGGAGCAAGACCACCAGGTGTCCAGGCCCTTGCCTCATTGGAGGCTTGGTGAGCCTGGTGGGAGGAGGTTTCTTCTGACGTGCCTCCCTCTCTGGGCTGTTTTCTGACCCAGGTATGGCGGTGGATTGGTTACTGTCCTCAGTTTGATGCTCTGCTGAACTTCATGACAGGCCATGAGATGCTGGTCATGTATGCCCAGATCGGGGGCATCCCAGAGCACCCCATCAGTGCTTGTGTGGACCAGATTCTTGAGGATTTGGTCATGTACATGTACGCCGACAAGCTGGTCAAGACCTACAGGTGAGATCTGGGGCTTCCTTCAGGCCCTCCACCTCCAGTTACAAGATTCTAAGTTCCAGTTCTTCCCAGACCTGGAGAGCAGGGCAAAGCCCCCAGCTCTGAGCATGAGGTCACTGCGCAGGTGGTTGGGGGCGGCCTGCAGGAAGAGGTAAGTGGCCTGGGCTGCCTCAAGGCACCCCTTCCTCTTGGTCCTGGGCTTGACTGGATTATGAAGCTGACCCAGGCCAAAGGCAGCTTACGTGGCTGAGGTCAGGCAGATGGCACCACAGGTGTTACTGTCCTGATAAGGTGAGGACGGACCTTTCTCCCTGCCACTTTATGAAGGGCTATTTTCAGTAAGTTTGCATTTTAAGCCCAGAGTTACCTCATACCACTGGGTCTGCGGTACTTGAACTACTGATGTTCTGCTAAGGCGCATGGGGTATTTCTCAGGCTTCTGTTGTCAGTGATAGAAGCCCGACTCCAATTAAAGCAAGGCCACAGGCCCCGCAGGTCCAAGGACTCCCTTCGTGTTGTGTGCAGCGCCCCCGGAGGCACACAGCAGTACTGCACACCCAGGATTGGGATGTAGAGGTGCCCACGCCTCTGGCAAAGTGAGCCCGGGGTCAGATGACCATGTCCCTTGGGTCTTCTCTCTTTGGTGGCTCCTGTTTCAAGCAGGTTTTTACGTTTCCCTGCATCTTCTGAAGATCAAATGAGTTCACATTTGCAAAGTTTAGAACAGTGTGTTGCACATAGTAAATGCTATATGGTTTGTTTTTTTGTCTGGTTTTGTTTTTTAGAGTTTTCACTCTTGTTGCCCAGGCTGAAATGCAATGGCATGATCTCAGCTCACTGCAACCTCTGCCTCGTGGGTTCAAGTAATTCTCCTGCCTCAGCCTCCTGAGTAGCTGGGATTACAGGTGGCCACCACCACACCCAGCTAATTTTTGTATTTTTAGTAGAGACAGGGTTTCACCATGTTGGCCAGGCTGGTCTCAAACTCCTGACTTCAGGTGATCCACCCGCCTCAGCCTCCCAAAGTGCTGGGATTACAGGTGTGAGCCACCATGCCCATCCAGTTTTTTTTTTTAAGTTAGCTAAGATGGGCCAATGCCCTTCCTCTCAGATGGAGAGGTGCTTGCCCTCAACACTTCAAACCCTCAAAGAAGACTCGTCGGCCATGTGCTCACCCTGGACTCATCCCTGTGTCCAGGGGAACAAGTTATTCCCTGAGTGGATAGCCCAAGCCACAATTCAGCTCTGGGTGAAAGTGGTGCGCTGCATTGCTGAAAGCCCCATGAGGGGTGTGGGAATACTTCCTGAATAGAGAAGGAAAGGGGGTGAGTGTTGAGCCGGCAGTGCTCACTGCTGGAGACTGACCATTGCCGTCACCCAACCTTCTCCCTTCCACCCCTGGTGGTGGTAACAAGCGGAAGTTGAGCACTGGCATTGATCACCCTGATTGGAGAGCCTGCCTTCATCTTCCTGGATGAGCCATCCACTGGCATGGACCCCATGGCCCGGCGCCCATTCTGGAATGCTGTGGCACAAGCCCACGAGTCTGGCAAGGCCATCATCATCACCTCCCATAGGTAGAGCCTGGGTCTGTGGGTCACTGGAAGTTTCAAAACCAGGTAGGCTGGGAAGGAGCCAGGTGGCCAGAAGACCCATCAGCAACTGGTGGAGAGTCTTTGAGGAGATTCCCTAGGCTCTGCACCTGAGCCACACTCTGAGCATTGGTATCAGGAATGGCCTGATCAGGCCACCAATGCCTTCCTATCTGCATGAGCCTTTGACACCCCCAGCCCTGTCTCAGGCCCCTGCCCTCTCCCCAGCATGGAGGAGTGTGAGGCCCTGTGCAGCCGGCTGGCCATCATGGTGCAGGGGCAGTTCAAGTGCCTGGGCAGTCCCCAGCACCTCAAGAGCAAGTTCAGCAGTGGCTACTCCCTGCGGGCCAAGGTGAAGAGTGAAGGGCAGCAGGAGGTGCTGGAGGAGTTCAAGGCCTTCGTGGACCTGACCTTTCCAGGTGTGTTTCAGCCCCGGCAGCCCCCACTGGGTGGGCCCTGGGCCCCTGCCTAGGCATCTCCCATCTGCCGTGAGGAAAGTCTGTGCCTCACCCCTCCCACGTCCCATCTCCCTGATCCCTGGGATGAGGACCCCAATGCCGAGCACCCAGGCACCCTCGCCGATCCTCCAGCCCAGCTGTCACAGCAACGCCGTCTCTCCTTCGTGCAGGCAGCGTCCTTGAAGACAAGCACCAAGGCATGGTCCATTACCACCTGCTGGGCTGTGACCTCAGCTGGGCGAAGGTGAGCTCACATTTTTGACGTGACCCACTTTCTGGGCTAACTCTGTCTCTCTCTCTCTCTCCCTCTCTTTCTCTCCTCCCCATCCTCCTGAAGTCATGTTCAGTGCTGCCCCTGTCCTCTGCCATCTCCATGGCAACGTTCACGTGGATTTCATAGAACAGAAGGTGTTTCTGCTGGAAGGGACTTTGAAGATTGGCTCCTCCTGCCCACTTATTTCATGGAGAGGAGAGCAGGCCCAGAGAGGGAACACCAGATGCCTGGGGACACACAGCAAGCCAGGGACACCACCAGGTCTCTGGCCTTCTGACACCATTCCCACCCAAGAGCACAGACAGCTGAGATCCATAGCACTGACTTCTCAGGAGGTGTTCTGGAGCAGCTGAGAGAGGGATGGGCCTCTTTAGGGCCTTGTCACAGTCCCGGAGGCCAGCCCTTCCCACCCTCTCTCCTCCCCTGTGTGCGTCTGTGGGACAGCCTGGCCACAGCAGCCTCTTCCCTCCCCTCAGGTGTTTGGCACTCTGGAGCAAGCCAAGAAGAAGTACATGCTGGATGACTACTCAGTCAGTCAGGTCACCATGGAGGACGTCTTCCTGAGCTTCGCCTGCCCTGTGCCCCTGGTCCAAAGTGAAGACCAATGAGAGCAAGCAGAGCAGGCGGGCTCCTCGTCGTGCTCGCTGCCTCCTTCCCTGCCTCCCTCTCGGCTTTCCTCTCAGTCTCCCTCCCTGCCTCCGTCTCAGCTTTTCTCTCCGCCTCCCTCCCTGCCTCCCTCAGAGCCTGTCGTGCTGTAATAAGGACAGACCAGTGCCAGGTTGGCCCAGGTGTGCATGGCCTGCCCTGGGTTTCCAGGGGTTACAGAGGCAGCTCTCGGCCCAGCTAGCTCAGCACAGGGCTGTCCCCCTAACTGCAGTGCATGGAGCAGAGTGGGGCCCACTGGAGAACTTAAGAGGCCCGCTGGAGAACCCAGGTGCGTTTCCTTAGAAAGGGATGCCCAAGTCCCACCTGAGTAGCCTGTGGTCTTATTGAGACCTGGCTGTGGAAGCAGCCTCAGAACATCTTGCATGTCCTTTCCAAGGGCGGTGGCCAGGGGGTGACCACAGTACTAACCATGACCCGACCGGGTACCAGCTCTGTGGTTGGTCACCTGCAGGCATTGCGTCATTTGATCACACCACCCTCAGGCCCGGCCTCAAGGGGTCTGTCCTGGTCATCCCCTTGCTCATGGGCAAGAAGTCTGCACGGCAGAGGGAAATGCTCACCCAAAGCTTGCGCTCTTCCTTCTCTAGAATCCCCTGCCCAGATGGTTTGTCCATCCAGTGCACTCCCTCCCAGGGCAGGCCATGCTGCCCAACGCACCCTGAGATGCGAGATGCAGCAAAGCAGTGGCTCTGCAGAACTGCGGGTAGAGTTTGGATGGGTGCGTGGAGGTTTCCACACATGTGTGCAGATCCCTTGGAAAGCAGGATAGAGCCAGAAACAGAGAGGAGGGTGCCCGTAGGCCGGTGGGGGCTGGCTCCCATGGTCACATGCAAGAGTGAAGCTTCATGGAGACCATGATTCGAAACTCACACCTGGCCTCACAGGTGGTAATGTCACTGTTCTTCTGAAGGAAGGAGGAAATAAATATTGACAAGTTTGCTAGCCTAAGTCAGGATGTTACAATATTTAAATATTTGGATATGTGGGCTTTCATCCTCTTCCCTGGCTCCTGCAAATTTAGGGCTGCATGTGATCCTATATCCACCCATGAAGTGGACAGCGCCCCACCTCCCACACGGGTAGACTGGCTTAGAGGCAGCCAGTAACTTCCCACATCAACAGACAGGGGAGCCAGGGTTGCACTGGGGCAGAGGTTCTCGCAGTGGGGTCCCAGCAGCAGCAGCACCATCAGGAAACTTGTTAGAAAGGTAGGTTCTTGGGCCCCACCCAAAACTTACTGAATCAGAAATGCCTGGGGCAGGGCCAGCAATCCATGTTGCAAGAAGCCCTATAGCAGGTCCTCTGGTGCAGCTCCAGCATGAGAACCACTGAGCAGAGGCCCCATGGGCACCCGACCATCACACTGTCCAGATGCAGATGGATGTGGCCACATGCCTTTGTCATGTACACTCACCTCTCTTCTGAGACGGGCTCCATCCAGCGGCCTTTCTCTCTCTGTGGAGCTCACTCTGCCCCTTGCCACAGGCCCCTCAGCTCCTCTCTGGGAAGTGCAGATGCTGGTCTCTGCCCCTTCTCAGCCAGGACTCAGGAAAGGGTCATGCACAGGCCTTGCCTGTGGTTCCTGCACCCCTTGCCCAGAACAACGGCGTCACACACCCATGGTCGCCAACCCACCCTCCTCAGTCCTCGTTTCAGGTGACTGCTCCCTGTGATGAAAGCCACTCCCTGGGCTCCCATATCCAGCTCTCATTCCTCCCATGCCCCTCTCTGCCTCCACTGAAGGCCCATCTTCTTCTCTGAATGTGGGATTTCTCAGGCTCCCAAGCTACTTCACTTTCCCTTCTCTCCCCTGCCCCTCACTACCCATAACGTTTTCAACCGACACCTCATTCCACCAGGAATTTCCCTGAGCTCCTAACAGTTTAGACTTTTCCAACAAGGTCTCACCTTCCTGAAGCCCAGTGGGAAACGGGCCCACACCCTGGAGGAGCCACTTATCACCCCAGGGCAGCCCTGGAGGCTCCCACTGCCAGTGCAGGGTGTGGGGCGAGAGCAGGCACAGCTGCAGTCAAGACAACTCCTGCTCCCTGAAAAAGAAATTTGCCTCTCCATATTGAAAGGAGAGTGATCAGGACACAAAGCACAGGATAGAGCTAAATGACAACCTAGGGACCAAGGATGCTGTTCTAGATTCTAGAGGCAGCTGGTGTGGCTAATGTGCTCATGGCTGGCTGTAGTTGATTAATCCCTTCGAGATGCTATGGAAGCTAACCCCGAAAGTGCACCTCTGCCCTAGGGGGAGACAGGTAACAAGGTAAGGGTGACAAAGTAGGAAACAGTAACCCAGGAGGACAAAAGTGAGATGAGGGGATAAGACATCTGGGGGCTGAGAACATGGGACATCTGGGGAGCAGGCCCCAAACTCGCTCAGCCTGTCCTCTCTTCACCCTCCTTCACCCGCTTCCTGATTCCGGGACAGGGAATAGTCTCAACTTCCAGGCCCTCTCTGGGGCCACGGACTCTTCTATACCCTGTGCTGTGATCACCTGTTTACTCTGTCTCTTGCCCCAGGCCGGCTGAAGCCTGCACGCCAGGGCTCCTGTCTGTGTGCCCAGGGCAGGCCCAGTACTTGAAGGGGTTCTATGGGGACCCGGAAGGATGGAAGGGTGCAGACTGAGGGAAGCGTGAGGGAGGGGTGGGCAGCCTTGGCCCAGGCCGCCTTCCCCAGGAAAAGCCCCTCTGTCCTCCACCAGACACTCAGAAGGCTGCGACTCTTCCCCTTGACAGCCTGTGCCGTAAAAGGGGTGCGGTGTGGCTGACTCCTGAAGGACAGCTCAGATGGGCTCTGCCCAAGACAAGAGTGAGCAGATGTGACACTTCCCGCGGCGAGCAGCTCCAGGTAGCAGCCGAGGAGGCCAGACAAGGGGCAGCATCTGGCCAAAGTGATGGGGAGGGCTTGCCCCAGGGCTGGAGCACTGAGGCGTCCAGGGTGCGCCACGTTTCGCGGGAAGAAGGGGTCAGCGTTCCGCGGGGGAGACTTCCAGCGCCAGCTCCGACCTCCTCTTTCTCTACCACGATCCGGGCCAGCATCCCCGCCCAGCAGCGGCTCAGCCACAAACCCAAGGGTCTCCACCTGAAGCAGGCGGCGGAAGGGAAGGCCGTGCAAGCTGGGGGTGAGGGTCGCGGGCCCAGGAGCGACCCCGGGACCCGGGCAGGGCACGGCCTCGTCCTAGAAGCGCCACGTCGGGGCTGTCCCAGGCTGGATCACGGCCGCGACTGCGAGGGACGCCAAGGAGTCCTATTTCCCCTGGCCGCAGGCGTGCGCCTTCGCAGCCCATCTGGCACCGCAGATGCCGGTCGCCGGGGTCAGCGGCGAAGCCCGGACCCTTGCGGCCGGGAGGGGACGCCCACAAACCCCTGACCGCCGGCCGGGAATCGCTCCTCCGGGACCCCATCCCCGTTGGGGAGGCGGGGCGGCCACGCGGGTTCCACCAATCAGCGGCCAATGTTCGAATTCGCGTCCTGGCGCGGCCAATGGCGGGCGCCCGGAGCAGGCGGGGTGGGCGTGGAGGGCGGTAAATGAGGCGAGCACAGGGCGGGACGGGGCGGGGCCGGCGGCGGCCCCCCCGGGCAGGCCAATGGGAGGGCCGGGCGCGTTTGAAAACTGGGGTGGGCGGCGGGGCGGGGTCTGCGCCTGCGCGAGGGCTACGCGCGCTCCGGCCGGGGCGCGGGCGCGCTCTCAGGCGGGCTCCGGCGGCAGCGACGCGAGCGCGGCGATGGGGAGCGGCGGCGGTGAGTGCGGGGTGATGTCCGCTGGTTTCTGCCCCACACCCCTTCTGCCTGCCCTGCGGGGCGGACGGCGGGTCCCGCGGGAGGGGAGGCCCTGGCGGCCTGAAGAGGGCTGGCTCGAGCTCTTTAACCCGGGGCGGATGTCGCGTCCCGCGCAGGGAGCCCCGGCGGCCGGGCGCGCGGTTTAAATGCCCGGCGGGCGCCCGAGCCCCTCGGCGCCTTCCCCCGCGGCGACGTTTTCCGGCCCTTTCCTGGGGCGACGATCGGGTCCCGGGGCAGCGATCCGGCGATCGGGTCCCGGGGCGGCGATCGGGTCCCGGGGAGCCAAACACCAGCGCCTCCTGGTCGGGGAAAGGGCTGCGGAGCGCGTGGGGGCGAAGCGATCCCACAGCCTGGCCCGGCCCTGACCGAGCCTCAGTCCAGCGGGGCCGTGGACCTAGCTCTGTGGAAAGCAGCGTTCGGCCCCGCGCGCGTTGAGGCACAGGAAACACGAACTGTGGTTTCAGCTATTATCACAGTATCTGTCCTGGAGCCGGAGAATGAGGAATATTTTATGGAGAGGTCTATAGAATCTTTGAGAATTCGTCGCCCTGGAATACGTTTGGCTTTTGCAGCTGATTTAATTGCTAACAGGAAGACCCCGGTCAAGAGAGGGGAGCCGGGAGCAATCGCTAGGAAGTCCTAGCAAGGCGGGGAGGGATTTGGGCCCACAGAGGGGAGTGGCGCTTCCTTTCAGGACTGGAAGGAAGGATGGATAGAAAGGTAGATTTGTAGATGGGGAGGCAGGATCCTGAGGTTCCTGTCTGAGGGCTTCTGTTTCCCTGTGAAATAAGGGCTAAGGTCATCTGCTTAGAGTGAGGAAGGGGTTGCTGGAGTAGGAGTTGGAAAATCCGGCTGTGGGAAGAGGAGAGAGCACATCTGAGAAGCATGTCTGGGCTGCCTGCCTGGTGGGTGGAATGCCCGTCTCACCTTTAATGATTGCATCTGTACACAAACCTACAGGTCTAGGTTTGTGTTGGGACCTGAGCAACAACCTTACTGCGTAGTTGTCAACTCCGCATTCTACAGTGGAGGGCACACTGAGACTCTGCAGAGCTGAGACTTGGACGCACACTGCCCCGGCCTCCAAGTCTGTGGCTTCTCTCCAGGGCCGACCCTTCTAAATTGGACTTGAAAACCAGACTCTTCAAGCCCACAGATCTTTATTGAACATTATGCACCTTGGTCACGCGTGCAAAAAGCAAAGCTATCCAGCAAAGGCCCCAGGAGTTTTCCTGAGAGTGAAATGGAAGGAAAACCGTCCTCAGCTTCGGCAGCTTTTTCCCCTTCCTGCCTGTCATGTGGGCTCTGGATCAGAAAGTTTCCCAATAGCAGAGTTACACGATATGCACTATTTGCCATAAATATTTGTTGAATATTTGAAAATGAATGATCTCTTCTGTAATTTGTGCAATGCCACTCCTTTACATAATCTTTGTTTGGGACAAGAAGCATAGTTCCATCTTATGTGGCACAGGGAATGGTAACCATTAGATCATCTTCAGATGTAACTTTTATCCTTTTTTTTTTCCCTTCAAGGGTGTGTATATAGAATAATTTTTCATCTTATCAAGGCTTCTGTCTTTTTTTCCTTCAGTGGTCCACTGTAGGTGTGCCAAGTGTTTCTGTTATCCTACAAAGCGAAGAATAAGGAGGAGGCCCCGAAACCTGACCATCTTGAGTCTCCCCGAAGATGTGCTCTTTCACATCCTGAAATGGCTTTCTGTAGAGGACATCCTGGCTGTCCGAGCTGTAAGTCCCTGCATGAAAACACTATGAGCCCTAGCAGTGTTGATTATACCATCAGGCCTTGTGTTCTTAACTGTCAGAACAAAACTTTGGCTAAAAAAGAGGTCGGGGCAGAGGCCAGGCACGGTGGCTCACACGTTAATCCCAGCACTTTGGGAGGCCAAAGGGGGGTGGATCACCTGAGGTCAGGAGTTCCAGACCAGCCTGGCCAACTTGGCAAAACCCCCGTCTCTACTAAAAACACAAAAATTAGCCGGGCGTGGTGTCTCACGCCTGTAATCCCAGCTACTAGGGAGGCTGAGGCAGGAAAATTGCTTGAACCTGGGAGGCAGAGCTTGCAGTGAGCCGAGATCGCGCCACTGCACTCCAGCCTGGGCGACAGAGCGAGACTCCGTCTCAAAAAAAAAAAAAAAAAAAAAAAGAGGGCAAAAAGGAAAGGAAACAAGGATGATATCATCACCAGATGCTTTCTTTAAGACATTCTGATTACAGAAATTCCTATCGCTGTCTCCTAGCACATTAAAATTGCCTCTGTTCATTGCAGTGTCAACAAAGAAAGTACCTTTTTGTTTTTTTTTTTTGAGACAGAGTCTCGCTCTGTCGCCCAGGCTGGAGTGCAGTGGCGCAATCTCGGCTCACTGCAAGTTCTGCCTCCCAGGTTCACGCCATTCTCCTGCCTCAGCCTTCCGAGTAGCTGGGACTACAGGCGCCCGCCACCACGCCCGACTAATTTTTTGTATTTTTAGTAGAGTTGGGGTTTCACCGTGTTAGCCAGGATGGTCTCTATCTCTTGACCTCGTGATCCGCCCACCTCGGCCTCCCAAAGTGCTGGGATTACAGGCGTGAGCCACTGCGCCCGGCTGAAAGTACCCTTCTATGGCAGTGAAATTTGCATCCCTTAAAAAATAGGATAGTGTTTAAAAGAATAAGAATACATTGTTGAGGACAAATTCCATGTAACATTTAACACTGAAATGGACTCTAGGAGTTATTTTCTAGATATTGGAACCATAGACTTACTTTGAATGACTTAACCTAGAGTATATAGTGGATTCATGGGGAAATGCCAGCAAGAACCCATTTGCTGACTCCCAAAGCCACCTCCATTGCAGGTGTGACACACTTTATGGACCCCAGGGGGTGCTGAATTTCCAATGGCAGTGGAGACTTTGGTGCTTAAACTTTGGTGCTCCAGGTCCTGGCCTGGACACTCCTGCGTTGGCCCAGCGCTTAGGCTCCGGGTTCTACCTGAGACCTCCATCATGGGTGTTGTTCTTTGCCCTGAGTCCCTGTGACCTGTTTCCACACTCCCACTAGGAAGGCCTCCAGTGGGGAAGCACAAAACACATTTCTGTCCTGGCTGCCCCCGTTTAGAGTGTTTCCCCTGTCTTTGGGGGTGATACCTTTGCAGGGATGTCGAACCCTCTTTCTCAGCCTAGGTGTTTGTTTCCTCCTTCCCAGATCATTGTCCTCTGCCCTGCTTTAGAACCTCAGAGAAACTCGTTTCTGGGCTCTTATCTGTTCAAAGCGACAGTTACTTTCACACAGAGATTGGGGACCTCAACTACTTGGGATGGCGAGGGAGACAGGAGACCCTACATCTGCCTCTCGTTCTCAAGAGCCTCCAGGTGTGGGGCTTTTGGGTGGTCCCTCCATCACCCAGCCCCGGCCCCCATTGTTCTGCAGGTACACTCCCAGCTGAAGGACCTGGTGGACAACCACGCCAGTGTGTGGGCATGTGCCAGCTTCCAGGAGCTGTGGCCGTCTCCAGGGAACCTGAAGCTCTTTGAAAGGTATCTCTGCACCCTGAGAATGGCTCAGTCTTCTCCTGCCTTGGCCTTCCTATGTACCAGTCTGTGTCTCACGGCCTGATTCAGCAACAATTTTCCTGTTGCTGTCTCCCATGACATTGCCTCATCCCCTGGGGAGTGACTGAGGGTGGCAGACCTCACGCATCAGGCCGCACAAGCCACACACCTTCCAGCAGGCTGTGCAGTCAGTCATCCCTCACGCCACTGACACGGGCCCGTGGTGCCTCCAGAGGGCTGAGATCCATTCCCACATGACCCAGACAAGAGTCACCTTCCTGTGGAAACTTCACTCAGCCTTCCTTCCCTTTGGTCAAAACCATCTGAATTCTATCCTATAGCGTTTCACTCACTGGCTGATCCCACCCCAACCTGCACCCCGCACCCTGGCCCCCGTTCACATGTGCTCGTGGTCCCAGGTACCAGCCGCCCTCAGAACAAACCAAGGAACCACAGCTCAGGCGGGGATTTTTCTTTTTTGTTGTTGTTTTTGTTTTTTTCTTGAGACGGAGTCTCACTCTGTCACCAGGCTGGAGTGCAGTGGTGCAATCTCGGCTCACTGCAACCACCAACTCCCTGGTTCAAGCGATTCTCCTGCCTCAGCCTCCTGAGTAGCTAGGATTACAGGCACGTGCTACCACGCCCATCTAATTTTTGTATTTTTAGTAGAGACGGGGTTTTGCCATGCTGGCCAGGATGGTCTCGAACTCCTGACCTCATGATCTCAGGCGGGGATTTTTCTGACAGGGATTCGCTGTGACCCTCGTCCATTTGAGTTGCCAGAAATCCAGATCGACAGCCAACCAGGGCAGGCAGACATGTTGCCGCGGCCATGCTTGGGCTGCTTCCAGGGGGAATATATATATTTCTTATTGAGACATTATCCACACATCACACAGTTCACCCATTTAAAGTGTATAACTCAGCCGGGTGTGGCGTCACACCTGTATTCCCAGCACTTTGGGAGGCCAAGGCGGGTGGATCACTTGAGGTCGGGAGATCGAGACCAGCCCGGCCAACATGGCAAAACCCTGTCTCTATTAAAAATACAAAAATTAGCTGGGTGCGGTGATGGGCGCTTGTAGTCCCAGCTACTCTGGAGGCTGAAGCATGAGAATTGCTTAAACCCGGCAGGTGGAGGTTGCAGTGAACCAAGATTGCGCCATTGCACTCCAGCCTGGGTGATGGGGTAAGGCTGTCTCAAAAAAATAATAATAAAATAATAAAATATGGCTGGGCACAGTGGCTCACGCCTGTAATCCCAGCAGTTTGGGAGACCAAGGCGGGCGGATCACGAGGTCAAGAGTTTGAGACCAGCCTGAGCAACATGGTGAAACCCTGTCTCTACTAAAAATACAAAAATTAGCTGGGCGTGGTGGCACATGCCTGTAATGCCAGCTATTCAGGAGGCTGAGGCAGGAGAATTGCTTGAACCCAGGAGGCAGAGGTTGCAGTAAGCCGAGATCACACCACTGCACTCCAGCCTGAGCAACAGAGCGAGACTCTGTCTCAAAATAAATAAATAAGTAAATAAATAAAATGTATAACTCATTGGTTTTTAGTATACTGAGAGTTGTACAGACATCACCAGTACTTAACTTTAGAACATTCTCCTTACCCCAAGAAGAAAGCTTGTCCCCATCAGCAGTCACTTCCCATTTTCCCCACAATCCTGGAAACTCTAGACAACCCCTAATCGATTTTCTGTCTCTCTGGATTTGCCTTTTGTGAGGATTTCACATGGAATCATGCAACACGTGGTCTTTCGTGGCTGGCTTCTTTCATGGACCCTGATGTTTTCAAGGTTCATCTGTGTCATAGCATGTAATGGATAATTCATATTTGACTACATGTTATTAAGAAATGTTCGACCAAGCGTGGTGGCTCACGCTTGTAGTCCCAGCACTTTGGGAGGCCGAGGCAGGTGGATCATGAGATCAGATCGAGAACATCCTGGCTAACATGGTGAAACCCCGTCTCTACTAAAAATAGAAAAAATTAGCCAGGTGTGGTGGCGGGCAGCTGTGGTCCCCGCTACTCGGGAGGCTGAGGCAGGAGAATGGCGTGAACCTGGGAGGCAGAGCTTGCAGTGAGCTGAGATTGCGCCACTGCACTCCAGCCTGGGCAACAGAGCAGACTCTGTCTCAAAAAAAAAGAAAAAGAAAAGATAAAAACAGAAATGTTCTAGGGCCAGGCATGATGGCTCAAGCCTGTACTCCCAGCACTTTGTGAGGCCGAGGCAGGAGGATCACTTGGGTCTGGAATTCAAGACTAGCCTGGGCAACATAGCAAGACCCTGTCTCTAGAAAAGAAAATATTTTTTTTTTACTAGCTGAGCATGGTGGCACATGCCTGTGGTCCTAGCTACTTGGGATGCCAGGGTGGGAGAATGGCTTAAGCCCAGGAGGTTGAGGCTGCAGTGAGCTGTGATCGCACCACTGCACTCCAGCCTGGGCAACACAGCAAGACCCTGTCTCAGAGAGAGAGAGAGAGAGAGAGAGAGAGAGAGAGAGATATGCACACACACACACACATATATATATATGTATATATATATTCGATTCAGGGAACAAGTATTCTGACTTCTTCAAGTGCTGTAGTAGTTCATAACGTTTGTGGCATGAAATATTGTGATGCTTTATGTTCTTAATGTTTCAGGGCTGCTGAAAAGGGGAATTTCGAAGCTGCTGTGAAGCTGGGCATAGCCTACCTCTACAATGAAGGCCGTAAGTCCTCACCCCACCTGCATGTTGGCGCTTTAGATAAGTGTGAGCCTTTGGCCCTATGAAGAGGTGGTCCCTGTGTTAGCAGTTCAGTTGCTGTCCTTGCTCTATCTGATGGCCTGCCTCCCCATTCCCTCTCAGGAGCTCGTGCCCAGATGTACCCTGCTGAGGGACCTGCTAATGATACTCTGACTTTGTAGGTTACGAAAGTCACCTCTTGTTTTAGCAAACCCTTTAATTTCAGTTGGCAAAGAGTGACTGAGCCAGAGCGTCAGCACGGGGGCTGTTTGGGCTCCCTGCCCTGTGCGCCGTGAGCACGCAGACCTGCCTGTGGATGCTGGCCCTCTCCTTGGCCATCCTCTTAGAACTCTTGAGACAGAGTTCAGCGTGCCCTGTAACACAGAGCCAAGCTTCTAAACAGGAAGCAGGTACAGGCAGGTTAGAGCTGGCCTGGTGCCTGGATCCCTTCATCCCCAGAGGCCAGCTGCTCCTTGAAAGAAACTTGCACAGCCTTTTCTTCTACCAGTTACTGCTTATCTGCTCAGCACCCCAAGGAACGAGCCCACGATCTGTCCCAGCTCTCAAAACAAATAAACACTGGGATGTAGCCTCCCACATTTGTACTTCTAAACGATCTGGTGTCTTGCTGGGAGAGAGTCCCTACCTGGCCGGCTGGCAGAATTGTGGTGACTGACAGGGACCATGAGCAACACCCTCCTCCAGAATCAGGGGAGCCGAGGTCCTACCCCTACCCTCCCATCAAAGAGCAGTTCCCAGACATAAAATTCACACACCATACAGTTCACCCATCTAAAGCATGCAATTCTGTGGTTTTTTAGTATATTCACAGGGTTGTGCAGCTATTGCCACTGTCTAATTTTAGAATATTCTCCTCGTCCCAAAAAGAACCCCCACCCCTGCCCTGGACCCATTACCAGGGGTCAGGCGGTGGTTCCCAGCTGGAGGGAGGGTGGGACATGAAGCGTCGCGGGGTCTCCTTCCCCTGACCTTCAGAATCCAGGCTTCCGGGAGGACCACAGCAGGGGCATTGATCACAATGACCCACCTGTTCTAGACATTAATGAGGTAGGGGGAGAAAAGACAGGTGCCCCCATCCTGGAGGGCTCTTCTCTCCTGAAACACCAGCTGCTTTGCACTATGGTGGGCTTTAGGCATTACACTTTCCACCAAGACCATGGAGAGCCTTCCACATTCCGTCCCTAAGAGACATCCCTGGGCTCTGTCCTGTCTGTCCCCGCAGTGTCTGTGTCTGATGAGGCCCGCGCAGAAGTGAATGGCCTGAAGGCCTCTCGCTTCTTCAGTCTCGCTGAGCGGCTGAATGTGGGTGCCGCACCTTTCATCTGGCTCTTCATCCGCCCTCCGTGGTCGGTGAGCGGAAGCTGCTGCAAGGCCGTGGTTCACGAGAGCCTCAGGGCAGAGTGCCAGCTGCAGAGGGTGAGTCTGGGCGAGGGGCAGCACCTGCAAGGCCACCTGCAGGGTCCCAGGAAACAGGAAGACCCCGAGGGTAGATCCTGGACCCTGGAAAGTCAGGAGCCTAAGGGAAGTGAAGATGCAGAAAACTGAGAGTGCAGATATGGGGAATGCATCTGGAAATTAGCTGGCACAGAGGAGGAAGCCTGAGAGCCAGGGTGGGCTGTGGAGTTCTGGGTACACGTGCCAACAGCTGGAAACATGGGGCTGAGGCTGCATGGGGCAGTGGGAGCTCAAGACACAAATCTGGCCAGGTGTGGTGGCTCACGCCTGTCATCCTAGCACTTTGGGAGGCCAAGGCTGGAGAACTGCTTGTGGCCAGGTGTTCGAGACCAGTCTGGGCAACATGATGAAACCTCGAAACCTCGTCTCTACAAAAAATACAAAAAAGTTAGCCAGGGGTGGTGGTGCATACCTATAGTCCCAGCTACTCAGGAGGCTGAGGTGGGAGGATCGCTTGAGCCTGGGAGGTTGAGCTTGCAACGAGCCATGACTATGCCAACGCACTCCAGCCTGGGTGACAGAGCAAGACCCTGTTTCCCTTTAAAAAAAAAAAAAAAAGACTGAAATCTGAGAGTGGCCCTCTGCAAGGGAGGGAGGGCCAGACAGCAGGGCCATGGGCATGGGACCCAAAGACAGACAAGGGAGTGGTGGCCCCCGGGCAGTTCTCTGTGCTGGAAATCACACTTCTTTCTCCTTTTTTTAAAGACTCACAAAGCATCCATATTGCACTGCTTGGGCAGAGTGCTGAGTCTGTTCGAGGTGAGTCAAATTGTTCTCTGCATTGGGACTTTGTGTTCGATACATCCCTAGCCGAGATCCTGGAACTGAAAAGCAGCAGAAGGGGGCGTCCACGGCCCAAAACAAAAGGCAAGCCTTGCCCAGAAAGGCCTAGCTGGAGAAGCCAGGGGGCACATGTGGGCCTGGCCACGGGCTCTGATCCTGGCTCCATGACCCGCCTGGCAGGGGAGTGGGGGACGGTGAGAACAGCAGAGCAGATCTCAAGGAGGCATCGAACCTCGGTGCTCACTCGTCTGCTGGCCCTGCTCTTGGTGGGCCTCTCCTGCTCGTGTGGACCTCTCTGCACTTGATGTCCTAATGGGCTTTGTGATCCGTAAACCCCCTTTGCAGCAAATTGAGGGAACGTGGTGGCTTCTAGTGACAGGGCTGGCAAACGCATCAGAGAGGGACACTGAGGAGAAGCCCTGAGAGCCACCACTAAGGGCCACCAACGCTATCCTGGCAGTTGAGGGCAGTTCCTTTGGCAGCAGGTGAGAAGGGCAGGCCTTTGGTGGTGCAGAGCTGAACCAGGGATCCCGCAGGCCCAGCCCAAAAGTAAACCCTTCCAGGAAGAGAGCAGGGCTTTTGTGGCCGGGAGCTCTTGAGTTCGTGCTCCTCGCTGGCTTTGGAGTGGTGTCTCTGTAGAGAAGTCATTTCTGCTATGAATTAGATAACTCATTTTATTAAAGCTCACAGCAATGTGTGTTACCACTTAAGAGTATAGGGGCCGGGCACGGTGGCTCATGCTTGTAATCCCAGCACTTTAGGAGGCCAAAGTGAGTGGATCACCTGAGGTCAGGAGTTCAAGACCAGCCTGGCCAAAATGGTGAAACCACGTCTTTACTAAAAAACACAAAAATTAGCTGGGCGTGGTGGCGGGTGCCCATAATCCCAGCTACTCAGGAGGCTGAGGCAGGGAGAATTGCTTGAACCTGGGAAGCGGAGGTTGCAGTGAGCCGAGATTGCACCACTGCACTCCAGCCTGGCAACAGAGTGAGACTCAGTCTCAGAAAAAAAAAAAAAAAGTATGGAAAAGGAGGAAGATGGTGAGTAGAGTGACTGAACATCAAGTAAAGAATAAGGGCCGGTCATGGTGGCTCATGCCTGTCATCCCAGCACCTTGGGAGGCCGGGGCGGGTGGATCACCTGAGGTCAGGAGTTTGAGACCAACCCGGCCAATGCGTTGAAACCACGTCTTTACTAAAAAACACAAAAATTAGCCAGGCGTGGTGGTGGGCACCTGTAATCCTAGCTACTTGGGAGGCTGAGGCATGAGAGTTGCTTGAACCTGGGAAGCTGAGGTTTTAGTTAGCCAAGATCGTGCCACTATACTTTGGCCTGGGTGACAGAGGGAGACTCTGCCTCAACAACAACAAAAAAACCAGCCAGGCACAGTGGCTCATGCCTGTAATCCCAGCACTTTGGGAGACCGAGGTGGATGGATCACCTGAGGCCAGGATTTTGAGACCAGCCTGGCCAACATGGTGAAACCCTGTCTCTACTAAAAATACAAAAATTAGCCGGGCATGATGGTGGGCTCCTGTAATCCCAGCTACTCAGGAGGCTGAGGCAGGAGAATTGGTTGAACCCAGGAGGCGGAGGTTGCAGTGAGCCAGGATGGCGCCCTTGCACTCCAACCTGGGCGACGAGTGAAACTGTCTCAAAAAATAAAAATGAAAAAGAGGATAAGGGAAGAATGAACTCTGCTGGGATTTATTCTAGGATGAAGAGAAGCAGCAGCAGGCCCATGCCCTGTTTGAGGAGGCTGCTCAGCAGGGATGTCTGACCAGCTCCTACCTCCTCTGGGAAAGCGACAGGAGGACAGACGTGAGTGGAGCCTGCTCTGGGTGGGGGGAGTTACGCTGGACAAAGGCGTAGTTGATGCTGGTCCTTGGACGCAGTTCTGTCCACAAAAGGGAGGTGGCTCTTGCTGCTCCCGGTCTCTCAGCCTCCGGGAACCACTGGTCAGTCGGCTATTGTTGGCACCCCCAAAAATGCCTCCCACCATTTGAGAGAGAAGAGGTGGGAAGTTAGCATAGTGTCGGCCCTTCTGGGTCTTGGTTCTGAGTTCATCCCAAGACACAGTTGTACAAAGGCTCGGTGATCTCCCATTGACAGGTGTCAGATCCTGGGCGATGCCTCCACAGCTTCCGAAAACTCAGGGACTACGCTGCCAAAGGCTGCTGGGAAGCGCAGGTGAGGTGCGGGGCTGGGATGACGTGGGGAGCTGGCCTTTCTCCTTCCAGCTTTGGGGCAGGACTATCTGGGCTCCCACATGGGAGGCCGGGATTGAGGGACACCCTAAGATCGGTTCAGCACTGGAAGTGGTCTTAAAGGACAGGTACACAGTGAGAAGAGCTGGGAAATGCGTTATTCATCTCTGCCTGTCCACCCTTGCCTCTCAGCCAGCCAACCTCTTAATTTTCAAATGCTTGTGAGCTATAGCTGCTGTCAAAATTTGTGCCATTCTTGAAAGTTGTCCCATAGGTAGAACTGATCTTGACAACAAAACTTGAGGCTACTTGAGAGCAGAGGGGCGTGGAGAGCTCCTTCCTGCTTCCTCTTCCTGTTAGCACCTTGCTTGTCATGTCACCTGGTCACCAAGTCATCCAGGGCTACAGGCAGGAAATCAAGCATTGGTAGACTCTCCCCTCACAGCTATAAATAAGTTGTTAGGGCCAGGTGCAGTGGCTAACGCCTGAAATCCCAGCACTCTGGGAGGCCAAGGTGGGCGGATGACCTGAGGTCAGGAGTTCGAGACCAGCCTGGCCAACATGGTGAAACCGTCGCTACTAAAAATACAAAAATTAGCTGGGCATGGTGGCGGGCACCTGATACTCAGGAGGTTGAGGCAGGAGAATCGCTTGAACCCGGGAGGCAGAGGTTGCAGTACCACTACACTCCAGCCTGGGCGACAGAGCAAGACTCTGTCTGAAGAAAAAAAAAAAAAGTTGTCGGGACGAATCAAAGAAAGCTCCTATTTGCCAAATGGATAGAAGCTTGTTCTTGTCACCCCACCAAGTGGGTGGCAGAGTGATCTGTGCTCAAATGCTAGGGACAAAATTACAAATTGATAATGGCCCAGCCCGAGGTGTCATAGCACATTGTGGTGTTCACGTCCAAAAAGCCAGTCAACAGATTTACAAGAAGGCCAGGCGTGATGGCTCACGCCTGCAATCCCAGCACTGTAGGAGGTTGAGTTGGGAGGATCGCTTGAGCCCAGGAGTTCAAGACCAGCTCTGGCAACATAGTGAGACCCCATCTCGACAAAAAATTTTAAAATTAGCTGGATGGGCTGGGTGCAAGTGGCTCATGCCTGTAATGCCAGCACTTTGGGAGGCTGAGGTGGGCAGATCACGAGGTCAAGAGGTCGAGACCACCCTGGCCAATGTGGTGAAACCCCGTCTTTACTAAAAATACAAAAAAAATTAGCTGGGCCTGGTGGCATGTGCCTAGAGTCCCAGCTACGCGGGAGGCTGAGGCAGGAGAATTGCTTGTACCCAGGAGGAGGAAGTTGCAGTGAGCCGAGATTGTGCCACTGCACTCCAGCCTGGCAACAGAGCGATACTCCATCTCAAAAAAAAAAAATTAGCTTGATGTGGTAGTGTGTGCTTTGTAGTCCAGCTACTCAGGAGGCTGAGGCAGGAGGATCACTTGAGCCTGGGAGGTCAAAGCTGCAGAGAGCCGTGATCGCAACACTGCACTTCAGCCTGGGCTACAGAGGGAGACCCTACCTCAACAAAAACATTGTTTACAAGAAATGCAACAACGTAGTTCTGATGGAAGTTCAAGGGGCCTCAGTCAATTCTCAGAAAAGAGGAAATAGGGCCGGGCGCAGTGGCTCACATTTATAATCCCAACACTTTGGGAGGCTGAGGCGGGAGGATCACTTGAAGCCAGGAGTTCTCTCTGTTGCCCAGGCTAGAGCACAGTGGTGCGATCTCAGCTCACTGCAACCTCTGACGCCTGGGTTCAAGCCTTCTGGGTAGCTGGGACTATAGGCGCCTGCCACCATGCCCAGCTAATTTTTGTATTTTTAGTAGAAGCGGGGTTTCACCATGTTGGCCAGGCTGGTCTAAAACTCCTGACCTCAAGTAATCTGCCCTCCTCGGCCTCCCAAAGTGTTGGGATTACAGGAGTGAGCCACTGCACCTGGCCAAAAAAAATTAATAATAAATAAACAAACTCAAGTGGTTAGAAATTGGAATGTTCAAACTTACTACTAGTCATAAGAGTGCACTTTTAAATGAGATATTTTGGGCTCATATTAGCAAATTATATATATATATATTTTTGTTTTGTTTTTGTTTTTGTTTTGTTTTGTTTTGTTTTGTTTTTGATGGAGTCTTACTCTGTCGCCCAGGCTAGAGCGCAGTGGCACAATCTCAGCTCACCACAAGCTCCGCCTCCCGGGTTCCTGCCATTCTCCTGCCTCAGCCTCCCAAGTAGCTGGGACTACAGGCATTGCACCACCACGCCCGGCTAATTTTTTTGTATTTTTAGTAGAGACAGGGTTTCACCATGTTAGCCAGGATGGTCTGTATCTCCTGACTTCGTGATCTGCTCGCCTCGGCCTCCCAAAGTGCTGGGATTACAGGCTTGATCCACCGCGCCCAGCCCTTAATTATAGATATATAATATCTATAATTAGATATATTTATAATATCTATTATTATATTATAATTATATTTAGTCTGCCAGCATTATATTATATATAATATATATTATAATATGTAATATATAATATTATATAATATATAATATATGTAATATATATTATATTATATATTATATATTATAATATGTAATATATATTATATATTATATATATTATATAATATTATATATATTATATATAATTTATATTACATATAATATATATAATATAATATATAATATTATATTATATAATATTATAATATATATTATATATATTATACATATTATATATGTTATATAATATGTATAATATATTATAATACCTATAATAATATATATTATAGATATATAATAGATATATTTTATATATAATATATATTTATTACATATGTTTTATATTGTATATAATATATAATATATATATTTCTCTGTTTTTGAGTGGCTAGCTGGTAACTTCTGAAAATAGCTGTTTTTAATAATCACAGTGTTTGCTGGGATGAAGCTGTGATGAGGCAGGTGCTCCTATTCCTGGGTGTAAACATTGGCAGAAGCCTTTCGGAGAGCACTGGGGCGTGTGGCCGGAGACTTAACACAGCTGCCCCAGGCATTAGCCGTGTAAGAAACTGAGACCTAAGCCACGGTGGAAAGGCCACTGACATTTCATTATATATCTTTTCTCATGTCATCTATTACTTATACAAAAAGGAATAATAATTAAAACCTGAGCCATCCTCGTTCCTGAAGCTTGTGAAGGTTTAAGTTAAGTAGGGCAGTGTGTCCACATGCATTTGGTGCCTGAATGGGCCTTTGCTTCAGAAATGGAAAACTGCAACATGGCTGCTGCCTCACGCTCATGTTTGTCTTTTCTTCCTCAGCTGTCTTTAGCCAAAGCCTGTGCAAATGCAAACCAGCTTGGACTGGAGGTGAGAGCTTCCAGTGAGATCGTCTGCCAGCTATTTCAGGCTTCCCAGGCTGTCAGTAAACAACAAGTCTTCTCCGTGCAGAAGGGACTCAATGACACAATGAGGTGAGGCATTCAGGCCGGGGCTTCTAATCAGAGCGGCGCGGAAGCCAGCCTCCAGGTGAAGGGAGCCCTTTCCACTTAACCCCAGTTACCTGTGACAGGGCGGCATAGAGTTCCCTCATCACCCATTTTTTTTTTTTTTTTAAGATGGAGTCTCGCTCTGTTGCCCAGGCTGGAGTGCAGTGGCGTGATCTCAGCTCACTGCAAGCTCCGCCTCCTGGGTTCAAGCAATTCTCCTGCCTCAGCCTCCCGAGTAGCTGGGACTACAGGCGCCCACCACCACGCCCGGCTAATTTTTTTGTATTTTTAGTAGAGACGGGGTTTCACCGTGTTAGCCAGGATCGTCTCGATCTGACCTTGTGATCCGCCCGCCTCGGCCTCCCAAAGTGCTGGGATTACAGGCGTGAGCCACCGCACCCGGCCTTGGGTGTTTTTTAAAACCAGTAATGCCAAAGTTATCATGGACTTTTTGGAAGAAAATATCCTACTCTGCTTTCTTCAGTTACTTTTTTTTTTTTTTTTTTTTTTTTTTGAGACAGAGTCTTGCTCTGTCGCCCAGGCTAGAGTGCAGTGGCGCGATCTCAGCTCACTGCAAGCTCCGCCTCCTGGGTTCACGCCATTTTCCTGCCTCAGCCTCCCAAGTAGCTGGGACTACATACAGGCGCCCGCCACCACGCCCAGCTAATTTTTTGTATTTTTAGTAGAGATGGGGTTTCACCGTGTTAGCCATGATGGTCTCGATCTCCTGACCTCAGGTGATCCGCCCGCCTCGGCCTCCCAAAGTGCTGGGATTACAGGCATGAGCCACCGCGCCCAGCCACCTTTTTTTTTTTTTTGAGACAGGGTCTGGCTCTGTCACCCAGGCCAGAGTGCAGTGGCATGATTTCAGCTCACTGCAGCCTCCGCCTCCCAAGCTCAAGTGATCCTCCCACCTTACCCTCCTGAGTAGCTGGGACTACAGATGCACACCACCACGCACAGCTAATTGTTGTATTTTTAGTAGAGACAGGGTATCACTATGTTGCCCAGGCTAGTCTTGAATTCCTGGGCTCAAGCGACCCTCCTGCCCCAGCCTCCCACAGTGCAGTGATCTTTTTTAAGCCACAGAACACGTTGAACATCTTTTTTTTTTTTTGAGGTAGGCTGTCCGTCACCCAGGGTGGAGTGCAGTGGTGTGTTCTCGGCTTGCTGTAACCTCCGCCTCCTGGGCTCAAGCCTTTCTCCTGCCTCAGTCCCCCAAGTAGGACTACAAGTGTCTCCACTCTATTCAGAAAGGCATTTACCATATTGGGGCATCATTTGCCATATTGAGGCATTCCCTTGCGACTGTCCACCTTCTCCCGCTCCCTGCACGCCCCGAGGGTCAGGGTTCATCCACTGTGGGCAGACCAACGGCTGTGGGCTGACTTTTCACTTTGTGTCAGGTCGAGGTCTCAAAGCGCTTGTGTTTGGCAGCACCAGGAACACAGTTGAAGGATGTGGGGCCTGCTTTGGGGCTGGGACCCACGGAGCCTCCCGGGCTTCCTGTGACATGGCCTCTCCAGCCTTGGTTCCAGGGTAAACCCATGATTCCAGAGCTAGCCAGCTTATTTGGTCAGGCCCAACAGGTGGGGTTGAAATTACAGACAGGGACACATGGAGAATGCCCCCACCAGTTCCCACGTGCTTCTCTTTCCGCAGGTACATTCTGATCGACTGGCTGGTGGAAGTTGCCACCATGAAGGACTTCACAAGCCTGTGCCTGCACCTGACCGTGGAGTGTGTGGACCGGTACCTGCGGAGGAGGCTGGTGCCACGGTACAGGCTCCAGCTGCTGGGCATCGCCTGCATGGTCATCTGCACCCGGTGAGAAGCCCCCTTGGCCCAGCTGGCAGGGACGTGCTGGCCCTTCCCGGGTCCAGGGTCACCTGCCGTTCATGTTGCTCCTCACTGGTCTTATTTTGTTTTCTGTTGGTTTTTTTTTTTTCGAGACCAAGTCTCGCTCTGTCACCCAGGCTGGAGTGCAGTGGTGCGATCTTGGCTCACCGCAGCCTCCGCCTCCCAGGTTCAAGTGATTCTTCTGCCTCAGCCTCCAGAGTAGCTGGGACTGCAGGCGTGCGCCACCATGCCCGACTAATTTTTCTGTATTTTTAGTAGAGACGGGGTTTCACCATGTTGGTCAGGCTGGTCTCAAACTCTTGATTTCAAATGATCTGCCCGCCTCAACCTCCCAAAATGCTGGGATTATAGGCATGAGCCACTGCGCCTGGCCCTCACTTGTTCTTGACTCATGAGCCACGAGTGTCCCACCTGGTCAGACATGGAGTGCCACGCTGAGGGCCCTTTGCAGGCAGGGGTGGCAGAACAGCCCTCGGCGTGTGGGGGCCGCTGTGTGGGGTGCCTGCATCCAGGCAATTCATCCTGGCATGCAGTCTCAGGACCCAAAGTGTGGCCTCACTCTGGCAGGCACAGGCTGGACCGCCCTGTCCCCTGGCTCCTGAGGGCAGCAGGATGACTGATCAGGGAGGGTGGCAGTTGGCTGCCCTTCTCTGAAGTTGGGTTCTAAAGTCTGTTGCCAGAGTTTCCTACACTCTTGGAGTTAGAGAGTTTTTCGTCCCCCACTGGTGCCCTGCAGAGCCCACTCCAGCCACGTGGGTGTCTCTCAGCAGCAGCGTGCGTCCTTACACGGCAGCCTGTCCTTTTCAAATCAGACCACTGCTTTCCTTTAACTAATGCTGGATCCCCTAGTTCCGCCTTTGGAAATAACGTGGAAATGATTCTCACAATACGTTTTGCATTTCCTAAACCAGCTGTCCCCAGCATAGTCTACATTTCCCGAGGAAGTGCTTTCCAGACCGACTCCTCTGTAGAGCCTGATGGGTGAGGATAGGCTTGGCTGCACACAGCATATGTGTAAGCTACAGAGACTTGTTTCTCTCTTGCACAGGTAACCCAGAGGCAGAGGGTCCAGGCTCAGGTCATTGGGATGTTTTTTGTTTCACGAGGAAGCAGAGGAGCCCCATCTCCCATCTTAATCTCTGCCACCAACTAGGGTGCTGCCCTTGTGCCTGTGACACCTGTACCTGCCACATTCACCTTTGCACTGAGCTTAGTCTTGTGACCACATCTCACCAGACGGGAACTGGGAGGTGTAGTCTCTTCGGGCCTGCGTGTGCCAGCTCGATGCAGTGTCATTCCCATGGAAGGAGGGAGCAAACCCTGCCACAAGCATCCAGAGCTGTCTTCAGATGTGCTCTTGGGCCTGAATCCAGCGTCCCAGGTCTTCCGACCAGAGACGACTGAGGAGGTCGGGCGGCCGCCTCCCTGGATCTGACCGCACATCCATCACTGCAACCTACGACCAAGCTCCTGGGCCACAAATCGGCTGGCAGTGAGAGAATAACTGCTAAAAATGTTTCAGGGAGCTGAGTCCAATTTCTTCCCCAACCACAAGACCTGATTGCAGTGGTCCGTATAACTTATCACCACAGCTCCCTCAAATCAACTCTGCCTTATTATCTTTTTTTTTTTAAATCCGGGGACCAGGCACGGTGGCTCACTCCTGTAATCCCAGCACTTTGGGAGGCCAATGTGGGCGGATCGTGAGGTCAGGAGTTCAAGACCAGCCTGGCCAACATGGTGAAACCCTGTCTCTACTAAAGATACAAAAAATTAGCTGGGCATGAGTGGTGCATGCCTGTAATCCCAGCTACTCAGGAGTCTGAGGCAGGAGAATTGCTTGAACCCGAGAGGCAGAGGTTGCAGTCAGCCAAGATTACACCATTGCACTGCAGCCTGGGCAATGGCGCAAGACTCTGTCTCAAAAAAATACAAACAAAATTAGCCAGACGTGGTAGTGGGCGCCTGTAGTCCCATCTACTTGGGAGGCTGAGGCATGAGAATCACTTGAACCTGGGAGGCGGAGGTTGCAGTGAGCTGAGATAGCGCCACTGCACTAATCCAGCCTGGGTGACAGAGGGAAACTCTGTCTCAAAAAAAAAAAGATTTTAAAGGCTGAGCTGCCCCCCACCTCTGCTCTCAGAGGTGCCCTGCCCCCACCAGCCACCCCACGCTGGGCTCTCATTGGCCACTGACATCTTGTCTTTTTGGCGTCTGCAGCCCCCGCGCTGGCAGGTGTAGTCCCTGTGCCTCTTGTCCTCTTGATCAAGTGAATGACGCATGCAACCTGCAGAGTACCCAGGACAGAGCAGCCAAGGGACTTGGCCTCAGTCCAAGGGGAAGGTGCCTTGCGGGGGGCCGCTGGAGCAGCGTGTTCCCTGATAGTTGGCGCTGGTTGACAACAGAGAACAGGGTGACCATCACCTGGAGACAGTCAGGATTCCTGCGGCCACACAGTGCCGGGCACAGACTTTCCAACAACCCTTGGGCCCTTTGCCTCCAATTCCTAGATCTGGTGGCTCACCCACCTTCTGGGTCTATAACATTTCTACCCCACTGATGGAGCTGTCACGTGACAGGCAAATCTCTGTCCTCGGTGTCTTTTAGCAAACTGAATGCTCATGGCACTTGGGCCTTTTGCAGACATTTGTGAGTCTGCCTAACAGCCTGCTGCTTTCTGTCTGCCTTGTGGCTCTCATTGCCCTTTCCAGCACTTTCTGACCTCCCCCTTGTTATTATTATGATGATTATTTTTTGAGACAGGGTCTTGCTCTGTCACCCAGGTTGGAATGCAGTGGTGTAATCAAAGCTCACTGCAGCCTCAACTTCCTGGGCTTAAGCAATCCTCCCACTTTAGCCTCCCAAGTAACTGAGACTATAGGCACATGCCACCATGCTCTGCTAATTTTTTATTTTTTAACTTTTTGAAGAGATAGGGTCTTGCTTTGTTGCCCAGGGTGGTCTCGAACTCCTGGCTGAGCTGTCCTCCTGCCTGGGCCTCCCCTTTTTTAAATGCCCCTTGTCAGCCACAGGCAGCTGGCTCCATTATGAAGCCTCTGTTTGTCACCAAAGCCCAAAGCCATGGCTCCCTCCCTACCTTGAGGCCTCCTAAAGCCTTGGGTCCCTCCGCCCCACCCCTGCCCCAGGAAGTGGGCTCCGCCCTGAGACCCCTTCTCGGCGTTGCAGGTTCATCAGTAAAGAGATCCTGACCATCCGGGAGGCCGTATGGCTCACAGACAACACGTACAAGTACGAGGACCTGGTGAGAATGATGGGCGAGATCGTCTCCGCCTTGGAAGGGAAGATTCGAGTAAGCAGCGGTTCCATTTTCCTTGTTAATCCTCGTTGTCGCTGTGCTGGAGGGTGGGGGTGGGCATTCAGCTTTCCTGCTGTGGGAGGGCCTCATGGACTCAGAGGGCAGCTGTCTCTGCTGTGCCCAAAGCCATGGAGCAGGAGGCCACGGTTGCACCACGTCGCCATCTGCGCTGGTGCACTGCATGTGCAGCATCGGCGTGAACATCATCCGGGCCAGACCCTGCGCTGGGCCTGCATGCGGCACTGCACCAAGGAGCCCCCGAGCGCTGAGAGCCCACACCCCGTCCCGGCTGTCTAGGTCCCCACTGTGGTGGATTACAAGGAGGTCCTGTTGACGCTAGTCCCTGTGGAGCTGAGAACCCAGCACCTGTGCAGCTTCCTCTGCGAGCTCTCCCTGCTGCACACCAGCCTGTCCGCCTACGCCCCAGCCCGCCTGGCTGCCGCAGCCCTGCTCCTGGCCAGACTGACGCATGGGCAGAGTAAGGAGTGGTCCTTCCCAGGGATGCCTGTGTCGGGGAAGGTGCTGACATAGGAGGAGGCTGTGGGGAGGAAAAGAGTCCAGCATCCATTTGTCCTGGTTACTTCTTGGGGGATGAGATACAGCACGGCTCCTAGCTTCAGTATGTCCCAGATTTCTGACCGTGAGCCTGCACGCTCTATGTATGGGTTTTTTTCAAAACTGTTTTAAAAGGATTGCAACCCTGAGCTCCAAGAAACTCCACAGCAGAGCCCACAGAGCTATAGAGCGGGAGTGGTCAGGCGGCTGTCACCACAGCCCCTCTGTCCCCTCCATCCCCTCCACCCCTGGCCTGCTTTCCTCCCCAGCACAGCCCTGGACCACTCAGCTGTGGGACCTCACCGGATTCTCCTATGAAGACCTCATTCCCTGCGTCTTGAGCCTTCATAAGAAGTGGTGAGTTTTGGCCGGGCGCAGAGGCTCATGCCTGTAACCCCAGCACTTTGGGAGGCCGAGGCGGGCAGATCATTTGAGGTCAGGAGTTTGAGACCAGCCTGGCCAACATGGTGAAACCCCACCTCTACTAAAAATACAAAAATTAGCCAGGCGTGGTGGTGCACGCCTATAATTCCAGCTACTCAGGAGGCTGAGGCAGGAGAATCGCTTGAACCCAGGAGGCAGAGGTTGCAGTGAGTTGAGATCACGTCACTGGACTCCAGCCTGGGTGACAGAGCAAGACTCTGTCTCTAAAAACAACTGGCCAGGCGTGGTGGCTCACACCTGTAATCCCAGCACTTTGGGAGGCCAAAGCGGGCGGATCACCGAGGTCAGGAGATCGAGACCAGCCTGGTCAACGTGGAAAAACCCTGTCTCTACTAAAAAAAAAAACCAAAAATTAGCTGGGCGTGGTGGCATGCGCCTGCAATCCCAGCTATTCAGGAGGCTGAGACAGGAGAATCATTTGAACCCGGGAGGCAGAGGTTGCGGTGAGCCGAGATTGCGCCATTGCACTCCAGCCCAGGCAACGAGTGAAACTCCATCTCAAAAAAAAAAAAAAAAAGTTCCAGGACTTTCTTATCTCACACGTTTTTCACATTGAGAGCAGCTGCTCCCAACCCGAGCTCATTGCACAGGCAGCAGAACATACTAGAAAAAAATGAGGGCATCTCCCTGACCCGTGGTAACTTGTGCGTGTTGTCAAGTTGTCATCTAGCTCAGGCACTGGCACACCGTGGCCCTCAGGCGGCATCTGGCTGCTTTTGTGAATGGGGTTTTCTTGGCAGCAGCCACCCTCACTGGTTTCCACATCGTCTGCAGCTGCTTTTGCTCTGGCGGTGGCTGAGCTCATAGTGCAGCGGAGACCACGTGGCCCCCAGTCGGGAAAATACTCCCCTTCCCTTGAGAGAACAGCTTCTGCCCCGATGCAGCCGCTGGGATAGAGCTATCCTCTCTCTCACTGAGAAGATGGAGACTGCGGGTGGGTCCCTTGCGCCGTTGTGCCTGGCTGCGGCCCCCTGTCTGCCCCAGCCCCGCTGGGCTTCCCTCCACCTGCCCCGGCCCCTCCGCCCTTCTCTCTGGTGAGCCTGGCCCGGCCCTCGCCACATCTAAGCCCCTTCACTCGCCCTGGCAGCTTCCCTTCAGCCCACGTTGGTTTGTTCCATGCAGTTCATGAAGTCCCTACTGTGGGCCAGGCGCTGGGGGACAGGGCAGGACAGAGAGTTCAGAAGTCAGGTCGTGACGGGAGAAACAGCAGGCAGGCGCGGGGCACGCAGGCGCGGGGCAGGTGGCGCGGGCGGGGGCGACTCCCTTCAGGGAGCATAGCCAGGGTCACCTGGGCATCTGAGTCCAGGGCAAAGGGGGCAGTCATGCCAGGGCCCAGTGCAGACCAGTGGGGCCGGGGGCCATGAGTGGAATCATGGCAGTGTGGGGTGAGGGGGACAAGCACGGGGCTGAATCTGTACCCGGCCAGCCATCTCCGTCTTCCCTCCTCAGCTGTGCTCACAGACTTGCTCCTCCCACCTCTCGGCACCCCCACTCCCTGGTCTCCCCCTTCCCCGCTTCTGCCATGACTTCCTTTTCCTCAGCCAAATCCAGCAGACTCAGCGGTGTGGGCTCTTTTTTCCTTTTTTGAGTTGGGGGCCCAGGCTGGAGTGCAGTGGCACCATCCTAGCTCACTGCAGCCCTGACCTCCCGGGCTCAAGGGATTCTTTTGTGTCAGCCTCCCGAGTAGCAGAAACCACAGGCACCAGCACACCAGGCCTGGGTGCTTTTCTCCAGCCAGCATTACGCTGACCCCTCTCCCTCGGGGGCTTCTGCTTCCTGCCCTAGGCCATGCGGCCTAGGTGTTGGTCTCCCTTCTCACCCACCCCAAGGGGCCCCGGAATTCTGGCTTTCTGCCACTCCTCAGACTCCTTCCTGGGAGACTTCACCACTTCCAGAATTTAGGCCACATCTCAACCTTGACCTGCCACCCCCCTGCCAGCGTGACTCAGCCAACGGCCTGTTGCCTGTTCTGGCCCTGGTGGGTCGTGGTGCATGAAGCCCTGTGCGCCCAGCTGAGGCCTCCACCAGCCGCTGCTGCTTCTCCATCCCTGCATCCTCGTCAGTGCAGTTTCCTTGTGCGCTCACAGCTTGGGGACTGGAGCTATCCGTGGTGGCTGCCCGGCCTCCTGGAACACTGTGGCAGCCGCCCCGCGCATGTCCCATGTACGTCACCCAGGGCCTCGCTGTCCGGCTTCCAGGATGAGATCAGAACTCCCTGGGGGTCTCGATGCCCTTGAGCAGCCCCTTCTGTGGCCCATCTGCTTTTTCTCCCCCCATGCTGTGCTCCAGCCACAGGGGACCTGGTGGCATCTCCCGGGCTTTGGCATGTGCTGCTGCTCATGCTGCTTTCTCCTGCAGTGCCCGGACCCTGTGCCTTCTGGGCAAGGAATGAGGGTGACAGTAGAAGGGTTCGCATGGGTCTCGCCCTGCCCACCTTTGCTTATGGGGAGCACAGATCGTCCCAACCCTGGCCACCAAAAGCTGTTTCTGGGCTGCGTTTATTCTCTTCCTCCTGAAGAGGTTAATTTTTTTTCCAAACCAGATAAATGAGAAACATTATTTACAAACTAAACTTCCTTTGATTGTATGATTTAATGGGCTTTTAGTTTATTCACACAGTTGTGCTTGTCATCACAACAATCAAATTGACAACATTTTCACTTTCCCCAAAGGGACAACACACCCCTCAGCTGTCACCCTCCCATTTCCCCCAACTTCCTCAGCGCTAGATGACCCTCAGTAGTCTACTTTCTGTCCATGGATTTTTCCCATTCTGGACATTCCATATAAATGGCGTCATCGGACAACTGGCCTTTTGTGTCTAGGTGATTTCCCTCGCTGTAACGTTTGCTGGGTTTGTCCATGTGACGTGTGTCCCTGCTTTGTTCCTTTTCATGGCTGAATAATATTCCCCTGCATGGACCACATGTGTTTATCCATCCCGCGGCAGGTGGACATTTTGCCTATTGTGAACAGTCCTGCCATGAACATTCTAGTATAGGTTTCTGTGTGGACATAGTTTTTCTTTTTTCCTGGGTCTTTATCTAGAGAGGAATTGCTGGGTCCCGTGGTGACTGAATTTAACCATTTGGGGAAATGCCAGGTCAGATTGCAGAGTGACTGCACCATTTTGCATTCTCATTGCTCACTTCAGTGAACTGAAGCTAAAAATGGGGTGGGGGTGCCTCACATGTCCACTCCACGTGACTCTGTTTCCAGCTTCCACGATGATGCCCCCAAGGACTACAGGCAAGTCTCTCTGACCGCCGTGAAGCAGCGGTTTGAGGACAAGCGCTACGGAGAAATCAGCCAGGAAGAGGTGCCTCCCTCCCGCCACCTGGGCGTCTCATGGGGTGCTGGGGTGTGGGCGGGCCTCACCCTCGGGGCCTCTGCACCCCCTAACTCTGGCTTCCCCTCAGGTGCTGAGCTACAGCCAGTTGTGTGCTGCATTAGGAGTGACACAAGACAGCCCCGACCCCCCGACTTTCCTCAGCACAGGGGAGATCCACGCCTTCCTCAGCTCTCCCTCGGGGCGGAGAACCAAACGGTTAGTTACCCTGCGTCCTGGCTGCGCCATACAATGCTGGCATCCTCGTGCCGGCCCAGTTCCCTCAGCGCTTCCTCACACAGAGAGGCCCCCAAGGCTTGTCAGGGGAGCAGCAGATCCCAGGACAGTGACCCTGGGACGGAGCCCTGCAGTCATGCCTCGGGCCCCTGCGTAACCTCCACTGTCTCCAGCCCAGGTCTCCTTCCTGGCTGTTGCCTCTCGCTCTGACTGGGCTCCCTGTGGAGGAAGATGGTTTCGAGCACGCGGGAGCCCAGCCTGGCTCTAGCCCTGCCCGTGCCTGTCATGCGCGTCCTGGACTTCTCTGCTCCATGATGCTGCTGTCACTCTCGGCACTCGAGTTGTGACCTGAGTCACATCCCCAGCACTTCCCTCGCCACCTGTGTGAACCTGTTTACCCGCCTCTCCTATCTCAGCACCTTGGCTGTTCCTCCTGGAGTTAACTTCCTCTTTCTACCTCACCCGCCTGGAGAACTCCTACTGATTCCACAAGGCCCCGATGAACAGGGCCCTCCCTGTGCTGCTGGCCCTGCGCCGTGACTGCTCAGCACCATGTGCACCCGTAACCTTCCCAAGGGCGGGCACTGGGTGGCTGGGTCTTTCCTGTCAATACAGGACCAGGCAGGGCTGCCTCCAGGAGCGTTGTGTCAGGAGTGGGCTCCTGGCAGGAGACCTCAACTCCTGGGGAGCCCTGGGGAAGCAGCCGAAGCCCCTGCTGCTGCTTCCTCCCCAAGAAGCGTGACAGCACTTTCCATTGTGTGGAAGGCAGGAGACCTGACCCTCCTGTGTCACTCCACACACGCACCAACTCCCTGGGCCAGGGTCATCACGAGGAAAGTCCATGCAGATACGCACGGCTACTCCAGGAGGGGGCCTGGCCCTGGCCCTGTGCTCAGCCTCGCTGTGTTAAACCCGCTTCTCAGAGGCCCCCCACAGCCCCGTCAGTCTTCTGAGACAGACCCCCACGGGTGACACTGGGGTAGCTCTCTCCACCCCCACCCCCTCCACCAGGCCCTGGGGTCAGGAAGTGGAAAGGCTCAGCTGGTGTGGCAGCTTTTCCCAGGCTCAGGCCCACACACTGGCCTCCAGCCCCATCCTGAGCAAGACTTGACCCCAGTTGGGTGTGGGTGTCAGCACCGCCCAAGGCCAGGCCATTCCATGCAATCTGCCTGGCGCCGGGCTAAGCACTGCCTGCACATTATTAATCAACACCAGAGAGGCCAGGCGCGGTGGCTCATGCCTGTAATCCCAGCACTTTGGGAGGCCAAAGTGGGCGGATCACCCGAGGTTAGGAGTTCGAGACCAACCTGCCCATCATGGTGAAACCCCGTTTCTACTAAAAATATAAAAATTAGCTGGGTTTGATGGCGGGCACCTGTAGTCCCAGCTACTCAGGAGCCTGAGGCAGGAGACTCACTTGAACCCGGGAGGTGGAGGTTGCAGTGAGCCAAGATCACACCACTGCACTCTAGCCTGGGCGACAGAGCAAGACCACCTCAAAAAAAAAAAACACTGGAAGGTGGCAAAGTGGCATCATCCTAGCGGTTTCCAGGGGACCGGATGGTTGGCCCACGCCCCACAGCTGAGCCAGGTGGGCTGGGCTTCACACCCAGACCTGGGGCCTGAGTTTGCCTGAGCTGTCCTCCAGGTTGGCCCTGCCTGAAGGGCTTATACCTGTTCTAGCTTCACTGGCATTTTCTTCGCAGCAGACCCTTTGGGAGCATGTGGTGACAGGCTGGGGCATGCGGGTGTTAGAGGCAGGTGTGGAGGGCCTGGCCTCCCAGCGCCGCCGTCCATGACTAGGTCTCCTGGGCTCTCCACCTTACAGGAAGCGGGAGAACAGCCTCCAGGAAGACAGGGGCAGCTTCGTTACCACCCCCACTGCGGAGCTGTCCAGCCAGGAGGAGACGCTGCTGGGCAGCTTCCTCGACTGGAGCCTGGACTGCTGCTCTGGCTATGAAGGCGACCAGGAGAGTGAGGGCGAGAAGGAGGGCGACGGTGAGTGTGGGGCCAGGGCACACCAGAAGGGACATCACACAGGGTGGCTCTCACCGAGGGCCTCTGGGCACCCGGCCCTGTGCGAGCGCTGTGGGAGGAAGATGTGCACAGAGTGCGGGGTGGGGCCAGTTCCTGCCCCGCCGGGGAGTGTGTCCAGACATGGGGAGAGAGGAGGGGAGAGCCCCCAAAAGACCACAGCTGCTCCCACCACACAGGGATGAGAGGACTTCGGCCACACCTATCCGGCTCCTGCTCATTCCGTGTTGGGAGGACCTCACTAGGATGAGGGAGGCAGAGACCCTGTCTGGAGTTCATGGAGATCCTTCTAGGCCTGTAATCTCAGGCCTGTAATCCCAGCAATTTGAGAGGCTGAGGCAGGAGGATCACTTCAGGCTAGAAGTTCAAGACCAGCCTGGGTGACACAGCAAGACAAAAAGTTTAAAAATTAGCTGGGCGTCGTGGCGTGCGCCTGTGGTCCCAGCTACTCAGGAGGCTGAGGTGGGAGGATCTCTTGAGCACAGGAGGTGGGAGCTGCAGTGAGCCGTGATCATGCCACTGCACTCTAGCCTGGGCGTTCTTTCTAGAATGTTGTTTGAGGTGTGCCCACGTGGTACACGTGACACTCCTCACTGCCCTGTTGGGATCACTGCCCTGTGCAAACCCCAGGCAGACTGCGGGGTCCTTGCCAGAAGCCCAGTTAGTGTGAGTCCTGTCAGTTTCCCGGTTGCTTGCTTCTGCGTCCACTTGGCTTGAGCTAGATGGCCAACTTGTCATCTCCACAGTTGTTGGAGTCATGGCGGGCAGCTGTCCAACTTGGAAGAGGCATGTCACCCACGCTTCTCACCACGGGAGGGTAACACGGGACCGTAGCAAGGTAGAAGATTCTTGACCTGGACTTCAGGGTCCTGACCTGGCAGGGGGTCTCCCCTGATGCTTGGGTGTGACATGACTTTCCTCCCCACCAACCTTCCTGCAGTGACAGCTCCCAGCGGCATCCTCGATGTCACCGTGGTCTACCTGAACCCAGAACAGCATTGCTGCCAGGAATCCAGTGATGAGGAGGCTTGCCCAGAGGACAAGGGACCCCAGGACCCACAGGCACTGGCGCTGGACACCCAGATCCCTGCCACCCCTGGACCCAAACCCCTGGTCCGCACCAGCCGGGAGCCAGGGAAGGACGTCACGACCTCAGGGTACTCCTCCGTCAGCACCGCGAGTCCCACAAGCTCCGTGGACGGTGGCTTGGGGGCCCTGCCCCGACCTACCTCAGTGCTGTCCCTGGACAGTGACTCGCACACACAGCCCTGCCACCATCAGGCCAGGAAGTCATGTTTACAGTGTCGTCCCCCAAGTCCCCCGGAGAGCAGTGGTCCCCGGCAACAGGTGAAGCGGATAAACCTATGTGTACACAGTGAGGAGGAGGACATGAACCTGGGCCTTGTGAGGCTGTAAGTGTGTCAGCGCATTTGCTGCAGTGGATGTGTACTGAGGGGGCTGGAGGCGAAGGGTGGGAGCACAGCATAGGAACGCTGCGTAGACCGTGGAGGCCTTCGCACAGAGAGCAGAAAGGGTGACTTGCGGCCACCAAGTTTCTCTCTCCGCGGGAGTCCCGTGCAAGCCATCGGAATGTTGAAATGAGGGTGAAGAGCTCAGATCCCTCTCTTTGGAAAGTTTAGCCTGGAAGCAGTTGGCCGCACTGCGCGGAGGGCACCTCTCTGTCCCTTCCGTGTCTCACTGTCTCTGGAAGCTTCAGCCCATGTGTGTCCTGGTCTTCCCAGCCCCACCAGAGCCCCGTGCCGGGAGCTGACAGCTTTCACGCTCAAGGCACGTGTGACCTGGGTAGTCAGACACCACTCGAGCCCCTGCCCACCTCTGCTGGTTTGGGGCTCCAGTGGGAAGCTGACAGCTCTGAGCACACCACTGTGCCCTCATCCACCTCGGCCTGCATGGGGCACCCACTTCCTTCTGGGTGGGGCTTCCATGGTAAGGGGGCCTGCGTCCCTGCACACTGCGTGGACTGCCTTGGCCACAGGCCCACTCCCTATGACACGTGACTCGTTTTAGAGCTCTGTCCCAGAGGCGTTCGTATGTGACCCACAGATGGTGTCAGTGTGAACACCTCTCTTTGTGCTGAATTTCTGGGCCATTTTTTTCCTGTCTTATTTCTAAATTTCCTTCTTCCAAGATGAAAACAAAAGAAAAACTTAAAACAGAAGGTATTAAAGAAACAAGAGATTCCCACCATTATTTAGGTTCACCTGCAAAACAAAAATCTTACTCCAGCCCCTCAGTGCCATCCTGACACACTTTATGCAAAAAGAATTTTCCCAGATAGGCTAGCCAGAAAAAACTTGAAGTCCTCTGTAACATCTTAGGTGACCAAGAGGCAGAAGAGCAGAGCAGTCGGGGGCCGTGTCCTGGCTGATCCCAACTGCAGCTCTGCTGTGGGGGCCCGTGGGAGGGAGGCAGACCCCTGGGCTTTCCTGCTGGCCACGGAGACTCTGCTCCTGCATGGAAAGGGAGCCTGGGAGCCAGCAGCCCACGCCTGGGGAGCCTGCCTGGGGCCATGTGACCGTGGCCTCTCCCTGGGAACGGGCTGACCACAACACACCCTGCTGCCATCCACTTCTGTTTACTCTGCAAATGTAAGAAAGAACCACTTGGCCAGAAGTGTCCCCCAGATGCTTTTTTTTTTTTTTTTTTTGGGAGACGGGAGTTTTGCTCTTGTCACCCCGGCTGGAGTGCAGTGGCATGATCTCAACTCTCAACTCAGTGTAACCTCCGCCTCCCAGATACTCCTGCCTCAGCCTCCCGGGTAGCTGGAATTACAAGCACCCAACCACGCCCAGCTAATTTTTGTATTTTCAGTAGAGACGGGATTTCACCATGTTGGCCAGGCTGCTGGTCTCAAACTCCTGACCTCAGGTGATCCGCCCACTTCGGTCTCCCAAAGTGCTGGGATTACAGGCATGAGCCACGGCGCCTGGCCCCCAAATGCTCTTGAACCAGAAACCCAGGGCTGGGAGATGCTCACTGAGCTGCTGCTTTTATGTGTGCTGGTGCTGTGTGTGCTCATGTCCGCGGCAGCTGTCTTTTTGCTACTATAAGGGAATTCTGGCCACCCTGGGTGGGGCGTGGTCGGGGTGAGAACCCAAGCGTTGGAACTGTAGACCCGTCTTGTCGACTGTGTGCCCCTGGGCATGTGTGAGCCTCAGTTTCCTCATCTGTAAGAGAGGGCGATGATACCTACCTCACAGGGGTGTTGTGAGGATTAAATGTGAGGCGGATAGTGGCAGATGAGTGATGGACGTCCTTCACTGCCTCAGCCCCTTGTCCAGGGGCTCTTAATCCCAACTCTGCATGGAGTCAGTTCTCTGCTTTCTCCCAGCTTGCACCTTAAGGAGGAAACCACTCCAGGGGGACCTGGCCCCGCCTGCCTGTGGTGGGTGGGTTCCTGCATCACCCACCTGCTGACTGAGCATTTCCCTGCCTCCTTCACAGAGAATCTCCAGGGAGGCGGGGCCACCGTCACCCTCCCCCACCGCTGATGGAGGGGCCCACCCGGAGCGCTGGGCCAGAGCTGCCTGGGTCCCAACCTCCCTGACAACTCCCTTTGTGCCCTCCTTCCCCTCTGCGATGGCATCTTCCCATTAACGACTATGGAATGGACTCACCTGTCCCATCTTTAAACAGCAAACCCAGGCTGTGTTTTTCTTTCAGCTACCGCCTGGGATTTCTTGGCCCCTAATTGTTTATTCTTGTTAACACCAACTACTTGGGGCCCTGCTGCCCTCCTCACTTCCTCCCTCAGGTGTCCCCTGCATCACCGAAGGCCCTGTACCCCCGCCCCCCCTGCCGTGCTGTGTACACCGCCGAGGCCTCAGCAGCACTTGGCCTGTGACCCACTCCCTCCTGTGACAGCTTCCTGTTGCCTCTGTGACACTGTCCTACTGCTCCTCCACCTCCCTGGTCATTGCATGGGCCCCATGACCTGTCCCTACCTGTCCCTACCCGTCCCCTGCCCCATCAAGGGCCACCTTGCCGGGCCCACTGCTCCAAGGTCTGAGCTTCCTCCCCTCTGCCCAGTGCTATCACGTCACATGTCCAAAAGTGAACACCTTCTCCTCCTTCATCCCCACTCCTGACACGCGGCATCCTCACCTCCAGCAACCCCGTCCTGTCCCTGTGCTCGGTGGCCCAGGCGTCAGCAAGACGGCTGGTCCCTGCGTTAAGAGCACTTTCTATAAGGACAGATGGAGCCTCTCGTATAACCTTCACCGGCCCCCTGCAAGAGAAGCGCGATAATGGCGCCCCCATCTACCCAGTTACCCAAACCAAAATCCCGGCGTCGCCCGCAGTCACCTCCCTGGCGGCCTCGGGGGCCCAGCTCCGAGCCGGAGTCCCCGTCAGACCTAGGGGGCAGGAGTGGGCGGGGCTTGAGGCTTGCCCGCAAGGAGGGAGAGAAAGCTTCGGGGGCGGCCCCTGAGTCCTGGTTCAGGATTGGGCAGCCCGGCCGGGAAGGGGCGGCCTTCCCTCCCGGAAGGGGCGTGGCTCTTCAGAGGCGGCAAATTGCAAGGAGACGCCGCCGCCTTCATGCTGCCGGCGGACTGCTCGCGCCGGTGAGGCCTGCGCGGCAGGAGCGGGCAGGAGCGGGCGGGAGGATGCGGGCGGGCCGGTAGCCAGGCGCGGGGCCCGAGGCCCGACGCTGGCCGAGGTGCTGAGCCGCCGGTGCGTCCCCCAGGCTGGTGACCGAGCTGCAGGGCGCCCTGGACGCCTGCGCACAGCGACAATTGCAATTGGAGCAGAGCCTGCGCGTTTGCCGTCGGCTGCTGCGTGCCTGGTACGCGGACCCCGGGACCCACTGGCCAGACCTACCTCGGGCCCTCAGAGTCCCGCCCCGAGCTCCCAGGGCTGGGAGACCGGGCGCAGCCGCCCACTTCGGAGCTGTAGATTGTCAGTGCCACCCTCCTTACCCTGCAGGCTCTGAGCTGGGGGCCTGCCGCGGGGCCCGGCGGCCCCCTCGGGTCTGTTTGGGCTGGGCCCTGCCTCCTGGCCGTGAGACGGCTGCCCATGTCTTTGCAGGGAACCAACTGGGACCCGGGCTTTGAAGCCACCTCCAGGGCCAGAAACTAATGAAGAGGACCCCCTTCCAGGTAAACCTCCACCACCCCCTTCTCCAGGTGCTGCTCTGGCCTGTCTGCTGGCGTGCAGTCGTGAGGAACCCTCCTGGGGGACAGTGGGGAGAGATCCCTGCATAATTCTTGGCTTTCACAGCATGCACACCCAGTCCACAAGACCTTAAAGAGTTGGAGTTTCTGACCCAGGCACTGGAGAAGGCTGTACGAGTTCGAAGAGGCATCACTAAGGCTGGAGAAAGAGACAAGGCCCCCAGCCTGAAATCTAGGTCCATTGTCACCTCTTCTGGCACGACAGCCTCCGCCCCACCCCAGTCCCCAGGCCAAGCTGGTGGCCATGCTTCAGACACGAGACCCACCAAGGGCCTCCGCCAGACCACGGTGCCTGCCAAGGGCCACCCTGAGCGCCGGCTGCTGTCAGTGGGGGATAGGACCCGTGTTGGGATGGGAGCCCGAGCCCCCAGGCCTGGGGCGGGCCTCAGGGACCAGCAAATGGCCCCATCCGCTGCTCCTCAGGCCCCAGAAGCCTTCACACTCAAGGAGAAGGGGTAGGTTTCCCGGACCCTCACTAGAGGGACTTCTGTCTCTGCCTCCTCAGACCCTGGCTAGCAAGGAGCCTGGGATTTGGGGTGACAGGGAAGGCAGGGCATCGAGCCCTGGGGCGTACCCCTGAGGCTCATGCTCAGAAGCTGGCAGAATGAAGCAGCTGTGTGGTGGTGTCCAGGTTGGCACCATCAGGTCAGGGAAGTACTGGAGCCTGTACTCCCCTCTTCTCTGTGGCTGTCCCCTTATTTGCCCAGGCCAGAGGCTCCAGATGGGCTCTGGAGGGCGTGGGCTCTGCTCACAGGGCCCCCTCTTCTTTCTAACGGGGCAGCACTGGACGATGCTTCTCCCATGGCCACTCTGGAAGCCCTATCCAAGGGGGCTCATCCTTGGTGGGGTCGGGTGTGGGAGAGGGGCAAGAAGCCTCATCCCTCATTGGGCTCTGAGCAGGAAGTGGGACTTATAGACCCCAGAGCAAGGCGATGCTCCTCTGAACACGGGCTTCTCCGATAGGCACCTGCTGCGGCTGCCTGCGGCATTCAGGAAAGCAGCTTCCCAGAACTCGAGGTGAGGTTGAGGTCTTTGGCTGGACGGGGGTAGGGGAGAACCGGGAGGCATCACCAGCTCGGGGACAGGTTCGAGATACTTTCCAGTGGGTCTCTTTGTTCTCTTTGCTGAGTGGGATCACTGTCGATGTTAAAAATCTGCCAGCCGGTCAGCTCTGTCCCCTTGTCCTGTGTCCCCTTGTCCTGGTCAGTGTCGTCTTGGTTCCCTGAGGCCTCTGGAGGCCCCTCCTGGCATTCAGCAGAGCCAGACGCCCAGCCTGGGGTCCCCACCCTGGCCCTTGCCTACCTCCCAAGGCCCAGCTTACTGGCTGGAATAACCGTGTCCCTCTGTGGTTCCTGTGTGCACCCCACGTGTGCACCCTAGCCTGTGGGCCCAGCTCAGTTCCACACAGACCAGTGATTCCATGGATGCCGCCGCTGCCAAAACCCAGTTCCTCCAGAACATGCAGAGAGCTGTATCCTTGCTGGGCTTGTGGGAGCCCCGGGGGCCTCTGGCTCTGAACCTGGCAGGTTTGCAGAGCAGCCCCAAGAGGGGCTGGTGTGGGATGGCCAGGGCCACTCCCCAGGCCCCGTCCTTGGTGGGAGCAGAGGAGCTTTGGCTGCAGGGAAGTTTTCCTGACCCATATCCAGTCAGGCGGGCCCCAGCCCAGGCTCAGTGCTGTGGAGGTGGAGGCGGAGGCGGGGCGCCTGCGGAAGGCCTGCTCGCTGCTGAGACTGCGCATGAGGGAGGAGCTCTCGGCAGGTCAGTGGGTCCTGGTTCTGTATCAGGAGGAGCGTGGAGGGCCAGTGCAGGGAGGGTTTCCAGACTGCCACGGACCCCACCTGCTCTCCCTGACTCTTCTGCAGCCCCCATGGACTGGATGCAGGAGTACCGCTGCCTGCTCACGCTGGAGGGGCTGCAGGCCATGGTGGGCCAGTGTCTGCACAGGCTGCAGGAACTGCGTGCAGGTGAGACCCCGCCCCCACCCTGCCACCTGCACTGAGGTCTGGGCCAGGGACAGGGTGCTTTAGCCAGCCTTGTCTGTGCCTCAGGGAAGGGTGAGCAGCCCAGGGACCCGATGCAAGTTGGTGGGCCCCTCCACCCCTCCCACGCCACTCCCCAGTGTGCTGGGTCCTCACCAGTTGTCCTATGGGAGCAGTCAGCCTTCCTCTCCTCCTCAAGGCGCTCTCCCACCTCGCTGCTCCCCGCACACAGAACCTCATTGCTCTGAGCAGTTGCTTATTCACCCAGTTGTTGAAAAACTAGCATGTGAGGGCCAGGCGCGGTGGCTCACGCCTGTAATGCCAGCACTTTGGGAGGCCAAGGCGGGCGGATCTCAAGGTCAGGAGATCAAGACCATCCTGGCTAATACGGTGAAACCCTGTTTCTACTAAAAATACAAAAAAGTAGCCGGGCATGGTGGCAGTCGCCTGTAGTCCCAGCTACTTGGGAGGCTGAGGCAGGAGAATGGCGTGAACCCAGGAGGAGGAGCTTGCAGTGAGCTGAGATTGCGCCACTGCACTCCAGCCTGGGCGACAGAGTGAGATGCCGTCTCAGAAAAAGAAAAAGTAGCGTATGAGGCCGGGCACAGTGGCTCACGCCTGTAATCCCAGCACTTTGGGAGGCCAAGGCAGGTGGATCATTTGAGGTCAGGAGTTCAAGACCAGCCTGGCTGACATGACGAAAGCCCATCTCTACTAAAAATACAAAAATTAGCTGGGTATGATGGCGCACACCTGTAATCCCAGCTACTTGGGAGGCTGAGGCACAAGAATTGCTTGAATCCAGAAGGCAGAGATTGCAGTGAGCTGAAATTGCGCCACTGCACTCCAGCCCGGGTGACAGAGCGAGACTCCGTCTCCAAAAAAAAAAAAAGAGAGAAAGTAGCTTGTGAGAATCAGCTCCTGGGAGGTGACTGGCCTGGTATTGGGTGAGGTGGTTATTTATAGAACTTGTTTCCTTCTTTGTATTTTCTAATTGCTTGAAGTTTTAAGAGTGAAGATACATCATTTGTCGAAAGACAATCTCATGAAAGTCGTGCATAAACACAGTAAAGAAATTAGGCAGGCAGAGGGCCACCCCACAGAGGACTCCCTGCCAGCAAGTCCAGGCCCAAGACACACCATCTTGCATGGGGCTGTCCTGAAAGCCCACCTTTCTCCTAAAGGCAGGGCAGGTGGTGCAGATGCGGGAGAGCCAGGCACACAGGAAAAGCGGGGCCCTGGGTTCGGCTGCTACCCCAAAGGCCACATTCTCCTGTGCACACAGCGGTGGCGGAACAGCCACCAAGACCGTGTCCTGTGGGGAGGCCCCCCGGAGCCTCACCGTTCTGTGGGGGTAGAGCGGAGCCTGCATGGAGCCCCCAGCTGCTTGTCTACTCCAGCACCCAGGAGCTGCAGACCCTGGCGGCCCTCAAGCTGCGAGTGGCTGTGCTGGACCAGCAGATCCACTTGGAAAAGGTGCTTCTGGAAGAGGAGGTGGGGGTGCAACAGAGGTCCGCAGCCTTGAGGACCCGAGGGTAGGGCTTGACTGCTCCACCCCCCAGGACCCAGGAGGATGGGGGCAGGCCTGGGGTCTGTGTGTGTGGGTTGGGAAGTGCACGGGTCAGACTGGGCTGGAACGGCAGGAGGGAGCCTGGAGCCTCAGAAGGAGGGAGGGCTGAAGCATGGGGGCCTCGAAGCCTGTCTCAGGATTGCCCCCCGCCTAGGTGCCCCTGAGACCTTGGCCCTGCCCTGCCCTGCCCCCAGGTCCTGATGGCTGAACTCCTCCCCCTGGTAAGCGCCACACAGCCGCGGGGGCCGCCCTGGCTGGCCCTGTGCCGGGCTGTGCACAGCCTGCTCTGCGAGGGAGGAGCACGTGTCCTTACCATCCTGCGGGACGAACCTGCAGTCTGAGCCTTTCCCATGCTGCCCTCGACCCTGTTCAGATGGGGATTGGGGGTGTCTTCCCTGGCACTGTGCTCGGGGACCCAGAGATGCCTGTGCTTCCCTGGGAAACCTGGTGAACTGGACCAGGTGGCCTCACTGGCTCTTCTCAGGACAACTAAGCCTGCTGGTCAGGGCTGGCTTTCAGCCTTCCCAAGGCTCCTGGACTCCAGAGGCCAGCGGGGAGCCTTTCCTGGCTCCCTCTGTTTTCTCTCACTGTAGACCAAAGAGCTGCTTGTGTGATATTAAAGCCACTTTAGAAAGCATTTGCATTTATTTATTTTTTTGAGACAGTCTCACACTGTCGCCTAGGCTAGAGTGCAGTGGCGTGATCTCTGCTCACTGCAACCTCCGCTTCTGGGTTCAGGCGATTCTGCCTCAGCCTCCCGAGTAGCTGGGACTACAGGCTTCGGCCACCACGCCTGGCTTTTTTTTTTTTTTTTTAATTTTTAGTAAAGATGGGGTTTCACCATGTTGGCCAGGCTGGTCTCAAACTTTCGACCTCAGGTGATCCTCCCACCTCACCCTCCCAACGTGCTGGGATTATAGGCGTGAGCCACCGTGCCCAGCTGAAAGCATATGTATTTAAATCATGCCAAGGTGGGATTTGGTGAGCCCTTGTTGTTTCTTTATGATTTTGTTTATCAAGTTATATCACTGGTTGATACATGTCATGCTGAAAAAATATATATCAAGTGTATTTATCAAGATTATAAGTGGGCCGGGTGTGGTGGCTCACGCCTGTAATCCCAGCACTTGGGGAGGCTGAAGTGGGAGAATTGCTTGAGGCCAGGAGTTTGAGACCAGTTTGAACAACAGTGAGACCCCATCTCTACACAAAATTTAAAAATGAGCCGGGCATGGCGTGTCTGCCTGTAATCCCAGCTACTTGGGAGGCTAAGGCAGGAGGATCGCTTGAGCCTAGGACTTTGAGCCTGCAGTGAGCCATGATTGCACCACTGTGCTCCAACCTGGGTGACAGAGCGAGACTCTGTCTCGATATCCCTTCTGTATAAAGGACGGGACAAGGCCACTCAAGGCAGGCCCAGCACTGCTGAAAGCCCTGCCCCCTGTAGGCTGTAGGCTGTAGGCTGTACGCATTCATCGGAGGACACGAAAACCACAAGGCCATATTGGAGAACGGGCCGGCCACTGTCTCTGCCACAGCCACACGGCTCTGCTTGCCACTGTCTCCTGGTGCCCATGCCCAGCTCCCCCTCCTGGCGCTGGTGCTGGGGCAGGTGTGGGGTCACCGGTTCACACTGAGCCTCCACCAGGAAGGGCCTTTTACCTCTTCACCCTTTAGCCACTCCACTCTCACCTCCTCCAAGCCTCCTTCCCTTCCCCAGGAAGGCAGGAAAGAGCAGGGGTCAGGGTTGGGCCCTCTGCAGCCACAGAGGTGTGTTTGCAACATGACTTGTTTCTTGCCCTGGGACTGGGCAAGATTCTCAAGGACTCAGCCCCAGTTGTCCAGGTTTGTCCCCACTGTCATGCTGGGTGATGGTGGTGATGACCTCAGGGGCCGGCATAGAGATTACTTGATGTGGCATCTAAAGTGCTGGCCACAGGGTGGGCGTGGTGGCTCACACCTGTAATCCCAGCACTTTGGGAGGATGAGGCAGGCAGATCACCTGAGGTCAGGAGTTCATGACCAGCCTGGCCAACATGTTGAAACCCTGTCTCCATTCAGAATATAAAAACTAAAGGCCAGGCACGGGGGCTTATGCCTGTAATCCTGGCACTTTGGGAGGCCAAGGCGGACGGATCATGAGGTCAGGAGATTGAGACCATCCTGGCTAACACGGTGAAACCCCGTCTCTACTAAAAATAGAAAAAATTAGCCCGGTGTGGTGGCATGCACCTGTGGTCCCAGCTACCTGGGAGGCTGAGGCAGGAGAATCGCTTGAACCCAGGAGGCAGAGGTTGCAGTGAGCGGAGATGGTGCCACTGCACTCCAGCCTGGGCAACAGAGTGAGACTCTGTCTCAAAGAAAACAAAAAAAAGTTAGCCGGCGTGGTGGTGTGTGCCTGCAGTCCCAGCTACTCAGGAGGCTGAGGCAGGAGAATCACTTGAACCTGGGAAGCAGAGGTTGCAGTGAGCCAAGATTGTGCTACTGTACTCCAGCCTGGGCGACAGAGCGAGACTCTGTGTCCAAAAAAAAAAAAAAAAAAAAAAAAAGGGCAGGCACAGTGGCTCATGACTGTAATCCTAGCACTTTGGAAGGCCAAGGCAGGCAGATCACGAGGTCAGGAGATCAAGACCAGCCTGACCAACATGGTGAAACCTCATCTCTACTAAAACTACAAAAAATTAGCCAGGCTTGGTAGTGCGCATCTGTAATCCCAGTTACTTGGGAGGCTGAGGCGGGAGAATCACTTGAGCCCAGGAGGCGGAGGTTGCAGTGAGCCGAAATTGCACCACTGCACTCCAGCCTGGGTGACAGAGCGAGACTCCATCTCAAAAAAAAAAAACCCTGCTGGCCACAGAGGCCGTGGTGTTGGCCGTGGCCAGTGCTTGTAGTGTTCTTTAAACGAACCTGCATTGAGGGCCCGAGGCATCCCAGACATTTTGGGAGCTGGGGCCAGGTGCTCTGTGTGGACAGTGCTGGAGCTCCACCAAGCGCTGCTCTGGGCAGGGACCTGCGACAGGGAAGATTACCAGCCTCTTCACCAAGGTGCCCCCCCTGGACAGAGCAGCAGGACAGGAGGTGGATGACAACTGGAGAAAGCCGGGTCTTCTGAGAACCAGATGAAGCGTCGCAGGTAGGTCGTGCTTGTAAAGGGCCTTATAGTCCAGCAGGCCAGAAACACGCTCGGACCCAGAGTCCCGAGTTGAGGGCTGCTGGGGACCAGATGACAGAGACCAAGACAGGAAACCAAAAACCATGGTCCTCGTTGCATTGAGGGGGCGCCTCCAGGGACAGAGCAGCTCCACCCCCTGCCCCCGCAGCCTGGCAGCAGCCCCAGGGTCGCACCCCTTGTGCAGATCAGCCAGCCTCGCCCCTCCCGGCAACCCCATTGCTGCCTCCAGGCTTATGCCCAGGTGCCTCTATCTGCAGGAGCCACTGACTCATTTGAAACCCCCAACCACGCTGCGACCGTACACCCCCGTGGCTTTCCAGAGCAGGTGGTCTCTACCTGACATTATTTCACTGGCTGACTTGGCTCATGGCTCATCCCCCATGCCTACTGGATGTTTGCCTCAGGAGGACAGGGGTGCTATCCCCCCTACCCCGGCCAGGCCCTGATGGGGGCCAGACGTGCACTGACTCAATGATCCACCAACCCCGGGGCCAACCCAGAGGACAGTGGCGTCCTGGAGCAGGGAGGCGGCCTAGATAGCTTTGTGGGGGTCCTGAGGAGGCCCCAACACAGGAGTCCAGGGCGGGAAAGACAAGCCGCCTCCTCCGACTAACGCCCGCCCACCCCGATTCCCCGCCAAAACCCAGAGGTAGCGGCTGACTCCCCGGGCTCCCGGCTGGCGTCACCGCCTCTGGAGCCAATGGGCTCTGACGTGGCGAGCCTGGAACGCCACTGGGACTGCGCGGGCGTCCACACCACCCACGGAGCGCGGCCACCGCATTGGCGGCATGAGCGCGCTCGAGCCTCCCCCAGCGGCGCCCGCCTCGCCCCCCGGGCCGGGTCTGGCGCACCCGGAGCCCCCCGGGGCCCTGCGCGCCCTGCTCTTGGCCACCGGCGGCGCTGGGGGCTCGTGGCCTCGCTGCATTCTGCCGTTTGGTGCCGTGGCCGTGCTGGCTGGTGCGGCTGCCACGGCCATCACCTTCTCGCTGCGGGGACCCCGCCTGGACCTGGCCCAGGGCTCGTCGCTGGCCGCGCTCAGTGCGGGCCTGGGGCTCCTGACCGCCGCCTTCCTGTGCTGGCGCGCTCGGCGGAGGCGAAGGGCCGGGCACAGGGAGCCGGGGGCGCCCTGAGCCGCGGGCGAGGCCCCCTCCCATCGAGGTCACCGCGAGCCGGCCGCCCCTCCCTCCAACCTCGCCCCGGCCGGGCGGGCGCAGTGCCAAGCGCGGTCGCAGAGGCCGCCCCCCACACCCCATCCCCAAATCGTTTCTTCTGGAACCCTTTGGGCAGAGAAGGCCACCGGCCGTTTCCCTCCCTCCCTCTCTGCTTTCCCTCTCTTCCCTCCTCCGTCCAACGTCGCATTTCAGCTTTTGACTTGGCGCGCAGAGCTGGCGCGACCGCAGAGCGGCCTGGCTGGGCAGCGGTCTGCGAGGCTGGGGGATCGACCCGGCGCGAGGGTGCTGGGTGCAGGGCAGCGCGACGCGGGCTCGGCCACACCACCCGCCGTTGGGAGCCGGCGCTGTGTCTGCTCCTGGGCTGTCTGCCTTCGGAGCTCGGTTGGAAACCCCCCGAGGCATAATAGGCGCTCGATAAATGTGCAATAGGTGAACATGTGGTGGCTTGCAGGCGTCTGGGGGGAGACAGCAGGTTCTGGGCTGGGCAGGGAATTATTGGATCAACGGGCATCTTACAGGAAAGACTCTCAGCTCCCTGCCACCTAGGACTGTCCAGCCCATCTATGCCCTCTCCCCAGCCTGTGCCCCAAAGCTGGAGCTGCCACTCTAGGGGTGAGGGGTGGGGTGGGGAGGGGGAGGCGAAGCACTGCGGCCTGAGTTGCAGGTGGGGGGAGGGGAGGCGGAGCTTCTTTGTTGCAGAAGGTGCCAGGAGGGGGCAGGGCCAGTTGGGAGGTGGGAGAAGCCCCAGCCAGGGGCTGGGACAGGTGGCTGGGTCCCTGGGGAGCAATAAGTCCCGCTTGGGCGCTGTGGGGAGGCCCTTCCTAACTCCCAAACACCATCTGTGAGGGCTGGGGGTGGGGGCAGAGTAGCGTGGGCAGAGGACTGTTCCTGGGGAGAGGCCCTGTGACCAGCGGCCTCCTCCCTGGGGAGCTGGCGGTACAATGGCCCTCTGGGCCCACAGGGCCTGCCGCCGCTGCTGCTGACCCAGATGAACAATTGCGGCAGGGCTGAGCCCCAGGCACCTACTTTCCCCCACCCCAGAAGCCACCAGACATTCTGCAGACCCCAGTCCTGGCTCACAGGGAAGCTGAGCTGGAGACAAAGCCAGCCCCTCTGATGAGGGTGGAAGAGGCTGCTGGCCACTGTCCCTCCTGCAGCCTGGCTGGCAGCCAGTCTGGCAGTGGCCCTGACGTCCAGAGACAGCTTGGGTTTCCCCAGAGGCTTGTCTCTGGCCAGTGGGACCCCTCTGTCAGGCCTGGGCTTTTCTCTCCACTGTCCCAGAATGATGATCTCAGCTCCCATAGTCCCCCCAGTCCCACCCTTAGGGTGGTGTGTTGGGGGGGTGGGGGTTGGGAGCCAGAAGGACCTTGAAGAGGGTGGTTGGGACGTTTCAGGTTCTAAGCTTGACCCACAGAGCAGAGCGTGAGCCCCGTCAGGTTGAGGTCCCTCACCTTGTAAAGGACACAATTCCCATTCTCTTTATCAGGAAGCTGAGGGGCAGGGGCCCTGTGGCAGAGAGAGAGCCCCTTAGCCCTCTCTGTTCAGTCCTCCGGTGCCCCCATCCCTGTGCATCTGTGGCTGTCACATGCAGATGTCTGGCCAGGAGAAGGTGCCCACCAGCCAGTGTCAGTTGCTCCAGGAGCCAAGCCAGGTGCCCTATCACCCTGTCTTCCCGTTCCTCCCCTCCATGGTCAGGCCCTCCTGCTCCCTCCTCTGGTCCTTCAGTTTCCCCTAGGAGGCTTCCGTGTCCTCCTGCCCCTCCTCTCCCCAACAGCGCGATGCTTCTACCTCTCCATTCTCTTCCTCCTGGTCCTTGCTCATCTCTGGCCGTGTCCAGGGTAGCACCCACATGGCCTCCTCCACCAGCTGCAGGCCTGGCCTCCCATCTGAAACGGGGCATTCAGGCCTCGATGCTGGCCCTGCACGGAACTTGTTCACTGCCCCTCCCTGGGATGCTTGGCCTCCTCTGTCAAGGACCTGAAAGTCGGAGGGGAGGAGGTTTCTCTGACCAGAGCTGTTCCTGGACCCTCTTTGGTGGTGTTGCTCCCAGGCACAGCTACTCCATCCCCAGCTAGTCCCCAGGCCACCCAGCTGGGCTTCTGCCTCAGTTTCCCTGCCCAAACGTGCTGTGACATAGGGCAGTGGGCTCCAGGTTGCGACCAGCCCCTTCCCATGATTAAACCCTACTCCCTGCCCCTGCAGAGGGATCCTCAACAGCTAACCAAGCCCCCGAACTCCAAGAAGCCACCCCATCCCACCTTCCAGCTTCCATGTCCTCCCTGCCAGCTGGGCCCATGGCAGAGGTGCAGCTAGAAACTTGCAGACCCAGGGAGCTTTGGGATCAGAATCTGGCCTGGTGCGGGGGATGCTGGCCTCATGTCTTAGCCCAGCTCAGGCCCACGGGGGTGCCCCCCTTCCTCAACATGGGCAGGAGACACTCCAATTTGTGCAGCTCTCGACTTGGGCCTGATACCACTTCAGACTCATCAAATCCAACAGCTTCAGAGCGCGTGCTGAGTAACAGGCATCTGGCGGATGAGGAAACAGGAGCCCAAGCCATGCAGCCAGAAATGGGGCAGTTTGGATTCAAAATTAGACCTGACCGAATCCTGGGTTCCTTCTACTCGAGTAGATGCTGCTTTGGGGATGACCCTTCAACTGGTGGTTACTTGGCTTCCCTATCCGGGGAACATCCAGGGCCTCTGCTGTCAGACCCGGGGCCTTGCCTGCCTGATGGGCTTCAGGGAGGAGGTGACCCAGGCCCCCGTCCAGCACGTGGCACAGCCCCAGGAGCAGTAAAGACCTGGCTGTGGGCCCAGGACCCTGCTGGGTGGTCCCCCACGGGCTGCGAAGGCTGAGCTGCTCCCCTCCAGACCCCTCCCGCCAGCGCATTCCTGGCTCCCCGGCCCCTCCCCTGGCTCCCGGGCCTCCCAGCCCCCTTCCCCGTTGGCCCAGCCCGCGTCTGAATCTGCTTCTGATTCCAGCTCTGCGATGAGGCCCCCTCCCCTCCCCTCCCTCCTTCCCGACCCGAGCAGCCCCGCCCCCGGCTGGGCCCGGGCTTGCGCCTGCTGCGCCCCCCACCCCCTCCTGGCACAGCTCGTCCGCCCTCGCTGCAGCCGGGAGGAGGCGGCGGCCCGTGCACCGCAGGCCCCGCCCGCCCACGGCCCTTCCCGGGAGGCCGGGAGACCTGCTCCGCCCGGCCCTCGGTGGGTGAGTGCGAGCGGCGGGTGGGGCCTCCGCGGGCGGAGACACCGGGAGCGGGGGCGACGCCTGTCAACGCTCTAGGCCCAGCGGGAGGACGCGCCAACATCCCCGCTGCTGTGCTGGGCCCGGGGCGTGCCCGCCGCTGCTCCCACCTCTGGGCCGGGCTGGGGCCGCCCGGGGGCCCTGTTCCTCGGCATTGCGGGCCTGGTGGGCAGAGCCGCGGAGGGGGCTTCTTTTCCCCGAGGGCAGCGTCTTGGGGCCTGGCCACTGGCTGACCCGCAGCGGCTCCGGCCATGCCTGGCTGGCCCTGGGGGCTGCTGCTGACGGCAGGCACGCTCTTTGCCGCCCTGAGCCCTGGGCCGCCGGCGCCCGCCGACCCCTGCCACGATGAGGGGGGTGCGCCACGCGGCTGCGTGCCAGGCCTGGTGAACGCCGCCCTGGGCCGCGAGGTGCTGGCTTCCAGCACGTGCGGGCGGCCGGCCACTCGGGCCTGCGACGCCTCCGACCCGCGACGGGCACACCCCCCCGCCCTCCTGACTTCCGCAGGGGGCACGGCCAGCCCTCTGTGCTGGCGCTCGGAGTCGCTGCCTCGGGCACCCCTCAACGTGACTCTCACGGTGCCCCTGGGCAAGGCTTTTGAGCTGGTCTTCGTGAGCCTGCGCTTCTGCTCAGCTCCCCCAGCCTCCGTGGCCCTGCTCAAGTCTCAGGACCATGGCCGCAGCTGGGCCCCGCTGGGCTTCTTCTCCTCCCACTGTGACCTGGACTATGGCCGTCTGCCTGCCCCTGCCGATGGCCCAGCTGGCCCAGGGCCTGAGGCCCTGTGCTTCCCCGCACCCCTGGCCCAGCCTGATGGCAGCGGCCTTCTGGCCTTCAGCATGCAGGACAGCAGCCCCCCAGGCCTGGACCTGGACAGCAGCCCAGTGCTCCAAGACTGGGTGACCGCCACCGACGTCCGTGTAGTGCTCACAAGGCCTAGCACGGCGGGTGACCCCAGGGACATGGAGGCCGTCGTCCCTTACTCCTACGCAGCCACCGATCTCCAGGTGGGCGGGCGCTGCAAGTGCAATGGACATGCCTCACGGTGCCTGCTGGACACACAGGGCCACCTGATCTGCGACTGTCGGCATGGCACTGAGGGCCCTGACTGCGGCCGCTGCAAGCCCTTCTACTGCGACAGGCCATGGCAGCGGGCCACTGCCCGGGAATCCCACGCCTGCCTCGGTGAGGCCTTGGAGGGTGGCCTGGGGACTTTGGACACAACCAGCCTGCCCCTGACCCATCCCTCCCTGCAGCTTGCTCCTGCAACGGCCATGCCCGCCGCTGCCGCTTCAACATGGAGCTGTACCGACTGTCCGGCCGCCGCAGCGGGGGTGTCTGTCTCAACTGCCGGCACAACACCGCCGGCCGCCACTGCCACTACTGCCGGGAGGGCTTCTATCGAGACCCTGGCCGTGCCCTGAGTGACCGTCGGGCTTGCAGGGGTGAGCCCACCACCGGCCACCTGCAGGCCCTCACCCTCTGACTTCCCAGATCCCCAGACAGGCTTCTGACCAGGCCCTTCCCACCTCTGTCCTCAGCCTGTGACTGTCACCCGGTTGGTGCTGCTGGCAAGACCTGCAACCAGACCACAGGCCAGTGTCCCTGCAAGGATGGCGTCACTGGCCTCACCTGCAACCGCTGCGCACCTGGCTTCCAGCAAAGCCGCTCCCCAGTGGCGCCCTGTGTTAGTGAGTGACCCCGCCCCGCCTCAGCCACCAAGCCAAGGCCACCCTAGCTCCCTGCTGTTGTCCCGTCTATTCCCCGAGCTCTGCAGATCTCTCTGCCCCTCCATCGCAGGCCATTCTCCCTCCCTCTCTGCAGAGACCCCTATCCCTGGACCCACTGAGGACAGCAGCCCTGTGCAGCCCCAGGGTGAGTGGACACAGGACGGGGCCCCAGACTGGCATGACTTTGGGGGAGGGGGCTCTGGGAGGAGAGGGTGGGGAAAGGGAGTCTGTGCCAGCCTCCCACCTTCTACCCAGACTGTGACTCGCACTGCAAACCTGCCCGTGGCAGCTACCGCATCAGCCTAAAGAAGTTCTGCAAGAAGGACTATGGTAGGTGCCCTCAGGCCTCCCGCGGACCTTCGCACCTTCCTCCTCTCCCTACCTTCCCTCCTCCGCCAGCTTCCCCTGGAACGCCTTGACCCTTGCTGGGCCCCAAGGCCCATCCTCATCCCTCAGGTCCTCCACGGGCAGCGACCTCGCCCCTTCAGCCCCCACTGTCCTCCTGGTGTCCTCCCCGTGCCTCCCCCTACAGCGGGCAGGCCGCCCCTTCCTGACCCCGCCCCCTCTCGCTCTCCCCGCAGCGGTGCAGGTGGCGGTGGGTGCGCGCGGCGAGGCGCGCGGCGCGTGGACACGCTTCCCGGTGGCGGTGCTCGCCGTGTTCCGGAGCGGAGAGGAGCGCGCGCGGCGCGGGAGTAGCGCGCTGTGGGTGCCCGCCGGGGATGCGGCCTGCGGCTGCCCGCGCCTGCTCCCCGGCCGCCGCTACCTCCTGCTGGGGGGCGGGCCTGGAGCCGCGGCTGGGGGCGCGGGGGGCCGGGGACCCGGGCTCATCGCCGCCCGCGGAAGCCTCGTGCTACCCTGGAGGGACGCGTGGACGCGGCGCCTGCGGAGGCTGCAGCGACGCGAACGGCGGGGGCGCTGCAGCGCCGCCTGAGCCCGCCGGCTGGGCAGGGCGGCCGCTGCTCCCACATCCAGGCGCACGTTCACCCTGTGCCTTCGCCTGACAAGGAGTCCTTGCTCGCGTCGCGCGTGTCGCCACCTGGGCCGCCGCCCCGTCCCCGCCGGCAGCTCCCTCGGTACCTCCCGTCTGGCCCTGGGGGGAAGTGACCGGTGCAGCGACAGCCCGCCCCGCACAGAGGCGGGTGATATGGCACACCCGGAGGACCCCATGGTCTCCCGCCCTCTGGCTGTCGGCCCTGTCCCAGGGGCACTGGGATACCCGGAAGGCTGTGAATCCTTCGTGATGCCGGGCCCTCTCGGGGATCTCAGATCATCCCCGGGGCCGCTGTGATGCAACCCCACCCGTGCGGCGACCCGCCAGGGAGCGCGCTGACCTCCCCAAAGACTGTGGCCACCGCAGGCGCCTTGGACCCCCATGGGGGGACAGGGCGTCCCCTGCCTCCTGCAGCCCCCCACGAGGGCGGCGGCCTTGGCCCCTGCGGGCTGGACGTCCGCGTCCGGGTGCCCCGCGGCGTCTGCTGCCGGGTCCCGTAATTTTCTTGGCCGCCTGTGTCCCCGTCTGCGGGCTCCGTCCCGCCGTCCCTCTCTCTGCCGCGTCTCTGACCCTCGGCGCCACGGCTCCTCAGCTCAGGGCCGGTCCCAGAACCTCCTTCCAGCCCTTCTCCCCCGACTCGGGAAGGGACGTCGTGCCCACGCGGTTCCGGATCCACGCGTGACCCGGCCGGACCGCGACGCCGACAGGCGGCTGTCCGGGCCCCCGATGCCCTCGGCAGGGCCGTGCCACCCCCCGCCCCCCTTGGCTTGTCCCCCCGGGACCGCACTGCCGTTGCCTCCTCTCCGCGCGGGACCGGTTCCCGGCCGGCCCCAGCTTCCGCCGCTGCGGCCGCCGACCGTCAGCGCGCATGCCCAGAGCCGGGCAGGCCGGAGCCCCGCGGGCGCTCCGGGGTGGGCACAGGGCGAGAGCTCGGCGGGGGCGGGGCCGAGCACGCGCGTGCGCAGAAAGGCCGGCGCGGCAGGCTGAGGAGAAAGCGGCGCGCGGAGGTGGGTGCGCTCGGGGCGTGCGGGGGGCGCGCGGCGGGGTGGCGGGTGGCGGGGCCGGGTCCCCGCTGTCACCGCGGTCGGCGCGTGCTGGGGGCGGGAGCGTGGGGGCCGGACTGCGGGCCCCATTCGAGGCGGGGATCCCCGGCCACGCGCGGGTTGGGGGCTCCAGAGCCCGGCATCGCCCGGCGCTGCAGCTACGGCTTGGCCTACGGGAGGGGGCGCAGGAGCGGGACCCCCTGGGCGCGAGGCCCGATCCCCGCCCGGTCGCTGGCCCGCGGCCCGGCCCAGGGCATGGTGTCGTCTGGAAGTGACTGTGTCACTGTTTCCTTGGGGCGCTTTCCGTCTCCGCAGGGTCGGAAATCCTCTTCGGGGCTCGGTGAGATTGCAACAGATTCTGATACGTCCTGCCCTGTGGACCTGCAGCGGCCCCGGGCCCCGCCCCGCCCCGCCCCGCCCCGCCCAGGGATGACACACGCCCCCACCGACCACCCGCCTGGGGGTCCGCCAGCCCCCGGCCCTGTCCAGTGGGGGGCCCCTCTGGGTGCGCCGTGCCAGGCGGCCGCTGTCCTTCGGGCCCTGGGAGGTGGAAGCCAGGGACTCCCAGCCCTGAGCCAGCACAGCGGAGGGGAGAGCCGGCCCCACCTGGGCTGGGCTGCACCTGTTCCCGCCCCCTCCAGGCGGGAGTCCCCGCGGCCTGGCCACAGGCTTTCTTTGATGGCCGTGCCCCGCCGGGAAACGCGCTGCGGCCCCCGGGTTACTGCTTGCGGGGGTGATATTAAAGGCCAAAGGTTGTCTAAAAGCCACCTGGGTGGTGTGGAGGTGCAGGTGGGCTGTTAGGTTGGTGGCTGTGGTTGTGAAGCCGATGTCACTGTCTTTACCCAGCAGCTTATTCCAGAAAGGGGGCGTCAGCCTGCCCTTCCAGTGCCGATAGAAACACTAGCGGGTGATTTTTCACTGTTTTGCTGTGTTTGCTCTGGAGTCACCAGGTGACTTCCAGGCAGTGTGCAGAAGGAACCGTCCCATTATTTGGCACGTGGGCCGTTTCCTCCACCCGAGGTCCAGGGCTCCGTCTTCACAGTCTGTCCTCAGCACACAGTAGGCACCTGTAGATGGCACACGTGGCGTTTCCTCCGCCCGAGGGCCAGGGCTCTGTCTTCAGCACACAGTAGGCACCTGTAAATGTTTGCTCAGTTGCGGCGAAGACAAGGAGGCAGGTTCTTTTCATTTTAAGGAACACACAGGGAAAAAAACCAATCCAGATTAGAGAAGATCAGAAAATCTTACGAAGATTTTACAGTTACTGTTCCTAGCCTGTGGCGTGACCCCTGCGTGCACTGCCTTTTATTCTGAGGGTTGATCCTCATCTAATCTGAACACTCAGATAGAGGCTTTACATGGAGGACTTATTGGGGAGTGCTTGCTCTACTTAGAAGCCTGTCTTTCCCTGTGAAGAGGGCTGGAGCCACACTGTTCATCTTTGCTTCCCCCCAGCCTGGCCAGGGCCGGACCAGAGGTTTTCTCTACGTGATGGTTGAAGTGGATCAAGGTCCTTTTGTCGGAGTGATAGATGTCAACTATTGCAGTGGCTTTCCACTGGGTTGAGGGTGACCTTCCGAGATGCAGAAGTAATCTAGGCAGGGTTTTCATAACAACAATAAATTTGGCCACCCAGGGTCTGTAAAGTCACCTGTAGGGTAGCCTTACTAGCTCTCGCTGACTGCACCTGCCAGGACTGTCCAGCAGGCTCGAGTGACCTTGGGCATGCAGTGTTGCTCTTAATTATCTACAGATTGAGCCAAGCTCAGAAAACATATTAAATGTTTGCCTTTAGATGGTTTCTGGTTTAAAGTACATAAGGACAATGAAGCAGGTTACAAAAAAAGCACTTAACATTTACCCTGTTCAATGTTTTACCTGTCTGAGCATACCTTTTCTGTTATGACAACTCTGTAAATGGAAGAAAGAAGTCCTTTTCAACTCAAAGCAGCAATTTCAGTGGCTGTTTCAAACATTGCCTTTCAATTGGAGATAAAATCAAAGAAACAAAACCTCAGGCTTTTTGCTGAAGACCAACTTGAATTCATTATTCAATGATTTTCTGTATCCTTTCAACATGCATTTGTTAAGTGAGGTGCGGTGGCTCACACCTGCAATCCCAACACTTTGGGAGGCTGAGGTGGAAGGATCGCATGAGCCCAGGAGTTCAAGACCACCTTGGGCAACATAGGGAGGTCTCGTCTCTATAAAAAATTAGCCAAGTATGGTGGCATGTGCCTGTGGTCCCAGCTACTTGGGAAGCTGAGGCAGAAGGATCACTCAAGCCTGGGAGCTCAAGACTGCAGTGAGCTGTGATTGTGCCACTGCACTCAAGCCAGGGCAACAGAGTGAGACCCTGTCTCTGAAAAACAAAACAATAAAAGTGCATTTATTGAATTCACACTTCATAGGAGGCACCATGCCGTGTGTTCTGTGGATTTGGTGTTAAGACTTGGTCTCTGCCCTTGAGCTTATAGTGCAGTGAGGAGACAGGAGAATAAACACATGGTAGAAGCTCCCACAGAGGTGGACAGAGCCTTCTGTGGGCGCAAAGGCGTGGCATCCAGCTGGATTGTGGTGGGGGTGGGGCTCTGAGATGGACTTGAGCTTCATTTTGAAGGATGATCAGGACCGGCAAGAACAAGTGAGGGAAAAGTGCCTTCCCCCGAAGGGACAGTGGATATAAAGTGACAGGCGTGGTTCCTGCCCACCAGCTCTTGGGAGAAGGGCAGTGGTGGCCCCAGGGTAGATGGGGTAAAGTGGGTGAGCTAGGCTGACAGCAGACTGGGAAAAGCCTTGAGTTCCACCTGGGAGTTTGAATTCACCCTGAGTGGCATGAAGCCTCTGAAGATCTTGGGTTTGTGAGTGACTTGATCAGAGGTGGCCAGGGAGGTGAAGAGGCCAAGGCCGGTTGAGGGACTGTCATGGCACACCCAGAGAGACATCAGGACAGAAAAGAGCAAGACTCAGCCGGGCCCGGGGGCTCACACCTGCAAGCCCAGCGTTTTGGGAGGCCAAAGCGGGGGGAACGCTTGAGCCCAGGAGTTGCAGGCTGCAGTGAGCTATGATTGTTCCATTGCACTCCAGCCTGGTCAACTCTGTTTCAAAAGAAAAAAGAGAGCAAGACTCTGAGACAAGTGGCTGCAGGATGGGAAGAGCCAGGGAAGAAGGAGGGGATGTTCCAGGATTGAGCGGCGGGCAGTGCCACACCCCATGCAGAGTGTGGAGGGAGGGTGCGGGCTGGCACCATGTGGAGATGGCGATGAGGTTACTGCGAGACGTCTGGGCAGTAAGCATATGTGTTTTGGCCTGGAGCCAAAGAGAGTGTATTAGACGAGAGCATTTTGGGGATGCTGTGTGCCATCCAAGCTGGGGACTGGGTTGGGTCTTCCCAGGAGAATGTGTAGAGTGAGAAAAACAAGACAGAATCCTGAACGCTGTGGACTCCTAATACAGTCTTAAAGTCAATAAGGGAACAGAAGGCCAGTCAGTAACCCGTTGCCTTTTGGGGGAATGGGGCAGGGTAGTGGGCTTTTTTCTTTTTTTTTTGTTGAGACAGAGTCTTGCTCTTTCTCCTAGTCTGGAGTGCAGTGTCAGGATCAGTGGCTCACTGTAGCCTCGACCTTCTGGACTCAAGCGATCCCCTTACTTCAGCCTCCCAAATAGCTGGGACGATAGACTTTTTTCTTTTCTTTTTTTTTTTTTTTTTTTGAGACAGAGTCTCACTCCCACTGCCGTGGCTAGAGTACAATGGAGGGATCATGAGATCATGGCTCACTGCAGCCTCGACCTCTCGGACTCAAGCAGTCTTCCCACCTTAGTCTCCTGAGTAGCTGGGACTATAGGCGCACACCACCACGCCCAGCTAATTTTTGCATTTTTTATAGAGACGGGGTCTCGCTTTGTTGCCCAGGCTGGTCTCAAATTCCTGGACTCAAGCAGTTCTCCCACTTTGGCCTCCCAAAGGCTGGGATTACAGGTGTGAGCCACAGTGCCTGGCCTGGCCTTTTGTCTCTTGGAGTGAAGGATGGAGTATGGGACGGGGGGGATGCCAGTGTCCTTGCAGTGGCCTTCCTGTCTCACGTGTCTATTTGCCTTTTGGGGAACCTCCAGCTTCAGTGTCGCTCTTCTCAAAGGACCTAGTTCTCCTGCAGTCTGAGGGTTGCTCGTCTCAGACGTTCCCACAGGTAGGGCTCTGAGAAAAGGCTTCTCAGACCGAGAGACCCAAGGCTGCAGAGCCCTCAGGGGCACCTCACTCTCCTTCCAGGACCCTGTTTCTGTGTGGTCCTTCAGCATTGGCAGCAGGTACAACTTTGGAAAAAGTCTGCTAAGAACAGAGGCCACGCGTGTGATGCGTCCCCTACCCCCTGAGTCCTCCACCTGAGGGGCGGAATGGGTGAGGCCGGGGAAAGGCTGTGCTGCAGAAGCAGCCCCTATCTGCCCGCGGCCGGCACGTGGTCTCCCAGGGCTGGCTGAGCCTCTGGATAAGGTTTGAGCTGTTATCTACACCCTCCAACAGAACCTGCTCACAGGGGCGCAGGCTTCATGGCCTCCGAGGACTGTGCATATGCAGCCATGGCTTCCTGCAACCCTCCCCAGTGTGTTCCCTTCTTTTTTTCTTTTCTCTTTTTGTTAATTGTTTTTTTTTTTTTTCTTTTGAGATGGAGTTTTGCTCTTGTTGCCCAGGCTGGAGTGCAGTGGTGCGATCTTGGCTCACCACAACCTCTGCCTCCCGGGTTCAAGCGATTCTTCTGCCTCATCCTCCCTAGTAGTTGGGACTACAGGCGCACGCCACCATGCCCAGCTAATTTTGTATTTTTAGTAGAGACGGGGTTTCACCATGTTGGCCTGGCTGCTCTCGAACTCCTGACCTCATGATCCGCCTGCCTCGGCCTCCTAAAGTGCTGAGATTACAGGCGTGAGCCACCGTGCCTGGTCGTTAATTGTTTTTTTTTTAGAGACTGGGTCTTGCTCTGTTGTCCAGGCTGGAGTGCGATGGTGCAGTCATGGCTCACTGCAGCCTCAACCTCCTGGGCTCAAGCCATCCTCCCACCTCAGCCTTCTGAGTGGCTGGGACTACAGGTTCTTGCCACCACACCTTCCTGATTTTTTATTTTTTTGTAGAGATAGTATCTTACTATGTTGCCCAGGCTGGTCTTGAACTCCTGGCTCAAGGGATCATTTCACCTCAACCTTCCAAAGTGCTGGGATTACAGGCATGAACCACTACACCGGCCTGTTCCCTTTTTCTTACAGGTCATTGAGAACACACCACAGGGGACCTGGGAATCTACTGAGGATACAGATTTCCCACAATCCGAGACTGTGTGTCTGCCTGATTGTTACATAATTTTAATTGGGTGCCACACACTGAGAGAGATTGTTTACTGGTGGGCCATCCTGTTTCCAGTAAAAGCCCTTCCATTCACTGTGGCATGGTAAATGGAGCTCATCACATGGTCCCTTCAGCCTTTCCTTGAATCATTTCCACCCCTTCCCTAATTACCCTCTGTGATCCCTTTCCCGGCAAGGGTCCTTCTAGCCTTGCTACCTTGGTAAACCTGTGGCCTTAGGATCGAGGTGTGGACATTAACTTTTCTGCTCTGGCGGCTTCCTGGGCTGTCCTCTCCATGTTCCCAGCACTCAGGGGCACTGTCCTTTCCTGGCAGCCTAGTAAATCCCAGGCCTCTGTTTTGGGCCCTTTGGCTTCTTGGTGCCTGTTATGCTGAAGCGTAGAACTGTCTTAGTCAGAGCCCCAAAGGACACTGACCGGCCCACGTTCTCATGGAGCTGGGTAGCTCTGACCAGACTTGCCCTCTGGGGCCCTGTCCTTTGACCACGCTGTCTCTATCCCTTCTGAGGCTAAGGCTTCCTCACACTGCAAGACCCAGCCGAGGCAGGCCTTGGCACTGGGAAAGCATCGTGTCACAGCACCTGCACCTTGAATTGGCATCGTCAGTACACCTGACCCGGGCTGGGGTGGGGCCATGCCTCTGTACTCCTCTGCACTCAGGTACCTGGCACACTGGCATTCAGGAAGCATGTCTTGAATGCCTATTAAAATGATTAGGACCGGGCGTGGTGGCTCACGCTTGTAATCCCAACACTTTGAGAAGCCAAGGTGGGAAGATTGCTTGAGGCCAGGAGTTTGAGACCAGCCTGGGCAGCATAGTGAGACTTTGTCTCTACCAGACATAAAAAGTAAATAAAAATAAAATGATTAAACATGCACAACTCCATCTCGAGCTGGATCTCTCCTTAGGTCTAAAGACACTTGCTGAGAACCTGATGTGTGCCTGGCCTTCCAAGGCACACCTGTCACTGGCTTGGAACTCAGACCAATCAAAATGCCTGTGCTGCTGACAGCTGAGCTCTCTTGCTCTGGTTCTCCTCCTGTGTCCTGGGGGTGTTTTTCCAGACCTGCTGTGGGGAGAACCTTTGGGCCCAGATGATAAAGATCCTGAATTAGCAGAGTCCTGTGCCAGCTCCAGCCCCTGCCTTTGGGTGGACCAGACCAGGCTGGGGAAAGAAAGATGTCTGGCTATGAAAGGGTGGCTGGCCAAGGTTGAGGCTCAGCCTGCCCCTGCTCAGGCTCCGAGCAGCAGGCTCAGCAGCCACAGTTAGGCATGTTTGCACTTCCAACCATCACAGGCAGGCAGGCAGGCCAACTGGCCCATGGTGTGGTGACTAACACCTCATTAATGGTCATACCCCTCTTGTACCTGGCATGTGCCCTCCATTGTGTGCCTCCAGCAAAGAGCCCACTATCAAGTTCCCCAGTCAGCAGCTACTTGGTAGTCACTGTGGCATGTCGGTCACCATTAATATTTGAAAGATGCCTGTGCTCTGCTTCAGGCTGAGGCAGGCACCCCTTACCTTCCTGTCATGTGAAGATGCCTGCAGGAAAGGTCACACCTAGGGTGGGTGGACTAGTAATGCTCCCTGTTGTTATTTGGCCTTCAAAATTAAATTTGTCTTAGGCCCAAGTGGTTTGCGATTTCTCTGAGTCTCTGCCTGTTTTCTTCTCTGTTCCCTCCTTCCCAGGGTACACTGGACATAGTGTGAGACGCTTGGGTGCAGAAGTCACGGTGTGGTAGCAGGGCTGGGTGGATAAGCCAGCACCACGATGGTGGGTGTGCTGGGCAAGGGTGAGGACAGATGTGGACAGGAGGCGTGGAGCTCTGTGACGGCTTGGCCCTGCCCCAGAGGTCCCATGGAGTCCTGTGAAGGAGGGGCGATTGGACCGAGCAGAAAGCGAAAGGGGACAGGTGTGTCCTGCCTCTCTGAACAGTGACATTCCCACAGTGTAGTGTGGGGACTGCAGTTGGCACTGTGTGGCCAGGACTCCGGAAGCTGTTGTCCGAGGGGCAGGGAGGGGCTGGGTCCTGGAGGGTGGGGGACACCAGGAGAGGGTTTCGGGTGGAGAACGGTGACCGGGTGAAGCCCTGAGTGGGCAGGAGGCTGGGAGTGGGAGCTGAATTGCGCTGGAGACACATGGAGTGTGAATGTTGTGATTGTACCGGAGACACCTGGGAAGCAGCTGGAGGGACAGGCCTGGACCTCAAAGAAGGATTCTAGGCTCAGAAGAGGGTGGGCTCCATTGGAGAGACAGGCACGGGCGGTGGAGGAGCAGCCGCGGAGAGGTGAGGGGATGCCTGGCAGGGAGGCAGGCGGGATGAGGCCCAAGGCAGCTGGGAGATCTGGCGGCCAGCGGCGGGAGGGCCGGAAGCTGGGTGTCGTCTGCTCCTGCCAGCCACTAGGCTCAGAAGGAAAACGGAGAAGAGGTGGAGCTGGAGTGGAGCCTCAGGCCCTGTGGTTTGCTGTGTTTGGGGCCTGCTGTCACAGCACTGGGAGCCTTGGAGAGAGATGGGGAGCTAGGATCCCCAGAAGGTGAGAGCCAGGACTGAGGGGGGACCTTGGTCTGTGGTGGGAATGCAGAGAGCTGGGAAGCTCGCGCCTGACAAGCCCGCTTTCTTGGGGTAGAGTGGGTGGGACGGGGCAGCTGTGAGCTGGAGAGGAGAGGGTGTCGGTGAGGTGTGCTGCGAAGGATGCCAGGTGGCACCGGGGGCTGGGCCACTCGAAACCGCTGAGCAGGCGGCAGGACTTCTCCCTCTCCCCTCGGCCGCTCTCATGCCTCGGGCTGACTTCCTCGTGCAGTTTATCCATATGGCTGAGACAGGAGCGTGGGGTTGGCGGGCGGGAGTTGGGGCTTGGCAAGACGGTCCAGGCTGAGCTGGCAAGAGAGAAAAGCCAGAGTGGCTGGTGGATGGGGGGAGTCACAGCTCCGAGTGGGAGGAGGGCACTGAGGGCTCTAGGACGGGGTATGGGCGGGTATATGAATGTGCAGCCTCTGGAGTGGGTAGAGTGGTTTTCTGGAATGCCCGGGGACTGGATAAAAAGATAGAGATGTAAAGGCTTTTAAAGTTCTAGAGGCCACGGAGCTTTCCAGCCAGGACGGTGAACTTGGCCCTCAAGGGAGGGCAGCACAGAGAGGAAGGCCCTGAGCCGGAGAGGAGGCGGGTGGTGATGGGGAGAGCCCAGCTGCTGCTTGGCCAGAGGAGGAAGGGTACGTTCGGGAGAGGATGAAGACTTGGGAGTGGTGTGTTTGCTGTAGACAATTTCCAGAGCAAGAAGGCAGGTTGGGAGCAGGGGCCGGGGGTAAAAGGCAGATAGCAAGGTAAGGAGGCGTTGGGGAAGACCAGCGGCTGTGCTCACCGTGGTTAGTGACACTGTCACCATCCAGCCCCGGTCAGACATGGTCCTATAGCTGAGGGTCTCACCAGGCAGTGGGGGCACAGGTCAGGGGAATGGGATCGCCAGAGGAGCATTCTCAAAATGTGCCTGTGCAGGCATCTCCCACCCCTGACATTCTGCATGGGAGGACCAGGGGGTGCCCACCCTACATGCAGCAGACCCCTGGTGGTCATTCTCCTCTCGGCCTCCCGTCCTCCCCTCCCCACCTCACCACCCCCAGTGGATGTTTCTGATGACTGTGGCCTCTGCACATGCCCTCCAGGCTGCCACACCACAGATCTTTCTGGAATAAAAGCTTGATCTCACCTCTCCACCCCAGTACTCTGGTGGTGCCCTGTCACTATCGGGATGGAGTGGTGAGCAGGCCTTGTTACCCACTTCCCCACCCCCACTGCTTAGAGCAAGTCTTGTATTTCTCTGCTGCTGAGTGCAGGTCCTCCCCCTGCCACCCCCACGCCCAGTCTGCCCTGCCAACCCCAGCACGCTGTAACGGCCTTCTAGAAGGGCTTCCGGAACCCATCCAGCTCCCTGGGGCATGCGACCACCCCGGGGCCTCTCTGCTTCTACATGTGTCTACAAAGCCACTTTCTGACCTCACTGCCAGGTGACCGATTTCTCTCTCAGCTCTTCCTAGCTCAGTGCCAGGCGCCTAGGAGGCACTCAGGAGAAGGTTCCAGAAAGAACGGGTACACCTGAGTGCACAGACAAGTCCAGTGGCTCTCTTCCATCGTGGTCCACTGTGCCAGCTCCATTGTTCCAGGGCTGAGGCCTAGGGCGGTGGGGCTATATGGCAGGAGGAGTGTCTGCACTTTGGGCCTCTGCCTGGGATTTATTTGTGTCTCTGAGGCATCCAGCAGATTCTTGGAGGACAGGATTAGGTGTTCCCTGGCCTTTCCCAGCAGGTAGGTGGGAGGCCTGGGCCCCTCATGAAGAAATCAGACTTGGCGTGGACTTGCAAGGAAGGTCCCCCAGCCAGAGGAGGCGTCATCCCCTCCCTGGGGCCGAATGCTGGGGCCACCTCTCCCCTCATGCCTGCCATCCACACCCCGCTCCAGGTCTGCTTTTAGGCCCCAGTCCCTGCCCCGTCTAGTGTGTTCTTCCAGCCTCCCTCCACCTACTCTCCCAGCACCTCTGTGATGTTGTGAAATATCTGTTTGGTCTTTGTCCTTGTTTTGTGACATACAACTCCTGAAATCCTCAGAATCTCCGTGGTGCTCTTTCTGTGCGCTGGTGTTGACTGATAGCTTCCGGGTGGCGCTGGTCACTGGAAAGACCAAGGCAGGATTAGCGGGTTAGAACTTTCAGCCCCACCCCCAACCGCGGGGAGGGGAGAGGTCCAGAGGTGGAAGGTCAAGTTGATTGCCAGTGGGGTAATCAATCATGCCTACTTAACAAAGGCTCCATGTCAGCCCTAGAGGACAGGACTTGGAGAGCTTCTGGACAGCTGAATGGGAGGGAGTGCCTGGAGGGCAGCACCGTGTCCCTCTCCCGTACCTCACCCTAAAGGTCTCTTCATCTGTGTCCTTTGTAACAACCTTTATAATAAACTAGTGAATGTAAGTGTTTCCCTGACTTCTGTGAGCTGCTCCGGCAAATTCATTGAACCCAAAGCAGGGGTTGTGGGAACCCCAACTTGAAGTTGGTTTCTGAGAAGTTCCAGAGGCCTGGACTTCTGACTGGTGTCTGGGGATGTGGGGGGCTTGTGGGATCTGAGCTATCTCCAGGTAGATGTCTCCCGGTGTCGGGATTGAATTGGAGGACACCCTGCGGGCGCCCGCTGCAGAATGGATTGCTTGCTGCCGGGAGAAACCCCCGCGTTTTCTGGGTCGCAGATCCCGTGCCGATTGCTGTGCTGGCATCAGAGCAGAGGAAAACGTGGTATGAGAGTTTTTCCAAAGAGTCCAGACACGCTTCCAGGCTCTCTCAGCCACCCCCACACCGTCCCTACCATTCCCACCTGGCCCGCTGCTGCCTGTGCCCCAGGGTTTCCGGGCACTCCGAGCTTCCCTGGCAGGCAGCGAAGCTCTCATCCCTGGATCTTGCGGATCTCGCGCCCGGGCTGGAATGCCTGTGCTGCCCTCCCCTGCCTGGCGGGTGGGGTCGGTGCTCAGGAGCGGGTGGGGCCTGCCGGTCTCCCTAGCCCACCACCAGGTTTCCTCCGTATCCCCGCAGCACTTGGCAAGGTCCAGGGGCTTCTGTGGGGAGCGAGAGTGTTTTGGATCCCGCCAGCGGAGCCCACTGAGAGAAGCCTGCATCTCCTATCACGTGAAGCCCGCAGGGGCCAGAGCACCTCCTTCCTGTGGTCCCTAGCTGCGGGCGTTGGGGTTCCCCACCCATGGGGCCCGGCCTCATTTCCTCTTCCTCTTCATTCCCGGTCCCACTCCCAGGAAATGGTGAGGGATTGCTCAGACCAGATGGGAAGAAGTGAGACGAGCGGCAGCTGACGCCCATGCCCTGTTCTGTGGCCCGTGACGGAGGTCCAGCCACACAGAACCCCGGGTCCTTGATAGCTTGTCAGCTGCTGGGACGGGGGCTGTTCTTGCGGCCAGGATGGGTGTGGTGGTCAGGCCAGGGCAGGATGGGGCCCAGGCCTGCAACCCCAGCTCTTCAACCTGGAGTCCTAGCGAACACTGACCTACGTTGGGACAGGGCTGCCTCTTGCCCAGGGGGCTGCAGTTGGCCCCTTGGTGGCATCTGGGAGTGTGTGGGAGTGCCCTGTGTGCTGTGGGCCTCATCCCCAGGGCTCTACCTCCAGCCTGAGCTGCTCTGGCATTTGCTTAAGAAGCATCTGTATCGAAACTGGCTTTGAAAACTTCACAGTGGAGCTTCCCTGGGCTGGAATTCTCTGTTTGTCGCTCGCCCCCGCCTCCAGCATCCCCAAGTGGCCTGGGCTGTGACTCCCACTGTCAGGACACGGTCCTGTGGGATCCAACCCTGAGCTGTCTCTGGGGGTCCCCTCATCTTCTCCACCCTCCTGGTCTAGACTCTGCCTTCCTTTCTCCCTGGCTTCTCTGTCCCAACCCTTCCTCCTCCAGGGCCACCAGGGGGATTTTTGTAAACACAGATCTGATCGGGTCACCTGCCTAGACTCTCCTCCTACCCCGTGTGGGGACACCCGCCTCTTAGCGCACCTCAGCCCCTCAGCACTGCCAGGGCCGCCCAGCTCGCCTTTGCCCATTCTTGCCTCCACATCTGAGGGGCACCGTCCCCACCCACAGACTGCCTCCACAGCTTTCCGCCCCTTCCACAGCAGCAGGCACAGCCCTGCCCGTGGGGTTCCCCTAGCACCTCCCCAGCTGCCGTGGTTGACAGCCTCCTCTCAAGCCGCCTCTCCCTGGCACAGAGGCGGCACCTCAGTGGAGGTCTGTCATGTGACGACCTGCAGGACGAGGGAGCCGCGGTCGTATGCTGCCTCCTCACCTTTGCTGTGACCCGGGACAGGAGCGGTCCCCAGGAAGGGAGGCACGGTGTCGGGGTTGGCGTTGGCCGTGTTAAAATGTCATCAATGAGGCTAAATGTGTGTTCTGTCTTTGTACATGAAGGATAGTTTGTTTTCAAATCCAGTTGTTTGGGAAAATCACATTCCCCTCTGAAGAAGCGAGACGTGCAGAGGCCTCGTGACTCAGGCTGTCAGGCCTGGAGTTTGGCACTGGAGTTTGGCGCTGGAGTTTGGCGCTGGAGTTTGGTGCTGGAGTTTGGTGTTTGGGGATGGCAGATGGTGTTACTAGTGGCAGCCTTGCCGGGGTGGCCTGTGTCTCCAGGACTCGTGGGAGGGCCCTGGTACTAGAAGTGGCCGAGTGCCCTGAAGTCGCAGACCTGCGTGGGTCCTGCCTGTGCTCAGGGACCCTCTGGAGCCTCTCTTGGAGGTCCTCGCTGTCCCAGGATGAAGGGAGATGGAGCAGCAACAGCAGCCAGCAGCTGTGGAGTTGTGTTCCGCCCCGAGGCTGGGGTGAGCTGCTTGTCTGCTGGAGCGAAGGGGCCAGCTGCCTGGCTGGGGCCCCTCCTACCCCATTCTCCACGGTGAGGATCTACTTCCTCCCACATCCATGCCACCTCCCACCTGCCTCCTGGCTAGAAATTAGCTCAGGGCGCCACACTCTTGACAGACGGCCCACCACCCAGCCCTGGCTGCCTTCCTCTTCCTGTGGGCGCCTTCAGGGGGTTTGCTGCCAGGGACGGATTTGGGGGTTTCTTGGAGCTCCCATGGAGTGAGGACATAGGCTGCTGTTGGGTGTTCCTGGCTGAACACTGGTCAACTGGCAGGAACTGCCCTCCCTGGGAAGGCTGCTGGGGCTGTGGCGGGGTGGGGGTCTGCAAGCCTGTAGCCATTTAAGGGGCCCCTCCTCACATGTGGTAGAGCCAGGACTGTGCCCTGTGGCCAGAGGGCACGGTGGTCACATGTGTCAGCTGACATATCAAGATAACATTTTGGGGAAATAGAAATCGCTTATACTCATTACTCATTCGCACATAGCTTTTTTTTTTTTTTTTGGTGGGGTGGAGTCTCGCTCTGTCGCCAGGCTGGAGTGCAGTGGCGCAATCTCGGCTCACTGGAAGCTCTGCCTCCCGGGTTCACACTATTCCCCTGCCTTAGCCTCCTGAGTAGGTGGGACTACAGGCGCCCGCCACCACACCTAGCTAATTTTTGGATTTAGTAGAAATGGGGTTTCACCGTGTTAGCCAGGATTACAGGCGTGAGCCACCGCGCCTGGCTGCTTTTTTTTTTTTTGAAATATTTGGCCGGGCGCGGTGGCTCACGCCTGTAATCCCAGCACTTTGGGAGGCCAAGGCGGGTGGATCATGAGGTCAGGAGATCGAGACCATCCTGGCTAACATGGTGAAACCCCATCTCTACTAAAAATACAAAAAAAAAAAAAAAAAAAAAATTAGCTGAGCGTGGTGGCGCATGCCTGTAGTCCCAGCTACTTGGGAGGCTGAGGCAGAAGAATCACTTGAACCCGGGAGGCAGAGGTTGCAGTGCGCCGAGATCGTGCCACTGCATTCCAGCTTGGGTGACAGAGTGAGACTCCTTCTCAAAAAAAAAAAAAAAAAAAAAACAAGAAAGAAATATTTGCTTTGGAGCGGGAACAGAGTGAGACCCTGTCTCAAAATGAATGAATGAGGCATGGCCCAGTGGCTCACGCCTGTAATCCCAGCACTTTGGGAGGCCGAGGCGGGTGGATCACGAGGTCAGGAGTTCGAGATCAGCCTGGCCAACATGGTGAAACCCCATCTCTACTAAAAATACAAAAAATAGCCAGGCGTGGTGGGCGCCTGTAGTCCCAGCTACTCGGGAGGCTGAGGCAGGAGAATGGTGTGAACCCGGTAGGCGGAGTTTGCAGGGAGCCGAGATCGCGCCACTGCACTCCAGCTTGGGCGACAGAGCCAGACTCTGTCTCAAAAAATAAATAAATAATAAATAAAAAAATAAACGAGCGAACAACTGAATACAAACATTTGCTTCTGATCTGCAGGTACCTTGAGCTCTCAAACAGGCGTGGCGTTTATGAGGAAAGGCCATGTAGGTCCCTGGAGAGGCTTCCCGGGTGAGAAAGAAGCCGCACTGGGTATGGAGGGCAGCTTGGCTGTGGAGAGAGGCATTAGGAGGGGACGGTGGCCCGTGAGAGAGCTGCCCCTGGCCCGTGCAGTTGCACCTCCCTCTGCAGGACCGGCTGCGTGTTGACCCGCTGGGACCGTGATGTCCCAGGCATTCTAGAATACCTTTCTAGCACCTGGCCTGGGACCCTGTAAGGATGAGAGCGTCCTCAGGCAGCTGAGCGGTCCTGGCCGGCCGGGCTGGGCTGAGTGCTTTCTATCAACAGGCTCAGTAAATCCCGCAACAGAACAGGGACTGGAGCCTATCCCTTGCCAGTTTCCTACTGTGCTTAGAATACAATCCACGGGCCCGTGGGTGTGTCCGTGCTGCCCTCTGTGCCCTATAGCGCAGCCAGCCTGTTCCTCCCTCAGCCTTTGCACCTATCTGCTGGTGTCTGGAGCGCATCGTCCTCAGCAATCCCGGCTGCTTCCTTCTCACTCCTCTGGCTCAATGTCATCTCCTGGGAGAGGTGTGCCCTGAGGATCCTCAATAAAGTAGCTGTCACCCTCCAGACCCACGGTGTGGACCCCCACGATCTGAAACTGTCTGTGTCTGTAATTCTTGTGAGTCTCGTGGGTGTCAGGTGGAATTTTTCCTATTTTCTTGGAATTGCAGGCTGGGCCCAAGGCTGAGGACCAAAGACAGGAGGAGTGCTTCTCTGCTCCACACTCAGGGAGCTGCTGGCAGCTGGGCTGACAGGTGCCACCTCGGAGAACCAGCGCCACCTCACTCCATGCCTCTGCAGGGAACTGGAGCCTGGTGGGGAAGCACACTTTAGGTGAAGGCAGTGCAGTGTTCATGGCGAGCAGCGATTCCCTCGCACCCCAGAGGCCACAGGAAGATGGCTTCCCCCACAGGAGGCACCCTCACAGGGCCCTGCTGGCACTGTCTGCCTTGGGCTGCCTGAACCCAGAGAGAGAGTGGGATAGACTGTTCATGGGGTGTCACCCTAATGTCACCTGCACCCCACCCTGTCAGTCCGGAGTGAGGCTCAACCCACAGGGGCTGCTTGGGAACTGTTGCCCGTGAGGAGCTGGGTGTTATTATCGGCTCCGCTCTGCAGACATGGCAACCACAGGTTAGGGAAGATGCATGGCTTGTCCGCATTTCAAGCAAACAAGTGGCAGAGCTGGACTTTGTGGCCAGGCCTGTCTAACTGCAGAGCTGCCCCGTTTCCACAGTAGCCCCTGCCTCCCCTCTCACTCCCTCCCCGGCCACCGCCTCCGGCTCTGCACCTTTGTCAGGGGTTGGGGGAGTGCAGGGAACAGAGGAGGCCTTGTTTGCTGCGTAGGAGCAGGTGCGGCTTATGATGTACAACAGCAGCCAGCCAGCAGATAGACAACAGAGAAAGCCACTCGGCCGTGAAAACTCACCAGAGTGTGGGCACTCAAGCCCATAAGTGCTCCAGCCTGGGGTAGTTTATGTTTTTGATCAGTTTCCACCTCCCCTTACTTCCTCATCTCAGTTGCCAGTTTAAAGAAAACTTCACTCAGTTGTGAATGCAAGAAAAAGGTTTGGCAGGATATATACCAAAATGTGACTAGTGATTTTCTGTATGTGGAAGGGGAGTAGGATTAGAGAGGTAATTTAAACAGAACTCTACATTTTTACTCCCTAATTTTGGTACTATTTGACTTTTTGTGATTTTTGCATTCAAATATCACCAGCGTAATGAAAGACTTTTTTTTTAACCTAAGGAACCCAATCTGGACCTCGTTTTTATTTATGTATTTATTTTTTATTTTTGTTTTCATTTTATTTTTTTTTTCAGACAGGATCTTGCTCTGTCACCCAGGCTGGATGGAGTTCAGTGGTGCAATCAGGTCCCACTGCAGCCTTGACCTCCTGGGCTCTGGTGATCCTCCCACCTTAGCCTCCTGAGTAGCTGGGACTACAGGTATGCACCACCACGCCTGGCTATTTTTTTTTTTTTTTTTTGAGATGGAGTCTCACTCTGTCGTCCAGTCTAGAGTGCAGTGGCTCCATCTTGGCTCACTGCAACCTCTGCCTGCCGGGTTCAAGCGATTCTCCTGCCTCAGCCTCCCACGTAGCTGGGACTACAGGCATGTGCCACCATACCCGGCTAATTTTTTGTATTTTTAGTAGAGACGGGGTTTTACCTGCTGGCCAGGCTGGTCTCAAACTCCTAACCCTGTGATCCACCTGCCTCGGCCTCCCAAAGTGCTGGGATTACAGGCATGAGCCACTGTGCCCGGCCCGCCTGGCTAATTTTTGTATTTTTTTGTACAGATGGGGTTTTGCCATGTTGCGTGGGCTAGTCTTGAACTCCTGGGCTTGGCGTCAAAAGATCGTCCCCGTTCGGCCTCCCAAATAGCTGGGATTATAGGTGCATGCCACCATGCCTGGCTATTTTTTTTTATTTTTGATAGAGATGAGGTCTCATTATGTTGCCCAGGCTGGTCTTGAACTCCTGGGCTGAAGTGATCCTCCTGCCTGAGCCTCCCAAAGTGCTGGGATTACAGATGTGAGCCCCTTTGCTGGCCTGGACCTGGTTTTTATAGATGCCTTAAATGGGTTGTTGCCTTGTGTGCACAGCCCCAGAAATGTCGTGCTCTCTTTTTGAGTGAGGGTTTGGGGAACAAGAAAGAATCCAAGCGCTCCCTCGGGTCTTTTGCACACATCCTTGGCTCGGGTGTCCCTCTGAGTCCAGCACGTCGCCGGACCATTCGCGGCAGCAAACACAACTTGGGATCTGCATCTCCCTAAGGGAACTTCGCAAGGTGCACCCACAGCTTTTGCTGTTTCCAGTTTAATATTCAACCTGAATCTGGGGCCAGCTGAGTGGAGGCTGGTGCTGCTCTGACCAGCTCCTGTTCTGTTTAGAAACATGTTTATTGCCTTAAGAAGGAGCCAGTTCTTTCACCCAAACAGGATGGGCCTGGAGTTCCTCCAGAGACTAGTGGGCCCATAGCAGGGAAGGAGGGATGTAAGCTGTGGATAACCGACCGACACATGTAAGATTGTGCAGTGTGACCCGGGCGTGGCTGTGCGCATGTGAGTGGACCTGTCGGCCTGACCTTCAGGACCAGGGAAAGGGGGAGCCCTCACTGCCTTCCCTCCCAGGACAAAGCAAACCAATCAATGGTCTTAAGGGTTTCTTTTCTTCTGAAGCCTAGTCCTGCTGTGGGCAAGGTTTTTCCAGTGGGGTATATTAAAATCAACTTCGGTGGCTCACGCTTCTAATCTCAGCACTTTGGGAGGCTGAGGCGGGCGGATCACCTGAGGTCGGGAGTTCGAGACCAGCCTGACCAACATGGACAATCCCTGTCTCTACTAAAAATACAAAATTAGCCGGGTATGGTGGCACATGCCGGTAATCCCAGCTACTTCAGAGGCTGAGGCAGGGGAATCACTTGAACCCAGGGAGGCGGAGATTACAGTGAGCTGAGATTACGCCACTGCACTCCAGCCTGGACGACAGTGCGGCACTCTGTCTCAAAAAAATAAATAAATAAAAATTGGCTAAAATGGTAAATTTTTTGTTTGTTTGTTTGTTTTTTTGAGACAGTCTTGCTCTGTCACCTGGGCTGGAGTGCAGTGGCACAATGTCGGCTCACTGCAAGCTCCGCCTCCCAGGTTCACGCCATTCTCCTGCCTCAGCCTCCCGAGTAGCTGGTACTACAGGCTCCCGCAACCACGCCCGGCTAATTTTTTTGTATTTTTAGTAGAGACGGGGTTTCACTGTGTTAGCCAGGATGGTCTCGATCTCCTGACCTCATGATCCACCCGCCTTGGCCTCCCAAAGTGCTGGGATTACAGGCATGAGCCACTGCGCCCGGCCTAAAATGGTAAATTTTATGCTATGTGTATTTTACCACACACACAAAAACACGTGTCGAGGTGTTTTCCCAAGACATTGTCTCGCAGACGTACGTTTTACACTATGATTTTTACTTTTCACGAACAGTTTTAAAGTAGTATTTGCCTTATAATAGGTAGGTGAATGTTCTAGCTGCAAGAGAAACCAGAGTGGTCTGGTCACTTAACCAAAACTTGCTGAAGCAGACCCCTGTGGCACACTGGGAACTTCTACCATCCCAGGTGGAAAGGTTAGTCTGATGTGCGTAAGCAAACCTTGCACTTTTGTGCGCAGGACGGTATCCTTGGGCCGGGGCAGCCACCTGTTGTCCAGAATCCCACAGGGCACGTCTTACCCACTCCTTTTATGTTTGCCTGAGCCCAAGGGTTGCTGTTCTTGGAGAAACACCAACCACCCCCACTTGACTTCTGGCCCATTCGGATCCAGAAATGTGCAGTTTTAAAGCTGCAGCACCTTCCATTTAGGTCCCAGCTCTCCCTCTGGAAACATGCCTGCTCCTCACCAGAGATTCCTCCCTGGAGCACCTGCCTGAAGCATAGCTTTCAAGCTGGTGGTTTTAGAAAGTTAAGAGCTGGCTTCAGAATTCCGACAGGGTGGGATAGCATAGGCTGTGACTTTCTTAGCACGCACAGCTGGTTAAAGAGAACTGGGAACGGGCTGGGCGTGGTGGCTCATGCCTGTAATCCCAACACTTTGGGAGGCTGAGGTGGGTGGATCACGAGATCAGGAGTTCGAGACCAGCCTGGCCAACATGGTGAAACCCCATCTCTACTAAAAATACAAAAACTGGCTGGGTGTGGTGGCGGGTGCCTGTAATCCCAGCTACTCAGGAGGCTGAGGCAGGAGAATCACTTGAGCCCGGGAGGCGGAAGTTGCAGTGAGCTGAGATTACGCCACTGCACTCCAGCCCATGCAACAGTGCAAGACTCTGTCTCAAAAAAAAAAAAGAGAGAGAACTAGAACGAAGCATCTCTTTGCTCAAAGTGATCTTCTCAACTGGGGGTTCCTTTTCAGAAGGCCCCCAGGGTGCAGGGTGGTGTTTAGGAGCCTGGGTTGGACCATGCTCGAGTGGAAAGGTGTTTTCAGCAGGGTCAGCCTCTTTTTTTGGTAGAGATGGGGGTCTCACCATGTTGCCCAGGCTGGTCTTGAACTCCTGGCCTCAACTAGTCCTCCCACCTTGGCCTCCTGAGTAGCTGAGATTATAGATATGAGCCACTGTGCCCAGCCAAGGGCCAAGCTCTTGAAGCCCTTCTGGGAACTCTATCTCTAGCCTCTCATTACTCAGAATCTGTGTGACGTATTCCAGTAACTTCATAAGTTCCGTGAAAAGAAGGTATACTCCAAAGTTTGTAACGGCTTCTCAAAAGTCACTTATCTTAAGTGGATGCCCTTCTAATACTTACACAAAGATTAAGGCAAATAATGTGGCTGCGCATCGTGACTCTCACTCGTAATTCCAGCATGGTGGGAAGATCACTTGAGGCCTGCGGTTCAAGGCCAACCTGGGTGACAGAACAAGACCCCATCACACACACACACACACACACACACAAAATAAATAATAATAATAAACAAAAAAACAGGCCAGGAGCACTGGCTCACGCTTGTAATCCCAGCACTTTGGGAGGCTGTGGTGGGTGGATTGCTTGAGATCAGGAGTTTAAGACCAGTCTGGGTAACATGGCAAAATCTCGTCTCTACTAAAAAGAGAAAAAATTAGCTGGGTGTGGTGGCGCCTAACTGTAGTCTCAGCTATAGCTGAGGTGGGAGGATCACCTGAGCCCAGGAGGCAGAAGTTGCAGTGTGCCGAGATGGTGCCATTGCACTCTAGCCTGGATGTCAGCACAAGACCTTGTCTCAAACAAAACAAAACAAGGCCGGGCACAGTGGCTCATGCCTGTAATCCCAACATTTTGGGAGGCCAAGACAGGAGGATTGCTTGAGCCCAGGAGTTCAAGACCAGCCTGGAGAGCATAGCGAGACCCTGTCTCTACAAAAACATAAAAAATTAGGCCGGGGCGGTGGCTCTCGTCTGTAATCCCACACTTTGGGAGGCCAAGGCAGGCACATCACGAGGTCAGGAGTTTGAGACCAGCCTGACCAACATGGTGAAGCCCTGTCTCTACTAAAAATACAAAAAATTAGCCAGGCGTGGTGGTGCATGCCTTTAGTCCCAGCTACTCAGAAGGCTGAGTCTGGAGAATCGCTTGAACCAGGGGCGCGGAGGTTGCCGTGAGTGGAGATCGTGACACTGTACTCCAGCCTGGGCGACAGGGTGAGACTCCATCTCAAAAAAAAAAATTAACTGGGCATGGTGGTGGACACCTGTCATCCCAGCTACTCAGGAGGCTGAGGCAGGAAGATTGTTCAAGCCATTCAAGGCTGCAGAGAGCAGGGTCACGCCACTGCACCGCAGTCCAACCTGGGCAACAGAGCGAGACCCTGTCTCAAAAGAAAAGAAAACTACACCACATTCGAAAAAATACGTTCTTTAAAATGTGAACCTTGAAACACAGATGCTAAAAGTGTTTTTTTAATCCTGCAGGGTGTGAGATGGCAGACAGGTTTGCAGAAAACCCTCAGAAAGGGGGCTGGAGGATTTAGCCACTCTGTCCTCCCCTTCCGGCAGCCCAGGGCCTCCTCCCGAGCACAGCGGCGCTATGGACTCTCCAGGATACAACTGCTTCGTGGACAAAGACAAGATGGACGCTGCCATCCAGGACCTGGGGCCCAAGGAGCTGAGCTGCACTGAACTGCAGGAACTGAAGCAGCTGGCGCGCCAGGGCTACTGGGCCCAAAGCCATGCCCTGCGGGCAAAGGTGTACCAGCGCCTGATCCGGGACATTCCCTGCCGCACGGTCACGCCCGACGCCAGCGTGTACAGCGACATCGTGGGCAAGATCGTGGGCAAGCACAGCAGCAGCTGCCTGCCGCTGCCCGAGTTCGTGGACAACACGCAGGTGCCCAGCTACTGCCTGAATGCACGCGGCGAGGGGGCCGTGCGCAAGATCCTCCTGTGCCTGGCCAACCAGTTCCCCGACATCTCCTTCTGCCCCGCCCTGCCGGCCGTGGTGGCCCTGCTGCTGCACTACAGCATCGACGAGGCCGAGTGCTTCGAGAAGGCCTGCCGCATCCTGGCCTGCAATGACCCCGGCAGGAGGCTGATCGACCAGAGCTTCCTGGCCTTTGAGTCGTCCTGCATGACGTTTGGGGACCTGGTGAACAAGTACTGCCAGGCGGCCCACAAACTGATGGTGGCCGTGTCGGAGGATGTCCTGCAGGTCTATGCGGACTGGCAGCGCTGGCTGTTTGGGGAGCTGCCCCTCTGCTACTTCGCCCGGGTCTTTGACGTCTTCCTGGTGGAGGGCTACAAGGTGCTGTACCGCGTGGCGCTGGCCATCCTCAAGTTCTTCCACAAGGTGAGGGCCGGGCAGCCGCTGGAGTCGGACAGCGTGAAGCAGGACATCCGCACGTTCGTCAGAGACATCGCGAAGACGGTGTCCCCTGAGAAGCTGCTGGAGAAAGCGTTCGCCATCCGCCTCTTCTCCCGCAAGGAGATCCAGCTCCTGCAGATGGCCAATGAGAAAGCCCTGAAGCAGAAGGGCATCACCGTGAAGCAGAAGAGGTAGGTCCCCGGCAGCCTGTGAGGGGCACACCCAGGGTGGGGGGCTGGGGCAGGACGTGTCTGGCATGAGCTCATCCTGCCGGCCTCCAGGCGGCCTCTGCCCATGGTCCACCCAGCCATCCGTGCATGGCTGGAAAGACACTGAAACAGGAAGGGCCTTCCCAGTTACAGCCACAGACGAGGGACATCGGGTCCTATCCTCTGGGACCAGGCCCACGGCTGAGATGAAAGCTGATGCTGGCCATGGGGTCGGAAGGCATCGTGGGAGGACAGGCCCACTCCCAGGGTCATTTCAGGGCAGTGTCTGCTCCACCCCTCCAGCTCTGGGCTCCGTGGCTGGTCTCTGCTGTGGCTGCTGGGCGTGGCCTCCCCGCCTGGAGCACAGCCCCAGGGTAGCAGGGTCAGGAGTTCATGGTGTCTGTCCTATGTGGATTTGGCAGCCGGCGCTGTGATGGTGCCACGCTGCGGCCTGTTGGCGTGCAGCCCTCTTTCTTCTGGGCCAGCAAAGGCCTGTCGGGGGATCGGTACTCACACTAACCTCTCTTTGTCTGTTTTATTTTTCTTCTCCATGTCCGTTGCTTTCTCCTGTTTTTCAGTGTGTCACTTTCTAAAAGGTAGGTCTGAAACTGTATCTGCACACCTGGCCTCTGTCTTTCCACCAGGCTGACTCTAGGCCAGCTGCTTGCTCTGGGTCTCAGGGCTGCTCTCGTGGGCCAGCTTCAGCAGCGCTGCCTCTGAGCCGGACTGATGCTCAGGCGCCTTCTGTCTGTCTGTCTGCCTGCCTCCCTGCCTGTCTGCCTCTGTCATGCTATCTGCTGGTGTTTGGCTCACCCTGAAGCCTTGTCTTGCCAGAGCAGTTGCTCTCTGTCCTGATTTCTTAGAGAAAAGGTGCATTGTCCCCATCCAAGCTGGGCACTTTCCCTTCTGTAATGGGTGGGAGGTGGGGCTCCTGGGAACTTTCTCCCCGTTGGGCACCCAGAACCCGGCCCTAAACTGGGGCCGGGGCAAGCAGGCGAGAAGTTCCCTCTGGGCTTACTTCCAAAGAGGCTCTGGGGCATACCTCGGGGGGCATGGCCTGGCCCCAGACATGCCTTCGGGCTCTGACCCCTGCTCGCTCCCCTCAGGCAGTTTGTGCACTTGGCCGTCCATGCAGAGAACTTCCGCTCGGAGATCGTCAGCGTGAGGGAGATGAGAGACATCTGGTCCTGGGTCCCCGAGCGCTTTGCCCTGTGCCAGCCCCTTCTGCTGTTCTCCTCCCTGCAGCACGGGTACAGCCTGGCCAGGTAACACCCCAAGGGGCCAGAGCGGGCGGCAGAGCCACCCAGCCACGTGTCCTGCCCACAGAGGCTGGAAATGGGCCTCAAACCTCGGCACCTGGTGAGGCCCTGCTTCTTTCTGTGGGGCCTAAGAATCAGGGTCCCTTTCTGGGCTTCTGTCCTCCCCACGCCACCCAAACTTTGGGGGTCATGGCAGGCGTGCCACAGCTTGGGGCCGTGCAGGCGTCGTGAAGACGCCTGGGAGGCAGGATCCCCACCTCGGAGCTCACAGCATTGTCTTGGTTGGGGGACCATGTGGGCGGCAGGTCCCGGCTGTGCTCGCTCCCCACCCTGTCATCCACATGGTGCTCTGTTGTGGGCCCGGGGCATGCTGCCCTCCAGGGTGGTGCTGCCAGGTGCAGCCAGGGAGCCTCCCTCCAGCCTTGGACAGCATGTGGCCGTGGGAGCTCTGGGTTGGGCCTGGGGTGACCTGGAGGTGAGGCAGGCAGAGCTGGTCCAGCCCCCACCCAGCACCGTTCACAGGTTCATAACAACGCAAGCATTTTGGCACAGCTGGAGCCACTTCTCCTAGCCCTGCCAAGGACACCAGCCAAGCTCCGGGCGCCATGTTGGCAGACCCGGGCCTCTTTGGCTCCCACATGCCTGGGCTGCGAGGATGGCCCAAACCTCCCCACCGCAGGGACCTGTTCCTCTGGTTCCTGCTTCCCCAGCCCCTGGCGCTTGGCTCTGCACTGGGGCCTTCCACTGCAAGTCCTCTCCCCTGAGTCACACCAGGGCAGGCTGTCCTGGGGATGGCAGAGAAGGGCCAGGTGAGAAGAACACCTGGGTGAGGGTGTTGTCGGGACCCAGAGAGAAGGAAGCACAGTTCCCAGGTCTTCGCCCCAAGACAGCCGGGGCCAGCGGAGGCTGCAGGAGGCGGCTGGGAGGGTGTGCAGGGTGACAGCTGGCATGCGTGTCTCTACGCCAGGTTCTACTTCCAGTGTGAAGGACATGAGCCTACCCTCTTGCTCATCAAGACCACGCAGAAGGAGGTGAGCAGGGGCCCCGGAGCCAGGGCTGGCTCTGATGGGCTCCAGGGCCTAGGCCTCCTGTGCCAGAGCCAGAGTCAGAGCATGGGTATGGCCAGCACATGGGGCTCATCCCACACTCAGGCCACAAGGGGAAATGAGACTATCCCCAACACAGCCCCCGCCCACCCTCATTGCCAGCCCCAAGCCAGGGGCAGGGTGCACACACCTGCAACACTGCCTTTCCCACACCACTCCTGCCCTGGGGTGGGGGTGGGAGACGGCAATGCCTGCACCCCCACCCGTGACCTGGGACAGGCCCGTCAGTAGTCTGGAGCACAGGGACGCTCCTGGGGGCCTGCGGGCACAGCCTCACCCAGACCTTTCCCCCAGGTGTGTGGTGCTTACCTGTCCACAGACTGGAGTGAGAGAAATAAGTTTGGAGGCAAACTGGGCTTCTTTGGGACCGGAGAATGCTTTGTGTTTAGGGTGAGTGGGGCCAAGTGCCCCCAAACCCCCATGCAGACCCTGTAGCTGCATCCCTCCAGGAGCACCCGCCTGCCCTGGGGACACTGTTGGGTGTCGCCATGGCAGTCACCCAGCAGCGTCATCGCCCTGTGTGCTTCCGGGTTTGATCATTCAGCCGCGCGCTGCTCCGGGGCAGGGGGCCTCATCTGCTCGAGCCACCAGCTCCCCAGCCCCTGGCTCGGGCCGCAGCCACCTTGGGCTCTGGGTGCAGATCCACGGGATGAAACGGGTTGTGGCTCTGGGGCAGAGGGGCCTGCGAACGCCCGTGCCAGCTCCTCACACTCCCCTTCCACCCCAGCTGCAGCCTGAGGTGCAGCGCTACGAGTGGGTGGTGATCAAGCACCCCGAGCTGACCAAGCCCCCACCCTTGATGGCTGCCGAGCCCACCGCCCCACTCAGCCACTCCACCTCCTCAGACCCCGCTGACCGCCTCTCGCCCTTCCTGGCCGCTCGCCACTTCAACCTGCCCTCCAAGACCGAGTCCATGTTCATGGCGGGGGGCAGCGACTGCCTCATCGTCGGTGAGCGCCAGCAGACGGGGCTCTGGGATGAGGGTGTGGGGTCCGGGCAGCTGAAGCTGCTGCACCCAGCCCTCCCTGACCGGGGTGGCAGAGAAGAGGCCCTGGGTGTCAGGGTGGACCAGGCATGATGGGTGGGAGGGGGCTGGAAGGGAGGGACCAGCCTGGACAGCTGGTCCTGGGTGCTATGGAGGGTCAACGGTCTGTGCGGTTTCAGAGAGGCCCGTGCAGGGCAGGACAGCTGGGACAGCAGGTGAGGTGCCTGGGTCAGTGCTGATAGGGCAGTCAGGCCGCCACTGACCTGAGCATCCTGCAGGGGGAGGAGGCGGCCAGGCGCTCTACATCGATGGGGACCTGAACCGGGGCCGCACAAGCCACTGCGACACCTTCAACAACCAGCCCCTCTGCTCCGAGAACTTCCTCATTGCTGCCGTGGAGGCCTGGGGCTTCCAGGACCCTGACACCCAGTGACGGCCTGTGCCACGGTGACTGAGCCGTGGTGGGGCGGTGGGCCGAGGCTGGGCTGCCACCTCGGGCAGCAGAGAGCAGATGAAACCCCCATGTGGTAGGCAGGGTTGGGGGACGGCAGGACCCCATGGCCAAGCCTGGCGTTGCCTGGACCTGCTGCTGCCTCTACCTGGGGTTTGGGCTGGGCTTCCCCAGTCCACCTGCATCTGGGTCAGAGCTGGAGGGCCTGCTGTGCCCCCAGCCCCACCCAGAGCTGGCATAGGAAGTACCTTCCTCCTCCGTGGAGGCTTTCTTAGCCCAAGGCCTTGGGAGTGTCTGGGTCTTGCTGCCCCTGAGCCTCTCTAGGCAGCCTGAGCCCCTGGGGTGGGAGTGGAACGGCAGTGGGAACGTGCAGCTAAGGGTGGGCCTGTGGTGCCCCCTGCTGGTGCCGCACAGCATCGCGCCCTCCTGAGCAGGGCCCTGCAGCCTGGCTGGCTGGCGACTGAATCCCAGCGTAGATCCCGAGAACAGACTGGCACCCTTGGGCCTGCCCCCTGGCGGACCCCACCCCCTGTCCTGGGCCTTTGCCCCAGTTCCCTCCCCAGGCCTCCTGGGCCACCTCTCACAGTAACCCTTCTTGGCTGCCTCTGAGCTGCGTTTGGGAGCTGCTGGGTGGGAGGAGGAGGGTGGGATTTGTGCTGGGCTCCACCCCCAGGGAGGGTGGGAGCTGGAGGGGGATGTCACATGTCCTTGTGTTTCTGCAGAGCCTGAAGCTTTTGCTGGGCCTCCCTGCGTGTTCCCATCTGAAGAGGTAGCCCCGGGAGAGGCCCTCAGGGACCGACCCAGACCAGCAAGCTCCATTTCCAGGGGTCTGCCCAGAGAAGCTTGGACCCAGGGGGCTTCTCAGCTCCCCTCCCTTCCAGCCCAGGCCTCCTTGAGCTCCTGTAGCCTCTGCAGCTGCCCATTTCACCTCTTTGTCATTGCAATGACCTGGGTCCCAGGGTCACGCCCAAGCCCCTCTTTGTGGCATGCTCATCTCAGTGCAGCCCCAACTGCTTCTCTGCACCAGGCCCTGTGCCCTCCCCTGGCCCTGGCCACACAGCACCTCCTTGGCCACCTTGCATGGATGCATGTCCTCCCTCTGTCCCTCTTGTGGTGCTGTGGCTGGCCACGTGTCAGGGTTTTCTGTGAGCCTCTCACCTTACAGCCTTTGGGCCCCTGGGCCCCTGCCCTGCCTGAGCCCTGCGCTGGCCAGATGCAGGTAGGTGCCAAGGGAGGCCTTGCCTCTGGGCACTATAGGGGGCAGCCCCCTGCCTTGTGACCTCCCTCCATGCCCCATGACCTCCTTCAACTGGTCTTGAGGGTCTGGGCACCACGGAGGGGAGAAGGGAGACACAGAGGCCCAAGTGGCTGTTCTGGGACCATGGAAGCCTGGGTCACAGAGGCAGGTACCAGCAGTCCTGCCCCCACCCCCATCCCTGCTGGCCTCCAGCCAGTGCCACTTGGAGTCCCCTGCACCGTGCCACTGTCCATCCCCGCACCATTGCCTGCTCCTCCCATGGGGCTTTAGCCTCCCCTGACCATCTGCTCACGTAGCCTCTGACTGGGCGCACAGTGGTGCAGGAGGAAGGACCGGGAACCCTGTGTGGCTTTGGGCAAGCTGACAAACCCATCTGGAACTCAGTTTCCCCAACTGTGAAATGGGGCCAGTCCCCATGCCCTGCTGTCCTCCTCACAGGACTGCTGAGAGGCTCGCAGGGGGACGGGGTGAATCCCTCTCACGGGGAGAGGTATGGGAGGGAATCGCCACTCATCTCAGCCCACCGCGGCCCTCCAGGCCCCCGCCTGAGCCCCTGAGGCCCTCATCTGTACCGCCAGCTTTGGTGTTCATTAAACATGGTCTTGCTGCATCAGCTCCAGGGCTCCAAGCCGAGTCTGATCTCTTCAGCCAGAGGGGCCTCCGGGGGCTTCCTGGGCCTACAGCCAAGCAGGTGTGGGAGGCTGCCCGCTGTAGTGCTCACCCACATTCTATGACTGGAATGCTGCAAGCCTCTTCCAGAGGGAGCCCTCCAGGAGCAGGGAAGGCATATCCGTGGACCATTTGTAGGTTTCCCTCTGCAAACTTCCTGAACTGGGTGGTGATTTTTCTGGCGAGTTAAGTCCAGCAGGTTCTGCGTGGCTGCCCCAGGGGGCCCCACCCGGGCCTTCCAGTGATCTGGACCAGGAAGACGGATTGCTGCTGGGTCATGATTTCCACATCATGAGCGAAGTTCTTTGTTTTTTGTGTGCATGCAAAATATTGTTTCTTTAAATTTAATATCTTTTCCTAACTTTTCTACTAACCTAGAAGGTATGTGTGATTATTATCTTTTTTATTCTTATCACTGTACTTGTTATTATCTGATATTAGGTACTCCCAAATAGAACATAATTTATTTTGTTAATGTTCTCTATTTCTTCTGGATTATTTATTAGCTTTGGATGTTAAAAATTAGCCAAAAGTGGCTGCTCTGCCTATGAAGTAGCCATTCTTTGTTTAAAAAAAAAAAGCCAACATTTGATGAAACTGCATAATAAATTATCATTTGTTTTTAGAAACATTCAAACAATTATTTTTTGATTTTTTTTTTTTTTTTTTTTTTTTGAGACAGAGTCACCCAGGCTGGAGTGCAGTGGTGTGATCTTGGCTCACTGCAACCTCTGCCTCCTGGGTTCAAGCGATTCTCCTGCCTCAGCCTCCTGAGTAGCTGGGATTACAGGCATACGCCACCACGCCCAGTTAAATTTTTTTTGTATTTTTAGTAGAGGCAGGGCTTCACCGTGTTGGTCAGGCTGGTCTTGAACTCCTGACCTCGTGATCCACCCACCCCAGCCTCCCAAAGTGCTGGGATTACAGGTGTGAGCCACTGCGCCTAGCCTATTTTTTTATTTTTTTGAATAGACCACTTTGTGCTGAATAAATGTTTAACATTTATTTTTAAAACAACAATTGAACCTAATTTAAAATAGTTTATTAAATGAATTCATTAAAGCAGATTATATGCCTTTGGGGCTTCAGATAATCAGTTTAAACAAAAGAACTTATGAGAGTAAGTCATTTGTACTTGAATTTTTTCAGAGTTTTAATGAACTAAAGTATTTTAATTTTTCTATTTTTGTAAGCCGCGTAGTTCATTTTTTGAGTTTTTCAGTGGAATTTGTTTTAAAACGTTTTGAAGATTTCAGAGGCCTTCATATTTCTCTTATCCACTTTCTGAACCCATAAAGCCTTTGCAGTCTCCTTGAGTAGTTTATATTTAGTAATTTAGTTGTGTACCTTTTTATTTTGAAGTAATTTTTGATTTGCAGAAGAGTTGCAGAGACGGTACAGGGTTTCCATGTACCCTCACCTTCCCCCATGTCAATATCAAAACAAAGAAATAAGCATTGTTGCATTGCTGTTAACTAAACCACAGGCCTATTGAGATTGCCCCCTTTTTTTTTTGAGACAGAGTCTCGCTCTGTCGCCCAGGCTGGAGTGCAGTGGCGCAATCTCGGCTCACCGGAAGCCCCGCCTCCCGGGTTCACGCCATTCTCCTGCCTCAGCCTCCTGACTAGCTGGGACTACGGGCACCCGCCACCACGCCCGGCTAATTTTTTTATATTTTTAGTAGAGATGGGGTTTCACCGTGTTAGCCAGGATGGTCTTGATCTCCTGACCTCGTGATCTGCCCTCCTCGGCCTCCCAGAGTGCTGGGATTACAGGCGTGAGCCACCGCGCCCGGCCGAGATTGCCCCGTTTTTTTCCCAGTGTCCAGGAATCGATTTAATTTTTACAGTTATTTACTTTCTCACATTTTTACTAAGTCCAGAATATCATCAAACTCACAAAACCACTGGTCAAAAAAACCCAAATGGCCACTAATTAGGCAATACAGCACCTGCCTCAAATTTGGGTTCATATGGATTTTTTCCTCCCTTTTTGTGGAGAACATAGTCTTGCTGTGTTGCCCAGGCTAGTCTTGAACTCCTGGACTCAAGCGATCCTCCCGCCTCTGCCTCCCTAAACTCTGGGATTACAGGTGTGAGCTGCTGTGCCCAGCTCATCCAGATTCTTGCTGGTTCTCTTTCTCAGCCTAAATGTCTTGTTTTCGTGGAGAAATTATCAAATGAAGCAGGAGTGCCAAACAAGCCTCATAGGCTCTTCACCCTACAACATCTATGTTAGGTAGAAAAGTATGTGGATTTTTAAAAATAATCTGGTATAAAGAGTTTTTAAGAACTATCTTCATCATCTTAGTATCAGATTGTGCTTGAGAAGTTAGGTACAATGTAATGTGATTCATTGCTAAAAACAAAATGCCTCCCACAATTGCAGACTCACTCATTTTACCAAACTATGGAATTTGTCAACACCTTTGCTTGGGACCAAGGAAGCAAAGTCAGTGGATACCGTGTCCTGTAGACATGTCACCTGTGATAAGGCACGGACAACATGAACTGGCAAAGACATTGGCATTTGGTCAAATGCTTATGAGCTAAGGATAGAAGGGAAAAATAGTTGTGTGAATAATTTTACCTCTTAGTTCTTATGAAGGACGGTTATCGGGCTGGAAAAATGTTTATTGGACTGATGCTTTGGAGCCTCTCAATGAATGTAATAAAAAAAAATGTGTAGTGAGCACAAATGTATGGATTTGCAGCACAATCCAACTTTGAAAATGTGAAAATAAGTGAGTTAGTGATATGTTTGGTTGGTGTTAATTTGAGTCCTAAATAAAATCGAGTACTGGTAAAAGAAGGTCACTGTGAAATAACTTGCTATGAGAAGGCTTAGAGGGATGGGAAGTCCTGGACGCCTCTTCTCCAGGGTGTTGGAGGAGAGAGGGAGGCGCTAGGTTGACAAGACCGCGTCTGCGCATTGTGGTCACCAGCGAGTCTCTCCACTGAGGCGACAGGTACATGTCTGTCGCATTTGCAGCCGTGGCCGGTGAGAACGGCAGCATTCCCTGATCTGTCTTGTTTTCTTTTGTTCCTAGTGCCTGCTGTGTGGACAACTACACTCAGCCAAGTTTTAGGGAGACTTAGAGGAGCCGCCTTGAAGAATCAGTGTCAGACGTTTCATCAGGAATCCCTGTCAAGGCCGGGTGTGGTAGCTCACACCTGTAATCCCAAGACTTTAGGAGGCTGAGGTGGGTGGATTGTTTGAGGCCAGGAGTTTGAGAGCAGCCTGGGCAGCACAGGGAGACTCCATCTCCACAAAAAAATAGTGAAGAACCCCTGTTATGTGTAAAACACGAGTATCAAAAAGCAAACTCAACCTTTCTCATTCAAAATTTCAAAATAAGTATTTCCTTTGAAAGTTTGCATATATATATATATATATTTTTTTTTTTTTTTTTTGAGATGGAGTCTCACTCTGCCACCCAGGCTGGACTGCAGTGGTTCAATCTCGGCTCACTGCAAGCCCCACCTCCTGGGTTCACACCATTCTCCTGCCTCAGCCTCCCAAGTAGCTAGGACTACAGGTGCCTGCCACCACGCCCGGCTAATTTTTTTGTATTTTTAGTAGAGACGGGGTTTCACCATGTTAGTCAGGATGGTCTCCATCTCCTGACCTTGTGATCCGCCCGCCTTGGCCTCCCAAAGTGCTGGGATTACAGGCGTGAGCCACCGCGCCTGGCCACATCAATATTAATGAATGTCTTTTCTTTTCTTTTTTTTTGTTTGAGACCGAGTCTTGCTCTATCGCCCAGCCTGGAATGTGGTGGTGCGATCTTGGCTCACTGCAACTTCCAACTTCCGGGTTTGAGGTATCCTCCTGCCTCAGCCTCCTGAGTAGCTGGGATTACAGGCGCCTGCCACCATGTCCGGCTAATTTTTGTATTTTTAGTAGAGACCGGATTTCACCATGTTGGCCGGGCTGGTCCCTAACTCCTGGCCTCAAGTTATCCGCCTGCCTCGGCCTCCCAAAGTGCTGAGATTATAGGGGTGAGCCACCGTGCCCGGCCACGTCTTTTTAGTACCTTGTGTTTAATTGTGGATCGGTATAATACAAAGAAAAATAGAATGCCTTATTTCTTTTGAGCCCTGCACAGATGCCCCCTCCCTGTCCAGTTCCTCCAGTGAGACCGAGGCTGCTGGGGGCCCTCCCTGCAGCTGCTGTGGAGCCTCTGCCTGCTGTCACGTGAGCTGCCTCTGCCCACTCTATGCTCTTGGGTTCCTCTTCCCCAGACTGGCCACAGGGATGGCCCCTTCCTGCCAAGCCCTCTTTCTTTGCTCCTCTGAACACCTTCCTTCCGTACCTTCAGGGGACTGTTGGGGCAGCATCTGTCCCGGGTCTGAGAGGCCTCCTGGTCTGCTAGCCTGGCAGGAAGCTTGGCCCCCAACACAGCCACAGGCTCTCTGGCACCAGGTTTCTTTCAGTTCCTCTGAACTGAAAGCCTCTGTTTCCCGGCCTTTGCACGTGCTATTTGCCACTCCTCACGCCTGGGCCCTAGTGTCCCTCCCAGGATTTCCCTGAGCTCCCCGCTGAGGCTGGGTCCCCGTTCTAGCTTCACAGCACCTGAGACAGGTGTTGGCTGGTCTCCCCACCCCCTGTCCTAAAGACTGTCAGTCTCAAGGGGCAGGAGCGCCTAGCACTGCAGAATGAACTGAAGCCCCTGTGGGTTGGTGTGCGCTGCTGCTGTGCGTCCAGGGTGATCAGAGATTCTCCAGGTGTGCTCCTGGGGCCTGTGGTGGCGGGACACCCCCTTCCCACACCCGCCACGCTCCCTGCAGTAACTCTTGCACTTACTGTAAGTGCTCGGACTGTCTTGTGCTTGACATTAGGACACACACTCAGGCCAGAATTGGGCAAGATTTTTCCTGAGCGGGGCGTGCAGAGCGCTCTGGCCTGGGAGGTGGGGCGCGGGGCTGCTTCCTCCTGCAGGCCAGTTCACTGTGGGGCTGGTGTCTGCCCAGAGCTTGGCCAGGCAGTGCCGCCCCCTCCCTTCCTGCCGCTTCTACCACCAGCCTTCCCTCAGGCTGCTTTCCGGGCCTAGTCTGTGGCAGGTGTCCAGGGCACATTCCTCCCTCTAGCCTGCCATGAAACTGTTTCATTTTTCTTTTAAAAAAATTGAAGTGAAACTGACATACTATCCAACCATTTGAACGACCCCAGACAGAGGTGGTGGTTGCATGAATGAGCATGTTGTGGAACCACCACCTCCAGTTCCATGGCATCTCCCCACTCCTAAAGGAAAACCTGTCCCCAGCAAGCAGTTGCTCCCCATTCCTCTCTATCTTATGACTTTGGGTTTCATTTTCATGTTTTTGTTTTTGTTTTTTTGAGACGGAGTCTTGCTCTGTCATCCAGGCTGGAGTGCAGTGGCATGATCTCTGCTCACTGCAACCTCCCCGTCCCGGGTTCAGGCGATTCTCCTGCCTCAGCCTCCCGAGTAGCTGGGATTACAGGCACCCGCCACCACGCCCGGCTAATTTTTGCATTTTTAGTACAGACGGGATTTCACCATGTCGGCCAGGCTGGTCTCCAACTCCTGACCATAGGTGATCCACCCACTTTGGCCTCACAAAGTGCTGGGATTACAGGTGTGAGCCACTGTGCCCGACCAGTCTGTGACTTATTTAAATACAAACTGGATCATGTTTCTCCCCTGCTCTATGCCCTCTCTTCATCTTTCAAGTCCTAATTCAGAGATCACCTCTTCTGGGACCCACTGAGCTAGTCCCAGCACCTCCTTCCCTTGTCCCCCCTGCTTCTAGGAACCACGTTTCTGGTGTGGCATTGGCTGTACCGTTGGGGACGCTACTGCTCCCTGGTAGGCTGCCAGGTCTTGAGGGTAGGGACTCTAACTTGTCTTTGTCTGGCAGGGGCCTCACTCAGCACCTGGCACAATAGTAGGTGCTCAGGGAACTGAATGAATGGATCAGGGTCTGAGGCGGGCAAGGGCTGCGGCGGTGAGCCCTGACCCCCTGGGTGGAGTGTGAGGAGGCCGTGTTGGCCTTCAGGGTGCACCCTGAAACCAGACATGGGGTCCAGGCTGCCTAGGGCTGAGCGTTTATCTGACACCCGTTCTGAAAACCTGGTCGTGGTGCAGGTGCAGCCCCCGGCCCTGGTCATTTGGAAGTTTGTGTCCAAAAAAACCCAATGGCTACTATAGCACCTGTGAGCCAATGGGGTCCTCCACCTGCCCACCTGCCTGCAGAAGAAACGCCGAACACTGCTGCCTAGTGGTCAGGGCTGGCTGGACTCCCTGCCCACCCCACTGGGTCCTCAAAGAGGAGGACCCACTCAGGCCCTTTTCCATCAACCCTCAAAGCTTGGGGTAAGCGAGAAGGGGGAGCTGCCCTGTCCTTGGGGTCATTGCAGTCGTCTGCCTCCAACCTCTTGCCCCCTCAGTGCCTGCTGTCCAGCGGGAGCAGCTCAGGGCTCCACCTCCCCTGCCGCCCTCGACTTTGGGGAGCCTCCTTGCACCAAGCAGCTTGTGCGGTGCCGAGTCCTACTTGCACCACGTTGTCTTTACCTCTGGCTTTTTTTTTTTTATTTAAACATGGGAGGCAGAGTTTGCGGTGAGCTGAGATTGCGCCACTGCAATCCAGCCTGGGTGACAGAGTGAGACTCCATCTCAAAAAAAACAAAAACAAACTTCACTGTATCATTGTTTAAGCCTTAACTTTTAATGATAAGAAAATAAAGCACCTTTGGTCATACCCCTGATGGTACACCTGTGTTCTTGGCCCATTTCCTCCGGCCCTGCTGGGGCCACACATGGCTCTCCTGGAAGCAGGTCAAGAGCGCCCAGTGCCATCTCCCAGCATTGTGCCCCTCTGGGTGTGTCCTCAGGGCAACTCAGAAGGATGGCTGTCTCCAGGAGCAGGCGCCTGCAGGGACACTGTCATCTGCAGATGAGGCTGCCCCCAGCCCTTTGTGATGGCTTCTTCCGGAGAAGTTCATCTCCCCAATCACTCTTGGGACTTTATTCCTCGTCTCTTTATCCCCATCCTCCCCTACCCTTGCCGGGGTCTCTGCAAAATGCTGCTGGTCCCTCCTGCAGAAGCCCACCCTACATTTCTCTACTGCTCCTGTTGGGGTCTCTGACCTGAGTTTCTCAAAGCCCCTCCCCCAGTTCCTGGAAATCCCCGCTGCTGTAGCAGTGACAGGCCAGGGGCTCGTGACCTGTGGTTTCACGCCAGGGGGGAAGTAGCTGTGAGGGAGGAGAGAGATGTGTGTCCCTGGCCATCCCCACCCCAGAGTCCACTCCACCCTGGGGTCCTGCCCGGTGCTGGGAGACCAAGGAGAAGGAGATCTGGGTCCTTCCTAGCCCTGTCACTGGTCATCAGTCATCTGTGGAGCCCACCACAGAGGCAGGCCCTGGAGCTCCAGTTTCAGGTTCCCTTGGCAGCTGCTAGCTGGATGCCTGGCAAGGCTCTTAACCTTCTGAGGCCTGTTTCCCTGACCAGAAAATGAGGGTCACGGTGAGAGTGAGGGGTGATGGTGCCCAGACAGGGCCTGGCCCACCCTGGTGCTCAGGAAATATCACCTGTGTGTGTCTGGCACCCTACCAGGTCAAGGACACAGAAAAAGAGTCACAGCGACCCTCAGTGGGGGAGGCAGTGAGCGGAAAAAAAAATCACAGAGGCTGGGCGTGGGCTCACGCCTGTAATCCCAGCACTTTGGGAGGCCGAGGCGGGTGGATCATGAGGTCAGAAGATCGAGACCATCCCGGCTAACACGGTGAAACCCCATCTCTACTAAAAATACAAAAAATTAGCCGGGCGTGGTGGCTGGCGCCTGTAGTCCCAGCTACTCCAGAGGCTGAGGCAGGAGAATCGCTTGAACCCGGGAGGTGGAGGTTGCAGTGAGCCGAGATCGCGCCACTGCACTCCAGCCTGGGCGACAGAGTGAGACGCCATCTCAGAAAAAAAAAAAAAAATCACAGAGTGTGAGGGGAGCATCCAGAGAGGCCTGAAGGGGGTGTCTAAGGAGGAAGAAGGAGGGGAAGGAAAGGGGGGCTTCCTGGAGGAGGTGGTGTTCTCAATACTGAGACCCATTTCTTTCTTTTTTTTTGAGACAGAGTCTCACTCTGTCGCCCAGGCTGGAATGCAGTGAGGCTATCTCAGCTCACTGCAACCTCCGCCTCCCAGGTTCAAGCGATTCTCCTGCCTCAGCCTCTGCAGCAGCTGGGATTACAGGTGCGTGCCAGCACGCCCAGCTAATTTTTTGTATTTTTAGTAGAGACAAGGTTTCATTCACTGTGTTAGCCAGGAGATCTCCATCTCCTGACCTCGTGATCCACCCGCCTCGGCCTCCCAAAATGTTGGGATTATAGGCACCCGGCCAACTGAGGTGCATTTCTTAAGTAGGGAGTGAGGAAGAGAGTTGGTGCAGACACAGGTGATGCAGACACGTTGGGGGGCTGGTGATGAGAAGCGGGAGGGGACCAGGGAGGGCTCCTGAGGGGCTGAAGGATTCCAGGATGGAAAGTGCCCTTTGGAAAGAACCTGTGGCTTTAAGGTGAAGATTGGGTTGATTGGGGGTAGGCGATGAGAAGACCTAGGCCAGGCAGCGGCAGGGGCAGGGGCGCGGACACAAGCTGGGGAGGCAGGATCTCGGGATCCTGAGTAATACAGAGTCGGGAGGGAGCAGTGGCGTGACGTCAGGCTGCAGGGGGGATGGGCGTGCCTTCTGCGGGAGTGGAAATAGCCCAGTGGAAGCTAGTGGTGAAGGGGTGGGGGTGAGCTCAGCTTCAGACACGCCAGCTTGAGGTGTCAGGAGCCACACTGGAGACCCGGTGTGACCTCTCACACTAGAACTTAGGCAGAAAATGAATGGGTAAGAGGCCAGTGAGCACAGCTGACCCACTCCCTGCTCCTGCAGAGGGAAGTCTCTCCACGTCCCCATGTCCCCAGTCCTGGTGTTTCAGCCACAATGGAGTTAGGTGCACTTTGCCCACCCTACAATGTTTTGTTTGAGACGAGGTCTCACTTTGTTGCCCAGGCTGGTCTTAAACTCCTGGGATCAAGCAATCCTCCTGCCTCGGCCTCCCACAGTGCTGGGATTACAGGCGGGAGCCACCGCGCCCAGCCCACCCTTGAGCTTGGACTGTGCTGTTTCTCCATGGTGGGCTGCTCTGCGCCACCTTTCCTTGGTCTGAATTTGGCCCCAGGCACAGCCTTCCTGGCCTAGGCTTTCCTGGAGGGCTTGGAGTTATGGGGGCAGGCACTGGTGTTGCTCTCACTCAGAGGGCAGTCGGGGCTGGAATGGTGCAGGTGAGGGACAAGACAGTGTAAGATGGGGGACAAAGCCAGGGAAAGGATGGGATCAAGCAGGGGAAGGGCAGAGCCAGGGGCAGCCCTGGGTATGCCAGGACCTGCAGCAAAATTGGGGCTACAGGGCCTTGTGACTCCAGGAAGAATGAGGGCGTCTGAGGTTTAGGAAGTCCGCAGGAGAGAGGAGAGTGTGTGGAGAGGGTGGCAGGCCACGCAGCACAGAGGTCCACTTGGACAGCCTGACAGATGTGCTTCTGCTTAGAGAAACGGCGGTCACCAGTGACCTTGGCAAGGGCAAGGAGCTGGGGAGGGAAGGGCAGGTGAGGAGGTGGAGACAGAGTGAAGATTCGTCTTCTCAGAAACAAGGGCCGGGCAAGAAAGAGGGAGGAGCAGAAAGGGCCTCTGGCCATATCTGTTGCCTCCTCTCCTTTGAACCAGGACAGACTTAGGGACTTTCACGGGCTGCAAGTTCCAAGAGTGGCAGACCCAGGCTAGCCTGGGGAAGGGGCTTGAGGGAGGCTCCTGCTGGGGAAGGTGGGGGCTGAGTCCAGAAGGAGGGCCACACCACGGGCCATGACCCCATTGCCTACATAGAGAAGGTGATGAGCCAGCATCCAGGCTACTCAGGGAGAGCTCTAACCCAGGATGAGGCCTTAGAGCTCAAAGGACACCCAGGCCTGGTGGCAGCTGCCCAGGGCCCCTGAAAGGGGGAATGGAGATCAGGCAGAGGGGGTGCCAGGGACTACCACACAGGATCAGTAGGGCAGCGCCAGCCCTGGCTGGGCTGCTTTCACGGCTGCGGGAACCGCTCCAACTGCTCCAGAAAGACAGAAAGATGGCCCTGAAGGTGCAGGCTTTGCGTGAGTGGGTGGCTGCAAGGACAGGTGGGAGGACCAGGACGCCAGAACGTGCAGAGCCCGGGGGGCCTCGAGAGGTCGCAGTTCCGACAGGGCTTCCACCAGTCATGCCTACATCTTGAGGGGCAGAGACACACCCCACTAATGTTTGGGTCCCTGATGCAAAGGCAGAGACAGGTGCGGGGAGGGGGGTCCTTTTTCTCCGAAGCGAGAGGTGAAGTCACCAACCGCTGGGTCAGAGGCAGTAGGTCTCGGTCTGGAGGAGACTGGGGATAGGGTGGAGGGAGGTGACCGCAGCCACGGTCTGGGACTTCACAGGTGTGGGCTGGGGGCTTTCCGGACGTTGTGGCAGAGGAGGCCCGCGCGCCGCACATCTGCTGGGACCCTTAGCCCGCCCAGGATTGGTATGGAGATCCTGGAAGACCAGCGCCCGGAGGAGTGAGGCCCCGTCTTGGGGGCAAGGCCGCGAAACCACGGCCTGCAGCTTCACGCCAGGGGTACAAAGAAAAGCGTCGCTGGGAACCGAACACCTGCAGACGACGCGCAGCCGCAGAGGAGGCGGGGCGCCCGAGGCCCCGCCCCGTATGCTAATGAAGCACACACCACACCGCCCCGCCCCGGCGCGAGACCGGTCCAACGCTGCGGAGATCCAGAGGCCGGCGGCGCCCGGAAACACCCGCGGAGGCCGAGGCGGGGCGGGGCCGGGCGCCGGGGCCGGGTCGCTGGGCGGGCGGCACAGCCCGGGGGAGGTCAACGGGCCGGCCGGGTGTCCCGGGGACGCGTCTCCCCCACGGTGCGAAGTGGTACGGCTCGCAGGGGCGGGGCCCAGGTCATGTGACGCGGCCGCGGCCGCCATTTTGTTCTGCGGTGCTGGTATTTAGAGCGCAGCGGCTGACGGGCCGGATCGCCTTCGCCGCCGCCCGCCCGCAAACCTTCGCGCCCGGCCCGTCCTCGCCCCCGCCTCCGCCACCGCCTCGGCCCGCAGAGCTTGCCCCCTCCCCACCCGCAGACATGTCCGAGTCCAAGAGCGGCCCCGAGTATGCTTCGTTTTTCGCCGTCATGGGCGCCTCGGCCGCCATGGTCTTCAGCGGTGAGCGCCGCGGCGGGAGGGACTCGGGGGCGGGGGCGCGCGCGTTGCTCATGCCCGCAGCTCGCCGGGGTCCGGTGTGTGACGTCACTCTGACGTAATCCCGAGCGGTCGGGGGCGCCCGGGCCTCTTGTGACAGCGGGCGGGGGTCGGCGCCCCGAGGGCTGCGGGGAGCCGCCGGGGGTCCGGGGCGCAGGGCGTGCGGGCTTGGCCGGGGTGTGAGTCTCGGGGGTCCGGGCCCGCGGCCCTGCCAGCCGGGTCGTGCGGGTGCGGGGGTGGGGCGGCGGCGCCGCTGCCATATTAGCCCCGGGAGCGGCGAGAGGGAGGCTGGGGTGGGGGCGCGAGGGGGGCCGATTCTGCGGGCAGGTGACATCACACCTCGAAGGCCCCAGTGCGCGGGCGGCGGCGCGGGTCCGGCCCAGGAACGCCCAGCTGGTCGCTGGAGCTTTCCGGCTGGTGGGGAGCCCATGTCCCCCGCGGGAGGTCCTCAGCCCTCGCCCTTATGGCGGCCGGCCCCGGGGGTCAGGTGGGTCTCACCCACAGGCAGGTACTTGCGGTTGGAGCTGGTTACGGTTGCCCAATACCCGTGTCGCTGTGTGGGCTGTTTGGGAAAGCTGGGCTGAGGGCTTGGTTCGGAGAGCCCGCGGAGACCCGGGTGGGAGTGTGTGGAAGTGGAGGGAGCGGGGAGACAGCAGCATGGGCGCTGGCGGGGCTGTGTAGCTTGCAGAGGGTCTGTGCTCTGAGGTGGGTGAGAGGGTGGCATGGGTGTCCGAGTTTATGGGATCCAGTCGTTGCCCTCAGGACTGAGGCTTCCAGTTCTGGTCCTAATGAATGGAGGGATGAATGAATGACCTTCCTTTCCTTCCCTGAGGCCTGAAGTTGGAAGGGGCTTCCCTGGGCTTGGAGAAGGGGCCTTCTAGGGTTCTTGATGGCACCCTGCTTTTGAAATTGGGCCTTGACAGGTCCTGGGCGTCCAGTTTAGTGACAGTTGGTCTCCCTGGGAGAATGGCACTTGGGCTAGGCCTAGGCCCAGGAATGTGGGTCCCACGAGTTAAGTTCTGGCCCAGTCTCAGCCTCCGTGGACTGGCCTGGCCTGGTCTGATCTCCGCCTCCGTGGTTAGGTCTGGTTTTAGCTTTGATGACCGTGCCCTGCCCCACCCTGCCTGGTGGCCTGGGGAGGCTCCTAGTGCAGGTATGTGGAGGGTTTGAACTCCAAACAGTCTCTGCTGACTGTAAACACCTGTGGGGTGGGGGCTTGGGGCTCTCTGTTCTCTTGCGGGCCTCCTTCTGCCTGGGCCTGTCTGCCATTCGTGAGTGAGCCCTGCCCTTCCCATCGTGTGCAAGTAAGGGGTCATTTGTGGTGGAAGAAGTGGTCTAGACTTCTCCTTCCCCCTAGGCACCGCCTGCTCTTTCCACAGACTCAAGGCTTCTCCCAACAGGCTGCCGAGCCCTTCCCCCCAGCCTTCTCTGTTCTTTGCCCCCAGAATGCCTTCAGAGATTCCATTTTGCCTGGCCACCTGTGGGGTACTAGCTTGTGGCTGTCACTCATTCATCCAACCAATCTTGATTGAGCGCTTACTATGTGCCAGGTACTGGTAGGACAGCAGTGAACAGAATGGGATCCCCGCCCATGTGGAACTTAAATTCTAGCTGTTGCTGCTTGCCCTTGAAGCCCTGAGTTTGTCCACCAAGCCCTTTTTCTGCACCCAGCTCCTTTCCTCTCCGTCAAGACCTACGCAGGTCTTCGGGCAGCCTGACCAGCAGGTGTCTGGAAATTGAGAACACGGTATTGCTGGCCTAGGCCTTTCCTGCTTATCCCTGGCTCTTCGGGATAAACGTGGCTTACTGTGGCTCTCCAGGAGCTGACCTCTGACTTCACTTGGCCAATTCAATCAACTGCTTTTTTTTTTTTTTTTTTTTTTTCCCTCCTCAAGACAGGGTCTTGCTCTGTTTCCCAGGCTGGAGTGCAGTGGTGTGGTCATGGCTCACTACAGCCTCAACCTCCCAGGCTCAAGCAATCCTCCTGCCTCAGCCTCCTGAATAACTAGGACTACAGACACAGGCTACCATGCCCAGCTAATTTTTTTTTAGAGACAGGGTCTTGCCATGTGGCTCAGGCTGGTCTCAAACTCCTTGTTGCCTCAAATGATCCACCTGCTTCTGCCTCGTAAAGGGCTGGGATTATAGGCATGAGCCACCATGACTGGCTCAATTTCTGACTTCATTTCTGCCTTCTCAGCATGCTTTCCTCCAGGACCTGGCTTCACCTGCTCTGCCGACCTAAACAAGTCCCCTGCCCTCCAGTGGCCTCTGCTGTTGCCACAACGCCAACCTCCAGCTCTGTCCCCAGCTCCTAGCCCTTGGCCTGCCTGGCACTGACGGATTGGTCTTAAACCGAATGAAGTCCACAGGCCTCTTGCAGGCCCCTGTCCCAGCTTCCCCTTTTTTTCTCATGACAAATGTCCTGTTGATTCTTTCTTCATCATGTCCTCCAAGAAGTTGTCATTTGCTCCTTTTCCATATTTCCTGTGACTTCCTCCCTGCTGGTGAGCGCCTTGTATTTTATGCTTGTGTTTCTGCAACTGCTTTCTGGCCCCCCACTCCTTCTGTGGCTGCTGAGCCTAGTGCTGCTCACAGGTCTGCCTTCTGCAGTCTGGTCAGGCTTGGCCTCCGGAGTGGAGTCCAGGGTGCTCATGGTATTCCGCTCCTGGTGGCCATCCCTTTCTTCCCTGTGCTCCTCTTGGTGCCTCCTCCCCCTGCCAGCCACATGATTCTTCCTGCTGCCCTCTGTAGAAAAGGGCCTGGCTCACTTCCTGCCTCTGGTGGACTCCTGGCCTCACAGGGTCCACTACTTGGGTTGCTGAGTTCCCTGTATTCAGTCTCCTGCCAACGTGTCCGCCATGCTCTGGTCTCTTGTGCATACATGATGCAGTCGGATGTGGTCCTGGGCCTGCAGTGGGAGCCCCCTAAAATGCACTGTAATTGCTCTGTATGCTCGCCAGGGAAAAAATGCACTGTAACCAGGAGTTCAGGACAGGTGCTGGGACAGGCCCTGGGCCCCAGTCTGCAGGTGCACTGGGTGTTGGCGTGGCATGTCTGGGCACCTCCAGGGTGGCGTGGAGGAGGCCGTGTGGCTCCCTGGCCCAGGTCCCAGCCTCCTTCCTCCCTCTAGTCACTCCCTGGATACCCAGCACCATCGTCTTGGGTGCCTCTGCAGGTGCTATCCAGAGCCCTTGTCTTATTGCCTTTTCTGTGACTCCTCTCTCCCGCCAACTTGGGATACTTGTCTGTGAAGCCCTTCCCCAGCACCCCCTTCTCCGCTCTCCTGGAGCGTGTCTCTGTGCCTGGAGGTCACTGCGCCTGTGTCCTCACCCCTGCTCTGTGCTGGGGCACAGGGTAGGCAAGTTTTGTGGCCCAAATATATCAATAAAATATGAAGAGGAATGGTAGGGGTATTCCTGGTCCCTTCCACCTCTGACCTATGTAGTCTTCTGCAGGTCAGGCTGGTGTGTGTGTATGTGTGTGTGTGTGTGTGTGTGTGTGTGTCAGAGATTCACTCTTGTTGTTTGTTTGAGACGGAGTCTCTCTGTATCGCCCGGGCTGGAGTGCAGTGGCGTGATCTTGACTCACTGCAACCTCCACTCCTGGGTTCAGGCGATTCTCCTGCCTCAGCCTCCCTAGTAACTGGGATGACAGGCATGCGCCACCACTCCTGGCTAATTTTTGTATTTTTAGTAGAGACGAGGTTTCACCATGTTACCCAGGCTAATCTCGAACTTCTGACCCCAGGTGATCCGCCCACCTTGGCCTCCTAAAGTGCTGGGATTACAGGCGTGAGCCACTGCGCCTGGCCAAGTCAGGCTGGTTATTGATCTGCTCCCCTAAAAGACCATGGCATGAGTGCTGTGGGCAGAGAGGGGGCAGGGAGTTGCCAGTGCGGTCCCCACAAGCAGCTCAGTAGGCCCCTGTGGTGGCCCTGGAGGGCAGCTGGCAGAAGTCAGAAAGGCAAATGAGCCCCCGTGACACTGCTGTGTCCACAGAATTCTCCACTTTGAGAATAGGGCCCAGGAGAGGGGAACTGAAAAGAAAGGCAACATTCTCTTGGGAGAGGAAGGAGGGACAGCGCTGGAGGAGACAGGCCACCCTGGAGCCCAGCCCACCAGCACTGTTGCGGTGGGAGGCTTGGGCCCTCTGGCCAGGCTCCTGTGTGCTTGGAGCCACCCCACGTGCAGGGGAGACCTCTCTGGGAGGTCAGCTGAGGCCTCGTAGTTGGACTGTTGATGATCCCCATCGTCTTCTCTGCCCCCATCCTCTTCTTGGCTCACCCTGTCTCCTGTCTGGTTAGAGAAGATTCTCCAATCTGTCAAGGGTTCAGGCCTGCTGTGTGGCTGAGGGTGCTGAGAGCTGCCCTTTCTGGCAGAACGTTTGGCCCTCCTAGGGGAATATTTGGGGCTGGGAGCGTTGGGGAGCTTGGCCTGGGTGACAAGAGTGGCCAGGTCAGCTGCTTCTGACCCTCCGGTCACACCCTGTAGCAGTGGCTTTGCCATCCCCAAGACCTTTGGTGGCTTTTCCAGCATGTTGTCCTGGGCAGTAGCCCCAAGGGTCGACTGACCCTGACCCCACATGGGGGCTGCTGAGGCTGCACTGAGGCTCCCTGGGGTGACAGGTGGGTTCACTGCAGAGCCCGGAGCCCCAGATGGGTGACGCCGCCCCAAGGGCTGCTGCTGGAGGAAGAGCTGGACTCTGAGGGTGGGGGCCTCAGGTAGAGGAAGGAGGAGTGGCTGTCTCGGCCTCCTTTTGCTTGCCCGTGGCTGTTCCTCCTGGGTCCTCTTGCCCTGGGCTGGATGCCTTCTTCCGCTCCCCCTCTGCATGTGATAACTTGGGGTGGCCCTTGCAGCTGTGCCAAAGCTACACCTCGGGGTCCTAGCCTCAACTGGCCTGCGTACTGCTGTAGGCTCACCCCGCCTTCCTCCCACAGCCCTGGGCGCTGCCTATGGCACGGCCAAGAGCGGTACCGGCATTGCGGCCATGTCTGTCATGCGGCCGGAGCTGATCATGAAGTCCATCATCCCAGTGGTCATGGCTGGCATCATCGCCATCTACGGCCTGGTGGTGGCAGTCCTCATCGCCAACTCCCTGAATGACGACATCAGCCTCTACAAGTGAGCACTGGGGTCAGGCCCCTGCACAGGGCTGGAGGACTGCAGGGAGGGGGGCGGTTCACCTGTGGGTGGTGACCCGGACCCTTGTCTCCCCCTGGTTGGCAGGCTGCTGATGTCAGTCCTCTCTTCTCGCCCCCAGGAGCTTCCTCCAGCTGGGCGCCGGCCTGAGCGTGGGCCTGAGCGGCCTGGCAGCCGGCTTTGCCATCGGCATCGTGGGGGACGCTGGTGTGCGGGGCACCGCCCAGCAGCCCCGACTATTCGTGGGCATGATCCTGATTCTCATCTTCGCCGAGGTGCTCGGCCTCTACGGTCTCATCGTCGCCCTCATCCTCTCCACAAAGTAGACCCTCTCCGAGCCCACCAGCCACAGAATATTATGTAAAGACCACCCCTCCTCATTCCAGAACGAACAGCCTGACACATACGCACGGGGCCGCCGCCCCCAGTAGTTGGTCTTGTACATGCGCAGTGTCCTAGTGCCCATCGTCTGTTTCCCCGGCCTTGCCCCCCTCCCGCCCCGTGCCGTGGACATCTGGGCCCACTCATCGCCCCTCCAGGCCCCCGGCGCCCCACCCCCTAGAGTGCTCTGTGTATGCGGATGATTTAGAATTGTCATTTCTCTTTACTGGATGTTTATTTATAAAGATCTGGCCTGTTCCTGCGTCTGCGGAGCGGCCCTTGTCTCCCAGCTATCTATAACCTTAGCTAGAGTGTCGCCTTGTGGGTTCCTGTTGCTGAGACTTCCTGGATGGAGCCGCCCTCACCGCCGGGCCCGTGGCCCTGCGCGGAGCTGTGTCCAATAAAGTTCTTGGATGTGACAGGCCTGTGTCTGCTCAGCTTGTTGGGGGCGGGGGCGGGGGCGGGGGCGGGCGGGCGCCGGGCGCTGCCGGTCACGTGGGCCGGCTCGATCACGTGGGTGCGGCGGTCACGTGGTGCGCCGCTTCAGTCAGCTGAGGGTCACGTGGGCGCGGCCGCCGCTCTCGGCTGGGGTTCCTCACCGGTCGCGGGATTTGGCCGCCGCGGGGCTCCGGAGCCGCTCGCTCCCCACGCGGCTCACGATGCGCGGCGAGCAGGGCGCGGCGGGGGCCCGGGTGCTCCAGTTCACTAACTGCCGGATCCTGCGCGGAGGGAAACTGCTCAGGTGGGCGCGGGCCGGGGACTGCGGGGCTGGGGACCGGGCGGGGTGCAGGGTGCGGGGCCGGGGACCGGGCGGGGTGCAGGGTGCGGGGCTGAGGTCAGGCCCGCGATGCGAGCGCCCACCCGCTGCGTCCGCAGGGAGGATCTGTGGGTGCGCGGAGGCCGCATCTTGGACCCAGAGAAGCTGTTCTTTGAGGAGCGGCGCGTGGCCGACGAGCGGCGGGACTGCGGGGGCCGCATCTTGGCTCCCGGCTTCATCGACGTGCAGATCAACGGTGCGGCCCGGGGCCGGCAGGGGAACCCAGGGGAGGAGCTCTGAGCTCCATGCGACACTTCCTTTTCTGTGGCTGCAGGTGGATTTGGTGTTGACTTCTCCCAAGCCACGGAGGACGTGGGTTCGGGGGTTGCCCTGGTGGCCCGGAGGATCCTGTCGCACGGCGTCACCTCCTTCTGCCCCACCCTGGTCACTTCCCCACCGGAGGTTTATCACAAGGTGAGGTGAGGCTCCCTGGCTGAGGTGGAGGGGGCTCCGGGAGCAACCAGCGCCCTCATTTTCAAACTCACGCCCCACCCCCCACCCCCAGCACGTATTCCATGGTCCTGAGTCTGGCCTCCTTTGATGACCCGACCTGGGCCTGGGTCCCGCCCTTGTGCTTCTTTATCAGTTGTCGCTCTGTCTGGCCTCCCTAGACCCTCTGTCCTCCGCAGCTGTCTCCACACTGCTGGCTCAGCACCGTCTGAGCCATAGGCCGTCCCCACCCCCTGCACTGCCCTCTGGCTGCCTCCAGGCTTCAGAAACCATCCCCTTACCCAAGGCCGCAGGGGATTCTGTGATTGGCACAGCGATAGTCCCTGGTCAGGCTCTTCCTCCCTAACCTGTCTGATGTGTGACTCAGTGGAACACGCCTTCCAGAAGAGACTCCCCCTGCTCCTGTACTGCTTGCCCCACGCTTCCATTTTCTTTCCTGCCCGGAAGAAATTTGGTTGTACTTGGTCTTTTTTTATTTTAATTTTTACTTAGGTTCTACAGGGTTAACTTTTTGCTGTGTGTTACTACTATTCAGGCTCCTCTTGGCTGTACCTATGCTACTGTTTTTTATTGAACTATTTGAGAGTAGGTTGTATCCAACATGCTTGGTTTTTTTTCTGTTTAGTTTTTTTTTTTTTTTTTTTTTGAGACGGAGTCTCGCTCTGTCGTCCAGGCTGGAGTGCAGTGGCGCAATCTTGGCTCACTGCAGGCTCCGCCCCCCCAGGGTTCACGCCATTCTCCTGCCTCAGCCTCCCAAGTAGCTGGGACTACAGGCGCCCGCCACCTCGCCCGGCTAATTTTTTGTATTTTTAGTAGAGACGGGGTTTCACCGTGTTAGCCAGGATGGTCTCGATCTCCTGACCTTGTGATCCGCCCGCCTCAGCCTCCCAAAGTGCTGGGATTACAGGCGTGAGCCACCGCGCCCAGCCAGTTTTTGTTATTTTTAAGAGACAGGGTTTCTCTCTGTGGCCCAGGCTGGAGTAAAGTGGTGTGGTCATAGCCCATTGCAGCCTCAATCTCCTCTGCTCAAGCGATCCTCTTGCTTCAGCCTCTTGAGTAGGTAGGACTACAGGTGTGTGCCACCATGCCCAGCCAATTTTAACATTTTTTGTAGAGAAAATCTCACTGTGTTGCCCAGGCTGGTTCTGAACTCCTGGGCTCAAGAGAGCCTCCTGTCTTAGTCCCCCACAGTAGCTGGCACTACGGGCTTGTGCCACCACACCCGACTAATTTAAAAAGTTTTTTCGGCCGGGCGCGGTGGCTCACGCCTGTAATCCCTTTGGGAGGCCGAGGAAGGCGGATCACGAAGTCTGGAGATCGAGACCATCCTGGCTAACACAGTGAAACCCTGTCTCTACTAAAAATACAAAAAAATTAGCTGGGAGCGGTGGCACGCACCTGTAGTCCCAGCTACTCGGGAGGCTGAGGCAGGAGAACCGCTTGAACCCAGGAGGCAGAGGTTGCAGTGAGCCGAGATTGCGCCACTGCACTCCAGCCTGGGCAACAGAGCGAGACTCCATCTCAAAAAAAAAAAAAAGTTTTTTGTAGAGACAGGGATCTCATTATGTTAATCAGGCTGGTCTCAAACTCCTAGGCTCCGGAGATCTCCTGCCTCGGCCTCCCATAGTGCTGGGATTATAGGTGAGAGCCACTGTGCCTGGCCCATCGTGCCTGTTTATTCTTAGTACTTAACTTTTTTTTTTTTTTTTTGAGGCATAGTCGCACTCTGTCGACCAGGCTGGAGTGCAGTGGTGCGATCTCGGCTCACTACAACCTCCGCCTCCTGGGTTCAAGCGATTCTCCTGCCTCAGTCACCCGAGTAGCTGGGACTACAGGCGCCCGCCACCACGCCCGGCTAATTTTTGTATTTTTAGTAGAGACGGGGTTTCACCATACTGGCCAGGCTGGTCTTGAAATCCTGACCTCACGATCTGCCCATCTCAGCCTCCCAAAGTGCTAGGATTACAGGCGTGAGCCATGTTGCCCAACCAATACTTAACTATTTCTTAACATAATGAATATTTTCTTATGTAGCCACAAGAGTTAGTGAGTTTAGAAAATGAACACTGTTAACAGTACTTTAATTGAGCCGTCTGTGTTCTAGTTCTGTCCAGAGCCCCCGCCGTTTTCCCCTCCAGCACAGGATTCATTTCAGGATCACCACTTGCGTTATATGCCCAAGGGGTCCCTCTTGGTGTGTGGGCAGAGCCAGAGCTGGGAACAATGGGGGTGGTGTGTGGGTTCTGGGCTCAGGCTTCCTGGATTTGGCGTTGGCCTCCTGATGTCATGTATCGGCTGGAAGACTCAGGACAACCTTCTGCCTTTCTGAGCCTCCGTTTCCTCAAACCTGAAGTGAGGATGATGGCAGCATGCATGTCTTAGGGGCGTTGGGTGCTCAGCATCGTGCGTGAGATGCTGAGTGTTCACCACTCGGTATTAGCCATGGATGTCTTTTTGGAAATTTCCCACAGCCCTCCCCACACAGAGTCAAATGTCAAAAACCTGCCGCCAACTGGCACCTGGTTCTCACAGCTGCTCTCTGGGGCTCTGGGGCCTGCCAGAGCCACCTGTCCAAGATTCAGGATTCAGCACATCACCTCTGCCTCTGCCCCACCCCCACCGGCAGCATTCCTTTCCTACCTGTCCAGCCTCTTCTCTGTCCCCAGGCACATTCCCCACTCCTGCCCCCAAACTCTTGGCCTAGAAGGCCCTGGCCTGCTCCCCAGGCCTCCTCTGCTAAGCCTTGCCTACCTGTCCCCACTGTGCCCCCCACTGCCCGCGCATCTCTGGCCAGCACAGGCGTGGGAGGAACTATGGCTCTTCTTTCTTAGGAAGAGTCTCTGACAAGTAGAACTTAGTTTTCTTCCCAGCATCCACTGCAGTGCAGGTGTCTTAACCCTTGGCGCACACACAGGATGAAGGCAGAGAGCCAACTATTGAGGGTGGGAATTGGGAAGCCTCCTGCCTGGATCATCTTAGAAACTGGAGGCCCCTTCACTCGGGTCTCCCCTGTGCCGTGCACGCCACCTCTTCCAGGGCCCATTCACCCTGGGTGGAATTGGATGGCCACTTTACCAGAAGCTTCTTCGGTCTTTGGTTGTCCTGTTCTGGTCCATTAAGACCACCTTCTCTTTTCTGGGGGGTTTCTGCCTGTCCTTTGCTACGGTACTTGGAGACAGGTGAGATCACTTTGTTCTCTGCTTTAAGTCTGTTACCTGCTGAGCCAAGGTGAGGCACCTCCAGGGGACAACCAGGCCCCTGCCTCTGGCCCCGCACACCCTCTACACTTTGACCTTTCTGGCTGTTTACCTGCCTGGAGTGTGCCTCGCTCCCCTCCCCTCAGTTGATCTTTTACTGTGCTCTCTCTATGTAGCGCCCTCTTGCTGCCTTCTAAAACTCCATTCTGGAAAAACTCAGCCATTGTCTTTTTTTGTTTGTTTTTTTCCTGTTTTAATCTTTAGTGAGCCTGTGTATCCGTAGGGCTTGTGAGGAAAAACAGCGGCCCTTTGCCCCAGCCAGCTTCCACCCTAGGGACAGTCACTTTCAACTCAATGGACTCTTGGAATTTGCGCCCATAGCTCTGAAAACCGTGCTGGCTGCTCGTCAGTCTTTCAGCTTAGGGCAGAATCCGTTGCCTTCCACCAGGAGAGCTGAACATCAGTGCTCTCGTGGCTCCGTGAGTCCTCTTAGCCCCTTTCTCTCCCCTCATCTTTCCTGGTGGTTCCCCATAATTGTGATGAGAATAGCTGTGTAGGTCAGTCATCGGGGTGGTGTGAAGGGATGTGTGGCCCAGTGACATCTTCTCAGCTGCCATTTCTGCTTGCTTTGCCGTGAGTGTTCTTTGCTTTGTTTCTTGGCTCTAACCCAATTCCAGGCTTCCTCCTGATTGTTTCACTCTCCTTTCTGGCCACTTATTTATTTATTTTTCGAGATGGAATCTCCCTCTGTCACCCAGGCTGGAGTGCAATGGTGTGTGATCTCTGCTCACTGCAACCTCTGCCTCCTGAGTTCAAGTGATTCTCCTGCTTCAGCCTCCCCAGTAGCTGGGATTACAAGCACCTGCCGCCATGCCCTGCTAATTTTTGTAATTTTTAGTAGAGATGGGGTTGCTCCATGTTGGCAAGGCTGGTCTCAAACTCCTGACCTCAGGTGATCCAACTGCCTTGGCCTTCCAAAGTGCTGGGATTACATGTGTGAGTCACTGTGCCCAGCCAAATGTTCCTTTTTTTTTTTTTTTTTTTTTGAGATGGAGTTTCGCTCTTGTTGCCCGGGCTGGAGCACAATGGCACGATCTCTGCTTCCTGCAACCTCTGCCTCCTGGGTTCAAGCAATTCTCCTACCTCAGCCTCCTGAGTAGCTGGGACTACAGGCGTGTGCCACTATGCCTGGCTAATTTATTTATTTTTATTTATTTATTTTTTTGAGATGGAGTCTCGCTCTGTCGCCCAGGCTGGAGTGCAGTGGCGCGATCTCGGCTCACTGCAAGCTCCGCCTCCCAGGTTCACGCCATTCTCCTACCTCAGCCTCCCAAGTAGCTGGGACTACAGGCACTCGCCACCATGCACAGCTAATTGTTTGTATTTTTAGTAGAGATGCGGTTTCACCATATTAGCCAGGATGGTCTCGATCTCCTGACCTCGTGATCCGCCTGCCTTGGCCTCCCCAGGTGTTGGGATTACTGGCATGAGCCACCGCGCCTGGCCAATTTTTGTATTTTTAGTAGAGATGGGGTTTCTCCATGTTGGTAAGGCTGGTCTCAAACTTCTGACCTCAGGTGATCTGCTCGCCTTGGCCTCCCAAAGTGCTGGGATTACAGGTGTGAGCTACTGTGCCCAGCCCAGTGTTCCTTTTTCTGCCATCCTATTCTTGTTTCAGGGACAGAAGACCTCTTATTGGCTGGAGGGTGTCCGTGATGGCCCTTTTCCCTGTCCATCTCTCCTCGTGGTCTCTGCTTCCCTGCCTGGCCCTGTCCTCTTTTGTTCGGGCTCCTTTTCGAGGCTTGCCCAGGCTGCCTGCTGACCTTGGTGGTGTGCTTTCTTTCAGAAGAGGTGTCAGCAGGCCAGCTGGGGGCACCCAGCCTGCAGGAGGGGCATTATGGGGGTACTCGTAGGTTGGGGTCCCTGGGTCCTTTTTCTTGGGCTGGCTGGGTTCCCTGAGAAGAGTCTAGCAGTGCTCAGAGGGGCTGGGCCTGGCTGGCACCCTGCTGAGCACCTTGAGAACACACATTTCGCAAGTTCCTGCTGTGCCCACACCTACCCTTGCCAATCTGCTCTACTTCCCCGGGGGCCCGACCGGCACACTCAGGGCAGGCACTCTTCCGTTGGTCCCCATGTCACCCCATTTCTCAAGGCACCATCCTGAGCCTGTGGGGGTCACTTCCCCCACTTCGTGCACTCCCCCAGACCTGCCCAGTGTCCCTCTTGCCGAGCCCCCAAAGTCTGGCTGTCTTCTTTCTATCATCTGCTACCCCCCCAACCCCGCCCCTAGGTTTAGGGCTCTTAAAAGTCTTACCGTTGGCCGGGCATGGTGGCTCACGCCTGTAATCCCAGCACTTTGGGAGACTAAGGTGGGTGTTTGGTCAGGAGTTTGAAACTGGCCTGACCTACATGGTGAAACCCCGCCTCTACTAAAAATACAAAGTTAGCCGAGCATGGTCGTGCACACCTGTAATCCCAGCTACTCGGGAGGCTGAGGCAGGAGAATCGCTTGAACTCAGGAGGCAGAGGTTGCAGTGAGCCGAGATCTTGCCATTGCACTCCAGCCTGGGCGACAAGAGGGAAACTCCATTCCAAAAAAACAAAAAAAGTGTTACTGTTGTGTGGGTTGGGGAGTTCAGGGGAGGGTACAATCCAGCCACCATCCTCACCTGAAGCTCTTCTCTCTGGGAAGGCCCCCCCGGCCCATGCCTGTGTTGGAGAGAGGGAGTGTGCACTGGACTGCCTGCCCACCTGTTAGCCTCTGAGATGTGTGGTGTGAGCCCGTGTCCCCCCGTTCCCTGACACACTTGGTCTTCCTGATGGCGTCCAGCTCCGGCCATGGTGTGGACCACCACACACAGTGCTGAGCCCTGGCCATGCCCACACTGAGCTCTGCCCCAGGGTCCCTGCTGCTCCCGGGAGCCTCCTGCCTCCCAGCCCTGCTCCCTGGGCTGCCGTGCCCAGGGCCACCCTCAGTGCCCACAAGCCTGCCCACATGGCCAGGGACCGCTGGCATCCCACACACCTATCATTTCTTCCCGCTCCTGCCATGGGTCCTTCAGTTCTGCCGGCTGTGCTTTCCCTGACCCCTGCTGAGGGGACAGGCGGCTGGGGCTGGGCTGGGTGCTGGGCTCTGAACTCTGACCTGAGATCTCTGGCCTTGGCTAGGCTGTGGCCTCTGGGAGTGGGCTGTGGGGGACAGGGCTTTAACAGCTGGTTCCCCCCAGGTTGTTCCTCAGATCCCTGTGAAGAGTGGTGGTCCCCATGGGGCAGGGGTCCTCGGTGAGTGGCTGACCCCCTCCCCGCCCCCACCCTGGGAGGCTCCTGCGGGACCTGTTGGCAGCCCCCACCCCTCCAGATGCCCAGCTGGTGGGGAGGGCAGGTGATAAGGGCTGGGTGGGGCAGGGACCTGCTGGAGCCACTTGCTCCCTCCTCCCAGGGCTGCACCTGGAGGGCCCCTTCATCAGCCGGGAGAAGCGGGGCGCGCACCCCGAGGCCCACCTCCGCTCCTTCGAGGCCGATGCCTTCCAGGACTTGCTGGCCACCTACGGGCCCCTGGACAATGTCCGCATCGTGACGCTGGCCCCGGAGCTGGGCCGTAGCCACGAAGTGATCCGGGCGCTGACGGCCCGTGGCATCTGCGTGTCCCTAGGTGAGGGGCCGGCTCAGGGTGGGCCTGCTTGGGGGACCTGGGCCAGGTGCAAAGTCTGAATCCAGGTCCCGCAGGGCACTCAGTGGCTGACCTGCGGGCGGCAGAGGATGCTGTGTGGAGCGGAGCCACCTTCATCACCCACCTCTTCAACGCCATGCTGCCTGTGAGTGCTATGGGGCCCCAGGGGCGGGGCTGGGGTCCCAGCAGCCCCTGCTGTCGCTCAGCCATCCCTTCCCTTGCCCCTGCCCAGTTCCACCACCGCGACCCAGGCATCGTGGGGCTCCTGACCAGTGACCGGCTGCCCGCAGGCCGCTGCATCTTCTATGGGATGATTGCAGATGGCACGCACACCAACCCCGCCGCCCTGCGGATCGCCCACCGTGCCCATCCCCAGGGTAAGCTGCGGCAGGTGGGCAGGACAGGTGGGATGACTGGGCTAGCAGGTTCTGAGCCTCTTCTCCCCCAGGGCTGGTGCTGGTCACCGATGCCATCCCTGCCTTGGGCCTGGGCAACGGCCGGCACACGCTGGGACAGCAGGAAGTGGAAGTGGACGGTCTGACAGCCTACGTGGCAGGTGAGCGCCCTGACCCACTGGGTCCCAGGTCCCAGCCCGCATGCCAGGTGGCCCACGACCCCCCCAGAGCCTGCCCTCTCTGCTCTCAAGGCACCAAGACGCTGAGTGGCAGCATAGCCCCAATGGACGTCTGTGTCCGGCACTTCCTGCAGGCCACAGGTCAGTGAGCAGCACGGGTGTGGGTTTAGGTGGTCTGTGAGTGGCGGGTCCCCAGGGGCTGGACCGGGTGCCCGGACTGTAGCCCAAGCTCTGCCCACAGGAGCTCCTGGGCATTGGGTACTTGGTGACTCAGGCCCAGGGTGACAGGCAGACCAGCAGGGTCCTTGTTAGCCTGCTGCAGAGTCCCTGAGACAGGGAGTGCTGTGTGGTGGGGGGCTGCTGGCAAAGCCATGTGGGCTTGGGGACCATCACCCAGCTGTGTCCCCCAAGCAGGCTGCAGCGTGGAGTCGGCCCTGGAGGCTGCATCCCTGCACCCCGCCCAGTTGCTGGGGCTGGAGAAGAGTAAGGGGACCCTGGACTTTGGTGCTGACGCAGGTGAGGGCCTGTCGCAGGGTCACCGGGCAGCCTGGCCCTGCCTGTAGACTCTGTTGTTCCTGGGGTGGCCTGGACAGGGCCAGGGAGGGTGGGTCCTCCCTAGCTGCCTCCTCTCAGGTGGGCTGCCGGCTGCCAGCCTCAGTTGTAGCCCCGTGTTGCCATCAGGCCAGGCTTTCTGGTGTTGCAGACAAGGCCAGGCAAGGGGTTACAGGGAGCATTGTCCAGCACCTCTGTCCATCTGTGATGGGTCAGGGTGTCTTGCACTAGTCGTGTCCCTGGGCCTCGGTTTCCCCACCAGTGTCGGGTTGTTGGGGAGCAGCTCTGGGGTAGGTGGGCGGCCCCACTCCTGCCCCCTACTCATTGCCCGGCTCTGTCCCAGACTTCGTGGTGCTCGACGACTCCCTTCACGTCCAGGCCACCTACATCTCGGGTGAGCTGGTGTGGCAGGCGGACGCAGCTAGGCAGTGACAAGGACCTCGGCTGAGAGGACACCTGGCTGCAGCGGGATGCCATCAGGGCCGGGTGGTTGGGGAGCTGGTCTCCAGGGAGTGAGTCGGGAGCCCTGCTGGAATGATGCCCAGGGCCTGTGCGGCCGCCCTGGAGGCGGTGGCTGGGATAAACGTGCACCCAGCAGGACTCGCCTTGGCTCCGGGTTTTGCTTGTGCTCACATGTGGCACCATCCTTGGTTGCCCTCCTGGAGAAGGCATTCACGGCCTGGGGTGGGATGGCTGGGCTGTAGTTTAGCCTGGGCCTTGGGCCCCAGTGGGGGACAGGGCCTGTCTGCATGAAGTGGACCCGAGACCTGCAGACCCCAGCAAAGTGTCACTATGGGAGGGAGGGGCAGGCAGTCAGTGGCTGGTGCCATGGGGTGAAGCCGCCATGGGCTGGGGGTGAAGAGCCGGCAGGAAAGGGACCGGTCACAGGGAGTGTGGACAGTCAGGGGTTTGCTGTCTGCACCTGAGTTGGGGTGTGCAGCGTGGAGCCCACAGCCTGGTTCTGGGCCAGGGCACAGTGCCAGGGGCTCCGCTCTGACCTCCAGGAGGGAGACTGGGCCCGGGACCCCTGCTTTCTGCTCCCTGGACTGCCTAGCCCTGAGTGCCATGGATGACCAGCGTTCTGTTTTCTCTTCTCAATAACCCTATCTCTTCACACATCCCCAGGCCCAGTGCTTGCCGGCTGTGGTGACCCTGCCTGGTGCTGGAGGGCAGTATGGGAGGCACCAGTGTGCCCTGCTCACCCCATTAAGTGTCATCCTGCCATCTTCTGTGTCCCCTTGGCCCTGGCACACACCCATGTGGCAAACACGGGCCGTGAGGCTCCCTGAACAGCTTCGAGGCGGGTGGGCTTCTGGAGCCCTCTTGGCTCTGAGGACAGCCACAGTGGGGTCAGACGTCAGGGATTGGTGCAGCCCCACGTCAGGGGTGATTGTCTTGACTTTCTCTCCATTTGAGTTCTGGGGTGGGTGGCTCCCTTCCCCCTTGCTTACAGGTGCTGTCCTGGGTACAGGAGGTACGCGCCTGGCTCTGCCACTGTTCTTTTCCCTCTGCTGCAAAGCCCAGTTAAGGAAATGTCTCCAGGTCCAAAGAGATAGGATGGTCTGGGCCCCGCCTGTTGGAAGGGAACAGCCAGGGAAGAACCACCTGCCTGGGCAGGGCCTCGCCTGAGGGAGGGCCTGGGGCAGGGCACAAGGGGTTGATCTCAGCCCACAAGCCCCAGGGGCAGCCCGGGAAAGCAGGCGATGGATGTGGATCCTGACCTCCCGAGAGGTGTGAGGTGCAGGGATACCCACCTCTGCCCTGACGGCCGCGCACCCCTCACAAAGTGGCTGTCCAGCGAGACTGCCTGTGCTGGGCCTGGGAGAGGAGCTGTCTTGCCAGGGCTCCCAGGCAGGGAGAGGCAGGTGAGGTTCTCAGCCGATGTGTTGGAGGTTGAGCATCGCCTGTGCCCAGCTTGCTGGCTGTCAGTGCTTGATGTGCCCATCCTCAACTAAAACCCAGAGCGGGCATGTTGGTCATCCCCACCTCAGACGGGACACCCAGTCCAGAGCTGGTGAGCCCTGGGCCAGCCTTTGGGCCTGGCCTGCCCCATTCACTGGCCAGCGCCCCACCTCCCTGGCTGGAGGGTCGGGGAGGGGCTGGCAGAGATGGTTGGTCCACAGGGCTAGCCCTGGGTGGTGGGAGAGGGGCCCAGGGTTAGGGTGAGAGAGAGCTGGGCCAGGGAGCTGCTGCAGCATGATTTTGAGGTGTGGGGGAAGCACTCTTGGTTGGTTTTGGTTTGCTTTTTAAAAATTGTGGTAAAATACATAACAAAAGTAACTATCGTAACCTGAGCAGTTCTGTGACATGAAGTGAATTCACTGCTTTGTGTGACCTTGGCCACCATCATTCCCCACCACTCACTCCCGCTGGGCTCCCAGCCCTGCCCCACCATTCCGCTCCCTCTACAGCTATGGGTTTTACAAAGAAGGATGCAGGGTGCCCTGACTGCGGAGTCAGGGGCAGGCCTGCCCGCGGTGTGGGCATTCGCTGAAGGGGGACACCCAGCTGTGTGCCTGAGTTACGGGTTGGGGGGTCGGGCATGTGGGGAGGGATGGAGTTGGAGGTGCATGCTCTCAGAGCTGCTAGGGGTGGCCCGTTTCGTCCCGTGTGTGAACTGGAGATGAGACCCGGTGCCTGCGATCCCGCAGACCGCGCCCGGCCGGGTGTCACTTGTGGGCGCACGCTGCCGGGATGCTGGGCCGAGCCCGCGGTTCAAGACCCAGATCTCAGCCAGGTGCCTTTCGCCGTCCGAGCCTCTGCACCTCGTGGGCTCCGAGCACATCCAGGCCAGAGACTGCGTTTGGGGCGTGGGCACGGGAGACCGTCATCAGCCAGGACGCTCTCGACCGATCCGGCTGCGCCCCGCCCAGCCTCGTAGCCCAGGCGCTGAGTCCAGGCTGACGCGCGAGTTTGGGAGCGTTGCGGCACGCGGGGCCTCGCCTACTGTGGGAGGGGCTTCTGGGGGCGGGCTTCTGTTGGGCCAATTAGGATCGCCGCAGGGAAGGCACGCGCCGCGGCTGAGCAATAGGGGCGCGCGTCACCCTCTCCAGTTAACCCGGGGGGCCCGGGGACCTCCCCCCATCTCTGCGCCCCCCACATCTCTGCGGACCCCGCCTCGCCCCAGCCCTCCCATCCACAACCCTCACAACCTTGCACACCCGGCTACTTTCCCCGCCGCGCCCTCACATCCCTGCAGAGCCCGTCTCCCCACAACGCTCCCCGCCAACGCTGCGGAGCTCCGCGTCGCCCCAGCGCTCCCTGCCAAGCCCCCCACACCCGTGTAGACCCCGCCTCGCCCCAACCCTCCGAGCTGCTCCCCTTATACCCTTGCGGACCTAGTTTGTTTCGTCCCAGTCCTCCCCGTCGCGTCTCCCACATCCCTGCGGACCCCCCCGCGCCTCGCCTCTCTCTTCTGCTACGTATCACGCACAGGTGGATCCCACTACGACCCAGCTTGGCTCCTGTCCCGCACCTCCGCACCTGGCCTCTAGCCCCGCCCTCACTGTCTTGGGAAGTGAAGCGGAGGGGTGGGCCGGACACTCTAGAAGCACCCTGGCTCGGAGCTTCCCTAGCTCGGAGTTGGTTTTGAGCCCAGACCAGGGACCCAGGGTGGGCGCAGCAGGGGAGATTGGCACCAGAAGCGTGGAGGAAGGGCACCTCTTCAGCCCGGCTTTTCCGCCCCTGGAGTCTGGGACAGCTCCGGAGCGTCCGGGTACTCCCTCCCAGGCTGGCCCTGTTCCTTTTATCACATTTATGTCACACACGTTTTTTCTAAATGGATTTACACTTTTGCTATTACTTTGCAGTTCGGTTTGTGTGTGTGTGTGTGACGGTGCCTGGCTGTGTTGCGCAGGCTGGAGTGCAGTGGTGCGATCTCTGCTCACTGCAGCTTCCGCCTCCCGGGTTCAAGCGATTCTCCGCCTCAGCTCCCTTAGTAGCTGGGATTACAGGCGCACGCCACCACACTTGACTAATTTTTTTGTATTTTTAGTAGAGACAGGGTTTCACCATGTTGGCCAGGCTGGTCTTGAATTCCTGACCTCAATTGATTCGCCCGCCTAGGCCTCTGAAAGTGCTGGGATTACAGGCGTGAGCCACTGTGCCAGCCTTTTATTTATTTATTTATTTTTAACACGGAGTCTCACTCTGTTGCCCAGCCCGGCGCGATCCTGGCTCACTGCAACCTCAGCCTCCTGGGTTCAAGTGATTCTCCTGCCTCAGCCTTCCCAGTAGCTGGGATTACAGGCATGCACCAACACGCCCAGATATATATATATATTTTTTTTTTTTAGTAGAGACAGGGTTTCACCATGTTAGCCAGGCTGGTCTCGAACTCCTGACCTCATGTGATGTGCGTGCCTCGGCTTCCCAAAGTGCTGGGATTACTGGTGTGAGCCACCATGCCCGGTTTTTTTGTTTGGTTTTTTTTGAGACAGAGTCTCACTCTGTCGTCCAGGCTGCAGTGCAGTGATGCGATCTCAGCTGACTGCAAACTCACTGAACCTCCCAGGTTCAAGTGATCCTCCTGCCTCAGCCTCCAGATTAACTGGCTACTGTTCCTGGCTAATTTTTTTAGTTTTCATATAAACGGGGTTTCATCGTGTTGGCCAGGCTGGTCTGGAATTCCTGGCCTCAAGTGATCCACCCGCCTCGGCCTCCCGAAGTGCTGGGATTACAGGCGTGAGCCACTGCGCCTCGTCTGTGCCCAGTTTTTGTTTGTTTTTTAAAGAGATGGGATCTCACTATGTTGCCCAGGCTGATCTTGAACCCCTGGGCTCAATTTTTGTCACTGTGCCTGGCTAATTTTTGTATTTTTAGTATAAATGGGATTTCACCACGTTGGCCAGGCTGGTCTCAAACTCCTGGCCTCGTGATCCACCTTCCTCGGCCTCCTGAAGAGCTGGGATTACAGGCGTGAGCCACCGCGCCTGGTCTACGCCCAGTTTTTGTTAGTTTTTTACGGAGATGGGATCTCACTGTGTTGCCCAGGCTGGTCTTGAACCGCTGGGCTCAAATCATCCTCCTGCTTCTGCCTCCCAAAGTGCTGGGATTACAGGCTTGAACGACCATGCCTAGCCATAATTATCCAGCTGTAAGGTCAGCTGATTAATTCATCTCTCTATATAATAACATATGCACAGGTTAGGAGATTAAGATGAGAACATCTTTGGAGAGGACATTATTCTGCCTTTTAGAGAGAAGGGCCTAGGACAGGAATTCCCAGTGCTCAGGTTTAAAGGAAATACGATGTTCCTATCATCGGTACATGAAGGTGCCCCTTTCTCTGCATTCCTACCAACATTGGATATTTTCCACCTTTGGGACTTTCAGCAGTTGTTGAGCCAGCCCATTTTACAGCGGGGATAATTGAGGTTTAAGGAGGGGAAATTACTTGCCTAAGATCTCATGCAACTTTCTGTTTCCTGACTCCCAGTCAAGTTTGATTCTCCCTTGGCGTGGCTTATATGGGAGGATATTTACCTGGTGGCTTGGAAACCACTGAATGACTTTGTATCTTCCATCCAATCCATGTATCCTCAGCCCAGCGAATGTATATTGGGAGCCTCAGACATGTGACCAGGGCCTCGTGGGCCAGAGGCAGCCAGGAGACCTTTTTTTTTTTTTTTTCTTTTTTTAGACAGAGTCTCCCTATGTCACCCAGGCTGGAGTGCAGTGGTGCGATCTTGGCTCACTGCAACCTCTGCCTCCCGAGTTCAAGAGATTCGTCTGCCTTAGCTTCCCGAGTAGCTGGAACTACAGGCGTCCACCACCATGCCTGGCTAATTTTTGTGTTTTTAGTAGAGACAGGGTTTCACCATGTTGGCCAGGCTGGTCTCCAACTCCTGACCTCAAGTGATCCACGCACCTCACCCTCCTAAAGTACTGGGATTACAGGTGTGAGCCACCTGGCCTGGCCAGTGCTCTTGTCTTTTGAGAGCCCCCTTTTCTCTCACCTGATCTCCCTGCCCCCCTATTTTCCCCTTTAGCCTCCTTTCCAGACGCTACTGAGTAGCTTCACGGTCAGTCTAGAGATGCAATCCAGGTTGGGATCCTTGCTGGGAGAGCCCTTCCTTCCCTGGCTTTGTAACTCAGGGCCTTCTGGTGTGCACACCTGCAGGGTCCAGGCTGGGCCTGTGCTTCTAGCTTCTCTCTGTCTCTCCCTGAGATTGGAATCCTGGCTCTGTCCTCAACTAGCTTGAAGGGGGGCCCCCAGGAATGGCCCCTTCTGGATTTCATACCCTTGTGTAACCTTGTTTCACTTTTTAAAACATTTTATTTAAAAAGTTTTTTTTTTGTTAGAGACAGGGTCTCACTTTGTTGCCCAGGCTGCTCTCAAACACCTGGCCTCAAGCAGTGCTCCTGCCTCAGCCTTCCAAAGCATACCCATTCACTTTCTACCAGGGTTGTTGTGTGTGACCAGCAGATGTGTTGGAAGTGATAGTGTGTCACTTCTGAGGTTAGGTCATTAAAGACGTGGCGGCTTCTATCTTGTGTGTGTTCTCTTTTTCTTGGGCCACTCGCTCTGGGGAAAGCCAGCTGCTGGGGCTTGAAAACACACACGCCTGGGAAGAGGCCCCACTGGTGAGGGACGGAGGCCTCCAGCCCACAGCTGTGGGAACGTGGGAATGAACCTTTTAGGAAGTGAATCTTTCGGCCCTGCTCTAGCCTTTAGATGACTCAGTCCTGGCAGCATCTTGATGCCAACTTCACAAGAGAGCCTGAGCCAGACCACCCAGCCTGGCCTCTCCTGGATTCCAGACCCGCAGGAACCATGAGTTTCTTTGTTGTTTTACACATCAAAGTTTTGAGGCAATTTGTTACACAGCAGTAGATAACTAATACACCAGCTGTAGGGCTTTGGGCACGTTCCTTAGCCTCTGCACCCCCGTTTCCTCCCTCGTGCCATGAGCGTTGTAGAGGCGAGTGAGGAACGCGTAGACGCAGCACAGTGCCACGCACATGAGGCAGCTTTCCAGCCCCTCCCGGGATGGTTGTGGTCATTTTCTTGCCCCTCCCTGGATGGACTGTGACCTCACAACGTCAGGCCAAGTTATTGCATTCTTGGCCTGAGGTCATCCGTTGGCCATAGACAGAGGTTCTCGCAGGAAAGGGTGAGATAAAGAGAGGGGTCAGTCTCCTTCATCCAGCCTGGGTCGGGAGAACCGTGCTGGGCCAGGTGAGACATCCGCTGTCTGTGCAGTGTCCTGGGATGAGCAACTGGACCTGACCCAAGGGGAGATTTGTCTGTGTCGCCAGAGGGCGAGGGGCTTCCTGGTCTAGCTTGCCTTGGGCTTGGCCAAGCATTCTGGCTGCCACTGGGGCCCCCAGGACAACTGAGAACTGTCCTTCTTTGACCTTCAGCTGCCCCTCTCTCCCCTGTCCCCTGGTGCCTGCTGAGATGCTTTCTTCTTGTGACCCTTGGCCCTTGGCCCCTGCCCCGAGGCTCCTCCACCCTGGGCTCCGTGTTCTAGAGTTCACCGTGTACTAGTTCCTCAAGCTGTTTGTCCTTCACTGCTTCCGTTTTTTCTGTGCATTACTCAAGAACTGCATGGGCATGTGTCAGTATAAAAAAAAATAAAGTTGGCCGGGCGCGGTGGCTCACGCTTGTAATCCCAGCCCTTTGGGAGGCTGAGGCGGGCGGATCATGAGGTCAGGAGATTGAGACCACGGTGAAACCCTGTCTCTACTAAAAATACAAAAAATTAGCTGGGCGTGGTGGCGGGCGCCTGTAGTCCCAGCTACTCGGAGAGGCTGAGGCAGGAGAATGGAGTGAACCCGGGAGGCGGAGCTTGCAGTGAGCCGAGATCGCGCCACTGCACTGCAGCCTGAGCGACAGAGACTCTGTCTCAAAAAAAATAAATAAAATAAAGTTGGCCGGGCGTGGTGACTCACACCTGTAATCCCAGCACTTTGGGAGGCGGAGACAGACAGATCGCTGGAGTTGGAGACCAGACCCTGGCCAACATGGTGAAACCCTGTCTCTACAAAAAAATACAAACATTTGCCTGTGTGTGGTGGCACATGCCTGTAGTCCCAGCTACTCGGGAGGCTGAGGCAGGAGAATCGCTTCAACCCGGGAGGCGGAGGTTGCAGTGAGCAGAGATCGAGCCACTGCACTCCAGCCTGGGCAACAGAGCAAATTCCCATCTCAAAAAAACCAAAAACCCAAAACAAAAAAACACAAAAAAACCATTATCGACATTAACAACTACAAGGCGCCCGGCTAATTTTATATTTTTAGTAGAGACAGGGTTTCTCCCTGTTGGCAGGCTGGCCTCGAACTCCTCACCTCAAGTGATCCGCCCGCCTCGACCTCCGCCTCCCAAAGTGAGCCACCGTGCCCGGCCGTGAATGTGACTTTATAGCCCAGATTTCCTTCCGTGAACGCTTGTTAGTTGTGAAACTAGCAAAGTTGCGCCTCTGAGTTTACGCAGAGCCGGCTCCAGAATCCGAGTTCCGGGTTCGAGCACAGCTCCGCCGCTACCTCGGGCGTGACCTTGGCCGGAGCCTGGTCCCCTCTGAGCCTCAGTTTCCCGGTCTGGGATCCCGGAATGACAGCTCGCCCCCTGCCCCGCCCAGCTCCGCCCCGCAGGCCCTGGGATTGGTTCGCGCGAGGTCCCCCTCCCCAGGCGGGGTCGGGCCTCTCCCGCCCGCCAGGCCCCAACCCGGAAATGCAGCTGGGGCGGAGGCGGGGCCCACTAAGGCCGCGGCGGAGCGACGATGGGCGCGGCCAATGGGCGCGGGCGTCGGCTGCGGCGCGACGGAAGTCCTGCCCGGCGCCGCGCGGGGGCGGGGCGGCGCCGGGGGCGGCGGGCGGCGGGGCGGGCGCAGGATGAGGGCGGCCATTGCTGGGGCTCCGCTTCGGGGAGGAGGACGCTGAGGAGGCGCCGAGCCGCGCAGCGCTGCGGGGGAGGCGCCCGCGCCGACGCGGGGCCCATGGCCAGGACCACCAGCCAGCTGGTGAGCGCGCGGCGGCGGACTGGGCGCGCCGGCTTGTTACCCTGCCGGGTCCGGCGGCCGCCCGGGTCCGGTGAGGCGGGGCGGCCCGGGGTCCCGAGGGCCGGGTGCCTCCTTACCTGCAGCCGGGCGGCCGGGCCGGGGATGGCGGGCGCCGGCCGAGGGCGCTGCTTGGCCGCGGCGGGGAGCCCGGGCCTGGGTTGCGGCGGGCGCCGGCCTGGCCCGGGGCGCTGACAGACGCGCGGAGGGCGGGGGAGGCCGGGAGGTGTCACCCTGCCCAGCGGGGTGGAAGTGCCTGGAAAGTTTGTTTTCGGCTCGGCGCAGCCTGGAGCCGAGCCTCCAGGGTTACCTTTCGGTTCTGTCTGTAGAGGAACCGCCCTGGGCTTCCACCTGGAACGGGGTCCTTGGCGCCTCCGCCTGCGAGAGAAGCAGAAGGTGCAAGTTCTTGCTCAAAGCACCTGATGCTCCTGGGCCCCCTTTTCCAGATTCTTGATGACAGTGGTCAGGAAAACTCGCCTTTCACGGCCCGGCCAAGGGGCATTTGGGTGCTTTTGCTGCCCGTGGCTGTGCTCAGCGTTGTGGTAAGCCCCTGGGCCGAATGTGCAGGATCACCAAGGGGAAAGTGAGCTTGACAGGTAGGAGGGATTTTAGGGGAAGGACCAAAACAAACCACTTGTTGGGTGAAATGTTTTGCTAAAAGTGTCGCTGGTGTTTCTATATTTTCTCTCTGTCGCTAAAAGTATCCCTCGTGTTTTTATGTTTTTCATATGCTAAGTTCTACAGTCTGGGGACGATGGTTTAAGAATTTATGCCTTGTATGCGATGTGCAGTGGGTGATGGAAGAACGTCTACATGGCTTTAAAATTGGATTTAAAAGGCAAATATTTTAAATGAAGGAAAACCCAAGAAATTTAATTGATCCCGTATCTTCCAGGATGCGGCTTTTTTTTTTTTTTTTGATGGAGTCTCCCTCCCGACGCGCAGGCTGGAGTGCAGTGATGCGATCTCAGCTCACTGCAACCTCCATCTCCCGGGTTCAAGCGATTCTCCTGCCACAGCCTCCTGAGTAGCTGGGATCACAGGCGTATGCCACCATGCCCGGCTAATTTTTGTATTTTTAGTAGAGAAGGTGTTTCACCATGTTGGCCAGGCTGGTCTGGAACTCCTGACCTCAAGTGATCTGCCCGCCTCGTCCTCCCAAAGTGCTAGGATTACAGGCGTGAGCCACCACGCCCGGCAGATGTGGCTTTTTGATAGGCGTTCTTGATCTTTTTTTTTTGTGGGGCGGGTGGTGGGGGGTTGTGAGTCTGTTTGAGAACCTGAGGAAAGGTATGGGCCCTCTTCTGAGAAAAAGGCAGAGTAACACTGAATTTTGTAACTGCATCAGGAGGCTCTTGAACTTTCTGCAGCTCACTCGTGGACTTTGTAGAGATGCGTGGTAATCTGAAGTGTTAAGGAAGAAGGTTCAGTTGAGAAAAATGTTGAAGGGATGCCTTTCGCTATTTCGACATATGTGGCTATACACCAGAGTGGCCCGGGTAACATAAATCATGAATTAGGCGGCTTGGCCAGGCTCAGTGGAGGCTGGGGCCAAGAGTCATGTCGAAGTTTGTGAGGTTAACCTGCACCCAGTGTCAGTGATGGCGAAGTTTGTGAGGTTAACTCGCACCCAGTAACGCTGTTGCAATGCAAGGTGTGTATTTGGTGTCATCCACGGGAAGAGGAAAGAGCAAATTTTCTCATGGCCTTGGCAGTTCCACATGATGGACATTTAATATCTGCAGTTTTCTTCGCATAAGACGGCTTTTTTGCACAAAAACACTGGAATCCAGTGAGCAAGAATGATACAATGCAAGATGGATTTCCACATGAGGAAGTGTCACGAACGAGGGTTTTGCATCTCTGTCAGCTGGATTCCCCCACGTGTATGTATGTGAGAACATGCCGTGTTTCCTGTCTGTAATGGTAGAGGCAGCCCTGATATTGGATTTTCACCTGAGGATGGATAGATCTTCAGGGTTCAAGTGGGTTTGCATCTGGACTTTAGGGTGGCCCTGTAGGCCCTGTGTGAGAAGCCCCCTTCCCAGTGAACTTTCCTGTGTGTGTCCGCGTGGACAGCCAACAGGGGGAGCAGTGCGAGCGTGAAGGCAGACAGTGGCCTGGCCCAGTCTGATGCTAAGTGGGCCAGAGGCAGTGAGTACCATTTCTTGATCTGACTACTCAAGACAGGCGCTTCCCTAGGTACTTTCACACCTCCTTGCGAGGTAGGTGTTGTTCCCATTTTACGGGTGCAGAAGCTGAGCTGCAGAGGCGTTAAGTACCTGCCTCATAAGTGGTAGAGACTCCAGTGTCACCCTGCCCCTCACGTTCGGAGCCCCCGAGGGAGGGTCTGCCGGGCAGCTCAACCCAGCACTGTGTAAGGAAATCTTCAGTGCCGCTGCCTAGGATGTCTTCCCGGGGATTGGGCCTGAATGTCTTGAGCATGCCGTGCTGGAGGCAGGAGGGATGTCTTCCTATGGAAGAACTGTACATATTTCTCTGGCAGATGGCTGAACTCTGTGACCCCGGGGCCTGTTTCAGCCTCCTCCTGTCAGAAAGCAGCTGTTTGGAAAGAGGCTGTGATTTGGCCTTGTTTGAGGGGCGATACTCTGAATGGGTGAGGCTTGAAATCCTCCCTTTGGAACAAAGAAACATGTAATGATTTTGCTGAAGGTAGAATTGGGGGACTAGGCAGAGTGGCCTCCTGCCCTCCCTAGGGTGGTTCTGTGTTTTGCAAAGGTGGCTGCATCCTTAGGGGAAGGTGAGGGGAGAAGCAGGGAGCATGGAGAGAAGTGGCTTTCGATTTTTTCCCTCCTTTTGGGGAGTTCCTCCTTATGTGGCTGGTCTGGTGCATAGTGTGGTGTATTCCTGTCCGCAACGTTGCCCTGACAGCCAGTCCAAGCTGAGTCTAGAGCTGGCAAGGTGAGCTCCCAGTAGTAAGAGGGAAGTGGTTTGTTCTGCTCTTCTGAGATGTGTTCTTATGAGAAGGATCCAGCAGCAGCCTGCAAAGATGTGGGGCCTGAAAAGAGGCCTTGGGCAGCTCTTCTCGACAGGTCTTGGCCCTCTAGACTGCCTTCAGCACAGTTTTGGGGAGAAAGAGGGAGTGTTCCTTTTTCAATCTATGCGCTCATCCCCTGAGCCGCCTGACCCAGGGTTTAGATGCTCCAGGGCAGCTGATAGACACCGGTGGGAGATGGAGTCTGGCAAACAGGTGATGAACTGGGAAGCGCTGCAGAAATGAGGGGGCAAGCGTGGCCAGTCCCTTCTGAGAGGATGTGTTTGGAAGAGAGTGGGCACTGGCGTGGCACTTGAGGCACCTTCTGAGGAAATGGACAGGATGCCACATGGTGCTGCAGTTCTGTGTGGGGCAGGTTGTGGCTGCAGAGAAGCCCTGGGTGCAGACACAGTCCCCCGAGCAAGTGCGAGGGCCAGGTTGCTGTATGCTGCTCCACACCTGCCGTGTGATGACATGTGGCCACCGGGCTGCCCAGCACAGTTGTTTAGAAAGCAGGTTCAAAGGGCAGTGTGCTGGGAGGAAGTGCTGCTGTGGAAACTGCAAGTTTTGGACATGAGTTGCTCAGGTCTTTTCAGCCGTGCATTCTTCTACAACAGAATTGCATTATTCACTTGCTCAGTGTGATACCATGTCCTTTAAAAAATTATTTGAATATTGAGAACAGGTTGTATGTTCCATCTCTAGCTGTTAGATCACAGGCAGGGCACATCTTCTCAAAGAGTAACGAGGCATGGGTTGTGTGTGTTCTCTTCTCTTAGTGAGGAGAAAGGCCTGTTTGGGTTCATGATGATTTTTGGGGTCTCTTTTCTGTACCTGATGTTGGTTGCACAAAGTCCGTTTCCATTCTCTTAGTCTAGACAATTTTCCTGATATTTAAACTGGAATTTTTGCTCCAAGAAATTCCAGGTCATTTAGAATGTGTTAAGATTGAGTTTCTGGGCTACACATCCCTTATAAGAGCACCTGATTCTGGTTTCTGTTTGTTTATTTATTTATTTTTTCGAGACAGTCTCGTTCTGTCACGCAGGCTGGAGTACAGTGGCATGATCTTGGCTCACTGCAACCTCCGCCTCATGGGTTCAAGTGATTCTCGTGCCTCAGGCTCCCAAGTACCTGGGATTACAGGTGCGCACCACCTACATTATTTATTTATTTAATTTATTTATTGAGATGAGGTCTCGCTATGTTGCCCAGGCTACTCAAACTTCTGGGCTCAAGGGATCCTCCCGCCTCGGCCTCCCAAAGTGCTGGGATTACAGGCATGAGCCGCCGCACCCAGCCTGGTTTCTGTTTAAAGAGTTGGATTATACAGGGACCCACAGAATTGGGAACTGACAGTACTGTAGAGCCTGTGTATGAAAAAGATGGACAAGCCTGACATTAGCAGCTCACTGTTGAGCACACGGCCCCCTGCAGAATAAACAAGTGTGTGGTTTCCATCTGATGAAGGTGGGCATGTAGTTCCTGGACAGTCCAGTGACTTCCGTCATTCCACAGACAAGATCAGATGCCCTCTCTACCAGCCACCGTGCTGGGGACCGGCCCAATCTGTGTTTCAAATCAGCTTGCAGCACGCAGGGATTCGAAATATTTAAAGATGAGGTTTGAAGGTACGTCTGGAGACGAAGGACGTTAGTTCTGGAGGTCCCCGTCTCCCGTGTGTTTGCGGAGCTGGTGACAGTGCCCCCTCCCCGTGCTGGAGAGGGCTGAGGAGAGGCTGTGTGTCTCAGCAGGATGCCAGTCAGGATTCTTCTGGCTACGGGCTTATTTTTTACAATAAATTCATCGTTAAAGTCCCATTCTTTAACCTGTTTTTTCCCTTTTGGAATTAATTTGACTGCAGTAGGAAGGGGTTGTAGCTGAAAGTGACCGCTGTGCATTGAATGCCATCAGAAAAGCTGATGAGATTTGCAGGGAAGACTTGAAGCCTCACTGAAATGCGCCTGGTGTGTGTTGACCTTTGCAGTGGAACATGTGGGAAAGGGGCCCGCACTCACTTTTCAGTTCTGCCTCGGTGATTCCAGGAGCCCCGGGGTTGGGAGCGGGGACAGGACCTTGCTCCTGAGTCTTAGGTGTGGTGTCTCTCGCCCCTTGCTGCATTGGCGGGACCCTCGGTGCCGCGGCCTCAGTTGCAGGGCGGCCAGGGCTGCTCCGTGAAGGAGGCGCTCACTCCATGGAGCTGCAGGACGCTGCATTCTCCTCACTCTGGCCATTGCCGCTGTCCTTCCTGCTTCCCCTTTTCTGGTGAGGGAGGGCTCCAAGGACTTGCTGGCTGGTCCCCAGATGCCAGCACTCCTGCATCTCCCCCTCCTCTCCTGGCCTGTCACTTTGTTCCTCCTCTGTGAGGGGCCCAGGCTCAGATGCCCGGCCACGGCCTCTCTTTCCAGCCTGTGCGGCCCAGGTGGGTCCAGGATGTTCCCTGCTGCCCTGTTCTCAGCAGTTCTTGTCTTCTTCAGGCTTTTGCTCCTTGCCTGGAGAAATTTCCCTACATGGAAACCCCTGTGGCTGTACAGTCTTTTCTGACCAATCTGCTGAGTTTTCTTTTTTTTTTTTTTTTTGAGACGGAGTCTTGCTCTGTCACCCAGGCTAGAGTGCAGTGGCACGATCTCGGCTCACCGCAACCTCCGTCTTTCAGGTTGAGGCAATTCTCCTACTTCAGCCTCCTGAGTAGCTGGAATTACAGGCACTTGCCACTGCACCCAGCTAATTTTTTTTTTTTTTTGTAATTTTAGTAGAGACCGGGTTTCGCCATGTTAGCCAGGCTGGTCTCGAACTTCTGACCTCAGGTGATCCGCCCACCTCGGCCCCCCAAAGTGGTGGGATTACAGGCGTGAGCCACTGTGCCCAGCCTGCTTTACTATATTCTTTAGGGAATAATGACAATAAAAAAAAGTCTGTGTATGTTCAGTACAGATGCAATTTCTTGTTTTTCTAATATTTTCTATCCACTGTTGGTTGAATCCATGCATGTGGAGTCAACCTATGGATGGGGATGGCAGACTGTACTCTCCTGACAGGTGGTTACAAAGTGTTTCTACCTGAAGAGACCTGGTTGCAAAGCAGCATGCCCAGTATAACTTTCCTCAGGCCCAGGGAAAAGCTTGGAGGGAGGTTCCCGCAGAAATATTAGCAGTGGTTTCCTGGGCCAGTGTGATAAGGACCACGCATTGAGCTAGCAGTGGAGAAACAGTGGTGAATAAGGTAGGTCTGGCTCTGTCTCCTGGAACTTACTGGACTGAGGATGAACCTTTCTCCACTAATTTTTATTCTGAAAAATTTCAAAACCGAAGAATAGTTGAAAGCATAGTACAGTCAATATCCCTAGCCTTTTCACCTGGATTCTACCAGTTGTTAACCTTTTCCATATTTGCTTGTGTACGTTACCCCCTCACCTTCCCCCAATTTTTTTTTTTTTTTTTGAGACGGAGTCTCGCTCTGTTGCCCAGGCTGGAATGCAGTGGCGTGATCTCGGCTCAGTGCAAGCTCTGCCTCCCGGGTTCACACCATTCTCCTGCCTCAGCCTCCCAAGTAGCTGGGACCACAGGCGCCTGCCACCATGCCCGGCTAATTTTTTTGTATTTTTAGTAGAGACGGGGTTTCACCCTGTTAGCTAGGATGGAATTGATCTCCTGACCTCGTGATCCGCCCACCTTGGCCTCCCAAAGTGCTGGGATTTACAGGCGTGAGCCACCGCACCCGGCCCAAAATTTTTTTCTATTATTTTTATTATTTGAAAGTAAGTCACACACATGATAGCATTTCACCCCAGAATCCTTCTCCAGGTGCCTTCTGAGCTCAAAAGCTGTCGCCTGTACAACCTCTTCATCATCACGTCCGAGGTAGCATTAACATTGCATTTTTTTTTTTTTTTGAGATGGAATCTCGTGCTGTTGCCCAGGCTGGAGTGCAGTAGTGCGATGTTGGCTTACTGCAACCTCTGCCTTCTGGGTTCAAGTGATTCTCCTGCCTCAGCCTCCCAAGTAGCTGGGACTTACAGGTGTGTATCACCAGTCATGGCTGATTTTTGCATTTTTAGTAGAGATGGAATTTTATTGTAACGTGGCATTTTCTAATGCAAAGGTGACGTGCAGCCTTCCTCAGTGGTCACCTGTCCTCCTCAAAGCCCTTTCTTGTTCTTTCTTTCTTTTTTTTTTTTTTTAGAGACAGAGTTTTGCTCTGTTGCCCAAACTAGAATGCAGTGGCATGATTGTGGCTCACTGCAGCCTTGAACTCCCTTGGGCTCAAGCCATCCTCCAGCCTTAGTCTCCTGAGTAGCTGGGACTATAGGCCTGTGCCACCACACCTGGCTAATTTTTTTTTTTTCAGACGGAGTCTGGCTCTGTTGCCCAGGCTGGAGTGCAGTGGTGTGACATCGGCTCACTGTAACCTCTGCCTCCTGGGTTCAAGCAATTCTCCTACTTCAGCCTCATGAGTAGCTAGGATTACAGGCGCCCGCCACCACACCCGGCTAATTTTTATATTTCCAGTAGAGACGGCGTTTTACCATCTTGGCCAGGCTGGTCGCGAACTCCTGATGTCATGATTCACCCGCCTTGGCCTCCCAAAGTGTGAGATTACAGGCGTAAGCCACCACGCCCAGCACTGGCTAATTATAATTTTAAAAATTTTGTGTATAGATGGGGTCTAGCTTTGTTGCCCAGGCTGGTCTTGGACTGGGTTAAAGTGATCCTACCACCTGCTCCTCCCAAAATGCTGGGAATACAGGTGTGAGCTACAGCAACCTGGCCAGCATTTCTTAAAATACGAAGGTAGTTGTCTCGTATTTTATATAAATACAGGATTCACAATCTGGATTTGTCTCATTGTTTCCTTGTTAGATTAGGTTCAGGCTAAGTATTTATGGCAAGAATACTGCTTAGGAGATGATGAGCTAAAGGTAATTTTTTTTTTTTGAGATGCAGTCTCACTCTGTCACCCAGGCTGGAGTGCATTGGCACGATCTCGGCTCACTGCAACCTGTGCCACCCGGGTTCAAGCGATTCTCCTGCCTCAGCCTCCTGAGTAGCTGTGATTACAAGTGCCTACCACTGCGCCTGGCTAATTTTTGTGTTTTTAGTAGAGACGGGGTTTCACCATCTTGGTTAGGCTAATCTTGAACTCCTGACCTCGTGATCTACCCACCTCAGTCTCCCAAAGTGCTTTGAGAAAGAGTCTCGCTCTGTCGCCCAGTCTGGAGTGCAGTGGCGCGATCTCGGCTTACTGCAATCTCCACCTCCCCGGTTCAAGCGATTCTCCTGCCTCAGCCTCATGAGTAGCTGGGATTACAGGCTCCTGCCACCATGCTGGGCTAATTTTTGTATTTTTAGTAGAGATGGTGTTTCACCATGTTGGCCAGGCTGGTCTTGAACTCCTGACCTCAAGCCATCTGCCTTGGCCTCCCAAAGTGCTGGGATTACAGGTGTGAACCACCGTGCCCGGCCTTCCTTAGTGGCCCTTCTAATCTTAAGCTGCTTTTCCTTCCTGACAGCGGGGCCCTACTCTCATGGTCTCTTTCCTGCTTGGGCAAGGTGCCAGGGGGCTTTTTCTAGGCCTTGACTTTGCTGTAGCTTCTAAGGTGCCTTGTGGCGGTAAAAGGGACGTGTGCTCTGTGGGTAGATGCAGCCACCTGTAGAGCTGCAGCTATATCCCCAGGATGGTTGTGTGACTGTTGGTCCTTGGGGAGCCCAGCAGTGAGGATCTGAGCAGCCCACCTGTCTCGGGGTCCCCGCTGTGCACCCAGGCCCAGGGCTCAGTGATTGAGAGCTCTCCAACCTCGGTGGGGGCGGGGCTAATTGACCTTCAGACCCACCGTGTGCCAGTGCTGGCTGGCACACAGCACTGCTTGGACCTCCCCTGTGGGAAAGGATGGGGACAGATCAGTCTTTGGAAGAATGGAGCGCTGGCTTTGCTCAGCCCTGTTCTTGGGAAAGTTTGATCTGGAGAGCCGCAGCAGCCAGACCCTGGGGAGGCAGGTTAGTGAGCAAGCTCCCAACTTACGAGCTAGGAAGCCTGACGGCTGCTCATTTCCCCCCACGTGGACATCATTGGGGGTCCTTCCTGAGGGTGAGCGCTAGGTTCGTCTGCGTTTCTCTCTCCCAGTTGGGCCTGACTCTGGACGCGAGGCTGAGGGAGTACACAGCTCCTTCAGAGCACGGGCTCAGACGCTCAGATGCTCGGAGCGCTTCCGGCTGCTTTTCCATTGGTAACTCACATGTTCTTCCTGCAGGTTGGCATTTGTCTTTCATGGGTTTTTTCTCATTGGTCAGAATTATAGTCTTTTGATTGTATGTACGTACCTGGTTATTATCAGATATCTAGTTTAAAAATGTGCATCTGAATATAGATTTTATTGGTGAATGCATTGCGTTCTCATTCTGTAAAAAGTCGGAAGCTCAAAATGATGCTTAAAAAAAAATCTTAGCAAGCTCTCCTGTGCAGATGCTGCTGGCGCTGAGCTTTGTGTCTGGGGCAGAAAGGGTGAGGACGGGCCCCGGTTGGTTTAGGAGAAGTGGTTATGAACAGAATGGGCCCCATGCTCCTGGCCTGAGGAAATTCTTGGGTGAAAAAGATGGCTTCTACAGCTTGAAGGGGGACGGTCCACCTGATGCTCCTGTCCCTCTCTGAGCCCCAGGGGCAGAAGGGAAACAGTCAACAGCACGGCCGTTGCAGATGGTGCCCATAGAGGGAGGGTAGTTAGTGTCTGAGCAGGAGAGGGTGACCGGCCTTTGTGGGGCTGCTTCAGAGAGCTGGGCAGAGTCTGGGCCCCAACGTGGACTAGCAGGGGAGGAGCTCTCCTGGCTGGGGTGGCGACTCGGGGAGGTCTGGGTTGCCTGAGCAGGGAATCTGCCTCCTGTGGAGGAGGTTCTGAGCGGGAGGCGCTCTTCGTGTGGGCCTGGAGGGCCTCTAGGCGGCCTGCACTCGCCTGATGCAGCTGGCTTCTGCTGGGAGGCTGGGTTTGCATCCAAACTCTGACACCTTTTGGACAAAACATGCCAAAGAAGTTGGTGGTAGTAAGAAATTCATACTAAACTTGTTCTGTTAGGGTTTTTCTCCTTTCAGGTATATTATTTCCCTTCAGTAGCCCTACATTTTTCAAGTTAACGTTCAGCATTGAGTCAGAGTCAGGTTTTGAATGACACAGGATGTTTTCAGATCCTGAATTTACCTGAAGCTCTCAAAGTAGCCTCCTAACAAAAATTATTGAAAACATCAACTATTTTGGAATACTTTTAGGTATGTAGAAAAATTGCAGACGACACAGAATTTCCATAATTTCCCCCAGCCAGCTTCCCCTAATGCCATCACATGACCGTGATACCTCTGTCACTCTGTCGAAACTGAGGTGTTCACGCTGGCACCACACCACTCACCGAGCGACAGGCCCGTTTTGGATTTTATCAGTTTTCCCCCGATGTCCTTGCTGTCCCAGGACCCCGCCCCGGTGCCACGTCTCATTCGCCCCCTCTGGTGTGGGATAGCTGCCGTCCTTCCTTGTTTGTCATCACCTTGGTACTTCTGAGGAGTCCTGGTCAGAATGTGCCTTCATCTGGGTTTGTTTGATGTCTTGTGGTTGGACAGGTTGTGGGGTTAGGAAGAATCCCGCAGAGATGAGGTGTCCTTAGTGCGTCGTATTGGGGTACAGGACATCCACGTGACTCATCGCTGGTGACGTTCAACAAAATTACTTACAAAACTTTTAAAAAATTATTATTGTTTGCTTTAGAGATGAGCTCTCGCTCTGTCATCCGGGCTGGAGTGCAGTGGTGGGATCATAGCTCACTGCAGTCTCCAACTCCTGGGCTCAAGCGACCCCCCCACCTCAGCCTCCTGAGTAGCTGGGGCTACAGGTACACGCCACTGTGCCTGGCAAAATTCGTTGTACTTTACTAAAAGGAGGCACATAGGCCTGCTCTGCTGTCTGCTGCTTGTGGGTTTTGCGTCATAGATTGTAGGACACTGGTGGTAATTTAATTTCGGAAGGGACCTTCTTGCTCACCCAGTTGGATCCTTCCAGTTTCTAGATGAAGACACTTAGGACCTGGAGGCCTTCTGACTTTTGGGTCAGAGCTGGCATGGAGTCCAGGCACCTGCTTTCTGCAGGCATGGATGCTCCCGGGACACTCTGCAGGGACAGAGCCATCCCCAGCAAGGCAGACTGACAGGGCTGGTTTCCAGTCGGGTGGGGCCGCATCCCTCCAGGGGATGTGAGGCAGATTTGAGATGAGTCTGCTCCCCTTCTGCCTGCTGCCCCTGTCTTTTTTTTTTCTTTCTCTTTTTCTTTTTTTTGAGACGGAGTCTCGCTCTGTTGCCCAGGCTGGAGTGCCGTGGCGTGATCTCAGCTCACTGCAACCTCTGCCTCCCGGGTTCAAGTGGTTCTCCTGCCTCAGCCTCCCAAGTAGCTGGGACTACAGGCATGCGCCCTCACACCTGGCTTATTTTGTATTTTTAGTAGAGACGGGGTTTCTCCGTGTTGGTCAGGCTGGTCTCCGATTCCTGACCTCAGGTGATCCTCCCAAAGTGCTGGGATTACAGGTGTGGGCCACCGCAACTGGCCTAGGAGTAACTTCTTAATGAATATTTTAATAATATAAATCTTAGTCTGAATTTCTGACTGTGTCGCCTAGATGCCATGTAGGGGAATGGGCAGGTCAGAGGGTGTGGCCTGCGGTGTGGCGAGGCGCTGAGGATTAGGTGCTGCAGTTTTCCTCCGGCCCCTCCTGGTTCCCTGGTGAACACACATCAGCCTCAGATGGGCGACCCCCTACTCATGGGAGGGCTGGGAGTGTGGGCCCTATAGTTGGATTCTGCTTCAGAATTGCGTGTGACCTCACTGTGGAGTGTTTGACTGGACAAAAGCCTGCTGTATACTCAGTGTCCCCATCTGTAGAAAGGATGCCGATGGTACCCACCCCCAGAGTTGTTTTGAGGACTAACCACGATAATACATGTAAAATGCTCGAAGAATGTGTGGCAAACAGCAAGCACTTAATAAATTTTTTTTTTTAGTAGAGAAAAATGGCATTTTATTTATTTATTTATTTATTTTTTTTTGAAGATCAACAGGCCAAAATTTTTATTATAACTGCAAACTTGAATGTGGATGAATGGATTTTTTTTTTTTTTCCAGTTTTTTATTTATTTATTTATTTATTTATTTATTTATTTATTGATCATTCTTGGGTGTTTCTCACAGAGGGGGATTTGGCAGGGTCATAGGACAATAGTGGAGGGAAGGTCAGCAGATAAACAAGTGAACAAAGGTCTCTGGTTTTCCTAGGCAGAGGGCCCTGCGGCCTTCCGCAGTGTTTGTGTCCCTGGGTACTTGAGATTAGGGAGTGGTGATGACTCTTAACGAGCATGCTGCCTTCAAGCATCTGTTTAACAAAGCACATCTTGCACCGCTCTTAATCCATTCAACCCTGAGTGGATACAGCACATGTTTCAGAGAGCACAGGGTTGGGGGTAAGGTCACAGATCAACAGGATCCCAAGGCAGAAGAATTTTTCTTAGTACAGAACAAAATGAAAAGTCTCCCATGTCTACCTCTTTCTACACAGACACGGCAACCATCCGATTTCTCAATCTTTTCCCCACCTTTCCCCCCTTTCCGTTCCACAAAACCGCCATTGTCATCATGGCCCGTTCTCAATGAGCTGTTGGGTACACCTCCCAGACGGGGTGGTGGCCGGGCAGAGGGGCTCCTCACTTCCCAGTAGGGGCGGCCGGGCAGAGGCGCCCCTCACCTCCCGGACGGGGCGGCTGGCCGGGCAGGGGGCTGACCCCCCCACCTCCCTCCTGGACGGGGCTGCTGGCCGGGCAGAGGGGCTCCTCACTTCCCAGTAGGGGCGGCCGGGCAGAGGCGCCCCTCACCTCCCGGACAGGGCGGCTGGCCAGGCGGGGGGCTAACCCCCCCACCTCCCTCCCGGATGGGGTGGCTGGCCAGGCGGGGGGCTGACCCCCCCACCTCCCTCCCGGACGGGGCGGCTGCCCGGGCGGGGGGCTGACCCCCCACCTCCCTCCCGGACGGGGCGGCTGGCCAGGCGGGGGGCTAACCCCCCCACCTCCCTCCCGGATGGGGCGGCTGGCCAGGCGGGGGGCCGACCCCCCCACCTCCCTCCCGGACGGGGCGGCTGCCCGGGCGGGGGGCTGACCCCCCACCTCCCTCCCGGACGGGGCGGCTGGCCGGGTGGGGGGCTGACCCCTCATCTCCCTCCCGGACGGGGCGGCTGGCCGGGCGGGGGGGCTCCTCACTTCCCAGTAGAGGCGGCCGGGCAGAGGCGCCCCTCACCTCCCGGACAGGGCAGCTGGCCGGACGGGGGGCTGATCCCCCCACCTCCCTCCCGGACGGGGCGGCTGGCCGACCCCCTCACCTCCCTCCCGGACGGGGCGGCTGGCTGGGCAGAGGGGCTCCTCACTTCCCAGTAGGGGCGGCCGGGCAGATGCGCCCCTCACCTCCCGGACGGGGCGGCTGGCCAGGCGGGGGGCTAACCCCCCCACCTCCCTCCCGGATGGGGTGGCTGGCCAGGCGGGGGGCTGACCCCCCCACCTCCCTCCCGGACGGAGCGGCTGGCCGGGCAGAGGGGCTCCTCACTTCCCAGTAGGGGCGGCCTGGCAGAGGCGCCCCTCACCTCCCGGACAGGGCAGCTGGCCGGGCGGGGGGCTGATCCCCCCACCTCCCTCTGGGATGGGGCGGCTGGCCGGGCAGAGGGGCTCCTCACTTCCCAGTAGGGGCGGCCGGGCAGAGGCGCCCCTCACCTCCCGGACGGGGCGGCTGGCCAGGCGGGGGGCTGATCCCCCCACCTCCCTCCCGGATGGGGCGGCTGGCCAGGCGGGGGGCTGATCCCCCCACCTCCCTCCCGGACGGGGCGGCTGGCCGGGCAGAGGGGCTCCTCACTTCCCAGTAGGGGCGGCCGGGCAGAGGCGCCCCTCACCTCCCGGACGGGGCGGCTGGCCAGGCGGGGGGCTAACCCCCCCCACCTCCCTCCCGGATGGGGCGGCTGGCCAGGCGGGGGGCTGACCCCCCCACCTCCCTCCCGGACGGAGCGGCTGGCCGGGCAGAGGGGCTCCTCACTTCCCAGTAGGGGTGGCCGGGCAGAGGCGCCCCTCACCTCCCGGACGGGGCGGCTGGCCAGGCGGGGGGCTAACCCCCCCACCTCCCTCCCGGATGGGGCGGCTGGCCAGGCGGGGGGCTGACCCCCCCACCTCCCTCCTGGACAGAGCGGCTGGCCGGGCAGAGGGGCTCCTCACTTCCCTGTAGGGGCGGCCGGGCAGAGGCACCCCTCACCTCCCGGACAGGGCGGCTGGCCTGGCGGGGGGCTGATCCCCCCACCTCCCTCCCGGACGGGGCGGCTGGCCGGGCGGGGGGCTGACCCCCCCACCTCCCTCCCGGACGGGGCGGCTGCCGGGCGGAGACACTCCTCACTTCCCAGATGGGGCGGCTGCTGGGCGGAGGGGCTCCTCACTTCTCAGACGGGGCGGTTGCCAGGCAGAGGGTCTCCTCACTTCTCAGACGGGGCGGCCGGGCAGAGACGCTCCTCACATCCCGGACGGGGCGGCAGGGCAGAGGTGCTCCCCACATCTCAGACGATGGGCGGCCGGGCAGAGACGCTCCTCACTTCCAGGATGTGATGGCGGCCAGGAAGAGGCGCTCCTCACTTCCCAGGTGGGATGGCGGCCGGGCAGAGACGCTCCTCACTTTCCAGACTGGGCAGCCAGGCAGAGGGGCTCCTCACATCCCAGACGATGGGTGGCCAGGCAGAGACGCTCCTCACTTCCCAGACGGGGTGGCGGCCGGGCAGAGACTGCGATCTCGGCATTTTGGGAGGCCAAGGCAGGCGGCTGGGAGGTGGTTGTAGCGAGCCGAGATCACGCCACTGCACTGCAGCCTGGGCACCATTGAGCACTGAGTGAAAGAGACTCCGTCTGCAATCCCGGCACCTCGGGAGGCCGAGGCTGGCCGATCACTCGCGGCTAGGAGCTGGAGACCAGCCCGGCCGACACCGCGAAACCCCGTCTCCACCAAAAAAATACGAAAACCAGTCAGGCGTGGCGGCGCGCGCCTGCAATCGCAGGCACTCGGCAGGCTGAGGCAGGAGAATCAGGCAGGGAGGTTGCAGTGAGCTGAGATGGCAGCAGTACCGTCCAGCTTCGGCTCGGCATCAGAGGGAGACCGTGGAAAGAGAGGGAGAGGGAGACCGTGGGGAGAGGGAGAGGGAGAGGGAGACCGTGGGGAGAGGGAGAGGGAGAGGGAGAGGGAGAGGGAGAGGGAGAGGGAGAGGGAGAGGGAGAGGGAGAGGGAGAGGGAGAGGGAGAGGGAGAGGGAGAGGGAGAGGGAGAGGGAGAGGGAGAGGGCGGATGAATGGATTACAATGTGTCCATTTTATTTATTTTAAACAACAGCATTTAAAGTTATACCTATAAGGGGCACACAGAAGATATATGGAGAGTTTAAAGAATGAAAATAAACTCACACGTGCCCACCACCCTACTTGAAAAACAGGATTTTACCAGAAGGCTCAAGTGGCCCTCCAGATTGTAGTTTCTGGCCCCTCCCGTTCAGAGGTAACTGGCATCCTGGTTTTCATGTTGATCAGTGGTGTTTAAAGTACACCTGTAGGAAGTTCCAAAGTGCAGGAAGGGAACAAAGCCTCCTTGCAGAGAAATCTTGTACTTTGGTGTTTCATCATATGTTTGTGTGACAAATATACAAAGTTAATGTTGAAGATGTGGGTGAGTGAAATTGAGACCTGGCGCTTCCTGAGGCTGGCAGCCCGGTTGAGCCTGAGGACCAGACTTGAGGCAGTTGGCAGTCCCTGCCTCGTTGCCCTCTGTCTGCCTTGGGTAAGTGAGAGGCTCCTTGGGAGGCCAGTGGAGATGGCTGTGGGAGGACAGATTGAGTAGCTGTCCTTGGAGCTGCTCCTCCCTCCCTTCGTGGAGAAATAGAAACAGCTTTCCTCCGGCCCTCACCTGTTGCCGGGGCTCCACGCTGGTGGGGGCGAGCTGCGTTTTGCTGAGTTGCACCGCGGGAGAGCGTTGGTGACCACTTGCCTGCTGTGGGCCAGCTCCCCGTGGCCAAGGACCAGCGTGGGCAGAGCCTTCGGGCACGGGTTGCTGGTACGAGCACACCGAGAATCCCCTCCGCCACAGGGCCTGCCCTGTGAGCTGCCCGCCGGAGTCCACGGAGTGCTTCACACTCCTGTCTGGTGTGGGTCCCGCAGCCCTTGCGGGTGGGCCCATGTCATTAGCCTCATTTTATAGAAGAGTCTTGTTGGGTCGGAGAGCGGTGGCTTACCCACAGGTAAGCTGTAAATCTGGAACTCAACTGGGGCATTGGTTTTGCTAGTCCACCACAGTTGTCCTTGGTGGTGGCAGCCTGAGGGGTAGGGGAAGGTGGCGGCCGTCCCTCCCTAACACCCCCTTCCTCCACCTGGTTTTCTGTGCTGGGCCTAGCTTTGTGGAGTTTTCTGGGGTGAGAGGAGGTTTTTACCAGAATGTTCTTTGCCAGTGAGCACAGCTGACCTGAGGGCAGTATCCCTTTGGAGATGAGCTAGGTGGATTGTGGCAGTCTCCCACAACTTTGGTCCGGGGGCCTGGAGAGAGCAGTTCCTGCTTGCCGCGTGTGAGAGTGTGCGGGCGCTGGCTCTACCTGTCGCACTGCATTCCCAGGCTCCAGAGCACACACTGCCATTTAAAGGTAGCTTAGCTTTCTGTTCAGGATCCTTTCTCTTGCTGGCTGAAGTGTTCATCTGCGTGACAGCATCTTGACCATAGGAGGCGCCCTGATTTCCATCATTTTTTTTTTTTAATTTTTATTTTTTTAGACGGAGTTTCGCTTTTTTTACCCAGTCTGGAATGCAGTGACGCAATCTCTGCTCACTGCAACCTCCGCCTCCTGGGTTCAAGCGATTCTCCTACCTCAGCCTCCCGAGTAGCTGGGATTATAGGTGCGCACCACCACACCCAGCTAATGTTTGTATTTTTAGTAGAGACGGGGTTTCACCTATTGGCCAGGCTGGTCTCAAACTCCTGATCTCAGATGATGCGCCTGCCTCTGCCTCCCAAAGTGCTGGGATTATAGGCATGAGCCACTGTGCCCGGCAAAGAGAGTATCTACTTTTTTTTTCTTTAAAAAAAGATGGGGTTCTTAAAAAGAGATGGGGTCTCACTATGTTGCCCAGGCTAGTCTTGAACTCCTGGCCTCAGGTGATTCTCCTGCCTCAGCCTCACTGGTAGCTAGGACTATAGGCACACGCCACTACGCCTGGCTACTTTTTATATATTTTTTTGTAGAGATGGGGTTTCACTATATTGCACACACTGGTCTTGAACTCCTGGACTCAAGCCATCCTCCCACTTCGGCCTCTGGAAGTGCTGGGATTACAGGCATGAGCCACTGCACCCTGACTGGTTTCTACTTCTAAGAGATGGAGACTACTGAACTTCATACCCAGACAAGTTAAAGAAATTGAAACTCCAAGTTCTTATATACATATTTTATGAAACGAAATTCTCAGAAAATGCCCAGTTTACCCATGGGCTACATTTTTACAAGTTTCAATTTGTTTAAAACTCAGGGTTTGTTTTCCTATCAGAGGTGTGGTTGGGGGCTGGGGCTCGGGCTGGCTGAAACCTGAGTGCCTGCTGTGGAAAATAGCAACAGGACCAGCACCTGGTGGTCCCATCTGCCTGTGGGAATAAGTAGGGGGCAGTGACTCATCATTGAGTGGCGCGGGGGGATGTGAGAGCCCCTCTTCCAGGGACTCGGGGGATGGCACCTGGTAGCTTTAAGGACCTAACCTGTTGATGGTGCTTATTCTCCCAGCCACATTCTGTTTAGAACATTGGCCTTTCCCTGTTCTCAGTAGACCTGTGCCATGGCACGTCTTTCACATTTCTCAGCACTGATGAAGGTCACAGAAGCTTGTCTCGACAGTCCAGTAGAAGGTAGAAGAGGACAGAGGGGGTCCTGTCCTGAGTGGGGAGATTGATTGATTGCCAGGACTGAGAAGGGGGTGTGGAAAGACGTGGTTGGCAGGAGACTCCTAGTGGGAAAGAAGCCGCACTGACCTGGGCAGGCCTTGGCCATGAGGAAGGAGCCCCAGGGAGCCAGCGTGTGAGGCTGCTGGCGAGGCAGGCCACAGCTCCCCGCCTTCCCTTGGGGGTGGTGCGTGCACCTGTGTGTGTGTAGGAAAGCCCAGTGATCAGGTCATAACCAGGGAGTGGGGGGCTTGCATGGTGACTCCACACCTGTGAGGTGGGCACTGGTGTTTTTGGTGGACTTCTCTTGTGAGGAGCTCCTTTTTTTTTTTTAAAGATGGAGTCTCCCTCTGTGGCCCAGGCTGGAGTGCAGTGGTGCAATCTTGAGGCTCACTGCAAGCTCCACCTCCCAGGTTCATGCCATTCTCCTGCCTCAGCCTCCTGAGTAGCTGGGACTACAGGCGCCTGCCACCAAGTCTGGCTAATTTTTTGTGTTTTTAGTAGAGACGGGGTTTCACCCTGTTAGCCAGGATGGTCTCCATCTCCTGACCTCATGATACACCTGCCTCAGCCTCCCAAAGTTCTGGGATTACAGGCGTGAGCCACCGCGCCTGGCCAAGCTCCTTTAAAAAAAAAAAAAAAAGAGTCTTGCTCTGTTGCCCAGACTGGAGTACAGGGTCTTGATGATAGTTCACCACAACCTTGAACTCGCGGCCCAAGTGATCCTCCCACCGCACCTGGAAGTGGAACCACAGGTGTACACCACCGTGCCTGGCTCTTTTTTTTTTTTTTTAAATTTCTTTTTTAAAAAGAGACAAGGTTTTGTTCTGTCACCCTTCCTGGAGTGCAGTGGTATGACCACGGCTCACTGCAGCCTCAGCCTCCTGGGCTCAAGTAATTCTCCCACTTCAGCTGGGAGTACAGGTGTATGCCACCACAGCCAGCAGATTTTTTTTTTTATTAGATGTGAGGTCTCACCATGTTACCCAGGCTGGTCTCCCAACACCTGAGCTCAAGCAGTTCTCCTGCCTTGGCCTCCCAAAATGGGAGATTACAGGCATGAGCCACCACGCCTAGCCCATTTTGTTAGGGAGGACAAGGATAGTAGACAGGTGCACCTAGGGTCTTATTACTGTAAATTGTTCCAGAGATTTAAATTTCAGAAGCTATTGAGTAACTGGAAGTATTTACTTACTACAATTTGGGGTCACCAAATGGGTGGCAGATGGATTGGGCTGTGCAGGGGCTGAAGGACTCACCCGCAGGCCCAGAGTCGCTGGCCTCCCTCAGGCTGTGCTGCCTCCATGGGACTGAGTGCTGGGACGGGGCATTTTGGGAGCCTGGCAGGACCCTACCCTGCACGTGGGCCTTGGCCGTGCATTTCCTCCAGATCGTGGCAGGCGGTCTCAGGATGCTGTTAATGCAGTTTAATCACCACCTAAAAATGCTACAAAGTCTGCCCTTTACAACAATAGTAGTACAAATAAACATTTAGACACTTCACGCTCAAAGAGGGCTTTTGCTCGGGCTTTTTATTTCACAATTGATGCTTAAAAGTGCTTTTAAAGGCAATATTGCAACTACATTTATTTATTTATTTATTTTTTGGCTGCAGAAATGAAGTTATTTATTAAAACACACCCATGGTAGCAAGTTCTGATGGGTCTGAAGAGGAGGCAGGAGCACGGTGTTGAGCTTCTAAACATCGTCCTGCCAGGGAGGGACCCTGACAGGTGCTTGGCTGACATGCTGTGGCCGAGGCAGGAAGGAAGTTGCAGAATTCCATGAAGGCAGAAGACTACCAGTAGACAGGTCCCGTGTCATCACACCCGTGAGAGTGGCAGTGGTCTGGTGGCCACAGAGATGTCTGACAGCGTGGGTCTGGAGCCGGTGATTGGCTGGCTTTGAGAGGCTCCTTCAGGAGGTGCCTGGACCCTGATGGACAGCCCCCGGCCTCACACTCCCCCTTGAGGCTTGCAGAGGGTGCCAGAAGTGACCCCAGAAAGGGTTCTCTGAGGTGCTGCGGTCCCTACCCAGCAGCCAGGGGCTCTGTCTGGAAGTGGCCGTGTCGTGGCCGTGCTGAACCGCTGTGAGTCCAGAGCTTCCCGGGCCTCCTCTGCTCTGCTGGGAAGGCTCCGGGGCTGTCCCCACCTTCTCGAATCTTTGCTCAGATATCACCTTCCCAGCAAAGGCTGTCTGATGATTTGAATTTGCACCACCCTCATCCAAATAGTCCTGTTCTCTTTGCCTGCTTTATTTTTCTCATAGTAATCATCATCATCTGACACGCTGTGCATTTTCCTGCTCTGTGTATTGAAGTCTGTCTGTCCTGCTGGAATGCAGGCTTCTGGAGGGTGTGGTCTTGGTTTCGTTCTTTGCTGTACTTCCAGTGCCCAGGACGGTGCCCAGCATGGAGTAGCTGCTCAGCCAATGCTGTGGTCTTGATGGGACTGCATTCGCTTTACATGATTGAAGCTGCTGGCGTGGAAGCTGTGCCGTGTCATGTAAAGCATGCAGTGGGAAAGCAGTGGGGTGGGGGCGTCTTTGTATTACATCATCTGTTGTTGCCGTTTCAAAAATCCAGAGGCCTTTCTACACTTCACTTGGATGTTGATTTCAAAATGACTGATGTTTCTTTCTGACTCACGAAGGCTGCTGTCTTTGGAATCTGACATTAGAGGGAAGTGAAACTTTACAATGTGTGGGGCAGCCTGGTGTGGTGGCTCAGGTCTGTAATCCAGCACTTTGGGAGGCCAAGGATGGCGGATCACTCGAGCCCTGGAGTTTGAGACCAGCCTGGGCAACATGATGAGACCCCACCTCTACAAAAATACAAAAATTAGCTGGACACGGTGGTGCACACCTGTGGGCCCACTACTCAGGAGGCTGAGGTGGGAGGATCACTTGAGCCTAGGAGGTCGAGAATGCAGTGAGCTATGATCATGCACTGAATTCCAGCCTGGGAGACAGAGTGAGACCCCGTCTCAAAACAGAAAAAAAGTCGCCAGGCATGGTGGCACATGCCTGTAATTGCATCACTTTGGGAGGCTGAGGCAGGCAGATCACTTGAGCTCAGGAGTTCGAAACCAGCCAGGACAACAAGCAAAACCCCATCTCTATTTTTTAAAAATTTATGTATATAAAATTTTTGTATGAAAGCTGTGTGGTACATGTTTAGCTGTTTTATGTTTCACTTTCTGGACATGAGTGTGATCCTCCCTGCTCTTGCAGTGCCATCTCAGCTGTCATCAGTTTTCCTGGGCGAGTGATGCATCTCCCCAGCTGGTCTGTCTGAGCCCCTGGCCAGCCAAGGGGCTGCCCTTGACTCTCCCAGCACCCGCCCATCTCTGCATAGCCACCCCCACCACTTTAACTGGATGGTTTTGTATTGAGGTCAGGCTGGACATCAGCTTTCTATGGGCAGGGACCGTGTCCTCTTATTGGCTGAGTAATTGGGTCCATAGCGTAGGTAAGTCACCTCCTTTAAGAGACTTTGATAAGCAAAATAGTGAATATATTCTTTTTATTTATTTACTTATTATTTTTTATTTTTGAGGCAGGATCTCCGTCTGTCATCCAGGCTGGAGTGCAGTGACGTGATCTTGGCTCGTTGCAGCCTCGACCTCCCCGGGCTTAGGTAATCCTCCTACCTCAGCCTCCCAATTAGCTGCGACGACAGGCACACGCCACCGTACCTGGTTAATTTTTATATTTTTAGTAGAGATGGGGTTTTGCTGTGTTTGCCCAGGCTGGTCTTGAACACATGGGCTGAAGTGATCCACCCACTTTGGACTCTGCGCCCGGCCTATTTTTTTTTTTTTTTGAGACGAAATTTCACTCTTGTTGCCTAGGCTGGAGTGCAATGGCATGATCTCAGCTCACTGCAACCTCTGCCTTGCAGGTTGAAGGGATTCTCCTGCCTCAGCCTCCCAAGTAGCTGGGATTACAGGCATGCGCCAACAAGCCCGGCTAGTTTTCTTCTATTTTTAGTAGAGACGGGATTTCTCCATGTGGTCAGGCTGGTCTCGAACTCCTGACCTCAGGTGATCCTCCCGCCTCTGCCTCCCAAAGTGCTGGGATTACAGGCATGAGCCACTGCACCCGGTCTTTTTTTTTTTTTTTTTGAAGACAGTTTTGCTCTGAGGCCGAGGCTGGAGTGCAGTGGCATGATCTTGGCTCACTGCAACCTCCACTTCCCAGGTTCAAGCGATTCTCCTGCCTCAGCCTCTCCAGTAGCTGGGACTACAGGCATGTGCCACCATGCCTGGCTAATTTTTTTTCTGTATTTTTAGTAGAGATGGGGTTTTACCATGTTGGCCAGGCTGGTCTTGAACTCCTGACCTCAGGTGGTCTGCCTGCCTCAGCCTCCCAAAGTGCTGGGATTACAGGTGTGCGCCACCACACCCATCCTCTTGTAACCTTTTTTTTTTTTTTGAGATAATGTCTCATTCTGTCACCGAGGCTGGGGTGCAGTGGTGCAATCTCAGTTCACTGCAACCTTGACCTCCTGGACTCAAGCAGTCTCCATACCTCAGCCTCCTAAGTAGCTGGGACTACAGGTGCACACACCACACCTGGCTAATTTTTGTAGAGACGGGTCTCACTGTGTTGCCCAGGCTGGTCTTGAACTCCTGGGCTCAAGTGATCCCCCCACCTTGGCCTCCCAAAGTGCTGGGATTATAGGTGTGATCTACTGCGCCTGGCTAGACTGAGTGCGTTCTTATGGCTTTGGAGAGAGTAGTGTGCTGCAGATGTCACTCCACGTCCTGCACTGTGTGCAACTGAGCAGGATAGAGCCTCACGTCTCCCCATAATGCCTCCAGGACTGTGGACTTGGGGTTGCCACATAGGGTGTGAGCTGTGCCAACAACACGGATGTGCCTGTCTGGTGGGGGTGGATGCAGGGGCTGGAGAGGGTCCCGAAGTGAAGGCAGTGGGGTCCTGGGAATTCAGGTGGAGGGCTGTGGAGTCTGTGCTGCAGGCGCTGCCCATCTGGTGGTTGTAAACTTGTCATCTTCTCCCTGCCCCTTCAGCTTGGCCCGGTCCCCCGCATCTCCCGCATCCCTGCATCTCATGAGTACACACCCTCTGTCCTCTGACTCTGGCTGAGCTGTCTCCCTCACAGCCACCAAATCAAAAGCAGACCAGGGCTCAGCTCAGGCTCCAGGTCATTGTGCACCTGCCCACTGCGTGCTTATGGTTTCAGACAGGTGTGCTCAGCAAAGTAAGACAAGTGAGTGTTTATGTTGATGTGTCAGGTGGCAGGTACTCCTGCGAGGAGAAGCTTATTCACACCTGAGTCTTTTGGGCTGGGTGATGTTGCCAGTCATCTTTTAAAAATAAGATTTAGGGCTGGGCCCGGTGGCTCACACCTGTAATCCCAGCACTTTGGGAGGCCGAGGCATGTAGATCAGTTGAGGTCAGGAGTTTGAGACCACCCTGGCCAACATGGTGAAACCCCATCTCTACTAAAAATATGAAAATTAGCCAGGCGTGGTCGGTACCTGTAGTCCTGGCTACTGGGGAGGCTGAGACAGGAGAGTCACTTGAACCCCAGGAAGCGGAGGTTGCAGTGAGCCAAGATCATGCCACTGCACTCTAGCCTGGGCAACAGAGCGAGACTGTCTCAAAAAATAAAAAATAAAAAATTAGCATTAGGTGCATGAATGTTTACAGATAGGAAAAAACCTGGCTTAAACCTTTCTCTTGTGACAGGCTCTGGGAAGTAGATAGAACACAATGTTTTTCTAACTACTGTCTCAATCACCGATCCCCCATGGGGTACAATGCTAAGAATATACCCATGGTGCGGGAGGTGGAGCTTCATGCTGCTTTACCTGCTGCTGGGGTGGGGTGCGTGGGGGTGTGGCTCCTTCCCTGAAAGATGACACTATCTCCTAGCCTGGCAGGGAACAGGCTGTAGGTCAGATGCACCCAGCCGATCTTGTTTCCAGCGCTTTCCTGGCTGGAATGGCTCTCGCTCTGCAGTGGTGTGCTGCACCGCGGAAGAAACAAGGCGTTCTTCATGGCAGTCAGACCTGGCATGCTAGATGTGCTTTTCATCCCACTTCTGTGCTGAGAGTTTGCTTAATTAGTAAAATAAAATAAAATAAAATCTTAAATCAGAGAAATTACTGGGTATAATCCCACAGCAAGTGAAATGTCAAAGGCTGACATTTGGAAACAGCATTGTCAAGCAGAGTTTTAGCCAAAACCTGTGTGACAGCTGAGCCCAGAGTCCAAAAGAAACTACCAGGGGGAGGCGGCACTTGCTGCCGGAGTGCCCTCTGCTGTGTGCGAGGAGGAGGGATTGCGGGCACCTCTCACCAGGAAGATGGGCTTCTGCCCAGATGTCGGGATTAGTGGCATCGTCCCACAGTAGGGGTCTCACTCTCTGCTGCTGAGGAAGTGGCACTGTCACCCGGTAGGAGTGTGTCCCCCGCTCCTCTCATTTTCCATGCACTGGCCAGTCTGTGCTGCTTTCCTCCCCAGATGCCCTCCGTTCCCTTCAGCCCCTTAGCTCCTGTCTGCCGTGGACTCACTGTTCCATGAGGCTCTTGGTCCCGCTTCAGTACAGTTTTCTCCATTTAAAGTCACGTCCCCTGTGGGGAATCTCACTGCCGTTTCACACTGTGTGTATTGTGGAAATAAGGTTCTTCCTGTTGCCCAAACATAGCGTGAGGATTTTAAAGTACGCTGCTTCAGCCTGGGCCCTCCCCACTCTCTCCCAGGCTCCCTGTGCCCATGCCTGTGTTTCTGTCTTCCCCCGTCCCAGGTGAGGCTGCAGGGTCACGTTGCACACGTGGCCCACTCTGTGCAGAGTGCTTGGAGGGAGGCCGCTAAGACTTGGTGGGTTTCTTTCTGATGTGGGGGTACAGTCTATGAAGACAGAGCAGGGTTTCTCAGCCGGGAGTGGTTGTCCTGTGGCCTGGGTCCCTCTATTGTGGAGACCTGTTCCTGGTAGCATGTTGAGCAGCACCCCCTCCTCTACCCAGCAGGTGCCAGTAACACTTTCTCTCCTGCCCCAGTTATGACAACCAACAACAACCAAAACTTAGAGCCTGGGAGGTTGAGGCCACAGTGAGCTGTGATTGCACCGCTGCACTCAGCCTGGGCAACAGAGCGAGACTCTTATTCATTCATTCATAAATAAATGAATAAAGCTAAAAACATAAAATTTGTTCATGTATGAGATTTTACTCAGTGGCTCACTTGTCAGTTTTTAATAAAGCAGTGTGTTCCCTTGAATCTCTGCTGAAATGGAAGCGTGTCAGCATGCTGTCCTCCGGCTGGCCTCTAGCTCTGCACCCCCACAGGTGCCGCTCTGCATCTGGGCTGGGAAACAAGGTCTGGGCTGGCACCTGCCCCTGGTGGAGACACAGCTGGAGGCCACCTTGCCGGAGGCCAGAGTTTGCCACTGTACTCCCCTCTTGCTGTGTCCTTGAGCTGTCCTTGGGGGCTGGGCACACAGATGAACTTACGACCACGTTGGTGCACATGGTGGTGGGACAGGTTTGGGGGGGATGGCCTGGCAGAGACAGGTGGTGCTGTCCCCTCCCCGACCTGTGTAACACTGATGGCCGCTTATGGGAGCAGCCAGGTTAATTTGCAGCCACGCTGTGGTGCCTGGGACGGTGCAGTGTGAAGTGCCGGCTCCTCCTGCCTCCCTTCCCTTGTGCGGATCCCTACAGATCAGTGCAGTCCTGCTGTTCCACAGTCCAGGGCAGCCTTGGAGCCCCTGTGCTGTGTCCAGGTACACCCATGGCTAGCCAGCCTTGCGAGGACAGCCCAGGCCCATTACGGTTCTTGCTGGCCCCGAGTCTGGTGATTATGACCTTTTTCCCACTGAGTCTTGATTCAAGAGTTTACTTTGTTCTTTGTGAGCCTGCGAGTCTAGAGGGTTCCGTGCTTCAGGGAAGCCAAAGCCTGGTGCTTGCTCCGGCTGCTCAGCCAGCCTCTCGGACACATGAGAACGCTTCTCCACCCTCAGGGCTACAGCCCACCTTCTGCAGAGCTGGGAACCTTAGGCTTCACGTTATGTTTCGCTTGGATTTGTGTCATAGCTGGGCTCGATGGCTCAAACTTGTAATCCCAGCACATTGGGAAGCTGAGACCAGAGGATTGCTTGAGCCCAGAAGTTCGAGGCTGTATTGAACTATGATCGATTGCGCCGCTGCACTCCAGCCTGGGCAACAGAGCAAGACCTTGTTTCCCCGCCTGCAACAAAAAAGTTGTCATCAAAGAAAAATCCATAATCCCGATAGTTTAATGACCATGGTTTCATGTTGTAGTTTTCTTGTTAGTGTCTTCTGTAGCCATGCCTGTAACACTTTTGCGATGTTAGTATCTGTAACAAATTTTTTTTTTTTTTTTTTTTTTTGAGACAGAGTCTTGCTCTGTCACCAACGCTGGAGTCAAGTGGTGTGATCTCGGCTCACTGCAACCTCCGACTCCCGGGTTCAAGCAATTCTCCTTCCTCAGCCTCCCGAGTAACTGGGATTACAGGCATGCGACACCACACCTGGCTAATTTTGTATTTTTTTTTTTTTGAGATGAAGTTTCGCTCTTGTCCCCCGGGCTGGAGTGCAGTGGGGCGATCTCAGCTCACTGCAACCTCTGCCTCCCGGGTTCAAGCGATTCTCCTACCTCAGCCTCCTGAGTAGCTGGCATTACAGGCGTCCGCCACAATGCCCAGCTAAATTTTGTATTTTTAGTAGAGACTGGGTTTTACCGTGTTGGCCAGACTGGTCTTGAATTCCTAACCCTGCCTTGGTCCCCCAAAGTGCTGGGATTACAGGCCTGAGCCACTGTGCCCGGCCTAATTTTGTATTTTTAGTAGAGAAGGGGTTTATTCATGTTGGTCAGGCTGATCTTGAACTCCCGACCACAGGGGATCCACTCGCCTCATCCACCCAAACTGCTGGGATTACAGGCATGAGCCACCATGCCCGGCCGTTTTTAGCGTTTAAAAGGATTGCAGCTTTGCTGGTGACAGTCCCTCTGTCCTGGCACAGACGCAGGGGGAGACCCTGTGTCTTCAGACAGCATGGACTTCAGGACTCTACTGAGAGATGGAGTCGAGCTCTCCAGGGTTCTTTGAGTCGGGAGTTGTATCGGAAACCACCATCAGCGCGCCTGAGCTCACCTCGCGTTGTTCTTCTGTAGTGCGGGGGGCCACTGCCACCACCATGAGGACACGTTGGGGTCTGGGGAGGGATTGTTATGGCAGTGGGTGCACCTTGCACGTCTTGCCGACCTAGCTTTGCACGCTGATCTTCCCTCCGTGCCCGCTTACGTTGTTAACTGGGTTTCTGCCCTCCCTCCTCTCCTTCGTATTTCTGTGTCTCATTGACAAGTGTTCTGTAGTCGCTTTGTTGACAGTTGCCAAACTGCTTTCCAAAAACATTTCCACTGCAATCCCGGTTTTTGGTGCCAGCCGCAGTGGTGTGAGTACGCTCGCTTTATTATAGTCTTGCCAGCACTGGGCGTCTCTGTGTATTGTAAACACACGCGATCATCACTCTTATCTCTCCATCCCCCCCCCGACAATTAAAGATGTGCCGTGCTATCTCTGCTCAGGTTACCTTGGCCTTGGGATGAGTTGGCTGGAGGGTCAGGCAGCGCGAGGGAGAGGAGGAGGGCGAGGCGCTGCCCGGTGGAATAGCGGGGAGCCATGGCACGGGCGGGACTCAGGAGAGGAGGCCGGCAGCTCACAGCGGACCGCGGGGCTCAGCTGGCCTGCCCTGTGCTTGGGGTTTGTTTTTGAGCGTTGAGATGAGGTCCTTAAACCTTAGTCCGTGCATTGAGAGCAAGGCAGCTGCCTTGAGCCTTACTTCCTTTTTCCTCTTTGTCGCCTAGTATGACGCCGTGCCCATCCAGTCCAGCGTGGTGTTATGTTCCTGCCCATCCCCATCAATGGTGAGGACCCAGACTGAGTCCAGCACGCCCCCTGGCATTCCTGGTGGCAGCAGGCAGGGCCCCGCCATGGACGGCACTGCAGCCGAGCCTCGGCCCGGCGCTGGCTCCCTGCAGCATGCCCAGCCTCCGCCGCAGCCTCGGAAGAAGCGGCCTGAGGACTTCAAGTTTGGGAAAATTCTTGGGGAAGGCTCTTTTTCCACGGTGAGTACTTGCTGCTGCTGTGTGTCAAATGCACGTGATTTCCTTGGGGAGGCTCACCTTCCTCGGGGCTTGCCGGAGACTCCAAGCAAGGCTGGTGTCCTTCCGGGCAGGAGGTCTCAGGCCCCTTGAGGGGTGTCACCTGTTGTGAAGGCCACTTGAGTCTTTGGGGGCTGGGTACCCCCCAAGCAGATGACGTGATGAGTGTGGCTAAATATTTAACCTGGTTTTGTAGATGAGAACGTTAGACACATCTCTTGATGGTCTGCGGAGGTTTTTTCTAATGTAGTTAATTTCATTTTAACCTGGCATCAGTAAGTTACATTCTGTGTCCTTGTGTCTCACTGGCAGGGCCCTGGGAAGCTATTCTTTTTCTTAGATTGAAAGTTAGTATCTCTCCAGAGGTTTTTGGGGACATTTATTGACCTCTTCTTATTTCTCTGTTTTGTTTTCTTAAATACCTAAAACAGTACGCTCTGGACATTTGCTGGAGACACAGCCTCCAGATTCTTGTGTTCCGAGTTTCACAAACAGGAGAATTGTCGCAGTACTGTCAAGTCACACTTGTTACCTGTCTTCGGGGTGTTTTTTCCTCTGAAAGCAAAGAAATGAAGGTTGAAAGCAGCTGACATGGGACGTTTTGCTGACGTGGGACCCATGAAGCCGTGTGTGGTTGTGGATTTAGTGAAGGTTGTAACAGGTTCAGGGGAGGCCTGAGCAACTTGGGGTGCACTGTCTCCATCTGGGCCTCTATAAAGAGACAGAGTCCCGTGCCGCCACTGTGGTCGCCAAGGTGGCCGCCGTGTGTGTGCTAGGGCCATTCCAGGGAGCCCTGGGGGCACCTCACTCTGGAGGGCCTGGGTGAGTTCCTGAATAATTCTTTCTTGCCTGACCTTTGTGAAGAAACCGTATGTGAGGTTTATTTTCCTTTTTTCTCTTTTTTACACATATGAAATATTTCACAATGCAAAGAAAAACATGAAATATAGCTTACCCATATTCCCAACATATTGTTTTAATTAATGTTAACTTTTGCTGCCCTTACACTTTAGATTTTTTAAATTGCAGGTTTTATGAAATAATTTTTTATAAAAGGATTATGCCCTCATGAAAAATACCTTCAACCATGAGACTAGTCCCCAAAGTTTTGGGGACTCAGATCCTTTCAGAAAGAAGAAACTCTTTGGAAAACCTTGGGCATTCTGCATGGCTGCTTACAACCACCCAGTGAAAGAACAGGCCTCCTCTTTTCTCAGCTTTACCTGTTTTTTGAGGCAGAGTCTTGCTCTGTCACCCAGGCTTGAGTGCAGTGGCATGATCATAGCTCACTGCAGCCTCGACTTCCCGGGCTCAAGTGATCCTCTTACCTCAGCCTCCCAAGTAGCTGCAGTTACAGGAATGCACCACCGTGCCCAGCTAATTTTAAAATTTTTTGTAGAGACAGGGTCTCACTTTGTTGCCCAGACTGGTCTTGAACTCGTAGGCTCAAGTGATTCTCTCCTCAGCCTTGCAAAGTGTTGGGATTACAGGCGTGAGCCACTGTGCTTGGCCTCAGTTTTACTTCCTTATATTCCTCTTTTTAATTTAACTTTATTTTATTATGTATGTATTTATCCTTTTAGAAACAGGGTCTCGCTCTGTCACGTAGGCTGGAGTGCAGTGGTGTGATCACAGCTCACCGCAGCCTTCACCACCTGGGCTTCAGCGATCCTCCTGCCTTAGCCTCCTGAGTAGCTAGGACCACAGGCATGTGCCACCATACATGGCCCTTAACATTTATCTTGACTGAAAAAGGAAGACTCATCCGTGAAATTGCCTGTTTCCCTGGGTTCTGGAGATGGGTGGAGAGCAGGCACTGTCCCTCCAGGGGCTGTGGTCCGTGTCTTCCTGAACCTGCACCAGGGAGGTGCCCAGGAGAGCACGGTGAGCCGGAGGCTCCTCCATGGGGCTCTTTGGAATCCACAGTACTGGGTCTCAGATTACATGTGTTACCCTCAGTTCTTTCTCAGCTTTCCTGAAATGGAGATCACATAAAAGTTGATTTCCAGGAGAGGGGGAAAGGACAGTGATAGGAGGCTGGGCAAGAGCCAGGTGCAGCACCGGAGAGCCAGGAGGCCCCCTGAGGACGGTCACAAGCTCCAGGGAGGGACACGTCACACGCCATTCTCTGGAAGAGGATCCTTCCTTCTTGTAGGAAACCTGCTTGTGAAGTGTTGAGTTTAGGCAACAGAAAGATCACATCAGTATCCCCTTAGAAAGGGTTCCACTAAATATCAGTGCTCGTTCACAATTCTTTCTTCCTTTTTTCTACTTATGAAGCTAGCACGTGCTCTTGTGGAGAAACGTGACCTCACAGAAACACATGAGCTAGAGAGGGGAGCCCTGCCCGGCCCACTTCCCCTTTCTCCCCGGCAGCTGAGAGCCATCCATGCATGGCATATTCCTCTGAGAAGATCTTGAGTATGTAGAGTCCCCAGAATCCAACTTCGTTCTTCTTGAGTGCCACGGGGCGTCTCACATGGTGCTTTCCAGGATCTCTTCTGACGTGTCCCATCAGGAGTCCTGCCCCGATTGCGGCTCACAGCCCGGGGCCAGGTGGACCTGGCCCTGTGGCCTCCTGAAGGTCTTCCTGCCAGCCCCCAGGAATGTCACGGGACAGGTTCCCTCTGCTCCCTGCTCCTCAGGCCGTCCCCCCGTGGGTGTCTTAGGAGACACTTGTGTACCACTTGGTGGTGGTGGGGCCTCCCTGGCACAGCTGTCTCACGCTCTCTGGCTAAACTGTGGGCCCACCAGGAATCTCCAGTCTGGTGCCTCAGGGTGTGCCCCAGGCTATTCCGAGCGGAGGGTCTCTCCCCTGTTTGGGATGCCTGCCCTGCTGGAGTGCTCTGTCTCGGAGGTGGGGTTTGAGTGCAGGGCTCAGGGGTGCTAAGGAGAGGACAGGGCAGGAGGCCTGCTGCATCCCGGGAAGGTGGCTCCCTCTTGTGGGCACGCAGGGCCATGCGTTGTTGGTTTAGCTCCCTCTGTCCTTTACAGCCAGGCTCTCTTCATGGTATCCGCGAGCGCCATCATACGAAATGTGTGATAACAGTTATTTCCAAAAACGAAACTTCAGGGCAGCCTTTGCAATGAATGTATACTAGAAGGACATATTGTTGTCACAGAAGCCCCTGTGCCCTGCCACTTGTGGTGGCGCCACTGTCTTCCTTCTGTTGGTGAAGGGCGTGGCAGTCGAAGAGGCTCCTGAGTTTATACTTGTGTTGCACCGTTAGGACTATTAGCAGCTGATCAAGAAGCTTCTGGAAACAATGGAGAGATGGATATGTTTTCTCTTAGCTGTTAGAACACATCAACACGAGCATTGGCTTTTAGCTCTACTTGTCAGTACAAGACCCAAAATATTTCACTGTAGATTCAAGCCTTCAGTGGGGACAGGAAGCGTGCGTGTGGGGCAGAGGGACTCGTCAGACCCAGTGTCCTGGTTATTACATTGTGTGTTTCTTTTTCTCCTCTTCTTTCCAAACCAGGTTGTCCTGGCTCGAGAACTGGCAACCTCCAGAGAATATGCGAGTGAGTATGGGCTGCAGGGAGCTGTGCGTCTGGGAGCAGGGCCAGCGGCTCCGTGCAGGGCGGCCGGGGTGGCAGGGCCGGTGTTTCTCTGCTGATTTCAGGGTACAGGACACTGTTGGCTTTAGAGACCACCGGGCTGGTGTGTACAATGTTTGAAAGACTTTAATTTGTACCAGTTACCTTTGTGAGTCATGTCTTTAGTGTTTTTTGTTGTTTCTGATAGTAACTCACTTCTCTCTCACCTGAAGTTAAAATTCTGGAGAAGCGACATATCATAAAAGAGAACAAGGTCCCGTATGTAACCAGAGAGCGGGATGTCATGTCGCGCCTGGATCACCCCTTCTTTGTTAAGCTTTACTTCACATTTCAGGACGACGAGAAGCTGTGTATCCTTTGCGTGGTTGGTGCCGTCTGAAGCCACACCAGTCACCCCTCTCACTTGGAATCAGACCCTGTGTGTTCCCACAAGCAGCCCCCGCTCCCTGCCGAGTGGGGTCCCTCAGGCCGCTGACATTCAGGGAGGCAGCCGAGGCAGCGCCAGGGTGTGGCTGTGAGTCTGCACAGGACGTTACCTCCCGGAGAAGCCACTGATGTGGCTCCAGCACAGTCCTCTCTGCTGCGGCTTGCTTGGTCGGTGTCCCTTGCTCCCCTAGAGCGCCATCTTTTCTGTTATTAAACCTTGGCTCCGGAATCTGGGAGGCAAGGCCCGGTGGAAGTTGGGGTGGGCCCCACCTCTGCCCCATCCAGCTGACCTGTGGGCCTGCCAGTGGCTGGGCTGGCCACGCCACACCGTCGTCGCCCCCAGCAGGTGCAGTCTGCATCTGCCCTTCTCCTCCCCCGCCACCCTCCAAGCTGGCCCAAGTGTCGTGGCCTCCCCATCCTGCCTGTGGAGGGGCCTGAGTCCTCCCACCTGTCCTCCCCGTCTCTCCCCAGCACCCGGCTCTTCTGTGTTAGAGCTTTGTTCTGGCCTGCTCCCACTCTCAGCACCATCCTGCAGCTCCTTCGGCTGCCGGCGGAGTGTGTGTGCTCTCTCTGTTTGGAGGTGCTTGCCAAGTGCAGGTTGATGGGTGATGGAGATGCGCTGGTATGCCGGGTGGCGTCTCTGCCCACGAGAAGCTTCGATTTTGGTGGAGGAGCTGGACGTGCACTGACGATCCGTGTCAGAGGCTTCCCGGCAGCAAGATGTGCTGCCAAGAGTCTTAGGGCTGGGTAGGGGCTGGCGGCAGTGTGGGGCTCTTTCAACTCCTGGGCAGGAGTGTGTGGGGGGGCATGAAAGGCTGTGGTGGGCTGGGCCCCTGAGCCGTGGCAGCCTGGCACTGACTCTGGACTTCCTTCTCTTTGTGGCAGGGAACGTGGGGTTTGCTGTGGCTTCTCCTAGGCCAGGCGGGAGAACGGGCAGGAGAGCAGGGGCAGGGGCCGCGGTCGAGGTCTGATGAACAGACCGGTCAAGAGAATGGAGTCAGGGGCAGCTCCTGGGAGGTGGCCCTGAAGCCTAGTGCCACCTGAAGCAGCGGTGTCTGCTGCTGAGCTGGGAGAGACCGGGGCGGGTGCTGGGCTGGCATTTCATGCATCCGCTGGTGCCGCCATTCAGGTCTGAGTGGGCACTTAGGTGCTGCCAGCAGAGCTCCAGGAGGAGTCAGGGCCGTGAGGACTTTCACAGCGAGCTGGCAGGCTGCCCAGAGGTTGGCTCCTCTGTGAGTGGAGCCTGGGTTCCCCCAGTGCAGGGGTGAACACGAGGAGGGGCCCACCGAGGAGAGGAGATGGTGATGGGGTGTTGCTCCCGAGCTCAAATGATGGAGACCCGGAGGCCACGGGATCAAACAGTTTCTGATGGAGGGTGCTGGCTGCCCACGCAGGGGTTATGAAGCGGTCAGGTGCACACAGCCTGACCCGTGGATCTGCCCTGTGCCAGTTGTTGATGGTGGGTAGGCAGTTTCTTGGGGGGACTGTTCAAGGAAGAGTAAGAGGTGAGGAAATGGAGACGACGCAAGGTGCTTCCCTGGGATTTTGCCTAGAGAGGAGCGGGGCAGTGGCTGAGCAGCTGCCAGGCACGTGGCCTGGAGCGGGCTTTGCTGTTGGTTCGTGGAAGGTTGTAGAGAATGCTGGCCTCCAGGCAGGCCTGCTGTCCTCCAGTGTCATCCCTGTTCCTGCCTCTGTCTCCCGCTCTCAGTGGCTTCTTCACGGTATGTTCTGTCTATCACCTTCACGTGCCCCGGGGCCCTGCATGTCTCTGCCCCCGTTTGAGCCACGGAAGTCCCTCTGGGCTTCCCGCAGAGCCCTTGGAACACGGCTGCTTGTTGGTTGTGAGGCTGCAACAGAATTGCACACGCTTGACCTCTCCCATCCTCTCCTCCCGGGGGCTCAGAGTCCAGAGGAGAGCGAATCTTGCTGACTGATTTCCAAATGGGATTGGCCAGAGCGGTGCAGGTAGTGGGAAGTCCAGGTCTTTGTCCAGTGGTCCATGTTGCCCTTCGTCATTAAGTCAAATTCCAAAGCCCCGGGAGGTTGTGAAGGTTCACTCGCCCCTGACAGGAACGAGACCCAGGGACTTCTGCCCCACCAGGCATCCTCGGTGTGGGTTGTATTTAGAGATGGGCCTGGACAGGGGCCACTTTGGGCAGCCTTGGTTGCAAGTCCCTTCCCTTCTGGGTTTCTCTTCGTTGCCCTGAAGCTTCAGGTTCATCCTTGGTGGGAGATGATGGTGCCCTGGCAAACAGAACTGAGCCGGCAGGCCAGCCTGGCTCTGAGCACGAGCCCCCCTTCCTGGCCTTGAGAGCCACTGCTCAGGGCAGGCAAGGATTTGGGTCCCCGTGTCCTGGGCTGCCAGTAAGTGTGAAGTATCTGGAGGTTTCCGGTAATGGGGATGGACGTTTGCCGCTTGCAGGGGAATCTGTATCTGGGATCCATTTATTGTCGGTCTTAAGTCCTCTTGGAAAAGGAGGCTACAGATGGAGCCATCGTAGGGCAGTGGTGCCCAGAGGAGGGGGCCTCCCAGACACGCTTCATGAGTGTAGAAGTTCACGAAATGGCTTTTGTCTTACAAAGTGTGTCACTTGGCCAGGTGCGGTGGCTCACGCCTGTAATCCCGGCACTTTGGGAGGCCGAGGCGGGCAGATCACAAGGATAAGAGATGGAGACTATCCTGGCCAACCTGGGGAAACCCCGTCTCTACTAAAAATACCAAAACTAGGGGGGCATGGTGGCGCGTGCTTGTAGTCCCAGCTACTCGGGAGGCTGAGGCAGGAGAATTGCTTGACTCCGGGAGGTGGAGGTTGCAGCGAGCCGAGGTAGCGCCACTGCACTCCAGCCTGGCGACAGAGCGAGACGGCATCTTAAAAACAAAACAAAACAAAATGTGTCACTTTATCCACGGAAGGAGCCTGCATGGAAGGGGCAGTGCCACGCGTGGATGCGTAGCACATAAAGCCGGGGTCTCAGGGCAGGGGCTGCCGCGCTCTCCGACCCTGCTCCGCCGGCCCCCAGGATCTTTGTGCATTGAAGCCTGCACGTGAGTTATATGCGCTTTTTGGTCGGGGTCTGTAGGCCCTGTCACCAGCGGTTCCCTTTCACTGAGGCCGTGGACACGGCCAGGGGCCAGAGGGGCAGTCGGGGCTGAGAGGCTCTGTTCCTGTTTCCTCGAGACCATGTAATGGTGTTCTTGATGAGAAAGCCCTCATCATGCTGGTGCCTCGTCTTGGAGCTGGGGCCTGGGATGCCCGGCAGATCCAGTGACATGACTGTCTTGGGCCACAGGTACTTTCAGTTTGCATTGAATTAAAAATTCTTATCAGACTTTTAAGGTTAGTTTTCCAAAAATGACTTTTACGAAATAAAAAACATGAGCCAGGCGTGGTAGCGCGTACCTACATTCCCAGCCACTTGGGTTGGTTAAGGTGGGAGGATCGCTTGAGCCAGGGAGGTTGAGGCTGCAGTGAGCTATGATTGTGCCCCTGCACTCCAGTCTGGGCAACGGAGTAAACCTGTTCCAAAACAAAACAAAAGATTTTTACCCTTCCTTAACTGCACAATATTCAGATTTCGGCCTTAGTTATGCCAAAAATGGAGAACTACTTAAATATATTCGCAAAATCGGTTCATTCGATGAGACCTGTACCCGATTTTACACGGCTGAGATTGTGTCTGCTTTAGAGTACTTGCACGGCAAGGGCATCATTCACAGGTAACCTCGGGGGTGGCTGGGTGGGTTTGCAGGACGTCAGTTTGATGATCAGGGCCAGTGACCGTTTGGCTCACAGGCCACAGCTGATGCCCAGATGGCCCCCGCCCTTGAGGTCAGCCAGGTTGGAGTGCCCCCTGGATGGGTGGGACTGAGATGCCTGCCTATGCCACGGCCTGAGTGCCAAGGCGAGGCCACACGTCCACGGAGCGCTGACGTGGAGAGGCTCTCCTGCCAATACCACATCCAATGGTTGCGTGTCTTTCCCGGCGAGCTAATGATTCTTTTCACCATCTTGACTGATGCTTTTTATCTTTTTTCAGTTGTAGCTTCTGTGTGTACTTCTTTCTGGTCTCATTTTTCATGACTTTCTGATAAAGTCAGCTCAGAAGTGTGCATAGCTTTCATTTTGTGCGTTAAAAATGATAGATTTTACTTCATTCAAAAGCGACTTAGAATGACATGGAGATGTGAGGTGGTGAATCCCTACTGTGTCCAGTCAACACTTGTTGCTTGTGAGCTTTAGGCCTGTAGCCCTGGTTGTCAGCTTGTAAGGATCATACGCATTCATTCGTTCATTTTATTTTCAGCAAAATTTAGAGTACGTAATAATGTTGCTGTTTTAAGTATTTCTTCTCAAATGTGAAAATCTGCTTTTACAGGGACCTTAAACCGGAAAACATTTTGTTAAATGAAGATATGCACATCCAGATCACAGATTTTGGAACAGCAAAAGTCTTATCCCCAGAGAGCAAACAAGGTGTGTGAGTTTTATTTCTAGCAGAGCCTGGCTCTGTGCTTCAGATGGAAAGCGACTTCTGAGGGGTGTTTGCATTGTGTCATCTTCATCAACGACTGAGGTGGGGATACCTTGGCTGTTCTCAAACAGATCTTGAACTTTCTCTGGGCAAGACCCTGCCACGCCAGCAGGTCTTCCTGGGGGGGCCCCAGGCAGTGTGTGTTGGTGTAGAGCGGGAGGTCACTGGTTCTCCTCAGCGCCTGCTCTGGTTCATCCTCCCTGCTCGTCTTCTGGACAGTGTGTGGGGCCACATTCGTACCCAGCCACCCGCGTGCAGGATGTGGAGCCGGTGTGGTCGGCTCCTGGCTCCTCCTGCCTGTATTGCAGGTAGTATCCGGGCGCGCACATCCCTGTACCTCAGTGCCCTCCCTCCGTTACCTGTCTGTCTGTCTCCCTGCTGGCCACGCGCATGTTTGTCATCACAAAGCCTCCGAGTCGTGTTCCCAAGGGTAGTTTCTAGCCTTGGACCATGTTGTGACAACTCCATCGGAGATGTTGCTGAAAGTCCACTCGGGCCAGAGAAGTGGCCTAGGTTGTCTTAGCCGGCTGGGGGGGTCTCGATGCCCTTCAGGTGCTTATTGGGTAGAAATCACAAACTCTGGAGGTGTAAAGAAAGGCAGTTGAAGTTCTGAGGACTGCTCCGGAGTGCTGGGTAGAGAGAAGATAAAGCCTTGGGATGAGGTTTGGGGAAGCTGAAGGCTGCTGTGTGCATTATAAGTGACCTTGAAGATGAACCTCGGGTGATTGCTGGAGTCTGTCTGGGTCAAGAGGCTGGGTCCAAGGGCCTCCAAGTGGTGCATGGGCCTCTGCCTGGGCTTGGGGTGCCCGTCAGAGAAAGGCCTCCATAGAGGGCTCTGTGGGGGTGAGAGGTGCTGGAGCCCGGTTTGGAGGGACGCGAGTGCAGGTTTGTTGGTGGAGGAAAGATTCAGACAGAAGTGACCGTGTTGTTGTAGCTGCTCTCATGTGGAAAAGGGGAACCGTGAGCACAGAGCAGTGGTGGTTCTGGCCTCGTCTCCACGGACGGCCAGCCGGCCCCCAGTAGCTGGAGGAGAGCACAGCTGGGTGGAGAGCAGGCCCTTCAGCAAGGCAGGCACTCTGGACTCAGCTTGGCTTTTCTGTTTCTTAGGAATTGGCCCTGTATTCTGTGTGCTGGGAGGTACCCAGCTGGTGCCTGTGGGGCCTCTCTTGGCACCTTGAGGTAGTTGCTCGTTTCCTCCACCGGGCCTTATCTTTCCCTTCTGGGTGTTTCCAGCCCTGTGTTTTCACACTCGGCTCTGGCTGAGATTCTGTCAGTTGGTGCTTTCATCTCTGCACGGTCATGGAGGCCGTAAGACCTTGTCTTGGATCTGGGAACTTCTCTGAGAATCCTCAAACATCACCCTGGCTGTGCATGGGGGCTCACACCCGTAATCCTAGGGCTTTGGGAGGCTGAGGCAGGAGGATTGTTTGAGGCCAGGAATTTGAGACCAGCCACTGGGCAACATGGTGAGACTCCATATCTACAAAAAAGCCAAAAATCATGCTGGTGTGATGGCACACACCTGTAGTCCCAGCTACTCGAGAGGCTGAAATGGGAGATTGATGATGCAGTGAACTGGGATGATCCCACTGCACTCCAGCCTGGGCAACAGAGCGATCAACTGTTAAAAAATAGTAGTAATAAATAAAAAATAAAAGAAGCCTGTAATCCCAGCACTTTGGGAGGTCGAGGTGGGCAAATCACGAGGTCAGGAGATGGAGACCATCCTGGCTAACGTGGTGAAACCCCGTCTCTACTAAAAATATAAAAACTTAGCTTGGCGTGGTGGTGCGCGCCTGTAGTCTTAGCTACTCGGGAGGCTGAGGCAGGAGAATCGCTTGAACCCTGGAGGCAGAGGTTGCAGTGAGCCACGATCGTGCCACTGCACTCCAGCCTGGGCAACAGAGTGAGACTCCGTCTCATAAGTAAAGAAATAAAAAACATCACCCTTTTGGGGCTAAGATTGAAACTAGCAATCAAGCCGGAGCCTCTTGTTTTCTAAGGTGGCTTAGTCCTGCTGCCATCCGCTGCCTTTTGTAGCCCCGTTCCCCTCCCCGTCCAGTGGCATGCCAGAGTGCGCACCTCCCGCCCAAAGCTGCACAGAGCCAGGGCAGTCTTCCTGGCGTTTCAGACATGCCCTGAAACCTTGATCTGTTTGACTCATTCCTGTTAAATAGTAACCGTCTTACTGACTGGTAATCCTGTTTCTGTGTACACAGTGTAACCTCAACTCCCTCAGTGTTGTCTGTGACAAAGTTGAACCAAACAGGAACTTCTGTCTCGTAAGCTTTCTTAGGATCTGTCAGTGTCTTGCTGTCCTTGTGCTGACTTCCTGCCCAGAGATGAGCCCACAACATTCCATGGGGTCAGGAGCGCTGCGGGCTGGCTCTGCCCCCGGTCAGTCCCGGGAACCGCTCTCTGGGCTGTGCCCACAGCCAGCCTCAGGAACCACCTCCCTGGGCTGTGCTCTGGGCATTTTTCCCTTCATGTGGATTTTCTTTCTTTTTTTTTCCCCCCCTCCATTATTCCAAGGCTTTATTTATTCATAATTTCAACTTTTATTTTAGATTCAGGGGATCCACGTGCAGGTTTGTGACGTGGGTAGAGTTTCTTTGGAATCTGGTATTTGGCACAGGGATAGTCTCGTTGCCCTGTAGCCACTTAAAAAAAAACAGGCATTTAAGTGTGCTGATGAAATAGTGAAATAGCTTGGGCACAGTGGCCCACCTGTAATCCCAACACTTGGGGAGGCCGAGGCAGGTCGATCATTTGCGCCCAGGAGTTTGAGACCAGCCTGGGGAACACGGCAAAACCCTGTCTCTACATAAGATAAAAAACAAAAATTAGCTGGGCGTGCTGGTGCGTGCCTGTAGTCCCATCTACTCAGGAGGCTGAGGTGGGAGGATCACCTGAGCCTGGGAGATTGAGGCTGCAGTGAGCCGTGATCCTGCCACTGCACTCCAGCCTGGGCGACAGAGCAAGAGCCTGTCTCTGGAAAAGAAAGAAGAAATCATGAAATAAACCTTTGCTTTTTGGTAGCAGGAGGCTAAAAGTCTTTACATCATTGTAAACCAGGGCCAGTTGCTTGTGCGTATAGATGAGTTGGTGGTTCTTTTCCCCTTCTTTGAGGAAAAGGAAAAAACTATAATTTATGTGGCGGATTAATTTTAATAACTTATTTTCTGTTTGAGGTAGTTCAGTATCTTGGAATATATTCCTGCGTTGACTTCTTTTGTGCAGAGATGGCTTCCCCAAAACACCTTCAAATCTAGAATAAAAGTGTTGATGGGAGCAAGGCATAGAGAGGTTCCTTACCCGTGCAGCAGCTGTGCCATGCCCTCCTGCTAGAGGGAGGCAGGTTTTCCCATCGTTCCTGTGGGGTGGGTAGGGTGGCCCCCGTGTCTGCAGGGGGAGGTGGTGGGAGATGGAGCAGGGCAGTGGTGTGGGCTTGGGGGATTGAGGAGGACCTCCTGGCAGAGAGGACTTCTGCCTCCTCTCCTTGTACAGGAGCCTGTGGATGTATCTTGGTGAGGGCAGCTGACTCAGAGTAAGCTTCCCACCTGGGCTGTCTCTGGCCTGTGCCCTCTATGCAAGAAGCTCGGGGAGCTCGGGGTGTCCTTGGAGGTTCAGACTTGGAGTGGGGTTTGGAAACCTGTGTTCTGACCTGTGCAGGCCTTTCTGGCATGCAGCCAGGTGTGGAGGCAGCACTCACCAAACAGGAAGGAGAGGAAGGCCACAGGTGTGGGCAGGGCTGGGTGGACAGGGTGGACGCTGTGGGCTTCAGGTGTGGGCGGGGCTGGCTGGAGAGGGTGGATGCCGTGGGCTTCAGTCACTACAGTGGCTCCTCTGTCCCCATCTGTGCATGGCCATCGTCCAGACCCTCAGACTAGCTGCCATCGCGCTTCCCACTGTGCTGTGGACTCCAGACGCTCTCCTGAGGGCCACAGCTGCCTTGAGCTTGCCGCCATTCTAGCTTAGGCTGGATCACCCACCCCCGGCACAGAGAGGAGCTGCCTTCAAGACGCATTTTCCTGCATGATGGAAAGTGGAATTTGCACAATAAAAGAGAGAGTCCCCATTCTCCCATCACCAAGAGCAGCTCTTCCCATCTTCACATGGTTTATTTTGGTCTTTTCCAGATTGGCATTCATTTAGGATTGGCTATGATGCATGGGGCTGGGGAGAATTACTGCTTATTGTAAAAAATTCACTCGGTGCTAGTGACCTGATGCCCAGCATCCTCAGTGGGTTTTCCCTGTAAAAATTCCAGTATGTGTCGCTAAAATACGAATCTTTTTAAAAGCGTAACCACAATACCATACAGTTTGATACGTAACAATGAACAGTAATTGCTTAATATCTCAAAGCGTCCAGTCAGAGTTATATTTCCAGTTGTCTCATGTACATCATAATGTTTTGTTGCTCACTTGAACAGGATTCAAATAAGTTTTGCACAATTTCATGTTTAAATTTTTTCTTTTTCTTTTGCCATTAAATACTCTCCTATCCAAACACATGTATTTTAATCTGTAGCTTCCCCCATTTTTATTTTTTCCCTTGCAGTTTGTTGAAGAAACAGGTCATTTGCATCTGTGTGGCGTTGTTGAACGTGGTCCTCTCTCCTGGCCACTACATCACATTCAGAGTTGGTTCTGCCCTCCCTGTTCAGAGACTGGTGGTGGGTGTTCTTTATCTGGCATCTCTCTGTGACAGCAGCAGCATTTGTGGCCATAATTGGCCTAAATTCATGAACTCATTAGAGAGTGCAGAAAGGTCACAGCCTGATGCATTCACGAGATGCAATTCATTAAAGAGAAACTTCTCCCCAGCAACTTTTGGGTTAACTCGTGGTATCATCTGTAAAGGAAAAGTAGGATAAATGCTTCTTTCCCCTTTTCATGCCATTTTTGAAAACCACACATTGGTTCACCATTCTCTTCCAATGATGATTAATTCATTAAAAAGTTATTACCCTTCCTCACACCATACACAAAAGCTCACTCCAGGGCCAGGCGCAGCGGCTCACACCTGTAATCGCAGCACTTTGGGAGGCTGAGGCGAGTGGATCACCTGAGGTCGGGAGTTCGAGACCAGCCCGGCCAACGTGATGATACCCTGTCTGTACTAAAAATACAAAATTTATGGCTGGGCGTGGTGGCTCACCCCACCACGTGGGATTCCAAAGTGTAATCCCAGCACTTTGGAAGGCTGAGGCAGGCGGATCGCCTGAGATCAGGAGTTCGAGACCCGCCTGACCAACATGGTGAAACCCTGTCTCTACTGAAAATACAGGTGTGTTTTTAGCTAGGTGTGGTGGTGCATGCCTGTACTCCCAGCTACTCAGGAGAATAACTTGAACCTGGGAGGCGGAGGTTGCAGTGAGCCGAGATCCACACTATTGCACTCCAGCCTGGGCAACAAGAGCGAAACGCCATCTCAAAAAAAAAAAAAAAAAAAAGCCAGGTGACTCCTGTAATCCCAGCTACTTGCGAGGCTGAGACAGGAGAATCGCCGGAACCTGGTAGGTGGAGGTTGCGGTGAGCCAAGGTCTTGACACTGTGCTGCAGCCTGGGCAACAGAGGAAAACTCCATCCCTGTGCCTCCCATCTCCCCGCCTCACCAAAAAAAAAAAAAAAAAAAAAAAAACAACCGGGTGACTCCAGGCCGGGCGCGGTGGCTCACGCCTGTAATCTCAGCACTTTGGGAAGCTGAAGCGGGCAGACCACTTGAGGTCAGGAGTTCGCGACCAGCTGCCCATCTCTAGTAAAAATACAAAAATTAGCCAGGCATGGTGGTGTGCGCCTGTAATCCCAGCTATTTGGAGTGGGGGCTGAGGCAGGAGACTCACTCGAACCTGGGAGACGGAGGTTGCAGTGAGGCGAGATCGCACCACTGCGCTCCAGCCTGGGCGGCGGAGTGAGACTCCATCTCAAAAAAAAAAGTTCACTCCGAATGCATTAGAGGTCTGAATGTAAGGGCGAAGACTGTGACACTCTTAGAAGAAATTATAGGATTAAATGTGACAATTGGGTTAGGCAGTGTTTTCTTAGATACAGTGCCAAAAGCATAAGCAACCAAGAAAAGGATGAGTTAGATTTATATCAAGTTTAAGCACTTTTGTGCTTCAAGTGATATCACGAAAGTGAAGAGACCCACCAAACAGGAGACACGATCTGCTAATCATCTACCTGATATGGGACTTGCATCCAGAATGTAAGGAACTCAGAGGGAGAAAAAAAAAAATAAAGCACGGAACAAAGGGTATGACTAGACGTTTTTCCAAGGGAGAGATACAGAAATGGCCCATAAGCACATGCAAAGTTCCTCAACATTATTAGTCATTAGGAAAATGCAAATCAAAACCACAGGGTGATACTACCTCACACCCACCAGGAGGGCTGTGATGAGAAGACAGATAATAACAAACGTTAGCAAGGATGTAGGGGACTGGAACCCACGTATGCCGTGGGTGGGAATGCCAGATAGTACAGCCACTTTGGAAAACAGGCTGGCAGCTCCTCAGAAGGAAACAGAATTACCATATGACCCTGCAGTCCCACTCCTAGGTATGAACCCACAAGAAATGAAAACACACATTCAGACAAAAACAGGTGCTAGAATGCCCATAGCATCATTCACAATAGCCAAAAGGTGGAAACGACGCACGTGTCATCAAATGAGTGGATGAACGAGTGGCGTGTCCACACAACGGGGGAATCTTCTCCAGCCCTAAGGAGGGATGAGGCACCCGTGCATGCTGCCATGCAGATAGGCCTTGAAAACAGTGCCCTCAGTGAAAGCCTGCCGGGATCTGAGAAGGGATGGCATCGAGTCTAGAGATGAGCTTCCGAGGCGTTACCATTGTTAACCCATGTTAAGTCTTCTGAGCCATCACCGTGGGCTGTCTTTCTGTTTATTTAGATCTTTCTTTCAAAAACACTTTGTAGTTTTCAGAGTATAAGCTTTATGCGTCTTTTGTGACATTTATTCTTATTTGTTTTTAATGTTATTCTAAATAGAGTTATTGGCCGGGCACGGTGGCTCACACATGTAATCCAGCACTTTGGGAGGCCAGGGTGGGTGGATCACCTAAGGTCAGGAGTTGGAGACCAGCTGAGGTGGGAGTATCGCTTGAACCCGGGAGGCGGAGGAGGTTGCAGTAAGCTGACCTCAGACCGCTGCACTCCAGCCTGGGCAACAGAGCGAGACTTTGTCTCGGGAAGAAAAAAAAAAAATAGAGTTGTGAATTTTCTTCCCTTTTTTTTCCTTTTTCTGTTTTGGTTTTTTTTTGTTTGTTTGTTTTTTGTTTTTGAGACGGAATTTCGCTCTTTTTGCCCAAGCTGGAGTGCGGTGGCGCGATCTCGGCTCACTGCAACCTCCGCCTCCCGGGTTCAAGCGATTCTCCTGCCTCAGCCTCCCGAGTAGCTGGGATTACAGGCGCCCACCACCACGCCCGGCTAATTTTTTGTGTTTTTAGTAGAAACGGGGTTTCACCACGTTTATGGATAACATGGTCTTGAACTCCTGACCGCAGGTGATCCGCCTGCCTCGGCCTCCCAGAGTGCTGGGATTGTGAATTTCATTTCTGGGTTGCTCCTGGAAATTGTGCGGAAATGCAGCTGGTTTTTCCTGCCCCGCACCCTGCTGAGCTCTCGTTAGTTGTAATAGCTTCTCAGTGGAGTCCGCAGGACTTTGTGCACACAGGATCCTGTCATCTGTGATTCGAGCTAGTTTTATTTCTTCCCTTTCAACCTGGCTGCCTTTTGTCTTCTTCCCTAATTGTCCTGGCTGAGACCTCTAGTTCGGTGTTGGCTGGATGTGGTGAGCCGGGCGCCCTGGTCTTAGGGAGAGCGTGCAGTTTTTGACCATCGAGCATGATGTTGGCCGTAGGCCGTGCGTGCCCTTTGTCAGACTCTGGGCCCTCCCTTCTGTGCCTCGGCTATTCCATATTTTTGTCCTGTAGAGGTGGGGAATTTTTGTTAGCTGCATTTTCTGCATCTGTCGAGATGATCCTGTGTTTTCCTTAGTGCTTTATTCTAATGAGATGCAATGCATTGCTTTTTGTATTTTGAACCAACCTTGCACTGTGTCATACATCCTCTTGGTCATGAGGCCTAGTCCTTTTTAGACGTTGCTGCATTTGGTTTGCTGGTGTTTCGTCCAAAGGGTAGTCACGTTTTGTGGAGCGTTTTTCTGTGCTGCTTTGTGGGTTTATGGATAAGATGGCAGCCGGCACCCTTGGCTTTGAAGAGAGTGTGGGTGTCTCGTGAGCTCAGGATCACTTCTTCAGGTCGTCCCTCCCACTGCCCCTCCAAGTATGACTGGCAGATCTGGGGGACTATGGGTGGTCCATGGAGTTTCTTTGATGAGGGTGGAGACAACAACCCAGCCGAGACCCCACTGTCTCTTTCCCCAGCGTCGGTAGTCCCGTGGCATGCGGGGGCAGCAGCAGCCAGTGCGGGGCTCTGGGCCCGAGTTTCCAGCAGCTGGAGGGGCGTGAGCTTTGGCCGGTCTCTGAGCTCCCAGGGAGAAGTAACTAGGTGGTCTCTGAGGTTTCCTAACGCTGTGTCTGGGACTCTGAGCTCGGATGTCACAGATAGAAGTCAGGGGATCTGTGAGGCTGGATAGGAGGAAATTACTAATTTTCACTAACCTTTCAGCAAAGCGTACCATTTCCTTCCATTATGAACATCAGCAACAAACGTCTGTCATCAGAAGTCTCAGGTGTTCCCATGTCCTGCCGCAGGGGTCCCGTCACGGTAGTGACGCCATGCCAGTTGTGCCGAGCACCGCTGCCGGGTTCCTGCGGCGTGACCTGCTGCTGTGTCGTGCAAGTCACATAGTACTACATCACAGATCCATTCCTTCAATAATTTGATACGTGTAGTGGATTATAATTGCTTTCTCCTACAGTCCCGTGTATTTTATGCATTTGGAACATTATTCCGAGGGTAGCCATCTTCTCCACGCTCTAGCGGCGCTGTCTGTCTCTGGATTAAACTAAGGACAGATGTCCTTTTCCAAGGGGGTGACTTTGCGTATGCCCAGAGGCTCGGAGTCCCACCTTTAGGAAGGTGTGGCAGAGGAATCGAGGGTGAGGGTGGGCAAGCCCTGAGGAAAGGAGGGAGGGTGGGAAGACCCTTGGGGAGCTAGGAGGAGCTGAGGTTGGAGAGGGCAGGGAGGGATTCCAGGAGATCCGAGCCCGTAGCTTGCTTGCAGGAAGCTTGGAACAGCAGCAGCAGCAGCAGCAGCAGCAGCAGCGAGGGTCCTGACAGCACGGCGGCTCACTGTGTAGCGCTCATCCGAGAGATGGGGTGGGTGTTGGCCTCACGGACTTGCTCTGTGCGCACTGTGGCTGTTTAAAAGCACATACGGCTCCGTGTGCTGCACGACGACCTCAATCATTTCATTATGCATTGTATACATCTCTCCAGAGGACAAAAACCTAGACTTTTTAATAATGGCATTTAAAAAAGTACAAGTCACAAAAGCAACACTCGATGATAGTAAAGAACAGAAACGCTGAATATGTAGGTGGAGCAAGTGGCGTCCCGTCCCGCCAGCAGACGCGGCCCTCGTTGCTGTGCCACACCCGACCCTGAAGGACAGAGCATGGAGAGGGAGCTGCAGGGTCGGGGAGGCAAACATCTTTGTGACTTCTGATGCTCATTGGAAAATTGCCCCCAGAAGCGACGCCATTTGACAGCCCCACCCTTAGCGCTGCGTCTGTCCCCTCAGATCCCTGCCAGCGCTATGTATTTTTATTCTTTTTTCCTTTTGCCAGTGTGATAGGCTGTCGTGTTTTAATTTGCATTTCTTTGATTCTTTGCAGGGTTGAATGGCTTGGTTTGTTTTTGGCTCTTGGTTTGGTTTTCTTTCCTCTAGGCCGGCGGGGGCGGGGTGCGTGTTTGCGGATGTCCTTAGTGTTCTTGGCAGGATCATTGAGGGTCCTGGCAGGACGCAAATGCAGCCATGAAGTGTTTGTTTTTTGTTTATTATTTGAGACAGGGTCTGGCTCTGTTGCCTAGGCTAGAGTACAGTGGCGCCATTGTGGGAGACTGTACCCTCAGCTTCCCGGGTTCAAGCGATCCTCCCTTCTCAGCCTCCCAAGTAGCTGAGACTAGAGGTGCACCACCATGCCTGGCTAATTCTTGAAATTCTTTCTAGACACGGAGTCTCACTATGTTGCTCAGACTGGTCTCAAACTCCTGGCCTCGAGCAGTCCTCCTGCCTTGGCCTCCCAAAGCAGTGGGACTGCAGGGGTGAGCCACCGCACCTGGGCAGTCATGAAGTCCGCAGAAAAGTCATTCACTGGAGGGATTGAGTCCCCGCAGCAGAGGCTGGGAGGTTCTCTCAGCCTGGCCGGAGGAGGGCAGGTGGAAGGGACCACTCAGAAGCGGCCCACGGGCGGGGCCGGTGTGGACAGCAGCTGCGTGGTGGCCCTGGGCCAGCTCGTGCTGTGGCTCTGCTCCGTCACAGCTCCTCTGTGGAGGAAGGCCCTTGGGCTGGAGGCCTGAGTCTTGTTCCCTTTGTAGTGCCTCAGCTCCCAAGCTGTTTGTGATGGAAAGGAGGTTTTTCTGGCCTGCAACTGTTTATTGTGTGCCTGGGCACGTTTGGATACCCCAGGTCCTGCAGTGAGCCAGCCAGCGCCGTGTCCTCATGCCTCCGTTGAGCGGGCGCCACCGGCAGAACGTGCTGGCCGTTTGTGTGCAGCTCACTGTCCAGGCGCGTGTCGGGTGGGAGCGCCAGGGTGCAGGGCGCCGGTGTCCAGGGGTCAGGCAGGCGTCTTTGAGCCGGTGAGCCGTGAGCCAGCCCCGGTGCGCCCTGGACAAGTCTGGCTCCTGGGGGTGCATGGTCCGCCATGTGCGACACCCACCGCGCAGCCCTTGATTGTCACAGATCGTGAGTCCGAGTGTGACCTTCTCTCTCCTCTGCAGCCAGGGCCAACTCATTCGTGGGAACAGCGCAGTACGTTTCTCCAGAGCTGCTCACGGAGAAGTCCGCCTGTAAGAGGTAACCACTTTCATCTAAGCCGTACTTCCCTTTTCTTTAACACAGAAATTAATATTTGAGAGAGTGAATTTGGTGGCCTTTAAGTAGCTAAGCATACTTGGAAAGAAATTAGCATTTCGCATTTTAAAGCGTATTTTCCGTGGCGTACACACACGTGGTAGGTTAGTGTTGTGTTCTAAGCTTCCTGGGTTTGCTGATGCTTTCTGGTTGCAGATTGAATCGTTTGGTTTTTTTTGGTTTTGTTTTTTTGTTTTTTGAGACGGAGTCTCGCTCTGTCTCCAGGCTGGAGTGCAGTGGCACGATCTGCTCGCTGCAACCTCCGCCTCCCGGGTTCAAGCAATTCTCTTGCCTCAGCCTCCCGAGTAGCTGAGACTACAGGCGCACGCCACCACGTCCAGCTAATTGTTGTATTTTTGGTAGAGACGGGGTTTCACCATGTTGGCCAGGATGGTCTCGATCTCTTGAGCTCGTGATCTGCCCGCCTCGGCCTTCCAAAGTGCTGGGGTTACAGGCGTGAGCCACCGCGCCCAGCCTAATCGTTTCTTTGGGAAAAACTATTGAGTGAGGAAAGCGTGGCTGCCGTGTGCACACAGCCCAGGCTTCCTTGGTGCTGCCCCCTGTCGGGGTGGAGGGCAGGGAGCCCGGCCTTCGGGTTGCTCGGCCACACACCAGCTGCAGTGGGACAGGGTCCCGCAGAGCGCAGGGAGGCCCTGGAGGGTGCGGGTGTGGGAGGGAGGAGGCGTCCAGCAGGCATGAGGGTCTTTGAGAGACACAGCTGGGTCTTGGTGGCAGCCTCCATAGTGAAAATGAAAAAAGTGCAGATGGTACAGGGGCTGCGGGGCCGGTGCGGGTCAGGGAAGGGGAGGGCGGAGAAGCCCAGCCAGGGGACCACCGGCAGTGTGGGGGAGGATGTCCAGGGAGCTGACGGCAAGGGTTGGTGAGAAGTCTGAGGTGCTGTCTAGGGTGGCTGGGAGGCAGGTGGCAGGCTGAGAGGCAGCATCAGAGTCTGGAGTTTCAAGTCTAGGGAGCAGATTTGTGGAATGAGGGTGGGGCTGGGGTTCCTCCTGCCCCGGGCCAGTCAAGTGCTGCTGAGGGCTGGGGTCGGCTTCGGCTGCTGGTGCTCTCGTGAGTCGACAGGACCACAGGAGTCCCATGCTGCCACTCTCCTGCTCCGCCAGGTTACAAGGGGCCACCTTCCTGGAGTGAAGTGAGCCACTCAGAGAATGAATGATTCTGGGGACGGCAGTTCTGGATTTCTGAGCTGGACAGCTTCAGGAAAAACTGTGGGAGGTGGGGCCGTGGCACAAACGTGATGGGAGGGTGGAAAGGCTCCGAGCACTCACTCAGCGTCTCGGCCGTCTCCAGGCGTTTTCGGTTTTGTTCTTTTAACTTTTTTCAACCAGCAGATACTGAGTTGTCTTTTTGTTATTATTCAATTATTTTTTAAAATAGAGATGGGGTCTTGCTGTGTTGCCCGGTCTCGTCTTGAACTCCTAGGCTCAGGCGATCCTCCCATCTCGGCTTCCCAAAGTGCTGGGATTACAGGCGTGAGACATGGCAGCCGGCCAGATACTGAGTTCTTAGCATGGCCAGACACTGCTTTAGGTCAGAGCTTCCCAACTGGAGTGATTCTGCTCCCCAGGGGACACTTGGCCCTGTCTGGACAGTTTTAATTGTCACAGCTGGAGCAGGGGTACGGCTGGCATCCAGGAGGGGAGGCGAGGATGAGCTGCTCAGCATCCTGCCACGCAGAGGACAGTCCCTCCCACAGGTTGGGGGGGGGGGGGGCGCGACGTACCCGGCTTTCAAAGTGCGTGTCGTCGCCACCTAAGAGCTAGCATTTCCTTGTTTGTAGATTTTACTTTCAGGGTGGAGGGCCACTTTAGCATTGGTGCAGAAAGATCTCCAAGCTGTACGAATATACGCATAGGATCCTGCCGTCTGCGAAAAAGGAGGAATGTGTATTCACGTTTTCTCGTTTGCGCGTTTCAGGTTCTCTGGAGGGATAGACACTGAACGGATGATGGTAGTTGTCTATGGGGTGAGGGAACAGGATTATGAGGAAGGCATTTCTGCATCTCTTTTTATGCTTTTGAATTTTTTAATCATGTGATATTAAACATAGTTAAGAACTTTTATTATAAAGAATTGAAAGAGGCCAGACGTGGTGGCTCACGTCTGTAATCCCATTACTTTGGGAGGTTGAGGCTGGCAGATTGCTTGAGGCCAGGAGTTCGAGACCAGCATGGCCAACGTGGCGAGACCCTGTCTCTACTAAAAGTAACAAAAATTAGCTGGGCCTGGTGGCGAGTGCCTGTAGGCCCAGTTACTCAGGAGGCTGAGGCGGACACAGAGAGGTTGCAGTGAGCCGAGATTGTGCCACTGCATTCCAGCCTAGGTGACAGAGTAAGACCCTATCTCAAAAAAAAAAGAAAGAAAAAAGAAAAAAAAAGAAAAGAGAAATTAATTATGAAGAGTTCTTAGAAAATAAGTCTCCAAAGCCACTTATAGTCACAGATAATAATTGGGCGTACAGGTATATGTCTTTCCAGTCATTTTTTCTGTGCATTTTATAGCTGTTTGCCTGGCTTTTATGCCATTCGAGTCACATTGGACAAGCAGTTTTGAGCCCTGCATGATTATATAATGGGCGCTTCCCCAGGTCATTTGAATGACTTGTGGGTGTCTTGATCAGTGTGTGGTTTTCTGTCGCATGAACAGATTGTGGTTCATGGGCCTGTTTCTGTACTGTTGTGCGTTGAAGGGGTTTCCGTTGATTCACAGGCTGGCGTGTGTCTGGTGCGCCACCCAACCTGCATGGGCAGGAGGAGGTCTCTTTGCCTGGGGTCGGGGTGGGGGTGTCCTGTTGTCCCTCTAGTGGGCGAGACGGGGTCTGCTGGGCTGAGTGAGGGGCCGCCCTGAATTCCTCGGTGTGGATTTCAGGAAGTGGCATGACTTGGTCCAACTGAACGTTTATTTGATACACCCTTGGTACATGTGTTTTCCAGAAGTGTAATACTGGCTTCCCCTTCTATTTTTGTATCGTATTAAAAAATACATAAATTCTAAAGTAAGTGTTTATGATAACACATTCGATAATTCACAGAGGTGAAAAGCTACCCCCAGAATCCCTTTCTGCTTGAATTCCACGATCTGGAGAGGACCCCGTGAGGGTCCAGGCACAGCTCTGCCCCCGGCACCCCTCTTCTCTCTGCTGCTTCCACACTGAAAGGCGGAGGCTCTGCTGCCTGTTTTCTTTTGTTGCTCCCCATTTTAACTAAACACTAAAGAAAGTCAAGTGTGAACGTCGCGGTCATTCATTTCGCCTGTGCCGCACTTTCCTGCCCCGGCGAGCCCTCCGCCAGCACTGACCGGAGGGCGCTTCCTTCAGCTTTCTGGGTTGTCTTACTGGAACAGGGTCAGCCCCATTCTCTCCCATCCTGCCCCCTGCCTGGTCTGTAGCCACGTGGTGCCAGGAGTGAGCTCTGCTCTGCTTCAGGATCACAGGTGTGTGTGGACGTTGGTAAGCCCTGTTGGAAGCCGCGAAGCTTTGGGGACAGCTGAGCGACCGCCGGTGCCTGCCGCGTGCACACCCTCTGGGCCCAGGCCGCAGGGAGGCTTCTCCAGAGGGCGGGTTCCCCACCCTCACACCCAACTGGTCTTAAAGGATAGAAGTGCATTAGAGGTGAAACTGGGGCCGTGGAGACAGAGTGGGAAATGGACTGGGCTTGTCGCTTGTATTTTACACATGTCTTTGTTTGTTTGTTTCCCCTGCCTTAAAGTTCAGACCTTTGGGCTCTTGGATGCATAATATACCAGCTTGTGGCAGGACTCCCACCATTCCGAGCTGGGTAAGGAGACGGCGTTGCCTGGGCCTTGGAGCCTGTTGGGGTGCACCCCACCGGCCGGCAGTCCCTCCCAGCAGCGAGGTGGGTGGGGGAGGGCAGCACTTGGTGCCGTGCCCAGGTTGGGGGCTCTCGGCGTGCGGGGCCGGGGTGCGTTTGCCATGCTGCGAGTCTGGGGCGCTCATCCCTGCGTGTGGAGGCTTCTGGGACCCTGCCTGGGATGACTTTTTTTTTTTTTTAATTTTTACAGAAACGAGTATCTTATATTTCAGAAGATCATTAAGTTGGAATATGACTTTCCAGAAAAATTCTTCCCTAAGGCAAGAGACCTCGTGGAGAAACTTTTGGTAAGTATTGTGAATTTCCTTTTAGAAAGGTGATCCAGGACACCCTGAGTCCTCTGAACCTGCTTTCTGAGTGGCTTTCCTGGCGGCTCCCGTGTTCACAAAAAATGTTGTTTTTAGGGTTAACAGTGAGTGTGGATCATTACATCTCGTCTCGCCAGAGACATTGGCTCACGCCTGTAACCCCAGCAATTTGGGAGGCTGAGGCAGGCGGATCACCTGAGGTCAGGAGTTTGAGACTAGCCTGGCCTATATGGTGAAACCCCATCTCTAGTAAAAATATAAAGGTTAGCCAGGCATGGTGGCGGGCGCCTGCGATCTCAGCTACTTGGGAAGCTGAGGCAGGAGAATGGCGTGAACCCGGCAGGCGGAGGTTGCAGTGAGTCGAGATGGTACCACTGCACTCCAGCCTGGGCGACAGAGCGAGAGTCTCAAACAAAAACACAAACAAACAAACAAACAAAACCCAAACGTTTTGAGTACTTATTGTCACTTCTCAGTATCTGCTGGAGAGTACCCCGTACTGTTCCCCACCCCCCTGCCCCCTCCATCCACCACAGAGCAACTGGACGGGGAGGCAGGCCCTGGGATCCTGTGCTGCCCCTCAAGGCTTGGCCCCTTTCCTCGCACAGGTGAAAAGGAATCTCAGTCTCAAAATACAATGAACAGCAGCAAGGATTCTTTTACAATGTATAGTTAAAAATCCTAAAACAAGAAACACTGAGTAATTAACAAAGAGAGGGAATCATCACTGGGACCAGCACGCTCCTGCGCTTGTGGAGTGGGTGTCGCTGGGACCCTCGAAGGCCGCAGAGCTGTCTCCTCCAGGGACTGATCAAGCCCACACCCCAGCCCAGGGGAAAGAGGTGAGACAGGTTGGGAGAAGCCAGTGGCTGTGGAGCCTAGCGATCCTGGGGCCACCTGCAGGGGCAGGACTGAGCCCGCTCCCAGAGTCGTGGTAAGGAGGGACGTCCGGGGCCAAAAGCACAGGAAGGTCAGGAGACTTCTGTTTCTAGAATATAAACTGATACACCTCTCCCAGGCTAACCTCTCTTCTCTGTTTTACCTGGGCTGGTCTTTCAAATTTTCATGTAGCTGACTCTAAAGCTGAAATGTACAGATGTCACAAACTAGGGTCTACAGCCACCTGCGCTGTCATAACCCCAGTCGCTCCAGCACCAGTAACTTAAAATGCTGTGCAGTGTTGAGCAAATGCTAAATGGTACAGTAATTTCCGTTTATTTTTAAATTTTAGTTTCTTGTATTATTGCTGCTACAGTAATTTCCTGTCAAGAATCAGGCACTTGGAAATTGAAAGGGACTTATGATGAGATGAGATAAAATTTTTTTTTTTTTTTGGAGATGAAGTTTTGCTCTCGTCGCACAGGCTGGAGTGCCACGGTGCGATCGTGGCTCACTGCAAATTCTGCCTCCCGGGTTCAAGCGATTCTCCTCCCTCAGCCTCCCGAGTAACTGTGATTACAGGCGTGCACCACCATGCCCAGCTGATTTTTATATTTTTAGTAGAGACGGGTTGTCACCATGTTGGCCAGGATGGTTTCGAACTCCTGACCTCAGGTGATCTGCCCGCCTCAGCCTCCCAAAGTGCTGGGATGACAGGCGTGAGCCACCGCGCCCGGCTACCAGGTTTGGGTTTCTTTGGTCAGAATCACGTTTTCACCCTGGCAGTGACTTGTCTTGATTGTTACTTAAGGTTTTAGACGCCACAAAGCGGTTAGGCTGTGAGGAAATGGAAGGGTACGGACCTCTTAAAGCACACCCGTTCTTCGAGTCCGTCACGTGGGAGAACCTGCACCAGCAGACGCCTCCGAAGCTCACCGCTTACCTGCCGGCTATGTCGGAAGACGACGAGGACTGCTATGGCAATGTAAGCTGGCCGGGATGGCGGGCGAGGCGGGTGGCACTGGGTCCTCCGTGCACTGGGCTTCATGCCCGTGCGCCAGACCCACGTGTGATTTGTAGCCGAAAGGGGAGGGTGTCTGTGCCACTGCGGCAGGCCTGTTGGTGGTTGTAGTCTTTGCTGCCGTGAGGCAGCGGCAGGTGAGGTGCTGGGTGGGTCATTTTCTCCTCATTTCCGTGGCCGTGGACAGGCTAGTGAGTTTCCACCCAGAGGGTGCCGCTAGAACCGGACACTGAGCACCCCCGGCACTGGCCCCGGGGTCCCACGTACGGGGCCTCCTGCCCGGCCTGTCGCATCTGCGCTTGGCTTGGTGCTTGTACAACTGTGCGTCCAAGATGCTCCAGAACACTGCCTGTCTTTCCACAGAAACGCCCGAGTGTTGTGTGCTTGAACTTTTGGGACGTGGCGTTGGTGGGGACACTGGTGCCTTCTGCTTCAGTGCTGAGTAGGCTCTGAGGCTGCTGGTCTCCCAGCTTGACCACAGCCATGGGGTCTTCAGCACGCTTGGCTCTTTAAGCTTCTCGTAGAGAGCGTGGACCGTGTGCCCAAGGGACCGAGGGTGTTGTGAGAGGCAGGCATGTCGCCCACTTCAGCCTTGTTTCCTCTGAGTTCCTCTTGCCACCTCCCCCGTGACCCCCTCATACTTAAGTGCTGTTATCATGAGATCCATTTTTCTGGCTTGACTTCTGTCGCCATGGCTTATTCTAACTGGCACCGTGTACGGAGTTCCACTTTCCATGACTGAGGAAGTCCAGATTTTATTTATTTGTTTTGAGACAGGGTCTTGGTGTGTCGCTCAGGCTGGAGTGTAGTGGCGCGATCTCGGCTCACTGCAACCTCTGCCACTGTGGGTTCAAGCGATTCTCCTGTCTCGCCCTCCCGACTAGCGGGAACTGCAGGTGTCCGCCACCATGCCCGGCTAATTTTTGTATTTTTAGTAGAGACAGGGTTTCGCCATGTTGGCCAGGCTGGTGTGGAACTCCTGACCTCAAGTGATCTACCCGCCTCGGCCTCCCAAACTGCTGGGGTTTTAGGCATGAGTTACTGCACCCAGCTGGGAATTCTAGATTTTATCTAAAAGTCATCCACAGCTAAATTTCTGCTAGTGTCAAAGTTTCCCAATGCCCCTACCACGCCCCTGCTGTGTAACGCCCCTCATCCTCCCGACATCCTTTGAGCCCAAACTCTAAGGGAGCCAGGCTTGGGGAGCAGAGTCTGCGCTGCCTGACGTGGCCACCTGTAGCTTTCATGTATGCAGAGGCCTGGGAGCCTCGAGGCCCTTGCCCCCACCCTCTGTGCCACCTAGCTGCTCTTGCGTGGTCTTTGGTTATGGCTGGCAGGTGCCACGGGGATGCAGTGCTCTCGCTGCTGGGCCTGCTATTGCTGCAGAGGTTTTGCTCGCGACTGGCTGGTGGCCGTTCTCCCGTGGGCTCTGTGCTCCATTCCTTCCAGGGAGGTAGCTGGGCTCTGAAGGAGCAGCACAAGCTTCAATTGTCTCTAGTCTCAATGCCTGGGGAGCTTCTCTGAGTGTGGGGGTGTGTGTGCTTGCACTCGCCGCATACCTGTGCAGGCCCCTGTGCCTGGGCCTACTGAGAGCTGGGGCTGCTTGATACGTGGCTTCTGTTGCCGTCTGTGAAGCCAGGCTCCATTTGTTGGCAGCCGCCTGTTAGATGGCCCATCCTTAGCTCTGAACAGCTGTGTGGTTTGAAAGCCTTGGAGTGGGTCCAGGCAGGGAGCTCCCAGGCCAGACCTCACACGGGGACAGTGAGTGAGTCTTGGCAAACAGTGTCAAGCGTGGAAGGAGACTTCAGGGCTGTACCTTCTCCCTCCCTGCAGGGCCGCACCCCCTCCTTCATGGGGAATGGGCACTGGGCGTCCCCTTCAGCCAGGGAGGTTGGCCATGGTACCTGCCCTTGGGCCAAGGCAGGAGAGCAGGTGCTTCATTGGCTCCTGCTCTCCTGAGGTCCTGTAAGTGCCGGGGCAGTGTGACCATTCGGCAGTGTTGGAGACAAGCAGGCCCATGCCCCATGGAGGGGTCGGCGTGGAGGGGCTGGCGTGGAGCGGCCGGCAGCGTCGGGCGTTTCCACCATGCCCGTTGGCGAGCACCTTGCTCCAGCCCAGCTGGGTGCGAGGCTTTAGGGCTGTGAGGCGAGGCTGTGGTGCAGCTGTAGGAGTGTGAGCACATGGGGGACGCTGCATGTGTGGAGGGTTGCGTGGGGCAGCAGCCAGGGCCTGCGTCTGGAGGCACGGAGGACGTGGAAGGGCATGCTGCACTCTTATCCTAGCCATTGCTCATGGTGCCATTGCTGGTGGCACCTTTTCTTTCCCTTTGTTCTTGGCCTCCAGAGAGCTCAGATGTGGGGCCTGCAGCCGGGGAGGTGGCTTCCCCTGCCCAGGGACTCTCTGGCCTTGGCAGTGCCAGGAGCGTGTTAGTGCACAGGCTGTTTCCGCTTGGCACGTTTATGAGTGAGTTTCCGTTGTCGACACTAGTTTGTCATTTTCCTAGAGTAACAGGCAGCATTATCTACAGTAAGTTTAGTTTATCTTTGCTGGGATTAAAAGGAATGTCTTTTAAACAATTGAATGTGTTTAGTCAAATCAAAATATTTAGCATCTACCACAGACTCAGACTCCTAAGACACCTGGGGCCCAACGAGGTCTTGCACGGAGGCCCTGCCTGCCAGCCTGTGCGATGGATCTGCCGTCAGGCCTCCTTGGTCCCCTTCTCTTCCCAGCAGGCATCCCAGCCCCCACCTCCGGGGGGGCAGCACTGGCATTCACGGGGCCTGCAGGGTAAGGGCCCAGGTCCCCTCTTCCTGGAGAGGAAATCTGAGGCTTCACCCCTCTCTGGCCCTGATTCCCATGGGAAGAGCCTGACCAGGCAGGATCCAGTGAGGCCTCGGTTCTGTGGCCAGGTGTCGCATGGAGGAGAATCAGGGCTGCCCACCCTGTCGCCCTGCGCCTTGCTGTGTGCGAGCTCCCAAGGCCTGACAGCGGCAGTGCGGGAGGGGCTGGGGTTTTAGGACCTTAGAGGCAAGTGAAGGTGCGGTTCTCACTTTTCCTTCTTCTCTGCAGTATGACAATCTCCTGAGCCAGTTTGGCTGCATGCAGGTGTCTTCGTCCTCCTCCTCACACTCCCTGTCAGCCTCCGACACGGGCCTGCCCCAGAGGTCAGGCAGCAACATAGAGCAGTACATTCACGATCTGGACTCGAACTCCTTTGAACTGGACTTACAGTTTTCCGAAGATGAGAAGAGGTTGTTGTTGGAGAAGCAGGCTGGCGGAAACCCTTGGTAAGAACTTATGGACATAAGCAATGCTTTTTGCAGAATTGCAGCGTGAACACGTGGGGGCTTATGGTGGGTGCCTTTGCCTTGTCACTGCCTCCCTCAGCAGCCTTGGACGCTTGGCCAAGGAGCACATCGTAAGTGCACAGTTGGAAACAGGTTCTTAGGAGGCAGCCGGCCCAGGGGCTGAGTGGGTTGTGACCGCCGGGCGCTCCCCTCCTCTGCTGGGCATTTGGACCTGCTGGTTGTGGCCATGGAGTCACTGTGGTATGGACAGATGCGGCCTGGACCTGGCCACTTGGGAGTTTATGAGGTTTGCTGTTGTAGCCCCTCTTTTCCACATACCTTTCCCCACTTGTCCATTTATGTCTTGTAAGGTGAGTGCCAGCGGCAGCGTGTGATGGAGGGCATGCGTGTTTTCAGGGCTGGGGATCTGTCCCGGGGGCGCCAGGAATCTGCCTTTCCCAATGCTCTTGCCTGCCTGAGAGTGTTTTGATGCTCCAAAAACAAACTTGTGAATTTCTGTTTTATTCCTATTGAGGCAGATGTCTCCTGTGTTCATGACCATTTGTGTTTCTTTTTTGAGGTACTTTGTGTCCTTTGACTATTTTTTCTTGTATATTTTGCATCTTTTTTTTTGAGACAGAGTGTTGCTCTGTCACCCAGGCTGGAATGCAGTGGCGCGATCTCAGCTCACTGCAACTTCCTGCCTCAACCTCCCAAGTAGCCGGAATTACAGGCACCTGCCACCACACCTGGTTAATTTTTGTATTTTTTGATAGAGACAGGCTTTCCCTGTGTTGGCCAGGCTGGTGCATCTTTTTAACATGGATTTTTAAAAGCCATGTGTATGGAGACTATTCCTTGTTGTATGTTTTGCAAACATATTTCAGTTTCTCTCCAGTCTCGATACTGTGTTTTTGTATGGAAGCTGTAAATTCTTACCAAGTCCATCCTGTCCCTATTTATGTTTTATGTTTTCCATTTTAATCTGGTAAGACGGGCTTCCCCCCTAATATTTTTACCTGCTTGTCCCTTTTGTGTGGGCAGAGAGGAGCCCAAGGGGGTGGGGAGAGGGCCTTGCAGGAAGGCATGCTGGAGTGGAAGCACAAGGCGAGGGGGAGTTGAGGGCCCGGCTAGGCAGGGACAGGACACATGTGACTTGAGAGACTTGTGGGGAGGAATGAGAGGAAGGAGCTGAGCTCTGGGCCGCCCTGGCAAGTGGGGAAGACCACGGCTCTATGCGGTTCGCCACACCTGTCTCTAGAAAACCTGTGCAGAGATGCTGGCAGGCAGCAACAGTCTACAGCTAGGGGCTCTGAATCACACCTAGTGTGATTGCTGGGTATGTTAATGTGTACTGAGCAGGAGAGGAGGGCTCTTGATGGGAGCAATCTGAGCTGTGCTGTGCTGCGCTGCGCAGCTCCAAGCAGCAAGGAGGCGTGTGGCTGGCTATGCAAGGAGCTTCCCGGGCTCGTATGTGCTGGGGTCCCCATGAAGGGCTGCTGTGGCCACTCCAAGTACTTGGCCAGGAGCGCTCTCTCTGCAGAGCCCAGCTGAGAGGTGCTGTCTGCAGGTTTGTGTGTGTTTCAGCTCCTTTGGTGACTCCCAGAAGAGGCCCCTCTGCCTGGGGCTGTTCTTAGAGGGCCTTGGGGTCCGTCTGGGTACCTTAGCCTGGTGATGGCGGCAAGTCAGGATACACATTCTCCTGCCTGCTTCCGTTGTCTTCAGGGTTCTCTTTCCCCTTCCCCTTCCTTCAGATTTTAGGTCCTTTTGGGAAGCTGATGACTCCTGAGATCTTGCAGGATCTGTCTGGCTGCTGGGAGGTCTGTCCAGCACCTGCTCTTTACATTAGTGGTTCGCATTTTCAGTGTGTGGCCACCAAATCCCCGAGGTCAGGGCAGTTTTTTTTGTAATACTAAGATGTTATTTGCCTTTTTGCTGTCATTCTCTGTGCGTGTATGGTGAGTTTTTCAGTGGTCACATGCTATAGAATGGAATCTGCGTGCTTTTGGTCTTTTCTAAGGTCATACGTTTTTGGTATCAATATGTTTTGTTTTTTAAATGAGAGAGAGTCTTGCTCTGTCGCCCAGGCTGGAGTGCAGTGGCATGATCTCTGCTCACACAACCTCCGCCTCCTGGGTTAAGTGATTCTCCTGTCTCAGCCTCCTGAGTAGCTGGGATTACAGGCACATGCCACCATGTCCAGCTAATTTTTGTATTTTTAATGGAGAAGGGGTTTCACCATGTTGGCCAGGCTGGTTTCGAACTCCTGACCTCGAGTGATCTGCCCACCTCGGCTTCTCAAAGTGCTGGGATTTCAGGTGTGAGCCACCGCGCCAGCCAATATATGCATTTTTTGAGATTAATAAATTTTCAATATTTCTACTGAGCTCTTACTATCTCTTCATTTATACCTGCTATAGCCTCTGTAATTTTATCATCCACTGAATCATTATTTTGAAATCCTGAAGTTTTCCTTGTGCCTACACGAGAATATGGTAAGTAAGTTCAGGATCACACTTGTAACCCCAGCACTTTGGAGGCCAAGGTGAGTGGATCACTTGAGCCAGGAATTCGAGAGCAGCCTGGGCAACAAACTGAAACCCTGTCTCTACAAAAAATACAAAAATCACCCAGGCATGGTGCTGCACACCTGTAGTCCTAGCTGCTTGGGGAGGTTGAGGTAGGAGGATTACCTGACCCTTGGAAGTCGAAGCTGCAATGAGCAGAGATCTTGCCACTGCCCACCCCCCCCGCCCCAGCCTGGGTGACAGAGTGAGACCCTGTCTCAAAATTGAAAAAAAAAAAAAAAAAGTAAAAGGAATTTTTTAATTTACATGGAATAGTTTACACTTAAAAGGAACATTTTAAAAATATATGTGATGAGCTCTTTAAAATCCAATGTTGTTTGTTACAGCTTTTCAGACAATAAATTAAAGAGTCACTGAAGCTCTTAGAAGCTGCATTGTAGAGGCTGGAGAGGCCACACGGTAGCTGAGAGACAAAGCCTCTGGCTGCAGCACAGCCTCAGGCTTGGTCATCCTGTGCTGCCACAGTCCACAATGCAGTCGAAACTTGCTGGATTCAAGATACGACTGCAGGCACGAAGAGGGAGTTGACATGTCTGCTGCTGAGTTGTGCTTTTGCCTCACAGTGGATGAGTCTACAGACAGCCTGGACCTGCCGCTTGGCCTGTGTCCCCCGGCTTCTCATCACGGATGATGTTCTTTTTTTTTGAGACGGAGTCTCCCTCTGTCGCCCAGGCTGGAGTGCAGTGGAGTGATCTCTGTTCGCTGCAACCTCCACCTCCTGGGCTTAGGCAGTTCTCCTGCCTCAGCCGCCCAAGTAGCTGGGATTACAGGTGTGTGCCACCGTGCCTGGCTCATTTTTGTATTTTTAGTGAAGACAGGGTTTCACTATGACTTGAGGCCATGGCACCAAGCAGTGCCAGGGCAATAGTCATATCTTCACAGCACTCACCCACAGGAAGAGAGAGAGGAAAGAAACCAGTCTCGCTTCTGAGCCTTTGTTAAAAATGATGAATGTTGTGAATACTTTGGGGGATGAAGTGGGAAGTATACAGAAGGGCACTCAATTCTGCCGCAAACATGAGTGTGCAGCCATCTCAGGGAGACACGCTTGTGGCTGTTGGCCTGCTGTCCTCGTGGAGCGTCTGGCTGACGGGCAAACCGCCGTTATGCAGACTTAGCTATTTGGCCAATATTTTTCTTGAAAATGATTGGAATGAGCTTGTTACTTTAAGGAAAACAACTGTCCATATTTATGTCAATGATAACATTGAAACCTTCAAGTGAAAATTGGAATTTTGGAAAACTTTATTCATTACTGTGAGCCTGATCCCTTCCCAATAAAAGACTTTTTTTAGCTATTTTTTTTTTTGTTTGTTTATATGTGTTTTAAAAAGAAAGAGACAGGGTCTCGCTGTGTTACCCAGGCTGGTCTCGAACTGCTGGGCTGAAGCATTCCTCTCGCTTTGACTTCCCAAAGTGGTGGGATTACAGGCGTGAGCTACTGCACCAGGCCAAAAGTCTTTTTTTTTTTTTTTTTTTTTCTGTTTTTGAAACAGAGTCTCATTCTGTCGCCCAGGCTGGAGTGCAGTGGCACAATCTTAGCTCACTGCAACCTCCGCCTCCCAGGTTCAAGCATTTCTCCTGCCTCAGCCTCCCGAGGAGCTGGGATTACAGGCGTGTACCACCACACCCTGCTGAGTTTTGTATTTTTAGTAGAGACATGGTTTCACCATATTGGTCAGGCTGGTCTCGAACTCCTGACCTCAAGTGATTCACCTGCCTCGGCCTCCCAAAGTGCTGGGATTAGAGGCCAAAAGTCGTTTGATACATAGTGATATCCATGAATTCATCTGTTGAAACTGTAGAATGAAATTTGTCACCGTTTGGAAGCTTTACATCATTCAGCCCCCATGTATGACCCTATAACATCACATGAGGGTAGAAGAGCCCCTAGTGCAGGGTAGATTGATGGTTTTTAGTGTCACAGTGTATGGAAATGTATTGTTACGAGTCAGATTTCACATTGCAACTGAGCTTTAAGCAGCCACCGCCTTCTGAACTGCAGTGTAGTGTCCAAGAAGAATATCCACAAACATCTACACTTATTCTTAGCCAAAAGGCCAGGAAGTGACTCCAATCTCTAAAAAGGCTGAGTATACCCCTCCCTTTTCTAGCTGTTTATCTGAGTGAGGCTGGGTGTTTGCCGTGTTCTTCTGCCTGAACACAGATCTCAGCAGAGTATGGGCGCGGGCGGATGTGGGTACCCAGCACTCTCCTTATCAGCCGAACAGGAGAGGCCTGCGCAGTGCACAGAGTGGCACGCTCTCCTCATTCATTGTTTTTGTTTTGGAAAGTAGTTATTTTAAAAATAGAAGTAATGTATGTTAATAGTAATGGGTTTATTGTATTTTAATGAATTAAATATTTGAAAATGTCTCAGTTTTAATTTCCTCCATAGTACGTATCAGTTGATCTGAAAGCTCTTTGGGGTCTTCCACAGAGGTAAAGAGTGTGAGGGGCCATGGGACTGGAAGGTTGGAGAGGAAACCTGGGGCCCGTCCGCCATTGCTGCTGGCTCCCTCCCTTACTGGCAGTGAAGCTGAGCCTGCAGAGCCCTCCCGAGGGGTGGAAAAGCCTCCAGCGGGGCTCTGGGTCCTTGCTGGGGCTCTCCTGGGCGTGGCAGGTGCTTTGCCAGTGGCTTTGGGCTTGGATCCTTGACAATGCTTTTTTTGGGGTCTGGGTGAGGGAGGGTGGAGGAGGTGGCAAGAACCCGCGCTTTGGCATCAGGAAAGGGGGTTTTCTATGGTCACCCCTTGTGGATTGCCCTGCATCCTCCTCTGTGCAGAGGTGGGGAGAGGTGTCGCCTGTTTTGAGGGAGCCAAGATGGCAGTGTATGAGAGTGAGGTGCCTCGGGAAAGCCCCGTGTGCATGGCGAGTAGTTAGGCGTGTCTCCAGGTCTTCAGCTCTTGCCCAGCCTCCCAGGGAGGAAAGGGCTCTCAGGGCGGGGGATTTTCTGCAGGAGACAGTAAAAAATCGAAGTAGAAAATCAAGGTGATTGCAGCCTGGCCAACATGGTGAAACCCCGTCTCTACTAAAAATACCAAAAATTAGCTGGGCCTAGTGGTGGGTACCTGTAATCCCAGCTACTCAGGAGGCTGAGACAGGAGAATTGCTTGAACCCAGGAGGCAGAGGTTGCACTGGGCCAAGATTGTGCCATTGCCCTCCAGACTGGGCAACAGAGCGAGACTCTGTCTGAAAAAAAAAAATCAACGTGATTCCTGGAAGTGCTGACAGCAAGGAGCTGTTTCTGTCGTGAGCTGGCAGGTGAATCCGCTGAACACACGCTATGCTCTAGATGCCGCCAGTGGAGCTTTGCCCGCAGTCTCTGTCCATGCACCCTGGGCCACCGGGGAGTGGAATTGTCCATTTCATTGTCTCTCTCGGGATGCTGGTGCAGGGGTGGGTGGCCCCTGTCCATGGGGCCCTTGCCTGCCTCCCCGAGGTGCTGGCATGTTCTGTCACTGAGCCACTCTGGGGCTTCAGTGTCCCTGGCATGGGTGACACTGCTGGGAGTGCCTCTGGGCTCCTTGCCTGTGGCCTTTTTTTTTTCTCAGGATGGATTTCTGGAAGCGAGGCTACTTCTCAGCACTATTTCCGAATCGCTTCCTCAGTGAGTCCTCCCCAGGCTGCAGGTGCCGAGCGGGAGCACCACTCCTGCACGCCCATGCCTGTGGCATGCCCAGATGATCAGGGTGGAGCGGCCCAGCTCAATGTCTTCATTTAGGGCCATTGAGAGTTTCTTGTGTCACTGAATTCCTCTTCTGGGAATTTTTAGTTTGTGTCATTTTGTTGAGTTTTCTGTTGAGTTCCAAGCCTCTCGTGGCACTGTGAATTTGCTGTGGGGTGCAGCTGATGGCCCTTGGGGGCTGTATCTGGAAGTCCTTTCCTGCCCCAGCTGTGGTCCTGGTGGTTTTTTAGGTGAAGGTGGTTTCGTCCTCTTGCCGTGGCTCCCGCACCTCAGTGCTGGGCTGCTGTTCTCTCTCTCAGCCAGGAAGGCGGCCCCTCCCACACAGGTTGCAGGGATGGGCTGCTGTGTTCTTCTGGTTTTTCTCTCCTTCGAGTTGGTATTTTAAACCATGCATCTCATCACCTCTTCTGGCACTTGCTGGCGTGTAGTGAAAGCAGAGGATGGGGAGAGGCCGTGGGGCCCTCTCCATCCTCATCTGCCTGCAAGAGCTCTGACTGGCCTGGGCTCAAAGGGACCCTGTGCCTCCCACGCTGCCTGCCACGGCGTAATTTATGATGAATTTTCCTTTGTTGTTCCTCTGCGCTGTTGCCTGGTCACAGGCCTGTCTGTCAGAATGGCTTCCTGCCGGCTCTGTGGTCCCTCCAGGCATTTCTGTGCTCTGTGCTTTCTGTGCTGTGGTGGGTCTTCCTCATCACATGTCCTTTTCAGGAACCTCCTTGATCTGTTTCTCTTTGTTTTAATCCCCACATTGCGTGTGTTTGCTGGCGAAGTCCCTGGTGCGAGAGGAGGGCTGCACTTGCCCGCATGCCACACACTCCTCTTGCTTCAAACCCACAGGATGGGTTGTGTGTGTGAGGCCAGGCCCTGGGTCCTCCCTCTTGGGGCAGGCCTGGGCACTGATCTGCCCAGGTCTGGGTGGGTCAGATGGTGGGGCTGGGTAAGCCCTGGGGGAAGATGCTGTGCCCCCAACTCGGCCAGTCCGGTCTTCTCACAAGCGCTGTTGGCCCTGTGTGCAGCCAGGCAGGCGTGTGGATGTGCTCAGATACTGATTTGATCATCTTATGCCTTCTTCAAATATAAAACATATTATTGGTCGGGGGTGGTGGCTCATGCCTGTAATCCCAGCACTTTGGGAGGCCTAGGTGGGTGGATCACAAGGTCAGGAGATTGAGACCATCCTGGCTAACATAGTGAAACCCTGTCTCTGCTAAAAATACAAAAAATTAGCTGGGCGTGGTGGTGCGCACCTGTAATCCCAGCTACTTGGGAGGCTGAGGCAGGAGCATCAATCACTTGAATCCGGGAGGCAGAGGTTGCAGTGAGCCAGGATGGCACACCACTGCACTCCAGCCTGGGCGACAGAGCGAGACTCTGTCTCAAACAAACAAACAAACAAACAAACCACATATTATTTCTATAGTAGAACCTCAGATCAGGAATTTCAGTAAGATCAGATAGAACACAAACCAGTAACTGTTAGCTTTAACCAAATGAGGTAAACTGCAGACATTAAAATAGTATCTTGGGGCCCGGTGCGGTATCTGATGCCTGTAATCCCAGCCCTTTGGGAGGCCGAGGCAGGCGGATCACTTGAGGTCAGGAATTCGAGATCAGCCTGGCCAACAGGGTGAAACCGCATGTCCACTAAAAATACAAACAAATTAGCCTGGCGGGCGCAGTGGCTCACGCCTATAATCCCAGCACTTTGGGAGGCCAAGGCAGGTGGATCACGAGGTCAGGAGATCGAGACCATCCTGGCTAACACGGTGAAACCCCATCTCTACTAAAGATACAAGAAAAATTAGCTGGGCGTGGTGGTGTATGCCAGTGGTCCCAGCTATTCGGGAGGCTGAGGTGGGAAAATGGCTTGAATGCAGGAGATTGAGGCTACAGTGAGCTATGGTGGCGCCACTGCTCTCCAGCCTGGGTGACAGAGCAAGACTTTGTCTCTAAAAACAAAAATTTCTTGAACTTTTAGGAATCAAAAGTGACGTGTGCTTTCTAATAATGTATATTAAATTAAAGCCTCTATGTGAATCTTGCTCTTTGAATTTCTGCCGTCTCTGAATAAAAGTGTTTTACTATGATGGGAAAACCAGAGGAGATGTTCTTACGTCCAGCTTGGGTCTGTCAGAACTTTGTGATTATAAACTGCTCTGTGGCTCCTGAGCACTGAATCAGGGGCCCCAGCTTGTGGGGTAACTTGAGGGCGATCATCTCATCCAGTTGACTCCGCGGGCAGCCACCTTTCGGGAGGCAGTTCTGCGCCTCACCACAGCTTTGTTAAGGCAGCAATGACCTGTGTCACCTGCCCGTTTCTACGGCACGGTCCTCCCCCACCTTTTCCCCGCTGTGTGGATGTCACTGGCAGTGAGGGGCAACAGGCACCGTTTCTGGTATCTGCAGGCTCCGTTGCAAATACGGATTAAGGCTCTCTGTGTGGCAGTGCTGTATGTGCTGGGTTACATGTGGCGAACGTTCTCTGCTCATCCCGAAGTGAGGCTGGCTCTGTGAGGGGCAGGCCGAGGCTACGGGGAGTTCGTGTGGCAGGAGGAGCGTGGAGAATTTCTGTTTGTGATTGTCATGGGAGCATCTCTTTCTTGTTTCTTTCCACAGGCACCAGTTTGTAGAAAATAATTTAATACTAAAGATGGGCCCAGTGGATAAGCGGAAGGTGAGTGGTCAGTGGTCCCACTGCTCCGCACGCACACCTGCATCTTCCCCCGACTCCAGCTTAGGGGAGGGCAGCTTGGTGGCATGGAATCCTTCCATGTCTTGATTTTCATCAAACATCATCTCTAGATTTCATAACTCGGGAAGGCTTAAGCCCCTTGGGAGAAGCCATGTGGAGCCACACGCGTAGGCGGTTAGGGCAGTGCAGAAGCAACCGCCCACACTCCTGGGAGCCTGGGGCTGCCCGTTTTGAGGTTTCCATCAAGTTGCAGGGCCACATCTGATATCTTAGCCAGTGGTCTAATATTTCTTTAGAAGTGTTTCAAAGCCATTTAAGGGTTGTTCTTTCTTTTTTTCTTTTCTTTTTTTTTTTTTTTGAGACGGAGTCTTGCTTTGTCGCCCAGGCTGGAGTGCAGTGGCGCGATCTCGGCTCACTGCAAGCTCCGCCTCCCGGGTTCACGCCATTCTCCTGCCTCAGCCTCCCGAGTAGCTGGGACTACAGGCGCCCGCCACCACGCCCGGCTAATTTTTTTTTGTATTTTTAGTAGAGACGGGGTTTCACCATGTTAGCCTGGATGGTCTTGATCTCCTGACCTCGTGATCCACCTGTCTCAGCCTTCCAAAGTGTTGGGATTACAGGCGTGAGCCACGGCGCCCGGCCGGGTTGTTCTTTATTTTTTGGATTAAATGGATCCAGCACTTAGCAAGTGGTCTGTATGGAGCCAGGCAAGTGTGTGGATGTGCTCAGGTATTTATTTGGTCATCTTGTACCTTTTTCAAATATAAATCATATTACTTCTATAGTAGAACGTCAGATCAGGAATTCCAGTATGATTAGACAGAACACAAACCAGTAACTGTTAGCTTTAACCCTTGGTTAGAAAATATTCAGCTCCAGGTGCTCACAGGGGGCCACTTCCAAGTGCAGGCTCCTGGCCTCTGTTCCTGGCCGTATGTCCTCCGCAGGCAAGGAGCTCGGTGCAGGTGGGTGGAGGCTGGCTACCGAGAGCAGGCTCCTGTCCCAGGCAGAGCAGAGGGGCCAGGGGAGCCATGGGCCTGATCTGGATGGGCTGTCTGCGCCATCTCAGCAGCAGAGGCCTGTGCTGCAGCCCCTGTGACCTTAGAAACTGGGCCCGGTGAGGCAGGAAGTACCCTGCCCCTGGGTGAGTGCACAAGTGGTGGCGGTGGCCCTGTGTCCCGAGCAGCTCCGAGGGGCCGCCCAGCCCTCTAGGCTCCAGGAGATGCCGTCAGCACTGGCCTCTGAGGCCTGTTGTTTTGTGTTTTGGCGTCAGGGTTTATTTGCACGACGACGACAGCTGTTGCTCACAGAAGGACCACATTTATATTATGTGGATCCTGTCAACAAAGTCCTGAAAGGTGAAATTCCTTGGTCACAAGAACTTCGACCAGAGGCCAAGAATTTTAAAACTTTCTTTGTCCACACGGTGAGTCTGTTCCCAGGGATTCCTGTGTGCAGGGTAATGGGAGGGCTTTGCACCTCGTGGGAAGCAGCCACAGGCCTTGGCCAGAGGGAGCAGCAGGGATCGGGGCAGCTGCCTCGCCCTTTCCGACATCCCAGATGCCCACACTAGTGGCTCAGTCCTGAGGGGGCAGGGGACACCCTGTGCTTGTTTTTCAGTTTGGTGGTGACTGGGGGGGGTGGGGTGGTCATCAGCCTGTGTAGTTGCTTACTGCTTGTGTGAATAACCACCACACCCACGTGCTTCCAGGACTCGGAATGGCTGGTCGCAGGCAGCTCACCAGGTTGGGGTGGGGGTTTTGGTGGGACTCCCTGGAGAACACTAAACGGCTTCTGTCTTCGCAGCCTAACAGGACGTATTATCTGATGGACCCCAGCGGGAACGCACACAAGTGGTGCAGGAAGATCCAGGAGGTTTGGAGGCAGCGATACCAGAGCCACCCGGACGCCGCTGTGCAGTGACGTGGCCTGCGGCCGGGCTGCCCTTCGCTGCCAGGACACCTGCCCCAGCGCGGCTTGGCCGCCATCCGGGACGCTTCCAGACCACCTGCCAGCCATCACAAGGGGAACGCAGAGGCGGAAACCTTGCAGCATTTTTATTTAAAAGAAAAGAAAAAAAACACCCAACCACACAAAGAACAAAACCAGTAACAAACACAAAGGAATTCAGGGTCGCTTTGCTTGCTCTCTGTGCTCCGTGGAGGCCTCCGTGTGCCCTCGTTGCCGTGGGGACCCAGCTCCGTGCACGTCAGCTCAGTCCCGCCCAGACTAGTGGACAGACCTGGTGTCACCAGTTCCTCCTAGCATCAGTCTGAACCATGCGCCCGCCCTGCCCCAACTGTGTTCAGGTCCTGCTGTGGCCGAGGGGACCGGGTGTGTTTGGCTCTTTATGCCCCTCCCGCTGTGGTCCTGGAACTCTTCACCAGGGAGGGAGCCCTGCGGGGGCCGCAGCTCTGTGGAGGGAGCCGCCGTGCTTCTGTCACCTGCTCCCTTTCTTGCGTTTCCCTGTGATGGGCCCTTAGGCCTGGCTGGGCCCATTGCATATCCCTGTGGTGGCTCTGGTGGCAGGCTTTCTGTGGCCCCTGCTGTGTTGGCAGGCAGGTTTGCGTGGTGAGGAGTGGGAGGGGTTGGAGTGGTGCGGGAGCAGGCTGCCGAGTGGAGGGTGCCATCGAGGGCTCCGGATCCCTTGTCCTACTTAGCAGTGTTGGTCTCTGGGGCTGGAAGCTGAGCGCATGCTGGGAGCGGTACTGTCAGAAGTGAGCCCAGTTAGTACCCCGCTGGCTCACTGCACGAGAGAGTCCTGCCCCGAGCCCTAGGCGGGGCCAGGAGGTGCCTTGGAGAAGGCAGCCGGAGCAGAGAGGGCTGCTGACTTCCGTGTGGACCAGAGAGGCCTGAGGGCCTCCTAAAAGGTGTAAATGTCCACGCCTCTCCAGTTGCTGAAGTAGGGTCAGAGAGAACCCTGGCATCAGCAGACCCAGGGTGCTTCTGTCTCCTGCAGACCACACCAGGGAGTGCAGACACCACCATCACACACGCCCCTTTTGTGTTGTGGTTCAAATTTCTCAGAGCCTATTCAGAGCTTCTATATCTGTGCATCAGAAATCTCACAGCCTTCTCATGCTGCCGGCTCATCTGGGCCCATAAAGAGTGGACTTTGCCAGTTGCTGTTGCACAGGAGGCGAGAACAGCACATTTCAACCCCAGCTTGCTGGTCGGCTTTCCTCTAGAGAGAGCCGGTTTTGGGGCCATTTCCCTTTGATACTTTGGTGGCCTTGCCCCGCTCTGCAGCACAGACAGGCCAGATGCATTTGTCCTTTGCCTAGCTACTCCCCAGGCAGAGAGTGCTCCTGGTGGCCTGGCAGGTCTGAGCCCTTCTCTCCCTGCCCAGGTTGTCCCTGGAGGGCAGCCCTCACTCCCTTTGGGGGAGAGGCAGACATTGCTGCCCACAGACCTGCCTCTGACTCAACTGTGTCCACCCTCCCTGGTCCCTACCCCCAAGTCACAGATGACTCAGCAGTGACCCTGTGTGCCAGGCCAGATGCAAACTGAGAGGGAAGGTGTCCTTTTTACACTGCTAATGATGGGAGTGGCTCTTTTTAGTTAGGCGAGTGCAGATGGGGCCTGGGAGGGGGCAGAGATGTTCCCCAGGCCCTGCCTGTGGTTCCTGCCTGGGCCTTGGCTGCTGCTGTGTGACAGCTGCATGTGAGCCTGTGATCGTGAGCTGGGGTGAGCTGGGCCGCACCTGCCCTGAGGCCCCAGGGAGCAGGACACTCCGGGGCCCAGCACGTTGCCCTGGGCCTGTGGCCGGAGTCCTCTCTCCTCCTCCTGGCTTTTGAAAAGGCTTGGCTGTGTTGGGGAGTCTCTCTTAGCCCTTTCAGGAATTTCTGTTCAGGCTTCCTCCTCCTCATCAGCTATTTTACCCATCTCAGAACGTCCTGTGTCTCCATGTAGGAGAGTGGCTCTCTCAGATCTCTCAGGGCGTCTGGTTATAGGGAAACAAGTGGAGCAGGGGCGTGGCTTTAATTGGAGCACTCGGCTGGGCTGCTTGGGGAGACTCTTCCATGCGTTCTTCCTCTGGATAGAACCACCACCTCCTGGGCGTCACTGACAAGATCCATCTTAACCTCCAAAGCCACAGAACTAGGGGCTCAGAGCCAGAGCTGGCAGCCGCCAGCCGAAATGATGCCATTGCCTGAGCTGACAGCCAAGCCCTTCTGTGGGTCACCTTTCTCCTCACCCAGCCCCTTGCTCTTCCCTTTTGAAAGGCACGTGTGTTTTCTTTCCTTACCCTGTGCTTGCTCATGTCTACTCCGGTTTTCTTTAGCACATCCTTAGAGCAATCACCTGGCTTGCAGGTGCCTTACATTCTACGGTAGAACGTGGGGTACCATGTGTGCACATAGACACGCTTACGTGGAATTACAGTTGTGGGTTTATCCAAGATGAGGAAGATTTCCCCTGCTGTTTAATAGACCTGGGGCCATGTGCCTCCCCACACATGGGCAAGGACAGGTGGAATGTTGGGACCACACTGTGTGCGGCTTCTCAGCACAAAGTGGAGGGAGGCTGTGGTCGCTGCCGGCCTAGGTGTCCCAGGTGCCCTGCCTTTCTCTGGGACACAGTTGGGGGCTGGCTTCTGAGGGATTCCTTTCTCCCCTCTTTGTGTGGCCCCAGCCAGGGCGGTGGGCAGTCCTGGTGTAGAGCACAAGCGTCTCCACCCTAGAGAAATGCCTCTGTACCACGGCTACCATGTGGGACCTTAACTTGTGGAAGGCTTGTTAACAATTGTTTTGAGAGAGATGGCTGGTCATGCCACAGCCACTGGGGACTCCGCCTACTCCAGCCCTCTTGGGACACACTGTGGGATTTGTGGCCCTTCCCCAGAGGAATTGTGGAGACTGTCCCATGGAACAAACCCCCAGGCACCAGCACAGGGCTCTGGGTGACTCAGTAAAACTAACATTTGTCTCTGACAAGATCAGCTGTAGGCTCACCAGCCAGAGAAGACCACTGTGAGCATTTTGCCGTATATCCTGCCCTGCCATTTGTTCACTTTTTAAACTAAAATAGGAACATCCGACACACACCGTTTGCATCGTCTTCTCCCTTGATATTTTAAGCATTTTCCCATGTCATGAGTTTCTCAGAAACATGTTTTTAACAATTGTAGTATTTAGTCATTGTCCATTTACTATAATTTATCTGACCATTTCCCTACTGTAAAATACTTAAGACGGTTTCTGATTTTTGCAATATTTAAATAATGCTGTGATGAATATCCTTAAAATCTTCTGATTTCTTACTTTTTTTCCCCTTAGATGCCTAGAAGTGGTATTTTGAGGTGAAAGAGTTTGTTCATTTTGAAGATATTTCTGTCTCTCTCTCGACCTGATGTGTAGATGCTCAGTTCCAGTAGCAGAACCACCTTAGTTGTGTCCTGCAGATTCTGAACAAATCAGTTTCTGATAAGCCGTGTGTTCCAAAGAATGTCTGAATAAGACCGCTCTTTATTTAAATGCTAAGAGGATGTCATTACTGCAGTCCATTTGTGGCCGATATTTTCCAAGAGCCAATTTCCTTGTTTTGGTTGCAAGAACCTGGCTCTGCCTGCACGTCAGCTCTCTGCCCTCCCTGCTGCCGTGGCTTTTAAGCGCTTGGCGATATTTTCAGAATCTTCTACTTCGTGTCCACAATGGTACTGAATTTGCATCTGCACAGTCAGCAGAGATAACAAGTGTTGAACTGACCTTGCCACATGCTTAGTGAGTGATCTGTAATTAAGTTTATAGACTCAGAAAGTACATTAGGCCATTTGGAATCAGTAGCAGAGCAAAGCCTTTACTTGAAAAAAACCACGTAGCTGATTGGGTTTTACAAGAGTGCATTTGTCTCCCCCTTCCACCCCCCTTCAGGTCTTAGTGCTTCAGAAGAGCCCAGCAGCCAGGCTGGCTTTTTCACTGTAGGGCGTGGTTGTCCCAGCTGGTGTAGATTTCAGGCCCCCCCCCCCCCCAACTCCCTGCCCACAGTGTTGCAGATTGCCTGGCTGGCGGCAAGTCCAGACCACCCAAATTTGGTTGGATTCATTTCTCCACTTTAGTTGGGGTCCATTGATTGTGCAGGGAAACGTGCAGGAGGTTTTTCTAGGCACCACGTTCAGTGCTGCTTCACTCTACCAGAGATTATGGCCAAATTGCATGGAATTTGGTTTCTTGCCCTCCTCTGAAGCCTGAGTCCCCCCTCACCTGGCTGGTTGACAGACCCGGGGTGCTCACTGCTGAGACTTCAGAGATCGCATCTGCTGTGAGACTACGGTGAAGGTCCTATGTTCTGGAGGATGTTGTCATACACTTTTCCCCAGTTATTTTCAAACCTGACATGAGCCTATGTTGACTCACTGGGCGGGGTCCCTTCTTACTCAGCACACGTGGCAAGTGCCTGAATCGGGGCTGGAGGCACTTCAGAGCCTCTGAGGGGCCACCACTTCTGGCCCAAAATGGCAGGGTTGTAGATGAGGCTGCCTGTGGAGAACTGGTGTGAGGAGGAAGCTGTTTCCAACAAAGAGTACTTTCATCTGTTGAGATGGCTGTGGTGAGCAACTGAACGAGCGTACGTGTGTACCTGAATTTTCCCCGTAACTCATTTCTTCCATATGAAGAAACACCAAACTATGTACAGAGAACTTTTTACAAAAGGCAGACCTTTTTTAAGCTGTGTAACCCACATAGCCTAACCATCTGGCAGAATGACTACGAATAGGGGTCATTGTGCTGGTAAAAGCCTCTATTACGACTGTAAGTTGGATGTTGGCAAAATTAAATTGTTACAGTATTTAGAGCTGCTGTAGCTGTTCCTTCACAACATAAAATAGGATAAATGACTAGTACGTCTTTCAGGTGGGTGGCAGTCAGAACATGCATAATATTCTCTACCTGGTCTGTAGCTGTAACTGTGATGTACAGACAAAGCAAAAATTAAAAGAACTTATGAAAACAAATGCAATGATACTAGGATATACACTTTTGTATTTTTATTCTTATATAAGGTTATTTGCTGGCTATTGTTGGCCTCTAGTTCAGTCTGTGTTATTTAAATTCTAATATATGAATTATTTGGATTGAATTCATGTTCGGGGCCACGTTGTTGTATGTATTGATGTACAGCCTTGAATGTGAATAATTATTGTAAACTATATTTTACAACTTTTTTTCTGGCTTTATTATATAAATTTTCTATTGGGTCAGTGATTTAATCATATAATTTAATGAATCTGTTTATCCTTTTTTTTTTTCCAAATACTTGTGCTTCAGGTGTAGTTACCAGATGATGAAGTTTCCTCGTATGCTCAGTAGTCTTGTAATAAAAAGCATGTAGAGTGTAGAGGTTTGCTGGCGTGGCTCTTCCTTTGACCCCGCCACGGAGTGGGGGCGCGGTTGGGGGCGGGTGTCTGCCATTGCCCGCTAGCGTTGGCGTCCCAACCTCGGTTTCATTCCCTCCGGAAGCGGGACCAGCCGGCTGCTTTTCCTGGATGGAACTTCCGCCTGCCATGTGACGCTGTGGCGGGTGTTCTACCAGGGCGGACCTATGGGCGGGACAGAACGCAAAGGGCGCTATTAAAAGCCGGACCCTTCTGGTGAAGCGGAGCTGTGGCGGGGCTTGCTGGGATCATATCATGGAATCACAGCGAGCTCCTGCCGTCGGCCCGCGGCAGGCTCGGGGCGGGGTTGGGGTAGCTTCCTGTGCAACCCTTAAAGCGCGGGGCTCAGCGCCCTGGCCCAGCGCCCCAACAGCAGGTCCAAGTGGGTCCGGCTCTACAGCGGCGGCACCTCCTTCCTCACCACTCGGCAGACGCTGTGCCAGGACCCGAAATCCTTCCTGTACCGCTTGAGCCAGGCCGACCCCGACCCGGACTCGGACAAGGTGAGGACCACGTGGGTCAGCCGAAAGGGCCCGGGCCGTTTCGGCCTGTGGCCGCCGCACACGCCCTGCTCCATGCCGAGGAGAGCTCAGCAGGAGAGGGCGACTCTCCTCGGGCTTCGAGCCCCACACTCCCTTGTCGCCAGCTCATCCCCAGCTTGCCCCGATCCCCTATCCTGGGAGGGGAGGGCGAGGATGGCGCCCTGGCGTCCACTGCCTTTGAGAATACTGAGTCGCTTCACCTTGGGGTGTCTCTTCCTCGCCCTCTTTGCTCTTTGGTGGAGGAGGCTTCCTAGACCCCGGACTTTGCTGTGATTCTACTTTCTTTTTCTCACTAGGTTCTTTTGCCCAGGGTGTGTGAACGCCTTCTCTTCTCTGTCCCAGGGTACTTGCTGGCTCTGGAAACAGAACCCTTGGCGTTGTTTCACATTCTGGACGTTTGAATTAACGCTGACGTGGGGGTTGATATGGGCGGCCCTTTTTTTCCCCGGTGACTTGCATTTAGAGAGTTGGCGCTCCATCCTTTCCATCCACAGCACGCAGCACCCACTCAGCACCTCTTAGAAGATGCGTCCGTAGTATGTAGTATGATTTTTCGAAGGGGATTTTGCTCATATTAAGGGTTGCTTTAGGGATGTCCAGGAAGGGCCAGGTAAGGAATCTTTCAATCTGCTTTCTAATTGGCTTAGTTTTCCCACTGTGTTCGCAAAAGGACAGGAATTTCCAGGTTAGTTTGCAGCTTGTCTTTCATCAAGCGAAATGCTCATGCTGTTGGGCAGATGGTAATAGAAACCTTTTGTTACCTTTATTTATCAAGAGTTGCGGAGCCGAGGAACCATGTCTTGGGAGTTGTGCAGGATTGAAACTCACAAAAAAGCCTGTTTGAAGAAGTTGTTACCTATATTTATTCAAGGCAGTTCACAAGCCTTATACTAACTTTGCTGGGTCTTTCAGTTGAGCTTACATGATTGCGCTTGGCTTTGTGCCTTGGCAGCCAACATTTGCCATGCAGGAGGCTTCCCAGAAAGGTTCGGATCCCTCTTCAAGTTTGAGAAGCCTGACTGAGACCAGCATGGCATGACCGTGATCAGGAAATGAGAATCTGGAGTTAGTGCTAAGGCAGCCTTGTGGGTGGAAATGAGGGTTTGAGATGCCAACCCTCCTGTGCCTCCCCACAACTTGCAACTGTTTCCATTGCTCATTTGACCAAGCCCTGAATTGACCTCCCAGGAAATGACAGTCATCCCCAGGATAGAAATAGGCGTTTGTTAGCTGTGATTTTCCTTTTATAAGTGTGGGTGTATGTTTTACTGTTTGGTTTTTTCTTTTTAAATACCAGGGCTTAGTGGTCACTCCCTTGCCTTTCTACTCAAGCATTCCTGTTTTGTATATGAAATTAGAGTTTAAATTGCTCTTGTCCATTGGGTTCTTTGAGGCAAGGGTTGTCTGTTCAGCACTGGAGCACTTGATTCGCAGTTGATGAACTTTAGCACAGTTAAGGTGGTTGATCCCTTTGCTTTACTGTTCCTTAAGACTGTTAAAAATTATGGGCCGGGCGCTGTAGCTCACACCTGTAATCCCAACACTTTGGGAGGTCCACGCAGGTGGATCTCGTTCAAAACCAACCGGGCCAATATGATGATGCCCGGTCTTTACTAAAAATACAAAAAGGTGGGCACGGTGGCTCACGTCTGTAATCCCAGCACTTTGGGAGGCCGAGGCAGGCAGATCACAAGGTCAGGAGATCGAGACCATCCTGGCTAACACGATGAAACCCCGTCTCTACTAAAAATACAAAAAATGAGCCGGACGCGGTGACGGGCGCCGGTAGTCCCAGCTACTCTGTAGGCTGAGGCAGAAGAATCGCTTGAACCCGGGAGGCGGAGCTTGCAGCGAGTCAAGATCACGCCACTGCACTCTAGCTTGGATGACAGAGCAAGACTGTCTCAAAAAAAAAAAAATGCTTTACTGTAGGAATCAATTCTTTGGGCGAGGGGTAATTAATCTTTCTGAATATATCTGTGTTATACTTGCTCTTTTCATCATCATCCATTTAACCAGGTTTGATTTCCAAATGGTAAAACTCAAATTCAGAACATGAAGATAAAGTAGCAGATACAGTTGTCTCTGTCTCATACAATAATTGGAGTAGGGGCCGGGCAAGGTGGCTCATGCCTGTAATCCCAGCACTTTGGGAGGCCGAGGCGCCTGAATCACCTGAGGTCAGGAGTTTGAGAGCAGCCTGGCCAACATGGCAAAACCCCGTCTCTACTAAAAATACAAACAAATTAGCTGGGCATGGTGGCGCGTGCCTGTACTCCCAGCTACTCGGGAGGCTGAGGCAGGAGAACCACTTGAACCGAGAGGCAGAGGTTACAGTGGGCTGAGGTTGCGCCACTGCACTCCAGCATGGGCGACAGATCGAGACTCTGTCTCAAAAATAAAAAACAAAAAAGAAAAAAGAAGAAAACAATAATTGGAGTAAATAAGGTTAGTTTTAGTGACAGATAATTTGCCAAAAGTGTAGTGCGAATTCATATTAGTCACGTTACTACAGTGTTTTTCAGTGTATTTCATCAAATGAGGAGATGTGTAAAATGCTTCATCTTAGTTTTGTCTACAGTGGCTCTGATGAAAGAATGTCCCAGGAGATTCCTCCTAATTAAATGCTGACTGAGGAATCTGAGGAGGAGGGGAAGGGGTGTCAGCAGTGGGAGGCCATTAATTACACGTTGGAAGACAAACAGGATGTTGATTCACCTGTAAAGATCTCCAAGGCCTGACCTCAGAGTTGAGATTAATGAAAGAATATTCCTCGAGTTGGACTTAAGCATGGATCTGGTGGAAGAGTCCCTGCCTGGATTATTAGACTTGTGTGGAGTGAGCACCTGGGCTTGCAGAGTGTGGGGGTCTGGAGAGGAGTTGGGTGGGGAGATTTAAGAGGGAGGAGTTCCCAAGAAACCATAGAAGCTTTGGGTGCCTGAGAGGTTGGGAGAGCACCCTGCTAAAGCATCCTATCTGGTAGGGAGGGGAGCTCTTGACCGACGGGTTGTTAGGGAGGGTGGTGAAAGCCACGCACATCAAGGGGCTGGCTTGATTGCCCTCTGGCCCCACATCTAAGCTTCTGGGCTGTGACTGCCCCCAACCAAGTCCTCAGAGCCCGGCTTGGGACCCACCACCTGCCGTACTCCATGCTCCCAAGCCCTTACTCTGCTGTCCCAAGGGCCGGCTGCTGCCACAAAGTTCTCTTTCTAGACAGCCCGGTGTGAATTCTCACTTCCTCCTGGGACTTCCTCCAGCAGGACTGTGGCTGTGTTGAGCATTTCAGCATCTGCTCATCTGCTGTTCTGTCATTTTTCTCTTCCATGGTGTCTTCAAGGGCAGGCCAGGTGGAATACGGCTTCCCAAAGACTCGATTCATTTTGGTTAGGTCTCTTGTATTGCATGGTCCCCGGCCCATAGGCATTGTTGAAAACAAAGTCGAGTTTGTTGTTTCCAGCTAAACCAGCCCCTGTTTTAGTGTGGAGATACTTGAGGAGTTAAAAGGAAACAGGAAATACTACTGCTTTATGGTTGGAAACCACTCAGATGGAGGAGAATTTGGGGAGGCTTCGGTTCCTGCAGCTGAGGCAGCCTTGGAGAAAACTGCACGTGAACTTTTGCCCTTTGAACAAGGCCGTTGTCCCGGCTTGACGGTTGCAGATGTGGTGGCATCAGATGGGTCTTTGAGAGGTGGGGCAGTCAGGGTGCCTCTAACAGTGTACTTGGTGTTGGCAAGACCTCGGGGGTGGAAAGTTATGGAAGGAATTGTTCTGACAATGCTCAGTGATGGGGTGTGGGCTAGAGTACTGTCTTTGAAGCCGCTTGGCAAGAGAAGTGGGGATCACGTCTAGTGGAGATGGCAGATGATGTTCTGTGTAGCCAGCACTGGTGAGAGACTGTGCCCATCCCGGGCCTGCCTTGTGACTTCGGGTGATTTCCCGTCCCCTGTGAGCTGTAGTTTCTTCCTCTGTAAGGTAAGGGTGATGTCCTCCCCTGAAGATGACAAATGTGGTGCCCCCACCCCATGCCTGGCACCAGGTCAGTGCAGTCAGGAGAGGCTGTGCCTGGCGGTCTTCATGTTTGTACTTTTTTTTGAGATGCAGTCTCACTCTGTTGCCCAGCCTGGAGTGCAGTGGCGCAATCTCGGCTCACTGCAAGCTCCGCCTCCCGGGTTGAGATTCTCCTGCCTCAGCCTCCTGAGTAGCTGGGACTACAGGCACCCGCCACCATGCCCGGCTAATCTTTTTGTATTTTTAGTAGAGACGGGGTTTCACCGTGTTAACCAGGATGGTCTCCCTCTCCTGACCCTCCTGTCTTGGCCTCCCAAAGTGCTGGGATTACAGGCGTGAGCCACCGCACCCGGCCTGTACTTGGTTTTTGTTTTTAAATATTTGAGACAGAGTCTCGCTCTATCCCGCTTCTATCTCTGCTCACTGCAACCTTTGCCACCTGGGTTCTAGAGATTCTCTGGCCTCAGCCTCCCAAGTAACTGGGATTACAGGCACAAGCCATCATGTCTGGCTGATTTTTGTATTTTCTGTAGAGACGGGGTTTCTCCCTGTTGGCCAGGCTGGTCTCGAACTCCTGACCTCCGGTGATCTGCCCGCCTTGGCCTCCCACAGTGCTGGGATTACAGGTGTGAGTGTACTTTACTTTTAGAAACGGTATGCTAAGAATGCTTTTCCCCTCCCGCAGCCGCACTTAATTTCTGTTAATGTCGACCTCTGGCCACACTCAGCCCTGTCAGCCTCGGGTGATGCACCGGAGGTCCCTGAAGGCAGCATGTATGGCCAGGAATGGCTTGCCCTGCCAGTCCCCCTGCTGCCACCCAGAGCTCTGGCTGACCCTAGCAGGACAGGCCCCCGCAGAGTGGGTCTCCATCTCTGGGCACTGGACCCTGCACTGTGGGGAGGGCAGGGCTTCCTGGGCTGCCCCCGAGTTTTCTTGCAAGAAACCTGAGACCCCTGCTCCTGAGAGGGCTCCAGTTCCTGCCGAGCAGAGCAGGACTCTCTGCAGCGACCTAGGCTTGGCAAGACCCCCCGTGGTTCACCTGAAGCATGTTTCTTCCCCGAGAAGCCGCAGGACCTCGTGTGAGGGGCCAGGTCGTGAGTCCACACACGTCTGCTTCTCACTAAGCTTTGAGTCATGTGTGGGGCACGGACCTCCCAAATTCCAGTTTCTATGCTGGGTGAGGCCGAGAAGCAATGGAAGGGAAGGGTGGTGGGGAGGCAGCAGGCCTGGCGACCAGGGCGCGGGGGCCCCACCCTGCTCTCCGAATCTGGCTGCCTTGGACAAGCCTCCTTGGTCTCTGGCCTCAGTTTCCCCATGAGTAATTGGTGACATCAAAGTCCTCTTGTGGGCCAAAGATACACCACAGCTGCATAAAACAAAACAGGAGAGAGAGTAGAGGTGAAGGTTTTGTGTGCAAAATTGAAACAGTCACTTGAAATGGATAATTTCAGAGTAAAAACTAAGTATTTCTAATTAGGTTGATTGCAGATGTTGGTGCACAGGAAATTCTATGCCTTCGCGTCTAGATTTCTGTGGGGCAATTTGACAGAGTTTATCTCCTGGATTGGCTCAGGGCACTGCACCCTCTTGATTTCGTTCCCCTCTGGTGGCACGTGTCTCCGAGCACCGGGAATGACTGAGAGCCGCAGGGCCGACCCTCTTTGCAGAGCTCTGGGAGCTGCGGGAGGGGCGGGCAGCAGCAGGGTTATGTTGGGTTCAGAATCTGGCGTGAGAGCCTGGCAGTCTCCACCCTCATTCCTCACTGCCGTTTTTTTTTTTTTTTTTTTGAGACAGAGCCTCACTGTATCGCCCAGGCTGGAGTGTAATGCACAATTTTGGCTCACTGCAACGGGGCTCTCAGGTTCAAGTGATTCTCCTGCGTCAGCCTCCCTAGTAGCTGGGATTACAGGCACCCTCCACCATGCCTGGCTAATTTTTGTATTTTTAGTAGAGACAGGGTTTCACCATGTTGGTCCGGCTGTTCAACTCCTGACCTCAGATAATCTGCCCGCCTCGGCCTCCCAAAGTGCTGGGATTACAGGCATGAGCCACCAAGCCCAGTCCTTCACTGCCGTTTTCAAGGCTGCTGGTTGCATTAGGGACCTGTCCCTCAGGGGCTGGGGTGCCCCCATGTTGCCCCTGGTGCTTTGCTTGCTGGGTGACAGCATGGGGGGTAGAGGGCTGCAGCTGGAGTCTGGTGACATGAGCAGAGTGGGCAGGCTTCTCACCAGCCTTCTCTGAGTGCTGCTCTCCTAAACAGACATCCCTCTGTGTTTGTCCTGTGGACTTGGGGAGGGGGCAGCCAGCTCTGTCTGTGGGATCTTCTTCCACCTGCTGAGACTGTGTGTGCCCTGGCTTGGCATTGCCTCCCGTGCGCTCCTCTCCAGGAGACAACCTTGGCTCCTGCTCTTGGTGTGGCCAGGATCCCTCCTCTCCTCTATGGTTTGGAAACCGGCCTGCCTGGCCTGCCTGGCCTGCGGCGGGTGGCTCCGGCTGAAGGCTGTGACCGCTGGAGATGGGTGGGTCAACCCAGCCTGCTGGGCCCACCCAATACCAGCTTGGGGCCGGCCCCAAGTACGTCAGGTGCCAGTTCAGCGAGGTGCGGGGAAGATGAGGGAGATGACTTGCTAAGAAAAGTCTTAATTATAGCTTTTTTTTCAGACGGAGTTTTGTTCTTGTTGCCCAAGCTGGAGTGCAATGGCACAATCTTGGCTCACCACAACCTCTGCCACCCGGGTTCAAGCGAGTCTCCTCCTTCAGCCTCCTGAGTAGCTGGGATTACAGGCACGCACCACCACACACAGCTAAGTTTTATATTTTTAGTAGAGACGGTTTCACCATGTTGGCCAGGCAGGTCTCAAACTTCTGACCTCGTGATCCGCCCACCTTGGCCTCCCAAAGTGCTGGGATTACAGGTGTGAGCCACCACGCCCAGCCAATTAGGGCTGTCTTAAAAAAAAAACACCACGAACCTTCGTGAGAATCTAGCGCAGCCTGTGCTGGTTGTGTAAGCCGTGGGACACACGGTAAAGCCAGGAAGAAGAGGAAGAGCACCCCCCACGCCCGGCCTGCTGGAAGAAAAGAACCCCCACGCCCCACCCACCAGAAGAAGGGCACCCCCACGCCAGGCCCGCGGGAAGAAGGGCACCTCGACGGGCCCACGGGAAGAAGAGCACCCCACACCCTGCCTGCGGGAAGAAGAGCACCCCCACACCCTGCCTGCGGGAAGAAGAGCACCCCCACACCCAGCCCGCAGCACCTTGCCGGCTTCCTGGCCACCTCTCCTCACCCATCGTAGAGGCATGACCGGGCTGGGGCATCTTTCCCTCCTTGGGCAGGTACCGCTGATGGCCTTGTGGGCAGCACAGGGGCCTTAACTGGGTCGGCTCAGGCATTGTTCTGAACACCCGTGAGGTGACCTTGCTCCCTTTGTCTCCATGAGCCTAGGAGTATATCCTGAATTTTTTATGTTTTTGTACTCCCCATGTTCCATATTTTTGTTTCTGCATCAGGGTGGAGGCTATTGAGCCGCATCCCCGACACAAGCAGTGAGCTGCCAAGGCCCTTGCGCCTGAGCTGGGCACTGTCTGGGCCTTGGCTGGTGCCACAAGTAGACCCTGCATGCACTAGGCCGATCTGGAGCACGTGGCTCACCCGAGCTCAGAGCACTGAGACCCTGCATGTTTATGGATGCGAGTCAGGCCTCAGCGAGACCTGAACCCTGGTGGGATTCAAGAGTGTTGGTTTCAGACCCCAGGGCTTACTGTGGATGTGGAAATCACCCACTGAAATCCTCAAAAGAGCAGAGTGGTGAGAGCAGCACCAAGCCCACTGCCAGTACACCCAGTACCCTGCTGGGTCCTCAGGCCTGTTCCTCTGTCCTGCCATGTGGTTTTAACTGATGGCCATCCTCGGCCCGCCCTCCTTCCCTCCTGCCTCTATCCTTCCAGTTGCAGGGCTGGGGCTGCCCTGGTTGTCTGGGGGCGCCCAGCACGCTTTCTCCTCCTCTTGCATTGGCCCAGGGCCCGAGAAGCGCATGGTGGGTTGTCTTGGCCTAGAGGTCACGGCTCAGTGCCCAGGTCCTGCCACAGGTTGGGTGCCCTGGCACTCATGGTGGCCCCGAGCTACATGAGCTGGTCTCCCCCACCTTTTGCTCATAAAGAAACTGAGGCTTGGGGTGGCCTGGCCGTGACCCTGCAGTCTGACCACTGAGGCCAGGCCTGGAGGCCTCCATGGCTGACAGAGGGGGTCTCTGGGGTTGTCCTGGGCAGAGGCGAGCCTCCGCCCTATCTGATCTTTCCTGACCTCCTGCCAGCGGTCTGTCGAGGTAGCAGTGAGCCATGAATAATTCCTGAGCTGAGCGGTGTGCAGACGTCACGCGGCCAGCATTCTCTCTGTATGGGGGTGGGGCAGGGAGGATCCCTGGACTCGGGTGGCAGCACTGGCTGCCTTGCCAGACTTGGGCCCCTTTGTGGGAAATGGTGTCCATTTTTTAGCAGTTGTGCAGGACCGCCCAGCGTCCTCTTCCCGGGAGCTGGCCCTATGGCCCTGGCCCTTGCTTGAGAGCTGTGGAGTCTGGAGGGCTGGGGAAAGGCAGGGGCAAGCCCAGGAGGCAGGGCCTGTGGGGTGGGCAGCTCTGGCTGGAGTGTTCTGGGGGAGGGTGGGGAAGGAGGATGGGGTCAGGTCTGTGTGGAGCTGGGGTCACCCTAAGGAGTAGGGGGGCCACCGAGGCTCCGGGTCCAGCGCCCCCGTGCCTGGAGCCCTAATTGATTTTATCTCAGCCACAAAACTCAGTTTAGTCCCTGTGATCTAAAAAGAGCAGGTTGTTGCAGGTTTGCGGTGGTGGACTTTGAGAAAATCTCTTCAAACCACTAGGTCTTAGCACCCAAATGGCAGAATTTGTCCATGGATGCAAATAGGGTCCTAGCGTGGCCCCGTGCTTTGTGGTGGAGACACCTTTGGCCTCCCCATATCTGTGAGCCTGGCATTCCCGTGGCCAGCACCTGCCCATGGCCCCACAGGAGCCACCATCTGGTGAGGGGGGCTGCTCCTGCTCCGAATGGGGTGTGGGGTTGCTTCTCTCTCTAGCGCTTGGCCCTGGGCCTTGCCGGGGAGGCTGCCGGTGTTTCTGAACGGAGGCCTCAGCTCCCAGGCCTCCAGGGCGCCCGCAGTCACCAGCCCCTGTGGGAGTGGCTCGCAGGTGGGAGCAGGACCCTTGCAGGCATGTGGGGGGAGGCAGGAGCTGCCCCAGCAGAGCCACACTGAAGATCTGAGTCTGTGTAGAAGACAGGCTGTGCCAGCTTCACAGTCCCCCCATCAGATGTGTAGCCGACAAGCAGGCCTGGGTCTGGATAAGGTGACAGAAACTGCCTCTTCCGTCTCCCCCATGGGGGCGGCCTGGGGCGCCTGAGCCCCCGTCCTGTGTTCACAGCCGGGACACTGGGCCTCTTGTGCTTTGTGGAAGGGGCTGCAAGGTGTGATGTGTGGGGCACCGCGGGCCTCAGAGGGCATCTGCCCACATTGAAGTGGCCGTGGTAGCAGCAGGGGCAGTGCCTCTCAGGGGTCCCTCCACCCAGGTGCTTGAGGACACCTTCCAAGGGGTCTGTTTTGTAAACATCTCGGCCTCCGTGAGCGCTGAGCTGGGGCGAGGGCTCTGTGAGGTGAGTGATGATCTTAGGGAAAGACCCGGATGCTGTTGAGTGCAGGTCACTGTGGGCCTCCCTCGCTGCTGACTCCCGGCCTGTTGGGCAGCCGCCCCTGCTGAAAGGTGCCCTCTCCACCCCTGGCAGGAAGCCCCTGTCACCCTGACCCCCCATTGCTGCATGTAGGCTGGGGAGGACCCGGGCACAAGGAGGGCAGGCCAAGGCTGGTGGCCATCAGAGGTGTCCTTCTGAGGCTGAGCCCTAGGCCCCTGCCCTGCCCGCGAGGGCATCTCTGGGTGAGGTTTTCGTGTGTGTTTTCCTAGAGGTCTTGCAGTTGTGAGGACAGAGGTCCAGGGCACAGTGGCCTCACCTTGGAGTACGCAGAACCAGGCTGTCTCCCTACGGAGAGACTTAAACTCACTTAGACCCAGGGTGGTGGCTGGTCAGGGTTAGGCTGTAGGCAGCAGGACGTGGCCACACCATCAGCGGTTTCCTGAGATGCCGCAGGCTCAGGTCTGTTGGGGAGAGGCCTGGGTAACCTGGTGCCTCTGAAGCCTCCTGAGGTGGCCGGGCCTTGGTGGACCTGCAGGAACCTTCGGCTTCTCATGGAGGACTCACCGTGCTCTGCTGTCTTTAGGATGAAACAGGCACCTATTTAATCGACAGAGACCCCATCTACTTTGGGCCCGTGCTGAGCTACCTGAGACATGGCAAGCTGGTGATTAACAAAGACCTCGCGGAGGAAGGTAAGCCGAGTTTTGGGCACAGGTGCCTTAGCTTTGGGGGCAAGGGCCCGACAAAGGTGCCAAGGGCTCCACTTAAGACACAGATGCCTGCAGCCTGGGGCCCCAGGGAGGAGCAGGCCCTGTACTCTGAAGCTGGGGCCGACGTTCTGGTGCTGAGGCCACGGGCAGCGGTGCAGCTGCCGGACAGGGAGGCCTGGGGACCCTGTGGGTGTGGGGTCCTCCCTGGCTGCAGCTCCTTGGAGGGCTCCCTCTGTCCAGGCTCCGGCTGGTGACACAAGGGGTGTGAGGGGCTCCTCCCTGCTGTGACTGAGGTGGTCTGAGCAGGTGTGTGAGGCACATGCCCGGTGATGCCCATGGTGTGCCTCAGGGCCTGGTTCCCTGGCCTGCTCTCCCTCAAGGACAGCCCAAGGGTGGTGAATGTCTCTGTGCCATCACCTGGACTGTGCCTGCTGCTGCCAGCTGCCGTGTTCCATTCTGAGTGGTCGTGGTGCAGGGACGGCGCCCACACGCGTTAGGCCCAGGCTGGCCTGCCTGTGTGCTGCGGTGCTGGCTGGGCTCAGAACAGCCCGAGGCCTCGCCGTGAAGGCTGAGGGTTTCTGGGCACCTGCGTGCAGGCGTGGCCCTGCTCCCCCGGGTCCGTGTCTGCGCATCGGTCTGCACTGGGCAGCGTCTGACTCCGTTTCTGTTCTGGGCCTGCGGGCCTCAGCATCTGCCTGCCTCCTCCGAGTTCATGCGGGGCGTGGAGTGACGGGGGCTGTGGCCCAGCCCTGCCCCTGCTCTGAGGCTGTGAGCCATGATGCGCACTCCTGTCTCTTTGCAGGGAATGTCTTTCACATGCACTCTCTCTGGTCGCTTGGGCAGCCGCTTGTGTTCTGTCATGGAGCCGCTCGAGTCGAGGCTTCATTTTATCTCAGTCTGCCCCTAGTGGGATTGGCTCAGAAACAGGCGCTAGACAGAGACCAAGGCCCTGCCGCCCAGGCTTACCTCTAACCCGCCCCTGACACAGCCACTCACGTCCTCGGTGCTGGAGAAGGGGGCTGTGTGGGACCCATGCAGGGCCGGGAAGCCTGTGACACTGAGGCCCTCGTCTCCTTGTCTCTATCCTGCATGGCCCTGTCCCATGTAGGTGGCTGGGTGTTGTCCTGAGCTGCCATGTCCCATATGTGGGTTCCTCTGGGGTCCTGGAGGAATGAAGACCACCCATGAGGTAGCCCTGAGGCAGGACCTGTGGAATCTGCTCTTAAGGCTCTTAAGGGAGGTTTGCAGTCCCTAAATGCTTCAGGTGGCCACATCAGGCAGCGCAGACTCTGCTCCCCAAGCCTGGCTCCCTTAGAGTTTGGGCTCAAAGGATGTCGGGAGGATGAGGGGCGTTACACAGCAGGGGCGTGGTAGGGGCATTGGGAAACTTTGACACTAGCAGAAATTTAGCTGTGGATGACTTTTAGATAAAATCTAGAATTCCCAGCTGGGTGCAGTAACTCATGCCTAAAACCCCAGCAGTTTGGGAGGCCGAGGCGGGTAGATCACTTGAGGTCAGGAGTTCCACACCAGCCTGGCCAACATGGCGAAACCCTGTCTCTACTAAAAATACAAAAATTAGCCGGGCATGGTGGCGGACACCTGCAGTTCCCGCTAGTCGGGAGGGCGAGACAGGAGAATCGCTTGAACCCACAGTGGCAGAGGTTGCAGTGAGCCGAGATCGCGCCACTACACTCCAGCCTGAGCGACACACCAAGACCCTGTCTCAAAACAAATAAATAAAATCTGGACTTCCTCAGTCATGGAAAGTGGAACTCCGTACACGGTGCCAGTTAGAATAAGCCATGGCGACAGAAGTCAAGCCAGAAAAATGGATCTCATGATAACAGCACTTAAGTATGAGGGGGTCACGGGGGAGGTGGCAAGAGGAACTCAGAGGAAACAAGGCTGAAGTGGGCGACATGCCTGCCTCTCACAACACCCTCGGTCCCTTGGGCACACGGTCCACGCTCTCTACGAGAAGCTTAAAGAGCCAAGCGTGCTGAAGACCCCATGGCTGTGGTCAAGCTGGGAGACCAGCAGCCTCAGAGCCTACTCAGCACTGAAGCAGAAGGCACCAGTGTCCCCACCAACGCCACGTCCCAAAAGTTCAAGCACACAACACTCGGGCGTTTCTGTGGAAAGACAGGCAGTGTTCTGGAGCATCTTGGACGCACAGTTGTACAAGCACCAAGCCAAGCGCAGATGCGACAGGCCGGGCAGGAGGCCCCGTACGTGGGACCCCGGGGCCAGTGCCGGGGGTGCTCAGTGTACGGTTCTAGCGGCACCCTCTGGGTGGAAACTCACTAGCCTGTCCACGGCCACGGAAATGAGGAGAAAATGACCCACCCAGCACCTCACCTGCCGCTGCCTCACGGCAGCAAAGACTACAACCACCAACAGGCCTGCCGCAGTGGCAAAGACACCCTCCCCTTTCGGCTACAAATCACACGTGGGTCTGGCGCACGGGCATGAAGCCCAGTGCACGGAGGACCCAGTGCCACCCGCCTCGCCCGCCATCCCGGCCAGCTTACGTTGCCATAGCAGTCCTCGTCGTCTTCCGACATAGCCGGCAGGTAAGCGGTGAGCTTCGGAGGCGTCTGCTGGTGCAGGTTCTCCCACGTGACGGACTCGAAGAACGGGTGTGCTTTAAGAGGTCCGTACCCTTCCATTTCCTCACAGCCTAACCGCTTTGTGGCGTCTAAAACCTTAAGTAACAATCAAGACAAGTCACTGCCAGGGTGAAAACGTGATTCTGACCAAAGAAACCCAAACCTGGTAGCCGGGCGCGGTGGCTCACGCCTGTCATCCCAGCACTTTGGGAGGCTGAGGCGGGCAGATCACCTGAGGTCAGGAGTTCGAAACCATCCTGGCCAACATGGTGACAACCCGTCTCTACTAAAAATATAAAAATCAGCTGGGCATGGTGGTGCACGCCTGTAATCACAGTTACTCGGGAGGCTGAGGGAGGAGAATCGCTTGAACCCGGGAGGCAGAATTTGCAGTGAGCCACGATCGCACCGTGGCACTCCAGCCTGTGCGACGAGAGCAAAACTTCATCTCCAAAAAAAAAAAAAAATTTTATCTCATCTCATCATAAGTCCCTTTCAATTTCCAAGTGCCTGATTCTTGACAGGAAATTACTGTAGCAGCAATAATACAAGAAACTAAAATTTAAAAATAAACGGAAATTACTGTACCATTTAGCATTTGCTCAACATTGCACAGCATTTTAAGTTACTGGTGCTGGAGCGACTGGGGTTATGACAGCGCAGGTGGCTGTAGACCCTAGTTTGTGACATCTGTACATTTCAGCTGTAGAGTCAGCTACATGAAAATTTGAAAGACCAGCCCAGGTAAAACAGAGAAGAGAGGTTAGCCTGGGAGAGGTGTATCAGTTTATATTCTAGAAACAGAAGTCTCCTGACCTTCCTGTGCTTTTGGCCCCGGACGTCCCTCCTTACCACGACTCTGGGAGCGGGCTCAGTCCTGCCCCTGCAGGTGGCCCCAGGATCGCTAGGCTCCACAGCCACTGGCTTCTCCCAACCTGTCTCACCTCTTTCCCCTGGGCTGGGGTGTGGGCTTGATCAGTCCCTGGAGGAGACAGCTCTGCGGCCTTCGAGGGTCCCAGCGACACCCACTCCACAAGCGCAGGAGCGTGCTGGTCCCAGTGATGATTCGCTCTCTTTGTTAATTACTCAGTGTTTCTTGTTTTAGGATTTTTAACTATACATTGTAAAAGAATCCTTGCTGCTGTTCATTGTATTTTGAGACTGAGATTCCTTTTCACCTGTGCGAGGAAAGGGGCCAAGCCTTGAGGGGCAGCACAGGATCCCAGGGCCTGCCTCCCCGTCCAGTTGCTCTGTGGTGGATGGAGGGGGCGGGGGGTGGGGAACAGTACGGGGTACTCTCCAGCAGATACTGAGAAGTGACAATAAGTACTCAAAACGTTTGGGTTTTGTTTGTTTGTTTGTTTGTGTTTTTGTTTGAGACTCTCGCTCTGTCGCCCAGGCTGGAGTGCAGTGGTACCATCTCGACTCACTGCAACCTCCGCCTGCCGGGTTCACGCCATTCTCCTGCCTCAGCTTCCCAAGTAGCTGAGATTGCAGGCGCCCGCCACCATGCCTGGCTAACCTTTATATTTTTACTAGAGACGGGGTTTCACCATATAGGCCAGGCTAGTCTCAAACTCCTGACCTCAGGTGATCCGCCTGCCTCAGCCTCCCAAATTGCTGGGGTTACAGGCGTGAGCCAATGTCTCTGGCGAGACGAGATGTAATGATCCACACTCACTGTTAACCCTAAAAACAACATTTTTTGTGAACACGGGAGCCGCCAGGAAAGCCACTCAGAAAGCAGGTTCAGAGGACTCAGGGTGTCCTGGATCACCTTTCTAAAAGGAAATTCACAATACTTACCAAAAGTTTCTCCACGAGGTCTCTTGCCTTAGGGAAGAATTTTTCTGGAAAGTCATATTCCAACTTAATGATCTTCTGAAATATAAGATACTCGTTTCTGTAAAAATTAAAAAAAAAAAAAGTCATCCCAGGCAGGGTCCCAGAAGCCTCCACACGCAGGGATGAGCGCCCCAGACTCGCAGCATGGCAAACGCACCCCGGCCCCGCACGCCGAGAGCCCCCAACCTGGGCACGGCACCAAGTGCTGCCCTCCCCCACCCACCTCGCTGCTGGGAGGGACTGCCGGCCGGTGGGGTGCACCCCAACAGGCTCCAAGGCCCAGGCAACGCCGTCTCCTTACCCAGCTCGGAATGGTGGGAGTCCTGCCACAAGCTGGTATATTATGCATCCAAGAGCCCAAAGGTCTGAACTTTAAGGCAGGGGAAACAAACAAACAAAGACATGTGTAAAATACAAGCGACAAGCCCAGTCCATTTCCCACTCTGTCTCCACGGCCCCAGTTTCACCTCTAATGCACTTCTATCCTTTAAGACCAGTTGGGTGTGAGGGTGGGGAACCCGCCCTCTGGAGAAGCCTCCCTGCGGCCTGGGCCCAGAGGGTGTACACGCGGCAGGCACCGGCGGTCGCTCAGCTGTCCCCAAAGCTTCGCGGCTTCCAACAGGGCTTACCAACGTCCACACACACCTGTGATCCTGAAGCAGAGCAGAGCTCACTCCTGGCACCACGTGGCTACAGACCAGGCAGGGGGCAGGATGGGAGAGAATGGGGCTGACCCTGTTCCAGTAAGACAACCGAGAAAGCTGAAGGAAGCGCCCTCCGGTCAGTGCTGGCGGAGGGCTCGCCGGGGCAGGAAAGTGCGGCACAGGCGAAATGAATGACCGCGACGTTCACACTTGACTTTAGTGTTTAGTTAAAATGGGGAGCAACAAAAGAAAACAGGCAGCAGAGCCTCCGCCTTTCAGTGTGGAAGCAGCAGAGAGAAGAGGGGTGCCGGGGGCAGAGCTGTGCCTGGACCCTCACGGGGTCCTCTCCAGAGCGTGGAATTCAAGCAGAAAGGGATTCTGGGGGTAGCTTTTCACCTCTGTGAATTATCGAATGTGTTATCATAAACACTTACTTTAGAATTTATGTATTTTTTAATATGATACAAAAATAGAAGGGGAAGCCAGTATTACACTTCTGGAAAACACATGTACCAAGGGTGTATCAAATAAACGTTCAGTTGGACCAAGTCATGCCACTTCCTGAAATCCACACCGAGGAATTCAGGGCGGCCCCTCACTCAGCCCAGCAGACCCCGTCTCGCCCACTAGAGGGACAACAGGACACCCCCACCCCGACCCCAGGCAAAGAGACCTCCTCCTGCCCATGCAGGTTGGGTGGCGCACCAGACACACGCCAGCCTGTGAATCAACGGAAACCCCTTCAACGCACAACAGTACAGAAACAGGCCCATGAACCACAATCTGTTCATGCGACAGAAAACCACACACTGATCAAGACACCCACAAGTCATTCAAATGACCTGGGGAAGCGCCCATTATATAATCATGCAGGGCTCAAAACTGCTTGTCCAATGTGACTCGAATGGCATAAAAGCCAGGCAAACAGCTATAAAATGCACAGAAAAAATGACTGGAAAGACATATACCTGTACGCCCAATTATTATCTGTGACTATAAGTGGCTTTGGAGACTTATTTTCTAAGAACTCTTCATAATTAATTTCTCTTTTCTTTTTTTTTCTTTTTTCTTTCTTTTTTTTTTGAGACAGGGTCTTACTCTGTCACCTAGGCTGGAATGCAGTGGCACAATCTCGGCTCACTGCAACCTCTGCGTCCGCCTCAGCCTCCTGAGTAACTGGGCCTACAGGCACTCGCCACCAGGCCCAGCTAATTTTTGTTACTTTTAGTAGAGACAGGGTCTCGCCACGTTGGCCATGCTGGTCTCGAACTCCTGGCCTCAAGCAATCTGCCAGCCTCAACCTCCCAAAGTAATGGGATTACAGATGTGAGCCACCACGTCTGGCCTCTTTCAATTCTTTATAATAAAAGTTCTTAACTATGTTTAATATCACATGATTAAAAAATTCAAAAGCATAAAAAGAGATGCAGAAATGCCTTCCTCATAATCCTGTTCCCTCACCCCATAGACAACTACCATCATCCGTTCAGTGTCTATCCCTCCAGAGAACCTGAAACGCACAAACGAGAAAACGTGAATACACATTCCTCCTTTTTCGCAGACGGCAGGATCCTATGCGTATATTCGTACAGCTTGGAGATCTTTCTGCACCAATGCTAAAGTGGCCCTCCACCCTGAAAGTAAAATCTACAAACAAGGAAACGCTAGCTCTTAGGTGGCGACGACACGCACTTTGAAAGCCGGGTACGTCGCGCCCCCCCCCCCCCCACCTGTGGGAGGGACTGTCCTCTGCGTGGCAGGATGCTGAGCAGCTCATCCTCGCCTCCCCTGCTGGATGCCAGCCATACCCCTGCTCCAGCTGTGACAACTAAAACTGTCCAGACAGGGCCAAGTGTCCCCTGGGGAGCAGAATCACTCCAGTTGGGAAGCTCTGACCTAAAGCAGTGTCTGGCCATGCTAAGAACTCAGTATCTGGCCGGCTGCCATGTCTCACGCCTGTAATCCCAGCACTTTGGGAAGCCGAGATGGGAGGATCGCCTGAGCCTAGGAGTTCAAGACGAGACCGGGCAACACAGCAAGACCCCATCTCTATTTTAAAAAATAATTGAATAATAACAAAAAGACAACTCAGTATCTGCTGGTTGAAAAAAGTTAAAAGAACAAAACCGAAAACGCCTGGAGACGGCCGAGACGCTGAGTGAGTGCTCGGAGCCTTTCCACCCTCCCATCACGTTTGTGCCACGGCCCCACCTCCCACAGTTTTTCCTGAAGCTGTCCAGCTCAGAAATCCAGAACTGCCGTCCCCAGAATCATTCATTCTCTGAGTGGCTCACTTCACTCCAGGAAGGTGGCCCCTTGTAACCTGGCGGAGCAGGAGAGTGGCAGCATGGGACTCCTGTGGTCCTGTCGACTCACGAGAGCACCAGCAGCCGAAGCCGACCCCAGCCCTCAGCAGCACTTGACTGGCCCGGGGCAGGAGGAACCCCAGCCCCACCCTCATTCCACAAATCTGCTCCCTAGACTTGAAACTCCAGACTCTGATGCTGCCTCTCAGCCTGCCACCTGCCTCCCAGCCACCCTAGACAGCACCTCAGACTTCTCACCAACCCTTGCCGTCAGCTCCCTGGACATCCTCCCCCACACTGCCGGTGGTCCCCTGGCTGGGCTTCTCCGCCCTCCCCTTCCCTGACCCGCACCGGCCCCGCAGCCCCTGTACCATCTGCACTTTTTTCATTTTCACTATGGAGGCTGCCACCAAGACCCAGCTGTGTCTCTCAAAGACCCTCATGCCTGCTGGACGCCTCCTCCCTCCCACACCCGCACCCTCCAGGGCCTCCCTGCGCTCTGCGGGACCCTGTCCCACTGCAGCTGGTGTGTGGCCGAGCAACCCGAAGGCCGGGCTCCCTGCCCTCCACCCCGACAGGGGGCAGCACCAAGGAAGCCTGGGCTGTGTGCACACGGCAGCCACGCTTTCCTCACTCAATAGTTTTTCCCAAAGAAACGATTAGGCTGGGCGCGGTGGCTCACGCCTGTAACCCCAGCACTTTGGAAGGCCGAGGCGGGCAGATCACGAGCTCAAGAGATCGAGACCATCCTGGCCAACATGGTGAAACCCCGTCTCTACCAAAAATACAACAATTAGCTGGACGTGGTGGCGTGCGCCTGTAGTCTCAGCTACTCGGGAGGCTGAGGCAAGAGAATTGCTTGAACCCGGGAGGCGGAGGTTGCAGCGAGCAGATCGTGCCACTGCACTCCAGCCTGGAGACAGAGCGAGACTCCGTCTCAAAAAACAAAAAAACAAAACCAAAAAAAACCAAACGATTCAATCTGCAACCAGAAAGCATCAGCAAACCCAGGAAGCTTAGAACACAACACTAACCTACCACGTGTGTGTACGCCACGGAAAATACGCTTTAAAATGCGAAATGCTAATTTCTTTCCAAGTATGCTTAGCTACTTAAAGGCCACCAAATTCACTCTCTCAAATATTAATTTCTGTGTTAAAGAAAAGGGAAGTACGGCTTAGATGAAAGTGGTTACCTCTTACAGGCGGACTTCTCCGTGAGCAGCTCTGGAGAAACGTACTGCGCTGTTCCCACGAATGAGTTGGCCCTGGCTGCAGAGGAGAGAGAAGGTCACACTCGGACTCACGATCTGTGACAATCAAGGGCTGCGCGGTGGGTGTCGCACATGGCGGACCATGCACCCCCAGGAGCCAGACTTGTCCAGGGCGCACCGGGGCTGGCTCACGGCTCACCGGCTCAAAGACGCCTGCCTGACCCCTGGACACCGGCGCCCTGCACCCTGGCGCTCCCACCCGACACGCGCCTGGACAGTGAGCTGCACACAAACGGCCAGCACGTTCTGCCGGTGGCGCCCGCTCAACGGAGGCATGAGGACACGGCGCTGGCTGGCTCACTGCAGGACCTGGGGTATCCAAACGTGCCCAGGCACACAATAAACAGTTGCAGGCCAGAAAAACCTCCTTTCCATCACAAACAGCTTGGGAGCTGAGGCACTACAAAGGGAACAAGACTCAGGCCTCCAGCCCAAGGGCCTTCCTCCACAGAGGAGCTGTGACGGAGCAGAGCCACAGCACGAGCTGGCCCAGGGCCACCACGCAGCTGCTGTCCACACCGGCCCCGCCCGTGGGCCGCTTCTGAGTGGTCCCTTCCACCTGCCCTCCTCCGGCCAGGCTGAGAGAACCTCCCAGCCTCTGCTGCGGGGACTCAATCCCTCCAGTGAATGACTTTTCTGCGGACTTCATGACTGCCCAGGTGCGGTGGCTCACCCCTGCAGTCCCACTGCTTTGGGAGGCCAAGGCAGGAGGACTGCTCGAGGCCAGGAGTTTGAGACCAGTCTGAGCAACATAGTGAGACTCCGTGTCTAGAAAGAATTTCAAGAATTAGCCAGGCACGGTGGTGCACCTCTAGTCTCAGCTACTTGGGAGGCTGAGAAGGGAGGATCGCTTGAACCCGGGAAGCTGAGGGTACAGTCTCCCACAATGGCGCCACTGTACTCTAGCCTAGGCAACAGAGCCAGACCCTGTCTCAAATAATAAACAAAAAACAAACACTTCATGGCTGCATTTGCGTCCTGCCAGGACCCTCAATGATCCTGCCAAGAACACTAAGGACATCCGCAAACACGCACCCCGCCCCCGCCGGCCTAGAGGAAAGAAAACCAAACCAAGAGCCAAAAACAAACGAAGCCATTCAACCCTGCAAAGAATCAAAGAAATGCAAATTAAAACACGACAGCCTATCACACTGGCAAAAGGAAAAAAGAATAAAAATACATAGCGCTGGCAGGGATCTGAGGGGACAGACGCAGCGCTAAGGGTGGGGCTGTCAAATGGCGTCGCTTCTGGGGGCAATTTTCCAATGAGCATCAGAAGTCACAAAGATGTTTGCCTCCCCGACCCTGCAGCTCCCTCTCCATGCTCTGTCCTTCAGGGTCGGGTGTGGCACAGCGACGAGGGCCGCGTCTGCTGGCGGGACGGGACGCCACTTGCTCCACCTACATATTCAGCGTTTCTGTTCTTTACTATCATCGAGTGTTGCTTTTGTGACTTGTACTTTTTTAAATGCCATTATTAAAAAGTCTAGGTTTTTGTCCTCTGGAGAGATGTATACAATGCATAATGAAATGATTGAGGTCGTCGTGCAGCACACGGAGCCGTATGTGCTTTTAAACAGCCACAGTGCGCACAGAGCAAGTCCGTGAGGCCAACACCCACCCCATCTCTCGGATGAGCGCTACACAGTGAGCCGCCGTGCTGTCGGGACCCTCGCTGCTGCTGCTGCTGCTGCTGCTGCTGTTCCAAGCTTCCTGCAAGCGAGCTACGGGCTCGGATCTCCTGGAATCCCTCCCTGCCCTCTCCAACCTCAGCTCCTCCTAGCTCCCCAAGGGTCTTCCCACCCTCCCTCCTTTCCTCAGGGCTTGCCCACCCTCACCCTCGATTCCTCTGCCACACCTTCCTAAAGGTGGGACTCCGAGCCTCTGGGCATACGCAAAGTCACCCCCTTGGAAAAGGACATCTGTCCTTAGTTTAATCCAGAGACAGACAGCGCCGCTAGAGCGTGGAGAAGATGGCTACCCTCGGAATAATGTTCCAAATGCATAAAATACACGGGACTGTAGGAGAAAGCAATTATAATCCACTACACGTATCAAATTATTGAAGGAATGGATCTGTGATGTAGTACTATGTGACTTGCACGACACAGCAGCAGGTCACGCCGCAGGAACCCGGCAGCGGTGCTCGGCACAACTGGCATGGCGTCACTACCGTGACGGGACCCCTGCGGCAGGACATGGGAACACCTGAGACTTCTGATGACAGACGTTTGTTGCTGATGTTCATAATGGAAGGAAATGGTACGCTTTGCTGAAAGGTTAGTGAAAATTAGTAATTTCCTCCTATCCAGCCTCACAGATCCCCTGACTTCTATCTGTGACATCCGAGCTCAGAGTCCCAGACACAGCGTTAGGAAACCTCAGAGACCACCTAGTTACTTCTCCCTGGGAGCTCAGAGACTGGCCAAAGCTCACGCCCCTCCAGCTGCTGGAAACTCAGGCCCAGAGCCCCGCACTGGCTGCTGCTGCCCCCGCATGCCACGGGACTACCGACGCTGGGGAAAGAGACAGTGGGGTCTCGGCTGGGTTGTTGTCTCCACCCTCATCAAAGAAACTCCATGGACCACCCATAGTCCCCCAGATCTGCCAGTCATACTTGGAGGGGCAGTGGGAGGGACGACCTGAAGAAGTGATCCTGAGCTCACGAGACACCCACACTCTCTTCAAAGCCAAGGGTGCCGGCTGCCATCTTATCCATAAACCCACAAAGCAGCACAGAAAAACGCTCCACAAAACGTGACTACCCTTTGGACGAAACACCAGCAAACCAAATGCAGCAACGTCTAAAAAGGACTAGGCCTCATGACCAAGAGGATGTATGACACAGTGCAAGGTTGGTTCAAAATACAAAAAGCAATGCATTGCATCTCATTAGAATAAAGCACTAAGGAAAACACAGGATCATCTCGACAGATGCAGAAAATGCAGCTAACAAAAATTCCCCACCTCTACAGGACAAAAATATGGAATAGCCGAGGCACAGAAGGGAGGGCCCAGAGTCTGACAAAGGGCACGCACGGCCTACGGCCAACATCATGCTCGATGGTCAAAAACTGCACGCTCTCCCTAAGACCAGGGCGCCCGGCTCACCACATCCAGCCAACACCGAACTAGAGGTCTCAGCCAGGACAATTAGGGAAGAAGACAAAAGGCAGCCAGGTTGAAAGGGAAGAAATAAAACTAGCTCGAATCACAGATGACAGGATCCTGTGTGCACAAAGTCCTGCGGACTCCACTGAGAAGCTATTACAACTAACGAGAGCTCAGCAGGGTGCGGGGCAGGAAAAACCAGCTGCATTTCCGCACAATTTCCAGGAGCAACCCAGAAATGAAATTCACAATCCCAGCACTCTGGGAGGCCGAGGCAGGCGGATCACCTGCGGTCAGGAGTTCAAGACCATGTTATCCATAAACGTGGTGAAACCCCGTTTCTACTAAAAACACAAAAAATTAGCCGGGCGTGGTGGTGGGCGCCTGTAATCCCAGCTACTCGGGAGGCTGAGGCAGGAGAATCGCTTGAACCCGGGAGGCGGAGGTTGCAGTGAGCCGAGATCGCGCCACCGCACTCCAGCTTGGGCAAAAAGAGCGAAATTCCGTCTCAAAAACAAAAAACAAACAAACAAAAAAAAACCAAAACAGAAAAAGGAAAAAAAAGGGAAGAAAATTCACAACTCTATTTTTTTTTTTCTTCCCGAGACAAAGTCTCGCTCTGTTGCCCAGGCTGGAGTGCAGCGGTCTGAGGTCAGCTTACTGCAACCTCCTCCGCCTCCCGGGTTCAAGCGATACTCCCACCTCAGCTGGTCTCCAACTCCTGACCTTAGGTGATCCACCCACCCTGGCCTCCCAAAGTGCTGGGATTACATGTGTGAGCCACCGTGCCCGGCCAATAACTCTATTTAGAATAACATTAAAAACAAATAAGAATAAATGTCACAAAAGACGCATAAAGCTTATACTCTGAAAACTACAAAGTGTTTTTGAAAGAAAGATCTAAATAAACAGAAAGACAGCCCACGGTGATGGCTCAGAAGACTTAACATGGGTTAACAATGGTAACGCCTCGGAAGCTCATCTCTAGACTCGATGCCATCCCTTCTCAGATCCCGGCAGGCTTTCACTGAGGGCACTGTTTTCAAGGCCTATCTGCATGGCAGCATGCACGGGTGCCTCATCCCTCCTTAGGGCTGGAGAAGATTCCCCCGTTGTGTGGACACGCCACTCGTTCATCCACTCATTTGATGACACATGCGTCGTTTCCACCTTTTGGCTATTGTGAATGATGCTATGGGCATTCTAGCACCTGTTTTTGTCTGAACGTGTGTTTTCATTTCTTGTGGGTTCATACCTAGGAGTGGGACTGCAGGGTCATATGGTAATTCTGTTTCCTTCTGAGGAGCTGCCAGCCTGTTTTCCAAAGTGGCTGTACTATCTGGCATTCCCACCCACGGCATACGTGGGTTCCAGTCCCCTACATCCTTGCTAACGTTTGTTATTATCTGTCTTCTCATCACAGCCCTCCTGGTGGGTGTGAGGTAGTATCACCCTGTGGTTTTGATTTGCATTTTCCTAATGACTAATAATGTTGAGGAACTTTGCATGTGCTTATGGGCCATTTGTGTATCTCTCCCTTGGAAAAACGTCTAGTCATACCCTTTGTTCCGTACTTTATTTTTTTTTTCTCCCTCTGAGTTCCTTACATTCTGGATGCAAGTCCCATATCAGGTAGATGATTAGCAGATCGTGTCTCCTGTTTGGTGGGTCTCTTCACTTTCGTGATATCACTTGAAGCACAAAAGTGCTTAAACTTGATATAAATCTAACTCATCCTTTTCTTGGTTGCTTATGCTTTTGGCACTGTATCTAAGAAAACACTGCCTAACCCAATTGTCACATTTAATCCTATAATTTCTTCTAAGAGTGTCACAGTCTTCGCCCTTACATTCAGACCTCTAATGCATTCGGAGTGAACTTTTTTTTTTGAGATGGAGTCTCACTCCGCCGCCCAGGCTGGAGCGCAGTGGTGCGATCTCGCCTCACTGCAACCTCCGTCTCCCAGGTTCGAGTGAGTCTCCTGCCTCAGCCCCCACTCCAAATAGCTGGGATTACAGGCGCACACCACCATGCCTGGCTAATTTTTGTATTTTTACTAGAGATGGGCAGCTGGTCGCGAACTCCTGACCTCAAGTGGTCTGCCCGCTTCAGCTTCCCAAAGTGCTGAGATTACAGGCGTGAGCCACCGCGCCCGGCCTGGAGTCACCCGGTTGTTTTTTTTTTTTTTTTTTTTTTTTGGTGAGGCGGGGAGATGGGAGGCACAGGGATGGAGTTTTCCTCTGTTGCCCAGGCTGCAGCACAGTGTCAAGACCTTGGCTCACCGCAACCTCCACCTACCAGGTTCCAGCGATTCTCCTGTCTCAGCCTCGCAAGTAGCTGGGATTACAGGAGTCACCTGGCTTTTTTTTTTTTTTTTTTGAGATGGCGTTTCGCTCTTGTTGCCCAGGCTGGAGTGCAATAGTGTGGATCTCGGCTCACTGCAACCTCCGCCTCCCAGGTTCAAGTTATTCTCCTGAGTAGCTGGGAGTACAGGCATGCACCACCACACCTAGCTAAAAACACACCTGTATTTTCAGTAGAGACAGGGTTTCACCATGTTGGTCAGGCGGGTCTCGAACTCCTGATCTCAGGCGATCCGCCTGCCTCAGCCTTCCAAAGTGCTGGGATTACACTTTGGAATCCCACGTGGTGGGGTGAGCCACCACACCCAGCCATAAATTTTGTATTTTTAGTACAGACAGGGCATCATCACGTTGGCCGGGCTGGTCTCGAACTCCCGACCTCAGGTGATCCACTCGCCTCAGCCTCCCAAAGTGCTGCGATTACAGGTGTGAGCCGCTGCGCCTGGCCCTGGAGTGAGCTTTTGTGTATGGTGTGAGGAAGGGTAATAACTTTTTAATGAATTAATCATCATTGGAAGAGAATGGTGAACCAATGTGTGGTTTTCAAAAATGGCATGAAAAGGGGAAAGAAGCATTTATCCTACTTTTCCTTTACAGATGATACCACGAGTTAACCCAAAAGTTGCTGGGGAGAAGTTTCTCTTTAATGAATTGCATCTCGTGAATGCATCAGGCTGTGACCTTTCTGCACTCTCTAATGAGTTCATGAATTTAGGCCAATTATGGCCACAAATGCTGCTGCTGTCACAGAGAGATGCCAGATAAAGAACACCCACCACCAGTCTCTGAACAGGGAGGGCAGAACCAACTCTGAATGTGATGTAGTGGCCAGGAGAGAGGACCACGTTCAACAACGCCACACAGATGCAAATGACCTGTTTCTTCAACAAACTGCAAGGGAAAAAATAAAAATGGGGGAAGCTACAGATTAAAATACATGTGTTTGGATAGGAGAGTATTTAATGGCAAAAGAAAAAGAAAAAATTTAAACATGAAATTGTGCAAAACTTATTTGAATCCTGTTCAAGTGAGCAACAAAACATTATGATGTACATGAGACAACTGGAAATATAACTCTGACTGGACGCTTTGAGATATTAAGCAATTACTGTTCATTGTTACGTATCAAACTGTATGGTATTGTGGTTACGCTTTTAAAAAGATTCGTATTTTAGCGACACATACTGGAATTTTTACAGGGAAAACCCACTGAGGATGCTGGGCATCAGGTCACTAGCACCAAGTGAATTTTTTACAATAAGCAGTAATTCTCCCCAGCCCCATGCATCATAGCCAATCCTAAATGAATGCCAATCTGGAAAAGACCAAAATAAACCATGTGAAGATGGGAAGAGCTGCTCTTGGTGATGGGAGAATGGGGACTCTCTCTTTTATTGTGCAAATTCCACTTTCCATCATGCAGGAAAATGCTTCTTGAAGGCAGCTCCTCTCTGTGCCGGGGGTGGGTGATCCAGCCTAAGCTAGAATGGCGGCAAGCTCAAGGCAGCTGTGGCCCTCAGGAGAGCGTCTGGAGTCCACAGCACAGTGGGAAGCGCGATGGCAGCTAGTCTGAGGGTCTGGACGATGGCCATGCACAGATGGGGACAGAGGAGCCACTGTAGTGACTGAAGCCCACGGCATCCACCCTCTCCAGCCAGCCCCACCCACACCTGAAGCCCACAGCGTCCACCCTGTCCACCCAGCCCTGCCCACACCTGTGGCCTTCCTCTCCTTCCTGTTTGGTGAGTGCTGCCTCCACACCTGGCTGCATGCCAGAAAGGCCTGCACAGGTCAGAACACAGGTTTCCAAACCCCACTCCAAGTCTGAACCTCCAAGGACACCCCGAGCTCCCCGAGCTTCTTGCATAGAGGGCACAGGCCAGAGACAGCCCAGGTGGGAAGCTTACTCTGAGTCAGCTGCCCTCACCAAGATACATCCACAGGCTCCTGTACAAGGAGAGGAGGCAGAAGTCCTCTCTGCCAGGAGGTCCTCCTCAATCCCCCAAGCCCACACCACTGCCCTGCTCCATCTCCCACCACCTCCCCCTGCAGACACGGGGGCCACCCTACCCACCCCACAGGAACGATGGGAAAACCTGCCTCCCTCTAGCAGGAGGGCATGGCACAGCTGCTGCACGGGTAAGGAACCTCTCTATGCCTTGCTCCCATCAACACTTTTATTCTAGATTTGAAGGTGTTTTGGGGAAGCCATCTCTGCACAAAAGAAGTCAACGCAGGAATATATTCCAAGATACTGAACTACCTCAAACAGAAAATAAGTTATTAAAATTAATCCGCCACATAAATTATAGTTTTTTCCTTTTCCTCAAAGAAGGGGAAAAGAACCACCAACTCATCTATACGCACAAGCAACTGGCCCTGGTTTACAATGATGTAAAGACTTTTAGCCTCCTGCTACCAAAAAGCAAAGGTTTATTTCATGATTTCTTCTTTCTTTTCCAGAGACAGGCTCTTGCTCTGTCGCCCAGGCTGGAGTGCAGTGGCAGGATCACGGCTCACTGCAGCCTCAATCTCCCAGGCTCAGGTGATCCTCCCACCTCAGCCTCCTGAGTAGATGGGACTACAGGCACGCACCAGCACGCCCAGCTAATTTTTGTTTTTTATCTTATGTAGAGACAGGGTTTTGCCGTGTTCCCCAGGCTGGTCTCAAACTCCTGGGCGCAAATGATCGACCTGCCTCGGCCTCCCCAAGTGTTGGGATTACAGGTGGGCCACGGTGCCCAAGCTATTTCACTATTTCATCAGCGCACTTAAATGCCTGTTTTTTTTAAGTGGCTACAGGGCAACGAGACTATCCCTGTGCCAAATACCAGATTCCAAAGAAACTCTAACCACGTCACAAACCTGCACGTGGATCCCCTGAATCTAAAATAAAAGTTGAAATTATGAATAAATAAAGCCTTGGAATAATGGAGGGGGGGAAAAAAAAAGAAAGAAAATCCACATGAAGGGGAAAATGCCCAGAGCACAGCCCAGGGAGGTGGTTCCTGAGGCTGGCTGTGGGCACAGCCCAGAGAGCGGTTCCCGGGACTGACCGGGGGCAGAGCCAGCCCGCAGCGCTCCTGACCCCATGGAATGTTGTGGGCTCATCTCTGGGCAGGAAGTCAGCACAAGGACAGCAAGACACTGACAGATCCTAAGAAAGCTTACGAGACAGAAGTTCCTGTTTGGTTCAACTTTGTCACAGACAACACTGAGGGAGTTGAGGTTACACTGTGTACACAGAAACAGGATTACCAGTCAGTAAGACGGTTACTATTTAACAGGAATGAGTCAAACAGATCAAGGTTTCAGGGCATGTCTGAGACGCCAGGAAGACTGCCCTGGCTCTGTGCAGCTTTGGGCGGGAGGTGCGCACTCTGGCATGCCACTGGACGGGGAGGGGAACGGGGCTACAAAAGGCAGCGGACGGCAGCAGGACTAAGCCACCTTAGAAAACAAGAGGCTCCGGCTTGATTGCTAGTTTCAATCTTAGCCCCAAAAGGGTGATGTTTTTTATTTCTTTACTGATGAGACGGAGTCTCACTCTGTTGCCCAGGCTGGAGTGCAGTGGCACGACCGTGGCTCACTGCAACCTCTGCCTCCTGGGTTCAAGCGATTCTCCTGCCTCCGCCTCCCGAGTAGCTAAGACTACAGGCGCGCACCACCACGCCAAGCTAAGTTTTTATATTTTTAGTAGAGACGGGGTTTCACCACGTTAGCCAGGATGGTCTCCATCTCCTGACCTCGTGATTTGCCCACCTCGACCTCCCAAAGTGCTGGGATTACAGGCTTCTTTTATTTTTTATTTATTACTACTATTTTTTAACAGTTGATCGCTCTGTTGCCCAGGCTGGAGTGCAGTGGGATCATCCCAGTTCACTGCATCATCAATCTCCCATTTCAGCCTCTCGAGTAGCTGGGACTACAGGTGTGTGCCATCACACCAGGATGCTTTTGGCTTTTTTGTAGATATGGAGTCTCACCATGTTGCCCAGTGGCTGGTCTCAAATTCCTGGCCTCAAACGATCCTCCTGCCTCAGCCTCCCAAAGCCCTAGGATTACGGGTGTGAGCCCCCATGCACAGCCAGGGTGATGTTTGAGGATTCTCAGAGAAGTTCCCAGATCCAAGACAAGGTCTTAGGGCCTCCATGACCATGCAGAGATGAAAGCACCAACTGACAGAATCTCAGCCAGAGCCGAGTGTGAAAACACAGGGCTGGAAACACCCAGAAGGGAAAGATAAGGCCCGGTGGAGGAAACGAGCAACTACCTCAAGGTGCCAAGAGAGGCCCCACAGGCACCAGCTGGGTACCTCCCAGCACACAGAATACAAGGCCAATTCCTAAGAAACAGAAAAGCCAAGCTGAGTCCAGAGTGCCTGCCTTGCTGAAGGGCCTGCTCTCCACCCAGCTGTGCTCTCCTCCAGCTACTGGGGGCCGGCTGGCCGTCCGTGGAGACGAGGCCAGAACCACCACTGCTCTGTGCTCACGGTTCCCCTTTTCCACACGAGAGCAGCTACAACAACACGGTCACTTCTGTCTGAATCTTTCCTCCACCAACAAACCTGCACTCGCGTCCCTCCAAACCGGGCTCCAGCACCTCTCACCCCCACAGAGCCCTCTATGGAGGCCTTTCTCTGACGGGCACCCCAAGCCCAGGCAGAGGCCCATGCACCACTTGGAGGCCCTTGGACCCAGCCTCTTGACCCAGACAGACTCCAGCAATCACCCGAGGTTCATCTTCAAGGTCACTTATAATGCACACAGCAGCCTTCAGCTTCCCCAAACCTCATCCCAAGGCTTTATCTTCTCTCTACCCAGCACTCCGGAGCAGTCTTCAGAACTTCAACTGCCTTTCTTTACACCTCCAGAGTTTGTGATTTCTACCCAATAAGCACCTGAAGGGCATCGAGACCCCCCCAGCCGGCTAAGACAACCTAGGCCACTTCTCTGGCCCGAGTGGACTTTCAGCAACATCTCCGATGGAGTTGTCACAACATGGTCCAAGGCTAGAAACTACCCTTGGGAACACGACTCGGAGGTTTTGTGATGACAAACATGCGCGTGGCCAGCAGGGAGACAGACAGACAGGTAACGGAGGGAGGGCACTGAGGTACAGGGATGTGCGCGCCCGGATACTACCTGCAATACAGGCAGGAGGAGCCAGGAGCCGACCACACCGGCTCCACATCCTGCACGCGGGTGGCTGGGTACGAATGTGGCCCCACACACTGTCCAGAAGACGAGCCGGGAGGATGAACCAGAGCAGGCGCTGAGGAGAACCAGTGACCTCCCGCTCTACACCAACACACACTGCCTGGGGCCCCCCCAGGAAGACCTGCTGGCGTGGCAGGGTCTTGCCCAGAGAAAGTTCAAGATCTGTTTGAGAACAGCCAAGGTATCCCCACCTCAGTCGTTGATGAAGATGACACAATGCAAACACCCCTCAGAAGTCGCTTTCCATCTGAAGCACAGAGCCAGGCTCTGCTAGAAATAAAACTCACACACCTTGTTTGCTCTCTGGGGATAAGACTTTTGCTGTTCCAAAATCTGTGATCTGGATGTGCATATCTTCATTTAACAAAATGTTTTCCGGTTTAAGGTCCCTGTAAAAGCAGATTTTCACATTTGAGAAGAAATACTTAAAACAGCAACATTATTACGTACTCTAAATTTTGCTGAAAATAAAATGAACGAATGAATGCGTATGATCCTTACAAGCTGACAACCAGGGCTACAGGCCTAAAGCTCACAAGCAACAAGTGTTGACTGGACACAGTAGGGATTCACCACCTCACATCTCCATGTCATTCTAAGTCGCTTTTGAATGAAGTAAAATCTATCATTTTTAACGCACAAAATGAAAGCTATGCACACTTCTGAGCTGACTTTATCAGAAAGTCATGAAAAATGAGACCAGAAAGAAGTACACACAGAAGCTACAACTGAAAAAAGATAAAAAGCATCAGTCAAGATGGTGAAAAGAATCATTAGCTCGCCGGGAAAGACACGCAACCATTGGATGTGGTATTGGCAGGAGAGCCTCTCCACGTCAGCGCTCCGTGGACGTGTGGCCTCGCCTTGGCACTCAGGCCGTGGCATAGGCAGGCATCTCAGTCCCACCCATCCAGGGGGCACTCCAACCTGGCTGACCTCAAGGGCGGGGGCCATCTGGGCATCAGCCGTGGCCTGTGAGCCAAACGGTCACTGGCCCTGATCATCAAACTGACGTCCTGCAAACCCACCCAGCCACCCCCGAGGTTACCTGTGAATGATGCCCTTGCCGTGCAAGTACTCTAAAGCAGACACAATCTCAGCCGTGTAAAATCGGGTACAGGTCTCATCGAATGAACCGATTTTGCGAATATATTTAAGTAGTTCTCCATTTTTGGCATAACTAAGGCCGAAATCTGAATATTGTGCAGTTAAGGAAGGGTAAAAATCTTTTGTTTTGTTTTGGAACAGGTTTACTCCGTTGCCCAGACTGGAGTGCAGGGGCACAATCATAGCTCACTGCAGCCTCAACCTCCCTGGCTCAAGCGATCCTCCCACCTTAACCAACCCAAGTGGCTGGGAATGTAGGTACGCGCTACCACGCCTGGCTCATGTTTTTTATTTCGTAAAAGTCATTTTTGGAAAACTAACCTTAAAAGTCTGATAAGAATTTTTAATTCAATGCAAACTGAAAGTACCTGTGGCCCAAGACAGTCATGTCACTGGATCTGCCGGGCATCCCAGGCCCCAGCTCCAAGACGAGGCACCAGCATGATGAGGGCTTTCTCATCAAGAACACCATTACATGGTCTCGAGGAAACAGGAACAGAGCCTCTCAGCCCCGACTGCCCCTCTGGCCCCTGGCCGTGTCCACGGCCTCAGTGAAAGGGAACCGCTGGTGACAGGGCCTACAGACCCCGACCAAAAAGCGCATATAACTCACGTGCAGGCTTCAATGCACAAAGATCCTGGGGGCCGGCGGAGCAGGGTCGGAGAGCGCGGCAGCCCCTGCCCTGAGACCCCGGCTTTATGTGCTACGCATCCACGCGTGGCACTGCCCCTTCCATGCAGGCTCCTTCCATGGATAAAGTGACACATTTTGTTTTGTTTTGTTTTTAAGATGCCGTCTCGCTCTGTCGCCAGGCTGGAGTGCAGTGGCGCTACCTCGGCTCGCTGCAACCTCCACCTCCTGGAGTCAAGCAATTCTCCTGCCTCAGCCTCCCGAGTAGCTGGGACTACAAGCACGCGCCACCATGCCCCCCTAGTTTTGGTATTTTTAGTAGAGACGGGGTTTCCCCAGGTTGGCCAGGATAGTCTCCATCTCTTATCCTTGTGATCTGCCCGCCTCGGCCTCCCAAAGTGCCGGGATTACAGGCGTGAGCCACCGCACCTGGCCAAGTGACACACTTTGTAAGACAAAAGCCATTTCGTGAACTTCTACACTCATGAAGCGTGTCTGGGAGGCCCCCTCCTCTGGGCACCACTGCCCTACGATGGCTCCATCTGTAGCCTCCTTTTCCAAGAGGACTTAAGACCGACAATAAATGGATCCCAGATACAGATTCCCCTGCAAGCGGCAAACGTCCATCCCCATTACCGGAAACCTCCAGATACTTCACACTTACTGGCAGCCCAGGACACGGGGACCCAAATCCTTGCCTGCCCTGAGCAGTGGCTCTCAAGGCCAGGAAGGGGGGCTCGTGCTCAGAGCCAGGCTGGCCTGCCGGCTCAGTTCTGTTTGCCAGGGCACCATCATCTCCCACCAAGGATGAACCTGAAGCTTCAGGGCAACGAAGAGAAACCCAGAAGGGAAGGGACTTGCAACCAAGGCTGCCCAAAGTGGCCCCTGTCCAGGCCCATCTCTAAATACAACCCACACCGAGGATGCCTGGTGGGGCAGAAGTCCCTGGGTCTCGTTCCTGTCAGGGGCGAGTGAACCTTCACAACCTCCCGGGGCTTTGGAATTTGACTTAATGACGAAGGGCAACATGGACCACTGGACAAAGACCTGGACTTCCCACTACCTGCACCGCTCTGGCCAATCCCATTTGGAAATCAGTCAGCAAGATTCGCTCTCCTCTGGACTCTGAGCCCCCGGGAGGAGAGGATGGGAGAGGTCAAGCGTGTGCAATTCTGTTGCAGCCTCACAACCAACAAGCAGCCGTGTTCCAAGGGCTCTGCGGGAAGCCCAGAGGGACTTCCGTGGCTCAAACGGGGGCAGAGACATGCAGGGCCCCGGGGCACGTGAAGGTGATAGACAGAACATACCGTGAAGAAGCCACTGAGAGCGGGAGACAGAGGCAGGAACAGGGATGACACTGGAGGACAGCAGGCCTGCCTGGAGGCCAGCATTCTCTACAACCTTCCACGAACCAACAGCAAAGCCCGCTCCAGGCCACGTGCCTGGCAGCTGCTCAGCCACTGCCCCGCTCCTCTCTAGGCAAAATCCCAGGGAAGCACCTTGCGTCGTCTCCATTTCCTCACCTCTTACTCTTCCTTGAACAGTCCCCCCAAGAAACTGCCTACCCACCATCAACAACTGGCACAGGGCAGATCCACGGGTCAGGCTGTGTGCACCTGACCGCTTCATAACCCCTGCGTGGGCAGCCAGCACCCTCCATCAGAAACCGTTTGATCCCGTGGCCTCCGGGTCTCCATCATTTGAGCTCGGGAGCAACACCCCATCACCATCTCCTCTCCTCGGTGGGCCCCTCCTCGTGTTCACCCCTGCACTGGGGGAACCCAGGCTCCACTCACAGAGGAGCCAACCTCTGGGCAGCCTGCCAGCTCGCTGTGAAAGTCCTCACGGCCCTGACTCCTCCTGGAGCTCTGCTGGCAGCACCTAAGTGCCCACTCAGACCTGAATGGCGGCACCAGCGGATGCATGAAATGCCAGCCCAGCACCCGCCCCGGTCTCTCCCAGCTCAGCAGCAGACACCGCTGCTTCAGGTGGCACTAGGCTTCAGGGCCACCTCCCAGGAGCTGCCCCTGACTCCATTCTCTTGACCGGTCTGTTCATCAGACCTCGACCACGGCCCCTGCCCCTGCTCTCCTGCCCGTTCTCCCGCCTGGCCTAGGAGAAGCCATAGCAAATCCCACGTTCCCTGCCACAAAGAGAAGGAAGTCCAGAGTCAGTGCCAGGCTGCCACGGCTCAGGGGCCCAGCCCACCACAGCCTTTCATGCCCCCCCACACACTCCTGCCCAGGAGTTGAAAGAGCCCCACACTGCCGCCAGCCCCTACCCAGCCCTAAGACTCTTGGCAGCACATCTTGCTGCCGGGAAGCCTCTGACACGGATCGTCAGTGCACGTCCAGCTCCTCCACCAAAATCGAAGCTTCTCGTGGGCAGAGACGCCACCCGGCATACCAGCGCATCTCCATCACCCATCAACCTGCACTTGGCAAGCACCTCCAAACAGAGAGAGCACACACAGTCCGCCGGCAGCCGAAGGAGCTGCAGGATGGTGCTGAGAGTGGGAGCAGGCCAGAACAAAGCTCTAACACAGAAGAGCCGGGTGCTGGGGAGAGACGGGGAGGACAGGTGGGAGGACTCAGGCCCCTCCACAGGCAGGATGGGGAGGCCACGACACTTGGGCCAGCTTGGAGGGTGGCGGGGGAGGAGAAGGGCAGATGCAGACTGCACCTGCTGGGGGCGACGACGGTGTGGCGTGGCCAGCCCAGCCACTGGCAGGCCCACAGGTCAGCTGGATGGGGCAGAGGTGGGGCCCACCCCAACTTCCACCGGGCCTTGCCTCCCAGATTCCTGAGCCAAGGTTTAATAACAGAAAAGATGGCGCTCTAGGGGAGCAAGGGACACCGACCAAGCAAGCCGCAGCAGAGAGGACTGTGCTGGAGCCACATCAGTGGCTTCTCCGGGAGGTAACGTCCTGTGCAGGCTCACAGCCACACCCTGGCGCTGCCTCGGCTGCCTCCCTGAATGTCAGCGGCCTGAGGGACCCCACTCGGCAGGGAGCGGGGGCTGCTTGTGGGAACACACAGGGTCTGATTCCAAGTGAGAGGGGTGACTGGTGTGGCTTCAGACGGCACCAACCACGCAAAGGATACACAGCTTCTCGTCGTCCTGAAATGTGAAGTAAAGCTTAACAAAGAAGGGGTGATCCAGGCGCGACATGACATCCCGCTCTCTGGTTACATACGGGACCTTGTTCTCTTTTATGATATGTCGCTTCTCCAGAATTTTAACTTCAGGTGAGAGAGAAGTGAGTTACTATCAGAAACAACAAAAAACACTAAAGACATGACTCACAAAGGTAACTGGTACAAATTAAAGTCTTTCAAACATTGTACACACCAGCCCGGTGGTCTCTAAAGCCAACAGTGTCCTGTACCCTGAAATCAGCAGAGAAACACCGGCCCTGCCACCCCGGCCGCCCTGCACGGAGCCGCTGGCCCTGCTCCCAGACGCACAGCTCCCTGCAGCCCATACTCACTCGCATATTCTCTGGAGGTTGCCAGTTCTCGAGCCAGGACAACCTGGTTTGGAAAGAAGAGGAGAAAAAGAAACACACAATGTAATAACCAGGACACTGGGTCTGACGAGTCCCTCTGCCCCACACGCACGCTTCCTGTCCCCACTGAAGGCTTGAATCTACAGTGAAATATTTTGGGTCTTGTACTGACAAGTAGAGCTAAAAGCCAATGCTCGTGTTGATGTGTTCTAACAGCTAAGAGAAAACATATCCATCTCTCCATTGTTTCCAGAAGCTTCTTGATCAGCTGCTAATAGTCCTAACGGTGCAACACAAGTATAAACTCAGGAGCCTCTTCGACTGCCACGCCCTTCACCAACAGAAGGAAGACAGTGGCGCCACCACAAGTGGCAGGGCACAGGGGCTTCTGTGACAACAATATGTCCTTCTAGTATACATTCATTGCAAAGGCTGCCCTGAAGTTTCGTTTTTGGAAATAACTGTTATCACACATTTCGTATGATGGCGCTCGCGGATACCATGAAGAGAGCCTGGCTGTAAAGGACAGAGGGAGCTAAACCAACAACGCATGGCCCTGCGTGCCCACAAGAGGGAGCCACCTTCCCGGGATGCAGCAGGCCTCCTGCCCTGTCCTCTCCTTAGCACCCCTGAGCCCTGCACTCAAACCCCACCTCCGAGACAGAGCACTCCAGCAGGGCAGGCATCCCAAACAGGGGAGAGACCCTCCGCTCGGAATAGCCTGGGGCACACCCTGAGGCACCAGACTGGAGATTCCTGGTGGGCCCACAGTTTAGCCAGAGAGCGTGAGACAGCTGTGCCAGGGAGGCCCCACCACCACCAAGTGGTACACAAGTGTCTCCTAAGACACCCACGGGGGGACGGCCTGAGGAGCAGGGAGCAGAGGGAACCTGTCCCGTGACATTCCTGGGGGCTGGCAGGAAGACCTTCAGGAGGCCACAGGGCCAGGTCCACCTGGCCCCGGGCTGTGAGCCGCAATCGGGGCAGGACTCCTGATGGGACACGTCAGAAGAGATCCTGGAAAGCACCATGTGAGACGCCCCGTGGCACTCAAGAAGAACGAAGTTGGATTCTGGGGACTCTACATACTCAAGATCTTCTCAGAGGAATATGCCATGCATGGATGGCTCTCAGCTGCCGGGGAGAAAGGGGAAGTGGGCCGGGCAGGGCTCCCCTCTCTAGCTCATGTGTTTCTGTGAGGTCACGTTTCTCCACAAGAGCACGTGCTAGCTTCATAAGTAGAAAAAAGGAAGAAAGAATTGTGAACGAGCACTGATATTTAGTGGAACCCTTTCTAAGGGGATACTGATGTGATCTTTCTGTTGCCTAAACTCAACACTTCACAAGCAGGTTTCCTACAAGAAGGAAGGATCCTCTTCCAGAGAATGGCGTGTGACGTGTCCCTCCCTGGAGCTTGTGACCGTCCTCAGGGGGCCTCCTGGCTCTCCGGTGCTGCACCTGGCTCTTGCCCAGCCTCCTATCACTGTCCTTTCCCCCTCTCCTGGAAATCAACTTTTATGTGATCTCCATTTCAGGAAAGCTGAGAAAGAACTGAGGGTAACACATGTAATCTGAGACCCAGTACTGTGGATTCCAAAGAGCCCCATGGAGGAGCCTCCGGCTCACCGTGCTCTCCTGGGCACCTCCCTGGTGCAGGTTCAGGAAGACACGGACCACAGCCCCTGGAGGGACAGTGCCTGCTCTCCACCCATCTCCAGAACCCAGGGAAACAGGCAATTTCACGGATGAGTCTTCCTTTTTCAGTCAAGATAAATGTTAAGGGCCATGTATGGTGGCACATGCCTGTGGTCCTAGCTACTCAGGAGGCTAAGGCAGGAGGATCGCTGAAGCCCAGGTGGTGAAGGCTGCGGTGAGCTGTGATCACACCACTGCACTCCAGCCTACGTGACAGAGCGAGACCCTGTTTCTAAAAGGATAAATACATACATAATAAAATAAAGTTAAATTAAAAAGAGGAATATAAGGAAGTAAAACTGAGGCCAAGCACAGTGGCTCACGCCTGTAATCCCAACACTTTGCAAGGCTGAGGAGAGAATCACTTGAGCCTACGAGTTCAAGACCAGTCTGGGCAACAAAGTGAGACCCTGTCTCTACAAAAAATTTTAAAATTAGCTGGGCACGGTGGTGCATTCCTGTAACTGCAGCTACTTGGGAGGCTGAGGTAAGAGGATCACTTGAGCCCGGGAAGTCGAGGCTGCAGTGAGCTATGATCATGCCACTGCACTCAAGCCTGGGTGACAGAGCAAGACTCTGCCTCAAAAAACAGGTAAAGCTGAGAAAAGAGGAGGCCTGTTCTTTCACTGGGTGGTTGTAAGCAGCCATGCAGAATGCCCAAGGTTTTCCAAAGAGTTTCTTCTTTCTGAAAGGATCTGAGTCCCCAAAACTTTGGGGACTAGTCTCATGGTTGAAGGTATTTTTCATGAGGGCATAATCCTTTTATAAAAAATTATTTCATAAAACCTGCAATTTAAAAAATCTAAAGTGTAAGGGCAGCAAAAGTTAACATTAATTAAAACAATATGTTGGGAATATGGGTAAGCTATATTTCATGTTTTTCTTTGCATTGTGAAATATTTCATATGTGTAAAAAAGAGAAAAAAGGAAAATAAACCTCACATACGGTTTCTTCACAAAGGTCAGGCAAGAAAGAATTATTCAGGAACTCACCCAGGCCCTCCAGAGTGAGGTGCCCCCAGGGCTCCCTGGAATGGCCCTAGCACGCACACGGCGGCCACCTTGGCGACCACAGTGGCGGCACGGGACTCTGTCTCTTTATAGAGGCCCAGATGGAGACAGTGCACCCCAAGTTGCTCAGGCCTCCCCTGAACCTGTTACAACCTTCACTAAACCCACAACCACACACGGCTTCATGGGTCCCACGTCAGCAAAACGTCCCATGTCAGCTGCTTTCAACCTTCATTTCTTTGCTTTCAGAGGAAAAAACACCCCGAAGACAGGTAACAAGTGTGACTTGACAGTACTGCGACAATTCTCCTGTTTGTGAAACTCGGAACACAAGAATCTGGAGGCTGTGTCTCCAGCAAATGTCCAGAGCGTACTGTTTTAGGTATTTAAGAAAACAAAACAGAGAAATAAGAAGAGGTCAATAAATGTCCCCAAAAACCTCTGGAGAGATACTAACTTTCAATCTAAGAAAAAGAATAGCTTCCCAGGGCCCTGCCAGTGAGACACAAGGACACAGAATGTAACTTACTGATGCCAGGTTAAAATGAAATTAACTACATTAGAAAAAACCTCCGCAGACCATCAAGAGATGTGTCTAACGTTCTCATCTACAAAACCAGGTTAAATATTTAGCCACACTCATCACGTCATCTGCTTGGGGGGTACCCAGCCCCCAAAGACTCAAGTGGCCTTCACAACAGGTGACACCCCTCAAGGGGCCTGAGACCTCCTGCCCGGAAGGACACCAGCCTTGCTTGGAGTCTCTGGCAAGCCCCGAGGAAGGTGAGCCTCCCCAAGGAAATCACGTGCATTTGACACACAGCAGCAGCAAATACTCACCGTGGAAAAAGAGCCTTCCCCAAGAATTTTCCCAAACTTGAAGTCCTCAGGCCGCTTCTTCCGAGGCTGCGGCAGCAGAGTGCTGCAGGGAGCCGGCGCCGGGCCGAGGCTCAGATGCGGTGTTGTTCATGGCGGGGCCCTGCCTGCTGCCACCAGGAATGCCAGGGGCTGTGCTGGACTCAGTCTGGGACCTCACCATTGATGGGGATGGGCAGGAACATAACACCATGCTGGACTGGATGGGCACGGCGTCATAGTGGGGGACCGTAAAAGGTAAAATAGAGGTTCTTCAAAGACTTTCCTCCCCATTTAATTAGGAATAAATAGTAACTTCTCTGAGAAGCAAAGCGTATTCAAAGACCTGTGCTAACATTCTTAAATATCTACGAGCCATGATAATCAATGTACTTTATGTTCTCAGCTCCCACAATTTAGCCTAAATATTTGCCCTAACATGCTTATACAGGTCCAATCAAACATTAGGTCCATAGTCTGTTCGTCTTCCTTATTTGAAAGTGTTTTTACCTTTTTCAGCATTCCACAAATTACTTCCCCCTTCCTTTGTTTTCCTCTACCTTTGCCTCTTTTAAAAGTTCTGAGTTGCCAGCCAATCGGGACAAACACGGAATGTGAGGTCTGGTTCTAGGTAATGGAAACTGGACACCACAGTAGGGTGGGCTCATCAGGTTATGAATGACCCTGTCTCCTTTGCTCAGTGTACTCTCGTGGCAAAACTGCTGGTGAGTGTACCCTTTCTGCAGGAAATAAAAATGGCCTTACTAAATAAATTACATTTATGTTCAAGTGCTATTTCTTTACGGCACAAGGGAACAATCATCTCAAACAGGACAAAGAGGAAAAGGAGGTAAGGCTCAAGGCAGCTGCCTTGCTCTCAATGCACGGACTAAGGTTTAAGGACCTCATCTCAACACTCAAAAACAAACCCCAAGCACAGGGCAGGCCAGCTGAGCCCCGCGGTCCGCTGTGAGCTGCCGGCCTCCTCTCCTGAGTCCCGCCCGTGCCATGGCTCCCCGCTATTCCACCGGGCAGCGCCTCGCCCTCCTCCTCTCCCTCGCGCTGCCTGAGCCTCCAGCCAACTCATCCCAAGGCCAAGGTAACCTGAGCAGAGATAGCACGGCACATCTTTAATTGTCGGGGGGGGGATGGAGAGATAAGAGTGATGATCACGTGTGTTTACAATACACAGAGACGCCCAGTGCTGGCAAGACTATAATAAAGCGAGCGTACTCACACCACTGCGGCTGGCACCAAAAACCGGGATTGCAGTGGAAATGTTTTTGGAAAGCAGTTTGGCAACTGTCAACAAAGCGACTACAGAACACTTGTCAATGAGACACAGAAATACGAAGGAGAGGAGGGAGGGCAGAAACCCAGTTAACAACGTAAGCGGGCACGGAGGGAAGATCAGCGTGCAAAGCTAGGTCGGCAAGACGTGCAAGGTGCACCCACTGCCATAACAATCCCTCCCCAGACCCCAACATGTCCTCAGGTGGTGGCAGTGGCCCCCCGCACTACAGAAGAACAACGCGAGGTGAGCTCAGGTGCGCTGATGGTGGTTTCCGATACAACTCCCCACTCAAAGAACCCTGGAGAGCTCTTGACTCCATCTCTCAGTAGAGTCCTGAAGTCCATGCTGTCTGAAGACACAGGGTCTCCCCCTGCATCTGTGCCAGGACAGAGGGACTGTCACCAGCCAAGCTGCAATCCTTTTAAACACTAAAAACAGCCGGGTGAGGTGGCTCACGCCTGTAATCCCAGCTCTTTGGGAGGCCGAGATAGACGGATCACGAGGTCAGGAGATCGAGACCATCCTGGCTAACATGGTGAAACCTCGTCACTACTAAAAATACAAAAAAATCAGCTGGGCCTGGTGGTGGGGGCCTGTAGTCCCAGCTACTCGGGAGGCTGAGGCAGGAGAATGACGTGAACCCAGGAGGCAGAGCTTGCAGTGAGCCGAGATCACACCACTGCACTCCAGCCTGGGCAACAGAGTAAGACTCATCCAAAAAAAAACAAAAACCCAGTATGAAAACAAGAAGGAATTAACCAAACAAACAGTAGTGATGAAATGTGACCACGGGGCTTCCTAACAAATATCTAAGAGTCTGATCAATAAAATGTACACATTTTCATTTTCTAGTAGGTTTTAAATGCTCAGTAACATTTTTAGCAGATATAGTTTAATGAATTGAACATTAAGAAAACTTCAGGGTGGGCGCAGTGGCTCACATCTGTAATCCCAGCACTTTGGGAGGCTGAGGCAGGCAGTTCACCTGAGGCCAAAAGTTGGAGACCAGCCTGCCCAACATGGCAAAACCCTGTCTCTACTAAAAATACAAAAAAATTAGCTGGGTGTCATGGAGGGCACCTGTAATCCCAGCTATTTGGGAGGTTCAGGCAGGACAGTCGCTTGAAGCCGGGAGGTGGACATTGCTGTAAGCCAAGATCACGCCACTGCACTCCAGCCTGGGTGACAAGAGCAAAACTCCGTCTAAAAAAAAAAAAAAACTTCGAATACTATCAAGTATTTCCAACATACAAAATCTCTCAGACACAAAGTAATCACCCTTTGAATCCCTTCTAGAAGCTCAGCCTAAGAGATTGACTTTTAAAGCCACATTTATAAAATATTCCACTGCAGCTTTGGGTATCACAGCAAAAGCTTACAACAGCCTACATGCTTACAACAAAGAAGAGAGTAAGTCAACTGGGGCATAGACACTCAATGAAATAATACACAGCCCTTAAAAATAGATACAAAATCTATGAAAACATGGTTACAAAATTAAAGCAAGTGGTGTATCTGGGTTAAGGAGATGTTGAAATTTTCTGTACTCTTCCAGCAACTTTTCTATAAGCTTGAAATTAGATCTAATTGAAAAGGGAAATATATATGAGAATACAAAATTGTTACAGATACTAACATCGCAGAAGTGTTACAGGCATGGCTACAGAAGACACTAACAAGAAAACTACAACATGAAACCATGGTCATTAAACTATCGGGATTATGGATTTTTCTTTGATGACAACTTTTTTGTTGCAGGCGGGGAAACAAGGTCTTGCTCTGTTGCCCAGGCTGGAGTGCAGTGGCGCAATCGATCATAGTTCAATACAGCCTCGAACTTCTGGGCTCAAGCAATCCTCTGGTCTCAGCTTCCCAATGTGCTGGGATTACAAGTTTGAGCCATCGAGCCCAGCTATGACACAAATCCAAGCGAAACATAACGTGAAGCCTAAGGTTCCCAGCTCTGCAGAAGGTGGGCTGTAGCCCTGAGGGTGGAGAAGCGTTCTCATGTGTCCGAGAGGCTGGCTGAGCAGCCGGAGCAAGCACCAGGCTTTGGCTTCCCTGAAGCACGGAACCCTCTAGACTCGCAGGCTCACAAAGAACAAAGTAAACTCTTGAATCAAGACTCAGTGGGAAAAAGGTCATAATCACCAGACTCGGGGCCAGCAAGAACCGTAATGGGCCTGGGCTGTCCTCGCAAGGCTGGCTAGCCATGGGTGTACCTGGACACAGCACAGGGGCTCCAAGGCTGCCCTGGACTGTGGAACAGCAGGACTGCACTGATCTGTAGGGATCCGCACAAGGGAAGGGAGGCAGGAGGAGCCGGCACTTCACACTGCACCGTCCCAGGCACCACAGCGTGGCTGCAAATTAACCTGGCTGCTCCCATAAGCGGCCATCAGTGTTACACAGGTCGGGGAGGGGACAGCACCACCTGTCTCTGCCAGGCCATCCCCCCCAAACCTGTCCCACCACCATGTGCACCAACGTGGTCGTAAGTTCATCTGTGTGCCCAGCCCCCAAGGACAGCTCAAGGACACAGCAAGAGGGGAGTACAGTGGCAAACTCTGGCCTCCGGCAAGGTGGCCTCCAGCTGTGCCTCCACCAGGGGCAGGTGCCAGCCCAGACCTTGTTTCCCAGCCCAGATGCAGAGCGGCACCTGTGGGGGTGCAGAGCTAGAGGCCAGCCGGAGGACAGCATGCTGACACGCTTCCATTTCAGCAGAGATTCAAGGGAACACACTGCTTTATTAAAAACTGACAAGTGAGCCACTGAGTAAAATCTCATACATGAACAAATTTTATGTTTTTAGCTTTATTCATTTATTTATGAATGAATGAATAAGAGTCTCGCTCTGTTGCCCAGGCTGAGTGCAGCGGTGCAATCACAGCACACTGTGGCCTCAACCTCCCAGGCTCTAAGTTTTGGTTGTTGTTGGTTGTCATAACTGGGGCAGGAGAGAAAGTGTTACTGGCACCTGCTGGGTAGAGGAGGGGGTGCTGCTCAACATGCTACCAGGAACAGGTCTCCACAATAGAGGGACCCAGGCCACAGGACAACCACTCCCGGCTGAGAAACCCTGCTCTGTCTTCATAGACTGTACCCCCACATCAGAAAGAAACCCACCAAGTCTTAGCGGCCTCCCTCCAAGCACTCTGCACAGAGTGGGCCACGTGTGCAACGTGACCCTGCAGCCTCACCTGGGACGGGGGAAGACAGAAACACAGGCATGGGCACAGGGAGCCTGGGAGAGAGTGGGGAGGGCCCAGGCTGAAGCAGCGTACTTTAAAATCCTCACGCTATGTTTGGGCAACAGGAAGAACCTTATTTCCACAATACACACAGTGTGAAACGGCAGTGAGATTCCCCACAGGGGACGTGACTTTAAATGGAGAAAACTGTACTGAAGCGGGACCAAGAGCCTCATGGAACAGTGAGTCCACGGCAGACAGGAGCTAAGGGGCTGAAGGGAACGGAGGGCATCTGGGGAGGAAAGCAGCACAGACTGGCCAGTGCATGGAAAATGAGAGGAGCGGGGGACACACTCCTACCGGGTGACAGTGCCACTTCCTCAGCAGCAGAGAGTGAGACCCCTACTGTGGGACGATGCCACTAATCCCGACATCTGGGCAGAAGCCCATCTTCCTGGTGAGAGGTGCCCGCAATCCCTCCTCCTCGCACACAGCAGAGGGCACTCCGGCAGCAAGTGCCGCCTCCCTCTGGTAGTTTCTTTTGGACTCTGGGCTCAGCTGTCACACAGGTTTTGGCTAAAACTCTGCTTGACAATGCTGTTTCCAAATGTCAGCCTTTGACATTTCACTTGCTGTGGGATTATACCCAGTAATTTCTCTGATTTAAGATTTTATTTTATTTTATTTTACTAATTAAGCAAACTCTCAGCACAGAAGTGGGATGAAAAGCACATCTAGCATGCCAGGTCTGACTGCCATGAAGAACGCCTTGTTTCTTCCGCGGTGCAGCACACCACTGCAGAGCGAGAGCCATTCCAGCCAGGAAAGCGCTGGAAACAAGATCGGCTGGGTGCATCTGACCTACAGCCTGTTCCCTGCCAGGCTAGGAGATAGTGTCATCTTTCAGGGAAGGAGCCACACCCCCACGCACCCCACCCCAGCAGCAGGTAAAGCAGCATGAAGCTCCACCTCCCGCACCATGGGTATATTCTTAGCATTGTACCCCATGGGGGATCGGTGATTGAGACAGTAGTTAGAAAAACATTGTGTTCTATCTACTTCCCAGAGCCTGTCACAAGAGAAAGGTTTAAGCCAGGTTTTTTCCTATCTGTAAACATTCATGCACCTAATGCTAATTTTTTATTTTTTATTTTTTGAGACAGTCTCGCTCTGTTGCCCAGGCTAGAGTGCAGTGGCATGATCTTGGCTCACTGCAACCTCCGCTTCCTGGGGTTCAAGTGACTCTCCTGTCTCAGCCTCCCCAGTAGCCAGGACTACAGGTACCGACCACGCCTGGCTAATTTTCATATTTTTAGTAGAGATGGGGTTTCACCATGTTGGCCAGGGTGGTCTCAAACTCCTGACCTCAACTGATCTACATGCCTCGGCCTCCCAAAGTGCTGGGATTACAGGTGTGAGCCACCGGGCCCAGCCCTAAATCTTATTTTAAAAGATGACTGGCAACATCACCCAGCCCAAAAGACTCAGGTGTGAATAAGCTTCTCCTCGCAGGAGTACCTGCCACCTGACACATCAACATAAACACTCACTTGTCTTACTTTGCTGAGCACACCTGTCTGAAACCATAAGCACGCAGTGGGCAGGTGCACAATGACCTGGAGCCTGAGCTGAGCCCTGGTCTGCTTTTGATTTGGTGGCTGTGAGGGAGACAGCTCAGCCAGAGTCAGAGGACAGAGGGTGTGTACTCATGAGATGCAGGGATGCGGGAGATGCGGGGGACCGGGCCAAGCTGAAGGGGCAGGGAGAAGATGACAAGTTTACAACCACCAGATGGGCAGCGCCTGCAGCACAGACTCCACAGCCCTCCACCTGAATTCCCAGGACCCCACTGCCTTCACTTCGGGACCCTCTCCAGCCCCTGCATCCACCCCCACCAGACAGGCACATCCGTGTTGTTGGCACAGCTCACACCCTATGTGGCAACCCCAAGTCCACAGTCCTGGAGACATTATGGGGAGACGTGAGGCTCTATCCTGCTCAGTTGCACACAGTGCAGGACGTGGAGTGACATCTGCAGCACACCACTCTCTCCAAAGCCATAAGAACGCACTCAGTCTAGCCAGGCGCAGTAGATCACACCTATAATCCCAGCACTTTGGGAGGCCAAGGTGGGGGGATCACTTGAGCCCAGGAGTTCAAGACCAGCCTGGGCAACACAGTGAGACCCGTCTCTACAAAAATTAGCCAGGTGTGGTGTGTGCACCTGTAGTCCCAGCTACTTAGGAGGCTGAGGTATGGAGACTGCTTGAGTCCAGGAGGTCAAGGTTGCAGTGAACTGAGATTGCACCACTGCACCCCAGCCTCGGTGACAGAATGAGACATTATCTCAAAAAAAAAAAAAAAGGTTACAAGAGGATGGGTGTGGTGGCGCACACCTGTAATCCCAGCACTTTGGGAGGCTGAGGCAGGCAGACCACCTGAGGTCAGGAGTTCAAGACCAGCCTGGCCAACATGGTAAAACCCCATCTCTACTAAAAATACAGAAAAAAAATTAGCCAGGCATGGTGGCACATGCCTGTAGTCCCAGCTACTGGAGAGGCTGAGGCAGGAGAATCGCTTGAACCTGGGAAGTGGAGGTTGCAGTGAGCCAAGATCATGCCACTGCACTCCAGCCTCGGCCTCAGAGCAAAACTGTCTTCAAAAAAAAAAAAAAAAAAAAGACCGGGTGCAGTGGCCCATGCCTGTAATCCCAGCACTTTGGGAGGCAGAGGCGGGAGGATCACCTGAGGTCAGGAGTTCGAGACCAGCCTGACCACATGGAGAAATCCCGTCTCTACTAAAAGTAGAAGAAAACTAGCCGGGCTTGTTGGCGCATGCCTGTAATCCCAGCTACTCGGGAGGCTGAGGCAGGAGAATCCCTTCAACCTGCAAGGCAGAGGTTGCAGTGAGCTGAGATCATGCCATTGCACTCCAGCCTAGGCAACAAGAGTGAAATTTCGTCTCAAAAAAAAAAAAAATAGGCCGGGCGCAGAGTCCAAAGTGGGTGGATCACTTCAGCCCATGAGTTCAAGACCAGCCTGGGCAAACACAGCAAAACCCCATCTCTACTAAAAATATAAAAATTAACCAGGTACGGTGGCGTGTGCCTGTCGTCGCAGCTAATTGGGAGGCTGAGGTAGGAGGATTACCTAAGCCCGGGGAGGTCGAGGCTGCAACGAGCCAAGATCACGTCACTGCACTCCAGCCTGGATGACAGACGGAGATCCTGCCTCAAAAATAAAAAATAATAAGTAAATAAATAAAAAGAATATATTCACTATTTTGCTTATCAAAGTCTCTTAAAGGAGGTGACTTACCTACGCTATGGACCCAATTACTCAGCCAATAAGAGGACACGGTCCCTGCCCATAGAAAGCTGATGTCCAGCCTGACCTCAATACAAAACCATCCAGTTAAAGTGGTGGGGGTGGCTATGCAGAGATGGGCGGGTGCTGGGAGAGTCAAGGGCAGCCCCTTGGCTGGCCAGGGGCTCAGACAGACCAGCTGGGGAGATGCATCACTCGCCCAGGAAAACTGATGACAGCTGAGATGGCACTGCAAGAGCAGGGAGGATCACACTCATGTCCAGAAAGTGAAACATAAAACAGCTAAACATGTACCACACAGCTTTCATACAAAAATTTTATATACATAAATTTTTAAAAAATAGAGATGGGGTTTTGCTTGTTGTCCTGGCTGGTTTCGAACTCCTGAGCTCAAGTGATCTGCCTGCCTCAGCCTCCCAAAGTGATGCAATTACAGGCATGTGCCACCATGCCTGGCGACTTTTTTTCTGTTTTGAGACGGGGTCTCACTCTGTCTCCCAGGCTGGAATTCAGTGCATGATCATAGCTCACTGCATTCTCGACCTCCTAGGCTCAAGTGATCCTCCCACCTCAGCCTCCTGAGTAGTGGGCCCACAGGTGTGCACCACCGTGTCCAGCTAATTTTTGTATTTTTGTAGAGGTGGGGTCTCATCATGTTGCCCAGGCTGGTCTCAAACTCCAGGGCTCGAGTGATCCGCCATCCTTGGCCTCCCAAAGTGCTGGATTACAGACCTGAGCCACCACACCAGGCTGCCCCACACATTGTAAAGTTTCACTTCCCTCTAATGTCAGATTCCAAAGACAGCAGCCTTCGTGAGTCAGAAAGAAACATCAGTCATTTTGAAATCAACATCCAAGTGAAGTGTAGAAAGGCCTCTGGATTTTTGAAACGGCAACAACAGATGATGTAATACAAAGACGCCCCCACCCCACTGCTTTCCCACTGCATGCTTTACATGACACGGCACAGCTTCCACGCCAGCAGCTTCAATCATGTAAAGCGAATGCAGTCCCATCAAGACCACAGCATTGGCTGAGCAGCTACTCCATGCTGGGCACCGTCCTGGGCACTGGAAGTACAGCAAAGAACGAAACCAAGACCACACCCTCCAGAAGCCTGCATTCCAGCAGGACAGACAGACTTCAATACACAGAGCAGGAAAATGCACAGCGTGTCAGATGATGATGATTACTATGAGAAAAATAAAGCAGGCAAAGAGAACAGGACTATTTGGATGAGGGTGGTGCAAATTCAAATCATCAGACAGCCTTTGCTGGGAAGGTGATATCTGAGCAAAGATTCGAGAAGGTGGGGACAGCCCCGGAGCCTTCCCAGCAGAGCAGAGGAGGCCCGGGAAGCTCTGGACTCACAGCGGTTCAGCACGGCCACGACACGGCCACTTCCAGACAGAGCCCCTGGCTGCTGGGTAGGGACCGCAGCACCTCAGAGAACCCTTTCTGGGGTCACTTCTGGCACCCTCTGCAAGCCTCAAGGGGGAGTGTGAGGCCGGGGGCTGTCCATCAGGGTCCAGGCACCTCCTGAAGGAGCCTCTCAAAGCCAGCCAATCACCGGCTCCAGACCCACGCTGTCAGACATCTCTGTGGCCACCAGACCACTGCCACTCTCACGGGTGTGATGACACGGGACCTGTCTACTGGTAGTCTTCTGCCTTCGTGGAATTCTGCAACTTCCTTCCTGCCTCGGCCACAGCATGTCAGCCAAGCACCTGTCAGGGTCCCTCCCTGGCAGGACGATGTTTAGAAGCTCAACACCGTGCTCCTGCCTCCTCTTCAGACCCATCAGAACTTGCTACCATGGGTGTGTTTTAATAAATAACTTCATTTCTGCAGCCAATAAATAAATAAATAAATAAATGTAGTTGCAATATTGCCTTTAAAAGCACTTTTAAGCATCAATTGTGAAATAAAAAGCCCGAGCAAAAGCCCTCTTTGAGCGTGAAGTGTCTAAATGTTTATTTGTACTACTATTGTTGTAAAGGGCAGACTTTGTAGCATTTTTAGGTGGTGATTAAACTGCATTAACAGCATCCTGAGACCGCCTGCCACGATCTGGAGGAAACGCACGGCCAAGGCCCACGTGCAGGGTAGGGTCCCGCCAGGCTCCCAAAATGCCCCGTCCCAGCACTCAGTCCCATGGAGGCAGCACAGCCTGAGGGAGGCCAGCGACTCTGGGCCTGCGGGTGAGTCCTTCAGCTCCTGCACAGCCCAATCCATCTGCCACCCATTTGGTGACCCCAAATTGTAGTAAGTAAACACTTCCAGTTACTCAATAGCTTCTGAAATTTAAATCTCTGGAACAATTTACAGTAATAAGACCCTAGGTGCACCTGTCTACTATCCTTGTCCTCCCTAATAAAATGGGCTAGGCGTGGTGGCTCATGCCTGTAATCTCCCATTTTGGGAGGCCAAGGCAGGAGAACTGCTTGAGCCCAGGTGTTGGGAGACCAGCCTGGGTAACATGGTGAGACCTCACATCTAATAAAAAAAAAAATCTGCTGGCTGTGGTGGCACACACCTGTACTCCCAGCTGAAGTGGGAGAATTACTTGAGCCCAGGAGGCTGAGGCTGCAGTGAGCCGTGGTCATACCACTGCACTCCAGCAAGGGTGACAGAACAAAACCTTGTCTCTTTCTAAAAAAGAAATTAAAAAAAAAAAAAAAGAGCCAGGCACGGTGGTGTACACCTGTGGTTCCACTTCCAGGTGCGGTGGGAGGATCACTTGGGCCGCGAGTTCAAGGTTGTGGTGAACTATCATCAAGACCCTGTACTCCAGTCTGGGCAACAGAGCAAGACTCTTTTTTTTTTTTTTTTCAAAGGAGCTTGGCCAGGCGCGGTGGCTCACGCCTGTAATCCCAGAACTTCGGGAGGCTGAGGCAGGTGTATCATGAGGTCAGGAGATGGAGACCATCCTGGCTAACAGGGTGAAACCCCGTCTCTACTAAAAACACAAAAAATTAGCCAGACTTGGTGGCAGGCGCCTGTAGTCCCAGCTACTCAGGAGGCTGAGGCAGGAGAATGGCATGAACCTGGGAGGTGGAGCTTGCAGTGAGCCTCAAGATTGCACCACTGCACTCCAGCCTGGGCCACAGAGGGAGACTCCATCTTTAAAAAAAAAAAGGAGCTCCTCACAAGAGAAGTCCACCAAAAACACCAGTGCCCACCTCACAGGTGTGGAGTCACCATGCAAGCCCCCCACTCCCTGGTTATGACCTGATCACTGGGCTTTCCTACACACACACAGGTGCACGCACCACCCCCAAGGGAAGGCGGGAGCTGTGGCCTGCCTCGCCAGCAGCCTCACACGCTGGCTCCCTGGGGCTCCTTCCTCATGGCCAAGGCCTGCCCAGGTCAGTGCGGCTTCTTTCCCACTAGGAGTCTCCTGCCAACCACGTCTTTCCACACCCCCTTCTCAGTCCTGGCAATCAATCAATCTCCCCACTCAGGACAGGACCCCCTCTGTCCTCTTCTACCTTCTACTGGACTGTCGAGACAAGCTTCTGTGACCTTCATCAGTGCTGAGAAATGTGAAAGACGTGCCATGGCACAGGTCTACTGAGAACAGGGAAAGGCCAATGTTCTAAACAGAATGTGGCTGGGAGAATAAGCACCATCAACAGGTTAGGTCCTTAAAGCTACCAGGTGCCATCCCCCGAGTCCCTGGAAGAGGGGCTCTCACATCCCCCCGCGCCACTCAATGACGAGTCACTGCCCCCTACTTATTCCCACAGGCAGATGGGACCACCAGGTGCTGGTCCTGTTGCTATTTTCCACAGCAGGCACTCAGGTTTCAGCCAGCCCGAGCCCCAGCCCCCAACCACACCTCTGATAGGAAAACAAACCCTGAGTTTTAAACAAATTGAAACTTGTAAAAATGTAGCCCATGGGTAAACTGGGCATTTTCTGAGAATTTCGTTTCATAAAATATGTATATAAGAACTTGGAGTTTCAATTTCTTTAACTTGTCTGGGTATGAAGTTCAGTAGTCTCCATCTCTTAGAAGTAGAAACCAGTCAGGGTGCAGTGGCTCATGCCTGTAATCCCAGCACTTCCAGAGGCCGAAGTGGGAGGATGGCTTGAGTCCAGGAGTTCAAGACCAGTGTGTGCAATATAGTGAAACCCCATCTCTACAAAAAAATATATAAAAAGTAGCCAGGCGTAGTGGCGTGTGCCTATAGTCCTAGCTACCAGTGAGGCTGAGGCAGGAGAATCACCTGAGGCCAGGAGTTCAAGACTAGCCTGGGCAACATAGTGAGACCCCATCTCTTTTTAAGAACCCCATCTTTTTTTAAAGAAAAAAAAAGTAGATACTCTCTTTGCCGGGCACAGTGGCTCATGCCTATAATCCCAGCACTTTGGGAGGCTGAGGCGGGCAGATTGCCTGAGGTGAGGAGTTCAAGACCACCCTCACCAACATGGTGAAACCCTCTCTCTACTAAAAACACACCACATTAGCTGGGTGTAGCAGCACCATAATCCCAGCTACTAGGGAGGCTGCGGTAGGAGAATCACTTGAACCCAAGAGGCAGAGGTTGCAGTGAGCAGAGATCACACCACTGCACTCCAGCCTGGGAGACAGAGCAAGACTCCATCTCAGAGAAAAAAAAAAGTAGAAACTCTCCAGGGAAAATTAATTTGAGATCTAATTACATTTTAATAACCACCAAAAACAAATCCAGGCTCAACTGAAGTATGCAGCACATTGTTTAGTCACTAACAAGTGTTTAGAAAAATGTCAACATCAAAATATCCAGCATCCCACACTCAAAACTGCTAAATGTAGCAATCATTTAATTAGCAAATAGATTAAAATGCAAATGAATCTGGTAGCAAAAGAAAACAGATGGCCTGTGGGTTTCTCCTCCTATCAAGTCTCTCATCAAGAGTCACCTCGAGTCTTCCAGAGCTGCAAACAGCTTCACCCGCGAGACTAACTGCCAGGAAGACAAAAACGGATTTTTTAAAATGCAGAGCCACATTTTTTTTTTTTTTTTGAGACAGATTCTCGCTCTGTCCCCCAGGCTGGAGTGCAGTGGCATGACCTCGGCTCACTGCAAGCTCTGCCTCCCGGGTTCATGCCATTATCCTGTGCCTCAGCCTCCCGAGTAGCTGGGACTACAGGTGCCCACCACCACATCCGGCTAATTTTTTGTATTTTTAGTAGAGACAGCGTTTCACCGTGTTAGCCAGGATGGTCTCAATCTCCTGACCTCATGATCTGCCCGCCTCGGCCTCCCAAAGTGCTGGAATTACAGGCATGAGCCACCGCACCCGGCCAAGCAAGGATTTTATAGAAGAAATGAGCTTGGGAAGCTGGAAGCTTCTAAAGACTCAGGGTTAGTGCAATGAGTAACAGTCTTTCAGCCTCAGGGGGAGGCCGCTGTTCTCTACACATCCGATATTTGAGCAATTGCAACTAGCTTACTTAAACATGTCTTGACTCCTAAAAAGGCTCCTTTTTCCCCCTACAAACCTGCTGCAAAATAATAAAATCCAAAATATCACCTGAGTAAATAGATCCAAAAGAATACTCATTAGCTACTAACCTGTCTCTAAGCCTTTTGCACTTGAACTAGTCCTGGGCCTCAAATAGACATAGCTGTTCCAAGTGCCACGTCAGAACGCCCGCTGTGCCACTCGCTCACAGTCAATCCCTTGGTGCATTACCTCAGCTTTCTGTGGCTCAGATTCCTCCTCTGAAAGTCAGGGAGCCAGAGGGCCAACCTCCCAGGCTTGCTATGAGGATTTATTGAGTTCACCTACAAGATTCACCTGAGCAGGCCTTGAAGCCAGCTGGAAGCACTTTCACAGTGAAGTAACACAGAAGACACACAAAGTTTTCTCAACCAAGGGTCACTGGATCATAAAATAAGCCTTTCAAAGCTAAATGAACTCTGTCCCCTTTTCCAAATGCCTTAAATATCTACTGGATTAGAAGGCCCAACTCTAACTTTGAGGACAAAACTATATAGAAAGGCTGAGCTCCCTCACACACGGGAGATAAATCAAGAAAGAAATCAGGCGGGGCACAATGGCTAACACCTGTAATCCCAGCACGTTAGCAAGACAAGGTGGGAGGATATCTTGAGGCCAGCCTGGCCAAAATGGTGAAACCTCGTCTCTAATAAAAATACAAAAAAGTTAGCTGAGTGTGGCGGCGGCCACTTGTAATGTCAGCTACTCGGGAGGCTGAGGCAGGAGAATTGCTTGAACTCAGGAGGCGGAGGTTGCAGTGGGCAGAGATTGGGCCACTGCACTCCAGCCTGGGCGACAAAAGTGAAACTCTGTCTCAAAAAAAAAAAAAACCTTGGCTAACATGGTGAAACCCCGTCTCTACTAAAAATACAAAAAATTAGCTGGACGTGGTGGCGGGCGCCTGTAGTCCCAGCAACTCGGGAGGCTGAGGCAGGAGAATGGCGTGAACCTGGGAGGTGGAGCTTACCGTGAGTCAAGATAGCACCACTGCACTCCAGCCTTGGCGACAGAGCAAGACTCCATCTCAACAACAAAAAAAAAAAGATGGAAATCAGGGCGCCTCCTATGGTCAAGATGCTGTCACGCAGATGAACACTTCAGCCAGCAAGAGAAAGGATCCTGAACAGAAAGCTAAGCTACCTTTAAATGGCAGTGTGTGCTCTGGAGCCTGGGAATGCAGTGCGACAGGTAGAGCCAGCGCCCGCACACTCTCACACGCGGCAAGCAGGAACTGCTCTCTCCAGGCCCCCGGACCAAAGTTGTGGGAGACTGCCACAATCCACCTAGCTCATCTCCAAAGGGATACTGCCCTCAGGTCAGCTGTGCTCACTGGCAAAGAACATTCTGGTAAAAACCTCCTCTCACCCCAGAAAACTCCACAAAGCTAGGCCCAGCACAGAAAACCAGGTGGAGGAAGGGGGTGTTAGGGAGGGACGGCCGCCACCTTCCCCTACCCCTCAGGCTGCCACCACCAAGGACAACTGTGGTGGACTAGCAAAACCAATGCCCCAGTTGAGTTCCAGATTTACAGCTTACCTGTGGGTAAGCCATCGCTCTCCGACCCAACAAGACTCTTCTATAAAATGAGGCTAATGACATGGGCCCACCCGCAAGGGCTGCGGGACCCACACCAGACAGGAGTGTGAAGCACTCCGTGGAGTCCGGCGGGCAGCTCACAGGGCAGGCCCTGTGGCGGAGGGGATTCTCGGTGTGCTCGTACCAGCAACCCGTGCCCGAAGGCTCTACCCACGCTGGTCCTTGGCCACGGGGAGCTGGCCCACAGCAGGCAAGTGGTCACCAACGCTCTCCCGCGGTGCAACTCAGCAAAACGCAGCTCGCCCCCACCAGCGTGGAGCCCCGGCAACAGGTGAGGGCCGGAGGAAAGCTGTTTCTATTTCTCCACGAAGGGAGGGAGGAGCAGCTCCAAGGACAGCTACTCAATCTGTCCTCCCACAGCCATCTCCACTGGCCTCCCAAGGAGCCTCTCACTTACCCAAGGCAGACAGAGGGCAACGAGGCAGGGACTGCCAACTGCCTCAAGTCTGGTCCTCAGGCTCAACCGGGCTGCCAGCCTCAGGAAGCGCCAGGTCTCAATTTCACTCACCCACATCTTCAACATTAACTTTGTATATTTGTCACACAAACATATGATGAAACACCAAAGTACAAGATTTCTCTGCAAGGAGGCTTTGTTCCCTTCCTGCACTTTGGAACTTCCTACAGGTGTACTTTAAACACCACTGATCAACATGAAAACCAGGATGCCAGTTACCTCTGAACGGGAGGGGCCAGAAACTACAATCTGGAGGGCCACTCGAGCCTTCTGGTAAAATCCTGTTTTTCAAGTAGGGTGGTGGGCACGTGTGAGTTTATTTTCATTCTTTAAACTCTCCATATATCTTCTGTGTGCCCCTTATAGGTATAACTTTAAATGCTGTTGTTTAAAATAAATAAAATGCCATTTTTCTCTACTAAAAAAAAAAATTTATTAAGTGCTTGCTGTTTGCCACACATTCTTCGAGCATTTTACATGTATTATCGTGGTTAGTCCTCAAAACAACTCTGGGGGTGGGTACCATCGGCATCCTTTCTACAGATGGGGACACTGAGTATACAGCAGGCTTTTGTCCAGTCAAACACTCCACAGTGAGGTCACACGCAATTCTGAAGCAGAATCCAACTACAGGGCCCATACTCCCAGCCCTCCCATGAGTAGGGGGTCGCCCATCTGAGGCTGATGTGTGTTCACCAGGGAACCAGGAGGGGCCGGAGGAAAACTGCAGCACCTAATCCTCAGTGCCTCGCCACACCGCAGGCCACACCCTCTGACCTGCCCATTCCCCTACATGGCATCTAGGCGACACAGTCAGAAATTCAGACTAAGATTTATATTATTAAAATATTCATTAAGAAGTTACTCCTAGGCCAGTTGCGGTGGCCCACGCCTGTAATCCCAGCACTTTGGGAGGATCACCTGAGGTCAGGAATCGGAGACCAGCCCGACCAACACGGAGAAACCCTGTCTCTACTAAAAATACAAAATAAGCCAGGTGTGAGGGCGCATGCCTGTAGTCCCAGCTACTTGGGAGGCTGAGGCAGGAGAACCACTTGAACCCGGGAGGCAGAGGTTGCAGTGAGCTGAGATCACGCCACGGCACTCCAGCCTGGGCAACAGAGCGAGACTCCGTCTCAAAAAAAAGAAAAAGAGAAAGAAAAAAAAAAGACAGGGGCAGCAGGCAGAAGGGGAGCAGACTCATCTCAAATCTGCCTCACATCCCCTGGAGGGATGCGGCCCCACCCGACTGGAAACCAGCCCTGTCAGTCTGCCTTGCTGGGGATGGCTCTGTCCCTGCAGAGTGTCCCGGGAGCATCCATGCCTGCAGAAAGCAGGTGCCTGGACTCCATGCCAGCTCTGACCCAAAAGTCAGAAGGCCTCCAGGTCCTAAGTGTCTTCATCTAGAAACTGGAAGGATCCAACTGGGTGAGCAAGAAGGTCCCTTCCGAAATTAAATTACCACCAGTGTCCTACAATCTATGACGCAAAACCCACAAGCAGCAGACAGCAGAGCAGGCCTATGTGCCTCCTTTTAGTAAAGTACAACGAATTTTGCCAGGCACAGTGGCGTGTACCTGTAGCCCCAGCTACTCAGGAGGCTGAGGTGGGGGGGTCGCTTGAGCCCAGGAGTTGGAGACTGCAGTGAGCTATGATCCCACCACTGCACTCCAGCCCGGATGACAGAGCGAGAGCTCATCTCTAAAGCAAACAATAATAATTTTTTAAAAGTTTTGTAAGTAATTTTGTTGAACGTCACCAGCGATGAGTCACGTGGATGTCCTGTACCCCAATACGACGCACTAAGGACACCTCATCTCTGTGGGATTCTTCCTAACCCCACAACCTGTCCAACCACAAGACATCAAACAAACCCAGATGAAGGCACATTCTGACCAGGACTCCTCAGAAGTACCAAGGTGATGACAAACAAGGAAGGACGGCAGCCATCCCACACCAGAGGGGGCGAATGAGACGTAGCACCGGGGGGGGGGTCCTGGGACAGCAAGGACATCAGGGGAAAAACTGATAAAATCCAAAACGGGCCTGTCGCTCGGTGAGTGGTGTGGTGCCAGCGTGAACACCTCAGTTTCGACAGAGTGACAGAGGTATCACGGTCATGTGATGGCATTAGGGGAAGCTGGCTGGGGGAAATTATGGAAATTCTGTGTCGTCTGCAATTTTTCTACATACCTAAAAGTATTCCAAAATAGTTGATGTTTTCAATAATTTTTGTTAGGAGGCTACTTTGAGAGCTTCAGGTAAATTCAGGATCTGAAAACATCCTGTGTCATTCAAAACCTGACTCTGACTCAATGCTGAACGTTAACTTGAAAAATGTAGGGCTACTGAAGGGAAATAATATACCTGAAAGGAGAAAAACCCTAACAGAACAAGTTTAGTATGAATTTCTTACTACCACCAACTTCTTTGGCATGTTTTGTCCAAAAGGTGTCAGAGTTTGGATGCAAACCCAGCCTCCCAGCAGAAGCCAGCTGCATCAGGCGAGTGCAGGCTGCCTAGAGGCCCTCCAGGCCCACACGAAGAGCGCCTCCCGCTCAGAACCTCCTCCACAGGAGGCAGATTCCCTGCTCAGGCAACCCAGACCTCCCCGAGTCGCCACCCCAGCCAGGAGAGCTCCTCCCCTGCTAGTCCACGTTGGGGCCCAGACTCTGCCCAGCTCTCTGAAGCAGCCCCACAAAGGCCGGTCACCCTCTCCTGCTCAGACACTAACTACCCTCCCTCTATGGGCACCATCTGCAACGGCCGTGCTGTTGACTGTTTCCCTTCTGCCCCTGGGGCTCAGAGAGGGACAGGAGCATCAGGTGGACCGTCCCCCTTCAAGCTGTAGAAGCCATCTTTTTCACCCAAGAATTTCCTCAGGCCAGGAGCATGGGGCCCATTCTGTTCATAACCACTTCTCCTAAACCAACCGGGGCCCGTCCTCACCCTTTCTGCCCCAGACACAAAGCTCAGCGCCAGCAGCATCTGCACAGGAGAGCTTGCTAAGATTTTTTTTTAAGCATCATTTTGAGCTTCCGACTTTTTACAGAATGAGAACGCAATGCATTCCCCAATAAAATCTATATTCAGATGCACATTTTTAAACTAGATATCTGATAATAACCAGGTACGTACATACAATCAAAAGACTATAATTCTGACCAATGAGAAAAAACCCATGAAAGACAAATGCCAACCTGCAGGAAGAACATGTGAGTTACCAATGGAAAAGCAGCCGGAAGCGCTCCGAGCATCTGAGCGTCTGAGCCCGTGCTCTGAAGGAGCTGTGTACTCCCTCAGCCTCGCGTCCAGAGTCAGGCCCAACTGGGAGAGAGAAACGCAGACGAACCTAGCGCTCACCCTCAGGAAGGACCCCCAATGATGTCCACGTGGGGGGAAATGAGCAGCCGTCAGGCTTCCTAGCTCGTAAGTTGGGAGCTTGCTCACTAACCTGCCTCCCCAGGGTCTGGCTGCTGCGGCTCTTCAGATCAAACTTTCCCAAGAACAGGGCTGAGCAAAGCCAGCGCTCCATTCTTCCAAAGACTGATCTGTCCCCATCCTTTCCCACAGGGGAGGTCCAAGCAGTGCTGTGTGCCAGCCAGCACTGGCACACGGTGGGTCTGAAGGTCAATTAGCCCCGCCCCCACCGAGGTTGGAGAGCTCTCAATCACTGAGCCCTGGGCCTGGGTGCACAGCAGGGACTCTGAGACAGGTGGGCTGCTCAGATCCTCACTGCTGGGCTCCCCAAGGACCACCAGCCGCACAACCATCCTGAGGTTGTAGCTGCAGCTCTACAGGTGGCTGCATCTACCCACAGAGCACATGTCCCTTTTGCCGCCACAGGACACCTTAGAAGCTACAGCAAAGTTAAGGCCTTGAAAAAGCCTCATGGCACCTTGCTCAAGCAGGAAACAGACCACGAAAGCAGGGCCCCGCTGTCAGGAGGGAAAAGCAGTGTAAAGTCAGAAGGGCCACTAAGGGAGACCGGGCATGGTGGCAGAGATTGGGCATGGTGGCTCATGCCTCTAATCCCAGCACTTTGGGAGGCCAAGTTGGGTGGATCATGTGAGGTCAGGAGTTCAACACCAGCGTGATCAACATGGTGAAACCCTGCCTCTACTAAAAATACAAAAATTAGGCTGGGCGCAGTGGCTCACGCCTGTAATCCCAGCACTTTAGGAGGCCGAGGAGGCTGGATCATGAGGTCAGGAGTTCAAGACCAGCCTGACCAATATGGTGGAAATGCGTCTCTACTAATAATACAAAATTAGCTAGGCATGGTGGCACATGCCTGTAATCTCAGCTACTCAGGAGGCTGAGGCAGGAGAATGGCGTGAAACTGGGAGGTGGATGTTGCAGTGAGCCAAGATCATGCCACTGCACTCCAGCCTGGGTGACAAGTTTGAGACTCCATCTCAAAAAAAAAAAAAAAAAGATTAGCTAGGTGTGGTGGCACAGGCCTGTAGTCCCAGCGACTCAGGAGGCTAAGGCTGGGGGATGGCTTGAATGCAGGGGAGTTCAAGGCTGCAGTGAGCTATGATCACACCACTGCATTCCAGTTTGGGCAACAGAGTAAAACTCTGTCTCTATAAGGGACTTTGAGGAGGACTGGGGACCACTGAGGAAGGCTGCATGTCACCTTTGCATTAGAAAATGCCATGTTATGATAAAACTCCATCTCTACTAAAAATACAAAAATTAGCCAGGCACGGTGGTACACACCTGTAGTCCCAGCTACTTGGGAGGCAGAGGCAGGTGAATCACTTGAACCCAGGAGGCGGAGGTTTCAATGAGCCAAAGTTGAACTACTGCACTCCAGCCTGGGCAACAGCATGAGATTCCATCTCAAAAAAAAAAAAAGAAAAAAGAAAAGGCAATGTTAATTCTATCTCGGACGTGATAATGATGAGGTTGTAGAGGAGACAGCTTTTGAGCTCAGAAGGCACCTGGAGAAGGATTCTGGGGTGAAATGCTATCATGTGTGTGACTAACTTTCAAATAATAAAAATAATAGAAAAAAATTTGGGGAGGTAAGGGGGTAACATATACATGCAAATATGGAAAAGTTTAACAACTGGTAGAATCCAGGTGAAAGGCTAGGGATATTCATTGTACTATGCATTCAACTCTTCTTTAGTTTTGAAATTTTTCAGAATAAAAATTAGTGGAGAAAGGTTCATCTTCAGTCCAGTAAGCTCCAGGAGACAGAGCCAGACCTACCTTATTCACCACTGTTTCTCCACTGCTAGCACCATGCCTGGTCCTTATCCCACTGGCCCAGGAAACCACTGCTAATGTTTCTGCGGGAACCTCCCTCCAAGCTTTTCCCTGGGCCTGAGGAAAGTTATACTGGGCATGCTGCTTTGCAACCAGCTCTTTTCAGATAGAAACACTTTGTAATCACCTGTCAGGAGAGTACAGTCTGCCATCCCCATCCATAGGTTGACTCCACATGCATGGATTCAACCAACAGTGGATAGAAAATATTAGAAAAACAAGAAATTGCATCTGTACTGAACATGCACAGACTTTTTTTCTTGTCATTATTCCCTAAAGAACATAGTAAAGCAACTATTTACATAGCATTTACACTATATTAGGCATTATATGTAATCTGGTGATGACAGAGTACACAGGAGGGTGTGCACAGATTGTATGCAAACACTATACCACTTCAGAGCAAGAGATTCAGCACCCTCTGACTCTGGTATCTGAGAGAGGTCCTGGGACCAATTTCCCACAGATCATGAGGGACGACACAGACTCACCACAATGTTTCTACCTATCTCTGCCTGAGGGAAATTCAAGAGATTGCCAATTCTCCCCTATTTCAAAGCTGTGACAAATATTCTAGTAGCAAAATCTTTGCATACACCTTAATTATTTTCCGATCTTAAATTCCCAGAACCTGAACTGTTGAATCAGCCTGTGTTTGAACACACGCTGGCAACTGACCGCTGCCCCACTTCAGCAACAACAGGCGCTTATGTTCCCACCTGTACTGAGTTCCAGCTTCCATCTACAAATGCCAGATATTGCCACTTTCACTGCAGTGCACTCCAGCCTGGGCGACAGAGCAAGATTCTGTCTCAAAAACAAAAAACCCAGCAGATTGGTCAGAAAAGACTGTACAGCCACAGGGGTTTCCATGTAGGGAAATTTCTCCAGGCAAGGAGCAAAAGCCTGAAGAAGACAAGAACTGCTGAGAACAGGGCAGCAGGGAACATCCTGGACCCACCTGGGCCGCACAGGCTGGAAAGAGAGGCCGTGGCCGGGCATCCGAGCCTGGGCCCCTCACAGAGGAGGAACAAAGTGACAGGCCAGGAGAGGAGGGGGAGATGCAGGAGTGCTGGCATCTGGGGACCAGCCAGCAAGTCCTTGGAGCCCTCCCTCACCAGAAAAGGGGAAGCAGGAAGGACAGCGGCAATGGCCAGAGTGAGGAGAATGCAGCGTCCTGCAGCTCCATGGAGTGAGCGCCTCCTTCACGGAGCAGCCCTGGCCACCCTGCAACTGAGGCCGCGGCACCGAGGGTCCCGCCAATGCAGCAAGGGGCGAGAGACACCACACCTAAGACTCAGGAGCAAGGTCCTGTCCCCGCTCCCAACCCCGGGGCTCCTGGAATCACCGAGGCAGAACTGAAAAGTGAGTGCGGGCCCCTTTCCCACATGTTCCACTGCAAAGGTCAACACACACCAGGCGCATTTCAGTGAGGCTTCAAGTCTTCCCTGCAAATCTCATCAGCTTTTCTGATGGCATTCAATGCACAGCGGTCACTTTCAGCTACAACCCCTTCCTACTGCAGTCAAATTAATTCCAAAAGGGAAAAAACAGGTTAAAGAATGGGACTTTAACGATGAATTTATTGTAAAAAATAAGCCCGTAGCCAGAAGAATCCTGACTGGCATCCTGCTGAGACACACAGCCTCTCCTCAGCCCTCTCCAGCACGGGGAGGGGGCACTGTCACCAGCTCCGCAAACACACGGGAGACGGGGACCTCTAGAACTAACGTCCTTGGTCTCCAGACGTACCTTCAAACCTCATCTTTAAATATTTCGAATCCCTGCGTGCTGCAAGCTGATTTGAAACACAGATTGGGCCGGTCCCCAGCACGGTGGCTGGTAGAGAGGGCATCTGATCTTGTCTGTGGAATGACGGAAGTCACTGGACTGTCCAGGAACTACATGCCCACCTTCATCAGATGGAAACCACACACTTGTTTATTCTGCAGGGGGCCGTGTGCTCAACAGTGAGCTGCTAATGTCAGGCTTGTCCATCTTTTTCATACACAGGCTCTACAGTACTGTCAGTTCCCAATTCTGTGGGTCCCTGTATAATCCAACTCTTTAAACAGAAACCAGGCTGGGTGCGGCGGCTCATGCCTGTAATCCCAGCACTTTGGGAGGCCGAGGCAGGAGGATCCCTTGAGCCCAGAAGTTTGAGTAGCCTGGGCAACATAGCGAGACCTCATCTCAATAAATAAATTAAGTAAATAAATAATGTAGGTGGTGCGCACCTGTAATCCCAGGTACTTGGGAGCCTGAGGCACGAGAATCACTTGAACCCATGAGGCGGAGGTTGCAGTGAGCCAAGATCATGCCACTGTACTCCAGCCTGCGTGACAGAACGAGACTGTCTCAAAAAAAATAAATAAATAAACAAACAGAAACCAGAATCAGGTGCTCTTATAAGGGATGTGTAGCCCAGAAACTCAATCTTAACACATTCTAAATGACCTGGAATTTCTTGGAGCAAAAATTCCAGTTTAAATATCAGGAAAATTGTCTAGACTAAGAGAATGGAAATGGACTTTGTGCAACCAACATCAGGTACAGAAAAGAGACCCCAACAATCATCATGAACCCAAACAGGCCTTTCTCCTCACTAAGAGAAGAGAACATACACAACCCACGCCTCGTTACTCTTTGAGAAGATGTGCCCTGCCTGTGATCTAACAGCTAGAGACGGAACATACAACCTGTTCTCAATATTCAAATAATTTTTTAAAGGACATGGTATCACACTGAGCAAGTGAATAATGCAATTCTGTTATAGAAGAATGCACGGCTGAAAAGACCTGAGCAACTCATGTCCAAAACTTGCAGTTTCCACAGCAGCACTTCCTCCCAGCACACTGCCCTTTGAACCTGCTTTCTAAACAACTGTGCTGGGCAGCCCGGTGGCCACATGTCATCACACGGCAGGTGTGGAGCAGCATACAGCACCCTGGCCCTCGCACCTGCTCGGGGGACTGTGTCTGCACCCAGGGCTTCTCTGCAGCCACAACCTGCCCCACACAGAACTGTAGCACCATGTGGCATCCTGTCCAAGTCCATTTCCTCAGAAGGTGCCTCAAGTGCCACGCCAGTGCCCACTCTCTTCCAAACACATCCTCTCAGAAGGGACTGGCCACGCTTGCCCCCTCATTTCTGCAGCGCTTCCCAGTTCATCACCTGCTTGCCAGACTCCATCTCCCACCGGTGTCAATTAGCTGCCCTGGAGCATCTAAACCCTGGGTCAGGGAGCTCAGGGGATGAGCGCATAGATTGAAAAAGGAACGCTCCCTGTTTCTCCCCAAAACTGTGCTGAAGGCAGTCTAGAGGGCCAAGACCTGTTGAGAAGAGCTGCCCAAGGCCTCTTTTCAGGCCCCACATCTCTGCAGGCTGCTGCTGGATCCTTCTCATAAGAACACATCTCAGAAGAGCAGAACAAACCACTTCCCTCTTGTAGGGACCAGCCCCACAGGGTCGGTGGGTCTCTCCCTGTGTGTGACGATGAGAGAGTGTAGAAATAAAGACACAAGACAAAGAGATAAGAGAAAGGGCAGCTGGGCCCAGGGGACCACTACCACCAATGCGCGGAGACCGGTAGTGGCCCCAAATGTCTGACTGCGCTGTTATTTATTGGATACAAGGCAGAAGGGGCAGGGTAAAGAATGTGAGTCACCTCCAATGATAGGTAAGGTCACGTGGGTCACGTTTCCACTGGACAGGGGGCCCTTCCCTGCCTGGCAGCCGAGGCAGAGAGGGAGAGGAGACAGAGAGAAAGACAGCTTATACCCTTATTTCTGGGGACTATTAGTATTTTCACTAATTTACTACTGCTATCTAGAAGGCAGAGCCAGGTGTACAGGATGGAACATGAAGGCGGACTAGGAGCCTGACCACTGAAGCACAGCATCACAGGGAGACGGTTAGGCCCCTGGATAACTGCGGGCAAGCCTGACAATGTCAGGCCCTCTACAAGAGGTGGAGGAGCAGAATCTTCTGTAAACTCCCCCGGGGAAAGGGAGACCCCCCCCCCACTTCCCTGTCTGCTAAGTAGTGGGTGTTGTTCCTTGACACCTTTTGCTACCGCTGGACCAGGATCCGCCTGGTAACGGACGTCTTCCCAGATGCTGGCATCACCGCTAGACCAAGGAGCCCTCTGGTGGCCCTATCTGGGCATAACAGAAGGCTCGCACTCTTGTCTTCTTGTCACACCTCACTATGTCCCCTCAGCTCCTATCTCTGTATGGCCTGGTTTTTCCTAGGCTATGATTATAGAGTGAGGATTATCATAATTTTGGAATAAAAAGTACTTGCTACAAACTCATGATTAATGATATTTGTATATAATCATATCTAAGATCTATATCTGGTATAACTATTCTTGTTTTATATTTTATTATACTGGAACAGCTCGTGTCCTCTGTCTCTTGCCTCGGTGCCTGGGTGGCTTGCCACCCACATCTCCTCCCTTTTTATTAACTAGAATCTCCATCACCATCATTGCTTGTTGTTGACTTCGGACTTGGTTTCGGACTCCTTGGAGGCATCTGCAGACTAAAAGGAGACAACATAAGCATACCAATATTAATAATGCCAGTAACAACAATGATCCTCTGACGGGTTTGAGCCATTTGAAGGGATTAAAATCAGAAAATTGTTTAGTTATGCCTTCAAAAATGTCTCAGCCAGGAACAGTGGATAAATGGGCTTGTGAAGCCTCAAAGATTTGCTCTTTAAGTTGTGAAATAGCCAAGGTTAAGTTATCATCCCAGGCTTTTAAATGTCTTGAGACCTTTTCCCAGCTATGTTGATCTTGATTATAAGCATAAGGCATTATGCAATAATCAGAAGTATTCCAATCACACTGTAATTGCATACGGTGTTGCAAGTTCATAACTCTATCTCCCAGCCAGGTTACACTTTGGCGGAGATCATTAATCTGATTAGCTAATTTTTGATCAATTTGCGCCTGAGAATTCCAAAGTCTGGAGGAGTTTTTCTGACATGTTTCAACGTAGTGAGCAGTTTGAACAGAATTGTGGATGGCAACTCCAGCAGTTGCTGCTGTTGCAGTAACCACAAGTAGTCCTGCAAGGACTGCAATAAGAGTAAAAATAAATCTCTTTGTTCTTTTGAGGATGTCTTTAAGAACTTCATTGACTATGTGAATAGAGGGGGCAGACTCCCATGGACGATGTAGAGAAACTGGTATCCATACCCCCTCCCTAGCCCTTACCAAGAGAATACTTGTAGTGGGATTAAAAGTTGCATCAATGCAAGTGAACAGCTTACAGTTATGACATTCTATAGTTTGTGCATCAGACATAATAATTATATTTCCAACCAACAGCATGTAAGGGGGTTTGACACAGCTCCTAATGGGTATCACCCATTCAGAAATAAGGGTGATGTTGAATGTGGGTGTTTTGGTTTTAGTACGAAGGAGCTGATAGGTAGTGTTCCATATCTTTATTCCTGACAAAGCTGCAGCTAATTTCCATAGTTCAAGATGTTCTGGGGTAAAAAAGGGATGAATAATTTTTGGTCTAGGAGGAGCAATAACTGTGTCCATCCATTTAAATGGGTAAGGAGACACCCATTGTCTCATCGTGTAAGACTGCCACCCATGCTCTATATAATCTAAGGAATAAATAAATTCCGAGCATAAGGTATTTTTGCCGGAGCAATCTTGCCAGTAATGTCCTTTTGGAGCCCAATCAATAACAATACCCATGGCTACAGTTTGGAGTACAACAGCCTTGGGAGCATTACAATTATCCCATAAAATTGAAGTCACTATAAAAGGCCCATTTGTAGGTTTCTTTGGACAGTCCGGCAGTCCTTTTGTTTTATTAGTTTTGGTAGTGAGAGGAATTCTCCATGCCTCATGTGGGGTACGTTTGACAGTGAGAATTTGAAAAGAATTAGTACTGAACACAATATGTACTTGATAAGAATCATTTGTAAAGGACGGTACAGTCCACATCCAATTCTGTTAAGAATAAGCTAAACAACCAGGTGACTTCCCAATACATAATGGTGGATATTGATAGCCAATTGACAGATTAAAGTGCATACCTTCTTCTTCCGGTTGAGCTGGAAACCGATCATCCTTAGGGATCGGCATGAATGCACTATTATTAGTGTAAACTTCTACTGGAGAGTCCATCCAGGAGACAGACCGAATTAGAGGGGGAAAAGGAACATATGCCCAATAAGTATAATTTTGAGTTGTCCCGACCGGTGGTATACTTACCGCTGCACTGACTACCATAAAGGCAGCCAGAATTATATTACCGGTCGTTTTTGGGATTCCTTTTTCTGTGAAGAATTTTTCTGTTTGATGAGATAAAATCTTTATTCGACCCCAAGTAGGTGGGGTTGAACGAGAGGTGTTGTAGGTCACACGGCAAGATTTTGTCTCAATGTGGATGTCACGAAGGGTATGTGTCAGGCGGTCAAAGTTGCTCTTTTGTTTCCGATGGGTCTTTGCCTTTTCTTTCTGGGAGCGTTTCATCTTTGGAGTTATGGTGCAATTTTAATTGTCGGGAGGGGACCCACACAGGCTGTAGTCCTTTTCCTGGGGAAACACAAACAAAACCCCTACCCCAAGTTATGACCGTGCCTAATTCCCATGTGTTAGTTTTTACGTCCTTCCACCATACCTGCATTCCTTTTTGTGGATCAAATTTATTTCCAGTGAAATGTTGTTCTGCAGCTCTGAAAGGTTGATTTCTTGTTAAGTTTAAGAAATTTAGTGTGAAAAGAGCCAGATTTAATTGGGCATGAGGAGTAATAGCATCTCCCTTTGATTTAGTATCCTGTTTATGAAGTTGATCTTTGAGTGTTTTATTGGCTCGTTCAACCAAGGCCTGCCCTCGAGAGTTATAGGGGATGCCGACTGTGTGAGTAATTGCCCATGGCTGAGGAAACTTTTTAAAAGCAGCACTAGTGTAGCCGGGGCCATTATCAGTTTTCAGTTTCTCAGGACAGCCCATAACCGAGAAACAGGAAAGCATATGTCGTTTAACATGAGCTGTACTTTCTCCCCTTTGACAAGTGGTCCCCCAAAAATGAGAAAAGATATCAATAGTTACATGTATAAAAGAAAGCTTGCCAAAAGGAGGATAATGAGTCACACCCATTTGCCAAAGAGCATTCTGTGAAAGTCCTCTAGGGTTAACTCCTGAAGACAGTGGCTGTAAAATTAACACTTGACAAGTAGGACAGTGACGCACAATAGTTTTAGCTTGTTTCCATGTAAGGGGGAGCTTGTTTCAGAGTCCCGCAGCATTGACATGAGTTAAAGCATGAAACTTTTCTGCATCTGTAAAAACAGGAGTAACTATCCCCTCTCCCTCTCCCCATGGTCTCCCTCTCCCTCTCTTTCCACGGTCTCCCTCTGATGCCGAGCCGAGGCTGGACGGTACTGCTGCCATCTCGGCTCACTGCAACCTCCCTGCCTGATTCTCCTGCCTCAGCCTGCCGAGTGCCTCGATTGCAGGCGCGCGCCGCCACGCCTGACTGGTTTTTGTATGTTTTTGGTGGAGACAGGGTTTTGCTGTGTCGGCCGGGCTGGTCTCCAGCTCCTAACCGCGAGTGATCTGCCAGCCTCGGCCTCCCAAGGTGCCGGGATTGCAGACAGAGTCTCGTTAACTCAGTGCTCAATAGCGCCCAGGCTGGAGTGCAGTGGCATGATCTCGGCTCGCTACAACCACCTCCCAGCCGCCTGCCTTGGCCTCCCAAAGAGCCGAGATTGCAGCCTCTGCCCGGCCGCCCCCCCGTCTGGGAAGCGAGGAGCGTCTCTGCCTGGCCGCCCGGCCGCCCATCGTCTGGAAAGTGAGGAGCGTCTCTGCCCGGCCGCCATCCCATCTAGGAAGTGAGGAGCATGTCTTCCCGGCCGCCATCACATCTGGGAAGTGAGGAGCGTCTCTGCCCGGCCACCCATCGTCTGAGATGTGGGGAGCACCTCTGCCCTGCCGCCCCGTCCGGGTTGTGAGGAGCGTCTCTGCCCGGCCGCCCCGTCTGAGAAGTGAGGAGACCCTCTGCCTGGCAACCGCCCCGTCTGAGAAGTGAGCAGCCCCTCCGCCCGGCAGCCGCCCCATCTGAGAAGTGAGGAGCCCCTCCGCCCGGCAGCCACCCCGTCTGGGAAGTGAGGAGCATCTCCGCCCGGCAGCCACCTCGTCCGGGAGGGAGGTGGGGGGGTCAGCCCCCCGCCCGGCCAGCCACCCCGTTTGGGAGGTGAGGGGCGCCTCTGCCCGGCCACCCCTACTGGGAAGTGAGGAGCCCCTCTGCCCGGCCACCACCCCGTCTGGGAGGTGTACCCAACAGCTCATTGAGAACAGGCCATGAAGACGATGGCGGTTTTGTGGAATAGAAAGGGGAGAAAGGTGGGGAAAAGATTGGGAAGTCGGATGGTTGCCGTGTCTGTGTAGAAAGAGGTAGACATGGGAGACTTCATTTTGTTCTGTACTAAGAAAAATTCTTCTGCCTTGGGATCCTGTTGATCTGTGACCTTACCCCCAACCCTGTGCTCTCTGAAACATGTGCTGTATCCACTCAGGGTTGAATGGATTAAGGACGGTGCAAGATGTGCTTTGTTAACCAGATGCTTGAAGGCAGCATGCTCGTTAAGAGTCATCACCACTCCCTAATCTCAAGTACCCAGGGACACAAACACTGCGGAAGGCCGCAAGGTCCTCTGCCTAGGAAAACCAGAGAACTTTGTTCACTTGTTTATCTGCTGACCTTCCCTCCACTATTGTCCTGTGACCCTGCCAAATCCCCCTCTGCAAGAAACACCCAAGAATGATCAATAAAAAATAAAAAATAATAATAAATAAATAAATAAATAAATAAATAAATAAAACAGGAGTAACTAATGTATCAGCTCTGGCATTTGCTGCCGAGAGGGGTCCGGGGAGGGGTGTGTGGGCCCGAATGTGAGTACTGTAGAAAGGAGAAGACCTTGCTCTGAGCACAGACTGAAACTTTTGAAAAAGAAGGAATAGGTTATCATCAGGCAGAAATTTGATTAAGGCAGTTTCAATGTTGCGAGCAACATGTACTACATACGCTGAATCAGACAATGTTAACTGGCTCAGGAAAATCTTCAAGGACAGCCGTAACAGCAGGCAGTTCAGCTCGTTGTGCTGAAATAGCCCCTGTGTTAAGAACACGTGCTCTGGGTCCTGTATATGCTGCTCGGCCATTAGAGGAAGCATCAGTGCAAACAGTGACAGCTTCAGGTAATGGGGTGTTTCTAGTAATGTTAGGTAAAATCCAAGACGTGAGTTTAAGGAACTGAAATAATTTTACATTAGGATAGTGATTATCAATTATACCTGGGAAACCTGCCAAATGCACTTGCCAAGCAATGCAAGTAGCAAAAGCCTGTTGAACTTGTAATCGGGTAAGGGGAACAATGATTTTTTGAGGCTCTGTTCCTGAAAGACGAAGGAGACGAGAACAAGCCTGACCAATTAAGGTAGAAATTTGATCTAGATAAATAGTTAGTGTACGTAAAGAGCTGTGTGGGAGAAAACACAATTCAATTAAATTATGTCCCTGAATAATGAGTCCTGTTGGTGAATGTTCAGTGGGAAAAATTAGTATTTCAAAAGGTAAATGTGGATTTACTCTGATAACCTGAGACTGTTGAATGCATTTTTTTATAAGTCATAATTTAGAATCTGCCTCAGGAGTCAAAGACCTTTTACTGCGTAAATCAGGATTGCCCTGTAATGTTGCAAAAAGATTAGACACAGCATAAGTATGAATGCGTAGGGAGGGACGAATCCAATTAATATCTCCAAGTAATTTTTGGAAATCATTTAGAGTTTTTAAGGAGTCTCATCTGAGTTGAACTTTTTGAGGCTTAATGACCTTATCCTCTAGCTGCATCTCTAAATAGTGATAAGGAGATGAAGTCTGAATTTTTTCTGGGGCGATAACCAAGCCAGCTGCTGTGACCGCTTGTTGTAATGCAGAAAAACAAGATATTAATACAGAGCGTGAAGGTGCTGCACAAAGAATATCATCTGTGTAATGAATAATATAACATTGGGGAAATTTATCTCTAACTGGCTTTAATATGCATACCACATAATATTGACAAATCGTGGGGCTATTGAGCATACCTTGAGGTAGGACTTTCCAATGGTAACGTGCTGCAGGAGCAACATTGTTAAGGGCTGGAACAGTGAAAGCAAATTTTTCAAAGTCCTGAGGGGCCAGAGGAATGGTAAAAAAGCAATCTTTAAGGTCAATGATGATAAGTGGCCAATACTCAGGAATCATAGTGGGGGAGGGCAAACTGGGTTGTAATGTCCCCATAGGCTGAAGGACAGCATTTACTGCCCTAAGATCAGTAAGCATTCTCCACTTACCAGATTTCTTCTGAATAACAAAAACAGGTGAATTCCAAGGAGAAAAAGAAGGTTCAGTGTGTCCCAATTTTAACTGTTCAAGAACCAAAATATGAAGTGCCTCCAGCTTATTTTTTGGGAGCAGCCACTGATCTACCTAGACAGGTTTTTGAGCTCTCCAGGTCAAAGGGATGGGTTCTGGAGACTTGATAGTGACCGCTTCTAAAAAGAATAACCAAGTCCTGTAGAGTCTGCTTTAGGAGTAGGTATGATATACTCAGTGATGCCTTGTGCTGATTTTTCTAAACCCAGACCTTGAACAAATCCCATTTTGGTCATCATATCTTTACTCTGCTGGCTGTAATTGCCTTTAGGAAAAGTAATCTGAGCCCCCCCATTGATATAAAAGATCTCTTCCCCACAAATTAACAGGAATGGGTGTAATGAGGGGGACGAATAGTTCCAATCTGTCCTTCAGGCCTGTGCAATGTAAAATTGTGGAACTTTCATACACCTGTGAAGCCTGACCAACACCCACGAATGCTGTGGAGGCATGCTCCTTTGGCCAGTGTCGGGGCCATTGATGTAAAGCGATAATGGACACACCAGCACCCGTGTCAATCATTCCCTCAAACTTTTTTCCCTGAATATGCACGGAGCACACAGGACGAGTGTCAGAAATTTTGCTGGCCCAGTAGGCTGCTTTACCTTGATAATCTGTGCTACCAAAACCTCCCTTTCTTGTACTAGAACTAGATCCCAAAGGAATGTAAGGAAGTATCAAGAGTTGAGCAATGCAGTCCCCAGCTGCTGCATTCCAAGGGACTGCAGAGCTAATGATAATATGAATTTTACCTGAATAGTCAGAATCAATTACACCAGTATGTACTTGAACACATTTTAAATTTAAACTTGAACGTCCCAGTAGCAAACTGACACTGCTAGTCGGCAAGGGACCAAAAACACCTGTAGGAACAGCAATGGGTGGCTCTCCAGGCAACAAAGAAATATCTCTGGTACAACAGAGATCTACTGCTGCTGAGCCTGTGGTGACGGGGGACAAGCATTGTACTGAGATTGGTGTTGGGGCTGAGGCATTAGATCCTGTGGCACAAATTGCTGAAGTGGGAATTGGGGTGGAGGTTGAATGGATTAAACTGGGAAGGCTCCTGTCTGGCTGGACGCCGGGGGCTGAGAGTTGAGGAATGCCCCATTGTTTAGAGGCAGCTGGGACCGGCCCCTCATCCCGTTTCCCTGATTTTTAAAAGGCCGTACAGGATTGCCATCAATATCAAATCTGGAATGGCATTGAGATGCCCAGTGAAGACCCTTTTGGCTTTGTGGGCATACAGCAGAAGGTGGGGTGTCTTGTTGCTGAAAAGTTTCTTTTTGTTGTTGTTGGTGATGTAAAGGACGGCGACCTGCACGCCGAGGGCAATTTCTTTCTGCATGTCCCTTCTGGCCGCATATGAAGCATTGGCCAGAGAATTGTCTAGGCATTCGAATAGAGGCCATAGCTTGTGCCATAATCATTGCTGTATGGAGAATTCCTCCCACCCCTTCACAGGCTTTAATGTAGGAGGTGAGTATATCACCACCCGGTGGAATTTTACCTTTGACGGGGCAAATAGCCGCCTGACAATCTAGATTTGCTTGTTCATAAGCCATAAGTTCTACAACAAGTCTTTGGCCGTGGCTATCAGCCTTTTCTGCTGCATCTTGAAGATGAGTAATAAAGTCTGGGTAGGGCTCATGTTGTCCCTGTCTGACGGCTGGGAAAGATCGGCATACTTTACCATCATCTTGAATTTTGTCCCAAGCATCTAAGCAACAATTTTCGCAGTTGTTCAATAACCTCATCATTTAGTATAGTTTGGTGTCGGATTGCGGCCCATTGACCCATTCCCAGTAACTGGTCAGCTGTAACGTTAACAGGAGGATTAGTGCCCTAAGACAAATGCGTTCCTGGACAGCATCAACCCACCAAGTCCTGAATTGTAAATATTGGGATTTAGATAAGACTGATTTTGCCAAAATTCCCCAATCATAGGGTACCAAACGTTTATCTTCTCCTAAGGCTTTTAATGTGGAACGGACAAAATGAGAGTTGGTGCCATATTGTTTCACTGATTCCTGAAAATCTTTGAGGAATTTAAAAGAAAAACTTTCCCATGTAGCAGGGCATAGCTGAACCTGGCCTGGATGGATGGGGTCAGGCTGAATTACCGCCTGAACAGTGGGAATACCAGGTATTGGCTGTGCCCCAGGAGCAGGCAATTGCAGAGCCTGATTATTTACCCGAGCAGCCTGATTCTCCGGCTGAGGGGCTTGATTATCAGCCTCTTGATCTTGTTGAGCTGCGGGGTCAGCCGCCTGCTGGGCAGGATCAACAACAGGCTGTGGGTGGTTTTGTACTGCTTGGGTGGCAGGTACTGGAGGTTGTAAAATTACAGGAAATTGCCAAGTTTCAGGATCCCCATATTCCCTTGCTTGAACTATAGCCCTCATAAGCTGAGTGTCATCTTCAGGGATGTATGTAATTTGTTGCTTATGAGCGGCAATGGTAGTATTGGCAACAGCAGTTGCGACCGGACCAGGAGCAGAAAAAGAGGTAGAATTTTGAATAGAAGGAGAGTCAAAAAACTGAAAGCAAGGGTGACAGCAGATTACCTGCTGAGCAGGTCTTTCATGGGCCTGAAAACCAGGCTGCCATGGCAAGTGTGAACCAGGCTTCAAGGGAGTCTGTGACTCTGAGTCCGATTTGCAGGAAAGGAACCAGGCTTCAAGGGAGCCTATGACTCTACCTGAGTCTGATTTATAGGAAAGGGACAAGGCTTCAAGGGAGCCTGTGACTCTGAGTCCGATTTGTAGGAAAGGAACCAGGCTTCAAGGGAGCCTGTGACTCTACCCGAGTCTGATTTATAGGAAAGGGCTTCAGGGGAGCCTGTGACTCTAACTGAGTCCGATTAGGAGAAATAGGATTGAGGACCTCATTACCAGGCCGAGAATTGGAAGCCTCTTTCCCGAGCTGTTCATATAGCGGAGCCTCTGTACTGGGCTGCATAGAAACGTAATTTATAGACTCATTTACAGGCTGCCTGGTCTCATCTGCTATTTGCACGGCGGCAGCGTTGAAAGAGTGAGGAGAGACAGGAGGGTCTGGCTGCAATGGCTGTTGATATGTTTCAGCTGAGTTTTGCTGATTGTGGGAGATAAGTACATTTAGGTCAGTTAAAAGATCATCATAAAGCGGCAATGGGGGTGCAGTAGCCTTTGGCGTAGGTGGAGGTGGTGCAGGCATGTCAGAGTGGAAGTCCTCCTTTGAAATTACGTTCTCAATTTGTGTAGTATCCTCAGGGGAAAGAGAGCTGAGCACTTCCTCGACCTCCTCAGAGGAGAGGAAAGAGGGATCAGTCTCCATATTGTCCTCCTGAGCCTATAAGGAGTCTAAGACAGAGCGAACCGAAGCCCAGATTGACCAAATGGTGGGTGGGATAAAATGTCCCCCTTTATGAGCAATTTTGAATTGTTTGCCAATCTCAACCCAATCTTTAAGTTCTAGAGTTCCCTCAGTCGGAAACCAAGGGCAAAGAAGATCTACAACCTCAAATAGTTCAATTAACTTTTCAGTAGAAACTTTAACACCTCCTTCTTTAAGAAGAGTTTTTATAAAATGTAAATAAGCCAAATACTTTGTACTGGCCTGTCCCATGGTGTCCCCAGAAAACTCTGAGTGCTCAAGCTTACCACCAAGTTTATTGACTGCAATCCTCAGGAATCTCTCGTTGAACTCCTCCGCTGATCCCGCACTCAGGGTGCAACTTCACACAGTGAGGGAGAGCCCCACGTCAGAGCGCCAGATGTAGGGACCAGCCCCACAGGATCAGTGGGTCTCTCCCTGTGTGTGGCGATGAGAGAGTGTAGAAATAAAGACACAAGACAAAGAGATAAGAGAAAAGGCAGCTGGGCCCAGGGGACCACTACCACCAATGCGCGGAGACCGGTAGTGGCCCCAAATGTCTGACTGCGCTGTTATTTATTGGATACAAGGCAGAAGGGGCAGGGTAAAGAATGTGTGTCACCTCCAATGATAGGTAAGGTCACGTGGGTCACGTGTCCACTGGACAGGGGGCCCTTCCCTGCCTGGCAGCCGAGGCAGAGAGGGAGAGGAGACAGAGAGAAAGACAGCTTATACCCTTATTTCTGGGGACTATTAGTATTTTCACTAATTTACTACTGCTATCTAGAAGGCAGAGCCAGGTGTACAGGATGGAACATGAAGGCGGACTAGGAGCCTGACCACTGAAGCACAGCATCACAGGGAGACAGTTAGGCCTCCGGATAACTGCGGGCGAGCCTGACTGATGTCAGGCCCTCTACAAGAGGTGGAGGAGCAGAGTCTTCTGTAAACTCCCCCGGGGAAAGGGAGACCCCCCCCCGCCCCACTTGCCTGTCTGCTAAGTAGTGGGTGTTGTTCCTTGACACCTTTTGCTACCACTGGGCCACGATCCGCCTGGTAACGGACGTCTTCCCAGACGCTGGCATCACCGCTAGACCAAGGAGCCCTCTGGTGGCCCTGTCCGGGCATAACAGAAGCCTCGCACTCTTGTCTTCTGGTCACACCTCTCTATGTCCCCTCAGCTCCTCTGTATGGCCTGGTTTTTCCTAGGCTATGATTACAGAGCAAGGATTATCATAATATTGGAATAAAAAGTAATTGCTGCAAACTCATGATTAATGATATTCATATATAATCATATCTAAGATCTATATCTGGTATAACTATTCTTGTTTTATATTTTATTATACTGGAACAGCTTGTGTCCTCTGTCTCTTGCCTCGGTGCCTGGGTGGCTTGCTGCCCACACCCTCTTACTACTGGGAGCTCACCTTGCCAGCTCTAGACTCAGCTTGGACTGGCTGTCAGGGCAACGTTGCGGACAGGAATACACCACACTATGCACCAGACCAGCCACATAAGGAGGAACTCCCCAAAAGGAGGGAAAAAATCGAAAGCCACTTCTCTCCATGCTCCCTGCTTCTCCCCTCACCTTCCCCTAAGGATGCAGCCACCTTTGCAAAACACAGAACCACCCTAGGGAGGGCAGGAGGCCACTCTGCCTAGTCCCCCAATTCTACCTTCAGCAAAATCATTACATGCTTCTTTGTTCCAAAGGGAGGATTTCAAGCCTCACCCATTCAGAGTATCGCCCCTCAAACAAGGCCAAATCACAGCCTCTTTCCAAACAGCTGCTTTCTGACAGGAGGAGGCTGAAACAGGCCCCGGGGTCACAGAGTTCAGCCATCTGCCAGAGAAATATGTACAGTTCTTCCATAGGAAGACATCCCTCCTGCCTCCAGCACGGCATGCTCAAGACATTCAGGCCCAATCCCCGGGAAGACATCCTGGGCAGCGGCACTGAAGATTTCCTTACAGAGTGCTGGGTTGAGCTGCCCGGCAGACCCTCCCTCGGGGGCTCCGAACGTGAGGGGCAGGGTGACACTGGAGTCTCTACCACTTATGAGGCAGGTACTTAACGCCTCTGCAGCTCAGCTTCTGCACCCGTAAAATGGGAACAACACCTACCTCGCAAGGAGGTGTGAAAGTACCTAGGGAAGCGCCTGTCTTGAGTAGTCAGATCAAGAAATGGTACTCACTGCCTCTGGCCCACTTAGCATCAGACTGGGCCAGGCCACTGTCTGCCTTCACGCTCGCACTGCTCCCCCTGTTGGCTGTCCACGCGGACACACACAGGAAAGTTCACTGGGAAGGGGGCTTCTCACACAGGGCCTACAGGGCCACCCTAAAGTCCAGATGCAAACCCACTTGAACCCTGAAGATCTATCCATCCTCAGGTGAAAATCCAATATCAGGGCTGCCTCTACCATTACAGACAGGAAACACGGCATGTTCTCACATACATACACGTGGGGGAATCCAGCTGACAGAGATGCAAAACCCTCGTTCGTGACACTTCCTCATGTGGAAATCCATCTTACATTGTATCATTCTTGCTCACTGGATTCCAGTGTTTTTGTGCAAAAAAGCCGTCTTATGCGAAGAAAACTGCAGATATTAAATGTCCATCATGTGGAACTGCCAAGGCCATGAGAAAATTTGCTCTTTCCTCTTCCCATGGATGACACCAAATACACACCTTGCATTGCAACAGCGTTACTGGGTGCGAGTTAACCTCACAAACTTCGCCATGACTGACACTGGGTGCAGGTTAACCTCACAAACTTCAACATGACTCTCGACCCCAGCCTCTGCTGAGCCTCGCCAAGCCGCCTAATTCATCGTTTTGCGTGTTAGCCAGGGCACTCTGGAGTACAGCCACACATGTCGAAATAGCGAAAGGCATCCCTTTCAGCCCTCCAACATGTTTCTCAACAGAACCTCCTTCCTTAACACTTCGGATTATTACGCATCTCTACAAACTCCACGAGTGAGCTGCAGAAGGTTCAAGAGCCTCCTGATGTAGTTACAAAATTCAGTGTCACTCTGCATTTTTCTCAAAAGAGGGCCGATACCTTCCCCGGTCTCTACTAAAAACACAAAAATTAGCCGGGCATGGTGGCACACGCCTGTAATCCCAGCTACTCGGGTGGTTGAGGAAGGAGAATCGCTTGAACCCGGGAGGTGGAGGTTCCCGGGTCAAGATCGCGTCACTGCACTCCAGCCTGCGCGATGGCAGCGAGACTCCATCAAAATAAAATAAATAAATAAATAAATAAAAGCCGCATCCTGGAAGATAAGGAATCAAGTAAACTTCTTGGGTTTTCCTTCATTTAAAATATTTGCCTTTTAAATTCAATTTTAAAGCCATGTAGACGTTCTTCCATCACCCACTGCACACCGCATACAAGGCATAAATTCTTAAACCATCGTCCCCAGACTGTAGAACTTAGCATATGGAAAACATAAAAACACGAGGGATACTTTTAGCGACAGAGAGAAAATATAGAAACACCAGCGACACTTTTAGCAAAACATTTCACCCAACAAGTGGTTTGTTTTGGTCCTTCCCCTAAAATCCCTCCTACCTGTCAAGCTCACTTTCCCCTCGGTGATCCTGCACATTCGGCCCAGGGGCTTCCCACAACGCTGAGCACAGCCACGGGCAGCAAAAGCACCCAAATGCCCCTTGGCCGGGCCGTGAAAGGCGTTTTCCCGACCAATGTCATCAAGAATCTGGAAAAGGGGGCCCAGGAGCATCAGGTGCTTTGAGCAAGAACTTGCACCTTCTGCTTCTCTCGCAGGCGGAGGCGCCAAGGACCCCGTTCCAGGTGGAAGCCCAGGGCGGTTCCTCTACAGACAGAACCGAAAGGTAACCCTGGAGGCTCGGCTCCAGGCTGCGCCGAGCCGAAAACAAACTTTCCAGGCACTTCCACCCCGCTGGGCAGGGTGACACCTCCCGGCCTCCCCCGCCCTCCGCGCGTCTGTCAGCGCCCCCGGCCAGGCCGGCGCCCGCCGCAACCCAGGCCCGGGCTCCCCGCCGCGGCCAAGCAGCGCCCTCGGCCGGCGCCCGCCGTCCCCGGCCCGGCTGCAGGTAAGGCGGCACCCGGCCCTCGGGACCCTGGGCCGCCCCGCCTCGCCGCGCGCTCACCAGCTAGGTGGTGGTCCTGGCTATGGGCCTCGCGTCTGCGCGGGCGCCTCCCCCGAAGCGCTCCGCGGCTGGGCGCCTCCTCAGCGTCCTCCTGCCCGAAGCTGAACTCCAGCACCGGCCGCCCTCACCCTGTGCCCGCGACGCCCCGGCCCCCGCGACGCCCCGGCCCCCGCGACGCCCCGCCCCCGCGACGCCCCGCCCCCGCGACGCCCCGCCCCCGCGACGCCCCGCCCCCGCGACGCCCCGCCCCCGCGCGACGCCAGGCAGGACTTCCGTCGCACCGCCGCCGCCGCCCGCGCCCATTGGCCGCGCCCATCGTCCCTTCGCGGCGGTCTGAGTGGGCCCCGCCTCTGCCCCAGCTGCATTTCCGGGTTGGGGCCTGGCGGGCGGGAGAGGCCCGGCCCCGCCTGGGCAGGGGGACCTCGCGCGAACCAATCCCAGGGCCCCGGGGGCGGGGCTGTGCGGGGGTGGGGCGAGCTGTCATTCCCAGCTCCCAGATCGGGAAGCTGAGGCTCAGAGGGGACCTGGCTCCGGCCAAGGTCACGCCCGAGGTAGTAGTGGGGCTGGGCTCGAACCCGGGGCTCGGACTCCGGAGCCGGCTCTTCATAAATGCGGAGGCGCAACTTTGCTAGTTTCACAACTAACAAGCGTTCACGGAACGAAATCTGGGCTATAAGTCACATTCATAAAGCGGAAAACAACCAATCCTACCACTGTCCATAGTCCTGGAAGCAGCCTCAGAACTTCTGTCCTTACCTATAAATGATTTTGTGGCGGTTTTTTTTTGTTTGTTTGTTTTTCTTTTTGTAGTTGTTAATGTCAATCATGATTTTTTGCTTGTGTTTTTTGTTTTTTAGGTTTTTTTGTTTGTTTTGAGACGGAGTCTTGCTCTGTCGCCAAGGCTGAAGTGCAGTGGCTCAATCTCTAGTCACTGCAAACTTCACCTCCCGGGTTCAAGCAATTCTTTTTTTTTTTTTGAGATGGTCTCGCTCTCTCCGCCTTCCTCGGCCTCCCAAAGTGCTGGGATTAGAGGCGTGAGCTACTGCACCCAACTGAAATGGGTTAACTTTTTTTTTTTTTGAGACGAAGTCTCGCTGTGTCACCCAGGCTGGAGTCAATGGCAATTTCACTGCAACCTCCGCCTCCTGGGTTCAAGCAATTCTCCTGCCTCAGCCTCCTGAGTAGCTGGGACTACAGGTGCATGCCACCACACCCAGCTAATTTTTGTATTTTTCGTAGAGATGGGGTTTCACCATATTAGCCAGACTGGTCTCGAACTCCTGACCTCATGATCTGCCCACCACCGCCTCCCAAAATGCTCGGATTACAGGGGTAAGCCACCCCGCCCGGCCAACTTTATTTTTTTTTTTTTATACTGACACATGGCCATGCAGATCTTGAGTACTGAACAGAGAAAAGGGAAGCAGTGAAGGAGAAACAACTTGAGGAAATGGTACACGGTGAACTTTAGAACACACAGCCTGGGGTGGAGGAGCCTCAGGGGCAGGGGCCAAGGGTCACAAGAAGGCTGTTTTGTGAGGAAAGCAGCTGACCAGGCACCAGGGGGCAGAGAAAAGAGGGGCAGCTGAAGGGCAAGGAAGAAAGGACAGTTCTCAGTTGTCCTGGAGGCCTCAGTGGCAGCCAGAATGCTTGGCCAAGCCCAAGGGAAGCCAGACCAGGCAGCCCCTCTGCCCTCTGGAGACACAGAGAAACCTCCCCACTGGTCAGGTCCAGCTGCCCATCCTAGGACACCACACAGGGAGCAGATGTCTCACCTGGCCCAGCACGATTCTCCAGACCCAGGCTGGAGGAAGGAGACTAACCCCGCTCTTTATCTCACCCTTTCCTACCCAGAACCTCTATCCATGACCAATGGATGACCTCAGGCCAAGAATGCAATAACTTGGCCTGACGTTGTGAAGTCACGGTCCATCCAGGGATGGGCAAGAAGATGACCAGAACCATCTCGAGAGGGGCTGGAAAGCTGCCTCACGTGTGTGGTCCTGTGCCGTGTGTACATGTTCCTCACTCACCTCTACAACGCTCATGGCACAAGGGAGGAAATTGGGGTGCAGAGGCTAAGGAATGTGCCCAAAGCCCTACAGCTGGTGTATTAGTTATCTACTGCTGTGTAACCAATTGCCCCAGAATTTAAATGTGTAAAACAACAAAGACGTCTAACTCATGGTTCCTGTGGGTCTGGAATCCAGGAGAGGCTGGGCTGGGTGGTCTGGCTCAGTGAACTTGCCATCAAGATGCTGCCAGGGCTGGCCAGGTGCAGTGATTCACACCTGTAATCCCAGCACTTTAGGAGGCCGAGGCGGGCAGATCATGAGGTCAGGATTTTGAGACCAGCCTGGCCAATATAGTGAAACCCTGTCTCTACTAAAAATACACAAAAATTAGCTGGGCATGGTGGCAGGCACCTGTAATCCCAGTTACTCAGGAGACTGAGGCACAAGAATCACTTGAACCCAGCAGGTGGAGGTTGCGGTGAGCCGAGATCACACCATTGCACTCCAGCCTGGGCAATAAGAGCAAGACTCCGTTCCCCCACCAAAAAAAAAAAAAAAAAAAATGCAGCTAGAACTGAGTCATCTAAAGGCTAGAGCACGGCCGAAGGATGCACATAAAGCTTCATTCCCACGTTCCCACAGCTATGGGCTGGAGGCCTCAGTCCCTCACCAGTGAGGCCTCTTCCCAGGCGTGTGTATTTTGAAGCCCCGACAGCTGGCTTTCCCCAGAGCGAGTGGCCCAAGAGAAAGAGAACACACACAAGATAGAAGCTGCCGCGTCTTTAATGACTTAACCTCGGAAGTAACACATCATCACTTCCAACACATCTGCTGGTCACACACAACAACCCTGGTAGAAAGTGAACGGGCATGTTTTGGGAGGCTGAGGCAGGAGCACTGCTTGAGGCCAGGTGTTTGAGAGCAGCCTGGGCAACAAAGTGAGACCCTGTCTCTAACAAAAAAAATTTTTTTAAATGTTATAAAAAGTGAAACGGGACTACACAAGGGTATGAAATCCAGAAGGGGCCATTCCTGGGGGCCCCCCTTCAAGCTAGTTGAGGACAGAGCCAGGATTCCAATCTCAGGGAGAGACAGAGAGAAGCTAGAAGGGCAGGCCCAGCCTGGACCCTGCAGGTGTGCACACCAGAAGGCCCTGAGTTACAAAGCCAGGGAAGGAAGGGCTCTCCCAGCAAGGATCCCAACCTGGATTGCATCTCTAGACTGACCGTGAAGCTACTCAGTAGCGTCTGGAAAGGAGGCTAAAGGGGAAAATAGGGGGGCAGGGAGATCAGGTGAGAGAAAAGGGGGCTCTCAAAAGACAACAGCACTGGCCAGGCCAGGTGGCTCACACCTGTCATCCCAGCACTTTGGGAGAGTGAGGCAGGTGGATCACTTGAGGTCAGGAGTTGGAGACCAGCCTGGCCAACATGGTGAAACCCTGTCTCTACTAAAAATACAAAAATTAGCTGGGCGTGGTGGTGCATGCCTGTAATCCCAGCTACTCGGGAGGCTGAAGTGTGAGAATCACTTGAACCCAGGGAGGCGGAGGTTGTAGTGTGCTGAGATTGAGCCACTGCACTCCAGCCTGGGTGACAGAGGGAGACTCTGTCTCAAAACAAAACAAAACAAAAACAACAGCATGGTCTCCCGCCTGCTTCTGGCCCACGAGGCCCTGGTCACATGTCTGAGGCTCCCAATATACATTCGCTGGGCTGCGGATACATGGATTGGATGGAAGATACAAAGTCATTCAGTGGTTTCCAAGCCACCAGGTAAATATCCTCCCATATAAGCCACGCCAAGGGAGAATCAAACTTGACTGGGAGTCAGGAAACAGAAAGTTGCATGAGATCTTAGGCAAGTAATTTCCCCTCCTTAAACCTCAATTATCCCCGCTGTAAAATGGGCTGGCTCAACAACTGCTGAAAGTCCCAAAGGTGGAAAATATCCAATGTTGGTAGGAATGCAGATAAAGGGGCACCTTCATGTACCGATGATAGGAACATCGTATTTCCTTTAAACCTGAGCACTGGGAATTCCTGTCCTAGGCTTTTCACTCTAAAAGTCAGAATAACGTCCTCTCCACACATGTTCTCATCCTAATCTCCCAACCTGTGCATATGTTATTATATGGAGAGATGAATTATCAGCTGACCTTACAACTGCATAATTATGGCCAGGCATGGTGGCTCACACCTGTAATCCCAGCACTTTGGGAGGCTGAGGCAGGAGGATCGCTTGAATCCAGGAGTTCAAGGCCAGCCTGGACAACATTAGCAAGACCCTGTCTCTAAAAAAAAAGAAAAAAAATTAGCCGGGCATGGAGGTATGTGCCTGTGGTGCCAGCTACTTGGGAGGCTGAGGTGTGAACATGGCTTGGGCGCAGGTGATTGAAGCTGCAGTTAGCTGTGACGGTGCCACTGCTCTCCAGCTCCCGTGGGGGAGAGGCAGACATTGCTGCCCACAGACCTGCCTCTGACTCAACTGTGTCCACCCTCCCTGGTCCCTACCCCCAAGTCACAGATGACTCAGCAGTGACCCTGTGTGCCAGGCCAGATCCAAACTGAGAGGGAAGGTGTCCTTTTTATACTGCTAATGACGAGAGTGGCTCTTTTTAGCTAGGCAAATGCAGACGGGGCCTGGGAGGGGGCAGAGATGTTCCCCAGGCCCTGCCTGTGGTTCCTGCCTGGGCCTTGGCTGCTGCTGTGTGACAGCTGCATGTGAGCCTGTGATCGTGAGCTGGGGTGAGCTGGGCTGCACCTGCCCTGGGGCCCCAGGGAACAGGACACTCCGGGGCTCAGCACGTTGCCCTGGGCCTGTGGCCAGAGTCGGAGTCCTCTCTCCTCCTCCTGGCTTTTGGAAAGGCTTGGCTGTGTTGGGGAGTCTCTCTTAGCCCTTTCAGGAATTTCTGTTCAGGCTTCCTCCTCCTCATCAGCTATTTTACCCATCTCAGAACATCCTGTGTCTCCATGTAAGAGAGTGGCTCTCTCAGATCTCTCAGGGCGTCTGGTTATAGGGAAACAAGTGGAGCAGGGACGTGGCTTTAATTGGAGCACTCGGCTGGGCTGCTTGGGGAGACTCTTCCATGCGTTCTTCCTCTGGATAGAACCACCACCTCCTGGGCATCACTGACAAGCTCCATCTTAACCTCCAAAGCCACAGAACTACGGGCTCAGAGCCAGAGCTGGCAGCCGCCAGCCGAAATGATGCCATTGCCTGAGGTGACAGCCAAGCCCTTCTGTGGGTCACCTTTCTCCTCACCCAGCCCCTTGCTCTTCCCTTTTGAAAGGCACGTGTGTTTTCTTTCCTTACCCTGTGCTTGCTCATGTCTACTCCGGTTTTCTCTAGCACATCCTTAGAGCCATCACCTGGCACGCAGGCACCTTACATTCTACAGTAGAACGTGGGGTACCATGTGTGCACATAGACACGCTTAACGTGGAATTACAGTTGTGGGTTTATCCAAGATGAGGAAGATTTCCCCTGCTGTTTAATAGACCTGGGGCCATGTACCTCCCCACACATGGGCAAGGACAGGTGGAATGTTGGGACCACACTCTGTGTGGCTTCTCGGCACAAAGTGGAGGGAGGCTGTGGTCGCTGCCGGCCTAGGTGTCCCAGGTGCCCTGCCCTTCTCTGGGACACAGTTGGGGGCTGGCTTCTGAGGGATTCCTTTCTCCCCTCTTTGGCCCCAGCCAGGGCGGTGAGCAGTCCTGGTGTAGAGCACAAGCGTCTCCACCCTAGAGAAATGCCTCTGTACCACGGCTACCATGTGGGACCTTAACTTGCGGAAGGCTTGTTAACAATTGTTTTGAGAGAGATGGCTGGTCATGCCACAGCCACTGGGGACTCCGCCTACTCCAGCCCTCTTGGGTCACACTGTGGGATTTGTGGCCCTTCCCCAGAGGAATTGTGGAGACTGTCCCATGGAACAAACCCCCAGGCACCAGCACAGGGCTCTGGGTGACTCAGTAAAACTAACATTTGTCTCTGACAAGATCAGCTGTAGGCTCACCGGCCAGAGAAGACCACTGTGAGCATTTTGCCGTATATCCTGCCCTGCCATTTGTTCACTTTTTAAACTAAAATAGGAACATCCGACACACACCGTTTGCATCGTCTTCTCCCTTGATATTTTAAGCATTTTCCCATGTCATGAGTTTCTCAGAAACATGTTTTTAACAATTGTAGTATTTAGTCATTGTCCATTTACTATAATTTATCTGACCATTTCCCTACTGTAAAATACTTAAGACGGTTTCTGATTTTTGCAATATTTAAATAATGCTGTGGTGAATATCCTTAAAATCTTCTGATTTCTTACTTTTTTTCCCCTTAGATGCCTAGAAGTGGTATTTTGAGGTGAAAGAGTTTGTTCATTTTGAAGATACTTCTGTCTCTCTCTCGACCTGATGTGTAGATGCTCAGTTCCAGTAGCAGAACCACTTTAGTTGTGTCCTGCAGATTCTGAACAAATCAGTTTCTGATAAGCCGTGTGTTCCAAAGAATGTCTGAATAAGACCGCTCTTCATTTAAATGCTAAGAGGATGTCACTACTGCATTCCATTTGTGGCCGATTGTTTCCAAGAGCCAATTTCCTTGTTTTGGTTGCAGGAACCTGGCTCTGCCTGCACGTCAGCTCTCTGCCCTCCCTGCTGCCGTGGCTTTCAAGCACTTGGCAATATTTTCAGAATCTTCTACTTCGTGTCCACAATGGTACTGAATTTGCATCTGCACAGTCAGCAGAGATAACAAGTGTTGAACTGACCTTGCCACATGCTTAGTGAGTGATCTGTAATTAAGTTTATAGACTCAGAAAGTACATTAGGCCATTTGGAATCAGTAGCAGAGCAAAGCCTCTACTTGAAAAAAACCACGTAGCTGATTGGGTTTTACAAGAGTGCATTTGTCTCCCCCTTCCACCCCCCTTCAGGTCTTAGTGCTTCAGAAGAGCCCAGCAGCCAGGCTGGCTTTTTCATTGTAGGGTGTGGTTGTCCCAGCTGGTGTAGATTTCAGGCCCCCCCCCCAACTCCCTGCCCACAGTGTTGCAGATTGCCTGGCTGGCGGCAAGTCCAGACCACCCAAATTTGGTTGGATTCATTTCTCCACTTTAGTTGGGGTCCATTGATTGTGCAGGGAAACGTGCAGGAGGTTTTTCTAGGCACCACGTTCAGTGCTGCTTCACTCTACCAGAGATTATGGCCAAATTGCATGGAATTTGGTTTCTTGCCCTCCTCTGAAGCCTAAGGCCCCCCTCGCCTGGCTGGTTGACAGACCCGGGGTGCTCACTGCTGAGACTTCAGAGATTGCAGCTGCTGTGAGAATACGGTGAAGGTCCTATGTTCTGGAGGATGTTGTCGTACACTTTTCCCCAGTTATTTTCAAACCTGACATGAGCCTATGTTGACTCACTGGGTGGGGTCCCTTCTTACTCAGCACACGTGGCAAGTGCCTGAATCGGGGCTGGAGGCACTTCAGAGCCTCTGAGGGGCCACCACTTCTGGCCCAAAATGGCAGGGTTGTAGATGAGGCTGCCTGTGGAGAACTGGTGTGAGGAGGAAGCTGTTTCCAACAAAGAGTGCTTTCATCTGTTGAGATGGCTGTGGTGAGCAACTGAACGAGCGTACGTGTGTACCTGAATTTTCCCCGTAACTCATTTCTTCCATATGAAGAAACACCAAACTATGTACAGAGAACTTTTTACAAAAGGCAGACCTTTTTTAAGCTGTGTAACCCACATAGCCTAACCATCTGGCAGAATGACTACGAATAGGGGTCATTGTGCTGGTAAAAGCCTCTATTACGACTGTAAGTTGGATGTTGGCAAAATTAAATTGTTACAGTATTTAGAGCTGCTGTAGCTGTTCCTTCACAACATAAAATAGGATAAATGACTAGTACGTCTTTCAGGTGGGTGGCAGTCAGAACATGCATAATATTCTCTACCTGGTCTGTAGCTGTAACTGTGATGTACAGGCAAAGCAAAAATTAAAATAACTTAAGAAAACAAACAATACAATGGTATTAGGATATACACTTTTGTGTTTTTAATCTTATAGAAGGTTGTTTGCTGGCTATTGTTGGCCTCTAGTTCAGCCTGTTATTTAAATTCTTTTTTTTTCTTGAGACGGAGTCTGACTCTGTCGCCCAGGCTAGAGTGCAGTGGCCTGATCTCGGCTACCTGCAACCTCCGCCTGCTGGGTTTAAGCAATTCTCTGCCTCAGCCTCCGAGTAGCTGGGATTACGAGCGCCCACAACCACGTCTGGCTAATTTTTTGTATTTTTGGTAGAGACGGAGATTTACCATCTTGGCCAGGCTGATGCTGAACTCCTGACCTCGTGATCCACCCACCTTGGCCTCCCAAAGTGTTGGGATTACAGACATGAGCCGCTGCGCCCGGCCTAAATTCTAATATATGAATTATTTGTATTGAATTCATGTTCGGGGCCACGTTGTTATATGTATTGATATACAGCCTTGAATGTGAATAATTACTATATATTTTACAACTTTTTTCTGGCTTTATTTCATAAATTTTCTTTTTTTTTTTTTTGAGACAGAGTCTCACCCTATCACCAGGCTGGAGTGCAGTGGTGAGATCTCAGCTCACTGCAACCTCTGCCTCCCGGGTTCACGCCATTCTCCTGCCGCAGCCTCCCGAGTAGCTTGGATTACCGGCGCCCACCACCGCGCCAGGCTAATTTTTGTATTTTCAGTGGAGACGGGGCCTCACCATGTTGGCCAGCATGGTCTCGATCTCCTGACCGCCTGATCCTCCCGCCTTGGCCTCCTAAAGTGCTGGGATTACAGGCGTGAGCCACCAGGCCCCGCCCTTATTATATAAATTTTCTATTCGGTCAATGATTTAATCATATAATTTAATGAATCTGTTCTTTTTTTCCCCCCAAATATTCGTGCTTTAGGTGTAGTTACCAGATGATGAATTTTCCTCCTATGCTCCGTAGTCTTGTAATAAAAAGCATGTACAGTGTAGACGTTTGCTGGCATGGCTCTTCCTTTGACCAGTTCATGAACTGGAGTCAGGGTGGGGGTGAAGGCTAGGGTCGAGGTCTGGATCAGGCGCTCGTGCACCGCTCGTGTGAGGTCGAGGCTGATGTCCGCTGCTCCCCATCAGCGTTAGTGCCCAGATCACCCCGTGTTCCGCTCCCGCCGGAAGCGGGCCCAGCCTCCTGCTTTTCGGGACCGGAACTTCCGCCTACCGCGTGACGCCGGAGCGGCGCTCTACCAGGGCGGACCTGTGGGCGGGACAGAACTCAGAGGACGCTATTAAAAGCCGGACGCTTCCGGTGGAAGGGAGCTGTGGCGGGGCTTGCTGGGATCATGGCGGAGAATCACTGCGAGCTCCTGTCGCCGGCCCGGGGCGGCATCGGGGCGGGGCTGGGGGGCGGCCTGTGCCGCCGCTGCAGCGCTGGGCTCGGCGCCCTGGCCCAGCGCCCCGGCAGCGTGTCCAAGTGGGTCCGACTCAACGTCGGCGGCACCTACTTCCTCACCACTCGGCAGACCCTGTGCCGGGACCCGAAATCCTTCCTGTACCGCTTATGCCAGGCCGATCCCGACCTGGACTCAGACAAGGTGAGGGCCTCACGGGCCAGCCCGGAGAGTCCTGGCCTTCCCGGCCTGGGGCTCCTGCACACGCCCTGCTTCGTGCGGAGGAGACTTCAGCGGGAGCGAGCGACTCTCCTCGGGCTTCGAGCCCCGCGCTCCCTTGTCGCCAGCTCCTCCCCAGCTTGCCCCGATCCCCTACCCTGGGAGGGGAGGGTGAGGATGGCGCCCTGGCGTCCACTGCCTTTGAGGATCCTGAGTCGCTTCACCTTGGGGGTGTCTCTTCCTCGCCCTCTTTGCTCTTTGGTGGAGGAGGCTTCCTAGACCCCGGACTTTGCTGTGATTCTACTTTCTTTTTCTCACTAGGTTCTTTTGGCCAGGATGTCTGAACGCCTTCTCTTCTCTGTCCCAGGGTACTTGCTGGCTCTGGAAACAGAACCCTTGGCGTTGTTTCACATTCTGGACGTTTGAATTAACGCTGATGTGGGGGTTGATATGGGCGGCCCTTTTTTTCCCCGGTGACTTGCATTTAGAGAGTTGGCGCTCCATCCTTTCCATCCACAGCACGCAGCACCCACTCAGCACCTCTTAGAAGATGCGTCCGTAGTATATAGTATGATTTTTCGAAGGGGATTTTGCTCATATTAAGGGTTGCTTTAGGGATGTCCAGGAAGGGCCAGGTAAGGAATCTTTCAATCTGCTTTCTAATTGGCTTAGTTTTCCCACTGTGTTCGCAAAAGGACAGGAATTTCCAGGTTAGTTTGCAGCTTGTCTTTCATCAAGCGAAATGCTCATGCTGTTGGGCAGATGGTAATAGAAACCTTTTGTTACCTTTATTTGTCAAGAGTTGCGGAGCCGAGGAACCGTGTCTTGGGAGTTGTGCAGGATTGAAACTCACAAAAAAGCCTGTTTGAAGAAGTTGTTACCTATATTTATTCAAGGCAGTTCACAAGCCTTATACTAACTTTGCTGGGTCTTTCAGTTGAGCTTACATGATTGCGCTTGGCTTTGTGCCTTGGCAGCCAACATTTGCCATGCAGGAGGCTTCCCAGAAAGGTTCGGATCCCTCTTCAAGTTTGAGAAGCCTGACTGAGACCATTCTCAGCATGGCATGACCGTGATCAGGAAATGAGAATCTGGAGTTAGTGCTAAGGCAGCCTTGTGGGTGGAAATGAAGGTTTGAGATGCCAACCCTCCTGTGCCTCCCCACAACTTGCAACTGTTTCCATTGCTCATTTGACCAAGCCCTCTACTCAGAGAATTGACCTCCCAGGAAATGACAGTCATCCCCAGGATAGAAATAGGCGTTTGTTAGCTGTGATTTTCCTTTTATAAGTGTGGGTGTATGTTTTACTGTTTGGTTTTTCTTTTTAAATACCAGGGCTTAGTGGTCACTCCCTTGCCTTTCTACTCAAGCATTCCTGTTTTGTATATGAAATTAGAGTTTAAATTGCTCTTGTCCATTGGGTTCTTTGAGGCAATGGTTGTCTATTCAGCACTGGAGCACTTGATTCGCAGTTGATGAACTTTAGCACAGTTAAGGTGGTTGATCCCTTTGCTTTACTGTTCCTTAAGACTTTGTTAAAAATTATGGGCCGGGCGCGGTGGCTCATGCCTGTAATCCCAACACTTTGGGAGGCCCAGGCAGGTGGATCTCATTCAAAACCAACCGGGCCAATATGGTGATGCCCGGTCTTTACTAAAAATACAAAAAGGTGGGCACGGTGGCTCACGTCTGTAATCCCAGCACTTTGGGAGGCCAACGCAGGCGGATCACGAGGTCAGGAGATCGAGACCATCCTGGCTAACATGATGAAACCCTGTCTCTACTAAAAATACAAAAAATGAGCCAGGCGCAGTGGCGAGCACCTGTAGTCCCAGCTACTAGGCAGTCTGAGGCAGGAGAATGGCGTGAGCCTGGAAGGAGGAGCTTGCAGTGAGCCTAGTTAGCGCCACTGCAGTCCAGCCTGGGCGAAAGAGCAAGACTCCATCACAAAAAAAATAAATAAATAAATAAGCCAGGCGTGGTGGCGCATGCCTGTAGTCCCAGCTACTCTGGAGGCTGAGGCAGAAGAATCGCTTGAACCCGGGAGGCGGAGGTTACAGTGAGTCAAGATCACGCCACTGCACTCTAGCTTGGATGACAGAGCAAGACTCTGTCTCAAACAAACAAAAAAATGCTTTACTGTAGGAATCAATTCTTTGGGTGAGGGGTAATTAATCTTTCTGAATATATCTGTGTTATACTTGCTCTTTTCATCATCATCCATTTAACCAGGTTTGATTTCCAAATGGTAAAACTCAAATTCAGAACATGAAGGTAAAGTAGCAGATACAGTCTCTGTCTCATACAATAATTGGAGTAGGGGCCGGGCAAGGTGGCTCATGCCTGTAATCCCAGCACTTTGGGAGGCCGAGGCGCCTGAATCACCTGAGGTCAGGAGTTTGAGAGAAGCCTGGCCAACATGGCAAAACCCCGTCTCTACTAAAAATACAAACAAATTAGCTGGGCATGGTGGCGCGTGCCTGTACTCCCAGCTACTCGGGAGGCTGAGGCAGGAGAACCACTTGAACCGAGAGGCAGAGGTTACAGTGGGCTGAGGTTGCGCCACTGCACTCCAGCATGGGCGACAGATCGAGACTCTGTCTCAAAAATAAAAAACAAAAAAGAAAAAAGAAAAGAAGAAAACAATAATTGGAGTAAATAAGGTTAGTTTTAGTGACAGATAATTTGCCAAAAGTGTAGTGCGAATTCATATTAGTCACGTTACTACAGTGTTTTTCAGTGTATTTCATCAAATGAGGAAATGTGTAAAATGCTTCATCTTAGTTTTGTCTACAGTGGCTCTGATGAAAGAATGTCCCAGGAGATTCCTCCTAATTAAATGCTGACTGAGGAATCTGAGGAGGAGGGGAAGGGGTGTCAGCAGTGGGAGGCCATTAATTACACGTTGGAAGACAAACAGGATGTTGATTCATCTGTAAAGATCTCCAAGGCCTGACCTCAGAGTTGAGATTAATGAAAGAATATTCCTCGAGTTGGACTTAAGCATGGATCTGGTGGAAGAGTCCCTGCCTGGATTATTAGACTTGTGTGGAGTGAGCACCTGGGCTTGCAGAGTGTGGGGGTCTGGAGAGGAGTTGGGTGGGGAGATTTAAGAGGGAGGAGTTCCCAAGAAACCATAGAAGCTTTGGGTGCCTGAGAGGTTGGGAGAGCACCCTGCTAAAGCATCCTATCTGGTAGGGAGGGGAGCTCTTGACCGACGGGTTGTTAGGGAGGGTGGTGAAAGCCACGCACATCAAGGGGCTGGCTTGATTGCCCTCTGGCCCCACATCTAAGCTTCTGGGCTGTGACTGCCCCCAACCAAGTCCTCAGAGCCCGGCTTGGGACCCACCACCTGCCGTACTCCATGCTCCCAAGCCCTTACTCTGCTGTCCCAAGGGCCGGCTGCTGCCACAAAGTTCTCTTTCTAGACAGCCCGGTGTGAATTCTCACTTCCTCCTGGGACTTCCTCCAGCAGGACTGTGGCTGTGTTGAGCATTTCAGCATCTGCTCATCTGCTGTTCTGTCATTTTTCTCTTCCATGGTGTCTTCAAGGGCAGGCCAGGTGGAATACGGCTTCCCAAAGACTCGATTCATTTTGGTTAGGTCTCTTGTATTGCATGGTCCCCGGCCCATAGGCATTGTTGAAAACAAAGTCGAGTTTGTTGTTTCCAGCTAAACCAGCCCCTGCTTTAGTGTGGAGATACTTGAGGAGTTAAAAGGAAACAGGAAATACTACTGCTTTATGGTTGGAAACCACTCAGATGGAGGAGAATTTGGGGAGGCTTCGGTTCCTGCAGCTGAGGCAGCCTTGGAGAAAACTGCACGTGAACTTTTGCCCTTTGAACAAGGCCGTTGTCCCGGCTTGACGGTTGCAGATGTGGTGGCATCAGATGGGTCTTTGAGAGGTGGGGCAGTCAGGGTGCCTCTAACAGTGTACTTGGTGTTGGCAAGACCTCGGGGGTGGAAAGTTATGGAAGGAATTGTTCAGACAGGGCTCAGTGATGGGGTGTGGGCTAGAGTACCGTCTTTGAAGCCGCTTGGCAAGAGAAGTGGGGATCACGTCTAGTGGAGATGGCAGATGATGTTCTGTGTAGCCAGCACTGGTGAGAGCTATGGCGGCCTCCGTTTGAGGCCGTTTGTGGGTGTCTGCGATGCTGATGGACTTTGTTTCATGCTTCAGTTGAGGATGTGGCTCTGAGCATGATCTTCGCTCTGACCACAAGTCATCTTCTATTCTGGACATCTGTGATGGTCCCCGCGGTGCTGGGGGCTCCCCGCTCCTTCCCCACTGCAGCAGGTGCTGGTCCTCAGCAAACCTGTGCTCACCTCTTTATCAGGTGCCTCACTTGAAGCCCTTTAGACCTTAGGCCACGCGTCAGTTCCATAAATTCCTGAGAAAAGGACTCGCCTCTGGTGATGAAATGGAACGTTTCTGATGGGTTCAGTCCTAGCTAGGAAGAATGAAAGAAAACAGTTTTGAGCCTTTCTGAGAAGAGCTTGTTTCGGGGCACCTGACACGCGCCCGCGGTCTTCGGCATTCTCGCCTCCAGACTTCTGCGGGTGGCTGGGAGGAAATGCTGTCGCTGCAGGGCGGTTCCTCTTTCTGGCCCTGCAGATACAGCCTTCAGTGGCTGTCGTCCAGCAGGGCAGTGACTAGTCTTGGTTTAGAGCAGGAGTCAGAAAGCTGGTCCACCCGCCTGTTTTTGCAAGTAAAGTTTTACGGGAATGCAGAGATGCCCATTTGCTTACGGATTGTGTGTGGCCGTTTTTGCTCTGAAAGGTCATGGAGTGAGGTCTAAAGCCTCGCCAGGGCTGTGGCCGTGATGGGGGCGCCTGCTGCCTGGTCTCTCCCCGGCCCTGTCGTTAACCACCAGGCATCCCACGGACTCCTTTTCAGACACCTGTAGGCACTTGGGTTCTTTTAGCAGGCCCCCCCTCCACGCCCCAGGTAAGCAGTCCCCAGGCATGGTCTTTAAAGCCTGGGGAAGAACCTGCCTGCCTGGCGCCATGGGAAGGGTCCTTGTAGCCAAGGTGCCAGCAAGCCATCTCTCTCCCAGGACATGCTTGTTCTCCCTGGGCGTCAACTCGGCAGTTCTCCATGGACTGCAGAATGTCTAGAACATTCTGGCCTGGGGTTGATGTGACAGAGCATCTTCCTTGGAGTTGGGGAGCCTGGGTTGGACTCTGCCCACCTCGGGCCTGCCTTATGACTTGGGGTGATTTCGTGTCCCTGTGAGCTGTACTTTCTTCCTCTGTAAAGTCCTTACTTTACTGTGACATCCTGTCCTGAAGATGACAAATGTGATGCCCCCGCCCTGTGCCTGGTGCCAGGTCAGTGCAGTCAGGAGAGGTTGTGCCTGGCGGTCTTCATTTCATGTTTGTACTTGGTTTTTATTATTAAATATATATATATATTTATTTATTTATTTGAGATGGAGTCTCGCTCTGTCCCCCAGGCTGGAGTGCGGTGGGGTGATCTCGGCTCACTGCAACCTCTGCCTCCTGGGTTCAAGCATTTCTCCTGCCCCACCCTCCCAAGTAGCTGGGATTACAGGCACGAGCCACCATGTCTGGCTGATTTTTGTATAGTCAGTAGAGAAGGGGTTTTGCCATGTTGGCCAGGCTGGTCTCGAACTCCTGACCTCCGGTGATCTGCCCGCCTTGGCCTCCCACAGTGCTGGGATTACAGGTGTGAGTGTACTTTACTTTTAGAAACGGTATGCTAAGAACGCTTTTCCCCTCCCGCAGCCGCACTTAATTTCTGTTAATGTCAGCCTCTGGCCACACTCAGCCCTGTCAGCCTCGGGTGATGCACCGGAGGTCCCTGAAGGCAGCATGTATGGCCAGGAATGGCTCGCCCTGCCAGTCCCCCTGCTGCCACCCAGAGCTCTGGCTGACCCTAGCAGGACAGGCCCCTGCAGAGTGGGTCTCCACCTCTGGGCACTGGACCCTGCACTGTGGGGAGGGCAGGGCTTCCTGGGCTGCCCCCGAGTTTTCTTGCAAGAAACCTGAGACCCCTGCTCCTGAGAGGGCTCCAGTTCCTGCCGAGCAGAGCAGGACTCTCTGCAGCGACCTCGGCTTGGCAAGACCCCCTGTGGTTCACCTGAAGCATGTTTCTTCCCCGAGAAGCCGCAGGACCTCGTGTGAGGGGCCAGGTCGTGAGTCCACACACGTCTGCTTCTCACTAAGCTTTGAGTCATGTGTGGGGCACGGACCTCCCAAATTCCAGTTTCTATGCTGGGTGAGGCCGAGAAGCAATGGAAGGGAAGGGTGGTGGGGAGGCAGCAGGCCTGGCGACCAGGGCGCGGGGGCCCCACCCTGCTCTCCGAATCTGGCTGCCTTGGACAAGCCTCCTTGGTCTCTGGCCTCAGTTTCCCCATGAGTAATTGGTGACATCAAAGTCCTCTTGTGGGCCAAAGATACACCACAGCTGCATAAAACAAAACAGGAGAGAGAGTAGAGGTGAAGGTTTTGTGTGTGAAATTGAAACAGTCACTTGAAATGGATAATTTCAGAGTAAAAACTAAGTATTTCTAATTAGGTTGATTGCAGATGTTGGTGCACAGGAAATTCTATGCCTTCGCGTCTAGATTTCTGTGGGGCAATTTGACAGAGTTTATCTCCTGGATTGGCTCAGGGCACTGCACCCTCTTGATTTCGTTCCCCTCTGGTGGCACGTGTCTCCGAGCACCGGGAATGACTGAGAGCCGCAGGGCCGACCCTCTTTGCAGAGCTCTGGGAGCTGCGGGAGGGGCAGGCAGCAGCAGGGTTATGTTGGGTTCAGAATCTGGCGTGAGAGCCTGGCAGTCTCCACCCTCATTCCTCACTGCCGTTTTCTTTTTTTTTTTTTTTTTTGAGACAGAGCCTCACTGTATCGCCCAGGCTGGAGTGTAATGCACAATTTTGGCTCACTGCAACGGGGCTCTCAGGTTCAAGTGATTCTCCTGCCTCAGCCTCCCTAGTAGCTGGGATTACAGGCACCCTCCACCATGCCTGGCTAATTTTTGTATTTTTAGTAGAGACAGGGTTTCGCCATGTTGGTCAGGCTGGTGTTGAACTCCTCACCTCAGGTAATCCGCCTACCTTGGCCTCCCAAAGTGCTGGGATCACAGGCGTAAGCCACTGTGCCCAGCCCTTCACTGCCATTTTCAAGGCTGCTGGTTGCATTAGGGACCTGTCCCTGAGAGGTTGGGGAACCCCCACGTTGCCCCCGGTGCTTTACTGGGTGACAGCATGGGGGGTAGAGGGCTGCAGCCGGAGTCTGGTGAGATGAGCAGAGCGGCCAGTCTTGTTACCACACTTCTCTGAGTGCTGCTCTCCTGACCAGACGTCCATCTGCGGCTGCCCTGTGGACTTGGGGAGTGGGCGAGCAGTCAGCTCTGTCTGCGGAGTCTTCCTCCGTCTCCCAGGGCTGTGTGTGCCCTGGCTCGGTGCTGTCTCCCATGTGCTCCTGTGGCCAGGGTCACCCTCTCCTCTGTGGTTTGGAAACTGTCCTGCCCGGCCTACGGCCAGTGGCTCCGGCTGAAGGCTGGGACCTCTGGAGATGGGTGGCTCAGCCCAGTCTGCTGGGCCCACTCAATGCCAGCTTGGGCCCGGCCACAAGTAGGTCAGATGCCAATTCAGTGAGACGCGGGGAAGATGAGGGAGATGACTTGTCAATAAAACAGTCTTAATTATGGCTGTTTTAGAAAAAAACCACCACGAACCTTCCTGAGATCAAGCGCAGCCTGTGCTGGTTGTGTAAGCCGTGGAACGCACGGGAAAGCCAGGAAGAAGAGCACCCCCACGCCCAGCCCGCGGCATCTCGCTGGCTTCCTGGCCGCCTCTCCTCATCCCAGTCTTAGAGGCGTGAGCGGGCCGGGGCATCTTTCCTTCCTCGTGTCGTGGGGGCTTGGGCAGGCGCCGCTGATGGCCTTACAGGCAGCACAGGGGCCCTGCCTAGGTTGGCCCAGATGCTGTTCTAAACCTCCCCGAGGTGACCTCGCTGCCTTTGTCTCCGTGAGCCTTGGAGTATATCCTGAATTTTGTATGATTTTGTGTTTCCCATTTTCCCATGTTCCATATTTTTTTGTTGTTTCTGCATCAGGGTGGAGGCTGATCCACATCCCCAACACCAGCAGTGAGCTGCCGAGGCCCTCGCGCCTGGGCTGGGCACTGTCTGGGACTGGGCTGGCACCACGAGTAGCCCCCGCACACACTAGGCCGATCTGGAACACGTGGGCTCACCCGAGCTGGGAGCACCAAGACCCTGCCTACATGCTTGGAAGCGAGTCAGGCCACAGCGAGACCCAAACCCTGGTGGGATTTGGGGGTCCTGGTTTAAGACCCTGGCACTTCCTATGGATGTGGAAATCTCTCGTTGAAAGCTTCAAAGAGAGCAGTGGTGAGAGCAGCACCTCCACACGCCACTACCTCCCCGCCCTGGCGCGGATGTCCCTGACCTTCGGCTCTGCCCAGACAGGGCCTGTTTCTCGAGGAAACCCACCAGTTAGAAGGAACCCATGGGAAGAAACGGCCGGAGAGCTGTGAGGCCAGCCACAGAAGAGCCAGTTTTGGAATTTCCCACCAAGGGTTCAGCCTGCTGCTCGCCCTTCAGCCTCTGGTGCCCGGCGGCTCAGCTGGGTTCTAGGGCCACGCAGGGCTCTGCAGTGTCACTCTGGGAGAGGGCTGTGGGGGCAGCTGCAGGCCCGGCGCGCCGAGTCCATGGAGCCTGGGTAGGTCCTGCATGGGCCCAGAGGTCGTGGGGCTCGGAGAACTGAACCACGTGGGAGGAGTGTAGTGTGGCGGGGGCCCCATATGAAGCCCACTGTCCTGGAGGCACTGGGGCGGCGGGGGTGTGGAGCAGCTGGCAGGTTCCAGAGCGGCAGGTTCTTGGTAGACGCAGCTGGGGTTCTCTGCTCCTCTGCCCTGCAGCCTTGGCTCCCAGCGAGGTTGGCAACAAGCATCTGGACTCCTGGAAGTCTTCCAGAGGCTGCTCCTTTCAAGTCTCTTCCTATCTGGATGCAGGTGGGGTCCCCCGCGGTGCCTCAGCCTCCCCTGCCTTTGATGGCTGGGTGTTTTGCACCCAGGCTGCTGGCCCCTGAGCACAGGGATGGGCTGGAGCCACAGGCTGCAGGGAAAGCGCATCAGGAAGGTTCCTGGGGCTTGCGGTTCCCACACAGGTGCGTCCGGGCCCTTCCTGGTCCCTCTGTCGGGAGCCTGAGCTCCAGGGACTGAGATGAGCTGGGTAGAGCCCAGCCACTGTGGCCGGAGCTCTCACTGCCAGCAGGGTCTCTCTTCAGGCACCCTGAAAAGGTGCCATGGCTCCAGCTGGTAAACTTGGCCTTGCAAAGCTCCACGTCCCCGTGTCTGGATGTGCCCAGCCCTGCTGATACGGTATCTTTAGGGTGTCGCTTTTCTGGCCAGAAACGTCTCTGGCCGGCAGCACCTTTGTCCAAGTTCCTGTTCTGCGTCCAGGAAGAATGAGGTAGCAGACAAGTGGAGGGTGAGCATGACGAAGAGAAGCTTTACCAAGTGTTGGGACAGTGCAGAGGAGACTGTGGGGGCAGCTCCTCTCTGTAGGCAGGTCGGCTCATTCAGTTGGCAGCTCTCAGCAGAGAAGAGGCCCCGGACTGGCTCGCTCCTCTCCATGAGCAGGTCCCCATTGACTTCCCAGCTCTCAGCAGAGAGGGTAGCTTCCCTCTGCAGCTGGTCTTCCACTTGCCAATTGTCTCTGTCCTCTTTGTCCTCTGCCCTGCTCTGGCTGAGCCCAGGGCTCTTATGGACCCAGAGGGAAGGAAGTGCATACTAATTGGTTCATGGGCAGGCCCGGAAAACGCACCACAAGTCCCCGCTCTGGTCCCCGGGACTGGCAGCCCGGCCCCAGCCTTCATCCCCTCCCTGGCCTGAAGGTGGGGCCTTACCGGGGACCTGCCCCCTTCTGCCCAGGAATCTATCTGCCTCCTGCTGCCATACATGGCGCCTGGGCTCGGCCCCAACTTTGCTCCAAGATCGGAGCAGGCACTAACAATAGGAGTAAGCCAGGCAGTGACAGCAGGCACTTCTGAGCCTGCAAGGGCCCGGCAGAGGGGCCTTTCTGGGCCCCCAAGAGTGCAGGGATGCCTGAGGCTGTGGTTTGGGCAGCTGCAGTTGTGGGCCTGCCTGCTCCATGGAGCGGGAAGCCCGGGTCTGCAGCCATAGTTTGGGTGGGGCGAACCCCAGGGCTGCAGCCCCAGGCAGCCCCACGCAGATCCTCCTCCTGAGGCCCAGGAACCTGACATCTTCAGTGGGGTGGGTGTGATGGCTGTGCCACTGGCTGCGTCCTCAAAGCTGGTGCCACTCTCACTACCCACCCCAGGCCCCCGAAGCACAGCCCCAGCTCTGCATCGGGGCCCCTCTCTACCCAACCATGCTGCTCTCCTGCCATGCTGAGAGCAGTGGGCTGTGGTGTGGGGAGTGGGATCTGTTCGCCTCCTCCCTGTTCCCTCCCTGCAGCGGCAGGTATCACGTGATGGCAGCAGCTGCACCAGTTGGCCTGCTGCTGGCATCACCGCACTGGGCCAGATGTGGCCAGACTGAGGTCAGGAGTTCCTTCAAAGCATCAGCCACAAAAGCTGCCTCCTAAAGGGGGTGTTTAATGGAAAAGCCAGCCCCGCCCAGTGGTAGGAGTGGCCAAGACACGGCAGCGGCCTACCCCTGCCTGCCCGTCTTGGGGCCGAGCCCAGTGCCAGCACGCTCAGTGCCCTGCTGGCTCCTTGGACCTGTCTGTGTTCCTCTGTCCTGCTGTGCAGTTTCCGCCGATGGCCGTCCCCACCCTGCCCTCCTTCCCTCCTGCCTTCGTCCTTCCAGTTGCTGGGCTGGGGCTGCCCTGGTTGTCTGGGGGCGCCCAGCACGCTTTCTTCTCCTCTTGCACCAGCCCAGGGCCCGAGAAGCGCATGGTGGGTTGTCTTGGCCTAGAGGTCACGGCTCAGTGCCCAGGTCCTGCCACAGGTTGGGTGCCCTGGCACTCATGGCGGCCCCGAGCTACATGAGCTGGTCTCCCCCACCTTTTGCTCATAAAGAAACTGAGGCTTGAGGTGGCCTGGCCGTGACCCTGCAGTCTGACCACTGAGGCCAGGCCTGGAGGCCTCCATGGCTGACAGAGGGGGTCTCTGGGGTTGTCCTGGGCAGAGGCGAGCCTCCGCCCTATCTGATCTTTCCTGACCTCCTGCCAGCGGTCTGTCGAGGTAGCAGTGAGCCATGAATAATTCCTGAGCTGAGCGGTGTGCAGACGTCACGCGGCCAGCATTCTCTCTGTATGGGGGTGGGGCAGGGAGGATCCCTGGACTCGGGTGGCAGCACTGGCTGCCTTGCCAGACTTGGGCCCCTTTGTGGGAAATGGTGTCCATTTTTTAGCAGTTGTGCAGGACCGCCCAGCGTCCTCTTCCCGGGAGCTGGCCCTATGGCCCTGGCCCTTGCTTGAGAGCTGTGGAGTCTGGAGGGCTGGGGAAAGGCAGGGGCAAGCCCAGGAGGCAGGGCCTGTGGGGTGGGCAGCTCTGGCTGGAGTGTTCCGGGGGAGGGTGGGGAAGGAGGATGGGGTCAGGTCTGTGTGGAGCTGGGGTCACCCTAAGGAGTAGGGGGGCCACCGAGGCTCCGGGTCCAGCGCCCCCGTGCCCGGAGCCCTAATTGATTTTATCTCAGCCACAAAACTCAGTTTAGTCCCTGTGATCTAAAAAGAGCAGGTTGTTGCAGGTTTGCGGTGGTGGACTTTGGGAAAATCTCTTGAGACCACTAGGTCTTAGCACCCAAATGGCAGAATTTGTCCATGGATGCAAATAGGGTCCTAGCGTGGCCCCGTGCTTTGTGGTGGAGACACCTTCGGCCTCCCCATATCTGTGAGCCTGGCATTCCCGTGGCCAGCACCTGCCCATGGCCCCACAGGAGCCACCATCTGGTGAGGGGGCTGCTCCTGCTCCGAATGGGGTGTGGGGTTGCTTCTCTCTCTAGCGCTTGGCCCTGGGCCTTGCCGGGGAGGCTGCCGGTGTTTCTGGATGGAGGCCTCAGCTCCCCGGCCTCCAGGGCATCCGCAGGCACCAGCCCCTGTGGGAGTGGCTCGCAGGTGGGAGCAGGACCCTTGCAGGCATGTGGGGGGAGGCAGGAGCTGCCCCAGCAGAGCCACACCGAAGATCTGAGTCTGTGTAGAAGACAGGCTGTGCCAGCTTCACAGTCCCCCCATCAGATGTGTAGCCGACAAGCAGGCCTGGGTCTGGATAAGGTGACAGAAACTGCCTCTTCCGTCTCCCCCATGGGGGTGGCCTGGGGCGCCTGAGCCCCCATCCTGTGTTCACAGCCGGGCCACTGGGCCTCTTGTGCTTTGTGGAAGGGGCTGCAAGGTGTGATGTGTGGGGCACCCCGGGCCTCAGAGGGCATCTGCCCACATTGAAGTGGCCGTGGTAGCAGCAGGGGCAGTGCCTCTCAGGGGTCCCTCCACCCAGGTGCTTGAGGACACCTTCCAAGGGGTCTGTTTTGTAAACATCTCGGCCTCCGTGAGCACTGAGCCGGGGCGAGGGCTCTGTGAGGTGAGTGATGATCTTGGGGAAAGCCCCGGATGCTGTTGAGTGCAGGTCACTGTGGGCCTCCCTCGCTGCTGACTCCCGGCCTGTTGGGCAGCCGCCCCTGCTGAAAGGTGCCCTCTCCACCCCTGGCAGGAAGCCCCTGTCACCCTGACCCCCCATTGCTGCATGTAGGCTGGGGAGGACCCGGGCACAAGGAGGGCAGGCCAAGGCTGGTGGCCATCAGAGGTGTCCTTCTGAGGCTGAGCCCTAGGCCCCTGCCCTGCCCGCGAGGGCATCTCTGGGTGAGGTTTTCGTGTGTGTTTTCCTAGAGGTCTTGCAGTTGTGAGGACAGAGGTCCAGGGCACAGTGGCCTCACCTTGGAGTACGCAGAACCAGGCTGTCTCCATACGGAGAGACTTAAACTCACTTAGACCTGGGGTGGTGGCTGGTCAGGGTTAGGCTGTGGGCGGCAGGACGTGGCCACACCGTCAGGGGTTTCCTGAGATGCCGCAGGCTCAGGTCTGTTGGGGAGAGGCCTGGGTAACCTGGTGCCTCTGAAGCCTCCTGAGGTGGCTGGGCCTTGGTGGACCTGCAGGAACCTTCGGCTTCTCACGGAGGACTCACCGTGCTCTGCTCTCTTTAGGATGAAACAGGCGCCTATTTAATCGACAGAGACCCCACCTACTTTGGGCCCGTGCTGAACTACCTGAGACATGGCAAGCTGGTGATTAACAAAGACCTCGCGGAGGAAGGTAAGCCGAGTTTTGGGCACAGGTGCCTTAGCTTTGGGGGCAAGGGCCCGACAAAGGTGCCAAGGGCTCCACTTAAGACACAGATGCCTGCAGCCTGGGGCCCCAGGGAGGAGCAGGCCCTGTACTTTGAAGCTGGGGCCGACGTTCTGGTGCTGAGGCCACGGGCAGCGGTGCAGCTGCCGGACAGGGAGGCCTGGGGACCCTGTGGGTGTGGGGTCCTCCCTGGCTGCAGCTCCTTGGAGGGCTCCCTCTGTCCAGGCTCCGGCTGGTGACACAAGGGGTGTGAGGGGCTCCTCCCTGCTGTGACTGAGGTGGTCTGAGCAGGTGTGTGAGGCACATGCCCGGTGATGCCCATGGTGTGCCTCAGGGCCTGGTTCCCTGGCCTGCTCTCCCTCAAGGACAGCCCAAGGGTGGTGAATGTCTCTGTGCCATCACCTGGACTGTGCCTGCTGCTGCCAGCTGCCGTGTTCCATTCTGAGTGGTCGTGGTGCAGGGACGGCGCCCACACGCGTTAGGCCCAGGCTGGCCTGCCTGTGTGCTGCGGTGCTGGCTGGGCTCAGAACAGCCCGAGGCCTCGCCGTGAAGGCTGAGGGTTTCTGGGCACCTGCGTGCAGGCGTGGCCCTGCTCCCCCGGGTCCGTGTCTGCGCATCGGTCTGCACTGGGCAGCGTCTGACTCCGTTTCTGTTCTGGGCCTGCGGGCCTCAGCATCTGCCTGCCTCCTCCGAGTTCATGCGGGGCGTGGAGTGACGGGGGCTGTGGCCCAGCCCTGCCCCTGCTCTGAGGCTGTGAGCCATGATGCCCACTCCTGTCTCTTTGCAGGGAATGTCTTTCACATGCACTCTCTCTGGTCGCTTGGGCAGCCGCTTGTGTTCTGTCGTGGAGCCGCTCCAGTTGAGGCTTCGCTTTATCTCAGTCTGCCCCTAGTGGGATTGGCTCAGAAATGGGCGCTAGACACAGACCAAGGCCCTGCCGCCCAGGCTCACTGGTCTGCCTCTAACCCGCCCCTGACGCAGCCACTCATGCCCTGGGTGCTGGAGAAGGGGGCTGTGCGGGACCCATGCGGGGCCGGGAAGCCTGTGTCTCTGAGGCCCTCGTCTCCTTGTCTCTATCCTGCGTGGCCCTGTCCCATGTAGGTGGCTGGGTGTTGTCCTGAGCTGCCATGTCCCATATGTGGGTTCCTCTGGGGTCCTGGAGGAATGAAGACCACCCATGAGGAAGCCCTGAGGCAGGACCTGTGGAATCTGCTCTTAAGGCTCTTAAGGGAGGTTTGCAGTCCCTGAATGTGGCACATTACGGATGGCAGTCTTTGGGAAGAGCTGGAAGTGACCCTCTCAGCCAGCCACAGTCTTCCCTTTGAATGGGGTCAACTGAGGTGCCAGGTGACTGAGACATATGCACAAGGCCGCAGGCCTGATCCCCACACAGCACCCCACCCGGTGGCGTGGCCATGAGCAGGGTCCCAGCAGGAAGCGTCCGCCTCCAGGCTTGGAGGGAAAATGCCAGATCCAAACCCCAGCATACCATGGCCTTGGCGTAGACATACGCTGAGCTGCACGTAAGCAGCGGCTCCGTACCTGGCGGGTCACTGGAGGTCTCTCAAGGTTGCCTGGGGTGACCTGAGCTGGAGGTGTTCAGTCCACGCATCGGCCCTCTCACCACGGCCCCTCCGCCCATAATCCCAGGAGCCCTGCTGGGCTGACACGTCTGCAGGAAGCCTGTTAGGTCGGGGCCTGGGCAGCTCCCACTGGGCCGAGCCATGGGCCCTCATTGCAGGGGCAGGGGCAGGGGCAGGGGCAGGGGTGGGTGTAAAGCGTGGATTCTTTGGTTTAGTTTGGTCTGGTAAAGACAATTTATTTTTCCTTATTCCAGGAGTGTTGGAGGAAGCAGAATTTTACAATATCACCTCATTAATAAAACTTGTAAAGGACAAAATTAGAGAACGAGACAGCAAAACATCGCAGGTGAGACAAATGACTGAGGCTGGAAGCTTGTATGGCTGGTGTGAAGGAAGGGCTCCCCTTTACTCCCCCGACCGGCTGCCTCCCAAATGAGTCCTGCGGTCTGGGGCTCTCCTACCCTGAGACCCTTGTCCTCTGTCACCACCCCAGTGCCTGCCAGCTCTGTCTACCAGGCTCTCCCCAGGGTCCCTTGAAGGATCCATTCATCCTGCCCGGCCCAGACTCTGGGAGCCCCCAAAGGATGGCTCTGAGGAAGTTGGGCATGGGAGACGTGTGTAGGGAAGGAGGGCCCCATGAGGGCCGGTCGGGGAGACCCTGAGGTGGATGGCATCTGGTAGGGAGCAGAGGGTGCCAAGGGCCTGCAGCCAGCATGGCTGGAGGGAGACAGCAGATGGGTCGTGCGGGTCTGCGCAGGCGTCAGAAGGACCTTGGTTTTATTGGGAAGAGGGGCGGGTCGCCACAGACAGACCTCTCACAGCCGGCGCAGCCCTTCTGCAGCCCGGGGAGCCCAGGTTGTTGGTGGGCTCTGCCCAGTACCTCCTGTGGAGGGGCCACTGCTGGGCCTTGGGCATCAGTCCTGTCCCTGAGAGCTGAGCCCGCCCCCACCCCCTCCGCCAAGCTCAGCTCCCTTGGGAAGGCACCAGGAGTGGGGCATGTGCCGCACTGTGGCTGCGGCTGCCATCAGAAGTCTCGGTCCACTTAGAGCCCTGGGCCCTGTGCAGAGGCTCCTAGCCTGGCCGCTCAGGGCCGCTGGCCACCTAGCGACTTGCCCAGTTCCCCCTCCTGCTGGAGCTCCCTTGGTGCCACTGAGGGATCTGGAGGGGCTCCTTGTCTGTGGGGCAGGAGCTGCGTCCCGCGCCCTGGGTCGCCTTGTCCAGTCTGCTTTTTTCCCTGTTGTGTGACCGGGCTGTGTGGGCACCCCCTGCCTCAGTCTACCTACCTGTATGACGCAGGTGGGCGGGAAATGGTGCAGGTGGGAGAGTCTGTGGTCCAGCCTTGCTGTGACACAGTAGCATCTCACTGTCTTGCAGAATAAAGCAACTCGGGCATGTGACCTCGAGGCCACTGTGTGCCTTTGTCACTCATGCATCCCTGGCATGAGTCACCACCTTAAGGTCAAGGACCCAGGACCTCTGAACCCCTTCTCACTGCTGCGTTTCCGTCCAGCCCCGTCTGCAGCCTGAGTCCTCCGTAGTGACTGTCTGGGATGTGGGGCCACCCCGCCCACTGGGGAGCAGCTCCATGCAGGCGGGCGGCCCTGGTGGCTCACCATCACTCCCAGGACCACAGCTGCCTGGAGGGGCACAGCAAGCGTGCCAGGCAGGTGGGGGATTAGGAGGTGGATGGAGTTTTGGGAAGCAGCTCAGCCTTTGGGAGGCCCAAGTCCAGGCTGTCGCGCAAGTTCAAGAGCCTTTTTCTGGTAGCTGGGAGCGAGCTTTGTCTGGCACTGGCTCTCAGGGCCCTGCTTGCCAGAGCCTTTGCCGACCGATGAATTCAGGGTTGCACGGTTTCTGCGTGCAGAGCAGACGTGGACGCTGTCGTGTCGTCATGTCGAGCCACAGGTGCTCTTGGGATTTCAGGAACATGACTCATTTTATTTTGGAACTTAGAAATAGAAATATTTTTGGAGGCGAACGAGGAAGCAGAAAACAGCAGCTGTTGGGGCCGCGTGTTTTGCTTTTGTGGATGTGCTCAGGATTGCTTTGGGCCTCGTGCCCTGCGCTGAGAACTGCAGAGTGGACCTCAGCCTTCCTGGGTCGCCTGGGCTGGGGCCACAGGCAGCAGTGGGACATGGGTGGCCCGCCCTTACCTGTGCCCATTGTCCTTGCAGGTGCCTGTGAAGCATGTGTACCGTGTGCTGCAGTGCCAGGAGGAGGAGCTCACGCAGATGGTGTCCACCATGTCCGACGGCTGGAAGTTCGAGCAGGTGAGGGGCCCTGGCCAGCCTGGTGGCATCCATGCTGCAGCTGAACTTGTGCTCACAATGGCTCAGGGCTCAGTGTTCCTGGAAATGCAGACTTTGCTGCTGGCGTCTTCCTGCAGTTCTGGGGGTGCTCACGGCAGCGACCTGCGCCCTGTTTCCACTGGAGGAGCCGTGGGAGTTCGGGTGGGGTGGGCAGAGGTGTCTCAGGCTCTGCCCCGCACCTTCCCCTCCTCCCTGGCCTGCCTCTTCTTCCCAGCCTGCGCTTTCTTCGCATCACCTGGCACCTCTGTGTGAGGGAGGGGATTGGCGTCCCCAGAGCCTCCTGGCCAGCCCACTATCCAGCGCAATCCCCGTCCCCCACAGCTCACTCCATCGGAGCATATGGAGGCCCTGACGCCTTTCCCAGGCTGCCTCCCCTTCCCGCCCATGCTGGAAGGTGCTGCCAGGCCCCCGTTGCCTTCTGTCTGGTTTTGCCAGGCTGCGGCAGGTGGGGTCTGATGGGTCTGTGCAGGGCACACCTTCTTCCGCAGCTTCCACGGGAGCCATCTGCGTGCTGCATGGGCCACTGTGCCATGGCATTGTGGCTTGTCATCGGGGACCTCAGGACACGAGAGGCATGGCCTCTGACCAGGGGGCCCTTGCCCACGACCTGGCTGCCGCTGTTCCTGGTGCTAGACAGACACTGAGGGTGGGGACAGTGACCTCACCCAGCCCTCCCTGTCCTGAGAGTTTCCTCTGTCACTTGCTTCTGTCTGGGGCAGGTTCTGTCCATGGCCCAGTGCGCCTGCCAAGTTGTGGGAGTGACAGGCTCAGCCAGTGTCCCTCTGAATGAAAGCTACCTTTTCCTTTGAGTCTTTCAAAATAATAGATCACATTGTAGGGTACTCGGAGCCCCCCCCCCTTAAAATGCCACTAAAAACATTTGTGTCCCACCATCCACCCTGGACCCCTAGGCCGGGGGCTGGGGTGACTCTGGGTCTCTGTGCTGACAGGGCTGCTGACCAGCTGCTTGGGCCCTGCCCTGCACGGGCGGCTGCCTCTTCCTCCTGCTCTGACCTCATCAGAATTGTGCCAGAGCCTCCCACGGGAACAGAAATCTTTGCTGCCGGGCGAGCCCCACCTGCCAGTTGTCCCTTGGTGGGGCTGGGGCCCTGGGAAGCCGTGTCAGCAGCTCGGGGTCCGCAAACAGGGCTGTCCCCATGTGGCACCTGTGCTCTTCTGCCACCGTCTTGTGACTTCTGGCTGGGAGGGAACAATGTCTCCTGCCCGTGGTGGGCACCTGCCTCCCGGGGCAGCTTCAGGTCTTCGCCCTTAGCGCTTCTGGGTGGATTCCAAACCCATTGTAAAGAACGGGTGTCCTCCCGCTTCCTTGATTACGACCTGCTTGGCACGCTTCATCCCTTGGAGACCCCTTCTCCCTGTTCATGTAGGGAAGCTGCTGGGCTGACCAGCTGCCCCGGCTGTGGGGTGGGACCCTGCGGGGTGCTGGGAGGTGGCCAGACTGGACCCAGAGTCCCCAGTGGTCAGCAGGGGATTGCAAGCAGGGCTTGGAAGTGGCTGTGAGGACACAGGGGCTCCGGGGGGCACAGCCGTGAGTGCTCCCAGGGGTACCCTTAGCTGCTTGGGCCCATGCCAGCACCCCTGTGGCCGCCTCACTGGGCTGAGTCCACTGCTGCCCACTGGGTCAGCCGCCAGCTGCACAGAAGCAGCAGGTAGCTGCGGGCTGCTCTCCCGGCCGTTGGTCCAACTGTGCAGGTCTTAGAGAGGCCAAAGTGTGAGCGCCATCCAGCTGCTTTTTGGCTTGGTCATTTGCTGCTGGCATGCTTATTGTGATTTGCGTATTGCCTTTTAATTTTCCCTTTAAAAGCACAGAAGTGCCTGGTGGCCCAGGGTAGCCAGCCATGGGCCAGATGCCTGGCCAGAGAGACAGGTTGGCCCTGGACCTGCATTGGCCTGGCCTGCCTGGTGACCCGGAGGGAGGCAGGTTGGAGTGGCCTAAGGGTGTGCCCAGCAGGCTGCAGCAGACCCGCCCCGGCCGAACTCCTGGACAGCACAGCTCCTCCAGCGGCTTTCGGTCCAGTCAGCTGGTCCCAGGCTCTTCCCTCCAGGTTTTCAGAGCCGCCCTCCACTCTCCTCCCGCTGCCCGCCTCCCTCTGCCCCAGCTCAGGGACCCGTCCGTGCTCCCTCCCCCTGGGGCAGCGGCCCCTTTTGTCCCAGCTGGAAGCGCCAAGGAAAGCTCAGGGTCCTCACAGAGGAAGAGCTCGCCCCGTGCCATGCCACAGCGTGGGGTGCCGCCTCGTGTGCTCATGCAGGTGTTCCGGGGATTTGTTTTCCATCCATTTCCTCAAGCGTCGGCAGTCTTTGCTGTGGCTTTCGCGGTGGCAGGCGCGTCCTGAGCCTGGGCATGTCAGCCAGGCTGGGTCTCTCAGGCTTCACTGGGCTGCATCTCAGGCTATGTCTCCCTTGCAGTTGGTCAGCATCGGCTCCTCTTACAACTATGGGAACGAAGACCAAGCCGAGTTCCTCTGTGTGGTGTCCAAGGAGCTGCACAACACCCCGTACGGTACGGCCAGCGAGCCCAGCGAGAAGGCCAAGGTGAGTGCTGGGACGGCCCTGGCCTGGGGCAGTCTTGGGTGGGGAAGGCTCTTGCCCTCTCAGAGCGTCCTCCTTTTCTGCCATTCTCATCAAGCTCCCGGTGTCCGCCCCTGGTGGTCTTGCTGACTTCTCGGACACACGGTGTCCCGTGGGACAGGTTCTCTTGATACAGGCTCCCAGTAAGCCCCTGCGGCCTCCCAGCCTGCACGCAGAGCTGCTCCTGGAAGGGGCCCCAGGCCTGCTGCAGGGGCCATGCTCTTAGGAATGCCACTGAGGGCTGTGTCTCAGGGGACCCAGGGTCCTCTGTTCCCCGGGCCCAGCCTCTGCTGTGTGAGGACTTGGGATGCTGAGGCCTGGCTGTCATAGGGGTCTGGGCCATCCCTGAGTGCAGGGATATGGGGGTCCAGTTGTCGTGGTGGGGGTCTGGGCCATCCCTGAGTGCAGGGGTGGGCACCCTGGCTCAGCCACTACGTGGGCCTCATCTTTGTCGAGAGGAGGGTGTCCTGCAGGCCCTGGGATTCTCAGGCTGCACAGAGTAGGCCCTTTGCGGCACCCAGCCTGGCAGCACCGGCGCAGACTCTGCGGGGGCTCAGGCCCTTCTGTTTTCTGTGGGGCAGGCAGCTGGGGTGAAATGTAGGGACCCCTGCCTCGTTTGCTTTCAGGTTGGCCCTGTGGCCCTGCCCACAGGTGACCCATTCTGGTGGCATTTCCTCTGAGCACGTTCTTAAGGTTGAGGCTCCAAGATGTACAAATGCGTCCATCCAAGCAGAATCTGACCTTGGCCTGGGCCAGCTGCACCTGGCAGGACTCCCGGACCTCAGAGCCAGGTGGTGGCTGGAGAGCCCTTGGCTGGGGTCTGCGTGGGTCTGGGAGAGCCTGGGTGGTGGGGCGGGCTCTGTGGGGAGCCAGCCTGGGGTGAAGGCTCGGGACATTGGCAAAGGGTGTTGAGTGGGTGCCATGAGACGCCAGAACCGGAAGGCTTTTAACTGGTGGCATTAAACCAGGGACACCTGGGCAACCGCAGACTCTTGGCTGGGGGCCTCTGGCCGGCCACCAGCAGCCCAGGACTGTCCCCGTGAGCCTCTCCGAGTAGGCCTTTGGAGGTATGCCCTTGGGAACAGAGGGGTGGGGCCACTAAGCATGTCTCTCTGAGGCCTGCGGCCAGCTCACGGCAGCCTTTCCACCTCAGGCGACTGTCCTGGCCCAGAGCCTCCCTCGCTGGCCACCCGTTGTGCTCTTGCTGTGGGCAGAGGCCAGTCCTGCTCCACTGCTGTTCCTCAAGGCCGGAGCAGTGTAGGCTGGGGCAGGCCCTGGTGTGGGACAGCCGGGGTGGAAGCTGGGGTTCCACCGCCAGGCTCGGAGATGCTCTTCCATTTGAGTCTCAGATCTAGGAGGCGACCCCTGGCTCCCTGAGAGCCCCAGCTCAGTCACAAGGAGGCACTTCTCTTCCTCTTGGAGCAATCGTAGGACTCTTTTCTAAATGGTTTTATTTTTAGAAGTTTTTTATTTCTGAGCTGAGTTTTTATAACCAAGCTCCCCTGGGCTCCTATCCCTCAGGTGGCTTGGCAGCTGCAGAAAGGACATGCTCTGTACTGTGAGGAAGCTCCAGGCATGACCCCAAATCCCTTTGTGGTTGAGAATGTGGCCCTATTTCATTTTCCAAAAATGCCTGCTCTGAAGTGGGGCAGCTGTGGCGGCTTCTGGATGGGGGCGGTGTCAGCAGCGCCCCAGGAGGCAGAGCTCAGGCCAGAGCCTCAGGAGGCCCTGGGGGATTGTGGGGGCCAGAGCTGGAGGACCGTGATGGGGGCACCCCAGGTGGCTGGGCTGCGCAGGGCCGCATGGGCTGTGGGCCCTCGTCGCTTTTGTCCCTGCGGCATGTGTGGCCTGGCCCTGCTGGGCAGCTGTCCCCCACTTCAGTCAGCGGCGGCAGGAGAGCCTGGGTGGTGGGGCGGGAGGGGTTGCACCTGTTGCAAGTGAAGGCGGTCCACACATGAGCACACCTGCTTCCCACGCCAGCCCCTCAAGAACTTGCTAGAAGGACTTGCAGAGCTCACTGAGAGCGCTTAGACTCGCGGCCGCCTTTTGTTCCCAAGGAACAGAGAGAGACAGGTTCAGATCAGCAAGGGTGGGCGCCTGGGCAGAGGCCGGGGTCTCCCAGTGCCTGGGCGGCTGAGGAGGGGGTTCCTTGGTGTTGTTGGGGCTCCATTCTGTAGCCACACTCGATGGGTGGATCCACCGCCTGCCCCCGTGGCTGATCCCTCCTGTGACCCAGGGCCCCACCCTGCCTCCCACAGCAGTGGGGCCAATGCAGTGGGGTCCACAGAGCCCAGGCAGCAGAGGCCCTCCTATCAGGCCGAGATCTGCGGGCTAGCGCCGCTTGCCAGGAGTGGGGCCAGAGGCCAGGCGCCTCTGGACAGGGTTCAGCCCCTCAGCACATGGTGGGACAGGACCAGCCCCGGATCGCGAGATGCAGCCGCCTCACACAGGGAGGTTTGCACCTCTGAGATGTGGCAGAGCCCCTGAGCCTGTGTGTCCCCTCGTGGCGTGGCCTCACTGGAAGGTCACCGGGCGTGGGGGTTTGGGCCCGGGGCACCCGCCCAACCCGCACTGTCCTGACAGCCTGTCTTCTCCCCCACTGCACGCTGCACGCCGCCAGAGTGACGACGAGGACCAGGGGCACCCAGGGAGTGGCTCAGATTAAGTGTGAATGTCATGGTGAGCTCCGTGGCCTCCTTGACCCCATGGCCCCAGCTGACCCGTCACAGACCCTCCCTGTGTGTCTGTCCCTGCCTGTAGTTGACGAGAGCCGTCCGCACTCCATGCCAGCTGTAGATCCTCAGTAGCACTGTCTTGGGGTTGGGGCTGTTGCTGTGGGGCAGATGCCCAGGGGCAGTGTTGGGGCGTTTGTTGGGATGACTGGAGGGTGCCCGTGCCAGGCCAGGCTGTGGACATCAGTGGTCGTGAACCCAAGAGCCCCTCCTGGGGGCTGGGCAGGGAGTGCCACTCCTGCCGCCAGCCCTAGTGGGTGACCTTCCTGTCTGGCTTAGGCCACAGGCTCAGGGCCAAGGGGTCAGGACCAGTGCAACAGACAGCAGACCCCGATCTCAGCTGCCAAATCCTGTGGCATCCCTGATGCGCTCAAGCCTCCCAGGCCAGCCGTGTCCTGCAAGCCCCTCAGCCACCTGGGCCTGCCTGCCTGTGGGGGTGCCTGGCCATGGGGTACAGCCTCAAGGGCCCCCTGGTTGGTGTCTGCAGTTGGACTTTCCTGTGGAAGATGGCCTAGGGAGAGAGTGTGTCCAGAAAACATGGGTCTCACCCCAGGCTCTGTCTAGAGTAGCCAGTGCTGCTCCCGGCCTTGGGAGGGCGAAGGACAGCACTTTGGCTGCAGGTCTCCAGGGGGTCTCTTGCCCTCATCAGGAGGGAGCTGTTGGGCCTCCCGGATGCTCAGATGCCACACTGCTCCCAGCCTGTCCGCTGCACTACTTAGTTTTACACAGGGCTGGTGGGGGCTTGGGGGCTGCACTGTCTCCCCAAGTCAACTCCAGACATCCCAGTAAACTTGGGAATCACCCTGGCCCAGGGAGGGATGTGCTGCCCCTGGCACAGGGGGATGGGCTCCTCCGAGGCACTGGAGAGTGAGTGGGAGTCTCGAGCTGGAAGTGGTCCAGGGCACTGAGCCTCGGGGGCACCCGCCTGGGAACGGCAGAGCTGTTGGGGGGTGGAGTATTGGAGTCAGGCTGAGCAGCTCAGGGAACGTGGCCTCCAGGAACCTTCGGAACAAGCCTGGGGTGGCATGCACCTCTCACCACTGCCCTCTCTCCGGTCAGTGCGGCATGGCAGTGACCTCTGGGAGGCTGTGCCCGGCGAGGGCGTGGGCGTTGCTGCCCTACCTGGTGTTGCGCAGCCCTCACGTGACGCATGGAGACAGCCGTTGTGGGCCACGCACAGTGAGGCTGGCTGGCTCCGAAGCTCTCTGCTGGGGAGCGTGGGGTGATTTCCCCTCCACCTGGTCTCTGGAGCTGCCATGGCTCATTTTGGGAGTTCACCTCAGCAGCATTGGCCAGCGCCTGAGCCTGTCCTCAGGGGAGCCCAGGCCGACTTGGGGGTGGCCTCAGGGGGTTCCTGGACACTGGTGAGGGAAGTGGGGAGGGTACCTTGAGGAAGAGTTTTGAGGAGATTGGAGGGTGGGGACGGCAGGGGGCCGAGGGGCCGTGGGCTCTGCAGGGCTGACGTGGTCCAGATGAGGAGGGGATCCCCGCAGCGTGATCTGCACTTGGGGTAGGGCCCTCCGAGGGCTGGTGGTTGTTCCATGGGGCAGTCGGGAGGGGCTGGCACATGAGGTGGGCTGGCCAGGCTGAGGTGCAGGGCCGAGGGCTTGGGTGAGGGGCATCTCCAGGAGGGTCCGGGCGTCGGGGTGGGGGTGGGGGCTGCAGTGGGCATGGAGGAACAGAGGGAGAGACTTAATTGGGGAGCGGGGACTGCTGAGGGGCCCACGGGCCGAGTTGCACTTCATGTCTGAGGCCCAGGACTGAGTGGGCTGAGAGGCCCAAGAGTCAGTGCCTTTGGGTGGGTCTGGGAGGGGCTGCCATGCACAGTGAGCGCTCCCTGTGTGGGGCCTGGAGATGTGCCAGACACCCCGGTGAAGGTCCTGGGCCTGCCAGCTGAGTCCCCAAGACCCTGGCCAGTGCCGCTGGGTTCCCGGGGCTCCCGGGGCTCCCCGAGCTGACCCCAGGCCTGTGGGCTCTGTTCTCTGGAGCAGGCGCCTGGTCAGGGCCACCTCCTTAGCCCAAGTCCTCATTTTATGCATTTGGTGTTTTTCAGATTTTGCAAGAACGAGGCTCAAGGATGTGAGGGACACAGTATTGACAGCTGAGGAAATGATTTACGTTTTCCCGAGATGTAATGAACTGCCATGTCCAGGAAGCTTGGCTGTGAGAAGAAACCTGCTTTTGATCATTTTTCTAGAGATCTGGGTGTGAATCCTTTTTTGCCTCTGAGGTGGGTGGTGAGAGACGGGCCCAGCTGTCCAAGGCCAGACGTCCCCAAGTGGGGGGAGCGCGGCGCCCGGGTGGGCGCTGCCTCTTGGGGGGGCCTCGCTCTGTTTTTTCCAAGTGCCACATGGGACTGAGGCAGACACTCCCAGTCAGCCCGCTCAATCCTGAAGATCGTGTGAAGGAAGCGTTCTTGGTGCTACACACAGTCTGGAAAAGCAGCCTGGGCTTCACTGGCAGGAAGCGGCCGCAGCCGCGTCAGTGTCCAGCACATCGTGGCCTCTGGTCCGACCACCAGGCCCTAGTCTCGGTCAGGGAGTCTGCTCTGCCTCCCAGGCGGAATCGCTGGTTTCTCTCGACCTCGCAGAGCTCCTGACAAAGGCGGCTTCTACGTCGTCACTACTTCCCGGCGCCATTCCGAGGCCGGGCCTTCTTCTGACACAGGCTCCAACCCCACCTGACCAAGCCCGGGACAGTCAAGGCTTCTCAATTTGTATTTTCCAGGCAAGAGAACTTTGTACCCCTTTTCTGTGTGGATAGACTCCCCAGCGTTTTTACTCTGGAAATGCCCACAGGGCTTGCTGCATGGAGACTGATCTGTTCCATCCGTTAGCGCGAGGTAGCAGTGTCGCCTCGCCCCTCCCACTGCGGGCTCACGGGGAGCTGGTGTCTGTCAGTGCCTTGTCACGCCTGGCATAGAGGTTGGGCTGGAGGCCTGTCCACTGGCTTCTGGAGCTGAAGGTCTCGGTCTCGGTGAAAATTCGGGATGTTTACAGAGCATCACAAATGCCTCTCTCTCGCCGCTCTCTCATTTTCTTTGTATAACTATGCAGCCTTCCCTCTCTTTCTGGGATGTTTGGGACTTCACTCGACCTGCACGGGCTCTGCCCGACATGCCGTGGGACTGCTGGGATTCCTTTAGAAACCGCTGCCCGCATGCTTTGAAAACAGACCTTTCTCAGCTGGCTGTGGGGACCTGTCAGAGTCTGGGGACTCGGCGTGCAGGGCAGGCTCCAAGCGCTTTGCTTCCGGAACCCCGGCTTCCCAAGGGGTACTGTGCAGATGACCACCGGCCTCCCGCCTGCAGGTCAGAGGCTCTGACACTGTCTGGTTTTCAATGCTTCTGGAGACTTCCTGACTAGGCCTCACCCTCTTCTTTGCCAGTCACCTGATTAACCAATTCTCCAGCATTAGGACTTACCTCCTTCTTTTTGTAAGGTCTCTTGTATGTTGTTAAATGTTTGGCTTAAACAATTTATAAAAGCCTTTCTAGAAGGCAGACTTAGCCACGGCCGACCCTGTCCTCCCCAGCAGAGCCTGGGAGGAAGGCGGCCGCTGGGGCTCCTGGGCATCCTCTCTGGGGAGCTGCTGGCCGCTTAGCGTTGTTTGATTTTTGACCTTGACATAGTAGATAGGCTTGTGGTTTTTTTAATTTAAAGATATTAAGACTTAATTCACTAAAATTTATTCTAAGGGGATATTTATACTTTTATACTTTTTTAGGTATTGTATTTTATCAGCTTACAGTTTAATGCCTAAGTTTCCCCTGGAAATAGCAAATAAAATTATGTATTTATGAATGCGCGTAGTAGCTGTTTATGGTCTTAAGATGCAGGGGAATGCCACCCCGGGTCGCTCGGACCAAGGTGCTGCCCCTCCAAGCCACCCAGCCCCACTGGCTACGGTGGCTCACTCAGGGCTCTGCCTCTTAGTCGATGGCCAGGGCGGATCTGGGCCGTCCACGGGGTGCTGGCTTGGCCAGGGCCACTGGATCAGAGCTGCACGGCCCATCCCTGCACCCCACTCTGCCTGGACCCCTCGCCTGCCTCCAGCAGATAGCATACCCCCATCCCGGGGGACCAGAGACCATGTACAAGGGCCTTTTTTTTCCTTAAGATACAGGGGTCTTGCTATGTTGCCCAGGCTGGTCTTGAACTGCTGGGCTCAAGTGATCCTCCTGCCTCAGCCTCCTGAGCAGTTGGGATTACAGGCGTGAGCCATTGCGCACGGCCCAAGTGATGTTTTTTTGAAAGTCCTGATACCTCAAGTTAGCATCCACCTCTCTTCCCTCACTTTAGCCTGCAGCCTGGGTTGTGACAGCAGGAGCTTCCTGAGAAGGTCCTGGGGTCCCGGCACCCCCTCGCCAGCTGTTGTGACTCCCCCTGGTGGCTGCTCCATGAAGCCTTGGCTGTTGGACTCCCCACTCCCCCGCAGGGAGATTCCCATTCACGGTGTCCCCCAGGGCCTGGCTGTCTGAGGTCACAGAGCCTCAGGCTGTAGTGGCCTTGTCCATCCTGTTTCCAGGTGTGTGGCTGGCCCAGCCTGACCCCAGGGCCCTGGTGAGGGGTGGAGTGGGTGACTGGGCTTCTGGGTGCCCAGCATGAGGCCGGCACGGGGGTTGGAGTAGGGGAGAGACCCAGATTCTGCTCCAAGGGGTCTTCCCGCTGCCCGACTCCCACCAGGAGCCTGGCTAGGCCTCACAGCCCCTTGACCAGGTAGAGTTGTGGGCACTTGGGAGAAGCCTCAGCGTGGCAGGCGTCCCCAGCCAAAGCCCGGAGCAGGTCTCCCATCCAAGCAAAAGGCTGTAAAGGAGACAGGCCCTGCAGTTTGGGTCCTGAAGCCGAGGATGCTCAGGGCCGCTGGGTCTGCTGGGCAGGGAGGGAGCCCTGTTTCTCCTCAGACCTTGGGCTCCAGCACAGCCTGCCCGCTGTGGGGACTGGGGCCCAGCCCTGTGGCTCCAGGAAGCCAGCGTGGGGGCAGAAGAGGAGGCAGGGGCGCGGCACATGCAGGTGCCCTGCGTGGGTGCCCGTCCTCCCCAGGCTTCCTGTAGATCCCATGACTGGAGCCCTCCAGCGGCTGGCACCACCCTCCTTGACATCCCTGCATTTATTGGTGTCCACTCAGCAGGGACTTCTAGCACCCTCCTTCCTCCTAAAGCTCGTGGCAGTGGCCGGCTGGGGCGATGAAGAGCTGACCCCACAGTGCAGCCACCAAGGCCCTGACGTGGCATCTGTGTGAGGGACGATGACTTCCGGCACCTCTGCACTGAGCCGTGCCCCCCAAGATGGGTCACTTTGCCCTCAGACCACCTCTTCCTCCCCAGTGTTCCCAGGCCTGGGGCTCGGCACAGGGAGGTCTGGCCTGTGGCTGACCCCTCACCGCAGTTCTGGCCCGAATGGAGCCCACAGACTTCTTTCCCGGGGCTCTCGCTGTGTGTGTGTGTGTGTGTGTGTGTGTGTGTGTGTGTGTGTGTGTATGTGTGTGTACCTACTGGCTGTACATGGTGTGGGTGTGGCGTGTGCCTGTGTGCACATGGTGTGTGTGGCATGCACGTGTGTGCTGTGTGTATGTGATGTGTGGCATGTGGTGTGTGCTTGGTATGTGGTGTGTGCCTGTGTGTGGCATGTGACATGCATGTGTTGTGTGTGCCTGTCAGTGGCATGGGAATGGTGTGTGTGTGTGTGTGTATGTGTGCACATGGGCCAGCTGAGCCTGGGGATGAAGGCTGCCGCCCGCTCTGCCTACCTCCCTGTGAGCCACAGAATGTGCGCGGGCCTGTGCCAGGCTCTCCCTCGAGTCCCTCCTGGAGCTGGCGGGGGCCCTGCTGCCGCCCACCTGGCAGATGGCTCAGAGCCCTGCTTGGCAGCAGCGTGCAAAGTCTGAGCTGCACCCCCGCCCCAGGATGGAAAAGGGACCTGTGGCAACCTGGACTATTCCTTTCCTAACGTCCTTCTCACAGCATGCTTCGTGGGAGCTGTTAATTGCATGAAATAGCCCTGTTTTCCCTTCTCAACCCCTAGACTCTGTAGAGAGTGTTTTCTGCTCCTCTCCCACGGGCATCTGCCTGTTGACATCCTGGGTCTGGGTGGGGTCTCAGCACAAAGAGAGCAGGGGCTGCCCTCCCTAGACCATCTAACCTGTAGCCTCCCCCCTGACCACGGGGGCCTGGGGCTCCTTGCACAGCCCAGAGCAGGGTGCAGGTTCACCCAGGGCTCTCCGAGGCTGGGAGGCCTGGCCAGTCCCTGCTTGGCTAGGACCACCCAGTGCTGCTCCCTGGGCCTGCCTCTCCCTCCACCTGGGCTTCGTGCATCTGCTCCCCCATGGGGCTGTGCGCACAGGCCCCCCAGACCTGCCCGCCCACCCCTGGGCTGGAGGAGTGCAAGAAATGGCTCACGGGGGCCACTGGGCAGCCGTTGGGGAGATGGGTCAGGCCCAGCAGGGAGTTCCTTCTGTTTTGCTCCCCACAGTGTCCCCACGGCTGGTCCCCAGCAGCTGCTTGCTGAGTGGGTGTTGGTTTGATTCCTTGGTGGATACCCAGGGCCTGATTTCTTCCTGGCACTGTGCAGGCCACGGTGCCTGTGTGCATGTGCACGGGTGCGTGTGGGTGTGATGTGCATGTCCAGCCTAACCCCCTTGCCACCACGTACTGCTCTGGACTCCTGCATGGGGGTGCAGACTGAGGGATGGGGCGGAGGAAGAGGAGCCAAGGGTCAAGGGGAGACGCCGGGGCACAGGGAGACGAAGGGTGCCAGGAGCAGTGGAGCAGGAAAGCACAGGTGTGGGCACCCACTCCTGCCGAAGAGGTTTAGAAAAGTTGGGTGGCCCCAAGACACGGGCAGCCGGAAGTGCAGGCTTGGGAGGCTGAGGTGCCCCCGCCCAGCCAGCCCCTCCATGCCCTCCTCTCGCCCCGGCACGGCCCCTGCATGGCCCTGAGGGTCTTTCCACCTGTGTCCGTCGCTGTCCCCAGTGCCAACCCTGGGGCGGCCTTTAAGGTGAGAGAACAGAGGCACAGGTGGCAGCAGGTGGCCTCCTGTGTGGGGCCCGTGACAGGGGTCCCATGCTCTGGTGCTGTCCTCGCCTCGGGCACCAGCTGCAGCTCCCTTCTGCTGATTCAGAGATGACCAGAGCACTCCGCATCTCCCACCTGGGCTTCATCCTGCAACTCACAGCTCCTCACCCGCCGGGGTCCCCCAAGGATCCCCACGTGGGCAGCTGGCACACAGGCTGGGTTTTTATTGGGAGAAACATAAATAAAATAAGGGTATTTGAGATGGGAGGAAGGAGCGCTATTTACAAATGAGTCTGGTGGGGCTCACAGGTGCAACAGCAGCGCTGGGAGGACCAGCAGGATGGTGTGGGCGGGCAGGCTGGGCGCAGAGCTCTGCTCAAGGGGCTCCTGGCCCCGGGGGTCTCGCTTCTGGCTGCCCGACCTCGCTGGCTGGAACTGCAGTTTGGGGATGATCCGATGGATCCAGTTGTGGTGGGCGGTGACACGGATGTAGACACCTGGGCGGTTCTGGCGGGCACAGCCCTCACCCCAGCTGATCACCCCAGCCTGCAGCCATGACTGACCCACGAGGCACACCAGGGGGCCGCCCGAGTCGCCCTGCGGGGGATGCAGAGTCACCGTCAGAGCCCACCTTGAGTTCCCACAGACTCTGTTGCAGCCGCACAGGAGGTGTGTAGCTCCACGCTGGATTCCTTCTCTCCATCCCAGAGCCTCTCTGCCCGGCTCCCCATCCCCTGCCAGTCCGGTTGTCTAAAGTGCCTATTCTTTAGTGTCCCCAGATCAACTAGGGTGTGTGTGTGTGTTGAAAATGCAGTTTCTTATGCCCTACCCCAGACCCACTGACTCTGATCCTCCTGGGGTGGGGTCCAGGAATCTGCTTTTTCTTTTTTTTTTTTTTTTGAGACGGAGTCTTGCTCTGTGGCCCAGGCTGGAGTGCAGTGGCGTGATCTCGGCTCACTGCAAGCTCCGCCTCCCAGGTTCACGCCATTCTCCTGCCTCAGCCTCCCGAGTAGCTGGGACTACAGGCGCCCACCACCACGCCTGGCTAATTTTTTGTATTTTAATAGAGATGGGGTTTCACCGTGTTAGCCAGGATGGTCTCGATCTCCTGACCTTGTGATCCATCCTCCTTGGCCTCCCAAAGTGCTGGGATTACAGGCGTGAGCCACCGCGCCCAGCCCTGGAATCTGCCTTTTCAAAACAAGCTGCTCAGCTGGTTGAATGCATAGCCCATGGAGCGGGGCATGATCCCACCCTGCCCTGGGCCTGGAGGTGAGGACTGAGTCCCCATGGACACCACATCGCTCCCACCTTGCAGGCATCCTTCTTGCCCTCCTCGAAGCCGGCGCACAGCATGTCATTCTTGATGGTTTTGGGTTGGTAGCCAAACTCAGTGTCTTTGCTGTAGAGCAGGTTGCACTTGGGTGTGTCGATGATGGGCACAGTGAGTTTCTGCAGGATCCACGGTTTGGGCAGGAGGTCTGGAGAGGGGCGGAACAGCCCGGGGCTCAACAGACTTCCTCATCAAGAACCCATGGCCCCGGGAACCACCACTCCATCCTGCCTGTCGTTTCCTCATGTTTAGACCATCTCTGGCTTAGGGCACTGTGGGGCAGACATCCTCCCTCCTTCCAGGCAGCAGGCTGGGCCCTTTCTGTCCCCCTCTCCCTTCACCCCCTCTTCCTTCTGCGTCTGCTGCTGCTCCCCTCGGCCCCACCTGTGTGAACAGAGACTGTGTGTATGTATTAATATAGCATCAGGAAGATTGTGGGTTCAGAGTGGTCCCCAAGCCGCCCTGGGCCTTCTTGATGCACATCCCCCATTCTTTCCCAGCCCTGCCCCCTTACCTTCCTCACTGGGGCTGCCCCAGCCAGTGACCCAGCAGTTCATGCCCGTCTCAAAGATCACCGAGGGGTCAGGCAGGCACACAGGGAGGATGTAATTGGTGAAGGGCACTGGTGCCTCCAGCTCCACCAGGGCCACGTCAGCGCTGGAGGCCATGCCCTGGTACAGGGGGTTGCTCTCCACCCGCCTCACCCGGGCATACATAGCGTGTGGTCCCGGCTGCACTAGCTGCCTTGCCCCCAGCAGGACCTGGTACAGGGACGTCTCAGAGGTGCTGGCGGGAGAAACAGAGAGGCGGCGTGAGGCGGCCCCTCGTGTGGGGACAGGCCCGGGAGGGGCTGGGGCTCCTCTGGCCACCACCGTGCCCCACACCTCTCTCTGCACAGTGTCTTCGAGAGCCATCTCTAGGACAGCCAGGTGCAGCGGTGATGCGTGTTGACATTGAAGCCAGACCCCCGACTCAGATTTCCACCTCCACCCCTGGCCGCTGTGTGGCCTTGGGCAAGTCACTTAACAAGTTCTCTGTGACACAGCTTTCTCACCTGTGCTGTGGGGACAGTCACAGTGCCTACCTGAAAGGCTGGCTCGGAGAGAACCACCCTCCAGGTGCAGCAGGGCCAGCCCCACCTGCGGGCCTCTGGCAGGTGACCTGCCCTCTCTCAGCCCGAGTTCCCGATTTTTTTTTTTTCCCCTAGAGACAGAGTTCTCATTCTGTCACCCAGGCTGGAGTGCAGCGGTGCAACTGTAGCTCACTGCAGCCTCCAACTCCTGGGCTCAACCCATCCTCTCGCCTCAGCTTCCTGAGTACTTGGGACCACAGGCACCACTGCACCTGGGGTTTTTTTGTTTGTTTGTTTTTTGTTTTCTAATTTTTTTTTTATTTTTAGTAGAGACAGGGTCTTGCTATGTTGCCCAGGCTGGTCTTGAACTCCTGGGCTCAACTGATCTGCCCGCCTTGGCCTCCCAAAGTGCTGGGATTACGGGTGTGAGCCACCGTGCCTGGCCGTGAGTATCTGAATTTAAGGTGTGGGTTTTTTTTGGTCATGATATTCTTTTAAAGATCAAGAAGAAAAAAAAGAAAATGATGTGGGGTTTAAAATAATTAGAGCTGTGGTGGGGAGGCGTGAGGCGAGGGGCTTGGGACACCCGGAAGGTGTGCGGCCAGCTGGTTCATACATGGCAGAGGGCTGAGTGGCCTGGCCTCTGCTCAGGGCTTTCTGGGGTGGTTCAGGTGCGTGAGGGGAGGAAGGGCCGTTCTGTCTGGTCCTTGGGCTTTGTGAGCAGAGTTCCTCCCGGGAAGAGTGTCCTGGAGCTGAGGTGTGTGCGGGATGGGGAAAGGCCAGGAGGGGCCGGTGGGCAGAGCCTGCCGGGCCGCTTCTGCAGGGACCCACAGGGAGTGGGTGAGTGGGTGGAGGGGATGGATGGGGTCGGGGAGCGGTGCGAGGCACCTCCCGTGGGCGTGAGCATAGGTTGCAACTGGAAGTTAGCCCTGGAGTTGGACCTAAGGGAAGCATCTGGCTGGGAAGGCGGCGGGGCTGGGCCAGGATCCCCCAGGGAGGTCACCCGCAGGATTTGGCGCGGCGGGCGCTGTCCACGGTGCTGAACCGGTCGCGCGCGGGGCGCTGTCAGCGCTATGGGCGGGGACAGGGATGGGCGGACTCACTTGGGGAAGCAGTGCGCGGCCGTCAGGACCCACTGCTCTGCGATGAGGCTGCCCCCGCAGAAGTGGCTTCCGTTGCGCTGGATGCTGACTTGCCAGGGCCACTCGCCCTCCTGCGCGTCCTGCCCGCCCACCATTCGGTTCAGCATCCTGGGGCGACCACAGGCTGGGGGAGCATGGGGAGTGGGTGGGGGAGCTCACTGGGGCTGGTTCCATGGCCGAGGCCCAGCTTTCAGCCTCACACTCCAGTCCTCGGCCCTCCTGCCCCTGACCTACCCGAAGACCTTGGGGAAGTCGGAGGCCTGGGCTTCGGGGAAGTCGGAGGCCTGGGCTTCGAGGCAGTCTGGGATACAGGCAGCCCCTCCCCAGCTGCCCCCCAAGTCTCACTCTCCTCGCCGGGAAAGGCAACCTAACACCTGCCTCTTGGGGGCCACGGAGGCACTGAGATAACCCAGGGAAGGGTCTTGTCCCAGGGCCTGACCCAAACAGGTGCCTGGAAGGATAGAACAGGTGTCAAGCCCTCTGCAAGGGAGCCACCCAGAGGGGGCCAGTCACGGTTCAGGGTGATCCTCAGACCCTGCCGCCCTCATCCTGCACCGCGCCTCAATGCTCTGTGCTGCCCGTCCTGCTCCTGTGTGGACCTTCCTCCTCCTCTCCTTTCTGGGCTCCAGTTCCACACAGCCCCCACTTTCCCCTCCTCTGGAATTCCCCAGTGTCTTGTGCGTTCCAAATTCCCTCTGGGTGTGAGTGTCCCTGGCTCAGTCCAGCCGGCTCCTGTCCCTCCCACCCCAGGGCCCTGGGTGCTTACCTGTTGCTGCCTTGGCCCCCTGAGACCCTGGAAGTGAGGAGAGGGTGATCAGCCAGGCCAGCTGCAGCCTGACCTGCCCTCCCCAACCCTGCAGCCCCTCTCCACTGACCCTCCCCAGCTCCTGAGGACTCCAGAGGGACAGTCCACAGAGGGACCTCACAGGAGAGCCCAAGGGCCTGCAGTTTCCCCCCCAGGGCTGGCTCTGCCATATGCTCAGGCCCAGGCCCATGGGCCAGAGCTTATCTGAAAGGGTGGATGCTCCTTGCCACATGGGGAGCAGGTCAGGAGATGCCAGTGAAGAGATCCCCATGCTAGATGTCCCCTTCTCATCCTGGAAAGGGTTCTCTCCCTCCACACTCCACACCCATCCTTGTCTGGAAGTTTCTGGGGAGGGTCCAGCCTCCAGCCCTGGCACTGTAGGGTTGACCTTTCCTCCCGGAACAGCTCAGAGCGGAAGAGGCCCGGGAGCTGTCTCCACATTAGAGCTGCCCAGGGCTCTCTCACAGTCTGCTCCGGAATGAGCTCCTTCCCCAAGTCTCACTTTGGTCCTGAGGCTGAGGCCCAAGCCCCACAGGCTTCTCCCTGGCCTCAGGGGAGTAGAGAAGGTACAGTGGTCTGCATTGGCCACCAGGGATCAGCCTTCTCAAGATTCCAGAGTCCCAAGAGCTGACCCCTCTCCCAGGCATGCAGCAGGCTTGGCAGGCGAGGCCCAGGACCCCCTGCTGGGCTGTGCAAGGGGGCTTTGGAGTGGATAAAGTGAGGGTCCCGGAAGAGAAGTAAGATATGGGGTTGTTGGGGGGAACCAAGGATGGAAACATATTTTCTGCGGTCCATTGCCTCCCACACCCCAGGACACAAAGGGCCTCTTGCTGGGCCTTTAACCAAACACTGGAGCCTCTACCCCAGCTTGGAGACCCCAGCCAGGACCATAGTGTACAGCCCCAGGGTAGCAAAGCCTGGAACTTCCTGGCCTTGACAGAGTCCTCTCACCACCCCTGCACTCCGCGCGTCTGATTCTGTGGGGGCAGATTCGCCCGTAGCTGGGGAGGGGTTAGAACAGCCACCTCCCCACACCTAGGCCCTCAGCTTCCCCTTAACCCCCAGTGCCTTCCGGTGCCCAGGCCAGCTGCTATGGACCATGTCTTCACTCTGCCAGGAAAAGATAACCAGTCCCCTGGAGTTGAGGGGCTGTGGGGACAGGAAGTGGCCATGCAGGGCCCAAGCACCCCCAGGGTTTTTACGGCATTCTCTTCCTTCCTGTCTGCCTCACAGTCTGGGGGGCACCCTCCCCAACACCACTGGTGGGCAGAGACACCCCTGGGGGTTGCTGGACAATAAGGCAGCAGGCGGCGAGGGGGCAGCTGTGGATGGGCAGGAGGAGGAGGTAGAGAAGGTGCAGGGCAGGCAAAGGGGTGCCCTGCAGAAGCAGGGTCAGGGGCAATGGGAAATGGAGAGTCTGCCCTGGATGCTCTGCTCATTAATTTGTGCTAATTAAGTGCCCTTTAAAATGCAAACACTACCGGGAGGGTTATTCCCTGGCCCCCCGACCCCTTGCTCCTTCCAAGCCTGAGGATCCTGCTTGCAGAAGGGCGCGCACTGTCAGGTCTTCTCGCCCTCTGGGAGTCTGCAGGAGCTGTGTCTCCATGCTCCCTGCCTGAGCACTGCCCCTTCAGCGATGCCTCCTCCCCATGCAGATCCTTCCTTCCTAAAGTAGCCCTGTACTTCTCATTTAGGCAGAGTCTTCTGGTCTCTGAGTGCTTGCTCCCCTCACCCCACAATCTGGATGCCCTTCTCCCGGTCTCCATAAGTCCTAGTCTTTTTTTTTTTTTTTTTAAGACGGAGTCTCGCTCTGTTGCCCAGCCTGGATTGCAGTGGCGCGATCTCGGCTCACTGCAAGCCCCGCCTCCTGGGTTCACGCCATTCTCCTGCCTCAGCCTCCCGAGTAGCTGGGACTACAGGGGCCCGCCACCAAGCCCGGCTAATTTTTTTGTATTTTTAGTAGAGAGGGGTTTCACCATGTTAGCCAGCATAGTCTCGATCTCCTGGCCCCATGATCCGCCCATCTCGGCCTCCCAAAGTGCTGGGATTACAGGCGTGAGCCACCGCTCCCAGCCAAGTCCTAATCGTGATCTAGAGATCAAGGCCAACTGAATGCTGCCTCCTCCAGGAAGCCTTCCTTGCTTGCTTGCATTGTCTATCTTGGAAGCCCTATACTCTCTCTTGAGCTCTCTGTCCTTCTGATGGGAGCTCTGCCTACATCACCCTGGAGCCAGAATCAAGTCTTATCTTAGCCCAGGAGCTCCGAGAAGGCAAGGGCTGCATCTGGGGGACCTGATCTCAGGGAATGTGTGGATGGACACAAGTGTGGCTGTGGGGGCTGATGGGAAATGGGTGATGTGGACAGCTGAGCCCTTCAGGGTGGGTGCCCTGTGGGGGCTGGAAGCAACAGCCAGGGGTGCCGGGGGTGTCAGGAGCATTGTTTGGGGCCTGGGCCTGTGATTCGCTGGTAGCTGGTGGGGATGGTGAAGCTTAGTGGGTACCAGCCAGATACCTGGTGGGAGTGCCACCCTCGGGCTGGGAGTGAGGACGTGTCCAGGCGTCCAGCCTCTGGTCACAGCTGTTAGTGAACCGACTGCAAAACTCATTGCCAAAGAGTTTTGGCAATGACCTTGGTTCCTCACCCCGCTCAGGGGCAGTCACTGCCTTCCACCTCCTGTGCAGATGGCTTGCTCAGAGGGCACCATCATCCTTGTGCTGGGAGGCTGGGGGGGATGGGGCGGGGGAGGCCGGGCCACTGAGGGGCCACTGGTGCCCTCCTACCCAGGAGAACGAGGAAGCCTGGAGTCCTGGCTAAGCTGCAGCCTGGGATGACCTGACCCAGCCCTGGGAGGTGACTTGAGGACAGGGAAGTGTGGTGGCTGCCAGGCTGGCTAGGCTAGCCCAGGAATGTGAGAGGTTTTCCCTGACAGAGAGTGTCCCGGCCCGCAGGGAGGGGCCTGGCAGGTGGGGCCCCCTGGCTGGCACCTGCTGTCCCTGACCCAGGACTGGGAGAGGGCATGGTGGCGCACCACCGGTTCCTCTGTCAGCAGGAGACAGGGACCTCTGCCACCTGCACCCCCTGCCCCCAGCTCTCTACTGAGCCTGCAGCCAGCCTGCTGGGGCTTCTGGGCACAGGCAGCAGCCCTCGGCTCGGCCACCCTCCCACCCCGAGTATGATGGTCCAGGCACTTGGAGCCTGAGTTCACATCCTGCACATAGGAGGCCCCTGTCCTCACCTAGAGAATGGGGGGAGAGGCCGAGGTGGCAGGAAGCAGGGAGCCTGGCCAGAGCTGGCACACCAGTGCCCGCAGACAGGCATGGGAGGAGGCGCTGCCCAGTTACGCCGGTGGAGTCCTCTGGGGCCTGTGCGCACACCTCCCACCCTGCCTCCCCACTTTGGACTCCCCACTTGGCACATCTGGAGCCTTCCCACCTGCTCAGGGGCAGGAGGGATGATGGCCTGTCCCACAGCCCCAGCCTGTCCCAGGGAGTAGGGGGCTGAGCCGGAGCCCCAGGCAGTGCAGCGGAGCCTGGTGGGGGACTGCACCACCAGGACCCTGCACCTTCACGACTCACCAAAACACAGCAGCAGCAGGAGCGGCACCGCCGCGGGCCGCCTCATGTCCTCAGGCCTGGCTGGGGCGCAGGGCCGTGGTCGGCGGTGGCAAAAGCGTTGGAGCACGAGCGAGGTGCAGGATCCATGAAGTGGAGTTTTATGCTGGAGATGAGCACAGGCCCGGCTATGCCGCCCAACCCGTCGGCCCGGCTCGCCCAGCTCCTCTCCCAAGGAAGGAAGCGCCCGGAGCCGACTCCTCCGTGACCTGGCCCTGAACCCCGAGACCCCAGGGCAGACCCCTCACCCCAGCGCAGCACGGGGTGCCGTTGGCCTCGGTTCCTGGACCCTGAGCTGACCCAGACGCCCCAGCAGACCCCGAGGTGACCGCGGTGCACGCGAAGTCCGTCCAGCTTCATTCATTATTATATTATTATTATTATTATTATTTTTATTTTTATTATTTTTTGAGACAGAGTCTCGCTCTGTCGCCCAGGCTGGAGCGCAGTCTCGGCTCACTGCAAGCTCCGTCTCCCAGGTTCAAGCCATACTCCTGCCTCAGCCTCCTGAGTAGCTGGGACTACAGGTGCGTGCCACCACGCCCGGCTAATTTTTTGTATTTTTAGTAGAGACGGGGTTTAACCGTGTTGGCCAGGCTAGTCTCGATCTCCTGACCTCGTGATCCGCCCTCCTCGGCCTCCCAAAGTGCTGGGATTACAGGCGTGAGCCACCGCGCCCGGCCTCATTCAGTATTTTATTGAGCGCCGATGGAACACAGTGGGGCTGGGCCATGCTGGTGGGAAAGTCAAGGCCAGGGGTGTTTGCGGGGCCGAGGGCAGGGGAGGCGATGGGACATGGGGCGGGGTTCGGGGTTGGCCGCAGCGACCCTCCTCCCGGGACACCAGGCCCCAGAAGTTCCGCAGGCGCGCGCCATTGCGGTCCAGGCGGCCGACCCCGGCCCCGGCTGCCATCCCTTGGGCGGGGCGGGGGCTTCCTGGCACCAGGCGGGGCGGAAGCGGCTCCGGGAAGGCCGGGCCGGGGTTACCGTTTCGGTGTCCCCGCCTGGCTCTGGGCGCGGCGCCGCGGCGGAAGAGGCTCGGGGAGGAAGTTATTTGGGGCACGGCGCTGACGTCAGAGACAGAGTGGGGCCGGGCCGTGGGGTCGGGGGCGCCGGACCTGTTTCCCCGCCGGCGCCGGGGGTCGGTACTCGCGGGCGGTGCGGGGCCGGGCGGCTCCGGGCGGGGCTGGGGGTGCGGCCGTTCCCGCCTCAGCCTTGTCCGCGCGCGTCGTGGTGCTGCCCTCTGGTGGGCGCGGGGCGCGGCGCGGGCGGCCAGGGGTGCAGAAGGGGCGCTCCCAGCCTCATGGTCCGGGCTCCGGCTCCCCGCATCGCCCTCCCTAGCCCCGCCCTCCCGCGTCTCCGCCTCCGCCTCCGCCGCCTCCTCCCACCCTTCCCTCCCCGTCCAGTCCCTGGAGTTCCCGGGTCGGGGGTAGGAGGCGGGCTGGGCAGCGCCTGGGGGTCTGGAGGGAAGGAGGGAGGGCGAGGAGTGGGAAGAGGGGACTCCAAACGTATTCATTCATGTATTGATTCATTCATTCAGTCAGTCAGTCATTTCTGAGCAGATTTGAGCCCAATACTGTCCCCGGTTTGGGGAATACAGAGGTGACCCAAACAGACCTCACCTCACAGTGTGAGAGAGAGAACATCACTTAGCAGAGAAATCTCTAACTATAAACCGCGACGGGCTAGGTGCAGTGGCTCACACCGGGAATCCCAGCACTTTGGGAGGCCAAGGCAGGCAGATCACCTGAGATCAGGAGTTCGAGACCAGCATGGCCAACATGGTGAAAGCCCGTCTCTACTAAAATACAAAATTAGCCGGGCTTGGTGGCGGGCACCTGTGATCCTAGCTACTCAGGAGGCTGAGGCAGGAGAATCACTTGAACCCGGGAGGCGGAGATGGCAATGACACGAGATTGCAACACTGCACTCCAGCCTGGGAGACAGTGAGACCCTGTCTCAAAAAAAAAAAAAAAAAAAAAAAAAGGAGAATAATAATTATCAACCACGGAAAGTGTTTCAAAGTGTCTGGGTGACCACATTTCTCCAGCACCCTATGGTCAGGTCACTGATGGGATCTCAGAGGCAGTCTTAGAGCCTCTCAGGTAACTATTTCCTCTTGGCACCTTTCTGTGTGTTCCTTGGTGTCTGCTCCCCAACCCTCCTTTAAAGCCCATTCCTCTAAGGGTGTCTCTGCCTTAAAATCAAGAAAGTGACAAAAGTCAAGATGCAGATCAGGGCCGGGCGCAGTGGCTCACGCCTGTAATCCCAGCACTTTGGGAGGCCAAGGCAGGCGGATCACGAGGTCAGGAGATCAAGACCGTCCTGGCTAACACGGTAAAATCCCGTCTCTACTAAAAATACAAAAAATTAGCTGGCCGCGGTGGCGGGCGCCTGTAGTCCCAGCTACTCGGGAGGCTGAGGCAGGAGAATGGCCTGAACCCAGGAGGCGGAGCTTGCGGTGAGCCAAGATCTCGCCACTGCACTCCAGCCTGGGTGACAGAGCAAGACTCTGTCTCAAAAAAAAAAAAAGATGCAGATCAGAAAGCGAGGACGCCAGGGAAAGTTGGGCTCCTGAAGAACAAGGCACAGCCACGCCAGCGATTAGAGGATCAGGAACCCAGACCTCCCCTCCATGTCCCTGTGCCTGGAGCCCACGGACCCAGGGCTGAGAATGGGCCACTTCCTCATACCACCCACCAAACAAAAGAAGAGGGCATTACAATCCAGAAAGATTTTTATGTTTTGTTTTGTTTTGTTTTGTTTTGTTTTTTGAGACAGAGTCTCGCTCTGTTTCCCAGGCTGGAGTGCAGTGGCACGATCTCGGCTCGCTGCAACCTCTGCCTTCCAGGTTCAAGCGATTCTCCTGCCTCAGCCCCGCTAGTAGCTGGGATTACAGGCATGTGCCACCATGCCCAGCTAATTTTTGTATTTTTAGTAGAGATGGAGTTTCGCCATGTTGGCCAGGCTAGTGTCGAACTCCTGATCTCAGGTGATCCACCCGCCTCGGCCTCCCAAAGTGCTGAGATTACAGGCATGAGCCACCGTGCCCGGCCATGTTTTTAAAATAATCAGTCCCTCCCTTCAAAAATAGAATTGGGGTGGGGTGCCATGGCTCACGCCTGTGAGTCAGAGGTTGTAGTGAGCCGAGATCGTGCCACTGCACTTCAGCCTGGTGGCAGAGCGAGACTCTGTCTCAAAAAAAAAATTGAATTGGACATTTATCAGCTCTCTGGAAGGGGGACAGTTTTCTAAGGTTAGAAGTCATGACTGGGCATGGTGAAAGAAAGAGGGAAGGTTGCTGGTCAGTAAGCAGCAGTAGCCACACACTCTCAGTCAGGTGTGAAAGTGAAATACAGACATTTTTGGCCAGGTGTGGTGGCTCACACCTGTAATCCCAGCACTTTGGGAGGCCGAGGCAGGCAATCACTCAAGTCCAGGAGTTCAAGACCAGCCTGGCCATTGTGGTGAAACCCCGTCTCTACCAAAAATACAAAAATTAGCCGGGCGTGGTGGCACACATCTGTAATCCCAGCTACTGGGGAGGCTGATGCAGGAGAATCACTTGAACCTGGGAGGCAGAAATTGCAGTGCGTTGAGATTGCATCATTGCACTACAGCCTGGGCGACACAGCAAGACTCTTTTTTTTTCTTTGAGACAGAGTTTCACTCTATCGCCTCCCAGGCTGGAGTGCAGTGGTGTGATCTCCGCTCACTGCAACCTTCGCCTCCTGTGTTCAAGCGATTCTCCTGTCTCAGCCTTCTGAGTAGCTGGGATTACAGGCAGGCACAGCCACGCCCAGGTAACTTTTCTTTTTCTTTCTTTTTTTATTTTTTATTTTTTGTATTTTAGTAGAGATGGGGTTTCGCCATGTTGGCCAGGCTGGTCTCAAACTCCTGACCTCGTGATCCCTCCACCTCGGCCTCCCAAAGTGCTGGGATTATAGGCGTGAGCCACCGTGACAGCCCTGACTCTGTCTAAAATATAATAAATAAATAAATAAATAAAACCAGACATTTTCATGCTTGAAAGTTCTCAAAGCATTTGGCCAGGCATGGTGGCTCATGACTGTAATTGAAACACTTTGGGAGACTGAGACAGAAGGAATCCTTGAGTTCAGGAGTTGGAGACCAGCCTGGGCAACACAGTGAGACCCCATCTCTACAAAAGAGAAAAAAATCAACTCCCTATGCGTGATTCTTGGAAAACCACCAGAGGAAAGATGCTCTTCAGCTAAAAGAGTAAAAAATCAAGAAAGCACAAGGCGTGGTCTGTGAAATCCGGACGTGGAACATGGCGGAGTACTGAAGGAAAGCTTCAGGCTGATGGTGAGGGAGATTCTGGAAGGATAACTGTGCGCCAGGTCTAGAGGGCAGTCAGTGCTCATTGTGACACTGTGACTCAAGAGATAGGAAAGCTGGGACTGTCGTGATTGTGCTGTCATTGCACTAGCTCTTTAACCTGGCGAGATTACTGGAAGATGTGTTTCACCTAAACAAGGTGTAAACTGAGAAGGAGGAAGACAAGAGATCCAGGATGTAGGGAATCCAAATCAGGAGAAACCGAAGAGGGATTACAAGGATGACAGCTGGGGGATGTCCCAGTGATGGCAGCGGTGGCCCGTCTGGAGTGGTCGCTGTGAAGACACCAGCTGCAGTGGGGGAAGCGTGGCCGGGTCTGTGCCCTTCATGGAGCTGGAGGGGCTGGGAACAGACGGGAGCCCTGCCCCTTCTGAGTTGGCAGGGTGGGGAGCCCTGCCTTCCCAGGCACATCAGCAGCCAACCAGCTGTAGCTGCGGACCGGGGCATCCCTGTGCTCTCAGGGGGCCTGGAAGACCCCCGGCTGCCACAGGCTCAAAGCGCCTGCTCCTGCTGCCTAGCTTCTCCGTTTCCAGCGCCCACTCCAATTTCAGAGCAAAGTTGAGGCCGAGACCAGGTGCTGTTGGAACCTGGCTGGGTGTGCCCGTGTTGCGGCAGTGCTGACGTGCCAGTCCCCTGCCACATCGGCCATCTCCGGACTTTGGGCGCTGATGAGCATGGGAGGGAGGCTGAGGGGGTGCTGAGGGTAGTCTCGAACTCCTGACCTCAGGTGATCTGCCTCCCTCGGCCTCCTAGCCCTGTCTGTGTTCCTTTATTTATGTTCTAGGAAAGAACGTATTTCCTGATCATTCGGGTTGTTGGCAGAATTCAGCTCCTTGTGTTTTAGGGCTGAGGTCCTGGCTTTCTCATTGGCTGTCAGCTGAGGGCTGTTCCCAGCTTGTATGGGCCACTGTATTCCTTGGCTGTGGCCCCTTCCTCCATCTGCAGAGCCAGCAATGGTGGGCTGGATTCTCACTTTGCATCTCTCTGACTTTTCATCTATCATCAAATTTCTCCTTAATCACAGCTGGGAAAGGTTTTCTGCTAAAAGCCAACTCCTATGATTAGATCAGGCCCACTGGGATGGGCTGGGATAATTTCTCCACCTCAAGGTTATTAACTTAATCACACCTGTAAAATCTCTTTTGGCCATGTAAGGTCATGTACTCACTGATCTGGGGATTAGGACATAGACATCTAGTGGGGCTGTTACTCCACCTGCCACGCTGGGCTTCTTCCATGCCAACTCCAATGACAATTTTATTATGATATTATTGGAGTATTGGCATACATATTTAGAATACTCAAGATATTCTCTGTGCCAATATTCTGTCACTTCTTAGTGTATTCTTTTCTTTCTTTCTTTTCTTTTTTTTTGAGATGGAGTCTCACTCTGTCTCCCAGGCTGGAGTGCAGTGGTGCGATCTCGGCTCACTGCAACCTCTGCCTCTGGGGTTCAAGCGATTCTCCAGCCTCGGCCTCCCAAGTACCTGGGATTACAGGCATACTGCCACCAAGCCAGACTGATTTTTTTATATTTTTTAGTAGAGATGGGGTTTCTCCATGTTGGTCAGGCTGGTCTCGAACTCCCGACCTCAGGTGATCCGCCCACCTCGGCCTCCCAAAGTGTTGGGATTACAGGCGTGAGCCACTGCTCCTGGCCTGTTTCCACCTTTTGGCTATTGTGAATAATGATGCTTGAACTTGGGTGTACAAATATCTCTTTGAGACACCGCTTTCAGTTCTTTTGTGAATATACCCACAAGTGGAATTGCTGGAGCAAATGGTAATTCTACATTTAATTTTTTGAGGAATAGGCCAAATGTTTCCCAAATTTTTAAGAGAAAATTAATGACTAAATATTGAAGATAATCCAACTTCTAAAAATACCCTTAATTATTATTATTATTATTATTATTATTATTATTATTATTGTTTTTGGAGACACAGTCTTGCTCTCTCACTCAGGCTGGAGTGCAGTGGTGTGATCTCGGCTCACTCCAGTCTCTGCCTCCCAGGGTCAAACAATTCTCCTGCCTCAGCCTCCTGAGTACCTGGGATTACAGGTGCCCACCACCACACCTGGCTAATTTTTGTATTTTTAGTAGAGACAAAGTGTCACCATATTTCCCAGGCTGGTCTCAAACTCCTGACCTCATGTGATCCGCCTGCATTGGCCTCCCAAAGTGCTGAGATTACAGGCATGAGCCACCGCACCTGGCCGGCGGCCCTTAGTTAATGAAATTAAAGTCCATTCTGAAGAAAATGCCATTTTGATTGTTATGCAAGCAATCAAGTAAGTCTTACTGATTTCCTGCCATTGATATTATAAAGACATTTATTTAATCTAGTGTCTGAAGGAGAAAAAGGGCTCCTACAAACAAATTGGCTGGGTGTGGTGGCTCACACCTGTAATCCCAGTACTTTGGGAAGCTGAGGTGGGAGAATCACTTGCTCTCAGGAGTTTGAGACCGGCCTGGGCAACATAGCAAGACCCCATCTCTAAAAATAATAAATTTAAAAAAGCCGATTGTGTGGCATGCACCTGTTGTCCCAGCTAGCTGCGGACCGGGGCATCCCTGTGCAGCCTCCCAGTGTTAGGAGGCTGACATGGAAGGATGGCTTGAGCCCACAAGTTACAAACCAGCTTGAGTAATGTAGGGTGACTCCATCTCTAAACAAACAAACAAACAAAGCTCCTACTAACTGAACAGACAAAACTGTCTCACCCACTCTGTGTTGCTCTACATCTGCTTCAGGATGAAATCCATATTCAAAACAAGCAGAACAAGGCTAGGCGTGATGGCTCACCCCTGTAATCCCAGCACTTTGGGAGGTCGAGGTGGGCGGATCACCTGAGGCCAGGAGTTTAAGACCAGCCTGGCCAACATGGTGAAACCCCACCTCTACCAAAAATACAAAAATCAGCTGGGCATGGTGGCACGTGCCTGTAGTCCCAGATACTGAGGCAGGAGAATCGCTTGAACCCCGGAGGCGGAGGTTGCAATGAGCTGAGATCTTGCCATTGCACTCCAGCCTGGGTGGCAAGAGCAAAACTCTGTCTCAAAAGAAAAAAAAAAAAAAAAGCCAGCACGGTGGCTCACGCCTGTAATCCCAGCACTTTGGGAGGCCGAGGTCAGCTGATCACCTGAGGTCAGGAGTTTGAGACCAGCCTAGCCAACATAGCAAAACCCAGTCTCTACTAAAAACACACAAAAAATTAGCTGGGCGTAGTGGCAGGTGCCTGTAATCCCAGCTACTCGGGAGGCTGAGGCACGATAATTGCTTGAACCTGGGAGGCAGAGGTTGCTGTGAGCCAATATTGTGCCATTGCACTGCAGCCTGGGCAACAGGAGCGAAATTCCATCTCAACAAACAAACAAACAAAAAAACAAAACAAGCAGAACAAACGATAACCCAAATGACAAGGGAAAATGAGTTCAGGTCGGGCGCAGTGGCTGACGCCTGTAATCACAGCACTTTGGGAGGCTGAGCCGTGGGGATCACCTGAGGTCAGGAGTTTGAGACCAGCCTGAGCAACATAGTGAAACCCTGTCTCTACTAAAAATACAAAAATTAGCTGGACGTGGTAGCGGGCACTTGTAATCTCAGCTACTCAGGAGGCTGAGGTGGGAGAATCACTGCAACCTGGGAGGCAGAGGTTGCAGTGAGCTGAAATTGCACCACTGCACTCTAGCCTGGGCGACAGAGTGAAACTATGTCTCAAAAAAAAAAAAAAAAAAAAGTTCAAACATCACAGAAATATTGATAGGAAAAATTTCACCCAAGACATTCAATGAGTCAGCTGACCTCACCACATCTGTAATTGTCATATTCCCCCAAAACGTGTCAAGGGAAGTCAGGACTTCAACACCCACTTCAGGAACCATTTTTATTTTATTTTATTTTATTTATTTTTATTTTTTTTTAATTTATTTTTTGAGACAGGGTCTCACTCTGCTGCTCAGGCTGGAGTGTAGTGGCGTGATCTCGGCTCACTGCAGCCCCAACCTCCTCAAACTCAGGTGATCCTCCCACCCCAGCCTCCCCCGTAGCTTGGACTACAGGCACTCACCACCATGCCCAGCTAATTTTTGTATTTTTGTAATTTTTGTAATTTTGTAATTTTGTAATTTTGTATTTTTTGTAGAGATGGGGTTTCACTATGTTTCCCAGGCTGGTCTCGAACTCCTGAGCTCAAGTGATACACCCATACAGGTGTGAGCCACTGCACCCAGCCCTAATTTTTGTGTTTTTATTAGAGATGGGGTTTCACCGGGGACAAGGACGGGGGTTGGGGGACTGACAGCTGTTTTCTGAAGGCCCGGGGAGTGGAGGAGAGGGGTGAGAGGCCAAGGCTTGGGGCTTAGTATGGGGGCAGCTGCAGGGGGTGAGGGGGACAGTGGGGGCAGTGAAGAGGGCCTAGGGTCTGGTATCTGCAGCAGGCACTCACAGAGGACAGACTGTTTGCAAGGTAGGTCAGGTGACAGGGAGCCAGGGGGGCTGAGGAGGCTCAGGGCCTGACTCCAGGGAGAGCAGTTGCCATCCCCCAGGTCCAGAGGGGCCCTGGGAGGAGTCCAGGCAGGGCTGAAGCTGGAAGAAGTAAGAGGGGCTGGCACTCAAGGACTGCAGCCACTGGCCAGGTGGGGCCAGGTCAGACCAGCTGCCTTCCCTGGTCTCAGCCCCAGCCTTCTGTGGCTGCCTCCCCCATCGGAGCCATCAGAGAGCAGGATGTGGGAGGGGCAGGTGAAGGACAGCCTCTGTGATGGTCTCTGCTATGCTGCAGCCTGGGGTGAGGGGCCTTGGGGATGGGAAGGGCTGGGAGCTGGCAGACGATGGCTCCCAGCACTTGGTCCTGAGGGGCCTTGGAGCAGCTTCCCCCAGGCCTGCAGAGGCAACTTCTGACACTCGGGGAGCTGAGGCCAGGGGAAGGCTCCCCAGACACAAGGAGAAGGGGCTGGGGGAAGCCAGAAGGCTTTGGGCTACCCTCCTTGGAAGCTCAGGTCCCAGGTGACCCCTCCAGCTGTGTTCCTTGCAAGATTGGGACCTGCAAAGATTGCGGATGTGAGGAAAAGAAGATGTCTTGGCCATTCTTCCCAGTGTGGCTGAGCTGTGCCTGTAAGGACATGCAGACACTCAGAGGACCTGTCCTCAGGGGCCCCAGGGTGAAAGTCAAGATCTCACCTTACAACCAGCCGGGCCCTGACTACTTCCAGCCACCAGGCCCCCAGGACAGGAGCAGGACAGTGGTTATTTCCCCAGTGGACGGGGGGCTCCAGGTCACATAAGAATAACATGCCCTGTGACAAGGCGTGGGGATGAAAATGCTTCCCCCTGGGCTGAGATTCCAGGACACCTGAGATGGGGGGACCCCGGCCACATGTTTAGAGCTCTCAGGGAACCTGGAGGGCCCCTCAGCCTCTGTTCCCCTACTGGGGAGAACAGAGGCCTGGTGGTAGCAATTTCAGGGAACTCAGAGAAACTGTTCCCCAGACCTTGGAGCTCCCTCTGTGCCTGGCTCTCACTGTGAGGCCCCCCACCAGCTGGTCCTGCTCAGGGAGCCTCCACGTGTCCCCCTGGTTCCTCCGGCCAGCCTAGGGGTGGAGGGTGCGGTCCCTATGGCCTGTAGGAGGTAGGGCTCAGAGGGGCAAAGTCACCGCCCTGAGGTCACCAGGAGGTCCCGGCAGAGGGGGTTGGGGCCTGGCTCAGGGCCTGTTCTCCCTGCTGAGCTCAGTGGGACAGGGCCATCTCAAGGGTCCCACTGTTTTTCTCTGGTCTCTGCCCCAGCATGTGGTGGGACCTTGATTTCCATACTCTCATGTCACCAGTCTGTTGGGGGGCAGAGGTTATGGGGTCACTGATATCACCTGGCTCATTCCTCCCCCATCCAGGCTGTCCCATGAGCATGTCTAATCTGTATGTCATCGGAGTCAATAATGTGTTTTGCTATCGCTCTGGTTCCAGGGATATTGCTCAGCCAAAGGGCCAGCATCCCAGTGAAGAAGATCAGAAAGAGGCTTCCGGTCACCAGGAGACTCCTGGGGAGGGCCTAGGCTGGGAGTGGGACACGGGTGCGGTTGGATGGAAGAGTACCAGGTGGGCCTAGGATGGATGGAGGAGGCTGTGTCCCCAGCTACAGGCCTGGAGATGTTACGGGACCCAACAGGTCCCCCAGCCTCCATCCACGTGCTGGGTTCTCAGGTTTAGTGGGGGCAGTGCCTGGGGACTCAGAGGGACCCTGACCCCAGAGCTTGGAGACCCCTCTGCAGCATGCCTGGCTCTCACTGTGAGGCCCGCACCAGCCAGTCCTGCTCTGAGAGCCTCCTCGTGTCCCCCTGGCTCCTCCTGCCAGCCTGGGGGTGGAGGGTGTGGTCCCCATGGCTTGTGGGAGGGAGGGCCCAGAGGGGCAAAGTCACCACCCTGAGGCCACCAGGAGATCCCTGCAGAGGGCAGAGTGGGTTGGGGCCTGCCTTAAGGTCTGCTCCCCTTGAGCTCGGTGGGACACGGCCATCTTGAGGGTCCCAGTGTTTTTTTCTGGTCCCTGCCCCAGTGTCTAAGGGGACACAGCCCCTCACATCCCCAGTCTGTGGGGGGCAGAGGTCATGGGTTGCTGACATCCCCTGGCTCATTCCTCCCACATTCACCCAACAGACCCCTTATCCTCCATCCCCCTGCCGAGATTGGGGATTGGCTCAGGGCCTGTTCTCCCCACTGAGTTTGGTGGGATGGGGCCATCTTGAGGGTCTGGGTGTTTTTCTCAGGTGGGACCTAGACCCCCACAGTCCCTCACGTGCCCAATCTGTGGGGTGGGCATGGGGTCACCAAGGTCACCTGGTTCATTCTTCCCCCATCCAGATTCCGTCTCTAGAGCCTTTGAGGTCACTCCTGACGCTGACATGGCTGTGAAGAGCTGGGTGCCAGGCATTACTGCCTCCAAGGTTGCTTTGCGAGGAATAGGTGGGGCATCAGGAAGAAGCCAGTTGCAGGTCAGGAGAGAGCACTGCCTCAGCTGGGGAGGGCCTGGCTGGGGGTCCCTAGGGCAGTGCAGGGCCCGAAAGTTAGAGGGAGGCCCAGGATGGGTGTGGGAGGCTGGGGTCAAGGCTAGGACTGGAGCTCGGCTCTCTAAGACCCTGAGGCCCCCTCCCTCCTTTTGTTGCCTTTTGTCGCCCTCCTGCAGGCAAGGCCTCTGCTGATGCTGCTTTTTTCTCCTGTAGCCATCCATGGGAGGGAGCTGTTAGATGGCCTGGCAGAACCCGCTCTCAGACCCCACAGAATGAGAGGCTAACCCTGCACAGGAACATCCTGGGGCAGCAGGCTCAGCACATTTTAAATTTTGAGTATGAACAAAGTAAACTTCAGGGTTAAAAAAAAACACAAAAATTTGTTGAGCACACAATGATTGAGTGCCTATGGTATACCTGACGCTTTGCCATATCCAGGCTTCAAACCTCAGGGTTCTGGGTCCTTTGAGGCCCAGCTCCGACCCCACCTCACCCAAGCACTCTCCACCCCCACCATGTAACCTTACCAGGGCTGCCCAGCTTGGGTCATCTCAGACCACTTGGGCCCCTCAGGCCTCACGCCCTGAGCCCCTCAGCCTGGAAACCAGCCTGGACACTATGGGGGCCCCTGAGGTTTCCACCTCCTGCTGCCCTTGGCCTGAAAGGGGTCAGTGGGACCCCGCCTTGGGCCTCTGGGAGGCTGTACCTTTGCTTCTGCCTCATCCTGTTCTCCAGGGCCCTGTCCCCTTCTTGCTGGGCCCTCCCGGGATGCCCCCCAGTCACTGCCCTCACTGGCCTAAGTCTCGCCTCCTCCAGGAAGCCTTCCAGACTGATGGCTCCCAGGCACTGAGCATCCCCCAACCTTGCTGTGAATGGTGGACGCCCACCATGGGCCCTCAGAAGCCAGGGAAGCCTGGGTCTCCTTGCAGGGGCCGCCACAGTTTTTCAGCCACTGCGATTCCACCCAGGTCAATCCCTTTCCTGCTTGTGTTTCCCAAGAATAACTGTGGAACGTGCTGGAAATGCAACATCCTGAGATACGGAGAACGGCCTGAAGCAGCCAGGGCCTAGTTCCTATGCTCTGAGAGAAGGGAACGTCATGAGTTAGGTAGTGACCCCCCGAAGAAGAAAGCGAGGCAAAAATCCCTGTAAGTAGAGCTCGCCTGGGCCAAGGTGAAGACAACCACTGGGGAGACTCAGAATTGGAATATGAGCTCCGTTCAGCCTTTGTAACAGGCCTTTTTTTTTTTTTTTGAGATGGAATCTCCCTCTGTCTCCCCAGGCTGGAGTGCAGTGGTGGGATCTGGGCTCACTGCAACCTCCGCCTCCCGGGTTCAAGCGATTCTCCTGCCTCAGCACCCCCGAGTAGCTGGGATTATAGGCGCCCACCACCACGCCTGACTAATTTTTTTGTATTTTTAGTAGAGACGGGGTTTCACCATGTTGGCCAGGCTGGTCTGGAACTCCTGATTTCAAGTAATCCACCTCCCTCGGCCTCCCAAAGTGCTAGGATTACAGGCGTGAGCCATCGTGCCTGGCCACAAGCAGGCTTTTAAAGGCAAACGGGCTGGGTGCAGTGGTTCATGTCTGTAATCCCAGCATTTCGGGAGGCTGAGGCAGGTGGATCATCTGAGCTCAGGAGTTTAAGACCAGCCTGGCCAACATGGTGAAACCCCATCTCTACCAAAAATACAAAAAATTAGCTGGGCATGGTGGTGCGTGCCTGTAGACCCAGCTACTCAGGAGGATGAGGCCAGAGGATCACTTGAGCCTGGGAGGTGGAGGTTGCAGTGAGCCAAGATCACACCACTGCACTCCAGCCCGGGCAAGAGAGCAAGACTCCGTCTCAAAAAAAAAAAAAAATTTATTTGAAATAATTTAAAAAATAAGAAAGTTTATTTGAGGCCAGGTGTGGTGGCACAGACCTGTAATCCTAGCACTTTGGAATGCTGAGGTGGGAGGACCACTTGAGTTTGAGAGTTTGGAACCAGCCTGGGCAACAGAGTGAGACCTTATCTCTATTTATTAAAAATTTTTAAAAAAGAAAAAAAGTTTATTTGAGCATGTATTGCTCAATGAACCCTCCTATCACAAGACTGTGGGTGACTAGCACTCCCAGGGAGAGCCAGGGGGACACTTATCAAGCATTTGCAGAAGCAAACCCAGGAAAACAACTCGACGGTTAGAGTGGAAAGTCTCTCGTTAGGGCTGGTGGTTTCAGGCTGGCGCCATTTCTGGATTAACTGTGCGGTTCCCATAGGGCATGGTTTCTTCATGGAGAAATTGAAGGGCTGGAGCCACCCCAGCCCAATGACTTCCCAAAGAGGATTTTTACAGACAGTGTCGTCCTTCTAGTCAGCCTATCCGTGATGAGAGATTGGCCAAAACGTAGGCATGAGCACCACCCTGTCACCATCATGGAGGGGTGGTGCTTGTCTCATTCAGGGACTTGAGGTCACAGCGTGAGGCTCTTTGAGGAGAGATTTCTTCTACTGTTCATCTCATTGTGGTTTTTCTTTTTTTTTTATTTTTTTATTTTTTGAGATGGAGTTTTGCTCTTGATGCTCAGGCTGGAGTGCAATGGCGTGATCTCAGCTCACCACAACCTCTGCCTCCTGGGTTCAAGCGATTCTCCTGCCTCAGCCTCCTGAGTAGCTGGGATTACAGGCGTGTGCCACCACGCCCAGGTAATTTTTGTATTTTTAGTAGAGACGAGGTTTCACAGTGTTGGTCAGGCTGGTCTGGAACTCCTCACCTCATGATCTGCCCACCTCAGCCTCCCAAAGTGCTGTAATTACAGGCGTGAGCCACCGCTCCCGGCCTCACTGTGGTTCTAATGACACACGATCTTGGCTTACTGCAACCTCCGCCTCCTGGGTTCCAGCAATTCTCCTGCCCCAGACTCCTGAGTAGCTGGGATTACAGGCACGTGCCACCAAGCCTGGCTAGTTTCTGTATTTTTAGTAGAGATGGGGTTTCTCTATGTTGGTCAGGATGGTCTCGAACTCCTGACCTCGGGTGACTCGCCCACCTCAGCCTCCCAAAGTCCGGGGATTACAGGCGTGAGTCACTGCACCCAGCCAAGAAACAACTTTTGAATGTAGATATCAACTGCTTTTAGAAAATGATCCAAACATGGCCAGGTGTGGTAATCTCAGCACTTTGGGAGGCTGAGGTGGGTGCATCACCTGAGGTCAGGAGTTCGAGACCAGCCTGGCCAACATGGCAAAATCCTATCTCTACTAAAAATACAAAAATTAGCCAGGCGTGGTGGCAGGTGCCTGTAATCTCAGCTACTTGGGAGGCTGAGGCACGAGAATCACTTTAACCCAGGAGGTGGAGATTGCAGTGAGTCGAGACTGCACCACTGCACTCCATCTAGCCTGGGCAACAGAGTGAGATTTTGCCTCAAGAAATAAATAAATAGGGCTGGCACGGTGGCTCACGCCTGTAATCCCAGGACTTTGGGAGGCCCAGGCGGGCAGATCACCTGACGTCAGGAGTTTGAGACCAGACTCAACATGGAGAAACTCCACCTCTACTAAAAACACAAAATTAGCCCGGCGTGATGGTGCATGCCTGTAATCCCAGTTACTTGGGAGGCTGAGGCAGGAGAAGTGCTTGAATCTGGGAGGCGGAGGTTGCGGTGAGGCGAGATCGCGCCACTGCGCTCCAGCCTGGGCAACAAGAGCGAAACTCCGTCTCAGAAAAAAAAAAAAGAAAAAAAAAAGATTTCAATTTACTAAAAACTGCTTTAAATTTTATTTATTTATTTATATTTAAGACGGAGTCTCACTCTGTCACCCAGGCTGCAGTGCAGTTGAGCAATCTAGGCTCACCAAAACCTCTGCCTCCTGGGTTCAAGTGATTCTCCTGTCTCAGCCTCCCAGTAGCTGAGACTACAGGCATGTGCTACCACGTGCGGCTAATTTTTGTATTTTTAGTAGAGACGGGGTTCGCCATGTTGGCCAGGCTGGTCTCAAACTCCTGACCTCAGGTGATCCACCCGCCTCGGCCTCCCGAAGTGTTGGGATTACAGGTGTGAGTCACTGCACCTGGCAAAAATGTTTTTAAACTACTTTTATGTAGACATATTTTGTAAAATATAACTATTTTGAAAAGTGTATTTATAAAGTCTTTTTTTTTTTGAGACAGGGTCTTCCTCTGTCACCCAGGCTGGAGTGCAGTGGCACAATCATGGCTCACTGCCACTTCAACCTTCCGGGTTCAAGCAGTCCTCACACCTCAGCCTCCCAAGTAGCTGGGACACAGATGCATGCCACCACACCCCGCTAATTTTATTATTTGCAGAGACTGGATCTTGCTATGTTGCCCAGGCTGGTCTTGAACTCCTGGGCTCAGGCGATCCTCCTGCCTCAGCCTCCAAAAGTGCTGGGATTACAGGCATGAACCACCACAACTGGCCCTATTTATAAACCTTTATTTCATTTACATTTACCTAATTCACTTGTTCTTCATAATTGTGCATGGATTGCCCATGAAAAGTTTCATGAGACATTAACCAAAGGTAGCCATTGATGGATTTCAGGAAATGCCACCCCATATCACCCAAAGATATGATGCTTTGGTACACTGATCATTTCTTGCTAAAAGCACTTGGAAAAATAACAAATGCAGAGAGAGGCTTTCTCGGCCTAAAAACACATCCTCCGCAGGAACCCAGTCCCCTGCCCGACACCATCAACTAACGCTATTTTATTTTTGTTGATACATCAGGCAAGTTTCAAAAATATCACAGAAGCAAAGTAATTTAAAAGTTACCCATGATTCTTTCCAAGGTGTTTTTGGCTTACCTTCCATGACTCATGCACCAAATGATTCCTTTTACTGCTTTTTTTTTTTTGAGACGAAGCCTCACTCTGTTGCCCAGGCTGGAGTGCAGTGGCGTGATCTCAGCTCACTGCAACCTCTGCCGCCTGGGTTCAAGCCATTCTCCTGCCTCAGCCTCCCAAGTAGCTGGAATTACAGGTGCCTGCCACCGCCCCTGGCTAATTTTTGTAGTCTTAGTAGAGACAGGGTCTCGCCATCTTGGCTAGGCTGGTCTTGAACTCCTGACCTCGTGATCCTCCTGCCTCGGCCTCCCAAAGTGCTGGGATTACAGGCGTGAGCCACCGCGCCTGGCCTTTACTGCTCATTTTTTTACTCTTAGGTTGGATTTATGGTTGAATGGTCATAAGCATCTAGCAGAGACAGCACAAACTTGTCTCGCCCCAACCCAGGAAAAACCTGCAATTCTGAAAACACTCCTATTTTTATTTTACTAACAATTGTAAAACTATATTTACCAAAGATCTCCTTCATGTGAACTTAGAAAAAACTCCACATTTTGGATTAGTTTCAACATTTCTGTGCATTTTCAGAATAACTTATAAGAGTGCTCATTTACCCCCAAGCCAATTTGAATACACGTCCCTTAAAGGATTGTATAAATTGGTTTAGTAACGCCATCCAAAAATATCATATAAATTAACATATAAACCTACATACACTCACAGAAAGATGCTCAAACATGCAGACGTAAGCTGACAAACGCTGATTTAAGAGTTACTTATTAGGAGAAATCCAAAGGTCATTCTAGGCTGTTGGTTGCCCTGACATTGCTGTCACTGCAAGACTGTGCATTTAGAAGCATTTTTGTTTTGTATCTTGTGCTAAGGTCCTTTGAAAATGTTCAGCTAACATAGATGAGTCTGTAGCTTCCCTCCCTATCTTTTTTCTCTTTCTTTTATGTATCTACTAATGTGCAGGTAGAATTCATTTGCCAAGAGAGCAGCGAGGGCTGACTGAATTGACTCAAATGCTGGAAGAAAAACGAAACCTCCAAGAGGGCTTTGACATCAGTTACGGGTTCATCCTTCTTCCATCTGCAGGTCTGGTTCACTGACCAGTCAGCACAGGTAGGAAACAGTAGAAATGGCTTTCAAAAGTTTGCCATTTTTGGCCAGGCGCGGTGGCTCACACCTGTAATCTCAGCACTTTGGGAGGCCGAGGGGAGCAGATTACTTGAGGTCAGGAGTTTGAGAACAGCCTGGACAACACGATGAAACCCCATCTCTACTAAAAATACAAAATTAGTGGGACATGGTGGCTGGTGCCTGTAATCCCAGCTACTTGAGAGACTGAGGCAGGAGAATCACTTGAACGCGGGAGGCAGAGGTTGCAGTGAGCCCAGATCACGCCATTGCACTCCAGCCTGGGTGATAGAGTGAGACTCTGTCTCAAAAAGAAAAAAAAAAAAAGTTTGCCATTTTTGGGGCTTTTTTCTGGTCTATAAATTAACCATATGGTGTCTCATGACTACAGATATTATCTTCAGAAGTGATACTATTCTGCCTCGTACATCCATCTTGGAGCATCTCCAGATTCTATCAACATGTGTTTATATTACTAAATTCAGGATATAACCCATTAACAAATGGGGCAGATGAAGCATTTCCTATGCCATGCAGGATACCTTTCGTTATGGCTGTGACCTCAAGATTTTGACCAAGGCACAGGGTGTTTAAAAAGCCCAGTTTGGCCAGGCGTCATGGTTCATGCTGTTAATCCCAGCTTTGGGAGGCCAAGGCAGGAGGACTGCTTGAGACTAGGAGTTCAGGACCACCCTGGACAACATAATGGGACCTCATCTCTACAAAAAAATTTAAAAATTAGCTGGATGTGGTGATGCATGCCTGTAGTCTCAGCTACTGAGGAGGCTGGGAGATTGAGGCTGCAGCGAGCCATGATTTTGCTGCTGCACTCGAGCCTGGGTGACAGAGCAGGACACTGTCTCAGTCAATCAATCAATAGCAGACCTGATTGATCTGAAGGCCTAACTTTTATAAAAACTTATCTAACCATCCTGGTTAACACAGTGAAACCCCGTCTCTACTAAAAAATACAAAAAATAGCCGGGCGTAGTGGTGGGCGCTTGTAGTCACAGCTACTCGGGAGGCTGAGGCAGGAGAATGGTGTGAACCAGGGAGGCGGAGCTTGCATTGAGCCGAGAACGCGCCACTGCACTGTAGCCAGGGCGACAGAGCGAGACTCCGTCTCTTGGGGAGTTGTTTTTTAATCATTGCATAGTTTCCCTCATTCTTTTTTTATTTTTTCTTTTTTTTTTTTGAGACCGAGTCTCACTCTGTCACCCAGACTGGAGTGCAATGGCACAATCTCGGCTCACTGCAACCTCTGCCTCCCGTGTTCAAGCAATTCTCCTGCCTCAGCCTCCTGAGTAATTGGGATTCCGGGTGCCCACCAACACGCCCGGCTAATTTTTGTATTTTTAGTAGAGACAGGGTTTCACCATGTTGCTCAGGCTGGTCTTGAACTCCTGACCTCAGGTGATCCACCCGCCTCGGCCTCCCAAAGTGCTGGGATTACAGCCATGTGCCACTGCGCCTGGTGGTTTTTTTGTTTTGTTTTGTCTTGTTTCTTTAAGTTATACTATATTCAGTTTTGTTTTGTTTTGTTTTTTGAGACGGAGTCTCGCTCTATCGCCCAGGCTGGAGTGCAGTGGTGTGATCTCGTCTCACTGCAAGCTCCGCCTCCCGGGTTCACGCCATTCTCCTGCCTCAGCTTCCCGAGTAGCTGGGGCTACAGGTGCCCGCCACCATGCCTGGCTAATTTTTTGTATTTTTTAGTAGAGACGGGGTTTCACCATGTTAGCCAGGATGGTCTCAATCTCCTGACCTCATGATCCACCCGCCTCAGCCTCCCGAAGTGCTGGGATTACAGGAGTGAGCCACTGTGCCCAGCCTATGTTCAGTATTAACATTGCTTTCCCAGGTTGGTTTTTGTTGTTGTTGTTGTTTGTTTGTTTGTTTAAGATAGAGTCTTGCTCTGTTGCCCAGGCTAGAGTGCAGTGGCATGATCTTGACTCATTGCAACCTCTGCCTCCTAGGTTCATTTGATTCTCCCACCTCGGCCTTCTGAATAGCCGGGACTACAGGTACCTGCCACCACGCCCAGCTAAGTTTTGCATTTTTAGTAGAAACGGGGTTTTGCCGTGTTGGCCAGGTTGGTCTTGAACTTCTGGCCTCAAGAGATCTGCCTGCCTCGGCCTCCCGAAGAGCTGGGATTCCAGGTGTGAGCCACTGCGCCTGGCCTAGCCTCCTTTCTGATGCTTGTGCTGAGCTGGATGTCAGCCTGGAGTAAAGGCTCTGTGGCAACACAGAACAGCAGACGACGGGGAAGAGCAGAACCGCCTGAGACCCATCACAGGCCCCGTGAGAAACAGGCAGGACAATCTTTCAGTCAGCCTGCATCTCACATGGAGAAATAAGTGTCAGGGATTAGACTGGTTAGCTTTAATTTTCCAAGTGGCTTTTAAAAATCGATAAATTGACTGTTTTCTCTCTCATTTGAGTCAGAGTCAGGCACAAATTCTTAAAGAAAAATAGGCCGGGTGCAGTGGCTCACGCTTGTAATCCCAGCACTTTGGGAGGCCGAGGGGGGCGGATCACAAGGTCAGGAGTTCGAGACCAGACTGAGCAACGTGGTGCAACCCCATCTCTACTAAAAATACAAAAATTAGCAGGACGTGGTGGTGGGCGCCTGTAATCCCAGCTACTCGGGAAGCTGAGGCAGGAGAATCACTTGAAACCGGGAGGCGGAGGTTGCAGTGGGCTGAGATCTTGCCACTGCTCTCTAGCCTGGGTGACAGAGCAAGACTCTCACTCAATAAATAAATAAATATAAATAAATAAGTAAAATAAAGAAAAATAAATTTATTTTTAATAAATTTTTAAAATTTGGCCAGGCACGGTGGCTCATGCCTGTAATCCCAGCATTTTGGGAGGCCGAGGTGGGCAGATCACCAGGTCAGGAGATCGAGACCATCCTGGCCAACATGGTGAAACCCCCATCTCCACTAAAAATACAAAAATTAGCTGGGTGTGGTGGTATGTGCCTGTAGTCCCAGCTACTCGGGAGGCTGAGGGTGCAGTGAGCTGAGATTGCACCACTGCACTCTAGCCTGGCAACAGAGTGAGACTCCGTCTCAAAAAAAAAAAAAAAAGAAAAAGAAAAATTAGCTGGGTTGGTGGTGCACCTGTAGTTCCAGCTACTCAGGAGGCTGAGGCAGGAGAATTGCTTGAACCCAGGAGGTGGAGGTTGCAGTGAGCTGAGATCGCACCACTGCAGTCCTGCCTGGGCAACACAGTGAGATGCTGCCTCAAAAAAAAAAAAAAAAAAAAAGATTCCTCAGACTCAGGAGGCAGACACCGGCAGTGGGGAGTCCATCCCATGGGGCTGCTGGCCTGGGCTTAGCACGTGCCATGTCCAAACCAGACTCTAAAGGGCTGGGTCATGGGCCTTGGTAGAGGGCTGGGACACCTGGGGTTGGAGGAGGGCACCATAATCTAATCCTCACAAAGATGCCTGGAGTGGGGGCCAGGAGACCCAGGGTCTGGACAGACTGGAGCAGTGAGCAGAGGTCTCAGACAGGCTGGCCTGGACCCTCACGATGGCCCCATCCCACTGAGTACAGGCTCCACACCAGATACTGCCCATTCTGCCCTTTGCAGGGACCTGCTGGTGGCCTCTGGGCAGGGACTCTGCCCCTCTGAGTTCTGTCTCCGCGAGGCCTTGGCATCCCACCCTCTACCCCTGGGCTGGTGGAAGGAGCCAGGGGGACACATGAAGGCTCTCAGAGCAGAAGCGGCCGGCGTAGTCCTCACAGTGAGGGCCAGGCACACCGCACGGGGGGGTTCTAGGCTCTGGGATACAAGGTCCCGTAGAGTCCCCCAGCACTGCTCCTGCTGGGCCTGGGATACCAGCCCGGGGATGGAGCCTGAGGGGTCCACAGAGGCCTTTCTCGTGGGAGTGTAAGGGAGACTTTGCGTTGTCTGTGTTGGAGATCATCCCTCACTCTAGAGCTGTGCTGCAGCCAATACTAGGGTATGGGGTGGCTGTGTTAGGAGGGAGGAGATGATTTCACTGTAAGTGTGCAGCTTATTTAGGAAAAGTGTAAAGTGTCCTCGAAAACTTGCCAGCCAGCTGGACGCTGGGGGAGGCTCTGCTTCTCCAGGCAAGGACGTGGCAATGCCCGACAGGACGGCGGGCCTTCTCCTGAGGCGCGTGGTTCTGCCACCGGCACATCCCCAGGCCTTTGCATAATGGAGGCCCAGGGTGCACAGAGCAGGGAAAGTGCTGCTGGCCACACCCCCTTGGCCAGGATACCCCCACCCCAGCCCTCTGTGGGTGTCTGGACCAGGATCTGCTCCTCAGAGGACCCCCACAGGGCTCCCACCTTGCTCCTCAGAGGACCCCCACAGGGCTCCCACCTTGCTCCTCAGAGGACCCCCACAGGGCTCCCACCCTGCTAGTCTGAAATCTGCTCCCTCCTGTACGACCCTGTGACCCTGTCATGGGACTTCATTCCAAGTCACCTCACCCTGGCTCCTCCAGCATTAAGGTCCACGGTGTCCCCATGGGCAGCCAGAAGCCATCCAGGGGGTGGGGCATCTGGGGAGTGTTTGGAAAGCCGGGCCCCATTCCTCATACCTCACCAGGTGCCGGCAATGGATACAGATGGAAACATCCACAGAGCGGCCATCCAGACAGTGGAGGAAAATCTGGATGGATTCCTTTCTGGTTTGGGAGTGGGGAAGGCTTCCTAAGCACCATGCAAAGCCAAGATCATTGCTCTCACTACTTACGAACTGAAATCTTCTGCAACAAAAATAACAAACATCGTTGGTAAAGTGTAAAGGGATGCTGTCAACTGGAAAGAAACATTTGGCAGGTCACATGAGAAACAGACCCAGTTTCCTGGATATTTGCAGGCGTCTTGGAAAAAGAGAAGAGGAAGGCCAAAGACCCCAAAGAAACAGAGTGAAGGGACCTGTGATTCCTTTGTGAACACCACTACCCCATGATGAAGGGGAATCGAGGTAGAAGGGAGGATGCCACTGCTGGTTTTCAGATGGGGAGAGTGTCCTGAGGATCTGGGGCCCAGTGTGATCACAACGGTCTTGAAATGTGCAAGGTGAGGCAGGAGCCTCAGAATATGGAGAGGCAATGGGGGAAAGCCTTGTCCGCCACTACTGGCTTTGGGGATGGAGGCAGCTATGAGATAAGGGTCTCAGGCAGCATTTGAAGCTGAAGGCAAGGAGATGGATTTCTCATTGAGAGCCTCCAGGAAGCAACGCAGTCCTGGGGCACATGCGTTCCAGCCGGTGAGACCCCTGTTGGACTTCTAGCCCCAGAACTGTCAGGTCCGATACTGGAGTTTATAGCCACTTGGTTTGTGCGAATTGGCTGCGGCAACCACAGGAACCTCACGTGGGGTCTGCACACACAGTCCACAGGAAGGGAAATTAAAATGACCTCTCGTGTACAGAGGATCCTCAGTCTCATAACAGGGAAACGCAAACTTCTTGGGGAGAGGGGCAAAAAGCAACACACCCTGGGCCAGGCATGGTGGCTCATGTCTGTAATCCTAGCATTTTGGGAGGCCGAGGCAGGTGGATCACTTGAGGTCAGGAGTTCGAGACCAGCCTGGCCAGTATAGTGAAACCCCGTCTCTATTAAAAATACAAAAATTAGCCGGGTGTGGTAGCATGTGGCTGTAATCCCAGCTACTCAGGAGGCTGAGGCATGATAATTGCTTGAACCCGGGAAGCAGAGGTTGCAGTGAGCCAAGATCACGCCACTGCACTCCAGCCTGGGCAACAGGGTGAGACTCAATCTCAAAAAAAAAAAAAAAAAAAAAAAGCAACACGCTCTGGCGGCAAAGTTTTGTTGAACAGGTATCTGGGCACTACAGGCAGGGAACAATTAGTACCTGGCTGCGGAGGGCAGAGTGACCCCATTGACCAGGTCACAGATGCATTTATGCTGTGACAGAGATGTCCCTCCGGGCCAGGGCAGCGCAGCATGCTCCCGACACAGCTTGGCCTGTGCCATGAGGAAGGCAGACAGTCACAGGGGGGTTTGTCCAAAGATACACAAGGCATGGGAGAAACCAACCCCAGGCTGACCCACCAGGGTGGGACAGGTAAGGGGGGAAGGGCAGCAAGCCAGACTCCTCCCAACACGCTTTGTATTTTTGAACTATCTGGAGTCGCTCTATACTGGAACATTTTCTACTCAAAACACAGGGACTGGTCTGTCATCAAGTAATGGTATTAGAGCCAACCTTCTCTGGGGGCAGATTGGGCCACTCAGGAGCTCACACGCCCTCCTCAGCCCTGCAGGTACCTGCCTGGAGGGGCCTCTGCACAGGGCATTCCTGGGTGGGCAAAATCAGCCACATTGGCCTGGAGGGAAGCTGGGCAGGGGGGAATTGCGGCTGTGTATTACAGAGGAAGACAGCAGCACTGACCACTGGGGCTGACCTGGAATGTGCGTGGGGCTCTGGGGTAGACCCAGCCCTGGCACACAGGGCTTCAGGCACTGGAGACCTCACCTAGCAAACCCCGCACAGCACAGATGGAGACGGAGTCTTTAGTGTACAGGGGTCGATGAGACCCCTGCAGGAGAGGGACTGCATCTTGGCCACCCTTTGTGTCTCAGCCCCCTACTTCCTGCCCCTGCCTGGCTGTGCAAGCTCTCCTCTCCCTACATCTGCCTCCCACTGTTCCTACACCCCAGGTATGGAAAGGTCCCCTCTCCAGGGCCCCCGAGGACTGGAATCCACATTCGCACCTACGGCCTTGAGTGGTGCTGGGCATACAGCCCACTAGACGATCTTCCTCCCTGGTTTAGGCACCTCGGGCACCCAACCCTGCAGAGAGCAACACGCTCAGCTGGGGGACTGAGGACTCCCCTGAGGCTGTGGGTGCTTGTCACTTGCAGAAGGGCACCTGGAGGGATGGGCGTGGGCCCTGTGCCTCCTTGACAGGCCCATAGGTGGGGATTTGTGTGTTGGGACCATAAGCTCTGACTGCAAACAGAATTTTAAAAACCCCACTCACAGAGAGCTAAGCTGACAGCTTCCTAGCTCCCAGAAAGAAGAGCTGAGCTGTGTGAAGGCTGCAGGCACTGTGCCGAGCACTGTCCCTGCTGAGGGGAAGTGCATCGTGTCCTGGCCCATGAGCCGAACCTGGGTCACAAAGGTTTCCACAGGCTCCCGGTGCAGCATTGAGGGGTGGGCGCGTCTGGCTGCGGTCACCAAGCTGGAGCAGGGAAGCTGCTAGGGCTCCTGGGTGCTGCCTGGATTTGTCTGCCACCTACCTGCCCCTGGATCTCTGCACCCACCTACTAGCCTGATGACAATGTTGCCTGACATGGTTGGTGCCTTGAGCACCAGGAGAATGCAGAGCTCCATTTTTTTTTGTTTTTTTGAGACAGAGTCTCGCTCTGTCGCCCAGGCTGGAGGGCAGTGGCACGATCTCGGCTCATTGCAATCTCCACCTCCCGGGTTCAAGAGATTCTTCTGCCTCAGCCTTCAGAGTAGCTGGGATTACAGGCGCCCACCATCACACCCAGATAATTTTTGTATTTTTAGTAGAGATGGGGTTTCACCATGTTGCTCAGGCTGGTCTCAAACTCCTGACCTCAGGTGATCCACCCGCCTTGGCCTCCCAAAGTGCTTGGATTACAGGCATGAGCCACCGTGCCCGGTCGCAGAGCTCCTCTTTATTCAGTGATTCATGAGTTAAATTAATCATGTCATCAACCAGGTGGGCCCAATTTCATAATTAATCAATTTCAAATGAATTTAACTCATTTCCTGTAGATGGGCATTTAGGCTTTTTTGGGGAGGGGACAGAGTCTCACTCTGTCACCCAGGCTGGAGTGCAGCAGCACGATCACGGCTCACTGTAGCCTCAACCCCCCAAGGCGCAGGTGATCCTCCTGCCTCAGCCTCCCGAGTAGCTGGGACTACAGGTGCATACCACCATGCTCGAGTAACTTTTGTATTTTTAGCAGAGACAGGGTTTTGCCATGTTGGCCAGGCTGCATTTTTTTTTTTTTTTAAGACGGAGTTTTGCTCTTGTTGCCCAGACTGGAGTGTAATGGCATGATTTCGACTCACTGCAACCTCCTGGGTTCGAGCGATTCTCCTGCCTCAGCCTCCTGAGTAGCTGGGATTATAGGCATGCGCCACCATGCCAAGCTAATTTTGTATTTTTAGTAGAGATGGGGTTTCTCCATGTTGGTCAGGCTGGTATTGAACTCCCAACCTTAGGTGATCCACCCGCCTTGGCCTCCCAAAGTACTGGGATTACAGGCGTGAGCCACCGTGCCCAGCCTGCATTTTTAAAATCTGATGAAGTTGTGCCAATAGTGCCTGAACACGGACGTCTCTGAGTGGCTCCAGTCCTGCAGGGACACTCTGCGGAGGCTGCACTGGAGGGGCTCCTGTTACGGCTCCGGGCGCTCTGCAGAGTGGGCTGAGACGTCAGGCAGTTGAGGAAGTGTGTCTTTATATATTCATTACTTTATAATTATTAAGTGATGCGTTTGTCTGATGCATCTTTTATGTTTTTTTTTTTAAAGAAGTACTTTTAAATACAAAATCGTCAAGCTTGGCAGTCATAATTCAATTGGATTTTCATAATTTACTTACTTTTTGTAGTGATGGGGTTTTGCTATGTTGCCTAGGCTGGTCTCGAACTCATGGGCTCAATCAAGTGATTCTCCAGCCTCAGCCTCCCAAACAGCTGGGATCACGGGTGCGCCATTGTGCTAGGCTTTGAAATTCTGTAAATTTCACTTTGGGAGGCCAAGGCAGGTGGATCATGAGGTCAGGAGATGGAGACCATCCTGGCTAACACAGTGAAACCCTGTCTCTACTAAAAAAACACAAAAAATTAGCAGGGCGTTGTGGCGGGTGCCTGTAGTCCCAGCTACTTGGGAGGCTGAGGCAGGAGAATGGCATGAACCTGGGAGGCGGAGCTTGCAGTGAGCCAAGATAGCACCACTGCACTCCAGCCTGGGTGACAGAGCAAGACTCCTTCCCAAAAAACAACAACAACAACAAAGAAATTTTGTAAATTTATGACTGTAACCTCTTTCAAAGAGACTAGGAATCTTAAGAAAATAAAATGGTGCTTGGCCGGGCGCGACGGCTCACGCCTGTAATCCCAGCACTTTGGGCGGCTGAGGCGGGCGGATCACGACATCAGGAGATCGAGACCATCCTGGCTAACACGGCGAAACCCCCTCTCTACTAAAAATACAAAAAATTAGCCGGGCATGGTGGCGGGCGCCTGTAGTCCCAGCTACTCGGAAGGCTGAGGCAGGAGAATGGCGTGAACCTGGGTGGCGGAGCTGGCAGTGAGCCGAGATCGCGCCACTGCACTCCAGCCCGGGCGAAGGAGCGAGACTCCGTCTCAAAAAAAAAAAAGAAAGAAAATAAAATGAGTGCTTTTCTCTGTTTGTTTTTCAGAAATGGGAGGTGGTGGGGGGAGTCTCACTATGTTGCCCAGGGCTGGTCTTGAACTCCTGGGCCTCAAGCATCCCAAAGTGCTGGGATTACAGGCGTGAGCCACCACACCTGGCCCCAATTAGTGCTTTAAAAGCTCTCTAAACCCTTACATCACAAAGAATATCCCTCCTCCCGCTCCAGAAAAGAAAGGGGTGGCTGGACGGTATCGACCTCACCAGGTGTGCTACACCAAGGCCAGAAAGAGCCGCTGAAGTGGCTTGGACATGGGCCATGCCAGCTGCACGTGGAAGGCCATTCCTCCCGGCACTCATTTCCAGTGTTTCATATCTGCTTGTCCTGGGTACAGGAACCACGGCATGTTTCAGAGGTTCAGAGCCAAGTACTTTTGGGGTCTGGGTACTGCACAGAGAGGGCCCAGGCACTTGTTCTGCTTGCCGTGTGCCCCACCATGCCTGCGCTGAGGACCAGCCTCAGTCCATCCTGCCCAGAAGGCTGGCAGCACACATGGGGCCTGGAAGCCAGAAGGCCTCTCAAGAGACCCTGCTTGCAGCCCTGTGGGAGGGGTTGGATGGGGGCTGGGGTCTCCAGATAAAAAGGTAATTCGAGAAACCCTCCCAGGCAGCTGGGAGGCTATGGCATTAACCCTAGGGATTGTCCTTCCTGAATGTCTGGTCTCCCTCTGGAGGGTAGGATGCTTTTGCAGACATCGTCCTCACCCTCCTACCCTGTTCCCACCCTCCCTAGCACCTGTCCTGGCTGGTAATTATCTAGTTATTTGTAATGTAAGCTCCAGGAAGCCAGTGTGCAAATGGGAGGGGCTCCACTCACCAAAGGCTTCCCAGTCTTGGGCCCCAGGCCAGGGGGGGTCTGGAGGAAGGCTTGCACCACAGGGTCCTCCACCAGGCCATGGAACTGGAAGCTGAAGGCCCACACAAGGCCACTGCCTGGGAGAACAAGCATAGGCAAGTGTGCCCGTCATGGATTGTCACAGAGCGGAGGGAAAAGAGGCCACGGGAAGGACCAGCCCTGGAAGGCCCAACAAAGGAGTTGTGATGTCAACGTGAGGGTGTCTGGAAGAGTTTTAAGCAGTTCAGAAGTCTGCATTTTAGGAACATCACTCCCAGGTGACAGCCGCTAGGATGTCAGCGATGGCTGTCTCTGGGGGTGGTGCCCCTGTGTGCTTTTTTTCTTTTTGCTGATTTGTATATTTTCTGCAGTGAATGTGGTTTACCTGTGCATGTCACTTTCCTAGGGCTGCCATAAGTCACCACGAACTTGGTGGCTTCAAACCACAGAAGTGGGTTCCCCTACAGCTCTGGAGGCCAGAAGGTGGAGACCAAGGTGTGGACAGGGTTGTGCCTCCTCCAAAGGCTCTGGGAGAGGATCTGCAGGGCCTCTTCCAGCTTCTGGCTCCTTCTGGAGATCCCTGGCATGGGCACCGCTCCAAATCTCTGCCTGGGTCTCCTACGGCCTCTTCCCCCGGGTGCCTATGTCCTCTTGTCTTCTTGTAAGGATGTCAGTCATTGGATTTACGGCCTACCCTAAATTCATGATGATTTCATCTTCAGATCTTTAACTCAATTATATCTGCAAAATCTCTTATTCCAAATAAGGTCACCTTCCGAATGTCTAGGTGGTTGTGAAGTTTTGGGGCACCACCGTCCACCACACTACAGTGAATAAAAAAATAAAGTTTAAAGGGAAACTAAAAAATCATTCTAGGGCTGGGTGCCATGGCTCACACCTGTAATCCCAGCACTTTGGGAGGTTAAGGCGGGAGGATAGTTTGAGCCCAGGAGTTCAAGACCAGCCTGGGCAACACGGGGAGACACAATCTCTACAAAAAACGTCCACCTCTACTAAAAATACAAAAATGAGCTGGGTGGTGGCGTGCGCCTGTAATCCCAGCTACTTGGGAGGCTGAGGCACAAGAATTGTAGTGCGTGGAGATCGTGCCACTGCACTCCAGCCCGGAGTTAGGAGTGAGACTCTGTCCCAAAAAAATAAAATAGACAAAAGACACGAAGAGAAATTTCTCCAAAGAAGATGTACAAACGGCCAACAAGCACATGAAAAGATTCTCACCATCATCAGTCATTAGGGTACTGCAAACCATGTTTTGTCACTATTCACGGGCATTAAATGTGCTGACTCACGCACAAAACATTCCATAAAGAATATCAGTGGGGGTACCGGAAAGGGTCTCACTGGAGGTGCTGGGGTCTTTAACCAGAAAGGCAAAGCCTTTGCCACTTTACTATACCACTCCAGAGTTGCGGCCGGCTTACAGAAGCACCGTCCACGGATGCAGAGTTCAGACACTCAAATCTGCGATCAGAGCTCCTGCAGGAGATGGGGGTGGTGGGGGGGAGGGTCTCCCGGCTCTAGCATCTGAGATAAGTACATCCTCCCACGGGCAAGAGAAAAACAAATCTTAAAGCCGGATGCGGGCCGGGCGTGGTGGCTCACGCCTGTAATATCAGCACTTTGGGAGGCTGAGGTGGGCAGATCACCTGAGGTCAGGAAATCGAGACCAGCCTGACCAATATAGTGAAGCCCCGTCTTTACTAAAAATACAAAAAATAGCCAGGCGTGGTGGCACACGCCTGTAATGCCAGCTACTCGGAAGACTGAGACACGAGAATCACTTCAACCTGAGAGACAGGTTGCAGTGAGCCGACAACACGCCATTGCACTCCAGCCTGGGTGACAAGTGCGAAACCACGTGAAAAAAAAAAGAACAACAACAACAACAAAAAACAAGGCCCAGATAAGGTGTCATGCACGGGTAGTCCCAGCTACTTGGGAGGCTGAGGTCGGAGGATCGCTTGAGCCCCAAATTCGAGAACAGCCTGGGCAAAACCCTGCCTCTTAAAAACACCCCCAAATCGTAATATCAAATATAAATCCTTGCTCTCAAATGGACAGTTCATTACGTGGTACCGCGTCCTGCTGCGGATCAAGGACACCTGGGTTGGTTAGGACAGCTAAGCGGGACGTCCAGGGCTGCTCGCCAGCGGCGGGTCTAGATATGAACTCGTGCTCGAGCAGCCCAGCGTCCTACAGCTCTGCTGTGAGGACGGCTGGCTCATTATCAGGCCCAGAATCACGGGCTTAGAAACATGAACAGGAAGTACGGTACCGAAAAGTGGAAACTTTAAGGTGCTTATTATTTTCCTCCTGCCTTGTTCCTGTATGTGCCGCTTCACCGGTATCACGTCCTGGGTCTGGTGGGACCCCGGCTTGGCTGCCCTACCGGAGGCTAAGAAAACTCCTCCCCCAGGGGCAGCCGTCGGGCCTCAGCCCGGTCTACAGCGGGAGAACGTGGCCCGTGCCACGGGTAACTGGTTGGGCCCCTGGTGCAGGTCTAGGGCCTGCAGCCAGGCTCGGGGCCTCCGGGGGTGCCCGCTGGCTGGGGTCTGAGGCGGCTTCTCTCGGGTACGGGAAGGCGGACTGCTGTGCAGCTGCGGGCTCGCTCGGGAAACCCAAAGTCACACGAAAGCGGCAGCACCACCGCGCCTGGGATATCGTCTCCCAACATGGGGAGACAAAATGGCCGCCACGCCCCGAGCCGAAATTACATCCGGGCTCCGCGGCACGCCCGAACCACAACTCCCAGAATGCTCTGCATCGACAGCGGGAGACGAGACGCGCTCGGGCGCCGCTTTGCTGCCGCTAGGCCCTGTGCTCCTCCCCGTAGCGGAAGGCCTACGAATACGCGGTGTCTTACGTCGCTTCGTCCGTTCTTCGTTGCACTGGCCAACGGGACGCTTAGTCTTTCGGCAACGGGGTGAAACCTTCCTTGTGCCTGAAAAAACGGTACTTCGCGGTGTGGCTTCGGCGCCTGCGCAAAAGGCCGCGGGGCGCACTCCAGTTCCCGGCAGGCCCCGCGACGCGCGTTTGCGTGCTGACGCACGCAGTTAGTCGTGCTGACGTGCAGCGCGGCCCAGGCGGGGTGCGAGTGGCGCAGTCGGAGCCCGTTGCGGCCCCTGAGGAACCGAGGAGGCGTCGGCGTCGGCTGAGGCGGGCGGACCGGCGAGGCGAGGCGGCGGCCCCAGGCCCGAGGGACTCGGGAGCTCGAGCAGCGGCGGCGGCAAGACCTCTCCCCCTCGGAGGCGGCGGGCGGAGGCGGCGGGTGAGAGGGTGAGGGAGCCAGCGAGCCGGGTGGGGGAGGGGCGGCGGCCCCGGCGCGAGGCCAAAGCGCGCGGAGAACGGCCCAGGCCGCCGAGCTTCTCCGCGCGCACGCGCGCTCGCCGCCCTTCGCTGGCGCGGACGCCCTCGCCTCCCTTCCCCCTTCCCGCCGTTCCTGTCGCGCGCGGGCTTCAACCCCCCGCCCCTCCCCCACGACAACGGCGTTCGCAGCCGCCCGTACTCGGGTTCGCGAGCGCCCTTGGTGAGGGGGGAGGGCGCGCGCCTCGGCTTCACTCCTCCCCCCAACATGTGCGGCCGCGGTGGCCTTCCTGCAGCTGCCGCTTTCGGCCCTAAAGTGGCGGGGAAGGGGCGGCGGCGGGGGGCTTGCTCCTGGACCGTTGCCCCCGGTTCCAGGTCTCCTTTCCTCGGGCTTCTCTTCGGCGTCGGGCTGCCGTGTCGGGGGCCTCCCAGACTGCGGGACGCCGCGCAGCCCCCTCCCCCATTCCGCAAGGCCGAAAATAGGTCCCCGGCGCTGCGGGGAGGGCCTTGAACTTCGTGGGCCGGATTTAAATGGTTTAGGATTCCTGGCTATCAGCCTTTGAGTTGTTAGTGGCGGGGAGAAACCTCAAAGCTGAAAAACTGTGAAGAAAGTGAACGTGTTCAGTTTACATTTGTAAGGTAGACCGTGCGTTCCCTTTTCACGGTTTTTCAGCGTCTCCCGAGAATTCGTGTTAAAACTAAGGAGGCTTTTGGAGACCTTCGTTGGGAGGAAAACGCCAGACTCATATATAAGTTTTCTGGTTGGTTTCAGGCGTTATTTGGCACACAGCTCTTCTGAAGCTTGGTTTCCACTCGGCTTCATTTAGGACGAATCTGGATCAGAATTTCAGAGTGTTGTGTTGCCTTTCATCCTAAGTGCGTGGGCTTAGGGCTCTTCTAAAGCTACTATTTTAGCTTTCTGAGTTCTTTGTGTCCACTCAGCCGCTCTGGAGCGCCCCGGTGCTGAGCTGGCTGTGCTTGCTGATGTCCATTTTCTTGGACAACCCTTGTCTCCCCTTTTTCTCCCCTTTTGGTGCCGTTTTCTTTTTTGCATATTTTACTGTTGAATTTAAATATATCTTTCTACTTCATTGTTAGCTTACCACTTAGATAATTTCCCAAGAGAAAAGGGTCTTTTTGTCTTCCTTTGTACTTTTTACTTTCTGCTTTTAACTTAACTTTTGCATATCCACTGTCTGTGGCCCCCACTTTAAGAGTTTTATAATATCGTTTGGTTTGGTGATTTGTGTGTGGTGTTGATCTTCCTGCTTTCTGTGTCTTAACACACCCCTTAGATGCCGTGGGGTATCTTTGTCTTTTTTTGGGGGGTAGACTAGGTGGCTCATTCCCTAAAAGTTCTCCGAAACATTGTGATCTAATATCCTTTGCTTAGCACCTACTGGTTTTCTTTTTTTTTTTTTTTCCGAGACGGAGTCTAGCTCTGTTGGCAGGCTGGAGTGCAGTGGTGCGATCTCGGCTCACTGCAACCTTCCGCCTCCCGGGTTCAAGCGATTCTCCTGCTTCAGCCTCTGGAGTTGCTGAGATTACAGGCAATCGCCGCTGCCCAGCTAATTTTTGTATTTTTGGTAGAGACGGAGTTTCACCGTGTTGGCCAGGCTGGTGTCAATCTCCTGATCTGGTGATCCGCCCACCTCGGCCTCCCAAAGTGCTGGTGTTACAGGCGTGAGCCACCGTACCCGGCCTGGTTTTCCCTTCTTAAGGAGTGGGGGGATTTTTGTGTGAGATGGTATGGAAGTGTGGGTGAATGGTTAAGCTGAAGAATTAAGTGCAGGTCAAAAACATGCTGCAGGGTAGGCAGAAATTAAGTGGGGTAGGGGAGAGGCGAAGAAGGACCTAGTTTTAAACCGTGAGGAGGATTGGTACTAGAAGATGAAAATGAGGATTGGGGTGTAGAGAAATTGATTTTTTGAGCCATAAAGTTTTTCATTTTTTCCTGGATTTCTGGTTGCCTTATCCAGGTTTAGCCTCTTCTGTCACCTTCTGCTTTCAGTATTGGGTCTGCTACTGGGCTTGGGCAGGGACCCATCCTTAGGCGCATGCGCTAGTATATTTTTCCAAACATTTGTATGATGCTTGTTCATTCTGGAATTTTCTAAATGCATCCTTCCCTTCTACCCAGTTCTTTTACATCTTTGATTAGTCTCTCCACTTTACCTATTCCTTAGGGTTTTTTCTCTGTAGTATTTTCTCATATATGCATGTTCTAGGAAACTATCTTGGAGAGGATGAGGATGAGAAAGAGAGTATATGTAATAGGAGGAAGGAGTAGAGTATGTGTAGCCAAGGAATCTAACCAGAAAAGCTGGGACTTGAGAATTTTTCAGAATCACGTTAGGGTTGGGACAAGTTGAAAGGCTAGAACCTGGGAGGAGGCATGGGGTTAACGCAGGAGAGAAGGAAGAGGCAGGGCTGAGAGATAGAACCTAGGAAGTGCTATCCAGGGGATTGGTGGGGAAAGCCAACGGCTGGACATTAATGAAAGTGGGGTGTAGAGAGGGTTTCTAGATAGATTTAGGGCAAGGTATATGGAGAAGGTATGGGAACGGTTGGAACAGAGGAGACTGGTTTGATGTGTTTAAATAGAGCAGAGTTGAAAACAGGTAATATTTGACAGTTGGCAAGACAAGGAGGGAACTGCAAATTGTGGTAAATCCTATTGAGAGGAAGGAAATTGAAGGAATGAAGTATCAGGATAGTTGATAGGATCTTTAAATATTTGGAATCAAGGAAATGGCCCTTACCTGGGAGGTGAAGTATATGACGATTATCCAAGGTTCATGTGTGTTTCTGATGTGCATGCTGGCCTTTAGTTGGGGTGTGAGGCTGCACATTCTGAACCAACTAGTCTGCTGTTCAGATACCTAGGGGCTGTGTAGTTTATTTCGTATTCATGTAGGGTGGTCTGAAATCCTTAGGTAAGTTTTTGGGAGAGTCTTTGGACATGGACTAGAGGCCGTTGGGTGCCACAGATCTATGTCTGGTGTTTGTTGTGACCAGGAGGCCTTGGTTGGTTACCAGAGGTTAGGAATTAGAGTAGTTGGTAAAGACACCACTTGTGCATTTTGGGGCCAAAGGAGAACAAAAAGGGACAGTGTGGAGAGATTTTAGAGGAACAAGATCCTTGTTTGCCTAGGGTGGAAAAAGAAGAAAATTTAGGTGCAGGGAGGGATTATTTAGAATTCTGTGCAAGGGCATTGAGAGAAAGGTTGTAAGAACTGGGCTGTGATTTGGTAGAGAGGAAATTTGGAAGGGCAAAGAAGTGGTTTTCTTGGGAGACCAGGAGGATGGTGGAGCATTATACAGCGAAGACTTAGTGTGAAGATCAATGTTGAATTAGGGATGAAGGAGAGCAGGGACTTGGGTGTGGGGCGGTAAGTGGTTAGTTTGGGGCCAGGGGCCTGACCCGTGTCTCCCCGCTCCCCCTCAGGAGCGGTGGTGCCCCACCCGGGCACGGGGCCATGTACAACGGGATCGGGCTGCCGACGCCCCGGGGCAGCGGCACCAACGGCTACGTCCAGCGCAACCTGTCCCTGGTGCGGGGCCGCCGGGGTGAGCGGCCTGACTACAAGGGAGAGGAGGAACTGCGGCGCCTGGAGGCTGCCCTGGTGAAGCGGCCTAATCCTGACATCCTGGACCACGAGCGCAAGCGGCGCGTCGAGCTGCGATGCCTCGAGCTGGAGGAGATGATGGAAGAGCAGGGGTGAGGGAGAGCTGGGGGAGAGTCAAGCACTGAATGAGTGCAGAGCTGAGGGTGTTAGGTGGGATGTATAGGGAGCTTAGGGTGGTTGAAAGAGGCCTGGCAAAGAGTTGTGGTAGGGGAGGAGGCAAATGAGCTCTAGAGAAGTGAAAACAGTTAAGGGACAGTGGAGAGTGGGAAATGAGAAGGCTGTGTGTCTGGGGCATAGATGGGAGCCTGAGGTACTAAATGGAGGCATGTGGGAGAAGGGAGGGGCCATTGAGGAACAAAAATGTGTTTTAAGGAAGAGATGGGAAAGCAGAGACCAGGTAGAGGAGCTAGGTAAGCTGATAGGTGTTGTCATTGGTAGAAAAGAAGAAGATAAATGGATGTAAGGATTGAGGCCTTGGAAAGTAGCATAGGCAGGAAAAGAGGAATTAGAAGAATACTTGAAGAAGAGTGAATCATGGGCTGGGAAGGGAAATTTTGGAAAAGGAGCACATTAAGGCAGAAAACTCTTTTAGAGCAGTGGTTTTAAACTTCAGCAATGGTGATCCTTTTATACAGTATCCCTTACTTTGGAATCCCAGGAAGTAAAAGGCACATTCTTGTTGAAGTTGGGGAGGAGCACTTGGAACCCTGCTTGCTTAACTTTTTTCTTTTGGTCCCTGAGGTGTAGCATATTTAAAATCCACTGTTCTAGAGGGAGTAGTAAGTAGAGGGAAGAAAGATGATGGGAAAAGATCAGACAGAAGGGACTTTTGGGTGAGCGAAAAGTTCTGTGTGTGCATGGAGAGGGAGGGGCCCCTTTTGGGAATGAGGGAAATGGAAATCTGGGACTGGGGAAAGTGTCCTGTCGAGCTTAACCCTGAAGGGATTTGTTCTTCAGGTACGAGGAACAGCAAATTCAGGAAAAAGTGGCGACCTTTCGACTCATGTTGCTGGAGAAGGATGTGAACCCTGGGGGCAAGGAGGAGACCCCAGGGCAGAGGCCAGCGTGAGTGTTGCGCTCTCCCTCGATGACTCTTGGACTCTACTCTGGCTGCTGGCTGCTGCTGCTGTCCTTTTCCTTACGTGGGACTTCCTCCCTGCTTTCGTCTGCCTTTCCCATGCCTTATTTGGCTCCTGCTTATACTTGTGTTCTGAATATGGCTCTGTCCTTTATATTTCCTTCAGACTTTTGCCCTTCTTTTCTCTAGGGTCACGGAGACTCACCAGTTGGCAGAATTAAATGAGAAGAAGAATGAAAGACTCCGTGCTGCCTTTGGCATCAGTGATTCTTACGTAGATGGCAGCTCTTTTGATCCTCAGCGTCGTGCCCGAGAAGCTAAACAACCAGCTCCTGAGCCTCCCAAACCTTACAGGTATACAAGGCCAAGAAACCACTGTCAGCTTCTTTTCTTGATTGTAAGCTCCTTGCTCTATTTTTGTCTTTTTGCGGGCTGGTTTCTTCCCAAACTCTTCAGATTTTGTTCTTCTGAAGTTGAGGTGCCCAAGAAAATTTGTCCAAGGGTTAGTCACAGTGGGTCACGCGTGTAATCCCAGCATTTTGGGAAGCTCAGGCGGGAGATCACTTGAGGCCAGGAGTTTGAGACTAGCCTGGGCGATGTAGTGAGACCCCGTCTCTACAAAAAGAAAAAAAGCTGAGTGGTGGCACATGGCTGTAGTGCAAGCTGCTTGGAGAGGTGGAGGCAGGAGGGTCTCTTGAGCCCACAAGTTGGAGGTTACGGTGTGAGCTGTGTTGCTGCCACTGCACCCCAGCTGAGGCAACAGGGCGAGACTCTTTTTTTATTTTTATTACTATTTTTTTTAGACTCTGTCTTAAAGAAAAGAAAGGAATGTTTGTTCTACCACCCATCTCTGCTGCTTTTCATTTTTCCCCAGCCTTGTTCGGGAGTCTAGCAGTTCTCGCTCACCAACCCCAAAGCAGAAGAAGAAGAAAAAGAAGAAAGATAGAGGACGGTAAGTTAGTTGGAAAGTGACTCTGATAGCCAGAGGACCAATCCTGTTGTGTACCTTTCTCTCTGGAAGTGGACAGTTCTGGCTTCCACAAAGCAGGAGATAGTTGTCAGGGAGGAGGGAGTTACCATTGAGGCCTCAGCTGGAAGAAATATCTGAGTTTCTCAGTGGGGAAGTGTTGAGTTTGCAGTTCTGCTAATTAAGGTTGGCCAGCAGCATTTTGGATTCTGGAATTTTCTTTTTCATTTTGAGGTTTGTTGACTTAAGGAGTTACTTGTACTTGTTGGAGAAGGAAGAAATAAGTCCTGGGCTTAGGTCTGGGGCATTAGTGCTATTAGGACGTTCAAGTGTTTCAGAAACCTTTTTAGGATTGTAAGTGGGAGGGCCAGGAAAGAAGCCAAGCAGAATGAGCTTGCTTTTGAATCCATCTTTAGCAGGTCAGAGAGCAGCTCTCCTCGACGGGAGAGAAAGAAAAGCTCAAAGAAGAAGAAGCACAGGTACGAGGTGGGAATACTTGAATGATTGGAGAAGGTTTGCTGAATTCAGGCAGAGGTGTTTCTTATGTTTTTTCTTCTCTTTTTTCTAACAGGTCAGAATCTGAGTCCAAGAAACGTAAGCATAGGTAAGAGCTCTTTAACTCATAGGGGGCGCAGTGGCATGTGGAGTGGTGATTTTTTTTTCTTGGAGTGAAGCTCAATTCCTTGATCTTTCTTGTGTCAACACTCCCTCTTTCCATTTCACTTTTGGTTTTATTTCCTTTTTTAAAGAAGTTACTTTTAACAACCTTTCCTTATTTCCCAGGTCTCCCACTCCAAAGAGCAAACGTAAATCTAAGGACAAAAAGCGAAAGCGGTGAGTGAATTTGTGGGGAATTTGCTTAGGAAGTAAGTGAACGCCACCTTAGTGGGAGGGAGTTGAATGAGTTATGTCCCTGATTGGTAAAGGGTTGAGGGATAGGTGAGGAGAATCCAGGGCAGGTACAGCAGTACCCTGAGCTGTGGTGGTGGTCTTCCTTCAGGTCTCGAAGTACAACACCAGCCCCCAAGAGCCGCCGGGCCCACCGTTCAACTTCTGCTGACTCTGCTTCCTCCTCCGATACTTCCCGCAGTCGGTAAGGGGTAGTCCAGGAGGAAGGGAGGGAGAGGGAATGATGGGTTAATTAATTTAATATTTATTGAGCGCCCACGGTGTGCTAGGCGCTGCACAGACCATTCGGAAGACACGGTCCCTGCCCTCTAGGAGCTGACAGGCTAAAGCAACAGGATGGACAGACATATACATTTCCCCTTCTCTTTTTTTTTTGTTTTTGTTTATTTGTTATTTTTGTTTCGTTCTGATGTATATGGACTGCCAGAATAGGGGGGGTGGTGGTTTGTTCGTGGTGTCTGGGGGAGGAAGGAATCCTTACCCTGGCTTCCTTAATCGGGGAAGGCTTCCTGAAGGAGGTGGGCTCAGAGGTGAGTTGTGAATGAAGCGGGTAGGGAGTGGGCTGGGTGGATGGTTTGGGGATGTTTGGGGGAGGTGAGTAAAGGGGTAGAGGGAGAACGCTCTTTGGGATTGTGTTGGGAAGAGAAGAACCAAAGTGGACTGTACTTGCATTTCAGTGAATGATTTGAGTTGTGCGACTAAAGGCTTTTTGGAAGAGGGTTGTCCAGTTAGGAAAGGTGGATGGGAGTTGGGGAGGGGGTTTTCTGTTCTCCCTTTGAGCTGATTTCCTTCCTCTCCCACGTCCTCAATTAACTCCTGCAGGTCTCGAAGTGCTGCAGCTAAAACTCATACGACTGCCTTGACTGGGCGAAGTCCTTCCCCTGCTTCAGGGCGACGCGGGGAGGGAGATGCTCCTTTCAATGAACCAGGTACTACCAGCACACAACGGCCTAGTAGCCCGGAGCCTGCTACGAAACAGCCTAGCAGCCCTTATGAAGACAAAGATAAAGGCAAGAAGGAGGTATGTTCCTGAGTGTGATGTTCATTGGGTTGCAAATGTATAGATTGAGGATAGACATGTGATGTGAAAGGGAGAGGTAATAACTTATTAAAATAAATAAATTCAGGTTTTTTTCCTGCATTCCTCTCCCAGTTCTCTTACTGTATCTGCAGAACTTTTAGTGTTGTTACTAGACTGAATTGTGAACCCTTTAGAATCAAATCTCACTGGATGTTAGGTTTTATATTGTGTCTTGTTTATACATAGATAGAACTGGAACAAACGTTGTATCTTATCTGTGTACTCCGTATGATGCCTCTAGTTTCTTCTCTTATTTCATTAAATGCTGGTCATGTCTCACCAAAACTTTTTAATCCATCGGGTTGCCACCAATAGTTTGAATGAAACACCGAAATAGTCTTCAGTAGTCTTCTGTTCTAATTTTAAGCATTAATCATTTCCTCTTGCTTTAGTGATTACAGTGTGAATTCTTGGCCTCTATCATCAATTTTCCATGTCATCCAGGGTTACCTTTCCAAATTACAAGTTGGTTGACCTCAGAAACTTAACTACTTCCTTATTGCTTTTGAATTATATTTAAGGCTTTTAATAATATGGTCTTTTTCTCGTTTCCTGTGCTCTATCCATCCTGGGCTGCTTTTTTACTCTTCACACAAATCACGTTCTCACATCTTTATTCATGCTGTTTCTTTTCCTTTAATAGAATTATTCTTCAAAGGTGAAGTTGCCATTCGCTTTAGGAAACTGCTTATTTTTCCATTTAAAGATTGTTTTTTTCCATTCTTATAACGTTTTGTAGTGATATTTGTTGAACGTAGTAGTGCATTAGTTATTTGCATTTTGTGTTTCTTTCAGTTTTAAGATTCTGACTATCCATATATTCATATGTTTTCACCACTGTGCTTTATATGATTCCTTGTTATTGAATGAAAGTGATCTCTTGTGGTCAGAGGGTGTGTAAAAGAAAAGTTATCATTGGAAAGGGTGTTGGGATCTTAGGGGTGATGTGAAGTTTTGGCGTTTATGAATCCCTATCCCTGATCTCTCTTCCACTCTTAGAAATCTGCAACTCGACCTAGTCCCTCTCCGGAAAGGAGCAGCACAGGCCCAGAACCACCTGCTCCCACTCCGCTCCTTGCTGAGCGACATGGCGGCTCCCCACAACCCCTTGCAACAACCCCCTTAAGCCAGGAGCCAGTGAACCCCCCATCTGAGGCCTCTCCAACTCGGGACCGTTCACCACCTAAGTCTCCTGAGAAACTTCCCCAGTCTTCTTCCTCAGAGAGCAGCCCACCATCCCCTCAACCTACCAAAGTTTCTCGGCATGCCAGCTCTTCCCCAGAAAGTCCTAAACCTGCTCCAGCTCCAGGGTCCCACCGAGAGATTTCTTCTTCTCCCGCATCTAAGAATCGCTCACATGGCCGAGCAAAACGGGATAAATCACATTCTCATACTCCCTCCCGTAGGATGGGGAGGTCCCGTAGCCCTGCCACCGCTAAGAGAGGGCGATCTCGGTCTCGAACCCCTACCAAGAGAGGTCATTCTCGATCCCGATCTCCCCAGTGGCGTAGGTCCAGGTCTGCACAGAGGTGGGGAAGATCTAGAAGCCCCCAGCGACGTGGCCGCTCTAGGTCTCCTCAGCGACCAGGCTGGTCTAGGAGCAGAAATACCCAGAGAAGAGGCAGGTCTAGGTCAGCAAGGCGAGGGAGGTCCCACTCTAGATCCCCAGCCACTAGGGGTAGATCTCGTTCTAGAACACCAGCCCGCCGGGGCAGGTCCCGCTCTAGAACACCTGCCAGGCGGAGATCACGATCCAGAACACCCACCAGGCGTAGGTCTCGGTCTAGAACACCAGCCCGGAGGGGCAGGTCTCGGTCTAGAACACCTGCTAGGCGCAGATCTAGGACCCGATCACCAGTACGACGCAGGTCTCGTAGTAGATCACCAGCCAGGAGAAGTGGCAGGTCACGCTCTAGAACCCCAGCTAGACGTGGCCGCTCACGCTCCAGAACCCCAGCCAGACGTGGCCACTCACGCTCTAGAACCCCAGCTAGACGCAGTGGTCGCTCACGCTCCAGAACACCAGCCAGGAGAGGGAGGTCTCGGTCTAGGACACCAAGACGAGGGAGATCCCGCAGTAGAAGCTTAGTTAGACGTGGAAGATCTCACTCTAGAACACCTCAAAGAAGAGGCAGATCTGGCTCATCTTCGGAGCGGAAGAACAAATCCAGAACATCTCAAAGAAGAAGCAGGTCCAATTCAAGCCCAGAAATGAAGAAATCTCGCATTTCTTCAAGGCGGAGCAGGTCTCTCTCTTCACCACGGTCCAAAGCAAAATCTCGCTTGTCTTTGAGGCGCAGCCTTTCAGGGTCTTCCCCATGCCCTAAACAAAAGTCACAGACACCACCCAGGCGTAGTCGCTCTGGATCCTCCCAACCTAAAGCTAAATCTAGAACGCCACCCAGACGCAGTCGCTCCAGTTCTTCTCCGCCACCTAAACAGAAATCTAAGACACCATCAAGACAAAGTCATTCCAGTTCATCTCCTCATCCTAAAGTGAAATCTGGAACACCACCGAGGCAAGGGTCCATAACAAGTCCCCAGGCCAATGAGCAATCTGTAACGCCACAAAGACGGAGCTGTTTTGAATCATCACCTGACCCTGAGTTGAAATCTAGGACCCCTTCTAGACATAGCTGCTCAGGGTCCTCTCCTCCTAGAGTGAAATCTAGCACACCTCCCAGACAGAGCCCATCTAGGTCATCATCTCCACAACCCAAAGTGAAGGCAATAATATCACCAAGACAAAGAAGTCATTCTGGCTCCTCTTCTCCAAGTCCTAGTAGGGTGACGTCGAGAACAACTCCACAGCGAAGCAGATCAGTATCTCCCTGCTCCAACGTGGAATCCAGATTGTTGCCAAGATACAGTCATTCTGGGTCCTCCTCACCAGATACCAAAGTGAAACCTGAAACACCGCCAAGACAAAGTCACTCAGGGTCTATTTCACCATACCCCAAAGTAAAGGCCCAAACTCCACCGGGGCCAAGTCTTTCTGGATCAAAGTCACCATGTCCCCAAGAGAAGTCTAAAGACTCACTAGTTCAAAGTTGCCCTGGATCCCTGTCTCTGTGTGCAGGAGTAAAATCTAGCACACCACCAGGCGAGAGCTATTTTGGTCTCTCATCTCTGCAACTGAAAGGACAATCTCAAACTTCACCAGACCACAGATCTGATACTTCAAGTCCAGAAGTGAGACAGAGTCACTCAGAATCACCATCTCTGCAGAGCAAATCTCAAACATCACCTAAGGGAGGTCGGTCCAGGTCTTCATCTCCAATCACTGAGCTGGCATCCAGATCTCCAATAAGACAAGATAGAGGTGAGTTGTCAGCGAGTCCTATGTTGAAATCTGGAATGTCTCCTGAGCAGAGCAGGTTCCAGTCTGACTCTTCTTCATATCCTACAGTGGACTCGAATTCTCTCTTGGGGCAGAGTAGATTGGAGACTGCTGAATCAAAAGAGAAAATGGCCTTACCTCCTCAGGAGGATGCTACTGCATCACCTCCTAGACAGAAAGACAAATTTAGTCCCTTTCCAGTACAGGATAGGCCTGAGTCTTCACTGGTATTCAAAGACACACCTAGAACCCCGCCAAGGGAAAGAAGTGGTGCTGGGTCATCTCCAGAAACAAAAGAGCAAAATAGTGCGTTGCCTACGTCAAGCCAAGATGAAGAGTTAATGGAGGTGGTAGAGAAGTCTGAAGAACCCGCAGGCCAAATCCTGTCTCATTTGTCTTCAGAACTTAAAGAAATATCCACAAGTAACTTTGAATCATCTCCTGAAGTAGAAGAAAGGCCTGCTGTGTCTTTGACTCTTGATCAGAGCCAGTCACAGGCTTCTTTGGAAGCAGTAGAAGTCCCTTCAATGGCCTCATCTTGGGGTGGGCCACATTTTTCTCCAGAACATAAAGAACTGTCTAACTCCCCACTCAGGGAGAACAGCTTTGGATCACCTTTAGAATTTAGAAACTCAGGCCCACTTGGTACAGTAATGAATACTGGATTTTCTTCTGAGGTTAAAGAAGATTTGAATGGACCTTTTCTTAATCAGCTGGAAACAGATCCATCTCTAGACATGAAAGAACAATCGACAAGATCCTCTAGACACAGCAGTTCTGAGTTATCCCCAGATGCAGTGGAAAAGGCAGGGATGTCTTCAAATCAGAGCATCTCTTCACCTGTGCTTGATGCTGTACCCAGAACACCCTCGAGAGAAAGAAGTAGTTCTGCATCTTCTCCTGAAATGAAAGATGGTTTACCCAGAACTCCATCAAGGAGAAGCAGGTCTGGGTCTTCTCCAGGACTTAGAGATGGGTCTGGGACTCCCTCGAGGCACAGCCTGTCTGGGTCCTCTCCTGGAATGAAAGATATACCTAGAACACCATCTAGAGGGAGAAGCGAATGTGATTCTTCTCCAGAACCGAAAGCTTTGCCTCAGACTCCTAGGCCGAGGAGTCGTTCTCCATCATCCCCAGAGCTCAACAACAAGTGTCTTACCCCCCAGAGAGAAAGAAGCGGGTCAGAATCATCAGTTGATCAGAAAACTGTGGCTCGGACTCCCCTGGGGCAGAGAAGTCGTTCGGGATCCTCTCAAGAACTTGATGTGAAACCCAGTGCATCCCCTCAGGAAAGAAGTGAGTCAGACTCTTCTCCAGATTCTAAAGCCAAGACACGAACCCCACTTCGGCAGAGGAGTCGGTCTGGATCATCTCCAGAGGTTGACAGCAAATCTCGACTATCCCCTCGGCGCAGTAGGTCTGGTTCCTCCCCTGAAGTGAAAGATAAGCCAAGAGCAGCACCCAGGGCACAGAGTGGTTCTGATTCCTCTCCTGAACCTAAAGCTCCAGCCCCTCGGGCCCTTCCCAGACGAAGCAGATCAGGTTCATCAAGCAAAGGCAGAGGCCCTTCTCCTGAAGGAAGCAGCAGTACCGAGTCCTCTCCTGAACATCCGCCCAAATCCAGAACTGCTCGCAGAGGTTCCAGGTCATCACCAGAGCCCAAGACCAAGTCTCGTACACCACCTCGACGTCGCAGCTCTCGATCATCTCCTGAGCTAACAAGGAAGGCCAGACTGTCCCGTAGAAGCCGCTCTGCCTCTTCCTCACCAGAAACTCGCTCTAGAACTCCCCCAAGGCACCGGAGAAGTCCCTCAGTGTCTTCCCCGGAGCCAGCTGAAAAGTCGAGGTCTTCACGCCGACGGCGCTCAGCTTCATCTCCACGCACTAAGACAACCTCAAGGAGAGGCCGCTCTCCTTCGCCAAAGCCTCGTGGACTCCAGAGGTCCCGTTCCCGCTCAAGGAGAGAGAAAACAAGAACAACCCGACGTCGAGATAGGTCTGGATCTTCTCAGTCAACCTCTCGGCGAAGACAGCGGAGCCGGTCAAGGTCGCGGGTTACTCGGCGGCGGAGGGGAGGCTCTGGTTATCACTCAAGGTCCCCTGCCCGGCAGGAAAGTTCCCGAACCTCCTCTCGACGCCGAAGAGGCCGCTCTCGGACACCCCCAACCAGTCGGAAGCGTTCTCGCTCACGCACATCACCAGCCCCGTGGAAACGCTCTAGATCTCGAGCCTCTCCAGCCACTCACCGGCGATCCAGGTCCAGAACCCCCCTGATAAGCCGACGTAGGTCCAGGTCTCGAACTTCACCAGTCAGCCGGAGACGGTCAAGGTCCAGGACTTCAGTGACTCGACGAAGATCCCGGTCAAGAGCATCCCCAGTGAGCAGAAGGCGATCCAGATCCAGAACGCCGCCAGTAACCCGCCGTCGTTCAAGGTCTAGAACGCCAACAACACGCCGCCGCTCCCGTTCTAGAACTCCACCAGTGACTCGCAGAAGGTCTAGATCCAGGACTCCACCAGTAACCAGGAGGCGATCTCGAAGCAGAACTTCGCCTATCACTCGCAGAAGATCAAGATCCAGAACATCTCCGGTCACCCGAAGGAGATCTCGATCTCGCACATCTCCGGTAACTCGAAGAAGGTCCCGCTCTCGAACTTCACCAGTGACACGCCGCCGCTCTAGGTCCCGGACACCTCCAGCTATTCGGCGCCGCTCTAGATCTCGAACGCCACTGTTACCACGCAAACGTTCTCGAAGTCGCTCCCCACTTGCTATCCGTCGCCGCTCCAGATCCCGTACTCCACGAACAGCTCGGGGTAAACGGTCCTTAACAAGATCTCCTCCAGCCATCCGCAGGCGTTCTGCATCTGGAAGTAGTTCTGATCGTTCACGATCTGCTACTCCTCCAGCAACAAGAAATCATTCTGGTTCACGGACACCTCCAGTAGCACTCAACAGTTCGAGAATGAGCTGCTTCAGTCGTCCTAGCATGTCCCCAACACCTCTTGATCGCTGCAGATCACCTGGAATGCTTGAACCCCTTGGCAGCTCTAGAACACCCATGTCTGTCCTGCAGCAAGCCGGTGGCTCCATGATGGATGGTCCAGGTCCCCGAATACCTGACCACCAGAGAACATCTGTGCCGGAAAATCATGCTCAGTCCAGGATTGCACTTGCCCTGACAGCTATCAGTCTTGGCACCGCTCGGCCTCCTCCGTCCATGTCTGCTGCTGGCCTTGCTGCAAGAATGTCCCAGGTTCCAGCCCCGGTGCCTCTCATGAGTCTCAGAACCGCCCCAGCAGCCAACCTTGCCAGCAGGATTCCTGCAGCCTCTGCGGCAGCCATGAACCTAGCCAGCGCCAGGACACCTGCCATTCCAACAGCAGTGAACCTGGCTGACTCTCGAACGCCAGCTGCAGCAGCGGCCATGAACTTGGCCAGCCCCAGAACAGCGGTGGCACCTTCGGCTGTGAACCTGGCTGACCCTCGCACTCCCACAGCCCCAGCTGTGAACCTAGCAGGGGCCAGAACCCCAGCTGCCTTGGCAGCTCTGAGTCTCACAGGCTCTGGCACACCACCAACTGCTGCAAACTATCCCTCCAGCTCCAGAACACCACAGGCTCCAGCCTCTGCAAACCTGGTGGGTCCTCGGTCTGCACATGCCACAGCTCCTGTGAATATTGCCGGCTCCAGAACCGCTGCAGCCTTGGCCCCCGCGAGCCTCACCAGTGCTAGGATGGCTCCAGCATTGTCTGGTGCAAACCTCACCAGCCCCAGGGTGCCCCTTTCTGCCTACGAGCGTGTCAGTGGCAGAACCTCACCGCCACTCCTTGACCGAGCTAGGTCCAGAACACCACCGTCTGCCCCAGGCCAGTCTAGGATGACCTCTGAACGGGCTCCCTCCCCTTCCTCTAGAATGGGCCAGGCTCCTTCACAGTCTCTTCTCCCTCCAGCACAGGATCAGCCGAGGTCTCCTGTGCCTTCTGCTTTTTCAGACCAATCCCGTTGTTTGATTGCCCAGACCACCCCTGTAGCAGGGTCTCAGTCCCTTTCCTCTGGGGCAGTGGCAACCACCACGTCCTCTGCTGGTGATCACAATGGCATGCTCTCTGTCCCTGTCCCTGGGGTGCCCCACTCTGATGTGGGGGAGCCACCTGCCTCTACTGGGGCCCAGCAGCCTTCTGCATTAGCCGCCTTGCAGCCAGCAAAGGAGCGGCGGAGTTCCTCCTCCTCGTCGTCGTCCTCCTCCTCCTCCTCTTCATCATCATCGTCGTCCTCCTCCTCCTCCTCCTCTGGCTCCAGTTCTAGTGACTCAGAGGGCTCTAGCCTTCCTGTGCAACCTGAGGTGGCACTGAAGAGGTGAGGGAGCTTGACTTTTAGAAATCTTCAGTGGGGGAGGTACTGGGGATGGGTTGGGGAGTGGGGAGGGAGAAACCATGTCACAGGTGCTTGGCTCTTGGAGGAGGTATGGGGACCTTGACCCTCAAGCTGGGGGTAGAAGAGAATGCTGGGGCAGGGGGCGGAGGGAGGAGGAATGGGACAGATAAAAGTCTCCGAAGGTTCATTCTCTAGAGGATAATGATAAGTTTTCCGTCTCTACAGAGGACAGAACTAGAGGAAATGGACTTAATTTTACAGCAGGAGGGATGGCAGTTAGACCTCAAGAGGAACTCCCTGGGCTGGAAGGATCTTCAGAGGTCATCCCATCCCTCTCCCTGCCTCCAGGCAGGACGGCCCCTTCCCCAGCCATCCTGCACTCACAGGGGCCTCCCCAAGCTGCGGCTCTCCGAGGAAGGAGACTACCCAGCTTCAGCTTCCACACCAGAGCCCAGAGGCCTTATTCCTCCATCAGGGACATTCTTGAGGTTTAACCTTGATCCCTTATGCTGCGGGCCCCAGCCTGTTGCTTCTGTTAGCAGAGGTTGGGTCAGCTCGCACCACTGCTCTCCAGAGAATTGCTGGCTCACGTGGCTCGGAGAGCTCCCAGCGCCTTTCTCAGGCACCCCTCCCCCCCACTGCCGTTCCTCCAGGCCAAGGAAGGTAGGGTTGGGGCTGGGGCAGCTTGTCTCCTTGTGACACTCCTCTCCTCCCACAGGGTCCCCAGCCCCACCCCAGCCCCAAAGGAGGCTGTTCGAGAGGGACGTCCTCCGGAGCCAACCCCAGCCAAACGGAAGAGGCGCTCTAGCAGTTCCAGTTCCAGCTCCTCCTCTTCATCTTCCTCCTCCTCCTCCTCCTCCTCTTCTTCCTCCTCCTCTTCCTCTTCTTCTTCTTCCTCCTCATCTTCCTCCTCCTCCTCGTCTTCCTCCCCTTCCCCTGCTAAGCCTGGCCCTCAGGCGTTGCCCAAACCTGCAAGCCCCAAGAAGCCACCCCCTGGCGAGCGGAGGTGAGTGCTGTCTTGCCTGAGTTGAAAGGTGGGTGGGAGAGTGACTTGTCCAGAGAAGGGGCCCTGGGGTGTGAGCTCCCCGCTGGGTGTCTCACGTGGCCTTGGGCATCTGGTTGTGGGGGAGGAGGCACTTGCTCTCCTCTCCCCATGCTCGTTGCACCCTGTTCTGGCGAAGGGCTGCGCCATCCACAGCGGCGCTCAGGCCAGGACCAGGGGGTCCTTGGTTTCTTCCTCTCCCTCCCTCAACACATAGCCTGTTCCCAGGGTTCTAGCTTTGTCTCCCTGTTGCTACTGCCAGGGCTCTGGTCTGGCCACCATCATCTTCTCCCGACTCTGTCCACAGCCTCCTCCCTGTCTCCCCGTCTCCACGCCATTCTCTTCCACATGTAGCCAGAGGGACCTTTCTAAAACGCACATCTGGCTACTTCCCTCCACTCCACAAATCCTTCGGGACGCCCTGTGGCCTGCAGGACAAAGCCCCACCTCTGCGGGAGTGGCGTGTGAGGCTCTTCACCAACGGGCCTTGCCCGCCCTGTGTTCTCCTCCTGCCCGCCCCCACACATGCCCTGTGCTCCAGCCACACCCAGCGCCTTGCAGTCTAAGGAGAGCCCATGCCTTTGGACATGCTGTTCCTTCTGCCTGGAATTTCCTTGTCCGCCTGGTGAACTCCTCGTTCTGCAAGACTCCGCTCAAAACAGCACCTTCGAGAAGACTGCCCTGCCCCTTCCCTGCCTTGCCCCATGTCCCCCTCCCTTGGGTCCCCAGAGCCACGCACATCCAGCCCTGCTTCCCACACACGGGGCCGTGCGTGCCTTTCTTCACCACTGAGCTCCTTCAAGGGCAGGGACTGTCTTTATCTTTGCATCCCCCGCTGCACCCTGTGCCTGCCCACTGGGCACTCGGTGGATGGTGTGCGGGCGGATGGGTGAGTGAGCGGACAAAGGTGGGTCTGAGGCTGGCCCTGTGTGGTGTGAGGTTTGGTGGTCAGGACCTGGGCGGGTGGTCCTGAGTGCTGGCCCGTGTGCTTGAAAGGGTGTGGTGCTATTGGGTCCCACTGTGTTCCCCAGGTCCCGCAGTCCCCGGAAGCCAATAGACTCCCTCAGGGACTCTCGGTCCCTCAGCTACTCGCCTGTGGAGCGTCGCCGTCCCTCGCCCCAGCCCTCACCACGGGACCAGCAGAGGTAAGGCCAACTGCAGGTGTCAGCACCCAGCCCTGTCTGGCCGCCACTGCTTTCTACAAAGAAGAAAGCTTTGTGGTTGTGGCTGTGTGGTGCCTGAGGTGGTGCCACCCTGTGGCCTGATGTCTGTCCTGTGTTGCAGCAGCAGCAGTGAGCGGGGTTCCCGGAGAGGCCAGCGTGGGGACAGCCGCTCCCCCAGCCACAAGCGCAGGAGGGAGACACCTAGCCCTCGGCCCATGAGACACCGCTCCTCCAGGTGCGTGTCCTGGAAGGCTGAGGCCCCCTTCCGGGAGCCAGTTGTGGTGGTGGTGGGTGGCGGCCCCATTTTGGGAGTGGCCCAGAAACTGGCCTTGAGGGCTGGGGTGGGAACTCCCTGTTGACCCATATCTTCTGTTGCAGGTCTCCATAAATTGTCTTTGGGGGATTCCACCACACCCAATGCTCTGGAGCCACAAGGAGTGTCCCTTCTTCCCCAGCAGAGCCGTGGGAGGGTCCTTGTCTGCTCTCCTTTGAACCTTGGCAGCCCTTGGATGGAGGGCTCCCTTTCCCTCCCTTTTTTTTTTCTTTGTTCCTGTGAAATGTTAATCTCCGTGAGTTCTTCCTGGTTCATGTGTTCTGGGGGGTTTGGGGTGGGAGGGAATGCAGATGGGAGTTGGGGGAGGGGAGGATACAGTTCAGGATACCCCAGCCTGGAGTCAGGGCCAGGGAGGCATGGCCCCACTTGTGTCCAGAAGTTCCCAGGGGTGATTGTGATGGTGGTTGGGACTGGAGGTTGTGTAAGGTGTTCTTGGAAGGAAGGGGCAGGAGTTGGAATTAGTTGGTCCCTACTGTCCCCCATGAGGTTGTGAACCCCTCCCCCCAACTTTTCATGTTTCTTAAAAGGCATTTTGGTTTTTTAAAATCTGTACAGCAAGAGCAACTTTTTCTGTCAAATAAAAATGAGAAATGCAGGAACTGGGTCTGTAGACTGTTTATTAAAGGTGTGTTAAGGGGGCAGCCACTTCCCTCCGTGATTACAGCCCCCAGCGTGGGTGGACCTGTGTGGGTCCGTCTTGGGGTTCCCTCATTGAACATGCTGTCAAACCAGGACACTGGCTCCAGCTTGTGTTTCTGCTCTTGGCCATCGTCCTCAGGACAAGAGGCCCCTGGGAGTGGACATGCAGGCTATGGGGGTGGGGGGCATTTAGAAGGAAAAAGGCCTAAAACTGGAATCTCTTGTCCCTGAGGCTGGCTCGGGTCTTTGTGTCTCTCCCAGTTCTTCCCTTTCCTCCCGCTGGCGTGGTTGGTGTGGCTGGCTAGCTGCTAACGATGGCTTGGGTCTCAGGACAACCCAGGTCCCCATGGTGCCTTTAAGCAGCAGGCTGGGCCAAGTTCTCAGCCAGGGTCTCAGGATCTGGGAGACAGGACAGCACAGGAACTGCCAAGCACAAGCCCCAAAAGGAGCCCACAGGGAGTGGGACCCATCCCAGGGAGGGGCGGGAAAAAGAGGCAGCAACCAGGCAGACTCCCAAATCTCTTTTATTGGGGGAAATGGGCCTCTTGGGGGTCCTCACTGCACGGCTTGTTCATTGGCACTGCTTCCCGAGTCCTGGGGCTTCATCACATCGGGCAGCTCTGGCGGGCTGGAAAACGGCTCGATGCACAGGGCCTCAAAGGTGTCATCTGTGGGGGAAGGAGCAGAGCTGCAGGGGGGTATCCCAACTCTTGCCCCAGCTGGGGCCTTGGTGTTCACGTGTGATCATCTGCAGCTTTGGGGATCTCCATGCGAACGCTCGTCCACACGGCTGTAGTCTCCACAGCACTGACCTCCCTGTTCCAGCTACCCCCGTGGCCCCACGGTAATGTCTCCTACCCCTGTGGGCCCAACCTGAAGGTCCCCAGCCCTTCCCACTGACCATGCTGGGGCCCCTTTCCTCATCTTCCACATCCACTAGTGAGTCTGAGGGCTGACCGGGCTGACCATCTGCAGCTAGCATCACCCTTCACCCAGAATATATCTCCTTGTTCCCTTCACACACTTTGGGAGGCCGAGACAGGCAGATCACGAGGTCAGGAGATCAAGACCATCCTGGCTAGCACGGTGAAACCCCATCTCTACTAAAAATACAAAAAAAAAAAATTAGCGGGGCATGGTGGCGGGCACCTATAGTCCCAGCTTCTCGAGAGGCTGAGGCAGGAGAATGACATAAACCCAGGAGGCAGAGCTTGCAGTAGCTGAGATCGCGCCACTGCACTCCAACCTGGGCGACACAGTGAGACTCCATCTCAAAAAAAAAAAAAAAAATCACACTAGACATATCTAGACTATTCCTCCCCTGCTTAAAACCATCCAGTGGCTTCCCATCATGACCTGAATACCATCAAGTCCTTGCCGTCTGTCTCTCCCTCTGCCTCCCACGCTCTCAGGCTCTGGCTCTCTCTGTTCTGTAAGTTCTTTCCTAACTCAGACCTTCGCACTTGCTGGTCCCAGCACTCGGAATGGCTGGCTGCTTCTGGACTTTCAGGGTCCAACTCAGGTCACCACCTCAGATGAACCTCCAGTCCACGCACCCCCAAAAGTCAAGACATCCTGACACTCTGGGCGTAGGGGCACTTACCACCGGACAAACTGCCCTTCTGACTGGCTCCAGGAAGGCAAAGGCCTTCCCTGTCTTGTCCGTACTGTCACCCCAACACACAGCAAACAAACCCACAGCTTTTCTCCTGTGCTTTCTTCCAGCTAGGAGACCCATCTCTGCTTGGCTCAGGGTTCTCAACTGATCAGGCATCCCAGGGAAAGCTGGAATGCCTGATCACAGTTGTGGCGGTCACAACTGGGGAGGTGGGGTGCTCCAGCGCTATCTAGTGGGTAGAGGCCTGGGATACGGCTCCGTGTGCTATGGTGCACAAGGCAACCCACACAGCAATCCAGCCCAACGTGCCCACTGTGCCGAGGTTCAGAAACTAATGCATCTTCCAAGCCACAAACCTGTGACAATTCGTGCCTTCACTACCTCCCTCATTCTTTTGTGATGAGCCGGGACAATGCCCTTTAACATTTGATTTGAAATACTCATCTTGAGTGGTAAGCTTGGGGGAGGGGAGAGGCGGAGGGTGGGGCACCCATTCAAGGCCTGAGAACAACATGATGACGGGTTGAGCTGCACCCAGAAGTGTGTTTCTGCAAGCAGTCCATGGGGAAGCAAAGAGCTGACAGCCCATGCTGTGCCCCCTATCAAGACAGCCATCACCTGCAAGAGGGATGATGTGACCTGGGCTCCGGAGTCACCACCACATTCCATGCCATATTAGGGGTTGTGGGAGAAAAACAAGTCACCTTCCTCAGCCTTGATTTTCTCATCTGCAAAATGGGTCTATCAGTATCTTCCAAGTCACAGCAAACCTCTAGGGGTACCACTGTTGAAATTAGAGAAAGGGACACTTCTGGGGGAACGCAGCCCAGCTTCGGTTCACGAAGCAGACCAGATATGCTCTTGGCACTCCCTTGCTCTCTTCAGACAGGCACCCCTGGGCCAGGCACCGAGGCTCAGGCCTGTAATCCCAGCACTTTGGGAGGCTGGGATGGATGGATCGCCTGAGGTCAGGAGTTTGAGACCAGCCTGACTAACATGGTGAAACCCCATCTCTACTAAAAACACAAAGATTAGCTGGGCGTGGTGGCACGTGCCTGTAATCCCAGCTACTCAGGCCACTGAGGCAAGAGAATCGCTTGAACCCGGGAGGCGGCGGCTGCAGTGGGCTGAGATGGCGCCACTGCACTCCAGCCTAGACAACAGAGTGCGACTCTGTCTCAGAAACAACAACAAAAAAATGCACCCATGTACAAGGCACGACCTGTGTCTATGCCAGCCCTGCATCTGACTCTTAACATCACCATCTGGGCAGAAAGCCCACAGAAAGGCTCTGAAGCTTCCCATCTGTTGGGCACTGGCAGCAGGCCAGACGTGGGGTGCATGAGGACTCAACACCACCTTGCTGTGAAGCCAGTCTCATCACACCCCTTTAAGGAGAAGGGAACACTGGGGCCAGGAGGGGCAGGAGGGCAAGGTAGCTGGCCAGAGGATATAGCTGCTGAGACTGAGGCCTAGCCTGAACTTATGGAACGGAAAGGTGGAGCTAGGACTCTACTCTTCCTCTTCAGCCTTTGCTATGTTCCCTTACAGGCAGAAAAATAAGAATTCCTTACAACTTTATCCAAGTTTTCTCAGCCATCCACACAGCTGCTGGGTCCACAGCTGTGAAAACACAGCTCTATAACCTCTCTTCAAGTTCCTAGAGACAAAATATTTTAAATCTCCCCTCCCTTTCTCTTGGGTGGAAGAAGATATCTTGGCGAGTAGTAAACCACTCCCTAATCCCCAGGTTTCTAAAGCTTGGGCAGGGGTGGGGTATGGCTGATGGAAGCCCAGGCTCTGGATCTGAATCCTAGATGTGGCAGTCACAGCAGATGACCTAACCTCCCCAGGCTCACTTTACTGAACCTGAAAACTGGCAAAATCCAAATCTCAGCCACACAGAGATGCAGAGGGATTCGGTGATACACAGCATAGAGCCTGGTATGATGTCTGACTCCAGCAAGGGCCCGGCAGTCAGCATCCTAACCGTGGCTCCCTACGTGACTGCTGGTAAGCCTGTGTCCTCATCTGCAGAACATGGATGATGGTATGTGGACCTCCCAGGGCTACTGAGAGGATGAGACAGGGCAGTGGAAGCCACACACAGAGTAACATGCAGAGCACGGAGCCAGGCACTCACTCAGCCTCCTGTAAATGTGAGCTGGCTTCGCGAAATAAGCTTTGGTTTCTGTAAGCATCTCATTTGGTTGCTTCTTTTTTTAAAAAAAAAATGAGGAAACAAACACATTGTGAAAGGATATTGCCAGCCCTTTAGGCACGAGGAAGACACTGCCCTGAAGGCTTCAACTCCAGGCTCCCTGATGACCCTCTTTGGAACAGTGTTCCCAACCTGCTTGGCTACCACCCAGCCCAGTGGGTGGTGGGCCTCTCACCTGCCCGGAAGGCCAGCCCCACTGTGGCTGGGGCCTGTGGCCGTGCTGTTTGACTGGTGAAGCCACACTCGCCCAGTGTCTTGCCATCATCCAAGAGTTGGTCATCCTGAGGAGAGAAGCAGGATCTTGGGAGAGGCCCTACGTGGGGCAAGTCCCAAAGACTTCTGACCAGCAACTACACGGGAAGTCAGAGGAGGGAAGAGAGAGTTCCCTCAGTGTGGCCCAGGACCACCACGCTGCTTGACAAATACACAGATTCCAGGGTTATATCCAAGAACTTCTAAATCAAAACCTCCCAGGGTGGGACTTGAGAATCCCGTTTTATCCAAATTCTCCAGGCAAATCTAATTTGAGGAGCCACTGAGCTATCTGGAGATAGGCAGACCTGGCTTTCAATCCCAGCTCCGTCACCCTGGACTAGGCATTTGAACATTTTTTTATTTTAGAGACAGGGTCTCGCTATGTTGCCCAGGCATGCAGTGGCACAGACCCAACATAAGCGCTATCATAGCCCCCTCCAGCTTGGAACTCCTGGGCTCAAGCAATTCTCCTGCCTCAGCCTTCAGAGTAGCTGGGACTACAGGACCATGCCACCACGGCTGGCTGGTAGTTGAGCCTTTTGATGCAAAGTTTCCTCATCTGTAAACTAGGAATTACCAGAATTCTCAATTCGTAGGGCCACCAGAGGGTTTCAATGAGCTAGGAAGAAACATAAAGCACTAAGTAGACATGTGGCACACGGGACATGCACAGGCACGGTCATTTAATATTTGCTAAGTCCCAGTAGTTATGAGTGAGGAAAGGCCTTTAGAGACCATGGGAGCTGAGGCTCTGAGCCTGGAGCTAAAAGTCAGTTTCCCAGTTTCCACCTCTAGAATCTGAACAATGCACTTGGGCGACAACCTCACAATGTTGGGAGACGTAAATCAGAGGCTGATGCATCTGATTCCCCAATGCAGACCCCAAACCCCAAGCCATTCTCACTGAATAATCTCAGTTCGTTTGCAAGGGGAAAGGGGGCTTCTAGTACATCAGCAGGAGGTCGGGCGGTAATAACAAACGGTTGCTTGGTGAAGAACGAGTGGGACCTGACTTTCTTTGCATTAACTGAGTCCCCAACCCTCCACCCGAAGGAGTGTCCGGGGGGACAGCGTGATTCCGATGGGCCTGCGAAGAAGGGTGGGGATTAAGGGGTCGTGGTTCGAACCCTGGCGCTGCCAATGACCTTTGGCTGGTTAAGCGACCAAGCCGAACCTCAATTTCGTCAACTGCACGGCGCGGGCGATACCGTTGCAGGGGTTGGATGCCACGGTGCCCTCGGCGCCCGGGGCCCGGCACGAGGTCTAAACATCGCCCCCGGACCGGAGATCCCCGCGGCGAGCGCAGCTCGCGCTTCACCCGCACAACGGATGTCCCAGTCCCGCGGCTCGGGCGCCCGCAGGCGTCGCCGGCCGCTACTGTTTACATCGCGGACAGCGTAGGCGTCAGCCCCGTGCCCGGCGCCGGGTACCCGTTCCCCTCGGCCCGCCCGCGGGACCCACCTTGTACAGCCGCTGCTCGTCAGGAGGCCGCTTGAGGATGCCCTCGACGATGCGCTTCAGTTCGAACACCGTGCTGGACTCCTTGGCGTCCGTGAAGATGGTGGTCTTGTGGCGCCGGATCATGAGGAACACGTCCTGGGGGCGGCGGGCCGGCGTGAGCACGAAGCCCGGGACCCCCGCGCGGCCCAGCCGCCCCCCGCCGCCCCCGGCCCGGCCCGGCCCGGCCGCCCCTCCCCCACGCCCGCTCACCATCGCGGCTGCTGCCTCTCCCCTCGACGCGCCGGCGCAGCCGCGCTCCGCCCCGTTCCCGGCAGCCCGCGCGTGGCCCAGCATGCCCCGCGCCGCCTGACCTACCCCGGCGCAGCCCCGCCCCGTGCCGCCCCGCAGCCGCCGCCATTTTAAGTGATCTGGAAGCGGGCGGTACCGAGGGGTGTGCGGCGGCCATCTCGACGGCGGGGATGGCCGTTGGAGGCGGTGGCGCCGTCTCGGGAGTGGCAGAGGGGAGGTCCCCGTGTTGGTGCGGTCCGGCGGGCTCCAAGCTCGGGCACACCGAGCTCGGGGCCGCCTTGTCGCGGGGTAGTCGTGGCCGCCATCTTGGGCAGGCTCCGCATTTGGGGTCTTCTGGCCGCCGTGCTGGGGACAGTCACCCCCGCTCCCTGACCCGGGCTGGATGCGAGGACTGTCGCCGCTCAGAGGGGCTTATGACCTGTGAGGAGTCCTGGGGGCTGCTGTTGGGCTTAGGGATGGCCGGGCGAACTCCTTGGGCTAGAAGAGGAGGCACGGGAGCGGTTGGCGACCGCTCTCCGCAGGAGGAGGGAAGGGGCAGCTCCTTGCCCCAGGAGCCCTGGGCGCCTGTCCGCCTTCCTGCTTGGCTGCATTTCGGCTCTGAAAAGGCCTAGAGACTTGATTCTCCTGGCTGGCCGCTCTTTCCACCAAGGCCCTGTTTCCTGAATGCTGGACACTATCCTGCATCGCCCCAAGTTGCGTTTACATGAGAGTGAGGGCCCCCCACTTGACCTCTCCCTTGCAGAGACACCCCAGGCTGGGTCGTGCTGGGCGGGTGTCGGAGGCGGCGTTCGAGAGATGAGCCAGAGGGTGGCCCTGGACGCCAAACCGCCCTGCAGTCCTCCGAGCTGCGCTTTGAGGGCTGTTGAGAATGGGGTGGAACGTGGAGGTGCGATTGCTGCCGCGGCATCTAGAGTGGCTAAGGAGCAGCCCTGGGCTCCGCTGCTGACTGCGGCCATGGGCCGTTAACCTCATCAAAGCCCAGTTTCCTCCTGTTGTAGATGGGAGAGGAACAGTTTTTGAACTGCGTAGAACCTCGGCAAGTCAGCGCTGCATTTGTGTTTTCTAAGCTGTAATTCTAGTTATTGCTACTTTTGACTTGTGGAATGTGGCTCCTCCCTGGGGAGTCCTCCAAAGTCCCTTCCCTCGTGTGACTTCCTTCACTGCGGTTCACTGCAGCCCCTACCCCCGCTCCCAGGGTCCTCAGCATCGCAGTCCCTGCAGAACCTGTCTCTTCTTCATGACTTGAGTCATGAGGCATTGGACAGGTAATTGCTGGGAAGAGCTCTTGGCCAGGCTAAAATTTCTTTCTCAGTCGCAGTGTCTGGCTGGGCGCGGTGGCTCACGCCTGTAATCCCAGCACTTTGGGAGGCTTAAGGGGGTGGATCACTTGAGCCCAGAAGTTCAAGACCAGCTTGGCCAACAAGGTGAAACCCTGTCTGTACTAAAAATACAAACAAAATTAGGTGGGCACGGTGGCGCACGCCTGTGGTCCCAGCTACTCGAGAGGCTGAGCCAGGAGGATTGCTTGAGCCCGGAGGCGCAGGTTGCAGTGAGCCGAGATCGCGCCACTGCACATCGCCTAGCGACAGAGTGAGACTCTGTCTCCAATTAATTAATCCCAGTGTCTTTACGTACATAGAACTGGCAACTTTAAATCCTGTGCTTCTGTGGAGGGAGAGCGAAGGAAGAGTGTGGACAGTGGGGGCCAGGAAGTTCTCAGGTAGCCCAGCAGCCCACGCAGAAGTCAAGGGGTGTGTAGGTACAGGAGGGGCCGTCTCCACAGGGAGACGCCTGGATCCATACTCCATTCAGGCTTCATCTGCAGAGACCAGGGGTGGACACCTCGTTTGTGGGGGCCGTCACAGCTGATGCCCCAGCTCAGGATGTCCACCAGAAACCAGGAGTCACCATCCTCTTAAGGTTGGTGCCTGTCCTCCAGAGAGCATATCACTGGGTTCAAACCCCAGCTCCTACCGGCAAAGCCCGGGGCTTCCACCTGGGTGTTCCCATCCATGAAGCGGGGATACACAGTGTGGAGCCCTTGGGAGGTTGGGGAGTGTGCCTGCCCTCACCGTGCATCAGCTCATAAATACAACAACAATTGCCTTCACGTGCTGATGCTCAGTGAGCAGTGGCACAGTTCCCCAGCTGGCGCAGTGAATGGTGCCTGTTTGCTGTCAGAGGTCACCTGGACCCAGCACGAGTCCTTGCCCCCAGAGGGGGTCTCCACACACCCCACGACGCTGTCCTCCCTGTGGGATAACTACACGAGGAGATGGCAGGCCGTCGTGTCATTCAGTGCAGCGATACCTCCTGCGGTGGGAATGGGGTCAGGAGGGATTTTCCCGGAGCTGGGCCACTCGCTGGCCTAGCCTGGGGTCTCCACTTTTGGAAGTGTGGTCTTGTGGGGTCCAGGTTCTCCTTAAGGGCCTTTACAAGGAATGGGAGCGTCCAGTGGTGGAGAGGAGCTGGCTGGCTGCGCCTGCTACTCCACACGGGAATGTCCTCCTGGGCTCCTCTCTACAACTGGCCTTCACCTCTCCGCCTCACAGATTTCACTCGGAGAATCCGCCTTGCAGCCTGTCTTCTGCTCTCTCCCGTCTACCTTTTGTTTTTTTTTGAGACGGAGTCTTACCCTGTGTCCCAGGCTGGAGTGTAATGGCGTGATCTTGGCTCACTGCAGCCTCTGCCTCCCGGATTCTCCTGCCTCAGCCTCCCGAGTATCTGGGATTACAGGCATGCACCACCATGCCCGGCTAATTTTTTGTATATTTAGTAGAGATGGGGTTTCACCATGTTGGCTAGGCTAGTCTCGAATCCCTGAGCTTGTGATCCACCTGCCTCAGCCTCCCAAAATGCTGAGATTACAGGCGTGAGCCGCCACGCCCAGCGTCTGTCTACCTTTTATTCCCATCACTCCCCACCCCAGACAGGGTGTTGTGTTATGATGGGGAAGGCCCTTGTGTCTTTTGGGTGTGTTAGACCTGGGAAACAATCTGTCTTCTCCTTTCATGTGCCCCAAAGCAGGACTCCAATCTTCCCCAGGCCTTTCTGATTGGGAGTCTTAAGACCCTCCCCAGAGAGGGCCCCACCCTGTTCCCTGGGAAAGGAATGCTGACAAAACCCTACAGGACGGTTTGGAGACAGGGTTAGTTCAACTTGTGTGTGTCCCCAGAGGGTGACACCACAGGGATGAATGGGAGCTCCAGGCCCCTCCCCAGCACCTCAACCTGCACATTGCTTCATCTGGATCCTTTGTAACATCCTTTATAATAAACCAGTGAAGGTGTTTCTCTGAGTTCTGTGCGTCACTCTAACAAATTAGTTGACCCCAAAGAGGAGAGTCATGGGAACGCCAACCTGAAGCCAGTCAGTCAGACGTTCCGGAGCCCAAACTTGCGAATGGGGAATGGGGAGGCAGTCCTGTGAGCCCCCACCTGTGGGACCTGAGGCTGGCGCTGGGCAGATAGTGTTGGAATTGAGTTGAGGACACCCTGCTGGTGTCCAGTGCTTAGTGTGTGGGGAAAAAACCCCCACAACTGTTGGTCACAGGAGTCTTTTGTGTTGATGATTGTGGTTTTGGTGTGAGAGTGTTAAGGACCTCTGCTTACCAGGCCTCTGGTTTAATAAAACAACCACAGTGACTCCATCTTAAAATGTGTAGCTAAGCACTCACAAGGCATCTATAAGGTTCATGCTGTCTGAAAACAGCCACATTCTTTTTGTTTTTGAGACAGGGTCTCCTTCTGTCACCCAGACCAGAGTGCAGTAGCCTGATACTGGCTCAAATAATTCTCCCACCTCAGCCCCTCGAGTAACTGGGGCTACAGGCATGCACCACCACATCCGGCTAATTTTTGTAGTTTTTGTAGAGATGGGGTTTCACCGTGTTGCCCAGGCTGTTCTCAAACAGCTCAAGCAATCCTCCTGCCTCAGCCTCCCAAAGTGCTGGGACTACAGGCATGAGCCCCCACACCCAGTCTAAAATAGCCGCATCTTAAGCTGGCCGCCAATTATGATTACAAAATGTGTATGGCCATACAGGACTTCTCCCAGAAGGCCCGTAGAATGTCCACACGTCCTGAGAATGCAGCGCACTTTACTAAGATAGTGTCAGTAAGCAGGCTAAGACAGAGGATGCACGGTCACTGATGGCACCAATAGCTCTGACCTTTAGTGAGCACATATCTGCACGTTCCAGGTTTATTTACTGCTCCTTGTAGTTTCTCTTTTTTTTTTTTTTTTTTTATGAGACAAAGTCTCACTCTGTTGCCCAGGCTGGAGTACAATGGTGTGATCTGGGCTCACTGCAACCTCCGCCTCCCGAGTTCAAGTGATTCTCCTGTCTCAGCCTCCTGAGTAGCTGGGATTACAGGTGCGTGCCACCACACCTGGCTAATTTTTGTATTTTTAGTAGAAACGGGATTTTACCATGTTGGCCAGGCTGGTCTCGAACTCCTGACCTCAGGTGATCCACCCTCCTCGGCTTCCCAAAGTGCTGGGATTACAGGCGTGAGCCACTGAGCCCGGCCTGTAGTTTCTTATAAGCAGAGACACTAACCAAAGACGGTGAGTTCTTCCTCCTGCTCTCTGAGCACGCCTGCTCTGTGATGGAATCCTTTCTAATCAACTTGCTTCTCTCACTGTGCTCTGTGGCTCACCTTGAATTCCTTCCTGCGTGAGATCCAAGAACCCTCTCTTGGAACCCTGTCTTGGGGTCTGGATTGGGACCCTCTTTTCTGGCAACAAGAGTAGAGGAAAAACACAATTTGAGAGAGATTTTCCCTACACACAGATCTTGCTCTGTAGCCCAGGCTGGAGTGCAGTGGCGTGATCTTTATGGCAGCCTTGAAATCCTGGGTTCAGGCGATCCCACCTCACCCTCCCAAGTAACTGAGACTGCAGGCACGGGCCACCATGCCTGGCTAATTTAATTTTTTGGAGAGATGGGGGTTTCACTATGTTGCCCAGGCTGGTCTCGAGTTTCTGGCTTCAAGCAATCATCCTGCCTTGGTCTACCAAAACATTGGGATTACAAGCATCAACCACTGTGCCTGGTCTACTTTTTTTGTTTTTGTGTTAATACGTAGTAGTTATTCACGACCGTGCGTTAGTAATGTGCCTTATTTGTAGAGTGTTTTATAGCTACTTTTGTCCCCATAAGGGATGTGACATAACTGTTAGGAGTGTGGGATTTGAGTTCAAATCTGTCTCCACTACTTACCAGCTGTGGGCCTGTGGCCAAGTTACCTAACCTCTCTGGGCCTGTTTCCCCTTCTGTGAGATGAGAAGAGTATCTCCTTCGAGGGCTATGAGGTCTGCTGAGAGCATGTACATGCCTGGCACAGTGCACATACTCAGCGGGCATAACGACCACCTTGGCCGACATCTGGACCCCCAACAGCCACGGGAGTGCAGGTGTTATCAGTTCAGATTACGGAGAGGGAAGTAGGCCCCATCCTGTGGAGGTCAGTTGCACGGGGCTGACAAGAGCTGCCACTTGTCTGGCCCCACAGGCCATCATGCCAGGAGCGGGCCAAGAGGACGGGTGTGGGGAGGCTGCCCTTTTGGGGTGGGAGGGAGTGGAGAGAGTGGAGGACCTCTGCTTTTCCCAGAATCAGACCACGTGGGCTGGAGTCCCAGTCTACCAACCTTGCCGGCGGTGTGACTTTTGGGACTTGTTTTTCTCATCTGACAAATGGGGACAAGCCACCTCACGGAGCCTCCTGTGGGAATTCAATGAGCTGATGGAATAAAGCCCTCCCTCTGCACGGTGTCTGGTGAGGGCTTGACGAGGGGCCGTGATTTCTTCTCATTAATGATCCTCCCTTCCCTGCCCGGCTCCACTCCCTTCTGCCTCCTTAGCTGGGCCTGCAGCCTTTTGCAGGCTCGCCTGCCATAGCCATGCCCCGTCGTCCTGGGCACCTGGTGCCTGATGACCACACCAGTGGTGGCCAAGCTGTACTGCAGCATGGTCTGTTCTCCACCTGGGGGACAGAGAAGCCTTGAGCACCCTCCCTGCCCCACCTGGCCTGGCCCAGCCGTGACCATCTAGTACAGCCCACTTCCCTGGCTCCCCAGGAGGAAAGGGGAGGGAGGCGATGCTCAGGCCTGTGCCTGGACCTAAAGGGGCTGCGCCTTTGAAGTTTACCTTCCCTTATCTTCCCTTCCCTTCTGCTGATAGCCCCTGTCAGCTCCAGAGTAGGTTTTGAATTTTCCAGGTTTTGTTTCTTTTCCTTCTGCAGCTGTGGAAACTGACCTCTATCTATTGGAACGGGTGGCCCTGGCTCTGGAGACAAGGACATGGCAGAGAGGGGACAGGATGCCAGGCACCAGGCTGGAAGGGGACCCCAAGGGTGGGCAAGGACCTGCACGTGGGCTAGCTGTTGGCGTCTGGGTGCAGGTGTCAGTAGGGTGGCCTGGGCTCTAGGCTCACCCTGGGAGTGAATGGTGGCCAGACAGAATGAGAGCAGAATCTGGGCCTGCCCCGGGGCTCCTGACCCCTCCTGGGCCGAGGGCCTGATGCCAAGTGCCCAGCCTCTTGGAGTATGTGGGGAGGTGGCCGCGCTGGCCAGCCCACCTTTCCCACTGGGACACCTTCATCACAGTGGGGCAAAATCTATATTAGTTTTTATTGCTGTATAACAAGTCAGCACAAATGGAGCAGCTTAAAGCACACATTTATTAAGTCACAACTTTGTAGGTCAGGAGTGGCTCAGCTAGGTTCTCTGCTTAGGGTCTCTTTAGGTTGAAATGAAGGGATTGGCCGGCGGGGCTCTTATCTGGAGGCTGGGGAAGAACTTACTTCCCACCTCCTTCAGGGTGCTGCCAGAATCCAGTGTCTGAGGGTTCTGATTCCCTGCCGGCTGTCGGCGGGGGCTGCTCTCAGCTCTTAGAGGCTGCTCATGGCTGTGGTCCCCGTGTCCTCAAAGCCAGCTATGGAGGATCTCCCTGGTGTCAAATCTCTGTCATGCTGTGAATCTGACTTTCTCCAGAAAAAGATGGGCACACAGGCCAGATGGGCAGCAATTGGTTTGCCCATCGCTGCATGCCTTGCGCCCAGCCCTGGCCAGGGCCAAGAAAAGTAAATACAAGCCAGGAAGGGAGTGGGGAGTGTGACTCCCTGGGACTCATGGCAGATCCCTGGATGAGGGTTGTTGGAGTCAGATCTGGTGAGCCCCAAAGAGGAGAGGAGGCAGGAGGTGGTGGGTGGGGGGTGGGGTGGCCTTTAGCTTTTTTAGGCATCTTGGCCTCGAGGCAGAAGGGATGTGGGGTATGGGCAGGTGCCCGGATGAACCAGGAGGCTGAGGGACCCCAGCAGCTGGCTCCAGGTCAGCCTCACCGGCTAGCATTAGAAGCTGACGCGAGCCTGAATCCAGGGGCTATATGTGGCCACATTGGTGTGGACACCTGGACGGCTGGGCAGGGCACAACCCTTGCCCCAGCTCACCACGCCCACCAGGACCCAGCTCCCAGACTGCAGGCAGGTCAGAGGTCCCCCAGAATCACCCTGCAGGAGAAAGAGGAGCCTAGGTCCCAGCCCTCCCAGGACTTCAGTTCTCAGGGCTCCAGACCCCTGGGGTGGTGCCTCTAGGTTGGAGGCCAGGATCCTGAACCTGAGTTGGGATGTCCTGGGTCCTGGAGTTCAGGGAGGGAGGGTGCTGGGCACAGGGATGGGACTCCGGAGGCTGGGGAGGCTGGGTGCACACCTGGCAGGCGTCCTTGTGGCCCTGGGTGTAGCCGGCACACAGACTCCCAGGCAGCAAAATGCGCTCAGCCTGGGGCACGTCCGCGCCCACGTGGTAGAGGCCGTCGCAGGTGCGCGAGTCCAGCAGCGGCACCCTTACTCCTTGTAGCGGTCGCCCCACTGGGAGGGGCACTGGGGGAAGAGGAGGAATCTGAGAGGCAGGCGTGGAGCGGGGGCCAGTGGCAGAAGCTGAGCTCTGAGTGAGAGGAGGTTTTGTTCCCTAGAAGCCGCCCTGGGTCCTGGATTGGAGCAGTGAGGGGCTGGGATTTCCAGTCAGATGGAGGAGGACGTGGGGGCTCCCGGATGCCTCGGAGCCCCGCCCTCCTGCCTTACCTCCTGGGCGGAGGCTGCCCCAGCCGGTGACCCAGCATGGTGTGCCGGGCGACGGGCGGGCGCCGGGCACGGGCAGGCAGACGGGTTGGACGCGAGCGCTCAGGGGCACCGGGCGACGCAACTGCAGCAGTGCCAGGTCGCCGCGGGCCCCGTCCTCGGAGTAGTCCGGGGGCAGCAGCACCCGTCGCACAGGCACCGAGAGCGTGCGGGGCGAGGTGGAGCCCAGACGCAGCGCCCCCAGGCGCACGCGGTACTCAGCTGGCAGTGCCCTCCTGCAGGACAGGAGCAGGGGACTACTTCCAGCACCGGGTCCTCGACCCCCTCCAGCCCGCCTCGACCCCAACGCCTCTGCCAGGCCACACCCGGTCCTCTGCGGGCCTTGCCTTCCTTGCACAGCCCGCCTGGGCCCTCGGTGAGCACTGACCTGGGGAAGCAGTGCGCCGCTGTCAGCACCCACTGGGGGGCGATGAGCGACCCCCCGCACACGTGTGCTCCACGATGCTGGATGCTCGCCTGCCACGGCCACTCTCCGTCCCGGCCATCCCGGCCCCCAACGATCCGACTGGACACGCGGGGCTGCCCGCAGGCTACAAAAGGACCAGGGGCGGTGAGGGTTGGCTGAGGACCTGGGGCCTGGGAGGCAGGTGTTGGGGGGGAGACACGGGGCCGAGGTCCAGGAGGGGCTGACTCGGGTGGACTCCGAGGCTTCCTCACCTGCAGACTTCCTTCCCTGAGTCCCAGCAGCTCCTGGAGGAGGAAGCAGGGAAGGGACCAGATTATAGATTTGGTGTCAAATAACGGAGTTGGAGGGGAGGCCAGAGATGAGGAAGGAGGGTGAAACATAATGTTGCCCTGACATTGCGCAAGGCTTTCGTGCCGTCTGTTATCTTATTTAACCCTCCCCAGAGCACTGTGAAGGTGCAGGGGGGAAGGGTGTATGAGCATGACACCGACAAGCACATCGAGGTGTGGTGAGGTCAAGGTCAGTGGCAGAGAGGATTGAGCCCTTGGAATCAAGATTAGAAAGCCCAAGAGTGCTCCGGGGCTCCCTCTCCCTCTCCCTCTCCCTCTCCCTCTCCCTCTCCCTTTCCCTCTCCCCTTTCCACGGTCTCCCTCTCATGCCGAACCCTCTCCCTCTCTTTCCACGGTCTCCCTCTCATGCCGAGCCGAGGCTGGACTGTGCTGCTGCCATCTTGGCTCACTGCAACCTCCCTGCCTGATTCTCCTGCCTCAGCCTGCCCAGTGCCTGCGATTGCAGGCGCGCGCCGCCACGCCTGACTGGTTTGCGTATTTTTTTGGTGGAGATGGGGTTTCGCTGTGTTGGCCGGGCTGGTCTCCAGCTCCTAACCGCCAGTGATCTGCCAGCCTAGGCCTCCCGAGGTGCCGGGATTGCAGACGGAGTCTCCTTCACTCAGTGCTCAATGGTGCCCAGGCTGGAGTGCAGTGGCGAGATCTCGGCTCGCTACAACCTCCACCTCCCAGCCGCCTGCCTTGGCCTCCCAAAGTGCGGAGATTGCAGCCTCTGCCTGGCCGCCACCCCGTCTGGGAAGTGAGGAGCGTCTCTGCCTGGCCGCCCATCGTCTGGGACGTGAGGAGCCCCTCTGCCCGGCTGCCCAGTCTGGAAAGTGAGGAGCGTCTCTGCCCGGCCGCCATCCCACCTAGGAAGTGAGGAGCGTCTCTGCCCGGCCACCCATCGTCTGAGATGTGGGGAGCGCCTCTGCCCGGCCACGACCCCGTCTGGGATGTGAGGAGCGCCTCGGCCCGGCCACGACCCCGTCTGGGAGGTGAGGAGCACCTCTGCCCGGCCCCCCCGTCTGAGAAGTGAGGAGCCCCTCCGCCCGGCTGCCACCCCGTCTGGGAAGTGAGGAGCGTCTCCGCCCAGCAGCCACCCCGTCCGGGAGGGAGGTGGGGGTCAGCCCCCACCAGGCCAGCCGCCCCGTCCGGGAGGTGAGGGGCGCCTCTGCCCAGCCGCCCCTACTGGGAAGTGAGGAGCCCCTCTGCCCAGCCAGCCGCCCCGTCCGGGAGGGAGGTGGGGGGTTCAGCCCCCCACCCGGCCAGCCGACCGGTCCGGGAGGGAGGTGGGGGGGTCAGCCCCCCGCCTGGCCAGCCGCCCCGTCCGGGAGGTGTACCCAACAGCTCATTGAGAACGGGCCATGATGACAATGGCGGTTTTGTGGAATAGAAAGGGGGGAAAGGTGGGGAAAAGATTGAGAAATCGGAAGGTTGCTGTGTCTGTGTAGAAAGAAGTAGATATGGGAGACTTTTCATTTTGTTCTGTACTAAGAAAAATTCTTCTACCTTGGGATCCTGTTGATCTATGACCCTACCCCCAACCCTGTGCTCTCTGAAACATGTGCTGTGTCCACTCAGGGTTAAATGGATTAGGGGCGGTGCAAGATGTGCTTTGTTAAACAGATGCTTGAAGGCAGTATGCTCGTTGAGAGTCATCACCACTCCCTAATCTCGAGTGCCCAGGGACACAAACACTCTGCCTAGGAAAACCAGAGATCTTTGTTCGCTTGTTTGTCTGCTGACCTTCCTTCCACTGTTGTCCTGTGACCCTGCCAGGTCCCCCTCTGCGGGAAACACCCAAGAATGATCAATAGAAAATAAAATTAAAAAAAAAAAAAAAGAGTGCTCCAGGGAGCTGGGCCCAGGGAGCAGTGAGATGGGAGAACTGGGAGCCAAGGTGTCTGCGGCCCTCACCCCCAGTCCCTGTCCCCACTCACCCAGCACCAGAAGGAGCAGGACCTGGAGACAGGAAACCCCTCTCATTCTGTCTTCAAGGCTGGGCTGGATAAGGGTGGCACTGCCTAGGGCTTGGACTCTGGTCTGGAGCCAGCAGGGAGAAGAGAGGAGAGTCCTGCCCCAGGGGCACCAATCCTTACCCCAGCCCCTCACCCCCTCCGTGGTCCTTCTGTCTGTCCTCAGCTCCTGGTGGGTCCTGGACTTATCCTGGTGGCCCAGGCTGTATACCCTTCGTTCTGCCCAGGCCCCAGGTATGCAGCACCCACCACCCAGATATTTGGGCATCCTTGGTCTCAACAGAAGCCCTGGAGCCTAACCCCCCTCGGTCATCCTCACTCCCTCCCTCATCCCCCTCCCCCATCCTCATCCCCCTCCCTCATCCTCCCCCTCATCCTCACCCCCTCCCTCATCCTCACTCCCTCCTCCGTCCTCACCCCCCTCCTCCTCACTCCCCTCCCTCATCCTCACCCCTCTCTCATCCTCACCCCCTCCTCTATCCTCACCCCTCCTCCATCCTCAGCCCCCTCCTCCTCACTCCCTTCCCTCATCCTCACCCCCTCCCTCATCCTCACCCCTCTCTCATCCTCATCCCCTCCCCATCCTTCACCCCCTCCCTCATCCTCACCCCTCTCTTGTCCTCACCCCCCCATCTTCACCCCCCTGTCCTCACCCCCTACCTCATCCTCACCCCCTCCCTCATCCTCACCCCTCTCTTATCCTCATCCCCTCCCCATCCTTCACCGCCTCCCTCATCCTCACCCCTCTCTCGTCCTCACCCCCCCCATCTTCACCCCCCCATCCTCACCCCCTACCTCATCCTCACCCCCTCCTCTATCCTCACCCTCTCCTCCATCCTCACCCCCCTCCTCCTCACTCTCCTCCCTCATCCTCACTCCCTCCCCCATCCCTCACCCCCTCCCTCATCCTTCACCCCCTCCCTCATCCTCACTCCTCTCTCATCACCCCTCCTCCATCCTTCACCCCCCCATCCTCACCCCCTCCCTCATCCTCACCCCCTTCCTCTATCCTCACCTCCTCCTCCATCCTCACCCCCTTCCTCCTCAGTCCCCTCCCTCATCTTCACCACTTCCCTCATCCTCACCCCTCTCTCATCCTCACCCCCTCCCCCATCCTTCACCCCTCCTTGTCCTCACCCTCATCCTCACCCACTGGCTGCCCCTGCAGCCCCCACAGCCCCTGGCTTGCTCTCACCCTCACAGCCTGGTGCCTTCTGCTGACTGGGGTTGGGGGAGGGCCTAGGGGCTTAAAGGGCCAGGAGAGAGCGAGGCTCAGCCAAGGAGTAATTAACAGGGCCAAGGTGGGGCTGCGGCTTTACTGGACCAGCCTCAAACAAAGATGCTTTGAGCAGAGCTTTACAGGTGGCAGGAGAGGGCCAATGGGTTTCTCGAAGGAAGCCTGCCTTGGGCCAAGGTACTAGAACTGGGGGCTGGAGGAGAGCAGTGGTGCGGGTAGGTGCTGGGAGGGGTTGCGGTCAGGTGGGGAAGCTCTGCAGGATCCGGGGCAACTCCTCTCCAAACCTGACCTGGGCTCCCTGCAGAGCACACCTTGCTGGAGCTTCTGCGCTCCATTGTTCTGTGCAGAAATCCCATCTCACACCGCAGGCCTGGCCAGACAGCTCCACCCAGAGACCCCAGCATGGCCAGCCCCCTTCCAGATCTGGGGTCTGGAGCAGCTGGAGGTGGAAAGGGACTGGTTCAAAGTTGGTGGCACTCCTTACTTGACCAGAGGCAGGGGGAGACTTGACCTTGGGGACCAGTGCACTCTTTGGTTTGGGGTGGCCGAGACAGAGCAAGATGCTGGGGTCAGGGGACAGGAACTCCCTTTCTCTCGAGGCCTGTGGAGGACCAGGGCCTGGATGGTCCAGGGCCCTGTAGTTCCCTCTTGGGCTCATACACAGCGTTCGCTGCCTAGGAGTCTCTCCAGTCCCTCTCTGCATAGTCAACTCCTCTTATCCCTCAGCCTTCTGCTCTGCCACCTCCTCCTGCCTCCTTTGCAGCCCTGCCACAGTTGTACTTTTTTCTTTTTCTTTTTTTTTTTTGTTTTTCTTTCTTTTTTTTTTTTTAAGAGACAGGGTCTTGGCCAAGCATGGTGGCTCATGCCTGTAATCCCTGCGTTTTGGGAAGCCGAGATGGGTGGCTCATTTGAGGTCAGGGGTTTGAGACCAGCCTGGCCAACATGGTGAAACCTCGTCTCTACTAAAAATACAAAAATTAGCCAGGCCTGATGGCGGGCGCCTGTAATCTCAGCTACTCGGGAGGCTGAGGCACAGGAATTGCTTGAACCCGGGAGGTGGAAGTTGCAGTGAGCCGAGATTATGCCACTGTACTCCAGCCTGGGCGACGCAGTGAGATTCTGTCTCAAAAAAAAAAAAAAAAAAAAGGGAGAGAGAGACAGGGTCTTGCTCTGTCACCCAGGCTGGAGTGCAGTGGTACAATCACAACTCCCTGCATCCTTGACCTCTGGGCTCAAGTGATCCTGCCACCTCAGCTTCTCGAGTAGTTGGGGCCACAGGTGCATGCCACAGCACCTAGCAATTTTTTTTCCCAGAGATGAGGTCTTGCAATGATGCCCAACTTGTTCTCGAACTCCTGGGCTCAAGAGATCCTCTTGCTGTAGTCTCCCAAAGTGCTGGGGTTATAGGCGTGTGCCACCGAGGCTAGCCCATAGTTGTCCTTTGACAGGGACTTGAGGAGGTTTGATTTACATCCTCTTGTCTCTCCTCCAGCATCAGGGTCTGGGTCTGTGTCCCTGTAGGAGTCCGCTTGGGCTGCCATAAACAAAAACCACAGCCGAAGGGGCTTTCTTTTTTTTTTTTTTCTGAGCCAGTCTTGCTCTGTCTCCAGGCTGGAGTGCAGTGGCGTGATCTCGGCTCACTGCAACCTCCACCTCCCGGGTTCAAGCAATTCTCCTGCCTCAGCCTCCTGAGTAGCGGGGATTACAGGTGCGCGCCATCACGCCCGGCTAATTTTTTTTTTTTTTTTTTTTTGTATTTTTAGTGGAGACGGGGTTTCACCTTGTTGGCCAGGATGGTCTTGATCTCTTGACCTCATGATCCGCCCGCTTCGGCCTCCCAAAGTGCTGGGATTACAGGCGTGAGCCACCGCGCCCAGCCGTGGGGGCTTAAACAACATAAATGTATTGCTCATGACTCTAGAGCCTGGGAATTCCAAGATCAAGGTGCCAGTAACATAGTTTTCATTCTAAGGCCACTTTTCTTGGCTTGTTGGGTGGCCTGCATCTTGCTGTGTGCTTCCGTGGCCTCTGCGTGCATGAGGGGATGGAGAGAGGTAGGTTGCACTCTTGTCACTTCTTATGAGTGACACAGAACGGCTGGGCTCCCAGTTAAACCCCACCTTCAAGCCTGGAGCCCCAGCCCTAAGTGAAAACATCTGACCCTGTTTTTCTGCTCAAATGATTGCCTTCTTGGCCCACCCCGCCCCCTAACCTGTACCGGTAAAAACCAGACCAGATGGCAGAAAAAAAGGAAGAAAAGAGCAACACAAGCAGCTGACCAGCAGGGATACAAGCTGCTGAGCCTTGGGGATACATGCAGCTGAGCTTTAGCCGTGGATAGATGCGGCTAACTTCAGATGGTGCGACTTCAGGGAAAGACCACCTTCCTTCCGCACCAATTCCCCATCCTGCTGACAGCCACTTTTATCACCCATTGAAATCCTCTGCATGCACTACCTTCCAAATAGCTCGTGTGACCTGGTTCTTCCTGGACACTGAACAAGAACTCGGGTGTCAAAAAGGGCAGGTGCAGGATGCTGTCACCCTGACCCTTCACTGAACTGTTAATATTTAGCCATCCACGAACAACAGCTCAGTGAAACGAGCCACTCCAGTTCCTGCCCACGAAGGGGGTCACAGTCAAGGGAACAAATCCCGTCTCATAAGGACACGAATTCTATTGGATTAGGGTCCTACTCTTTTTTTTTTTTTTTTTGAGACGGAGTCTTGCTCTGTCGCCCAGGCTGGAGTGCAGTGGCACAATCTCGGCTCACCGCAACCTCCGCCTCCCGGGTTCAAGTGATTCTTCTGCCTCAGCCTGCCGAGTAGCTGGGATTACAGGCATGCGCCACCACGCCCAGCTAATTTTGTACTTTTAGTAGAGACAGGGTTTCTCCATGTTGGTCAGGCTGGTCTCGAACTCCCGACCTCAGGCGATCCACCCGCCTTGGCCTCCCAAAGTGCCGGGATTATAGGCGTGAGCCACTGTGCCCGGCAGGGTTCTACTCTTGTGACCTCGTTTAACCTTAATTACTTCCATAAGGGCAAATACAGTCACACCAGTGAGTAAGGCTTTGATATATGAATTTTGGAGGGGACACAAACATTTCAGTGCATAACATTCTCCAGTGGGCAGGACAGTGCCCAGCACAGAGCTGGCACTAAGGATTTGGGAATAAGTGGCCAAGGCTGAGCAGGGCAGCAGACTGGGGATGAGGCTGAGGGACACAGAGGAGGGGGCTGGTGGGGACACAGACCCAGCATCTGGATGCAACGTAGACAGAGGGTGGCCTTCAGGCCTGACCTCTGCTGTCCCCGTTTTAGGACCACACTCAAGACCAGCTCTCTGCAACTGGGCTTTGGCACCCCGGTCTCCAGCTTTGAGTCCTTGGGAGAGCTGTTGAAGCCTCACCTACCCTGCTTTCCTCATCTGCAAAATCCACCTGGTAGGTTGTGGTAAAGATTAATGGGGTTAACCATGCAGAGCTTGGCACAGTGACCAGCACTTGACAAATGCTAGGAAAGTCCTGCAAGAATAAAAGAAGTACACTCCCACCCTCCCTGAGCCTCCAGAATCTTCTGCTATACCAGGTTGGCTGCCCTTAGAGGGCATAGTGGGGACAAGGCCAGGTGGGCAGTGTCCCTCTCTGTCATGGTTGGGTGCGGCTGGAGACCTGGACCAGCATGAGAGTGACAATGGGCCCTCAGAATATGCAGCCACCCCGGGGGACTTGGCCAAGCACTGGGAGGGAAGCCAGCTAGGAGGATGGACTCCCTGTTCAGCGGGAGCTGGGTCTCTGCCTGTTCAGCGGGAGCTGTGTCTCTCCCTGTTCAGTGGGAGCTGGGTCTCTGCCTGTTCAGCGGGAGCTGGGTCTCTGCCTGTTGCAATTTGGGGTGAAGGGGGAGGTTGGAGATCTGAGGACACCTGAGGGCTTGGGTTAAAGAAATGGATTCTCACGGCGAAATGGGCTTTTTTCAGGGGAGGGTCTGCAACTGGTTAAATATTGGACATTGGATCTTTGGGAGAGGAGGGAAAGAGTCCCCAGACCCAACCCCTGTCTCAGCTCCTATGTTGAGAAACTGAGGCACAGACCCTCAGGTAGACCCACCTCCCCTTCAGCACCGCTCTTTTTTTTTCTTTTTTTTTTAGTGGTAAAAAACACACAACACAAATATACCATCTTGGCCGGGCGCGGTGGCTCACACCTGCAATCCCAGCACTTTGGGAGGCTGAGGAAGGTGGATCACCTGAGGTCAGGAGTTCGAGATCAGCCTGGCCAACATGGCGAAACCCTGTCTGTACTAAAAATACAAAAAAATAGCCAGGTGTGGTGGCACATGCCTGTAATCCCAGCTACTTGGGAGGCTGAGGCAGGAGAATCGCTTGAACTGGGGAGGCAGAGGTTGCAGTGAGCCAAGATCACACCAGTGCACTTCAGCCTGGGTGACAGAGTGAGACTCCGTCTCAAAAAAAAAAAAAAAACGAAAACACACACACACAAAATAAACAAATATACCCTCTTAATTTTTAAGTGGATGGTATAGTATTGTCAACTATATGCAGATTCCTGTAAACAGATCTCTAGAGCATTTTCATCTTGCTTGACTGAAACTCTTTTCCTTGAACAACAGCTCTGTGTGTCCCTCTCCCCCAGCTCCTGGCAACCACCATTTTACTTGCTGCTTTGATGAGTTCGTTACTTTAAATACCTCATATAAGTGGAATTTTGCAGTATTTTTTGTTCTGTAACTAGCTTATTTCACTTAGCATAAGGTCCTCAAGATCCATCCGCGTTGTAGCATATGAAAGAATTTCATTCTTTTTTAAGGGTAAATAATATTCTGTCAGGAGTTCCTGACCAGCCTGGCCAATATGGTGAAACCCCATCTCTACTAAAAATACAAAAATTAGCTGGGTGTGGTGGCGCCCATCAGTCCCAGCTACTCAGGAGGCTGAGGCAGGAGAATCGCTTGAACCTGGAGGTGGAGTTTGCAGTGAGCCGAGATCGTAACATTGCAGTCCAGCCTGGGCGACAAGAGCGAAACTCCATCTCAAATCATCATAATAATAATGATAATAATAGGCTGGGCACGGTGGCTCACGCCTGTAATCTCAGCACTTTGGGAGGCCCAGGCAGGTGGATCTCGAGGTCAGGAGATTGAGGCCATCCTGGCTAACATGGTGAAACCCTGTCTCTACTAAAAAAAAAAAAATACAAAAATGTAGCCAGGTGTGGTGGCATGTGCCTGTAGTCTCAGCTACTCAGGAGGCTGAGGCAGGAGAATTGCTTGAACCTGAGAAGCGGAGGTTGCAGTGAGCTAAGACTGCGCCACTGCAATCCAGCCTGGGCAACAGAGCAAGACTCTGTCTGAAAATTACAATAATAATATTCTATTGTATACGACATTTTCTTTATCCATTTATCCGTTGATGGACATTTGGGTTGTTTTCATATCTTGGCTATTGTGAATAATGCTGCAATGAACATGAGTGTGCAAATATTTTCTGAGATCCTGTTTTCAGTTCCTGGGGATATATACCCAGAAGTGGACTGCCGGGTCATATGGTAACTCTATTTTTAATTTTTCGAGGAACCTGCATACTGTTTGCCATAGCGGCCGCACCATTTTTACAATCCCATCAACAGCACACAAGTGTTCCAAATTTTCCGCATCCTCACCGACACCTGTAATTTTCTATTTTTTGTTTTGTTTTGTTTTTGTTGTTGTTTTGAGACGGAGTCGCACTCTGTCGCTCAGGCTGGAGTGCAATGGCATGATCTCAGCTCACTGCAACCTCTGCCCCGCCCCGGGTTCAAGCAATTCTCCTGCCTGAGCCTCCCAATTTTCTGTTTTTTGATAGTGATCATCCTAACGGGTGGGAGGGAGCATTCTGTTGTTTGAATTTGCAGTTCTCTGACACTTAGTGATGCTGAGTATGTTTTCGTGTGCTTGTTAGCACATGTGCATATCTTCTTTGGAGAAATTTCTGTCAAGTCCTTTGCCCATTTTTAAATTGGGTTATTTATTTGTTATTGGGCTGTAGTTCTTTATGTATTCTGGTTATCAGCCCTTTAGCTGACATATGGTTTGCAATTTTTTTTTCCTGTTCCACATGTTGCCTTTTCACTCTGTGGATCATTTCCTTTGCTGCACAGAAGTTTTTGTTTGATGTATTCCCACTTGTCTATTTCTGCTTTTGTTGCCTGTGCTTTTCCCATCTGATCCAAGAAATCATTGCCCAATCCAATGGCCTGGAGCTTTCCCCCTAGGTTTCCTTTCAGGAATTTTATTCACACCCTGGGAATTTCTAGGAATTTTTCTTCTAGGAATTTTATGGCTTCAGGTCTCACATTAGTTCTTTAAGCCATTTTGAGTTGATTTTTGTATATGGTATATTTGTATACGGTATAAGATAAGGGCCTATCTTTATTCTGAAACCACTGTTGCAAAATTACGATGGAGAAATATAGCATAGCTGACTCTGTCTTCCTTTTTTTTTTTTTTTTTTTTTTGAGACAGAGTCTTGCTCTGTCTCCCAGGCTGGAGTGCAATAGTGCAATCTCGGCTCACTGCAACCTCCGCCTCCCAGGTTCAAGCGATTCTCCTGCCTCAGCCTCCCAAGTAGCTGGGATGACAGGCACCTGCCACCGTGCCCAGCTAATTTTTGTATTTTTTAGTAGAGACGGGGTTTCGCCGTGTTGGTCAGGCTGATCTCAAACTCCTGACCTCAGGTGGTTCACCCGCCTTGGCATCCCAAAGTGCTGGGATTACAGACTTGAGCCACCACGCCCGGCCAACTCTGTCTTCTTCTGACCTTCAAGCTGTCCTTGGTCATTCCTATGCATAGGCCAAACTAACTTCAGGAGGAATTTACTTTATAGTTTAACTTAAAAGCAAAGATGATAATAGTCCCCACTAAAACGAACTCCCTCTTTGCTCAGGGACCAAAAACCGCCTTTGTAAGACTAATAAAAAGCCAAAAGACTAGGATGATGGGAGGGGCCTGAACTCTGCTCAGAGGTAGGCATAGTTTCAGTAATGCCTTACTGCTCTGGAGTCATGTGGCCAGAGCTTACAAGATTTGTGACTTCCCCAATTGCTTCTATAGATAACATCACTATTGTACAACCTAGGATTGTTTTTTTGAGATTTTGTTTGGACTGACCTCACCCAGACTCATGACTCATGACTCACGGCTCAGCTAATCCTGTGGCCCTACCCAAAGGTGGATCAGCACCCAAGGACCCCTATGATTGCATCCCCAACGAATCAGCAGCACCCATTCGCTAGCCCACTGCCCACCAAATTGTCCATAAAAACCCTAACCTCTGAGCCATCAGAGAGATTGATTTGAGTGATAACTCATTCTCCTGCATGGGCCAGCCTCACATCAGTTAAGCTCTTTACCTACTGCAATGCCAAGGTCTCAGTTAATTGATTAACTGTGCAGCTGGCAAGAAGGACGCATTAAGTGATTACAGTTCTTTTGCATGTGAATAACCAGTTTTCCCAACACCACTTTGAAGAGATTATCCTTTCCCCATTGTGTAGATCAGTTGACCATATATATATATATGTGTGAGGGTTTATTTCTGGGCTCTCTGTTCTGTTTTGTTGACTTGTATGTCTGTCTTTATGCTAATACCATATTGTTTTGATTCCTGTAGCTTTGTAATAGTTTTTGAAAATGGGAAGTTTGAACCCTCCAGTTTTGTTCCTTTTTCTTATAATAGTTTTGGTTATTTTGGGTCCTTTGACATTCCATATAAATTTTAGGATTTTTTTCTGTCTGAAAAATGCCATTGGGGTTTTGATAGATATTGCATTGAATCCACAAATTGCTTTGGGTACTATGGACGTTTTAACAACATTGTAATTGCCCAACAGTTTGTTCCTGACTGCTGCACAGACAAAACCAGTTCGCTGAAAAGATGATGTTGCAGTAAAGAAAGAGTTTATTTGACCCTAGGCTAGCCACATGGGGGTGGAGTTATTACTCAAGTCAGCCTCCCCAAAGGCTCGGAGGTTAGGGTTTTTCAACGACAGTTTGATGGGCTGGGGGCCAGGGAACCGGTGCTGCTCTTTGGTTGGAGATGCCATCATAGGGGTGTAAAAACTTGTCCTGTGTGCTGAGTCCACCTTTGGAGGGGTTGGCAGCATCAGCTGAGCCATGAGTCATGAGTCTGGGTGGGGTCAGTCTGAAAAACATCTCAAAAAACCAATCCTAGATTCTGCACGAGTGATGTTATCTATAGAAGCAATTGCGGAAGTCACAACTCCTGTTACCTTTGCCACGTGACTCCTGAGCAGTAAAAGGCATTATTGAAAATATGCCTACCTCATAGCAGAACTCAGGCCCTCCCGTCATCCTCATCTCATGGCTTTTCATTAGGTTTTTTTGTTGTTGTTGTTAGCCTTTAATGAACCTCCCTCCATGTGGCTTCAAGTCACCAGGACACAGGCCTCCGTCACCCCCTGCCCCCCAGACACCGTTAATCTTCTCCTCAGCTCTTCTGCTGAAGAATTTGGCCTTCATGGTGACACGATGCTTTGGGAGCTTTCCCTTTCCCAGAACTTTGCAGCAGCCCTAGAAGAGCAGAGAAAAAGTTTACAGTACACTGTGGTAGGTACCAACTGCCTGATGGGTATGAGGAAAGAGGGCTGCTAACCCACTTTCCAAAACCCCAGGCAGGGTATGTATGTTTCTGCTCTGCGCACTAAAGGAAGCAACGACTGCCCCCACCAGTGAATCAAGACCAGTAGATTCTCTCCAAGTACCGTAGCACACCAAGAGCTGTGTCAGGATGCGACTCTAGTCTCGGCAGCCTTTCATTTGTTTTACGAATACAGTTTCATTTCCAGAACAAGGAGGAGATCAGTTTTAGGGAGGGATGATTATCATCCTTACTTCAAAGCTAAACTATAAACTAAATTCCTCCCATGGTTAGCTTGGTCTACACCCAGGAATGAGCGAAGGACAGCCAGCCTGTGAGGCTAGAAGCAAGGTGGAGTCAGCCACGTTAGGTTTTTGTCATTGATATAATGTTTGCAAAGGCGGTTTTAAGATTATCTTTTAATTCATGAACATGGAATGTCTTTTCGTTTACTTAGGTCTTCTTTAATTTTTTTTTTTTAATTTGAGACGGAGTCTTGCTCTTTTGCCCAGGTTGGAGTGCAGTGGGGTGATCTCAGCTCACTACAACCTCCGCCTCCCGGGTTCAAGCAGTTCTCTGCCTCAGCCTCCTGAGTAGCTGGGATTACAGGCACGCACCACCATGCCCAACTAATTTTTGTATTTTCAGTAGAGACAGGGTGTCACCATCTTGGCCAGGCTGGTCTCACACTCCTGACCTCGTGATCCACCCGCCTCGACCTCCCAAAGTGCTGGGATTACAGGCATGAGCCACCACACCCAGGTGGGACGGTTTTCTTAATTTCATTTTTGGATTGTTCATTGCTAGTATATAGAAACACAGCTGATTTCTGAGTGTTAATTTTGTATCCTGCAACTGCTGAATTTATTAGTTCTAACAGTTTTTTTGTGTGAAATCTTTTTTTTTTTTTTTGAGACGAGTCTCGCTCTGTTGCCCAGGCTAGAGTGCAGTGGCGCGATCTCGGCTCGCTGCAAGCTCCGCCTCCCGGGTTCACACCATTCTCCTGTCTCAGCCTCCCGAGTAGCTGGGACTACAGGTGCCCGCCACCACGCCTGGCTAATTTTTTATATTTTTAGTAGAGACGGGGTTTCACCGTGTTAGCTAGGATGGTCTCGATCTCCTGACCTCCTGATCCGCCCGCCTCAGCCTCCCAAAGTGTTGGGATTACAGGCGTGAGCCACCGCGCCCGGCCTTGTGTGAAATCTTTAGAGACTTCTACAAACAAGATGTCATCTGCAAATGGAAGTATTTTACTTCTTCCTTTCTGATTTGCACGTCTTTTTTTTTTTCTTTTTTTTTTTTTGTCTAATTATTCTGGCTAGAAGTTTCAGTACAATGTTGCATGGCATTGGTAAAACTGGGTATCCTTGCCTTGTTCCTGATCTTAGAGGAAAAGCTTTCAGTTTTTCATCGAGTATGAGTTTAGCTGTGGGCTTTACTGTGTTAAGGTCTTGTCTTTCTTTCTTTCTCTCTTTCTTTCTTTCTTCTTTTTCTTTTCTTTCTTTTTTTTTTTTTCAGTATCTTGATCTGTCGCCTAGAATAGAGTGCAATGGCATTATCGCAGCTCATTGCAGCCTCTATCTCCCAGTCTCGAGTGAGTCTCCTGCCTCAGCCTCCCAAGTAGCTGGGACTTCAGGCGTGTGCCACCATGCTCAGCTAATTTTTTTTTTTTTTTTTTTTTTGAGAAGGAGTCTTGCTCTGTCGCCCAGGCTGGAGTGCAGTGGCGCGATCTTCCAGGCCCCACCCAGCCCTCGGGAAGGCCTTGCCTACCTGCTTTAAGGGGACTCCTGGCTCAGGGCCAGGCCCTTGGTGCTGGAGGAGGTCGTGGGTGGAGGGCAGGGGGCACCAAGCGGGCAGCCAGGACCCCCGGGCTGCAGACAAGAAAAGGACTGTGGGGTCCACCGGGTCTGGGCCACATCAAGGAATGTGGTTGAAGATCCGCCCTTAGGAGCTGAAAGCCAGGGCGCTATCAGGCCTGAGAGGCCCCAAACAGCCCTTGGGCCCGGTTTGGGAGGATTAAGCTGGAGCTCCCAACCCGCCCTGCCCCCAGGGGGCGCCCCCGGCCCGGCGCGAGAGGAGGCCAAGGGGGCGCCAGGCCGCGGGAGAGGAGGCCATGGGCGCGCGCGGGGCGCTGCTGCTGGCGCTGCTGCTGGCTCGGACTGGACTCGGGAAGCCGGGTGAGCTCGGGGCGCTACTGGCGGGACCGGGGGCAGCGGGGAGGCTGGGAGGTGGAGGCCGCGGGGGTCACTTCTTGTCTCCTGCAGGGTCGCAGGAGGAGGAGTTGTTGTCAGGTAGGGCGCCCAGGACGCGCGATGCCAGCCAGGGCGGCTGGGCCGGGGTGCACGGGGGCCCATCTACTGCTGTTCCAGGTCCCGAGAACGTGATGCTCTCAAGTAACTAATGGGCCCTAGGGGTGGGACCGTCCACTGCCCACCACGTGGGAGGGTCCCTAGCGTCACCTTCTTGGCGCGCGGTTCCCCGGGGAGCCCCCCGCTGCGCGCACCCCGGGGCAAGGCCGGACGGGGCGGGCCTGCCCACCCCACCCCACCCCACCCCACCCCACCCCACCCCACCCGGCAGCTCGGCCGCGTCCGTCTGTCCATCCCAGAGGCCTGCGGCCACCGGGAAATTCACTCGCTGGTGGCGGGCGGAGTGGAGTCCGCGCGCGGGCGCTGGCCATGGCAGGCCAGCCTGCGCCTGAGGAGACGCCACCGATGTGGAGGGAGCCTGCTCAGCCGCCGCTGGGTGCTCTCGGCTGCGCACTGCTTCCAAAAGTGAGTCTGGGGAGCGGTCGGGCCTCAGACTTGCTAATGGCCTCCAGGATGAGCAAACAGTAGCCACCCCGGAGCTTGGCCTCAGGGACTGGGCCTCCGGCATGCTCAGGCGGCCAGCCCCCTATTCCAGGGCTCCCCGCCCTCTCTCCTTTTCTGCTAGGCACTACTATCCCTCCGAGTGGACGGTCCAGCTGGGCGAGCTGACTTCCAGGCCAACTCCTTGGAACCTGCGGGCCTACAGCAGTCGTTACAAAGTGCAGGACATCATTGTGAACCCTGACGCACTTGGGGTTCTACGCAATGACATTGCGCTGCTGAGACTGGCCTCTTCTGTCACCTACAATGCGTACATCCAGCCCATTTGCATCGAGTCTTCCACCTTCACCTTCGTGCACCGGCCGGACTGCTGGGTGACCGGCTGGGGGTTAATCAGCCCCAGTGGCAGTGAGGCTGGGGATAGACCGGGTGGGGTGATGGGGGTGCGGGGTGAGCATTACCCTCTACCCCTGTTCCCGCTACACAAGCACAGCAGCCCCCTCCTTGGTCTGGGGCTGCAACCTGCGCCCCTCCTGCTCTCATTCTCTCCTCACTTGCTTTTCTGCTCTCACTGCCACCTGTCAGGACAGGGACCAAACACCCAGTTCTTCCCCCTTCCAGGGACTGTGGGGGCCAGTAGGACAGTGTGAGAGGGAGGCCAGCTTGGCCTGGGCCTGAAGGAGTGAGGGGGAGTTCGGGAGGACCTGGTGACAGAAGCCTCAGGCAATGATTTTTAAAAATTAAGGCAACTCACAAACCATAACATTTTCAAGTGTTCAGTGTTGAAGTACACAATTCCAGTGATTTGTAGCCTACAGTCATGTGTCACTTAATGACCGGGATATGTTCTGAGATATGCATCATGAGGCACTTTCATCATTGTGTCAACATCATGGAGTGTAGTTACACAAACCCAGATGGCAGAGCCTGCTACACACCCAGACTGTGTGGTCTATCCCATTGCTCCTGGGCCACAAACCTGTGCAGCTTGTTACTGCACTGAATACCAGAGCAGTTGTAACACACTGTTAAGTACTTATGTACTTAAACATATCTAAACAGAGAAGAGGCACAGTAAAGATATGGCATAAAAGATAAAAACTGGGCCAGGCGCATGAGCCTGTAATCCCAGCACTTTGGGAGGCCGAGGCAGGTGAATCACCTGAGGTCAGGAGTTCGAGACCAGCCTGACCAATATGGTGAAACCCCGTCTCTACTAAAAATACAAAAATTAGCTGGGTGTGGGGGCAGGTGCCTGTAATCTCAGCTCCTTGGGAGGCTGAGGCAGGAGAATCGCTTGAACCCGTGAGGGGCAGAGGTTTCAGCGAGCCGAGATGGCACCACTGCATTCCAGCCTGGGTGACAGAGCGATATTCCATCTCAAAAAAAAAAAAAAGATAAAAAACAGTATACCTGTGCCCTAGGCACTTACCATTAGTGGAGCTGGCTGGACTAGAAGTGGCTGTTGGTAAGTGAATGAATAGTGAGTGAATGTGAAGGTCTAGGACATGACTGTACACTACTGTAGACTTTATAAACACTGAGGCTACACTAAATTTACCCAAAAACCTTTTCTTTCTTTAATAGCAAGTGGAACTTAGCTTACTGTAAACTTTTTACTTTATAAAAATTATTGCTATTTTAACTTTCTTACTGTTTTGTAATAGCAGCTACCTTAAGACACAAACACATTGTATAGCTATATGAAAATATTTTCCTTCTTTATATCCTTTTTCTATGAGCTTTTTTTCTATTCCATACACATGGAACATACAACATATGATTTTTGGGGGTCTAGATTCTTTCATATAACAGTGTCTCCAAGGTTCATTTTGTGGGATGTATCAATAAGGGGTTTCACTATGTTGGCTAGGCTGGTCTCGAACTCCTGACCTCAGGTGAACTACCCACCTCGGCCTCCCAAAGTTCAGGGATTACAGGTGTGAGCCACGGTGCCCAGCCATTTTATCAATTATTAATAGTGAGCTATTAACATCTCCAGCTATTGTTGTAGAACTGTCTATTTCTCCCACCAATTCTGTCAATTTTGCTTTATATGTGTTGGGGATCTGTTGTTAGGTATGAAGATGTTTATGATTGGTATATTTTCTTGATGATTTGATTGTTTTATCAATATGTAATGTTGTTCTTGGACTCTTATAACAAGTTTGTATTAAATTCTATTTTGTCTGATAGAGTATAGTAACCTCAGCTCTCTTTTGGTTACTATTTTTATGGAAATTTTTCCCAACCTTTCACTTTCAGCCTGTGTGTTTCACTGGATCTAAAGTGAATCTCTTATAAGGAGCACCTATCTGGATCCAGTGATTTTTTTAAAAGCCATTTTATCAGTCTCTGCTTTTTATTTGGAGCATTCAAGCCCCTTTACATTAAGAGTAATTAGTTACAGATCTGCAAAGAATTACTTCTGCCATTTTGTTACTTGGTTTTTAGATCTCATCATATCTTTTTTCCATGCTGATGTTTTATATTTCTTTTGTTTCTTATTTCCTCATTTTTGTTTAACTGATTGTTTTAGAGTACCATATTGATTCCCTTCTCATTTCCTTCTCCGTGTTTATTTTGCTTTGTTAGTGGTTGCCCTAGGGATTACAATTAATATCTAAACCTTATAACAACCTACTTTGAATTTATACCAACTTAGCTTCAACAGTATTAAAAAAAATCTCTGTTCTTATATGGCTCCATTCCTCCACTTTATGTTGTTATTGTCACAATTTACATCTTTGTTCATTGTGTAACCTTTAACCTAGATTTATAATTATTGTTTTATGTATTTGTCATTTAAATTACATAAGAAAAAGAGGAGTTACACACCAAAACTACAATAATACTGACTTTTATATTTACCTATGTAGTTGTCTTGACCAGGGCTCTTTATTTGTTTGTATGACTTTGAGTCACTCTCTAGTGTTCTTTCATTTTAACTGGAAGGATTCCTTTATCCACTTCTTGTAGGATAGATCAACTAATGACAAATCTTCTCAGCTTTTGGTTATCTGAGAATGTCTTGATTTCTTCTTCATTTTTTTCCTGATATAAAATTCTTGGTTGACTGTTTCTGTTAATCTTGCTGAGGATCCCTTGTCCTTGATGAATCACTTCTCTCTCCATGTTCATAAGATTCTCCCTTTATCTTTTGTTAGTTTTATTATAATGTGTCTCGGTGTAAATCTCTTTGTGTTTATCCTATGTGGAATTTGCTCAGCTTCTTGAATCTGTGGGTTCATGTCTTTCATCAAATATGGCAAGTTTTGACCTGGATCCCACAGCTGTCATGTGTTAATCATAAACATTCTCATCTACTGTAGCCCTTCTTCCTGCCGTGCTTTGGTTGAGAAATCTCTCCGCGGACTCAGGCAGGGGCTATCATCTCCATTCTACAGACAGAGAAACCGAGTTTCAGGAAGCACTGCAACAGCCTGGCCCATCTATTGGGTTATTCTGTGATATTGTTGATTGCTCTTGATGCACTGGGTGCTGGGGAGTCAAGAGCAATGCTGGGTATTGTGGGTGTATCAGGGATCTTCTCCCCACCACTATAACACATGCCCTTTCTCCTCTCCCTGCTCCAGATAGCAGAGGAGAGGTGAAGGGTGCTCTCTTTCTCTGTCCTATCTCCAGCACCTCTGCCACCTCCTTACAACCTCCGGGAAGCACAGGTCACCATCTTAAACAACACCAGGTGTAATTACCTATTTGAACAGCCCTCTAGCCATAGTATGATCCGGGATTCCATGTTTTGTGCTGGTGCTGAGGATGGCAGTGTAGACACCTGCAAAGTGAGTGCCTCTACCCCACCAGGGAATCCCACCCTCTCCAGCCTCTCCAGCTCTAGACCTGAGAGCAACTACCATTTCTCCCCCAACCACTCCCAACCCATTGCTTGGATTTCTTAGGAGAAAACCAGTGCAGTCTCAGTTACTGAGCCTACTAAATATGCTTCTCATTTTTCATAAATTCTGCCTACACTGATTAACCCACCAACCCCTGGAGGCTGTTGCCCCACTTTGAAAGTGTAGAAACTGAGACTTGATTCCATGGGAAGGAGTAAGGTTTACATTCAGTCTGCCTAGCTCCACAGCCCCTCCTGCTCTCATGGCCTCTCTGCTGCCCCACCCACTCTGCCCCAGGCTGGGCTCACCCATGCTGCTCCCCAGGGTGACTCAGGTGGACCCTTGGTCTGTGACAAGGATGGACTGTGGTATCAGGTTGGAATCGTGAGCTGGGGAATGGACTGCGGTCAACCCAATCGGCCTGGTGTCTACACCAACATCAGTGTGTACTTCCACTGGATCCGGAGGGTGATGTCCCACAGTACACCCAGGCCAAACCCCTCCCAGCTGTTGCTGCTCCTTGCCCTGCTGTGGGCTCCCTGACTCCTGCAGCCATTCTGAGTGCACCAGAAACTGTGAGGCTGCAGTGGGGACCACAGTATTGGCTCACCTCCTCTGGGCTGTGGGCGCTTCAGGGACAGGGTTGGGACTGCCTGCTGGATCAGATTCCAGCCCCTTTTGTCTTGTTTGCTAATAAATACGTGTGCATGTTCAAGCTGATGCCTTGCAGAGCTTTCTGTGGACCTAAGGGGCTTCGTGGACAACTCCCTCCTCTTCACTCATGTCCAGTCCAGGCCAAGACCCCACCTGAACTCCTAAATTGTTATCCAGGTTTTTGTTGCGAACAGCAGCACCCTCTGGTTATTTCCATCGGAAAGATAATCGATGGAAGAGCAGTAGTACTTCAGTGTGTCAGAGGGGTAGGAAGACATGGATTGGGGGTGCCATGGAGGAAATGCTCCCAGTGCTCCCACCCTAGGGTTCCCAATCACACAAATGCCAGATGTTCCTGATCTTATTTTGGTCACTCCAATGGTTGACCTAAAAGCAGGACATGGGTGCGGTAGTTTATCTGGAAGGTGATCCCAGGAAGCAAAGATGAGAAAGTGGAGAAACCAAGGCAGGAAAGGCAGAAATGCCAATGAATTTGCTCAAACTTGGAGAAATTGGGCCACAATCCTGTGGGGGCTTCAGCATTGGCCCACTGAGGACAAGGACACCAGGAGCAAGTGTTTCTCTCTTCCCCCTGATGCCACAAGTTGAGGGAGGTCCTTGGGGCATGGTATGATGCCCCAGAGCTCTAGCAGCCCCTAGGTGAGGCTGTGGGCACCCAGGCAGCTGCTGTAGCAGCACCATAAGGTGGCTGGCATGGGGGAGGGGGGTATGTCTTCCCCCTGCCTTGAGGTTCCTGACCCCAGCATCAGCTTGGCCAAGGAACCATTCCAACAAGGTAAATGCTGCAGGCTCCCTGAACTGGGAAAGCGATCTGCATTTTGCCAAGATCCAAAAATGCTGTGAGCACAAGAAGGTGCAAGAAGCTCTGGCCTAGGCAGCCCCTGATCCCATCCCCACCCCACAGCTCCTGCTCCTTTGAAAATGCAACCACTTGAAGCAAACTCTCCCTGCTCACCATTAGCCTCGGGAGGAAGGCTGTAGAGGGGCTCTGGTTCCTCAAACCATGGAGGGTGGGCAGTCACAGGTGGTCCCTGCCTACAATGTCCTCCCACCCTTCAGGACCACATCACTCACCAGTGGGGGGGCTGACCTATTAGCAGGTGGAATTGCCAGTCCTGCCAAATTGTAGAGGGAGTGTCATGATACAGTGGACGTGCTATCCTCCTACCCCATGCATGCGTTGGGGTCAGGGGAGGGTCTTCCTGCTGAGGAGACCTGGCCTATCCACATAGAAGAATATTGAGACTGGAAAAGGGTGGGCAGATTCCAAGGTAGGACTGGAGTGGTTGTAGCTGGTTCTGAGGGACAGGAGGTGAGTCCAGCGGCCCTTTCTAAGTCTGAGGGTGTTCTGCAGGTGAGCAGGTCTATGCAAACCTATCCTCAAAGGCCAAGGGAGCCAATAGGACAAAGAAAGAGGCTGACAAATCCAGTGTCTAAGAAATAAACATTTAATAGGAACTTACAAACTGAAGTGATGTCTTGGTTGTCCATGGGATGGTGGATCTCCACACCCTGCAGAAAGTATTCTTTATATCACAAGAATTTTTTTTTTTTTTTGGTAAAACAAGTGCAATTGGTTATGCCTCAGACATTCCAGCAAAATCTTGACCACTGGGGAGATTAGAGAGGCATCTTTATGAGGAGTTATCTGTGTGACAGGGACATCTTGGTATGCTGGAGCGAAACATGGTCATCATGGGGTTTTCACTTCAAGATGGCGTCACTCTTGCCATACAAAAGACTGTTTTCCTATAGGTCTAGGGACATTCCAGCAGAGTTGAACAAGTAAAGTAGAGACGGACATTTTTTTTTTTTTTTGAGATGGAGTCTCGCACTGTTGCCTGGGCTGGAGTGCAGTGGCATGATCTCGGCTCACTGCAACCTCCACCTCCAGGGTTCTCCTGCCTCAGCCTCCCAAGTAGCTGGGATTACAGGCGCACACCACAACACCAGGCTAATTTTTTTGTATTTTTTTTTTTTTTTAGTAGAGACGGGGTTTTACTATGTTGGCCAGACTGGTCTCGAACTCCTGACCTCATGATCCTCTCACTTTGGCCTCCCAAAGTGCTGGGATTACAGGTGTGAGCCACTGTGCCCGGCCTAGAGATGGACTTTCACCAGAGGGAATGACTTCAGAGATAAAAGGTGATGTCCACAGCCCAAAGTGGCCTATTGTGGGTGTCAGCAGGGCCTCAGGGTTCCATTGCCATATGCTGGCAAGGCAAGAGGAAAGGTGGGGACTAAGAGTAGCCCTGGGATTGGAGGAGCCAACTGGAAGGAGAGTGGAGCTGGAGCACCTCGGGGTGGGGTGATGGAATAAGGACAAGGTGTAGCGGTTGCTTGTGAAAGGAGCAGAGGAATGTGGGGAATGGGTAGGCAGATTTGGACCTTGGGTAGGAAATCCACATGGGTGGGGGGACAGTCAGAGCCCAGAGGACTCAGAGCTCTTGCTGCCATGGCCAAGCCCTGTTGGGATGTTGGCATCTGCCCTGCCCAGGACCCCCACCCCCAGGCCACAGGAGACAGAGGCTACACCTCCAGGCATCGAATGAATAGACACCAAGGGTGATGGGCAGGGAGGGATCTGGAGATTTCGGGGGTGTCTTAGTGAATTCTTACGTTGCTATAAAGGAATACCTGAGGCTGGGTAATTTATACAGAGAAGGGGTTTATTTGGCTCATGGTTCTGCAGGCTGTGCAAGAAGCATGGCACCAACATGGTGAGGCTTCAAGAAGCTTCCACTCATGGCGGAAGGTGAAGCAGGAGCACATGTGTCCCATGGCAAGGGCAGTAGCGAGACAGATACCAAACAACCAGCTCTCACATGAACTAACAGAGCAGGAACTCACTCATTACTGCAGGGAGGGCACCAAGCCATTCACGACGGACCCGCCCCCATGACCCTAACACCTCCCACCAGACCCACCTCCAACAGCGAGGCTCCCATTTCACATGAGATTTGGAGGGGACAGACATCCAAACCATATCACCGGTGCATCAGTATGGTCTGTGGTCAGGAAGAGATAGTTAGGCTGGGTCACCTCAAGGAAGAGCAGGAGACGACCAAACACAGACGGTGGGAGGGGGAGCAAGCAGAAGGAACAGCATGTGCCAGGGCCCTGAGGTGGGAAGGAACCTGGGTGTCTCCACCCTGAAACCAAGGGTAAAATAATGACAGCAGCATCTGCAGGGCCAGGCTCTATTGCGAGGGCTGAGCCTGCATTAACTTACTTCTTCCTCACCCTGAGGCTGCTCCCCCGTGAGGCCCCAGCAATGTGGCTCCCAGTGCCTGCCTGCCTGGGTTTGAATTTAATCCATTTACTTTCAAGGTTGTTACTGATAGGTAAGGACTATTTCCTTCATTTTATTTATTTATTTATTTTTTTGCGACAGAGTCTCACTCTGTCGCCCAGGCTGGAGTGCAGTGACACCATTTCGGCTCACTGCAACCTCCACCTCCCGGTTCAAGCGGTTCTCCTCCCTCAGCCTCCCGAGTAGCTGGAACTACAGGCCTCTGCCAACACACCTGGCTAATTTTTGTATTTTTAGTAGAGATGCGGTTTCACCGTGTTGGCCAGTCTAGTCTCGAACTCCTGACCTCAGGTGATCCACCCGCTCCGGCCTCCCACAGTGCTGGGATTACAGGTGTGATCCACCACGCCCGGCCCATTTTGTTAATTGTTTTCTGGTTCTATATCCTTTCTTCCTCTCTTCCTGTTATCATCGCAGTTTGGTGGTTTTCAGTAGTGATAGGTTTAATTCCTTTCTCTTTCCCTTTTATATATCTGCTCTACCAGTGAGTTTTATACTTCTACGTGTTTTCAAGTTAGTGATTATCACCTTTTTGCTTCCAGATGTAGGACTCCCTTCAGCATTTCTTGCAAGAATAGTCAGTCTAGTAGCGATTAATTCCCTCAGTTTCTGTTTGTCTGGAAAAGACTTTACTTCTCCCTCATTTCTGAAAGATAGCTTTGGCTAATAACTTTCTCCTTTCAGCACTTCGACTATATCACTCCTCTCCTAGCTTCAAAGGTTTCTGTACAGAAATCTGCTGTTTGTCTAATGGAGATTCCTTCATATGTGACTTGACACTTTTCTCTTGCTGTTTTTAGAATTCTCACGTTGTCTTTCAGTTTTGACAATTTGACTTTGATTTGCCTCAGAGAGGACCTTTTTGGGTTTAATATATTTGGGATACTTTGAGCTTCTTGGGTCTAGATGCCCATATCTCTCTCCAGACTTGGGAAATTTTCATTAAATAGGTTTTCTATGCTTTATCCTCACTCTTCTCTCTCTGGAACTCCCGTAATACAAGCATGCATATGCTTAATGGAGTCCCTTAAGTCTTACAGATTATCTTCTTTGCAATCCTTTTTTTTTTCTCCAGTTGGGTAATTTGAAACAACCTGTCTTCCAGTTCAGAGAATCTTCTGCTTGACAAGACTACTATTGAAGCTATTATATTTTTTTACTTCACGAATTGAATTTCTCAGCTGCAGGATTTTCTGTTTTGTTCCTTTGTTACGGTTTTTTATCTGTTTGTTGAATTTCTCATTAATATATTTTCCTGATTTTGTTGAGTTGCCTGTCTGCATTTTCTTGTATCTCATTTAGTTTTCTTTTCTTTTCTTTCTTGAGATGGAGTTTCACTCTTGTTGCCCAGGCTGCAGTGCAATGGCATGATCTTGGCTCACTGCAACCTCCGCCTCCCGGGTTCAAGCGATTCTCCTGCCTCAGCCTCCTGAGTAGCTGGGATTACAGGCACATGCCACCACGCCTGGCTAATTTTTTGTATTTAGTAGAGATGGGGTATCACCATGTTGGTCAGGCTGGTCTGGAACTCCCGACCTCAGGTGATCCACCCCCACCCCTGGCCTCCCAAAGTACAGCCGTAAGCCACCACGCCCGGCCTCATTTAGTTTTCTTAAGATCATTATTTTGAATTTATTTCTGACAGTTCACTGATTTCCTTTTCCACTGGGGTCTGTTACTAGACAATTATGTTCCTCTGATGCCAGATTCTCTTGCTGCTTCATGTTTCTTGTGTCCTTGCACCAATGTCATACACCTGGTGGAACAATCGCCTCTTCCAAAGTTTCTAGAGTGGCTTTCATAGAGATAGACTTTTACCTGCAGTTGGTTCTTAGTGTGCTGGTTGGAAAGGGTGTGGTGGCTGTGTTTCCAGATGGGTGCAGTGATATGGTCTCGGTGCAGCTCTTCAGCTGTGTTGAGCATCAGCAATAACTGTGGGTGCCTCGAGGCCCAGGCTGTACAGATTTGTGACAGTGGTTGTTAATGTCCTTGATGTCAAGGGCTTTTGGGATCCTCCTATTCTTATTTTCCACACAATGGGGACATGCAGCCAAAGGGGACCTTTTAGTGTCAAGTTTGATATGGCCCACAAGACAATGCAGTGGCACTGGCTTTCGTTTGCAGGTGCTTGGAGTAGCTGTGGGGCTGGGGTCCTAGGCTCAGGGCCTGGTGTCCAAATTGACCCAGGCTCAGGGCCTGGGTCATTGGGTGCAGGCTTACTCTCTGTGGCAGGGTTGAATGTGCGTTGCCCTCAAAGCCAGGATCTGTACTTCTGACGCACTCTCTAGCAGGTCAGGCCCAGGGGGCTGGGTTGTGGCTGTGATTCTACCGTGGGGGGCGGAGCAATGGCCCATCTCTGGGGAAGATGTGGTGCTCTTCAGGTTTAAACCTGGGGATCAGGGTATGGCTGCCTCTCCGGGACCTGAGCCAATAGGGCTCAGCGTAACTCACGGTGCAGGGGCTCAGCGTAACTCACGGTTCAGCGGCTCAGCGTAACTCACGGTTCAGGGGCTCAGCGTAACTCAGGGTTCAAGGGCTGAGGCTCCATGCAGTAGTGACTCTGAACCCCGAGAAGGTAGGGCTTGGCAGTATCCCAGACTTCATGAAGCCAGATACACTGGCAGAGTGGCAGAGCACAGCTGTCATTTCAGTCCTGTTGGGGAGGGAGGTGGCAGGAAACAGCACATTCGAGGGGAAGGCAGGGAGCAGCGCAGGGAGACTGCACTTTCCAGCGGGAGGGCTGTCTCCGCAGCTCTATCTCTAGGAGGCTAATCCGGCTCCGGGGAGGCAAGGTGCTGGAGCTGGCCCATAGGGCGGTGTCTCAGCTGGAGCTGGCCCACAGCACGGTGTCACAGCTCAGCCACTGCTGAGCCAATGTTTCCCTGGGATGCGAGCTACTACATCAGGTCAACCCCTGGATTCACAGCTGCTCAGCTCAGCCAGGGCAATGATCTCTTGGGGGAAGTGGGCTGCTTTAGCTTAGGCCTGGGGAATGTGACTATTCTGGGTAGCCCTGGCACCATTTCCTGGAATGCAGCACGCTTCTCCAACTTTGGCTCTGAGCAGCCAAGGTGCTGTTTTCCCGGGAGGCAGGTTGTGGCTTCAGCTCTGGCCTGAGCGGAGAAGGGGGAAGGTTAGGTGGAGCACCTCCACCACTGCTTGGCCCCAGGAGCAAGGGTGTGACCGCTGCTCACCGCTCAGTTTAGGGGTGTGAAGCCACCAGGCTGAGGTTGTTCAGTGGTGGATTAGTCTCAGGGATAAAGGGCAACTGTGGCTACTCAATCCCAGGGCAAGATATGCTCTGGCTGTAGTTCCAATTCACCGCTGGCGCAGTGCGGTAGCCGCGAGACCACAGGAAATGGGCTCACTGTGGGCTCCTCTGCAGGGGGCTCAGCTGTGCAGCCTCAGTTAGCCCCCTTGCCTGGGCTTAGTGCCTGTGAGGACAGGGGACGCCAGTGGTGAGGGCTATAGGTGTCCAAGGTGCTGGTGGGGCTCCTGGGATCCCCTGCTTACCTCCTTGCCTCATTCCCAGCTGATCCTGGTTGAGGACTGGGGTGCAGGCCCAGTGTTTCCTTCTGTTCTTCATGCGGCCATCGTGAGTTTCTCTGCTCACCATGTTTCTGTTACTCCTCTAAAGCACTCTGGTGCTCTTCCTCAGTTATTTTCATTAAAAGTTAATTGTTGGCCAGGCGCGGTGGCTCACACCTGTAATTCCAGCACTTTGGGAGGCCAAGGCGGGCAGATCATGAGGTCAAGAGATCGAGACCATCCTGGCCAACCTGGTGAAACTCTGTCTCTACTAAAAATACAAAAAAAAAAAAAAAAGGCATGGTGGCAGGTGCCTGTAATCCCAGCTACTTGGGAGGCTGAGGCAGGAGAATCACTTGAACTCGGGAGGCGGAGGTTGCAGCGAGCCGAGATCGCCCCACTGCACATTAGCCCGGGCCACAGTGAGACTTAGTCTCAAAAAAATAAAATAAAATAAAAATAAAAATAAAAACGTAGCTGGGTGTGGTGGCCCGCACCTGTGGTCCCAGCTACTTGGGAGGATGAGGTAAGAGGATTACATTGAGCCTGGGATGCTGAGGCTGCAGAGAGCCAAGATCTCACCACTGCACTCCAGCCTGGCCAATAGAGGGAGACCCTGTCTCAAAAAATAAAATAAAATAAAATAAAATAAAGAAAAAAAGAAAAAGGAAGGAAATTGTGACACATACAGTGATATTGATGAGCCATGAAGACACTGTGCTCAGTGAAATAAGCCAGTCACAAAAAACAAACACCGTATGATTTCACACATATGAAGTACTTAGAGGAGCCAAAAGCGTAGAGACAGAAAGCAAAACAGAAGTTGCCAGAGACTGATAGGGCGGGAGCAGAGCCTCACTTTAGTTTTGGCACCTGGCTCTGGTTGTGACGCCTGCACCGTCTCCCTGGAGGGGCTGGTCAGAGCTGGGCTCCCACTGACTGATGTGCTAAGGTGAGGCCCCCACTGTACCTCTGCTCACACCCTTCTGCACCACCTGCTCAGCTCCCACCCCTCTGCTCCCACCCCTCTGCACCACCCACCCAGCTCCCACCCCTTTGCACCACCCACCCAGCTCCCACCCCTCTGCACCACCCGTCCAGCACTCCTCTGACTTTCTGGGGCAGCAAGGGCCAGGCACAGGGAGTGGGCAGTGGAGTCCCTCTCAGGAGGAGCCTCCTTCAGGGAGGTGGAGGTGGAAGAGGCCAAGCCCTTGGCCAGCACAGCTCTCAGAGGCAGGAGCTTGGAGGTGCCACAAAGCGGGCTGTGTTCTCGCGCTAGCCCAGCCTAAGGGCACCTTTCCATGTTTTGTTTTGTTTTGTTTTTTCTTTTTTCACACGGACTCTCGCCCTCTCACCCAGGCTGGAGTGCAATGGTGCGATCTCGGCTCACCGCAACCTCTGCCTCCGAGGTTCAAATGATTCTCCTGCCTCAGCCTCCAGAGTAGCTGAGATTACAGGTGCCCACCACCATGCCCAGCTATTTTTTGTACTTTTAGTAGAGACAGGATTTCACCATGTTGGCCAGGCTGGTCTCGAACTCCTGAACTTGTGATCCATCCACCTCGGCCTCCCAAAGTGCTGGGATTACAGGCTTGAGCCACGGCACCCGACCTGCCTTTCCATGTTTTGCTGGCAGTTCAGGGGCCTTCTTTCTAACTCCAGGCTGACAGGGTTTGGCGCCCAGAAGGAGAGTCACTTGTGCCAGGACTCCAGAAGCACCAGCTGAGGTTGAGGGGACTTGGTGGAAGGGATAGTTAGCAGCCTGGCCAGAGGGGTGCCAGGACTCACCCAAATGCACACTGGAGGGGATGTTCAGACGGCACGAGAACGGGGATCACACATGCTTGTTCACACACGTGCCCTTGAAGATGCCATGCACACACATACACCCAGACACACACACCCACCCAGCCTCTCCTGCACGCGGGGGGCATGCACACACGAGGACACTCCTCCTCACCTGCATGCCTGACCTGGGGAAGAAGCCCACCTGGTGGGAGGCACCCCCCTCCCACCCTCCCTCTGCCATGGCCCAAGCGCTGGCCCCGAGCCCGTGCCCAGGGAGACTCAACACAGGCCCTTTGTCCCTTGGGATCAGGGCTCCCAAGAGAGGGATTTACTGAGCATTTATTTCCTGCCCCGGGCATGCCCCAGTCCTCATTCTGCCAGGAGAAGGGAACAATGAGGCCTTCTCCTGCCCACAGAGGTGGCTCTGGGTCGGCTGGCCCTTATGTGTCAGGAGTCAGGTTAGGGCCACAAGTCCCTGGCCTCCCTGCCCTCCAGGTGTGGGGCTTGGGAAGACCCCTCTGTGGCTCTGCAGCCTGAGGCACAGCAGACAAGAGAGTCTCCATCTGCAGCCCATGCAGCAGCCAGGGCCTCCCTGCAGCCCCCGGGCCAGGCTTGGCCTCTGCAGGAAGCCCCCAGCCTCACTGGAGGCAAGAACCTGAGTCCCTGGCTCAGATCTCCGGGTAGGACTGGCCTGACTGAGACCCTGGGCAAAACCAGGAGCTGACACCTCCTAGGGGCCTCAGCGGATCCCTGGGACTCAGGAACCAGAGGGAACGTCCTGCTGGCTGGGAGAGGGGCAGGATCAGAAGCCCAGGGACCTTTGCCCCAACCCCAGCAGGCCAAGGCCAGGCTGTGCATGTGACTTGTCCTTGAGCAGCTGCTGCTGGGGAAGGAGGCCCTGAGGGAAGGCACTGCAGCCTTGTGCTCCTGAAATCCGAAGCTCCCACGCGCCCGCCGCGCCCTCATTGAGTTCCCGTTGGTACCACGCTCTGTGCTAAGCGTTTTATCTGTACTTTCCCCAAAGAAACTTAATACTTTTATTGGAAAACCAGAACGCCTAACCACGCATTTTGCCTAATCTTTCATGTAATTAACCTTCCACTAGTGCAAGTGTTGAAAGTAGAATACGCTATTCCCAAGTTTCAAGTTGAGGGAGGCGGGATTCCTGGGTTCTGGTTGTACATTCCCATTTTCACTGATCTGTTCAGTTGTCAATGGATTCTTGGGTTGCTTTCACGTCAGCTACTGTGAATAATCCTGCTATGAACATGGGTATACAAATATCTCTTGAAGGCTGGGCGTGGTGGCTCACACCCTCACCCTGACACTTTGGGAGGCTGCAGAGGGCAGATCACCTGAGGTCAGAAGTTCAAGACCAACCTGGCCAACATGGCGAAACCCCATCTCTACTAAAAATACAAAAATTAGCTAAGCATGGTGGCAGGTGCCTCTAATCCCAGCTACTCTGGAGGCTGAGACAGGAGAATCACTTGAACCCAGGAGGCAGAGGTTGCAGTGAGCCAAGATCGCACCACTGCCTCCAGCCTGAGCGACAGAGCAAGACTCCGTCTCAAAAACAAACAAAACTAAACCCCCCCAAAAAACCAAAAACAAATATCTCTTGAAGACCTTCCTTTCAGTTCTTTTGGGTGTATACTCAGAAGTGGAATTGCAGCTGGGCGCGGTGGCTCATGCCTGTAATCCCAGCACTTTGAGAGGCTGAGGTGGGCGGATTACCTGAGGTCAGGAGTTGGAGACCAGCCTGGTTAACATGGCGAAACCCCGTCTGTACTAAAAATACAAAAATGAGCCAGGTGTGCTGGCGCGCGCCTGTAACCACAGCTACTTGGGAGGCTGAGGCAGGAGAATCGCTTGAACCCGGGAGGTGGAGGTTGCAGTGAGCTGGGATCATGCCAATGCACTCCAGCCTGGGCGACAACAGCGAAACTCCATCTCAAAAAAAAAAAAAAAAAAAAAATTGTTCAAGAGAAGTGAAGAGAGCCCCGCGGGAGCCCGCAGTGGGGACAGCCTGGGCAGAGACTTGGGGAGATCCCCATTCTGGGTGGAACGGGCCGAGGACCACTTTTTTCCCAAGAAAGTCCCATGAAGGAGCAGCCATGCCTCTAGGCCCCACCCGGCCTTCAGGGGGTCCCCAGGCTTTAAGGGGACTCCTGGCTCAGGGCCAGGCCCTTGGTGCTCGAGGAGGTTGTAGGTGGAGGACGGGGGCACCAAGAGGGCAGCCAAGACCCCTGGGCTGCAGACAAGAAAGGGACTGTGGGGTCCACCGGGTCTGGGCCACATCAAGGAGTGTGGTTGAAGATCCGCCCCTAGGAGCTGAAAGCCAGGGCGCTGCCAGGCCTGAGAGGCCCCAAACAGCCCTTGGGCCCAGGAGGGTGAAGCTGGGAGTAGAGGGCAGAGCTCCCACCCCGCCCCGCCCCCAGGGGGCGCCCCAGGCCCGGCGCGAGAGGAGGCAGAGGGGGCGTCAGGCCGCGGGAGAGGAGGCCATGGGCGAGCGCGGGGCGCTGCTGCTGGCGCTGCTGCTGTTGCTAGAGGGACTCGGGAAGCCGGGTGAGCTCTGGGCGCTGCTGGCGGGACGGGGAGGCGGGGGTGCGGTGGGGAGGCCGCGGGGAGTCACTTCTTGTCTCCTGCAGACTCGCAGGAGGCGGAGCCGTTGTCAGGTAGGGCGCCCAGGACGCGCGATTCGTGCCAGGGCCGTTGGGCCGAGGTGGACTGGGGGCGGTGAGGGGGTAGGGGGGGGCCTTTACTGCTCTCTCGCCCCCGCCCCCGGGATCGAGAACTCTGTTGGCGTGGAAAATAACTAACGGGCGCTGGAGGGGGATGGGCGGGCCCTGCAGAGCACGTGGGAGGGTCTCCAGTGTCACCTACTTCCTGCCGCACACACGCGAGGGGACCCTGGGTGGGCAAAAACGTGGTTTCCCGGACTGGGTTGAAGGGGAGAAAGGGAGAGGTCGGGCTTGGGGGGCTGCCTCCCGCGGCTCAGCAGTTCCTCTGACCATCCGAGGACCATGCGGCCAACGGGTCATCACGTCGCGCATCGTGGGTGGAGAGGACGCCGAACTCGGGCGTTGGCCGTGGCAGGGGAGCCTGCGCCTGTGGGATTCCCACGTGTGCGGAGCGAGCCTGCTCAGCCACCGCTGGGCACTCACGGCGGCGCACTGCTTTGAAATGTGAGTGGGGGTGCGAACGGAGGGGTGCGGGGACGGGCAGCAGCAGGGCTGGGGGGAGTGCCACCGAACTTTACCTATGGTCTGATGCCAGACTTGGGCGTGAATGTTGTGCGTGGATGCGGCCTGGTGTCTCCTGAGCCCCAGGCTGTGCTGCAGCCGGTTACACCCACTCCAGTTCCCTTTGGGTCTCCTGGAGGGAACCCTGTTCAGGTTATTCCAGAATGTTCTTCCAGAACATTTCCACACACTTTTGGGTATTCTCTCCCTTTTTCTTTCAACCCAAATTTCACCACCGTCCATCCCACCCTCATCCCCCCTCCTGGTGGACGGTGCGGTACAGTGTGGGGCACTGAGCCAAGGCCAGCACCCCCGGGCCGCTGTGTGGACTCCATCCTGCCAAGCCCACATTGGCGTGGTGCATCTGCCCATTCCTCCTTGGGCTGCATGGGGGTGCCCCTGGAGGCCTTGGCTCAATGCAAGGCTCCTTGGGACAGCTCTGGGAGGTGACAAGACCCCACCCTCCTGCTGCAGGAGCAGGTCCTAGGACTTTGGTTGTGGTCTGTCTGGGCTCCTTCATTTCTGCAGGGGACCCTGGGTGTTAGCAAGTAGCAGCAACACCACAGTCTCCCCTCCTGGACTGGACCCCAGTTGTGCTCAGGTAGCCAGACCTCCGTCCAGGGCCCCTGACTGCTCTCTTCTCTTCTGCCAGCTATAGTGACCTTAGTGATCCCTCCGGGTGGATGGTCCAGTTTGGCCAGCTGACTTCCATGCCATCCTTCTGGAGCCTGCAGGCCTACTACACCCGTTACTTCGTGTCGAATATCTATCTGAGCCCTCACTACCTGGGGAATTCACCCTATGACATTGCCTTGGTGAAGCTGTCTGCACCTGTCACCTACAGTAAATACATCCAGCCCATCTGTCTCCAGGCCTCCACATTTGAGTTTGAGAACCGGACAGACTGCTGGGTGACTGGCTGGGGGTACATCAAAGAGGATGAGGGTGAGGCTGGGGACAGGCGGGTCAGGGAGGAACTGTCTTTGTTCACCTGTTCCCCTACATAGGCACAATAGCCCCCTGCTTGGTCTGGGGGTGCAGGCTATGCCGCTCTTGCTCGCAGTCTCTCCTCACCTGCCAAGGCAGGGACCAAACACCCAGTTCTCTCCCTTCCAGGGGCTGTGGGGGCCAGAAGGAGAGTGTGAGAGGGAGGCCAGCTTGGCGCAGGCCTGCGGGTGGTGCGGTGGTGGAGGGGTTCTGGAGGGCTTGGCGACATAAACCTCACACTTGGATTTATTCCTGCATCTTTCCATCTCCCCCGGTGCTCACCAATGCCCCAGGCATCAGGCTCCCGGGCTGCCTCTCCATGCCTCCCACGGCCCCCTAGCTCTGGCCGATTCTCCTGCAGCACTGAGCCCATTCCTCTCCCCAGAAACTTCCAAGCCATGCTCAACCGCAGCTCCCACGGAAACCCCTCTGGGGGGTCCTCTGGTAGGCCTGCCCTGGCACCTGTGTGTCCCCCAACACACATGCCCTGAAAGAAGTGGGCCCAGCATCCGGAGGAGCCCCGGCAGCCCCAGACTGGGCGTGTTCCCTGTATCAGGAATCCCTTCCCTCTGCTCCCCTCTCTGGCCCGTCCCTGCATCATCCCACAACAGTAGTAACAATAACAAACGTGGTTCCTTGAGCACACGCTGTGTGCCTGGCACTGTTCTAGGCATGGGGGCCCAGCAGTGAGCCAGGCGCGGCCTCTCCTCCTTCTGGAGCTCACCTAGGAATGAAGTTGGTAACGTTTTTATACCCATCTTACAGATGAGAAAACTGAGAGGGTTATGGAAATTGCCAAGAACTAGTAAATGGAGAAGTCGGGGCCCCTTGCCTTAGAGAGGGTAAGGGATGTCCCCAAGTCATACCCCGGCAGTTGGAAGCGGGAGTGCGGAACTCAGCACTGGAGCCGCCTCCCTCTAGAGGAGGGATCCTTTGCCTTCCCTGAGAAGGACCCTTGCTGCAAACACGAGTGGATATGAGCCAGGGGCACGGCCAGGCTGCCTCTGCCACCCTCTCTCCCCAGCCCAGGGTAGACAGGTCACACCAACCCCAGGCTGTGCCTCAACTCACAGTGCAGGGGAGGCAGGGGGCAGGCACTTCTGGAGCCCCCTGCCTGGTGTGCACCTTTGCTGTGCCCTGCGCGGGCTGGGAGGCCTTGGGCAAAGCTGTTCATCTTACAGTGCCTCAGTTTCCTCCCCTGTGAAATAGGGGAATGATGGTGCCACATCACAGGCTAGTTCCCAGGTTGTTAGTCCCGAGGGCTTAGGAGAGGCCCCGCTGACGGGAAGTGCTGCCTGCAGGTTGGGTCTCATTGTCTTTTGTCATCCTCTGCAGGACAAGGTGCTGGCTGGCACTCTGAGGCAGGAATTGGACAGGTGTGGGTTCCTGTCAGGCTCTGAGACTTCCCCAGTGCCTTGCCGGGGGTCAGCGGGGCAATATCCCCCTGACTCTCCTTATCTGGGAGTAGGTCCTGATGACTGCTGCCTCCCAGGGGTGCTGGGGGGACCCTAAGAGTGCTGCAACAAGCTTGTGTCCAGGCCTGGAAAGCGCCCAGCTGCTACTGAGGCCAGGGCTGCAGCCAGGCTGCCCCTCCCCCAGGTCTGGCTTTGGATGCTCATCTGAACACCGTCTCAGCTGCCTTCACCCCTCCCTCGGCTCCTTTTGGCTAAGGAATCTCTCCATGGGCGCAGGCAGGGCCATTGTTGCCATTCTACAGATAGGGAAAGTGCGGCTGGGGGAGCTCTGACAGCCTGTCCCTCCCCGGGGCCTTCTGTGATGCTGCTGAGGGCCTCTGTTGTGCTGGGGTCTGGGTTGGAGCTGGGGGTAATGGAGATGAACCTGCCAGGCACAGTGGGTGCCCCAGGGCCCCCACCCCCACAGCCTATGCCATCCCTCCATAGAGGGGCCTCAGGTTGCTGTCTCTCTCCTTCCCCCTATCGTCCCCACAGCACTGCCATCTCCCCACACCCTCCAGGAAGTTCAGGTTGCCATCATAAACAACTCTATGTGCAACCACCTCTTCCTCAAGTACAGTTTCCGCAAGGACATCTTTGGAGACATGGTTTGTGCTGGCAATGCCCAAGGCGGGAAGGATGCCTGCTTCGTGAGTGTCCCTGCCACCACTCCCAGCCCAGGAAAGCATCCTGTGTCCCTGTGCCTTATTTGACCCTCATGCCAACCCCGGGAGGTGGAGACTGTTGCCCCACTCTGCAGATGCAGAAACGGAGGCTTGGCTGCTGCCAGGGGGAGGAGGAGGATGTGCACCCAGTCTACCCAGCCCCATAGCCCTTCCCACTCTCAGCCCCTCCCCTGCCCCACTCACTCTGCCCCAGGCTGACCTCAGCCCCGCTGCTCCCCAGGGTGACTCAGGTGGACCCTTGGCCTGTAACAAGAATGGACTGTGGTATCAGATTGGAGTCGTGAGCTGGGGAGTGGGCTGTGGTCGGCCCAATCGGCCCGGTGTCTACACCAATATCAGCCACCACTTTGAGTGGATCCAGAAGCTGATGGCCCAGAGTGGCATGTCCCAGCCAGACCCCTCCTGGCCGCTACTCTTATTCCCTCTTCTCTGGGCTCTCCCACTCCTGGGGCCGGTCTGAGCCTACCTGAGCCCATGCAGCCTGGGGCCACTGCCAAGTCAGGCCCTGGTTCTCTTCTGTCTTGTTTGGTAATAAACACATTCCAGTTGATGCCTTGCAGGGCATTCTTCAAAAGCGGTGGCTTCATGGACAGCTCATTCTCTCTTGTGCAGACAGCCTGTCTGTGCCCCTGGCTCAGACCCACATCTGTTCTGCACCATAGAACCATCTGGTTATTTCGATCAGAAAGAGAATTGTGTGTTGCCCAGGGTGGTCTTGAATGCCTAGGGTGGTCTCGATCCTCCTGCCTCACCCTCCTGAGTAGCTGAAATTATAGACGCACATCATGCTCAGCAATGGAACAGGAGTAGTTCCAGGGTGCCAGGAGCTGGGAAGCCTGGAGTGGGGGTGTGTGCATTGGAGGAAACAATCCTGACGTCCCTCACCCCACAAGGATCCAGCACAGAAACGCCAGACATCCTGATCTTACTATGGTTCCCCCAAGGCTGACCTAGGACCAGGACATGGGTGCAGGTAGTTTATCTGGGAGGTGATTGCAGGAAATGGGGAAACCGAGGCAGGGAAGGAAGGAACGCCAATGAGCTTACAGAAACATGGAGGGTACCATTCTGGGCAACCGGGGTGCAATCCTGTGGGGGCCTCAGCATTGGCCCACCAAGGACGAGGACACCAGGGTGGGCGTTCCTCTCTTGACCACTCCCCCCACCACGTTGAGAGTAGTTCTGGGGCATGGGATGCCTCAGAGCTGGGGCAGCCCCGAGGTGAGGCTCTGAGCACCCAGAGAGTAGGCAATAATGGTTCCCCTTGTGGGACTCCAGCTGGCTCCGTGTTCGAAAATCATGGTCCTCCCTTAGCGATGTTTTTATTTTTTTATTTTTATTTTTGCAGTTTATTGCATGAAGGAATTACACTAGTTCAAGTTAAAAGCAGACCCCAAATGGTTACATTAGACAAACTGTGAGGTTTTAAAGCTTGTAACAAGGGAAAGAAGGGAAATTCTACTCATTACAGGGAAATCCTCACGTAAGTTTCAGTGAGCCACAAGTAGTTAAAACCCTTGAACCATCAGCTGATCGTCCTTAGCCAGTCCCACCTCTACAAGGAACTGGCGTATGTTCTTGCGCTGGTCACCCTGTAGCTGAATGACTTCTCCATATTCTGGATGCTCAATTACCGTCCCATTGCAGGTAAATTTCCTCTTAAATGCCTTCACTAGTTGCTTTTTATTGTAATCCTTAGTGATCGCTTAGACAGTACTAAGGGTTTTCCTGTCATTTGTCTGTTAAATTCTTGCATGGATGTATTCCTCAGTGCCTGCAGGGAGCAGGTCATCACTCTTACTTAAATCAGCAAAGGGGTGGAAGAGTGGAGATTCTGGACAGTGGACATACGAGATGATTCCTTTTCCTCAGTGGAAACGGGCAAAACTCGGGCCAAGGCGCCAACAGCCACAGATTTCCAGCCAGAAAAACAACACCCCAGAGATCCTGTAATATTACGAAGGCTTTGGAATGTCATATTTAAATTGTTTATAGATCAGTTTTATCGTCTACCTGTAGACTATATTGGACCCTAAATTCTAAGTTCCTCCAATCCAGTTTTCTCCTACGGAATTGTTAAAACTGGAAGCTGCTCTTTCATAAATGCCCTGCGAGCTAAAACAAAACAACTTAACATAAATATCAAGGGACAAGTATTGTGCCTGATGTGTGGACCGTACAGAGAGTTCACCAACCATCCAAGGCCATAACCAGAGACATTTTAACTGCAAAATTGCCGGCTTCATACTGCAGCTTTTCCCAAGACCATCAAAACGAGATTCCGTATCATGGTGGTCCACTTACCTCTCTTAATGCGCACCTTTCTCCCTTGACAGGATAATGTGTAATTAAAATTTTACAGCCAGTAACTGCTTTGGGTAACTTAACAGAACTGGACCTAAAAACATGCTTCACTCCGCCTAGTGGGTACCTTTGGCGATATCGCTAACACAACTTGTTCAAATTGTACTAGTGGTCCCTTTTATAGAGTTGGCCCTGTTTTCTGCTTTATTTCAACCCAGTCATGAAATGCTACTTAATGGCTACAATAGCTTTCAGCCAGTTTGCCTGTCATCCTTTTTTTTTTTTTTTTGAGACAGAGTCTCACTCTGTCACCCAGGCTGGAGTGCAATGGCGTGATCTGGGCTCACTGCAACCTCCGCCTCCCTGGTTCAAGCAATTATCCTGCCTCAGCCTCCTGAGTAGCTGGGAGTGCCACCATGTCCAGCTACTTTTGTAATTTTTAGTAGAGACGGGGTTTCACGATGTTGGCCAGGCTGGTCTCAAACTCCTGACGTCTCGATCCACCCGCCTCGGCCTCCCAAAGTGCTGGGATTACAGGCGTGAACCACCATACCTGGCCTAGTTTTTTGTTTGCTTTTCGTTTGTTTGTTTGTTTGCTTTTGTTTTTTTAAGAGATAGGGTCTCGCTTTGGCACCTAGACTGGAGCCAGTGCAGTGAGGTGATCCTAGCTCATTGCAACTTTGAAGTCCTGGGCTCCTTCCACCTCAGTCTTCTGAGTAGCTGGGTCTACAGGCCCACACTACCACCAGCAGCTAAGTTGTTTAAAGTTATTTTTTGTAGAGACAAGTTCTCACTTTGTTGTCCAGGCTGGTCTCACGTGGGCAGTTAGCCCCAGACCTCCTGCCAGATGCCCCGGCCCAGCCAGGTGGTCCGGAATACATAAATATTTTTTAAACCTGTGAATATACACTTCGAGATTTGTGATTTCGTTGTATGCAAATTGTGCTTCAAACTGGGAAAAGCCCAACCCCCCAACAGTCTAGTTAATGATACGCATGTGGAAGTCCCTGAGGGTAAGTGAACTGAGGTCTGCACCTGATGTCTGAGGAAAGAAGATGAACCAATGAGTGGACGGAGGGTCCGGGACATGGACAAATGCAGTGACACCCACACAGGAGAATGCTGAGGACTGGAGAGGCAGGGATTGCGCGGGTGTCACTGTCACCTTTTACTCTCCAGTATGTCTGAATTTGGGTGGTAAATGTAGGGGAAATGTCTGTTGACTTTGTCCTTGGAGGACAGCTCCCCAGGGCCCATCCTCAGCTTCTGCCATCTTGGTCCATCTGGACCATCCATCCTCGAGTCTGGAAAATTCCAGGCCCTCCACATGGCTTGCTGTGGGGGCCGCAGTCAGGAACTGGCCTCCCAGACCAGCGACGCCCCCCACAGGGCTACTCCCTCTGCAGCCTCCCAGGGAGGACTCAACCACTCTTGGGAAGGAGATAAGCAACTGACTCAAACCAGTCTGAAGCTGTTCCAGTGCCTGACACCATCGAGGGCCTCGTCCGGGCCAGTCCTCATGTATTAGTCCATTCTCACGCTGCTAATAAAGACATACCTGAGATTGGGTATTTTAGAAAGGAAAGAGGTTTAATTGACTCACAGTTCAGCGTGGCTGGGGAGGCCTCAGGAAACTTACTATTATGGCAGAAAGGGAAGCAAACACATCCTTCTTCACATGGTGGCAGCAAGGAGAAGTGCCAAGCAAAAGGGGGAAAATCTCTGTATATTTATTTATTTATTTTTTGAGACGGAGTCTTGCTTTGTCGCCCAGGCTGGAGTGCAGTGGCGCGATCTCGGCTCACTGCAAGCTCCACCTCCCGGGTTCACGCCATTCTCCTGCCTCAGCCTCCCGAGTAGCTGGGACTACAGGCGCCCACTACCACGCCCGGCTAATTTTTTGTATTTTTTAGTAGAGACGGGGTTTCACCGTGTTAGCCAGGATGGTCTCGATCTCCTGACCTCGTGATCCGCCCGCCTCGGCCTCCCAAAGTGCTGGGATTACAGGCGTGAGCCACCGCGCCCAGCCGGAAAATCTCTGTATAAAACCATCAGATCTTGTGAGAATTCACTATCACGAGAACAGCAGCATAGGGGTAACTCACTGCCCACGACTCAATTACCTCCCACCAGGTCCCTCCCACAACATGTGGGAATAATGGGAACTACAATTTAAAATGAGATTTGGGCGGGGACACAGCCAGACCGTATCACCTCAATAAGATGGACTCATTTCCCCCCAGCAGACGGCTGGCAGCCGCACACATTGTCTCGCTCCTCCCTCCCAACAGCCTCAGGTGCCAGGGTGTGCTAGAGGCTTATCTACTGATAGAGAAACCGAGGCTGGGAGTGGCTGCAGGAGGTGCAGTCAGGAACAGGGTCGGAGTGTGGCGCCGGGCCAGGCCGCTCAGGTCCCTTATTACGGAATCTACCAGGGCAGGTGCGAAGCCTGAGCCCAACATCCTTCCTCCATTCACAGGACAGGGCCCGAGCAAGTCAGCTGGAGCACAGCCACGGAGGTGGACAGGGTCGGCCCCTGTGGGGCACTTCCTGGCCCCCAGGAGAGGAGGTCAGGAGAATGGGGCGAGCCCCAGGTTCTAAGCAGGTGCCTGCCTCAGGAGAGAGTCAGGAGGATGCTAACCAGGTGCTGTGGCTGTCTTTGTCTCCCCATAGTACATATGTGGAAGCTCTAAGCATATGTGTCAAGAGGTGGGACCTTTGAAAGTAATTAGGTTTAGATGAGGTCATAAGCACAGGCCCTCCAGTGATGGGTTAAGGCCCTTATAAGAAAAGGAGACCAGGGCTCTCCTCTTCGCCCCTCCCCAGATAAGAGGACACAGTGAGAAGACGGGGGTCTGCTCGCCAAGAAGGAGCCCTCACCAGCAGCCGCATCGCTCAGCACCTTGATCCTGGACTTCCAGCCTCCAGAGCTGTGAGAAACAAACCTCTATCATCTACCAGCCGCCCACGGCGTGGGATTTGTGTTACAGCAGCCTGAGCTGACCCAGACGCCAAGGAGCAACACACGCACCAGGGCAGGCTGGAGAAACCAGAACCCGGGAATCCCGCCTCCCTCAACTTGAAACTTGGAAATAGTGTATTCTCTTTTCAACACTTGCACTAGTAGAAGGTTAATTACATGAAAGATTAGGCAAAATGTATGGCTATGTGTCCTGGTTTTCCAACAAAAGTATTGAGTTTCTCTGGGGAAAGTGCAGATAAAATGCTTAGTGGAGGCTGGGCGCCGTGGCTTATGCCTGTAATCCCAGCACTTTGGGAGGCCGAGGCAGGCAGGCAGATCACAAGGTCAGGAGTTTGAGACCGGCCTGGCCAATATGATGAAACCCCGTCTCTACTAAAAATACAAAAATTAGCCAGGCGTGGTGGTGGGTGCCTGTAATCCTAGCTACTTGGGAGGCTGAGGCAGGGGAATCGCTTGAACCCGGGAGGTGGAGGTTGCAGTGAGCCAAGATCGAGCCACTTGCACTCCAGCCTGGGCAACGGAGACAGACCTCGTCTCTAAAAAAAAAAAAATGCTTAGCACAGGCGTGGCACCAATGGGAACTCAGTGAGTGTGCCGCGGGCATGCGGGAGCTGTGGTTTCAGGAGCAGAAGGCTGCGGTGCCTTCCCTCAGGGCCTCTTTCCGCAGCAGCAGCCGCTCAAGGGCAAGTCCACATGCACAGCCCAGCTTCGGCCTGGTGGGGTTGGGGCAGAGGCCCCTGGGCTTCTGATCCTGCCCCTCCCCCAGCCAGCAGGACCTTCCCTCTGGTTCCTGAGTTCCAGGGAGCCGCCAAGGCCCTGGGAGGAAACAGCTCCTGACTTTGCTCAGAGTCTCAGTCAGGACAGTCCTACCCAGAGATCCAAGCCAGGGACTCGTGTTCCTGCCTCCAGTGAGGCTGGGGGCTTCCTGCAGAGGCTCAGCCTGGCCCCCAGGCCACAGGGAGGCCCCGTCAACTGAGTGGGTGCAGATGGAGACCCTCTTGTCTGCTGTGCCTCAGGCTGCAGAGCCACAGAGGGGTCTTCCCAAGCCCCACACCTGGAGGGCAGGGAGGCCAGGGACTTGTGGCCCTAACCCAACTCCTGACACACAAGGGCCAGCCGGCCCGGGGCCACCTCTGCAGGCAGGAGAAGGCCTCATTGTTCCCTTCTCCTGGCAGAATGAGGACTGGGGCGTGCCCGGGGCAGGAAATAAATGCTCAGTAAATCCCTCTCTTGGGAGCCCTGATCCCAAGGGACAAAGGGCCTGTGTTGAGTCTCCCTGAGCACGGGCTCGGGGCCAGCGCTTGGGCCATGGCAGAGGGAGGGTGGGAGGGGGGTGCCTCCCACCAGGTGGGCTTCTTCCCCAGGTCAGGCACGCAGGTGAGGAGGAGTGTCCTCGTGTGTGCATGCCCCCCGCGTGCAGGAGAGGCTGGGTGGGTGTGTGTGTCTGGGTGCATGTGTGTGCATCCATCTTCAAGTGCACGTGTGTGAACAAGCACGTGTGATCCCCGTGTTCACGCCGTCTGAACATCCCCTCCAGTGTGCACTCTCTTCCTCCAAGTCCCCCCATCCCCAGCTGGTGCTTCTGGAGTCCTGGCTCAGACGACTTTCCGTCTGGGCATCAAACCCTGCCAGCCTGGAGTTAGAAAGAAGGCCCCTGAACTGCCAGCAAAACATGGAAAGGTGCCCTCAGGCTGGGCTGGGGCAAGAACACAGCCCCTTTGTGCCACTTCTGAGCTCCTGCCTCTGACAGCTGTGCTGGCCAAGGACTTGGCCTTTTCCACCTCCACCTCCCTGAAGAAGGCTCCTCCTGAGAGGGGCTCCGCTGACCCTCCCCTGGCCTGGGCTCTGCTTCCCCCGAAATCAGAGGAGCACTTGAGGGGGTGCAGAGAGGTGCAATTGGGGCCTCACCTTGAAACGCTAGTCAGTGGGAACCCAGCCCTGACCAGCCCCTCCAGGGAGATGGTGCAGGTGCCAGAAGAAGGGCCAGGTGCCAAGGCTAACGTGCTGCTCTGCTCCTGCCCCGTCAGGGCTGGGGTGTCACGGGGAGCCCCCTTCCTGACTCTGCCATCCAGCACCATGGACAGGGCTTTGGTGGTTCTTTGGGAATAGGTATCAACCAGGGGTGGGCGGACGTTTTGTGTGAAGGGCCAGATGGTACAATTTTAGGTTCAGGGGCTGCAGGTCTCTGTCACAGCCGTGTGAGCTTCTGTGCAAGCATGAAGACAGCCACAGGCCACATGCCAATGAGCGCACGGCGGCTGTGGGCCAGTGACGCTTGACTTATGAACTGGAGCATGGGAATTTCAAAGAATTTTCATGCACCACAAGACATCGTTCTTTTGAATGTTTCCTAAGAATGTTAACATGTAGGAGGCATTCTTTGCTCATGGGCGAGGCAGAAACAGGAGGTGGTTGGCTAGGCCATAATTCGCCACCCCTGGCGCAGGCACCTGGTTCAAGTCGTGAAAGTCCTGCTCCTCCCGCAGCCCCTGCCCACCCTCATCCCGATGAGACCGGCGTCCCCGTTCCTGGTGAGCCAGCACTTCCAGAGCCAGTCTGTGCATGCACAAAGCCCTTCTTTGCACCCATCTTCCTGGGAAGCATGTGGGGTCCACACACACTGGTCTTCCAGCCTGTTTCCCTGGGGGATGGGTGTGCAGTGGGAGTGTCCCCCACTCTCTCCACCCAAGTTTTCCACAGCCAGGGATCCACCACCCGGGCTCTCGGCATCTCCAGGTGGATGCGCCCGTGATTTCTCAGCTTTTGCTCTTTCCAAAAATTAGCGTTGTACACTCTCCCCCAAGGCATAAAGTCTAAGGCTCAGGGCAACCAGCCCGGGGGGCCTCCGCTCCAGGGAGGCCCTCACAGCACCCTCAGGGGGAGGTTCTGTTGTTATCCACAGAACAGAGGCCCAGAGAGGTGAAGCAAGTGCCTGCAGATCCCAGCCCCGCTACCTCAGGAAGCCCGGCTGGACCCACGTCTGGCTCCAGGGTCCTGTGTTGGTGATCACAGCCCTGTGGCTGTTCCCAGCGGTCACGGGCCCTGAGGAGCTTCAGTCCCTGGAACACACACAAGAGGTGTCCTAAGGACACGCATGGAACTGCGCTTGAGCTGCAATCTGTCCCCTAGTTCCCGCCTCGCTTGGGCATCCGACGGCCTTTATCTCTTCTCCCCTGATCCTTATCCGACACCCCAACTCTTCTGCAGACTCCAGTTCCTTCCCAATGCCCTGGGTCCTTCAGGGTCCTTGGGATGAGACATCTCCAAACACGAGCTTTTCTCAGCTGGCATCTGAGGGTGATGGCGTTCTGCCCACAGGCATCCGCCTGCACAGGCCTCCCTGACAAGAGGGGCTGAGGGGGAAAGGAGTGAGACAGAAAACCAGCAGGGCCCCGGGGACCAAGCCCTGGAGAAGCGCCAGTTCCCGCCCAGATGAGGGCCGACACCTCCGAAGGACCGGCCTGTGGGGTCGCCCTCCCCAGGCCCTCTGCCTCCCATCGTGGCATGGACTGCACCTTTGGTGTCCTTCCCTCCCATGGCCTCTGAGTCCCTGAACACTGGCTCATACCTGCTCCACCCAGATACAGCACAGAAGAGAGACCCAGGCAGCCTCTAAGGGCAGTGCCTTGAGGGCCAGTGCCTGGTGCACCTGCTGCACAGGGCACAGGACACAAAGGGCTGGGTGGTCCATTCAGGCTCTCTCAGGGCCCGCGTCGAGCTCGGCCTGGGTCCCAGGAAGCCTGCCAGGCACCAGGTGCTGCCTGAGTCTGAAGGAGGCCCTGACTCCAGGTCGCCCACGGCAGGAGTGGGCCCCACGGAGCTTCTGTGGACCCTTGACCCACCACCCTCAGGTGGAAGCCATCAGGCTGAGCTGGATAAGCCAGGCTCTCCCCACCTCTGCCATTCAAGTCAGTGCCAGTGCTGACTGGAGAGATCCCAGAGATACCTGTGAAATGCCTGTCACTGTTCTCAGCTTTGTTTATGTAGGCTGCAGAGCCAAGACAGCAAATACTGCACATCCGGGAGCCTCCCCAAGGCCGGCCCTGGGCCTTCCCCCAGGAAGAGCCCCACAGCGAGCTCCTTCCTGTTCCCCTGGTGGCCCCTCGCTCCTTCCTTCTGGATGGGGGCCCAGGGGGCCCAGGAGAGTATAAAGGCGATGTGGAGTATAAAGGCACAACCAGACGCCCAGTCACAAGCGAGGTAAGGTGCTTGGCTCCATGGGTGGGGCCCGGCAAGGTCACACTGGCCCTTGCTTTGGAGTCAGGAGGCCTCTCTTCTTCCCACAGAGCCCTGGGATGCGCCGGCCAGAGGCCATGCTGCTGCTGCTCACGCTTGCCCTCCTGGGGGGCCCCACCTGGGCAGGGAGTAAGTCAGCGGGGTCTGCCCTCAATCTCCCCTGCCTCCCTCCAGGAGATCCAGGGACTCACCCGGCCCTTGTCCCAGACTAACTCTGGTCACAGAACCATCCTGTCTGCTTGGAGGGGCGGGGTCCCCTGTTCTGGCAGAGGTCACCCCCATATCACCGCGTGGGGATTTTCTTCCCTTTGGGTCTCTCTTTTCTTCAGAGATGTATGGCCCTGGAGGAGGCAAGTATTTCAGCACCACTGAAGACTACGACCACGAAATCACAGGGCTGCGGGTGTCTGTAGGTCTTCTCCTGGTGAAAAGGTGAGTAGGGCTATGGTCATGGGCCCAACGCCATGTCCCCTCCCATCCCACAGTTTCAGGAACTCAGGGCAGGGGGTAAGCACCTGTGGCCACTTTTGCCACACATGCCTGGCTACTGCCGATGCTTCCTGGCTCCCGCTGATGCTTCCTGGCTGGAGCAGAGACGGTCAGACCGTCCTCCCTACCTTCTCCCTTCAACCCAAGCTCAACTCAACCAAAAATGGCCTCTCTGTCCCCATGCCTGATAGGAAAGTCAGGGGAAAGTCTGTCCGATTACTGTCAAAGAAGACAGGAGGTAAGGGTCAGAGTGGACCACTGACTGAATATGAGTCAACAGAAGTGTAAGAGGCAGAAATCCAGGGCCATTTCCTTAATATCGAGGTGTCTCTGCTGGAGGTCTGGGATGGATTTTTGCCCTGCATTTAGAAGTTCTGGGGTCCTGGGAGAGGGGAGAGAAGCCCAACAGCAGAGGAGACAGAGTGTGGGTGGGGCGAGCCGGAGGGGTGCATCCTGGGAGAGCACCAGGGTGAGGGAGGGGTGAAGATGAGCCCCGTCAGGGAAGCGCTGGCAAGTGTGGGAAGTCACCTGCCCCTCGGCCTGTGAGCTGCTCTGCTTGGAGTGACTAAGGCTCGGGATGTCCAGGCTCGGCCAGAGGCAGCTCATATGTGGGCCACAGTGATGGCAGCTGGTGCCTTCTGGGTCACAGAGACCTGGCACTGCACGCAGCTCTCCTCACCAGGATCTCAGTGACTCCTCCCAAAACTCACATCCACTTTGCAGATGGGGAAACTGAGTCCGGAGAGGCTGGGTAACGAGCTCAAGATCACAGGGCCCAAAAGTGGTAGAACCAGGGTTGGTGACCAGTGAGTCTGTGTCAGGGACCCAAAGTCTGATGGTGCTGGACTCTCTGCATCCCGGGAAGGAGGATGGGGGCGCTGAGGACCTGGGATGTGCTGGGCCATCCCAGATCTGGACGTCCAAAGCTTTGCCTCTCTCCCAGTGTCCAGGTGAAACTTGGAGACTCCTGGGACGTGAAACTGGGAGCCTTAGGTGGGAATACCCAGGAAGTCACCCTGCAGCCAGGCGAATACATCACAAAAGTCTTTGTCGCCTTCCAAGCTTTCCTCCGGGGTATGGTCATGTACACCAGCAAGGACCGCTATTTCTATTTTGGGAAGCTTGATGGCCAGATCTCCTCTGCCTACCCCAGCCAAGAGGGGCAGGTGCTGGTGGGCATCTATGGCCAGTATCGACTCCTTGGCATCAAGAGCATTGGCTTTGAATGGAATTATCCACTAGAGGAGCCGACCACTGAGCCACCAGTTAATCTCACACACTCAACAAAGTCACCCGTGGGTCCCTAGGGTGGGGTATGGGGCCATCTGAGCTGAGGCCATCTGGGTGGTGGTGGCTGATGGTACTGGAGTAACTGAGTCGGGATGCTGAATCTGAATCCACCAATAAATAAAGCTTCTGCAGAATCAGTTTATCCAGGATTGGTCCTTGGATCTGGGGTACAACCAAAGCCTTCCCTGCTCCTTGGAGACAAAGTCCCCAGTGCTGCAGCCCAGTGAACTGAGATGAGGGGTAGGGCAAAGGTGACTGCCGAGGACAGAAAGAGAGCAGCACCACCCCCTCAGAGGTGCTGTGGATCTCTGTGCCAGTCCCACAATCTTTGAAGAGTCAGGCTTCAAGGCCGCCACTCCCCACTGTCCCTCACCCCAGGCCCACCCAGCGGGCCTCTGCTGGCCACTCAGTCCCGGGATTCTCTGAGTGCTCAAGGGGCCTGAGGGAAGCCACTCACTCATCCATTCACTCAGCAAACATTTGCCAAGGCCGTGTCCTCACCAGGCTCCCCTGGCACTGGGGGTATAAAGAAGAGGCCAGGTTTCAGCTGAGTGCGTATACACTGTGGTGGGGGCTGGTGCAGAGGCAGATAGTGGCAGTTCACTTTGCCATCTGCATGGATGGGGACACATGCAGGTCGTTGTGCGTAGGCACCTGCCCAGAGATGAGGTGAGAGGGAAGTGCTTCAGGGAAGTCTTCCTAGAGGAGGCAATGTCTGACCTAAGTCTTAAAGGATGAAGGACAATTGGCCAAGTGGAGACAAGGGGAGGAGGGCATTACAGGTTGAGGGCTCAACATGAGCAAAGGCAGGAGATGCAGATGGCTGGGGTAATTTGTCACAGTAGCAACAGGAAATCAGTACAAGCCCTGGACTTGGCCCATTCTTCATGTCCCCTTCCCAAACCTCCAAGCCCACATGGGCACTTGCCAAGATCAGAGCTCCAGGGGCCTCCAGGGACGGGGTTTTCAGTCCTTTGGGACCATGATCCACAGAGAGAAATTGATCCTACTTGAGACACAGGAAGCAACACATGTAATGCAACAACCAAACACCCAGCGATCATCTAATGCAACAGCCAAACAGACAAGTGATCATCTAATGCAACAGCCAAACAGACAAGTGATTATCTAAGGCAACAGCCAAACACCCAGTGATCATCTAATGCAACAGTCAAACACCCAGTGATCATCTAATGCAACAGCCAAACAGACAAGTGATCATCTAATGCAACAGCCAAACAGATAAGTGATTATCTAAGGCAACAGCCAAACACCCAGCGATCATCTAATGCAACAGCCGAACAGACAAGTGATCATCTAATGCAACAGCCAAACAGACAAGTGATCATCTAATGCAACAGCCAAACAGACAAGTGATTATCTAAGGCAACAGCCAAACACCCAGCAATCATCTAATGCAACAGCCAAACACCCAGTGATCATCTAATGCAACAGCCAAACAGACAAGTGATCATCTAATGCAACAGCCAAACAGACAAGTGATCATCTAATGCAACAGCCAAACACCCAGTGATCATCTAAGGCAACAGCCAAAAACCCAGTGATCATCTAATGCAACAGCCAAACACCCAGAGATCATCTAATGCAACAGCCAAACAGACAAGTGATTATCTAAGGCAACAGCCAAACACCCAGAGATCATCTAATGCAACAGCCAAACAGACAAGTGATCATCTAATGCAACAGCCAAACAGACAAGTGATCATCTAATGCAACAGCCAAACACCCAGCGATCATCTAATGCAACAGCGAAAAACCCAGCAATCATCTAATGCAACAGCCAAACAGACAAGTGATCATCTAATGCAACAGCCAAACAGACAAGTGATTATCTAAGGCAACAGCCAAACACCCAGCCATCATCTAATGCAACAGCCAAACACCCAGTGATCATCTAATGCAACAGCCAAACAGACAAGTGATCATCTAATGCAACAGCCAAACACCCAGTGATCATCTAAGGCAACAGCCAAACACCCAGTGATCATCTAATGCAACAGCCAAACACCCAGAGATCATCTAATGCAACAGCCAAACAGACAAGTGATTATCTAAGGCAACAGCCAAACACCCAGAGATCATCTAATGCAACAGCCAAACAGACAAGTGATCATCTAATGCAACAGCCAAACAGACAAGTGATCATCTAATGCAAGAGCCAAACACCCAGTGATCATCTAATGCAACAGCCAAACACCCAGTGATCATCTAATGCAACAGCCAAACACCCAGTGATCATCTAATGCAACAGCCAAACACCCAGTGATCATCTAATGCAACAGCCAAACACCCAGAGATCATCTAATGCAACAGCCAAACACCCAGTGATCATCTAATGCAACAGCCAAACAGACAAGTGATCATCTAATGCAACAGCCAAACAGACAAGTGATCATCTAATGCAACAGCCAAACAGACAAGTGATCATCTAATGCAAGAGCCAAACACCCAGCGATCATCTAATGCAACAGCCAAACACCCAGTGATCATCTAATGCAACAGCCAAACACCCAGTGATCATCTAATGCAACAGCCAGTCAGTGATCAGGGGAAGGGCCAGGTCCTATTTCAGGGGCTCCACCCAAAGCCCCCACCCACAACAATTGAAGGACAGGACTTCAATTATCCTCATTTGCAAAATGAGGAAACGGAGGAACTGAGAGCAAAGTGACTTGTCCCACACAGCCGTTAGAGGTAGAGTTGGAGGTTCACCTTGAGGTGACCAAGCTGCAAAGTCTGGCCACTGAACACCAGACCTAGGCAAAGATTTCCCAACCCAGCTTCATCTTTCTGCATGAAATACGCAGAAGTTTTTTCTCTTCTCTACTTTTATTTTTATTTAATTTTAAATGCTGGTTGAGAGCCACTTCTTAACCTGGGGTCTGTGGACAAAAATCAGAAATCAAAATTCAGAGAATCCATGAACTGGGATGCGGGGGAAATTACCTCTTTTTTTTTTTATTGCCCTTGACTGAAAATTTCATGTTTCCTTCGGGTATGAATGTGACCTCACATGCAACACCCATGAAATGACCACATCAAATACTGTTGTCACAGACACCTTGAAATTTACAGCCGTCACCACTTCAAAATTATGGTGATCAGACTTGCCATTCAACGTGTTGATAATCCAAGCCCAGGCACAGAACACATTTAAGAAAACATTTTGGGCCGGGCACAGTGGCTCACGCCTGTAATCCCAGTACTTTGGGAGGCCGAGGCGGGCAGATCATGATGTCAGGAGTTCCAGACCAGCCTGGCCAACGTGGTGAAACCCCGTCTCTACTAAAAATACAAAAATTAGCCGGGCATGGTGGCGTGCGCCTATAATCCCAGATACTCAGGAGGCTGAGGCAGCAGAATCACCTGAACATGAGACGCGGAGGTTGCAGTGAGTCAAGATTGCACTACTGCACTCCAGCCCGGGTGACAGAGTAAGACTCTGTCTAAAGAGAGAAAGAAAGAAAGAAAGAAAAGAAAAGAGAAAAGAACTGGGTCCCAAGCGCTGCTTGTGGAAACCAGTTTCTGCTGAAGTGTTTTGAGTATGTGTGCCAGTATTACTAGAGTGCTAGTAAGTCTCCTGTGATTTGGATCTTCTTTTTTCTGGGATGAGGGGATGGATGGATGGATGGATGGATGGATGGATGGATGGGTGGGTGGTTGGATGAATGGATGGATGGATGGGTTGATGGGTGGGTGGATGGATGATGGGTGGATGGATGAATGGATGGGTGAGTCAGTAAATGGATGGATAGGTCGGTAGATGGGTAGGTGGGTGGGTGAATGGGTGGAATAATGGATGGATAGGTGGATGGCTGGATGGATGGGTGGGTGAATGGGTAGGTGGGTAGGTGGGTGGGTGAGTGGGTAGATGCATGGATGGATGGATGAATTTATGAGTCAGTAGATGGGTGGGCGGGTGGATGGATGGATAAATGGGTGAGTGGATGGATGGATAAGTGGGTGGGTGAGTGAGGGGATAGATGGACAGAAAACACACTAGCGGGACCAGGCACAGTGGCTTACACCTGTAATCCCAGCACTTTGGGAGGTCGAGACGGATGATCACTTGAGCCCAGGAGTTCAAGACCAGCCAAAGCAACACAGCGAGACCCTGCCTCTACAATCTACAAAAATACATAACCAGGCTTGGTGGCGTGGGCCTGTAGTCCCAGCTACTTGGGAGGTTAAAACAGGAGAATCACTTGAGCCCAGGAGGTAGAGACTGCAGTGAGCTGAGGTCGTGCCATTGCACTCCAGCCTAAGAAACAGGAGTGAAACCTTGTCTCAGAAAAAGAAAAAAGAAAAACAAAGAAAGGAAAAGAAAAAAAAAAAGAAAAGGAAAGGAAAGAAAAGACACTAGCATTCATCACGATCCAATTTTGGACCAGGCGCAATGGCGAGTGCTTACACAAGGACTGCCTCATTTAATCATCACAAACACCCTTGCGGTGGGTGTTAATCTCATATTTTTAAAGACAAGGAAGCCCAGGCTGAGCGAGTGAGTCATGGAATTCCAACCCCAATCCCACAGTCCTCCTGCCACTTCCTGCTCAGGTGTTGGCCCAGTCCCACCATTGTGGGGGGAGGTTCTTTCCTGAGAGTCCCTGCGTCCCAAGTGCCCAAATACTTCAGCCACCACAACATGTGATTTTCTTGTCCTGGAACTCTGAGGTCCACATGCATACAGTGCCGCTGGCAGAGCCTGCTGTAATCCTGAGAATTCCTTTTCATCGGCTCACTGCAAGTTCAGAGACAAGGTGCGTGCCAGACCTGCACCCTGGGCTCCAGGGTGAGGAAGGAACCGCTCGTCCTACGCTGGGTCCCTGCCTCTGCTCCTGCTTCTCACCCTTGGCCAAACGTTCCCCAATCCCGAGCGGCTCTGTCCTTTGGACAGGAGTCAGCCTGTCAGCCTTCTGGAACACCTGCGTCCATTGTGGCCACTTCCTCATCCCCAGACCGGCTCAGTCTTGCAGGGGCATTTGAATTGTTTCCTCCTACACAACACTGAACTGTGCAGCTCCCGCCCCGACCTGTGTGTAAACAGTGTCTCTAGTCCCAAGGCCTCCTGCAGGCCACTGGGCCCACAGACAGGCCAACCAGCAAACTGGGGGTCCCACTGAGAGACACTTGGTGCTGGTTGCCATGCAGTTAGAGTGGGCCAGGCAGCTGGAACCTAAGAGGAGCTGCTGAAGGAAGTGGAGCACCTTGAATGTCACCTGGACTCACGTCTGCCCCTACCACCCCCTCGGACCCGCACCCACACCCCGGCCCAGGCACCAGGAGAACCCTCTGTGTCTTTCCAACAAGCCCCAGGCAGGAGGGGTTTCACAAGCAGAAGCACCAGTCTTGTAAGTCCTCTACAAACAGCACCTGTGTGAGGGGCCAGAGAAAGAGAAGACAAAGTGGGCTGTGTGTGCACCACAGTCCAGGTCAGGCGCGGAAAATCCTTCTGTGGCTTTTGCTGTTGGCTGAGGCCCCCTTCCTTCTAACTCACCGTTGGCAAAAGTCGGATGCCTCGGAGAGAAAAGAGGCTCAGCAGGCTTCCCCTGCCCGTGGGGGTCGAGGAGCGTTCGTGCTGTCCACTGCCAGGAAATGCGGGGGGTTCTGAGGACCACACAGACACACACACACACAAATACACACCCATTCAAACATACACACAAAATACACATGCAGACACGCAAATACACACCCATATACACATACACACAAATACACACCCACCCAGAGACACACACAAATGCACACTCATACACACATATACAGACAAGCACATACACAAATACCCACACACACACAAAAATACCCACCCACAGAGACACACAAATACACACCCACTGACACACACACACAAATACACACCCATCCACACAGAGACACACAAATACCCATTCACATACACGCAAATACACACCCACCCCACACAAATACACACCCATCCACACAGAGACACGCACACACACATACTTACCGATACATACATACACACACAAATACACACCCACCTCCCCACACACCCACACACACACACAAATACACACCCACACACCCATTCACATGCATGCAAATATACACCCAGCCCCCCACGCAAATAACCACACAGAGACACAGACGCACAGAAATACACACCCACCCACACAGAGACACACTCACAAACACACACCACAGAAACACACACATACACACATACATACATGCAAATACACACCCATACACAGACACAAATACCCACACAGACACACACACCCACACACACAGACACACATACACACACCTACCCCACAGAGACACATACAGAGATGCAGACACACACACAAATGCACAAACACATATGCACATACACACACACACATGCACATAAAAATACACCCACACCCGTCCACACACAGGCACAAACACACATAAATACACACCCACAGACACATCCACACACAGACAGGCACACAGCCTGGACAGGGGCCTCCTGGATGGGAGTGGATCCTGGCACAGGGCTGATGGCACAGCAGCCCTGGTCAAGGTCATCTGGGGAAGAGACTGTGGGGGTCCTTGGGCACGGTGGCTCACGCCTGTCATCCCAGCACTTTGGGAGGCTGGGGCAGGCGGATCACTTGAGGTTAGAAGTTCAAGACCAGCCTGGGCAACATGGTGAAACCCCGTCTCTACTAAAAATACAAAAATTAGCCGAGCATGGTGGTGTGCACATGTACTCCCAGGTAGGCTGAGGTGGGAGGATTGCTTAAGCCCAGGAGGTCGAGGCTGCAATGAGCTGAGATTGAGCCACTGCACTCCAGCCTGGGCAATAGAGCAAGACCCTGTCACAAAAGAAAAAAGGAGAGAGAAACTGAAGGGGCTGATATGTAACGAGGGAGGCTGAGTGCTTCTGAGACATCCTTGGTGCTTCAGGCCTATGTGAGGGAGGGCTGCCAACTCTAACATTAAAGCAGAAATCCAGAAGTGAGGATTTTGTTTTAATCCTTCACTTTCCCTCCTCACTAGATTTCTGGAAGGAGTTATTTATGAGTGAAGAGCTGGAGAATCCATTAGCAAACTGATGCATGAAAGTGATTAGCAAGAGAAAGTTGTGAGACAAAACAGAGAAGCTGAGAGGCCAGAAACCTCCACCCAGGATGCTGAGCTCCTGGCGGATCCGATGAGTCCCTCCAGGACACCGTCCACCCTGGGATGAAGGCAGAGGAGTTGGAAGGAGGCGAGGCCGTCACGGGAGAACAGGACCCTATGAAGGTGGGCCCACAGCAAAAGGAGAGATGATTCTAGAGCATCCAGTCTTCTAGGGCAGCAAAACAACCTAAATTTTCTAAGAGGCCAACCAGCTGAGGGTGCCCCCTGGGAGGGCTGAGGCTTCAGGATGACGGCTCCACTGCCCACTCACCTGCGACCTCAAAGCCCCTCTCCTCCATGGGGTGTTCCTGAGAGCCACCTCCAGGGCAGGCGAGTGGCGCTGGGACAAACGCTGGCCCGACTGTGCCCCACCCAAGCAGACGGTCCTTCCCCCAGACCTGGCGCCAAACTGGAGTGAAAGCCCGACTACCTTGTCTCACAGGGAAACTGACACCGGATGCGAACTTCCAAATGGATCCCTCCCTGCAAGTGTGGAGCTGGCGCTACCAGGCACTGCTCTGGCCATGCTTCTAAGACACAGGCAGAGGGTGCTGCCCACCACGCTGGCGATGGCCTCAAAGCCCCTGTTCATGCCTGGGACAGCGCCCAAGGACCTTTCTCATGCCTGGGACAGGCCCCAGGGCCCCCACTGGCTGCAGTCAGCAGCGGGCAGGGTGGTGGGGGAGGGTATGGACACTCCGTGGGCCGGAGCTGGGAGAACAAGGCCTGTTATTGGACTCCTGGTGGCCATGGCAACCACACAAGGATGCCTGAGACTGAAAATCTGTGGGCTCCAAGAAGCTCCAGCTCTTGCACTGGCTGAGTCACAGTGACTATATAACTCTTACTCCCACTTTTGGGACACTTTTTGAGAGGGACAGGGATCCTATCTAACTACACAGGATAGACATCGCCCAAGACCGTCCTGAGCAAGCCTGGACGCTGTGACCCTAACAATGAAGATGTCCCGCAGACAATGTCCGGGGCAGGCACCATGCTCTCCCAACCTACCACAGCCAGATGTTTTTGGAAAGAACAATAAAAATGAATTACTAGAAAAGCAAAGACATAAAATACACATAAAAAACCTACAGTTTTTATTATTAGATTCCATCAATCCTACCAGAAAGGGGATCCCGGACTCCATGGCTCATGGTTCACAGGGACCCAAGCAAGCATACAGTCAACAGCTCAAGCAGCAGCACTGGGTGGGATCTGGAGGTGCCTGAGTGGGATCCGGGGGCACCTGGGCGGGCCCCGGACATGCCTGAGTGAGATTCAGCCAGGGTTCTCTGAATCCAGTCTGTGTAGCTTAGCACCTGGGTGTAGACACCAGGCCGGAAAGGCCGGGCACAGCCGAATCCCCAGCTCACAATGCCAGCCTGGATCCACGTATCATTGATGGGGCAGACCAGCGGCCCCCCGGAGTCACCCTGGGGGAGAGAGAGGGAGGGCCCCATGAGGTCTGCATTGAGGGAGACACCTGGGCCCCAAGTGCCTTCGAGAATCTGCTGCTGAGGCCAAGGAGCTAGGCAAAGACTCTGGTCCCTCTGGAGACCCTGAGGTGTGGGACATGGGGAGAGAGTCCAGGACAGGGTGAGCCTAAAGGGCCCACACAACTGGATGGGGTGACCAGGAGCTGCAGTCACCTGGCAGGAGTCTTTCTTGCCCTGGACAGAGCCAGCACAGAGCATGTCGTCCTGGATGAGGCGCTGGCCAGCCAGGCTGGGCTCTCCTAGGTGGTACATCAGCTCACACATGTTCGAGTCCAGGAGGGGCACAGCCACCTCCTGAAGGACACTCGCCAGGGCTGGATGTGATGTGGGGGCCAGCCTGAGCCCACCTCAAGCCTCGTCCCCATCAGGTGAGCCTCTGCCCTCTCACCTGTGATGGTGGCAGCCTGCACCTCCTACCTCTTCTCTGCCCACCCACCCTGCTCTTCTCAACTCCCAAACCAGGAGGCAGTGGGGTCAGGGAGCAGGGCTCAAGCCCAGATCCTCTCCCATGACCCTGGCTAATCTCATGACCTCTTAGCCTTGGCTTATTCATCCCAACACGGGCACAATCCTGGACACTGGCTCAAGATCCCCAAAATCCAATATGGTGGTCACCTTGGCCAAGGGGAGTCCCACAGTCTGGACAGCATGGGTCCTGGCCCCAGGTGTTCCCAGCTTCAGGGTGGGGTGGGAAGGGAGAGGAGATAAACACGCAGACCAAGTTCTGTGGAGACCACTCAGGCTGGCTCTGCGTGGTCCCTGGGCTGGTCCTCCCTGACTAGTAGGGGCTGGTGAGTGCATATTCCCCTTACCTCTCTCCTGGGTGGACCCCCAGCCCGTTACCCAGCACACGGTCCCAATGGCGAGGGGGGTCTGGGGTCCTGGGAGGCAGATGGGGCTGAACTGGGAGGCCTGCAAGGGGGAGTCCAGCTCCATCAGGGCAATGTCCCCGCTGGTGGTGGTCCCATGGTATGAGGAGTGGACCAGGAGCCTCCTCACAGCCACCAAGGCCGAGTGGGGCTCTGAAAGTGAGGGTGTCAGCCCTCCGACTTTAACATGGTAGAGCCTGGGATCCTCAGACCTGGGAGGGGAATGGAAACACGGCCCACTGCAGGCAGCCGCCAAGGGGAGGGGTGAGGAGCGCCCCCACCCAGCGCCACTCACCTCAGGAAGCAGTGGGCAGCTGTGAGCACCCAGCGTGGGTGGATGAGGGAGCCCCCACATACATGGCCCACTGAGGTCAACCACAGGCCAACCTGCCACGGCCAGCGTCCTTCCTGGGTGTCTTGGCCTCCCACAATCCTCCCGGCCTCCTTGGAGTGGCCGCATTCTGCAGAGGGATGGGCGGGTGGGAGACCTCAGCTTTATTCCCCCTCAGAAAGCCCATCCCTCCCGGTCTGACTCTTTACCCTAACACCTTCTGACGTTCCTCTGCCCTTGACGTCCAGGGATGAGGCTCCCAGGGCCAAGGGCCTCTGCATGTCCCCTGGGGCCAGTCCTCCCTGGCCTGGAGTAGGGGCTGGTTGAGTGCAGGGATGAGATGTCTACGGTACCTGAAGGCAGCACATCCCCATAAGCCCCTGGAAAGCAAGAGAGCAAAGGGGAGCACACAGGCCGGCAGGGGGTGGGAGGGAGGAGAAGACAGGCGCATCCCTCACCTGGCAGCAGCCACAGCAGCAGAAGCAGGATGGGGCCTGCCCGAAGCCCCATGGCTCCTCTTCCCTACAGACACTGCACTGGGGTCAGAGTCCTTGGACGGCACCAGAGGTCGGGGGGGCGGGGGTGGCAGGTCATTAACCAGTGGCAATCACGCTGGAGCCCTCTGTGCCTGGCAGAACCCGCCCTCCCCAGATGCCGCTTGGGCTCCTGTCCCGCATGTTCCAGGGAGGTGGTTTAGAGGAGGTTGGGGATGCCAGGGCCCACCTCAGGCCAGTCCCTCCAAGGAGCCAGAGGTCAGAAGACCAGTCTGTCCACCCTACTGGGCTGCGATGTGGAAGCCCCACCCATCCTTCCGGCAGGCAGGAGATCCCCACTGCTTCACCCACTAGAAGCTCTGCTCAAGGCAGAGCTGGGGACCAACCCTCTTCACCCTGTCCCCAACCAGGAAGTGTGATGTCTCCACACAGGCCAGCCGGGCTGCCCCAGCCCACCTCCCGCCTCCCTTCCCACCAGAAGGACCTGTAGCTCCTGCAGAGCTCTCCTGGGGCACACCGTATCTAAGGGGCTGGAACCTAGGGGAGCCCTAGTCGTTGCTATGGGAACAAAGACAGCCAGGGTTCGGCCCCCCCAGACAGGAAGGGTCGACTCAGAAGACACGTCTTCCAGGTGCTACTTCCTCCTGCTGCTGCCACTGCCCAAAACCTTTGGCCCCCATCCCAGGGCCAGGGGCAGCGGCGGAGCCAGTCCCGAGGCAGCTGAGGACCCCACCATGTGCTTGGTGTTGTGCACGGCCTCCAGCCCGGACTGAAGTTGGCCTGCCCCGAGAAGCCCAGGATCGCTGAGGAAGCTCCACACTGTCGTCGCCTCTCAGCCCCACGCCCACTCATCCACAGGCAGCCGGGATGCTCACGCAGCCACGTCACGGACCTCATCTCGGCCTCGCTACGACTCTGCCAACAGAGGGCGCTGCAGGAGGCTACGCGGTCGCAGGGACTCCTTTATGTCCGTTTCCGGCAAACTTCCTGCGCTCTTCCGGCAAACTTCCTGCGCTCTTCCGGAGGTTGAGGGTGGTTCACTAAACTTCCGGTGGGCTCCAAGAGAGTTTCCGGCGGACTTCCTGTGCGATCGGGCGGGGTTCCGGTCAGTATGCGAGTCCTGTGAGCATCATCTCAGCCTGGCCTCAGGCCCCGGAGGGTCTGGAAAATGAGTGGTCCCTCTCAGGAGCCAACCAAAAGACGTTCTCACTGGCTGACGATGGGACACTTGGAGCATCACTGTGGGCAATAACTTGGAGTGATTTAAATACGTGAAATAAGGCCGGGTGTGGTGGCTCACGCCCGTGATCCCAGCACTGTGAGAGGCCGATGCGGGCAGATCACCTGAGGTCAGGAGTTCGAGACCAGCCTGGCCAACATGGCAAAATCCCATCTATACTAAAAATACTAAAATTAGCTGGGCGTGGTGGTGGCACCTATGGTCCCAGCTACTCAGGAGGCTGAGGCAGGAGAATCACGTTAACCCGGAAGCAGAGGCTGCAGTGAGCCGAGATCGCGTCACTACACTCCAGCCTGGGCGACAGAACGAGACTCCATCTCAAAAAAAAAAAAAAAGAAAAGAAAGGAAGAAATCCATGAGTTCATAATATTACAAAAAAAAACCTTTATCATTTTTGGAGTATGCTAAGGAAATAGTTCATTATTTTGAGGATAATTAAATAGATGCCAAAAACATAAACATTTTTAAAAATAGAATGAAAGAGGCAACAAAAATAAATAGATGACGAAAAGTTTCTCTTTATGGAGGAATTTCTGCTAATAAATGGAACAGGAATATCACCATGTTGTAATCTACTGAACTAATTGGTCTAGGGAATAATCCTCAACAGCTAGCTCATCACTAGGAGACAGTCAACTGGTGTGTTCCCCCTGATAGACTTTTCTGGAAAAATCAGAGGCCTGCAAGGGGGAGTCCAGCTGCATCAGGGCAACATCCTCGCTGGTAGTGGTCCCATGGTATGAGGGGTGGACCAGTAGCTTCCTCACAACCACCAAGGCCGGAGTGTCAGCTCTCCGACTTTAACATGGTAGAGCCTGGGATCCACAGACTTGGGAGGGGAACGGAGACGCACTCTGCTGCAGTCAGCCGCCCAGGTGAGGCAAGGAGTGCCTGAATTTGCCCAAGACTGCAGATCTGGTGTGTGGGACATAGGAACAGAGCCCAGAACAGGGAGAGCCTGAAGAGTCCACAAATCTGGACTGGGAGTCCAGAGGGAAACACAGAAACAGAGGAATATGTTAGAGACAGCATGGGGGCACAACCAGCAAATCCAGATGGTGAGATTAAAGGACAAATGATCAATTATTGGACAGTGACAAAGAAAAAAAAGAGATGGAGGGGGCACCTCTAGAATAAAAGAAACTTAAGACATATAGCAATCAACTGCAATGAATAAAGTTTATTTTGTAAGGGAAAATCGTGAAAGACTTTAAAGGGGACCCACAAAAATTACTGAGTAAATTCAATGGGGTTGTCTCTCATACTCTTCCAGGTTTTCTGATTCTGTGGGGGTCCCTCCCTTTGAGCTATTTTAAGACTCTGTAAATTGTAGATAACTGATAGGAATGCAGGTTGTTCTTGTACATCTATTTACGCAGATTAATTTCAACATTGCTGATGCATTAAATATGTTCCTACTCTGAATTCTCCTTTGAACCAGTTGTAACATCTCACTGATTCTGTCATTAATTGAGTTAAATAAAAACACAGCCTGGGTGCAGTGGCTTATGTCTGTAATCCCAGAACTTTGGGAGGCTGAGAAGGTGGGATGATAGCTTGAGGCCAGGAGTTCAAAACCACCCTGGTAAATATGGCAGACCCTGTCTCTCTAAAAGTAAAAAATTGACATGTATTGATTTCGTATTTGTATGAGTCATGATTTTATCTTTTTAGCACATCATCCTTTAACAATTTATATTCTGATTCAAACGCACACATTGGAAAACATAAAATGAGCTGGGAATAGGAAATATGAACATTAATTATATTTGATGTTGTTAATGAATTGTTGTTACTTTTGTTTAGTTTGATAATGATATTGTAGGTCTTTTTCATGGCCCTATCTTTTAGACATATATACAGAAAAAAAATATTTAATTGGTCTCAAAAATCCAGAGTGAAAATAGCCAGTCTCTGTGTCGCCCAGTTATGGTGAAATATAAATTAATGCACCTGAAACTGGCAGGTGTTCATTTTGTACTGGAAGTGAAGTAAGTAAGGTCAACTTTATGATAATGCCAGCTTCCTGTAGGTTTACAAGCAGAGATGTGTGTCCCTGGACAGGGGTGTTTATTAATTGGAATCTCGTGAGCAGTCCCTTTTACTTCTGCTAACATTAAGCTAGTGAGCACCATTGTTGTGGGGAGATGTGATGGAATATTTTGTTGGTGGACGGTTTAAGCCTGAAATGACCTTCTCAAGACCCCTTGATATGCAAATCTGAGAGATGGCATGAGTAAGTTTGCATAGGGCAATGAGCAGGTCTAAAAGGAACTGTCATTAAGCCTGTATGGGGTCCTCAGTGAAATAGCCACAACTTCCTGGTATGCAGATTAAACCAAGTGTCTCTTGGCTACGTGTCATGATACACAAGCTAGGCGACAAACAATACCAACACAGATACATCTCTGCAGCACTTCCTATAGCCCGTATCATTGCGGAACAGGAATTTGAAAGATGTAATTCGTATGTGGGAAATGTAAAGCAGCTGAAAGAATGGAATGCAAAATCCACCAACAGGAGAAAAACAAGAAATGGGAGTAAAACCGAATAGTAAATAAAGCATTAAGTAGCTGAATAAGCTACAGTTAGGAAACCAGTCACAAAAGTAGAGTTTAGTGAGGTTTGATATTATTAGAATTTCTCTTATTAATTGGAATAGTCCCAACTGGGCCCATTAGCAAAAAGTAACCCCAAGGACTGCAAAGACAATTCTCCCTTGAGTGGTGTGAAAAGGAGGCCTAGTGTGCCCAGCTCCATTTTGCTCCTGTAAATCAAAAATAAAATACTAAGGCCCTCCAACCATCTGAATGGACCCCTCCTTTGGGCCAAGGGCATTCCAAAGTTAACCTGAAAAACTAGCTCAGGCCATGATGGGAAGAGGGGCTGGACATGCCTCATTATACCCTCCTTCCTTTTGCAATTCATAAAAGTGGACCAGCATTAACATCAATACAAACCTTAAGTCTGATAAGAAACATTTACAGTCTATTCTCTCTGAAACCTGCTACCTGGAGGCATCATCTGCATGATAAAACCTTGGTCTCCACACCCATTATCATAACCCAGAAATTCCTTTTTCATTTTGTTTTCTTTTGTTTGTTTGTTTGCTTTGTTTTGTTTTTTGAGATGGAGTTTCACTCTGTCACCCAGGCTGGAGTGCAGTGGCACACCCTCGGCTCACTGCAACCTCCACCTCCTGGGTTCAAGCAATTCTCCTGCCTCAGCTTCCCGAGTAGCTGGGACCACAAGCACCTGCCACCACGCCCAGCTAACTTTTGTGTTTTTAGTAGAGATGGGGTTTCACCGTGTTGCCCAGGCTGGTCTTGAACTCCTGACCTCAGGTGATCCACCTGCCTCAGCCCCCCAAAGTGCTGGGATTACAGGCGTGAGCCACCATGCCCAGCCCCAGACATTTATTTCTATTGGTAACAACTCTTTCAACCAATTGCCAATCAGAAAATGTTTAAATCTACCTATGACATGGAAGACCCCCCCCCCTTCCAGTTGTCCTACCCTTCCAGGTTGAGCCAGTGTCAATCTTACATGTCTCAAGAGTTAGGAGGTCCCAGGCATAGGAGAAAGTCCCTTCAAGGCCTCGGGTATTAGGAGATGTATTATGTCTCCCTAAAATGTATAAAAGCAGGGTGTACCCCAACCACCTTGAGTACATGTCATCAGGACCTCCTGAGGTTGCATCACAGGTAAACCCTTAACCATGGCACAATAAACTTTCTAAATTGATTGAAATCTGTCTCAGATACTTTTGGGTTCACACGCCTAACCACCCTCCCACCAGGTGATATCTTTTTAGGTTAACTGCTTTTGCTTATCTCTGTGTGTAGGCTGAACTAACTGTGGGAGGAATTTATAGTTTAAAGCAAGCATGATAATCCCTTCTCCAAACTTATCCCTGAGGAAATAAGGAGTGTGTACACACAAGTAACAATGTTATGCTAAAGATTTATAGGAGCCTTGTGACCTGACCAAGGACAAAGAAGTTTCACAATGCCCACCTCATACCGCTGCCCAGATGTCTGTGATTGTGAGTCACCTCTTATTTCAACCCTGCTCCTTCCCCTAACATAAAAGGAGCCTGAAATTCTATTAACTTAAGGTGGTTCTTCGGGACATTAGTCCACCATCTTCTCGGTTTGCTGAGTTTCTGAAAGAAACTTTCCTTCCTTACCCCAACACCTTGTTTCTCAACTTATTGGCTATCATGCAGCAAGTGGTACAAGCTGTGGGCTCACATACGCAGGCTCAGCCCAAGCATCTGTTCATGTGCAGCTTGTGGCTGAGGCCAGAAGCCCTGATCACACAGGCACTGTGCTCTGTGAAATGATGGCTGGGCCTGTGACTATGACCTTGAAGACCTTTGACCTCAGATCCCATATGTAAGTCATCAGGGCAGGGGACCAGTTGAGCAAAGGCTTCCCCGCCAAACAAGGGGAGGGTCTGCAGGACTAGGGAGACTGGTGTCTATCGGCACCACCACTTGATGTTGACCAAAGCAACAGAACTGAATTGAAGGACTAATGGAATTTTCCAGTTTTCATAGGACTGGACCCTTTGACCCATGTAAACCTGTAGAATTCTTGGATACTCCATGGATTTAGTGGGATGGTCTCAAGAAAGAAAGGATCTCTGCTAAAAAGAGAATGTGGTGCTTGAGTAATTAGTTAGAAAAACAAGAGGGCCAGGCACCATGGCTTATGCCTGTAATCCCAGCACTTTGGGAGGCCGAGGTGGGCGGGTCACTTGAGGTCACGAGTTTGAGACCAGCCTGGCCAACATGGTAAAACCCCATCTCTATTAAAAATATAAAAATTAGCCAGGTGTGGTGGCAGGTGCTTGTAATCCCAACTAATTGGGAGGCTGAGGCAGGAGAATTGCTTGAACCTGGGAGGCAGAGGTTGCAGTAAGCTGAGATGCCACCATTGCACTCCAGCCTGGGTAACAGAGTGAGACTCTGCCTCAAGAAAAGAAAAAAAAAAAGAGATATCCACACTGTCCACCAAACTGATGAAATAGATGATACTTATCACCATTAACTCATGAAACATTTACTAACACCTACTATTTTGCCAGGCTGCAGTGAGCCATGATCCCACCACTGGACTCCAGCCTGGGCCACAGAGGAAGACCCTGTCTCTAACAACAACAATAAAAAGGTGGGGAAACCTGAAACTAACTGGGGGACCCTTTGAGGGTCCAAAATTCTTGTGGCTAGTTGGGAGCTCAAGGCCTTCATAATTTGGGTAATTTATATGGGATTCAATTGTGCTGATGAAATCTGACATCCTGTGTCCATGAAAACAAAGAGTTTTCTGTAAAAAAATAAAAAGTTTTCTGCAAGTCTAAAACTATTATAAAATAGAAGGTTTGGAGTAGATGTATCAGTTAGGAATGCATTTAGCTGCAAGTAAAAGAAAATCCAACCAATCACAGTTTAAAGCAAACAAGAAGCCTGGGACTGGGTGCAGTGGCTCACGCCTATACTCCTAGCACTTTGGGAGGCCGAGGTGGGTGGATCACCTGAGGTCAGGAGTTCAAGACCAGCCTGGTCAACATGGGGAAACCCCATCTCTACTAAAAATACACAAAAAAAATTATTTTTGATGGGCGTGGTGGCACATGCCTGTAATCCCAGCTACTCAGGAGGCTGAGGCAGGAGAATTGCTTGAACCCAGGAGGCAGAGGTTGCAGTGAGCCAAGATCTCACCATTGCACTCTAGCCTGGGCAACGAGAGCAAAACTCCATCTCAAAAAACAAAACAAAGGCCGGCATGGTGGCTCACGCCTGCAATCCCAGCACTTTGGGAGGGTGAGGCACGTGGATCACCTGAGATCAGGAGTTTAAGACCAGCCTGACCAATATGATGAAACCCCGTCTCCACTAAAAATACAAAAATTAGCCGGACATGGTGGCATGTGCCTGTAATCCCAGCTACTTGGGAGGCTGAGGCAGGAGAATCGCTTGAACCCAGGAGGTGGATGTTGTAGTGAGCTGAGATCACACCATTGCACTCCAGCCTGGGCAACAAGAATGAAACTCCATCTCGAAAAGAAACAAACAAACAAAAGACAACAAGAAGCCTGGAAGGAGGCAGGCTGTGTAGTGCTAGGGCAGCATCTTGACCTCGCCATCACACCCATAGCTGTTGAATCGTGGTTCACTGTCATTAGCGTGTCATAAATGGCTGCTGAAGTCTGGGCATTGCGTGTGCATTCAGGACTAGAAGGAGGAGGAAGGAGAGAAAGGATGACGACAGCTGAATATGTCCCTTTAATCAGGGAAAAACAGTCTTCCTAAGAAACCACCCATCTCATTGGTCAACACTTAGTCCCATAGGCACACGTGACCATGCAGGAGACAATGAGCATTTAGCTCTTCCAGGTGGAGGAAGCGAAGAGAAGAGTTGAAATAGGGGCTGGCTTAGCAACCAAAGGAGCCTGCCACGGAGGGAAGTCATGTATTTAAGTATGTGCTTTTAAATGCTTGCTTCAGATGCAAAGAGTTAGGAGTTAGGAGTTAGGAGTTAGGATGCAAGGAGTTAGGAGAAGAGTTAGGAGGTCCCGGGCATAGAAGGAAGTCCCCTCAAGGGCTCACGATTTGAGGAAGGAGTAGGCAGACCTCGCAGCCTGCATCTAAGGCGGTTCCTGATGCAATGACATTTGTCGCGGAGGTCAGATGGTCCTCACCAGTGCTCTTAGGGAGACAGAGAGAGCTCTGCAAAGGGCTGTTCCATGGGAGAGGTGAAAAAGGAGCCGGAGCCGTCTGCCCAGGAGTCTAGGATGGGCGTGTAGCCGGCCATGTGGGACCAGTACAACTGGAACATGTGGGATTCCCTCGAGGAGACAGCCAGGCCTACGGGTCTCTGCAGCCCCTAGAGACAGGTGATGCTGGTGGGGCGGAGGTAGCGAGGTCCCCCCACCCAGCATGGTTCACATGTGGGACTTGTTCCTGGTCCAGGCTCCAACCAGGGAGAAGAGGGCTGTTCTGTCAGCCATAGTCTCAGCATGTTCAGCAAAGTTTGGGGACGTGGGCTGGCCCGACTCTGAGTAGGGTGCACACGCTATGAGCCGGCAGGACCCCCGAGGGAAGGTCACCAAGATGTTGGAGATGCACGCGCTGCCTGAGCCCCACAGGGGCTGGGGAGACTCTGTACCCACCTCCTGGCACCCCCCCTGGTTTGGGGAGGGCATCGTTGGAAGTCCTGTTGCCCTGCAGAGGCAGGGCTGACTTCCCGCTCCACCCCTAGCCTGTCCCTCAGGGCCTTAGGATCCTGTGGAGCCACTAGGGAAGGCACGAGAGGCTCCCTTAAGCTCAGGGCTGCCTGGAGGCGACCTCCCAACTCAGAGAAATCCCCACCCTGCCTGGTGAATCCTGCCACTTACAGGGTGGTTTCTCCGCCCCCCTCTAGGCGCTACATTCTCAGGGGCTTCTGTCAGGACCCTGTTAGAGGGAGTAGATGCACATGCACCAGGGCCTGTGGAGGGATGGGGTAAAGGGACAGGCACCCACAAAACTGAGGGTCGGAGAACGAGAGTTGACAAGGAGGAGAAACAGGACAGGAGCAGGGAGAGGAGAGGAAAAAGAGGAAGACGAGGGGCAGGAGAGGGCTGGCCTGGCGGCACAGAACAGTGGGGCAGAGCTGACAGGGCAGAAGGAGACACTGAAGGGAGAGACTCCAGGACAGGAGCAGGGGAGGGAGGTAGAGAAATGAGGGAGGGGGCACTCAGAGACAGAAGGGGGCAGTCGAGGAGCAGGGGCAGAGGGGGAAACCAAGTGAGGGAGAGAGGCCAGCAAAGGAGGGCTGGAGAGGGGAGGGGCTAAAGCCCACAGAGGAGATAAGAGAAGCCAGAGCATAGGGTGACATCAAGAGGGGACCAGGTCACAAAGGGAGGGGCCGTGGCGGTTGGCTTTGCTACCTGGGACACCTGAGTCACCCCAGCACTCCCTGGGCTGGTCACTCTGACAAACAGCAGGGCAGTTCTGGTTGGTTGGTTGGTTGTTTTAATAAAAACAACCCTAGGCCGGGCGCAGTGGCTCACGCCTGTAATCCCAGCACTTTGGGAGGCCGAGGCGGGTGGATCACGAGGTCAGGAGATTGAGACCATCCTGGCTAACACACTGAAAGCCCGTCTCTACTAAAAATACAAAAAGAAATTAGCCGGGAGTGGTGGCGGGCACCTGTAGTCCCAGCTACTCGGGAGACTGAAGCAGGAGAATCGCTTGAACCCAGGAGATGGAGGTTGCAGTGAGCCGAGATTGCGCCACTGCACTCCAGCCTGGGTGACAGAGCAAGACTCCATCTCAAAAAAAAAAAGACAACCCCATAGCATTTACTGTGATCTGATAATCATATGAAGGTAATCAGGCTGGGCCAGTGACTCACACCTGTAAGCTTAGCACTTTGGGAGGCCAAGGCAGGTGGATTGCTTGAGGCCAGCAGTTGGAGACCAGTTTGGGCAACATGATGAAACCCCGACTCTGTAAAAAAGTTAAAAATTAGCCAGGCATGGTGGCACACGTCTGCAGTCCAGCTACTCGGGAGGCTGAGGTGGGAGGATCACTTGAGCCTGGGAGGTAGAGGCTGCAGTGAGCCAGGGTCACACCACTGCACTCCAGCCTGGGCAACAAAGCAAGCCCTACCTTGAAAAAAGTAAATAAATAAATAAGGCAATCAAAACAGTATGAATAAATATTTTAGAACTGCACTTACAACAAAGGACACCAAAAAAACAAAAACAAAAACAAAAACAAAACAAAAAACTAAACCTGTATTGCCTTCTCCAAACTTGGCCATGCCCTTGATCATTTCTGGTTGGAGATATTTCATGGCAGAGTCATAGTGTCTCTTCTTCAGCACAATTGGACCTGGTTGTTTTCTTGACCTGGCTTTGGGTGAATCTCTTCTGTATCGGCTACTAAGAGGGTCATATTCTCACCAAAGCCAGCGGCACAGCCCTCTAACCACATACCTATTTGTTACAGGGATGCTGGGGAAGGCCTGCATCCAGGCAGGCTGGGATGATGGCCCTGGGTCCAGGAGGCCAGAGCCGGCTGCAGATGAGTGGATGTGGGGAAACAGAGTATTAGCCTGCATCCCTAAGCAGGCAGGAAGCCAGACAGACCCCTCCTCTCTGTTTGGGATTAAACTACCACCCCCCATGGGGACAGGTGGGGTGACTCAACCCCTGATGCCCACAGAGCCAGAGGCCTGCCCTGCCACTGTCCGCTGCTTCTTCCAAATTTGGGAGTTTAGAGCTTTGGCAGTGAGTCGCTCGACGAATCGGCTCCTGGGGATGAGGACCCAGCAGCCAGCCCACGGAGACGGGGCTCTGATGGGGCTCACCTGGGCGCTTCCCTCCACCACCACCCTCAGCTCTGCCATCCTGAGGCCCCTGAGGCCTGTGGTGGGGAGAGCAGAAGGCAGGGCTTGGCCTGGGGTAGAGAGGTAGCACCTCACTCTCATGGGGCTGGGTTTCTCCTCACCAGCCCTGTGTTGGAATCCAATGCACAGTTTGGGGGTCCCAACCCCTCTCCTCCCCTTCTTGAAGCATCAGAGCTGGGTCTTCCAGGCCTCTAGACTCTGCCCCTTCTCCATCAGCTGCCCTGCCCTGGTGGGAGAGGGATAAAAGGGAGGGTGGCCCAGGGCTGCAAAGGTCAGGGGTCAGGAGGCTGAACCCTAGGTGGAAGCAGGGGTCGGCGTCAGCCCCAGGTGGACAGGACCGCGGAGTCTCTGGCTAGGCCAACATCCAACCCCCAACCTTAACCCCCTCTGGACCCTTGCTTTCCAGTGTCCCCAGGCATGGGAAAAAACAGACACTGGAGAATAAATAATTTATTGAAATTGGAGGAATAAATATGTGGGCAGGGTTACAAATAACTATAAAAATCATTAACATTTATATACACAAAAGCGCTGGGGCCCGGGGGCGGGGCCGGAAGTCGTGGGGGCGGGGGCATGAGGCCGTTGGGCGGGGCCTGAGGCCTTGGAGGCGGGGCCTGAGGCCGTCGCGGGGGCGGGGGTCGGGGAGGGGTCGCCTTTCCGCAGCAGCCGTCCGGGCCCCCAGAGGTAGATGAGCCTATTTACGGCGGGGGAAACCGCCCAAGGCCGCCGCAGATCCAGATCCAGATCTGGATCTGGCCGCCTTTCAGATCCGAGCCCCGCGTCCCGCTGCGCCCTAGAAGCGCGCGGCGGCCCCAGAGCCCTGGCTCGGTGCCCTGAGGGCCCCACCCCCCTGAGCGCGCCCGCGGAGCTGCACCCCTTGCACGATCTTCTCCACCCAGGAGCGGTGCGCAGAGAGGCTGATGTAGACCCCGGGCCTGTTGCGCTCGGCACAGCCCTCGCCCCAGCTGATGATACCGGCCAGCAGCCAGGCGCCGTCCACCTGGCACATGAGGGGGCCCCCGGAGTCGCCCTGCAGAGAGGAGGCGAGGTTAGGAACCCCCGTGGCACAGGGGGTGGCAGAATCCAGGGCCCGTGCCCTGTCAGGGGGCAGATGAGCCCCTTCCCGGGAGCCCGTTTCTCCTTCCTGGAGGAGACAGGACCTGAGCTCCACCCAGGTGAGAAGTCCCTGGCGGCAGAGTAGGAGCTGCAGCCAGGCCTTAAGACGTCCAGGCCCGAGTGCTGCCGCTGCACCATCTGACCGTCTTCCAGACAGCCCCTGAGCTAGAGCTGGCTCTGGGCACTGAGGCGTGGGAAGCCCCCTGAAGGAAATGAAAGCTCGCGGAGGGCGAGGTGGTGCAGCTGGTATGCCCAGTTTAATGTCTGAACAAATAAGTGAGTGGCTGAGCCAGGCTGAGGCTGGTTCTATGGGGACCCGGGACTGTCAGGCACAGCCAGTTCTGGGGAGGAGGCCAGGGAGAGGTTGTGGGGCTCAGTGGGGACAGGGCTGACGCTGGCTCCTTCTCGAGGCCCTCCTGGCCAGGGGTGGGGGGCTCGAGGGAGCTCACCAGACAAGCATCCCGCTCCCCCTCCAAGTAGCCGGCACACAGCATGTCCTCAGTGATGGGTCCCTGTCCTGCTCCCCGCCAGTACAGATGGCTGCAGACTTCCGAGTCGATGATAGGAACCTTCAGCTTCTGCAGGGTCTGAGGGTGGGGCAAGGGAACTGGGAGGAAAGAGGACAGAATCAGGCTTGGGGGTCTCCCCTCCTCGTTGCCTCCTCAAAGGACTATGCCCCCCCAACACCATTCCTCTCAGCAGCGGTTCTCAAAGGCTAACAGATTAGCTCTACCAGGCTCTCCCAAGATGCCTTCAGAAAATTGAAATTCCAGGTCTCCACCTCTGGCCCTGCTGAATTAGAACATGAATGTGAAACCTAAGACCCTGCCTCTTTAATAAATTTTCTGATATCCACAGATGGTTAGAGCCTTTCCTGTCCCAGATACTGCATTACTTCACCAGCACTGGGACTGCTATAGAAGAAGTGTTCAATAAATGTCCACTCGATGCTGAAAATTACCAGGACCTGAGGGATCCCCACGCCTTGCCTGGAGCTGGTCTACAGACTGTGGTCTGCAGATTGTGGACTGAAAGTCCGCGATTCTAGCTCTTGAAGAAGCCCCTACAGAGATCATGGGGAGGTTGCAACCTCAGAGTTACTGGGATCCCCACACACCTGAGCTAGTGTCATTTCTCTTAATTATTCTGGAATCTGGTTAAATTTTCATCTATCTTACACTTTGTTATTACTTAGTCTCTATCTCTCTCTTTCAAACTCTTTCTTCCAGGTCTTCATTGTATCCTCATTTCTGCCTGTATGTTTCTTTTCCTTGGCCCAGTCTCTATCATCTATCTGCCTGTCGATCTGTCATCTACCTTTCTCTTGCTGCTTCCCTGCTTCTTGCTTTGTGTAATCTAGTTTGAGTTTTGAGATGATGTTTTCCAAACCTCCAGAGGTGGTTTGAAAATTATATTTTACAATTAAGGAGGCTGCATTTTCTCCCGAGAATTTTGCCTGCAATTGTGGCATGCTACCACCAGGGGGTGCCTGTTCCCACTCTGGAATCAGGCCTCTTTATATTCACCCTGTATTCAGCTTAGTCCCCCACACACCTCCTTTCAGCCATTCCTGTATTGATGAATTGAATAGCTTCACGGGTCTGGCTGTTGCCTCAAAACATAGCCAGATACTTTTGAAGTAGAAATGAGGCCAGGCACAGTGGCTCACACCTGTAATCCCGGCACTTTGGGAGGCTGAGGCTGGTGGATTGCTTGAGCCCAACAGTTCAAGACCAGCCTGGCCAACACAGAAAAACCCTGTCTCTACAAAAAATACAAAAATTAGCCAGGTGTGGTAGCAGACACCTGTAGTTCCAGCTACCTGGGAGGCTGCGGTGGGAGGATCACTTGAGCCTGGGAGGCAAAGGCTGCAGTGAGTTAGGATCACAGCACTGCACTCCAGCCTGGGTGACAGAGTAAGACCCTGTCTCAAAAAAAAAAAAAAAAAAAAAAAGAAGAAGAAGAAGAAAGAAAAGAAAAGAGAAATGGCCTGAAATTGCCCACCAAGGTTTCTTCTGGGTTGCAGCCCATCTTTCCTTCCACCTCTGTCATGCTGTGCCTCTGGCCTCCACCCTTTGTTGCTCATGGTGTCTGTGTCCCTGAGTGTCTGCCATCCTCTGTCCCCATCTGCCCCCAACCACCTTGGAGAGGAAGAAGCCGCACCTCCATCTTGGATGCTCCCCCAGCCTGAGATCCAGCAGTGGGTGTTTGGAGGGAGGTGGATAGAGGCATCAGGTAGGCAGATGGGCAGGACCCGCTCTGAGAACTGTATGGAGTGCTCGAGACGCACCAGGGCAATGTCCGCACGGGCACCCTCCTTCCAGGAATACACAGGGTGGGGCTGCACCCAGGCAACACCCACCTTCTGGGACCGAGAGCCAGGGTTCCCCAGCTGCCAGGCCCCCAGCAGCACAGAGAACAGGGATGGTTTATTCAGGTTGCTGGAAGGAAAGGGAAGGGGAGGATCAGCCAGGCCTGGTCTGGGAGGAGGTACCTGGGGGAACAGCATGGGTGTGAAGGCCCCTGAAGGCAGGAGAGGCTTCTAGGTAGAATCGAGGGGCACCAAGATTGAACAGAGGCCCGGAAGCAGAGCCTGTAAAGGGAGCCCAGGGCCTGGGGCACAAAGCCCAGGGCCTTAGAAGATCAAGTGCCCCAGGCCGGCTGTACATACTCCTTGAAACAGTGGGCAGCAGTGATCACCCAGCGGCTGGTGAGCAGAGAACCTGCGCAGTGGTGGGTCCCATTCTTCTGGATGCTCACGATCCAGGGCCACTCGCTGTCAGTGCTGTCCTCGCCGCCCACAACCCGGTTCAGCTGCTGGGGCTTCCCACAGGCTGGGGGAACTGGAGGGTACGGTCAAGTTTTGTTATCTCTAACTTACTACAACCCACCCTCGGAATCCCAATCCCTAGGCCTGCACCCCAAGCTTTGCCCACAGCCCAAGCTCCGTTCATGTCCCCAAGCTCTACCCACACATCCCAAGTTTCACCTGCACTCCAAGCTCCACCCACACCCCAAGCTCCACCCACATCCTAAGCTCCACCTGCATCCCAACCGCACCCATACCCCAAGCTCCGCCCACTTCCCCGTCCCATCTCTCCCTCCATCCTCACTCTCTGCTGGTCCTCACCTGGCCCTGGCCTTCCCACTCACTCCTTGTCAGCTGCACCTGGTCTCTCCCTCCCCCTCTTTCCTTACCCTGCTTTCCACTCTGTTCACCTTCCTGGTTCTCTCTCTCCTCTGGCCCTGGCATCTCTCAAGCCTTTCTCCTTGCGTCCGTGTCTCCTTCCTGCCTCCCTTCCCCTCTAGCTCTTCCCCCCTCTCACCCCAGCCCCTTTCTGACCTGTGCCCAGGGGACGGACACATAGACACTGCCTGCGCGTGGGCATCCTCCCTTCTCCCTCCCGTCAGAGCTGCCAGCTCCACTCACCAGGTATCCTGGCCGCATTGAGGATGGCTGAGGGCAAGAGAAGGAAACGGTTAGGCCAGTGAGGGGCCCCAGGACACAATGGTGAGGGGCCCTCAACGCCCAGTGAGGAAGTCCCCCAACACCCAGTAAGAAGGGATCCCAGTGCCCAGTGAGGTGGAGGTCCCAGCACCCAGTGAGGAGGGTCCCTCAGCGCCCATTGAGGAGGGGTCCCAGCACCCCCTGAGGAGGGTCCCTCAGCGCCCATTGAGGAGGGGTCCCAGCACCCCCTGAGGAGGGTCCCTCAGCGCCCAGTGAGGAGGGGTCCCAGTACCCAGTGAGGAGGGTCCCTCAGCGCCCAGTGAGAAGGGGTCCAGTGCCCAGTGGGAAGGGGTCCCAGCACCCAGTGAGGAGGGGTCCCCAGCGCTGAGTGAGGAGAGTCCCCCAGCGCCCAGTGAGGAGGGCTCCCCAGTGCCTAGTGAGGAGGGGTCCCCAGCACCCAATGAGGACGGGTCCCCAGCGCCCAGTGAGGAGGGGTCCCCAGCGCCCAGTGAGGAGGGGGTCCCTAGAGCCCAGTGAGGAGGGGGTCCCAGCACTCAGTAGGGGGTCCCAGCGCCCAGTGAGGAGGCGTCCCAGCGCCCAGTGAGGAGGGGGTCCCCTTGAGTACCTGGTGGTGAGGAACCCCTAGCCCTCCAGTGCCCAGGGAGACTCTCAAGTCTCTCAACCCCAGGGCCCCTCCCGGCGGGGCATTTCCTGGGGCCTGGCCAGGCCCTGGCTGCACAGCTGTGACCCTGCCCTCCCGCAGCTCCCGTCCAGCCTGCCTTCCGGGGACCAGGACCGGCTCCTCGAGGGAGGCACAGACCTGAGCCCCTCGGGTCTGGACGCTGCTGCCGCTGGTGCCCTCCCCTGACCTCCTGCGGCAGGAACAACACAAAACGGTGCTTCCCCAGAGGCAAGCAGGGGAGGACGAGGAGATGGGAGAACACGGAGGCGAGAGGGAGCAGGCGATGGCGACGCCGACGGTAACTGGAGACCGAGGCGCGCTGCGTACTTGCTGCGTTTTCTGTTTAATCCTCACAGCCGTAGAAGAAACCGAGGCACAGAGCAGTTAAGGAGCAAGAGATAAACAGAGAGCAGAAGCGGAAAGGAGATGAGAGAGGCAAGGCCGGGAGGGAGAGAGGGAGGGAGGGAGGGTGGAGGTGGGAGGGAGGAGGGAGGAGCAGCCTCCGGACGTACCTGTCGACGCCAGCAGCAGCAGGGAGGTGAAGGTGCCGAGACAGCCCCTACCCAGGGCTGGGGGCGCTCCAGAAACCACCATGGCTGGTGGGGCGGGGGAGCAGGCAGCAGGCTCGAGAGACCCAGGGCGATGCGGGTCAGGGTGTGTAGGTTCCCTGCAGGTCGCCCCAGGTTTTATCCTGGGAGGTGGAATGCCGTCAGACCAGTCCCCAGGTGGCTCCCGCGGCCACCCCGGCTGTGGGTCCTGGGCAGAGGGCGGGGCTGCGGGGAGGAAGCCAGCCGCTACAGGGCTCTGGGGGGGCTCTAGTTGAGACCCCAGGCTCCAGCTGTGGGTCCAGGATGTGGCCCCTGGAAGGGCAAGGGAGGGGCCTTGGGCCCAGAGGTCCCTGACGTTAACTGTCCAGGGGCAGAGAAAGGTGCCAGGGCACTGAAAGGAAGGGGTTACGGGCTGGAGAAGGCCTGGGTTTGGAGAGGCAGAAGTCTGGGGTACTGGGTGTTGGGGGTGGTCCTAGGGCCTTAGGGATCAAGGGGGTGCCCAAAGCTCAGTAACGGCTCCCACCTGCAGGGCCCCAGGCCCTTGTGACTCAGCCCAGAGACCTGGCGCAACCCGGGCTCGGGAATCCCGTTAACCCACTTCCCGAAAGCTGTGAATCAGGTGAGTGGCGACCTTGGTGGCCTCCTGGTGGCCGCCCTCCTGTCGTTCCTGCAGGCGGGGCTCTGCCCTGCGGTTCAGACACCTGACAACTCACCTCACCTGGACTCCTGGGAAGGGGAGGAGCCCATGGGCACCAGGGCTCGGCCAAGCAGGAGGGTTGAGAGAGGAGGGGCCCCGGGAAGGGCTGGGACTCCCAGGATTCAAAGAGCTGCTGGGCTGGGCTGTAGGGGGCCGGGTCCTGGGCTGGGAGTGGATTCTCGGTGCTTCCACCCAGCGGCTGCCACAGTGGCAACCCGGGGCTGAATCCTGTGAGACCTTCCCTGACTCAGTGCCCTGCAGCGCCCCACACTTGGGACACTCCCACCCAAGCAGGGCAGGCTTCCTCCTCTACAAAGAGGCAGGAGCCTGCGCCCCTTCACTCATTCAATCAACAAGCCTCCAGCAGGGCCCTTGCTACCGCCGGGGGTGAATTAAAAACAACCATAGTGTCTGGGTGGGGTGGCTTATTCCTGTAATCCCAGCACTTTGGGAGGCCAAGACGGACAGATCATGAGGTCAGGAGTTCAAGACCAGTCTGGCCAACATAGTAAAACCCCGTCTCTACTAAAAATACAAAAAAAAATTAGCCAGGCATGGTGGCAGGCGCCCTTAGTCCCATCTACTTGGGAGGCTGAGGCAGGAGAATCGCTTGAACCTGGGAGGCAGAGGTTGCAGTGAGCTGAGATCATGCCACTGCACTCCAGCCTGGGCGACAGAGCGAGACTCTGTTTCAAATAAGAAACCATAGTAGTGAATATGTATGTAATAAATATATTTATACAAATATAAATATAGTATTTTTATAATAGAGCAAACATTTAGGAGTGCCATGCATTGCCTCCTAATCCTCAAATGTCTTTATTATTCCCACTCTGCAGATAAGGAAACTGAGGCAGCTTAGGGCGGTTAAGTGACTTGCCCGAGATTGCTGGGTGAGTGGTGGAGCTGGACCTGCACCCCAACTCTGGGGGTGGCTGCTGGGACTACCCTTATGGAGGCTTCGGGAGCCTGGAGGAGGTGCCCCACCCTGCCTGGGGTGAGCCCTAACTTGCTCCCTGCAGAGTCAGGGTGGCGTGGGTCAGGGGCTTAGCAGACCACCACGGCTGCTTCAGGGACTCCACGGCTCTGAGCAGGACGGGTTTTGCCCTGGGGGTGGACTCTGTGCTGCCCACCTCCTCAGTCTGTTAAGGGTTAGGGTGGCAGCAGGACGACTGGCGCTTTCTCGTGGCAGAGAGGCCATGCCCTGCTCCACCGAGAGATAAGTCAAAAAGCAGGGCCCTGGGGAGCCCCAGAGGATGCATTATTCTCTGTCCCAGGACTCTGAGGGGGTTTGGGGGAACTGCAGGAAAAGGACACGCAGAGTGGCCAAGGAGGGGCAGTGTCTCTGAGCAGCAGCAGCACTGGAGCAGAAATTTCCACTGGGCTCCCCCAACCCTACTCACTGTCCCCCGCTCAGCTCTGCACCCAGGGCGTCCAGGGCCTTCCTGCGCCCCACCCCACTGCCTTCTGGAATAAGGTGGGTGGCCTCTCCAGCTCACCCAGCAAACATTTATTGAGTACCTGCTGTATGTCAGGCCCTGCTGGGCACCAGGACACATGTGATGAATAAGACACAGGTCCTGTGCTCAGGAAGCACATGACCTCCTAGGGGTGGGAGGCAGACGACGGATGACAGGGAGGTGTCCGGGAGGTGGGCACAGAACCATGGGACCAGGAGGTGGCTTGGACCCTAGAGGGCCACTGTGAAGCTGGGTGCTGGGGAAACAGTGTGGGCAGGGGGGCTCCCTGTGGACCCCCAGGATCATGTTCAGTGCCTGTTGCACCCTGGGGCTCAGCGAGTGTTTGTTGAATGTATAAATGAGTGTGGAAGAAGCAAGTCTGCAAGTGGCTGGGTACTGACCACTCCAGCCTCCCTCTCTGCCTCCCACCCAGGTTTCCTCTCCATTCCAGCTTTTCTGCCTTTCTGAAGAGCCAGCTCACTGCCCTGGAGACCCAAGGGTAGCCATGGGTCCTGCCCAAGATGCCACTGTCCCTGAGACAGGGTGGCCAGGAAGAGGGCCCCGAGGAGAAGGGCCTGGTAGGAGCAGGGGGAAGCCCTGAGGAGCTGGGTGAAGACTTCCTGGCACAAGTCCTGGGGAAGGGCCCCAGACAGCAGTTCCCCAATTCCCAGGGTATAGAGGGTGGAGTCTCTGAAAGGCCACGGGGTGGAGACCCTGGCATGATTCAACATTCACTCAACAAAATATTTATTGAGTGCCTGCCAATGCTAGACCCACATGCTGGCCAGCATCCCTGCCTGTGCAAGCTCTGGATGAGCTGCGTGCACCTGCCACCCACACCCCCACTCTGCCAGCCTGGCCTCAGGGCCTCTGATCCATGTGCACTGGAGTGGTGATGACTGACAGGGCCACTGGGGCATTTCCATGCTAACAGCAGCTGCCACTGGCAAAAGAAGTGACTCGCTAATGGTGGCATCTCAGATGTGGGCCCAGGAGTCCGGGGAGCTACTTTGAACAGGGCTATCCATTCATTGCCCCACCAAAGGCTATGGAGCCCACCCACCATGTGCTGGAGTAGTCAAGGAAAATAAGACACTCTCCTTGTCCTCGTTAACTCAATCAACAAGCATTTGCAGAGCACCGCCTGTATGCCGGCACTGTCCAAAGTGCTGAAGATACAGCAATGAGCAAACCAAAAGCCATGGACATCGGATGAAACAGAGAATTGTAAACAATAAGTACATCATTTAGCTCTATGGAAAACAGGATAGAGATTTCTCAAAGAACTAAAACTAGAACCACCATTCGACCAGCAATCCCACCACTGGGCATCCACCCAAAGGAAAAGAAGTCATTTAATCAAAGAGACACCTGCACTTGTGTGTTCATCGCAGCAACACTGTTCACAACAGCAAAGCCATGAAATCAGCCTAAGTGTCCATCAACAGATGATGGATAAAGAAAATGTGGTGAATATATACACAGTGGGATACTACGAAGCCATAAAAAAGAACACAAAACCATGTCTTTTGCAGCAATGTGGATGGAACTGGAGGCCATTATCTTAAGCGGAACAAGTCAAACACAGAAAGACAAATATTGCATGTTCTTATTTATTTATTTACTGAGATGGAGTCTCGCTGTGTCACCAGGCTGGAGTGCAATGGTGCAATCTCGGCTCACTGCAGCCTCCACCTCCCGAGTTCAAGCAATTCTCCTGCCTCAGCCTCCCAAGCGATTCTCCTGCCTCAGCCTCCCACATAGCTGGAACTACAGGCACGTGCCACCACACCCAGCTAATTTTTGTATTTTTAGTAGAGGCAGGGTTTCAGCATGTTTGTCAGGATGGTCTCAATCTCTTGACCTCATGATCTGCCAGACTTGGCCTCCCAAAAGGCTGGGATTACAGGCATGAGCCAGTGTGCCCAGCCTTTTTTTTTTTTTTTTTTTTTTTTTGAGACAGAGTCTTGCTCTGTTGCCCAGGCTGGAGTGCAGTGGCGCAATCTGGGCTCACTGCAACCTCTGCCTCCCAGGTTCAAGTGATTCTCCTGCCTCTGCCTCCTGAGTAGCTGCAATTACAGGTGCACACCACCATGCCCAGCTATTTTTTATATTTTTAGTAGAGACGGGGTTTCACCATATTGATCAGGCTCGTCTCGAACTCCTGACCTCAGGTGATCTACCTGCCTTAGCCTCTTAAGCATGTTCTCATGGATAAGTGGGAGCAAAGCAGCCGGACGCAGTGGCTCACGCCTGTAATCCCAGCACTTTGGGAGGCCGAGGCGGGCGGATCACGAGGTCAGGAGGAGCTAGAGACCATCCTGGCTAACATGGTGAAACCCTGTCTCTACTAAAAATACAAAAAATTAGCCAGGTGTGGTGGCGGGCGCCTGTAGTCCCAGCTACTTTGGAGGCTGAGGCAAAAGAATGGCGTGAACCTGGTAGGTGGAGCTTGCAGTGAGCTGAGATCGTGCCACTGCACTCCAGCCTGGGCGACAGAGCGAGACTCCATCTCAAAAAAATAAAATAAGTGGGAGCAAAGCAATGTGCACCTGTGGCCACAGAGTAGAATAACAGACATTGGAGACTGGGAGGGTGGGAGGGAGGGAGGGGGCAAGGGAGAAGAAATTGGCTATTGGATCCAGTGTTCACGATTTGCGTGATAGACACTAAAAGCCCAGACTTCACCACCACACAGTATATCCAGGTAACAAAAATGTGCTTGTAGGCCGGGCGCGGTGGCTCACGCCTGTAATCCCAGCACTTTGGGAGGCCGAGGCGGGCGGATCACGAGGTCAGGAGATCGAGACCATCCTGGCTAACACGGTGAAACCCCGTCTCTACTAAAAATACAAAAAATTAGCCGGGCGTGGTAGTGGGCGCCTGTAGTCCCAGCTACTCGGGAGGCTGAGGCAGGAGAATGGCGTGAACCCGGGAGGTGGAGCTTGCAGTGAGCCGAGATCGCGCCACTGCACTCCAGCCTGGGCGACAAAGCAAGACTCCGTCTCAAAAAAAAAAAAAAAAAAATTTGCTTGTACCCTCTAATTTTTGTTTGTTTGTTTGTTTTTGAGACGGAGTCCCGCTGTGTTGCCCAGGCTGGAGTGCAGTGGTGCGATCTCGGCTCACTGCAAGCTCCGCCTCCCAGGTTCACCCCATTCTCCTGCCTCAGCCTCCCGAGTAGCTGGGACTACAGGCGCCCACCACCATGCCCGGCTAATTTTTTGTATTTTTAGTGGAGACGGGGTTTCACCGTGTTAGCCAGGATGGTCTCGATCTCCTGACCTCGTGATCCTCCCACCTCGGCCTCCCAAAGTGCTGGGATTACAGGCGTGAGCCACTGCACCCGGCCTTTTTTTTTTTTTTTTTTCTGAGACAGAGTCTCACTCTATCACCCAGGCTGGGGTGCAGCGGCATGATCTCAGTTCATTGCAACCTCAACCTCCTGGGCTCAAGCAATTCTTGGGCTTTTGCCTCCCAAGTAGCTGAGACTACAGTCGTGTGCCACCATGCCTAGCTAATTTTTGTATTTTTAGTAGAGACGGGGTTTCGCCATGTTGGCCAGGCTGGTCTGGAACTCTTGACCTCAGGTGACCCACCTGCCTCAGCCTTCCAAAGTGCTGGTGTGAGCCACCATGCCTGGTCTAGTACCCTCCAAATCAATAAAGATAAAATTTTAAAAATCATTTAGTTCATGCCTGTAATCCCAACACTTTGGGAGGCCGAGGCAGGAGGATCATCTGAGCCCAGGAGTTTAAGACCAGCCTGGACAACATAGTGAGATCCCTTCTCTATACATTTTTTTAAATTATTTAGTCTAATAGTTGATGAAGTCAATGGGGGAAACCAAAGCAGGCAAGAGGTGTGGGGAGTGGGTGGGGGTTGGGGTGGATGAGGATGGAGGGTCGCAGTCTTAAGTAAGTGGCCCCAGCAGTTCTTCCCAATGAGGGTAACATTTGAGGACAGACCTGAGATGTGAAAGAGCTGTGTGGAGCGCTCAGGGGACCGTTCCAGCCACAGGACAGCAAAGGCCAAGGCCGGGATGTGTGGGCCCAGGTTGGGGGTCTCAGGGCGCAGGGAGAGAGCGGCAGAGGGTGTGAAGCGTGAAGGCCTTGGGCTTTGTTGAGGGGCTGGAGCCCCTCCAGCCCTGGCTGCATTTTAGCGGGATCCCAGGAGGAGCCACGTTAACACCTGGCTGTGAGGAGGCTGGGGTGAAGCAGGGCTACCTGTTGGGCCCAGGACAGAGAAAATGGGGTGGAGAGAGGGATGGATTCTAGGTCTTTCTCTGAGGCCAAGCAGACAGGACCAAGGGCCAGAGGGCCAGTGCAGTGGGGGCAGTGGCTGCCTGAGGCAAGGGTTGTGGGCAAGATGAGGAGTGACTCTGGATCTGCTTAGCTGGAGACAAGGCCCAGGGCAGGTGAGCTCAAGGCAGAGGTCGGGTTGGAGGGAAACCTGGCATCTGGAGCCTGGGGAGGATTTAAAGTCTGGAGGCTGTTGAGGTGACCAACGAGCAGGTGACATTTGCCATCAGAGACCACGTGGGCGTGGACAGCCAAAGAGTTCCACATCCCTCACTCACCTGCAAACGCGACGGGACTGGAACCGCCACAAAGCAGAGATGTGGGCGGCCAGGACAGTGTCCCAGGCCAAGGGGGCCCCTGTAGGAACTGACCACGCGGCTCCAGCACAGGGGCTGGGTGCTTGGGCTGGCCGGGGCCACCAAACCACTGAGGTCCTCCTGGGCCCCGTAGAGAAGACTCTGCTCAAGGGCGGGGAAGGTACTGCCAGCTTGCAGCAGAGTCAAGCTGGGATCTGAGCTGGGTTAGAGGTGTGGAGGGTATGCAGGAGGCAGGTGGGGAAGCGGGTGAGGGCTGCATCCAGGAAGAAACTGTGGCAGGGACTCTGTGGGAAATGGAGATGGAAGCGAGGGGGATGGCAGGTGCCAGTAAGCCAGGCAGGTGGTGGGGTGACCAGCTGCCCGGGACGCCCAGGACTGAGAGTCTGCCTGAAATATTCTCCAGTAGGCTAAGACTGTTGGCTGCCCCAGGCGGTGCCTCTGTCCACTGTGATGACGGAGGTCGGCAGAGCGTTTCAGGCCCAAGGGTCCCGTGGTTGCAAATTTAGGAAGGTGGGAGATAGAAGTCTAGGATGCCCTGGTGTCTAAGTGGGGCTGAAAGAGGCAGGTCTTCAGAGAGGGGCTGCGGTGGGAGCCGTGGGGGGTGGAGAGGCCTTGCGGGGGTGACGGTAACGTGCTGCCTGCCTCTCCTCCGCAGTTTCAATGTTTATGGAACTCTGACCCTAGCTCAGAGGTTGCTGGCTGTGTTTTGTGCAAAGAGGGGCTGGGTCTTTCGGGCTGAGGAGGTGGGGAGGGTGGCGGAAGGGGAGGCCACCAGGAAGCTGTGAACTTGGGTGTGAAGCCACTGTGATCTAGGCAAGCTGTCTGGCCTCACAGGGCCTCTGTTTCCTCCTTGGCCCAGCGGCTTGTTCTGGGACCGGAGCAGTAAACTGGCTGTGGAATCCAACCTTCCGGGGGTCTTGTTAGACCTGCCACGTTGCTTGTTTTTGTAAATTGAACAAATAGGCATTTTTTTAAAAAAATCTGAATTTCAAATGATGCTGCTGTGAACATGGATGTTTAAGTATCTGTTTGAATCCCTGCTCAAACACACGTGTACACAGATATTCACTGTGGCATCACTGACAATGGGTGAGGTGGAAACCACCACGTGTCCATGGACAGGCGAGTGGGTGAGCGCAATGCAGTCTATTCCCACCTTGGGAGGACGCGCAGCCTCAGCCTCAGCCTCAGCCTCAGCCTGCACGGACCTGGAGGACGTTGAGTTCAGTGACAGGGGCTGCACACAAAAGGACAGACACTGTATGATCCTCCTAAGAGAGGTCCCTTGAGCAGTCAAATTCATGGAGACGGAACAGAATGGGCCAGGCGCGGTGGCTCATGCCTGTAATTCCAGCACTTTAGGAGGCCGAGGTGGGAGGATTGCTTGAGCCCAGGAGATTGAGACCAGCCTGAGCAACATGGTGAGACCTTGTCTCTACAAAAAATACCAAAATTAGCTGGGCATGGTGGTGCATGCCTGTAGTCCCAGCTACTCAGGAGGCTCAAGTGGGAGGATGGCTTGAGTCCAGGAGGTTGAGGCTGCAGTGAGCCATGATCATGCCACTGCACCGTTGCAGCCTGGGCAAGAGTGAGACCTTGGGAAAAAAAAAAAAAAAAAAAGAAGGAAGGGAGGGACGGACGGAGGGAGGGAGGGAGAAAAGGAGGGAGGAAGGCAAGCAGGCAGGAAGGAAAAGGTGGGTGCCAGGGGCTAAGGAGAGAAATGGGGAAGGAAGGAAGGGAGGGGAGGGGAGGAGAGGGGAGGGGGAAATGGAAAGGAAGGGAGGGGAGGGGAGGAGAGAGGAGGGGGAAATGGAAGGGAAGGGACGGAGGGAGGGAGGGGAATGGCGGGTGCCAGGGGCTGGGGAGGGAAATGGGGAGAGTGTTTTCTGGGGCAGAGCTTCAGTTTGGGAGGATGCAGAAGTTCTGGAGAGGGATGGTGGGGTTGGCTGCACGGCCGTGTGAACGTGCTGGGCGTTACTGAACTGTGCACTTAAGCAAGGTTAAATGGCCAATCTTCCCTATATTTTACCACAACTAAAAAAATAAAGATGTCTGGATTCTCACTTTTTCATGAAAAATCAGAAGCTCTGATTGCAGAACAGTCCCCACCTCACCCCCCTGTGACACTGGCCCTATACTGGGTCCCCAAATGCAGGATCCTGGGGTGTTTGAGTTCTGGACACTGCTCTTAGCAGGTGGGGTCTAGGACAGAGCCAGTGCTCCATCCGCTCCTCAGGTGACTCAGGTGAGGCTCCAGTTAAGCTGGACTGAGCAGAGCAGAGCATTGCAAAGCAGCCCAACAGTTCCTTCCTCCCCTTGTGAGAAGGGCTGAGGCCTCCCAGGGCTAAGTGTGACTGAGTAAAGGGCAAGCTGGCTGCTCTGCGGGCAGGGTTTTCTGGGGCACTAATGGTTTTGAGGAATCTGGCCTGTTTGGCCCTGGGAATGTTGCAGGACCCGCTGAGGTAACACTGCTCACCAGCTGGCATTTCACCACCTTCCCACGGGGATGTCCCTCTGTCTGATCAAACTTCTGAGCTGCCCTGGGAACCTGTTTCCTTCGTAGCCTGCCCAGCACTTGGGGCTTCCCTGCCTCTTGGTGACTTGGGTCAAACTGGGTTCCAGCCCATCCTAGGTCCCAGTCCTCTGCCTCCACTGTGGGCTCCTTGAGGCCTCAGCTCTGTCCATTCAGGCCTGGCCCCCAGACTCTGCCCCTCCTCACTTTCCACCAGAAACCCAGCCTGGATTTCCCACAGCTCAGTAGCTTCCTGAAGCCTCGGGGAGGTCCAGAGGGCAGCCTCGAGTTGCCCATCCTGTGTCCAGCACATCCAAAGCCAGACACAAGCAGCCCAGCATCCTCTGTCTCTTCCACCTGGGACCAGCCAGAACTGACTCTTGCATCTCAAAGCCCCAACACTGGGAGCTCAGTCTGGAAGAATTGCGCCTCCTCCACTGCCTGGAAGCAGAGAGGGAGGGAAGGACAGGACAGGGTCTGGGCAGCTGGGATGCAGCCCATGGGAAGAGTCGAGCTGGGGAAATGACACAGAGGAACTGGGCGAGCAGGGCCGGCTGATTCCCTGGGTGTCCGTCACCAGGCTGGGCAGCTCCTACACTGTCCGTGACTCATCAGTGACACAGAGGAGGGGCAGGACCTCAGAGTCCTGAGATCAGAGGTCATGGTGGGGCTGTCTGCCAGCTTCAGAGAGTCTGCAAATCACAGGAGAGGAGGTGGCTGACCACACAGAGATTAGTCACATCTGGGGGTGCTGTGGGATGAGGGACCCCAGTTCAGTTCCAGAGTGAGCTGTGCAGATCTGGGATCTGCAGGTCTCTGCCTTCAGGGCCACCTGCTTAGCTGTGACCTAGTCCCCCATGTGACCTGGGCAGCCACGTCAGGCCTGCTGGGAGAGGAGGCAGAGAAACCAGCTCTGACCACCCCCGCAGGGTGTGAAGCCAAGTCCAACCCCGGTCCTCCTCCCCCCTCATCCTTCCGGGAAAATGAGTGACTCTAATAATCACTGCGAATGAGTGGCTTCAATGATAAGTCAGAGTGTGGAGTTTCTCCACCAGGAGGTCAGACAGCTCTGGGGCAGAGGGGCACATGTGTGTGGGGAAAGTGGGTCAGCAGCTGGAATGGGCTCACCCCTCTGTGCCGGTGGTGACGCAGCTCCCACTTCCACTCCCACAGCTGTCCCTTCAAGCCATAATCTGGGCGCTGGGGACTTGGACGTGCAACAGGCATCTCAAAGTAGGAAATGTGGAGAGTCACTCCAATCCACCCCTCCCCCGGGCTTCCCTGCTCAGAAAATGGCCCTGCTATTCATCTGGCTCTCCAGCCGCGAGCCTGGATGTCGCCCCTGGTTTGTCCTTTTCCTCCCCGCCTGTATCTGTCCATCAGCAGGTCATGGCGTTTCAGACCTGGAAGTTGCTGGTGGACGCAGGCACTTCCCTCCATGTCCACAGGGCCCCATCCATCTCCTCTGCAACAGGTGGGCGGGTACCCTGGGGTCCCTCAAGTCTCTTGTCTCAGGAATCAGAGCTGTTTAGTGCAACGTAAATTACATCATGGCACTTCCCAGTTTAACTCTCTCTAGCGGGGCCCACTGCTTTCAGGAGATCCTGTAACTCCTGGACTCCCTCGGGACTCGGCGTCATCAGCCCCTGCTGACCTCTCTGCCTGCCGATGGTCACCCTGCCCAGCTCATTCCTGTCCAGCCACACTGGTCCTCTATTTGCCCTAAGCCCTTTTCTACCTAAGGGCCTTGCCACACGCTGCTCCATCTATCCCTGTTCAGAACTGACAGGTCTCCTCAGGTCTTAGTTTAAGTGACACTCTCCCTCTTATTCTTTTTCTCATCCCTACAGGGAAAAGCAAGGAAGATACGAAATGAGCAAGTGACATGATTGTATATACTTTCAAGGGGAAGCTGGAGCCACCAGGGATTACCCCATCCTATACGGGTACCCACCTTGCTTAGGCTACTCTGTAAAGACAGAAGTTCATTGGCAGGAAACTGATAGTGATGTAAATAATCCCTGTGCATAGAAATGCTACTGTGGGTATCGACTGTTCTGACAGCTCCACATCCACTGGCGAATTCATTTCAGCATTATTCATCTGACTGTAAGTGTATGGTGCTTTGAATAAGTTGCTATATATATATAAATTTTTTTTTTAGATGAAGTCTTGCTCTGTCACCCAGGCTGGAGTGCAGTGGCTCGATCTCTCAGCTCACTGCAATCTCCGCCTCCTGGACTTAAGCGATTCTCCTGCCTCAGCCTCCCGAGTAGCTGGGATTACAGGTGCCCACCACCAAGCCCTGCCAATTTTTGTATTTTTAGTAGAGACGGGGTTTTGCCATGTTGATCAGGCTGGTCTCAAACTCCTGACCTCAGGTGATCCACTGGCCTCGGCCTCCCAAAGTGCTGGGATTACAGGCGTGAGCCACCGCGCCCAGCTGAACATTACACTTTTAACAGCTTAGTATTGTATCTTCAGTGCCTGTCATGTAGTGGCCTCCCAATATTGTTGAATCAATTGATGAATTAAGGGAAACACCATTTATAAATTTTTACTTAATAAAGCAAGCTACAAATTATATTCCTTTTTTCGGATATTATTGGAATCATACTGTGACATTATCTTAATCTGCTTTTAAAATTCAATATGGCATCTTCTCATATCAGTAAACCATTCATAACATGATTATTAATGTCCATATAATATTCCACTATAGAATTGTTACGGTTTGGATGTGTCCCCAAAGTTCATGTGTTGGAAACTTAATCCCCAAAGCAAGAATGTTGACAGGTGGGACCTTTCCGAGGTGATTAGGTCATAAAGCTTATGCCCTCCTGTATGGATTAATGCCATTATTTTGGGAGTGGGTTGGTTATCATGGGGTGGGTTCCTGATAAAATGTATGAGTTCCACCCCCTTACTCTCTTATGTATATGCTCTCTTGTCACGCGATGCCTCCCGCCATGTTATGAGGCAGCAAGAAGGCCCTCATCAGATGCAGCCCCTCAATCTTGGACTTCCCAGTCTCCAGAACCATGTGCCAATGAATTTCTGTTTATTATAAATTACCCAGTCTCAGGTATTCTGTACCTAAACAACACAAAACAGACTAAGACAACAATATACCATAATTTACTCAATCCCATGCCCTCTGATACTGGACATTCATTGCTTTTTCTGTTGTATGTAATGTGTCAGTAAGTAACCTTGTTCATCAATCTTTGAAAGAATCTCTCGTTATTTCCTCAAGCTACATTCCTAGAAGGGAAATTGCTAGGATAAAGGTTTTAAATGTATTTACAGTTTTTGATGACATATATTATCAAACTACACTCTTGAAAAGTTATGTAGTGCCTAGGCATAATAGCTCACGCCCATAATCTCAACACTTTGGGAAGCCAAGACAGGAGGATCGCTTGAGGCCAGGAGTTTAAGACCAGCCTGGGCAACATAGCAAGACCCTGTCTCTACCTAAAAATTTTTAAAAATCAGCTTGGTGCAGTGGTGCACACCTGTAGTCCCAGCTACTTGAGAGATTGAGGCAAGAGGATTGCTTGAGCCCAGGAGTCCAAGGTTGCAGTGAGCTATGATCGTGCCACTGCACTCCAGCCTGGGCCGCAGAGTGAGACCCTGTCTAAAAAAACTAAATAAAAGAGATAAAACTTGTATGGGATTTGTTTTTCTTCCCTATCTTTACCATAGAAAAATAGGATCCAAAAATTTCCGCAAATATCCTGGCAGGACTTGGAAACTCAGTCTTTCTTGCCCTTGAAGAAAAGAGAACTAGTTTTTTGGTTTTTAATGATTTGGTGTCAAGGTCTGCTGTAAAAGAGGAGAGCAGTGGCTTGAGGACAGAGAAGACAGGAAATACCTCACCTAGACATCTAGACACAGGAAGGAGGAAGGATTTTCCAAAGCACAAAAGAGGGGACAAACTGAAAACTTAGGAAAGTTCTCTGAGGGGGGCATTGCTCAAACATCCAGGATCCCCAGGGAGCCAAGGCCCCACTGGTTGACCTCAGGCTTGAGGTTCAAGGGAGTGCCCAGGGGTGCTTCACTGATCAGAATCTGGCCCCCATCCATGCCTGCCCTGCCCAGGGCTGTACTACCAACCTCCACTTGCTCCCACACCTGGTACTCCCATGCTCCCCTAAGCAAGGCAGATTTTCAGCTCTGGTAGAGCCAAACTGAATGTCAACTGTAGGTTGATAAACAGCCACTTCCCCAAGTCCCCAGGTGCCCCTTACTGCCCAGCTGCTCCAGGCCCTCCACTATCCCCAAAATCTAACACTTAAAGAGTGAATGCCTGTTTTCACACAGGGCCTCCAGCGTCTCCAGCAAGACTGTTCTGATTGTTTCATGCCTGTAAAGAGCTGGTTGTTAAACATGTGGGTCAGTGCAGAAACTGACCTGAATAAGTCCCAGGCTCCCTGGGCTGGGATCCTCATTTCTCTTGCTTTCTCCTAACCTGACTAACCCTGAGCCCTTACAGACTTGCTATCTATGGGTCCATGGTCTCTCTCAGGGTACGTTGTACCAGATCCACAGTTTGCAGGGCTGAAGCCACCCCGGGATCATCTGGGCCTCAGTTCCAAAAACTGTTTGCTACTATACTCAACACACCACCTCGCTTCACCCTTCTTATTCTGCCCCCAGCATTGTCTTCCCCACTGTACACATGAGGAAATTGGCTCAGAGAGGGAGGAGTTGATCCCAATTCACATGGCTAGGAAGTAGAAAGGCCAGGACTCAAGTAGAAAGGAAGTAGAAAGGCCAGTCACAGGGCCATTTTAAGACCTTGATAAGCCTGGAGCATTCTTAGCTTTGAAGCCCCCATCACATGGCTTCGAACACATGAGCATGCACCTCCCTCTGCAGAATAAATGCAATGCACCCACAACTGTGTGCTCTGAGTTGCACTGGACCAGCGGACATAATTATGTCTAGGAGACATTTAACAAACAACTATGTAATTCAATTTGGCAACTCCATTTCCTATTTCAGAGTCAGGATAATTTTCCAGGACTCAGACATTTTTGTAAGCCCTACATTGCTGTAATACCAAAAGCCTACAATACGTTGAAACTTTGGTCTTCTCAAAGCATGCCCAGCTCCTCCCCTTCTCTCTGCAGTATAATCCCCATTTTACACACAAGGAAACCATAACAGGGTGCCTCTGGATACAAATAGCAGAGTACTCCGACTCACAATTGCTGAAGCAAAATAACATGACTCTATTATCGTGATTTTATTATTCCAGGAAATGCTTGCCCAGAAAGACAAAAGTTGCAAATAACCTTACTCCTTGAGTTCAGGAAAATCCATTAATAAAACCACACTGCTCTTCAACATGGAGCATCAAAGAAAGCTCCAAGAGTCTTTGAAGCCCTCACTTCACTGTGACCGCCAATACAAAACTGCTGTGACCACCAATCCTAAACTATTATAACATGACCCTTACCCAGCCCTGATTAAGTCCGACATCAAAGGACCTGCCTTAAACCAAACCCCAAAACCTCAATATCTCAACTTTGCCCTCCCCACCTCCACTCTACAATGACTCTTTCAAGGTGGTGCTTCCCCTTAGCATAAGCAACAACCCAGTTTTGTCTTATCAGCTGCTTGCTTTGATGCTATTTCCAGGAGCCAGCATTTGACAAGGGAACCAGGACCAACACGGTCGGCTGTGTCCAATCAGGTAGGATGAAGCACTGGAGTAAATTTCCCTGGAGAGGTGGGCACTGCCTGCCAACAAGAAAGGGGAAAGCAGTGAACTGAGATCGCCCCACTGCACTCCAGCCTGGGCGTCAGAGTGAGACTCTCAAAAAATAATAATAATAAAACATTAAAGAGGCGGGGGAGGGGGGGCGGGGGGGGGTACCGGAGAAGCAGGCGTCAGTGTTCTACTACAGTCCCACAGTAGTAGAACGTAGTCATGGTGTCTTTGCTATTCGTGCTGAATAGCGGGTGTTTTCCAAAGTAAGTAGAGAATTAACTATACTTATTATTATTATTTTTCTGAGACAGTGTCTCGCTCTGTCGCCCAGGTTGGAGTGCAGTGGCGCGATCTCGGCTCACTGCAAGCTCCGCCTCCCAGGTTCATGCCATTCTCTTGCCTCAGCCTCCCGAGTAGCTGGGACTACAGGCGCCCGCCACCACGCCCAGCTAATTTTTTGTATTTTTAGTAAAGACGGGGTTTCACTGTGTTAGCCAGGATGGTCTCGATCTCCTGACCTCATGATCCACCCACCTTGGCCTCCCAAAGTGCTGGGATTACAGGCGTGAGCCACCGCGCCCGGCCAACTAACTTATTTTCAAAATAAGTATAGAATTAACCAACCATACCTCCTTAATTGATGGTTCTCTTAATCTTGATTCCAAGGGTCTTAACTATCTGGATGTACTCATTGTATGCTAAACAGACACCAAAAGGGTTGACTAATCTCATTTTTATGTACAGAGAATCAATTCCCGAAAAATGCTGCAGGTTTTGCATTTGTTTTAAAATTTTAAAGGTCATAATATTTATTAATACATATTTATACCCTTAGAATTCCCAATTTGGCAGCAAATAGAGTCCCATTCTATTATGCCATTGAAAGTAATGATAAAAACCGCAGTTACTTTTGCACCAACCTAATAAAACCATGATTAAAAAATAATAAATAAACATTTAAAAAGCGGTGGGGGGAGGCGGGCGCGGGGGCGAGCCGGAGAAGCAGGCGTCAGTGTTTGCTAAAGAAACCAAGGCCCAGGAGAGAGTTAAATGTTTGGCCCAAGGTCAGGCAAAGAGTTGGCAGGAGGTCTAGAGGAGAATTCAGGCTTCCTCATCTAAACTCCAAGCTTTTCCGCCCAAGCAGGGCATGCCCTGGGGCCAACCCCTCCAGGAAGCCTGGGTAGTCTCCTTCCCTGCATTTCCCCAGGGGCTGCTGCCTCAAGGTGACTCAGAAGGAAGCTGTTGTCTCCAGTTCCTCCTCACCAATCCAGCTGGTCTTAGGATCGGGAAAAATATAAGCTAATTGTCTGGTGATTAACTCCAGCCAACTAATGATCTGAACTTGCCGCGGATACCCAGCCAGCGGAAGTGCGGTTAACTGCCCGAGGGATGCCCCGAAGACCGGCCGAGCAAACTTCCGGCCGCAGAGGCTGCCGGGCAGGGGTTATGGCGGCCGCCAGAGTGAGCCAGCTTGGTGTCCGGGGACACTTGGGTCACTGCGGATGGACAGCGCTGGTTTTCAATACCAGGGACCTAAGTCCGGGTGGGGAGCGGCCCCTCGGCGCCCCAGACCCCTGCCACCGTGCCGGTGACGGTCCACGCCCAAAATATCAGGAAAAGCGTCTCAGTCCTCTTTGTGGGCGGAGAAGAGACCCAGCGGCCGAGCCCGGGGGCCTCAGATCCCCAGCTGCGCATTGGCCTGTGTCTGTCGCCCCCCGGAGGCCGCGTGAGGGACTGGAGCCCGGCTTTGCTCCTCCCGTTGGCCTCGTTTCTCTTCCTGGCTTTGCGTGTCCCGACCACTAAAAGCCCTAAACATGACGAAGTAAAATGGGCACCGTCAAAAACCGCATCTGAAGACAGTGCGCATGAGCGCATGGTTAAGTTTTCAGACGTTTTGCAAGCTGGATGTTAAATACATTTTTTGACGTCATTGTTAAAAAATAAATTTTATGAGCCTACAATTAAATACATTATATTAAAAACAAAGGTAGACGCCTGCGCGGTGGCTCACGCCTGTAATCCCAGCACTTTGGGAGGCCGAGGCGGGTGGATCACCTGAGGTCAGGAGTTCAAGACCAACCTGGGCAACATGGTGAAACCCCATCTCCACTAAAAATACAAAAATTAGCTGGGCGTGGTGGTGCGCACCTGTAATCCCAGCTACCTGGGAGGCTGAGGCCGGAGAATCGCTTGAACCTGGAGGTGGAGGTTGCAGTGATCTGAGATCATGCCACTGCACTCCAGCCTGGGAGACAGAGCAAGACTTACTGTCCAAAAAATAATAAATAAACAAATGAAGAAAGAAAACACTCAAAATGTATCACTGGTTAATTGTTTTGCTGTTTTACTACTATCTGTGTTCTTGGAGTGATTTACATCCATCTTATCTGTATGGTGGGAATACTATATAATAGTGTGCTATTGCATGTTTCTTTCCAACTCTATGTTCAATGACATCATATTGGAGACTTGAAATCGGCTATGGTGGGAATATTTACACCATAGAAATTGGTAAACTGTAGAAATCAGGGCTTTTTTTTTTTCTTCCCAGAAAGTCAGTTGTTAAACATTCAGCAGCATACCACTGGAGTCAGACAATAGCCAACGTGGAGAGACAGAACAAGGTCCGTGTCTTTTTGGGGTCAGCATAGGAACATACTCATTTTCTGCTTTATTAAGACTCAGTGCAGAAACTGACACATGGTGCTCCATGAGTGTTTGAGGAAGAGCAGGAGAGAGGAAATTATGTGCTTCGCTGGGCTCTCAATTTACTTATCAGTTTGGCTAACCTTGACCCTCACTGGGACTCTTACCTCAACCTTTTCTCTCCAATTATCCTAACAGCCCTTGGTGCACCACGTACAAGGCCTGAATGCTAACAATTGAAAGCGTTTCAAAAGCGAAAGTCAGCCAGGGAAGGATTTTGAGTTGGGGGTGATAAAATCAACTTTGCTTTAGGATGAGAATCAGCTATCTGTGTGTGGAACAGGTTGAGGAGAGGAACGACCAGCAGCAGGGAGACCAAGACTTTGTTCTACACTGACCGTGTGTTAGGCCTGTGTAGAGAGAGATGGGGCTGCAGGGGTGAGCCTAAGCCGCGATCCATGGCTCCAGGAGCTCAGTCTTCTGAGGCAGGAGATAGTAAATAGACAATCACTGTGACTGTGATGCACACGCTGGGGGAGAAGGCAGGTTGAAGTCCCGGAGAGCAACTCACTCTGCCTGAAGGAGGCAAGGAAGCAGTGAGCCAACCCAGGACTTGTAGGGCTTACAGTCAGAGGGATGCTGTCAAAAAAGGGAAGACAGGAGATGACAGCATGTGAAAACTGCCTAGGCAAAGCCTGGAAAGGAAAAACCACAGGAGACTGATGGGAGATGAAGCTGGAAAGGGTTAGAGTTTCTCACTGCAGACTGAGCATTTTTGAGACGGGGTCTCGCTCTGTCACCCAGGCTGGAGTGCAGTGGTGCGATCTCAGCCTCCCGGGTTCAAGCACTTCTCCTGCCTCAGCCTCCTGAGTAGTTGGGACTACAGGCGCATGCTACCATGCCCAGCTAATTTTTTGTATTTTTAGTAGAGACAGGGTTTCACTGTGTTAGCCAGGATGGTCTCGATCTCCTGACCTCGTGATCCACCCTCCTCGGCCTCCCAAAGTGCTGGGATTACAGGTGTCAGCCACTGCGCCTGGCAGGGGAGGTTCTTTACTATTCTCCAGGCTTCAGCTCTCTGTCTCCAGCGAACCAGCTCTTCAGCTGTGTCTCCTGCCCTGTCTCTGCAATCTAGCCAAGAAGGAATCCTGATTCCGCAGCGTGGCCGAAGGTTGGTGGCTGTATATCTGGCCCACAATATCCTTTATCCCCAAAGCTCCATTCAAGCATGTCTGTCTGTCTATCCTTTTCTCTCTTTTCTCTCTCAGCATTTTGTAAAATTTGCCCAACTTTAGCATATAGCTGGATGCCTTGACTCACAGTGAATCCCTGAGATTTTTTTTGAGGCAGGGTATCATTATATTATCCATGCTGAAGTGCAGTGGTTATTCACAGACGCGACCATAGTGCACCACAGCCTTGAACTCCAGGGCTCAAGCCACCCTCTTGCCTCAGCCTCCCGAGTAGCTGGGAACACAGGCTCATACCACTGAGCCTGGCTACCAAGAATTTTTATTTTAACAATCTGTAGGTCAAACCTGAAAAACCACCTCTAAATAACTTATAATTTTGATATATTTACGTTTCGATCCTTATGATGTTTGCATTTTGTTTCTGTATTCCAGGGTTGCAAGCATATTCTACTTTTCCCAATATGTTTATAGTTTGAGGTTTTAAAAAACATTTTTATGAACAATATAAAGATTTACTATTTTCCAAATATGTTAACTAATTTTTTTCAGCAATGTTTATTGAATCAATCATCTTTTCATTCCCCAGTGATTTAAAATGACATCAACGTAAGATATATCTGTATATATCTGTTAGGGTAAAATTCATTTGTGTGATCGAGGAAGCAGAACCCTCAAGGAGCGACATAACATAATTACAGCAGGGCACAGTGGCTCACGCCTGTAATCACAGCACTTTGGGAGGCTGAGGTGGGTGGATCCCTTGAGATCAGGAGTTCAAGATCAGCCTGGCCAACATAGTGAAACCTCGTCGCTACTAAAAATACAGAAATTAGCTGGCATGGTGGCACATGCCTGTAATCCCAGCTACTCGGGAGACAGAGGCAGGAGAATCGCTTGAACCCAGGAGGTAGAGGTTGCAGTGATTGTGCCACTGCACTCCAGCCTGGGTGACAGAGCAAGACTCTGTTTCAAAAAAAAAAAAAAAAAAGAATTAGGCCAGGCTCAGTGGCTCACGCCTGTAATCCCAGCAATTTGGGAGGCGAAGGCAGGAGGATCAGTTGAGCCTGGGAGATAGAGGCTGCAGTGAGCCGTGATGGCAACACTGAAATCCAGCCTGGATAATGGAGTGAGGCCCTGTCTCCAAAATAAATAAAATTAAATTAATAAAGTAAGTATAGGGATTGGATTTTCCGTGACTATGGGAGCAAGCCCAGGGAGCTGCCTCCAGTTGACTTCTGCACCTACATTGGCTGAAGCTGGTTGTAGCAAGGAGCGCTAATAGGAAAAAATTATGTGTGAAGCAGGGAGTGTGAGAAGATGGAGCCACGTCTGTCTCTCACTGCCTACAGCCTCAATATCAAACAGAATAAGCTGCTGCCTGCTACCTCAACTCTGCACACGCCTGGCTCAGACTCTGAGCAGCCAATGGAGGAGACATGGTGGGAGCTGAGGGAGCCGAGGGCCTGGCTACTGCCCAAAGCGGGCAGCACAGTGAGCTACGATGGGGACTCATCCCTACTCCCCACGCTGACCCCAGAGCTGCATGGCTGATGCTTCACTTAAACCTTCTGATCTTGCACAAACTTCTCTTAAGGCCAGTCATCATAACATGGAAGGGAATTCTGAAAAGATATTCCAGGCCAATTCTCATCAAAACCAAGCTGGGGCCAGGTGCAGTGGCTCATATTATTTTATAAATAATAAAAAAGTATTAAAATTTGTTGGCCGGGCACGGTGGCTCATGCCTGTAATCCCAGCACTTTGGGAGGCTGAGGTGGGCGGATCACAAGGTCAGGAGATGGAGACCATCCTGGCTAACATGGTGAAACCCTGACTCTACTAAAAATACAAAAAATTAGCCGGGCGTGGTGGCGGGCGCCTGTAGTCCCAACTACTCAGGAGGCTGAGGCAGGAGAATGGCGTGAACCCAGGAGGTGGAGCTTGCAGTGAGCCGAGATCGCACCACTGCACTCCAGCCTGGGCAACAGGGCGAGACTCTGTCTAAAAAAAAAAAAAATTGTTATAGAGTTGTTACATCTCCCAGTATGATTATAGGGGTTACTTTGTCAATTTTTATTTGTAATGTGCCCATTTTTTCTTTATATCTTTGAGGTTATGATGTTAGGTGCATACAAACTCATGATTCTTAGGTCTTCTTCTCAAAAAAAAAAAAGAAGGAAGGAAAGAAGGGAAGGGAAGGGGAAGGGGAAGGAAGGTTAGGTTCAAGCTATATTTATCCCACGATTGAAACCAAATACTTTAGGAATGTGTGTGCCTAGGCTTTGCGCATTGGTAATTTGATTCTGAGCTGACATCTACTGAAATAAACATTCCTTCCTCACCCATAAAGGCCAGGATTTTTTTCAACACTTGAAACATCTGATTGAAAAAAGACAATGGAACCACAGAATGAGGAAAGTATCAATATAAAATATATCAGTGAATGTTTTCAACAATGTAACAATTAGCTTAACAATTGACATGCAGTTTAAACAAGTAGTAATTTTAGTGTAAAAAGGTTATGAAAATATGCAGAAAATACACGTCTAAAGTCAAGAAGCAAAAGATATTTTAAGGCCAGGCACTGCGGCTCATACTTGTAATCCCAGCACTTTGGGAGGCCGAGGCAGGTGGATCACCTGAGGTCATGGTGAAACCCTGTCTCTACTAAAAATACAAAAATTAGCCAGGCGTGGTGGGACATGACCGTAATCCCAGCTACTCCAGAGGCTGAGGCAGGAGAATCACTTGAACCCCGGGAGGTGGAGGTTACAGTGAGCTGAGATCACACCACTGCACTCCAGTCTAGGCGACAGAGTGAGACTCCATCTCAAAAAAAAAAAAAAAAAAAAAAAAAAAGACATTTTAGTTTTACTTTCTGGTATTTAAGATGAATTATGTGGAAAAAGTGAAATTACTGATGTTCAAACCATTTTTGAGGGGCAATTTTAATAGATCTGCCACTTTCTTGACCATTCCTTTCTTCTTTTTAAATTGAGATTTAATTCACATGCCATAAAATTGACCATTTTATTTTATTTTGAGATAGGGTCTCATTCTGTTACCCAGGCTGGAGTGCAATGGTGCGATCTCTGCTCACTGCAGCCTCGACCTCTCTGGCTCAAGCGATCCTCCTGCCTCAGTCTCCTGAGTAGCTGGGACCACAGGCGCACACCACCACAGCCACTCTGTTTTTAGTAGAGATGAGGTCTCCCTATGTTGCCCAGGATAGTCTCGAACTCCTGATCTCAAGTGATCCTCCTACCTCAAGCCTTTCAAAGTGCTGGGATTACAGGCATGGGCCACTGAGCCCGGCCAGAAAATTGACCATTTTAAAGTGTACAATTCCGTGGCTTTTGGTCTATTCACAAAGTTGTGCATTGATAATCATTAATTCCAAAAATGTTTCATCACCCACAAAAAGAAAACTAGTACCCAGTAGCAGTCACTCCCCCAAGCCCCTGGCAACCAGTAGTCCACCTTCTGTCTCTGAATTTGCCTGTTCCAAACATTTCACATAAATGAACTCATGTAGCCTCTCGTGTGTGGCTTCTCTCACTTGGCATCATGTTTCAAGGTTCATGCACGTCGTAGCATGTATTGTATTTCCATTGCAGGGATAGACCACATTTCATTTAATTGTTAATCATTTAAATGATTAAATGGACATCTGTATCACTTCATATTTGTTTCACTGTCATAAATAATTCAAAAATCAGTGTGGCTAAATCCCTGTCACTTGTGGACAGTCCAAAGCAGTCAAATTGCCATGAAACCACCAAGTTGAAGGGATCAACAGGACCCCTGCCCACCGCGTGGGTGCCTTCAGTAGCCTGCACCCCGGCAAAACTGAGGTGTTTGGATTAAGAAATGGGAGAGGGGCAGGGCGTGGTGTCTCACGCCTGTAATCCCAGCACTTTGGGAGGCCGAAGAGGGCGGACTCTTTGAGGTCAGGAGTTCGAAAACAGCCTGGCCAACATGCTGAAATCCCATCTCTGCTAAAAATCCAAAAAAAAATCAGCGGGACGGGATGGTACACACCAGTAATCGGGAGGCTACTTAGGAGGCTGAGGCAGGAGAATCGCTTGAACCCAGGAGGTAGAGGTTGCTGCAGTGAGCCGAGATCACGCCACTGCATTCCAGCCTGGGCGACAGGGACTCCATGTGGAAAAAAAAAAAAAAAAAAAGAAAAGAAAAGAAAAAAGGGAGAGGGGTGTACAGACGAAGAAAAGGCTCCTCTCTCGTGCATGCAATCTCTGCACTTTTCCTTGAGCTGCACAGAGCGCTGGGCAGGGCCTCATCCGGGTCAGAGCCGGAACCTGGGGACATTCTGGCCGATGCTCTTGGCGGCCAGGAGAGGGCGCGCGCGGACTCAGCGGCTGCCCGACTGCCTCACCAGGACCTAGGCCGTGCCGTCCGCCAGGAGGGCGGTTCTGCCCCGCAGCCTCAGTCCCTTCTCAGGATGGGGAGAACTTGCTGATAATGTTTTTTTTTTTTTTTTTTTTTTTAACACAAAAGACCATTATCAACAGTATAAACAAACACATTTATGATGATCTGTGTCCCCCAATATTCATGTATTGAAACTTTTTTTTTTTTTTGAGACGGAGTGTCGTGGAGGCCAGCGGATCACTTGAGGTCAGGAGTTCAAGACCAGCCTGGCCAACATGGTGAAACCCCGTGTCTACCAAAACTACAAAAATTAGGCCAGGCGCGGTGGCTCACGCCTGTAATCCCAACACTTTGGGAGGCCAAGGCGTGTGGCTCACGTGAGGTCAGGAGTTCGAGACCAGCCTGCCCAACATGGTGTAACCCAGTCTCTACTAAAAATACAAAAATTAGCTGGGCATGGTGGCGGGTGCCTGTAATCCCAGCCACTCGGGTGGCTGAGGCAGGAGAATCGCTTGAATCCAGGAGGCAGAGGTTGCAGTGAGCCAAGATCGCATCATTGCACTCCAGCCTGGGCGACAGAGAGAGACTCCGTCTCAATTAAAAGGGCGACAGAGCAAGACTCTGTCTTAATTAAAAAAAAAAAATTTAGCCAGGCGTGGTGGTGGGCACCTGTAGCCCCAGCTACTCAGGAGGCTAACGCAGGAGAATCACTTGAACCTGGGAGGTGGAGCTTGCAGTGAGCCGAGATTTTGCCATTGCACTCCAGCCTGGGCAACAAGAGCGAAAATCAAAAAAAGAAAGGAAGGAAGGGAGGGAGGAAGGAAGGGAGGGAAAGAAAAAAGTCCTTGATGAAGCAACACAATCATTCATTTTATTAATTCTTAGCCATTGAGTACACGTCTTTTTAGTATTTTGTTAGTTGAAATGGAAAAGAGGAAATACACATACAGCACCTCTGGGCATACAGTTGTCTCTAGCAGAACGATATGTGCATCTATTTGAATTGTGCTATTAGCTATTTTTTTGTGGAACACTTTTTATTTGATAGAACCACTGACAAACTGTGGTTATTCAGATGTGGGTATTTGGCAGCCATCTTCTCAAACATGAGGAAAGTGAGGGCCAGGTGCAGTGGCTCATGCATGTAATCCCAGCACTTTGAGAAGATGAGGTGGGTAGATCACTTGAGTCTAGGAGTTCGAGACCAGCCTAGCCAATATGTCGAAACCCCAGCTCTACTAAAAATACAAAAATTAGCTGGGTGTGGTGGCACATGCTTGTAATTCCAGCTACACAGAAGGCTAAGGCACAAGAATCACTTGAACCCAGGAGGCGAAGGTTGCAGTGAGCTGAGATCACGCCACTGCACTCCAGCCTGGGTGATGGAGTGAAACTCTGTCTGGAAAAAAAAAAAAAAAAGAGAAAAGTGAGAAGTGAGTCTGTCACTTGAAGGAAAATAACTGACAGTATTTGTTGCCAAGGATAAAATTTAAAATTCTAACTTTTGGCTGGGCACAGTGGCTCACGCCTGTAATCCCAACACTTTGGGAGGCCAAGGTGGGTGGATCACCTGAGGTCAAGAGTTCAAGACCAGCTTGACCAATATGGTGAAACCCCGTCTCTACTAAAAATACAAAAATTAGCCAAGCGTAGTGGTGTGCCCCTGTAGTCCCACCTGCTCGGGAGGCTGAGACAGGAGAATTGCTTGAACGCAGGAAGCAGAGGTTGCAGTGAGCCGAGATCGTGCCGCTGCTCTCCAGCCTGGGCTAACAGAGCAAGACTCCATCTCAAAAAAAAAAAAAATTCTAACTTTCAAGCAAAAATTAAAATGTTGGGGCCAGACACGGTGGCTCACGCCTGTAATCCCAGCACTTTGGGAGGCCGAGGCGGGTAGATCACCTGAGGTCAGGAGTTCAAGACCAGCCTGGCCAACATGGCGAATCCCCATCTCTATTAAAAATACAAAAAATTAGCCAGGCATGGTGGTGGACACCTGTAATCCCAGCTACTCAAGACGCTGAGGCAGGAGAATTGCTTGAACCCGGGAAGTGGAGGTTGCAGTGAGCCGAGATCACACCATTGCATTCCAGCCTGGGCAGCAGAGTGAGATTCTGTCTCAAAAAAAAAAAAAAAAAAAAAGTTAGAAAACTTGTATTTGACACCATTCATTTATATTATATAATAAAATGTCAACATTTCATAAGATGTGCATTATTCAATGAACCAATATTTTCTTTTTTTTTTTTTTTTTTTGAGACGGAGTCTCGCTTTGTCACCCAGGCTGGAGTGCAGTGGCGCAATCTCGGCTCACTGCAAGCTCCGCCTCCCAGGTTCACGCCATTCTCCTGCCTCAGCCTCCCGAGTAGCTGGGACTACAGGCGCCCGCCACCACGCCCGGCTAATTTTTTGTATTTTTAGTAGAGACGGGGTTTCACTGTGTTAGCCAGGATGGTCTCGATCTCTTGACCTCGTGATCCGCCCGCCTTGGCCTCCCAAAGTGCTGGGATTACAGGCGTGAGCCACCGCGCCCGGCCTGAACCAATATTTTCTAAAAAGCCAATTCATGGTGTTATGAGACCACACATGGGTACAAGATCCCTCCAAAATGCTAAAAGACCAGTGGATTATTATTATTATTTTGAGACAGGGTCTCACTTTGTCACCCAGGCTGGAGTGCAGGGCGCAATCTCGGCTCACTGCTGCCTCAAGCTCCTGCGCTCGAAGGAACCTCCCACCTCAGCCTCCTAAGTAGTTGAGACTATAGGCGTGCACCACCACTGCTGACTAATTTTTTTTTTCTTTTTTTGAGACGGAGTGTCGTTCTGTGGCCCAGGCTGGAATGCAATGGCATGATCTTGGCTCACTGCAAACTCTGCCTTCCGGGTTGAAGTGATTCTCCTGCCTCAGCCTCCTGAGTAGCTGGGATTACAGGCACGTGCCACCACGCCTGGCTAGTTTTTGTATTTTTAGTAGAAACGGGGTTTCACCATGTTGGTCAGGCTGGCCTCGAACTCCTGACCTTGTGATCCGCCCACCTCAGCCTCCCAAGTGCTGGGATTACAGGTGTGAGACACGGCATCCTACCACACCCAACTAATTTTTAAATATTTTGTAGAGATGGGTTTTCGCCATGTTGTCCAGGCTGGTCTCAAACTCCTGGACTCAAGAAATCCACCCTCCTCAACCTCCCAAAGTACTGGGATTACATGCATAAGCCACCTCGCCTGGCTGACCAAGGGATTCTGATGTAATTGAATACAAAAATTGTACTGATGCCACTTCAGATTCTACACTGCAACTAACCTTTAAGAACCACCACATGAGTTTTGATGTAGTATCAAGGAAGAATATCCACAATTATCTGAAAAGGCTGTTAAAATATTTCTCCCTTTTCCAAAAATTTATCTGTGTGGGCTGGATTTTCTTTGTGTACTTCAATGCAAACAACACATCACAGAAGAGTAAATGCAGAGGCAGTTGTGACAATGCAGCTGTAGTCTCTTAAGCCAGACACTAAAGTGATCTATTTTTTGAGACAGGGTCTTGTCCTGTCCCCCCAGGCTGGAGTGCAGTGGCGCGATCTCAGCTCACTGCAACCTCTGCCCCTCCGCGTTCAAGCGATTCTCCTGCCTCAGCCACGTGAGTAGCTGGGATTACAGACTCGCGCCATTAAGCCCAGCTAATTTTTGTATTTTTAGTAGAGATGGGGTTTCACCGTGTTGGCCAGGCTGGTCTTGAACTCCTGACCTCGTGATCTGCCCACCTCAGCCTCCCAAAGTGCTGGGATTACAGGTGTGAGCCACCGTGCCGGGCCAGTGATTTTTATTATTTATTTATTTATTTGAGACGGAGTCTTGCTCTGTCACCTAGGCTGGAGTGCAGTGGCGCGATCTCGGCTCACTGCAACCTCCGCCTCCTGGGTTCAAGCAATTTTCATGCCTCAGCTTTCCGGGTAGCTGGGATTACAGGTGCATGCCACCACGTCCAGCTAATTTTTGTATTTTTGATAGAGACAGGGTTTCACCATGGTGGCCAGGCTGGTCTCAAACTCCTGACCTCAGGTGCTCCATCTGCCTCGGCCTCCTAAAATGTTTGGATTAAAGGCGTGAGCCACCGCACCCAGCCACTAAAGTGATTTTTAAAAGTGTAAACACTGCCACTCACTGATTCCTTTGGTTTGAAGATAGAGTTATACAGTGGGTTAATTACCACTGTTTTTAATAAATCTGTTTTTAAATTTATCAGTTTAAGTTCCTTTTTTCCAAGACGGAGTCTTGCTCTGTCGCCCAGGCTGAAGTGCAGTAGCATGATCTTGGCTTACTGTAACCTGCCACCGCCACCCGCGGCTCTGGTTTAAGCAATTCTGCCTCAGCCTCTGGAGTAGCTGGGATTATAGGCACATGCCACCACATATGGCTAATTTTTTTGTATTTCTAGTAGAGATGGGGTTTCACCATGTGGGCCAGGCTAGTCTCGAACTCCTGACCTCATGATCTGCCTGCTTCAGCCTCACAAACTGCTGGGATTACAGGCGTGAGCCACTGCACCCAGCCGTCTTGTTTTTTTTCCTCACTCTGTTGCCCAGGCTGGAGTGCAGTGGCATTGTTTTGTCTCACTGCAACCTCTGCCTCCCGGGTTCAAGCCTCCCACGTAGCTGGGATTACAGTCGCCCACGATGACCACGCCCTGCTAATTTTTGTATTTTTAGTAGAGACTGGGTTTCACCATGTTGGCCAGGCTGGTCTCAAACTCCTGACCTCAGGTGATCCACCCGCCTTGGCCTCTCAAAGTGGTGGGATTACAGGCATGAGCCACTGCACCCAGCCTAAATTTCTATATAGTAAATATTGATAGATGTAACCCACATAACTAAAATCTCTCTGAGCTCCTCAATAACTAACAGTGTAAATGATGGTGGCAGGAGGCAGACAAATCCCCAGGCAGACAGAGACAGATCCCATTCCTAGTGAAACTGGCCTTCAAACCAAAGACATTTTAAAGCCTGAAAACCAAGCTACAAGTCTCTGATAAATTCATGGAACATACTGAGAACCTCTCTTCCCATGTGGCCCACTTTCCTCTGACTGATCCCCACACTTCACCTATTTTACATACACCTACCCTTCCCTAACTGGTTTTTTACACTGTCATGCCCAATTTTGAGTGCCTTTAAGCCTTTTTTGCATACTCAGAAACCAATCAGCATGCACTCCCCCATTCTGAGCCAATAAAAACCTCAGACTCAGCCACACTTGGGGTCTACACACCATGGCGGGGGGAATTACCCGACTTTGAGAGGGTCCCCTCTTCACTGAGAGCTGTTTGTTAGCTCAATAAAACTCTTCACCCTGCTCACCCACTGGCTGTCAGCATAACCTCATTCTTCTTGGATGTGGGACAAGAACTCTGGAGGGTCTACCGCCGGTAGGAAAAAGGCTGTAACACTGTAGCCCTCCACCCACCCCCAGAACCTGCCCAGGCAAGAGGAAATAGCAGTGGGCTGGGCCAGCCCTGAAGCTGAGGACCCAAGGGGGGCAGCGGGATTGAAAGAGCTGTAACATAACACAAACAGCGGAATGGGTGGGGTGTCTCCTGCACTGAGCCCAGGCCAAGGGAGGCCTGAGCAGGGGTGCTGCTGGCCATGGAGGTCTCTGGCTGACTAAGCGGCACTGAAAAATCCTGTGTGATAAGTGGTTCTGAGACCAGAAAGTTTGAGAATTGCTGGACTAAGGAATATAAATTTTAAAACCAAGACTCACCAGGCACAGTGGCTCATGCCTGTAATCCCAACACTTTGGGAGGCCGAGATGGGTGGATCACAAGGTCAGGTGTTCAAGACCAGCCTGGACAACATAGTGAAACCCCGTCTCTGCTAAAAATACAAAAAAAATTAGCCAGGCTTAGTGGCGGGCACCTGTAATCCCAGCTACTTGGGAGGCTGAGGCAGCAGAATCGCTTGAACCCGGGAGGTGGAGGTTGCAGTGAGCCGAGATCACACCACTGCACTTCAGCCTGGGCAACAAGAGTGAAACTCTGTTTCAAACAAAAACAAAAACAAACAGAAAACAACCAAGACTCTTATCAGCCCACATGACAATACTCTGTGAATTCTCACAATGGCTCTAGGAGGTGGGTGCGTTATCACCCCCATTTATCAGGTGAAGACACTGAGGCACAGAGAGGGGATGTAATTGCTCATTCACACAGCTGGCAATTGACACAACAGGGACTTGAACCCAAGCATCTAACCCCAAGCTTGTGCACTTCCTTGGGGACAATTTGGCTACATGTTTAAAAAGCTTTTAAAAATATTTGCATCCTTTGACCTCTTTTAAGACTTTCAAGAAATCTTTGGCTGGGTGCGGTGGCTCACACCTGTAATCCCAGCACTTTGGGAGGCTGAGGCAGGTGGATCACGAGGTCAGGAGTTCAAGAGCAGCCCGGCCAAGATGGTGAAACTCCGTCTCTACTAAAAATACAAAAAAATTAGCTGGGTGCGGTGGCAGGCGCCTGTAATACCAGCTACTTGGGAGGCTGAGGCAGGAGAACCACTTGAACCCAGGAGGCGGAGGTTGCAGTGAGCTGAGATCGTGCTACTGCACTCCAGTCTTGGCAACAGAGTGAGACTCTGTCTCAAAAAAAAAAAATCTTTAATATCTCGACAGGCAAGGTGGCTCACATGTCTAATCCCAGCACTTTCGGAGGCCGAGGTGGGTGGATCACCGGAGGTAACGAGTTTGATACCAGCCTGGCCAACATGGTGAAATCCCATCTCTACAAAAATATAAAAATTAAGCATGATTACCGGTGCCTGTAATCTCAGCTACTTGGGAGGCTGAGGCGGGAAAATCACTTGAACCCGGGAGGCGGAGGTTGCAATAAGCAGAGATCACGCCACTGCACTCCAGCCTGGGCGACAGAGCGAGACTCCATCTCAAAAAAAAAAAAAAAAAAAAAATCTTTGACATCAGAGATTCATATACAAAGATATTTATAACATCATCAAGTTAAAAACAACCAGTAGTCTGTGAATGATTAATAGATAACAGCAAATAAATGCGCAAAGGTAGCTGGGCGCGGTGGCTCACTCTTGTAATCCCAGCACTTTAGGAAGCCGAGGCGGGTGGATCACCTGAGGTCAGAAGTTCGATACCAGCCTGGCCAACATGGCGAAACCCGTCTCTACTAAAAGTACAAAAATTAGCCGGGCGTGGTGGCGGGCGCCCATAATCCCGGCTACTCAGTAGGCTGAGGCATGAGAATTGCTTGAACCCGGGAGGCAGAGGTTGCAGCGAGCCGAGATCACGCCACTGCACTCCAGCCTGAGCGATAGAGCGCAATTCTCGTTTCTAAAAAAAAAAAAAAAAAAAAAGCACAAAGGCCTTGAATGACACCAGACAATGCCCGGGGAGATAGGATAGTGGGATGGGGGCAGCGGGTGCCTTGGTAGCGGAGTCCAGGGTGGGATTCAGAGACCTGCAGAGCCAGGGCCGGGAGGGGCAGGGCTGAAGAAGGGCGTGCAGCGACGCTGGCATTCGGACGTGAGAAGGCGGAAGGTGCGGGAGGCCCCAGAGGATCTCGACCTGGACCCTGGAGCCCTGGGGCGGTGGCACATTCTGCGGCCGCTTTAGAGCGAGGGGGGCGGGGCGCGGAGCCAGGCTTAGGGGGACCAAGGTGGCGGGGTGAGTGGGGGCGACCCCGAGGGGCTGGGAGAGTCGCGGTGAGCCTAGGGGGCTGTGCCGGGGCCGCTCTGGACGCTGCAGGCAAGTGTCCCAGGAAAGCAGCGCCCAGGGCCCCACAGCTCCCTGTGCCCGGAGCCAGCTCAGTCCCACTGCAGTGGGTGGCTGGAGGATGGCGAGTGTCCCGGGCACCCCTTGGGCCCGGTGAACGTGGTTGGGCAAGGAGAGGGCGGGGCCCGTGGGCACGGGTGGGCCCAATGGGCCAGGGCTGGACCAATAACGAGAAAGGATGAATGGACAGGGGCTGAACTACAGAGCGAGGGCGGGACTAATGGGCGAGGGCTGGACCAATGGGCAGGGGCTAAACTAATAGACGAGGGCTGGACCAATGGCGCGGATGAGTCTGCTGCGTCGTCAAGGATGCAGAGCTTAAAGCAAGGCAGTGGCTTCCATGAGCCTAAACACCTTCCCTCCGCACGCTCGGTATCGCGACGGGGGAGAGCAAAACCTTTAAACAAATGCTCCAGTTTTCCCCGCAGAGAGCCGGAGTCAAATCCGTGAGGAAGCCCGGGGGTCGCAGTGAAGCCCAACCCACTGCTGCTGGGAGAACCTCGCCCGCGACCCGGATCCAGGCCGCAGGTCCCCCGAGGCTCCGCCCCTGACGGCGACACTCAATCCCGGGTGTCCCCGCCCCCTTACTGTATTTTGGCCCCGCCTCCGCCCTCCGATTGGCCGGACGCCAGCTCTACGCCGCACGGGCAAGACGCGGAGGAGCGGCCCCAGCCAGAAGACAGGGCACCCGCGGCCTTGCTGCGCATGCTCGCGCTGTGACCCCGGCTTGAGGTAACAGCGCGAGCTGAGGCTGGGGCCCTTGGCGCGGAGGCTGAGGGTCCCGCCGCGGCGCTGTCGCCGGAGAGGGAGGGCACCGCTGTCGTCGGTGAGGACGGGCCCCGGCGGGCGGGGAGGGTCCTGCGTCCTCGGCATGGACGAGTCCCCGGCCCGGCTCTCTCAGGGGTCCCGAGGGCTGCGGGTGCTGAGGAGGGGTCCGCGTCCTGGTGCTCAGGCCGCCTCCTGTGGGGTTTCCCGCGATTCCCTCTTTGCCTCTCGCCCCTCCTTCCCCACCCCCTCCAGTCCCTTGTCCAAAGCCTCAACACCCCCACATGAAGGAGCTCCGCACTCGCCCGCCGGCCCCTGGCGGTGTCCGCCGCGCCCAGCGCTGCCTTCCCGGCCCCCCCCAACCCCCGCCGGCCTCCTCCCACGGTTGCAGCTCGGGAGGTCCCTGCAGGGACGGCAGCGAGTTGGAGGCGTGAGATAACTGGGGCGGGGGAGACACTCGGGGCCTCTGGGTGTGGGTATTCTTGGGAGAGGAGAGAGCCGGGGAGCTGGGACCATTTGGGCGCAGCCCAGCCCGCGTTTGATGCCAATTGCATTGGGTAAAGGAGTGAAATAAAGATTCTGAGCCCTGGTGATTAGGGGAAGGAGCTGCCGTGACTGACATTGCCATGGTGGGGAAGCTCCGCGCTGCACACCTTAGAGTAGCAGTTCTTGGCCTTCTTGGGGCAGGGGTCACTGCCGGTTTTTTAAATCTCCCTGTGAGGACGTGTACTGCACACCTTAGTGTCCCGTCATCCTGTCGGGGTCAATAACAGCCCCGCTGTGGACTGCGTGGAGCAGTAATTATTGGGGAGCAGCTGTCCATATCGTCTGGGAACTTTTGCGATGACTTCACCCTTGCCTGTCATCTATTAACATCCCCTGATAAATTCACCACTATTTCCGTTACGCAGATGAAACCTGCTGGGAGGGTAAGGGATTTGTCCTCGCGGTTGAGGATGCCGGTGCTGGTGGACATTAGTGATGTTTCTCTCCCGTGCGTATGAAGATGATTCTGTGGGTCCACCATGAGGCACCAGGCAGGGGTCCTGTCTTCCAGAACATCGTCAGTGAGGGATTGAACCTTGTATTAGTTTCCTGTTGCTGTCCTAACAAATAAGGTGGCTTAAAGCAACACAGGCCGGGCGCGGTGGCTCACGCCTGTAATCCTAGCACTTTGGGAGGCCGAGGCAGGCAGATCACAAGGTCAGGAGATAGAGACCATTCTGACTAACACGGTGCAACCCCGTCTCTACTTAAAAAAAAAAAAAAAAAAAAAATTAGTTGGGGCCGGCGCGGTGGCTCACGCCTGTAATCCCAGCACTTTGGGAGGCCAAGGAGGGTGGATCACCTGAGGTCGGGAGTTCGAGACCAGCCTGACCAACATGGAGAAACCCCGTCTCAACTAAAAATGCAAAATTAGCCGGGTGTGGTGGTGCATGCCTGTAATCCCAGCTACTTGGGAGGCTGAGACAGGAGAAAGGCTTGAACCCGGGAGGCAGAGGTTGCAGTGACCCAAGGTTGCACCACTGCACTCCAGCCTGGGCGACAAGAGCGATACTCCGTCTAAAAAACAAAAACAAAAACAAAACTCCAGGTGATTCTTAGGGATAGTGACATTGGGGAACTGCTGTTCATATGTTCATAGACTCAATTTACCTTTTTCTGAATATTTAACAACTTTATTGAGATAATTCACATACCGTGCAATTTACCCATTTAAAGTGTACGTTTCGGCCGGGCGCGGTGGCTCACGCCTGTTATCCCAGCACTTTGGGAGGCCAAGGAGGGCGGATCACGAGGTCAGGAGATCGAGACCATCCTGGCTAACACGGTGAAACCCCGTCTCTACTAAAAATACAAAAAATTAGCCAGGCCTGGTGGCAGGCGCCTGTAGTCCCAGCTACTCCGGAGGCTGAGGCAGGAGAATGGCGTGAACCTGGGAGGCGGAGCTTGCAGTGAGATCACGCCACTGCACTCCAGCCTGGGCGACAGAGCAAGACTCCGTCTCAAAAAAAAAAAAAAAAAAAATATATATATATATATATATATATATATAGTTCAGTGGCTTTAGTGTGATCACAAAGTTGTGCAACCCTCATGAAAATTCGTTTTAGGACATTTTCATCACCCCATAAAGCACATACCCACTAGTAGTCAATTCTCATTCTCCCTTTCCCCACCCCAATCCCGAGATAACCACAAATCTACGTTCTGTCTCCATAGATTTTCGTACTCTGTAGATTCTCTAGACTGTTAAGTAATTTCATGTAAATGGAATCATATAATATGTGGTCTTTTGGGTCTGGCTTCTTTTACCGAGCATAATTTCTTCAAGGTTCATTCATGTTGTAGCATAGATTTTTTTTACTGCCGAATAATGTTCCATTTTATACATGCACCACATTGTACTTATTCATTCATCCATTGATGTATATTTGGGCTGTTTCAAATATCCATCGAAACGTTTTGGCTTTTGTGAATAATGCAACTGTAACATTCATGTACACATTTTTATGTGGACATGTGTTTTCCTTTCTTCCGGGCATATAGCTAGTAGTGGAATTGCTGGGTCATAGGGTAACTCTACATTTAACCTTTTGAGGAACTGCCAGGCTGGTTTCCAAAAATGGCTGCACCATTTTACATTCCCCTCAGCAGTGTATGAGGGTTCCAGTTTCTCCTCATCCTCACCAACACTTGCTATTATCTGTTTTTTGTTTGTTTTATTATGTCCATCCTAGTGGTGTGAAGTGATATCTCACTGTGGTTTTGATTTGCATTTCCCTGGTGACTAATGATGTTGAGCATCTTCTCATATATTAGCCATTTGTATATCTTCTTTAGAGAAAGGCCTGTTTGGAGCCTTTGCCCATTATTATTATTATTGTTATTATTATTTTTTTTTTGATGGAGTACCACTTTGTTGCCCAGGCTGCAGTGCAGCGCAGTGCAGTGGCGCCACCTCGGCTCACTGAAACCTCCACCTCCCGGGTTCAAGCAATTCTCATGCTGCGCAGCCTCCTGAGTAGCTGGGATTACAGGCATGTTCCACCATGCCACCAATTCAAAAAAGAAAATAATTTTTGTATTTTTAGTAGAGACAGGGTTTCACTATGTTGTCTAGGCTGATCTCGAACTCCTGACCTCAGGTGATCCTCCTGCCTCAGCCTCCCTAAGTGCTGGGATTACAGGCGTGAGCCACCACGCCCTGCCCCTTTGCCCTTTTTTTTTTTTTTTTTTTTTTTTTTTTGAGGCGGATTTTGCTCTTGTTGTCCAGGCTGGAGTGCAATGGTGCAATCTCAGCTTACCGCAACCTCCGCCTCCTGGGTTCAAGCAATTCTCCTGTCTCAGCCTTCTGAGTAGCTGGGATTACAGGCATGTGCCACCACGCTTGGCTAACTTTGTATTTTTAGTAGAGACAGGGTTTCTCCATGTTGGTCAGGCTGGTCTCGAACTCCCGACCTCAGGTGATCCACCTGCCTCGGCCTCCCAAAGTGCTGGGATTACAGGTGTGAGCCACCATGCCCAGCCGCCCATTTTTAAATTGTTTGTTTGTTTGCTTGTTTATTACTGAGTTGTAAGAGTTCTTTATAAATTCCAGATATAAGTCCCTTATCAGATATATGATTTGCAAACACTTTTTCCCATTCTATGGGTTATCTCTTAACTTTCAAAAGTTTTATGGCTAAAACACAAAACTCTTAAACTTAGTTGAAGTCCAGTTTATTTCTTCATTGGTTGTTTGTGCCTTTCATTATATTGAAGAAAGCTTTGCCTAATCTAAGGTTATGAGAATTTAGTTTTTCTTTTAAAAAAGTTTTATTACTGTAGCTCTTGTAATAAACTGTAATTTTTTGTTTTTTCGTTGTTTTGAGACAGGATCTCACTCTGTCACCCAAGCTGGAGTGCAGTGGTGCAATCTCGGCTCACTGCAACCTCCGCCCCACTGGCTTAAGCAATCCTTCCACCTCAGCTTCCCAAGTAGCTGGGACCACAGGTGCACACCACCATGCCCAGCTTTTTTTTTTTTTTTTTTTTTTTTTTGGTATTTTTAGTAGAGATGAGGTCTCGCCATGTTGCCCAGACTAGACTTGAACTCCTGAGCTGAAGAGATCTGCCCACCTCAGCCTCCCAAAGTGCTAGGTTTATAGGCATGAGCCACCATGCCTAGCCATATAATTTATTTAGAGTTAATTTTTGTATATGCTGTGAGGAAAGCATACAACTTCATTCTTTTGTATTGGATATTCAGTGGTCCTAGCATTTAATGTTTGTTTTTATTATTATTATTTTTTTTTTTTTGAGACAGAGTCTTGCTCTGTCACCCAGGCTGGAGTACAGCAGCACAATCATAGCTTACTGCAGCCTTGACCTCCCAGGCTCAAGCAACGCTCCCACCTCAGCCTCCCAAGTTGCTGGAACTACATATGTGCCCCACCACCCTGGTTAATAATATTTTTTGTAGAGATGGGATCTCACTATATTGCCTAGGCTGGTCTGGAACTCCTGGGCTCAAACGATCCTCCTACATCACCCTCCCAAAGTACTGGAATTACAAGCATGAGCCACCACGCCTGGCCCAACATTTGTCGTTAAGACTATTTTCCCTCCACAGAACTGTCTTGCCACCTTTGCTGAAAATCAGTTCACCATATATGTAAGAGTGTATTTCTGGACTCTCAGTTCTATTCTGTTGGTCTCTGTGTCTGTGTTTTGTTTGTCTGTTTGTTTGTTTGTTTTTTAAGAGGTGGAGTCTCGCTCTGTTGCCCAGGCTGGAGTGTAGTGGCACGATCTCGGCTCACTGCAACCTCCGCCTCCCGGGTTCTAGCAATTCTCCTGCCTCAGCCTTCCAAGTAGCTGTGACTATAGTTGCATGCCGCCACACTCAGCTAATTTTTTGTATTTTTAGTAGAGATGGAGTTTCACCATGTTGCTCACGCTGGTCTCAAACTCGCGAGTTCAGGCAACCCACCCACCTCGGCCTCCCAAAGTGCTGGGATTACAGGCATGAGCCACTGTGCCCAGCCTGTGTCGGTCTTTATGCCAGTACCACATTGTATTGATTACTGTAGCTTTGTGATAATATATTTTGAGATAGAGATGTGTCCATCCTGCAAGTTTTTTTTTTTTCAAGATTGTTTTTGCTATTCTGGGTTCCTTGAATTTTCATATGAATTTTAGGACCAGCTTGTCAGTTTCTCCAAAAAAAAAAAAAAAAAGCCAGCTGGAATTAAGAATCTATAGATCAATGTCAGAAGTGTTGTCATCTTAACAATATCAAGTTTTCAAATCCATGAACATGGGATGTCTTTCAATTTGTTTAGGGCTTCTTTAATTTCTTTCAACAATGTCATGATCTTCTTGGGGAACCTGAAGCCCAGTAGGTGCTCCAGTCCTGTGGGCTGACCAGCTTGACCAGCTAAGCCTCTTATCCTGGAGGAAGTCCCAGGACTGGCTTCTTCTTGGCTACCTTGTCCTCCAAATGGAGAGTATGAGATCTTCATAACCTTCACTTCTCTGAGATTCTGTAGAACTATTTCTCTGCAGCTTCATGAGCTAGAGCAAATATCATGGTTTTTAAGAGCAGAAGTAACTTTTTAAGTTAAAAAGTCATTGAAGCAAATTTACTATTGCACTACTTAGGAGGTGTGCATGGGACTAATTGTAGAAAAGAAATATTTGTCATTTTTGAAAATGAGGTATTAAACACTATGATTAACTGAAATTTGATATTCAGAAAAGTATCACTTGTGTTTTTCCAGAACACATGAAAATGATTCATAAAACACGGTTCCTACCAGGCAACCTTTGTCAGGGCCATTTTGCTCAAAATTTGGTGTTTTTTTTTGTTGCTGTTGTTGTTGTTTGTGTGTGTGTATACATGTGTATACAGTCATTTTTCAATCTGTTCTAACCTTTACTTTTTTTTTTTTTTTTTGAGACGGAGTCTCGCTCTGTCACACAGCTTGGAATACAGTGGCGCGATCTCGGCTCACTGCAAGCTCCGCCTCCCGGGTTCACGCCATTCTCTTGCCTCAGCCTCCCGAGTAGCTGGGACTACAGGCGCCCGCCACCATGCCCGGCTAATTTTTTGTATTTTTAGTAGAGACGGGGTTTCACCGTGTTAGCCAGGATGGTCTCGATCTCCTGACCCTGTGATCCAACCGCCTTAGCCTCCCAAAGTGCTGGGATTGGAGGCATGAGCCACTGCGCCCGGCCAACCTTTACTTTTAAAGAAAAAGCACTAGAAAAGACTATATTAAAAAAAAAAAAAAAACACCTGAAAAAGAGCAAAGTTGCTTATGCTGGGTTTTCTGTGATAAAATAGTTAATGTTTTGGGTCATATTAATGCAGCTTGCTACTTACCTTTAAAAAAAACTTTTTATTTTGGAATTATTTTAGCTTTATAGAAAAGTCCCAGAGGCAGTACAGAGTCCCTATAGATCCTCCCCACCCCCAGCTTCCCCTCATGTTAACATCTCATATAATAAATTATTGTTGGTACAAGACTACAGAACTGGGCACAGTGGCTCACACCTGTAATCAAGAACTTTGGGAGGCCAAGGCAAGCAAATCTCTTGAGGTCAGGAGTTCGAGACCAGTCTGGACAACATGGTGAAACCCTGTCTCTATTAAAAATACGATAATTAGCCAGGCGTAGTGGTGCGTGTCTGTAGTCTCAGCTACTTGGGAAGCTGAGGTGGGAGGATCACTTTGAGCCCATGAGTGTGAGGTTACAATGAGCCATGGTTGTATCACTGCACTCCAAGCAATATACCAAGACCCTGTCTCTCAAAAAAAGAAAAAAGATAACTAACCTATAGACTTTATTTGGATTTCATCTGTTTTCACTAATGCCCTTTTTGTGTTCGGGGGTATAATCTGGGATCTGATCCCACATTCATTTTTGTGTGCGTGTGTGTGTTTTTTTGTTTTTGTTTTTTTTGTTTTTGTTGTTTTTTGGTTTTTCTGAGTTGGAGTCTCGCTCTGTTGCCCAGGCTGGAGTGCAGTGGCGAGATCTTGGCCCACTGCAACCTCTGCCTCCCAGGTTAAAGCAGTTCTTCTGTGTCTGCCTCCTGAGTAGCTGGGATTACTAGGTGCGCAGCACCATGCCTAATTTTTTTTTTTTTTTTTTTTTTTTTGAGACAATGTTTTGCTCTTGTTGCCCAGGCTGGAGTGCAGTGGCGCGATCTTGGCTCACTGCAATCTCCACCTTCTGATTTCAAGCGATTCTCCTGCCTCAGCCTCCCGAGTAGCTGGGATTACAGGTGCCTGCCACCACACCTGGCCAATTTTTTTTTTTTGTATTTTTAGTAGAGACGAGGTTTCTCCATGTTGGCCAGGTTGTCTCGAACTTCTGACCTTGTGATCCATCTGCCTCAGCCTCCCAAAGTGCTGGGATTACAGGCATGAGCCACTGCGCCCAGCCATGCCTGACTAATTTTTATATTTTTACTGGAGACGGAGTTTAGCCATGTTAGCCAGGCTGATCTTGACCTCTTGACCTCAAGTAATCCACCCACCTCAACCCCCCAGAGTTCTGGAATTACAAACGTCAGCCACCTCGCCCAGCCCAGATTGTCATCTTTGGAAATGCACTAAGCCCAGCCAACAATCAAGGGAGGGGACTTAAGCTCCATTTCCTGGAGGGGGAAGTGTCCGCACATACTGTTTAGAATTCCTCTTAAGGAAGATTTGTCCCTTCTCCAACATTTATGTATTCAGTTATTTATATCAGCTTGGACTCATGGATATTTATTTTGTTATCTGGGTTATAATCCCGACCACTGGCTTCTAAGGCAGGACCTCAGCTCTGAGGATCAGTTTTCTTTGTAACTGGCATTTCTGACTTCAAGCATCTGCTGCCCAAGGCCATTGGCTCTGGACCAGGCCTCCACCTCCCCAGGGACAGAGTGGAGTGATGGGGACACTGGGAAGGGAGGTTGTTGGGTAGCAGTAATAGAGGTCAGGGTTAACATAATAGGACTTTTTTTCCTGACTCAGGTCCCAGGTCAAGGACCAAGGACGTGGCTCTGGGCAGATCACTTCTGTGCCAGGCGCAGGCAGGAGGACCAGAGTGGCAGGGTTCTCTCTCTCTCTCTTTTATTTTATTTTTATTTTATTTATTTATTTTTTGAGATGGAGTCTTGCCCTATCGCCCAGGCTGGAGTGCGGTGGCTCAATCTCGGCTCACTGCAAGCTCCGCCTCCCAGGTTCACCCCATTCTCTTGCCTCAGCCTCCCGAGTAGCTGGGACTACAGGCGCCCGCCACCACGCCCGGCTAATTTTTTTGTATTTTTAGTAGAGATGGGGTTTCACCGTGTTAGCCAGGATGGTCTCGATCTCCTGACCTCGTGATCCACCCGCCTTGCCTCCCAAAGTGCTGGGATTATAGGCGTGAGCCACCGCGCCTGACCTCTCTCTTTTATTTTATTTAATTAATTAATTTATTTTTTATAGTGATGATGTCTCGCTATGTTGCCCAGGCTGGTCTGGAACTCCTGGGCTTAAGTGATCCTCCCGCCTTGCTCATGCTTCTGACCAGCCAGCTGCAATCTCAGGTTGCTATGACCCCTTCCTTGGGTTAAATCATTTCCTAGAGCGGCCCAAAGAACTCAAGGAAACAATGCCAGGCACGGTGGCTCATGCCTGTAATCCCAGCACTTTGGGAGGCTGAGGCCGGTGGATCACTTGAGGTTGGGAGTTCGAGACCAGCCTTGCCAACATGGTGAAACCCTGTCTCAACTGAAAATACAAAGATTAGCTGGGTGTAGTGGCCGGCGCTTGTAATCCCAGCTACTCGGGAGGCTGAGGCAGGAGAATTGCTTGAACCTGGGAGGTGGAGGTTGCAGTGAGCTGAGATTGCGACATTGCACTCCAGCCTGGGTGACAAGAGTGAGACTTCATCTCAAAAAAACAAACTATTTACAGGCCAGGTGTAGTAGCTCATGCCTGTAATCCCAGCACTTTGGGAGGCTGAGGCGGGTGGATACCTGAGGTCAGGAGTTCGAGACCAGCTTGGCCAACATGGTGAAACCCCATCTCTACTAAAAATACAAAAAATTAGCCAGGCATGGTGGTGCACACCAGTAATCCCAGCTATTTGTGAGGCTGAGACAGGAGAATATCTTGAACCCAGGAGGCAGAAGTTGCAGTGAGCCAAGATCACACCACTGCACTCCAGCCTGGGAGACAGAACAAGACTCCATCTCAAAAAAAAAAAAAAAAACAATTTATCTACATTTACCATTTTATTATAAAGGACACAGATGAAAATATAAATGCAGCTGGGCATAGTGGCTCATGCCTGTAATCCCAGCACTTTGGGAGGCTGAGGCGGGTGGATCAGGAGGTCAACAGATCGAGACCATCCTGGCCAACATGGTGAAACCCCGTATCTACTAAAAATATAAAAATTAGGAGGGCACGGTGGCACACGCCTGTAGTCCCAGCTATGTAGGAGGCTGAGGCAGGAGGATCACTTGAACCCAGGAGGTGGAGGTTGCAGTGATCCGAGATCACGCCACTGCACTCCAGCCTGGTGACAGAACCAGATTCTGTCTCAAAAAATAAAATAACTAAAATTTATATATATTTTAAATATATATATTATATATAACATATATATTATATATGACATATATATTATATATAACATATATTATATGTGACATATATATGTCATATACATATATATGTCATATATATACCATATAATATATGTATATATGTCATATATCGTATATAATATATATTATATATGTCACATATATACATATATTTTATTTATATATTTATACACACATATAAACGCAGCAGCACGTATGGGAGGGGCTCAGTTTCCATTCCCACCCACTCCCAACTCCCACACACCCCTCCAAGGACTCCATGTGTTCCTGGAAGCTCTCGGAACCCTCTCCTTTTGGGTTTTTATGGAGGCTTCATTACATAGGCATGATTGAACCATAGGCCATTGGTGATGAACTTAACCTTCAGGCCCTCTCCCTTTCCTGGAGTTTGGAGGTGGGGCTGAAAGTCCCAACCCTCTAACCCTGCCTTGGTCTTTCTGGTGACCAGCCCCACTGAAGCAGCCCAGGGGCTGCCAGCCACCAGTCAGTGCCTAAGCATACAAAAAGACATCATTTTGGAGATTCCAGGAATTTTAGGAATTATGTACTGGGAGAGAGGGTCAAACACCAAATATATATTTCACAACATGAAAGAGCCCAATTTACGTATTTCACGATTCCCTTCTTGTTACAACTTAACGAGATTTTTTTATTTTCCTGACTTTTCGCTTTGGAGAATTAGTCAATAGTTTAGGTCTGTCTTGTTCGTTTACTATGGGGTGTGAATTTAAGATGGGGCTGACGTCACTTTGGGGCCCTTTTCTTTTCTTCTTCTTCTTTTTTTTTTTTTTTCTGAGACGGAGTCTCGCTCTGTCGCCCAGGCTGGAGTGCAGTGGCAGGATCTCGGCTCACTGCAAGCTCCGCCTCCCAGGTTCACGCCATTCTCCTGCCTCAGCCTCCCGAGTAGCTGGGACTACAGGCGCCCGCCACCACGCCGGGCTAATTTTTTGTATTTTTAGTAGAGACGGGGTTTCAACATGTTAGCCAGGATGGTCTCGATCTCCTGACCTTGTGATCCGCCCGCCTCGGCCTCCCAAAGTGCTGGGATTACAGGCGTGAGCCACCGCGCCCGGCCCCTTTGGGGCCCTTTTGTACAGCTCAGAGTTGGCCTGGCTGCAGGGCTGGGACTATGGAATGGCAAGGAGGTGCCTCAGGTGCCAAATATTAGGTTGGTGAAAATTAATTGCGGTTTTCTCATTGAAAGCAATGGCAAAACCGCAGTTACTTTTGCACTAACCTAATATAAGAAGGCGTGCAGTCTGGGGGTCAGAGTGAGTGTGGAGGTCTCGGGGAATGGCCGCCGGCCTGGAGGAGGTTGCTAGGTCTGGGTCCCTGCCAGCCTTGTGGGGACCAACTGCTGTATCTTGCAGGAATTTGCACGCTGTGTATGCAAGAGGCTGCATCTTTTTTGGAGTCTGGGAGCGCTGCAGTGGCAGAACCGACACGGCGGGAGGCGCTAGAGGACCCGGGGTGGACTCGGATGTGGGGTCAGGGAACCTGGCATTTATTCCTGCCCGGACCGCCCACTCATGCTGCGGAGTTGGGAGGCATGGGGAGATCGGCCGCCAGAGGGACGTGCGCCGTAGCCAATCAGCGTGTGAAGCAGGGCGCTATGTGGTTGGGGCCTCCCGTAACCCTTTACCGCCCCAGAGTGGCCCCCAGGTCCCCGGCATCCCCACATCGCCCTGTGAGGCAGATGAGCAGAGCCAGAAGGGCCGCACGGGAGGAACAGGGGTTGGCTTGTCCGGAGGCGGACGGATAACGCGACCCCGATCCCTGCGGTACTCTGCAGTCATGTGAGTCGCCGCCTGGCGCATTTCTTCAAGTGCCCACCCCCTCGAGAAGGTGCCCCTGGGGTGGGGGCTTCACATCTGCTTTTGTTTAGTGGTCAGAGGACTACAGAGGGAAGCTCTCAGGACAAGGCCCCCAACCCTGTACTCCAGCCCTGCATCCTTAGGCCCCTCTCATGGACAATAGGGTCTTAGAAAAAGCGCCAGGGTGCTGGGCATGGACCCCTCAGGCCAGACGCATTGGGAGGGGTCCAAGGAAACCATGAGAACCTCAAGCCCAGGTTGGGGAATCTGCCCGAGGGGAAAGTGGGTGTCTCTGGGCCTTGTCCTGCCTGGGTCCTGGACAGGGGGCTCGGTGGCTGCCCAGGCTGCAGTCTTGTGTCTAGGCAAAAACTGTAAGCTGGGAAAGACCCCATCGTCTGCCCACCACGAAGTCGCCCCCCCAAAAGACAGAAAGGCCACCCCACACTGGCCTGGAGCCCCAGTCCTGAGGTGCTGCAGCACCAGTGTGGGGTGGCCCGGCACTTGCCCCTACAGGGTTACAACCCATCCTTTCTGCTTCTCCAGGCCAGAAGCCAAGGAGTCCTCAGTGACCGTGGGATCCACGACATCTCCACATCGCTGTCCCCACCCAGCCAGGGCAGCGCCAGCACTAGCTCAGACGCAAGGTTGGTGTGAGAACCAGCGGGCGTGGCCGGGCGCGGTGGCTCACGCTTGTAATCCCAGCACTTTGGGAGGCCGAGGCGGGCAGATCATGAGGTCAGGAGATCGAGACCACGGTGAAACCCCGTCTCTAATAAAAATACAAAAAATTAGCCGGGCGTGGTGGCGGGCGCCTGTAGTCCCAGCTACTCGGAGAGGCTGAGGCAGGAGAATGGAGTGAACCCGGGAGGCGGAGTTTGCAGTGAGCCAAGATCGTGCCACTGCACTCCAGCCTGGGCGACAGAGCGAGACTCCGTCTCCAAAACAAACACAAAAAGAACCAACGAGCGGAGGAGCATGTGGGCCTTCAGACGGGGATGCGGCTGGATCTGGTTGTCCCACCTGCCGGGGCCAGCTGCAGTGCTGTGGTCTGCAAAGTGCTGGCAGGTGCCTGGCCCATGCTCCCTGTGACAACACAAACTGAGCTAATGTCCCCAGAGTGTTTAGCTCTGATGCTTGGTGCCCAGGGACACTGATGTCTGTTAACATGGACAAAGTACACCAGATGCTGTGTGGTCATGGGCTCTGTGTCCACTCCATCTCTGCCACTCTGTGGCTGTGTGGATCACCCTGGCATGTCTCAGTGTCCTCAACTGTGACTGGGTCCATAAGAACAGCCTGCTGTTGTAACAGGGGTGGGAGGGGGGACTGGAAACAGTCCTCAGGGTGGAAACCCTTCGTCCGTGCTCAGCATGTGAGAGGCCCATTGGTAGTGGCTGAGCTCTTAGTCCATTAGTCACTCTGATGGCCCCTTGTGGAGGGTGTTTATTGTGCACATTTTCCAGATGGGGAAAGTGGGGTTGGATGGGGGTGACGTACCCAAGGCTGCCAGGAGAGGAACTGGCAGAGCAGAAGCCTAGTTCCATCAGGCCCCCTGCCAGTCTTGGCCCCAGCGAGCAGTGAGGCAGCCCCATCTGCCCCACCTCCCTCCCAGATCCACGTCTAGAGCCCCGCTAAGGGCTTCCACCACTGACAGGATTTTGCTTCCTTCCTTAGGACGGAACCGCTGGACTCCAGGTTCCTTGCCTGGGAGTAGGAGAAATCCACCTGCTGGGGGCTGAGTGTGGCCTGAGGGACAGGCCCTGGGTCCCGGGATGCCCCTGCCCGAGCCCAGCGAGCAGGAGGGTGAGAGTGTGAAGGCCAGCCAGGAGCCATCCCCCAAGCCAGGCACAGAAGTCATCCCGGCAGCCCCCAGGAAGCCCAGAAAGTTCTCCAAACTGGTCCTGCTCACAGCCTCCAAAGACAGCACCAAGGTGGCGGGGGCCAAGCGCAAGGGCGTGCACTGTGTCATGTCCCTAGGGGTGCCCGGCCCCGCCACCCTTGCCAAGGCCCTCCTCCAGACCCACCCCGAGGCCCAGCGGGCCATTGAGGCAGCCCCTCAGGAGCCTGAGCAGAAACGGAGCAGGCAGGACCCAGGTGAGGCTCCACAGCGGCCCCCCAGGACAGCTCGGCACCTCCCAGGGTGGCCCCCACAGCCGCGCTGACTCCGTCAGGCGCTTCTCCCTGTGGTGCGGGTCCTCGTTCCCTGACTTTGACCACGTGTGGAGAGCAGTGGCACAGGGGTTAGGGCACAGGCCTGGGCATCCCCCTACCTCCACCTCTGCCTCTGAGCGGCTGTGCCTCTCTGCGTCTGTTCCCCACTCTGGAATGAGCTGCCCACTGGCTCCTTCACAAGGGAGGGTCTGAGGGTGCGGCGGGGCCCACAGGCAGCTGCCGTCAACTTCAAGGTCTTGGCTCGCAGCTGCTCGATGAGGGTCTCTAAGACCAGGGGCTTGATGGGTCACCTTTCCATATGTTCTAGAGAGCTTCTTTTGTCTTGCTCACCGTTCAGTCACTTAGTAACATCCACTGAACAGCAGCTGTGTGCAGGCTGGGCTCTGGAGACTCGAGGCACGCAGGATGAGACTCTCAGCAGACTTAGGCAGTGACCTCAGCCTGGCTCTCCGGGACTGCCCCTGCTCTCCCTACCTCCTCTGCACAATCACCCCCCACCAAGCCTCCGGGGAGATACAGCTCAGGGCTCACAGGTCCCATGGGAGAGTGGGGCTGGGGGTGTGGCCCTAGCTGCTGCGGGCTGGCTGGAGGTGATGGGGCAGGTTCATTCCCTGTGCTTTACTGTGGAAGTGATGGGATGGATGGAGGCACTGAGCATCTTCAGTCCCTGCTCCCACTCCCCAGGGCCCTTGGCTCTGCCCCTGCTGTGTACTAGACCTTTCAGCTAGACTTGGGGAACATAGTCAGGTGGGCCATGGTAGCAGAGATGGGATGAGAGCAGGGCTGCCCCTTTCCCTGCACCCAGCTCTCCCTGAGGTGGCCCAGGCCCTGCCCTGCTGTCCCCTGCAGGAGGACAGGTCCCCTCCTGGCCCCACAGCAGGTCCTGCCTCTGGGCTCTACCAGGGCAGGCAGCGGTGGGGGCAGGGCCCTAGGCAGCAGAGGAAATGGGCTGGGTACACCTTTTGAACTGGAAGTTCCAGGGAGATGGGGCAGGGGGCTGCCCAGTGGGTGGGAAGAAGATGAGTTGGGGTTTCTTCCCAACTGGGAGTGGGCTCTGCCATGCCCTGAGAAGAAGAAAAGTCGTAGCAGGTGGCCTTGGCTTGTGACCTCTGAACAGGTGGCCCCTGGGGTCAGCCAGGGTACTCAGCCTGGCAGCCCATTGTGAGAAAACGGGGTGCTCTTAGGGTTCCTTCGGTTTGCTGGCCGTGCAGGGACCCTGCCTCACTGATGGAAATTGAGGGGTGAGTGGCCTGAGGTCACAGAGGGTCACAGCCCCACAGCCTCCCTGGAGCTGAGACCCCAGAATGCCTGAGATGGTGGTGTCCGCAGCCACAGGCTTGGAGCTTTCAAGGAACCTAATGGACCCCTCGGCCTCCATCCCTCTGCTGGAGTCTCAGGCCTGGTGTGAGCAGTGCTCTGGGACTCAGAGGGACCCCGTCCTCCCAGAGCCGGTGGAAGTGCCTGGCTCTCACTGCGAAGCCCCCACCATCCAGTCCTGCTCTGAGAGCCTCTGTGTGTCCCCCTGGCTTCTCCTGCCAACCCTGGGCAGAGGATGCAGTCCCCATGGCCTGTGGGAGGCAGGGCTCAGAGGAGTGAAGTCGCCACCCTGAGGCCACCAGGAGGTCCCTGCAGAGGGCAGAGGGGGTTGGAGTCTGGCTCAGGGTCTGTTACACCTGAGCTCTGTGGAATGAGACCATCTCAAGGTCTTCCCAGCCCCTTTGAGACTCCTGCTCACTGCTGGGATCCATCTAGGCCTGGGGCCATGGTGCCTTTGTGAGAATTGGAGCACAGCCATCTTCGCCAGATGAAAGGCAGAGCAGGGCTCCATCAGGCGCCAGGGGTCCCACAGGCAATCACCCTCAGGCATCGACCACCCCCACCTGCCAACTCCTCCATCCTTCCACCCCCACCCCAGGTCCAGCAGAGGCGATGGGTGCGGCTTCCCAGTGCTCAGCACAAACTTGGCCTCAAGCTTCCTGGAAATGACTTTAGCAGCTTTTGTGGCCCTGGCCTGGTGGCCTTGGGAGCAGCGTCCCTGAGTGGCAGTCACTTCTCAGTCAGGCAGAGGCTTCTGGCCCTGGAGCATCCACTGGTTGGGGTGATAGTGAGGCCTGGTAGACCCCCAACAGCCAAGCTGAGCCCTCCCGTCTCCATTGACACCAGCCTGATCCACCCTCTTCTCTCGCAGGCACAGACAGAACAGAAGACAGTGGATTAGCAGCGGGGCCTCCTGAGGCTGCCGGGGAGAACTCTGCCCCCTGCTCTGTGGCGCCCGGCAAGTCCCTGTAACCTTGACAACAGGCGCATCCTCCCAGGCCACCAACCCAGCCATAGGCTCTTCTCTGTCCGCAGGGCTTCTGGGGCCAAATGGGTGAATCTTTGCTTTCAACATTGTGTAATTTCTTTCTTTTCTTTTTTTTTTTTTTTAGATCAAGTATAAGTTACTTTTGTAAGCAGAAAAATACTTTCAAACAAGAATAAAAGAAGCTGTTCGCTAGACCCCATAATGGGCAGGTTTTAAACATTCCAGGCTTCTGGGTCCTTTGAGGCTCAGCTCTGATGCCACCACCCCTGGGTCTCCGCACCCCAGCCCTTACTGGGCCCTTCCAAAGTGCCCCTTAGTCACTGCCCTCCCTGACCCAAGTCTCGCTTCCTCCATGAAGCCTCCCAGACTGACAGCTCCCAGGCACTAAGGGAGCTCAGGCTTGCTGAGAATGGTAGCTCCAGGATTCTGCTGAGGGAGAGGTAGGCCTGCAGCTCATGGGTGGGTTCAGGGAGGAACCTGACAAAAGCACATGCGGCCTGCCTGTCATGTTCTTTCCAGGGGGCTTGTGGGCTGAGGAAACCTGAGTTCCTGCCCTGGCCTCCTGGGTGCCACCCCTGCTGGAGGGGAGATGAAGGAAGCACAGCTACCCTACTTGAGCTCCCAAGTCAGCGAGCCTCCAGGAGGTTTTCCATGAGTCCTCATTCTTTGACAACTGCCTCTGGGCTCAAGGCAATGTTAGGGTTTTGTTTGTTTGTTTTGAGGCGGAGTTTCACTCGTCGCATAGGCTGGAGTGCAGTGGCACGATCTGGACTCACTGCAACCACCACCTCCCAGGTTCAAGCGATTCCCTTGACTCAGCCTCCTGAGTAGCTGGGATTACAGGCACCTGTCACCACGCCCGGCTAATTTTTATATATTTAGTAGAGATGGGGTTTCACCACATTGGCCAGGCTGGTCTTGAACTCCTGACCTCAGGTAATCTGCCTGCCTCAGCCTCCCAAAGTGCTGGGATTACAGGCATGAGCCACCATGCCCGGCCCTGATTTTATATTCAGATGGCTTCTGTGTTCTCCACCATGCTTTCTCCTTTCCCAAGTGTTTTTTTGTTTGTTTGTTTTGTTTTGTTTTGTTTTGTTTTTTGAGATGGGGTCTCACTATGTAGCCCAGGCTGGAGTGCAATGGTGTGATCTCAGCTCACTGCAACTGCCGCCTCCCAGGTTCAAGCGATTCTCCTGCTTCAGCCTCCCAAGTAGCTGGGATTACAGGTGTGCACCACCATGCCTGGCTGTTTTTGTATTTTTAGTAGAGATGGGGTTTCACCATGTTGGCCAGGTTGGTCTGGAACTCTGGACCTCAGGTGATCTGCCTGCCTCGGCCTCCCAAAGTGCTGGGATTACAGGTGTGAGCCACTGCTCCAGGCCTGTTCCCAAGTACCCTTGGCTGTCTGTTCTTGTCAGATGTTAAGGAAACCTGAGGATGTCAGGGCAGGATGTTTCGGGTGCAACCTCAAGAAGTGGGAGTGAGGAAAAGGAGGCCGGGGTGGGTCAGAGGGCAGGGTCACTGTGGGGCGCGTCTGCCCTGTACTCAGTGTGGCACCATCGGGCCCCTCCTGCTGTTGCCTGGGAAGCCTTACCCAGCAGTGAGGGGTGGCTGTGGAGCAGCAGGGCCGGGAGCGGGGGAGCATTTTTGGTGCCATCTTAAGTGGAGTTGGGGGAACAACAAAGGTGCCCCTGGGCCTGAGTCTTTCAGTGGCGCTGGCAGTCGGCCGGGAGGGAGACGCATACTGGGGAGCTGGAGCCTGCACGCTGGGCCTGGCCACATCACTGTTTTCCTCACCCTCTGGTTTTATTTTGAAATATTTGGAGCATAAAAGTTGCAGGAGCACACAGTGCATACTGTATAGCCCTGGCCTGGGTTCCCCGGCTCTCCTTCCCTCTCTCTCTCCTCTTTTTTCTCTCTCCCTCCCTCTGTCTCTCCTCCACACACTTCTGTTTTGCCAAACCATCCAAATGCAGGCAGCAGACTCCAAAACCATTCTGCCTCCACCGCCGAGCACACCCTTCCCAGTCATAGCCATGTTAATGCGAGTGTGCCTGAGAGGATCGCCGCTGGTTCCGTGATATCACCCAGCATCATCCACACCACATCCCAGTGAGCAGTGAGGACAAAAATGGCCAGGTTAGGACCCCATTTTGCCTTTTTTTGCCACCCATATCCCGGAGCCCCTCTCCTGTTCTTTATTTTTTATTTTTACTTTTATTTTTATTTTTTTTTTCAAGACAGGGACAGGGTCCTGCCCTATTGCCCAGGCTGTAGTGCAGCAGACCTTCCAGGCTCAAGCAATCATCCTCCCACCTCAGCCTCCTGAGCAGCTGAGACTACAGGCAGGCTACTTTTTTGAGTTTTTGAGGAGATGGGGTCTCGCTGTGTTGCCCAGGCTGGTCTCAAACTCTTGGGCTCAAGCGATCTTCCCATCTCGGCCTCCCAAAGTGCTGGGATTACAGGTGCAAGCCACCGTGCCCAGCCTAGTGTTAGCAATTTGATATTAAAATTGAAATAATAGGCCAGGTGCAGTGGCTCATGCCTGTAATCCCAGCCTTCGGGAGGCTGAGGCGGGCAGACCAGCTGAGGTCAGGATTTCAAGACCAGCCTGGCCAACATGGCAAAACCCTGTCTCTACTAAAAAAAAATACAAAAATTAGCCAGGTGTGGTGGTGGGTGCCTCTAGTCCCAGCTACTCGGGAGACTGAGGCAGGAGAATGGCTTGAACCCGGGAGGTGGAGGTTGCAGTGAGCTGAGATCACGCCACTGCACTCCAGCCTGAGTGACAGAGTGAGTCTCCATCTCAAAAAACAAATAACTTTTAAAAATTGCAATTATGGCCGGGCATGGTCACGCCTGTAATCCCAGTACTTTGGGAGGCCGAGGCAGGTGAATCGCCTGAGGTCAGGAGTTGGAGACAAGCCTAGCCAACATGGTGAAACCCTGTCTCTACTGAAAAATACAAAAAATTGGCCAGGCGTGGCAGTGGGCATCTGTAATCTCATCTACTCGGGAGGCTGAGGCAGGAGAATCACTTGAACCCAGGAGGTGGAGGTTGCAGTAAGCCGAGATCATGCCATTGCACTCCAGCCTGGCGACAGAGTGAGACCCCATCTCAAAAAAAAAAAATGCAATTATGGATATCCATTCACATTTTAAATCCAAACACAAATTTTAAAACATTAATATTTTAAATTAAATTGAAAATTTTAAAAATTCTGCCACTTTCTTGCTCCTTCACTTCTTGGGGACTTTGATGTACAGGCCCAAGCAGGGTTCCCGGGATCTAGTGGTAAACAGGTCACAACCCATTTCCTGCAGAGCCACAGAGGAAACATAGAAATCCCTGACTGATGAGTCTATGAACCTGAGGCTAAGGGCCACCGAGGAGTCTGGGTGCCGCGGGGTGTATGACAGAGGCCAACCCAGTGGGGGCCAGCCTGGGCAACATAGTGAGACCCTGACTCTACAAAAAAATACAAAAATTAGCTAGGTGTGGTGGTGCGTGCCTGTAGTCCCTGCTACTGGGGAAGCTGAGCCAGGAGGATCACCTGAGCTCACCTATAGTCCAGCTACTCAAGAGGCTGAGGCTGGAGGATTGCTTGAGCCCAGGAAGTCAAGGCTGCAGTGAGCCATGATGGCACCACTGAGCTCCAGCTTGGGTGACATGATGAGACCCTGTCTAAAAAAATGTATATAAAGTGGATTTTTGGAGGAGGGGGTTGCAATAGCAGCTTACTTAGTTCACTCCATGCATCGACCTGGTATTGCAGTAGCTCCAAGAACGGTGCCCCCCGCCCATATGTGTGGTTGCTGAGTGTAGATGTCATTAATTTTAATTTTGAAAAGGAGACAAAAATTACAAATTACCTCCAGTAATTCCACTACTTAGAGGTAAATTTTAAAAAATATATGTGTGTGTGTATATATATAATATATATACTCTGGCTATATATTTATATTTATATATTTATGTTTATATATATTTAATTTATTTATATTTATATATATATTTACATATATATATATTTACATATATATATTTATATATATTTACATATATATATTTACATATATATACATATATATTTATATATATTTACATATATATTTATATATATTTACATATATTTACATATATATTATATATATTTATATATATAAACTCTGGCTATATATATATATTTAGCCAGAGTTTCACTCTTGTTGCCCGGGCTGGAGTGCAATGGTGCGATCTTGGCTCACTACAAACTCTGCCTCCTGGGTCCAAGTGATTCTCCTGCCTCAGTCTCTCCAGTAGCTAGGATTACATGCATGCACCACCACACCTGGCTAATTTTTTATTTTTAATAGAGACAGGGTTTCTCCATGTTGGTCAGGCTGGTCTCGAATTCCCGACCTCAGGTGATCCACCCGCCTCAGACTCCCAAAGTGCTACGATTACAGGCGTGAGCCACCGCACCCGGCCAAAAAATATATATTTTTAAAATTTTTTTATTTTCAGAAAATCAAGGTGATGCCACACATTTGTTGTTGAGACAGAGCCTCGCTCTGCCGTCCAGGCTGGAGTGCAGTGGGGAGATCTGGGCTCACTGCAACCTCCGCCTCCCGGGTTCAAGTGATTCTCCTGCCTCAGCCTCCTGAGTAGCTGAGAGTACAGGCGCGCGCCAGCGTGCCTGGCTAATCTTTGTATTTTTAGTAGAGACGGGGTTTCGCCATGTTGGTCAGGCTGGTCTTGAACTCCTCACCTAAAGTCATCCTCCGGCCTCGGCCTCCTAAAGTACTGGGATCACAGGCATGAGCCACCGTGCCTGGCCCACATATGTTTTTTCATAATGTGTTACAAACGTCTTCCCTCTTATGAATGCTGCACAACATTCTTTTTGCTGCTTGATGCCCACTGCAGGGATGCGTGAAATCCACTAGCTCCAGTGGCCAGACACATCCCGGTTGCTTCCAGGTTATAAGCAATCCTGAAATAGCCTCGTATTTTCCTAGGACAGAGTTCTAGAAGTGAGATTGCCGAACTGGAAGAATGCAAGTTACATTCAACCCACGTCCTGCGAATGCCGATCTCTCCGGCATTTGTCAACACCTGGTTTTATCATCAAGAAGAAAACAGTAATAACGCATCCTCCGCTTGGCCCTAGCGTGCACAGCCTCTGCGCTTTTCACCTCGAGGTCTCATTTTCCTTGGACAGCACCGAGCGCTGGGCAGGGCCTCATCCGGGTTCAGGGCCGGAATCTGGAGACGTTCTGGCCGATGCTCCTGACGGCCGGGAGAGGGCGCGCGCGGACTCAGCGGCGGCCCAGCAGCCTCCCCAGGACCCAGGCAGTGCTGGCAGCCAGGAGTGCGGTTCCGCCCCGCAGCCTCAGTCCCGCTCTGCCCACCCGCCTGACCCCCCACCCGGGCTCCTTAAGGCCCAGACACCGGCTCTAAGGTGGCTTCTGCAGGGATGGGAGGTGGGCGACTGGGAGGGGTGGAGGGGGCCTGTGTGTTGACCCTGCGGGTGGCAGCCGTTGGGAAATTGCAATGGGGTCCACACTGTTGCTGCCCAGGGCGCGAGCCGCAGCCTCTCCTCCTGTCTCGCTTCCTCCGACAGGCGCCCGACTCGGACACACGGCGTCCCTGTGGTTACCACATCCACTGCTTTTTGGTCTCCTCACCCAACCCCTTAACATAAACTCGACACCAGGGAAGGCATCTTGGATGATTTTGGTCCCTGAGGGTCCTAGTGCGAAGGGCAGGGTGAGAGGGAGCGGTGTGGTGCAGGGGGATACAGAACGCGGAGGACATCTGGGGGCTGAGGATGCGGGGACGAGGAGCGCGCGGAAGAGCCGAGGTTCCGGGGTTGGGGGGTGCGGATTTCAGAGGAACCGCAGGGGATGTGGACGGACTCGGAAGGAAGGGGTCCCAGAGAGGACGCGGGCGGCTGCAGGACACAAGAGGTGCGGGACGCAGGAGGCCGTGGGTCGTGCGGGAGCCCAGGGCACCTCGACATGGACCCGCCAGACCTGTGGCTCCTCCAGCGGCCGCTTTAGAGCGAGAGGAGGTGCGCAGGCCGTGAGGCGGGTCTCTCTGGGGTCTCCCAGGGAGGAGCGGCGCCCTCCCCGAGCCAGCCGAGGACGCGCAGCCAGAGGGGGGTCGGGCGGACCGGGGCGACCCCTGGGTGATAGGAGAGCCGCAGTGAGCCCAGGGCACGGTGCTGGGGCCGCTCTGGCCGCCGCCGCCAAGCGTCACAGGAAAACAGCAACCAGGACCCCGCGGCTCCTGGCGCTTGGAGTCAGCCCGGTACCGCCCCGCGTTGCTGGAGAATGTGTCCTTGGCGCGCGCTGAGCCAGGGAGGGACAGCGGGAAGGACGGGGCCCGTGGGCAGGGGAGGGACCAGTGGGCGGGGACCGAATCAATTCGCGAGCGGTGAGCCAATGGTCGAGGGCAAAACCAATGGGCAAGGCCTGGACCAATGGGCGAGTGCTGGACGTCAATGAATGGGGGCTGAACTAATGGGCGGGGTGGGGCCAAGGGGGGGAGCTGAGCCAATAGAAGGGAACGGAACCAATGGGTGGGGCTGAACAAATGGGCGGGGCTGGACCAATGGGCGGGGCGGGGCAAAGGGCGGGGACTAAGTCAACGGAAGGGGTGGAACAAAAGGGCGGGGATGGACCAATGGGCGAGGGATGGGCTGGGCCAATGGGCGTGGCTAGACCAATGGGCGAGCGACGGGCCAATGGGCAGGGCGGGGCCAAAGGACGGAGTCTGAGCCAATGGAAGGGGGCGGTACCAATGGGCGGGGCTGAACCAATGGATGGGTTGGACCAATGGCAAGGGCTGGACCAATGGGCGAGGGCTGGACCAATGGCCACGGGCTGGGCGGTGGCTGGACCAATGGGAAAAGGAGGATTTCACCTCGTGGAATGCTCAGGGGATGAAGGGAGTATTCCTTTATCTAGCTTCTACTTTGACATAATTTCTCACCTACAGAAAAGTTGCAAGAATCCCAAAAGGAGGCTGACTGGGGTGGCTCACGTCTGTTTCCCAATGCTTTGGGAGGCCAAGGAGAGAGAATCGCTTGAGCTCAGGAGTTTGAGACCAGCCTGGGGAACATAGGGAGACCACGTCTCTAGTAAAAATTAAAATTAAGACCAGGAGGGGTGGCTTACGTCTGTAATCTCAGCACTTTCGGAGGCCAAGGCGTGTGGATCACCTGAGGTCGGAAGTTAGAGAACAGCCTGACCAACATGGAGAAACTCAGTCTCTACTAAAATTCCAAAACTAGCCGGGCGTGGTGGTGCATGCCTGTAATCCCAGCTACTCGGGAGGCTGAGGCAGGAGAATCACTTGAATCCGGGAGGCAGAGTGCAGGGACCAGCCCCACAGGGTCGGTGGGTCTCTCCCCGTGTGCGGCGATGAGAGAGTGTAGAAATAAAGACACAAGACAAAGCGATAAAAGAAAAGACAGCTGGGCCCGGAGGACCACTACCACCAATGTGCGGAGACCGGTAGTGGCCCCAAATGTCTGGCTGCGCTGTTATTTACTGGATGCAAGCAAAAGGGGCAGGGTAAAGAGTGTGAGTCATCTCCAATGATAGGTAAGATCACGTGGGTCACGTGTCCACTGGACAGGGGGCCCTTCCCTGCCTGGCAGCCGAGGCAGAGAGAGAGAGGAGACAAAGAAAAAGACAGCTTATACCATTATTTCTGCATATCAGAGACTTTTAGTACTTTCACTAATTTTCTACTGCTATCTAGAAGGCAGAGCCAGGTGTACAGGATGGAACAGGAAGGCAGACTAGGAGCGTGACCACTGAAGCACAGTATCACAGGGAGACGGTTAGGTCTCCGGATAACTGTGAGCGAGCCTGACAGATGTCAGGCCCTCCACAAGAGGTGGAGGAGCAGAGTCTTCTGTAAACTCCCCCCGGGAAAAGGAGACTCCCTTTCCCGGTCTGCTAAGTAGTGGGTGTTGTTCCTTGACACTTTTCGCTACCACTAGACCACGGTCCCCGTGGCAACGGGCGTCTTCCCAGACGCCGGCATCACCGCTAGACCAAGGAGCCCTCTGGTGGCCCTGTCCGGGCATAACAGAAGGCTCGCACTCTTGTCTTCTGGTCACACCTCACTATATCCCCTCAGCTCCTATTATGGTATGAGGCCACCACTTCTCCTGTTGTCCTTCCCAGTTTCTCCCCAACCCTCCCCTTTTCCCTAGTTTATAAGACAGGAGAAAAGAGAGAAAGCAAAAAGTTGGAAAGAAACAGAAGTAAGATAAATAGCTAGACGACCTTGGCGCCACCACCTGGCCCTGGTGGCTAAAATGATAATAATATTATTAACCCCTGACCAAAACTACTGGTGTTATCTGTAAATTCCAGACATTGTATGAGAAAGCACTATAAAACTTTTTGTTCTGTTAACTGATGTTTGTAGCCCCCAGTCACGTTCCTCACGCTTACTTGATCTATTACGACTTTTTCACGTAGACCCCTTAGAGATGTAAGCCCTTAAAAGGGCTAGGAATTTCTTTTTCAGGGAGCTCGGCTCTTAAGACACGAGTCTGCCGACGCTCCTGGCCGAATAAAAAAACCTCTTCCTTCTTTAATCCAGTGTCTGAGGAGTTTTGTCTGCGACTCGTCCTGCTACACTATCTCTGTATGGCCTGGTTTTTCCTAGGTTATGATTATAGAGCGGGGATTATTATAATATTGGGATAAAGAGTAATTACTACAAACTAATGATTAATGATATTCATATATAATCATGTCTAAGATCTATATCTGGTATAACTATTCTTGTTTTATATTTTATTATACTGGAACAGCTTGTGTCCTCAGTCTCTTGCCTCGGCGCCTGGGTGGCTTGCCGCCCACAGCAGAGGTTGCAGTGAGCCGACATCACGCCACTGCACTCCAGCCTAGGCAAGAAGAGCGAAACTCCGTCTCAAAAAAAAAAAAAATTTAAAAATTAAAAAATTAGCCGGGGTGGTGGTGCGCACCTGTAATCCCAGCTACTCGGGAGCCTAAGGCGGAAGAATCGCTTGAACCCGGAGGCAGATTTGCAGTGAGCCGAGATCGCACCATTGCACTCCAGCCTGGGCAACAGAGCGAGAGTCCGCCTCAAAATAATTATAATAATAATAATTGCGGCCAGGCGTGGTGGCTCACGCCTGTAATCCCAGAACTTTGGGAGGCCGAGGCAGGCAGATCACAAGGTCAGGAGATTGAGACCAACCTGGCTAACACGGTGAAACCCTGTCTCTACTAAAAATACAAAAAATTAGCCGGACTTGGTGGCGGGCGCCTGTAGTCCCAGCTACTCGGGAGGCTGAGGCAGGAGAATGGCGTGAACCCGGGAGATGCAGATTGCGGTGAGCCGTTATCACACCACTGCACTCCAGCCTGGGCAACAGAGAAAGACTCCGTCTCAAAAAAAAAAATAAAAAATTGCGGTGGTCTCAATGATGTAAAATTAAAGGTAGTGATTCATTTTCACAAAGATTGACAAGAAAGATGACAACTGGAAACTCAAAAGACCCAGAGTAGGCAAAAGAATATTGAAAAGGAATAACAAGCAGCACGCAGTGGTTCATGCCTGTAATCCTAGCACTTTGGGAGGCCGAGAGGGCAGATCACCTGAGGTCAGGAGTTCGATACCAGCCTTGCCAACATGGTGAAACCCTGTCTCTACTAAAAATACAAAAATTTAGCCGGACGTGGTGGTGGGTGCCTGTAATCCCAGCTACTTGGGACCCTGGGGCAGGAGAATCACTTGAGCCCGGGAGGTAGAGATTGCAGTGAGCCAAGATCGCACCATTGCACTCTAGCCTGGGCAAGAAGAGCAAGACTCCGTTTCTAAATAAATAAATAAGTAATAGATACATCAATGGAATAGAATCAAGAATCCAGAAACAAACCACATTTATGATCAATTGGTTGTCAACAAGGGTGCCAAAGGTAGGGCGTGGTTGTTAGCACTTTGGGAGGCTGCAGCGGGTGAATAACTTGAGCCTAGGAATGTAAGACCAGCCTGGGCAGGATAGGGAAACCCCATCTCCACAAAAAAAAAAAAAAAAAAAAAAAAAATTAGCCGGGTGCGGTGGTGTGCACCTGTAGTGCCAGCTACTTGGGAGGCTGAGGCAAGAGGATCAATGGAACCCAAGAGTTTGATTGAGGCTGCAGTGAACTGTGATCTCACCACTGCACTCCAACCTGGAGGACTGAGGGAGATTCTGTCTCAAAAACCAAACAAAACAAACGAAGAAACAAAAACAGCATCCTGGCCGGGCATGGTGGCTCATGCCTGTAATCCCAGCACTTTGGGAGGCCAAGTCGGGCGGATCATCTGAGGTCAGGAGTTTGAAATCAGCCTGGACAACGTGGTGAAACCCCGTCTCTCCTAAAAATACAAAAATCAGCCGGGCATGGTGGCGCACGCATGTAGTCCCAGCTATTGGGGAAGCTGAGGCGGACAATCTCTTGAACCGGAAAGCAAAGGTTGCAGTGAGCCAAGATAGCGCCGTTGCACTCCAGCCTGGGCATCGCAGTCAGACTCCTCTCAAAAAAAGCTGGGGGGGCTGGGCGCGGTGGCTCACGCCTGTAATCCCAGCACTTTGGGAGGCCGAGGCGGGCGGATCACAAGGTCAGGAGATCGAGACCACGGTGAAACCCCGTCTCTACTAAAAATACAAAAAATTAGCTGGGCGCAGTGGCGGGCGCCTGTAGTCCCAGCTACTCGGGAGGCTGAGGCAGGAGAATGGCGTGAACCCGAAAGGCGGAGCTTGCAGTGAGCCGAGATGGTGCCACTGCGCTCCAGCCTGGGCGACAGAGCGGGACTCCGTCTCAAAAAAAAAAAAAACAGCCGGGCGTGGTGGCAACTGTCTGTAATCCCAATCCCAGCTGCTCAGGAGGCTGAGGCAGGAGAATCACTTGAACCCGGGAGATGGAGGTTGCAGTGAGCTGAGATCGTGCCACTGAACTCCAGCCTGGGCGACAGAGCAAGACTCCATCTCAAGAAAAAAAAAGTAATTAAGTTCTGCTACTACTTTTTTTTTGAACAGGGTCTTGCTCTGTCGCCCAGCCTGGAGTGCAGTGGCCTGAGCGCAGCTCACTGCAGCCTCCAGCTCCCAAGGTCAAGTGATCCTTCCACCTCAGCCTCCTGAGTAGCTGGGACTACAGCGCATCACCACATCCAGCTAATTTTCTCTTGTTCCTCTTTTCTTTTTTTCTGTAGAGAAAGAGTCTCACTATGTTGCCTAGGCTGATCTCAAACTCCTGGGCTCAAACGATGCTCCTGTCTCAGCCTCCCAAAGTGCTGGGATTACAAGCAAGAGTCACTGTTCCCGGCCAACATGGGTGAACTTTGAAAATGCTATGCTAAGGCTAGGCGAAAGAAGTCAGTCACAAGAGACCACATATTTGTTGCATGGTTTCATTTATATGAAATATGCAGAATGCGCAAATCTATAAAGACAGAAAATAGATCATATTACTTAGGGCTGGGGTGATTAGCAAATTGGAGGGTGATGGCTAAAGGTTTCTTCTTGGAGTGATGAAAGATTTTAAAACTGACTATGGTGCTGTTTGCACAACTGTCTGACTATACTAAATATCATTTAATTGTACACTTTAAATGGGAGAAATGCATGGTATGTGAATTATATTTCAATAAAGATCTTACCAAAAAATAGTAAACTGATTGTGTTAACATAGTTTTATGAAAAAGTACAATATTTTCCCAAAGAAATTTAGTGAGAAGAGTGACATAGTTATACATTTTTGCAAATATCTTTGTTGCTAGCTTAAAAGAAGACTACTGGCTCTCATACCTGCTTCTACATTCAATGTGTTACATCACACGTCATGCAGACTTTGTAATACTATGTAATATTTCTGCTTTTTTTTTTTTAGACACAGTCTCACTCTCGCCCAGGCTGGAGTGCAGTGGCGCCGTCTCAGCTCACTGCAACCTCCGCCTCCCGGGTTCAAGTTATTCTCCTGCCTCAGCCTCCCGAGTAGCTGGGATTACAGGTGCCCACCACCACACCCGACTAATGTTTGTATTTTTAGTAGAAACGGGGTTTCACCATGTTGGCCACGCTGTTCTCGAACTCCTGACCTCAGGTGATCCACCCGCCTCGGCCTCCCAAAGTGCTGGGATTACAGGCGTGAGCCACCGCGCCCGGCCCAGGTATTTTGTTGTTGTTGTTGGCTTTCTGATGTAAGAAAGAACTGTCCCTTCTTCCCCGTTGACTTATTTCCTTCAGTTTGGACTCCTATCGTAGTCAAGGTTATAATCCGTTGCTATCGCTGTTTATTTGAATCTCACACTGGTTCCGCTCTGGGGTAGGGTCACTGGGGGCGTCAATGAGATGCATGAGAATCGCCTTCCCACGAGGTCAGGAAACGGACAGGCCCAAGAGTGCATCTCAGCAAACGCTCCGCTTCCTGCGGGCAGACTCAGATACTGGGGACCGTCCTGGGGTCTCAATTAAGCGCCCCCTACTCCAGCCCCTTTACGCTAAGAGAGCCCTGTTCAGCTCCCCCATCCTAGCTCCGCCCCTGGACGCCGCCGTCCAGTCTCGGGATGGCCCCGCCTTTTCCGTGAGATACGTCCCCGCCCCCACACGCTGATAGGCCAGGCCTGCGGCTCGGCGCCGCGCAGGGAAGACCCGGAGCAGCGGATTTACCTAAGGAACGGGCCGCGCGGTCTTGCTGCGCATGCTCCGAGGTAGCGCGCCTGAGCGTTCCGCAAGGCCGGCTCCCCGGCGGGGTCGCGCGCGCGGTCACGGGGCTCGCTCCCGAGGGGCAGGTCGGGGCTGGGAGCTGGCGCTGGGGTCGGGGTGGCGGCGGCGGCCTGGGCCGCGAGGTCGACGCCCGCTGCTGCAGCGGCAGAGGCTGAAGGATCCGCCGCGGCGCTGTCGCCGGAGAGGGAGGGCCCCGCTGCCGTCGGTGAGGACAGGCCCCTGCGGGCGGGGAAAGTCCCGCGTCCCCGGCGTGGACGCGCCCCCAGCCTGGCTCTCCCGGGGGTCCCGAGGGCTGCGGGTGCTGGGGAGGGGTCTGCGTCCCGGCGCTCAGGCCGCCTCCTGTGGGGTCTCCCGCGATTCCCTCCTTGCTCCTCGCCCCTCCATCCCCACCACCCCTGTTCCCTGGCCTAAGCCCGACACCCCCACATCAAGGATCCCCGCACTCGTCCGCCGTGTCCTGGCGGTGTCTGCCCCGCCCAGCGCTGCCTTCCTGGACCCGCAGCATCAGCCCCGTCCCACGGTTGCAGCTCGGGCGGTCCCAGTGACCTTGCACTTTTGCGGGTCGGGACGCACCCCGCTCCCGCTTCTGACCCTATAGATCTCCGGTGACGGCTTTCGAACTTTGTTGACCCACAGCCGACACTGAGAAATGCCTTTTATGCGTGTACTCTGTGCCTGTGGGTCTGGATGACTGAAGCGCAAGTTTAAAGGGAGACGCTTGTTTAAGCTCACATGACGCAGCTGGATCTGTTCGGATTAAATTCCGTTCCATTCTCTTCCACCCGGTTCCAAAAGGCTGCTGCTAACCCATGGAGCCTGCACATAACGGGTCTGACGTAGTTGAAACCCTCGCTCTAAACCCTGCCTGTTGTTTATTCCTTGTACTGGGAGGAAGCTGAACTCCCATAGTCAGATAATCATGTGCAAACTCCAATTCCAACGAAATGGCTTATTTTTATTTTCATATTTCTGCTTTCCAGGGCCAATATGATTTCCAGGGCTTGATCTAGATTTTCTCGTGTGATTATATCATGTTTCTCTTGTTCCTTTCCCAAGTGCTACGGGCGGGACGTGTGGAAGGAACAAGGCTGAGGTTGGGGCTAGATTGCGGAGCGTTTATGACGCCCAGCTGATGATGCACTAAGGCTGGAGATGGAGATGATTTAACTGGGGAGAGACATGCTGAGAGTTAAGCTTTAGGAAGAGTGACCTGTCAGGACCCTATGTGGAGAATTGGAGTGGCTGCTTGCCAAAGCTGGCAAGATCGTTCAGAGGCTTTGGCTTGGGCTAAAGAGGTCGTGGTAAGGGATGACGTCCTGAGTTGGTGGGAGTGGGAAGGAGAGGGAAGATGGGTATATCAGGCATAAAGGGAGAGAGATTTGAGGATGCATTAGGCTGTGGGAAGGAGTAAATAAACTTATATTATGATGGAGGGTGACTGGGGAATACCGGGCTGGGGGGGTCTCATTGGCCAAGCTCTCCCTTTCTGTGCGCTCTAATTTCTAAGTTGCTTTGGAGCTGTGGCTCTTGGGCACTTCTGCACCCCAGGGAACGTTCTGCAGTGTTGGTGGTCACAACGTGTGGTAGGGCATGACAGTGGGATCTGGCAGGTAGAGACCGGGGTTGCTGAACACCCCACGCTGAACAGGACAGCCGCCCACAGCAGAATCATCCGGCCCAAAATGCCAACGGTGCTGAGATTGTGAAGTTCATTTTTAGAGTAAATTTTAATTATCTGGGCATCTCTGCCACCTTCAACCTCTTCAGGAGGAATGTCTGTGTGCACCCACTGAGCCTGTGATGTCACCATAGTGGTTCATGTCTGAGGCAAGTGCACCTCCAACGCTCATGGTTCAGTTGCGGGTAGGTGGGAGGTGGGTAGACACTGGAGTCATCCAGGAGCTTTAAAAAAAAATTTTTTTTTAGTAGAAATGGGGGGGTGTGGGGGGCAGGTCTCACTGTGTTGCCCAGGCTGGTCTCGAACTCCTGGGCTCAAACAATTCTCTCACCTGAGCCTCCCAAACTGCTGAGATGACGGGTGTGAGCCACCGTGCCACCGGCCCATTCAGAAGCTTTTTAAACAGAGGGCCTTCCCTCCTCCCGCTCCTATCACTCAGGTCCCCTACTGCACCTGGACGCGAACACCTCGTTCTTGTCTAATGGTCGACAGTTCATGGAATAATTTCACTTGCAGTATTGCATTTGCCACTTTACTTTCTTCACAGGTGAAACCAGCCCAGAGAAGTTACGGGATTTGCCCCCGGGTCTCCTGCCCAGCAAGCCAGCGCCGTGACCCAGGTGTGGGGGATGATGGTGACACGTCTCACTCACGTGTGAAGGTAATTCTGTCGCTCCATCAGCTGCCGACAGAGCCGCCTGGTTTTCGAGCCTTACTGATTAGAGTTTGGACCCCTTGGTGTCTGAGAGACACCTCAGTTGCTAACATGTGACCCTTAGGTCTACGCTGAGCCCTTGTGGTCACCAGCAGGACCGCAGTGTCCCAGCCGGCCATCTGGCATTGCACTCAAATTGCTCCGCACCCTCAATTCTGGGAGAAGGGGAGAGAGGACAGGAGAGTGATGCACCATGAACTGAGACTTTGGAGCTTTCCATGCAAATCTGCCGGCCTGTGCTCCATTCACTTAAGAAATCTGTACTGAGTGCAGCCACGCATGGTGGTTCACGTCTGTAATCCCAGCACTTTGGGAGGCTGAGGTGGGCAGATCACCAGAGGTCAGGAGTTTGAGACCAGCCTGGCTAACATGGTGAAACCCTGTCTCTACTAAAAATACAAAAAATTTAGCTGGGCGTGGTGGCGCACACCTGTAATCCCAGCTACTCAGGAGCCTGAGGAGCAGAATCGCTTGAACCTGGTTCAAGGATTCAGTGGAGGTTGCAGTGAGCCAGGATCGAGCCACTGCACTCCAGCCTGGGCGACAGAGTGAGACTCTGTCTCAAAAAAAAAAAAAAAAAAAATTTGTACTGAATGAAGATTGAACATTACAAAAGAAACACATTAGGGCCCCTGTATCTACTGCAAAACAATGGGTATCTACTGTAAAAAAAAAAAAAAAAAAAAAAAAAAAAAAAAACACTTAAACTAGAGTAACAAAAGTGTCTCATTTTTAATAAATGAGATATTTATCAAATTTATTAAATAATATAAATGTATTAAAATATACTCATTTTTATTACATGCACTGAAATTTTTTTTTTTTTTTTCCTGACACAGTCTCATTTTGTTGCCTAGGCTGGAGTGCACTGGTGTGATCTTGGCTCACTGCAACCTCCATCTCCCCGGTAGGTTCAATCAGTTCTGCCTCAGCCTCCTGAGCAGCTGGGATTATAAGCATGCACCACGCCCGACTAATTTTTTTGTATTTTTAGTAGAGACAGGGTTTTACCGTGTTGGCCAGGCGGCAAACTGGGATTATAGGCCTGTGCTACCAAGCCCAGCTAATTCTTGTATTTTTAGTAGAGACAGGGTTTCACCATGTTGGCCAGGCTGGTCTCAAACTCCTGAGCTCCAGCTTACTGGCTAACGGTAAGTAAAATCTTTAACATGTGTTTGCTTTATATGAGTATAAAAGAATTGTATTTCCTTTGTTTTGGTCTAGGGCACTGTTTTTCAAACTGCTTAGTCATTGGTCCTAAAATCACTAGGTTCCAGTCAGCAATTTTTAAAATTACATGGGCTGGTCGCAGTGGTTCACGCCTGTAATCCCAGCACTTTGAGAGGCCAAGGTGGGCGAATCACGGGAGGCAGAGGCAAGAGAATGGCTTGAGCCTGGGAATCGGAGGTTGCAGTGAGCTGAGATCTAGCCACTGCTCTCCAGCCTGGGAGACAGAGCAAGACTCTGTGTCGAGAGAAAAAAAAGAGAGAATCCAAAGAAGAATCTAGAAGATTCTAGATCAGGAATATTGAAATGAATGTGCAAATGGAGGCAAAACTGGCCTCTTCTACAGTGGCCAAGGAAACATATTTTTGATTATAAGGCTGATCTCATCATATTTGGCCTGATTATGCAGTGCAGCAATAGTACTGATTCACCAGATAAGCCTACCTGAGTTTGCCTGCCCGGAAGTCTCCATAAGGAACCTTAGACTTTTTAAAGTCTGTTGTTTCAGCCAGGTGCCATGGCTCACACCTGTAATCCCAGCATTTTGGGAGGCAAAGACGGGCTGATCACTTGAGGTCAGAGGTTCGAGACCAGCCTGGCCAACATGATGAAACCTCATCTCTACTAAAAACAAAAGTTAGCTAGGCGTGTTGGTGCGCGCCTGTAATCCTAGCTACTCAGGAAGCTGAGGCAGGATAATTAACCTAGGAGGCAGAAGTTGCAGTGAGCTGAGATCATGCCACTGTACTCCAGCCTGGGCAACAGAGTGGGACTCCATCTCAAAACAAAAATAGAGGCCAGGTGTGGTGGCTCATGCCTGTAATCCCAGCACTTTGGGAGGCTGAGGCAGGCAGATCACGAAGTCAGGAGATAGAGACCATGCTGGCTAACATGGTGAAACCCCGTCTCTACTAACGAAATACAAAAAATTATCCAGGCCTGGTGGCAGGTGCCTGTAGTCTCAGCTACTCGGGAGGCTGAGGCCAGAGAATGGCGTGAACCCAGGAGACAGAGCTTGCAGAGAGCCGAGATCGCACCACTGCACTCCAGCCTGGGCGACAGAGCGAGACTCCGTCTCAAAAAACAAAACAAAACAAAACAAAAAAAAGAAAAAAGAAATTAAAAAATCTGTTGTTTGATATCCTAAGACACAGAAGGCAAGTCCAGGATGCCTTCTCCATCAGATTTTACCTGTAGTACTTAAAATTTGGGCAAATTCCTCTCTTCTTGAGGTTCCCCAAAATACCCCTAAGGTTCCTGAAACTTGTTAAATTGCTAATACTTTCAAAAACGAGGAAGTCGGCCGGGCATGGTGGCTCACTCCTGTAATCCCAGCTCTTTGGGAGGCCTAGGGTGGGGTGGATCATGAGGTCAGGCGTTCGAGATCAGCCTGGACAACATGGTGAAACCCCATCTCTAGTAAAAAAAAAAAAAATTAACAAAAATTAGCCAGGCGTGGTAGCGCGCACCTGTAGTCCCAGCTACTTGGGAGGCTGAGGCAGGAGAATCGCTTGAAACCAGAAGGCAGAAGTTGCAGTGAGCCGAGATCATGCCACTGCACTCCAGCCTAGGTGAAAGAGCAAAACTCTGTCTCAGAAATAAAAAAAAAGTAAAAAAAAGCCATGACTTTCCCAATAATACAAAGTAAGCCTGTTAATAATTTTTTTTTTTTTTTTGAGATGGAGTTTCGCTCTTGTTACCCAGGCTGGAGTGCAATGGTGGGATCTCTGCTCACTGCAACTTCCACCTCCCGGGTACAAGCGATTCTCCTGCCTCAGCCTCCTGAGTAGCTGGGATTACAGGCGCCCACCACGACGCCCGGCTAATTTTGTATTTTTAGTAGAGACGGGGTTTTGCCATGTTGGTCAGACTGGTTTCGAGCTCCTGACCTCAGGCGATCCGCCCATCTCAGCCTCCCAAAGTGCTGGGATTACAGGTGTGAGCCACCATGCCCGGCCGTTAATGATTTTATGTGACATTAATGAGGAATCCTATATGACATTAAAGATTAAATGAGATGATGTAGATAAAATACTTGAGGTATTTTAGTGCCCCGCACAAAGCAAACCTCAGGTGTTGCTTAGGTTCGTCGCTTAGCTGCAGTCTTCTGTTTCCCAAGGGCATCTATTCTAGTGTTTGTCAAAGTCTAGTTCACAGTCTATCAGTATCAGGAGGATTTGTGAAAAAATCTAGATTCTTGTTCCTCCCTCTTCCTTTGGCCTCCCTCTTCCCCTCCCCCAATCCTCTCCCCACCCCCTAAAATCTGGAGTCTTTTCTTTCCCCCACGAGATGGAGTCTCACTGTTGCCCGGGCTGGAGTACAGTGGCACGATCTTGGCTCACTGCAACCTCCACTTCCTGGGTTCAAGCAATTCTCCCTGCCTCAGCCTCCTGAGTAGCTGGGATTACAGGCGCCCGCCACCATGCCCAGGTAATTTTTGTATTTTTTAGAAGAGATGGGGTTTTGCCATGTTGGCCGGGCTTGTCTTCAACTCCTGACCTCAAGTGATCCACCCACCTCAGCCTCCCAAAGTGCTGGAATTAGAGGTGTGTGCCACCGTGCCTGGCCTTGGATTCTTTTTTTTTTTTTTTTTTTTTTTTGAGACGGAGTCTCGCTTTGTCGCCCAGGCTGGAGTGCAGTGGGGCAATCTCGGCTCACTGCAAGCTCCGCCTCCCAGGCTCACGCCATTCTCCAGCCTCAGCCTCCCGAGTAGCTGGGACTACAGGCGGCCGCCACCGCTCCCGGCTAATTTTTTGTATTTTTAGTAGAGACGGGGTTTCACCGTGTTAGCCAGGATGGTCTCGATCTCCTGACCTCGTGATCCGCCTGTCTCGGCCTCCTAAAGTGCTGGGATTACAGGCGTGAGCCACCGCGCCAGGCTTTTTTTTTTTTTTTTTTTTTTTTTTTTTTTGAGAGGGAGTTTTGCTCTTGTTGCCCAGGCTGGAGTGCAATGGCACGATCTTGGCTCACTGCAACCTCCACCTCCCGGGTTCAAGCGATTCTCCTGCCTCACCCTCCTGAATAGCTGGGATTACAGGCATGCACCACCATGACCATGTAATTTTTATATTTTTAGTAGAGACGGGGTTTCTCCATTTTAGTCAGGCTGGTCTCAAACTCCCGACCTCAGGTGATCCGCCTGCCTCGGCCTCCCAAAGTGCTGGGATTAGAGGCGTGAGCCACCGTGCCTGGCCTTAAATGTTTTTAAGTTATAAACATGTAAAATAAAATTAGCCAAGGAATAACAAATATGACCAGAATAGAAAGGAAATAGTAGGAAAGACCAGTGGATTGAGGGCTAGAACGTAGTGTCTTGTCCAAGTAATATTTTGGTCTTTTTTGGAAACAAAAACTTGCTTAGAAAGATAGTCTTTACTGAATTTGTTAATTGGATTTTGCTTTCTTTTTTTTTCTTTTTTGAGGCGGAGTCTCCCTCTTTTGCCCAGGCTGGAGTGCAGTGGCATGATCTCGGCTCACTGCAACCTCTAAAGCAATTCTTCTGCCTCCGCCTCCCAAGTAGGTGGGATTACAGGTGCTCAGCACCACTCCTGATTAATCTTTTGTATTTTAGTAGATGTTAGCCAGGGTGGTCTCAATCTCCTGACCTTGTGATCCACCCACCTCAGCCTCCCAAAGTGCTGGATTACAGGCGTGAGCCACCACACCCAGCCGCTCTCTGATATATGTGTATATATTTATTCATTTGTTTTAATTTTTTGTTTCTTTTTTTTTTTTGAGACGGAGTCTTGCTCTGTCGCCCAGGCTGGAGTACAGTGATATAGTCTCGGCTCACTGCAACCTCTGCCCCCTGGGTTCAAGCGATTCTCCTGCCTCAGCCTCCCGAGTAGCTGGGACTACAGGCATGCGCCACCACACCCAGCTAATTTTTGTATTTTTAGTAGAGACGGGGTTTCGCCATGTTTGCCAGGATGGTCTCGATCTCTTGACCTCGTGATCCGCCTGCCCTGGCCTGCCGAAGTGCTGGGATTACAGGCGTGAGCCACCGCGCCCGGCCTATTTTTTGTTTCTTGAGATGGGCTCTTGTGATGTTGCGCAGATTGGCTTCAAACTCCTGGGCTCAAGCCATTTTCCTGCCACAACCTCCCAAGTGGCTGGGACTACAGATACGCACCACCATGCCCGGCTCTAAGTACTACTTTTTGTAAATATAACATTTTGGAAATCCTCTTGAATTTTTTTTCCAACTTGGAAAAATTTCCAAATTCTTGTTTGAAAACATTGCCACCCGTGTAATTTTACCAAGGCAATAGGAACATTTCAGGGGCAACACCACCATCTTGTGGCCATGTGGAGTATTGCTGCTGAGGATTTAAATTTGCGCTTCCCCCGTCACGGGTGGTCCTGCCTTATGTAATGGTCCTTTGGAAAGACTCCAAGTGGCCTCCGGTGGGGGCTTCCTGCTCTCTAGAGGGATACAGTAGCAGACATGATTGAACGCAGAGCGTGCTACAGAAAAGGAAGCGCCTTAAAGGCATTAGTTCAACAATGGAAGTAGTTGTGCATTTGAGTGGCAGGATTGGGGTAATTTATTAGTATTATAGTCTTAACATTCTGAAATAGTTTCTATATATTTTTAGAGTATGATATTAGAACTTAGAAAATTTCACAACGTATAATGCATGCCACCCCTTCTTTGCTGAGTAAACCAAACCCAAGAACAAGAAGCTTCTGATGTTTAGTAGAGCATCTGTAATCCCAGCACTTTAGGAGGCGGGCAGGTAACTAGAGGCCAGGAGTTCGAGACCAGCCTGGCCAAAATGGTGAAACTCCATCTCTACTAAAAATACAAAACAAAATTTAGCCATGTGTGGTTTCAGGTGCCTATAATCCCAGCTACTCAGGAGGCTGAGGCCTGAGAATCGCTTGACCCAGGAGGCGGAGGTTGCAGTGAGCTAAGATCATGCCATTGCTGGGTGGCAGTGAGACTCTGTCTTAAAAAAAAAAAAAAAAAAAAAAAAAAACACTTTTTCACCAAGAGACCATTGGAATCTGAGTCATTCTGACCATTGTTTGTTTGTTTGTTTTTGTTTTTTTGTTTTTTTGAGATGGAGTTTTGCTCTTGTTGCCCAGGCTGGAGTGCAATAGCGTGAGCTCCTGCCTCAGCCTCCCGAGTAGCTGGGATTGCAGGCATATGCCACCATGCCCAGCTATTTTTGTATTTTTAGTGGAGACGGGGTTTCTCCATGTTGGTCGGGCTGGTCTCAAACTCCCCACCTCAGGTGATCTGCCCGCCTTGGCCTCCCAAAGTGCTAGGATTACAGGCATGAGCCACAACGCCTGGCCTTTTTTTTTTTTTTTTTTTTTTTTGAGACAGTCTCACTCTGTCGCCCAGGCTGGAGTGCAGTGGCGCGATCTCAGCTCACTGCAACCTCCGCCTCCCGGGTTCAAGCGATTCTTCTGCCTCAGCCTTCTGAGTAGCTGGGACTACAGGCGCCTGCCACCATGCCCAGCTAATTTTTTGTGTTTTTAGTAGAGACGGGGTTTCACTGTGTTAGCCAGGATGGTCTCGATCTGCTGACGTCATGACCCGCCCGCCTCGGCCTCCCAAAGTGCTGGGATTACAGGTGTGAGCCACCGCGCCCAGACAGGGATTGTTTTTCAATAACTTTCCTGAGATATAATTTACATAATACCATATGATTTCTCCATCTAAAGTCTACAATTCATTGCTTTTAATATATTCAGAAAGCTGTCCAAGTATCACCACCATCAATTTTAGGACTTTTTTTTTTTTTTTTTGCTTCTAAAGCCAGAGGGAGGATGGTTGCTCCCTTTCTCTGGACAGGGAAGAGGGTGAGAAGAGCTTATAGAGGCATCCATCCGGTGCTTGGGAGGCTGAGGTGGGGGGATCGCTTGATCCCAGGAGTTCAAAACCAACCTGGAAATATAGCAAGACCCTGTCATTACCAAAAAAATTTTTTTTAATTTAATTAAAAAACCAGGCTGGGCAACCTGGCAAAACCCCGTCTCTACAAAGAATACAGAAATTAGCCGGGAATGGTAGTGTGTGCCTGTGGTCCCAGCTATTCTGGAGGCTGAGGTGGGAAGATGGCTTGAGCCTGGGAGGCAGAGGCTGTAGTGATCACGCCACCACACTCAGGTTTAGGCTGTAGTGAAATCCTGCCACTAAAATAAAAAATAAAAGGTATTCATTCTGGCCGGGTGTGGTGGCTCACACCTGTAATCCCAGCACTTTGGGAGGCCAAGACCGGCAGATCATGAGGTCAGAAGTTCGAGACCATCCTGGCCAATATGGTGAAACCCCATCTCTACTAAAAAATACAAAAATTTGCTGGGTGTGGTGGCACGCGCCTGTAGTCCCAGATACTCAGGAGGCTGAGGCGGGAGAATCACTTGAACCTGGGAGGCAGAGGTTGCAATGAACTGAGGTTGTGCCACTGCACTCCTGCCTGGGCAACTGGGTGACAGAGTTAAAAAAAAAAAAAATCCATCTTAAATGGGTACATTTTGAATCAGATAAAAATCATATTCTGAATCATGGCGGGATAACTTTAGTTACTAGAAAATCTACCTTGTAGGGAGAAGCTTATTCACTGATAATGTTAGGGAAATGGGGTGTTTTGTGTATAGTTTGTTACAGACGGCTCGTGTGTGTGTGGCTAAATATACATGACGTAAAATTTACCATATTGGTCGTTCATGTAAATTGCATCCTGCAACCCTTGGTCTTTGTGAGCAGCTGCTCTCCCTGAGCCTCGATGTTGAAGTGTCCAGGTCAGCGGTTCACATTGATTGTTCATCCGTCACCACCGTCCATCTCCAGAACCTTTTCATCTTCCCCAACGGCTGCTCTATGCCCATGAAACACTCGCTCCTCATCCTCCAGCCCCTGGCACCCCCATTCTACTTTCTGTCCCCATAAGTTTGACTGCCCTGGGGACCTCATACAAGTGGAATCAGACAGTGTTTGTCCCCTTGTGCCTGGCATGTCGTATGTTGCAGATTTTTTTATGGTGAAAAGATATGCATATATTTAGAATTAGCCAGCCGGACTCGGTTTACATGATCTCCATTTTGTTGGCAACACCCAAAGCATCGTGATCAGGAGCCGGTGGAACATGTGCCTTCTTCTCTCCATCGGGCCCAATCAGGGTATTGACCTTGGCTACATCCACCTCACAGAGTTCTTCACAGCCTGTTTGATCTGGTGCTTGTTGGCTTTAACATCCACAGTGAACACAAGTGTGTTGTCTTCTGTCTTCTTCATGGCAGACTCATTGGTCAGTGGAAAATTGATGATCGCATAGTGGTCAAGCTTGTTTCTCCTGGGGGCGCTCTTCTGAGGATATTTGGGCTGCCTCCGGAGTCGCAGTGTCTTGGGCTGCAAGAAGGCGGGTGACGCGCGAATCTTTTTTTGGGGGGGCTGTTGTGCGGATCTTTTTTTTTTTTTTTTTTTGTGGCTGTTGTGCGGATCTATTTTTTTTATAGTTTTTTTGTGTGTGTGGCTGTTGTGAGATTCTTTTTTTGTGTGGCTGTGGACGCCTTTCAACACTGCCTTCTTGGCCTTTAAAGCCTTTGCTTTGGCTTCAGCTTTACAAGGGGCAGGAGCTCCCTTCTTCGCTTTCGGCACCATCTTGTGAAGAGGCTGTTTATGTTTATTTTTATTTTTGAGATGGAGTCTCGCTCTGTCACCCAGGCTGGAGTGCAGTGGTGCGATCTCTGCTCACTGCAACCTCCGCCTTCTGGTTCAAGCGATTCTCCTGCCTCGGCCTCTTGAGTAGTTGGGATTAGAGGCGTCCGCCACCACGCCCGGCTAATTTTTGTATTTTTAGTAGAGACGGGCTTACCTATGTTGGCCAGGCTGGTCTCGAACTCCTGACCTCAGGTGATCCGCCCACCTCGGCCTCCCAAAGTGCTGGGATGACAGGCGTGAGCCACAGCGCCCGGGCAGTGCAGATGTTTTAAAATGCGTAATTCTCCTTTGCTGTCCCTTCTACTTCATATTTTTGTCTCCCTCGTTACAAGCCGTTTATATGCACCCATCTGGGGGATGTGGTGTTTGTGTAGCGCAGCATATGGCACTCTGGAGCTCACACATAGTTTTATGTCAGATATTTCATAACCGTTTGCATTATTCCATCTATTAAAAAGCCAGAATCAGCCCGGCGTAGTGGCTCACACCTATAATCCCCGCACTTTGGAAGGCTGAGGCGGGTGGATCACTTGAGGTCACGAGTTCGAGACCAGCCTGACCAACATGGTGAAACCCCATCTCTACCAAAAAATACAAAAATTAGCCAGGCATGTTGGCGGGCACCTGTAATCGCAGCTACTTGGGAGTCTAAGGCAGGAGAATAGCTTGTGAAACTCAGGAGGTGGAGGTTGCATTGAGCTGAGATCGTGCCACTGCACTTAGCCTGGGCAACAGAGAGACCCTGTCTCAAAAAGGTAAAAAGCTGGCCGGCGCGGTGACTCACGCCTGTAATCCCAGTACTTTGGGAGGCCGAGGCAGGCGGATCACGAGGTCAGGAGATCAAGACCATCCTGGCTAACACGGTGAAACCCCGTCTCTACTAAAAATACAAAAAATTAGCCGGGCATGGTGGCGGGCGCCTGTAGTCCCAGCTACTTGGGAGGCTGAGGCAGGAGAATGGCGTAAACACGGGAGGCGGAGCTTGCCAGTAAGCCGAGATCCGAGCACTGCACTCTAGCCTGGGTGACAGAGCGAGACTCCATCTCAAAAAAAAAAAAAGTAAAAAGCCAGAACCCACTAGAGTCACTTACTTGCCAAGCGTATCAGCTATTGTTGTGTAGCATACGACCCATGATCTTACTGGCTTAAAATAATAGGAGTCCCCAGTGATCAGGGTTCTGTGGGGTCCCCAGGCTCCTTCATGTCTGCAGGCATCTAAGAGACTGCTGGGCTGGAGGGTACAAGGTGGTTTCCCTGAATGTGGCAGTGCTCTGCACATGGCCTTCCCTGCAGACTCAGGGCCCTGGCCCGTGAGGCGTGGGAACGTGTACCCTGCGCTCCTGCCACGCTGTTGGTCACACAACCCCCCCAGGCTACTCAAGGTTCAGGCAGGTGGAGACAAAGCCCGGTTGCTGAGGGGCCTGTGGACTTTAACGGGCGGAGTGGTAGTGGGTCAGCATCTACCATCCAAGAGCCTAAACGGGCAAGAGTGGGAACGGGTCCTCAGCCTTCCACAAGCCGGCGGTCAGGGCCTTTTCTTGTATTGGAAATTTTTCCAGATCTGTTCAAGCACATGTGTCTTGGAAGCCGTTTAAACAGAAGTGGGAAGTGGTCGCCAGAGGACTGCGCTCTCTCCTGTCACTTCCTGTGACTCCGGTACAGCTCCATGGCAATGTGGGGCTTTCCTTGTCAGGCCAAGCTTGACGCAGTCCCCACCTTCACTCTGACGGCCTGGGACAGGCCCCTGCCCGCCTGCACTCCCATGGCGCAGCTGTGTCCTGCAGGACCAGCTGGCGGGGTGAACAGTGTGCGAGTCACTGTGCCAGCCTGCATAGTCTGGGAGGCCTCTGTCAGGAGCAACCTGGCGTCCCCATGCCTCGCCCTGGCTGGGAGGGAGGCCGGGAATCACGGCAGTTCTCAGGGAGGTGCCTGACCTCCCCAGGAACAAAGGGGACTTTCTCCAGAGGGCGGGGGCCTCGCGGGACCTGGGCTGGGGGGACCCGGGGAGGGTGCAGCGTCAGGGAACTGCCACGTCCATCGTCCATCCATTCCCATACATCCCCGTTCATCCTGTCCTGCCGTCCTGCCCTCATCCTCATCCTTCCGGGTTTAGCCTCACCCGGCCCCACCCGGTCCCACCCAGTCCCATTCAGTCCCACTCAGTCCCACTCATCCCCATTCCTCCCTGGAGCTCAGAGCGAGGGAGCGGGAGGGGCGGGTTGCGGGTAGAAGGACTTGCGCCCAGGCCAATCAGCGCGCGCGGGGTAGGGGGGGTGGGGGGGGGGAGGAGGGTACGGGGCTTCCCGCCCTAACCTTTTCCTGCCTGGAGCCGCGCTGCTCGAGAGGCGCCTGCGAAGTCGGCTGGGGTTGCCCCTGCACCTCGTGTCACCCTGTGGGGCGGCATGAGTAGGCCCAGAAGGACAGCATGGAGGAACAGGCTGGGCCGGGGCTGGGGGAGGTGTGGTGGGACTGGCCCTCCTGGTACCTGTGATTTCCTGGGGACCGGGCCTTAATGGAGTTAAGGAGCCGCTCCCCTCTGCGTTGTCTCCAGAGCCGACCAGGCCTTCGGGAGTGGAATGTGGGGCCCCAGGCCAGGGAACTTTGGATCAAAGTGGGAGACCAGTGGGAACTGGAGCTGCAACATGTGAGGTGGGGGTGAGGACGCTAAAAATGTCAGGGACTGCAGTCTCGATTCCAGGCTGAGAGGTGGGAAAGACCCCACCATCTGCCCACACTCAGTTACCCCAAAAAAGCCCCACCCCACACCATGACTGCCACTGACTGCCCCCAGGTCCCTGCCCCGGCCCTGCCCGGTTCCCCATTATCTGCCCTTTCTGCCTCTCCAGGCTGGAACCCGTGGTGACCACGAGGTTAAGTTAGAGCCTGTACAGAAAATCTAATTACGCCATTTCAAACAATAGAACAATTCTGCCCATGGTTTCCAGAACAAGGAACTTTAGATCTAAAGGATTGGGAAAAAATTGGCAAAGAATTAAAACAAGCAAATAGGGAAGGTAAAATCATCCCACTTACAGTATGGAATGATTGGGCCATTATTAAAGCAGCTTTAGAACCGTTTCAAACAGGAGAAGATAGCGCTTCAGTTTCTGATGCCCCTGAAAGCTGTGTAATAGATTGTGAAGAAGACGCAGGGACAGAATTCCAGAAAGGAACGGAAAGTTCACATTGTAAATATGTAGCAGAGTCTGTAATCGCTCGGTCAATGCAAAATGTTGACTTAAACAAGTAAGGGTTATTTGCCTCAGGGCCTGGGAAAAAAATTCATGGACCCAGGAACCACCTGCCCGTCTTTTAATTTAATTAGACAAGGGTCTAAAGAGCCCTACCCTGACTTTGTGGCAAGATTGCAAGGTGCCGCTCAAAAATCTATTACAGATGATAACATCCAAAAGGTTATTGTAGAATTAATGGCCTATGAAAATGCAAATCCGGAATGTCAATTGGCCATAAAGCCATGTTGACTACAATCAATTACAGGAGGTAATATATCCTGAATCATCAAAATTGGGGGGAAAAGCTCCAGAATTACTGGGGCCATCAGAGTCTAAACCACAATGGCCAACTCCTCCTCCCGTGGTTCAGATACCTGTAACATTACAACCTCAAATGCAGGTTAGACAAGTACAAACCCCAAGAGAATATCAAATAGAAAAGGATAGTCTCTATCTCGGCAATGCCAATCCAGATACAGTATCCACAATGTCAGCCAGTAGAAAATAAAACCCAACCGCCATTAGCTTATCAATACTGGCTGCCAGCCGAGCTTCAGTATTGGCTCTCTCCAGAGGTCCAATACAGACCTCAAGTGGTGTGTCCCGTGCCAAATTGCACGGCATCATACAAGCAACCCATGGCGGTGGTGGTTAATCCGTCAGCACCACAGGGCGCGGCGCTGTGTCCTCAGCCGCCCACTGTGAGACTTAATCCAACAGCACCACCTAGTGGACAAGGTAGCACACTGGACGCGGTCATTGATGAAGCTAGAAAACGGGGATCTTGAGGCGTGGCAGTTCCTGGTAATTTTACAACCGGTACCAGCCGGGGAAGGGGCTCCAGCAGGAGCACCTGCGGTGGCTAATGCTAGATATGAACGCTTCACCATGAAAATGTTAAAAGACATGAAGGAAGGAGTTAAACAATATGGACCCAACTCACCTTATATGAGAACATTATTAGATTCCATTGCTCCAGCAGGAGTTGATGTAGTTACAGAATATGTGAAGGCTTGTAATAGGATTGGAGGAGCCATGCATAAAGCTATCCTAATGGCTCAGGCAACAACTGGGGTTGCTTTAGGAGGACAAGTTAGAACATTTGGGGGGAAATGTTATAATTGTGGCCAAATTGGTCATCTAAAAAAGAATTGCCCGGCTAGCTCCGTCAGTAGATCATGAGACTCTTAATCTCAGGGTCGTGGGTTCACACCCCACATTGGGCGCCAGGTGAAGGAGGCCTGCCGCTCCACACCTATGGGTATTTCTCGTCAGGTGGAGATGAGACTGAGAAAAGAAATAAGACACAGAGACAAAGTATATAGAAAACAGTGGGCCCAGGAGATGGGCATTCATTGTGCGAGGACCCACACTGGCGCTGGTCTCTGAGTTCCCTCAGTATTTCTGATGACTATTTTTACTATCTTGGCAAAGGGAGTGTGGCAGGGCAACAGGGTGATGGTGGGGAGAAGGTCAGCAGGGAAACATGTGAGCAAAGGAATCTGTATCATGAAAAAGTTCAAGGAAAGGTACTGTGTCTGGATGTGCATGTAGGCCAGATTTGTGTTTCACTTCACACAAACATCTCAGTATAGCAAACAGTAACAGAGCAGTATTGCTGCCAGCATATCTTGCCTCCAGCCACAGGGTGGTTTTCTCCTATCAGAATAGAACGAATAGTCGGCTTTACACCAAGACGTGCCATTCCCAGGGACGAGCAGGAGACAGAAACCTTCCTCTTACCTCAACTGCAAAGAGGTTTCCCTCTTTCACTCCTCCTCCTCAGCACAGACCCTTCACAGGTGTCAGGCTGGGGGATGGTAAGGTCTTTCCTTTCCCATGAGGTCGTATCTCAGGCTGTCTCAGTGGGGGGAAACCTTGGACAATACCTAGGCTTTCTTGGGCGGAGCTCACTGTGGCTTTCCACAGTGCATTGTGTCCCTGGTTAATGGAGAATGGCAGTGACTTTTACCAGGCATACTGTCTGCAAACATATTGTTAACAAGGCACATCCTGCACAGCCTTAAATCCATTAAACCTTGATTCAGTGCAGCACATGTTTCTGTGAGCACAGGGTTGGGGTTAAAGTTACAGATTAACAGCATCACAAAGCAGAGCAATTTTTCTTCGTACAGATCTAAATGGAGTTTCTTATGTCTTCTTTTCCTACATAGACACAGTAACAATCTGATCTCTCTCTCTTTTCCCCACACAAAAAGCTGCACCCCACACCATGACTGCCACTGACTGCCCCCAGGCCCCCACCCCAGCCCTGTGCTGGTTCCCCGTTATCTGACCTTTCTGCCTCTCCAGGCTGGAACTCGTGGTGACCTCAGAATTCTCCATACACCAGCACAGCCCCGTCCCCGACCAGCCGAGGTAGCAACAGCAACAGCTCCGGCACAAGGTGGCTGCCACTGTGGGGCCCTGGTATCTCCTGAAGTGGGGGTGGCCTGGGGCCTCCAGGCTAGGATAGGGACTGGGTCTGCCTGAGCCCAGAAAGGGCTTTCTGCCTCCCAGGCCGTGATGTGGTGCTGTCCTCTGGAAAGGGCTCTGCGCACCAGGCCCACATGCCTGAGACAGGTGCCTGGCATCCTGGTGAAGCACATGGTTTCCAAAAAAGGTCCTGACAAGTCCCTGGACATCTGAGCAGAAACGGGTCTCAGCTTCCCGCCTCTTCAGCCTCAAGTGTATCACAGGCGTCTGTGCCTCACTATCCTCGTCTATAACTGGGTCAGTAAGAACGTCCTGCCGTCATCATGTAGGGACTGGAGGGGGGACTAGAAACGCGGGTGGAAACCCTTCGTCTGTGCTCAGCATGTGGCTGAGCTCTTAGTCCATTAGTCACTCTGATGGCCCCTTGTGGAGGGTGTTTATTGTGCACATTTTCCAGATGGGGAAAGTGGGGTTGGATGGGGCTGACGTCCCTAAGGCTGCCAGGAGAGGAACTGGCAGAGCAGAAGCCTAGTTCCATCAGGCCCCCTGCCAGCCAGTCTTGGCCCCAGCGAGCAGTGAGGCAGCCCCATCTGCCCCACCTCCCTCCCAGATCCACGTCTAGAGTCCCCCAAGGGCTTCCACCACTGACGGGATTTTGCTTCCTTCCTTAGGATGGAACCACTGCACTCCAGGTTCCTTGCTGGGGGCTGAGTGTGGCCTGAGGGACAGGCCCTGGGTCCCGGGATGCCCCTGCCTGAGCCCAGCGAGCAGGAGGGCGAGAGTGTGAAGGCCGGCCAGGAGCCATCCCCCAAGGCAGGCACGGACGTCGTCCCGGCAGCCCCCAGGAAGCCCAGGGAGTTCTCCAAACTGGTCCTGCTCACAGCCTCCAACCAAGATGAGGATGGGGTGGGATCCAAGCCCCAGGAAGTGCACTGCGTCCTGTCCCTGGAGATGGCTGGCCCCGCCACCCTCGCCAGCACCGTGCAGATCCTGCCAGTTGAGGAGCAGGGAGGGGTGGTCCAGCCAGCCCTAGAGATGCCTGAACAGAAGTGCAGCAAGCTGGATGCAGGTGAGGTGTGGCTTCCCGCCCCTGCCCAGCCACCCCATGGGTTCCAGCGCTCCCAGCAGGCCCTGTACACCCTGCTTCAAGCATAGTTTCTTGTCCTTGCTCCAAGCTGAGCCTCTTGGTCTCTGATCCTGAGCGTGTCCCAGGCTGGTGTAATGATCACAGTCAGGTACCAGGACCTCATGGGAGTTGCAGTGATGTGCAGAATTCCTTCAGCTCCCTAAAAACATCCACTACCACCCCCAAAATAAAAACCAGCCCTGAGAGTCTGGGCTTCTTGCTTGGGAGCAGGAGGAGAAGGCACCTGCCACACTCAGGACCCCCACGCCCTCCCTGGCTGTGTGTGCCTGCGACCTTGAGCTTTGCTCTAGCTTAGCTAACCTAGCCTTCCCCTTCCCCCAGCAGCCCCTCAGTCCCTGGAGTTCCTGAGGACACCATTTGGGGGCCGCCTCCTGGTGCTGGAGTCCTTCCTGTACAAGCAGGAGAAGGCAGTGGGGGACAAGGTGTACTGGAAGTGCCGCCAGCATGCTGAGCTGGGCTGCCGGGGCCGGGCCATCACCCGAGGCCTGCGGGCCACAGTGATGCGGGGCCACTGCCACGCGCCTGATGAGCAAGGCCTGGAGGCCCGGCGCCAGAGGGAGAAACTGCCCAGCCTGGCCCTGCCAGAGGGCTTGGGAGAGCCCCAGGGTCCTGAGGGCCCTGGAGGCCAAGTGGAGGAGCCCCTGGAGGGGGTGGGCCCGTGGCAGTGCCCTGAGGAGCCCGAGCCCACTCCTGGGCTGGTGCTGAGCAAGCCAGCCCTGGAGGAGGAGGAGGCACCCCGAGCCCTGTCACTGCTGAGCCTGCCGCCCAAGAAGCGCTCGATCCTGGGGCTGGGTGAGTACAGTCCACTCCCCTGCTGCGTCCACTCGGGGCAGGGGACCCGAGGGCCCTTCCTGAGCCCAAATAGAAATGTGGGGTCCCACAGGGTCTTTTAAAATGTACTCAAAGCTAAAATGACTTTTAAAAATATAAATGTGGCCGGGCACAGTGGCTCACGCCTGTAATCCCAGCACTTTGGGAGGCCAAGGCGGACGGATCATGAGGTCAGGAGTTCGAGATCAGCCTGATCAACATGGTGAAACCCTGTCTCTACTAAAAATACAAAACTTAGCCAGGCATGCTGGTGCGCACCTGTAATCCCAGTTACTCAGGAGGCTGAGGCAGGAGAATCGCTTGAACCCAGGAGGCAGAGGTTGCAGTTAGCCTAGATCGCTCCACTGTATTCCAGCCTGGTGACAGAGCGAGACTCCATCTCAAAAAAAAAAAAAACACAATTTTATATATACACACACACATATGTACACATATATATGTACACATATGTACATGTATATATGTATACATATGTACACGTATATACATTTATACTTATATACACACATATATATACGTATATATACGTATATATATACTTATATATACGTATATATACGTATATATATACGTATATATATACGTATATATATATATAGTGACTCACACCTGTAATCCCAGCACTTTGGGAGGCCAAGGCAGGTGGATCACCTGAGGTCAGGAGTTCGAGACCAGCCTGACCAACATGGTGAAACCCCATCTCTACTAAAAATAAAAAATTAGCCGGGCATGGTGGCGGATGCCTGTAATCCCAGCTATTTGGGATGCTGAGGCAAGAGAATTGGTTGGACCCAGGAGGCAGAGGTTGCAGTGAGCCAAGATTGCGCCATTGCACTCCAGACTGGGCAACAGAGCAAGACTCCGTCTCAGTAAAAAAAAAAAAATACATAAATGTGGGCTGGGCACAGTGGTCATGCCTATAATCCTAGCACTTTGGGAGGCTGGGGCAGGAGGATCGCTTGAGCTGAGGAGTTCAAGACCAGCCTGGCCAATATAGTGAGACCCCATATCTACAAAAAATCAGCCAGCTGTTGTGGTGTGCGCCTATGGTCTCAGCCACTTGGGAGACTGAGGTGGGAGGATCACTTAAGCTAGGGAGATTGAGGCTTCAGTGAGCCGGGATCACGCCACTGCCCTCCAGCCTGGACAAGAGACCTGGACCCAGTCTCAAAAAAAATCAGAATTTTATCTGGTTCCCATGCAATTCTGGTGTCCATTAAGTTCAGGAAAGACACCTAGGCCGGGTGCAGTGACTCATGCCTGTAATTTCAGCACTTTCGGAGGCTGAGGTGGGCGGATCATGAGGTCAGGAGTTCAAGACCAGCCTGGCCAACATAGTGAAACCCTGTCTCTACTAAAGATACAAAAAACTAGCCAGGCGAGGCTGGGCGCGTTGGCTCACGCCTGTAATCCCAGCACTTTGGGAGGTCGAGGTGGGCGGATCACGAGGTCAGGAGATCGAGACCATCCTGGCTAACATGGTGAAACCCTGTCTCTACTAAAAAAAATACAAAAAAAAATTAGCCAGGCGTGGTGGCGGGCGCCTGTAGTCCCAGCTACTCGGGAGGCTGAGGCAGGAGAATGGCGTGAACCTGGGAGGCGGAGCTTGCCGTGGGCCGAGATCGTGCCACTGCACTCCAGCCTGGGCAAAAGAGCAAGACTCCGTCTCAAAAAAATAAAATAAAAATAAAAATTAGCTGGGCGTGGTGGCGCCTGCAATCCCAGTTACTCGGGAGGCTGAGGCAGAATTGCTTGGAGGTGGAGGTTGCAGTGAGCCAAGATCGAGCCATTGTACTCCAGCCTGGACGACGTGGCAGGACCCTGTCTCAGAAAAAAAAAAAAAAAAAAAAAGATGGCTGGTGGGAGAGTCTTGGGTTTTGGGTCCTAGGTTCAAATTTCAGCCCTCCCTGATGGTAGCTCTGTAGCCTCAGAAAATTGGCTTCGTTTCTGGAGTTTCAGGAGCTTTATCGTAAGGTGGCTGTGATAACCTGGATTGTTGTGTAAATTGCACATTTGGGGCTTGGCAAGTGGCAGATGGGAGTTCTGGCTGTTTTATTACCAGTAACTGGGAGATGGGCTTGGGTTCGAGGAGGCCATGTGCCTCCTGACACAGCCTTAAGGTTCTGAGGTGGCCCCTGCCCTGGGCATCTGGGGTGGGAAGGGAGGGGCAGGGAACAGGGAGACTTATTTTTCACTGTGATCTTTTTGAACCATTTGAATGTATTATACCTGGTGTGTTTTATTCAAAAATGGGTAGATTTTTTAAACAAACCCTAAAAAAAATATGAGCAGGAGTGACAGAAAACAGAGACCACTGAGTCCGAGTCCAGGTTGGCCCCTCCCGGTGTAACCTTGATGCAACATTGAGCAGGCCTGAGCTGGGGTGGCCTCACTGACCGCTAGGAGAGGAATGAGACTCTCCTCCGGGTCGCTTGGTGGTAGGGGTGAGCTGGGGTGACCTCACTGACCGCTAGGAGAGGAATGAGACTCTCCTCCGGGTCACTCGGTGGTAGGGGTGAGCTGGGGTGACCTCACTGACCGCTAGGAGAGGAATGAGACTCTCCTCCGGGTCACTTGGTGGTAGGGGTGAGCTGGGGTGACCTCACTGACCGCTAGGAGAGGAATGAGACTCTCCTCCGGGTCACTCGGTGGTAGGGGTGAGCTGGGGTGACCTCACTGACCGCTAGGAGAGGAATGAGACTCTCCTCCGGGTCACTCGGTGGTAGGGGTGAGCTGGGGTGACCTCACTGACCGCTAGGAGAGGAATGAGACTCTCCTCCGGGTCGCTTGGTGGTAGGGGTGAGCTGGGGTGACCTCACTGACCGCTAGGAGAGGAATGAGACTCTCCTCCGGGTCGCTTGGTGGTAGGGGTTCAGTGGGAATGGGTTTGGGGCCTCTGACATATCTGGCTCAGGAAGCCAGGGTAAATTTCAGCCTTAAAGGAGAAAGGCTCGTGTCAGCCCCCAGAGTCTGCAGGGGCTGTCCTTCCTGGGCTCCTCTCCACCCCTGGTGATGTGACCACTTGGGTCCCTCCTCTAGGACAGGCCCGGCCCCTCGAGTTCCTGAGGACGTGCTATGGGGGCAGCTTCCTGGTACACGAGTCGTTCCTCTACAAGCGGGAGAAGGCTGTCGGGGACAAGGTGTATTGGACCTGCCGGGACCACGCGCTGCACGGCTGCCGGAGCCGGGCCATCACCCAGGGACAGCGGGTGACTGTGATGCGTGGTCACTGCCACCAGCCTGATATGGAGGGCCTGGAAGCCCGGCGGCAGCAGGAGAAGGCCGTGGAGATGCTGCAGGCGGGGCAGGACGGCCCTGGGAGCCAAGTGGACACACTGCTCCGAGGCGTGGATAGTCTGCTCTACTGCAGGGGTCCGGGTCCCCTGACTCTCACCAGGCCTCAGCCCAGAAAGCGAGCAAAGGTCGAAGACCAGGAGCTGCCAACCCAGCCCGAGGCCCCAGACGAGCACCAGGACATGGACGCAGACCCTGGTGAGCCGCCTTCCCTTGGGGCTCACCGGCCCTGCCTTGACTCTTGCCTCCAGAGGTCCAGGGAGGGAAGGGGGCGCGATCAGGCCTACCCAGCCCCTGCCCCCTCCCCTGACTGCCTCTTGAACCTCCCCAGGAGGCCCTGAGTTCCTGAAGACGCCCCTGGGGGGCAGCTTCCTGGTGTACGAGTCCTTCCTCTACCGGCGGGAGAAGGCGGCTGGGGAGAAGGTGTATTGGACCTGCCGGGACCAGGCCCGCATGGGCTGCCGCAGCCGCGCCATCACCCAGGGCCGACGGGTGACTGTCATGCGTGGTCACTGCCACCCGCCCGACCTGGGGGGCCTGGAGGCCCTGAGGCAGCGGGAGAAACGCCCCAACACGGCGCAGCGGGGGAGCCCAGGTACCTGGGAGTGGGCTGGGAGCTGGGCCCCAGGAAGCAGGCAGGAGCCCTACACTGCTTTTCCCTCTCCACGCTGCGGGTCCCGCTGGCAAACGTCCTCTTCCCTTCTTTGAACATCCTAGAAGGAACTATGGCCCTGGCGTCCTACTCCTTGGCCCCCCTGATGCCGCTTTCAATGTGTCTCACCTTCCTGCTCAGCCCAGCCTCACCCTTCCAGCCTCACCTGCCCCACAGTAGCAGCAGCAGGGATAGACCTCCCTGCCCTCTTCCTCCGTTTGTCTTAAGAGTTCATAGTAGTAATAGAGGGTGTTGACTGCACATGGTCAGTCTCGTTGCTATGGTGGAAGGCTGTCTTAACGTCTGAGTGGTTAAGGATTGAGGAGGTGATATTTACATGCAGCCGGTTTCTCCTCTCGGCCCGCTGTTCCATAGACACCCATAATGTCCTGAAACGCTGGCCCGAGGAGGGTCACGGCTGTCTCCATCTTTATCCACACGGTTGGCCCCCCGCAGTGCCTGGTGTTTTGACTTCACTACCACGGTTGCATAAATGTCCCCATCCCGTCTGGCTGAGGAACCATTTCATCGTGGCCTCCTCCACTCACCTGCTCTTCCTTCACGGCCCCGAGGCGCTGGCCTTTCTTTCCAGTGGCTCTCCCCGATCCTGCAGCTTTTGGGTCATGTGAGTTGCCTCATGGCCCTAAAGTTCTCTCGGACTTGAGAGCTGTGATTCTCTCTCTCTTTTTGTTCCATTTCCAGAGAGACAGTGCTGCGAGGTACGCAGCGGTCGCCGCCTCGTCCTCACCCCCGCTCCTGACCCCACAAGTAACTGAGCAATTGTTTCTTAGGGTCTTGGCTGCCCTATTTCCTAAAATGTGCCTCCACTACTATTAATTGGTTTTTCCATTTCCTTGTCAGCTACTCAGTGCACTTCTTGAACAGGCTTTTTTTTTTTTTTTTTTTTTTTGAGACGGAGTCTTGCTTTATCACCCAGGCTGGAGTACAGTGGCGTGATCTTGGCTCACTGCAACCTCCGCCTCCCGGGTTCAAGCAATTCTCCTGCCTCAGCCTCCTGAGTAGCTGGGATTACAGGCGCCTGCCACCTCGCCCAGCTATTTTTGTATATTTAGCAGAGACAGAGTTTTACCATGTTGGCCAGGCTGGTTTCAAACTCCCAACGTCAGGTGATCTGCCTGCCTCGGCCTCCCAAAGTGCTGGGATTACAGGCGTGAGCCACCATACCCGGCCATGTTTGGTTTTACTTTAGCCTAGAAACCTGCTCGCGGCTGACTGGGGGGTGCTCTGTGGTCCCATCTTCCTAACACAGCTCTGTCTTCTCTGTGGGGTGGCAGCTGCTGCGTTTGTTTGCCTGCTTTTGTGTGTCCAGGTCGACCCCACCTGGATCCGATCATCCACAACCACAGGTTGCTGGAGCCTCCCAGTGCAGCCTGGCCTGGGGGCAGAGGCCGGGCCCAGCTGTCCCTCGGGGTTCACTGTGCTGACTCCCTGCTTCGGGGCCTGCCTTTCTCTTTCTTGGTTTTCTTTATAATTTTCTGGTTTGGAGAAGTCCTGCCTCCGGTCGTTTCCTGGGCCGGTCCCGGGAGGTAGCACGTTGAGGCCTTTCATGTCTGAAATGTCTGTCGCTTCCCTCTGCCAGAGGGGCAGCCTGGCCTCCGTGGTGTCACAGGTGCAGAGCCTGCCCTTGAACGTCACTGCAGCTTTTGCGTGACTGATCCTGTGTGTGCCGTCAGCTTTGCTTGAGGTTTTAGGGTCTTTGCTCCCTCCCAGCTGTACCTGGCTGTGCTGGAGGCCTTTTTAGGCTTCAGGCTTGTGTCCTTCATTGTGGGGTCATCTTCTCGTGCTCTTTGTTAACTTCCCCATCATCATCCCTTTCTGTTGCTCCTGTTAATCAGATGTTGATCCTCCCAGATGGGGGGTCTTTTTTTTTTTTTTTTTTTTTTTTGAGAGTTTCACTCGTCGCCCAGGCTGGAGTGTAGTGGCGTGGTCTTGGCTCACTGCAACCTCTGTCTCCCGGGTTCAAGTGATTTTCCTGTCTCAGCCTTCTGAGTAGCTGGGATTACAGGTGCACACCACCACGCCCAGCTAATTTTTTGTATTTTTTTAGTAGAGACGGGGTTTCACCATCTTGGCCAGGCTGGTCTTGAACTCCTGACCTTGTGATCCGCCCACCTCAGCCTCCCAAAGTGCTGGGATTACAGGTGTGAGCCACCGTGCGCAGCCCCTTGCTGGATGTTTTCATCTGTGTGGAAGGGGATAAAGCATGCCCCATGGTCACACTGCCCCCTCCCGTGGCCTGGGGTCCCCACCTTCCTCATGACCTGTTCTGTCTCGCGGTCCCCAGGCTCCTGTGCTGCTGTGCTGCTGTGTCCTGCAGGGTCCTCCTGCCTCCCGAGCCTCCCCGCTCCACATGGCCCCTGCCCAGCCCTCTCCATCCCTCTTGAAGGTAGTTCCACAGCCAGACACCCTCCCGCCCCCCGCCGGCCTCTCCTCTAGGGCTTGCTACCCACCCCCATCCCCTGCTTCCACTGCCACCTGATGTGTCCACGATGCCCCAGGCCGCCTCCCCACCTCTGTGGCCCCTGAGCCTGCACGGAGGAAAGGGTATCCTCTGGGCAAGGCACAGCCACCCGCCAGGTCCTCCCTCTTACCACATCCAGGACAGTGGATGCTGCTCCCTGCCTCTTCCTCACAGTCCTGGGGTCACACATCTACCTGCGCGGCTCTCGGGGGCCACCCCTCTCAGCCCCATCCAGCTCCTGAGCAGCTTTGTCCCCAGAGGGCCCCGGGTCATTCCTCTGACCAAAGAGGCATGGCGCACCCTGCATGCGAGCCTGGGCGGGTGCTGGGGACGGACGAGTGACGCAGCAGACACTGCCTCCCTGAAGGCATCGCAAGGTGGGACGCTTGGCCTCCACCTGCAGGGGCCTCACCTGACCAGTCCCCAGCCTCAGGAGGGGGACCCCAGCAGCTGGAGCCCCAGCGGAGTTGGGGGGATGGTGGCATCTGTGTCCTGGGCTACCCCACTGTGAGGAGGTGGTGTGGGCGACGAGGGAGGTCTTGTCTCGGGGCCATGCTGATCTTGGCTCTGAGAGCTGGTGTCCGCTGCTCCTCCCCTCCCATTTCTCAACAGGAGGCCCCGAGTTCCTGAAGACGCCCCTGGGGGGCAGCTTCCTGGTGTACGAGTCCTTCCTCTACCGGCGGGAGAAGGCGGCCGGGGAGAAGGTGTATTGGACCTGCCGGGACCAGGCCCGCATGGGCTGCCGCAGCCGCGCCATCACCCAGGGTTGGCGGGTCATGGTCATGCGCAGGCACTGCCACCCACCGGACCTGGGCGGCCTGGAGGCCCTGCGGCAGCGGGAGCACTTCCCCAACCTGGCGCAGTGGGACAGCCCAGGTGCGTGTGGAGGGTGCTGGGCTGGGTCTCCCTGGTCTCCCAGGACCTGTGCCCCACACGCTGGCTGGAGGCTGCCTGTGGGGTGTTGTGTGTTGTGCATGGTGGTCGGACAGCCTGGGCCGTAAACTCCCCAAGGGCAGGAGGCTCCATCTGCGGGCTCCGAGCTCCTGCAGCTGGTCCTCTGGGTAGTGGGGACTGGCTGTCGGGGGTAGAAACCCACTCAGCTCTCTAGAGGAAGAGGGTGGCGGCCAGGGGTGGCATTGGCAGCCACAGAGAGTGCTTGGTATCTGCTGACGGGCCGTACAGTGGATCCTGGACACTCTTGGTCTACCCCCACGCCACCCACACTGCTTCTAGTCTCACGGGGTTCTCTCTGGCCACCCCAACATCATGTGACCTTTTAGTTCAGCTTGTTAAAAGTCAGCTGCCAGCTGGCTGAGGGGTAGGTGGACAGGGAGCCAGGAGGCCCTGGTGCCCAGCCCAGAACGGCTCAGCCCCTGCCCTGGGGGATGCACCTGCAAGCATGAGATCTGAGGGGTTGGGAGAGTCCTTCAGGAGCATTCAGGGTCCAGTGCTTGCCAGGCCACCTGCCCAGGGATCCCCAGAGCCCTTGGAAAGGGCCAGCCAGCTTGGGAGTCAGGGCTGCAGGGCCCAGAGGGGAGGAAGGCAGGGACCACCATGCAGCCTGCTAGGGGGTCACAGATTCCTGGTGGGGCCTGGCTGGGGGGTACAAATCAGACCCCCAACCCTGACACCCAGGCCCCTGTTGCCCCACTCACAGTGTCACTTTCCCTTTCAGATCCTCTCCGGCCCCTGGAGTTCCTGAGGACTTCCCTGGGGGGCAGGTTCCTGGTGCACGAGTCCTTCCTCTACAGGAAGGAGAAGGCGGCTGGGGAGAAGGTGTACTGGATGTGCCGGGACCAGGCTCGGCTGGGCTGCCGCAGCCGCGCCATAACCCAGGGCCACCGCATCATGGTCATGCGCAGCCACTGCCACCAGCCTGACCTGGCAGGCCTGGAGGCCTTGAGGCAACGGGAGCGGCTCCCCACCACGGCCCAGCAGGAGGACCCAGGTACAGGCAGGGTGTGGGGCAGAGGCAGGGCTATGGGCATCCTCATCTCTTCCAGCTCAGAACTGATGCCCCAGGCCAGGCACCCATTGAGCAGACTGTGCTTTTGTGCACACACAAATTATTCATATAAACAGAATGTAAAAGCAGTCTTTTTTTTTTTTTTTTTTTTTTTTTGAGACTGAGTCTTGCTCTGTTGCCCAGGCTGGAGTGCAGTGGCGCGATCTCGGCTCACTGCAAGCTCCGCCTCCTGGGTTCATGCCATTCTCCTGCCTCAGCCTCCCGAGTAGCTGGGACTACAGGTGCCCGCCACCACGCCTGGCTAATATTTTTAGTAGAGACAGGGTTTCACCATGTTAGCCAGGATGGTCTTGATCTTCTGACCTCGTGATCTGCCCGTCTTGGCCTCCCAAAGTGCTGGGATTACAGGCATGAGTCACTGTGCCCAACCTTTTTTTTTTTTTTTTTTTTTCTTGAGTCAGAGTTTTGCTCTTGTTGCCCAGGCTGGAGTGCAATGGAGCAATCTTGGCTCACTGCAACCTCTGCCTCCTGGGTTCAAGTGATTCTCCTGCCTCAGCCTCCCCAGTAACTGGGATTACCCCAGTAACTGGGATTACAGGTGTGCACCACCACACCCGGCCAAAACCAATCTTTAGAAAGCATTGTGTGTCTCACTGTCATTCATGTGAATATTAAGGGCCATGTCCTGTATAACAGTAACAAATCCAAGTTGGCCAGGCACAGTGGCTCATGCCTGTAATCCCAGCACTTTGGGAGGCTGAGGCAGGCGGATCACCTGAGGTCAGGAGTTCGAGACCATCCTGATCAACATGGAGAAACCCCGTCTCTACTAAAAATACAAAATTAGCTGGACATGGTGACGCATGCCTGTAATCCCAGCTACGCTGTAATCCCAGCCGCTTGGGAGGCAGGAGAATCACTTGAACCTGGGAGGCGGAGGTTGCAGTGAGCCAAGATCGCGCCACTGCCCTCCAGCCTGGGCAACAAGAGTGAAACTCCATCTCAAAAAAAGAGAAGAAAAGAAAATAGCCTGGCCAACATGGTGAAACCTTGTCTCTAAAAAAAAGTTTATAAATCAGCTGGGTGCAGTGGTGCACGCGTGTGGTCTGAGCTCCTCAGAAAAGGGGAGGATCACTCGAGCCCGGGAGGTTGAGGCTGCAGTGAGCCATGCACTGCAGTCCAGCCTGGGTGACAGAACAAGACCCTGTCTTTACAAGAAATTTTTTTGAGAAAAGGATTTCTTTGAGAAAGCCACTATTTAGCTTACAGAGAAAGTTGTGCTGGAGGCCTGGCCTTTCATCTTTGATGTCAAGTTGACCCCCAGTATTTTCCATGACAGCAGCTGAAGGTCGACTCTTAGGAGCTCAAGTAGCTGCTGTTACCTGGGAAGGTAACTGATGTGTTGAATTCCCAGCGTTGCTTCACCCGGTTGTCTTTCTCCTCACAGCCTTGAGGGTGTCGTTAACAAGGTGTGTGTCCTTGGTTCTGTCAGCTTCAACAAGAGAAGAATTATTAATTCATATTTTCAATTATTTTTCCTCAGAAAAGATTCAAGTTCAGCTGTGCTTCAAGACGTGTTCTCCTGAAAGCCAGCAGATTTATGGGTAATTGTATTTGTTATCTAATGGTGCATGACCAATTACAACAAAAGGTAGTGGGCTTAAAACAACAAATATTTGCTGTCTCAGCTTTTGTGGGTCAACATTATGGGAGTGGTTGGGCTGGGTGGTTCTGACTCCTGAGGTTGAAGAGAATTTGTCAGCCAGGGAGGCAGTCATCTGAAGGCCCAAGTGAGGCTGGAGGCCCTGCTCCTCACCATAGGGACCCCTCCTTGGGCCCACTTGAGCATCCTTCACATGACAGCCATGGGACAGAGAGAGAACAAGAGGGAAGCGGCCAGCAGCAGAATTCAGGTTCTTCTCAACCACAGCCAGGCCATAAAGCAAGAGTCCATTATTTTATTTTTTGAGATGGAGTCTCTGTGTTCCCCAGGCTGGAGTACAGCAGCGTGATCTCAGCTCACTGCAAATGCTACCCTCCGGGTTCAAGCAATTCTCCTGCCTTAGCCCCCTGAGTAGCTGGGATTACAGGCATGTACCACCACACCCAGCTGATTTTTGTATTTGCAGTAGAGATAGGGTTTTATCATGGTGGCCAGGCTGAGTCTCAAACTCCTGACCTCAAATGATCCTCCTGTCTCGGGTCTCCCGAGTGCTGGGATTACAGGCAAGAGCCACTGTGCCCAGCCTTGTTATTGGTTTGTAATTACATCCCACTATGGTCAAAGAACATACTTTGTATGATTTCAGTCATTTCAGGGCTGGATACAGTGGCTCATGATACAGTGGCTCATACCTGTAATTCCAGCACTTTGGGAGGCCAAGGCAGGCAGATCATTTGAGGTCAGGAGTTTGAGACCAGCCTGGCCAACATGGTGAAACCCCATCTCTACTAAAAATACAAAAATTAGCCAGGCATGATGGTACATGCATGTAATCCCAGCTATTCGGGAGGCAGAGGTTGCAGTGAGCCAAGATTGTGCCACTGCACTCCAGCCTAGGTGACAAACAAAAAGCAAATCAAAAACAGAGAAATTTGGGAAACTCAGAAATACGTAGAAATTAAAGAACACACTTATAAGAAACCAGTGAGTCAGACTGGGCATGGTGGCTCACGCCTGTAATCTCAACACTCTGGGAGGCAGAGGCAGGAGGATCACTTGAGCCCAGGAGTTTGAAACCAGTTGGGGCAACAGAGCATGACCCTGTGTGTAATTTAAAACAAACAATGAGCCAAAGAAGATAATTATAAAATACTTTGAAATAAAACTTACGGGATGCACTGAAAGCCGTGCTTAAAGGGAAATCTATAGCTAAAAACACTTCTATTAAAAAGGAAGAAGCCTGGGCAACATGGTGAGACCTCGTCTCTACCAAAAACTCAGCCAGACATGGTAGCATGTGCTGGTAGTATCGCTTGAACCTGGGAGATCGAGGCTGCAGTGAAGCATGATTGTACCACTGCACTCCAGCCTGGGAGACAGAGCAAGATCCCATCTCTAAATGAATAAACAGGGCCAAGCATGGTGGCTCACACCTGTAATTCTAGCATTTTGGGTGGCTAGGGTGGGAGGATCGCTTGAGCCCAGGCGTTCCATACTAGCATGGGGAAGACCTCATCTCCACAAAAAAATAGAAAAACTAAAAAAAAAAGAACTAAAAGGCTGGGCGTGGTGGCTCACACCTCTAATCCCAGCACACTGGGAGACCGAGGGAGGTAGATCACGAGACCAGGGGTTCAAGACCAGCCTGACCAACATGGTGAAACCCCATCTCTACTAAAAATAGAAAAATTAGCGAGGCGTGGTGGTGGGAGCCTGTAGCAGGAGAATTGCTTGAACCCAGGAGGTGGAGGTTGCAGTGAGTCGAGATTGCGCCACTGCACTCCAGCCTGGGCAACAGAGCAAGACTCATCTCAAAAAAAAAAAAAAAAAAAAAAAACTAAAGCAGAAGGAAGGAAATAAATAATAAATGAAACCAAAAGTTGGTTCTGTATAAGGATCAATAAAATTGACAAATATTTAGCTCTACCTAAAGATCAAACAAATTGAAAAGCAAGAATACTGAACATACTAAAATCAGGAATAAAGATGAGACCTTACTATGGACCTCATTCTGGCAGAGTCTCATTCTGACACCCAGGCTGGAGTGCAGTGGCGCCATCTCAGCTCACTTGAACCTCACCCTCCTGAGTAGCTGGGACTACACGGACGCACCACCATGCCTGGCTAATTTTTCTATTTTTAGTAGAAACGGGGTTTTCCCATGTTGTCCAGGCTGGTCTCCAACTCCTGGGCTCAATCAATCCACCTGCCTTGGTCTCCCAAAGTGCTGGAATTACAAGCATGAGCCGCAATGCCTGGCCCCAGCTCATTCTCTAAGACCAGTATCACCTTGATATCAAAACGAAGCAAAGGAATCACAAAGAGAAAACTACAGACCAGTATTTCTTAGGAACATAGAATACCAGCAAACAGAATCCAGCAACATAAAAAAGGATTATATACCATGACCAAGTAAGATTTATCCCAGGAATGCATTAACATGCAAAACCAATTAATGTAACACAGCATCTGTACAGATCAGCCTTAACACGGCAGGCCTGAGACTGCTGCCCTAAGAACAGCCTGTGTGCAAGGTTCACCCTTGGCTGGCATCTGGGAACTTTTTTTTTTTTTTTTTTTTTGAGACGGAGTCTCACTCTGTTGCCCAGCCTGGAGTGCAGTGATGTGATCTTGGCTCACTGCAAGATCACTGTGAGTGATCAGCCTCCCAAGTAGCTGGGATTACAAGTGCGCACCACCACGCCCAGCTAATTTTTGTATTTTTAGTGGAGACGGGGTTTCGCTGTGTTGGCTAGGCTGGTCACGAACTCCTGACCTCAAGTGATCCACCCGCCTCGGACTCCTAAAGTGCTGGGATTACAGGCGTGAGCCACCACACCCAGCTGGCATCTGGGAACTTGACTGGTAAAGAGCTCCTATATGGATACGATACTATCCCCAAATAACAACTGCTCACTCTTTTCTGTACAAATCATGTGATATTTGCTGAACAATTGCTTTTCTTCTGAGCCTGGCATTTCGGTGACCATATTCAGTCATGCAGGCACAACGTACCTACATGAGCAAACCCCAATGAAAACCCTGGACTCCTAGGCTCAGGCAGGCTTCCCTGGTGGAGAACACTTTGCACATGTCACAGCTCGAGGCTGGAGGATTCAGCACATTCTGTGGGAGGGGACTCTGGGGGCTTATACCTGGTTTCCTCCGGCCCTCACCCCAAATGCATTTTCCTGTTACTAATTCTGCGTCGCATCTTTTCACCATAGTAAATCTCAGCCACTAGTATGATGGTAGGCTAAGTCCTCTAAGTCCTGTGAGTCCCTGAAGTGCAGTCACCAAGCCTAGTGTGTGATGGGGATGCCTGCAAACCAGATCAGTAGAGAAAAGGACAAAAACCGTGTGATCACTGAATAGACACAAAACATGTGACAACGTCCAACACCCTTTCATGATAAAAACATTCAACAAACTAGGAATAAAAGGAGCTTCTTCAACCTGATCAAGAGCATCCGTAAAAACCCCCACAAGCAGGCCAGGCGCGGGGGTTCACGCCTGTAATCCCAGTACTTTGGGAGGCCGAGGTGGGCGGATCACCTGAGGTCAGGCGTTCGAGACCAGCCTGGCCAACATAGTGAAACTCTGTCTCTGCTCAAAATACAAAAAATTAGCCAGGCGTGGTGGTGAGCACCTGTAATCCCAGCTACTTGGAAGGCTGAGGCAGGAGAATCACTTGAACCAGGGAGGTGGAGGTTGCAGTGAGCCAAGATCACGACATTGCACTCCAGCCTGGGCAACATAGTGAGATCCCGTCTCTACAAAAAAATTTAAAAATTAGTTGTGTGTGGTGGTACATGCCCAGCTACTTGGGAGGCTGAGATGGAAGGGTCACCTGAACCTGGGAGGTTGAGGCTGCAGTGAGCTGTGATCATGCATCTACACTCCAGCCCGGGGGACGGAGAGAGAACCTGTCTCAGAAATAAAAGTAGAGCACGACAGCTCCCGCCTGTCATCCCAGCACTTTGGGAGGCTGAGGCGGGCGGATCACCTGAGGTCAGGAATTCGAGACCAGCCTGGCTAACATGGAGAAACCCCGTCTCTACTAAAAATACAATAGCCAGGCGTGGTGGTGCGCACCTGTAATCCCAGCTACTCGGGAGGCTGAGGCAGGAGAATCGCTTGAAACTGGGAGGTGGAGGTTGTGGTGAGCCGAGATTGTGCCATTGCACTCCATCCAGCCTGGGTGACAAGAGCGAAACTCCGTCTCAAAAAAAAAAAAAAGATCACATACAATTATGTATAGTACCTAATATTTGTGATAATGATAATAAATAACTATGTTACTAGATTATTTACTATACTTTTTATCATTACTTTAGAATATACTCCTACTTATTTAAAAAGTCAACTGTAGGCCAGCCACAGCATTGGCTCACACCTATAATCCCAGCACTTTGGGAGGCCGAGGCAGGTGGATCACCTGAGGTCAGGAGTTCCAGACCAGCTTGGGAAACATGGTGAAACCCCGTCTCTACTAAAAATACAAAAATTAGCTAGGCATGGTGGCGCCAGCCTGTAATCCCAGCTAGTTGGGAGGCTGAGACGTGAGAATCGCTTAACCTGGGAGGTGGAGGTTGCAGTGAGCTGAGATGGTGCCACTGCCCTCCAGCCTGGGCCACAGAGTGAGACTCTGTCTCAAAAAAAAAAAAAAAAGTTAACTGTAAAACTGCCTCCGGCAGGTCCTTCAAGACTTTTTGGAGGTATCCAAAAGAAGGCACTGTCGTCATGGGAGATGACAGCTCTAAGTGTATTATTGCCCCTGAAGACCTTCCAGTGGGACAAGATGTGGAGGTGGAAGATGGTGACATGGATGACCCTGACCCTGTGCAGGCCTAGGATAGTGTGTGTCTTAGTTTTTAAGCAAAAAATTCAAATCCTTGGCCGGGCATGGTGGCTCACACCTGTAATCCCAGCACTTTGGGAGGCTGAGGTGGGTGGATCACTTGAGGTCAGGAGTTCAAAACCAGCCTGGCCAACGTGAAGAAACTCCATCTCTACTACTAAAAATACAAAAATTAGCCGGGTACAGTGGCTCACGCCTGTAATCCCAGCACTTTGGGAGGCCGAGGCAGGCGGATCACGAGGTCAGGAGATCGAGACCATCCTGGCCAACATGGCGAAGTCCTACCTCTACTAAAAATACAAAAATCAGCTGGGCGTGGTGGCGTGTGCCTGTAATCCCAGCTACTCGGGAGGCTGGGGTAGGAGAATCGCTTGAACCAGGGAGTTGGAGGTTGCAGTGAGCCGACATTCATGCCACTGCATTCCAGCCTGGTGGCAGAGCGAGACTCCATCTCAAAAAAAAAAAAAAAATTAGCCAGGCATGGTGGCACACACCTGTAATCCCAGCTATTCGGGAAGCTGAGGCTGCAGTGCACTCAGATTGTGGCACTGCTCTCCAGCCTGGAAGACTACATCTCAAAAAAAAAAAAAAAAAAATACTGTCTCAAAAAATTAAAATCCAACTTAAAAATTTAAAAATCCTTAAAAATAAAAGCACTTTGGGAGGCCGAGGTGGGCAGATCACGAGATCAGGAGATCAAGACCATCCTGGCTAACATGGTGAAATCCCATCTCTACTAAAAATACAAAAAATTAGCCGAGCGTGGTGGCAGGTGCCTGTAGTCCCAGTTACTCGGGAGGCTGAGGCAGGAGAATGGCGTGAACCTGGGAGGCAGAGCTTGCAGCGAGCCGAGATTGCGACACTGCACTCCAGCCTGGGCAACAGAGCGAGATGCCATGTCAAAAAATAAATAAATAAAAGCTTGTAGAATGAGGTTCTAAAGAAAATATTTTTGTACAGCTGTACAATGTATTTGTGTTTTAAACTGAGTGTAATTAAAAAAAGAAGCAAAAAGTTTAAACATCAAGTTACAGTAAGCTTAGGTTAATTTATTACTGAAGAAAGTGTTTAAAAATGAGTGTAGCCTGAGTGTTGTGCACAAAGTGTGCAGGACACACACTAATGCTTTAGGCCTCCACGTTCACTCACCCACCCACAGCAACTTCCCACCCTGCAAGCTCCATTCATAATTCATGCCCGTATAGGTGGGCTGTGCTTTTTTTTTTTTTTTTTTTTTTTTGAGATGGAGTCTCGCTCTGTCCCCCAGGCTGGACTGCAGTGGTGAGATCTCGGCTCGATGCAACCTCCGCCTCCCGGGTTCAAGCGATTCTCCTGCCTCAGCCCCCTGAGTAGCTCGGATTACAGGAGTGTGTCACCACACCTGGCTAATTTTTTGTATTTTTAGTAGAGATGGGGTTTCACCATGTTGGCCAGGCTGGTCTCGAACTCTTGACTTCAGGTGATCCACCTGCCTCGGCCTCCCAAAGTGCTGGGATTATAGGAGTGAGCCACTGTGCCTGGCCCAGAATTCTTACAACAATGAAAAGACAACCCAATTAACAAATGGCCAAAGGACCTGAATATATAGTTTCCCACAGAAGATTTGATTTCTGCGATGAATTCAAAGATATACAAATAGCCAATAGGGATAGATTCTCAACTTCATCAGTCTCAGGGAAATGCAAATCAAGACCACTGTGACATACCACTTCACACCCACTGGGATGGCTATTTAAAAAGACAGCTAACAAGTGTTAGTGAGGACATGGAGAAACTGGAACCCTCATACTCTCTTGGCAACGATGCAAAATGGCGCAGCCACTTTGGAAAACACTCTGGGAGTTCTTCATGTTCAACACAGAGTTACCCTATGACCCAGCAATTCCACTCCTAGGTATGTACCCAGGAGAACTGAAAACACATGTCCACACAAAAGTATACACAAATGTTCATATCAACATTATTTCTAATAGGCGAAAATTGAAAGCCCAAAATGTCCATCAATGAATGAAATGCAGTCTATTTATACGATGAAGTATTGTCCATAAAAAGGAACGAAGTACTGACGCATGCTACAATGAGGATGCACCTTGAAAACACCATCTTAAATGAAAGAAGCCAGTCACAAAGCACACAGAGTGTATGTAATTCTGTTCTTATGAAATGCCCAGAATAGGCACATTTAGAGAGACAGAAAGATTAGTGGCTGCCTGGGGCAAGGGAAGCTGAGGAGTGACACTAAGGATTTGGGGTTTCTTTTGGTAGGAGGTGAAATGTTCTAAATGTGATTGCAGTGATGGTTGTACAACTCTGAATTGTACACTTAACAACGGATTTTATGGGATGTGAATTATAGCTCAGTAGAGCTCTTAAAAAACAAAAATCCCAGCCAGGTACAGTGGCTCACGCCTGTAATGCCAGCACTTTGGGAGGCTGAGGCAGGCGGATCACCTGAGTTCAGGAGTTTGAGACCAGCCTGGCCAACATGGTGAAACCCCATCTCTACTAAAAATACAAAAAATTAGCTGGGCATGGTGGCACACACCTATAATTCCAGCTACTCATGAGGCTGAGGCAGGAGAATCGCTTGAACCTGGGAGGTAGAGACTGCAGTGAGCAGAGATTGTGCCATTGCACTCCAGCTTGGGCAACAAGAGCAAAACTCTATCTCAAAAAAAAAAAAAAAATCCCTTACAGTACTAAAACAGAACCTGATCACATGAGTTCAGGAGTTCAAGACCAGCTTGAGCAACACAGGGAGAACCCCATCTCTACAAAATAAAAATTTTTTTTAATTAGCCAGACGTGGTGGTGTGCACCTGTGGTCCCAGCTACTTGGGAGGCTGAGGTGGGAGGATCACTGGAGCCCAGGAGTTCGAGGCTGCAGTGAGCTGTGATGGCACCAATGCACTCCAGCCTGGGTGACAGAGTGAGACCATATCTCAAAAAAGAAAATTAATTAAAGGAGAACTTTGTGTTTCTTGATGAAGAACCTTGAGGCTTGGGTGTGATGGCCTGTGGCTTCTAGGGCAGGAATTGAAACTTTTTGGAAGTGTTGGGTGGTTCTCCCCCAAACATGCTGGTGTGGGAAGCAGGGAATTCCCCAAGTGTGTGTCACAAAGCAACCTCATGTTGTAAAGGAATCGATATGGATGGATGGATGTGTGTGTAAAAATGATCAGCCAGGCGAGGTGGCTCATGCCTGTAATCCCAGCACTTTGGTAGGCGGAGGTGGGTGGATCACCTGAGGTCAGAAGATCGAGACCATCCTGGCCAACATGGTGAAACCCTGTCTCTAATAAAATACAAAAAAAAAAAAAAATTAGCTGAGCATGATGGCATGCACCTGTAGTCCCAGCTACTCAGGAGGCTGAGGTAGGAGAATCACTTGAACCCAGGAGGCGGGGGGTGCAGTTAGCCGAGATCGCACCACTGCACTCCAGCCTGGCAACAGAGTAAGACTCCATCTCAAAAAAAAAAAAAAAAAAAAAAAAAATTAGCTGGCCAGGTGTGGTGGCTCACGCCTGTAATCCCAGCACTTTGGGAGGCCAAGGTGGGTGCATGACTTGAGGTCAGGAGTTCGAGACCAGCCTTACTAACATGGCAAGACCCCGTCTCTACTAAAAATACAAAAAATTAGCTGGGTTTGATTGTAGGTGCCTATAATCCCAGCTACCTGGGAGGCCGAGGTGGGAGAATTGCTTGAACCTGGGAAACTGAGGTTGCAGTGAGCCGAGATCATGCCACTGCACTCCAGCCTGGGTGACAGAGCAAGATTCCGTCTCAAAAATAAATGTTCTAGACTGTGGCATCCCCAGGAAAAAGGATTCCAGGAATCCTGAAGTTTCTGTGTTATCTATTTCCACCATGTTTTGATGTGTGCAATGAACATGTGTCTCTTTGTAATTAGGGACATCAAAGACGTCAGACTGGATGGCGAGTCCCAGTGAGGCGATGTGGGCAGAGGAGCTCTGAGCCGCCCACCCAAGGTGGCTTCACATCCACACAGGCACTTCCCATCCACTTAGGTTTGGCTTAGCAGAAACTTCTTTTCATTCTTCCAAAGCATCGATGGTCTTCGCGTCTCCTCAGGAGGTCTCCCAGGAGGAATTCTTGGATGGTGTCCTCGTGTCGGCGGAGAACAGTGCTCAGAGCTGGCGCTTGCAGATGCAGCTGTCGTGGGGCAGGGCGGTGGCACCTTCCTGACCTTTGGAAGACATGACAAAGCTGCCTGGATACGGACGCCCCTGCTGTACGGCCACAGCACCCCTGGGTTTGCAGAGCACGCAGCCTTCCTAGGGCTTTCCACCTGGCGAGGCCCCGCTCTGCTCAGCACGGTGCAAAGTGAATGCCGCTGTCTTGGAGCCTGGGCACGTTTGGGGAAGTTCCTGCTTCAAACTGAGCTGCCCCGCAAAGGCCAGGTCAACCCACACCGATCTTTTCTGGACAGGTGCTGGGTAGGCCTTCCTGGTCTCTGGCCGCCTGCTGCCAGGGTGTGGCCATCCCCAGCAACCGGAGCCGGCCAAACCAGAGGCCTCGCTCCGCGCTCCACACTTTGCTTTCTGTGCTCCTTCCAAGTTAAATTAAACCCCCTCTCCACAATTCCCACGGCAGACGTCACTCCTCGAGATGGGAGCCAGCCCAGGGGTCAGCAGGAGCCAGTGCTGGGCACACGTGCCCTGGCTGAGGCCAGCGGCATCCTGGGTGGCTCAGGTCCATCCTGGGCAGCAAAAGCGTGTCCCCTTCTGTCAGACAGCTTCACAGAGTGTGGCTTCACCAGTCAGAGGGAGCAGTCCGGAGAGGCAAGATGACCCCACCGGGACTGCAAAGCCTCCTGCTTACTAACAAGGACCTGTCCGCAGCCGCGAGGTCCTTCACTCCCACCCTGTAATTGTAGGGGGAGTGCCAGCAACAGGCCTGTCCCCTGGCAAGTTGGCCATGGAGCCCACCATGCACTGCCAGGCTGTGACAGCCTGGGCACCCCTGCTTCTCCTCTGCTTATGCGGTTCCCCCAATAAATCCTATTTTCCATCTCACCGTGTGGAGCTGGGATTTGTTCACATCCCTCTTGCAGCAACAGTTGGCCGCCGTGAAACCACACTCCGTCACATCTCCATGCCAGTGCCCAGGGGGAGACCCCTCCCCATGCCTGGGCTGTTACAGTCACCTGGCCCAGACGTAACCTGGACCAAGAGTGGACGGAGACACCTGGAGTTGGGGCCTCTGGAAGCGCTGCTGAGGGGCCGGCTGCAGCCTGTGGCTTCTCCCAGGCCCGGATATGGCAGGACATTTGCGTCGTGTTGCTGGAAGAGGCAGGATGCTCTGTTCTCGCCATTAGCCTGCGTTACCCCTAGACTCATCTGCATAAGCCTGGGCAAGTGGCACCCCTGGGCTAAGGGCAGACTTGCCCACCTGTCCATCCTTTGCCTATGGCAGAGGACACACAACACAGTGGCTGCGCTTTGGGCAGTGTTCTTGGCCCTGAAGCATCCTGCCCCGAGGCTGACCGAACTGCCCCCAGCTGCACTCATGGCCAAGGCTACAGACCCAGTACTCCAATCCCGACTCCCACTGTGTGGTCCAAGTGTGCACGCCCACAGGAGGCAGCCATGCCCGAGGAAGGTACTTGCTGAAAGATGGTCCAGTTCATGCCGCCACCAGCTGGACCTCTGATCAGGCCCCCTGCAGAAGGGGAAGCTCCCCACGTGCCCAAGATACGAGAGAAACGCCCGGGTCACAGCAGCCTGAGTCACTGCAGCCTCTGCTACCTGCCAAGCCTGCGCCCTCCACCTGTGGGCTCCTTGCCTCTGTGATGGGGCCTCCACGGCCAGCATCTTCCCGCCATGGTCACATGATGCCATGCCCTGCTCTGGGCACCCCTAAGCGGGTATGAGGTGAATCAGAGGAAGAATATCAGCTTCTCTTCCCTTCTGGACATTTGCGTCATTGACCGGGACTGGCCCACTCTTCCTCTGCCTCACGCCTGCTTTGACCTTAGAAGACAGACGGCAGCCCCCGTTGCTGGGCTGAGATTCTCCAATGGACGTGAATTTGGATGATGCTGTTGCCTTGGGTGGCTTCATGGCCACCAACCCGCACCCTGGTGGCCACTCAGCCATGACAAGGGCCTGACAGCCACTAAGTGAGCTTCAGAGCCTTCCCCTTGGAAAGTTCCAGGGCCACCAGATGTCGCCTGCCCAGTCACTGTCACAGAGTTAAAGTGTGCGGGTGAACGCTGGCCGCAGAGCGTGCAGCCCAGCAGCAGCTCAGCGGGGCAGCTCCTGCTTCCAGCCCTGCCTCTGCTGGTGCTTCGCCCACAAACCCTGCCGTATGACATTTGCACCACATGGTGTGTGTCTGTGCCCTTTGACATGACAGTGCCAACAACATCTCATGAAATTTAAAATAAATCCCCAAGGCATCAGAAACGTATCAACTAAGAACTCTAAGTTTGAAAATGGGGGTGGGGCAGTGGCCGGTTCTGGGAGCCCCTGGCCCCCCGGGACCTGACCCACAGTCATAAGGTGGGCCCCATTCCCCAGTGGTCCCAGCCTAGCCTCCTGTCCCACCTCCTCTGCCAAGACAGAGTGGCACAGGACCCCTGTCGCTCAGGCCAGCAGGTGTGTCTCTGAGCTGGCCGTGGGCACTGACCGCCCTCCCAGGTCCCCTCCAGTGCTAGCTCCTCTGGCTTCCCCTCCCAGCCCCCTTCGTGAGCGCCTTGATCCAGCCCAACCTTGGAGTGGGGGTTGGTGATTTGGGGGCTGGACCTCAGCCCTCTTCGGCTCTGCCACATTTGGGGTTCACGGTTTGTCAGCCCTCCCTTCTGCAAATGAGACCTGGACGTCATGTCCAGCTGCCTCCTGGGCCCTGCCCAGCATCTCCCATGAGCACCATGCAGCACAGGTGGCAGAGGGGATTGTCCTCCATCCTCTTGTCTGAGGGAGGAGACCACGAATGAGTGAGACAGTCATCCTCGCTGCCTTGCCTGTCCTGTGTCCCATCAGTCATCAGGGCCGGCCACTGCCTGCTTTGTCTTTTTTTTTTTTTTTTTTTAAGATGGAGTCTCGCTGTGTCGCCCAGGCTGGAATGCAATGGCGTGATCTCAGCTCATTGCAACCTCCACCTCCCTGGTTCAAGCGATTCACCTGCCTCAGCCTCCCGAGTAGATGGGACTACAGGCGCACGCCACGATGTCCAGCTAATTTTTTTGTATTCTTAGTAGAGACGGGATTTCACTGTGTTGGCCAGGATGGTCTTGATCTCTTGACCTCGTAATCCACCCGCCTCGGCCTCCCAAAGTGCTGGGATGACAGGTGTGAGCCACAGAGCCTGGCCCATCAATGGCTTTTAATAAGTTCATAGGGTTGTACATCCATCACAACTATCTCATTCCAGAACATTATCATCACCCTGAAAGGCAGCCCCTTCCCCATTAGCATTTCCTCTCCTCTGCCTGTTTTTCTTTATTTTTTTTAGTTTTATTTTTTTTGAGACAGTCTCACTCTGCTGCCCAGGTTGGAGTTCAGTGGTGTGATCTTGGCTCACTGCAACCTCCACTTCCTGGGTTCAAGCAATTATCTTGCCTCAGCCTCCTGAATAGCTGGGATTACAGGTGTGTACTAGCACACCCAGCTAATTTTTGAACTTTTGGTAGAGGAAGGGTTTCAAAATGTTGGCCAGGCTAGTCTTTAACTCCTGGGCTCAAGCAAACTGCCCCCCTCAACCTCCCAAAGTGCTGGGATAACAGGTGTGAGCCACGACACCCAGTCCCTCTGTCTGTTTCCTTCCCTCGTGTGCTAAGGGGCTGATGGGGCCCCTTTCTCTAGAGTGTAATGCTGAGAGGATCTGGAGAATCCGGGGAAGGCACTAGGACAGCAAAGGAGACCCTTTCCTGGGTCCCCGTATTCATAAACATTCCCATCCCTCAGCCCCTCACTCACGCAGGGCACAGCCACTGGCAGGTATGACCACAGCAGTCTCCAAGCCTGTCATCCCTCAGCCCCTCACTCACGCAGGGCACAGCCACTGGCAGGTGTGCCCACAGCAGTCTCCAAGCCTGTCATCCCTCAGGCCCTCACTCACGCAGGGCACAGCCACTGGGAGGTGTGCCCACAGCAGTCTCCAAGTCTGTCATCCCTCAGCCCCTCACTCACGCAGGGCACAGCCACTGGCAGGTGTGCCCACAGCAGTCTCCAAGCCTGTCATCCCTCAGCCCCTCACTCACGCAGGGCACAGCCACTGGCAGGTGTGCCCACAGCAGTCTCCAAGCCTGTCATCCCTCAGGCCCTCACTCACGCAGGGCACAGCCACTGGGTGGTGTGCCCACAGCAGTCTCCAAGCCTGTCATCCCTCAGCCCCTCACTCACGCAGGGCACAGCCACTGGCAGGTGTGCACAGCAGTCTCCAAGCCTGTCATCCCTCAGCCCCTCACTCACACAGGGCACAGCCACTGGCAGCTGTGCACAGCAGTCTCCAAGCCTGTCATCCCTCAGCCCCTCACTCACGCAGGGCACAGCCACTGGCAGGTGTGCCCACAGCAGTCTCCAAGCCTGTCATCCCTCAGCCCCTGACTCACCCAGGGCACAGCCACTGGCAGGTTTCACCACAGCAGTCTCCAAGCCTGTCATCCCTCAGCCCCTCACTCACGCAGGGCACAGCCACTGGCAGGTGTGCCCACAGCAGTCTCCAAGCCTGTCATCCCTCAGCCCCGCACTCACACAGGGCACAGCCACTGGCAGGTGTGCCCACAGCAGTCTCCAAGCCTATCATCCCTCAGCCCCTGACTCACCCAGGGCACAGCCACTGGCAGGTTTCACCACAGCAGTCTCCAAGCCTGTCATCCCTCAGCCCCTCACTCACGCAGGGCACAGCCACTGCAGGTGTGCCCACAGCAGTCTCCAAGCCTATCATCCCTCAGCCCCGCACTCACACAGGGCACAGCCACTGGCAGGTGTGCCCACAGCAGTCTCCAAGCCTGTCATCCCTCAGCCCCGCACTCACACAGGGCACAGCCACTGGCAGGTGTGCCCACAGCAGTCTCCAAGCCTATCATCCCTCAGCCCCTGACTCACCCAGGGCACAGCCACTGGCAGGTGTGCACAGCAGTCTCCAAGCCTGTCATCCCTCAGCCCCTGACTCACCCAGGGCACAGCCACTGGCAGGTGTGCACAGCAGTCTCCAAGCCTGTCATCCCTCAGCCCCACACTCACGCAGGGCACAGCCACTGGCAGGTTTGACCACAGCAGTCTCCAAGCCTGTCATCCCTCAGCCCCTCACTCACGCAGGGCACAGCCACTGGCAGGTGTGCACAGCAGTCTCCAAGCCTGTCATCCCTCAGCCCCTCACTCACGCAGGGCACAGCCACTGGCAGCTGTGCACAGCAGGCTCCAAGCCTGTCATCCCTCAGCCCCTCACTCACGCAGGGCACAGCCACTGGCAGGTGTGCCCACAGCAGTCTCCAAGCCTGTCATCCCTCAGCCCCTCACTCACGCAAGACACAGCCACTGGCAGGTGTGACCACAGCACTCTCCAAGCCTGTCATCCCTCAGCCCCTTACGCACGCAGGGCACAGCCACTGGCATGTGTGCACAGCCGACTCCAAGCCTGTCATCCCTCAGCCCCTGACTCACCCAGGGCACAGCCACTGACAGGTGTGCACAGCAGTCTCCAAGCCTGTCATCCCTCAGCCCTGCACTCACGGAGGGCACAGCCACTGGCAGGTTTCACCACAGCAGTCTCCAAGCCTGTCATCCCTCAGCCCCTCACTCACGCAGGGCACAGCCACTGGCAGGTGTGCCCACAGCAGTCTCCAAGCCTGTCATCCCTCAGCCCCTCACTCACGCAGGGCACAGCCACTGGCAGGTGTGCCCACAGCAGTCTCCAAGCCTGTCATCCCTCAGCCCCTCACTCACGCAGGGCACAGCCACTGGCAGGTGTGCCCACAGCAGTCTCCAAGCCTGTCATCCCTCAGCCCCTCACGCAGGGCACAGCCACTGGCAGGTGTGACCACAGCAGTCTCCAAGCCTGTCATCCCTCAGCCCCTCACTCACGCAGGGCACAGCCACTGGCAGGTGTGACCACAGCAGTCTCCAAGCCTGTCATCCCTCAGGCCCTCACTCACGCAGGGCACAGCCACTGGCAGGTGTGCACAGCAGTCTCCAAGCCTGTCATCCCTCAGCCCCTCACTCACGCAGGGCACAGCCACTGGCAGGTGTGCACAGCAGGCTCCAAGCCTGCCATCCCTCAGCCCCTCACTCACGCAGGGCACAGCCACTGGCAGGTGTGCACAGCAGTCTCCAAGCCTGTCATCCCTCAGCCCCGCAGTCACCCAGGGCACAGCCACTGGCAGGTGTGCACAGCAGTCTCCAAGCCTGTCTCCCGCCTGCATTGTCCCTCTGCAAAACCCGGCCCCATCACAGCTCAGCGAGAATAGGATGAGCTCAGCGCACACACCAGCACACACACCTGCCCAGGCACACTTTCCCTGGAGTCCTTTTTGAAACAGTCTCACTCTGTCACCCAGGCTGGAGTGCAGTGATGCCACCTTGGCTCACTGCAGCCTCGAACTGCTGAGCTCAAGCAATCCTCCCACCTCAGCTTTCCAAATAGCTGGGAGCACAGGTGTGCACCACCACACCCGGGTAGTTTTTTAATTTTTTTTTTTTTTTCTTTGAAGCAGAGTTTCACTCTTGCTGCCCAGGCTAGAATGTGGTGGTGTGATCTTGGCTCACTGCAACCTCCACCTCCCAGGTTCAAGCGATTCTCCTGCCTCAGCCTTCCAAGTAGATGGGATTACAGGCATGTGCTGCCACCACCCCTGGCTAATTTTGTAGTTTTTTTTTTTTTTTTTTTTTTTTTTTTATAGAGACAGGGTTTCACCATGTTGGTCAGGCTGGTCTTGAACTCCTGACCTCAGGTGATCCGCCCGCCTCGACCTCACAAAGTGCTGGGATAACAGGTATGAGCCATGGCCTAATTTTTTAATTTTTTGTGGAGACAGAGTCTCTCTACGTTGCCCAGGCTGGTTTCAAACTCCTGAGCTCAAAAGATCCACCGCCTCAGCCTCCCAAAGTGGTGGGATTACAGGTGTGAGCCACCGCTCCTGGCTCTAAAAATGCAAATCGAAGCGCATAACACCTGCCCCAGGTGTACTCGCCCTGTTTTTCGCATCAGGTGCGACTACCTGGTTCAAGGACCAGAAGCCAGACGTACCCAAGGGGGTTCTCAGGAGACCAATGGTATGAGAGTCCCTGGCCTCAGGCTGCTAGCACCAGCCACGGTTGCCTCCAGATATCCGTTCCACCGGCCCTCCAGCCACCTGCTCTGCTTCCCGGCCTGCGTGGCCAACAGAACACATCCGGCTGCCCAGGAAGGAGACCAATCACCCCCGTCACCATTCTGAAGCCCCAGAGGAATAGGCCCAGCTGGAGGCACTTAACCATAGCCGGGGCCACTTCATGCACAGGGCCTACCAGGCCCCCACTGACGAGGAGGGCGTTGGGCCTGAGCGGGCTGTCATTGCAGCCTTTGGGAGTCCACACCCTGCCTAATGAGCCTCGCCCCTCACCACCCCCCATCCTGCCAGCCCCTCTGCGCTCCAGCACACAATTGCTGCAGAACAAATCACTAGAAATTTATCATCTCGAAACAACACCCACTTACCTCATGGCTTCTGTGTGGCAGGAGTCCGGGGAGGGGACTGCTGAACCTCTGCTCAGGGTCTCACAGGCTGCACTCAAGGTGTCAGCCAGGGCTGGGATCTCAACCAAGGCGCGAGGTCCCCTCCTGAGCGCATGCCGTTGTGTGCAGAATCTTTCTCGCAGCTGTGGAGCCGATGGCCATATGCTTCTTTGGCATCAGGAGGGGGCGGCTCTGTGGCTTCCAGCCTCTTAAAGGTTGCACCTGAGCTAGCCAGGCTCGGCCAGATCAACCTCCCTTCTGATTAACGCCAAGTCACCTGATTAGAAACCCCAGTCACACCTGCAGAAATCCCGTCACAGCAACACCACGGGAGAAGTAGAAAGAAAAAAAGTAAAAAGTCCTTCCACCAGTGCCACAGAACAATCCAATCACAGGAGAGGTGGCCCATACTCCAGGGAGGGGGTCATGGAGCACAGAGACACCGAGGGGGGATCCTGGGGCCACCTCAGAATCCCGCCGGCCACAGCTCCCAGCCCACCGCTCACTAATCACCAAACTCCCTCCCTGACCTGGGAGGGGCGCCACACAGGGAAGCGGTGTTGGGGGCCCGCCTGTGGAAGTGCCTTGGCTCGGAGGGACCCCACTGGGCTGTGCCCCTGCCAGCAGTGTGGTTCCAGACAAGTCCCTGTGGGCCCCACCCTCCCCTGTACTGCCCAGTCTAAGGCAGGAAGCCTCGAGGGCTGTGTGGGGTGCCCAAGTGGCCCTTCCTGGGGTCCTGAGAAGAGGCCCGCCTGGACCTCACAGATCTGCTGGGGAGGCGGGGGTCATGGGAAAGCCCCCGGGGGGCAGGCCAGGGACCAAGCCGTGTCCCCTGTGAGGCCCGAGGACAGCATGGGATGCCAGGACCCAGAGGCCCCCACCTGCTTGGTGCTGCCCAGCCCTCTCCTCACCTGTTCCGGCCCCCACCAGCCCCTGGCTTGCCTTTGAGGTGCCCATCCACCCCTGCGGGGGGGTGGGGGTGCCGCGCAGCAGGGAGGAACGGCCTCTGCTGTCTCCCTCGGTGTCTCCCGGAAAGATCCCAAGCCCCAGGCCCGGGAGGGGCCGCCTCTGCCCAGTCCCTCCCTCCTCCACGCCTGACACCTGTGGGGCCAGTGCAGGAGCCCCACCTGTGTCTACACCGCCCTCCCCTTCTGGATTCCCTGTCACTCAGGCAACAGGAACAGTTGTTCTGAGCACTTGTCATGTTCGAGGCAAATACTCCTCCCTTCTATGAAGCAATGTGGGGTGGGGGTCCTCCTTCTGTCCGAAGCTGAGGGCCCTTCTAATGCCCGTCAAGCCCTCGAGGTGGGGATGGCGGGGTAGGCAGCTAGGAGGGACTGGGCCCCGCTGAGGGGGCTTCCAGTCACCCCTCATTCAGACTGTGTGGAGACCAGCTGCGGCCTTCCTGGGGACAGGACACCCCCAGCCCTGCCAGCGAGTGAGCCCTCACCGGGCCTGCAGGCCCGAGGCAGGGGGAGCCGGGGAGTGGGGGGAGCCGCTGAAAGTCCGGCGGGTGGGCACTGCTTTTTAGGCAGCAGCAGGTCAAAGTCAGAAGGGTGAGGGTGGCCAGGACTCTGAGGGCAATGAGGGTCCCCAGGACATGCGAAGCCCCGCATCTGCCATGGTGCTGGGGCATGAGCCAGTGGAGGAGGGGGTGGGCGGGGTTGGGCAGGCGGCTCACCTCCTTGTTCCGCCTTCCAGGAACCAGGTCATGGTCGTCCTCACTTGTTGGGAAGGGTGGGACTGGCTCTGCTCGCCCCCACACCAGCCCCCAGACCAGCTAAGGCTCTTGGTCTCTCACCTTCCAGGGGTCCCGTGCCCCCACACCCCACTCAGGCCGTGCACCACTGACCAGGCCTGGCCCTACCTGTGGACAGCCTCCCTCCCCAGGGTGCAGGAAGGGGCCTCTCTCCAGGGAAAGTGAAGCCTCAACCTGAGCGGGAGGAACAGGAAGAAAGGGCTTGGCTCACCCGCCCCCAGCCCCTGGAGCTGCCCGTGTGGGCCCCTTCCTGCCCCTGTGCAACAACACAGTGAGCTGTTCGGACAGACAGACAGACAGACAGACAGACAGACTCCTGCATTCAGACAGAGCCCCAGCCCAGCCAGGGCAGGGCAGCTTCCAGCAACTCATGCAGACATTTTGGAGGCCGAGGCTGCTAGTGCCCCCGCAGCCATTCTGAGCCGACTGGCCTGGGGCCCAAATGAAGCCAGCCAGCCCTGGGCGCTCCCGGACCCTGCCAGCCTTGGGGTCCTCATTTGAGAAGGGCGGGTCCTGCAGGCCAAGCCACTGAGGTGACAGCCAGTCATCCAGCATCCCCATGGGAAAACCCCTTCAAATCTACCCAGGAGCTCAAGGGCTGAGTTGAACTCTGAGTTTCCAAATCAGGGCCCCTCCCTGGCTCTGTCCACGCTGGTGACCAGAGCATCTAGGACAAGCCGGCAGCAAGTGACCCCATCCCACCGAAATAAGCCTGGCTTTGGTCATCTCGCCCCCTGCTGTGTCCCGCTGTCACCCATTCCTCAGGTGGTGGGGGAGGCGCAGAGGAACCAGGCAGCTCAGGAGGCAATGGTGGGCGGGGCAGACAGCAGGCTGGAGGGGTGGAGATCAAGGAATGCTTCTCAGAGGAGGCAGCTCTGAGCTCCGCAGCACGAATTTATTAAGTGAAGATGTAGGGAGAAGCACATCAGGCCGAGGGAACCGCAGTACAGCAGCCCAGAGCCGAGAAAGGACCAGACCTGGGGAACCGGGAGGATCTCATGCTGGGGTGTGGGGGATGTGGTGGGGGTGAGGTCAGGGAGGGAGGCATGAGCCAGCCCAGGCAGCACCCTGAAGTGTTCTGAGAGCTTCCAGAGCATTCTTTTTTTTTCCCCCCCCCCTGCTCCCTCACCCAGCCTGGAGTGCAGTGGCGCGATCTTGGCTCACTGCAATCTCCGCCTCCCAGGGTCAAGTGATTCTTTTGCCTCAGCCTCTTAAGTAGATGGGATTACAGGCATGTGTCACCAGGTCCAGCTAATTTTCGCATTTTTAGTAGAGATGGGGTTTCACCATGTTGGCCAGGCTGGTCTCGAACTCCTGACCTCAAGTGATCCACCCACCTCGGCCTCCCAAAGTGCTGGGGTTACAGGTGTGAGCCACTGAGCCTGGCCAGTTTCCAGAGGATTCTTATCAGACCAGAGACACAATCTGATTTAATGTTTAATGACTCTCCAGTCATGTATCTGATAGTTCAGTGTTTAATTACTAGAGAAAAGACTGGTTGCTGGCAAGGATGGCAAAGGGTGAGTGTGAGGAGTTAGACGTCAATCGGGTGAGCAGTTGTCCAGGCAAGAGCAGGAGGTGCCAGCCAGGGTGTAAAAGAGACCAGAGATTGTTAAGAGATGTTACACGTTAAGTTGTGTCCTCTAAAATTTACATGTTGAGACCAGGTGCAGTGGCTCACGCCTGTGATGCCAGCACTTTGGGAGGCCAAGACAAGTGGATGACCTGAGGTTGGGAGTTCGAGACCAGCCTGGCCAACATGGCGAAACCCCGTCTCTACTAAAAATACAAAAACTAGCCGGATGTGGTGGCAGGTACCTGTGATCCCACCTTCTCGGGAGGCTGAGGCAGGAGAATCACTTGAACCCAGGAGGCGGAGGTTGTACTGAGCCCAGATGGCACCATTGCCCTTCAGCCCGGGTGACAGAGCGAGACTCTGTCTCAAAAAAAAAAAAAATATATATATACATAAAATATATATATACATAAAAATAAATAAATAAAATTCACATGTGGAGGCCAGGCGTGGTGGCTCACGCCTGTAATCCCAGCACTTTGGGAGGCTGAGGCAGGCAGATCGCTTGAGCCCAGCAGTTCAAGACCAGCCTGGGCAACATAGCGAAACCCCATTTAAAATAAAAAAATAGGGGCCGGGCACAGTGGCTCAAGCCTGTAATCCCAGCACTTTGGGAGGACGAGGTGGGTGGATCACAAGGTCAGGAGTTTGAGACCAGCCTGGCCAACACAGTGAAACACCATCTCTACTAAAACTACAAAAAATTAGCTGGGCGTGGTGCTAGATGCCTATAACCCCAGAAACTTTGGAGGCTGAGGCAGGATAACCGCTTGAACCCGGGAGGCGGAGGTTGCAGTGAGCCCAGATCACACCACTGCGCTCCAGCCTGGGCCATAGTGCAAGACTCCGTCTCAAAAATAAATTAATTAATTGAATAAAATAAAAAAATAAGGCCGGGCATGGTGGCTCATGCCTGTAATCCCAGCACTCTGGGAGGCCGAGGTGGGTGGATCACCTGAGGTCAGGAGTTCAAGACCAGCCTGGCCAATATGGTAAAACCCTATCTCTACTAAAAATACAGAAAAGTAGCCGGGTGTGGTGGTAGACGCCTGTAATTCCAGCTACTCAGGAGGCTGAGGCAGGAGATTCTCTTGAACCCAAGAGGTAGAGGTTGCAGTGAGCGGAGATCATGCCATTGCACTCCAGACTGGCCAACAAGAGCGAAACTCCATCTCAAAAATAAATAAATAAGCTGGCCGGGCGCAGTGGCTCACACCTGTAATCCCAGCACTTTGGGAGGCTGAGGCAGGTGGATCACGAGGTCAGGAGTTCAAGACCAGCCTGGCCAAGATGGTGAAACCCTGTCCCTACTAAATATACAAAATTAGCCGGGTGTGGTGGCACATGTCTGTAATCCCAGCTACTCGGGAGGCTGAGGCAGAGAAGTGTTTGAACCTGGGAGGCGGAGGTCGCAGTGAGCCGAGATCATGCCACTGCATTCCAGCCTGGGTGACAGAGCGATTCTACATCTCAAAAAAAAAAAAAAAAAAAAAAAATAGCTGAATGTGGCAGCACGCCCCTGTGGTCCTGGCTACTTGGAAGGCTGAGGTGAGAGAATCGCTTGAGGCCAGGAGACTGAGGCTGCAGTGAGCCATGATCACACCACTGCATTCCAGCCTGGGCGACACAGCAAGACTCTATCTCAAAATAAAAAAAAAAGAAAAGAAATAAAAGGTGACAGGGCAGGGCTGGAATTTGGACACAGAGCTGCACACATGAAGAACACCGTGTGAAGATGAAGGCAGTTAGAGTGAGGCTTCCACAACCAAGGAAGGCAACACAGAAGAAAAGAGTGGGATGGGCAAGGGAGGAGGGACTGGGCCAGGTGCCGTACCCGGCAAGCCCCCGGTCTTGGTGACTTAACCCACAGATGTTTGTTTTTCAGTCATTCAGAGATTTGTGCCGAGACTTCCCGTTGGCAGGCACCTTCCACCAGGTCACTCGGGGATCCAGCTCCTTCCACCCTCCCCTAGGTATCCCCTCCGCTCAGTTGGTGAATGGAGAAGAGAGAAGCTGAGGCTGTGGCAGGCCAGACCTGGCAGGGACTTTCCAGGGATCCTGTGAAAGTGTTCCAGCCCGATATGGTGTGGCTCACACCTGTCATCCTAGCACTTTGGGAGGCCAAGGTGGTGGCTCACTCAAGCTCAGGAGTTCCAGACCATCCTGGGCAACATCGGTAGACTCTGTCTCTATTTATTTATTTGTTTATTTATTTTTATTTTTGTTTTTTTGAGATGGAGTTTTGCTCGTCACCCAGGTTGGAATGCAATGGTGCCATCTCGGCTCACTGCAACCTCTGCCTGCCGGGTTCAAAAGATTCTCCTGCCTCAGCCTCGCGAGTAGCTGGGATTACAGGCATGCACCACCATACCCAGCTGTTTGTATTTTTAGTAGAGACGGGGTTTCACCATGTTGGCCAGGCTGGTCTCAAACTCCTGACCTCATGATCTGCCCACCTCGGCCTCCCAAAGTGCTGGGATTACAGGTGTGAGCCACTGCACCCAACCAAGAATGAACCAACCTACCCACCCACCCACCCACCCTCCTTCCTTCCTTCCTTCCTTCCTTCCTTCCTTCCTTCCTTCCATCTTTGAGACGGAGTTTCGCGCTTGTTGCCCAGGCTGGAGTGCAATGGCACGATCTCGGCTGACCGCAACCTCTGCCTCCTGGGCTCAAGCGATTCTCATGCCTCAGCCCCTTAAGTAGCTGGGATTACAGGCATGAGCCACCACGTCCGGCTAATTTTGTATTTTCAGTAGAGATGCGGTTTCTCCATGTTGGTCAGGCTGGTCTTGAACTCCCAACCTTAGGTGATCCGCCTGCCTCAGCCTCCCAAAGTGCTGGGATTACAGGCGTGAGCCGCCGTGCCCGGCCCAAGAGCCACATTTCTAACAAGCTCCCTAGTAATAACGGCGCTGGTCCAGGGTCCGAACTTTGAGTACTGAGAGGTGTCACTCCTGCTATTCCCCTGCTAGCCACACCTCATGTAGGGGAAGTGGGGAAATGAGTCTAGTGTTTGTGCAGGAGCTGGAGGAACTGGGATCAGTAAACACAGGTAGGGAGTGCACCTAGGAAGCAGGCAGGAGGAACACAGCTGTCCCAGGAAGGGGGACAGGACAAAGTATCATTGCTGCTGAGGATGGGTGAGGTTACAACTGGGACTTGCGACCCCTCAGCAGGGGCCTCTTTCTGAACTCCTGGGGAGGCCCCGAAAGATCCCCCAGGGCTGCTCTCAGGGTCTCAGAGGGGCCCACGAACCCCTACCCCACCCATTCCTTATCCAGCTGTCACCCAGGAGAGGTGGTCCACTGACCCACCGCCCTCTTGAAGACAGAGTGTGGAGGTGAGGCCTGGCCTGGTTCATCTCTCCCAGGGCCTCCCCAGCGGCCTCCAGGGGGACCCCCTGCCCACAGACTTCTGGGGCTTCCTTTTGCCTTGGTGGCCCTGATGTGCCTCTGCCATGAGGAGTGGGCCCCAGATGGAACACTGTCCCCACCACAGAGATGAGAAAAAGGAAGGAAAGGCCGGGCAAGGTGGCTCACGCTTGTGATCCCAGCACTATGGGAGTCCGAGGGAGGCAGATCACCTGAGGTCAGGAGTTCCAGACCAACCTGGCCAACATGGCAAAACCCCATCTCAAGATTGCAGTGAACCGAGATGGCACCAATGCACGCCAGCCTGGGAGACAAGACAGCGACTCTGTCTAAAAAAAAAAAAAAAAAAAAAAAAGTCTCTACTAAAAATTCAAAAATTAGCCAGGCGTGGCGGCGCCCACCTGTAATCCTAGCACTTTCATAGGCCGAGTTGGGGGGGGGGGGGGGCGGATCACCTGAGGTCATGAGTTCGAGACCAGCCTGGCCAACATGGCAAAACCCCGTCTCTACTAAAAATACCAAAATTAGCCAGGTGTGGTGGCACCCACCTGCAATCCCAGCTATTCGGGAGGCTAAGGCAGGAGAATTGCTTGAACCCAGGAAGCAGAGGTTGCAGTGAGCCAAGATCGCGCCACTGCATTCCAGCCTGGATGACAGAGCAAGACTCCGTCTCAAAAAAAAAAAAAAAAAAAAAAAGCAAGAAGACCAAGGGCAGCTGAGCAGCCCCAGGTGGAACCCAGGCGTCCTGACTGCACCGGGTCTGGCCCTGACCCAGAGCTCCCGGCAGGAAAGGGCTGGGCTCAAACACGCCCACCCTGCACCGCCTTAAGAAGGGCAGGGCTGAGCCTGCTCCTCCCCTTACTGGGGGGCTGACTGGGGCAAAGTGGCCTGGTCCCTCCTCTTGCCCAGGTCCCCCAACTTCTCACCTTCTCCCTACTTAGGCAGGGCAAATCCCGTGTTCCGTGTCCCATAGGAGAGAAAGGCCAGGCTGGCCCCTGGGTTGCTTCTGCCCCTACCTCTTTGGCTCCTTTCTCTCTGCCGCCCCCACGTGGCCAATCTGCACCTGCGCCTCTGCTTCCCTCAGATGACATGCCAAGCCTGTCAGGCCCTAGGGACCCCAGGCCGACCCCTGCCCCAGTCTGGCCTCAGTCTACCTGTCTGTGAAATGGGCTGCTGGAGATCCTGCTTCCAAAGTGTCAGCTGGCGGCAACGACATTCGAGGGGTGAGGAGCCCCTCGGAGCATGTGAGAGAGTATCTCTGTGTACCCAGAGGTCCCTGAAGAATCAGAGACCCTGGAAGCGACATGGAGGCATGAATCAGCGCCCAGCCCCTGGATCAGACCAAGCGGAGTTTGAAGCCCAGTTCCAACGCTTAATAGCTGGTGACGCCCACGAGTCACCCAGTTACCACCTCTGCGCCCCATCTGCAGAATGGGGAGATGAGCCTGTCCCCCCTCGCAGGGCGTCAGGAGGGCAGACATGCCGCTGCTTGAAGAGCCCTGAGTGCCAAATGCTGGGGAAGTGGTGGGGGGGGGGGGGGGTGGGCTTCTTAGTTCTGGAAGTTTCCATGAGTGACCTGAGACTGAAGTTTGCCGCAGGGATACTCCACCCCACTCCATCTCAGTGCCCCAGCCTCAGCACTGAGCACCCCCTTCCTCTCACCCCCTGCCCCCTCTGGAGGAGACAGGCCTGGGCCAACCGAACCGGGTGTCACAGTGCCAGGGACAGAGGGACGGTTCTTTCAGACCCCACTCTCTCAAGGGAAGTGGCTGATTCCTCCACCAGCGTCCCAACCCGGCCCCCTTTCCGCACATAGAGTCCTTAATTGTCCCTGTCGCCACCTTGCCCCATCCTCAGATGGCTGTGGCTGTGGGGGTGAAGCTCCCCACGCACCGCCATTGCGCAGGCCTGCCCCTAGGACATCCTCTGTGGACTGGAGCCCGGGAGGACTTCACTGAGCCCCCGCCAAGAGAAACCGGGCAGACAGGTGGTCCCGGATGCTCCCTCGTCGGGAAGCGCAGTTGGGTTCCTGGGAGCCACTGGGTGCTGGAGGCCCCAGCTCAAGGGCTCAGTGAGCCGGGCCAGCCTGGCCTCTGAGAGGGCTCCCGGAGGAGGCGACCAGGACCCTGGCCTAGAGTCTCAGCAAGTCCATCTCCTTCAAATGCCCCCACCTCGGCTCCACGCCCCTCCTCCAGAGCACACTCGCGTGAGGCGCCAGCTGGAAGATCCTCGCGGGTCCCAGCACCGCAGTGGGTGCCTGGGCCTGACAGAACCTCCCTGAACCCCATCTTTTTTCTCCATCGACACCGGGGCAGAGACGGTGTGGGGGCTGCAGGGCGGGGACTGGTCGGCCTGGGCTCGACAGCTTGGCGAGGGCCTGGTGCGGGCTGGGCAGGCTGGACTGAGGGGCAAAGAGGTCTGGGCGGGGCGGGGCCGCTCTGGGCGTCCGGCCCCCACCAGTTCCTTCCCCCGGCCCCCGCCTCCGCCCTCCCACGCACCTGCGCTGGCCTCCCCCCAAGCCCTGGGGGCAGCGGGCGGGTGGCGCTGGGAGATCAGAGGACTCGGAGGAGTCGGGCCCAGGGGGAGGGGGCGGGGAATTTCCCCCCACGCCTGCCTGGGCCTGCTCCCCTCCCCCTCCCCCGCCAGGTGGGGGGCACGGCTGGGGGAATTCCACTGCAGTGTGAAGGCTCGGGAGAGTCTGGGCTGGGGGTCCCAGGGAAGGGCGGGGCAGGGGGAGGAGGAGGGGACAGACTGGGACCTGGGGCGCAGCTGCCTTTCTCCCCAGACACCAGCTGCCCCTGCCTGTCCCGGACTGAGCGTCCACGACTCCCGCCTGTCTCGTGGGCGCGGGGGCAGGGAGTGGAGCTTCCTCCGTCAGGCCAGCGGCATCTGGACCAGGGGCGGGAGGGGCGTGCGGATCCGAAGAAAGTGTGCGCGTGAGCGCCTGGCAATGAATGGGAGAGAGTGCGAGCGCGTGCGTGCACTGGGAGGAGGGCGCTTGTAACTCGGACATTCCGGGTGTCCTGGGGCGCGTGCGACCACGGGAGGGGGTTCTGTATCTCCCATTTTAAGGGCCTTCCGTCCGCTTGGCCCGCCTGTCCCCCTCCACACCTTCCCACTTGAACCGGCACCGACCTGAGGGAGAGGGGGCCGGGAAGCGCTGGACGCCCGGGGTCGGGGGAGCGGGCGTGGGAGGCGTCTGGACCTGCTGCCTCCGCTCCAGTGCTGGGCGGGGCTTCCCGGCCTCCCATGGGGGGAGGGAGAGACCCAGGGGGAGGGACCCACGGAGGGAAGCGAGGGGGGCAGGAGTCAGCCCGTTGGAGACCTGGGCGAGGGAGACGCCGAGAGCTAGGCTCAGTGGGAGGGGACGGGCGTAGAGGCTGAGGCACCGCCCAGAGCTCGCTGAGACAGAGACTGAGAACGCCCCCGGCCAGATTCCCCCCGGAGAGACCCGGGTAGGGACAGGGACAGAGAGACGCCTTCAGGGGCAGAGGCCCTGGGAGGCAAAGACCCCCAGGAGAGATTTACCCACCCCAGACGGAAAGCGCGGCTCAGAGTCGGACGAGGGCAGACTGTCAGAGGACAACGCCCCCTAGGTCTCCTGGGAGACCCCGAAGCGACCCCGGGGGCAGCCCGGGCCGTGTCCGGGCGAGGGTGATCTATCCTTGGTTGAGAGCGATGGGGACACAAGCCCTGCAGGGCTTCCTCTTTCTCCTCTTCCTCCCGCTGCTGCAGCCGCGTGGGGCCTCGGCTGGGAGCCTGCACAGTCCAGGTAAGTCCCGGCACGGCTGCCGGGCCGCGTTCACCACCCCTTCCTCGGCCTCCACCCCCAGGGCCAGGCCCCCAAGGCTGGGGAAGGGGACAGAGCAGGTGGCCGGAGCAGCTGAGCAGCCCGAGGGCTCCTGCAGGGGCGGGTGCGGGGTCGCTGGCTGGGGACCCAGGCGGGAGGTGGCGTAGGGGCGCGAGGATGCCCGGCGTGGGTCCGGACCTCCCCAGGCCCCGCCTTTGCCGTGCAGGCCTGTCCGAATGCTTCCAGGTGAATGGGGCTGACTACCGCGGCCACCAGAACCGCACTGGCCCGCGCGGGGCGGGCCGCCCGTGCCTCTTCTGGGACCAGACGCAGCAACACAGCTACAGCAGCGCCAGCGACCCCCAGGGCCGCTGGGGGCTGGGCGCGCACAACTTCTGCCGGTGAGGGGCGGGGCCTGCGCTGGGGGCGAGGCTGGGCTCACCATTGCAGGGATGGCCCGAAGCGGGGCCTCTGTGCGGGCGGGGTGGAGGTCTGCCGTGGACTGGCAGCCCAGCCTCCTGGAGAACCTGGGGGCGGGGCCAGAATGAGGGGGGGCGGGGCCAGAATGAGGGGCGGGGCGGGGCGGGGCGCGCGGAACCCTGGCGCAAAAGGGATCCTCCTCAGGTACACAATTTCTGCAGAGCCTCAGTTCAGGGTCAGGAGAGAAACGGACCTGGGCACTCAAAGGACCCGTATGGGCGGGGCCTGGTCAGAGGGGGGGCCGAAAGGGCGGGACCTTGTTAGAGTGGGGCTCTTGTCTTACAACTTATTTTGGGGTTCAGAGCCACAGCTACGGTCTGAGGCAGGATGGACCCAGCGGGAGGAGAGCCGCAAAGCTCAGGAGCTCACTTCTGCTTTTAAGTGGGGTTGGAGGCCAGGCGCGGTGGCTCAGCCTGTAATCCCAGCACTTTGGGAGGCCAAGGCAGGCGGATCATCTGAGGTCAGAAGTTCGAGACCAGCCTGGCTACCATGGTGAAACCCCATTTCTACTAAAAATACAAAAAATTAGCGGGGCATGGTGGCGGGCGCCTGTAATCCCAGCTACTCAGGAGGCTGAGGCAGGAGAATCGCTCGAACCCGGGAGGCGGAGCTTGCAGTGAGCAGAGATCGCGCCACTGCACTCTAGCCTGGGTGACAGAGCGAGACTCCGTCCCAAAAAAAAAAAAAAAAAAAGTGGGGTTTGAGGGACGGAAGTGGCTGAGGCCCAGCGGGGGGGCGGGGGGGGTGAAGACTACAGATGGCCTCAAAGTCCTCATATATGGAGTCAAGTCTAGCAACAGCTGAAGCCCAAAAACAGCTCTCAAGTCCCCTTTAATGACTTCCCGCTGTCCACTCGGAAGTCGACGTCCAGTTCCTTCATCAGGCAGAGCTCTGCGTAGACAAAACTGGAATTTGTGGGTGGACAGCAGGCAGCACAGCCGCTCACAGGCACAGAGCCTTGAAGGCCACTTTGAGCATAGGCTGCGGGGCCGGGCCTGGGTTTGCTATTCTTGGGGTGGTGGGACCCCCACCACCTCCCTCCCACCCGCAGTAACCCAGACGGTGATGTGCAGCCGTGGTGCTACGTGGCTGAGACAGAGGAGGGCATCTACTGGCGCTACTGCGACATCCCCTCCTGTCACAGTGAGTAGCGCGGCTGGACAGAGGTGGGAAAGCTGCTGCATCTGGGAGGAGGGTTGTTTTCGGAGTTACGGAAGTCTGACTCTGCCCACTCAGTGCCAGGCTACCTGGGATGCTTTGTGGACTCAGGGGCACCCCCAGCCCTCAGCGGCCCCAGCGGCACCTCCACGAAGCTCACGGTCCAGGTGTGCCTACGCTTCTGCCGCATGAAGGGGTACCAGGTACTGCTCACGGGCCCAGACCAGTGACCCCTGACCTGGACCTAAAGACCACACTCAACTCCCAACACTCGGTTGCCAAACCCAGACACCGGTTTCTGAACCTCCAGCCCGATTCCCACCCCGACCCCAGGCCCCCACCACTTCACCCCTACCCCAGCCCCTGCCCTGGGGTCACCCAGTCTGTGCTCCCAGCTGGCGGGCGTGGAGGCCGGTTACGCCTGCTTCTGTGGCTCTGAAAGCGACCTGGCCCGGGGACGCCTGGCCCCCGCCACCGACTGTGACCAGATCTGTTTCGGCCACCCTGGACAGCTGTGTGGCGGCGATGGGCGGCTGGGCGTCTATGAAGGTGAGGAGTGGGCGGGGACCAGGGGCCTGGGCGGGCCTCGAGGTGGGGCCTGGCCGGGCAGGGGAGCCGCCGTGTCCTGGTCCTCAGGGTCCTGACTGCCGGCCTCGCCCGCAGTGTCGGTGGGCTCCTGCCAGGGGAACTGGACAGCGCCTCAGGGCGTCATCTACTCCCCGGACTTCCCGGACGAGTACGGGCCGGACCGGAACTGCAGCTGGGCCCTGGGCCCGCCAGGCGCCGCGCTGGAGCTCACCTTCCGCCTCTTCGAGCTGGCCGACCCGCGCGACCGGCTGGAGCTGCGCGACGCGGCTTCGGGCAGCCTGCTCCGCGCCTTCGATGGCGCCCGCCCACCGCCGTCCGGGCCGCTACGCCTGGGCACTGCCGCGCTGCTGCTCACCTTCCGAAGCGACGCGCGCGGCCACGCGCAAGGCTTCGCGCTCACCTACCGCGGTGAGCCTCAGCTCGGCGCGCCCTGCCCGCTGTTCCCACCCCGCTCTCCCCACCCAGCCTCACGCCCCTCTCCGCAGGGCTGCAGGACGCCGCTGAGGACCCAGAGGCCCCCGAGGGCTCGGCCCAGACCCCCGCGGCGCCCCTCGACGGGGCCAACGTGAGCTGCAGCCCCAGGCCTCGGGCTCCGCCGGCCGCGATTGGGGGTGAGGCGGGCGCGCGGGACGGGAGTGAGTCAGGGAGCCGCCCCCTCGCGCCCATCCTCACCGCAGCCGTGTGCCCGCAGCCCGGGTCTTCTCGACGGTGACGGCTGTCTCGGTGCTGCTGCTGCTGCTCCTGGGGCTGCTGCGTCCGCTGCGCCGACGGTGCGGGGCGCTGGGGCAGGGCCTGAGGGCGGACCGGTGGTGGGGAGCTGGAGCCCCAGAAGGGAACAGAGCTAGGAAGGAACTCCTGGGTTCTTAAGGGAGCGAGGCTTTGGGTCCACGCACAGGATCGCGCGCGGGATCGCAGGTAGAGCAGGACGCTGCAGCGGGATTGGACGGGCTCGGCTGATGTCTGCTCCCTCTCTAGGAGCTGTCTGCTGGCTCCGGGAAAAGGGCCCCCGGCGCTGGGGCCTTCCAGGGGCCCCAGGAGAAGCTGGGCTGTGTGGTACCGACAGCCCCGAGGGGTGGCCTTGCCCTGCTCCCCCGGGGACCCCCAGGCTGAGGGTTCTGCCGCAGGCTACCGGCCTCTGAGTGCCTCCAGCCAGAGCTCCCTGCGCTCGCTCATCTCCGCTCTCTGACTCTGGGCCCCGAGGGTCCGCTGGGCCCGCCGCCAGCGAGATGGACACCTGAGATGCTGTGCTGCGCCCTGCCTCGGCCTTGCGCCTGTGTAGGGGCAGCTTGGCCTCTGGTCGTCTTGGGGAGACCAAAAGTCGGACAGGAAACATCTGGTGCTATTATCTGGGACTTGGCCTGACCGTGGGGGTCCAGATGGTCCAGGCCCTCTCCATGGACCTTTATGTGGGGGTGGTCTCTGGTTTCGGAGGTCTTTGAACCCCTCTGGGGGTGGTCCTGGACTGCCGTCCTCAGTGAGAGGTCACAGGTGAACAAAAACAGTCAAAAAGACCCCCACAGATTTTGAATAAAGGATCTACTTTGGTACGGGCCTCGAAAGTTCTTCCGTGGTGGGAGGAGCATGTTAATGACCATACAGGCGCCGAGGGTTGCGTGTGTCCATGCAAATGAAGGGCGTTGCACGCAGACTTTGGTGGAGCTGCCTGGAATGCAGAGAAGGGCCGAGAACACAGACAGATGGGTGGGTGGGTGGAGTCCTGTAGAAGGCGGGGGTGGAAGGGGAGGAGGATCGTGGGCAGCGTTATGCTGAAGAAGGGGTGCGTTCCCGGTCCCTGCTCAGGGTGGACGGGGCGGAGGTCGACTTTGCTCCCCTGGCCTCCAATCTGTTTCCTGTCTGTCCTTGGTAGGGCCCCGCAAGGGTGCGCCTTGTGGGCGATAACTGGGAGCAAATTGGGCCGGGCCCACGCTCCGAGAAGCCTAGCGCGAAGGATAGGGCCTCTCCCGACGGCTGCGGGCGCGTGAGGCACGCCTTCAGAGGCCTGGATACCGTGGAGCGCCTTGCTGCACTCGGGAGTCCACCCGGCGGAAAGATCACTTTGGAGCGGGGGCGTACCGGATGTAGGCCGGACCCGTCCGGCAGCACCTTGGACAGAGCCCGGTCTGCAGGGTAGGGCTAGGTGGCAGGACTGTGCCCTCGAGGGTGGGTGCCCAAAGGTACGGAGACCTGGGTGTCACGCGGAAAGCCCGGATGCACAGTTCTGAGGGAACGCGAGGTGCCAGGGTCACTCTAGCGGAGCCCGCAGGACCCAGAACGTTGGGTCGCAAGCCCACAGCCACCCCATGCAAATGAGGCTGGGATCGCGCACACTATGCTAGGAAGCGAGGCCTGGGCGGCCTCGGGGCGGAGCCTCCCCGCCGGCCGCGCCCATTGGCTCTCGCTGCGCCGACGTCAGGAGCCCGGCGCGCGAAACGCTGGCCGGCCGGCGGGAACTAGGAGCCTGGGCGGAGCCTGGCGTCCCCTCCCGCGTCCGGCCGCGCCCGTCCTCCCGGCTGCAGAGAGACTACCGGCCACCGCCGCCGCCGCCGCCGCGAGCTGTCCCTGCGGCGCGTCTGCCTCGGCGGAGCCGACCTCAGTGCGCTCAGGCGTCCGGTGCGTCCCCAGCCTCCGCCCCGGCGCGGGGGCGTCGGACTCGCGCGTGCGCAGCGCCGGAGGGGCGCGGGCTGGGACCCCCTAGCCAGTGCGTGCGCCGATCGAGCGCAGGGCGATGGGTGGGCGCCGGGCGCCGGGCGCCAGGCAGTGATGGGCCTTCCCGCGCTGCGGCCCCACTGAGGAGGAGGCTCGGGGACAGGAGGAGCACGGGCTGCCCGCGCGGTGCGGACCATGGCGTTCCTGGCCGGGCCGCGTCTGCTGGACTGGGCCAGCTCGCCGCCGCACCTGCAGTTCAATAAGTTCGTGCTGACCGGGTACCGGCCCGCCAGCAGCGGCTCGGGCTGCCTGCGCAGCCTCTTCTACCTGCACAACGAATTGGGCAACATCTACACGCACGGTGAGCCGCGTCCCGCAACGCGCTTCCCACACCCGCGGCCGCCCTGCCCGCGTTGGGCCGGGGGCACTGAGGCCGAGGAGGGCCCCAGCGCCCAAGTCCTGGGCTGCCCCGGCCCTGGCACCGCCAGTAGCCGCGGTGACAAAGCTGCCATTGTCCTGGGCCGCGCTGCCAGCTTCCGCTTTCCCGGCGGGTGGGGGCCGAGTCAGGAGAGGGGAGCTGAGTAGGGTCTGAGCCTGCTTAATCCCTCTGAGCCCCAGGGGTAGGGAGCATGGTGTCCGGCCTCTGTAATCCCAGCGCCCTGGGAACCCACTCCCGCCAGCACCCAGCCGGGAGATGGTGTTGACTGCGATAAGGAGGGCCCGGGAGGAGCCTCCCAGCGCCGCCGTCCTGACGCCCCCGCCCCAAGCCGCTCTGTCTTGGGGCTCCGCCTGGTGGCGGCTCCTTCTTCCCCCAACAGGCGTCCGGCCCCTCCTCCGCGCCCCGCGGAGCTCTGCTGACACAGCCCTGCCCGTCCTTGAGCTGTCCCAGGCAGGCAAGGGGCCCTGAGCGGCCTGGCCCAGCCTGGGTGCCTTTCCCGAGCTTTTGCCCGGCCACATTCCAAGGGTGGGCAGCCTTCGGAGCCCCGTTTGGCCCCTGGGAGGCCAGTACTAGAGGCCGGCAGGGAGGGGTGGAGACCTCCCAGAAAGGGCTAGGCTGGAATCAAACTCCCCAGGGAGAGGTCTGGGGAGATGGGACAAGCCTCTCGAAGCCCCCTTCCCTTCATTCTGGACTTGTCTTCCCCCACCTGGCCTCACCCCTTTATAGAAAAAGGCCCAGTGCCTCCATTTGTCTGGACACTTATGGAGAGGGGAGGACTTGGGTTGGGAAGAGCAAGCCAAGTGGCCCCGGGCTGGCATCACTGCTCACGTGTCCTCTTCACAACTCGAGGTTTCGCTGCCTTAGGCTTCTATGACCTGCTTGTGTGGGGAGAGTAGTGTGGGAGTGGGACGGCCTAGGCCTGTCCTCTGCCATTGCTTACCTGTTGGGCTCACCCGGGGCCGGTCACTCAGCCCCTCCAAGTCTGTTTCCTCACCTGCAAAGTGGGGATCATGGTCTCTACTTCCCAGACCATCCTGAGCCATAAGTAACCAGTGCCAAAAGCCTTTTGCCCAGGGCCTGTCTCTGGCCAAGGCCAGGCCGCCAGCTGGATGACAGCATTACCTGGACCTGTCTTGCTCTGTCCTGTGTTGTGTCTGAACCGTGGTCCCCTTGAGGACGTGACTGAAACTATCTGGTAGATGACTGTCTCCCTCCCTAGGGCTGGCCCTGCTGGGCTTCCTGGTGCTGGTGCCAATGACCATGCCCTGGGGTCAGCTCGGCAAGGATGGCTGGCTGGGAGGCACACACTGCGTGGCCTGCCTTGCACCCCCTGCAGGCTCCGTGCTCTATCACCTCTTTATGTGCCACCAAGGGGGCAGTGCTGTGTACGCCCGGCTCCTCGCCCTGGACATGTGTGGGGTCTGCCTTGTCAACACCCTTGGTGAGTCAGGGCCCAAGGGATGGGAGCTGGAGCCACCGGCGGGAGAGGCATGGGGCACGCATACAAGCCTTCCCATGGGTAGGGAAGGGCGGGAGGACCCTCACAATGACATGCCCTCTCCTGTTCTCTCTTGTGCAGGGGCCCTGCCCATCATCCACTGCACCCTGGCCTGCAGGCCCTGGCTGCGCCCGGCTGCCCTGGTGGGCTACACTGTGTTGTCGGGTGTGGCTGGCTGGCGTGCTCTCACCGCCCCCTCCACCAGTGCTCGGCTCCGGGCATTTGGATGGCAGGCTGCTGCCCGCCTGCTGGTATTCGGGGCCCGGGGAGTGGGTCTGGGTTCAGGGGCTCCAGGCTCCCTGCCCTGCTACCTGCGCATGGACGCACTGGCGCTGCTTGGGGGACTGGTAAATGTAGCCCGCCTGCCCGAGCGCTGGGGACCCGGCCGCTTTGACTACTGGGGCAACTCCCACCAGATCATGCACCTGCTGAGCGTGGGCTCCATCCTGCAGCTGCACGCCGGCGTCGTGCCCGACCTGCTCTGGGCTGCCCACCACGCCTGTCCCCGGGACTGAGCTGCCATGCCAGCCTGCCCACAGCAGCCTCCTAGAGTTAGCAACACCAGGTGTTCCTCCCAACTCGTCTGCAAGGGGCTGGCTCCTTGGATGCTTCCAGCTCATGAGATGTCTCAGCAGGAGCCCTGTTCACCCGTTCTTCCCTGTGGACTGACCTCTTCTACCCACGCCGTGGCGCTCCAACTTCCTTCCCTGCCTTTTCCCTTCCAAGCTCCTATTTTACTGTGTCAGCTGGAAGGAAACCTTTCCCTCTTGGGACCTCTTTACCCTCTGTGACCTGTGGGGTTAGACCAGAGAGGGACTCTGGGGTCATGTCTCGTTCTGAGAGTTCAAGTGCTGCCAGGCCGCCAGCCCAGAGCCCTCACCCTATCCTGTTCCTCCCACCAGGCCTCTGGCCAGTCTTCCTGATCTCCATCTTTCTGCCCTGCATACCAGCCCTCCCAGCAGCCACAAGCTTGCCCGCCCTGGCTCCCTCTGCCCAGAGACTATGGAGTAAGGCATTCAGGACAAAAGGACCAAGGGGGCGTGGACCCTTCTTGTACCAGCTGGCCACAGGCACAAGGGCTGCAGCTGCTTCTTCCAGGAAACTGACACAGGAAGCTCAGCGGCCTCAGATCCTGGGACCCCTGGGCCGTGCCTGCCCTCCACCTTGAGTGCCATACTCCCAACAGCTCCAGGTACCCACCGGGGGATGTGCCTGCTCAGGAAACCTCTTTGCTCCACACAGCATGGGGCTTCAGCTGCTGGCCCAAGGCCAGGAGCGCTGGGTTCTACAGCAGGGCTCAGCCTCAGGGGCGTTAAGACCCTGGATGACATCAATAAAGGGACAGGAAGGGCCATGTTGCCACATGAGCAAGCTTGGGTGCTCCCAAGGTTCAAATACTTTTTATTAGACACGGCCAGGCAGAGAAGACCATGGGAGTTCCCGAGGGGCCCCAGCTTTCAAGGGCGATGGGAGAGACACAGGATAAAAGGTTAAAAGTGCAGAGGCAGAGTCTGGGGCTCAGGTTGGGTCTAGGGTGTCCTCAAACAGGCTGAGGAGGTTCCGAGGCTCAAAGGAGGGGAAGGAGCCCCGAGGAGGCTCTGAGTTGATGTCACTTAGGTCCAGGGCATCCCTGGGAGGAGAGAGTAGCGACACTCAGGATCCAAAAGCTAGCCCTGCCCACCCCAGCCCCTGGACCTGCTTACCTGGGTGTGCACCTGCTCCGGGGGGTGGAGGTGCTCCCCACAGTCCGGGCCAGGACAGCCTCAGGGGAGAGTGAGGGCCTGCAGGAGGGCGGGCGAGACAAGGAGGGTGTCCAGGGCTAGGGAGTGCCGGATGAAACCAGCTCTGTCCCTGTGCAGGCTCCAGGCTCCCGCCTGACAAACAGGCAAGGAGCCACGGTCAGGGACAATAAAAACTTGGTGCACTCTGAAAGCAGCACTTGGACAGCCTTCAAAGTCCTTCCATCTGGCTGCACTCCAAGGCCCCCTCTGTCCTTTTCAGAACACATGGGCTTTGACTGAGGTGGATTTGAAGTAAACTTTTAGTAAATGTAAGCCTTTCTGGAACTTCTTGTCTGCTATCAAGTGCCCCCGAGGGATGAGGTGATGTGTTTGTAAGGAAGGGGCTAATGGCAGAGTCCCCAAGAGCTGTCTGCCCTGAGCGTGTGGTTTCCTAATTACAGCCTCTCACTCAGACACCAGGCCCCAGGGACCAAGGACTTGTTCCCAGGGCAGGGCTCCCCAGACTCCAGAGGCTTTCTCTTCCCAGAGAAGGGACAATGTTTTATCCCTGGGCACTGGCAGCCTCCACTGGGGTCGGGGCTGCACGGCCGGCCACTCCCTGGGGTGCTGGTGCCCTAAGTGTGAAGCCATGCCCTGAACGGCCAGTCCACATGCCCAGCTGCATTAAGCCTGGACAGGCCGCACCCCCGCAGTCTTGGTTCCCTTCCCCAGGATGTGATGGGGGCCAGGTTTGTGGGAGTGGTCCCCATTCACCACGAATCTCCATGGAGCCCCGGTGATATCCCCCACCTTCCCCCTAGCCCCCCATACCCTGCACTTGAACCCACCCTAGGCTGTCGTCATCCCAGTTGCTGGAGAGGCTGCTGTCCAGGAGCAAACTGCAGGGTGGTGAGCCAGGCGGGGTGGCTGGCGGGCCCAGGGGCTGTAGCCAGCTGGCAGGGTGAGCCAGCCCATGCCAGAGCCAGCAGAGCAGGGCAAGCAGGGCCTGTGGGGGAGAGGAGCTCAGGATGTGGGCAGGCGGACCCCCAGGGCTGGGGAGCAGGGCAGGCAGCCGCCACTGTCGGGAGCTTACCTGCCACAGGGCCCACCCTCGGCTCAGGGCCTCCGCTGCCATGCACCACAGCACACCCCAGGCCCGCGGCTGCCTCAACACAGGCAGTGCCAGCAGGGCCTCGGCCGTGGCCCGCAGCTTGGGGTCTGGCTCCAGCATCATGACAAGGACAGAACGCAGCTCGGAAGACAGACCTGCCCATGAGGAAGGGCCACATCGGGGTCCCAGAACACCGACTGCACCCTGAGCCCAGCAGTGCCTCCATGGCCAGCCACTATCTCCCCAGGAGCCCGTGGCAGCACCCCCTCCCGCCCTCACCCACTCACCAGCAGTGAACTCAGGGGGCAGGTAGCCCTGGCGCAGCTGCTGCCAGCCCTCCCCACCGTGGGGCAGCTCCATGTTGCATGCCACTTCCAGGATGGTGAGGCCCAGACTGGCAGGGATGGGATGGGGACAGAAGGGGGCAGGGTTGGCCCTGGGACACAGACCCAGTCCAGGGCTGCCTCTTGGAGGTGGGTGGGAGAGGGCTGCTGTCTTCATCAGTCAGGGAGGGGCGGAAGCAGAGGGAAGGGAGACCCCAACAGCCCTGATCATGAACCCTGGGCAGGATGGGGACATCATGGAATATGGGCTCTGTGCCCAGGGAGCCCACAAGCCACAGTGGTGAGTCCTCCCAGTGCCCTGATGGACAGGCACCACAGTTACTGCTGGCAGGTATTACTATCCTGATGATCAGGGCAGTGGTTACCAGTGTGGACCCTGGAACCCAGCACCTAGGGCCAGTCTCAGCTGTGCCACTTGCTAGCAGTGGGCTCCGGCAAGGCCCTTAACCTGGCTGTAAATGGAGTGACAATTGTTTCTCCTGTGGAGCTGTGAGGAGGCAGGTTACACAAAGTGGCTCTGGAGGGTTCGAGGCTCACAGGCAGCCTGACCAGAGACGCTCTCCACTGGAGGGCAGGGATGGCGTCTCAGCCTTGTGGCTCTGAGGCCGGTTGTCCTGGGCTAGGGTGGAGCTTCCCTCCTGGGGAATGGAGCTTCCGTCCCAGGAAGGGCCTCCCACAGCCTGCCAAACACCTGGCGTGCCCCGGTCCCCACCTGAACACATCCGCTGCTGTTCCATAGGAGCCCTGCAGCAGCTCGGGGGCCATGTAGCGGGGGTCTCCCTCCTGGACCTCACCAGCTCCTGCTGTACCCAGCTCCACCAGCAGTCCGAAGTCACCCAGCTTGCAGCGGCCCCGGGGCCCCAGGAAGATGTTGGCAGGCTTGACATCAAGGTGCACCAGGCCCTGGCCGTGCAGATGGGCCAGGGCAAGCAGCGTGTCCCGCAGATAGCCCCAGACCTGGGCCTCAGGCAGGCTGGCACCCCAGGCCTCACAGTGTTGCTGCAGGCTGGGCCCGCACAGCTCCGTCTGCAGGTACAGGATGCCGCCCTCCTCCCAGGCCTGCTCCAGCCGCACGCAGCATGGGTGCTGCCCCACCTTCTCGTGGCTGCCCACCTCGGCCAGCTTGCGGGCCCGGTCCTTGGGGCCCCGGAATGGTGACATGGAACGCTTTACCGCATAGAGCCGGCCGTCCTCCTTGGAGCGCACCTGGAAGGGAGGTGGTACCCACGCACACAGTGAGGGTGAGCCACAAGTGGCACAATCACATAGGGGGACAACCTGGCAGACCCCATTAAGGGTTCACACACGGGGCACGGTGGTGTAGCTGGCATCTGTCTCAGACCCCTGCCCAGGGTAACAACAAAACCAGACAAACCTCCATCCCTGGGGCTGGGTCTGTGGAGACCCAGCGACGGAGGAGCCAGGGCCGACCTGCACTGACCCCAGGGGACCTCTCGGATGTGTCACGAGGTGGAAAAAGCAGCTGCAGAGCAACACAGGCAGCCCGGGCTGTGGTGTGAAAAGCGGGCTCCCCTGTGAGAAAGCTGACCCGGGGGCCAATGTTGTTTGTACTTTTTAACATATAGGACTCATACAAGGGAAAACTCCTCTCTAAAAGAAAATATAAATGACTGGAAACTGTGTTTAAGAAAAGCAAGGTGGCAGGCAGGGGGTAGCTCAAAGCCTGCCAGCCTGGGGAGGGCTGGCCAGGCACTGCACTCAGGGCCGGTGCCAGAGGCTGGGCCGACTCGCCAAGGACGCTGCACAGCTGGCGCCAGGGCCGGAGGAGATGGCACGGGCTGCTGCAGGGTGTGCCAGACTCTGGACAAGGGGCCAGTATGCACAGAGCAACCCCTGGAGGGGCCTGCATTGGGGATGATGGGAGCAGCCAAGTCAAATGTGGAGGGAGCCTGTGAGCCCAGCAGGGACAGGCTGTAGGGAACGGAAGGGGATCAGGCTGCCCAGGACCCTGTCCTGCCAAGGGAGGTGCAGAAACACAAAGGAGGTCCCCCAGATGGGCCTAGAAGCCGTCCCCTCACTCACCTTGAAGACCTCTCCATAGGAGCCGTGGCCCAGGCGGCTGAGCCTCTGGAAGCTCTGCTGGAAGAAGGACTCTGGCCGGCTTGGGTCATACCCAGGGCTCTGCAGAGTCTCTGAGGCCTCGCCCCGGAATGACACCCGCCGGGGCTGCAGCTGGTGCCAGCCTGGGGTCCGAGGAGGGAAGAGGCGGCTGATGGGGATGCTGCCCTTGGCAGGGGGCGGAGGTGGGAGGCTCCGGCTGAGCCCCCTGGGCCTCTTGAGGGAGAATCCAGGTTCTGCGTGGCGGAAGTAGGCCGGGACTGGGATGGGGGTGCCACTCAGAGGTGGCGGGGTGCCCTCCGTGGGCACGGGCATGGCCAGTGCAGGAGGCCCTGGGGGCAGAGACAGAGGCTGAGTACAGGCCAGCATGTCCACTCTGATACCACCTGGCCCTGTGGCCCCAAAGAGGCCACAGAAGAGAGCTATGTCTATACCACACGCTTATTCTACTTTAAACGGCAATGGGAACAATAAGCACCTACCAAGAAAAGGCAGAGGACAGACTCATACTCACCTGCCCACCAGGCTGTTGTATTTTAGAGATGATAGAAACATAAGAGGAAAACCATGTGGCCCGTGTTCCTGAGGGTCTTGCAGTCGGGTTAAGAGCAAGGCGGTTTGGAGTCAGATGGGCTGCGCCTGCCATCCCTGCCCTCATCACGGCCAGCTCTTTGACCCTGAACTACACAACCTCTTCCGAGACTACACGGGCCCACGATCCCTTATCTCCAATTCCAAACTGAAAACCCAGAATCCCTCAAGTGTCTTTCTTTTTCATAACTGTCGTGCCAAAACCCAGTTAGTGGTGTCCACTTCCAGAATGACAGTGTGTGCAGCTCCGTGGACCCCTGCCCCAGTGAAACAGCACAACTGGTGACGATTATTCAAAAGCAAGCACTGAAAGCCTCTGGGCATGGTGCCCAGGGCACACAGCAAACAAAGGTTTACACAAGAAAACCTGCTAAGGCCTGGGAATAATGGCAAGCCTGTTGGCACCTGAGCCATGACACTCCTGCCCTCCCACCTCCAGCACCCCTCTCCCCCCGCCTAGCACTGGGGGAAGGTGTGGCCAAGAAGAAGGGCTCCCTCTCCCCCAGCTCCCCGTCAAGGGTTACGGTGTTTGCCCAGGAGGGCCAGGTTCTCAGCACTTCTCAACCCTCCCAGCTCCACATGGCAGAGGCTAAATTCCAGCTGAGCGTGGCAGACAGGCCAGGGGCTCCTTTCTTCCACCTGCCCCCAAGCATAGAATAGAGGCTATATCTCAGGCCCGGCAGGCTGGGAACATGGAGCCCCAGCTCATTTGTAGGAAGGAGGCTCCACACTGGGAGAGGGCAACCAAGAAGGCCAGAGGCTCCTGCCCGACCCAGCGACCTGCTCCTAAAGCAATAGCAGCACTCAGAGAGGTGCCCCGCTGTCCTGCCCCCAGTTCCACAGCACGGCTCAGACAGAGATTTAGCCTAGGGGTAGACGTAGGTCATAAATAGAGCTCTCCCCACCCACCAACCCCCTGAAAATTGGCTTGATTTGAAACAGTGCGTAGGGAAGTTCAAGTTTAAAGGGGCTGTCAAAATCAGTGGAAGTTTTGGTGGTGAGCCGTTAAGAAGAGACTGCTACCCGCATTAGGGCAACCAGCTGAACCATAGGCCAGCTAGTTTACCACAGAGAAGTGGAGAAAGAGCTAGCTAGGAAGAGCCTGCCTGCAGTCAGAACAAACCTCACTGACCTCAAAAGCCACCCTGTCAAAGGAGCTCAAAATTAATTGGATCTGGCCAGGCACAGTGGCTCATGCCTGTAATCCCAGCATTTTAGGAGGCTGAGGTGAGTAAATCACCTGAGGTGAGGAGTTCGAGACCAGCCTGGCCAACATGGTAAAACCCCATCTCTACCAAAAATACAAAAATTAGCTGGGTGTGGTGGTGCATGCCTGTAGTCCCAGCTACTCGGGAGGCTGAGGCAGGGGAATTGCTTGAACCTGGGAGGCAGAGATTACAGTGAGCCAAGATCGTGCCACTGCACTCCAGCCTGGGCAACAGAGCGAGACTCTGTCTCAAAAAAAAAAAAAATATTTTTTAATTGGATTGGACCGTGGAACACTTTATGCCCCAAGGTATTGTTTGTTTGTTTCTTTTTGAGACAGGGTCTCACTCTGTTGCCCAGGCTGGAGTGCAGTGGTATGATCTCGGCTCACTGCAGCCTCCGACTCCCAGGTTCAAGTAATTCTCTTGCCTCAGCCTCCTGAGTAGCTGGGATTACAGGCGTGTGCCAACACACTAGAATAATTTTTATATTTTTAGTAGAGATGTGGTTTCACCATGTTGGTGAGGCTGGTGCACCAAAGTATTATAAAAAATAATAGAGCGGCTGGGTGTGGTGGCTCACGCCTGTAATCCCAGCACTTCGGGAGGCAAGGTGGGTGGATCACTTGAGGTCAAGACTTCGAGACCAGCCTGGCCAACATGGTGAAACCCCATCTCCACTAAAAATACAAAAATTGGCCGGGTGTGCTGGTGCATGCCTGTAATCCCAGCTACTCAGAGGCTGAGGCAGGAGAACTGCTTGAACCCAGGAGGTGGAGGTTGCGGTGAGCCGAGATTGCGTCACTGCACTCCAACTGGGCGACAACAGCAAAACTCCATCTCAAAAATATATATATAATAATAAATAAAAAATTAAAAAGAGCAGTCTCCAGTGCCTGAGGGAGTAGAGGGGTGAGGGGAGCGATGCTACCTGGGCCTGGCTGGCAGGCTGCCCTCCATCTTGTGGAGACTCTTCCTCTGACTCTAATTACCCCAGAGTCCCAGCCCAGGGTTTCTCCAAGTCAGGAGCCAGGGTGTTGGGATCCTCGAGGTCACTGGTCACAAGCACAGCCTCCAGGCCCACCCCTGGCACACTCGGGGACCTGGGCCTGTGCATCTTAACCCAGTTCTCCCACCGTCCCTGCCCTACGACTTACGTTCTAGCATGACTGGCCTGGCCCAACAGCCTCAGTGGTGGGATGGGGGAGGCAGGAGCAGGGGCTCCCACGCGAATCCAGGGTGTCCCTGAGCTAAGGCCAGGCGGGGGTGACCTCCGCAGCTTCCGGGGCCCTGGGCGATCGGGCCGTCTCGCCTCACCCTCTCACCAGGCCCGACACATCTGCTGGCCACCTTGCCCGGTAGACGGTAAGTTCCTCCCAGGCAGGGCCGCGGCTGAGTTCACTCCGTGGGTGTGGGGAGACCCTGGCGAACAGAGCAGTGGACGGGCTGTCACGGGCAGGGGCTGTCACGAGGGAAGAGGGGCTGTTGCAGAAGAAGAGAGGCTGTCCCGGGGGAGGGGCTGTCACGGAGGAAGGACTGTCACGGGGAGGGCGGTGGCGCGGGGTTGATGGACAGCAGGCGGGGTCTCCGGGAGGGGCGAGTAGGGCGGGGCCGCCGCTGGGAAGGGGCTCGAGGCAAGGGAACCAGGAATTGGGGAGGACGGGAGGCAGGGGCTCGCGGGGGCGGGCCTGAGGGGACGCGAGCGGGCCGCCGGGGAGGCCTGAGGGGCAGGGGTAACGCAGACCTGGCGAGGCGGAGGGGAGCGGCGAGGTGGCCACGCCGAGGCCCCTTACGGCGGGGTCTGGGCTCACCTGGGGCGACTGGGCGGGGCGCGGGTCCGCGAGGGCCCAGATTCCGGGTCCGCGGAGGCCGCGGGGCCCCTCGGGTGGCTCAGCGGGCCGGAGTCTGCCGTCGACTGTTCCGGACGCCCGGGCGGAGGACTCCCGTGAGGGGGACTCCCGTGAGGGGGAACGGCCCGTGAACGCGCGCGGAGCTGCTCGCGCCAAAAATTCCAAACCGGCCTCGAGGCTCCTCCCCCTCCCCAGTGCAGCCCGTCAGGGGTGCCCGGGCTCCGAGGCTCCGCCCCTCGTGCTGCGTGCGCGCCGCCGAGCCGCCCCGCCGCTCACTGCGCAGGCGCACAGGATTCTCTGCTCTGGCCCGGGGCGTGGGCGGCGGCCTGGTTCCGAGTCGCTGCGCGGGGATTCAGCCGCCCAGTCCCTGGGACGCCCACTGCCTTCCAGGCCTCGCACCCGACACCCACCGCCCTCGCTGGGCTGGCGTAGTGTTTGGGTCCATAAAAGGGACGGCCATCCCGGTGCTCGGAGCAGGCGTAGCCCCAGGGTTAATCCGGGTAGGACCAGGAAGTCCCTACGGTCTCCTGGGTCCCGGCACCCCCCTTCTCACTCCGGCCGTGTTCTGAACCAGGGTCGCGGTGGGAGGCCAGACGCACGACCCCCAACCCCTAGCGCACGGCTTCGGGAGCCAGAAAAAGCCGCCTCTTCCAGGAAGCTCTCCAGATAGGCAGGACTGTGGTTGGCCTGACCTCGCCTGCCTGCGGCTTCCCTGCCAACAGGCCTCAGCTACTTTTTTTTTTTTTTTTTTTTGAGACAGGGTCTCACTGTCACCAAGGCTGGAATGCAGTGGTGCAGTCCCCAGGTTCAGGCGGTTCTCCCACCTCAGCCTGCCGAGTATGTGAGATCACAGGCGCGCGCCACCGCACTCGGCTCATGTATTTTATTTTTAGACAGGGTCTCATTCTGTTGTCCAGGCTGGAGTGCAGTGGGGCGATCTCGGCTCACTGTAACTTCCGCCTCCCAGGCTCAAGCGTTCCTCCCACCTCAGCCTCCTGAGTAGCTGGGACCACAGGCGCGCGCCACCACACCCAACTAATTTTTGCATTTTTTTGTAGAGACGGTGTTTTACCATGTTGGCCAGGCTGGTGTCGAACTTCTGAACTCAAGCGATCCGCCCGCCTCGGCCTCCCAGAGGGCTGGGATTACAGGCGTGAGCCACCGCGATTGGCCGCAGGATCATAGTTCACTGCAGCCTCGAGCAGCCACTTCCGGGGCAGCTCCTCCATCCTCCGAGTTTGAGACTTGCTCTCAGCTCAAATCCCTTCAGCGCCCTCCTGGCTGAACGACCTTGGGAATGCACTGAGCCTTTCTGAGCTTCGGATTAGTCTCCTCTCCTAAAAAAAAAAAACAGCTGAGGACGCTGGGATGATCCCCTAAAGTGATTAGCAGGGGCCCTCGCGGAGCAAGTCGGGCTAGGGATTGTTCCTTCCCTCACCGAGGGGCTCTTTATCTGTTTAACTGGGTGGGAGGAGTACGCTTCCGGCCAACCCTCCCCCAAACGCTGTCCTTCTCACTCTCACCTCTCCTTCCGCCTTATTTTTGCTATTGCCCTGATCTCTGTCCGATATTCTATCTTTTGTTTGTGAGTTCACTTGTTGACTACCTGCTCCTTCTAGCCCTGGCCTCCAGAACCAGTCCCCCAAACCCTCCATCCTCCCCCACAAGTCTCTGACAGGTCATGGACTGCAAAGCTTCCCACCCATTCAGTGCCTGCACCGTCTGTAAACGTTCTGTGCATGGAGCAGCAGTGTGGGGGAGGAGAGGCTGGGATCCTGGCTGGGGGCGGCAGCCCACCTGCCTGCACCTTTCCTTGTCCTTCGCATCTCTGGCAGCTGTGCCCCAGTGACTCAGGCAGGATCCTTGTTGATGACTCCAGACTGGCCCCCAGGAGGCCTGGGGCACACACAGGCCCCTCCCCAGCTGCCTAGGGCTACCTCTGCCAGCCCCATCTCCCCAACGGGTCCCCTTCCAACCGCCCATTTTTTAAAGTCTTATTCACAATGATAATTTAAAAAAAAAAAAAAAAAAGCATGGAAACACATGCTTCCGATGTAAATTTCACTGTGTGAGGAAAGGCTCTAATATAAATATATGTAAATGGAAATAAGTAGATGGAGCAGATAAGTGCGTGGTGTGAGGGAAACTAGGGCTGCGATCCTGCCTGCCCCAGTTTCTGCGTGTGTAAAATGGGGATAAAAATAATAGTTTTCTAGCCTAGGCAACATAGCAAGGCCCTGTCTCAAGAAAGAAAAAAGAAAGGAAAGGAAGGGAAGAAAGGGAAAGAAAAAGAGAAAGAAAGGAAAGAAAAGGAAGGAAGGAAAGAAAGGGAGAGAAAAAAAGAAAAGAAAGAAGAAATAAAGTAGTGAGGCACAGTGGTACACACCTGGAGTCCCGGCTCCTCAGGAGGCTGGAGTAGGAGGATCACTTGATCCCTGGAGTTAAAGGCCGCAGTGAGGGCCGGGTGCAGTGGCTCATGCCGGTAACCCCAGCAGTTTGGGAGGCTGAGGCAGGTGGATCACTTGAGTTCAGGAGTTCGAGACCAGGCTGGCCAATATGGTGAAACCCCTTCTCTACTAAAAATACAAAAATTAGCTGGGTGTGATGGCAGGCGCCTGTAATCCCAGCTACTCGGGAGGCTGAGGCAGAATTGCTTGAACCTGGGAGGCAGAGGTTGCAGTGAGCCAACATCGCACCACTGCACTCCAACCTGGGTGACAAGAGCGAGACTCTGTCTCAAAAAAAAAAAGCTGCAGTGAGCCTGGACAACAGAGTGAGACCCTGTAAAAAATATAAAGTGACAATAATAGTAGTTCCTCCTTCCTCGGGGAGTATGAGCACCACATGAGAAAACGCCTGTGAAGTGCTTAGCACAGAGCCGAACACACAGTAGGGGCTTACTCATTGTTTCAGAATAACAGGCTGGGCGAGGTGGCTCAAGCCTATAATCCCAGCAATTTGGCAGGCTGAGGCGGGCAGGTCACTTGAGCTCAGAAGTTAGAGACCAGCCTGGGCAATATGGCAAAACCCTGTCTCTACAAAACATTCAAAAATTAGCTGGGCATGGTGGTGTGTACCTGTGCTCCCAGCTAGTCAAGAGGGTGAGGTGGGAGGATCGCTTGAGCCCAGGAGGTGGATGTTGCAGTGTGCCGAGATGGCGTCACTGCACTCCAGCCTGGGCGACAGAGCGAGACTCGGTCTCAAATTAATAATAATAATAATAATAATAATAATAATAATAATAATAATAATAAAAAAACAGTAAGACCACCTCATCTGTACAGTCTGTTGCAGTTTTCAACGCTGCAGTCTGGGCCAAAAAGAGGCCCCAGGAGGAAAGAAGCCCGGACTCCTCTAACCACCTTGGGGTCACAGGGACCGAGGCACGGGCCCACAGGGTTCCTGACCAACGCGCTTTGCCGACCTCCTTCCAGGAGGAATCCTCCCAGCCGCCACCTAGGCACCGGGTTCCCGCGAGTCCCACCCGCGCGACCAGGCGCGGGCCGCGCGCGCCCCCGTGTGTCCCGTCGCCGCCACAGCACCCGCGGCTCCGCCCAGACTCTCCAAGGAAGACTCACTCATGCGGTTTCCGCCACAAAAGGAAAGGCGAGGCCGGGCGCGGTGGCTCACGCCTGTAATCCTAGCACTTTGGGTGGCCGAGACGGGCGGATCACCTGAGGTCAGGAGTTTGAGACCAGCCTGGCCAACATGGTGAAACCCCGATTCTACTAAAAACACAAAAATTAGCCAGGCGTGGTGTCGGGCGCCTGTAATCCCAGTTACACAGGAGGCTGAGGCAGGAGAATCACTTGAACCCGGGAGGCGGAGGTTGCAGTGAGCCGAGATGGCACGACTGCACTCCAGCCTGGGCGACAAGAGCAAGACTCCGTCTCAAAAGAAAAAAAGCGAGGGAATGACGACCACAGGTGCAAACGTGGCTGTCCTAATGGGAGGAAGGGGACTGTGATGAGTGCTTCTGCAGAACTGGCTATGTTCTACTTCTTGACCCAGGTGCTGGGTGCATAGGGGTTTGTCTCATAAGTACGATTGCTGCACGGCACATTCACATCTCATGTGTGCTAATCTTTGCATGCTATGTTTCACACTTGAATAAGGTTTTTTATTTTATTTATTTATTTATTTTCAGACGGAGCCTTGCTCTGTTACCAGGCTGGAGTACAGTGGCGCGATCTCGGCTCACTGCAACCTCCACCTCCCGGGTTAAGCGATTCTCCGGCCTCAGCCTCCCGAGTAGCTGGGATTACAGGCGCACACCACCATGCCCAGCTGATTTTTGTATTTTTAGTAGAGACAGAGTTTCACCACGTTGGCCAGGATGGTCTCAATCTCTCGACCTGGTGATCCGCCCGCCTCGGCCTCCCAAAGTGCTGGGATTACAGGCGTGAGCCACCGCGCCCAGCCTGTGTTTTGATTATTTTTGAGACAGGGTCTCACTCTGTCGCCCAGGCAATAGTATGATCACGATTCACTGCAGCCTCAACCTCCCAAGCTCAAGTGATTCTCCCACCTCAGCCTCCCAAGTAGCTGGAACCACGGGGGTGCACCACCCAACCCTGGCTAATTTTTAATTTCTTGTAGAGACGGGAGTCTCATTATGTTGCCCAGGCTGGTCTTGAGCTCCTGGGCTCAAACAATCCTCCTGCCTCGGCCTCCTGAAGTACTGGAATTATAGGCATGAGCACTGTGCCTCGCCACACTTGCATAAGGCTTTTATTTTTCTGACACTACACCAAAGGAATTGCATAAGGTTTTGTTTTGTTTTGTTTTGTTTTGTTTTAAGACGGAGTTTCACTCCTGTTGCCCAGGCTGGAGTGCAGTGGTGCGATCTCGGCTCACCGCAACCTCCACCTCCCGGGTTCAAGCATTTCTCCTGCCTCAGCCTCCAGAGTAGCTGGGATTACAGGCATGTGCCACCACGCCCGGCTAATTTTGTATTTTTAGTAGAGACAGGGTTTCTCCATGTGGTCAGGCTGGTCTTGAACTACTGGCCTCAGGTGATCACCCCTCCTCGGCCTCCCAAAGTGCTGGGATTACAGGCATGAGCCACTGCACCAGGCCTGCATAAGGTTTTAATAAACTGGCAGATGGGTGGGGAGAAGGAGTTTGTAGAGGTCAGCTTTGCTGGTGTGAGTTGCCTTGGGATGCCCAGGAAGGTATACTAGAGGCTCCGATGCTTGGGTTTGGGCTGAAGAGCTGCCCAAACAGAGTGGCCTGCAGGACGCTCAGCACAGCTGCGAGTGCAGAAGGTGTCCGCCCGGCTGGCGCCTGGCCACCGCTCCAGCTGTCCTCCCCAAATTCCTGCCCTCACGGGTGCCGCTGGTGTCAAGCAGCTGGCAGGGAGTCTCTTGCCATTTTAGGCAATGCACTTCCTGGGCCTGGGTCGTGCACTTCCAACACCCCTGCTCTTACCCTGCCCTTGGCCCTCAGCCCTAGCCCCTCAGCTGCTGCTCTGTTCAGAGGCTGTGCTGTGTCCCCTCAGGCCAGGGTGCCTGGGAGCAAAGGGTAGCCCAGGTCAAGACTCCATCAGGGGCTTTCCCAGCCCACACATAGTCTCTGTGCTGTCAGGCAGGCCCTGCCTGGGTGGGTCTGGGGGTGAGCAGAGAGGACTGGCTGTGCTGGGAGTCAGAGTGGCGGCATTGCAGGGGCTGGGACACCCGACTGGGTCCAGCCTGGTCCTGAGTGGCTGTCAGGCTAGCCCAAGGCCCTGGGCTGGCTAGCACTTTCCAAGGCCATGCCAGCACCAGGCAGCCTGGCAGTGGTGGCGGGCACTGGTGTTCCCTCTGGCAGTGGCCAAGCAGGCGCCCATCCGTTACCTCCCACAGGGCGTCTCCTGGTTTCCCGCCTGCCTCCTCCTGGGCTACGCTTTCCCAGCACCCTGCAGGGCAAGCCATGTGTCTGTGTAGGAGCTCTCAGCCGGCCCAGGTCTGAAGCAGACACCTCGTCCCATCTGGCATAACTGGGCCTACTGCCCGCCTGTAAGCATGTAAGGTGCTTGAGAGCAGGGACAGCAGACGTGGGGACTGCCAGACTGCTGGGGTTCAGATCTCAGCCCCACTGCTCCGGAGTTGCACAATCTGAGCCAAGTCCCTTCCCCCTGGCTTTGTTTCCCCATCTGCAAATGAGGATAAGCAGCAGTGCCTCCCAGTAGCCCCAACACAGAGTTGCTCTTCTTGTCATTTTAGGGGAGAGTGAACACACTCGGGAAGGCCCCGAGCCAGATGGAGTGGGTGTTTGCACCCTGTGTGAATCCAGCACCCAGCTGCTAGCCCCGGGGCTACTCAGCTGCCCTCCATGAATACACGGGGGACATGTGCCTGCTGCCATGGGCGGGGCAGGTGGCCTGGCAGGAAAGCCCTCTCCAGGAGTCTGAATGGACCGTCCCAGCTACCCTGGGCACTCATAGGATGGATGGGGCCAGGGAGCATCCCTGAGCCCCTGTCAGCAGCCCATGAAGGTCCAGCCTCTGGGACCCCAACTCATGGCTGTCTGCCAGGCAGGACAGGAGGGGGGGCGTTCAGGGCACTGTTCCGAGGCGCTGGGCTGAGGGGGCCTGCCGTGAGCAGACAGTCCTCGTGCAAAGGTGGGTCTGTGGTTGGGAGGTGGGCACCGCAGGCATCGTGGTGTGCCTGTGGGTGTGAGCCCTGGGGGTGGCTTCATGTGTGGGGAGAGCAGCAGTGGGGCACAGCCTACGATGTGGGTGAGAGGGGAGGCAGAGAGGGAGGGGGCACAGGGACCTCAGTGCTGGGCTGGCCTATGAGTGAGGGTACCTGGTGGTAATTAACCCTGTAGTCTATTGGCGGCTGGACCTGGCCACAGAGGTGTGGGCTCAGTAGCCTCTCTCGGAGAAGCCCCTGCTGCCCCTTCCTCATTATAGCCCCTCTCCAGACCCCCAGCCTAGCTGGGCTGCCTGGCTTGGCAGGCTGGACTCCTTAGCCAGAGGTGCCAGAAGGGGCTGGCTGGGCCAGGGACAGGCCAGCAGACAGACAGGGTGTGGGGCCTTCTGGACCAGGGTGCAGGGGCTAGGGGTTGAGTCACTGCCATCCCCAGCCAGCCTGGTGGGGTCTGCAGGCTCATTGGGGGGTGATGCCTATTGTCCAGACCCCCATGCCCAGTGCCTCCCTGCCAGGCAGGCCCCCAGCACAGGGCCCCAGCTCCAAGTCCATCCACCCAGCCCCAGGCATGGAGAGCTGCTCGCAGCCCCCCACGTCCTCTCCTCAGCCTCTCCTGCGGTCCTGCCCCCCAACACTGTGTGGTGGCTCCCCTAGTCTGTGACCCAAAGTTAGAGTCACTGCTGAGGCAGTAGACGAGGCAGAGCTGGAAGGCCTCCGGGGACTCTCAGAGAGGCTGGGCACAGCTGGCCCGTCCTCCTGTGTCCCTGTCCCTCATGGAAGGAGGAGGGAGGAGGAAGGGGTGGCTCTGAAGTTGGGAGCTCTGGCCCACTCTGGCAGGCCGAGCCTCCATGAGGACAAAGGGCCCCCTGGTGGGGTCTGTGTGGTCTCAGGACTAGACGGGATGACACCTGGCTTTTGTTGGGAACACCACCCGCCTGTCAGACAGGGTCTGAGATGCTGTCACCCCCACCCCTGCTGTCTGCAACACTCCAAAGCCCTGGTTCCCACCCTCTCCCCAGCTGTGTTTGGGCTGGGCCTAGGGTGCCTGCCTGCCCCTTGCTGGAGAGACATCTGAGCCCTCTGGGCCTGGCGCCGGGGCCTGAGTCGCTGACAGGGGCGGAGAAGTCTAGGGGGCCTGTCCTGCTGTCAGCGCCCATGATGGATGAGGGGCCAGAGCTAGACTCCTGCCACAGGGGGAGGTGGGGGTGACCCCCCAGGGTCTGCAGGCAGAGCCTCTGCCTCTCACAGCTGGGGGGCCTGGGCGAGGGTCCCCACCCAGCCAGGGGTGTTTAAAGGCCCAAAGGGCGTGGGCCCTCCCACTCTGCCTAGAGTCATGGGCGCCTGGGTCTTCCCCGCAGCCCTTTTCCTTCTCTGCCTGACTTCCGAGAGCCTGCAAGGTGGTGAGGGCAGCTTGGGGCTGGGGGTTGGAGAATGGGCATCTGTGACTGGGGCTGGGGGTCCAGGTGGGGCCCTGGCCAGATGCTGGGGTTCTGGAGACAAGGAGGGCTGGGGTGTGGAAAGCCTGGTCTGGGCAGAGAATTCAGACAGTGAGGGTTTTGGGGGGCTGGAGGATAGATGCCTGGGCCCTGCCTGCCCCATCTCAGCCTCTGGGGTCCCCAGCCTTGAGTCAGCACTGTCTTGCTCCCCCAGGGCTGCCCCTGCTGCCTCCTGGCCTGGGGAAAGGTAGGTGGCCCCTCTGGCACTGGGGTCAGGAAGAGTCTCCCATCTCTCCTGCCCTGGGGGTGTGGGAGCTCTGTGGGACTCCCGACGCGGGGCCCAGGAGAGCTCAGGGCCCTTGCTGTCTTCCGGGCAGGGAGTCTCATCAAGTGTCCACTCAAGGGTGGGGAGCACAGACATCCTGCACTCTCAGAAGAGTCCCCCGGGGCAGAACATGCAGCCCTGAGGAGGGGCCTGGGCAGGCTGAGAAGGGTGGGCAGGTGTGACAGGAGGGGCGGACCCACCGGCAGGCCAAAGGGGCCCGGAGGGGGAGAGGAGGGAGGGGACAAGGAGAGCTGAGCCTGCTGAGGGGCAGGAGGTGGAGTGTCATGGAAGGGTCTTTACTTCAGGGACCTGGGGGGTCCTAAGGGTAGGAGGAGGGGCTGCCCCTGAGCCCTGATGCATCTGAGCTTCAGGAGAGAAAGATGGGGGGCAGAGGTGGTGAGCAGAAGAGGAGGAGATTTCCATGCAGGGAGAGGAGCCCAGTACTGAGAATGGATGGGAGAGGAGAGGAAGAGGGTGGAGTGGGCTCTGCCCCACAGTCCCCCAGAGCCCTGGCTCAGACACCTTCCTCCAGGCCCAGGGGCCCTCTAGCCTCCACTGCCCTAGCCCCAGACTGCTCACCTCCTCTGCCCTCTACCCTCCTGTGACAGCAGGGAAACTGAGACCTGGAGAGGGAGGTGGCATCCAGATTTGGGCCCCTTTGTCCCCTTGTAAGTTCCCCTGCTTCCCCCTGAACCCCACAGGCTTAGGGAGCCCAAATGGCTACAGATCTGGTAAAGCTGGTGGCGGGGTGCTTGGGGAGGGTGGCACACCGGCTCCCAGCTGCTCCAGCACCCCGGGCTCAACATCTCACTTCTCCCACAGTCTATGGCTCCCACAGTGGCCTGGGAGCAGGTGAGGCCTGGCATAGGGAAGGGAGGCATCTGAGGGCAGGGCACGGGGCAGGGGGGAGGCAGGGCAGGAGCAGGGCAAGCTGGGCGGGGGGGCAGGTAAAGGGGGAAGCAGTCGTCTCAGAAATACGTGGGGACAGAGCATAGCCCCAGAGTGTCCCCCAGGCACCCTGGCTGGGGAGAGGGGAAGGCAGGCAGGAAGAAATGGAGCGGGGAGGGAAGAAAGGAAAGAGAGCAGAAAGGAAGGAGAGAGGGAAGGAGGGAGGGAAGGAGGCTGAAAGCACCCACCTGTGCCCCACAGCCCTCCCCCCTCATGGGAAGGGACTGAGTTCCCACAGGCCCACTGCTTGGATAGGCTGTGGGCCAGGTGTGGGGTTCTGGGGAGATCCTGGGGGAGGGGTGTCCCTCACCTCCCTGTCTCTCCAGGCTACGATGGGGGCGTGAAGCCACAGAAGCCAGGTGAGCCCTGCCCCGGCCCCAGCTCTTTGTCTCCCCCTCTTTCTCTCACACTCCTCACCTCACCTGATCTGTCTCTCCAGGATTCGTGGCCAGGCATGGGCTGGGAACCCAGCCAGGTGAGAGCCGTGGGGTCCCCTCCTTCCCTCCCTCCCAGGCCTCAGACGGAAGAGGCAGGATTGGAGAGATTGTTGGGGGGAGGCGCAGGGAGCCTCTCAGGTTTGCTGGTGTCTGGCTTAGTCCAAGGGGGGGTTCAAGGGTCTTGTACCCCCACCTCAGCTGGGACCCCAAACCTCCTCAGCTCACCTCTCTCTCTCCCACGAGCCCTTCCACCCAGAATGGCTATGGAGCAGGTAGAGATGGGAGTGGGGGAGCTGGAAGCCAGGATTCTAGGGGTATCCCTGGGATGGGGATTCCTGAGTCCCTCATCTGATCCCCCTCTCTTTCCCAGACACTGAAGGGGGCATGAAACCCCAAAACCTAGGTGAGGCTCGCCCAGCCCCTGCCTGCCTCCCTCCTCCTGACTCCCTCCTGCCTTCTCGCCCCAGGGTTCAGGACCTTCGCAGGTGCTGCAGCCCAGCCAGGTGAGGCTGGGGGAAGCGGGTAAGGAATGGGAGGGGCTTGGGGTGCCTAATCTTTGCCTGATACTGTGGGGGAGGGAATGCAGCCAGATCGGTGTTTCCAGGGTCTTCTCCAGGCTCCCCCAGGCCTCAGAGAGGGCAGAACAGGTGGGTGACTCACGGGAGGTGGGCAGGAGGGGACGGTGAGGAGTTCTGATGTCTGGCTTGGTAAGGGGACAGGGGCACCTGGGCCTCACCCCTGCCTCAGCTCGGTGTGGCTGTGGAGCAGGGAGCCCAGGGCGGGGAGGTGGGGCCCCTTCCTCTGCCCATCTCTCTTCCCAGGCTTTGGAGGGGCTGTGAAACCCCAGAAGCCAGAGGCGAGGCCGCCCCACACCTGTCCCAGTGTCCACTTCCCACCCTCTGTCTCTGTCTCTGCTTGACACCCCATTCCCCCTCCTCATGTCCCTCTGGCTCTGTCTCCCCAGGATATGGAAACGGGCTGGGAGCAGCGGCCTTCCCAGTGGCCGGAGCCCAGTCAGGTGAGGAAACATCGGGTGTGGCAGGACCTGGGCTTCCAGGAGGGAGGGGGAAGGGGCAGAGCAGAGTCAGGGCACCAGGAGCTGGGAGAGCTGGGCTCTGGAGGGAGGGCAGCACTCAGCCACTCTGTCCCTTCCCAGGCCTGGGAGTGGGCATGAAACCTCTGAAGCCAGGTGAGGCAGAGCCCTGCCCCGCCTTGCCCACTTATATCCAGGCGCCTCTGGGTCCCTCAAGCCTGCCCACCCCACCGCTCATGGCCCTCACCAATGTCTCCCCAGGATTGGGGAGCAGAAGTGGTTTGGGCACTGGCACTCTTCCAGGGGCAGGAACCCCACCAGGTGAGGGTGGCTGGGCAGGGGCCGCAGGGAGGGGCGGGCAGGAGGGTTTAGGGTCCCAACCCTCATTCTTAGGGGAGGAGCTCTTAGGGTCAATGTCAGCCTCTTTCTAGCTCTCCCCAGGCCTGGGGAAGAGGGAACCTCAGAAGCGGATGAAGGGAGGACCTCGCCCGTGTGCCACCTCCATGCCACGCTCACCATGTCCTGTCCCTCTCTGTCCCCCTCTCGGTCTGTGTTACCCTCCCCAGGCACTCGTCCCTCTGTGGCCTGCCAATGCCATTCCTGTGGGTGGGGACTCCTGTGGAGGCCTCTGAGCTGCTTCCTGGGCATGCGCCCTTAGTGAACTGTCAGGGCGTGGGGCACAGTGGCCCTGGGTGGTGTTTGGACCATGGACCCGCACTCCACATGGCCTAGCTCCAGCCTCTGCCTCCCTCACCCCACAGGCCCAAAACCAGGTCAGGGAGGGTAGGGTGTTGCTGAGGGCCTGGGCTTGGGTCTGGGGGCTCCAGGGAGCTGCAGCCTCCTTTACCTGGTCTCTCTCTCTATTCCTGGCATGGGGCGGGGGGTGAAACCTCTGAAGACAGGCGTGCCTGCCCTTTCCTGTGTCCCTGTCCTCCACTCCCCACATACACACATCCAGCCCTGCCTCTGCTTCCTCCTTCTACTCGGTCTCCCAAGATCTGGTGATGGGAATGGGATGGGAGCTGGGGCCTTCCTAGGAGCTGGAGCCCAGCCAGGTGAGGGCAGCTGGACCACACTGGGATTCTAGGAGACACAGGGAAGAACCAGGGGATATCAGAGGTCCAGAAGACAGAAAGTTTATTTCTGGGGGAGGACAGGGGATGGGTGGGGTCCGTGAGCCCCTGCTGTCCCCTCCCCCATCTTGACTGTTTCCCCTGCATCTATGGCCTTGTCCCACCCTCAAGCCCTCCCCAGATCCACCCCTCACACACTGCTTCTCCTCCCAGGATACAACAATGGAAACGGACCGGGAACCCAGCCAGGTCGGGGCCGAAGGGGCTGGGGTGGCTGGGGGAGAGGTCAGGGGCCCAGGGCCACACTCTGGGTCCCAACAGATGGGCTCTTGGGGGTTCATTCATTCACCCAATCTCCCCTGAGCACCCGTCCCAAGCCAGGCCTCGGCTGGCCATGGAGGACACCCAAGCTGGTCAAGGGTGGCCACGGTCTGGACTCCCGGGCCAAGAACCAAATCCAACTTTGACTGCAGTCAGGCCTGGGAGGGAGTTCACACAAGACAAAAAGGAAGAGGGCAAGGGTCACGCGAGACAGAAAGGGAGAGGGCAGGGCTCCAGGCCCCAGCTCATTCCCGCTGCACCATCTTCCACACTCCTGTGTCTGCCCTCAAACAGGTCCTGCCGCTCAAAATGGCTTTGGACCAGGTAAAGAGGGTGGGGATGGAAGCGGGGAGCCTGGGGCTGAGATTCTGGGCACAGGCCCAGAGGAAAGGATCCCTCACCCTCTCATCTTCCCCCCAGGCTTTGGAGGGGGTGGAAAACCCCAGAAGCCAGGTGAGCCACTCCCTGTCCCTGTCTCCCTGCCCATTTCCTATGCATCCGCCGCTGCTTCCCTAGAGTCCCTGATCTCCCCATTCTCTTTGGCTCTGTCCCCTGGGATTTGGGAATAGGAATGGGTGGGGAGTCGGGGCCTTCCTGGGAGCTGGAACCCAGGCAGGTGAGGCCCTGGAGTTCTGGGAGCATGGAGGTCTTAGGGGTTGGGGGTTACTGATGTGGGGGCCTGGCCCTGGTCCTGAGCAGAGAGGAAGGGATGGGTGGACTCACAGGAAGTCCTTCCCCTTCTCTTCCCAGGCCTGGGAGGGGGACTAAAGCCTCAGAGAGCAGGCGAGCCCCAATCTGTAGCCTCCCAACTTGGTCTCACACAACAAACCTCATTCGACAAACCAATCCAGGCCTGGAGCAGTGGCTAACACCTGTAATCCCAACAGTTCGGGAGGCAGAGTTAGGTGGATCAATTGAGCCCAGGAGTTCAAGACCAGCCTGGGCAACATTCCCAAGCTGGTCTGGAACTCTTGGGCTCAAGCAATCCATCTACAAAAAAAAAAAAAAAAAAAAAACAACCTAGCCAGTTGTGGTGGCATGTGCCTGTAGTCCCAGCTACTCTGGAGGCTGAGAGGTGAGGATCACTTGAGCCCAGGAAGTCGAGGTAGTAGTGAGTGGAGATCTTGCCACTGTACTCCAGCCTGGGTGACAGAGAGAGATCCTGTTTAAAAAACAGACAGGCTGGGCTCAGTGGCTCACGCCTGTAATCCCAGCACTTTGGGAGGCTGAGGCGGGTGGATCACAAGGTCAGGAGATCAAGACCATCCCGGCTAACACAGTGAAACGCCGTCTATACTGAAAATACAAAAAAATCAGTCGGGCGTGGTAGTGGGCACCTGTAATCCCAGCTACTCGGGAGGCTGAGGCAGGAGAATGGCGTGAACGCAGGAGGCGGAGCTTGCAGTGAGCCGAGATCTTGCCACTGCACTCCAGCCTGGGTGACAAAGCAAGACTCCGTCTCAAAAACAAACAAACAAACAAACAAACAACAAACAACCAAAGTAATCCATGGACCATGCCTGTTCCGAGCCAACAAGGTGCTGGGGACAGGCCCTCCCCAACCAGGGCCATGCTGGGGCATACGGTATGGGCTGAGGCTACCCCAGAGCTGGGCTCTGGGAGTTCTTAGGAGGCAGTGGAGGCCAGGGAGGAGAGAGTGGCCCAACCCTCTGAGAAACTGAACCAAAAAGAGAGTTTTGAACAAAGAAGGTGCAGGCTCCAGCAAGATCTCAGACCTGGCCAGGCGCAGTGGCTCAGGCCTGTAATCCCACCACTTTGGGAGGCCTAGGCGGGCGGATCACTTGAGGTCAGGAGTTCGAGACCAGCCTGGCCAACACGGTGAAACTCCGTCTCTACTAAAAATACTAAAAATTAGCCAGGCGTGGTGGCGGGCACCTGTAATCCCAGCTACTCAGGAGCCTGAGGCAGGAGAATCGCTTGAACCCGGGAGGTGGAGGTTGCAGTGAACCAAGATCACGCCATTGCTCTCCAGCCTGGGCAACAAGAGCGAGACTCCATCTCAAGAAAATAAAAAAAAGAGCTCAGACCCAAGATGTGGCAGGAGCTGGAGCTTGACAGTTGGAGGCTGCTGAGGAAAGGAACCTGCCTTTCTGGCTCGTTGAAGTTGGGGGTGGGGACACCCCTGCCGGAGGTGGCTGGACATGGCATCCAGGGCTCCGGAGGGCCTTAACCCTTTCTCTCCTCCACAGGCCCCACCACTCAAAATGGCTATAGACCAGGTAGGGGCGGGCTGGGGTTTGGGGAGGCCCAGAGCTGGGGCCCCAGGTTCCTCACCTGCTCCCTGTCTCTCCACCAGGCTATGTGGGGGCCGTCAAACCCCAGAAGCCAGGTGAGCCCTGCCCCGGCCTGTCCCTCTGCCTCCCCAAACCCTGAGCTCCCTCCCCTCATTCATACCCCGCCTTGATCTATTCCCCCAGGATTCCAGTACAGAATTGGGCTGGGAGCCCAGCCAGGTGAAGGGGGTACAGTCTGGGGTTCCGGGGTCTGCATCTGGGCGGCCTCTTCCTCCCAGGGGCGGGATTGGTGAATGATGGAGAGGGGTGACGGGGCATCTCCAAGATCCTTGGCTTCTGGCTTGGCCCTGAAGGGGAACCATAGGCGCTGTGTCCCCAGCTTAGCTCAGCCCTCCCACCCCGACAAGCCCCCCACCTCAGAATGGCCGTGGAGCAGGTCCTGAGGGGATGGGAGGAGCTGGGGTCCAGATGCTGGGGTTCTGGGGTGGATCTGAGTTGGGGGCTCCTGGGTACCTCATCTGCTCCCCATTTTCCCAAAGGCTTTAGAGGGGACATGAAAGCACAGGAGCCAGGTAAGCCTGACTCTCCCGGGCTTCTATCTCCCCAACGTTCAGAGCCCCCTTCCCCCTCTCACCCCCACCTCCATCTGTCCCCCAGGATTAGGGAATGGGAATGGGCTGGGTGCTCAGCCAGGTGAGACAGATGGGGTCTGGGGTTCTACCCCTGGGGCGTCCTCTCTCTGCCTCCCTTCCCAGTCTCATGGGGGGCTGAGCTGGTGAATAACTGAAGGGCTGCTGGGAGGAAGCCTCCAGGATTCCCTTACCTCCACCTCAACCAAACCCCAAATCCCCACCCCACCCTCCTCTCCCCATAGTCTTGACAGCCCAGAACGGATTTGGATTTGGATTTGGAGCAGGTAGGAGCAGGGGTGGGGAGGGGCTGGGGGAGAATGTGGGTGGGGCCCCTGAGTCACTCACCAGCCCCCCTATATCTCCTGCAGGCCTTGGAGGGAATGTGAAGCCTCTGAAGCCAGGTGAGCCCCGCCCTGGTCTGCCTCTCTATGCACGAACCCCTGAAGCCATAAGCACTCTACTCATGCTCCCTCCCTCTCCAGGATATGGGAAAAGGCTGAGCGCAGGGGCCTTCCCTGGGGCTGGAACCCAGCCAGGTGAGGACACCTGGGGTAGGAGCCCAGGCTTTTTTTTTTGAGATGGAGTCTTGCTCTGTCGCCCAGGCTGGAGTGCAGTGGCGCGATCTCGGTTCACTACAACCTCCGCCTCCTGGGTTCAAACAATTCTCCTGCCTCTGCCTCCCGAGTAGCTGGGATTATAGACACCCACCACCGCACCTGGCTAATTTTTGTATTTTTGGTAGAGACAGGATTTCACCATGTTGCTCAGGCTGGTCTCGAACTCCTGACCTCAGATGATCCACCTGCCTTGGCCTCCCAAAGTGCTGGGATGACAGGCGTGAGCCACCGCGCCGGGCTGAGCCCAGGCTTCTTAGAGGGAAGGGGGAAGACAAAGATCGGGCCAGGGGGCCAGGAGGGCAGAGTGTGGGTCTGAATCCTGGGGAATTAAGTGCCACTGGCTGGCCGGATATGGCTCCGCCTCTGTGTCTCTCTGTAGGCCTGGGAGGGGGAGCCAGGTGGGGGAGGGCCCTGGGCCCCCGCCTTGTCTCTAGGGCTGCGTCCTCCTGACGCCCCCTCCGAATGCCGCCGTCTCACACCCTCCCCGTCCCTCCCCCTAGAATATGGCCATGGAAATGGACCGGGAGTCCAGCCAGGTGAGGGCAGCTGGGCCTGGCTCGCGAGGGGTCGGGAGGTGGGGCGGGAAGAGAGAAGCTGGAGCCACAGGGACAGAGAGCTGGGGTCTGCGGATCAGCAGCACTGGCTGGAGTTGATGTCAGCCTCTCTGTCTCTCCCAGGCCTAGGAGTGGGGATGAAGCCTCAGATGCCAGGTGAGGGGACTGCCTGTGTCTGTGGCCCCACCTCCCCTAGATCCTGGTGTTCTAGCTGGGTCTGCGTGGGACTCCCAGGGGAGGGGTGACCCCTGCCTCATGAGTGAGGGCAGGTCTGTAGGAGCACCGACGACCGAGGGGAGAGGAGGTTGGGGAGAGACTGAGAGCCCCCTTCCTGGTCCCTGCCTCCCTGTCCCCCAATGGCTCAGCCTTACCACGTTCCCTTTTTTGCCCCACAGGCCTGGGAGCTCCAAACGGCTATGGACCAGGTAGGGGCAGGGCTGGGGTTCCAGGAGGTCCAGAGCGGAGGCCTTGGGTCCCTCACTTGCTCCCTTTCTCTTCACCAGGCTATTTGGGGGTTATGAAGGCCCAGAAGCCAGGTGAGCCCTGCCCGGCCTGTCCCTCTGCCTCCCCCAAACCCTGAGCTCCCTCCCTCATTCATACCCCACCTCAGCTCCATCGGCATTCAGGAGGGGGCTGGGAGCCGAGCCAGTGAGGGGGTGTCAGGCTGCCGTCCCTGTCTCCCTCCCAGGCCTCCAGGGCAGGTGGACACCAAAATGAGGGAGGAGAGGCGGCGCGCCAGGATTCCTGGTTTCTGACTTGGCTCTGAAAGGGGATCCAAAGGCCCTTCGCCCTATTCTTAGCTAGAATCCCAAACCCCCTGCTCACCCCTCCCTCCCCACAGGCCCCTCAGCCCAGAATGGCTACAGAGCAGGTACTGGGGGGCTGGAGTTGCTGGGAGTGCAGAAAGGAGGAAAGAGGTGGGGGCCTGGCTCTCCCCTGACCCTGTACTGAGGGTTTTCTTGGGGGCTCCTGCAGCCTCAGACCGGGTAGAGTCTGGAGAGGAGGCGGCACAAGGTGGAGGGAGGTGCTGGGAGCTCCAGTTCCTAAATTGGGAGGAAAGGGGGGCCAGGCTCCAGCCCCCTTCTGTACCCCAACCTCTCCCCGTGCCGCCCCCACAGACCCTGCAGTTCCCACTGGTCATGGACCAGGTAGGGGAGGTTGGCATGGGCACCGGGTGGGGCACAGATGCCAGGTCTGGAAGAGACCCCTCAGTGAGGAGTGGGCCATGGGTCCCTCACCTACTCGCATCTCTCCAGGTGCTGGAGAGGGCATGAAACCTCAGAAGCCAGGTAAGCCCTTCCCACTCCTCACTCTCCCTACCTGCAGAAACTGCCTACCCCTCCACCCTTTTCCCCTCCCAAGCTGTACCTTGTCTCCCCAGGGTGCAAGAACGGGCTGGAGCTGGAGCCTTCCTGTGGGAAGGAGCCCAGCCAGGTGAGGGAGGTGGGTGGGACCTGGAGCAGAGGGGAAGGAGGACAGGCTCCAAGGGACAGAGTTGGGTCTCAGTGGGGGAAGGGGTGGGGTGGGGTGGGCCTGTCCATTATTCTCCATGGGTCTCTGGCCTGGGAGGGAGCCAGAAACCTCCAAAGGCGAGTTGCTCTCTGCCCCTCTTCCTGCCTTCTCCAAGGTCCCCCACTCCAACCCCGCCCTCATGCCCTGTTCTCCCTCCCAGGATACACACCAGGGACCTGGCTGGGGCTCCTGCCAGGTGAAAAGGCGGGGCTAGGGGGATCAGCAGGGGAGAGAGGGATTCACTACACCCCTCGGGTGGGCTGATGTCTGAACTGGCCTGTCTCTCCCCAGGCCTGCGAGGGACCTTGAAGCCTCAGAAGTCAGGCGAGTGGGGGACCCCTGGCTCTGCCCCACACCTCCTTCTGCCTCTCAGCCCTTCTAGCCCCCGCCCCCAGTGTTGCCACACTCATCTCTGCTTTCCCTCTCCAGGACATGGCCATGAAAATGGCCCCTGGCCAGGTGAGGCCACTGGGACCAGGGGTGGGGGCCCAGGAGGAAGGGAGAGGGAGGCTGCTGGAAGACGGAGGGGCCTCCATCAGGAGCCCCATCCCTGCCAGATCCCTACGTCCCTCTATCCCCTGCCTGGATCCCCAGGTCCCCCCAGGAGAGTGTGGCCCAAGGGAGCTGGGCTTTTTCCAGCCTGGCTAATGTCCCCCTTAGGTGCTGGGTCTGCCCTAGAAGCCACTACAGGCCGGTGGCTTGGCCAGGCCAAGGCCTTCTGGGTGGCGTTGGTGAGGACTGGCCTGGAGCATAGCCCCACCCCTCCCTTCCTTCCCATCGTAGGTCCCTGCAATGTGAGGGTCGCTCCGATGCTCCTCCCCAGGCTTCCCACTCCAGGGGTCCCTTCGGACAAAGAGGGTGGCTGGGGCCTGAAATTCCAGCCCCCTTCTGCAGTGCAGAATGGCAAGTTACCAGGTCAGTGTGGAGTGGGGGTGCCTGGGGGACACTGGGAAGCACCTGGCCCTATGAGGGTCAGGGCCTGGCTGCCATATCCCACTCTGTCCTCGGATGCCAAGGCTCAGAGAGGACAGTGACTTGTCACACAGTGATCTGCTGAGGAGAAGCCTGAAATCTGGCCCTGAGACCCCATGTGGTCCCCAGTATGGGAGTCCTTTCCATCCCTGCCCCATGGCATCTGCAGTCTCTCAAGCCCTGGGCTGGGCTCACTCCTGCCCCTAACCTTCCTCCTAGCACCAATGCCAGCCATCCAGTGGGGACTGAAACCTCAGAAAGCAGGTGTGAGTCTGTCTGCCCCCAGGCCCCACATCCCAGAGGGACAAACTCTCAGCTAGGTCTATCCTCTGTCCCCACCCCAGATCAGGGTCACCCCTCCATCACCCTTTTTCCCTAGGCTGCCTCAGCTATTCAGGCACCCGAAGGCCAGGAAGTCCCTCCCCGAGTCTACCCTCTTCTACCCTCTTGCTCTTTTTTTTTTTTTTTTTTTTTTTGAGACAGTCTCGCTCTGTCACCCAGGCTGGAATGCAGTGGTGCAATTTTGGCTCACTGCAAAATAAGCCTCCCAAGTAGTTGGCATTACAGGCACGCACCACCATACCTGGCTAATCTTTGTATTTTTGTAGAGACGGGGTTTCATCACATTGGACAGGCTGGTCTAGAACTCCTGGCTTCAAGTGATCCGCCCACCTCAGCCTCCCAAAGTGCTGGGATTACAGGCGTGAGCCACTGCGCCCAGTCTCTTGCTGCTCTCTAAGTTTCTTCTGGTTCCATTCCCTGTGGACAGGAAAAATCTCTGCTTCCCCTTCAGAGTCCCTAAGGTCGATCTTTGGCCTCCAAGGAGTCAGGGGAGACCTGGGTCTCCCGCACTGACTTCCTTTCTCCTCACAGGGCACCAGCCTCCAAATGGCTATGGACCAGGAGCAGAACCAGGTGAGGAGGCCCTTCCTTCCACCCCTCCCTTCCCCTCCTCTTCCCTCCTCTTCCTTCTGCCATCCCAGGAAGAGGGGAGGCCAGGGCTGTGGCTCTCGCTGACCCCCATCTCTGAGTCACAGTTTTCTCTCCCCCAGGTTTTAATGGTGGCCTCGGGCCACAGAAAATTGGTGAGTCCTCCTGGGCCCCCCACCCATGTTGAGCGGAAGCTGGCATCTCCCTCATGCCTGAGTCAGTCTGTCTGTCCGCATCCCCCTGTCTATGAGCTGGTCACCTGACCCTCCTGATGCTGTCCCTGTTCCACTAGGCTGTCCCTAGCTCCTCTCCAGTCTCTGTCCTGCAGGTTTAAGTTATGGGAATGGTGTCCTGGGAGCCAGGGTCTTCCCCGAGGCCCACCCACAGCCAGGTGCCTGGGGAGCAGGGGTGGGGGTGGGAGAGTTGGGCTCAGGGCCCCAGCCCGACCTCTGACACCCTCTTTCCTCCTCCAGGGTTCCATGGGGCCAATGGTTTTAGGAATAGTGAGTCAGACCCAGGGGACAAAGTGCAGTGGAGTGGGGGAGACAACAGCCCAGGGGCTAGGCGGGAATGACCAGAGTCTCTTGCAGGGGATGGAGTGGAAGCTCTGGTGTACCCCAAAGCAGCAGCTCCAGCCCCTGAAGGAAATGGTAAGAAATGAGCCTTCTGGGAGCAGAGCCAAGCCCAACGGGGGCCAGGGGTCCCAGCTCCTGTGGGCAAGGGTACCCCTGCCAGCTCTCCTCCCCACAGGGCAGGCTGGGGTGCTGTGGAACTCTCGCTGGCCCACCCTCCAGGCCTGGGGAGCCGGTTTGAAGCCTGGATATCAGGCTGAGGATGAATATGCTGAGGCCAGGAGCCAGCCAGGTAACGGGATGCCTGGATGAGTGTGTTGGGGCCATTAGAGGTGGCTTCAGGGAACTGGGCCCTGGGCCCAGGTCTACCCACAGCCCCACAGAGATGGAAGGTACAGCCCTCTTGGCGGAGGGGATGGAGTGAGTGAGAAGAGGCCAGGAGGGCATAGGCAGGAAGGAGCAGGAAGGAACGGAGCTGGAGGAGAGGCCAGCAGAGCCCGGGACCCTGAGAGCCAGCCCAGTCACTGGACCAAGAGGGGGAGGTGATGGAGTTGGGAACGAGGGCCATCACGGACTCAGTTCTCCACACTCTGTCCCTCTCCCCCGGGGCCTCTGAGAAGCTGAGGCAGAGCTGAGCCCTGGGCCCTCCAGGGAGGGGGGGTCTCCCACAGCCTGGGTTGAAGCTGGGGTGGACGGAAGCTCTCTGGTGACCCGAGTGCTCCTGGTCTGTCTGTCTGTGCCATAGGGGGCCCCGACGTGAAGAGAGGCAGCAATGGCCAGCTGGGGAATGGCTACGGAGGTGAGAGGGAGGCGCAATGGCCGAGCCGCCTGCCCAAAGGGCCCCCGTGCTCACCCCTCCAGCCGTACTGGGGGACACCCAGCCCTTGGGAAGGATAGCAGGTTCTGCCACCTGTAGGTGGCTGCTGAGTGACTGACCCCAGAAGCTCAGGTCCCTGGGAGGGGAGGAGGGGGCAAGGCCTCACCAGGGCCCCGCCCCTCCCTAGCCCAGCTCTGTGTCTTCCCAGGCCGCTGCCCTCTGGGGAAATGCTGAGCCGTGCAATGCCCCTGCGAGTCCCGAGGGCCTCTGCCTCACACCCTCGCCTGCCCAGCAAGGAAGACAGACCCTTGGGCTTGGCCTCTGGTGCTGCCTGGCCGGGGGTCTCCTCCATGCTAGAACCACAAACGTGCTTCCCTGTTTGCCTCCGCGTGCCATGTAAGAGGCTTGCTGACCAGGGTGGGAGTGGCATGGGCCTGCAGCCACCACCCAGCACCTCATTCATTCATTCGACAAACATCAATGAGGCCATGTGCCAGGGACCATGTTCCCAACAGGAGAAACCATGAGAAGAAAACAGACTCGATCAACACCTGCCCTCAGGGAGGGCATCGCTTGGTCACTGCCTAGTGGGGGAACCACATCCAAGTTAGGGGACTTGTGCATGGAAAAGAACACTTCATTCTTTGTGTTTTCATTTATAATCGATTTATTAAAGTTGTTAGATAAAAATCTCATTTTCCTTAAGCCTTTATAGTGGCCTTCCAGATATTGTATTGACTAATAATTTGGATGTAAAACTCACTTTCACATTCTTTGATGAATGATTAATTAGTTTATAAATTTAACAGCTCGGCCAGGCATGGTGGGTCACGCCTGTAATCCCAGTATTTTGGGAGGCCAAGGCAGGAGGATTGCTTGAGCCTACAATTTAAAGACCAGCCTGGTCAATATAGTGAGACACCCATCTCTATAAAAAATAAATAAGTAAATAAAAACAAATACGAATTTCACAACTCGACTTTTCCCTAAATATTTTGCGTGCCTTAAATGCCTGATTAACGAAATAGCCTTAGACATCTCAAACAACAATTAGAAACATAATCGACTTGACTCTCTTGATTCTCTCTTTTTTTTTTTTTTTTTTGAGACGGAGTCTCGCTCTGTCGCCCAGGCTGGAGTGCAGTGGCGCAATCTCGGCTCACTGCAAGCTCCGCCTCCCGGGTTCATGCCATTCTCCTGCCTCAGCCTCCCAAGTAGCTGGGACTACAGGCGCCTGCCCAGCTAATTTTTTATATTTTTAGTAGAGTCGGGGTTTCACCATGTTAGCCAGGATGGTCTGGATCTCCTCCTGACCTCGTGATCCGCCCGCCTTGGCCTCCCAAAGTGTTGTGATTACAGGCGTGAGCCACCGCGCCCGGCGACTCCCATCTCCACAAATTAAAAAATTAGCCTGGCAGGGTGGCGCATGCCTGTAGTCTCAGCTACTTGGGAGGCTGAGGTGAGAGGATTACTTGAGCCGAGGAGATCAAGGTTGCAGTGAGCCATGATGGCACTACTGCACTCCAGCATGGGCGAAAGAGCAAGATCCTGTCTCAAAAAAAAAAAAAAAAAAGTTTCTATATTCCAATTTTGAATAGATTGACCATTTTATCCTTTTTGTTCTGAGCTACCAGTTTCTCACCCATCTGTCATTTACAACTGTTCTTAGGAACTTTAACACAAATGCTAAGTATATTATCACCAAACTTTACTTTTGAATTGTGATATCGTTTTATCTTTCTTATAAGATAACTGAATGGAAATCTGTGCACCTTGACCCATCCACACAGGATCCTCATACCTGAGTTGCAATGGGTAAACAGCAACGAGAGGACAATCTCACACTCCACATGGGTGGCGTCGGGGGGCGGGCGCGGTGGGTCATGCCTGGAATCCCAGCACTTTGGAAGACTGAGGCCGGCGGATCGCTTGAGCCCAGGAGTTCGAGACCAGCCTGGGCAACATGGTGAGACTCCATCTCTACACAAAATATAATAATTAGCCCGGGCGCGGTGGCTCACGCCTGTATCCCAGCACTTTGGGACGCCGAGGCGGGTGCATCATGAGGTCATGAGTTCGAGACCAGCCTGACCCCGTCTCTACTAAAAACACAAAAATTAGCCGGGCGTGCTGGCGGGCGCCCGTAATCCCATCTACTCAGGAGGCTGAGGCAGGAGTCTCGTTTGAACCAGGAGGCGGAGGTTGCAGCTGAGACTGCGCCAATGCACTCCAGCCTGGGGGACAGAGCGAGACTCCGTCTAAAAAAATTTTTTTTTTTTAATTTAAAGACCATAATAATTAGCCGGGTGTGGTGGCGTGCACCTGTAGTCCCGGCTACTTGGGGAGGCTGAGGCGGGAGAACTGCTTTAGTCCGGCAGGTCGAGGCTTCACTGAGCCAAGACCGCGCCACTGCAATGTAGTCTGGGCGCCAGAGTGAGGGGCTCAGTCCCCAAAAAAGCCACCTAAAAAACAAACAAAAAAAAATTGGTGAGGCGGCGCGCCTCGGTGTCGCAGCGAATCTGCAGATCCTCAAGCCAGGTGGGGGCGCCCACTGCGCGTGTGCAGCGCCTGATAGCCAGGCTAGTTGAGGGCGGGGAGCAGCTGCCGCACCTGGGACACAGCGATTGGCTGGGACCAGGAGAGGGCGGGAAGAAGAACTTGGCGGAGCGCGCTGATATCTCTGATTGGCTGCCAAGGGTAGCCCTTGACAGCTGCCGGGTGGGACCCGTAGACCGCGAGCGCACTGGCCCCTGATTGGTTGGGGTGCGGCGGCGGGCATCTGCGATTGGCTGGGCCGGTCGGAGTGAGGCGCTTGGCCACCTCCCGAGGTACGAGGTCACGGCGGGCGGCGCGCTCTGGGGCCCTGGGGTGGCGGCCGCAACCGGGGTGGCGGCCGCAGCCAAGCTGGCGGCGCGACTGCCCCGCTCCAGCTGTCACCCGCGGCTCGCCCGCGCCCGCGCCCACTCGCGATTGGGCCGGGCCCGCTCGACGCTGCCGCCCACCCCGCTGCCCCCGCCGTCCCTGCCGCACCCGCCGTTGCCCGGCCTGCCGCCCGGCCTGAGCCCCGGGCCGCCGCCGCCCTCTGCTCTCGCCCTGGCCGAGCTGCCGCCGCTGCCCGCGCTCCCGCTGCGGCCCGAGCCGCTGGCGCCCTGGGGCCCCGGCGCGCATCTGGCACTGCCCGAGCTGCCGCCCGAAGCCTGCTCACCCGCGCTCCCCGCCGCCGTGCTCGCACTGCAGGACCTGCCGCGCCTGCCCGCGCCCGCGCCGCCGCCCGCGCACCTGCCGCTGCCTCCGCTGCCCGAGGCCGCCATCGCCGCAGCCCCCGGGCCCGTGGGCGCGGGCGGCCGCCCGCCCCTGGTCTCCGAGCCGCCCCCGCATCCGCTGCCGCCGCTGCCCGCGCGACCCTCTCCCTTCAGCCTGCTGGCGGCCCCCGAATCCCGCGACACATGGCCGCTGTCCGCCTTTCCCCCGCCCCCGCCCCCGCCCGCGCATTTCTTCCTGTCGCCGCCCTGCTGACCCGGCCCCTCCCGCGGCGGGTGAGTAGGCAGCCCCCGACAGGGCCAGTGCCCGTAGCCACCTTCCCCGGGCATGGATTCAGAGGGCGGGGGTTAGAGCCCAGTTTGGGGAAGAGAGAAGGGGAATTGGAAGCAGCCCAGGTTTGGTAGAGAAAGGAGCGAGTCTGAAAATAGACTTGTCTAAAGATTCGGGTCTTCCATTTTCCCCTGCTGCCCTCCAGCAGGCCTCTTGCTAGGTTATTTGAGAATGTAACCCATCCCCTGGGCTGATAACCTGGCTAGTGATCAGGGCAGCGGGTGGGGCCCACAGCACATGTCCAAGGAAATGGGGATCAAGGGTATGAAAACAAAAGTTTAAAGTGCTGGGCCGGGCGCGGTGGCTCCCGCCTATAATCCCAGCCCTTTGGGAGGCTGAGGCTGGCGGATTACCTGAGGTCAGGAGTTTGAGACCAGCCTGACCAACATGGAGAAACCCTGTCTCTACTAAAAATACAAAATTAGCCGGGTGTGGTGGCACATGCCTGTAATCCCAGCTACTCGGGAGGCTGAGGCAGGAGAATCGCTTGAACCCGGGAGGCGGAGGTTGCGGTGAGCCGAGATCGTGCCATTGCACTCCAGCCTGGGCAACAAGAACTAAACTCCGTCTCAAAAAAAAAAAAAAAAAGTTCAAAGTGCTTTAACTATATCCAAATATTTCATTTCTCTTATAAATAAAGGGTCTGGATGCCATGGCTAAGGCCATCCTCAGTGTATGGCTCTTGAAAATTCTGATCCTGCCGCAAAAGTTTTTTTTTTTTTTTTTTGAGACGGAGTTTCGTTCTTGTTGCCCAGGCTGGAGTGCAATGGCATAATCTCGGCTCACCACAGCCTCCGCCTCCTGGGTTCAAGCGATTCTCCTGCCTCAGCCTCCTGAGTAGCTGAGTTTACAGGCATGCGCCACCACGTCCAGCTAATTTTCTATTTTTAGTAGAGACGGGGTTTCTCCATGTTGGTCAGGCTGGTCTCAAACTCCAGACCTCAGGTGATCCGCCCGTCTCCCAAACTGCTGGGATTACAGGCATAAGCCACTGCGCCCGGCCTTTCAAAAGTCTTCAAAAGTCAAATTTTCAACCGAAACAGATCCAGGGGTCGGGCTGGCTGTGCGCACCAGGGAAGCAGCGGTGGGGATCGATACTGGACCCAAGGGTCACATGCAAGGGCTGTGAAGTCATCCCCATGGGACAGGAGAGCTTCTCCCACCCCCACCCGGGCTGGGCCCTGAGAGGAAGCTCCTGTTCTCTCCAGCTTTGCCTGCACCCCACCCGCCAGTTTCTGTGCAGCCTCTACAACTTAATAAAGTTCTCTTTGTTCCCTAGGTGGCCTGAGCTCAGGTAATCAGGCGAAAATTCTATCTCAGTGGGCTCTTCTCCAGCAGCCTAGGACTGGTATCAGAAAGCCAACCTTGACCCTGGGGGACCTCAGAGAGCCTGGGACCCACCACCAAGAAGGGCAGTGTACTAGTTCTTTGTGACTGCAGTAACAATTTTATTTTTTAATTTTTTTTATTTTTGGTAGAGATGAGGTTTCACCATGTTAGCCAGGATGGTCTCGATCTCCTGACCTCGTGATCTTCCCGCCTCGGCCTCCCAAAGTGCTGGGATTACAGGCGTGAGCCACCGCGCCCGGCCTGACCGCAGTAGCAAATTTATACACACTGCGTGGCTTCAAACAACAGAAATTTATTCGTTACAATTCTGGAGGCCAAAAGTCAAAAATAAAGGTGTGGGCAGGACCCTGTTCCCTTCACAGGTGCTAGGGGAGGATCCCTCCTGCCTCTTCCAGCTCCTGGTGGCTCCAGGCCCTCTGTGGCTTGTGGCCGCATCACAGGAGTTCCTGCCTCCGGTTCCTGCCTCAGGTCTTCACATGGCCTTCTCCCCATGTCTGTCTCCAATCTCCCTGTTTTTATGTTGTAAGAGGTTGGATTGTCGTTGAAGGTAGGACCCGACTGAAACCTAGGATAATCTCATTTTGATATCCTTAGTTTAATTACATGTGCAAAGGCCCTTTTATCAAGTGAGGTCACATTCACAGATTCCAGGGCTTAGAGGGTGGAGGTATCATTTTGCGTGCCCCCATCCGGACATGCAGTGTCCTCTCCCCTGTTGGGCTGACCTACCTTCCTAGCTGTCTTCCCAGAACGTAATGTGTCTTAAATCTGTCATGCTGACCTGGGGCCCTGGGTGCCCTTGGGCAGGAGCTGATGGCACTAGTACCTTGATAAAGTTCTTACTGGCACCAGAAGAGAATAAAGTAACTCTCCTTCCCCATCTCTGACTTATGGCCAGATGCCCATTCCCACTGGCTTGCTGCTCCCCAGCTCCCTGCGCTTTATATTGTTGAGGCCTCCTCTATCAGCTAAGAAACAGGAAGTACACAGATGTGTATTCTTAAAGACAGCATTAGCCACGGGGCCCCCACCCTCAAAGGGTGGGAGCGATAACTGCTGCTGGTTGAAACTGACAATTACTACTGATAATAAAGTTAATTGTTACCCAGTCAGTGGAGTCTGCCCAGGTGTACAAGTGAAACCTCCATTATGCTTTTGACAAAATATGCTTGCCTTGAGTCAATACCTACCTCGATCCCCAAGGTGCCAGTCCAGGGATGTGCCAGGGTTGAAGCAGAGCTGTCTGCTCTCTGCTTTACAGCCAGGAGCACCTGAGGTTTGGGCAGCTGTGACTTGCCCAGGGAGCCCTGGGGTGGGGCTCGCATGAGGTTCTGGGAGTGCAACCCGCTGCCCCCTGCAAGTGGGGAGCAAAGGGCACTTCCCTTGCCAGGGACATGGCAATGAGAGTGAGCCAGCTGGTGGAGGGGGCCTCTTCCGTAATCAGATCCAAATGCAGTTTTCTGCATAGGTTTCCCTGTACTGGGAGCCTCGAAGAATTTGGGACAAGGAGGAACGGGATGGTGCTTGGGAGGCCCAGAAGAAGGAGAGGCCCTGCCCCGCTGCCCTGTCGGAAAAGAGGCTCGGGAGGCTCTCTTAGCCCACCTAGGGGGGCTAGCTCCAAAGTCAGGGTCTGGATTGGTGTCAGGTGTGTCCTGCTTCCCGCTGTGCACTTGGTCAGGTTCGTTCAGCTCCCTGAGCTTGTTCCTGTCTGTGAAGGTGGGCAGTGAGCCCGTGAGGGTGACGGCTGCACCACCGAGATTTAGCTGCACCTTTTGGTTTGGGAGCTAGGGGACCAGCTTCTCTACCTGTAAGATCTGGGTCTTGGCTCCTCCGGGCGCAGTGGGTGACTCTGCCCTTGGGGTTCTTGGTGTGCAGCCCCCACACCCACCCCCGCACTGTTCCTGGCGCATGGTAGCTCCTGGTAACTTCCTTCCTTTCCTTTGTCGTCAGGCCACACACTTCCCCCTCTAAGAGGCGCGGGTTAACCCACTTCGACCCTATCTAAGCTGATCTCTGGTTTCTTCTGCCCACCTGAGCCTCCCTGCCCCTCTTTCCTCCTAAATGGAACAAAAACGAGGTCCATTTTGTCACTCCAGGAAGGGACTGGTGGAGGGCCGGCTTCCTTTCCTCCCAGGGTAGTACAGTGGGGAACGTTCCCCTCCCCCACCTCTTTTCCCAGACGTGGTGGATGGGGGAGGGGACTTCGCTGGAGGTGTTAAAGTGCCATTGAGATGGTAACCACACCAAGGGGCCCCCACTTTTCCATATCAATGGCATTCCAGTCCCTGATTAGGCCCCAACCTTAACCCTTCCGTTCCCAAGATCCAACTGAATCCAGGTGCACGGGGGCCTAGGAGAGGGTCTGGGACCTCCCAACCTAGGTCTAGTGAGGGCTGAGGACAACAGGCTAATTGCTACCCATGTGTCCTGGGAATCCTCCCACCGTGGGCAGCTCCCCAACCACCCTCTTCCAGCCTCTCCTAGGCTCCAAGATGTTTCTTCACTTTTACTCTCCCCAAGGGGCTTGGGGAGATACTGTGTTTTATCTTAGAGACTTGGGGTGGGAGGAGCCTGAAGCCGCACGGGGCCACTGTGAAGGCAAGTCCAGTGGGTTGGTCACTGAGGTGGGGGTGTGCGCATTTGCTGAGCAGCCGCCACCCACGCTGCTGGCTAGTCCCTGGAGTGTGGGCTTGCTTTCCTTCTTGCTCTGGTGTGGAGATGTTGGGCCAAAGAGGAATTGGGGTCTTAAAAACCTGGGGTCGGCTGGATGCGGTGGCTCACACCTCTAATCCTAGCAGTTTGGGAGGCCGAGGCAGGCAGATCACGAGATCAGGAGTTCGAGACCAGCCTGGTCAATATGGTGAAACCCCGTCTCTAATAAAAATACAAAAATTAGCCGGGTGTGTTGGCACATGCCTGTAGCTCCACCTACTCGGGAGGCTGAGGCAGGAGAATTGCTTGAATCCAGCAGGCAGAGGTCGCAGTGAGCCGAGATCACATCACTGCACTCCAGCCTGGGCGACAGAGCGAGATTCCGTCTCAAAAAAACAAAACAAAACAAAACACAAACCTGGGGTCCCCGAGCAAGTGCGGTGGCGCTTGCCTGTAATCCCAGCACTTTGGGAGGCTGAGGCAGGCGGATCACCTGAGATCAGGAGTTCGAGACCAGCCAGACCAACATGGTGAATCCCCGTCTCTACTAAATACAAAAAAAGAAAAAAAATAGCCGGGTGTGGTGGCGCATGCCTGCAATCTCAGCTACTTGAGAGGCTGAGGCAGGAGAACAGCTTGAACCCAGGAGGCAGAGGTTGCAGTGAGCCGAGATTGTGCCATTGCACTCCAGCCTGGGCAACAAGCGCAAAACTCCGTCTCAAAAAACAAACAAAAAAACCCCTGGGGTCCTCTTATGCCCTTTCTGGGCACAACGCTCACTGGATGTGTGCAGCCCGCCACTGGGCTACAACGTAGGGGTTTAGAGCTGACTGTGGAACCGGTGAGTCACCGAGGCAGGGCCCGACGGCAAGTGGACCAGCCGTCCCGGTTTCCCTGGAGGGCCCAATATTCAAACTGGGAATGTCCCTCAAAAAAGTGGGATGAGCCGATCACCTTAGGCCCTAGGAGGAGGAGGACTTGTTCCGGTCCAGGGAAGAGAATAGCCCCTGGGTTGGGGCTGCTGGGTGGGGGGACTTCCAGGGAGGCAGGCTTGCTGCTGCCTCCTGACAGCTGCCCAAACCTGTGCGGCTGGATTCCTGGAGGCCCCTGGAAGTCTGTGAGGGAGCCCACTGACCGGCTTGCCTCCGTCTGCAATCTCTGCTCTCCCCACCCCAACCCTGTGAAATCTGAGCCCCAGGGGCTGGGTGAGCTGGACAAACCTGCCACAAGATTCCCTGAGTCCATTGATGGCCATTTTCCAGCCCCTGTATCACCCCCCATCTTCCAGACTCTGTGGGGCCACCAGGTCAGCCCCCCTCGTACCAGAGGAGCCCCCCTCAGTGGAGAGGCCTAGGGGTGGTGAAGAGGAGGCCAGGCTTCTGTTTACCTTACAGACCAGCTGATTGGCGCTGGCCTGTCTCTGTGTTTGCAGGGGAGGATCTTAAGCTGTTTTGGGTCAAGGCCCCTTTGCGAATCTGAAGGAAAGTGTAAATCTCTCTTCCAAAAGTATCATTTTTTTTTTAAGAGATAGGGTCTCACCTAGGATGGAGTGCGGTGGCATAATCATAGCTCACTGCAGACTCCAACTCCTGGGCTCAAGAGATCCTCCCACCTCAGCCTCCCGAGTAGCTGGGACTACAGACAGGAACCACCTAACTCAGCTAATTTTTGTATATATATATATATATATTTTTATTTTAGAAATGGGGTCTCACTATGTTGCCCAGGCTGGTCTCAAGCTCCTGGCCTTAAGCAATCCTTCCACCTTGGCCTCTTAAGCGCTGGGATTACAGGCGTGAGCCTCAGTGCCCGGACCCAAAAGATGCTAAAACCTTTTCGCAGAAGTGATGCTCATACCCCTAGGTTTGAACCCTGACCGCTCCTTGAAGTTAGAGCCCTTTATACACAATGTCCCACCCCCTAGGTGAGGGGCACTGAGCAGGGGTGTGCCTGGCCACTGGCTCCCCGAAGGCAGTGCCGTGAAGTGGTGCAGCCACCAGATGTGTGTGGTGGGCACCTCCAGCCCTGCCCGCACTGGCCAGTGGGCTCCAGCACACCCCAGCCCTCCCAGCACCAGGCAGGTGAGAGGCAGTCCCAGGTGAGGGCCCACTCTGAGGATCCTCTGTACCTCCCTGGAAAGTGTATGAATGGAGACAATATTCCTCACATCCCTTTTCCTTTTTTTTTGAGACAGAGTCTCCCACTGTCACCCAGGCTGGAGTGCAGTCGTGCGATCTTGGCTCACTGCAACCTCTGCCTCCGGTTCAAGCGATTCTTCTGCCTCAGCCTCCCAAGTAGCTGGGATTACAGGCGCCTGCGACCACGCCCAGCTAATTTTTTTTTTTTTTTTTTTTTTTGAGGAGTCTTTCTCTGTCGCCAGGCTGGAGTGGAGTGGAGTGGTACGATCTTGGCTCACTGCAACCTCTACCTCCCGGTTTCAAGTGATTCTCCTGCCTCAGCCTCCAGAGTGGCGAGTGGCTGGGACTACAGTCTTGTGCCACCACGCCCAGCTAATTTTTGTATTTTTAGTAGAGATGGGGTTTCACAATGTTGGCCAGGATGGTTTCAATCTCTTAACCTTCTGATTTACCTGCTTCGGCCTCCCAAAGTGCTGGGATATCTAATTTTTTGTATTTTTAGTAGAGACGGGGTTTCACCATGTTGGCCAGGCTGGTCTCGAATTCCTGACCTCGTGATTCGCCCACCTTGGCCTCCCAAAGTGCTGGGATTACAGGCGTGAGCCACTGCACCTGGCCGCCACACCCCTTTTTCAGACAACAATCCTCAGAGGTTCTTAGCACCCAGGCAGGGGCTTGAGGGAGTTCATGAACCCTCTCCCACAAATGAGGGGCACATGTTTGTGGGTGCATGTTCTGTGAGTCCTACGGGGTTTCTCAAGTGGGTCTTTGACCAGAGGAGGTTAAGGACCTCGACCTTCCATGACCTGTCCCAGGTAGGGGTCAGGATTTGAGCTTTGGTCAGTGGGACTCCCAGGCTGTCCCCATGAGTGGAATCACAGGCTCTGAGGGGGTTTTTCCGGAGGTAAGGCTTTCCTGCAAACTGGAAGGCAGGTCTTGGGGACACTTGAGTCCCTGGACTCAACCCCTGTGCCCACCTCTGGGGTGTTTTGGCCCAGGAGGCCTGACTGGCCACTCACTCACCCACCCATGGAACATAACCGGGTCCTGGGCTGTGCCCCACCCTGGGTTCCAGCCCCAGCCCCTCCCGCCTCCATCCCCCTTCCTGAGTGCCCCCCCAACCTCCACAACAGGCCCCTCATCCTCTGGCCTCTGGAGATCTTAGGCAGCTCAGCTCAGCCTCGGTTTCAGCAGCAGGGGTGGCAAGAGCGCACCTGAGCTGAGGTTGAAGTGGGGGGTAGTTTTCTAGGCCGTTGCCAGGGCGATGCCACCTGAGCTGGGCGCCAGGCACCTGTCGTCTGGGGAACAGTGCGGGCGGGGCCCTTCCCCTGGGAGCTAGCGGGGCCACTGGGCTGAGACGGGGGATGGATCAGATTCCAGAGAGTCCCAGGCGGGCGGGAGTGTGCGATACTCGGGGAGCTGGGGCATGTTTGCATCACGAAACTCGGCTGGGGGAGAGCAGAGGCGGCTGGGGAGGGGCTGCGGAAGGAGGAGGCTCAGGAAGGCAAGCCGACGCCCCCTGTGTGTGTTTCTGTCCTGAGCCTGTTACTTTTTTGAGCCCCGATCCATCTCTTCTTCCTCAGCTTGTCCTCCATCTTCCCCTCCTTTACCCTTGGTTCCCACATGCACAGATGCTACGCACGCTTTTCCTCCCCTGTCCCCACTCAGCCGCAGCGTCCCCCACTGGTCCCCAGGCCCCTCATCCATCCGCTGCCCACGAACCCCCCAGCCCCGCACCCTCCCCATGGCTCAGGTCTCCCCTATCCCGGCCTCCCTGCACTTCACTCTGCTCCTCCCCTGCCTGGGCCTTAAAACCCCGCCTGCAGCCGAGAGCCCGCAGAGTCCCCAGGTGGCACTGGCAGAGTCGCTCAGTGGGAACCTGCGCCAGCCGGCAGGAGACGTGGATGTCCTCAGCCTGGCAGTGCGTCTGGAGGGCCTGTGCGAGCTCAGCCCGGGTGTGACAGCGGGGTGGTAAGAGCAGCAGCACCCTCAGGGCATCCGATGGGCGGAGGCCCCTCGAGGTGACACCCACCACTCAGCCGAGCGGGACTACGAGTCTGCTTTGTGCTCCGCGAGGACCAGAAACACCTGCAACAGGCACAAAGAGGAGGCGCCTTTCAAGAGGCGCCTTTCACGGAACTGAGGACTGGCCTGGCTTGGGGACACCAACAAGTCTTCCCCCTCCTGCTGGACACAGAGACACCCACCCAGCACACCAGACACACCCTCTGAGTCACCTAGGCCGCCTGGGGCTGAGAAGACCTAACCGAGGGGCCAGATGGCTTCGACCGGCTTAGAACTGCTGGGCATGACCCTGGCTGTGCTGGGCTGGCTGGGGACCCTGGTGTCCTGCGCCCTGCCCCTGTGGAAGGTGACCGCCTTCATCGGCAACAGTATCGTGGTGGCCCAGGTGGTGTGGGAGGGCCTGTGGATGTCCTGCGTGGTGCAGAGCACGGGCCAGATGCAGTGCAAGGTGTACGACTCACTGCTGGCACTGCCGCAGGACCTGCAGGCCGCACGTGCCCTCTGTGTCATCGCCCTCCTGCTGGCCCTGCTTGGCCTCCTGGTGGCCATCACAGGTGCCCAGTGTACCACGTGTGTGGAGGACGAAGGTGCCAAGGCCCGTATCGTGCTCACCGCGGGGGTCATCCTCCTCCTCGCCGGCATCCTGGTGCTCATCCCTGTGTGTTGGACGGCGCACGCCATCATCCAGGACTTCTACAACCCCCTGGTGGCTGAGGCCCTCAAGCGGGAGCTGGGGGCCTCCCTCTACCTGGGCTGGGCGGCGGCTGCACTGCTTATGCTGGGCGGGGGGCTTCTCTGCTGCACGTGCCCCCCGCCCCAGGTCGAGCGGCCCCACGGACCTAGGCTGGGCTACTCCATCCCCTCCCGCTCGGGCGCATCTGGACTGGACAAGAGGGACTACGTGTGAGGCGGAGGTTTCCCCTGGGAGCCCGCTGCTCCCCACTGCTCCGCCCTTTCGACCTTGGCCTGGTGACCAGATGCCCTGCCCCATCACAACCTCCTTCCCTAGGAAAACCCACTTTCCAAAAGCCCAAGCTACACCTGGCTGCAGGGCTGGGTCAGCTGGCCTGGCTGAGCTCTTCTCAGTGGGGTCCCCTTTGATGTTCTCCCCAAAGGTGGGCAGCCCAGAGGCGTTGGGAACCCTGGCCTGCCCCCGCCTCCCCAGTAATTGTTTCCTTCCGTTGCCCAGGACACTGGCTGGCCTTCCTTCTCTTCTGAGCCCTCCCCTGCCCCAGGAACCCTGGCCTCACCAAAACAGCAGCAGCTCATTGGCTCCACAACCAGGGAGCAGACCATGCCTTCCCAACCCTGGAGTTGTCAGGGAGGGCCTGCCCATCACCTCCCTCTCCCCAACATCCCCACCCTCGAGTTGGAAATAAAGAGCATTTGTAACTGGGCTCCCTCTAATCTGTGTGCCGCCACTGGGGCTGGGCAGGCACAGCCAGGTGGCCTCCCTTGGTGGCTGTCAGGCCAAGGTCTGGATCCAGGTCCTGCCTGGTGGGTATGTTCACTCAAGCCACGGGGAGAGGGGATCGTGACTTACTTATGCCCATCTCTTCCCCTAGCCAGGGTGGGCACTCAGTAACCCGCTGCAACACCAAATGCACTAACAAAACATGCTTTATTTGGTAAAAATGTGAGTGTAAAGGGGGTGAGGCGGGGCGGGCAGGGCAGAAGGGTGCAGTGTTGGAGGTGGGGGCGGGGGTCTGCATAGCTGGGACCTGGCCCTGGGGGGTGGACATCTTATCAGGACGGAGGAAACAGAGGTCAGAAGTTCCGGAGGTGGGCAGTCCTTTGTTAACAGATCACTTGCTTTTCCAGGGGTGAAGAGAGGAGCTCCAGAGACCTGAGTAGGATGGGGGGCAGCTGTCCAGTGACATCTAGGGAAACCCAGCCCCCAGCAGCAGCAGGAACTCTTGGGGACAGTCTGTCTTGTTGCAAAGGCCAGCACAGCAAGCAGCCTCCGCATTAGTTCCATAGCTCGACTGGCTTCTAAGATGGGCATGTCAAGATCCAGAATCTCAAAGCATCCCCTCTTTGGCTCCATCATCCAAGGGTGAGAAACAGCAGAGCCTAAGTGGGAGTCTGAGTCAACACCTTGGCTCAGTTTTCAAATGAATTTTAAATATCCTCAGTCAAAAGAAAAATAGCAGGAGGCAGAAACAAAAGGTACGAACCCATCCCAAAGCTGTTGGGCACTGCCACTTCTGGATGGCTCTAGCGCCAGTGGAGCCCCCATTCCCCTCCACGTCAGACGTAATTCTTGGTAGGGTACTCAGAGGGCACCCGAGAGATGGCAGGGGCAGATGTTGAGTAGCGGGCCATGTAATGGCTGGGGCCCTGGGACCCCCCCGAGGGGCAAGTGCAGCACAGCAGCCCCCCACCCAGCAACAAAAGGCCTGAGGCCGCCCAGCCCAAGTAGAGGGAGGCCCCCAGCTCCCGCTTTTGGGCCTCAGCCACCAGGGGGTTATAGAAGTCCCGGATGATGGCATGCGCCGTCCAGCACACGGGGATTAGCGTCAGGACCCCTGAGATGACAAAGACGATCCCAGAGGTGAGCACCAGGCGGGCCTTGGAATCCTTCTCCTCCACACAGGTGGTACACTTGGCCCCAGCAAGGTAGACCAGCAAGCCGAACAGGGCCACAAGGAGGGCAATGACACAGAGGGCACGTGCAGCCTGCAGGTCCTGCGGCAGCGCCAGCAGTGAGTCGTACACCTTGCACTGCATCTGGCCGGTGCTCTGCACCACGCAGGACATCCACAGGCCCTCCCACACCACCTGGGCCACCACGATGCTGTTGCCGATGAAAGCAGTCACCTTCCACATGGGCAGGGCGCAGGAGACCAGGCCATTCACCCAGCCCAGCAGTGTCAGGACGACTCCCAGGATCTGCATTCCGGCAGAGGCCATGGCGAGGTTGAAGGAGCTGCACTGTGTTTGGGACAGAAGCACAACAAGGTGAGGCCTGGTGGGCCCAGACCTCAGGCCACATGTGGACAGGACTCTAGGGGCATGCACCCTGGAAAGTGGTCATCACATCCTGGAACTCAGTCAAGACGTGCTCCCTGAGCCTCACTTCTCGTGGGCAAAATGGACACTTAATGCTTTAGCATTTATTATTCTTTCTAGTTATGTGACAGGCACTGGCCGATGACAGTGAATGTGCAAGCAGCCCTGCCCTGGCTATCCTGAGTGCAAATGAAAGATAACAGGATGAAACCTATACAATGACAGTCCAAGGCCAGAGCCAGTGATCAGGCTGCAAGGCGGCAAAAAGCAGGATGACAGGACGGTGCGATTTCCAAGCAGTTTCCATGTAGAATGGTTCAATTCTAGCCCTGAGTTTAAGGCTCAAAACTTGTCCATTTCTTTTGTTTGTTTGTTTGAGACGAGGAGTCTTGCTCTGTGGCCCAGGCTAGAGTGCAGTGGTGCCATCTCGACACACTGCAACCTCTGCCTCCCAGGTTCAAGCCATTCTCCTGCCTCAGCCTCCCAAGTAGCTGGGATTACAGGTGCACACCACCACGCCCGGCTAATTTTTTTTTTTTTTTTTTTTTTTGAGACGGAGTCTCGCTCTGTTGCCCAGCCTGGAGTGCAGTGGTGGGATCTCAGCTCACTGCAAGTTCTGCCTCCCGGGTTCACGCCATTCTCCTGCCTCAGCCTCACGAGTAGCTGGGACTACAGGAGCTCACCACCACGCCCGGCTAATTTTTTCGTATTTTTAGTAGAGACGGGGTTTCACTGCGTTAGCCAGGAGGGTCTCGATCTCCTGACTTTGTGATCCTCCCGCCTCAGCCTCCCAAAGTGCTGGGATTACAGGCATGAGCCACCGCACCTGGTCTTAATTTTTGTATTTTTAGTAGAAACAGGGTTTCATCAAGTTGGCCAGGCGGGTCTCGAACTCCTGACTTCAGGTGATCTGCCCGCCTCAAGCCTCCCAAAGTGCTGGGATTACAGGTGTGAGCCACCGTGCCCAACCAAAACTTGTTAATTTCAACACTTGTTAAGATTGGAGATCCTAAGCTTCCTCCCACCACCCAATGTCCCTCACAACTTGGTTCCACACCCCATGCTGGCAGACACCAGGACCAGGAGAGATGAAGAAAAGCATCATTAATCCCCCACCTAAAAGCAGTTCCTTCCCCAGAGCCACTGGATAACTCCCTGGTCCCACCCTTCTGACTTCCCCTAGGGGCTGGAGAGCATAGCCTCAAGGCTGAGGGCCTTTTCCTGTGAATTCTAGACGAAAATGCCGTGCTGGACTCCCCTCGACACCAGTTCTCCCACCGCCACCTGGCCTGCACCTGTGTCCCCTCAGTGTTGGAGGTCGTGGAGGGGATCACTTCTGACTAGAGCCGGGCTGTGGCCTCCCACTGCCCAGAGTTCTTTCATTGTACGGCTTGGACCTAAACTTTTCCCGGCCGGCAGCGGTCGGAGGGCAGGCTCTACTCATTAGCCGGGGGCCCCAGGCCTGGGCGGAGCAGGCCACCTTGGGGAGACTGGCTGGGGCACGGTGCCCCAGCGCCCAGGTCCGGCCCTTAGGCCTCTGGCCGAGTTAGGGTCGGGGCCACGCTGGTCTAGGCGCCCAGGCCTCTCCCCTCTGAGTGTGCCCCTGCCCCTTTCTTTTTCATGCACTGCATGAAAAAGACTCTGTCCGAGGGCGCTCCGGCCCACCCGACCACCCCAGCCTGGGAGCCGCGCGCCCTGGAGGGGTTCTATAGCTGCAGTGGCCGCAAGGTCCGCTCCCCCAGGTGAGGGGGAGGGGGGAGGGGCGCCCCGCCCCGAGAGGCAAGGCAGGTGGGGGAGGGGCGCCCGGGGTTTCGGAGTCTTTGTCCCTGGGGAGGGGGGAGGGGCGTTTAACCCTTGGCAGCCCCGAAGGACCCTATCACCTCGGAGGCTTGGGCGCGGACCGGCCGACCCCCTCAGGGACTCGCCCATCCAGGTGGCCGCAGCCCGAGTTCGCACGCACCCCTACCCACGCTGCCACCACCCTGCACCCGGCCCCAAGAGGCGTCTCTCCAACACGCACACTAGCCCCGGACTCACCTGCGAAGGAGATAAGGGAAGTTCCTAGGCCGAGTGTCGGGACAGGGGCGGAGGCGGGGGTCTTAAAGAAGCGGTGACGTCACTGGACCACCGCCCCGGAGGAGGGGCAGAGACCCTGTCCCTGACGGCAGCGGGCGTGCGAATCCCAGGCTTGTCAGAGGGGGGCGCTGGAGGCTGGGGTCGCTGCGCCCGCCTCGGGCTGGAAGACGTCCAGACTCACCCAGGGTGAGGGCGCCAGGCTTAGGTTAGAACAGAGCTTGAGACTCCGCTTCACCACTTAAGCAGCGCGGTGACATGGGGAACTCACCTAACCTTCCCGAGCCTTCGTTTCCTACTCTGCAAAATGGAGATAACAAGTCTGCATTTTATTATGTAACTACGTCCTAAGGTACAAATTAAAGGGCATACTATTGGTATTATTTTAGAGAAACATTTTCACTGTGTCACCCAGGCTGGAGTGCAGTGGTGCGATCACGGCTCACTGCAGTCTCGACCTTCTGGGCTCAAGCGATCCTCCCGCCTCAGCCTCCTGAGTAGCTGGGACTACAGGCAGCACACGCCACCGTGCCCAGCTAATTTATGTTTTGTTTTGTATAGACAGGGTCTTGTTATATTGCCCAGGCGTCTCGAACTCCGGGACTCAAGCGATCCGCCCGCCTTGGCCTCGCACTGCGCTGGGATTACCGGCTTAAGCCACCGCGCCCGGCCAGATAATATTATTTTTATGTTGCTGGTTTTTCTTGTTTGTTTTTGAGATGGAGTCTCGCTCTGTCGCCAAGGCTGGAGTGCGGTGGCGCGATCTTGGCTTACTGCAAGCTCCGCCTTCCGGGTTCACGCCATTCACCTGCCTCAGCCTCCAGAGTAGCTGGGACTACTACAGGTGCCCGCCACCACCCCCGACAAATTTTTTTGTATTTTTAGTAGAGACAGGGTTTCACCATGTTAGCCAGGATGGCCTCGATTTCCTGACCTCATGATCCGCCCGCCTCGGCCTCCCAAAGTGCTGGGATTACAGGCGTGAGCCACCGCGCCCGGCCTGTTTTGTTTTTTTGAGATGGAGGCCCTCTCTGTCGCCCAGTCTGGAGTGCAATGGCGCTATCTCGACTGACTGCAACCTCCGTCTCCCAGGTTCCAGAAATTCTCCTGCCTCAGTCTCCCGAGTAGCTGAGATTACAGGCGCGCACTACCACGCCCGGCTAACTTCTTTCTTTTTTTTATTTTTAGTAAACACGGGGGTTCACCATGTTGGCCAGGCTGGTCTCGAGCTCCTGACCTCAGGTTTAATTATTATACCCCCCGGGCCCTTAACAAAGTTGTAGTGGCCAGGCTAACCTGGGCAACATAGTAAGACCCTGGTCTCTACAAAAAATACAAAAATTAGCCGGGCGTGGTGGCGCAGGGCCTGTGGTCCCAGCTACTTGGGAGACTGAGGTGGGAGGCTCACCTGAGCCCAGAGAGCCGTGATCGTACCACTGCACTCCAGGCTGAGCAAGAGTGAGACGCAATCTCAAGAGGGGGAGAAAAAAAAAAAAGGAAGCTGCAGTGATCTCTGCGTGGATTGGTCGTGTGTCTGATTTCTTTTTATTGTTTGTTTATTTATTTATTTATTTATTTATTTATTTGAGACGGACTCTCACTCTGTCGCCCAGGCTGGAGTGTAGTGGCGCGATCTCGGCTCACTGCAACTTCTGCCTCCCGGGTTCAAGAGATTCTCCTGCCTCAGCCTCCTGAGTAGCTCGGATTACAGGCGCGCGCCACCACGCCCGGCTAATTTTTGTATTTCGAGTAGAGACGGCGTTTCACCACGTTGGTCAGGCTGCTCTCGAACTCCTGACCTCGTAATCCGCCTGCCTCAGACTCCCAAACTGATGGGATTAAAGGCGTGAGCCACCGCGTCCGGCCGTTCGTGTCTGATCTCTATATGTGCTGCCGAAGCGAGCACTCGTGTCTAATTTTTGATTTCCCCACACCATGCACGCTGGACTAGATCACTGGCTGGACAAGGAAGGGGGTCTGCGTCCCTGCGGGGTCCTGGCAGCTCCCGCGCCAGGACTTTGTTGAATGAATGACTGAACTGAGCGGGCGCCGCGGGGCGGGGCGTCCCGAAGCGGACCTCAAGGCGGGCGGAGGCGAGAGCTCCGCCCCGGAAGGCGGGGGCGGGGGCGGGGCGGCGGCCGTGGGTCCCTGCCGGCCGGCGGCGGGCGCAGACAGCGGCGGGCGCAGGACGTGCACTATGGCTCGGGGCTCGCTGCGCCGGTTGCTGCGGCTCCTCGTGCTGGGGCTCTGGCTGGCGTTGCTGCGCTCCGTGGCCGGGGAGCAAGCGCCAGGTACGCGGGACTCCGGGATCGGGGAACCCCGGGGGCTCGGGACCCGGACTGGGTGTCTGGAGAACAGCGCCGAACTCGGGGAACAGGCGGATGTGGGGATCTGGGGTCAGGTGGCCTTCAAACAGCTCGCTCCCGGCTGTGGGAAGTTCCATCACTCTCCAAGCTTCATTCACAATCCGGGCCTCAGTTTCTCCCACCGTCCAATTGGGGTTGGGGGGGTCTTCAGTTCCAAAAGTCCGAAGTACTTCGAATGGAGAGAGAAAGTGAGTGAGGGCGGGATGTTTAGTCTAGGAAGGGGCACGCCCCCAGCCTGGTCTGTACAGGGTCTAACTAGCCCCAGTGATCGACGAGTTGGGGAGGCCGTCGAGAGGCACTAGGGTCTGTGCCCTCTATACCATGTGGGGTGCCCCCTTCCATCCGGTGACTTCAGTGCCCAGCTATGCGGGGGGAGGGACTGGGGTCGGGCCCGGTGCCCAGGAGTGAGTCACCCGCCGGCGGCAGGGGGGTTGTGGGGACCTGACCCCCCCCACCCCCAGCGTCCCGCGCTACGCCCTCCCTCCCGGAGCTGCCGTGTCCCGGTCGGGCCGTGCGGTCACCTGTGAGGAATGCGCGGGGAGGGCGCCAGTGACTCACGTTATTCGAGCCGGCCGACCCTGACCTCAGACCCCAGAATAGCCGAGTCCCGCCCCCAGCCTCTGACCCGAGGCCCCCTCCCCAGGCACCGCCCCCTGCTCCCGCGGCAGCTCCTGGAGCGCGGACCTGGACAAGTGCATGGACTGCGCGTCTTGCAGGGCGCGACCGCACAGCGACTTCTGCCTGGGCTGTGAGTGGGGGGCAGGGCCAGTGGCCAGCGGACCCCAGACTGGGAGGGAGGGTGGCTGGTGCGCAGAGCGGGGCCGAGAGCTTTGCATCTGGGAAATCAATCGGGAGGAGGTGGGAGCTGGGAGGGGGCTCCGGTCAGGGAGAAGGCCACGTTTGGGAGAAGGCAGAAGGCTCAGCCTTAGGGGGCGGGGCTGGCCTGGAGAGGGGAGAGGTCTGACTCCGAGTCCCGCCCCCAGGCGCTGCAGCACCTCCTGCCCCCTTCCGGCTGCTTTGGCCCATCCTTGGGGGCGCTCTGAGCCTGACCTTCGTGCTGGGGCTGCTTTCTGGCTTTTTGGTCTGGAGACGATGCCGCAGGAGAGAGAAGTTCACCAGTAAGTGTGCCCTGGCCTGCCCAGCCCTGTCAGCACTCGACCTTTTCTCTGCTGCTGACGACCCCACCTCTTATCTTGCAGCCCCCATAGAGGAGACCGGCGGAGAGGGCTGCCCAGCTGTGGCGCTGATCCAGTGACAATGTGCCCCCTGCCAGCCGGGGCTCGCCCACTCATCATTCATTCATCCATTCTAGAGCCAGTCTCTGCCTCCCAGACGCGGCGGGAGCCAAGCTCCTCCAACCACAAGGGGGGTGGGGGGCGGTGAATCACCTCTGAGGCCTGGGCCCAGGGTTCAGGGGAACCTTCCAAGGTGTCTGGTTGCCCTGCCTCTGGCTCCAGAACAGAAAGGGAGCCTCACGCTGGCTCACACAAAACAGCTGACACTGACTAAGGAACTGCAGCATTTGCACAGGGGAGGGGGGTGCCCTCCTTCCTAGAGGCCCTGGGGGCCAGGCTGACTTGGGGGGCAGACTTGACACTAGGCCCCACTCACTCAGATGTCCTGAAATTCCACCACGGGGGTCACCCTGGGGGGTTAGGGACCTATTTTTAACACTAGGGGGCTGGCCCACTAGGAGGGCTGGCCCTAAGATACAGACCCCCCCAACTCCCCAAAGCGGGGAGGAGATATTTATTTTGGGGAGAGTTTGGAGGGGAAGGAGAATTTATTAATAAAAGAATCTTTAACTTTAAATGGTTTGGAGAGGCAGTGATCCCCGACTGACTCCCCTGAGCTGGAGGGAGGGAGTGAGTCAGCCAGCCGCGGGGGCGGGGGTGAGGCTCTGACTCACACATTCTCAATGCCTGGAACTCAGCCGGCAAGGACCTGGCTGGCCCTAACAGTTTTCCAGGGAAGATCTTGAGGAGAAACCCCAGCATCCCGCGCCTCTGCCCTCTCCACCATCCCCAAAAGCCCCAGGTTCCAGACTGAAGCCTTCCTTTGCTCAGCAATCTTTATTAAGTTCTTCTTGGGGGTGGGATGCCTCCCTTCCCATGCTCCCACCCCTCCCATCCCAGAACTCCGTTGGGCTCAGTGTCCTCTGTTGAGGGAAGGTCTTGGTGCCCAGATGCCTGGTCTGCAGGAGAGGGAGGAACCTTGTCCCTTTGCGGGAGTCGCTGGTCTCTTCTGTTGTGGGGAAGAAGGAAGGTGGGAGGGGCACTGTCCACCAGCACTCAGAGCTCCATTATGTCCCCAGCTGGGGTTGCAGGGTAGGGGGTACTGGGGGTGTCCCCCAGCCTCAGCAGACGGAGGGCCTCAGGGATGAGGCTGCCAGGATAGCGCCAGAGAAGCAGCTCAGAGCAAGGGCTCCTAGAAGAGGAAATGACTGTCAGGGCATGGGGCTGAGGCTGGCCTAGCTGAGCACCTCCCACCAGGTCCAGGTCCCCAGGGGCTCCTGGGTTCCCAGCACTTTCCAAAGAGCCAAGATGGGAAACAACCCAGACGCCAGCTAGAGCTAAAAATGGCACGATGAGGCAGGGCCTGAGGTCAGCTGTGAGGACCGCCTGTGATTCTGCAGAAGGCCTGGCCAGTGGAGGAACCCACCTGAGTGGGGGCAGGGCTGGGGAGAAGGTCATGGGGGGGCTGCAGTAGGGGTGGTCATTGTGCAGGCTGAGTTGAGAGAAGTGGGTGGCCATGTTCTCCTCAGACAGAAACTGCTTGCGCAGAGGTTCCCTGCGGAGAGATGGGAGAGAGGCAGGCTGGGATACTGACACAGGAGGCAGCCTGTTGGGGACCAGAGGTGACAGAGATCTTGTTGGGAGTCCCTCCCTGCCCCCAAACTCACTGCTCCTCCTCCAGGCGCCGCTTGGTGCTCATGGGCACAGCTCCTCGGAGAGGGGAGCTGGGAAAAAAAGAGAGCCTGGTGCACCCCACCCTCTTGGCCCCTTCCCAAGGATCTGCCCGCCTGAGCCTGCAGCATCAGCCAGGAGCCCCAAGCCCATTCCTGTCTCAGCTGGTGCCGGTCCCCGCTCTCCTGGACCATCCAGCAGGGTACCTCGGAAGTCTCGACCCTGAGCCGCAGCCCCAGTCCCATCTCAGCTCACGCCTAAGCCCCGTCGATTCGCCCCACCCCGTGTTCATCCTGCAGACCAGTCCTGAGCACCCAGCCAAAGCTCCTGCGGCCCTTGGTCAGGCCCACCCTGGTCCCCTACACGCACCTGGCGTCCAAGCCCCGAGTCACCCCCAAGGCGGCCCGCGGGAGGCGCTGGGCCCCTCCCTGGGGGCCTCGCTCCAAGGGCTGCTGCAGGATCATTGGGTTTTGGGGTCCTGCGGGTGGGATCTGGGCGACAGGGGAGGAGTCTCTGAGGGCGTGGCCAATCGAGGATGGGCGTGGCTTTAGGCGCGCACAGCGGCGAGGTTCTGCGCGGGCGCGGAAGACGGGCAGCGCGTGGCGGAAGGCAGGCTTGCTCCTCGGGGTGGGGGAGGGTATCCGGCTTAAGGGGCCTGCGGTGGACGCCACTTCTTAATGTCGGGGGTCTTCGCGGGGCTCACCTCGGCTCCTAGGGTTCGGGACGGTACGCACCAGCCACCTTCGCGCCAGAGGCGGTAGGGCGCCACGGAGAGGAACCGCTCTAGGCACGTAAGGCCTCGTGAGGTTGCGTCGCGCGCGGAGCACTCTGGGACTTGTAGTTCTGGAGATGGAGCGAGCTGTGCCGCTCGCGGTGCCTCTGGGTCAGGTGAGACGGACGTGGTGCGCGTTGCCTTCTGGGGTTTGTAGTTCACGCATGGCTGGGACGGGGCGGGCAGGGAATCGTGCCCTGAGCCCTGTTTTGCCTGGGCTATTTGTGGAACTCAGACTCTGACCAGGGGGGCGGGATAGTAACCCAGAAGTGCTTCAGGGGCTTAACGCAAGTCAGAGAGTAGGAATTATAAATCAGTACGTTTTTCTATGTTGGGGTAGTAGAGGTACTTTTTTTTTTTTTAATTTTCTAGTTCTTGCAAAGCACTTTTTTTTTTTTTTTTGAGACAGAGTCTCACTCTGTCACCTAGGCTAGAGTGCAGTGGCGCGATCTCAGCTCACTGCAACCTCCGCCTCCCAGGTTCAAGCGATTCTCCTGCCTCAGCCCCCCGAGTAGCTGGGACTATAGGCGTGTGCCACCATGCCCAGCTAATTTTCGTGTTTTTAGTAGAGACAGGGTTTCACATGTTGACCAGGCTGGTCTCGAACTCCTGACCTCAGGTAATCTGCCTGCCTTGGCTTCCCAAAGTGCTAGGATTACAGGTGTGAGCCACCACGCCCGGCCAAATTTTTTTTTTTTTTTTTTGAGATGGAATTTCACTCTTGTTGTCCAAGCTGGAGTGCAATGGCTCCATCTCTGTTCACCGCAACCTCCGCCTCCCAGATTCAAGCAATTCTCCTGCCTCAGCCTCCTGAGTAGCTGAGATTACAGGCATGCGCTACCACTCCCAGCTAATTTTGCATTTTTAGTAGAGATAGGGTTTCTCCATGTTGGTCAGGCTGGTCTTGAACTCCTGACCTCAGGTGGTCCACCTGCCTTGGCCTGCCAAAGTGCTGGGATTACAGGCGTGAGCCACTGCGCCCGGCCCCACATTTTTAAATTTTTTGTTGAGACAGAGTCTCACTGTGTTGCCCAGGCTGCTCTCAAACTCCTGGCCTCCCAGAGCGCTGGATTACAGGCATGAACCGCCACACCCGGCTTAAGCACTGAGTGACAGCCCCATGTAAAGCTCTTGTCTATACACTAGCTCATCTAATTGTGATGGAATCTTCTGTGAGCTCCATTCGTCAGTTGAGGAAGCTGGCAGGAGAGGCCTGGGTGCTTGCTCAGAGGTCCCTGAGGCATCACCTCAACTCTCCCCTTCTTCAGTGTCTTCTTGGAGCCACCCATGGGACTGCATGGGCAGGTGCTGGCTTGGGGCGGGGCCGCCTCAAAAGAAGGCTGAGAAGTCAGGACAGTGGGAGGCCTGGCAGGTTTTGGGGGAAGCAGGGAGGAATCTGTGGATGGGAGGTTTCATACGTCCCAGGCAGGCCTCATCCAGTCTTTCCCTGCAGACAGAGGTGTTCCAGGCCTTGCAGCGGCTCCATATGACCATCTTCTCCCAGAGCGTCTCACCATGTGGGAAGTTTCTGGCGGCTGGCAACAATTACGGGCAGATTGCCATCTTCAGGTACCCTCTGCCGCTGTCCACCCATTAGCCCTGGCACTTGGCCCTCATGGGATGGATGCCCCTGTTTCTGACTCCTGGGTCCCCTCCACTGTCCCTGCAGCTTGTCCGCTGCTTTGAGCTCAGAAGCCAAAGAGGAAAGTAAGAAGCCGGTGGTGACTTTCCAAGGTGGGTATAGCTGTGGAGTCTGGCTTCGGGACTTTGGGTGGGATTGGCTCACTCAGTTCTGCATTTCTCTTTAGCCCATGATGGGCCCGTCTATAGCATGGTTTCCACCGATCGACATCTGCTTAGTGCTGGGGATGGGGAGGTGAAGGCCTGGCTTTGGGCGGAGATGCTCAAGAAGGTAAGGAGTCGAGCTTGGGAAAGGGCTGGGGTGCCTGGACCCAGAGAGAGCCTTTGAGATCACCTGGTATTTTCTCTTTTGAAGGGCTGTAAGGAGCTGTGGCGTCGTCAGCCTCCATACAGGTGAGCAGGGCCACGTGGACAGAGGGTGCATCAGGGTGAAGCCACTTCCTCACTGACCTTGCCTTTCCTTCCCCAGGACAAGCCTGGAAGTGCCTGAGATCAATGCTTTGCTGCTGGTCCCCAAGGTCTGAGCCCCATGTGACTGTTCTTGGTCCAAACTTTGATCCTTCACCCTCTGCCTATCCTGATTTGACATTGACTTTCTGCCTCACCCTGCTCCTCCACAGGAGAATTCCCTCATCCTGGCTGGGGGAGACTGTCAGTTGCACACTATGGACCTTGAAACTGGGACTTTCACGGTGAGCAGGGTCCTGGAGCCCTAGAGCAGGTCTAGGTCAGGGAGAGGCACTCTTCCCAGGTCTCCTCCTGACATCACCCCTCTACATGCAGAGGGTCCTCCGGGGCCACACAGACTACATCCATTGCCTGGCACTGCGGGAAAGGAGCCCAGAGGTGCTGTCAGGTGGCGAGGATGGAGCTGTTCGACTTTGGGGTAAGCAGGTGGCTGGTTGGAGGGCAAGATGGCAGTGAAGGAGGCTGAGGCAAGTGGGGCACCACTCACAGTTCTTTCCCCGCAGACCTGCGCACAGCCAAGGAGGTCCAGACGATCGAGGTCTATAAGCACGAGGTGAGGGTGTGACCGTGGCCATTGTCCTCTTCTCCCCCAACTCCTTGAATTCTCCAGGTCTTCACCTCTTTCCCCCCTCCCCTCCCCCTCCCAGGAGTGCTCGAGGCCCCACAATGGGCGCTGGATTGGATGTTTGGCAACTGATTCCGACTGGATGGTGAGCTGGGCAGACTGTGGGATGGGATGGCAGCTCCGGGCCCTGTCAGCTGTGGGCCTGTAGTTCACAGCTGGGGACTCCCACCTTTCTGTCTAGGTCTGTGGAGGGGGCCCAGCCCTCACCCTCTGGCACCTCCGATCCTCCACACCCACCACCGTCTTCCCAATCCGGGCGCCACAGAAGCACGTCACCTTCTACCAGGACCTGGTGAGGCCCTGTGTCTCACTTCTGCCACCCCCACTGACTCTTCCCTTCAGTCCTGACCCCTGAGCACCTTCCCTGTCCTCTGCAGATTCTGTCAGCTGGCCAGGGCCGCTGTGTCAACCAGTGGCAGCTGAGCGGGGAGCTGAAGGCCCAGGTGCCTGGCTCCTCCCCAGGGCTGCTCAGCCTCAGCCTCAACCAGCAGCCTGCCGCGCCTGAGTGCAAGGTGGGTCCGGCAGGGGCCGCGGAGCGGCTGGGAGGCAGGGGTGTGGGCAGGCCAGTCATGCCCCTCTTTCCTCCAGGTCCTGACAGCTGCAGGCAACAGCTGCCGGGTGGATGTCTTCACCAACCTGGGTTACCGAGCCTTCTCCCTGTCCTTCTGATCTCCGACGACACCCCCAGCCAGCTTAGGGTTTTAGAGTGTTTTTCATTTTCTTTTCTTTTTTTTTTTTACAATAAAGTTGCAGGCTTTTTTACCATGCTCTTTCTTTCTACGAATGGGGGCCAAATCGGTGGAGTGATTTATATATTACTTTGTCCGATCTTGATACATAAATACCCAGCCCCATCCCTGCCCTAGAAAAGACAGACCTATATTAATTCGGAAAATAGCTCTGTTCACCTGCCCCTGCCACCCACCTGGAGCTCCTGCCCCACAAAGCTGGCCCCTGCTCCCGATGAGCCCTTGCCCAGCATCCTGGGGCGGGGAGGGCATCAGCTTCTTTTGGAAGACAATCTGGGCCCTGTCGCTCCATTGGCCTGAAGAGGACAGTGAGCCCCTAAGTGGGCAAGGGAAGCCCTCTGGGCCCAGCCCTCAGGTCCTTCGGAAGAGGTTACTGAGAAAGCCACCGGCGGGCCCGGGGCCCAGGCGCAGCGAGAAGCGGGGCGCGGCACGGCGCGGGGTCGACGACGACGCGGCGGTGCTCAGCTCCTTCAGGCGCTGTGAGCGCAGCTGCTGCCCGATCACCACCTGCATGTCGTCCTGCGGGAGGCCGTGGTCGGCTCAGCGCCGGTCCCGCCCTCTGCCCCTCCCCGCACACGGGCCCCGCCCCTCACCTGCCAGGCCTCCAGCTCCTGCGTGAGCGCCACCTTCTGGCGGATGGCGCGCAGCAGCTCCCGAGACAGGGAGTCTCGCTCCACCGAGACGCGGTTGAGCTCCAGGGACAGCTCCAGGGCCCTAGGCGGGGAGGGGCAGAAGACGCGTTTGAGGGCGCTAGCGCCTCAGGGAGCCGGGGTGGCGGGGAACTTCTGGACCCGGGCTGGAGGAGGGCTGCCAACACCTAGATCAAGGAGGTCAGTGGGCCCCTGGGTGGGACTGGGGATCATTATAACCCGTATCAGAAGAGGAATCAGGAGCCCAGGAGGGCTCAGAGGGCGCTGGGGCGGTGGTCAATGGCTTGAGGCTTACTTGTTCACGGCCTCGTCCCGGTCTGAGAGGGCACTGTGCAGGCCCTCCCCAGGGTCTTCCTGCGCCCGCAGCTCCTTCTGCCTCTGCAGCTCTTCCCGCAGGGACTGCAGCTCTGCCTGCTGCAGCAAGATCTGTGAGCAGAGGAGGGGCCGTGCAGCAGATGCGCCAATGGGCCTTCCAGTCCCTGCTTCTCCCAGCAGCCCCGACTCTGGCTCTCCCCAGCCCTCCTCTGCCTGCGACAGACACCGCAGGCAGCTGTGGCCCTGTGCTGGAGACTCCGAGATGAGCCCTGTGAGCCCCTCAGGCTGGTGCGGGGTGGGGTGGAGCAGGGTTAGTTGGAGTGGTATAACCCTGCAGGAGGGATGCAGGGAGAAGCATTGAGAGTGGAACTAAGGGGAGAGGTGCTGTCCAGGAAGTCTTCCTGGAGGAGGTGGCATACAGGCTGGCTCTTGAAGTAAGTTTGTTGAGATGAAAGCCGATCCAGGTATAGGGAGCTTAGTGGGCAAAGGCTGGGAGGTGGACATGGGAGACAGAAACTGACAGCTGGAGGGGCCGTGCATCCAGCACCGTGCCCTCTCCCCCACCTCATCTTGCAGCTTGGCCACTTCCACCTCCTTCTCCTCCAGTATCTCCGCTGGACTGAGGGATGCTCGCTTCTTGGGGGGCTCTAAGATCTCTTCCGGGGGTGAAGGCTGGGGGCTGGACGCCTCTCGGGTCTCTGGGGACCGGGTGGTCTGTGGGCCAAAGAAATGGGTTAGTGGTGTGGAGTTTATTGGGGAAAGGAGGAAAGGCGGAGCCTGCAACCCTCTCGATGGCACAGGTAAGGGGGCTGGGGCCCCACGAGCTCACCGGGGTGTCTCCGCGTGCGTCGGCGCCCTGGCCCTCGTCGCGGTCGTCGAGGCTGTGGGCCAGTTCTGACTGCAACGAGGCACCCGACACGTCGGCGTCCTGGAGGCGTGACTCCTCCTCCAGCTCGGAGACGCGCCGCTGCAGCCTCCGCAGCGCACTCAGCGCCTCCCCAGCCTCTGACCGTGCGCGTTCCAGCTGTGGACGGTCCCGCAGACGGAAGCGCGGGCGGTCAGCCGGACGCACCCAACGCCGACATCCCGCGGCAGGTCCACACGGGGGCGCCGCGGAGAGCCCCGCACCCCAGCGGCCCAGGCTGTTCCCGTTCCTGGATCGCTGGGCGCCTTGGGCCGTGCACCTCCCTCAGCAGATATACAGTTTCCTCGCCTATAGAGCAGGGCCGCACCTCGAAGAGCCCCATCCCCTCCCCTGCCCAGTCTACCTCCTCATTCAGTAATTGTTTCATGCAGCATTTATTGGTGCTACTGAGGCTGCTTGTCCCACAGTAGTAAGAAGGGGCACTGGGATGCGAAGGCAGGCAAGCTGACCCCAAAGTGCAGACGCCTTTGATCTCTAACATCAGACCCTGCGTCCTCTTTTCATTTCTTTTTCTCCATCTCCATTACCCAGCCATGATCTAGGGGCTGTCATTCCTGGCCTGAGCTCTGGCATCAGCCCCCTCCCTGCTCTTCCAGCTGCCAGGCTCTGATGCACTCTAAGAGCATGCCTCCCCTGCTCAACAGCCTTCCGTGGTTCCCACTTGCCCATGGGCTAATAATGCCCATGCTCTTGTGGGCCAGCCTCTGGGCCTCCCAGTGATCCAGCTCTGGCCTCATCTCCCAGAAAGCCCTGAAGCCATTGCTAAGGGTCCAGGCAGTTGTAGTCCCCCAGCCCTGCAGGTCACCTCCAGGCTGTGCTCCCGGCGCTCCCGCCTCAGCAGCAGCAACTCCTCGTGGGTGGTCTGCAGTCTGCCCTGACCCTTCTCCACCTCCTCACGCAGGCCTCGGATCTGGGCCTCCAGGTCCTGCCGGCGGCTCTGCAGCATCTGGTTCTGGGGAAAGGACTGAGAGCTGGGGACAGGGGCAGCCCCTCCCAGCCCTCAGCCCGGCTTTTTTGGCTCAGATAATCCCCCAGCCCCAGCTGACACTCACTTCCCCCTGCAGACTCTCCAGCCGCGTCCTCAGCTCTGCCCCAGCCAGTGCCTGAGCCTGGCACTGTCCCCGAAGGGCGTCCAGTTCCCTCTGAAGTTCCTGCTCAGTCTGGGAGGCCTGGGGAGGTGGAAAGAGGGACAGAGGAGCCTCAGCACCAAACCCAATGCACCCACTCCCCACTGGGGACCCAGGCATCCTCCCCAACCTTGTCCAGGGCCCTGGGGTCAGGGCCATCCCACCTGAGCCAGCTGCTGGCTGAGCCGGAGGTTCTGCTCACTGAGCTCGCTGAGGGCCCGTGCCCGTTCTCGCCCACTGTCCTGCTGCTCTGAGCGCTGCTCCCCAAGCTGGGCCCGCAGGGCCTCCACATCCCCCTCCAGCTCCACGGCCCTGGCCTCCCACTCGGCTCCTCGGGCTGCCAGGCCTCGCCGGAGCTCATGGTTCTCCTGCTGGAGCCGCTGTGGGGGCCAGGGCAGAGGGACAGAGGCAGAGGGGCACTGTTGAGACTGGGCAGGCACAGAGAGATGGGGATGGAGGGACAGACACCTAGGGAGAAAGCCTAAGGGGGCCTTGTGTCCAAGACAGACACAAAAGCAAGGGAGAGTGAGGGAGGAAGCGTGAGCAAGACCCAGAGATTTAGAGGGAAGGTTCCGAGCAGACAGGACACGTGGGCCCGGGGCAAGGGTGGGGGTGGGGATCTCTGATGACCACTCACCTCCAGCTGCTGCCTGGGCTTCTGGACCTGAGGTCGCAAGCGCCGTTTTTGGCGCCTGAGTCTGGCAGAGTTCAAGCCCCGGCCCATGGCAGCACACACCTGCTGTGTCCCAGGGGCTCTGGAGGCCTGGACTCTGCCCAGCCCCCTCCCCGGCTCCTCCTAGCCAGTTCCCTCTAATTAACCCTGGTCAGCCCCGCCCTGGCCCAAAAACCTGTCTGACCAGCGGGGGAACGCCCTGGCACACCCAGATGCCCAGCGTGGGGAGGCAGATGAGTCGGGGGTTAACCTCTGGCCCACTCTCTCTAGGCCCTCAAAGCGGGATGGGCCTGGATGAAGGTGACAATTGCCACAGCTGCTGCAGCGACTGGCAGGTACCCTGCATTAGGGCTCTATCTGCATTGCTTCATTTCATCCACTAGAGGGAGAATCACTAACGTCCTGGGTTTACAGGTGGAACAAGCTCAAGAGTTGCTAAGGGCCTTGCCTAAGGACACACAGTCATTTATTGTTGTTTTTATTTTTTATTTATTTATTTATTTTGAGACAGATCTTTACTCTTTGGCCCAGGCTAGAGCACAGTGGCACTATCTCAGCTCATGGCAATGTCCGCCTCCCAAGTTCAAGAGATTCTCCTGCCTCAGCCTCCCAAGTAGCTAAGATTACTGGCGTGCGCCACCCTGCCCGGCAAATTTTTTTGTTTTCTTAGGAGAGACGGGGTTTCACCATGTTGGCCAGGCTGGTCCTGAACTCCTGGCCTTAAGCGATCCACCCTCCTCGGCCTCCCAAAGTGCTGGGATTACAGGCATGAGACACCGTGCCCAGCCGACACACAATAACTTCACAAAGCAGGGATGCCAACTCAGGCAGCAGAACTCTTAACCGAATACTGCAGAGGCAACACAGCTTCAGGATTAAGCTGTCAGGTTCAAGGTCAGATTGTCCTGGCTGATGCTCGGCTGTGCTAATGCCTTGTGGTCTGGACACAATATCTCTAAGTCTATCCACCCACACTACTATCAATCCTCCCACATTTCCTGAGCTCCACTTGTTCTGGGGTCTGCTGTCAGCGGCACTTGAGACCACCAAGTTCACCGCTTCAAGCAGCTTAGAGTCCAGAGGGCATGGACACATGCCGGAGCCAGGTAGTTTCAGGGAGACAGTAAGGGCTGTAAAGAGACCCGGGAAATGATAGACAGTAAGGAGTGGGGTGGGGGTGGAGGGTCCTTCAAGGAGGACGTCATGTTTGAGTTGACTTCTGCAGGACAAGAAGAGCCACCAGAAAGAAGGCTAGGCATTAAGGAACAGCAAGTGCAAAGTTCCTGAGGGAACAAGCGTGAGTTCTTGGAGGAACTGAAAAGAGCCCTCATTGTCGGGGAGAGGGTGGTTCGGCTGCCCTTCTTGGAGGAGGGGAGAAAGGGGTGGTGCTGCTGTGATGAGGTCAGGGAGTAGCCCAGTTCTCCGGGACTTTTAGGCCCTGGGGAAGGGTTTTGGTTTCATTCTAAGTGTGAGGGGGAGATTCTGGTTGAGGAGTGAAATGATCTGATTTGCAGTTTTTGAAAATCCTGGGCTGTCCCTTAGAGAATGGGCTCCAGGGGTCAAAGGTGGAAGCTGGGGGCTGGGCGCGGTGGCTCACACCTATAATCCCAGCACTTTGGGAGGCTGAGGCAAGTGGATCGCCTAAGGTCAGGAGGTCAAGACCAGCCTGGCCAATATGGTGAAACCCCGTCTCTACTAAAAATACAAAAATTAGCTGGGCTTGGTGGTGCACACCTGTAATCCCAGCTACTCGGGAGGCTGAGGTGAGAGAATCACTTGAACCCAGGAAGCAGAGGCTGCAGTGAGCCAAGATCGCACCACTGCACTCCAGCCTGGGCGACAGAGCGAGACTCCATCTAAATAACAACAGGAATAAAAGAGTGGAAGCTGGGGACTCAGGAGAAGGTGGCTGGAGTGTCTGGGGCAGAAGGGATGGAGGCTGTGATCTGTGATCAGCTTGGAGGCTGCAGAGCTGACCAGTGGGTGGTTGGAGTTTGGAAGAATCAAAAGGGCTTGTGGATATTGGGGGGAATTTGTTCACTCAAGAAAGGTTGGCTGAGCGCATTGACTCACACCTGTAATCCCAACACTTTGGGAGGCTGAGGCAGGCAGTTTGGTTGAGCCCAGGAGTTTGAGACCAGCCTGGGCAACATGGTGAGACCCCATCTCTACAAAAAATGCAAAAATTAGCCAGGTGTGGTGGTGCATGTGTGCCTGTAGTCCCAACTACTCAGGAGGCTGAGATGGGAGGATTGCTTGAGCTCATGAAGTTGAGGTTCCAGTGAGCTATGATTGCACCACTGCACACTATAGCCTGGGTGACAGAGGGAGACCCTGTCTCCAAAAAAAAAAAAAAAAAAAAAAATAGAGAAAGAGTCCAAGGAGGTGCACAGGCTCTGGTCCTCAAGGTTGGGAAGGCGAGGATGGGGACAGCAGGTGATGGGGGCATGGAATCGAGTGCGTGGAATCAAGTGCCACTTGTGTTGAGATGCCCACTAGGTGGCCTGGTGGAGAGGGTTAGCTACCCAGGTCAGGCTCAGGGCAGTGGTTGGGGCCGACGCAGCAGATAAAGGAGGGTGTTCAGGAGACCAGATGTGAGCCCCAGAGCAAGAATTGGGCCAAAAATAGAACCTGGGCAGAGGGAACTGTTCCTACCTCATTGGGCTGGGCAAGAATCAATGGAGAGTCATGGAAAGCACTCAGCCCAGTGCCAGGCAAGGAGTGGACACCCATGACTGTTGCCTGGTGTTCCGCTATACTGCTGAGGAGCTGGACACAAGATCCAGAGAGGGCCAGCAGCTGACCCAGGGTCACACAGCTGGACAAGGGTCTGAACCCAGTTTGTTTTTGTTTTTTGAGATGCAGTCTCGCTCTGTCACCCAGGCTGGAGTGCAGTGGCATGATCTTGGCTCATAGCAACCTCTGCCTCCGAGGTTCAAGTGATTCTCCTGCCTCAGTCTCCCAATTAGCTGGGACTACAGGCACACCCCATCATGCCTGGCTAATTTTTTTTGTATTTTTAGTAGAGACGGGGTTTCACCATGTTGGCCAGGCTGGTCTTGAAGTCCCGACCTCAAGTGATCCAGCCACCTCAGCCTCCCAAAGTGCTGGGATTACAGGTGTGAGCCACCATGACTGGCCTGAATCCAGGTCTTAATCCTCAGAGTTCATGCCTTTTTTTCTTTCCTTTCCTTTCCTTTGTTTCTTTTCTTTCTCTCTCCTTCCTTCCTTCCTTCCCCTTCCTTCCTTCCTTCCTTCCTTTTTTATTTTTCAGGATCTCACTCTGTTGCCCAAGCTGTAGTGCAGTGGATCATAGAATCATAGCTTACTGCACCCTCAAACTCTAAAATTCCTGGGCTCAAGTGATCCCCCTGCCTCGGCCTCCTGAGTAGCTGAGACTACAGGTGCCACCACCACATCCAGCTAATTTTCTTATTTTTTGTAGAGACAGAGTCTCACTACGTTGCCCAGGCTGTTCTCGAACACTGGGCTAGTGATCTTCCTGCCTTGGCCTCCCAAAGTGCTGGGATTACAGGTGTGAGGTACTGTGCCCGGCACCCAGAGTTCATGTTCTTTGCCACTGGGCAACACTGCCAGGGGGACTGGGCCCAGCTCTGACCTGTTCCAAAGTCCCCCCCTCGCCCGGCTGTCCTCCCCAGCTCCTCTCTCCTTCCCTTGCCTGACTCCCTTCCCTTGTCCTCTCCAGGCCCACCCGTCCTCCCCTGCCCACCCACCCACCCACCCACCCGTCCGGTGCTAGCTCACTTCCTCACGCTCCAAGTGCTGGGCACTCAGCGTCTCCAGCTGCCGCCGCAGCTCTTCATTTCGCTCCAGAAGCATCTTGCCGAGCTCCGCGGCCAACAGCAGGTCTTTCTCCTTCTGCTGCAGCTGCAAGGCTAGGTCCTCGGGCTCTTCAGGCCCTGGGCCCCCTCCCAGGAATGAGTCCCGCCGCTCCAGCACAAAGGGGAAGAAGCCCTCGTCGCCGCTGGGAGAGGCGCCCCCTGAGAGCGGCCTGGACGGGAAGCTGGGCCCATCTGGAGAGCTCATGTCACCTGCAGCATCTGCGGGGACAGGTGGCTGCGGGACACTCTACTCTGCAGCCTGACAGGGGCTCACCCTCCGCCCAACACCTGGCCCTCCAGGAATTCCCCACCTGCTGCTAGCCTGCCCGGTCCTGCAGCCAGGGCTTCCTGGGCCACGAAGGGTTAATGACCTGTGTTTTGGCTACCCAGTTCCGTTAATGTCCCTGGGGTAAACTGAGGCAGGAAGCAGAAGGAAATGATCTGCCCAGCCTTTGGCCTCTGCCAGACAATCTCTGTATCCAGGAAAGCTCATTCCAGTGCTCCAGGGCTACAGGCCACCTCTGCTCCCTGTCCCCTCTCTTCCCAGAACCCAGCAGTTTGGCTTGTAGCCCCTCGCCATCTGAGACAGTTCCCAGAACCCAGGTTCTCAGGGACTCAGCAGTTGGAGTTGAGCCCAGCCTCTTCTCCTCTCAGGAATGCAGGACCCTAAGGCTTGGGAACTGAGGTATCTTCGCCACCAGGAATCCAGCTCCTTCCCCTGCCAGAAGCCCAGATCCCAGCCCCTGACCTCCCAGGTCTCTCGCCCTCATTCTCCTGTTACCTCCTGAGCAGGTGCTTTGACTCCACCCTCCAGACTCAGAGGTCCCCACCTCCAATGTCCCCCACCAAGGATTCCCACCCCAGTCCCCATTTTCCACGGGACTCAGGCATTCATGCCCCCACCCCTCCGGACTCAGGAGCCCTGACCCTCAGCCCCCCAGTTTCCCAGGGCCCTGGCGTGGGGCCCAGGACAGGGCGAGGTAACAGGTTATGCCGGCCGCCCGGCCGCAGCGCGGCTCGGAGTTTCTGTTTACTTCCCGGTCCGCCCCTGGGGACGGGAGCCCTGGGCTCCCCTAGGGCTGCTCAGGGGCTGGGGTTCAGGGGCTCGGGTCAGAGGGCCCGACACAACAGCTTTACCAGCCCCAGCCCTCCGGGGGGTCACCACCCACTAGGCACACACACGCGTGCTCTCCCTCCTCCTCTCGCCCGGTGTCCCTGTGCAGCCCTGCTCGCAGGACATGAGTGTCACGGTGGTCCCAGCCCAGCCGCCCCCAGGCCGCTCCCGGGGATCTCCCTGACCTGGCCCTCGCGGGCCCCGCTCCCCCGCCCCGCTCCACGCGAGAGACAGGGACCGGGAGACCGCTCCCCCTCCCCTTCCGCACCTAGCTGCCCAGGTGTTGGGGCCTCCAGCCCCCCGACCCCCAGCCCCAGGCGTCGGAAGCCCAGAGAAGCGGCTGGGCTCACCCCCGACGGCTGAGTTCCTGCCGGCGCCCCCGGTTCCCCGGCGATCCCGGTTCCCCTGCCCCCGCCCCGGCTCCCCCACCTTCTCCGCCGACGCGGCCGGACCAGGCCCTCCCCAGGCTCGAGGGGCCCGGCCCTCGGCGTCCCCCAGGCTCTCACCCGAAGCCGCCGGGCTCCCTCCGAGGTCCCCGCGGTCTCCGGTCCCCTCTTCCGGAGGCGGCTCCAGGTGTGCGGCCAACACAGGTGAAGGGGCGGGGCCGCGGCAGGGGCCGGGGCGCTCCCTGGCTGCCTGAATGGCCGGGTGGGGTCGAGGGACAGTCGCTTCCACCTGGGTGGGGGGCACTGGCGCAACCTGCTGTGGTTGCAAATGGCCCGGCCAGTTAACTGAGCATCTACTGTTTGCAGATCCTACATTGAGGTAGCCGCCGCTCCTTTCCCGTCACGACTGCCTTGCCCTGTGGGGTAGGAAATTATTAGCAACGACAACAACACCGAATCTGACATCTTAAGCATTCTGCTAAGTAAACTCTTTTTTATTTTTTAGAGATGGGATTTTGCTCTGTCACGCAGGCTGGAGTGCAGTGGCACCATCACTGCAGTCTCGTCCTCCCAGGCTCAAGCGATCCTCCCACCACAGCCTCCCCAGTAGCTGGGACTGCAGGTACATGCCACCATGCCCGGCTAATTTTTGTACTTTTTGTAGGGGTGGGGTTTCACCATATTGCCCAGGCTGGTCTCAAACTTCTGGATTCAAGCAATCCTCCCGCTTCAGCCTCCCAAAGTGCTGGGATTACAGGCATGAGCCTCTGCTTCTGGCCAAGTAAACTCTTTTATAGGCATAACTTGTTGACCTTTTTTTTTTTTTTTGAGATGGAATTTTACTCTTCTTGCCCAGGCTGGAGTACAGTGGTGCCATCTCAGCTCACAGCAGCCTCTGCTCCCGGGTTCAAGTGATTCTCCTGTCTCAGCCTGGTGAGTAGCGGGTACTATAGGCATGCACCACTACATCCAGCTAATTTTGTATTTTTAGTAGAAATGGTGTTTCAATGTGTTGGCCAGGCTGGTCTCAAACTCCTGACCTCGTGATCCGCCCACCTCAGCCTCCCAAAGTGCTGGGATTACAGAGTGAGCCACCTCCCCGGCTCACCTTGTTGACTTTCATGATGACCTGATGAGGAGGAACTGCTGTCATCCCCATCTTACAGATGAGGAAGCTGAGGCTCGGGGGCGGAGGGGGGTCCTCCACCTTGTTTGGGGTCCCCTGGTCAGAACTTGAAGGTGAACAGCACAAGTGTGGCTTTAGGGTCATGCTCTTTACTGATTCCCATGCCGCAGACAAGGACACTGTAGCCCAGGCAGTGAGAGTGACTTGCCCAGAGCCATGCCCGAGTCCGTGTGGCTCCACACCTGGGGTTCTCAGTTCCTGAGTTATGCAGAGCTGGGGACCATGCTCTTGTCTGGGACAGGGGCCTTGGTGTGGAGATGGGAAGGTCCAGGGCTGGGGACCCAGGGTGGCTTGGGCAGCAGTGATGCCCCATCCATGGCCTTGTGTCTTGTCACGATTTATCTCCAGACTCCAGGGCTCCCTGGGCCTCGTGACAGGGGCTCCTGGCCTGGAGAGCAGGACAGATGGAAGGCTGGGAGCAGTGGCGTGCTGGTAAGCATTTAACAACAGGCTCCCCGGCTAAAACAAAAGCGCTCACTCGTTGCATTTGCCAATATCCATGATGCAGTACCCGCTCCTCGGCTGACTTCCAGCTACTCACCTGGCGTCACGGAGTGCAGAGGCAGAAGGGGCTGTGCACATCAGCTCTGGCTGGCCGGTGTCAGCTGGGTCCGTACACCTCTGGCTGGGGGTCAGGACTCCTGAGCCTTGGGGGTCTGGGGGCTACTTACTTGGGTTCTAGAAAAATAGGAGGAGGGTGGGGGCTGGGACTCCTGGCTTGTGGGAAAAGGGGAGCAAGACTCCTTGGAGGGGTGACTTAGGAACTGGGACTCCTGGGTCCTGGGGCTGGGTTTTCTGCCAGCAGAGAGTAGGGGAGCCAGAGATTTGTCTTACAGCCACATTGCCCAGCAAGCCTGACACTTTCTCCCACTGCACCTGTGGGAGCAGCCTGGTAGCCACTGGAGGACTGAAGACATCCCAGCCTCCCCTGGGTGCTGCTATGTGACCCTCTGGAAATAGAAGCTCAGTGTCCCCTCCAAATGCCAGTCACCCTGGGCCCCACTCACACCGACTCGTAGCACATCTTGAGCGCCTCCTGCCAGGCTGAGCTCATCCCAGGATGAAGTGATTACAGCCCTACTCCCAGAAGGTTCACAGTCCACCTGGGCCATGGGAGGGAGCGTAGACCTATAAACCAGAAATGAACCAATAAAACAGTACAGCAAAGTGCTTGGCCCATGGGTGCTGGCATCACATGGCTTCGGTCCAGGATCCAGTTGGCCACATACCAGATGTGGGTGCCTGTGCCCTTCAGCTGATTAACCTCTGCAGCCCTCAGTTTCCCCATCTGTAAAATGGGGATGATAGTTCCTAGCTTATAGGGATGTGAGGATTTTTTTTGAGATGGAGTCTCGCTCTCTCCCCCAGGCTGGAGTGCGGTGGTGAGATCTCGCCTCACCGCAACCTCTGCCTCCCGGTTTCAAGCGATTCTCCTGCCTCAGCCTCGTAAGTAGCTGGGATTACAGGCGTGTGCCACCATACCTGGCTAATTTTTGTATTTTTAGTAGAGACAGGGTTTCACTGTGTTGGCCAGGATGGTCTTCAACTGACCTCAGGTGATCTGCCCGCCTCAGCCTCCCAGAGTGCTGGGATTACAGGCGTGAGCCACCGTGCCTGGCCAGGTGTGAGGATTAAATGAGTGTGAAGTGCCAGCACTTAGTCCTTGCTGGTGATCTCCGCGTGGCCACCAGAGATGACTCACCTGCATGTCACACTCTATTTCATCCTCAGAGCAACCCTATGAGGTCACGCCATTCACAGGTGAGGAGCCCAGCTCAGAGAGGCTAAGTCATTTGTCTGTGGGTACATAGCAGAGCCTTCATCCCAGCTTGCCTAGCTCTCAGCCTCAATCACTCTTGGGAAATTTGTGTTGTTTTTGTTTTTTCGGAGATAGGGTCTCACTCTGTCACCCAGGTTGAAGTACAGTGGCATGATCATAGCTTACAGCAGCCTCGAACTCTTGGGCTCAAGCGATCCTCCTGCCTAAGCCTCCTGAGTGACTGGGACAACAGGCAGATGCCATCATGCCCTGCTAACTTTTTTATTTTTTGTTTGTTTGTTTGTTTGTTTGAGACAGAGTCTCGCTCTGTCGCCCAGGCTGGAGTGCAGTGGCACGATCTTGGCTCACTGCAAGCTCCGCCTCCCGGGTTCACGCCATTTTCCTGCCTCAGCCTCCCGTGTAGCTGGGACTACAGGCGCCCGCCACCACGCCCGGCCAATTTTTTGTATTTTTAGTAGAGATGGGGTTTCATCGTGTTAGCCAGGATGGTCTCGATCTCCCGACCTCATGATCTGCCCGCCTCGGCCTCCCAAAGTGCTGGGATTACAGGCGTGAGCCACCACGCCCAGCCTAACTTTTTTATTTTTTGTAGAGATGCGGTCTTGCTATGTTGCCTAGGCTGGTCTCGACTTCTGGCCTCAAGCAATCCTCCTGCCTTGGCCTCCCAAAGTGCTGGGATCTGAGGCATGAGCCAGTGTGCCTGGCTTTGAATATTTGAATCTGGTCCTCAGTCTCCTCTGGACCCAGGAGTCCTGGCCTCCATCTCCCTGTTGGGTCTAAGAGTCCTGGCCACCCAGCGTGCAGGGGCCCTCAGCCCTCCCCTCACCCCCAGGCTCCCTGCCGATCCCAGGAGAAAAATGAATAGGAGGGACAGAGTGACCTCAGGGAAGGCCCGGGGAGGCTAGGACATGTCTGGTTAAGAAGGAAGGGATCGCCGGGCACGGTGGTTCATGCCTGTAATCCCAGCACTTTGGGAGGCCGAGGTGGGTGGATCACGAGGTCAGGAGATTGAGACCACCCTGGCTAACATGGTGAAACCCCGTCTCTACTAAAAATACAAAAAATTAGCCGTGTGTGGTGGCGGGCGCCTGTAGTCCCAGCTACTCAGGAGGCTGAGGCATGAGAAGCGCTTGAACCTGGGAGATGGAGGTTGTAGTGAGCCAAGACCGCACCATTGCACTCCAACCTGGGAGACAGAGTGAGACTCCATCTCAAAACAAAAACAAAAACAAAAGACAAAACAAAACAAAATACAAAAATTAGCCGGGCGTGGTGGCATGCGCCTGTAATCACAACTACTTGAGAAGCTGAGGCAGGAGAATCAGTTGAACCCGGGCAGCAGAGGTTGAAGTGAGCTGAGATCGCACCACTGCACTCCAACCTGGGTGACAGAGCAAGACTCCATTTCAAAAAAGAAAAAAAAGAAGGGAAGGATGATCACCCAGCCTCACCTGCTCTCCAGCCCAAACAAGCCAGCTTCCAGGGTGCTTAGTTTGGAATGCCCTCCCCGCCTTTCCATCCACCCGCTGAGCCCTGGGGGGTTCTGAGTCTTGGTTGGGAGTTGAGGAGGGGTCTCATCCCTGGGGAAGCCTTGTCAGATCTCACAATGCTGTGGGAGTCTATGCTAGGCATCCAGAGGCCAGCAGAACCCCACTCTCCTCTTGCCCTTCCCCAGAAGCAGTCTGGTAGAAATAACTTGGGTCCAGACCCAGGTGCCTCCAGGCTTTTATGACGTATGCTAAGTCCATGAACAGTAGGTAGTATTGTTTGGAGCATTTAAAACCTTTATATAAAATATTTCACACTGAATTCATTGTTCTGCAACTTGTTTTTTTTGATGTATGCTTATGTTTCCAAGTGTTTTCTCCCACTTATTAAAAAAAAAAAATCAGGGCAGGCACGGTGGCTCATGCCTGTAATCCCAGCACTTTGGGAGGCCTAGGAGGTGGGTGGATCATGGGGTCAGGAGTTCAAGACCAGCCTGGCCAAGATGGTGAAACGCCCTCTCTACTAAAAATACAAAAAATTAGCTGGGCATGGTGGCAGATGCCTGTAATCCCAGCTACTTGGGAGGCTGAGTCAGGAGAATCGCTTGAACCTGGGAGACAGAGGTTGCAATGTGCTGAGAATGTGACACTGCACTCCAGCCTGGGTGACAGAACAAGAGTCTGTCTCAGAAAAAAAAAAAAAAAATCAGCTTTGGCTGAGCACAGTGGCTCACACCTGTAATCCCAACACTTTGGGAGGCTGAGACGGGCAGATAACTTGAGGCCAGAAGTTTGAGACCAGCCTGGGCAACATGGCAAAACCCCGTTTCTACAAACAATACAAAAACTAGCAGGCCATAGTGGTGTGTGCCTATAGTCCCAGCTACTCACAGGGCTAAGGCAGGAGGATCACTTTAGTCCAGGAAGTGGAGGCTGCAGTGAGCTGAGATTGTGCCACTGTACTCCAGCCTGGGTGACAGAGCAAGGCCCTATCTCAAAAAAAAAAAAAAAAATTTCAGCTTTATTGAGGTAGGTATTAGCTTCCTAGGGCTGATGTATGTAACAAAACATCCACCAGCACGTGAAACAGAGCAAGACCCCATCTCTACAAACATAAAGAATAATTAGTGGCACATGCCTGCGGCCCCGGCTGCTTGGGAGGCTGAGGTGGGAGGATCCCTTGAGCCCAGGAGGTCAAGGCTGCAGTGAGCCATGATTGCATCACTGCACTCCAGCCTGGATGAGAGAGCGAGACCCTGTCTCAAACAAAAAAAGAGAACCAAAAAAACCACAAACTGGGCTTACACAACAGAAAAATTATGGTATTACAGCTCTGGAGGCCAGAAGCCTGAAATGAGGGTTGGTTCCTTCTGGAGGCTCTGAGGGTGAATCTACTCCATGCCTCTCCCTGGGCCATGGTGACTATAGATGCTCCTTGGTGTTCTGTGCCTTGTGGCGACATCAGTCCAGTCGCTGCCTCTGCTTTCACATGACCTGCCCCTCTAGGTCTTCTTAGTCTATGACTGAAATTTCCCTCTTTTATAAAGATGCCAGCCATTGAATTTAGGGCCCACCCTAAATGTAGGATGATCTCATCTTGAGATCTTTAGCTTATGTCTGCAAAGACCCATTTTTCGTTTTCCTTTTCTTTCTTTGAGACAGAGTCTCGCTCTGTCACCCAGGCTGGAGGGCAGTGGTACGATCTCAGCTCACAGTAACCTCTGCCTCCCGGGTTCAAGCAATTCTCCTGCCTCGGCTTCCCAAGTAGCCGGGACCACAGGTGCGAGCCACCACACCCAGCTAATTTTTGTATTTTTAGTACAGATGGGGTTTCACCATGTTTGCCAGACTGGTCTCGATCTCCTGACCTCGTGATCTGCCCGCCTCGGCCTCCCAAAGTGCTGGGATTACAGGCGTGAGCCACTGCGCCCGGCCAGCTTATGTATTTTTAAGACAGGGTCTCACTCTGTCACTTGGCTGGAATGCAGTGGTGCAGTACCAGCTCACTGCTGCCTCACTGTCCCGGGCACAGGTGATCCTCCCGCCTCAGCCTACCAAGTAGCTGGCACTATAGGTGTGCACCACCACTCCCAGCTAATTTGTGTATTTTTTGTAGAGACAGGGTCTCACTATATTGTCCAGGCTGGTTTCGAACGCCTGGGCTCAAGTGATCTGCCTGTGTTGGCCTCCCAAAGTGCTGGGATTACAGGCATGAACCACCGCGCCTGGCCTAAAGCGTAGGCTTTAATTTATACTAGGTAATAAAGTGCCTGACTCCCTTTTTGATGTTTTACAGCTGACAGCTTTAAAGCCCCGTGACTACCTCTTCTCCCTGTGCCCACCATGTGGGCAAGCTGATCTGAAGGCCCTGGTGCCCTCTCCCTCACTCTATAGAGAAATTTAAATTAGGAAAGTCCAGGCTGGTTGGAAGGGACCCTCATCCCACTTTATCCCCTAACCACAATAAAAGCCCCTCCTTGAATTACTTGAACACGGGAGGTGGAGGTTGCAGTGAGCCCAGATTGTGCCACTGCACTCCAGCCTGGGCGACAGAGTGAGACTCCATTAAACACACACACACACACACACACACAACAGCAACAACAAAAAAACCCTCCTTGCTCTCTTAAACCACTTTCAGAGCTGCCTGGGAGCCCACTCTGCTCTCCCAGAAAGCCTCATCGTTGAGTAATCAAACTCTTCTTATTCTCTTGGTGTGTTCGTGGCCTTATTGTTCTCTAATATGAACCAAATTTGGCACATAGGGTAAATCACAAAACATGCTTCTATCTGCAGAGGGTGAATTTCTTTTTATTTATTTATTTTATTTCTATATGAACAAATGCTGCCTCTCCTGCAGAGCATCCATTTCTTTCTTTCCGTTTTTGGTAGAAGTGCGGTCTCAGTATGTTGCCCAGGCTGGGTCTCCCTCAAATTCCAGGCCTCAAAGGATCCTCCTGCCTTGGCTTCCCAAAGTGCTGGGATTACAGGTGTGAGTCACCACACATCTGGCTAGAGCACGAATTTCATCTGGGTCACACCCGGCCAATACTTGGCATTGTCAGACTTCAAAATTTTGCCAATCTGATGACAAATGTGGGATCTGTTATGGAGTAAATTGTGCCCTGTCAATATTCTTATGTTGAACCGGGAATGGTGGCTCACGCCTGTAATGCTAGCACTTTGGGAGCCTGAGGCAGGAGAAATGGTTGAGCCTAGGAGTTCAAGAAAGCCCTGAGCAACACAGGGAGGCCCCGTCTCTACCAAAAGAAAAGAAAAAGAAAAAGAAAAAACATGGGCATGGTGGCTTGGGCCAGTTGTCCCAGCTACTTGACAGGCTGAGACAGGAGGATTGCTTGAGCCTAGGAGTTCCAGGCTGCGGTGAGCTATGATCATGCTACTGCTGCACTCCAGCCTGGGAGACAGAGCGAGACCCTGGCTCAAAACAAAAACAAAAAAACCAAAACCAACCAACCAAACAAAAAAACCAGAGAGAGAAGAAGAATTTGTATGTTAAAGCCCTAACCCCCAGTACCTCAGAATGTCATTATAGTTGGAGATAGAGCTGATAAAAAAGTGATTAAGTTAAAATGAGGCTTTTAGGGTGGCCCCGATGATTGACTTCTTACAAGAGGTCAATGACCGGGCGCGATGGCTCACGCCTGTAATCCCAGCACTTTGGGAGGCCGAGGCCGGCAGATCACGAGGTCAGGAGATGGAGACCATCCTGGCTAACACGGTGAAACCCGTCTCTACTAAAATACAAAAAAATTAGCCCGGCGGGGTGGCGGGCGCCTGTAGTCCCAGCTACTCGGGAGGCTGAGGTAGGAGAATGGCGCGAACCAGGGAGGCGGAGTTTGCAGTGAGCTGAGATCACGCCACTGCACTCCAGCCTGGGCGACAGAGCGAGACTTCGTCTCAAAAAACAAAAACAAACAAACAAAAAAGAGGACGATACATCTGGGGTGTGCAGGCGCAGGGGGACGACCGTGTGGGGAAACAGCAAGAAGACGCCCATCTGCCTGCCCAGGAGGAGGCATCAGGAGAAACTAGCCCCTCAGGCACCTTGATCTTGGCCTTCCAGTTTCCAGAACTGTGAGAACGTAAACTTCTGGTTGAGCCTCCCAGTCCTTGGTGTTTTGTTCTGGCGGCCCCAGCGAGCGGGCGCGGGATCGCAGTGTTTGCCTTTGCATCTCCAGCTCCGCATCCTGCTCGCTGTTTATTTTGTGAGCAGCTCCGGCGGCTGCCCCTCAACTGCTCCGAGACGGAGCAGTTTAACTCACACTCGCCCACCCGCCCTCCCCAGGAAGCCTCCCGCCCGCTTCCTCCAGTTCCTTCCCCACCTGTCCGGCCTCCTAGCCCGGTGCGCTCGGCGCGGAAGGGGGCGGCTCGCAGACCCCCAGGTCTCGGCTTCCCGGATCTCCCCCGCCTACTCACTCCCCGGTCCCCGGCTCCCGGCACTGGCAGGCGCTGTGGCTTCCGCGCAGTGGCTGCTGCATTTAAATGTCCGGCACTTAGGGAGAGGGGTGCAGTCGCGGAGCAGCCCCTGCTCCCGGCATCTAGAGGGGCCCAAAACCCCGCGTGCCCAGGCCGAGCCCCGCGCGCAGCCCACGTGGGCTGAGGGACTGAGTATTGGCCCTCGGGCAGCTGCAACCGCGCACAGCTGGAGCTGGCGGGGCGGAGGGCGGGCCGGGACCCCGCGGGGAAGGAGGCTTCCTTCCCAGCCTCCTGCTGCCCGGAAATCCCCCCGGCTCTCAGACAACCTGCCCCACGGGGTCCTGGGGGGAAGGAGCGGGGCGGGATACAGGGATGGGGAGGGCTGGCTGAGCCGAAGGCCCAGGCCGCCCTCCCCCAGGCCGCGCGGCTTCGAGAAAGCAGAAGCGAGCCCTGCCCCGGGGAGTCCCACAGGAGCGGGGATCTGGGAAGAGAAACTTGCGGACGAGGGAGTTAGAGCCGTGGACCCCCGCCCCCCGCCCGGGCGTCCTGCTTCGGAGGAGGGTCTCTGGGTCGGGCAGGGGCCACCTCTTGGCCCGCCCCTTGTCGCTGGACGTCCGAAGATTGGGCCATTTCCCTTGCCGCGCCCTTACCGCATATCGGGGTGCGCTCGGCCCGGCCCGCCCCACCCAGCCCTCCGCTCGCGCCCGGAGAGGAGGGGCCGCTGGCGCAGCGCCCCGGGACCCCGAGAGGCCGCCGCGGCACATCCAGACCTCCGCCGCTCCCGCGCCCTCTCAACCATCCTGGGATTCCCGGGCCCACCCGACCCAGCGGCGCGACCCTGGCCCTCCGGGACCCTCCGCTGACTCCACCGCGCACTTCCCGGGACCCCCACACACATCCCAGCCCTCCGGCCGATCCCTCCCTACTCGGTGCCGGGTGCCCCCGGCCATCTCCAGGCCCGGATCTCCTCCCCCAGGTCCCCGGGGCGGCCCCAGCCAGGCCCCCTCCGAACCCCGCCGGCGGCCCGGGCTGGGGCGCACCATGCGGCTGCGGCTCCGGCTTCTGGCGCTGCTGCTTCTGCTGCTGCCACCGCCCGCGCGCGCCCCGAAGCCCTCGGCGCAGGACGTGAGCCTGGGCGTGGTGAGCGCGGGGTCCGCAGGCTCCTGGGGTCTGCAGGGAGATTGGGAGAGGGAAGCCGGGCCCGGACTCCTGGGTCCGGAGGAGGCAGGGGCCAGATTCCAATATGCAAAGAGTGACTGAGGATGGGGTCTGTGCTCCCGGCTTCTTGGGTCTGTCGGGAGGTTTGGGGCTGGGATTTGGAGCTCTGGAAAGGAGCTGAGGTGCGGAGCTGAAGTCCAGACAAGACTGGCAAACCCGGGACGGAAGCGGGAACCTATGGAGGGGAGCAGGCAGGCATCCGGGGCTGGGGCCCTGGACTCTGGGTGCCTGGGAGGGGCAGGGCTGCCAGGATGGTGGTGGGCAGAGAGAGCCCATACTTTTCACCCAGCCCGCTTCACCTGTCCACTCCGATGCCCTAGGACTGGCTAACTCGCTATGGTTACCTGCCGCCACCCCACCCTGCCCAGGCCCAGCTGCAGAGCCCTGAGAAGTTGCGCGATGCCATCAAAGTCATGCAGAGGTTCGCGGGGCTGCCGGAGACCGGCCGCATGGGTAGGTGGCCCCCACTCCTCCCCAGCCCTGCCTCTGCACCCAGCCTGACCACCGCCCAACAGCCTTTAGATCTCAGTGTGCTCCTGGAACACGGAGCTGTGAAGATGCTGATCTCAGACCCCAAACCCAGAGGGCCTCAGGCGTTCATCTTTCCATAAGCATTTATCAAGAATCTGGTGGCTCATGCCTGTAATCCCAGGGTTTTGGGAGGCGGAGACTCAAGGATTGCTTCAGGCCAGGAGTTTGAGACCAGCTTGGCCAACAAAGTGAGACCCCCCCACTCTCCAAGGAATTTTTTTTTTTTTTTTTTTTTGAGACGGAGTTTCCCTCTTGTTGCCCAGGCTGGAGTGCGATGGTACCATCTCGGCTCACCGCAACCTCTGCCTCCCAGGTTCAAGTGATTCTCCTGCCTCAGCCTCCTGAGTAGCTGGGATTACAGGCACGCACCACCACACCAGGCTAATTTTGTATTTTTAGTAGAGACGGGGTTTCTCCATGCTGATCAGGCTGGTTTCGAACTCCCGGCCTCAGGTGACCCGCCCGCCTTGGCCTCCCAAAGTGCTGGGATTACAGGTGTGAGCCACCGTGCCCAGTCCTCTAAGGATTTTTTTAAACTTAGCTGAGTGTAGTGGCATAGGCCTGTGGTCCCAGCTACTCAGAACGCTGAGATGGGAAAATTGCTTAAGCCCAGGAGTTCAAGGCTGCAGTGAGCTGTGATTGCACCATTGCACTCCAACCTAGGCAACAGATGGAGACCCAGTCTCTAACCAAATATACTTTGAGCATCTCTTAGATGCCACGCCCTTTCAGCTCCAATGGTATAATGATAAATAAAGTAGGTAAGGTTCCTGCTCTCATGGAGCTAACTTTCTTGAGGGAGAGAGACAGATCAAGAACATAAATATGCAAGATAATTTCAGATGGCGGTGAGTGTTTGGAAAAAAATAAAATGCTATTGGCATTGAGGGGCTGGTCTGGTTAGGGCAGGTTCCTCTGAAAAGTGTCATACGAGCTGAGACCACAAAGGGGAGGAACCAGCCATGGGAAGATGTGGAAGAAGAGTGTCCCGGGCAAGTGCAAAGACCCCACGGCATGCACAAGCTTGTGCGCCTGGAGCGCAAGGAGCATTGAAGAGCTCTGGTGAGAGGCCTCAGCCGAGGGCCCCGAAAGGTGATTAGGGTTGATTCCCAGGGGGATTAGCGGCCACCCAAGCGTTCTCAGAAGGGAAGCAACTCGGAACTTGGTATGACTTGCAATTTTTTTTTTTTTTTTTAGACAGAGTCTCACTCTGTCGCCCAGGCTGGAGTACAGTGGCGCAATCTCGGCTCATTGCAATCTCTGCCTCCCGGGTTCAAGCGATTCTCCTGCCTCAGCCTCCTGAGTAGCTGGGACTACAGGCATCCGCCACCATGCCCAGCTAATTTTTTTGTATGTTTAGTAGAGACAGGGTTTTGCCATGTTGGCCAAGCAGGTCTCGAACTCTTAGCCTCAAGCGATCAGCCCACCTTGGCCTCCCACAGTGCTGGGATTACAGGCATGAGCCACCGTGCCCGGCTTTGACTTGCAGTTTTAAGCTTCCTCTGGGTCCTGATGGAGAATGGAAGGCAGGAGCCCTGAGACCAGGCAGAAGGCGGCTGCGGAGTCCACATGAGGGATGGTGGCAGGAGGATGGGTGGCATATGTGGCCAGAAGTAGTTGGATTCGGGGTGTATATTTTGGAGGCAGGGCCGAGGAACTCTTCTGTGGGGTTAAGTGGGCAGGAAGAGGGAATTTGAAGGATCTGGCTCGCTACAAGGAAAGGTAGGCCCTGTGTCTGTCCTGGTGACTCACAAACAGCCTGGAACAGTGTCTGGCATCTATATGTCCTTCATCACTATTTGCCGCCTCAACAAATGAGGCACAGTTTGACCTTAATTTGGAGATGAGGCTACTGGGGATGGAGCCCAGCTGGGAAAGGGGACCCCGGAGAGACCTAACCCAGGAGGGGGTGGCTTGCCACAGGAGGCCAGAGACCCAGCTGGCCTGGGCACTTTGGACCTAATCTGGGTGTGAGGAGAAGTTGGCAGTGATGGTGTGAGGCCTGCACAGCTCCCAGGGGGTTCCAGCCTCAAAGGGTCCTCACTGCATACCCAGGGCTCCTTTCTCCAGAGTCCGCCCACCAGGGCCCAGGGAAGCTGGATGCAAAATCCTGGCCTGAGCCTCTGAGCACACCTGCATGCAGCCAGTTTGTCCCAGGCCAGGTGACGCCACTCCAAAGGGCAGTAGGAATGGCTTGGTAGGAGCTGGCTTCCAGAGACAGACTGCCTGGGTTCAAATCTGGGCTGTGGGGCCTTCGAGGGCACATTTCTTAAGCCCTCTGAGCCTCAGTTTTCCCACGTAGAAAGTTGACTGGTGCTATGATTAAGGCAGGCTCTCCTATTGTGGACCCACCCCCACCCCGCCAAATGTCTCCCGCAGACCCAGGGACAGTGGCCACCATGCATAAGCCCCGCTGCTCCCTGCCTGACGTGCTGGGGGTGGCGGGGCTGGTCAGGCGGCGTCGCCGGTACGCTCTGAGCGGCAGCGTGTGGAAGAAGCGAACCCTGACATGGAGGTAGGTCCTGGGGCCCACCCGCACCCTGGCCCTGCCTGCTGGGCTCCGGCTTTGAATGGCTGCCTGCTCCCTCCACGGCCACCCTTACACCTCACTCCCCTCTCCCCAGGGTACGTTCCTTCCCCCAGAGCTCCCGGCTGAGCCAGGAGACCGTGCGGATCCTCATGAGCTATGCCCTGATGGCCTGGGGCATGGAGTCAGGCCTCACATTTCATGAGGTGGACTCCCCCCAGGGCCAGGAGCCCGACATCCTCATCGACTTTGCCCGCGCCTTCCACCAGGACAGCTACCCCTTCGACGGGTTGGGGGGCACCCTAGCCCATGCCTTCTTCCCTGGGGAGCACCCCATCTCCGGGGACACTCACTTTGACGATGAGGAGACCTGGACTTTTGGGTCAAAAGGTAAAATCTCCTCTCTTATGAGAGATCCTCTTGCCAGGTCTGGTCTTAAGAATAAGTTTTCTGTTGTGTGTTTTGTTTTGTTTAAGAAACAAGGTCTCGCTCTGTTCCTCAGGCTAGAGTGCAGTGGTGCAATCATAGCTAACTGCAACCATGAACTTCTGGCTCAAGCAATCCTCCCACCTCAGACTCCAGAGTAGCTGGGATCACTGGTGCACACCACCATACCTGGCTATTTTGTTTGTTTGTTTTTTTTACTTTTTGTAGAAACAGGGTCTCATGATCTTGCTCAGGCTGGAGTGCAGTCGCACGATCACAGCTCACTGCAGCCTTCACCTCCTGGGCTCAAGTGATCCTCCCTCCTCAGCCACCATGTAGCCAGGACCACAGATGTGCACCACCACATCTGGTTAGTTTTAAAACTTTTTGTAGAGATGGGGCTTCACTATGTCACCAGGGCTGGTCTTGAACTCCTGGGCTCAAGTGATCCTCCCATCTTCGTCTCTCAAAGCATTGGGATTATAAGCATGAGCCACCACTCCTGGCCAATAATTAGGTTTAAATTATATTTATTGATGGAGTCTTTATCAGCTGGGAGGTCTCCAGAGGAACAAAACCAACAGGATGTTTGTGTGTGCATGTGTGTGTGGGATGTGTGTGCGTGTGTATGTGTGTGTGTGGGTGTGTGTAAAGAGATTTATTTTAAGGAATTGGCTCACGGGATTGTAGGGGCTAGCAAGTCCAAAATTTGTACGGCAGGCTGGCAACTCAGGATTTCAGTGACAGTCTGGAGGCAGAATTCCTTCCTCTCCAGGAAACCTTAGCTTTAGCTCTCAAGGCCTTGAACTGATTGGCTCTGCCCCCACCCCACCCCCAGCCACACTATGGAGCATGATCTACTTGACTTAAGGCCAACTGATTGTAGATGTTAATTGCATCTACAAAGACCTTCACCATGGCATCTAGACTGGTGTTTCACCAACCAGCTGGGCACGACAGCCGGGCCAAATTGACACACACAATGAACCATCACAGAGGCCTAGCAGGTGCCTAGCTCCAAGCCAGAGCTGGGGGCTTACAGAGACGAAAACAAATCTTTACCTGGCAGCTGAGTCAGAAGAGTGACTGGCAATGACAACACCCACGGTGACACAGCTCCACAGAATCCCAGCAGAGGAAGTCCTCAAGCCTGCAGGGGCTCAGAGATGTTGGCCCAAAGCTCTTGGGCAAGGGGAGGCTTCCTAGAAGAGGTGACTTCATTCCCTCAGTATATATATGAATATAGGCCGGGCGTGATTGCTTTCATCTGTAATCCTAGCACTTCGGGAAGCACAGGTGGGTGGATCACCTGAGGTCAGGAGTTTGAGACCAGCCTGACCAACATGTTGAAACCCTGTCTCTACTAAAAATACAAAAAATTAGCCGGGTGTGGTGGTGCACGCCTGTAATCCCAGCTACTGGAGAGGCTGAGGCAGGAGAATCGATTGAATCCTGGAGGCAGAGGTTGCAGCGAGCCGAGATCGTGCCACTGCACTCCAGCCTGGGCAACAAGAGCAAAACTCCATCTCAAATATATATATATATATGAATATCCACACATACACACTGAGTGCCTACTAGCACAAGACAAGACATACAGAGTTCCGCTCTCCCCACGTACACAGGGTTGAGATCCAGTGGGAAAGCAGTGAGCCAGCTGAGTCAGGGGTACGAGGAGCCAGTGACCAGAGAAATGACCCGGGACATATGAGGCTAGAAGCCAAAACTATGGCATCAGTAGGGAGACTGCAGAAGGCGGCAGGTCCTGGATCACCAAGGACCTTGAAAACATGTGGAAGACTTTGATCAATGGGGGAATCATTAAGGGGTTTTGCATTCCGGAACTATCATCAGCTTCAGCGAGGGGCAGGGGGTAGGATAGAGGCAGGGAGGCAGGAAGTTCTCGCAGGGTCCAGGCAAGAGATGGTGGAGTATGGTCCCGGGGAAGGGGCAAGTGGATGGATCTGAGGGAGCTTCAGTTAGGATGGGCAAGGATTGAGTTCTGGCTGGATCCTGGTGACAGGGGAGATGAGGCTGGGGCCCTTGGAGTATGGCATCCTGGTGCTGTTAATACAGGTGTGACAGTGGGAGGAGGAGGAGCAGGCTGGCAGAAGGCAGGCACGAGTGCAGGTCTGGGCAGGAGTCTGCAGCGCTCCGGGCTGGCCACACAGGTGGGGCAAGGGAGGTTGAGGATCCTGCCCTAGAGCTTGGTCTCCTCTGTCTGAGGTCAGGTTCCCCAGAGGTGGAGCTCCAGAGGGAAATTGTTGTGCAAGCAGTTTCTCAGGGGCCATGTGCTGAGGGGAATGGGGAGCAGGAACAGCCTAGAAGCTGAGTGAGGATGTGGTCTCAGCTGGAGAGGAGGCTGATCGCATGGGAGCTCTGCAGCAGGGATGGCAATGCCGGGGAGGCGGTCCCGCCTGAGGCCAGGCCCAGCTCTTTGTAGCCCCATATTAACTACATTGGCTGCTGGGGAGCCTGAGTGACAGGGGAAGGGGGCAGCCAGGGAGGGTGCCTAGGCCCTGTGGAGGGCTTGGTGAGGCAGAGGCTGGGGAGGCTGTGTGCCTCAACATTCACATATGGGCTTCGGCTGGGCGTGGTGGCACATGCTTGTAGTCCCAGCTACTCAGGAGGCTAAGGCAGGAGGATTGCTTGAGTCAGGGAGGTTGAGACTGCAATAAGCTGTGTTCACACCACTGCGCTGCGGCCTGGGTGACAAAGTGAGACCCTGTCACACACACACAAAAAGAGAATGTGGGCTTCAAAGTTGAATTCAAGTAAGTCAGGGTTCTTCCACTTGTAATGAACAACTTCCTTAACCTCATTGTCTCAGGTTCCTCACCTGAGAAAGGTGAGGAGAATGGCGCCTGCTGGTGGCGTGGGCTTGCCGATGAAATGAGCCATTCACCCATGCCTCTCAGCACAGGGCCTGCCCCGGGCCGCATACTGTGCATTGTCAGCTGCTGTCGGAGCTGGGCTAGCGGCCGCCTTGAGAGCCAGCAGTCCACGGGGGTTGGCGAGCTTCTGGGAAGAAAGGGTGGAACGTGACTGTCAGGTACAGAGCTACAGAGAACCCCAGCATGAAGGAGTAGGTGGCAGGGGAGAAGGACTCAACAGAGATGGAGAAAGACTAAGCCCAAAGGTGATCAACAACAAGAGTGAAGGAGGAAGTGGTCAGCTGTGGCTGGGGCAAAACAAGCCCAGTAAGTTACATTGGCCTGTGTTTGGTCATCCACGGACAAAGTGACCTTTTTAGTGCTGTAGGCCCAGCGCGTTGGGGAAGAATTTAGAATGCAGTGGGGATAGGTTTGAGAGGAGCGGGGGAAGTGAAGATTGAGTTGAGACCACTGGCTGGAGAACTTGACCGGAAAGGGAGGGCAGAGAGCGGCATGGGGTGAGGGGAGGGAATGGATCCAACGAGCGTCTTAGGATGAGGGAGTTGTGAGCGCTCAACACCATTACAAAGAAGGGATCGGGGATTGATAGACTGACAGATGCATGCACAGAGGCAGGTATGGATGCATGCACAGAGGCAGGGATGGATGGACGGACAGATGCATGCATAGAGGCAAGGATGGATGGATGAACAGATGCATGCACAGAGTCAGGGATGGATGAATGGACAGATGCATGCACAGAGGCAGGGATGGATAGACTGACAGATGCACGCACAGAGGCAGGGATGGATGGACGGACAGATGCATGCACAGAGGCAGGGATGGATGGAAGGACAGATGCATGCACAGAGGCGGGGATGGATGGACAGACAGATGCATGCACAGAGGCGGGGATGGATGGACGGACAGATGCATGCACAGAGGCGGGAATGGATGGACGGACAGATGCATGCACAGAGGCAGGGATGAATGGACAGATGCATGCGCAGAGGCAGGGATGGATGGATGGACAGACGCATGCACAGAGGCAGGGATGAATGAATGGACAGATGCATGCACAGAGGCAGGGATGGATAGACTGACAGATGCATGCACAGAGGCAGGGATGGATGGACGGACAGATGCATGCACAGAGGCAGGGATGGATGGAAGGACAGATGCATGCACAGAGGCGGGGATGGATGGACAGACAGATGCATGCACAGAGGCGGGGATGGATGGACGGACAGATGCATGCACAGAGGCGGGAATGGATGGACGGACAGATGCATGCACAGAGGCAGGGATGAATGGACAGATGCATGCGCAGAGGCAGGGATGGATGGATGGACAGACGCATGCACAGAGGCAGGGATGAATGGACAGATGCATGCACAGAGGCGGGGATGGATGGACGGACAGATGCATGCACAGAGGCGGGGATGAATGGACAGATGCATGCACAGAGGCAGGGATGGATGGATGGACAGATGCATGCACAGAGGCAGGGATGAAAGGACAGATGCATGCACAGAGGCGGGGATGGATGGACAGATGCATGCACAGAGGCGGGGATGGATGGACGGACAGATGCATGCACAGAGGCGGGAATGGATGGACGGACAGATGCATGCACAGAGGCAGGGATGAAAGGACAGATGCATGCACAGAGGCGGGGATGGATGGACAGATGCATGCACAGAGGCGGGGATGGATGGACGGACGGATGCATGCCCAGAGGCAGAGATAGATGGGTGGGTAGATTGGATGGACAGATGATGGTAGGTTCTTCTTGTCCTGGAGGAGGTGATCCAGGCTGAGTCCTCACACTTGGCAGAGCAAGAGGCAGGAGGTGAGCATGGGGAGATGCAGCTGTGTGCCCCAGTGCACCGGAAGTTACAGATGACATCGATGTCCTGTCCTGATGAAACAGGAAACACATTTGTCATTTGAGAGTTAGTGGCTGGGGCTGGGTGGAAGCTTGAGGGGCTGTGGGCCTGGAATGGGGCTGAGGGGAGTGTGCAGGAGCTGCCTGCCAAAGCCTGGGGCAAGGATGATAGGAGGTGCCGGGGCCCCTGTGGACTGCCCTCTGGGAATCTTGTGGGGCTGGGTCTGCACAGCTGTGGTTGTGTAACTTCCCCCAGATGCATGGCGTGACAAGGGTGCAGGAAGGGGTGCAGGGCCCGGAAGCCCAGTATGGCCAAGGAGAGACAAGGCAGGGAAGAAGGTGAGAGATGAAAGATATCGCCCTGATTGAAACACCAAACTACCCCCAGTTTCTCAGGAAAAGGACTCAGAGCAACAAGAGAACCTACAGTCGACAGGGAAATTCGTCAGTGCGGATGTGATTTGAGCAAGACCATTGAAGCCCCTGCTGAAAGGCAGGCTGGCAGAGCCAGGGTACCTGGCCATCTACCTTGAAGTCTCTGTGCCTCAGTTTCCTCCTCTGTAAAATGGGCATAGGAGACAGGTTTGGTGAGAAGTGAATGAAAACGTGTTTGCTACCCCTCTTAGGTCTCACGTTTCATGCTTAGATGCTCGGCGAGTGGCTTTAGGGACCGAGAGAAATTTGCTTTTCAGTTCACCAGGTCGTTACCTATGAACCTGCCCTGAACAGTGCTGACCTTAGTTAGAGATGGCCATGAAACTCATTCGCATGGGGTAATTGGGGCCTCCCTGTGGTGCTGCGGGGCTGTGTCTCTGTCTTGGTCTCTTCAGGCCTCTCAGCAGCTGGAGCAGGAGCTGGCAGGCGGCTCACCGATGGATAAGGAGCTGGGCTTTGGCCAGGGCTGACGTGGGAAGCGTCTCGGTCCTGCCGGTCCTGGTGCCTGAGCTGAATCCGGAGGGAAGAGGCTGCTGTGGTGGGAAGAGGCTGGGAGCAAGGCCTGGCGCTGGGCCGGCAGGCTGTGTTCTGAGAGTGCCTGCTAGAGGAGCTCTGTGTTCCCAAGGAGATGGAGGAAGACCTGGGGTGGGGTGGTACAGGGTAGGGAGAGGAGGGGCAGAGGCTGTGGACAGGGAGCTGGGGGAGGGGGGATGGAGGACTCAAGGGATGTAAGGGATATGGCTTGAGGAGGGATGGGGGCAGGAATGAGGGAAGGTCATGGGTCAAGGACATGGACCTACATCCCCAGCAGATGGGGTTGGCAAGGGGGAGACGGGTGGGGGTCGCTGACTATAGACTGTAGCTGGGAGGAGGGGATGCTGCCAGGGCTGGGGCTGCCTGAAGAGAATGGCACGCACCTTGTAGGCTCCTGCCCTCACCCCACCGCCCTCTTAAGTTTCTTTTATTTTCTTTTTCTTTTTTTTTTCTTTTTACTTTTTTTGAGACGGGGCCTTGTTCTGTCCTCCAGGCTGGAGTGCAGTGACATGGTCATGCGTCACTGCAGCCTCCACCTCCCGGGCTCCAGCAATTCTCCTGCCTCCCTGCCTCAGCCTGGGACCTGACTAGCTGGGACCACAGGCATGCGCCACCACTCCTGGCCAATTTTTAAAATTTTTTTGTAGAGATGGGGATCTCCTTATGTTGTCCAGGCCAGTCTTGAACTCTTGGGCTCAAGCGATCCTCCCACCTGGGACTCCAAAAGTGCTGGGTTTACAGGCGTGAGCCACCACACCCAGCTCCTCCCCCTCAAACTTCTGTGCACAAAGTGCTCCCTTCCCAGAGGAGGGGCCCCATCTGTGTGTAAGGTGGCCTATTCCTCTGTGTGTTCTCTGGATCTTTTCAGCCCTGTGGTCCAGTGTCCATCACAGCCATGCTGACTGGGTGACTGGAGACAGGGATGATGGAGAGTTCGGGAAGGGCTGGGCAGAGGAGGCTGGGGCCACCTCTAGAGGGTGTCCTGCTGTTCCTGTTGGCCCCAGCTGCACTCGCAGGGCCTTCCTGTGGCCCCTTTCCCCATGCAGGGGCGGCCGCAGCTCTCACCCACTTTCTCCTGCAGACGGCGAGGGGACCGACCTGTTTGCCGTGGCTGTCCATGAGTTTGGCCACGCCCTGGGCCTGGGCCACTCCTCAGCCCCCAACTCCATTATGAGGCCCTTCTACCAGGGTCCGGTGGGCGACCCTGACAAGTACCGCCTGTCTCAGGATGACCGCGATGGCCTGCAGCAACTCTATGGTAGGGGGAGAGGGACCTGCCGCGAAACCATCATTGCCCCATCCAGTGTCCTCTGCAGCAGGGCCAGGGGACGCACACCTGCCTGACTCTTTCCTCACAGGGAAGGCGCCCCAAACCCCATATGACAAGCCCACAAGGAAACCCCTGGCTCCTCCGCCCCAGCCCCCGGCCTCGCCCACACACAGGTGAGTCCCCCACCAACTCGGTGACCTTGGGTGACCAGCTGCCCAGCCTCAGTGTCCTCTGAGATGGGGATGGTGGGGGTCCCTGCCTTGGAGAAAACAAACCCCCCTGTCTACTCACCTCTCCTTTCCTCCCCAGCCCATCCTTCCCCATCCCTGATCGATGTGAGGGCAATTTTGACGCCATCGCCAACATCCGAGGGGAAACTTTCTTCTTCAAAGGTGAGTCATTTCACTTGGCCTCATATATGTTGGTTTCCTGCCCACTTCCAGTGACCCACTGGGACTGTGGGCTTACCCTGGAAGTGGAACTTTTTTTCTTCTTTGAGACACGGTCTTGCTTTGTTGCCTGGGCCGCAGTGCAGTGGTGTGATCATGGCTCACTGCAGCCTCAAAATACTGGGCTCAAGTGATCCTCCCACCTCAGCCTCCCTGGTAGCTGGGACCACAGGCACATGCCACCACGCCTTGCTAGTAATTTATTTTATTATTTTGTAGAGATGGAGTCTCACTACATTGCCCAGGCTGGGCTCAATCTCCTGGCTCAGGTGATTCTTCGGTGTCAGCCTCCCAATGTGCTGGCATTACAGGTCTGAGCCACCAGGCAAGGTCCTGGCACTTTTAGTGCTAAAAAGGGAAAAGTCTCAGGCGGGCCAGGATGGGCTGGTCACCCTAGATCCACTGCGCCCTTAATTTCCAGATGGGACCCCTCCCCACCCAGCCACACACCCTCGGGGAGGAGACCTCCTGCTGTCTCATGCATTCCTGCGAACCCCTTTGTCCCATGCAGGCCCCTGGTTCTGGCGCCTCCAGCCCTCCGGACAGCTGGTGTCCCCGCGGCCCGCACGGCTGCACCGCTTCTGGGAGGGGCTGCCCGCCCAGGTGAGGGTGGTGCAGGCCGCCTATGCTCGGCACCGAGACGGCCGAATCCTCCTCTTTAGCGGTGAGTGGGACCGGCGGCGGGGCGCGCTGGGGCCAGCGCGGGGAGCCCACCCCTGACCTCCCGGCCTCCGCCCTGCAGGGCCCCAGTTCTGGGTGTTCCAGGACCGGCAGCTGGAGGGCGGGGCGCGGCCGCTCACGGAGCTGGGGCTGCCCCCGGGAGAGGAGGTGGACGCCGTGTTCTCGTGGCCACAGAACGGGAAGACCTACCTGGTCCGCGGCCGGCAGTACTGGCGCTACGACGAGGCGGCGGCGCGCCCGGACCCCGGCTACCCTCGCGACCTGAGCCTCTGGGAAGGCGCGCCCCCCTCCCCTGACGATGTCACCGTCAGCAACGCAGGTGGGGAGCGCGGTGACCTGCGGGTTACTGGGCCTGGGGGTGGGGAGAAGGATGTGGGGAATGGGGACATGGAGGCCACCCTTCGGGGATGGGGGTCCTTGGGCATCAGGGAGCGGCGGGGCGGGGCGGGGCGGGACCGGGACTCAAGCTCTGCTCCTCCAGGTGACACCTACTTCTTCAAGGGCGCCCACTACTGGCGCTTCCCCAAGAACAGCATCAAGACCGAGCCGGACGCCCCCCAGCCCATGGGGCCCGACTGGCTGGACTGCCCCGCCCCAAGCTCTGGTCCCCGCGCCCCCAGGCCCCCCAAAGCGACCCCCGTGTCCGAAACCTGCGATTGTCAGTGCGAGCTCAACCAGGCCGCAGGACGTTGGCCTGCTCCCATCCCGCTGCTCCTCTTGCCCCTGCTGGTGGGGGGTGTAGCCTCCCGCTGATGGGGGGAGCCATCCAGACCGAACAGCGCCCTCCACGGCCGAGTCCCCCGCCGCTGGACCTGGTCGGGGGTTGTGAGGCGCTGCGGAGGCCCCTTGTCTGTTCCCACGGACGGGGGCTCTGGCGCGGACTAAGCAGGGTGGATCTCCCGCGCAGGGGCGGCGGCGGCGGGGACCGGTCGCCTGGCGCTGGGCTCAGTCTCCTCAGGGTCTGAGACCCCGGCGCCGCCACCGGAACCCGCCTTCAGGGGCGCACGCGCGCTGGGACCATGCGTGGGTCGTCGCCCCCGTCGTTCCCGCCCGGCGGCCGCCAGGGGGCGATCGGACCCTGCCTCCCGAGCCCGGGGAGGGGCGGGGAGGACAAGGGGCGGGCCTGCGGCCTCACCCAGAGGCCGCTGCTGCCCCCGCAGGACCGTCCTTTTCCAGGAAGAGCCAGCTTTTCTCGGAGCGCAGTCCTGGGACTCTCCGCAGCCCCGCCCCGCCTGGCCACTGCGCCTGGCGTTCCTGGGTCGTTAGAGGACAGGCCTGACTGCGAAGCTGTGCCTTGCCCCTCTCCCACCCGCAGTTTCTCACCCCGTTCTGCTCCCACAAGGCCCCCCTACAGTCACTGCCACACTGGTGGGGACCTGGGACCCAGACCCGGAACCAGCCCAGATATCACCCCTGAGGACCCATGCGCCACGTCCTGGGTGGTGGAATCAGTGGCTGGAGGGACGACCCTTGCTCTCCAGACTGTTAATCTTTTCCGTTCCTCCCCCGCCACCCGCCTCCTCCTCCCCAGGCCACCCAACTTGGGCACCTCCCTGGGCCCAGAACTGCCTTCCATTCAATGGGGAACCCTTCTATCCCCAAGAACCCCTTCCCTGCTTGCACCGTGGAGAGAACAGCTTGACTCCCATCAACTCAACGCTGGTGGAAAGACAGGGACCGAACCCTGGCTCAGGCCTGGTCATTGCCTCCTCAGCACTCCCTCCTGGGAGGCCCTAGCTCTAGAGTGAGGGGTGGGTGGAACCTGGCGGCACCTCGTTCACCCTGTCCCCACTCCCCACAGTTTTAGGATCTAAATGATTGCCTCTGGAACTATTCTTCTAGACTATCCCACATCAGAATCACTGGGAAATTTAAGTTTGCAGATCCCACACTCAACCTGAATCCTCACTCAGGGTGGGGTCAGGAATCTGCATTTTAACTAGTCGCGGGGATTGTGGGGGGCAGTAGCTGGCTGTTTCTTGGCATTTCTGTGGCTCTGCAGTGTTCCTCCACCCCAGGACCAATATCTTCAGGCCACACTGATGGCCTGACCCCCATGGGTAGAGTCACTTAGGGGCCACTTCCTAAGTTGCTGTCCAGCCTCAGTGACCCCCTAGTGCTTCCTGGAGCTGAGGCTGTGGGCGGCTGTCGCAGCAACCAGGAGAGGGGTTGCCCCAATTGCTCATACAAACAGATCAGCATGAGGACAGAAGGCAGGAGACTGGTCAGTTACCCGGGAATTCTGGGCTGCCAGGAAACAATTTGGGCCTCTGTCAGTTTCTTTTCCATGTATGAGGAGGGGGAAATTTGTATATTAGAAACCTATTCATCCCACTCAGGACAATAAAAATGAATGGACAAAAAGCCCTTCCATTCTTCTGAGCATTGATGGACCTGGGGAGAAGTGTGGTGGCAGGAACTGGACTGACCTGAATCTCCCTGCTTTGCAGAAGGAATCCATGGTTGATGGGGAATCTAAGAAGGAAGAGTGGGCCCGGGTGTGGTGGCTCATGCCTTAATCCCAGCATTTTGGGAGGCCCAGGCAGACGGATCATTTGAGGTCAGGAGTTCGAGACCAGCCTGGCCAACACTGAAATCCCATCTCCACTAAAAACAGAAAAGAAATTAGCCAGGCATGGTGGTGCATGTCTGTTATCCCAGCTGCTAAGGAGGCTGGGACAGGATAATCACTTGAACCCGGGAGAGGAAGGTTGCAGTGAGCCAAGATCTCACGATTGCACTCCAGCCTGGGCAAAAGAGCAAGACTCCGTCTCAAAAATAAAAATAAAAATAATAAGAAGAAAGAAGAGTCGGAGGACGAAGCGGAGAGGAACCCAAAAGTTGGTTATGGGGCACCCGGAGGACGGACGGCCACTGTGGAATTGAGACTGCCTCGTGGCTCCATGTAGACTTCCAGAGCCTTTAAAATTTTATGACTGCTACACGAAAATGTCATGTCAAAGTGATTATTTTTATTTTTTAAGTGGTATCATTTAAAAATGGCATGGTCTCATAATCAAAATGTAACACTTTTGTGCTTCAAAGGACATCATCCAGAAAGTTGGAAAGAGGCTGGGCACAGTGACTCACGCCTATAATCTGAATAGCTTAGGAGGCCAAAGTGGGAGGATGGCTTGATCTCAGGATTTCAAGACCAGCCTGGGCAACATAGTGAGACCTTGTCTCTACAAAATAATCAAAAAATTAGCCGGGCATGGTGGCAACCCGTGTCTGTATTCCCAGCTACTTGGAAGGCGAAGAGGAGAGAATCACCTGAAGCCGGGAAGTCTTGGCAACAATGAGCCGTGATCACGCCACTGCACTCCACCCCGGGCAACAGGTGTGTCTCAAAAAAATAAAAATAAAAATAAAATTGGCTGGGCACGGTGGCTTATGCCTGTAATCCCAGCATTTCGGGAGGCTGATGCAGACGTTTGAGACGCAGGTGTCACTTGAGGTCGAGAGTTTTAGACCAACTGGCCAACATGGTGAAACCCTGTCTCTACTAAAAATACAAAAATTAGCCAGGCGTGGTGGCGCATGCCTGTAATCCCAGCTACTTGAGAGGCTGAGGCAGGAAAATCGCTTGAACCCGGAAGTCGGAGGTTGCAGTGAGTCGAGATCGTGCCTCTGCACACCAGCCTGGGAGACCAAGCGAGATTGTATCAAAAAAAAAAAAAAAAGAAACACAAAAATTGTCACATGATACCATTTCAGCGCACTAAGATGGCTGGAATTAAAAAGACACAGAGCATAACAAATGTATCTGGGGATGTGGAGAAACAGGAACCCCTGGGCACTGCTGCTGGGAATGTAAAATGACAGACATTTTGAAAAATAGTCTGGCTGTTCCTCGGAAGGATAAAAACACATTTGCCATGTAACCCAGCTATTCTTCTCCTTCATACGTATCCAAGAGAAGTGAAAACATAAGTCTGCACAGAAACTTTTGCGTGAATGTTCACAGCAGCGTTATTCAGAATAGCAAAAAAGGGGAAAGAACGCAAACTTCCTTTGAGGGGTGAATGGAGAAACCAAATGTGGTCTATCCACACAGTAGAATATTATTCAGCCAGAAGAAGGAATGAAGGACTGATCCGTGTTACAACACAGATGAACCTCAAGAACAGCATGTTCAGTGAAAGAAGCTAGACACAGAAGATCACGTAGTGTATAATTCTACTTATAAGAAATCTCTGGGAGAGATGCATCCATCGAGAGAGAAAGTAGATGAGCCCAGACGCAGTGGCTCACGCCTGTAATCCCAGCATTTTGGGAGGCCAGGGCGGGCAGATCACTTGAGGTCAGGAGTTGGAGACTCCTTGGCCAACATGGTGAAATCCCATCTCTCCTAAAAATACAGAAATTAGGCCAGGCTGAGTGGCAGAACAAGACTCCACCTAACAAAAAAAAAAAAAAAGAAACACAAAAATTGTCACATGATACCATTTCAGCGCACTAAGGTGGCTAGAATTAAAAAGACACAGAGCATAACAAATGTGTCTGGGGATGTGGAGAAACAGGAACCCCTGGGCACTGCTGCTGGGAATGTCAAATGACAGACATTTTGAAAAATAGTCTGGCTGTTCCTCAGAAGGATAAAAACACATTTACCATGTAACCCAGCTATTCTTCTGCTTCATACATATGAAGTGAAAACATACGTCTGCACAGAAACTTGTACGTGAATGTTCACAGCAGCATTATTCGGAATTAGCCAAAAAGTGGAAAGAACCCAAATGTCCTTCGAGGGGTGAATGGAGAAATCAAATGTGGTCTATCCACACAGTAGAATATTATTCAGCCAGAAAAAGGAATGAAGGACTGATGCGTGTTACAACACAGATGAACCTCAAGAACAGCATGTTCAGTGAAAGAAGCTAGACACAGAATATCACCTAGTATATAATTCTACTTATAGGAAATTTCTGGGAGAGATGCATCCATCGAGAGAGAAAGTAGATGAGCCCAGACACAGTGGCTCACGCCTGTAATCCCAGCACTTTGGGAGGCCAAGGCGGGCAGATCACTTGAGGTCAGGAGTTCGAGACTCCTTGACTAACATGGTGAAACCCCGTCTCTACTAGAAATACAAAAATTAGCTGGGTGTGGTGGCACGTGCCTGTAATCCCAGCTACTCGGGAGGCTGAGTCAGGAGAATTGCTTGAACCCAGGAGGCAGAGGTTGCAGTGAGCCGAGATTGTGCCACTGCCCTTCAGCCTAGACAACAGAGCGAGACTCTAAGAAAAAAAAAAGAAAAAGAAAGTAGATGAGTGGTTATCCAGGGAAATGAGGACTGGCAGTGATGTCTCAGAGGGGCAGAATTTCTCTTAGAGGTGATAAAAATGTTCTACAATGGGTTGTGGTGATAGCTGCACAGTTCTGTGCTTTGAATTGTACAGCTCAATGAGTGAATTGCATTGCCTGTAAATTGCATCACCATAAAGCTATAAAAACAGGGTACAGTCTGGGTGGATCCCAAGATGTCTTCGGATGGTGGCCCTTGAGAGTCATGAGGGGCTAGGGTTGGTGGGGTAGAGAGACAGTCTCTTGGAGCTGAAGCCTAGAGCATGACTTTTAGCTGGTGCAGGAGTGGCTTCCTTCTCTCTCCCACTACAATTCAGAGGATACTCAGGGAAAGATCTGGACATCCTGGCTGTGGAAAGGCGGTTGCGCACAGTGGAATGGACTCCTAAGTGGCAGGCAGGTGACAACCGTTGTCTACTTCACCGAAGGGAAGCTTTCACCAGGGGGCGTGTTTTATAGGTTCTGTCTCTCTGAGTCCCCTTTGAGAATATAATGGGATACATTGCATCCATGCTGAATTCCTAAGCCCCAGGACCTCAGAATATGCCCTGATTTGGAAACAGGGTCTTTATGGAGGTAATTAAGGTACAATGAGGTCACTGGGGTGGATCCTACTTCTTTTTTTTTTTTTTTCGAGGGGAATTTTCATTGTTGTCCCCCAGACTGGAGTGCAATGGCACCATCTCGGCTCACTGCAACATTCGCCTCCCGGGTTCAAGTGATTCTCCTGCCTCAGCCTCCCGAGTAGCTGGGAATACAGGTGCCGGCCACCACGCAAGGCTAATTTTTGTATTTCTAGTAGAGACAAGGTTTCACCATGTTGGCCAGGCTGGTCTAGAACTCCTGACCTCAGGTGATCTGCCCGCCTCGGCCTCCCAAAGTGTTGGGATTACAGGCGTAACCCACTGCGCCCGGCCTAGGGTGGACCCTATTTCAATATGACTGGTGTCCTTTGGAAAGGGGAAAGGGGGACAGTCACACCCAGGCAGAACGTGATGAAGATGAAGATGGCCATCTACAAGGGCAGGAGAAACCTGAACAGAATCCCAGCTCCGGGCCCTCAGAAGGACCCCACGCTGCCCACATTGACCTTGGACCTCCAGCCTGCAGATCGTGAGGGAAGAGATGTCTTCGACTTAGGGCCCCTTGTCGTGGTACTTCCTTAGTTTGGCCCCAGGAAACCATCCCAAAGGCAAGGGCGTGGTTGTGCTCAGCTGGGGGAGGGGGGCGGGGGGCCATGAGGAGGAGGTGGGAGGCCCAGCCAGGCTGGAGGGTCAGAACCCGTGGAGCTAGAAAAGCCCATAGGGGAGCCCCAAGATTGCTGAGCCCAGTGACCTTCGGCCCCAGATGGCCTTGCCTTGGCCCAGAAGGGTCAGAAGGACCTGGTCAGCCAAGCTCAGACAGCCGGCAGGATGCCTTCCACCCTGCAGAGGGTCCTATCTTGTCCCACACGTAGATCTACGTCACCACTAGCCACCCCTCCAACGTGCACAGGCCCCTGCCCTCATGGCGCCCCTCTTAGGTCCGGCAGTTCCTGCCTCCTTCTGATCCAGAAGTTTCTCTGGCCTCTGGAGCCGGGGCACACCTCATGCAAGGACAGGGTCCAAATTCCTTTGTCCTTGGACCCCACTTGGCTGACGTCACCTTCCTGTACTCAGGGAGTTTCCCCAGCCTGCTGTCCTGAGTCTGGACTTTCCCTCTGCCCCTCCCCACTCTCAGGCTGGTGGGGTGGGGAAAGCAGCCCATTCCTGGGCTCAGAGACTCCCACCCCAGCTCAGAGGGAGCAGGGGCCCAGCCAGGGACGGACCCTCATTCCTCCCAGGGACCCCAGACCTCTGTCTCTCTCGGGTAAGTCTCCATCTCTGTCTGTCTCTGTCTCTGTCTCTGTCTGTTTTTCACGCACTCAGCAAGGCCTCCTGCCCTGAGAGAGGCTCCGCCCACTACCACCCACTTTCCCCATAAAACCAGCTGAGTCTTTGTGCCAGGAAGACTGCGTGCAGAAGGTGACTGTCTCAGTGGAGCTGGGTCATCTCAGGTGGGGAGTTGGGGTCCCCGAAGGTGAGGACCCTCTGGGGGGGAGGGTGCTTCTCTGAGACACTTTTCCTCACACCTGTTCCTCGCCAGCAGGCCTTGGCTCCTTGAACTTTTGGCCGCCATGTGCTTCGCGAAGGTGAGTGAGAGGCTGCGTGTGCTTTTGTGGGCATGTCTGAAAACAGACCGTAAGGGTGCGGGTGCCCTCAGTATTTCCCGAGGTGCCTGTGTGTCAGGGCTCAGTCAGGGGCACCCAGTGGCAGGAGGATAGTGATGGGGTGAGAGTGTCAGTGGAGGCGCTGGAGGTCACATGTGTCGGGGGCGCTGGAGAATGGCAGGGGTGTGGATGAGAGGGAGCACCTGTCCCAGGAGCCCTTCACAGCCCAGAAAGCCTGGGGCAGGGGTGGGGCAGGGCTCTGCTGGAAACGACTCAGAGAATACTCCTCTCAGAGGCCGGCTCAGCTGGGTGGGCCCAAGAGCAGGGCCTGTGTGGGTCCGGGTGTCTCTTCCTCCTTTCCTGGGTTCCCTCCGACCTCCCATCCTCTACCACTGCCCCACCGCAAATGCGAGGCCCACCACACCCTCCAGGGAGCTCTTCGGCCTGTGACAAAGGGGTTTCCATGATGTGGCCTGGCCCAGGTTCAGGACAGTGACCCGGAGGACACATGGCTCCCACATGTGGGCGCGGTGCTGCTTTCACCCTGATTCCTGGGAAATCAGGCTAGCGGGATGGGACCATCGCTGCCTGAAAGTGTGCAGACAGCTGCCCTGCCCAGAATATGTCTCCAGGCCCTGCGCATTCTGTGGGTGACTGTCACCACTCTATAGTGGGGGAAACCAGGCATGTCACCCCCGAGACTAGGCCCTTGACGTGGGGGCTCAGCGGGGATTCTGTGGGGTGCCTCTGGCCTCTGTGGATGCAGCCACGTGTCTGTAGGCAGGAATGGCCCGGGCCCTGTGGGCCTGCATGTTGGCAGTCGGGAAGAGTGGCAGGTTGTAGGGTGGACCTACCTGGCACCCCGAATATTAATCAGCTCATCAGAGAGGAATGGCTGCTGTTACCTTCTCAATTGTCATGTCCCTAAACATTTTCTCCTTGGCCAGCTCTCACCTGGGACCATAGTGGTTGTGGGAAACCCAGCTGAGCCAGCCTGCTCCAGGACAGTGTCCATCCTCCCGTGTGTGTACATGGGGGGGTGTGTGTGTGCAGGGAGGACACCCCGGCCCACGCAGGCCCTGCTCTCGTGAGGAGGGGTCACCTAGGCCCATGCTGGCCCTGCTCTTGGGCCTGCCCAGCTGAGCCGGCTCCTGAGAGAAGCACTTTCTGAGTCGTTTCCAGGACAGCCCTGGCCGGTCTTTCCAGGCTGTGAGGGGCTCCTGGGACTGCTGTCTCCTCTTATCCTGTACCTCTGCCATGTGTGTGTGTGTGTGTGTGTGTGTGTGTGTGTGTGTGTGTGTGTGTGTATAAATTATCCTGGGGGAAAGGTTAAGGTGACACATGGAGACTGAGTGTCACCGTTATTTCCGCAGGTCCTCTCTGATGACATGAAGAAGCTGAAGGCCCGAATGGTAATGCTCCTCCCTACTTCTGCTCAGGGGTTGGGGGCCTGGGTCTCAGCGTGTGACACTGAGGACACTGTGGGACACCTGGGACCCGGGAAGGACAAGGATCCGGCCCTTTGGTGCCAACTCTGCCTCTCTTCACAGCATCAGGCCGTAGAAAGAATGTGTGATAAAATGCAAAACGCAGAATTAGGACGTGGACAGGTGGGTGGATTTCCCCTCAGGCACCAGGTCACATGTCCCCGCCCCCAGGCGCTCCACCCTGTGTGGGGCTCAGGGTGAGAAGGATGAAGAGGGACCCACAGGCTCCCTCATCCCTTACCCTGGGCAAATGCTTGCACCTGGGTGGCAGTGAGTGGGCGGGTGGGGGATCTGGACACCCGGGGAGACTGAGGGAGGCATCCAAGCCCCAGGGCTCCTTGAGGAAACAACAGGGGTGCCAGACGTGGCCCGGGCCCCTGGCTGGACCCAGTTCGGGGTGTGTGGGAGCTGAGGACTGGCTGGGCTTGAGGACTGACTGATGTGGAGTGCAGAGGAGGCTGGGGCCTGGAACCAAGTGCTTTGTTCCTAACAGGTGATGTCGAGCCTGGCAGAGCTGGAGGTGAGCCGTGGCCTCCCCCTCCACCAAGCTTAGTCCCTGGGTCTTAGGCTCCACAGGACACTGGGTCTGGGCTCCGGGTCCCCTTGGGAATCACCTGGACCAGTGGGGGCCACAGTGGGAAGGGGGCAGGCAGGAGCAGCATGAACCCCCTGTGCCCTCCTCTCCCCAGGACGACTTCAAAGAGGGCTACCTGGAGACAGTGGCGGCTAATTATGAGGAGCAGCACCCAGTGAGTATGACACACCCATCTGGGCACCTTGCCTTCCTTCACCTCTGCCCTGTCTATTCTTTCTTTCTTTCTTTTTGTTTTTTTGAGACAGAGTCTCGCTCTGTCGCCCAGGCTGGAGTGCAGTGGCGTGATCTTGGCTCACTGCAACCTCCAAATCTCGGGTTTAAGTGATTCTCCTGCCTCAGCCTGACAAGTAGTTGGGACTACAGGCACCTGCCACCACTCCAAGCTGATTTTTTTTTTTTTGTATTTTTAGTAGAGACCAGGTTTCACCATGTTTGCCAGGCTGGTCTTGAACTCCTAACCTTGTGTTCCGTCTGCCTTGGCCTCCCAAAGTGCTGGGATTACAGGCGTGAGCCACCGGGCCCAGCCAACCCCTGCCCTGTCTTGATGTGGTGTGGGCAGGGTGTGCCCAGCCCCTGAGCTTGGGGTGGAGGGCTGGGAGTGACAGCCTAGCTGGGACCTGCCCACGGCCTCACTCCTCACACAGTGGCACAGCCCTCAAGGCACGATGAGGGCCCTGACCTGGTGACCAAGCAGACACACCCATCCTGTCACTGCCATGGAGGTGAATGCAGAGGAGGGGGACTCTGGGAAAAGTCCCTCTTGTCCATGGGGCTGTGGTCGGGAAACCAACACCTGTGGGCCTCCGTCTCCCAGGCTCAGGAAAAGGCTGAGAGGCCTGGGTGTGGCCAGGGCCTGGGGCTGACACCCCCACCTACAGACCCTGAATGGTGCTCCCATTCCACAGGAGCTCACTCCTCTACTTGAAAAAGAAAGAGATGGATTACGGTGCCGAGGCAACAGATCCCCTGTCCCGGATGTTGAGGATCCCGCAACCGAGGAGCCTGGGGAGAGCTTTTGTGACGAGGTCATGAGATGGTTCCAGGCCATGCTGCAGCGGCTGCAGACCTGGTGGCACGGGGTTCTGGCCTGGGTGAAGGAGAAGGTGGTGGCCCTGGTCCATGCAGTGCAGGCCCTCTGGAAACAGTTCCAGAGTTTCTGCTGCTCTCTGTCAGAGCTCTTCATGTCCTCTTTCCAGTCCTACGGAGCCCCACGGCGGGGCAAGGAGGAGCTGACACCCCAGAAGTGCTCTGAACCCCACTCCTCAAAATGAAGATACTGACACCACCTTTGCCCTCCCCGTCACCGCGTACCCACCCTGACCCCTCCCTCAGCTGTCCTGTGCCCCGCCCCCTCCCGCACACTCAGTCCCCCTGCCTGGCGTTCCTGCTGCAGCTCTGACCTGGCGCTGTCGCCCTGGCTTCTTAATAAAACCTGCTTATACTTCCCTGGCAGGGGAGATACCATGATCGCGGTGGTGGGTTTCCCAGGGCAAGGCTGATCTGTTGCCGTATTAGTCCGTTTTCACACAGCTATAAAGAATGCCCGAGACTGGGTAATGTATAAAGAAAAGAAGTTTAACTGACTCACAGTTCCACATGGCTGGGGAAGCCTGAGGAAGCTTACAATCATGGGGGAAGGCGGAAGAGAAGTAAGGCATGTCATACATGGCAGCAGGAGAAGCAGGGTGGGGGGAACTACCAAACACTTTTGTCTGCGTGTTTGTGTGTTTTTTTTATGTGAGATGGAGTTTCGCTCTTGTTGCCCAGGCTGGAGTGCAATGGGGTGATCTCGGCTCACTGCAACCTCTGTCTCTGTGGTTCAAGTGATTCTCCTGCCTCAGCCTGCTGAGTAGCTGGGGTTACAGGCATGCGCCACCATACCAGGCTAATTTTGTATTTTTAGTACAGATGGGGCTTCACCATGTTGGCCAGGCTGGTCTTGAACTCCTGACCTCAGGTGATCTGCCCACCTCGGCCTCCCAAAGTGCTGGGATTACAGGCATGAGCCACCGCACCCGGCTGCCAAACACTTTTAACACACCAGATCTTGTGAGAACTCACTCACTTACACCAGAAGCACATGGGGGAAACCGCCCCCATGATGCAATCATCTCCAGCCAGGCCCCTCCCTCGACATGTGGGGATTACAGTTTGAGATGATTTGGGTAAGGACACAGAGAAAACCATCTCATTCTGCCCCTGGACCCTCCCAAACCTCATGTCCTTCTCACATTTCAAAACTCAATCATGCCTTCCCAACAGTCCCCCAAAGTCTAAACTCATTCCAACATCAACCCAAAAGGCCAATCCAAAGTCTCACCTGAGACAAGGCAAGTCCCTTCTGCCTATAAGCCTGTAAATTCAAAAGCAAGTTAGTTACTTCCAAGACACATTGGGGGTACAGGCATTGGGTAAATGTTCCCTTTCCAAATTGGAGAAATCGGCCAAAATAGGGGGCTACAGGCCTCAGGCAAGACCCAAATCCACCAGGGCAGTCGTTAAATCTTAAAGCTCCCAAGCGATCCCTTTGGCTCCATGTCTCACGTCCAGGGCTCGCTGATGCAAGGGGTGGGTTCCCAGGGCCTGGGGCAGCTCCGCCCCTGTGGCTCTGCAGGGTGCAGCCCCCGAAGCTGCTTTCATAGGTGCTGAGTGCCTGCGGCTTTTCCAGGCACACGCAGCAAGCGCTTGGTGGATCTACCATTCTGGGGTCTGGAGGAGAGTGGTCTTCTTCTCACAGCTCCACTAGGCAGTGCCCCAGTAGGGAGTCTGTGTGCGGGCTCCAACCCATATTTCCCCTCTGCATTGCCCCAGTAGCCGTTCTCCATGACGACCTGTGCGTGGTCATCCAGACATTTCCATCCATCCCCTGAAATGTAAGCGGAGGCCCCCAAAGCCCAGCTCTTATCTTCTGCAGACCTGCAGGCCCAACACCACGTGGAAGCTGCCAAGGCTTGGGACTTGCACCTTCTGAAGCGACGGCCTGAGCTGTACCTTGGCCTTCTTTAGCCACAGCTGGAGCTGGAGTGGCTGGGGCACAGGGCACCATGTCCCAAGGCTGCACAGAGCAGCGGGGCCCTAGGCCTAGCTTGAATTAATCCCCAGGAAATGGGTTTTCTTTTCTACCACATGGTCAGGGTGCAAATTTTCCAATCTTTTATGCTCTGCTTCCCTTTTAAGTATAAGTTCTAATTCCAAAGCATCTCTTTGTGAGTGCATGTAACCATATGCTTTCAAGAAAAGACAGGTGTCTTGTTGAATGCTTTGGTGCTTAGAAATTTCTACTGCTGGCGGAGTGCAGTGGCTCATGTCTGTAATCCCAGCACTTTGGGAGGCCGAGGCCGGCAGATCACGAAATCAGGATATCGAGACCATCCCGGCCAACATGGTGAAACACTATCTGGACTAAAAATGCAAAAATTAGCTAGGCATGGTGGCACACGCCTGTAATCCCAGCTACTTGGGAGGTTGAGGCAGGAGAACCACTTGAACCAGGGAGTCCAAGGTTACAGTGGGCCAAGATTGCGCCACTGTACTCCAGCCTGGTGAAGGACCAAGACTCCATCTCAAACAAACAAACAAAAAAAACAAGGGACAGGTTCTTGCTATGTTGCTGAGGCTGCAGTGCAGTGGTGCAATCATAGGTCACTGCTATGGATGGATGGACAGATGCATGCACAGAGGCAGGGATGGATGGACAGATGCATGCACAAACACGCTGAGCGCCTACTAGCACAAGACAAGACATACAGGGTTCTGCTCTCCCCAGGTACACAGGTTTGAGATCCAATGGGAAAGCAGTGAGCCAGCTGAGTCAGGGGTACGAGGAGACACTGAGCAGAGAAATGACCCGGGACATCTGAGGCCAGAAGCCAAAACTATGGCATCAGTAGGGAGACTGCAGAAGGCGGCAGGTCCCGGATCACCAAGGACCTTGAAAACATGTGGAAGACTTTGTTCAATGGGGGAATCATTAAGGCGTTTTGCATTCCGAAACTATCATCAGCTTCAGCGGGGGACAGAGGGTAGGATAAAGGGAGGGAGGCAGGAAGGCAGGAAGTTCTCCCAGGGTCCAGGCCTGAGATGGTGGAGTATGGTCCCGGGGAAGGGGGAAGTGGATGGATCTGAGGGAGGTTCAGTTAGGATGGGCAAGGATTGAGATCTGGCTGGATCCTGGTGACAGGGGAGATGAGGCTGGGGCCCTTGGAGTATGGCATCCTGGTGCTGTTAATGCAGGTGTGACAGTGGGAGAAGGAGGAGCAGGCTGGCAGAAGGCAGGCACGAGTGCAGGTCTGGGCAGGAGTCTGCAGCGCTCCGGGCTGGCCACACAGGTGGGGCAAGGGAGGTTGAGGATCCTGCCCTAGAGCTTGGTCTCCTCTGTCTGAGGTCAGGTTCCCCAGAGGTGGAGCTCCAGAGGGAAATTGTTGTGCAAGCAGTTTCTCAGGGGCCATGTGCTGAGGGGAATGGGGAGCAGGAACAGCCTAGAAGCTGAGTGAGGATGTGGTCTCAGCTGGAGAGGAGGCTGATCGCATGGGAGCTCTGCAGCAGGGATGGCAATGCCGGGGAGGCGGTCCCGCCTGAGGCCAGGCCCAGCTCTTTGTAGCCCCATATTAACTACATTGGCTGCTGGGGAGCCTGAGTGACGGGGGAAGGGGGCAGCCAGGGAGGGTACCTAGGCCCTGTGGAGGGCTTGGTGAGGCAGAGGCTGAGGAGGCTGTGTGCCTCAACATTCACATATGGGCTTCGGCTGGGCATGGTGGCACATGCTTGTAGTCCCAGCTACTCAGGAGGCTAAGGCAGGAGGATTGCTTGAGTCAGGGAGGTTGAGACTGCAATAAGCTGTGTTCACACCACTGCGCTGCGGCCTGGGTGACAAAGTGAGACCCTGTCACACACACACAAAAAGAGAATGTGGGCTTCAAAGTTGAATTCAAGTAAGTCAGGGTTCTTCCACTTGTAATGAACAACTTCCTTAACCTCATTGTCTCAGGTTCCTCACCTGAGAAAGGTGAGGAGAATGGCGCCTGCTGGTGGCGTGGGCTTGCCGATGAAATGAGCCATTCACCCATGCCTCTCAGCACAGGGCCTGCCCCGGGCCACATACTGTGCATTGTCAGCTGCTGTCGGAGCTGGGCTAGCGGCCGCCTTGAGAGCCAGCAGTCCACGGGGGTTGGCGAGCTTCTGGGAAGAAAGGGTGGAACGTGACTGTCAGGTACAGAGCTACAGAGAACCCCAGCATGAAGGAGTAGGTGGCAGGGGAGAAGGACTCAACAGAGATGGAGAAAGACTAAGCCCAAAGGTGATCAACAACAAGAGTGAACGAGGAGGTGGTCAGCCGCGGCTGGGGCAAAAACAAGCCCAGTATGTTACATGGGCCTATGTTTGGTCCTCCAGGGACAAGGTGACCTTTTTATTGCCTGTAGGCCCAGTGGGTTGGGGAAGAATTTAGGCGGCAGTGGGCTTAGGCATGAGATGAGCGGAGGAAGTGAAGATTGAGTTGAGACCACTGGCTGGAGAACTTGACCAGGAAGGGAGGGCAGAGAGCGGCGTGGAGTCGGGGGAGGGAATAGGTCCAATGAGCGTCTTAGGATGAAGGAGTTGTGAGCACTCAGCACAGGATGAGCTGATACAGAGAAAGGGATGGAGGATGGATAGACTGACAGATGCATGCACAGAGGCAGGGATGGATAGATGGACAGATACAGGCACAGAGGCAGGGATGGATGGACAGATGCATGCACAGAGGCAGCGATGGGTAGACTGACAGATGCATGCACAGAGGCAGGGTTGGATAGCATGACAGATGAATGCACTGAGGCAGCGATGGATAGATGGACAGATGCATGCACAGAGAGAGGGATGGATAGATGGACAGATGCACACACAGAGGCAGGGATGGATGGATGGACAGATGCATGCACAGAGGCAGGAATGGAAGGACAGATGAGTGCAAACAGGTAGGGATGGATGGACAGATGCCTACACAGAGGCAGGGATGAATGGATAGATGAATGCACAGGGGCAGGGATGGATGGATGGAAAGACGCATGCACAGAGGCAGGGATGTATGGACGGATGCATGTGCAGAGGCAAGGATGAATGGATGGATAGATGCATGCACAGAGGCAGGGATGGATAGACGGATAGATGAATGCACAGAGGCAGGGATGTACAGAAGGATGCATGCACAGAGGCAGGGATGGACGGAGGGACAGATGCAGGCACAGAGGCAGGGATGGATGGACAGACAGATGCATACACAGAGGCAGGGATAGATGGACAGATACAGGCACAGAGGCAGGGATGGATGGACAGATGCAGGCACAGAGGCAGGGACAGACAGACAGATGCATGCACAGAGGCGTGTATGAATGGTTGGAAGGATGCATGCACAGAGGCAGTGATGGATGGGTGGGGAGATTGGATGGATAGATGCCGGTAGGTCGTTCTTGTCCTGGAGGAGGTGATCCAGGCTAAGTCCTCACACCAGGAGGGGCAGGAGGCGAGCATGGGGAGATACAGCTGTGTGTCCCAGTGCACTGGAAGTTACAGATGACATCGATGTCCCATCCTGATGAAACAGGAAACACAATTGTCATTTGAAAGTTGGGGCTGAGGGCCGGGCACGGTGGCTCACGCCTGTAATCCCAGCACTTTGGGAGGCTGAGGCGGGGGGATCACCTGAGGTCAGGAGTCCGAGACCAGCCTGGCCAACATGGTGAAACCCCGTCTCTACTAAAAATACAAAAATTAGCTGGGTGTGTTGGGGGGGCGCCTATAATCCCAGATACTCAGGAGGCTGAGGCAGGAGACTCACTTGAACCTGGGAGGCAGAGGTTGCAGTGAGCTGAGATCACGCCATTGCACGCCAGCCTGTGTGACAGAGGAAGACACCGTCTCAAAAAAAAAAAGAGAAAAGAAAGTTGGGGGCTGGGGCTGGGTGGAAGCTTGAGGGGCTGTGGGCCTGGCATGGGGCTGAGGGGAGCGTGCAGGAGCTGCATGCCAAAGCCTGGGGCAAGGATGATAGGAGGTGCCGGGGCCCCTGTGGACTGCCCTCTGAGAATCTCGTGAGGCTGGGTCTGCACAGTTGTGGTTGTGTAACTTCCCCCAGATGCATGGTGTGACAAGGGTGCAGGAAGGGGTGCAGGGCCCAGAAGCTCAGTGTGGTTAAAGAGATGCAAGGCAGGATAGAAGGTGAGAGATGAATGATATGGCCCTGATCAAAACACCAAACTTTTTCAGTTTCTCAGAAAAAGGACTCAGAGCAACAAGAGAACCTACAGTCAACAAGGACATTCATCAGCGCACATGTGATTTGAGCAAGACCATTGAAGCCCCTTCTGAAAGGCAGGCTGGCAGAGCCAGGGTACCTGGCCATCTACCTTGAAGTCTCTGTGCCTCAGTTTCCTCCTCTGTAAAATGGACATATGAGACAGGTTTGGTGAGAAGTGAATGAAAACGTTGTTTGCTACCCCTCTTAGGACTCACGTTTCATGCTTAGATGCTCGGCGAGTGGCTTTAGGGACAGAGAGAAATTTGCTTTTCAGTTCACCAGGTCGTTACCTATGAACCTGCCCTGAACAGTGCTGACCTTAGTTAGAGATGGCCATGAAACTCATCCGCATGGGGTAATTGGGGCCTCCCTGTGGTGCTGCGGGGCTGTGTCTCTGTCTTGGTCTCTTCAGGCCTCTCAGCAGCTGGAGCAGGAGCTGGCAGGCGGCTCACCGATGGATAAGGAGCTGGGCTTTGGCCAGGGCTGACGTGGGAAGCGTCTCGGTCCTGCCGGTCCTGGTGCCTGAGCTGAATCCGGAGGGAAGAGGCTGCTGTGGTGGGAAGAGGCTGGGAGCAAGGCCTGGCGCTGGGCCGGCAGGCTGTGTTCTGAGAGTGCCTGCTAGAGGAGCTCTGTGTTCCCAAGGAGATGGAGGAAGACCTGGGGTGGGGTGGTACAGGGTAGGGAGAGGAGGGGCAGAGGCTGTGGACAGGGAGATGGGGAAGGGGGGATGGAGGACTCAAGGGATGTAGTAGGTGTGGCTTGAGGAGGGATGGGGGCAGGAATGAGGGAAGGTCATGGGTCAAGGACATGGACCTACATCCCCAGCAGATGGGGGAGATGGGTGGGGGTTGTTGACCATAGACTGGAGCTGGGAGAAGGGTATGCTGCCAGGGCTGGGGCTGCCAGCAGAGAATGGCACGCACCTTGTAGGCTCCTGCCCCTGCCACACTGCCCCCTCAAGTTCAAGTTTCTTTTTCTTTTCTTTCTTTTTTTGAGACGGGGCCTTGTTCTGTGGTCCAGGCTGGAGTTCAGTGACATGGTCATGCGTCACTGCAGCCTCGACTTCCCCAGCTCAAGCAAGCCTCCTGCCTCCCTGCCTCAGCTTGGAACCTGAGTAGCTGGGACCACAGGCGTGCACCACCATTCCTGGCTATTTTTTAATTTTTTTGTAGAGAAGGGGGTTCTCCTTATGTTGCCCAGGCTGGTCTTGAGCTCCTGGGCTCAAGTGAACCTCCCACCTGGGCCTCCCAAAGTGCTAGGATTACAGGAGTGAGCCACCACACCCAGCTCCTTCCCCTCAAACTTCTGTGCAAAAAGTGCTCCCTTCCCAGAGGAGGGTCCCCATCTGTGTGTAAGGTGGCCCCTTCCTCTATGTGTTCTCTGGGTCGCTTCAGCCCTGTGGCCCAGTGTCCAGCACAGCCATGATGAGTGGGTGACTGGAGACAGGGATCATGGAGGATTGGGGCGGGGGGGGTGCTGGGCAGAGGCGGCTGGGGTCACCTCTGGAAGGTGTCCTGCTGTTCCTGTTGGCTGCAGCTGCACTTGCAGGGCCTTCCTGTATCCCCCTTTCCGGGTGCAGGGGCACCCTCCGCTTGCCGAGACCAGCTCGATCAGGGAGATCCTAAACCAGGGGTGCTAGAGGAATTAAAGACACACACACAGAAATACAGAGGTGTGAAGTGGGAAGTCAGGGGTCTGACAGCCTTCAGAGCTGAGAGCCCCAGCAGAGGTTTACCCACATAGTTATTAATAGTAAGTCAGTCATTAGCATTGTTTCTATAGATAATAGATTAACTAAAAGTATCCCTTATGGGAAATGAAGGGCTGGGCCGAAGTAAAGGGGTGGGTCTGCTTAGTTTTCTGCAGCAGGAGTGTGTCTTTAAGGCACAGATCACTCAGGCTATTGTTTGTGGTTTAAGAACGCCTTTAAGCGGTTTTCCGCCCTGGGTGGGCCAGGTGTCCCTTGCCCTCATTCCGGTAAACCCATAACCTTCCAGCGTGGGCGTCATGGCCATCATGAACGTGTCACAGTGCTGCAGAGATTTTGTTTATAGCCAGTTTTGGGGCCAGTTTATGGCCAGATCTTGGGGGGGCCTGTTCCCAACATGTCCCCTCTTCTTTGATTTGCAACTCGATAAAAGCAAAGGCAGCTTTGTCACTGTGAGTTACTTCTCGCAGGAGTTAGGATCTACATCTGCAGACTATACAAAGACAAACAACACAGATTAAAAGCACGATCATCATTGAAATTACAGAGCTTCCAAGTATTTTTATCCATTTTAATGGGTTACTAGCTGCAAATATGTCTGCAGTTCCTTTAAGCACTCCAGTTGCTGGTATTAAGGTCAGGTGTGCCTGGAATGCTTTAAATATTTTTTCCTTTAATTTTACTGTATCCATAAAGCTTGTAGAGTGTCCTTCTAGATGCTTTATTCTTTCCCCAATTTTGATCTTATTAAGAGCTATTAATAGTTTCTACAAATCCTTAATGTTTAGCTCCTACAGCGGGCCATATCATTTGAGGTTGAGGTGCCACTATACCACCATGATTCCAGATAATAGGAAGTTTTGCCATACTTCTTATCGTTTCTACCATCTGACCGTTTTGTTCAGACCAGCTGCACATAGTGTGGCCGTGGCACGCAGACTGAGAGGTGCAATTTAATCTAAACATCCCCTTAGGGGACCAATTAATAGTGATTTCATAGGAATCGTTGTGCAGCACCTCTGCCTGTTCTGCAATGCAATCTTCCTAAACAAGTACGTTCATTTTTTCTGGCCAGGTTCAATTTTGTTTACAAATAGGTTTTTAAGGGCGGTATGCCTCAATTATAGGAGCAGATTATGGTAAATACTGACATCAGAAAGCATGTGTAACTGTGTCATAGAGTGATTACATCTAGGCATTATTGCCAGCCAAGGTTGATAAATATGCCCAATAAGTATAATTGTTCTCTGTGTCAGCCCTTATTGAAGGAATACTCACAGCACTGGTGATAACTGCTATCATAGCTACCATGAAATTACTCATTGTGACTGGCTGTCCCGCTTTCCTCAGGTTTTCTTCTGTCATCTGTGACAGCTTCCTGATCTGTCCCCAGGTGGGTGGCTGTGTTCGACAGGTGTTGCTCATGACAGTTTGGGTCCTCCTCAGCGTCAGTCTCAACATGGCTGCAACTGGGGCATCCTTGGGATCCTCCCGGAGTCTCTTCCTCAGCATCTGGCTCATGATAAGGTTTCAGGTGTCTTGATGGTATCCAGATCAGCTGTTGATTTTGTCCTGGAGAAACACAAGCATAACTTCTACCCCAAGTTATTATTTTACCTGTTTCCCAACTTTTTGTTATCAGATCTCTCCACCAAACCAGTTGTTCTGCTTCTGTCTTTGCAGCTGGTTTCTGGAGATGCTGTTCAAATGCTGATAACATCTGGCCTTTAGGCAGGTTCAAAAAATTTAAAGTTAATAATGCTAGATTCAATTGTGTATGGACTGTCCCATAATCCCTATCTCTCCCCCTTTTTTGTTTTTGTCATCAGTTGTTTATCTGTATGAAATAGTAACTGAGCATTTTTAATTAACTGTGTGGAATGAACCACATATGAAGAATCAGAAATCACATTAATAAGCTATCAAAAGCAGTCAATACCTCAATTACAGCTACAAACTTTGCTTTTTACAAGACATCTGGAAAACTACTTTTCGAGCCAGAATAAGAAGCTTTACCATTACTAGACCCATCTGTAAAACAATGAAAACACTTAGCAGGCTGCAGGTTGTTTACTGCAGGAATTGTAAATGCAAACCGTTCACAGTCTTGCTCAGCTAAGGGGATAGTAAAGAAACAGTCTTTTAAATCTGTGACTATTAAAGGCCAATTTTTTGGAATTACAGCAGGAGAAGGCAATCCTGGCTGTAATGCTCCCATAGGTTGTACAACTGAATTAATGGCTCTTAAGTCGGTTAACATTTTCCATTTACCTGATTTTTTTTTTAATTATGAAAACTGGAGAATTCCAAGGGGAAAATGTTGGCACTATGTGCCCATTTTCTAATTGTTCAGTAACTAATTTCTCTAAAGCCTCCAGTTTCTATTTACTTAGCGGCCATTTTTCTATCCAAATTGGCTTTTCTGCTAACAGTTTTAAAGGTATAGGTTCTGGAGGCTTAACAATGGCCGCCATCAAAAATGATATCCTAAACCTTGGCGGGAACTTTGTCTTTCCAATTAAAGCGGTTTTTTCAAAACTTGCAAATTTTTTTCTAGTCCTCTACCAGGGACATACCCCATTTCATGCATGATATGTTGACTTTGAGGGCTATATAATTGTTCTGGAATTAGAACTTGTGCTCCCCATTGTTGTAATAAATCTCTTCTCTATAAATTTACAGGCACAGAAGTTATAATTGATTGAATATTCCCAGGTTGTCCATCGGGCCCCTCACAATGCAAAATATAACTACTTTGATATACTTCAGGGGCTTCACCAACTCCAACTATGTTAAATTGAGCGGGTTGAATTGGCCACGCGGATGGCCAGTGCTGTAGAGAAATGATTGAAATGTCTGCTCCTGTATCTACCAAACCTTTACATTTCTTTCCCTGAATAGTTATTTCACAGGTAGGATGTTTATCAGCAATTTGATTCCCCCAATAAGCCGCTTTGCCGTGTTTCTTTGTGCTTCCAAATCCTCCTGTTCGTTTAGTTCCACTTCTCCGCATTCCCACACACGGCACAATCAGGAGCTGTGCTATACACGCTCCTGGCTCTGCTTTCCAGGGAACAGAAGTAGATATAACAATTTGAATTTCCCCATTGTCATCTGAATCAATGACTCCTGTATGTATTTGTACCCCTTTTAAACTTAAACTAGACCCTCCTAAAAGTAATCCTATTGTCCCCGCTGGCAAGGGTCCACAGAATCCTGTTGAGACCTTTTGCGGGTGTTCCCCTGGCAGAAAGCTCACGGCTTTCGTGCAGCATAAATCTACTGCGGCACTACCGGCTGTGGCGGGGGACAGACATTGTACGGGGGTGAGGGAATGGCCTCAGCTGGAAATGCCCTGATTTAGAACCGGGCCCGGGACGGGCCTCTCGTGGCATTTCCCGAAATCGGGTTTCCATCTTTATCAAACTTAGAGTGACACTGATTAGCCCAATGTTTTCCTTTTTTACATTTTGGATATATTTCAGGCTCAGCAGTTTTCTTTTTTCCCCTATCTGGTGGCCTGACTCCCTGATATTTTCTACATTCTTTTTTAGTATGAATAGCTTGTTTAAATTCTTTGAGTAATTTAAAAGGGAAAGGCTCAAATGTAGCTATAATATTTCCCTGTTGATCTGGGGGGTGTATTCTGACAGGGAACTGCCGAGCCTCTAAATCACCCTCTCGTCTAGCTTGCTGAATTCCTGCCAGAATAGAACAAAGAGAGGTCGCTCGAGGTGCTGCTCAAACAGTCACTGGAGCAACTACTTTTCGCCCAGTATCCTCTGGAAAAGAAAGATCTGGAAGGTCAGGCCGCTCTTTTTCTTCAAAAAAATAATTAGGGGGTGCAGAAGGGTGGGGATGAACGTCTCCCTCCTTTGCCGCTTTAGCTTTAGCTGGCAAACAAACCTGCTCTGTAACCTCTTCTGTTACTTCGTTATACTCTCCTCCCTCCTCATTAGCTTGAAAAGGTTCCAAGGTGGAAGGAACCAGACCCCAAACCAATCCCATTGTTACGCTGATGCTTCCGAGCTCCCCTTCTTACTCACGATGGGGATTGCTTTAAGAATACTCGGGTGTCCTCCAGCTCCTTCCACGTTCTCCAACCATCGCTCCGGCGACCCTTCGACCTGGATTCGAGCCTCGGTCGCGGAGACCCTAACCCAGCGGCGCTAGAGGAATTAAAGATACACACACAGAAATACAGAGGTGTGAAGTGGGAAATCAGGGGTCTCACAGCCTTCAGAGCTGAGAGCCCCAACAGAGGTTTACCCACGTATTTATTAACAGCAAGTCAGTCATTAGCATTGTTTCTATAGATATTCCATTAACTAAAAGTATCCCTTATGTGAAGCGAAAGGACGGGTGGAAATAAAGGGGTGGGTCTGGCTAGTGAGCTGCAGCAGGAGCATGTCCTTAAGGCACAGATCGCTCAGGCTATTGTTTGTGGTTTAAGAACGCCTTTAAGCGGTTTTCCATTCTGGGTAGGCCAGGTGTTCCTTGCCCTCATTCCGGTAAACCCACAACCTTCCCATGTGGGCGTCATGGCCATCATGAACGTGTCACAGTGCTGCAGAGACTTTGTTTATAGGCAGGAAACCAACACCTGTGGGCCTCCGTCTCCCAGGCTCAGGAAAAGGCTGAGAGGCCTGTGTGTGGCCAGGGCCTGGAGCTGACACCCCCACCTACAGACCCTGAATGGTGCTCCCATTCCACAGGAGCTCACTCCTCTACTTGAAAAAGAAAGAGATGGATTACGGTGCCAAGGCAACAGATCCCCTGTCCCGGATGTTGAGGATCCCGCAACCGAGGAGCCTGGGGAGAGCTTTTGTGACGAGGTCATGAGATGGTTCCAGGCCATGCTGCAGCGGCTGCAGACCTGGTGGCACGGCGTTCTGGCCTGGGTGAAGGAGAAGGTGGTGGCCCTGGTCCATGCAGTGCAGGCCCTCTGGAAAGAGTTCCAGAGTTTCTGCTGCTCTCTGTCAGAGCTCTTCATGTCCTCTTTTCAGTCCTATGGAGCCCCACGGGGGGGCAAGGAGGAGCTGACACCCCAGAAGTGCTCTGAACCCCAATCCTCAAAATGAAGATACTGACACCACCTTTGCCCTCCCCGTCACCGTGCACCCACCCTGACCCCTCCCTCAGCTGTCCTGTGCCCCGCCCCCCTCCCGCAAACTCAGTCCCCCTGCTTGGCGTTCCTGCCGCAGCTCTGACCTGGCGCTGTCGCCCTGGCATCTTAATAAAACCTGCTTATACTTCCCTGGCAGGGGAGATACCATGATCACGGAGGTGGGTTTCACAGGACAAGGCTGATCTGTTGCTGTATTAGTCCATTTTCACACAGCTATAAAGAATGCCTGAGGGCTGGGCGCAGTGGCTCAGGCTTGTAATCCCAGCACTTTGGGAGGCCAAGGCGGGAGGATCACGAGGTCAGGAGATCGAGACCATCCTGGCTAACAGGTGAAGCCCTGTCTCTACTAAAAATACAAAAAATTAGCTGGGCGTGGTGGCGGGAGCCTGTAGTCCCAGCTACTCCGGAGGCTGAGGCAGGAGAATGGCGGGAACCCAGGAGGTGGAGCTTGCAGTGAGCCGAGATCGTGCCACTGCACTCCAGCCTGGGAGACAGCAAGACTCCGTCAAAAAAAAAAAAAACAAAAAAATAAAAAACAAAGAATGCCTGAGACTGGGTAATTTTATAAACAAAAGAAATTTAATTGACTCAAAGTTCCACACGGCTGGGGAAGCCTGAGGAAACTTACAATCATGGGGGAAGGCTAAAGAGAAACAAGGCACGTCCTACATGGCAGCAGGAGAAGCAAGGTTGGGGGAACTGCTATACACCTTTTTTTTTTTTTTTTTTTTGATATGGAGTTTTGCTTTTGTCGCCCAGGCTGGAGTGTAATGGGGTGATCTCGGCTCACTGCAACTTCTGCCTCCCTGGTTCAAGCGATTCTCCTGCCTCAGCCTGCTGAGTAGCTGAGATTACAGGCATGCACCACCATGCCAGGCTAATTTTGTGTTTTTAGTACAGATGGGGCTTCACCATGTTGGCCAGGCTGGTCTTGAACTCCTGACCTCAGGTGATCTGCCCACCTCGGCCTCCCAAAGTGCTGGGATTACAGGCATGAGCCACCGCACCCAGCTGCCAAACACTTTTAAACCATCAGATCTTGTGAGAACTCACTCACTTACACCAGAAGCACATGGGGGAAACCGCCCCCATGATCCAGTCACCTCCAACCGGGCCCCTCCCTCGACATGTGGGGATTACAGTTTGAGATGATTTGGGTAAGGACACAGAGAAAACCATCTCATTCTGCTCCTGGACCCTCCCAAACCTCATGTCCTTCTCACATTTCAAAACTCAATCATGCCTTCCCAACAGTCCCCCAAAGTCTAAACTCATTCCAACATCAACCCAAAAGGCCAATCCAAAGTCTCACCTGAGACAAGGCAAGTCCCTTCTGCCTATAAGCCTGTAAATTCAAAAGCAAGTTAGTTACTTCCAAGACACATTGGGGGTACAGGCATCGGGTAAATGTTCCCTTTCCAAATTGGAGAAATTGGCCAAAAAAGGGGGCTACAGGCCTCAGGCAAGACCCAAATCCACCAGGGCAGTCGTTAAATCTTAAAGCTCCCGAGCGATCCCTTTGGCTCCATGTCTCACGTCCAGGGCTCGCTGATGCAAGGGGTGGGTTCCCAGGGCCTGGGGCAGCTCTGCCCCTGTGGCTCTGCAGGGTGCAGCCCCCGCAGCTGCTTTCATGGGCTGGTGCTGAGTGCCTGTGGCTTTTCCAGGGACACGGAGCAAGCACTTGGTGGATCTACCATTCTGGGGTCTGGAGGAGAGTGGTCTTCTTCTCATAGCTCCGCTAGGCAGTGCCCCAGTAGGGAGTCTGTGTGGAGGCTCCAACCTCACATTTCCCCTCTGCATTGCCCCAGTAGCCGTTCTCCATGACAGCCCTGCCCCTGACGCTGACCTCTGCGTGGTCGTCCAGGCATTTCATAGGTCCACTGAAATCTAGGCGGAGGCCCCCAAAGCCCAGCTCTTGTCTTCTGCAGACCTGCAGGCCCAGCACCACGTGGAAGCTGCCAAGGCTTGGGACTTGCACCTTCTGAAGCAACGGCCTGAGCTGTACCTTGGCCTTCTTTAGCCACAGCTGGAGCTGGAGTGGCTGGGACACAGGCACAGGGCGCCATGTCCCGAGGCTGCACAGAGCAGCGGGGCCCTGGGCCTAGCTTGAATTTCTCCCCAGAAAAAATTTTTCTTTCTACCACATGGTCAGGCTGCAAATTTTCCAATCTTTTATGCTCTGCTTCCCTTTTAAATGTAAGTTCTAATTTCAAACCATTTCTTTGTGAGTGCATATAACCATACGCTTTTAGGAAAAGACAGGTCACCTGTTGAATGCTTTGCTGCTTAGAAATTTCTACTGCTGGCCTGGTGCAGTGGCTCACGCCTGTAATCCCAGCACTTTAGGAGGCTGAGGCGGTCAGATCACGAGTCAGGAGATTGAGACCATCCTGGCCAACATGGTGAAACCCCGTCTCTACTAAAAATATAAAAATTAGCTGGGTATGTTGGCATGTCCTATAATCCCAGCTACTTAGGAGGCTGAGGCAAGAGAATCACTTGAACCAGGGAGTCAGAGGTTGCAGTTAGCCGAAATCAAGATCATGCCACTGCACTCCATCCTGGTGACACAGAGAGACACCCTCTCAAGAAAAAAAAAAAAAAGAAACGAAATTTCTACTGCAGGACATGCTAAGTCTTCTCTCTCAAGTTCAAAGTTCCACAGGGCAGGGGCAAAATTCCTTCAGTCTCTTTGCTAAAGCATAGCAAGGGTCTCCTTTACTCCAATTCCTAGCAAGTTTCTTATCTCCATCTGAGACCACCTCAGCCTGGACTTGATTATGCATATCACTATCAGCATTTTGGTGAAAGCCATTCAACAAGTCTCTAGGAAGTTCCAGACTTTCCCATATCTTCCTATCTTCTTCTGAGTTCTCCAAACTGTTCTAGCCTCTTCCTGTTACCCAGTTCCAAGGTTGCTTCCACATTTTCAGGTTATCTTTATAGCAGTGCCCCACGCCTGATACTAATTTTCTCTATTAGTCCATTTTCACACTGCTGTAAAAAATACCTGAGACTGGGTAATTTATAAAGAAAAAAGGATTAATTGACTCACAGTTCCAAAAAACTGGGGAGGCCTCAGGAAACTTACAATCTTGGTGAAAGGCGAAGGGAAAGCAAGGCACGTCTTACATGGCGGCAGGGGAGAGAGAGAGGGAGAGAGAAAGAAAGCAGGGAACTGCCAAACACTTTTAAAACATTAGATCTCAGGCTGGGGTGGTGGCTCACACCTATAATCCCACCACTTTGGAAGGCCAAGGTAGAATAGGAATTAAAAGAAATTAAAAAATGTGAAAGCAAAAACTCAGTTGTATGTAAGAAAAAACCAATTCCCCCTGAGGAAGAAAAAGAGCTAAAGTCCTTTAAAAATTGACTGACTGTTTTTCTGTGGCTAGTGAGCCTTATCTCTCCATTTCCCAGGCATTGTGAAGACCCTGTTTCTCTAGCTGTGCAGCTGCAAGGTCACTAAACAGATAATCTCAAGTCATAACACATGTTGTTCCTTAAAAAGTAAGAAATAATGTAATGCATGTCTTGACTGAATAACTATCTTTGTTTCTCGCTTCTGTAATATGCTTCCCCCAGCACAAATCTCCCCCCACCCCACAAAATGCTTAAAAGGTAACCGGACTCTTTGTGCAAGCCTCAGTCCTTTGGATGTGAATCCCAGTGGGTCAGTGCACCTAAATAATTAAATAATTCCACCTTAACCCCTCGGTCTCTCTGATTCCTTAATTATCCCACTGCAGAGGTGGGTGGATCACCTGAGGTCAGGAGTTCGAGACCAGCTTGGCCAACATGGTGAGGCCCCGTCTCTACTAAAAATACAAAAATTAACCGGGCATGGTGGCATGCACCTGTAATCCCCGCTACTAGAGGGGCTGAGGCAGGAATTGCTTGAATCCCGGAGGCGGAGGTTGTGGTGAGCAGAGATTGCGCGACTGCTCTCTAGCGTGGGCAACAAGAATGAAACTCCGTCTCAAAAAAACAAAACAAAACAAAACAAACAAACAAGAAAAACATCAGATCTCGTGAGAACTCACTCTCTTTCACCACAACAGCATGGTGGAAACCACCCCCATGATCCAATCACCTCCTACCAGGTCCTTCCCTTGACATGTGGGGATTACAATTCCAGATGAGATTTGAGTGGGACAGAGCCAAACCGTCTCAATTGCACCCCGGATGTGCTGACCCCTGTGATTTCCCCAAGTGTGGGACACTCGCCTGCATAATTTGTGGTAGTGGGGGACTGCATTCATACTTCCCCCTGAAAACAATAAAATAAAGTAAAACTTGCTTAAATAGAATCACGTGCCTGTCTCCAGGCTTCTCTGACGGGCGGGAACAGGGAGGCGGGGGGCCCAATAGTGACAGCAGAGACCGTGGCTCTGATGGACCTACCCACATTCCGGATGTGGAAGAGCAAGGCCAGGCCCCTGACTTTCTTACTGATAATGTGCATGGGTCTCCATGCCCTGGTGGGTTGGTTGAGGACTAGAGGATTTCAGCCTGGTGTGTCCTTGATTACAGAGCCGGAAGCACAGAACCGCTCCCTGATCGCCACCCCTGGGCCCCCGGCCTGAGGGGACTTTGGCCCTGCATCTTTCTTGTCATGACTCCCTCTTCTGTCCTCATCCCCCGGGCAGGGCTGGGGCCACAAAATCTCCTTGGTTTTCTCCCAAGATCAAGGGCCCCAGGGGCTGGGGCAGAGCGGACTCAGGAGTCCCCCACTAGGCCCTGGTTTCAGGGGAGAGGCAAGAAGGCAGAGGTCAAATCTCTGGGCCTGAGGCCTCAGCACCCTGCAGTTGCAGAGCCTGGGGCAGCCAGGAGGAACAGCTGGGAGGGCACTTCTCACCATTTCTGAGGCCACGCTCAACGGGCCCGGCAGAGGCTCCCGTCTTCCTCCACTTCATGCCTCCGCTGACTCACACAGACCACCCTCCCCCATTCAGGCGAGGCTTGGCAGCCAGCAGCAGCCGGTGAGATAAAGATGGGGCTGGGGGCCCTGTCCTGTTCTGTGCCGTCCTTTCCTGGGGTTCCATGACTCCTGCCTTTGGGCTGAGCAGGAAGGAGGAAGGGGAAATGGGCCACGGCCTGGGGAGGAGCAAACACCCACAGGGGAGGCTCCCTGAGCAGCTCTCCTAGGGCTGAGCCCACGGTCTGGGAGGGACACTGGGGTGTGCGCGAGGGTGTGGGGGGCTTGGGGACCAGGAACATTGCTGGGGGTCAGTATGCCCCTCCCTGGTCTGCCCTTTTGGAGCATTGGATGCACTCTTGAGTTTTGGAGCACGCACTCCTTGGCGCCAGCCTAGTGTCCAGCAGGGGAAACAGCTGGACAGTGACCCTGACAGTCACCTTTGGTGGCCCTGGTCACCCTGAGGGGCCCTGCTGGCTTCCAGCCCCTGTCCCAGCAGCTCCTGCAGGACTGAGGGAGGTGACCAGTGGGAAGGAATGATGTCGCCAGGCTCTCTGGGCCCTGCTGCCCCCAGCCTTCCTGAGGAAGGAGGCAGCTGGATCCGGACTTCTCTCTGCACAGCCTCAAAGAGCCCCACAGGCTTTCCTCCCTCGCGTCCTGCAGAAACCTCTGATGTCCCTTTATCCTGGAAGGACTGTCTCTGGCCTGAGACCCCAGCTCTGAGGGGCCGCCCATGGCTCGACCCTGGTCCAGCCTCTCCTTACCCTGGGCCACAGGCTGGGATCTACCCTCTGCCACTGCTCAAGTTCTTTGTTTTGTTTTGTTTTGTTTTTCTGAGATAGAGTTTCACTCTGTCCCCAGGGGCTCTGTCACCCCCAGCCTGGACAGCAGTCTCCGCCTCCTAGCTGGTGTCCCTGGCCTTGCCTCTCTCAATCCATTTCCATGCAGTAGCCAAAGCTGAAGTGATTTTATTACTAGAAAAGAAATCCCTCCCTACCTGAGCCCTCTGCAGGTCTCCCATTGCACATGAGCCCAGGGCTGGCGTGTCAGGCCCCAGTCATTGGGAGCTTTTGTGTCCCCCTCCGGGACAGATGCTGTCCAGCTGCATCTGGGGCTCCTCCCTTCCCCAGGCCCGGCTTCCTGCTACTCCCTCTGCCTGGGCCGCCCCTCCCACATCCTTCCCAGGCCGCCTTCCCCTTATTCCCCTCAATAACCCAGCACCTTCCCTGGCACACAGTAGGCACTCAATACATCAGGAGGGCTTCCCGTGCTTCAAATGTGGCCTCTCCCAACTCCTCACTCTCCATCTCTCAGTTGACTGATCCCTCCTCCTTGAAATGTCCTTTCCTGGGGTCTTCCACGAGAGGAATTTCTCCTGCAACATCTGGTGACATAGTCTCGCTCTGTTGCCCAGGCTGGAGTGCAATGGCATGATCTAGGCTCACTGCAACCTCTGCCTCCCGTGTTCAAGCAATTCTCCTGTCTCAGTCTCCCAGGATGCTGGGACTACAGGCAGACACCACCACGCCCGGCTAATTTTTGTATTTTTTGTAGAGACAGGGGTTTCACCATGTCGGTCAGGCTGGTCTTGAACTCCTGACCTCAGGTGATCCACCCGCCTCGGCCTCTCAAAGTGCTGGGAGCATGGGCACCATGCCCAGACAACTTAAGGAGTCTTATGTGACAAGTGAGTACTTACCGCACAGCACAGATCAAGGGTAGACTCCAGAGGAGAACACATTCCAGTGTCAGATTCCTTGGCTCTCCCCACAGCTGGCTATGAAGGCTGACATCTCCCCCTTCTCCCTCACTCTGGGTGGCGACACTCTCCCCCCACCTGCTCCCAGTCAGCCTGCTCCAGAAGGTGCAGCTGTGTCCCTGTGCCCCAGAGGGAAAGCTGACAGTTCGAATTTTGGTGGGCTTGTAAAGAAATAAAGAGGGGCCATTTTGGAGAAGGCCATTTTACTTCGAGCGTTTTAATTACATAGCTGAGGCCAGAAAGCAATGCCTCGGGCAGGGAAGGACAGCCGTGAAAGTGGAAGGAGAGGGAAGTGGGGTGTGGTGGGAAGGGACATTCCTGCAGGCCTCCGCTGTGGAGGACCCCGGGTAGGTGGCGCAGGGCGCGGCTGGCAGAAGGCGGGCCAAGCTAGTACAGAGTCTCGCGGGCGTGGGTGCGCAGGTGGCGCAGCAGGTGGGAGTTGCGGCTGAAGCTGCGGCCACATTGCGTGCAGGAGTAGGGCCTGGCGCCCGTGTGCACCAGCAGGTGTCGCAGCAGATTGCAGCTGCGGCTGAAGCTCTTCCCGCACTCCACGCACTCCTGCGGGGGCTCGGCCTGCTCCTGCCCGGGCTCCGCATGGGTAGCCAGGTGCCGCCGCAGATGCGCGTTGCGCCGGAAGCTGCGACCGCACGTCTGACAGCTGTAGGGCCGCTCGCCCGTGTGGCTGCGGCGATGGCGGGCCAGGTTGGAGCTATTGCGGAAACGGTGGCCGCAGGTGTCGCAGGCGTGGGGCTTCTCCCCTGTGTGGATGCGCTGGTGGCGCGCCAGGTGGGCGCTCTGGCTGAAGCCCTCACCGCACTCGCTGCAGCGGCAGGGCTTCTCGCCCGTGTGGCTGCGCTGGTGGCGGGCCAGATCCTGGGTCTGGCCGAAACTCTTCCCGCACTGGGTGCAGTGGTGGGGCCGAGGGCCACCGTGGGTCAGCAGGTGGCGGGCAAGGCTGGCCCGGCGCACGAAGCGCTTCCCGCACTGCGGACAGGCGTAGGGCTTCTCGCCCGTGTGCACCCGTTGGTGGCTGACCAGCTGCGAGCTCTGCGTGAAGCTGCGGCCGCAAGCCTGGCAGGAGAAGGGCCGCTCGCCCGTGTGCACCCTCCGGTGGGCCACCAGGTGCTCGCTGCGCCGGAAGGCCTTGCCGCAGTCGCTGCACACGAAGGGCCTGCGGTCGGAGTCCCGGCGGCGGCTGCCGGAGCCTTCGGAGGACCGGTGGTCCTTGTCCCTGGCGTGGATCCGCAGGTGGCGCTTGAGGCTGGAGCGGCGCTGGAAGCTCTGGCCGCAGTGGGAGCACAGGACATCGGTCAGTGGGGGCGCTTCGGCCTTACTCTCAGGAGCGCAGGGCGGCTTCTGGTCCTGGGCGTGCGCCAGCAGGTGCTGCACAAGGCTGGCGCGGCGCTGGAAGCCGCGGCCGCACTCTGCGCACAGGAAGGCGGGTTCGGAGGAGTGGGTCAGTAGGTGCTTGCTCAGGTGCGAGCTCTGGCGGAAGCGGTGGCCGCACAGGTGGCAGGCGTGCGGCCGCTCGTCCGTGTGAGTGCGCATGTGCAGCTTGAGAATGGAGCTGCGGCCGAAGCTCTTCCCGCAGCAAAGGCACAGGAAGGAGCGCCCAGCCGGGTGCGAGCGCAGCTGGTGCGCCTTCAGGCGAGACAGCTGCGGGAAGCTCACCCCGCAGTCCGCGCAGATGAACTGCAACTCCGCATTGGGCTCGGGGACGCCCTCAGCCACTTTGACCTCCAAAATTTCACTGCCGCCAAGAAGGGACCCATCTTCACCAGGGCCGCTAGCCGCATCGCCCCGTCCGAGCGTCTGGGCGCAAGGCTCTCCCGGCACCCCAGGACTATCTGCCTGGGCCTCTGCTAAGACGGGAGTGGGCCAGGCAGCCCCTCTGGGCTCTTCTTGTTTAACTTCCTCCTTGTCTGGGGTTCTGCTTCCGAATCCTGGAAAACAAGAGAAAACAGAGACGGTCAGGCCTATTCCCAGGGCCCCTATCAATCACCAGAACCTGATTGGCCTGGAAGTGGAAAGAAACCCAGGATCCTGCAAATCTGGTAGGTAAAAGGCCGGGCACAGTGGTTCACGCCTGTAATTTCAGCACTTTGGGAGCCCGAGGCGGGCGGATCACTTGAAGTCAGGAGTGAGTTCGAGACCACCCTGGCCAACATGGTGAAGCCCCGTCTCTACAGAAAAAAAAAAAAAACCAAAAATTAGCTGGGTGTAGTGGCGCGTGCCTGTGGTCCCAGCTACTCGGGAGGCTGAGGCAGGAGAATCGATTGAACCCGGGAGGCGGAGGTTGCAGTGAGCCGAGATGGTGCCACTGCACTCCAGCCTAGGCCACACAGTGAGACTCTGTCTGAAAACAAACAAACAAACAAAAAAACCTGGTAGGTGGGTAGAGAGGGTGGAGGTCAAACAAGGGTGCCCCTTTATTTGACCTCTCTACAAAAAGTTAGCTGGGCGTGGTGGCACACACCTATAGTCCCAGCTACTCGGGAGGCTGAGGTGGGAGGATTACCTGAGCCCAGGAGGTCCCGGCTGCAGTGAGCCATGATTGTGCCACAGTCTGGGCGAGTAACATCCTGTTTCAAAAAACAAAAAGGCCAAAAAGTCAGGTAGGGTCTGGAGCTTCAGGCAAAGAAAGAGGTGTTGGCCGGTCACGGTGGCTCATGCCTGTAATCCTAGTACTTTGGGAGGCTGAGGTGGGAGGATCACTTGAGCCCAGGAGTTGAGACTAGCCTGGGCAACATAGCGAGACTCCATCTCTTAAAAAAAGACAAGAAAAGAAAGAGGCATCAGTGGTCACTTCTCCAGGGAAGGGTTGCTTACCCAGGGGGTGTGCAGGCCACGCCTTATTCTCTGGCACATCCTCAAAGGTCAGGGACTCCTGTATCAAGAGCAGAAACCTTGGTGAGTGAGGAACATGCCTCAGGAACCTGTGGGGAATGAAACGCTTTCCAGGACTGAATCAGGGAAGGTATGGATTTGCTAAAACTACAGTGGTAGAGAAGTTCCTGGGGCTTGAGGACACCCTGGGGTGCGGCCCAGCTCACCAGCACAGCCGCCAGCTCCTGATCTCGGAAACTCTCCTCTGGCCATGGTGAGGGGCCCTGGGGACCTGACGGCATCGGAGAAGAGGGGAGGAAGTGCTGTTAGAAGGCAGCCCTGCCTGCCATGTGGCTGCAAGGACACATACCACATCATCCGGGCCCTGTGAAGACACCTTGGCGCTCTCCTGTCCTGGTCACCTGTGGAGGCCCCACTTCTCACCCCACCCCAGACATCCAGGCCCCTCCCCAACACCCAGTCCTTGGCCTCCTAGGGCACAAGCTCCTCACTGCTTTCTTGCAGGGCCTGAAATGTCTTCTGGGGCCCCGGGCTCAGCGGCTGCTTTGAACTTGGGGGAAGTCTCCACTGTCCCAGCTCAGGAGGCTTGGCAGGCCTTGGCTGGGGTCGGGGAGGCTCATCCGATGGGCCCAGCACTGAAGGTTCTTCTGCAGGCAATTCCTTCTTGGGGCTGTGGCTGGGGACCTGGGAAGCACACCCCTTTTCCTCCAAGGTGACGTCTGCACGGGGACAACTCTTGCCAGCATTACAACTAAAATCCTGTTCAAAATACATTCAAGTTAAGTGACTCCCGGGGTGGCAACCTGTGTCCTGACTCCGAGGGGACATGGGACAGAAACGAGGTTAGAGTCAGCCAGGGGAGGAGTTAGGAGGTGAAGAAGGAATGGTCAGGTGGGGGAAAGTGGAGTTTCCAGAGATTCCTCACTGAGGGGATCAAGTCCCCATCATCCGCATGCTGCTCAGCCCGCTGCCCCACCCTCTCACCAGCGGCCCCGCGTGGCTGGGCTCCCGGTGGATACCCTCGAGCAGCAGCACCACCTCCTCCCCGTCCCTGAGCGGCTGCCCCTGCAGGCGGCCCAGGAGGTGCGGAGGCAGCACACTCAGGAACTGCTCCAGCACCAGCAGCTCTAGGATCTGTTTCTTGGTGTGCAGAGCCGGCCGCAGCCAGTGGCCGCAGAGCTCCCGGAGCCGGCTCAGGGACGCCCGTGGCCCCATGTCCTCCTGATACTGGAAGCATCTGAACAGCTGGTGAGCCACCTCGGGCCTCAGCCTGGACTCTGGCCGCCTGGGGTCCTCTGGGCTGACAGCCTCCTCCTCCTCCAGCTTGACTTCCCCCAGCTGCTCCTGCTCCAGGGCAGCTGGGACTGATTCTTCAAGCATCCTTCACTGCAGGGATGCCTCCCTACCACTGGCCCCGCTCTTGGGTCTCTCTCTTCTCTTCCCACACCTGCGAAGGTGAACACCCTGGGTTAGGATCTGCTGCAAGGAAGCTGGCCCCATACCTGGGTCATCCATTTTAAAAGACACCCAATACGCAGACCCAGAGGAATTGCTTTTCTCACTGGGTAATGGTTCACGAGGGCAGGACAGCCCCCGGTCTCAGGGTTACCAACAAAGCAAAGGCCAGAGAAAACTGACAGTTCTGTATTATCATCCCTCCTTAAAGCATTTAGAGATTTACATCACTTGGCCGGGCGCGGTGGCTCACGCCTGTAATCCCAGCACTTTGGGAGGCCGAGGCAGGTGGATCACGAGGTCAGGATATCGAGACCATCCCGGCTAACATGGTGAAACCCCATCTCTACTAAAAATACAAAACAATTAGCCAGGCTAATTTAGTCCCAGCTGCTGGGGAGGCTGAGGCATGAGAATGGCGTGAACCTGGGAGGCGGAGCTTGCAGTGAGCCGAGATCGCGCCACTGCACTCTAGCCTGGGTGACAGAGCGAGACTCAGATAAAAAAAAAAAAAAAAAGAAAGAAATTTGCATCACTTTTCCCAAGTGATTAAAGTGAGCATCCCTGAAAGAGAAACACCCTGCCCTTCCCTTCTTCCTGATGTAGCCACTGGGAGCACGTGGCACCACCAAGATGGATCCTGGCCAAAAAATTTTGTTTTTTAAAGCTTTTTTTTTTTTTTTTTTTTTTTTTTGAGATGGAGTCTTGCTATATCACCCAGACTGGAGTGCAGTGGCATGATCTCAGCTCTCTGCAGCCTCCACCTCCCAGGTTCAAGTGATTCTCATTCCTCAGCCTGGGTTTACAGTAGCTGGGATTACAGGCCTGTGGCAGCACGCCCAGCTAATTTTTGCATTTTTACTAGACACAAGAGTTTCACCATGTTGGCTGGGCTGGTCTTGAACTCCTGACCTCAAGTGATCAGCCCACCTCAGTCTCCCAAAGTGCTGAGATTAAGGCGTGAACCACTGCACCAAGCCTGTTTTTAAAATTTTTAATTTAATTAAGTAATTTATTTATTTTTTTGAGACAGGGTCTCACTCCATCACGCAGGCTGCAGTGCAGTGGCGCAATCACGGCTCACTGCAGCCTTGATCTGCTGGGCTCAAGTGATCCTCCTGCCTCAGCCTCCCGAGTAGCTGGGACTACAGGTGCATATCACCATGCTGGGTTAATTTTATTTATTTTTTGTAGAGACGAGTTCTCATTATGTTGCCCAGGCTGGTCTCAAACTCCTGGGCTCAAGTGATCCACCTGCCTCGGCCTCTCAAAGTGCTGGAATTACAGGCGTGAGCCACTGTGCCTAGCCCAAAAATGCCTAATCTCAATCCAACCAGCCTTTATTTATTTATTTATTTGAGATGGAGTTTCACTCTTGTTGCCCAGGATGGAGTGCAATGGCAAGATCTCGGCTCACTGCAACCTCCGCCTCCCGGGTTCTAGTGATTCTCTTCCGTCAGCTTCCTGAGTAGCTGGGATTACAAGCACACGCCACCACATCCCGCTAATTTTGTATTTTTAGTAGAGACGGGGTTTCACCATGTTGGCCAGGCTGCTCTCGAACTCTTGACCTCAGGTGATCTGCCCGCTTCGGTCTCCCAAAGTACTGGGATTACAGGCATGAACCACCCCGCCCGACCTAATGGTGGCCTTTAGATCCAACTTCCAATGTTTAGGGCCTTGCAGGGAATATGGAACAAGTCAGACCATCTCTCTCAAAGAAATGTTACTCAGTGTCATAAAAAGTAAGTGCCTGTAGGAGGCGCTGGTGGACAGGAGCCCAAAGAGTCCTCACAACTAAGTGGGTGAACCTAGATTGGATCCTCATTCATTTTTCTTAAAGGCTTTAAAAGACATCCTGGGGCCAGTCGGAAAAGTGTGAGTATGGTGGGGATACTAGATGATAACAGTATGACTACCCATTGCTGAGATGAAAGTCTAGTCTTGTAATATATAGGAAATGGCTGCGTTCTTAGAAGACGCTGAAGAGTTTGGAGAAGGGGCCTGATATATGAGATACATATATGAATGTTCATTTCACTGCTCTTTCAAGTTCTCTGGATGTTTTCAAATTTTCAAAATGAAAGGTTAGCGGGGCTGGCTCACGCCTGTTATCCCAGCACTTTGGGAGGCTGAGGCAGGAGGATCACTTGAGCCTCAGGAGTTCAAGACCAGCCCTGGGCAACATGGCACGACCCCCGTCTCTAAAAAAATTAAAAATGTAGGGCAGGGTGTGGTGGCTCACACCTGTAATCCCAGCACTTTGGGAGGCCGACGCAGGCAGATCACAAGGTCAGGAGATCGAGACCATCCTGGCTAACATGGTGAAGCCCCGTCTCTACTAAAAATACAAAAAATTTGCCACGGGTGGTGGCAGGCACCTGTAGTCCCAGCTACTCGGGAGGCTGAGGCAGGAGAGTGGCGTGAACCCCAGAGGCGGAGCTTGCAGTGAGCCGAGATCATGCCACTGCACTCCAGCCTGGGCGACAGAGAGACTCCGTCTCAAAAAAAAAAAAAAAAAAATTAAAAATTTAGCCAGTTGCCGGGCACACTGAGTGGCTGACGCCTGTAATCCCAGCACTTTGGGAGGCTGAGGGTGGATCACCAGGTCAGGAGATCGAGACTATCCTGGTTAACACGGTGAAACCCCGTCTCTAATAAAAATACACAAAATCAGTCGGGCGCAGTGGCGGGTGCCTGTGGTCCCAGCTAGTCAGGAGGCTGAGGCAGGAGAATGGCATGAAACCGGGAGGCAGAGCTCGCAATGAGCCAAGATCGCACCACTGCACTCCAGCCTGGGCGACAGAGCCAGACTCCATCTCAAAAAAAAAAAAAAAAAAAAATTTAGCCAGTCATGGTGGTGTATACCTGTGGTCCTAGCTACTTGGGAGGCTGAGGTGGGAAGATTGCTTGATTCCAGGAGGTTGAGGCTGCAGTGCAGTGAGCTGTGACTGCAACATTGCACTCCAGCCTAGGCGACAGCGCCAGCCCGTCTCAAAAAATAAAAAATATAAAATAAGTCATCTATAGCCACCAGGGGGCACTGACAACCTCCCCCAACCTCCTCCCAATCTAGGGCTGTGGGGCTTCCCCTTCCTGGTCTGGTAGCCCAGTACTACCCATGGGGAACCTCCGAAATTTCGGCCTTACCCACAGGGGACTCAGTTCAGCCCTGCTCAACTAATTGAGGCTGGATGATTTAAGCTTTTCTGAGCAGAGCAGGCTCATATTTTTGTTAGATCTCTGAGGCTCGTTTACATTTTATTTCAGGCAGGGGTCATTTTATAGACTTGGAAATCCAGGCTCCTGCCCTCTGCTTTCTGCCCTTCCTGTTCTCTAGCCTCAGGGCTACAAGTGAACCTCTCCTAGAGCCTCCCACACTCCACTCCCTGTTGGCACCCCAGGTAGGGGGATGTGAAGAAAGCCTGAAGCACCACTCCACCCACCTGAATGGCACAGGGCACTGTCCAGCATGCAGTGGCTGGCACACAGTAGGCATCCATGAGCACGAGCTATTACTGTTCTCATTGCTGCTGATTACAACACCAAGCACCGCAGCAAACAGTGACTCACAGTTCTGTTGGGCCCATCACTGACCCATTCTATAGCCGAGGACACTAAGGCTCAGCAAAAAGGTAACCCAGTGGCCGAGTGCAGTGGCTCAGGCCTGTAATCCCAGCACTGTGGGTGGCCGAGGTGGATGATCACCTGAGGTCAGGAGTTCGAGACCAGCCTGATCAATATGGTGAAACCCTCGTCTCTACTAAAATTACAAAAATTAGCTGGACGTGGTGGCATGCGCCTGTAGTCACAGCTACTCAGGAGGCTGAGAGAGGAGAATTGCTTGAACCTGGGAGGCAGAGGTTGCAGTGAGACGAGATCGCGCCACTGCACTCCAGCCTGGGCGACAGAGTGAGACTCTGCCTCAAAAAAAAAAAAAAAAAAAAAAAAATTATCCGGGCATGGTGGCATGCATCTGTGGTCCCAGCTGTTCAGGAGACTGAGGCAGGAGAATCTCTTGAACCCAGGAGGCAGAGGTTGCAGTGAGCTGAGATTGCATCACTACACTCCAGCTTGGGCAACAGAATGAGAATCTGTCTCAAAAAAAAAAAAAGTAACTCAGCCTTGGGCAGCCTCTCCCTGGTAACGATGGCCTAGTTGAGAGCCTTGGACAGTTCGGTGTACCCCCTTAATATAAGCCTGAGGGTTCTCTGAACCTCCTCAGGTAGGGTGGTGTTGTGGTACAGAATGGGGGATTTTAAGCTTAGCCGCTGAGGAGGGGGAGGTGATTCTAGAACATGACCCATCTCTCCCAACCTCCCCGCAAGACACAGTATCTTCCAAACCCCTCACCCCCACCCCGGCTCCCCTGCATCTCCCAATGTCAGCCACCTGGGGAAGGACTCTGACAAAATGGAACGGGAAGTTCCCTGCCCCAGTCCCATCCCATCCAGGCGTTGAGGGGCTTCCTAGCGTTAACCCTCAAGCTCCCAGTTTGGGAGGTGGATGGGGACAGGGTGGGGCCAGATAAGCGAAGACAAAGTGAGAAATCCAGAATTCAACCCCTGCATGTGTGAGAGTGTAACCACCCCCGAGCTGGAACTACGCTTTCCTGCCCTCTGGCATCCACTCCAGGCAGCCCCCATCCTCCCACCCCATCTCTCCCCACTAGGGCGATGTAGTGCCTCCATCACAGATGAGTGTATTTCTCTGCCTGGCCTGGGAGTAGGAGCTGTGTCTAGTTCAGTGAGTGTTCATCCAGCACTTGAAGTTGCTTCAGTGTCTGTTAGCAGAAATTAGGAAATGGCAGTGATTCTGGCCATCTCGAAGGAAAGCATGTAACAACGTCTAGGGCAGAAAAAGTCTGTGATAAATGATCAGAAAAATGGTGTTGTGAGGCCGGATGCGGTGGCTCATGCTTATAATCCCAGCATTTTGGGTGGCCAAGGCAGAAGGATTGCTTGAACCCGGGGGGTCAAAGCTGCAGTGAGCCATGTTCACGCCACTGCACACCAGCCTGAATAAAAGGCAAAGACCCCGTCTCAAAAAAAAAAAAAAGGAAAAGAAAAGAAAAAAAAAGAGTGCGGGAGGGGGAGAATATGGGATTGCGTTTCACTGGTTTTTAGTAGCATGCACGAAATAACAAGAAAACTAATCACTGCTCATCCATTGCCCTGCAGGAGCAGCGGGCAGGTACTGAGTGTCTGGCGATTAGGCTCATTTCATCCCAGTCCAGCCCATGCACGAAACAATCATTTTTCCCTTTGCCAAGTGCAAAGACCGAGTTTTGCACTTGGTGACGTGCTCAGGGTCACGCCAGGTGGAGCCAAGATTTGCTTTAGGCTGAGAGTGTAGGTCTAGAACACAGTGCCAAAGCTCTGAAACAGAAAAGGAACTGATCTCCATCCTGCTCTGTGCCATTTTCCTAGCCTTAGCCCAAATATCACAGCATGAAACAGAAAAAAAATGAGGATTCCAAATTTCAGCTCTCAGGGCGAGCCACACAGGGAGGCCGGAATCTCCAGGTGAGATCTCTCCAAAAGGTTTCAAAGAGGTGGAATTCCAGACAAGTTGGCTTCAGAGAATCTCTCCCTCCCCCCAGATCTCCAGGACAAAAGCTCTGTTAATATGCACCTCTGTTGGGGGTGGGCTGGGTAGGGAGCAGGCGGAGGCTCTACAGCCACCATCCAACATTTTTGACCAGCTTAATTTGGAGCCCGGGGTGGAGGTGCTGCCACGAGACCCACCCAGATCACCTGAGAGCCCAGAGTTGGGGAAGGCGGCAAAGGTGGGGTCCTCGGCCGGGAACACTCCCTTTCTCCCAGGACACAGTTGGCAGCTGCCTGATTTGTTGTTTGTTGGTGGGCCTCCCTCCTCGTGCTGGGCTGAGTGGACAAGGCCCATCAGTCCACCTGGGAGCACGTGAAGCCAGCCTTCTTCAATGTCACAGGAAGTTCTGCGATCTCCCTCGTCCCCAACGCCCCCATCGCGACAGGTCCACCAAGCTGGCTGGCACGAGGCTCCCCAGCAGACCCTCTACATCCTCCCAAGACTCTTCCAGCCCCCACCCCAGCACCAAGGCCTGGAGCCTCCCCTGCTCTCTCCAAGCTGCTGTGAGCTCCTAGCACCCGTCCTGGCAGCCTGCACCCCGACCTCCCTCCAACTCACCACTCGGAGTCCCCACTACACACAGGCAGAGATGCTGGGGGGTTTTCTGAGGACTCCAGGGCCAAAGCCAGCCTCCGCCAGCCTGGGGAAGGGCTCTGGGAAAATGGAACAGGAAGTTCCTTGCCCCAGTCCCATCCCATCCAGGTGATGAGGGGCTTCCTAGAGTTAACCCTTAAGCTCCCAGTTTGGGAGCGGGATGGGAAGAGGGCGGGGCCAGTGACATGAAGACAAAGTGAGAAATCCAGATTTCAATCCCAGCCTGTGTGAGAGTGTAACCACCTCCCAAATCAAGACTGGCCTGGTGCCCCTTGCAGGTCTGCCTTTCTTTCTTTTGGGCTAAGAGCTGCCATTTTTAAATGCCCACAGCGTGCTGGCTTCTTTGCTAGGCTTTTCATTCACGTGACTACTCTTTGCAATGGCCTCCTGTGTGCCAGGCACTGTTACAAAGCAGGGGCTAAGGACACAGAGAGAAACTGAAGGAATGAGGCCCTGCTCTCAGGGGCTTACATTCTAGGGCAAAGGAGCAGCGACGGTGCTAGGAAAAAATGGAAGAGGAGGATGTGATGAGGCAGAGTTTGCTCCATCTACACGGTCACCTAAAGTCCTCCCAAGTCCTGCCAGGTGGCTTTTGTCCCAACTTTACCGATGACGAAGCAAGGGCTCCCCGGGAGGGAAGTGACCTCACCAACAGCGTTTGGGCCCAAACTAATTCCATCCCTGTGCTTAAGGTGCCTTCTTGGGTTGTACCCTTGGCTGCAGCTGGTGCCTTCTTGAGCGTTCTGAGCCCCCCAGGAGCCAGGACCACCTCTCAGGTGTTGGCCGTTCCCCCGGCCTAGACCCCTCGGTGCGTTGGGGCCAGGACCCGCCTGACTGGCTCATCTGACGGGTCTTTGTTTTCCTGCACTTAACACCTGAGCTCATCCTGTTCCTACTTCAGTTGTCTAGTGCTCCCTTCGTACGACGGTGTTTCTCCTTGGTCTGCTCTGCATTCCCCGTGCCCCGAGCCTCGCTCTCCCAGTCGCGAGCTCCTCCCACTCCATGGTTTGTTCAGGGGCGGGGCCAGAAAACCCCACCCCCAGGGAAGTGGGCCGAAGGCCAAGGGGCGGGGCGGGGTTCTGTAGGGACGGAGCGGGCGTGTCCGGGGCGGGGCGGGGTGCTGCAGCGCCGGAGCGGGTGTGGCCTCGGCGGGACCAGGCAGCCATTACAGTCTGGGAAGCGAGAGGCGTGGAGCCTCTCTCATCATGCCCGGTTCATTTTTTTTTTTTTTTTTGTAGAGATGGGGTTTCATCATTTTGGCCATGCTAGTCTTGAACTCCTGAACTCAGGTGATCCACCTGCCTTGGCCTCCCAAAGTGCTCGGATTACAGGCATGAGCCACCGCACTCAGCCTCTTTAATCACCTGAGGTCAGGAGTTCAAGACTAGCCTGGACAACATGGTGAAACCCCATCTCTACTAAAAATTTTTGTTTCTTTTAAAATTGTAATTCTCCCAATTCCACTTATTTTATTTTATTAGAGACAAGGTCTTGCTATATCTCCCAGGCTGGACTCAAACTCCTGGGTTAAAGTGATCCTCCCACCTCGGTCTACCAAGGAGCTGGGACTACAGCTGGGACTCCATGCCATCGAGCGTTCTTTCCCTCTCGTTGCTGAATTATTTTCCTCATTACATCAGTTATTCATTCTGCTATGGGGAGCCAGTCGGCAGTTTTCAGTTCGGGGCTATCTCTAGTGGTTCTCATATGTCTCTGGTGACCATATATGGGACAGCAGTCTGAAGCAGGTGAAGAGCAGAGTGGGAGGTTAGGTTTATCTTTGGGAGGTAAGGACTGCACGTGTGTACTCCGAGGTCTGAGGCCACCGAGGGAGCCTCAGGGACTGGCCTCCGTGCAGAGCTGCTCTCACTGCCCTGGGCATTGGGGACAAGGCCAGGACAAGCAGGACCCCGTGTGTGTTTCCTCGAATGGCTTATGGTCGCTTCAGAAAGATGCTGGGTGTTTGTTGGCGTTCGAGCTGCCAGGGACATCGAATCCGGTTGTCTGCCAGGATGTGCAGGGGGAGTGGCGCTTTTCAGGTGTAGGAACAGTTCTGGAAATAAACGAGGGATGGAAAAAGGAGACAGACTAGGCCCTCCACAGCCCAGCTGCATGTGTCCTTGGCGAAGTCACTTTTCATTTGAAAACCATCACTGCCTCCTCTGTAATGCGTGAACGATGATCCCACCTCCCAGATGTATTGCAGGAGAGGGTTGTAGAAGAGAAGGTTTGCAAAAGCACTGAGACCTTAAAGATAATAAACGTGTATGAATCCGTACCTGACGCTAGGGGGCGCTAAAGAGAGTGTGGTTCCCTACTGGGTTGGGGTCAACTGTGCGGGGCGGGACGGGGAACCTTTGGAGTAGTGTCCTTCAAGAGAAGTGTGGTGCCACCCACAGCCGCAATTTAAAATTTTCTGGTAGCCACCATTAAAGAGGTAAAAGGAAACAGATGCGATTATTATTATTTTTTTTTTTGAGACGGAGTTTCGCTCTTGTTGCCCAGGCTGGAGTGCAATGGCCCGATCTCGGCTCACCACAACCTCCACCTCCTGGGTTCAAACAATTCTCCCACCTCAGCCTCCCGAGTAGCTGGGATTACAGGCGTGCACTACCACACCCGGCTAATTTTGTATTTTTAGTAGAGAAGGGGTTTCTCCATGTTGGTCAGGCTGGTCGCGAACTCCCAACCTCAGTTGATCCGCCCGCCTCGGCCTCCCAAAGCGCCGGGATTACAGGCAGGAGCCACCGCGCCCGGCCAGCGATTAATTTTAATAATACGATTTAGTTAACTCGTTATATCCAAAATATTATTTCAACAAATACAGAAAATTGCTAATGAGAGGCTGCATTCTTTTTTCTCATAAAAGTCTTCAAAATCCAGTGTGCATTTTACAGCGAGAGCACGTCTGAGCTCCGACTCGCCCCATTTAAAGCACTCAATAGCCTTTTGTGGCTTTGGGGCGGTTCTGGGACCTCAGAGTTGCGGTGTTTCCTGCGGGGAAAGACTATTGTGGCTGCTGGAGGGCGGAGGAAGAATAACAATAGGCGGAGTGCAGGGCACTGGGGTGCCTTAGGACCTCGCCTTTCCCCTGGAGAACACAGCTGCTTCCTGAAATGATTAGGAGCCTAAAACCTCTGCAAGGAAGAAGGGGAGATGGGAAGTGAGGAAGGAGCCCCGGGGGACACCGGGGAAGTGAGTAAATGGAGCCGGGGCAGCTTGATTTGCAGCAAATTTATGATTTTAAAGGCCCGGCAAGGTCAGGCACCGTGGCTCACTCTTGTAATCCCAGCGCTTTGAGAGGCCAAGGCAGGCGGATGACCTGAGGCCAGGAGTTCAAGACCAGCCTGGCCAACATGGTGAAACCCCCGTCTCTACTAAAAATACAAAAATTAGCTGGGCGTGGTTGCGGGCGCCTGTCGTCCCAGCTACTCGGGAGGCTGAGGCAGGAGAATTGCTTCAACCCAGGAGGCGGAGATTACAGTGAGCTGAGATCACACCACTGCACTCCAGCCTGGTGACAGAGCGAGACTCCGTCTCAAAAAAAAAGGTCTGCCCAGAAGGTAGGTCACTCCCAGTCAGCAGAATTTTTGTTGATTTGGGATTTGGGAGGGTGAGCACTTAGAACCACAGTCCAGGCCAGTGCAGTGGCTCACACCTCTAATCCCAGCACTTTGGGAGGCTGAGGTGGAAAAATCGCTTGAGCCTAGGAGTTTGAGACCAGCCTGAGCAACACAGTGAGATCCTGTCTCTACAAAAAATTTTAAAATTAGCTGGACATGGTGGTGCGTGCCTGTAGTCCCAGCTACTCAGGAGGCTGAGTCAGGAGGATCACTTGAGCACAGGTGGTTGAGGCTGCAGTGAGCCATGATCCCACCACTGCACTCCAGTCTGGATGACAGAGCCAGACCCTGTCTCAAAAACAAACACACACACACACAAACAAACAAACAAAAAAAAGAACCATGTTCCAGCTGCAAAGACTGAACAGTGCTAGGAAAGTATTTTGGTCCCTATACAGGCCACAAAAAAAGAGAGAGTGTTGAACCTACATCCACCGTTTGTCCTGCAGGTGGTCCCAGCATGGCTTGTTCAGGACCGTCTTGGCCCTGCTCTGAGACCCCTATAAGGAGTGAGGCCCTTCTAACTGGTTATGCATCTTAGTTTTCTTACTGCAAGGTGGTGCCAAAGCATATGATTCTGAATAACTCCCAGCATAAGCCAGGTGCAATGGCTCACATCTGTAGTCCCAGCTCCATGGGAGGCTGAGCCATTGGCTCACTTGAGCCCAGGAGTTGGAGGCCAGACTGAGCAACATATCAAGACTCTGTTTCTAAAAAGAAAAAACAAACCTACAACATAAAATATTTGCATGTCAGTTCCTTCTCAAAGGACCTTGAACTTTCTGCTTTGTGATTCTCTCTGAAAGCTCTATTGCCAGCAGCAATCTTCAAGGTGATTGCTTAAAGAGTGGCAATACATCGGTTTTTAGTATTTACATATTATTGATTCCAGCAAGACCTGCAGAGAGTTCCCTGTTTGGGGCATTCCCCTTTGCAAGTGCAGAATCGTGTACTGCAGGGATAAGCCAGGGCACTGGGCACCCCCAAGACATAATAGAGTTTCCACAGCGCCAACTGCTTGTAGGATGCTCATTTGGGCAATTCTGCTATTACTTAGAAATATACTATTAAGAAGGAAGTAGGATTGGGTACAGTGGCCCACACCTGTAATCCCAGCACTTGGAGAGGCGGAAAAATCACTTGAGCCCAGGAGTTTGAGACCAGCCTGGGCAACATAGTGAGACCTTGTCACTACAAAAATTTTTGAAAAATTAGCTGGGTGGCCGGGCGCGGTGGCTCACGCCTGTAATCCCAGCAGTTTGGGAGGCCAAGGCGGGTGGATCACCTGAGGTCAGGAGTTCAAGACCAGCCTGGCCAACCTGGTGAAACCCCATCTCTACTAAAAATACAAAAATTAGCTGGGCGTGGTGGTGCGTGCCTGTAATCCCAGCTACTTGGGGGGCTGAGGCAGTAGAATCACTTGAACCTGGGAGGCAGAGGTTGCAGTGAGCCGAGATCGTACTACTGCACTCCAGCCTGGGTGACAGAGTGAGACTCCATTTCAAAATAATAATAATAAGAAGAAGAAAATAAATAAATAAAAATAAATAAATGAAAACATGCCCCATCATTAACTTTTTTTTGTTTTGTTCAGCATTCCTGTCCTTCCTGTCACTACTAGATTCTCCAGGCTCATCTCTCACATTTCTTACCAGAGTCCTAGAATTGGCCATTTATCGAAGGAGCCCTGGTTCTCATCCTTAATTGGTTTCTTAAAAAAAAAAAAAAGTATAAAGCATTTACAAAAACAGAATTTTATTTATTTAGAGATGGAGTTTTGCTCTTGTTGCCCAGGCTGGAGTGCAATGGCGTGATCTTGGCTCACTGCAACATCTGCCTCCCGGATTCAAGCGATTCTCCTGCCTCATCCTCCGGAGTAGCTGGGATTACAGGCATGCGCCACGACGCCTGGCTAATTTTGTATTTTTTTTTTTAGTAGAGATGGGGTTTCTCCATGTTGGTCAGGCTGGTCTCAAACTCCTAAACTTAAATGATCTGCCCGCCTTGGCCTCCCAAAGTGCTGGGATTACAGGCATGAGCCACCGTGCCCGGCCACAAAAACACAATTTTTAAAAGAACGAGATAGAAGCATGGAAGTTCTACATTTTTCACACCCAATAGAATGAGAAGAATGTGATAGAGATTCGTGGGAAAGAATGGAGAGGCCAGGCGTGGTGGCTCACGCCTGTAACTACAGGCATGCATCTGTAGTTCCAGCTACTGGGGAGGCCAAGGCTCGAGAATCACTTGAAACCAGGAGGCAGAGGTTGCAGTAGGCCAAGCTCGCACCACTGCTCTCCAGCCTGGGCGACAGAGTAAGACTCTGTCTCAAAACAAACAAACAAACAAATACCCATCTCTACTAATACAAAAATTAGCAGGCGTGTTGGCATTTGCCTGTAGTCCCAGCTACTGGTGGGCTTAGGCAGAAGGATCACCTGAGCCTGGGAGGTCAAGGCTGCCATGGGCTGTAATCATGCCACTGCACTTCAGCCTGTCTCAAAACAAACAAACAGGCCAGACGTGGTGGCTCACGCTTGTAATCCCAGCATTTTGGGAGGCCAAGGCGGCCAGATCACGAGGTCAGGAGATCGAGACCATCCTGGCCAACATGGTGAAATCACATCTCTTCTAAAAATACAAAAATTATCCGGGTGTGGTGGCGCGTGCCTGTAGTCCCAGCTACTCGAGAGGCTGAGGCAGGAGAATCGCTTGAACCCGGGAGGCGGAGGCTGCAGTGAGCCGAGATTGGGCACTACACTCCAGCCTGGGCGACAGACCAAGACTCCGTCTCGAAAACAAAACAAAACAAAACAAAACAAAACAAAACAAAAGAAGCACCTGGTGTTGTTGCCTAGGGATGCTCCTCCTGTCCTCCCGGGGTTTGTTCAAGACGGGAATAGGCTGTTTTTCCCAACTGTGAGAGGCAGGCTGCCCAGGCTGAGATTTGTGAGCCAGGTTTAGGCCAGGAGCCTGGGGCTGAGGACACTCCTGCGGGAGCGTGAGGATAGCCTCCCTTCCCGCCCCATTTGCAAGCTCAGATGTCTGTTCATTCACTAGAAAGCCACCAAGGCTCCATGGTAGTAGCTGTTGGGGTGGTTCCTGCTACTGCAAGGCAAGGGTGTCAAGACGTGGGTGGTGAGCAGAAGCCTGGTTAAGGAAATTGTAACAGACCCATACAAGAGAATGCTACCTAGTTTAAAAAAAAAAAAAAGAGCAAGGCAACGCTGCATTTTTTTTTCTATTTTTCTCCTTTTCTCTGTGTGTTTTATTTTGAACAATCCCTAAGATATATGTCACCCAAACAGAGGGGGCAAAACCCAGGTAGACCATATAGTATAGTCCCATTTTTTAAACAAAACCAAACACCCAAAGCAGGGGAGTGTGAGGCCAACCCTCGGCCGGGGAGGCTGGACCCGGGCGCCCGGGCGGGGGTTGGCGCCTCATGGATCGGGATCCTCGCCCGGGAGGGTGGACTCTCCCTTCATTAAGACCCCCGGGTCCCAGGCATGGAGGAGGCCTCGGCGCTTCCCCGTGGAGGCCCTCGACCAGGCAGTCTCAGTTTCCCCACGGGTGAAAGCCGACTCGAGGGTGGGGTGCCCTCGCCCCGCCTGCTCCTCACGGCGATTGCCCCCGCGCCCCGGGCTGGACAGGTGGGGGGCCCCGAAAAGGCCCGGCAAGCCGGAAGTTGCAATGGGGCAGCCGGACGCAAAACGCGGGGACACCGGCCGGGGTCGGCCAACCTAGGGTGAGCTGCCGATCGGGGACGCGAACGGGAGCGCGCAGGTGAGGGCGGTGGGGCGGGGTGGGGCGGGGGCGGGGCCACGGGGCTGCGGCCAATCACCGGCGCCTCCCGTGGACGGGGCGGGGCCGTTGCTTGGGCGACAGGCTCCGGCGTCTGCGTTCTGTGAACCGAGCCGCTGGGCTGTGCGGACAGGTTCGCGTGGGGCTCCTGGGCCTCCCGCAGCCGCGTAGGTTTCGGGAACCGGGTCGCCTCCCCGCCTCCGGATTCTCACGCGCTGGTGTCCGGTGGCCCTGGGAAATCTTTTCTTTTAACAATGTGTATTCCCTGGGTCCTACCTATCTAACACTTCTGCTGGTTTCTTTTTCTTCTCTTTTAGAGTTCAATATTTGCTCTGCTCTTTTTTGTTGTTTGTTTGTTTGAGACGGAGTCTCACACTGTCGCCCTGGCTGGAGTACAGTGGCGCGATCTCGGCTCACTGCAACCTCCGCCTCCCGGGTTCAAGCGATTCTCCTGCCTCAGCCTCCCAAGTAGCTAGGATTGCAGGCGCCCGCCAGAACGCCCAGCTAATTTTTGTATTTTTAGTAGAGATGGAGTTTCACTATGTTGGCCAGGCTGGTCTCAAACTCCTGACCTCGTGATCCGCCCGCCGCGGCCTCCCAAAGTGCTGGGATTACAGGTGTGAGCCACCGCGCCGACCTGCTCTGTTCTTTATTATTCTTATTTTTCTTTACCTTGCTCAGTTCCCTTGTTTTCCCCTATCGTGGTCTCCTTCCTTCCTAAGGTTGGCTACATCTCCCTGTCTCCAACCTGGCTTAGCCACCTTAATTAGCACCAATTATTTTGTTCTTATTTCAGATGGGTCTTTTTTTCCCTAGTTTTTATTATTCTTTAAGTCTTGACTTAACTGTCAGGTCGATCTCTGAGAGCAGATCATGATTTATTTACTAAAGGAGGAGTCCTCTCCTTACTCAGGGTCAGTGAAGCCGCCAGCTACAGGAGTTGGCATTTATTGAGTATTTACCATGCTCGAAGCTCTGCTAAGCGGCTTTGTGCATTATAGTCAATTCTTTCTTTCCTTTCTTTTTTTTTTTTTTTTTTTTTGAGACGGAGTTTAGCTCTTGTTGTTCAGGCTGGAGTGCAATAAATGGCACCATCTCGGCTCACCACAACCTCCGTCTCCTGGGTTCAAGCAATTCTCCTGCCTCAGCCTCCCGAGTAACTGGGATTACAGGCATGCACCACCATGCCCGGCTAATGTTTGTATTTTTAGTAGAGACGCGGTTTCTCCATTTTGGTCAGGCTGGTCTCAAACTCCTGACCTCAGGTGATCCGCCTGCCTCGGCCTCCCAAAGTGCTGGGATTACAGGCGTGAGCCACTGTGCCTGGCCCCAATTACAGTCAATTCTTTTTTTTTTTTTTTTTTTTGAGATGGAGTTTCACTCTTGTTGCCCAGGCTGGAGTGCAATGGCGTGATCTCGGCTCACCGCAACCTCTGCCTCCCAGGTTCAAGCGATTCTCTTGCCTCAGCCTCCCTAGTAGCTGGGATTACAGGCATGTGCCACCACGCCCGGCTAATTTTGTATTTTTAGCAGAGATGGGGTTTCTCCATGTTGGTCAGGCTGGTCTCGAACTCCCTACCTCAGGTGATCCGCCAGCCTTGACCTCCCAAAGTGCTGGGATTACAGGCATGAGCCACCGCGCCCGGCCTATAGTCAGTTATTGAGAGGTAAGTACGTCCCTACACAGATGACCTGTGAGTTGAATGCAGACAGCAGGTGTGTTCTGCTAGACTTGTATGGAATTCTTTTTTTTTTTTTTTTTTTTTTTTGAGGCGGAGTCTGGCTCCGTTCCCCAGGCTAGAGTGCAGTGACGGTATCTCGGCTCACTGCAAGCTCCCCTTCCCGGGTTCACACCATTCTCCTGCCTCATCCTCCGGAGTAGCTGGGACTACAGGCGCCTGCCACCACGCCCGGCTAATTTTTTTTTGTATTTTTAGTAGAGACCGGGTTTCACAGTGTTAGCCAGGATGGTCTCTATCTCCTGACCTCGTGATCTGCCCGTCTCCGCCTCCCAAAGTGCTGGGATTACAGGCGTGAGCCACCGCGCCCGGCTGGAATTCTTAAATTTTAGAACTTTGTCATCAATTTAAAAGTCAGGAGGTCACAGAGGAATCAAATTGTTTTTTTGGCTTCTCTTCAAGGATTTCTCAAAGGCCTCTGAAGTTCCTTCTCCCTCCCGTCTTACTCCCAAGCCATTGGTCCCGTATGTAAGCTGGTGGCTGGAGGCATTTAAATTTTTTGTTTTTAAATAGAGTTGGGGGCCGGGCGCAGTGGCTCAAGCCTGTAATCCCAGCACTTTGGGAGGCCGAGGTGGGTGGATCACGAGGTCAAGAGATCGAGACCAGGAGTTTGAGACCAGCCTGGCCAACATAGTGAAACTCCATCTCTACTAAAAATACAAAAATTAGCTGGGCGTTGTGGCGGGCGCCTGTAGTCCCAGCTACTCAGGAGGCTGAGCCAGGAGAATGGCGTGAACCCGGGAGGCGGAGCTTGCAGTGAGCTGAGATTGTGCCACTGCACTCCAGCCTGGGCGACAGAGCAAGACTCCGTCTCAAAACAAACAAATAAATAAATAGAGTTGGGGTCTCATTATGTTGCTGAGGCTGGTCTGGAACTCCTGGGCTCAAGCCATCAGCTCACCTTGGCCTCCCAAAGTGCTGGGATTAGAGGCACGAGGCACTGCACCCAGCCCCGTTTAAGTTTTTAATGTCTGCTCTACTTACTGACTCACCCTGCCCTGACGCCTTTCGGAGCTCTTTTAGGGGTTGCTATTGCCACATGGCAACTGTGGTAACCCTCTCTCCTAGACCTGCCTAGATCCAAAAGCCAGCCCTGGAAGGAATACCTCTCATTCTCAAGAAGAAGTTAATGTCTGCCTTATAGTAGATGTCCAATAAATCTTCTTTGAACAATTAAATAGATGCTCAGACTTCATTTGACCCAATTTAGGTGATCCTATAGAGGGATCCAAACCTTTGGACTCCCCCAGTATCCCTGAAGTGGCCCCTTTTGCTGGTAGAGAAACTTTTGCCCAAGAGTCGGGACACATCGACACATCCACTTTTGGGGGGCTTGATGCACTCCTGGGATTGTGTGGGGTGAAAGGGTCCCTTTCAGGAGTGAATTCCCTGACCCTGGACACTCAGCTCTCCTCCTGGTTGGCAGAGTGAAGAGTGTCATGATTTCCAGGACCCCTCCCCACTTCAGCTTTCAGTTCATCACTCACTCTGGCTTGAAAACAGTACTGACTTGTTAAGTTGCATGTCTCTCTTCGCCTTGAGGCTTAAAACACCTAGAAGCCGGGCGTGGTGTCTCGCACCTGTGGTCCCAGCTACTGAGCAGGCTGAGGTGGGAGACTTGCTTGAAGCCAGGAGCCCGAGACCAGCCTGGGTGATATAGCGAGACCACATCTCTAAAAAATCAAAAACAAAAACAGAACACCTGGCCAGGCACAGTGGCTCAGCCTATAATCCCAGCATTCTGGGAGGCAGAGGTGGGTGGATTGCTTGAACCCAGGAGTTCAAGACCAGCCTGGCCAACATGATGAAACCCTGTCTCTACTAAAAATACAAAAATTAGCTGGCCGCGGTGGCACACTCCTGTAATCCCAGCTACCTGGGAGGCTGAGACAGAAGAATCGTTTGAACCCAGGAGGTGGGGGTTGGAATGAGCCGAAATGGTGCCATTGCACTTCAGCCTGGATGACAGAGCGAGACTCTGTCTCAGAAAAACAAAAACAAAACAAAACAACAACAAAATCCCAAAACCAGAACACCTGGAAAACACCAGACACAAATCCCAGGAGTAATTTTCCTTTCATCAAATTGACAATAGCATCAATCAGAATCCCAGGACTCCTAAAACTTGTTTAACTCCAAAAGCAGAGCTGCAAACTCAAATGCTACAGGGGCCAAGCAGGCACTGTGGCCACCTAGAAAGTGGACCCTGAAGGCGGGGAAGGTGGGTCCAGCATCGGTAAATGTTCTATTTTTTTTTTAAAGAATCAATTTTATAGGCTGGGCGCGGTGGCTCACGCCTGTAATCCCAACATTTTAGGAGGCTGAGGTGGGCGGATCACCTGAGGTCAGGAGTTCCAAACCAGCCTGACCAACATGGAGAAGGCCCGTCTCTACTAAAAACACAAAATTAGCCAGGTGTGGTGGCACATGCCTGTAATCCCAGGTAATCAGGAGGCTGAGGCAGTAGAATCGCTCGAACCCAGGAGGCGGAGGTTGGGGTGAGCTGAGATTGTGCCATTGCACTCCAGCATGGGCAAGAAGAGCGAAACTCCATCTAAAAAAATAAAAGAATCAGTTTTATGAGTGTCAATTTTTAAATGTTAGAAACTAAGTTAAAAAAAAAAATTAGCTGGGCGCAGTGGCTCACGCCTGTAATCCCAGCACTTTGGGAGGCCGAGGCAGGTGGATCACTCAAGGTCAGGAGTTCGAGACCCGACTAGCCAACACGGTGAAACCCCGTCTCTACTGAAAATACAAAAATTAGCCCGGCATGGTGATGGGCACCTGTAATCTCAAATACTTGGGAAGCTGAGGCAGGAGAATCACTTGAACCAGGGAGGTGGAGGTTGCAGTGAGCCAAGATCACGCCATTGCACTCCAGTCTGGGCCACAGAGTAAGACTTGATTTCAAAAAAAAAAAAAAAAAAAAAAAATTAAACCCTCTGGGCATGATGGCTCACACCTGTAATCCCAGCACTTTGGGAGGTGGGAGGATTGCTTGAGATCAGGAGTTCAAGACCAGCCTGGGTAACAAAGCAGGACCCCCATCTCTACAAAAAAATTTAAAAAATTAGCCAGGCATGGTGGCATGTGCCTGTGGCCCCAGCTACTTGGGAGGTTGAGGTGAATTGCTTTGAGTCCAGGAGGTTGAGGGTACAGTGAGCTATGATCGTGCCACTGCACTTCAGCCTGGGTAACAGAGCAAGACCCTGTCTCAAATAAATAAATAAATAAACAAACAAACCCTTAAAAGCCCACACAACATATCACGAGCTGGTACAGGGGCAGCTGCACCTGTCTTACTGTGTGAAGCTGTGCACCTCAGGGGGTTCTGGGGAGCCAAAGACAGCGGCATGGGGACGTTTCCCAGGGAAACTTCCTGGAATCTGATTCCAGGACTGGGCCCCTGGCCCTTTTCCTGACACCCAGCCCCCATGCCTGCCCAGGAGAAATGGTTCCTTCCCCCAGAAAGTAAAGCACAGTCTCTGTCCTCTCCGTTTGAGGCCTTACTTCTCAGGGTCTAAAGGGAAATGGTGCCTGAGCGGCAGAATCTGCAGCTGCCAGGCGTGTTTGAGAACTTAGGACCCCATTTATAGCTGGATCACACCCTCTACCCCCAAGCTGAAATGGGCCTGGAAGAATCAGATTAACCAACTTCTTCCCAAGGTGTGGGGCATCCGGATTGGGGGGAGTTCCCAGCCTGTTTCCCAAGTTCACTCTTAGGGAGAGAGTTCTGTGCCAGTCTTGGGGGGACCCAGAGGGCCCTTGACTAGGAGTCCCTAAATGAATTCAGGGTCCCTCAGGAGACAATAACCTTCAGAAACCCCGAGTGCTAAAATAAATGGTCCTGCCCTCTCCACCCTGCAAAATGCCCTTCTTTGTACCTGTGAGGACAACTGCAGTGCTCGCTTTGAAATTTCAAATAACACAATCTTTCCACAAAATGCATCTTCCATTTTTCTGTTTTGGTGGCTCTGCCTTGCTGGCATCATGAACGCGTCCTGGGTAAAGCCATCCTCATGAGCTCGCATTGCGGCTCTGGGAGTCACCTCCCGGCCAAGAGCAGGTGCAACCCAGGCTCGAGACTCCACACCCGGAACCCTCAAAACCGGGAACGCTGTAGGGCTACGGCTGCATGGGGAATGGGATCTGGGAGGGACTTCCTGTCGTCCCTAATCCCAGTCTCCACCCGACTCCCCCGCCCGCCCCGTGCAGGCTGTGGAGACTCCCTTCCCGGGGGAGGGGGCCCCCGCTGCCGCAGGTGCCCCCTCTGCCTCCACCCCGGTGAGAAGGGGGTGCTGGGGAGGGCATCTGGATCCCGAAACCGGCGCAGATGATCAGCTTGCAGGAGGGGATGGGGTCAAAGGTGGAAGGCTTCAAGCTGGCAGGACAGAAGGGGGCCAGGACCGGGTTTGGGAAGGAGAAGGACATTGTCTGCCAGGACCGAGAGCAGGATGGGCATCCCAGGCCTGGGGCAGGTGGTTGCAGCTGCAGGGGGGCTGCTGAGAGCGGGCAGGTTGATTTCTGAATTCCTGGGGGGGCTGGGAGTCAGGTAGGGACACAGGGTGTATGTCCTGGGGTCGGGGGACCGCAGGTCCTGGATTACCCTGGCCTTGACGGGCGGGGCCCCACCAGCACCTGTTTTGCAGGATCTCTGCAGAACTTTCGGCTCCTGATGACAGGAAATAGCGATTCCAATTTAGCCTCGGCTTTCCCTGAGCCGGTTACACTGAGATGCGAGGCTCTTGCTTCAGCGATGAAGGGGACAATACAAAATAGCATTCTTTCAAAAATAGGACCCAGAAAACATCACAGAGAGTGGGACCATCGGATAGGATCTGGGAGACTTTCTTTCCGATTGGGACCAGGGAGCGCTGGTCCTCGTGGGGATTTTCAGGGCTCTTTGGGGGTGTCCAGGAAGCGAGGGCTGGTTTCTGTCTGCTCTTCTAGGCTGCTGGCCAGAAGCTGGAGGGGGCTTGGCCAAAAAGAGGGAGAAACAACTCAGCTGTTCTTTCTAGCTCTGAAATAGAAAATGTCTGCAGACGGCGGAGGCATCCAGGACACCCAGGACAAGGAGACACCCCTGGAGGTACAGATGGGGCTGGCTGAGGGAGGTGTGCGATAGAAGAGGCTGGTGCGGAGGAGATTTTCAAGGCACAGAGTCTGGACCCCTGGAAGAGTTAGACTCACTGGGGTGGGGAGATCAAAGAGAAGGTGGCATGCTGGGTAGTACCCTCTGTCTGGAATTTACAGCATAACAGTTTTGCTTTGCTGGTGAATTCTCTAGTCAGTGGCCACAGGAGATGGAAGAGGTCTGGGTGAGGGTCCTATCAGTGAGGTTTTCTTTCTGAGCAGCGCTCAGAGCACACAGGAAAACCTGTTCTCCTTCCCTGTGCTTCTCCACCTGGAACCACAGCTTCTCATCTCTGTGGGTCTGAGCTCCCGGTCCTTTCTCCTTCCTGTACCTGCTACCCGTGTGTGTGTGCGTGCATGGTTGAGTGTGTGTGTAATTACTATTTGTGGGGGACCTGGGTCTCCAGGCTTGGAGTTGGAGGAGTATGAGTCAGCGACAGGCCAGGGGCCAGTCCCTGGCCTCTGGGAACCAGATGTGTCATCTGTAAAATGCAGACCACATGGCTGCCATTCCCACCTGTCTCGCAGGGTCACTGGGAGGCTCTAAGGATAATAGGCATGAGACGCCATCATCTATGGTTTTCATGCCATAGAAGCACAAAGAATTGTTAGCATGGTTCAGTTTCCCATCCACTTCCCGTGTGCCTTGAACACCTTGGGCATGTCAGTAGAGCCCCACATGTTGGCATTCTCTGCTGGCACTGGCTTCTGTCTGGTGCGCACGGCGGCGGGGCGGGGGGGAATAATGACCAGCGCCACCCTGTCTTTATCCAGGACTTTCCTGAGCTGGCAGCTCCTTCTCCATCATTATCTGTGTGCACCTCATGACCATTCTGTGCAGGGGCACAGCAGCTGCGTCCTGAAGGCTGCCTGGTTGGGGAGGGGTGTTGCTGGGTCTGGCACCCAGGCACCCTGACTCCTGGCCTGAGGTTCTTTCCCTTCAAGACCCAAACACAGACAGGGCGTGGAGGAAGGAGTGTGAGACCCCAGCAGAAGTCCAGCCAGTTCCTGTGCTGTGGATGAGGCCCCACCAGGGCCCTCCCTGACTTTCCCAAAGCTTTTGAGCTATGTGGTCACGGGGCGTTGTCTCATCCCCAGCCATGGTGTGTTAGTCTCCCGTGGCTGCTGTAACAAGTTTCCACTCTCTGGGGGGCTGAAAACAACCAGAATTGACTCTCTCACAGTCCTGGAGGCCTGCAGTCCAATCTAGGTGTCAGCAGGGTCACACTCCTTTTGAAAGCTCTAGACTAAGAGGACCCTCCCTTGCCTCTTCCAACTCCTTGGGGGCTCCTGGTGTCCTTGGTGTGGGCATCCCTCCAGTCTCTGCTTCCTTCTCTGTGTCTCTGTGTCCTCTCCTATTCTTATAAGGACATAAGTCATTATTAGATTTTAGGCTCACTCTAAATCCACGATGATTTAATCTCAAGATCTTTAACTTACCTGTATAAAGACCCTTTTCCCCAATAAGGTCCCATTCTGAGGTTCAGGGAGGACACGGATTCTTAGAGGACACTATTCAAGCCACTACACTTGGTTTCTTCATACACTAATAGACAGCAGTCTACACTGCTGAGGTCAGTGTGAGGCTGGAGCTGAGAAGGGGTAGCTGCCCTTGGGCACCACGCCCACCGGCACTGCGGAGGCGGCTTGGTGAATATTCCTCCTCTTGCCGCCCGTCCTTGCTGGGGTGAGCTGGATGAAGGCAGCAAGGACAGTCCTTCAAGCTGTGTCTTGCATGTTGGTGTCCGACCCTGCCGGAGCGCCCTGGCATGTAGCCCTGGGTGTCTCTCCCACTCATCTGGGTGCTGAGGGGGCTGTCCTTTCTAGGTTCCAGATCGTGGACTTCCTCATCAGGAAATGCCTTCTAAGCTGGGGGAGGCGGTACCTTCAGGGGACGCTCAGGAGTCGTTGCACATTAAGGTGGAGCCAGAAGAGCCACACTCCGAGGGGGCATCGCAGGACGATGGGGCTCAAGGTGCATGGGGCTGGGAACCCCTAAGTCATGGCTCTAAGGAGAAAGCTCTCTTCCTGCCTGGCGGAGGTAGGAGAGGGACGGGGAAGAGGCGCTTTCCCAGGGAGGCAGCTGTGGGGAGGTGGAGGCTTGGCCCAGGTCCAGGTGGGGCTGAGGGTCTCTATGCCAGCAGGGGACGCTATCCCCCCATGGCCCACAGCCCCCTGGCAGCGTCAGAGCCATCCGACCCTGTCCTTGGGTCGGGCCAGGGGTGGAGTTTGAGGCAGCTGAAGTAGCAGCAGGTCCAGCAGGATGAGCTGGTCACCGTGAGGACCTCTCTCCTCCCACAGCCCTCCCCTCCCCCCGGATCCCCGTGCTTTCCCGAGAGGGGAGGACCAGAGACCGGCAGATGGCTGCAGCGCTCCTCACTGCCTGGTCCCAGGTGAGTGGCCCTTCCCCGGCCCCTGCATGGTACTCAGCCCTTCCTGCATCTGCTGGTTCTGTGTGAAAGCCAGGACCCCGCTGGCCCCACTTGCAGCCAAGCCTGAAGCCTGGGGCTCTTGCTAGTGTTGCTGGAATTGTCCAGGCTCAAGGCCCATGGTCAGGCCTGGGCCAAAGCTGGAGGAGAAGCAGCAGGAATTAGAGACACAGGGCCTCTCGCTGGGAGCCGTTGGGAACCGTCCTCCGAGGTCTCAGCTGAGGATGGGGGCTGCATGGACATCCTAAGTCTTAACTGTGGTCCCTGAAAATACCTCTTGGTCTTTGTTCTTTCTCAGCTCCCCAGAAGGCCTTGGGTGGCTCACCCGCTTCCCCATCAGATGGAAGTGGCAGGCCTCACTCGAGACAGTGGGTTGGGAGTCCGGGGTCTCACCACACATCTCATGCCATGGTGTCCCTCCACCATGTCCATGTCATGTCCTGGAGAGTGGATGTTTCACATTGTTTCAGATGCCAGTGACTTTCGAGGATGTGGCCTTGTACCTCTCCCGGGAGGAGTGGGGACGGCTGGATCACACGCAGCAGAACTTCTACAGGGATGTCCTGCAGAAGAAAAACGGGCTGTCACTGGGTAAGCACTCGCCTGGAGGGGGGACTGGGGTGTTAGGGAGGAGTCCTGCTCTGCCGTCTCCTCTTTCCTCCCTTCCCTCCCTCTCCCTTCCACCCTTCTCCTTGTCCCTTGAGACAGCACTGTTCTATGGAAACTTCTGTAATGATGGAAATGTTCTGTGTGTGCTAGGACGGGAGCCACAAGCCATGTGTGGCTACTGAGCACTTGAAATGTGGGTAGAGCCCTTGAGTTTTTAATTTTACTTGGTTTTGTTTTGTTTTGAGACGGAGTCTCGCTCTGTCACCCAGGCTGGAACGCAGTGGTACAATCTCGGCTCACTGCAAGCTCCGCCTCCCGGGTTCACGCCATTCTCCTGCCTCAGCCTCCCAAGTGGCTGGGACTACAGGCGCCCACCACCACGCCTGGCTAATTTTTTGTATTTTTAGTAGAGATGGGGTTTCACTGTGTTAGCCAGGATGGTCTCGATCTCCTGAACTCGTGATCCACCCGCCTTGGCCTCCCAAAGTGCTGGGATTACAGGCATGAGCCACCACGCCTGGCCAATTGTACTTGGTTTTAATCAGCTCAAATGAGAGTTTAAATAGCTGCATATGGCTAGCGGCTACTGTACTGGACGCTGCCCCAGGAAGTCCGCTTTTCCTGGGTTCATCCGCAGGGCTCACTCCTATAGCTCCATCTTCCTTTCCAAGCCCCAACTTCAGAGGTGTCTGAGCAGCAAGCTTGGCTTCGGGGCCTGAGGGCTGCTTGCCCTGGAGAGAGATGGCATAAACTGAACTCCCCAGGCCCCACAGACCCTGAGGTGTCCCATCTGCTTTGAGGAGCAGGTGCTTGTCTCCGAGGGGCCTTGGTTCCCTTTGTTTCTTGGATGTTAAGTATTTAAGTCCCAGAGCTTTTTTTTTTTTTTCTGAAACACAGCCTTGCTCTGTCACCCAGGCTGGAGTGCAGTGGCACCATCACGACTCATGCAGCCTCGACTTCCTGGGTTCAAGTGATCCTCCTGCCACAGCCTCCTGAGTAGCTGGGGCTACAGGTACCACCATGCCCAGCTATTTTTTTCTTTTTCTTTTCTTTTTTTTGGTAGAAATGGGATCTCGCTATGTTGCCCAGGTTGGTCTTGAGCTCCTGGGCTCAAGCCATCCTCCTGCTTTGGCCTCCCAAAGTGTTGGGATTATAGGTGTGAGCCACTGTACTCAGCCATCCCAGAGCTTTTGACTCCTCAATTCCAGACTTTAGTTTTCATACGGAAAAATCAGTATCCATTTATTCATTTATTCATTCATTCAGTTGACGCTAGCTTTTTTTTTTTTCTGAGACGGAGTCTTGCTCTGTCACCCAGGCTGGAGTGTAGTGGCGTGATCTCAGCTCACTGCAACCTCTGCCTCCTGGGTTCAAGTGATTCTGCTGCTTCAGCCTCCCAAATAGCTGGGGCTACAGGTGCCCACCACCATGCCCGGCTTTTTTTTTTTTTTTTTTTTTTTTTTTGTATTTTTAGTAGAGATGGGGTTTCACCATGTTGGCCAGGATGGTCTCGATCTCCTGACCTCGTGATCCGCCGACCTTGGCCTCCCAAAGTGCTGGAGGCATGAGCCACTGCGCCTGGCCAACACCCAGCTAGCACACTTGCTAGTCCAGGCAGAATCCAGGACTCAGCATTCCAGGTGGTGGCATCACGGTGGTCCCAAGGCCCCGCTGGCTGGCACCAGGGATGCTCACCCCTTAATTAGCTCAGGCTGCTCACCGCTCTTATGGTTCCCCAGTGCCTGGGCCAGCAAGCCCAGGCAAGTCCTGAGGGATCAGAAGGAACTCAGCACCCATTTTCAGCACCACGGCAGGCCTCGCAGACGCCTCAAGCCACCCGGTTGGTCCAACACATTCCTTTCCTCCCACGGGTGGTGGAAGCCAGGGCCCCCTCTGCGCTCTTACTGACTTGACCAAAATTCCTGGGGCCACACCCCCCCAAGACTTGACAAATGGGATGACCTTAGTCGTTGGAGATCCTGGCCCTCCTGTCCCAGGTCCTCCCATTTGGAGGGCCACTACCCTCACCCCTCCAGGTGTGGGTGTAGGAGCGGGATACCCGTCCCATGGGCGTTGATGTAGGGTGTTGCCCACTTCTGTCCCTTAAACTCCGTTGCTCTTTCAGGGAAACACCAGACAGGCCTACTCAGCTCTGGCAGCCCCCAGGCAGGGGGCGGACCCCCGACCCAGGGGGACTTCTTGAAACTGCTTTATTTTACCCCCTGTTTCCAGAGCCTCACCCCCTACTTGGGCCCATCAGTTTTGGGGAGATGCTGTCTGCAGCCGGGCAGCGCCAGAAGGCCTGTGACAGCACAGCATCTCTTTCTGGGCAGGCTTTCCCTTCAGCAGGCCTTTCTGGGCCCCTCAAGCGCACGGCAAGGGTGAGGCCTCAGGCTCCAGCCGGCAGGCAGGAGATGAGAAGGAGTGGAGAGGCGCGTGCACAGGTGAGGGACGGGCGCGCGCCTTTGTCTGCGGGAGTGGGGCGCAGACGCCGGCCTTCTGGCTGTTGTCTGTGGGAGTGGGGCAGGGCCACCAGACCCCCTCCTGGGCGGTTTGCGCCCAGGACGGCCCTTGCGCTTTCTGGTCTCTGAGAATCCAGCCACCACCCTTAGCTCTGCCTTCTCCACCCTCCTGGGGTCCTTAGGGAAGCTCGTCCCTAGCTGGAAACGACTTTCTTTTTCCAGGAGCCGTCGAGGTGGGGCAGAGGGTGCAGACCTCATCCGTGGCAGCCCTTGGGAATGTGAAGCCCTTCAGAACCAGGGCAGGGAGAGTCCAGTGGGGCGTCCCGCAGTGCGCGCAGGAAGCAGCCTGCGGCCGGAGCTCAGGGCCGGCCAAAGACTCCGGGCAGCCGGCTGACCCAGATCGCACCCCGGATGCAGCTCCGCCAGACCCCAGTCCCACGGAGCCCCAGGAGTGCCGCGTCCCGGAGAAGCCCAACGAGGAGGAGAAGGGCGCCCCGGAGAGTGGCGAGGAGGGCCTGGCCCCTGACAGTGAGGTGGGCAGGAAGAGCTACCGGTGCGAGCAGTGCGGCAAGGGCTTCAGCTGGCACTCGCACCTGGTGACGCACCGGCGCACGCACACGGGCGAGAAGCCCTACGCCTGCACTGACTGCGGGAAGCGCTTTGGCCGCAGCTCGCACCTCATCCAGCACCAGATCATCCACACGGGCGAGAAGCCCTACACCTGCCCCGCCTGCCGGAAGAGCTTCAGCCACCACTCCACGCTGATTCAGCACCAGCGCATCCACACCGGAGAGAAGCCCTACGTGTGCGACCGCTGCGCCAAGCGCTTCACCCGCCGCTCGGACTTGGTCACCCACCAGGGCACCCACACGGGCGCCAAGCCGCACAAGTGCCCCATCTGCGCCAAGTGCTTCACGCAGAGCTCGGCGCTAGTCACCCACCAGCGCACCCACACTGGGGTCAAGCCCTACCCGTGCCCCGAGTGCGGCAAGTGCTTCAGCCAGCGTTCCAACCTCATCGCGCACAACCGCACACACACGGGCGAGAAGCCCTACCACTGCCTCGACTGCGGCAAGAGCTTCAGCCACAGCTCGCACCTCACCGCGCACCAGCGCACCCACCGTGGCGTGCGGCCCTACGCCTGCCCGCTGTGCGGCAAGAGCTTCAGCCGGCGCTCCAACCTGCACCGGCACGAGAAGATCCACACCACCGGGCCCAAGGCCCTGGCCATGCTGATGCTGGGGGCGGCGGCAGCGGGGGCTCTGGCCACACCCCCACCCGCTCCCACCTAGGAGGCCAGGAGAGGGGGATCGGGGCGCCCAGGGCCACTGGAACAGCCCCACTGGAGTCAAGGCTCCGAGGGAGGAGAGAGGGGCTCGGGAAGGGAGCTGGGGCGGTGAGGGCATGGGGTGAGGCATGGCAATGGGGGAGGGCGAGGGCGAGAAAGGGCAGGCACTCTGCGAATTAAAGGCCTTGGACTTGAAGCGCCCGCCTACACAGCTTTGTCTCCTGGTGCCCTGGCGCTGATTCCCCGAGCGTGGGGGGAGCTCCTGGGCTAATCCCCTGTCCTCATTGAGGCATCCCCGCATCTCCACTCTTGGCTTGGGTCTCCACCAGGGTTGGGGTCCCTTTTGCCAAAGGCCCATTCCAAAGCGTTGCACACATTGGCAAGCAAAGGCTTCAAGTACAGAGAGGTTTCCAGGGCTGAAACCAGTCAGCCGCTCCTGGACCTGGGGACCCCTTGCCGGCCGTCTGCTGCTGACGCCACTTGTCCCAAGGGCACTGCTTACTGAGCCCGCACTCTCCCTCGGCTCTTCTCTTTGGAAGCCAGGAGCAGGCAGAACTGGTCCGGCAATTCCTGCCTGCCCCATCTCCCACTCAGGCATTGGTGGCTGAGTTTTGTGACTGGCCTTTGCCGTTTGCTCCCACCATGGCCTGCCTGTGGTCCTGCGAGGGCTCCTCACTCACCAGGGGCCACTTTCCTTCTTGGCCCATGCTGCAGCTGCTGTCACCTGCCTCTGCTATGTCTCACCTCCTTGGCCTCCTGGTATATGTCCTATATAATTCGCCCTGCTCGCCCCTGCCTGGCTGAGCTTTGATTTACTCCTGGTCTTTCCGTTGGCGTTTTTTTTTTGTTTTTGTTTTTGCGACAGAGTCTTGCTCTGTCGCCCAGGCTGGAGTGCAGTGGCCCGATCTCCACTCACTGCAGCCTCCACCTCCTGGGTTCAAGTGATTCTGCTGCCTCAGCCTCCTGAGTAGCTGGGACTACAGGCGCACGCCACCATGCCTGGCTAATTTTTGTATTTTTAGTAGAGACAGGGTTTCACCATGTTAGCCAGGATGGTGTTGATCTCCTGACCTTGTGATCCACCCACCTCGGCCTCTCAAAGTGCTGGGATTACACGCCTGAGCCACTGCGCCCGGCCCCCTGTTTTTATTTGTTTTTTGTTTTGTTTTTTGAGGCAGAGTCTTGCTCTGTTGCTCAGGCTGGAGTGCACAGGTACGATCTTGGCTCACTGCAACCTCCGGCTCCTGGATCCCAGCAATTTTCCTGCCTCAGTGTCCCGGGTAGCTGGGACTACAGGTGTGTGCCACATGCCTGGCTAATTTTTTGTATTTTTAGTGGAGACAGGGTTTCACCGTGTTGGCCAGGCTGGTATTGAACTCCTGACCTCAGGTGATCCTCCCACTTCGGCTTCCCAAAGTGCTGGGATTACAGGCGTGAGCCACCGTGCCTGACCTCTTTCCCTGGTTTTAACCTCTGTAGCTCCCAACTCCCATTCTGTGCTTTTTTCCCTGGGTGGGGATGGGCTCATCCTGCCTATCATCCCATATTTGTGGCCCAGCTCCCGAGATAACTTTCAGCTCTGACACCAACTGACCATGAGGATGTCTGCACCAAGAAGGCCCTTGAGACCCCACCTGTCTTTGTGGATTATGGGGCCACCAGGGTGGCCACAGCCCTGGTTGGCTCCCAGATCCTAAGGAAAAGAGTGGCTTGCCGAGGACGGTAGACTGAGAAGAGTAATCATAGCTGCCAGTTGTCAAGCAGCTGCTCTTCCAGGCACAGGGCCAAGCACTGTAGATACAGCTCTCTACAACAATGTAAGTGTGCATTGTTAGCCCAGGTTTTTTTTTTTTTTTTTTTTTTGTCTTTTTAAAAATAGAGACGGGGTCTTGCTATGTTGCCCAGGCTGGTCTGGAACTCCTGGGCTCAAGTGATCCACTCACCTCAGCTTCCCAAGTAGCTGGGACTACTGGTGTACACTACTAGGCCCCATGCAGGGCTATCTAAAAAGAGGAGGACAAGGCCAGGCGCAGCGACTCCCACCTGTAATCTCAGCACTTTGGGAAGCCTAGGTGGGTGGATCACTTGAGGCCAGGAGTTTAAGACCAGCCTGGCCAACATGGTGAAACCCTGTCTCTACTAAAAGTACAAAAGTTAGCTGGGCATGGTGGCAGGCGCCTGTAGTTCCAGCAACTTGGGACGCTGAGGCAGGAGAATTGCTTGAAGCCGGGAGGTGGAGGTCACAGTGAGCTGAGATCTTGCCACTGCACTCCAGCCTGAATGATAGAGCAAGACTCTGTCTCAAAAAAAAAAAAAAAAAAAAAAAAGAGAGAGAGTAGGACAATAGACCTGACCTTCAGGAATGTTAGACTCAGCTAGAGATGTGGGTGGGGTGGGATGTAATCAACTGGACACCAGGGAGCTGCTCACTAGTGGAAGCCCACGCAGGACTTGATGGTATCCAGGAGGTCTCTGGAATCTAGGCTAGGGATGCTGGCAGGATTGGTTGAATTAAATGATTATTTCTAAGGCCAGAAAAAAAGCTGTTTCCTCCCTTCAGTTTGTCTTCATGGTTCCAATCACTCAGCCAGAAATAGGATTGCTCTGCTTGGTTCAGTGTGAGGGGGTGAGGGAGACTCATTTGTAAAGCAGGGTTGCTCTCAAAAGAGCTCATTTTCTAAGTAAGGAGAGAGACAGAGGGGGGAGAGTTTCTAAAATGACCCTGGAAGCCGTCATCACTTGGCAAGAGAGCTGAGCAGAGTACTCACTTGCACAGTGAGTGCTGCTTGCTTTAATTTCAGTTCCTTAGGCTCCGTGGCCAGCGTGCCAGGGACCAGATGTCAGGACCTGAGTGATTCAGAGGTCTGTCGAGGCTCAGTGTGGTGGCTTACACCTGTGATCTGAGCACTTAGGGAGGCTGAGGCAGGAGGATGGCTTGAAGTCAGGAATTTGAGACCAGCTTGGGCAACACAGCAAGACCCTCGTCTCTAAATAGTTAAAAAAATTAGCCAAGCATGGTGGTGCGTGCCTGTAGTACCAGCTACTTGGGAGGCTAGGGTGGGAGGATCGCCTGAGCCTGGGAGGTTGAGGCTGCAGTGAACTGTGATCGCACCACTGCCCTCCAGCCTGGGCAACAGAGCAAGACCCTGTCTCCAAAAAAAAAAAAAGACCGTTGAGTGATCTAGGGAGTCATTTAAAAACTTCACTCTGGCCTCCAGGGAGCCCAGACAGCACACAGTTTCCTGGTGAAACGTTTCCCCTTTCGTGGCAGAGTGCAGGGGCACGGGTTCCAAGGACCCCGTGGAGGGTGCCTGCAGATAGCCATTCCCTAGGGCTGGCCCACTTATCCCTCTAGGGATCCCTCCGGAGGCCCCATTGTGGGATAGATCTGGCAAGAGTATCTTAAGAGTGGAACTTGGCAGTTTGGGAAATATTCGACAAGCACAAATAAGACAGGGAGGAGTAGGGGCTGTGCCAGGGAAGGACCTGGAACGCCAGGCTGAAGGGTGCTCATAGTTTGGTAGGTGATGGGCGTCACTGAGAGGTAGGAGACTGGAGGGAAGAAGCCAGGTAAGGGTCTTGGTGTCTCCCTGGGTAGAGGATGAGGAGGTTCAGCGGTTTCCCTGGCTTCCTCGGGGCTTCTCGGCCACTGGAGAACTCCACTATTTCATCACTGACGCGGTGTCAGGAGCACGGTGAGGGCGGAGGCGGAGAGGCAGGATGTATGCATCCTGGCTTCCCACCTGCTTCCCTGTGGCCCCAGGTCCCTGTTGCAAGCGCTCAGGGATCGGGCTGCCCCTCTGGGCCGGGGGCGTCGGCCTCAGCGCCGTCCTAGCCTAGGACACCGTCTCCCAGTTCCCGGGCCCGGCCGTGTAGTGAAGCCCAGAGCCTGCAGGGTCCCATGGACCCAGCCTCTCGCTCTGCGGCCCCGTCGCCGGCATGACTGAATCCAGGAGGCCACGCCCCCTGCCCTTAGCCAATCAGACATCGGGGCGGGGAGAAATGCGGCTCCAGCAGAACCAGCCAATCACGGCTGAAGTTTGTGCCCGGCCCTTTTCCCCCCACCGCCACGCCCCAAACCGCACGGTTGCCCCGGCAACTGCTCCAGGATCCTGTCTTTGAAGCATTTCGTCTTACCCTTCGCTGGGCGTTCGTTGCCGAACGAAGCGAAGACCACGGGGCTGGACCTTCGCTGCAGACCTCAGTCCTCACAGCCCGCCCCGCCCAGCCACTGACTTCCTGGGTCTATCACCGAGATGCCGAGCCTCCTGCAGTCCTAGAGAGCATACGGCGCAGGGCCAGGGCCACTTCCGGCCCAGAGGACTCCCTGTCAATTTGCTGCAATGGCTCCTGCACCAGGGTTGGGCGGGCTCGCTACACTTGCCGCGGAGCTAGAGCATCTTCCGAGCTCCCGAGCAGTGGCTGACGGTGCTGCCAGCTGTCGTGCGGTACGGCCGGCAGACAGCGGCCAGGAAGGAGACCGTGCCCTCTTCCGGGGGAGCAGAAGAAACGCGCCGGCTGTGCGAGGCGGCTCGCGGCTCTGGAGTGCCTGAGGGGCAGAGGGCGGCAAACGTTAACTGTAGAGGCTTTGCTGCGTTCCTCACACATTCGTTTTTTTGTTTGTTTGTTTTTCGGAGATGGATTCGTGCTCTGTTGCCCAGGCTGGAGTGTAGTGGCGTGATCTCGGCTCACGGCAATCTTCACCTCCCGGTTCAAGCGATTCTTCCGCCTCAGCCTCCCGAGTAGCTGGGATTACAGACGCCTGCCACCATGCCCGGCTAATTTTTGTATTTTTAGTAGAGATGGGGTTTCACTATGTTGGTCAGGCTGGTCTTGAACTCCTAACCTCGTGATCCGCCCGCCTCAGCCTCCCAAAGTGTTGGGATTACAGGCGTGAGCCACCGCGCCCAGCCAATTTTTGTATTTTTAATGGAGTTTCACCATGTTGGCCAGGCCGGTCTCGAACTCCTGACCTCAAGCCCGCCTCGGTCTCCCAAAGTGCCGGGATTGCAGGTGTGAGCCACCACGCCCGGCCTCACTCGTTCATTTTTCAAATACAAAATGAATGCCTGTTAATTTAGCAAAGGTCCTTTGCTAAATGTTGAGTTGTAAGTGAGGAAGATTCCAGACAAGACCCTTGCCCTCATGGGGTTCCAGTGTGGTGGGGGAAACTGACAGACACATACATGGCACACACTTTAACTTCAAGTAGTTACAAATGCCAGAAAGAAATGAACTAGGTAAAACAGGAGAGGACGGTCGGAGCTTCATTGTCAGGGAAGACCCCTCCAAGGAGGGGACATTTAAGCTGAGACTCAAAGGGTGAGAAGCCGTTTTACAAGGATCTGGAGTACGAACCTTTCAAGCAAAGGGAACAGGATAAACATGAGGAGGAGACTGGTGCCCAGGAGCTGAAATGACCCCTGCCCCAAACCTTCCCTGCCCCCACCCCAACCCTCCCATGTGGAGGGGAGGGGAGCGAGGAGACAGGCTGAAGAGCTGAGACTTGTCAGGGGGCAGTGGCTTGAGGCTTCTCCCTGGTGTCCTGTGAAGACAGTCCAGCCTTCCTCATCGCACGCTCCTCTGGCAGCCTGAGATGTGGGGTCAGGCGGGCTTCCTGCCTGGTGTAAAGGCAGCACCCAATGAATGGTCTGCACCTCAGTAACTTAAGACAGCGATTTTTATGTTCTCAACTAACAAAGCCCTAGGCTAGTCATGGAGATGAACACAGATCTCACAGAGCAACCACAGAGCTTTTCAAGGATTCAGGTGATCCTGTCATTAATGCCTTTCTCAGAGACTTAGTGAAGCCAGTGTCTACTGGTAAAAGATAGCTGGGGATGGGGTGGGTACACAGGTCGTGCATGATAAGGCCACTCAACATTTCCATCTCCCTAAGGAAAAGGAGCCTTTGGTTTCCTTCTTTCCTGTCATGCCACTTCAGCCATCTCAACCTTGTTAACTGAAGGCCACCAATGAGTCCAAATTTCAGCCAACCAATGGAGTAAACTGCTAAAAAGCCACCAACAGCCACACATGCTAACATTAAATTTGAAGTCTACTAAATGCACCTATATCATTGAATTTGATCTCTCATTGTGTGTGTGTGTGTGTGTGTGTGTGTGTGTGTGACAGTCTTGTTCTGTCACGCAGGCTGAAGTGCAGTGGCATGATCACAGTTCACTGCAGCCTTGACCTCTCAGGCTCAAGCGACCCTCCCACCTCAGCTTTCTGAGTAGCTGGGACTATAGGTGCTCACCACAATGCCCCGCTAATTTTTGTATTTTACGTTTCAACTATGTTGCCCAAACTGATAACAAACTCCTGGGCTCAAGTGATGATCCTCCGGCCTCTGCCTCCTAAAGTGCTGGGACTACAGGCACGAGCTACTGCACCCGGTCTAATCTCATCTCTTTTTATAGTCTGTCCACTTTGGTATGCTATCCTTAGAATCTACTCTTGCATCTGTCCCCCAGGTTTCTGCTAGTTTATATTAGCAAAGTGAATTATTTTAGTGTATAAGCTATTTCCTCCTGGGTCATAACGTGTATCTTTCCCCTCTCTCTCTGTCTCTTGCACACGCTTGTGCAGCCTCGCTCTCCACACACACATATATAGATTGTGTTGAGATTTGACCCTAGTTGTTATGAGTTTACTGGCAATGCAGCGCAATTGTGGTGGGTTTTCAGGAGAATGGACATCCCCTTTTAGGTCTTCTGCCCCTGGGGAGGTTATCCTAAGGTTTTCAAGCAGAGAAAGGCTATTCTATTCAGATACTGAGGGCAAACTACTTCTACTGGTAAAGGAGGCTCAGAGTGACTTAAGGAATCAAGACTGTCAATTTCATCTGGGTCCAAACATACATCCCCACTTTGAATTTCAGGATCACCTTCTGTTTTTTCGTTTTGTTTTTTTGAGATAGAGTCTCGCTCTGTCGCCCAGTCTGGAAGTGCAGTGGCGCCATCTCGGCCCCCTGCAACCTCACCTCCCAGGTTCAAGCGATTCTCCTGCCTCAGCCTCCCGAGTAACTGGGATTACAGGACTGCACCACTGTGCCTGGCCAGGATCACTTTCTTTACCAATCAGCGCAGTAACCTTCACGTGAGAGATTTGTTGGGCCTGGGAATTTAGCTGTCATTATTATTCAGCGACTCTACAGTTAAGTTTTGTGTTTGATTTTCAGTCACAGTATTGTGGCTATAAGAGCTGCTTCTAAGCTATGACAGAAGTTCTCAGGTTCTCAGACCATGACTTGAACTGAGCTAAGGGACTTGGGCTTGTCATTTTCTCACTGTAAATGCTCAAGTGCACTAAAAATAATGTATCCCACACCATGGTTGTATAATCATCATTATACATCTGTGGACACCATGATGGCTGAGTGTAGCAGCTACTTGTTCCCACCAGGTACATGCTTTCATTGGCACTTCATAATCACCTGCAGGTGGCTGCTTGATTAATTGTGATATCACTGCAAGCCATGGATAACCAGCATCCTGTGATGGTTAATTTTATGTTAAACTATACTGGGCCAAGGCATGCCCAGACAGCTACTTAAACATTATTTCTGGGTGTGTCTGTGAGGGTTTCTCAAGAAGAGATTAACGTTTGAATTGGCTGAGTGAGTAAAGCAGATGGCCCTCACCACGGGTGGGCATCATCCATCCGGTATGGAATTAAACAGAACAGCAAGGCAGAGGAAGGCTGAATTCTCTCTGTGCCTGAGTACTTGAGACCTGGGTACTGGGACATTGATCTCCTGGTCTTGTGCTCCTGATTCTCAGGCCTTGAGTCTTGAATTGGAATCTACACCATTGGCCTTTGGCTCTCAGGCCTTAAAATTACAAAACTGTTAGGAGGCGGAGGCAGGCGGATAGCTTGAGCCCAGGGGAGTTCGAGATCAGCCTAGGCCATATAGGGAGAGGCCATCTCTATATAAAAATATATATATAGAACAAATTAGCTGGGTATGGTGGTGTCCACCTGTAGTCCCAGCTGTTCAGGAGGCTGAGATGGGAAGATTGCTTGAGCTGGAGAAGTCAAGGCTGCAGTGAGCTGTGATTGTGCCACTGCAGTCCAGCCTGGGCAACAGAGGGAGACCCCATCCGAAAAAAAAAATGCTGCACCACTGACCTTGGGTCTCCAGCTTGCAGACAGCAGATTGTGGGGCTTCTTGACTGCCATAATCATGTGAGGCAATACCTTAGTGTGTGTGTGTGTATATATATATATATATATATACACACACATAAAAGCTCTCTCTCTCTACGTATATATATATACACACACATACACAAGTATATATAGATTCTGTTATTCTGTTTCTGGAGAACCCTTACTAATACATATCCTATTTCTCATTATCAAGGAGCTCAGTCTGCACTCAAGCCCAAATACCCAAATCCATCCCCATATCCCTTCTTTGTGCATCTATCTCTTGAGACCACTCCTTGTACTAATTTTGTATCAAGCAAGGTCCAATCAGGAGAAGGGAAGCACACAGTAATTTGAACCGGGAAAATTTAATATATAGAATTAAGCTATAAAGGGCTTAGACCGGCCGCTGTGGCTAACGTCTGTAATCCCAGCACTTTGGGAGGCTGAGACAGGTGGATCACCTGAGGTCGAGAGTTTGAGACCAACCTGACCAACATGGAGAAACCCCGTCACTACTAAAAATACAAAATTAGCTGGGCGTGGTGGCACATGCCTGTAATCCCACCTACTCGGGAGGCTGAGGCAGGAGAATCACTTGAACCCAGGAGGCGGAGGTTGCAGTGAGCCACTGCACTCCAGCCTGGGCAACAGAGAGAGACTCCGTCTCAAAAAAAACAAAAAACAAAAAGGCATCTTCAAGAGGTTGGCTGGTAAGAAGTAAAGAGAACTCTGATTCTCTGGTCACAGCACATAGCAGCAGCCATACCTTCTGGCCTGAGTTCCAGCACTCAAGCAAGAGGTTTCCTGGTCCCTGGGCTTAGATCCAGACCTTGAAGAGGGCATAACGGCAGTTTCACTGAATGGCAGAGAAGTGGCTGTGGTACCACATGGGCAGACCTTGCTGGAAATCCAACCTCAAGGGTAGAAAAAGCTGCTCACAGGGAAGTGTCTCATGAGAAACGCGCTGCTACAGAACTACCTGAAGAGGGTGGTGGAGAAAGCTGCTAGGTGCCGCTGGTTGCGGTTCACTGAAGCGGCGGCACTGGAGACGCTTTGCAGGCTGTGGGCGCCTGCTGTCACAGGAGCTGCCCATGCTGCAGGAGCTGGGTGCTGGCGAAGCCCTGTATGCTGCAGAAGCCAGACTCGGAAGAAGTCACCCGTCATGCCGGAGCCTAGAGAGAACACACCAGAAGCAGGAAGGGAAACTCCAGTCTCCTGCAATGTCTCTCCAGCGCCCTCTACTGACAAAGCTTAAGATCATGCCAGCTGGTAAAGGAAAAACTAAAGGGCTAGAACCATTTCACAGAGCAGGCAACGCAGGAGCTGGGACGTAATCAATAACTAGCACAGGTTTATATTCTGATTCGTCTGTAGCGGCCTGCCATAGGTTCCATATAACATCCCTGCAGCAGGAACTGACACTTTAAGCCCCACCGAATCTGCTAGATAACGGCCCACATTGCAGAGCAGCCAATCAAAACCGGAACATATTTAGATCATTTGGTAAATGGGACACTCAAGCAGTCCTATAGGGAGGCCTATGTGGGGAGGAACTGAGGTCTCCTGCCAAGAGCCACGTGAGTCATCCGCCTTCTAAGTGGGTCCTCCAGTGCCAGAGGACTGGGGTCCTCGTTGGTGTGGTGTCTGCAGTATCATGAGAGATCTTGAGAAAGAACTGCCCAGCTTAGCAGCTCGCATATTTCTTTTTTTTTTTTTTTTTTTGAGACGGAGTCTTGCTGCTGCCCAGGCTGAAGTGCAGTGGCATGATCTCAGCTCACTATAACCTCCACCTCCCAGGTTCACTTTACTTTCTTCATTATTTATAGACTATATTTTCTTTTTTTTTTTTGAGACGGAGTATTGCTCTGTCATCCAGGCTGGAGTGCAGTGGCGTGATCTCAGCTCACTGCAACCTCCGTATCCTGGGTTCACGCCATTCTCCTGCCTCAGCCTGCCGAGTAGCTGGGACAAGGTGCCTGCCACCACGTCCGGCTAATTTTTTGTATTTTTAGTAGAGACAAGGGTTTTACCAGGTTACCCAGAATGGTCTCGATTTCCTGACCTCGTGATTCACCCGCCTCAGCCTCCCCAAGTGTTGGGATTACAGGCGTGAGCCACCACGCCTGGCCTTAGACTATCTTTTCTTTTCTTTTTTTTTTTTTTGAGACAGAGTCTCGCTCTGTCGCGCAGGCTGGAGTGCAGTGGTGCGATCTTGGCTCACTGCAAGCTCCGCCTCCCGGGTTCGCGCCATTATCCTGCCTCAGCCTCCCGACTAGCTGGGACCACAGGCGCCCGCCACCATGTCCGGCTAATTTTTTGTATTTTTAGTAGAGCTGGGGTTTCACCGTGTTAGACAGGATGGTCTTGATCTCCTGACCTCGTGATCTGCCCGCCTCTGCCTCCCAAAGTGCTGGGATTACAGGCGTGAGCCACCGCACCTGGCCGCTTTAGACTGTATTTTCTAGCGAGAAAAAACAGTAGGCCAGTCCCGATGGCTCATGCCTGTAATCTTAACACTTTAGGAGACCAAGGCGGGTAGATCACTTGAGGTCAGGAGTTTGAGACCAGCTTGGGCAACATGGCAAAACCTCGTCTCTACTAAAAATACAAAAATTAGCCGGGCATGGTGGCACACACCTGTAATCCCAGCTACTTGGGAGGCTAAGGCAGCAGAATTGCCTGTAATCCCAGCACTTTGGGAGGCCAAGGCGGGTGGATCATGAGGTCAGGAGTTTCAGACCAGCCTAGCGAACATGGTGAAACCCCATCTCTACTAAAAATACAAAAAATTAGCCAGATGTGGTGGTGTACTCCTGTAATCCCAGTTACTTGGGAGGATGAGGCAGGAGAACTGCTTCAATGTGGGAGGTGGAGGTTGCAGTGAGCCAAGATGGCGCCACTGCACTCCAGCCTGGGCTACAGAGCAAGACTCCGTCTCAATAAATAAATAAATAAATAAATAAATAAATAACCGGGCACGGTGGCTCACGCCTGTAATCCCAGCACTTTGGGAGGCTGAAGCGGGCAGATCATAAGGTCAGGAGAGCGAGGCCATCCTGGTTAACACAGTGAAATCTCTACTAAAAATATAAAAAAGAGGCCGAGGCAGGTGGATCACGAGGTCAGGAGATGGAGACCATGCTGGCTAACATGGTGAAACCCTGTCTCTACTAAAAATACAAAAAATTAGCCGGGCGTGGTGGTGGGCTCCTGTAGTCCCAGCTACTCGGGAGGCTGAGGCAAGAGAATGGCATGAACCCGGGAGGCAGAGTTTGCAGTGAGCTGAGATCGCGCCACTGCACTCCAGCCTGGGCAACAGAGCAAGACTCCATTTCAAAAAAAAAAAAAAAAAAAAAATTAGCCAGGCGTGGTGGCGGGCGCCTGTAGTCCCAGCTACTCAGGAGGCTGAGGCAGGAGAATGGCATGAACTCGGGAGGTGGAGCTTGCAGTGAACCGAGATCGCGCCACTGGACTCCAGCCTGGGTGACAGAGCAAGACTCCATCTAAAGAAAGAAAGAAAAAGAACACGTGAAAAATTATCAGAAGGAACAAGAAAGTGCAATCCGGTAGTCCATTTCAATATAATTTTATGCAAATTTGCCATATACCAGCAATGCTCAATAGAAAATACAGTTCATGTGCCACTTACCAATGTATGGCCTCTCAGCCCAAACACATCCTTTTCGTTCTGCTTTGTGATACTGAGCTGGATCACATCTCAGCTTTGGGTGAGGTCCAGTGTGATACCCAGCTGGACCCTGTATACAGTTCCTTGCTAGCCAGCTTGATGTTCTTCGCTAATACAGGGCGATGGATGAACACTGTCAGGTCAGAGCAGGAGGGAGGGGCTGTCTTCTCCACTGTGGCCAGCGGAGGGCAGGAGAGGTAACCAGCGGCCTTCAGTTCCGCTGTCCTCACCTTGGTCCGGTTCCTGCCCTTTCCGCTGTCCACTAGCTGTGAGTTCTCGGGGCACCCACTCCCTCTTCTGAGGTCCTGTCTCCACCTTGAATTGAAAGGGGAAGGGCTCTTTCGTGTTTCCGAGTTTCCTTCCTTTTTACTTCCTCAGTCCTAAGGGCACAAGTTCCTTCCTGCAGTTGCTATTCTGTAACTCTTAGAAATCTCTCTTACCAGTTGGGTAGTTAACCATCTTTACAACTGACCAATTATTTTTATCAAATTTTCTCTTCAAAATAATGGTGTGGCCGGGCACAGGGGCTCACGCCTGTAATCCCAGTACTTTGGGAGGCCGAAATGGGTGGATCACCTGAGGTCAGGAGTTCGAGACCAGCCTGGCCAACATGGCAAAACCCCGTCTCTACTAAAAATACAAAAAATTAGCTGGGCGTGGTGGTGGATGCCTGTAATCCCAGCTACTTGGGAGGCTGAGGCAGGAGAATTGCTTGAACCCAGGAGGCAGAAGTTTGCAATGAGCCGAGATCGCGCCATTGCACTCCAGCCCGGGCAACAGAGTGAGACTCTGTCAAAAAAAGAGAATATTCCAATGAAAATAACAACAGACAATTCACAAAAGGATAAACAGAAATAATACTGAAAAAAAAGAAAACATATCCAGCTTCTCTAGAAATCAAGGAAATGGTAACTATATTCATGGAATTTCTCCCATTAGGCTGTTGCACAGAATGAGTGCGAGATGTAAAGGACTTAGCTCAATGCCTGGCATATAAACACTCTATACATGGTAACTATCATGATTTAAAAGTTTAATAGGATGGGTGCAGTGGTTCTCACCTGTAATCCCAGCACTTTGGAAAGCTGAGGCAGGCGGATCCCTTGAGGTCAGGAGTTCAAGACCAGCCTGGCTAACCTGGTGAAACCCCATCTCTACTAAAAATACAAAAATTAGCCTGGTGTGGTGGTGTGCACCTGTAATCCCAGCTACTAGGGAGGCTGAGATAGGAGGATCGCTTGAACCTGGGAGGTGGAGGTTGCAGTGAGCCATGAAATTGCACCACTGCACCAAAAAAAAAAAAAAAAAAAAAAATTTAATTACTGTGGACCTTATGGGGACGCTACATCAAGCTGTTTCCCAATTGAATTGGAATGCCACAACAACGGCTGAACACTGTAAATGTCCAAATCTGGAGGAACAGAGGAAGGTAAACATTTGATTCTCAAGTGGAAGTTCAAAGCATTACATTCTTTCTGGAGGACAGTTTGGAAATAGGTACACAAAGTAATCTGGCAATTCCATTTCTAGTTTTTCTCAGGGAAATGTTCAAGCAAATGAATAAAGGTGTATGTAGAAGCATATCTGCAAATACAGAAAGATGGAAAAAATCTAAATGTCCAAGGGTGGGGGACTTAAAATATGAAAATTCCGCCAGGCACGGTGGCTCACGACTGTAATCTCAGCACTTTGGGAGGCCGAGGCGGGCAGATCACCTGAGGTCAGGAGTTCGAGACCAGCCTGACCAACACGGAGAAACCCCGTCTCTACTAAAAATACAAAATTAGCCGGGCGTGGTGACACATGCCTGTAATCCTAGCTACTCGGGAGGCTGAGGCAGGAGAATCGCTTGAATCCAGGAGGCGGAGGTTGCAGTGAGCCAAGATCACGCCACTGCAGTCCAGCCTGAGTGACAGAGCGAGACTGTCTCAAAAAAAAAAAAATACATATATATATATAATACATATATATTCACAGACATATAACTGTCTGAACAGTAAAACTGTAAGAACAGACTAAAACATTAATAGTACTTATTCCTGGATGGTCGTATTAGAAATGTTTTTTACCTTCATTCATTAAACAAATATTTACTAAGCATCTACCATGTGCCAGGCACAATTCTAGGTGCTTGTCATAGGGCATTAAAAAGTGTCTGCCCTCATGAACACTTATCGTTGAGTCGTGGGAAACACGTATATGTCAGGTAGTGATAAACATTAGGGAGAAAAGTAAGGCCGAGCACAGGTTGTTTACAGAGCTGGGGAAGGCCTCCTTGAGGGGGTGACATATGAGCAGAGTGAGGGAGCAAGCCTTGTGGCTATCACGAGAAAGCTATCTTTATGGTTTTCCAATTAATTTTCTTAATTTTCTCTTCCAAGCATGCAACACCTACATAATTAAGACAAAACAAACCAAGAAAACTCTTTCCATTTATGAAAGAGATCTGGAGCCTGAAATCATCTCCGGGTCGAGGCGTGGAGAGAGTGAGAGAGGATCCGAGGGTATGGAAAGGACCCCGAGCCCCCCTGCTCTAGATCCCTCCGGGCCGTGGGACCCCTGACGCCCAGCAGCAACTCGTGGACAAAGCAGCTGGTGAGAGAGCGCGGGACTCCGGCCAGGTCAGTGTCCCGCTTGCCGCGTCCTGCTAAGGCGACCCGAAGACAGAGGATCGCCGCAGGAGGCTCCGCGCCCCTTACCCGAGGGCACTTCCCAGCAAGCTCGACGCCTCTCCAGGGAATTGGGAGGAGCGGGACCCAAGAGGCTGGAAAAGAGTCTCCCCGGCCCGAGCTCCACGGCCCGCGGCCTTTCGGCCCTCACCTACTAGTTGGCAAAGAAAGACCGTGGCAGAAGGAAGAGGCCGCTCCAGCGCATCCTTTCCGGCGGAGCAGAAGCTCCACTCGTGGCTAGGCCATGTGCCCTCTCCGTTCCTCGGGACAGCCTCGGGACCCTTTTTGTCGCTCAAGGGCCAGGGGCGCAAGGAAATGTGAAAAAAAAGCGGAGACAAAAGAGAACGAGGTAAATCTAGATGCAGAGCCTCGCCTTTCCTCCCGGGTGCAGGTGTATGACGCGTATGGCGTTTCTGTCTTCTAATAGGCAGCCTGACAGTTCTTCCTGTTCATTGGCCATCAGTCATGGAGAAGGCGGGCTCAGTGGACGAACGGCTTTCTGGGAGCTGGGGAATGCTTGCGTGGCGTAGTTTCCCAGCGAGCCCCGCGAGGACTTCCGGCGCCGGGAGCTCGCGGCGGAAGTGGAATCTCCTGGGCCGTAGTGGGCGTTTTGTGTTTCGGGGGCGGGGGCGGGGGCGGGGACGGGGGCTCTGGCCGCCTGGCTCCAACATCAAGCACCGGGTTCCGAGTGGCCGGGATCAGCGCCCCGAGGCAGAGGCCGGAGGGCGCGCGCACTGCTAGGAAGTGCTGGTCCCCCGCGCCGCTTTGCCTGCTTGGTCCCCCGGCAGACGCCCCTGCACGATCGCTGCTCGCCCCGCGGGCGAGGCTGCGGTGGACAGCGCGGGGCTCCGGCTGGCTCGCCTTCCCGCCTGGCGTGTCCTGCTGAGCGACCCTGGTGAGTCCTGGCCCTCTTCGAGGAAAGTCTTCTTCGAAGTCACCAGAGGATGAGAATGGTGCACGCACCTTTCAGGGGTCTTGTGAGGAGCAGAATAAATAAAGTGCTTAGGGTGGACTAAAGAATTGGAAACAACCCGAATGCATCACTCGAGTATTGATTAAGAAACTAGAGCATATCCATAACGCGGAAGCTCATAGTGCCGCTAATGTCTGTGCAGTAAAGTCTCATTTATGTAGAAACACATCAAGCACCTTTTCTTTTCTCCCCGCTATGGATGACTTTTTTAGTAAAAGCACAGGAAAAGGTCTGGGACGTCATTTGTCAGACTGTTAAGTCGGGGGGTACAATGGCATTGAGGAAGGGAGAGTTTTACGGATTTCTATATTGTTTGAATCTTCCCTTTTTTATTACAATGGTTTGTATTTTTTTCATTTTCTTTTTACTTTTCTTTTCTTTCTTTTTTTTTTTGAGATGGTCTCACTCTGTTGCCCAGGCTGGAGTACAGTGGTGCGATCATAGCTCATTGCAACCTCGAACTCCTGGACTCAAGCAATCTTTCCTCCTCAGCGTCCCCAGTAGCTGGGACTACAGGAGCCCCACCTGGCTTTTTTTGTTTTTTGGTACAGATGGCGTCTCCCATTGTCTTCCCAAAGGGGTCTTGAACCCCTGGCCTCAAGCAATCATCCTGTGTCTGTCTCCCAAAATGCTGGGATTACAGGCATAAGCCACCAAGCCCGGCCAGTTTGTATTTTTATTGTTGAAACAAAAAATCGATTACTGAAAATTGCATAATACACTTTTCAGTAAAGAGTAACAATGTAAGGTATAAATGTGTCATACATTTATATGTACCTGTGGATAAATGGCTTTGGATGGTGTCTGTAAGCCCTTCTGTGACACCTCAGGGCCAGATGTGTTTTGGAATTCAGAGGTTTTCAAATTTGAGAAAGATAATATAGTGCACAGATGATATATCAAGCACATCTCCAGAGGGATCTGGGGCAACACTAAATAATGAAACATATCAGTTAAAATTTTTTAATTAGACCGGGCGCAGTGGCTCACGCCTGTAATCCCAGCACTTTAGGAGGCTGAGGCGGGTGGATCACAAGGTCAGGAGTTTGAGACCATCCTGGCCAACATGGTGAAACCTCGTCTCTACTAAAAATACAAAAAATTAGCTGGACGTGATAGCTGGTGCCTGTAGTCCCAGCTACTTGGGAGGCTGAAGCAGGAGAATCGCTTGAACCCGGCAGGCGGAGGTTGCAGTGAACTGAGATTGCGCCACTGCACTCCAGCCTGGGCGACAGAGTGAGACTCTCTCAGTAAAAAAAAAAAAAAAAAGATATTTAATTGATGTATAATGTGCATACAGAAAAACACGAGTGGGTATATAGCTCAATGAAATTTTATAAACTGAAGATATATGTTATTAATATTTCCACCATAATTTTGAACATTTAGATTTAGTGGAATAAATTGAGATTATAAATATGCTTATATCAGGTCAGGTGGTGCTGCCAAATGAATGACATTGGGTTTTGCTGTCAAAGAGTTATGAAATACCCGGGTTTTGGATTTCTGGCTTTGGGATGAGAGCTTGTGGGCCTGTGTTAATAGGAGAGACAGTCACATGAGCGAGGCATTACAGTAAAGCCTAGAAAAGGCTTCAGGGCCATGAAAGGATGGGGACTGGATGGCTCTTCAGCCTGGGATTTGCTCGTGTATTCCACATCCTTCCTCCTCAGTCCTGCCATTTTGCTCTTTCCCCAGGAGTACACATCCAGATGCCAGCCCAGCTACCACAGGGGATCCCTCTGGGAGACTGAAAGTACAGGTTCTGGGGCCCAGGTTGAGGCCGACCAACCCTGAGCCTCAGGCCAGGGGAATGGCAGCCCCCTTGGAGCCCCAGGACCAGGCCCCTGGGGAGGGAGAAGGGCTTCTGATTGTGAAAGTGGAAGATTCCTCCTGGGAACAGGAATCTGCCCAGCATGAGGATGGCAGGGATTCCGAAGCCTGCCGCCAGCGCTTCCGGCAATTCTGCTACGGGGATGTGCATGGGCCTCATGAGGCCTTCAGCCAGCTCTGGGAGCTCTGCTGCCGCTGGCTGCGGCCCGAGCTGCGTACCAAGGAGCAGATCCTGGAGCTGCTGGTGCTGGAGCAGTTCCTGACAGTGCTGCCAGGGGAGATCCAGGGCTGGGTGCGTGAGCAGCACCCGGGAAGCGGTGAGGAGGCTGTCGCCTTGGTGGAGGACCTACAGAAGCAGCCAGTGAAAGCCTGGCCACAGGTGAGGGGCCCTTCCACATCCAGGGGCACCTGGATGGTATCTGAGCTCGAGAGAAGTGGGTAACCTGCAGAGATAAGTCTCCCAGAGGCTCACAGGGTAGGGGAGACACAGAGCCCCCAGGAGCAGGCACACAAGCACAGTGTGCCATGGGTGCCTTTCTGAAAGGTGCAATCCAAAGTAAATGTGATTTATTTTTTGTGGCTTTGGAAGGCAGCAATAGGGCTGAAGTGCGAATGTTCCAGACAGGAGGTTTTAGCTCCATGCAGGGTCTGCTGATGTTTATTTGCATTTTGCTCTAGGCCTGGCTCTGGGGACACAAGGGTGTGCATAGAGCCGGCTCCAGAGTGGGGCGAGAAGGTGGAGCTGTCCGGGGCCCCTGCTACCTTGGGGGATGTTGGGTCCTTCACATTGGATGCATCTGGGGAGGTTCTAATGAGTGGCTGGGGGATGGGGTTCTGCCTTTGGCAGGAGGGTCCCCAGCTACCCCCTTGCTAAGTGGCTGTGATTCTGGCCTTTCAGGGCTGGTTCTTGCCTCGTGAATGATCGGGGAGCATCCTTGGGCACACAGCATTACCTGGTATCACATTCTCCTCCGGACTTTTCCTGGGGCACCATATTGGTCTCCTTCCCACACCCCAGCATCCTGAGGGTCATGTCCTGTGTCTCCTTCCCAGGGAGTAAACTCTGTCTCCCCCGGTCTGGTCTCGGGCTGATGAGCATGTTGTGGTTCCTGCACAGGATGTGCCCTCGGAGGAGGCGGAACCCGAGGCTGCAGGCCGGGGATCCCAGGCCACGGGGCCTCCCCCGACGGTGGGGGCACGGAGGCAGCCATCTGTTCCCCAGGAGCAGCACAGCCATAGTGGTGAGTAAGCCTCCGTTCTTGTGGACAGTCGAGTGGCTGGGCAGGGACCTAGCTTTGTCACTGGCATTGCCCTAAGGGTCACAGGCAGGACAGCTCCCTCTGTGAAGTCCAGGGCGTGTGTGCATGCGCACAGGCTGGGGAGGCCATAGGCGTCGGTGTCAAGCCTGGGCTGGCCTTTCTAAGGCTCCATTCTTCTCCTTCAGCCCAGCCTCCTGCTCGTCTTAAAGAGGGGCGTACCGGAGAGACGACGGACACCTGCTTTGTCTCTGGGGTCCATGTGAGTCACCAGTCCCTTTGTCTTCTTTAAGGCACTTGGCTCTGTTGAGTTTGTAAAATGGGACTTGCTGTCCCATCAGGCCTCTTTCATCTGACCCATCCTGTCCCCGCCAGTGCTGCTGGGAGGCCTGAGCAAGGGAGGCCTGAGCCGGGTCTTCTCACCCCATTCCAGGGACCTGTGGCATTGGGAGACATCCCATTCTATTTCTCCCGGGAAGAATGGGGCACCCTGGACCCTGCTCAGCGGGATCTCTTCTGGGACATAAAGCGGGAGAACTCCCGGAACACCACCCTGGGTAAGCACCCAGGGCCTTTGGGTCCAGGCTGGCCGCCCCCGATTCTGCTGGAACTTCAGTCTTGTTTCCCACCCCATCCTTAGCTGGTTCCAAAGCAGGCTCTCCCTAGGTCTTGCCAGGAGCCTGAGTAACTCCTTTCTTGGCTGATGATCAGTTTTTGTGCGTTTCCACACACAGCATGGGACGGCGCTGGCGCTGCCCAGCCCTGCAGTTGCTCTAAGGGCAGCTTCTCCTTTGAGTCTCACAACTAGTGCATGGAAGTATTGTCCCCATTTTACACATAAGGGACCTGAGACTCAGGTCAGTGGATGCTGAAGGGCCACAGCTGGGACTTGGATCAGGCATAGTTGTGAGGCCACCTTGGGCTGCTAGGAGCAGGGGTGCTGATGGGGAACCCCAGCTGCTCACCAGCCTGGGCCCCTGCTCGTCAGAACTGCACTTACCAGGTCCCTCTCCATGCCAGGCCCCTTCTCAGCACCATCAGGGATCATCTTGTTCAGTCCACATTCCCAGCAGGATGGGCTGCAACCTCTGTCCAGATCTGTCCAGATCTGTGTTGAGTTTGGAGAACTAGAGCCTGCGTGGTGAAGGGAGCCACACTAGCTAGACCAGTTTGGCTCCTCGGTTTCCGACTGTGACAGTTGGGAAAAATTTTCTTTCTTTTTTTTTTTTGAGATGGAGTCTTGCTCTGTCGCCAGGCCGGAATGCAGTGGTGTGATCTCAGCTCACTGAAACTTCCACCTCCCGGGTTCAAGCAATTCTCCTGCCTCAGCCTGAGTAGCTGGGATTACAGGCATGAGCCACCGCGCCCGGCCCTTGAAAATTTTCAAAATTACTATAAATCTGTTCTGCTGTGGAGCTTGATATCTGGGGTTCAGAGTGGGACATTGGATCCCAGTGTGGCCTGCAGGGCACAGATGGCTTAGGGGGCTGGCCCATGCAGGCGGGATCAGAGGGTTATTCAGACTGCTGCTCTGCCGAATTTTTTCATCATCCCTGATTTATTTGGGTTTTTGTTTGTTTTTGAGACAAAGTCTCGCTCTTGGAGTGCAATGGCATGATCCCGGCTTACTAGAACCTCCGCTTCCTGGGTTCAAGTGATTCTTCTGCCTCAGCCTCCTGAGTAGCTGGGATTACAGATGTGCGCCACCATGCCCTGCTGATTTTTGCATTTTTTAATAGAGACGGGGTTTCGCCATGTTGGCTAGGCTGGTCTCGAACTCCTAACCTCAGGTGATCAGCTCGCCTCAGCCTCCCAAAATGTTGGGATTACAGGCTTGAGTCACTGCGCCTGGCCAATCATCCCTGTTTTATAGATGAGGAACCTGAGGATTCAGCTGTGTGAACCCAGGGCTTTCTGAACCTGGAGGCCAGGGAGCTTTCCCCAGCCTTGTTTTTTCCTCACCTCAGCTCTGGCCCCAGAACTGAGTGGGACTGAAGAGGTCGCCTCCTTCCCCTTGCAGGTTTTCGGCTCAAAGGCCAAAGTGAGAAGTCCCTGCTGCAGGAGGTGGTGCCGGTGGTGCCAGGCCAGACAAGCAGCGACGTGACTGTGTCCTGGAGCCCCGAGGAGGCTGACGCCTGGGAGAGCGAGAACCGGCCGAGGGCGGCCCTGGGCCCAGTGGTGGGCGCGCGACGGGGGCGGCCACCCACTCGCCGGCGCCAGTTCCGGGACCTGGCAGCCGAGAAGCCGCACAGCTGCGGGCAGTGTGGAAAGCGCTTCCGCTGGGGCTCGGACCTGGCGCGGCACCAGCGCACGCACACGGGCGAGAAGCCACACAAGTGCCCTGAGTGCGACAAGAGCTTCCGCAGCTCCTCGGACCTGGTGCGCCACCAAGGCGTGCACACGGGCGAGAAGCCCTTCTCCTGTTCCGAGTGCGGCAAGAGCTTCAGCCGCAGCGCCTACCTGGCCGACCACCAGCGCATCCACACGGGCGAGAAGCCTTTCGGCTGCAGCGACTGCGGCAAGAGCTTCTCGCTGCGCTCCTACCTGCTGGACCATCGGCGTGTGCACACCGGTGAGCGGCCCTTCGGCTGTGGAGAGTGCGACAAGAGCTTCAAGCAGCGCGCGCACCTCATCGCGCATCAGAGCCTGCACGCCAAGATGGCCCAGCCCGTGGGGTGAGCAGCTGGCTTGGCCGGAAACACGGGGGAGGCCCAGCCACGGCACATCCTGCTTTGTTCACCACTGGGACTCTCCTTCCATCTGTGGCCACCTTCCGGGCTGTCCGAGGGACCCCAGGGTATCTCACACTCGGAGCTCGCCTGCCCTGCTTGGCTCTGAGGACCTGCCCAGCACTCAAAGGGAACGGAAGCCTTCCCCTCCCGCCCCCGATCTTGTCCTCTTTCCCCCTTCTGCACCTAGCGTTTCTCTTCCCCTCTAGTTTCCTGGAGCCCCAACACATTCCTGGCAGGGACAGCAGGGTGGCAAGGACTCAGGTCTAGGTCCCTTCCCAGAAGCCCCCGAGCCTCATTTGACTGTGTGGCTCTTTGGCCCCCGCCCTGTGGGGTGGGTCCATGGGTCAGGCCTCTGCCCTGCCAACCTGTGCCTTTCAGTGGGCGTGGAGGACTGGCCTTGGCCCCCCAGGGGGCTGCTGGACTTTGGGAGAGACAGCCCACACCTGTGGGACCGCGGGTCTTAGTCACGGCGGCAGGGGCTTTCTGGCCCCCTCCCACTCCCGTTTCCAGGCCATGACCACTCTGCCCTGTCCTGGCCACACGGACTCGGCCTGCCTTTGCCCTCGGCCTACTTGCCCTAGCATGAGGCTCTGAGAGCCACCTGCCCACCAATCTGGTGAGGCTAATGGTGGCTGCAGCGACAGGAGGCCAACCCTGGAGACCAAGAACAGGGCGCCTGGCTGCCATCTTTTCCTCCAGAGGTGCGGCTGCACCAGACTCAGCACTAGCACCCCATCAGCACTAGCACCCCACTCCATCGGCACTAACGCCCCACTCCATCGCTCCCGGCACCCTGCTCCATCGGCACTGGCGCCCTGCTCCATCGCTCCCGGCACCCTGCTCCATCGGCACTGGCGCCCCGCTCCATCGCTCCCGGCACCCTGCTCCATCGGCACTGGCGCCCCGCTCCATCGCTCCCGGCACCCTGCTCCATCGGCACTGGCGCCCTGCTCCATCGCTCCCGGCACCCTGCTCCATCGGCACTGGCGCCCCACTCGGCGCCCCACTCTATCAGCACTAATGCTCCACTCCATCGGCACTAACGCACCCACTCCAGCGGCACTAATGACCCACTCCTTTGGCATTGGTGCCCCACTCCATCAGCACTAACGCCCCACTCCATCGCTCCCGGCACCCTGCTCCATCGGCACTGGCGCCCTGCTCCATCGCTCCCGGCACCCCGCTCCATCGGCACTGGCGCCCCACTCGGCGCCCCACTCTATCAGCACTAATGCTCCACTCCATCGGCACTAACGCCCCACTCCATTGGCACTAACGCCCCAACTCCAGCGGCACTAACGCCCTGCTCCATCGGCACTGGTGTCCCACTCCACTGTCACTAACGTCCAGCTGCATCGGCACTACCACCCCGCTCCATCATCACTACGTCCAGCTCCAACGGCACTGGCGCCCCATTCTATCGGCACCAACGCCCCGCTCCATCCGCACCGGCGCCCGGCTCCATCGGCACTAACGCCCAGCTCCACCGGCACCGGCTCCCGGCTCCACCGGCACCGGCTCCCGGCTCCATCGGCACTAACGCCCCGCTTCATTGGCACTTTGCTGCTGCCTCCTGAGCACTGCCTTCCATGAACAGGGACAGACCAGAGGCCCTGCAAGGACTCCCCCACAGACCTCCAAAGGGCAACAGAAGAGTATTAATAAACGTGAAAACTTGCCTCCAGGCTGTTCTGTTCTTTCGGTAGCTGGAGGGTGGGGATACCTGGAATATAAACCCCTTGCCCTGGCCTTGTGTCCTGGTGGCACACGCTGCTGCACCGTCACCAGGGGGAGCTGCGTCCTTGGCGCCCAGGTTGGCTGGTCCCCAATGGGCAGCCGTGTCCCCTGGGACTCTTGTCCCCGTGTGTCAGCTAGTGCCTGCCCTGCTCTGGGAGCACCGTTTGTGCTCCAGCAGAACGGGGAGCTGAGCAGGACTCAGGGTCTTCACCAGGCCACTCCTCTCCCACAGCTGTGAAAGGAAGAAGGGCCCATAGACGCTGCTTGGTCAGTGGTGGGACCCTCTTGCTGCGTGTTGGGGATCTGGAACTCAAGGCTGCCCCAGGCTGAGTCCCTTGGAGGAGGGGCTGACAGCGGGCTTGCCCTTCCCACCAGCCCCTGACATCCAACTTCTCCCTACCAGGAGCCCCAGGCCGGGACCCACCAAGGGCTGGTGGGTGCGTGGTCAAAACTAGTGATCATCCAGGCACGACCCCTCCTTCCACCCATGCTGGTTCCTTCTCTTTCACCTGCTAGTGGCCTCAGGGCCCCTGGCTGAGGGGAGGCGGGGGCCGGTGGACAAGACGCTCTGGTCCCTTGGTAACAGGTGTGCGTGTGCCAGCCCTCTCTGCCCCTAGGCCTTTCTTAGCCAACCTTCCATGCACACATCATCCTGCGGTCACTGTCATGGTCTCCGTTTCCCGTAAGAAGAAAGCGAGGTCTCGCTGTGGACAAGGCTGATTCCAGTTGGTGATTTTTACCTCTGGGGGCCTGGTGCTGTGTGCATGTGTGTGGCGGGTGGCCGGGATGGTACAAGGACTTCTTGGTGGCGGTGGCTGGCTCCAAATGAAGACACTCGGGTGTAACGAGATCAGATAAGCACGTAGGCCAGGAGCTAAGAATAGGATTGAGCACAGGTTCCTGGCTCAGGTAGGGGCATGTCAGTGCCAGCAAAGAAGTCACCAGCAGGAGCCAGAGAATGGAGCCCAGGCTGGGAAAGCGGGGCCAGGACCCAGGGTTCCAGGGAGGGGGCAGAGTCCAGCTCAGCTCATAAGCAGAGCTGATAGCACTCGTTAGGGTAGAGGGCAAGGGTTAGGACCCAGGGCACTGAGAGCCCAGGGCCAGGAGGTGAGCTCTGTGCTTGGTGCTTGGAGGAAGCCCCGTCTGGCCCTATGGCCTTCCTGGTGGCTGGGACCCTGCGGCTGGCCATGCAGATGGCAGACACTCGAGACAGCCTGGGGAGAAAGGTAGCAGGAGGCACCGCCTGGCCCAGCTGCTCCTGCCTCCTAGCTGAGCCCCAGCCCAGCCCAGCCCAGCTCTGGCCTTGCCTCCCCAGGGGAAGTATGACGTCCAGGGTCCAAGGGCAGCCCTGATGCTCAGCAGCCCTGGGGTGGCGGCCGCTGTAGTCACTGCCCTGGAGGACGTGTTCCAGGCCCTGGGCTTTGAGAGCTGCAAGAGGAGGGAGGTCCCGGTCCAGGTGAGCCTCTGCCTCTTACACCCACCCTTAGGCCCAGCACCGACCCCTTCCCCACTCTCCCCTGACCCAGAATCTCCTCCCCACCCAAAACCTCCCCAGACTCACGTCGGTCTCACTCTTGCCCCTAGGGCTTCCTCGAGGAACTGGCTTGTTTCCAGGAGCAGCTGGATGCCCACGGGCGCCCTGTGGGGTGTGCCTTAGTGGCCTTGGTGGCCCCCAGAGGGCAGCTGAGGCAGCCACAGCAGCTGGTCCGGGAGCTGAGCGGCTGCCGGGCCCTGCGGGGCTGCCCTAAAGTCTTCCTGCTGCTCTCTAGTGGCCCTGGGTGTGAGTGAGCTGGGTCAGGATCCAGGAGCTGGGCAGGGACCCAGGGGCAGAGCCTCGGGCCTCACTGCAGGCCAACATGCTGCTTTTCCACCCAGCCTCCCTGGAGCCCGGAGCCTTCCTTGCTGGCCTGAGAGAGCTGTGTGGCTGCTCTCCTCACTGGTCCCTGGTGCAGCTGCTGACGGAGGTGGGGACGCTGGAGGGGGAGGCCCAGGGAAGCGGGTCTGGTCCTGCTGTCTCCGCTGGTTCTGCTGTGCCCCCCTAAGCCAGTTACAGTTAGATTCATTCACTTGTATCCTCCCTCTGATTCATTCTACAAACCTCCTTTATTGTCTACAGAAGTGGTCTCAGCCCCTCACCCTCAACTCGGGACCCCTGACAACCCACTCAGGATCCCCGACACTCAACTCCTCCCAACTCCATGCCTTGGCCCAAGCGGTTCCCTCTGCCTGCTATGTCTTCCTGTTGTCCTGGGAGCCCTGCACAGTCCTCTGCAGGCTGCCAGCGATGCCCTTCCTTGCATCCACGCTTGCACTTCAGGCTGCCCCTTTCTACACCAAGCAGTGGCTGTCCGCCCTGTTAGATGGCAGGACCCTGGAGGCTGGGACTGGGAATGCTTCAAGTCTGGTCTCCATGGCTGAAGGTCTCATTGTGTAGTTGGGTGGCCCCTGGGCAGCCCTGGGGATGAGGGGGCCCCAGCTCTCCTCCACAGATCACCCAGCAGGGTAGTGCCCACCCCGTGAGCCTTCCTGACAGGCCCTGCCCTGCTCTAGGGAACATCCCCACCTCTCTGCGCACTGATCCCGGGGCAGGGGTTAATGGTGTGGCCACTGTCCACTCAAGGCCATCCATGCCCAGGGAAGTCCATAACCTTGAGCCTGAACTGGAGCCTGGGCCTTGCTTGAGGCCATCCTGCCTGTCTGTCCTTTGCTGGCCTCCTCCTGTCTGCATTCTGGCAGGTGACCCTGAAGAGACTATAGAAGCCACAAGCCTGGCTGAGTCTTTTCTCGGCCCCATCCCCAGCTCTTCCACAGGGTGGCTGAAGAGTCCGCAGGGGGCACCTGCTGCCCCGTCCTTCGGAGCTCCTTCAGGGGGGCACTGTGCCTGGGAGGCGTGGAGCCCTGGAGGCCTGAGGTGAGGGGGGCAGGGCAGGGGTCCAATCACATGGCCACAGTTTCCAGTGGGACAGAAGCTTAGGGGGACCCAGGCCGGGGAGGCCAGGAGCTGGAGTCCTCTCAGGCCACTTTAGATGCGTCTTAACCCTCTCTGCAGCCAGCCCCCAGTCCCAGCACACAGTATGACCTGTCCAAGGCCAGGGCTGCCCTCCTCCTGGCTGTGATCCAAGGCCGGCCTGGGGCCCAGCATGACGTGGAGGCGCTGGGGGGCCTGTGCCGGGCCCTGGGCTTTGAGACCACCGTGAGAACGGACCCTACAGCCCAGGTGAGGGGAAGCCGAGAACTTCCGCTGGTGCTCTGAAGGAAGACCACCCCTCCCTAGAAACCGGGGGCCTCTCTCCATCACTGGCAGGAAGTGCACCACAAGTCTAGCCTCTGTGCTCCCTGTTGCCTGCATCTGGCCCGTCACTTCCCTGCCTCTGGAAGCCTGGTCTCCAGGGTCCCCGAGGCCTCCCTCACTGGCTGGTTCTCTGGCCCCCCCGCCCCCTCCCCAGCTCAAAGCTTTAGCTCCAAGTCTTGGTTTCCCTCTTGGCTCCCAGCAGCCCACTCTGCTCTCCTCACACCTCTCAACTTCTTGGTGCAGCTTCCCCACGAGGGCAGGAGGAGAACTGGCTCCAGGAAGCTGGGTCTGTATGTCACCTCTAAAGAGGCCATGCCAAGGCCTTGCAGGAGGGAGTTAGAAAAGGGCTTTTGGCCGGGCACAGTGGCTCACGCCTGTAATCCCAGCACTTTAGGAGGCTGAGATGGGTGGATCACTTGAGATTAGGAGTTTGAGACCAGCCTGACTACCACGGTGAAACCTCGTCTCTACTATAAAGATAAAATTAGTAGGGCGTGGTGGTGCGTGCCTGTAATCCCAGCTACTTGGGAGGCTGAGGCAGGAGAATGGCTTGAACCCAGGAGACCGAGGTTGCAGTGAGCTGAGATTGTGCCACTGCACTCCAGCCTGGGCGACAGAGCAAGACTCCGTCTCGAAAAACAAAAACAGGCCGGGCACAGTGGCTCACGCCTGTAATCCCAGCACTTTGGGAGGCCGAGGCAAGCGGATCACGACGTCAGGAGATCGAGACCATTCTGGCTAACACAGCGAAACCTCATCTCTACTAAAAATACAAAAAATTAGCCGGGTGTGGTGGCATATGCCTGTAGTCCCAGCTACTCAGGAGGCTGAGGCAGGAGAATCGCTTGAACCCAGGAGGCGGAGATAGCAGTGAGCCGAGATCGCGCCACTGCACTCCAGCCTGGGTGACAGAGCAAGACTCCCTCTCAAAAAAAAAAAAAAAAAGAGGGCTTCCTCCCTGGACCTGTGAGTGGCAGGTGGTGGGAGGCCAGGTGGGGCAGGATCTGGGAAACCTTGTCAGCCTCACAGAGGGCAGCCAGTGGCTGGGGAGGTGGTGGCTTTGGCCCAGGCCTCAACATTGTTCCCACCCCAGGCTTTCCAGGAGGAGCTGGCCCAGTTCCGGGAGCAACTGGACACCTGCAGGGGCCCTGTGAGCTGTGTCCTTGTGGCCCTGATGGCCCATGGGGGACCACGGGGTCAGCTGCTGGGGGCTGACGGGCAAGAGGTGCAGCCCGAGGCACTCATGCAGGAGCTGAGCTGCTGCCAGGTGCTGCAGGGCCGCCCGAAGATCTTCCTGCTGCAGGCCTGCCGTGGGGGTGAGCGGCCCGGCCTCCTCCTGCCCTCACTTTCCTCCGCCAAGCTTCAGCCCCCGGGACTCACTGTCTACCTTCTCCAGGGAGCCCGGGTACCCGCCCTTCCCTGCCCCCTCTCCTGTCCTCTCCTAGAGGTCAAGTCCACGACCTTGAACCCTTAACTCTCAACACCTGTCATTCAGCGCTCTGAATGTCTCCAGTCTGGCAAGGCTGCCCTGGAGCTCTGGAGTTGGGTTCTCACCTTGACCCCACATTCACACTAGACCCCTGAGCACCCCCAGGTATCCCCGGAGTGAGACTATCTGCCTTTCCCCACCCTCTTCAGGAAACAGGGATGCTGGTGTGGGGCCCACAGCTCTCCCCTGGTACTGGAGCTGGCTGCGGGCACCTCTATCTGTCCCCTCCCATGCAGATGTCCTGCAGATCTACGCTGAGGCCCAAGGTAGGTTCTGCCTTCCTTCCAGGGCCTGGGCTTGGGCAGGGCTGGTGGTGGGGACCGTCCAGAGAGCATCTCCAGGGCTCTAAGCTGGGGTATGGCTGCCACCTGCATCCTCTGTTTGCCAAGACAATGGGAAGAAAAAAATCTTCCTAAACCACAAGGGCCTTTGGGAAGTGGGAGCTTCTTCCCCTGTTGGAGCCTGGCAAGAACCCTGGAGTCGGCAAGGTCAAATAGCTTTTCTGAGGTCACAGCTGGTAAGTGGCTGGGCCGAGCTTTGAACTTCCGTCTGTCATTCCTGCCCTGCACTCTTTCCACCTCCCTGGGCTGCCCTTAAGCCACAGATGGGGAGCTCCCGGGGCTGATGGAGTTCCACGATGTTGATCACTGGAATTGATTCCTCTTGCAGGCAGCTCCTGCAGAGGCACCCCTCCAGGGAGCTCTGACCAAGCAGACATCCTGACGGTCTACTCAGCCGCAGAGGGTAAGGAGATGGGTCATCGGGAGCCTGTGGTTACACAGGGCCCAGCTTCCTGGCCTAAGATCTGGAGTAGCCTTAGGGGCAGCTAGGGCTTAGGGTTGGGGCACAGAGATGCCAGCCCAGCTGTGGTCCAGCCATGTTCCCTACATGGGTTATGATGTGTAGTAACAGCAGTGATGGTGAGTGCTGTGAGGCGCAGCTGTGCCAACCACTGTGTGTGCAGGTTTCCTCTAGGCTGTGAGTTCCACGAGGCCAGGGCAGATCTGCCTGCCCCAAGGCCCTGCTCAGTGTCTGGCACATAGTAGGTGCACAGTAAATGTTTGTTCAGTAGTGAATCTCTCCATAGGCTCACCTCTGCAAATACCTAGCAACAACTTGTTCCAGATGCGAGAAGTCCCTGCTCCCTGCCCTGTTCTCTTGCCTGATTCCTGGGTCCTGCCTGCTTGTACCCCACCTTCCACCAACAATAGGACCCCTGGGATTGGAAGGCAGAGGGTTGGGGCCTTGGTCTCATGCTCTGGCCCTGATCCCCTGACCTAGGCTATGTGGCCTATCGCGATGACAAGGGCTCAGACTTTATCCAGACACTGGTGGAGGTCCTCAGAGCCAACCCCGGGAGAGACCTTCTGGAGCTGCTGACTGAGGTGTGTTGGGGAGTTCCAGGGTGACAAGGGGCAAGGAGCTGGGTTTGCCCTTCTCCCCAGCCCTGGTATTCTGATCACCTCCTATGAACTCCATTGGCGAAGGAGGGATCCTCTGCCCTCAATACTACAAGATAACCAAACACAGGATGGCCGACGCTGCACAGATGCCATGCACCACAGTTCTTAGTCACACGTACTGCAGTCGGGTGGGGAGGAGGACACTGCATACCATGCGGGGCCACCTGGGCTTGTGCTCAGAGCAGGGTGAACCTGCAGGGCCAGCGGGAAGCTGGCTTTGTAGTGACAAGAGAGTGAGATGCCCCCTGGTTCCCACGGGCAGATGTGGTTGGTTGGTTTGAATATTTCCAAGGCCTGTCAGGGGGCTGAAGTCCATTAAGGTGAGGACCAGGTGGGGTGCAGCTGGTCTGCTGAGAGGGGACCTAGGGGGTGGGAGCCTGTCCTGCTGGGTGGGGACATGTCTGGCCAGAGCAGAGGAATTCACCGTTAGGCCTCTGGAACTCTGCGAGCCTCAAAGATGTCCAGGCAGCCCTTGAAATTTTAGGCCTTGCAATGTACCAAGCCAGGGGCTCTCCCCTGGGGCAGGCTGAGCCCCGGAGGGCTGTAGCCCCGGGCACAGGCTGGGTGTGGTCCTCAGGTCAACAGGCGGGTGTGTGAGCAGGAGGTGCTGGGCCCCGACTGCGATGAACTCCGCAAGGCCTGCCTGGAGATCCGCAGCTCGCTCCGGCGCCGGCTCTGCCTCCAGGCCTGAGGGTGCGGCGGCCACGGGGGCGCTGCTGAGACGGTGGCCAGATCCCGGCGCCATTCTTGCCTCCATCCACCCCCCATCCCCCACGGTTTCCTCATCTGAGAGCAAGGCGTGGCAGCGTGGGGGTGGCCGTGCAATAAATATCTGCCGTGAACAGTGCCTGTTCTCAAGGACGTGTGAAATAAGTGAGATAATGTGTGTAAAGCGCCTGGCACTGCATATGGACGCAATAGTGTCCATGGGAACCGAGCTGGGGCCTGTGCCCAGGTTCCGGGACTTAGGAACCCAACATGGGCTGGACGGGGCTGGGCTGGGTTGGCAGTTCGGTTATGGGAGCGTCCAGGGGGAGAGGGGTCCCAGGAAGAGGACGCATATCCCTCTCCCAGACATGTCCCTGTGTACGCGCGCCCCACCTCCACCCCGCGCTGGGCCACAGAAACTCAGGAGACACGGCCTCCGCTTTCCAGGCGGCCAGAATAAAGTCTGGGGCCAAAAGCCTCTGAAACACACCTTTGCAGGTTCACCGGTGATGGAGCAAGCACAGGGGCTGGGGAAGCAGCTTGCAGCCCCTGACCCAAAGCTTCGGGAGGCACATGGGGGAAAGCGCTCCCAAACGGCGTCTCGGAGGGGCCTGCTGCGGGGAGGGTGGGGTAGGGCGGGCTCGCCAGGGCTCGAACTCATAGTCCCGGGCCCGCGGCGGCGGTTTCCACCCAGCAGCCTCAGCGGCCCGGCGCGGTGGCCCAGCTCGGAGTCCCGCCCACCGGGAGCCTCGGAAGGACCGGCCTCCCTTCACTCTAAGCATGCGCGTTAAAGCCACAGCATAGGCTATAGAAAGCTTTATGTGAATAGCTGAGAACTCTTCAATCGCAGGGCCGCGTGGCCTAATGGATAAGGCGTCTGATTCCGGATCAGAAGATTGAGGGTTCGAGTCCCTTCGTGGTCGTTGCTTCTCTGTTAACGTTTTCTTCCAGCTCCACTTAAAAAAAATTCTTCACCTGGGACTGCACCCTGGGCGACTAGGACACTCGAACTGAGTGCGCCGGTCGCTCGCCCCTTACCCCCGTAGGAACACTCAGACCTCGCCCTGCGCCTGCAGTCGCGTAGCTAAGGACCCAGGGCCAGAATAGCAGCGACGGCGACCCAGAGAACGCCGGCAGGGCCCTGGCGGACTGCGGAGCTTGAAGCCAGAGAACGCGGGTCCTGGGATCTGGTAGGAGATTGACTTCACAAATTAAAGTTCAGGTGATGGAAACCGTGACAGACGCGGGGCTGGGATTGCTTGCGGTGAGGAGTTGCCCCAAGGGGTCAAAAGACACGTGTAGTGTTTTTTTTTTTTGTTTTTTTTTTTGTTTTTTTTTTTTGAGACGGAGTTTAGCTCTTGTTGCCTAGGCTGCAGTGCAATGGCTTGATCTCCGCTCACTGCAACCTCCGCCTCCCGGGTTCAAACGATTCTCCTGCCTCAGCCTTCCGAGTAGCTGGGATTACAGGCACGCGCCACCACGCCCGGCTAATTTTTGTATTTTTAGTAGGAGTAGGGGGGTGGGGGGGTGGGCGGGGGTGGTTTCTCCATGTTGGCCAGGCTGGTCTCGAACTCCCGACCTCAGGTGATCGTCCAGCCTCGGTCTCCCAAAGTGCTGGGATTACAGGCGTGAGCCACCGCGCCCGGCGACATGTGTAGTTTAATTGATTATTGTGATGGAAAACTTTGTATCAACTGATCATGGGGTAACAAAGTAAAAAAGTAAACGATTATAAATAGTGGTGATGAGCCGGGCGCGGTGGCTCACGCCTCTAATCCCAGCACTTTGGGAGGTCGAGGCGGGCGAATCATGAGGTCAGGAGTTCCAGACCAGCCTGACTCACATGGTAAAACTCCGTTTCTACTAAAAATACAAAAATTAGCGGGACGTGGTGGCGCGCGCCTGTACTCCCAGCTACTCAGGAGGCTGAGGCAGGAGAATCGCTTGAACCCGGGAGGCCGGAGGTTGCAGTGAGCCAAGATCGAGCCACTGCACTCCAGCCTGGGCGACAGAGGGAGACTCCGTCTCAAAATAGAAAATAAATAAAATAAAATAAAATAAAATTCAAAGAGTATCTCCAGGATTGAGTTAATATTTCACCGAGGGAAAAAAAAACGTCTACCAGCGGAACCCGAGTTTAGTCCGGGTGCCGAGCAGCGCCTCTTGGGGTATCCTTCCACGGGGTGGGGTATCCTTCCAGGGGGTGAAGGCTACGGAGAGTCGCAGCTGCAGGCATGGCCTCCGGTCGGCGGACGCTGGTGACCTGGCGTTGTGCAGGGTGTCACTTTCTCCTTTAATTTTTTTTGATGTTTCAGTGGTTTACGAAGGTATTTGTTTTTGGTAGAGACGGGGAGCTCACTATTTTGCCCATGATGGTCTCGAACTCCTGGACTGAAGCGTTTACTAGGTATTAAAGGAAAAGAACTTCATTAAAATACAGATTTTTTAAAAAAGGAAAATAACACACCTCCGCAAGCGGCGGGCTCGGGATGAGGAGCCAGTTGCTGAGCTGGCATCGCGTGCCCCTTCCCATACACTCTACCCATCGCAAGTGCATCATTCGCTACTAATTACCCCTAGACTTGGGTTGTCTCCTGAGTGGAGACGACGGCTTGTGAGGCAGTTGATCCAGGCACCTCTCGCACCCTAAGCGAAGATCATACCCCTAGACCAAAGAGCCGAGGCAAAAATCTGGCGTTCGGTGTCTTTCAGGTCCCTCTGCACGTGCGCCGTCTCTTTGGGGTCCCGAGGATGCTCAGGAGCGGACGAGATCTGAACCGAAGCTTGGATTGCCGTGGAGGGGCGGGAGAAAGGCCAGGGTGGGACGGGCAGGCTGTGCAGGCACCACCGCGGAGTGATGGAGAGACTGGCCTAAGACAAGCGACAGCGTTTTATTGTCCGCCCCGGTGGCCTAATGGATAAGGCATTGGCCTCCTAAGCCAGGGATTGTGGGTTCGAGTCCCACCCGGGGTAAAAAAAGGCCGAATTTTAGTGTTCCTTACCGGGCAGAACACTTGGAATTTGGTATACTCCCGTAGAGGTGCGGAATTCTGGGAAAATTACCAAAAGGCTGTAAGTCAGAAACCTCAACCTGTTTTCAAGTAAGACCAGCACAATTTCAGGTTACAGAAAAAAGGAGCTGAATCTTTTACAGGATGTTAAGTACCATCCATTTAACTTGATAGAAAGGAATGATTGTTTATTTTTCCAGGTTTGTTAATTCTATTATGGTTACATATATTTTTTAAATCCTTTTTTTAAATAAACGCACAATTATTTACAGATTAAATTACAGGACAACTGGTTTGTTTTAAAAATCATAAAACTGAGGCCAGGCGCGGTGGCTTAAACTTGTAATCCCAGCCTGTAATCTCCGTTTCAAAAAAAAAAAAAAAAAGAAATCATAAGCTGGATGGAGGTATAGATGAAACTACTTATCCATGAGTAGATAATGGGGGACATGAGGGGACATTGCACTATTTTCTCTCTTTTAATACATATTTGAAATAGTCCATAGTATTCTTTTCTTAAATCCACGCAATATATGATGCCATCTTCAAGGTAAAAATTTCCCGAACTACAGGACATGGTGTAAAGTAAAATCAGAAGCCGCTCTGATGGGGACCACTGCTGGAGTTTTGTCACAAATATGTATAAAAACATGGTTGGCTTTTGCCTTTAAAACCCATATTTGGCCCGGGCGCAGTGGCTCCTGCCTGTAATCCCAGCACTCTGGGAGGCCGAGGCGGGCGGATCACGATCACGAACCAGCCTGACCAACATGGTGAAACCCCGTCTCTACTAAAAATAGAAAAATTAGCCGGGCGTGGTGGCACGCGCCTGTAATCCCAGCTCCTCAGGAGACTGAGGCAGGAGAATCACTTGAACCCGGGAGGTGGAGGTTGCAGTGAGCGGAGATCGCGCCACTGCACTCCAGCCTGGGTGACAGAGTGAGACTCCGTCTCAAAATAAATAAATAAATAAATAAATAAAACCCATAATTGGGACTCTTCTGTTTTTCCAGCTCTGGCCTGGCTTCTCCCAGTTCCCCAAACATCCTGGACCCCATCATCTCCACTGAAATCAGGGACCTCACCTCAATGGCATTACCTTCCTCACCTCAATGGGGTTACCTTCCTCACCTCAATGGCGTTACCTTCCTCACCTCAATGGCGTTACCTTCCTCACCTCAATGGCGTTACCTTCCACACCTCAATGGCGTTACCTTCCACACCTCAATGGCGTTACCTTCCACACCTCAATGGGGTTACCTTCCTCACCTCAATGGGGTTACCTTCCTCACCTCAATGGGGTTACCTTCCTCACCTCAATGGGGTTACCTTCCTCACCTCAATGGGGTTACCTTCCTCACCTCAATGGCGTTACCTTCCTCACCTCAATGGCATTACCTTCCTCACCTCAATGGGGTTACCTTCCTCACCTCAATGGCGTTACCTTCCTCACCTCAATGGGGTTACCTTCCTCACCTCAATGGGGTTACCTTCCACACCTCAATGGGGTTACCTTCCTCACCTCAATGGCGTTACCTTCCTCACCTCAATGGCATTACCTTCCACCATCATAGGCCACCTGTAGAGAATGGCCACCACAGAGCTACTTAAGGAAGCTGATGCTTCCGTGATGGATTTTTTCGGGAGGCCTTGTGAAAGGGAGTGTCCTGGCCTGGTGCGGTAGCTCACACCTGTAATCCCAGCACTTTGGGAGGCCGAGGCAGGCGGATCACGAGGTCAGGAGTTCTAGAGCAGCCAGGCCAATATGGTGGCACCCCATCTCTACTAAAAATACAAAAATTAGCCGGGTGTGGTGGCGCTCGCCTGTAGTCCCAGCTACTTGGGAGGCTGAGGCAGAAGAATCACTTGAACCCGGGAGGCAGAGGTTGCAGTGAGCCGAGATCATGCCACTGCACTCCAGCCTGGGCGACAGAGTAAGACTCCGTCTCAAAAAAAAAGAACAAAAAAAAAAAAAGAAGAAAGAAAGAAAAGGAGTGTCCTCTGGTCTTCTCAGTGGTATGCACATCATGCGTGAAAGATGCACTCCAACATTGCTTGGTGTCTTTAGGTTTCTTTCTCTACAGTTTGCCTGAGACGTTCTGGCAGCCCGGTCTTATTGAACATAGGCCACCACTGAGTTCAATTTTCAGCCAACCAACCAAGAAACCTGGTAGGGCCATGGTCAGCTGCATGAGATAACATATTAACTATAGGATCTTTGGGATATGCACCCAGATGGATAAATTCACCAGATACAAAATCATATCCCATCCTCCTTATGATGGCTTAAAGTAGCCAGACTTATTTTGTTTCTGTTTTGTCATGTATGCTGTTTTCTCCAAGGTCAACCTTTGTAGTTCAAGATTCTCAATTTTGAGTCCAATCTGATGTCACCACTTCTTCCTAATCAATGCTGTATCTTTCACACCAAAGATTTCCTAAGGCTGTGAATTCAATTTACATTGCCATTCTGCAACATGCCTAGTTAAATGACATGTTTGATTTTTAGCAATATCAGCCTTGTGGCTTTAAGGTTATTGTATGGTTGCCATAAATTGTCCCTGCGTCTCTGAACATGACTTAGTCTAAAAGTTTAGAGACCTGATCTTGTCATTTTCTTTCTGTAAGCAAACCAGGGCCTTCAGAAGACTTCTTTCCATGCCATGAACTAATGAAAGTCCGTGTGGTCACCTGTGCTGCAACAATCAGGCACAGCAGCCACTGGTCACCCAGGGCACTTGCTTCAGTCTGCAACTCCTCATAATCAACCAGGTCACACATTGCCTGATCACGATGCTGTTGTATACTGTGAATTATATCATCTCACATTCCATTGGTAAGGACCTCAGCACTGCATTGAAGCCAAAATTTGTTACCAAACCAATGTCCAGGTAGCAGTCAGGAAACCATCAGCTATTTTTTTTGTGTTTTTGTTTTTGTTTTTGTTTTTTTGTTTTTTTGAGACAGGGTCTCACTCAGTCACCCAGGCTGGAGTGCAGTGGTGTGATCACTGCTCACTGCAGCCTCGACCTCCCAGGTTCAAGTGATCCTCCCCAATCAGCCTCCTGAGTAGCTTGTACTGCAGGCACATGCTACTTATTTTTTGTAGAGACGGGGTCTTACTATGTTGCCCAGGCTGGTCTCAAACTCCTGGGCTCAAGCAATACTCCCACCTTGGCCTCCCAAAGTGCTGTTCTTATAGGCATGAGCCACCACACCTCCCATTAGCTATTTTCACAGAATATTTAATATGACAGTTATTAGAGAGGTATAAATACTTGTTTTGGTTTTTGGAGATAGGGTCTCACTGTGTTGCCCAGGCTGCAGTGGCACGATCATGGGTCACTGCACCCGCAAATTCCTGGGCTCAAGTGATGTTCCTGCCTTGGCCTCCCTAAATGCTGGGATTACAGGCCTGAGCCATGGTACCTAGCCCAGAACCAGATTACAAGGGTGAGATTCTAAATTTGACTCCCCTGCTGGCTGGCCGGCTGGCTGGCTGGCAATGAGGACCACGTCCCTGATGGTAGGTGAGAGTCCCTGGTGTGCTGTAGCGTGCAATTATGAGAATTTTTGCCAGTGTTAAACTGGGGGGAAATATAAGGAGAATTCCTCTTAAGGCAAATATTATGCAGAGAGGGTCCCAAATGCTCTGTTTACTGAATATGGAACGTGTATGCAAATTTTATACATACGTAATTTTTATTTATTTCTTTTTTTTTTTTTTTCTGTTTTTTTGAGACGTAGTCTCGCTCTGTTGCCCAGGCTGGAGTGCAGTGGCACGATCTCGGCTCACTGCCAGCTCTGCCTTCCGGGTTCACGCTATTCTCCTGTCTCAGCCTCCCTAGTAGCTGGGACTACAGGCGCCCACCACCATGCCCGGCTAATTTTTTCTCTTTTTTAGTAGAGACGGGGTTTCACCGTGTTAGCCAGGATGGTCTCGATCTCTTGATCTCGTGATCCGCCCGCCTCGGCCTCCCAAAGTGCTGGGATTACAGGCGTGAGCCACCGCGCCCGGCCAATTTCTTTTTATTATTATTATTTTGAGACGGAGTCTTACTGTGTTGTCCAGGCTGGAGTGCACTGGCACAGTCTCGGCTTACTGTAACCTCTACCTCCCGGGTTCAAGTGATTCTCCTGCCTCAGTCTCTGGAGTAGCTGGGACTACAGGCGCGCACCACCAAGCCTGGCGAAAATTTGTATTTTTTTTTTAAGGGCTGGGGGTCTCACCATGTTGCCTAGGCTAGTCTCAAACTCCTGGGGTCAAAGTGAGGGGATTATAGGCATGAACCACGACGCGCGGCCTCTTTTTTTATGAAACAAGACAAAGGGGATCCTGATATATCCTGAAGCCAGTTGGTTGGTGGAGCGTTCTATGTTTGCCTGACCAACAACTGCCGATTTGCAAGGTATACGGAGTCACTTCCACGTTTTCTTACTTACTTTACTTGACTTTCTTCCAAGTTGCAAGTCTAATCTGTCCGACAAAACCTTACGCCCAACGTGGGGCTCGAACCCACGACCCTGAGATTAAGAGTCTCATGCTCTACCGACTGAGCTAGCCGGGCGACGACGAGAAAACCGGTTTCCCACACGTCGGTTGGAGCTCTCCAGAACTTCCCTATTCTATATAAAATTGGTGGGGATGAGTCCTGGATCCGAGACATGAGACATGCTACATCCTGAGCGCTAGAGCCCTAAGCTCGGCGCGGACCGAGGACGCCGCCAGGCCCGTGTGGTCTGCCGTCCTTCGCGGGTGTGTGTCATGTCCGCCGACCCTCGTGGGGGTGTATCCTGTGTGCCGACCCTCGTGGGCGTGTGTCCCGTCTGCCGTCCCTCGCGGGTGTGTTTACTGTCTGCCGTCCCTCGCGGGTGTGTGTCCTGTCTGCCGTCCCTCGCGGGTGTGTGTCCCCTCTGCTGTCCCTCGAGGGTGTGTGTCCCCTGTCTGCCGTCCCTCGTGGGTGTGTGCGGCACCTGCAGCTCCCGGGAGCGGGAACATCGGGGACAAGAGCTGAAGGGACGAAGGACACTGGAGATGGCCAGGGGGAAACTCGGCGTGACTCTCTCTTAGGGTTGTGAGAGGTTCCAGGGTCAAAACACGGAGGTCCCCTCATTTTCAAACCCTCATCCCTGTTTAGGGCCGGCAGCGAGGCCTCACCACAGGGACAAGGCCGGTAGACCTTTCTCCTCCTTAGGCTCCCAGTAAAATGCTGGGTCCCTTGCCAGTGGAAAACGGAAGAAAAGTTTGGAGCGTTTCTAGAGCCGCCCGTTTGGGAAGAAATGAACTCTGACCCCAGCTCCGGCCCCTGTATCGGAGGTCCCAGGGCTGCGAGGGTCGCCTGGGCAGAGCTCAGGCCAAGAAGGAGCTCGGCTGAGGACAGGAGCCCGGGGTCTGTGTGGGAGACGGGATCCCTTCCTAGGATGCCCGGGCTGGCCTGCTGGGAGGCGGCGGGGTCTCCTCCTCAGGGTCCTGCACTCGGGTTTCACATTGGGTGAAATTTCTGGGCTGGGGCTCGGCACGCGAGACCGCTGTCTCACGCGGGCCACACAGACCACCTCCCCGCGGGCCGCAGCCCCTGGTCACCGGCCCTCCTCTCGGTGCTGGGGCCGCCTGGAGCCTCTGGGAGCCGAGTGGCCCTCGGGGAGGCGGCGCCGCGGTGCCCAGGTGCGGGGTCCGCCTCTGTGCGCCTGAGGGCGGGAGTCGTACAGGAGCTCTTCCCGGGGCTGGTCCCCGAGGCGCAGCACCTCCTACCAGCTTCCTGTGATCGAAACCGAAACCTCCACCTGCGCAACCCTCCCAGATGGGCTTGAGGTTGGGGTGTGGCCGGGACCCGGGCGGGGAGGGGTAGGGGTGGAGTGAAGGCGGGGACTGGGGGGGTGCGCGTGGAGGAGGAGAGTGGAACCGCAGATGTGGACCTCCAAGTATAGACGTCAGAGATAAATGCTGTCCTGGCTCGTTGGTCTAGGGGTATGATTCTCGCTTTGGGTGCGAGAGGTCCCGGGTTCAAATCCCGGACGAGCCCGCTGTTTGTTTTTTTTCGAACACCATCATTTTCTCACGGTGAAGATTGAGGACCTTCACGGAGTCCCGGCCGCAGGGAACTTGGTCTCTCCGTGGCAGCTGCAGGCGCCGGGGCCGATCCGACTTCCCGCTTCCGTCCGGCTTGCGACCCCTCGCCTTGCCCGGCTACAGGCAGGACTCGCCTGCGCCTCCTGACCGGAGCCTTCCACCTGGGAGTTCTGAGTGAGCCTAAGGCCTGGCGCTGGGGCAGTGGACCCCAGATCCGGGACCCGAAAGGAGGGCGAACGCCTCCACCGCCGCGTCTGCCTCTGCAGACGTGGCCCTAGATCCCGGGTGGCCATGGAACTTGGTCTGGGCGTGTAGTTTTCCTTTGAGTGGGTCGGTTCTAAGTTTAAATTTCGGACGAGCCCAGAGTTTCGAACTTCCTTCCTTTTTTCCTTCTTTCTTTCTCTTTCTTTCCTTCCTTCTTTCTTTCTTTCTTTCCTTCTTTCTTTCTCTCTTTCCTTCTTTCTTTCTCTTTCTTTCTTTCTCTTTCTCTTCTTTTCTCTTTTATTTTCCTTTTTCTTCTTTTTTTGTTTTTTGGTTTTTTTTGACATTGTCTCCTTCTGTTGCCCAGGCTGGAGTGCTGGAGTGCTGGAGTGCAGTGGTGCGATCTCGGCTCACTGCAACCTCAACCTCCCAAACTCAAGGGATCCTCCCACCTCCACCTCCCAAGTAGCTGGGACTACAGGTGCTCACCACCACGCCAGGCTAATTGTGTGTGTGTGTGTGTGTGTGTGTGTGTGTGTGTGTGTAAAACCGAGGTCTCGCTGTGTTGTGGAGGCTGGTATCCAACTTGCACTCAAGCAATCTTCCTACCTCGGCCTCCCCTCACAAAGTGCTGCAATTACAGGCCAGAACCACCATGCTCAGCTGGTTCCTTTTCCTTCCAGGTCCTGAGGTCGCAGCGGCGCGTCCCTCCGGTACATGGCGGGGAAGAGGTGCGGTTCCGGGAGCCTGCGACGCCTCTGGGGAGTCCAAGCCCGGCTCCTAGCCCTTTGCCCGAGGACGGAGGAGGACCTGGGGGGCTTCCCCTAGCTGATGGTCTCAGTTCTCCAGGGGCGGCGGAGAGAGCAGGAAGCCCCAAAACCCGAGCTGGGTTTCCTGTTTGGAGTCGCAAGGTGTGGCAATGTTGAAGTTCGCCGTGCCCCTGCTCCCCATGGGAATTAGAATCCGGTCCAGGACCAGCATCGGGAAAGGGGGACAGTTTGTGACCGAGGAAACTAGGACTGATCCAGAACAGCGAAGGCAGAGACGCGCTGGGCTCATGAAGCGCGACAAACGCCCTGACCCCTCTTCCGCTTGGCTCGTTGGTCTAGGGGTGTGGTTCTCACTTAGGGACCACAGGGACAAGCCCGGGAAACCCAAGAGGTCCCGGGTTCAAATCCCGGACGAGCCCACACTTTAAGAACCCAGCAGAGGCTGGGCGCGGCGGCTCACGCCTGTAATCCCAGCATTTTGGGAGGCCGAGGCGGGCGGATCACGAGTTCAGGAGATTGAGACCATCCTGGCTAACACGGTGAAACCCCGTCTCTACTAAAAATACAAAAAATTAGTCGGGCGTGGTGGCAGGAGCCTGTAGTCCCAGCTACTCGGGAGGCTGAGGCAGGAGAATGGCGTGAACCCGGGAGGCGGAGCTTGCAGTGAGCCGAAATCGCGCCACTGCACTCCAGCCTGGGCGACAGAGCGAGACTCAGTCTCAAAAAAAAAAAAAAAAATCAATGTTTGTGTCTGTGGCTTTGTCCTTGGGGCACATGCGTCGTGGGACACAGGCTGTTTAACCAGGGAATTTTTTTCTGGGGCAGTCAGGGTGGATCTTGTCCTGAGGGACTCCTCCGAGTGACTGGAGTGGTGGTTGCATCCCAGAATGAGTGAGGCTTGTGACCTGGAGCTCCCAGACAAAACCTACTCACGCAAGGGAGCGTGTCCCGCAGAAGTTGAGCTTTTTACGACTGCAGATTTGCTCTCCTGCCGAGGCAAGGCTGATAGCAGTGGCTCACTTCGTTGACTAAACTAAGGAAAACTGTGGGTGGCTTTGTCTGGTAACTGGGTTCAAATCCCTCATAGGACTGATTCTAAAGTTGCCTTGCTCAGAGAGAAATGAAGCGGGGCCAGGATCCAGTGTAGAGTGAGCTTTGGCTGGCTGGCGGCGCGCAAGGCCGGACTGCACAGGTGGCAGGGGCGTGGTTGTCAAATAATCAAAATGATTAGGCACTTCAGGTCCCCGGGAAAGCGGGCACAGAGGTGGCCACCCCTGTTCCCCTCCTGGCACCATGATGGTCAGGACCGCCGGGAGCCCATGCCCACCTCCCTTAGCTCCCGTGGTGCGCCCGGGGGAAATGTGGTTGGAAATCGCGGCGGCCGGGCACGGTGGCTCACGCTTGTAATCCCAGCACTTTGAGAGGCCGAAGTGGAAGAATCGCTTGAGCCCAAGGAGTTCAAGCCCAGCCTGGACAACGTAGTGAAACCCCACCTCTACAAAACAATTTTAAAAGTTAGCAGGGCGTGGTGGTGCGCGCCTGTGATCCCAGCTACTCCTGTGTCTGAGGCAGGAGGATCGCTTGATCCTGTCTCAAATAAACAAAGGGCGGGGCGCGGTGGTTCACTCCTGTAATCCTAGCACTTTGGGAAGCCGAGGCGGGTGGATCACTTGAGGTCAGGAGTTCGAGACCAGCCTGGCCAAGATGGTGAAACCCCATTTCTACTAAAAATACAAAAATTAGCCAGGCACGGTGGCGGGCGCCTGTAATCCCAGCTACTCGGGAGGCTGAGGCAGGAGAATCCCTTGAACCCGGGAGGTACCCTTGGCGACAGGGCAAGACTCTGTCTCAAAAGTAAACAAACAAAAAACAGAAACGTACATGGGAATGGGGAAGTTTGTGTGCCTGTGGGGGCAGAGGAGAATTTGCAACTCTGCACTTTCCACCCAATTTTTCTGAGAACCTAAAACTGCTCTTAAGCTGTTTTTGTGTGTGTGTGATTTTTTTTTTTTTGGTTTGTTTGTTTTGTTTTTTGTTTCTTTTTCTGAGACGGAGTCTCGCTCTGTCGCCCAGGCTGGAGTGCAGTGGCGCGATCTCGGATCACTGCAACCTCTGCCTCCTGGGTTCAAGCAATTCTCTACCTCAGCTTCCTGAGTAGCTGGGATTACAGGCGCCTGCCACCATGCCCAGCTTTTTTTTTTTTTTTTTTTTTGTATTTTTATTAGAGACGGGGTTTCACCATCTTGGCCAGGCTGGTCTTGAACTCCTGACCTCGTGATCCACCTGCCTTGTCCTCCTAAAGTGCTGCGATTACAGGTGTGAGCCACCGTATCTGGCCTGCTTTCGTTTGTAAAGCCCATATTTTTCTTCTCTTGGGTCTCCAATAACTGTGATGTTAGATCTTTTGTTGAAGTCCCACAAACACCCGAGGTTCTCTTATTTTTTTTTAAGTTTATTGTCTCTCCGGGTAATTTCTATTGTTCTGTCTTCAAATTTGAGGAGTCTCTTATTTTCTTCCATTCTGCTGTTGCCCATTCATTAAAGCTCCTTCCTTTGGTTTTGTATTTCTAGGGTGTAAACTTTCCGTTTAGTTATTCTTTATATTTTCTACTCCTTTCCTGAGACTTCATATTTTTTCATTTGCATGAAGCAGGGGTTTTAGTTGAAGCATGTTTATGGTGGCCGCTTCACCACCTTTGTCATCCCGTCAGATGGTCCAACACCGGTGTAAGTGTCCATTGTCCGTTGATTGACATTGTTTGTTGTTGTTGTTGTTGTTGTTTTGTTTTTTGTGTTTTTTTTGAGACGGAGTTGCCCAGGCTGGAGTGCAGTGGTGCCATCTCGGCTCACTACAACCTCCGCCTCTGGGGTTCAAGTGATTCTCCTGCCTCAGCCTCACGAGTAGCTGGGATTACAGGCGGGTGCCACCACGCCTGGCTAATTTTTTGTATTTTTAGTAGAGACGGAGTTTCATCATGTTGGCCAGGCTGGTCTCCAACTCCTCACCTCAGGTGATTCACCCGCCTCAGCCTCCCAAAGTGCTGGGATTACATGCGTGAGCCCCCGCGCCTGCGCGCCCGGCCTGATTGACATTTTCAAGCTGGGATTTTCCAGGCTTTTAGAATGACCAGGTCTGCGCTGACACTCCCTGGCTGGGAGCAAGAGGGACGCCTGGGACTGCTCCCCTTGTGGACAAAGAGGAAGTTGGGCCGATGTCCGATGTCCGATGACCGCCAGGCCGCGAGGCTGCTGCTGGGCCCTGGGTCACAGGTCGAGGTGTCAGGCCTCTGAGCCTAAAGCTCAACCATTATAACCCCTGTGACCTGCACATATACGTGCAGATGGCCTGCAGGAGCCAAGAAGTCTGAAGAAGCCAAAAAAACACAAAGAAGTGTAACAGCCAGTTCCTGCCTCAATTGATTAACCAACATTACAACATTCTACCATTGTGACTTGTCCCTGTCCTACCTTGGCTGATCAATCGACTTTGTGACATTCTTCTTTTGGAGAATAAATCTTATGACCTCCCTACCATATACCTTGTGACCCCCTCCTCTGCTAACAATAGATAACCACCTTTTACTGTAATTTTCCGTTACCTACCCAACTCCTACAAAGCAACCCCTTCCCCATCTCCCTTTGCTGACTCCTTTTTCAGACTCAGTCTGCCTGCACCCAGGTGATTAAAAAAGTTTTATTGCTCACACAAAGCCTGTTTGGTGGTCTCTTCTCACGGATGCGCTTGACAGAGGCCGCCCTGCAGTTCCTGTTCCGATCTAAGGAAGGGAAGGAGAGGCGAGGAAGAACTGGGTCCCAAGACAAGCGGGTCCATTTCGTGAGGCGCACACTCAGGACAGACCCTACCCCGCTGCTCTACTCTTTCCCTTCAGTCCCTCCTTCCCGGCCTTCCCTGGCCCCCTGACCCCGCACTGATCATTAATGCAGAAGCAGCGCAGACCAGCAGCCGGGATCGCCTGTAATCCCAGCACTTTGGGAGGCGGAGGCAGGCGGATCACCTGAGGTCGGCAGTTCTGAGGTCGGCAGTTCGAGACCAGCCTGACCAACATGGAGAAACCTCTGTCATGAGCCGCTTGCCTCCACCGTGCACGCAGATCTGCAGGGGAGTGGGAAGAGGCAGGCTCTTTGGGTCATTTGAAACGGTTTGGAGATATGCAGAGGCCGGGCTCAATATTAAGTAGGAATTGGGATTTATATTGGCAGCGAAGCGTGGACCCAGGCCCCTTCGGATCCGCACTTGGGCCCCAGAGAGAGGATGTTCCCTTCCTCCCCGCCTCCCACTCAGGACCACCCTGAGAGGTCCCGGCCTGGAGCCATGGCTAATGGTCCCTGACTACAAATTCCACCTGACTGGAGGCTCGGGTTTGAGGTTACACAACTCGCTGAGAAGGGGAGGATAGGGGCTCCCAGATGTCCAGAGACCCCGGCAGGGACTGTGCACCCAGCTGTCTGAATGCCAGAGGCCAGCTCCTCGGGTAGCGATGCCTGCACCACCTCCTCGGGACTAGAGTCACCACAGTCTTTGTTTTTTTGTTTTTGTTTTTGTTTTTGCAGCGCCTGTTTTGAGGATTCTGAGCATTAGGGTGGGAAGCAAGTCTTATTACATTAGCCTGGCTAGCTCAGTCGGCAGAGCATGAGACTCTTAATCTCAGGGTCGTGGGTTCGAGCCCCACGTTGGGCGGAGCTTTTTACCATTCTTAGTACACAGAATTCAGCATCATCACAGGTGACCCAGTTTCCGAAGCTTGGCCCCTAACTGGAAGGTAAAGTTTCATTGAGTCCCAACTCAATCTGTGACCCCATCAGAGATTTCAAGGCCTCCTCCCAAATTCATCGATCTGACCACTGGACTGCTGTGTTATCTCTCACAGCCAGTGTCCCAGAACCAGAGTCTCTTAGGAAAAAGAAGAGGAGACTTTGCACCCCAGGAAGGTCTGTCTGCTCACCCCTAGGCTGGGATAGAGAACCTGGATCCCTTTACTTTAGTACAAGACCCAAAGTTTCTTTCCCTCCCCCAGGAGACTCAGTCCCAGGGCTGGAGGTGGATGTGCTGCTTCGAAGTTCAGCCAAGGGAGAAGGGCCCTCCCACCCAGTTCAGCTAAGACTGTGGGTCAATGTAGGGGCCAGCCCTACAGGGTCTGTGGGGTTTTCTCCCAGTGTATGTAGATGAGAGACCGTAGAAATAAAGACACAAGACAAAGAGATAAAAGAAAAGAGAGTTGGGCCCCGGGGGGACCACCACCACCAAGACGCGGAGACCGGTAGTGGCCCCGAATGCCAGGCTGCCCTGTTATTTATTGGATACAAGGCAAGGGGGCAGGGTAAGGAGTGTGAGCCATCTCCAATGATAAGTGAGGTCACGTGGGTCACATGTCCACTGGACGGGGCCCTTCCCTGTATGGCACCCGAGGAGGAGAGAGAGAGAGGAAAGACAGCTTACGCCATTATTTCTGCATTTTAGAGGCTTTTAATACTTTCACTAATTCTGCTACTGCTATCTAGAAGGCAGAGCCAGGTGTACAGGATGGAACGTGAAAGTGGACCAGGAGCGTGACCGCTGAAGCACAGCATCACAGGGAGACGGTTAGGCCTCCAGGCCTGACTAATATCAGGCCCTCCACAAGAGATGGTGGAGTAGAGTCTTCTCTCTAAACTCCCCCGGGGAAAGGGAGACTCCCTTTCCCGGTCTGCTAAGTAGCGGGTGCTTTTCCTTGGCACTGACGCTATCACTAGACCACAGTCTGCTTGGTAACTTCCGTCTTCCCAGACGCTGGCGTTACCGCTAGACCAAGGAGCCCTCTGGTGGCCCTGTCCGGGCATAACAGAAGGCTCACACTTGTCTTCTGGTCACTTCTCACCATGTTCCTCCAGCTCCTATCTCTGTATGGCCTGGTTTTTCCTAGGTTATGACTGTAGAGCGAAGATTATTATAATATTAGAATAAATACTAATTACTACAAACTAATGATTAATTATACTTATATATAGTCATATCTATGATCTATATCTAGTATAACTCTTGTTATTTTATATATTTTATTATACTGGAACAGCTCATGCCCTCGGTCTCTTGCCTTGGCGCCTGGGTGGCTTGCCGCCCACTGGTCAACATGGAGAGACCACCTCCCACCTGCTCCACAGTCCCCCGGCTAACTCAGGCTCTTGGGAGAGACACCAGGGCCCCAGAAACCAGTATGACCCAGCCATTACTTATCTCTCTCACTGTTTGGATGGTGGCCCTTGTTATTAGGAGACCAGGAGTGCAGCCACCCAGTCCCTCCAAAACATGCCTAACAGGTTTTTTGGAGGCGAAGGCAACCCTGTGTAGGATGCTAATCCACCATAAAGATTTCTCATTAATGCCACTTCTGGGACAGCCTCTAAGAATTCCAGTTCATCTATTGTTTCTTGTGTAAGACTAACCATAAATTCTGCCCTTAGGTCAAAACAACCTTGCTGCTATTGCATTTACCATAAATCTTGCCCTTAAGCAAGTGCCTTAAACATTCCTTGTGAAGCACATACACCCTTTCCCTGTGGTATGTAGACCCTAGGTCTGGGCAGTAAAGGCATGGAGACCCACTATCTTGTCTCCCTGCCACGAGAGACCCAGAAGTGGATTCTGTTCATAAGCCCCTAATAAATGTTTCTTTCCTAAGAAAGATGATTTGTCAGTCTTTTTCTTCAGCCTGGCACCTTCCTTGGACTTTGGGTGTAGGTTTGCATTATGGTTGTAACCAGCCAAAGTGTGTCTTTGGAATGGGAGTCAAACCTTGATCTCTGGGCTTTAGAGTGGCTTTGGACACGTTTCCCAGTGGGGGTGCTGAGGCAGTCTGGGGGCCCTGAGGAAGGCAGATCAGAGGCTGGGACAAAAGGCTACAGGCACCTCACCAGCGCAGGTCCCAATAATGCAGCACCATCGCCTCAGCCTCTGGTCAGAGTTCGAATCCCACCTCGAGGATGTTGGCTCTTGGGGCCTTATAACCATGACCCTGTGTCACAGCGATACATGGGGAATGGGGCTGGGGTCACTTGTATCCTTGGCCTGTGAGGGTTGCAGAGCCAGGGGTGGGGTGCGGACTGGTGCCCACTCTTCTGTCCGAAACTATCAATCCTGGACATTTTTCAGGGAGGGGATAGGGCTATCCTGTGATTGTCATTGCTTCTTTTTAGAAAGATTGGAGCTATCAGGCCGGGCGTGGTAGCTCACGCCTGTAATCCCAGCACTTGGGGAGGCCGAGGTGGGCGGATCACGAGGTCAGGAGATCAAGACCATCCTGGCTAACACGGTGAAACCCCGTCTCTACTAAAAATACAAAAAATTAGCCGGGCGTGGCGGCGTGCGCCTATAGTCCCAGCTGCTTGGGAGGCTGAGGCAGAAGAATGGCGTGAACCCAGGAGGCGGAGCTTGCAGTGAGCTGAGATCACGCCACTACACTCCAGCCTGGGTGACAGAGCAAGACTCCGTCTCAAAAAAATAAAAATAAATAGAAATAAAAAAAAAAAAGAAAGACTGGAGCTATCAAATAAAGGCCGAACTAGGTATATTCCAAGAGTACAAGGTTGGCCTTAAATTCAAGAAAATTATCAAAATAATTCATCATATTAACAGAATAAAAAAGAAGTTATGTGGTGATCTTAATGTTTGGAAGGGCGCTTGATGCAATTCACACCTGCATTAATCGTTTGTTTGTTTTAGAGGCAGATTCTTGCTCTGTCACCCAGGCTGGAGTGCAGTGGTGCAATCTCCACTCACTGCAACCTCCACCTCCCGGGTTCAAGCAGTTCTCTCTGCCTCAGCCTCTCGAGTAGCTGGAGTAGCTAGGATTACAGGTGCCCACCACACTCGGCTAATTTTTGTATTTTTAGTGGAGTTGGGGTTTCACTATGTTGGCCAGGCTGGTCTCGAACTCCTGACCTCAGGTGAGCCTCGGCCTCCCAAAATGCTGAGATTACAGGCATGAGCCACCGTGACCAGCCAGAATCTTACTTTGTTACCCAGGCTGCAGCACGGTGGTGAGAACACAGCTCACTGCAGCCTCAACCTCCTCAGCTCAAGCAATACTCCCACCTCATGCACCAGCTAATTTTTTTTTGTGTTTTCTGTAGAGAAGGGGCCTCACTATGTTGCTTAGGCTGGTCTCAAACTCCTGAGCTCAAGGGATCCTCTTGTGAGACATTGCGTCCCGCCCATTATTTTCCTTCTTTGTTTCAACTCCCATCAGTTACCAGTTCCTGGACTGGAATGCTGTTCTTCCTCCTCTTTCTTGACTGGCCCCTTATTTTCTCTCCTGTCTCAGCTTAAATGTCACTCCTAGACTCATTGTTCCCATGTCAGGAACTCATCTATATATGACAACACCCTTATGACAGCCTGTAATTTTTGAAAGTCTATTCATTTTATTTTATTTTTCCAAGACAGGGTCTTGCTTTGTTGCCCAGGCTGGAGTGCAGTGGTGTGATCGTAGCTAACTGCAGTCTCAGCCTCCTGGACTCAGGAATTCTCCCACCTCAGATTTCCAAGTAGCTGAAACAACAGACGTGTGCCACCACAGCCAGCTAATTTTATTTATTTATTTAGATGAAGTCTTATTCTGTCACCTAGGCTGGAATGCAGTGACGTGAACTCAACTCATCGCAACCTCCACCTCCCGGATTCAAGCGATTCTCTTGCCTCAGCCTGCCGAGTAGCTGGGATTACAGGCATGTGCCACCACGCCAGACTATTTTTTGTATTTTTAGTAGAGACAGGGTTTCACCATGCTGGCCAGGCTGGTCTTTAAGTCCTGACCTCTAGTGATCCACCCGCCTCAGCCTCCCAAAGTGCTGGGGTTACACGCATGAGCCACCGTAGCCGGCCTGATTGATTTATTTAAATTTAGCTACCGGGTCTTTCTATGTTGCCCACGATGGTCTTGAGCTCCTAGGGTCAAGTGATCCTCCCTCCTCTGCCTCCCAAAATGCTGGAATTACAGATGTGCATCATTGGGCCAGCCTATTTACTTTTTATTTTAAAACAATTATAGATTCACAGTAAGTGGTCAAAAAGAAAAAAAAAGTACAGAAAACTCTTGGGTAGCATTCACCCAGTATCCCCTAAGACTTCCATAACTGTGGCTCAGCATCAATGCCGGAAAATGAACACTGGCTGTTTTTTAAAGGTATTTTTCTTGGTTATTGTCAATCTTCACTTTGAATTGTGTGCTCCTTATTTTGTGCCCACCATTGTGCCCACCAAAAAATTAGGTGCATGCTTTAACACATGAGGCCTATGATCTTTGAGAATAAAAAATTTGACTCCATGTAGATAAATCTAGACCTGACTTGTTCTTTTTCATTTTATTTTATTTTATTTTATTTTATTTGAGACAGAGTCTTGCTCTTGTCGCCCAGCTTGGAGTGCAGTGACGTGATCTCGGCTCACTGCAACCTCCGCCTCCCGGGTTCAAATGATTCTCCTGCCTCAGCTTACCAAATATCTGGGATTGCAGGTGCATGCAGCCAAGCCCAGCTAATTTTCGTATTTTTAGTGGAGACGGAGTTTTACCATGTTGGCTAGGTTGGTCTCTCATTCCTGACCTCAAGTGATCTGCCCGCCTAGGCCTCCCAAAGTGCTGGGATTACAGGCATGAGCCACCCTGCCCAGCTTGACTTGTTCTTTTTTGTTTGTTTGTTTGTTTTTGAGACGAAGTCTTGCTCTGTCACCAGGCTGGAGTGCAGTGGCCCCATCTCAGCTCACTGCAACCTCCACCTCCGGATTCAAGCGATTCCCCTGCTTCAGCCTCCCGAGTAGCTGAGACTACAGGCATGCACCAACATGCCTGGCTAATTTTTTGTATTTTTAGTAGAGATGGGGGTTTCACCATGTTGGGCAGGCTGGTCTTGAACTCCTGACCTCGTGATCCGCCCGCCTCGGCCTCCCAAAGTGCTGGGATTACAGGCGTGAGCTACCGCGCCCGGCCGACTTGTTCTTTTTTAAAAAATTAAAATATGGTCTGGGTCTTTTACTTTGGAAAAGGGGTGTTAACTTCAGAACTGTCCTAGGTTCAGTTCAGATCCCCAGGAGGGAAGGGGGTTAAAGAGAGAAGGAAGTTGAGCCTCTGAGCCCATTGCGCCCCGGAATCTGGGAGGCGGCGTGACCAGGTGCCCGGGTTCCATCCGCTGGGGCTGGGCAGCCCCTCTGCCCCCGCCCAGTACAGAGGCTCCTGCCGGGGGAGGCGTCCATCGCGTTCGCTTACTTCTCTAGACCAGCAAGCGAGGGACGCGGAGACTGAGTTGGCTGCGGCCACCGGGTCCCCGGACACCGTCTTCATTCACTCCCACCCTCAGTCAAGCACCTGTACCCGCAGTCCTTCCCTAAAAGAAGAAAAACGGCCGGTCGCGCGCTGTCCAGAGTACTCAGTCCTGGATCCAGGAGGTGGCTGGCGGTGGAGCTGATTTCCGGGTTCTTAAACCCGGGCTCGGGGCCCAAGGCCCCGCCTGGTGGGGTCGCATCCTGCAGTTTGAGAAACCGAAGAAGGTAGGAGAGGGAGGAAGCGCCGGCTTTTCCTGTGAAAGATTCTTTCATTAGCTCCATTCTTGTTCTTGCGCGCTGGATTTCCCAGGCTAACATAAACAACAGCTGATCACTGCAGGCTGGGCTCCTCTGGGACTCGCACCGGGGCCTCTCGCACCCAAAGCGAGAATCATACCTCCAGACCAACAGGCCTCGGTGGCGGGAAGCACCATCTTTGCTCCTCTACTCCCTCACCACCACCCCCCCACACCCCCGCGCCTTATCTTTCTGGAACCCAAGAGTTTGTATTCTCCGCTCTCCATAAACGTCGATGCCAGCGCTAGGAGCGTGGCCGGGAGCCCACGATCGCGGCAGCGAGAAGCCCAAGTAGAGGGGAGGAGGGAGTCCCCGGAGTGGGACAGCGCTCAGGTCTGGGGTGGGGTTGATCTAGGGCAAAATAGGGCGGGCGGCCTGTGGCGCTGGGCAGGACCCTCTCGCCCACCACACGCGGAACTCGCTGGATCCTCTCCACATCCAGGCCGCGTCCACTGGCTTTCCAACCTGCTCACGTCCTTAAAGAAGGATTCAAAAGGTGTTGCGGCATTGGCCCATCAGGATTTGAACCTGAGGCCCACTCTCACCCTAATCATAACCGCAAAACCACCAGCGCCTGGAGAGAGAGTGAGAGAGAAACAGAGACGGAGAGAGTGTGTGTCGCTTTCATGCCCTTTGCCGTCGCTGCTCATCCCCAGTGACCTCCTGGAACTTTTTCAGCTCTTGCTGACAGAGGAAGAGACGGGGGCAGAGCTAACGTCTGAGTCAGGGCAGAGGCGCTGGGCTCCATCCAAGGGAGGCTATGGGGGCGCCTCTGGGATGGAGCCAACCACCGGTGCAGTCGGATGAAAGGTGGGCTGGCCGCTCAGCCATCCTCCTAGGGCCAGGCCTTGGGTATGAGTCAGCAGCCCCAGGTGTGAGCGCAGTCCCGGTAACCCCGGCGCAGGGGAAAATACAGCGGGGAGCCCCAGGCTGCAGGCCTGACCCTGAGCATCCCCTACCGAGCCCAGTGTGGATGGGCTCTGTCTCCACGGGGCTGGTTCACCAGGGTCTCCCCGCAGCGACCCCAGAATTCTGCCAATCACTTGGGGATGGCGATGAGCTCTATCCACTTCGGAATCAGCCGATTTGTGCCGGATTGGAGGCACCTGTGTGAAATGTCAGCGGAAGTACACACAGGGGAGGCTCGTTGGTCTAGGGGTATGATTCTCGCTTCGGGTGCGAGAGGTCCCGGGTTCAAATCCCGGACGAGCCCTAAGAGTGGTTACTTTTCCCTTGTTATTTTAGAGAATATACAGCTTGAAAATCGGGGACCGAGCCTGAAGCCTCAACTACCAGTCGCGTTGCTCCACTTCAGGTCGGTCCAGGTCTATGCCTCAGCTGCAAGGGACAAGGATGCTCCTGAGGCTGGCCTGGACGGCACTTGCCTCAGCCTCGCTGGAGCCCCGCGCCCTTCTCCTTCCCAACCCCAGACCAGAGAAGCTGTACCCTCTGCAGCCCGGGTTGCTCAGCTCCACATGGGCTCCGGGTATGGTGGAGGCCGGTGGTTGGGTTCTGAGTGATCGAGTAGTGTGCACGGTCTGGGCGGGCCCTGGAGAGCTATTCGTTCCTCGACCTCCCCTCCTCGCCCTAGAAACCCACCTCTCTGCAGGCCAAGGCGGAGTCACAGATGAAGCTCGTTGAGAGCAGGTCAAAGCTGCGGGACCCGATGGCCCCCTGCTGCGCTAGCCAGGAAGGTGCCCAGGAGCCACATATGGCTCTTAAGCACTTGAAATATGGCTGGTCCCCTTGAGATGAGCTGCTGTGAGTACAAAACACACATCGGGATTTTGAAGACTTTGTACCAAAAAAATAAGATATCTCATTCTCTCATTACACATGGAAATTAGATTTCGTGTCTACAGTATTGAATAATATACACACATATGAAAAACATATATTTTATATCTAAACATATATATTTTATATGTGTTTATATATTATATGTAGTATATATGTATCATATAATTATATTAATATGATTATATCATAATAATATAATTGTATTATATAATTATACTTTTCTTTGAGAAGATGTTGCTCTGTTGCCAGGCTGGAGTGCATTGGCACCATCTCGGCTCACTGCAAACTGTGCCTCCAGGGTTCAAGAGATTCTCCTTCCTCAGCTTCTGAGTAGCTGGGAGTATAGGTGGGTGCCACCACGCCTGGCTAAATTTTTTTTTTTTTTTGAGACGGACTCTCACTGTGTCTCCCAGGCTGGAGTGCAGCAGTGCGATCTTGGTTGGCTAACTGTAACCTCCGCCTCCTGGGTTCAAGTGATTCTCCTGCCTCAGCCTCCTGAGTAGCTGGGATTACAGGCGCCCGCCACCACACCTGGCTAATGTTTTGTACTTTTAGCAGAGACAGGGTTTCACCACATTGACCAGGCTAGTCTCAAACTTCTGACCTCGTGATCTGCCCACCTCGGCCTCCCAAAGTGCTGGGATTACAGGTGTGAGCCACCATGTCTGGCCCTAATTTTTGTATTTTTAGTAGAGACGAGGTTTCACCATGTTGGCCAGGCTGGTCTCAAACTCCTGGCCTCAAGTAACCTGCCTGCCTTGACCTCCCAAATTGCTAGGATTAAAGGTGTGAGTCCCTGGGCTACCACACCTGGCTAATTTTTAAATTTTTTTCATAAAAACAGGGTCTTGCTATATTGCCCAGGCTGATCTTGGACTCCTGGCCTCAAGTGATCTGCCCACCTTGGCCTCCCAAAGTGGCTGGGATTATGGGTGTGAGCCACTGTACCTGATCTACGTGTCCTCTTCTCAATGTTTCTCTTCCCAGCATTTGGGGCCAGACAGAGAGGAACATCTGTGGAGACCACGTCCCAGGTGGCTCTAAGGCAGGTGGGACTTCCACAGCTCTGCTCCTGCCTCCAAAGCGCCCCAGGCAAGGTCAGGGACCCCGAGCACTGTAACCCCAGCCCCTGTTTTTGTTCAACAACAACGTCCTTAGGGCTTGGACCCAGGGATTGGCTAACAAAGAAACAAGCAGCCATGACTCAGCGACCCCAGACCACAAACTGCCCCAGCAAGCAGGTAGCCCCGAAGCCTGTTTGAGGTGGCAGAGAAGGGGATGTGGTTCCTTGGCCACTGCAGCTCAGATGAGTCACCCACAGTCCTGGGATTCCAGCCCCACTCCTGCCCTCCATTTCCTCAGGTGGCAACTCTAGAACTTTGGCTGGTCTAGGGGACTCAGCCCCAAAATCCGGAGTCCTTATTGACATAGGGGATGTTGGAAATCAGAGAAGGCCTGATAGGAGCAGCCAAGTCACCTAAGGCCTCAGATCCAGGGAAAAAGAACACCACCCGTCGCTAGCTCAATCAGTAGAGCATGAGACCCTTAGTCTCAGGGTCGTGGGTTCGAGCCCTACGTTGGGTGGAATCTACCCTTTGAAGGGAGCCCTTTCATAGCTCAGGCCTTGTAGAGCTTGTAAGCAACACGGAGAATACTGTTTGGAGAGATCTCCAGGAAAATTCCTAGCTGCCTCGTTGCATGAGGAGGAGGGTCCTCTGTTCTGGATCTCTGACTTTTTTTTCGGGGGATGCATTCTGTCTCACGTTTTCCACGTTTAGGGATCCATTTGGGGGACGTGGCTTAAGCAGGGAGAGCAGAGCCAGGCACAGAGGTGCAGTTCCCATAGGTGTGGTCTAGGTGGTGCTCCTTCACGAACTGGGGCCTTCCTGCCTTACCCGTGACTTGGCTTTGGCCGGGTAGAGTCCCCTCCACCCCTCACTCTGAATGAGAGTCACATCTTTTCCATGGGTGGACAGTAAGATTATCATACATGGGGTTGCCCAACTGGGGGATACCACAGGGGGAATGTCGGAACTGCTCCATGGGAATCCCAAGGGCGATGTTTTGTCTCTGGAGGAGGAAGGGAGCAGGCAAGCAGCTGGGCAGAAAAGCCCCAGGCCACAGGAGGCAGGTCCTAATGTCCCATTGTCCCACTGACCGAGGGACTACAGCTACACCCCAGTTCCTGGCAGAGGAACTGGCTTGGATTTCAAACCTCCCCAAGCCTCCTCAGCTTTGCAAATGAAGGGACTCAAGGCAGTGCCCTGACCCTAGGGCAGCCAGGAGGAGCAGGCTGGCTGAGGTCCTGCCATAGAGCATCTCTCTGCCACAGCCTGTCAGGGATCCAGGCCCCGACCCGGCCTCTGAAGTCCCCTACAGCCTGGGAATGGGTGAAAGGGGCTGAAGACCTTGGTCTGCCTGCCTCTGGGGCCAGCTCTGTTTCGGCTTGACATGCTCCTCTCCATGCACATTGGGCCTCTAAGGGAGGCGGGGACTCAGAGCTAAAGCTCTTACTCCAGGCCTTCACCCCACGTTTAGTAGCCTTTTAGGGCCCTGGACCTGTGAGTTTAACTGAGACCTCTTACCAGCCCATTGTGGGGCCAGTACGGCAAACAAGAAACAGACGTGTTTTTATTATTATTATTATTATTATTATTATTTTGAGACAGAGTCTCACTCTGTCACCCAGGCTGGAGTGCAGTGCCACGATCTTGGCTCACTGCAAGCTCCATCTCCCGGATTCACGCCATTCTCCTGTCTCAGCCTCCCGAGTAGCTGGGACTACAGGGGCCTGCCACACGCCCGGCTAAGTTTTTGTATTTTTAGTAGAGACAGGGTTTCACCGTGTTAGCCGGGATGGTCTCAATCTCCTGACCTCGTGATCTGCCTGCCTCGGCCTCCCAAAGCGCTGGGATTACAGGTGTGAGCCACCGCGCCCAGCTATTTTATTACTATTATTGTTATTTGAGACAGAGTCCCTGTCACCCAGGCTGGAGTGCAATGGTGTGATCTTGGCTCACTGAGACCTCTGCCTCCCGGGTTCAAGTGATTCTCGTGCCTCAGGCTCCCGAATAGCTGGGACTACAGGGACTCAACAGCACTCCCGGCTAATTTTTTGTGTTTTTAGTAGAGACAGGGTTTCACCATGTTGGCCAGGCTGGTCTCGAACTTCTGACCTCAGGTGATCCGCCAGCCTCGGCCTCCCAAAGTGTTGGGATTGCAGGTATGAGCCGCTGCTCCCGGCCTCGGACAGTTCTTTTAGGGGTAGAGGGAAAGATGACAGGACCAGGCTCCCCATCCCTCATCTGCACCCAACAAATATGGACCCACAAAATTGAGGCTCTCAAAGGCCCCAGCTTACACATCTGTAATGTGAGGATAATGGCAATTAAAAGATTAATTCGAGTATTAAAATTTCTTCATGTTTTGGTAAAGCATGTAGAACAGTGCTTGAAGACTTCCACATTAACTCTTGGCTGCCCAGCCTATACATTTCAGACTTGCCCAATCACATGTGCCAATTCATTTAAATAAATCTAATAAAAATAGCAACACATCCATGCACGTGTACACATAAGCGTCATCCGTCTCAAATATCTCTTCTAATGGTTTTGTTTCTTCTTTCCAGAGCCTAGCTGATACAGCAAATCCTCTAGGTGTTTGGTATGGTGATTCACCAGCCCAGGAAGAAGTAAAAAAACGGAAAGCCCAGGTCGAAGCCCCAGTGCTGGGGCTGAACGTGAGGGGTCACCCCATACACACTCCCCTCTCGCTGCTGGAAAAACCTTCTGAGGTTAGAGCTGCCCTCAGCCCCTCCCACTTTTTCTTTTCTCTTTTAAACTGCTCGTTTCCTGTCCGGATCGCCTTCCTCCGGGCGGCAAGGCCCGACCACCACGGCAGCATAACAGCCTGCCCCAGTCTGGCTAGCTAGATGGGTCGAGATGAGACTCCACTCCCCCCAGCCCCTACTCTCAGGCATGTGACTTGAGCCCTCTCAGGCATCTCCCTTAAACCTTGGACGTAGGGTTTGAGGAGCGCCCCCTCCTGGCTGAACTCTGGGGTCCTGGAAGAAATAGGACCTCAGCGTGGAGTGAGAACAGAAGAGCCAGGAAAAACAGAGTCCACGGGGCGCCTGAAGCCGCCGCCCCCACAGCCCTGCCAAGGAGGAGACTCGAACCTGGGGAGATGCAAGTGCTGAGGACTCAGGGGGGATTCTTTTTTTTTTTTTTTAATTTTTATTTTTTCTGAGACAGGGTCTTGCCCTGTTGCCGAAGCTGGAGTGCGATGGTGCAATCATAGCTCACTGCAGCCTCAGCTTCCCGAGTAACTGGGACTCCAGGCGCGCGCCACCACGCCCGGCTAATTTTTAAATTTTTATTTTTTGTAGAGACGGGTGTCTCACTATATTGCCCAGGCTGGTCCCCAACCCCTGGGCTCAAGTGATCCTACCCCCTCGGGCTTCCAAAGTACTGGGATCACAGGCGTGAGCCACCGAACCTGGCTAGGGAATTCTTCTGCAGCCGAACAGCAGCGGCAAAGGCTAAGGGTCCTAGAAAGGAACGGGAAACCGTCACCTGCCCAGGTGGGACGCGAGGCACGGAACCCAGCGCAGGAGGCCGCTGGGTCACAGAGGTTTCCTGTCTGCTTCCCGCCGTCACTGCCGGCCGCCTCCCACCTTCTCCCGGCCCCCTGCACCCCAGCCCAGCCCAGCCCACCTCCCCCTGGCGGGGACACGGTTTTCTTTCCGGGGCGCCTCGCAGCTCCTGCAGTCCCTCCCTCTTCCCCACCCCCACCCCCATCCTTTGGGCAGGAGTCACAACAATTTCTTGCCCCAGTTTGGCCGCTCCGGCTCTGTGCCACACCCTCCAACGGGGCTGGATGCCCAGGGTCTGCTGCCTCCATGGGATCTGGCTGGGCTCGAAGTCGGGGCTCAGCAAAGGTATTTCGTGTGAATGAGGAATCCACAGGTCAGACCTGCTTCCACGGCCCTGAGTCGGGGCGGGTGCCAGGGCCAGTCACCCTGACACTCAGGAGGTGCCGGCCTGGGAGCGTCCGCGGGTGGGCCTCTGACGCAGAGAAGGACCCAGATCCAGCTACCGTCGGGGGCCTCCTGCTGCGCCTCGCCTTTGGGGCAGGCCTGAGGGCAACGCTTACTGCGGAGCAGCTGCGTTCTGCAGTGTAGTCCCGACACTGAAGGCTCCTGGTCCTGGACTCTGCTTTAACCTAGAAATCCACTAACGTAACACTGGCTCGTCGCCCGGCTAGCTCAGTCGGTAGAGCATGAGACTCTTAATCTCAGGGTCGTGGGTTCGAGCCCCACGTTGGGCGATACCCTTTTACTGCGAGCCTCACCCGCAAGGATAGCACCCCTTCAACTCCCTTGTCCAAGTGTGCTCTCACCATTGCTCCATCTGTAAGGGCGCACCCTTCTATAGAAGTACCTTTCCTTGCTGAGAATTAAAAAGAAAATTTTAGATTTTCGTGCTATTTCTTTTGCGGCACCGAAACTTTGTATGTAACAAACTCCTGACCTCAAGCGATTCGCCCACCTCCGTCTCCTGAAGTGTTGGGATTACAAGTGTGAGCCACCGTGCCGGGCCTACAACCGGCAATTCTTGATCCTTCACACCGACTCTCACTGTCCTCCAAGATTTTTCCTCTTTACCTAGAGGGTCTCCAGGACTCGATCCCCAATCCCTTGCGAGCCCTGCAGGGAAACTGGAGGGCACTGGCTTCCCCACCTTTACTCCCCACAGTTGCTCCTCAGGACCGCAGGAACGGAAGGGACCAAGCCCCTAACCTAGAATGTTAGTGACTTTAGAAGGAAAAAACTTTGGGCTTATTCAGGACTAGAACCTGAGATCTCTTACCCCTTATGTGAAAAGCATGCCTGAATCAGGCTTGATGGCACATTCCTATAATCCCAGAACTTGGGTAGTCTGAGAAGGGAGGATTACTTGAGCCCAGGAGTTCAAGACCAGCCTGGGCAACAAAGAGGGACCCCATCTCTACTATTGCTACTGCTACTACAAAAAATAAATTGCCAAGTATTGTGGCTCAGCCTGTAGTCTCAGCTACCTGAGAGGCTGAAGTGGAAGGACTGCTCGAGCCCAGAAGGTCGAGGCTACAGTAAGCTGTGACTGCATCACTGCACTCCAGCCTGGGTGACAGAGTGAGACTCTATCTCAAAATTTCAGAAAAAGCAAAAAAGAAAAGCAGGCCTACTGATCGGTGCCTCTTTCTTTCTTTTCCTTCCTTCCTTCCTTCCTTCCTTCCTTCCTTTCTTTCTTGAAACGCAGTCTCGTTCTTGTCACCCAGGCTGGAGTGCAATGGCATGATCTTGCTTCACTGCAACCTCTGCCTCCTGGGTTCAAGCAATTCTCCTGCCTCAGCCTCCCAAGTAGCTGGGATTACAGGCGCCTGCCACCATGCCTGCCTAATTTTTGTATTTTTAGTGGAGACGGGGTTTCACCATGTTGGCCAGGCTGGTCTCGAACTCCTGATCTCAGACGATCCACCCGCCTCGGCCTCCCAAAGGGCTGGGATTACAGCCGTGAGCCACTGTGCCCGGCCCAGTGCCACTTTCCTCAGTGGGCTCCAAGTGACCTGACAGCTTGACCTATCTCAGAAGGCCAGGTCTAGATTTTGAGTGGTGTTCCTTGCAGCAGCGTTAAGGAGCACACCCGAGGAGTTGTGCCAATGTATTTTTCATTATAAACTATTCTAAATAGGCCGAGTGAGGTGGCTCACACCTGTAATCCCAGCACTTTGGGAGACCGAGGCAGGCAGATCACCTGGAGGTCGAGAGTTTGCGACCAACCTGACCAACACGGAGAAACCGCATCTGTACTAAAAATACAAAATTAGCCGGGCGTGGTGGTGCATGCCTGTAATCCCAGCTGCTTGGGAGGTGAAGGCAGGAAAGTCGCTTCAACCCAGGAGGCGGAGGTTGTGGTGAGCCGAGAAGGTGCTATTGCACTCCAGCCTGGGCAACAAGAGCGAAACTCCATCTCAAAAAAAAAAAAAAAAAAAAAAAACTATTCTGATAAACCGGCCGGGCGCGGTGGCTCTCGCCTGTAATCCCAGCACTTTAGGAGGCAGAGGCAGGCAGATCACCTGAGGCCAGGAGTTTGAGACCAGCCTGGCCAACATGGTGCAACCCCATCTCTACTAAAAACATACAAAAATTAGCCAGCCGTGGTGGCGCGTTCCTGCAATCACAGCTACTCAAGGGAGGCTGAGCAGGAGACTTCCTTGAACCCGGGAGGCAGAGGTTGCAGTGAGCGGATATCACATCACCACACTCCAGCCTGCGTGACAGAGCGAGACTCATCTCATTCAGTAAATCAATCAGTCAATAAACCTCACTGCCCCAGGAATGCCGACACCAAGTCAAGCAGCCCTTCTCTTCCCTGCCGTACGCTTCCCTGACCTGCTGGGGTTGGGAGGGCACATTCTATGGCAGGTTGACTGGGTTTCCATGTTTCCATCCCAGCTCCTCAATTTTGTCTGAAAATGCAATAATAAGAGTATAGTAGTGAAGATTAAATGAGTTTAGATAAGTAAAGAGCTTACAAGAGTGTTAGGCATGGTGAGCCTAATAAGCATTAGCTACGTCTACTGCTAATGTTGAACATCCTAATCTCTGCCCCCTGGGTCACCATCAGCAGCCTCACAGCTCTGCAAGCAGGTACCAGCAGCACCACGCTGGCCGTACAAGCAGAGATCCAGTGAAATCTTGTATGCACCCAGAGGGTCCGGGTGGAGGGAGGTTGGGTAACTCAGGAGACCACAGCTGCTCCCTCCGGCTGCACTGGGCACTTCTGGGAGGATCCGGCACCCACTTCCCTGGGCTGGAGGCCTCTAATCAGAGAGGAAGGCAGGAAAGCCAGACACTGGGACTCTCAAACTAGTGAACATTGGGATCTCTATCCCCCTCTACTTGATGGGACCTGAGTCAAACTCTCCCTGACATGACCGCCTGGGGATCAGCATCTGGGCAGTGTTGCTGGACAAGGGTGGAGCCAGGCATAAGGACGATGGGAGATAAGCAGAGAAAGGTTTTGTAGGTGGCTCCTTGTCCAGGCTATGATTGTTGCTTAGGGTACAAGAGAGTCCAATCCTGTACAAGCTCAGGTTCTCAGACTTTCTTCTGTTTTAATGAGGACAGCCCTGTTGGGATCCCAGAAAAGGAAAACCCTAGTGGGGGTCTTCCCCAGGGCCTCTGCTAACAAGGAGCGAGGAACTACTGTTCTCCTGGTCCTCCAGGTAGGAACCGCATCCATGGGGCAGGAGCCAGGATGGCTTTCTGGAATAAGCAGGAGAGGGCATAACCAGACATTGGTCACTTTAAATCTTCTGCTTGAGTGTCTTCTTTCACCAAGTCTTGCATTGCCAGGGGCAGAAAGCTGGGAGAAAAAGATGTACCTTCATGGTACATCAAAAGGCACGCCCAACGTGGGGCTCGAACCCACGACCCTGAGATTAAGAGTCTCATGCTCTACCGACTGAGCTAGCCGGGCTTTCTTATAGGCGCTTTTCCATATCTACAAATGGGTCGGGTGGCCTAAGGGTGGTGGAAACAAAGGGAGGTAATGAATCACCCCGGGAAACCAGGGCGCGCTTGGGGTCCCCCACAACAGGCTCAGTTCGCCACCGACGTCCCCGCTAGTGCAGGATTTCCCTCACCACCCCGCGATCTCCCATAAATGGAGGTGACCTGCCAGAGTCTCCTTCGTCACCGCGCCGGCATATATCTGTGTTCTCCCAATCCGTGCCCTCCGCTGAAAAGGCCTTCTTTCAGAAAGAGAAAAAACATTCTCAGACTGCGACTGCACGCGCTTAAAGAGTCAATGACAACCTTGGCAACCTTTTTTTTTTTTTTTTTTTTTTGAGGCCACTTGAGTTACAGGGACAGGAGAGTTCTGCTGTGTATGGGCCATCCTTGCAGCTGCAGACAGAAAGCCCAAAGCTCACTGGGACTCACAGAAGCCCTCGCAGGTACTGCTCCGCACTGTAACCTACTGTGGCGTGCATCTAGTTGTTCCCTTTCCATTACCGTGTGCTTCTATATCTAGAACTATTTGGTTCTTTTTTCAATCTAGAAGGTTGGAGGTCCTGATGTCAAAGATATTTTCTTTATTGCCTTTCATTTCTTTAGACACAGTAGGGATAGTTGTATTATAAGTCGGATACACTTTGCATCTGAAATATTTGCAATATTGTTTCTGTTCCTGTTAATGAGTTGTTGCTCCTGGTACCTTCTTTCCTTGTTAATTTTTAGGGTGCAATGTCCATTTTCCTTGCAAATTTCTTTGTGTAGGAAATTCTGTGAGATCTGGAATACAAATGTATTTGTCCACACGCACACAAAATTATTGTTTGCTTCCGCAGGGGCTCAAGGGCATAACCCTTGGTCACTTTAAATCTGCTTGAGTTTCTTTCCACTTGGTCCTCAAGCGCTCAAAATTGGATTAGTCACGACTCTTGGTTCCCGGCATGTTCTCAAACCCAGCATCCCAAACAAAAAGGAAGACTCTGCCAATAGATTCTGTCCTCAGAGTAGATGTGAGGAGGCCCCAGTCCTGGTGGGCGCTGGGACTCAGGACGCAGATACCCGGGTTCCTGGGTTCAGTCTGCAACCCTTCCAGAACTAGGATAGGGGAGCAGAGGAGCCCCAGAAGGCTACACGCAGGTGAGGAGTGTCGGGATGTGGGGAGGGAGAGGACTCTAGACCCCAGATACAAACGCCCATAGCCCATCTCCTCTGCTCAAGTGCCCGGCTTTCTTTCCTTAAGGCTCTAGCCGCCGGAGCCAGGGACAGTGGGTGGGAATCCCAGTGTTGACCTTTTAAGGTGTCTGACAGTGAAGACTCGGCTCTTACTGTATATAGGGAGGACTTATCTCTTCTTCAGTGCCTCGAGTGAGTTCCTACTGACAAAAGTAGCTCATAAATAAAAATAATAATAAAAGCAGAAAACAAAAATAGCAAAATATCAAACAAAAATATCAGGGAATAGGGCTCTGGCGACACTGGTGAGAAAACTCCAAATAAATTTTAAATGTGGCAGTGGGTGGTGTCAGACAGCTTTAGATCTTTGTACAAATTAACTTCGAAGTCTGAGCGCGGTGGCTGACGCCTGTAATCCTAGCACTTTGGGAGGCCGAGGCGGGCTGATCACCTGAAGTAAGGAGTTGGAGACCAGCCTGGCCAACATGGCGAAACCCTGTCTCTACTAAAAAAAAGTACAAAAATTAGCCAGGCATGGTGGCACGTGCCTGTAGTCCCAGCTACCTGGGAGACTGAGGCAGGAGAATTGCTTGAACCCAGGAGGCAGAGGTTGCGGTGAGGTGAGATAGCACCACTGCACTCTAGCCGGGGCGACAGAGACTCTGTCTCAAAACAAACTAACTAACTTCGAAGGACTCGGGCTGCGCTGACCTGTCAGAATTGTCTCGATCTCTGATTTTCATCGAAAGTAGGAAAGGGTAGAAACCGATATTTTGGACCAAAAATCGGGCTCGTCCGGGATTTGAACCCGGGACCTCTCGCACCCTAAGCGAGAATCATACCCCTAGACCAACGAGCCACACACCTTGCTTCCTCCGGCTTGTCTTTGTGGCCTTCGTGGAGTCCTCGTGGCCAGAGGTGAGGACCCAGCAGAGCAGAGCTAGGAGGAGACTCCGATTTCCTGAAGTCTGGAAGAGACAAGTTCAAGCGCGGGCGGGCGCGGAGGGAGCCCTGAGCCCCCGCTTCTCCCTGCGCCGCACAAAATGGGGAGCATCCCCTGTGCCCCCACAATCCAGGGCCCCCCGGGCCCTCGCCCGCCTCCGCCTCTCAGCCCTGGGCTGGCGATCCGCGCGTCACGCCGCGTCGCGTAGTGAGGAGCTCCAGCTCCGGAGGGACATGGGAACCTCTCAAGAGCTGGCCGCGGCTGCGCTGAGGGTCCGCGAACCGCAACCACTGGACGGCCGCCTTGGAAACGCTGCAGCCCGGCGGCGTGGTGCAGATGGGTGGTCAGTAAAGGCCTCGCGAGTGCCCCAGGAACCAGCCACCAGGCCCCCTACCTCGACGCGCCCCACGCTTCTCCCGCTCCGGTCCTCCCTTCTCCCCCAGGGAAGCCAAAACCCAGAAGGCGAGCTTCCCACGTGGAACCTCACTTCAAGAGGCTGACACTGAGCGTCGCTTCGCTCCACCAGACCCGCGGCGCCCGCCGGAGTCAGCGATGTACCTCCTTCCCTTTCACTGGGGGAACTGGCGGAACCTCCGGTCACCAGGACGTGGGGAAGCAGAGGCCCCTTGGGGCAGCAGAGGCCGCGTCCAGGTGTCGGTTCCGGGGCACCTTTTACTGTCACTCTGCCCTTCTCTGTGTCCAAATTTCACCCGGAGCCCGAGAATTCGGCAGGTCTGGACTGAAAACGTCTCCCCATCCCCTCCGGATCCAAGCCTCGAATTTCCTGGCTCAGCGGGAAGGCCTCGGGGTCTGGGCGTGGAGACGGGGCCCGAGACCCCCACCCCGCCAGGGCCCACTAAAGTGCTGCCAGCTGAGCCCCGGCCTTCGCCCCTCCTTCGTCTCTCCCTCATTCTCCTCCCTCTGGCACCCCGCCACATACATTACTCCCCGCAATACCATGCAATTTTAAGCTAGGGTAGGGCTCACCTGAGACTGGAGCCGCCATACCGTCGAACTCTACGAAAAATTTATGCCCGTAAATAAACAAGTCCGGCGCATTCTTCCTTATTCTAAACAACCTCTTCCTGCTGCACGGGGTCGTCTCCTTTAACCACGGTTACCGCAGTTGGCAGTGCTGGATCCCATTTCAGGGTGATAGGACCGACCGCGAGGCGAACGATTCAGGCCCGTCCGTCTGCGTCCCGGGACCCCGGGAGGTCTCCACTGAGGCCCTGCCAACAGCAGCCTCCCTCCGCCTTCCTAGTCTCCTGTCCTTGCTGAAAATGCGAAAAGGGAAAAAAGAGAAGGAAAAGGGGGCTCGTCCGGGATTTGAACCCGGGACCTCTCGCACCCAAAGCGAGAATCATACCCCTAGACCAACGAGCCGCCGCTTCCTCTTCTTTTGTTGTTGTTGTTGTTGTTTTTTGACACGTCCTTCCGCCCCTGACGCAGAGCGAGACTCTCTCCATCGCCCCGATAGCTCAGTCCTTAGCGCGCGCACCTGCGAATCTGGGACTTTGGGTTCGCGGCCACCCTCCGATTTGCGAGGCAGGCTTTACTGCTGCTGGATAAACCAACCAGGTTATCCGTTGAGGTTATGAGCTGGTGGTTTCAATGTCGTGCTGATATGAAATGTAAGTGCATTTGCCTATTACTAAGGTAAAAGGATTTCCAGGCAGGATAGTGATGTCAGAAATCACAAAGGAAATACACAGATTTTACCCAAGTTTTTAAAACGGCAAATGACAATCCAAACAAAATACAATCTGAATGACAAATCAAGGGCTTATTACTGGCCTTCATAGTTTTTTTTTTTTTTTTTTTTTTTTTTTTTGAGACACAGTTTCGCTCTTGTTGCCCAGGCTGGAGTGCAGTGGCACAATCTCGGCTCACTGCAACCTCCGCCTCCTGGGTTTAAGCAATTTTCCTGCCTCAGCCTCCCGAGTAGCTGGAACTACAGGCTTGAGCCACCACACCCAGCTGATTTTTGTATTTTTAGTAGAGACGGGGGTCTCACCACCTTGGCCAGGCTGGTTTTGAACTCCTGACCTCAAGTGATCCACCCACCTAGGCCTCCCAAAGTGCTGGGATTACAGGTGTGAGTTTGAGACCAGCCTGGGCAACACAGTGAGACCTCGTTCCTACAAAAAATAAAAATAAAAAAATTAGTTGACAAGACATGGCGGATCACTATTGTAATCCCAGCACTTTGGGAGGCCGAGGTGGGCAGATAACCTGAGGTCAGGAGTTCGAGAGCAGCCTGGCCAATATGGTGAAACCCCATCTCTACAAAAATATGAAAATCAGCCAGGCCTGGTGGCAAACAGCTGTAATCCCAGCTACTCAGGAGACTGAGGCAGGAGAATTGCTTGAACCTGAGAGGTGGAGGTTGCAGTGAGCCAAGATCATGCCAGTGCATTCCAGCCTAGGCGACAGAGCAAAATTCCATCTCAAAAAAAAAAGTTAGTTGAGTGTGGTGGCAATCACCCATAGTCCCAGCTACTCAGGAGGCTGAAGTAGGAGGATCTCTTGAGCCCTGGAGGTGGAGGCTTGCAGTAAGCCATGTTCATGCCACTGTCCTCCAGCGTGGGTAACAAACCCTGTCTCAAAATAATAATAATAATAATAATAATAATAATAATAATAATAATAATAATTTGGATCTTGGATAGAGGCATACACAAAGGGAAGATGGTATGAAGGCCCAGGGAGAAGACGGCTGTCCCCAAGCCAAGGAAGGAGGCCTCAGCACCAACCAACCCTGCCCATACTTAGTCTCAGACTCCAGCCTCCAGAATAGTGAGAAAATAAATTTCTGTTATTTCATCCACTCAGCCTATGGTACTGTTATGGCGACCCTAGCAAATTAATATAGTATTATTCAATAATACTAAATATTATTCGGTCATAATTAGGAATGAATTATTGACATATGCAACAAGGATGAACCTTGAATACATTAATGTTAAGTGAGAGAAGCCAGACATGAAAGACCGCTACTGTATAATTCCATTTATATCATATGTAGAGAACAGGCAAATGCGTGGAGACAGAAAGCATACTAGTGGTTGCCAGAAGATGGGAGGAGGGAGGAACAGGGAGGACTGCTAATGGGTACTGCATCTGTTTTGGGATGATGAAAACATTCTAGAACTAGATAGTAGTGACTGTTGCACAATCTCATGAATATATAAAAACCACTCAATTATACACTTTAGTGAATTTTATGGTATGTGTAGCATATCTCAATTATCAATATACTGAGTCAAAGCATATGCCAAAATTGGAGAATTCAGACATATAGCTATTCCCCACTGGCTTCTGTGGTAAGGCTATGAGATAAACTAGGCCTAGAATGGAATTGATGCAGCGGGTAGTTCAGAAAGTCGGGAAAGAAACTTTGCTAGTGAGGTGAGTGGTTTTTCATGTTTATTGGCCATCTGTGCGTGTCTCTGTGTGTGTGTGTGTGTGTGTGTGTGTGTGTTTGCTTTCCTTTTTCTGTGAATTACCTGTTGGTGTGCAAAGACAGCTGTTTACATGGTTCTCTAGCCAGACTTTCCAGGGCACTTCCTGGCTGTGTGAACTTGAACTAATTCCTTAACCTTTCCAGGGCTCCAGTTGTGTCATCTGTAGACATGAAGATAATGGTGTACTCCTCGTGCATCTGCTGAAAACAACATGAGGCTGGGCGCAATGGCTTACGCCTGTAATCCCAGCACTTTGGGAGGCTGAGGCAGGCGGATCACCTGAGGTCAGGAGTTTGACACCACCCTGACCAAAACAGAGAAACCCCGTCTCTACTAAAAATACAAAAATTACAGGCATGGTGGCACACGCCTGTAATCCCAGCTACTCGGGAGGCTGAGGCAGGAGAATCTCTTGAACCCAGGAGGCAGAGGTTGCGGTGAGCCAAGATCATCCCATTGCACTCCAGCCCGGGCAAAAAGAGCAAAACTCCGTCTCAAAAAAAGAAAGAAAGAAAACAGCATGAGTTAGTTCATGGAAACCAGCAGAGTCCAGTCCCTATTCAGTAACTGATGAGAATGAGCAGTTGGAATCTGTTCTCAGTTTCCTTTTTTTTTCTTTCTTTCTTTTTTTTTAGACAGGGTCTCACCCTGTCAGACTGAAGGGCAGTGGCGCAGTCTGGGCTCGCTGTAACCTCCATCTCCCGGGTTCAAGCGATTCTCGTGCCTCAGCTTCCTGAGTAGCTGGGACTACAGGCACGCGCCACCATACCGGGCTGATTTTTGTATTTTTAGTAGAGACAGCGGTCTGGCATGTTGGCCAGGCTGGTTTCGAATTCCTGGCTTCAAGTGATCACCCGCCTTGGCCTCCCAAAGTGCTGGGAATACCGGCGGGAGGTACCGCGCCCAGCCTCCTTCGCTTTTCTGTGACTTCCAGAGCAGACAATACATAAGACCCCGGAAGAGATGGCTGCAGGTGAGTAGACAGGGTTCTCTTTGGCTTCCTTTGAGTCTGAAGGAAGTCACTGAAGCAGCGGGCCCAGCTGCCTTTTACGCCTCACGCCAGCCTCCAGACACAGCCATTGCACCATGTACTGCTACCTGGCAAACTTTGTCACGGAAATCCAATGTTTCCAGTTTCCGGCTCCCGAAACTCTTCCCATGCAAGCTCTAGGACAATCTCTTTTTCTCTGGTCTCCACTTCAAGGCTCAGTTGTTTTCCACCTACGGCCCTTAGGGCCAGCCCGAGGCTACACTTGCCAGCCAGGGAGGCTGCGGCAAGCAGCGTTTATGCTCCGTAGTCCCAGGTAAGGAAGACGAAGCCGTTTCTGTCATAGATCTTCATTTCTTTTCTTAAATGTCTTTTAAAAATATGCCTATGTATTTTTCTAAAGGATTCGAAATCTATGTAGCCCAGTAATAAGCCCTTAGTCTGTAACTTCGATTGTATTTTCTTTGGATTGTCATTTGCCGTTTTGAAACCTTGGATAAAATCTGTGTATTTCCTTTGTGATTTCTGACATCACTATCCTGCCTGGAAATCCTTTTACCTTAGTAATAGGCAAATGCACCTATATTTCATACCAGCACGACATTGAAACCACCAGCTCATAACCTCAGCGGGTAACCTTGTTGGTTTACCCAGCAGGAGTAAAGCCTGCCTCGGAAATCTGAGGGTGGCCGCGAACCCACAAGTGAAGATTCGCAGGTGCGCGCGCTAAGGACTGAGCTATTGGGGCGATGGAGAGAGTCTCGCTCTGCGTCAGGGGCGGAAGGACGTGTCCCCCACCAGAAAAAGAAAAAAAAAAAGGAGGAAGCGGCGGCTCCTTGGTCTAGGGGTATGATTCTCGCTTTGGGTGCGAGAGGTCCCGGGTTCACATACTGGACGAGCCCCCTTTTCCTTTTATCCCTTTTCGCATTTTCAACAAGGACAGGAGACTAGGAAGGCGGAGGTAGGCTTCTGTTGGCAGGGCCTCAGTGGAGACCTCCCGGGGTCCCGGGACGCAGACGGACGGGCCTGAATCGCTCGCCTTGGTGAAATGGGATCCAGCGCTGCCAACTGCGGCAACTGCGGTTAAAGGAGACGACCCCGTGCAGCAGGATGAAGTTATTTAGAATAAGGAAGAATGCGCCGGGCTCATTGGTCGCTCCAGGGGCATAAATTTTTTCTAGGATTCCAGAGTATGGCGGCTCCAGTCCCAGGTGAGCCCTACTCCGCTTAGAATTCCAGTTTATTCGGAGAAGGGGAGAATACCGGAAGCGAGGGAGAAGGTAGGGGAGTGAGTGAGAGGAGGGAGGCGGGGAAGACCGGGCATCCGCAGGCAGCACTTCAGTCGGCCCTGGCGGGGTGGGGGTCTCGGCCCCTGTCCCCACGCCCAGACCCCGGGGCCTTCCCACTGAGAGCGAGGGAATTCGCGGCTTGCATCTGGAGAGGACAGGGAGCCCCTTTTAGCCCAGATCTGCTGGATTCTCGGGAGTCAGGTGAAATCTGGATACAGGGAAGGGCAGAGTGACAGTAAAGGGTACCCCGGAACCGACGCCCGACGCCTGCCGCCCCACGGGCTTCATTCTTCCCCCTCCTCACGTCCTGGGGACTGGAGGTCCCGCCAGCTCCCCCCAGTGAAGGGCAAGGGGGCGCATCGCAGAATCGCCCCTGGTGCGCAGCGTAGTTGGTGGCCTAAGCCGTCTTCTCCGAGGGCTCAGCCATCCTGGGCACTTGAGGCCAGGCAGGCGCTGCGGGGCTGGTTCAGTCGGTGGAGAAAAGAGTCTCTCAGCGTCAGCCTTTAGGGTTCGAGGCCCACGTGGGAAACTCGCTTTCTGGGTTTTGGCTTCCCTGGGGAGAAGGGAGGACCGGAGCCGGAGAAGCGTGAGGTGCGGCGAGGTAGGGTGCCTGGTAGCTGGTGTCTCGTGCACTCCGTCAGGCCTTTATTGAACACCCATTGGTGCCACGCTGAGGGACTGCAGCGTTTCCAAGGCGAGCTTGCAGTGATCGCGGCTCGCAGACCCTCAGCGCAGCCGCTGCCTGCTATTTGGAGGTTCCCATGTCCTGCGGAAGCTGGAGCTCCTCACTGCGCGCCTCGGGGACGCCGAATCCCCAGCTCAAGGCCCAGTGGCGGTGGCAGGCGAGGACCCAGGGCCCTTCTGGATTGTGGTAGCGCCAGGGCTGCTCCCCATTTTGTGCGTCGCGGAGGAGGGGCCGGGGCTCTGGGCTTCCGCCACACCCATCCGCACTTGAAATTGCCCCTTCCAGGCGGGTCTGAAATAAGAGTCTACTCACTGGGTCCTGCTGGGTCCGCCCCAGCCGCCCCCAGGATGCTAGGACGCCCACAAACACAACCTTAGTGCGTAAGTTGTGTGGCTCGTTGGTCTAGGGGTATGATTCTCGCTTAGGGTGCGAGAGGTCCCGGGTTCAAATCCCGGACGAGCCCGGCTTTTGGTGAAGGGTGAAAGTCGTTTGCTGCTCTTTTTTAGATTCGGCTCGACTTACAGACCTCAGCGCAGGACGTGGACGCCCTGCAAAGGTAATTTGTACAAAGGTCTCAAGCTATGTTGACGCCGCCTACTATCCCACTACCTCTTCTTAAAATTCATCTACAGTCCAGTCACCAGTGTTGCCAGAGCCCTTTTGACAAGCTATTTTTTGTCGTTTGTTTGGTTTTTGGTGGTTTTTTGTTTTGTTTTGTTTTGTTTTGCTTTTTGTTACTTCTGTCAGTGTAAACTCGAGGCACCGAAGAAGAGACAAGTCCCTATATACAATAAGAGCCGAATCTTCACAGTCAGACGCCTTAAAAGGTCCAGCCTGGGACTCCCACCCACTATCTCTGGTTCTAGCAGTCGCAGTCTTAATGAGAGAGTGAGCCAGGCACTTGAGCAGTGGAGATAGGCTATGGGTGTTTGTATCTGGGGTCCAGAGGCCTCTCCCTGCCCACATCCCGTCACTCCTCACCTGCGTGTAGCCTCTTGGAGCTCCTCTGCTCCCCCGTCCTGGTTTTGGAAGCAGTACGGACTGAACCCTGGAGCCCGGGTACCCCGTCCTGAGTCCCAGCGCCCACCAGGACTGGGGCCTCCTCTGGTCTACTCTGAGGACAGATTCTGTTGGCAGGGACTTCATTTTTGTTTGGGACGCTGGGTTTGAGAACGTGCCATGAACCAAGAATCAAAGAAATTTACAAGGAAAATGGACCCAGCACAAGGAGGCAGGGAGCAGTGGCTCACGCCTGCAATCCCAGCACTTTGGGAGGCTGAGGCGGGTTAATCACCTGATGTCAGGAGTTTGAGACCATCCTGGCCAACATGGTAAAACCCTGTCTCTACTGAAAATACAAGAATTAGTTGGTCATGGTGGCGGGCGCCTGTAATCCCAGGTACTAGGAAGGATGAGGCAGGAGAATCGCTTGAACCCCGGAGATGGAGGTTGCAGTGAGCTGAAATGGCGCCAGTGCACTCCAGCCTGGGTGACAAGGTAAGACTCTATCTAAAAAAAAAAAAAAAAAAAAGACCGCAAAACAAGGTATCATGAACAACAAGTCATCAACAGTAGGCAACAGAAACAAAATTGCAAACATTTTGGATGCAGACTATTAGGAAGTTTGTAATACAATTATCCTTAGGAAAGGCAATAAAGAAAATATGTTTGACAACGGGACCTATGTAAAATGTTCTCCTTTCAACCTTCTAGACTGAAAAAAGAACCAAATAGTTCTAGATATAAAAGCACACAGTAATGGAAACGGAACAGCTACATGCACGTCACAGTAGGTTACAGTGCGGAGCGACACCTGCGAGGGCTTCTGCGAGCTCCCAATGAGCTTCAGGCATTCTGTCTGCAGCTCCAAAGATGGGTTAATTTGCCCGATACACAGTAGAACTCTCCTGTTCCTGTAATTTGAGCGGCCTCCAAAAAGAGGTTGTCGTTGACTCTTTTAGGTGCGTGCAGTGTGGGTATGTTTTTTCTCTTTCTGAAAGGAGGAGATTTCAGCGAACGGCAGAGAATACAGATTTATGCCAGCGCCCTGCGGAAGGAGCCTCTGGCGGGTCATCCCCATTTATGGGAGATTGCAGAGTGGTGAGCAAAGTCTTGCACCAGCGGGGATGTTGGGGTGGAACTGAACCTGTTGTAGGGGACCCCCAGTGTGCCCTGGTTTCTGGGGCTGATTCATTACGTCACTTAGTTTCTACTATTCTCATGCCACCCCGCAAATTACTAGACATAAAATATTCCCAGGGAAGCCCGGCTAGCTCAGTCGGTAGAGCATGAGACTCTTAATCTCAGGGTCGTGGGTTCGAGCCCCACGTTGGGCGACTTGTTTTCCTCCTTGCTACCTTGGAGTTCTGGAAACAGCCAGCATTTAATGAACACTACCAGGTGCCACATCGCGCTCTGTGATGGTATCCCCTCAATGATTGAATTTTGGTTTCCGCACGCTCCCAGCAGCGAGGATTGTCAGTGAAATGACCAAAGGCAGCACCGGGACGGGCTGGTTGCCAGCCAGGGGCAGAGGGGCAGAGGAGGGTGAGAACAGAGGGGCCACAGGATGGGTGTGAGGGGTACAGGGGCCTCTCCCCACTTTGTGCAGTGCGGAGAGGGGCCGGGGCGCTGGCCCACCCGCTGAGTCTGCAATCCCAGTCTTCTCTCACTTTGCTTTCGCAGGCTTGAGCTTTATCGCTCCAAGTACTCCACGACTGCCCCAAAGAAAAGTACATGTCGTGCTGCTGTGGCTCGTTGGTGTAGGGGTATGAGCCTCGCTTAGGGTGCGAGAGGTCCCGGGTTCAAATCCCAGACGAGCCTCATCTTCTTATTTTTGAGACAGAGTCTCGCTCGGTCGCCCAGGCTGGTGTGCAGTGGCGCTATCTCAACTCGGTTGAAGCTCCGCCTCCTGGGTTCACGCCATTCTCCTGCCTCAGCCTCCTGAGTAGCTGGGACTACAGGTGCCCGCCACCACGCCCGACTAATTTTTTGTATTTTTAGTAGAGACGGGGTTTCACCGTGTTAGCCAGGATGGTCTTGATCTCCTGACCTCGTGATCCGCCCGCCTCGGCCTCCCAAAGTGCCGGGATGACAGGCGTGAGCCACTGCGCCCGGCCAACAGCCATGCACTTTCAAGGGCTCAAGTCCAGGGTTTACTCCAGTGAGACTCAACCCTTCGGCCCTGGATTTCTCTGCTTCAATTTATAAAATATAAAGTTACTGGGGGAATTTAGAATATGGATTGTATACTAGATCGCCTTGTTGCATGAGTGTCTGAGGTCCCGGAAGCCTCATTGGTGGGATGAGTATCTTGAGCAGCTCCAACTCTGCTGAATTTTTACCACTGGGTAAATGACAGTCACAGCGGATTCCAGGGGTCGTGTCCACGATCCCGGGTGGCGTCGGCTTTGATCAGCCTCAAGGGGAGGGTTTTGTCTGGCTCCTTGCTTCCTCTCGCGCCGAGCCTGGAAAAGCGAGGTGCAGGGTAGAATCTCCCGGGCCGCCTCCGTGTCCCGGACGTTGGCCCAGCTCTGAGTCGTGGCGCTCGGCCCTGGGGTGCGGCGCGGGAGGCTGCTAAGAGGGCGCGGACTTGGGCTTGCAGTTGAGCTTCTGGGGGTCCGGTGGGGTGTCTGACTCGCGCCGTCTGCAATCTTCCTCCCCGGTACTGTGCCCTGCGGGATTAAAAAAAAAAGTTTTTTAAAATTTTTTATCTTTTTTGAAATGGAGTCTTCCTCTGTCGCCCAGGCTGGAATGCAGTGGAGCGATCTCGGCTCACTGCAGCCTCCGCCTCCCAGGTTCAAGCGATTTTCCTGCCTCAGCCTTCCGAGTAGTTGGAGGAGCCACCACACCCGGCTAATTTTTGTATTTTTAGTAGAGACGGGGTTTCGCCATGTTGGCCAGGCTGGCCTCGAACTCCTGACCTCAAGTGATCCACCGGCCTTGGCCTCCCAAAGTGCTAAGATTACTGGCGCGAGCCACCGCGCCCGGCCCCTGCAGGATCTTTTGTCATGCCCTGGACCCCAGGAGGACCTGACCTTTATTAAACACACAGTAGGGCTGTCAAGGGCCTCGCGTCAAGGCTCAGTGCTTCACCGACGCACCCAGCCCGGGACCCTCCGTTGCCCTCTGACTCCGAAGGAAAATCTAGTTCCTTCGGGCGCCTGGGACTCCTTTCTGGAGGATCAGACGAGTCGGGCTCCGCGAAGCCCATGCGGGCTGGAGGATCGGAAACCACACCGGAGAGGATAGCGCCGGGGGCGCGAGGACGCACACTGCAGAGCTCTACGGGGACTGGGAGTTTTCTCTCGTTCACTATGGCGTCCCCGGCGACCCGAATGGAGGCTGCTGCGTTGCAAGAACTCAGCTAAGACTTTATTTTTTTTGAGACAGGATCTCACTCCCGTCGCCCAGGCTGGAGTGCAGTGGCGCCATCTCGGCTCCCTGCAGCCTCCACTTCCTAGGCTCAAGCGATCTTCCAGCCTTAGCCTCCCAAGTAGATGGGACTACAGGCGAGCGCAACCACAACTGGCTAATTTTAAAATTTTTGTAGAGACGCGGTCTCACTATGTTGCTCAAGCTGGCATACTTCCTTGAATAAATGCCCAAACCAATTCTAGGGTCATTTTCTAGCCACCCGCGATAAGTTATTCTGTTTTAATATTCTCAGTAGGGTACTTGGTAACTGCCCCAGTGGCCTAATGGATAAGGCACTGGCCTCCTAAGCCAGGGATTGTGGGTTCGAGTCCCACCTGGGGTAAGACAACACTGACCTTAGGTGGCTTGGGGTAAGGCAGCAGGTCTTTTAAAAAGGACAAAGCATGGAGACACATAGGTAGAAAAACTTTGCAAGAATAAGAGGAAAGGGCATGAATTTGGAAGAAAAACAGGGCATTAAACAAGACACACAATCTCCTCTCTCTCTAGGATGAGAAGAGTTGAAGATTTTACTTACCTCTCTCCACATCAAAGGGACAAGAAAAAGCAATGTACAGCTTTTGTATGTATCAAAGTGGGAAAATGTTGGAGGCTGGTTTTCTGTTTTGGTTGGTTGGTTTGGTTTGGTTTGTCTTTCTGTTTTAGAAAGCACCCCTTGTATACACACCTCTTTGACCCACAAGTTCCATTTCATAGAAATAAAAGTACCACGTATGTACAAGGATGTTTTATTGCAGTAATTTTGTTCAAAAACGGGAAGGGAGATGACCATGAATAGGGGATGAATTGAATACAGTTTGTTTCATTAATGTTGTTCAACCTCAGAAAAGAACGTTCAATCTACCCTGTTTGACTTGGATATCCCCCATGGGAGAGATGTATGACACTTTACAAAACAAGCAGCGACTCCGAGGCCCCAGATGTTTGTGTATAATCAGTGCCAAAGGCTCTTGGCACTCGGGCCAGAGCAGAGGAGGGGAGAAAAAAGAGATTCTAGTAAAATGGAAAAATATGCAGGTTAAAAGTAAACAGGAACAGTAGAAAACAGAGGTCTATTTTGGAATTTAAGGGGGGCACTTGCGGAATTGGAAGTGAGGTAGGCAGATGATCATGTGGACTTAATGTGGTTTATGATCGTGAGTGATTTAGGTCTCGCTATGTTGTTCAGGCTGGTCTGGAACTCCTGGGCTCAAGTTATCTTCCTGCCTCGGCCTCCCAAAATGCTGGGATTACAGGCGTGAGCCACCGCCCTTCTTCTGTGACTTCTGATAGTGACTCCTGGGCATGAAAGACCTCGTGGGTGGAGTCTTGGCATCGGTCCAGGATTTGGGGTCCAGCAAGTGCTGTCCAGATTGGCGTGTCACTCAGTGAGCACTCTGGTGGCGGAAGGCCCCGTGCCCCCAGAGCACAATGCCAGCCGTGCTCCGGGAAGAGCATCCCGGCCCAGGAGGGTGCTTCTTGCTCAGAGCCCGGGTCCTGGACCCAATCTCAGACCCTGCGCCTCCGGCGCTCTCCTCCTCTTCCTTCCCTTCCTGCCGCTACGGAAACAGGAGAGAATCCTCCCTAAAAAGACAGCTAACTCATTGTGCTAATTGCGTTTACTATTAAAAAAAAAAAAAGAAAACAGAAAAAAAGGCAAAAAACAAAACAACAAACAAACCAAAAACAGCTACCGCGACTCGTGTGCGGGTTAAACGACGCACTAGCTTCCAATGCGGGCGTCCATCCCAGTGAGAAAGGAAACAGGGCCGGGCGCGGTGGCTCAGAGAGGCAAGGCCGGCAGATTACCTGAGGTCAGGAGTTCGAGACCAGGCTGGCTAACATGGTGAAACCCTGTCTCTACTAAAAATACAAAAATATTAACCGGGCGTGGTGGGGGTGGCCTGTAATCCCAGCTACTCGGGAGGCCGAGGCAAGAGAATCGCTGGAGCCCGGGAGTTGGAGGTTGCAGTGAGCAGAGATCACACCATTGTATTACAAGCCCGGGGGACAGAGTGCAGAATAGAACTCAAAAAAAAAAAAAAAAAAAAAAAGAAGTGAAGACCAGCAACTGCCTCTGATACGGAATCCACCCTCTTTCTTTTTCTGTTTTGAAAGTCCATTTTGTTAACTGCTATATCCCCAGTGCCTGGCACACAGAGGCGCTCAATACATATTTGAGAGCATGAATTACTTTATTGGGCAATGTGGCCCCCAGTACATCTGGGCACCCCTTGGGACTGAGAACATAAGGTGGGATGTACCCTCCCACCTGGGTGTGCAGCTGGTCACTGAGCCCCTGCCTGGGGCTTCCAGGACCCCAGAGTCTCTGTGACACCTGCCAGCAGGACGCGTGGGTCACGTCTCTCCTGGCGGACTTTCTCTTCTCCTGGGAAGGGCAGGACCCAGCGAGCAGTTGGTGGCACTCCCTGATTCATCCTCACGTTCATGTCAAGTGGTGAGCACACACTCCATTATCAGAAAACCTTGCAGTTATGCCCAGCTAGCTCAGTCGGTAGAGCATAAGACTCTTAATCTCAGGGTCATGGGTTTGAGCCCTGTATTGAACACATGCTTCCTTTTCCTTTGCAGCCCTAGGCTGCAGAGAAGGTTGAGACATGGAGTACTCTCAAGTCTTCGCCCAGTGAAAGTTTTTGGATGAAGGTTAGTAATGTTTAGCAAGACTTAGGAGATGCTAATCAGGGCCATTAAAGTTTTAAAGTAAAAATATTATTATTATTATTTTGAGATGGGGTCTCCCTCTGTTGCCCAGGCTGGAGGGCAGTGGTACGATTACAGCTCACTGCATCCTTGACCTCCCAGGCTGAGGATATCTTCCCACCTCAGCCTCCTAAGTAGCTGGGACCACAGGCACGCACTACGACACCCAGCTAATTTTTAAAATTATTTTTGTAGAGATGGGATCTCACTATTGTTGCCCAGGCTGGTCTTGAACTCCTGGGCTCAAGAGATCCCCCTGCATTGGCCTCCCAAAGTGCCGGGATTACAGATGTAAGCCACCACAACTGGCGGTGAAATTAATCTTTTTTTTTTTTTTGAAATGGAGTTTCGCTGTTGTTGCCCAGGCTGGAGTGCAATGGCGTCCTGTAACCTCCGCGTCCTGGGTTCAAGCAAGTCTCCAGCCTCACCTCAGCCTCCCAAGTAGCTGGGATTACTGGCGCCACCACCATGCCCAGCTATTTTGTTGTTGTTGTTGTTTTGTTTTGTTTCTTTGAGACAGAGTCTCACTCTGTTGACCAGGCTGGAGTGCAGTGGTGCAATCTCAGCTCACTGCAACCTCCGCCTGCCGGCTTCAAGTGATTCTCCTGCCTCAGTCCCCCAAGTAGCTGGGATTACAGGAGTGCGCCTCTGCACCTAATTTTTGTATTTTTTTCAGTAGATACAGAGTTTCACCATGTTGGCCAGGCTAGTCTCGAACTCCTGACCTCAGGTGATCCGCTCTCCTCAGCCTCCCAAAGTGCTGGGATTACAGGCATGAGCCATCACGCCTGGCATTTTCTTTTTTTTTTTGTATTTTTAGTAGAGACGGGGTTTCACCGTATTGGCCAGGCTGGTCTGAAACTCTTGACCTCAGGTGGTCCACCTGCCTCGGCCTCCCAAAGTGCTGGGATTACAGGTGTGAGCCACTGTGCCCAGCCCAAAACTAATCTTAATAATACATTTTATTTGAACAAATGTTTTATGTCACAAGTAATCAATATATACATTATCAATGAGATAGGTTATGTTGTTGTTGGTTTTTTTTTCTCTCATTCTAAACCTTCAAACTCTGGCATGCTTTCCTCTAAGGCACATCTCAATTTGCACAGGCCACATGTCAAGGGCTCCAGAGCCACCTGCTGCTGGGGGCCAGTTCCTCAGACAGCGCAGTCCTACATCTGACTACAAGCTTAAATGCAGCTGGGGAGAGAGGGAGAGGGAGAGGGAGAGGGAGAGGGAGAGGGAGAGGGAGAGGGAGAAGGAGGGAGAGAGAGGGAGAGAGAGAGACTGAGAGAGAGAGACAGAGAGAGAGATTGTAAGGAATTGGCTCACGCAGATGGAGGCTAACAGGTCCCCAAGTATGCAGGGTGAGTTGGCAAACTGGAGACCCAGCAGAGCTGATGGTGTGGTTCTAATCCGGACGCTAGCAGGCAGGAGGCCCAGGAAGAGCGGGTGTTTTCATTGGATTCTGAAGGCACGAAATAGCTGGTGTGCCATCTGGCTGAGGCAAGTAGGCTGACGTGTTTCCCCTGTTGGTGGTGGGGATGACACATGCAGAGAGAGGACAGGCTTAACCCCTTAAGCAAGGGAAATGCTTGATGAACATGGGTGTTTTAGGGGAATCAACACAGTTCTGTACAGATACGCAAGTGGGGACAGGGAACAGGCAGCTCTCCTGGGGCTGGTCTATGTTGGACCTGATGGTGGCAGCTGGCAGGAGATGAAAGAAAACAACAGTGAGACTTTGTACTTCGGGTGAAAGGGTAGTGGCGAGGTCCTGCCTGGTAGAAACCATAAGGTCTTCTGACCCTTTTTGTTTACCCTTAAGAAATCACAGCGGTGGACACGATGGCTCACTCCTGGAATCCCAGCACTTTGAGAGGCGAGGCAGGAGGATCACTTGAGCCCAAGCGTTCAAGATCAGCTTGAGCAATATGGCAAAACCCCGGCTCTACAAAAAATACAAAAATTAGCTGGGCTTGGAGGCTGTGATGGGAGGATCGCTTGAGCCCAGGAGCTTGAGGCTGCAGTGAGCTGTGTTCACTCCTCGGCACTCCAGCTTAGGTGACAGAGCAAGATCTTGTCACAAAAAACGAAAACAAAAACAAAATCAAAACCCATTAAAAAAGGTGAGGATGGCTCCCTCTCCCTCTCCCTCTCCCTCTCCCTCTCCCTCTCCCTCTCCCTCTCCCTCTCCCTCTCCCTCTCCCTCTCCCTCTCCCTCTCCCTCTCCCTCTCCCTCTCCCTCTCCCTCTCCCTCTCCCTCTCCCTCTCCCTCTCCCTCTCCCTCTCCCTCTCCCTCTCCCCACGGTCTCCCTCTCCCTCTCTTTCCACGGTCTCCCTCTGATGCCGAGCCGAAGCTGGACGGTACTGCTGCCATCTCAGCTCACTGCAACCTCCCTGCCTGATTCTCCTGCCTCAGCCTGCCGAGTGCCTCGATTGCAGGCGCGCACCGCCACGCCTGACTGGTTTTCGTATTTTTTTGGCGGAGACGGGGTTTTGCTGTGTTGGCCGGGCTGGTCTCCAGCTCCTAACCGCGAGTGATCTGCCAGCCTCGGCCTCCCGAGGTGCCGGGATTGCAGACGGAGTCGGTGCTCAATGGTGCCCAGGCTGGAGTGCAGTGGCGTGATCTCGGCTCGCTACAACCACCTCCCAGCCGCCTGCCTTGGCCTCCCAAAGTGCCGAGATTGCAGCCTCTGCCCGGCCACCACCCCGTCTGGGAAGTGAGGAGCGTCTCCGCCTGGCCGCCCATCGTCTGGGATGTGAGGAGCCCCTCTGCCTGGCTGCCCAGTCTGGAAAGTGAGGAGCGTCTCTGCCCGGCCGCCATCCCATCTAGGAAGTGAGGAGACCCTCTGCCTGGCAACCGCCCCGTCTGAGAAGTGATGAGCCCCTCCGCCCGGCAGCCACCCCGTCTGAGAAGTGATGAGCCCCTCCGCCCAGCAGCCACCCCGTCTGGGAAGTGAGGAGCGTCTCCGCCCGGCAGCCACCTCGTCCAGGAGGGAGGTGGGGGGGTCAGCCCCCCGCCCGGCCAGCCGCCCTGTCCGGGAGGTGAGGGGCGCCTCTGCCCGGCCGCCCCTACTGGGAAGTGAGGAGCCCCTCTGCCCGGCCAGCCACTCCGTCCGGGAGGGAGGTGGGGGGGTCAGCCCCCCGCCCGGCCAGCCGCCCCGTCCGGGAGGGAGGTGGGGGTGTCAGCCCCCCGCCCGGCCAGCCGCCCCGACCGGGAGGGAGGTGGGGGGGTTAGCCCCCCGCCTGGCCAGCCTCCCCGTCCGGGAGGTGAGGGGCGCCTCTGCCCGGCCGCCCCTACTGGGAAGTGAGGAGCCCCTCTGCCCGGCCAGCCGCCCCGTCCGGGAGGGAGGTGGGGGGGTCAGCCCCCCGCCTGGCCAGCCGCCCCGTCCGGGAGGTGAGGGGCGCCTCTGCCCGGCCGCCCCTACTGGGAAGTGAGGAGCCCCTCTGCCCGGCCAGCCGCCCCGTCCGGGAGGAAGGTGGGGGGGTCAGCCCCCCGCCCAGCCCACCGCCCCGTCCGGGAGGGAGGTGGGGGGGTCAGCCCCCTGCCCGGCCAGCCGCCCCGTCCAGGAGGGAGGTCGGGGGGTAGCACCCCGCCCAGCCAGCCGCCCCGTCCAGGAGGTGAGGGGCGCCTCTGCCCGGCCGCCCCTACTGGGAAGTGAGGAGCACCTCTGCCCGGCCAGCCGCCCCGTCCGGGAGGGAGGTGGGGGTGTCAGCCCCCTGCCCGGCCAGCCACCCCGTCCAGGAGGGAGGTGGGGGGGGCCAGCCCCCCGCCCGGCCAGCCACCCCGTCCGGGAGGTGAGGGGTGCCTCTGCCCGGCCGCCCCTACTGGGAAGTGAGGAGCCCCTCTGCCCGGCCACCACCCCGTCTGGGAGGTGTACCCAACAGCTCATTGAGAACGGGCCATGAAGACAATGGCGGTTTTGTGGAATAGAAAGGGGAGAAAGGTGGGGAAAAGATTGGGAAGTCGGATGGTTGCCGTGTCTGTGTAGAAAGAGGTAGACATGGGAGACTTCATTTTGTTCTGTACTAAGAAAAATTCTTCTGCCTTGGGATCCTGTTGATCTGTGACCTTACCCCCAACCCTGTGCTCTCTGAAACATGTGCTGTATCCACTCAGGGTTGAATGGATTAAGGGCGGTGCAAGATGTGCTTTGTTAACCAGATGCTTGAAGGCAGCATGCTCGTTAAGAGTCATCACCACTCCCTAATCTCAAGTACCCAGGGACACAAACACTGCGGAGGGCCGCAAGGTCCTCTGCCTAGGAAAACCAGAGAACTTTCTTCACTTGTTTATCTGCTGACCTTCCCTCCACTATTGTCCTGTGACCCTGCCAAATCCCCCTCTGCAAGAAACACCCAAGAATGATCAATAAAAAATAAAAAAATAAAAAAAATAAATAAAAAGGTGAGGATGGTGGCTCACGCCTATAATCCCAGCACTTTGAGAGGCCAGGGCAGGAGGATCACTTGAGCTCAGGTGTTCCAGACCAGCCTGGGCCAGAAGGCGAGATCCTGTCTCTACAAAAAAAAAAAAAAAAAATTACCTGAACATAGTGACATGTGTCTGTAGTCCGAGCTACTCAGGAGGCTGAGACAGGAGAATCACCTGAGCCTGGAAGGTTGAGACTTCAGTGAGCTGTGTTCATACCACTGCATTCCAGCCTAGGCAACAGAGGGAGACCCTACCTGAAATAATAATAATTATTATGATGATGAAAATAAAAAAATATAATAAAAGAGATTAAATAGCTGGGCACAGTGTCTCATGCCTGTAATCCCAGTATTTCAGGAGGCTGAGGTAAGAGGATTGCTTGAGCCCAGGAGTTCAAGACCAGTCGAGACCAGCCTGGGCAACATAATGAGACATCATCTTTACAAAAAATTTAAAAGTTAGCCAGGTGTGTTGATGGTCTCACTATGTTGCCCAGGCTGGTCTCAAACTCCTGAGCTGAAGCTATCCTCCCACCTTGGCCTCTCAAAGTGCTAGTGTTGACCATTGATATGATACCTTGGTTTATGTATTCTTGGTTTAAAAGAATTTAAACAAGAGACACACAGCAAAACAAATGCAGCATAGAGTAATTTCTTGCAAAAGAAAAAGGATATTTTGAAAGTTATGGCTGGCTGTGGTGGCTCACACTTGTAATCTCTCAGCACTTTGAGAGGCCAAGGCGGGCGGATCGCCTGAGGTCAGGAGTTTGAGACCAGCCTGACCAACATGGAGAAACCGCGTCTCTACTAAAAATACAAAATTAGCTGTGCATCGTGGTGCGTGCCTGGCAATCCCAACTACTCGGGAGGCTGAGGCAGGAGAATCGCTTGAACCCAGGAGGCGGAGGTTGCAGTGAACCGAGATCATGCCACTGCACTGCACCCTGGGCAACAAGAACAAAACTCCATCTCAAAAAAAAAAAGAAGAAGAAAGTTAGGTGCAGAATAGACAGTACACCCTGAGAGAGAGGGAACTGAGGGCAGGCCGCTTGTAAGAATGAGACAGCAAAGATGCACGAGGGAGACTCTCTTTATGGGAGCCTTAAATGGTTATTCATAAGGAGATGAGAGAGGTGTTACTAGTAAGCATGTTCTGGGTGGTCTTCTTCTCGGTGCACACGTGCTGTAGCTGTGAATGCTTGTTCATAGGTTGCATGTCTCGTTAGCATCTTCAATCTCCACCCAGGGATATGTTTTTTACTATTAAAATGAGGAAAAAGGCTGGGCATGGTGGCGCATGCCTGTAATCCCACTTTCGGAGGCCGAGAGGGGCGGATCACTTGAGCTCAGGAATTTGAGACCAGCCTGGCCAAAATGGTGAAACTCTGTCTCTACTAAAAATACAAAAATTAGCCGGACATGGCAGTGCATGCCTGTAATCCCAACTACTCGGGAGGCTGAGGAAGGAGAATGGCGTGGACCCGGGAGGCAGTGAGCCAAGATTGCGCCACTGCACTCTAGCCTGGGCGACAGAGCAAGACGTCATCTCAAAACAAACAAACAAACAAAAAACGAATAAACAAACAAACAAAGAACCAGGAAAAGGTCAATTTGAAGACAGGTAAGATCAGAATGCACATGCTCTACAGAAGGGAAAGTACCTACTGAAGATAGCTTTGCTTGAATGACCTCAATTACAAGGTGAATGCTGAGGCTTACTGTGTGGACTGTGTGGTCACCACAGTTGCTGTGTCCCAAGAACATGGTCACTTTCTTGACTACCTATCCTGCCTCACTAGGATTACAGGTGTGACCCACCATGCCTGACCGATGGCATTAATTACATTGACAATGTATGCAATAATCACCATTATCTGTTTCCAAAACGTTTTCGTTTCAAACAAATTCTGTAACCATTAAGCAATAACTCCCCACATCCCCTTCCCCAGCTGTTAATAACCTTTAATCTACTTCCTGTCTCTTTGGATTTGCCTACTCTAGACATTTCATCTGAGTAGAATAATACATTGTGTGTTCTTTTGTATCTGGCTTCTTTCACTTAGCATAATGTCTCAGGGTTCATCCACATTGTAGCGTGTGTCAGTGCTTCATTCCTCTTTTATGGATGAATAATATTCCATCATAAGGATCTACCACATTTTGTTTATCTATTCATCTGTTGATGGATACTTGTGTTATTTTCACATTTTGGCCATTGTGACTAAAGTACAATAATTGTTGTACAAATATCTGTTTGAGTCTCTGTTTTCAATTATTTTGGGTACAAACCTAGGAATGGAATTGCTGGATTGTATGGTAATTGTATGTTTAGCTCCTGGGGGAACCACCCAACTGTTTTCCCCAGCAGCTGCATCATTTTACCTTCTCACCAGCAATGTAGAGCTCTAGTTTCTCTACATCCTTGCCAACACTTGTCATTTTTGTCTGCTTGTTTAATTATTGCCAAATACGTGGAGGAAAAGGGGAATTCCTATCCTCCTCCATTTAGTCCTGGTGACAATGTCCATCACTGGATTCCCGCATGGAATGGATTGAGATGATGATCCAGAATGATGAGAGTACCCTGTTCTTCCATGCAGAATGGTTTGTTCAGGTTTGGACACATGACCCACGAAGGGATGATCACAACCTTACTTGGAGTTGAGGTAGGAGGCAGGGCTCGGACACTGGACCAAATTGAGGATTAGCTAAAAGAGATGGGGTGGAAGCAGCTTTCCATAAGACATACCCACCAGTGACACCCAGGTGTCACTGCCCCTTTCCATGGCAATGACTCAATGACCCAAACGTTACTACCCCTTCCCTAGAAATTTCTGCATAAACTGCACCTTATTCTACATGTACTTAAAAATGGGTATAAATATGGCTGCAAAACTCCCTAGAGCTGTTACTCTCAGCACACTGCCTATGGGGGAGCCCTCCTCTGCAGGAGCAGTCAGGGAGCTGTAACCCTGCCTGCTGCTTTAGTAAAGCTGTTTTCTTTGACCACTGGCTCGCCCTTGTATTCTTTCCTGGGCAAAGCCAAGAACCCTTGCAGACTAGGCCTCACTTTGGGGCTCGCTTGTCCTGCATCAGTACGATGTTATTAATAAATAAACATTGGTAGAGAGAAGTTTCATGTGTCCTGTGGCTGCTAGTCTGGAAGGATGTGAATTTGGAGCCACTGTTGGACATCTTGCTGCCACATGAGGAGAGGTAATCTGCAGAATGAAGCTGAGCAGAAGCCAACGCAGTAGTGAGATAGAGAAATACAGGGTCTTGATGTTATTATTCAGATCCCTGAATTTGGTCTGGCCTGAAACACAAAGGCTTTGCAAGAAGACACCTTGGATTTTGTAATGACATTAACCTGTCATTTCTCCCTAGGCTGATATGAGTTGGTTTTCTATCGCTTGCAAACAATGTCTTTGCTAATTCAGTGGCCATTCTCCTCCTCCTCCCCAGATCTTTCGTAATTAGCTTTATGGGTTGTTTGTCGTTCTTGTTGTTTGTTTGTTTTTAAGACGAAGTCTCGCTCTGTTGCCCAGCCTGGTGGGCATGGTAGTGCACGCCTGCAGTACCTTGCCTGGGCAACAAGAATGAAATTCCATCTCAAAATAATAATAATAATAATAACAATTTAATATCTTTAGCCTTCACCTAGTGGACATGGTCTTAGCCCAGTGCATTGATGAGGTTAAGAGTCACGAGATATTTAACATAAATTACCTACTTTAGTTATTACAACCCTACAAGGTGAATATTATTTCTCCACTCTATAGATGATGGGAGCTGGTGATTCAGTGGAGGTTACTAGCTTTTCTAAGGCTATACAACTGGTAATGGTGGATCTGGAAATTGAGTGCTGGTCTGTGAAAATCCAAAGGTTATCTTCTTAATCCCAGTACAGCTTCACAGGTATCTCCCAACAAGATCAGCATCCCAGCTGGGTGGGGGATAAAATACAGGGTCGTGAGTTTCCTCTAGCAGAAGGATTGTTGCCAACGATTACCCCTTAGATTGCATCACTTTCAGTGTTGCCAAGTGCTGAGGCAAGAATTATGTATGACAAAGCTTTATCGTCAGTGTTGGACACAAAAGAGCCAAGGAGGGGAAGGGACAATTACTCTCTGCTTTTCTTAATGAGGCTCTCAGGGAATATGACCCTAGTGGCCATGGAGGCTCCTGTAAAGAGCTTGCCCTGTGATTCTTCCAAACATCCTTCCTGCATCAAGGGCTGAGTCTGTGCAGCCCAGCTCCTGATTCATGAGATACTCAGCCTCAAAACTCCAGTGACGAGTCACCCTCCCTCAGACCAATAACCTCTGGCCAGGTCTGAAAAAGGGAAGCCAACCCAGGACTTCAGGAGACAGTGAGGACTGCTGCTCTTTCTGGGTAAGTCAGATCATTGCCCAGGTGTGGTGGCTCACGCCTGTAATCCCAGCACCTTGGGAGGCCAAGGCGGGTGGATCACGAGGTCAAGAGATAGAGACCATCATGGCCAACATGGTGAAACCCCGTCTCTACCAAAAATACAAAAATTAACTGGGCGTGGTGGCACGTGCCTATAATCCCAGCTACTTGTGAGGCTGAAGCAGGAGAATCACTTGAACTAGGGAGTTGAAGGTTGCAGTGAGCCAAGATCTCGCCACTGCACTCTAGCCTGGCGACAGAGCGAGACTCCGTTTAAAAAAAGAAAAAAAAGAGTCACATCAGTGGGACTTCACTGATAACTGCTTGTCAGGACTTAAAGCCTCAGAGGGACCCTCCTTCCTTTCAATTATGTGGAGCCAGAAAAACAGTCCTGAGCTCAGCAGCAGTCCCTTGCAATCACCCAGTCAGGACCAGCCTCTGTTCCGTCTGTCTGATATCCTGAACTGTGGGGAACACAAACTGACTGAGTTTCTGCCCAGACCTTTGGGTTGTTCCATTTTAATTTTACAAATTGGACTCAGGGAGCTCCGTGGATGTAGCCAAGAAGGCCTGGCTCAGACTTCTGTAAACCTGAGCCCTGAACATAGCAGTAGCAGCCCCAGCAGGGTTGACAATATTATCATTTACATCCTGCAAGCAAAATTCTACTGCCATTCCTGTGTCCCATCTTAACCAGCATTTTCCAAGTTTTGCATTTCGTCTTCTTTGTCTGCCTCTGTGTCCAGGATCCCAGGCCCATGAGCCGGACAAACCAGTCGAGTGTCTCCGAGTTCCTCCTCCTGGGACTCTCCAGGCAGCCCCAGCAGCAGCATCTCCTCTTCGTGCTCTTCCTGAGCATGTACCTGGCCACCGTCCTGGGGAACCTGCTCATCATCCTGGCCGTTAGCACAGACTCCCACCTGCACACCCCCATGTACTTCTTCCTCAGCAACCTGTCCTTTGTGGACATCTGCTTCTCCTCCACCACCGTCCCCAAGATGCTGGCCAATCACGTACTCGGAACTCAGACCATCTCCTTCTGTGGCTGTCTCACACAGATGTATTTCGTTTTCATGTTCGTGGACATGGACAATTTCCTCCTAGCTGTGATGGCCTATGACCGCTTTGTCGCCGTGTGCCACCCCTTACATTACACAGCAAAGATGACCCATCAGCTCTGTGCCCGGCTGGTTGCTGGATTGTGGGTGGTTGCCAACCTGAATGTCCTTCTGCACACCCTGCTGATGGCTCGACTCTCATTCTGTGCAGACAATGCCATCCCTCACTTCTTCTGCGATGTGACTCCCCTACTGAAACTCTCCTGCTCAGACACACACCTCAATGAGGTCATAATCCTTAGTGAGGGTGCCCTGGTCATGATCACCCCATTTCTTTGCATCCTGGCTTCCTATATGCACATCACCTGCACTGTCCTGAGGGTCCCATCCACAAAGGGAAGGTGGAAAGCCTTCTCCACCTGTGGCTCTCACCTGGCTGTGGTTCTCCTCTTCTATGGCACCATCATTGCTGTGTATTTTAACCCTCTGTCCTCCCACTCAGCTGAGAAAGACGCTACGGCTACTGTGTTGTATACAGTAGTGACTCCCATGCTAAACCCTTTCATCTACAGCCTGAGGAACAGGTACTTGAAAGGGGCTCTGAAAAAAGTAGTTGGCAGGGTGGTGTTTTCTGTCTGATGAAATAATCAAGACTGAATCTCATTCCCAAGGAAATTTACTTTTCACCAATTGAGTTTAATGCAGTAGTTGTTTCATTAAATGATGTTCTTGCTAGTGACACATGGGGGAGATCTTATTACTTATACTAAGTTAAACTATTAATTATAATTTTTTTGAGACAGGGTCATGCTCTGTCACCCAGGCTGGAGTGCAGTGCTGTGATCTTGGCTCACTGCACCCTCCATCTCCCAGGCTCAAGTGATCCTCCTGCCTCAGCCTCCTGAGTAGCTGGGACCACAGGTGTGTGCCACATGCCTAGCTAAATTTTTTTTTTTTTTTGAGACGGAGTCTCTCTATGTCGCCAGGCTGCAGTGCTGTTGCGGGAAGTCAGGGACCCTGAACAGAGGGACCAGCTGGAGCTGTGTCAGAAGAACATAAATTGTGAAGATTTCATTTTAATATGGACATGTATCGGTTCCCAAAATTAATACTTTTATAATTTCTTACGCCTGTCTTTACTGCAATCTCTGAACATAAGTTGTGAAGATTTCACGGACATTTATCAGTTCCCGAAATTAACACTTTTATAATTTCTCATGCCTGTCTTTACTTTAATCTCTTAATCCTGTTATCTTCGTAAGCTGACCATGTACGTCACCTCAGGACCACTGCGATAATTCTATCTAACTATACAAATTGATTGTAAAACATGTGTGTTTGAACAATATGAAATCAGTGCACCTTGAAAAAGAACAGAATAACAGTGATTTTAGGGAACAAGGGAAGATAATCATAAGGTCTGACTATCTGTGGGGTCGGGCAGAATGGAGCCATATTTTTCTTCTTGCAGAGAGCCTATAAATGGACGTGCAAGTAGGGATATCACTGAATTCTTTTCCTAGCAAGGAATATTAATAATTAAGACCTTGGGAGAGGAATGCATTCCTCGGGGGAGGTCTATAAATGGCTACTCTGGGAGAGTCTGTCTTATGCAGTTGAGATAAGGACTGAAATATGCCCTGGTCTCCTGCAGTACCCTCAGGCTTATTAGTGTGGGGAAAAAAACCCACCCTGGTGAATTTAAGGTCAGACAGATTCTCTGCTCTTGAACCCTGTTTTCTGTTGTTTAAGATGTTTATCAAGACAATACATGCACAGCTGAACATAGACCCTTATCTGGAGGTTTTGATTTTGTCCTTTGCCTTGTGATCTCTATTGGCTTCAGAGACATGTGATCTTTGTTCTCCTTTTTGCCGTTTGACACCTGTGATCTCTGTGACCTACTCCCTGTTCGTACACCCCCACCCCTTTTAAAGTCCTTAATAAAAACCTCCTGGTTTTGCGGCTCAGGTGGGTCCTACCAATATGGGATGTCACCCCCAGAGGCCTAGCTGTAAAATTCCTCTCTTTGTACTCTTTCTCTTTATTTCTCAGCTGGCCGACACTTAGGGAAAATAGAAAGAACCTATGTTGAAATATTGGGGGTGTGTTCCCCCAGTAGAGTGCAGTAGAGCCATCTCGGCTTCCTGCGACCTCCACCTCTCAGGTTCAAGCTATTCTCCTGCCTCAACCACCCGAGTAACTGGGACTACAAGTGTGCACCACCTGTGCAGCCCAGGTGAAGACTCACTGGCCTCATCCTCCTTTTATGTGTCCTCTGCAATAGTCAAGCATAAAGGCTGGGTCACAAAAATGCTCAGGCAAAAGAACAGCAGAGTGAGGCTGGGTGTGGTGGCTCATGCCAGTAATCCCAGCAGTTTGGGAGGCTGAGGCAAGTGGATCACCTGAGGTCAGGAGTTCAAGACCAGCCTGGCCAATATGGTGAAACCCTGTCTCTACTAAAAATACAAAAATTAGCTGGGCGTGGTGGCAGGTGCCTGTAATCCCAGATACTCAGGGGGATGAGGCAGGAGAATTGCTTAAACTTGGGAGGTGGAAGTTGCAGTGAGCCAAGATCAGGCCACTGCATTCCAGCCTGGGTGAAAGGGCAAGGTTCTGTCAAAAAAGGGAGGGGAAGGGAGGGGAGGGAAGGGGAGGAGAGGGGAGGGGAGGGAAATGGAGGAGAGTGGAGGGGAAGGAAATGGAGGAGAGGGGAGGGGAGGGAAATGGAGGAGAGGGGAGGGGAGGAGAGGGGAGAGGAGGAGAGGGAAGGGGAGGGGAAGGGAGGGAAGAAAGAAAGAGCAGAGTGAAATGTGAGTACTACAACGAGTAACAAGCATTTCAGATGAACCTGGGGCCCTGGTCCGCTTGCAGCCCAGGCGGTGCAGAGGTGAAGCGACGCTGAACCTTGGGAACCGTCTAGGAGCACCCTGATTGGCTGCCTGACTTAGGGGGCAGGGTCAGCCGGAGCCAGGTCTTTGACATCAGGGAAACGAATCGACATTTGGTCTTCCCTCCGTCCAGACCAACTGCCTCTGGCTCTCCTCTCAAGTCAGCTCCCACCCACACCTTCAAGAACCAAGTCAATGCCACCTCCTCCTCCATGAAGCCTCCGGATTCACTCTTCCGGCTCTCAGAGCTCTGTTTTTCTTTGGTTTGTCATTCCCTCTCCACAAGGGCTTTCCGCAGACTACGAGACCTACAGACCCGAATACACAGACGACTCACTTTGTATCTCGGTGTCCAGCACTGCTCCTAGACCAAAGGTGATCATCAACTTTAATTGAAAGGAAAAAATACAGGTGAATGCATATTGCCATACATTTTAATTTGGAGAGTGTTACTTTAGAATAAGAAAGAAATAGCAGAGTGAAATGTGAGTACTACAGCAAGTAACAAGCATTTCAGATGAACCTGGGGCCCTGGCCCGCTTGTAGCCCAGGTGGTGCAGAGGTGAAGCAACGCTGAACCGTGGGAACTGGCCAGGAGCACCCTGATTGGCTGCCTGACTTAGGGGGCGGGGTCAAATGACAAAATCATTTTGTTATTTGAAAGCTAGTGTCTACGTATGCATTATGGTACACCATAAATCATAAAGAAGAAAATTAAAGTAACCTGTATCCTTGCAGCTCAAAGGTAATCACAGTTAGGCACTTGGAATATTGTTTTACAAAAGTTGGCTGCAATCGATGCATATAATTTTGGGTTCTGATTTTCCACTTCTTACTTCCCATGTCAGTGGAGCTCTTACAAACGTGATTTTTTTTTTTTTTTTGAGATGGAATCACGTTCTGTCACCAGGCTGGAGTGCAGTGGCACGACCTTGACTCACTGCAACCTCTGCCTCCTGGATTCAAGCAATTCTCCTGCCTCAGCCTCCCGAGTAGCTGGGACAACAGACACACACCGCCACGCCCAGCTACTTTTTGTATTTTTAGTAGAGACGGGGTTTCACCATGTTGGCCAGGACTGTCTCCATCTGCTGACCTCGTGATCCACCTGCATTGGCCTCCCAAAGTGCTGGGATTACAGGCATGAGCCACCACGCTCAGCCCAGAAATGTGATTTTTTTTTTTTTTTTTTTTTGAGATGGAGTCTCGCTCTGTCGCCCAGGCTGAAGTGCAGTGGCATGATCTCCGCTCACTGCAAGCTCCGCCTCTGGGTTCACACCATTCTGCCTCAGCCTCCGGAGTAGCTGGGGCTATAGGCGCCTGCCACCACACCCAGCTAATTTTTTGTATTTTTAGTAAAGATGGCGTTTCACCGTGTTAGGCAGGATAGTCTCGAACTCCTGACCTTGTGATCCGCCCGTCTCGGCCTCCCAAAGTGCTGGGATTACAGGCATGAGCCACTGTGCCTGACCCCAGAAATTTGATTTTAATGGCTGCATAATATTTCATCACAGGGATGTGATATAATTCACCCTTTCCCCAACTCCGAACAATTTCAAGTGTTTCTGTACCATAACAAACACTGCTGCACACTTCCTTGTGTGGGAATCATTGTTTGTATTTATTATTGCCACAGGTAGCCTGAGTGATCTATTTCTTCAGCTTGGAGTAAAAATGTCACCTTTCCTTTGTTATTCATAATTTCTGCGTAACCATACCCTGCCATTACTACCAGGGGGTCCAGCACCTCCCTGTGGGTGTCAAAAAGCACCCCAGGAGTTCACTCAGAGGAGTCAGTCAGGTGGAGAGAGGGAGAGACTGGGGAGCTAGAAGCATCCACTGGCACGATCCTGTGAGTTGCTGGCACACAGTGCAGTCCCTGCCCTTTGATGCCTGGTCAGCTGACAGCCTGTGTGCTGCAACATGGATGCCTGTGGCCCATCCCTTTGGGGGCCACATTGGAACCCACCTAAGGTTCAGATCACAGCCATCTGTGTTCAAACTCATGTTATTCTCCATTAAAATCTGACTCTGGGCCGGGTATGGTGGTTCCCACCTGTAACCACAACACTTTTAAAGTCCAAGGTGGGAGGATCATTTGAGCCCAGGAGTTTGAGACCAGCCTGGGCAATATAGTGAGACTCCATCTCTACAAAAAATTAAAAAATTAACTGGGCATGGTGGCTGATACCTGTGGTCCCAGCTACTTGGGAGGCTGAGGTGGGAGGATCACTTGAGCCCAGGAAGTTGAGGCTGCAGTGAGCTGCGATCATGCCACTGCACTCCAGCCTGGGGAACAAAGCATGATCCTGTCTCCAAAAAAAAAAAAAAATCTGCCTCCAGATGGATACCCACTCCCTGGCCCTGGGGCTTCCAGTCCCACTGTGTCAAACCAGGTTTCCCCAGGAACACCCAGAGCAGATCCAGGCTTATTCCTTTGAGATTCCCTCTGGGTCCTAGGGATCTTTTTATGTGGAAATGACTTCAATATATTTTTTTCTCATGATATAGCTGTAGCTGTAAAATATAATCCAAATAGATCTATATGAAGATTATAATGTTTGAATTCTGACTGCTTCTTATTATTTATTTAGTTGATTTGCGAAGTCTAATAATTAACATTTCAATTATTTTCTTTCTATATGTTAATAGCTTTTACCTTTTTCTCTTTACAGAATGATTGCAGTAAGCTTTTACTTTTTTTTTTTTTTTACGTCCTTTTTTTTTGCGGGGGGGATGAAGTCTCACTCTGTTGCCCAGGCTGGAGTGCAGCGGCACGATCTCAGCTCACTGCAACCTCTGCCTCCTGGGTTCAAGTGATTTTCCTGCCTCAGCCTCTTGAGTGGCTGGGATTACAGACATCCACCATGATGCCTGGCTAATTTTTGTATTTTTAGTAGAGATGGGGTTTCACCATGTTGGCCAGGCTGGTCTTGAACTCCTGACCTCAAGTGATCTGCCTACCTTGGCATCCCAAAGTGCTGGAATAACAGGCGTGAGCCACCATGCCGGGTCAGCTTTACTTTTTGATTTGATCTTTGGTTATGGAGGTGATGTGGTTTGGCTGTTTGTCTCCACCAAATCTCATGTTGAAATGTGATTCTCAGTGTTGGAGGTGGCGCCTGGCAGGCGGTGTTTAGGTCATGGGGGTGGGTCCCTCATGAATGGCTTGGTTCCCCCCACACAGTAACAAGTTACCATGAGCTCTGATTGTTAGAGCCTGGGATCTTCCCCTTCTCCCTTTTATTCCCTCTGTCTTCATGTGACACACCTGTTTCCACTTCACCTTCTGCCATGATTGGAAACTTCCTGAGGGCTCACCAGAAGTAGGTGCCCACACCATGCTTCTTGTACAGCCTGCAGAACCATGACCCAAAAAAACTTTTCTTTATAAATTACCCAGAGTCAGGTATTCCTTTATAGCAGCGAAAACGGACTAACACAGAAGGCCTGGAGGCTAGTGAATGTTATCCATTCATTATAAATTATATTAAATACCTTCTAGAAATAGAATGATCTTTGTCCTCTTCAATTCTTGTTTCTGCTTAAAGCATACTTTGGTTAATACTAATATTACTCATTCTGCTTTCTTATGTTTGCTCATTCTCTCAGACTTTCTGAAACAGTTGACTTGGATGAAGGGTTCCTTCCCTCTGTATCAAGATCTTTCTTTTCAAAGCTTTCAGTATGTGAGAAAAAATTAGGGCAGGCAAGGTGGCTCACGCCTGTAATCCCAGCACTTTGGGAGGCCTAGGCTGGTGGATCACGACGTCAGGAGATCGAGACCATCCTGGCTAACACGGTGAAACCCCGTCTCTACTAAAAATACAAAAAAATTATCCAGGCATGGTGGTGGGCGCCTGCAGTCCCAGTTACTTGGGAGGCTGAGGCAGGAGAATCACTTGAACCTGGGAGGTGGAGGTTGCAGTCAGCCAAGATCACGCCGCTGCACTCCAGCCTGGATGACAGAGTGAGACTCTGTCTAAAAAAAATAAAAAAAAATGAAAAAAAATTAGAGTGCAATCTAACACCTAGAAAGAACAGTCTACAGGCCGGGCATGGTGGCTCACGCCTGTAATCCCAGCCCTTGGGGAGGCCGAAGTAGGCGCCTGTAATCCCAGACTTTGGGGAGGCCGAGGTAGGCGGATCACCTGAGGTCAGGAGTTCGAGACCAGACTGACCAATATGGTGAAACCGCATCTCTACTAAAAATACAAAAAAATAATCTGGGCGTGGTGGTGGGTTCTTGTAATACCAGCTACTCAGGAGCCTGAGGTGGGAGGATCCATTGAGCCTGGGCAGTGGAGGTTGCAGTGAGTCAAGATTGTGTTACTGAATACAGCCTGGGCGACAGTAAGACTCTGTCTCAAAAAAAAAAAAAAAGTGATTCTGTTTTTCAATTTGTCTTTTGTCTGTCTCACACACTTTTGTCTCTGCTCTTCCACGTATATTTTTATCTACTAATTTTCACCTTTGAATGTCCCTCTTTCGAAGATGGGTGAGTGGGGCTTTCAGTTTTGTAAGGGATACTTGCGTTATGTTAGGATCCATCCTAACATTTTCAGGAGGGTGTGTTTTGGGGAAGAGGTGTGCGTATTAATACCACAAGCCAGAGGATGACTCTAGTGGACATTTGTCAGACTTTGTGGCTTCCAAGCATCTGGGCCCACTTCCAAAGTTTGTAGAGTCCCCTAATTTATGGATGTTGTTGGGAAGAGAGCCCACCTCCCACTACAGAAATAAGTACACCAGAAACTTGCTTCTGAGTGTCTCTTTCAGCTAGAATGAGAGCAAGTGACAGGCTCTCTGCCCATCAGATATACCTGCCCTGCATTTGACACAGAGAAGGGGAGACAAGGAGGAACTTGCTCTGTCAGTTTGTAGGCAGCCATTGTAGGGACATGCATTCCTGGAGCATGACGACAGTAATGCTAGGGGTAGCAGCGAATGTCTGTGAGAAGTACATCAGAAATTCAAGCTGCAGCATCTAGTGCTTGGTGGCAGCAGCACTGGTGTCCTCACTAGCTGGCTTGGAGCCATGATTTGGGGCACTGTTAACAGTTGAATTTTTTAAATTGTTGTTGTTTTCTTTTGTTTTGTTTTTGTTTTTGTAGAAACGGGGTCTCGCTATGTTGCCCAGGGTGATGTTGAACTCCTGGCCTCAAGCAATCCTCCTGTCTTGGCCTCCCAAAGTGCTGGGACTTCAGGCATGAGACACCACACTCAGCCATAGACTCGTTTGTTAGTTCTCCTGAGAAACAGAGCCAACAAAATATATTGCTAAACGGTGGGTGGGGTGGGTGGGAAGGTAAGATTTTAAATTCTAAGGAATTGGCACACGTGATTGTGGAGGCTTGGCAAGTTCAAAGTATGCAGGGTGGACCAGAAGGCTGTAGACCTAGTGAAGAGCTGATGTTGTTGCAGCTTGAGTCCAAAGGCAGTGGGCTGACTTTTTCTATTGTGGCCTTCAACTGATTGGATAAGGCCCACCCACATTATGGAGTCTAATCTGGTGTACTCAAGTTCTATTGATTTAAATGTTAATCTCATCTTAAAAATACTCTCCAAAAAGAAAAATAAGAAAGAAAGGAAGAAGGAAAGAAAGAGGAAAGAAAAGAAAGAGAAAGAAAGAAAGAGAGAGAGAGAAAGAAAGAAATAAAAGAAAAGAAAGAGAAGAAAGAGGGCCGGGCATGGTCACGGTGGCTCACGCCTGTAATCCCAGCACTTTGAGAGGCCGAGGCGGGTGGATCACGAGGTTAAGAGATCGAGACCATCCTGGCCAAAATGGTGAAACCCTGTCTCTACTAAAAATACAAAAAATTAGCTGGGCGTGGTGGCGCGTGCCTGTAGTCCCAGCTACTTGGGAGGCTGAGGCAGGAAAATCGCTCGAACCTGGGAGGTGGAGGTTGCAGTGAGCCGAGATTGCGCCACTGCACTCCAGCCTGGCGACAGAGCAAGACTCTGTCTCAAAAAAAAAAAAAAAGAAAGAAAGAGGCGCCAGGTGGGGTGGTTCACGCCTGTAATCCCACCACTTTGGGAAGCTGAGGTCAAGAGATCGAGACCATTCTGGCCAACAACGTGAAACCCTGTCTCTACTAAAAATACAAAAATTAGCTGGGCATGGTGGTGCGTGCCTGTAGTCCCAGCTACTCGGGAGGCTGAGGCAGGAGAATCTCTTGAACCCGGGAGGTGGAGGTTGCAGTGAGTTGAGATCAAACCACTGAACTCCAGCCTGATGACAGAGTGAAACTCCATCTCAAAAAAAAAAAAAAAAAAAAAAGAATAGGACAGGGAGAAGGTGATTGGATTTATACATTCTACCCAAGCATGTAGTGATAGCTTTGCTCAATCCTGGTTCCAAATACTCTGGTTCAACCAGCTATGGTGAAGGGGAGGTGGTAGAAACATGACTCCTGGGGCTCCACCACACTGTGCCTATGCAGATTAGGAAGCTCTATCCCAAGAAAAGGGTAAACCATGTGAGTTGCAGGGACATCCCCAAAGATGTCCATCCTAGGGGTCTGGAGTTCATAAATCACAGCATCCTGGATTCTCCTGGAGAAAACCTCCCTTATAATCAGACTAGCCTTCATCTCAAACATTTTCTTTTTCCTTTTTTTTTTTTTTTTGAGACAGAGTCTTGCTCTATTGCCCAGGCTGGAGTGCAGTGGCACGATCTCGGTTCACTGCAACATCCACCTCCTGGGTTCAAGTAATTATTATGCCTCACCCTCCCAAGTAGCTGGGACTACAGGCACATGCCACCATGCCTGGCTAATTTTTGTATTTTTAGTAGAGACTGGGTTTCACCATGATGGCCAGGCTGGTCTCGAACTCCTGACCTTAGGTGATCTGCCCACCTTGGCTTCCCAAACTTTTGAGTTACAGGCGTGAGCCACTGTGCCTGACCCCAAACATTTTCATGAATTAAGCCCATCTCAGTAATGTGCTCGTAACGTTCCCTCCTGTAAAATGGAAAACACGAAGCATCACTAATCTCTCAAGATGACCAGGCAGAGGAAAGCAAGGGCTGCACAGAAAACACGGAAGAGCCCCATATCTCAACAAAGGAAGTGATACTGCAAAGGATTTCATGACAGAATTTCCACACCTGTGGGCACAGGAGCAGATCACAAGGTGAGGAGGTTTGTGGTTCCAAGGAATTTTGTCTGTGATTTATCTCTATCAGGATGGCTTCATTTCTAATATCTGCAAGTTTTGGTCCAAGAGTTTTATCTAAACCTTAGATAATATTGAATGTCATCGTTGTTTGGTCCAAAGGGGCCAAAATTAGGTGGGACAATTATGTTCTTCTTGTCCCTAATGAGGCTCTCAGGGAATCTGGTCCCAGTGGCCAAAGGAGGTTCCTGCAAATGCCTGCTCTGTGATTGCCCCAAACATTTACTTACACAGAGGACTAAGACCATGAGCCCCTACTCCTCACACACTCAGGACCCGCCTGTGTTTCCAAGACATTCCAACTCCCACAGTAAGTAGAAGCATTGACCAGTTATGTAGAAATGAGGAACAACTGAGAGTGACAGCACCAACCTTCTCCAGGAAAGGTCGCAGAGGTGAAAAATTAAATATGTGTTGGCTCAGATGTGAAGTTCTTTTAGGAATCTTCTTTGCTACATCATCCAGATACAGGAAGTAAAGAGTAATATACAGAGAAGCGAAGTACAGGAGTCCTGAATCCACCAGTTGTCACTTGAGATTAACCCAGTAATCATCAGTCATTCCTCCAGTCTCTTTATGAGCTGCTAACTAGTTGGGTGGGGAACTGAATGTACCAGAGACACACACATTCTCAGAGTCAGGCTATGTGTACATGTCTGTGTGTTTTGTTTTCTTTTCTTTTTTAAAAGAGATGGGGTCTTGCTATCCTGTCCAGGCTGGTCTTGAACTCCTGGCCTCAAGCCATCTTCCCTCTTTGGCCTTCCAAAGTTCTAGGATTACAGGCATGAGCCACCATGCCCAGCCTGTTTGTGTTTTCAACGTTAAATATGCAAAATAAGAATCAGTGAGTCCTCTAGGAAAAGCATCGTAACTGAGTGTTGGAAATTGGAAGTATGGGTGAGGAGACCACATCCTGTTTTTGCAAGTTTGTGAATTGATTTGCAAACGTGGTTCTTCCTGGAGCCTCATCACATCTTAACCACCCATGTGTATGTTTCTGAATTCACTGTCTTCTATGCAGCTGGGTTCAGACATATGAGAGGGACAAACCAGTGAGTGTCTCCGAGTTCCTCCTCTTGGGACTCTCCAGGCAGCCCCAGCAGCAGCATCTCCTCTTTGTGTTCTTCCTCAGCATGTACCTGGCCACTGTCCTGGGGAACCTGCTCATTATCCTGGCCGTAAGCATAGATTCCCGCCTGCACACCCCCACGAACTTCTTCCTCAGCAACCTGTCCTTTGTGGACAACTGCTTCTCCTCCACCACCGTCCCCAAGATGCTGGCCAATCACATACTCAGGACTCAAACCATCTCCTTTTCTGGCTGTCTCATGCAGATGTATTTTATCAGTGAGCTTGCTGACATGGACAATTTCCTCCTGGCTGTGATGGCCTATGACCGCTTTGTCGCCGTGTGCCGCCCCTTACATTACACAGCAAAGATGACCCATCAGCTCTGTGCCCTGCTGGTCACTGGATCATGGGTGGTTGCCACTTCGAATGCTCTGCTGCACACCCTGCTGATGGCTCGACTCTCATTCTGTGCAGACAACACCATCCCCCACATCTTCTGCGATGTGACTCCCCTCCTGAAACTCTCCTGTTCAGACACACACCTCAGTGAAGTGATGATTCTTACTGAGGCTGCCCTAGTCACGATCACCCCATTTCTTTGCCTCCTGGCTTCCTATATGCACATCACCTGCGTTGTCCTGAGGGTCCCATCCAGAAAGGGAAGATGGAAAGCCTTCTCCACCTGTGGCTCCCACCTGGCTGTGGTTCTCCTCTTCTATGGCACCATCATATCTCTGTATTTCAGACCTTCATCCTCCCACTCAGCTCAGAGAGATATAGCAGCTGCTGTGAGGTTCACAGTGGTGACTCCCGTGATGAATCGTTTGATCTACAGCCTGAGGAACAAGGCCATAAAAGGGGCTCTTGTAAAAGTGGTTGCTGTGAAATTTTTTTTCTGTTCAATAATGATATAGGCTTAAGAAAGTCCTAGAAGGAGCTAGTTTCTGAGATAATCCTATTTTTTCTACTGTGTGAAACTTAGCATTGTTTGTTTGTTTGTTTTGAGACGGAGTCTCTCTCTGTCACCCAGGCTGGAGTGGAGTCGTGCGATTTCGGCTCACTGTAACCTCTGCCTCTTGGGTTCAAGATATTCTCCTGCCTCAGCCTCCTGAGTAGATGAGATTACATATGTGTGCCACCACAAGTTTTTTTTTTTTTTTTTGTATTTTTAGTAGAGACGGGGCTTCACCATGTTGGTCAGGCTGGTCTCGAACTCCTGACCTCAAATGATCCACCTGCCTTGGCCTCTCAAAGTGCTGGGATTACAGATGTGAGCCACCACACCTGGCCAGCATTTGTTTTCATAATAGAAACATCTGGTATCTCTTTTGGGAGAACAAAACCCTTCATATAGACTCTTTAGGTTAAAGATGGAAAGAGAGATCCTTTAATTAAATGACCCGACAATTCCAATTGTCAATGCACTCCTGCCAAAACCTAGAAGGAACACACCTGTAGTTCAATGAGTTGGATTTACTAATTATATAACAAGGGAGAATACACAGCATCGGGAATAGTGAGGTGTCTCAATAGAAGAGTCCTAAAAAGGACTTCTGCTTGTGTAATGTTGGTGAGGAATTAGGAAGGAGTCTGTGCTCTGGAGTAGATGCCATTACAGAATAGAAATAATTCTGAATGAGTATCTTTTTTTTTTTTTTTTTTTTTTTTTTTGAGACAAGAGTCTCACTCAGTCGCCCAGGCTGGAGTGCAGTAGCTTGATCTCCGCTCACTGCAAGCTCCGCCTCCTGGGTTCACGCCATTCTCCTGCCTCAGCCTCCTGAGTAGCTGGGACTACAGGCGCCAGCCACCACGCCCGGCTAATTTTTTTGTATTTTTTTAAGTAGAGACAGGGTTTCACCGTGTTAGCCAGGATGGTCTCGATTTCCTGACCTCGTGATCCACCCGCCTCGGCCTCCCAAAGTGCTGGGATTACAGGCGTGAGCCACCGCGCCCGGCCATGAATGAGTATCTTAATATATTTTATCTAGAAGGAAAGAAGAGGCCAAAGCTGTGATTGACAAAGAAACAGCAGTCACTCATATCAGCCACCATAGGGGGATGTTTGGTGATTTTTGTGGCTGTGACAATGTTCCTGTTTTTGTGTTGAGACATCATTACAGAAAGGTCTTGCTTTGTTTTGCTCTAGCACAGTCAGTGTGGCCTTATCTGATACAGATGTTCTGTGAAATTCTCTATGTTGATCAGGAGAACACAAAAACCTTGCTGTGAGGGCCAGGCCAACTCCTATCAGGGTTGTTTACTCTTTCTCACAACAGAGACCTTGACGTGAACACATCTGATGGAAAGATCAGACATTTGCTGGGGCAGGAAGGGGAGGATTCATTTTATTTTATTTTATTTGAGACGGAGTCTTGCTCTGTTGCCCAGGCTGGAGTGCAGTGGCGAGATCTCGGCTCACCGCAACCTCTGTCTCCCAGGTTGAAGTGATTCTCCTGATTCAGCCTCCTGAGTAGATGAGATTACAGGTGCGTGTCACCACGCCAGGCTAATTTTGTTATTTTTAGTAGAGATGGGTTTTCACTGTGTTAGCCAGGATGGTCTCGATCTCCTGACCTCGAGATCTGCCAGCCTCAGCCTCCCAAAGTGCTGGGATTACAGGCGTGAGCCACCGTGCACGGCTGAAGGGAGGATTTATTTAGCGTTTCAGAAAGCCCTAATTCTGCCACTCATTTGAGCTATTTTTATTTTCTTATCTGACCTTTATGTATCACACATTACAGCAGGAATATGGGTAAGTTAAACAAGAAAAATATCTTCCACAGTCCCAAATATCCAGCCATATCAATCAACTACATCTATTTTTTTACACTCTGTTCTGTGTCAATGCACACATATATTTTTATTTAGATACTGATTTATATCCTGGTTTTTCAGCTTTCATTTTATAATAAAGCTTTTCCAAATCACTACATAGTCTCCACAATTTTATCTTAATACTTTATATGTCTCCATCAAGTTCTCTAGCAAAAGACTCTTACTAATAATTCTATTTCTAAATTAAAACATAAAGGAAATTTACTATTTAAGAGCATGATTTGAATTTTATTTGTAGGCCAGGCGCAGTGGCTCACGCCTGTCATCCCAGCACTTTAGGAGGCTGAGGTGGGTGGATTACCTGAGATCAGGAGTTTCAGACCAGCCTGGCCAATATGGTAAAACCCCGTCTCTACTAAAAATACAAAAATTAGCCGGGTGTGGTGGCGTGGTGCCTATAATCCCAGCTACTCGGGAGGCTGAGGCAGGAGAATTGCTTGACCCTGGGAGGCAGAGGTTGCAGTGAGCCGAGATCACGCCATTGCACTCCAGCCTGGGTGACAGAACGAGACTGTCTCAAAAAAAATAAATAAAGAAAGAAAAAGAAAGCGATTGCAGAAAATAACAAAACTGACCAATTATGAAACTGGTTATTTATTTTTTCCTTGTCTTTGACATTCAGCATTTCTTTCTTTCTTTTTTTTTTTTTTTTTTTTTTTTTTGAGAAGGAGTCTCGCTTTGTCGCCCAGGCTAGAGTGCAGTCTTGCGATCTCGGCTAACTGTAAGCTCCGCCTCCTGGGTTCACGCTATTCTCCTGCCTCAGGCTCCCAAGCAGCTGGGACTGTAGGCGCCGGCCACCATGCCCGGCTAATTTTTTTTTTTTTTTTGTATTACTGAGACAGGGTTTCACTGTGTTAGCTACGATGGTCTCGATTTCCTGACTTTGTGATCCGCCCGCCTCGGCCTCCCAAAGTGCTGGGATTACAGGCGTGAGCCACCACGCCTGGCCAACATTCAGCATTTTTACTATGATGCATCTGTTTGTGGGTCTCTTTGTGTTTATCTTACTTGAAGTTTACTAAGCTTCCTGTCTGTATAGATTATTATGTTTTAATAAATTTGGGGCCAGGCTCGGTGGCTCAAGCCTGTAATCCCAGCACTTTGGGAGGCCAAGGCGGGTGGATCACCAGGTCAGGAGATCAAGACCATCCTGGCTAACAGGGTGAAACCCTGTCTCTACTAAAAATACAAAAAATTAGCCAGGCGTGGTGGCGGGCGCCTGTAATCCCAGCTACTCGGGAGGCTGAAGCAGGAGAATAGCGTGAACCCGGGAGGCGGAGCTTGCAGTGAGCCGAGAGTGCGCCACTGCACTCCAGCCTGACCAACAGAGTGAGACTCCGTCTCAAAAAATAAAATAAATAAATAAATAAATAAATAAATAAATTTGGGAAATTTTTAGCCATGATTTTTCCAAAATTTTTTCCACTCCTGTCTCTCTTCTTCTGGTACTCCCATTGTGTGTATTTTGGTGCACTTAATGATGTCCACATTTCTTTGAAGTTATATTCACTTGTCTTTTTTTTTTTTTTTTGAGATGGAGTCTTGCTCTGTCACCCAGGCTGGATCTCCCCTCACTGCGGGTTCAAGAGATTCTCCTGCCTCAGCCTCCCAAGTAGCTGGGACTACAGGCACTCTCACACTGTCATGCTGGAGTCAACCTCCCATTTACTCTGATTTTTTTTTTTTTTAAAGAGATGAGCCCAGCGCTTTGGAAGGCCAAGGCAGGAGGATCACTTGGGCCCAGGAGTTTGAGGCCATCATGGACAACATAGCAAGACCCCGTTTCTAGAAAAATAAAAATAAAAAAATTAGCTGGGTGAGGTGGCATGTCCCTGCAGTCCCAGATACTTGGGAGAGTTAGGCGGAAGGATCTCTTGAGTCTACGAGTTCAGGGCTGTAGTGAGCTATGATCACAGCTCTGTACTCCAGTCTGCGCAACAGAGTGAGACCCTGTTTCTTAAAAAAAAAAAAAAAAAAAAAAAAAAAAAAAAAGATGTGGTCTCAGTAAGTTGCTCAGGCTGGTCTCTAACTCCTGGATTCAAGGAATCCTCCCACCTCAGCTTCCAGAGTAGCTGGGACTACACGCACATGCCACCATGCCGTCTTGATATTGTTTTTTAGATTTTAAAAATAATTGTTTTTTGAGATGGTATCTCACTCTATAGCCCAGGCTAGAGTGCAGTGGCACAATCTCGGCTCACTGCAACTCCGCTTCCCGGGTTCAAGCAATCCTCCTTCCTCAGCCTCCTGAGTAGCTGGGACTACAGATGCCTGCCACCGCAACTGGCTACTTTTTGTATTATTAGTAGAGATGGGGTTTCACCATGTTGGCCAGGCTGGTCTTGAACTCCTGACCTCAGGTGATCCGCCTGCCTTGGCCTCCCAAAGTGCTGGGATTACAGGCGTTGAGCCACTGCACTCAACCAAATATTTTTTTTTTTTCGTAGACAGGGTCTCACTATGTTGCTCAGGCTGGTCTTGAACTCCTGGCCTCAAGCCATCCTCCTGATTCGGCTTCCCAAAGTGCTGGGATTACAGGCGTGAGCCACTGCGCCTGGCCTATTTTCTGTAGTTACTACCGGAATTGGATCTTTGGTCTCTTACATTTTCCAACTCTCGCTCTACCGCTATATTGGGAAACTGTTCACTGTTGTTTACTTTTTCAATTTAACTGGTGATCAGGCTCCTTAGGTAAGAGAACTTACTCATCCAGCAACTTCCCAGGGGCTCTCGCGTTTGGGGGCGGCCCCTGGTCCTGGTCGGGGCACTCCTCTCATTCCCACCCAGCCTCACTATTGCGGAAGGAAACCCTGCGGCCCATGTCCTGCCCTCTGGGACACTGGGTGCTGATTGACGGCAACCCTGACCGTGAGCACCTCCCCAGTCCAGGAGATGGTGTGGGTTGTGGTGGCTTCACCCACCTACACTTAAAAAAACAAAAAGCTACTCAGGAAGCTGAGGCAGGAGGATTGCTTGAGCCTAGGAAGCGGAGGTTGCAGTGAGCCAAGATCGCCCCACTCCAGCCTTAGCAACAGAGCCAGTCTCAACTAAAGAAAAAAGTGTCTCAGGTACCGTGCCATGGCTTCATGAGAACTGATGTAACATCCGACTCTGGGCAGGGCTGCCAGAGTGAGAGAGTGGAGACTCTCTCTCACCACTCACTTCCTGGCAGCTACTTTTCTGGATGCATGGGCAGGTCCCCTGCACATGAGATGGTGTGGGTTGTGGTGGCTTCACCCACCTACACTTAAACAAAAAGCTACTCAAGAGGTTGAGGCAGGAAGATCGCTTGAGCCTAGCAGGCGGGAGGTTGCAGCGAGCCAAGATCATCCCACTCCAGCCTTATCAACAGAGCCAGTCTCAAAGAAAAAATTAACTGTCTCGGGTACTGTGCCATGGCTGCATGAGGACTGATAAAATACCCGACTCTGGGCAGGGGTACCAAAGAGTGAGTGAGTGGAGACTCTCTCTCACCACTCACTGCCTGGCAGCTACTTTTCTGGGTGCACGGGCAGGTCCACTGCACATGGTAACAGCCTGCCGACTCTGGAAACACAGTTCAGGATCCCAGTCCTAGTACACTGGTCAGACTTTCAAATAAGCGAATAACGTTGTGGGCAGCCTGTTTTGTTGGCTTTGCTGGCTTTACAGGGTACTTCCTGTTGGCCTGAAATACAATGTTGGTAAAGACAGTTTTTCTGTGGCCTTTCTCTGTTGTGGAGGATTTGTTGTTTTTAAATTACGATTCAGGACTGAAGAATGCCCTTCTTTCAGAATGCTTTGTGCCAAAACAAGAAACCTCAGAATTACATGTTAATAACAACAAACAAAACAAAAAAGACCAATAGGCAGAAGGCAAGAAACAAAACTATTCTTTGTAGATGGTGTCATTTTACCAAAAGTTGTTAACAGAACTAAACCAAGAAACTATTGAAAATTAACAACATTCAGTGAGGTGACTAGTTATACAAATATATAATTAAAAATAACTTTCCCATGTAAAAGCAATAATCAACTATAAAAATATAATGGAAAAAACTACAATAACAAAATTGTGTAAAACAAGTGAAGAAAATTAGAAAAATTTTCACAGGAATATAATACTCTTAATAAACAGAAAGGCATGTTTCTGGATGGGAAACATACACTATAATTTTTCCCAAATAGCTTATAGGATTTCTTTATTCCAATCAAAACACCAATGTATAACTTTTGGAAACCTAAAGCAAGCAAAACTGAAGAATCCCTGAATCGCACCACACAATCAGTCCCGTAAAGGCACCGCTGGCCTTGCTTCTAGGCACAGGACAGGAAGGTATGGATATCAAGAGGCTGAAGACAATACCCACTACAATGAAGACACCTGGAAACCTGTCTCTTGACAGGCAATGTGAGCTAACCACTGGAGATGTAATTTCTAATCATACAACACTTTGCCTTGTGAGGTAGTGACCACCCCATTGCCAAAGGTCTGATGACGGCATAGAGGGGACCTAAGCATATGGTAAGGTTATTGATGAGACATGGATCCAAGCCAACTTTTTCCTGCCTCCAGGTTGACCCTTCCTCTCTGGGTCTTGGGGTTTCCTTCCTAGCACATGAGATCTGGGCTCAACAGAGGGACAAGATTCTGAAGAGCTTTTCTAGTGGTGGGGCTGGATGGCCCTGCCTGAGTAATCCAAACTTCTTTTAGCAAGGGAGAGGCATGAGACGGCTGCTGGAGAGATCAACAGCTGAACAAAATACAATAAGAACAGTAGACACCTAAATTATGTTGTGAAAAGGAATCTGTAAAAGTCAGTTTTATCACAAATTGCAAATATTATTGAAATTGATTGCAAATTTAGATCACATACAAATGAGAGCCTGACATTCAACTGTTTTCCTATATTCCAAAGTAAACAATTCCTTTCAACACTCAAGACTTAAACATGTATTCTTAGAGGGTTATATGAATTGCTATCAGAAGCTGTTGGCTAACAAGCCAGTAGTTTGGTTCTTTCACCAGAACACAGTTCCAGATAAGCATCTTTGCACTATTTCTCAAGTATGAATCCCCATGTGGGGGGAAAATGGATATACTTTCAATAGACACAAGTCACTCTTTGCCTTGCAAGTAAGCAGACTCCAGATTCATCTTCAAAGTGTTGGGAAAGGGGATCCGTGACCTGTACATTATCATATAACTTCAAAGAGGAAAGCTCCTTAGTCCAAAAAGCCTAGATGCTGAGGTATAGCCCTTGAAATGTTTTCTTCCCTGTGAATTTTCTAGCAATTTGAGGTTTTAGCTAAGATGGGCATTTATCCAATTTTGGCAATAATGAGGTTTTTACACATTTATATCTTTTTAGGCAGCTTGGGAATTCAGAACTACTTATGAAAGCTCTCAGGTTGAGGCAGCACCATCAGACCCAGAAAGGGTTCCCAGTATTACTTCTGCTTTCGGGTCTTACAGGCTGAGTGGGTTTTCTCATGCCGGGTACAGTTTGACAGCCGACCAAATCTTCTCCCACATTTTTTGCAACCATATGGTCTCTCAGCCTCATGACTCTGCAGATGAAGCACAAACTCCTCATTCTTTGGGAAGGTTTTCCCACATTCTGGACACTTAAATATCTTCTCCCTTATATGGATTCCTTCATGACGACTCCGATGAGAATTCTGACGAAAGTTTTTTCCACACTGAGAACAGGAATAAGGTTTCTCTCCTGTATGAATTCGCTCATGTTTATTGAGGTTTGTTTTATGATTGAAGCTTTTCCCACAGTGATTACAGTCATAGGGTTTTTCTCCAGTGTGGGTCCTCTGGTGGGAAATGAGGTAAGAACTTTCATTAAACTGTTTCCCACACAGTGGACAAGTGTACCATCTCCTTGTCCTCCGATTTCGAGTAAGGGCAATAATACTGATGTCTACATATTTTGAGAGTTCCTCTAGAGGAGTATCATTCTCAATGGTAACTAACAGATTTCTCATTTTCCTTTTTTGTGGAATGGATGTATTTAGTCGTTCCTTTTCCTGGTTATCGGGAGGCTGCTGAGAGACCAAGGAAGAATCCATTTCATCATCATCAGAAGACTTTTCTCTATAATCTTCATTTTCTACAGGTTCCCTCTCAGGATCTTCACCTTCAGGATTACTGCCATTGACTGTTGAAACAAAGAGAGAATTTAACAACTTCTGAGAGATATCACAACACCAGGCAGGAAAAAACAAGTCAGGTTTCTTATGCCACAGCCACCTTGAAAGTCAATCTGAGGAGTGGCGGATACTGCTGTCGCACTCCTTTTCCATACTTATTGAGGGTGGGATACATAACTGATAAATCTTTCCATCTACCACAATGCAAGCACACTTTAAAGAAATAAAATGAGTGGGATTTCACTGAAAGACTTCAAAAGTTTGTCCTCTTCATAGGTGTTAATTACTTGACAAGTTCATATTCACCTTATACTCTGTAGAGCACTCAGCTAAGGACTAGGGATGAAGACTATACATCTATACAGGGAACCACTCATCATCTTGAAGGAGTCTGGTAACTGAATAGTAAGACGAACCGCTTGTAGGTTTTCACTATATTAAATATTATCACACTATTATAGCACTAAATAATATCATAATGTCTTACAATGAGAAAATTGAAACAATTCCAATAAGCAAAATTAAAGAGGGCACAACATATTCATACAAAAGTTTATTATTGGCCAGGCGTGGTGGCTCACACCTGTAATCCCAGCACTTTGGGAGGTCAAGGCGAGCAGATCACCCAAGGCTGGGAGTTCAAGACCAGCCTGACCATCATGGAGAAACCCTGTCTCTACTAAAAATACAAAATAAGCTGGGCATGGTGGCACATGCCTGTAATCTCAGCTACTAGGGAGGCTGAGGCAGGAGAATCGCTTGAAACCGGGAGGCAGAGGTTGCGGTGAGCCGAGATCGCGCCATTGCACTCCAGCCTGGGCAACAAGAGCGAAACTGTCTCAAAACAAAAAAAAGTTTATTATTTGGCAATTAAAGAGATTACTACAACTAATGAAGCTTTGGAATTACAAGTCAGTAGTGTTTCTCTTTGTGTAGGAAAGGAAGTAGTGAGTGGGTACAGGGCACAAAAGGGGTTTTTGAGATGCTAAGAAAAGTCCATTTTGGGTGGTGCTTAGTGTGTACATTTTGTGAAAACTTGAGCTATATATTTACAATTGGTAGGCTTTTTCTATATTTCTATTATACTTCAGAAAAAAGTCAGTGTAAGCAGATTATAAAGACTGGGTAACAAAGTGAAAAACAAGCATGCTGTGGATATACTTGTGTGACAAGGGACCCCTCAACTCAGGCCTACTGAGAGTCAAGGGTTCAAATCAACCACCAAGACATGGGGCTGATCCTGAAGCTGGAGTTGGAATCTCTGCTGGATTCAGCAGTTTCACACCAATAGATTTTTTTTTTATTTCACTTTTTTTTTTTTTTGGCAGAGATAGGGTCTTGCTATGTTGCCCAGGCTGGTTTTGCACTCGTGTACTCAAGCAATCTTCCCAAAGTGCAGGGGATTACAGGTGTAAGCCCCCACACCCAGCCTTAATTATTTTTTCTTTTTTTTTTTTTTTTTTTTTTTTTTTTTTTTTTTGAGATGGAGTCTCGCTTTGTCGCCCAGGTTGGAGTGCAATGGCACCATCTCAGTTCACTGCAAGCTCCGCCTCCTGGGTTCACTGCATTCTCCTACTTGAGCCTCCCCAGTAGCTGAGACTACAGACGTCCACCACCGCGCCCGGCTAATTTTTTGTATTTACAGTAGAGAGAGGGTTTCATCGTGTTAGCCAGGATGGTCTCGATGATCTCCTGACCTCGTGATCCGCCGCTGGGATTACAGGCATGAGCCACTGCGCCCGGCCTAATTATTCTTTTTAATCACTCCCTTAGGATAATGAAATGTCAATTTTTACCATAGCTCTTGACATGAACTACCATTCTGCTTTCAAAAGCAGCTCTACTAATTTCATGTGAATATTAACTTTACCTAATCTTGTTAGCATTAAATTTTAAAATATTTAATAGGTATAAAATGGTTTCTCATTGTAGTTTTACTTTGGATTTTCATTATGCAAAATAATCTACTGGGTTAAGGCTTTTATAAATGTATATCTTTGTCAATGATTTCTTGTCTAAATAATTTTTAACCGAACTCTTCCTCTTTAACTACACTTGGACTGCTTCCAACCTTGTGTTTTTACAAACAATACCACAGTGAATAATCTTGTTTGTACATCATTTCGAATGTGTTCTGTTGCTATATCTGTAGGTCAGATTCCCAGAATTGAACTGCTGGAACAAAGGATAAGATGGGTAGTTACAAATGCATTTACCCTTATACAGGGACTGTACCATTTTATATGCCCACCAGTAATACACCTGTTTCTCAACAACCTCACCATCAATGTGTTTTTATTTCTATAAATATGAAATACACAAAATGTTAATTCACTAGAGGCTTAATTTGCACTTCTTTTTGCTCCTGTCACGCAGCCTGGAGTGCAGTGGCGTGATCTTGGCTCACTGCAACCTCCACCTCCTGGGTTCAAGTGATTCTCCTTCCTCAGCCTCCTGAGTAGCTGGGATTATAGGCATGCCCCACCACATCCAGCTAATTTTTGTATTTTTAGGAGAGATGGGGTTTTGCCATGTTGGCCAGGCTGGTCTCAAAACTCCTGACCTCAGGTGATCCACCTGCCTCGGCCTCCCAAAGTGCTGGGATTACAGGCGTCAGCCACCATGCCCCAGCCTTTTGTACGTATTTGAATCTGTCAATCTTTTCTTTCAAGGCTTCTGGGCTTTTGAGTCTTAATTACAAAAACCTTCCTATCCCATGGTTATAAAGGAATCACTCATATTTTCTAAATGTGCTTTTTATATTTGTTTTAAACATTTAAAATCTTTGATCCATGTGGACTTTTTCTTGGTATGTAATGTAAGGTACTAATTTATCAAGTGGCTGTCAGTCGTCCTAACACCTTTTATCAAAAAGTCCCCTTTTATGGTTAGGCTTTGTGTCTTCACCCAAATCTCACCTTAAATTGTAATCCCACATGTCAAGGAGACACAGGTGAAGGTAACTGAGTCATGGGCGGGGGGGCCTTTCCCCATGTTATTCTCATGATAGTGAGTTCTCATGAGATCTGATGGTTTTATAGGGGGCTCTTCCCCCTTTACTCGTACTTCTCCCTCCTGCTGCCTTGTGAAGAAGATGCCTTGCTTCCCCTTGCCTTTGCCATGATTTTAAGTTTCTGGAGGCCTCCCCAGCCATGCTGAACTGTGAGTCAATTAAACCTGTTTCCTTTATAAATTACCAAGTCTCAGACAATTCTTTATAGCAGTGTGAAAATGGACTAATACACCAACTTTATCACACACTAAACTCCCATGTGTATTTGAGACTATTTCGGGACTTTCTGAGATCACAGTCTTGTTCCAAGGGAAAAATGCTATTGGTATTGTTGAAAAAAAAACATGACATCAAATTAATAAATCAACAAGAGGAGAAATGACCTTTTTATGATATTGTCTCCCTAGCCAAAAACATAGTATTTTTTTTTTGCTTTCGTTGAAATCTACTCGTCCTTTAGCCTTGTTTTAAAGTTTCCTCATAAATTTGCACATTTCTTGAGTTTATTCCTAAGTATTTAAACTTTCATGTTTCTATTCTAATGGGGCCTTCCACTGTATCTTCTAAATGACCCCGTTTATATATGTGAAAGCCAATGATTTCTGTTTATTCACTTTATTTCCCACTACCTTAGTGAATGGTCTCATTTTTTCCCATGAGAGTAGTTAAGACAAATAAATTTTCTTATTTTTAAGTTTTCTGATTACTCTGTTCTACCTATAAGGAAGTATCTGTTAACTACTATTTTGTTAAATGTTCTTATAAAGGAGAGGCTTCAATTTTGTCAAGTATCTTTTCAGTAACCATACAAGTAAACAAACGATTTTCCTCCTATATAAGAAATATTAATAGATTTGTATTATTTCTATTTTTTTAATTATTTTTTTTGAGATGGAGTCTTGCTCTGTCCCCCAGGCTGGAGTACAATGATGTGATCTCAGCTCACTGCAACCTCTGCCTCCTGGGTTCAAGTGATTCTCCTACCTCAGCCTCCAGAGCAACTGGGATTACAAGCACGTGCCACCACACCCAGCTAACTTTTGTATATTTTTTTTTTGTAGAGATGGGGTTTTGCTATGTTGGACAGGCTGGTCTCAAACTCCTGACCTCAGGTATCACCCGCCTTTGCCTCCCAAAGTGCTGGGATTACAGGCGTGAACCACTGTGCCCAGCATGGGGACTGGATTTCAACACGAGATTTGGAGGGGACAAATATCCAAACTATATCAGCAACCTTGCGTCAGAGGGGTAAAGACAAATTAAAATTGCGTACTTTTTCTAGAAAACATTATACAGACCTTCATATTCATAGGTTCTGCATCTGAGGACTCAACCAACCAAGGATTGAAAATATTTGAGAGAAAAAAAAAGGATGGTTTTGTCTGTACATATTCAGTTTTTTTGTCATTCCCTAAACAATTTAGTATAACAACTATTTATGTAGCATTTACTTTGTATTAGGTATTATAATTAATCTAGAAATAAAATATATGGTAGGATATGTGTGCAGTATATGTAAATGCTACACCATTTTATATAATGAATTTGAGCATCCATGGATTTTGGTATCTGAGTGGGGGTCCTGGAACCAATCTCCCATGAATAACAAGGACAAGTGTATATCAGAATTTATGGTATAACCTAAAGTGATGCTCATAAGAGAGCTCATGGCTGTAAAAACATGTATTAATTTAGAAAAATGAGAATAATAAAGCCTCTGATTCAAAGTTAGAAAAACAATAGGATAAATTTAAAAGAATGAAGGTATTAATAAACACCAATTAGAAAGTAATGAGTTAAAAATAGAAAAAAACTAGTAAGATTTAAGCAAAAATAAACCAATTTCCATAGAGAAAATTGAAATTATCAAAAAAGACTAGCTACCTACCCAAGAAAAGCACCAGCCTCAGACAGTTCCACAGAAAATTCTTCTAAACTTTTAAAAATTAAATAATTCAAATGTTAGGAAAATTTCCAGAGTATAGAAAAAGAAGGTTGGGAGGCCAAGGCGGGCAGATCACAAGGTCAGATTGAGACCATCCTGGCTAACATGGTGAAACCCCGTCTCTACTAAAAATACAAAAAATTAGCTGGACAAGGTGGCAGGCACCTGTAGTCCCAGCTACTCGGGAGGCTGAGGCAGGAGAATGGCATGAACCGCAGGGGGCGGAGACTGCAGGAAGCCAAGATGGCACCACTGCACTCCAGCCTAGGCAACAGCGAGACTCCGTCTCAAAAAAAAAAAAAAGAAGGAAACTTCCAAATTCAAACAAGAGCAAAACTCTGCCTCAAAAATAAATAAATAAATAAATAAATACAGACAGACAGAGAAATCTGAGCCCCAGTGACGGAGGTGGGGCCTAGTCGGAGGTGTCTGCATCATGTGGGTAGATCGCTCATGCGTGGCTTGATGCCACCTCAAGATAATAAGAGATTTCTCACTCTTAGTTCACTAACAATGTGGCTGTTTAAAAGAGCCTGGCACCTTCCTACTCTCTTTCTTCCTCTCTTGCCATGTGAAGTCTGCTCTCCTTCAACCATGAGTAGTTTCTTGAAGCCCTCACCAGAAGCAGATGCTGACGCCATGCTTCGTGTACAGCCTACAGAAAACTGTGAGCCAAATAAACCTCTTTTCTTTATAAATTACCCAGCCTCAGGTACTCTTTTATAGCAGCACAAAATGTACTAAGACAGTTGCTTAAGAGTTTTAAATTTTCCAGGTGGAAGGAACTTTAATTTACTGATATTTATTATTAATTTCTAGTTGTACTGCATTGTGACAGATCCTACCTTATTTCTACTCCTTGGAATCTGAGTCTTTCTTTGTTGCCTAGTATTTAGTCAATTTTCTTCAATCTTGAAAAGGTGTATTCTCCTATCACAGCACACAGTAGCTATAGTAAGAATTATCTTACTGAAAATCTGTTTAAGTGTTCTACGTTTTTCCTTATTTTTACGTGGTTCACTTGGCCAACACACACATTCTCTGTTTCCCTAGGTTATCAAGGACTGTTCCTTGATTCCTGCCACCACAATGTTCAATCCGTTATAGTTTTTCCTTTGCAAAAATTGGTTAAATGTTACTGTTTCAATTATCATCACCTATAAACTGATGGCTCCCCAATCCCTATATCCTCACATCTGAACTCCAATCCCCAATTTCCAAATATCTGGAGGATAATCTCATTTTATTTCCCATCTTGGATTCAATCTCATCCAAAATCAATTCCACCTTCTTCACTACTCTGCCCCGGGTCCAAATCTTGCCTCAGTCTTGCGATAGCTCATTATGCCTATAAAAATTTCCCACTGCTTATCGTTTGATGAATGACTTGTCTTACAAACCAAATTGGAAGGTTACAAAAGGCAGGAATATAGCATCTTCATAACCTGATGAATACAATTCCAGAACCCAATCCTGCCTGAGGAAAAAACTAGTACATTTATGAAATGCTGGTAAATGACTAAGCTTAAGCCACCAGCTTCAGGGTACGGGTGGAGGAAGTGGGGAACAGAGGGTGAGGATTGGGTCTTAGGGGCCCCAAAGTGCATTGTCGAAGTGATCTTGGAGGCAATATATCCACTAATCAGTCACCCAAAATAAATGCCAGCTCTGCCCAAGACTCAGGAGAAACTCAGTATTAATAAATCTGATCTTTTTATACTTTTCTCTAAAATAAAGAAGATATCACATAGAACAACCCGTGGGAAATTAACTACACTCATTACATACCAATACTTCTGACCATACGGTATAATTACAGCTAAGAGTTTGACAGTCATAATGGATTTCTGTCACCCCAGGCAACTTCTAAAACCTATTCTCTGTACAACTTCACCCTCAGAAACAAAAAGCCCTGAAGGCAAAGTAAAAAGTGTCCGGCACTCAGTAAAGACATTTGTGCAGGCCTCTGCCTCTAGGGTTGCAACATTTCTAGAGAAAAGGTAAAGCATCTCTAAGCAAATTATAGAGAGGCTGCTGCTTGATCAGTTCATACACAGCACTGGGGGACACTTGTCAACTATTACTGGGAAATGAGGACAAATAAAGAATGCCCCATTCACCAACCATATACGGAATTCACTGACAAAATTATGAGAAATGCATCTAGGAGACAGTACAGCCCTGGGCCATTACTGCAAATACTGATGTCAGATTCCCTGAGTCCGAATCCCTGTTCCACTGCTTACAACTGTGTGAACTTTAGCAAATTTTGTAACCCCTCTCTGCCTCAGTTCTGTCACCTGTAAGGTGGCAGTAATTTCTATACCACTCAGTATTACTCTGAGAAGTACATGAGACAATAAACACATGAAAAGCATTTGGACTAGTGCCTAGCATGTAACAGCATGTAAGTGCTCATTAAGTGTTAAACATTACTTTCACCAATAGTGGAATATATTTTCACTTAGGCTAGTAGTCTTCACATCTATTGAACATCAAAGAGGGGAGGGGGATTACAAGAGTTAGTCATGTGTTCAATGAAAACATTCAAATATACCTGTTGAGAACAGAGTTCAGAAAATGGGTTCAGAACAGTTTCTATATCCACAGTTTCTATGTCTGCAGGTTTTCCCTACCTCTCCCCTCACTGCCCCCAAGATACAGGGAAAAATGGCCACCCACCCACAGCTGGAGTTCTGTGGCAAGGCTCTGCTACATTGAATAAAACAAAAGTAAAATAAAATGTCTGTGTGCACATAGGCTTACCAGGTGTGAATCGTCCCCCAAAGCTAAAGAGATGAAGGACGTGCTTTTCCCAAAGCAAACAACCTGAACACACAAAGGCTGTGATTTCTTACCCAGTAACATCATTTCCCCGACACTGCTGTCATCTTCCTTCTCTGAGGTGAGTTGTTGAGTAGGATCCAAGCTCACACATTCTTCCTGGCAGTGAAATACATTCAAATCCTCAAAGACCACCAGCTCCTGAAAGAGCAAGAGGCCCCTTTCATCTTAGTAACTGAGGTTCACTGACAGCCCTACTGGTAAGAAAAGCTGACACACAAAGATCAAGGGAAAGGATGGCAAGAGGGACCTATAAATCCCACAGAGGTGCAGCAAAGACAGGACAGCCAGGCTGAGACGGGCTCAAGGAAAAAGCAGAAGAAAAACACCCAAGAAGGCCAACTCCTAAGAATGTGTTTTTACACATAGGTTGGCCAAGCACGGAAGGTGATGGATTCAGGCAGTAAATGGGAAAACCAAACCCACCTCAGGGTTAGCTTTCAAATACAGACACACTGTCTCTTGTTCCTTTTGGACTCCTTTGGGCAGAAGCTTCACCAAGGGACGAGGATGCACTGGGGAAAGAGGAAGGTTTAGTTAGTGAAAAACTCAGTGACTCTAACACAGAGACTCCCCATACTGTGAGGCCAGGCTGTCCTCATTCCTTTGACAGGTAACTCATGGCCTTTTCTGCTCCTGTGAGCCCTTACAGAGTTCAAGCCATAAACTCTAGGGTCTTGAACCTATGGCATCTCCCTGTTATGAAAAGAATGACTTCTCTAAGCACCTTTCAGAATTTCCCATAGAGTATTACTAAAGGAGAGCTTAGGGCAACGTAAAGTGTGAAGATGCCCAGAAAAACCACAAAATTTCTAAAATTCCACATCAACCTAACTCAATAATTCATCTGATTTATCCTTAAAAGATATTTCCCTCAGAATGTTTGGGTAAAACTGACACTATAGAAAGATGCATACTGTTTATTCTGTGGCCTTACTCACACCCAGCACTTGAGAAGAACTTCCTCTTTCCAACACTAGAATTGACTCCTTTTCCAATATACACCATCCTAACTTGAATTTATAACTAACACAGAAACCTATCTTAGACTCCAGTACCTCCTCCTCCTCTTCTAGTGAAACAAGCATGTGCTTCTCACCTCTGTTCTGAAGGCTTGAGCTCACATCTTTCATAATAACCAAGGTCTCCTTGACTTTCTGACTGGGCTGGACCAGGCTTGGCTTGGGCAAGAAGGTGAGGAAGTGCTCCAGCACTAGCTGGTGGATGGTCTTGGGCCCATTAGTGGCATCTCGAAGTAGGTCTTGGCCCAGCTTGGAGTCTGGCGGAACTCTCAGTATAAAGGACTGCTTTGGCTTTGGGGGCATAGGAACCACTTTTGCAGCCATCATGCCTTGCAACCACACACCACACTCGTTTCGCGGGGCCTCCAGAGCCACCTCTTACTAGAGGAAATCTGCCAGAGAGCCAAGCTGTAGACAGAGAAACCAGGGATTACCCAAAAGACCAGGCACGGCATTACTGCACTCCAATATGTGGCATGAGTGGTGAGGCTACATGAGATCTAAAGAAAACGACAGCTGGGGTAGGGAAATCATAACTGAAACGCAGTATTTGAACAAGATATGCTTAGGAAGATGTGAAAGGAAGACCCTGATAATGAAAAACAGAGACTGTGCAAACCTCAAGTCCAAAGGGAAGGGAGTAAGGGTGGAGCGGAGAAGGCCAAGGTCCAGCCTCCTGAGAAATGCAAAGTGTGGCCAGGCACCGGTGGCTCACACCTGTAATCCCAGCACTTTGGAAGGCCCTGGCGGGTGGATCGCTTGAGTCCAGGAGTTCAAGACCAGCATGGGCAACACAGCAAGACACCGACTCCATAAAAAAAAAAAAAAAATTAGCTGGGCGTGGCGACACAAGCCTGTGGTCCCAGCTACTGGGGAGCTGGGAGGATTGCTCGTGCCCAGGAGGTCGAGGCTGCAGTGAACTGTGATCGCGCCACTGCACTGCAGTCTGAGCGACAAAGCAAGACCCTGACCCTAAAAAAAGAAAGGAAAAGAGAAAGGAAAGAAGGAGGAAGGGAATCAGGGAAGAGAAAGAAAATAAAAGGAAAAAGAAAGAAAAGACAGAAAGAAAGACGGTGTAAAACCCACCAGGAAGAGGTTAAATCAGGCTTGGAGAAAGAGCAATGGGCTAGAAGACAGGAAATCTGGGGCCAATACCGAGGACATCTGCCTAAAAGCAGGTTGGTCACTGAATCTGGCCATACTGTACCCCTCGAACCGAAGCTCCCTCCGGTGCCCTTTGGGCGGGGAGGCGGTTGGTGACTCTCCCGGGGAGCAGACGCAAGGCCGAGGAGGTGTCCACACACCGCCTGCCGACTCCTCTCCGCCGTCAAAGCTCTGCTGAGAGCGGCAGGCGACATCCCACTAAGGACCGCCGGACCAGGCTCACTCTGGGGCCTCTTCCGCTGGTCAAGGAACACCTTTACCGTAAAGCTCAGCGTGCGCCCCTGCCTGAGGCGCTCACCAGGCTCCCTACCCGGCCTTGCTCCCTCAGCAACGGACACGCTCCGCTCCCCAGAGGCGGCCTCAGCCTGGTTCCCGCCCTCACGGAGCCCCTCACCTCTCGGGGCCTCTGCAGCCCCTGAGCGTTTGCTGGGGACGGCTCAGAGACTCAGGCTCCGGGAGAGATAGAAAAACTAGGTGCGAGCGGCCGAGCCCTCCCCTCGCCCTTCCGAGTGCCCTCACAGGCCGCCGGCGACTATTCGTTCGCGCCGCCGCCAGTTCAGGAGAACGGCAGGGACGCGGTGCCTTCTGGGAGGTCGGGCGCTCTGCGGCTGTGACGTCACAACTGGTGCCTTGTTTCCGGTGCAGAAGCCTGGTCTCCCCGTTCGGAGCCGGCAGTCTGCGCTTGAGACGTTAAGGCTTGAGATAGGCCAGAGGAGCTCTCAGGGCCGGAAGGAGGCCAGGACGGCTGTAGCCTCTCTGTGGTTCGGCCTGGAAGACGGAAGGCAGGAGGCTGGCTGTAGTCACCCGTGACGGGCTGGCACCTCTCCAGCTGCGGCCAGTCTAACCACAGGGCCTGCTGGGAAATGTAGTTCGAATGCAAACAACCAATGGACGACCGTCAGGCGCGGCGGTTGGGGCGGGGCAGGCCCCCCACCCCCTACCCCCCACCCCCCACTCTCCCCACCCCCCCACCCCCCACTCTCCCCACCCCCCCACCCTCCCCACCCCCACCCCAACCCTCCCCACCCCCCACCCCCCTCACCCCCTCACCCCCCCACCCCGAGGCTTAAAGGAAGCAAGCTATCTCTCCGACCGGAAGATTAAGACGCCTCCGCGGTTTCCGCCTTTTACTGCGGTTCTCCAGTAAAAGGACTGCGGAGGCGGACAGGGTGTGGCCGCCATGGGACTCCGCCCCCGCTCTGGTGACTCCCATAGATTAGAGATGGGGCAGCTACATTGCCCACTCCAGCTTGCTAACTTCTACACTGATGTCTGCACCGGCCGTCTTGTTTTTAACGACATCTTAATTGCCCTTCTCCTACTGTCTCGGTTTCCTTTCTCAATTTCAGCTTCCTACGGAGGCCGAACAGAGTTTTGTGTTTGTGCGTTGTATCCACATTCGGTTCGTTCCCCAGTGACGCACTGATCAGGGTTGGGACAACTTGTGGGCAGGGATGGCCTTATTTCTCGATGTAATACCAGCCTCCAGAAAGTTGACAAAAGTAAAAATATAAATGAATGCTTCTTAAAGTTAATTATACCTGACTAATGGCTGATGATGGCTTAAAATATGTTACAAAGAAACGAGTATGAAAACTGTGTGGCACCAAGACATTCTAGAAAAATAAGGAATATCTGCCTTTTCAGATCAAAATTTACTAAAAAGCCTCCGTTAATCAAAGCATTATGGTTTGAATTATGAGGCAAAACAGATAAATGAGATGTCTTGAAGTAAAATATAAACCTGTGTGATTGTATTTTTTAAAAACTTTTTCTTGACTCTGTTAACAAACAAGAAATAGACTGGAAGATAATTGTAAAGATTAGCTACACAAAAGATTATACATTCCTAAGACGAAATGAACCCCTGCCAACTGACAAAAAGCAAAGGCAATGAGGAGCTCTTCCCGAGAGGAGGAAAACTAATTGGTCATTAACATTTAAAAACATGCTTAACCACACTACTAGTCAAGATTATCACTTTTAAAGGGAACCACATTTTTCACCTATCAAACAATGAAGGTGGAGAAATAGGCACTCCTATCGCTGGTAGTGTGGTGTGTGAAGTCATCTTGTAATATATATTAAAATTAAAAGTACACGTATGTACCCTTTGACCTTCACAACCTCATCTGTGAATCTGATGTCTACAAATTTCTTGTAGAATTCTTTGTAGTGACAAAAACTAGAAATGACATGCATGTTCATACGTAAGGAAAGGAGTAAATTGGTGCATTCATACTCTGGAAATTACCCAGCTATGAAAAAGAATGGATTGGAACTATATGTACACCTGGAGGGATGGCCATAAAATATTACATGAAAAAGTTTCAGAGCTACATATATTATGCATAATTATTTTTGGAACAAACGAAACACCTTGTGTATGTTTGTGTTGAGGGATACACAATAGACTATTAAAATGGTTACTCATGGGATGGCCAGGCGCAGTGGCTCATGCCTGTAATCCCAGCACTTTGGGAGGCCAGAGGTGGGCTGATCACTGGAGGTTAGGAGTTCAAGACCAGCCTGGCCAACATGGGGAAACCCCATCTGTACTAAAAATACAAAAATTAGCCAGGCGTGGTGGCGGGTGCCTGTAATCTCATCTACTTGGGAGGAGGCTGAAGCACAAGAATTGCTTGAACCCAGGAGGTGGAGGTGGATGTTACAGTGAGCCAAGATCGCACCACTGCACTCCAGCCTGAGTGACAGGCACACCAGCCTGGGCGACAGAGTAGTAAGACTCTGTCTCTAAATAAATACATAAAATAAAAATAAAATGGTTACTCATAGGGAGGGAATGGAAATGGAGAAAAGGAGGAGATTACACTTTTTTTTATTGTGTCACTTCATTTAATGAGCACGTCAATTTGGTAACTAAAAATAATAAAACCTTAAAAAAAAATAGAACAATAGGCCGGGCATGGTGGCTCATCCCAGCACTTTTGGAGGCTGAGGTGGGCAGATCATCTGAGGTCAGGAGTTCGAGAGCAGCCTAACATAGTGAAACCTGTCTCTACTAAAAAATACAAAATTAGCCGGGCGTGGTGATGCATGCCTATAATCCCAGCTACTCAGGAGGCTGAGACAGGAGAATCATTTGAACCTGGGAGGCAGAGGTTGCAGTGAGCTGAGATCATGCCACTGCACTCCAGCCTGGGTGACAGAGCAAGACTCCATCTTGTGGGGGCGGAAAAAAAAAGAAAAAAGAACGATAAAGATTTTTTAAAACAATTTGATGGAAAAAAAAAGAACGATAAAGATTTTTTAAAACAATTTGATGGAAAAAAAAGAACGAAAAATATTTTTTAAAACAATTTGATGGAATCCTGTTTTTAGAATCTAATCCATAAAATAAATGACATAAATGGATTTGAAATGATACCATAAAGGGTGTAAACACAATATGTATCTCTATAAATGCCTTTTAACATGAAAAGATGGCTATTGTCACATACAATTAAAGAAATGAAATTTAAAATAATTACAAAAATAATATTCAGTATTCTAAAAGCAAATTAATACAATTATTTAAGAGGGCAATATGGCACTTCCTATTTTAAGAAGTAAACTGTTCATAAACTTTGTAATGGTCAATTCTCAACTCATTTTAAAGAAAAACTCACGCCTGTAATCCCAGCACTTTGGGAGGCCGAGGCGGGTGGATCATGAGGTCAGAAGATCAAGACTATCCTGGCCAACACGGTGAAACCCCGTCTCTACTAAAAATACAAAAATTAGTTGGGTGTAGAGGTACACGCCTGTAATCCCAGCTACTTCGGAGGCTGAGGCAGGAGAATAGCTTGAACCAGGGAGTTGGAGGTTGCAGTGAGCCAAGATTGTGCCACTGCACTCCAGCTTGGGTGACAGAAGGAGACTCCATCTCCAAAAAAAAAAAAAAAAAAGGTTACATCATGATATGTTTATACAGTGGAAGCCAACGGAACCAATGAAAAGAGATAATTTAAGTGAAAAGGCAAGTTATAAAGCAGTATGTATAATAAGTCGTTTTAAAAATAAAATATTAGGCTTTTTTTTTTTTGAGATGGAGTCTTGCTCTGTTGCCCAGGTTGGAGTGCAGTGGTGTGGTCTCAGCTCACTGCAACCTCCATCTCCCAGGTTCAAGCAATTCTTCTGCCTCAGCCTCCTGAGTAGCTGGGACTACAGGCGCCCGCCACCACACCCAGCTAATTTCTGTATTTTTAGTAGAGATGGGGGTTTCACCATGTTGGCCAGGATGGTCTCGATCTCTTGACCTCGTGATCTGCCCGCCTTGGCCTCCCAAAGTGTTGGGATTACAGGTGTGAGCCACCGCCCCCAGCCTATGCTTTTTTTTTTTTTAACTGGAGGAATATACAATAACAAGAGTTAACAGTTGCTTTCTAGAAATGTTGGCCAGGGGGGAGGGAAAGAGAGTTAATATTGGTTGTCTCTAAGGAGTAGGATTAGAAGGAATTTGTCACTTTTTATGTTTTATAAATCCATACATTTTCAAATAACGAGTGTTCCTTTTGTAGTTGAAAAAAACAACTATTTGAAAGGTGAGTTAATTTAGTATCTGATCATCTAGGAGTAAAACTAAGTGAAGCAAGAATTTCCTATTTAAAAGATCTTGAATGCAAATCAAAACTATAATGAGATACCACTTCACACACACTAGAATTACTATAATAAAAAATACCATAAAAATGTTATTGGTGAGGATGTGGAGAAAATGAAACCCTCCTATATTGCTGGTGGTCCACCTACTTTGGAAAGGACCTAAAATGGTCCAGCTACTTTGGAAAACAGTTTGGCAGTTTCTTTTTTTTTTTTTTTTTGAGATGGAGTCTTGCTCTGTCACCCAGGCTGGAGTGCAGTGGCACCATCTCGGCTCACTGCAAGCTCCGCCTCCTGGATTCATGCCATTCTCCTGCCTCAGCCTCCTCAGTAGCTGGAACTACAGGCGCCCACCACCACGCCTGGCTAATTTTTTTGTATTCTTAGTAGAAACGGGGTTTCACCGTGTTAGCCAGGATGGTCTCGATCTCCTGACCTTGTGATCCGCCTGCCTCGGCCTCCCAAAGTGCTGGGATTACAGGCGTGAGCCACCGCACCCGGCTGGCAGTTTCTTAACACAGTTACCATGTGAACAAGCAGTTCAATTTCAAGGTATAAACTCAAGAGAAATGGAAATGTGTGTTCACACAATAACGTGTTCACACTAGCCTAAAAGTGGAAACAACCCAATGTCCCCTAAGTGATCAGTGGATGAACAAGAAGTGATATATACATGTAATCATATAATGGATTATTCAGTGATAAAACAGGATGAAAGTACTGACACATGCTACAACGTGGATGGACCATGAAAACATACTAAGCAAAAGAAGTCAGTAACAAAAAACTCACATATTGTATGATTCCACTTAACATCATATGTCCAGAAGAGGCAAATCCATAGAGACAGAAAGTAGCTTAGTGGTTTACATGCTCTGGGGAATGGGGGAGAATGGGGAGTGACTGCTAATACATATGATAAAATGTTCTGGTATTAGTGGTGATATTTATACACACAATGCATATACTAAGAAACACTGAATTTTCCACTTTAAAAGGATGCATTTTATGGTATGGATTTAGAGCTCCATAAAATAACCACTAGGCAGAGAAATTTCATCAGACAGATTCAAATGTGTACTACCTAAAACATTTGTTTTTGTTTTCCTTTTTTAATTTTTTTATTTTTTGAGACAGGGTCTTGTTCTGTTGCCGAGGTTGGAGTGCAGTGGCACAATCTCGGCTTACTGCAGCCTCTGCCTCAAAGGCTCAAGCAATTCTCCTGCCTCAGCTTCCGGAGCAGCTGGGACTACAGGTGCTCACCACCATGCCTGGCTAATTTTTGTATTTTTTGGTAGAGACGAGGTTTTGCCATGTTGCCCAGGCTGGTCTCGAACCCTGGATGCAAGCGATCTGCCCACCTCTGGCTCCCAAAGTGTTGGGATTGCAGGCGTGAGCCACTGCACCCAGCCTAAAACATGTATGAAGAAGTACAGCAAAACACGAAGTTCAATATGTAGATTCCAAATAGCAAGTATTCAAAGGAACTGTACAATTTCCATAGAATGAAGCAAAAAGCAGAAATTCACATGGAAAAATTCACAGCCTCATTAACAGGTAATGAAATAAAACAGAAGTAAGGCCTCATTACATCCCTATTAAATCAGCAAAAAAATTTTAAATGGCAGTCATTGCTTTGGGCATGAAATATTTTAAAAATCTTTGCAAAGGATCGTATGGCAACCCGTAGGAAGCATTATCAGATATTTCGCATTCAGGAACCATTTTAGGAATAACACAGGAGAAAAAATATGTATATGGTGAGGTGATGGAAAATATACACAAAGATATTCATGAAAAGCTTATAACAAGGGAGAATCGGGAATAAGACATGACCCACCGCAGGGAACAGCTAAGCCGTAGGTCATGTGAACTGTCCTGGGATGTGGATTACTCTTATAGAATAAAACTCATGGAGGAAAGCCCAGCAAGTTTACCTGCTCTCATCATAGCCATGGAGTATCTGACTCCAATCTGCACTCTAGTAGTGAAGACAGAGGAGTTGGCATAGGAGTTTGGAATTTAATCTTCATTTGATTTTTTTCTTCTTACATCCACTTTTTGGAGACAGGGACTCACTCTGTTGCCCAGGCTGGATTGCCGTAGTGCAGTCTCAGTTCACTGCTGCAGCCTCGATCTCCTGCGCTCAAGCCATCCTCCCACCCCCGTCCCTATGGCTAATTTTTGTATTTTTTGTAGAGACGGGTTTTCACCACATTGCCCAGCTGGTCTCAATCCCTGGGCTCAGGCGATCCACCCACCTTTGCCTCCCAAAATGCTGAGATTACAGATGTGAGTCACCATGCCCGGCCCCTTTACATCTCTTTAAATGAAGGACAAATGCACGGGATGTGTGTGAAGTAGAACCTAATATTCTACAACCCGCAGATTTTCCCATACAAACCAAGACAGAATAATCTGACACTTGGAATACATGCCAAATGTTTTTCCATACAGTAGTCCCATCTGCTTCATGAAATGCAGTCGGGAAATGGGATTCCACAGTGATTGAGTGACAAATGCAAATGACCAGATTTTCTAATTTTTTTATTCATGAGGCCCAGTCAATTCTCTTAAGAATCATGGCTAGGCATGGTGGCTCATGCCTGTAATCCCTGCACTTTGGGAGGCTGAGGTGGGTGGATCACCTGAGGTCAGGAGTTTGAGACCAGCCTGGCCAACATGATGAAACCTCATGTCTACTAAAAATGCAAAAAATTAGCCGGGCATGGTGGCGGGCGCCTGTAATCCCAGCTACTTCGGAGGCTGAGGCAGGAGAATCTCTTGAACCTGGGAGGCGGAGGTTGCAGTGAGCCAAGATTGCGCCACTGCACTCCAGCCTGGGCGACAAGAGCAAAACTTTGTCTCAAAAAAAAAAAAAAAAAGAATCATATGCCAGGCACGGTGGCTCATGCCTGTAATCCCAGCACTTTGGGAGGCTGAGGCGGGTGGATCACCTGAGGTCAGGAGTTCGAGACCAGCCTGGCTAACGTGGTGAAACCCCCGTCTCTACTAAAAATACAAGAAAACCAGCCTGGTGTGGTGGCATGCACCTGTAATCCCAGCTGCTCAGGAGGCTGAGGCAGGAGAATCGCTTGAACCTGGGAGGTGGAGGTTGCAGTGAGCTGAGATCGTGCCACTGCACTCCAGCCTGGGCCACAGAGCAAGATTCCGTCTCAAAAAAAAAAAAAAATCATAGTTCATTAATCCAGGTACACAAATACTTCTATCCCAATCCAGTCTGCTTGCGTTTCTCTAGGCTTCCCATATCCTCAAGACAGAAGCAGAGAGAACAAGGGGACATATATCCTTGCCATGGGGTTCTGAGGGAAAATGAGGGCCAAATCTTCTGTTCAGGAGCACCTGAGAGTGCCACTCACCAGGGGCGGATTATGCAACGACCCCGTACTTCCTCCTCTGAAATCCATGGTGTGTCATCAGTACGTCTTCACCCGGATTGACTAACATGTTCGTTCCTAACTTACCTCTGCTATAATCGGGTAGGCTCCGTGGGCACAGTAACTATTTTGTTATTTTTGCATTTCCCATAGCAGCTAGCACCTAGTCGGCATTCCGTGACTATTGAGTGTGTGAATGCAAGATACAAGGCCAGAAGCAGGAAGAGAGATGCAGTGTTGGGCATTCAGTCAGGCCCCTGACCGCCCACTGGACAGATAGTCAGAGGAGCTGTGTTCTTCCCTCCATCACGTGTCCCAGGGCTGAAGATAGGTTGAAGGGGCCCAGAGAAAGAGCAGCTGGCGAATGTATAGATGTGGGATCTGGCTGTCACGTTGTAAAAGGAGATGCTTCCAACTCTGTAGTCCACAAAGATGCCCACACGCTTGGGAGGCTCCTTTATTAGCAGGCGGGTCGGGGGAACGCTGGACGCCTGGTACTCATTTTCCTTCATCATTATCACCACCCAGTAGCCATTCTCTGGCGACAGAGTCATGTTCCCTTTCCTGCTTATGGACGTCTTGCAGGCTCCCAGGATCCATGCTGTCTTGTCTCCGACCTCCACCTCCCAGTAACGGCGGCCGGAGAGGAAGCTTGGAGAGCCCAGAACAATGATACAGCTGTCAAATCTTTGCGGGCCATCAGGCAGCCTCTCCCACTTGTTTCCAAGTCTAACACTCTTCAGATCATCAGAGAAAATGAGGTTGGGGTAAGCGGTTTCTGCATCCAGAATCACATTAACTACAAAGAAAATGTGAATACCTAGGTAGGGGTCCATGGGCAACATCCCTACAGGGTTCTCCCCACCTGCAGGAAACAGGGACAGGGTAGTTCTTCTGGAACGTGGTGGGGGAGAGCACAGGGATCCAGCAGGCCAGGGCCACTTGCCTTGATCTGGGCACTTACCAGCATGTGCCTGAGCGCCAATCAGCTCTGGAACTACGGAGAAAAATCAGATAGGGAAAAAAGTCCTGAGCATTAGCATTAAGAGGGGCTAAACTGCACTGTCCTGACAACAAGGAAAGACAAGGAACCCCCTGCTTAGGGCCCTGCATGCTATGTTGGGTATAATCCCATTCTTCCCAGGAACCCAGGCCATGTTGGGGACTGTGGTCTAATGAGTCAGCTCAGCCAATGAGTTATGCACAGAGCCTGGGGGGCCTGCCATGACCTTTCTCCTGCCTTTGCTCCACGTGTTTGGTTTTTTTTTTTGTCTTCTAAATAGGGCCCCTCAAGTCAACAGCACAAGGGAACACTGCAACAACCCCAGGCCAGCACACACCATTACCGCTGGACTCACCATTGAACATTTCCATTTCTGAACGCAGGGTTTCTAAAATGTGGGAAAGAGAGCAGAGAGAAGCTGGAGTTAGGTCCCTCAGCCAGGGACAGATGGAGGAGAGGTTGAAGGCAGGTCAGCAAGACCAGGGGAAGAGGAGGGAAGTGAGGGGCTCTGGGCTATGTGGATCTTAGGGAGGAAGTGAGCATGCATCTCCAATCTTCTCCCAAGCCCATCTACCTGAGAAGTACTTTGTGCTCTTCTCCACAAACTCTGACTTCTGGTGGAGGAGTTGGATCTTTTGTTTTATCTCTTGAGGAGTGGTCCAGTGTTCAGGGACAGGCACTGTCTTAGCCCTAGAGACAAAAGACTGTTGACCAGAGAAGGCCGGAGCGAGGGGGTGGCCCAAGTTCCCGTGAGCTGGAAATGAACTACATTCTCCACAGGGCACACCTAGCTCAGCCTGAGCTACACAAAGAAAAGTCTTCCCTGGATTCAGAGGTCTAAGTGCTGGTCCTCAACTTTGGCCACAGACTGTCATGTACTGGGGTGCTTTAAAGACATGGATATCAAAACCACAAGGAGTTTTCAGAATGGACTTAAAATGACATTGATATTATCTACTAGAATTATCTATGTCAAATTGATTATACACCCCTTTCTTTCTATTGAAATAAAAAGATAATAAATGAAAAAAAAACACACACAACAAAATATCCCTTCACATCCATTAGAATGGCTATTATAAAAACAGCAACAACAGAAAAAAATAGACCAGGTATGGTGGCTCATGCCTGTAATCCTAGCACTTCGGGAAGCCGGGGCAGTGGGATTGCTTGAGCCCAGGAGTTCAAGTCCAGCTTGGGCAACATGGCGAAACCCTGTCTCTATTAAAAATACAAAAAAGTAGCCGGAAGTGGTATAACATGCCTGTAGTCCCAGCTACTCAGGATGCTGAGGTAGGAGAATCACCTGAGCCCAGGAAGTTGAGCCTGCAGTGAGCCGTGACTGTGCCACTGCTCTCCAGCCTTAGTGATGGGAGTGAGACCTTGTCTCAAGAAGAAAAGAAAGGAAGGAAGGAAGAAAGGAAGGAAGGGAGGGAGGGAGGGAAGGAAGGAAAGAGAAATGGCTGGGCACGGTGGCTCACGCCTGTAATCCCAGCGCTTTGGGAGGCCAAGGCGGGTGGATCACTTGAGGTCAGGAGTTTGAGACCAGCCTGGCTAATATGGTGAAACCCTGTCTCTACCAAAAAAATTAGCTGGGCATGGTGGCACACTCCTGTAGTCCCAGCTACTAGGGAGGCTGAGGTGGGAGAATCCCTTGAACCTGGGAGGCAGAGGTTGTAGTGAGCCAAGATCGCGCCACTGCACTCCAGCCTGGATGACAGAGCAAGACGCTGTCTTCAAAACAAGAGAGAGAGAGAGAGAGAGTGAAACAGAAGAAAATAAGTGATGGCAAAGATGTGGAGAAACTGGAGCCCCTGTGCGCTGCTGGTGGGAATGTGAAGCGATGCAGCCCCTGTGAGAATTAGGATGGTGGTTCCTCAAAAAAAATTAAACACAGGATAACCACATGGTCCCGCAGTTCCACTTCTGGGTAGGTACCCAAAATAACTGAAAGCAGGGTCTCAAGCAGATATTTGTACACACTTGTTCATAGCAACATTATTCACAAACCAAAAGTTAGAAAAAGTCCCAATATCCATGAATGGATAAGCCAAATGTATGAACACACACTGGACTACGATTCAGCCATAAAAAGAAAATAAATTCTGATACACATTACAACATGGATGAAGCCTGAAGACATTATGCCAAGTGAAGAAGCCAGACACAAAAGGACACCGGGATTTTGTAAAGCTCCCAGGTGATTTTAAGGCTTAGCCTCTTCCTGCTAAGAAAGGAAGGACTTCCTGCTAAGGGGAGGGAGGACACTTCCCTCCCCTTCCTGCTGGGCTTAGCCCAGCTCCACTCCAAACAAGCTTCCCAAGGCCACTAGTAGGCCTGAAAGGGCAGTTTTCATCAGATGAACTGCACGGGACACAATGCACTCGGAAGGTTTCTTAGGGAGCCTCCATCTTGTTTCAGCAGGATGGGCTGAATTCACCCTTCCCAGTCTGCAGCTCCACACCTGGTCAGCCTCCCTGCTGACCAGATGCCCTTCTCCCTACCAAATCCAGAGAGGCTTTGGGAAGCTGCAGACAAAAGGAGGAGTCTGGAATCACAGACCCCGGGGTTGGGAACATCTCCCTCCCAGGTCCCTTCTGGGACTGTCTCCCCCAAATGCTTTCTGCAAGACACCCCAGGGTACACCACAGGACCTCGCTGTACCTGTGCAAGATATCTCCAATGTCCTAGGAGAGAAAAGAAGGAAACTGTCAGTTACCAGGCTCCTAGTGGCTGGGCTGATTCCTGGCCTCTACTTCTGGGCTCCTGGACTTTTAGCTCCCCGCTGCACTTACCAGGGCTCCCTGCCCTAGGGTGTCAGTGGAAGTGGAGCACCTTTCTTAATTCTAATTCTAACCACGGGAATTCAGGCATCCCAGGTGGCGAGGCCTGCAATGGAACGGCCCTCAAGCCCTGCTGATCCCTTCTGGGAAATGGCAGGGATCCCCTGGATACCAGGCCACCCTGGGCTCCTGAGAGACCTCATCAAAGGGGTCTGGCCACAAGAGGCACTGTGGGTCACCAAGACCAAGTCCTATCCTAGGCCTTAGGGGCTTCACCCACTTGTTCCAGCACAGCTGATGGCAGAGCTGGGAGCCTGAGGCATCCTGATAGGCACAGGGGACCAAAGAAAGCCGGGCCCAGGCACACCCACCTGCAGAAGTTCCCATTCTGACTGGCATTCCTTGGCCTCCAGTTCCCCAATCAGCGCGTCGAGCAGGGCGATGTCCTGGGATACGCGGGTGTCATAAGCCTTCCTGATCTGCCCAACCATCTGGCCCACGTCCTCCAGTGAGGCCACAAAGAAATGCTCTTGCTGCTCCAGGAAGTAGTACACCTGCTCCAGCTTCCTCTGCACCCGCTGCTTCAGCGCTTCAGTTTGTTTCTGGGGAGCAGAGGACAGGGAGGTATGGGGGTCTGTGCTGTGGGTGGACGTGTATGTCCAGGAACCCCCAGAAGCCCACCTCCTGGAGGTGGATAAGAGGTGGGCTTATGCTGCCTCTTCAAGGCCTAGATTCCAGAGCAGGAGGCGATATTGTCTGGAGCCTTCCAGAAAAGACTGAGCATGGCTGGGGCTAGCTCTGGGAAAATGTCCTTAAACCTGGTGTTAAGGTTTAACTGTGTCCCTTCCAAAATTTACATGTTGAAGCCCTAACCCCCAGTACTCAGCATGTGATCTTATTTGGAGACAGAGTTCTTGCAGACGTAATTAGTTAAGGTGTGGTCCTACTGGGGTTGGGTGGGTCCCTAATCCAATATAAATGTTTTTTTATAAAATGGGGAAATTTGGGCTGGGCGCATTGGCTCATGTCTGTAATCCCAGCACTTTGGGAGGCTGAGTTGGGCAGATCACTTGAGATCAGGAGTTCGAGACCAGCCTGGCCAACATGGGGAAACTCTGTCTTTACTAAAAATACAAAAATTAGCCAGGAGTGGTGGCATGTGCCTATAGTCCCAGCAACTCGGGAGGCTGAGGCAGGAGAATTGCTTAAACTGGGGAGGCGAAGGTTTGCAGTGAGCCAAGATTGCACCACTGCACCCCAGCCTGGACGATGGAGTGAGATTCCATCTCAAAAAAAAAAAACCAACCCTAAAAAACAAAAAAACCAGCCCAGGCACGATGGCTCACACCTGTAATCCCAGCACTTTGGGAGGCCGAGGCAGGTGGATCACCTGAGGTCAGGAGTTTGAGACCAGCCTGGCCAACACGGTGAAATCCCGTCTCTACTAAAAATACAAAAATTAGCCAGGCGCGGTGGCGGGCGCCTGTAATTCCAGCCACTAAGGAGGCTGAGGCAGGAGAATTGCCTGAACCTGGGAGGTGGAGGTTGGAGCAAGCCAAGATCGTGCCACTGTACTCCAGCCTGGGTGACAGAGCGAGACTCCATCTTGGAAACAAAATAAAAAAACAGAGAGTAAATTTTGAAGTTAAAAGTGTTCTTGGCCGGGTGCAGTGGCTCACATCTGTAATCCCAGTACTTTGGGAGGCCAAGGCGGGCGGATCACGAGTTCAGGAGTTCGAGAACAGCCTGACCAACACGGTGAAACCCCATCTCTACTAAAAATACAAAAATTAGCTGGGCATGGTGGCACTCACCTATAATCCCAGCTACTCAGGAGGCTGAGGCAGGATAATCGCTTGAACCCGGGAGGCAGAGGCTGCAGTGAGCCAAGATCACACCACTGCACTACAACCTGGGTGACAGAGCGAGACTCCGTCACAAAAAAAAAAAGTGGCGTTCTCCTCCCTTTTCCTCAATCCCATCTTTCTGCAATAGTCACGGGCATAGGTTACTCTCTACCATCTTCTGGTGAGTATGAGAAAGCATGACAGGATCCTCAGAGGTGACCCCTGCCTGCTGGGGGTGGTCTCCCTCTACAGGGATGAGCTCACCCTTGGCTGCTGGTTACCCTCTGTCCCCTGAGAGGAGGTGGCCATCCCTGCTGCCCTGTGAACCACAGCAGAATCTCAGGGACCCCTGCTCACTCTTCCCACCCTCCTCCCAGGGACGGATGGGCCATCAGCCACCTCTGGCCTTACCAGAAAGCTCACTGCCTTCTCCTCCCCATAGGATCGCTGCTCCTCCCCTGATTTTCTCAGCTTCTTCAGATGCTCCAGCTGCTTCTGAATTTTCTTCTGGAAAAACAGCACTTGTTGAAAAGCTTGAATTTGGCTCCTGCCATCTTTAGCTGGTGCCAACTCTGGAGGAGAACATCTCCTTCTGGTAGCAAGGCTGAGGGTGCTGCTGCCAGTGACATGCGGAGGGGTGCTCAGAAAAGAGGAGGGAGGAATGGCTGCATTGCCAAAGGCAGCAGAGCTGAGAGGCACTTCCTTTGAGCCTCTGGATTCAGCCATACCTGAAGCCAGCTCCCCCTGGATCTCTGAGCAACATAAACCTGTAACTCCCCTCTTTGCTGGACTGGTTTATATTGTGTTCTTGCCATTTCCAGCCCAAGAATGCTGGTTCATGCACCAACATCCCAGAGTTGTTGGGAAAATGAAGTGAGGCCCAGTGTGTCCAAGTGCCTGGCAGAGAAGAGCCCACAGGCAGGGAGTGCCTACCTTGTGTTCCAGGGCGACCTCCTCAATGGGGCGCACCCGGTGGCCTTGGTGCTCCTGACTCAGACTGCAGATGAGGCAGATGGGCTCATCGTGATCCTCGCAGAAGAGCAGCTGGACCTGCTTCATGTGGCGCTTACACTGAGGCAGGGGCTGGGGGCTTAGGCTTCCCGGGCTCTTCCTTTCATGGGAGTCCTGGCACCGGGGGCAGCCAGGTGAGCGGCTGCCTGAGGCCTGGGGGTGCCCAGAAACTGCCTCGGGGCAGCTGCAGGAATCATGCTCACAGGTACCGCCAACTGGGTCTCCTTCCTGGGCGTGGCAATGGGGACTCGCAGCCGTGTCTGGTGGCCTTCCTGGGGACATGCAGTGGAAAAATCCCCTGAACGGCAAACCCAAGTTGCTTACACAGAGGTATCACAAAGCACAGCGGCGACAGCCCTTGCCTGAGATGTGCGAGTTCTCAGTTAGACTCTGCCCACTTCCTAGCTTGTCCTCCCCCAACTTCCATCCAGTGAGGCAGCAAACAGGCCACTGGGCCTGAGAGCTAAGGGCCAGACCTCAGACATTCCTGAGACTTGGAATTCTTGGGCATTTATCCTAAAGAAAGACCCATGGCCTTGTGCTGTTCCTCCTGCACAGACATAGATCTAGCAGGTGATGCCGAGGAAAGAGACATTCTGACCAGTGTTCCTTTGCCACTTGAACCCATCCCTGGCTGCCCATAACGTGAGTGGAGGCTCCCAGGGGATGGTGACTTGTGTACCTCGCTCCTAGCTGGATCCCAGCCCCTAGCAGAGTACCTGGCAAATGCAAGCATTTGGAAAATGAGTATTGAATGAAGGAATAAATAGACCACTGCTCACATATGAGTTCAATAACCATTAAATGAAAGCAAAGAAGGGGCTGGGTGGTGGCTCATGCCTATAATCCCAGTGCTTTGGGAGGCCAAGGTGGGAGGACTGCTTAAGCTCAGGAGTTTGAGACCAGCCTGGGCAACATGGCAAGAGCCCACCTCTAAAAAAAATTTAAAAATTAGCCAGGTGTGGTGGTGCACACCTCTAATCCCAGCTACGTGGGAGGCTGAGACAGGAGGATTGCTTGAACCTAGGAGGTTGATGCTGCACCACAGCACTCCAGCCTGGGCAACAGAGTAAGATGCCATCTTAAAAGAAAAAGCAAAGAAGGGGGGCATTATAGGGCTAAAGAGTGGAACTCATCATGAAGACGTAACAGTTATGAATAGCTCTACTCCAAGACTCTAATTGCAACTTCATAATCAGACATGCCACGAGATACAAGAAGAAATAGAAACACAAGGCCGAGCGCAGTGGCTCACGCCTGTAATCCCAGCACTTTGGGAGGCCGAGGCGGGTGGATCATGAGGTCAGGAGTTCAAGACCAGCCTGGCCAAGATGGTGAAACCCCGTCTCTACTAGAAATACAAAAATTAGCCAGACGTGGTGGTGGGCACCTGTAATCCCAGCTACTCGGGAGGCTGAGGCAGGAGAATTGCTTGAACCCGGGAGGCGGAGTTTGCAGTGAGCTGAGATTGCCCCACTGCACTCCAGTCTGGGTAACCAAGAGAGACTCCATCTCAAAAAAAAAAAAAAAAAAAGAAATAGAAACACACTCAATCCTTTAGCCCCTGCTACCTCCTCCCACCTCACAGTGTCCCAGAAATTCACAGCTCATCTGTAAATAAGACTGCTAGTAGCCACCAGAAATTATTCTCCCTCCTTCTCTAGTGATAGAATTAATTGTCCACGTTTCCGTTTCCCTGCCTCCCATTGGCCCCCAAATGCCCTGCATTTCTCAGCCTCCTTTGCAGTTAGGTGTGGCTATTTGACAATAATATGACCAAAGGGATGTAAATGGAGGTGTCACAAGCAGCTTCTAGAAACTTCTAGAGCTTTCCCGAGGGATACTATTCCCCCCTGCTCCTCCATCTTGCTGCCTGGCCTGAGGACGTCACCTTCTGAGAGCAGAAGCTTGAGGACAAACTTGGTGGGACAGAGCAACAGCAGGACCCCAGGGTCCTGGCCCACGGATCTGCCTGGGACCGCCTGTGTATCATTTATGTGAAGGAGGCACAAACTTCTTTTCTGTTGAGGTTACTGTTATTTGGGTGTTTCAATTATTCACAACCAAACATAATTTTAATGACTACCTCAGCAGTAGATAGTTAGGGCTTTAGCCAATAGGCTTTCCTTTCTGCTGAGAGAAAGGCAAATGGTAGAATCTCAACCCCATGATGATGCATTGCTGTGAGGTTATTGTGAGAGGGAGTATTTTTAACCAATCTTCCCCAGATTTTCTACCTGGTGTCCACAAACCCCTTGGATTCTAAAGATGGACTTCAGAGTGTCCAAGAACTACCTGAAATTTGATGTGACATTTGTGAAGCTGTGCATATATGCATTTTTCAGGGTCTAAGCCTGCATCAGATGAACGAAGCGGCCCTGGCAGACACCCAGGAATCCCAATGATATAAATACAGTGGGGACCTGGTGCAGCGGTGCACACCTGTAATCCCAGCAGTTTCGGAGGCAAAGATGGGAGGATTGTTTGAGATCAGGAGTTCGAGACCAACCTGGGCAACATAGCGAGACCCCATATCTAAAAAAAAAAAAAATTAAAAAATACAGTAGGGATAAAAGAAAATTAGGGGGGAAATACTTTAGTACTTTTCAGGTCACTATTCCTAAGGATGCTAGGTTTTCTAGATCCCAGGGTCCTTTCTCACTGGAAGACCCAGGGACTTCTGGATTTGAAGACTCATGCAGCATACCACATCCTTTCCCCTCCCAGGTCTCAGGGGTCCCTGGACTCCCAATTCTTTTTTTTTTTTTTTTTTTGAGACAGAGTTTTGCTCTTGTCGCCCAGGCTAGAGTGCAGTGGCATGATCTTGGCTCACTGCAACCTCTGCCTCCTTGGTTCAAGCAATTCTCCTGCCTCAGCCTCCTGAGTAGCTGGGATTATGGACACCCGCCACCACGCCCAGCAAATTTAGTATTTTTAGTAGAGATGGAGTTTCACCATGTTGGCAGGCTGGTCTCGAACTCCTCACCTCAGGTGATCCGCCCCCATTGGCCTCCCAAAGTGCTGGGATTACAGGTATGAGCCACCGCACCCGGCCTGGACCCCCAATTCTATTTCTCCTCCTTGAGTGCTGTGATTTCTCCTCTCCAGCCAACAATGCATTGGAAAGTGTGTTCCACAGGCTGGGTGTAGTGGCTCACACCTGAAATCCTAGCACTTTTAGAAGCTAAGGCAGGGGGATCGCTTGAGCCCAAGAGTTCAAAACCAGCCTGGGCAACATAGACAGTCCTTGTCACTACAAAAAATACAAAAAAAAAAAAAAAAAATTAACCAGGTGTGGTGGTGAGCACCTATAGTCTCAGCTACTTGGAAGGCTGAGGTGGGAGGATCGCTTGACCCTAGGAGGTTGAGGCTGCAGTAAGCTGTGCTCACACTACTGCACTCCAGCATGGGAGACAGACTGAGACTCTGTCTCAAAAAAAAAAAAAAAAAAAAAAAAAGGAAAGTGTGTTTCTGAATGCTGCCCCCACCACGAGCATGGAATTGTCACCTGGACAGCCTCGGTCCCCTCTAAACTGGTGGCATTTTTCTTTTACAGTTTTTCTTTAGTCTCTTTACCTATAGGGACAGCTGCTTAAAAAAATCCAGATGGCCTGGAGCCTCCTGATCCCTTGCCAAAAACCAGAGGAAGTTAAGATCAGAGCAAAACCAGTGCAAACTGGAACAGGTGACTTCCAGTTACCTTTAGATCATTTACACATTGTTATAATATAACAATGTGTTATATAGGTCCCTCCCCTAAAAGAACATGGCCAGGGTTTTGTGTCCATGCAATGTAGGGACAGCGCCTGCATGTATGGAACCCTGCCCTGGGCCTGCTTACCTATCTCCCTTCCCCTCCCCGGACTCTAAAATCCCCCTGCCTCCCATCCCTGGCAAGCAGACGCCTGCAGAGGTGAGCTCCCCTTCTCCATCCTTTGGCCACTGATAACACCTGATTGCCTTTTTCAATTGGACATTCTTTCTTTCTTTTTTTTTCCCCCCCAAAATGCTTAAGAGACAGGGTCTTGCTGTGTTGCCCAGGCCGGAGTGCAGTGGCACAACCTCAGCTCACTGCAGCCTGGAACTCCCTGGCTCAAGCAATCCTCCTGCCTCAGCTTCCTGAGTGGCTAGAATTACAGGCGTGTGCCACCATACCCAGCTAATTTTTTTTTTAGTTTTGTAGAAGTGGAGTCTGGCTACGTTGCTCAGACTGGTGTGCAGTGGCATGATCTCAGCTCACTGTAGCCTGGAACTCCGCCTGCTCAAGTGAACCCGAGCAGCTGGGACTACAGGCGCGTGCCACTATTGTATTTTGTAGAGATGGGGTCTCACTGTGTCGCCTAGGCTAGTATGGAACTCCTGGGGTCAAGAGATCCTCCCGTGCAGGCCTCTCAAAGCTCTGGGATTACAGGCGAGAGCTACCACGCCCCGCCCAACCTTTGGGTTTTTATTTTTTTAATTTTGTTTATAGAGATGGCGGGGGTCTCACTACATTCACCAGGCTGGTCTCAAAGTCTTGGCCTCCAGCAATCCTCCCGCCCTGGCCTCCCAAAGCGCTGGGATTACAGGCATGAGCTATCATGCCCGGCCAGCCATTCTTTCTCTGCAACCGATATAAGGTAGGAAAGAACACAATTTACCGGTGACCGAATGTTCTGGATTCCCAGGGCCTTCCTTCAGGTCCGCAGATGCCCCTCCATCCGGAGTGGGCCTTGCCCGGGGTTCTGTTGCCGAGTCCAGATTCGCAGCTGTCGTTTCCTCTAGAGTCAGGAGAATTTCTGGATTTGCGGGCGCCTTCTCCCCTGTAGAAATGGTGACCTCAAGGCTTCTAGGCCGCATCTTTCCCGAGGGCAGATACACTTCGAAGGGCCTGCACTCCTTCCGCCCCGGGGCGCCCCCCGCCATCCCCTGCAGCCTCCCCGCGGAGCTGGCGTTTCTGCGCAGCCGGACCTCGGCCTGGTCCCTCTCTGGCGCCCTGCAGGGGCCGGGGCTTCTCCCGCCGGGCAGGGCCGGGCTCCGGGTCCGAGGCTTGCCCTGCGCGTCCAGGCCCTCCGAGGCCTTCTCTCTGCGTTTGCTCAGGAGCTTCCTCGACAGCCCCCTCCCGGCCTCGGGCTGGCTGCACCGCAGGCTGGCAGCCCCGCCCCCGTACGGCCGAGGGCCGTTCCCCTCCTTCCCCTCGGGGTGGTCTGGAGTCTTCAGGCTCCTGGGCTTGTTCTCCCCCAGGGAGCTGGACGCTGCGGAATCGTCTGTGCCGTTTTCTTGTGTGGAATATTCTGGAAGGACAACCAGATGCAAAATGATGAAGCTGTCCCACGTTTAGGGCCCAAGATTCAGGGGAGAGGAGAGAGAATCCCCTTGGATATTAAAGTTTAGAAATTGAGGAAAACAACGGGCCGGGCGCTGTGGCTCATGCCTGTATTCCCGGCACTCTGGGAGGCCGAGGCAGGAGGATCACCTGAGATCAGGAGTTCAAGACCAACAGGGTGAAACCCCGTCTCTACTAAACATACAAAAATAAGCTGAGCGTGGTGGTGCATGCCTGTAATCCCAGCTTCTCCGGAGGCCAAGGTGGGAGGATCATTTGAGGTCAGGAGTTCGAGACCAGCCTGGCCAACATGGCAAAACCCCATTCCTACTAAAAATAAGAAACTTAGCCAGACGCGGTGGTGTGCACCTGTAGTCCCAGCTACTCGGGAGCCTGAGGCATGAGAATCGCTTGAGCCCGGGATGTGGAGGTTGCAGTGAGCTGAGATCGGGCCACTGCACTCCAGCTTGAGTGACAGAGCAAGACTCCATCTCAAAAACAAAAGTTCAGGACTTCCTAGACAATGGCAGTCAATTACCATTCAGTAAGAACATGCTTGATGTTGCTATATATTTCTCTCTCTCTTATTTTATTTTTTGAGACAGGATCTTGCTCTGTTGCCCTGATGTGATCTCAGCTCACTGCAACCTCTGCCTCCCAGGCTCAAGCAATCCTCTCACCTCAGCCTGTTTTCTGTTTTTTCAGTAGCTGAAAATACAGGTGTGTGCTACCATGCCTAGCTCATTTTTTTTTGTATTTTTGGTAGAGACAGGGTTTCACCATGTTGCCCAGGCTGGTCTCAAACTCCTGAGCTCTAGCAATCCACCCACCTTAGCCTCCCAAAGTGCTGAGATTATTTATAAGTGTGAGCCACCATGCCTAGCCTATATTTCTCAAATAGTACTTTTCAAACGTTTTAAGCAGGACAACTGTTTCAAATAAGATCTTACACAGGTCAGCAAAACCCAGATTATACGTTTTAAAAATAAAAATAAGCCGGGCACGGTGGCCTATGTCTGAAATCCCAGCACTTTGGGAGGCTGAGGCGGGAGGATCACTTGAGGTCAGGAGTTCGAGACCAGCCTGGCCAACATGGTGAACAGCACTGAGAAGATTCTATACCAACCCCGTTCATATGATTGCATAGCAATCCCTTTTTGCTAACCTAGAGATGTTTGTCTGACGTGAGTATTAATCATAAATGTAGTGAAGAAGTCTCAAAGAACAGGTGTTCCAGCTCCTGCCTTTCCTGACCCTGACCTGCTTCTTAAAAAACCCATTAGGAGCCTTAAGGAAGTTTGCTAACCCAGTTCCAAAGGCCAGAGTGAAGGAAGGGACGTTCCTGAACTAAAGTCATCTGGATTTTGGTAGACCTGAGACTCCCAACCCCCAAGTCAGAGTGAGCTGCTCTGAGCTCCTGGTCCCCTTTCCCACAAAGCAGCCAGCACTCAGCGCTGGATGAGGAGGAGGCCTGGGCCCGCTTACCCTGAATGGCTGCCCTGTGGAGCTCCTCGGCCAGCAGGCGCTGGTTGATGGCCCGCAGGACCTGCAGGGTCAGCTGCACGGCGTACTCTTCCCCGTAGTAGGTGACCAGCAGGGTGGCCATCTTCACCGGCCTGGCTCTCTGGATCTGGCTCCGGGGGATCCTGGAGTGCTCCTTCTCCACACTGGTGTTCTGCAGCTTGAACTTGAACTTCTCGAAGTCATAGGGCACCAGCTCCTCCAGGGTGGACAGCAGATGGTCACTAGGGGTCTTAGCCATGGTGCTGAGCAGGAGAGGCTGGAGCCAGCTGTCTGGCTTCTGGCAGGAAAAGAAGCCTGTGTCGTTGGTGAGCAAGAAAAGGCAGGTTGTGAAATAGCGGAAAAGGCGCAGGAAATGCTCTGTGTCTTGGTGGGAACTGAGACTAAGGGTAAGGGTGTGTCCATGCCGGCTGTGTTCTCTTCTTACAGGTTCAGAGGATTTTCCAGCTGGGAGGGCTCCAGGCCTTGGCAGACATGTGTCCCCACACCCCTCCCAAACCCTGGACCTCGCCTCCACACTAGACCACAGACAGATGGGCAAGTCTGCAAGGGAAGGTCTGGGATTGGATTCCAGACACCCCCTCCAATCTTCCTTCCTGCCAGGATCTGGGGCTGGCAGAGCGGGTGAGTGGGAACAGAGGACTATGCTGAAGGCCCGCCCTACTGGTCAACTGTTCTCCTCCAGACTCGGGGTTTCACGGACCTTCCAGAGCCAATGGCACATGACAGGGGAAGGGGTGGGCACTGAATACAGTCCTGTGAGCTTTGCCTTTCCTGGCCCAAGAAGGCAAGTGAGGCCAGAAGGGCACTGCCAGGAGATAACTCTTGCCATGCCATCACCCCTGTTGATCCGGTTCCAGTTGACTGGTTCTTCCAGCCACATGAAGGGCTTGAAAAGCAATGCCTGGACCACCAGCCTGACTCATCTGTTCCCAGAGCTGACTCAGTCCTCGCTCCCTGGAGCCAGAATGCTCTTCCGTGCACATTCATTGAACATTCTAGACAGTGTGCCAAGATGCTAGAGCTACACGGGTGAAAAGGCATGGGTGTCCTTCAGCTCATATGTGGTGCAGGGCCCCAGAGGTGGCTTTGAAGCCAACAGAAGTTACATGTTGGGGGCAGGGCACAGTGGCTAACGCCTGTAATCCCAGCACTTTGGGAGGCCGAGGTAGGTGGATCACCTCAGGTTGGGAGTTCAAGACCAGCCTGGCCAACACGGTAAAACCCCATCTGTACTAAAAATACAAAAATTAGCCAGGCATGGTGGCACGCGCCTGTACTCCCAGCTACTCAGGAGGCTGAGGCAAGAGAATCACTTGAACATGGGAGGCAGATGTTGCAGTGAGCCGAGATTGCGCCATTGTACTCCAGCTTGGGCGACAGAGCGGGACTTTGTCTCAAAAAAAATAAATAAATGAAAAATTACATGAAGGGTGAACTGACTCCTCACTTACCTACTTCTGACCGTTGCATACCCTAATTTTTTTATTTTTTATTTTTAGATAGGGTCTTGCTCAGTCACTCAGGCTGGAGTGCAGTAGTGGGATCTTGGCTCACTGCAACTTCTGCCTCCTGGGCTTGAGCAACCCTCCAACCTCAGCCTCCCAAGTAGCTGGGACTACAGGTGCATTCCACCACATCCGGCCAATTTTTGTATTTTTTATAGAGACAGGGTCTCACTATGTTGCGCAGGCTGGTCTTGAACTCCTGATCTCAAGCGATCCACTCGCTTTGGCCTCCCAAAGTGCTGGGATTACAGGTGTGAGCCACTGCGCCCGGCCAGAAGTTTTGTTAATAATGCAATTTACCCTTCACCAGCACTTCCTCTGCACCAGCCACCACTAGCTTTATAAACACTTCCTCCTAGAATCTCTGCAGCACCCTGCAGGGCTGCGTTTATCATCCCCCTGTGCAGCCAAGAATCTGTAGCTTAGTGACTTGCCTAGAGCCAAGATCCAAACGTCAAACCACTTCACAACATCGTCTCCTGCATGACAATAATTTGTGATTTTACTATTAATGACTACCCATGGATGTCACATTTCCAGCTGACCACTGAGGTCCAGGATGGGTCGCTTCCACAGGTCAGTCACAACACTGCGATGCCTAGCTGAACACCCAGCTCTGGGTGTGAGCCCCGCTGTGTGTGCCCAGCCAGGGATTCAAGGCTTTGATGAGTTCTGGTTGGTTGAATTTAACTTACTGTCCAGCTGGTCCACCTGTTTCCTATTTCACAGAGTATTTGGTGTTTTTGCATTGTTTTCATAGCTGACAACAAACATGCAGTTCGCTAGATCTTTCTGAGCCCAAACCCAACATCTTCCCTAAAAAAAGGGTGAATTGGGCTGGGTGTAGTGGCTCACACCTGCAATCCCAGCCCTTGGGAGGCTGACACAGGAGGATTACTTAAGCCCAAGAGTTTGAGATTAGCCTGGGCAACATAAGGAGACCCTGCCTCTACAAAAAATAGAAAAAATATTAGCTGGGTGTGGTGGCATACACTGGTGTTCCCTGCTGCTACTCAGGAGGCTGAGGTGGGAAGATTGCTTGAGCCTAGGTTCAGGCTGCAATGAGCTGTGATTGCACCACTGCTCTCCAGCCTGGGTGACACAGCAAGACACCCTGTCTCAAAAAAAAAAAAAAAAAAAAAAAAAGTGGATGAAATGCACATTGATGGTGCAGACAGCAGATTTTTGGAATTTTTAGGCTGGGCCAGAAGAAGGGTGTTGAATGGGGTATCACTGGGGCCAGCACCCGTCCCTGACTCTGGACGGTGGCAACCCAGCACCTCCCAGGCAGTCTCCCACTACCAGATGGAGAAAGGATGAGACTGTGCAGTGACCCTGTGGGTGCTGTGTGATCCCATCTCGTCTGGTCAGAAAACTCCTCGGAGCTGAGACCAAAACCCCATGACAGAATTGGGCAGGGAACGATACTTTCTGGTCTAAAGCAGGATATTTTGCAATTGCGGTGACACGTTTTGCAACAGAGGCTGCTCTGAGGCAGGACTTCTGGAAGGCAGTGTTTTGATGCCACTTTGGACTTTCTAGGGCAAGGCAGGCTCACAAAGCTTTTGTTTGGAGGGGTTCCAGTAATTTCTCACAGTGAAAATAGAATTATTGCCCTTCTAACGTCATTTAAGTGTTTAATAATTCAAGTGGAATGGTCATGGGCTGTCTTGTGTGCCCCTGCCATTGGACGTGTGACCTTATTTGGGGTGACATGGCAAATCTAAACCCAACAAAGCTGCTGCAAAGGGTCTACTCTCGGCTATTATTCCTGGGAAATGTGCGCCTCAGACACCACGACCTTCACTCCATTCCTGGTCACCAGGGGTTTCACTTTCTATGGCATTCACTTCTGCACATTTTGGGATTTAAAAAAATGAAGATTGTATTACTTTCGTAATAAGCAAAAAAGATAGCTTTAAAAAGTCTTTCAGACCAGGTGTGGTGGCTCACACCTGTAATTTCAACACTTTGGGAGGCCGAGACAGGTGGATCACTTGAGGTCAGGAGTTCGAGACCAGCCTGGCCAACACGGCAAAACCTCATCTCTAATGAAAATACAAAAATTAGCCAGGTGAGGTGGCCCGCGCCTGTAATCCCAGGTACTCCGGAGGCTGAGGTAGAATTGCTTGAACCTGGGAGGTGGAGGTTTCAGTGAGTCGAGATTGCATCACTGCACTCCAGGATGGGCAACAGAGCAAGATTCTGTATTTAAAAAAAAAAAAAAGTCTTTCAGAATTAGCTTAACTTCTAAGGGAGTATCAGTCCCATGCCCCTAAACCATCATGATAAAGGAGGTATGTAGTATTTACTTATTTATTTACTTGATTTATTTTGAGACAGAGTCTCACTCTTATCACCTGGGCTGGAGTGCAGTGGCAAGATCATGGCCCACTGCAACCTCCGCCTCCCGGGTTCAAGTGATTCTCCTGCCTCTGCCTCCCGAGTAGCTGGGATTACAGGCGCCCGCCATTACACCCAGCTAATTTTTTGTATTTTTAGTAGAGACGGGGTTTCACCATGTTGGCCAGGCTGGTCTTGAACTCCTGACCTTGTGATTCGCCCGCCTCAGCGTCCCAAAGTTCTGGGATTACAGGCGTGCGCCACTGTGACCAGCCAACTATTTTTTCATAGATGACGAAATGTAGGCTTACAGGTAGGGTGACCAACACATTTTGTCTAGGAGCAAAACCCAATTTGCCCAGTCTTAGCACTGAAAGCCTAGTTCTGGGAACGACCACAGTCCTGGGAAATTGGGACAATTGCCCACCCTGTTTAGATGGGTTAATTGACATACTGAACACATGTCTAGCTAGGAAGAGGCACCACAGGGCCATTCATTTACTCATGGAGCACCTGCTGTATGCCAGATGCTATTCTAGGTACTACTGATACAGAACTGAACAGAAAAAAATTTCTTGTAGAGCTCACATTCTTTTTTTTCTGATATAAATGCCCTTCAGAAGAGGCCACATTCTTTTTTTTTTTCAAGATGGAATTTCACTCAGCGCCCAGGCTGGAGGGCAGTGGCGCAATCTCGCCACTGCAACCTCTGCCTCCAGTGTTTGAGCGATCCTCCTGCCTCAGCGTCCCAAGTAGTTGGGATTATAGGCACCGACAACCACGCCTGGCTAATTTTTGTATTTTTAGTAGAGACAGGGTTTCACCATGTTGGCCAGGCTGGTCTTGAACTCCCGGCCTCAAGTGATCTACGCACCTCGGCCTCCCAAAGTGCTGGGATTACAGGCGTGAGCCGCCGCGCCTGGCTCAGAAGAGCCCACATTTTTTTTTTTTTTTTGACGGAGTCTAGCTGTATTGCCCAGGCTGGAGTGCAGTGGTGCTATCTCAGCTCACTGCAAGCTCCACCTCCCGGGTTCACACCATCCTCCTACCTCAGCCTCCCGAGTAGCTGGGACTACAGGCGCCTGCCACCACGCCCGGCTAATTTTTTGTATTTTTAGTAGAGACAGGGTTTCACCGTGTTAGCCAGGATGGTCTCGATCTCCTGACCTTGTGATCTGCCCACCTCGGCCTCCCAAAGTGCTGGGATTACAGGCGTGAGCCACTGCGCCCAGCCAAGAGCCCACATTCTTATAGGAAAGTGTGAATTGATATAAACAAACAAATACACAATGTATCAGGGAGTGATAAGTTGGGGGGGAAAACAGCAGAATAATAGGGTTAGTGAGTGCAGGGGATTGGTTTCATATTTTTTTATTTTTATTTATTTATTTTGAGACAGAGTCTCACTCTGTCACCCAGGCTGGAGTGCAGTGGTGCTATCTTGGCTCACTGCAACCTCTGCCTCCCGGGTTCAAGCAATTCTCCTGCTTCAGCCTCCCAAGTAGTTGGGATTACAGGCTCACACCACCATGCCAGGCTAATTTTTGTATTTTTAGTAAAGACGGGGTTTCACCATGTTGGCCAGGCCGGTCTCAAACAACTGACCTCAAGTGATCCAAGCGCCTTGGCCTCCCAAAGTGCTGTGATTACAGGCATAAGCCACCGTGCCCCCTGGTTTCATATTTTAATAGGGCACTTGAAGAAGGCTTTTGTGCTTGAACAGAGACCCAAAGGAAGAGTAAGCCAGGTATTCATTTTGAGGATGAGCAGTCTTTGCGTATTTACAGAGTGCAAAAGGGGTAACTTTGTGCTTAGTGTTTGAGGAAGAACGGTGGCTGGAGCAGAGGCAGGGAGGAGGAGTGGATGGAGGGGTTAGACAGGGAGCTGGAGTCCCCTATCAAGTAGGAGGGCTCCCAGGACACAGCAAGGACTTGGCTCTTACTCTGAGATGAGGGGACACTGGAAAGTTTGAGCAGAGCAGTGACATGATTGGAGTTACGCTTTAAAAGAAACACTCTGGGCCGGGCGCGGTGGCTCACACATATAATCCAGCACTTTGGGAAGCCAAGGCAGGTGGATCACCTGAGGTCAGAAGTTTGAGATCAGCCTGGCCAACATGGTGAAAGCCCGTCTCTACTGAAAATACAAAAATTTGGTGAGTGTGGTGGTGATGTGCGCGTAGTCCCAGGTACTCTGGAGGCTGAGGTGAATCACCTGAACCTGGGAGGCGGAGGTTGCAGTGACCCGTGATCGCACCACTGTACTCTGGCCTGGGTGAAAAGAGCGAGACTGTTTCAAAAAAAGAAAGAAAAGAAAAGAGAACACTCTGGCTTCCATAAGAGACAAGAGATGAGAAAGGTGGAAACAGAGAGGAGAAAGCAATGTATTGTCACAATGCAGGAAAGCGACTGCAGGGCCCTGAACCACTGTGGAGGCAGAAGGGTCAGACTCTGGGTAATTCTGAAAGCAGGGCTGACATGATAAGGATAGATTGGATACTGGCGGGTGTGAAGAGGCATCTAAGATACCTGTTTCTGGCCAGATTTTACAAAGGGCCCTTGTTGCTACCTTAAGGAGTTAGTGTTGAATCCTGCAGCAGCTAAGAGCTTCTGCAGGATCTCGCTCTCAACTTGGACCAACCCACCTGCCTATCCCAGCCCAGATCAATGAGATCTGCTGCCCAGGCCCCTATGCAGATAACCATATTTGTAACTGATCTTTCTGAGGGCACCTCCTGAGCAGCTTGGAAACGGAGGGAGAGGAGAGGAAGCCAGCTTCTCAAAGTGGGGTGTGGCAGGTGGCCTTAACCCTGCTGAAGGGCTGCAGTCATGGGGCTCTGAATAGATCCCCACACCACTCACCAATGAGCTTCATTTGGAATGCGGTAACGTTAAACAAGAGGGTTTGTAAAAAATAAAGGCCTACACAGATAATTTATTCTGATTATTAAATCTAGGTGGAGAGTACGTGGGTATTCATGTTACTCTCTCAACTTTCTTGTGCTTAAAAATCTTAAAATAAAAACTTTAAAACGCTCTGTCCTACCAATATTTATAGGAACCTGACTAGCAGCCAGGCTTTGGACACGCAATCCCCGGCCACCAAAGGGCTGACAGGCTAGTGAAAGGGGCAGAAAAATAACAAAACTGTGTCTGGAAGGCAGCTACTCCCTTTTTTGGTTTGTTTTTTGAGACGCAGTCTCACTCTGTCGCCCATGCTGGAGTGCAGTGGCGCGATCTTTAGCTCACTACATGTGCCTCCGGGGTTCAAGCGATTCTCCTGCCTCAGCCTCCTGAGTAGCTGGGACTACAGGCGCGCGCCACCACGCCCGGCTAATTTTTGTATTTTTTAGTAGAGGCAGGGTTTCACCATATTGGTCAGGCTGGTCTCGAACTCCTGACCTCGCGATCCGCCCGCCTCGGCCTCCCAAAGTGGTGGGAATACAGGCGTGAGCCACCGCGCCCGGCCCTTTGTTTTCTTACCAACTAAGCAGCAGCACTGACACTGTTTCCTTTGAGGTTCCGTTTGCTGAATCCTGCCCTCTAAGGTGCTCCGCCCTTCCCCTCCCCGCCCCGTGCTGCTGTCATTCCCACGCCTCACCCTGTTTTGCAACTTCTTGTTTATGAGCCTGGAAGCCACGAAGTGGTGGGAAATACGAGATTGAAATATCTGGTGGCCGTGTGACGTGAGTAAATTACTCGATTTTTCTCAGTTTCCATTTCGTATCAAATGGGTTGTTCTGGGAATTCGAGGAAGTAACAGTGCCGGGAACCGCGGGAGGAACCGCCAGCTGCGTCCTCGGACGTCCCCAGAGCCCAGGGCGGCGACTGGCACGACTGTCAGGGGCGCGTCTGTGAAGAGGACAGGGGGTCCCAACCCCGGCACAGCCGTCTCCTCCAGGACCCCTCCCGCCGACGCCCCGCGGACCCCACGCCCGAGCGGAGGCCGGCGCCACTCCGGGGTCTCCGGACCGGCAGCCCCTCCCTGGCCCGGCGTCCCAAAGGGAAGCGGCCTGGGGGAGGAGACGTGTGGAAAGAGCGGCAGAGGATAAAGAGGAAGTAGCGGTAGAGAATAAAAAGGAACTGTCCGCAGTGTGCCCGGACGCGGGGAGGCGCTGGGGTCAAGCGAGACCCGACCTGCACGCAATTCCCGCCGGGGTCCCGGCCTGCCTGCGGGAGGGAAAGGACCCAGGGCGGCTTCTGCCGAAAGTGCGTCTTCTGCCGAGGGGCCCACATAAGGCGCGACAGACACTCCAGCCCGACCCCGACGCCCCGCCCTCACGCATGCACATGCGCGGAACACTCCCAGAAACACATCTCCCAGAGCGCCCCGGGAGCACGCGAGCCAATTGGAGGGCGGATTAGCGGGGGCCCACGTCTCCCAGAGGTCTCCAAGTCGCGGCTCTGTTGGTCTGATTGGCAGCCGCAACAGCCTATAGCTGCTTTTCGCCGGAGGGGCCACGCGCCGTTTGCCCGGACTGAGCCGCTGTTGTAGCTGGTATCCCGGGAGCGGCGCCGGCAAGTGGAGTCGTCATATTCCGGGCGGCCCGCGGCCCACGGGGATGGGACGTCCCGGGGCTGTGCTGACCCCAAAACCCTTCCACCCTTTATTAGCCTGTCGCCCTTCTTTCATGTTTACAGCAAATATTTTCCGAGTGCCTAATGTGTCCCACTTACTGTGCCACGTGCGAGGGTGCACGTGTCAGGCAAGATCGCTGTTCCAAGGAGGCTGAGAACAAGTAGATGGTAATTACCAGTTATGACCAAAGCTGTGAAAGGAACAGATATATCAGCCTAACAGCAGCACTGCCGTTTTCTCCCTTATAATCAGCAGAGGCGGGCTAGAGCAAGGATTCTCAAACTCTGCCTCCTCAGAACCCTAGAGTACGGTTGCTGAAACTTCTGTTTTTTCCTTTTGAACAAATCTAGTAACATGCTATGAGCCAGAGAGGTAACGGTTTGGCTCAAAGAAGGCACATGCATCTGGTTTCTTTCTTTTTTTTTGAGACGGAGTCTCGCTCTGTCGTCCAGGCTGGAGTGCAGTGGCGCCATCTCCGCTCACTGCAAGCTCCGCCTCGCGAGCTCACGTCAGTCTCCTGCCTCAGCCTTCCGAGTAGCTGGGACTACAGGCGCCCGCCACCACGCCCGGCTAATTTTCACGCCCGGCTAATTTTTTGTATTTTTAGTAGAGACGGGATTTCACCATGTTAGCCAGGATGGTCTCGCTCTCCTGACCTCGTGATCCGCCCGCCTCAGCCTCCCGAAGTGCTGGGATTACAGGCGTGAGCCACCGCGCCCGGCCCAGGTTTCTTATTTCAGGAGCTTCATAGGCATAGACCTCCCTCCTTCCCTCCTACCCCCTCCCCCCTCTCCCAACTAATGCCAGACCGGCCACTACTTTTTAACTGTTTTACATATTTAACCTTCAAGAAAGATTTCCTTTGATCCAAGTGTATTGCAGCCCACAAAAAAGCTTGGAAACCCAGCTAGATGGTCTGTTTTTCTAGTTCCTACATTGGATTTAAGTCCTACCCATCGAGACTACTGTCTTCAGGTAAACATATCGAGGCTGTATTCACCTTCATGGTGTTCTCAGGGGCACTTTCTTACACAAATGATGGTAATCATCCTAGATCATTTCCCTGCCTGCCACACTTGCCAGTTAGTTAGAAACTGTAAACCCCTTAAATGTGTGTCACCAGGGCACTGGCTGAATAGCTGAGTAAGTTTTGGTGAATCCATTCCTTGGACTACACTGCATCCACTGAAAACGGTGCGGTGAATTTCTATGTGCTAATGTGCAAAGACGGTTTATGTATTATTCAGTGGAAAAAGCACATTTGCACTACAGTGCAGATAGCATGATCCCATGTTTGTAAATAAGAGAAAAAATGTTAAAATTTAAGTATCTGGAGGGAAATGCAAGAAATAAATATGACTACCTTTCAAGAGTAGAATTGGGGGTAGAAGTTGGCCTTTTCCCTCTATGTCATCTATACGTTTTATTTTTTTATTTTATTATTTTTTTTTGAGACGGAGTCTCACGCTGCTGCCCAGGCTGGAGTGCAGTGGCATGATCTGGGCTTACTGCGACCTCCGCCTCCCGGGTTCAAGCAATTTTCTGTCTCAGCCTCTTGAGTAGCTGGGATTACAAGTGCACGCCACCACGCCCGGCTAATTTTTGTATTTTTAGTTAGAGACGGGGTTTCACCATGTTCGTCAGGCTGGTCTCGAACTTCTGACCTTGTGTTCTGCCCGCCTCAGCCTTCCAAAGTGCTCAGATTACAGGCGTGAACCACTACGCCCGGCGTTCAATGAGCTTTTTTAAAGTTTTATGACTCATGAAACATAGTCCACAAATATATGCTCATTGTGAAATAGTAAGGGAAAATAAAATATGGCAAGCTAAATGTTAGAGGAGAAATTTCCTATTTTGCTCCATTACTTTTACAGCAGAAAAATTAAAAAATTTATTAACTGAGACTTTGTTTCACTGGGGTGCAGAAGATTAGACAAATGATTTTTAAAAGCAGACTCTGCCCATAGAGAAAAAATATTTGAGGTTTCCAAAGTAGAATAAGTTTAAATTAGCAAGTCAAATAAGGAACCTTGAACCAGTACCGAAGGAAACACGTCCCAGACCTGTCTCCAAACACACACACACACACACACACACACACACACACACACACACACACTGCAGGCATAACATTTATGCAGGCAGACTGTTCTTTAGGGCATAATTGTCTCATGTCTCAATTCCTCTGAAGCTCCAGAGCAGAAACTGAAATTTTAAAAATGCAGTTAAGAGAAACTGAAATGACTGACAGGCCATTTGCCAAGGAAAGCTTTGGTTCTTTGGAACAAAGACAGTGCCCATATCCCAGCCAACATCAGGTGGTATTTCTCTTTCTGTCCTGTGGAGGGCATCTTCATGTGTGGGCACCAGGGCTGCGGCTGGAACCACAGTGGACACCCCACGCTCCAAGGACAATCCTTTGCAGAAACCAGCAGCTGGAAACAATTCTTAATGCTGCAGGAAGTAGTTAGGAGAAAACGACTGTGTGAGTCAGAGCTAAAACTGGAGTTCAAAAACCACAGAAAATATTTCCAAGGCTGTCTGTGAAGTGGGGATGTCAAAATACCAAAAATTACAGCTTTGGAACTGCAGTGGATGACCTTTAATTGATGCAGTTTATAGGTGCTAAGTATTGTGTGTGCTTTACGTTGCCTCATGTGAGTGCTTCATAGCAGGGTGTGACGCTGGCCAAGTGATATACCTACCCTCTCTGTCCCTGTTTCTATCAACTGCAAAATGGGGGTTCTAGAGTTCTTGTGAAGATTAAATGAGCTAATACACATAAAGCACCAAGAACAGTGCTGGATACAAGGTAATAGGTGTTTCTTCCTAGACTTCACTACCCTCATGTGAGGTGGGTATGTTTATTTATTTATTTGGGGACAGGGTCTCGCTCTATCACCCAGACTGGAGTGCAGGGTTGCAGTCATGGCTTAGCTCCCTACAGCTTTTTAAATTTAATTATTTATTATTATTATTTTTTTGAGATGGAGTCTCACTCTGTCGCCCAGGCTGGAGTGCAGTGGCACGATCTCTGCTTACTGCAAGCTGGGCCTCCCGGATTCACACCATTCTCCTGCCTCAGCCTCCTGAGTAGCTGGGACTACAGGCGCCTGCCAACACGCCCAGCATATTTTTGTATTTTTAGTAGAGGCGGGGTTTCACCGTGTTAGTCAGGATGGTCTCGATCTCCTGACCTCGTGATCCGCCCACCTCTCAGCCTCCCAAAGTGCTGGGATTACAGGCGTGAGCCACCTTGCCTGGCCTCAGCTCCCTACAGCTTTGACCTCCCCAGCTCAAGTAATGTCGCACTTCAGCCTCCCGAGTAGCTAACACTACAGGAATGCACCACCATGTATACCTGTGGTCCTAGCTACTTGGGAAGCTGAGGTGGGAAGATTGCCCCTGAAATAAGACTCTAGATACAGGTCCCTTTCTCTGAAATTTTTGAAACAAAACGCCTAATTCAAAAAAAGTTATTTTTGGTAGAGACGGGGTCTCACTATGTTTCCCAGGCTGATCTCAAACTTGGGTTCAAGCCATCCTCCCTCCTTGGCCTCCCAAAGTGTTGGGATTATAGGCAGGAGCCACTGTGCCTGTCCAAGGTCGGTGTTGATATATTCAATTTAACACAGAAAACAGGAAGTTTGTACACACCGACTTGCCCAAGGCTACACAACTACAAAGAGTCAGGTAGCCAACATTCAGTCTCAAGGTCTGTGTCTGCAGAGCTCAAGGCCTTTCCCTTTGGCTTTGCTGTCTCTCGGCATCTGGTAGCTTAGCAGTCATCAAACCAACCCCCTCATGTTACAGAGGAGGACACAGGCTTCCAGGGGAACTGACTGACTTGAGTTCTACACATCAGTGCAGAGCTGGGACTAGAATTCAGTCCACCTAACTGTATTTGGAAGAAAGTTAAGTGCTATTGACTACATCTAATATCTGAAAGATAAAGGGAGAGGCAGAAGCAAGAATGAATAATGTGGCTGGGCGCGGTGGCTCACGCCTGTAATCCCAGCACTTTGAGAGGCCGAGGCAGGTGGATCACGAGGTCAGGAGTTCAAGACCAGCCTGACCAACGTGGTGAAACCCCGTTTCTACTAAAAATACAAAAATTAGCCGGGCATGGTAGCGTGCGCCTGTAACCCCAGCTACTCAGGAGGCTGAGGCGGGAGGATCGATTGAACCTGGGAGGTGGAGGTTGCAGTGAGCCGAGATTGCACCATTGCACTCCAGCCTGGGCAACAGAGCGAGACTCCGTCAAAAAAAAAAAAAAGAATGAATAATTTTTAAAGCAGGCTGTGAAGAACTAAAAACGTGAGGACACGGAAATTCAGAAACACCCATTTCAATATGATTCCTTTCGGATAACTTGAAGCCCAAACAGGACGGAAAATCACAGGCCAAAGGCATCTGAAGGAAGGCTGTCACCCATGACAGACAACCGGGATGTTGCTCTCCATTCATCCCAAGGGCAGCAAAGTCTGTCCTGGAACATGGAATGGTTTCTTTATACAGACAAGTAAGACTGGCTCCAAGAGAAGAGTTGCTACCACTAACCCCTACATGCTGCCTTGAAAGAGTTGGTGGTAGGTGTTGGAAAATTAATCTGAGTAATTAGGAAACAAAATTTGAAACAAAGAATCCCATGCACAATAGTAGCAAAACCCATAACCAGACACGATAAGAAATTTGCAGGACCTATAAGAAGAAAAGTATATAGGATTACAGAATTTTAAAAGTCCCAGATCATTGAAGAAATACACCACAGTCGTGGATGGAAGAGTTAATATTACAAATATATCATGCATTCCTAAATTAATCAACAAATTATAAGCACACCCAATTGAAATTGTAACAAGATTTTTTTTTTACATTTTTAAAAAAAATGAGATGAGATCTTGCTATGTTGCCTGAGCTGGTCTCAAACTTCTAAGCTCATGCGATCTTCCTGCCTTGGCCTCTCAAAATGCTGGCATTACAAGTGTGAGCCACCATGCCCAGCCATAACAAGACTTTTTTTTCTTTTTTTTTTCAGACTGGGTCTCACTGTTGCCCAGGCTGGAGTGCAGTGGCGTGATCTCAGGTCACTGCAACCTCTGCCTCCCAGGTTCAAGTGATTCTCCTGCCTCAGCCTCCCGAGTAGCTGGGATTACAGGTGCGCCCCACCATGCCCAGCTAATTTTTTTTTTTTTTTTTTTTTTTTTTTTTTTTGAGACGGAGTCTGGCTCTGTCGCCCAGGCTGGAGTGCAGTGGCGCAATCTCAGCTCACTGCAAGCTCCGCCTTCCCAGGTTCACGCCATTCTCCTGCCTCAGCCTCCCGAGTAGCTGGGACTACAGGCGCCCGCCACTACGCCCGGTTAATTTTTTGTATTTTTAGTAGAGACGGGGTTTCACCATGTTAGCCAGGATGGTCTCGATCTCCTGACCTCGTGATCCGCCCGCCTCGGCCTCCCAAAGTGCTGGGATTACAGGCGTGAGCCACCGCGCCCGGCCTAATTTTTGTATTTTTAGTAGAGATGAGGTTTCTCCATGTTGGCCAGGCTGTTCTGCCCACCTCAGCCTCCCAAAGTGCTGGGATTACAGGCATCAGCCACCGCACTAGGCTGCAAGATGTTTAAGAATGGGCTTTGACAAGTTGATTTTTAAAATTCATAGCCAAAAAAATTGTGAAAAAAATTCAGTGGTGTGAGATGTATTGTAACAGATATAACAACAAGCTGTGAAAATACAGTAAATTAGAACAGTAATATGTTTTTACAAGAATGGATATAAGGTAAATGGAAACAAGATTCCGTAAGACGTGTGTATATGCAAAAGATGGTATTTAAAACCCAAGGGGAAAAGGTGGCCCAACTTATAAATAGTTTTGGGACTGTTGACAGTTGAGCTGGAAAACATAGACTTCTGCCTGACATATATAAAAAATAAACTCCATATATATATATATATATATATATATATATATTTTTTTTTTTTTTTTTTGAGACGGAATTTCACTCTTGTTTCCCAGGCTGGAGTGCAATGGGGTGATCTGGGCTCATTGCAACCTCTGCCTCCCAGGTTCAAGTGATTCTCCTGCCTCAGCCTCCCAAGTAGCTGGGATTACAGGCATGTGCCACCACACCCAGCTAATTTTTTGTATTTTTAGTGGAGATGGGTTTTCACCATGTTGCCCAGACTGGTCTCGAACTCCTGACCTCAAGTGATCCATCCGCCTCGGCGTCCCAAAATGCCGGGATTACAAGCGTGAGCCACCACACCTGGCCCAGATGATTTAAAGAAACACGAAGTGTAATATCTGTAAATTTGTGTAAATTTTGCAGTGAGGAAGATCTTTCTAACCAAGACAAAAAAACTGAAAAAGTTAAAAAATTCAGGTAAATAGAAAAATTAGAAAACTTCAGTATGACAAAAACAGCCATGAATATAGTTAAAAGGCTGGATGCAGTGGCTCATGCCTGTAATCCTTGCACTTTGGGAGGCCAAGGTGGGAGGATTGCTTGAGCCTAGGGGTTTGAGTCTCCACAATGTAGGCAGACCCCATCTCTACCCTCCCTCACAAAATTAACTGGACATGGTGGTGTGCGCCTGTGGTCCCAGCTATTCAAGAGGCTGAGTTGGAAAGATCGCTTGAGCCTGGGAGGTCAAGGCTGCAGTGAGCTGTGATTGCACCACTGCACTCCAGTCTGGCTGATGGAGCAAAACCCTGTCTTAAAAAATAAAAATAAAAAAGGTGACAGAGAAAATATTTGTACATACGATAATACCTGGAATGTTAAAGCACTACAATTTTTTTTAATGCTTAAAGGCTTAAATAGGCAACTCACGGCCGGGCGTGGTGGCTCACACCTGTAATCCCAGCACTTTGGGAGGCTGAGGCGGGTGGATCACAAGGTCAGGAGATGGAGACCATCCTGGCTAACACAGTGAAACCCTGTCTCTACTAAAAATACAAAAAATTAGCCAGGCATGGTGGCACGTGCCTGTAGTCCCAGCTACTCGGGAGGCTGAGGCAGAAGAATTGCTTGAACCCAGGAGGCGGAGATTGCAGTGAGCTGAGATCCTGACACGCACTACAGCCTGGGCAATAGACTGAGACTCCATCTCAAAAAAAAAAAAAAAAAAAAGGCAACTCAGAGAAGAAATACAAAGTACCACGTGAAAAGATGCCCAATCGCCAAGTAATCAGAAACATGACAGGCAACAAGGGGATATTATTTTTTTTTAAATAGCGGCAGAGTCTTGTTATGTTACCCAGGCTGGTTTAGAACTCCTGGGCTCAAGCAGTCCTCCTGCCTTGCCCTTCCAAAAGTGCTGGGATTACAGGCCCTAAGCCACCACACCCGGCTGAGGGGACATAATTTTTCACCCACTATATTGTCACAAATTAATACGATTGCCACAGCCAACTTTAATGAGCATGCAGACATAGAAGCACTTTCACACCTCAGGTTAGGAGTTAAATTTGTGAAGCTTTTTTTTTTTTTTTATGATGGAGTCTCACTCTTTCATCCAGGCTGGAATGCAGTGATGCAATCTCGGCTCCCTGCAACCTCCACCTCTGAGGTTCAAGCGATTCTCCCACGTCAGCCTCCTTAGTAGCTGGGATTACAGGCACCCGCCACCATGCCCGGCTAATTTTTGTATTTTTAGTAGAGACGGGGTTTCACCGCGTCGGCCAGGCTGGTGTCAAACTCCTGACTTTAGGTGATCCGCCCGTCTCGGCCTCCCAAAGTGCTAGGATTACAGGTGTCAGCCACTGCTTCTGGCCTGTGAAGCTGTTTTGAAAGGTGATTTGGTGCAAGTTTTCAAAATTAAAAATGCACAAGCCTAGGCCAGGCATGGTGGCTCATGCCTGTAATCACAGTACTTTGGGAGGCCGAGGTGAGCAGATCACTTCAGCCCAGGAGTTTCAGACCAGCCTGGCCAACAAAGTGAGACCTCGTTGCTACAAGAAATAAAAAATTAGCTGGGTGGCACATGCCTGTGGTCCCAGCTACTCTGAAGGGTGAGGTGGGAGGACTGCTTGAGCCCAGGAGGTCAAGGATGCAGTGAGCCAAGATTATGCCACTGCACTCCAGCCTGGGTGACAGAGGGAGAACATATCTCAAAAAAAAAAAAAAATGCACAAGGCTTTTGCTTCAGTGATTCCATTTCTAAGACTATATCCAATGTACCCAAATATGCATGTCTGAGATGTTCATTGGAGTATTGGTTGTTAAAGGAAACAGTTGGAGACAATCTAAATGGGGAGACAGTCAATACAGCTGTGGTATATCCATAGTATGCATGCTCTACAGTTGTTAAGAGTGGCAATGGCCTATTCATCTGGACCTAGATAGATATCAAAGGCACACTGCTAATATTTAAAAAGAAGATCTGGAAAATATGTATAGCATGATGTATACATATAATTAGTCCATATAGGTACATGAAGTTCCTCAGGAGACTGGGAGGATGCACAGCCAGGTAAACCTGTAGAGCATGGAGACCTTAGGTGGGAGGTGATGGAAAAGTCCCTCCGTTTTTTTTTTTTTTGAGACAGTCTCGCTCTGTTGCCCAGGCTGGAGTGCAGTGGCATGATCTCAGCTCACTGCAACCTTCACTTCCTAGGTTCAAGCGATTCTCCTACCTCAACCTCCCAAGTAGCTGGGATTACAGGCGCCCTCCACCACGCTCAGCTAATTTTGATAGTTTTAGGAGAGATGGGGTTTCACCATGTTGGCCAGGCTGGTCTTGAACTCCTGACCTCAAGTGATCCTCCCCGCCTTGGCCTCCCGAAGTGCTGGGATTACAGGTGTGAACCACTGTGCCCAGACCTTCATTTTGTTTGTATACATCTGTATTCATTGAATCTTCTACAAGGTTTATTTATTCATGTATGCCTATTGTTCCGGTTATCTATTGTTGCATGAAAAACACCCCAAAACTTAATAGTGTAAAACAGCAGCCTTTTATTATGCTCACAACTTGGTGGTCAGATTTCAAGCAGGACCCAGGGGCACAACTCATCTGGTTCCACAGTGGCTGGAGCTTCAGCTGAGGTGGCTCAAATGGCTGGAGAACACTTCCCTGCAGCAGAACCTATAACCTTCTTCCTCCCCTTTCTGGAAAAGATTTGTTTCTGAGGCTGGAGTCAGAGTCTTCAAACCAACAGCCAGAGATAACCTTGCTAATTATGCCCCTTTCCTTGGTCTTTATTTGAAATGAAACGGTTCTGTTACCGGTAGAGGGTCTTGATGCAAATTGTCCAGGCTCTTGGCATTTTGAACAAAGAATTGGACAAAACGCACAGCAAAGCAAGGTAAGAATGAAGCAACAAAAGCAGAGATTTATTGAAAGTACATGCCACAGTGTGGGAGCCGGCCAAGCAGCAGCTTAAACACCCCCTAGAAGTTTCCCATTGGCCACTTGGTGTTCACCCCATGTAAATGAACCAACCTCAGTCAGTCTGATTGGTTGCAACCAATCAGAGGCTGAAGTGAAGTTACAAAGTTACACTCCTGTGCAAACGTCTGATTGCAAAAAGCAACCAATCAGAGGTACCTTCAATTTCCCATCTGCCCCTCAGAAAAGGTGGGCATTGGCAAAGGGAGTAGCCTCTGGTCCTTTTGTTACTTATGCGTGGAAAGTTGGGGTTTTTCTTTCGATTTAGTTCTAGGAAGTCAAGGTGAATTGGCCTTCAGTTCCCTGCCTCCAGACCCTATTCTGCCTCAGTTCAAATACACAAAACCTAACAAATACCTATATGACCACCTTCCACAACTAGTCAATGGCAGTGTCTATTAGTTTGACTTTGTTTCTATTTTACAAGAAGCAAAAGCACCTCTGGACTCTCCACTAGAGAGCTATGTGCAGCCACTCCAGCATGGTGCTCTCGGGGTAACCAGACTTCTTACACTAGCTCCAAGTGCAAGTTCTCCTAGCAAACAAGATAGAGGTTGCAAGGCCTTTTATGACCTCACCCTGGAGGTCACACCACATCTGTATTTCATTGTATTTCATTGGTAGCAGTCACAAGCTGCCCAGATACAAGGCAGAGGGACAGATGCCCCACTTCTTGATGGGATGAGTGGCAAAAAAAAATCTGTGACCGTGTTTTAAACCCAGAAGATTTGGCTGTTAGAGATTTGTGAAGTTTTTAAAAGTTAAGAATTATTAAAACAAAAATAAAACCCAGGAGACAAGGTAGTGGAAATGTGTCCCTCCCATTCACTGACCAAGGTGAGGGGACTCTAGTCCTTTGCTGCTGACCTTCAGCCTCCCTTCCTCTTAAAAAGAGGTCCTAGTTGGGGAGCAATGGCTGAAGAGTTACCATAAAATACCAAGTAGGAGCCAGGTGCGGTGGCTCATGTCTTTAATCCCAGCAGTTTGGGAGGACAAGGTGGGAGGATCGCGTGAGCCCAGGAGTTCAAGACAAACCTGGGCAACATAGCAAGGCTCTGTCTCTACAAAAAAGGAAAAGAGTACAAAGTAGGGCCATTTAGTATGGTTTCATCTTTATTAAAAGCCTTAAGTTTTAGATATTTGAAGTTATCACCAATAAAATATCCAGTTGTGGTCTTGTGTTGAGTGAAGATGTTATTTAAATGCAGATATTTAAAATATACTACAATTTTTGTGCTATTTTAATTTTCTAGGAGCCTTAAAAAATGTGTGGCTACTGAAACTGTGCCCCAAAGAGTTAAAGAAATCAGTAACTAACAGAAATTCTTGAGTCTGCAGGATGGCAGATAAGAAACAACTCGCTGGCCAGGTGCAGTGGCTCACACCTGTAATCCCAGCACTTTGAGGGGCTGAAGTGGGTGGATTACATGAGGTCAGGAGTTCGAGGCCTGGCAGGTTGGTGGGCACCTGTAGTCCCAGCTGCTTGGGAGGCTGAGGCAGGAAAATCACTTGAACCCGGGAATCGGAAGTTGCAGTGAGCCGAGATCAGGCTATTGCACTCCAGCCTGGGCGTTGCAGCAAAACTCCTACTCAAAAAAAAAAAACAAAAAACAAAAAACAACTTGCTGAAATGCTGAAGAAATGCTGAAACTCCCTCCCTATAAGAAAAGAAGAACAAGCAGAAATCTGTTGGAACCAATAACGCTGACTGGAGTCTGCACAGAATGAGCTTGCTGACATCACAGCCTGGATTTTCAACACAGGTTTCATGCTGTCCCTGAATTTGCATGAGACCCATTAAGTAGCCTGAAGAGGTAACTGCGAAAGCCCAAGGACTTTCCACATCTCCCCTTTCCTTCTACTAATCACCTACTAATCTCAGAATCCACCGCCTGAACCTTTTCTAATAAAAATAACTGCCTTAAAGCCAACACGGGGAGACAGCCTTGAGCTTGATATTCCTGTCTCCTTGTGAGTCGACTTGCAATACAAAGCTTTTCTTTTTTCAGAACCACAGTGTCATAGTATTAGCTTCTAGGGTATCAGGCTGGAATGCACTGGTGCGATTATGGCTCACTGTAGCCTCAATCTCCTGGGCTCATGCAGTCCTCCCACCTCAGCCTCCCAAGCAGCTAGGACCACAGGCACTTGCCACCACGCCTGGCTAATTTTTGTTTTTTTTTGTAGAAATGGGATCTCACTATGTTGTCCAGGCTGGTCCCGTGCTCTTGGGCTCAAGTGATCCTTCTGCCTATGCCTCCCAAAGTGCTAGGAAAAGCCTCCCAAACTGGAAAATATGGGATGGCTTCCCAGTTGTTAAAACACCCTGATTTGGGAGCTGATTGCTTATAAACACTAAGAAAAAGCTAAGAGCTGAGTTCGCCTTCCCATTCTGTTCTCAGGTTTCTCTCCTTATAGAGAGGTTCTGATCATCTACAAGCTTTGCTAAATCTGGGGTGTTTCTCTACTGATTTCCTAAATGTTTGTAGTCTTTTTTGTAAAATTGATGATTCAATTTTATTCTCCTCTGAAGTAACAATAGATGCAGAGTCTGACATTTCTTCAGCTTTGAAGAATCTGCATTTTCTCTCCTGATCTCAAAACCTGTAAGAAAAAGAAATTGCAGATATCACCCTGTCCAAGGAGAAAGAGAGAGGGGGAAAAAAAGAGTTGTATTAAAGTAGTAGAGAGAAAACAGAAACTGCTAAATAGAATCCCAAAGCCTTTTATTCCAAGTAAGGCTGAATTTTTCTTTTCTTTCTTCCCCTGTTTCTTTTCAGTGAACACTCACCTCTCCTGGAGTCAAGTCATTGTTTCTTTCCTTTGGAATCCTGCTATTCCTGCACCCATGGCTCTTCTCTAGGCTCCAGTGGGAAGTACAGGTCAGGGTTTGGGACTAGATATACTGGTCATAAGAAATACAGGGAACATGATAGTCTGGGTCACACTGATTTTTCCTGAGTTCAGGCTGATTTCCAGGACAGATGGCCTCTCCATATTTATTTCCTTCTCAATTAGGATTATTTCACCTGGAGCCTCTAACAGGCAGTTGGCTTTTTTTTGAGACAGGGTCTTGCAGTGTCTCCCAGGCTGGACTGCAGTGGCACAATCTCAACTCACTGCAGTCTTGACCTCCCAGGCTCAAGGGATCCTCCCACCTTAGCCTCTGGAGTAGCTGGGACCACAGGCATGTGCTACCATGCCCTGATAATTAAAAAAAAAAATTCTGTAGAGAGAAGGGCTCTCTCTGTTGCCCAGGCTGGTCTTGAACTCCTGGCTCAAGCAATCCTCTTGCCTCGGCCTCCCAAAGTGCTAGGATTACAGGTGTGAGCCACTGTGCCCAGCATAACAGGCAGTTTTTCAACATTAGAACAAAATCTAGGAGTAGGAAAGGCATACTGGAAAAATAATAAACATTAGAACAAAAACAAAATAGGGGGAAGATCCTTTTGTGCTCAATTCAAAGCTATTCTCCTCCAAACTCTGAAGAGGAGTGAATTAAAAGTCAATGCACTGATTTAGTTTTACCTCATTTTTTGAATATTTTGATAATAAAATTATCTAAGAACCAAAATATCAAGTTAATCTTCCTAAAATTCTGACTATATTAAAACTGAGAACTATTCTCTTATTGAATCCAAGAGAAGAGAGAGGTAAATGTGGTAGTTAAACTATGTCCTGGATTAATTTCAGTTAAGAGACTTTCAAATAAGAATTAGTATCTGAACTGGTTTGGTTGGCAACCAGCAAAAACAATCTTTATGTGTTTGTTTTAGCTGAAGCCTAGAAGTAGATTGTCTTGATATTAACCAAAACAAATATCTAAGAGTGTTTCCATCAATCGAGACAATTAGTAAAATGTTCTCCAGTGTGGTCTCCCCTATGTCCTGCCATGCCTCCCCTCACTGACGAAAGTTTGGGTTGCACCCTCTTTCCAAGTTCTTTCCTCTCCCTCCTCATCTTGACAGTTTACTGGTCTGAAAAAAAAAATAGGTTGGTAAATAGTGATCTAATATGCAAATAGAGGAATATGTCTAAATATTAACATTATCAAACAATATTAGTAAGACAGTTTGGTTAATGTTAATCCAAAGGAAAATTTAAACTCCAGAACATTTAATCAAAATATAAGTGGAGTAAAATGTCTCATTTTATCTTTTCATGAGGAAAGGTCATATATTCCATATTAATAAAAATAAAATGCATTTCAAATGAAATGCCATTTAAATTTGCTATTTTGTTTATGATTGGATTTCAAAGCTAGGAGTAGGATCAAAGAGCATGTGGTACAGGTAAAAGAAAACCCTAAGTCCAGCGCTTTGGGAGGCCGAGGCGGGTGGATCACCTGAGGTCAGGAGTTCAAGACCGGCCTGGCCGACATGGCAAAACTCCATCTCTACTAAAAATACAAAAATTAGCCAGGCATGGTGGCGTGTGCCTGTAATCCCAGCTACCTGGGAGGCTGAGGCAGGAGAATCGCTGGAACTTGGGCAGAGGCTGCAGGGAGCCTTGATTGCGCCACTGTACTCCAGCCTGGGCGACAAAGCAAGGCTCCGTCTCAGAAAAAAAGAAAACCCTAAGTCATAGACCAAAGGAATGCTGTAGTCAAGTAAAAGAGGGGAGAGACCAAAGCTGGGGGGAGTGGCAAGTAGCAAAGGCTTAGAGTGGCAGAAGCTCCTGGAGGCTGAATGTACCCTAAGATGAAAGACAGGAAAAGCATCGATTTAAAATGACGGCTATGTTGCCCAGGCTGGTCTCAAAACTCCTGGGCTGAAGCAATCCTCCTGCCTCAGCATCCCTAATAGGTGGGGCTACAGTTGCATGTCACCACAACCAGTTAATTTTTAAAAATTTTTTTCTGTAGAGACGAGGTCTTGCCATGTTGCCCAGGCTGGTCTCAAAATCCTGGCCTCAAGTGATTCTTCCACCTCAGCCTCCCAAAGTGCTGGGATTACAGGCGTGAGCCACAGTGCCTGGCCTAGACTTGAAAGTCTTAACACTGTAGATTTCACCAAATGTCACTTTGAAAACCAGGCACAGATAACTGGCCCCTTGAGTACAAAGGAATCTGTAAGAGCTAGTTAGGGAATGAAAGAAGTCCCAGAGACAGAGTCTAGTACCCATGAGACCTAAAACCAGGAGTAGTAAGGGTTCTTTGTCGAAGATTCAAATTTATTTTTCTCTGCAACAGTCACGAAGTCACCTGCAGCTGAGGATGAGAAAACACAGTAAGTCCTCACTTAACATCACTAATATGGTAAGTCCTCACTTAACATCATTGATAGGGTCTTGGAAACTGGGACTTAAAGGGAAAAGACATATAATGAAACTAATTTATTTTTGTCATCAACCTTATAACAAAATGTGCTTTCACTTAAGATAACAGTTTCCAACCTATCTAGGACATTGAGGACTTACAGTGTTAAGAAAGTAGAATCTGTACTGGTTTCAAAGGCGCTTACTTCTCTTCACTACTTACTTTTCACCAAAGCCCTAAAGTAGCAGTTTTTAGTCTTTTTGGTGGTTTTTAGAACTTGATGAAAGCTATGAACCCACTTACTAGAACATACAGATACAAACACACACACACACACACACACACACACACACACACACATCCAATTTTGCATACAGTATCAAAAGGTTTACAAAAATCTCCAAACCCATCCATGGATCCTCTGGAACTGCATTGGCCAGTATGGTAATACTTGGCAAGACTAACTCCATTTTAAGTGCTCATTGGCTACCATCACAGAAAGTTCTATTGGATAGCACTGCTCCAGACATGGAGGCAGCTTAAGAACCCTGGCCCTGGCCGGGTGCAGTGGCGCCTGTAATCCCAGCACTTTGGGAGGCCAAGGTGAGCGGATCACCTGAGGTCAGGAGTTCAAGACCAGCCTGGCCAACATGGCAAAACTCTGTCTCTACTAAAAATACAAAAATTAGCCGGGTGTGGTGGCATGGTGCCTATAATCCCAGCTACTCGGGAGGCTGAGGCATGAGAATCGCTTGAACCTGGGAGGCGGAGGTTGCAGTGAGCTGAGATCCCACCACTGCACTCCAGCCTGGGCGATAGAGCGAGACTCCATCTCGAAAAAACAACAAAAAACCCCTACAAATCTGCTGGCCTGTTAACACCACTCCTAGTCTAATACCAGCTAGTCTGTTTTCCACATACTGGCAGATCACAAAGAATTGGAGGAGGACTACTACCACCACTGATTTTGAATAACCCTGAAAGTTCATCTTTTTTTTTAATTAAATTATTATTACTATTTTTTGAGATGCAGTCTTGCTGTCGCCCAGGCTGGAGTGCAGTGGCACAATCTCAGTTCACTGCAACCTCTGCCTCCCAGGTTCAAGTGATTCTCCTGCCTTAGCCTCCCCAGTAGCTGGAAATACGGGCGTGCGCCACCATGCCCGGCTAATTTTTTTGTATTTTTAGTAGAGGCGAGGTTTCATCTTGTTAACCAGGAGATGATCTCGATCTCCTGACCTCGTGATCCGCCTATCTTGGCCTCCCAAAGTGCTGGGATTACAGGCGTGAGCCAGCGCACCTAGCCTAAATTCATCTACTTTTAAGTACCTATTAATAGAATAAAATCAAAAGGACCTTAGACAGAAAATGATTAATCCCTCATTCTCCCTATCTCAAGGTATGTGTAGTTCTGCAAACATTCCCATGCCACAGATTCTGCAATAATAATCTGAGTGGCTTTTCTTTTTTGAGATAAGGCCCACATTCAGGAACTTGCTGTGCATGCGTAACAGCTACTATTTATCGGATTCATACTATGTGCCAGGTACTGTTCTAAGCATCCTGTGTAGCTCAGCTCATTTCATCCTAACCCAGTGATATGAGGTGAGGTGCGCATAGTAGTCCCTCAAAACACATGAGGAAACTGAAGTTTGGGGTTTAGCGAGATTACATAATTTGCCTGAGATTACATAGTAAATGTCAGAGAAAAGTGGTTTTGAGGCTAGAGTCTTCTGCAATTGGTTATGAGTCTAGAATCTATGTCTCTTGAAATAGGAATGTCTAATGATCGTGCCATTGCACTTCAGCCTGGGCGACAGAGCAAGACCCTATCTCAAAAACAAAAGAACAGGAATGCCTAAAACCACCAGAATGGTCCTAGGGAGCAAACAAGGCTTTCCAAACTGGACCTTGAGTGCTATGGGGTCGCTGGCTCTGCATCTGCCACGACAGCCTGTGGATCTGCCATCTTCCCTGGAATAAAATTTTAAAAAAAGGCCAGGCGTGGTGGCTCACGCCTGTAATCCCAGCACAGTGGGAGGCTAAGGCGGGCAGATCACGCGAGGTGAGGCATTTGAGACCAGCCTGGCCAACATGGTGAAACCCCGTCTCTACTAAAAATACAAAAATTAGCCGGGCGTGGTGGTGGGCGCTTGTAATCCCGGCTACTCAAGAGGCTGAGGCAGGAGAATCGCTTGAACCCGGGAGGGGGAGGTTATGGCACTCCAGCCTGGGCAACAAGAGCGAAACTCCGTCTCGGAAAAAAAAAAAAAAAAGAAAAAAACTAAAATATCAGTACTCTTTTCACTTAGTCATCCCAAACCGACCTCCTTAATCCCATATTACCCTCTACTATCATGGTAGCCTCACCTTTGACGACAGACTAGCTGTGTGACCCAAGTAAATGACTTCAGTGCCACCACCTGTAGGAAGGGGCGGCTAATAGCATCTGCTTCATACAAACGTGTTTTCAGGATCGATCTGCATATAAACGCTCAATACACGGTAACTGATTGTCACATTCAATCCCAGGACGCTTCCATTTGCGGATCTCACGGCCCGGAGGACCTGGGCCGCCTCACAACTGGGCAGCCCCGCTCACCGACACAAAGCCCACAACCGCGCCCAATAGGGAATCGGCCCTGCGGCCCTCCTGCCACTCGCCCCCAACTATCACAGTCCACAGCGGAGCTGGAGGCAGATCCCGCCCTTGCAGGGCTGGGTAAGAGACTGAAACTTGGAGAATGAACTGCAGGCGCTGCACATCTCGGGCAGATTTAAAATTCGGTCTAAAATCGGAAGCAGGTGCCGCGAACCCGGACCCGAGCGCTCCTCTGGGACGTCCAGCCGCAGAAGCGAGCCCAAAGTCCAGCAGGGTTCTCCGCGGGACTCGGGGTTTCAGAATCGCCCGGCTCTTGGGCGCTCGCCCAGGGCGCACCGCGCAGTCGCGAGGCCGCGCCGCGGACTGCATCTCCCAGCAGGCCCCGCGCCGCAGGCCACGCGGCGCCACTGACTGGGCGGGAGGCTAGCTCCCTGGCCTCCCCGACATGCCGAGGAGCCCCTGGCTTCCGGAGCCGACGAGGCCGCAGGGGCCAATGGGACCATCTTCAGCCAGCCCAGAGTAGCCGCAGCGGGTGGGGCCTGGCTTGGGAAAGGATTCATCGGGGAAAGCTGATTAACAGCCAGCCCGGAGCAGCCGAAGCGGGTGGGGCTTGGCTTGGGCAAGGATTCATCCGGGGAAGCTGATTAACAATTCAGATTTCCGGGTCTCACCCCGACACTGACGCACTGGAGAGCGCGTGGCCCTGAGATCTGCGTTTTCCCAAGCGCTTCGGAGTAATTCTAACCCAGGTTGCCCGCCAGTCACAACGACCTCAGGCTTGTTTTCTTCGCTTGGATCCAGCTGCCCTGCCCCCAGTCACTCCCAGAATTTCAGGGCGCGCCCCGTGGCCCCGCCTCTCGTCTCCAATTGGTCCCTCGCTCGTCCCGTCCCCGCAGGCAAATCTTCCCTTCTCATTGGTACGTGGTGAGTGTGTGGAGAAACCTGACCTAATGGGCGCTGGAGTTCGCAAAACGTGACCCGGAAATTGGTCACGAGCAGGCGCCGTGGGCTTGTGGACGCCTAACTTGCGCGCTGAGATTTCCGGCGTGGGAGCAGAGGTCTGAATCTTGCGTGGGTCCTCTATAGGGTGAGAAGCGTGGCGCTTGGTTCCTGCCTCGGGGAAGTCCTGGCGCAGATGGGCCACGGGGCCGGCGTGGCGGCGCCTGGGACCGACTGAGGCCTAGGCACCGGAGCCGGCCGCGCCTGGGCTGGAGCGGGGCTCCTCGGCCTGGACTGGGAGCCTCCAGCCCCGGGCTCCTGCTGGCGCCGTCCAACCTTACATGGGTTCAGGGCGCCTTCGTAGGCGGGCACGGCTGGTTTCGGGCTAAGGCGCTCTGGAGACCTGACGATGGCGTCGGGCCCGGGCTGCCAGGAACGGGAAGGGCTCCTGATAGTGAAGCTGGAGGAAGACTGCGCCTGGAGCCAGGAGCTGCCGCCACCTGACCCAGGACCGAGCCCCGAGGCCTCCCACTTGCGCTTCAGACGGTTCCGCTTCCAAGAGGCAGCTGGTCCCCGGGAAGCCCTCAGCCGGCTCCAAGAGCTTTGCCATGGGTGGCTTCGGCCTGAGATGCGCACGAAGGAGCAGATCTTGGAGCTGCTGGTGCTAGAGCAGTTCCTGACCATCCTGCCCCAGGAGATCCAGAGCAGGGTGCAGGAGCTGCATCCGGAGAGCGGCGAAGAAGCGGTGACCCTTGTGGAGGATATGCAGAGAGAGCTTGGGAGACTGAGACAACAGGTGAGAGAGAGAGAGAGAGAGCTGTTTTATCTGTGGTTTGTTTAGCCCTGAGCACTGGGACATTGCGCCCCCGGTCGAATTCAAGTAAATTGCCCTGAGTAGACCTTACGTGGGGAAGAGGACTTGTGATTTAACCTGGAACACTCATCCTCCAGATTTTACCCCAAATGAACGAAAGCAATGAAGAGTGCCCTGTTTCCACGCGGAGGCAGTGTCCCTGCAACAGTTAGTGTTAGCCATGGAGTTAGATCGCCAGCGTTCAGATCCTCAATCTGCTAGTACTAGCTTTGTTACTTTGGCAAGTTACTTGATCTCTTTCGGCCTGTTTTCCTATTCGTAAAATGAGGATATTAACATACTTTCTAGGGCTTAGAGGGAGAGCAGCATGTAAAGTTGTGAACACTACTAGCTTATGAGTGCTTAGTACTTGTTACCTGTTGTTATGTTAGGGTCCACGGTCTGGTCTTCTCTGCAAAGCTGGGCCTCCGTTAATTGTGAACTTTGAAAGATAATTTGGCACCGAGGCCCTGAGGTCATTGGTCCCCAGGGCTACCCCAATGTAGCTTATCCTATAGTGAGGAATAGAAGCACCTAGAAAAGGTGGGGAGAGCAAAAGGGAGTGAGGTGTATCTTAAGAGCTGTGTGGGGAAGGTGTGCTCTGGGAGTGGGCCCTTTCCCTAACCCCTCCCCCTGCACACGGGATCGAAAAAACCTTTAGTGTAAACCATTTTTCTGTTACCTGGGCCCAAAGGGATCGCCCGAGGTTCTCTGTTGAAGGTTTGCTCTCAGTATCCTATACTAATTTCCCTTCCTCTTGGGCCCTGTTGTGATGATGAGTGATGTGGGTTGGTTCCCAGGTCACAAACCATGGGCGGGGAACAGAAGTGCTTTTGGAGGAGCCTTTGCCTCTGGAAACAGCACGAGAGTCACCGAGCTTCAAGCTGGAGCCAATGGAGACTGAGCGAAGCCCTGGCCCCAGGCTGCAGGAGCTGCTAGGCCCCAGCCCCCAAAGGGACCCCCAGGCTGTAAAGGAGAGGGGTGAGGCACAGTTATCTGGGCAGGTGGGAGGGAGGAGGGGCTTGGGGGTTGCCCCCGACACTAGCAGGATGTAGCACTGGTGCGAAGGAGAAGGAATTTCTGAAGTTCAGGTTCTCACCTGTGGAATGAAAGACCTGCAGTTGGTGGTGTGGGTTCTCCTGGGGCTGGGGGAAGGGAAGGGAGTCTCAGTAGAGCCCTTTTTTATGCAGAACAGAGGCGATTTAGAACCACTTGAATAATGCAGGGTTTGGAGTGCTACTCTTGATATTCCTTCCCTCTCACCCTGTCATTTTGGATATCAGCTTATTAGGCCTCTGTGCAGTTTAGCGTCATCCCCAAAAGCAGAGACTGGGTGTTGGGGAATGGATACTGTGTTTTAATAATCCTTGGGTTGCCGAGAGTTAGGAATGCCATTCTCATTATAATTTCTGTCACCTTCAGCATTATCTGCTCCCTGGCTTTCTCTTTTTCCTCCTGAAGGGAACGTGGAAGACAAGGAGATGACTGGGCCCCAGGTGATGTGGAAGTTTCCATTGTCTCCCCCCAGCACCCTTCCTCCCCTGAGTGTTGGGGGTGGGGGTTCTCCATGTGGAAGGTCCTTTGTCCCTTACCACAGCGTCTCCCCCACTGCTTTGTCTATTTCACACCTCACTTGTAGGCCTGATACCCTTCTTCCCCCCTGCCGTGTGCTTGGCATCCCTGGATTTTGCCCCTTTAACCCATGACTCTGCTTGAATTGTTCTCGGTGCATCGGGGCTAAAGGAGATCTTGTGCTGTTTCAGTTGCCTGAGAGCTTAGAGGACGTGGCAATGTACATCTCCCAGGAGGAGTGGGGGCGTCAGGATCCTAGTAAGAGGGCCCTCTCCAGGGACACGGTGCAGGAGAGTTATGAGAATGTGGACTCACTGGGTAAGGACTTCTTTTCCAGGGATGATGACTGCGCCATTTCTGACCAGGGTCCTGCCCGTTATTCATTCACCTCCTGGACACAGACTCTGAGTTTTGCCAAGAAGCCTCCACAGGAGACTTCCCTTTGTCTAAAGTCCCCTGTACGAGAGTCATGTATCTGCCAAGTGGCACAGTTGGCACAGGCAGCCCGGGACTGGAGTCCCAGCTGCCAGAGCCTAAGGCGAGTCTGAGCCATGTGCACTTCCTAGGGCAGAGCAAATCCAATGCAGTGACAACCTGCCAGCATCACATACATGCAGTATCCCAGGATGCTGGGGGGGCTCTAAATGGTTGATTCCTTGCAATTTTCAGATGCTTATTCTTATGAGCTCACCAGTGTTTCCTGTGTTCTGTTAGTGTTTCTAGGCTCGTCCCCAAAGACAAAAATTTCAGGGGTAGTAGGATCAACATTCCAGCCTATCATCTCTCACAGCCCATAAAAATTCAGAAAGTGGGGAGGGTCTTGTGGAAATTTGGAAACAATGTATAGCTCCAAAGTAGGCTAAATCATAAATTAAGATTCACCTATGTCTTGTACTGTACTCAGAGTTTTAAAATTATGCCTACGGAATATGACAGACGGACATATAGTTGGATTTAGGTGGAGGATATGCTCGTATTTATTGTACAATTCCCTCAACTTTTCTGTATGTATGAGAATTCTTTTAATAACAAGTTGGGGAAGTCTTAACATAAAACAAGACTGTGTGTACATTATGATTATACCTATGTTGAAACACACCAGTAGAAAGACTCACTGGCGTGGTGGTGGTAGTCCCAGTTACTCAGGAGGCTGAGGGGAGAATCACCTGAGCCCAGTAGGTCAAGGCTGCAGTGAGCTATGATGATGCCACTGCACCTCAACCAGGTGACAGAGTGAGACTCTGTTTCAAAACAAACAAGACACACCGCACATTGTTTCCATATATCAGGTTTGCCTAAAAAGTATCACAACTGTACATTTGTTGACACTAATTCTGCAAACGCAATCTCGCTCACTGCAACCTCTGCCTCCAGGGTTCAAGTGATTCTCCTGCCTCAGCCTCCGGAGTAGCTGGGATTACAGGCATGTGCCACCACACCCAGCTAATTTTTTGTATTTTTAGTAGAGACAGGATTTCTCCATGTTGGTCAGGCTCATCTTGAATTCCCGACCTCAGGTGATCCACCCGCCTCCCAAAGTGCTGGAATTACAGGCGTGAGCCACCACACCCGGCCTTTTTTTTTTTTTTTTTTTTGAAGTGAGTCTCACTCTGTTGCCCAGGCTGCTCTGGAACTTCTGGGCTCAAGCAGTCTTCCTGCCTCAGTCAGGAAGTGTGCCACTGTACCAGTTTCCATATTACTTTTCACTGCTGTGATGTCCAAAGTTGAACATGGCCCTTTTAGTGAGAGATGCTAAATAGGAGAAGATCAGATTACAGCTTGTTGGAATTAAACTTCTGTTGGAGTCCATGTTTGCTGGAGGTGGAGGTTTTTGTTTTTCTTTTTGGCACAGCATAGAAATGGCACTTGTGGGTTTTAATCTCATGGTCCTCTTAGAGCCCTGGGTCCTTTTCTGATTGTCTGTTATGTTATATTTTCTTTCCCTGGAGTTGTCCAGTCAAATTTAGTTCTATTTTGTATTTATATGTAGAGACAAGGCCCTTTTATGATATTAAATGGATTATTCAAGGAACTGACCATGTTCATTTTATAGTTATTTTAATTAGAGTAGTGTACATTCTCATTGCAAAAAAACATTCCAAGTACCATGAATATTTAAAAAAAAAAAAAAATTGGCCGGGCGCAGTGGCTCACACCTGTAATCTCAGCACTTTGGGAGGCCGAGGCAGGCAGATCACTTGAAGTCAGGAGTTCGAGACCAGCCTGGCCAACATGGTGAAACTCCATCTCTACTAAAAATACAAAAATTAGCCGGGTGTGGTGGTGCACGCCTGTAATCCCAGCTACTTGGGAGGCTGAGGCAGGAGAATCGCTTGAACCTAGGAGACAGAGGTTGCAGTGAGCGGAGATCGTGCCACTGCACTCCAGCCTGGGCGACACAGTGAGACTCTGTCTCAAAAAGAAAAAAAGTCTCCCTCCCCTAATTTCTTTCTCTAGAAGTATCCACTGGGAACAGTTTGTGTATATTCCAAGTAACTGCTGTCAGATTTATGGAGCATTCTGTATTTATCCACTGAGGGCAGGGAACAAGACTGTTTCCCTACCCTGGTAGAGGAAAGTGGCAGTACAGAAATCTGTTTCTTTCATTGTGAACAGAGTCTCACATTCCCAGTCAGGAGGTCCCAGGCACCCAGGTGGGACAAGGAGGAAAGCTATGGGATCCCAGTGTCCAGAGCTGCAAGGAGGGCCTGAGCCCCAGAGGCCCAGCTCCAGGTAAGGAATGAAGACAAGTGGCCTGCGCAGCAAGCAGCAAGGCTCTTGCAGTTAAGAGTGAGGCATTTTTTGGTTTTGTTTTGTTTTGAGATGGAGTGGCACTCTTGTTGCCCAGGCTGGAGTGCAACTGTGCGATCTCGGCTCACTGCAAGCTCTGCCTCCCGGGTTCAAGCGGTTCTCCTGCCTCAGCCTCCCGAGTAGCTGGGATTACAGGCATGCGCCACCACGCCCGGCTAATTTTTTGTATTTTTAGTAGAGTCGGGGTTTCTCCATATTGGTCAGGCTGGTCTCCCTGACCTCAGGTGATGCACCCACCTCGGCCTCCCAAAGTGCTGGGATTTACAAGTGTGAGCCACCGCCCCCAGCAGAGTAAGGCATTTGAGGATTTGGGTGCAGGGCCGGCCCAGCACAGCTGCTAGAGAGGTACATTACGTCCTTTGACCCTGCCATTCTCCATCCCAGTGAGGCAAGTGAGGAACCCAGGGTGCAGAGTTCAAGGAGGCCCTTATTCTTGAGCTTACTTGTCCCACCCTACTCTCAGCCCTGCTCCATCCCACCCATTCCTGAAGGGCAGAATCGAGAGGCTCAGATGGAAAGGAAAATTCTAAGACTGGTCTCGGCTCTGATTCCTTGACCAGTGGTCTGACCCTTTACCCTGATGCTTCTCCAGAGTGCTTTACCTTTAGGAGAGGATGGGATTCTGAGGGAGAAGCAGCCCTTCTGGGCTGCTGACCTAACAGGCAGCAGCAGACAGGTGGGATTTACTTTTCTCCAGCATAGAAATAATGTACGGGTTTGGTTTCTCTCTCTCTACCAGGAGAAGAGAAATTTGAGAACCTGGAAGGTGTTCCGTCTGTATCCTCTGAGAACATCCACCCTCAGGTGCTGCTTCCTGACCAGGCCCGAGGGGAGGTGCCCTGGAGTCCTGAGCTGGGAAGACCTCGTGACCGGCCGCAAGGGGATTGGGCGCCTCCCCCAGAGGGTGGAATGGAGCAGGCCTTGGCAGGAGCCTCAAGTGGCAGAGAACTGGGGCGACCGAAGGAACTGCAGCCAAAGAAACTCCATTTATGTCCCTTGTGTGGCAAAAATTTCTCTAACAACTCAAACCTAATTAGGCACCAGAGAATACATGCAGCTGAAAGACTGTGTATGGGTGTGGACTGCACTGAAATCTTTGGTGGGAACCCACGTTTCCTGTCACTACACAGAGCACACCTGGGAGAGGAGGCCCACAAGTGCCTTGAATGTGGGAAATGCTTCAGTCAGAACACCCATCTGACTCGCCACCAACGCACCCACACGGGTGAGAAGCCCTATCAGTGCAACATTTGCGGAAAATGTTTCTCCTGCAACTCCAACCTCCACAGGCACCAGAGAACGCACACCGGGGAGAAGCCCTACAAGTGCCCTGAGTGTGGGGAGATCTTTGCTCACAGTTCCAACCTCCTTCGGCACCAGAGAATTCACACTGGAGAGCGACCTTATAAGTGTCCCGAGTGTGGGAAAAGTTTCTCTCGGAGTTCACACCTCGTCATTCACGAAAGAACTCATGAGAGAGAGAGACTTTACCCCTTCTCTGAGTGTGGGGAAGCTGTGAGTGACAGCACCCCCTTTCTTACAAACCATGGAGCCCATAAGGCAGAGAAGAAGCTCTTCGAATGTTTGACTTGTGGGAAAAGCTTCCGGCAGGGCATGCACCTCACCAGACATCAGAGAACACACACAGGAGAGAAACCGTATAAATGTACCCTTTGTGGGGAAAACTTCTCTCATAGATCCAATTTAATCAGGCACCAGAGAATCCACACAGGAGAGAAACCCTATACCTGTCATGAGTGCGGAGACAGTTTCTCTCACAGCTCCAATCGGATTCGCCACCTGAGAACGCATACGGGAGAGAGACCCTATAAATGTTCTGAATGTGGAGAAAGCTTCTCTCGGAGTTCCCGTCTTATGAGTCATCAGAGAACTCACACAGGTTAGTAACAGTGGGGTTTCTCTTTGCCCCAGGTGAGGTGGCATATTCAGAGGAGCCTGTTGGCAAGAGCTGGTATTCCCTGCCCAGCCGACCAAATGACCTCTGCATTCTTCAGGTAATGGGGGCTCATTGTGAGGGAGGTGCAGAGGCAGCAGAGGATTGGCATAAAACTGAAAAGGAGTTCTGTCTGCATGAGAAAGGATGGCAAGTCTCTGAGGTGACCTCAGGGTGGAATTCTCTGTTAAGTCCACCCTGCCCCAGGGTGCTCCTACCCTCTTGGTCTTTTTAAAGCCAAGGTGCGATTTGGGCACGTGACTGTCCAGTTTACCTTAACAAGTTTGGGAATCCATGTGATGTTTTTGATACTTCTTCCTCATTTGGGACATTCAGTAGGAGCATTTGGGCTTCCGGGGCCCCTGAGACCAAAGAAGAGGGGCCAAGTGCCCTGGGAAATCAGCTGAAGGTCAACAAAAGACTGGTTGTGAGTTGCAGCTGTCCCAAAGGCCCCAGTTGGGAAGCCATGGGCAGTCCAGATCAAGCCACCACGTGCCCTACGATGGCCTAACAGGAGTGCCCATTGGCAGATCACACATGTAAATGTGACCTCAGACAAAAAGGAACCAGAGGCCCAAGGGCAATAATAAGGTGGAATTTGCAGGTCAGCCCAGGAATTGGCAGAGGAAGTAGGTGTCTGATAACACTTTGTGGAGAATGAGATTCCCCCCACCTGTGTGAGAAAAATAAACAGCTCTGGAGTCTTGTTCCTGACTCCAGAGGAACGAGAGCATTCCAGGAAAGAGAGATTCCCTGGAAAATTGAAAATGTGAATCCTAGGGGGAAATTGGGGATTGTGTCTTTCCCTGTTGAAAATGTTTGGATGGGAATAAATATCTTCAGGAAACATAAATGTCTGTGAGTCTTCAATGAAAGCCTCTGTCTAGACCCCCGAGTGTTGATCTGTCTCCCCTCTGCCTTGGTCAGAGGCCCTGCTTTCTCATAGACTTACTGGGTTGGTCAGGAAGATGCTGACAAAGGAGGCAGCAGACAGGCAGAGGCAGGTGAGGGCCTGGCAGCCTCCAGGCTGGGACTGCCGTGTGGTAACAAAGGGTCAAGCCAAATGGCTGCTGGGGTGATGCTGTCATAGGGTCTCTAGAAAGTATTCTTTCCTTCTGTGGTCTATAGCAGTAAAAATGTTTTCAATTCTTTGTTTAGAATGTTTACATTCTTATTCAGTAGCTGAGGAAGATCTGACTCTTAGAGAACAGGATATTTTGGTCTTGCAACTGATTTCCAGGGTGGAAGCTAAGATGGTCCCAATATAACTGAGTTATTGATTATTAATGGTAGGAAGATATAGGAGATGGCACAATTATTAAGGGAAAGCATTATATTTATTTTTTGGTAGAGATGGGGTCTCACTATTTGCCCAGGCTGGTCTTGAGTTCCCGAGCTCAAGCATTCTTCCCATCTTGGCCTTTCAAAGTGCTGGGATTACTAGCATTGCATTTTAGAATGGCATATCAGAAATAGGAATTCTAGTAGTGTGTATCTGTGGGAAACGGGGGAGTATTCTAAGAGTAGGAAATCGGATGCCAGGAAAACACCTCAGGATACAGCCCCGGAGGAAGCTATCCAGCTGTTCTTCAGGTGAAAAAGATGAAGAAACAGTCCTTTGGGAACAGGCTGATGGATACAGCAACTTGAAGTCATGGAAACAGCGCTCCATTGATCCTTCTCTCAGCCCTGCCTCAGTTTAGTATGAGTTTTTCTTTGGTCGTCTGAGCCAGTTTTTTAATATCTCACTATTTCTCATTTCTGTAACTTCCTCTTAATCAGCTTGTTCACAGGAGGAGGGCAGTGGTGGTGTGGGGGTTGAGGGCAGGGAAGTGGAGGGTTAGGATTAGAGAGATCAGAGTAGGATCAACAGTGGTAGGAGCAGGACCACACTCCAGTGGAGCAGTGCAGGGCCAGCCAGGCTGCTGATGTCATGAATTGGATGGAATGTAAAGCTGGTGTTCCTACAAAGCACTCTGGTTAAGATGGCAGTTTATGTGGACAGAGACTGGAAAGCGCCCCTTCCATCTACTCTCCCTCCCTTGGTAACATCACCCACACAGATCTTATGATGTGGTCCAACTGGTGCTGCTCATACTTGGAACACTGCAGCTTGAAGCTAGAAAATGACTCTCAGGTATTTGCCATAAAAAGGCATTCCATTGGAATGCTTCACTCAATCTTCAGTCTAGTTCCCCTTCTAGTAAACTTCACATGCTTAGCTGTTCTTGGCCTGTTTTAATGAGATGACATCACAGAAAATAACTACGTAAAGCAGCACTATGCCTGGCATGTAAGAAAGTACTCTATTTGTGCCAACTGTCGACAGATGATCCAAAAGATTTCCTTCTAAGCATCTAACACTGACTGAGGTCACTGAAGACCACACTGGCAGGAATTCCAGGGACTGATGACATCTCCTTCCCTTGTACTCACGTTTGAGAGAGTAGGTCTGATTCCGTTACTGCAGGCCCCCATGAGGTCTGATACGGTTTGGCTCTGTGTCCCCACGCAAATCTCATCTCTAATTGTTATCCCCCTGTGTCGAGGGAGGGACCTGGTGGGAAGTGCTTGCATCATGGGGACGGTTTCCCCTGTGCTGTTCTCCTGATACTGAATTCTCCCGAGAGCTGATGGTTTTGAAAGTGTAGCAGTTCCCCCTTCACTTGCGTGCTTGCTTGTTCTCTCTTGCCACCTTGTGAAGAAGGTACCTGCTTCCCCTTTGCCTTCCGCCCTGATTGTAACTTTCTTGAGGCCTCCCCAGCCACACAGAACTGAGTCAATTAAACCTCTTGTTTGTAAATTACGCAGTCTCTGTATCTTTATAGCAGTGTGAGAACTAGGTCACTGCAAGAGATGTCCAAGTTAGTGCTTTTTCACATTAATATTTTGCCCACTAGGGCTCTTGTAAAAGAAGCCAAAAACAGTTTGAGTGGCTTTTATGTCACAGGGAGACTAACCCTGGGACAATAAGGACCTCTAGCCTCTAAGTCCAAATGGGTACAAAGGGGTCTTGGGAGATGTGGAGTGACCCTGAGCAGCAGCCACACATCCTTAGCAAAGGTAGCACATGAAACCAGCAGGGAGGCTGGTGGGTGAGAACCAGTGCCACATCTAAGCCCTGTGAAAAGGCCTGGCAGCGTCAGGCTGGGGAGCAATGACGACAAAGCCAGAGGTGGGACACAGACTGGAAGAAGTGTTTTAAAACCACTGAATTTTTCAGAAAAATCCATCAGAAGTCACTTTAAAAGTTTTGATGGCTGTAATGAAAGAACTTTTGGGTCTCAGCACCATAATCTGAAATTTGAGGTTTTAGACTCAGCACTTTTTTGTTTTGTTTTGTTTGAGACGGAGTCGCTCTGTCCCCCAGGCTGGAGTGCAGTGGCACAATCTCGGCTCACTGCAAGCTTCGCCTCCCAGGTTCACGCCATTCTCCTGCCTCTGCCTCCCGAGTAGCTGGGACTACAGGCGCCCGCCACCACGCCCGGCTAATTTTTTCTATTTTTAGTAGAGACCGGGTTTCACCATGTTAGCCAGGATGGTCTCGATCTCCGGACCTCGTGATCTGCCCGCCTCGGCCTCCCAAAGTGCTGGGATTACAGGAGTGAGCCACCGCGCCCCGCCTAGACTCAGCACTTTTTAAAGAAGAGTGATTCATTACATTAACTGATACTACTTTGGAATGTGCAAAATCACCACTGCTTTAAAACTCGTAATTTTTTCTAAGTGTTTCACAAGCATTTGAAACAAGTCGCGTAAAGTGTCTTAATGTGTGTTACAGGAAAACCAACTAGCAAATTTCTTAGCACTAGGAGACTTAATTTTGGAGGTCAGGAATTTAGGAATAGCTAGATGAATTCAAGCAAAATGCATTTATTTATTTATTTGAAATATTTTCTTTTACTCTTCAGTCTAGCTTGCAAGCACTCCCAATTATTGACTTCTGTTCTTGAAAGAGCGGTTAATATTTCCTTCCCATCATATACTTTTTAATAAGACCAGCTAAACCTTGCCTGAGTGGTACAGTGAAGAGGCACTGGGATTGATCTAGGTTAAGTTCAACAACGACAAAATGGTTGAGGAAAAATGACTCAGATCACAAAAAAATTCTGATCTCCCAGTTAATGTTATTGCTCTCAATTAGCTTACAGAGACACCTTAAATGTCTCAAAAGATTCCGTCAGAAATCTGGTGGCTCTCAAGCATCCCCAAAGTGCTCCAAGGAGAGTAGTATTTCTCCAGGCAGCGAGAACGGGAAAGAAAAACATTACGGAGTATCGTTCTGAAGTCCAGCGTATGTTTTTGGACATGTGAGGAATTGCTTGCCCTCCATTCCGTTCAGGGAGGCCAGTTCCCCACTCCCGAGGTGCTGCTGCCCTTGAGGGAGTTCTCGGCTCTCCTGGGCCTCCCGGGAGGAGTCCAGCCCCAGCACCCGGCACAAGTGTGAGTGCCTGGACTTCTCGGAGAAGTTCCTATCCCCAGGAGTGATTTGCAGAACCAGAGACTCCCTTTTCAGGCTTGGGCAAAGCAGACGCCTCCTGCTCCGCATCGGCTCACACGCGGCCGGGCCCACGAGCCTCCTCCAACCGCCGCCCCGGGCCTCGGGGCTGCCGCTCCCCTCAGCGTCGGCTCTGCCCCCAGAAGCGAAGGCCGCCCTGCGCCCGCTCCCAGCCTTTCCCTGCCCTCTGGCCGGTCCTCCTCCCGCGGCCGTCCCGGGACATGTGCCCAGACCCCTGGGGCCACGATCACGCTCCAGCCGCCCAAGTCACCGCCCCTCCCCTCCCTTCCAGCGTTCCCGCCCGGGCGGTGTATGGTGGCTCCGGTGTATGGTGGTTCCAGTGTATGCTGGTCCCGCCCGAGCGGTGTATGGTGGTTCCCGCACGCACAGCCGCAGGGGTTTCCTCTCCTAGACTCGAGGCGGTGGCGCACCTGCACCCTCTAAAACTCCGCCGTCGGCCCTCGCGGTCTAGCGGGAAGCGCGGAGGGCGGAGCGAGGCGATGGGAGAGCCGAGCTGGGGTGCGTGCGAGCGGGCGCCAGGAAAACGCGTGGCCGCCCTAGGGGCTGGGCCTTTCTTTAAACAGTGGGAGGCCCACGAAGCGTATGAAGCCCGAGGCTCCCCTTTTTGTTTTAGTTCGCTCTCTTCTGGTAAGAGAATAAGGGTCGGGCAAGAATGGAGAGGGGACAGAAAAGGAAGGCAGGGCAACTGAAGAGGCAGAGTCGACGCAGAAGGTGAAGGGGGCCTGGACCAGGGCAGGGCAGTGAGGAGGAAGAGTGGAGAGGAGAGATCCAGGAGGTGGAGCGGTCAAAACTGACGTGGGCCGAGACCCGTCTAAAATCGTAGGATGTCCCACAAGGACACTGGCCTTGACCTGTCTTTGCTGCTTTTCTCCGCCAGAGGCCCCCAAGGCAACGGTCCAGGGACCTTGCAGCTTGCCTGGGAGATACACGTGCCCACCGCAAAGACTGAGCCCCTGCTTCACAACTTTAAAACCCAGCTCAAAAGTCACGCACTGTCCTCTCAGACACCTCCCCTGCTATCCAAGTCTCAAAGGCCCTCCCTATGCTCACTTTGGCTCCGGCCCTTACACATCCCATGGTGGTTTGTTCTCATTCATTTTCTTGGTTATTCAGAGCTGAATCTCCAACAACATGCTATTGTCTAGTACATGAAACAGTTAACAGGAAGTTTCCAGAATCAATGAGTACTTTTGAAAACTGGGGTGACTCTCGGTCACTCTAGGAATTTATTATCACTAAAAAGAATGATGATGTTTGATGCAAAGACCCAAACTAAAAGGAACTAGAGAGCTGCCCAGAGTCGTCATCTGCCATCCCCCTCCACTTCCACAATCCATCCTGTCCCAGGCTTGGAAGGTCTTTCAAAAGAGGCAAAACATCAAGCAAAGAGTAATTACTACCCTTGCCCTCACCCAACCCCAGCTTGCAGTCATTATGGACTAATCTTAAAAAAAGAAAAAGTCAAGCTGCTTGATGTTAAAGGTCTCCCATCTTCCACCAGGCTGCAGACTGAATAAGCCAAGAAAGCACAAATCAAGCCCAAACTGAATGTAAAAAGGATGCCCAGTGGCAATGTTGATACATTTTTTCTACAAGTTCTGGGTAATAAAATAAGACACAAAAAAGATAACTACTGAATTTACAAGGTGAAAATACCAGCAATCCCTACTAATAAAAAAGGATCCCACTTACAGCAACAACAAACCTACCTAGGAACAATAAAAAATATGAGAACTCCATTAAATGAAAACCGCACTTACAATTTGAAAGGAGAAAAAAGGAATGTAAATTCTTCCCAATTTTACTTAAATTATGAATAAATTCCCAGAGGGAGTTGGTGTCTGGAGGAGGCTTGAATAAATTTTATGCTGAAGTTGACTTAGGATAGTAAGAATAGCTTGTATATTTTCAAACATGGAAAGTGGGCATTTGCTTTTCATTAAAATTCACAGGCCGGGCGCGGTGGCTCACACCTGTAATCCCAGCACTTTGGGAGGCTGAGGCAGGCGGATCACGAGGTCAGGAGTTCAAGACCAACCTGACCAACATGGTGAAACCTCATCTCTACTAAAAATACAAGTCAGGTGTGGTGGCACGCGCCTGTAATCCCAGCTACTCAGGAGGCTGAGGCAGAATTGCTTGAACCCGGGAGGCAGAGGTTGCAGCGAGCCAAGATCGTGCCACTGCACTCCAGCTTGGGCGATACAGCGAGACTCCATCTCAAAAAAAAAAAGAGAAATTCACATTAGCCAGTAATGAAAATGGCAAGGTACTAGAGCAAGAGTAGACACCAGTAGTACTGTATTTAGTCACTAATTTTATACTATAATTGCCTAGTATTCACCAGTGTAACAGAATACCCATCTCAGGAACAGATTCTTTTTTTTCTTTTTTTTTTTTTGAGACGGAGTCTTGCTCTGTCGCCCAGGCTGGAGTGCAGTGGCGCGATCTCGGCTCACTGCAAGCTCCGCCTCCCAGGTTCACGCCATTTTCCTGTCTCAGCCTCCTGAGTAGCTGGGACTACAGGCGCCTGCCACTGCGCCCAGCTAATTTTTTGTATTTTTAGTAGAAACGGGGTTTCACTATGTTAGCCAAGATGGTCTCGATCTCCTGACCTTGTGATCTGCCCGCCTCGGCCTCCCAAAGTGCTGGGATTACAGGCGTGAGCCACCGCGCCCGGCCAGAAACAGATTCTTGAAGATAATATATGAGAAAGGAAACACTGAAAGCCAATAAGAACTAATTATCCAAACAAAGCTTGTTATTTGCAAATATCAACTCACCTGACACCTTATATTAAATAGGGAACAACCATAAAGATACCATTCTTTTGGTTACAAAATTAGCAAAAACTAAGAGCTTAACAATATTCAATGTTGGGATTGGTGCACTGGGAGAAGTACTTTCAAAATAATGGCAGGAATGTGAAAGCAATTTAACAGTGTGTATCGAAGTTTTTTCAAAAGTTCATTCTATTTGACCTGGTAGTTCAACTGATACGTTACATCCCCTGGTGGAGTATTAAAAAACCATCAAATGTGAGGTTAAGATATTTTAACGACCTAAGGGAAACTCTCAGAAATAGTGCAGTATGATGGTTAAAAGCCTGAGCTTTGGCATTAAATAGAATTTAAGTCTCATCTCTGCTGTTTACTAGTTTATGTGACCTTTGTCGAGTTACTTAATCTCTCTAAATCTGTTTCCTTATGTATTTGAAAAGGGAAGTCATTATTATGAAGACTAACATATATATACGATCCTATATACTCAATAAATGCCAACTTATTAGTAACAAACCATAAAATATGTTAAGGCAGTAAGAGATAAAGTTTTATTTACAATGTAATCTGCCTATTTAAAAAATATATGGTATACACCAAAGTGTTGAGGATATCATTAGTCAATAGAATTGAGTGCTTTTTATCTTTTTTTATATATTCCCTATAATCAGCATGTTACTTTCACAGTAAGAGGAAAACAAACACTAAATGGGTAGTAACAGAGTTAAGAAAGCAGAGTGTGTTTTACCATTAAATTGAAAACCTAATTTATCCTTATCTTAAAGCTAACTAGAACTAGTCAGCACAGTTTCTTTGTTATATACTATGATTACAAACTAATGCTTTTCTCAAAGGCATTCCACCTTAGATAATCTGGGACAATACTTCATTATTCAGATCCTTGTGTAAAATTTAAAAAAATGAATTTATGAAACACAAATTTAAATAAATTCAAAGAAACACAAGTGTATTATTTTCAAACTGTAAATTTTATAACCTTTATATAAATGGGCACTGATATACAAAATAATGTCAGTTGCTAAAACATGACAATTCACAGCTGGCCTACATCATATAATGGCAGAAATCTTTAAACACAAAATCTAATGATTAGAACCAGAAGTTGAAGGCCCACTGAAGGAGTCCTTAATATTATGAGGCCTAGGTTTCAAAAAGCTACCAATTCTAGAATGGATTTTACTCTGGAACTGTTTCCTGACTATTTCTTGTTGCATCTCTTTCAGTGTGAAGTGGAATCTCTGAAACTCAGGTGTGGCATCAACAAAGTCAAGAAGGTAGTCCAAACTCTCTCTTACAGCAGATAATTTAAATTCAGCAGTCTGCTTCTCAGCTTCTCCTCCTTTTTGAACAACTTCCTTTGTTATTCCACCTTTGGTTTTTAGGAGACAACCCTTTTCTTCATCTCCATTTAACCACACCCTATCATCATCCAACTTAGTTTCCAACTCCCCACATCTTTCAAGAATTTCTCTAAAATCCCCATCTTCTAAGCCTTGAAAATCATATTCAGGTTCCTTTTTGTAAAGAAGATTTTCCCATGCATTTGCTATGGTTATTTGTTTTACTTCATCCCAACTTTTTGCCCAGTTAAAAACTGCACTTTTTATATTGTAGATTTTAATTTTGGAAACTCCTTTATCTCCTTTCTCTTGCTCATCATCACTTTCTTCAAATATTACAAGACTCTCTTCAAGTTGCTTCCATCTATACAGCCGTTTGCAGCTCAAGATCACACCTTGATTCATTGGTTGAATCAAGGTTGAAGTGTTATGGGGAAAGAACATACATTTTATTCGACCATCCTCACTGCTTAGGGATTCAGAGGAAGGATGAGCCGGGCAACTGTCCAGAAGTAACAATGCCCTGACGTCCTCTTCATGAAATCTTAGAACATTAAGTTGAAAATATCGGACCTCAGGAACAAAGTTTTGAAAAAACCATTCTGAAAACAATTCTCTGGTGAACCAAACATCTTTACTTGGTTTATATATCACAGGCAATGTACTTGTGTCCTCTTTCACGCTTTTGGGCAGTTTTGATTTTCCAATAATGATTGACTTTAATTTATGAGTTCCATCTGCATTTGCACATAAAAGGGCAGACAACCTTTCTTTGTTTATTTTCTTCCCTGGTAGGCAGATATCTTTCCTACTTGCCGGAGAATTTTCTGGCATTGACTTCCAAAAGAGGTCTGTTTCATCCCCACTGTATAGCTGAGCTAGACACAGTTTCTCCTCTTTGATTATCATGGACAGTTTTTGTCGAAATGGCTCAACATTTTCAGAAACTGAACTTAGGACTTGTTCCCCACATCCTTTTCGGTTCCCAATTGCATGCCGATTTCGAAATCTAAAAAGCCAACCAGTGCTAGCTTTGAAATCTGTTCGCCCAAAACACCGTGCAAATCTCTCTGCAGCAGCCTGAAGCTCCACGCCTCTTACCGGAACACCGGCTGAGCGTTTCTGTTGGTACCACATGTAGACCGCATCATCTACATCACCATATTTGGCTCCGGTTGTCCTCTTTCTCTTCTCAGCCCCTACTAATGGCATGTCCTGCTTCAGTACAAAGTCCAGAATTAACTTCTTATTTTTTTTAATGTCATAAAATGTTGACTTACTGATTCCAAATTCATCCATTACACTTTTAAGTGATCGTCCAGCTTCAATTCTACTTAGAACCTTCATTTTCTCCTCCAAATTCAGTGTTGTATATTTCCCTCTCTTATTCATACTGAATTTAACTCTGAACTACCAACAGGAGAAAACAAAGGGAAAAGCCTTAATGAATTGGCAAAAAGAAACCCCACATTTTTTAAACAAAACTTAGCTCAAAGCCCCAGAAGGCATGGGCATTGTATTGGAGGATAATGGACTGAAGGGGATAACCATGACTGAAGAGCTAGTCTAGAGGTGGAGGTCTTATGCACTCAGGAAGCTGCCAGTTGCAAAGTCCTGTCTGGCTCTTGCTCCTGCAAGCCATGAGTGATCATTTTTCGGAATGCCTCCTACCTCTCCTCTCTTTTGACAGATACAACAGCCTCGGTCAGGAATGACAGGAATACCTGCATACCTTCCCTAACTCAATACCGGAAAAGGGACAATATGAAGAGAGGAGGGATGGAGCAAGATGTGCCCACAAGACAGGTGTGATAAGTTTCCATAAAAACTAATGCTTGAGAAGAAGGGAGCGTGAAAGACTCAAAGGCAATGACAGAGTAATCTTGTGTGTAGCAGAGATGCAATGTGACTTTTCCCCTTCCAAAAAGACCTGATTTTACCTCACTGCCAGAAAAGAGAATGATGCTCAAATTGCTTTGTACATAGTGTTCACTGGGCAGCAGTTCATCTACCTGGATAAGGGCTCCGAGCTACAAGGACCCTGACATTGGGATGTATGGAGAGTTGGCATTCAGGAACAGTTGTACCGAATCTTGAAGTGAAGAAGAAGGTAGTTTCTGTTGTACATATGAATGAAATCCAACTTTTATTGCATTCAATATAGTATTGCCAAGCACTGTGCTTTAACTTGAATGTCTCTTGTGTTTGCCAAGGTAATATGTAAGTATGTAAATAATTTGTCAGTGGCACTTTACCATTCTCAGATCTTCTTTCTTGGGAACATCTGATTTATTCTCAAGTGCTATTTTTCACTGAAACTGTTCTCTATTTGAGATATTATCAAGTTTCAGAATCACAGCAATTCTTAGAGATGAGCCCAAAAGTTTTACAAATATTTCACCATAGTTAAAAAATTTTAAACATCTGTCCTTTCATTTGTTTTCCTAAATTTACATTATAAGTAACATACTTTTTATATTTGAGACTTTGATTTCTCTTCAGTGTTTATTTTACTTAATTTGAACCAAGACTCAACTTTTCCACAGAAGAAATCTAAAAGGTTTCTCTGCTGCTGTTTCCGATCAATTGTTTCTCATAAATCCTACTGGCAAACTCTTCTGTCCCTCTAGGCCCTCAGATACTCTTTTCGGGTCCTCCTGGTGCTCCCCAAAGCCATTCCAGGTCCTTAGAAATGTCTTAGTCTAGATTAATTTCCTGGTTCTCAGTCCAGATACACAACCTCATGGGAAGAAACAAAAACTGCCACTTTTATCCATTCCAGGTGCTAAGAAGAAAGAAAAGTATGTCAGAGAAATAAGGGAAATGGCTGGTATCTCAGTTATTCTTCCTCTTCTTTAGGGCAGAATCTGACTGGCCCATTCATTCCTCAACTACATAGAATTCTTTTTTTTTTTTTTTTTTTGAGACAGAGTCTTGCTCTGTCACCCAGGCTGGAGTGCGATGCCGCCATCTCGGCTCATTGCAACCTCCGCCTCCCAGGTTCAAGCAATTCTCCTGCCTCAGCTTCCTGAGTAGCTGGGACTACAGGTGTGTGCCACCACACCTGGCTAATTTTTGTATTTTTTTGGTAAAGAGGATTTCACTATGTTGGCCAGGCTGGTCTTGAACTCCTGAACTCGTGATCCGCCCGCCTCAGCCTCCCAAAGTGCTGGGATTACAGGCGTGAGCCACCACACCTGGCCCATAGAATTCTCTTAGGTCTCTCATCTAAAAACCCAGAAGAGTCAGACCACTGGTTTTCCTGTAACATTCATTGCAAGAAATGCCAACTATGAGTTATGGAACATGGAGAAGATTACAAGAAAATATGGTATTAATTAGGGTGTGGAGCCAATGGCAGGCTATGATCAAGCAACTTTCTAAATGAGGCAACTATGATTAAGGCAGTTAGTAAGTGATAACTCAGAGATAAATCTTGGTTTATCTCTTTCACTTATAAATGGAAAAATAAAAAAGTATTTGCTAGCCAATAGCAGCACCATTAACTCAAGCCAGTCACCTAGCAAAAATATTCAGGCCACTATGACAGTTGTGTAGGTGTCTCAGAATTAATGTATTTGCTTTCAATGCTTCTCAGCTGTGCCGTCTTTTTTTTTTTTTTGAGATGGGGTCTGGTTCTGTCGCCCAGGCTGGACTGCAGTGGCACAATCTCAGCTCACTGCAACCTCTGCCTCCAGGGTTCAAGCCATTCTCGTGCCTCAGCCTCCCAAGTAGCTGGGATTACAGGCACGCACCACCATGCCCCGCTAATTTTTATATTTTTAGTAGAGACAAGGTTTTGCCATGTTGGCCAGGCTGGTCTCGAACTCCTGACCTCAAGTGATCCACCCACCTAGGCCTCCCAAAGTGCTGGGATTACAGGTGTAAGCCACTGCGCCCAGCCACAGTCATCATTTCTAAAACAGTGCCCAAGCAAGGGGAGGTGAAACCAAAAGGAAAGGCTCAAGGAACGTTTGTGGGCTTCAAAGGATAAGCCACTATGGCAGCAAACCTCACACAATGAAAATCATCGGTGCCTCTTATTCACTATTCACAAGTTGTGCCTTGCTGCCTCTTTTTCCCATGAATCCCTTTCCCTTTAACCAACTTCCTATGTTATGAATCAGGCCTGTCAATGATATCCAAGGGCACTGCTTAGCACTGCTAGCAGAACTTCACTTATTCAACTTAATAAATTCTAATTATATATTCAGCATTGGGCCAGGTGATGAGAATCTTAATGCTGATGGCGTTACTGTCCACTGGTTCTGATAAACTGAGAACAATATTTACTTCTGAAGAAATGAAGTCCCAACCTGGCTGAGATTTTAAGGAAATGAACCTACTTAGACACAAATTCAAGTGACTTAGGCAGATGCTCATTATTAAATCTGTTTATCTTTCTCTCTCACTTAAAAAGGATCAAGATCTATGCCTAAGAGGAGTTACATACCATCCCATCCAAAAGCAAAAATAGCATAATGGCCTGGTAATGGCCTCTCATCTTCATTCTCACCTTAAACTTACCTTAGATGAACTGCCATAGAAAGCAGCTCAGTCAAAAACGCTCAAATGGTGCTCCAGGATTTACTTTTTTGTTTTTTTGAGACGGAGTCTCGCTGTGTCGCCCAGGCTGGAATGCAGTGGCGTGAACTCGGCTCACTGCAAGCTCCGCCTCCTGGGTTCACGCCATTCTCCTGCCTCAGCCTCCCGAGTAGCTGGGACTACAGGCGCCCACCACCACGCCCGGCTAATTTTTTTTTGTATTTTTTAGTAGAGACGGGGTTTCACCATGTTAGCCAGGATGGTCTCGACCTCCTGACCTCATGATCCGCCCGCCTCGGCCTCCCAAAGTGCTGGGATTACAGGCGTAAGCCACCGCGCCCGGCCAGGATTTACTTTCTTAAATGCACTCTTTTCATTCCCATTCAAAGGACTCCAGTATAAGTGCCACATAAACTCGTTTTCTAACTTTTAAAACTCTTCCTCTAAATGCAGCCCAACTCAGTAAAAACGTACCTAAGATCTCACAGTCTAATGTTTACTGCTTTTAAAGCCTTTACTTCTACCCTTCCCTCTGCCTGGAATGTGTCTCCATTCCCTGCTGTGGACAAAATCCCTCAAGGTCTTTTATAATTTCCCCCAACCCCAAATCAACTTGGATTTTCTTGGAGTTCTCACAGCATTCAGTTTATGTCCTATTCTTACCTTGTGTTACTGATATTCACGAAATTGCTCAGTCCTTTCAAGAGATTGCTTAAGGTCAAAGACTTCTTACTCAACTCTGCAATACTGGCTACACATAGCTGACTTAATTAATAAGTCCCTTGACTGGTATAGGCTGACGTTACAAAAACTGGTAATTCGGAAACCACTCATACTGGACTTATTAAATAATCCCTCAACTGGTACAGACTGACATTACAAAAACGGATTAATTCAGAGATCACCGAACACCCAAAACACTCAGATTCTTATAACTACGATTCAGTAAATACGTGTGGAATGCCTATCTTACCAGGTGACTATGTTAGGCGCTGCATGAGATATAACATGAAAACAAGGTTCCCATTTTCCAGGGAAGAATACCGGAGTGGAAAACGCAGAGGATACCACAACAGGAGAGCTATTTCCGATTAGCAGCCGCCACTGCTGAGCTATGTGACCCTGAGCAAGTCACTTCTTAGGTCTCCGTTTCTCTGTCAAGGAGAGATAGAAAAAGAACCTATTTCACAGGTTCAAACCTACCTCAAGAAAAAATAGTTGTGGGGAATGCGTCACGAGACCTAGAAAACGGTACAAAACCCTCGCGGGGCCGTTGTTTCTGACCTAGAGAGTGGCCCGACCCGGATAAAATGCCTCTTCCTCAAGGAGGCGGCGACGAGCCCAGCAACAGCTCGAGCACGGCCGGCCTGGCCGCGGGAAGCCCGAGGACGCGGCGCGCGCAGCTGGGCGGCGACCCTTACCCGGCGAGGCTCCCGGGACCAAACGCCGCCCGACAGCCACGCAGAACAGACGTGGCAGTGCGACGCCTCCCCAACTGGGGACACGAGACAGCGACAGCCACGCGGTAAGCCGGTACAATGCCCTCTAGGCTTCGGCGGGTCTGGATACGCGGTGGCATTAACCCTTCCCTACCGCCGGGGCAGACGGCAGTTTCTCTGGCGAGGAAGTAGGCCGGGCTCAGGCGCCTTAGCCAGAGGGCGGGCCTGCGCGCACCCTCGGAAAGCGTCACTTCCACTTCCGGCCGGCGCTCGGGCTCTGCACCTGGACAGGGCAGCGGTAGGCCAGCGGTTGCGCTCCTCAGATTGGCGGCCTTCCGGGCGGTGGCTTGCGTTTGAGCCTCAGAAAGCGAGGAGCGGCCTCCACGGAAGCCAAGCTGGCCGAGGTAACCGAGAAGCGGCTTCCCCTATGGCTTCGACCCTGGAGCCGCTGGAGCGGCGGCGGCCGCAGGGAGGCAGCCATTTTCCGTAGGCGGTGGCCGCGGCGCTTCCGGGCCGCGCGGCTGGAGCCTGAGGCGGGGCCACCGTCGGGCAGGAGAAACCATTCTCTCCCCGCTTTTCGCAGCTGTATCCCAGAGGCGCGGCTGAAGCTCTCTGGGACACTGCCCGGTTGCCCAGTGCCCACGGGCACGTCTGTCGCAGACACAGGCTGTGGCGAATCCGAGTGCTGGCGGGCAGCAGTGCCTGCAGCTGCGCCCGCAGACCCTTTCCCGCCTCCGCCGGCATTTCCGTGTCCGGCCGATGTCATGCGGTCGGTTGAGCCTCAGGGCTCGCAGCTTTTACTGATGCAGAAACATAGGAAGTGTCTCTTTGCTTCTGGAACCGGGGTGGGCAGCAAGGAGCTGGCCACTTCTTTGAATACCGGTGGCATCCTGGGCAGAATTTCGGTGCCGTTTCTGCTGGCTCACTTCAGGAAAAGTGAGGCTCACGGCTCTCCTCAGCCCCCCTTAGAAGTCTAAATGACCGTTGGAGAAATACAAAGTCAGCAGAAAGTTTCACTTTCATCATCACCAACTCCTGTTGGAGTTGATATTTCATAAACATCAGCGACAGAAAGAAAATACGACTTGATATTTTGTAAATAAAATATCCTTTTTTACAAGTTGATATTTTGTAAACACAGGTCAACTGTAATTTTCTCCAGATGAAGTAAGCACACTTAAAAATTCATATAGGCCTGGCGCGGTGTTTGACGCCTGTAATCCCAGCACTTTGGGAGGCCAAGATGGGTGGATCACGAGGTCAGGAGTTCGAGACCACCCTGGCCAAGATGGTGAAACCCTGTCTCTACTAAAAACACAAAAATTAGCCTGGCGTGGTGGCACGCGCCTGTAATCCCAGCTAGTCGGGAGGCTGAGGCAGGAGAATGGCTTGAACCGGGGAGGTGGAAGTTGCAGTGAGCTGAGATCACGCCACTGCACTCCAGCCTGGGTGACAGGGTGAGACTCCATCTTAAAAAAAAAAAATTCGTATAAATCATCTGCATGGCACCCTTTATGTGTCTTGCAAAGAAGAATGATGAGCATCTTGTTGCTTACTTGGGAGACATTGTCTGAAAATAGGCTACTTTTTTACCTTCTGTAGTACCCCCTCACCCCACTTTATCTGGGTTTCACTTACCTGCTGTCAACTGCCATCCAAAAAATATTAAATGGAAAACTCTAGAAATAAACAGTTCATAAGTTTTAAATAACTTTTTTTTTTTTTTTTTGGAGATGGAATCTCGCTTTGCTGCCCTGGCTGGAGTGACCTGGCACGGTCTGAGGTCACTGCAGCCTCCGCCTCCCGGGTTCAAACAATTTTCCTGCCTCAGCCTCCTGGGTAGCTGGGACTACAGGCGCGCACTACCACACCTGGCTAATTTTTGTGTTTACGGTAGAGAAGGTTTCACCATGTTGGCCAGGCTGGTCTTGAAGTCCTGGTCTCAGGTGATCCACCCACGTCAGGACTCCCAAAGTGCTGGGATTACAGGCATGAGCCACGGCGCCCCGCCAGTTTTAAATAACTCTTACTACAGTATTTTATTGTTAATCTCTTATTGTACCTAATTTATAAATTAAACTATCATAGTTATGTATACATAGAGAAAATAGTATAATGCAGTTAGATGCTGTTGGGGGTTTTAGGTATTCACAGAATGTACTGGAACTTACCCCCCTTGGAGAAGGGATACTACTGTATTTTGATCTCACCATCTCAGCTCTTTTGCCAGTATTCCTACAATGGAAAATCTAAAATGTTGTTTTTTAAGGTGCCTTTATTTTTAGTTTTTAAATTAGAGACAAAGTCTTGCTCTAACTCCCAGGCTGGAGTGCAGTGATGAGGTCATGGCTCACTGCAACCTTGAATTCCTGGGCTCAAGCGACTCTCCCACCTCAGCCTCCTGAACTAGAACTACTGGTGTGCTCTACCATCCTGGCTATTTTTTTTTTTTTTTTTCAAATTTTGTGTTTTGTAGAGACGGGGTCTCGCTATGTTGCTCAGGCTGGTCTGAAACTCCTGGCTCAAGTGATCCTCCCACCTCGGTCTCCAAAAGTGCTGGGAATACAGGCATGAGCCACTGCACCTGGCCTAAAATATTTTTAAAGTGAAGGCTTCCATCTTCACAAGAGGATGAAGGGTCATAAAACTTGTACTCCCCTTACTAGAGACAGACTGGGATGATCTGTTGAAATTTAAGAGAATCTCAGAATGTTTTCCTAATCTTATTTTCTCCTATTCTGTTCTTATGGGGAAGATGGGATAGGAGGCACACCAGTTAAATCCTTGGAAAATCCCAAAATACCTTTCAGCCAGTGGGTGCCAATTTTCTTACCCACCAATCTTTCCTAAATTGTTTTCTTTTTTATAAAAAAGACATTTGTCCGCTGACATTTGTGTTTTTTGTGCTGTGCTTCAGCTGAATAATAGAAAAGGACAAAAACAAAGGGCCTGCTAGTTGATTTTGGAGGGAAGACTGGACACCTTTTCTGTTATTTTTTCTCTCATAAGTCGCAGGTGATGAGGTTCATGTGAGTTTCTTATTGATACATACTTTTTTTTTTCTTGTCCTCAGTGCTTTTAGGAAGAAGATCCTTTTATTGCTTTTGTACAAGACCAGACGGGATCTCATTTGTCAAACGTGGTACCAATTGGGTGTCTTAACACAGAAGCAGAACTTCCTAGAGCAGAATGATGATGGTAGATCTGAAAGTGGCTGCGTACTTGGACCCTCAGATCAGGGCTTTGTGGGAGACCAAGGGGCCTGCAAGAGAGAGCTCCGGTCAGAGTAAAAAATCTCCTCAAATGGACAGTCTCGATCCTAAGAGCTCTTGCTGGCACTTCCGGAACTTCACCTATGATGAAGCAGGTGGACCCCGTGAGGCTGTCAGCAAACTTCAAGAATTATGTCATCTATGGCTGAAGCCAGAGATCCACTCAAAAGAGCAGATACTGGAACTGCTGGTGCTGGAGCAGTTCCTGACTATTCTGCCCAGGAAGACGCAGACCCAGATGCAGAAGCACCATCCGCAGAGCATTGAGGAGGCTGTGGCTCTGGTAGAACACTTGCAGAGGGAATCTGGTCAAACATGGAATGGGGTGAGAAGAAAGATTCCTGACATGTACAGTGAAATAGGATGCAGGTGGATATAGTAGAGATGGTGGCAGTTAGTTGAGAAATTAGATGGATTAGGTCTTTTTTTTTTTTTTTAAGGACAGTTAAGGTGGGACTTGAAACTACAGGCCCACAGAAAAGTTCACAGGTTTCAGAGATTGTGGTAGATACTTCCCTGGCCTTAGAGAAAGAGAGTTGCTTTTGCCCTCTTTGGAGCCAGGGTGAATTGAGGGTGATGGGCCTAGTCTTGCTTGGCCAAGGAGACAGGACTTAAGTACTTAGAAACAGAATAAAAGGTAATAAAGAGTCAGGGAGGCTGGATGCAGTGGCTCACATCTGTAATCCCAGCACTTTGGGAGGCTGAGGCAGGTGGATCACCTGAGGTCAGGAGTTCAAGACCAGCCTGGACAGCATGGTGGAACCCTCTCTCTACAAAAATAAACAAATTAGGTGGGCATGATGACGGGTGCCTGTAATCCCAGCTATCCTTGAGGCTGAGGAGGGAGAATCATTTGAACCTGGGAGGTTGCAGTGAGCCAAGATCGCACCATTGCACTCCAGCCTGGGCAACACAGCAAGACTCCATCTCACAAAAAAAACACAAAAACGAGGGGCCGGGTGCAGTGACTCACACCTGTAATTCTAGCCCTTTGAGAGGCCAAGGCAGATGGATCCCCTGAGCCCAGCCTGGGCAACATGGTGAAACCCCGTCTCTATAAAAAACATGAAAATTAGCCAGGCATGGTGGCACACACCTGTGGTCCCAGTTACTTGGGAGGCTGAGTCAGGAGAATCACCTGAGCCCAGGAGGTGGAGGTTGCAGTGAGCTGAGATCGCACCATTGCACTCCCTTGGGTGACAGAGTGAGACCCTGTCTAAAAAAAAAAAAAAAAAAAAGGCAGATCCACAAGGAGAACACAGGAAAACAAGGACATTTAAAGAAAAGGAGAAATTGGCCAGGTTCGGTGGCTCATGCCTATATTTCGAACACTTTAGGGGGTCGCGGTGGGAGGACTGCTTGAGACCAGCCTGGGGAACATAGTGTGACCTTGTTGCTATGAAAAAAAAAAAAGAAAATAAGCCAGGCTGATGGCACATGCCTGTAGTCCCAGCTTCACAAGAGGTTGAGGTGAGAGAATTGCTTGACCCAGAAGTTTGAGGCTACAGTGAGTTATTATTGCAGCATTGTACTCTGGCCTGGGCAACAGAGTGAGACCTTGTCTCTTAAAAAAAAAAAATGTTTTAGGCCAGGCGTGGTGGCTCACATCTGTAATCTCAGCACTTTGGGAGGCTAAGGCAGGTGGTTCACAAGGTCAGGAGTTCGAAACCAGCCTGACCAACATGCTGAAACCCTGTCTCTACTAAAAATACATAAACTAGCTGGGCATGGTGGCCTGGTGCCTGTAATCCCAGCTACTCAGAAGGCTGAGGCAGGAGAATGGCTTCAACTCGGGAGGCAGAGGTTGCAGTGAGCTGAGATTGCACCACTGCACTCCAGCCAGGGCAACTGAGCGAGACTCCATGTAAAAAAAAAAAAGATGTTTTTAAAAATTAGGAAAAATCCAGCCTGGGCAACATGGTGAAGCTCCGTCTCTACAAAAAATAGAAAAATCAGCTGGGCATGGTGGCATGTGCCTGTAGTCCCAGCTACTCGGGAGGCTGAGGTGGGAGGATCACCTGAGCCTGGGGAGGATGAGACTGCAGTGAGCCATGATTGTACCACTGTACCCCAGCCTGGGTGACAGAGTGAGACCCCTGTCTCAAAACAAAACAAAAAAAACAACTAGGGGAAGACTGCAAAAGAAAACATAGAAAAAAGGGAAACAAAGATTTGGAAAAAAGAAAAATCCCAACAGAATAGCCAAGGACAAGAAATGCACTGATGGGTAATGTCCTCCCTATAGTAGATGAAAGTCTCTACTGCCTTCCCTTAGTGCTTGTTCTTTGGCTCTGCTGACAAGTTGGGAGCCAGGGTATGAACTTGGTGGGTGGCGACACATCTGCTGACCTCGGGTCTGCTGGGAAGAATACAGGGCAGGACCTATGTCTGGTGTCAGAATCATCTGGAGGTAGGTTGGAGCCACTCTTTCCCCTTTTTTCTCCATTCTGTCCCCATTCTCTGAAAACCTTCGCTGGCTATAGGGATAATCAGACTGACAGGAAAACTTTTAAATTTATTTCTTTGAATTTTAGAGAAAACTAGAAGATAGAAAACCACAACTGTGGGATTGAAGTCAACAGAAAAGGCCTGACAAGACAGTTATTAGAATGAGTGGCCTGCCTGGCTGGGCACAATGGCTCACACCTATAATCCCAGCACTTTGGGAGGCTGAGGTGGGCAGATAACCTGAGGTTGGGAGTTCGAGACCAGCTTGACCAACATGGAAAAACCCCGTCTCTACTAAAAATGCAAAAATTAGCCTGGCGTGGTGGTGCATACCTGTAATCCCAGCTACTCGGAAGGCTGAGGCAGGAGAATCACTTGAACCCAGGAGGCAGAGGTAGCAGTGAGCCGAGATTATGCCTTTGCAACCCAGCCTGGGCAACAAGAGCAAAACTCATCTCAAAAAAAAAAAAAAAAAAAATGAGTGGCCTGCCCAACCCTGCCGGTGGCCTGACCTAGACCGTATACAGAGGAGTAGAAGCTGCTGTGTTAAAGGGCTGGCAGGCACCAGAGTTTGTTTCCTTTCACCCTAGCTTTCTCATATTTGTGTATAGTCATTTGTGGAACATTGGTGGCCCAGTATCTCTTTAAGCCTTTTTTTGTCATTTTTTTTAGTGTCTTATACTACCCCCAATGTGGGCTGTACACCTGTTGCTCTGCTTCCACCCCCACAAACCAAAAGTAAGTTCTGTGGTAACAAGGATGGGAATTATTTCTAGGTTGCAGTCCATGAGCTGGGAAAGGAGGCAGTGCTCTTGGGAGAAACAGCAGAGGCCTCAAGTTTCGGGCTGAAGCCAACAGAGTCCCAACCAGTGGGCGTATCCCAAGATGAAGAATTTTGGAATACATACCAGGGTCTGCAAGAACAGCTCAGCAGGAATACTCATAAAGAGACTGAGCCTGTGTATGAGAGGGGTAAGGAGCTTCATGATAATTCCTTCTCCTGGGAGCTGTGATAATAGTTTATTCACCCAAAATGTCATGGGCATTTTTTGAATACCCTGCTTTGTGGATTTGTAAAACCAGCCTTGATAGCAACTATGATGTCCTTCCAGGCAGCAGTAGAAATGCCAACTGTGGATGAAAGTGGGAGTTGGCCTAGGGAACAGAAATATCTAAACCACAGAACTCTTGGTAATAACAGTGTGAACTCTGTTCCTTAGACTAGTGGAGAGGAAGGAAAGAAATGGAGTGGGAAGGCTTGGGGCCACTTCATCCTTGTAAAATACAGAAGGAATTGAGATCAGATGGGCTGTTAGTGGCAGAATGTGAAAACAATTGTGTACCAGGAAAAACATAATAAAAGACAAAAAACTTCATCTCCTACCATACAGTGGAGTCCCTGAGTACTTCATTTTAAGATATCTTTAATTTTTGCCTAACTCAGAAAAATATGAGAGGAAAAAGGGATTTCCCTTTTATTTCTCTGATGAAAACTGAGGAAACATTTAATTGGGGAACTAATTCTAGGGGCTGGTGGATATTTGATTCTTATTTATGAAGAGACTGCTTCAGGCATCATACACACCACACGTGTAAAGCTGTCCCATCTGTACTTAAAAAGTCAGGATCAGTGTTTTAGAAATGAGCTCAGGATGTTTATAGATAAAAGAGATTTCTTCTGGCTCTTTTCCCCCCACAGCTGTGCCTACACAACAGATTCTAGCTTTTCCTGAGCAAACAAACACCAAAGACTGGACAGTGACACCTGAGCACGTCTTGCCTGAGTCCCAGGTGAGCTGTGCTTTCCAGCTGTTTAGGGCTACCTTTCTCTGCTATGTATGATTCATACTGTCCAGGAGGGGTTCAGAGGTGTGTTAGTCCCAGGTGTTCTCTGGGCAACTGGGTACCTCCCAGGCTGTGGGCTGACGCCTTGGCTCCTTTTTTTCTGCCTTCTCACTTAAAAAAAATCATGTTCTGTTAATTCCTTTATCGCCTGGCCAATTCATAGCCAGGTGGCTAGGCTGCTTCTGTACAGTGGCAGGTTCTGAGCTGAAGTCCATTCTCTTCTTTAGAGCTTGTTGACATTTGAAGAAGTGGCCATGTATTTTTCCCAGGAAGAATGGGAGTTATTGGATCCCACTCAGAAGGCCCTCTACAATGATGTAATGCAGGAAAACTATGAAACTGTCATCTCTCTAGGTAAAGATTTTCCCTTCCCTTTATGTAGTTGAGTACTCTATTCTTGGCTTACTGAGAAGGAACCCCAGTGAGGGGTGTCTCACTGTTCCAGGAGCTGGTTGATTCTCATCTAGATGGTGTAGGGGAGGGTGTAGGTAGTGTATCCAGATCACCTGTGGAGCTTTTTCCAAATGTACATGCTGATTGCTTATCCTACATTGAGTTCTTTATCCTTTCTTTCTCTTTTCCACCAAACTTCCTCTTCTATGTCTTTCTTATCTCAGTAAGGGGCACACTCATTATCCAGTGGCTCAAGGCATACAAAGTAACAGTTTTCCTTTATTCTGATCTTGTCATCATACCCCACTGTTAATTCATTAGCAGGTTTTCTTAGCTTTACTTTGACATATCCTGACTGCAACAATGTCTCAACTTCTTGCACTGTTAGCATTCTGGTGTAAGCCAGTGTCATCTTGAACCAGGCATACATGAGTAGCTTTTTAACAGGTGCCCCTGCATCTCCTTGTGCCCTTCCACAGTCTGTTTTCTATACAGAAGCTAGATTGATCTTTTAAAAACCTAATCAGATCATGACATTTCCTTTCCTCAAAAGCATGTGGTCACTTACATTCAGAAAAAAAAGTCTGATATTACCAGGGCTCCAGGACACTCTACAGTCTGGTTCCTGCTCATCTGTCTGCCCTCATCTGCTACTGAAGCCCTTGCTCAGTCCTCACCAGCCACTTAGCTAGTCTCCTTGCTGTTAATTGAATTTGTCAAGTTCATTTTTACCCTCTTGTTTCATTTTATTTGGCACACTGGGCTTCCTGAGTACTTCATTTTCAAATTGAGTACATCTAAGTTTTGCTCAACTCAGAAAAATGTATATCATGCAAGGGGAAAAAACGCTATATATATGTATCTTTTTATTAACTTTCCTCATGAAAACTGAGGATAATCATCTGGGGAACCGGTTCTAGGGGCTGGTAGACACTTGGTTCTAATTTACAAAGAACCAAGTGGTTACCATACACATTCTTAAAAAGGTGTCCTATTTTTCCAGAAAGAATCAGGAACTTCTGTATTTTAGAAATGAGCTAAGGATGATCATAGAAACAAGAGAAATACCCTCTGGCTCTTTTCCACCCACAGTTGTGCCTGCTCAACAGATTTTAGTCTTTCCTGAGCAGACAAACACCAAAGACTGGACAGTGGCACCTGAGCTCCTCTTGCCTCAGTCCCAGTTGAGCTGTGCTTTCCAGCAGTGTAGGGCTACCTGAGCATGACCTTATCTGCCTTTCCCTGCTGCCCAAGACCCACACTGCCCAGCATGTGCCCTGAGGCATGTTAGCCCCAGAGGTTCTACCCTGGACAATTAGGCTTGGCCCAGAGGGAACTGGGTACCTCCTAGGCTGTTTGCTGATCCCTTGGCTCCTTTTCTTTTGCCTTCGCCCCTGCGGGCCCCCACCTTTTTTTTTCTTAAATCGTATTCTGTTAATTTCTTTAGCACCTGGCCTACCATGCAGTTCATCCCCAGTTAGGCTGCTTCTGCAGTGGCAAGTTCAGAGCTGAAGTCCATTCTCTTCTTTAGAGCTTGTTGACATTTGAAGAAGTGGCCATATATTTTTCTCAGGAAGAATTGGAGTTACTGGATTACACTCAGAAGGCCCTCTACAATGATGTAATGCAGGAAAACTGTAAGACTGTCATTTCTCTAGGTAAAGATTCTCCCTTCTTTTTGTGTAGAAGTTGAGCAATCTGTTCTCAGTTTACTGAGAATGAACCTCTGTGAGAGGGTCTCAGTGTTCCAGGAGGTGGTTGATTCTCAACTAGATAGTGTAGGGGAGGGTGTAGGTGGTATATCCAGATCACCTGGGGAGCTTTTCCAAATGAACGTGCTCATTCCTTGTCCTACATGGAGATCTTGATCCCTTCCCTTTCCCTTTCCCCAAACCTTCTGCATCATGTTTTTCCCATCTCAGTAAGGGGCATCAGCATTATCCAGTTGCTCAGGGCAAACAAAGTACTGTCATGTTTTTTGTTGTTTTTTTTTTTTTTGAGATGGAGCCTCGCTCTGTCGCCCCGGCTGGAGTGCAGTGGTGCGATCTCAGCTCAGTGCAAGCTCTGCCTCCCGGGTTCATGCCATTCTCCTGCATCAGCCTCCCAAGTAGCTGGGACTACAGGTGCCTGCCACCATGCCCAGCTAATTTTTTTGTATTTTTTTAGTAGAGACAGGGTTTCATCATGTTAACCAGGATGGTCTCCATCTCCTGACCTTGTGATCCGCCTGCCTTGGCCTCCCAAAGTGCTGGGATTATAGGCGTGAGCCACCGTGCCCAGCTAGTACTGTCATCTTTTACCCTGATCTTGCCATCATACCCCACTGTTAATTCATTAGCAAGTTTTCTTAGCTCTACTTTGACATATCCTGACTGCAACCATGTTTCAGCCCCTTGCACTGCCAGCATCCTGATCTAAGCCAGTGTCATCTTGAAGCAGATCAATGTCAGTAGCTTTCTAACAGGTCCCCCTGCCTTCGCTCTTGTCCTCCCACAGTCTGTTTTCTACACAGAACCCCAATTGATTTTTTGAAAACCTAATCAGATCGTTGCATTTCCTTGTTTCAGAAGCCTGTGGTTACTTCTTAACCATATTTGGAGAAAAATCTAAACTTCTTACCAAGGCCTCAGGACCCTCCATGGTCTGGCTCCTATGGAGTTCTTTGCACATGTGTCCTGCTACTGGTGCGTTTTTGTGCACTCAGTCCTTAGCCACACTGGTTGTCTTTCTGTTACTTGAACTCTCCAGGCTCATTTCTACTTTTCCTTTGCCTTGCATACTTTTCTGCCATGTGACAAAACTCACTTTTAGGTTTCTGCTCAAGTATTACTTTCTCAAAGAGGTGTCCTACAGGACCTTATCTAAAATAGCTTTACAGCAGCAGAATCTTAAATACTCTTTACCGTGATTTAATTTTCTTTAAAACATTTATCACTCCCTGACATTATTTTGTTTATTGATTGATTGTGCCATCCCTCTACTGTAATGTAAAGTCCGTGAAATCAGGGGTCTTCTTCACTACTATATCCCTAGCCCTCGAGCAGTGCCTAACACACCATAGCCACTCAGTACATGTTTGTTGAATGAATGAGTGACAGAGTTTCATAGCTTGTAATCTGTAATTAGAGAAACTTCACCAAGTGATTTTGGTCTATTTCTTCTACCTGCATATGAACCAGTAATCTATAGGAATGGTAGAAATCTATCCTAGTTGAGGGCCAGTGGCTAAGGAATAAAGGCTAAATAAAAAGTAGCTGTAATTATAATAGTAATCACTTGTGCTTATGATACTCAAGTCAGCGTCCTTCACATTGGCTTTGCCATACCTGGTCTTATCCAGGCTGAGTCCTTCGGAAGAGTTAATAAGACCAGCTTATATTCCCTGCAACTTCTGGAGCTTGTTTCCCCCTTGGTTGGATATAGGGTATTGATGGCAAAAGAGAGAGAACATGTACTGGATTCCCATTCCCTATATCCTTTTCATTGATCCACCGTAGGTTTATTTCTTAGTCTCTGCTTTGCATAGCTACCTATAAGTATAGCATAGTATAAACGTGATACTGAATCTTGGAGTCTATCCATTTAACCATTTGGAGTAACAAATTGTAAAATGTCTTTGGTCATCCTGAAACAGTCTGGTATTAGTGGACCAGTTCACTGTTAAGTTACCAGTCCTTGACCTCATTTTGTCCATTTGACAGCATTGTTTGTGCTCCCCAAACCTAAAGTGATCTCCTGTCTAGAGCAAGGGGAAGAGCCATGGGTTCAAGTATCCCCGGAGTTTAAGGATAGTGCCGGAAAATCTCCTACAGGTAAATATACCATGGGAAGTGGAGAAATGTGCCCTGATATGAACTTTTGCAAGGGCTTAACATTTTAAGATTTTGTTCCTTTTTTTTTTAATCATTGAATTTTTCTTTTTATTCCTGTGATTTGCTTGTTCTAGGATACAGATGTGTGATTATGTTTATTCCAACAGGGTTAAAACTCAAAAACAACACTGAAAATCGTCAGCCTGTGTCTCTTTCTGACTTAGAAATACAAGCATCAGCAGGCGTCATATCAAAAAAGGCCAAAGTAAAAGTTCCCCAGAAAACAGCAGGCAAAGAAAATCATTTTGATATGCACAGAGTGGGAAAATGGCACCAAGATTTTCCAGTGAAGAAAAGAAAGAAACTTTCAACCTGGAAACAAGAGCTGCTCAAACTTATGGATCGTCACAAGAAAGATTGTGCAAGAGAGAAGCCTTTTAAATGTCAGGAATGTGGGAAAACCTTCAGAGTTAGCTCTGACCTTATTAAGCACCAAAGAATTCACACTGAAGAGAAACCCTATAAATGTCAACAGTGTGATAAGAGGTTTAGATGGAGTTCAGATCTTAATAAGCACTTAACAACACACCAAGGAATAAAACCATATAAATGTTCATGGTGTGGGAAAAGCTTCAGTCAAAATACAAATTTACATACACACCAAAGAACTCATACAGGAGAAAAGCCCTTCACATGTCATGAATGTGGAAAAAAATTCAGTCAGAACTCCCACCTTATTAAACACCGGAGAACCCACACAGGTGAGCAGCCATATACTTGTAGCATATGCAGGAGAAACTTCAGCAGGCGGTCAAGCCTTCTTAGACACCAGAAACTCCACCTCTGAAGAGAAGCTTGTCCAGTGTCCTCATTCTGAAGACATTCACCAAATGGAGCTTGGCACTAAAATTTATGTAAAAGAAAAATCACAAACCTTGAAAAATTTTACATCAGAAAATGGGATAAACATACGTTTCACAGAAAATAATCAAGACTTGCTCTGCAGCCACTCAGTAGTCTTCTGTGGTCACAGAAGTAAACATTGTTGGTTTTGTATTGATATCTCCAGTCGTTTTTGAACACATCCAATAGAAACATTGGCAGCATGGTCTTCCAAAACAAAAAGCAGTAACATGCATGTTTAATTGCATACTATTCTCTTCACAGTAGCAGGCTTACCAATTTCCATAGTCTCATGAGGCAGAAATGAATTACAATATAAAGTGTTCCAAGAACCAAATTGGATTTTCTTTCTTTTGTCATTGGACACGGTTTGCAAAGTTGAACATCATTTGAGTTCCTTCTTAAACTTTTCAGCAACTTCTCTTGGATCCTGTTATCACAGTTTTTTACTGTGATGAAATCTTGTTAACCACCACTAGGGAATCTCCAGATGAACTATTAATGCACTGTCTTATGCCTCTCATTGGTGATGTTTGGAAAATAGAAGACATCTCTAATGGAATCATGGGGGAAACGGGTTGGAATTTGTAGCCATGGAATATATATTAGATGTAAAGAATTTTCTGCAATAAAAGAAACTAGACTTGTTAATCCCTGCCTTGCAATGTCAGTAGGATAAAGCAGCTATAAAAATTAGTACTTGCCCAAGGCCTGAAAGAGAATTAGTGGGAATTAAGATCAACTTCTCAGTTTTGTTTGTTTACTTTTTAATTGGCTTTTCTTTGTTGTTAAGCATGAGAGACTTAATTTGCATGGGAGTTGGAGTGTGTGTGCTGCAGGCAGGATCCTGTGGCTCATTTGGCATGGAGACCTGGACATGTAGTCAGCAGGAGACGGTTCCCTAAATAAAAGATTTGGGCACTGGTGCTAAGTGTTGGGCGAGGATGAGCAAATCTACATCCATGTTGTTCCCTCCTATCCTGTAAGCTCTACCTGTCTTTGTTCTTTCCAGCACAGCATTTAACAGCAGCCTCAGGTGATAAATTTGATGGATTGCCAAAAGTCGTATAGCCTATGGATTTTCTTACAACTTGCTTGTTTAGCTACAGCAGTGACTCAGGTGCATTCCTTTTAGAGCTCTTAGGTATATCAGGAAAGGGGTTAAATAACTGACCTCTTCCAAACCTCTTATTTTATTTTATTTTATTTTATTTTTTCGAGACAGAGTTTCGCTCTTGTCACCCAGGCTGGAGTGCAATGGTGTGATCTCAGCTCATTGCATCCTCCGCCTCCCAGATTCAAGCAATTCTCCTGCCTCAGCCTCCAGAGTAGCTGGGATTACAGGCACCCACCACCACGCCTGGCTAATTTTTTGTATTTTTAGTAGAGACGGGGTTTCACCATGTTGAGCAGGCTGCTCTCGAACTCCTGACCTCAGGTGATCCACCCGCCTCGGCCTCCCAAAGTGCTGGGATTACATGCATGAGCCACTGTGCCCAGCCTATACTAATTGTTTCTTAAGTACAGCCAACTCTGGAGCTCTGGTCTACATAGCTCTTACACAGCACCACCTTAACTTAAGACCTCCAGGATTCTGTTTCTTCTCCCAGATCATGTGTGGCTTTCTTTCTGGCCCTACATTCATTCATTCTGTTCAATTTAATGAAGGCCTATGATGTGTCAGGCACTGTCCTATATTCTGAGGACACAGGAGTGGCCAAGAGACAAAATTGCATCCCCTCATGGAACTTGTATTCCAGTGAACAGTAAAAAGAATGGTTTTGCTTTCCTGCTCCTTGCACTAAGATGGGTATGAGATAGTTTTGATCAATGAGTTGTGAGCAGAAGAAGCCTCACTTCTGGCTGAAGCTTTTCATTTTATTTATTTTTTATTTTTTGCTGGTACAAGGCCAGTGCTCTCCTTTCCTGCCTTAATCATGGAACCACATACAGAGAGAGCAGCCATGAAATCAAAGCAGTCCAGAACACTGAGCCACTGCATGGAGGGCGGCTATTCCCAAGAGTCTCCAGACCTATAATGGACTTTGTGAGAAGAAGAAATAAACATTTGTTCTGTTAAACCACTGAGACATTGGTGCTGTGTGTTTCTGTAGCATAACCTGCCCTTTTTTTTTTTTTTCTTGAGACGGAGTCTCGCTCTGTTGCCCAGGCTGGAGTGCAGTGGCACAATCTCAGCTCACTGCAAGCTCCGCCTCCTGGGTTCATGCCGTTCTCCTGCCTCAGCCTCCCAAGTTGCTGGGACTACAGGTGCCCGCCACCACGCCTGGCTAATTTTTGTATTTTTAGTAGAGACGGGGTTTCACCTTGTTAGCCAGGATGGTCTTGGTCTCCTGACCTCGTGATCCACCCGCCTCGGCCTCCCAAAGTCCTGGGATTACAGGCGTGAGCCACCGCACCTGGCTAACCTGGCCTATCTTAATAGAGCTTGGAAAAGGGCAGCTGGGGGAGTGACTGTTTTGCTGGAGCTCTGGAACCTTTCCATTTTCATTCTGCCTAGCCTTTGGCCCTCAAAAGAGATCTGGCTTCCCATGGATGCTAAACTGAGCTGATGCAACACTAATGGGACTACTTAGGACCTCCCAACACTGTAGATGATAGGGAAGAAAGACATTGCTGTCTTGGACAAATCTTATGGGAGGTCAGTTCAAGGGGACAAGGCAACCCTCCTTCCCTATCTGGCCTTATTCCACTTCCCTTATTCTTTGTCTCCCTGCGCGTTGCCTCATGCACAAAACAGGCATTTCTATTGATGAATGGGCTATGGTGGGGGTTGGGGGGTAAGGATTGCCTTCCTCATATGAATGCAGGAGATTTCAAAGAATGGTTTGTTAACTACCTCTGTTGTATCTTCAGTGAGTTGTGCCTCAGAAAACAGATGAGATATAGGGCAAAAGCAAATTTGTCCAGATCAGTGTAGACAGTAAGGTGGCTATCTTCCTGGACTAAGGGATGAGAGACAACTGGGGAGAAACTTGGGCAGGGAGGCAGGAGCAAGCCAGTTCCACTTGTGGAGTGAGAATCCTCCAGGGGGAAAGTTGTAGCTTAGCCAGTACCCAGCTATAACATGATGTCTCATAACAACCTTGGAATTTGTGGGGTGGGGAGTGGAAGAAGGGATTTCTGTAGCTTGAGATGAGATTGGATTACTAAAATGATATCAGATGATATGAGAACAGATTACTTAAACCATGATATTAAAATCTATTGAGGCTTGCTTTAAAAATGAAATGAGAGACACATAATCCTAGGTTTAGCCTTAAACATTAGTACTAAATGCACTAATTAGTACTAAATGCACAAATATGTCCTCCATAAACCGGCAGATGACTTCCAGGAAACAAGAAGGATGCTTTATTTTAGCATGTTCAGATAGCAGCCTTACCGTGGCTTCACGGTTATTTCAGAGAACTGTATCATTGACCCCGTCTAGTCTCCTGACCTGTCCCCTGCACTAGTCTAAGTTCAGTGCTGGGACCATCCCAGACCTAGAGTTCTCCCTGCCGTTAAGCAGACTGAAACTTGAGCTCACCTTGAGAACCTCAGATATATTTTATTTTTGAGACAAGGGTCTCACTCTGTTGCCCAGGCTGGGGCTCACCACAGCCTCGATCTCCCAGTCTCAAGCAATCCTCCCACCTCAGCCTCCTGAGTATCTGGGACTCCAGGCATGTGCCACCATGCCTGGGTTATTATTTTTTACTTTTAGTAGAGATGAGGGCTTGCTATGTTGCCCAGGCTGATCTTGAACTCCTAAGCTCAAGTGATCCTCCTGCGTTGGCCTCCCAAAGTACTGGGATTACAGGCATGAGCCACCATGCCCAACCTCAGATATCTTTTAACTGGAGGGGAAGAACAGGAGGGGCTTAGAATCAAACTAAATCTCAAAACTAAAACTCCTAGGGTTTCTGTTAACTTTTGGAACTACTGAGAACAGTGTTTAATTTCCCAGGTAAGTTTGAGGAAGAACGCCCAGCAGCCTCTTCTATCCAAATGGACAATTGGTAACAAAAGATGGGAGTTCATAAAGGATTTTCCAAATATTTGTTGAGTCATGCCACTGAAGCATTTACTCCAGCATTTCCTGGTCACTTCTCCCTGTCATGTGTGATGAAGGCTGCCCTGTTACTCTTCTCTTGGAGGTTTTCTAGTGCATAAATACTTGCTGAAGCTCTCCCCACATTCTTTCTGTGGACTGAATTCTCTCCTGTGTAGACTCTCTGAAGTCCCCTCAAGTGGGAAACAAAGTTTTGCCCATACTTCGCGTTTCTACTGTTTGTCCCAGTAGAAATCCACCCAAACAAAAAGCATATTTTTGTTTCTGAATCTTTTCTACACCTGTCACTTTTTCTTGTGTGGGTTCACTGGGGACCGAGATGAGGGCACTGTTTGAAACATCAACCAAATTTGCTGCATGCCTAGGTTTCCTTCATGTAGTAATCCTCCACTGGGCAATGGTAGTTGGGCTGTACTGAAATGCCTTCTTCAGTCAAGCATCTGTAAGGCTTTTCTCCTGTACGATTCACCCAAATCTGATACTGCGTGTACTTTGCCTAAAGCAGTTCGCCTAGTCTGAATCCCTCCTGTGAAAGGAATTAAGCAAGCTACCTTTTGCACTGCATTTCAGATTTAAGAAAACTATCTGAATCACTTTTCATTTCCGCCACAGTTCAGATAATGAATCTTGAGTTGCACCAATCTTAGCACTGACATTAAAAATCAAGCTTTACAGTGTTTGGATATGATGCACCTTTTAGGAGAAACTAAGAAAGCTTACTGTTGAAATTTTTTTTTTAACAAGTTAACATTTATTTTTGGGCCTTTCTTCCTATGTGTATTTCAAGTCTTTTTCAAAACAAGGACCCAGGAATCTCCAGATTCAATTATGTCCCTGGGCTTGGTCGACTGCTCCCGGAGTCTTAGGAAGCCTTGTACAAATGCTAGAGTTAACTCATTTACCAACATTAAACCCTAGGATAGAAGATTCAACAAAGCAGGACTCCTTCCGCCAACAAGGAGGCAGCCAATGTAGAAAATGCTGGAATTTTTCCTTGGAACTGGACTGTGATGAGAGGTACTTGCCATGAACATAAGCTACTGTCTTTTTTTTTTTGACCCTTCCTTTCCAGTTTTTGAAGATAAAGCAGGAAATAGTCTCTGAAGATACTTGAGAAAAAAATCTCAAAAAAACAAAAACACATGCTTCCACTTCATTGATAAAAATTTACTGCAGTTTGGCACCTGGGTCTAGTTCAGCTGGCAGAAGAGCTGATTGATGCATTCACCCCAATAGCCAGATGTGCCCATCTCCTTGAGGAAGCCCACTGTATTTTTGGTAGCATGATGGACCACTGAGAGGTGGAAAGGGCGCAAGAACCATGAGATCTCCTGGAAATGCTTCCCTGGGAAGGCAATTTCATGAATGAGGTCTTCCAAGCAAATGACACCAGACTTCCCCAGGTGCTCCTCAATCACTGTGTTGTCAGAGGGATGGTCTTCTTATTGACCTTGGCTTGTCCATGTTTCAGAATGAGTTCCCGGACAGGCTTCAGATTTGGAAATCCCCAGATCACATAAGGTTCCACTATATGCAGCATTTTTAGGTTCTGGGAGGTGACTTTTACAAAGACACCACTAAAAATTTTCTTTAGAAGTCTTGCAATGGCTGTCTGCACCAGTAGACTCACGCCATCAATCCTTTTGCTGCATACAACAAAGGCCAAGGAATGTTTATCTGGCAATTCCAAGGCACGAGGTTTCATTTCTAGTCATCTGAGACACACCTTGTCACATTTCTGCCACCAGGAATCATGTAGGAATGATTCCAGTCCCTTAAACCTGAGCCCTTTTCCTTTCCGCTGCTCCTCCTTTGCCAAAAGTGCCTACTTTGCCTGAGTGGCCTTGAGGACTTGATAAGCCTTCCTCTTTTTCAGGAGATTTTCTGGAACCAAAGGGATTTTTCTTTGCTCTTGCTCTGCCATCTTTCTAGTGTTGCGGCTGCTGATCCTTACTGTTGAATTTTTAAAACCAATATAGATATACTGCCAACATAATTTTCACACTAAGCATTTGTCCATGATTTGTACAATCAACTGAATGATTCCAAAGCATTTGAAACAATCAAAAAGTAAAAGATCTTTACTGTTCACAAAGACAAAATTAAATATTTGTAGCATTAGAAAAATTCCTAAAATACTTAGTAGCATAGGGAACAACAGCTTGTTATGCAGAGGAGTTAGGAAAAAAAAAATTTTATTGTATTTTTTGGAGACAGAGCCTCACTTTGTCCCCCAGGCTGGAGTGCAATTTCCTGGTCTCGGCTCACTGCAACCTCCACCTCCCCGGTTCAAGCAATTCTCGGGCCTCATGCTTCCCAAGTAGCTGGGACCACAGGTGTGCACCACCACACCTGGCTAATTTTTTGTGTTTTATTAGAGATAGGGTTTCAACATGTTTCCCAGGCTGGTCTCGAACTCCAGAGCTCAGGCAATTCACCTGCATAGCAGAGTTAATAGATAGGCAAAGGCCATTGAGTTGAGGAAAGCAAATTATGATGCATCAGCCTCATGTTCTGGGACCAAATCAAAGTACTCACTCTACTGAATTGACCAAGCAACCATGAGAAAAATATCTAACTAAACTGCTCAGTGTTGTACTGGTTTTCTCTCTGCATATGTTTGTTTTATAAATATGTTAGAGATGGGAGTCTTGCTGTGTTGCCCAGGCTGGCCTCGAACTCCTGGACTCCAGTGATCCTCCTGCCTAAACCTCCCCAAATCTGGGACTACAGGTGCATGCCATCACACCTAGCTCCTACACACACACACACACACACACACACACACACACACGTGTGTGTGTATATATATATATAAAATATACATACCTACATATACATATATATGCTTACCTCAAATATATTGCAGGTTTGGTTCCAGGCCCATGCAATAACATGAATATCAGAATGAAGTGAGTCACACAAATTTTTTGGTTTTGCAGTACATATAAAAAAGTTATATTTACACTGTACTGTAGTCTTTTTTATTTTTCAGTTTTGTATTGTATTGTATTGTGTTTTATGTTTTGAGACAGAGCCTCACTCTGTCACCCAGACTGGGGTGCAGTGGCATGATCTCAGTTCCCTGCAACCTCTGCCTCCCAGGTTCAAGTGATTCTTTTGTCTCAGCCTCTGAAGTAGCTGGGATTACAGGCACCTGCCACCACGCCCAGCTAATTTTTATATTTTTCGTAGAGACGGGGTTTCACCATGTTGGCCAGGCTGGTCTTGAACTCCAGGCCTCAACCGATTAGCCACCCTTAGCCTCCCAAAGTGCTGGGATTACAGGCCTGAGCCACTGTGCCCAGCCTATTTACTTATTTTTTAATAGAGATAGGGGTCTTACTATGTTGCCCAGGCTGGTCTCAAACTCGTGGGCTTAAGTGATCCTCCTGCCTTGGCTTCCCAAAGTGCTGGGATTACAAGTGTGAGCCATCACACCTGGCCTGTAGTATAGTCTTTAAGGGTGTAATTGCATTATGTCTAAAAAAATCTATCTATCTATCTATCTATCTATCTATATACCTTAATTTAAAAATACTGGCATGGAGATACGAAGTGAGTGTGTGCTGTTGGAAAAATGGCAGCGATAGACTTGCTCAACACAGGCTTGCCACAAACCTTCAATTCATAAAAAATACACTATCTGTGAAGTGTCACAAAGTAAGGCACAATAAAATAAGGTATGCCTGTATATTAATACATATGTGAATACACTCTATGGATACCTATATTTCATATAGGTAGATATCTTAAGTGTATATATTTTTAAATATTAAGATGTTTTTCACTATGTTTTTGCTTTGTTGGTGTGAAAGGGAAAAAATGTAAAAATATAAACTATTTCTCAAATTGCCATGCTAAATGAGGCATGTGGGTGCCTGATGTGAGTGTTAGTGATGGAGATTATCTCCAAAGCATGGAGGTATTATACTGCAAGAGTACTCAAGTGCATTCTTTTTTTTTTTTTTTTTAGGCAGTCTCACTCTGTTGCCCAGGCTGGAGTGCAGTGGTGCGATCTCGGCTCACTGCAAGCTCTGCCTCTTGGGTTCAAGCAATTCTCCTGCCTCAGTCCCCTGAGTAGCTGGGATTACAGATGCGCACCACCAAGCCTGGCTAATTTTTTTATTTTTAGTAGAGACAGGGTTTCACCATGTTGGTCAGGCTGGTCTTAAACTCCAGACCTCGTGATTGGCCCGCCTCAGCCTCCCAAAGTGCTGGGATTACAGGCGTGAGCCACCGTGCCTGGCTCAAGTGCATTCTTATGATGACAACCTGGGACGCCGAGAACAAACCCAGCACTCACCCTACACCAGGCAAAATGATGTCTTTCTTTCGGAAGTAAATACACTCTCCAAAATGAAGCACATTACTCTCTCAAAACCATTCCCATCCACACCAGACACTGCCTTAAGGAAATCTTCCACTTCTACAGACCATCCAGGTCCCTGATCTCTGACCACAGATTCACACCTCTATTGCAGTTTTAGAAGATATGGTTCAGTGCCCTCTGTTCTATTCTACTAGAAGCTTTACACATGGGGAGTGTAGCAGACATTTGTTGACTGCCTTCTAACATCCGTCTCACCCTTTTTCCTCTCTGTCAATCCTGATTCCATTTGGAGATCTGAGAGGTTCCTGATCCTGGTTTCCAGGAATGGAGAATGTGACCTAACCTCAGTAAGAGAAAGATTCTACCTCCTTGGTTAGACAATGGCTCAGGGTTAGGCATATGGCCTTAAGCTGGTCCTATTGGGACTTTTCTTGGAGATGCTGGAACAAATCCAGCTCTTGCCGGATGACGCATGTAACCCAGTAGCTGTTCACAATCTTCTTGAAACTGGGAGACAGATGAGCCTTAGGATGAAACCAGCATCATAGAAAGCAGAATAGAGTGACAGAAATACAGTCCTTGGTAACATCATTGAGCTATAGGATCAAGCATCACCTCATACCTAGAACTGCCCAGTACTTTTGAGCTATGTGAATCTATACATTCCCTTTATTGTTTAAGCCAATGTGAATTGGAGTTTCTGTTAATTGTAACCGAAATAATTCTAATAAATACATAGAGTAATAACTTATTTAAAATAATATATATAGGAAATGGACAATCCTTTTATATGTACCCACTTAGAGGTTTTTCTTATGGAAGTTATCAAACATATATATAATTATAAAGAGAATAGTATAATGAACCCCCTCCAGGCCTTAAAAATCACCAACATTTTGCCAATCTTGTTTCATTTATCCCCTCCAGTTTTTTTATTTTTTGCATTTAGAGGGTTGTTGGTTTGCTTTGGAGTATTTTAAAGTAAATCTCAGACATTCTAACATTTCACCCTTAAATAGTTCAGTTTGTAAGAGATAATTCTTGACAATCTCTGCCCTAAACCATCTTTGAGGAACAGTTCCTACTCAGTGGAGGACCTCTCTCCCATAGGAGCAAAGCTCATTGAGAACACAGGAGCTGCCTTTCCCTTCCCCAGAGGGTGACCAAAAAACTTTACTGACAACTTCTCAAGATGGCTTTGTAAGAGGACCCTCTTGACCTCCTCCCTGGAGTATCCATTTATGAGAACACCAGGCATCCCAGATGCCTCGTAAAGAGAGTGGTCCGGAAGGGATACTAGATGCCTGTAATGATCCCTGGAGCAAGTTATTAGTAACTTGAAACTAAGTAATCTACTCCTGCACTTTTAACAAGCCCCAGAGTGCTTCATTCATTAAGAGTTCAGTGACATCAGTTAATTATTGGTTTCCTGAAAGCCTACTGAACAAAAAACTAATAATAATTACACCAGGCATCTCCCCAGGAGTTCAAAGTGCCGTCAGAAGAGTTTCTCATTTACTCACTTGCATTGGCTTTAATTTCTTTTTCTTGAAACAATGTGTAAATAAATATTCAAAGCATTAAAATTTCATTATAGTTCACCTCCCTCTTAGTAAACCTGCTTGATTTTATTTCGTTTTAATTAGCGTTTGACCATCCCATTTGGGTAACTTCTAAGAAGAAAAATGGACCTCAAAATTTAATATCCCTATTCTACTTTCTTCCTCATTTGTTATCATGCTTCCTTGTAATGAGGAATTTTCTCTCCTTTCCCCTGGTTAGTGTTCCTTCCTTACCTTGATCCTCTGTCTGGAGTTGTTCTAAAGTAGTTACTCTATACTTTAACACCCAGTGTCCTGATAGTCAAGAAGTGTGCTACAAACTGCTGTGAAATATCCTTTATGGCCAGTTAATACTTGCCATAATTTATCAGTGTGGTCTTATAAAAACATACTTAGCCAAACAAGAGTTCTTTGCAACCAGAATTCCTCGTGCCATAAGCTACTGTTTATTACCTTCTGCAAGTCTCAAATCAACACTTAACCTGCTGACAAAAATTCATTCTGTTCTTATCTCTGCCTAAGGATTACTCCGCCTAAGTTTACTCCCTAAAACTTTTTGAGAATTATGTACTCTGTGTGCTCATTCATTCATTCAACATTGGGAAGATATTTATTGGTCACTTTTTATGTATCAGCCTGTCAAAACTGTGAGGCAGGAAAAACAACCAAAAACCTAGCACCTGTCTCCTGGGAGGACAATGTAAGCTTGGGTAGGTAGCCAGACTAGGATGGAGAGCAGAAAATAACTGGTGTAGGAAATTGGCTCCCCTTTGGGGTTCTGTGCTCACCCTCCCTCTCCTTATCCCAACAACTGTCTTGAAAAGAACATACCCAAATCAGAAGCGTACCATGTTAACTGAAGGCAGGGTCCCTGGTGGAGCAACGACAAACGGGGTTGACAAATAGGAAGAGTTCAAGCCCAGAGAGTGTTGCCAGAAGTACAATGCTCTGAGGGTGTTGCCCCACGCCCTGTCTAAACTTGCCTGGTGGAGAACAGCCAGGGCCTGACCTTTGGTCTTTCCTTCACTTACTTTATCACCAAGGTAGCTGATGTGCACAGGGAATAGTAAACACAACACATGAAATAAAACAGTTGGGCGGACTAGGAAAATTAATTAATTAATTAATTAATTTGAGGCAGGGTCTCACTTTGTCACCCAGGCAGGAGTACAATGGCATGATCTTGGCTCACTGACGGAGCCAAAGGATACAGTCAAATAAGGAATCAGTAAGCAGAAAGATCAGAAAGAGGAACACCTCTAGAAGGCATCAGGAAGGGATGGGAGGGAAGACACACACACACACACACACACACACACACACACACACACACACACACACAGCTTAGCTATGGAGCAGGAAGAAGAAATGGAAACATTCTGCCTGCATTTGTGTGAGAAGGAGTATCAGAAGGAGAGAAAAATGAACAATAATTAATATAGAAAATATCTGAAGAATGACCAAGAATGTCCCAGGATTAAAGACAAAAGAACACCATGAAAAGAGTTTATAGGATAGATAAGAATAAAGGCCAAAAAGGGGGGAAAACATGCATACCTAGAAACATTACAGTAAATTATTATTATTATTATTCTGAGACAGAGTCTCGCTCTGTCGCCCAGGCTAGAGTGCAGTGGCGCGATCTCAGCTCACTGCAAGCTCCGCCTCCCAGGTTCACGCCATTCTCCTGCCTCAGCCTCCTGAGTAGCTGGGACTACAGATGCCCGCCACCACACCCGGCTAATTTTTTGTATTTTTAGTAGAAATGGGGTTTCACTGTGTTAGCCAGGATGGTCTCGATCTCGTGACCTCATGATCCACTCACCTCGGCCTCCCAAAGTGATGGGATTACAGGCGTGAGCCACGGCGCCAGGCCTTTTTTTTTTTTTTTTTTTGAGGTGGAGTCTCACTCTGTTGCCCAGGCTGGAGTGCAGTGGCGCAATCTCAGCTCACTGCAACCTCTGCTTCCCGGGTTCAAGTGATTCCCCTGCCTCAACCTCCCGAGTAGCTGGGATTACAGGTACCTGCCACCATGCCTTGCTAATTTTTGTATTTTTAGTAGAGATGGGGTTTCACCATATTGACCAGGCTGGTCTCAAACTCCTGACCTTGTGATCTGCCTACTTCGGCCTCCCAAAGTGCTGGGATTACAGGCATGAGCCATCGCGCCTGGCCTTAAAATTTAACAACATCAAAGAAAAAGTGTGTTTGTTTTTGTGTTTTTGTTTTGTTTTGTTTGTTTGTTTTGTTTTGAGATGGAGTCTCACTCTGTTGCCCAAGCTGGAGTGCAGTGGTGAGATCTCGGCCCACTGCAAGCTCTGCCTTCCAGGTTCATGCCATTCTCCTGCCTCAACCTCCAGAGTAGCTGGGACTATAGGCGCCCACCACCACACCCAGCTAATTTTTTGTATTTTTTTTTCTTTTTTAGTAGAGACGGGGTTTGATCGTGTTATCCAGGATGGTCTCGATCTCCTGACCTCGTGATCTACCCGCCTCAGCCTCCCAAAGTGCTGGGATTACAGACGTGAGCCACCATGCCCGGCCGATTATAAGACTTTTTCTAAAGCTACATTAATCAAAACAGTGTGGTATTTGTAAAGGGATAGACACATAGATCAATGGAACAGAATGGAGAGTCCAGAAATAGACCCGCATAGATATAGCCAATGAGTTTTACATAGATAACTTTTTTTTTGCCTTGTGAACCATCATAATCTTTATTTTTTTATTGATACATAATATATGTATGTATGTGATGATTGAATACATTCATATAATGTGTAAACAGCAAGTGAGAGTAATTAGTATATCGATCACATTAAATATTTATCTTTTCTTTATGCTAAGAACATTTGAATTATTCTCTTCTAGCTATTTATTTTTATTTTTTAGAGAAAGAGTCTTATTTTGTAGCCCAGGCTGCATGCAGTGGCACAGTCACAGCTCACTGCCATTTCAAATTCCTGGGCTCAAGAGATCATCCTGCCTGAATCTCCTGAGTGGCTAGGACTACAGGTGTGCACCACTAGGCCCAGCTAATTTGTAACTAAAAATTTTTTTTTTCTAGTTCTAGATCCCTGAGGAATCGCCACACTGACTTCCACAGTGGTTGAACTAGTTTACAGTCCCACCAACAGTGTAAAAGTGTTGCTATTTCTCCACATCCTCTCCAGCACCTGTTGTTTCCTGACTTTTTAATGATCGCCATTCTAACTGGTGTGAGATGGTATCTCATTGTGGTTTTGATTTGCATTTCTCTGATGGCCAGTGATGGTGAGCATTTTTTCATGTGTGTTTCGGCTGCATAAATGTCTTCTTTTGAGAAGTGTCTGTTCATGTCCTTTGCCCACTTTTTGATGGGGTTGTTTGTTTTTTTCTTGTAAATTTGTTTGGGTTCATTGTAGATTCTGGATATCAGCCCTTTGTCAGATGAGTAGGTTGCGAAAATTTTCTCCCATTTTGTAGGTTGCCTGTTCACTCTGATGGTAGTTTCTTTTGCTGTGCAGAAGCTCTTTAGTTTAATTAGATCCCATTTGTCAATTTTGGCTTTTGTTGCCATTGCTTTTGGTGTTTTAGCCATGAAGTCCTTGCCCATGCCTATGTCCTGAATGGTAATGCCTAGGTTTTCTTCTAGGGTTTTTATGGTTTTAGGTCTAACGTTTAAGTCTTTAATCCATCTTGAATTGATTTTTGTATAAGGTGTAAGGAAGGGATCCAGTTTCAGCTTTCTACATATGGCTAGCCAGTTTTCCCAGCACCATTTATTAAATAGGGAATCCTTTCCCCATTTCTTGTTTTTCTCAGGTTTGTCAAAGATCAGATAGTTGTAGATTTGACCCAGCCATCCCATTACTGGGTATATTCCCAAAGGACTATAAATCATGCTGCTATAAGACACATGCACACGTATGTTTATTAGGGCATTATTCACAATAGCAAAGACTTGGAACCAACCCAAATGTCCAACAATGATAGACTGGATTAAGAAAATGTGGCAAATATACACCATGGAATACTATGCAGCCATAAAAAATGATGAGTTCACGTCGTTTGTAGGGACATGGATGATATTGGAAGTCATCATTCTCAGTAAACTATCATAAGAACAAAAAACCAAACACCGCATATTCTCACTCATAGGTGGGAATTAAACAATGAGAACACATGGACACAGGAAGGGGAACATCACACTCTGGGGACTGTTGTGGGGTGGGGGGAGCGGGGAGGGATAGCATTGGGAGATGTACCTAATGCTAGATGACGAGTTAGTGGGTGCAGCGCACCAGCATGGCACATGTATGCATATGTAACTAACCTGCACATTGTGCACATGTACCCTGAAACTTAAAGCATAATAATAATCAATTTAAAAAAATAAATAAAAAATAAAAAAATAAAATAAAAATTTTCGAGTAAAAAAAAAATTTTTCTGTAGAGACAGGGTCTTGCCATATTGCCCAGGATGGTCTTGAATTCCTGGACTCAAGTCATCCTCCCGACTCAGCCTCCCAAAGCGCTGGGATTACAGACGTTCTTCTAGCTATTTTGAAAAGTGTAATAGATTATTGTTGACTATAGTCACCTTAGTGACCTATATTGAACACTAGTTCTTATTTTTTCTACCTAACTGTATATTTGTACCAATTAATCAACCTCTTTTTATCCTCCCCGCCACTACCCTTCCTGGCCTCTGCTAACCTTCTCAGGCTTCATGAGATTCCCTTTATTAGCTCCCACATGTGAGTGAAAACGTGTGATATTTGTGTTTCTGTGCTTGACTTATTTCACTTAAAGTAATGACTTTCAGTTCCATCTGTGATGCTACAAATGACAAGATTTTTGTTCTTTTTTATGGCTGAATAATAATATTCTATTGCATATATATATATATATGTATGCACATATACATACACCACATTTTCTTTATCCATTCATCCATTGATGGACGCTTAGGTCGTTTTCACATTTTGGCTTTTATGAATAGTGTTGCAATAAACATGGGAATTCAGATATCTCTTCAATATACTGACTTCCTTTCTTTTGAATATATATCCAGTAGTGGAATTGCTAGATCACATGGTAGTTCTATTTTTAGTCTTTTTGAGGAACTTCCAACAGTTTTCCATACTGGCTGTACTAATTTACATTCCCAACAACAGCATACAAGGGTTCACCTTTCTCCACATCCTCGCCAACAGCTGTTATTTTCTGTCTTTTTAAATTAAAGCCATTTTTAACTGGGGTGAGATATATCTCATTGTGGTTTTGATTTGCATTTCTCTGATGATTAATGATATTGAACATTTTTTCATATGCCTGTAGGCCATATTTATATCTTCATTTGAAAAATGTGTATTCGGATCTTTTGCCCATTTTTTAATTGTTTTTTTTTTTTTTTTTTTTGCTATTGAGTTGTTTGAGTGCCTTATATTATTGGTTTTTTCTTGTCAGAGGGAGAGTTTACAAATATTTTCTTTTTTTATTTTATTTTATTTTTTTTGAGACGGAGTCTCCCTCTGTTGCCCAGGCTGGAGTGCAGTGGCACGATCTCGGCTCACTGCAAGCTCCACCTCCCGGGTTCGCACCATTCTCCTGCCTCAGCCTCCCCAGTAGCTGGTATTACAGGCACCCACCACCGTGCCCGGCTAGTTTTTTGTATTTTTAGTAGAGACGGGGTTTCACCGTGTTAGCCAGGATGGTCTCAATCTCCTGACCTCGTGATTCGCCCGGCTCGGCCTCCCAAAGTGCTGGGATTACAGGCGTGGGCCACCGTGCCTGGCCAAGTTTACAAATATTTTCTATGGGTTGTCTCTTCACTTTATTGTTTCCTTTGATGTACAAAAGATTTTTAGTTGGATGTAATTCATTTGTCTTGTTGCCTGTGCTTTTGAGATCTTACACAAAAATATCTTTGCCTAGATCAATGTCCTGGAGCATTTTCCCCATGATTTCTTCTAGTAATTTCATAGTTTCAGGTCTTAGATTTAAGTTTTTAATCCATTTTGAGTTGATTTTTGTATATGGTGAGAGATAGGGGGCTAGTTTTATTATTCTACCTATGTATATCCACTTTCCCAAGCACCATTTATTGAAGAGATTGTCCTTTCCCCATCATATATTCTTTTTTGGGGGGGGGGACAGGGTCTCACTCTGTCACCCAGGCTAGAGTGCAGTGGCACAATCTTGGCTCACTGCAACCTTCTCCTCCTGGACTTGGGTTATCTTCCTACCTCAGCCTTCTGAGTAGCTGGAACTACGCGCGTGCCCCACCATGCTTTGCTAATTTTTTTTTTTTTTTCAGATGGAGTATCGCTCTCTCCCCAGGCTGAAGTACAGTGGTGCAATTTCAGCTCACTGCAACCTCCGCCTCCCGGGTTCAAGTGATTCTCCCGCCTCAGCCTCCCGAGTAGCTGGGACTACAGGCACGTACCACCACACCCAGCTAATTTTTGTATTTTTAGTAGAGACGGGGTTTCACCATGTTGGCCAGGATGGTCTCGATCTCTTGGCCTTGTGATCCGCCCACCTCGGCCTCCCAAAGTGCTGGGATTACAGACTTGAGTCACGTCAGCACAGCCTGCTAATTTTTTTAAAGTTTTTGTACAGACAGGGTTTTACCATGTTGCCCAGGGTGGTCTCAAACTCCTGGACTCAAGCAATCTGCCCAACTCAGCCTCCCAAAGTGCAGGTATTGGGAGGCCGAGCTGGGCAGATTGCTTGAGTCTAAACTATTCCCAAAGTACAGGGATTACAGGCAAGAGCCACCACGCCCAGCCTTCCCATTGTATATTCTTGACACCTTTGTTGAAAATGAGTTGGTTATAAATGCATGGATTTAATCTGTGTTCTCTATTCTGCTCCATTGGCCTATGTGTCTGTTTTTATGCCAGTACCATGCTGATTTGGTTATTATAGCTTTATAGTATACTTTGAAGAAAGCTAGCATGATGCTTCCACTTTGTTGTTTTTTTTTTTTTTAAGACAGAGTCTGACTCTTGTTGCCCAGGCTGGAGTGCAATGGCTCGATCTCGGCTCACTGCAACTTCCGCCTCCCGAGTTCAAGTGATTCTCCTGCCTTAGCCTCCCCAGTAGCTGGAATTATAGGTGTGTGCCACCATGCCTGGCTAATTTTTATATCTTTAGTAGAGATGGGGTTTCACCATGTTGGCCAGGCTGGTCTCGAGCTCCTGACCTCAGGTGATCTGCCCGCCTCAGCCTCCCAAAGTGCTAGGATTACAGGTGTGAGACACCATGCCTGTCTCTACTTAGTTCTTTATACTCAGGATTACTTTTACTATTAGTGGTCTTTTGTGGGTCTGTATAACTTTTAGGATTTTCTTTTCTTATTTCTGTGAAGAATGTCATTGGCATTTTGATAGAGATTGCATTGAATCTGTAAATTGCTTTGGGTAGTATTGTCATTTTAACAATTTTAAATCTTCCAATACATGAGTATGGAATATGTTTCCATTTTTTGGTGTGTATGCTCTTCAGTGTCTTTCACCAGTGTTTTATAGTTATCTTTGTATAATCTTTTACTTGTTTGGTTAAATTGATTTCTAGGTACTATATATTATTTGAAGCTACTGCAAGTGGGATTGCTTTCTTTATTTCTTTTTCATTTTTCAGATTGTGTGTTATTGGCATATATAAATGCTACTGCTTTTTTTTTTTTTTGATTGGGTCTCGCTCTATTGCCCAGGCTGGAGTGCAGTAGCGCAATATTGGCTCACTGCAACCTCCACCTCCTGGGTTCAAGTGAGTCTTATGCCTCAGCCTCCCCAGTAGCTGGGATTACAGGCGCCCGCCACCACATCCAGCTAATTTTTGTATTTTTAATAGAGACGAGGTTGCATCATATTGGTAAGACTGGGCTACTACTTTTTATTTTGATTTTGTATCTACCAACTTTACTGAACTTGCTTATTAGTTCTAAAAATTTTTTTGTGGAGTCTTTAGGTCTTTCTAAATGTAAGATCATGTCATGTGCAAACAAGACTAACTTCACTTCTTCCTTTCTAATTTGGAAGCCCTTTATTTCTTTCTTTTTGCCTAATTACTCTGGTCAGGATTTCCAGTATTATGTTGAAGACAAGTGGTAAAAGTGGATATGCTTGTCTTATTCCAGATCTTAGAGGAAAGGCTTTCAGTTTTTCCCCATATCAATATGATGTTAGCTGTGGGTTTGTCATATATGGACTTTATTATTTTGAGGTATATGCCTTCTATACCTAGGTGGTGAGAGTTTTTATCATAAAGAGATGTTGAATTATGTCAAATGCTTTTTCAGAAAGTATTGAAATGATAATATGGTTTTTATTCTTCATTCTGTTAATATGATGCATTGTGTTTATTGATTTGTATCCCTGGGATGAATCCCACTTGATCATGGTGAACGATCTTTTTAATGTGTTACTGAGTTTGGTTTGCTAACTTTTTTTGAGAATTTTTATGTTCATCAGGAATATTGGCCTGTAGTTTTCTTTTTCTTTCTTTCTTTCTTTTTTTTGAGATTGAGTCTCTGTCTGTTGCTGAGGCTGCAGTGCAGTGGCGTGATCTTGGCTCACTGCAACCTCTGCCTCCTGGTTTCAAGCAATTCTCCTGCCTCAGCCTCCTGAGTAGCTGGGACTACAGGCACTTGCCACCATGCCTGGCTAATTTTGTGTTTTTAGAAGAGATGGAGTTTCGCCATGTTGACCAGGCTGGTCTTGAACTCCTGACCTCAGGTGATCTGACTGCCTCGGCCTCCCAAAGTGCTAGGATTACAGGTGCGATCTACTGCACCCGGCCCTAGTTTCTTTTTCTTTTTTTTTTTTTTTCTATTTTCTTTTCTTTTTTCTTTTTTTTTTTTTTTTGAGACAGAGTTTCGCTCTTGTTGCCCAGGCTGGAGTGCAGTGGCGTGATCTCTGCTCACTGCAACCTCTGTCTCCCAGGTTCAAGCGATTCTTCCTCTTCAGCCTCCCGAGTAGCTGGGATTATAGGCATGTGCCACCACACCTGGCTAATTTTGTAATTTTAGTAGAGACAGGGTTTCTCTATGTTGGTCAGGCGGGTCTTGAACTCCCAACCTCAGGTGATCCGCCCATCTTGGCCTCCCAAAGTGCTGGGATTACAGGCATGAGCCACTGCGCCTGGCCCAGGCCTGGCTAATTTTTTGTATTTATAGTAGAGACAGAGTTTCTCCATGTTGGTCAGGCTGGTCTCGAACTCCTGACCTCAGGTGATCCACCTGCCTCAGTCTCCCAAAGTGCTAAGATTACAGGCATGAACCATTGTGTCCGGCCTTTTTTTTTTCTTTTTTTGGAGACGGAGGCTTGCTCTGTCTCCCAGGCTGGAGTGCAGTGGTGCAATCTCTGCTCACTGCAACCTGCACCTCCTGGGTTCAAGCAATTCTTATGCCTCAGCCTCCCAAGTAGCTGGGGTTACCAGTGAGGGCCACCATGCCCAGCTGATTTTTTAATTTTTTTTGTTTGTATTTTTAATAGAGACGGGGTTTCACCGTGTTGCCTGGGCTGGTCTCGAACTCCTGAGCTCAGGCAATCCACCTGCCTCAGCCTCCCAAAGTGCTGGGATTACAAGCATGGACCACCACGCCCATCCTGACTGTGTATTTTAAAATAGCCTGTCTCTCCTCTGCTTGATCCATTCTGCTGTTGAGAGTCTCTAATGAAAATTTTAATTCGGCAAGTGTTATTTCTCATTTCCAAGATTCCTGTTTGATTTTTTTAAAATTACCTCAATCTTTTTGTTATATTTCTCAGATACATTTTTGAATTGTTTTCCTGTATTATCTTGATGACCATTGAGTTTCCTTAGAAATGCTATTTTGAATTCTGGGTCAGAGAGCTCACATATTGCTATCTTGTTAGGGACGGTCCTGGTCCCATCCTTTGTCCATTCGTGAAGGTCAGGTTTCCCTGTTTGCTGTTGATTCTTGTGGATGTCTGTCTGTCTTTGCATTGAAGGATTAGTTATTTATTCTAGTCTTCTCTGTCTGGCTTGCTTTGATTTTCATTGAATCTGTTTTCTTAGGGATTCTTTGTAATTTATCTGTTGAATTTATTTCTCCCCCATGCCTCCCCACAAGCTGCCCCCAACCCTAGGTAGGTCACTGCATCCTTTTTGGCAGTAGACGGTGCCTTAAGCCCAGGTTTGCCTTGGCTCTAGTGAATGATTGGAGCACTGACCTTTCTGAATGGGGAAGGTCCCAAAGGGCTTATCCCAGTAGTGTGGGAAGGCTGGCTAAGGTTTGGGTCCAGAGCACCCGTGGAATGCACTTGCTACAGCATGGTGCAGCTAAGCAATCACTCTGATTTGGTGTCTCCTTTGACTGAGTTACACAGCAGAGATTTCAGGGTTGGGAATGGTAGTTCCATTTACCCTCTTTGAGTCTGGCAATTCTCAGGGATATTTCTCCCTTAAGGCACTCATGATGCTTCCTGTGTGTTGAGGAAAGGACAGGTCTCCTGCCAGGTGACCCAAGATGGTGAGGAAGCTGGTTGTCCACCTTGATCTCATATCTTCCAGTGTAGAAACCATGAGTTAGGGGAGATTTTTCCATGTGCTTGGTGCTGGGCAGATTGGGGGAAAGGGGCATCATGGATATGGAATTCTGATTCTCTTGTTTTTGGTTTTCTGTGGGGCTGGACAGGAGTCAAGTATAGGTACCTTTTTTTTTTTTTTTTTTGAGACGGAGTCTTGCTCTGTCGCCCCGGCTGGAGTGCAGTGGCGCGCTCTCGGCTCACTGCAAGCTCCGCCTTGCGGGTTCACGCCATTCCCCTTCCTCAGCCTCCCAAGTAGCTGAGATTACAGGCGCCCGCCAGCACGCCCGGCTAATTTTTTGTATTTTTAGTAGAGATGGGGTTTCACGTGTTAGCCAGGATGGTCTCGATCTCCTGACCTTGTGATCCGCCTGCCTCGGCCTCCCAAAGTGCTGGGATTACGGGCTTGAGCCACCGCGCCCGGCCTAGGCAACTTTTTAAATAAGGTGATATTCACATAAAATAAAATTAACCATTTTAAGTGAAGAATTTAATGACATTTAGTACATACACAATGTTGTTTAACCACCAGCTTCATCTAGTTCCAAAATATTTTAATCACCCTGAAAGAAATTCCGTATTTGTTAGGTAATGAACTCCCTGTTTTCCCCTCCCCACAGTCCTCGGAAACCACAAATCGGCCTTTTGGTCCTATGGCTTTAAATATTCTGAATAATAAACATCAATGGAATTACACAGTATGTGACCTTTTGGGTCTGGCTTCTCTCATTTAGCCTAATGTTTTTCAGGCTCGTCTACATTGTAGCATATATCAGTACTTTGTTCATTTTTGGGCTGAATAATGTTCTATAGCATTTCAGTCTACCACAATTTGTTTATCCACTCATCTGTTGATGAACATTAGTTTTTTTTTTCATCTTTTGGCTAAATGAATAGTGTTGCTATGAATATGCATGTACATGTTTGAGTACCTGTTTTCAATTCTTTTGGGTATATAACTTGGAGTGGAATTGTGGGGTTGTATGGTAATTCTGTTTATTTTTTGAGAAACTGCCAAGCTTTTTTCTACAGTGGCTGAACCATTTTACTTTTTGTTTTTGAGATGGAGTCTTGCTCTGTCGCCCAGGCTGGAGTGCAGTGGTGCAATCTCAGCTCACAATTAGCTCCGCCTCCTGGGTTTACGCCATTCTCCTACCTCAGCCTCCCAAGTAGCTGGGACTACAGGCGCCCACCACTATGCCTGGCTAATTTTTTGTATTTTTATTAGACATGGGGTTTCACCGCTTTAGCCAGGATGGTCTCGATCTCTTGACCTCGTGATCCACCCGCCTCGGCCTCCCAAAGTGCTGGGATTACAGGCATGAGCCGCCGCACCCGGCCCCATTTCACTTTCATATCAGCAATGCATGAGAGTTCTGATTTCTCTACATCCTTGTCAACACTTATTATTTTCCTATTTCATATATTATCATTATAGCCATTTAATGATTGTGAAGTAGGATTTTATTGTGGTTTTGACTTGCATTTCCCCAATGACTAATGATCTTTAGCATCTTTTTATGTACTTTTGGGCCATGTCTCTTCTTTGGGGAAATTTCTATCCAAGTATTTTCCCCATTTTAAAAATGAGTTGTGGCTGGGTGCAGTGGCTCACGCCTGTAATCCCAGCACTTTGGGAGGCCAAAGCGGGCAGATCACGTGAGGTCAGGAGTTCGAGACCAACCTGGCCAACATGGTGAAACCCCATCTCTACTAAAAATACAAAAATTAGCCTGGCATGGTGGCAGGCACCTGTAATTCCAGCTACTCGGGAGGCTGAGGCGGGAGAATTGCTTGAACCCAGGAGGTGGAGGTTGCAGTGAGCCAAGATCACACCACTGCACTCCAGCCTGTGCAAAAGAGCAAAACTCTGTCTCAAAAAAAAAAAAAGAGAAAGAAAAAAGAAAAGAGTTGTTTGTCTTTTTGTTTTGAGTTGTAGTCTTTTATATATTCTAGATATTAAACTCTCATCCTATATGTGATTCACAAGTATTTTCTCTATCTCTACAGATTTTCTTTTTTCTCATAATAATGCCCTATGATACACAAAGGTTTTTAATTTTAATGAGGTCCAATTTATGTATTCTTTATTTGGTGTCATATCTAAGAATCCATTGCCAAATCCAAGGTCATGAAGATTTACCCCTGTGTTTCCTTCTAAGAGTTCACAGTTTTGGCTGTGTTTTTTAGGTAATAGATTCATTTTTTGTTAACTTTGTATATCTTGTGAGATGGGGGTCCAACATGATTCTTTTGCATGTGGTTATACAGTTGTCTCAGCAGCATTTATTGAAGAGACTATTCTTTCCCTCATTGACATTGTCACCCTTATGGAAAATAAGTTGTCCATAGGGGGTTATTTATGGCTATATAGGTTTATTTCTGGAACCTCAATTCTATTCCAGTAATTTATGTATCTGTTCTTATGTCAGTACTTCACAATTTTAGTTAATGTAGATTTATATTAAATTTTGAATTTGGGCAGTGTGACTCCTCCCACTTTGTTTTTTTTCAAGATTGTTTTGGCTTATCAGGGTCCCTTGCAGTCCCTTATGAATTTGAAGATCAGCTTTTCCTTCCTGCAAAAAAAAAGACCATTGAAAATTTTTTTAGGGATTGCATTGAACTTGTAGATCACTTTGGGGAGTACTGTCATATTACCAATATTAAGGCTTTCCAGCTATAAATACAAGATGTCTTTCCTTTTATTTATGTTTTTCTTTCAGCAGTGTTTTGTAATTTTCAGTGTACAAGTCTTTCATCTACTTGGTTGAATTTATTCCTAGGTATTTTATTATTTTGGATGTTATTGTAAATTGAATTATTTTTATAATTTCCTTTTTAATTTGTTTATTGATGATATATTGAAACACAACTAATTTTTCTATGTTGCTCTTATATCCTGCAACTTTGCTGAATTAACTTATTAGCTTTAGTAGTTTTTATGTGGGTTCTTTGGGATTTTCTATATATATGATCATGCTATTTATGAATACAGATAGTTTTAATTCTTTCTAATTTGGTTGCTTTAATTTCTTTTTCTTGCCTAATTACCCTGCATAAAACTTCTAGTATAATGCTAAGGGGTAAAAGTGGTTTCCTTCTTTTCTTCCTGAATTCTGTCAGAAAACATTAAAACTTCTGATCAACCAGCTATAAATTGAAGATTTTCACAACCCCCTCCTAAGATTCAATCATTTTCTAGAATGGCTCACAAAACTCTAGTTTATTGTAAAAGATATTATGAAGGATACAGATGATAGCCAGATGAAGAGGTATATAGGGTAAGGTCTGCAAAGTTCCTGAGTGTGAGCTCTGTCACTGTGGAGTTGTGGTGTGTCATCTTCCTGGCACATGGATGTGTTCACCAACCCCATATTTAGGGATTGTTAGGGAGGCTTCATCATGTAGGCGCGATTGATTATTAGCTCCATATTCAGCTCCTCTCTCCTCCATGGAGAATGGGGTTGGGGCTGAAAGTTCTAAGCTTCAAAGCATGTCTTGGTCTTTCTTTCCATGAAACCCAACAATAGTACTCTTGGGCATTTATCCTAGAGGAATAAAAGCTTATATTCACACAAAAATCTGTACATCAATGTTCATAACAGCCATATTTACAATAGCCAAAAGTGGAAATATACCAGATGTCCTTTTATGGATCAGTATTGAAACAAACCCCATCTCTACTAAAAATACAAAATTTAGCTAGGCGTGGTGGCACACGTCTGTAGTCCCAGCTGCCTGGGAGGCTGAGGAGGGAGAATCACTTGAACTCAGGGGGCAGAAGTTACTGTGAGCTAAGATCATGCCACTGCACTCCAGCCTGGGCAACAGAGCGAGACCCTGCCTCAAAAAATAAAATAAAACCCTAAAAGCACAAACCAACATTGAGACAGAAAATGTAATAAATAGATTATGTCAATATTAAGGATTTCTGTTCAAAAAAGGTCAACATAGACCAAATTAGGGGGAAATATTTGTGATGTCTATAACTGCCAAAGTTTATCTCGACTGGCCTAAGAACTATTGCAAATGGGCCGGGTGCAATGGCTCACACTTGTAATCCCAGCACTTTGGGAGGCCAATGTGGGTGGATCACTTGAGGTCAGGAGTTTGAGACCAGTCAGGCCAACATGGCAAAACCCCATCTCTACTTATCTGTCTATACCATGGAATAATACTGAACAATAAAAACGAGGCCGGGCACAGTGACTCACGCCTGTAATCCTAGCACTTTGAGAGGCCGAGGTGGGTGGATCATGAGGTCGGGAGTTCGAGATCAGCCTGGCCAACATGGTGAAACCCTGTCTCTACTAAAAATTCAAAAATTACCAGGCACAGTGGCAGGCACCTGTAATCCCAGTTACTCGGGAGGCTGAGGCAGGAGAATCACTTGAACCCGGGAGGTGCAGGTTGCAGTGAGCCGAGATCGCTGCACTCTAGACTGGGCAACAAAGCAAGACGCTGTCTCAAAAAACAAAAATGAAAACAAAAACATGAATGAACTATTTATACATGAAAGAAGTCAGATGGATCTCCAGTGAATTATGCTGAGTGATAATAGCCAATCCAAAAAGGTTACATACTGTGCAGCTTCGTTTACATTAATTTTTGAAATGACAAAATTTTACAAATGACAAATAAAATAGATGAATGGTATCAACATTAATGTGAGGGCAGGAGGTAGGTGGGTGTGGTTATAAAAGGGCAAACTGAGTGGTCTTTATGTTGATAAAATTTTTCTTTATCTTGCTGTAGTGGCAGATACACAGACCTACACATGTGATAAAATTATAAAGAAATAAATATACCTATGCACATACACACACAAATCAGCACAAGTACAACAAAAGAAATCTTCAGCTAACTTTTGTATTTTTTTGTGGAGACAGAGTCTTTCTGTGTTGCCCAGGCTGGTCTTGAACTCCTGGGCTCAAGCGATCCTCTTGCCTCCCAAAGTGCTGTGATTACAGGCATGAGCCACCGTGTCTAGCCTCTGTATTATTTCTTACAACTTTACGTGGACATACATTTACCTCAATACATTTTTCATTTAAAATTGGCCAAAATTGGCCGGGCGCGGTGGCTCACGCCTGTGATCCTAGCACTTTGGGAGGCTGAGGCGGGCAGATCACCTGAGGTCAGTAGTTTGAGAACAGCCTGGCCAATGTGGTGAATCCCCGTCTCTACTAAAAATACAAAAATTAGCCAGGTGTGCTGGTGGGCGCCTGTAGTCCCAGCTGCCTGGGAGGCTAAGCAGGGAGAATTGCTTGAACTCAGCGGGCAGAAGTTGCTGTGAGCTAAGATCGTGCCACTGCACTCCAGCCTGGGCAAGAGAGCGAGACCCTGTCTCAAAAAATAAAATAAAAACCTAAAAGCACAAACCAACATTAAGATAGAAAATTTACTAAATAGATTATATCAATATTAAGGATTTCTGTTCAATAAAGGTCAGCATAGACCAAATTAGGGGGAAATATTTCTAATTTCTATAACTGGCAAAGTTCATCTCAACTGGATTAAGAACAATTGCAAATGGGCCGGGCACAATGGCTCATGCTTGTAATCCCAGCACTTTGGGAGGCCAATGTTGGGGGATCACTTGAGGTCAGGAGTTTGAGACCAGCCAGGCCAACATGGCAAAACCACATCTCTACTTAAAATACAAAAACATTAGTCGAGTGTGGCGGCGTGCACCTGTAATTCCAGCTACTTGGTAGGCCGAGGCACGAGAATCACTTGAACCCAGGAGGTGGAGGTTTCAGTGAGCCGAGATCGCACCACTGCACTCCAGCCTGGGTGACAAGAGTGAGACTCCATTTAAAAAAAACAAAACAAAACAGAACTATTGTAAATAAACAAGAAAAACAGAAAAATGAAGAGAAAAGTAAGCAGAGGATATGAATGGGCAATTTACAGAAGGAGAAATAAAAATAGCTAACATATTTATTTTACAATGTTCAACCTCATTAGTAATCAGAGAAATGCAAATAAAGTTGAGATAACATTTTATGCTCATCAGATTGGCATACATTAGAAAATTTGATGGCCGGGCACGGTGGCTCACGCCCGTAATCCCAGCACTTTGGGAGGCCGAGGTAGGCGGATCACGAGGTCAGGAGATCAAGACCATCCTGGCTAACATGGTGAAACCCCATCTCTACTAAAAATACAAAAAATTAGCTGGGCATGGTGGCAGGCGCCTGTAGTCCCAGCTACTTGGGAGGCTGAGGCAGGAGAATCGCCTGAACCCAGGAGGCAGAGGTTGCAGTGAGCCGAGATCGGCGCCACTGCACTCCAGCCTGGGCGACAGAGTGAGACTCTGTCTCAAAAAAAAATTTTTTTTGGTTATTCTAAGTGTTGGGTAGAACGTGGGAAAACCAGGAACCTCCCTCTATAGCTGGTGGGAATTGTAGACTGCTACAACCCCTTTGGGACAGTCTGTTGGTGCATCTGGATATATCTCTATTATTCAGCATTGTCAGTTATCCATTATGGACTCCCCTTTATGGACCAGGATGAGACTCTACCACATATATGTATGTGTGTATATATATGTATAAATATACATGTATATAATATGCTCATTACAGCATTGTTGTCATTGTAGGAAATTAAAGACAAGCTATATGTTCATCCCTAGTGTAATGGACAAATAAAATATGATAGATGCATATCAATCATTAGAAACATGAAACTAAACGTACACACAACAACATGGACGTACCTTTGAACACATAAGTGAAAACATTGTGGAGGAAAAAGTGAATTAAAAAGTAAGAAATAGGCTGGGCGCGGTGGTTCATGCCTGTAATCCCAGCACTTTGGGAGGCCGAGGTGGGCAGATCACGAGGTCGGCAGATCATGAGGTCAGCAGTTCGAGACCATCCTGGCTAACACGGTGAAACCCCGTCTCTACTAAAAAATAAAAAAAATTAGCCGGGCATGGTGGCGGGCACCTGTAGTCCCAGCTACTCGGGAGGCTGAGGCAGGAGAATGACGTGAACCCAGGAGGCAGAGCTTGCAGTGAACCGAGATCACACCACTGCACTCCAGCCTGGGTGACAGAGTGAGACTCTGTCTCAAAAAAAAAAGTAAGAAATAAAATAAGAGGTATGGCACTATATGTTTTACAAGGATACACATACACATGGTATATATACACACACACACATATTTGTTTGGATGCACATGTATGTATCATTCATGTACATATCCAAACAATTACATATCAAACACATCAATAGAGTAGGTGCCTATAAGGGAGTAGAGAGAAATAAGCAAGGGGATTCTTTCCCTTTCCTTCCTTCCCTCCCTCCCTTCTTCCCTTCCTCTCTTTCTTCCTCTCTCTTGTTCTTTCTCTCCCTCTCTTTCTTTCTCTCTTTCTCTTTTCTCTCTCCTTCCTTCCTTCCTTCCTTCCTTCCTTCCTTCCTTCCTCCCTCCCTCCCTCCCTCCCTCTCTCTTTCGCTTTCAGACTGGAGTGCAGTTATGTGACCATGGCTCACTGCAGCCTCGAACTCCTGGGCTCAAGTGATCCTCCTGCCTCAGCATCCCATGTAGCTGGGACTATAGGTGTGCACCACCACGTCTAACTAATTTTTAAAATTTTGTGTAGAGACAAGGTCTCACTATGTTGCCCAGGCTGGTCTTGAACTCCTGACTCAAGCAGTCCTCCTGCCTTGGCCTCCCAAAGTGCTGGGATTGCAGGCCTGAGCCACTGTGCTCAGCCTGATTTTTCTTCATAACATTTACCATCACTTGATATATTATAGACTTTGCTTTGCTGTGTGTGTGTGTGTGTATGTTCTGACTGTTTACAATCAGATTGCAAACTCCCTGAGGGCATGGACTATATCCCAAGTGACTAAGACATGGCTAGGGATGTAGGGGTTACTGAGAAAATGATTGTTGAATGAATAAATAAATAAGAAAAGGTAACCAACCTTAAAGGCAAAGTACAAAGTCTAGAGGATCTCAGAGGAGATGCAAGTACGTCCAGCTGGACTCTGAGGTTGGCTTCAAAGTCAGTCCAGTCTGCCATTAACCAGACCTATGGTCCCCTTGAGTGGGCCACCCAGGGTTCCAGCAACCTCAACTGGAAACAAACAAACAAAAAAACCTAGATGATATCTGAGGGTTCCTTCTTGCTCTGAATTTTAAAAAATGTTTAACTTAAACTCTTTGTCACTTAAAATATTTTAATGAAAATGTCCATTCTTCTTTTTTTTTTTTTTTGAGATGGAGTCTTCCTCTCACTCTGTCATCCAGGCTGGAGTGCAATGGCGTGATCTTGGCTCATTGCAACCTCTGCCTCCTGGGTTCAATCAATTTTCCTGCCTCAGCCTCCTGAGCAGCTGGGACTACAGACACCCGCCACCACGCTCGACTAATTTTTGTATTTTTTAAGTAGAGACAAGGTTTCATCATGTTGGCCAGGCTGGTCTCGAATTCTTGGCCTCAAGTGATCTGCCCACCTCAGGCTCCCAAAGTGCTGGGATTACAGGTGTAAGCCACCATCCCTGGCCTCCTTTATAATTTAAAAAATGTAAAAGGTGAGGCCAGTCGCGGTGGCTCACACCTGTAATCCCAGCAGTTTGGGAGGCTGAGGTGGGCAGATCATTTGAGGCCAGGAGTTCAAGACCAGCCTGGCCAACATGATGAACCCTCATCTCTACTAAAGAAATACAAAAATTAGCTGGGTGCGGTGGTGCGTGCCTGTAGTCCCAGCTGCTCAGGAGGCTGAGGCAGGTGAATCACTTGAACCCGGGAAGCAGAGGTTGCAGTGAGCCGAGATGGTGCCACTGCACTCCAACCTGGGTGACAGACCAGGACTCTGTCTCAAAAAAAAAAAAAAAAAGAAAAAAAACCAGGAGCCAAGGATGGTGGCTCAGGAGGCTGAGGAGGGAGGATAGCCTGAGCCCAGGAATTGGAGGCTTCGGTGAGCTAAGATTGCACCACTGCACTCCAGCCTAGGTGATAGAGCCAGACCCTGTCTCTAATTAAATTAAACTAATTAAATTATCAAGGTAATGCAGGTTTACTGTGAGATGTTCAAACAACACACAAACTTTTTTTTTTTTTTGAGACGGAGTTTTGCTCTGTTGCCCAGGCTGGAGTGCAGTGTCCCCTCCTCCGTCCACACCTCCACTCCTCATATCAACTGCTTGCTTTTTTCTTTCCTTCCAGAGATTCCTGTTTGCAGACAAACAAATATGTACATATATGTCGTTTTTCTCAGAAAATGAGATCATACGATGTGCATTGCTCTGCAACTGGCTTTTATCACTTAGCAATATGCCTAGGATGTTCTTCCATGTGAGAACCTGCAAATCTAGCCCTTAAAGGAGTACACACACACGCACACATATGAACACACATGCACACACGCACACACATGCACACACGCACATGCACACACACGAACACACATGCACACACATACACACATGCGCACGCACACATGCACACACAAACACATGCACACACGCACATGCACACACACGAACACACATGCACACACATACACACATGTGCACACACACATGCACACACACATGCACATGCACACATGCACACACCCACTATAGCATTTGCTTATGGTAGGTGGAAATTAAAGGAAAGTTATATATTCATCCCTAATTAAATGGATACATAGAATATGATAGATGCATATTTAGCATACAAACATTAAGTGCATCCCTAACAACGTAGATGTCTATTCAAACAAAGTGAAAAAGTTTGAAAAGGTAAGAAACGGAATGAGGGCTACTAGTGTAAATTAAAACATGCACAGACACAAAATAACACTATATATTTTAAAAGGACACATATCTGTCCAAACACTAATAGACCAAATGCATTAGATGCCTATGGGGCAGTGCAGAGGAATGAGAATGGCAACTGGGAATAAAGTGGAAAAAGTGAATAAAATATAGTATTTAAGAGAGGGCTTGCAGAGACCAATGATGACAGTGAGCACAGCATTCCATGGAGGGGTCATAATTTACCGAATTCCCCTACTGATAGGCAATGAGATTATCCAGTTCCTCGTAAGTATGGATTTGGGAGTTAGACCTCATTTTAGTGGCTGTGCAGTTTACTAGCCATTTGCCCTTGGACAAATTACTGAATACCTCTCAGCCTGAGTTCCTCTATTGTAAAACAGGAATAATAACCCCTGCCTGGTGTGATGGTTGTGATCATGTTTATAAACCGCTGGGCACAGTGACCAGCACACAGCACAAGCCAGCAAGCACTTCTATGATCAGGAGAGACTTGCTGGGGCCAGGCCCACAGGACAGTGGGCCCCACTGGGCAGGAGCCAGACTGATCCTGCTCACCCTGTACCCCACCTGCACCTGGCATACTCTCCACCCTTAGAGTGTCTTGAATGAATGTGGTTTCTAAGTCAGTAGTTTCAGGGTAATTCATCTTCTGTGACATCTAATGGCCTAATCAGGTTGCCAGGCACGTGTTACGTGTTTATTGAATAGTGGCTGTAAGTTCTTGCTTCTCACAGGGTGCCCTGTGAGTGTCTAAGGCTCATGTCCCTGATTTGTGGTTTATGTTGGAACCAGAGAACTGGGACTCCCCCTCTCTGCCCTTGCCCCTCAAAGAACAAACACTCAGGGATGACAGCTCTCAGATTATGAGTCAAAAATACCAACTTCCTCTGCATAGGATGGCCATCACAGGAGTCAGGTCGCTCCTGTGTGACCCTGAGCCTGTCATGTAACCACTATATGTTCAATTTACTCCTCTGCCAAGAGGAGATAAGGCCACCTGCCTTCCACCACCCCCTCCCCCACGTTGTATAGTGTTTTAGGAACTAAGTTTGACAATGTCACAGCACCTTGAAAAGAATAAAGTCATATAATTAGCAATTATTTAAAAAATGCTGTCATTTTTATTACTAGTTCGATTACTAATCTGTGTTTGGGGAGGGAGTTCAGGTGACAGACTGAGTCGGTTCTTCAGGGACAGCTTTTTCCTGTGTTCCGGCCACACTGGCGCTTTGTGCTAATTGCTTGTGCGGGCGTGGAGATCTACCCCTGGGCGCTGCAGAGCCAGCCACAGCAAGCCAGGCTTCCAACTGCGACCCAGTGCTACTCCAGGGCCAGAAGAGCCCCGAGGTTAAAAGCTGTGGCTCCAGTTCGCGGACAGGAGGAGCGCAGCACAGCCTCCCTCTCGGTCCCACGCCTGCCCTCTCTCCTTGATTCACTAAGCATGGAGACAGAGGATGGATGTGGGGGAATCTCGAAGCCAAAGGTACATTTCCATAAACAATCCCTAGACTGATTATTAAAGAATCCAGGATATAGGAAAGAGAGGCAAACAGGGGGAAAAAAAGATGGGAAAAGGAAAATAGCAGAGACAGAGAAGGAGAGAGAAAAGGGAGAGTGTTAAATAGCTTTTTAAAGGCACTGATTTTGGGGGCCAGGCGTGGTGGTACATGCCTGTAATCCCAGCTACTAGGGAGGCTGAGGCAGGAGAATAGCTTGAACCCAGGAGGCGGAGGTTGCAGTGAGCCAAGATCGTGCCACTGCACTCCAGCCTGGGCGACAGAGCGAGATTCCGTCTCAAAAAAAAAAAAAATTCACTGTTTTATGGCTTCTTCCTTTAGGCGAAAGGTTGGCGGTGACATGGTATTAGAGCCCAAGCCCGTTTATACAGAGGTCTGTGACCTCTGTCAGCAAGAAGAGTCAGGAAGGAAAAATACTCAAACTGTAAAAGGGAAGCTTTTTTTTTTTTTTTTTTTTTTTGAGGCGGAGTCTCTCTGTCGCCCAGGCTAGAGTGCAATGGCAAGATCTCGGCTCACTGCAACCACCGCCTTCCAGGTTCAAGCGATTCTCCCGCCTCAACCTCCCAAGCAGCTGGAATTACAGGCGCCTGCCACCACGCCCGGCTAATTTTTGTATTTTTAGTAGAGACGGGGTTTCCCATGTTGGCCAGGCTGGTCTCGAACTCCTGACCTCAGATGATCCACCTGCCTCGGACTCCCAAAGTGCTGAGATTACAGGCGTGAGACACCGCGGCCAGCCCAAAGGGAAGTTTTTTGTTTGGTTGGTTGGTTGGTTTTTTTGTTTTTTTGTTTTTTTTTTTTTGAGATGGAGTCTTGCTCTGTCGCCCAGGCTGTAGTGCAGTGGCGCGATCTTGGATCACTGCAAGCTCCACCTTCCGGGTTCACGCCATTCTCCTGCCTCAGCCTCCCGAGTAGCTGGGACTACTGGCGCCTGCCTCCGTGCCCGGCTAATTTTTTGTATTTTTAGTGGAGACGGGGTTTCACCGTGTTAGCCAGGATGGTCTCGATCTCCTGACCTTGTGATCCGCCCGCCTCGGCCTCCCAAAGTGCTGGGATTACAGGCTTGAGCCACGTGCCCGGCCCCAAAGGGAAGTTTTAAAACAACAATTTTAAGAACCCCTTCACAAAAGTCATCTCTGGAATGGTCCAGCAGAGAAGCTGGGAAATTCTTAACATACAAACAAAAGCCCTTTTGCATGCACAACTGTGTTCTGGGAACAGAGTCCTCAAGCAGAAAAGGATCATAAAAGACTTCGGGTATAGGCTGGGTGCAGTGGCTCATGCCTGTAAACCTAACACTTTGAGAGGCTGAGGCGGGAGGATTGCTTCAGCCCAGGAGGTCGAGGCTGCAGTGAGGTATCATTGCACACTCCAGCCTGGGTGACACAGTGAGACCCTGACTCAAAAAGAAAAAAAAAAAGAACTTAAGATATATTCAGTGCCTTCAGGCAGGCAAATCTCTAAGCATACCTTATTTTTCTCTTGCCAAAGAATTGAATCAATATTTTATCACACCAACACCTCGAAATGCCCGATCGTAATTTCTCCTGCTCTGAATTTAAGCCTTTTCTCTTTTTTTCTTTTTCTTTTTTTTTTGAGACAGAGTTTTACTCTGTTGCCCAGGCTGGAGTGCAGTGGCACGATCTCGGCTTACCACGGCCTCTGCCTCCCGGGTTCAAGCAATTCTCCTGCCTCAGCCTCCCTATTTTTTTTGCTTTCCATAGAGAAGGAGAAGGAGAGCACCTGCTTATGAAGCACACATTTTTAAAATCTCCTCATAATAGTGAAGACATTAATTGGAAGAAAATTTGTTATGGAGAATGGTCTGAGAAAAAAATAATTGGAAGTAAAAAACCCACTTCTCCCTATAACTATTTCCTCCTAAGCAAGTCTCCCGTCTTGGCCATACTTCATAGGACCTATGTCCTCCTTCTCCCTGTTCTCTAAAAATCTGTGTACTCCATTATCCTTTTTAAAATCCTAGGCAAATCAGGTAAGACCCTCGGATAAGGAATTGCTAATGCAGTACACAGCAGAAAGCTTACTCCCCGGCCCTTACATGGAACCTCCTTTTGTTCATTTTTCTCTCTGGGACACCCATTGCAAGTTGCCTTCAGCTTGCAGAGATGTAACCTTGAGAGCTACTCCTGAGATACTTGTGCTTCTCTAGCCTTTTCCAGTCTAAATTTGTGCTGTTGAATTTTTGTACTTATTTGATGTATTGCCAAGCATTTAGTCTTTTTTTTTTTTTTCCTATTTTGTAAGATCCTGGGCTTATTAGAACTGTCACCTTGGCTCAGCCCATGGTCCATTCAGCCAGAATTGTTTCTTTGACAGCAGAATTAGAAAATACATTTTAAAGGAGCTTGATTGTTTTCCCTGATGCAAACATCAGAAGTTAAAGTCCCTTCCGAGTGGCCTAGATTTCCTTAATCATGCATTGTATCTGTGTTTGTTAAATTTTAATTTTAATTTTTTTTTTGAGACAGAGTCTCCCTCTGTCGCCCAGGCTGGAGTGCAGTGGTGCAATCTTGGCTCACTGCAAGCTCCACCTCCCGGGTTCAAGCCATTCTCCTGCGTCAGCCTCCCGAGTAGCTGGGACTACAGGCGCCCACCACCACGCCTGGCTAATTTTTGTATTTTTATTAGAGACAGGGTTTCACCTTGTTAGCCAGGATGGTCGTGGTTTCCTGACCTCGTGATCCACCTGCCTGGGCCTCCCAAAGTGTTGGGATTACAGGCGCGAGCCACCATGCCTGGCCAAATTTTAATGTTTTTAAACTTATGATGTTTTAATGTTATTAAATTTTAATGTTTTTAAACTTAATGAGTTTTAATGTTTTTAAACTTACTGATGTCTCTTAGAAGTAATAATTTCCATAAATTTACTATTAACTATGTATTTTTTTCTTTCATTCATCCTTAATTGACTTTTTCTAAGATTCAAACTTCCCCATTTCTAGTTCTTGAATTCTAAGATTTGGGGAGGGGGAAAATCCCTGTTCACTTTGTCTAATACCAGCCCCCCACAGACCAAACAACTTTGGAAGAAGATGAGCAGTGTCTTTCTGTCTGTCTGTTTCTTTCTTTCTTTTTTTTTTTTTTCTGAGGTAGAGTTTCACTCTTGTTGCCCAGGCTGGAGTGCAATGGCATTGTCTCAGCTCACTACAAACTCTGCCTCCTGGGTTCAAGTGATTCTCTTGCCTCAGCCTCCTGAGTAGCTGGGATTACAGACATGTACCACCACGCCCGGATAATTTTTGTGTTTTTAGTAGAGACACGTTTCACCATGTTGGCCAGGATGGTCTCGAACTCCCGACCTCAAGTGATCTGCCTGCCTTGGCCTCCCAAAGTGTTGAGATTACAGGCGTCAGCCACTGCACCCGGCCCTGTCTATTTCTTTTCCCTAAAGGGACACAAGGGAACAAGCACTTGAACTGGCAGGAGGTAGTAGAATGGGTTTCAGGAAGAACTTCTGAAAAGAAAGATGAGCTGATTATCAGGTTAGTAACTCAGTTCCTCAGCTCTCTTAAGTCCTAGATGAAAAGAATAAGTAGGCCGGGCGCGGTGGCTCACGCCTGTAATCCCAGCACTTTGGGAGGCTGAGGCGGGCAGATCACAAGGTCAAGAGATCGAAACCATCCTGGCCAACGTGGTGAAACCCCATCTCTACTAAAAACACAAAAATTAGCTGGGGATGGTGGTGTGCACCTGTAGTCCCAGCTACTTGAGAGGCTGAGGCAGGACAATTGCTTGAACTCAGGAGGTGGAGGTTGCAGTGAGCCGAGATCCCACCACTGCACTCCAGCCTGGTGAGAGAGCGAGACTCCATCTCAAAAAAAAAAAAAAAAAAAAAAGAATAAGTAGGCCAGGCATGGTGGCTCATGCTTGTAATCCCAACACTTTGGGAGGCCAAGGTAGGCAGATCACCTGAGGCCAGGAGTTCAAGACCAGCCTGGCCAACATGGGGAAACTCCACCTCTACTAAAAATACAAAAATTAGTCAGGCGTGGTGGTGCACTCCTGTAATCCCAGCTACTTGGGTGGCTGAGGCAGGAGAATCGCTTGAACCTGGGAGGCAGAGGTTGCAGTGAGCTGAGATCACGCCACTGCACTCCAGCCTGGGTGACACAGCTAGACTCCATCTCAAAAAAAGAGAAAGAAGGAAAGAAGGAAGGAAGGAAGGAAGGAAGGGGAAGGGCCGTGGTTTATGATCTTCAGAAAAGCTGAGATCCTGGCCAAGGAAAGGGGATGGTGATTGGCCCATTATTAACAAGAGCTGATTTTTTTGTTCATGAGATGGGTTTTTTGTTTGTTTTTCTTTCTTTTTCTTTTTCTTTTTTTTTTTTTTTTTGAGACAGAGTCTAGCTCTGTTGGCCAGGCTGAAGTGTAGTAGTGCAATCTCAACTCACTGCAACTTCCGCCTCCCTGTTTCAAGTGTTTCTGCTGCCTCAGCCTCCTGAGTAGCTGGGGCTGCAGGCGCCTGCCACCATGCCCAACAAATTTTTTGTATTATTAGTAGAGACGGGGTTTCACCATGTTGGCCAGGCTGATCTCAAACTCTTGGCTTCAAGTGATCTGCCCACTTTGACCTCCCAAAGTGTTGGGATTACAGGCGTGAGCCACTGTACCCGGTCTCATGAGATGTTAAGAATTATTTGATGATTTAGATGTGGACACAGTAGTTATATACCTCAAAAGAGGGATCTCCTCTGTAAATCTTCTAATTTCCCTTACTAATTATGAATACCCATTAACTAATTTAACCCCTTTTTGTGTAACCTCTGTTTATATCTTTTGCCTTTTCCACCTAAACTTATTTAAGCTTAAGTGAAGTTTTATTTGCTCTACATTGACCTCCTCTTAAATTGTATATTCCCAGCTTCTGTATTTGGAGCATAAGTCTGTATCTACTCTTTCCATTATTTCTGTGACTTTATAGATTCATCATGTTATTCATCAAACATCATCTTTCTAGATCCAGCACTGAGGTAAAACTCAGAGGGGATGGATGTAGAAGAGAGCAGAGGAAATTTAACAGAAAATTCTGGGGAGCTTTTCCAAATACAATGTGTCTGCTTCCCCGCTTCCCTGAGTGTATCAGAATCTTGGCTGGGGAAATGTGTTGTTGCTGTTGTTTTCAAGAGATAGGGTCTCCCTCTGTCACTCAGGCATTGGAGTACAGTGGCTCACTGTAGCCTTGAACACTGGGGCTCAAGAGATCCTCCCACCTCAGCCTCTTAAAATGCTGGGATTACAGGTGTGAGCCACCATGCCTGACTGAAATTTCAGTCTGACTGAAAGTTTTTGAGAACTTTCACATCTAATTCTAATGGTCGACTCTCTCTATCCTGTCATAGCCATTGTTCTGAACCGAAGAGCCCTTCAGTTCTTGGGGTCTTTTGGTTTTGTCATCATGAGGCACTTCCTTCATTTCCGTGTTAGCTCATGCCTGACATTCTGATGGAATCAACTTTTCCATTCGGTGTGTAACCAACAGTAGATGGGGATTACAACAGAAGTTTGAAATCTAGGCCAGGCACGGTGGCTCACACCTGTAATCCCAGCTCTTTGGGAGGCTGAGGCTGGCAGATCACGAGGTCAGGAGTTTGAGACCAGCCTGGCCAACATGGTGAAACCCCGTCTCCACTAAAACAAAAATTAGCCAGGCATGGTGGTGTATGCCTGTAGTCCCAGCTACTCGGGAGGCTGAGGCAGGAGAATTGCTTGCACCTGGGAGGCGGAAGTTGCAATGAGCCGAGATTGCACCACTGCACTCCAGCCTGGGTGACAGAGCGAGACTCTGTCTCAAAAAAAAAAAAAAAAAAAAGCTTGCAATCTTAAAAAGTAAGTTGGAGTCCAGGTGCAGTGGTTCATGCCTGTAATCCCAGCACTTTGGGAGGCTGAGGCAGATGGATCACTTGAGCCAAAGAGTTGGAGACAAGCCTGGGCAACATGGCAAAACCCCATCTCTACAAAAAATACAAAAGTTATTTGGATGTGGTGGCACACACCTGTGGTCACAGTTACTTGGGAGGCTGAGACAAGAGGATTGCTTGAGCCAGGGAGAAGGAGGTTGCAGTGAGCTGAGATTGTGCCACTGCACTCCAACCTGGGTGACAGAGAGAGACTCTGTCTCAAAAAACAAACAAAAAAATAGGTTGTTACTTAACTATGGATCCCAGAGAACTATTAGACCATTCCTGATGCAAATCCACCTCATCCAACAGCTTCTTCTTGACTTGCTTTTCTTCCAGCAGTTTGCTCTAAATGAATTTGTCAAGTGACTGAAGGCAACCAGTGATGGACGGGGCCAATGACAGCTCCTTGCAGGGCTTTGTTCTGATGGGCATATCTGACCATCCCCAGCTGGAGATGATCTTTTTTATAGCCATCCTCTTCTCCTATTTGCTGACCCTACTTGGGAACTCAACCATCATCTTGCTTTCCTGCCTGGATGCCCGGCTCCACACACCCATGTACTTCTTCCTCAGCAACCTCTCCTCCTTGGACCTTGCTTTCACTACTAGTTCAGTCCCCCAAATGCTGATCAATTTATGGGGACCAGGCAAGACCATCAGCTATGGTGGCTGCATAACCCAGCTCTATGTCTTCCTTTGGCTGGGGGCCACCGAGTGCATCCTGCTCGTGGTGATGGCATTTGACCGCTACGTGGCAGTGTGCCGGCCCCTCCGCTACACCGCCATCATGAACCCCCAGCTCTGCTGGCTGCTGGCTGTGATTGCCTGGCTGGGTGGCTTGGGCAACTCTGTGATCCAGTCAACATTCACTCTGCAGCTCCCATTGTGTGGGCACCGGAGGGTGGAGGGATTCCTCTGCGAGGTGCCTGCCATGATCAAACTGGCCTGTGGCGACACGAGTCTCAACCAGGCTGTGCTCAATGGTGTCTGCACCTTCTTCACTGCAGTCCCACTAAGCATCATCCTGACCTCCTGCTGCCTCATTGCTCAGGCAGTGCTGAAAATCCGCTCTGCAGAGGGGAGGCGAAAGGCGTTCAATACGTGCCTCTCCCATCTGCTGGTGGTGTTCCTCTTCTATGGCTCAGCCAGCTATGGGTATCTGCTTCCGGCCAAGAACAGCAAACAGGACCAGGGCAAGTTCATTTCCCTGTTCTACTCGGTGGTCACACCCGTGGTGAATCCCCTCATCTACACGCTGCGGAACATGGAAGTGAAGGGCGCACTGAGGAGGTTGCTGGGGAAGGGAAGAGAAGTTGGCTGAGAGAACACTCCTTCGTTATTTATTGCGTCTTCATCTCTACATGCGTTTCTCATTAACTCTCTCTGGCCAGGTGAACATGAGGAATACTAATTCCGGTAAAACCAAGGCATGTTCCTGACAGCCCTAAGCTGACAGCCCTAAGCTGTTGGGAACATGGTTAGTGTTATTCGTAATGTTCTACACTTATTTACCAAAAATCCTACTGTGGACTACCAAGAGCAGGGGAGACATGTTGTTGAGGGCTCAGAGGTTATTGACCTGTGACAGACCTGTCTCACTGTCTCTGTCTCTGTTGCCCACATGTTATTTAATATGCCTTATATTTCTGCAGAATTCTGTACTTTTCTAAGCAAAGCACCTCCACTTGCAGTATCTTATATAATGTTACTATAATTCCATAAAATCAAGCCATGTATTATTAACTTCATATGAAGACCCAAACAATTCATCTTTTTACACTATCTGTCATTATCTTTGCCTACCTCTTTTTATCTTTTCCTCATTTTTTTTAAGAGTTGGAGTCTTGCTCTGTTGCCCAGGCTGAAGTAGAGTGGCATGATCATAGCTCACTGCAGCCTTCAACTCCTGGGCTCAAGCAATCCTTCAGTCTTCTGAGTAGCTGGGACTATAGGCACATGCTACCACACCTAACTAATTTTTATTTTTATTTTTGTACAGATGGGGTCTCACTCTGTTAACAGCCCAGGCTGGTCTAGAATTCTTGGCCTCAAGTAATCTTCCTGCCTTGACCTCCCCAAGTGCTGGGATTATGGGTGTGATCTACCGCACCTGGCCTGTCTGTTCTTAATAATGCAGTATACCACTGGGTGTGGTGGCTCACACCTGTAATCCCAGCACTTTGGGAGGCCGAGGCGGGTGGATCACCTGAGGTCAGGAGTTCGGGACCAGCCTGACCAACATGGAGAAACACTGTCTCCACTAAAAATACAAAATTAGCAGTGCATGGTGGCACATGCCTGTAATCCCAGCTACTCGGGAGGCTGAGGCAGGAGAATCGCTTGAACTCAGGAGGCAGAGGTTGTGGTGAGCTGAGATCGTGCCATTGCACTCCAGCCTGGGTAACAAGAGCAAAACTCCGTCTCAATAATAATAATAATAATAATAATAATAATAATAACAATAATAATAATGTAGTATATCTGTCCATACTTTCCATCCATATATCTCTCCATCATCTTGTTTACCCTCTCCCTTATGTCTATATTCCAATTTCTCTTCTACTAATCTATTATTTAATAAGAAAAGATTAAGCCAGGCACGGTGGCTCACGCCTGTAATCCCAGCACTTTGGGAGGCCGAGGTGGGTGGATCACGAGGTCAGCAGTTCGAGACCAGCCTGACCAACATGATGAAACCCCGTCTCTACTAAAAATATGAAAAAAATTAGTTGGGCATGGTGGTGGGTGCCTGTAACCCCAGCGACTTGGGAGGCTGAGGCAGGAGAATCATTTGAAGCTGGAGGGTGGAGGTTGCCGTGAGCCGAGATCGCACTACTGCACTCTAGCCTGGGCAATAAGAGCAAAACTCCACCTCAAAAAAAAAAAAAAAAAAAAAAGGAAGAAAAGATTAAAAAGGTCATTTGCAGCTGGGCACAGTGGCTCATGCCTGTAATCTCAGCACTGTGGGAGGCTGAGGTGGGTGGGTCACCTGAGGTCAGGAGTTTGAGCCAGCCTGGCCAACATAGTGAAACCCCATTTCTACCAAAAATACAAAAATTAGCCAGGTGTGGTGATGCACACCTATAGTCCAGCTACTTGGGAGGCTGAGGCAGGAGATTTGCTTGAACCCGGGAGGTGGAGGTTGCAGTGAACTAAGGTTGCAGTGAGCTGAGATTGCACAACTGCACTTCAGCCTGGGTGACAAGAGCAAGACTCCGTCTCCAAAAATAAAACAAAACAAAATAAAAAGGTCATTTGCCTTTTGATTCTAGCCAAAGAGGGTCCCTTGCTACTCTCTTATTGAAATCATCCCATCCAAAAGTCCCAGACATCAGATGTCTTACCAGCATTTGGGTATGCTAGTCTGGTCAGTGGATAATGGAATGTCCTGAGATTCCTTATGCAAATTTAAGAAACCAGGAAAGATCATCCATCCATAAAGTATATTCTCCGCCTCAAGATCTAGTCTTGAAGCCCTGCAGTTCCTAAAATTCAGCAATCAGTTCAGCACACAATAACTCATCTTTCAGGAACTCACATGTTGGGATCAGAATGCCAATTTGTGATTCTGCACATTCCTAGAATTGCCAAAGGGATCCCCACCTGCTACCACAGTTCATTTACTATTTTCCCAGACAGAGAAGCCAGGTTAATATAAGAAAGTTGCATGACAACTACATTACCATAGAAAAGGGAATCAATAGGTTTTAGAACTAGTTCAAAAGGGGCTTTGGCTTTGTGTCCCCATAATTTTGAAACACATGCCTTATACATAGTAGATACTCAATAAGTGTTTAGCAAATATAATTAATAAGCTTCATGAATCCTCCTTTATCTTGCTAAGAACTAAATTTGTCAAATGGACCGTTTTCATGTTTGCCACTTTGGGGTCATCCCATCCCTTGGACAGCATTGAAGAAACAATGATAAATGTTCCCTTTTCCACATTACCATAATTCCTTCCAAAGACATCTAATCATACTGTCCTGTCATGAATTTGTTTTTCCAATAGCAGATCAAAGCCATTTTTCCAGTTCCTCATACTCAAATACGTCTCCAGAAGTAGACAACTGGTAACATTATCTTGGCGAATTTATTAAAGTCCAGAGTCTTGCAGGCTCAACACTGGTTTGTTTGTTTGTTTGTTTTTTTGAGAAAGAGCCTTGCTCGGTTGCCCAGGCTGGAGTGCAGTGGCGATCTCAGCTCACTGCAACCTCTGTCTCCTGGGTTCAAGCAATTCTTGTGCCTCAGCCTCCTGAGTACCTGGGATTACAGGTGTATGCCACCATGCCAGGCCAATTATTTTTTTTTGGTGGAGACAGGGTTTCACCATGTTGGCTAGCTGGTCTCAAACCCCTGGTCTCAAGCGATTCACCCTCCTCAGCCTCCCAAAATGCTGGGATTACAGGTGTGAGTCATCGCACATGGCCAGGCTCAACATTTTCATTGATCAGTACACTCAGATTAGGTCAAGTTCTCAAGAAGTAGGTTCACAATGACCAAGTTCCTAAAGCTGTTATATGAACCAAAATGCCAGCTGATTACGTTATGAGAACAGTACCAAGAGACTGAACAGTTGTATCCTCCAGTCAATTCATTTAAGTTGTGAAATAACTTGGGAGGAAATAGGAAGAAAATGGACAGGTATTCCTGAGACATACGAGTGCTGTAGAGCCTCCATATGGAAAAATTGGACATTTTGTAACTAACACAGAGTTCTGGGTGTGGTAAGACACAGGGAATTAGAGGAAGAAGAACAAGCTGACTGGCTATGGTGAGGAAATGAATACATCACAGGGATCGCATATAACTTCGTCAACACACATACACTTATGTTCCATTCTCAATGGTGTGCATGAAACAAGGTCAAAATTTGGGAGGAAAAGAAGCAAATATAAAGCAAGCTCCTTGTTATTGACAGTTTGGAGTCCTATTTCTAGGTGTCCAGGAAAAAAATATGTTTGCTGTCTTGTTCAGTTGGAAATTCAGGAAATGACAGACAAAACAACCACCAAGGGCCGGGCACAATGGCTTATGCCTGTAATCCCAGCACTTTGGGAGAATGAGGTGGGCAGATCACTTGAGGTCAGGAGTTCAAGACCAGCCTGGCCAACATGAGACTCTGTCTAAAAAACAAACAAACAAACAACAACAACAAAACACTAAAACCACCAAGACCTATGAAAGACTCACCAACCTTAGTAAAATAGAAATGAAAAGCATTTGAATATGCTCATCTGCTCAGTGGATTTAAGTGAGTTTGAGAGCCCATCGCATAGAGCCCTTCTCAGAGTCTGTCTGGATCCCATACCTTTCCCTTTAAGGTATCAAAGGCTGCCTGAATACCTCAAATGAGCAAATTCTGAAGCTGCCAATGAAGACAGTCAATCCTTTTCCATTCTTCTCAGCCTTCAGGCTCAAGTCCAGGAAAGATTAGGAAAGATTAGAATCAAGGAACTGGGAAGAAATAGAAGTTGAAAAGTGACTTTGGCTTGCTGCATATACACTTTAGTATGTGAGCTCTGAATTAGAGACTATGGTAGGATGCAGTGGCTCACACACCTGTAATCCCAGCACTTTGGGAGCCCGAGGAGGGAGGATCACTTGAACCCAGGAGTTTAACACCAGCCTGGGCAACATAGTGAGATCCCGTCTCTACTAGAAATTTAAAAATTAGCTGAGTGTAGTGGTGCTTGCCTATACGCCCAGCTACTCAGGATGGTGAGGCAGGAGGAACGTTTGAGCCCAGGAGTTCAAGACTACAGCGAGCCGTGCTTCCATCACTGCACTCCAGCCTGGGAGACACAGTGAGGTTGTGTCTCAAATAGATACATAATTAAATAATAGACTAATTTGGAAGCTCTATTAATGACTTTGCAAAAAGGTCTAGTGTATTTGACCAACAGTGGCTAAGTGTACTGAGTATTCACCATTTGCTAGATGAGGATCTAAACTCTACACACTTCCACTCATTCAATCCTCACAATCCATGGGCCACGTGCTATTATGCTTGTCCTCTTTTTTTTTTTTTTTTTTTTTTTTTGAGACAGAGTCTCGCTCTGCCCCCCAGGCTGGAGTGCAGTGGCGTGATCTCGGCTTACTGCATATGCTAGTCCTCATTTTAAGATGAGGACACTGCAGCACAAAAGGAAACTTGCCCAAGATCATGCTTTGGTAGGGCAGGGAATCAAAGCATAATCGTCTTGACTCTAAAGCTGCGCGTACTCTTTTTTGTAAAAACAATCGCAAACTTACAGAAAAGTTGGAAGCATGAAGCAAAGACTTCCCCTGACCTCCAATTATTTCAGAGTAAGTTAGCAACCTGATACCCTGTCTTCCCCAAATATCTTGTGGTGTATTTTCAACAAACAAGGACATTATCCTACAGAGCCACAATATAACCATCAAAATTAGAAAAATGGGCCAGGTGCAGTGGTTCACACTTGTAACCCTAGCACTTTGGGAGGCCGAGGTGGGCAGATCACCTGAGGTCAGGGGTTCGAGACAAGCCTGGCCAACATAGTGAAACCCCATCTCTACTAAAAATACAAAAAGTAGCTGGGCATGGTGGCACATGCCTATAATCCCAGCTACCTGGGAGGCTAAGGCAAAAGAATTGCTTGAACCCAGGAGGTAGAGGCTGCAGTGAGCCAAGATCGTGCCACTGCACTCCAGCCTGGGCAACAGAGCGAGACTCCATCTCAAAAAAAATTTTTTTTAATGAACATTGATACATTTCATTATCTAATCTGCAGACCCCGTTCAATGTTTGCCAACTGTCCCAACGATGCCTTTCATAGCGAAATAATTTTCTTCACAATCACACATTGCATTTAGTTGTCATGTCTCTAGTCTTTGTCAGTCTGAGATGGTTCTTCAGTTTTTTTCTTGACTTTCACGATTGCCACACTATAAAAGATTGTTAGCCAGTTATTTGGTAGACAGTGTCTCCATTTGGGTTTGACGTTTCTTCACACATAGACTCAGGGACTCAGGTTAGCATCTTTGGCAGGAATATCACAGATGCGAGGTTGCATTCTTCTCATTGTGTCCTATCGGGGGTGTATATTTCAGTTGTTTTCATTTCTAATGGTGTTACGTGGATCACTAAATGAAGATTGTGTTGACCAGCTTTCCCATTGTTTCCCTCTTTGTAATTAATAAGTGTCTTATGGGGAAGTACTTTGAAACTATGTAAATATCCTGCTACTAATTAAACTCAATTTGTTCATTTATTTGGTTCTATCTTATGCAATTAAGGTTTTCTGTTTTATTTAATGGTTTATAATAAGGGTATCCAACCCGCAGGCCACAGAGAGAAAGAGAAATACATATGTGTGTATATATATATGTATATACATATATCTGACATGCAAAGCAGTGCTCTGCCCTTGCTTTTTCCCACACTCAGGCTCTGCTTTCTCTTTCTCTCTCTCTTTTCTGTCCATTTAGTCATCTTCTACCCTGCCCTCTGAATAGAAAGGCAGCAAGGTGCCTCAGAAAGTTCAACGCTCTGGGAGTCAAGAACTTGAGTATTTGGGTGCACTCTGCAACTAATTAGTTAGGGTAGTCAGTGGCTCTTTATAGCACTCTGTCTCATCATCTGTAAAATGACTATAACAGGTGGCAGGAACATTGTAAGAATCAAAATAGATAATCTACATAAGAAATGCATGTGTTTAAAAAACTCCTCCATGGTTATTCTTAATCAAAGATGGCATACTTTTCTTAGAAATGTCATCAACCTATTTCACATCCCACTCCCTGTATTTATATCCTGATGAGGTACTACTCCTTTGTGCTACCAGGGCCTTCATAAATGATGGATGAATGAAGGGGGGCAAGACTGAAGGCAGAAAGACTACACAGAAGCCTTAGTATGATCCTCCACTCTTCTTTCTCTCACACTCCACATCTCAATCCAGTAGCTCCCTCTTCAAAATACACCCAGAATACCCAATCCGGAATCACACACACGTGAAAATTAGAAAAGTATTTGTATGTTCACCAAAAGAGGAATGGTCGATTATATATATTGTGGTGGGGGGAGGTGGGGAGGAGCATGGAAAAACATTTTAAAAAGAATATGTATGGTGGTACATGCCTAAATGCAGCTTTAAAAAATTTTATATATATATAAACGAAAAGAAAAAAACAAAAATTATATATATAAATGGAAAAAACCGACAAGAGGTAGGAAATGTAAAAAAATTATATATTAAGAACCAGAAAGATATACACACTAGTAATGTTACTAGTGGAGGGTGTCCAGGTTCTTGGCGTTTGGAACAAAGAACTGGACAAAACACACAAACAAGGCAAGGAAAAAAATGAAGCAACAAAAGCACAGATTTATTGAAAACAAAAGTACACTCCACAAGGTGGCAGCGCGCAGAGCGTAGGGGCTCAACAGGCATGTGCCAGAATTTTTCTGGGGTTTAAACACCCTCTACAGGTTTCCTATTGGTCACTTGGTGTACACCCTATGTAAATGAAGTAGTGGCCCGTAATCGGCCCTAAGTTCCCTTAGGTTGCTTTGTGCAACCAGAGGCTGAAGTGAAGTTACAAAGGTTACACGCTATGCAAGCATCTGATACTTTCAAATTTTTGTCTGCCACGCAGAAGAGGTGATGGGGTTTGTAAAGGGAGTAGCCTCCAGTCCTTTCAGTGGGTCCTTTCCTTACTTAGGTGGGGAAAGGGAAAGTTGGGGTTTTCCTTTTGATTTAGTTCTAGGAAGTCAGCGTGAATCAGTTAGGTTTCCTGCCTCCAGACCCTATTCCTCTGCCTCAGTAACAGTTATTTTCTCTAGGGAGGGAGTGTAATTTCAGAGGCAAAGTATGAATATGTTTTGTTAATCATTTGTATTTATTTATTATTTATTTATTTTGAGACAATCTCGCTCTGCCGCCCAGGCTGGAGTGCAGTGGCAATTACCTCTCACTGCAGCATCGAACTCCTGGACTCAAGTGATCCTCCCGCCTCGGCCTCCCAAAATGCTGGGATTCCTGGCGTGGAGACTTCAGTTTTAAGTGAGAACGTTTTGCAGTACTTACTTAATATTAAGAAATAAAAACAACTTAGAGCGGGGGGGAAAAAAGCCACTGGATTAGATACGAGTTCTAGTCCTTAACGAAAGTCACTTAAACTCTGTTTTGGCTTCCTCGTTTGGAAGATGAAAATGGTAATATAACTGACTGAGTAAGGTTGCTGTAAGTATGAGTTAGTGTGTAAATGTTTACAATTAAGCATGGCACACAGCAAGCGCCACGTTTTCTATCAGGGCTATTCTCACCTAACGCGTAAAACAGGATGGCATGCCCAGCGGGATCCGGGCCCTGGGTTCTCAGGCATTGTGATTGGTCTCAGCATATGACGCAAGGCGGGTTTCATTAATGAAATTGCTGTCAATTAGCGAAGGGCGGAAACCAGGCGAAGAGGGCGGTCCTTTAGAACCACACTTGCGCGACTCGCTCCTCTTTTTTCAGGCTTAGCTACTGCGCATGCGTCTGGCCCTCTTGAGGTCGCGGCGTGCCCCGCAACAGCTTCCGGCGTGCTCCGCAACAGCTTCCGGCGTGACGCAGTAGAAAAAGTGGCGTGGCTGGCGATTCGTGTTCGTGAGGGCCTTTTCTGGTGAGGCGGGGCTTAAGGGTTGTGGCTCTGCTCTCTGTCTTCAGACTTTCAGATTGCACTCTGGGTTCCTGGACGCAAAAACTCGGAGTGGCTGCGTGATGCAGAGTGAACTGGGTCCTCTGGGGACGCGTGGGGAACGTGGAAGTCCGGAGTGCCGGCTTTGTTGCCCTTCGGAGCTCCAGTCCGTTCAGGTTCCCCAGTGAGGCCTCCTTTGAAGGGCTGGGTGCCTTTTGCCCTTCACGCTAAGATAACGCTCGTTTCCTAAAGCTCGATTGCGCCCTTGTGCTGAGCGGTGGGGACACGAAGACAGCACAGAAACGCTGTTTACTCTCAGCGAGCCCCCATACTGTTGGAGTGGATAAACCCACCAGAAACAAAATTACAGCGTTAGGCGGGTTAAGATGGAGCACCCTGAGAGATGTTACAGACAGGACCGGAGAGTTCAGAGGATCAGGATGCTTCAAGAAGATGGGGATAGTGGCGTCATCAATCCTCATCCTGGGGTTTTTGTCTTTGATGGTGCACTCCTTGAGGACATGAAATTTTTCTTCCACATTTCCGATACCTAGGCTCAGGTGCCCTTCCCTGGTTGGGAGGGATAGAGACCAGCTGTCTCTCGTGTTTATTATCTATGGAAAGGATGAATTAGGTCTTGGGGACTTCAGGAGGGAAAATTTTGGTGAGCAAAGGCACTAATATGTCCCTAGACCAGGGGTTCTCAACCAGCGCCCCCCTCCCAGAGCACAATTGACACTGTCTGGAGACAATTTTGTTGTCACTACCGAGGGGTGCTACTGACATCTAGTGGGTGGAGGCCAGGGATGCAGCTAAACATTCTACAAGGTCCACAGGGTTCCCACCCCACTCCCCAACCCCAAGAACTCAAAAAACGATCTGGCTCAAAATGTCAGTGTGCTGAGGTTCTGAAACCCTACCCTGGAATGACAGCGGAAATGGAGAGACAGCAGATGTTGGAGACATCTCAGCGCAAGACTAGTTTTGTCTCTCTTTTTTTTTTTTTTGAGACCGTGTCTCGCTCTGTCGCCGAGGCTGGAGTGCAGTGGCGCAATCTCGGCTCACTGCAAGCTCCGCCTCCCGGGTTCCCGTTATTCTCCCGCCTCAGCCTCCGGAGTAGCTGGGACTACAGGCGCCCGCCATCATGCCCGGCTAATTTCTTGTTTTTGTATTTTTAGTAGAGACAGGGCTTCACCGTGTTAGCCAGGGTGGTCTCGATCTCCTGACCTCGTGATTGGCCCGCCTCACCTCCCAAAGTGCTGAGATTACAGGCGTGGGCCACCTCGCCCGGCCTCATTTTGTGTTCTTCATAATGCTGAAGTATTTGATGCGCAGTTGGTTAATGAGGTCTGATGAGCCCAGTCTTCCTCTTATTTTTTCGCCCATTCATTTGCCAGGTATCTGTTTAGCACTAAACACTATTCAAGGTGCTAGAATTCAGCTTTGAGCTGAAAAACCTTACATTCTTGCGGGGGGTGACAGACATTAAACTTACATGTCAAGTAGTAATATATGCTATGAAGTTCCTGCAAGTTGGGGTTTCTCTTACTACCATCACGTACCATTTATTTACTTCCGAGTGCCAAGCACTGGACTAGATACTTTACTAATATTTCTACTCTTTTCCTGTGTCCTGCAAAGTGGATATTATTCATTTATTATTTATTTTTTTTGAGAGGGAGTCTTGCTCTGTCCCCCAGGCTGAACTGCAGTGGCGCAATCTCGGCTCACTGCAACCTCGACTTCCTGGGTCCAAACGATTTTTCTGCCTCATTCTCCCGAGTAGCTGCGATTACAGGCACCCGTCACCACGCCCTGGTAATCTTTTTTTGTATTTTTAGTAAAGACGGGAGTTTCACCATGTTGGCCAGGCTGGTCTCGAACTCCTGACCTCAAGTGATCCAGCCGCCTCGGCCTCCCAAAGTACTGGGATTACAGGTGTGAGCCACCGCGCCCAGCCCTGCAAGGTGGCTGTTATTATCTTCAGATGATAAAAAGCAGATCACAGGAGTTGAATAATTTGCCCCAAATCACTTAGTATGGAGTTGAGCTTGGACTCAAACCAGATTCACCTGAAGGATAAAGTCTGTATTATTTCCACTGGTTAACATTGTGTCCCACATACGCAGCTGGACTGAATGGCATGAGAAATCTATACCTTCTTTCCTAGGGTTAAGAAAGTGAAGTAGAAACGAACTCACACTGACCTCTTTCTGTTTCCAGAGTAGAGTTTTTATCAGACCTAGCAGGAGGTGATTCTTCAGAGTTGCAGCAACTGAATTAGGAAAATAATTATAAGAGTGTGGTCATGGAAAGTGAGTAGTTCTTCTATAATAGGGGATGTAGTGTCTTGAAGGCCTAACTGAACTGGGTGAGCCATTAAGACATACAGGGTTTATCCTATATCTTAACTTTGACAAAGTTATGTAATGATTTTACTAATATCGAGAAAGTCATACAGGTTATGGGATTGGCTTGATATCAGTTTCTGGAGGTTCAATTCCTTTTTCGTTTAGGTTTTCACGTAGATTGGCTCTTCGAATGTGTGGTAAGGTGGTGGACAGCTGTAAAGTCACTCTTAATTAGTAGATGCTTGTTCAATTGTTAGAACTTTTCGTTTTGAAGCAAAGGCTTCTCAGATTATGAAAATTATTAGTATGACTGCTGTTAATGAGATAAATGAGCCTACTGATGAGATAACATTTCACGTGGCGTATGTATCAGGTTAATCAGAGTAACGTCGACGCACACCAACAGGCCGAGGAAGTGCTGTGGGGAAAAGGTTAAATTAACACCTATAAATATAATGATGAAGTGGATTTTAGCGTAGGTCTGATTAAGTATATAACCTGAAAATAGGGGGAATCAGTGGACAAAGCCTCCTATGATGGCAAATACCGCTCCTATTGATAGAACATAGTGGAAATGGGCTACACCATAATATATGTCTTGTAAAATAATGTCTAATGGTGAATTAGCTAGTATAATGCCAGTTAAACCTCCTACTGTTAATGGGAAAAATGAATCCTAGGTGCTCAGAATATTGTGGGAGATTGGCTAAAGACCTTGACTCCAGTAGGGACAGCAATAATTATAGTGGCAGAGGTGAAGTATGCTCGTGTGTCTACGTCCATTCCTACTGTAAATATATGGTGAGCCCATATGATAAATCCTAAGAAGCCAATTGATATTATGGCTCATACTATGCCCATATACTCAAATGGTTCCTTTTTTCCAGAGTAATAGGTTACGATATGGGAGATTATCCCGAAGCCTGGTAGGATAAGGTTATAGACTTCAGGATGACCAACGAATCAGAATAAATGTTGATACAAAATAGGGTTACCCCTGCCAGCAGGGTCAAAAAAAGTAGTATTGAGGTTACGGTCAGTTAATAGTATGGCAATGCCAGCGGCTAGGACTGGGAGAGAAAGGAGGAGAAGGACTGCCAGAATGAGGACTGATCAGATGAAAAGGGGTGGTTGATATTGGGATAAGGCTGGGGGTTTTATGTTAATAACTGTAATAAAGTTAATGGCTGCTAAAATAGAAGAAACACCTGCCAAGTGGAGTGAGAAGATGGTTAGATCCACAGAGGCTCCTGCTAGGTTTCCTGCTAAAGGGGGATAAACTGTCCAGCCGGTTCCATCACTGGCTTCTACTACTGAAGATGCAAGTAGGAGTAGAAAAGATGGGGGGAGAAGTCAGAAGCTCATATTATTTATCCGGGAGAATGCCATATCAGGTGCACCAATCATCAGAGGGACTAGCCAGTTGCCAACACCCCCAAATATGATTGGTATTACCATAAAGACAATTATGACGAATGTGTGGGCGGTAACAGTAACATCGTAAATCTGATCATCTCCTAGCAGAGTTCCTGGTTGGCCTAATTCTGCTTGAATTAGAAGGCTTAAGGTGGTGCCCGCTACTCCCGCTCATGCGCCGAATACTAAATATAGTATTCTGATGTCTTTGTGGTTAGTTGAAAACAATCAACGATTAATGAACATAAGTGGGAAAAGGGTAAAATGGCTGAGTAAGCATTAGACTGTAAATCTTTTTTTGTTTGTTTATTTGAGACGGAGTCTTGTTCTGTCCTCAGGCTGGAGGGCAGTGGCTCGATTTCAGCTCACTGCAACCTCCGCCTCCTGGGTTCAAGCGATTCTCCTGCCTCACCCTCCTGAGTAGCTGGGACTACAGGCATGCGCCACCACGCCCAGCTAATTTTTTTATTTTTAGTAGAGACGGGGTTTCACCATGTTGGCCAGGATGGTCTCAATCTCTTGACCTTGTGATCCACGCACCTTGGCCTCCCAAAGTGCTGGGATTACAGGCGTGAGCCACTGCGCCTGGCTGGATTTATCTTTTTAATTAAGATTGGGATAAGAGCTAATATGTTCATTTCTAGGCCTGTTCAGATGAGAAATCTATGTGAGCCTAGCATTGTGGTAAGAGTTCCTGTGAAAATAGTAAGGGAAATAATAAGTTGAGCTAATGCGTTAATTAGTACAGTAAGGGTATAACTAACATTTTTGGAGTATGGGCCCGATAGCTTAGTTAGCCAACCTTACTTTAGGACTTGGTGTAATGGGTAGCACAGAGAATTTTGGATTCTCAGGGGTGGGTTCAATTCCTTTCGTCCTAGAAATGAGAGGATTTAAATCTTTATTGTTTACTCTATCAAAATAATTCTTTTGTCAGACATATTTCGTATGTTTGGGGTGGGATGCTGGAAATTAGAATAGGCATTGAGATACATCATATGCAGAGTGCTAGTGTAAGCGGTAGGAAATTTTTTCATGGAAGATATATAAGTTGGTCATAGCGGAATTGGAGATATGCTGTTTGAATTCATAAAAACAGGGTGGTTAAAGAAAGGTCTTGGTAATGAAATTTGTGGTATAGAGTTCTGGTGAATATATAGTGTGTAGTGCTCCTAGAAAAATGGTAATAATTAAGTCATTTATTACGATAATATTCATATATTCTGCTATAAAGAAGAGGGCAAATGAACCTGCGGCATATTCGATGTTAAAGCCTGAGACTGACTCTGATTCTCCTTCTGTTAGTTCAAAAGGGGCTCGGTTCGTTTCTGCTAGTGTGGAGATAAATCATATTATGGCTAGGGGTTATGATGGTAGAAGCAGTCAGAGGAATTCTTGCATTGTGATAAATGCATGTAAGTTAAATAAGCCACTTAGTAGTAGAACTGATAAAAGGATAATGGCTAGAGTGACTTCATATGAAATTGTCTGGGCTACAGCTTGTAAATGTGCCGATTAGTGCGTAATTTGAATTAGATGTTCATCCTGATCATAGGATAGAGTAGATGGCTAGGCTTGATGTGGCTAGTATAAATAGGACGCCTATATTAAAATTAATTAGAGCATCTGGTATGCGGAGGGGAGTTCACAAGAGGAGAGCGATCAAAACAGCTAGGGTTGGAGCAGTAGTATAAAAGGTAATAGTAGACGCTGAGGGACGTAAGGGTTCTTTGACGAAAAGTTTTATTGCATCAGCGAATGGTTGAAGCAGTCCATGGGGACCTACAATGTTAGGTCCTTTGCGTAATTGTATGTAGCCTAAGAGTTTTCATTCAATGAGTGTAAGGAATACTATAGCGATTAAAGTGGTAATAATAAGTAGGAGAAGATTGATTATAGGCATATTGTTGAGAGGAGTTGAACCTCTGATTTTAAAGTTTTAAGTCTTAGGTAATTGCCTGGGTCTGCCATCTTAAACACTGTTTAAGATGGTAGAGTGTGTGATGATTTGTTAGATTGAGACAGCATCATTTATGGTGGCAAGGGTGCTTTGTGAAATGGGCCCTGTTTCTCTTGTCCTTTTGTACTAGGAGAAATGTTAAATAGTTAGAGACCGACCTGGATTACTCCGATCTGAACTGAGATCACATGGGACTTTAATAGTTGAAAAAACGAACACTTAATAGCGGCTACACCATTAGGATGTTCTGATCCAGCATTGAAGCTGTAAACCCTATTGTTGATATGGACCCTAGAATAGGATTGTGCCGTTATCCCTAGGATAACTTATTCCGTTGATCGAATTATTGGGTCAGTGTGTGTTAACTTGCTTAGACTAGTGCGGTCTTAGTTTAGGTAGTTTGGAGGTTGAATTATGCTCTGAAATAAAAGAAAATTTTTATTTTTTTTATTTTTTATTTATTTATTTTTTAAGACAGAGTCTGGCTCTGTTGCCAGGCTGGAGTGCAGTGGCACGATCTTGGCTCACTGCTATCTCCACCTCCCGGGTTAAAGCCATTCTCCTGCCTCAGTCTCCTGAGTAGCTGGGATTACAGGTGCATACCACCACACCCAGCTAATTTTTGTATTTTTAGTAGAGACGGAATTTCACCATGTTGGCCGGGATGGTCTCGATCTCCTGACCTCATGATCTGCCCGTCTCAGCCTCCCAAAGTGTTGGGATTACAGGCGTGAGCCACCACGCCGGGCACCCCAACCAAAATTTTTAATGCAAAGATAGTAGGCTAGGGCCTGTAGGCTTTTGTTGAGTTTCTGTTTGCATTAATGAATTAAAGCTCTATAGAGTCTTCTCATCTTATTTGTTTATACTGCCTCTTCATGGATAGGTCAATTTCACTGACTGAAAGTAAGAGACAGCTGAACCCTTGTGTGGCCATTCATACAAGTCCCTGTTTAGGGAACAAGTGATTATGCTACCTTTACAATGTCAGGATACTGCAGCTGTTGAACATATGTCACTGGGCAGGTGGTGCCTCTAATACTGGTAATGCCAGAGGTGATGTTTTTGATAAACAGGTGGGGTAAGATTTCCCGAGTTCCTTATACTTTTTGTAATCTTTCCTTAGAGCATACCTGTGTTGGATTAATGGTATAAATAATAGGGTATTTATTCTTTATTAATATTAGGCTGTTAACTGTCAGTGGATTCTGGTTTGATATAAGCTTATGCAATGGAGAATGTCTTCATGTTACTAATATTAACATTATTGCTTCTATTAAGTAATAGATTAGTCTAATGGAATGTTAGGAGTTCAATAGAGTGATTAGGATTTAAAATAATTGGATGTTGAGCTTGAAAGCTTTCTTTTTTTCTTTTTTCTTTTTTTTGAGACGGAGTTTCGCTTTTGTTGTCCAGGCTGGAGTGCAGTGGCGCAATCTTGGCTCACTGCAACCTCCGACTCCCGGGTTCAAGCGATTCTCCTGCCTCAGTCTCCCGAGTAGCTGGGATCACAGGCATGCACCACCATGCCTGGCTAATTTTGTATTTTTAGTAGAGATGGAGTTTCTCCATGTTGGTCAGGCTGGTCTCAATCTGCTGACCTCAGGTGATCTGCCCACCTCGGTCTCCCTAAGTGCTGGGATTACAGGCGTGAGCCACCGCACCTGGCCTTGAATGCTTTCTTAATCGGTAGCTGCTTTTGGGCCAACTATGGTGGTAATATTTTTTACTCTCTGGAGGAAGGTTATTTCCTAGGGTCTAAACAGCTGTCCCAAAGAGGGACAATATTAAGGAAGGGAGATTTGTCTCCTGTAAAATGCATCCTTTCTCCTCTGCAGGTTATGTTCACCTGGTCCTACTCTGAATGAGAATCTCCTGGTTCTTGAAAGGCCTGCTCTGTGATGGAGGGATTGCAATGCCCAGCAAGGTGTGGGCACTTTAGTTAAGTCCTCAGTGTCTGAGTCACACCTCTCCCCCAGACAGATCAATACAGCTGGCTTTCTGCTCGAGAGACGGCCAGAGGCCAGGCGCAGTGGCTCACACCTGTAATCCCAGCACTTTGGGAGGCCCAGGCAGGTGGATCACGAGGTCAGGAGTTTGAGACCAGCCTGACCAACATGGTGAAACCCTGTCTCTACTGAAAATACAAAAATTAGCCGGGTGTGGGTGGCGCGTGCCTGTAATCCCAGCTACTCAGGAGGCTGAGGCAGGAGAATCGCTTGAACCTGGGAGGCGGAGGTTGCAGTGAGCCGAGATCGCACCGCTATACTCCAGCCTGGGTGACAGAGTGAGACTCCATCTCAAAAAAAAAAAAAAAAAAGAGAGAGAGGTAGGGGGCCAAAGTGGGACCAGCTTGGGGCTGGGTACTGTGCTGCACGGTGTGACAGAGCCGTGGATCTGGGGTGGGAGCAGCCACAGACCTTCCTGCACTGCCCAAAGCCAGCAGGACCCTGATGTGCTCTGTGTCCCTGGCAGCTGTGGTGCTGAGACCTTGACTGCTCTATTTTTTTTTTCCCTCTTTCCAGCTTTTATTTTAGGTTCGGGGGTAAATGTGCAGGTTTGTTACACACGGGTAAATTCCATGTCGAGGGGGTTTGGTTTACAGATTATTTTGTCACCGAGGTAATGAGCATAGTATCCAATAGGTAGTTTTCCAGTCCTCACCCTCCTCCCACTCTCTACCCTCTAGTAGGCCCCAGTGTCTGTTGTTCCCCTCTTTGTATCCATGTGTACTTCTAAGCTCCCGGTTACAAGTGAGAACACGTGGTATTTGGGTTTCTCTTCCAGTGTAAATTCGCTTAAAATAATGGCCTCCAGCTCCATCCATGTTGGTGCAAAGGACATGATTTAATTCTTTTTTATGGTGGTGTAGTATCCCATGGTGTATATGTATGACATTTTGTTTATCTACTTCACCATTGATGGGCATCTAGATTGATTCCATGTCTTTGCTATTGTGAATAGCGCTGCAATGAACATATGTGTGCGTGTGTCTTTTTGGTAGAACGATTATTCCTTTGGCTGTATGCCCAGTAATGGGATTGCTGGGTTGAATGGTAGCTCTAAGTTCTTTGAGAAATCTCCAAGCTGATTTCCACAGTGGCTGAACTAATGTACATTCCCACCAGCAGTGTATAAGCATTCCCTTTTCTCTGCATCCTCACCAGCATCTGTCATTTTTTGACATTTTAGTAATAGCCATTCTGACTGCTTTGAGATGGTATCTCATGGGGATTTTGATTTGCATTTCTCTTATGATTAGTGATGAGTATTTTTTCACGTGCTTCTTGGCCACATGAATGTCTGACTGCTCTTCTAATTCTGTTCTGCTCAGCTGCACTTGCCCCGCTCCACGTTCAAGTGTTTAGCTCTGGCTTTCAGGAATCTCTGTTACCATACCTCTGCTCTCTGAGCCCATACAGGGATTTCTGAAGGGGTGAGGTAGGGTGTCAGTGATAGGGTTTTTTTCCTCTGGGATTATGGGGGGAGTTGCCAAGCTCCTATTAGAGCCAATGAAGCCCCCTTTCTCAGGGACTTTCCCAAGAGAAGAGCCAGAGCTCATACTCAGGACCATTCAGACCATAAGGCCTTATAGAGGAACCCAGTGACTCCAAGAAATGGTGAGACACAAAAGAGTCTCGGGCTGGAAGGGGAAGAATCCAGGGATGAGAGCTCATCAGTGCCTGTGACATCATAGACATGACCATACAGTTCTGTCATGACCAGAACTAGGGGAAAGAAGCAGGTGAAATGGTGGTGCAGCTGCCTGACTGAGACAGCTCAGTTCCTTATCTAAGCTTTGTCATGTCCTCCAGTCCTCCCTTCAGAAAGGCCCATATTCCATGATAGCCCCTAGAAGGGTCATGTCTTGGTGTTTTGCACAGAACTCTTTGGGTTTCTCCATTAACTTAGCTACTGTGCCCAGCAGCCACCAGAGGCCCCAGAAGAAGAAACCAGCAGGGGATCTGGCTGCCTGGGTTCCTCGGGGGTGGTCTCACTATCAGGGGTGGGTGAGACCACCACAGCCACACTGTGAAAATTTCAGAGTTTTCACTACTTACAGATCCTCAAGATAGGCAGGGTGACCAGAGAGAGGCAGACAGCAGTCCTCAGTTCCAGGTCTTATGTAGTGACAGCAGCTGCACACTTGTGGGAGAGGACTTCTGTTAAAGGCTTATTTGGGGGTAGGATGTCCTAATTTCATGGAATTACTTTCCACTGAGTCCTTCAACCACTTCTAGCAGCAAAGGTAGTTGAGCAGTTTGGCATGAGGCTGGAGTTAAAACAGGGCTCTGCAGAGCGACTTCTTGTCTATCTTGGTCAGCCCTTGCCAGGCAACAATCAACTGTGGTTTCTTCATTACTCCTCAGACACTTGGGACATTCATGGTGACCTATTGGCACCCAAGGAAGAGAACCTGATTTTAATTTGGACTGATGAGCAAGTTTTCTGAACAGGTTTATAGGGATTAGTTTAGTCTGGACAGAGTGAGCCGGAATCAAAAGACACTGTTAATACCAGAGGACTAGAAGATCCCATGTGGAGATGTCAGGTGGCTTAGCCATTGAGAAAGAATGACAGTAGAGCTGAAATGGTCCAGAGCCCAGGTATTCAACAAAGGCTAAGAGCCAAGGTGAGAGGGCAAAGGGAAGGTGTGAACGAACGGGTGAAGCCCCACTGTGTGCTTGGCCAGCCCCACAGAGCTCTCTGCTGGTGCTTGGGGGTATGAATTCTACTTCTGACATGTCAATTTATGTTACCATCTCCTGTGCGTGGGTCTAAAGTCTTGACTTGTAAAAGAAAAAAAAAACAACTGGGGATTCCAACAGACACTACCTTGATGGTAGGTAAGCGGGGCTGGGTAACAAGTGAGATCTCTGATTCCTTCCTTCCTTCCTTCTCTCTCCCCTTTTCTTTTTTCCTTCCTTCCCTCTCCCTTTCTTTTCTTTCCTTCCTTCCTCCCCCTCCCTCCTTCCCTTTCCTCCTTCCTTTCTTCTTTCTTTCCTTCCTTCCCCTCCCTCCTTTCCTCCCTTCCTTTCCTTTCTTTCCTTTCTTTCTGACAGACTCTTACTCTGTCCCCAGGCTGGAGTGCAGTGGCGTGATCTCAGCTCACTGCAACCTCTGCCTCCCAGATTCAAGCGATTCTCCTGCCTCAGCCTCCTGAGTAGCTGGAATTACAGGCGCACACCAACAGGCCCAGCTAATTTTTGTATTTTTAGTAGAGATGGGGTTTCACCATGTTGACCAGGCTGGTCTCGAACTCCTGACCCCAGGTGATCTGCCCGCCTTGGCCTCCCAAAGTGGTGGGATTACAGGCTTGAGCCATCACGCCTAGCTCTTTCTTTCTTTTTAAATGGGTCTCTTTTTGCCTTTTCTACCTTTAGACTGTAAAAACTGAGTGAAAGTGAAATGGAAGTAATGAAAGGTTTTGGAATTGATTTGACCTATGTTCAAAATCTAGCTCCTCTCCCTTGGAGCAGTGACCAGGTCTTCTCTTCCATCTCTCTCTTTGCCTGGCACATTATAAACATACCTGGGCAAAATAAATATCAGTTTTATCATACTGTATTTAATGAACAAATGAACTCACTGACCGACTGAAGAATATGGTGTTGGGAGAGTTGTAGATGTAGCCATCAGTAATGCCTGTTGGAGGTTGTTTGGCGCTTGTTTATCCTGCCTGGTAAAACTCAAGACATATCCAGTAATAGCTGGCATATGTGAAGCTTTTACAGTGTGGTTGGTTACATGTAAATGGCTTCCACACATGAAAGCACTTAACCCTTTAAACCCCGCTGAGAGGTAGACATTGTCATCACTGACTGTAAGATGAAGAGGCTGGGCTCAGAAAGGTTAAGTACTTCTGTACTTACTTACCTACTTACATAAGTGTCCAAAGACACACAGCAATAGGTTATAACAAAATTAGAAGTTAAACCTGGTTTGTCTCACTCCAAAGCCCTCACTACGGCACCATCCTAACACTTTTTGGTGGAATCTGCAGAGCTGGAGGTTCATTCGTTGTCTGATACTGACCTTAGGCCCCAGTGTCCTCTCCCTCTAAGAAAGGGGTTCATGTCTCTCAAACAGGCATAAGCACACAAAAGCACTTGGAAAACTGCCCCAGACTGACAAATCAGAATCTCTGGTGGTGGCATCTAGGAATCCTCATTTAAAAAGAAATTACAGATGAGGGGAAAATGTCCAGCTCTTTCATTTAGTCACTGTGCAAGTCACCTAACCTAGGAGGGCAGGTATGAATTGGGGCTACCAGGAAACCAAGACTTTACTTACAAATCTCCATAAATCTTAAATCTATGAAAAACTCCAGACTTGCCCCTGGAATGGCCAACTGTAAGCGTAGTGGCTGAGCTGCTGCAGGAGTACAGCTTCCTCCACATGCCACACAGGTCAACACCAAGTTCACAGCTTTCAGGCTGACTACGATGGGGAATGGTGGGGCCGCTTGCTAGAGTCCCATATTCTCTGTAAGTGAAGAACACTCAGTCTTTCTCTTGGTCTCTACCCAGAAACCAAGTTACGGTTGAGTCTATTTCCAGGACTGTGAGGAGCCAAGGATTCTGCCTGTGATGAAGTGAGCTATGAAATGGGTGCATTTTTGTGCCAGGATCCCAGAAGTTCTGGGCTGTTTCCAGACTGAACTCACAAGAGAAGCAGCAGAGAGGTAGCCAGAGGAAAGGTGAATGAGGCGCCCAGCTCTTGTTTGGCTCTGACCGTCTAACAGCCACTGTCAGCTGAGGAGCCATGGTAGAACTGTGGACCAGTGACAGCCAGTAGGCTCTGCCCAACTTCTCTGGGTTGTAGTGAGACGATTGATCCAGTCTACAGGGACTGGTTAGGAATCTTTGGAAAAAAGGAATAGTGTCAATTGAAAAAAAATTATATCAACTAGTTAAAATGTTTCAGTGAGTGAAGGAGGTATGGAAACAGTGTAGAGAGCCCACTGTGTAACTTACCAGGGAATGACCTGGTTTTTTAATGGGCCTCTGAAGGGCTGCACCAATCCTGGAGGGTAGTATTAGACATAAAAGGAAATCTGTAGACTTGGGGTCTTGCCTTTTGTACAACATACTTCCAATACATTCTCAAGTGGTTAGTGTGGTATTGGGCTTGTTAAGCAATGGAAAGTCAAATGGTGAGGGCCTGTGGTCCATTGACTGAGAGAAACAGCCCTGAACTGTCATTCTGAGTGTACCCTCCTGGTGGAAGGTATGCACTAGGGTGCTGAAGAAACAAAGACCTTCCTCACCATCCTTGATAAACAGCAGTTCAGTGAAAATACCTAACCTGGTACTGATAATGCAAGGTGCCCAAAACAATAGCTGTGCAGCCTGAGGAGCTGGGTTATTTGCACATCCAGAGCTGTGTCACAGCAAGTTGAAGTGTCTCCAGATGAACGTCACAAGGAGAGCAGCAGCCATGTGCCAAAGCCCTGTCCCCTCCATGAAGAAATGGACCAGAGGACATTGAGGAGCCAACCTGGCTGGACTCCTAGGCCCCAAGACCCAGCCCAAAAGCTAAGTGGTAGTAAACATTCCCTCCTAGAAGAGTTACATAAAAGACTTAGTAAGAAGAGAGCCCTCTGCACCCTGGGAAACCTGGATTATAATTCTGTCTTTACTGTGGATTGAGCCAAAGACTGTTGTGTGCCCATCCTTCCTCCCTCTAAGATGTATTTCCATTTCTAGAAGAGGGATGATAATCTACTCTCCCTCTCAAAGATACCACTTAGAGGGCCTGCTTTCCATGTGGGGTTGTATCTCTCCTTTCTTTCTGTGAATTACTTGTCCCTCTCTGACCTCCACTTATTTGAGTTTCACCCATTGACCCAGATAATAATAGGAAAGCCCTAGTAATAGACATAGATGAGAACACTCTCCTTCACCTCCATAACTAATCTATCACCACTACATTATGTTGACTATGCGCCCAAAATGTACAAAACCCATCCACTTTTTTCTTTATCCACTGCCATCACTAGACTAGACAACTGAGTTTCTAGACCTCACAGCTAAGAAAGTCTTACCTGGTCTCTTTGCTAGCACTTTTTTTTTTTTTTTGAGGTGGAGTCTCACTCTGTCGCCCAGGCTGGAGTATAGTGGCCCAATCTCGGCTCACCGCAAGCTCCGCCTCCCGGGTTCACGCCATTCTCCTGCCTCAGCCTCCCGAGTAGCTGGGACTACAGGCGCCCACCACCACGCCCAGCTAATTTTTGGTATTTTTAGTAGAGACAGGTTTCACCGTTAGCCAGGGTGGTATCAATCTCCTGACCTCATGATCTGCCCGCCTCAGCCTCCCCAAGTGCTGGGATTACAGGCATGAGCCACCGCGCCCTGCCCCTTGCTACCACTTTTAGTCTTCTGACCTATTCTCCACACAGCAGCCAGAATAAGAGAATTGTGTCTTTCCCTGCCTAATTATTCAGTGGCTTCCCATTATACTTATCATAAAATCCAAACTCTTAGCATCACATGTGATAATAAAGTCCAGTCAGGAAAACAAACCATTCTTGATGTTTCAAAGAGGGGACTTAATGTAAAGAATTTGTAAAGTGGGTGTGGTAGAATTGAAAAAAAAGTGTAAAGGGAAAACTGCAGTGACGGAGACAGTAACTGTAGGAAACAGCTACCACACATGGGGTCTGGATAGAGAAAGGGTTGGGTTTACCAGACCTTGGAAGCTTGGAAGAGAGGCCCCGCAGAGCTGGGACTTGGATTTGGCGAGGGTGCTGGGGGTTGGGAGCTGGGAGCTGGGCAGTGTTGCCTGACTGGTGCTGATACCTCTGAAGAGTCCAATGAGGCTGCTTCTGGAAGAAGCTTTGTTCACTGCTTTTTTTTCCCCCTTAACATGGGGAATCTTGCACGCTGGAGTGCAGTGGCGTGATCTTGGCTTACTGTAACCTCTGCCTCCTGGGCTCAAGCCATCCTCCCACCTCAGCCTTTCCAATAGCTGCAAGCACGTACCACCACTCCAGGCTAATTTTTTATATTTTTTTGTAGAGATGGGGCTTTGCCATGTTGCCCAGGCTGGTCTCAAACTCCTGAGCTCAAGCGATCCACCCACCTCAGCCTCCCAAAGTGCTGGGATGACAGGTGTGAGCCACCACCCCTGGCCCTGTTCACTGCTTTATATTTGGCTCCAGTACCTCATATATTATAGGCAATCACATGTTTCTGGAATAAATGAATGGATTCTCCCAACCCTTACCTGTCTACTTCAGGTCATCTAGAGTAGCTGACAGGCATGGATTGGAGACTCTAACGGTACTTGTTTTCATTTTTCTGCCCAGCAGACTAGAGGACAAAGCAGCCTGGAGGGCAGAGGCAACCTAAACATGCAAGGAGTTCAACAGTTGTACCCCCATTTACCTGGCCACGGTAGGCCCAGGAATGGGAGGAGCCTACTAGTGAGGCCACAGAAGTGTCTCAATTTCCTTATCTCTTCCGTTGACTTGCACTGGCTCTCCTCATTTATCCAGCCACCTTCTCTGAGCTGATAATCCAAAGCCCATCAGTAACTAGTCCACTCCTGTCTCCTCTTCTCCACCATGAATCACCAATGAAGTCATGGTGTCCCAAATAGGTCACATTCCAGCCCACCTCTTTGTCGAGGCCCTTTGAAGATGTTTTTTTCTGAGTTGAGCAGAGGCTGTGAAATATGTGACTTTCGGAGCTGTCCTGCAGAGCTTCTCCTTAGGGGCATGGTCGAGGACAGCGAATGCAGAGAGAAGCAGTGGCCCAGGCAGAGCTCAATAAAGAAACAAAAGTATATTCTCCTCTTCTGCCTTTGCTTCTCCTTCGTCCCCTTAAATTCTCATTTTCTTCTGGGTGTGAGGTAGAAAGCACATTCTCCTTTGCTCATATTTAACTTTTCTCACTTAGAAAAAAAGTGAAGCTCGCTGCCAGCACTCATTTAATTTCATATAAACATGCTCTCTGAGGGTGAAGCAAATGTGACTGATTTTCAATGTGAAAATAAAATATAAAAAACTGTTCTTGGAGTTATTTCTAAACAGAAATAACATTAGAATTGCCTGAATCATCAGAATTGTCTTTCAGAAAAATCAGATTCATCAAATAGATCTTTGGCTTACAACTGTTAGAGAATGATGTTATCATATGTAAGAATGCTATGTTTTCTAGGATTTGACATTTTCAGCGATTGAGAATTTCTGTATTTTGTAAAAGGAAATACCACTACTAAATGCTGTAAATAGAATGATGTCTTTTGTTTCCAAAGTTGATATACTAGAGCAATGCGAAAATAATAAAAGAGAGATGGCCAGGAGCAGTGGCTCACACCTGTAATCCCAACACTTTGGGAGGCTGAGGCAGGAGGATCACTTGAGGCCAGTTCAAGACCAGCCTGGTCAACATGGCAAAACCCTGTTAGTTGGGCATGGTGGTGCAGGCCTGTAGTCACAGCTACTTGGGAGGCTGAGGCACGAGAATTGCTTTAATCTGGAATGCAGAGGTTGCAGTGACCTGAGATCGCACCACTGCACTCCAGTCTGGGCGACAGAGAGAGACCCTGTCTCAAAAAATAATAAAAGCAAGCTATTTTGTAGCAAAGTTATCTCAGGGTAAACACTGCAGCTGCCAGTGCTGCTGGCAAGTATTCTTGGGGCAAATGCTTAACTTTTCAAAAAGTTCAAGAGACCATGATGCTTGTTTTTCACCATACCTTAGAAAACGTCCTACTACCTTGTGTGCACCAGCCAACAACCATAGACAAATGTACCTATCTTCTACCACTTTTTATCCATGACAATTTCATAAAAGTTTAACTATCTGTGACTCATCACAGATGAATTTTAAGTTTAGTTCCTAGTGTTTCTCATATCCATCCTTCCTTTCACCTACCATTCTCATCTACTAAACTCTTCAGGAGTCAGAATCTCTTGATGAACCTTGTTTTTCCCTTGTTTCTGTGATCTTCCCTCTCATGATGGCACAAACCCTTCCCAATCCAATTAATTCCCTCTTCCCCATTTCCCACCCCTATTCCTTCTCTGCATGTCCTATTGCCCTGAAGCAGACTCTACACTTACATACATCATTTTCAGGACCCTACAGGCTTCTGCACCAGTATAGTTTCTGATGGAGAAAATTACAACCAAAGGCCAAGGAAGTGGAGGGAGAAACAACTTTATTTTCATCAGAAATTAGTAATGTTTATAAATTTGTTTATAGTAGTTTGTAAATTATCAGAAATAGTAATGTCTATAAACCACTTACTTTAAGAGACAATTGGGAACTATGATGAGGGCAATAATAAAAGGAGAAATCTTACAAAAAAATTAACCTGGATGTTATGCTTGCTCTAAGGTTAAGTCACTTAGGGAAACAGATTCAGTATTATCCAATGGCTTAACCATCCTTCCCTTCTTTCTGTTTGCTTTTTGGTGGTGGCTGGGTTACAAAGAGCAGTGTCTTCTGCCCTGAAGGTAGCAGTATTATGGTGGGTGCCTAGAGGTCAATTATTGGTTTAGAAGAGATTCAGGCCCTTAACTTTTACATGTGCTTCCCAGGAAAGGAGACGCGTTCTTTCTCAGCCCTGTATGAGGACTATGTTAGCCCAGAAAGTGTTCTTGGACCACTGGGTGCCCATTCTCAGTGCTAGGAACAGGAAGACCCTGGTTTCCTGGTAGAATTTATGGATCCTACAGCTTTCTCTCCATCAAACTTTAAGTCACAGTAAGATAGGACTCTGGAGTCACAGGCACAGCCAGGAGAGGTCAGCGTCCTTATGCTGACTCCTGGTCCTAGACATGGGTCTTAAGATCCAGTAGTCAGTAGGTCTGTTGCAAAGTCAAGGACTGGCTAGATCTCTCCACAGCAGAAGAAAGCTCATACATGCTGACCTGAGGAACTTAATCTGACAGTTTACCGACACACTCATAACACATCTCTTCCTTCCTGTGATGAGAGTACTGCTTTCATGTGTACTGTCTGATGACGGGTGAGGGCAGAGTTCTTAGTGAAGCCTCTCTCACAATGAGAACACCTGTAAGGCTTTTCACCAGTGTGGGTTTTTCGGTGGGCACTGAAGTGGGAGCTATTGTTGAAGATTTTCCCACACACCGCACACTTGTATGGGCTCTCCCCAGTGTGGATGCGCCGGTGAGCACTGAACTGGGAACTGTTGTTGAATCTCTTTCCACAGACAATGCACTGGTAAGGCTTCTCCCCGGTATGGGTCCTCTGGTGGACAATGAGGCTGGAACTCTGGTTGAAGCTTTTCCCACATTGCCCACACTGATAGGGCCTCTCCCCTGTGTGAGTTCGTAGGTGGGCAGTGAGGTTGGAGCGCTCACTAAAGCCCTTCCCGCACTCACTGCACTTGTGAGGCTTCTCGCCTGTGTGGATTCTTTGATGCCGAACAAGATAAGAACTTCGGCTAAAGGTTTTCCCACATTCGGGACATTGAGATACTTTTTCCAGTTCAAGCGCTGGCTTGTGGGGAGAGTGCACACTCTGAGAGCAGTTTTTCCCACAGAGGATATGTGTACAGGCTTTGTCCCTGGCACAAAAACTCTGATGACTCATCTTCTCCTGGGATGGGGTTTTCTCCTCACTCTCCCCTGGAGAATTTCTACATTGCCTTCTTGATGTTGGCTCACTCTCCAAGCCTTTTTGTAGCTCAGAGTGCCAATAAACTCCTCTGGACTTTCTCTGTAAAGCCTTGTTTATTTCTACTTCCTCTGAATCATCCCATTTTAGATTTTCTTTTTTAATCTCATTCTTGATCTCAAAACCTGAAAAAAAAAAAACCCACAGAAATACAATGGACTATAGAGAAGGAAAACAATGGAATGCAAAGTTATAACTATACTACGTAGAAGAAATATCTAATTGAAATTCTTCATGTGATTAAGTCTCCTGCTAATTAATAGCTTTTTATTTTCTCATTGTAATATTTTTGAGCTCCAAATTATTACAGGAAAATTATGCCCTAAACTCCAACTTTTCTCCTATCTTTTTTCGGATGTTCTGACACAATGACAAACTGAGGCAAGACATTAAGCGCTATGTCATCTGCCAGTCTGTTTATAGGTGTACCCTCAATTCTTGAATGTTCTAACTTCTAGCAGCAGAATAACAAAAGGCAACCCTGGGCTTGGCCAGCTCAAACAGGAAGAAAGCAAGGTGCTAAGGACCCAGCCAGCATAGGCTCAGGCTGTGAAAGGCAAGGCCATGCTAGAGGAAGAGGGAGAAGATGGACCTGGTCTGGAGGCCTAACCAGCAGTCTGACAATGCATAGTGAAACTCCATGGGAAAAGATGACATGAACTTAGATGAAAGAGGTTGGCAAATGCAAAATCAGGGCTGTAAAATGCAAGGGGAATAATCTTTAACTCCATGAAAACCAAAACTTGGATAGGGTCACACATGAAGATGATGATGATGCCAGGATCAGTGACAGCTCCTACTCAACTGCTAGGCTAATGGCCTCTAAAGTGGACTTTGCCATCCTTTGACCATCAGAGCCAAGGGAGTCTTACCAAGTCTGTTTGGGAACAGCACTGGCAGGTCAAGTTTCCTGACTTCCTGGCCAGGATTCCTGAAGTCCTTTTCATCCCTGTCTGCACCATCCACAGTGCCATCTTCTACCTCCGTGGGTTCCCCATTCTGGTGATTCAGCTCTCCAGCCTCAATATCACTTCCTTCTTGGCCAGGAACAGCATCGCTTGCCATAGGAGGTGCAGAGGCCCAGGAGCCTGAAAGAGCATTCATTTCCTCATAAAAGATAGAAGGCTCAGGCACACGGCCTCTCCTCACTTTGCCGTAACTCAACTGTAGGCTTTTGAACTTGGTGCGACACTGTTCTGGGGTCCGCAGAAAACCCTGCTCCCAGAGTCCTTCCGCCATGGCCCTGTAGATCTGGCTGTTCTGCTGACAGGTCTGGAGTTTTCCATAAAATTGAGAACTACTAAGAATAGCCAGGAGCGTCTTGGTCTCTTCATAGCCCCAGGGCACACCTGTTGCTGGGGGACAAAGAATAGGTCAATCAGATCTGTCAGTTAGATCATGGAGGACTGTACATACTGCAGTGCGCAGTTTTGGCAGCTTAAAAAGTTACATCCTAGGCTGGACGCGGTGGCTCACACCTGTAATCCCAGCACTTTGGGAGGCCAAGGCGGGCAGATCATGAGGTCAAGAGATCGAGACCATCCTGGCCAACATGGTGAAACCCCGTCTCTACTAAAAATACAAAAAAAAAAAATAGCTGGGTGTGGTGCCGTGCGCCTGTAGTCCCAGCTACTCAGGAGGCTGAGGAAGAAGAATCACTTGAACCCAGGAGGCAGAGGTTGCAGTGAGCTGAGATTGTGCCACTGCACTCCAGCCTGATGACAGAGAGAGAATTCCATGCTCATGGGTAGGAAAAATCAATATCGTGAAAATGGCCATACTGCCCAAGGTAATTTATAGATTCAATGCCATCCCCATCAAGCTACCAATGACTTTCTTCACAGAATTGGAAAAAACTACTTTAAAGTTTATACGGAACCAAAAAAGAGCCCGTATTGCCAAGTCAATCCTAAGCCAAAAGAACAAAGCTGGAGGCATCACGCGACCTGACTTCAAACTATACTACAAGGCTACAGTAACCAAAACAGCATGGTACTGGTACAAAAACAGAGATACAGACCAATGGAACAGAACAGAGCCCTCAGAAATAATGCCGCATATCTACAACTATCTGATCTTTGACAAACCTGACAAAAACAAGCAATGGGGAAAGGATTCCCTATTTAATAAATGGTGCTGGGAAACCTGGCTAGCCATATGTAGAAAGCTGAAACTGGATCCCTTCCTTACACCTTACACAAAAATTAATTCAAGAAGGATTAAAGACTTAAACGTTAGACCTAAAACCATAAAAACCCTAGAAGAAAACCTAGGGAATACCATTCAGGACATAGGCATGGGCAAGGACTTCATGTCTAAAACACCAAAAGCAATGGCAACAAAAGCCAAAATTGACAAATGGGATCTAATTAAACCAAAGAGCTTCTGCACAGCAAAAGAAACTACCATCAGAGTGAACAGGCAACCTACAGAATGGGAGAAAATTTTTGCAATCTACTCATCTGACAAAGGGCTAATATCCAGAATCTACAATGAACTCTAACAAATTTACAAGAAAAAAACAACCCCATCAAAAAGTGGGCAAAGGATATGAGCAGACACTTCTCAAAAGAAGACATTTATACAGCCAAAAGACACATGAAAAAATGCTCATCACCACTGGCCATCAGAGAAATGCAAATCAAAACTACAATGAGATACCATCTCACACCAGTTAGAATGGCAATCATTAAAAAGTCAGGAAACAACAGGTGCTGGAGAGGATGTGGAGAAACAGGAACACTTTTACACTGTTGGTGGGACTGTAAACTAGTTCAACCATTGTGGAAGTCTGTGTGGCGATTCCTCAGGGATCTAGAACTAGAAATACCATTTGACCCAGCAATCCCATTACTGGGTGTATACCCAAAGGATTATAAATCATGCTGCTATAAAGACACATGCACACGTATGTTTATTGCAGCACTATTCACAACAGCAAAGACTTGGAACCAAGCCAAATGTCCAACAATGATAGACTGGATTAAGAAAATGTGGCATGTATACACCATGGAATACTATGCAACCATAAAAAATGATGAGTTCATGTCCTTTGTAGGGACATGGATGAAGCTGGAAACCATCATTCTCAGCAAACTATTGCAAGGACAAAAAACCAAATACGGCATGTTGTCACTCATAGGTTGTAATTGAACAGTGAGAACACATGGATACAGGAAGGGGAACATCACACACCGGGGCCTGTTGTGGGGTGGGGAGAGAGGGGAGGGATAGCATTTGGAGATATGCCTAGTGTTAAATGACGAGTTACTGGGTGCAGCACACCAACATGGCACATGTATACATATGTAACTAACCTGCACTTTGTGCACATGTACCTTAAAACTTAAGTATAAAAAAAAAAAAAAGTTACATCCTGGTTTCTCAAATTGTGCCACAACTGGCTATTGTTATTTCTAGGAAGAAATCTCACTGTGGCTTTTTGTCTAAAACATGAAAACTTTTAGTATACAAAAGACATTCCCTCCACTGAGAAGGACTTGTAGGGTTATTTACTAAAGCTGCCTTTTTAATTTCTCTTTAATTATCCTCAATCCTACTCATTTCTCCTGGAGAGGTGGCTGGCAATAAGGGTAGTGGCTTGCCTGCCTTGACAGTTGTGGTACTTCCTGAGGGTGGCCACATAAGAGGACACAGTGAACAGGTGATACTCAAGGAAAGCAAAGATTCAGGGGACAGAGGAGCTGGTTGTAAGGATGTATCTGCCTGTTCCCTCCCTGATACAGGAATACCTCCTCATCCGGCCCATCTCTATCTGTTTATATCTCCTGTCATCCTTGTAGATACAGGAAACTAAATGACAGCAGTTAACACACCAAGGTAAGAATAAGTAGTAAACATCTGAGAAGAGCAGTTCAGGATGGCTGGCTACTAAATAACCCTCACCACACACACCTGCTGCCCATCTGGGCCAGTTCATGAGGACCGATTTGACTAGAGCTGTCCCAGCAAGTGCATTCCAACATCTGGTCATGATGCTCTGAAGGGCACCAGCCTCTTCTTGTCACCCCCTCTTCTCCACACTGAGCCACCATCACCTCATGCCCGGATCACTGCCATAGCCTATCTGGTCTTCTTGCTTCCACTCTGGACCTTCTACGGTCTACTTTCAACCCAACAGCCAGAGGGAGTCCCCTCCTTTGTTATTCAATTTAACTAACACTGAGTGCCTACAATGCCAGTTTCTGAGAGATATAAATATTACATGAACCCTGCCTTCAAGGAGGTCACAGTCCTATAGAAGTCTCTCTAGCAAAAAGAGACACAAATAAATGTTTACGTAGAGTTAAGTGCCAAATAAAGTGAAATACTCAAAGTGGTCCTTTTAAAACTATTACTCCTCTGCCCAGAACCGCACAAGGCTCCCCCATTTCACTCAAGAAAAAAGTCCTTCATGTAGGGCCTCACGATCCTATATTAGTACTTCTCAAATTATCTATGAAGGACAGGAGTCTTGTGCTTATTTCTTTTGTAAAATACAATAAAAATGCAACCGAATAGTGCAGCAGTGTCAAATTGTTATAAAAGTTTCTAATTGCTCCCTCTCAGTCTCAGCTAGCAGCACTCATTTGATCTGGCTTTCTGAGCTCGTTTTCTCATTACTCATGGGTGTACTCTGTGCCAGTGAACTGGCATGCCCACCTCGCTCCAGCCCAAGTCATTGCGTCTGTCTTACACTCTTCCTCCATGTAGGATATGGCTGCATAGCTCATCCCTCCTCCTTCGGCAAGTCTTTTCAAATGTCATTTTCTCAATGAGGGCGACCCTGAGGACCCAAACTGAAAACTGCAAACCAACCTCTGCCCTGGCACTCCCATCACTCTGCTCTGCTGCTGCTTCTCTCCCATTGTGCTTATCGCCCTCTAACATCTTCTGCCGCTTACTGATTATGCTATGGTCTGTCTCTTCCCACAGGGCAGGAATCTTTATCTGTTTGTTCACTGTTGTATCCCTAACGACCTAGAACTAGGTCTGAGATACTGTAGGCACTAAATTAATATTTGTGGAAAGAATGACTTGTCCTCTCACATTCTGTCTCAACTCTTACCTCTAATTTTAAAGGATCCTGAATGGTTGACAAGAAACCAAAAGTGTGTGGGGAATACAAGCCCTCATTCAATAAGCCTAATGTTGTAGCAGTTAAAATTACAGGTACCATTACATGAAATATTCAGAATAGCTCAATCCACAGAGACAGAATGAAGACTGGTGTCTGTAAGGGGCTTGCAGGGGGAGGACGGGGAGAAACTGCTGGATGGTTGTGGGACCTTACTTTGGAGTGATGGAAAGGTTCTGGAACTGGACGTGGTGGTAATTATACAACACTCTGAAAGTGCTAGAGGCCAAAGAATTGTTCACTTCACAGTGGTTAATTTTATGTCATGTGAATTTCACCTAATAAGTTAAAAATCACAAGTACAAAAATACTTATATCTCACCTTATTGTATTATCCATATATACTTAGTAATACAAATCTCAATATAGAGCTCAAAAAGACACTATACTCTCCTGCAACTGGACAAAGATAAGGTGCAGAAGCCTGAAGAAGCAGCAAGAAATGGCACATGATGAAGCCAGGAAACTGGGAGTTCCTGGCAAAGGAGGGGAGGGATGGCAGGGGCAGGGCAGGGAAAAACCACACACCACTGGGGAGGGCAACATTGTAGGGTGAGGCGCGGCAGTGTCACAGGGCCTGTGTTCACAGCCTTGTGTAGTCCCTCCCACCCTGGGCTTAGCCAGGAGTACCCTGCATGTGAAGCAGCAGAGGAGACATCTAGGCCCAGTGAGCTGCACAGTGTCTGTCTCTGAATCTGCATGGTCAGGGAGGCTGCTCTGAGGAGGAGGCATTTGGCCCAGATGGGACAGAACTGATTTGAGAAATGCAAGAGAGCGGTCTGCCTGGCAGAACCTTCCCCAAGTGTCCTGAGATGCTGGGAAAGGGCCTGGTTCCTCCCGGAAGGCCTGGGCATAGTAGACTGTCCTGGTTGGGTGGTTTTATTTGTTAATCTCCTCTGCCACTGGAGAAACTCGGGAGCGACTACTGCTACCTGTGTGCATGAGCACACGTTCAGCATGAACACATCTGTGCTCCCGGTGGCCACCTGTCTGGCTCCGGCTCTGGACTGCTTGTTCTGACTCTGTCTCACTATCACATTTTGCTTCTCCACCCCCTCACCCTTCACCTCCCATGTTCTTGACTGCCAGTCACACATGCTGCCCCTTTCTTTTGATCTCTGCCTGTGTCTCTCTTGCCTGCTCTGGTTCCCCATTTACTTCCTCCTTTCCCTCCACCCAACAGTCTCCCCACTCCCTCTGTCTCCCTCCCTCTCAAGTCCTTTCAGCCTCTCTGAACAACTGAACACATCCACCTGGACCTGGAGGGAAGATGGATCCTTACCCAGCGAGACGTGTCTGTCCTTCCTCTGGGTGGCACCCCTGTAGAGGGCCCTTTGTGCAGGGCCTGGGCACATCCATTCTTGCTGACAGAGGGATACAGCTCTGTTGTCACACGTGGCTGGTCCCTGTAACAACACTGGAGCTGCTGCTACCGATAAAATAGCACCACTCTAGCCTGGGGTGGGGGCAGAGACAGGATCACAGTTGTCAGATCAGGGGCAAGGCAAAGGCAGGGGAGGTCAGCTCCCAGTGGGACAGGTTCTGAGCCATGTGATGATGTCAGAGTGGACAGAATCAAAATAACCCGAGAAGCCCCATGGACCACACAGAATCTTTCTCATGTCTCTGGAAATGAAGAGGGTTTTGGGGTGAGAGTGGGTACTCAGGAGACAGAAGGCATCAACCACAGCTCACCTGGGACCCAGCTGTCCAGACCACAGCACCTGTCTCCTGGTCGTGGAGACCTGTGTTTTGAGGCAGGTTCCTGGGAGCCTGAGGAGCAAGCCAGGCTGGGGGAAAAAACAGCCGCTATTAGAGGGCGGCTTCCACACAACAGCACAGAGCAGAAGCTCTCAAAGTGGGCTCCTGGGCCAGCCGCATCAGCAGCCCCTGGCAACCCATCAGAAATACAAATTCTGGGGCCCCACCTCAGATCTTCTGAATCAGAAATTCTGGAGGTGGGGCCTAGGACTCTATTTTATCACTCTCCCACCTCCAAATGAGTCTGAGGCAAACTCAAGTTTGAGAACCACTGCCAGAGCTCACAGCCTCTGTGAGTTGAGAAGTTCCTTTCATGAGATTCCTCTTGGCATAAGAGCTTTAATTTTTTTTTTTTCATTTTAAAGAAAAATATACATGTCAGGGAAAAAAAGAGAATCGTAGTGGGCAAACAAAAATCTCTCCATAGCCCTGCCACCCAAAGATAACCACAGTACTCTTTAAAATATCACAGTAACAGAAACCCTTTATATTTTTCAGACCACGATAATACATTTTTTCTCAAGTCTCCAACTTCAAGAACTGTACAAATATGACTGTGACATCGCTTGAAAATATAGGAAAATTAAAAAAATTGTACAAATAAAATGAATCATGTCTATGACTTATTAATGGAACTTCAGTGGCAACTCAGAGGTATGTGACCCTTCGGGAGGTGACAACACTCCAGATCTGTGAGTGGCCCATGGGCCTGGGAAGCAGCGGGAGCCTAGCCTGGAAGGCAGCAAGTCCTGCTTCTCTTTGCTTACAGCCCCCTGCTGTCCCAAAGCCTTGGAAATCACACACAGAGAACACAGGTGTTCCCAAGGATTAAAAGGAAATAAATGCTAAGTGGCAAAGTTTATAAAGATGTTGACAAGAGTATTTACTTTGCTTAAAAAAAAAACTAAAATCAGCCGGGCGCGGTGGCTCACGCCTGTAATCCCAGCACTTTGGGAGGCCGAGGCGGGCAGATCACCTGAGGTCAGGAGTTCGAGACCAGCCTGCCCAACATGGCGAAACCCTGTCTCTACTAAAAATACAAAAAATTAGCTGGGCGTGGTGGCAGGCGCCTGTAATCCCAGCTACTCAGGAGGCTGAGGCAAGAGAATCACTTGAACCCAGGAGGCAGAGGTTGCAGTGAGCCAAGATCATGCCGCTACACTCCAGCCTGGGTGACAAGAGTGAAACTCCATCTCAAAAAAAAAAAAAAACAAAAAAAAAACTAAAATCTCTTAGACAATTTTCCAGTTTATCAACACAGGTTTGCCAACTTAAACATCATCAAGACACACTGTTTTTCAGGCTGGGTGTGGTGGCACATGCCTGTATTCCCAGCACTTTGGGAGGCTGAGGCAGGAGGACTGCTTGAACCCAGCAGTTTGAGGCAGCAGTGAACTATGATGGCACCACTGCACTCCAGCCTGGGCAAGAGAGCAAGACCCTGTCTCTTAAAAAAACTTACCTAGCAACCTGTAATGGCAGCTTTCAATTAAACAGAAAAGGCAGCAAGTATCTAGCCAAATTACTTTATGGAAAAAGACTTATAAAAATATAGACCCTTGGAATACCCATGCAATGGAATATTATTCAGCCATCAAAAGGAACAAAGTACTGATACATGCTCAAAACATGAAAAGTGAAAGAAGGCAGACACAAAACGTCACATAATACATGTGATTCAACTTATATGAAATGTCCAGAACAGGTAAATCCATGGAAACAGAATGGGGAGCAACTGTTTAATGGGTACGGGGTTTCCTTTTCGGGATGATGAAAATGTTTTGAAACCAGACAGAGGTAATGGCTGCGTAACACTGTGAATGTACTAAGCATAACTGAATTGTTCACTTTGAAATGGTTAATTTTATGTTATGTGACCTTCACCTCAATTAAAACAATTTTTTTTTTTTTTTTGGTAGAGACAGGATCTTATTATGTTGCCCACGTTGGTCTTGAACTCCTAGGCTCAAGCTATCCTCCCGCTTCAGCCTCCCAAAGTGCTGAGGTTACAGGCATAAGCCATTGTACCCAGCCAAGATAATTTTTTTAGTTTAAAAAGTTTTCTAAGGCCGGGCGTGGTGGCTCATGCCTGTAATCCCAGCACTTTGGGAGGCCGAGGCAGGTGGATCACGAGGTCAGGAGATCGAGACCATCCTGGCTAACACGATGAAACGCCGTCTCTACTAAAAATACAAAAAATTAGCCGGGCATGGTGGCGGGTGCTTTAGTCCCAGCTACTCGGGAGGCTGAGGCAGGAGAATGGCGTGAACCTGGGAGGAAGAGCTTGCAGTAAGCCAAGATCGCACTACTGCACTCCAGCCTGGGCGACAGAGCAAGACTCTGTCTCAAAAAACAAAGAAACAAAAAAAGTTTTCTAAAAAAATTAAGACAAGTAAAAACAAAAAATAGAGCTCTGGAAGAAAAGCAAAAATAATAAAAATGTATTCTGGAAAAGATTAAGTTGGATGGGGAAGGGGATTTAATGTCTTCAAGTATATGAAAAACTGCTGTGCAGAAGGTGAAGGTAACCATGTTCACCTTTAATGACGCCTGATTCTTTAGTAACAGAATTGTAATAAAAAAGAATTATGCTAACACATAAAGAATCTCTGTTCCTACTTTAAGTGCTATTACCCTCAACTGAAATTTGTAATCTTGCTTTTGGATATGGAGATATATATATATATATATATATTTTTTTTTTTTTTTTTTTTTTCTTTGAGACAGCCCAGGCTGGAATACAGTGGTGTGATCTTGGCTCACTGCAACCTTCACCTCCTGGGTTCAAGCAGTTCTCCTGACTCAGCCTCCCGAGTAGCTGGGATTACCATGCCCAGCTAATTTTTTGTATTTTTAGTAGAAACGGGGTTTCATGATGTTAGCAAGACTGGTCTCGAACTCCTGACCTCAGGTGATCTGCCTGTCTGGTCTTCCAAGGTGCTGGGATTACAGGCGTGAGCCACCACGCCCTGCCGGTTTTTGGATGTATTTCAAAGGCATTTAGTCTGGAACCCTTGGGTGGACTCAGTTCAGACCTTTGTTTCCAGTAAATGATTGTTCCTCACCTGCCTCAGGTGAGGACAGAGGCTTCTGCTTACCTTCTGACTGTTCCCCTGGTGTTTGGTGTGAGCTCTGTGATCCCTTAAAAGTCGGTTCCTCTGGCTGAACCTCCTGTTTCCATTGGGATCTCAGTGATTCTCTGGTTGCTCCCAAAGGGGCCATCTCCTCCATGAGTACTTTCAAGTCCTTCTCAGAATCTAGAACCTGAGAACAGACCCCATTATCCATCACTACAAATTGCTGCCTAAGCTGGACTTTACAACTCCTAAGAGTGGCATTAAAAAATGTGTAACATAAGGAAGCAGAAGAGAAAAATCTAGGAGCCACTGTATTGCTGCTGTAATAAAATAAAAATTAATAGAATTAGGTCTTTGAGGGGCAGTAGCTTACGTCTGTAATCCCAGCACTTTGGGAGGCCGAGGCAGGCGGATCACGTGAGGTCAGGAGTTCAAGACCAGCCTGGCAACAAGCTGAAAGAAACCCCGTCTCTACTAAAAATACAAACATTAGCTGGGTGTAGTGGTGTGAATCTGTAACCCCAGCTATTTGGGAGGCTGAGGCAGGAGAATCACTTGAACCCAGGAGGCGGAGGTTGCAGTGATCCAAGATCACGCCACTGCACTCCAGCGTGGACAACACAGCAAGATTCTGTCTCAAAAACAAAAAAAACTCTTTGAAGTGGTTAAGATTATTTATATGACAGCACCTAGCATAGAGCCTGACACACCAGAACTGTTAAAAACTGAAATATATTTGTTAGAAGAGAGAATGTCAGCTTTCACTTTAGCAAACCCCCATGACTTCAGCACTAGGCCATTTCCTCTGCCCCCCAAATCCAGTATCAGTTCTGTCTTCAAAAGAGACTTCGCACTGGTCCTCTCTCTTCACCTCATGGCTCCATCAGGGTCCAGGACACTATCTGCTGTCTGCATCCTCTCTACTGCTGGACCCTCCAATCCATTCTCTCTACATGGAATCCAGTGTGATCTTTTTAAAATCTAGAGTCCTGTCCCTCCGTAGTAACAACACTCTTCAGTGGCTTCCCACTGCACACAGAATAAAATCCAAACTCCTCTTTGCAGCCTAAAAGGCCCAGCATCATTCTGCCCGGCCTCCTCCCTTTCTCTCACAGCACTCTTCCCCAGTCTCTGAGCTCCAGCCACAAGCCCTCCCTTCTTCCTCTCAAACCTGCCCAGTCTTTTCCCACCTTAGGCTCTTGGTATGTGCTGTGCCCTCTGTCTGGAGTACTCTCCTCCCAGCTCTTGGGACAACTGGTTCCTTCTCCTCCTTCAGTGTCACCTCAGAGAGGCCCTGCCTCACAGCCTATCTCCCAACACTCCAGTTATCACATCACTCTGCTCATTTCCTTCCAAGCACTCATCTGAAACGATCTTTATGGTTTACTTTTGATTTATGATTGTCTGTTTCCCCCATGGACCGCGGGCTCCAGCAGGCCAGGGGCCGTGCCTGTCCTGTTCACTGTAAAATCCTCAATATCAACGGTCACTGAAAATCAACTTTTGTCTTTCAGAGCCATCTTCATTCTTTAAGTCCCATGCTTATAACAAACACCCTTAAAGGGAATGAAGAGAGGTACTGAGAGGCAAGTGGGGTCCTGAGAAATTATATCAACCTCTATTACTACTACCCACCTCCACTTCTTGCTCTCTCCTTCACTTTCATGATAGGTAATATGGTTTGGCTGTGTCCCCACCCAAATCTCATCTTCAATTGTAGTTCCCATAATCCCCACGTGTCACGGGAGGGACCCGGTGGACGTAATTGAATCATGGGGGCAGTTTCCTCCATGCTACTCTGTGATAGTAAGTTCTCATGGCTTCCCCCTTCACTCAGTTCTCATTCTTCTCTTTCCTGCTGCCATGTGAAGGACATGTTTGCTTCCCCTTCCGCCACGATTGTAAGTTTCCTGAGGCCTCCACAGCCATGCAGAACTGTAAGTCAATTAAACCTCTTCTCTTTATAAATTATCCAGTCTCGGGTATGTCCTTATAGCAGTGTGACAACGGACTAATAAATTAGGTTTCAAATAGGTGTTTAACCTATACACTCCTGCACTGTTTTCTTTTATATTAAGAGTGTGGGCCGGGCACAATGGTTCACACCTGTATTCCCAACACTTTGGGAGGCTGAGGTGGGTGGACTGCCTGAGCTCAGAAGGTCAAGACCAGCCTGAGCAACATGGCAAAACCTCATCTGTAATAAAAAACAAAAATTAGTTGGGCATGGTGGCATGCACCTGTAGTCCCAGCTACTTGGGGGGCTGAGGCAAGAGGATCGCTTGAGCCCAGGAGGCTGAGACTGCAATGAGCCGCATTCATGCCACTGCACTCCAGCCTAAGTGACAGACCAAGACCCTGTCAAAAAATAAATAAATAAAATAAACATACGTGTGATTCCGACATGGTTAAGGATAAGAAGAGGAGAGACCATCAAACAGAGTGATGGAAGGGGAACTGGGCTAGGATGACTCTTGGCATACTGGGATTCCCACTCTATTTATAATAGTTCAGTTCTCCAAGCTCTACCTTCATACAAGTGCTACTGCACCTCTCCATTCAATCTTACTTATGAATAAGAGTCCCAATCCCACAGATTTCAGACTAATTTCCTCAACTTCTTCCCTGATGCATCACCATCAAGCTGCTCTTCCCCTCTCTAAATTAAGTCAAAAGTACTAACTCTTCAATCCTACCAAATTTCATCTACATCCCCCTTCACCCGTTCCTCTTCCCATAGCCCGTGCACATCCCTACCTCCTCACTGGGAAACACAAGCATATCTGCTGCCTAGGTCCTTCCCATTCCAGCCATGCAGACTCTGGCACCCAGCGAGCTGCTTCCTGCTCTGATCACAGACCCACTCAGGCTGACCAACGTTCCTCTGACCTGTGCCCTCCATTACTCTAGGCCTCTCCCAGACTTACCCAATTTCAGTTGCCTTCCTCCTACCAACTCTTCCACAACCGAAGCTGGTGTGTTACTTTTCCTCTTCCTGTGCCTTTCCCACCTCCCTGCTCCAGGAAAATATAAGCTGGTTACACCGATCAGATCTCAGACCTAGTCCTGACCGTAAAAGGATATTTTATGAATCCATCAGTGTCCCAAACTGAACACTTAATCCCGGTAGCAAGAACCAGAGCAAGGCCTGGCTCTAATATAATTTTGTTGAGTGTACAACCCATGTCACTCTGCCCTCAAAGAAGCTCCTAGCATGAAACTAGATTTTCATTCACTAGCATCTCTAGTTTTCCTCCAACCCCTGAGTGAAGGAGAGTTGTCCTTTCCCTGGCCTTGTTTTCGAGAATTTTTCTGAGTGTTTTTACCACTTTAATTAGGGACTTCAAATATTATTAAATATATGAATGTCTAGCAGCTGTATCCACAGATGAGAAATTCTTCCCGTATTATAAGGGCATAGGACCAATCCAAGATAGCCAAGACCTTCTGTGGGCAGCAGAGGGCTACTGTGTGTTTCTCAACCAAGCACCTCTCCAGTAACTGGATTCCCCGACAACTTCATAACCAAAACCACAAAGTTCCGACTTCCTTTTCTCACCTGTTGTCCAGGAGCTCTCTGTACATCCTCAACCAGAGCCACAGCTTCCTCGCCGTTTTCTGGATGCTGCTCCCTCACCCAGGTCTGGATCTCCTCTGGCAAGATAGTCAGAAACTGCTCCAAAACCAGCAGCTCCAGGATTTCCTCTTTCGAGTGCGTCTTCGGCCTCAGCCACTGACAACAGAGTTCCCAGAGTCTGCTAAAAGCTTCATGTGGGCCAGTTACCTCCTGGTAGCAAAACTGCCTGAAGCGCTGACGGGAGGCCTCGGAGTCAGGGCTGTTACCCTGGAGGGCTGATTTCTGGCCCTGTGTGGGATCCTTGTTTGAGGATGGGTGTGCCTCGGTACTCTTCACTGCAGCCATCATTTGCTTCAACGAACTGGCTTACTCTGGTTGCCACTTCTACCCTGGAGATCAGAGTCCATCTTTCCCACATCACTGGGAAGCCATGTTCTCCTGCAAGGAATGTCTTTCTGTAATCCGTGGGACATGAGAGTGTCAGACATGTGTAGAGACTCACAGCTGAAAAAAAGGGCTCAACTTTGAAGGATGTCTGAAGAGGATGGAAAAAGACAATATAAACCTATCAAACATTCCTTCACTCTGGTTCTTGTGATTTACTTTCTATCCCTTTCCTTTACTCCCTCCACAAATCTACACCAAGGATCCAAAACACTAGAAATAGATCTAGACCATCCTGGCTAACTGCCTTTGCAAAAACCATTAACAGTGACCAGATTATGACACTAAAAGAGATAGGATCTAACCAACTCCATCTTGCTTTTAACCTCCAAACTGCCGTTGGTCATTCCTGGGTGCGGGCCAAGCTGGCTTTGGGAGAAATTTAGTTTATAGTTTGAATGATAATAACCCTTCCCAAAACTAAACTGCCTTTGTAAAACTAATTAAAGACCACTAGGTTAGGAGGATGAGAGGGGCCTGAATTCTGCTAAGATGTAGGCATAATGAAATGATTATCCAGAGGTCACAAGATTTGCAACTTCCCCAATTAAATAACATCACGATTGTAGAACCTAAGATTGGCCTTTTGAGATGCCTTTTCAGGCCTCTGCTTTCTGACAACCAGATGGCTCCACCTAGACCAGGGACTCCTCTGTGGCTCCCACCCAAAATCACACTCAGCACAGAAAAACCGTTTTCCACAGCCTTATGAATGCATCCCCAACCAGTCAGCATTCCCTGTTCCCTACCCAACTGCGTGCCAAAGCCCTAGCCTCTGAATTTCTGGGGAGGCTGACTTGAGTAATAAAACTTTAGTCTCCCATTTAGCCGGTTCTGTGCATATTAAACTCTTTCTCTATTGCAGTTCCCCTGTCTTGACAAACTGGCTTTATCTAGGCAGTGGGCAAGATGAACCCACTGGGCAGTTACAGTACCAAAAAATATAGTTTTCTCCCAGCCAAGATTCTGTGTCTGCTGACGAGTTACTCAAACTGTTCCTGACGATGTAGCTCACCTGTTCCTTCCCTTCTTCCCTCACACACCTAGGTCTTTTTCCTGTCCTTCCCTATCCTCAAGAAGCCTGAATTCATGTTCCCAACTGCTACCCTCTCCTCGGGGGAGAACTAGTGTGTGTGTGCTTCTTGATTAACTTCTTCATCACTATTACTCCACACACACACAACGTAGATAAGTGACTGTTCGGGTTTGCTGTATGTTTTTATTTTCCAGCATTCCCTTCCCACTTCTAGTAGCAGCATCTTCTTCCTTTGTGAAAAAGTCCCCCTCAACCGGGCGCGGTGGCTCACGCTTGCAATCCCAGCACTTTGAGAGGCCAAGGCGGGCGGATCACGAGGTCAGGAGATCTAGACCATCCTGGCTAACAAGATGAAACTCCGTCTCTACTAAAAATACAAAAAAATTAGCTGGGCATGGTGGCACGCACCTGTAGTCGCAGCTACTCGGGAGGCTGAGGCAGGAGAATCGCTTGAACCCGGGAGGCGGAGGTTGCAGTGAGCTGTGATCACGCCATTGCACTCCAGCCTGGGCAACAAGAGCTAGACTCTCAAAAAAAGAAAAAGTCCCTCTCATTGGTTCTGATGGGGATATTAATTACAATACCCACTTCCCCAGAAGTGGGCATATGACACACAGCTAGGCCTATCAAAATTCTTTTCTTAGATTTTACATGAGAGGTAGGGAAAGCTCTTCATTTTCTGGGAATTGGTAAATTGGGCAAATGTAAGACCAGAGTTGTCTGCAACTATGTCCCACTATCTACTCCACTCTTCGATCACAGGAGTGAGCCTGTTTACAAGAGGACAATATACTCAAGTCTTGACAACATGTTTGGATCTGCAAGGCCAGTTTATGTAAGGCAATATATTTTTTTAAGAGTTAATTTTAAAAATAGTTTTATATAATTTAAAATTAAACAATAAATATCTTTTAAAAATAATTTTATTTCTTTTTTTATCTTTAGAGATGGAGTCTCACTCTGTTGCCCAGGCTGGTCTCAAACTCCTGAACTCAAGCAATCCTCCCACCTCAACCTCCCAAAGTGTTAGGATTACAAGTATAAGCCACCATGCCCGACCTTAAAAATAATTTTAAATAGAAGCTAACTTTTGTATTTTTTGTAGAGGTGGAATTTCACTATGTTGCCCAGGCTGGTCTCAAACTCCTGTGCTCAAGTGATCCTCCCACGTTGGCCTCCCAAAGTGCTGGGATTACAGGTGTGAGCCACTGCACCCGCGAAGGCAGTCTTTTTTAATGAGTTTGTGTTGGTTTTTAATCTACTTAAAACACAGATTAAAGCAGATCGTAATTTACATTTTCTCCAGGGGCTGATACAACCTCACCATGTGGTATTAAAATGGATCCAGCATGCACAAGATGAATATACTCAGGACTACTGAGCTGTACACTTAAAAATGGTTATGATGGTAAATGTTTTTTAAAAATTAAATTTTTTTATATTTTAAAAATGGATTTGGGTTCCCTTTTCTCAAGGAACTTGAACTGCCTTCACTTAAATTCTCTTTACATTTCAGTGCTTCTAGAGATAGAGAAATCAAGGGCATTATTATTGTTAGCACTGCTTTTTAGCCAAAAAGAAACTGAGAGCGATGAAGTATCTTGCCTAAAGCATCACACAGCACAGCTCCTAGGCAGCAAGGCCAGGACTAGAACCTGCACCCCTTGCCTTCATTATGTTCATCCTGTGCCTTACCTGGCTGAAGAATAATTTAATAAAAGCTCTTCTAACTTCATGCAGAAGGCGGAACCTGCACCCTTCTTGACCCCTTTTGACCCCTTACCTCCCACTCATCGTTACATTTTAAAATGCTGTTCTCTGAAAATTTTACTTCACTCTAGCGATGGCCCAAACACTCGGAAGAAAATGCGGCATGAGGATGGGGAGCCAGGTTGATAGGTTTTTCACTTAGTTAACTATTTATTGAGTACTCAGAACGCACTCGGTGCCAGGGCTAGGCACTGTGGATGAGTAGGGAGTGGGCAAGACAGGGACGAGATGAGCAGGGTCAAGGCCAGGGAGTCCCGGGGCGACGGCGCTCAGGCTCAGGGTGATCCGCGCGGTGGGAGCCGGGCACGGTGATCGCGGCGCGTCTGGGGACGCCGGACCTGAGGGAGGCTGCCTGTCCCAAGGAGACGCCCATCGAGGCCAGACCCAAACGCCTCGGAGAAGACTCCCAGCGGGGAGGGCTTCCTCGGCCGTCGCAGGGCCCAGCCGCTAATCCCGCCGGCCGCAAGGAAGCGGAGAACTCACCGGATACCAGCACTCGCGACTGCACAAACTCCCTCAGCCTCCGGGCCGGAAGTCAGCGGCGCGATTCGCTCCGCCCATTACGCACGCCCCTGCGCAGGCCCGCAAGCCGAGTTGCCGGACTGCAGCTCCCGGGATGCACTGCGACGGAATTGACAGACGCAGCAACCAATAGACGATAGAGAATGCCGTTGGCAGGAGGCGGGCCCTCTCAGTAGTTGTCCTCAGCAGCCAGTGGGCGTCTCCGCAGCGAGTGGCATCGACCCCGCCCCCAGCCCGTGCTCGCCGGTGTCGGGTCCTAAGTCCCTCAGTCTTGGGTTCCCAGAGAGGTGAGTCGGCTGCAGGTGGGTGCGGGGCGCCGGGCTGCTCGGGGTACCGGTGTCGCAGTCGCCAGTCCGAGCTCACACCGGGCGTGGAGTTCAGCTGCGCATCGGGTTGCGGCAGCTTCGCCAGGCCTGGGGCTGGCTGGGCCGCGGGGCCGCCCTGGAGGCCGGAGCCACTGGGCCTGCGGCGCCTCGGCAGCGAGCAGCCGCTTTGCTCGCGTGCAGGAGGCTGTTCGCTACCTCACACCCCCGGCTGGCGCTGTGGCCTCGCTTAGCTCTACCGTTTAGCACCCGGCGACATGCACCCGGTCGGTCTCCGCCAGGATGCGGGAGAGTTCGGGCAAGCTACCTGTGACAGCTTGAACTTTTCCTAGGGATTCCGCTCCACCCGCCGGTTAGAGCGTATTGCTCATTAAACCCGAGACCTGTGTGCTCGCTACTGAAATAAAAGAAGCATTTTTTCCCCAGAGTCCTTTTAGGACGTTATGACTTTTCTCCTTTGCAAGACTGCAAAAAACTGACAAGAAGACAAAACTCTTCCCACTCCCAGGGACCGCGTTGTCTTGAGTTTGGCTAGTAAAGTCTAGCAAGTGAGGCCTTGTCTCTGCATCCCGTTCCCCCTAACATCCTCAGAGAACCTTCGTTTCTAGAATCTTTCTAGTATTCAGAGACTTCTCCAGGGTCATGATCCCAAAGGCTTAACCCGTTTACAAGGAGAGAGTTGTCTCCTGACGCCCAAAATGGCAGCTAAAATGGAGATAACTTTAAGCTCCAACACTGAAGCTTCCTCCAAGCAAGAGAGACACATAATAGCCAAACTAGAAGAGAAACCGGGGCCTACTCTGCAAAAAAACTGCCCAGATCCTGAGCTCTGCCGCCAGAGCTTCAGACGCTTTTGTTATCAAGAGGTGTCTGGACCCCAAGAGGCGCTCTCCCAGCTCCGACAGCTCTGCCGTCAGTGGTTGCAACCCGAGCTGCACACCAAGGAGCAGATTTTGGAGCTTCTGGTGATGGAGCAGTTCCTGACCATCCTGCCCCCGGAGATCCAGGCTCGGGTCAGGCATCAATGTCCAATGAGCAGCAAGGAGATTGTGACCCTCGTGGAAGATTTTCACAGAGCATCCAAGAAACCAAAGCAGTGGGTAAGGAGGGTCCTCTCCCATCATCCTGGGGATTTCTTTTTCTTTGTTTTTTTTTTTTTTTTCTTTTTTTGGGACGGAGTCTTGCTCTTTCGCCCAGGCCCGAGTGCAGTGGCGCTATCTCGGCTCACTGCAAGCTCCGCCTCCCGGGTTCACGCCATTCTCCTGCCTCAGCCTCCCGAGTAGCTGGGACTACAGGCGCCCGCCACCGCGCCTGGCTAATTTTTTGTATTTTTAGTAGAGACAGGGTTTCACCGTGTTAGCCAGGATGATCTCGATCTCCTGACCTCGTGATCCGCCCGCCTCGGCCTCCCAAAGTTCTGGGACTACAGGTGTGAGTCACCGTGCCCGGCCGATTTCTTTTTCATCTAGGTAATGTTTGGTATCTGGATCTCTCCTTATTTAAGGACTGAGTCTCAGAAGTGGACTGGATGGCTTCAGAAGTTGCTTCCAGCCTCTATCTGGGAACCTATCCTGAGTTATTAACAGGTTTTTAGAAAATCCAACTACTGATACCCAGTGAGGCAACAGAGGACCAAGGTTCTTACCATTCCTTTATGCACCTTGTGTCACCAGAAGTAATTGTAAGGTTCTTGAATCCCTTCTGTCAGCTCTTCCCCCACCCAACTTAGTTTTCCTACAAGCAGAATTCTTAGCAGATAGGGTCACCCTATTGGGTAGCAGTTGGACTTTGGGGAACTTCATTTCATTGGAAGTTCTAGTTTATTGTCTTTCCAGTGTTTAGCTTATTGTCTTTTTTTTTTTTTTTTTTTTGAGATGGAGTCTTGCTGTGTTTCCCAGGCTGGAGTGCAGTGGTGCCATTTCAGCCCACTGCAACCTCTGCACCCCAGGTTCAAGCGATTCTCAGGTCTCAGCCTCCTGAGTAGCTGGGTTTACAGGTGCCTGCCACCACGCCCAGCTAATTTTTGTATTTTTTAGTAGAGAGGGGGTTTCACTATGTTGGCCAGGCTAGTCTCGAACTCCTGACCTCAAGTGATCCTCCCGCCTTGGCCTCTCAAAGTGCTGGGATTACAGGCATGAGCCACCACGCCTGGCCTAGCTTTTTGTCTTTTTTTTTTTTTTTTTTTTTTTGAGACTGGGTCTCACTGTGTTGCTGAGGCTGGAGGGTAGTGGCACGATCTCAGCTCGCTGCCACCTCCATGTCCAGCTCAAGTGTTCCTCACACCTCAGCCTCTCAAGTAGCTGGGACTGCAGGTACATGCCACCATGCGTGGCTAGTTTTTGTACTTTTGTAGAGGCGGGGTTTCTCCACATTGCCCAGGCTGGTCTTGAACTCTTCTTGGGCCCAGGCGATCCACCCGTCTTGACCTCCCAAAGTGCTGGGATTACAGGAGTGAGCCACACAATGCCTGACTAGCTTATTGTCTTTGGATCAGGAAGTTACAGTTCAACTGGCCAGCGTTGCCATTGCTTGCCACTCCCCGCCTCGAAGTCAGACCCCAGTCAGGGCCTAGGCAAGAAGCAAACAGCAGGTACTTCGGAAAATAGAACTTGTTAGGGAATGAAGGTGGGGTAGTCCTCTTAGACCCCTACTACTACTGGGATCTCCTTACCAGGAAAGCCTTTGGCAGAACAATGTATTAGGTAAGAAGGGTTTTTAACAGCCCCTCACCATACTGCTTCCTGTTCCTACAGGGCCTATTTCTAGCAGAAGTAGGTGGGGGGTGGTGTGTAGAGTAGGCATCTTATGGCCCAGTGTCGTGACTGACCCTGATCTTTGTGCCAGCAACTACCCTGATGACTTTGACTCTGGCCCTTGAGAAAGGCCCAAGCTTTAGGGGAAGCCACTTGGCTGACTTGTAGCATCCTCATTCCTGTCATTCTTCACGTCCTTCCCTTTACTTTCTTTGAGGGTTTCAGTGGTTTCTATGAAAGTTGACCTCTAGATGGTTATCAGCAATTCCCAAGGTAAATGGGTCATTATACAACAGTGAGAGATCAAGCTTCCCTCAGTCCTGATGGATGGAATTAATGGATGGGGCTTGTTCCTAGGTGGCCGTTTGTATGCAGGGGCAAAAGGTGCTCTTGGAGAAAACTGGATCTCAGCTTGGAGAACAGGAACTGCCAGACTTTCAACTGCAGACTCCTAGGAGAGATCTCAGGGAGAGCTCTCCAGCAGAGCCTTCCCAGACAGGAGCTTATGACCGGCTGAGCCCCCATCATTGGGAGAAATCCCCACTCCTCCAAGAACCAACCCCCAAATTGGCTGGGACAGGTAAACACTCTGCCTTTTCTCTCCCTCTCATCAGCCCTTTATCTCCATCAATGTATCTCATGGTTCTGCAAAGGCATAGACCACATGTGTGTGTTTTTTTAAATGTTATATATAATAGTAGATGATTATTCACTAAACAGATTTCACTAATTAGGATGGTGGTGATACTACAAATAAGTATGTTTTTATCATTTTCTGTTAATGAAAATTTAAGAATCCAGTGCATGACAGGGTTGTACCTACTTTTCTGTCCGTTTCAGAACTTCTTATAGAAAAGACAGATCCAAATATGGCCACAGATGAACTTCCATGCAAGCTATGGCTGAGTTTCATTGCTTAAAATGCTTCTCTGTTTAGAGCGGCCTGGTAGAAAAAAAAAAACCCACCCTATATCGTATATCTTTGTCCTCCTCTGTGATGTTGCTTGTACTTTAGATCCTCAAATCGATTTCCCTTTCTCTGGTGTGATACTTGTGTAACTGCTGGCCTTGTTCTACACAGTCCTGTGATCTCTAAGCCTGAATGACAGTGACATTTTGGCCAAGCCTGGTGATGTGAATACAAGATACAGTGAGCACGTTAGGGAGGAGGGTTACAAGAAGACAAAAATCCTCAGTTTCTTAATATGTGCTACATCCAATGAGGTACTTCGTGTTTTAGTCTGTTCAGGCTGCTAATATAAAATGCTAGAGACTAAGTAGTTTATAAACAACAGGAGTTTATTTCTCACAGTTCTAGAGGCTAGGAAGTCTGAGTTCAAGGTGCCAGCATGGTTGGGTTCCAGTGAGGCCCCTCTTCCAGGTCACAAACTGCCTACTTCTCAGTCCTCATGTGGCAGAAGGGGAAGACAGGCTCCCGTGGGGCTCTTTCATGAAGGCACTAATCCCATTCCAGTGAGGGCAGCACCCTCATGACCTAATAACCTCCCAAAGGCCCCATGTCCTAACACTATTACCTTGGGAGTTAGAATTTCATATGAATTTGGAGGAACATAAACATTTAGCCCCTGGCAACCACAGTCTACTTTTTGTCTCTAGATTTGCTTATTCTGAACATTTTATACAAATGGAATCACACAGGCCGGGCACAGTGGCTCACGCCTGTAATCCCAGCACTTTGGGAGGCCGAGGCAGGCGGATCACTTAGGCTCAGGAGTTCGAGACCAGCCTGGGCAACATGGCGAAATCCTGTCTCTACAAAAAATGCAAAAATTAGCGGGGCATGGTGCTGCACACCTGTAATCCCAGCTGCTTGGGGGAGCTGAGGCAGGAGGATCACTTCAACCTGGGAGGTCGAGGCTGCAGTGAACTGAGATCGTGCCACTGCACTCCAGGCTATGTGACAAAGTAAGACCCTGTCTCAAAAATAAATAAATAAATAAATAAATTGAATCACACAATATGTGGTCTTTTGTGTGTGGCTTCTTTCACTGAGCATGTTTTCAAGTTTTATTCATGCTGTAGCATCAATCAGTGCTTCATTCCTTTTCTGTGGCTGAATAATAGGCATTGTATGGATATTACATGTTGGTTTTCTGTTCATGTTGGTTCATCTGTTCATAGATTTTTGGGTTGTTTCTACTTTTTGGTTATTATGAAGAATGCTGCTATAAATGTGTGTTTTTGTGTAGACATGTTTTCATTTCTCTTGAGTATATACCTAGGAGTGGAATTACCATATGCTAGGTCATGTGGTAATTCCATGTTTAACTTATGAGGAACTACCAGACTGTTTTCCAAAGCAGCTGCACCATTTTACATCCCCACCTATACTGTGTGAGGATTCCAATTTCTCCACATTCTTGCTATCACTTGTTATTGTCTTATACCCATCCTATTCGGTGAGAAATTTTGATTTGAGGTTTTGATTTACATTTCCCTAGTGTTAAACATCTTTTCATGTGCTTATTATCCAATTACATATCTTGTGTGGAAAAATGTCTGTTCAGATCCTTTGGTCATTTTTAAATTAGATTATTTGTCTTTATTTTTTATAAGAGTCCTTTATGTATTCTAGATACTAGACCCTTATGTGTCATTTGCAAATCTTTTCTCTCATTCTGTGGGTTGTCTCACTTTCTTGACAGTGTCCTTTGACGCACACGTTTTTCATTTTGCTGCAGTCTAATTTATCTATTTTTTTCTTTCTTTATGCTTTGGTGTCATATGTAAAATACCACTGCCTAATCCAAGGGCACAAATATGTACAGCTATGGTTTCTTCAAAGAGACATAGATTTAGCTCTTACTTTCAGCTATTTGGTCCATTTTAAGTTAATTTTTTCCCCATACATAAAGAAACAAGTCAATTTTTATATAGGATTTGAGGTAGGGGTCTGTCAGTCTGATCAGGGGTCTGTCTTAATCTGATCAGGCTGTTACAACAAATTGCCTTAGACTAGGTAATTTATAAACAACAGAAATTTGTTGCTCATAGTTCCTGGATGCTGGGAAGTTCAAGATCAAGGTGCCAGCACATTTGGTGTCTGGCGAGGGCCCATTCCTCATAAATGGTGCCTGCTATGAGTCCCCACATGGTAGTCTCTTGGGTTTCTTTTATAAGGACACTAATCCCATTTATGAGGACCCCACCCTCATAACCTAATCACCTCCCAGATGCCCCACCTCCCAAGACCACTGCATTGTGGACTGTCAATATATGTGTGTCAGGGGACAGGGGGGATAAACATTCAGACCATAGCAGGGTCCAACTTCATTCTCTTGTATGTGGAAATCCAGTAGTCCTAGAATCCTTTATGAAAAAGACTATTCTTTTCCCATTGAATTGTCTTGTCAAAAAGCAATTGACCCTGATTGTATAGGCTGATTATTTACATTTGAATTTAAATGAATTAAAATTTAAAAAAATTTAAAATTAAGTTCCTTAGTCACAGTAGTCACATTTCAAGTACCCAGTAGCCACATAGTCACATGTGGCTAGTGGCTGCCATACTGAACAACATGCATGCACGTGTGCACACACACATTTTCCACATCACAAGGGATCCTTCTCCAGATCCTGTGATTTCCCATAGGCCGTTCCAGCTCATCTCCATCCAGACTGTCAATCCTTCTGTAATTAGGATACATGGCTAAGCCCATATTCCAGTTTCTGAACTCATATACTGTCAAATTTGTAATGAAAGAAAACATCACAGTCTCTGAACTTACCATCTTTTGAAGAGAAGGTGGTTGTCAATTAGTGTTTACTAAGTGAGGGGTATTTGTTGAAATAGCTCAGGCATTGGACTACAGCAGTAAAATTTACAATGTTGAGATTTCACCTCTCTTCCTTCTTTCATTCATTAGATACCCAATTCTGATGGGTTTGCTTTTCCCTGTTCTTCATTTCCTAAACCTTTCCCTAAAGGGAGAAAGGAAGAAGGAGGATGGAGAACTTGGTTCCTAAATTTAATATAAATCACAGTCACCCCAGGAGCCTGCTAACTATGCAGATTATCAGGCCCAACCCCCAGAGATTCTGACCCAGCAGCTTTGGGGGAAGGGTGAAGAGCCTGCTTGTTTAACAAGTGCCCCAGATGAGTCTAATGCAAGTTGCCAATGGAGGGCCACCCTTTGAGAAACCTCTCAGCGTATTTCATAACTCTTGCTGAAGTTATTTCTTCCAAGTGCAGAAAATGAAGCATTTTCTTTCTAATTATAGAGGCCCCCAGAATGAGAAGTGACAACAAGGAAAATCCACAACAGGAAGGGGCTAAAGGAGCAAAGCCTTGTGCAGTGTCAGCTGGCAGATCCAAAGGGAATGGTCTGCAGAATCCTGAACCAAGAGGGGCAAATATGAATGAACCTCGGTTGTCACGGAGGCAGGTCAGCCCCCCAAATGCTCAAAAGCCATTTGCTCACTACCAGAGACATTGCAGGGTGGAATACATCAGCAGCCCCCTAAAAAGCCACCCACTGAGAGAGCTAAAGAAAAGCAAAGGAGGTAAACGGAGTCTGAGCAACCGTTTGCAACATCTTGGTCACCAGCCCACCCGCTCAGCAAAGAAACCCTACAAATGTGATGACTGTGGGAAAAGCTTCACGTGGAATTCAGAGCTGAAGAGACACAAGAGAGTCCACACAGGAGAGAGACCCTACACGTGCGGAGAGTGTGGAAACTGCTTTGGGCGGCAGTCAACCCTGAAGCTGCACCAGAGGATCCACACTGGAGAGAAGCCATACCAGTGTGGCCAGTGTGGGAAAAGCTTTCGCCAGAGCTCAAACCTTCACCAGCATCACAGGCTTCACCATGGGGACTAAAAGGAGCACTCCATGTTTTAGATTCACAAGGAAGGTGTTTGTGTTTCTCCTCCCCCTTACTTGCATGTAAATCACAAAGACTGTGTGACTTACAAGGAAAGCACGAGGCCCTTGAGGAATGATGATGCACATTCTGCTGTGAGGAGGCCCAGAAAAGGCCAACCAGGGCCCGACCGTGCATGATGACAGGGTGAAGAGGTGGCAGGTCTGGGCACTGGGGCAAAGAGAACTTAAGTCTCTGCAGAGAGCAAGGAGTAACCGCTGAGAGAGAATCAGGACAATCCTGCAGGTGGCCCGCTTATTGTTAAATCGTCCCTCTGTTGCTTTATCCTCTAAAATATGTTAAGGGATAAATTCTATATATATAGTTATGCATTTGCTGTCATACCAGACAATTTTTTATCATGCGCACACTTCTTTAATAAAGATGAGTGATCTACCAGAATTTCAAGGCAAAGTTAATTGGAAAATAGATCCCTCATATTCTTTCTGTAATTACTAGCTGTTTATAGCAAAGGATGAATTAAATGAGAATATGCACGTTTGTGCGAGAAGAGTTTCCAAGTAGTTAGATGGTGCTTTTACAAAAAGAAAAGAAAATTACATTTGAGGGATCTTTTTTGTATCAAAGCACCTTTTTTTTCTCCTTTTTATTTTTTGAGACAGGGTCTCGCTATGTTGCCCAGGCTGGTCTCGAACTCCTGGGCTCAAGCAATGCTCCTGCCTTGGCATCCCAAAGTGCTGGGATTGCAAGTGTGAACCACCGTGCCTGTTCTCAAAGCACCTTTGATTGAGAAAAAAAAAAATCTATACAGTTGCTGCAACCCCAGCCTAACACATAAGGAAAAGCTACAGTGAGAAGCAAGTAGTGGACAAAGAGTACTAAGGAGATATAAAAGGGAATTCTTCCCACTCTCCTTTCTCACTTAGCCCATTAGCTTTAAGAATAACAAAATGCAATGGGGGTACAGTGGCTCACACATGTAATCCTAGCACTTTGAGAGGCTGAGGCAGGGTGATCGAGCCCAGGAGTTTGAGACCAGCCTGGGCAATGTAGCTAAATCCTGTCTCTACAAAAAATACAAAAATTAGCCAGGCATGATGGTGCATGCCTGTAATACCAGCTAGCTACTCTTGGAGGCTGAGGCAAAAGTATTCTTTGAGCCCAGGAGTTAGAGGCTGCAGTGAGCTATGATTGCACCACTCCACTCTAGCCTGGATGACAGAGTGAGACTCTGTCTCAGGAAAAAAAAAAAAAACAGCAAAAGGATTGGGGTAATGAAAATATTCTAAGACTGGATTACAGTGATGGTTGCACAACTCAGTAAATTTACTAAAAATAATTGAAATGGGCTAATTTTATGATATGTAAATTGTACCTCAACAGCATATTTTTAAGTGACACAATATATTTATATAAAATGAGTCCTGGAAATAAGCCTAAGCGATCATCTTATGCCACCTCCTTGTTTTCTCAAAGCGGAAATTAAAATGCAAATCAGTATACAATTCCTAGCTCATTGCTCAGTTTAGAGAAAACTTTTGGCAGATTAGTGCATTCCTGATGCAGAAAATAAGAAGCAAGTAGCATTTTTTTTTTTTGAGACAGGGTCTCACTCTGTTGCCCAGGCTAGAGTGCAGTGGCATGATCATGCCTCACTATAGCTTCGATCTTCTGGGCTCAAGCAATCCTCCCTCCTCAGCCTCCCAAGCAGTTGGGACTACAGGAATGCACCACCATGCCTGGCTAATTTTTCTATTTTTTTGTAGAGACAGACTCTCACTGTGTTGCCCAGTCTATCCTCGAACTCCTGGGCTCAAGCCATCCTCTCACTTTAGACTCCCAAAGTGCTGGGATTACAGGTGTACGCTCAGCAAGGTAGCATTCTTCCCAAAACATCAGTATCATCAAGTAACTACCAGTCACCTCAGGGCTGTGGGCTGAGCTCTTCTGTACCCCCCAAGGAATCTCTTGTCCCTTCTGCCGAGGGACATGTGCACACCTATGAGTCCTCTTTGGGGCCTTTGCACACAATTGTTTCCTTTGCCTTTTTTTCCTGATGCTCCCCACTCCCTCCTGCCTCTTCCCTCTCACAAGAGTTTCCTTCTCTGAGGAGCCCTAGGCAGACTTCTGTTAAAATTGGGGTCCAGCCTCTCTGCTGGACCCCATACACCAGGGGTGCTCAAACTGGGAGCCCCCCAGGGGTTGTCGGACAATGTCCAAAGACACTTTTGGTTGTTAGGACTGGGGAAGGGAGGGTTGTTGCTGGCCTCTAGTGGGTTCTACTGAACCGCCTGCAGTGCCGGGACAGCCAGCCCCCACAGCAATGACCTGGCTCAAAAAATCAGTATCACCAAGGGTGGGAAACTACCATGCACTATAACAGCTCTTTCAAAACAAGAACATTGTTTTTCCATAACTTTAGCGTCTGGACTTTGTCAATGACCAGCCAAGAGAAACAGATGTTCAGTATGTGAACAGTTGAGAATCCCCATCTGTACCCACAGGGCCCATGTCTGCCTGAGTTCAGAGATCCTGGTGACAATCTGTCGAATGCACAGGTGAGCTTCTGTCTTTTGGGCAGAGGCTTATTGAAGGCCCAGTGGCCTTCCTTACAGCTTTTGTGGTCCTTTAGGTACTTTAGGCCCTGATCCCATTCCCATCTGTTATGTTAGATCATGAAGAATTTAGCTTCTGTATCCGAGCTGCCCCATACCTGGCTCCATCCTGATACCTCTCCCTGGTCAAGGCCTCTTTCTTCCTCATTGTGTTTCCACCTCACCCTACTGAAACCAGGCTGATTTCACTGTTGTCCCTTAATAACCTCCAATTCATAGTCACATCTGTATTGGGTACCTTTTGGTGTGGTAACAGATGACCCACAAGCTTAATGGTTTAAAACAACACAAACTGGGGCCGAGCGTGGTGGCTCACACCTGTAATCCCAGCACTTTGGGAGGCCAAGGTTGTGAGAAGTTCACCTGAGGTCAGAAGTTCAAGATCAGCCTGGCCAATATGGTGAAAGCCTGTCTCTACTAAAAATACAAAAATTAACCGGATGTGGTGGTGCACGCCTATAATCCCAGCTACTCGGGAGGCTGAGGCAGAAGAATCACTTAAACGTGGGAGGCAGAGGCTGCAGTGGGCTGAGATTGTGCCACTGCACTCCAGCCTGGGCAGCAAGAGTGAAACTTGGACTCAAAAAACAAAAACAAACAAAAAAACACAAAAAGCAAAAAAAACGCCAGGCACGGTGGCTCACGCCTGTAATCCCAGCACTTTGGGAGGCCGAGGTGGGTGGATCACGAGGTCAGGAGATCGAGACCATCCTGGCTAACACAGTGAAACCCCGTCTGTACTAAAAATACGAAAAAATTAGCCGGGCGTGGTGGCGGGCATCTGTAGTCCCAGCTACTCAGGAGGCTGATGCAGGAGAGTGGCGTGAACCCGGGAGGCGGAGCTTGCAGTGAGCCGAGTTTGCGCCACTGCACTCCAGAACCTGGGCTACACAGCAAGACTCCGTCTCAAAAAAAAAAACAAAAAACCCCACAACCTTATTGTTCTAGAAGTCAGAAATCTGAAATTGATTTCACTCAGCCAAAATCAAGCTGTCGGCAAGGCTGGTTCCTCTGAAGGCTCTGAGGGGTGAATCTCTTGCCTTGACTGTTTGAGCTTCTAGCAGCCACCCACATCCTTTGGCCTCCACCCTCAAAGTGCATCACTCCAAACTCATTCCACCGCATTCTCCTCTGACTGTGACCTTCCTGCTTGCCTTGTATAAGGACCGTTATGATGTTGGGCCCACCGGGATAATCCAGAATAATCTCCCTATCTCAAGATCCTTAACTTAATAACATCTGCAAAGCCCCTTTTTCCATATAAGGTAAACTTCATGGGTTCCAAGTATTAGGATGTGGACAAATTTGGGGTGCCATGACTCAACCCACCACACATATCCATCTTGAATCAAGTTAGTCAAAGAGCATCTCTCCTAAAAGAGAAGGACCATAGATTTCTACTTAATTATAAGGGTTGGGGTCAGGCGCAGTGGCTTACACCTGTAATCCCAGGACTTTGGGAGGCCGAGGCAGGCGGATCATTTGAGGCCAGGAGTTCAAAACCAGCCTGGCCAACATGGTGAAATCCTGTCTCTACCAAAAAAAAAAAAAAAAAATTAGCCGCGTGTGGTGGTGTGCGCCTGTAGTCCCAGCTACTCACGAGGCTGAGGCATGAGAATCTCTTGAACCCGGGAGGCAAGGCTGAAGGAAGGTAGAGGTTGCAGTGAGCTGAGATCGCACCATTGCACTCCAGCCTGGGCAACAGACCATCCCCAAGCATAGCTTTCCTTTGGTATAAGGCTCAACTCCAGGCCAAGAGGACCAGGAAGGGTCCAATGGCTAGAAGAACCCAAGGTCCCGTACTCAGATGTAAGTTTCCTCTCAGCCCCCGTACCCATGCATGGTCTGCCAGAGGACCTCAGCTGCTCCAATAGATTGTGATTGTCTGTATCCACCAGTCTGTCTCTACAAATTTTGGGATGGCTGTTTGCCCTGTGACCTCACTTCTCTTACAGAAGAATTGTTGGGTTTTTCGGGTTGTTCAGCTTTTTATTTGTCATTAGAATGGAGTGACAACTTTCAAGCTCCTTATATTTGCAACCAGAGACTGGAAGTCACAAGAGTGAAACACCGTCTCAAAAAAAAGAAAACAGCAGTGAGTCAGTGACTCCCTGACCTCATTGACTAGATGAATTCCTCTTAAACTTTCTCAAAGCAAAACATGGCTCTACTTGGCTGCAGTTGTCCTCTCAATGCAGATGGCAACGAAACCCTCTCAATGCAGATCCCTGCCTTCCCGCCTCAACACTGCACCCGGGAGCCCTCTTCCAAGGGTCAGTGCCCGATAGGTTTGAGGGCAAGCCCCCGCCAGGGTGAACCCGCCTCCTCCTCTGGGCCTGGGACGTGCTGGGAGGGAGGGAACGCGGTCCCCCGGGGAGTCACATGCCCCCATCCCCGGGGTCACCCAGGGACAACGGGCAGGAATGGACAGGTAAGGACCCTGCGGCGGAGCTAGCCCTGGGGCGGGATGGTCCAGGTAGGCTTTTCCGGAAATCGCCACCGGAGGATAGAACGGTCCTAGGGTGAGGGGCGGGGCCTCGACAGGAAGTACCTGAAAGAGTCCCCTCTGAGTGGGCTGCTTGGCGCCCAGCCCGAGGACTCCACACCTTCCATTGCCTGGCACAGCTGTCAGGGTGAAGAGGAGGCCGGGCAGCCACGGGGCCCTCTGGGAATTGTGGTTTTCTTGGGCTCCACGTGCTGCTGCGCTCGGGAGACAACGCACTGTTGCTTGCCTGAGACTGTTGAACCTCAAAGGGTGTCCTGGGGTTCATTCATTAAGCTTGTTCACGCATATGGCAAATATTTATTGACTGTCCACAACACGCCAGGCACCAATAGGGGCTGGAGGCAATATGGTGAACCCGGACGATGCTCATGGTCTCTTAGAAAGCCCAGTCTCCAGGCCGGGCGCGGTGGTTCACGCCTGTAATCCCAGTACTTTGGGAGGCTGAGGTGGGCGGATCACCTGAGGTCAAGAGTTCGAGACCAGCCTGGCCTACATGGTGAAACCTCGTCTCTAATACAAAAAAAAAAAAAAAAAAAAAAATTAGTTGGGCGTGGTGGCGTGCGCTTATAGTCCCAGCTACTCAGGGAGGCTGAGGCAGGAGAATTGCTTGAACCCAGGAGGCGGAAGTTGCAGTGAGCTAAGATCACACCATGGCACTCCAGCCTGGGTGACAGAGGGAGACTGCATCTCAGGGGGAAAAAAAAAAAGAAAAAAGAAAAAAGCCTAGTCTCCAGCAAGGAACACATCTGAATCAAATAATTACACAAAGGCAAAACTGCAACCACACAGCTCCTAAAAGAAATGTTAAAACAGAAATGGCACAATAACAAGTGACTGAGGAAGGTAATTTATAAAGATAGAAAAGTTTTTGTTTTGTTTCGTTTTTTTTGTTATGTTTTTTGTTTTGTTTTTGAGATGGAGTTTCGTTATTGTTGCCCAGGCTGGAGCGCAATGGCGCGATCTCAGCTCACCGCAACTGCCGCCTCCTGGGTTCAAGCAATTCTCCTGCCTCAGCCTCCCGAGTAGCTGGGATTACACACAACCGGCCAATTTTGTATTTTTAGTAGAGACAGGGTTTCTCCATGTTGGTTAGGCTGGTCTCAAACTCCCGACCTCAGGTGATCTGCCCGCCTTGGCCTCCCAAAGTGCTGGGATTACAGGCGTGAGCCACCACGCCCAGCCAAAGGTAGGAAGGTCTTTATACCACCCCCAAACATTCTCTTGCCAGGGCGATCACTTGATGACGACAGCGATTCCTCACAGAGATACAACTGACAGCACATCTGCTTTGACTAGCATATTCGAGATAGACCCTATGATTATCTTTTTGGCATTTGAGGAGACTGAGATTCAATAATGTTTCTGGAGTTTGTACAGCTCATAGGAAGTTGAGAGATGTAACAACACACCTCCAGTGCACCTTCCATCCTGTCTCCTACTGCCTGCCCAACATACCCTACAACCTGGTCCTATTTTCTGATGTGTGAAATGTGATGATAATGGTGAAATAATCCAGGAAAAGTGCTTAACATAGGAGGGCTGGTATAGGACCCGCACTTGAATGGTGTTAGCCACTTTTATAACTATTCTAATTACCTCTCTGATTCTCTACTCTGATTTAACTATTATTTTTAACCCAAGCACCCATCCTCTCTTCTCCTTCTTCTCTTTTTTGAGGTAGGGTCTCACTCTGTTGCCCAGGCTGGAGTACAGTGGTACAATCATGGTTCACTGTAGCCCTGAACTCCTGGACTCAAGTGATCCTTCCTTCACACTTAATCCCTGTAATTTTGGTAGAACTGATACCAACTCCAGGACAACACATGAGAATCCAACCTGAACAGTCTACTCCATCTTCCTGGCCACAGCGTGTACAACACTTAAGATGTACAACATGATATTCTGATATACATATACATAGTGAAATGATTAATATAGTCAAGCAAATTAACATATCCATCTCCTCACACAGTTACCTTAAATTTTTTTTCTGTAGTAAGAATACCTGAAATCTACTCTTATCAAATTTCCAGTACTATATCATTAAGTATAATCATCATATCGTACATCAGCTTTCTAGACTTAGTCATCCTATATAACTGCAACTTTATACCCTCTCACCTACATTTCCCCATTTCCTCCCCCGCCCCCGCCCCCGCCCCCACCACCATTCTACTCTGTTTTTTGTTGTTTTTTTTGGTGGGGATGCAGTCTCGCTCTGTTGCCCAGGCTGGAGTGCAGTGGTGCGATCTCAGTTCACTGCAACCTCCACCTCCCAGGTTCAAGCAAATCTCCTGCCTCAGCCTCCCAAGTAGCTGGGATTACAGGCATGCACCACCACGCCCGGCTAATTTTTGTATTTTTAGTAGAGATGGGGTTTCACCATGTTGCCCAGGCTGGTCTCGAACTCCTGACCTCAGGTGATCTGCCTGCTTTGACCTCCCAAAGTGCTGGGGTTACAGGCATGAGCTACCGTACCCATCCTACTCTGCTTTTATGTATTTGACTTTTTTAGATTTTGTATATAAGTGGGATCATGTAGTATTTTTTCTTTCTATGTCTAGCTTACTTCACTTAGCACAATGTCCAACAGGTTCATTCATTTTGTTGAAAATGGTAGAATCTTTTTTTTTTTTTTTTTGAGACAGAGTCTTGCTCTGTCACCCAGGCTGGAGTGTAGTGGCGCAATCATAGCTCACTGCAGTCACTTGACCTCCCGGAATCAAGTCGTCCTCCCGCCTCAGCCTCCCAAGTAGCTAGGACTACAGGCGTGTGCCATCACACGTGGATTATTTTGTAAAACATTTTTTTCTGTAGACACGGGGTCTCACTATGTTACCCAGGCTGGTCTCAAACTCCCGGGCTCAAGCAATCCACCCACCTTGGCCTCCCAAAGTGCTGGGATTACAGGGGTAAGCCACTGCACCTGGCACATAGATCTCCTTTTTAAGGCTGAATAATGTTCCACTCTGTGTGTGTGTGTGTGTGTATCCATTTATCCATCAGTGGACACTTAGGTTGTTTTCAAGTCTTGGCTACTGTGAATAACGTACCTTAGTTATATACAGTATCCTCACAGATACGGCAGTTTTGATTCCAGACCCCTACAATAAAGTGAATGTCCCAATAAAATGAGCCACACAAATGTTTTGATTTCCTGGTGAATATAAAACCTATGTTTACACTATACTGTAGTCTATTAAGTGTGGAAAAGCATTACATCAGATAAACGTAATGCTGATAAGGGTGGTGGCTGCAGAGGGTTGGGGTGGCAGGGATAATTTCTTAAAATAAGATAACAATGAAGTTTTTCAAAATCAGTTGACTCTTCCTTTCACAAAAGATTTCTCCATAGCATGTGATACAGGGTGATAGCATTTTGTCCACAGTAGAACTTTCAAAATCTTCTCAAATCCTGCTGCTCTTTCATTAACTAAGTTTATGTAATATTCTAAATCCTATTGTCATTTCAACAACATTCACAGCATCTTTACCAAGAGTAGATTCCATCTCAAAAAAACACTTTTGGGCTGTGCAAGTGGCTCATGTCTGTAATCCCAGCAATTTGGGAGACCAAGGTGGGAGGACTGCTCTCTGAGCCCAGGAGTTAACACAGGGAAGACACCATCTCTACAAAAAAATTAAAAAATTAGCTGGGCATGGTGGTGCATGCCTGTAGTCCCAGCTACTTGGGAGCCTGAGGTGGGAGGATCACTTGAGCCTAGGAGGTTGAGGCTGCAGTGAGTTGTGATTGTGCCATTTGTACTTCAGCCAGAGTGACAGAGCAAGACCCTGTCTCAAAAAACAAAATAGTTGGGTGCCATGGCTCATACCTGTAATCCCAGCAATTTGGGAGGCTGAGGCACCCAGATCACTTGAGGTCAGGAGTTCCAGACAAGCCTGGCCAACATGGCAAAACCCATCTCCACAAAAATAGAAAAATTAGGTGGGTGTGGTGGCGTGCTCCTGTACTCCCAGCTACTCAGGAGGCTGAGGCAGGAGAATTGCTTGAATCCAGGAGTTGGAGATTGCAGTGAGCTGAGATCACGCCACTGCACTCCAGCCTGGGCAACACAGTGAGACTGTCTCAAAAAAACAAAAACAAAAGCAAAAACAAAACAAAACAAAACACTTATGGTTGGGAACAGTGTCTCATGCCTGTAATCCCAGCACTTTGGGAGGCTGAGGTGGGAGGATCACTTGAGCCCAGGAGTTCAAGACCAGCCTGGGCAGCATATCAAGTCCCCATCGCTACAGAGAAAAACATTTTTTTTTGAGACAGAGTCTTGCTGTGTCACCAGGCTGGAGTTCAGTGGTGCAACCTTGGCTCACGGCAACCTCCACCTCCCAGGCTCAAGCAATTCTCCTGCCTCGGCCTCCTGAGTAGCTGGGACTACAGGCACATGCCACCACGCCCGGCAAATTTTTTGTATTTTTAGTAAAGACAGGGTTGCACCATGTTAGCCAGGATGGTCTTGATCTCCTGACCTTGTGATCTGCCTGCCTTGGCCTCCCAAAGTGCTGGTATTACAGGTGTGAGCCACCACACCCAGCCTACAGAAAAATTTTAAAAATTGGACAGGCGTGGTGGCACATGCTGTAGTCTCAGCTGCTTGGGAGGCCAAGGCAGGAGGATTACTTGAGCCCAGGAGCTAGGCTGCAATGAATTATGATTGTACCACTGCAGTCTAGTCTGGGGGAGTGAGAGCCCATCTCAAAAAAATAAAATAAAATAAAATAAAGAGAAGGATGAAATTACTCTTTGATCCATGGGCTGCAGAATAAATGTTGTGTTAGCAGGCGTGAAAACATTAACTTCCTTGTATATCTCCATCAGAGCTCTTGGTTGTCCAGGTGCATTGTAATAAACTGTAATATTTGGAAAGGAATTTTTTTTTTTTCTGAGCAGTAGGTCTCAACAATGGGCTTAAAATATTCAGCAAACCATGCTGTAAACACATAGGTTGTCATCCAGTCTTTGTTGTTCAACTGATATAGCACAGGCAGAATAAACATAATTCTTAAGGGCTTCAGGATTTTTCAGAATGGTAAATGAGAACTGGCTTCACCAACGGCATTCACCCCAACAAGAGAGTCAGCCTGCCCTTTAAAGCTTTGAAGCCAGGCATTGACTTCTCCTCTCTAGCTATGAAAGTCTTAGATGGCATCTTTCCCCAGTAGCAGGCTGTTTTGTCTACATTGAAAATCTGTTCTTATTGTAGCCACTTTCATCAATGATCTTAGCTAGATCTTCTGGATAACATGCTGCAGTTTCTCCATCAGCACTTGAAGCTTCACCTCGCACTTTTATATCATGGAGATGGCTTTTCTCCTTAAACCTCATGAACCAACCTTTGTTACTTCCCAACATTTCTTCTGCACCTTCTTCACCTCTCTCAGCCTTCACAGAACTGAAGAGAGTTTGGGCCTTGCTCTGGATTAGGCTTTAGTTTAAGGGAATGTTGTGGCTGGTTTGATCTTCTATCCACACCGCTCAAACTTTCCCCATATCAGCAAAAAGACTGTTTCACTTTTTTATCATTCATGTGTTCACTGGAGTAGCACTTTAAATTTCCTTCAAGAACTTTTCCTTTGAATTCACAATTGGTTAAACATTTGGCACAAGAAACCTAGCTTTTGGCCTGTCTCAGGTTTTGACATGCCTTTCTCACTAAGCTTAATCATTTCTACCTTTTGATTTAAAGTAAGAGATGGGCCAAGGGGTGGTTCATGCCTGTAATCTCAGCACTTTGGGAGGCTGGGGTGGGCGGATCACAAGGTCAAGAGTTGGAGACCAACCTGGCCAACATGGTGAAACCCCATCTCTACTAATAATACAAAAATTAGCCAGGAGTGGTGGCGCACACCCGTAGTCCTAGCTACTCAGGAGGCTGAGGCAGGAGAATCGCTTGAACCTGGGAGGCGGAGGATGCAGTGAGCCAAGATCACGCCACTGCACTCCAGCCTGGGCGACAGAGCGAGACTCCATCTCCAAAAATAAATAAATAAAAGTGAGAGATGTGTAACTCTTCCTTTCACTTGAACACTTAGAGGTCATCGTAGAGTTATTAAGTGGTCTAATGTCAATATTTTTGTGTCTCAGGGAAAAGGGAGGCCCAAGGAGAGGAAGAGAGATGGGAGTATGGCTGGTCAGCGGAACAGTATTGAAAGTTCCATGCAGGCTGGGTGCGGTGGCTCACACCTGTAATCCCAGCACTTTGGGAGGCCAAGGTGGGCAGATCATGAAGTCAGGAGTTCAAGACCAGCCTGGACAATATGACAAAACCCCGTCTCTACTAAAAATACAAAAAATAGCCGGGCATGCTGGCATGCACCTGTAGTCCCAGCTACTCAGGAGGCTGAGGCAGGAGAATCGCTTGAACCGGGGAGGCAGAGGTTGCAGTGAACTGAGGTCCTACCACTGCACTGCAGCAGGTGTGACAGAGTGAGACTACATCAGAAAAAAGAAAGAAAGAGAGAGAGAGAGACAGAAAGAAAGAAAGAAAGAAAGAAAGAAAGAAAGAAAGAAAGAAAGAAAGAAAGGAGAAAGAAAGAAAGAAAGTTCCGTGCAGTATTTTCTGTTCCTGCCAGTAGTTTCTGGCCTCCAACTCCATCGATATTCCTGCAAAAGACATTATCTCATTCTTTTTTATGGCTGCACAGTATTTCATGGTGTATATGTACGTTTTCTTTATCCAGTCTGTCACTGATGGGCCTTTGATTCCATGTCTTTGTTATTGTGAATGGTGCTGCTGTGAACATTCATGTGCATGTGTCTTTACAAGAGAATGATTTATATTTCTCCGGGTACATACCCAGTAATGGGATTGTGGGGTCAAACTGTAGTTCTATTTTTAGCACTTTGAGGAATCGCCATACTGCTCTCCACAATGGTTGGGCTAAATTTATACTCCCACTAACAGTGTATAAGTGTTCCCTTTTCTCTGCAATCTTGCCAGCATATTTTTTGACTTTTTAATAACAGCCATTATCACTGGTGTGAGATGGTATCTCATTATGGTTTTGATTTGCATTTCTTTAATGATTAGTGATATTGAGCTTTTTTTCTTATGATTGTTGGTTGCATGTATGTCTTCTTTTGAAAATTGTCTGTTCATGTCCTTTGCCTACTTTTTAATGGGGTTGTTTTTCTCTTGCAAATTTGTTTACATTCCTTATAGATGCTGGATATTAGACCTTTGTCAGACGCATATTTGCAAATATTTTCTTCCATTCTGGAGGTTGTCTGTTTACTCTGTTGATAGTTTCTTTTGCTGTGTAGAGGAAGCTCTTTAGTTCAATTAGGTCCCATGTCTCAATTTTTGCTTTTGTTGCAATTGCTTTTGGAGTCTTTGTCATGAAATATTTTCGATCCTATGTCCAAGACGGTATTGCCTCGGTTGTCTTCTAGGTTTTTATAGCTTTGGATTTTACATTTAAGTCTTTAATCCATCTTGAGTTGATTTTTGTATATGGTGTAAAGAAGGGGTCCAGTTTCAATCTTCTGCATATGGCTAGCCAATTATCCCAGCACCATTTATTGAATAGGGATTCCCCCCACCCACACACCATTGCTTGTTTTTGTCAGCTTTATTGAAGAACAGATGATCTTAGGAGTGTGGCCTTATTTCTGGTCTCTCTATTCTGTTCCATTGGCCTATGTGCCTGTTTTTGTACCAGTACCATGCTGTTTTGGTTACTGCAGCCCTGTAGTACAGTTTGAAGTCAGGTAATGTGATGCCTCCAACTTTGTTCTTTTTGCTTAGGATTGCCTTGGCTATTCAGGCTGTTTTTGGTTCCATGTGAATTTTTTTTTTTTTGAGACAGAGTCTTGCTCTGTTGCCCAGGCTGGAGTGCAGTGGCGCAATCTTGGCGCACTGCAAGCTCCGCCTCTCGGGTTCACGCCATTCTTCTGCCTTAGCCTCATGTGTAGCTGGGACTACAGGCACCTGCCACCACGCCCAGCTAATTTTTTTTTTTTTGTATTTTTAGTAGAGATGGGGTTTCACCTTGTTAGCCAGGATGGTCTCAATCTCCTGATCTCGTAATCTGCCCATCTTGGCCTCCCAAAGTGCTGGGATTACAGGTGTGAGTCACCGCAGCCAGCTGGTTCCATGTGAATTTTAAAATAGTTTTTTATAATTCTATGAAGAATGTCATTGGTAGTTTGATAGGAATAGCATTGAATCTACAAATTGCTTTGGGCAATATGTCCATTTTAATGATATTTATTCTTCCAGTCCATGAGCATGGGATGTTTTTCCATTTGTGTCATCTCTGATTTATTTCAGCTGTGTGCTTTAATTCTCATTGTAGGGATCTTTCACCTCCCTAGTTAGCTGTATTCCTAGGTATTTTATATACTTATTTATTTTTTTGAGATGGAATCTTGCTGGGATTACAGGTGTGAGCCTCCATGCCCGGCTTGGTATTTTATTCTTTTTGTGGCAATTGTGAATGGGATTGCCTTCCTGATTTGACTCTCGGCTTGGCTGTTGTATGTGCATAGGAATGCTGGTAATTTTTGTACATTGACTTTGTATCCTGAAACTTTGCTGAAGTTGTTTATCAGCCGAAGGAACTTTTGGGCTGAGACAATGGGGTTTTCTAGATAGAAGTATGTCATCTGCAAACAGGGAGAGTCTGACTTCTTTTCTTCCTATTTGGATGCCTTTTCTTTATTTCTCTTGCCTCATTATTCTGGCCAGGACTTCCAATACTACGTTGAATAAAAGTGGTGAGAGAGGGCATTAATGACTTGTGCCAGTTTTCAAAGGGAATCCATCCTGCTTTTCCTCATTCAGTGTGTTGGTTATTTTATGTTTTCTTTAGAAAAATGTCCATTCAAATTCATTGCCCATTTTTTAATTGGGTTATTTGGTTAATTTGTTTTTGAGTTGTGTGAGTTCCTCATATATTTGATAACTTTATCAGATATATTATTTGCAGGTATTTTCTTTTAATCCATAGTCTACCTTTTCATTTTGTTGACTGCCTCCTTTGCTTTGCAGCAGTTTTATAGCTTGATGTAATCCTACTTGTTTCTTGTGACTTGCTTTGTTTTTTTTTTGCCTGAGCTTTTGGTGTGATATTCAAAAAATCATTGCTGGCTGAGTGCAGTGGGTTACATTTGCAATCCCAGCACTTTGGGAGGCTGAGGCAGGCGGATCACCTGAGGTCAGGAGTTCGAGACCAGCCTGGCCAACACGGCAAAACCCCGTCTCTACTAAAAGTACAAAAATTAGCTGGGTATGGTGGCACACACTGTAATCCCAGCTACTTGGGAGGCTGAGGCAGGAGAATTGCTTGAGCCCGAGAGGTGGAGGTTGCAGTGAGTCAAGATAGCACCACTGCACTCCAGCTGGGTGAGACAGAGCAAGACTCTGTCTCAAAAACAAAAAACAAAAACAACAACAAACAAAACATAAAATAAAAAATAAGGAAAGATTTACTATTGATATTTTGTTAACTATTTTCTGTTAGTCTTATAGTCCTTCTGTCCCTTTCTCTCGCTGTTTTCTTTTGTATTTCACTTTTTTTTTTTTTTTTTTTTTTTTGAGATGGAGTCTTGCTCTGTCACCCAGGCTGGAGGGCAATGGCACGATCTCGGCTCACTGCAACCTTCGCCTTCTGGTTCAAGCAATTCTCCTGCCTCAGCCTTCCAAGTAGTTGGGATTACAAGTGTGCAGCACCACACCTGGCTAATTTTTGTATTTTTAGTAGAGATGGGGTTTTGCCATGTTGGACAGGCTAGTCTCGAACTCCTGGCCTATGTTTTCATTATTTTCTCTTTTTCTTTAATTCTATAGGCATTTTCTTTGTAGTTACCAAGTGTTTACATAAAATCTCTTATAATAGTCTACTTTAAGCTGATAACAACTTAACTTCCCTTGCATGTCAGAACTTTGCTTTTATCTCTCTTCCCCTGGCTTATATGCTATTGATATCACCACTAACACCTATTTATATTGTACCAATTAACATAATATAGTTGTTTTACTACTTTTGTCTTTTAACTTTTATAAGAGAACTAAAATTGATTTACCCACTACTGTTATAGTAATACACTATTGGTTTTGACTATATATTTACCTTTGCCAATGAGTTTCATACTTCATGTGCTCATGTTACTGTTTTCCATACTTTTGTTTTAACCTTAAGAACTCTCTTTAGCATTTCTTATAAGGCAGGTCTAGTGGTGATAATCTCCCTCAGCTTTTGTTTGAGAAAGTCTTTATTTCCCTCTCATTTTTGAAGGATGGGTTTGTTGGATATAGCATTCTTGACTGGAAGTTTTTTTCTTTCAGCACTTTGTATCTATTGTCCCACTCCTTTCTGGCCCACAAGGTTTATGCTGGAAACTCTGTTAATAGTTTTATTAGGGGTCCCTTGTACACAGAAGTTGCTTTTCCCTTGGCTGCTTTCAAAATTCTGTCTCTAACTTTTGACAATTTGATTGTAATGTATGTCAGTGTGGATCTCTTTGGATTTATCTTAGTTTTTTTTTTTTTTTTTGAGACAGTCTCGCTCTGTCGCCCAGGCTGGAGTGCTATGGCACGATCTAGGCTCACTGCAACCTCCGCCTCCCAGGTTCAAGCCATTCTCCTGCCTCAGCCTCCTGAGTAGCTGGCATTACAGGCACATGCCACCGCGCCCGGCTAATTTTTATATTTTTAGCAGAGACGGGGTTTCACCATGTTGGCCAGGCTGGTCTCGAACTCCTGACCTCAAGTGATCCACCAGCCTCGGCCTCCCAAAGTGCTGGGATTACAGGCATGAGCCACCGCACCTGGCCGGATTCATCTTATTTCATGTCCCTTGGACTTCTTGGGTCTTGATTTCTATTTCATTCCCCAGTTTTGGAAGGGTTTCAGCCACTGTTTGTTTGAATATGCTTTCTGTCCGTTTTGCTCTCTCTGCCTTCTGAAAATCCACTAATGCATACATTAGTCTACTCAATGGTGTCCCTTAAGTACCTTAATCTATCCTCACTCTTTCTTTTTTTCTCATTTTTGCCCCTCTGGTTGGATAATTTCCAATGGCTGGTCTTCAAATTCACTGACTCTTTTTTCTGCTTTACCTAGTCTGTGGGTGAAACCCTCTAGAGAATTTTTCAGATGAGTTATTATGTACTTCAGATCTATAACTTCTGTTTGGTATGTTTTTAAATTTTCTCCTTTTTCTGAGACAGGGTCTCACTCAGTCACCCAGGCTGGAGTGCAGTGGTGTGATAACAGCTCACTGCAGCCTTGGCATCCCAGGCTGAAGTGATCCTCCCACCTCAGCCCCTAGAGGAGCTGGGACCACAGGCATATGCCACCATGCCAGGCTAATTTTTAATTTTTTGTAGAGATGGGGTCTTACTATGTAACCCAGGCTGGTCTTAAACTCGTAACCTCAAGCAATCCTCCCACCTTGGCCCCCCAAAGTGCTGGGATGACCATGCCAACCCTGTTTTTGTATTTTCTCTTTGTTGAAAGTCTCAGTTTGTTCATACATTATACTCCTGACATCAGTGAGCATATTTATGATTATTTTTAACTCTCTTTTTTTTTTGAGAGGACGTTTTGCTCTGTTGCCCAGGCTGGAGTGCAATGACACGATCTCAGTTCACTGCAACCTCCACCTCCCAGGTTCAAGCGATTCTCCTGTCTCAGCCTTCCGAGTAGCTGGGATTACAGGTGCCCACCACCACGCCTGGCTGATTTCTGTATTTTTAGTAGAGATGAGGTTTCACCATGTTGGCCAGGCTAGTCTCGAACATCTGACCTCAGGTGATCCACCCGCCTCGGTCTCCCAAAGTGCTAGGATTACAGGCATGAGCCACTGCACCCAGCCTATTTTTAATTCTCTAATAGGTAAAATCACTAATCTGTATTTCATTGGAATTGGTTTCTGGAGATTTCTTCATCTTTTGTTTGGAACGTATTTTCTATTTCTTGATTTTTTTTGTTGACTGTGTTGATTTTCATGCATTAGATAAGACAACTCTCTTTCCAAGTCTTAATATCTGATTTTTCGTAGGAGATGAACCTCACCAATCAACCCAACCAGATTCTAGGCGCCTCTCAAACTTTTGTGCTTGTACAAACTGCTGTCTTTGTTCTTAGTAGCCCCAAGAGATTGGGGTGCACCAAATGCCATCAGTGCCCCAAGACTGGTGATATTGAAGCCAGTTACTGAAATTTAGCTAGAAAAGTTGGGGTGTTATATGTGTTCCAGTTCCTTCTATCCTCAAGGAGAAGCTGGGAACTGGTGTTGATCTCCCACTTGCCCTGTACTAAGCTGGGGAGATAATCCCAAGCAAATGCCTGCATTCTCATTCAGACCACATACTCTTTCAACCCATTGCCTAATGTGTTGTTACCCCCAGGGGCCTAGTCAATTGCAGCTCCCATCTGCTGTCCAGGACAGATGGATTGTTCAGAGGCTTGGCTCCATCTCTAGAGTGAGCCTGCAAAAGGAATTGCGGGAAGCAACTGCATGCCCATTCAGGCTCCCAGAGGACTACTTATTGCCTGCCCTGTCAGTGCCCAGATATAGGCTAGAGGCCTGACTCATGGACAGCGGCTGGGAAAGTTGGGACGTTAGGTGTGCAGTCAAACCCCTTCCTGGGGGTAAACTGGGAACTGGGTGTTTTTGTCTGCTCGCTTTGTACTGAGTTGGGGAAACAGATGCTAGAACTGCTCAACCACTCTTTTAAAATCACTTTTCTTCTCTGTAGTCTAGGGGGACTTGTGAATGCAGTCTCATCAATTCCCAGAGACAGTTGATTTAGGAGCTTAGAAGCTGGTCCCTTGGGTGGAAGCTGTAAAAGTTGGGGTACGCTGTCCAGGAAGAAGCTAGAAGCCTAGTTTTTTTCTGTTTTGTTGTTTTATTTTTGAGACAGAGTCTCACTCTGTCACCCAGGCAGAAGTAGAGTGGTGCAATCTCAGCTCACTGCCACCTCTGCCTCCTGAGTTCAAGCCATTCTCCTGCCTCAGCCTCCGGAGTAGCTGGGATTACAGGTGCACCTCCCCGACAACCCCCAACCATGCCCAGGTAACTTTTTGTATTTTTTAACAGAGAGAGGGTTTCACCATGTTGACCAGGCTGGTCTTGAACTCCTGACCTCAACTGATCCACCTGCCTCGGCCACCCAAAGTGCTGGGATTACAGGGGTGAGCCACCGTGCCTGGCCCCTAGTTTTATCTCAATGGAGTAGTGGCAGAGGGGAGAACGACAGTGAAGTTCCCATATGCCTGTTCATGCTCCTGGAAGTCTATTGTTTACCAGCCCTATCAGCTACTCGATGTAGGCTACTTAGAAGCCCAACATTCAGGCAGCAGTTGGGAAAAATGTGTAGATAAATCTCTTTTAGGGAGACTGTGGAACTGCTTTTTTAAATTCTTTAGTTTCTTTTCTTTTTTTTTTGGAGACAGGGTCTCACTCTGCCACCTAGGCTGTAACGCAGTGGCTCCATCATAGCTCAGTGCAACCCTGAATCTTGGGCTCAAGCGATCATCCTGCCTCAGCATCCTGAGTAGCTAGGACTATAGGCATATGTCACCACACCTGGCTAATTAAAAAAAAATTGTTTTTTTTTTTGGTAGAGGCAGGGTGTTTGTATGTTCCCCAGGCTGTTTTCAAACTCCTGGCCTCAAGTGATCCTCCGCCTCAGCATCTCAAAGCACTGGGATTACAGGCATGAGCCATGGTGCCCAGCCAGATGGTGCATTTCTGCCTGCTTGCTCTGCATTGACCCTGGGGGACAGCCGCTGAAAGTGCTCACATACCTGTTCAAAATGTCCTCTTATGGCCGGGCATGGTGGCTCACACCTGTAATCCCAGCACTTTGGGAGGCTGAGGTGGGTGGATCACAAGATCAGGAGATCGAGACCATCCTAACACTGTGAAACCCCATCTCTACTAAAAATACAAAAAATTAGCCAGGCATGGTGGCAAGTGCCTGTAGTCCCAGCTACTCAAGAGGCTGAGGCAGGAGAATCGCTTGAACCCAGGAGGCAGAGGTTGCAGTGAGTTGAGATTGCGCCACTGCACTCCAACCTGGGCAACAGAGCGAGACTCTGTCTCAAAAAAAAAAAAAAAAAAAAACCCACAAAATTAGCTGGGCATGGTGGTGTGCGCCTGTAATCCCACCTACTCTATAGGCTGAGGCAGGAGAATCGCTTGAGCCCAGGAGGCGGAAGTTGCAGTAAGCCAAGATTGTGCCATTGCACTACAACCTGGGTGAAAAAAGCAAAACTCTGTCTATAAATAAATAAATAAATAAATAAATAAATAAAATGTCCTCTTTTTTCTCAGGGGACTCACAAATACTAAACCCTGGCCATTCCCAGAATAAGAAGATTTACGAGCCAAACTCTCACGTGGAAACTGTTTAAGTTTGGGAGCGATATGTCTGGCCTAAACCCTTCATTCTTCAAAAATCTGGTATTTGGGGATTCCTTCCCAATTGTAAGATACTGTGCCCAAGTTTTTGGTTTACATTGTGTCTCAATTTGTTGGTATCCATTTTGATGTGGATATAGTATCAGTTGCCCAGTGTGTGGGAGTCTCAACTAGTTTCTGTATTTCTCTCAGAGAGAACTGATCCATGTGTAGATACTTATTCAGTGCATCCATGGAAGGAAAGAAAGTCAGGAGTCTCCCATTCTGTATCTTGTTGATGCCCAATCAGTGAAATGAAACTTTTTTTGGGCAGGGAGGGAGTTCTCATTCTGTCAGCCAGGGTGAGTACAGTGGAACAATCACAGCTCACTACAGCCTCCACCCAGGCTCAAGTGATCCTATCACCTTAGCCTCCTGAGTAGCTGGGACTACAGGCATGTGCCACTACGCCCGGCTTTTTTTTTTTTTTTTTTTGAGACAGAGTCTCCCTTTGTCCCCCAGGCTGGAGTGCAGTGGCACGATCTTGGCTCACTGCAACCTCCACCTCCTGGGTTCAAGCAATTCTCCTGTGTCAGCCTCCCAAGTAGCTGGGACTACAGGTGCGTGCCACCATGACCAGCTATTTTTTTTTTTTTTGTATTTTTAGTAGAGATGGGGTTTCACCATGTTGGCCAGGATGGTCTCAATCTCTTGACCCCGTGATCTGCCCGCCTTGGTCTCCCAAAGGGCTGGGATTACAGGCGTGAGCCACTGTGCCCGGCCTAATTTTTAATTTTTGGTAGAGATGGATCTTATTATGTTGCCCAGGCTGGTCTGGAACTTCTGGCCTCAAGCAACCTCCTGCCTTGACCTCCCAAAGTGCTGGGATTACAGGTGTGAGCCACTGCACCGGCCATCTTTGCTAAATTATTCCCTTCAAGCCTATAAGGTATCATTATATATTTATCCTGGAAGCTTTCTTAGTTTTTTTCTAAACTCCTTACAGCTTCTTTGGGTACACTGTTACACCTCTTGCCTACTAGTAAGTGACAGCACCAGTATCTATTCTCCTTTCTTTCTTTTTTTTTTTTTTTTTGACAAAGTCTCACTCTGTTGCCCAGGCTGGAGTGCAGTGGCACAATCTCGGCTCACTGCAACTTCCGCCTCCTGGGTTCAAGCAATTCTCCTGCCTCAGCCTCCCAACTAGCTGCGACTACAGATGCACACCACCATGCCCGGCTAATTTTTGTATTTTTTTTAGTAGAGATGGGGTTTCACCATATTGGCCAGGCTGGTCTCGAACTCCTGACCTCGTCATCCGCCCACCTCGGCCTCCCAAAGTGCTGGGATCACAGGCATGAGCCACTGCACCCGGCCCTCTGTCAGTCTTTAAGCTGAAACCAATGGTGTAAAAGTGACAGAGCCGTAGTAGTTTCAATCAGTGCATAATTTTAAGCATCTACCATGTTCCTGGTCTCTCCTCCCATGGAGACAATGAAATTTTATTAGTTACATAATTAATATTCAATTACAAGCATATTGCTATAAGGAGGGTAAAACAAAGAATGTAGGAATTGAGAGGGATGTTCCAAGTAAAAGGAAAAGTATGTGCACAGTTCTCAAAGAGCCTGGTATGTTTGATGAATTGAGAGAAAGTGTAGCTGGAGAGGGGTAAGAGAAAAAGAACAGCTGGAGTTGACACTGGCAGGGAAGTAATGACTAGGAAGGTCATGTTGAAAATTTAAATGTCCCTAAGGACAATGGGAAGCCAATGGAAGGTGTCAAATTGGATGATGAAATCATCATAATCATCTGGTACCTGGCCCTCTAGTTCTGTGCAGCAAAGACTGGAAAGATGAACATCTAGTGTTGTCTTCCCGCAATAATGCTGGAATTTTCTGCTGAGTTTCAGGGAGCAAACATTTTTTAATACTTCTTTTATTAAATGGCAGTGTGTTAGCTGTGTTGACAGACAAGAAGTGTGATATGAAAGTCATCAGCGGGCTCTTTCAGGTAACCCAGGTGAGTACTGTTGGATAGGATGGGGACAGGGGAGACAGAAACATTCAGGTTTTGGTGATACTTTTGAGGTAGAATCCATGAGACTTGATGATTGAGTGGATGTGATGTCTTAGTCTGTTCTGGCTGCTATAAAAAGTTACCGTAAGCCAGGCAGTTTATAAACAACAGAAATTTTCTTCTCATAGTTCTAGAGGCTAGGAAACCCAGATCAAGGTGCTGGCAGATTCATTGTCTGGTGAGGGCCATTTCCACAATGGCACCTTCTTGCTGGGTCCTCACAGGCTCGAGTACAGTGGGCCAATCATAGTTCACTGTAACCTCGACTTCCTGGGCTCAAGCAATCCTCCTGCCTCAGCCTCCCAAGTAGCTAGGAATACAAGCACCAGCCACCACACCGAGCTAAATACATTTTTTGAAAAGATGGGGTGTCGCTATGTTTCCCAGGCCGGTCTTGAACTCCTGGCTTTAAGCAATTCTCACACCTTGGCCTCCCAAAGCACTGGGATTACAGATGTAAACCACCACACCCGGCCTGCAGTCTCTTTTATAAAGGATACTAATCCCAATCATGAGGGGTCTGCCAAAGTCCCCACCTCCTAATAACATCAATTTAAGTGTTAGAATTCCAACACATGAATTTTTAGGGTACACAAATATTCAAGCCATAGCAAGAGGAAAGAGGGAGTGTTTGTTGATAGCATGAGCAATTGTATGGATGTGGCCCCACATACTGGAGGCAAACAGATCAGGGGCTAAAAGCATGAGTTAAGGGCATGTGTTTTGATGCCCGAGAGACATCTAAAGGACGATCTCCTGTAGGCACCTGAATGTAGGAATCTGGAGTATACAGAAGAGAAATTGGAGCTAGACCTAAAGTGAGGTCTTTGTAGCCATGGAAGTGGCTAAGCTCACCTGGGGAGATACCATTTACCAAAGGTAAGCCGAGGGTACATTCCAGCTAACTAGAAGCATGTTAGAATTTGGCTGCAGAGAATGCCAAAAGCCTAAGAGATTGGTACTGGTTCTAAAGAAAAGACACTCTACCCAGCACAAGTGAGATGCACAAAGTGCCCATTTCAACAAGCCAGAGACACACATGGTAGTCAGGCCCACAGCTCTGCATTGCCTAAGTGAGATTAGAGCTGGGACGGTGGCCCGGAGCTGCTTCTCCAGTCCTAACGCCTAGAATCATGGGATGGAGATTCGTGTTAGTGCCCGACAGTCACACCCATGATACCCTCCTGCTGATGCGGAAGAAGAGACCTGAGGAGTTCCTCCGCAAACGCTCTTACCCGTACTGCTAGATTTACACGGAGATCACCTAGCGATATGCAGTGGATATGGCCAGGCACTTGGCCAAACCCCACCACTGGATCTCCACCGTTCACGACAGCCCACTTGCCCCAGGAATGCGCAGGCGCTGCCGGAAGCGGGCACCGGAAGTGGCTCGGCTCGTGGCTTCCGGTTCCTCACCAGTGTGCCGCTGTAGCGCAAGTCATCTCGTTGGCACTTCCGCTGACCCGTGCAGTTGGTGTCCAAGCTGGAGACCCAGGATCTCCCTGAGGCCGCGCGAGGTCTTCTGGGAGTCCTACTCACCACATCCGCTACTCGGAATCCAAGCTTTAAGTGGCAACCTCGTGCCAGGCAGTAGCTGCTCCGTGAAGACAGAGGTCCTTGCCCCTGTACTTCTGTGTACAGCAAAGACGAAAGGAAATTGAGGTCTAGCGCTAGCTTCCCAGAATGACGCCAAAATTTTCTGCTGAGTTCCAGGGAGCAAGCGATTTTACTTCCCTTATTAAGTAGCACGAAGTCATTCACTCTGTCTCTAAACCACAATCCTAACAGTCTTCAAAATTAACCTGATTGCCACCTAAAACCACTTAAGTATTTTTTTTAAAAAGTTCACTTCATTGCCATCATCATAAAATAGCATTTATTAGAAGCCAAATTGCACATTAGACGTAATCAATAACTTCAGAGCTTGCAAACTAGAGCGAAGACTGATGAGAATACGCCAGAAAGAGTAAGACCCAAAACATTAAACAAACAGTATAAGTGTATACAATAAATAGAATTCTGAGGTATCCAAAGGAACTGGAGATTACAGCACATTCTTACGTTTACACAGAAGAATATTTATATTGTATTCCCCCCTACAGACTTAATGCAAAGAGGAATGTCAATTTTAAAAGACAAAACACCTGTACTACTTAGATGGGCCTTGGAAAGATGCGTAATGGTTATCTTTCAATCAGATCAATAGCTCTTCTAAATTACAAAACTAAACCAGATGAATACATACACTTCTAATGTAATGAACATCATTTTGTTTAACAGATGGTCAAAGCAAAAACACTTTCCTACTAAAATCCCACAGGGATAACAAGTTTAATGAACATTCAAAATAGACTATTCATATAAACTATAACCTGCTATGTCTCCCTTTGTACACATAGGCAGTAAATTGCAGATTACTTTGATCAAACTCTGCAGTTTCAGATTGTATGACATCTTATGCTGCAGTCACTAGAACATTGCCACTTAATTATATGGAAACTCAGGAGGCAAAGACTCAAAATGGCATTTGCTGTGAAATGTCATTTGAGTTTTAACTCCCTGAATTATTGGGTTAGTCATTTTCTATGTTAAATGAGGAGGTGTCAATAGACTACCACCTGTAGCAACAAAGCTCTAAATAAAACTATTCTGAGTCGACCTCATTCAAAACAACTACATTCCACAATTTCTTAAATTACAAAATGTAAACTGCTGACATCTGAATTCCATTGGAAAAATGCTGTTTTCATCAATGATGACTGTTTAAAAGACTGTTTAACTATTCCAGCAATCATGTTAAGGAACTGTTGGATATACATTTTCATCACTGCATCAACAACAAAAAAGGAGAAATTTGTCTGAGTCAATTTATTCAGCACAAAGTTTTCACTCTCATAGTGTGTTGATTTCCATGCTGCAAAATGCAGTTAACCAATCATTCATAGCAATAAACTCTTGCATTTAGTTTTTCATTCCCATATTAACTTTTATCCAGTATTTGTGAATAGCACCTAACATGGTAGGCTAGTATCTCTGAGTTAATGACAATTTTATGGAATTTATCTCCATCAGTTGACACTGTAAACAGAAGGGTGAAATGCCATCATCATAAAAAGCCTGAAGCTCACCAGCAGATATATCTTTTCCTTCAGTTCCCTGGGGGTAAAGCAGCTTGCATTACATCTAGCAAATGTATTTAAGTACGACTGCACAATAAGCACAGCTGAAAATATGCCTCTTTCACAGTAACTGACACTTCCGGGGTTTTCATTTTTTTCTGCATACTAATCATTAACAGTATTATACCAAAAAGCCATTTTAGTTCTACCCACACGTATGTTAATGTTTCTGAAAAGGGCTATTTTTTCTAATCTTTTAGGAAGTTTGTCGTGATCTTCCAAAATCTGGAGAAAACTGCAAAAAAAAATTACAGGTTAATTGTGAAGGAAGACTCGTGTGGAAAGGCAAACTTCCATATTAAGGTGCAGAACAGGATGTATGGCACAAATTCTCACTTTCTGCTATATTTTCTAGGAGCCAAAACAAAAATGACAGCATACATCTTTTATATCACCCCCATTCTGTCCAGGTGCCTTCTAAGATATTCCCCTCTACTTCTTTCTGCAGCAACTCTGCTAATCCAGACCTTTCCCAATTTCATCCCCCATCCTGTGACTCATTAGATCTTTGACTGAACTATTAGGGCCCCTGATATGTGCTGATGAGGCACCTGCCAGTTTCTCCCACTGAGGGCAGAAGCAGGAGAGCAAGGAGGTGGTGTTCTTGTTATTTAACAAAGGTCATGGTATCTCAGAGTTGTCTAATAAGTAATCTAACTGGAGACTATCTTTCTACACATTTCAAAGCACCTCAGAGAAACCTGGAAGCTGGTGTCCTGTCTCCTAAGAGTGGAGACATCAGAAACAAACAGCCAAAGTCTGACCTTGACATACAGAGCAGCACATAGTCTCAACTGTGGATCTGCAAACAAGAAACAAGACAAGAATGACAAAGAGAGAGAGAAACTCTCTCTGGGTTAGGGATGTTTTTGTTAGTTTCAGTTTTTCTCTCACCTGAACAGTATCTTCCTGCCTCTACTCAGTAATACAAGCTTAGCTGAGTAGCCAGCATTTTTTGTATATTTAGTCCTCAATCTGCTGTTCTGTAGGACCACCTTCTGCTACCTTCCATATAATTAGTCCTCAAGAGTCCTTTATCTTTTCTCCCAGCAAAAATTCCCAGCAACAATTCAATTTTAGCAAATATTGTACTTTTATACTGTCTATTTAAATAGAATGAGAGCATTCTTCCATCCTAATCAAAACCCATGTAAATATTGTTTTGCTGATAGGCATACAATCGACTTTACTTTAATGAGAAATTGTATACGAATCTATATTTACAACATTCTGTGGTTCTTTAACATTAATAACCATACTATTTAATAATATTTTGCTCCAATATTTATCTATAATAGCAGTATCTAAAGATCTATATATTATCAAGTATTTTGGTTAAAATCTAACAATTTTCTATATGCATTTTCTTTGGAGATGGAGACGAAATGTTATGGGTGTTTTTTAAAAAACCAAAACCCAATTAAGACCTTCAGTATTGTACTCTGCCAAGTGTGAAATCTCTCATCTGATTAGAGGGACAAGAATTCAAACCTGAAGTCCTGGAGAGTCTTCTGCTGCTTTGTAACTCTATATGTTAGTCAGGCTTTGGGTACAGCACAAAGGGAATGAAGGGGTTCCAGGATGCAAGCACACAGAATCGCCTCCACGAGGACCACCCTCACCTATCTCAGCTCCCCTTTCCCTGGCTGCCTGCAGTGCTACTACGTGGTGCAAATGCCAACAAATGCCGCAGTCTTGCAGACTGCATGGCCTTTGGAGTCAGAGAGACCCAAGCTTAATGTCAGTTTCACCACAATGTGATTTGTGTGCTGGGCAAAGAACTGACTTTACCCTCTGAGGACTTCAGTTTCCTCATTTATGAAACAAAGATTTTTTTTCTCTGTCACAGATTCTGAAGATTAAATTACATAATATATCTAAAGTAGCTAGCATGCTCACTGAGAAACAATTACAATTATTCATAGTAAGACAGGTAATGTGCTTCAGTAGCGATTTGGAGGCAAATCTTAGAAAAGAGCAAGTACTTCTCCCCCTCCCCCAAGTCAAGTCCAGCCTCCAGAAAAGGGCTGCAGTTAGACTTCCAAAACTCCTTGCAAACAATTGGGTCCTAAATGCCAGTATGTGCCCCTGGCATCAGAACCATGACAGAGAACTCTGGATACTAATGGCCATCAAAATATAAACTAGTCTACCCATTTGGGAACTTTTACAGGGCAGAAAAAAACTTCTAAACACCTATGGGAATTCACATGTAAAACAGCAATCTTATACAAGTATTACATTCAAATAGTTATAGCAAAAAAAAGTATAAAACATATAAAAGCATTTACTTTCCTAGATATGTCTGCAGAACTGGCAAAATATAAATAAATTCTCCTCCTTCTAAAAGTTAGAAACTACGTAAACAAAATTAAAATAACTTTAGCAAGAGCCTTCATTTTAATGAAAATTGAATTTAAACAAAAGTTGTGTATCTTTTTCTGGCTCACAGTTGTACAGTAACTGAGTTCAAATCCTGGGTTCACTCACTAGTTTAGTGACATGGATTTTGTATCCCTAGTTATAAAATGGAAATGATACTGCCTAAATCAAGGTTGTGGTGAGAATTAAATATTACATGGGAATGTGTGTAAAGTGCTTAGCACATTGCCTGGGACATATACAGTAACTGCTTCCCACCATACAGATACTGAAAAGCCCAATCACTAATAACAAGTTGTTATATTTACTTTACGTGGTGTTTTTTATGTGAGTTCGCTTATGAGTAATGAGATGCAAATTCGACTTGAAAGTTTTCCCACACACGGGACATTTAAAAGGTTCCTCTACCATGTGGCTCTTCTGGTGGCATGCAAGTTCTGAGTCCAAAGCAAAACTTTCCTCGCATGTTTTGCACTTATGGGGCCTTTCCTCTGTATGAATGTTCTGATGGGAAATAAGCTCAGAGAAACAAGGAAAGGTCATGTCACAGTCAGGACACTGTAAGGGCTTGAATTTTGAGAATGAGAAGAAATTGTCCCCATCATCGCTGCAGCGTTCAGAGTCCTCGTCGTGGCTCTTCTCGGAAAGGGCAGGATATAAGGACTGCCTGAAGCTCTTCATGCACTTAGTGTGCTGGTACTGGGGGCCTGATACGAATGTTTCCTCAGGCAAAGCAAGATTTGGTTTCTCATTAAAATGTTTATCACAGTTAGTAGATTCGTAGGCGTTTTCAGCACTGTGGCTTTTCTGATGCTGTGCCAATCCTGGGAGCCACATAAAACCTCTACCACATATGCTACATGTATAGGGCTTCTCCTTTACATGGCTATTCATGTGTCGGGATAGATGAGAGTGCTGGCGAAAGCTGGCACTGCACTTGGCACACTTATAAGGTTTCTCACCAGTATGGATTCTCCTGTGTGTCCTCAGGTTAGCTCTATGATTGAAGATCTTTCCACAGTCACCACATTTATGTTTTTTCTCTCCTGAATGAATTTTCTGATGCAAAACCAGGTATGAATGATCGCTGAAGCTTTGGTCACACTCAGGACATTTGTACACATTTTTGGCTCCTTCCCAGGGAGAATCAAGAATTTCAGAAAGTGTGTTGGTTCCTAAATATTCAGAGAGTTCTACTAATGGGGTGTGGTTTTCAATGGTAACTAAAAGGCTGATGACCCTTCTCTTGTAAGTGGGAGTTCCACTTAATATTTTCGCTTCAGGGTTCCCAACTCCATCCTCAGAGGATTTTTCTGGGTAAGGGACAAGGGGTGCAGCAATGGGGTACTTTTCTAAGGCAAGCTCGTCAAGTTCCATAGACTCTAGGTTTAACTGCTGATTAATCTCAGGCTTGCCTTCCTCTCCTGTTGATAAGAACAAAAGAAAGCAAAACATAGACAATATCTTCAATGGATACTGGGGAAAAAGTAAGCTAAGGTAGTTACAAAGAGGACCAGGAAACTTTAGAAGGGTTATTCTATAACCCAGACACTAACCACACAAAATCAGGACCAAGCAGACTCTCCTGGCCTCCCAGAAGATCCGGTTTTGGGTGAATATCCAAAGGTAAGGAGGAGAGAATAGCTATAACTAAGTCAGAGTCCAGTGGGATAGGTACTAAGGACAATCTCGGTAGCAGCTATCTAGAGGTGAACTTTTCCAGCTGATCTATTTAGGCCTCAAGAGCCTTTCATTTTTGAAGCTATCTCAAGTGACAGCAGAACAATTAACAATTGGAAAAAAGATTCGGATTCATATTTATCAAGAAAGAGAGGGGTTGGGCAGTGTCCTACGTCTGTAATCTCAGCACTTTGGGAAGCTGAGGTGGGAGCATCACTTGAGGCCAGGAGTTTGAGACCACTCTGGGCAACATAGTGAGACCCCATCTGTACAAAAAATAATTTTTAAAAATTAGCCAGGCATGGTAGCACATGCCTATAGCCCTAGATACTCAGGAGGCTGAGACAGGAGGATCACTTGAGCTCAGGAGTTTGAGATGTGCCATTGCACTCCAGCCTAGGTGACAAAGCCAGAACTTGTTTCTTCAAAAAAAAAAAAAATGACAGCAAGAATGAGTGGGAAAGAAAATAATTTTTAAAAAGAGGCTGGGCGCGGTGGCTCACGCCTGTGATCCCAGCACTTTGGGAGGCCGAGGCGGGCGGATCACGAGATCAGGAGATCAAGACCATCCTGGCTAACACGGTGAAACCCCATCTCTACTAAAAAAAAAGTACAGAAAATTAGCTGGGCGTGGTGGCAGGCGCCTGTAGTCCCAGCTGCTCGGGAGGCTGAGGCAGGAGAATGGCATGAACCCAGGAGGCAGAGCTTGCAGTGAGCCGAGATCGCACCACTGCACTCCAGCCTGGGCAACAGAGCAAGACTCTGTCTCAAAAAAAAATAATTAAAAAAAAAAAAAAAAGCAATCAAGTGAGCATTTTTCTCCCATAACAAAGAAACACACGGGTTATCAGAAATAGTTTTATTATCACCAGGAGAACTCTCCAAAATCTCTTTACTCCTCACTGAGGAAAGATCAACATAGAAGGCTGTGTGTACTGCATGAAAATAACAGCCAATCTACTTACAAGGATGGCTGACAAAACTAACATTCCTGTGTAATATTTTCCAAGTATTCTTCAGTTATAAAGCAAATATATCAATACAAAAGGAACTTTTCTTTCCAGAGAAACAAAGTTCTACAGTTTTCCCAACTCACTGACTAGAAAGGGCTGCAGTATAGTTCATGGGAATCCAAACAGTACCAAGTGGTTTTGCTGATTTGAGGGGACTGAGTTCAGAGATCAGGGATGCCAAGGCAGCTAGAATTTGAAAGCAAAACAGCAAAGAGGCATCTGCTCAGAAAGAGAGCTCAGGTCATCTACATGGGGTCCCCTTAAGACTTTCCTGAGGCTAGGTACAGTGGCTCAAACCTGTAATCCCAGCACATTGGGAGGCTGAGGTGGGAGGATTGCTTGAGCCACAGAGTTCGAGACCAGCCTGGGCAACATGGCAAAGCCCCGTCCCTACAAAAAAAACAACAAAAAAAGACAAGCATGGTAGTGCATGCCTGTAGTCCCAGCTACTTGGGAGGCTGAGGTGGGAGGACTGCTTGAGCCTGGGAGGTCAGGGCTGCAGTGAGCCGTGATTGTGCCACTGCACTCCAGCCTGGGTGACAGATCAAGATACTGTATCAAAAAAAAATAACCCCACAACTTTGGCTGAGTAGTAATCTACAAGTGCATGAAGAAACTACCCAATGCTGTGGAAAGAACCACCTAAAAGGAATAACAGAGCAATACCCAGTTCATGTTGCCTCCAGCCAAAGTGGAAAGACGTAAGACATTGAGCAGCAACATCCACGGAAAAATACTGCCTTAGCAGTAACTCAAATAAGTCCTAGCAGAAAGGTTGATCTGAACCTATCCTAACAAAGGAAAAAAAAAAAGCACACCTTGAAACAGTCAAACTGACTCCAAGTAACTTAACTGCCTCCCGCAACAAAGTCCAAAATATTTTTAAAAATACAACGAAATCCCGGGTCCAACAACATAAAATTCTTAATCTAACATCCAACCGAAATTTACCCAGCAAGTAAAGAAAATATAGAAAATATAACCCATAACTAGAAGACAAATCAATCAATAGAAACAGACCCAGAAATGACATCAATGTTAAAACTAGCAAGAAAAAAAAGTTTAAATAACCATTATAAATATACTCCATACATTTACGCAGACAGAAGACAACATGAACATGATGAAGAGAGAAGTGGAAGAAAGAAAATATGAGTTATTCAGAATAACTAGTTACTCTAGTTATTCTTTTCTGACTAGGATTGAGTATCTAAACTATTCCAAACTATTTAGAATAACTACTTAGAATAGATAGTTTAGATACTCAATCCTAGTCAGAAATAAAATCTACTCAGGCACAGGAGTCCATCTGTGTACGGTTCCCCTTAGGTGAGTAAGGCATAGCACCCCTTAAGAGTAAATCAATCTCCAGTCTTTAGCAAATGGTAGTGATCGATACTAATGGGATTTCCCAAGTAAAATTGTAAACTGCAACAGATGTTTGTGAAAGATTACCAAATACTGCCATCTCTTGTACTAAACCACAGGCACTGTACTAGACTGAATTTTTGTCTTTAAGAAATCATCTCGGCCGGGCACAGTGGCTCATGCCTGTAATCCCAGCACTTTGGGAGGCTGAGGCGGGTGGATCACAAGGTCAGGAGATTGAGACCATCCTGGCTAACACGGTGAAACCCTGTCTCTACTAAAAATACAAAAAATGAGCTGGGCATGGTGGCGGGCGGCTGTAGTCCCAGCTACTCGGGAGGCTGAGGCAGGAGAATGGCATGAAGCCGGGAGGCGCAGTTTGCAGTGAGCAGAGATCGTGCCACTACACTCCAGCCTGGGCAACAGAGCGAGAGTCTGTCTCAAAAAAAAAAAAAACATCTCATATTTTAAAACTTTTTCTCTCATACAATTATCACCTCCACAGAAATTACTGAGGGACAGGTCCCACTCCACCATACCAACATCTGGATAAAGCATGAAGTTCTCCTACTAGAACTGACAAAAGTTCCAGATGCAGGAAAAAGAATTGCCTTACCCATCAAAGCCGCATCCTCCAAAGACTCTTTTGTACCATCCTTGCTGAGGGACCTCTGGGCAGGGTGCAGAGTCACGCACTCCTCTTGAGAAAAATACACAGCCAGATCCTCAAAGAGTATTGGTCCCTGAAACACAAGAGCCTGTGTCAGCACAAGAGGGTGGAGGGTCAGCCCCTCACTTAACCTAGGAAGGATGAAAAGAGCTAGAAACATCAGATGCACGGGATAAAAGGGGTTGGTGTAAAAGGTTCTTGAGTGCAGAAGTAGGGTAAATGGGTTCTAAGGGGTGGGGTGAGGGTTGGGAAGAAGAGAGTAAACATGGACATACATTTTTAGGCAGTGGTAGAAGGACGGTGGACTGTGAGAATTATTGTCTATCTTGAAAGAGAAAAGATGAGGGAACAGCTCTTAGGGAGGCAACCATTAAGTGAGGATGCTCTAAGAAAAGGAGAGGTTTGGGGCCGGGTGCGGTGGCTCATGCCTGTAATCCCAACACTTTGGGAGTCTGAGGGGGGCGCAGATGACTTGACGTCAGGTGTTCGAGACCAGCCTGGCCAATATGGTGAAACCCTGTCTCTACTAAAATTACAAAAATTAAGGCTGGGCACAGTGGCTCACGCCTGTAACCCCAGCACTTTGGGAGGTGGAGGCGAGTGGATCACCTGAGGTCAGGAGTTCAAGACCAGCCTGACCAACATGGTGAAATTCTGTCTGTACTAAATACAAAAAATTAGCCAGGTGTGGTGGCGCATGCCTATAATCCCAGCTACTTGGGAGGCTGAGGCAGGAGAATCGTTTGAACCTAGGAGAAAGAGGTTGCAGTAAGCCGAGATTGCACCATTGCACTCCAGCCTGGGCAACAAGAGCAAAACTCCGTCTCAAGCGGAGCTTGCAGTGAGCCGAGATCGCGCCACTGCACTCCAGCCTGGGCGACAGAGCGAGACTCTGTATCAAAAAAAAAAAAAAAAAAGAATTTTTAAAAGTAGCCAGACACTGTGGTATGCGCGCCTCTCAGATACTCGAGAGGCTGAGGCGCAAGGATTCCCTGAGTTCCAGACGGAGCTATGATAACAGCACTGCACTTCAGCCAGACAAGCAACACTCCAGCGACAAGGCCAGACCCTATCTCCAAACAAAACAAAACAAACAGATAAGACATTGAGAAACTCTCTCAGAGATTCCTCCACAGGGCCCTGCTCCCAGTTGGTAGTTCTGAAAGAAGGAAGTTGGTAAACCACTATGTGTGTGGTCTTGGAACGAAGAACACTTGGTCAAAGGGCTATTTGGGGCTCAAGAGCACTCCTACCACAACAGGCATGCCCAACTCTCCTCCAAAGGAGGGGGTCAGGCAGAGACCCTAAGCAGCAATAAACTTGGACGAAAAAGGTACCTCGACTCACCTGGGCCTCGGGCGTCGGGGGCATGGACGCCATTTGGCGGGTGGGGAATGCCTTCTTCAAGACGCCACAGGGACTTCGTGACAAAGCTGCGGGGGGAGAGAACAGTTCTTAAAGGGACCAATTCCGCTGCCAAGTTCCTCCAGTACCCCTAGCCTCCCTCGATTCCCCCCGAACCCCCCCTTAAAAACCTACACCGACTGCTCCTCCTCTTGGCCCGGCCTCGAAAGGGGCCCACTTACCGCTCCGCGGTTAATAACAGGCCTCGCGCTCCCTAACAGGAGCTGCAGAAAGCGACGCCCGACCGAGACGCGACGAAGAACGCCACGGCCACTGCAAAACTCCCACGCTCTCATGCTCCTTTACGCAGGAGCTGCGGGAAAAGCCGCCGGAAGCGACCCGCCCCCAGCCCTATCCGCCATCCTGCCCTTTGATTGGTCGGAGTTCTCCCGAAGGGGAAGTCCTTCTTTTGTGTTGACCAATCGAACACCTTAACCGAGGACCTGTAGCCACTGGGCAGCTGCGAGAGGTAGTTTTCCTCCTTTTCTGTAAGAAACCATTTCCGCTTCCGCTGGCGGGGTCTCCTCCGTGAGCTCCGGGCCTGTTTGCCTGCTGAAGTAGAGTCTTAGGGTGACCCCAGGGGGACGTAATGTTTCCGAGAAGAAGGACAGAAAGAAGACTGGGAGACACCGGAACTCGAAAGAAAATCGGTAACAAAATGTGGGTTCGGCCAACAGTGCCCTGTAGGCCTGAAATTTCGGTCTGGCCAGAGCAAGGTGATTGAGAGGCCGGGGGTTCGGGCCTAGCCTGGGCTGGAGCTGTCCTTTGTGTCTTGAGTGGATGGTGGGGCCGTGGAACATGAAGGAGTATCTTTGTGTACGTTCACAACGTTCACATCGGTGTAGGCCAGGCTGCTAGACTCTGACTCAAAGTGTTCTAGAGGCATTACGTATTGTACCCGCAGCTGCAGCCTAACCGAGCTGCGTCAGCTTCCTAGTCACAGAGGATCCCACGCGAGAATAGAGCCATAGGTTAGCGTCGCGGGACGTTGTTCGCCCCCGGATACCTCACATGCAGCCTACCCTAGAGCCAGTCATTTCCTATTGTGTGCTGGGGGAGGAGGGAGTGCCCTGGTGTAGAGATTTGGAATTGGAAAATTGAGCTCCCCAAGCTCTGCCACTGATTGGCTGGTAATCTTGGCCAGTTTACAACTTTGCTTTCCTCAGCTGCAAACAGCTCAGAGTGCCTCTCTGGGCTAACTCAGAGGGTAATTTCAAAGATTATAAGATAATGTAAGTGAAAGAAATTGCCAGTTTATAAAGGTGTTTAGGGAAAAAAAAAAGACGAAAATGATAGGTACCTTGATAGAAAACCCTGAAAAGTCTCAACATATTTCCTTATTCCAGTGCCAGGCACATTCCTGTATCTAAAAGCTTAATGAATGGCTGCATGGTTATTAAAACAATATTAGGAGATTTGACAACTTAGGTAATGTGATTTTGTGGAATATCTGATAGGATAGTTTCAGCTACAAGTAACAGAAAACCCACCGAAAGGATGTTCAAAGAGCAGTTACAGGTTGGTTAATTCGGTGGCCCAGTGACAACATCAAGGTCCCAGTGCTTCTCTGCCACCCTAAGCATGTTGGTAACGTTGACAATAGAATCCAGGTAAAATATACAGACATGTATTGTGTCATGTACCCATCCTAAACTAGTTATTACCAAGAATAAATATCATAATTGTGTGGGGCCCATCATGCTTCAGCCCCTGTCACTAGGGGAAGGACCTAGCCTCCCTTGATAATCTACCTGCACAAAATCAGGGCTTTGTTACAAATGAAAAAAAGAGATGTGGAAAATAAGTTAGATAAGAAACTAGCAGTATCTGCCACAAATGATATCGCTAGACCTTGTGGGGATGGATCACAAAAGAGGTAGCTGTGAAGTCCCAGTAAAGGTGCTTCCAGGACAGGTGGAAGAATGGTAAGAACAAACTTGCCTACAGGCTAGACCAGTCCAAAGCATATATGTTGAAGAAGAGCTAATAGCCTGTATATGAAGGTGTAAGTCAAGGAGATGTTCATTGTTTAGTCACTGGTGTTCACGTAGTCATCTTTCCCTTCTTGGTTTGTGCTTATCTTTTTTTTTTTTTTTTTTTTTTTGAGACAGTCTCACTCTGTAGCCAGGCTGGGGTGCAGTGGCACAATCCTGACTCACTGCAACCTCTGCCTCCTGGGTTCAAATGATTCTCCTGCCTAAGCCTCCCGAGTAGCTGGGACTACAGGTGCCCGCCACCACGTCCGGCTAATTTTTTTTTTTTGCATTTTTAGTAGAGATGGGGTTTCATCATGTTGGCCAGGGATGGTCTCGATCTCGTGACCTCAAGATCCACCCACCTCGGCCTCCCAAAGTGCTGGGATTACAAGCGTGAGCCACCGCGCCCAGCCTATTTAATGCTATTCTTACATCAGCAATGTCTCACTGTGGTCTGAGATTCTCCTTATCTGGATTTGTGGCTCTTTCACCAAGAACAAGAGACTCCCGTGGCTCTCTTCTTTAAATCCTGTTGCCATAATTACAAAGAAATAAACACAGTTTCCGATGCTTTGAAATGAAGCATGTGGTATTAACTCAGTGGATTACCAGAGAGAGAGGGATATACCTGAAATGGGAGAGGAAAAAATCTTCCCTTGACTATCTTTCCTAAGAGCCATCAAAACTATAAACAAGTGGACAAAGAAGGAGGAAGCTTGAAAACTTTATCTTCCTGAAAATAAAGAGATGACATACAAAGTCCAAGACAGACCAAGATAGAAAAATTAGACCACATTATATCCCTAACTCAATTTTGGAAAAAATCACAAATGCTTGACTGTATACCCACTATATATTCAAGTAACATATTTTAATCATTAAAATTTAAAAATCCTTCCACGACAATCTTTTGCAAGTTTTTCCATTTCTGTCTTTAACATGGTACCAGTAATAACAACTACAACCTGTTTGTATTGAAATTATTTCTATAGCCCAGCATCTGCTTTCTCTGAAAATTATCTTTTTAAAAATATTAAAAATAACATCATTACAAAAGCAGTATATGTGCATTTCAGAAAGTTAGGAAAGGCTGGGTGCGGTGGCTCACGCCTGTAATCCCAGCATTTTGTGAGGCCGAGGTGGGCAGATCACAAGGTCAGGAGATTGAGACCATCCTGGCTAACACGATGAAACCCCGTCTATACTAAAAATACAAAAAATTAGCCGGGCGTGGTGGCGGGCACCTGTAGTCCCAGCTACTCGGGAGGCTGAGGCAGGAGAATGGCGTGAACCTGGGAGGCGGAGCTTGCAGTGAGCCGAGATCGCGCCACTGCACTCCAGCCTGGGTGACAGAGTGAGACTCTGTCTGAAAAAAAATACATAAAAGAAAGTTAGAAAATACAGGGGAAAAAATGGCACCACATTCCTGTCACCCAGAGATCACCACTATTTACTCTTTATTATTTGTTTTTTTTTTTGAGACAGTCTCACTGTTGCCCAGGCTGGAGAGCAGTGGTGCAATCTCTGCTCACTGCAACTTCCGCCTCCTGGGTTCAAGTGATTCTTGTGCCTCAGCTACCAGAGTAGATGAGATGATGGGCGTCTGCCACCACAACCATTTAATTTTTGTATTTTTAGTAGAGATGCAGTTTCGCCATGTTGGCCAGGCTGGTGTCAAACTCCTGGCCTCAAGTGATCCGCCCATGTCAGCCTCCCAAAGTGCTGGGATTACAGGTATGAGCCACCGCACCTGGCCTGCTCACTGCAACCTCCATCTCCCGGGTTCAAGCAATTCTTCTGGCTCAGCCTCCCGAGTAGCTGGGACTACAGGTGCGTACCACCACACCTAGCGAATTTTTGTATTTTTAGTAGAGGAGGGGAGTTCCCCATATTGGCCAGGCTGGTCTCGAGCTCCTGACCTTGTGAATTGCCCGCCTTGGCCTCCCAAAGTGCTGGGATTACAGGCGTGAGCCCCTGCCCCCGGCCCCTATTCTTAAGTATATATCTTTTCCCTAGTGATTTTTATGATGATGCAGCTGTGTATTGAAATGGAAAGATACTCATTTTTGGGAGTAAAATTGGTTATGAAACAAAAACAATAACAAAGTTGCTTTTGAAGACTATGCGTTAAAATGGTAGTGGTAGTTATATTTTTAATTTTTATGGGTACATAGTAGGTGTATATATTTATGTGGTACATGAAATGTTTTGATGCAGGCATGCAATGTGTAATCACTTCAAGGTAAATGGGGTATCTTCCCTGGTGATGTTTAACATGATTTCCAGAATGAATTGCTCACTACGTTTGGTGTGTTTTCCATTCCCAGATGGTACTGCCTTTTAAGGTCTATTACTTAAAACATAAGTATGGCTCTGGTTCTTAACGGCCTTTTCCGTATCCTTCATGGGAAGTTGATGCTGATCGGAAACTGACACAGAGCCTTCTCACCTACACTAAGGGAGCCTAGGTAAGCAAGATTATCTTTCTCCCAACTTCAGCAAGAGGTTTTCTTACTGGTGTTCAGAATGCTTGATTGAGCAGTTAGAAAACTGTTGCTACCTAGTCTCCAGTCTTATAAGGGGACAATGGCTGCAAGTCATGCCTGCAAGAACAAGAGGCTCACACAGTTTTGAAATTAGCACAACTTCTAGCTGGATAGGAGTCTTTTTAGTTTCATTTAGCCTTGAGTTGAAACTAATAGGAGTCTTTTAATTAGAAGAAAGCTCAGGGCTCTAAACGTACCTTCAACATGTTAATTCTGTTACCAAAAACTGGCTTGGTCTGTGTTAACTCCAACAGAATTCTTTTTCAGTCACTGAGGCAGAGGTGCTTCCAGAGAAAGATTCTTGACCTACTCATACGGAATAATTATCGTTACTAGAAGCTGCAACCAAAGACTCCTGGAGGGTAGTAAGAGGTACAGAGAATGCAGGTTAGATACAGTGAGGACAGAGAAGAAATGATGGGTTGGAGGCTGGGCGTGGTCACTCACACCTATAATTCCAGCTACTTTAGAGGCTGAAGCAAGAGAATCACTTGAGTCCAGGAGTTCGAGGCTGCAGTGAACTAGCATTGTGCCACTGGACTCCAGCTTGGATGACAGAGCAAGACCTTGTCTCAAAAAAAAAAAAAAAAAGATGGGTTGCTTTGTAGTTTAGAGAACTACATGTTTAGATAGTTAATTTTTCCCCAAAAGGGCCCATCAGATTGATACTCTGAGATCCAGGGTTTGTCTGACACTCATTAGCCTATGAGTTGTAGAGATGGGATGGCCAGGAGTGAAGTGATGGCCTTGTGTCTTTCTCCCCTGCAGCATACAGAAAGGCTGTACCTGAAGGAAGGAAGTGCGGAGCCAGCCTGAGTTGGGAGAAGAGCTCCAGAGAGTGAGTCAAAGCGCTCTGTGTCCTGCTATTAATGATGCCCTCATAGTCAGAGGAAGCCTACTTAAGTGAAATCCATTTTGGACCTGTCAAGTATTAAATATTCTCTTAATTTTTAGTACTGAATGATAGAAGGCGCCTAGTGAAACAGATGCTTTCACTTTTTTGCTATTAGGGTAAATGAGTATATTCTTACGTTAGGTACACAGGGATACAGTACAAGTATGCCAGCCTCTCTCAACTATAAACAAGTAAACAAGATTTGGTTTAAGCATCAGTCTCTTGTGAGTCTGATGGGTAAGCCCAGTCTCAGGGCACACTGACAATGTTAGTGGAGAACGAGACTCTCCCAGTGTGCTGCCCTGACCCTCTGAGATTGGTCTGTGTAGCGACGTGGTGGTCATCCTGTGCCACCTCTGGTTTGGTTCTAATCAAAGGAAGCAGTATCATCTGTGGTGATCCGTCTTACACACTTGCATCATTTTATACCAAAGGAGAATTTCTTTTGTTAAAAATTTATTTTTCATTATCTACTCATAAAGAAGGAGCCAAAGGGCTGGGCGCAGTGGTTCACGCCTGTAATCCCAGCACTTTAGGAGGTGAGGCGGGTAGATCTCTGGAGGTCAGGAGTTCGAGACCAGCCTGCCCAACATGTTGAAACCCCATCTCTACTAAAAAATACAAAAATGTAGCCGGGTGTGCTGGGCGTGGTGGCTCACTTCTGTAATCCCAGCACTTTGGGAGGCCAAGGCAGGTGGATCATGAGGTCAGGAGATCGAGACCATCCTGGCTAACACGGTGAAACCCCATCTCTACTAAAAATACAAAAAATTAGCTGGGCGTGGTGGTGGGCACCTGTAGTCCCAGCTACTTGGGAGGCTGAGGCAGGAGAATGGTGTGAACCTGGGAGGTGACAGTTGCAGTGAGCCTAGATCGCGCCACTGTACTCCAGACTGGGTGACAGAGCAAGACTCTGTCTCAGAAAAAAAAAGAAAAATTTAGCCAGGCGTGGTGGCACCCAACTGTAGTCCCAGCTACTCAGGAGGCTAAGGAAGAAGAATTGCTTGAACTCAGGAAATGGAGGTTGCAGTGAGCTGAGTTCGCGCCACTGCACTCCAGCCTGGGTGACAGAGCGAGACCCCATCTGATATGGTTTGGCTGTGTCCCCACCCAAATCTCATCTTCAATTCCCATATGTTATGGGAGGGACCCAGTGGGAGGTAATTGAATTGTGGGCAGGTCTTTCCCATGCTGTTGTCGTGATAGTGAGTAAGTCTCACGAGATCTAATGGTTTTTAAAAAGGGGAGTTTCCCTGCACAAGCTCTCTTTTGTCTGCCACCATGTGAGACATGCCTTTTACCTTCCACCGTAATTGTGGGTCCCCAGCCACGTGGAACTGTAAGTCCATTAAACCTCTTTTTTTTGTAAATTGCACAGTCTCAGGTATGTCTTTATCAGCAGTGTGAAAACAGACTAATACATCATCTCAAAAAAAAAAAAAAAAGAAGAAGAAGGAACCAAAGAATTTCTTTGGAAGCAAAATATTTGGCTCCTGACTGAAAGGGTTTTGATCCATGCATACATTAATAAACCTTTCAGAACCATGAGTTGGGATAATTCACTGTCCCTTGTGCCAGTCTCATGGAGCTTTTCTGCTCTTCTGGGAGTGCTCCTGGGGTGGGCTGGAGGCCTCTCAGGCAGAGCAGAGGCTGGTCAGCCAGCCACAGGGCTTGCCATGAAGTGGTTTGTTCATGATTTGTTTCTGGGACCCTGGGAAAAATGTTTTCAGGGTCTGCCTAGAAAGGCTGGTTTTGGAAGCTCGTGGATTTCTTTCTGGGTGAGTCAGGAAAGTTGTGATCCTGCTGGGCGCAGTGGCTCATGCCTGTAATTCCAGCACTTTGGGAGGCTGAGGCAGGCGGATCACAAGGTCAGGAGATCAAGACCATCCTGGGTAACATGGTGAAACCCCATCTCTACTAAAAATACAAAAAATTGGCCGAGCGTGGTGGTGGGCACCTGTAGTCCCAGCTACTCGGGAGGCTGAGGCAGGAGAATGGTGTGAGCCCCGGGAGGCGGAGTTTGCAGTGAGCCGAGATCGCGCCACTGCACTCCAGCCTGGGCAACAGAGTGAGACTCCGTCTCAAAAAAAAAAAAAAAAAAAAAAAAAAAAAAAAAGTTGTGATCCAAGGGAAAGCATACGGGTTTTAATGATGAACTAGTTTGTTCCTTTGTCTCCTGGCTTTCATTCTTCATAGCATGTGCTCAGGGCAGCCAGTGGAGAAGAGGCATCATTCTGCATGGTATAGAAGCCTTGGGTGGGTGTTTCATCATCTGTAAAATGAGGGCAACAATACTGAACTTTCAAGGCCATTGTAAATTAGAATGTACAGTACAAGCATTGTAAGTTAGAAGTCAATTAGAACATGCAGGAGGGATTATAACTCAGTGTTTAGCGTATAGCAGACACTTAGTAAATAATGCATTTACTCTGTTCCATTCTAGAAGCTCCATTGTTTGTACAACAAACACCTCTGTTGCAGTGCTTATCAGATCGTCTTGTAATCACGTAACTCCTCAAAGGCAGGATGTGTGTAATAACACATTTCCTTGGTCACCATTTGTACCCAGAATAGGGAAGGAAGAAATGAAAAGAATCCAGTATCTAAGCTCAGCCTCCATTTCACTTGCACGCCTTTTATTTATGAAAATATAGTACTTGTCCATGTAAATAATATCTCTGAATGGATACCAGGAAAATGGTGAGATGAGTTAGCTGGAGAACTTGGGTACTGAGTTGGAGGGAGGGTAACTTATTTTTCACCAATGTATTCTTTTGTTTTGCTTTAAAATAATTTACCACAGGCATGCATTACTTCTAAAAATAAAAATGTTTACTGTCAGAAAACCCCCCCAAGTTAAACCAAAACCAAAATATGTTAGATACATCTGTAACACTCATTATAAAAGATGACATATAAATGCCCCAAAAATAGAAAAGGTGATCAAACTTACTGAGAAATGTGCATTAAAACAATGAGACCTTTTTCACTTAGATTGCAGAAAGGTAAAGAATAATACCTGGCCAGGTGTGGTGGCTCACGCCTGTAATCCTAGCATTTTGGGAGGCCAAGGTGGGTGGATCATCTGAGCTCAGGAGTTGGAGACCAGCCTGGGCAACATGGCAAAACCTCGTCTCTACAAAAAATGCAAAAACTAGTGAGGCTTGGTGGTAGGTGCCTGTAGTCCCAGCTACTCGGGAGGCTAAGGCAGCGGAATCACTTGAGCCCAGGAGGCAGAAATTGCAGTGAGCTGAGACCACACCACTGCATTCCAGCCTGGGGGACAGAGCAAGACCCTGTCTCAAAAAAAAAAAAAAAAAAGAATACTTGGCTGAGCATGGTGGCCCACACCAGTAATCCCAGAATCCCAGCACTTTGGGAGGTAAGGTGGTCAGATCACTTGCACCAGGAGTTCGAGACCAGCCTGGGCAACATAGTGAGACTCTGCCTCTACAAAAAATAAAAAATTAGCCAGGTGTGGTGGCGCATGCCTGTACTCCCAGCTACTGGGGAGGGTGAGGTGGGAGGATCACTTGAGACCAGGAGGTTGACGCTGCAGTAAGCCGTGATCACGCCACTTTACTCCAACTTGGATGATAGAGTGAGACCTTGTCTCAAAAAAATTAAAAAAGACTAATTCCCTATGTTGGTGAGGCTGTGGGCCATTTGCCCTGCTGTAGTGGGTGTAGAGTCTTCACACTCTTGGTATGAGAATAAATTGGTAAAACTTTCTGGCAGGCAATCTAGGGTTTGATTCCAAAGTTAAATGTGGTTAATTAAAACTAATTTTACTTATGCCTGTAATCCTATCACTTTGGGAGGCTGAGGTGGGCAGATTGCCTGAGCTCAGGCATTCAAGACCAGCCTGGGCAACATGGTGAAACCCTATCTCTACTAAAAATACAAAAAATTAACCGGGCATGGTGGCAGGTGCCTGTAGTCCCAGCTACTCAGGAAGCTGAGGCACGAGAATCACTTGAGCCCAGGAGGCAGAAGTTGCAGTGAGCCGAGATTGTGTCACTGCACTCCAGCCGGTGGGGCAGAGCAAGACCCCGTCTCAAAAAAAAAAAAAAAGAATGCTTGCTTGAGCATGGTGGCTCACACCAGTAATCCCAGCACTTTGGGAGGTAAGGTGGTCAGCTCACTTGCACCAGGAGTTCGAGACCAGCCTGGGCAACATAGTGAGACTCTGTCTCTACAAAAAAATGAAAAATTAGCCGGGTGTGGTGGTTCGTGCCTGTAGTCCCAGCTACGGGGGAGGCTGAGGTGGGAGGATCACTTGAGACCAGGAGGTCGACACTGCAGTAAGCCGTGATCATGCCACTGCACTCCAACTTGGGTGACAGAGTGAGACCTTGTCTCAAAAAAATTAAAAAAGACTAATCCCCTATGTTGCTGAGGCTGTGGGCCGTTTGCCCTGCTGTAGTGGGTGTAGAGTCTTCACACTCTTGGTATGAGAATAAATTGGTAAAATTTTCTGGCAGGCAATCTAGGGTTTGATTCCAAAGTTAAATGTGGTTAATTAAAAATAATTTTACTCACGCCTGTAATCCTAGCACTTTGGGAGGCTGAGGCAGGCAGATTGCCTGAGCTCAGGAGTTCAGGACCAGCCTGGGCAACATGGTGAAGCCCTGTCTCTACTAAAAATACAAAAAATGAGCTGGGCATGGTGGCATGCACCTGTAGTCCCATCTACTCAGGAGGCTGGGGCAAGAGAATCGCTTGAACCTGGGACGTGTAGGCTGCATTGAGCCAAGATCCACTGCACTCCAGCCTGGGCAACAGAGCGAGACTCTGTCTCCAATAATGAAATAATGAAAAAAAAAATTTTTTTTTTGAGACAGAATTTCACTCTTGTCCAGGCTGGAGTGCAATGGCATGATAGCTCACCACAGCCTCCGCCTTCCAGGTTCAAGCGATTCTTCTGCCTTAGCCTCTCAAGTAGCTGGGATTACAGGCACGCACCACCACGCCTGGCTAATTTTGTATTTTTAGTAGAGATGGGGTTTCTCCATGTTGGTCAGGCTGGTCTCGAACTCCCGACCTCAGGTGATCTGCCCGCCTCAGCCTCCGAAAGTGCTGGGATTACAGGTGTGAGCCACTGCACCCAGGTAATAATAATAATTTGAACCAACATTCTAGGAATTTTCCCTAAGGAAATAATCAGAACGTATGCAGATTTGTGTACAAGATTGTAAGTTGCAATATTGTTTTTGACCTGAATGTGTAGGTTTCACTGGGGAAACCTGATCCCCAGTCCCTGCCCTCCTCCCGCCCCAACCCCGTCCATCTACTACCTTTCCCAAATAGAGCTTGCGTAGGGTCATTGGTGGCCAGGATCCAGAGCAGGGCATGGGTTTGTGGGAGGTGGTGGTTGGAATCACCTGGGGTTGGATAGTGGACTTAGTTCCTCTATGGGTAAATGAGAGCCTGGGGATTGTCAGGAAGAGGCCTAGGGTGAAAATTAAAATGCCTTAATTTCAGGAGCAGTCTTGGCCTTGGAGATTCATGGGACTTCAGAGAGGAAGGGCAGAGGCTGACCATGTAGATGGTAGCTTGTTGCTCTCCCTGGGCCAGAGAAGCCTACTTGCCTCCCTATCTCCAAGGCTGAAAGAGGGTTGTGCAGCTGAAGATGTAGGAATTTAGGGTACAGGCAAGTGCCACGACCTGGCAGCTTGGTATGTCGCTACACTACAGGAGCCTGCTGGCTTCCCACCACTGGGAGTGCCTTTAGGTGTCTGTGCTAGACCCATGGCCAGAGGGTGAAAGGAGGCATGAGTAAATAGGCAAGAGAAAAGCGATAATATGCTGGAAGAGGCCTTAGAGCCAGAGGGAGAAGGAGCAGACAGACTGTCATAAATAAGGAGTTCTGGTGAAACAGAATTTCTGCGAGAGATTCAATTATAGCAAAACTTTCTGGAACCAAAAAGCTTAAAAAAAAAAAAATCAGAAGTTTAATAGATAAACTGAAGGAGAGAATGGTCAGCACAAACTGAGTAGCCTGTTAGATCAAGTGGAAGAAACAAACATAGCAAAAAGAGAGAGAGAGGAACTATGAAAGCAAAGAGGTGGAGGACCAATCAGCCCTGAAGTCGATGGTGATCAACCCATTCCTGAACCATCCCTGTGACCGGCAGATGTCCCTCTGCTTGACTTGCTTGGGCAGGGGTCCTCTGAACTCATCACGGAGCCAAGGGAGATTGGGATGACCTAAATGGGTTAAACCAGTTAGGGAACACACTGGAACAAGGGGTAGAGTCTGTGCCACAAATACAAAGAGAAAGGGTGGAATTTTTTTAGTGTACAAATAACCTTGAATATCTCCTGTAGTAACACATGGTGCCTAAGCGAATGAGCCGTTGTGAAGATAAATGAGATCTTGCATAACATGTTTAACACAATGCCTCACACATAAGCCGTGGAGAAAGAGTTATTTTCTCATTTGTGTTTTAAAGGAGTATTTTTTTCTTTTTTGAGACTGTCACTTTGTTGCCCAGGCTTGAGTGCAATGGTGCGATCTCGGCTCACTGCAACCTCGGCCTCCCGGGTTCAAGCCATTCTCATGTCTCAGACTCCCGAATAGCTGGGATTACAGGCATGTACCACCATGCTCAGCAAATTTTTTTTTTATTTTTATTTTTAGTAGAGATGGGGTTTCACCATGTTGGCCAGGCTGGTCTGCTGGTCTTGAACCTCTTGACCTCAAGTGATCCACTCGCGTCAGCCTCCCAAAGTGCTGGGATTACAGGCATGAGCCACCAGGCATGGCCAAAAAAGAGTTTTTAGTTTTTTTTTTTTTTTTTTTTGATTCGGAGTGTCGCTCTGTCTGTCGCCCAGGCTGGAGTGCAGTGGCGTGATCTCAGCTCACTGCAAGCTCCACCTCCTGGGTTCACGCCATTTTCCTGCCTCAGCCTCCCAAGTAGCTAGGACTACAGGCGCCTGCCACCACGCCCGGCTAATTTTTGTGTATTTTTAGTAGAGACGGGGTTTCACCGTGTTAGCCAGGATGGTCTTGATCTCCTGACCTCGTGATCTGCCTGCCTTGGCCTCCCAAAGTGCTGGGATTACAGGTGTGAGCCACTGCACCCGGCCCAAGTTTTGGGTTTCTTTGTTTTGTTTTGAGAAGGAGTCTTGCTCTGTCCCAGACTGGAGTACAGTGGCGCGATCTCGGCTCACTGCAACCTCCACGTCCTGAGTTCAAGCGATTCTCCCACCTCAGCCTTTTAGTAGTTGGGATTACAGGCACGCACCACTATGCCCAGCTAATTTTTGTATTTTTAGTAGCGACGGGGTTTCACCATGTTGGCCAGGATGGTCTCGATATCTTGACCTCATGATTCACCCGACTTGACCTCCCAAAGTGCTGGTATTACAGGCATGAGCCACCACACCCTGCCCAAAAAAAGAGTAAAGTTTGAAGGGATGTGCGTGCCGTTCTGTTTGCCAGTTCATCTTAACGGTGCTGTATTTAGAACCCTGGAAACAGCCGGGCACGGTCTCAAAACAAACACACACCCCGTGGAAACAATAGAATGTTGTTACTCTGTTGTTACTTAGGGAGTGTTTTTTCAAACTCTACTGTGCTTGTTACTCACATGGGGGTCTTGTTGAATACAGATTCTGAATTAAGTGCCCATTCTGACTCAGTCCAACTGAGTCCTGAGGTTCTGCATTTTTAGCAAGCTCCCAGGTGATGCCGCTGCTCCTGGACCGCAGACTGCACTGAGTAGCAGGCACCTGAGTTTTGCCTGTTTTTATGATTGATTGGGCTCCCCACGGCATCCATCTTCTAGCCAGTGGGAAAGGGGAGAGGAAGTAAAGAGCGAGCAATTTCCTTTTTTTTTTTTTAACCCCATCTTTTATTTTGAAAATTTCAAACCTCCTGAATTTTTGAAAGAATAATGCGCTTCACCAGTTGTTAACAATTTAGCAATATTCTTTTAAGCACATGACACAGAAGTTGCCAACATCGTGCTCTCTCTTGTTCACTGGTGAAACCTTTGGCACACAGCCTGATCCTGCTGCAGGAGAGGCTGAGAAATAAAAGCCTAGCTTGACGGTGATCTGCCTGCTGAAGGGGGTGGGATTCTGTTACTACTAGATGATGATAAAGCAGTTATTTTTTAAAAGGAGAAGATGGCAGAGTAGGACAATGGATACTAGGCGACAATTTGACACGCAGACTCAAAATTTTTTTTTTTTTTAGATGGGAGTTTTGCTTTTGTCGCCCAGGCTGGAGTGCCGTGGCGCAATCTCGGCTCACTGCAGCCTCCACCTCCAGGGTTCAAACGATTCTCCTGCCTCAGCCTCCCAGGTAGCTGGGATTATGGGCACATGCCACCATGCCTGGCTAATTTTTTTGTATTTTTAGTAGAGACAGGGTTTCATCATGTTGGCCAGGCTGGTCTGGAACTCCTGACCTCAGGTGATCCACCCGCCTCGGCCTCCCGAAGTGCTGGAATTATAGGCGTGAGCCACCACACCCAGCCAAGACTCGAATCTTATAACTAGTTCTCTTCAAATTGGATTCTGGAAAGCTCGGAGTTGAAATATACAGCCCAGGTTGGTCGTGGTGGCTCACGTCAGTAATCCCAGTAATTTAGGAGGCCCAGGCGGGCAGATCACTTGAGGCCAGGGGTTCAAGACCAGCCTGGGCAACATAATGACATTCCCATCCCTACAAAAAAACAAACAAAAAACCCAAAAAACCTGTTTTTTAATTAGCCAGGCACGGTGGTTCACACCTGTAGTCTCGGCTACTTGGGAGACTGAGGCGGAGGCCAGGAGTTGGAGGCTGCAGTGAGCCGAGATTGCGCCGCAGGCTGGGAGACAGAGACCCTGTCTCAACAACAAAAACTTCGCGTTACATCTTGCATTATAGAACCCCTACAACCGGAGGGCAGCTTAAGTTGCCTGTTTTACTCAGGGACAGCCCTAAACTGCCTTTCGCCAGAATCGGACGGCTGAGAATCCAGTGTCGTCGCGGGGTGGTGCTGCCAGCTGGCTCCGGGTGGTCGGCCAGGAGCCAGCCTCGTGCACCTGCTTTCAGTTGTTGGCCAGCCCCGGCGCTGCAGGCCCTCGCGAGCTTAGGATGCACCTGCCAGGGCCTGTGCGGGGGGCCACTCGGTAGAGCCGCGGGACCTCGGCCCGGAAACCGCGCCACCGGCGTCCGCACACGCTAGGCCGGGGAGCCCAGAGGTCTGGCCGGCCATGTCTCGGCGACCTCCCGGAGCGCGGGACAGGGAAGGAGCCGGCCCAGCATACGGGATTCTGGGCCTGGCTTCGCACGGAGCCTGCCCGCTCCCAACATGGCGGCAGCGGCGTCCTCAGGGGGCGGGGCCACGTGGGGGCGGTGGCCAATGGGCTTCCGGGCTGCGCCGCCGGCCGGGAGCGGGAGGCGGAAGTGCCGCGGGCTGCCGCCTCCGTCCCGGCTGCGGCCCCTGCCGGTTACATAACTCGTTGCGGGCTCCGCGCGGTCCCACTTCCCGGCTCCCTTCGCCTCCAGGATGCGCTGAGCCCTACAACACCCCCAGCGGCCGCCGGCTCCCCCACGAGGTGAGGTGGCGGGGAGCGGCCGCCGGGGCTCGGACCTGCGGCGGGGCGCCGAGGGGGCGGGGTAGGCGGGGAGGCTGCGCCGGGGTCAGGGGTGCCAGCGCCCACCGGGTACGAGCGCGCTGGTGAGGCAGGCCCAGCCGCGCCCGCGCCCCCGGCGCACGGTCCTCCCGGGAGCCGGTTTCGGGGACGGCGGCGGGAAGTGGGCGCTGGCCAGGGACGAGGGTTGAGGAGGTCGCGGCTCTCATGCTGGGTGGGAGTCGGGCCTTCTGCCTGGGGGTTGCGTCAGTGTCCGACCCCGCGACGAGTGCTCGGGACAATTTGCAACTAGAGGGTGGTGGTCCTCATGGGTACCCTGTGGGGTGTCGCGCGAGGTGAAGGGCCAGGCCATTTCCGTCGGGTCAGCGATTTGCTCCTTCGCCCCGCTCTCGTCTGGCCTGGTCCGGGCCTGTTTTGGTACTTGTTGCGCCGACTGGAGTCATCTGCGACTTGTTTGCCCTCTGAACTCCCGAAAGCCAGGGGCTCCGTCTAGGTCTCCTCCTAGTCTTATTCTCCCAGCTTTCGTTGTTAAGACAAATTCCTTACGTTCCTGGCCCTTTACAGACCGGCACTACAGAACCCACACCCCCAGCTCCGACTTTCTTCTCCAGATTGGGTACTTCCCAGGGAGTAGAGGGAATCTGTAGCTTTTGTGGTTTGTCCTGCTGGGAAAATCTGGGGGTAAGTGGTGGGCCTTCTCTGGACGACCACCCACAAATCTGTGTGCCCAAGCGGAGACAGGACCCAGGGTCTGGACATCAGGCAAGGGGTACTCTGCAGTAAACGTGGACATTGGCCGTTTCGTGGGTTTGTTTTCACTCTGCCAAGTCCTTGAGGCGTACACTTTTGTGTCACTCATTTATCTTGAAAGAAAAGGTTAACAGCCCAACAGAGTAGTTCGCTTTGGTATCTGGAGTGGTAATCAGAGTGCCAGAACTGGAGAGAACATTGCCGTGTACAGATGTTTGCCTTTTACCAGGGCACTGAAGGCATAAAACCCTTAGTTAATGCTTAACTGAGTGAACCATGAAAGTCATGTGACTCCAAAGGTCGACTCTAGAAATGCGGCAGTCCATGTAGCACTGTGATGTAGAAATTCTATGATATATGGGTCAGTGTTCACAGGCAGGGAGAGGGGGAGTCTTCAACATCTTTGAATTAAAAAGCATCTGGAGCAAAAACAAATAAATACACACATATCAGTGAACTGCTTTAAGTTCAGTTAGAGAAGATGAGATTAAAGACCAGAAGAAACTCGAGGGAGACTGCAGTATAAGTCCCAGTTATCTTTCCAAACAGACAGGTTCATCACAGCAGTGAAGGCTAGTCTTCATCTCCCTTCTTGTGGGATTTTCTACATTAATGTGCAGATCTGCCCTTGGAGAATGGGGCGTGCATGATTGGGCTGTGGTTTGCTGGAGTTTCATCTCACCGAGCTTGCAGACACACTGGGTTTCTGTGGCAATGGTTTACACTGAAAGTAGCAAAGTCAAGGCATGGTCTGGTATGAGCATGCCAGAATAAAACACACAGACAACTTTTTAAAAGGTCTGTGTACGTCCTATCTTTAGCCTCTCCTGGTTGTAACTTGAAGTGACTTTGTCGCCGTGTTTGTTTTGACCAGGCCCACTCTGGGACAGTATGGAGAGTATCTTTAGATGTGACTTATCTGGGTTGCTTAGCAACAGCATGCTTCAGATTAGAATGGAAGAAAGTTCCTGGATGTGAGGAGATTTGAAAGATAAAAGATACTTACACCTAAAAGGAGACCAGGAGGGATTGTGCCCTGTCCTTGCTAACTGGGTGCTCGTAACTGGAGACGGGGTGTACCTGTTAGCGGTGGTTAGACCAGGTGGATACAGAATCCAGAATGGTCACATTGCAGCCATGGGGAACAGATAGATGCAGAGAAGAGGCTTCAGCCCTCTGAGTTAGGGCAGTGCATGGCCTTGCTCTGCTGAAATAGCCCAGAGTTCCCATTTGCTTGGTGACATCTCTCACTTGAATAGAAAGCTGGCTGTTTATCAGACACTGTTTTCTTAAATGGCAGCTCCTCCACATCTGCGTCATCTCCATTATCTCCCCTATCCATCTCTTTCTGGAAGGAATCCACGAAGCCCTCATGACTGTTTGTTTTTGTTTTTTTGTTGTCGTTGTTGTTTTTTGGAGATAGGTTCTCACTCTGTCGCCCAGGCTAGAATGCAGTGGCGTAATCTCAGCTCACCGCAACCTCCACCTCCCGAACTCAAGTGATTCTCCTGCTTCAGCCTCCCGAGTAGCTGGGATTTCAGTCATGTGCCACCATGCCTAGCTAATTTTTTTGTATTTTTGGTGGAGGCGGGGTTTTGCCATGTTGGCCAGGCTGGTCTTGAACTCCTGACCTCAAGTGATCCGCCGCCTCAGCCTCCCAAAGTTCTGGGATTACAGGTGTGAGCCATTGCATCCAGCCCGCCCTCATGGCTTTTACACCTGTTTTCCTGGTTTGCAGAAAGGAAGACTGGGGTGTGGACCCTGCATCGAAGCTGGTTCTGCTTATGTCCATGTGAAGTGCTTTCAAGGAAAATGCTGATCTGCAAAAAGATGCTGAAAGTCCTGGGTCTCTTTCTGGCTAAGTTCAAATGCAGAATTTGATTCAGCAAATAGTTGTGTGCCTTGAAGTGCAAAGAATGATCCAGGGTCAGGACTCCTTCCCTACATATCATTATTTTGATATGTATGTATGTATGTATATATGTTTAGAGACGGAGTCTTGCTGTATCACCTGGGCTGGTCTCAAATTCCTGGCCTCAAGCCATCCTCCAACCTCAGCCTCCTCAGTCGTTGGGGTTACAGGAGTGAGACAGTTTGCCAGGCTCTATATCATTCTTTTTAGCATGACCTCTGATGGGAGGCTGGCAGGACAGTTCAGGACTTATCTGAAGCCCAGATATCTTACACTGCTGATTAAAGAGAGACCTGTGTTTGAAAACCAAACGGGCATGTAATAGGATTAACATTCTGCTATGAAGACTAAGGCATTTGCGTAGTGCTTGTGGGAATGATAGGAAGGGGGTCTGAACCGGGGGAGCCAGGGCTTTCTGCAGGAAGTGGTTTGGGGTCCTTGTCAACAGTGAATGCTGCTTAATGGAGCCAGCGTCCCCAACTGCGGAGGTGGGCAGAGAGGTGCCAGTCACCCCAAGGTGCCACAGCTCTAAGCTGAGATGGTCAGATAGAGGGAAGCAAACAAGGGCCACTCCCTAGTCCCACCTTGTCAGCAGCTCAGACGGGATTCCCCATCTCTATCTCAGCCAGGGAGAAGCCATCGCGAGAACTGGCTATGAGTGCGACAGCTTAGAGATGTTGCAATGTCTCTTCAAGTTAGGAGTGAAATTATCCATTTTGCCCCAAAATGGACTCTTAAACCCCCATACACTTGGAATAGCATGTATTTTGTGCTTTGAAGCCAGAAATAAACATTCTAAACACAGATTTAAAGTTGCAATGAAGAGGAGGTGGTTGTGGACAGACATGCAGAACAAATGTTTGAGAAATGTTCCCTTTGCTTCCACAGAAAAACAAAAGAAAGGCATTTTCTCATGTTTGACAAACAATGTTAAAAAAATATTCTTGGCCAGGCACAGGGGCCCAGCACTTTGGGAGGCCAAGTGGGCAGATCGCTTGAGCTCACAAGTTCGAGAGCAGCCTGGGCAACATAGCAAAACTCCATCTCTAAAAAAATACGGAAATTAGCCAGGCATGGTGATGCGCTTCTGTCATCCCAGCTACTTGGGAAACTGAGGTGGGAGGATGGCTTGAGCCCAGGAGGTGGAGGTTGCAGTAAGTTGAGATGGTGCCACTGCATTCCAGCCGGAGTGATAGAGCCAGACCTTATATCCAAAAAAAAAAAAAAAAAAAAAATCTTTCAGTGCTATTTTTTGTGATATAGTTATTGTTATTAAAAAACAAATGGCGTTTCTCTTTTTTTGTTTACTGTATTCCTGAAATAGGGTCGATTTGGCCAGCAAAGTATTGACACTGGGGCCCATCTTGAAAACAACTATTGAAGAAAATAATTTCATTTTATAAAATAGTAGGTGGGTAATTCTCCGTTAGGTACCAAAAAGGGCTCTTTTCTGGAAAATGTTAATGCAACAATATTTCCCTCATTCCTTTGGTGTTCATGGATGTTCTGTTGAATGCTGTTCCATACTTATTTCTTTCTAGAAGATAGCTCATTTTGACTCCTGCCGTAAACTGTTCAGAGATTATTCTTTCCAGAGTCTGTTACATTCAGAATGTCTTGCTAGTCTGTCACTTGCTGCCCTTCTCTTTCTACTTAGTTTCAGATTACTTTGCATCTCCTCTGGCCTCCCATTTTTAACCTTTTCATTGATGTATACACACAGAAAAGTGCACTGCTCAATGAGTTGACATGGCATGAACATAACCTGTACATCCCCAACGCCAGAAGACCCATGGGCCCCTTACCAGGCAAGCCCTCCCCTATTAAGAAAAGCGTTTTTCTTGTTGTAAGCACAAGAAACCACTAATAGTAACTATACTAGGGATGGGGCGCGTACAGGATTCGGAATTTTTGCTTTGTCTTGCACATGAATTCTTACTTTACTATGAACATGGGTTACTTTGACAAATTTAAAACAAAGGCCTGAAAGGACTCCCCTTTCTCAAGAAAAGGAAAATGCGTTTTTTAAATGTTTTTTTGAAATGGTTGTCTTAAAATTTCTAAATATTTTTTTAAATTAGATTTTATATAGCCACGCAAATTGTTCTTTAATGGTTATGTAGGAATACAGGCTGCTTGGCCTCCCTTGTCCACAGCCTCCTCTTTGTTTCTTTGCGACTTTGACTCTGTATTTAGAAGATTTATTTCCGGGATGAGTGCACAAACCACCATGCTACTCCAAGGCACAGAGTTTCGGAGTCAGTGCTGAGTCTATTTTACATCAAAATGGGTAATACTACTCATAATTTGAAAACACACTATTAAATACCCAGGTTGTTGCTAACTAAAAACAGCCTGTGAGGTTATTTTAATATAAAAATGCAAGCTGAGGCCGGGCCCGGTGGCTCATGCCTATAATCCTAGCACTTTGGGAGGCCAAGGTAGGTGGATCACTTGAGCTCTGGAGTAGAGACCAGCCTGGCCAACATGGTGAAACCCCGTCTCTACAAAAAAAAAACAAAAATTACCTGGGTGTAGTAACTCAATGTCTGTACTGTCAGCTACTTGCGGAGGCTGAGGCAGGAGGATTACTTGAGCCCAGGAGGTGGAGGTTGCAGTGAGCCAAGATCGTGCCACTGCACTCCAGCCTGAGTGACAGAGTGAACCCTGTGTTAAAAAAAAAAAAAAAATGCAAACTGGCCCGGATGCAGTGGCTGAGACCTGTAATCCCAGCTACTTGGGAGGCTGAGGTACGAGGATCCTTTGAGTCCAGGAGTTGGAGACCAGCCTGGACAACATAGGGAGACCCAGTCTCTACTTTAAAAAAAAAAAAAAAAATTCAACCTAGACTTGGTGGCTTGTGCCTGTAATCCTAGCTATTTGGGAGGCTGAGGTTGAGGGATCCCTTGAACCCTAAAGTTTGAGACCAGCTTAGGCAACATAGTGAGATCCTGTCTCTTAGAGAAAGGAATCTATGTGTGTGTTCGTAATTTTGACATACAACATGTTCACTTTTTTCTGATAATAAAAACAACCCAAGGTTATTGCAAAAAAAAAGATCCAGTAATACAGAAACAAGTGATACAGAATGAAACCGTCTGCCGCAATTGCTGGGGCAGATTCAGGCAGAAATTTGGATTACTTTTATTTTATTTTATTTTTTTTTTTGAGACAGAGTCTCACTCTGTCACCCAGGCTGGAGTGTAGTGATGAAGTCTCGGCTCACTGCACCCTCCGCCTCCTGGGTTCAAACGATTCTCCTGCCTCAGCCTCCCAAGTAGCTGGGATTACAGCCACCATGCCCGGCTAATTTTTGCATTTTTAGTAGAGATGGGGTTTCCCCATGTTGGAACTCCTGACCTCAAGTGATCTGCCTGCCTCGGCCTCCCAAAGTGCTGGGATTACAGGTGTGAGCCACCACGCCCAGCTAGATTTATATTTGATAGTTATTTGATTCCAGAGGATCTTAAGTGCAAACCCAGAGAAGCAGAGAGTAAAAAGCAAAAAGGCAACAAAACCCAGCAGATGGTGAGGGAAAGGGAAGAAGCCAGGGAGGGGCAAGCGGGGACAGGAAGTGCTCTGAAACCCGACCCTCTCTTGCTGGGCTTTCTCCTTTTAAACTGAGGAGCTGCTGTGTCCATCTCGCCCGCTGCTTCCTAGGCAGTACAGAGGGTTTCCTGTAGCCTTAAGTTTTCTCTCCGAGAACAGACAGATTATTGGTTGAGCCTTAAACAGGGTCCAGTCTTGGGTGTTAGTCAAGAATGCTGTTCAAGTAAATACGTTTTACTATCATTTGATTCCCATCTGCCCCCAAACCTGGTATTATTTACAGGTAGTTTTGTTGTTGTTTTGTTTTTAAACCAAACAGGTTGACCCATTCACTCAATCTGAGTTAGGAAATATATTCCAGGCACAACCTATCAGGCGGTTGCCTGCAAGATCCCAGCTGAAAGCATCACTGGGACAAAGGTGCTGCTCTGGCAGCCACCCTGTTGGCTCCGTCCAGCCCACACCTCAGTTGTCTCAAGCTGCTCTTTCAGTGGGAATGTGAGATCTGGGAGCAGAGGCTCATCTCACCCCAATTTTCTATTTCAGAAAAAGGGGCCGGGTGCAGTGGCTCAAGCCTGTAATCTCAGTACTTTGGGAGGCTGAGGCGGGTGGATCATGAGGTCAGGAGATTGAGACCATCCTGGCTAACAGGGTGAAACCCCATCTCTACTAAAAATACAAAAAATTAGCGGGGTGTGGTGGCAGGCGCCTGTAGTCCCAGCTACTCGGGAGGCTGAGGCAGGAGAATGGCGTGAACCCGGGAGGCGGAGCTTGCAGCGAGCCGAAATTTTGCCACTGCACTCCAGCCTGGGCGACAGAGCGAGACTCTGTCTCAAAAAAAAAAAAAAAAAAAAGAAAAGAAAAAGAAAAAAGGAAACTCATCCGAAACAAGAGAGGCAGCCATGGGGTCCCATCTTGGCAGCACATCTTCTGGTCCCCTGTTTAGCATTCTGTCCTTCTCTTGGGTCATGTTCTTGTCTCTGTTCTTCCTCATCCTTTCTTCGTCCTTGTCATCTCCACTTCTGACACTGACTGAGTGGGGCCACAAAAGGTGAGTCGTCCTTCCTGCTGCTCCCCCCACAATCCAGCCCTGGCTAAAGAGCAGGGAAGGTGCTGTCCCCCAGGCTGCAGACGGGGGTTAGTACAGCAACCTCAGACGGCTTCCTCTCTGGGGGGACCCTGTGTGTCTTAGGTGCAGTTTCGAGGAGGATGCAGAGGGATGGATCCTTGCCTTCTTCCGTGTGACCCCAGCGGTGGGGGAGCATCCCTGCTCAGCCCAGGGGATGGCACTTTTCATGTTTGCCGTGAGATTCCTCTAGCAAAAGCAGTGGGTTTTGTGAGTATTTAGGTAATGGTGCCAGAAAGCACCATGACACCCTGGTATGTCCGCCCCATATAATCAGAGTCTGACTCTGTTCACTGCTGAGACCCCGATACCCAGGGTAGGGCCTGAATTTTCAATGCAATTTCGATAAATTAATGACTAAATGGATTCTCAGTTTGAAATGTAAGGCGTGACAGAACGTTCAACCCAGGGAAGATTGAGTCAGGACCCGGGACCTTGCCAGAACACCTGTGGCTGTTGCTGCTGTTAACTGAGGTGTAATTAACATGCAGCCAAGTACACAGCTTCACCCAGCAGATCCGTACGTTTTGACAACTGCGAAACAAGACGTAGCACATCGCCATCGTGCTTCTCAGCTCCACCTTCACCACTCTGGGTGCCAGCACCGGCAATTTGTTTGGCCAGTTCCAGAGTGTCATAAAAACAGAATCCTCCATTGTCACTCCTCTGTCCTTGAAGAGATATGCATCGAGTTGTATGCAGCCACTCTGCGGGCTCCCCTTGGCACATGATGGTCTGCAGAGAGAGGCTGTTTGGAAATAGAGTGGTGGGTGTTTGCTTCTTGTCACCCGGCAAATGATTCATTTTCCTGCTGCTCTGACACTTTGGAAGAAGCCAGGGCTGCTGAGGAGATGGCTTGCTCTCACGTGGGCAGCTGCTCCTTTGAGAAACAAGCCATGTGCAGTGTTAGCTGCTGACATCCTCCACTTTTAGCCCTTGAGCCCATTTCACTGATGGGCAAGACAGTGGCCTGTATCTGTCACTAACGTGCTTTTCTTTTTCTCCCCTGTTCCCCAAAGACAGGAGTGTGGAGTTCATGAGTGTTGGATTTTTCAAGCTAGCAAACCTTGCAGCTGCAAGTGGTGTTTAATTCTTGTGGTATGGATGAGCACATGCTAATCTCCCTTGAGCTTCTCTTGAGCAGAAGCCTGGTGTGCTAACGGGCAGGACTGGGGTGGTGCTTTGAGAGGAAGAGGGGGAAGGTGGCCCGAGAGGGACATCTACTGAGATGCGAGCTGCTTGGAGTTTGGGGTGGGGATTCCTGGAGGGGCTCTGGGTTTTGCAGAGGGCCAGCTGTTGGTGCACCTTCACCAGTGTGCTGGGACAGAAAGTGGGGTGAGTGGGTGAGTGAGGAATAAGTGTTTGAAGGGCAGGAGTAAAGCAGAAAGGTGGCAGCAGGTGTTGAACTGCAAGTGGTTCCATTGCCTGGAAAGGAGGTGGCAGGGAGGCCTGCCCAAGATGGGTGCCTGCAGGGTGCGGACAGCCTGTCAGAGGTGCGGAAAGCCTGACATTGAAAATGTCAGACAGTGGGTGCTTGGGCCAGAGAGAAAGAGCCTGAGGAGCTGGACCAGGGGTTGGGGGGCGGCCTTTAGAAACAGCGTCTCATGCAGCCTTCCCAGCGATCCTGAGGTAGGTGGGAGAATCTTCAGGCTACGGCTGAGAAGCTGAAGCGTGTGGCGGGAGATCCGTCTCAGAACACCTGAGATCCCTGCAGGGTCTGGGAGCATGTTAGGGGCTCAGAGTGCAGGTAGGGACTGGCAGGGAGGAGCTGTGGGTGGGAAGGGAGAGAAGGGAGGGCAGGGCATTGTGGCCATGGCCAGCTGAACACTGGGAGTCTGCTCCTGAGGTCATGGATGGAGGCCAGGGCACCTGTCAAGCCATTAAGAGGGTGGCCTTTCCAAGCACAGCATGACTTGTTGGTCTTGAAGCAGTGCCTTCGAAGGAGGAGGAGTCCCCTGTGGACTTTTGGGGCATTAGGACAGGGACTGCCAAGGAGAGAGGGCACTAGGAAACAGGGTTGTTTTTGGCTTTCTTACCTGGGGTGCAAGTGGTGCACCCTGTGGGCATCATGAGGGTGTCAGGAAACCCTTCTGGTAACTGAAACGCAGTCCATTCTGTGTCCCCCAGATTCTGAGTTTTCAGCACCTGACAGTGGCGGGGGATGGCAGACACACCTGTGGGTGCTGGAGACATCTTGGCGGCCCTTCCTCCAGTTTGGCACCATAGCCCCGTGTGGGCTGAGCACATGGGGCTCCTGGACAGTTGTTACCGATGGAGGGTATCCAGGTTCCTGACATCTTGAACAAAGAATTGGACAAAACGGCACAAACAAAGCAAGAAAAGGATAAAGCAACAAAAGCAGATTTATTGAAAATGAAAGTACACTCCATAGGGTGGGAGCAGGCCCTGGTTACAGAATTTTCTGGGGTTTAAATACCCTCTAGAGGTTTCCCATTGGTTATTTGGTGCATGCCCTATGTAAATGAAAGTGACCTGCGATCAGTCTGATTGGTTGAGGAAAGCAGCCAACCAGAGGCTGAAGTGAAGTTACAAAGTTAGATCCTATGCAAATATCTGATTCGTTGTGGAAAGCAACCAATCAGAGGCTGAAGTGAAATTACAAAGTTGCACTCCTATATAAATGAAGACTTGGCCCGAGACCAGCTTGATTGGTTGTAGGAGGGGACCAATCAGAGGTACTTTCAGTTCTTGATCTGCCTGGTAGAAAAGCAGGGCGGTGTGAAGGGAGTAGCCTCTGGTTCTTTTGTTACTTGGGGATGGAAAGTTGGGGTTTTCCTTTGGATTTAGTTCTAAGAAGTCAGCATGAATTGGCCTTAGGTTCCCTGCCTCCAGACCCTATTCTCCTGCCTCACAGTGATGTTGATCAGGGGGCTCAGCTTGGCTCTGCCAGTTCAGACACCAGCCCCTTCCAGCTACTGCCAGTCCTTGGAGGAAAGCAGTCTTGGTACCGCATCCGGAGAGGTCATTTCCATGTAAAAGAAATATGAGGTCTGCAGGCAGCTCAGGAACATGGAGTTGGGGGAAGCAGAGAAGGCGTGAGTGCTGAGGCGCAAGCATGGCTTTTGTTTGGGTCGAGCAGGATCAGTGCCTCCCTCCTTGCATCGCTCCACCTCCGGAAGGCGGAGAACTGCGATGCAGACCCAGGAGGCCAGCCAGGAGAGATTTCTCACCCCAGGCGCGAGCCTTTGAAGCTCCAGATTCTGCCTTAAAAATTCAAGGGAGTGGCCGGGCTCGGTGGCTCATGCCTGTAATCCCAGCACTTTGGGAGGCCAAGGCAGGTGGATCACGAGGTTGGGAGCTCGAGACCATCCTGGCCAGCATTGGCCTGACAAGGCCAACAACCTTGTCTCCGCTACAAATACAAAAATTACCTGGTTGTGGTGGCACGTGCCTGTAATCCCAGCTACTTAGGAGGCTGGGGCGTGAGAATCGCTTGAACCCGGGAGGCAGAAGTTGCAGTGAGCCAAGATCTTGCCACTGCACTCCAGCCTGGGCAACAGAGCCAGACAGCATCTCAAAAAAAAAAAAAAAAAAAAAGATTCAAGAGAGTTTCGCATTCTCCCGTGCAATACTTCCCTGCTTGTTGTAGTAGAGATGCGTCCTGTGCCTTTTTAGGAACATGTTCTGAAAGATGGCTTGGGCAACTGCGACTTTAGTGCTTTATCCCCCCAGCACTGCCCTGGTACCCGTCCTGGTTAGGCGGCTCAGAGCAGAGAGCACCTGCCTGGTGGGGCCTGTCTCTGACTTTGCCTTGCTGCTCCGCACAGCACTGCCCTCGTACCCATCCTGTTTGGAGGGCTCAGAGCAGAGAGCACCTGCCTGGCGGGGCCTGTCTCTGACTTTGCCTTGCTGCTCCGCACAGCACTGCCCTGGTACCCATCCTGTTTGGAGGGCTCAGAGCAGAGAGCACCTGCCTGGCGGGACCTGTCTCTGACTTTGCCTTGCTGCTCCCTGTTATCAGCACTCTTGTCCCTGTGTCCTCCGGGTGGCCTGCAGGGCAATGGAAGATGAGTACTTAGTAGAAGGTTCTAGGTGGGCACATGAGGGTTCCCTGCCAGCACCAGGGCTTTGTTCACACAGGTGTTGCATGAAGCCATCCAGCCAAGAACCAGGGCTCCGTGCCTCTGAGCCCTCAGGCACTGCATCATCCTGGGCCTCAGCTCCATACCTGCCGCATGTCTGTCTCAGCATCACTGTGCTCAAGGAAGTTCGTCACCAGATGCTCCTGTGTGCACCAGGCCTGCTGCGGCTGCCCTGGGGCCTGGAAAGTGCCCAGGTCCTTTGTCTCGTGTCAGGGGATGGGCTCCAAAGTTAGTGGTTGGAACTAACTTTGCCATCTGCTGGAGGGCTTTGCCCCTGCCATTCCTTGAGCCCACACATACTCCAGGGGTGACTGACACAGTTGGTTTTGCATCAGAATTGGCCATTGCCACCTCTGAGGGGCTGGGAAATGGGTGACCCTGCCCCACAGTGCCTGCACTGCCCCCAGCAGACAATGCTGGGGGAGCAGCTTCCCGCCAGGCCTGGCTTGGGGCTTCTCCAGGGAAGCCCAGGTACACCTCCCAGCCTGTAGGTGAAGGTGCCTGGAATGGAACTCGCTATTCCCGGAGGCACAGAGCTCCCGTCACAGCGGCTGGGTGACAGCAGTAATTCTCGCAGATGTTCAGGCCCTGGGACCCCAGAAGTGAAATGACCCAGGGCGTCAGCAGGAAAGGAGGCCCCACTTTTTCAGGACCTCTCCCTCCAACCAGCTCCATGTCCTTCCCAAAGCTGGGCCCAGCGTGGCCCTCATAGCCAGCTCCGTCTCTCTCTCCTTGGGCCTGCTGTGACTGCAGGCACGGATACACTGGGGAGATGGGATGTAGAAAGCAGTGGGAAGAGGGAGCAACGGCAGGGCAGGGGCCAGTGGGGATGGGGGGGCCACTGGCCCGGCCTTCGGATCATCTCCGACTTGATCAGCACGAACCCCTGACTCTAGAGGGAGGCTGATGGGCCAGGGCACATGTGGGTCCCCCTCACTGCCTCCGCAGCAGTGGACCTACAGCTGTGCTCTTTGACCCCATCTCTTCCTTTCATGGGCACACAGGCGACCCGAGTCTCTGTTTCGTGCACCCTCCTGCCTCTTCTTCTCTGCCCGTCAGTTGGGCCGAGACACATGAGGTGCTGTGATGCATGCTGCATTTGGCCCTGACTTAGGTGTGATGCATTTCCATTTTTAAATCAAGGAGTGTAAAGAACTGGCCTCCAGAAACACGGAAGCACTTTTAGTAGGGATTTGACAATCCGCAGATCGTTGTATATCTCAGAGCCCAGTGTTTTTCTTGAAATTCACACTGGAAACAAATGAGGATACTGGGGGAAATGTGCAGTCCCAGGACATGAGAGATGCGAGCTTATTACGAATCTGTCTTTGGTACCAAGCCACAATATAGAGATTTGTGAAAATCTTTAAAAATCAACTTGACTGGGCCGGGCACGGTGGCTCACACCTGTAATCCCAGCACTTTGGGAGGCCAAGGCAGGCGGATCATGAGGTCAGGAGATCAAGACCATCCTGGCTAATATGGTGAAACCCCATCTCTACTAAAAATACCAAAAAAATTAGCCAGGCGTGATGGCAGGCACCTGTGGTCTCAGCTACTCGGGAGGCTGAGGCAGGAGAATGGCGTGAACCCGGGAGGCGGAGCTTGCAGTGAACTGAGATCACGCCACTGCACTCCAGCCTGGGGGGCAGAGCAAGACTCCATCTCAAAAAATAATAATAAAAAAAAGATCTGGAACGTTTTCATACCCTCAGGAAGTCATCCCTGCCCCAGGCACCCACGGAGGTGAAGGCCTTGCCAACCCCACTTCCTGGGTCCAGCTCTCAGGCGGTTCTCCCTGTGGCCTCCAGACCCGGGCTGTACCAGCTGGTTTCGCAGGTTGCCTGTGCTCATCCTGCCCTCTCCGGTGAGAGCTGAGCCGGTGGTGGTTTTTTCAGAGCCAGCTGGCCTTGCGGGAGCTCAGAAACCTGGGCGGCTGGGCCTATGGGCTCTGGAGTTCTGCCCAGGGTGGCCAGGTCGGCAGCCTTTCCCCCGTGCTGGTTCCTGTAGCAAGGAGGAGGCCGTGTGCTGGGGCCCTTGTGTCAGGAGCCGTCTCTGGAAAGGCTGAATCGAGGAACCAACCTCTGCCGTGTCCGTCGATGTTGTGGGGTTAGTGGCTTTGTCCCAGAGGTTCCAAGTGTGGGTAAGTGGTTTCTGGGTTTGCCAGTTTTCTTAGCCCTTAGGGGAAAGGGGGTGGGAGCCTGCCCTCAGCTGGCTTCGTAAAAACACAGTATCTGTGCTTGAGTTACACGCCCGGCATCCTTTTGCATTTTGAGACCTCAGTGGAGTGTGCGGGCCCTGAGTAGTATGCACCCACTGACAGTGAACCAGATGCTGCCCCCCTGCGGTTCCAGTGTATGTCAGTGCCAGCCACGTGCCCAGGACCCACTGTTCCCAGGGATACAAGGTCCCGCGGCCCATGGTGGCAGCTGCGGCACACAGCTCTGTTTTCCAGAGCTCTCAGTGCAGACAACAGAGGCCTTTCATTCAGTCACCTGGAAAACCCACCATCCACGTTGGAAACCCAGTCTCTCTGGAATGAGAAATTTGGTTGGTTTTCTTTAGCTTTATGTTTTTCTGTTTGTTTGTTTTGTTTATTTTTTGAGACAGAATCTCACTCTATCGCCCACGCTGGAGTGCAGTGGCACAATCTTGGCTCACTGCAACCTCGGCTCACTGCAACCTCTGCCACCCAAGTTCAAGCAATTCTGCTGCCTCAGCCTCCTAAGTAACTGGGATTACAGGTGCCTGCCACTGTGCCCAGCTAATTTTTTTATATTTTTAGTAGAGACAGGGTTTCACCATCTTGGCCAGGCTGGTCTTGAACTCCTGACCTCATGATCCGCCTGCCTTGGCCTCCCAAAGTGCTGGGATTACAGGCATGAGCCACCGCTCCTGGCCCTGGTTGGTTTTAATTAAGAACATTTTCAAACATCCACCTGGCATACCCGTTATCCAGATCTAACGCCCATTAATATTTTGCCACTTTTTTGCTCCAACTAAATTAAACTAAATTCTGGAACATTCTGTCATTTTGCCCCTGTATATTCCACTGTGCATCTGTTAATATAAAATATGGACTTTTTGTACATAACCACAAGGCTCTTCTCACACCTGACAAGATTAACACCTTCATCTGTTCTTTTAGAGGTTTTGTTTCTTTGTGTGTTTTTTGTCATCTGTTTTGTTGTGTTTCGTTTCGTTTCATTTCGTTTTTGAGTCAGAGTCTCACTACGTCACCCAGGCTGGAATGCAATGACACCATCTCAGCTCACTGCAACCTCCGCCACCCGGTTTCAAGCGATTCTTGAACCTCAGCCTCCTCAGTGGCTGGGATGACAGGCGCACCACCACGCCCAGCTAATGGTTGTATTTTTAGTAGAGATGGGGTGTGTTAGTCCATTTTCATGCTGCTGATAAAGACATACCAGAGACTGGGTAATTTATAAAGGAACCAGGTTTAATGGACTCACAGTTGTACATGGCTGGGGAGGCCTCACAATCATGGCAGAAGGCAAAAGTCATGTCTCACATGGTGGCAGGCAAAAGAGAATGAGAGCCAAGCAAAAAGGGAAACCCCTTATAAAACCATCAGGTCTCGTGGGAGTTATTCACTACCACAAGAACAGTATGGGCGAAACTGCTCCCATGACTCAGTTATCTCCCACCGGGTCCCTCCCAGAACACGTGGGAATTTTGGGAGCTACAATTCAAGATGAGATTTGGGGAGGGACACAGCCAAACCATATCATAGTATCATAGTGTTTCACCATGTTGGCCAGGCTGGTCTCAAACTCCTGACCTCAAGCAATCCACCTGCCTGGACCTCCCAAAGTGCTAGGATTACAGGTGTGAGCCACCATGCTTGGCCCCAGCTTTTTGTTGTTGTTGTTGTTGTTGTTGTTGTTGTTGTTTGAGATGGAGTCTTGGACTGTTGCCCAGGCTGGAGTGCAGTGGTGCGATCTTGGCTCACTGCAACCTCTGCTTCTTGGGTTCAGGTGATTCTTCTGCCTCAGCCTCTTGAGTAGCCGGGATTATAGGCACCTGCCATCATGCCTGGCTAATTTTTATATTTTTGTAGAGACAGGGTTTTATCATGTTGGCCAGGCTGGTCTTGAACTACTGACCTCAGGTAATCCACCAGCCTTGGCCTTCCAAAGTGCTGGTATTACAGGCATGAGCCACCACTCCCGGCCTATTTTTAAAGGGTCTGGAGTCAACAGTGCATGGATCCAGAACCGTGGGAACAAAGGGGTGGGCACAAGGGCGGGGTGGGGGGTGTGAGTTTAGAGAGGCTTCTTCCTATAAAGCTGAGCATGAACTACTTGGCACGCCTGACGTTGAACCAGGAGCTGAGAACCACACAAGTTAGGAGTCAGAGCAGAGCTGCTCAGGACGTCAGTGTTGGCCCTGTCCCAGGTCAAGGGGATACCCCGGGAAGTGGCTGGACTGAGCCAAGTATCAGCTAGTAGTGGGTGCTCAAGGCTGGTGTAGAGGGGCACCGCCTCCCTGCCAGCACTGTCCTGACACTTGGACCCCATCAGCTCGTTCCAGCAGAGAACCACCCTGGGGAGGGGCCTAGCTATCTCCACTCCGCAGAGAAGTCTCCAGGAATCTGATTAACCAAGGCTGAGCCAGCGGAGAGACCAGATTCAGCATCTAAATTCCTCCCCTTGTCAGGAAAGGGAAGGTTGTGCAGAAACCTGGACAGTGGACGGCCGCGGGCACTTCCCACCCATGGCAGCAGGAGGGCGGGAGCTCAGAGAGGCTGGGCTCGCCCCATCAGTGGAGTGGGGACTGCCAGATAAAAGACGAGGCCTTTCCTGGGCAGTGAGTGAGTCCTGGGAGCCCAGGGGCTTGCCTCCACACCTTGCACCTGCCCCCAGCAGCTTTCACCTGCGGATTTCACAGCCTTTCCTGATTGTTGTTTGACTTGGTCCTTTCTGTTGGTGATTCCAATATGGTGACTTTCTAATTCGGTCATTATTTCTACTTTTATTAGCTGGCATTCTTCTGTAAAGAAGAACTTTCCTCAACGCTGAGAAGAACTACGCAGTTCCTCCTAAGAAAGGAGGATAAATGCAGCATCTTTTCTCATTTATTTATGGGTTTGTTTATTTATTTATTTTTAGAGACAGAGTCTTGCTATGTTGCCCAGGCTGATCTCAAACTCCTGGGTTCAGGCGATCCTCCCACCTCAGCCTTCCAAAGTGCTGGGATTACAGGCATGAGCCACCACACCCAGCCTTCCATCCTTTCCCTTTTTTTTTTTTTTTTTTTGAGACGGAGTCTCACTCTGTTGGCCAGTCTGGAGTGCAGTGTCGCAATCTTGGCTCACTGCAGGCTCCACCTCCCGGGTTCAAGCGATTCTCCTGCCTCAGCCTCCACAGTAACTGGGATTACAGTTGCCTGCCACCAAGCCTGGTTAATTTTTGTATTTTTAGTAGAGACAGGGTTTCGCCATGTTGGCCAGGCTGGTCCTGAACTCCTGACCTCAGGCAATCCACCCACCTTGGCCTCCCAAAGTGCTGGGATTACAGGCGTGAGCCACCACACCAGGCCCCATCCTTTCCTTTTAACGACCAGTTTCCAACTTAAAGAACAAAGGCTTCTGTTTTCCCCTTCTCGTTGCCCAGCACTTGGCCGACCAGCCTTCCTCCCTCCATTCCTCTCTTCCTTTCTATAGAAACTTCCTTGTTAAATAAAACAAGGGGGGCTGCTCCTCCAGCCCCTGGATTGGATGCACTTTCCTGATTTAAAGGAGTCCTTGGCCACTCGTGACCCCGACTTGAACTGTGGTGTCCCCCAAAGTCTCTTTCTTTCCGCCCAGGAGTGTTCACTTGCTGGGCAGGGAGGAGAAATTGGGGTGTGACCCACTCAGCACAGACCCACGCCCTGGTCATAAAGCCGTACCACTTCCCCTGCAAATCCAGCCGTTCACTGCCCCGGCCACCGGGCTGCTTTGAAGGGGGATGAGGCATGGGGGCTGCTGAACCCACAACTGTCATTGGCAGCCACTGGCTGGGGTTGAGAGAAGTCAGACTGGCTGGGGCCGTTGACCCTCGGAAGGACCACTGTCATAAGATATGAGACCAGTCAGGGGCAGCTCAGATGGGGAGAGAGGCTGGCCAGGGCTTCCTTCAGCTGGGGCTGAGCAGTGAAGGGCCTGGTTCCCCATCCTGCCCGCCCTCCTGGGCCTGGGTCTTCTCAGCAGATGGGGGCGACTGCAATGCCTCTTGGGAGGGCGATCGTGAGAGGCAGAGGCCTCTGAGTGCTGGCTGAGGGGTGTCCACCCGTGGGACATGCTCCATGCTCTTCTGTCTCGCCTGCCTCACAAGCTGAGCATGAGGAAGACCAGGCTGTGAGGTGACGCGTGCCCCCCACCCTTCCCCACAGGTGTGAATGACAGAGGTGGTGCCATCCAGCGCGCTCAGCGAGGTCAGCCTGCGCCTCCTCTGCCACGATGACATAGACACTGTGAAGCACCTGTGTGGCGACTGGTTCCCCATCGAGTAAGTGGAGTGGATTGCAGGGTTGGGGAGAGCCCATGAGCCTCAGGTGCAGAAGCTGGGCAGTGGGGGTGGGGGCCTCTCGGGCCCTTAGGACCATGCTGCAAAGGTGGGAATGGCCTGGAGGGGCCACAGGGGTCCCAGGTTACCCAGCTCATCTAGGGACCCCTGCTGCTGGGCTCTTTCCACCTCTCAGGGTGTGCAGAGTTCCCCAGAAGGGCTCTGTGAGAAATTTCAGTTACAGAGCTATCGGGTATGGTGCTATTTATAATTCAGAAAATTTAGAAGCCACTCAAGTATCTTAACAGCAAGGAGTTGGTTACATGCATTAGAGTAATTAGAGTATGTGCATATAAAAGTGCAATATTATTCAGCCGGGAAAAAAAAAACCTGTCAGAGAGTTATATTTTTTGATAGAGAAATCTTTTTTACAAGATATTAAAGGAGCCTGTAATCCCAGCACTTTGGGAGGCCAAGGAGGGCAGATCACCTGAGGTCAGGAGTTCAAGACCAGCCTGACCAACATGGAGAAACCCCGTCTCTATTAAAAATACAAAATTAGCCGGGTGTGGTGGTGCGTGCCTGTAATCCCAGCTACTTGGGAGACTGAGGCAGGAGAATCGCTTGAACCCAGGAGGCGGAGGTTGCGGTGAGCCGAGATTGCGCCATTGCACTCCAGCCTGGGCAACAAGAGCAATATTCCGTTTCAAAAAAAAAAAAAGATATTAAAGGAAAAAAGGCAGTCTAGAAAACAGTATGTACCGTGATCCTATTTTTATTTGAAAACATGTACAAGGTAAAATTTTATAATGATAAGTTTGAACTGAGCGGGGGTGAAAAAAATTTTATAAGGGGGTATGTACCATTTAACAGTGTTTCAGTATTTGAGGTGGGTAGATTAATATTAGGCCCTATGATTATTTCTTCTTGTCTGTCTTGCCTACAATATATGCACATACAGCTTTTTTGATGAAAAAAGTTGACACAAACTTTGAAAATGGAAAATGGAAAATAAGCAAGATCTTGCCAGCCACCAGCATTTCCCTGAGTGTTCACCTCAGACTGACTGAACCTCATGCTCTTGGCAGGGCGGTGGCAGGGACCCCTGTGCATCTCTGTGGAAGTGGGAACTGTCACAGTCCAGGTGATGTGGGCTGGCGGTGGCAACATGAGTTAAAAAATTGTTCTTGGCTGGGTGCAGTGGCTCATGCATGTAATCCCAGCACTTTGGGAGGCCGAGGCAGGCCTGAGGTCAGGAGTTCGAGACCAGCCTGGCCAACATGGTGAAACCTCATCTCTATTAAAAATACAAAAATTGGGCCGGGCGCAGTGGCTCACGCCTGTAATGCCAGCACTTTGGGAGGCAGAGGCGGGTGGATCACAAAGTCAGGAGTTCAAGACTAGCCTGTCCAAGGTGGTGAAACCCTGTCTCTACTAAAAATACAAAAAAATTATCTGGGCATGGTGCAGGCACCTGTAATCCCAGCTACTCGGGAGGCTGAGGCAGGAGAATCGCTTGAACCCAGGTGGCAGAAGTTGCAGTGAGCCAAGATTGTGGTACTGCACCCCAACCTGAGCGACAGTGAGACTCTGTCTCAAAATAATAATAATAATAATAATAAATTGGCCTGGTGGCACGCACCTGTAACCCCAGCTACTCGGGAGGCTGAGGTAGGAGAATCACTTGAACCCGCCAGTCAGAGGTTGCAGTGAGCTGAGATCACAACACTGAACTCCAGCCTGGGTGACAGAGTGAGACTCCATCTCAAAATAAAAATAAAAACGTGTTCTTCAGCCCAGCAGTTTAACTGCTGGAAACTAATCTAGAGAAATAAAAGCTGCAGTGAGTGCATAGATCAGACTCTGCCCAGGGTTGCCTGAGAGCCAGTGGAGCCACGCTGGACTGTGGGCCTTGGCCATGTGAGCCACCCAGCCTGCCTGTCTCTCCTGCAGTTCTCGTGGGCCTAAGGTCTCAGGTTCCCAAGACTGTGACATGAACCGGGCTGTGAGGCAGCAAAACTAAACCTACACACCCGTGAAACTCCACGTGCCTCTGTCCTCCTGACCTTGTCTCTCTGGGGCTGGGGCTGGATTCGCCTGTTAATGACCATGTCCTGGGCCTTTATGCCCACTGCTTTTTTGCCTGCTCCACTCAGAGGGGTCTTGGCCTCATTGTTGGTGAGCAGCCATTAGCAGCCTCAGCCTCACATTCCCCTTAAGGGCGGGTTCCTCCCTGTCAGGGAAGGCATTGTAAACTCAAACGTCTGTCAGCTGTGAACCCGGCTCTTCCTGGAATCACTCCACTCCCCTAGTCTTCAGTGTCCAGAAGTCTTACAGATTCTTGTAGGCACTCCTCCAGTGTCCAAGGGTGAGAAGAGCCCTAAAATCTTCACTCACCTGGTGGAGGAACAGGGCCCTGCTGCTGACTCTCCATGAGTTGCTTCCATGGAGACAATTTCATGTCGGATAAAATTATTTTTCCCGGGCCCGGCGCGGTGGCTCACACCTGTAATCCCAGTACTTTGGGAGGCCAAGACGGGCAGATCACATGAGGTCAGGAGTTTGAGACCAGCCTGACCAACATGGAGAAACCCCATCTCTACTTAAAAAAAAAAATACAAAATTAGCCGGGCGTGGTGGCACATACCTGTAATCCCAGCTACTCGGGAGACCGAACGAAGCAGGAGAATCGATTGAACCCAGGAGGCAACGGTTGCAGTGAGCCGAGATCACGCCATTGCACTCCAGCCTGGGCAACAAGAGCAAAGCTCCGTCTCAAAAGAAAAAAATTCCCATCAGAGATCCTCAGTCCTGTCTAGACAGATCACTGCTTTAAGAAGGTGGCTGTGACAGTTAGGTAGAGACTAAGTGATGGGCAAACTCCTCGGCAGCCTTAGAGCAGCAGGCAGAAGTGGCCCAGAGCTCCCTGTGGGTCTGATGTCTAGAGCACGACCACAGTTGGACTTGACCTGTGGCAGGTTCACCTGAGTATGTTCTGTTTCTCAGGTACCCAGACTCATGGTATCGTGATATCACATCCAACAAGAAGTTCTTTTCCCTTGCTGCAACCTACAGAGGTGCCATTGTGGGAATGATAGTAGCTGAAATTAAGAACAGGACCAAAATACATAAAGAGGTACGTACGTGTGTGCAGTGAGAACTTGGCAGTCACTGTCACTGGATGGGCCAAGGGGGCTTGCGATGGAATCATGCTGCCTGCTCCACAGCCATCGTCCAAGGAGCCTGTGACCCAAAGAATCCAAGTGGCCAACGACACTCGTCCCTGGCTGGTGCTTTTGTGTGTGTGTGTGTGATTTCGTGGTGCGTGGGCCTCCAGTCATGCCCAGCAGCAGGCTTCATAACCACTGTCGTTCTGAAGCAGGCATGAGCGCAGATGATGTATCAAGAATCTGCAGTTACAACGTGCTATGAAGATACCCCTGGTTTGTGTTGGCGGCAGTGTCATAGAAACTGCTAAGATTGCTTCAGCTTGTTGAAGGAAATGCTAGTTACAGTTAGAGGTCAGGGAAAGTACAGAGATAATTTTTTTTCCTCTAACTTCACAGAGCCCTTTAAGATCTAAGAACCCTTTGGGCATCCGTGGACCCAACTCAGTCTCACTTCAGGCTGGCAAACCCCAGTCTGAATGTAAACAGTAAGACCATGGCCACATTGTTCCAAATGGTTGACTTTAGTCAAGATTCTGTGTGATGATGTTGGTCATCCCAGCATCTGAGGTAATGTTTACCACCCGAGGATTTAGCCAAGGAGGGAAAAACCCACCACCAACTGGCAGATGGTTCAATTTGTTTGGCTTGAGGTTATTTCTTTAAAAGTTAGAGAAGGGGCCGGGCGCAGTGGCTCATGCCTGTAATCTCAGCACTTTGGGAGGCCGAGGTGGGCGGATCATCTGAGGTCAGGAGTTCGAGACCAGCCTGGCCAACATGGTGAAACTGCGTCTCTACTAAAAATACAAAAATTAGCCGGGCGTGGTGGCAGGCGCCTGTAATACCAGCTATTTGGGAGGCTGAGGCAGGAGAATCGCTTGAACCCAGGAGGCAGAGGTTGCAGTGAGCCGAGATCGCGCCATTGCACTCCAGCCCGAGGGACAAAAGCAAGACTTCGTCTAAAAAAAAAAAAAGAAGAAGAAGAAAAGTTAGAGAAGGGCTGGGCACAGTGGCTCACACCTATAACCCCGGCATTTTGGGAGGCCCAGGTGGGCAGATCACGAGGTCAGGAGTTCGAGACCAGCCTGGCCAACATGGTGAAACCTTGTCTCTACTAAAAGTAAAAATAAAAATAAATTAGCCAGGCATGATGGCGCATGCCTTTAATCCCAGCTACTCAGGAGGCTGAGGCACAAGAATCACTTGAACCCAGGAGGCAGTGGAGGTTGCAGTGAGCGGAGATTGCACTATTGCACTCCAGCCTGGGTGACAGAGTGAGACTCTGTCTCTAAATAAGTAAATAAAAGTGCAAGAAGGCATGTCTCTCCCTTTGAGGACCCGAATCCACTGGCATCTACCCTGTTTTGCCTGTGGTCATACTCTCTCTGGCACAGCTTTTTTCTCCTGAGTCACTTTTTCTGTCCTAGCTTCCTCCTGAGCTTTTTTCTTTGATTTTTAAGAGCTAAGATGTAGCAGAAAGCAAGTGTCAACATTCTTTTCTCTCCTTTTTTTTTTATTGAAACGGAGTCTCACTGTCACCCAGGGTGGAGTGCAGTGATGCGATCCTGATCCCAGCTCACTGCAACCTCCGCCTCTCAAGTAGGTAGGATTTTAGACGTGCGCCCCCACACCCAGCTAATTTTTGTATTTTTAGTGGAGATGGGGTTTCACCATGTTGGCCATGCTGATCTGGAACCCCTGGCCTCAAGTGATCTGCCTGCCTCGCGGGAGTGCTAGGATTACAGGTGTGAGCCACCGTGCCCAGCCTGATCTCTCTTCTTAATGGGACACATGGTCCCCCCCTTCCCCCCATGACTCATTCCCCTGAACCCCATCCCCCTCCGGGTGGCTTTCCTGAGTGCCCCCTGGTGACTGTGTGCCTGCCCCCAGGTGGCGGCTGGGTCTCTTCCTCCTCTTGAATGTGTTTGTGTTCCCTCGAGGCCGACATGGGGACCCTTTGGCTCGTGTTCCCGGCTCTCAGTAGAGGGCCCTCTGGCCTGCACGCTGGCACTCATTCCTCTCGCCCCTTCCTCTCAGGCTTACTGAGTTCAAGGTCAGGGCAAAGTAGACCCTGTTAAGAGATGTCAGCTGGGGAACAGACACCCTTCCTGCAGGCCTGGAGTAACAAGAGTGATAAGGACGCCTTCCTCCCTGGACTGACATGTCCGGGTGAACTGTGGCTTGAAGAGGGCTGGGAGAGCAGGGAGCCTGGACAGGCTGACCCCAGCCCAGCACGTGGGAGCAGAAAGGCCTTCTTGTTCTTTACGAGTTGGAAGATGGTAAGAGCCTCATGCTGATCGGATTCATGACTCCTACCCGGAATTCCATCTCTAGAACCAAGAGATGGTGGGTGGCTTTACGCAGGTGTGGCGGCGTCCTCTGCCTGTGGGGGCAGCAGAAGGGGTTGGACGGCCGCCCAAGTCTCCCTCCTCCAAGATCACCTGGGGCAGCGTGCGATTCTTTAACTGAACCTCTAAAACTTTGCATTTGTCCACTGTCCTGCATCCAGGCCTACCAGGTGACATGCGTGCATTCCCATGAGGCCTGCGTGGTGCTGTGTAGTTGTTGCCTTCATGCCATCACTTTACCTTGTGCTGGCATCAGAGCCTCATTCCCATCCTTGGCTAGGCCTCCCACACACCCCTAAGAGAAGCTCCTTTTGTGTGTGTTCTTCTTTCAGCCGGTTTTCACCAGAAGGGCGTGAACGCTCTCATTTCCTTGGGGAGTGGGGGCCCCTCTCCAGTACCTCTTGATTCTGCCCCTCCCAGTCGGTGTCCCTCTGGCTGTCGTGGGGAGTCGGTGCGGAGCCCGCCTGGGCCGGGCTGTGCAACGAGCCGTGCACCAGAAGTGTGAGCCTGACTTTCTCTCTGACTCTTCCTCTAGGATGGAGATATTCTAGCATCCAACTTCTCTGTTGACACACAAGTCGCGTACATCCTGAGTCTGGGCGTCGTGAAAGAGTTCAGGAAGCACGGCATAGGTAAGGGGAACTGGGCCCGCGGCTTGGCGCCCACCTCACCCCCTTGCCCCACCCTACCCCCATCCCATCTGCACCCAGTCTCTTCCGTGGCCCCAACAACTCTGGCTCGTGAACATCCCTCAGTCTCATCTTCCATCCTCATTCCCGTCTTGGGCCAGACCTTCATCATCCCTCCCCTGCCAGCACACCCACCACCTTCAGCCATCCTCTTTCCACATGCCCCCAGGCCTTTCTGCTGCAGCCTGGCTCAGCCCCCAGGATGGAGCTGAGGAAACCGGCACCTCTCACTTCTGCTGCCGCCACACGCACAACTCGTGTATTCACTGCTCACGATTCAGAGTAGAAAGCATGAACACGCAGGAGGAAGCAGCACTCACCGTTTCTCCGATGTCCCACCCCGCTCGGCCACACGGCCAGTGAGCAGCAGAGTCTTAATTAATTTTAAACCCAGGCCCATCTAGTCCATGTTTTCCTGGGCTCACATTTACCCTGTTTGTTGTCTGAAAGGGAGTCTCCATGCGGGCCCAGCCCATGGGAGGGCGCTACCAGGCCACCTCTGCAGTCCCTCCTAGCAGTCTGTAGCTACCAGGCTCCATCTGGCCATGAGACTTTAGGGACTTTGACAGTGGTGGTGAAGAAAGGCTGGTCTCTGATACGGTGGGCCGAGACATCTCTGAAAGACTCGTCAAAGCCCCCATCCTAGCCCAGTCATCCTTCCTTCCTAACTGCTCTGCCTGCATTACCTTTACCTCTTCTCCCCAAGGTTCCCTCTTACTTGAAAGTTTAAAGGATCACATATCAACCACCGCCCAGGACCACTGCAAAGCCATTTACCTGCATGTCCTCACCACCAACAACACAGCAATAAACTTCTATGAAAACAGAGACTTCAAGCAGCACCACTATCTCCCCTATTACTACTCCATCCGAGGGGTCCTCAAAGATGGCTTCACCTATGTCCTCTACATCAACGGCGGCCACCCTCCCTGGACGATTTTATATCCTTAACTTCTAGGGGAGAGGGACTGTGGCTTCCTGTCCATAAGGTGGCAGAGCCAGTGAGCAAGTTGGAGCTGTGGTTCCCCCTCAGATGATGTTCAGGTGGCCAAGCTTATGGACGCTTCTCTCCCTCACCTGATCGTGTTGTGGGTAAACCTGACGCACATTTGGGTAAATCGAGTTGCACATATTACCATGTTGCCCAGGCTGGTCTCGAACTCCTAAGCTCAAATGATCCGCCTGCCGCAGCCTCCCAAATTGCTGGGATTATAGGTATGATCCCCGCACCCAGCTGGAGAGCCTCCTGCTCCATTTGCACTGGGGATCAGCAGTGCACAAAACAGACAGGATCCCCTGTCCTCCCAGAGCCTGTGCTAGCAGAGGGGAAACAAGTGCGGAGAGAAGAGATTTTTACTTTTTTTGAATACTTGGGTTCAAACCTTCCTTATAGGATGCATGACCCAACGATGTGCCCTTCCCTGCTTCCTCCTCCTCAACTCTCACTGGCCCCTGACAGGTCAGAGGGAAGCCAGGAAACTTTATAATAGTCACAGAATGTGGCCCAAAAAATGCTGCACGTGTGTGTGTGTGTTTTCAAATTCATGAGTCTAAGATTTATTCATTATATAGAATAATAAGCAGGAAAGAGAGGGGTGACCCCACACTCCACAGGCCTTCTAGCTTATGTGAAGACGGGCATCCAGGGGGTCAGCACTGTTGACCCCCTCCTTGTCATAAGGACAGGGCTCTGTCCTTCTTGCTGCCCCAAAGGTTGAGAATCTAGGGAGAACCAGAAGCACCTGCTCTTCTGCCAGGCCCCTTCCCCACCCCCCGTACATCCCTGGGTGTGCTGTCCACATGCCTGCAGCCTCACTCAGAAGGCCCTTCTGTCCCCAGACCCCACCCTCTGTTATTTTGCACAGCAGAGGCCACTTCGTCTCATGAGCCTTTCCAGCTCTGCAGAGGCTTAGCGGGCTCTCAGCCTCCCAAGCCTGGCTTGCCATCTGCACACAGTCCCACAGGCCACTGCGCGGGTCCCTGATGACTGTGCCCTGGTGAGCGTGGTCAGGGCAAGTCGGAATCTTCCTTAACAGAGCCCCACGGACTACATCCAGCACCTGGGCTCTGCACTAGCCAGCCTGAGCCCCTGCTCCATTCCACACAGAGTCTACCGCCAGGCCCACAGCCTGCTCTGCAGCTTCCTGCCATGGTCGGGCATCTCCTCCAAGAGTGGCATCGAGTACAGCCGGACCATGTGATGTCGGCTGGGCAGCCGCCACCAGGCCCCACCCTTTGGCCCCCCGCAGAGCCCGCCTTCCTGTCCATCTGACCCCTTCTATTTTCTGCAAGGAGCTGCCAGCCATCTAACTGGGCTCGTCGGCCTGCCCCAGCCGCAGGCCCGGTGCTACACGGGCTCGGGAACAGAACATCGTGGGCACACGCAGAGCATGCCCATCCGTGGCAGGTACGCCACAGCAGACAGGAGGATATGGGAGCTTGGTGCCTCCAGCCACAAAAGCAGAAGGCCCTGGATGGGCACAGAGAACGGCAGAGCTGGAAGGGGCCATGGGGACTGCAGAGTCCACCACCTTGCGCACCAGCACAGCCCAGAGGTTTGGTGACTTGTGCCAAGCTAACACAGCAGGCTCCACGGCCACTGGGCTGTGCACCCGACTTTGGATCCATCAGTGCCTTTATTTGTGTGGGGACCGAGAGGCGCCTAGTGGCTGCAGGCAGACACCATGGCCTGGAGAAGGGCTCATGCTCCTGGAGCACCCAGGCCCAGCTGTGTGGCCCATAGGCGGGGTGTGGGGTGGGCAGAGTGTATCCGCCGGGCCTTCACCCTGCCCTGCTCTTCTCTTTCCCACAGGCTCTTCAGCTCCCCTTCCTGCTTCTGGAAACCTCTGCCTGCTGCCCTGGCCCTGCCCCCCTGCGCATGCACCGTCCCCAGGGCTGACCCAGCGTGGTTGCATTCACTGGGAGGGGGCTGCCCTCACTGGGCCTCTCCCACTCCACTGCCTGTTCTTGCAGCTCCTTCCTGGAAAGCTGGAGGGGACTTTGTCCTGCAAGGGAGGAACGCAAGTATTATGGACACACTTGACCGTAAAGGCACGGAAGCCTCGGAACAAGGGGGCGCAATAAAGGGAATGGCCCGTCCCCCTCCAGAACCAGCCCAAAGAAGCCTGGGGCGTGAGGAGTGGCCTCCGCTCCTCCATGAGGGGCTGATGAGGGGTGGGCAGCCTGGGGGAGGTTTTCCTCGCAAGCACAGAGCTCTGAGGCTCAGCCCCCCGGCACAGGCGGTCACGCATCGGGACGGTTCCTACTCCTCAGCACCTTCCGTGCAGTTACCAGTGCCCTGGGAGGTCACACTGCCCGTCGGACCTTGGCATGCTCCATTCAGCTGACCTGCTGAGGACAGGCATCGCCGAGACTCCTTGGGTCCTCCCCGCCCTCCCTCATGCTGCCACAAGCTGCTGCTCCGAGGTCTGGCCACATGCAGACTGGAGGAAGCTGAGCTCGACATTAGGCCTCAAGGCTGCCATGTGTCTCGTAGGGCCTGGCCTTGTGGGCAGGGGGCAGTCCTGTGCCTTGTGGGCCCTCAGCCTCTGAGGGCAGAGACGCTGTGAGTGCCGCAGGTGCATCACACAGTTCTAGCATCCTCTCCACCCTGCATTCCAAATGCTGCTTGCTGCCTGCCCTGCCCTCCGATGCAGGGGTGGGGTGGGGGGCGGAGTCCCACCCAGCATAGCTGCAGTGTCACAAAGCCATGGCAGAGGGTCCTAGCAGCGCCACCCTGCCCCAGCCTGAGGAGGAGGGAGAGGGAGGAACAACCCTGGGCAGATGGGGCCTCAGGGACCTGTGTCATTCCTCCTCCAGAGCTGCCCAGCCGCGGGCTTTCAGGGTGCTGGGGCAGCCCCAGGTCCCCTGTTGACCTCAGTTGGGGCCAGGGGCCCTCAGAATGAAGGCAGGCACCAGGCAGGAGCAGCATCCCCCTCCTTGACGGTGCTGGCAGGAGGGCCGCGCCATGCTGACTGCCTGAACCTCTGCTGACCTGATGGTGCTGGCGGGAGGGCCGCACCATGCTGACTGCCTGAATCTCTGCTGAGGCTGCCTGCCTGCCAGGCGCAGCTCAGCGCCCTCTCCACTGCGAATCAGTGGCGATCATGTGATTTCTATTTCTGCCCCACAGGGTAAGGGACGAGTCTTCTGGAAGGCTCTGCCATGGACATTTGTCCTCGGGCTCAGAGGCCCCACCCTGCCCCGCGCCTGCCCCTAATCACTGCAGTGTCCAGCCCCGTGTTGAACAGATTGTAGCGTTCTGTCTCATTATGAGCAAATAAATAGACTTTCATTGGAGTTCGTCATATCCTGTTTCCCGCACCCGCCTGGCTGCACCTCGGGCCTCATCCTGAAGCTGAAGTTGGCCTCGAGCTGCTTGTCACTGGCAAGGCCCCAGGATGGCTTCCAGATAAAGGGGCCAGTGGTTTTGTGTGATTAACCCTGCCAGGGAATGAGAACCTTTGGCCGGGCACGGTGGCTCATGCCTGTAATTCCAGCACTTTGGGAGGCCGAAGTGGGCGGATCACGAGGTCAGATCGAGACCAGCCTGGCCAACATGGTGAAACCTCGTCTCTACTAAAATACAAAAATTAACCGGGCGTGGTGGTGTGCACCTGTAGACCCAGCTACTCGGGAGCCTGAGGCAGGAGAATCGCTTGAACCCAGGAGGCGGAGGTTGCAGTGAGCTGAGATGGCGCCATTGCACTCCAGCCTGGTGACAGAGCGAGACTCCAGAAAAAGAATGTGAAACTGGGAAAGAGGTTCTAGAGTTGAGAAGCACATTAGGTCCTTTTTTCACTGGAAGGTCCCCAGCAGCTGCCCTGTCTGGGCATCTCCCTGGCTGTAGGCCTTGAGCTGGGGCCCAGTCCAGGCAGGCGGCTCCAAGGGTGATTTGGTGCACCCCACTGTGGAGCCTGAGGTGTGTGCCCGCCCAGCACAGACCTGGTGCTTCCGTCAGCCTCTCATGGAAACTTCTGGCCACTCTCAAGGGATGATGTTGTTCCTCTTAGAGATGAGGAGAACTGGCTCGGGGGCTGGGAGTTACCAAGGAGCCACACAGTTTGTGAGTGTTGGGCCCAGGCCACTCTGAAGCCTGCGTGGCTGCTCTGTTACACCATTCCTGTGCCTTTGACCTCAGCCAGTGGCCGGGAGACATGCAACTTGCCGAGGGTCCTCCCAGGAGAGGGTCTGAAGCATCTGCAAGATGGAGTAGGGGTGGACGCTGGTGCCCTGGGAGGCCAGGCAGCTGGGCGCGGTGGACACATGTCCAAAGCCATGGGGTGAGTGAAACCAGATTAACCCGCTGAGCTTCCCCACGGGAGCGTCTGCTGGGGAGACACAGTCTCAGTTACTCCAGCAAGGACAGTTGCACCTTTGCTAATGAGTCAGCTTGCGGTTAAGAGGGTAACTCTTGGGGGCCCTTGGTCAATCGTGTGACCAATTAGTAACTTGCCCAGGTGGGGCTGCGGCTCCTCAGGCCCTGCTTCAGTGAGGCCAGGCAGGACTGCCACTGCTCCAGGCCTCTCACCATAGCCCCACCGGACCGCAGAGCTGGGACACAAACGCTCGTGCTCCACTGGGGGGCAGAAAGGGACCCAGGGAGAGGTAGGACACACACAGGATGCACCCGGACATAGCACAGAGGCCAGCCCTGAACGGAGCGGGCTCTGCCCCAGGCCTGCTCAGGGGTGGAGCCCGAGGCAGCCTTGGGTCTCCCCGCTCCCTGCACACACCACCCAAGGATCTCCTATAGGGTAGGGGTCCTTCATACTTTCAGGACAGAGACAGACTCCTAGTCTTCCATTCCTAGCCCACCGGCGTTGGGGGACTCACGGGGTAAGGGGCGTGCGCAGGGATGGTCAGTGTGTATTTTCTTTCTTTTTTTTTTTTTTTGAGATGGAATCTCACTCTGTTGCCCAGGCTGGAGTGCAGTGGTGTGATCTCGGCTCACTGCCAGCTCGGCCTCCCAGGTTCCCGCCATTCCGCTGTCTCAGCCTCCCGAGTAGCTGGGACTACAGGCGCCTGCCACCATGCCTGGCTATTTTTTTGTATTTTTAGTAGAGACGGGGTTTCACCATGTTAGCCAGGATGGTCTCGATCTCCTGACCTCGTGATCTGCCCGCCTCGGACTCCCAAGGTGCCGGGATTACAGGCGTGAGCCACCGCGTCCGGCCAAGGTCAGTGTGTATTTTCATGAGCGTCCGCTTGCTCAGGCCAAGTGCTGCTTTCTCCGCATCGACTCCCACCCCAGCGTGCCACGACTGTGGCTTTTTTGCCTCTCAGTCTGTTGGAGTGCTTCTCAAAAAGGCTTTGGGAGGTTTTGCGGGAGGGACTGTCTAGAGGCCAATTTAGGGCCAGTTTTCTTTGGGGCCAGCATGTGGCTGCAGCAGGTGTCCTTCTCAGGGGTAAGATCCTGGCTACAGCTGTCTGTGGCTGAGTTACAGACTGTCTTTTTTTTTTTTTTTTTTTGAGACGGAGTCTTGCTCTGTCGCCCAAGCTGGAGTGCAGTGGCGTGATCTCGGCTCACTGCAAGCTCCGCCTCCCGGGTTCACACCATTCTCCCGCCTCAGTCTCTGGAGTAGCTGGGACTACAGGTGCCCACCACCATGCCTGGCTAATTTTTTTTTGTATTTTTAGTAGAGATGGGGTTTCACCGTGTTAGCCAGGATGGTCTCGATCTCCTGACCTCGTGATCTGCCGACCTCGGCCTCCCAAAGTGCTGGGATTACAGGCATGAGCCACCGTGCCTGCCGGAGTTAACAGACTATCTTAAAGCTTCACAGCCTAAGCAGGGGCCATTCTGTTTGCTTCCAATTCCAGCTGGGACAGGAGTCAACAGGGACTCCATGTGGTATTAGCCAGGCAGGCTGGCAGGGCTGGAGGACCTGTGTGAAAGATGGCCCTACCCACAGGGCTGCCCACAGTGAGCTCAGCAGTGGCCATGGGCTTGGCTCCTTCCTTCCATGGCTTCCTCAGGCTAGGCTGGTTTTGCACCATACCACAGTCCCATGGTAGACTCCTTACGGGGCCACTGACCTCCTGGGAAGCTGCCAGGCTTCCTTACTGCCCAGAAGTGACACCCCACCACTTCTGCCACATTCTACTGGTAAAGCAGGATCTGGAGCCTGTCCCAATTCAAGGGGAGGGGGCTACACAGGGGCCAGAACACCAAGACACGTGGCTCATCCGGGGTAGCAGAAGGGCCACTGACCATGGCCTGGGACCCCCACCCACCCACCCAAAATCTGGAGCCTGGGGCAACCTGTGCTCCTCTCTGAGCCTCCACTCTTTGTTCAGAAGTGAGTGGAGTCCAGGTGCGGTGGCTGACGCCTGTAATCCCAGTACTTTAGGAGGCCAAGGTGGGAGGATCTCTTAAGCTCAGGGGTTCAAGACCAGCCTGGGCAACATAGTGAGACCCTCATCTCTTAAAGAAATAGAAAATCGGCCAGGCGCGGTGGCTCACACTGGTAATCCCAACACTTTGGGAGGCTGAGGAGGGCGGATCACGAGGTCAGGAGATCGAGACCATTCTGCCTAACACGGTGAAACCCCATCTCTATTAAAAATACAAAAAATTAGCCGGGCGTGGTGGCAGGCGCCTGTAGTCCCAGCTACTCAGGAGGCTGAGGCAGGACAATGGTGTGAACCCAGGAGGCGGAGGTTGCGGTGAGCCGAGATCACGCCACTGCACTCCTGCCTGGGCGACAGAGCAACACTCCGTCTCAAAAAAAAAAAAAAAAAAAAATTAGCTGGGCATGGTGGCCCACGCCTGTAGTCTCTGCTACTCAGGAGGCTGAGATGGGAGGGTCACTTGGCTCAGGAGCTCAAGGCTGCAGTGAGCTATGATTGTTAAACATAGGGCACAGCGTGGAGCCTCACCTATAATCCCAGCACTTTAGGAGGTGGAGGCAGGAGCATTGCTTGAGGCTGGGAGTTGGAGACCAGGGGCAACAAAGCAAGACCCTTTCTCTACCAAAAAAAAGTTTGTAATTAGCTGGACATGGTGGCAACTGCCTTTGGTTCTAGCTACTCAGGAGGCTGAGGCAGGAAGATCACTTGAGGCCAGGAGTTCAAGGCTGCAGTGAGTTAAGATCATGCTACTGCACTCCAGCCTGGGAGATAGTGAGACACTGTCTCAAAAAAAAAAAAAAAAAAAGGGAAAAAAAGAGTGGATTAGGCCCCTAACGGTCTCCAAGCTCCAAGGACTTTGTATTGCTGGCCTCTGTGCGGCCTCAGTTATGCCCAGCGTCCGCAGCTGGTGGCTGGTGCAGGCGTCCCTCCGTGTTTCCTCAGCAGCCTCCCTAATGTCAGTCTTTAAGTGGTCTCTTGGATCCACCTGGCCTCTGCGTCTCTGGGGAGTGAGTGTTGTGGGAGAGAGAGAAGGCAGCTGCCCCTCCGCCACCCCATGTGACTCATCAGTGGACCTCAGGCCAGCTGCATCCCACCCACACCTGCCCCATCACAGCTGCTCTTGGGAGCAGCATGTAAACACCTGCTCTCTCAGAGCTCCCCCTCCTGGGGACCGCTATAGCCTTGGGTGTCCACCACCCCGGGCCATGCCTGCATGCTTAGAACAACCCATAACACCACCCAAGGACTGAAGCCTCCAGGACCTGCTGTCCCAGGGACACAAGAACTGTCCAGGGTGGGTACAGGGGAAGGGAAGGAGCCTGGCTGTCCTGGGCACTTCACATGCGACCTGGCAGGAGCCCAAAGCAGGGGTGGCGCTGAGCCCTAGCCTGACCCGGGCTGCACAGGCTGGAGTGACCAGACGGGAAGGTCACTGAGGCAAACCCAGGTGCTCCCATCTTCTCCCCATAGGATGGAGACCTGGTGGAATAGAACAAGTGTATTAGTCCGTCTTGACACTGCTTCCTGAGACTGGGTTATTTATAAACAAAAGAGGTTTAATTGACTCAGCGTTCCAAGTGTCTGGGAGGCCTCAGGAAACTTACCATCACCATGGAAGGCAAAGGGGAAGCAGGCACCTTCTTGGCAAGGCGGCAGGACAGAGAGAGAGAGAGGCGGTGGTGGGGAGGAAGGGTGGAACTGCCAAATACATTATTTTTTTCTTTTTTTGAGACAAGAGTCTCACTGTCACCCAGGCTGGAGTGCAGTGGCACAATCTCGGCTCACTGCAAGCTCTGCCTCCCGGGTTCATGCCATTCTCCTGCCTCAGCCTCCTGAGTAGCTGGGACTACAGGCGCTTGCCACCATGCCCGGCTAATTTTTGTATTTTTAGTACAGACAGTGTTTCACCACGTTAGCCAGGATGGTCTTGATCTCCTGACCTCGTGATCCGCCCGCCTCAGCCTCCCAAAGTGTTGGCATTACAGGCGTGAGCCACTGCGCCTGGCCCACCGCCAAACACTTTTAAACCATCAGATCTTGTGTTAACTCACTATCATGAGAGCAGCATGGCGGAACCCCCCCCACCCCCCACCCCATGATTCCAATCACCTCCCATGAGATCCCTCCCTCAACACATGGGGATTACAATTGGAGATGAAATTTGGGTGGGGACACAGCCTAACTGTATCAGCAGGCTTCTCATCCACAATAACAGTGCTCCCCAGGGACACCGGACAATGTCTGGAGACACTTGCTGTCACAGCTTAGAGGAGGGTGCTACAGATACCAAGTGGGTGGTGGCCAGAGATGCTGCTTCACATCCTACATGCACAGGACAGCCTCCATCCCAAAGAAAGATCCCATCCCAAACATCAACAGAGTCGAGTGGAGACACCCCGTCACAGAGGAAGCCCACACCTGGGTGCCCAGAGTCTGGTCTGGCTGGGAGGAGAAGGGCTGTGCTCATCCTGCCCAGAGGGACCTGGGAGCTGGGGTCCCGCGGAGCAGTGACCTCACCTGGTAGGGGGCAGGTGGGGCCCAGGTCCACATCCCTGCCTCTGCTGCTGTCCTCCCTGGTGCCCTCCCTGACCCCGCCCTGCCTTCATCCACTGTGCCCTCCGCCCACAATGCCATGGCCTGCATTTAGGATCCTCCTGAGGCAGGAGGATCACTTGAGCTCAGGAGTTTGAGACCAGCCTGGGCAACATAGCAGGACCCCCTCCCCCCAACTCTTAAAACAACAGAAAATTAGGCCGGGCGCGGCGGCTCACTCCTGTACTCCCAGCACTTTGGGAGGCTGAGGTCAGGAGATGGAGATCATCCTGGCTAACACGGTGAAACCCCGTCTCTACTAAAAAGATACAAATAAATTAGCTGGGCGTGGCGGCGGGCGCCTGTAGTCCCAGCTACTCGGGAGGCTGAGGCAGGAGAATGGCGTGAACCTGGGAGTCGGAGCTTGCAGTGAGCCGAGATTGCACCACTGCACTCCAGCCTGGGCCACAGAGCAAGACTCCGTCTCAAAAAAAAAAAAAAAAAAAAAAAAAAAAAAAAAGTCTGTAACTCAGCCACAGACAGCCATAGCCAGGATCTCACCTCTGAGGACATCTGCTGCAGCCACATGCTGGCCCCAAAGGAAACTGGCTCTAAATTGGCCTCTAGACAGTTCTAGACTGCATCTCAAAAAAAAAAAAAAAAAGAAAAGAATATTAGCCAGGCATGGTGGCTGAAAAGGTGGGCTGTTGAGCCCCTACCCACCCTGTGGAGCCAAGCTCAGCAGTGTCTCATCCAGGAAGCTCTCACAGACTACTTCCTTGGTGTTCCCACAGGCCCTTGCCCTAGCTCACGCCTCTCATGCCCTGGCAACTAAGGTTGGGGTGCGGCAGACCCATCCCTGGAGAGACACAGGACTGTTTTTCTCACCAAACTGGCCTGATGACAGACAGGCAGATGGACAAGAACGTGCAGGCCTTGGCTTTTATTGAGATCAGACCTGTGGGCTCCCCGGCCTCTCAGGGAGGTGGTGGCGGGGGGGCCTGATTCTGCACTCAGCCCGGCCTCCCAGGTACAAGTGGCTGACTGGAGTCTAAGCAGGCTGCAAGGGCACGGCCATGCTTCTATTGCTTCTGCCCCTCCCTTGGAACCTCCTCCTCATCCCTCTCCCCATCACATTCTCCCGAGGCCCAGGCCTGGGCGCTGGGCCACTGCCTGGGCCGCCCCATGTGGCAGGACCACTGCCGGGGGCTGAGCCCCTCCTGCTCAGGCTGCCTCCTCGGCCATCCTGCTCCTCCTGTCCCCAGTCCTGGCACTCGGGATCCCTATGGCCTCTCCAGGGCCCCAGAGCAGGTTCTCTTGCACAAGGGACACATGGCCTCTTCCCAGGTCCCCCAGGACCTCTTGGGCCTTAGCCCCAAGCCCTCAGGAGGACTAGGCTGGGGGAGGGCACCCTTGTCTGGGTCCATGCTGGAACTGGAAGCTGAGGAAAGAGGAGAGAAAGGAGTCACTTCAGGGACCCAAGGGGAGGCTCGCGGGGAGGCTGGCAGCCCACCCTGGGGTTCCCAGAATCCGATATTCTTGAAAACAGAAGGGAGGAGGGCAATGCTTCCTCCTTAACAGAATCCCGAGGGGAGGGAGGAGGTTGAGGGAAGAGAATGGTTCAAGTTGGAAGGACCCCCATCTAATCTGAACCCTCATTTTACAAGTGAGAAAACTGAGGCCCAGCAAGGGAGACAGATTCCAAGGCCCCTCACCGAGTGTGGAGCTGGGGCAGTCACCCAATCCTCCCTCCCAGATCCTCCCTTTTTCTCGCACCGCTTTGTCCCTGGTGGATTCTCCAGACCCCGCTCAACTGTGCGTGATGCAGGGATGGGGACAGATTCATCAAGATCTTGGCCTTCTGGGCCATGGTGCCACTGTGGAGGCTTGGGAGTGTAGAAGGGCCCGCCTGAGGCCCCAGCCCAACCATCCCCTAGGGTCTTCCCCCGTGCCCAGTCCTGCCTTGACAGCTCACCACTGCTTCCCAGGCTGTCCCTGGGCAATCGGGCTTCCAAAAGGGCTGAACAGAGGCTGTTACGTGGGCCCAGAGTCCCCTGTGGCAGGTCCAGGGCCCAGGCTGTGCCCTCAGGCTGTGGCAGGCAGCCCCCAGCCATAAGCCGGCCCAGCCAGTGGCTCTCACACTGGCCAGTGCGTGGCAGGTGGCTCTCCAGGTAGAGGCCCAGGCCCCGGAGGTGGCGCAGCGGGAAGTTCTTGGGCTTGCTTCCCTGGGCACTGGGGCACTGCGGCTGTGGGGACCCCAGGCCCCCCTCGTAGATGTTGGGGGGTGCGTCGGGGTGGCCGGGGCGTCCTTGGGCCTGGCTCACTGCATCTGCAGAGGAGACAGCGGGAGGGTGGTGGCCAGCCCCCCACAGCAGCCATGAGGGGAGGGTGCAGTCACATGCCTCTGAGACCAGGTCACATGATGGGCTACACCCCCAGCCAGCCTGGCCTCAGTTTACCTGTGTGTCAAATAGTCTCAGTCCACTGCCTCCCCTGCCCATGCCCAAGACATGACTCCTCTTCCCACTCCCCACCAACAGGGAGGCCTGGGAAGCCTCGGGCCTTGGTACTGAGAGTGCTTTCAGGACTTCAAGTGCTTTCTACTACCCTGTTCTGCCCGCTACCCTAGGAAGAGTATTCTGGTCCCCACAGAGAAATTGCACAGTGGGTTTGAGAAAAAGTGACCAGCCCAGGGGCTCATGGCCTGGCCCAGTGGCCATTCCCCTCTCCCAAGCTTACATATCCCTGAGGCCACCCCTCGGCTTTGGGCCCAGGTGGGGCAGAAGCCTATCTCTCTTCCTGCCACTCCTCCCCACAGCCCGGCACCTTCTCTTATGTGCAGCTCAGAAAATGCACAGACCAAGGCTTCCATGGAGGGCCAGTGTGGTGGGGAGGAGCGACCAGGACTTGGGTGCAGCAGGGCCCTGCTCTCCCCTGCCTAGGGGGTACATTGGCAGGTCTCCCCTGGCAACTGGGTCTTATGACATCACGGGGAAGACTCCCAGCCTTCCTGGACTCCTAGTTTGGGAGAGGACAGTGCCCAAGGCAAGGGCAGGGTGAAAGAAAGGCATGGGAAGGGGCCAGAACCCCGGGGGAAGTCCCTGGTCCCTCTGGCTGGGGTCAGGCCACATAAAACAGACTCAGCTCTGGCAAACTGGAGAGTCCTTCTCTCAGGTGATCTCTTGGGGCCAGCTTCCTCATCTGGGGTGGGAAATGAGGGTTCAGGAGTACAGACCTAGGAAGACCTAGGTCGGTACTTCGAAAATGCTGAAAAGGGGCTGGGGGCGGTGGCTCATGCCTGTAATCCCAGCACTGTGGGAGGCCGAGGCAGGCTGATCAGTTGAGGTCTGTGGGAGGCCGGGGTGGGCGGATCATGAGGTCAGGAGATCGAGACCATCCTGGCTAACACGGTGAAACCCCGTCTCTACTAAAAATACAAAAAAATTAGCCAGGCGTGGTGGCGGGAGCCTGTAGTCCCAGCTACTCAGGAGGCTGAGGCAGGAGAATGGCGTGAACCCGGGAGGCGAAGCTTGCAATGAGCCCAGATCGCGCCACTGCACTCCAGCCTGGGCTGCATAGCGAGACTCCGTCTCAAAAAAAAAAAAAAAGTTAAACATTCATCTTTCCGGACCTGGCCAAGCAGGAAGCGCCATCATGGGAGTTGACGTCCGCCACAAGAAGGACCTAAAGGTTCGGCGCAAGGAGCCCAAGAGCCAGGATATCTAACTGAGGCTGTTTGTTGGTCAAGCTGTACAGGTTACCGTCCAGACGAACTAACTCCACATTCAACCAGGTTGTGCTGAAGAGGTTGTTTATGAGTCGCACCAACCGGCCACCTCTGTCCGTTTCCCGGATGATCCGGAAGATGAAGCTTCCTGGCTGGGAAAACAAAACGGCCGTGGTTGTGGGGACGCTTAACGGATGACGCGAGGGTTCAGGAGGTGCCCAAACTTAAGGTGTGTGTGCTGCCCGTGACCAGCCGGCCCGCAGCGGCATCCTCAGGGTGGGGGGCAAGATCCTGACTTTCGATCAGCTGGCCCTGTACTCCCTCAAGGACGGCGGCCCCGTCCTACTCTCCGGTCTTCGCAAGGGCCGACAGGTGTACCGGCATTTCGGCAAGGCCCTGGGAACCCCACACAGCCACACCAAACCCTATTTCCGCTCCAGGGACCAGAAGTTCGAGCGCGCCAGAGGCCTACGCTACAAAAACGAACCCTTTTATTAAAAAGATTTTGGATGCTGACAAAAAAACAAAAAGTTAAAACATTCAATTTTCTCTTGTCACAGACGACCTGATTTTTCTTTTTTTCTTTTTTTTTTTTTTTTTAAGATGGAGTCTCACTTTGGCGCCCAGGCTGGAGTGCAGTGGCGCTATCTCGGTTCACTGCAACCTCCGCCTCCCGAATTCAAGAGCTTCTCCTGCCTCGGCCTCCCCAGTAGGTGGGATTACAGGCACCCACCACCACGCCCAACGAATCTTTGTATTTTTAGTAGAGACAGGCTTTCGCCATGTTGGCCAGGCTGGTCTCAAACTCCTGACGTCAGGTGATCCGCCCACCTCGGCCTCCCAAAGTGCTGGGATTACAGGCATGACCCACTGCGCCCAGCAACCTGATCTTGTATGTAGGAAATACTAAATAATTCATACTTGAAAAAAAAATCCTGAACCTAGTAGAGCTTTTTCAGAGCTAATGAAGTTCAGAAAAATCTCAAGTCATAAAATCACCACACAAAAATTAACTGTATTTCTAGATACTAGCAAAGAATAAAAAGAATAAAATAGGAATACATTTAACCAAGGAGGTATAAGACAACGCTGAATACTATAAAACATTGCTGAGAGAATCTAAAGACTTAAATAAATTGGAAAGCATCACATGTTCATGGACTGAAGACTTAATATTGTTAAGATAGCAATACTCCCCAAAGTGCTCAGTACAATTCTTATCAAAATCAAAATGGCCTTCATGTAGTGTATTAGGTTTCTCCAGAGAAATAGAGTCAGCAGAATGTATATAGATATTTGCAGAGAAAATATTTATTAGAGGATAAATAAATCTCTTTATATAATTTTTTCTGAGATAGGGCCTTGCTCCATTGCCCAGGCTGAAGTACAGTGACATGATCACGGCTCACTGCAGCCTCAACTTACCAGGCTCAGGCAATCCTCCCACCTTAGCCTCTCAAGTAGCTGGGACTACAGGTGTGCACCACCAGGCCTGGCTAATTTTTTAATTTATTTTCATTTTTTAATTTTTAATTTTTTTAATTTTTGCTGATGGAGATCTCACCATGTTGCCCAGAGCTAGTCTTGAACTCCTGGGCTCAAGTGATCCTCCTGCCTCCACCTCCCAAAGTGCTGGGGTGATAGGCGTGAGCCGCCGTGCCCAGCCAAGAGAAGATTTATTAGGGATATTGGCTTATGTGATTATCCAGGCTGAGAAGTCCCACAATATGCTGCCTGCAAGCTGGAAAACCAGGAAAACTGGTGCTGTAATTAAATCTGAGTTCAAAAGCATGAGAATCTGGGTAGGGGTGGAGGTGAGGGCTGGTGTAAGTCCTGGTGTCCAGAAGTCCAAGAACCAGGAGCTCCAATGTCCAAGGGCACGGGAAGAAGGATGTCCCAGCCCATGAAGAGAGTGTGAATTCACCCCTCCTCTGCATTTTTGTCATAATTGGGCACCCAGCAGATTGGATGATGCCCACCACACTGGTGAGGGCAATCTTCTTTTTTTTTATTCAGTCTAGCAATTCAAATGCTAATCTCTTCTGGAAACGCTTACACAAGCACACTCAAAAATAATGTTTTACCAGCTATCAGGCATCCCAGTCAAGTTGACACACAAAATTAAGCATCACAAGCAGAAATGGAAAAGCTAATCCTAAAATTCATGTGAAATTACAAGGGAGCCCAAATAACCACAACAATCTTGGAAAAGCAAATCTTCAGAAATCAGAAACACGGCTGGGCATGGTGGCTCACGCCTGGAATCCCAGCACTTTGGGACACTCAGGCGGTCAGATCACCTGAGGTCAAGAGTTTGTGACCAGCCTGGCCAACATAGGCGGGCGGATCATGAGGTCGGGAGATCCAGACCATCCTGGCTAACACGGTGAAAGCCCGTCTCTACTAAAAATACAAAAAAATTAGCCGGGTGTGGTGATGGGCGCCTGTAGTCCCACTACTCGGGAGACTGAGGCAGGAGAATGGCGTAAACCCAGGAGGCAGAGCTTGCAGTGAGCCGAGATCGCGCCACTGGCACTCCAGACTGGGTAACAGAGCGAGACTCCATCTCAAAAAACAAACAAACAAACAAACAAAAACAAAAACAAACAACAACAACAACAAAAAAACAAGTGAAAAGACAACCTATGAAATGGAAGAAAATATTGGCAAATCATATATCTGATAAGGGTCTCATATGCAGAATATATAAAGAACACTTACAATTCAAAAACAAAAGGATGTTCAACCTAATTTTGAAATGGGCAAAGAAAATGAATAGACATTTTTCCAATGGAAATACACAAATGGTCACCAAACACGTAAAAAGATGTTCAACATCTTTAATCATCAGGGAAATTCAGGCCGCGTGCGGTGACTCACGCCAACATGGCGAAACTCCGTCTCTACCCAAAATACAAAAATTAGCTGGGCGCGGTGGCGCGCGTCTGTAATCCCAGCTCCTCCGGAGGCTGAGGCAGGAAAATCGCTTGAACCCTGGAGGCGGAGGTTTCAGTGAGCCGAGATTGTGCCACTGCACTCCAGCCTGGGCAACAAGAGCAAGAGTCCATCTCAAAAAAAAAAAAAAAAAAAAAAAGTTCAAGTTGATCAACATCCTTTCAAGCCCTTGGCATTGTCAAGAGTTTTTTGTTGTTTTAGCCATTTTATCTAGATTTAATTTTTAGGTTTTTAACGTGTTACCTGATATTTTAGCCAGTTTAATAACTTCATAGTGATATCTCATTGTAGTTTAATATGCACTTCTCTAATAATAGCCTTGATCATCTCTTCATTTGCATATCAGCCATCCATATATCTTCTTTTGTGAAGTAGCTTTTAAAATGTTTTCTCCATTCTCTAATTAGACTGTTTCTCATTATTGAGTGTTGAGAGTTCTTTATACATTCTGGATACACGTCTCTTTATCAGATATGTGTTTTGTGCATATTTTCTTCTAGACTGTGGCTTACCTTTTGTTTTTCTTAATAACACGTGAAGCAACATTTATGGGAGGCCATTGTTTTGGAGCGAGCTCCTGCACAAGGTACCAACGGACCAGACCAAACCAGAATGGAATCGCTAGTGCAAGGTGCCACGTAATCAATGCGAACTTAGAGACAGGCCAGTCTGCCAAAACACAGAAGATTCACTGCAACCAACAAAAGGGGCCCTGTCCACCTAGGCTGGCATAAGGAAGCCCCCTCTGCTTTAACCCAAAGAAATGCATCTGAAATAACCTGATGCCAACCAATCGCTTTGTGCACTACGCTGTTTCCTTGTTCCTGCTCAAGCTACATTACAAAACCCGGCTGCTGTGCCACGCCTGGCGGGGCATCTCCCCAGTTCACACGTGGAGGCCGCCCCTTCCTGCCGTCTCCTCGCGCCCCCATGCAGAGGCCAGGGCTGCCGGGACCCGCGCGGCGCGAGCGGCTCAGGGCCCCTTTCCGGCCTGTTGTGCAGCCCGAGCCGTCTGCGCGTGCGCGAGACCGAGGCCTGGCCTGCCTCTGGGCGCCCACAGTGATCCCGTCCTCCGCTCGGCAACCAGATTCCGACGGGGAGCGCGCTGTGCCTCGGATGGGGGAAGGCGGGCTTCCTCAGTATAGTGCATTTTTTTTTTTTTTTTTTTTTTTGAGTCAGAGTCTCGCTCTGTCGCCAGGCCGAAGGGCAGTGGCGCGATCTCGGCTCACTGCAACCTCCGCCTGCCGGGTTCAAGTAATTCTTCTGCCTCAGCCTCCCGAGTAGCCGGGATTACAGGTGTGCGCCACCACGCTTGGCAAATTTTTGTATTTTTTGGTAGAGACGGGGTTTCGCCATGTTGGCCAGGCTGGTCTCGAACTCCTGACCTCAAGTGATCCGCCCGCCTCGGCATCCCAAAGTGCTGGGATTGTAGGCGTGAGCCACCGCGCCCAGCCAAACATCGTGCATTCTGTATAGAAATGAGGGGGAAATAAGCAATATGGAAAGCGCCTAGCGCAATATCAAGCACGTAGTAGGTACTCAGAGCCTGTCACCCAGCGCGAAACGTCCGCAAAGCGTGTAAACAGAGGCCCAGAAGCTGGGAAACTTGCAGCCCTGATAGACGCAGGTATCGCCGCGCCCTCTGCCCTCGGCGTCTCAGGAGCGCTCTCTGCCGGCCCGCTCTCCCTGTGCGTATGCACGTGCCGCCGCGCCTTCGCTTCCCTTTTTGTTTGTCCCTGACCGTGCGCCGTCCAAGGGTCCATTGGTTGCCATAGAGATCGGCGAGCGCTGGGCCTGTGATCGCTGAGGGGGGAGCAGTTACGACCCTGGGCTCCTGGGGACCTGAGCGTCATGTCTTTCCGCGACCTCCGCAGTAAGGCAGCCCCGCGCCCCTGTGACCTGCCGGTCTTCCAGAGATTCAGAGCTCCCGCCCGCCGGGTCCCCTGTGTAGGCGATCCCGGAGGCTTGCGCTGCCGGAGGCTCCTTTCGGGCCTCTGCGCCTCAGGGACCGCCTGACCCGCGGCTGCAACCCGGCCGAGCGTCCCAGGCCCTTCTTCGGCCATTTCTAGCGAGGATGGAAAGTTCTCTATCTGCCACTGGCCGCGTGTGGCTCAGAACGCTTGAAATGCGGCTAGTGCAGATGAATAACTGACTTTTTAAGTGTAATTCATTTCTGTTTGTGTAGCTGCATGCCGCTCTTCGCTACCGTATTGGAAAATGCATGGAGAGTTTAGAGACTATTTTTTGAGTTGGGTTAGCTTAGCGCTTAGAAAACCGAACAGCAGGCCGGGCGCGGTGGCTCATGCCCGTAGGCCCAGCACTTTGGGAGGCCGAGGCGGGCGAATCACCTGAGGTCGGGAGTTCGAGACCAGCCTGACCAACATGGAGAAACCCCGTGTCTACTAAAATTACAAAATTAGCCGGGGGTGGTGGCGGGCGCCTGTAATCCCAGCTACTCGGGAGTCTGAAGCAGGAGAATCGCTTTGGAGGTTGCGGTGAGCCGAGATCGGGCCATTGCACTCCAGCCTAGGCAACAAGAGCGAAACATCTCAAAAAACAAACAAACAAACAAACAAAAACAACCAGCAACGAAACCGAGGAGAGGAGGCTGGGTGATAATCATTGCGGCTAACATTTTTTGAGTTTTAACGATCTGCCAGGGCCCGCTCTGTGTTATGCGCATCATTTCAATCATCTGAACAACTCTGTGCCCCCTGTATTTGGTAGTGAGGAAACGGGCACAGAGAGGTCAGGTAACTTGGGCAGGTGACACAGGCGGTAGGAGGTGGCACTGGGGCTTGAATTCAGGTTGCCTGAACTCCAGACATCCTGAACTCCATCTGCATCCTTTCTGCAGGGCTGGAAGGGGAAGGGAGCTCGAATTCCTTTGCTAAGAGGGTGGGGAAGTGGAAGAACGAGGCTGAGTGTTGGTTACGGCTGGGCGCAGTAGGTCACGCCTGTAATCCCAGCACTTTGGAAGACTGAGGCAGGCGGATCACTTAAGTTCAGGAGTTCGAGACTAGCCTAGCCAACATGGCGAAACCCTGCCTCTGCTAAAAATTCAAAAAATTAGCTGGGTATGGTGGCGCGCGCCTGTAGTCCCAGCTACTTGGGAAGCTGAGGCAGGAGAATTGCTTGATTCCGGGAGGCAGAGGTTGCAGTGAGCCAAGATGGCACCACTGCACTCCACCCTGGGCGACAGAGTGAGACTGTCTTTAAAAAAAAAAAAAAAAAAAAGGAAAGGTAGATGATTGCCAATTTGGTGTGATCCGAGGGGTCTCTTAAAGAGCCAGTTTTCTCGTCAAATTGTTGGTGCCTATTTTAGCATTAGAGATTACGCCTTTTGGTTATGAATTGCTCTTTTCTACAATGTAAAAATATCTAGGAAGACGCATTACCTTTTATCCATGCAGCCACTGAGCACCGGAGTGTGAATCCTGTCCTCTGGGGTTTGAAGGTTTTTGGTGGCCACACATCATGCATGATGAGTGTCTCCTCCCGCATAGGTTTTAGAGAGGCCAGCACCCTGCCAGGTGACGTAGAATGGGGTTTTGTTGGGAAGCGCATGCACGGAGATTTCGGAATATTTTGATCTTAAATTAATGCTCTGCAGTTGTGCAATGTATGGTAAGGATCTTACTCAAATTAGTGTCTATTTTAACAATAACACCACAGCATTAACAGAACTTGACTAGTACCTAGTGGTCAGGAGTATTTAGGCAGTGCCTTACTGTGTGAAGGAAAGGCTGCTGCTTTCTTTTCTTTTCTTTTCTTTTTTTTTGAGACAGTCTTGCTCTGTCGCCCAGGCTGGAGTGCAGTGGTGTGATCTTAGCTCGCTGCAACCTCTGCCTCCCAGATTCAAGCAATTCTCCTGCCCCAGCCTCCCCAGTAACTGGAATTATAGGCGCCCGCCACCACGCTCACCTAACTTTTGTATTTTTATTTTTATTTAATTTTTTTCTTTTTTTCAGATGAAGTCTCGCTCTGTCACCCAGGCTGGGATGCAGTGACGCGATCTCGGCTCACTGTAAGCTCCGCCTTCCAGGTTCACGCCATTCTCCTGCCTCAGCCTCCTAGTAGCTGGGACTACAGGTGTCCGCCACCACGCCTGGCTAATTTTTTTGTATTTTTAGTAGAGACGGGGTTTCACCATGTTAGCCAGGATGGTCTCAATCTCCTGACCTTGTGATCCACTCACCTCGGCCTCCCAAAGTGCTGGGATTACAGGCGTGAGCCACTGTGCCCGGCAACTTTTGTATTTTTAGTAGAGGTGGGATTTCACCATTTTGGCCAGGCTGGTCTTGAACTCCTGACCTCAGGTGATCTACCCTCCTCGGCTCCCAAAGTGCTGAGATTACAGGCATGAACCACCCACGCCTGACCTTTTTTGTTTTTGTTTTTGAGACAGGGTCTCACTCTGTCACCCAGGCTGGAGTGCAGTCACATGATCTGAGCTTAGTGCAACCTCCTGGGCCCAGGTGATCGTCCCACCTCAGCCTGCTGAATAGCTGAGACCACAGGCATGCACCACCACACCCAGTTAATTTTTTTTTTAATCTCTGTATTCACATTTCCCAGAAAACAGTTACAGAGTCCCTTTGTGACTTTGCTGTTTCCTGTGCTCACACTTTCTCTTTCATTGTCTTGCGAAGTCTGACCTGACTTGCAGTACCTAGGTAGGTTATTTGTGAACATTGATGGACCATTTTGAACATGGATCTTCAAGAAGAGTGCAGACAGACCTTAAATAACCAGGAAGCACACTGAATGTAGATCTTGGTACATATGGGAACTCAACAAATGTTTGTGGTGTTCATTTCCAAGTCCTGCTCTCTTGAAAGCACTAAGGCTTTTCTTGAGGTGAACCCAACCTATGGATCAACAAGTATTAGTATTACTATTTCTTAATCTGTTTTATAGTAAATCTAAATATGGTTGTATAGTTCAACCACTCTATTTAAGATTTCTCTAAATACAAGGCGACTGATCTTTAAAACTTGTGTTATTTGGGTCCTATATGGTCAGTAAAATTAAAAAAAAAAAGACAACTCAGAAACATGAATGTCATCCTACCGATTCCCCTCAGAAATAACCACTGTTAACATTTTAAAACACTTTTTAATCAGCTGAATTTGAGTCAAACCACTGTTGACATTTAAAAATACTTTTTCTTCATGACATTTTATAAGGACGGGTGTTTCTTCCTTTTCGCAGTAAAAAGAAATGAGATACTAAAGAGAGAAATGAAATTCACAGCTAATCCCTGAATTCCATTTTCATGTATAGCCATCTACTTCTCCCACTGAACTTAAATATATGCTTTTTAGGTAGCATTTTTGGTATTTTAAATTTTATCTCCTTTTTGCTTTCCCTTGTAGAAAGTTGACAAATAGTCCCTAAAGCTGTCAATAGGTTGGAAATAAGAAGGAAAAGTAAAGACAATATCTAAGTTAATAAGTAGTTGCTGTGTGATGGGGAACTGAATGAATTGTATTTTTCCTTGGACAGATTTCACAGAGATGATGAGAGCCCTGGGATACCCTCGACATATTTCTATGGAAAATTTCCGTACACCCAATTTTGGACTTGTATCTGAAGTGCTTCTCTGGCTTGTGAAAAGGTTAGAACTGCACTTTATTGACATCTAAGAGTGAATACTGGATTTTATTTATTAGTCATCTAGAAAACAGGACACAGTTGTGATGCTGCAAAAGGGAAAGTTGTTGGAGTTTGACAGACCCAGCTGTATTCTGTTACAAAGTAGTTGTGGCTGGGCACAGTGGCTCATTGCTATCATCCCAGCACTTCATAATCTCAGTCATTCAAGACTAGCCTCATCAACATAGCAAGACCCTGTCTCCATACACAAAAGAACAATTAGCTGAGCCTGGGTGGTGCACACTCATAGTTCCAGCTACTCAGGACGCTGCGGCAGGAGGATCACTTGATCCCAGGAGTTTGAGGCTGCAGTGCCACTGATCATGCTATTGCACACCACCCCGGGCAGATTGAGACTGTGTCTCAAAAAATAAAATCAGGCCGGGCGCGGTGGCTCACGCCTGTAATCCCAGCACTTTGGGAGGCTGAGGCGGGTGGATCACGAGGTCAGGAGATCGAGACCATCCTGGCTAACACGGTGAAACCCCGTCTCTATTAAAAACACAAAAAATTAGCCGGGCGTGGTGGCGGGCGCCTGTGGTCCCAGCTACTCAGGAGGCTGAGGCAGGAGAATGGAGTGAACACGGGAGGCGGAGCGTGCAGTGAGCCGAAGTGTGCAGTGAGCCGAGATAGCGCCACTGCAGTCCAGCCTGGGTGAAAGAGCGAGACTCCGTCTCAAAAAAAAAAAAAAAAAATCAGTGGGGTTTAAAGAATGCTGTGGGAGTGGGAAATATACCAGGAAGTCGTGAAAGGAGACGACTATTCCTCAGTAGGATGCTGGGCCAGGCTGCTCTTCAGCCCCTCATGGCAGAGTGACAGGGGCCTTTTTGCACATTCTGATCAGTACACTGGATTAGAAATAATGGAGATTTCTTTTTCTGTGAAAAAATTGAATATGATATATGATTCAGGGTTGGCAGCTTTTTCTGTTAAGGACCAGATAATATTTTACCTTTTGCTAAACATAAAATTCAGAAGATCTCTATTGCGTCTCTTCTTTTTGTTAAAATGTAAAAACAGTTCTTAGCTTGCAGGCTGTACAGGTCGGAGGCTGCAGTCTGCTGACCCCTGGTTTCAATACCTTGAAGAAAATAACTTCACCAACTCTGCTGCTGCTTGGAGCTGACTAATCGGCCCTGGCACTGATCTCTGAGTCAAGGGCTGTCAGCCAGGGTAGCAGTTCTGATTAGCTTCATGTCATGGTGAGATCGGAGAGAGATTTAATTTTATAAGCTGAGACCCACACTTAGTTTTTGAAATCTGTTGTTCTTAGGTGGGGATTTGCTCCCTTGGTATTTGGTTTTGCTTTTGAAGTTTGCCTTGATCTCACTCTCACACTTGGGGACTTGGAGAGCGTTGTGTTCCAGACCCGCTGTCCTCTCAGTTGCCCACATTCTGTTTAGTAGACTTTCTCCTTGGTTAACCCGTGCTCTCTCCTCTTACCTCTCTTGATAGATATGAGCCCCAGACTGACATCCCGCCTGACGTGGACACTGAACAGGACCGAGTTTTCTTCATTAAGGCAATTGCCCAGTTCATGGTTAGTGGACACTTATTTTGTGGAGTTGTAAAATTAAATAAACTAGAAAGGATGACTCCTTGTTAGGGCGACTTTCAAACTGAGTAATTGAGTTTTTCTTTCTTTTTTTTTTTGAGATGGAGTCTCATTCTCTCGCCCAGGCTGGAGTGCAGTGGCACAATCTTGGCTCACTGCAACCTCCGTCTCCTCAGGGGTTCTCCTGTCTCAGCCTCCCGAGTAGCTAGCATTACAGGCACACGCCACCACACCTGGCTAATTTTTGTATTTTTAGTAGAGACTGGGTTTCACCATGTTGGCCAGGCTGGTCTCAAACTCCCGACCTCAAGTAATCCACCCTCCTTGGCCTCCCAAAGTGCTGGAATTACAGATGTGAGCCACCACGCGCCTGGCCTGAGTTTGCTTTCTAAAACCATTCCATTGCTGGGTTTCTGTGGCGCCATTTCACCTATGAAGTTCTTTTTGTTTGTCTTTTAATTCATTATTTGTTAAGAATTTTGTTTATGCCAGGCATGGTGGCTCACGCCTGTAATCCCAGCACTTTGGAAGGCCGAGGCGGGCGGATCATGAGGTCAGGAGATTGAGACTATCCTGCCTAGCAGGGTGAAACCCCGTCTCCACTAAAAATACAAAAAATTAGTTGGGTGTGGTGGCGGGCACCTGTAGTCCTAGCTACTCGGGAGGCTGAGGCAGGAGAATGGTGTGAACCCGGGAGGCAGAGCTTGCAGTGAGCCGAGATCACGCCACTGCACTCCAGCCTGGGCAACAGAGCAAGACTCTGTCTTAAAAAAAAAAAAAAAAAAAGAATTTTATTTATTTATTTTTGAATAGATAACATATTTCATGGCTTACAAATTGAAAGTAGGCTGGGCGTGGTTGTTCATGCCTGTAATCCTAGCACTTTGGCAGGCCAAGGTGGGAGGATAGCTTGAGTCCAGGCGTTTGAGAACAGCCTGGGTGATGTAGTGAGAGCCTGTCTCTACAAAAAATAAATTTAAAAAAAATTAGATGGGCCTGGTGACACGTGCCTGTAGTCTCAGGTGCTTGGGAGGCTGAGGTGGGAGGATTGCTTGAGCCCGGGAGGTTGAGGCTGCAGTGAGCCGGGATCATGTCATTGCACTCCAGCCCAGGTGACAGAGTGAGACCCTATCTCAGAAAAAAAAAAAAAATTAAAAACATTATGAAACAAAATGGAGTAAAATGACTTTTTACCCTATCTGCCCTGGGCCAAGTTCCATTCCAAATAACCACTATTTTAAATCTCTTCCAGAGTGTGTGTGTGTGTGTGTGCAAATAAAAATAGATATTTTTCCTTTGTTTTACGCAAATGGTACTGTATACCACTTGATGTACTTACTGTACACTACAAGATGTTTAGCATCTTGCTTTACTTAATGGTATATTTTAGAGAACTTTCCAAATACATATAGAATTTCCTCATTCTGTTTACACCTGAGTGGTATTGCTTGCATGGATATGCTATAATTTATGTAATTTATATAGGTAGGCTTTTAGGTTGTCTGAAGCTTTGCTCTTTGAAACAGTGCTGTAACAAATAACCTGTACATCTCATTTTGTTTGTGTTTGAGTGTGTCCCTAGAATAAGTTCTTAGATTTGGGATTGCTGGGTCAAAAGATATGTGCATTTGTAATTTTGATGTCTTTTACCAAATTGCTCTCCATCAAGATTGTCCCAGTTTATACAACCACTCACAATGTTTGAGTCACTTGAATGCTTTGCTTTTATTAGGTTATATCCCAGTTGTCAGCAGAGGCATTTTCAACTCACCTACATGGGATTTAGTTTGGACATTACATGGAAAGGGCCTTCAACGTTTTTTTTTTTTTTTTTGGTCTAAAAATAGGCCACCAAGGCACATATAAAACTCAACACTAAGAAGCTTTATCAAGCAGATGGGTATGCGGTAAAAGAGCTGCTGAAGATCACATCTGTCCTTTATAATGCTATGAAGACTAAGGGGATGGAGGGCTCTGAAATAGTAGAGGAAGATGTCAACAAGTTCAAGTTTGATCTTGGCTCAAAGGTAAGGACAACAAAAGCCTTGTAGTGAGCGATGGAGCGTTGATTTCTTGAGCTCTGAAATGGAAGGAGTCTGCTACAGCTCCGCTGCTTTTCTTCCTCCTCAGCTGAGGGCAGTTTGTCAGTTTTGTGCTCATCAGCATTTGGATAAAGTCAAAGTCACAGTCCACTAATTCAACTATTTATTAAAAGCTTAGTATTTGTCAGGTAGCATTCAAGCGTTGAGGATACAGTTGTGAACAAAAAGGACAAAAATCGTGTGTTTATTCTCTTCAGTTAGGGGAGTCAGACTGTGAACAATAAGAGGTGTGGAAGGCCGGATGCAGTGCAGGCTATGGAGAATAATAAGCTGGGATGGGGATGGATGCTGCCCAGGGTGATCTTAAATAGGGTGATCAGGAAGGCCTCATGGATTGGATGGTGTTTCCAGCAGAGATCCGAGGGAGGGAAAGAGTGAGTTGTGCAGGTGGCGGGTGGCGGCAGGGTGTCTCAGGATGATAATTTGTTTTGGGCTGGGTGCAGTGACTCACTCCTGTAAGCCAAACACTTTGGGAGGCCGAGGTGGGAGGATCCTTTGACGCCAAGAGTTCCAGACCAACCTGGGCAACATAGTGAGACGCCATTTTTACCAAAAAAAAAGAAAAAAATTAGCTAGGCGTGGTGGTACACACCTGTGGTCCCAGCTGCTCAGGAGGCTGAGGTGGGAGGATCTCTTGAGCCCAGGCAGTCAAGCCATGTTCATGCCACTGCGCTCCCGCCTAGGCAACAGAACGAGACCTTGTCTGGGGGGAAGAAAAAGAATGTGTTTTGTGTGTTTGAGGAAAAGCAAGGAGGCCATGTGATGAGGGTTGGGAGTGACAGACCCTCTGGCGCCTGGGAAGCCCCTGGAAAGCCTTTGTCATTGCCTCTAAGGTGGGAATCGTTGGGATCCAAGCGGAGCCTTCTGTGCTTATTTCCCGTCCACAGGGTTGCTCTGGCTGCTGAGCCGCCGTCAGACCGAAGCAGGCGGCAGTGCTGGAAGCAGCGAGCCTGTTTGGAGAGTGAGGGGTGACCGTGGCTTTGAGCAGAGTGCTGGTGGGACAGGTGCCGTCAGGTGTCGGGGAGCGACCACAGCAGCAAGCCAGAAATAAAGGTTAAGGCGTTACTCTGAGGCCCAAGGCCTCAGAGCAGGAGACGTAGGAATGAAGGCCCCGGGGCTGGGAGTGCACCTAAGAGTGTGGCCACGCAGGGTACGTGAAACCACAGTGCACTGGCTGAGCTCCAAGTCTGGTGCAGGGAAGAAAGCTTCCCCTGTGAGGCCTGCTAGGTGAGGCCTTGTCATGGTCTATGGTTGGGCTTGAAAAGCCACACACAGCTTTTTTGTTTTGTTTTGTTTTGTTTTGAGACGGAGTTTCAGTCTGTGGCCCAGGCTGGAGTGCAATGGCACGATCTTGGCTCACTGCGCCTCTGCCTCCCAGGTTCAAGAGATTCTTCTGCCTCAGCCTCCTAAGTAGCTGGGATTACAGGTACACACCACCATGCCCAGCTAATTTTTTTTTTTTTTTTTTTTTGAGATGGAGTTTCACTCTTGTTGCCCAGGCTGGAGTGCAATGGCACAATCTCAGCTCACTGCAACCTCTGCCTCCCAGGTTCAAGTGATTCTTCTGCCTCAGCCTCCTGAGTAGCTGAGATTACAGGCATGCGCCACCACACCCAGCTAATTTTTTACTTGTAGTAGAGTCAGGGTTTCTCCGTGTTGGTCAGGCTAGTCTCGAACTCCTGAACTCAGGTGATCCTCCCCCCTCGGCCTCCCAAAGTGCTAGGATTACAGGCGTGAGCCACCGCACCCGGCTTTGTATTTTTTTTTTTTTTTTTTTTAGCAGAGATAGGTTTCACCATGTTGGCCAGCTAGTCTCAAACTCCTGACCTCAGGTGATCTGCCTGCCTCAGCCTCTCGTAGAGCTGGGATTATAGGCGTGAGCCACCGCGCCTGTCCTCACAGGTGGGTTTTTAACCAGGAGCGACACTCATCAGCAAGAGAAGTGTCTAGAGATTGGGGCATATTTTGATGGTAGATCTCACGGGATGAGGCATGGGTTGAGAGTAAGTCAGGTGCTACAGGCCGGGTCTTGGGGCAGCCGTGCGGCAGAGCTTGCAGAGCTCATGAGTGTGTTCCGCCTCTGTGCTGTACTCTACAAGAACCACTGGCCACATGTGGCAAGCACAACTGAGGAACTGAGTTGAGTTCTGCATTTTCTTTAATTCTTAAGTAATTTAAGTGAAAATGGCCACATGTGGCTATTGGTTACTATATTAGACATCACTGCTCTGAAGTTTTTTGTGTGAGCCCCTGGAAGGATGAAGTTGCCATGTACTGAAGCAGAGAAGGTTCTGCACATGCTCCATTTGCCACGCCCATTGGCTGTCCAGGTGGAGATGGTGCACAGGTAGGTGGTATGTGAGACTAGAGCCCAGGGAAAGCTGAGGCTGGAGCTGGGAGCTGGGGAGGAATCAGCACACAGATGGTATTAAAGCCATGAGGGTAGGAGCAGAGCCAGCAGAAAAGACGGGGGGTCCAGGAACGAAACTCTGACTCGCTCCACTTTTGAGAAGCAGAGAAGGTGACAGACTCCTGCAAAGAAGTTTGGGGATGTGCTGCTTGGAAGGGAAGAAAAGCAGCTAGAGCCAGAGCAGGCTGAATCCTGGAGGACTAAGGAAGAGGGAAGCAAGCTATCAAAGCCATCAGCTGCAAATGAAGAGGGAGAGTTGTTGCTAGTGGGTTGAAAATGAGAGCCAGAAGGTGAGGATTGGTTGTCCAGGAGAGAGGGAGAGTGAGCAGAGCAGGGAGACGTTTATGTTTGGGCTCCTTAGAAGAGTTAGCATATGCTAGGAAGAGGGGGTGACACACACATCCTAAGAAAGAAGCCTGTGCACAGGGCTCAGTGCTAAATCCTTATTGTGGTTGTCATCACCTTCCTGGCAACAGCTGCCCATCTGTGGAGCCCAGAACCATTGTAAGTCCTTAGTGGGTGCCACCCCATTTGAGCCTCTCCAAGCCTGTGGAGGAAAGTCTGAGGCAGAGAAGGAGGGCAGGGGAGGACGAAACACAGGACGTCAGGCTGCTGCAAGAGGATGTGTGTCCCTCAGGCTGTCCCTTCATGTGGCCGCTCTGCTGCTGTCGGGCACCCTACTGTGACAAAGTCCAAGTAGGAAGCACGTCAGCTTTCTCCTAGCTGTGCCCTCCTGGTTGTGGCTTCAGTTTGAGGTGACATTAGGTTTTTTGGAGAGACCCAGGCGTCCTGGAATTGGTCTCTTTAGTACTTAGATGATCATTTCCTGAGCGTGTGTCCCGCAGCCTGTGAGCATGTAACTGGGGAAGCACATGTTTGTGGTCACGTGTCCCAACCAAAGGTAGGAGCTGACATGAACAGGCTTGTGGTTGAATGCATGTTAAAAATCTGTGGCTGGCCGGGCGCGGTGGCTCACGCCTGTGATCCCAGCACTTTGGGAGGCCGAGGTGGGTGGATCACCTGAGGTCAGGAATTCAAGACCAGCCTGACCAACATGTAGAAATCCTGTCTCTACTAAAAATACAAAATTAGCCGGGCATGGTGGCACATGCCTGTAATCCCAGCCACTTGGGAGGCTGAGGCAGGAAGATTACTTGAACCTGGGAGGTGGAGATTGCGGTGAGCTGAGATCGCGCTATCACACTCCAGCCTAGGCAACAAGAACGAAACTCCATCTCAAAAAAAAAAAAAAAAAAAAAAAAAAAATCTGGCTGGCTGAACATGGTGGTTCTGCCTATAATCCCAACACTTTGGGAGGCTGAGGTAGGAGGGTCACTTGAGGCCAGGAGTTAGAGAGCAGCCTGGGTAACATAGCCAAGACCCTGTCTCTATTAAAAAACATCTGTTGCTGAGGTTTCTGTTTTTGTTATTTTCCTTCCAGATTGCAGATTTGAAGGCAGCCAGGCAGCTTGCGTCTGAAATCACCTCCAAAGGAGCATCTCTGTATGACTTGCTCGGCATGGAAGTACAGTTGAGGGTAAGCATTCCACTACTTCCTTAACCATGCAGATTTTCTCTTCAAGGTTTTCTTTTTCAATTCTGTTTCTCCCTTTTCAGTTCTGATTTAATGAAATACACCTGGTTGAATGAGCTAATGTGTGGAAAGGTGATATAGGATGTTAGCTGCCTTTCCTGCTTCTGGTGGGCACTGGTCTAGCTTTATTTATTTATTTATTTATTTTTATTTCTTTATTTTTGAGACGGAGTCTCGCTCTGTTGCCCAGGCTGGAGTGCAGTGGCGCAATCTTGGCTCACTGTAAGCTCCGCCTCCCAGGTTCACGCCATTCTCCTGCCTCAGCCTCCCAAGTAGCTGGGACTACAGGGGCCCGCCACCACACCTGGCTAATTTTTTGTATTTTTAGTAGAGACAGGGTTTCACTGTGTTAGCCAGGATGGTCTCGATCTCCTGACCTCGTGATCTGCCTGCCTTGGCCTCCCAAAGTGCTGGGATTACCGGTGTGAGCCACCGCGCCCGGCACTGGTCTACCTTTAACTTCTTGTTTAGGAGTGGCACCTCCATGGCATGTGACTGAGCTGTCCTTGTTGTGCCCACTGGCAGACTTTATTGATCATAATGTTTTTTTCTGGTGTACTCTGCTTCAGCCTTCTTCTCAAAAATGATCTTCTGAGCTTGCAGTTCCCAGACCTTGCTGCCCAGTGCAAACACCTGGGGACCTCTAGAGACTTCTGAAGCCTGGCTTTCACTCTGGGGTCCTTGTTATGGAACGTGACCTGGGCATTGGGAGTTTTCAGATTCTCCCGGGTGATTCTAACAGCAGAGTTTGGGACCAGCAATCTTGGCATCACTTCCAGTCAGCTGAAGTCGATGTTGCAGTGGAGACTGATTTGATTTGCAATCCTTATTCCAGCCAGTGCCAGCCAGGAAGTATGTGCCATCACCTACATTTAAGCAGCTGTTTAAGACTGGAGTGGTGTTTATTTTTTATTTTTTAAATTTTGTTTTTTTTTTGAGACAGTCTCAGTCTGTTGTCCAGGCTGGAGTGTGGTGGCTCAATCTCGGCTCACTAAAACCTCCGCCTCCCAGGTTCAGGTGATTCTCCTTCCTCAGCCTCCTGAGTAGCTGCAATTACAGATATGTGTCACCACACCCGGCTGATTTTTGTATTTTTAGTAGAGATGGGGTTTCATCATGTTGGCCAGGTTGGTCTCAAACTCCTGATCTCAAGTGATTCGCCTTCCTCGGCCTCCCAAAGTGCTGGGATTACAGGCATGAGCCACTGTGTCTGGCCTAGAGTGGAGTAGTGTTTAATCCTTACCTGTAAAGATTTATGGCATTTGAAGCATATGTGCTCGATCTAATGCTTTAAAACTAAATGAATTTCTTTCATTCACTTCCTAGCAAGAGTGCCAGCCATGGCTTCTCTCTCTCACTGCCTTGCCTGTGTTCTGGCATACCCTGGGAGCAAACTGGAAGTGGAAGTCTGGGGAAGAGGGACTTAAGTGCTAGGTTGCTATGTCTGCTCATCATATATTGACCCGGCAGTTGCCACCTGATGAAGTGTGGTTGGCAGAATGAAACTGCCACTGACATCTGCTAGCTAATTCAGATGATGCGTAAGGTACCTCCAGGCTTTCCCGTTCTGTTTGTAGTGCAGTGGTGTACATATGTCTGTACATGTCCCTAAGAGACTCAGAGACAGGAGCTGGCCACTTGCTGATTGCCACTAGAGCTGTGGCATCATTGTGAGACTTCATTTCCATCCCACGGGGTCTCTTTCAACACCATCCTGTAAAGAATGATGAAGTAACCAGTGGCTGAACTGTTCCCAAGGAAACCATGAGACCCTGAATGTAGTACTTGTCAAATTCTGTGTGTAGTCATGATCCGAGGAAGAGCGCCTATCCAGTGTTTGTTTTTCTTTCATTCAGTAAACATTTACTGAGGTGCAGCCCCAGCCACAGGCAAGGCACTGAGCTCTGCCTCCTTGACTAAGTCCTCACCCTGCCCTCAGCCATTCCCACCAGGTGCACCGTGGATGAAAGGAAGCACAAGACGAGTTTTGACACAGTGCTTCGGGAACCTTGTCTTACTTTGTTCAGGCTGCCGTCCCAAAACACGATAAGCTGAGTGACTTATAAATAACAGATTTGTTTCTCACAGTTCTGGAGATTGGGAAGTTCTAGATGAAAGCAGTAGCAGCTTCAGTGTCTGGCGAGGGCTTGTTCCCGACAGATGGTGCCTAGTTGCTGAGTCCTCACACGGCAGCAGGGGTGAGGGATCTCCCCAGGGTTTCTCTTAGGAGCTAATCACCTGCTAACATCACCACATTGTGGGTTCGAGTTTCAACATAGGAATTTTGGGGTCACACAAACATTGTCTCTAGCAAACCTCATAACTATATCCACATTACAATCCCATGTCTCAGAAGATTTCAGCACTGATATAATAGTCACAGATGTCTCCCTTGATAGGTTAATGGTTCATGCTAGGGGCAGGGCCATGGTCACTGTTCTTACCGGTTGTGTTGGTAAGTGATAGGCAACTGAGAGGGACTTCATGCTAAGAAAGATGCTTAGTTTGGGGGTCACCTGGACAGAATACAGGTAAAGAAGCAAATTGGGGCTGGGCATAGTGACTCATGCCTGTGATCCTAGCACTTTGGGAGGCCAAGGAACGTGGATCACTTGAGCCTAGGAGTTTGAGCAACATAGTGAGACCCTATCTCTATTAAAAAAAAAAAAAAAGAAGCAGCAGCAAATTTGGGAGAAAAGATAATGGATGCTAAGTTCAGTTTTGCTCATAGAGTTGGGGTCACATAGGCCTCTGGCTGAAAAGGAGGACCTTGAGCTCTGGAGAGAGCTGGGTAGGCACTCAGATAATGGAAGACATTATAGGAGGTGATGGTGGCAGTGTTTTTGCATCAGAGATCCACATGGCAATAAACTTCGGAGAATCAGTCCATAAGGCACATCTAGATCTAGGAATACTGGTTTTGAGAACTCCTTTTCTGAAAATATATGTAAATGATTTTACTGTTTCCTAGGAAATGAGAACAGAAGCCATTGCCAGACCTCTGGAAATAAACGAGACTGAAAAAGTGATGAGAATTGCAATAAAAGAGATTTTGGTAAGATGACTTTGCTTTTATATAATGTTTTTTATGCCTGGGATTCAAAAATACTGATTTCTTGCCCATACAAGACAGAACAGGCTAGGCTTAGTAACAAGGGATGTGTTAGTGGGGAAATGAAAAACTCAGAGGACGTTCAAGCGTACCTAGGTCACTTACTATCATTTTTTTCCCCTTGTTATAAATAAAAACAGCTTCTCATGTTATTAAAAATTGATCAGTTTCAGTAATTTGATAATTATCAATTATTCAATAATTTTAATAAATAATGCTCTATTTTATTTTGTTTAACCAATTCCTCACTGCTTAGTATTTAAATGATTTCAGGGTTTTCTAAATTCCAGACAGCACTGTAATAAGTAGAAGGATCACGATTGTTTACTGCTCGCTCACATCAGTTATCCTCTCATCTAAAGCCGTCAGTTGGAAGGCAGATCATGAGGGTGACTCTAGACTCAGATTGCTTGGGTTTGAATTCCACTGTGTGATATTAGGCAAGTTACTTAACCTCTCTGTGCCTCATTTTCCTCATCTGTAAAATGGCAAGAACTGCATTCCCAGCTGTGTGGGGTCCTTATAAACATGAATGACGACAGGGCATATCAAGCCTCGTCTCTGATGCACGATAGATAATCAGTCATCATTGGTGATTTCTTTTACTCAGTAGACACGGATGAGGGCCCCTGTGTACACTCAGAGTAGGCATAAAGCAAGAATTTGCTATGAGTTGTACAAAATTCTAAAAATCATAGGTTTTTAAAAATATAGAATTCTTTTGTCATTAAACAGTAATACCCCCTGGGTAGCCCAGCCTAGGGAGTCAGAGCCTCACAGCGGGAGAAGGGCACCACAGCCCTGGTGGGAGATTGGGGACAGATAGGCAGATGGGTCAGATAAGTAAAAATATGGTAAGGATAATGGAGCCACGTTCCTCACTGTTGGAGAAAAAAGTCACAAAAATGTCACAAAAATGGAAAGAGAGAAAATTAGAGTGAACTTGAAATTGGAGGTGTTGGTTAAACGCATAGTTTTCAATATATGGATAGATACAGGAATACATTTTGATATACATGTATGCACATTTAAGGAATTACATATATATGTGTATAAATATGTTTTATTTATATACATACACATAGACACACCCACACTCATACATTTCTTAGCTCTGAGCACACCTAGCACCTGGCTTAATGCCATTCTCCACTAAAAGGAACCAGTACTCTTAGGGGAAAATGGCTAATTCCAGAGTTGGGCAGGAGAAGTACGAGAAAGTAAGGAAGAGTTCAAAGGAGGAAAGGGAACTATTGGAAGCATGCAGAAGCCACCTTGAGTGGGCTTCTCCTGGCCAAAGTAAGGACAACTTAAGCATCAAAATAAATAAGTTAGAATAATTAATTTTATGGTATAATAGAATGAAATAGGAAACCATGAGTTTTCACTGGCATAAAAAAATAAATGAATATTGGAGGCTGAGGAGGAGCAGGTCATTCATACAGATTCAAAGTAGCTTTCCACAAAGTACTTTTTTTTTTTTTGTTTTGAGACGGAGTCTTGCTCTGTTGCCCAGGCTGGAGTACAGTGGCACAACCTCGGCTCATTGCAATCTCTGCCTCCCAGGTTCAAGTGATTCTCCTGAGTAGCTGGGATTACTGGCGCCCACCACTACACCCAGCTAATTATTGTATTTTTGTTTTATTTTATTTATTTATTTGTTTATTTTTTTAGATGAAGTCTTGCTATGTCACCCAGGCTTAAGTGCAGTAGCGCCATCTCAGCTCACTGCAATCTCTGCCTCCTGGGTTCGAGCAATTCTCGTGCCTCAACCTCCCGAATAGCTGGAATTACAGGCATGCGCCACCACGCCCAGCTAATTTTTGGTTTTTTTTTTTTAGTAGAGATGGAGTTTTGCCATGTTTGGCCAGGCTTGTCTCAAACTCCTGACTTCAGGTGATCCGCCCGCCTTGACCTCTCAAAGTGCTGGGATTACAGGCATGAGGCATTGTGCCTGGCCCGCAGAGTACTTATTAATTACAGAGGGGAAAAGAGTCCCTTCTCAGGGAGAAGCCTGCCAGTCACCCCCTTAATCAAGAGATCAAAGTGAACATCATCGTTACAGAACAAATCAAAATCATGCACGCCTGGTAGGATGCAGTCACTTCTGAGTATTCCTGCCAATGATGCATATCTGACTCTAATGAGACAAAGCCGGATTGAGGGGCATTCTGCAGATTAACCAGCCTGTATGCTCCCAAAGTGAAAAGGTTCTGAAAGTCAAGGAAAGCTGAGGGGGCATTTCAGACTGAGGGAGGCTGTGGAGATGTGATAACTGGACACATAGGTGGCTCCTATCTGCTGTTGGGGACTTCACTGGGACAAATGGGGACAGTGGAGTGGGGCTGGAGTTAGATGGTGGTAGTGTGTTGGTGCTGGCTTCCTGTTTTGATGATTGTATTGTGGGGATGTAGGAGAAAGTCCTTATTTGTAGGAAATACACACTAAAGTATTCAGGGTATTGGAACATCTGGTCAGCAACTTACTGTCACCTAGGTTGGGAAAAACGCTTTGTGTTGTACAACAGGTTTTCCGTAAATTTTTGATTGTTTCTAAATTTAAAAATTAAAAAAAAATTATTATCCCTCTTGTCCTTGCCAGTGTTCTAACTGAATCAGGTGAACACGGCATGAATGTGCCCTTAGCACTAATATGTTAAAAGTAGAACACCCAAGAGAGGACAGGGTTCATTTCTTGGTAGACATCTCTTAAGACTCCTTTCATTGTTAGAAAATATCTGTGATGTTTGATCATTCTAAAAACAACCAAAACAACATGGGTACTTAAAAGGCACTGGGGAGTACAGGCCATTTATTTCAGAAACCAGGGAAAATTGCTTGTGTTTACACAGCTGTTTCGCATTGTGGATCTTTCTTGTTTGAGGAACAGATATGTTTAAGGTGGAATAAATTTACTAGGTTTTAATCTGACTTTGGTTCAAGGAAATAGTTGCCATTAACTGAAGTTGTTTAGAAAGGAGACCCACCTTTCTTCCTGTGAGGGTGAACTCACATTTCTCCTGGGGGCTTTAAGGCACTTGAAGCAAATTGATGATGAGGGTCTGATTATTTTAATGAAAGTCTCTTAGAAATGGCTAGTGTACTTAGACGAAAAAAATTAGACCATAAATGCGTTGTCAGTAACAGTGGCTGGTTCCAAAACACACCATGCCTGAGAGTTGTGGAGAGTGTCTGGGCTTCTTAGGCCATTTCTCTGTGGAGCCCATAGCTTTTCAGAGACTTGCAGGACAACGGAGTAACCCCTTCATGGGATGCTACACATAGGCAAAGTGCTGGAGGGGAAGCCCCACCTTGGCCGCCAGGAACTTAATGCAGGGCTGGAAAGCCAGAACCCTGGGGGGCAGTTCCACGCGCAGCTGGGTGGCAGTCCAGATTCCTCATAAAGAGATTGGAGCCTGAACCCCAGGCGTGTGATCCAGCCAGCCACCGGACAAGACGCATGTGAAGACTGTGCACTACCTGTGATTCTACCTGCTTCAAATGAACCTTCTCTTAGGATAGGGAGACTTGTGTCATTGTCAGTGGGCCCGTGTCCCCTTTCCCTTCTTTACTCAGCCTCTGTTGCCCAAGGGCCTCTGTCCGACTGTTGCCCTGGGCCCCTTCCAGAGCTGGTGCACGCCAGTGTGGCCATTGCCACTGTGGGAACTGCTTTTGTACTGTCTTCAGAGTGGTTTCTCCTCGTTTTTAGTCTGTCGTCAAGATTCTGTTGCCAGGGAGAGGGAAGAGGTCCTTCTGTCAATCCCAGCATGCAGTGGGTTAGGGCTGGGACCAGCTGTTTCTTTCTCTCCCCTCCTAGTAGAGCAGTACTTGGTGTGTGTGGGTATTCTGTAAGTTGGGTGTTTGTAACTAGGGGCATGGCCCGAATGATAAAAAGGCAGACTGACCGTCCAGAGTGATGTGCAGCTTGTTCTAACCGAGTGAGCCAGACCAAAGACCGCAGGCCTCTCCACCTTGACCAGGACACTCTTCTTTGCATCTTCACTTCTTTCCCTGGGTAGAAATGCCTGCTTTTCATGGGGAAAAAAAAGAGATACCTTTTTCTGGACCTGTGTGACATTCTCCCTGGAACTAGTGGGTTAAGTGAGTCATTGCTTGGGGAAGTGTCTACTTTATTTGTTTGCTTTTGTGTTTGTTGAGCATAATGTTGCTATGCCTGAAGAGTTGCAAAATTCTTCTAAGAATTAGGATGGCTGTTTTTATTGCCACCTTGTCTCATTATTTCCCATTAAATATAGACACAGGTTCAGAAGACTAAAGACCTGCTCAATAATGTGGCCTCTGATGAAGCTAATTTAGAAGCCAAAATCGAAAAGAGAAAATTAGAACTGGAAAGAAATCGGAAGCGACTAGAGACTCTGCAGAGTGTCAGGTAGATATGAACACTTGGAGAATGAGTAGAAAGATGTCCTGGAAAGTTCAAACAAACTGGGCGTGGTGGCTCATGTCTGAAATCTCAGCTACTCATGAAGCTGGGGTGGGGGGTTCTCTTGAGCCCAGGAGTTTGAGACCAGCCTGGGCAGCATAATGAAACCCCATCTCTAAAAATTTTAAAAAATTACCTCAGTATGGTGGTACACACCTGTAGTCCCAGCCACTTGGGAGGCTGAGGCGGGAGGATTGCTTGAGCCCAGGAGGTTGAGGCTGCAGTGAGCTATGGTTGCAACACTGCACTCCAGCCTGAGCCACAGAACAAGGCCGAGTAACAGAACAAGGCCCTGACTCTAAAAGAAAAAAAAAAGTAGAACAAAGACTTAAGAGAATAGAATGTGATCTTAACTCTTCTCAAGCAATGAAAAAAAGCCTTACATAAGGATATCTTCACCTCAAATGTACATGTGTTGCGTGTCATAACAAGCAGATGGCTAAACTCATTCTCTTTACTGCTTGCGGTATGTCTGGAAAACTGCTTAATGCTTGAACTGCCCTTTAAGCTTTTATAGCTTCTTGGAACTCAAGGCAGAGTAAGTGAATCCAGACGGGGAATTCCAGACGTGGTCTCCTAAGATCTTGCCATAAATTAGGTAGAAACAGAAACATACTCCTGCCTGTTTGTTGGCATCGATTTTAGACTTTATTTAAACCTTGATCATTCCTCACCAGTCAGTAATTCGTCTTTCTTCCTACTTTACCTCATTGGAAATATATTTCCCAGGAATACCGATGGAGAATAGTGGTGCCAGCTCTCTCTCTCTTCTATTCCTCGTTCTGTGCCTCTTTCCCTCCCCCATGCTTCTGCTCTTTCTCCCTTTTCATTCACCCTTTATTTTTCTTTCTTCTTGGCTCCCTCCTCTTCCCAGCTGCCTACTCTGCTCGGATGTTTTGCCTTTTTGGATGTTGGTGGCTGGCTACACCCTGCCCACTGTCCCGAGGTCTGTGGGGAGGCAGCACCTGGAGGCAGCGGCAGCAACCACAGGGAGCGTCCTGGCTCCTCCCCGCCCAGCGCAAGGCCCAGGCCCTTCCCCTCCTGAAACTGGCTCTTTACCTCTGGAGCCTCAGAGAGGAAAAAAAAAAACAGAAGTCATTGCCGCCAGATAGATTGATCTCCTTGACACATTCCACCTTTAAAGCATCAATTCATTTTTGTTAAGCTCCAAATCCTTTTAACAGAAAAGTCTCTTTGTTTTGCTCTAGTTCAAAAGATTATAATTATTTCTGAGTTTATCTGCTTATATTTTTAAAAGAGTAGAATTTTCCCTTTAAGGTCAATAATAAGAAAAAAGAAAAAGTTCAGCAAACCAGTATAGATTTTTATGGTTTTTTTTTTTTTTTTTTTGAGATGGAATTTCGCTCTTGTTGCCGAGGCTGGAGTGCAATGGCGCGATCCCGGCTCACTGCAAACTCTGCCTCCCGGATTCAAGCGATTCTCCTGCCTCAGCCTCTCAAGTAGCTGGGGTTACAGGTGGCTGCCACCACGCCCAGCTAGTTTTTGTATTTTTAGTGGAGACGGAGTTTCACCATGTTGGCCAGGCTGGTCTTGAACTCCTGACCTTGTGATCCACCTGCCTTGGCCTCCCGAAGTGCTGGGATTACAGGCATGAGTCATCACGCCTGGCCTTTTTAAAAAATTTTTTATCGTTTAAAAACCTCTTTAGACTGGGCACAGTGATTCACGTCTATAATCCCAGCACTTTGAGAGGCCAAGGCAGGCAGATCGCTTGAACTCGGGTTCAAGACCAGCCTGGGCAACATGGCGAAACCCCATCTCTACAAAAAATTATAAAAAATAGCTGGGCATAGTGGCACATGTCTGTAGTCCCAGCTACTTGGGGGCCTGAGCCAGGAGGATCACCTGAGCCCAGGCGTTCGATGCTGCAGTGAGCCATGATCACACCACTGCACTGTAGCCTGGGTGACAAAGTGAGACCCTGTCTCAACAAACAAAAAAAAACCACCAGCTTTAATTTGTAACAACCTATGGTCCCCTTTTTAGAGGATTGCTTTAAATTTGTAATATCCTGACAGTAGAACATTATTATTATTATTTCTTTTGAGATGGAGTCTCTCTGTGTTGCCTAGGCTGGAGTGCAGTGGTGCAATCTCGGCTCACTGCAACCTCCGCCTCCCAGGTTCAAGCAATTCTCCTGCCTCAGCCACCAGAGTAGCTGGGATTACAGGCATGTGCCACCACGCCTGGCTAATTTTTGTATTTTTAGTAGAGACGAGGTTTCACCATGTTGGCCAGGCTGGTCTGAAACTCCTGACCTCAGTTGATCCACCCGCCTCAGCCTCCCAAAGTGCTGGGATTACAGGCGTGAGCCACCGCACCCGGCCAACAGTAGAACATTATACCCAAATAAGATAATAATGTATATATTTATTGATTTGGAGAGATGTGTCTGGTATGTGATTTTTTTGCCTTTAGAGATGGGGTCTCAGTGTGTCACCCAGGCTGGAGGGCTGGAGTGCCACGGCAAGGTCAGAGGATCCTCACTCACTGCAGCCTTGAACTCCAGGGCTCAATCCTCCTCTTACTTCAGCCTCCCAAAGTGCTAGGGTTACAGGTGTGAGCCGATGCACCCAGCCTGATCATTTTTAACTCTATTGAGATTACGGTATATTGAAATGAAATAAAGATTATAAAATTTCTTGGTATATTTAATTTTTGTTTAAAATGCATTCCTATCTATATTTATGCATAGAAAAGTCTGGAAGGATGTATGTCAACTATCAAGCGCTTATACCTGGTGATGGGATTATCAGTAATTTTTACGTCATTCTTCATACTTTCAGGATTATTTCAAGTTTTTACAAAGAGCACATCTTATTTATGATGAAAAAGAAGTATGTTCATTTTGGGGGGAGAAAGCAGAAAAGGGAAAATATTTTTAAGCATTACAAGAATGAAGGACCTTCTCTAATTAAGGGTTTCCAGAGAAAGCCACCATGGAGTCTGAAACTGTGAATACCCATTTCAAACTACTGCATATAATTCACCTTTCCTTTTTATTTCATTTGCTTCTTTTAGGCCATGTTTTATGGATGAGTATGAGAAGACTGAGGAAGAATTACAAAAGCAGTATGACATTTATCTGGAGAAATTTCAAAATCTGACTTATCTGGAACAACAGCTTGAAGACCATCATAGGATGGAGCAAGAAAGGTTTGAGGTGAGCTGAGCCTGTCCTCTGTTCAGCCATTCCTTCTGGTGTGTTATTTTGTACTGGGTGACAGGTCATTTTGTTAATATCATTGTGAAAAAAATATCAGTACATGTTTTTTCTCCCTGGTCAGTCTGAGGATTGCTCATGTAATGTGTTTGTTTTGCTGGCAGTGTACACTGGACTCCAGGGTTGTCAAATCTTTGATCAGTCATATTTCATCAGGTTTGGTCAGTTAAGAGAACAGACAGGGCCAACATGAGGCCTGTGCGGCTGCATAAGACCCTGTGCCGACATGGGGCCTGTGCTTGCTTTCAGGCCCTGTTGGCACCGTCTTGAAATTCATAATAATTTTTAAGTGCATTTTATTTTCCACTGATCCCAAAAATTATGTAGCTGGTCTCGAGTGCAGATTTAAAAGCTTGCTTGGCTTCGGGAGGCCAAGACGAGTGGATCACTTGAGGTCAGGAGTTTGAGACCAGCCTGGCCAACATGGTGAAACCCCTCCTCTCATAAAAATACAAAAAATTAGCCAGGTGTGGTCGTACACACCTGTAGTCCCAGCTACTCGGCAGGCTGAGACAGGAGAATCGCTTGAACCTGGGAGGAAGGGGTTGCAGTGAGCCAAGATCATGCCACTGTACTCCAGCCTGGACAACAGAGCAAGATCCCATCTCCAAAAATAAGAAAATAAAGCTTGCTTAGTCATTTCACATAAAGATTTTCAAGGCAAGGTGTGATGGCTTATACTTGTAATCCCAGCACTTTGGGAGGCTTAGGCAGGAGGATCACTGGAGCCCAGGAGTCTGAGACCAGTTTGGGCAGCATAATGAGACCCTGTCTCTACAAAGAAGTAAAAATAAATTAGCTGGGCATGGTGTTACACACCTGTTGTCTCAGCTACTTGGGAGGCTGAGATGGAAGGATTGCTTGAGCCTGGGAGTTTGAAGTTGGAGTGAGCCATGATCATGCCACTGCACTCCAGCTCGGTTGACAGAGCAAGACCCTGTCTCAAAAAAGAAAAAAAAAAAAAGGGCCGGGCGCAGTGGCTCACGCCTGTAATCCCAGCACTTTGGGAGGCCACAGCTGGTGGACCACGAGGTCAGGAGTTTGAAATCAGCTTGTCCAACATGGTGAAACCCCGTCTACTAAAAATACAAAATTTATCTGGTATGGTGGTGGGCACCTGTAATCCCAGCTACTTGGGAGGCTAAGGCAGGAGAATTGCTTGAACCCAGGAGGCAGAGGTTGCAGTGAGCCGAGATTGCGCCACTGCACTCTAGCCTGGGCGACAGAGCAAGACACCATCCCAACAAAAAAAAAACAAAGAAAGAGATTTTCAAGTCCTGGTTAATTGAATCACCAGAATAGCTCATTGGAGATTGTTTTGTAAAGAGGAATGGCAGTTTATTGATTGATTGTGGGAAATAAATGTGTGGCCTTGAGCCTGACCAACCATCTTACAGGTTCCTCTCATCCCTGTGGGTAAGGCCATTTAGGAAAAGAGTGTTTCAGACCTGAGCATGAGTTGATAAATGTGGAATTTAGAGCAAAGGAAATTGAACCAAGTTGTGATCAATTTTTGAATTGCCCTATCCTTAACCTGAGAATGGTCATTTAGACTCCATTTTCATGATGAAATTGGTCTGCAGTCTCCCTTTCTCATGCCCTCGACAGCTTTTGGTATTAAGGTTATGCTACGCTTCTTACAATCCTGAGCGTTTGAGTTCGGCAGAGCTATTTTGTTGTCCAGGAGGGCTAACTGGGAGTACCTAACGCATCCGTGTGGACACATGTCATCTTGACGAGGAATTCATTGCTAGCATTACTCTGTGGCAGAGGCAGGCCATGGAGAAATGGTACGGGACAGGCACATTTCGAGGGCACTAGAAAGAGCTTGGAGTTTAGAACATTTTAAACATTGGCTACCTGGGAAAGAACAGTCAAGGGCAGTGAAAAGAAACGTTGGCCATTTTGTTGTATTATCTGGGGCCACCTCTGGGTTCAGAGAACAAACCAAACAGTATGCCTCAGAATGGCAGGTAGGTGGCCCAGGAAACTTCCGAGGGAGCCCCTCTACCCTACCCTTCCTTCAACAAGTACATCTCTTTTTCTCTTACTCACTCTCGCTCTCTGTCGTTAGAATACCTGTTCCCTCGAAATACCCCATGCCTGAAACACAGTGCTTTATTTTTAATGTTTAGAACAACAATATATAAAGCCAACTTCCTCCCTCTGTTTGTCCCTCCCCCCCACTCTCTCTCTCTGTCTCTTTCTCTTTCTCAACAGGGTCTCACTCTGTTGCCTGCCACTCTGTCTGGAGCGCAGAGTGTGATTATAACTCACTGTAGCTTCAGACCTCTTGGGCTCAAGCGATCCTCCCACCTCAGCTTCTTGAGTAGCTGGGACTATAGGCACTTGCCACCATACCTGGCTAAATTTTTAAAATTTGTTGTAGAGATGAGGTTTCCCTATGTTGCCCAGGCTGGCTCAAACTCCTGGGCTCAAGTGATCCTTCTGCCTTGGCCTCCCAAAGCATGGGGGTTACAGGTGTGAGCCACCACGCCCAGCCCCCATTCTCTTTCTTAATAATCAAGGCCACATTTTATGATCTGAGATATTTCCTCCTGTCCCCACCCCTGTTCCCACCCTTACCTGTCCCACCATTTAGCATCTTTTGAGCTGGAATCTGAAGGCAGGGCAGGAAAGATGAATGATAAAATCTATACTTTCTTCCTTTGAAAGCAGGAGGCCTGTCTCTGCCCTAAAGTTAGATGTGTCTGTTCTGTGTCCCCAGGTCATACAGGCATGCGTGATGGGCATTTAGTTCTCCTCAGAGGCAGGGAAATGCAATCGGAGAAGCATGGGGTGGGGCAGCTGCTTCACTCTGGGCGCCCCTGTCCACCAGGCCACGAGGCAACCTCAGAGAGAAAGGGCAGTAAGTTTCAGGACCCTGGAATTGTTCAGGCAGTGTTAATTCTCTTCCCCTTCCTTGAGTTTAGCTCTTTTTTTGTTCTGTAGCACAAACTTAGCAGTCCTTACACAGTGGTGAAGAATAGAACAGTCCAGAAAAGGGCCATCTCTCCTGAGTCTGTTTTTCCTCTTCCACAGGAAGCTAAAAACACTCTCTGCCTGATACAGAACAAGCTCAAGGAGGAAGAGAAGCGCCTGCTCAAGAGTGGAAGTAAGGCTGGGCTTTGTAGATGAGCAGTTTACTCTGGACTACTATTTTCAGCCTTGAAATATATATATATATATTTTAATATGTATTTTCTTCTTTTTTTCAGCATTTTTTTTTTTACTGTAGTAAGAACACTTCACTTTACATCTTCAATTTTGAAAAGTATAATAAATTATTGTTGACTATAGGTACAAAAATATTTTCAAAAGGCGGTTTTCTCACAACTTCTATATTGGGTACCATTGTATTCACTCAAGAGTCTGGTTTAAATATAGCATTTAAAACACATTTCGTTCTTGTGCCAGTTAAGATAGTGTTTTCCCCTGTTTAAATGATAGTTTGAATTATATATGATGCGTAACTATAAGAAAACGTGGCCCTAGATGTGTGTAGGGTTCTGTATTTTCAGGCTGAATGATGGAAAGCAAGCACTGGGATGCAGTGCAGGGAGAGGGGCCGCTCGCTTTGTGGTGGTCCCCATGCTGCTGAGATGCCCCCCATAATCCAGAATGGCTCAGCAAGACATTCAGCTGGAGAGACACAAGGTTACGTCCATACAAAGCCTAGATTCCGGGAAGGAGCTCTCTGTGCCCAGGCAGCTTCCCTTCTCCTTGTGTGGGCGGCAAGCCACCCAGGTGCCGAGGCAAGAGACCGAGAGCACGAGCTGTTCCAGTATAATAAAATATATAAAATAAGAATAGTTATACTAGATATAGATCATAGATATGATTATATATGAATATCATTAATCATTAGTTTATAGCAATTACTCTTTATTCCAATATCATAATAATCCTCGCTCTACAATCATAACCTAGGAAAAAACAGGCCATACAGAGATAGGAGCTGAGGGGACATGGTGAGAAGTGACCAGAAGACAATAGTGCAAACCTTCTGTTATGCCCAGACAGGGCCACCAGAGGGCTCCTTTGTCTAGTGGAAACACCAGCATCTGGGAAGCCGACCGTTGCCAAGTGGACCGTGGTCTAGTGGTAGCGTCAGTGTCAAGGAAAAACACCTGCTACTTAGCAGACCGGGAAAGGGAGTGTCCCTTTCCCCAGGGGAGTTTAGAGAAGACTTTACTCCTCCACCTCTTGTGGAGGGCCTGACATCAGTCAGGCCCGCCTGCAGTTATCCGGAGGCCTAACCGTCTCCCTGTGATACTGTGCTTCAGTGGTCATGCTCCTAGTCTGCCTTCATGTTCTGTCCTGTACACCTGGCTCTGCCTTTTAGATAGCAGTAGCAAATTAGTGAAAGTACTAAAAGTCTCTGATAAGCAGAAATAATGGTGTAAGCTGTCTCTCTCTCCTCTCTGTCTCTCTGCCTCAGCTGCCAGGCAGGGAAGGGCCCCCTGTCCAGTGGATACGTGACCCATGTGACCTTACCTATCACTGAAGATGGCTCACTCTCCTTACCCTGCCCCTTTGTCTTGTATCCAATAAATATCAGCACAGCCTGGCATTCAGGGCCACTACCAGTCTCCACGTCTTTGTGGTAGTGGTCCCCCAAGCCCGGCTGTCTTTTCTTTTATCTCTTTGTCTTGTGTCTTTATTTCTACACTCTCTCATCTCTGCACATGGGGAGAAAACCCACCGACCCTGTGGGGCTGTACCCTACATCCCTGAACTTCAGTGTCAAGTCACTGTCAGGGACCGGTAGCAGCCCAGGATCTTCCTGCTGAATCGACAGCCTTGTTGCACGGAGTTCCTCCTTCTCTTGCTGGTTGCCCTTTCTTTTCTTCAGGGTGAAATATTCTATTCACTCTCATGTTGAGGGCAGCATACTTGAGGCATCAGGCCCACACACATGCTCCCACACACACTGTCTCTCTCTCTCTTTCTTTTTCTTTGCCATTTCCCTTGTATCTCTCTCATTTTGCACCTGTTCTGTGACTCTCTCGTCTGAATCTCAGGAAACTTAGGAGGAAGGATAGGGACTGCTGGGAAATCCTCCAGGAACAAGGTTAGGAAATTTGAAGGGCCTGTCTAGCCAAAGCAGCCCTCCCCTTTTTAGTTCCATGTCAGCCAGGAGCATGTGAAGCAGCCCTCAGTGATCAGCCTGCATGGGGTTTGTCCCTTGCGAGAGGCCCAGCTCAGCTAGGAGCCCTGGTTTATTGCTTGCATCCCATGCTGTCCCTGGGCCAGGATGCTAAGACCTGCCATTCTGATCTTGCTTTATTCACCAAGATTTACCTTTGTGTTTTCTTCTAGGAGTTCTATAGTTTTAGCTCTTACATTTAGGTCTCTGATCCACTTTGAGTTAATTTTTGTATATGGTGTGAGACAGGGGGTCCAACTTCATTCTTTTGCATGTGGCTATTCGGTTGTCCTATTATCATTTGTGGAAAAGACTATTATTTCCCCATTGAGTTATACTCGCATGGTGTCAGCCATGAATTTTAATTGTCACTGTCAGCTCAGTGGTTTCAGTGTCAGCATGCATTAATGTCTTAGTCTGTTTTGTGCTGCTGTAACAGAATACCTGAGACTGGGTAATTATATATTTTACATAAAATATATACAGCATTGTATATGTGGATACATGCAGTCATCTCTCAATATCTGCGAAGAACTGGTGCCAGAACCCAACTGTGGATACCAAAATCCACAGATGTTCAAGTCCTTTTCATGTAACCTATGCACATCCTTCCACATACTTTAAATCATCTCTAGATTACATAAAATACCTAACATAATGCCTATACATCACTTCATTCACATGGATTCAACATAGTACTTGGTATGTGGCAAATTCAAGTTTTGCTTTTTGGAACTTTGTAGATCTTTTTTGAACTTTGTAGATTTTTTTTCCAAATAATTCAGATCCATGGTTGGCTGAACCCATGGATGTGAAATCCATGGATACAGAGGGCTAGTTTTGTGTGTGTGTGTGTGTGTGTGTGTGTGTGTGTAGTTTATATATATGGCATATGTAATATATTATATGTAATATAATTTAATTTATTATATATTATATAATATAATTTATAATGTATAAATTTATATTTATAATTATATATAATATATGTTATATATAGTTATATATTATTATATATAATAATATATGACAATTATATAACATATATATAATATATTAGTATTAGGTTATATTATTATCATTATAATCAGAAACTTACTTGTCTGAAACTTAATGAGCCACAGTTCTAGGGGCAAGCCCAAGATCAAGGAGCTGTATCTTGCTGCACCATCCCATGGCAGAAGGGCAAAGAGAGGTCGAGAGAGAGCAAGAGATCAAACTCACAGCCTCAAGCCCTTTTATAACCAGCATTAATCCATTCTTCAAGGCGGAGCCCTCATGACCTAAACACCTCCCAGTATGCCCCACCTCCCAACACTGTTGCATTGGGATTTAAGTTTCCAACACATGCTTTTCGGAGACACATTGAAATCATATAATAGCAATTGACTTTAGTTTACCTGCTCACTTCTCAGGTCTGTATTGGTTTGAGTTGTAAGAAGAAATCTTATTGAGCCTGAGGTACATGTATTAATTTTATTTTAAAATTGATTATATAATTTGATTTGCATTGCATGGGATAAGGATTTAATGTCTTAATTTCCTGGATGGAATAAGAAGTGAACAAATGACTTTTGCACACAGACCTTACTGGGCAGAGCTGTTTCATTGTGATCATGAAGCCACTCCTTTGTTTTGCCTGCTTGTGTTCCTGCCAGGTAACGATGACTCGGACATAGACATCCAGGAGGACGATGAATCCGACAGTGAGTTGGAAGAAAGGCGGCTGCCCAAGCCACAGACAGCCATGGAGATGCTCATGCAAGGTACCCCGGCGTCTTTCGCTGGACTTCCTCCCTGCGCCCTGTTTCACAGAACACCTGGCCAGGACTGGGGCAGGCTGCTTAGTGTTGAGGCCCACAGGCGTGCTGCGAATGGCCCCTAGAAGCAGCTCTTGCTCAGGTTTATCCTGTCTTCTTGTTTATGGCTCTTGAACTGCTCAGTGGTCATGTTTGCTCCTTGTCCGTGATCCCAAGACTGGATGGTTCATATTTATGGCTTGGTATTTCTCACAGCCACAAGAACACATTGCCTCTGCCACTCTCAGTGCAGTGATATACCTAATAGCCTGAGAATTAGTGCAGAAAGGGACTTAAATGAGCATCTCTGCCTTAAAAAAAAAGTTCTTCTAATTCCTTTACTCATCACAAAAGATTCAAGCAACAAAGCTCAGCGCAGTGGTGCACGCCTTATTCCCAGCTACTCAGGAGGCTGAGGCAGAAGGATCATTTGAGCCCAGGAGCTCGGAGCTGTAGTATGTGATGATTGTGTCTGTGAATAGCCACTGCGCTCTGGCCTGGGCAACATAGAGGGGCTCTTAAAACCAAGTTAAGCCAGGCGCGGTGGCTCACGCCTGTAATCCCAGCACTTTGGGAGGCCAAGGCGGGTGGATCACGAGGTCAAGAGATCGAGACCATCCTGCCTAACACGGTGAAACCCCGTCTCTACTAAAAATAAAAAAAAAATTAGTTGGGCGCAATGGCGGGCGCCCGTAGTCCCAGCTACTCGGGAGGCTGAGACAGGAGAATGGCGTGAACCCAGGAGGCGGAGCTTGCAGTGAGCCGAGATCACGCCACTGCACTCCAGCCTGGGCGACAGAGTGAGACTCCGTCTCAAAAAAAAAAAAAGAGTTAAAAAAAGACTCAGGCAACAAAATTTGTAGAGCAAATGTGAATTCTCTCCTGGGGTCTTCCTCATGTCCCACTCCCACCTGGGAGGGCTCATGGCTAGTGGCCAGGGTGGATGTGTCTTTACAGATTACCTTTCTGTACATATACATACGCACACACATACACATACAAAGATCACCTGAAAAAAATTTAACCTGAGTGCAACCAGACGGTATGTATGGTTCTACAACTTGCTTTTGTTTCTAAAAATTAAATACAATTGGAACTCTTCCTCTGTCAGCAATAGATCTGCCCCCTAATTTTTTTTTTTTTCTTTTTGAGACAAAGTCTCGCTCTTGGTCCCCAGGCTGGAGTGCAATGGCATGATCTTGGCTCACTGCAACCTCTGCTTCCCGGAGGGAGCAATTCTCCTGCAATCCCAAGTAGCTGGGGTTACAGGCCCGTGCCACCACACCCAGCTAATTTTTGTATTTTTAGTAGAGACGGGGTTTCACCATGTTGGCCAGGCTGGTCTCGAACTCCCAACCTCAGGTGATCCACCCGCCTCGGCCTCCCAAAGTGCTGGGATTACAGGCGTGAGCCACCACTCCTGGCCTGCCCCGTACTTTTTAATGGCTATGTCATATTTCTAGCAGGACTGTACCCATGATTTACTGGGCGTTCCCCTCTTTTCCTTGTATATACATCTTTCTGCATGTCTGCATATCTTTAGGTTGCATCATTAAAAGCCAAATTCTTAGGTCAAAGGTTCCGTAAATTTTTATTTTAATACTATAAAATTCTCCTATATTTGCCTTTAAAAACATTTCTTATCTACCACCTGTTAATGTTTGGAGCACAGTTGCTTTTTTTTTTTTTTTTTTTTTTTTTGGAGACAGAATCTCATTCTGTTGTTCACACTAGAGTGCAGTGGCACGATCTCAGCTCACTGCAACCTCTGCTTCCTGGTTTCAAGCGAGTCTCCTGCCTCAGCCTCCCAAGAAGCTGAGACTAAGGGTGTGAACCACCATACCTGGCTAATTTTTAAAAAAATTTCTGTAGAGATGAGGTTTCATTATGTTGCCCAGGCTGGCCTCAAACTCCTGGCCTCCTGTCTCAGCCTCCCAAATTCCTGGGATTATACGCAAAAGCCAACATGCCTGGCCAGAAAACAAATCTTGAATGCTATTTCCTGCTTTATTTTCTAAGATTTTTATGACTTCTTCATGCTTTTGTTGTTCTCAGGAAGACCTGGCAAACGCATTGTGGGCACGATGCAAGGTGGAGACTCCGATGACAATGTAAGTCCCCCGCTCCCCTCAGTGGTTCTGTGCACTCTGGGTTTGGCTGTCCCCATAGATGGGACTGGCTGAGTTGCTGTCAGCAGCCAGGGAGCCGTCTATGGTCAGCCCGGCCGTGCCTCCATGCATGGCAGGGTTTGGCCTCATGAGGCTCTGGACTCTTCCTTGCTCGTGGATGGCTCATCTCTTTTCAAGTGAATGTGCTTGCTCTGCTTTTTTCGCCTTCTCACTGTTCTTTCCATTCTCGCTTTCCAAAGATGGAAGCAGCACCAGCTCTCTTAGGTAAATGCAAGACTTCCAGCTCCAAGAAGCAGGTTGGTTTTCTGTTCTGCCTCATGTGTTTGTGGGTGTCTGTCAGCCCTCCCGGGGCCAGCCAGGGGCCTCTCCCTAGGAGTGATGCTTCCTCTCTCCTGGGCAAAAAGGCCACTCAAAAGAGATCCCGTGGTGACAGCGGGATCACTGAAGGCCCCTGTGCTAAAGCGGAGGCGCAGGCACGGAGCCTGGAGGCGGGGAAAGCTCAGGCCGGGCCGTCCTCAGGCCCTGGGCCGCCACCTAGAAATGAAGGAGGACACCGAGGGCCGGGCTCAGGACCAGCCCTCCTCCCTGCTCTGTGCTGGGGACGGAATGGTGAAGCAGCACTGTCCCCAGACCAGGCCCTCGAGGTGCCATGCATGAGGCTGAGACATAAGCTGCCTTGAGCTTTACTGAGTGGATAACTCCCTGGAGCACTTAAGCAAAAGGGGATTCTAGGGGTCCTCAGTGAGGTCCGGTCATCAGGGCTTTGCCGCCCATTGCTCAAGCCTACATTCTTTGTTGCGTCCCTGGCAGTGCTGCTCGGCCCACACAGCGAAGGGCGACTTGACAGAGACTGATCCCAGGCCGCCTCCATGTGCCCTGAATTTACAGGGCACAGTCTGTAGAGAAGCAGATAGAGCAACTGGAAAATAATTTTCCTAACAAGCTCGGGTGTGGATGGTAAATAGCTTCTCTCTGTCTTGCCCACCCAAGACAGAAGCAGAGGGAGTGTGGCGTGGGCGCTGGCAATGCTGAGGCAGCACCGCCTGCCTCTTCTCCAGGGTTTGCCTTCTCTCTCCTCAGAGCGAATGCATTAGTCGCAGCTGAGCTTTATGCCTGGTGGTCACTTGTTTATTTCAAGGAGGCTGTGTCCATGCCGCCCTCCAGGCACAGGGTTCCATGCTTTACGTGTTCAGGCATCCAGCACGTGTCTGTTGAGTGCCTGCCACATGCCAGTGCTGTTGTGGATTATGGGGAACGCAGCAGGGGCAGAGGCAAGCCCCCGGTTCATGGCTCACACCCCAGCAATAATGATGGATTGTCGGATCAGGGCTCATGGTGTTAACAGGAGGAATAACAGCTTCAGGGGACAGGGAGTGACAGGGAACAAGGAGGGGGTGGTGTCTTCTGCGAGGTCAGTGAAGGGCCCTGACGTGGTGGTGTTTGAGCAGGGCCTGAGTGGAGGGAGCGAGCGCATGGGTTGGCGGCACCTGGGCATGTGGAATGCACTCCTCGCATCGAGGAGCAGAGGCAGCTGGTGTGATTGTGGGTGAGTGAGAGAGGCAGCAGGGGCCATGCACAGCTTTGCAGGGTGAGATGAAGACTCTGTTTTCTCTGAGTGTGAGGGGAAGGCCCTGAAGAATCATGAGCCCAGAAGGGTCAAGAGCTGATGATCCCTGTTTGAGAGAAGCCAGTTAGGAGGCACCTGCACCCGTGGAGGTCAGAGGTGACGGTGCTTGGCCAAAGGTGTGGCAGCAGAGGTGTTGAGAAATGGTCAGGTCCTGGGTCTCTCTAAGAACCATCAGGTTTTGTGAATTGATTGGACATAGGCTGTTAGAGAAAGAGAGAAATGAGGGTGCCTGGGCTTGGTCTAATCAGCAGAAAGCAGAGTTTCATTTTCTGAGATGGGGCCGACTTGACAAAGGGGCTTGGAAGGCAGATCGAAAGTTTGATTTTGGACATTCTGAATGTGACAGCCACATGCTAGGGTTGAGTAGCCAGGTGGAATTTAAGTCTGGAGTTCAAGGGCCACGTCTGGGCTAGAGATTGAATTTTGGGAGCCACCCTTATTTGGTTGGTATCTAAGCCACAAGGATAAATGTGACTGCCTAGGGAGAGCAAGTAGAATGAGAAGAGAGGCGACCCAAGGTCCTGAGCTGCATCTGCCCTGCGGAGGTCTGGGAGGGAGGGGCAGGCAGAGGAGGCTGAGGGGCGTCAGCAGTGAGGAAGGGGGACCTGGACTAGAGAAGGGGCCCTGGGGGATGGAGAAGATGGGTTTGAAGGATGAAGGGGTGATTCCACAGCTCAAGCAGGATGAGGCCTGAGATCGATCCCAGTCCGTTGAATGTTTCCTTCTTGACAGGAGCAGTGCTGGGGTCAGTAGGTGAGAGCCCGGGGGAACTGAAGCAGTCGTGAGGGGCACAGGTGTGGACAGTGAGTTCAACGACTCGCTCAGGAGCTCTGTGTGAGGGGAGAGAGACAGGGCAGAGCAGCTGGAGAGGAAGGTGGGATTACCTTTGGGGTTTTTTTTCAAGAAGGAAATTACAGCATGAGTGTGCATCGACAGGAATGATCTAGATAGAACAACCAGCCATCCTGGTTTACATGGGACGCGGGAACTGCCGTTTTAAAGCTGGGCTGAGTTGGTCACCCTGGAGCCCTGGATCCGATGAGGAGAGAGAGGGTGTGTCTTTCACTTTGCTCCTTTTTCTTTTTTTCTTTTTCTTTTTTTTTTTTTTTGAGATGGAGTCTTGCTTTGGAGTGCAGTGGTGCAATCTCGGCTCACTGCACCTCCGCCTCCCAGGTTCAAGCGATTCTCCTGCCTCAGCCTCCGGAGTAGCTGGGATTCACTTTGCTCCTTATACCAATGTCTATGTTGCTTTCCATCCACAATCTACAAAAAGCCAAAACAGGCCTCCCTTCCCTCTCTCCAGGCCCCTGTCCTTCTTGCCATCTGTAGGGGGAGTCTCTAGGTCCAGTGGCCCTCAGCGCAGATGCAGAGTGCTTCTTAGACACTGCGGGAAAGCTAGCCCCTGCAGCACCACACCCAGATGCACCTGGAGTTTGGAGGATTCTGGTTGGATGATAAATTCCAGCTGGCAGTACATAGCCTCGGTCCCATCTGTATGCCCTCCCACAGCCTGCTTGCCACTCTGCCAGCCTCTTCCTTCACACAGGGATGCTGCTATAGAAAGGGAGGCAGAGAGTCTTAGGACAAGATGTCAGAAATGAGGCAGGATCCCCCGTTGCATCTGCCATTTTTTTCCTATAGGAGGACTCGGAGGAGAGTGAAATTGACATGGAAGATGATGATGACGAGGATGACGATTTGGAAGAGGAGAGCATTTCTCTCTCACCAACCAAGCCCAATCGAAGGGTCCGGAAATCTGAACCCCTGGATGAGAGTGACAATGACTTCTGACCCTTTTGCCAAGGGACCCTGGCAGATTAAAACCCTCAGACTTGTAGGTAAATGGGAACTTAGAAGGTTAGGAAGGTAACGCCTGTTTTGTTCACTAAGCTGGCTGGACTCATGATCACTGAAGCAATACTTATTTCTGCTTTAGCCTCCTGTGTTTACATTCCATGAAGCTTAAATAAGAATTGAAGCAAATCCCTAAGATTTATTTTTTTCCACCTTATTTATTTTCTAAAACTTGAGGAATGCATGTGTTCTTAGTGATTCACATCCACGGGACAAAAACTCAAGAAGAAATAAGAGCTGACGCCACACAAGTCTTGGCTGCTTTTGTTACTATACATTTTCTCTGAGACTCCAGCAGAGTTGGGGCTGGAACTTGGCACTGGGGACTCATGTTTGGAATCGTAGGGGAACATCTGGCTGTTAATCACTTGCACAGTTGAGAACATTTCCTATATGTCGGCTTTTAATTCTAGCTCTTATTTCATTTTTTAATCTTATTTTCTTTCTTCTGCATGTTCACAATACAAAGCATTAAATGTATTTTAATAACTAAAATTTTCTGAAAGAAGGTTAGCTAAAGTTAAATGAAAACTTGGTTTCTTTGAAAATCAGGCAATAGAGACAGGCTCCAGATGAGGAATCCTCCATTTTCTGTCCGAAGCTGACATTCCTCTGGGAGTCCAGTTCACCTTGGATTACAGCCATCTTCGTGTTTCCATGGTTGGTACTAAATCTGGAAACTCTGGTGACCTGGGCTGCCCTCTCGGAAACTCCAGACTCCCATGGCAATGACAGCCGGGACACTCTCCTTCCCTCCAGCCAGGGTTTCTCTAAAGGAGCTTTGTTTTGTCTAAAGTGTGGCAAGACATAGTGCACAACACAGGGACAAAGGCAGGTTTCCTGCAGCTTGCTACCTAAGTGTTTCTGTAGGGGAAGGAGCCAATTAAGAAAAAGTGTTGGTACAGATTCATGTTTCTGATTTAAAAGAACAACAACACAGGATTGAATTAAGTAGAGTAGTAGCACTAGAAGAATTTTTCTGTTGTGAAATTAGAAGTGGAGTTGGTTTTTTTCTTTTTTCTTCTTCTTTTTTTTTAATATGAAAAGTACTTAGCTGGGAGTGGTGGCAAGCGCCACCACTTGTAGTGGGTCCTGAGTAGTGGGTCCAGCTACTCAGGAGGCCAAGGTGGGAGGATCAGTTGAGCCCAGGAGTTTTAGACTAGCCTGGACAACTAAGTGAGACTCCATCTCTACAAAAAATTTAAAAATTAGCCAGGTGTGGAGGGGCATGCCTGTGGTCTCAGCTATTCAGGAGGCTGAGGCAGGAGAATCACTTGAGACCAGGAAGTTGAGGCTGCAATGAGCCGTGATCATGCCACTGCACTCCAGCCTGGGTGACAGTGAGACCCTGTCTTTAAAAAAAAGAAAAAGAAAAGCACGCTGCTTGTAAAAAGCGTACAGTAGGTCAGGCGCGGTGGCTCATGCCTGTAATCCTAGCGCTTTGAGAGGCTGAGGTGGGTGGATCACCTGAGGTCAGGGGTTTGAGACCAGCCTGGCCAACATGGCGAAACCCCACCTCTACTAAAAATATAAAAATTAGCCGGGCGTGGTAGCGCATGCCTGTAACCCCAGCTACTGGGGAGGCTGAGGCAGGAGAATCGCTTGAACCTAGGAGGCGGAGGTTGCAGTGAGCCAAGATGGCACCACTGCACTCCAGCCTGGGCAACAGAGTGAGACTCCATCTCAAAAAAAAAAAGCATACAGTAAATAGAAAAGCACAAAACAGTTTTCACTTATTTTACAATTAAAAAGTCAGAAGACTTCTGAAGTTACTTATCTTTTAATACATGTATTTAACACCATACTTCATATTATTAAATAGGTTTTACTTAAAAATATAATTATTTTATTTGTACCTTTCAGATATAAATACTTATGCAGGAGTTCACAGGTATGAAAAGATACACATAAATTTTAGGAACTTTTGACTTATTTCTGTCATTTTTGCTTTTTTCTCTTTCTTTTCCTAAATTTTATGTATAAGATTACCCCTTCAGAAAAAAAAAAACAGCCAGTATTCAGTGAATTCACCAGTAATTTGAAATGCACCATATTGTAAATGATCTACTGACAGGGAAGCCAGCGTGTTGGAGCCATGCCAGCCACCTCAGACACCGTGGCTCTAAGATGTGGAAGAGTCACTGCATCTTCTTGAATGTTACAGATTTGGTTTGCCTGAATGTGACTTGACTTCTGTTTTGAAAAAACATACGAATAGAGTTCTATTTTCCTTACGTGATGCTTTCTTCTAACACACTTTAACACAGAAGCCTAACCTAGCTACAAAGAGCCTATCCACAGACATAGGCAACAGCTCCAAGGGGTATTTCATTGTGTCACGTGCTTCTAGATCATCTGTTAGTTAACTGACTTTGTGCAAGGTCTCACCATGTATAGCACTGCCTTGCTTGAGCAAGGAAGTTTCTGTCAACGGCAAGCTTTATGTGCTCTATCGTTTTTATTAAAGTATTTCAGTCAATAGTGACCCATTGTAGAATGGCTGCAGGAGTCACATGTGCAAGTGCTTTGTGACCTAGCACAATTTGGTTTTGGCCAAGCAGCAGAGCAGACCTCAGGACCTCAGGAGGATGGTTGTGATTAGGTCAATAGAAAACTAGCAGGCCATTGCTGACAATTTTTACTATATAATTAGAGGACTTCCTAAAATGCTTTAAAAAAAAATGTGTATGGATGGAAAATACAAGGGAATTTTTCAAATACTCAATTTTTATTGGTAGTAGTTATCAAGAACAAAGTCCTCGGACTTCTGATGGGAAATCTGAACTACTGTTTCTCTTTTAGCTTGTACAAGAAGAAATAGATCCCTCTCATGAGCACTTTAATATCAGTGTCACGTGTCTGGAAGGAAATTATATTCATTTAGGTAAGCAACACACTACATAAATATCATAGCTGTTAGACCCAGGGGACTCTCAGGTGCCAGAATTGAGGACTCCTTTAATTGGAAGGGAGCTAAAGGGTCTACCTCCTACCTAGAAGTCCTTTCTACGTGGATATGAATTAAATTCTCTTGTCTGTTTTGCTCTGATGGGGTCTGTGTGGGCTAGCTGGCTCTGGTGTGTCCCTGACGACGGACTGAACTCCTTAACCATTTCAGACAGCTTGAAGATGTATGATCATTATTTGAAAAGGGAGAGAGGGAGGACTCTTTGTTTTCTCCACCACTTTGGCTCCTGAGGTTTCTTCAGTGTTAGGTTTCTGTAGGGCCCAGCTTTCTCCAGTGTTTGGCTACTGCAACTCTGTGTTCTGCCAGTCTCTTAACTCAGACAGAAACAATGCAAACCAGTAGACAGAGCATCACCTTGAAAGTATTAAAACAACTGTCAATCTAGAAATCTCTGCCCCGCAAAAACTGTCATAAATACTGCAAGACCCATGTTCAGATTTCCTCCTTTTACAAATAATGTTTTGTTTTATTTCCCAGCTACTACAAGTGATCCAAATGTTCTTTATAGCAGACTTTTTCCTGCAGTCTAGGATCCAGTCAGAGATCTTGCATTAAGTTATATCTCTGTAATCTTTAATTTCACGCTATCTGCAATGTTTTGTGTTTTTCATGACACTGATGTTTTTGATGAGGTCAGGCCATTTATTCTGCAGAATATCTGTCAATTTGGATTTTTTCTAATTGTTCTTTCATGATTAGAATCAGGCAAACATTTTTTGACAAGAATACATCAGAGACGACTCCGTGGTGCATCAGACTGGGGGCATGTGATGTCTGTGTGTCCCATTATTGGCGATGTTCAATTCTGTCACTTCTGTTGAGGCTGCATTTGCCAGATTTCAGATTAAGGTACCTTTTTCCCTTTGTAAATTAGGATATCACCTTTGTGGGGTGCCGTTTTGAGACTGCAAGGATATCATCTTCCCGAGTAGGCCTTCATCCATGGCCTCAGCATCCATGATGGTTCCTGTCCGGATGCTCACTTTTGAAGAAACATTTCAAATAATAGTGATTCCTTTCCAATTCAAAAGTAATCATTGCTTTATAGTCTTCATAAATATTTTCTGTGGTTATTTAGTTGATGAAAGCTGTTGATGTCCATTTGGATTTTTTTCCCTCCAACACAAACAGCTGCAGGAATTGGTGCCACATACAGGCTCAGCTTGCCTGTCTCCATGGAAGCTGTGGCCACAGCAGTGGCTTTGGAAGCCTAGTAAGGAATGACATCACTGCCAGGTGCAGTGGCTCACACCTGTAATCCCAGCACTTTGGGAGGCCGAGGTGGGTGGATCACTTGAGGTCAGGAGTTCAAGACCAGCCTGATCAACATGGTGAAACCCCATCTCTACTAAAAATACAAAAATTAGCTGGGTGTGGTGGTGCGTGCCTGTAGACCCAACTACTTGGGAGGCCGAGGCAGGAGAATCACTGGAACCCATGAGGTAGAGGCTACAGTGAGCTGAGATCACGCCACTGCACTCCAGCCTGCGTGACAGATTGTGTCTCAAAAATAAAGAAAGAAAGAATGACATCACTGAATACACTGAATGTGCTATTGATAACCAGTGTGCCAGACTCCAGACAGCATGTGCCAGGCATCACCCATGTCTTTGATTTTGTAATAAATAAAAAATGGGGCCAGGTGTGGTGGCTCATACCTGTAATCCCAGTACTTTGGAAGGCCCAGGCTGATGGATCACCTGAGGTCAGGAGTTCAAGACCAGCCTAGCCAACATGAAACCCCGTCTCTACTAAAACTACAAAAATTAGCCGGGCATGGTGGTGGGTGCCTGTATTCCCAGCTACTGGGGAGGCTGAGGCAGGAGAATCATATGAACCCGGGAGGCGGAGGTTGCAGGGAGCTGAGATCGTGCCACTGCACTCCAGCCTGGGCGACAAGAGCGAGACTCCAATCTCAAAAACAAACAAAAAAGGCAAAATCCTTGGAGAACTCTTATTGTCTGTGTTTCCAGAATCCTAGAATTAAAACTTTCATTTATCTTCACAATTTTCCCATAGCTTTTTCATGTCTGTAAGGATGATACCCTAAAATCTTCTTGAGAAAATAAAGAAGGGTCCCCTCTGTTACCCCTGCCAAACGGATGCTCCTCACGGGCTTGAGATGGCAGCTCATCTCAGAGCATGGGATGATTTTTAACCAGGTGAGTGGAAAGGGGCAGTAATAAACATTTTTAAAGGTTGGGGGCACATGAAGTCCTCAGGGAGTAAAGCTGGAACCAGCCTCCTGCACTGCTGAGCTTTCAGGCCTTTGTCCCCTAGTCCCTTGGTGGTGGCCCCCTCCCTTCTCTGTGCCATAACAGAGTACCAATCACCCCCTGCCTGGACCACTCCTGCACCAGAAGAGGAGCTCACAACCTCCTCTGGCAGCACCTCTTCTTCCTCCCTGCAGAGCCCGGCTCTCGTGCTGAGTGAGCAGCGTTCCCAGCTCCCAGACAGGCCCCCAGAAGTCGGCCTTTCTGTTCAAAAGCTTCCAGCTGAGTATCTGCCCATTCTCCTGATCCGTCCACCAGGATCACATTTCAACAGTGCACGTGGGAGCATTTGTCTTGATGGCCTCTGAGATCATCCTGGCCCCGGAGTCCCCAATGTGGTTTCCCTGGAGACTAGAAGAGTAGGGTTAAGGCAGGGCTCAAAGCCTGCAGGTTCTCTTTAGTAGAGCAGGCCATACAGTAGAAAATGCAGGACCCCATGCAAAGCCTTTGTGCTTCTAGGATCCCGTCGCTACATGGACAAGGCTCAGGGTACCTCCCCTTAGACCAGGTTTCCCTATAGGCCTGCTGAAGGGTCTGGGGGTCAGCTGGCTCTCAGAACTGGGCAAAAGGCAGTGCGCCACCTGGAAGCAGTTCTAAGGGCGAGCAGGAAGGGCAGGTGCACTCACTTGATATGCTGGAGCCTGTGGTTTCCAGACAGTGCTGTGGCAATGCATATCGCCCCGTCCATCCCCAGAGAATTCTCTTGAAGACTAAATGGAAAAGAGATGGAGACACACGGTGAGCCATCAGGGCAGAAGGAAAACACCCGGGGAAGCAACACTGCATTGTCTGGGGGCAGTAACCCAGGCAGATGTGTCCACAGGTGCCATGGCAACTCCAGGTGGGAGTTGACCCTGGAGACAGGTGTCTACGAGTGGCCAGATTGTCCCACGCAAGTGCGATGGAGGATGTAAGGCCATAAATGCAAGATGTGAGTGACTTCTGACTGAAGCTAAGCAGACTCAACAAACCCAGCTGCAGTGGAATGTGGACTATAAGAAGTCTGATTGTTTATATTCAGAAGGAAATAGCTACAGAAGAAATCAGGAGCATTTTATCCCATCAGGGAGGACCCAGCAGGGAATTCTGCTGCTCCAGGACGCAGGTAGGTCCCTCCAGCCACTTACTTGAGTCTCCGGAGACTTGAGTTTACCTTCAGAGCATTTGCCAGGGCTTTGGCTCCAGCCACCCCAATGGCATTTCCTCTTAAGCTGTTGGGAAAGACAGGAAGCCTAAGGCATGGGTACAGGCTGAGAGGTAATACTGACCCCTCTGCGGGTGGGCTTGGGGCTGCTTGGTAGAGGAAACAAGGACTTCAGCAGTCACAGGAGGCCAGGGCTGTGCCTTCCTCACTCCAGGGCAACAGGGCAGAGCTGGCTCTGGGAAGCAGGGCACACAGAAAGGGGCATGGCTGGCCTAGCCAGGAGGATTGTTGGAGCCTTCCTCCTCTTCCATTTCAAACAGAAAAGCGGGGCTGAGACAGGAGAGGCAGCCCTCCATCTGGGCAGGTCCGCAGTGCTCCCAGCAAGGGCAGGAATTCTGAGGACATGCCTGAGCCTCAGAGCTGTAACCTCACCCCAGGACTTTGGATCTGCCCAGAGAACAAGATCAGCCCCCTGGGACCCATAAACCAGGCCTCTAGACGTGTTCAGCCTGGCAAGGCCAACCCGGACAGGAGGGCAAATGATAGCGACTCCCAGGGAAAGGCATGAAGTGGGGCTGGGAAACTGGTATACTTGCACTGAAATGAAGATCACCAGGATGATTTGTGAGTTGTCTGTAAACTTTGTCCCCATATCTATTCATTGAGAATTCATTGATTTCTTTGGGCTAAAGACCATAGATGGAGACTGGAATACTTACTCGAGAATCTCCAAGGTTCTGTTCACAGCCAAGGCTTCCCCTAGCACCTGGGCGCCTGGAGCACCAATTGAGGCCACCTGGAGACTGGGGCGGAGAGGGTGCCGTCAGTGTGGGCCGGCTGGGCCCACCTCCCTCCGCATACTCCGTTCCCTTTCACCACCCCTTGACTCAGGGTGGAAAGTGGAGAAACAGCACTGAGAATGGTTGGCCAGCGCTGTGTCTAGGCACTCCATCTCCTACCTACACTGTCTGTTGCCTAAGACAGAGATCTGGATGCTAAGGAGATGAGAAATAGAGGCTGTCCCTGGAAGGGCTCAGGGAGAATGCTCCCTGTACCTCCTCATTACTACTCTCTAGGTGTTTGAGCCCCCAACTGCTAATATCATATTTCCTATATTAGGAAAATCAAACACACCTTCCTTGACTTGTAAACAAAAATAACGTCCAGGCCAGGTGTGGTGGCTCACACCTGTAATCCCAGCACTTTGGGAGGCTGAGGTGGGCAGATCACCTGAAGTCAGGAGTTTGAGACCAACCTGGCCAATATGGTGAAACCCCGTCTCTACTAAAAATACAAAAATTAGGCTGGGTGTGGTGATGCACGCCTGTTATCCCAGCTACTGTATGGGAGGCTGAGGCTTGAGAATCACTTGAACCCAGGAGGTGGAGGTTACAGTTAGCTGAGATTGTGTCACTGCACTCCAGCCTGGGTGGCAGAGCAAGACTCTTGTCTCGAGGAAAAAGAAAAAAAGACCTCTAACGTGAAAGGATGGCAAAGGGACCGGTTTCCTGACTGCTGCGCACATCTAGGACTTACTAGAGAGCAGTGAGGGCTGTGTTGACCTTCAGTGCACGGGCCACCGCACACGCTCCGTCATCCCCGATGGCGTTCTCCTGTAAACTAGACACAGAGTATGACCCCTTTGGGTGCATGGGGCACAGGCAGCATTCTAGCAAGGCCCTGCCGCGCTTGGACCTGCCAGGTTTAACCGACTACACACACCATAGACACAGACTCCCAGGGTTTCCTGGGGATAAGTGCCCTTCCTCCACAGGCCCTGCAGCCCGCCGCCTCATACTAAGCACACAGAGGCGTCTGGGGCCTGCATGAGTCTGAACCGCCAGAGGCAAGCAGGAAATGGGACACATAGAGTGACTGTCAGCAGGGGCTTGGGACCCAAAAGGGGATGCTTTTCACAGCCAACCAGAAAATGAACTTAAAGCCCTCAATCCCTGAGCCATTCTTGTTTGTCTTGTTTTCTCTTGAGACAGGGTATCACTCTGCCACCCAGGCTGGAATGCAGTGGTGAGATCACGGCTCACTGCAGCCTCAACCTCCCAGGCTCAAGCGATCCTCCCACCTCAGCCTCCCGAGGAGACTAAAGTACTTAACTAGAGACGGGGACTACAGGCACATGCCCCCATGCCCGGCTAATGTTTTTATTCTTTTATAGAGATGGGGTCTCACTATGTTGCTCAGGCTGGTCCTGAACTCCTGGGCTCAAGCAGTCCTCCCACCTTGGCATCCCAAATTGCTGGCATTACAGGCAGGAGCCACCACGCCCAACCTCCTTGGCCATTCTTGCTAATTAGGGTTTTGTGTCATTTTTTCCCCTTCTAAGTTGGAGGGAACTAGCAGGCCCTGGTGCAGTGAGTGACTGAGTTTAGCTCAAGCGCACATTGCTATGTTCAAGGCCAAGAGCTGTTTGCATTCATTATTTTAACAGACATTTGAGTGTGGCCGGGCGCAGTGGCTCACACCTTTAATCCCAGCACTTTGGGAGGCTGAGGTGGGTGGATCACTTGAGGTCAGGAGTTCGAGACCAGCCTGGCCAACATGGTGAAACCCCGTCTCTACTAAAAATACAAAAATTAGGCTGGATGGGTGTATTTTTAGTAGAGACAGGGTTCTCTGTCTCTACTAAATTAGCTGAGAGTGGTGGAGGGCACCTGTAGTCCCAGCTACTGGGGAGGCTGAGGCAGGAGAATCACTCGAACCCAGGAGGTGGAGGTTGCAGTAAGCTGAGATCCCGCCACTGCACTCCAGCCTGGGCGACAGAGTTAGACTCCGTCTCAAAAAATTAAAATGAAAAAAAATAAGAAAGACAACATTTGAGTGTGTCTCGTGTGCTAGGTGTTGTATAAGGCAGCAGGCCTGAGTCCCCCTCTCGAAGCTCAGGTGGGAAGACATGATTAAATGAGCAGGTACAACAGGCCAAGTGCAGGCTGCAGGGAAAAGCAAGCAGCATCTCCCACCCCAGGGTGTCAACAGAAGGCTCCCAGAAGAAATAGGTCAAAACCCAAACCCAAAGTGGGGAGTGTGCCTGGCTCAGCTAAGGAACCCAAACGAATTGAATTCCTGGGGAAGTGAGAAATGAGTCCAGGGAGGGACAAAGGAAGCAGATTTTAGGGGTCCCAGAAGCCACCCTGAGGGGCTGTGTGTACTTTACTCTGCAGGCCCTGGGCAGCCATTCAAGGATGGCACCCAAGATGGGACAGAGCTGCTCTGGAAAGGTCTCTGGCCAGCAGTGTGAGAGGATGGACTGAGGTGGAGGCTACCACAGGGATGGAGGTGAGTGGTGCCGATGGCCTGGGCAGGGGCAGTGGACGCAGAGGGAATCGAGTGGATGGCAGGGACACAGAGGGGACCGACCCAACAGGACTTGACAATGAATAGGAAGCAGGAGGTGGGCAGGCACAGTGGCTCACACCTGTAATCCTAGGACTTTGGGAGGCCAAGGTGGGAGGATCGCTTGAGCCCAGGAGTTCAAGACTAGCCTGGGCAACATGGTGAGGCCCCATCTCTTTAAAAAAAATTGTAAATATTACTTTAAAAAATAAGTTATATGCTGGATGTGGTGGTTTGCACCTGTAATCCCAGCACTTTGGGAGGCCAAGGTGGAAGGATCACTTAAAGGTCAGGAGTTCAAGACCAGCCTGACCGACATAGTGAAACCCCGTCTCTATTAAAAAAAAAAAAAAAAAAGCTGGGCGTGGTTTTGGGCCCCTGTAATCCCAGCTACTCGGGAGGCTAAGGTAGGAGAATCGCTTGGACCTGGGAGGCAGAGGTTGCAGTGAGCCGAGATCACGCCTCTGCACTCCAGCCTGGGCAACAGAGTGAGACTCCATCTCAAAAATAAAATAAAAATTATAGAAAAGGAAGTGGGAGGTGAGAGTGAAGGTCTTGTTTCTAGCTTGCACAGTTGGTTCCATTCACAAGATGGGGAGCCAAGAAGCAGGTTTTCGGGAGAGAGAATGCAGGGACCCCGCACCCGAGCAAGACCCCGAAGGGAGGTACAGAGAGGGTGTGGACGCGCAGGTCTAGGGTTGAGGAGAGAGGCCTGGGACACGGACGTGGGAGTCGTTGGGACTTTGAAGATCACTGGAGCCCAGGGAAAGGAAAAGAGCTCCAGGAAAAGAGACGCCAGGCAAGCGAAGATGACATAGGACGATCCCTGAGGAGCCCTGCACAGAAGAGCCAAACAGAAGAAAAGAGGACGAGGCCCAGACAGAGGGGACATCCTGGAAGCTGAAGGAGAAGAAATGGTCAGGGAGAAAGGCCGATGAGGCTCCAAGGGTTAAACCTAGAGTTCCCTCACACCCCAGCAACTCCACTCCCAGGTATATCCAGCCAGGAGAAGGAAAGCTCACGTCCACACAGAAACTGGTGCACAAAGGTCCACAGCAGCACCGTTCCTAACAGCCAAGTAGGAACAACCCAACGTCCGTCAGCTGATGAATGGAGAAATGAAACCTGTGTACCCATACAATGGATATCATTCAGCCTTACAAAGGAACTAAGTATTGAGACAGGCTACAATGTGGATGAACCTTGAAAATCTGACACCAAATGAAAGACACCAGCCACAAAAGGCCACGTGTCGTATGATTCTATTTTTGGCCACGTGTTGCACAATTCCATTTATATGCAGTGTCCAGGGTAGGAAGATCATGGAGATGGTAGTTTAGTGGTTGCCAGGGTTGGGGGAAAGGGAGAATGGGTAGTGAGTGCTAATGGGGACAGGGGTTCTTTTTGGGGTGATGGAAATGTTGTAAAATTGATTGTGATGATTGCATCACCTAATACACTAGAAACCAGTGAATTGTATACTAAGTGGGTGGATCTTCTGGCGTGAAGATTATATCTCAATAAAGCTGTCATATATCTATGTATATATGTGTATGTACATATATGTATGTGTATATATGTATATATGTGTGTGTGTATGTATATATATGTGTATATATATATATATATATATATTTTTTTTTTAACAGGGTCTCACTCTGTCGCCCAGGCTGGAGTGCAGTGACGTGATCTCTGCTCACTGCAACCTGTGCCTCGTGAGTTTAAGCGATTCTCCTGCCTCAGCCTCCCGAGTAGCTGGGATTACAGGCATGTGCCACCATGCCCGGCTAATTTTTGTATTTATAGTAGAGATGGGATTTCGCCATGTTGGCCAGGCTCATCTTGAACTCCTGACACCTCAGATGATCCACATGCCTCAGCCTCCCAAAGTGCTGGGATTACAGGCATGAGCCAACACACCCAGCCAATATATTTAAAAGGCAGACAAGGACTGAAACGTGCCAGCTGGCCTTAGGGAAGAGAAGTGCCAGGGGTCACTGGACTGAGCCTCTGCCTGATGGGTACCAGGTTTTCAGATTCCCCTGACCTCAACAGCCCCCGCCCTGCAGCCCCTGGGCAGGCCAACTTACTCTAAGCTGGTGAGGCTCCTGTTGAGCTGTAGTGCTTGTCCCAGGGCCTGGGCAGCGCCGGCCTGGATGAAGTTCCACTGCAGGCTGGGCAGACACAGACACATGTGACTATGTGACGACTATGTGGCCCTGGGGCAGAGCCAAGGAGGCTCTGATGGCAGGAGGTGGAATCCCTGCAGGATGTGGCAGGAGAATTCCTGCAACCCCTGCCCAGGCTTAGTTCTCAGAGGGTCGCATGTACTCCCTGGTTAGCCGTGGCCAGAGGGCCGGGGAATAAGCCAGAAAAGACACCTCCAAATGGCCTCTGCCCGGAGGCCCAGCTGTGACCACCTCTTAACACATGTCTGTCTGTGGGTCAGGAGAGCCCAGGATGGGGCACAGTCTGCTGGCAGCAGGCTAGCCCGGGCAGCCCCTGAGACCTTTGCAGTGGGTGTCCCCAAACCAGGTGTGGCCTGTGCGTCGTTGGTTTGGGTGGAGCCCGGCAGCTCTGCAGAAGGGGAACAGAGCAGGGTGGAGAGCTGCAGACTCACTGAAGGGAGGTGAGGGTGCGGTTTTCTCTCACTGCCACTGCGATGGCCCGGGCACCCTGGTCGTGGAGGAGGTTGGCTGTCAGGCTAGGAGGAAGGAAACAGGAGCAAGTGAGCCGGGGGCCGGCTGTGAAGCCTCCGGTCCTTGGTCACCAGGGATTCCAGGGCTTGATGCCAGATCACCCAGCCAGGACGAGGGGGAGCTTCCTGGGGATACGTTGCCCAATGGCATGGTAACATCCTCATCCATCCCCACCAGGTGAAGCAGATGGCGTCACACTAGCCTCACCCTCATGCAGTTTACACTATGAGAGTAGGGGACTTGCCACCCGATGCCAGGTCTCCTGGCTGCACCCTCCCCAGCCAGCTCCTTCTCCAACCCTGTGACGTGGCGAGGGTGCCCGTCAGCCCAGGCTCGGTGTGGGTGTGGTCATGGCATGAACAGCCTGTGGAGTCACAGGCCCCCACCACGTACTCCAGGTTCTTCAGGGTGCTGTTGGCGCGGAGGGCATGAGCGATGGCCTGGGCTCCCTCGGGACTGATGGAGTTTTCTCGAAGGCTGAAAAAAAAGGAAAGACCTGAGCTTCTGACCTGGCAGATGAGGTGTCTGGCAAAGCCAGGCCCAGGTGTTTAGGCTTCTCGAAGCCCAAGAAACTGCAGGCGGGGGACCTAGAGTTCTGCATAGTCTGGGCTGAGGTGTGAAGGAGCCAGTGCTAGTGAGCCAGTGCTAGTGAGCCAGGGCTAGTGAGCCAGTGCTAGTGAGCCAGGGCTGGGCCAGCCAGGCGCCCCCGCTTTAGGACCATCCACAGTACAAGGAGAGGACAGGATGACAGGGCCCCAGAGGTGCGAGGGGACAGGTGGCTCAGCGTGCATCTGGGAAGGGAGCGGCAGAATGGGCCACTGCGGGCAGCAGCTATCCCCTGCACCCCAAGAGAGCAGGAAAAGGGCCAGGCTGCCAGGAAGGCTTCCCCACCCGTAGATTTCCCTGAGACAGGCTTCCCAGTGCCAAGTCCCTGCAGACAGGTGCCTCGTCAAAGAAACGCCCTGTTTGGAGAGGGTGGCCGGGACTTACCTGAGGCTGAGGAGGGTCTGGTTGGTGCAGAGGGCCCCCATCAGTGCTGCCACTCCTGCGTCACTGATGGAATTGCTCTGCAGGCTGCGGAAAGAAGAGGAGGCGCCCTGGGTGTGGCTGTCCCAGGACCCAGAAGGAGCTGCCCTGTCCCAGTCTGGGACAGCAGGCACTGGGCTCAACAGGGAGTTGGGGGCTCCAGGGACAGTGGTGGCCACACTGCTCCTCTTCTCATCTCTCTTTCCTCTCCCAGCCCCCCACCTTCTAGCCTCTGCCAGGTCAGGGCAGGTGGGTTCAGCACAACAAACCCCCAAATGTAGACGCTGCCTTGATGTGGGTGGCCCCAGACAGCCTCAGAGCAGGGTGTGTTGGGTCTGCAGCCCCCAGAGGGAGTGGCGCAGCAGGCTCCCCAAGTGTGGGTGTAGCGCTGAGCTTTCCTTTCCCCTACCAAAGCTGCTGCAGCTGACTCCCTCTCCAGCCACCCATGCTGGCTTCTCAAGGACACTTGGAGCTCATCATTCCAAACACTCCAGACCCTACCCCAGCCCCCACTGTCTAGGGAAATGGAGCTGGTGGGGCAGGGGGTACTGAGGACAGTGTGTGCCCAGGGTTAGTGTTGGCAGGGAAATGGCCCTGGGGGACAGCCATTTTTCAGGACTGCCGGCCCACTATCTACTGGAAAGAGAACCCAGGGGGAATCATCACCCTGGCAGGTGGACTCACTCCAGGCTCTCCAGGCCCTGGTTCACCTTCAGGGCCTCAGCCAGGGCCTTGGCACCTCCATCACCAATACTATTACTGGAGAGCCTGCAAGAGAAGGGATATGGATGAGCCAGCCTCTGGGAGCTGCCAGGCAGGGCTGGGTGGAGGGATCAGAGTCAGGGAAGCCCTCCTGGGAGGGCTGGCTCTGTTGTCTCAAGGGTGGCCAGTGCACAGTTTGTTCTGCCTGAGGCCTGTTGGCTGTAGTCTCTGCAAGTGACCACCTGTTGTCTGTAAGAAATCAGGATAGCAAAGTCCCTCTTGACTCCCTGGCAAGAAGGGTCAACCCTTCAGTGATAAGTATTTTGGGGGGTTTTTGTGAAGATGGTCAGGAAATGTTTTCTTCTGCCAGCTGGGAAGACAGTAAATGTGAGCCCTAGAAGGTTGGGGTTCACCCAGTCCTGGGAATCTGAGTCTCCATTCTCCTCGGTTAGTGCTTTTGGAGTCCAAAGTCAGCTAACCAGCACCTACACTTCCATCCATCTATCCATCCACTCACTCATTGATTTATCTACTTAGCCACCCACTCATTCATAAATCCATCCATTCATCCATCCATCCACCTACTCACCTACCCACTTACACATTCATCCATCCACTCATCTATCCACCTACCCATCAGTCCACTCAGCTATCAGTTCGTCTGTCCATCCACTCATCCACCCATCCATCCATTTGTCCATTCAACCATCCCTCCATCCACTCATCTACCCACCCATCCATTCGTCTATCCATTCATCCATCCATCCACCCACCCACCCACTCACTCATTCATCCACTCATTCATTCTACCATCCATCTATCCACTCACCCATCCATCCATCCATCCATCCATCCATCCATTCATCCATTTATCCATCCACTCACCCATTCACCCATCCATCCATTCACGTACCCATCCACCTATCCACCCATCCCTCTCTACCCACCCATCCACCCATCTATTCACCCATTCAACCATCCATTTATCTACTCTACTCATTCATCCATTCATCCACATACCCACCCATCCATCCATCCCTCCATCTACCCACTCACCCATTCATCCACTCATTTATTCAACCATCCATCCATCCATCCATTCACCCATCCACCAATCCACCCATCAATGCATCCATTCATCCACTCATCCACCCATCCGTCCATCCATCCATCCATCCATCCATCCATCCATTCATTCAACCATCCATCCATCCATTCAACCGTCCATCCATCCATCCATCCATTCACTCATTCATCCACTCATTCATCTACTCATTCATTCAACCATCCATCCATCCATCCATTCACCCATTCATCAGTCCACTCACCCATCCATCCATCCATCCATCCACTCATTCATTTATCCATTCATTCACCCATCCATCCATCCACCTGCCTACCCATCCACCCCTACCCACCCAACCATCCATCCACCCACCCATATACTCATTTAACCATCCATCCATCTATCCACTCATTGATCCATCAGTCCACTCATCCATCCATCCATCCACTCATCAGTGTATCCATTCATTCACCCATCCATCCATCCATCCATCCATCCATCCATCCATCCATCCATCATTTACCTAGCCACCCATCCACCTAGTCACCCATCCATCCATCCACCCACCTGTCCATCCATTCACCTATCCATCAATCCATCCATCCATCCTCAGGCTCACAAATATTTGTGCTGGGTTGGGCATTGTGCTGGGCACTGAGGATACTAGTGTGGGCCTTTCATATGTCTCACATGAGCTCTTTCAGACTCCTGTTCTGCTTCAAGGCATCTGCCATCCGCTGGGCTCCCATGGGCCCGATGCTGTTCTTCTGCAGGCTGTGGGAGAAAAGAGAGGGGTCCTTTAGAAAGGCTGGTCACAGCCATTCCCAGGCCAAGGACGGTTCAGGTTCAAGGTCAGGGACAACTAGTGTGCCCTCTTCATTTAGCAGGTGGGGAGGGCGTTTTCCAGGTGGGTCTTTGGATTGTTGCCTAAGTGATAATGGACCGACATGATGATGAGGGATAGTAAGGGGTCAGGGCAGCTGAGCCTCCCTTGCAAGGGGCTAGAAAGCAGAGATCAGTAGGTGCTGATAATGCCCAGCAACCTCCCGAATGGGGACCTCCATGGACAAGTCTCTCTGGTGCCTTACCCACAGTCAGCCTCCCATCTAGACAGCAGGCTGCCTCCAACCCTAAGAAACCTCCCTAGGGGCCAGGTACGGTGGCTCATGCCTGTGATCCCAGCACCTTGGGAGGCCAAGGTGGGCGGATCACGATGTTAACAGATCGAGACTATCCTGGCCAACATGGTGAAACTCCGTCTCTACTAAAAATAAAAAAATTAGCGGGGCGTGGTGGCGTACACCTGTAATCCCAGCAACTTGGGAGGCTGAGGCAGAAGAATCACTTGAACCAGGGAGGTGGAGGTTGCAGTGAGCCGAGATTACGCCACTGCACTCCAGGCGGGCAATAGAGCGAGACTCCGTCTCAAAAAAAAAAAAAAAGAAAAAAGAAACCTCCCTAGGGAGACCCTGGCTTAGGTTCCTCTTCTGAAAAAGCTGCTTCCTCTTGTCCTAAATCTGGTGGAGGGAGACAGCACGGGAGAAACCCTGTCCTCATCCTACAAGGACAGGCAGGCAGGACGTCTCCTGTGTGAGGCTAAATACAAATCCTAAAAAATGTAATTTTCCCTGGTTCCAAAAAGGAAAGAGACTCCTTACCACCCTCATTTTCTTAGAGCACTTCCTGAGAAAACTTGAGGTTGCAAATGCTGCCTCTGTCCCTTTAAGATGTATGTAAATCTTTTTAAAAGCAAAATCAGCCCCTGGCCAGTTTCACAGCCTGGGAATGTCTTTCGTAAGGGTTTGGAGCCATCTCTTTGAAATGTAAACATTAAGGAACAAAGAGTCCCTCCTTCTCTACCTTTGGGAATTAGGCTAGGCATCTGGCTTGAAGCTCTAAAGTACCTGCGTGTCATAGAGATAAAAGAAGCTTTACTTTTCCTTTGGATAAAAGCAATTAGGGACCACAAATGGCCACTCCAATTATCTGCTGTATTTAGGATAAACGGCAGATGGTGCTGCCTGGCCCTCTTGCCTGAGGACGAGGGTCCTATCTGCTTGGCTCTAGAAAAGTGAGCTTTCTGTCTTTACACTCTCATTGGTGGGTTGCCCCGATGCACCGTGCAGTCAGTTTAATGTTTATCCAATAATTGTTGTATTCTTTCCTACATTTGTGGGTTGGTAGAAGGTATTTTATTTTATATTTTATTATTTTATTTTATATTTTAATTTTATTTTATATTTTAATTTTATTTTTTGAGACAGAGTCTCGCTGTCGCCCAGGCTGGAGTGCAGTGGCACGATCTCAGCTCACTGCACCCTCCGCCTCCCGGGTTCAAGCGATTCTCTCAACTTAGCCTCCCAAGTAGCTGGGACTACAGGCTTGCACCACCATGCCTGGTTAATTTTTTTTTCTTTTTTTTTAGTAGAGACGGTGTTTCACTATTTTGGCCCGGCTGGTCTCAAACTCCTGACCTCAAGTGATCCACCTGCCTTGGCCTCCCAAAGTGCTGGGATTACAGGCATGAGTCCCTGCGCCCAGCCAGGAGGTTTTATTTTTAATTATTTCCCCAACAGCTGCTCTCTCGAAAAGCAGTGGGCATCAGGGGCCATCCAGATGGGTCAGAAGGCCTCAGGTCCTAGCCCCATCCATTCTTCCCAGCAGGTAATAGGCAGAGAGGCCCTTGGAGGAGGAGGGAGAAGGGAGAGAAGGGGGAAAGAGGAGATGTGTTCACTCACTGCAGCATGGAGAGGGTCCGGTTGGAGGCCAAGGCCTCAGCCATGGACCTGGCACCATCATCCCTGACGGTGTTGCCCTGGAGGCTGCAGAGACAAGAAGAGGCTCATCACTGATGGAGGAGAAGCTGGAACCCAGGGGTCTGAACTCTCTCTGCAGTGGGGGCACCTCTGTGGAGCGAGGGGTTCTGACCACTACGTGCCCTCACCGCCCACCATGCAGGGAGAGCAGTCGACCCTTTGCACCACTGCCTGGGGCTTAGGTTTTTCTTTGAGTTGCTAAGCATTTGCCTGCCTGCTGGGAACAAGGTGCTTCTGCTCTCTGAATAACCACAACAAAGTCATCAATTGCCCTCGTTACAGCTGAAAGACACAGGATCCAAGTGTTGGTGAGAATACAGAGAAACTGCAACCCTCACGCTGCTGGTGGGAATGCAGAATGGTCCGCTGTCTGTGGAATATGGTCTGGCAGGTCCTTAAAAGGTTAAACATGGGTTGACCATGTGACCCAGCAATTCCATTCCTAGGTATATCCTCAAAAGAATTGAAAACAGGCACTGGAAGTCGTATTCATCAATGTTCACAGCAACGATATTCATATAACCAAAAGGTGGAAACAACCCAAATGACCGTCATCAGGTGAATGGATCAACATATCATGGTCTGTCCATCCCGTGGAATATGATTCAGCCTTAAAATGGAGGGAAGAGGCTGGGTACAGTGGCTCACACCTGTAATCCCAGCACTTTGGGAGGCCGAGGTGGGTGGATCACTTGAGGTCAGCAGTTTGAGACCAGCCTGGCCAACATGGTGAAACCACATCTCTACTAAAAATACAAAAATTAGCTGGGTGTGGTGGCACATGCCTGTAATCCCAGCTACTCGGGAGGCTGAGACAGGAGAAGTGCTTGAACCTGGAAGGCAGAGGTTGCAGTGAGCTAAGATCACGCCACTGCACTCCAGTCTGGGTGACAGAGTCAGACTCTGTCTCAAAAAAAAAAAAAAAAAAGTTAAAATAAAATGGAAGGAAGCATTGACGCATGGTACCACACGGATGAAGCTTAAAAACATCATGCTCAATGAGGAAAGCCGCACACCAAAGGCGAGCCTATATAAATCTATTTACATGAAATGTCCAGAATAGGTAAATCCTTAGAGATGGGAAGCAGATTGGTGATTGTGAGGGGCTGGGGAAAGGGGAGAATGGGAAGTGACTGTTTATGGGTATGAGGTCTCCTTCAGGGGTGATGAAAATATTCTGGAACTGGACAGATGTGATGGTGGCACAACATTGTGAATTTGCTAAATGCCACTGAACTGTACACTTTAAAACAGTCAGGTTTTTTTTTAGACAGAGTCTCGCTCTGTCGCCCAGGCTGGAGTGCAGTGGTGCGATCTTGGCTCACTGCAACCCGCCTCCCGGGCTCAGCCCAACCTCAGCCTCCTGAGTAGCTAGGACCACAGGCACCTGTCACCATGCCCGGCTAACTTTTTGTACTTTTCTTTTTTCTTTTCTTTTCTTTTTTTTCTTTTTTTTTTTTTTTAGTAGATACGAGGTTTTACCATGTTGGTCAGGCTGGTCTCGAACTCCCGACCTCAAGTGATCCACCTGCCTTGGCCTCCCAAAGTGCTGGGATTACAGGCATCAGCCTCTGGGACCCGCCTAAAACAGTCAATTTTATGGTACATGAATTTCACCCTAATAAAAATAAATAAATAAATAAATAAATAAATAAATAAATAAATGAAAACAGAACAGAAAAGTGGTACCCACTCAGCTAAGTATAGCTATAACCACAGGCTTTTAAAAGAGACATAACTGGCTGGGCTCGGTGACTCACACTTGTAATCCCAGCACTTTGGGAGGCCAAGGCAGGCAGATGGCTTGAGTGCAGGAGCTCGAGACCAGCCTGGTCAAAATGGTGAAAGCTCGTCTCTACTAAAAATACAAAAAAATTAGCCAGGCGTGGTGGCAGGAGCCTGTAATCCCAGCTACTTGGAAGGCTGAGGCAGGAGAATCGCTTAAACCCAGGAGGCAGAGGTTGCAGTGAGCCAAGATCGCACCACTGCACTCCAGCCTGGGCGACAAAGAAAGACTCCGTCTCAAAAAAAAAAAAAAAAGAGACGTAACAAACCACATCACACCTCTCACCTCTGTCCCCTGCTCAGGCCAGACACACAAGCTCAAGTCTAGGGAAGAGCTGGACCCTGGAAACTTGCGTAGGGCACAAGATCCCCAGTACCCAGTGGGATGGGAGCCAGTATCCCATGCCTGCCATCTTTGTTTGCTTGCTTGTTGAGACAGAGTTTCACTCTGTCACCCAGGCTGGAGTGTAGTGGCGCGATCCCAACTTACTGCAACCTCTGCTTCCCAGACTCAAGCGATTCTCCTACCTTAGCCTCCTGAGTTGCTGGGATTACAGGCACCTGCCACCACGCCAGCTAATTTTTGTTTTTTAGTAGAGATGCCGTTTCGCCATGTTGGCCAGGCTGCTCTCGAGCTCCTGACCTCAAGCGATCCACCTGTCTCAGCCTCCCAAAGGGTTGGGATTACAGATGTGAGCCACTGTGCCTGGCCCCATGCCTGCCATTGTGAATCACCTTCCATTCTCATAGGTGGTGCCTGAGGAGAGGGTTTTCTGGGCCCTCTCTTGGGGTCACAACACAGGGAGCAGGTGACACACACCTCAGGGAGGTCAGGGTGCGGTTGATCTTCAAAGCGTCTGCCAGTGCCTTGGCCCCTTGTGGTCCAATGGAGTTACTGCGGAGGCTGAAGGAAGAGAGAAAGAGACACCTCCTTCATCTGTCTCCCAGAGAGGAAAGGGGAAACAGAAACTGCATTGACCTTGAAATTCGTGATCCTCTAAGGGAATGTGTAAGGGCTTAGGATCTCATGTTTGGTGGAACCAGGGCAGAGATCCTTATATAAACAAGGAAGGAGTTTCCCCAAGACTATCTCAGGTGTTGGGGGAAAGAAAGCAGCACCTGATGGACTAGTGGGCTTGGGCCAAATGTGGAGATGAGAATGATGGCCCCAGATGCAGGGCAAACATCTGGTGTGTCCCTGGCTGGAGCCCGGCAACTGAGGAGCCATGGTTCCGCCCGGCTGTCCTTCTGCCCCACCAGGAAGGCATGTGCGCTAAGGTGTGGCCTCCCTGTGTCTTATTCCCACAGGAGTCTTAGAACCTGCTCCAAATGAAGTATGGATATTATGTCCAGATGCTACCCAGGGGCTGAATCATGGGAATCAGGGAAGAACAGACAGGTAAGACCCAAGTCATTTCCTAGGAGGGGAGGTGACTTCACAAGATGCCTCACAACTCCTCTGGTTCCAATGACAAAAGTTCGGCCTTGGTTGTCCTACTTACTCCAGAGAGGTCAGACTTCTGTTGACCAAGAGGGATCTGGCCAGAGCTTTGGCCCCTTTGTTACTGATCTGGTTCTCCGCCAAGCTGCCCAAGGAAAGGGAGAGGAGTGGTTATTTTAGGCATGCACATCTCATGGCCTCTTCCTCAACGCTGTGCCCATGATTAATCCTCTAGGCCCCCCAACATCATCAGGGTCTGGACATAGGTGGAGATGAGGTGACCCCTGGAGCAGAATGCCAGGCACAGCACAGCCCCTGAGCCTGGGCACCGTAGGGCCAGAGTGGGAGGACAGACCCTCATCATGGCAAAGGGTCCCAGGAAAAAGTTTAACCAGAATCCAGCACAACAGCTTCTACACAAACAGCACAGCAAAGAAAATGGAAATCTCAGAAGCCTAACATGCAGATGGCAGCCAGTGGTGTACTGGTAAACTGGCTCCCAGGAAAAACAAAATTTCAAAAACTGGGCTGTGCGTGGTGGCTCATGCCTATACAATCCCAGCACTTTGGGAGGCCAAGGCGGGAGCATCACTTGAAACCAGGAGTTTGAGACTAGCCTGGGAAACATAGGGAGATCTTGTCTCTACAAAAAACATAAAAATTAGCCAGGTGGCGCACCTGTAGTCCAAGCTACTTGGGAGGCTGGAGGAGGGAGGATTTAGCCCAGAAGGTTGAGGCTGCAATGAGCCATGATGACATCACTGCACTCCAGCCTGAGCGACAGAGTGAGACCATGTCTCAAAACAACAACAAAACAAAAAACAAATGCTAGCAAACTGATTTGTAAGCATATCTGCCACTTTCCATGGTATAATTACTCCCACCAACACCAAGTTCAAGCACCTCCACCTTGCAAAATTCCTGAAAATTTAACAATCAGCTTTCGTGAACTGGTACAAACAAATTTAGGCACACTACTGATCCTAGCCTCTTTTCTAGTGCAAAGTGGCAAATGGTAGAGTTATTTAAAATTAGCTTTAAAATTAAAAAAAAAACCACACACACACACATCTTGATTTGCCCCAAAAGCATGGTTCTGGGAATATGGTGGTGGATCAACTCAATGTTACTTCATGTATCCAGCTGCAGAAATAGTAGCTGTCCAGGCTCTTTGCCGTTTGTAGGCATTCAGCCCCATGGGATATAGTAGTTCAATTAGAATCCCCAGGCTGGTGCTCTTCTTTTTCTTTTTTCAGACAGGATCTCATTCTGTCACCCAGGCTGGAGTGCAGTGGCATGATCATGGCTCACTGTAACTCGAACTCTCGAGCTCAAGAATCCTCCCACTTCAGCCTCCCAAGTAACTGGGACCAGAGGTGCACGCCACCACACCTGGCTAGTTTTTTAATTTTTTGCAGAGACAGGGTTTTACTTTGTTGCCGAGGCTGGTCTCAAACTCCTGGGCTCAAACGATCCTCTTGCCTTGGCCTCCCAAAGTGCTGGAATTACAGGCATGAGCCACCGTGCCCAGCTTGGTACTTTTCAAGCTATATTGAAGCAAACTGTTCACTGGAATAAAGTCTTTTTTCTCTAAATTCCTTTTCAGAGAACTTCAATTCACAGCATTCGTCCAGGCCACCTCTGTATAAATGTTCTCAAATTCTAGAGTGCTTCCATCCCTCTGGGACTTTTATGGCATTTTATAAGTTGTATTTAACTTCTAGGTGAAATAGGGATGTGGCACTGAGGATCAACTACAGAGAGAGGTAAAGAAGAGCATGTGGCCAGAGAAGAGATTTTTGGCTTCATTCAGAATAATTTACTTTTATTTTTATTTTTAGTAAAGATGGCATCTTGCCATATGTTTGCCAGGTTGGTCTTGAACTCCTGGCCTTAAAGAATCCCCCCACCTTCCAGATTGCTAGGATTATAGGAAGGAGCCACTGTGCCTGGCCCCCGAATAATTTCTGAGCACTACCTAGCCTGCTTTAAGCAAAACTAAAAGTTGGCTATTTTGTCATGTGCTAAAAATGCAGGAGGCGCTCACAGAGGAAAAAAATATTAATAATGAGAATTGTCATTCTTTTACTTTTCTTTTTTTTTCTTTTTTTTTTTTTTTTTTTGAGACGGGGTCTTGCTCTGTCACCTCGGCTGGAGTGCAGTGACGCAATCTTGGCTCACTGCAACTTCTGCCTCCCAGACTCAAGCAATTCTCCTGCCTCAGCCTCCTGAGTAGCAGGGATTACACACACCCACCACCACCACACCTGGCTAATTTTTGTATTTTTTAGTAGAGACAGGGTTTTGCCAGTTTGACCAGGCTGGTCTCGAACTCCTGACCTCAAGTGATTCACGGGCCTCAGTCTCCCAAAGTGCTGGGATTAAAGGCGTGAGCCACCGCCCCTGGCCTAGATATCCTTTTAAGCCCATTTTTACCCTCTTTAGGCACAGAAATGACTTCTTCAAACTCACACAGAGCCTACACCTCTAACCATACTCCCCAGTGCCTTATTTTTGTTACTGAATTAGTGTAAATTGCCATTAACTCAGATAAAGATTACTTCAGAACCCAGAGGCTTGTATGAGAATGAAGAATTACCCCTGGGCACAGTGGCTCACACCTGTAATCCCAGCACTTTGGGAGGCTGAGGCGGATGGATCACCTGAGGTCAGGAGTTTGAGACCAGCCTGGCCAATAAAGTAATATAGTGAAACCCTGTATCAGCTAAAAATACAAAAATTAGCTGGGTGTGGTGGCATGCGCCTGTAGTCCCAGCTACTCAGGAGGCCGAGGCAGGAGAATTGCTTGAACCCGGGAGGCGGAGTCTGCAGTGAGCCAAGATTGTGCCACTGCACTCCAGCCTGCCCAACACAGGGAGACTCCGTCTCAAAAAAAAAAAAAACCAAAATTACCGCTTGGGTTCTCTTCTCCGAACTCACCTCCCTAGGTCTGCAACAGCCACCCTTAGAGGATCAATCACATCGATTCAACCACAAACCCCGGGTGTGTGTAGTTTCTCAGATCCAGGAATGTTATTCCAGGAGATATTTCATAAGCATACATTCACCATATGAACTTTTGTCTAATTACAAGATGAAGGTTTTTTTGTTTGTTTTGTTCTTTTTTGAGACGGAGTCTCACTCTGTCACCCAGACTGGAGTGCAGTGGCGCTGGAGTGCAGTGGTGCGATCTTGGCTCACTGCAACCTCCGCCTCCTGGATTCACGCCATTCTCCTGCCTCAGCCTCGCGAGTAGCTGGGACTACAGGCGCCCACCACCACGCCCAGCTAATTTTTTGTATATTTAGTAGAGACAGGGTTTCACCGTGTTAGTCAGGATGGTCTCGATCTCCTGACCTCGTGATCCACCTGCTTCGGCCTCTCAAAGTGCTGGGATTACAGGGGTGAGCCACCACACCCGGCCACAAGATGCAATTTTAATTAAAAATTGTTTAAATTGATTTATAATTAAATTTGAAATTTAAAATTTTAATTAAAAATTCAATTGGCTGGGTGCAGTAGCTCACGCCAGTAATCCCAGCACTTTGGGAGGCTGAGGCGGGCGGATCACAAGGTCAGGAGTTCGAGGCCAGCCTGGCTAACATGGTGAAACCCTGTCTCTACTAAAAATACAAAAATTAGCCAGGCGTGGTGGTGGGCCCCTCTAATCCCAGCTACTCAGGAGGCTGGGGTTAGAGAATTGCTTGAGCCTGGGAGGCAGAGATTACAATGAGCCCAGATCGCACCACTACACTCCAGCTGGGGTGACAAAGCAAGACTGTCTCAGGGGGAAAAATATAAGCCTGTGCCTAGAATGCTGTTGGACAGCAAACTTGGAGAGGTGCTTAGAGAACATTGTGCCTGGCGTTATGTCAGCACACGTAGTGCTGTGGAAACACCTGCCTGTGCACAACGGTGTCGAGTCCCGCCAGGTCACCTCCCTCTTCCTACTGATGAGGCACCTGAGCCTCTAGCACTTTCTGGAATTGGGCAGAAACAAGCAGGCTGCATCTGGAGCCACATGCTCCAAAGACACTTCTCCGTGGCAGCGCCGCTGGCCAGCTGAGCAGAGGATGATGGGAAGAGGGTTCCGTACCCCACAAGACCATGGGCACCCTGGAGGTCCCCTGGGTCTGTGTTACCTGATCTTCTGAATGCGACAGTCCTTCCCACTCAGCACGCTGCCCAGCAGCTCCATCACGGGGTCCTGGAACTGGTTGGTGTCCAGCCTGGCCAAGGGGAGCAGTGACAGTGAGTGTCCCACCCACCCACGGGCAGGGTGGGGGCCCTGGCCCAGGGCCTCTGCCTCTCTCCATCCCATGCAGTGCCATCACTGCAGCTCTGAGATCTGCACTCAGCCCCAGTGCTCAGACCTTTCCCGTGAGAGTGAACAGGAGGCTGGGTGCCCACGAGACCTGTGGTTCCTGTGCAGAACGGCATCTTCCACGGGCTGTCGTCCTCACCACCCCACATACCGCCTGCCTCTGCGGGACACCTGGATGACCCTCAGCCTGTGTCCTTTCCTCCCTACTCGCTAAGGTCCAGAGTGGCGGGCAGGGGACAGGCTGAGAGCATTCAGTGGATGCAGCTTCTATCAGACTGGATGGTTCTGAGGGGGTTATGAATTGAATTGTGTCCCCACAAAAGATATGAAGTCCTAACCCCCTGTGCCCCAAGTATGTGGCTTTATTAAGAAATGGGGTCACTGTGGATGTACTTTGTTAAGGTGGGGCCATGCTGAAGTGGGGTGAGCCTGTAATCCAGTGTGACGGTGTCTTTTTAAGACAAGAAAGCACTGGCTAGGTGCAGTGGCTCACGCTTGTAATCCCAGCAATTTGGGAGGCTGGGGTGGGCGGATCACCTGAGGTCAGGAGTTTGAGAGCAGCCTGGCCAACATGGTGAAACCCCGTCTCTACTAAAAACACAAAAATTAGCCAGGCATGATGGCGGGCACCTGTAATCCCAGCTACTAGGGAGGCTGAGGCAGGAGAATTGCTTGAACCCAGGAGGCAGAGTTTGCAGTGAGCTGAGATCGCGCCACTGTATTCCAGCCTGGGCGACAGAGCAAGACTCCATCTCAAAAAAAAAGAGAGGACAGCACCATGTGGAGACAGACACAGGGAGAAGATGACCAGGAGACAGGGCAGAGACTGAAGTAACGCAGCCTTAAGCCAAGGGTTCCCATCAAACACTGGAAGCTAGAGAGGAAGGAAAGAACCTCTCCTATATGTTTCAGAGAGCGCGTGGCCCTCCTGGCACCTTGATTTGAGACTTCTGGCCTCTAGAACTGCGAGAAAACACACTTTAGTTGTTTTAAGCCACCAAGTTCATGCTCCTCTGTTACGGCAGCCCTAGGAGACTGACAGAGAAGCATGGTGGTGGGGAGGGGATGGCTTCTGCTCTCTCCTCTGCCCCTTCCCCAGTCCCTGACCCCTGCCCTGGTGTCCACCTGAGCTTCCGGCAGTAGAGCAGCTGGGGCAGCAGGCTCTGAAGGACGCCCTGGCTGAGGCTCAGGGACAGGTTGGCCTCCTGGGCACAGGCGTCGGACACCTGCAGGAGGTAGGCCAGGGCAGCGCGGTGCACGGGACCGGTCAGCCTGGCCAGGGCCCCACTCTCCATGGCCTCCTCCACGCTGCGGGCCAGCTCTGTGTGCTGCAGTTCGTGCAGGCAGTGCAAGACGTTGATGGCCCGTGCACAGACTGCAGCATCGGGGCGCAGGCAGCCCTGCAGGAGCTCAGCCACCTGGGTCCGGTAGGCCTGGTGCTCGCCTTGGGCCAGCAGGGAGCCAGCCAGGAGGGCATTGACCCTCGGAGACAAGAGGCCGGAGAGGAAGCGCAGGAACACGTCCAGCCTCCCGTCCTCTGCCTGCATGGCCCGCTGGGCTGCGCTCCTGAAATGCGTGAGGAAGCCCAGCCTGGGCCAGGATACGCCGCTCTCAGTGAAGAGGTCGAAGATAGCCCTTCTGGATGCGCCATAGTAATACGCGGCTGCCACAAACTCCTGCAGGGACAGGTGGATGAAGCAGTAGGCCACTGACGATGCCAACGTCTCCTCTCTCTGCAGGAAGCAGCTGCACGGGGCGCCCTGCAGCAGAGCGAGGTCTACACCAAACGCCTTCATGTCTTGCTCGTAAAACACGTATTTCTTCTTGAGCAGCCCATGGAAGGCCAGACGGCCCAATGTCCCCACCATCTTGCGGCCACCATGGGCCACCTGCTCGATGCGAGGGCTTGCCTTGCCCTTCTCCTGCCCCTCCCCGCTGAGGGCCATCCTAAAGTACCATGAGTAGAGCTCGCACAGGGTCCTCGGGGGCCACAGCTCTGCATCCTGGGGCCCCATCCTGCTGCGCCACAGGTGGCCTAGCGCCGCCCCCGTGAGCCTGCAGAAGGCTGGGACGGTGCACATCAGGTACAGGGCCCTGTCAGCCTGCACTTGGCTCAGCATCCAGCCTAGAAGGGCCTGGTCCTCGGGGAACATCTGCTCCAAACACACTTTGATCTCCTCCTCATTAAAGCCCCGGATCTCCGTCATCCGGTCCACCAGGCCCCCCGGGATCTGGCCAGATGCACTGGGACGGGAGGTGATCCAGATGGAAACTTCCGGAAAGAGGTTGCCACGGATGATGTTGGTGATCAGGTGGTCCACCGGGATCTCCTTCTTCGGGTCCGTGCAGGCCATGGTGTTGGAGAAGTCCAGAGGCGTCCTGCACTCATCCAAGCCGTCCAGGATCAGGAGGGCCCTGGCTGGGACTGCCACAGCCAGGCTGGGCTCCCCGACGTGCGGGAAGACCGAGCAGATGAGTCGGTCGGCACACAGCTTCTCGTGGGTGTTGAGATCCCGGAAGGTCAGAGGCAGCACCAGCGAGAAGTCCTTGCCGACCTGCCCATGGGCCCAGAGGCGGATGAAGTGCCTCACCAGGGTGGTCTTGCCCATGCCGGCCACCCCGATAGTGATGGAGACCCGGGGTGGGACAGACACCCGGGAGAGAGGCAGGAAGAGCCGGTCCAGGGCGACGGTCCTGGCGGGGCGCCCGCCCCCGCGGGTGGCCTCCACCTGCGTGAAGTCGTGTTCCCTCAGCTGCAGGTCCGTCAGGCCCTCCACCAGCAGGAGGGAGGCCAGCCTGTGCCAGGGCCCGCCCAGCTCCGGGCCACCTCCCACCTTGCTCAGCAGGGCCTTGCGGTGCCTCTGTATCCTTGAGTCTGCGGGACAGAGGCCAGTGGGGAGGTCTGGTAAGGGAAGAGTGGGCACAGACAGCCCAGGTGTTCCCCACCCCGCGTCTGCCTCCCAAGCCGGTCCTACCATTGCTGCAGGGCCCCAGCAGGGCATCCGGTGTCCTATCCAGGGCCTGCGGGGCCTGGGAGCCTTGACTGCCCTTCCCAGCCAGCAGATCCATGAGGGCTTTCACCTGCTCGGCTGGGGAGCCCGTGCCGTGGCCCTGGCCGGCCTCCCTGCCCGTCCGCACCTCTTGCTTCCTCATGGAGTCAGGGATCACCTCCAGGAGCTGTGAAGAGAGGGCCTGAACCTGCTGCCTGCCGTGCCCCCCATCCAGCAGCCTGGGACAGGTGAGCAAGCCCCCAGGAACGGGGTCAGGGATCCCCTCTTCCTCCTTCCTCAGCCTTTGGGTGGCCCACTGGCCTGGCCTCTGAGAATGGACTGGAAGGGCCATTTGTTCCTGGGTGGTAGCAATGATCACACGAATGCAGGGGCCCAGTGGATGATAACTGGGGCCCTGGGCTTGTACCCCGGCCCTGCCACTTACCAGATAGGTGACTGAGGGCAGGCTGAGTCACCTCTCTGCGCCTTGGTGTCTTCATTTGTGACCTGGAAATGATGATGAGGTTACAAGTAAGTTTGCTCAAAGGGAGGGAGGAATGAAAGAAGCTACTCTGTTGGAACATGTGGGAAAAAGCAAAAAAAAAAAAAAAAAAAAAAAAAAAAAGGCAGCAGCAGCCACTCTGGGGACGCTACACTGTGTGATTCTGACTAACATTCTGGAAAAGGCAAAAGTATGGAGACAGGAAGACAGTGAAAGAAAGGGTCAGTGGGGGCCAAGGGTTGGGGAGGAGGGGTGAATCGGTGGAACACAGACAATTCCTAGGGCAGTAACATGACTCTGTAGGGTACTACAGTGGTGGGTCCATGTCATTATCATTATACATTTGTCCAGACCCACAGAATGTACAACTCCAAGAGTGAGCCCATGGCTGGGCACAGTGACTCACACCTTTAATCCCAACACTTTGGGAGCCCGAGGTGATGGATCGCTTGAGCCCAGGAGTTTGAGACCAGCTTGGGCAACATAGTGAGAACCCATCTCTAAAATTTTTTTAAAATTAGCCTGGTATGGGGTGTGTGCCAGTAGTCCCAGCTACTTGGGAGGCCAAGGCAGCAGGATCGCTTGAGCCCAGGAGGTCAAAGCTGCAGTGAGCCATGATCACACCATGGCACTCCAGCCTGGGTGACAGAGCAAGACCCCATCTCTAAGAAAAACAAAATAAAACAAAAAACTTAACTCTTCTTGCTCCTGAGTTAGAGCAAAAAGCAAAAAAAAAAAAAAAAAAAAAAAAGAATGAGCCAGAGAATACACTATGGACATTGGGTGATGGCGACATGTCCGTGTAGGTTTACTGATTATAATCAATGGACCACTGTGGCAGGGGACGGTGATAGTGGCAGAGTCTGGGTGGGGGCAGGCATGGGGTGTATGGGAAGTCTCTGTACTTTCCCATCAATTTTTCTGTAAACCTGGCCAGACGCGGTGGCTCATGTCTGTAAGCCCAGCACTTTGGGAGGTCGAGGCGGGCAGATCACTTGAGGTCAGGAATTTGAGACCAGCCTGGCCGATATGGTGAGACCCTGTCTCTACTGAAAATACAAAAATTAGCCAGGTGGGTGGCTCACGCCTGTAATCCCAGCACTTTGGGAGGACAAGGTGGGCAGATCACCTGAGGTCAGGAGTTCAAGACCAGCCTGACCAACATGGAGAAACCCCGTCTCTATTAAATATACAAAATTAGCCAGGTGTGGCAGCACATGCCTGTAATCCCAGCTACTCAGGAGGCTGAGGCAGGAGAATCACTTGAACCTGGGAGGCAGAGGTTGCAGTAAGCTGAGATCATGCCATTGCACTGTAGCCTGGGCAACAAGAACGAAACTCCATAGAAAAAAAAAAAAAAATTAGCCAGGCATGGTGGCTGGTGCCTGTAATCCCAGCTACTCAGGAGGCTGAGGCAGGAGAATCACTTGAACCTGGAAGGTGGAGGCTGCAATGAGCCGAGATTGCGCCACTGCACTCCAGTCGGAGGGGAAGAGTGAGACTCCGTAAGCCTAAAATTGCTTTACAAGGAAAAGCTTATTAATTAAAAAAAGGAAATAAAGAAGAAGGCAGAGTCAAAAAAGAGAAAACGCTGGTTCTCAGAGCGGCTGTTTTTCGTACTATGTTCCTGGGGTCTCCTGGGAGTGCAGGAGCTCCTGGGCTCCCAGCAGTGCTGTTCGCCCTCTGCTCCTGGGGATAGTGATGCAGAGATGCTGAGAGGCAAAGCCAAGGCCCCCAACTCCCATTTGCCTCCTTGTTGCCAAGGCTGGTTGTCCCCCCACCCCCACAGCCCTCCCACACCCAAGGTGGACACTAAGGCCCCGAACTCGCCCCCACCCACCCTGCTCGCCTCCTCACCGTGCACCCTGGCCACAGCAGCCCCTCCAGCGGGGCCCCAGGAACTCAATGGATGGGGCTCAGCCTTCCGTTGTCCACAGTTCTAGGAGAAAAAACACAATGTGGCCGGCAGAGGTGATGGCCCACTGCTGCTGATGGCAGCCCTGCATTCAAAAATAACACCAGGTGTTGTCACTGCATAGAGAAGCAGGTTGGACCTCACCTGTCCACAGGGCATTTCCCTGGTTCTCAGTGTTTAGCTTGCTGTCAGGCTGGGCGGGGTGGCTCACGCTTGTAATCCCAGCATTTTGGGAGGCTGAGGCAGGCGGATCACCTGAGGTTAGGAGTTCAAGACCAGCCTGGCCAACATGGTGCAACCCCATCTCTACTAATAATACAAATGAGTTGGGCGTGGTCGTGGGCGCCTGTAATCCCAGGTACTCGAGAGGCTGAGGCAGGAGAATTGCTTGAATTGCTTGACCCTGGAAGGCGGAGGTTGCAGTGAGCTGAGATCACGCCACTGCACTCCAGCCTGGGCAACAGACGAGACTCCATCTCAAAAAAAAAAAAAAAAAAGCTTGCTGTCTGCAGCCCTGGGATTCAGCAGGCTCCCTGACCTTGGATTAGCAGTGGGGAGCCTGGCTTTTTCTTTCTTTTTTTTTGAGACGGAGTCTGCTGTGTCGCCCAGGCTGGAGTGCAATGGCGTGATCTCAGCTCACTGAAACCTCTGCCTCCCAGGTTCAAGCAATTCTCCTGCCTCAGCCACCCAAGTATCTGGGATTACAGGCACATGCCACCACACCTGGCTAATTTTTGTAATTTTAGTAGAGGCAGGGTTTCACCGTGCTCACCAGGCTGGTCTCGAACTCTTGACCTTGTGATCTGCCCACCTCAGCCGAGACCGGCATTTTAACACAGGTGATGCTTTTTATCTGGAAAATGATAAAAGAAGCTTAGCAATAAGTAAATAGTAAAGTAAAAATAAGTAACAGTAAAGTAAAAATAAGTAAAATACCATTTTTCAGGCATTCAGGTCATGGTGTTGAAGAAGTAAGGAGTGCGATCAATTTGAGGTTGCTGGCACCCAGGCCAGCTGAACAAACCTGGAACATTAGGAACAGGCCAGGGCAAGGCCAGTCTCCTTATGCTGCCCCAAAGCCTGTTCTTTTATTCTTCTAAATGTCAAAACCAAGAGGGATAAAAAAGATGGGATTTTGGGCTAGGCACAGTGGCTCATGCTTGTCATTCCAGCACTTTGGGAGGCTGAGGTAGGAGGATCACTTGAGCCCAGGAGTTTGAGACCAGCCTGGGCAAAGTAGTGAGACCCTAGCTCTACAAAATAAAAATTAAAAAATTAGCCAGGCATGGTGGTTCACGCCTGTAGTCCCAGCTACTTGGTAGGCTGAGGTGAGAGGACTGCTTGAGCCTGGGAGGTTGAGGCTGCAATGAGCAGAGATTGCACCATTGCACTCCAGCCTGGGCAACAGAGTGAGACCCTGTCTTAGGAGAAAAAAAAAGATGGGATTTGAATTGACATTGCCTCATGTGTATGGGTCCATGTGGGTAATTTGAGGTCCTTCTTTAGATCCTTCTGTAAAACTTTATATTTTTTCTCATCTCGGTCTTGCCAGTTCCTTATTTGTATCTAGGTATTTTTAAAAACAGTTTTTGTCGTATGATGAATATTGTTGGTATAAAAGATGATTGATTTTTATTTTATCGCATGTCTCATCAACATATTAAATATTCACATTGGTTTTCATCATTTTCCAGTTAATTTTCTTCAGGTTTTCAAATTGCTTCAGCAAGGCTGGGCGTGGTGGCTCACACCTATAATCCCAGCACTTTGGGAGGCCAAGGCGGGCAGATCACTTGAGGTCAGGAGTTCGAGACCAGCCTGGCCAACATGGCGGAACCCCATCTCTACTAAAAATACAAAAGTTAGCTGGGTGTGATGGCGTGTGCCTGTAATCCCAGCTTTTGGGGACACTGAGGTTGGAGAATCGCTTGAACCCGAGAGGAGGAGGTTGCAGTAAGGCGAAAACGCACCACTGCACTCCAGCCGGGATGACAGAGAGAGACACCATCTCAAAAAAAAAAAAAAAAAATTCTTCAGCAAGAAGAATTTTTATCTCTTTATTTCTGAAAACCATATATATATATATATATATTTTTTTTTTTTTTTTTTTTTGAGGTGGAGTCTCGCACTGTCACCCAGGCTGGAGTGCAGTGGCACGATCTCACTGTAGCCTCTACCTCCCTTGTTCAAGTGATTCTCCTGCCTTAGCCTCCCCAGTAGCTGGGATTATAGGCACGCACCACCATGCCTGGCTAATTTTCGTATTTTAGTAGAGATGGGGTTTCACCATGTTGACCAGACTGGTCTTGAACTCCTGACCTCAAGTGATCCACCCGTTTTGGCCTCCCAAAGTGCTGGGATTATAGGTGTGAGCCACCGTGCCCAGCCCAAAAACTATAACTCTTATTTTGAACAATTTTACCACATTGGCCAGGCCTACCCCCTTCCTTGGAGCAATGAGGTTGTTGCAGGCCTTCTTGTTTTACTCTAGACTAGACCAGGAGTGGTTCTTGCCCAGACTCTTAGGTGTGATGTTTGTGACAGATTTCTAGTTTTCTTCTCCGATAGAGAAAGATTTATTTTGTTCTATTACCATTCAAATACTATTATGTAATATTTACTGAAGGCATACTGTGTTCTGCATATTCTGTTAAGCACTATATTTCCATAATTTATTTCTCATAACTCTCAACACCATTATTTCTCCCATTTTACAGATGAAGACACTGAGGCTCAGAGAGGTTAAGTGACTTGTCCAAGGATACACAGCTGGGAAGTGGGAGTTGGGATAGAAACCAATTCCTCACTGACACCAGTGCGTGTGCTGTATAATCTACTGCCTCTTAAGGTAGTTTACACTTTTTTTTTTTTGAGACAGACTCTCAACTCCTGACCTCAAGTGATCCACCCACCTCATCCTCCCAAAGTGCTGAGATTACAGGTGTGAGCTGCCGCACCTGGGCAAAATTTTTTAAGATGAGGAATATCTGTTAAATTAGCAAATTACTTTTTAGCGTATATTGATATAAACATATGATTTATTTCTCTTCATTTATTCAACCAGCAAATATTTATGGAGAGCCTGTTGTATGTTCTAGGCCCTGGGGATGTGAAGGTGACCAAGTTAGATCAAGTCCTTGACCTGGGGTTTGACGGGTAAGGGATAATGACAATGGAAAGGAAAACAAGTCAATAAGCAAGGCAGTTTCTGCTGGTGGTTAGTGCTGTGAGTGGAATAAACTGTGAGTGACAAAGAAGCCTGGAATTCTAGGGAGAGGAGGAGCAGAGGTGGTAATTGGTGGCTGGGGAAGGCTGCTGTGAGAGGCCTCTGAGAAAAAGCTACCTAGGAGTAGAGAGGGTGAGAAAGAGTCATGCAGAGAGCTAGGGGAGGGGCATTTCAGGCCAAGGAAACAGCAAGTGCTTAGAGGAAATGTTGCTGGAACATGGTAAGTGAGCAAGTGGCACCACCCCCTCAGGGCTGGAAAAGCCAGTCACCGTTGTTGTAAGGAGTTTGGATTTGTTCTAAGTATGGAGGGGAGCCACTGGGGGGAGTGACATGAGCAATGGATATCAGATCTCTCCTGGAATCCATGAGCTACACTAAATGATTTTCTGATATTGAACCAACCTTGCATTCTAGAATAGAGTCTTCCATTTGTATTATTAAATAGAAGATGTATATATTCCATATATGTAAAAAATGTGTGGGCTAGCACAAGAATAGATACATAAGTCAACGGAATAGGATATAGAGGCCAGGAACAAATATATATTTATAATATCTACACATTAAGGAGTTTGGTAACATGACAAAAATAGCATTTCAAATCAGTGAAAATGGCATTGGGGCAATTGACCAGCCTATGAAAAATATTTTCCAGCTGTAATTCACATTAAACACAAAATTTATTTTCAGGTCAATTAAGGAGTTAAAAGTTGTAAACACAAAACCATAAAAGCACAATAAGAAAATATGAGATAATATTTTAAAATATTATTTAGGTAAAGGCTTTTTACAGTGAGACGTAAAACTCAGAAGTTTCAGCCTGGGCAACATAGTGACACACCATCTCTACAAAAAAAAAAAAAAATAGATGGGGCTGGTGGTGGGCACCTGTGGAACTAGCTATGGGGAGGCTGAGGTAGGAGGACCCCTTGAGCTCAGGAGGCTGAGGCTGCAGTGAGCTATGATTGTGCCACTGCAATCCAGCTTGGGTGACAGAGCAAGAACCTGGCTTTAAAAAAAAAAAAAAAAAAGCAGAATTCATGAAGAGGGAGACTAGTAAATTTGCCTTAATTGAATTAAAATATTAAATAATTAAATATTTAGTTTGATATTAAATAATTAAAATATTTGCTGGGCGTGGTGGCTCACGCCTGTAATCCCAGCACTTTGGGAGGCTGAGGCGGGTGGATCACAAGGTCAAGAGATCAAGACCAGCCTGGCCAACATGGTGAAACCCCATCTCTACTAAAAATACAAAAATTAGCTGGGCATGGTGGCACGTGCCTGTAGTCCCAGCTACTCGGGAGGCTGAGGCAGGAGAATCACTTGAACCCAGGAGGCAGAGGTTGCAGTGAGCCGAGATGGCGCCACTGCACTCCAGCCTGGGTGACAGAGTGAGATTCCATCTCAAAAAATAATAATAATAATTAAAATATTTATAAGTAATAATAGATGCCATAAAGTTGAAAGAAAAACTATAAGCCAGGAGTCAACATTTGCAACATACATGGAAAAATATTAATATCCTTAATATATAAAGAACTTATAAATCAATAATAAGTAACCAAACAGAATTATGAATCCCAAATGAAATAGAAAAAAGGACACAGATAATTCATAGAAGTATAAATGACCAAGATATTGAGAAGATGTGCAATGTCACTAAGGATCAAGAAAAAAGCAAAAGAATAAACTATCATTTTTCATATGTCTCACTGGTGAATATTATAAGAACATAACAGACTGCATTGGTGAGAACATGGAGGTAGTGGGAAATTTTTTTTTTTTTTTTTTTTGAGACAGGATCTCACTGTGTCACCCAGGCTGGAGTGCAGTGGCATGATCAGGGTTCACTGCAGCCTCAGCTTCCCTGGGCTCAAGTGATCCTCCAAAGTAGCTGGGACTAGCTGGGACTACAGGCGCATGCTACCACATCCAGCTAATTTTTGTATTTTTTGTAGAGACAGGGTCTTGCCATGTTGCCTAGGCTGGTCTCCAACTTCTGGGGTCAAGCAATCTTCCCACCTTGGCCTCCCAAAGTGCTGGAATTACAGGCATGAGCCACTGTGCCAGGCCTGTAGTGGGCATCTTATTTCATAGTGGGTGGAAGTATAAATTAGTATAACAATTCTGGATTATAATAACCATTATCTATTGTCATTAAATATCTTTTGTCCTAGAAATTCCACTTCTGGGAATTCATCCTAAAGAAATACGTGGGCCGGGCGCAGTGACTCACACCTGTAATCCTAGCACTTTGGGAGGCCAAGGCAGGCAGATCATCTGAGGTCAGGGGTTCGAGACCAGTCTGGCCAACATGGTGAAACCCCGTCTGTACTAAAAATACAAAAATTAGCTGGGCATGGTGGTGGGTGACCGTAATCCCAGCTACTCAGGAGGCTGAGGCAGGGAATTGCTTGAACCCAGGAGGCGGAGGTTGCAGTGAGCCAAGATGGTGCCACTGCACTCTAGCCTGGGCGATAGAGCAAGACTTTTTTATCTCAAAAAAAAAAAATCAAATATCTAGGAATAAATCTAGCAAAAATTTGCAAGACCTCTATACTGAAAACTATAAAACATTACTGAGAGAAATTAAAAAACATCAAAAGGAGGGATGGAGGCTGGGCACCATGGCTCACCCCTGTAATCCCAGCACTTTGGGATGCCAAGGTGGGTGGATTGCTTGAGCCCGGGAGTTTGAGACCAGCCTGAGCAACATGGGCAAAACCCTGTCTCTATAAAAAGTACAAAAAAAAAAAAAAATTAGCTGAGCACGGTGGCGCATGCCTGTAATCCCAGCTACTCAGGAAGCTGAGGTGGGAGGATCGCTTAACTCCTGCCGTCATGGCTGCAGTTAGCTGAGATCTCACTGCTCCACTCCAGCCTGGGTGACAGAGCAAGACCCTGTCTCACACACACACAAAAAAGCTAGCAATTATCTGAACATTCAAAGGTATGTCAGCCCAAATGAAGCAGTGTTACTGTCTGCCTGATATGCCAGAGGCCAGGATACGGGGGCCTCTGTCCTTCACTGTGTGACATTAGGGTGTGGCCCAGGTGGACACAGCCTCCTGTTGTTGGATGTCCATGTGCATCCACCAGGTGACCAGCCCTGCTGCTGGGGGCGGGAGTGGCCGGGAGGATGAGAGGACTACGTGGAAGAAGTCTCAGCTCTGGTGGGGCATCATCTGGAGTCTTATTGATTGATTGATTTAAAATTTTGGTAAAATACACATAACACAAAATTTACCATTTTAACCATTTTAAAAATAATTTTCCTTAAAAAATAGAGGCAGGGTCTTGCTTTGTCGCTAAAAAATAAAGACAGGGTCCTGCTTTGTTGCCCAGGCTGGAGTGCAGTGGTACGATCTTGGCTCACTGCAGCCTTGACCTCCTGGGCTCAAGTGATTCTCCCACCTCAGCCTCCCAAGTAGCTGGGATTACAGGTGCAGGTGAGGACCACCATGCTTGGCCCATTGTAACCATTTTATCTTTTTTTTTTTTTTTTTTGAGATAGAGTCTCACTCTGTTGCCTAGGCTGGAGTGTCGTGGCACTATCTTGTCTCACTGCAACCTCTGCCTCCTGGGTTCAAGTGATTCTCCCGCCTCAGGGTCCTGAGTAACTGGGATTATAGGCACCCACCATCAATACCATTTGTATTTTTGTAGAGACAGGGTTTCACCATGTTGGCCAGGCTGGTCTTGAACTCCTGACCTCCAAAAGTGCTGGGATTACAGGTGTGAACCACTGCGCCTGGCTTTGTGGAGCACGGTTTTTAAATAACCAGTGCTCAGCCTGACCACCCAGAGATTTGATTGGTCTGGCAAGAGCCCCCAGGTGGATCTAGTTTAAGCTCCTCTGGTGACTCTAACCAGAGTTGAGAACCACGGGACCGGAGCGGGGCTGGGAGAGGAATGAGGGAGGGACAGTGCTGGCAGGAGTGAGGGGTTGGGGCGAGGCAGGACTCACAAGCGCCTGGGAAGGCGGGGACGGGGTGTAGGGGGCTGGCGAGCACCCCTGCCTCTGTGGCCTCATTAGTCTCTCAGTATTGGGGGTCAGCACTCCCTCCTGATCAGACACCCATCTTTGTGGCCCCATGACCTTGGGTCCAGGGTTGCCAGATTCAGCAAATTAAAATACAAGACAAAGCTGGGCGCAGTGGCTCATTCCTGTAATCCCAGCACTTTGGGAGGCTGAGGTGGGCAGATCACCTTGAGGTCAGGAGTTCAAGACCACCCTGACCAACATGGCGAAACCCCGTCTCTACTAAAAATACAAACATTAGCTGGGCGTGTTGGCACGTGCCTGTAGTCCCAGCTACTCTGGAGGCTGAGGCCGGAGAATCGCCTGAACTCAGGAGGTGGAGGCTGCAGTGAGCGAAGATCACGCCACTGCACTCCAGCCTGGGTGACAGAGTGAGACTGTCTCAAAAAATAATGATAAAATATGAGATATCCACAGATAATTAAATTTCAGATAAACGACATATAATTTTTAGTATAAGCATAGCTTATGTCATACTGGAGACATACCAAAGAAATGGATTATTTGAAATTCACATTTGACCAAGTGTCCTGTATCTGATCTGGCATCCCTGCTCAGGCCCCATTCAGACGAAACGTGGCTTTCATCCTGGACACTGTCCCTAAGAAGGACAGAGGAGGGGGTGCAGGTGAACCAACCCCCCCGCCATTGCCAGCACCTCCCAGGGCCAGCCCCAGAGGCTGATGGGGGCTGGTTACCTGGCTGCCACCGCTGCCAGGCCCTGCACGCAGCCCTGACATCCCCCTGGCAGGCTGGAGCCTTCCACAGACCTCTCAGCCGAGTGAGGTAGCGAGGCCACAGACGCCACTATGGATAGTCAGGCGGCCCCTGTGAGCGCAGCTGAGAGACTGAGGACAGGTGGGCGTCGGGTTGCTTTGGGGGATCTGAAGGCCAGAGGTCGCTCCACAGCTGGTTTGAGCTGCCATGAGCAGGGCGAGGCCAGAGGGACGAGTAGGTGCCACTGCTGCCTCCTCCCCGGGAGCCTCCCAGGTAGCACCAGGGTTCACCCCTAGAGCTTTGTCTGTGAGCGAAGGTGAACCTGAGGCCTTCCTGGTGTGGTGTGGGCTCAGGCCCAGTTCCTCAGGCTCAGCAAGTGGCCTGCTGCCTCATTCCTGAGAAGCCTCAGTCCCGACGGACTAGCCACCTCTGCCCATCACCCGCCCACCTGATCTGTGCCTCAGTCCTTGCCGGGACCTGCTGGGTCCTTCCCTGCCACTTGGCGCCCGGGTGGGACTTCCCGGTGCTGGCCGCCTACCTGGGCTGCCAGTATCTCCCACCACGGCTGCTTGGATGCTCCTCTCTTCCCACATCCTGCCCCTCCCCCCTCCCAGGGCCTCGGAATTCAGGACTCGGTTCTCTCGAGGTGGCCCCAGCATCATCACTTGAGCTCAAAAGCCTTCCCGAAGGAAGAAGGAAGTGGCACCTGCACCTCAGGGCCCTACCTTGCTCACTGCATGGACCCCTGGAGTCCAAGGGGTGGAGAGGCCCAGCCCTGGGGAGCCCAGCACCCTGGGACAGAAGAAGAGGGGTGCAGCCTGCACCCTGTGATGGCCAACAGTGAGCCCCAGGCTCGGGGTCACCTCCAGGGAGGGGTCCAGAAAAACACCAGGGCCCCTGGAGCCTGGCCATAGGGGAAGACCCTGCAGCCAACAACCAGGCTGGCCCAGGACAGTGGCACTTCTTCCGAGAAGGCCTCTGCGGTTGCCATCTCTCTCGACCCTTGTCTCACCCAAGGCTGTGGGCAGGAGAGGCCCTGGGGCTGCCCACTCACCTGGGGGCGGCGCCTGCACCCTCCCTGCCCCTCATGACCTTGCCCCTTCTGTGCTGTCACCTCCATCTACAGGTGGGGCGCTGAGGCCCAGAGAAGTAGCCTCCCACGGGGGGTCCCAGTGCCAGGAAGGGTGCCCAGGTCTGCCGATTCCCCAAGCCGTGGCTCAGCATCACCACTGCCTGCCCGCAGCACCTTCAAGATGCTTCCTGCTCCTCCTGGGCCATCACTGGTACCTGGGGGAGCTGGGTTTTGTCCCTGGGACCTGTCCTGGGCCATTCTTGGGCACCTGTCTGTTTTTTCTTTTCTTTTCTTTTTTGTTTTGTTTTGTTTTGTTTTGGAGACAGAGTCTCGCTTTGTTACCCAGGATTGAGTGCAGTGGCTCGATCTCGGCTCACTGCAACCTACACCTCCCGGGTTCAAGCGATTCTCCTGCCTCAGCCTCCCGAGTAGCTGGGATTACAGGCGTCTGCCAACATGCCTGGCTAATTTATTTTTTATTTTTAGTAGAGATGGGGTTTCACCATGTTGGCCAGGCTAGTCTCAAAGTCCTGACCTCAAGTGATCCGCCCACCTTGGCCTCCCAAAGTGTTGGGATTACAGGCGTGAGCCACCGTGCCTGGCCACGTCTCTTTTTTCTACAGCATGAGCCAGTCCTGCCCCAGGAGACACCTTCTTGGAGTCTCGTGGAGTCTCCCCAGTCCCTCTCCCCAGAGTAGCTCAGGCCTTAAGGCCACTGTCCTTCCTGCCAGTGTCCCTTCTCCCTCCCCTGCCCTGCACTGAGGTCACCTGGACCCAACTTACCTCCCGGGCCTCGATGCTGCTCCAGGGACACCAAGACTGGGGGCCCTGGGGGCGTCCATCTCCATGCTCCTGGGCTCAGCCCTGCTCTAGCTGCGTGGTGGTGGATGCCCTGGGAATCCCTGTGCCAGCCTGAGTTCTCAGGACCAGGGATCAGGGCACTTACCACGCCAACCAACCAACTGTGTGGGGGCCAAGAGCAGTGCAGCCCCGACCTTCTGCAGCCCCGCCGAGCCCACCGGCTGTCCGTGTGGCTCCGGGTCCTCACCTCTTCCTGTGCTGGGCTCCACCTCATTCTTCCTTCCTGTCTGATTTCAACAGCCAACAGCCTCGCAGACACATCGAGGAGCCGGGGCTCCCTGGCTTGGTCACCGCCCCCGTGCAAGTTAAGTGCGGGTGCGATGCTGGGGGTCTTGACTCTGGGACTAAGTGTCCCTGCAGGTGGCATGCTCAGGATAAAGTGGCTGGTGCCAAGGCTGTTGACACATCACCTCCATCCCGCCAGAAAGGAAGCTGCCCCGCCATCAATAAATGCTTGTTTTCAGGCGGGTGGTCAGGAAATCAAGTGAGCAGCCTGAGGTCACGCAACTAGAGGGTGACCCCAGCAGGACTGGACTGCGCCCTGCCACCTCCAGGCCACCCCTGTGGCTCTCCTTATTTATTTATTTATTTATTTATTTAATTTATTTATTTGAGACAGAGTCTTGCTCTGTTGCCCAGGCTGGAGTGCAATGGCACGATCTCGGCTCACTGCAACCTCCCCATCCCAGGTTCAAGAGATTCTCCTGCCTCAGCCTCCTGAGTAGCTGGGATTACGGGCATGCACCACCATGCCCCGCTAATTTTTGTATTTTTAGCAGAGGAGGGGCTTTGCCATGTTGGCCAGGCTGGTCTTGAACGCCTGACCTCAGGTGATCCACCCACCTTGGCCTCCCAAAGGGGTGAGATTACAGGCGTGAGCCACTGCGCCCAGCCTATTTATTTTTTGAGACAGGATCTTGCTCTGTCACCCAGACTGGAGTGCAGTGGTGTGATCTCGGCTCACTGTAGCCTCTACCTCCTGGGGCTCAAGTGATCCTCCTGCCTTGGCCTCCCAAAACACGGAGATTACAGGTGTGAGCCACTGTGCTCCCTCTTTTAACACCTCTTGCTTTCTTTTCCCTCTGTCACCCAGTAGGCACCTCTGACTCAGCTGTGCCCCATAACATCTTCCTGTGAGCAAAGGGCTCCCCAGAGGCAGATCACCTGTACCCTAAGAGGAAACAGCAGAATGTTGCCGTCCGCGGCAGGAGATCGCACTCGGCCCCTGGAAGTGGACCTCAGCGGGTGGCCTGCCCTGACAGGGAAGGGCGTGCGGGGGAAGGACATGGCCCAGAGCAAGCCACATGAGAAAAATTACAATAAAGGAAAAGTATGGGACATCCGCTGGGGACAGGGAGCAAGCAACATGGGGCCACTGAGGGAAGGAGGTGACAAGGTGGGAGCCAAGGGACAGGGGTCCTGGGGTCTGAATTTTCCTCAGCAAGCAAGTGGGAGCCAGCAATGGTTGTAGAGCAGGAGAGTAGTGGGTCTGGACTCATAGAGCAGCTTGTGGCTCAGGGGAGGTAGGAGGGTTAGCTGGTTCCCCAGAGCCTGTGTGGGTGATGGGGGTGAGGGAACTGAGGCAGCAGACCAGAACAGCTCCTGCACATTCCCCTGCCTACCTACCTTCTTTTGTCCCTCCTTCCTCTCCCTCCCTCCCAACAATGCTTTCTGAGCACCCAGGAACCTGCTGGGTGCTGGGAGAACACGATGGACCCTCGAGAAGGCTGCCTGAGGCTCCAGGCAGGCAGAGTGCAGACCCAGCAGCTGCAGCCTCGGCTGTGGGGAGCAGCAAAGGCACCTGAAACCAGGCCGCCCACAGGATGTTGGAAACCACAGGGCCCGGTGGGTATCCGTCACATGAAAGGGGCCAGAGGCTCACACTGCCTCCCTTCGTGGCTCAGGGGGATGGATGTGGAGCCTGAGAGGACACAGCCTCATCCACGGGATCTTGGGGAGCAGCCCAACCCAGCCCAGTCCAGCCCAGCCCCGCCCCGGCCCTGTTCCTCCCCCTCGCAGGAATGTCCATCAGTCCACACAGGGCTGGTCCCATTCCCCACTCTGCCCGCTCTGCTGAGAACCAGGTGGGCCGTCCTCCTGGCTCCTGGTGGAGGTGGGGGTGCTGGGCTGGGGGCTCCCTAACTGTTCTCACTCTGGGGCTTTCTGTCCACCCAGAGCTGGGGTCAGCCGGACAGGCAGCGACCTCAGCCCTTCCTAACTCAGCAAGAGCGCGAGGCCCCTGCCTGCAGGCTCTTTCTCTGTAAGTACCCTTGCCTGGGCCCAGGCTGGGGTGTGGCTCCCCTGTGACTGCCTTGAGGGGCTGTGCCCAAGCCATGCCAGGTTGGGGCCACCAAAAGTGGGACAGGCCTGGAGGCCTGTTCATATTACAGTGAGGCATAGACAGATCCCTGTTTTCTGATTTAGTTGTTACCAATGAAAGTTCTGCTGCCAGTCTTTTATTCTCCCCCTTTAGAAATGTTTTTAATATTGTTTTCAAAATAGAGACTTGGCCTTACTATGTTGCCCAGGCTGGTCTCAAACTCCTGGGCTCAAGTGATCCTCCTGCCTTGGCCTCCCAAAGCACTGGGATTACATGTGGGAGCCACCGCACCCGGCATGCCAGCTTCCTTCTCAGTCACTCCTGGAAGGTAACTCTCTCTCGCCTTGTCCATGAAGAGGCCCCATTGCCTGCCAGTCTTGCTGCAGGCGCTGTGAGAAGGCATTTTCCATCTGTCAGCTGGACCTAGTTTTATGCTGCTCGGGTCAGCGTCATCCCTGTGGCAGGGGCCAGGTCTACTCCTGGATGCCACCACGCCTCTGTGGGTTCCTGCAGTGACTCCTTCAGCCCTTTCCCTCTGGAGGAATCAGCTGCTTCACAGCTTGTTTCAGGACAAGGAAATGCTGCTTTGTACAGGTTCAGGGCCAGCATCCAGTCCCCTGGCTGGGTGGCAGCGCATAAACCGAGCCTCTGCCCAGCGCTGTCAGCCCAGGGAGCGTCCAGCAGCCCCAACTGAATCCAAGGTCACCGCAAGGCTCGAATCCAGTCCCCAGGCCACGCCTCCCCCGGCCTTGGGCTCACACTGCACTCAAGGCTCCTAACCCAGCTTGTTAACTACTTGGAACCCCTCCCCCAACCCATCTTTACCAGCCTTGAAGTTCTGAACTTTCAAGTCATGGCACATAACACATGCTTCCCCAAACCACAAACCCTGCGAGGCCAGACAGGGGCCCCGAGTCCCCCACCTTCACCACTCCCTCTCGCTTCCCTAACACCAGGGAGGGGGATCAGCCCATCGAGGAAGCAGTGCGTGATGCCTTCCGAAACAGGCCAGAGGCCAGCCTCAGATTGATCACAGCTGATCTCAGCCTCTCAAATTGTTTGCCCCGGGCACCGTAAGCTGGGAGGCCTGGGCTTCTCCGCTGGTTCACGTGCCAGGACATAGTATGTGCGCCAGAAATCACATTTCACCCCCTAAATGCTGCTCAGCCCTAAGACGCAGCTCACAAACCCCTCTTCTGGGAGGCTGTCCCTGACACGGCCCTTCAAGCCACTGGAGCCCGACTCCCCACCAGGCCGGGATAGGCCAGCGTCTGTCTCCTCCACTGGACCGGACGCAATGGTAAAGGCACGTGCTGTCTCGGTGAGTTGTAGGGTGGGCTGGGCGGCGGGGGTGGGGCCTGAATCTGCTTTTGTAGTAACTCCCGGCTGAGGCAGCTGCTGGGGGTGCTTGGGCCCCACTTCGAGGTGCGGGGGCTGGAGCTTGGCACCCAGCCAGGGCTCTGTTGGATACGGGTGTGTGGATTAATGGATGAACATCTGCATCTCTGGTCTAGGAACTGAAATGAGGAGACAGCAGGCCCAGGTTACTCCAAAGTAAAGGGCAGGTGCAAGGTGGGGGCTTCTGCAGGCGTGGGGTAGGGGCTGAGAGGCCACGGTGCCTCCAGGTCCCCCGTTTCCCTCGTGATCTCCCTGGAGTGTGGCAGCCAGATTTTAATAAAGCCTTTTTGGTTTATTGCACATCATATAAAACTGACTGCACTGTATTTGAAACAGACAAGGACATTCATAAGGATGGAGAAACCAAGGTTTCCTTCTTTCCTGGCCCTCATCTTCCTCCACACTGCTCCTGAGGCTGCAGGCAGCTTTAACCCAAAGAATGGAACCCGCTAGTGAACATGTTTGTTTTGTGGTGGCATCAGAGTTGTTCTGGGCCCTTGTGCACTGTCCAGTTTGGAGACTGCTGGTAACAATGACAAGTGTCCGGGTAGCACGGCTGGGTCAGGAGAACTGCATCTGGGCTGTGGCAGTGCAGGGAGCCTCAGGACACCTGGTCTCAGGCTGGTGGTGGCTGGGGTTGGCCTGAGTGCTGAGGAGGACGGGCCCAGGCTGCTGGGGCAGGCTGGACCTGATGTCCATCTCAGGACAGATGTGTAGGGCAGCTGTGCCCAGGACTGGTGGGCTCAGAGGGTGGCAAATGTGGCAGAATAGGCCATGCCCTGGCCAGCTGGTGATGGCCCACTGCCCCCTGGGACACCTGAGGGCCCTATTGGGTTAAAGGGAGACACACTGGACTTGGCGCAGTGGCTCACGCCTGTAATCCCAGCACTTTGGGAGGCCGCAGCAAGGCGGATGGCCTGACCTCTGGAGTTTGTGACCAGCCTGAGCAACACGGTGAAACCCCGTTTCTACTAAAATATAAAAAATTAGCTGGGCGTGGCAGCGTGTGCCTGTAGTCCCACCTATCTGGGAGGCTGAGGCAGGAGAATTGCTTGAACCCGGGAGGTGGAGGTTGCAGTGAGCCGAGATTGTGCCACTGCACTCCAGCCTAGGTGACACAGCGAGACTGTCTCAAAAAGAAAAAAAAAAAGAAAATCAAAAAGGGAGACACACTGTGAGCACGGACAGAGGAAGGGGCTGGAGTCTCTAAATCCAGTGGGTGACATGCTCCAAATGCCACCCTAGAAAGCAGAGCCCAGAGGAGGTAGCCCGGGATTGGGCTGTGGTCATCATCACAGTGCAGAGCTGATGTGGTCCCCAGGCCCAGAAATGCCTGTGGAGGCCTGACCCACGCTGGGTGTCCCAGGTCCTCCCTGCAAATGGCGGGGGTGGGGGCTGCTGATGGCAGGTTGGGGTGGGGTCGGGACGGCCCCATCAGTTCCGCTCCACCTTCTTCTTGCCCCGAGGCTGCCGCCTCCTGCCCTGGAGCTTCTCCCTGCGGGTGGCAGCAGTGGTGAAGGTGATACAGTGGGTGTCCAGGAAGTCCAACAGCCTGCGCGAGGACACACGGAGGCCGTTCTGCTTCAGCTCTGCCTGCAGCTCCCGCAGCTCAAAGGGCTGGTACAGCAGCACCTTCTGGTACAGGGCCGGCTTGGAGCGGATGTAGCACCTCAGCGCCTCGTCTGTGTCCGCCGCCTGCACGGCTGCCTGCGAGGCACTGACCTCCCCCTCGCCCTCCTCTTCACCTGCAGACTCAAATGCCGCTCCAAACTCACAGGAGGAAGAACTGAAAAGAGCCAGACCAGGACGTTTTGCAACCCCTTTCTCTCCAGCCCCTGAGACCATGAGCCTCTTTAAAGGAAGGAGGGTGTCTACGGGTCCCATGAAGCCTGGCCTGTGGCACGATCCCCAGCAAGGCAGGACGGGCCTAAGAGATCCCTGCAGGCTACGCCAGCGGGATCCTGCCCCAGCCAGAAATGTCTAGCATGTGGGGCAGGAACCAGGAGGCCTGCGCAGGGCTGGGGTCAGGGAACCAGCCCCCTAAACCCACCTGGTTTTCCCATAGGTCAAACCCAGAAGGTGACGGGGGTTTTTGAAGATTGGCCATTAGGCCTCACTCGTGCCAACCCTCACGCCCACGGGCCAGAGGATACATGAGGCCACTGACCCCATCGCATCCATCCGGTTACCTCTGTGAGCTCAAGGAGCTGTCACTGCCATCCACAGAGGTGGCCACGGATTCTTGAGAGGCTGGGATCTGGGCGTCATCATCGAGGCCTGGAGGTGCCTCCTTGGTGGGCGACCTGCTTGGGGGTGTGATGCTTTCATGATGCTTCCTTTGATGTCGGGGGCCCTTGGTCTTAGCAGGTCCCTTGGGCCTATGGGCCCCAGGTCCTGTGGTGGCCTCCTGCTGGGCATGGACCCCTGCCCTTGAAGCCTTGTGGGTCTGGGAGGCGAGGGTCTGGCAGCGAGGCGCCTGCAATAGCGGCTGTAAGGACTGGCTCTCGTCCTCGGAGTCTGAGTCCAGGGTCTGGTGAGTGTACTGGAATATCTCCTTCAGCTTCAGAACCATCTGGCGTTTAGGCAGAGGGCGGACTCCAAACCTGACGGAGGGACAGGTGGATCTCAGGACCCACCCACACAGCTGGTCCACGCTCCACGTTCCCTATCTTAGCAAAGAGTGATACCCAATGCATTCAGCGAATGGCTTGTGTGACAAACCATAGATGCCTGACTTCTGTGAGCATCGGAGGTTAGTGTCTATTCTAGGCGCCAACTAAGCTTACTCTGAATATTCCAAAAGAAACATTGCCAGCCAGGCACAATGGCTCACGCCTACAATCCCAGCACTTTGGGAGGCTGAGGTAGGAGGACAGTTTGAGCTCAGGAGTTCAAGGCCAGCCTGGGCAACATAGCAAGACCCCGCCTCTACAAAAAATACAAAAATTAGCCAGGCGTGGTGGTGTCACCTGTAGTCCCAGCTACTAGGGAGGATGAGGTAGGATTGCTTAAGCCCGGGAGGCTGAGGCTACAGTGAGCCAAGATCACATCACTCTACTCCAGCCTGGGCAACAGAGTGAGATCCTGTCTCCAAAAATAAAAAATAAACAAAAGATATGCTGCTCCCAGTTCTGAGGGATGGTGGCAGCAGCAGCTTCCCCAGGTGCCCGAGTGGAAGAGCAGTGTCATGTGGATGTGAGAGTTAAATGTTCTTTTAAAAAAAATCAGGCCTCCGCCGGGCACAGTGGCTCACGCCTGTAATCCCAGCATTTTGGGAGGCCGAGGCGGGTGGATCACGTGGTCAGGACTTCGAGACCAGCCTGGCCAACATGGTGAAACCCCGTCTCTACTAAAAATACAACAATTAGCCTGGTGTGGTGGCGTGTGCCTGTAGTACCAGCTACTCGGGGGGCTGAGTCAGGAGAATCGCTTGAACCCGGGAGGTGGAGGTTGCAGTGAGCCAGGACTGCGCCACTGCACTCCAGCCTGGGCGACAGAGCAAGACTCTGTCTTTCAAAAAAAAATCAGACCTCCTCACTCAGACTGCTCTGGCTAGGGGGCCATTTCCATCCACATGGAATATGGGGACCTGCTGCCCAGGGGTGACATGCACGAATCCTGTGTTGCCTCCCTGGGGAATGGTACGCAGAGAGAACTGGGCGGCTCACCCCGGCACCCAGCAGTCACGCATGCTCCCTAAGGAGCCGACTGCAGACCTTTCTTCCCAAGCCCAGGCCAGCTGCATCCACCAGACCCAGAGACCACACGGGGGGCCCTTCCGCCCCCAGGTGTGTGAAACCCAGTTACTTGTGGGAGGGAAAAGACCACTGTGGGCAACAAGCTTTGAAGACCGCCAACCTATCCAGTTCCTTCTTCAGCACCGGCGTCTCCATAATGGAATACTGTGGCATCGGCGTTATGGGCACTTTGGGGGGCAAGTTCTTCTTCCGATTAGCACCTTCTGGGTAAAACAAAAGAAGCACACGTTTTAGCATGAGGGACACGGATTTCCCACATCTGATCCCAGTAGCGTGACCAAGAGGAATAATGCACTTGAAGATAACCCAAGCATCATTTTGCTCCATGAAAGCAACAGTGGTCACCCCTTCCCTGTCTGGAGCAGGGGCTTCCCAATGATAGCATCGGTGACACGCACTGAGGACCACACCTTGTATAACACGGGTGCCGGGTGAACAGAGCTCCTGGGGCCACTGAACCCAACAGCCCGGCACGTGACTAAAACTTATGCATGTAAACTTAAAAATGTCTGACCCACAGTGACAGCTTGAGACAATGGGCCACACTGATACTCTTCAAACAGGCTCAGACATCAGTTTTGCTTTTTAAAAATAATTCATCAATTTAAAAAAACCCAGTTAAAAAATGGGCAAAGGGGCCGGGCGCGGTGGCTCACGCCTGTAATCCCAGCACTTTGGGAGGCCGAGGTGGGCGGATCACGAGGTCAGGAGATCGAGACCATCCTGGCTAACACGGTGAAACCCCGTCTCTATTAAAAATACAAAAAATTAGCTGGGCGTGGTGGCGGGCGCCTGTAGTCCCAGCTGCTTGGGAGGCTGAGGCAGGAGAATGGCGTGAACCTGGGAGGCAGAGCTTGCAGTGAGCCGAGATCACACCACTGCACTCCAGCCTGGGCGACAGAGCAAGACTCTGTCTCAAAAAAAAAAAAAAAAAAAAAGCCAAAGGATGTGAACAGACATTTCTCCAGAGAAGATCTACAAATGGCCAATAAGCACATGAAAAGGTGCCCGACATCATTAGTCATCAGGGAAATGCAAGTCAAAACCACAGTGAGATACCACTGCACGCCCACTAGGATGGCCATAACAAAAAACACAGAGGGTTTGGGCAACATGGCAAAACCCTATCTCTACAAAAAAAAAAAACAAAAAAAAAAAAAACCAAAAAAAGTTAGCTGGGTGTGGTGGCCCAAGTCACCAATGTGGGCAGCTGTTTGTGGCTGATTCCAGCTACTCGGGAGGCTGAGGTGGGAGGATCACCTGAGCCAGGAAGGTTGAGGCTGCAGCAAGCCGTGAACACGCCACCGCACTCCAGCCTGGGCGACAGAGCAAGACCTTGTCTCAAAACAATAACAACAACAACAAAAACAGAATAACAAGTGTCGGTGGAGATTTAAAATGGTGCAGTCACTTTGGAAAACAGTCTCGCAGTTCCTCACAATGCTAAACACAGTTGCCATATGACCCAGCAATTCCATTCCTAAGTACAGAACCAAGAAGAAGGAAAACATGTCTACACAAAAACTTGCACATCAATGTTCCTAAGTGGCATTATTAACAACCACAAATTAAAAACAACCCGTGTGCCCACTAGTAGATGAATGGATAAGCAAAATGTGGCATACCATCAGTGGGGTATTAGTCAGACATACAAAGGAATGTACGCCCAAAGCCAGGGCAACATAGCAAGACCCTGTCTCTACTAAAAAAAAAAATTAGCCGGGCATGGTGGCAGCTGCCTGTATTCCCAGCTACTCAGGAGGTTGAGGTGGGAGGATCACTTGAGCCTGGGAGGTCGAGGCTACAATGAGCCATGATTGTGCCACTACACTTCAGCCTGGGTGACAGAGCAAGACCCCTGACTCAAAAACAGGCCAGGCACAGTGGCTCAGGCTTGTAATCCCAGCACTTTGGGAGACCAAAGTGGGTGGATCACTTGAGGTTAGGAGTTCGAGACCAGCTTGGCCAACATGGTGAAACCCCATCTGTACTAAAAATACAAAAAAATTAGCCGGGCATGGCATGGTGATGGGCGCTTGTAATCCCGGCTACTCGGGAGGCTGAGGCGGGAGAATCACTTGAACCCTGGAGGTGGAGCTTGCAGTGAGCCGAGATCATGCCACTGCACTCTAGCCTGGGCAACAGAGAGAGACTCTGTCTCAAAAGAAAAAAAAAAAGAATAAAAAGGAATAAAATACTGATCCATGCTACAACATGTATGAATCTTGAAAACTGTATGCTAACTGAAAGAAGCCAGACACAGACACAAAAGGCCACATATTAGTTACATATGGCTCTGTTTATATGAAATGTCCAGGACAGGCAAATCCATAGAGACAGAAAGTAGGTTCTTGGTTGCCAGGGCTGGGGGAAGGGGAAGGTGAGAGACTGCTCGTGGGTACAGGATTTTTGAGATGATGAAAATGTTCTAGAATTAGAGAGTGGTGACAATTGTACAACATTGTGAATGTACTAAGAACCACTGAACTGTCCATTTTAAAAGGGTGGATATTATGGTATGTGAATTATATCTAAATAAAGCTGTTACTTTAAAAAATAATAGGCTGGGCGAGGTGGCTCACGCCTGTAATCCCAGCACTTTGGAAGGCCGAGGTGGGTGGATCACCTGAGGTCAGCAGCTCAAGACCAGCCTGATCAACATGGTGAAACCTGTCTCTACTAAAAATACAAAAATTAGCTGGGCGTGGTGCTGGGTGCCTGTAATCCCAGCTACTCGGGAGGCTGAGGCAGGAGAATCCCTTGAACCCGAGAGGTGGAGGTTGCAGTGAGCCGAGATAGCCCCACTGCACTCCAGCCTGGTGACACATTGGGAACAGTCAGACTTTGGTTCTTCTGCCTTTTATGACCATGGAGCCCTTTGAGCCCCCGATGAAAGCGGCAGGCTCTGTCTCCTGAGAAAGGCACGATTCTTCCTGTGGCCGCAGCGTCGTCCTGAAGCCCACCTCAGATCTGCTGTGCAGCCTCCTGCAGCTGTTCTCACAGCACTGCCTGGGAACTGGTTAGAAATGCAAATTCTTAGTCACCCTCCCGAAGCAAGGCTCTGGGGCAGGCTGGGCCACGCTCGTGCTATAAGAAGCTCTCCAGGTGCTTCTGAAGCCCCTGAGGGCCAAGGACACTATCAGTGGCCTCATTCATCTGGATTTTGGGAGGAAATGGGCCCCCAGGCCGCAGGCAGGTGCTCACTCACAGCCTGGCCTTTCTCCCAGTCATGCTCAGCCCTGCCCGGCCTGTCCTTGCCCTCCCCGAAGGTGCCTGGACGGGAGCAGCAGCACCGAGGGGGCCAACACCTGGGGCTCTGACTTTCCCCGGGGACTGAAATGAGCAGGGAGCTGGCATCCCTGCACCTGGGAGGACCAGGAAGAACAGGCCTAACAGCCTCTCACATTTGTCCCACCTGATTCTTTTTTTAATTGAGGTGAAATTCACATAAAAAAATCGTAAAGGGAATAATTCAGTGGTATTAAGTATTCACAATGTTGTACAACCATCACCTCTATCTATTTCCAAAACATTTTCACCACCCCAAAAGGACACCCTGTACCCCATAAGCAGTCACTCCCCATTCCCCCTCCCTCCAACCCAGGCCAACCACTAACCTGCGTTTTCTCTGGATTTGCCTATTCTAGACATTTCATATCCATGAGTGCAGACAGTACATGACCTTCTGTGTCTGGCTTCTCTCACCCGGCAGCATGTTTTCCGGGTCGTCCACGTGGTAGCGTGTGGCAGTGCCTCACTCCTCTTTGTGGCTGAACACTATTCCATTTTCTAGTGGTCTAGATGGACCACGTTTGGTTTCCCTGTTCATCTCCTGACGGGCATTTGGGTTGCTTCCAGCTTTTGGCGATTGTGAACAGCGCTTCTATGAACAAGCATGTCTGAGTCCCTGTTTTTAATTCTTTTGGATATACAGGTAAAAGTGGAATTGCTGGGTCCTGCAGTCAATCTACGGTTAACATTCTGGAGAACCACCCTGGTCCAATCTTAAGGCATGCCGATACTTGCTGAATGAGTTGTGGCCTTTGGAGGTGCCGGCTCCGTGTTCTGGAGAAGGGTCCACAGACGTGGATTTTTAACACATGCCCAGGTGAGCACTGGAGCCAGGCAAGTTTGGGAAACACTGACTTACTGGCTAAGAAGTGTAGCATGAGAGCCAGCCCGGCTCTCCTCCACTGTGGAGGGGAGTCTGGAAGGCAGCGGAATTGTCGTGCCTCAGGTCAGCAGGCATTCAGAGGGCAGCCCCTGGGTCTCATGACTGATCTTCCCACCCTCTTAGTGTAAAATAGTAACAAAGACAGTCCCCTTCCCCAGCTCTCCTGGCTACTCACTGGGTGTCTCTAACCCATCGGGCTTCTGAGCTCCACCAGCGCTTAGCATCTCGGCCGGAGGAGGGGTCTCTGGAGGCCTCTGCTCTTCCCCGTCCCAAACGTCCCACAGAGCCGAATTCAGAAAGCTCGGCCTGCTGTTCCCCGGGGAGCCCGCGCCCGAGGACTTCTCTTGCAATTTCCTCTGGGTAGTGAAGTTTCCTCGGATGGGGGTGGTGTCCAGGAGTCCCGGGGAGCGACAGTCACGGCTGTCGGCGGCCTCCTTCATCCTGCGGCTGGGGCTGCTGGTGCTCAGGGGGCCGGTCCGCTCCAGGTTCCAGTGGTCAATGGGAATTGGCGAGAGGGGCTCCATGTGCCAGCAGCAGTCGTCAATTGGAATTGGGGGGTCACTGTCCAGTGGGGGGCTGCTGTTGGCCTGATGGGAGGCCACCTCCTGCTCATCGTCACTGTCTCCGACTTCCACCACTTCACCCGCTGGGGTCTGGTTCAGGAAGCTTGGCCCAGGCGGCGAGTGTTTCAGGAACCGCCTGCTGAAGTGGGCGCGGTCCCCTGAGACGGGATGTGGAGCCAGCGGAGAGGAGTGCGGGTGGCCCCCGGGGTGGGGACGGGAAGGGCTTCTGTGGCCTTGCCTTCTGCTGTCAGAAGTTCCTAGAGAGACGGGAGTGAGGCATGAGGACGGTGTCTGGGGCGGTGGTGTCTGGGGCCTGATGACAGAAAACTTCTGTGCAGCTTCCTTCCCTTCCCTGTTTCCTACTGAGGCCCTGGGCGTGTGCTGAGTCACCGCCTGCACGGCCAGCCCGCTCCTGAGGCTGCTGATTTGGGTCTGGGAAGAACAGTCGCGGCTTCTGCTGGCCAGCGGGGTGGCGGGCACCAGCCACGAGGTGTCTGTGGTGCTGGCCTCGCTGGGGCTGCTCTCACGGTCACAGAACAGCCAGGGAGCCCCTCTGCTGCCCAAACAGCCCCGATTCTCCGGCAGCGCCCCCTCATCCTCCTGCTGCAGCACAGCTTCGCTTCTTGGTGGGCTCTGGGAAGGTTCCTGATCTGCATCAACATCAATGATGGAAAACAGCTCACAGGACCTAGGGCTAATTTCTAGAGCTTTCCTTTCTTCCAGAGGGTCACTAGAAATGGACTTCATTTTGGTTTGTTCTAGCTCCAGCTCCTCATCCGAGTCCAGTAAGAGGATGACCTCATCTTCTTTGTTCAGTTTGGATGAAGATTTCTGAGATCTGGAGCTCGAATGATCAGGATTTGACTGGGTTAGGTCAATAGACAGAGATTTTTCTGGGAACATCAGGACCCCCTTATTTCTGCACTCCAGCACGGACTGACGCTCTTTTCCTTTCTGGTGCCCTGGCTCTTTAGACAGCGTGAGGATGCTCCTGTCCCTTTTCTGCTTTGATGGCACAGCTGGAGACAGCAAGGTTGGGGAGCCCACCTGGGAAGTTCCGCCACGGGACCAGGGTGTTGACAGGGACGACCCACTTGTGTGATGAGACCCGCGGGGACTCCCGCCCTGGGGAGGCCCCAATAGGAAGCGGCACGGGTGCGGTGGAGACGCCTGCCAGGGAGCCAGGCGATGAGAAACCTCCAGCCCCCTTTCCCTGACAGCGCCACTTTGTTCCTCGGGCTCACTTGTTATTTGGGACGGCTCTGAGATCTCTCCCTGAGTTGATAAGAAGAGCTGTTCGTAATCCCCAGAATCATCTGAGTGCGGAAGAGAGCCTTCTTTTCTCTCTGCCCGGCAGTCCCTGGAAGGGCTGGAGCAGCTGGAATGGCCAAGCGCCTCCTCTGGCGCCTCCTGCTCAGGGGCCTCTGCTCCCCGTGCCCCTGAGTGCTGGCCCTGGGGTGGCGGGAGAGCGCACTGTCCCACCTTCTCCCAGGTGGTGGCGGCCTCATCTCTTCCTGGCTCCAACGGCTCCATCTCCTCCACCTTGTCCCACTGTTTCTGCACCTGGACACCTGCTAGGAGCTGCCCAGAAACCGGACTGCCACCCTCCAGCCAGTCAGCGTCCTCGCCGGCACCCGCTGCCCTTTCTTCCTGGAGCAGCTTTCGCTGAGTAGCTGCAAATTCATAAATTTCTTCCATTTCTGCTTCATTCACGTTTTCTTGATCTTCTTCGTGGTCCTTGGATTTCAACAAAGTCTCCGCTTCCTCCTCTTCATCTGCCCACATTGACCTCAAGAGTTCCTGGAAATTCTCGGCCCTGCTTTCGCAATTCTCTGCTTCCTTCTCCTCCCATGGTTTGCCCTCTGAGTCCGTGGCAATAGGCACCTGTTCGCACAGGTGAACGAGCTCACTCACGCCAAACCTGCAACACGAAACACCGACAGTCATCGCCCCTCTGCGTGGAGATGGGCTCCGGGTGCCCCAGTGGGGTGGCGGACCAGAGCAGAGTCTTCACCAGGAGGAATGACCATGACCCAGGCCCTACTCCTTTGAAGACGGTGTCCACACTCCTTGCCACTTAGTTCCAGAAACCGGGGACTGACAACACTTAAAGCAGGGCTTCCTAACTATAGCTGCAGACATAAAGGGGTGTGTCGGACTGAATGTAAGGTAACAGGGATTGGCAGAGCTACAAAACTGGGGAGTCTGTGCTGCCTCAGAGGCTCTCAAGATATGGTGTCAGAGCCAGGCATTGTGGCTCATGCCTGAAATTCCAGCACTTTGGGAAGCCGAGGATCACTCAAGGCCGGGAGTTTGAGATCAGCCTGGACGACATAGAAAGTCTCCATCTCTACAAAAAACTATAAAAATTAGCCTAGGAGTTCAAGGCTACAGTGAGCTGTGATCATGCCACTGCCATCCAGCCTGGGCAACAGCAAGAGACTCTGTCTCTAAAAGGATAAAAAAGGTCATGCATGGTGGCTCATGCCCATAATCCCAGCACTTTGGGAGGCGGAGGCAGGAGGATTGCTTGAGGTCAGGAGTTCAAGGACAGCCTGGGCAACATAGCGACACTCCGTCTCTCCAAAAAATAAAAAATAAATGAAAAGACATGGCATCAGACACAATCCACAGCACACCAAGTCCTTGCGTCAGCCCAGGCCAACGGGCAAGCCAGCCAGCCACCTGCTTGAAGGCTCTGTGGCCTAGTCAGTATATTTCCAACTCCAGAGGCTGAGCTGTTCCTTTCCTAAGAAAGCAGCGGAGGGAGGACGCAGGCTTGGATCAGCGGCCCAGGCCCTGTCCAGAGGCACAACACTTGTCCCTCTGAGCTGCTGCCTCTCTCCTAAGATGCTGGCTGGACAAGCCAGGAGAGCTGTGGCATCTGGGATGCAGCCTAAGCATTCTCTCCATGCCCATTTTATGGGACTCTGGAAAGGACTGCTGTTGTTCAGGTCTAGTGGTGGAACAAGCACTGAGCAGCAGTGTTTGGGGGGCGCTGTAGCCAAGGGCCATTCTCTTATCACACGTAGGGGGTTAAAAACCACGGGACTCGATAGAGTCCTCCTGATCCAGCGCTCGGCACCCCTGCAAGGGTCTGTTCTAGGACTTTCACCTAACATGCCCTGTTCCACAGGGTCATCACTGGTCATGGACTTGGGATTAAAAGGTATAAACAGGACTGTTAGTTCTCTTGGCCTCAGCCCCGAGCCCTCTGCAGCACAACCCTCCAGAGCTGTTAACCTGCCAGTCCTCGTCAGTTAATTTCAAAAGCTGGGGAGCAATCCAGACCTGTGGGCCAGGGAGCTCAGCTCAGAGCTAAGGCCAGGAGGAAGGCCAGTGTCCGCAGTGTAGAGATAGTGCAGGAACGTGCGGGCGGCCTCGGTGCTCACGTCACCCAGCAGGACACGCTGGGTCAGAACCCCGTCCTCTACAGCGGAGAAGCCTTCATTGTTCACCTGCAGGTGAAATGCAACACAGAGGGTTTACTGATCAGAGAGTTGTAACTTGGAGCAAAGCAGACGGTCTGGGGTGTCCTGCAAGTCACTAGTCTTTTTATTTTTCTTTTTAGAGACAGTGTCTCCCCTTGTCACCCAGGCTAGAGTACAGTGGTGTGATCATGGCTTACTGCAGCCTTGAACTCCTAGGCTAATTTTAAATTTTAATTAATTTTATTATTTTGAGTTGGAATCTCTCTCTGTTGCCCAGGCTGGAGTGCAGTGGTGAGATCTCGGCTCACTGCAACCTCCACCTCCTGGGTTCCAGCGTATTCTCCTGCCTCAGCCTCCCGAGTAGCTGGGATTGCAGCCGCCCACCACCATGCCCGGCTAATTTTTTATAGTTTCAGTAGAGATAAGGTTTCACTATGTTGGCCAGGCTGGTCTTGAACTCCTGACCTCAGGTGATCCACCCTCCTCGGCCTCCCAAAGTGCTGGGATTACTGGCGTGAGCCACTGCTCCCAGCCCCTAGGCTAATTTTTAAATTTTTTTGTAGAGAAGGGCTCTCACTGTGTTGTTCAGGCTGGTCTTGAACTCCTGGCCTCAAGCGATCCTCCCACCTTAGTCTCCCAAAGTACGGGGATCTCAGGCATGAGCCGCCGTGCCCGGTCCCTAGTCTTATAAGCAGCTCCATGACCCAGGAAAAGCATTAGCCACTGTTTATGCAGATTTTTGGCCAATAATTTTACAGGTGAGGCCTAACACTCCTCTTTTGTCAAATCGTATTGGGACTAGATATTCCAGGACCCCGTTAGAGTCCTCCTGATAGACACATATGGGATCCAGAACTTTGACAGAGACTGAGAATAGCTCCCTGAGTTCCTGCCCACACTCAAGTCAAATGCTTTCAAGTCAGAAGGCAGAAGGTTCATCAGCAACTCATCCTTGAGGAGATCAATTATGAGCCTTTGTAATTATGCAAATAGAGAAAAGAGAAAACAATTCTGGGAAACAATGGATTTTCTTTTTGTTTTGTTTTGTTTTTGAGACAGAGTCTTGCTCTGTCGCCCAGGCTGGAGTGCAGTGGTGCAATCTCAGCTCACTGCAAGCTCCGCCTCCCAGGTTCATGCCATTCTCCTGCCTCAGCCTCCCAAGTAGCTGGGACTACAGGCGCCCGCCACCATGCCCGGCTAATTTTTTTGTATTTTTAGTAGAGACTGGTTTCACTGTGTTAGGATGGTCTCGATCTCCTGACCTTGTGATCTGCCCGCCTCGGCCTCCCAAAGTGCTGGAATTACAGCCGTGAGCCACCGCGCCCGGCCAAACAATGGATTTTCATTCAACAGAACGAAAACACTGATGTTTCCCAGTTGTGAGGCCATCCCCTCACACCCACGCCTAACCTCAAGCGTGGGTCTTTATCTCTTCTCCACGGTTGCACAAAGGGATGGTTGGGAGGGAGAAGGTGAGAACATGGTGGGGCAGGAAGTGAGGGAGAGTGGGGGGGTGGAAAGGGCACCTGAGACATGGGAAGGCCTGGTTGGAGAAAGGCAGGAGAAGAGAGGGAGAGAGAGGAAAGGAGGGCACACGGCGGCCCGCGTACTTACATACTGGATGAGGAGCGGGCATCGGGCATAAAGCACGAACTTGTGGGCGTAAAGCACCTCCCCACTGTCCGTCTGAAACTGGACGTCACTCAGGTGTGGGTTATTGACCATGGCGCCAAAGTCAGCAACCAGCAGCCCGAGGGAGAGCTGAAGAGGAGGAGAGGAAGAGCCGTCACCTCCCCACCTCTGCTCCGCTACCTGGGCAGTGGGAAGCTCCCCGCATGGAGGTGGCGCTAGGATGGGCCGGGAGCCAGGACCTGCATTCTCCTTTCCTCTCCAAAACGCTTCCCACGATGGCCTCAACCTCTGAGTGACCCTAAGGCCCTGAGTAGCACAGAAGAGCAAAGCACTAGCTTGTTCCTCTGGCTCTTGCCAGTGGGTTCCCTGGCCCCCGTGGAGATGCCCCATGTCTGGGGCTAGATGTGAACTCACAGCACTGGCAGCTCCCGCACTGAGTGGGACAGGCTGTGGGATACCTGGGCTTTGAGGAGGTGCACCCATCCCCTGTGACGGACAAGCACCCTGAGTCCAAGCAGCTCGGGGACCTGGCCAAGAGGACAGCCGGGTCCAGTCTGTGATGATGTCCCTAGGCTGGCCTTGGCATGAAGTGCTTGGTTGACACTGACATGCAAATGGGAGGAGGTCCACTCTAGGGAAAAGCCAGTTCCCACCCCGGTTCTTCCCCAGACAGCGCACTGACAGGGAGGCCAGGCCAGGCTGCTCAGCTGTGCTCTGGAGCCCAGGACCCGCACAGAGGGGAGGGAGAGCAAGCCCTTGGTGAGCTCCCAACTACTGAGGAACAAGCAGAGCGTGCCTGGATGGGGCAACCGCGCTGAGAAACTGTGGTCCCTCTACACTCCTGGGACCCGGGACAGGGCAGGCTCTGGGGCCTCAACCCCAAGGTGCCCCATGGAGTCACAGACAGAAAAGGCAGAAGTCTCGTGGCAGAGCCCCCAGAGGGGCGCTGGGGCGGCTGTGGGTCCGTGGCTCTGCTCACGGATGTCAGGATGTGGCGGCCTTCTGGAAAGCAGAGGCCTTGAGAGGCCACTGCACTTGCGTTGCGGGCCAGAGGCCAGCGGTGAGCCAACCCCACCACACACATGGCAAGTGAGATGGCCGGGACCACAGAGCGCGGGCCAGAGCCAGTCCTTACCGAGGTGCGGCCGCCCCTGTCCGCGTGCTTGTCCTGCGATGGCACCACAAACCCAGTCAGAGGAAGGCCGCCGGGCACCACGTCCAACCCTGAGTGGAGGATTCACAGATTAAAGGAACATCACGGCCCAGCCACATCCACCACCAAGAAGACAGCGTTGACCACAGGCTGAGCCAGCCCCTGTGGTGCCTCGGAAGGTGCTTGCTATCCGAGGACACCTTCATGCAAAGCAAACCCGCACACCCTGTCTCACCACCACTCCACCAGGGAGGTAAGAGAAGAGCAAAACAGACAGTTCACCCAGAGGATTCACTCGCTGTGGGCAGACAGCTCTGTCTTTGGTTAAAGTGGAAGGAAAATCATGACAGAGTTGTCTACACCACATTGACCTTTGAGAAAAAATGAAAGCGCCCAGAGGCTGTGTGTTCTCCCACCAGGTCAGAGCTGCCGTCGCGGCGGCACAAGAGCCAGTCCATGGCAGCCTCAGCCGCGGGGAGGGGAGGCCCGGGAGGGCAGGGCTGGCCCTAGAGTCCCACCCAGCATCTCACCTGCAGTCCCTTCCGAGCCAGCCAGGCCCCCACTGCCGGGCCACGGGCTGGCGCTCAGTCCCTCCCTCGCCAGGTCCACGAGGTCCTGCAGGGCCTGGTGCTCCCTCTGGCTGGCCGAAGGCGACGGGCCCCTGGAGCCACAGCCTGCAGTGGGGGTGCCATGGAGAGCGGGTGACCTTCGCTCGCTCAGCTCTGAGTGCTCAGGTGGCACCAGAGGCGGCACGGGCTCCTGCATGAGGCCCTGAAAGAAGCCAGTAAGCAGAGTGACCACGTGGTCACTGTCATTGACGCACACACTGCAGAAGCCATCACATGTGGTATGCACGGCTGGACCTAAAACTACAGAGCAGGATGTGGGCTGTGGGGACGGACCGTCCCCAGGGCTCCAGCCACAGCCTGGAGCAGTCCTGGGATGCTTTTCCCCAGCACCCATGTCAACATGCTCCTCCTCTGTCATGGCCAAGGCCAGGCCTGTGGCATCTGTTTTCACAAAGGCTTGTCAGAGGCCAGGGGGGCCCAGGCCTGCCACCCTCCTGAAGTCCTCCAAGCCGCCTCAGGCAGGTGCGTACCGACTCCAGGGCTACTTGCTGCAGGACTGTCTGGAGTGTGTGTTTCGAATGCCAGTTTCCGGGCTCCATCTGAGGCATTTTGCCAGCTGCCCTGGGACTCTGTTGTTTTTTTTTTTTAAGACAGAGTCTCGCTTTGTTGCCCAGGCTGGAGTGTAATGGCACGGTCTCGGCTCACTGCAACTTCCGCCTCCCCGGTTCAAGCGATTCTTCTGCCTCAGTCTCCCAAGTAACTGGGATTACAGGTGTGTGCCACCATGCCTGGCTAATTTTTGTATTCTTAGTAGAGATGGGGTTTCACCATATTAGCCAGGCTGGTCTCGAACTCCTGACCTTGTGATCCGCCCACCTCAGCCTCCCAAAGTGCAGGGATTACGGGCGTGAGCCACTGCGCCCGGCCGGGACTCTGCATTTTCAACAAACTCCAGGAACACACTCTGGTGGACACCAAGGGCCCTCCCTGATCCTACCCAGAGTACCATGTAGTTGCTGGACAGAGAAGAAAGCTGCAGCCACCAAGTGCCCCTCTGGCCTCCTCCCGCCTCTGCCTTTCCTTCCTGGACTTTCCATCACCTGGCTGTGGGTACCCAGTGTCGCAGTTCTGGGATTGCCGACCTCCCCCAAAAGCCTATCCATGTGCCTGAGGGGAGGGACTCACCTGGGCAGGCCGCTGGGGCACGAGAGGAGGGACCAGCCTGGCCGTGTAGAAGTCCTCCACGGCCCAGGCCCCAGTCAGTGCGCTGCCCTCCCACAGAAAGCTCTGCTTGCGTTCAGGTGGAGGAGGACACTGGCCCGCTCTTTCCCACCCTTCCTTTAAAATCCTGCTGGCAGGAAGTGGTGGCGTGCTAGACAATTCCACTTCCTCAGAGAGGAGCAGGGCCACACGGTCCTCTATCTGTCGGCCTGTGGTTTTAGAGTCCTGGACTAACAACAATGGGGGGGACACCGGGGGTTTCTTCTTGCGACTTTTCTTCTCTAGAGAAAAACAAAAGCGACACCATCAACGGTGGAGTCGGTCCACTCACCCGGGACCTGCTGGTGGCCTCTCCCAAGGTCACTGTTCTGGTCACACAAACCTGCTTCTGGTCTTATCCTCTCAGAAAAGGCACTTTCCAGCCTGAGCGCTGGCACAGCTGCACCCGGCTCCATCTCTGACCGGGACAGAGCCATGGCCACCAGCAGGTCCTCGGACGGTGCCTCGTCCACCTTCCGCCTCTTCCGTGGCTCCTTCTTGCTGGTGGGTCCTCTCCGTTTCAGACCTCTACTGTGATCACTGAAGCTAGAAAACAGCCAAAGAGAAAAGTTACTGGGGCTAGAGGAGTGCACGCTTCTCAGGTTGGTCACACTGGTCTGGAGAGGGCTGGGCCTGAGAGAAAAGTGACGGATGCGGACCTGCCAGGCAGATGCGTCCCCCACTTCCACTGCCTTGTGTAAACTCATTCAATCCCAGGCCAGAAGTTCAACATGGCCCAGGCACAGGAGGGTCTGGGTTCCTTCACGTGCTGCTGTCCAGCAGGCTCATGGCAGATGTACGGAGCCATCTGTGGTACCTGCACATCCTCATGTGGCCAAGCCCATCCAATGGAGTCAACAATCGATGGCTCTGAGCAGGCTCCCTGGACTCCCACCACCTTCACCCATCAATACTTCCGATGCTCCTTACACGGTCCTGGCCACACCGGCAGAAAAGTATCCCTTCCCTCTTGCAAGGGCTCCACGGCAGTGCCTCTGCCCATGGCCACAAGGAAGGGCTTCCCAGCTTAGGCTGCCGATGGTCAACATTATACCAGCCGCCCCGGGACTCTGCACTTTCAACGGGCAGCAGCTCGTTTGGTTTGGAGGAAATGAACAGGAGTTTCCGGCTGGAGAGAACCTAGGCTGCCTGGGTGACTCCCAACAAGCTGGGCAAGGAGGAGGGCAGAGGTGACAAAGGAACTTAGCACAAACCGGGCCCACCTTCCCTGCAATGCAGTCATGCCTCTGGCTTTTGCAAAAGCTCGTGCTCTCCAGGGTGCCAGGGATGGCTCAAGTTCACCTTCCCAGGAACGTGGATAATCACAGCCTCCCAGAGGGAAAGGAGCTGCCTGGGCAGCCTGGGACCCTGCTTCTGTGAAGGGAACACAGACTGTGTCCCCTCCTCACTCCCCAGCAGGCCAGGTTTGGGCTGTGGGGAAAGAGTATGAGGCACTCTGGCCGGGGCATGCGTTCTGATGACCACAGGCTTGGCCTTTGGGGAGGGAGGGGTTCAAAGACCCCATGAGGGCATCCAGCTCCTGTAGTTTTCTACTCTGACAACCTTCTAAACGGATCCACATACATCTAGTTTCAGTACTTGGAGGTATTCTAAAGGCAGACATACTTTATCTGAGCAGGTGCTTTTGGTGTGGTCCTGCCAAGAAAGAAACAATGGCTTAGATGACGTCTATTCTAAGGCCTCAAGGCTTGCACCCCTGCCATGCTAAATATAGATGGGCTCCTCCACCAAGAGAATCCCCTCTGCCCTCTGCCATCTCAGCCCCGACCCAGCTCGGCTGCCCATGACCTGTGTGCAAAGCAGTGGGCGGGACAAACAGCTATCGCCTTTGGCCTTCCCTTTGCTCCTGACAGCGGTCTCAAACCTGGAGGAGTCAAAGGTCCAAGTTGCCTTTGTTCACTATGAACCTGGTGTCAGCTCTAGCGTCCTCAGCAGCAGGGCAGCGTGGAGCAGGGCCAGCCCTCTGGCACTTGTGTGGCTGTGGTTTGCATGCTGAGGACTTGTTTCCTGGCTGTGAGCAAGGCAACTCATTTTAACTTTTAAGCATTAATTCATGCAAGATTTTTAAAAAATAGGGTCCTACACTTCTGTTTCACCAACTTTGTTGTTGTTTTTGTTTTATGAAGACAGGTTCTTGCCCTGTCGCCCAGGCTGGAGTGCAGTGGTGCAATCACAGCTCATTGCAACCTTGGCCTCCCAGGCTCAAGTGATCCTTCCGCCTCAGCCTCCCAAGTAGCTGGGACTACAGGTGTGCAGCACCACAGCCAGCTAATTTTTTAATTTTTTGTAGTGATGGGTCTTGCTACGTAGTCCAGGCTGGTCTTGAACTCCTGGGCTCAAGTGATCCTTCCGCCCTGGCCTCCCCAAGTATTCAGATTACAGGTGTAAGCTACCGTGCCTGGCCAATCACCAAATCTGTGAACTGTGCTGAATGATCTTATGTTAACAGTGTGAAAGCTGGACTGTGCTGAGGTGGAAACCATGCTGTCCAACAACGAAACGGATGGAGTAAAGTGACTACCAAATTCTTAGATGTGGTAAAGCAGTAGTCCCCAACCTTTCTGGTACCAGGAACTGGTTTCATGGAAGACAATTTTTCCATGGGACAGGAGTAGGGGAGTGGTTTCAGCATCAAAGCGTTCTACCTCAGATCATCAGGCTTTAGATTCTCATAAGGAGAGCTCAACCTAGATTCCACGCATGCGCAGCTCACAACAGGGTTTGTGTTCCTGTGAGTCTAATGCCGCCACTGATCTGACAGGAGGCGGAGCTCAGGCAGTAAAGCTTGCCTGCCCGCTGCTCACCTCCTGCTGTGTGGCCAGGTTCCTAACAGGCCACAGACCGGTACTGGTCTGAGGCCGGGGGGTTGGGGACCCTGCACTAGAGGGTACCGACTGTGGGATCATGGGATTGGAAACTCAGGAAGGACCTTGAGGAAAACAGTGCGAAGATCATTTCTGCACCCACCTAAAGGGGCAGGTCCAGAGCCTTCCAGAATGCAGATTCTGTCCCCTCCTCACTCCCTTCTAGACTGTGCCCGATTTCTGCCCTAAGTGTTTCATTTCCAGAATCAAAGAGGGCTCTTTTTCCCTCCAACACTATAAAAAGGTTTTTTTTTTTTTTTTTGGAGATAGGATCTCACTCTGTCCAGGCTGGAGTGCACTGGTACGATCTTGGCTCACTGCAACCTCTACCTTCTGGGTTCAAGTGATTCTCCTGCCTCAGCCTCCCAAGTTGCTGGGACTACAGGCATGCGCCACCATGCCCAGCTAATTTTTGTATTTTTAGTAGAGACGAGATTGTACCATGTTGGCCAGGCTGGTGTCGAACTCCTGATCTAAGGTGATCTGCCCACCTCGGCCTCCCAAAGTGCCGTGATTACAGGTGTGAACTATTGCGTCCAGCCCATAAAAAGCTTTTTTAAATAGAAAAAGCCCTGAGTGCACACAGCATTATTTGGCTTGGTTTTCTTCCTTTTCGTCGACTTACCTGAACACGGGTGGGCTGCTGCTACCCTCAGGCTGTGCTGTCTGCAGCCGCACAGCCTGCAGCAGGAGCTGGGGGCCAACCTCCATCTTCACAGCACACTGCTTCAAGTGACTGGTTCTGCTCTTTAAGGTAAGAAACGGTTTCCCACAAATCGGGCACTCAGGGATCTGAGGCACAGAAGGTCTTAGTGTCTTTTCAGCTTCATCCAAGCACCTGAAGGAAAACAGTCAATACAGGAGAACCACCCTCCCTGGGAATGTGGATTGGAGCAAATGTGGGTCCAGGTCAACATGGACGTGCTGTGGTCAAAGCAAGTTCCCCAAAGCCAATCCCCTCTACACAGCCTGGCTCCGTCTCCCGACAGTCAGCCCCTAGACACTACACTTAGGTATCTGTCAGCAAAGTTGGCTAAAGAAAGCAAGGAAAGATTAAATGCAGTTACATGATGACTTAGAAATTCCACTCCTAAGTAGAGACCCCAAAGAACTGAAAGCAGGTACCCAAACAAATACATGAAACCCATGTTCACGGCAGCTCTACCCACAATCCCAAAGGGTAGAAATGCTCCAAATGTCCGCCAGTGGATGAAAGGATAAACCATGGTCATGTTCCTCATCTAAGAATGGGAAAAACACAGCCTATCCATACAATGAGATACTGCTCAGCCATAAAAAGGAATGAAGCCTGCTCCATGCTACAACATGGATGAACCTCAAAAACAACATATTAAGTCAAAGAAGGCAGACACAAAAGGACAACTGTGCAATTTCAGAATCGGCAAATCCATCCAGACAGAATGTTGATTAGTGGTTGTCAGGGGAGAGAGGGGCAATAGGGAGTGGCTGCCAATGGGTGTAGGGATTCTTTTGGGGGTGATGAAAATAATCCAGAAGTGATTGTGGTGACAGTTGCCCAACTGTGTGAATATCCCAAAAGTACTGATTTGTTCAGTTTAAATGGGTGAACTATATGTTCTGTGAATTGTATCTCAACGAAGTTATTTTTAAAAAGGAGTAGGTTGACAACAAAGCTGAGGTGCTGTTGTCACGGTAAGGTGTGGAGATCCGCACTCCAGCCCTGGGGTGCCTGGGGATTCTGGTCACGTACACGGGAGAGGCGACGGCCCAAGCTGCCCCCACCTGTTCACATGCTGTTCCCTTCGGGTCACGTTCATGGCTGAGAGGTTCTTTTGACAAATCTGGCAGAAGAACAAACCCTTTTCCTCCAGGCTATCATCATGTGCCGATGCTCCTACCCGTGCAAACTCCTGCTGCAGGGTCAAGGCCACCGCAGCGTCGCTCTCTGGGGCAGGGGGCCCAAGCCCATACACTGTGGAGAAGCACCAAAGATCCGTGAGAATAAACTCCAAAGACAAGCTCACCCTCAGACCTCTGCTCTGTCAGCTCCTGCAGACCATGGGGAGCAGGTGGAACACAAAGAAACCAGAACCCAGCTCCACTCTGCAGGCTGGTGACTTGGACACTGTGCAGTGAGACTGGGCACTAATCAGCACACCTGGAACAGCCGTCTCCAAGTTTAACATGGATATGCATTACCTGGGAAGCTTGTCGACACTCAGATTCAAATTCAAGGGGTCCAGGTGCAGCCTGAGACTCTCTGCATTTCTAGCAGCCTCCAGGCTTGGCGACGCTGGCACCACAGGACCACTGTGAGTAGCAAGGACCTAAACTTTCCCACTTCTGCTGAAGTTGGCTACCTCGGGCATTGCAAGTTCACAAGGCTCATATTCCAACAAAGCTAGATGTTCTCTTCAAAACTCAACCTTTCCTGCTGACCTTTTACTGCCCATGATAAAACCAGGGCAGAGTGAAATGCCTTTGGCGATTAAAAGGCAGCATCTCTTACTTAGCATCAGACTCAAGAATGGACTGATTCTGGTCTTGAGATGGCTCCCAGGGTGGCCCATCTGATATTGCTGGAGCAGACCCCTGTCACTCACAAGGGATATGCCCTGAATGCCTCATAAATCCCCAAGTTCTTCATGGCTGTGGCCTACCAGTGCCTGCCACTGAGGCCAGCAAAACAGCACACCTTCATTTTGGTGCCCTGTTTTGTTTGTTTGTTTTTTTTGAGATGGAGTCTCACACTCTGTCCCCAGGCTGGAGTGCAACGACGCGATCTCAGCTCACTGCAACCTCTGCCTCCCGGGTCCAAGTGATTCTCCTGCCTCAGCCTCCTGAGTAGCTGGGATTACAGGTGCCCACCACCACGCCTGGCTAATTTTTAGTAGAGACAGGGCTTCACCATGTTGGCCAGGGTGGTCCTGAATTCCTGACCTCAGGTGATCTGCCCGCCTTGGCCTCCCCAAAGTGCTGGGATTACAGGCGTGAGCCACCGCGTCCAGCCTGGTTTGGTTTCTTAACAAACAAATGGTTTATCTCTTTCTGAGCACTTGCTGGGTGTGATGTGAAGATACAGAGAGAACTGAGTCAAATGCTGGGCAGGGGCGGAGCTCACACCAGCTGGGTGCCTCCTCTGCACCTCACATGTGCGTCCAGGACTGATGCCTCGGCAGGACATCAAATCACTGCCTGCTGTGGACCCTGGGGTGGCCTGAGACTCCTCCATGCTACTGCAGTGAAATCTGCAATGCAGTGCCAAGATCCTGCATACTTATTAGCTGTAGGTCTGCCAATAATGGTTTCTTCCTATTTCTTTTCCTTTTGTATATTTTCATCAGAGATGAGAATCCATATTGTTTTGGGGATGGAGAACAGGAGCACCTGGCATTATTACGCTTATTGGGCCGGTGCCACACCAAGTACACAGCAGCTATGGGGCACTGTTGCCACCCTGTCTCACCTGGAGCCAATGAGCCTCTAATCTACTCAGAGTGGGGCAACCCAAGGGTTAGAGGAAGGAGTTAACGATCCCATAAAGAAAGAAATCCAGAAAGTGGGAAATCTTATAATACAATTAGCCTAGCCTCTTCAAAAACTCAGTTTCATAGGGCTGGGTGTGGTGGTTCACACCTGTAATCCTAGCACTTTGGGAGGCTGAGGAGGGCAGATCCCCTGAGCTCAGGAGTTCAAGACCAGCCTGGGCAACATGGTGAAACCCCATTTCTACTAAAAATACAAAAAAATTAGCCGGGTGTGGTGGTGGGTGCTTGTAATCCCAGCTACTCAGGAGGCCGAGGCACGAGAATAGCTTGAACCCGGGAGGCAGAGGTTGCAGTGAACCGAGATCGCGCCACTGCACTCTAGCCAAGCCTCTGTCAAAAAAAAAAAAAATAGTCAGTGTCATGGAAAACAAAAGGAAACGGGGGACTATTCTAGAATCTAGACCTTAGGATACTGCTGAGCTATAGCAATATGCAGTGTGTGAACTTACTGAATCCTTGTTCAGAAAAAAAAGAAACCAGCTACAAAAAATAACCTTGAGACAACCAGGGAAATTTGAGTTTGAACTGGACGCCAGGCACTATTATGGAATTAAGCGTGCTAATGGTATTGTGGTTATGCAGCAGAATCTAGGGGTGAAGTATCCTAATGTCTATAATTTACCTTCAGATAATATGGAAGAAAAATATGTATGCTTGGCTAGGCACGGTGGCTCACGTCTGTAATCCCAGCACTTTGGGAGATTGAGGTGGGCGGATCACAAGGTCAGGAGTTCCAGAACAGCCTGGCCAGCGTGGTGAAACCCCAACTCTACTAAAAATACAAAAATTAGCTGGACGTGGTGGTGCATGCCTGTAGTCCCAGCTACCTGGAAGCTGAGGCAGGAGAATGGCTTGAACCCGGGAGGTGGAGGTTGCAGTGAGCCGAGATTGCGCCACTGCACCCCAACCTGGGAGACAGACCAAGACTCCATCTCAAAAAAAAAAAAAAAGTATATTTATAAAGACATAAACAAACGGCCAAATGTTAACATTTGTTAAATCTAGATTGAGGTATAGGGGATTAGGGGATTCATTGTAATTTTTTTTTTTTTTTTTTTGAGACAGGGTCTCACTCTGTTGCCCTGGAGTGCAATGATACAATCACAGCTCACTGCAGCTCAACCTCCTGGGCTCAAGCAATCCTCCTGCCTCAGCCTCCCGAGTAGCTGGGACTACAGTTGTGCACCATCATGCCCAGCTAATTAAAAAAAAATTTTTTTTGAGTCAGAGTCTTGCTCTGTTGCCCAGGCTGGAGTGCAGTGGTGCAATCTCGGCTCACTGCAAGCTCCGTCTCCCAGGTTCACGCCATTCTCCTGCCTCAGCCTCCCGAGTAGCTGGGACTACAGGCACCCGCCACCATACCTGGCTAATTTTTTGTATTTTTCATAGAGATGGGGTTTCACTGTGTTAGCCAGGATGGTCTCAATCTTCTGACCTTGTGATCTGCGCACCTCGGCCTCCCAAAGTGCTGGGATTACAGGCGTGAGTCACCAAGCCCGGCCCCTAAAATTTTTTTGTAGAGATGTGGGGGTCTCACTATGTTGTCCAGGCTGGTCTCGAACTTGTGACCTCAAGTAGTCCTCCTGCCTTGGCCTCCCAAAGTTTTGGGATTATAGGCATGAGCCATCATGCCTGGCTTCATTGTAATTAAAACAACAACAACAAAAAAACCTTTTCTGAAAGGAAAAGTTCTCTGTGAATACTGAGGGTTATCTTTTTAAAAGGAAAACACTGAAAGGGAAAGCTTTCATAATAAAAAAGTCATAATTTTTAAAAAAAGGAGGCCAGGCACAGTGGCTCACGCCTGTAATCCCAGCACTTTGGGAGGCCAAGGCGGGTGGATCACGAGGTCAGGATATCGAGACCATCCTGGCTAACAAGGTGAAACCTCGTCTCTACTAAAAATGCAAAAAATTAGCCGGGTGTGGTGGTGGGAGCCTGTAGTCCCAGCTACTCGGGAGTCTGAGGCAGGAGAATGGCGTGAACCTGGGAGGCGGAGCTTGCAGTGAGCTGATATCGTGCCACTGTACTCCAGCCTGGGTGACAGAGCGAGACTCCATCTCAAAAAAAAAAAAAAAAAAAAAAAAAGGAAGAGGGCCAGGCGCAATGGTTCACGCCTGTAATCCCAGCACTTTGGGGAGCTGAGGTAGGCAGATCACTTGAGGTCAAGAGTTCGAGACCAGCCTGGCCAACTTGGCGAAACCCTGTCTCTACTAAAAATACAAAAATTGGCCAGGTGTGGTGGCGCACGTCTGTAATCCCAGTGGCTGGGGCAAGATAATTGCTTGAACCTGGGAGGCGGAGGTTGCAGTGAGCTGAGATCATGTCACTGTACTCCAGCCTGGGTGACAGAGCAAGGCTCTGTCTCAGAAAAAAAAAACAAAACGGTACCTTATCAAGGAAGCTAGGTGGGAAATGATCCCAGAGACTCTTCATTCTCTGGCTGGATCCAGTGAAGTGGCAAAGGTAAAACATCAAGCAGAGAGCCTATCCACAGAAGAAACTCAACAAATGCTGATTCCTTCCCGCCTCCCTTCCTCAGAGTGGTATTAACTTATCTCTGTGTGGAAGACAGAAACACACTCATCATACCATTCCCCGCCATCATCTCCTCTTGAGGATCCTTTGGGACATTTTCTTCCCGCGCAGCCTCGAGGGAGCACTCTTCTGAAGCGTGTCTCAAACGCTCGGGGTCTGCTCTCTTGAACTGCTGCATTCGCTGTAGGACCAATTGTGCTGTGCGGGGTTTGGAGGGACTTGGCACTGCTGTTGTCAAACAGGAAGGAGGAGGCTGGGAGTCGCTGTTGGGCACATTCTCTGGCAAGGAGGAAAATATTCACAACCATCTGTTGTAGCTGGAGAAATAAAAGACTTTTCTACCAGATACAGGTTAGACGCAAGTTTCAAGAGTCCTTTATCAACTAGTTTAGGTTTGACTCACAAATGTGAAGAGGACTGGTTGCTTGTTGGTAACCTCTTTGTTTATGGCAATGTAGACATAAATATCAATAACAGGAGGGGAATGGGATGTGACTGCTAATGAGCATGGGGTTTATTTTTAGGATGATAAAACTGTTCTAAAGTTAGGTATGGTGGTGGTTGGACAACTCTGTGAATATACTAAAAACCACTGAACCATACCCTTTTAAACGGTGAATTTTATGGAATATCAATTATACCCCAATAAAGCTATTATTAAAGAAATATTAATGACAAAGGTTTATGTCCTAGATCAGTTCTTCTTTAACTTGGGATCCACAGATGATCTTCAGCGGGGATCCATGAACCCCATGAAGTTGTGTGCCAGTTTTGCAGATACGTGCATGGATACGTGTTTTGGGGGAACACGTAGATTTCATCCGACTGGCAAAGAGCACGAGAGACCAGTAAAGTTGGTGAGGCAACACTGCTGACGCCTTCCAGTAGTCTCTGCGACCTGAGACTCTACCACCACTCTACTGAGAGGTTATTAAGATCAGGAAGTGAGGGCAAGGGAAATTTAGAAACAGAACTCAGGAGCTCAGAGAGCCTGTGGTGTATTATATATACAAGGGTAGTTTTCAGTTTTGCATGAAGAATGTGTAGTTAAGCATATAGCTCAGTATACCAAGGGCAGCAGGGCAAGAAAACTGCTTTAAACAGTTAAAAAATTATCCAGGCACGGTGGTGGGTGCCTGTGGTCCCAGCTACTCGGCAGGCTGAGGCAGGGAGGACTGCTTGAACCTGGGAGGTCAAGGCTGCAGTAAGCTATGATAGCACCACTGCACTCCAGCCTGGGTGACAGACCAAGATCCTGTCTCTAAAAACTAAGTAAGTAAATAAATCAATAACAATAACAAAGGAAAAGATTAAAAGGTCTTCAGAGAGAGAAAGAAAGAACCTGAAGATTCTCCTGGGACTTGAGCCCACACAGCGCCCTCATGCGGCCCACTCAGCAGCCTATCCAAATTGGCTGGCCCAGTCCAACTTACCCACTTTGGAATAAATTCAAGAAAACAAGAGAAGCAGCATTATTGTGTTGTTTGTGTAACTCATGTCAATCATATAACAGAATTTCATAGGAAATTCTGAAAGAGCAGAGGACTCCAAACATAATCATGTGAAAAATTCACACGGGTTATGTTTTTCTTGACTGTTGTTTAAACCAGGAGTCAGCTGGGCACAGTGGCTTACGCCTGTAATCCCAGCACTTTGAGAGGCTGAGGCACGAGGATTGCTTGAGTCCAGGAGTTCAAGACCAGCCTGGGCAACATAGTGAGACCTCCAGCTCTAAATTTTTTTTTAAGCTTAAAAATTAAAAAATAAAAACGAACCAAAAGTTAGCAAACTACAGTCATGTGGCTGGCTGCCTGTTTTTGTAAATAAAGTTTTACTGGCATATGGCCATGCCTGTTCATTTACATATTGTCCACGCCTGCTTTCTCACTATGACAGCAGAATTGAGTAGTTGTGACAGAGTCTGTGTGGCCTACAAAGCCAAAATATTTACGATCTGGCCCTTTCCAGGAAGTTTTCCAGCCCCTGGTTTAAAAGAGTACAAATTACCTCTGGTTTTCTCTCTGGAAAGGTTTGGCGATGGTTCTTGCTGGTTACCCGTCTGGGTGTTTTGTGCTGTTTCCCAGAGCACAGGCGGATCTGGAGCAGAGGCAAGTACACCCCCCTCCCCATTCACAGAGAGGGCTGGTTCACTTGCTTGCCATTTGGTTGCCCCTTGCTTTTTAGTCCTAGGGGCCTGGCTGCCAGATGGAGGTTTCTTCTCTGCAGGGCCTTGAAGGGTTTTGGTCTTGGTAGTGGTTTGTTTGGTCCTTTTCAATTTGCTTCTTATCTGAGTGCCGTTTGAGGTGGCCTTTTGTGTCTTCCTTTCTCCTGACACTTCCTTGATTCCATGTTTTTTCACCCTTTGGAAAAAGCTAGCGCAGAGTTCTTTAAAGTCCTCATCAGACTCATCCATCATCTGACAAGTTTTAAGTCTTTCAGGCTGGTCTTCAGAGGAGCGAGGGTCAATCCCAGGACAGGCAGACAGATGAGACAGTGAACCCAAGTAGAAGCCTAGCTGAGCCTCATTCACACTCAGTTTCATTAGGGTTCCTCTCTACTTCTCCATTAGATACTTGGAGAGTTTGCACAGTTGAACAGAAAGTACTGTTTTCCTCTCTATAATGATTGAAGCATCTTTGTTCAAATTGGGCCTGTGGTTAAACATGTTTAAAGCTTCCCTCTGTTAAAGTCCACAACTGGGCCGGGCGCGGTGGCTCACACTTGTAATCCCAGCTCTTTTGGAGGACGAGGCGGGGGGGTGGATCACCTGAGGTCAGAAGTTCGAGACCAGCCTGGCCAATATGGTGAAACCTCGTTTCAACTGAAAATACAAAAAATTGGCCAGGCGTGGTAGCAGACGCCTGTAATCCCAGCTACTCGGGAGGCAGAGGCAAGAGAATCCCTTGAACCTGGGAGGCGGAGATTGCAGTGAGCTGAGATCGTGCCACTGCACTCTAACCTGGGCAACAAGAGCAAAACTCTGTCTCAAAAAAAAATAATAATAAATAAATAAATAAAGTTCACAACTGAAAGAGTGTTTTGTTGTCCAATAGATGCCTCTGAGATCGAATACATATGAACCTGGTGCTCAGATAATTCTCCAAGATCTCCATGATAATGAAACATATATGGTTCACTTAATTTCACATCTGTGGAAAACCAAAAGCATGTAAGTGTAATCAGACATTGTCATTTTATGCCAGTTCTTCCAGGGAGGGACAAGGGCATGCGGGGTGAGGGAAAAGTCTTCGGAGTAATAATACTGTCAAATACTCAGTCCAGCCTGGTTAACATGGTCTAACCGTCCTATCAGACATCACGACAGAAGGATCTAGAAACCTGTCAAAGCATGTTCTTCCACAGGTATTAAAATATGTGCATCTTGGGAGAGTGTTTTCTTAACTGAAATTTAGGGAGCAAACCCCATGAAAGGCAGTCACCACAGAAACAGGATGATCCCCAAATCTAGGAAAACTATCTCCTACACTGATCTAAGACCCCTGGCTGTTAAAGAGGCTCTTTCTGTAAATACTGCAACATAAGAGACAGAAAGAGACATTATATTCTCATGAACACTCAGGAGAGAAAAGGTCACTTTTACTTATCTTCTCAATCCAACAAGGCTCTCCAAACCTGGATGACTGGAATGTCGCCTGTGTGCAAAAGCTGGGCCTCGTGGGCATGGTTGTTTACTTTGGCACACAGCTAAGTAGGGTTCAAAAATCAAAACTGAATGACCGAATGGCAGAAAGTTATTCCTTTCAAATACAATAATGCAATCTCCACTGTCCAAGGAATCTAATTAATCATTGTGTTTTCCAGAGCTGAAAATACTCCTACCTAGAATCTACTTTGTATGGCTGGCGCATTCTCTTCTGTGTCTTCCCCTTAGAGAAGTGTCCTCTAATCCTTTATGGACCCTCTCCATCCCCGTTAATCCCTATCATCGTCCACTGTTTTCACAATGGCATCTGTCATAGGTTATAATCATATGAAACAGATAATATCTATTGAATGCTTACTGTGTGCCAAGCACTGTTCCAATTGCTTTCCAAGTCAAACTCATTTAATCCTTACAAGAAGCCTATATGGTGGAATCTCTTGTCATCCTGTCTTCACGGCAAGGAAACGCGCAAGCAGAATGAGGAACTGGCTCAAAGCCAGTTCAGGAACTGCTTTCACAGTGGCAGGGCTGGGATCAAACCCAGGAAGTGTGGTTCCAAACTATCCGCTCTTGTGTTTTTATTCATCGGCTTATTATCTGTCCCTCATTAAGCTCAACACTTCAGGAGGGCAGAGATCCATCTATTACTTTGCAACCTCTTTGGCTGATCCGGTGCCTGACTTGAAATAAGTGCTCCACAACTATTTGTTGAATTCATGGATTGCAAAGAGTTCGGTATAATGGGAGTAGAGAGAAAGGTGTAGGAGAAAAGGCTGCGGGGAGAGGAAAGGATTGGCTCACAAGGGCCTGGAAGGTCAGGCTAGGCAGAGTGAATTTTATCCTGTTGGATGCGGGGAGCGGGTGGAACAAATTCCACCCTCCACAACTGTGTTGATCTCCGCATCTCTGTTGATATGAACCTCACAACAGTCTTATCTCCTCCTATAGGTGCCCAGTCAAGATTTACTGAATGACATAACGGATCCTGCAAGCCTGCAGGTTTCCAGAGGGAAGGGGACTTGTGCCTCCTTGCTTCGTACCTACGGCAGCCCACGGCTCACAGCAGGCGAGGGATGAATGAATGGATCGGTAAGGGGCGGACCCTCCCGCTTCCCCCAACCCGGCGACCTACGGAAAGGGGCTGAGGGGTTCCCCGTCTGGGAAAAGGGCTGCCAAAGACTCTAACGGCTCTAAAGTCAGACGGAGAACCCCGATCCCCGGACTGGCCCGGACCGAGACCACCGTGGGGATCCGGATCCGCCACCCTCCTCCCTCCAGGCGGGCCCCGGCCCCTCTCCACCCGAGTGCGGCTCCTGCCTCTCCGTCGGGGCTGCGGGCCTGCCGAGGCCACGGAGCCAGCGAGGGAGACGGGCGAGAAAGGCTCTTCTCCCTTAGGAAAGCGAGAACGGCCCGAAATGACAGGACCTCCGCCTCTCGGGTGCAGACTACCAGCCCCACAGCCCGGCTCCTCCTACCTCCGGCGCTGCCGCGGCACCTTCTTAACGGAGACTCGTGCGCCTGCGCATGCGCCGCCCGCGCCCCCGCGGAGAATTGCCTGCGCGCAGGCGCAGAGCGGGCGCGCGCGGTGGTGCGGCCGCCTCGCTTCCCGTCTTCCTCTGCGGCGCCGGGCGCGGGCCCGCGGCGGCCAGCGCTTCCGGTCGGGAGGAGGCGGGGCGAGGCGGAAGCGGCGCTTGCTTCAGGTGGAGTCTATTAGTTGTTGAGAAAGAGGGCGAGTTTAAGGCACTGTGGCAGCTGTGAGATAAAGTCTGGTTCCTCCCCAGCTGGCTCAGGAAATGTTCGCGGATACAATGGCGGCCCCCTCTGGGCATACCTGCCTGTGGAGCGGAGAGTGGACGGGGTGAGGGGGACCGGGAGAGGCACCAAATCTGGCCTGGGGGCCCGAGAAGCTTCCTCTCAGGTGGGGTGGCGTGAGAGTCGAGGCCTGGAGGTCGGGGAGGGTAGCTACGTGAAGAGGGGATTGTACCGCGCTGCAGGTGCCTGGAGGGGATGCCCGAGCTCTTCCGCAGGGCTAGGGTGAAGCCAGCCAGGGCCTGGGGGAAAGGTGGCAGAGGTTTGCCACGGCTTGGCATTTGAGGGACTTTACACATCGTATTAAGGGTTTGAGCTTCAACTTGGGGTCGTCGGGAGCCATTGAAGGTTTTTTGTTGTTTGTTTTTTGAGACGGGGTTTTGCTCTTGTTGCCCAGGCTGGGGTGCAGTGGCGCGATCTCGGCTCACTGCAACCTCTGTCTCCCGGGTTCGAGCGGTTCTTGTGCCTCACCTTCCCAACTAGCTGGGATTACAGGCGCCAGTCACCACGCCCGGCTAATTTTTGTGTTTTTAGTAGAGACTGGGTTTCACTCTGTTGCCCAGGCTAGTCTCCAACTCCTGACTTCAGGTGATCCGCCCGCCTCGGCCTCCCAAAGTGCTGGGATTACAGGCGTGAGCCACCGCTCACGGCTTTTTTTTTTTTTTTAAGTAGAGACGGGCGGTGTTGGGGGGGGGGGGTCTCACTATATTGCCCAGGCTGGTCTCGAACCCTGGCCTCAAGAGATCCTCCCGCCTCGGCCTCCCAAAGCGCTGAGATTACAGGCGTGAGCCACCACGCCCGGCGTAAGATTTTGTTTTTAAAGGCCTAAAGACAGTGAGAACAGATGAGGCCAGGACACCCATTAGGAGGCTATTACATAATCTAGATGAAAAGTGAGAGCGGCCCTAATTAGGAAGTGGAGCGAAAAGAATGGAGAAATATGGAGCATAGTCAAGACGCAATTGTTAACGATTTGCCGGTTTCTGGCCTTAGCATCCGAGAGTAGCGTGCCTCCAGTCACTGAGATAATGAACACAGGAGAGGTGTAAAGGAATCAGTTTGCAGGGCAGGCAATATGTTTTTTAAAAGATACAATATCATAAAATGCAGTGGTTTCCAGTACGTTCACAGGATTTGCAGCCATCGTCGCTAATTCCAGAACGTTTTAAAACCCCAAATCGAACCTGCCGTACCCATTCGTAGTCACTCCGCAATTCCCCCGACCCCATCCCGGGACAATCACTAATCGGCTTTCTGTCTCTGTGGTTTTGCGTATTCAGTACATTTTATGTAAATGGAATCATGTGATACTTGGCTTTTTCTGCTGGGCTTTTATTAAGCATGTTTTTAAGATTTCATCCATGTAGCATGAATCAGTACTGCATGCCTTTTCATGGCTGCATAATCACGTGTTTGGATGGACCATGTTTTGTTTATCCCTTTATCAGGTGATGGGCATATGCATGTTTTTACTTTTTGGCTGTTAGAAATAATGCTGCTATGAACATTCGTGTTCATAACACAAGTTTTTGTGTTCTAGGAGTGGAATTACTGGGTAGGACTACATTTGATTCTGAATGTTGAGCTTCAAAACCTTCCAAGAGGTTTTCCTTGATGAAGGATTTAGGAGGTGTTTACTTGCTCTCTGGCTTGGAAATCTAAGTTAGTTTGTAATATGGTTTCCAACTGGATAAAGTAGACAGAACAAGAATGATAAGCAGCCCAGAGGTATGGGTAGGGCAGGGTGTCTTGGGACTTGAATTTATAGAGGAGACTGAGTGACAACATGGAGAGGCCAGTGCTGTTGAAATAATTTCTCTTTCCTTCCTTCCCTTCCTTGCTTCGTTTTCGACGGAGTTTGGCTCTTGTTGCCCAGGCTGGAGCGCAGTGGTGTGTGCAACCTCCACCTTCCTGGTTCAAGCGATTCTCCTGCCTCAGCCTCCGGAGTAGCTGGGATTACAGGCGCCCGCAACCGCGCCTGGCTAATTCTTTTTTTTTTTTTTTTTTTTTTTTTTTGGACAAAATCTCGCTCTGTTGTCCAGGCTGGAATGCAGTGGTGTGATCTCGGCTCACTGCAAGCTCTGCTTCTCGGGTTCACGCCATTCTCCTGCCGCAGTCTCCCGAATACCTGGGACTACAGGCGCCCGCCACCACACCTGGCTAATTTTTTGTATTTTTAGTAGAGACGGGGTTTCACCGTATTAACCAGGATGGTCTCGATTTCCTGACCTCGTGATCTGCCCGCCTTGGCCTCCCAGAGTGCTGGGATTACAGGTGTGAGCCACCGCGCCCGGCGTAATTTTTTGTATTTTTAGTAGAGACGGGGTTTCACCATGTTGGCCAGGCTGGTCTAAAACTCCTGACTTCAGGCGGGCGATCTTCCTGCCTGGACCTCCCAAAGGGCTGGGATTACTGGTGTGAGCCACCGCGCCTGGCCTAAAATAATTTACTTACATTTCTCAAGAAAAGGAGGCATGCCACCACGTTCAGAGCCACAAGGGAGGCATCAGCTTTTGGTTAGGAGGAAGAAATAGGAACAAGGAGAAAGTCTAGGCCAGAACCTTCATGGGGTTCCTCAGAAATAGCAAGTCAGGGCGGAGTAAACATTTTAGGATTGGATAATTTAAATAATTCCATCACGCTTTGCCTTTGGGTGGTCTCTAGTTGCTTGGTACCTGGCCATGGATGATTTAGGGCAGGAGAAATACTGGCTTGGTGTGTGAGAGTTAGATAAAGGGGGAGGCTGACTTGCCTGTGAGAGGCATGCTCCCAAGTAAGTTGTTTACTGTCTTGAGGAATTAGACCTGGGAGAGGCAGTCTCCCTGCCAGCAAGATTTTTAAGATTTCAAAATATCATATGATACAGAAAATTTTTTTAAACAGCTAATAAACATGGACATGGCTGGGATGATATGAAGGATAGTTGTAATGGTAGAAATTACTGTTTTCCAGTCAGACTGAAAATGAAGTGCCTGTTTCCTATTTAGGATTTAAATCTCTTAGAGTCCTGGTGAAGAAAGTCCTTGCTACCTCTCTCCCCCAACCCCAAATCTGGCTATATTATTTATTTACATAAAATAAATTAGTTGAAGTGTGGTTTAGAAAAGAGAGTTTTCTTAAACCTGAGATTCTCAACTGAATCACCTGTGGAATTTTTTGTTAATTGGAAAGGCTGGGACACTACTCTTAGGCCTACTGAATAAATCTTTCAACCTGTGTCTTTTGAAAGTTTCACAGATGATTCTGATGGTCTCAAGATTGAGAAGCACTGCATTTAACCAGCACCAACTGAACAAACACTGTAGGCTAAGTATAAGAGAGATGGCAAGAGCTGGGTCAGGGTGGTGCATGGGATTTCCAATTATACATAATTCCTCCCTTCAAGGAACAAAGCCATCCATAACTGGGGCAGCTGCTTCTCTGGGCTCAAGGTGAACAATGGGAGCCACCTTGTCCTGGACCCTGTTGTGACTGTTACTCCAGCAGAAGCCCTGGGGTTCATGCTTTCAGTTAGAAGTCACCCAGTATGACTAAGTTGAGGGGCAGTGTTCAGAAACAGTGTTACTAGATGGATGTTATTTCAGTAGGAATAGTATTGTGTGTTCCCTGTCAGCATTTGAGGCGGAAACCCACTGCACTGTCAGAACAACCAGGGAGATGAAAGAAGATGTCAGATACTGAAAGGTGCAGACAGTCCTTGTGTTTGATAAACTTTACAGGGTTTATCTGAAAGAGAAAATGGATGCAGAAGTACATGAAAAAACTGTGTTATTCCAAATAGATGTGCTGTTTTCCCAGTTCATAGGAGTCGGTAATTTTTGGGTTCAGGGCAAAAAGGCAAAGGTTGAAGATGCTGTGATTATAACGTCCTTACCCTCCTGGAATATTTCCTTTTTGAAAGCTTCTGGCATCTTCCACTGAGTTAATGTTTTAAACAGTTCGGAGGATGAATTGAAGGGCCCTTATCCCAGGTCTGTGGTTTGATTATAAATTGTAAAGCCATAACCTGTCCACCTCCCTCTCCTTTATCTTGACAGGGGTTGGGGAGACAGCAGATTGAACAAGGAAAGAATTGTCTCCTGAGTTCTTTGATCATGTTAACTTTTATTTACTGTTGTATAGTCACATTTTCTAGACTGCTAAAATTGGTGAAATCAGCAGAGGAAATAACTGTTTTTACGTGTATAAGTATACAAAAGTTATTCGAGATGAATTACACTGCATTTCTCTCAGTGTGCTGCCTGCCACTGCTGCCTTTGTGTGATTTTGCTCTATATGTTCTGCTAGACAAATTTAAGGGAGGTTTCAGACAGCAAAACTCCCCCCAAAGCATCTACCAGCATAATCCCTATCAAAATCGCAACAACCTTTTAATTTTTTTGCAGAAGTGGAAAAACCGATGTTAAAATTCGTATGGAATTGGCCGGGTGTGGTGGCTCACGCCTGTAATCCCAGCATTTTGGGAGTCTGAGTCAGGCAGATCACTTGAGGTCAGGAGTTCGAGACCAGCCTGACCAACATGGTGAAACCCCGTGTCTACTAAAAATATAAAAATTAGCCAGGTGTGGTGGCAGGTACCTGTAATCCCAGCTACTTGGAAGGCTGAGGTGGGAGAATCCCTTGAACCCAGGAGATGGAGGTTGCAGTGATCTAAGATCACAACATTGCACTCCATCCTGGGTGATAGAGTGAGAGTCTGTCTCAAATAAAAGGAGATGGAGGTTGCAGTGATCCAAGATCACAACACTGCACTCCAGCCTGGGTGGTACAGTGAGACTGTGTCTCAAATAAATTAAATAAATAAATAAATAAATAAATTCATATGTAATTGCAAGGGGCTCTTAATACCCAAAACCCAAATAGCCACTTTGTTCTTTTTCAAGAACGTACTTCCTTATATCAAAACTTATTACAAGCTATAGTAATCAAGACTGTGTGGTACTGTACTAGCATAAGGATAAACATATGGGTCAGTGGAAGAGAATTGAGAGTCTAGAAATAAACCCTTATATTTATGAGCAATTGATTTTGTCAAGGATGCCAAGACTAGTCAATGGTGAAAGAGTAGTGTCTGCCACAAATGGAGCTGGGATAACAGGATATCACATGCAAAAGAATGAAGTTAGACCCTTACCTCATACCATGGTACAAATATTAACTCAGAATGGATCAAAGACCCAATGGAAGAGTGAAAACTATAAAACTCTTAGACGAATACAAGGGTAGGCTGGGCGTGGTGGCTCACCCCTGTAATCCCAGCACTTTTGGCATCACCAGAGGTCAGGAGTTTGAGACCAGCCTGACCAACGTGGAGAAACCCCGTCTGTACTAAAAATACAAAATTAGCAGGGTGTGGTGGCGTGCTCCTGTAATCCCAGCTACTCGGGAGGCTGAGGCAGGAGAATCGCTTGAACCCGGGAGATGGAGGTTGCGGTGAGCCGAGATCGCGCCACTACGCTCCAGCCTAGTCAGCAAGAGCGAAACTCCATCTCAAAAAAAAAAAAAAAAAAAAAAAGAATACTACAAGGGTAAATCTTTATGACCTTGGAGTTGGCAGTAGACTCTAGATGTGACACTAAAAGCAGAAACAACAAAAAATAATGAATTGGATTTCATCAAAATTAAAAACTTTTGTGTGTAAAAGTACACTATCAAGAAAATGAGAAGACAACCCACAGAATGGGAGATATTTGTTAATCATATACCTGATAAGAATCTATGCTGCTGTCTAAATGTTTATGTCTCCCCCCACCCAATTCATATGTGAAGGCCTCACCCGCAAGGTGATGGAATTAGTGCATAAGGATAAGGATAGAGGCCCTTGTGGCCATGTGTGGTGGCTCATGCCGGTAATTCCAGCACTTTGGAAGGCAGAGGCGGGAGGATTGCTTGGGCCCAGGAGTTTGAGACCAGCCTGGGCAGCAAGGTGAGACTCCATTTTTACAAAAATTTTTTTAAAAGAAGAAAAGAGGCCCAAGAGAGAAACCCCCTGCCCTTTCTGCCATTAGAGGAAGTGGGCCTTCACCAGACAGAGTCTGCCAACACCTTGATCTTGGACTTCCCAGCCTCCAGAACAGTGAGAATTTCTGTTGTTTATTAGCTACCCAGTCTATGGTATTTTGTAAGAGCATCCCAAATGGACTAAGACAATCTAGTAGCACAATACAGAAAGAACTTTTACAACTCAATGAAAAGACAACTCAGAAAATGGGCGTGGTAGAACTTGTCCTGTGAAGAAGCCAAGACCAAAAAAAAAAAAAAAAAAAAAAAATGGATGTAGGACTTGAATAGACTTTCCAAAGAGTGGCAGGTGCCAACAAGCACATGAAAAGATGATCAGCATCATGAATCATTAGAGAAGTGCAAATTGAAACCGCAGTGAGACATCACTTCATGGCCAGTAGGACAGCCATTTCCTAAAAAAAAAAAAAAAAAGGTATTGGTGAGGATGTAAAGAAGTTAGAACTCTGATACATTGCTGGAGGGAATGTAAAATGGTACAGCTGCTGTGGGAAACAGTTTGAGGTTCCTGAACAAGTTAAATAAAATCATCATATGATTCAGCAATTCCACTTCTAAGGATATGTCCAAAAAAATTGAAAAAGTGTTTAAGGGCCGGGCGCGGTGACTCACTCCCGTAATCCCAGCACTTTGGGAGGCCAAGGTGGGTGGATTACCTCTGGTCAGGAATCTGAGACCAGCTTGGCCAATATGGTGAAACCCCATCTCTACTAAAACTATAAAAATTAGCCGGGCTTGGTGGTGGGTGCCTGAATCCCAACTACTCGGGAGGCTGAGGCAGGAGAATCACTTGAACCTGGGAGGCAGAGTTTATGGTGAGCTGAGATGGTGCCATTTCACTCCAGCCTGGGCAACAAGAGCGAAACTCCGTCAAAGAGAAAAAATGCTCAAACAAAAACGTGTACACCTCATATTCAGTCTAAATGCCCTTCAATGCATGAATGAACAAAATGTAGTATAGAACGGAATACATGTTACACTGAACATTTGCTTATTTCTGTTTTGTAATTTTAGTGACAAGGTCTCATTTCTGTTGCCCAGGCTGGAGTACAGTGGCACAATCATGACTCATGGCAGCCTCAGACTGCCAGGGATCAAGTGATCTTCCTGATCTTCCCAACTTCCTTATCTTCCTGACTCAGCCTACCTGTAGCTAGAGCTAGAAGGGCTCCTGGGTAATTTTTTTTTTTTTTTTTTTTGAGACGGGGTTACACTCTATCATCCAGAATGGAGTGCAGTGGGGCAATCTCAGCTCACTGCAACCTCCACATCCCAGGCTCAAGTGATCCTCCTGCCTCAGCCTCCCTAGTAGCTGGGACTACAGGCATGTAACACCACACCTGGCTAATTTTTTGTATTTTTAGTAGAGAAAGGGTTTTGCCATGTTGCCCAGGCTGATCTCAAACTCCTGGGCTCAAGTGATCTGCCCACCTTGGACTCCCAAAGTGCTGGGATTACAGGCATGAGCCACAATGCCTGGCCTGTGGGTAATTTTCTTTCTTTCTTTTGAGACAGAGTCTCGCTCTGTCGCCCAGGCCGAAGTGCAGTGGTGTGATCTTGGCTTACTGCAAGCTCTGCCTCCCAGTTTCATGCCATTCTCCTGCCTCAGCCTCCCGAGTAGCTGGGGCTACAGGCTCCCGCCACCACGCCCAGCTACTTTTTTGTATTTTTAGTAGAGACAGGGTTTCACCGTGTTAGCCAGGATGGTCTCTATCTGCTGACCTTGTTATCTGCCCACCTCGGCCTCCCAAAGTGCTGGGATTACAGGCATGAGCCACTGCGCCTGGCCGCCTGTAGGTAATTTAAAAAAAAATTTTTTTTGTAGACACAGGTCTTGCTGTGTTGCCCAGGATGGTCTCAAATTCCTGGGCTCAAGTGGTCCTCCTGCCTTGGCCTCCCAAAGTGCTGGGATTATAGGTGTGAGCCACCACGCCTGGCCCTCAGTATTTTTAAAAATTCTAATTTCCATTTACAGCTCTACTAAATATTTCATCGAGTCAGCAGATTGGTTATAGATATAACGAAAATTCGTATGTATGGCTTTTCTTTTTTTTTTTTTTTTTTTTTTGAGACAGAGTCTTGCTCTGTCACCTAGGCTGGAGTGCAGTGGCATAATCTCGCCTCACTGCAACCCCCGCCTCCGGGGTTCAAGTGATTCTCTTGCCTCAGCCTCCTGAGTAGCTGGGACTACAGGCATGCGCCATCACGCCTGGCCAATTTTTGTATTTTTAGCAGAGATGAGGTTTCACCATGTTGGCCAGGCTGGTGTCGAACTCCTGACCTCAAGTGATCCACCCGCATCGGCTTCCCAAAGCGCTGGGATTACAGGCATGAGCCACCTCGCCAGGCCTGTGTATGGCTTTTCTTTTAAAAAGTTTACATGTCATATTTAGCACATTACATTCATTGAGTCACATCATTCATCACATCTTTTAGTCACGTGACTGGGTAACAAGCATTTCAGAGATCAAAAGGCTTCGTATAATTAGTAAAGAAACCTTTTATTTATTTATTTAGAGACGGAGTACTCACTGTCTCACCCAGGCTGGAGTGCAGCGTGGCCTGATCATAGCTCACTGTAACTTCGAGGCTGCAGTGAGCTGTGATCATGCCACTCTACTTTAGCCTGGGTGACAGAGTGAGACCCTGTCTCAAACAAACAAAAAAAAAGGAATTATACTATGCATATTGCATCATGAGCATTTCTCTAAGTCAGTAGATAGGAAGCCATATTATATTCCATATTTAATCAAACATTCCCCGTTGATAAAGATATATTTATAGTTTTTATCATTATAGATTATGCAATAAATGTCTTTGTACTTATAACCTATATATGTGTGTTTTTATTTCTGTTGGAAGGAGTCCTAAATCTAGGATTTCTAGGCTAAAGGGTATGTGTGTTTTGTTTGGTTTGCCTGATTTTTTTTTTTTTTTAGGTTTATTATTTATTTTGAGACAGAGTCTTACTCTGTCACCCAGGCTGGAGTGCAGTGGCGCAATGCCGGCTCACTGCAACCTCCGCTCCCCAGGTTCAAGCGATTCTCCTGCCTCAGCCTCCCGAGTAGCTGGGATTACAGGCGCCTGCACCATGCCTGGCTAATTTTTGTATTTTTAGTAGAGACGGGGTTTCACCACGTTGACCAGGTTGATCTTGAACTCCTGACCTCGTGATCCACCCGCCTCGGCCTCCCAAAGTGCTGGGATTACAGGTATGAGCCACTGTGCCCGGCCTATTTTATATTTGTTTTAGAGACAGGGTTTTGCTGTCATCCATGCTAGAATGCAGTGGCACGAGCATAGACTCGAACTCTTGGGCTCAGACATTGCTCCTGCCTCAGTATCTCGAGTAGCCAAGAGTACAAGCGTGTGCCACCACACCCAACTGACTTTTAAAAATTTTTGTAGAGATGGGGTCTTGCTATGTTGCCCAGGCTGATCTTAAACTCTTAGCCTCTGGTGATCCTCCTGCCTCCAAAAGTGCTGGGTTTACAGGTATGAGCCATTGCTCTTGCCTGGTTTACCTGTTTTAGAAAAGAATACCTGTACATTGTTAATTTTTTTTGTCCAGGAGCTTCAGAAGGGTACAAAAATTCCCTCCTACTTCTGGCCCCCTGACCTCCAAACTCCCTCCTCAGAGGCTTCCTGAAATATTCCAGATAATTCTGTGCGCATACAAATATAAATATATATCCCTGCTTTTCCCCCAATGTAAATAAACGGTAGCACATTTTACCCATTGTTCTGAACCTCGTTTTTGCAACTTAATGAACTGTCTTGGAGATTTTTCCTTATTACATATAAATCTATCATTTTGTTTAGCAGTTGCATTATATGTCATCATTTGGATACATTCATACTTCATTGTATCACCTATCAAGGGACATTAGATTGCTTTCATTTCCTTCTACAATGGCTAATGGTGCATTGAACATACTTGTAGATACTTTTATGCAGATTTGCACATATATTTGTAGGATATTCCTGTAACATAAGTGGAATTGCTGGGTCAAAGGATATGGGTAAATCAGAGTGTTTTGGGGTGTTACCCAGTTACTTTCTAAAGAAGCCAAATTGGCCAGGCGTGGTGGCTCATGCCTGTAATGCCGGTACTTTGGGAGACCAAGGCAGGTGGATCACTTGAGGTCAGGAGTTTAAGACCAGCGTGGCCAACATGTTGAAACCCCGTCTTTAGTAAAAATATAAAATTAGCTGGGCATGGTGGCGCACCCCTGTAATTCCAGCTACTCCAGAGGCTGAGGCAGGAGAATCGCTTGAACCCGGAAGGTGGAGGTTGCAGTGAGCCAAGATCACACCACTGTACTCCAGCCTAGGTGACAGAGCAAGACTGAAAAAAAAAAAAAAAACGGAGGCTGAATCAGTTTCCATTCCGTTAACAATGAATGTCTTTTTACTCATATCCACACGCTCACAGAATATATCATGAAACATTTTGTCTTTTACTATTTCAGCGGTTAAAAATTGGTGTCTTGTAGCTTTACTTTACATTTCTTTCATTGAGGAAACGAGTATTTTCTTCACATGATTAAAAGCTACTTGTTTACCTATGACCTTATGTTTGTGGGCTTTGCATTCTTTTAGATTGTGTGATTAATCTTTTTCCTATTGGTTTGTAAGATTATGTGATTAATCTTTTTCCTGTTGATTTGTAAGAACTCTATATTGTGGAAATGGATATAGTGTTACAGTGTTACAGATACTTTTTACCAGTTTTTATCATTTGACTTAAAAAAATTTTTTTTTCTTTTTTGAGGTGGAGTCTCACCATATTGCCCAGGCTAGATTAGAACTCCTGGGCCCAAGTGATCCCCCTACTTCAGCCTCCCACGTAGCTGGGACTACACCTATTTGCTACTGTACCTGGCTTGGCTTTGACTTTTAATAAAATTTTTTTCCATGTAGAGCTTTACAGTTTTTTGTAGTAAAATGACTTTTCTTGTATGCACATACCTTCTTCCAGTGTTTGGCTCACCTTTACATTCTCTTAATGATGCCTTGTAATGAACAAAGGTTCTTCAAAGCTGGAGGCATCACATTACCTGACTTGAAATTATACTACAAGGCCTCTTTTGGGAGAGTGAGGGGAAAGGATTGCTTGAGAGCTTGAGACCAGCCTCGGCAACATAGTAAGACTCCATCTCTAATGTACCTGCCCCCCACGTCCCCCCCAAAAAATTAGCTGGGCATGGTGGTGCACACCTGTGGTCCTAGCTACTCATGCAGTAACTGAAACAGCATGGTACTTGTACATATTTTTGTACCATAGATCAGTGGGACAGAATAGAGAACCCAGAAGTAGTGCCACTTGCCTGCAACCAACTGATCTTCAATAAAGTTGACAAATATGCAGTGGGGGAAGGACACGCTATTCAATAAATGGTGCTGGGAAAATTGGCTAACCATATATAGAAAAATGAAACCGTACCTCTATCTCTCACCGATACAAAAATTAACTCAAAATGGATTAAAGACTTAAACATAAGACCTGAAACTCTAAAGATCTTAGAAGAAACCCTAGGAAAAACTCTTCTGGATATTAGCCTAGGCAAAGAATATATGACTAAAACCTCAAAAGCAAATGCAACAAGAATAAAAATAGGCAAATGGGACTTAATTAAATGAAAACACTTCTACGCAGCAAAAGAAATAACAGAGTAAATAGCCTGTAGAGTGGGAGAAAATATTTGCAAATTAAGCCTCTGGCAAAGGACTAATACCTAGTATCTCCAAGGATCTCAATAAGAAAAAAAAAAAACCCATTAGTAAGTGAGCAAAGGCTGGGCGTGGTGGCTAACACCTGTAATCCCAGGACTTTGGGATGCTGAGGCAGGAGGATCACTTGAGGCCAGGAATTAGAGAGAAAGTAGGCAAAGGACAAGAACACATACTTCTCAAGTGAAGACATACAAGCGGCAAAGAAACATGAAAAAGTGCTCACATCAGTAATCATCGGAGAAATGCAAATCAAAACCACAGTGAGATACCATCTTACACTGGTCAGAATGGCTATTATTAAAAAGTCAAAAAACAACAGATGTTGGCATGGATGCACAGAAAAGGAAATGTTTATATGCTGTTGATGGGACTGTAAATTAGTATAACCTATGTATAGAAAACAGTATGGAGGCCAGGTGCGGTGGCTCACTACCTGTAATCCCAGCACTTTGGGAGGCCAAGGCAGGCGGATCACTTGAGTGCAAGACCAGCCTGGCCAACATGGTGAAACCGTGTCTCTACTAAAAATACAAAAATCAGCTGGGCATGGTAGTGCACGCCTGTAATCCCAGGAAGCTGAGGCAGGAGAATCGCTTGAACCCGGGAGACAGAGGTTTCAGTGACCCTAGACTGCGCCAGTGCATTCCAGCCTGGGCGACAGAGTGAGACTCTGTCTCAAAAAAAAAAAAAAAAAAAAAAAGTCAGTGGCTTTTGTGTCCTTGGTTAGCAAGGCCTTCTCTACTTTGAGATTATAAAGTAATTTTCTGCATGTTTTCTTCTAGAGTTTTTATTTTTACATTAAAATTGTTATTGGCCAGCTGCATAAGGCACCTGGTGGTGCTCTAGGCACTGGGTTAGTGTCCCTTATGCCGAGCTCTAAACCTTCAGAATGCCCTTGCCGCCCCTGGCTGAGTTCGCAGTGGCTGAAGCTGTTCCCATAAGACCCTGAATCTAGCAGCCGCTGTGTACTATACCTGGAGCAGTCCAGCTGGGAGGACTGTGCTCAGCATCCGAACATCTAGACAGGCAAAGCCATTCCCAGTGGTGGCCCAAACCAGCAAACATTGTGTAACAATTTTTTTGCAATCAATTTTTCTTTTCTTGTTTTTTGAGATGGAGTCTTACTTTGTCGTCACCCAGGCTGGAGTGCAGTAGTGGGAACTTGGGTCACTGCAACCTCTGCCTCCCAGGCTCAAACAGTCCTCCCACCTCAGCCTGTATTCTATTTCTGTAGCTGAGAATATAGGTTTGTTCCAGCACGCCTGGCTAATTTTTTTTATTTTATTTTTTATTTTTAGTAGAGATAGGGTTTTGCCATGTTGCCCAGGCTGATCTCGAACTGGGCTCAAGTGATTTGCTTGCCCCAGCCTCTCACAGTCTGAGATTACAGGTGTGAGCCACCATGCCCAGCCTGCAGTTTTTCTTATTAAAACTTAATGGGGGCCGGGGGCAGTGGCTCACTCCTGTAATCCCAGCACTTTGGGAGGCCTAGGCGGGCGGATCACCTGAGGTTAGGAGTTCAAGACCAGCCTGGCCAACATGGTGAAACCCCGTCTCTACTAAAATACAAAAGTTAGCCAGGTGTGGTGGTGCATGCCTGTAATCCCAGCTACTTGGGAGGCTGAGGCAGGAGAATTGCTTGAGCCCTGGAGGCAGGGGTTACAGTGAGCGGAGATCGTACCACTGCATTCCAGCCTGGGCAACAGAGTGAGACTCTGTCTCCAAAACAAAAAACAATAAAACAAACTAATGGGGCTAGGCATGGTGGTATATTCTTGTAGTCTCTGAAACTTGGGAGACTGAGAAGGGAGAATTGCCTGAGCCCAGTGGTTCAAGGCCAGCCTGGGCTGTGTAGTGAGACCCATCGCTGCAAAAAAAAATTGTTTAAATAAAATTAGCCAGCATGGTAGCACATACCTCTACTCCCAGCTACTCAGTAGGCTGAAATGGGATCGCTTGAGCCCAGGAGGTCGAGGCTGCAGTGAATCATAATCGCCTTTCTGCACTCCAGCCTGGGCAACAGAGCAAGATCCTGTGTCAAAAAATAAATAAATAAATGAAACAGCCAATATAGAATAAAGGTGCTAAAAAAGGCATAGGAGGGAATCTTCATGACTTTGGGGTAGGCAAAAAATTCTTAAACAGGGACACAAACCACTAACCATAAAGAAGTGACAAATTATATGACATTAAAATTAAGAACCTTTATAAGGCACCATTAAGAGGGTGTAAAGGGCTGGGCATGGTGGCTCGTGCCTGTAATCCCAACACTTCAGGAGGCCGAGGCAGAAGGATCGCTTGAGCCCAGGAGTTTGAGATCAGACTGAGCAAAATAGTGGGACCCTGTCTGAACAAAAAATTAAAAAATTAGCCGGGTGTCGGGGCATGCGCCTGTAGTCCCAGCTACTCTGGAAGCTGAGGTGGGAAGATCACTTGAGCCTGAGAAGCCAAGGCTATAGTGAGCCATGATTCTGCCACTGTACTCCAGCCTGGGCAGCAGAGCAAGACCCTGGCTCAAAAAGGGTGTAAAGATATCACAGACTAGAAGATGTGTTTGATGTGCACAGGACTAGTATCATATGCACAATGACAAAGGATTAATATCTAAAGAAATCCTAAAAAAAAAAAAAAAGAATAGAAAAACAGGCAAGAGACTTGAGTGGCCAACAGGTATATGAAGAAGTGTTCAACTTATTTAGTCAAAGAAAATGCAAATTAAACCACAGTGAGCGATCACTAAACTCAGCAGCATGAACAAAATGAAGATAACTGCTAGACAACAGCTAGTGTGGTAAGGACTTCCTGTTTGAGCCATGGTTATTTAGAAGTATGTTGCTTAATATCAAGTGTTTGGAGAGTTCCCTCATTTTTCTGTTACTGGTTTCTAGTTTAATTCCATTATGGTCAGAGATCATACTTTATATGATTTCAATTTTTAAAAATTTGTTTTGTGACTTTTATGGCTTAGAATATAGTCCGTCTTGAATGCTCCAAGCTTGAACACTTGAAAACACTATATATTTTTCTGTTGTTAGGTGGAGTGTCCTCTAGATGTCAGTTAGATCCAGTTGGTTGATGGTGGTGTTCAGGTTGCTGATTTTCTGTCTACTGGTTCCGTGTATTGAGAAGTGTTGAAGTCTCCAACTCTGATAGTGGATTTGTCTGTTCTTCATATGTCAGTTTTTGTTTCATGTATTTTGAATCTCTTTTGTTAGATGCGTATACACTTAGGATTATGCTGTCTTGATGAACTGACCTTTTTTATCATTATGTAATAGCCCTCTTTTATTTATTTTATGTTTTTTAGAGACAGGGTCTTGCTATGTCACCCAGGCTGGAGTGCAGTGATGTGATCAAAACTCACTGCAGCTTTGAACTTCTGAGCTCCAGTGATTCTCCTACCTCCGTCTTCTGAGGAGCTGGGACCACAGGCACATGCCACCATGCTTATCTAAATTTTTTTTTTTTTTTTTTTTTTTTTTTTGGTAGAGACAGGGTCTTCCTATGTTGCCCATGCTGGTCTGAAACTCCTAGCCTCAAGTGATCCTCCCATGTTGGCCAAGTGCTGAGACTACAGGCATGAGCCACTGCACCCAGCCCTCTTTATCACTGGTAATTTTCTTTGCTATGAAGTCTACTTTGCTTGTTTGACATTAATATAGCCACTCCAGCTGTCTTTTGATTAGTGTTTGCATGACATATCTTTTTTTTTTTTTTTTTCGATAGGGTGGTCTTGCTCTGTCACTCTGGCTGGAGTGCAGTGGCATGATCATGGCTCACTGCAGCGTTGAACTCTAGCTCAAGCCATCCTCCCACCTAAGCCTCCCGAGTATGGGACTATAGGTGTGTGCCACCTTGGCTGGCTAATTTTATTTTTTATTTTTTTATAGAGACAAGGCCTCACTATGTTGCTCAGGCCGGTCTGGAACTCCTGGGCTCAAGTGATCATTCCACCTCAGTCTCCCGAAGTGTTACATGAGCCAGTGCACCTGGCTTGTCTGTGTTTTCTTTTGTTTCCTATGCCTTTGATATGATATCCATGTTCTTTTGCATGTGGATATCCAGTTTTCTCAGCAACATTTATTAAAAAGACTGTCTTTTCCCCGTTGAATGGTCTTGGCATCCTTGTCAAAATCATTTGACCATATATGCCAGGATTTATTTCTGGGCTGTCAACTCTATTCCAATAGTCTGTATGTCTGTCTTCCTGCCAGTACCACATTGTTGTGATCACTGCAGTTTGTTAGTAAGTTTTGAAATCAGGAAGTGTGAATCCTGAATCTGTTTTTCTTTTTCAACATGGTGTTGGCTATCTGGGGTCCGTGGAGATTCCATATGAATTTCAGCATGTATTTTCTATTTCGGCAAAAAAAAAAAAAAGTCATTGGGATTTTGCTTCAGTTTACATATGAATCGGTAGCTCACTTTTGGGAGTACTGACATCTTAACAATATTAAAATATCTTGTCTTAACAATATCGTCCAATCCATGAAAGTGTGGAGTTTTTCCTTACTTATATCTTCATTAATTTCTTTCAGCAATGTTTTGTAGTTTTCATTGTATGAATCTTTTACCTCCTTGGTTAAAATTCCTAAGTATTTTATTCTTTTTAATGCTATTGTAAGTGGAATTGTTTTTATAATTTCCTTCTCAAATTGTTCAGTGTTAGTATATAGAAATGCAAATGATTTTTGTGTGCTGACTTTGTATCCTGCTGCTTTGCTGATTCTCTTATTGTAATTATTTTTTGTGTGTAATGTTTAGGCCTAGTTTTTTACATATCATATTAAATCTGTGAATTAATTTTACTTCTTTCTTTCCAATTTGGATATATATTTTTTTCTTAATTGCTATGGCTAGAACTTCCAGTACTAGGTTAAATAGTAGTGGTAAAGGTGAATGTTCTCATCTTAGAAGAAAATTTTTTAGTCATTCACTATTGAGTATGATGTTCATTCAATGTGCATTTCTGTTTTTTTCTTTTTTTTTTTTTTTTTTGAGATGGAATCTCGCTGTGTCGCCCAGGCTGGAGTGCAGTGGCGCAATCTCGGCTCACTGCAAAGCTCCTCCTCCCGGGTTCACGCCATTCTCCTGCCTCAGCCTTCCGAGTAGCTGGGACTATAGGCGCCCGCCACCACGCCCGGCTAATTTTTTTGTATTTTTAGTAGAGACGGGGTTTCACCGTGTTAGCCAGGATGGTCTCGATCTCCTGACCTCGTGATCCGCCCGCCTCAGCCTCCCAAAGTGCTGGGATTACAGGCGTGAGCCACCGTGCCTGGCTCTGTTTTTTTTTTTTCTTTAAAAACTTTTAGGCTGGGCGCAGTGGCTCACGCCTGTAATCCCAGCACTTTGGGAAACCGAGGCGGGCGGATCACGAGGAGTTTCAGACTAGCCTGGCCAACATGGTGAAACCCCGTCTCTACTAAAAATACAAACATTTGCCGGGTGTGATGGTGGGCACCTGTAATCCCAGCTACTTGGGAAGCTGAGGCAGAAGAATTGCTTAAACTCTGGAGGCGGAGATTGCAGTGAGCCGAGATTGCGCCACTGCACACCAGCCTGAGCGACAGAGCAAGACTACGTCTCAAAAAAAAAAAAAAAAAAAAATTGTAATAAGCTTTCTCAGGTTTAACAATGTAGGCTTTTCAAATATGGCTTTATGTTGAGATATTTCCCTTGTACGTTTAGTTTGTTGAATGTTTTCATTTTGAGAGGGTGTTACGTTTTGTCACATGCCTTTGCTGCAGCAATTGAGATGATGTGATATGTTTCCCATTATTCCATTAATGTGGTATGTTACATTGAATTTTGTAGGTTGGACCATCTATGCATTTCAGGAATAAATCCCACTTGTTTGTGGTGTATAATCCTTCTAAAATGCTACTGAATACAGTTTGCTACTATTTGTAGAGGATTTTTGCATCATTGTGCATAAGGGATATTAGTCTGTGGTTTTCTTTTATTGAATGCCTGGTTCTGATATGAGGGTAATACTGGCCTGTTAGAATGATTTAGGAAGTATTTCTTACTCTCCACTTTTTTGGAAAAGTTTTGAGAAGGGTTGGTACTACTAGTTGTTGTTTAAATGTTTGGTAGAATTAATCAGTGAAGCCTTCAGGTCCAGGACTTTTCTTAGGAGATTTTTGATTACTGATTAAATCTGCTTACTAGTTACAGGTCTCTTCAGATTTTCTGTTTGTGATTTAGTCTTGGTAGGGGTTTTTTAATTTGTTTGTTTGTTTTTAAAGCAGAGTCTTGCTCTGTTGTCCAGGCTGGAGTGTAGTGGCACAACCTTGGCTCACTGCAACCTCCGCTTCCCAGGTTCAAGCGATTCTCCTGCTTCAGCCTCCCAAGTAGCTGGGGCTACAGGCACCCGCCACCATGCGCGGCTAATTTTTGTATTTTTATTTTAGTGGAGATGAGGTTTTACCATGTTGGCCAGACTGGTCTCAAAATCCTAACCTCAGGTGATCTGCCCACCTCGGCCTCCCAAAGTGCTGGCTTGCAGGCGTGAGCCACCATGCCCAGCCCTTGTTTGTTTTTTGTTGTGTGTGTGTGTTTGTTGTTGTTTTGTTTTTTGTTGTTTTTGTTGTTGTTTTTGAGACGGGGTCTCACTTTGTTACCCAGACTGGAGTGCAGTTGCGTGATCACAGCTCACTGCAGCCTCAACCTCCCAGGGTCAAAACGATCTTCCCACCTTGGCGCCCCAAGTAGCTGGGACCACAGGCACATGCCACCACACCTGGCTAATTTTTGTACTTTTTTGTAGAGACAGGTTTTCTCCATGTTCCCCAGGTTGGCCTTGAACTCCAAAGCTCAGACATCTGCCCACCTCAGTCTCCCAAAGTCTGGGATTACGGGCATGAGCCACTGTTTCTGGCTATTTCTCCCTTTAATTCTGTCAGTTTTGCTTTATATATTTTGATGGTCTGTTATTAGTTGTAATCTGTTTATAATTTTATCTTCTTATTAGTTGTAATCTGTTTATAATTTTATCTTCTTGCTGTATTGAACCTTTATATAATGTCCTTTTTTAATCTTTTTTTTAAATTTAAAGTCTCTTTTGTCTTATAGTAATAGAGCCCTGCTCTCTTTTGGTTACTGTTTGCATGGAATATGTTTTTCCATCCTTTGACTTTCCATCTAGTTGTGTCTTTGGATCTAAAGTGATTCTTTTTTGTAGTCCCAGTTACTTGGGAGGCTGAGGCAGGAGGATTGCTTAAGCCCAGGAGTTCAAATCTAACCTGAGCAACATAGAGAGACCCTGTCTCTCTAAAAATAAAAGTAAAAATAAAAAAGTAAGTTTCTTATAGATGGCATATAATTGGGTAATGTAGTTTTTTTCCACGTTGCTAATCTCTATCTTCTGATTGGAGAGTTTAATCCATTTACACTTAGTTACTGATCAGGAAAGACTTATGTCATTTTGCTGTTTCTTTTCTATATACCTTATAGGATTTTATTTATTTATTTTTTTAGAGATGGAGTTTTGCTGTCACCCAGGCTGGAGTGCAGTGCTGCAATCTTGGCTCACTGCAACCTCCGCCTCCTGAGTTCAATCGATTCTCCTGCCTCAGCTTCCCAAGTAGCTGGGACTACAGGCACATGCCATCACACCCAGCTAATTTTTTGGGTTTTTTTGTTTGTTTTGTTTTTGAGACAGAGTCTTGGTCTGTTGCCCAGGCTGGAGTGCAGTGGCAATCTTGACTCACTGCAACCAACCTCTGCCTCCCAGATTCAAGGAATTTTCCTGCCTCAGCCTCCCTAGTAGCTGGGACTACAAGTGCCCCCCGCCACACCCAGCTAATTTTTGTATTTTTAGTAGAGAAAGGGTTTCACCATATTGGTCAGGCTGGTCTCGAACTACTAACCTCAGGTGATCCACCTGCCTCGGCCTCCCAAAGTGCTGAGATTACAGGTGTGAGCCACTGTGCCCAGCCACCTTATAGGTTTTTTTTGTTTTGTTTTGTTTTTAAATTGAGACGGAGTCTCGCTCTGTTGCCCAGGCTGGAGTGCAGTGGCATGATCTCAGGTCACTGCAACCTCCACCTCCCAGGTTCAAGGGATCGTCCTGCCTCAGCCACCTAGTAGTGGGATTATAGGCACGCACTGCCATGCCCGGCTACTTTTTGTGTTTTTAGTAGAGATGGGGTTTTGCCATGTTGGCCAGGCTGGTCTTGAACTCCTGACCTCAGGTGATCCACCCACCTCGGCCTCTCAAAGTGCTGAGATTACAGGCATGAGCCACTGTACCCGGCCATGGATTTTAAAATCTCTAATTACCTGCATTATTGTCTTCTTTTGTGTTTAGCTGGAGTTTTGTAGGTTTTCTTTTTTCTTTTTGTAGTAACATGTTTAACTATTTTCTCATTTTATTTTGTGTAACATTGTAATTTGAATTTATAGCAGCGTAATTTCAGTAACATGCAAAAATTCTGCTTCTTTATAGCTTCATCTCCACCCCTTTCAGTTGTCACAAAATTACATTATTATATACTGTGTGTCCCAAAACATAAACTCATAATTGTTTAAATGCATTAATCTGCTAAGGTGTGTTTTATGGACCCGGATGTGATCTATCTTGGTGAATGTTCCATGTGAGCTTTAGAGGAATGTGTATCCTGCAGCTGTTGGATGAAGTGCTCTATAGATGTCAATTCTGTCTGGTTGCTTGATGGTGCTGTTGAGTTCATTATGTCCTTACTGATTTTCTGCCTGCTGGATCTGTCCACTTTGATAGATTGATGTTGAAGTTTCCAACTATAATAGTGAATTCATCTGCTTTTCCTTGCAGTTCTTAGTTTTTGCTTTGAGGATTTTGATGCTCTGTTGTTAGGTGTATACACATAAGGTTTGTTACCTCATCTTAGAGAAATACTCCTTTATAATTTTGTAATGTCCTTTTTCTATCCCTGATAATTTTCCTTGCTCTGAAGTCTGCTCTGCCTGAAATTAGTATAGCTACTGGGACTTTCTTTTTGATTCCTGGTATGTCTTTTTCCATCTCTTTAATTTTTTCTCTTTTTATTTTTTTTTTTTAAAGACAAGAGTTTCACTCTTGTTGCCCAGGCTGGAGTGCAGTAGCTTGATCTCAGCTCACTGCAACCTCCATCTCCTGGGTTAAAGCAATTCTCCTGCCTCACCCTCCTAAGTAGCTGAGATTATAGGCATCTGCCACCATGCCTGGGTAATTTTTGTATTTTTAGTAAAGACGGGGTTTTACCATGTTGTCCAGGCTGGTCTTGCAATCCTGACCTCAGGTGATCCGCCCGCCTCAGACTCCCAAAGTGCTGGTATTACAGGAGTGAGCAACTGTGCCCAGCCTCATCTCTTTAATTGTAATCTACCTGTGTTTTTATATTTAAAGTGAGTTTCCTGGGTCTTCTTTTAACATTTTTTGCAAGGTGGATTTACTGATGACAAATTCCCTTAATTTTGGTTCTTCTGAGAAGGTCTTTATTTCTGTTCATTTTTGACCCAACACGTGCTTGGGTCTTATTTTTGAATATATTCTGACATTTTCTATTTCTTATTTGATGTATTTAGAACATTGACATTTAAAGTGATTACTGGTACAGTTAGATTAATATCTGCCATATTTATTACTGTTTTCTGTTGCTTTTATTCTTCCCTTTTCTTTTTATTTTGGTCTTCCACTCTTTTTCTGCTTTCTCTGGCTTTAATTGAACATTTTATATGATTACATTTTTTCCTCTCTTAGCATGCCAATTATGCTTCTTATTATATACTTTTAAAAAGTCTTGGCTGGGCGCAGTGGCCCATGCCTGTAATCCCAGCACTTTGGGAGGCCAAGGTGGGTGGATCACCTGAGGTCAGGAGTTTGAGACCAGCCTTGCTAACATGGTGAAACCCCGTCTCTACTAAAAATACAAAAAATTAGCCGGGCCTGGTGGTGGACGCCTGTAATCCCAGCTACTCGGGAGGCTGAGGCAGGAGAATGGCTTGAACCCGGGAGGTGGAGGTTGCAATGAGCCGAGATGGTGCCATTGCACTCTAGCCTGGTTGACAAGAGTGAGACTCCATCTCAAGAGAAAAAAAAAAAAAAAAAAAAAGTCTTTGCCCTTGAGTTTGGTATTTACAGTTACAACTAATCCAATTCCACTTTCAGCTGATGCTATACCACTTCATGGGTTGTACAAGTTCCCTCTAACAGAGTATTCTCAGTTCATCCTTAACTGTCCCTTATGATATTGCTGTCATTAATTTCACTTATTCAAAAGTGAAATTATTATTATTATTTTTTTAAGACGGAGTCTCGCTCTGTCGCCCAGGCTGGAGTGCGGTGGCTCGATCTCGGCTCACTGCAAGCTTTGGGTTCTGGATTCACACCATTCTCCTACCTCAATCTCCCAAGTAGCTGGGGCTACAGGTGCCCACCACCACGCCTGGCTAATTTTTTTTGTATTTTTAGTAGAGGCGGGGTTTTACCATGTTAGCCAGGATGGTCTCGATCTCCTGACCTCGTGATCCGCCCGTCTTGGCCTCCCAAAGTGCTGGGATTACAGGCGTGAGCCACCGCACCCGGCCATAAGTGAAATTATTGACAGCAATATCATAAGGGACAGTAAGGATGATTATTGACCCAATCATTGAATACATTGTTGCAGGTTTGTTTTTGTTTTTGTTGTCGAGACAGGGTTTTTTTGTTTGTTTGTTTGTTTTTTGAGATGGAGTTTCGCTCTGTCACCCAGGCTGGAGTGCAGTGGTGCAATCTGGGCTCACCGGAAGCTCCACCTCCCAGCTTCGCGCCATTCTCCTGCCTCAGCCTCCTGAGTAGCTGGGACTACAGGTGCCCGCCACCATGCCCGGCTCATTTTTTGTAGTTTTAGTAGAGATGGGGTTTCACTGTATTAGCCAGGCTGGTCTCAAACTCCTGACCTCGCGATCTGCCCACCTCGGCCTCCCAAAGTGCTGGGATTACAGGCATGAGCCACTGTGCCTGGCCGAGACAGGGTCTTGGTCTGTTGTCCAGGCTGGAATATAGTGGTGCGATCATACACACCACACCCTTGAACTCCAGGGCTCAAATGATCCTCCTGCTTCAGCCCCGCAAGTAGCTGAGACGACAGGTGTGCACCACCATGCCTAGATAATTTTTTTTTTTAATTTCTAGTAGAGACAGGGTCTCGCTATGTTGCCCAGGCTGGTCTTGAACTCCTGGTCTTAAGAAGTCCTCCCGCCTCAGCCTCCCAAAGTGTTGGGATTAACAGGTGTGAGCCACTGTACCCAGCTTTTAAAAATATTAATAATAGAGTCAGAGTGTTACTATGTGGCCCAGGCTAGAGTGCAGTGGCTATTCACAAGTGCAATCCCATTACTGATCAGTACAGGAGTTTTGACCTGCTTCATTTCTGACCTGGGCTTATTCACCCCTCCTTAGGCAACCTGGTGGTCCTTAAGGAGGGGAGGTCACCATTTTGATGCCAAACTTAGTGCAGACACTCAGTCCAAATAGCCCAGAACTCCTGGACTAAAGCTCTCCTGCCTCAGCCTCTTGAGTAACTGGGTCTAGAGGCATGCACCACCATGCCTAGCTGTTGCTGTTATTACCTTGAACAAACTGTTATCAGTTAAGAATAAGAAAAGTAGACCGGGCGTGGTGGCTCTTGCCTGTAATCCCAGCACTTTGGGAGGCTGAGGCAGATGGATCGCTTGAGGTCAGGAGTTCAAGACCAGCCTGGCCAACATGGTGAAACCCCATCTCTACTAAAAATAAAAAAATTAGCTGTGCGTGGTGGCGTGTGCCTATAATCCCAGCTACTCAGGAGGCTGAGGCAGGAGAATTGCTTGAACCTGGGAGGCAGAGGTTGCAGTGAGCCAAGATCACACCATTGCACCCCAGCCTGGGTGACAGAGCCAGACTCTGTCTCAAAAAAAAAAAAAAAGAAAAAAAAAAGAGTAAGAAAAGTAAAATATTTTGCCTTCACTTATTTATTCTCTAATGCTGTTCCTTTATAGGTCTTTATTTCTGACCTGTATTATTTTCCTTCTTTCTCAAACACTTCTTAATATTTTTTGCAAGGCAGGTCTACTGATGACAGATTCTGTTAATTTTTATTCTTCTGAGAAAGTCTCTTCTCTTTTGAAGGGTAATTTTACTGGATACAGATTTTTAGGTTAGTATGGTTTTTTTTTTTCCTTACAACACTATAAATATTCCCTCTACTGTTTTTCCTTCAATAATTTCTCAAAGAAGTCTGATGTAATTCTTATCCTTACTCCTTTATAGGAAAGGAATTTATTTCCCTGTGGCTTCTCTCAAGATTTTCTCTTTGTCTTTGATTTTCTGTAGTTTATTGTATGCTTACATGTAGTTTTGTTCTGTTTTTGTTTTTTGCTATTTATCCTACCTGGTATTCTGTGAGCTCCCCAGATCTGTGTTTGGCATCTGTCATCAATTTTGGAAAATTCTCAGTTCATTATTGTTTCATATATTTTTTCTGCTCATTTCTGCCTGTCATCATCTTCTGGATTCCCATTATGCATATTTATGCCTTTCTAATTGTCCCACAGTTCTTGGATATTCTGTTCCATCTTGTTCATTCTTTTCTCTCTGCATTTCAGTTTGGGAAGTTGCTACTGACATTTTTTTTCAAGCTCATTGATTCTTTCCTTTGACTGTATCTAATTGATGAATCCATCAAAGGCATTCTTCACTTTTCTTACAGTTTTTTTTTTTGTTTGTTTCTAGCATTTCCTTTTGATTCTTTGAGTTTTTATCTCTGCTGAAATTACCCATCTGTTTTAGCATATCATCTACTTTTTCCATTAGAGCCCTTAGCATATTAATCATAGCTGTTTTAAATCAGAGTTGTTAACTGTGATAATTCTAACATCTCTGCTCTTTCTGAGTCTGGTTTTGATGCTTGCTATATCTCTTCAAAGTCTGCTTTTTAATCGTAGTATGCCTTGTAATTTTTTTGTTGAAAACCAGACTTGATGTACTTGTTAAAAGGAACTGAGAAGGCCGGGCACGGTGGCTCACGCCTGTAATCCCAACACTTTGGGAGGCTGAGCGGGGAGGATCGCTTGAGCCCAGGAGTTCAAGACCAGCCTGGGCAACGTAGAGACCCCATCTCTACTAAAAATAGAAAAACTAGCTGGGCATGGTGGCACACGCCTGTAATCCCAGCTACTCAGGAGGCTGAGGCACAAGAATTGCTTGAACCCGGGAGGTGCAGGTTGCAGTGAGCCAAGATCATGCCACAGTACTCCAGCCTGGGCAACAGAGTGAGACTCTGTCTGGGGAAAAAAAGAAAAAAAAATAGGCCAGGCACAGTGGCTCATGCCTGTAATCCCAGCACTTTGGAAGGCCAACGCAGGCTGATCACTTGAGGTCAGCAGTTCGAGACCAGCCTGATCAACATGGCGAAAGCCTGTCTCTACTAAAAATACAAAAGTTAGCTGGGCATGGTGGCAGGCGCCTGTAATCCCAGCTACTTGGGAGGCTGAGGCAGGAGAATCGCTTGAACCCAGGAGGCAGAGGTTGCAGTGAGTAGAGATTGAGCCAGTGCACTCCAGCCTGGGTGACAGAATGAGACTCCATCTCAAAAAAAAAAAAAAAAAAAAAAAGGAAAGGAAGTAACTGAGGAAAATCAGCCTTTGGTGTGAGTTTTTTAGTTTATCTGGCTAGGCATTAGGCTCTGTCTACTGTTTGCTGTAACTATAGGTGTCAGAACTAAAATTTCCTTCTGTGTCTGTTTTTCCTTCCTTGGGTTTCCCTCGAGACTTCTTAAATAAAGTCTGAGATATGCAGGTTTTTCCGTTCTATTCTCCTGTTATTATATAGGAGCCCTATTCATGTGGTGGGAAGGAGGGGAAGTGTCCTAAGTCCTGTGACTAGGTCTCAGTCTTTTTGTGAGCCTGTGCCCCTGGCCTGTGACTTTTACCAGCACTTCTCAGTTTGGGGTTTTTGCCTCCTTAGGTGAAACAGGAAGGGAGAGGGGGCTGGAGTTGGGCCCTTTCTTTCTTGCCTGTGGAAGGCTTAGGGGTGCTTAAGTTGGGTCAGCCTTTCCCTTAGGCTGATGAGGATCTTATAAAAACCTAATTAAGTTAGGCTCTTGTAAAATAGTTTCCTTTGAGGACAGGCCTTGTTAAGAACGGAAAGCTCTAGACATAGTCCACATGGCTGCTTTCCCCCTCCCCCGCCAGAAGTATGAGAGGATCTTTCTCTGATCTTGACTGTGAGAACCTGGTAGGGCTCATGGAGGTAAAGTCTACATTGAGTCTCCAGCAGTTCATGAATTGCTGTGTAAATTTTCCTACCCTTGTTTCCACTCCTGGGCTCCTGCTGAGGTAAGCTCCAGTTCACCCTGTTGACCTGTCTCCAGTGTCGGGGGCAGTCATTTGCCCTGTAACTTCAGTTCTCTGATGCAGCTAAAAGGGGTTGTTTGCCAGTTCAGTATTTTTTCTTGTAAGGATGGTAGTGACAACTTCTAAGCTCCTGACATGCCTGACTGAAGAATGAAAGTCCTTTGCCTTCATTTTTTAATGATATTTTTGGTAGATAAAAATAATTCCAGTTGACTGGTTTTTGTGAGTGTGTGTGTGTGTGTGTGTGTGTGTGTGTGTGTTTTCCCAGTACTTTAAAGATGTTGTCTTTCCGCTTACAGCAGAAGTATCATGTCATTCTTACCTATATTTATCAGTACATAATATGCTTTTTAGCTTAACTGCTTTTAAGACTTTTTAATTTAACACTGGTTTTCTACAACTTGATTATGATGTGTCTTGGTGCAGTTTTCTTGAGGTTTATTTTGTTTGGGTTTTTCTTTTCTTTTTTTTTTTTTTTGAGACGGAGTCTCGCTCCATCGCCCAGGCTGGAATACAGTGGCGCAATCTCGGCTCACTGCAAGCTCCACCTCCAGGGTTCACGCCATTCTCCTGCCTCAGCCTCCCGAGTAGCTGGGACTACAGGCGCCCGCCACCACACTCAGCTAATTTTTTGTATTTTTTAGTAGAAACGGTGTTTCACCGTGTTATCCAGGATGGTCTCGTTCTCCTGACCTCGTGATCCACCCGCCTCGGCCTCCCAAAGTGCTGGGATTACAGACGTGAGCCACCACGCCTGGCCTCTGTTTGGGTTTTATTGACTTTCTTGGATGTGTGTATTGATAGTTTTCATCATATTTGGGAAATTTTGCTTATTTCTTCAAATATTTCTGTCTCCTCTTTCTTTTTCTTCTAGGACTTCCAAGTATGTGCACATTAGACAGCTTGATAGTGTCCAATAATTTTTTTCTCTTTGCCTTATTTGAGTAGTTTCAATTGCTATGTCTTCAAATTCATGGATCTTTTCTCTTTCAGTGTTTATTTGATGTTAATCCCATCCAGTGCATCTTTTCATTTCAGGTATCGTTTTTACTGTCTGTGGAAGTTCCATTTGGATCTTTCTATATCTTCCATGTTCTCATCATGCTCGTGTTTCCCTTTACCTTCTTAAATATATGCCGAACTATTGTCCTTGTCTGCTAGTTCCTTTATCTCTGTCGTTTCTAGGTCAGTTTCTATTGACTGTGTATGGTTATAGGTCATATTTTCCTCTCTTTCTTGCATGTCTGTTATAGCAGTTATCAGTTTATTGCATCTCAACTCTAAATCCACCCTTCATTGCCACTTGTGATACTGGAACATTTCTCCCTTGCCCCATGCTGGTCTTTGTCAGTGGAAAGCGTTGAGAGGAAAGGGCATTTCTTGGTTCTTTGTGCTTTGCTTACACCTGTCTGTGACATGAGCTGGTATGTGGGACATATAGGGTGCTCAGGCAGCTTTCAGGCAGGTCCCATAGCACCCCAGCTAGCCGCCTGGCAGCTTTCTGGTGAGTTCAACAGCACCCCCACACCAACCCCCCAGCTTTCCAGCACTCCTCAAGCAGCCTTCCAGCTCACTGTGTTAGCGTCCTCGCAAGTGGTTCTTGGCCCTTAGCTTTGTCCTGGGACAGCCCAGTCAACTTCATCATCTAGTGCGTACTTCTGACCACACCCTCTCCTAGGTCTGAATCCTTCCCTTAGTTACCTCCCTTTACTCTAGGATGTTCTGTAGATTTCTCTTTTGTTCCCTCTTAGTCAACTCCCTGTAAATAGTTAATAATTCTTATGCTAAACTTCCCTTGTTTAAGCTACCGTGTGGTTTCTGTCCCCTGGTGGGACCCTGACTGATAGGCCTGGTTATTTTTTAAATTGGATGGTGAATATTGTGAATTTCAAATTGTTGGCTGGGCCAGGTGTGGTGGCTCATGCCTGTAATCCCAGCACTTTGGGAGGCTGAGGCAGGTGGATCATTTGAGCTCAGGAGTTCAAGACCAGCCTGGGCAACATAGCAAGACCCTGTCTCTGCAAAAAATGAAATAAATTATTGGCTGGTGAATTTTGTTGAATTCCTTTGAATAACGTTGGGTTTGGGTCTGGAATGCAGTTAAGTCCCTTGGAAGCAGCGATCCTTTAGAGACTTCTGAACTTCTCAGTGGGTCCAGTGCTGCTTTAGTCTGCAGTTGACTTAGCTCTATTACTAAGGGTGATGCCCTTCTGCGGAGTCTACCCAATACCCCATGAATTAGGAGATCTCTCCACAGTGGCTTGTGGGAACACAAAATATTCCCTGTGTGAACTCTGGGGATTGTTTTGTTTGCTACTTCCTCAGGATTCTTTCCTGGGCCTTCTCATATAGTTTTTCTCACCCAGGCACAGATCTGTTTTTAGCTAAAGACTCCAGGAGACCCTCTGCAGATCCTGGCTCTGCCTCTGCAGCTGCCTCCTCCCCAGGACTCTGCCCTGCAAATAGCAGCAGCCTTGGCCTCCCTGAGCTCTGAACTCTGTCTTCCCAACTCAGATAGACTGCAGGTTCCGGCTGAGTTTCCCTGCCTGCACTGCAGCCTGGAACCCGCCTCCTGGTGCAGTCATAGGATGTGCTCTCTTGTCTCCCTTATCTTGGAATCACTGTCCTGCACTGTTTTCCACCAACTGAAGGCAAAAGTATGTTGTCCAGTTTTCCAGGTGTTCAGGGTTCCCTGTTGCTGCTTCCTACATGAGTATATAAACAGAGAACACACAAAACAGCCTGTCAGGAGTTTGCTGAAGTTTCAGGATAGGTGGTGCTGGGTGAGCTGATGGGCATGAGTAACACTCCCCTTTTCCTTCTTTTAGTGACCACAATATGAATGGGAACAGCAAGATGGCAAAAGCTTGCTGAGTGGTGCAGCTCCAGCCTGGGTGGTGGCCTCCCCAGCAAGTTGCATGTCACTAGCTTCCTGTGGCTGTCACTCCTGGGCCCAGGCACCTCCGAAGATCAGCACCTCCTCATGGGCTCAAGCAAGGACAGGAGCCCGTCACCCATGAGCTCGCAAGGGCAGAGCCACTGTCCTGTCTCGATGGCTCCACCGTGACTCCAGTGGACTTTGGACAGTGGGGAGCAGGCCCAACAGGGCCACTCGGATGTGGTCACTCTGGGTTTGGGTGGATCAGCACCAAGCTAGACTCATCCCCAGCCCCCAGGTGCTGTTGCTGCTCCTGCGTGAGGCCCCATCCACAGCTGCAGCTGTGGCGGGGTGACTAGTGGTGGCCAGCATGGCCCTGCTGCAGCTCCACGCTGTGGGGGGCGTGGCCCTGACCAGCAGCCACCCCTCCATGTGGGCCACAGGGGAGGAGCTTAGGAAGCCGCCTTGGCAAGGTGAGTGGACGCATTTACGTGGTGAGAGGTGAGAACCAGTGCTGCTCCCCAGAGCCCTGCGATTCCTGGGGAGGCTGAGGCTTGTAGACGCCTTGCCTGCTCTCCTCCTGAGGTGCTTTCCTGTTCACAGGGCTGGGACCTTGGAGGGAGAATGGAGGCAGAGCCTCTGTCTACCCCCGCTCAAGGGCCCAGCACAGGCAGGCCCTCTGGGGAGCCCCTCAGTGGCTGGTGGGGAGTCTGGGGCAGGGTGAGGGACAGCATCTTCCACCGACCACAGGCTTGGGCAGCATCTGTCCTGGAGGCCATCCCTGCGGGAAGGCCTCTTTTGTGTGACTCCTTCCCTGTGAAATGGCTTCTCCATGCAGTTCAGCCCCACAGGTGCCCTGAGAAAACACGAAGTGCTTTCTGCACGTGTCCCGGCCCCCAGAGAAGAATTTGGTTACAGAGAAGGTGACAGCTCATGGCTTCCTGAGGGTGGGGCAGTGGGAGAAGTCCCCAGGGGAGCTTGGGGCCCATGGCCTCCCACACCCTGGGTGGAGCTGCCCACCAGGAGGCCCACATTGCCTCAGTGTCCTGCACCCTACAGTTCAGGGTGCCTGGGGGCTGGAAGGAGAGCAGGGGCCGGGGACCAGTGGCTCACAGGGACCTGGGGAGAACTGTGGAACCAGCCTTCCCAGCCGTCCCACCCAGGAAAGGAGTGGGCAGAGGTGGAAGAAATACAGCACTGCCTTGGCCTTGGCCTCAGACCCGAGGGTCTGGCTATAGCCATGGTGGCGGCTGTGTCGTGGGGGCTGCATCATGGCACTGGCAGTGGCCCCATGACTGTGGACTAGTGCAGACTAGCACAAAGTTCCTGCTGGACTCGGGGTGGGAGTCCCTCCTGGCCGTGGAGACAGGCCCACGTCAGCCCCTCAGGATCTTTTGCCCAACAACTCTCAGCCTTTTGCTTGGGGCCTCTTTGCGTGGAATGGTTCTGAGTTCTCTGCTATCTGGCAGCATCATCTTCTGAGCACTGCTCTGACAGGTGCGTTAGTCCACAGACTGCCATGCCCTCCCATTAGGAGCCATCCTTGGGCACTCCTGTGTCTCCCGTGGTTACTCCACCATCCTGCCAGGCCATGGGATGTGGAGGCTGAAGTCCAAATGGGACAGAAGCCTGTCCCCTCCCTCCTTCCTCAGAGAGGCCTTGGTTGGGCTCACACTGAGTAGGGGCAACCAGCAGCTGGAGAGAGTGGAGCTCTTAAACTGTGGCTCCGGAGCAGAAGGCCCCCTCTGACACACCTTTCATCCAGCATGTCCTCCGTGAGCACCTGCCACGGCCCAGGCCCTGCTCTCGGTGCTGCCGGCTGAGCCCAGCTCTCGTGGGGCTTGCATCTAACAGGAGAGGGTAACTACAGTGTGAGTGAGATGTGATTCGTGGTGAGGAATAGAGGAATAGAGGAATGAGGATGCAGAGGTCTTCTGTCCTAGAGGACGCTTGGCTGGGCAGAGGGAAACGGCCTTGTGTCCCTGGGGCACTCTCATTGTCGGGCACATCTCTGGATGGGACATCTGTGGCTGGAAGCTGTCCTTGTGGCCGTGCTAGTTGGACCAGCCTGGCTGGTTATCAGTCCGTGTCCTCAGCCCCTCCCCTTTTCAATGACTCATTCCAGGTCCCCCAGGCTCTGCGTCTGGTGTGGAAGAGCTCACGGCGAAGCACTCCTGCCCAGGACCCGAGGAGCCAGCCACCGTTCAGAAGGCCCCAGCTTGAAGGCCTGGAGAGCCGCCCAGCAGCACAACACAGGCAAGCTTGGGGAGGTGAGCCCCACTTCCTGCTCCCGCACAGGCTCTTCTCCCTGGGGCACTGGCTGGGCAGGATGCTGAGAAGCTGGGCATGGGCGGCTGCTGAGAGGCAGAGGAGCCAGAGAGCTGCAGGAAATATTCTGGGGCTGGGAGACCAAGATAGGGGCTCGGGGCTGCCGAGGCGGCTGGACCTGAGGGGCCAAGACTCCTGAGCGAAGGAGCCAGAGAAGAGAGACGGACATTAGGCACTGGTCTCTCTAGCCATTTGCTGATGAAGCTGCTTAGGGCAGAGGAGCAGAAAGTGGCTGAAAAGCAGAGTGGGATTTTTGGCAGTTTCGTGGAGTTAGGGAATAGGTTGGGGCCTATCAGGTGCAGGGCCCTAAGAAATACCCCAGGCTGTCATCGGGGACCAACCCTGTCTCGCCAGGACAAGCCACAGCTGGGCTGTTTTTTCCAAAGACTGCAGAGGAGCTTAGTGTGGGTGGAGTTCCTGATTCACTGTCTCACTGCTGCCCACCACGGAGCGGAGCGGGTGAGATGTCCCTGTCGGGGGACATGTCCAGAGCCTCCGCCGTTCTGTCACTCACAGTCCCTGACACTCAGTTGAAGGCAACCAGGTACACTGGGAAAGGGGACCAGGGGAAGAAAGGTGATGGACCCACAGGAGACTGAGATACGGTTTTTGGACATGGACTTTAGTATGTTAATCACATCTGTTTTATTTATTTTATTATTTTATTTATTTATTTTGAGATGGAGTCTCGCTCTGTGGCCCAGGCTGGAGTGCAGTGGCGCGATCTCGGCTCACTGCAAGCTCTGCCATCCGGGTTCACGCCATTCTCCTGCCTCAGCCTCCCAAGTAGCTGGGACTACAGGCGCCCGCCATCATGCCCGGCTAATTTTTTTGTATTTTTAGTAGAGATGGGGTTTCACCGTGTTAGCCAGGATGTGATTTGCCCGCCTCGGCCTCCCAAAGTGCTGGGATTATAGGCGTCAGCCACTGTGCCCGGCCAAGCACAGCTATTTTAAATAATAGAGATAAGATGATAGATTGTTTCATAGAATTGGAATTCATAAAAAATATAATGGAAGTTCTAAAACAGAAAAGCACAATAACTGAAATTTAAAATTCAGCCCGGTGCAGTAGCTCACACCTGTAATCCCAGCACTTTGGGAGGCTGAGATGAAGAGTTTGAGACCAGCCTGGGCAACATAGCAAGACCTTGTCTCTACTAAAAATTTTTTAAAATTAGGCCGGGTGCAGTGGCTCACACCTGTAATCGCAGCACCTTGGGAGGCCGAGGCAGGCAGATCACTTGAGGTCAGGGGTTCAAGACCAGCCTGGCCAACATGGTAAAACCTTCTCTCTACTAAAAATACAAAAATTAGCCAGGTGTGGTGGCGGGTACCTGTAATCCCAGCTACTCAGGATGCTGAGGCAGGATAATTGCTTGAATCTGGGAGGCAGAGGTTGCAGTGAGCCAAGATTGCACCCCTGCACTCCAGCCTCGGCAACAGAGTGAGACTGGGTCTCAAAAACATAAAGATTTTACAAAATTAGCCGGGGATGGTGGCACATGCCTGTGGTACCAGCTACTTGAGAGACTGAGGAGGGAGTATTGCTAGCGCCTAGGAGGTGGAGGCTGCAGTGAGCTATGAATCTGCCACTGCACTCCAGCCTGGGCGACAGAGCGAGACTCCATCTCAAAAAAAAAAAAAAAAAGAAATAAAAAATCCAGTAGGTGTATTTACCAGCAGATTGGAATCAGCTGAAAAAAGGATTAGTGCTCTAGAAGAAAGGTCAGTAGAAAATACATAGTGAGGCTTGGCATGGTGGCTCACGCCTGTAATCCCAGCACTTTGGGAGGCCAAGGCAGGCGGATCAGTTGGGCTTAGGAGTTCGAGACCAGCCTGGGCAACATGGCAAAACTCCATCTCTACAAAAAATACAAAAAATTAGCCAGGCCTGGTGGCGCATGCCTGTGGTCCCCGCTTCTTGGGAGGTTGAGGCAGGAAGATCACTTGAGCCTGGGAGGCTCCAGTGAGCCAAGATTATGCCACTGCACTCCAGCCTGGGTGACAGAGTGAGAGACCCTGTCTCATTTCTTTAAAAGAAAAAAAAAAGTAAAAAGAAAATCCCTTGCAAATACCACCACAACCAGCCCACTTTACACTGTGTGTCGTTTTCCTGGACCCTGAGGGCGCCCTCCCTTTTCCTTTCTGTGGCCCCCTAGCCTTGGACAGGGAGGGGGCCCTGCTGAGAAGGCCTTTGTACTTGGGAGAGACCGAGGTGGCTTCGGAATTGGGGAATTGGGGGATTACTTTTCATTGCGACCCTTGTTGGAAACATCAGCACACTGGAGTCCAGTTGCAGTTCGCCTTGTGGCTTTGTTTAAATCCTCATTGGGAACATGAGTTCTCATTGTCCTCAGGGACTCAGGCTGCGGGTGTGCTAACCTCCCTGGTGAGAAAGTGGCTTTTTAGACAAACTTCTTTTCATTTGCATCTCTCCTCAAAGCAGAACGCAGAAAGCGGCAGCACTGGGAGCCTGCGGGGAGGGACGGGGAAGCCAGCGGAGGCTGAGCCAACATGCCGTGGTTCAGGCCCACACCTCGTGGAAGGCAGAAGGCGAGTGCTGACCTTCCATAGCAGGCCAGGGTGGGGAAGGGGCGGTCTGCTGCCTGCTGAGCGTGACTGTGCAGCTGTTGCGAGTCTTTGTGATTCCGATGTGTGGTGTTCTGAGAAATTTCCCATCCTGGGTTAATGCTTTCTTTATTATGAACAGAAATTAATTCATGAGGGATGGCGCAACCAGGCTGGGGCGCAGACCAAGGGCAGTGCACTGGGCTGTGATGACTGCATCCTGCTCAGGTTGTGGGACATGGGGTTAAAACATTGTCACGGCAAAGACACTGGCCTTTTACCTGAGTACAGGATAGTAGCCCTTTGTCCTCTAAGATGCTCTGTCCCTGGGGCCAGCAAACACCTCCCAAGGGAGAGGAGAGAAAGAACCCCGAGTAGAGCCAGCTGAGGGCAGGTAGGTCCTGTAGGGCTGTGGGAGCCACTGCAACCCTGGGAGCTTCCTGTCAGCTCAAGCCCAGTGCCCAGAGTGTCCAAGTGCCACCTGGATGCCCTGCAGTGTCCACTGTCCTGGGTTCTCAAGGTTTTTCTCTGGGAGGGTCTGTGGGGAGCCTGGAGCTGCTGGGTAGGAGGTGGGCTTGTGGCTCAGCTGTGTCCAGTGGCTGGCTGTGGAGCGCCTCCTCTGCTCCAGTAATATTTTCATGGGCAAGAAAGACCACTACTTTCTTGGCCACCGCTTCCTGGAGCTTGTGTTCCTGGAAGCCAGCCATAAATAAGCCGGCCATAAACGAGGGTAAACAGGTGCCTGAGTAAACACACCAGAGCAAATGAGTCATATGGGCCAGCAGAGATGAACCTGGGGCCATGGCGGGTGTAGGGGTTGGGTGGGGAGAGGATGTCCTCTGAAAAGGTGACATTTAAGCTGAAACTGGAATGACAAGAAGGCCCCAGATCTGCAGGCAGAGCGGAAGGCTCAGAGCTTAGAATCACATAGGTCATGGAAAGCATTGGATTTCGTGTTAGGGACAATGAGAAACTGGTGACAGATTTTAAGTAGGGGAATAAAGAGATCTCATTACACATTTGCAAGATGTTCTGAGAGCTGTGGGGACGGCTGGGACATGTACCTGGAAGCAGGGCAGCCAAAGGGAGAGGCAGTGATGACGGGTGGTGTGGAGGCTGCAGAATCTGGAGGACGTGCAGGCTCAGGGTGCATGGTGCGGGCGGGGCTGAGGGGGAGCGGGGCCTAGGATGGTCTCAGGTATTCTAGCCCCTGGATGGTGGTGGCACCATAGACATGAGCAGGGAAGGCCAAGGAAGTAATCTGGGGCCATTGTGGCTGCAGCAAGTTTATGATGCCTGATGCCCATCAGACCTGTCTGAGGGGAGATGTCCCAGCCACGGCTGAAGTGTGAGACAGAGCCCTTGCTTCAGAGGACAGCAGGGGAGTGTCTCCTGAGCAGGCGTGACCAGATGGTGTTTCTAAGATGGAAACCTGGGCATTTAATTTTTTGTGTGTGGTTTCATTTTTAACATTAACTAATGGTTACCTTATTTTTGGATGTTGCATCACATCTAGCAGTATTGCTTAAAAAGCTTTTGATTTGTAGAATTGTAAGAACTAATCGTGGGATTTTTTTTTTTTTTTTTTTTTCTTTTTGAGACAAGGTCTAGTAGCTCTGTCACCCAGGCTGGAGTACAGTGGTGCAGTCATGGCCCATTACAGCTTTCACCTTCCAGGCTCATGCAATCCTCCTACCTCAGCCTCCTGAGAAGCTGGGACCACAGATGTGTGCCTCCATGCCTGGCTAACTTTTAATTTTTTGTAGAGACAGGTTCTTGCCATGTTACCTAGACTGGTTTTGAACTTCTAAGCTCTAGCAGTCCTCCCACTGTGGCCTCCCAAAGTGCTGGGATTACAGGCATGAGGCACCACATGCAGCCAGAAAATTTCAGCATATTCAAAACTAGAGACTAGTATTACACATCTTCATGTACTCATTACCCAGCCTCAGGGCTGGCATTTTGAAGCAAATCCCAGGTACTGTACCACTTCATCTTTCAATATTTTATTAATAGTATGTGACTGTAAAATATAAGGCCAGGTGTTGTAGCTCACACCTGTAATCCCAGCACTTTGGGAAGCCAAGGCAGGAGAATCACTTGAACCCAGGAGTTGGAAAGCTGCCTGGGCAGCACAGTGAGATCCCCGCCCCATCTCTACCAAAAAAGAACTTTTTTTTTTTTTTTTTTTTATTAGCCAGGTGTGGCTGGGTGCAGTGGCTCACACCCGTAATCCTAGCACTTTGGAAGGCTGAGGCGGGCGGATCACTTGAGGCCAGGAGTTTGGGACCAGTCTGGCCAACATGGCGAAACCCCGTCTTTACTGAAAATACAAAAATTAGCCAGGCATGGTGGCGCACATCCGTAATCCCAGCTACTAGGGAGGCTGAGGCAGGAGAATTGCTCAAACTTGGGAGGCCGGAGGTTGCAGTGAGCCATGATGGCACCACTGTCCTCCAGCATGGGCAACAGAGCAAGAACCTGTCTCAAAAGAAACAAAACAAAACCAGATGTGATGGCACATGGCAGGAGGCTGAGGCAGGAGGATCCCTTCAGCCCAGGCTGCAGTGCACTACAATTGTGCCTGTGAAAAGCCACTGCAGTGGCCGGATGCGGTGGCTCACGCCTGTAATCCCAGCACTTTGGGAGGCTGAGACGGGCGGAACACAAGGTCAGGAGATCGAGACCATCCTGGCTAACATGGTGAAATCCCGTCTCTACTAAAAATACAAAAAATTAGCCGGGTGTGGTGGCGGGCGCCTGTAGTCCCAGCTACTTAGGAGGCTGAGGCAGGAGAATGGCATGAACCCCAGAGGTGAAGCTTGCAGAGAATGGTGTGAACCCCAGAGGCAAAGCTCGCGTGAACCCCAGAGGCAGGCTGCAGTGCAGAGCCAAGATCGTGCCACTGCACTCCAGCCTAGAAGACAACGTAGTGAGACCCTGTTCCTAAAATAATTTCTTTAAAAACAAAACATAAGGACCAATAAGAGCCATTACAAACTTAAGAGTTTACTATTAATACTTCCCAGTTATGGGTCAGTGTTCTGCTTTCCCTGATTGCCTCTTACATAATTTGTTACACAAATGTCTGTTTGCATTAATAAAAGATTGGATGTTTTATAGGATCTAAGTAAGGTCCATACATTTTGTTTATGGATATATCTCAAGTTTTATTATCATTTATCATCCATCTCAAAATGTGAACTTTTTTTAACCTATGAGTTCTGCCTCTCTTCTTCTTTTCATTTTGAAATCTATTGATGAGCCTGTCCTTTGCCATCTACGATTTCCCAGTCTGGGTCGTACCGTGTCCCCATGGTGCTGTTGAACATGAGCCTCTGTCCTTGTATTTGCTTTAAGTTGTCATTTAGATCTAGAGGTTTGATCAGATTCAAGATTGTTTTGGCAAGAACTCTCCTAAGTGCTGCTGTGTGTGGTCTTGGATTAGAAGGGACAGAGGCTGTCTTTTGTGATGTTAGCAGCCACTACATCAGGGCTGAGATTAGGGACGGCAAAATGGTGACTTTCAGGTCTAGCATTCCTTCCTCGTGTATTTGCTGGAGTCCACCTATCTAAAGAGAGCCTTCTCGAGCTATGGGTTACTGGGCAGTCCTTTTTGCATAGGAAAGGCAGAACACCGCCTTGATCCTTTGACTTTATTTGCCTTTTTGCAGACCAACAAGTTGAGTTCCTAGCATCCCCCCTAAGGTGGCTGATAATTATTTTATGCCAACATGAACTTATGTACTGAAACACAGTGATATGTTTAATCTGTTGCAATTATTCTTTTCAGTAGCAATTTGTAGAACTGAGAATTTCTTTGTGACAGAACGTTGAAGCAGTGGTGAATGATGAAGGCTAGAAAAGAAGTTATATTCAGTAAAGTAGGAAATCTAACTCAGGCATATGCATTATGTCAGATCAGAAGCTTCATACTTTCTCAGTTGAGAGCACTCTTGATTAAGGTTCAATAATTATTTTAATAGTAAGCCAAAAGAAATCCCTGACAGTGGTGCTGGAGGAGACAGGTTGTGTTTTTTATCTTGTGGCCTGGGTAGCGTCCTGGGACCCTCTGCCCCATCTGAGTCAAGTGTTGTGGGATAAAGGAATCTCTCAGGGCGAGGAGCTTCTTAAGTTAAATCAGTAGAAATTTAGGCAGGACATGGGCCTTCAAATGTGTGAGGAGCTGTATCATTTTATTTCTCAGTGTATTTTCCCCAACTTCTAGTTGATAAAAAAAAATTCTTCAAGAGTTTTCATATGTGGGAGCTAAGGTGGTCTTGTAAAGTTTCAAGTCATCCTTAAATAAAATGGCCCGCCTAAGAACTTGCTCCCGCTAAGTGGCGAAATCACCTGGAGTTGGTTCCTACAAGTTGCGTTTATTCTAGTTTTGTTTGTAAGTAGGTTGTGTGAGTTAATTCATTGATATTTACTATGTCTTTTAAATTAGAAAACATTTGTTATTATGTATGTCCTTTTAGATTTTACCTGCAGCTCATACTTTGAAATCATCAGCCAGTAGTGTCTTACTCTAGCATCGTCTAAATCTGAGCATCATCTGGTGGATTCTTAAATTTCAGTAGAAACCACGAGTTATTAATACATCTTCCACTCAAGTATCAATTTCAGAAGGAAACGTAAATGAATATTCTAAATAAGGCTAATTTGTATTAATCTGCCTTTATGTTTGAGGGAAAAAAAGCTGAGACATTGCATGAAAGATGATGCAGGATATACGCTGATCTTTTGGCCCCATTGAGCTATTTGAACATTGTCCTGTTTATTGTTAGTTTTCTTCATCATTTATTATATGGTCAGTTTTTGAATTCCTGTAATATGAGACCTTATTCTATCTTTTAACTTACTTTTACCTAAAGTTAGTAAGTCCAGATTATATGGTCATTCAAAAAAAAAAAAAAAAAAAAGAAAAAGAAAAGAAAAAGAAATCCCCCACAGTTCCATTTATTAAATAAGTAAACCCCAATAATAAGCATTTGTGTCCTGGCAACTTATAGTGGATGTCTAGAAAAGTAATACGTAAAGAGAAATGTTCATGTTATTTGTTTAGTCATGGGATGTGCCTGTCGAGCACCTCTTCAACTTGGAATCTGATAGAACACCGCCACCCTCATTGCCTCATTTTTCCACGTCGACCTTCACAGTAATTGCTTGTTCAGTGACTGCCGCAACCCAGCCTGGTAGAGAGTGGGAAGATACCCTATAAAGCAAGGTAATGTTAATGTTGAGACCATGAATGGCCTTGAGCAGAGCAGACTATCACTGCTTCTTTCAAAATTCAGGAGGATCTGATGGTGCTCTGTGAGTTCATGGGGGTGCTTCCATGCAGGCTGGAAACCACAGCTGTGCGTCCTTCCCGCTTTCCCTCTTGATCAGTAGAAGGGTACCCTCCCTGGCCTGCACGTCGCTGGGTCACACAACACGGGCTGTGGTTGCACAAAGCCACGGCCACCAGTGTTCCTTTGAGGCCATTTGTTTCCAGCCATGGTGCCTATAGGATTTTTCGTTTATCCTGTAATTTCAGCCAAATCAGAGCATGTGACCTGGCTTAGATGTCAATATAACTGTTGTTATGTGCTCTTTTCCCTTCCTGTGTCTGTGACAGGTTTAATTTAACCTGAGAAGGCTGCAGATCCTCGGGGTTGGTGTAAAAACAGCTCATCCTGATCTGAGAAGGCAGTCAGCTTTTCTCGTCGTTGCCGTTGGCTGCCAGCACCCATTCTCTGTGGATGTGAAAATCCCAGAAGGGCTGGGCTTCCTTCTTGGGCATTCCTCAGGCCTATCCCCAGAGTGGGGCCCAGCATAGGAGGATTGTACCCCAGTCACTCCCCTCATGTGGGGCTTGGACCTACAGCTTGACAGCACCCATGGAATGTTGGCAGAAGCGACAGCAGCCAGCTCCGCCTTGGCCGTAGGGCGGTACGTGTTCTGCTTGTGCCCTGGGAGCCTCCACCTTCCACACTGTGGGAAGAGGGTGCCCAGGGAGCTGTAGTCTCTCCACCCCAGCCCCAGGACGAGGCCCAGGCAGCAGAGCCACCCCAGCAGACCTGGCAGTGTGAGAGAAATGCATGTGTATACACTGAGTTTTCAGGTGGCTGTTACATGGCAGCATTGACTGACACAGACAGAAAAGAGATCCACGAGGGAGAAGTGAGAGTGCTGGAGACTCCACAAGCCACAGGCCGCAGGGGCAGGATGGCTTCTTAGAAGGTGAAATGATTCTTCTGGGAATCTATCAGAGGAAGACATAGAGGCTCCAGACGGTTGAAGGCCCAAGAGTGATCCCAGACAGGCCCCATGTCAGACCAGGCTCCTCCAGGGCTGTGCTGCCCTCACCAAAGCCCGTCCTGAGGGCAGCCACACAGCAGGCAACACTCGCCATTTGTACAAGCGAGGCCCAAGTTCCAGCCTTCCTTCTGGCAGGTAGAGGAAGCAGGGGCACTATGCCTGGGAGCTCCTGAAAGCAGATGGGGCAGCATTTGGTCAAGAGCCAGGAGGGGATGACAGACCAGAGGGGAACCCTTGTCCCACGTCCTGAGCACACATAGGGGGCTGGGCACTTGCTCTGTGAGCTATAATTGGTGTCCCTGTGCCCCGCCGGAAGCTGTACCAGGCAGTTTCTTGGTGGAGGACACTGGCCGCCCTCTAGCCTTACTCCCTTCCCCATGATGGGTCGCTGTCAGATGTGTGTCCAGGAAAGGCAAACACCAAAGGCAGAGGACTAGTCCCTACACCGAATACTCCAGTGGCCTTGCTTGGGGGCTGGGTTTTGACGTGCTGGAGGCTGTCCTAGACTCAGAGATTGAAAACAGGGAAGAACCATTGCTGAAACCTTTGGAAAAGCCTGCAATGGGGCCTCTGGCAGCCTGAGGAGTGGTGGTGTTTCCATCTGGTAGACGCCGTCTCAATAGGAGGGACAGATGAGTGCACCAGTGCTGCCAGCCAGAGGCGTCTGTTGGCGTGTCTTTATGGAATGGGGTGCCAGTCTTGTGGAGGGTGGTTTACCTTCCTGTTTCTAGTCTCCACTGGGCCTGCCTTCTGCTTCATGGCCAGCTGGCCAGACCTAGCACTTTCCTGACTTTCGACCTGGGCCCCTGCTGACTCTTGCTGTTGAGGCCTCCTGCAGACCCCATTTGTATTCATTTCCTGCAGTTCTCATACCTGAATCCCACCTGGACTTCTGCCAAGCCTTCCAGGCCCTCCTCCCCCAGCGGGACCACAGATGCTACGTGCAGGGCTGTCCTTGGAGGGCCATCACAGCCCCTTCCAAGTGGGCAAGACCCAGGGGTGGCTCAAAAGATAGCTGTGCCCTAGCCCTGGAACCTCTGAATGTTGATTTTTGTAGCAAAGAAGGACTTGCAGATGTGAATAAAGGCTGTTGAGATAAGGACATCATCCCTGCTCTCTGGGAGGACCCCAAATGCAGGCGCACAGATCTTCAGAAGAAGAGGCAGAGACTGGGGTGATGCAGCCACAACTAAGGAAGGCCAGGGATTGCTGGCAGCCTGCAGAAACTGGAGGGCAAGGAGCATCCCCCCGGAGCCTCCAGGAGGAGCAAGGTCCTAATGACTCCCTGACTTTAGACGTCCAGTCTCCGGAATTGTGAGAGGATCCATTTCTGTTATTTTAAGCAGCCAAACTTGCGGTAGTTACACCAGTCTCAGGAAATGAATGCAAATGGAAAGTCAAAGATTCCAAGAAATGAGTGGCCGGGTGCGGTGGCTCACACTTGTAATCCCAGCATTTGCGGGAAGATTGCTTGGGCTCAGGACTTGGAGACCTTGTGTCTATGAGAAACTTAAAAAATAGGCTGGGTGCAGTGGCTCACGCCTGTAATCCCAGCACTTTGGGAGGCTGAGGCAGGCAGATCACAAGGTCACGAGTTTGAGACCAGTGTGACCAACATGGTGAAACCCTGTCTCTACTAAAAATACAAAAATTAGCCAGGTGTGGTGGTGCACGCCTGTAATCCCAGCTACTCAGGAGGCTGAGGCAGGAGAATCGCTTGAATCCAGGAAGCAGAGGTTGCAGTGAGCCGAGATAGTATTACTGCACTCCAGCCTGGGCAACAGAGCAAGATTCCGCCTCAAAAAAAAAAAAAAAAAGCTGAGCATGGTAGCATGCACCTGTGGTCCTGGCTACGAGGGAGGATTGCTTGAAGCCAGGAGTTCAAGACCAGTCTGGACAAAAGAGCAAGACCCCATCTCTACCAAAAAAATTTAAAAATTAGCCAGGCATGGTGCTGTACCCATAGTCTTAGCTACTCAGGAGGCTGAGGAGGGAGGATTATCTGAGCCCTGGCGGTCGAGGCTATAATGAGCCATGATTGTGCCACTGCACTCCAGCCTTGGCAACACAGTGTGAGACCCTGTCTCAAAAACAATAAAAACCCAAAACAAAAGAACCAAGAAATTACTGGACCTGAGGCCTGGCCTTTAGCTGCTGCCCTGCCCTTGTGACTGGTCACTCGGGATCCCCTGGGCCTAAACACACAGCCTATTGTCCACCTCAAGAAGGCTCCCCACTGCTCGGCTGGCAGCTGGGGTGGGCTTTGCAGGCCCCACCTGTCCTGGCCCCACGGCGCTGGTGCTGCAGGCCCCCACCACTGCTTGTTCCGAGCTCCCCAGCCTCCTGCAGAGTTGCCTGCACCTGATGGCGATGAATCAGGAAGGCAGGCGTGTCCTGGGCCACAGAGCAGTCATGGCGGTCCAGCCCCCATTTGCAACTTTGGATGTGGCTTTGGCCTCTTACTCCAAAGTGACCTTGGGGCCCTCAGACAAGAGACAGGGAGACTGGAGCCCAGCCCCACCCTCCCGCACATACCTGGCCCATCCCTGCCCTATCTTGGAAAATGGGGGCCACCACACCTGCAGGGGACACAGGATAGGAACCTTTGGCCTTGTTATCAGACATTTTAAAACTAAGTGCAAACATGATTATCAGGTGCAGTTTTTACAGCAGCAACAAATCTGTGCTTACAGAAAGAAACACATGCCAGCAACCCACCTATGCGGAAAGCCACACAGAGCCATTGTTTTCTGCACCCTCAGGTGACGGCTCACATTTGCCCCAGGGAAGGTCACAGCTGCCTGAACTTTTAAAACTCCCCGACACGCACTGCTTGCGCAGGATCCGGAGCCCAGCAGCACTGCCAGGGCCTTGAAGTGCTTCTTCAGAGACCTTTCTTCATAAACTACTTTTTTTTCTTTAAGCAGCAAAAGGAGAAAATTGTCATCAAAGGATATTCCAGATTCTTGACAGCATTCTCATCATCTCTGAGGACATCACCATCATCTCAGGTGAGCACCAGGTGGAGTGCCTCTGGGTGACTGGCCGGTTTGGAGCAGGGAGGGAGGCTTAGAGTCTCATCCTCCAGCAGCGAGTGAGGCGGAGGCTCCAGCGTCCCTCCCGGGCGGGTTTTCTGGTGGATGGAGGAGTGACTCGGGGTCCTCTACATGGTGCCAGCTGTTTGGCTTTCTGGACGTTGTAGGAAAGGGTTTCCCCCGCCTGCGTCCCCCTGACCTTGAGCTCCACCAGCCCCTGCCAGCTGGGCTCCAGAAGGCTGGAGTGCTGTGGCAGGGATGACGTCTCACTTCTGTTATGTCTCTGTGCCCTACGCTCTCCCAGGATGAGGGGCATGAAGCTGCTGGGGGCGCTGCTGGCACTGGCGGCCCTACTGCAGGGGGCTGTGTCCCTGAAGATCGCAGCCTTCAACATCCAGACATTTGGGGAGACCAAGATGTCCAATGCCACCCTCGTCAGCTACATTGTGCAGGTGAGGCCAGGGCAGGCTCTCCCCAAAAGCAGAGGAGCTCTGGAGTCTTGGGCTGGTGGGCAGCGCCAGCCCTGTGGAGCCACAGAGTGTCGGGTGTGGGGTACTGAGCACCATTGCTCCCAGCCCGGTGGAACAGGCTCTTGGCTGTGGACCAAGGTCCTCATCCCTGCTGTGCTGTCCCTGGCTGGCAGCAGGAGCCCAGGCAGAAACATGAGGCTGCGGTTAAACCGAGCAATGCCACGAGCATCAGCTGTGGCTCCCTTTGTGGCGCTGTAGGGTCCCTGGGTGGCACCAGCCCTGCTGAGCACCACTGTGGCCCTGCCCCCAGATCCTGAGCCGCTATGACATCGCCCTGGTCCAGGAGGTCAGAGACAGCCACCTGACTGCCGTGGGGAAGCTGCTGGACAACCTCAATCAGTGGGTGACAGTGGCAGGGTCACAGGAAGGTGACATCTCGTCCACGGCATAGCCTCACTTCACTTGGGCCCCAAGGGTGGGGACCTGGGCACAGCCTCGCTATCGGCAGCCAGAGGGGTCCCCTATGGCCCCCGCCACTGGGACCTTTTGTTTCTTCAATCCAGGGATGCACCAGACACCTATCACTACGTGGTCAGTGAGCCACTGGGACGGAACAGCTATAAGGAGCGCTACCTGTTCGTGTACAGGTGGGTGGTCCAGAAAGCCAGGAAGCCCCTCCCTCACCTGGGAGGGCCCCAACAGAGCAGGGAAGTAGTTTGTCCTATGGCAAGAACCTGAGGCTGCAGAGCAGGGTCCAAGGTGGAGTCAAAACACCCCAAGGTCCCGGACCAATGGGTTGAGCAGGTGCCTGGCTCCCCCGCCCTCCTGTCGCCTGGGACGCGACGCCTGCCTCCTGGGAAGCAGGAGTGGGGCAGCTTCCAGCCTGGGGTCACCTCCTCCTGCCCGGCCTTCCCGCAGGCCTGACCAGGTGTCTGCAGTGGACAGCTACTACTACGATGATGGCTGCGAGCCCTGCGGGAACGACACCTTCAGCCGAGAGCCAGCCATTGTCAGGTTCTTCTCCCGGTTCACAGGTGGGTGCTGCCTGGGCCAGGGTGGGGCTCGGCTTGGCGCTTATGGCCTCCACCCCCTCCTAGGGAACCTGGAATGCCTGTGTCACACACTGCCCTCCCAGTCCCTGGGGCTTGGGTTTTCCATTCAAGTCATTTGGAAAATACCCACCCCCCGGGGGGACTGTCATGATACATAGTTCCAGCTGACATGGTGACTGAACCTGTCCCCAGGGAGTGTGGCTGGCTGCACAGTGTGCCTCACAGGGCATGGCTGTCTCCACAGAGGTCAGGGAGTTTGCCATTGTTCCCCTGCATGCGGCCCCGGGGGACGCAGTAGCCGAGATCGACGCTCTCTATGACGTCTACTTGGATGTCCAAGAGAAATGGGGCTTGGAGGTGAGGCCCTCCCAGGGGCAGTGGGCATCAGCGGCCTCCGCGTGTCCCAGGGCCACAGGCAGCGTTTCCTGGTAGGACGTCATGTTGATGGGCGACTTCAATGCGGGCTGCAGCTATGTGAGACCCTCCCAGTGGTCATCCATCCGCCTGCGGACAAGCCCCACCTTCCAGTGGCTGATCCCTGACAGCGCTGACACCACAGCTACACCCACGCACTGTGCCTATGACAGGTGAGCAGGGCCTCGCGCTTAGGGCAGACTGAGGGCACCTCCAAGGGCAGCCGTGAGTCATAGGTCCGGCTTCAGAAGCCTCGAAGCCTTTGAACACTCACCCAACTGAGCTTCAGTTGATCCACTCAGGGAACAGAATAACAAGAGCCACGATTTTTAGGTTTTTTTGGAAAAGCACGTCTGGGGATAAGAGGAGAGGCAGACACCTAGGCTGTCATGTGGTTTCCACATTGAGGGGCACAGGCCAGGGTGTGCAGTTTTGGGCACCCAAAGACCTGCACTGGCAGGTCCCAGGGCTCTTAGTTTAGTTCCTGCGGGCACTGAGCCAGGCCCATGTGTGAAAGGGGAACCTACTTTCTCTTCCCAACACCCATCAGGATCGTGGTTGCAGGGATGCTGCTCCAAGGCGCCGTTGTTCCCGACTCGGCTCTTCCCTTTAACTTCCAGGCTGCCTATGGCCTGAGTGACCAACTGGTACGTGTCCTCCCTTGCACAGCCACATGAGGATGGGACACAGGAGCTCAGGTAGGCTCAGCCCAGACCCTGTGCCCACTTGCCTGCAGGCCCAAGCCATCAGTGACCACTACCCAGTGGAGGTGATGCTGAAGTGAGCAGCCCCTCCCCACACCAGTTGAACTGCAGGAACAGAGGACCCATCCTGCCACAGGACCCAGAAAAGAAGCCCCACACACTCAGGTTAAGAAATACCTTTAAATTTAGGTAAATAAAGCTCAAGGAGGTGGGGCTGTCATCTGTGGTGTCAGTCCTTCTGGCCCCCTGGCTGTCAGTGTCGCTCCAGGGCCTTGACAAGCAGCTCATTCAAGCGGCCCACCATGGCCCTAGGGTCGTCAACAAGCCCAGCAGCAATCATGGCGTTCTCATATATCTGAAAGGCAATAGGAGAAACCCATTATGAGGGGCACGGGGCACCTTTTCATTTTTTTTTGAGACAGAGTCTCACTGTTGCCCAGGCTGGAGTGCAGAGGCACGATCTCGGCTCACTGCAACCTCAGGTGATCCCCCCCGCCTCCCAAAGTGCTGAGATTACAGGTGTGAGCCACCACGCCTGGCCATTTTTCCGTTTTTAAAACAGAATTTGGCTGGGCACAGTGGCTTACGAGGTCAGGAGATTGAGACCATCCTGGCCAAGATGGTGAAAACCCCATCTCTACTAAAATACAAAACAATTAGCCAGGCGCAGTGGCGCATGCCTGTAGTCCCAGCTACTCAGGAGGCTGAGGCAGGGGAATTGCTGGAACCCGGGAGGCAGAGGTTGTAGTGACCCGAGATCGCGCCACTGCACTCCAGCCTGGCAACAGAGCAACACTCCATCTCAAAAAACAAACAAAAAAACAGGATTTTAGAGGAAACTGCTGTTCCACCCTGAAGGCAGGCTCGCAGTGCTGGTAGCCTGGGTCCATGCAGTCATCCTAAGCTGCTGCACTCACCTGATCCACCAGCAGCTGAGCCAGGCCAGGCTCACTTGCCCGCAGCTGATTCAGCTTCTTGATGAGCACGTGCCTGCAACACAGAACCCACCAGAAAAAGCAGCTCAGTACCACGTGCTGTGACCCTCCCTTCATGTTTAGGGATTATCAGGATATTTAAAAAGAAGCACAGTACGACTGTCTGTAGTTTTTTTAAAGGTATGTTAATGATCATTTATAGATAATATGATTATATACCCAGAAAACCCAAGAGAATCAGGAGTGTCAGTATTAGAAAATGCTGTAAGGTAGCCAAGCTCCAAGACTAATATACACTAAAGGGACAAAAGGAGCTTAGTACGTGAAGACATGCCTTGGTTCCTAGATAAATAATAAAAGAGAAGGGAGGAAGACCCACATGTTGAAACATATTATAGGGCTCTAGTAAATAAAACAGTTTAGGTCTGGAAAGGGGGAAGGCAAACAACTCCATGTAAAGAGGGTGGACACTGAGTGTCTGATGAGGACAGTATTTCACAGAAGAGGGAGGAGACAGATCACTCCATCCAGCAGCACTGGGATAACTGGGAGCCATGCAGAAAACCATTTAGACCAGAGTAAATTCCAGAGGGATCAAAGATGACAAGCACAATTCTAGGGAAGAAATGTTTCATAATCTCAGAAGGGGAAAGCCTTTCCAAGCAAAACCACAAACCCAGAAGCCAAAAAGTAAAGAATGATTGACATATTTGACGTCAGAACAATATTTTTCTGCATAGGAAAAAGCATCATGTAGTATTTAACCTTAACATGAATATTATAATTTTTCACTTAGAAGTCTGATAAAACCGAGGGCTCTGGGGAACTGTAAATTTGTACAACCTCTCCAGAGGACAACTGGAGTCGGGAAAACCACATGTGGATGATGTGCTGAGACTCAGCCATTCCATTTCCTAACTGCATCCCTTTAAACACTTTTTTTTGTAGACAGACTCTCACTCCTTCACCCAGGCTAGAGTGAAATGGCATGATCTTGGCTTACTGCAGCCTCCCGGTTTCAAGAGATTCTCTTGCCTCAGCCTCCCAAGTAACTGGGATTACAGGCACCCACCACCACCCCCAGCTAGTTTTTGTATTTTTAGTAGAGATGAGGTCTCGAACTCCTGACCTCAAGTGATCCACCCGCCTAGGCCTCCCAAAATGTTGGGATTACAGGTGTGAGGCACTGCACCCAACCTAACAGAGGAAACACTTCAAATGCACATCCTCACATTTCTAGTCTATGTAGCTGGAAAAAAAGGACATTCTTAATATGCTAATGTGGAGGTCACCTAGTTACCCTAAGGGAGAAAAGCAAGGCAAGGACCCACTGCACAGCAAGTTCCCCCTAGGAAGCCCACGGGCGCAGCTGCCCACAAGTGCACATAATCTCTGCAGAAATACAAAAGCCCTAATGCTGGCTGCACTGGGGACACAGGTAGGAGAAAATTTTCCCCTATAAGCAGTTTTGAATTCTGAACTATGTGGACAGAACACCAAATTTTAAAACAAATAAAAGTGAAGCTGGCTGGGCACAGTGGCTTTCGCCTGTAATCCCAGCACTTTGGGAGGCCAAGGCTGCAGTGAGCTCTGATGGCGCCACTGGTACACTCCAGCCTAGGTGACAGAGCAAGACCCTGTCTCCAAAAGTGAAGTGTCCTTTGGCAATAGACAGAAACGAGCACTTCTGCAGCTATCTATCTTAGAAAACTAGTTTGGCACCAAAACTAGTTAAAGTGACCTGGTGTCCGCCTCACTGAGCTGCTCCAGCTAGAGGCACAGGCATTCTGGCGCTGCTGTGCACTGACAGCCATAAGCCAAGTCAGCCTTTCCCCAAGAGTGCCACGGCTAGGAAAATGCATCTCCCTCACCTCCAGTATAATTTTAAAAGTTATGGTTGTAAAATGACAAAAGAAAAAAACTAGACATGTATTAAAGAACAAAACAAAAACTGGCTGGGGGTGGTGGCCCACACTTGTAATCCCAGCACTTCGTTGTAATCCCAGCACTTCAGGAGGCAGAAGTTGCAGTGAGCTGAGATCGCCCCACTGCACTCCAACCTGGGGGACAGAGTGAGACCCTGTCTCAAAAATTAAAATACTACTTAGGCTACATTGTGGGGGGGTGGTAAGTCTATGGATTTTGATTTTCTTTTTGCTGTTTTCTATTTTTGGTAACTTGTTTATGTAACTTCATTTTTTTAAAAATTGCTACATACAAAATTTCCCCCAAAAAAGAAACTTCATATACAAGTTAGAAAATGAAATTTTAAAATACCCAATAAGACACATCAAAGAATAATTCTTAAGAATAATTCTTTAAAAATGGTACCAGAACCCTACAGAGAATGTAAGGTACCAAAGGATGTTAAACACCTAAATAGATCACATTCATGGGTGCAAAGAAGTGATACTGTAAAAAGAAAGAAACGTAGGAGCAATGAATTCATGACTCTGCAAAGATTTCTTAAGATCCCAAAAAAGCATCTAACAAAAACGTAAATGTTCTATTAAGAATACCTACTCATCAAAAGATACCTAAAGGCAGGTGAAAAGACATTTACAACAGATAAAGGGCATATAAAGAACAGCAGGAAGAAACGAGGGAAATCTTACGGCTCAGCCACTGTCCGGGCTGGGGGTTCTCAGTGCACCCTGGAAGCAGCTCCCACCACCAGGGCCACAGAGAAACCCACACAAGCCCCAGACACATGGACAAGAATACTCAGAGCAACCTGGCTCTCCACAACTTCTGACCAAGAACCACCGGAGGCCCAGCAGAGCAGAACGGAGGAGTCTGCTGTGCCAAGGTGGGTTTCTGCAGCGGACATTATTCGGCTATGAAAATGAACTTGTGGCAGCCCCTCTGCACGGGCAACCCTCATGCCAAGTGAGCAACGTGAGACTTCAGCAAACACCAAGATCCACGTACAAAGCTCAAAACAGGCAAAACTGAGCAGGTCCAGGACATGCACAGGTGGCAAAGCCATAAAGCAAAACGAGGACATGGTCACAGGTTGGGATGTGGCTAACCTCCCAGGCGACACCTGGGGATGGCAAGGGGCTGGCCAGGTTCCATTTCACATGAGTGCAGCCTAAACTGCATACAGCTCCTTATAGTTAGTTACCCACATGTCCACAGGCCTCACGCACTTTTTTTCTGTGTCACATTGCACAACAAAAGAACACCACACACAGGATTCTGGGGAATCCCGCAGGCTGGAAGGGCCAGGAGTGTGGCCTCACCTGGGATTGATCTCCAGCGTGGGCTGCAGGAGCTGTGCGCGCTCCTCCTGGGTCTTGGCCAGCTGCTGCATGCGCAGGAAGTGGCGGGCAGCCCCCATCTCCAGCACGGTGACCATGGCAGGGTGGGTGTCCAGTCGGAGGGTCACCTGTGAGCAAAGCCCGGGGTTGAGGGTGATAGAGGTTCCCAATGTGAGAGGGCTGGGGGCTGGCAGGATCTTACCAGGCAAGATCTTAACCAGGGGTGAAGGTCACCCAGACCACGAGGTAGCAGGCGGGGTCTCAAGGACTCCCCTGGACCAACGCTGCTCCCTCCCCATTACCCGCTAACCTGTGGGCCCTGAGCTGATGCCCCATGCAAAGATACTGTGCCCGAGGGGCTCCACCACCCTGGTGCCCCACTGCTGCCTCCAGGAGCTGCCTGAATCCATCATCCTCTGCTCCACGCCAGCCCACCCTGCATGAGGCCCCTCCTCCAAGTGACCATGCATGGGATGCTCATTTCTCACTCTGAGCTAGACAGGTTGGCGGGGGGAGTCTTAGCTCTCTGAAGCCCACCCAAAACCCCCGACTAAGAACCCAAGTGAGCATGTGAGCTCCTGAGGGCTGGGGTAGCATGTCCCTTCTTTGGAACCCCCATGTCCTCAGCCACCACAGCTCCCACTCGGTATGCTGGCTTTTCAGTTCTCAGTTCACACCTGCTCTGGAGCAGGGCTGGGAGGAAGACACTGCCTTCCTGCCTCAGCGGCACTCCCGGGCAACACGTGCCGAGCAGGGACCCACAGGGTCTCCACCTGACACCATGGGCTTCTGCTGCTGCTGGAAGGACACCCACCGGGCCAGGTACTGGGAGCCACCAGCTGGCCAGCCTGTTAGGGACACTGCGGCCAAGCGGTGGTCCATCCCCGGGAAAGCCTCACCTTCACATTGGTGACACGCGACCCCAGCACATTTCTCATCCAGGCCATGAGCTCCTCCGTCTCCTTCTCTGATAGGCACTCGGCGGCTGCGGAAGAGCAGGCGACAGGGAGCTCAGGCCTGCACCCCCATTCCCCGGCTTCCGTGGGGGCCATGCAGCATGCTGCCAGCTCCCACCTCCTCTCCCACCAGGATAGAGACACAAGCTAGCAAGATGCTTTTCATCTAAAAGTAAAACCTCAAAGGATGCTTCCGGTTGCCTGAGGCCCATACAACTTGGTTAGGGCTTTAAAAAAATACACAGCCTCTCAAGAAGCTGGGCCAGCTTCAGAAGCCACCGTGGCAGGAGCAGTGGACAGACCCCTGATATCTAAACCAGGAGGCACCTTCCTCCAGTCACCAGGGTGCTACCACAAGGCTCTTCTCGGGGGTGGCTGAGCCCAGGTCGACTGACGAAAACCCAAAGGAAGCCCTCGCTGCAGGGCAGGAGAGGCGTGCAGGGAGTGGAAACCGGCCCCACGCCTAGAGAGCAGGGGATGCCGACCTGGGGACCTGTCCTCAAACTTCTCCTCCTTGTAGTGATCCACGACTATGTCCGTCTCCACAGAGATCAGCTTCTTCTTGTCAAACTCACGAAGGTGCAGCAGGGTGAGCTCATCAAACTGCTCAAAGCAGAAGAGAACCTGCAGGTGGCCAAGAGCAGCTCCATCAGGCCCCGGGGGCCTCCAGCCACCACAGAAGAAAGGATGTGGGCGGCAGGAGGGCTGGGGGAGCCAAGCAGGCCACACTGGGGAACACCGGGGCAGTTGGGGTTCCTAGGCCTGCATGACACTTACTGCGACACCTGGGTCTGAGGAAGGCTCTGACTGCCTTCAAGGCAGAAGCACTCCACTCATAAAGAAATCCACATGTGGCTGAGTGCAGTGGCTCATGCCTGTAATCCCAGCACTTTGGGAGGCCAAAGCAGGCAGATCACGAGGTCAGGAGTTCGAGACCAACATGGTGAAATGCCGTCTCTACTAAAAATACAAAAATTTGCTGGGTGTGGTGGTGTGCACCTGTAGTCCCAGCTACTCAGGAGGCTGAGGCAGGAGAATGACCTGAACCCAGGAGGCGGAAGTTGCAGTGAGCCAAGAACGCACCACTGCACTCTAGCCTGGGCGAGAGAGCAACACTCCGTCTCAAAAAAACAAAAAACAAACAAAAAAAACCACGTGACCTCCAAGTGAGAAACAGCCGTCACAGTCGGTCCGGCCTGTGTGCCCGTGACCCTGACTCACTGTGCAGCCCTGCCCGGAGTCTTCGGCAGGTTCACCCAGCACAGAGCTGAGAAGGTCAAGACCCTCCCCAGGATGCAGCCCCGGGAGCCCGCCCCACCCACCGCTCACCCACCTCTGTGTCTTTCTTCTTCATGGCCTCATAGTAGGGTGAGTGCTCTGCCAGGTGACGGTTGGGGGCGCACAGGTAGTAGATGTTGCGGGTGCCGGCCCGCATGCGGCTGGCATATTCTGAGAGGCTGGTTAGCTGCCCGGAGGGCAGCACTGAGGACTCGTAGCGCAGCAGCTTTGCTATGTCCTCCTAGAAGGGACGGGGCAGGTCACCACTTACTCCAGGCCCATGGGCTCAATGTTGCCCAACTAGCTGGGCACAAACCCTCCGATGCCCATGGCCTCCTGGCACTCCAGGCTGGCCCTGACCCGAGGGACGGTAGTGGACTCGGGGGTTGTCCGAGACCAGGCCTTGCTCTGCCCATCAGGCCCCTTTTGGGAGCTCTGGGGGCTTAGGAAGCACCTCCTGCCCCAGATGGCCCAGGGGCTCTCCAGGGAGCTATGCGCACCACGCCCTGGGTAGGGGACCCCACCCAACAGCAGAGCCCGGCCTGGACCCAGCGTCTTCCCTCTGCCCTCAGTGACAGAGTCAGTCTCTGGTGGGCACACGGACACGGGTGAAGTCCACAGTTCCCGGCCCTCCTCACAGCTGGCTATGGCAGAGACTGGCTTTGGCCAGTGGGTTTCAGTGGGATTTGGAGAAGGGCCCTTAGGGGAGGGGTTTGCTCTCCTCCCCATCAGCTGAACGCAGCTGTGACCTCTAGAGCTCATGGGAGCTGCAGCTGGAAGGACGCAGGGGGAAAACAGAAAGAGGGAAAAGCAAGGAGCTGGACACCCAACCAGCAGGGCCCAGGCCACCCCTGCTAACATGGTGGGTGTGCACTGATAAGACATGTCACACGTGCACACCTACAAAGACCTAGAAGTGTCTCTGACTCTTACCTGTGTGCTGTTAACTCAAATGAAGATAAATGAGAATGAAGAGGCCTGTGTCAGAAGCTGCCTAAGTCGGCAAACAACCAGAACACAGCCTCCTTGGGACCCCACACACGTGGTCACCCTCCTCCTGCTGCTGGGGAGAAGGGACACCAGCACGGGATGGGCTCCTAGGATGAAATGTTCTGGGATTACAGTGGAGGCAGCCACACCACACTGTGAATGCACTAAATGCCACTGAATTGTACATGTTAAAATGTGAATTCTGTGAATTTGATGCTATGTAAATTGTATCTCAATAAAAAATGGACAAAAAATGTTTATGGAACAAATGTTTCGTTTTTCAGCCATCCACTATTGGATTAACTGAACGACTGGCCCCTGTAGGATAGTATTTGGAGACTGATATCCAGTACCTGATGAATAGTCCCTCAACAGACATTGAGACTACCCACTTCCCCACCCACGGGATCGGAGTCCTTGGCTTGTCCCACCTGTCTGTGGCTCCCCAGCCCCCAGCATCCTCTGAGGGGAGACAGTGTGTGCACACCCTCTTCCTGCCACTCCCTGGGCTGCACCTTCAGACAGCAGTGAGGCTGAGCCCTTCAGAGCAGAGCACAGCACTGGCGGGAGGGTCAGGACGTGCCCAGAAGGTGCCAGAGGCCCAGAAGCCTGGCCTTCCATTTCCTGACCCTGGTGGCACCAGCAGCAGCCAGGGTACCCAGCTGCACCGTCGCCACATCAGGGGACACCTCCACCAGCTTCCTCAGCAGCCCCAGGGACAAGGCGGCCCAGAAAAAGGCCTGGAACACAGCTCCTATACCTTGACCTCCTGCTCGGTGGCGGTCACAATGCCCTCCCGCATGAACAGGCCGTAATCTTCAAAAAACTTTGCATATTTCTCAGCATCTTTTTTACTCTGGTCAATGAAGAATTTGATCAGCCTCTGCTGTAAAACGTCCCGGAGTTTCCTACAGAAAAGAAATGCATTTAATACATACAAGCAGCCTCTATGAAATACAAATGGCCAGAGGGTACGAAAAAATGTTCAGCCCCACTAAGAATCAAAGAAGTGAAAACAAGGTACCGTTATTGGCCAAACTGAAAAAGACTGAGCAGAAAGACAGAAACCCTGGGCAGTGGCCGGACAGGAGGCAGCAGGGTGGAGTGCAGACACCCCCTGGAGGCAGTAGGAGAACCGATGCCCCCAGAGACAGATACCCACGCCCGGAAAATGCTTCCAACCTTTGAGCCAGTTGTTCCAATTATAGGAACTGCACCTTAGGAAACATGTGAGCACAGCAAGATTTATGTACCAGGGTTTTCACTGTGGCACATAAAATATAACAATTATGAACAACCTCATGTTCAAGAATATTGGCTAAAATTATGTAATGCTAAATGGCCATTAAAAAACACTGCATCTTTTAATAATCCTCAATGACATGAGAAAGTTAGCTGTGTTCAAAGAAAACCCAGAAAAATCCCAATATGGGTAAATTACAGTACGTCTACAGATACAGGCAAAGAATGCACATTCTACATGTACATAACAATTTTCCATCATTAGGAGCAGCACTGTATATACTATATATGTACACTGTAATTTGGGATTTATACTGAATATATGTATACTCTAATTTTTCAAAATTGGGATTTTAGGGATCAGGATATTTACTGCAGCATTACATAATGGCCTAAAATTAGAAACAACTTTATCACTGGGATTAGGGATATTTTTATTTCCTTCTTAATATTTAGTCTTTCCTTTAAGCAGGTAAATTACAATGTATTTCAATAATCCAGAGCATGGGAACAACACTCTCTCGAGTTCATTTAGAGCCCTTCCTCCCGCACTCCATCCCCAGTGACTCAGTCCTTCAGCCACAGGGCAGAATGGGAGAGGACATGCCTTCATGCCTGGGAGCAGGGGGACAGTAGCCCAGGATGCGGTGCAGAGTCCAGGGAAGGTGTCTATGCAGGGCCATGGTTGGGAAGAGCCTGGTATGGGTGTCAGAGCCCAAGAACCCCAGAGAAGGGTGTCCAGGCTGGGGGCATGACCAGCCCACCATGAAGAGTCAGAGCCCAAGTAGGTGACAGGGACACCCGCAGAAGAGGGCAGTGGCAATGGTAGATTGGTTACATGGAGGGGGATTGGTCAAATGGCTAACCGTGTTAAGAATAATCAACGGGGCATGGTGGCTCCTGCCTGTAATCGTAGCACTTTGGGAGGCTGAGGCGGGCATATCACCAGAGGTCAGGAGTTTGAGACCAGCCTGGTCAACATGGTAAGACCCTGTCTCTACTAAAAATACAAAAAATTGGCAGGGTATGGTGGTGGGTGACTGTAGTCCCAGCTACTTGAAAGGCTGAGGCAGGAGAATCGCTTGAATCCGGGAGGCAGAGGTTTCGGTGAGCCGATACCTCGCCACTGCACTCCAGCCTGAGCAACAGAGTAAGACTCCATCTCAAAAATAAATAAGTAAATAAATAAATGAAAATAAGAAAATTTTATTAATGATAGCAACAGATTATAAACTCTTGAATAAAACAGGAAATCAGCCCATATAAATAAATTATAAATAGTATAAATATAACACATAAATTTTTTTTTTTTTCAATCCGACGAAGCCTTGCTCTTGTCCCCCAGGCTGGAGTGCAGTGGCGTGATCTCGGCTCACTGCAACCTCTGCCTCCCGGGTTCAAGCAATTCTCCTGCCTCAGCCTCCCAAGTAGCTGGGATTACAGGCACCTGCCACCATACCCGGCTGATTTTTTTTTTTTTTTGAGATGAGTCTCGCTCTGTCACCCAGGCTGGAGTGCAGTGGCGTGATTTTGGCGCACTGCAATCTCCACCTCCCAGGTTCAAGCAATTCTCTGCCTCAGCCTCCCGAGTGGCTGGGATTACACCTGCCTGCCACCACGACTGGCTAAATTTTTGTGTTTTTAGTAGAGATGGGGTTTCACCATCTTGGCGGGCTGGTAATTCCTGACCTCGTGATCCACCCGCCTTGGCCTCCCAAAGTGCTGGGATTACAGGCGTGAGCCACTGCGCCCAGCCTAATTTTTCTATTTTTTAAGTAGAGACGGGGTTTTACCATGTTGGCTAGGCTGGTCTCGAACTCCTGACCTCAGGTGATCTGCCTGCCTCGGCCTCCCAAAGTGCTGGGATTACAGGCATGAGCCACCGCGCCCGGCCAACACATAAATATTTTAAGTAAATAAATGAATGTATTGAGAGTTTCATGAAGAATGTGACATTTACATAGCTTCAAAATACCTATAACATCTGTTAATTACAAAGGGAAGGACATCCTTGTTTGTTGGAAATGCACCCCAAAGGCATCGAGAAGGCAACTTCCTCTCACAGGGTTCGAGGAAAAACATGTTCTTGGTACCATGCTTCCAACTTTTAAGCCTGTGATTCTTTCAAAAGCTCTAATTTCGGCTGACTCTTCTGATCGAGATGAATTCTCAGACTGACAATGCAACCTTTGACAACCACAAGCTGGGATGAGGACCCCTGCTCTGCAGCTTCGGGCTCTACCAGTGGGCCAGCATGCCTGCCACAGCCAGGAATGCAGCTCCCTTACTGAGCAGGACCACCCCTCTGTGACTCAGTTTCCACAACTATGAGTGAGGACTCACGGCTCCCCTCACAGGATGAAACAGGTGTTTATGCAGGCTCAGCACAGTTCTCAGTGGAGAAGAAATACTCAGGAAACACATTCAGGATGGGGAGAGGAACGCAGCCGCCTCAGCCCGCAGGGACGCCAGGAGCTCCCTCTCCACAGGGCCTGGCCCGTCTCCACTTGATCCGTGAGCTTCCCAGATGAGGCCAGACGTGTCCTCGGTTCAGTGGATGTCCTTTGCCTTATCCAGCCCAGGGACATTGTGCCTGGAACCTCCCCTCCTGTGGCCACTCCTGGGCAGGGTGATGGGGATGGACAAAGGGTGGGGACACCTCCAGCACCAGCAATAATAATCCAGGAGTCAGCCCCAAGCCCTCTCTTCACTGAAGTGAACTGAAACATTGGGCAGATCACCAGTAACCCACAGGCACACTCGAAGTGCACAGGGTCAGTACACCAAAGAGCACGACTCTAATGACCACAGAACAGTCGCTGCTGTGGGGCGGGGACGCATCCTGCTGAGGTCAGCACAACTGCTGCCCTGTGGTCATGTCAGCAGCAAGGCGGGGTCCTGCTGTCAGAAGCCAGCACGGCTGTGTGGGGAAACAAGGACTGAGGCCCCCTTTTCATTGATTATATAACATCTCTTTAGTCTGCAAGGAAAATACCTTTTATATAGTTAAATCTTCCGACCAAGTAACCCCACCCCTAGTATTCTATCCTAAGGAAATATAGCTGCAGGTAAAGATTTCAGAACAGGCCAGGCGCGGTGGCTCAAACCTGTAATCCCAGAACTTTGGGAGGCCGAGGCAGGCAGATCACAAGGTCAGGAGATCAAGACCATCCCGGCTAACACAGTGAAACCCTGTCTCTACTAAATATACAAAAAATTAGCTGGGCGTGGTGGTGGGCGCCTGTATCCCAGCTACTCGGGAGGCTGAGACAGGAGAATGGCATGAACCCGGGAGGCGGAGCTTGCAGTGAGCCGAGATTGCGCCACTGCACTCCAGCCTGGGCAACAGAGCAAGACTCCGTCTCAAAAAAAACAAACAAAAAAAGATTTCAGAACAAAGATAAACATGTGCACTGCAGTGTCATAACAGCAGAAACACTGAGACAGCCCAGCTGTGCAGCCCCGAGGGACGGGATCAGTAAACTATGGTACATCCCTGTGATGTCCCATCATGTAGCAATTAAAAGTGCTTCCAAAAAACAACATGGGAAGTGCTGCAAATAAACTAGGTAGAAAAAAGCAAACAGTATAAGCAATATGAATTCAATTGCATGAAAAACAAAAACAGGCCGGGCGCGGTGGCTCAAACCCGTAATCCCAGCACTTTGGGAGGCCAAGGCGGGCGGATCACGAGGTCAGGAGATCTAGACCATCCTGGCTAACACGGTGAAACCCTGTCTCTACTAAAAATATAAAAAATTAGCCGGGCGTGGTGGCGGGCGCCTGTAGTCCCAGCTGAGACGGGAGGCTGAGACAGGAGAATGGCGTGAACCTAGGAGGCGGAGGTTGCAGTGAGCCAAGACTGTGCCACTGCACTCCAGCCTGGGCGACAGAGCAAGACTCCGTCTCAAAAAAAAAAAAAAAAAAAAATCTAAGTGGCCAGGTGCAGTGACTCATGCCTGGAATCCCAGCACTTTGGGAGGCTGAGGCCAAAGGATCGCTTGAGCCCAGGAGTTCAAGATCAGCCTGGGCAACATAGTGAGATCCCAACTCTACAAAAAATACAAAAAAATTAGCCAGGCATGGTAGCTCACGCTTGTAGTCCCAGCTACTTGGGAGGCTGAGGTGGAAGGATTGCTTGAGCCCAAGAGGTTGAGGCTGCAGTGAGCTGTGATCACACCACTGCATTCCAACCTGGACAACAAGCAAGACCCTATCAGTCAACCAATAAAACCATCACTGCGGCTTGCTTGGTTGAAAAAAGAAAAAAATCTCCGTGGCTTTCTGCCTCTGAAGGTGAGGCGGGAGGACATCACCGGCAGGCCATGTGACCTTGCAGGGCTGGGAATGGACCCACCAGGCAGGAAACCACACTGCCCACCATCTCCCCAGACCTGCTCCTGCCCGCGGCACAGGACAGAATCTCTGAGGACCAGTGCCTCTCGGTGTGGGCCTCTCGCCATGCCCACAGCGCAGCCCACACACCAACTACCCAGACTCATCCTTTATCCGAGGATCTGCTTCCATTTCAACACTGGAGAGAAACCAGTGGGCAGAGAAACACTGCAGGCACGTGGGGGGCTCCAACAAGGCCCGTTCCATGGCATGCTGCACATGGTGGGCTCTTGAGAGACCTCCAGGGCTCCAAATTCCAGCTGAATCCTCACCCCACAGGCTCCCTCTGAAACCTGCCCTATGTGGCTGCCAATCTACCCCACCCTAAACCGTCAACAGCAGTCATCTCTAGGTGAGAGCACAGGTCACTTGAATGTGCTCTAGTAAGGAAATACTACTTGCATTAGGGGAAAAAAAGCCAGTAAGCGAGGTTTTGAATAAAGACTATTTGGGGAGCCTGGGGCCAGAGTGGGGAAGTCGTAGCTACTGATGGAGAACCTGGAGCCAGCACACTGGAGTCCCCTCCACACAGGGCTGGCCTGCTGCAGGGTTGCAGTCACAACCCTGGGGCACAGGTGGGCAGGTCTGGCTCTGCGGCCCCTCCCCCTATCCAAACTCCAGCCTCAGCCATGACCAGCCACCCCCACCTTCTTCTGGACCACAAGCTTCAGAGGCCAGCCCAGCACCTGGAAGGCTCCTGAGGGCCCCCATGTGCAGGCCGGGCTTCCCCGACCACCTCTGCTCTCAGCTCCATTGGCCACGGCTAGGGCCCTCTGGGGGCAAAGGAGCAGGTAGGGGCCTTGTCCCCAGCAGGGTCCTCTCCCCGCGGCCCGAGGCTCACCTGATGAGTGCGCTCTCCTGCAGCAGCTCCCGGCTGAGGTTCAGGGGAATGTCCTCACTGTCCACCACACCTGGGAGACACAGCAGTCAGCTTCTCCCGGGGCTGCGGCCTCCACACCACCCAACATTCCCCATTAACCTGCCCTTTGTCTTCAGGCCTGGCCTTCAACCCAGCATGTGTGCTAAGAGGGAAGCAGGGAGGCGGCACTGCCAGAGCTTCCTCTACGTCCTGCCACCTCCCAGAACAGTGACCTGGGCTGTGGGTGGCCGGGCCAGCCTCGGGATACACTCAGAAAATGACAGCCTGGGCTTTATGTTAAAAATCATAACTCTGGCTGGGCGCAGTGTCCGATGCCTGTAATCCCAGCACTTTGGGAGGCCGAGGTGGGCGGATCACGAGGTCAGGAGTTCGAGACCAGCCTGGCAATTATGGTGAAACCCCATCTCTACTAAAAATACAAAAATTAGCCGGGTGTGGTGGCAAGCGCCAGTAATCCCAGCTACTCGGGAGGCTAAGGCAGGAGAATCACTTAAGGAGGTTGCAGTGAGCCACGATTGCGCCACCGCACTCCAGCCTGGGTGACAGAGCAAGACTCGTCCCAAAAAAAAAAAAAAAAACTCTATCAGGGATGGTTCGCACCTCTGTGTACCACGGCTTAAATACTGAAGTCTTTCTTAAACTATAATCTCACTCAAACGTAACACAACTCACATATCAATCTGAAACTCAATATCCCTACATATGGAAAGACCTCAATCTGAACACCCCAGTGCTCCCCGCAGATCAGTCATGTGCGTAGGGAGGTGGGGCAGCTCCCGGGGTGTGTAAACGCGATTGACACACAGGCCCACAGGCAGCGCAGGCCGACGGCAGTGCTCTCGCTGCAGAGGGCTGCTGAGAATGGAATCAGCACGATCCCTCACAGATGCAGCGGGCGACACTGGGCCACAGGGGCACTGCTCACGGACTCTGAGCAGCGTACCTCGGATGAAGCGCAGCCACTTGGGCAGGATGTCCGTGGCCTTGGTCTGGATGAGGACTTTGCGGCTGTACAGTGCGACGCTGGAGCCCAGCTCCCGGCTCACATCAAACATGGACGGTTTCTGGGGGTGAGGAGAACACGCCATCATGCAGCACTGACCCTCCCCAGGCAGGGCCTGGCTGGGAGGCGGGGGCAGACGCGATGAATCCAGCGCCCACTCCTGCCTCGCCCTCCCCCAGCGTCTGCTCTGAGTTGAAGCCCAGTGCAGGGGCCCCATGATGCCCCACACTGTGGCTCTGCAGGGGCCGAAGGCCTTCTCTGGCAGCTGCCGCCCTCCGCAGCCCACCCGCTAAGGAGGACACAAGAGAGTGAACCTTGCACGTAACCCTGAACACACCGAACACAGCCAAACCTTGCTACAGGTCAGGGGTCAGCAAAGAGCCCTCCGACCAAATCCAGCTCGCTGCCTACCTCTGTGTAGCCTAAGAGTGGTTTTTACACTTTCAAACAGTTGAGGAAAGATTTCAAAAAGGATGATCTCATGAGACGTGAAGATGAAATTCAAATTTCAGTGTCTCCGCAGCTCATGGGACCCGGCCCTGTGTGCTCAGAGGGCAGCAGGGCAGTGCTGCTTCCTCACCCGGCAGGGTTAGTGGCTACAACAGAGACCGTGCCCGAAAAGCCAGGGCCAGCTCCTGTCTGGCCCTCATGGAACGTGCCTGCCAACACCTGCTCCACACTGGTACTTCCCGAACCGGGACCCCCACCTCATGACAGGGGACCTGGTTAAAATGCGGCGGGTATCTAGTTCAAATGCTGGGAGACCTGGTTAAAATGTGGGGCGACCTGGTTAAAATGCGGGGGATCCGGTTAAAACGCAGGGGGACCTTGTTAAAATGCGGGCAGATCTTATTAAAATGTGGGCTCCCAGGCAGGAGCCCTGGGTGGGGCCTGAGACTCTAACAAGCCCCTGGAGGCCACACCTGGCTGGCTCTTTCCAAGATGGATGCCAGCTGTGCAGGACATTAGGAGAGTTCCAGGCAGACAAGGACAGAAGAGCCTGGGGGCGGGACGGGCTGGCTCTCAGCCCCGAATAGGTCTCCTTACGGCAGGATTTGCGGGAACTTCAATGTGGTAAAGGAAACCAGGGGAGTTGGAGGGTGTGGAGGAAGCACACAGAGAGGCCAACGGAGAGGCAGACCACAGGCCCGTCCCAGAGCGCCTGTCAGGACAGCATCCACTGATCCACAGCAGATGATGTAGGCTCTGAGGGCCCTCCCCAGGCACACCCCAGTCCACAAGCCTCCACGCCAGCCTGCACTGAGATGCCCATCAATCCTTCCCTCGCCATGTGTGACCCCTGAGACAGAGGAAACCTCTGTGGTCACCCACCCAGAGGCATCTGTTCTTTTTTTCTTTTTTTTCAGAGATGGGGTCTCAGTATGTTGGCCAGCCTGGTCTGGAACTCCTGGGCTCAGGTGATCCACCCTCCTCAGCCTCCCAAAGTGCTGGGATAACAGGCGTGAGCCACCACACCCAGCACTACCTATGTTTTTCATGCCCTCACACTGCCATGTTAATCATGTGACATCTGCAGAGCTGATGTCACAGGGGACAACAGAGTCACCCTGAGGGCCGTGGACCTGCCACAGTGCCTCACCATGTCGGGCACGTAGAAGATGCTGCGGATGTTGAGCGGCGCGTCCGTCTTATAGTGCAGGGTGTAGCGGGGCTTGTCGTGAGCCTGCGCGATGTAGCGGTAGAACTCCTCATGTTGCCATTCACCGACGTCCTTGGGGTCCATCATCCAGATGGCCTGGAAACGGAGATCGGCGGGGAGGGCGTCGTGTTCACCACGCACGTCTTCTCCACCACCGTGCAGGCCTGAGCCAGTGCAGCGCCTGTCCCTGGACAGGCTCCTGGGACAGACGGGCGGTGGTCTCAGGTGCAGACACCTCTCCAGCCCCACCACTGGGCTATGCCGGGTAGTGCAGGGGAGACACACAAGGCTCTGGGGCAGGAGCTCCTCAGGACAACATGTCAGGAGGACCAGCCGGGCCCTGAGGGGGCCTGTGGGAGAGGATGACGCTGCCCAGCAGGGGCGAGCTGACGAATACAGTGTGGGCCGTGAGAGCGAGGATGACCCACACTGCACCACAGCTGAGCCGCGAGGGGGAGGTCAGTCACTGAGGACAGCATGCCGCGTGACTCCATCCAGGAGAAACGTCTGGAACACGCAGCACAGTGGACAGAAAGGAGACCGTGGCTGCTGGGGCTGGGGGAGGGGCAGTGGGGAAAGGGCTGCTTTTTGGGGTGATGGGATGTTCTGGAATTGATGCAGGGTGGCTGCACAGCTCTGTGGCTGCACTGAACACCATGGCTGCACACTGATGTGGTGAGCCAGCTGGGATGGGCGTTACGCCTCAGTGAACCCTGACCCCCGACGCCGGCTGCCCGGTGCACAGGGGCAGGGCTGTGTTGGAGCTGGGCCCCTGCCTCATCCCCACACCTAGGTCTCATCTCCACAGAGCAGCTCGCCCTGTGACTCTGGGCCGCATCCCCTGGGCTCATCTCTTCTCCGCTGCCCTGAAACGTACAGGTTTGTCTCCATGTTTGACCAGTCCATAGAGGAACTCAGGGCTCACCTGCAAGGTGTTCATCCGCCTTCCGTTCAAGTACAAAGGGAAGCTGACGAAGTTGCTGTACTTCGTTACCACATCTGGAAGGGACAAAAGAAAAACCACACTGCATCTACAATGCTTGTGGAAACGCAAGCTTTGCAGCAGCTCCAGGATGAGCGCCAGCCTGCTGGGAAGGGTCCTCCATGCTGTGTACACTTCACAGGTACAGAAACAGGGCACAGTGGGGACACCTGCCTCCCCCCAGTCTCACGGGGGCAGCAGCGGAGCCCACGTGAGAACCAGAGCTGTGGAGGCCCTGGCTGCTGCGAGACTGCAATGTCAGCTTGTGGCTGGAACATGGCTTTCTGGGCTGACTCCTGGGGGTACTCAGGGCCTCCCTGAGTGTCCAGCAGGACACAAAGGGAAGGCCACGCCCACATCCTGGGACAGGACTGCGCCAAACCCCCAGGTGCACTAAAGGCCAAGGGCCACGCAGAGGAAGGAGGAGGAGGTCCGCCTCAGCCAGGCCAGCTTCCTCCCAGTCCCAGCAGGAGCTCGATGCTATGCAGCCCTGGCGGGCAGCCCCCCTCCCAGTCCTGCAGCGGCTCAGCCCTTCACGGCTCTGCCTGTGTACCCTTCATGCAGGCAGAACCCGGGAAAATGCCTGCTGACCTGGTGGCCTCCAGGCCACACATGGATCCCAGAGTGAGCCTGGGCCCGGGCTCCCGCTCACCTCGCACCCGGGCCTCACTGGCAAACTCCTTGCAGTCGGATTTCAGGTGGATGATGATTTTTGTCCCGGTTCTAACTCCCGAAGCTTCGGCGATTTCAAACACTCCAGAGCTAAGGCAGGCAAGGAAAGGAAAAGCCAGGTGGATGCGACACTGGGACATACCCTGCATGGGACTCCAGTGGTTCCCGAGGGTTTCACAGGCAGAGCCCAAACCAACACACAACACACCTCAAATGCCCCATTTCTGACCCCAGCGCACCACTCAGGCCATCACATGCCCATCAGGAATGATGAGCCTGTCACAGGCGGCAGAGTTCTCCTGGTTCCCTCGGGCGGGGGGCGGGCAGGCGGGCGGGGATCCTCCACCGACCCTGGGCTTCGAAGAAGCTTCTGGGCTTACCCCAAAAGCAGGCCTGGGGCACTGTAGGGGACTGGCCCAGCTCCAAATCGGGTGCCAGATGCCCAGGGGCAAAAACAAAGGCCAGGGGGCCAGGCGCCCCCTAAGAAGAGCAGAAAACCACCTCCGAAGCACAGGAGCGGGGAATCCCCCGGCAGGGCGGTGCTGATGCCTTGGCCCAAGTTTACTCTGAGCCCCGCTCTCATGGAATTAAACAGGAATGTTAGTTTTGGGAGAGTGGGGAGTCAAGCTGAGCACAGTGCACACACTGTGGAGCAGAAATGGCATCACGGAGGGAGGACGCCTTGGCTAACTGGAAGCGGCTCACCCGCTAAAAAGCCCTCGGAGCTGGGCGTGGTGGCTCACGTCTGTAATCCCAGCACTTTGGGAGGCCGAGACGGGCAGATCACCTGAGGTCGGGGTTCGAGACCAGTCTGACCAACATGGAGAAACCCTGTCTCTACTAAAAATACAAAATTAGCTGGGTGTGGTGGCATGCGCCTGTAGTCCCAGCTACTCAGGAGGCTGAGGCAGGCGAATTGCTTGAACCTGGGAGGCGGAGGTGGCAGTGAGCCAAGATTGTGCCATTGCACTCCAGCCTAGGCAACAAGAGTAAAACTCCATCCCAAAGGGGGAGAAAAAAAAAAAGGCCCCCAGCAGGCTCCTCACCCTATAGAGGCAGAGGTGGGCTGGGGAGACAAAGCCAGGAAATGCCAGGGCAGGGAGGAAGCGGAATGAGCTCTTGCAGAAGGTCGGTCACAGGAGGCTGCAGTGTGTCCACCAGGCGACAGGCCAGTCCTGCAGCTCAGCCACTGAGAAAGCAGCTCAGCGCAGGCCGGGCCTGCCTTCCCGAGCGCAGTGGTGGTGACCAACCACATGGGACCAGACAGGTGCCATAGGCCACCTGGAGCCACAAAAGTCACTAACTCCCCAAAGTGGGAGAGTCAGATTTCACATAAAAAGCCCAGAAAATGCCTGTGTACGTTTTCTGAGTCCAACCCTTTCCAAACTCCATGCTAAGGGCTCCAGCTCAGCTTTGAGCTGCCTGTCAGGCGACATTCGTCACTCACCCATCTGAAAGCCACTGGTAACCCGGGCTCCCCGGGGCTGCCGAGCGAGAATAGACCTCCACTCTGTCAGCCACCATGAAGGCTGAGTAGAAACCCACTCCAAACTGGCCGATGATCTTGCTGCTGGCCTCAGCCTGGTTCTGCAGAGCATCCAGGAAGGCCTGTGGGGCAGAGGCCAGTTAGTGAGGCAGCCTCCCCTCCAGAGAGCAGACACTCCCAACACCGTGGCTCTTCTGCGAGCACCGCTAAGACCCCTTCATCCTGAAAACAGCCACACCGAGTACTCTTCCACCCCATTCTACACGTGAAGAGCTAAGTCACAGAGAGGTGACACATTGGCCCTAGGACAACCAGCTGGCAGCAGTGGGACAAGTGTGTATTCCATTTGATTCCCAAAGCTCATAGTCCTGCCTGTCCCAGACAGGTGGAGGCCTGTGGGTCACACCTGGGGGTGGGGAAAGAGCAGCTTGAATAAGCTCTTTCCCTTGAATAAGCTCCTTCCATAGGAAGGCCAGGAGTGAGGAGAGGCTCCAAACTGGCTTCCATATTCGAGTCTCCTGGAGTCTACGCTTTGTGGGAAAAAGAGTAGAAATCATGCGCATGCGTCTGTAAGCACCGCACAGCACTTAATTTTTCTACTATAATACTGCCAAAGGTCCTAAGGCCAAAATCAAGTAAAATACACACGCCCAATGCCCTGGCCCACGTTGTCTGATGGAACTTTCTCCAACGACAGGAACGTTCTGCCAGGTGCAATGTGACAGCCTGCCGAGCACCTGGAATGTGGCCTGCGCAGCTGAGGAGCACAATGTCCCCTTTTATTTAATTTGAATGCATTTACATTTAAACTGCCACATGCAGCTGGTGGCTGCTACACAGGACAGCAGACCAACCTCGAGAGAAATACAACAAAAGACGTAACGTGGGGGTCAAGTCACAGTTATGGTAGGTTTTTTGTTTGTTGTTGTTGTTGTTGTTTTTAAGATGGAGTCTCGCTCTGTCGCGCAGGCTGGAGTGCGGTGGCATGATCTCAGCTCACTGCAACCTCTGCCTCCCGGGTTCAAGTGATTCTCCCGCCTCAGTCTCCCAAGTAGCTGGGATTACAGGTACCACCACCACGCCCAGCTAATTTTTGTATTTTTAGTAGAGATGGGGTTTCACCCTGTTGGTCAGGCTAGTCTCGAACTCCTGACCTCGTGATCTACCTGCCTCGGCCTCCCAAAGTACTGGGGTTACAGGCGTGAGTCACCGCGCCCGACCTAGTGTTTTCATTTTACAGATGAGGAGACTGAAGTAAGTGCTTTGCCCATAGCTGGAAAAGGGCGACCACTGCAGGTTCCCAGGCTGTTGGTCTGAGTCCAAATGTGTTGCTCTGCCTCACAGCACTTTTCAGCAAAGTCGATTCCCTGAGCCTTGTGGGCTTGACGCAGAGAGGGTCAGAGGGATCAGTCTCCTCTCACACAGCGCCATGATGAGCACGGGCTTGGGATGCGACGTCTGTGGGTTTGATGGTTCTGGTCAGAACTGCTCTGTGGGTCTGGGCGTAGTGACATGCACCTGTAGTGACGCCTCAGGAGGCTGAGGCTGGAGGATAGCCTGGCCAACATGGTGAAACCCCGTCTCTACTAAAGATACAAAAAATTGGCCAGGCGTGGTGGCTCGTGCCTGTAATCCCAGCTACTTGGGAGGCTGAGGCAGGAGAATTGCTTAAACCGGGAGGCAGAGGTTGCAGTGAGCCAATACAGTTGGTCCTCCTATCTACGGGTTCCACATTTGCAGATTCAACCAGCCAAGGACTGAAAATACTCAGAAAAAAAATAAAAAACAACGCAATGATAAAAAGTAGTATAAAAAACATAATTATGTTATATCTATATTTAGCATTTACATTCTATGAGGTATTATAAGTAACCTAGAGATCATCTAAAGCATACAAGAAGATGTGTCTACAATATACGGCACCAATTTAATCCGGGACTGGAGCATCTGCAGACTTTGCTATCCAAGGGGGGTCCTGAAACCAACCCCCAGATACTGAGGGACCAACCCCCAGATACTGAGGGATGGCTGTCATGTCATGAGGGGTTCCCACAGTACCCACTGCGTGGCATGCAACTGACAACGTTCTTACTTAATCTGGCACCCAGGGCCACCCCACTGGAGGGATCCTTGCACCCTGAGGGGAAGGGGGAGGCTGTGTGGGGGGCCCACGCTTACCTTTGACCCCGATCTGGCAATCGTCCCCAGGTTGGACACCAGCTCTTCCTGTGTCATCCCGATACCAGTATCCTGAGGAGAGAGACGCACTAAGTGCCAAGCCCCCAGCACCTGGGGAGCCGGGTGAGTGCACCAGCAGTCCCAGGGACTCAAATGGTGTCAATGACATTGGCCAGACAGGGCCCAGCCAGGTAGCACCAGATGCTCATCAGAAAAGACTACTTCTAGGGGCCGGGAGCGGTGGCTCATGCCTGTAATCCCAGCACTTTGGGAGGCCAAGGCAGGCGGATCACTTGAGGCCAGGAGTTCAAGACCTGCCTGGCCAACATGGTAAAACCCCATCTCTACTAAAAAAAAAAATTAGCCAGGCATGATGGCGAGCACCTGTGGTCCCAGCTACTCGGAGGCTGAGGCAGGAAAATTGCTTGAGCCCAGTGAACCCAGGAGGCAGAGACTGCAGTGAACTGAGATTGTGCCACTGCACTCCAGCCTGGGTGACAGAGTGAGACTCCATCTCAAAAAAAAAAAGAAAAAACGAAAAGACTAATTCTAGTCATAGCAGCTTGGCCTCACCAGAGAAAACAGGAAGGGACAGCAGAAAGTTGCTTTGTTTGTTAAAAACCATTCCGAAAAGAAAATATTACACCAGCAATTGGGAAAAGCACAGCTCTCCCACCATCAAGATGTGGCCCTCACGCCTTCTCCCTGGCTATGGTTCTGGGGAACAGTGATCCCCTCTGTTGGCTCTCTCAATCCAGCAGAATGATCTGACTGAGGAGACCAGAAAGCAGGTGTTGGGAACGCAGCTCTGCATGCGGCCCTCACTCCCACCCTACCACCATGGGAACAGCGGGCATGGACGCCTCTCCTGCGGGAAGGCAGAGCCCTTACGTTGGAGCCTCTATCTGGCCTATCCTGTTGCAGCTGCTCTGCTCTGAGTGCCAGTGTCACCCAAATCCATATATTAAGACCTAAGTCCCAAGGGGATGGCACTGGGAGTGGGGCCTTGGGGAGGTGATCAAGTCACGAGGGCTCCACTCTCATGAATGGGAGTAGGGCCCTTAGAAAAAAGGCTTCAGGGAGCTTGTCTGCCCCTTCCACCTTCTGTGTGAAGATGCAAGAGGCACTGCCTGAGACAAAGGGCCCTCGCCAGATGCCCAATCTGCTGGCCCCTTGCTCTTGGACCTCCCAGCCTCTAGAACTGTGAGCAATAGGGTTCTGTTGTTTATAAATTGCCCAGTCTAAGGTATTCGGCTATAGCGGCCTGAATCACAATACAGACCAACGCGCTGGTGAACACACAAGGCCTTACTGACCATGGGCTCCTCCTTCCTCAAAGCCCAGTCAGACTCCCATCTGCAGATCCTCGCTCAACATGCCCATAATATAGCCGCAGCCCCAGCTTGCTCTGCTATAATGTGCAGACCACCTTAAATAAAAGAGCTCACTCCAAGCCTCCACATCTATGAATTGGGACAAAGGCCCTCAGAAACAGTTTTCTGAACTTCCTTCTAGGAAGTTCCTTTCTAAAGACTTCCTCTCCAGGACAGCCTGCAGCAGCCATGGGAGCCCACTAGCACCAGGCGTCAGTGCTGTCTCCATTGGCACAGCAAGGGTGGTCAGTGCCACTCAGCAAATAATCCACAGCAAGCAGCAGGCCAGGGAGACTGGCCAGCTGTCAGCCTTCCCATTGTAGGCAGCACAGGCAGAATGGGTGCCAAAACCACATCACCACCAGTTACTGCAGTGCACACATGTGTGCATGTTTCACGGGCCCCAGCAGCCAACAAGAAACATGGCACCAAGAGGCTTCTGGGCAATTATTTCTGAGGTGCTGGTTTGAATAGTCCAAAATCCAGCCTGATTCATTTATTGAAGATCATGTAATAATTATGAATAAAAAACTACTTAAAATTAGTATCTAGTTGATATCAGTCATTAAATATGTTTCATTTAAGTGTTTAATACATCAGAAACTTAAATAGAATCCTTAAGGGAAAGGTTAATGTTAGACCAAGGTAAAGGAAAAAATGCAACTAATAGCTCCTATTTTCAATTTATTTTTATTTTTTCCCAAACTGATCTGCACTGCAATCCCAATCTAAATCCTCACAGGTTTTGTAGAAAATGACAAGCCGATTCTAAAATGTATATGGAAATACAAAGAACTTAGAAAATTTTCAAAATATTTTGAAGAACGAAGTTGGAGAATTTAAAATACCTAATTTTAAGACTTCCTATAAAGCTACAATAATTAAGACAGTGCGATGTGGGCATTTAAGGATCGACACATGGATCAAAGAACCAAACAGAGCACAGGAACAGAGATGCACAGAGAGTGTATTACTTGATTTTTGACAAAGATTCCAAGGTAATTCAATGGGGGATGATAGGTCTATTAACAGATAGTACTGAAACAACTGTACACCCATAAGCAAAACATAAACCTCAACCCCTACCTCACACCATACAGAAAAATTAACTTGAAATGGATCATAGATCTAAATATAAGAGCTAAAGCTATAAAACCGCTAGAAGAAAACATAGGGCTGGACACAACAGCTCACATCTGTAATCCCAGCACTTTGGAAGGTCAAGGTGGGAAAATTGCTTGAGCCCAGGAGTTTGAGACCAGCCTGGGCCACAAAGCAAGACCCTGTCTCTACAAAAAAAAAACAAAAATTTCTCGCTCTGTCGGTCAGGCTGGAGTGCTGGAGTGCTGGAGTGCAGTGGTGTGATCTCCGCTCACTGCACCTTCTGTCTCCCGAGTTCAAGCAATTCTCCTGCCTCAGCCTCCCGAGTAGCTGGGACTACCGGCACACGCTGCCACATCCAGCTAATTTCTTTTGTATTTTTAGCAGAGACAGGGTTTCACCATGTTGCCCAGGCTGGTCTTGAACTCCTGAGCTCAGACAGTCTGCCCGCCTAAGCCTCCCAAAGTGCTAGGATTACAGGCGTGAGCCACCATGCCTGGCCAAAAAAATAATTTTTTTAAAGTTAGCCGGGCATGGTGGCATGTGCCTGTGGCCCTAGCTACAGGAGGCTGAGGTGGTAGATCACTTGAGCCCAGGAGGTCAAGGCTGCAGCGAACCCTGATAGCACCACTGCACCCCAACCTGGAGACGGAAGAAGATCCTGACTCTAAACAAACATAAAAACCTTCCAGGTCAGGCTGGGTGCGGTAGCTCATGCCTATAATCCCAGCACTTTGGGAGGCCGAGGCAGGCAGATCACCCGAGGCCGGGAGTTTAAGATCAGCCTGACCGACATGGAGAAACTCCGTCTCTATTAAAAATACAAAATTAGCCAGGCATGGTGGCACATACCTGTAATCCAAGCTACTCGAGAGACTGAAGGCAAGAGAATTGCTTGAACCTGGGAGGCAGAGGTTGCAGTGAGCTAAAATCACACCACTGCACTCCACCTTAGGCAACAAGAGCAAAACCCCATTTCAAAAAAAAAAAAATCTTCCTGGTCATCAAAAACAAGGAAAGTCTGAGAAACTGTCACAGCCAAGAGGAGCTAAGGGGCCAGGACAACTAAGTGTCATGTGGGATGCTGGGAGAGAAAAAGGACATGAGGTAAAAACTAAGGAAATCTGAATAGACTTGTGTTAAGAATAATATATCCATACCGGTTGATTAACTGTAACCAATGTAATATACTAACATTTCTTTTTTTTTTTTTTTTTTTGAGACGAGTTTCACTCTTGTTGCCCAAGCTAGAGTGCAATGGCGCGATCTCGGCTCACCACAACCTCCGCCTCCCGGGTTCAAGCAATTCTCCTGCCTCAGCCTCCTGAGCAGCTGGGATTACAGGTGTGCACCACCACATCCGGCTAATTTTTGTATTTTTATTAGAGATGGGGTTTCACCGTGTTGGCCAGGCTGGTCTTGAACTCCTGACCTCAGGTGATCCGCCCACCTTGGCCTCTCAAAGTGCTGGGATTACAAGCGTGAGCCACTGCACCCGGCCATAAGATTTCAATCACAAGGGAAGCTGGGTGTTGGAGTAGATGGCAACGCTGTACTATCTTTAAAATTTTTCTGAAAATTGAAATCTGTTCTAAAATATTTACTAAAAAAAAAATAATAACTATAGATTTTTCAGATGTAGACAGAAATCATCTGTTGCCAGGCGACCCGCACAATGTGATTTTAAAAGGAAATGGTGAGACCAGGCGCGGTGGCTCCTGCCTGTCATCCCAGCACTTTGGGAGGCCAAGGCAGTCAGATCACTTGAGGTCAGGAGTTTGAGACCAGCCTGACCAACATGGTGAAACCCCATCTCTACTAAAAATACAAAAATTAGCCGGGTGTGGTGGCATGTGCCTGTAAACCCAGCTACTTGGGGGGCTGAGGCAGGAGAATCACTTAAATCCGGGAGGCAGAGGCCTCACTGCAGTGAGGTGAGATCATACCACTGCACTCCAGCCTAGGCAATAAAATGAGACTCTGTCTCAAACAAAAATAAAAAGGAATTTGTGAGGGTTTACAACAGGTATATACATAAAATATTTGACATCAAAAGAAAAAGATGATTTTGCCACTGGAATGATACCGTTGTAAGATTCTTACACTGAAGTGTTAAATATCAATTCAAGCTAGACAGTGATAAATTAAGGCTGCATATTTTATTCCCTAAAAAATCCCCTAAAAATAACAAAAAGCAATGTAGCTGAGATATCAGTAGAAGAGATGGAATGGCATAATATCTCTGAGACCCCACAAGAAAGCTTCCTTTTCTAAAACTTTAGGTAAGAATACTGTATCAAGATTAGTTAATTAATTGTAATAAATGGGCTGGGTATGGTGGCTCATGCCTGTAATCTAACACTTTGGGAGGCCAAGGTGGGCAGATCACTTGAGGGCAGGAGTTCAAGCCCAGCCTGGCCAACATGGTGAAACCCCATCTCTACTAAAAATACAAAAATTAGTTGGGCATCATGGCACACATCCGTAATCCCAGCTACTCAGGAGGCTGAGGCACGAGAGTTGCTTGGACCTGGGAGGCAGAGGCTGCAGTGAGCTGAGATCACACTACTGCACTCCAGCCTGGGCGACACAGCCACACTCTGTCTCCAAAAAAAAAGGAAAAAAGATGAAACAAATGGACCACGACGCTCCCATCGGCTATTGAGAATAGAAAAACTGGGTCCCAAAGGATATAATGGAGCTCTAAATTACCTGCTCAAATTTTCTGTAAATCTAGAACTGTTCTTTAAGAAAAAAGAAGACAAAAGACAAAACCAAAAATCATTATTGTAACATAGTCTTAGTACCAGGAAGTACTGGCACATGAGGACTGGCACCTCTGCTAAAGACCAAGAATCATGTCCCCATGACCCCTTGCCCCAGCACATCCATTTTCAATCATCTGCAAGGAACCTCTGTTCTGAAAACAGGAGGGAAGCGCAGGGCGCTGCAGCCCTGCCCACAGGGCCCATTCCACAGCCAGGCCAGCTCAGCAAAGGCAGGGAGAGAAGAAACCTACCCCCAACCCAATCCTTATGACCAAGGGCTATGACAAACAGCTGGCACGTACCACGGGGCTCAGTCTGGATTCTCTAAACCCAAGAGGGGGTGCGTAAAGCTGACACCTCACAAAAGCCCCTCCTTTAATTAAAACAGCCATCCCTTCACAAGTCCATTCATTCACGCGTGCCTGCATTCATTTATGTGGCACGACCTTCAGAGCAAGCCAGCACCCTAAAAGGGAATACTCAGATCCCACCGAGGCCAGTCTGTCCACCTCTCCACAGAGACAGACACCCCCGCAATGACGCCGTGACCCTGGGATGACAGGTCCTGAGGCAACTGTCTTTGGATGCAATGTCTCTCAGGGCCCCTACCTGACCCTCTTTGGCCTAACTTTTCAGCCTTAAAATTTCCACAAGGCTACAGCAGCAGCCACAGCACTGCTTCATTGGCATTTTGAGGGGAAAACGCAGTTAAAAATATGAAAAGAGTACATTAAAAATAAGATATGTTTAGATATGTTAATACCTGCATACACCAAAACCCTGTGTGGCCATATGCTAAGATGTTACCAGTAGTTATTGCTGGATGATGGGGTGATTTCAAATTTTCTTCTTTCCTGCTTACCTGCTTTTCCAAAATTTTCTATAATGAATGAGTGCTACTGTAACAATAAATTATAGCCAGAGTTATCCTGGTGGTACGGATGGCCAGTACGTCCCTGGGACCCGAGACATCACTAGAAGGCAGATCCTGTCCTTGCTGCATGGCCGGGCCTGCCACACGCCTGGACACTGAGGGAGGTACCTGGATGGTGATGGTGCCTTTCTCGGCATTGGTCTGCAAGTGAATCTCCATTTCTGGCAGTGCTTGGCCGTCAGACACCAGTTTGTGACGCAGTTTTTCCAAGGCATCGCTGGCATTGGAGATCAGCTCCCGTATAAACACCTACAGGAATAGAAATGGGAGGCGCAGACAATGAAGGACACTCGTCCTGCAGGATCTATCTGGTCAGCTGCACTTCCAATAACTGTTAAAAGGAAGAGGAGAATAGGCAATTCTCAAAGCATAAAGAGTTTCTGCTTTAGTCAAAGGCAGTTCCTCTGGGCCGGTCACAAAGTGACTGAAGGTGCTGACTTTCCTTTCAGGATTTGTTTGAGAGTCTCACTCTGTCACTCAGGCTGGAGGCTGCAATCACGGCTTATTGCAGCCTTAACCTCCTGGACCCAAGCAATCCTCCCACCTCAGCCTCCTAAGTAGCTGGGACCACAGGCATGCACCACACCCACCTAATTGTTTTAAAATTTTTATAGACACAGGGTCTCGCTATGTTGCCCAGGCTGGTCTTGATCTCCCAGGCTCAAGTGATCCTTGTGCCTCCGCCTCCCAAAGTGTTGGGATTACAGATGTGAGCCACGGTGCCTGGCCCTTTTCAGGATTTTTAATCAAGCCTGAAGTTATGTGTCCATCTGTTAATTATAACTTTAAGAAGAGCCCTCTGGCTGGGTGTGGGTGCTCATGCTTGTAATCCAGGCACTTTGGGAGGCTGAAGCAGGTGGATCACTTGAGGTCAGGAGCTCAAGACCAGCATGGCCAACATGGTAAAACCCAGTCTCTACTAAAAATATTAAAATTAGCTGGGCATGATGGAACACACCTGTAATCCCAGCTACTAAGGAGGCTGAGGCAGGAGAATCGCTTGAACCCACAAGGCGGAGGTTGCAGTGAGCCGAGATGGCACCACTGCACTCCAGCCCCGACAGAGAGAGACTCTGTCTCAAAAAAACAAACAAAAGAGGCCTACGAGGAACAATTTCGTTCCCAACTCCTGCACAGGGATGACGGCATATCACTCAAACATCCATTTCTCCTTGATATGGTTTGGCTGTGTCCCCACCAAAATCTCACCTTGAATTGTACTCCCATAATTCCCACGTGTTGTCGGAAGGACCTGGTGGGAGATAAGTGAATCATGGGGGCCGTTTCCCCAGTACTGTTCTCGTGGTAGTGAGTAAGTCTCACGAGATCTGACAGTTTTTTGGGGTTTCTGCTTTTGCGTCTTGCTCATTCTCTCTTTGCCTGCTGTCATCCATGTAAGACGGGACTTGCTCCTCCTTGCCTTCCACCATGACTGTGAGACTTCCCCAGCCACATGCAGGTGTAAGTCCAATTAAAGCTCCTTCTTTTGTAAATTGCCCAGTCTCAGGTATGTCTTTATCAGCAACGTGAAAACGGACTAATACACTCCTACTCCACAAAAACAGGTTCCCTAGCTTCATCTCATCTAGTGGGGACCACCAAACACCAGGTCTACCACACCCGGAGAAAAACGGGCCTCAGGGCCCAGCTGTCCCTCAGGAGCTGAAAAGCACACTGACCTCAAACAGACCTTCCATTTAAAATCAGTGAGAGAGGCCGGGTGCGGTGGCTCACACCTGTGATCTCAGCACTTTGGGAGGCTGAAACAGGCAGATCACTTCAGCCCAGGAGTTCAAGACCAGCCTGGGCAACATGGCAAAACTCCGTCTCTACAAAAAAATACAAATATCAGCCAGAGGCTAAGGAGGAAGGATGGCTTGAGCCCACGAGGCGGAGGTTGCAGTGAGCCGAGATCATACCACTGCACTCCAGCCTGGGCGTCAGACCCAGACCCTGTTCCAAAAAATTAAAAAACCAAAAAAAAACCAAAAAACAAAAAAACCCACACAAATAAAAATAGAAAAATTAAGTCCGCAAGAGCACACAGGTGAAGAGGAAGCGGTGGCTGATCTGGGCGGAAGCTGGAGGTCACTGGGAGGCAGGAATGCAGCACTCATCAGTACGAAACCCGGAAACAGCTCCTGGAAGCCCCTCTGAGCTTTGAAATTTGCTGCTTTACAAACTTTCTTCAGGATTCTCCTTTGCCTTCCAGCAATAATCAGCATGTCAACGATGGTGGCCTTCATCTTTCTTTTTCCTTGTCCTGTCACCCCAAATGAGTTTTGCGGGTTTTTTTTAATAGAGTTGGGATCTCTTCACGTTGCCTAGGCTGGTCTCAAACTCCTGGACTCACACAATCCTCCTACTTTGGCCTCCTAAAGTGCCGGGATTACAGGTGTGGGTCACCGCACCTGGCCCCAAATGCGTTTTAATTTCCTCAGTAACTCCTCCCTGCTCCATACACACAGGACTGGGGAACCTTCTTCCTCTGGCAGCCAAAGCTGCCAAGACCTGCAGGTAGTCCCACCAGGCAAAGGGGCCTCAGAGCGTATCCAAAGCTCCACAGAGACGGAATTCAGCAGAGCTGCACGCTAGGATTTGGGGGACTTTTTTTTTTGGAGAGAGGGTCTTACTCTGTTGTGCAGGTCAGTGTAGTAACACAATCATGGCTCACTGCAGCCCCAGAGTCTGCCAGGCTCAAGTCATCCTCCCACCCCAGCCTCCTGAGTAGCTGGGACCAGAGGTCAGTGCCCCCATAGCTGGCTAATTTTTTAAACTTTTTGTAGAGACGGAGTCTTGCTGTGTTGACCAGGCTGGTCTCAAACTCCTGGGCTCAAGTGATCCTCCTGCCTCGGCCTCCCAAAGCACTGAGTTCCCAGGCATGAGCCACCACACCAGGCCTGTATTTCGGGAACTTTTAAAATTATTGGCAAAATTCAATTAATTCCCAGAGTTGATCCAGCCCAAAGAACCATCTGGATATACTTATCCATGAAACCAAAATAGATTATGGTAAAACTCCTCTCACTGGTAGCTTAAGATGGGGACCTGTCCAAAGTTTAATGCTTTCTCACAGCTAATATATTATCTGGCAGTTCTCCAGAATGGCATAAAAACAGCTTTGTGAAAAGAAACTTTGCTAACATCGGGCATGGTTAGCAGGGAACGCACCTCTTTTTCTGAGTACAGGGACCGGGCAACAATGTCCAAAAGCTTCTTTGTCTCGGCCTGGAACTCATGTTTGGAAGTGGAACCTAGTAATGAAACACAGACACAACCAACAAAGTTTAATTTCTATTTTTGTACAAGAATACGCTACATCACATTCCAAAGAACGCTTAAGTTTATGAGTTTTAAACTTTTTTTTTTTTTTGAGACGGAGTCTCGCTCTGTCACCCAGGCTGGAGTACAGTGGCACGATCTCGGCTCACTGCAAGCTCCACCTCCCGGGTTCACGCCATTCTCCTGCCTCAGCCTCCCGAGTAGCTGGGACTACAGGCGCCTGCCACCACGCCCGGCTAATTTTTTGTATTTTTAGTAGAGACGGGGTTTTACTATGTTAGCCAGGATAGCCTCGATCTCCTGACCTCATGACTGGCCTGCCTCGGCCTCCCAAACATTTAAGATCGTGAACAAAAAGAAAGAAGCAGACAGAAACAAAGTCTGGCTGGGCACCATGGCTCACGCCTGTAATCCCAGCACTTTGGGAGGCCAAGGCAGGAGAATCACTTAAGCCCAGGAGCTCAAGACCAGCCTGGGCAACACAGAGGGATCCCGCCATCTCTACAAAAAATACACAAAGTAGCTGACGGTGGTGGCACACACTTGTGGTCCCAGTGACTCAGGGGGCTGAGGTGGGAGGATCACTTGAGCCAGGGAGGTCAAGGCTTCAGTGAGCCATGATTGCACCACAGCACTCGGCCCAGGCGACAGAGAAAGACCCTGTCTCAAAACAAAACAAAACAAAAAGTCTCTCAGAAAGGAGGTCTCAGGGCAGGACAAATCCTCCCACTGCTGAGGCCAGACATGCCTCGGGCTACGTCGAGGGAATGCTGAGCCTGGTTTCCCAATGTGCGTGGTTACGAGAACTGGGCTGCCTCTAAGAACCAGATTATATGTTCTTTTTTTTTAGAGGCAGGATCTGGCTCTGTTGCCCAGGCTGCTATGCAGTGGCAGGATCGTGCTCACTGCAGCCTCAACTTCCTGGGCTCAAGTGATTCTCCCGCCTCAGCCTCTCAAGTACCTGGAACCACTGGTGTGTGCTACCATGCCTGGCTAACTTTTTAATTTTTTTTTGTAGAGAAAGGGTCTATGTTGCCCAGGTTGGTCTCGACCACTTGTCCTCAAGCAATCCTCCTGCCTCGGCCTCCCAAAGTGCTGGGATTACAAGTGTAAGCCACTGTGCCTGGCCTATATTCTTCAAAAAAGCGGTTTCCAAATTAATTATTTAGAAATCAAAATAACAAGAAAACCTCACTTCTCTTTTTAACTTCAAAGATTCTACTCTTGTCGACCCACTTAAAAGCCAGAAATGGAGCCACTTCAGGACTGGCTCCAAAGACTGCTTTTTTATACTGCAGAGGGAATGAAAAGACAGCTCCGGAATTCGGTCCTGCGCAGACTGGGCCCATGCTGAGTTTCCCCTCCCGCTTCCATGATTATTAGCAGATGTGCCATGAATCACCACTCAGGGGAGGTGCCGGACGGCAAACTCACGGGTGACCACCAGAGGGGGCAAGACACACCCGACACTGACAGAAGTCCCTCGCTGGGACAGAAATGGAGGGCGCAGCACTCCCTACAGCCAAGACCTTCTGATTTCACACCTAAGGCGGTGGCTCTACCAATCACTGCCTCCACCCTGAAAATGCCCCTTTACGCACAGCAGTGAACCAAAAAGCCCTCCCAGACCAAAGCACGAGCCAAGGCTACCCTGCACGCTCTCTGTGCTGCTGATAATCGAGTGCAGGGGTTCCTCCTTGTCCTCGGCGGTCTGCGTGCTGAACAGTCGTCCTGCCTGCAAGCTCCAGGCTGGGTTTCGCCTGGGGCCCAACGGGGCTGTGGTCCTCCGAGGACACAGAATTGGTTTTCCTGAAAAGACAAATATGCAGAAAGAATGAGAATTAGGAAGACACGAGAAACAATATGGTAATTCCTCCCATCAAGGGTGTCTAGCAGAAGCTAGCGTGGACATCTCTAAGTCGGGCTGTTGCTGAAAGAGAAATCCACAGGACCAAATGCCACAGTGTCAGGGTGTGGTTTTGGCAAGGAGCCCTCACAGATGTCATCAGTGTAAGATATTGGGTCTTCTCAGAACCGCAGAAGCGAAACTGGAGGGGGTGAGCTGCTGCCTTCTTTTCAGAGGGGGTCTCGCTCTGTCACTGCGATCACAGCTCACTGCAGCCCCAACCTCCTGGACTCAAGCAATGCTCCTGCCTCCGCCTCACGAGTAGCTGGGACCACAGGCACAGACCACCATGCCCCCACAAATTTTTTAAAATTTTTTGTAGAAATGGGGTTTTGCTATGTTGCCAAGACTGGTCTCGAACTCCTGGGCTGAAACCATCCTCCCGCCTTGGCCTTACAAAGAGCTGGGATGACAGGCGTGAGCCACCATGCCCAGCTGGCAGATGCCTGCTGACAGCACTTCCCACATTCGCCTCACAGGTGACACCTCGCATCAACCTACCAAACTGAAACCTGTCTCGACCCTCGCAGCCCCTGCAGAAGCCCCCGATGGGCCACACTTCCTTTGCTCTTGACAGTCAAGCAAAAAAAAAATCCTCCCAAAAGGGAGCCAAATATTTAAATGTTAATATTCTGAAACTGTCTCATCATCTTCTGAAAGTTGATTCTTTTCCATTGCTTTTTCATCCAAAACAGATTTTTTAAAAAAAATTTGTGTACTTTAAAAACTGAAAAACAGCTGACGATGGGTTCTACCTTGTAACTAGGAAGGAGACTTGTCTTCTGTAACTTCCTGCTCAGTCCAGTGGGCTGAGAAAGTTGCCGGCAGAGCCCAGCGAGGGAGGAAAGCAGCCAATGTGTCCCCAGCCGCACGCAGTTCACCGACGCAGGCCCACAAACCAGACACTTTCACTCCAACACAGGACCGGACCGACCCAACACCAACACCCACTGACCCCAGGGACCGCATACCAGGACCCTGCCTTGGTCAGTAGATTTGCAATACATGATGGCGTCAAGGATACGTGGCCAGCCAGCCACGCCGTGTCAGTCTAAGCCTAAATGAACCACATCTAACTGGGAGCCTCTCCTGTTCTTCACAAATTTGTAACAAGTAGAAAGGAAGGACACAGAATATCCAGGAATCAAGGTTTTAAAAATCAGCATATCAGCCAGGGGTGTGGTGGCTCACGCCTGTAAACCCAGCACTTTGGGAGGCTGAGGTAGGCGGATCACATGAGGTCAGGAGTTCGAGACCAGCCTGGCCAACATGGAGAAACCCCATCTGTACTAAAAATACAAAAGTTAGCCGGGCATGGTGGCAGGCACCTGTAATCCCAGCTACTCGGGAGGCTGAGGCAGGGGAATGGCTTGAACTTGGGAAGTGGAGGTTGCAGTGAGCCGAGATCGTGCCACTGCACTTCAGGCTGGGTGACAGAGCAAGATTCTGACTCAAAAAAAAAAAAAAAAATTAACATATCAACTTTCATACTCCTAAAAGGTACAAAAACTTGCCTTTTTTTTTTTTTTTTTTTTTTTTTGAGATGAAGTCTCACTCTTGTTGCCCAGGCTGCAATGCAATGGTGCGATCTCGGCTCGTTGCAACCTCCACCTCCCGGGTTCAAGCGATTCTCCTGCCTCAGCCTCCCGAGTAGCTGGGTTTACAGGCGCCTGCCACCACACCCAGCTAATTTTTGTAGTTTTAGTAGAGACAGGGTTTCACCATGTTGGCCAGGCTGGTCTCGAACTCTTGACCTCAGGCGATCTGCCCACCTCAGCCTCCCAAAGTGCTGGGACTACAGGCATGAGCCACCGTGCCCAGCCAAAACTTGCCTATTCTTTAGGCTTATTCCTGGACTTACAAACAGCACAAACCCGGCCTTTTGTTTTTGTTTTTTTTTGAGATGGAGTCTCGCTCTGTCTGTCGCCCAGGCTGGAGTGCAGTGATCTCGGCTCACTGCAACCTCCATCTCCCGGGTTCAAGCAATTCTCCTGTCTCAGCCTCCAAAGTAGCTGGGACTACAGGCACCAGCCACCATGCCTAATTTTTGTTATTTTTAGTAGAGACGAGGTTTCACCTTATTGGTCAGGCTGGTCTCGAACTACTGACCTCAGGTGATCCACCCACCTAGGCCTCTCAAAGTGCTGGGGTTACAGGTGTGAGCCACCATGCCTGGCCAACCCTAGCCTTTCTTTATCTCTATGCAGATACCTTAAAAACATCTGCCACAATTCAGAAAGTAGTCAAATTCCAAACCATATAAACATCCAGTTATTTGGGCCTATGTAATTGCATTGTTCACTTTATTCGTACAATTAAAAAAAAAAATCCCGGGACATTTCTTCTGGAATTAAATGCTATTTGGCATTAGAGAAGTTCGCAAACAGTCTACACCAAACCAGGGTGCTGAAGTCTCTGTGCCTCCTTCCAAAGCACAGCCAGCCCTGGGGGCACAGGAGGGAAGTGTCCAAGTGCCAACACCTGCCCACAGAGCTTATCAGTGTTTCTCATCATTTGTGTAAAAGAAACACAAAAAGGATAAACCAGAAACTGATGTGACTGTGTATTTTGTTTCCTAAGACTACTGAAACACAGCACCACAAACTAGGCAGTTTCAAAAAGGTCCACAGTTCTGAGCCAGGCACACAACCTCACATCTGTAATCCCAGCACTTTGGGAGGCCAAGGCAGGAGAATCGCTTGAGCCCAGGGGTTTAAGACCAGCCTGGGCAAGAAAGTGAGACTCCATCTCTGCAAAAAACACAAAAACTAGTCAGGTGTAGTGGTGTGCATCTGTAGTACCAGCTACTTGCAAGGCTGAGGTGGGAAGATCACTTGAGCCCAGGATGTTGGGGCTATAGTGAGCCAAGATCCCACTACCGCACTTCTGCACTTCAGCCTGGGTGAGACAGCGAGACCCTGTCTCAAAAAAAAAAAAAGGTCCCAGGTTCTGGGCAGGGGTGGTTCCCACTGGAGGTGCCGAGGGAGAGTCCATCCCGCACCTCTCCCCAGCTTCTGGCAGTAGCCGGCATCCTTGGTGTTTCATGCTTTGCAGACCCTCCAGGCTCTGTCTCTTGTCACATGGCAAGCTCTTCTCTATGTGAGTCCTGGCTGTGTCCAGATTTCCCTCTTCTTATACGGATACCAGGAATACGGGAGTTAGGCCCCAACCCCATGCAGTGTGACCTCATCACAACCTGATACATCTGAAATGACCCAAATAAGCTCACACTCACAGGTACCAGGGATGAGGACGCGAACGTATCTTTCTCTTTTTTTTTGAGACAGAGTCTCGCGCTGTCATCCAGGCTGGAGTGCAGGGGCATGATCTCAGCTCACTGCAACCTCTGCCTCCTGGGTTCAGGCGATTCTCCTGCCTCAGCCTCCCTAGTAGCTGGGATTACAGGCACGCACCACCATGCCTGGCTTTTATTTTTAGAAGAGACATGGTTTCACCACGTTGGCCAGGCTGGTCTCCAACTCCGGACATCAAGTGATCTGCCCACCTTGGCCTCCCAAAGTGCTGGGATTATAGACGTGAGCCACCATACCTGGACTCTTTTTAAAAAAGAATAAAAATAGAGACAAGTTTTCTCTTTGTTGCCCAGCCTGGTCTTGAACTCCTGGACTCAAGCAATCCTCCCACTTTGGCCTCTTAAAGCACTAGGATGACAGGTATGAGCCACTGTACCTGGCCTTCAAACCCCACAGCTTGGTTACCTACAGGAGGTGTGTATTAAACTCCCCGTGGCACAAACCCGGTAGCTTAAAGTAACAGACACTTATTCTCTCACAGTCCTGGAAGCAAGAAGTCCAAGATCAAGGTGCCAGTAGGGCTGGTTCCTCCTGAGGCTGGGAGGGAGGGTCTGTTTGCGCCTCTTCCAGCCTCTGCGGCCTCTGGCGTTGCTTGGCTTGTGGGTGGTCATCTTCTCCCTGTGTCTTCCCTTCAGGACGTCTGCCCTTCTACCTCTACACATGTCTATCTGTTCAAATGTCCTCATTTTATAAGGACACAGTCATATTGGATTAGGGCCCACCCAAGTGAACTCATCTTAACTTGATCACCTGCAAAGACCCTATTTCCAAATATGGTCACTTTCACAGGTACTGAGAGCTGGGACTTCAACATCTTTTGTGGGGAGACACAATTCAACCCCCAACCAGCATATGTACAGAGAATGGAAAGAAAGCGGGAAGGCGAGAGGGCTGGCAGAGCTGAGGGAACACGACACTTCCACATACATCTTTTCGTATGTCTCCCTTAGAACCATGGTCAGGTTTCTCATACTCAAAAAACAAACCATTAATTAGCCAGACGTGGTGGCGCACTTCTAGTTATCAGCTACTCGGGAGGCCGAGGTGGAAGGACTGCTCGAACACAGGAGGTGGAGGTTGCAGTGAGCCGAGGTCGCACCACTGTACTCCACACTTGGCGACAGAGTGAGACTCTGTCTCGAAAAAAAAGAAAAAGAAACCGTGAAAACAAAATAGGGCGCACAGGAACACAAAATGAAATACAAACAGCAAAGGTGCAGAGCTGTGACGATGACATCACCACTGTGAAAGAACTAACCTAAGAGACTTCAGAAAAACAGCACTTTGACTGTTACTATAAAACTAACCTCGGAGGACAGCACACCATCACCAGGCTCAGGCAGGAGATGTGTCCCCTGCGGAGTCAGCAGGTCTGAGCCCGATTTACGCATGTGCCAAGATCAAGCGGAAAAGCTCATTGTGGCTACTGAGTTGCGGTCCTCACGGTTGAAGAAAAGTCACTGATAAGGAAGGAGACAGGAATAAACCCTGCGGGACGGCATTGGAGGTGCAGGCATCAGTACAGGCTCACGACCTTTCCCATGTGTACAGACTGGATGCAGAAATCAATACCAGAACATCTACACACACACATTTCCCAGCTCTGTCCACTGACGCGTGACAGGGCCCAGGCGCGATGACCCCCCACTTAGGCTACAGAGAGCAAAGTCCAAAAGCTGTTCCAGTTTCAGCACTCTAAAGTCCCACGTCCCAGGGAAAGCCTTTGTCCTGGCAAACTAGGACGGTTGGTCACCCTACCTGGCAGCCAGATCTTGGTTTGTGAATACCTCTCTCCAAAAACAGGAACCAGAGATCCCTGTGGAGCACACAGAGGAGCCTAAGACACTCAGTGGTGTGCAGAAGGACAAGAAAGGACGGGGTGTGTCAGGAGAACACACAGCCCAGCCAGAAGGGCTCCCAGTGGCAGAATCTAGGACAATCTGTGCGGCAAAATAACGAACGACAATAATGGATCGTAAGCTATGACCCGGCAAATCAAGCAAACATCGGTGCACACTTAAACAGAGGAGGAGCAGCAGCTCTTCATCACAGCAGAATTCCAATGAATAAACACAAGGAATGGCAGAAAACAGAAAGCACACCATCAGGAAACACCACAGCAATAACTGGCTGGTGTAAGTTACTACTATTTTGAGACAGGGTCTCACTCTGTTGCCCAGGCTGGATCACAATGGCACAATCACAGCTCACTGCAGCCTCGACCTTCCCGGGCTCAGGTGATCCTCCCACCTCAGCCTCCTGAGTAGCTGGGACTACAGGCGTGTATTACCACTCCTAGTTAATTTTTCTTTTTTTTTGACTGGGTCTCACTCTGTCGCCCAGGCTGAAGTGCAGTAGAATGATCTTGGCTCACAGCAGCCTCAACCCTCCGGATTCAAGTGATCCTCCCACCTCAACCTTCCGAGTAACTGAGACTACAGGCTCATGCCACCACACCCGGCTAATTTTTGTGTTTTCTGTAGAGACAGGGATTCACCATGTTGCCCAGGCTGGTCTCAAACTCCTGAGCTCAAGTGATCCCCCGGCCTCTGCCTCCCAAGCGCTGGGATTAGAGCCGTAAGACACCACGCCCAGCCTAAGGTTATGTATTTTAAGCAGTGGTAGATACTGCCAAGTCACACACCACAGAGATCCTATCAGTTTACGTTCCCACAGCAATGTACTAAAGTGCATATCATCCTACATTCGTGCCAAGTCAGTGTTGAGATGAAACTCTTGGATCTTTGCCTATTGGTCAGATAAAATTTTCACTGTAGTTTTCACTTACATTTCTCTTATTATAAGCAAAACTGAGCACTGTCCTGTATTTTAAAATATTTCCTATTTCCTTTTTTGTTAACGGACTGTTGGTATCCTCTGATAATTTTTCTACTACATTTTAAATCTTCTTCTTATTGATTTCTAAGAGCTTTTTATATATTAAGGAAATTAGTCGCCAGCAGTGGTGGCTCACACCTGTAATCCCAGCACTTTGGGAGGCCGAGGCGGGAGGATCGCGAGGTCAGGAGATTGAGACCATCCTGGCTAACACGGTGAAACCCCATCTCTACTAAAAATACAAAAAATTAGCCAGGCGTGGTGGTGGGCGCCTGTAGTCCCAGCTACTTGGGAGGCTGAGGCAGGAGAATGGCATGAACCCGGGAGGCGGAGTTTGCAGCGAGCTGAGATCGCGCCACTGCACCCCACCCTGTGCAACAGAGCGAGACTCTGTCTCAAAAAAAAAAAAAAAAAGAAAATTAGTCTTTTGGTTGTAAAAGCCTCTCTAAGATTAAACATGATTTTCCCATGTTTCATTTTTCTAGTCTTTTTGGTTTTTCCCCAATTAATATGCAGACTTTTTTTTTTTTTTTTCCTGGAGAAGTTCTTGCTCTGTTGCCCAGAGCTGGAGTGAAATGGCGTGATCTCAGCTCACTGCAACCTCTGCCTCCCAGGTTCAAGCAATTCTCCTGCCTCAGCCTCCCAAGTAGCTGGGATTGCAGGTGCGCACCACCATGCCTGGCTAATGTTTGTGGTTTTTTTGTTTGTTTGTTTTGTTTTGTTTTTTAAGTAGAGACAAGGTTTCACCATGTTGGCCAGGATGGTCTCGAACTCCTGACCTCGTGATCCGTCTGCCTCAGTCTCCCAAAGTGCTGGGATTACAGGCACAAACCACTACACCCAGCCTATATTTTTGAAAGGATTTAATATAATATTCATTATGGGAGGAGTATATAGAAGTCCTCACAATTGGGAAAAAGAAAAAAATAAGAAATCTAGATTTCCAGCCAGAATTGCAAGACTTAGTATCATAACACCAAGATTACATTAATTGAATTGACAGCATTCTTAAAAGCAGATCTGATTTCAGGTTATGCGAACTTTCCACAACAACTTTTTTTTTAAGAGTCTCACTCTGTTGCCCAGGCTGGAGTGCAGGGCGCCATCTCGGCTCACTGCAAGCTCCGCCTCCCAGATTCATGCCATTCTCCTGCCTCAGCCTCCCAAGACTACAGGTGCCCGCCACCATGCCCGGCTAATTTTTTGTATTTTTAGTAGACATGGGGTTTCACCGTGTTAGCCAGGATGGTCTTGATCTCCTGACCTCGTGATCTGCCCGCCTCAGCCTGCCAAAGTGCTGGTATTACATGCGTGAGCCACCGCGCCCGGCTTCTACAACAACTTTTAATCACTAACTCAGGTGCAGTGGCTCATGCCTGTAATCCCAGCACTTTGGGAGGCCAAGGCCAGAGGGTCGCTTCAGCTTAGGAGTTTGAGATTAGCCTGGGTAACATGGCAAAACCCCATCTCTACAAAAAACAGCCAGGTGTGGTGGTGCATGCCTGTAGTCTCAGCTACTTGGGAGGATCACTTGAGCCTGCAAGGCAGAGGTTGCAGTGAGCCAAGATCACGCCACTGCATTTCAGGGTGGGAGATGGAGCCAGGCCCTGTCTCAAAAAAAAAATTAAAAATTAAAAAAAAAATAAACCATTACAGGAATAAATCTGCCTGAACCAGATACCAAACACGCTAGCTGTACAATTTCCGTCTTTGTGTTTCTCCTACACCCTAAAGGAAAAACCACAAACCTCAATGTCAGGCTACAAGGTCTTACTGTTAAACTATCTGGTGGTTTGGGGTCGCACAAAATGGGAAGCACTGATAGTTTGAATGTGACACCACACACCCCTCCCCTTCCATCCCCCACATCCCTACCCACTACTGCCAGTGCCCATGCAGCTCCTCCACTCTATAGCTGCAGTCCCAGTAGCTGGGACTCCTTCCCATCCGAGTTGCTGCAGGGCCTGGCTGCAGGCCCTCTCTCCCATTAAGGCCTCCCTGGCCCCAGCAGTTTACAATAATCTCTTTCTATGAGTTCACTGCACTTAACTTTTTATGCTGCCCATTTAAAAAAATTTTATACTGGCCAGGCGCGGTGGCTCACACCATAATCCCAGCACTCTGGGAGGCCGAGGCGGGTGGATCACCTGAGGTCAGGAGTTCAAGACCAGCGTGACCAACAGGGTGAAACCCCATCTCTACTAAAAATACAAAAATTAGCACTGGGTGCCTGTAATCCCCGCTACTCGGGAGGCTGAGGCAGGAGAATCACTTGAACCCACGAGGCAGAGGTTGCAGTGAGCCAAGATTGTGCCATTGCACTCCAGCAGCCTGGGCGACAAGAGTGAAACTCCGTCTCAAAAAAAAAAAAAAAAGGTTTACTCATGTATTTACTATTTCTTCCTTTATTGGAAAAGGGCTTGCTCTGTCACCCAGGCTGGAGTGCAGTGGTACAGTCATGGCTCACTGCAGTCTTGAACTCCTGGGCTCAAGGGACCTTCCTGCTTTACTCTCCTGAACAGCTGGGACTGCAGACTGCAGGCAAGCACCATCACACAGGACTAAATTTTTTTTTTTTTTCCCTAGAGATAGGGTGTTTCCATGTTGACCAGGCTGGTCTTAAGCTCCTGGTCTCAAGTGATCTTCCTACCTGAGCCTCCCAAAGCTGCTGGGATTACAGGTCTGAGCCACCACGCCCAGCCTGTGCTGCTCATTTGAAACTGCTGCTATATGCCAGCATATGACATTTCCCACTGTTAATTTTTTGGTTAATGTATAATTTATCTCACCAAATTAGGGCAGGGATAAGCCTGTATTTCTCAGTAACACTCTTTGAAGACAGGAACATCCATATTTCTCGGTATGCCAAAGTATCTATCACAAAAGCTACTCTTTACAAACTTTTTTTTTTGAGATGGTGTTTCCCTCTTGTTGCCCAGGCTGGAGTGCAATGGCGCAATCTCAGCTCACCCCATCCTCCTCCTCCCGGGTTCAAGTGATTCTCCTGCCTCAGCCTCCCGAGTAGCTGAGATTACAGGCATGTGCCACCACGCCTGGCTAATTTTGCATTTTTTGTAGAGACGGGGCTTCTCCATGTTGGTCAGGCTGCTCTCTAACTCCTGACCTCAGATGATCCGCCCACATCGGCCTCCCAAAGTGCTAGGATTACAGGTGTGAGCCACCGCACCCAGACTTTTTTGTTTGTTTGTTTGAGATGCAGTCTCACTCTGTTGCCCAGGCTGGAGTGCACTGGCACAATCTCGGCTCACTGCAAACTCCGCCTCCCGGTTCAAGCCATTCTCGGGCCTCAGCCTCCCGAGTAGCTGGGACTACAGATGCACATCACCACGCCAGGCTAATTTTTATATTTTTAGTAGAGATGGGGTTTCTCCATGTTGCCCAGGCTGGTCTCAAACTCTGGGGCTCAAGGGATCCTCCTGCCTCAGCCTCCCAAAGTGGTGGGATTACAGAAGTGAGCCACCGCACCTGGCCAAGGGTGCATATTTCAAACACCAGAGTAACCACTAAAATAATAATTCAAAGAAGAATAGCTTTAAAAAGCATTAGATAAACCACAATGGAAATCTCAAATATATTTCACTGATAAGGAAAGGAAAAACAGGGAAAAAATCCAAAAGGACAAATAAAAGGCAAATAATAAAATGGTAGCAATAAATCCAGCCACATCAATATTTACTCTTACATTAACAGACTGAACTCTAATTATAAGGCAAGGATTGTCAGAATTAGTAAAGGAAGACCTAATTATATGCTATCTACAAGACACTTTAAACATAAAGAAAAAGATACACTTAAGACAAATGAATGGAAAAATACATACCATCCAAAAAGTGTGTTTAAGAAAGCTGGAGTGGCTCTATTAATATCAAGTAAAATACATTTCAAAATAAAAAATATTAGGAAAAAAGAAGGATATTTCAGAACACTACAACGAACAATTCATCAGGAAAATGTAATCACAAGTGTGTATTTGCCTAATAACAGAGCTTCAACATATATGACGTTAAAACGGAAAGAATTAAAGACAAAACAATTCCACAATCACAGCTGGAGATCTTAACACTCCTCTCTCAATAACTGACAGAATCAAACTTAACACTCCTCTCTCAATAACTGACAGAATCAAACCAAAAAATAAAACAGAAGCCGGGCACAGTAGCTCACGCCTGTAATCCCAGCACTTTGGGAGGCTGAAACAGGAGAATTGCTTGAACCCGAGGCAGAGGTTGCAGTGAGCTGAGATCGCGCCACTGCACTCCAGTCTGGGTGACAGAGTAAGAATCTGTCCCAAAAAAAAGAAAAAATAGCCAGACAGTCCAGAAGAAAAACCTGGGACAAAAGATATGAATGGCATTTCACAGTGGCTACAGAAAGCGAAGGAGCAGCAAACTATATATGAACACAGCAAGCTCTCCACGAGCTATGTAGTAACAGAACACAGAGAAGGGTGCGTCCCTGAGGGAATATGTACATCTGCACTTACTACAGTCATACAAGTAAGTAGTGGCAGGACCCACAGGCAACTAATAGTGGTTATGAAGACAGCAGGTGCTCTGAACAGCAGCAAGACTTCTCAAGGTTTACCTTTTCACATGGTTTTTGTTAATCAAACCATATTTATTTATTCAAAACAGATATTATGAAAAATATGAGGCTGCCCGGCACGGTGGCTCACACCTGTTATCCCAGCACTTTGGGAGGCCAAGGCAGGTGGATCACAAAGTCAGGAGTTCAAGACCAGCCTGGCCAACACGGTGAAACCCCGTATCTACTAAAAATACAAAAATTAGCTGGGTGTGGTGGCGTGCACCTGTAATCCCAGCCTGGGCGACACAGTGAGACTACATCTCGGGGGGGAAAAAGTATGAGGCTGTCACAAGAGTGCTAATGTTTTCCCTGCTGTCGATGTTGAGGTCACTTGAAAGCTGGTATGGACACATCGGATGAGGAAGTCAGTCTAGGGGCCTCTTAGGAGCCAAGGCCCAATGACTAGGCTAAGTGGACCCGGCAAATACAGAGGGAGGGGGCCCGAGGCACAAACAGAGACAAGGTCCTATGCTCGAGGCAAACAAGGATGAGGTACAAGGTGAGAGCCAGAAGGGGCCACTGTGCTGCTTCACAGACCTGGGAAGAAGTTTTTTGAGAAAAGACTTTCGTTTTTCAAGAGGGAGATCACTTTAAAGAATAAGGCCTAGGGCAGTGGCTCACACCTGTAATCCCAGCACTCTAGGAGGCTGAGGCAGGCAGATCGCTTGAGCCCAGGAGTTTGAGACCAGCATGGGCAAACTGGTGAAAGCCCGTCCCTACCAAAAATACAAAAACTTAGGTGGACATGGTGACACGCACCTGTAGTTCCAGCTACTTGGGGTACTTGAGGCGGAAGGATCACTTGAGCCCAGAGGGTAAAGGCTGCAGTGAGCCGAGATCACACCACTGCACTCTAGCCTGGGTGACAAAGTGAGACCCTGTCTTTAAAAGAAATTTAAAAAGCTGGGTGCGGTGGCTCACACCTGTAATCCCGGCACTTTGGGAGGCTGAGGTGGGCAGATCACATGAGGTTGGGAGTTTGAGACCAGCCTGACCAACATGGAGAAACTCCATCTCTACTAACAATACAAAATTAGCCAGGTGTTGTGGTGCATGCCTGTAATCCCAGCTACTTGGGAGGCCGAGGTAGGAGAATCGCTTGAACCCAGGAGGTGGAGGTTGTGGTGAGCCAAGATGCTGCCATTGCACTCCAGCCTGGAGAACAAGAGTGAAACTCCGTCTTGAAAAAAAAAAAAAAAAAAGCATTCAGTAAGATGGTAGAATACAAAAATCAACACCCGTCCTATATACAGAAAACTAGTTAGAAAATATGACATAAGAGACCCCAGGAACAAAAACTAAACAATTAAGAATGCATTTACCAAGAAAGCAAAATCTTTCCTTTTTTTTCTTTTTTGGCAAGATCTTTTAAGAAAACTTTGAAACACAACTAGGGCCAAAGACTGTCATTAAATATCCCACTTAAGACTGTTACATATGCTACACACTCACAAGCGGAGGGCTAACAAGTAAACTACAGACGTAACGTAACACTTGGAAAGCATGGCATTATAGAGAAATGGGACAATGTGGTGTAATGTGTGCTGATGCTGAATTACCTCTAACACAAAGAAAAAACACTAGAGGTAGAACAGTGGTTTGCACACACTACCATGGTGTTCAAATGCACATAATGTTTATGTGATGCACGCATGCATAGCTATTCTCATATGCCAGGCAGATCTCTGCAAGGACACCCAAAAACTGGCTAATGGACTTGCCACCAGGAGGGGTGTTGTCTGAGGCATGTCAGTGGGAGACGAGTTTTTCATCAGATATACCTCTGTATCATTTGTATATTGGACTATATATATCAATAGTCTATCTACAAAATACCCTACTTATAAAACTATTTACAAAAGTTAGGCTGGGCGCGGTGGCTCACGCCTGTATTCCCAGCACTTTGGGAGGCCGAGGCAGGCAGATCACGACGTCAGGAGATCGAGATCATCCTGGCTAACACGGTGAAACCCAGTCTCTATTGAAAATACAAAAAATTAGCCGGGCGTGGTGGCGGGTGCCTGTGGTCCCAGCTACTCGGGAGGCTGAGGCAGGAGAATGGAATGAACCCGGGAGGCGGAGCGTGCAGTGAGCTGAGATCGCGCCACTGCACTCCAGCCTGGGCGACAGAGCGAGGTCTCAAAACAAAAAAACAAAAAAACAAAACTATTTACAAAAGTTACATTACAGGCCAGGTGAGGTGGCTCACGCCTGTAATCCCAGCACTTTGAGAAGCCAAGGCAGGCAGATCAGCTGAGGTCAGGGGTTTGAGATCAGCCTGGCCAAAATGGTGAAAACCCGTCTCTACTAAAAATACAAAAATTAGCTGGGCATGGGGATGCACACCTGTAATCTTAGCTACTCGCGAGACCAGCGAAATAGAATCGCTTGAACCTGGGAGGCAGAGGTTCAGTGAGCTGAAATCGCATCTCCGCACTCGAGCCTAGGCGTGAGCGCGACTCTGTCTCAAAACGAACAAAACGTTGCATTATAAAAAACGCTTAAAAACTTACGAGAAACATAAACACATTTACAAAATTTCAAACATATTTTTAAACTATTCTCATTCTAAAATTCATGTGGAAAAGTCAGCGTACATAAATAGCCAAAGAGATTTTGAAAAAAGTGAGGAAATTCATCAAATATTAAACAACATTAATATAAAGCTAGAATATTAAAATAAATTTCCAGACCAGGCACGGCTGCTCACACCTGTAATCCCAGCACTTTGGGAGGGAGATCCAAGCAGGAGAAGGCTCCCTCGAGCTCAGGCGCTCGAGGCCAGCCTAGGTAACATAGGGAGACCCCCCAACTCTCAAAAAGTAAACACACACAAAAAAAGGTTACATTAATTTCCAGCAGGGCACAGGGGCTCATGTTTGTAACCCCAGTGCTTTGGAAGGCCAAGTTGGGAGGAACACTTGAGGCCAGGAGTTCTAGACCAGCCTGGGCAACATAGCCAAGACCAACCTCTTATTTATTTTTTTTTTTCCGCTGTCACTTATTAAGTCAAAATGAATTCCAGATGGACCATAGAAGTAAAAATAAAAGCTAAAAGTACTGAAAGAGAACATGAAAGATTTAATAACTTTATTTAGATATAACACATCTGCCATATAATTCACCCATTTAAAGTGCACAATTCAGTGGTTTTAGTATATTCACAAAGTTGTACAGCCACGACCACTAACTACAGAATTTTTTTTTTTTTTTTTGAGACGGAGTCTCGCTCTGTCGCCCAGGCTGGAGTGCAGTGGCGCCATCTGGGCTCACTGTAAGCTCTGCGCCCTGGGTTCATGCCATTCTCCCGCCTCAGCATCCCGAGTAGCTGGGACTACAGGCGCCCGCCACCACACCCGGCTAATTTTTTGTATTTTTTTTTTTAGTAGACACAGGGTTTCACCATGTTAGCCAGGATGGTCTCGATCTCCTGACCTCGTGATCCGCCCGCATCGGCCTCCCAAAGTGCTGGGATTACAGGCATGAGCCACCGCGCCCGGACAACTACAGAACATTTTTATCACCCCAAAAGAAGCCCTACAGCCACTCATGTTCACTCTCTTTTCCCTCTCCCACCAGCTCTTGGCAACTACTCATTTATGTCTGTCTCTGTGGATTTGCCTTTTCTGGGCACTTCACAGAAATGAAATCATACAATATATGGTCTTTTGTCTGGCTTCTTTGACTTAGCATAAAGTCTTTGGGGTTCATCCACATATATCATGTATCAGCACCTCATTCCTTTTTATAACTGAAGAGCATTCCGCTGTATAGATTATTTTTTTCCATTCATCAAATGATGGGCAACTGGGTTGCTTCCAAATTTTTTGTGAGACAGAGTTTCACTCTCGTTGCCAGGCTGGAGTGCAATGACGTGATCTCGGCTCATTGCAACCTCTGCCTCCCGGGTTCAAGTGATTCTCCTGCCTCAGCCTCCCGAGTAGCTGAGATTACAGGCACGTGCCACCACACCCGGCTAATTTTATATATATATATATATATATTTTAGTAGAGACGGGGTTTCTCCATGTTGGTCAGGCTGGTCTCAAACTCCTGACCTCAGGTGATCGGCCCACCTCGGCCTCCCAAAGTGCTGGGATTACAGGCGTGAGCCACCAGGCCCGGCCCTTTTTTTCTTTTTTTTTTTGAGACGGAGTCTCACTCTGCAGTGGTGTAATCTCCGCTCACTGCAACCTCCGTTTCCCAGGGTCAAGTGATTCTCCTGCTGAGGCACCCGCCACCACGCCCAGCTAATTTTTGTATTTTTAGTAGAGACGGGTTTTGCCATGTTGGCCAGGCTAGTCTCAAACTCCTGACCTCAAGTAATCCACCCACATTAGCCTCCCAAAGTGCTGAGATTGTAGACATGAGCCACTGCACCAGGCCCAGCTTCCAACTTTTTACTGTAACTTTTGTTTTGGGGTGGGGTGGGGGTCTCACTATGTTGCCTGGAGTGCAGTGGCTGTTTACAGGCACTGTCATGGTGCATGGAAGTCTCCAACTGGCAGGCTTAAGCGATCCTCCCACCTCAGCCTCCCAAGCAGCTGGGATTAGAAGGGCACACCACCACTCCTGGCCTATTTGCACTTTTTTTTTTTTTTTTTTTTTTGAGACAGGTTCTTGCTCTTTGACCAGGCTGAAGTGCAGTCGCACAATCATAGCTCAACGTAGCCTCAAACTCCTGGGCTCGAGCAATTCTCCCACCTCAGCCTCCCAAATGGCTGGGACCACAGGCATGTGCCACCACACCCAGCAATTTTTAAAAATTTTTTTTCGAGATGGAGTCTCACTATGTTGTCCAGGCTGGCATTCAGCTCTTGGCCTCAAGCAATCCTCCTGCCTTGGCCTCCTGAAGTGCTGCAATTACAGGCATGACCAACCGCACCAGCCTCGTTTCCACCTTCTGATGGACCTTCAGATTGTTTTCATTTTCAGGTTATTATGAATAATGCTGCTATGAACATTCATGTGTAGGCTGTTCTGTGGACATGTTTTCATGTCTACAAGGTATGTGCCTCAGGGTAGAACTGTGGGGTCATATGGTAATTCGGTTTAACTGTTTGAGGAGCTGCCAGAATGTTTTCCTGCAGAGGTCGCACTGTTTTACATTCTCACCAGCAGTGTGGGAGGGTTCTGATTTTTCCACATCCTAGTTATCCATTTTGAATCACCTGTTTTTTTGTTGTTGTTTCTTTAATTTTTAATTATAGTGCTAACTCATTGTAGTTTTGCTTTGCAGTTCCTAAATGGCTAATGATGCCAGGCATCTTGAGTTTTTAAAAAAATGATTTAAGAGGAAATCTTTCTTTTCTTTTTTTTTTCTTTGAGGCGGAGTCTCACTCTGTCTCCCAGGCTGGAGTGCAGTGGCGCAATCTCGGCTCACTGCAAGCTCCGCCTCCCGGGTTCACACCATTCTCCTGCCTCAGCCTCCCGAGTAGCTGGGACTACAGGCGCCCACCACCACACCCAGCTAATGTTTTGTATTTTTAGTAGAGACGGTGTTTCACCGTGTTGGCCAGGATGGTCTCAAACTCCTGACCTCGTGATCCACCTGCCTCAGCCTCCCAAAGTGCTGGGATTACAAGCGTGAGCCACCACGCCCGGCCTTAAGAGGAAATCTTTCTAAACAAAATATATAACCCAAAAGGCCATAAATATAAGGACCACATAAAAATTTAAGTCAAAAGACAAACACCCGGCTGAGGTGGCTCATGCCTATAATCCCAGCACTTTGGGAGGCTGACGTGGGTGGATCACTTGAGGTCAGGAGTTCGAGACGAGCCTGGCCAACATGATGAAACCCTGTCTCTACCAAAAATACAAAAATTAGCCGGGCGTCGCAGCGGGCATCTGTAATCCCAGCTACTCCAGAGGCTGAGGCAGGAGACTTGCTTGCACTCGGGAAGCGAAGGCTGCAGTGAGTCAAGATCGTGCCACTGCACTCCAGCCTGGGCAACAGACAGAGTGAGACTCTAACTCAAAAAAAAAAAAAAAAAAAAAAAAAAGACAAACACATTAAGAAAAAAACTGGGGACCAGGCACAACGGCTCTTGCATGTAATCCCAGTACTTTGGCAGGCAGAAGTAGGAGGATCACTTGAGGCCAGGAGTTCAAGACAAGCCGGGGCAATATAGTGGGACCCCATCTCTAAAATAAATGTTTTTTAATTAGCCAGGCATGGTGGCACGTGCTCCTTGGGAGGAAGAGGTCACAGCCACTTGGGAGGATGAGGCAGGATATCACTTGAGTCCAGGAGGTCAGGCCTGCAGTGAGCTAGGATCGCACAACTGCACTCCAGCCCGGATGACAAAGCAAGACCCTGTCTCTAAAATTTAGCGCCGTGGCTCACGCCTGTAATCCCAGCACTTTGGGAGGCGGGGGCGGGCAGATCCCGAGGTCAAGAGTTTGAGACTAGCCTGGCCAACATGGCAAAACCCTGTCTCTACTAAAAATACAAAAAAAAAAAAACAACAATTAGCCAGACGGCCAGGAGCAGTGGCTCACACCTGTAATGCCAACACTTTGGGAGGCTGAGGCGGATGGATCATGAGGTGAGGAGTTCAAGACCAGCCTGATCAATATGGTGAAACTCCATCTCCACTAAAAATACAAAAATTAGCCGGGCATGGTGATGAGCGCCTGTAGTCCCAGCCACTATGGAGGCTGAGGCAGGAGAAATGCTTCAACCTGGGAGACGGAGATTGCAGTGAGCCAAGACTGTACCACTGCACTCCAGCCTGGGCGACAGAGCGAGATTCCATCTCAAAATAAAAAAATAAATAAATAAATAAATAAATAAATAAATAAATAAAAATGAGCCTGGCATGGTGGCACGTGCCTGTAATCCCGGCTACTTGTGAGGCTGAGGCGAGAGGACTGCTTAACCTCGGGAGGCGGAGGTTACAGTAAGGTGAGATGGCGCCACTGCACTCCAGCCTGGGCAACAGAGTCAGACTCTGTCTCAATTTTTTTCTTTTTTTGAGATGGAGTTTTGCTCTGTTGCCGAGGCAGGAGTGCAGTGGTGCGATCTCGGCTCACTGCAAGCTCCGCTTCCCGGGTTCACGGCATTCTCCTGCCTCAGCCTCCCAAGTAGCTGGGACTACAGGCGCCCGCCACCATGCCCAGATAATTTTTTCTATTTTTAGTAGACATGGGGTTTCACCGTGTTAGCCAGGATGGTCTCGATCTCCTGACCTCATGATCCGTCCGCCTCGGCCTCCCACAGCGCTGGGATTACAGGCGTGAGCCACCGTGCCTGGCCCAACTCTGTCTCAATTTTTAAAAATTATTTAAAAGGCCTAGCGCAGAGGTTACGGTGAGCCAAGATCGCGCCACTGCACTCCAGCCTGGGCAACAAGTGCAAAACTCCATCTCAAAAAAAAAGAAAAAAGAAAAAGGCCATTGGTTCAAGAGAAAAATGGCCATTCACAAAAACAAGAAACATCAATGGCTTTACATCCTAGTAAAAGATGTTTTACCACACTCATAACTAAGGAAATGCACTTTAAAACGAGATAGCATTTTCACTACCAGATTGACAGATGTTTTAAATACTGTCATTCTAGCATTGGTGAAGGTGTGAGAAACTGTTGGCAATGCCGTCTGTAATCTTGGGGAAACTCAGCAACAACCTAAACGTCCACCATGAGAGGGTTACATAAATTACGAAACATCCACGCTATGGAATACCAGAGCTCTGTGGCGACAGGAAACAAACCCCAGAATATAAGTGGAAAATGCAAGGTACGGAAGATTACACACGGTTCCTTCCCACTTTACCTTTGTTTCCCTTTTTTTTCTTTTTTGTGTGAGACGGAGTTTTCGCTCTTGTTGCCAGGCTGGAGTGCAGTGGCGCCATCTCGGCACACAACCTCCACCTCCCAGATTCAAGCGATTCTCCTGCCTCAGCCTCCCAAGTAGCTGGGATTACAGGCATGCACCACCACACCCAGCTAGTTTTGTATTTTTAGTAGAGACACGGTTTCTCCATGTTGGTCAGGCTGGTCTCAAACTCCTAACCTCAGGTGATCCACCCGCCTCAGCCTCCCAAAGTGCTGGGATGACAGGCGTGAGCCACCGCGCCCGGCGAGAAGATTCTTAAGTACATGAGCATTCTGAACAGAAAGACCTGTATTCCCTCACAAATGTCTGAGTTCTTAGCTCTGGCATTCTCAACACTCACTGTTTCTTGAGGTTTCCTGTGTTCCAGAACCTGGTCTAATCATTCTCTACTACGATATACTGATACTTCATTCACCAGGAAACATAACTCCTTGAACATAAAGAAAAAGAACAAAAAGCGCAAGGGCACCTCGGAATAGTCAAAATATGGGTCCGAAGCCCTCACGCTGAGCTTTGCTCATGGAAGACTACTGGCCCCATATGAAATCCATCTCATTCTTTTTAACAATTTGATGCTAACAAGTTTCCCAGCCACATCTGCAAACTGGGAAAGGAGAGAAGAGGGCTCCAGACAGGCCTGCAAGTTAAGGCCACAGTAAGAGAGGCCAAAATTATAAACACTCACAATGCAGTTTTGATGTGGGGACACTTCATAGACGAAGGATTCTTCACATTTCAATGGCCCTAAGGGAGCCTACGTATTAAAACAGAAGACCAAACATTAACACCCGTAATAATGACCCTGAAAACATCCAAGAGAGGTTCAGTCATGGGCCATCAAATGATGGAGTGATCTAGAAAGACTTCTCATCATAATGGTTAAAATGAAATGTTTTAAAGTCAGCCTCATGGAAAATTCGCTTGAACATTCCATTGCCTGACAAATGCTGAAATACTGGCAAGTGTGAACTAACATGGCAATGTGCTGTCTTAATTTCTCCTTCGAGGTGCGTATCACTAACCCGACACACATAGTTACATTAGAAGGACCCACGTCCTTCTGTCTTCTTCTCAGCAGCATTGCTGAATAGCCTCCTGCTCTTAATATGGCATTTAATTTAGCTATCTCAAAATTAATTTCTTTTATATGTGTGTGTGTATATATATATATATATTTTTTTTTTTTTTTTTTGAGACACTGTCACTCTGTCACCCAGACTGTACTGCAGTGGCATGATCACAGCTCACTGCAGCGTCGACTTCTCAGGCTTAGGCGAGCCTCCCACTTCAGCCTCTTGGGTAGCTGGGACCATAGGCACACCCAGCTAATTGGAAAAAAAAAAAAAAAAAAAGGTTTTTTTGGTAGAGATGGGGGTCTCTCTAGGTTGCCCAGGCTGGTCTCAAACTCCTAAACTCACAGGATCCTCCCACCGCAGCCCCCAAAGTGCTGGGATTACAAGCAGGAGCTACCAGGCCTGGCCAATTTTTTACCTTCTAGCCACATTTCTTAATTATATGGCTATTAAGTAACTGAGCCATTCTTTTAAAACCAATGATTCAGCTACATGTCCTTTCAATTTACCTGATCTACAGGAATTCACCTGGTTAAAAAGCCAATGGCAGGGCTGGGAACGGTGGCTCACACCTGTAATCCCAGCACTTTGGGAGGCCGAGGCAGGCAGATCACAAGGTCAGAAGTTCAAGACCAGCCTGGCCAACATGGTGAAACTCTACCTCAACTAAAAATACAAAAATTAGCCGGGCACAGTAGTGCATGCCTGTAGCCCCAGCTACTTGGGAGACTGAGGCAGGAGAATTGCTTGAACCCGGGAGGTGGAGATTGCAGTGAGCCGAGTTCGTGCCACTGCACTCCAGCCTGGGAAACAGAGCAAGACTCCATCTTAAAAAAAAAACAAAACAAAACAAAACACAGGTGGCAGTAATACTTCCGCAAGTAGATACTGTTGCTCCAAGCTACAGCTTTTATGATAATTCCTAGTGGTTTTAGCAGAAATAACCAGCCACACCACAAATAAACTCCCTGAAATCTATTTTGTTAAATGCTGTGGAACTACAGGGAAACCACTTTGTGGACTAAGTAAGAGCAGCTTCCTAGTAGAAGGCAGCTCTTCAGTAGGACTAAGCAGGACGGTGGTAAGAAAAGTTCTAGCTGGCAACACTTGAGGCACCAAAAACGCAATCCATGAACATTCTCTGGCTTTGAACCCAAAAGCACGTTTTACTTCGTTTGAGTGTGAATGGATACATTTTCAATTGCTATCAAGATTCTTTGTCAGGCCCGACGTGGTAGCTCATGTCTGTAATCCCAGCACTTTGGGAGGCCAAAGCAGGCAGATCAAAAGATTGAGACCATCCTGCCCAACACGGTGAAACCTCACGTCTGCTAAAAATAAAAAATTAGCTGGCCATGGTGGCATGCACCTGTAGTCCCAGCTACTCGGGAGGCTGAGGCAGGAGAACTGCCTGAATTCAGGAGGCGGAGGTTGCAGTGAGCTGAAGTCATGCCACTGCACTCCAGCCTGGCGACAGAAAGAATCTGTCTCAAAAAAAAAGATACGTCAGTATTGTGAGACAAGCAAGTATCACAAGCCTCAGTAACAGCCTCTTTCATGGAACTCACCTTTGTCACATGGTATTTACTGACATGGGGGGGCAGGAGTAAATGTTTATTTTCCTACAGTTTTCTTATCAACCTGACACCCCCACCCCCACCCCGCAAGCTGCATTCCCTCTCTTCCTTCCAAGGGGTAGCAAAATACTTGGAGATTTCTCTTTTGTCTTAGCTTAGGCCAACTACTCACCCAGTAACCAATAAACGCTTTGCTAATCTCTTACATTCGGATTGATGTGTTTGTTTCCAAGACAGAGTCTTGCACTGTCGCCCAGGAGGGAGTGCAGTGGCACAATCTCGACTCACTGCAACCTCCAACCTCCACCTCCCAGGTTCAAGCAATTCTCGTGCCTCAGCCTCCCAAGTATCTGGGATTACAGGCGCCTGCCACCACCCTGGCTGATTTCTTTGTATTTTTAGTAGAGACGGGGTTTCGCCATGTTGGCCAGGTTGGTCTCAAATTCCTGAACTCAGGTGATCCACCCACCTCGGCCTCCCAAAGTGCTGGGATTACAGACGAGAGCCACCGCACCCGGCCTGATGTGTTCTTTTTCAGGCACTCAGATAACTCAGTCCCCTTGGTCCTGACTAAGCTGAAGGTCCTCCTGGTGGCCTTGGGCAGCTGGGCCACACCTTCCTCTGCCGTCTAAGTGCCAGCACCACAGCTTAATGAGACGACAAACATGTCATGGACGCAACACCTCTAGCGTCATCTCAGCAACACAAAGAGCTGTTTCACAGAGTCACAACTGACCAGCAAGTACTACTCCCCTCCACTCTGAAAAGAACAGCCGGAGAACACCAGAAATTGACCTGAATTCTCCTGAAGGGTGCAGCACACAAGACACGGAAATCAAACAGCACAGGCTCCAAACAAAGGGAGAGCAGAGGGAGGAGGCAAAACCAGTCAACAAAACGAAGTACTGAAAGGGAGGGCGCAGCAGGCAGGCACCACCTACAGGAGCGGGGTCCAGGTGAGGCTCTTTTTGGAAGATGAAACAAACTAGCTAGTGCTTGAGCCCTGAGCAAAGTGAGGAAAGCAGTTCTCCCGACCTTCCTGGCGCTGGCAGCGGTCCTAATCTCACAACTCTGATTTCCAAGACAGGAAGTTCCAGCAAAGGCTCCAGCTTACAGAGAACAAAAAGGCCCAAGATCTTAACGCCTGCACCAACCACTCCTATCGTGGTTGCCTCAGTCATGTTCTGGCAATTTCACGAAAATAAGAGCATCTGGCATGACCAGAAGACTGGACTCAGCACCCTTGGTGATCGTGGCAGTCACCTGGTCATGCAAAATGACCAACCCGTCACCCTACCTGCCTGACCACACAATCATGTTTGCTTTGGGAGACTGCGTCTGCTGTTGATCTTTCCAGGTCTTCCCTCTCCTTTAGGAGGCGGCCTCATCCTTCTACTGGCACATCTGACACTTCTGACACTTGGAGCTCTGACGAAAAGCTCTCATGGTGGGCCACGTGGCTGGGATCCCCAAACACCAGGCCCAGGGCTGGCTCTGTGACTGTCCTGAGGAATGCAGGATGAGGCTCCTACGCACAAGCTTATATCTGACAGAAAAGACACAACTGCTAGCCTCATTCACCATCACTCCTGCACACTCCCGCAAGTCTTTCATCAAACCAATTATTCAGAGCTATCTCTTTACCCTTGCTGCACCTGCAGCTTTCCAGACATGGAATGTTCCTCCCTCCCCTCCAGTGAAAACAGCCTTGGACACTCGGCCCAAATCGCTCCTCATCTGTGAAACTTACCCTGGGGCAAGCAGCCCTTGTTTCTCTAATGTGCTGTTGAGGCCACCAAGATGGCCCTGGTACACTGCTCAGCAGCCACCTATGACTCCAGACAGCAGGGTCACATTTTCTTTGAAGACTCGGGGGCATTTGAAATGTATTTGTTGAATAAACTGATATGGGCAAAAATGACAAATATAAAGTCCACAAGCAGATATCCTAGCCCATGCCTCACAGAAATATTCTGAGGGTAGGCCAGGCGCAGTGGCTCACGCCTGTAATCCCAGCATTTTGGGAGGCCAAGGCTAGTGGATCATGAGGTCAGGAGTTCGAGACCACCCTGGCCAGCAGAGTGAAACCCCATCTCTATTAAAAATACAAAACCTAGCTGGGTGTGGTGGCATGCGCCTGTAGTCCCAGCTACGTGGGAGGCTAAGTCAGGAGAATCACTTGAACCCAGGAGGCGGAGGGTGTGGTGAGCTGAGGTTGCACCACTGCACTCCAGCCTGGGCAACACAGCAAGACTCCGGCTCAAAAAAAATCAAATAAGATATTCTGAGGGCAAGTGACAGGGCTGGCAGTGTCAGGGGTCAGTGAGGTCTGAAACGGTAAGAGGGCTGAGCTCATGGGTGACTGAGGCAGCATAGCATGGGCGAGAGGATTCCAGACATAAGACATGCACACGTGAAGCCAGGCACATGCTAGAACCTGGAAACACTTTCCCAAGAAGAGAAAAAATTTCAAGAGGTCTGGATTTTCTACATAGGTGGATCTGCCTAAACTATTCTTTCTCCCCTGTTGCACAAGACATGTATTTTCTTAGCTAAATTCTCTCATCGTTCAATCAATCCAAACAATTTACCTTCCCATTCATCCACACAGGTGACAATGACAAGGGCACCTGCAACACAGAAGGCTGCCAAGAACACGTTCCATTTCTTAGACTCAGGCAGAGGAATGCTTGAGCCACTGCACCAGAAAATGGACGAGGAGAGGAGAGAGATGATTTTTAAGAAAAAGAGATAAAGGGCCGGGCACAGCGGCTCACGCTTGTAATCCCAGCACTTTGGGAGGCCGAAGTGGGCGGATCACAAGGTCAGGAGATCGAGACCATCCTGGCTAACATGGTGAAACCCTGTCTCTACTAAAAATACAAAAAATTAGCCAGGCATGGTGGTGGGCGCCTAAAGTCCCAGCTACTCGGGAGGCTGAGGCAGGAGAATGGCCTGAACCCAGAAGGCGGAGCTTGCAGTGAGCCAAGATCGCGCCACTGCACTCCAGCCTGGGTGACAGAGCAAGACTCCATCTCAAAAAAAAAAAAAAAAAGAAAAAGAAAAAGAGATAAAGAAACAGAATTAAAATGTCCCTGGACTGAAAACTGACATATTTTCCAAATGAAAGCGACAGTGCATGATACAAAGCATGAATCACAAACACCTGTGGACGCAAGACCACAAACGACAGAGAGAAAAAATCTTAACCTCCAAGGGGGAAAAAACCCGAGTCGACTACAAAAGAAACAAGAACCAAATTAATAGAACACTTGGCCAGGCACGGTGACACACGCCTGCAATCTCAGCATTTTGGAGGGCAAGGCAGGCAGATCACTTGAGGTCAGGCACTGGAGACCAGCCTGGCCAACATAGTGAAACCCCACCTCATAAAGACAAAAAATAAATAAATAATTGATCAGACACTGGTGCTAGAAGAGAGCAACAGCATCACTTTCTGAGGGAAAATTATTATTATTTTTGTTGTTGAGATGAAGTCTCACTCTGTCGCCAGGGCTGGAGTGCAGTGGTGCAATCTCAGCTCACAGCAACCTCTGCCTCCTGGGTTCAAGCGATTCTCCTGCCTCAGCCTCCCAAGAAGTTGGGATTACAGACGCGCGCCACCACACCCATCTAATTTTTGTATTTTTAGTAGAGACAGGGTTTCACCATGTTGGCCAGGCTGGTCTTGAACTCCTAATCTGCCCACCTCAGCCTCCCAAAGCGCTAGGATTACAGGCGTGAGCCACCGCGCCCGGCCACAAGGTATCTTTTATAGACCACTGGTTTTGAAGACGTAAGATTCAGCGTTGAAGAAAATACCTTTGGAATAAGCAGTCTTGATGCCTGCTAAAGGGGATATAAATTGATAAGGCCTTTTTGGACAATTTGGCAGTATCTGCTAACATTTCAAAAACGCATAGGCTCTGAAATATCAATTCTAAAACTCTAATTATGTAAGGCTAAAGAAATACCGCACGTGAACAAATATTTAAGTACTCACCCATTCTATGCAGCATTGTAATAAAAAGTAAAACCTGAAATAACCTTTATTGCGTCCACTAATAGGACAATGTTTAAACAAATGACACGTCCATCATACAGAATACTGTGTGGTCACTGGAAGGCACATGGACCTGTGTACACTGACATGAAAAGATGTGGAAAGAATGCTGGGAGCGTTAAAATTTTCTGAAGTACAACGTAGCACAATGCATACATGGTTTAGGCTTTTTAGAATAAAAATACTTACACGCAGACATTTATATTTACACGTATAACACTGTGTACAGCCCCGAAGGAATGCCGAAACTTTCACTGTTGTTACCTCTGAGTGGGGACTGGGAAAGCAGAGGTTAGGGTCATTCTCTCTTTTTTACAAACATTTATTGGCGCATCCATCAATTCCAGGCCCCGAGGACACAGCTGCGTCAACGACATCGAGGCCACCTGCTCTGGGAACCCGGATGACTGCTATTGGTTTTGTTCACTGTGGCGTCCCCAGAACCTGCACGGCGCCGGGCACTGAGCGGGCGCTCACATGTGCGTCCAGTGAACGAATTAACAAATGAACCGTCAGTGCGCTACTGGGGGGCGGGGAGGGGTAAAGCACGATCCATGGAACTCGCACGATCACCCCGAGTGAGTCCATTCCCCGCCACATGCACCCGCAAAGACTCCGCGCTCCGCAGCGGCTCCACCTGCACGTGCGCTACCTGACTGGACCGAAGCTCCAGGAGGGACGACCCCGCAGCCGCTCCGCCCGACCCCGCGACCCCCCAAGCCCCAGCCTCCTTCAGGGCTCCGATGGGCGGGTGGCGAGGGGAGTCCAGCCGAGGAAAAGGCAGCCAAGCTGGAGCTGGCGAGGAGTGGAGCGAAAGGAAACGCGTCTGCCGCGCTTGGCCTCGCCGGACCTCCCACGCCTGTGAAGCAGGTGCCGGCGCCTCGCTCCCCGGAGCACAGGGACGCCCCTGCCGTCTCCGTGGCCCGGCCCGCCCGCTGCCCGTCCAGCCAGGACGCCCTCACCTCCCGGGACGGCCGCCAGCGCCGGCGCCCGCAGCAGAGGCCGCAGGCGGCGGCCCCACAGCAGCAGCGCCAGCAGCTCGCGCGCCATGTCGTACTCCCAGAGCACCGCGCGCAGCCACGCGGGACCGTACACCATGGGAAGGGGCGGGGCGGGGCCGCGCGGGGCGGGGCCTTCCCCGGGCGCGGGGCGGTGACGTCACGGCGGGCGCCGCGCTGTCCTGGCAGCTGCCTGCTCGGGCGCGTGGCGGGGTACCAGCCGTCTCGTAGACCGTCGGGCCTGGGGGTGGGACCTCCGTGACCTTGGGTCGCGTTGTCAAAGGCGACGGGCCTTGTGCGCGGAGGTGGGGGAGGTGGCCTCGCCGCCCCCGGCCCACGCTGGCCGGCCGCGCCTAGCTGTGCGCATTCCTGGAATGAGGCGGATGTCAGTATCCACGCGAGGGTGTGGAGGCGACGCTGGGGAAGAAGCAGTTCCCGTGTCTGCGACCTTTGTGAATCTCGGCCATCCGTCTAGGCCGCTGCAACTCTCTTGCAAACCAAGACTGGCCAAAATCTAAAGCGAATGAGGAAGGGAATTCCAGGCTTGACTGGCTACACCAAAACGTGAACCCAGTGACCAATACCACCAGGAAAACTGCGGTTATTCGTTTATTCCACTTCTCTTGTCCTTGTCCAGAAGAGTCAAACTCTAAAGTATTTAGAAGGTTATTCTGAGCCAAATATGAGTGTGCATGGAGGGAGGCACAGTCTCAAAAGGTCCTTAGAACTTGTGCCCAAGGTGGTTGGGTTACAGCTTGCTTGGTTTTATACATTTTAGAGAGACATAAGACATCAGTCAGTGCATGTAAGACATAGGTTGGTTCCGTGTGGAAAGGCAGGATAACTCAAAGGGTGAAATACTTAGAGGTCATAGGTGGATTCAGATATTTTCTGATTGGCAATTGGTTAAAAGAGTTGAGTTCTGGCTGCGTGCGGTGGCTCAAGCCTGTAATCCTAGCACTTAGGGAGGCTGAGGTGGGCGGATTGCCTGCGGTCAGGAGTCCGAGACCAGCCTGGCCAACATGGTGAAAACCTGTTGTATCTCTACTAAGATACAAAAAATTAGCCGGGCAAGGTGGCACGTGCCTGTAGTCCCAGCTCCTGGGGAGGCTGAACCCGGGAGGCTGAGGTTGCAGTGAGCCGAGATCGTGCCACTTGCACTGCAGCCTGGGTGACAGAGCTGTGACTCCGTCTCAAAAAAAAAAAAGAAAAGAAAAGAAAAGAGAAAAAAAGTTGAGTTATACAGACCTGGAATCAATAAAAAGAGTGTCTGGGTGAAGATAAGGGGTTGTGGGCACGAGCACGGTGACTCACACCTGTAATCCCAACACTTTGGGATGCTGAGGTGGGCGAACTGCTTGAGGTCAGGAGTTGGAGACCAGCGTGGGCAACATGGTGAGACCCTGTCTGTACCAAACATACCTGTACTGGATGTGGTGGCAGAGGCCTGTAATCCCAGCTACAAGGGAGGCTGAGGTGGGTGGATTGCTTAAGCCCAGGAGGGAGAGGTTGCAGTGAGCCAGGTTCGTGCCATTGAACTCCAGCTTGGGCAAGAGAGCCACACCCTGTCTCAAAACAAACAAACAAACAAACAAACAAAACAAGAGGTTGTGAAGACCAAGGTTCTTATTATGTAGAGGAAGTCTCATAGATGACCACCCTTACAGGTAATAGATGGCAAATGTTTTCGCAAATATTTTTTATTCAGACCGTTAAAAATTCCTGGACCCTCAGGATCAGGAAAAGACCTGCAAAGGTGGCCTGGCATGGTGGCTTACGCATGTAATTCCAGCACTTTAGGAGGCCAAGGTGGTCTTATCACTTGAGGTCAGGAGGTTGAGACCAGCCTGGTCAACATGGCAAAACCCCATCTCTACTAAAAATACAAAAATTAGGCCAAGAGCAGTGGCTCACGCCTGTAATCCTAGCACTTTGGGAGACTGAGGCGGGCAGATCACCTGAGGTTGGGAGTTCGAGACCAGCGTGACTGACATGGAGAAACTCCGTCTCTACTAAAAATACAAAAAATCAGTCAGGCATGGTGGCGCATGCCTGTAATCCTAGCTACGCAGGAGGTTAAGGCAGGAGAATCGCTGGAACCCAGGAGGTGAAGGTTGCAGTGAGCTGATACCGCACCATTGCACTCCAGCGTGGGCAGCAAGAGTGAAAGTCTGTCTCAAAAACAAAAAAATTACCTGGGTGTGGTGGTGTGCACCTGTGTACAGCTGAGACTACTCGGGAGGCTGAAGCAGGGGAATCGCTTGAACCCAGGAGGCAGAGATTGCAGTGAGCCAAGATCGCACCACTGCATTCCCACTCCAGCCTGGGCAACAGAACAAGATTCCGTCTCAAAAAAAAAAAAAAAGTCCTTTGTAATGTTAACGCTGGTCAGTTGTGGCTCATTTCCAAGGGGTGGAGGGTATAATGAGGCAGGACCCACCCCATCCTTCCAATTATGGCCTGAACTAGTTTTTTAGGTTTCTTTGAAATCCCCTTGGCGGAGAGGAATGATCCATTCCATGGGTTGGGGGACTTACGATGTGTTTTTGCCGGCCGGGCACGGTGGCTCACGCCTGTAATCCCAGTACTTTGGGAGGCCGAGGCAGGCGGATCACCTGATGTTGGGAGTTCAAGACCAGCCTGACCAACATGGAGAAACCCTGTCTCCACTAAAAATACAAAATTAGCCGGGCATGGCGGCACATGCCTATAATCCCAGCTACTCGGGAGGCTGAGGCAGGAGAATCGCTTGAACCCGGGAGGCAGAGGTTGCAGTGAGCTGAGATCGTGCCACTGCACTCCAGCCTGGGCGACAGAGTGAGACTCTATCTCAAAAAACAACAACAACAACAAAAAAGAATTTGTTTTTGCTTTACACCTTGCTGGAGGTTAGAGACTAGTTGGAGATTCAGACCATACACCCTGGTCTAACGTTTGGTCCAGACCCAGCTGCAGCCTCATAATGCCGATTTCCCGGCACCTCCTCAGTCCCGGAGTGGGGCCCAGGCGGCTCCACTGAGGTTCCCAGGTAATTCGGAGGCACACTGAAGATTCACTGCCACACTCTAATAACTGTACAAAAATAGCGACTCCAGCTCGTGGCACGTGCTGCAGAGAAGCACAGGAGCCAGGAGAGTGACCTTCAGTGGGGCCGGGACAGAGCTGGGTGGAAGAGGATGTGTCAGGAAACGCTTCCAGGTGGAAAGTGGCAAGTTCCCAGCTTAAGCAATTGAGAAGGGGATGGAAAGAGGGTGGGCACATTTGGGTGGAAGAGCCGGGTCCTCTCACCCGGACCACTCCAGCAGCCCTGACAGGCCCCCTGCTTCCACTCTTGCCAGCCTCCCATCCTCCACAGCAGCCAGATCATACTCCGTCTCTCAGATCCTCCAGTGGTCCCCCTACCAACACACATGCACATATTTACAATCATTTCCAAACTCCTTCTGCCTCCTCCTAGAGGCCTGCATGGGCCTGCCTGTGTTCCCTATCACCACACTCCAGGCAGAGCCTTTTCCAGCATGTCCTCAGGGAATGGGGGTGGGTGGGGGGTGTCTCGGCTTCACATTTCATCCCTTTTTCGCTCCATTCAGGAAATCATCTCTCTTTTTTTTTTTTTTTTTTTTTTTTTTTTTTTTTTGTGAGACGGAGTCTTGCTCTGTCGCCCAGGCTGGAGTGCAGTGGTGTGATCTCGGCTCACTGCAAGCTCTGCCTCCCGGGTTCACTCCATTCTCCTGCCTTAGCCTCCCGAGTAGCTGGGACTACAGGCGCCCACCACCACACCCGGCTAATTTCTTTTTGAATTTTTAGTAGAGACAGGGTTTCACCGTGTTAGCCAGGATGGTCTCGATCTCCTGACCTCGTGATCCGCCCATCTCTGCCTCCCAAAGTGCTGGGATTACAGGCATGAGCCACCACACCCGGCCAATCCTCTGTTTTGTAACATCTGTCACATTGGTCCATGGGGCAATATATCTGGCTTAGGCCTTTTATTTCTTTTTTTGTTTTGTTTTGTTTTTTGTTGTTTGAGACAGAGTTTCGTGCTTGTTGCCCAGGCTTAAGTGCAGTGGTGTGATCTCGGCTCACTGCAACCTCTGCCTCCCATGTTCAAGTGATTCTCCTGCCTCAGCCTCCTGAGTAGCTGGGATTGTAGGCACCCGCCACCATGCCTGGCCGATTTTTGTATTTTTAGTAGAGACGGGGTTTCACCATGTTGGCCAGGCTGGTCTCGAACACCTGACCTCAAGTGATCCGCCTGCCTTGGCCTCCCAAAATGCTGGGATTACAGGCTTAAGCCACCACACCAGGCCAATTTCAACAAGGGGAAGTGATATTTGGCAAAAGGAGGGAAACCTGGGCTTTAGTTAAGGGTGTGGGGCCTCTGCCAAGACTGGCAGGCCCCAAGTTCTGTGGAGGGCAAATCTACCAAGTTCCAGAAAAACTCCCAGAGCCTTCTGTCCTATTGGCCTGTAGCCTTCAGAGACAAACCCTCAGCCTCAGAGCCTTGTGGTCCTGGAGCCTCTGCTAGCCTAGGGCCCTGTGACTTTTTTTTTATTTTTTTATTTTTGAGACGGTGTCTCACTCTGTCACCCAGGCTGGAGTTCAGTGGCGCAGTCTTGGCTCACTGCAACCTCCGCCTCCCGGGTTCAAGTGATTCTCCTGCCTCAGCCTCCCGAGTAGCTGGGACTACAGGCACGTGCCACTATGCCCAGCTAATTTTTTTGTATTTTTGGTAGAGACAGTGTTTCACCCTGTTAGCCAGGATGGTCTCGATCTCCTGACCTCGTGATCCGCCTGCCTTGGCCTCCCAAAGTGCTGGGATTACAGGCGTGAGCCCCCGCGCCCGGCTGGACCTGTGGCTTTGTAAGGTACTGAGGGATCCAAGGCGTGTCCTAAGGTGGCCACACATGGACTTCAGGCTCCGCTTAAACCAAGAATCTAGAAAGAGGAAAAAATGTTTACACGCAGACGTACTTGACTTGAATTAGTGGAGAATGACTGGGAGCTGCTTGGGGAGGGAAAGGGAAGAACCCCCAAGTCTCCTGCCCACCTCTATGGCTGATACGAGGCTGCCCATACGAAGCCACTGCCTTCCACTGGGGTCAGCTGAGGGCCGTGAAAAATGCCCGGTGCTTTATTCACAATAGCCAAAACGTGGAAGCAACTCAGGTAACCATGAACAGACGAATGGGTCAGCAAAATGTGGTCTATTCATACAATGGAATATTACTCAGCCATAAAAAGGAAGGAAGTGGCCGGGCGTGGTGGCTCACACCTGTAATCCCGGCACTTTGAGAGGCCGAGGCAGGTGGATCACTTGAGGTCAGGAGTTTGAGGCCAGCCTGGCCAACATGGTGAAACCCTGTCTATACTAAAAATATAAAAATTAGCCAGGCGTAGGCCGGGCACGGTGGCTCACGCCTGTAATCCCAGCACTTTGGAAGGCCGAGGAGAGCGGATTACGAGGTCAGGAGATCAAGACTATCCTGGCTAACACGGTGAAACCCTGTCTCTACTAAAAATACAAAAAATTAGCCGGGCGTGGTGGCGGGCGCCTGTAGTCCCAGCTACTCCGGAGGCTGAGACAGGAGAATGGCGTGAACCTGGGAGATGGAGCTTGCAGTGAGCCGAGATAGCGCCACTGCACTCCAGCCTGGGCGAAAGAGCAAGACTCCGTCTCAAAAAAAAAAAAAAAAAAAAAAAATTAGCCAGGCGTAGTAGTGCATGCCCGTAATCCCAGCTACTCAGGAGGCTGAGGCAGGAGAATCACTTGAACCTGGGAGGTGGAGGTTGCAGTGAGCCGAGATTGCACCATTGCCCGCCAGTCTGGTGACAGAGTGAGACTCTGCCTCAAAAAAATAAAATAAAATAGGCTGGGCGTTGTGGCTCATGCCTGTAATCCCAGCACTTTGGGAGGCCAAGGTGGGTGGATCAGCTCAGGTCAGGAGTTCGAGACCAGCCTGACCAGTATGGTGAAACCCTGTCTCTACTAAAAATACAAAAATTAACCAGGCATGGTGGCAGGTGCCTATAATCCGAGCTACTCGGGATGCTGAAACTGGAGAATTGCTTGAACCTGAGAGGCGGAGGTTGCAGTGAGCCGAGATCGTGCCACTGCACTCCAGCCTGGGTGACAGAGTGAGACTCCATCTCAAAAATAAATAAATAAATAAAATAAAATAAAGTAAAGAAGCCAGAAGAGACCCTGTCTCTGCCAAAAAACACAAAGACTAGCCAGGTGGGCCAGGCGTAGTGGCTCACTCCTGCAATCCCAGCACTTTCCAAGGCCAAGGCAGGAAAATCTGTTGAGACCAGGAGTTCAAGACCAGCCTAGGCAACATGGCAAAATGCTGTCTCTACAAAAAAATACAAAAATTAGCCGGCTGTGGTGGCGCCTGTAGTCCCAGCTACTTGGGAGGCTGAGGTGTGAGCATCGCTTGAGCCTGGGAGGTTGAAGCTGCAGTGAGTGGTGATTGCACCACTGCACTCCAGCCTGGCAACAGAGCAAGACTCTGTCTCAAAAAAAAAAAAAAAAAGGGCTGGGCACAGTGCCTCACGCCTGTAATCCCAGCACTTTGGGAGGCCGAGGTGGGCGGATCACGACGTCAAGAGATCGAGACCATTCTGGCCAACATGGTGAAACCCCATCTCTACTAAAAGTACAAAACTTAGCTGGGCATGGTGGTGCTCACCTGTAGTCCCAGCTACTCGGGACGCTGAGGCAGGAGAATTGCTTGAACCCGGGAGGCGGAGGTTGCAGCGAGCCAAGATTGCGCCACTGCACTCCAGCCTGGCGACAGAGCAAGACTCCATCTCAAAAAAAAAAAAAAAAAAAAGAGAGAGAAAACAAGTGAGGATTGGTTTGGCCTGAAAGAAAAGAGAGTGAAAAGGCAGCTCAGTCCTGTGTGCCCAGGGGAATTGCACAGGCCACTCGCGCAGCTCTGCAACGCCCCCTCCTTGCTGGTGTGGCTGCCTGGTGGCTCTGTCCCCGCCACCCTGCCACCTCAAGACTGCTCCCTCACCTGGGTGCCGGGGCCTGGATTCCAGATGGTTGGTGTCCTGAGCAGTGCCTACTATCCCAGGGTCTCCTTGGGTGTAAAGAGGGCCCCTCAGTCCTGATTCTCTGGGGCATGGATGGAGGCCAGGGCTTCGGGCAGGTAGAAATGCAGACCATCTGGTATCTTCCCTGATGTCTGGTGGCCTCGAAGGTGCCAACTCCCCCAGGCATGAGGTGAAGGGGGATATTGTCCATCATGCCTGTTAGCCCCATCACTTCTTCATGGTGAGTGCCATGCTGGCCTGCACAGCCTCGGCCCTGCAGCTCATGAAACGTGAAGGATGGCGGAAACGTGTTCCACCTCACCTGGGTGACTGGTTGGGAATGCTAGGCGTCCCTAATTATGTCTTTGAAAAGCAAGCACGACTTGATTCCCTTTTCTATCTCCCTCACAACCTGCACTTGTCACAAGTGAACAGGAAGAACATCTCCCAGCACCTCTGTATTCCCCGGGGGCAAGCAACATGGTCAGGTCAGGGAGCACCTTCCAGGTAACTTCGGGTTTCAAGCCCACTGCGGGGGCTGTTGGCTGTCCCTGGTGTTTCTCAGCCTTAGCTCTGCCGAGACTCCTATCCAGAGGACCTGAGGCTGCCACTGGGTGCCATGTCCTTTTTTTTTTTTTTTTGAGAAAGGGTCTCACTCTGTCGCCCAGGCTGGAGTGCAGTGACGCAATCTTGGCTCACTGCAACCTCTGCCTCCTGGGTTCAAGTGATTCTCCCACTTCAGCCGCCCGCATAGCTGGGACTACAGGCACCAAGCCTGGCTAATGTGTGTATTTTTAGTAGAGATAGGGTTTTATCCTGTTGGCCAGGCTGGTCTCGAATTCCTGACCTCTAGTGATCCGCCCACCTCAGCCTCCCAAAGTGCTGGGATTATAGGCGTGAGCCTCCCCGCTCGGCTAAGAAAAGTCTTTCTTGCTGCTAGTCTGGAGCCATGGGGACTCCGGATCAGACATGATAAAGCCTGCTCATCACTCAGCTTCCTTGCGTGCGTTGGGTGGGGATGGATCAGTGTCACCCACACCAGGAGCTTGGCGCTGTGGACACTAGGGGTGCCCAGCATGAGGACTGTCAATGTTTCTTTTTCTTCAATGCCAAAGTTAACCAGTGGGCAATCCAACACAGGCAAGCTGATCCCCAACAGGCCTTTGTAAGGCCTTGGTTACCACTTACTGCCACCACGACGCTTGAGGCTACGGTGCATTAGAAAGTCCTCGCTTTCCAAAGGCACTCCCAAAGTGAGTCAGAGATGAATGTGTGGAGAGAGGACGAGAGGCGGAGGTGTAGGACACTTCATCAGTAGAGGGTTAAGGGCCGGCACCCTCTCTGTCTCTTGCTGCTCTGGGAACTTGACGGTTACTTAACCACCTCTGTTTTCCTACAAGAATACATGTAAACAGTATTTGTCACATGCCATATTTTCCCATCTCTTCACTTTGTTATCCACAGGAGGAAGGCAGAATTTGGGGAACTCAATCAAAGTTGAGGCTGAGGCCTTTACTCCATCCAGGCCCAGGACTCCCGGCTGGGCGGTGTTCCTTTCTCAGTCCCCTCAGCCTCACAGAGGTGGCAGCTCAGCCTCCATAATCTCACCTGTCCGAGTCTCTTCCTAATCCCCTTAAAAATATCTGCAATACTTACAACTTTTTCTTTCTTTTTTCTTTTTTTCTGAGACAGAATCTCGCTCTGTCACCCAGGCTGGAAGGCAGTGGTGTGATCTCAGCTCACTGCAACCTCCGCCTCTGGGGTTCAAGCAGTTCTCCTACCTCAGCCTCCCAAGTAGCTGGGACCACAGGTGCACGCCACCATGCCTGGCTAATTTTCGTATTTTTAGTAGAGAGCGGGTTTTGCCATGTTGGCCAGGCTTGTCTCGAACTCCTGATGTCAGGTTATCTGTCTGCCTTGTCCTCCCAAAGTGCTGGGATTACAGGTGTAAGCTACCATGCCTGGCCTTTTTCTCTCTCTCTTTTTTTTTTTTACTTGAGATGAAGTCTCACTCTGTCGCCCAAGCTGGAGTGCACTGGTGCAATCTCGGCTCACTGCAACCTCCACCTCCTGGGTTTAAGCGATTCTCCTGCCTCAGCCTCCCAAGTAGCTGGGAATACAGGCACGTGCCACTAATTTTTGTATTTTCAGTAGAGACAGGGTTTCACTATATTGGCCAGGCTGGTCTTGAGCTCCTGATCTCGTGATCTGCCCACCTTGGCCTCCCAAAGTGCTGGGATCTTTTTTTAAGAGACAGAGTCTTGCCCTGTTGCCCAGGCTGGAGTGCAGTGGCGCGATCGTAGCTCACTGGAGCCTCAACCTACTGGGCTAAAGTGATCCTCACACCTCAGCCTCTTCCGTAGCTGGGACTGCAGGTGTGTGGCGTCATGCCTGGCTAATTCTTTAAAAACAATTTTATAGGCCGGGCATGGTGGCTCATGCCTGTAATCCCAGCACTTTGGGAAGCCAACGCAGAAGGATCACTTGAGGTCAGGAGTTAGAGACCAGCCTGGGCAACATGGTGAAACCTTATATCTACTAAACATACAAAAATTAGCCGGGCCTGGTGGCAGGGAGGGGGCCTGTAATCCCAGCTAATCAGGAGGCTGAGGCAGGAGAATCGCTTAAACCCAGGAGGTCGGCTGGGTGTGGTGGCTCACGCCTGTAATCCTAGCACTTTGGGAGGCCGAGGTGGGTGGATCACCTGAGGTCAGGGGTTCAAGATCAGCCTGGACAACATGGTGAAACTGTCTCTACTAAAAATACAAAAAAATTAGCCGGGCGTGGTGGCGGGTGCCTGTAATCCCAGCTACTTGGGAGGCTGAGGCAGGAGAATCACTTGAACCCGGCAGGCAGAGGTTGCGGTGAGCCGAGATGGCGCCACTGCACTCCAGCCTGGGCGATAGAGTGAGCCTCCGTCTCCAAAAAAAACAACAAAAACAAAAACCTGGGAGGTGGAGGCTTCAGTGAGCCGAGACTGGAAGATTGCGCCACGCCACTGCACTCCAGCCTGGGCAACAGAGTGAAACAGTGTCTCAACATTTTGTGTATGTGTGTGTAGAGGCAGGGGTCTTGCTATGTTCCCAGGCTGGTCTCCAATTCCTGGCCTCTGGCAATCCTCCCAGCTTGGCCTTCCAAAGTGCTGGGATTACAGGCATGAGCCTCTGTGCCCGGCCCATGCAATACCTTCTTGTATCTATTTCTTTATTATTATTTTTTCAGACAGTCTTGCTCTGTCGCCCAGGCTGGAGTGCAGTGGTGCGATCTTGGCTCACTGCAACCTCTGCCTCTCGGTTTCAAGAGATTGTGTCTCAGTCTCCCGAGTAGCTGGGATTACCAGCATGTGCCACCATACCTGGCTAATTTTTGTTATTTTTTGTAGAGACAGGGTTTCACCATGTTGGCCAGGCTGGTCTCAAACTCCTGGCCTCAGGTGATCCGCCCGCAGCAGCCTCCCGAAGTGTTGGGATTATAGGCGTGAGCCGCTGCGCCTGGCCCTTTTTTTTTTCCCTTCATGCAATACTTTCTTAATTGAGGTGTTTTATGGGTGTTAGCTCCCGTTGAACGCTTCTATCTGGTGAGTTGATTTAACAGTGGTCTGACATCCAAAAGATTCCTAGTGAGTCCTCTATAAAAAGATGTGAGCCCATCAAAAGCACCGTTTTATGCACAATTTAGATCAACTGCAAAGCACTGTCATCTACTCATCAAAGCTCCTCAGAATCTACTCTGCTAGTCTGGGCATTACATTCACTTAAATTTCTTCAGTATCTTATAAGGGACCTATGTTTCCCCACCTCTGCCTGTTTATTATGAAGTGTATACAAGTAATTCAAGTGGAATTAACACATAAAATCCATACGTCCATGAGGCTGCGATGTCTTCATGGTCTGAGATGAAGTTATTCTCGTGCCTACATGCCCCTGCCCGTCTGTTACGGCGCCATGGGCGCAGCCTCTGCTTCCCGGCACACACTGTCCTGTGCTGAGAACGTCCTGGTAGCAAAATGGCCACTGATGTGCAATCATCTCCTTCATAAAAGGCGTGTTTCTTTTTTAAAAACAGCTTATTTCACCATGCAATGCTCAAAGCATGTTTTGGCTCAAATAAAATCTTTGGTTCTATTTTATAGTAATCAAAAGGACCGGGCATGTTTGCTCACGCCTGTAATCCCAGCACTTTGGGAGGCCAAGGCGGGTGGATCACTTGAGGTCGGGAGTTCAACACCAGCCTGGCCAACATGGCGAAATCCTGCCTCTACTAAAAATACAAAAATTAGCTGGGCATGGTGGCACATGCCTCTACTCCCAGCTACTCAGGAGGCTGAGATAGGAGAATCGCTTGAACCCGCAAGGCAGAGGTTGCAGTGAGCCGAGATCACGTCACTGCACTCCAGCCAGGGTGACAGAGGGAGACTCTGTCTCAAAAAGAAAAAAGGGAGACAGTTACATGTCTTCAACCTGAGATTATTATTATTTTTCTTGAGTCAGAGTCTTGCTCTGTTCCCCAGGCTGGAGTGCAGTGGCGTGATCTCGGCTCACTGCAACCTCTGCCTCCCGGGTTCAAGCAATTCTCCCGCTTCATCCTCCCGAGTAGCTGGGACCACAGGCGCATGCTGCCACGCCTGGCTAATTTTTTGTATTTTAGTAGACGGGGTTTCACCACGTTGCCCAGGCTGGTTGTCAACTCCTGAGCTCAGGCAGTCTGCCCACCTCAGCCTCCCAAAGTGCTGGGATTACAGGCGTGAGCCACCATGCCCAGCCCAACCTGAGATCTTAGACGCAGAAGCCTCTCCATGCCACTTTATCCAGGGACAGCTCATTCTATGTTTCTAACATGCTAGAATTTCAAAGATAGCATCAAACACATGCTCTGTAGAGAAAAACTCCACTGAACATCTGCAATTTTTTTTTTCTTTCTGAGATGAAGTCTCACTCTGTTGCCCAGGCTGGAGTGCAGTGGCGCGCTCTTGGCTCACTGTAACCTCCGCCTCCTGGGTTTAACCGATTTTCCTGCCTCAGCCTCCTTAGTAGCTAGGACTACAGGTGCGCACCACCATGCCCGGCTATTTCTTTTTTTTTTTTTTTTTTTTTTGAGACAGAGTCTTGCTCTGTCGCCCAGGCCAGAGTGCAGTGGTGCAATCTTGGCTCACTGCAACCTCCACCTCCCGGGTTTAAGCAATTCTCCTGCCTCAGCCTCCTGAGTAGCTGGGATTACAGGCGTGTGCCACCATGCCCAGCTAATTTTTGTATGTTTAGTGCAGACGCGGTTTCACCACGCTGGTCAGAATGGTCTCGAACTCCTGACGTCGTGATCTGCCTGCCTTGGCCTCCCAAAGTGTTGGGATTACAGGCGTGAGCCACTACACCTCGGCCAATTTTTTGTATTTTTTTAGTAGAGATGGGGTTTCACCATATTGGCCAGGCTCATCTCAAACTCCTGACCACGTGATCTGCCCGCCTCAGACTCCCAAAGTGCTGGGATTACAGGCATGAGCCACCAAGCCTGGCCAGCACCACCTACAATCGTTTTTTTTTTTTGAGACAAAGTCTCACTGTTGCCCAGGCTGTAGTGCAGTGGCACGATCTCGGCTCACTGCAACCTCCGCCTCCTGGGTTCAAGCGATTCTCTGCCTCAGCCTCCTGAGTAGCTGGGATTCTAGGTGCCTGCCACCACACCCGGCTAATTTTTTTGTATTTTAATAGAGATGGGGTTTCACCTTCTTGGCCAGGCTGGTCTCGAACTCCTGACTTCATGATCCACCCGCCTTGGCCTCCCAAAGTGCTGGGATTACAGGGGTGAGGCACCGCACCCGGCCCGCATCTGCAATCCTATAATGACGAGCTGTTGAGCTAACTCTAAGTCATTAGCCAATCTGAACCATCTTTGAATCCAAGTAGTTTTACCATCTTTTATTATAAACACCATCACATTTCAAGTTTCCTCTTTTTGATCACAAATATAGGACTTTTTCTTCTCCTCTTAAGTATACAGCATGAGACACAGCGTTGGGGCTTTCCAGGTTTCTTACAGAAATTTCCTTACGACAAACTTAGGGTTAGCATCCACAGACCATGCTCTCGGTCACGTCCTTCGACATCTGGATTGCCCAAGACGGTTGCACAGGATGCAGACTCCAAAGAGGATGAGGTTGGTACATAACGTTTTGAATTCCAGGATAACCTGAAACAGAGGCCCCTCCACTGCCCACATTAAAAGGCTGCACAACCAGGAGGGCGCCACTTTCTGAGTGTGGGCTTAGAGCTGCTGCTCTCGGGCTCTAGCCCCACTTCTTGTTTGAACACATGGCTCAAGGTTTCCCTACGGGTGGAAAAGATGAAGAGGACGCTGGAGGTTAAGAACCCAGCAGGCCGAGCAGCGGCAGCAATCTCCACCGGAGGCCCGGCCTGCACTTCCCCTCCTGGGATGGGGTGAATGGGGGCTGTTCAGGGGTGCCAGATGGTGGTCTTATTTTTACTTGAATTATTCTACATTTTATAACTCAATGTTCAAAGCTCTGTGCTAAAACTAGATCGGACCTTTCCAACTTCTTAGAAAGGTTCCTCGAATTTAGATTCCCAAACCAAGTATTCAACTATTTAAAAAATATCTGTAAGGGCCCAAACGGAAGCTATTTGGGGCATGATTTCTAAATTTACCATCACCCCCCACCTAGACCAGCCTTTGTTGGAGGACTAGGGATAAAGTGGGTTCTCTGGGTGCTGGGGGTGGTAGACTTAGGGGATGAACTTCAGCTCCCCTGCCGATGGTCCTCCTCTCAGTTTTACGGTTTTTGTGAACTTGTCTCACCCACTCAGTAAGGGAGCCGGGAACTGGACTCCAAGGGAGGCAGGACCATGTGGCTAAGGGCAAGTATCCCCCGAAGTGGGGGACCTTTCTCACTGTAACAGGGACTGGAGCTGGTGCTCCAAGGCGTCTGTCCCTCAGCATTTCCTCAAAGGCCACACGGGACATGCTGCGCAGCAGCGGCAGGATGTGGGGGGAAGTTGGAAAGCACCTCGCGAGCCTGGAGCACTCTCTGCCTCAGATTCTGGGAGTCGTGTATGGGGGGAGCCGCCTGAACACGGGAAGAAGCGCCACCTCTGGGGGTGGCAGCTACGACGGACAGGGAGGATGGAGGAGTGGGCCAAATGCAGTTTCAGACCAACTGACGACCCTAACTGTGTGAGCGACAATCACCTGTGAGCCTCGAATGTGTGGGGCCAACGCTGAGCCGCCCACCTCAGTCTCCGGGAAGAAAAGCCTCCAGGCGGCCGCTAAGCCTCGGCCACAGTTCCCAGCCACCACCCACGCCGCCACAACCACAACCGCAGCCCCAGCCTCTCAGCTATGAGCGAACAACCAGAACCATATCTTACAAAGAACAGACTCAAAAAATATATATAAATAAATAAAAACCTTAAACATTCTTACAGGGATCTTAAAGAACAGAATACATGTTAAAAACCTCAGTAATTTATATCAATTTTAAGCGGTACTTTATATACAATGGGGAAAAAAACATGCATAGTCCAAATACAATGTTGAAAACAGCATTTTCATAACAAAAAACCCCAAACACTAAGTGTTAATACCATGTACATGAATTCAAGAAGGACCACCCTTTTTGTCTGTTGCACACAGTTTATTTAACAATATGATATAAGAAATGAGTTGGTATTTTACCATTCTATACAGTGATTGAATCTTCTCGAGTTTCGTATTTATAGGAATTAGAGCGCTTGCATGATTTACACTAGAATTGCTTTTCCTCATTTCAAGTTTCACATAGAAGAAAGAAAAGAAGGCTTCTTCTCTAGTAACATTAGCATGGTCTAAGAGTGATCATCCCTATTTTTTGTCTAAAACCAGTTTTATCAGAGAAACAAAGCAACAATTTCTACATCTGCAAGACAAGAGTTTGGCTTCAGCCATTATGTATGGATAGATGTGTGTGGGTGTGTACGTGTGTGCACGCCGGAGTCAATTCCTATCATCCAGGGTAATACTGGGAGACGCCCACAGAGTTCACTATAGAAAAAAATCTTCCCGAAACATCACAAAGTTATCGGGATACATTATAAGCTTGCATTATTTCAGGAATCAGTTCTGAATATTATTTTTCTTCTTACTTTTAAACATAAATGTTTAAAGTCTTGAAAATACAAATAAAAAATATGAATATAATGAACTTGTTTTTCCCGTTAAAAAAAGGCATGAGTCACCAGCAATGACGACAAAAAGAATCCAAACAAAACCCCCCTCCCCCCAAACAAAAACAAAACGGAAAAAAAAGAACCCCCCCCCAAAAAAAAACCAAAGAGACCAGATATTTAAATCAACTGGTTTTTAACAAAAAAATATATTCTTTGTATTGTTTCTTTAAACATCAATCCACCCTTCCATGGCTCGGAAGTCGCAGTTCCATCTAGGAATAAAAAGAACCTAGATGCCTGGATTTTCAGTACAAAAGGTCCAAGAACATGAAAGGGAAAAAAGTGATGCTCTCACAATGCTACAAGCCCTCCACAAACTTCTCTAGCGTGTCCCCCGTGGTGTCCCCGACCAGGGACAGTTCGCTGGACAGCGCACTCCTGCTGGGGGTGTTCAGCTGGGGGAGCATTGCACTCTGTTCGGGGTTCCCCAAGTGTCCCTGATCTATGGAGCTGGCCATGGTGACTGCGAGTCCGGGGTGGGGGGAACCAGTCTGGGGTGAGACGTGGTGTGGCGAAGGCTGGGGCTGTATCCGTGGTGACGGGCTGGAATGTGGAGGCTGGGACTGGGGCCGTGGAGACTGGACAGGGGCTGGAGACCGCACCTGGTTACTAAGGGATGTGGCGATCTGCTGGCCAGGGAGATGCGAGGCCTGTGGCTGTCCTGAGAGCATGTGTTGCTGGGGGCTCATGGGGTTCGGCTGGCCTGGGGACCCAATCTGCTGCTTCATCTGCTGTTGCTGCAGAATCCGCTGCTGCAGGGCTTGCTGGATGTTGGGGGTGCTGTCTGCCCCCAGCCCCGGCTGCCCCATCTGGCCAAGCTGTCCCATCTGAGCCGCCATCTGGCCCATGGAGCTGCCCTGGAGGGGGAGATGCTGCTGCATGCGCTGCTGCTGCTGCATGGCCGGTGGGTAGCCTCCGGGTCCTGGAGGCTGCTGGAACTGGCCGTGCCCCGCCATGCCCCCAGCCATGCCGGCACTCCCTTGCTGCTGCTGCTGTTGCTGCTGTTGTTGCTGCTGCTGTTGCTGCTGCTGCTGCAGCAGCTGCCTCCGTAACATTTCTCGGTACTGTGGATTCATACTCGCCATGTTGGGGTTGTGTCCTGGGTTCATGATGTTCAAGGCCTGGCCCTGGGGGTTCAGGCCTCCCATCGCCTGCTGCTGTGGAGGCACACCGGGCCGCGGCACGCCAGCCTGCATGGCATTCAGGTTCTGCAGGCTGGGCTGCTGGTGCATGCCGGGCTGGGACTGGAGGCCAGGCTGGGGCTGCATGCCGGGCTGATTGGCCACGTACTTGGCTGTGCGCTGTTTGATGAAAGCTGCCATTAGCTGCGGGTTTGATTTGAGAATGTTCAGCACCTGCTGTTGCTGCTGAGGGGAGCTGGGTGACTTCAGGGTCCGCAGCAGGTCTTGCAGAGCGCTGGGTGAGATGCTCCTGGGTGGCTGCACGCTGGGCATCCGGGGCCCGGCCACAGCCGCCTGGGCCTGCATGGATATCACAGGCCTGGGCAAGCCTGGCATGGGCTGCTGCTGGGGAAGGGGCGCCTGCTGCCACTGCCCGGGAGGCATGCTGGGCATGACGGGCCCGCTCACCGGGTTGGGTCGGGGCACATTCAGGCTCACGGGGGCCATCTGGCTCCCCGGGGTCCCCATGCCTGTGCGTCCTGGGGGCATGCTGTTGTTGATGTTCACCCGGTACAGGTGCTGCTGCTGCTGTGCCTCACGCTCTATCTGTCGAGCCGCTTCCACCGCTGCAGGAGGGGGCTGGGCCGGGGGTGGGGGGGCCGGCACCTGGCTGGTAGGCTTCCCTGTGGACACCGTGGTGGGGGGCTGAGTCCGGGCCACGCTGGGGAAGCCAGCTGGTGACATGCTCACGGGTGAGGGTTGGGGCTGGGCAGGGGGCTGCGGCGTCTGGGGTGTGCTGGGCTGCTGTGTGGGGGTCCCGGGCGGTGCTGAGGTAGGAGAAGGCAGACTCTGCTGAGGCACGTTGCGGGTGTTCATGGTGGCCATCCGCCGGCGCATGAGCTGGGCCTGCTGCAGGCGGTGCTGGATCTGCTGCTGGCGGAGCTTGTGTTTGATGTTGAGGCAGAAGGGCACAGGGCATTTGTTTTCTTGGCAGTGCTTGGCGTGGTAGCAGCAGAGGGCGATGAGCTGCTTGCATACCGGACAGCCCCCGTTGGTCTTGCGTTTGCAGCCCTTGGTGTGCTGCACCACGCGCTTCATCTTCTGGCAGGATGGCAGCGAGCAGTTGGCGTTGCGGCACTGGCACGCGTGCACCAGCGACTGGATGCAGCGCTGGATGCTCAGCCGGCGTGACTCCTGGGGGCTCTTTGACTGTGGCTCGCCCTGGCTGCTGCCCTCATCGTCCAGGCCCAGCCCCCACTTCACCATCTTATGGGCATGGCTCTTCGTATTATAGCAGTTGATGCAGAGGTCGTAGTCCTGCAAGCAAGGAAAGGGGACAGGCCGGTGTCAGCATGGGACCCAGTACCACCAGGCACCCTGGCTGCTTCCCTCCACCGCTAAGTCTGGGTCTGTGCCAGGAAACCCAGGCAGGATAGGAGACCCAGAGAGGATGCGAGCACGGACAGGTGGGAGACCCGGACAGGGCAGGAGCACGGACAAGATGGGATCATGGACAGGATGGGATCGTGCACAAGATGGGATCATGGACAACATGGGATCATGGACAGGACGGGGGCGTGGACTGCCTATGTGTCGCTCCCAAGGACCTTCACTCCTGGGAACAGCCCTGAAGGCTCAAAGATAACCTGACCCATGCCCCGAGAACCCCTGGCCTGTAAGCTCATGGACAGTAGACACCAGCCCCCTTCCTTCCGACTTCCTGTGACCTGGGAGTCACATCAGCCCTTGCCACAGCCTGTCCAACTCCTGTACTCAAACTATGAAGCCGGACAGTGAAAAGCTGAGGGAGGCCAGTCCCTCCCAAAGCGCCGACAGCTGCCGTGAAGTGCCTCTGGGAAGGCCTGGACTATCCGCAGTGCACCAGTGGGCCTTCCCCAACGCGCAAGCCCAAGTTACTGAAAACTGCTCGCACCTGGCAACCTGATGGAGCCCTAGGATCAGGTACCATGACTGTGTTCACAAAAAGATATGAAAACTGCCGCATTCAGAAACTAGAAAGAGGACAAAGGGGACTGGAGAAAGGTGGAAAGCAGAAGAAGTGTCTGAAGGTGGGGAGAGAAGAAAGGCCCTCGCTCTGCTGAGGACCCGCTCTGCCCCGCTACAGACACCACACCAAGTGAGGAGGCTCCGGGTTGGCAGGTGATGGTGACTGTCCTGGGAGGGAGATGGTGGGATCTGTCACCTGCCTGCCCTGCACAGCCTGACTCGGCCCATGCAAGGGACACCCACGTCATTTCACAGGGGGGTCAAAATTCCTAGAGGGGAGTGAGGGAGCATGACTGGGGGGTCCTTCAGGAACAAGTGACCAGAGGGGCCCAAGCCACCAACAGGACAGCGGGTGTTTCCAGCCGTTTAGCAAGACTAGAACTGGGCACAGACAGGCCAGACTTCCCAGCAGAGCCTCCCTCTGGCTGTCCCCAGGGTCAGGCCTGTGGCTGTGGCTACACAGAGCAGGTTTAGGAAACACACACACAGCAGCGCCTTCTGCTTTGTGACGCTGTCCTAGTTCTGGAGGAGTCAGTGCAGCCACCATCAGGTACAGACACCAACCCTGGCACCCATGCAAAGGGACAGGATGCTTCGTCAGACCCCAGGCCGGCTGCGGGGGTGGGGGTGGGGGCAGGGCCTACCTCACACACAGTGCAGTGCCAGCGCGTCTCCACGTGGTGCTTGCACTCGTTGCAGGTGTAGACAAAGCGGTCCTGGCCCTGGGTGTGCAGCTCCACCAGCATGCAGAGCGTGGACCACTTGGAGCGGCGCAAGGAGGAGAACTCCCAGTGCTTGTCTCTGGCGAGGGTGAGGAAGGCGTCGCGCCCATCCATGAGGTCACAGCTGAGCAGGGGGTCGGGGTCGACGATGGGGGGCAGGGTGTTGATGACAGGCCCAGCGTGCAGGTGGATCACGAAGAAGACCTGCAGGAGAGGAGGGGCTTTAGTCCCACACAAGGGACATGGCACCTCCAGTGGTGAGCTCAGGGCAGGCGCAGCCACCCGGCCTGCAGAATAGGCAGGTGGCTGAGCCTGATGGCCCTGGTGCCTTGGGATGGAATGAAATTGGTGACACGCTGCATGATGTCACCCAACTGGTCCACTTGGTTTCCTGGGGGCCACTTCCCTCCCACCACAGACCTGCACACGGGCCCACGACCACCAGCTGCGAGTCTTTCCCTCCTCCCGGCCAGAGGCACGGCTGCAGCACCGCAGCCCACGCCTACCTCCTTGTGCTTCTCCATGGTGGCATACAGCTTCTGGGACAGGTCATTGGACACGTTGGGCATGCTGGGCTTCTTCTTGTTGGCGCGGCTGATGCTGCTTTTGTTCTTGTTGGTTTTCTTGTTGTTCTTCTTCTTGGCATTCTTGCTGTCGCCCTGACTGCCCTGCAACAACACGCAAGGTTGTGAGACCAGGCAAGTGCCCCTCCACACTTGGCATGGACGCCCAGCTCCCAGGCCGTGGGCATCAGGAAGCTCAGGCCAAAGTAGGTCACCACCAGGCAGACCCCATACGTGAACAGGTGGCTGTAGGTGCTGCAGCCTTCGGGACAGAGCAGGGCCTGTCCTCGGCCAGGCTGGTGTCATTATCAGCTTTATGCCACGCTGCCTCTAAACGGGAAAAGAGACCCAGAGTGCGAGTTCAGAAATTAACAAAGGAGGGCAGTGGGGGCTGTTTCCACTGTGCCACAACCAGACGCGGAAGATTCCGCGTCACAACTGTGGTCAGCAGCTGTCTGCCTTGAGGAAGGCTCTACACACCCGAGAAAGCATGAGAGCTTCCAGGAGACAGGAAAGCTGCTGACGGGAAAAGCGGCTGCCCCATCAACAGCAGGGACTCCGAGGCCCCTGCAGCGTCCACTCAAGGCCCACCGAGAGCAGGCGGGCTCCCTGCTGGGGCCATCAGTGCTGTGCCTGACTGGCTGAAGGTGGGCTTGCCCTCAGCCCATAGGCTCCTCCTCTGGAAAGAACGCAGGATTGCCACTCATTTACACTTTAACAGAGAGCTTTATTTTTTTTGAGAGATGGAGTTTTGCTCTTGTTGCCAGGCTGGAGTGCAGTGGTGTCATCTTGGGTTCAAGTGATTCTCCTGCCTCAGCCTCCTGGGTAGCTGGGATTACAGGCACCCGCCACCATGCCCGGCTACTTATCATTTTTTTTGAGACAGAGTCTCGCTCTTGTCACCCAAGCTGAAGTGCAATAACGTGATCTCGGCTCACTGCAACCTCTGCCTCCAAGGTTCAAGTGATTCTCCTGCCTGAGCCTCCCTAGTAGCTGAGATTATAGGTGCTGCCACCACACCCAGCTAATTTTTGTATTTTTAGTAGAGATGGGGTTTCACCATGTTGGTCAGGCTGGTCTTGAACTCCGGACCTCGGGTGATCCGCCCGCTGGGCCTCCCAAAGTGCTGAGATTACAGGCATGAGCCACCACGCCCAGCCAGAGAGTTTCATTTTTAACAAGATGAGAGAGACTCTTGGTGTTCAAAGAGAGGGGTCAGTCCAGAGAGAATTCAACAATCCAGCCGGGCGGGGTGGCTCACACCTGTAATCCCAGCACTTTGGAAGGCCAAGGCAGGCGGATCTCGAGGTCAGGAAATCAAGACCAACCTGGCTAACACGGTGAAACCCCGTCTCTACTAAAAACACAAAAAATTAGCCGGGCGTGGTGGCGGGTGCCTGTGGTCCCAGCTACTTGGGAGGCTGAGGCAGGAGAACGGTGTGAACCCGGGAGGCGGAGCTTGCAGTGAGCTGAGATGGTGCCACTGCACTCCAGCCTGGGCGACAGAGTGAGACTCCATCTCAAAAAAAAAAAAAAAAAAAAAAATTCCCACCCCACCGACAAGGAGCCCGAGGAGCCCAAATATCACGTGGGTCCTCCGCAGGATTCAGGGACAGAAAAGGGACATCAGGGGAAAACTGAGGAAACTGGAACGAAGTGTAGACTTAAGTTAATAATAATGCATCAACATCAACAAATGGCTCACCGTGGCAGCAAATGTGCCACACTAAGGTAAGACATTAGCAACAGGAGAAACTGGGTGCTGCAATATACTGGAACTCTCTGCTCAATTTTTGTGTCAGCCTTAAAACAAATGAAGCCTATTTTTTTTGAGATGGAGTCTTGCTCTGTCGCCAGGCTGGAGTGCAGTGGCACAATCTTGGCTCACTGCAACCTGCGCCTCCCGGGTTCAAGTGATTCTCCTGCCTCAGCCTCCCAAGTAGCTGGGACTACAGGCATGCGCCACCACACCTGGCTAATTTTTGTATTTTTAGTAGAGACGGGGTTTCACCACGTTGGCCAAGCTGGTCTCAAACTCCTTACCTCAAGTGATCCACCTGCCTTGGCCTCCCAAAGTGCTGGGATTACAGGCGTGAGCCACCACGCCCGGCCTGGAAGTCTATTTTTACAAAATTATAAAATAAGTATGTTCATGAAATTAAGAAAATATAGACAAGTAATTTGAAAAAGTTTTGTTTTTCTGGTCTTCCCGAGCAGCAGTGTTCTGTGTTCTAGAGCTTTCCCTGGGCACATTTGTCTCCGTGTTTGCGACATTCCTCACGAAGCTGGGACTGCACACAGGGAGCTGGTTCCGTTTCTCGCCCCACCTGACACTATCGCGAGCCTTTCCCCATTTCCCAGAATCGACAGCATGATGCAGAGCAGAGCTAATGGCAAAGCAGTGCTCCACCCCACGCACCAGCCCTCACTAAGGCTGACCCCCAGAGCGAGCTCCTGGGGTGTTGCTGACGAAGGCATGTCCCTGCCCATTGTTGTCCATGAACCAAACACACAAGGGACAGCAGGTCTACATGCCGACACCTCAGAATCCCGCCTCCTAACACATGCATGTCCCCGGTGCACAGGGAAGGCTGCCTCAGCAGGAGCCCCTATCAGGCCTGTCTTCTGGACAACCCCACCGCTGCCATGCCACAGGCACGTGCCCCCTCCTGGGGTGGAACTCAGCTGCGCAAAGCCTGTCTTGGACACGGTAACCTCCCGTGTCACCCTTAGGAGATGGAACTCAAACATTAACTCACCAGACACAGTGAGACCAGCTACACTCCAGCGGGAGCAAGCCCGAAAACAACAGGCCAGGAGCTCTGCTTAGGAGCCACCTAGGGCGCAAACCCACGCCACCCCCTGCCCGCGCCTCCTCTGTCCTGCAAATGACACTATGGGGGCGCCGTCCAGCAGGTGGCTGCCTCTCAACCACCTGTGCAGTGAGCACGAGTGTGTGTGGCGGAAGCGGCCCAGGCCCCATGCTCCGCCTACAGCCCATCCCGCAGCCACCTCACAGACCTGCTCTCATATGGGACAGGCACCAGAGTAGCAGTATGTCCCCAGCCGGCTCCCGGCTGCCTCACCCGTGGCAGCGGCCCACGCAAGAGCCACCTCCATTCAATGCTTTTCCTCACTGGTCACAATCGCCTGTCCCGAGTTCTGGGGCTGCAGCCTTCAACGTTCGTCATCGCTCTCCCTGCACCTACAGCTACAGCCCACACCCACGCCACCATCATCTCTTCCCCAGACAGCCGCACAAACCCGCACAACAGCGCGTCTCCTCCCACTGCCTGGCGGGTCCTCTTCCAGCACCTTCCTGTGGTGGGCGGGTCTGGCCCACACGTCACCTCCCCAAGGCTCCTTCCCCTTCAGAGCTCTGCCACGCTCAGAGCACACCATGCTTGGGTCTGGGTTCTTTTTGTTTCACATCCTACCAGGACACAGCCCCTCCCTTGGGGGCAGAGATGGGGTTTTGTTTGTTCTGAAACGGAGTCTCGCACTGTCTCCTGGGCTGGAGTGCAATGGCGCGATCTAGGCTCACGGCAACCTCCGCCTCCCGGGTTCAAGCGATTCTCCTGCCTCAGCCTCCCTCGTAGCTGGGATTACAGGTGCCCCCTACCACAACCGGCTAAATTTTTGTATTTTTAGTAGAGATGGGGTTTCACTGTGTTAGCCAGGCTGGTCTCCATTTCCTAACCTTGTGACCCGCCTGCCTCGGCCTCCCAAAGTGCGGGGTTACAGGTGTAAGCCACCGCAGCCCGGCCAGGGATGGGGTTTTGTTTGGCTCAGTCTGCACTGCCTGGCACTCAGGGGCAGCGCCAAGGAGAGAGGGCAGCAGGGCATGAGCACCATGTGCAGAGTGGCCACCAAACATGGGATAAGGCCTGGCAACCCTGTGCCTCTTCGACTCACTTTTTACATCAGCGGGTTGTGTCCTGCCACATGTCCCATTTTCTGTCTTCCTCTCTTCCCTCTCCAAGTGGACCCCCAGCTCCCCAGAGCATCCACTGTGCAGAGAGTGCAGAGCCCACACTGCTGCCCACCAATGCCCTGTGCTGCAGGTGGTGTCGATGAGCGTGTGTGAACGGAGACACCACCACAGGAAGGACCTAACAGTCGACACGCGCCTCCCAGCCTGCCACCCTGCAGCTCCAGCGGGACACGTGGGCAATGGGGCTCGGAGAAGGGTCTGTACCTCAGTGGTTTCACTGGCTGCAGTGCTCTCTTCCTTTTTCCTCTCCTCTTCTTCTTGTTCTAGTTCCTTAATGCTCTCTTCTAACACATTGGGCCAGAAATCACCTTCAAAATAGGGCAGTTCCTTGGCACTGGTGAGCCTGTCTTCAGTTGCTTGTTTGAAAATATCCTGAGTGGGCAAAGCACAACAGTGAGATGAGGGCCATGCACGCGTGCCCCCCACCATGGTGCGACAGACCCCCACGCAAGCGTGCCCCTCACCATGGTGTGGCAGAGTCCCATGTATGTGTGCCCCCCCCACCACACTGCAGCAGACCCCCACACATGTGCACCCCCCACCACAGTGCTGGAGCCCCTATGTGTGCAACAGTGATGCACAGGCCCCAATGCCCACTGATGGAAACAGCTCCAACTGTGCTGCTCTCAGACGGCCAGGGGAAAGCCTCAATCAGCTGAAGAAAATGCTTCTAAGTTGTCACTTTAGGCTTTTATTTTTCTGCTTTCTAATCCTCATAAGTGAAGGTAATTAACAAGTATGCGAATGCAAGAAAAAGGCACACAAATATCCTCCCCTCAGTTGTGACAAAAGCCACCACCTTCCTTCAGTGCCGGGTACCTTGTAGTCATGGATGATCCGCTCTGCAAACGCCTTGTCCAGCATCTTTTTGTACCACTCCTGCAGTCGTTTTGGCTTGGGTATTTTTTGATCAGGTGGGTGGCAATGGAAGATGTAATCATCTCCTTCACTTGGAGGACAGGCCCAGATGTGCCCTGTCACATACCTGCAGGACCCACGCACACACGTCAGATGAATGTGCCAGTGAAATCGGCCCTGCCTTTAAGGAGTTATAGCAGAGGAGCAAAGACTAAAGCCAGGACAGAAGTAACCAGAGAGAGAGAATGAATGCCCACAAGGCTGGGTGTGGTGGGGGCAAGGCTGGAACTTTATCCTGAGCAAATGCAAGCCTGCAAATTAGCCCTGAAACACTTCTCCCTTGGGGTGCACACACAGGGCAGGGCCGAGGCTGCAAAAGAAACCTGAGGCCTCATTAAAGAACCAGGGAATATGATGGCTCATCAAGGCAATGCCATTCCTTTCCTCCTGTGCACTGTAAACGCAGTTCGGTTGACTATTTTTCTCCAAGGGTCAATGTCAACATAAACCTCATTCATTCTGTTCAAGACACTTTGATCAAATGCCCCTAACCTTTTCAAGTTTCAGAAAGGAATGGGGCAGGTCTAGAGTACAGAAACCAAGTGCTAGAGAAGGAAGCCAGACCCAAGACAGCATACACTGCAGGGTTCCGTTTACACAAAAGATTTTTAGTACAGACAGGGTTTCACCATGTTGGTCAGGCTGGTCTTGAACTCCTGATCTCAGGTGATCCACCTGCCTTGGCCTCCCAAAGTACTAGGATTACAGACTGGGTGAGCCAATTTTTTTTGTATTTTCTTTTCTTTTCTTTCTTTTTTCTTTTTTTGAGATGGAGTCTTGCTCTGTCGCCCAGGCTGGAGTGCAGTGGCACAATCTCAGCTCACTGCAACCCCCCGCCTCCTGGGTTCGAGCAATTCTCCTGCCTCAGCCTCTTGAGTAGCTGGGATTACAGGCTCATGCTACCATGCCCGGCTAACTTTTGTATTTTTAGTAGAGACAGGGTTTCACCATGTTGGTCAGGCTGGTCTCAAACTCCTGACCTTGTGATCCGCCCACCTCGGCCTCCCAAAGTGCTGGGATTAAGGTGTGAGCCACCGCGCCCGGCCTTTTTTTTAATTTTTAGTAGAGATGGGGTTTCACCATGTTGGTCAGGCTGGTCTTGAACTCCTGACTTCAGGTGATCCACCGCAGCAGGAGGGATCTTATAGGCCAATAACAATGTTCTGAAACTGACTTGTGATAGTTGCACTAATGGGTAAAGTTACTAAAAACCACTGAATCATATATCCAAAAAAGGGGAATTCTATGATATGTAAATTTTGCCTCAATAAAGTTAAAAAAAAAAAAAAAAGGGAATGAAAAGGAAGTAAAGGTAGGGAAAGAGCTTGCTACGTGCCCAGGAGCCAGACCTGTGAGGCTCGGGGAGCACCTGGAAAGAGGAGCTTTGGAGATTCTGAATTGATCTTAGGATGTAAAAATAAAAACACATAAAACTTAAAATACCCATTATTTCACAGAATAAACATACAGTAAAAAATAAAGGGTTCTTACTAGTTCCAAATAATTTAATCCAAACTCACCCCAATTTCTTCACATACTCTAAATATCCAATAAGGATCTCATGGTAAACGGCTGTGCGGAGGCAACGTGGCCGGAAGAAATGAATACTATCCAGATAAGAAATGTACACACGCCTGTCGGAAGGAGGCACATGTTTAACTCAGGGTATCCCTCAAATTTGAAATCAAACACAAGCAACAAACAACACCCTGGAAGTTTAATTTTTAGACAGGGTCTCGCTCTGTCATTCAGGCTGCAATGCGGTGATGCGGTCACAGCTCACTGCAACCTCAACCTCATGGGCTCAAGCAATCCTCCTGCCTCAGACTCCCACATAGTTAGGATGACAAGGCATGTACCATCATGCCCAGATAATTTATTTTTTGTAGAGCTAGGGTCTCACTTTGTTGCTCAGACTTGTCTCAAACTCCTGTGCTCCAGTGATCCTCCCACCTTGGCCTCCCACAATGCTGTGATTGGCCAGTTTTTGTTTTGATGGTATTTACACTGGCCACCAAACAGGATGTGATAAACAAATAAACAAACCAAAACCCAAAAACCAACCAGTCACCAACCCTGCCGCCAACCAGTTAAGTGGAATTCAGTTTTCATCACTGAACAAAAGGAAGAATGGCACCACTCGGCACAGAGAGCCACAGTTAGGGCAAACTGAGAAAAGCCACTTTTAGTTCCTTCTTGCCCAGATTCCTGACTGCACATGAAGCCTCGTGGCAGAGCTACTTCCTCTGTTCAGGTGCCAGGCTGTCCCATCCCAACTCCCCAGGTTTACCTGCGTTAGGTAAGAGTGGGTCCCACACAGACTCGCCACAAAAAACACGCTCACTGCAGTCATCTCAACAGTTCATTTCCCGCTAGTTTAATGGAAAACAAAACTAACTACTTTGGTTAGTTAATTGTGGTTTGATTTACTTTAATCCCCCATGAAGGCTCACAGGCTCCTCTGGGACACTTAAGAGCCCTGGTCTATCCTAACACAGCTCACTTAATGACACGCCCTGGAAGGAGCTGGAAAACTACCTCGTGTTTGGAGGGGGGCAATCAGAGCCGTATTCTTGGACGTGCATTCCAAAAAAGCAGACATCCACGCCGTCAATTTCCTCAAAAGCAAACAGAGCTTTGGTTCGATATGGGAAAGATTCAGACATTTCCCCAGAATCCACAAACCTGAAACAAAAGCCAGAGCCGGACATTTACAAACGCTGTTGCTGACAAGGTGCTTCTGCACACCAGGCCTGCTCCTCTAACTCTGGCCACTGCAGACGAGCGGAGGCATGGCCACCTCCTCAGACCGTGGCCTGGAGTCCTCCCTATGGGCCAGTCAGCCCCGGAGCAGGGAGCACCTGCTTTCTGACCAGTTTCCCTCACTAGAGAACTGCACCTCTGTGAATGAAATACGGGATTCTGAGGAGGACTGGCTATACAGCAGTCCCCCTTATCCACGGGGTGTATGTTCCAAGACCAGCAGTGGATGCTGGAAACCGTGGACAGTATCAACCTCTATGCGTTTTTTCTTATACACCTGTACTGGTCACAAAATTTTAATTTATAAATTAGGCACAGCAAGAGATTAGCAAGAATAAGTAATAATAAAACAAGACAATTATAAACAGTATACTATAATATGTTATGTGGTCTCTCTCTCAAAATAGCTTACTGCACTGTATAGGGTAACTAAAACCCCAGACAGGACAACCGCAGCTGAGGGGGCTACTGCACGCATTCGCTGCTGCAAAGTCTTTGAAGGATGACCTCAAACTCAAGAGCTTTGCAGAGAGCAGGCTCTGGCAAGTGGGCGTGGGGACTGCTCGCAGAGCACTGTAGAGAGCAGGCACACTGACCGTGACTTCATCCCGGGCTTGACCTCCACCGTCTTGTCTGAGCTGGCCACCACTCGGACAAAAACCTCCCCTGCTTCAGGGTGATTCTGGCGCCGCAAAAATTTGTTCACTCGGTCTTCCAAGTGGTTTCCCAGTCTTGTGGTCTGCAGCCCTAGGAAGTCCAGAAGGAGCAGGTGAGAGGGCTTCAACAGCACTGCTGAGACAGTGACTGAGACTAGAGAATCCACCCCACTTTGCAGCACAGGCTGATATTTTAAAGGACTAATGTTCTCCAGACATGGAAGAAATCTAATCTGTCCTGTGACAGGAGTGTTGTATAAGGGAAAGGTGGACTCTGGGATCTCAGGCACTCCACTCCTGAAAACCGTTTACGTGCCCAGGTAACCTGCATCTTTTTCTAACAGTATGGGGCAGAAGAGCTATAGAGGTGGGTCCAAAATTGACAGGGGCTCTAGGGCGGAGCAGATGGATGTTTCCCTGTTGCTTCCTGCTTTCCCTGGAGGGCAGAGATGGCACACCCTCAGTGGGCTCCTCCTGCCCAGCTCTGAGGAGAAAGTCCCTACTATGGAGTCTGACGTGAACGTGGAATGTTCTAGGGCTAACAAATTAAGCTCTGGCCAGAGCCTGTCCAGTGCCTCAGGAGCTGGCAAAGTATTGGCGCCCAAGCCTGCCCTGAGCCATCGCCTCGTGCGGTGCATGGATGAAGTTTCCGAGCCTTGGCGAGGGCAGCCTTTCCTGGGCTCACCTCCCCGCCGCCACCCCTCCTCACCCAGGGCCAGCCCCGGGTGGCTACTGTCACAGGAGCTAGCCAGAGGCAGGACATTACTTCAGGACAGAGAACGCCTCATATACAGGTTAAAAAACTATAAGGGAAAGTTGCAAAAGGTTCTTAGTGATTACGTATAGACAATGAGATTTTAAAAGATGTTTTCTTCTTTGCTGGCTTTTAAGTATTTCCTACATTAGTGAGAAACACGAAAATTGGGAATTTTAGAAGATTCCTTAGTGAGCTAGAAAATTTAGACCAAACTTCTAAATTTCATTTTTCTGCAATAAACAAACCAGTGGTGCTGATTTTTGGATAAGTTGTACCTGAATAAAAATGATTTAAAAAGAAAAATGTGGCCGGGCACAATGGCTCATGCCTGTAATCCCAGCACTTTGGGAGGCCGAGGCAGGCGGATCACCTGAGGTCGGGAGTTCAAGACCAGCCTGACCAAAACGGAGAAACCCCATCTCTACTAAAAATACAAAATTAAGCTGAGCGCGGTGACTCACACCTGTAATCCCAGCTCTTTGGGAGGCTGAGGTGAGTGGATCACCTGAGGTCAGGAGTTCGAGACCAGCCTGGCCAACATGGTGAAACCCCGTCTCCACTAAGAATGCAAAATTAGGTTGGGAGCGATGGCTCATGCCTGTAATTCCAGCATTTTGGGAGGCCAAGGCAGGCGGATCATGAGGTCAGGCGATCGGGACCATCCTGGCTAACACGGTGAAAACCCATCTCTACTAAAAAACAGAAAAAATTAGGACTACAGGCATGGTGGCGGGCGCCTGTAGTCCCAGCTACTCGGGAGGCTGAGGCAGGCGAATGGCGTGAACCCGGGAGGCAGAGCTTGCAGTGAGCCGAGATCACGTGACTGCACTCCAGTGTGGGCGACAGAGCGAGACTGTCTCCAAAAACAAAACAAAACAAAAAAACAAAACAAAACAAAAAACCCCAAAAACAAACAAAAAAAACCTCTTCCAGAGTAACTTCGCTATTTGACACCTGTGATCCATACATGGCTGCATACTCCAGAGGTGGTCTCAGACAGCACAGGGGTCTAGGCGCAGGCCGTGCTCACTGTGGTGCACGCTGCGCCACCTTCCTCACGGTGCTGCCTCCTTTTCTGTTATCACTCGATTTGGCCACTGTTCCTACTTTTTCATCACTCCTTGCCATTGCTGCAGTTATGTCCTTGTATGTGCCTTTATGCATATGTGCAAATATTTTTATAGGATACATGTGTGAAAGTAGACTTGCTAAATCTAAAAATGAACACTTTAAATTGTGCCCCTCGCTTTCTGGCATTCAACTTGTATTTTCATCCATGGCGCATGACAGGGGCCTTTTGTGCCTTTTCCTTTCTCATCTCTGGGCTGTATCTTTTTAAGGAAGGCTTTTCATAACTCAACACAATAAAACTATTATCTTACTTCTATCCTGAATGCATCTGCAGTTTTGTTTACTTTTCTCGCTTTTAATCTACCTGAATTTGGTTTTGCATATGGTGTATGCGAAGGAGATGGTTTTCAATGCAAGATTAAGGAAGCATACCTTTACTCTGTGATCAGACACCACAACGCCTGTGCTGACACATGCTCACACTGAGAATAGAGCTACCTCTAGTCTCCTAGGCCCTTTTCTCCAGTAATGTTCCATTTCTAGATCTTGGGCTCATCCACCGAATGCCCACGGGGTCTTTCTGGATGCTCCGGTGGGAGGGCGGCTGGACCTGCTCTGGGGCCACTTGTGCCATTCCGCCCAGTCACCTCCTGCCCCTTTCAGGCAATGACTGTTCTACGGAGGCCTAGTTCTCTGGGTAATTCTGTTTTGGCTACTGAGCCTCTGGCCCAGGGAAGAACTTCCAATTTGCTCAAATACATCAGTGAACTCACGCAGAATGAATCCTCTGAAGCAGGGCCTCTCAAATGGAGGCAACTGTGCCCCTCCAGGGGGCATCTGGCAATGTCTGGAGACATTTCTCACAGACATAATTAACTGCTGAGGAAGGTGTTACTGGCACTGAGTGGGCAGAGGCCAGGGATGCTGCTAAAATCCTATAATGCGCAGGACAGCCCCCAAAACAGAGGATTACCTGGCCTGAAATGTCAACAGTCCCTCAGTTGAGAAACTGAGCTAAGGAAAAGTATTACAATAGTTTATCAATGAGTGATATTTCAAAAGTTTTTAACAGAGGGAGTGTAAGCTATTGCATAACTTTGGATGTTGGTTAACAACAGAGTTTGAACTTGAATTAAGACTCAGTCTCAAGTCTACAGGGTGGCTTCCTCCTCCCCTTCCCCCAGTGCATGGTCCATCCTAGCATTTCCATCTCTCTTCTACTCTGAGCTCCCCAAATGACCCTGGTTCTATTGGGGATCTCCTGAGCAACATGCTAGTCACCTGTCCTGCCAGAGAAAGGTGACAGCTGTAGGGAGCAGCCGGCAAGTCAATGTTAGAACGCTGCTGCAGTTGCCGTTCTTGTGTGGGTTTGCTGGTTAACTCAGCCAAAGGCCAGCCTGGCGCGTCAAGCTGCAGAAGGCCATCCCAAGACTTGAGAATTGACTCTATAAAGATTAAATAACCATAAACCTTTGAAAACAATGTGGTCTTAAAAAAAAAAAAGTCAGCCGGGCGAGGTGGCTAATGGCTGTAATCCCAGCACTTTGGGAGGCCGAGGCGGGCAGATCACAAGGTCAAGAGATTGAGACCATCCTGGCCAACATGGTGAAAATACAAAAATTAGCTCTACTAAAAACACAAAAATTAGCTGGGCGTGGTGGCGGGCGCCTGTAGTCCCAGCTACTCGGGAGGCTGAGGCAGGAGAATTGCTTGAACCCAGGAGGTGGAGGCTGCAGTGAGCTGAGATTGCACCACTGCACTCCAGCCTGGCGACAGAGCGAGAATGTCTCAAATTAAAAAAAAAGAAAGTCTACTCATGCAAAGTTACTTCTAGCAGTAACAGGTTGTTCCTTCTATTTCTGCACAGGCACCACCAGCTGCAGTAACATGTCCAGCCAAGTCCACATGCAGGCCAGGCTCCTACCGCTCCCGGGGTGGTGGCTGGTTCCCAGAGGCCATGGCTCATGCCCCAGTGTAGCAGAACCCAGCACCCACGGGACAGACCCACGGCAGCCCACATAGGGCCCAGGGTTAGAGAGTGCTGGCCAACATTACACCACACATGCACGCACGACGGGTGAGGGGTCTTAGGTCTAAACCACTTGAGAATAATCTGTTGATAAATTTTCTCAGAATTTACAAAGTTTACTGTACATCTAACCTTTCATCTAAAACATGCGCTCATCATAAACGCTGACTTTCATATAACAATCAGGCCAAATATTCCCTTTAAGGGTGGACTGAGATGTTTTACACTCGATGAAGATCCACAGCCCAAGGCTGCGAGTCCTGCTCTGAGCTCTGTGCTCAGCAGCCCCGTGGCTGAGATGACCATTCTGAGAAGCACAGACTTCAGGGACTCACAGCTGTGCTGCCTATTCTCAGTGAAGCCCCTGAAGAACATTCTTGCATTCTTACCCTCATGACTGGCCTGGCTCTCCTTAAGGATGAGACAAGAAAAATACAAAGTACTGGGGAAAAAACTAACGAAAATCTTTGACAACCGAACCTCAGAACCATGTGTTGAGAGGAACCAAAGAACAATGGGGACAATTTCTACAAGTTTCTAAAATGTGCAGTCCAGGAAACAGAAAGCTTCCCGAAACTTACTCTTAGCACTGAATTTGTTTTCTTTTCGAGGTCTGCCAGTTTTCTTCAAGCAGTTGTCGCACACAAAACTGCAAAATAATAGTGGTATGATGAGACTGTATATAATGATGTAAATTGTCAAACCAACAAAATGCAGCATTCAGATATTTTGTTGGCAGTTTAAATCACATTATTATAAAATTAAAGACTGAAGAGGCAGACTGCTTTGATTCCACAATTCCTAAAGCGGACAAACGCTTAGAACTTAAATTTAGAACCAACTGCCATCTCTCTTAATTGCTGAATTCTTGCTGACAACAATGAATGAGATGCAGTAGCCACTGCAACTGCCCCGCCACTGGCTCTGTGCAGAACTGCCCTCCAGGCCAGGGTAAACAACTCACCCTGAAGGCCAAATGATGTCATAGTGCAGAACGCAAATCTGATGCATCTTCCGGCCACACTCCTTGCAATCAACGAAACTAGGAGACAAAGAAGGCGCACTGTTAAAGCACACGGAACCACAAGACCAGAGTCACTTGTAGAAGTCTGTGTGTGCGTCCACACCTTGTTCTCTGGGTTACTTTGAGTAGTGCTGACATTAATGCATGTGTTGGCTGATTCAGCTATATTTTACAATGCATCCGTATGATATCTTCTATAGGAAAAAGCTTTCTTCTTTTCTTTGTACAAGCGCTTCATTCCTCTTTTCTCCCAATCTCCCTTTGCAACCAGAAAGGAAACTTTATTTTTAAAAATTGCTGCGACAAATACTTATTTCACAGGCCGGTATTTCTGACACTGCTACACATTTGCAAGAACAATGCCTTCTCTAGGTGATTTCACATGCCTAAACTGACTTAAAAAATAGAGAACAATACTTTGAGTTCTAAACATGTGCTCTTAAGTCTAAAATTGTTGAGGATACTAATGGGAAACATGGCCAGTTCAGAGCAGCCACGCTAGGCGCGAGGCACAAAAACACCAGTTCTGAGTCAGTTACAAAAGGTGGAATGTGTCAGGCCTACTGGCAAGTTGACAAGGGTTTATTCAAGTAAACACTGGTGAAGCGAGAGAATGGACCACCCATTCCCCACGAATCCTCCACACTGTTCTATGGCAGCCCACAACCACGGCCCACCAGGGCTCCGTCACCTCCAGGAACTGCCTCAACCCAGGAATCTTAAATGCCAAGATGACATTTTGAGGTCAAGACCTTGGGTTTTTGTCAGCTCCCTCCCTTGCTGCCACCACAACGCATACCTCCGAGGAGGGGCTGAAGGGACTGGTGAGTAATGTGACTCCCTGTGTGCTCCTGAGCTTTGAGCTACAGCTCCTCTACAGTGTGCCCCTGCCCTTGTCCCCTTAATCTGTCCATTGCACGTGCTATGCAAGCCTTCAGCCATGGGTCTACCCTCATCTGGCTTCTCTGCCCAGTCTGCTGGAGGGAAAGAAAAGACACACACACAGAACTGTGAAAAAAAAAAAAACACACACACACAAAAATGGCGGCACCCGTTCATGGTCCTATGGCACTCTCTGACAGCCCGGCTCTGTCTGGCTACCTCTCCCTTCCACGTGGCAGCTGCTCTGAATCTGCACTCCTTTCCTCCAGTGCTTATCCTCCACAAGCTCTGTCTTTGACAACTCAGCCACTGAGCTCATCCCCAACGCTAAGAATTTCAAAGGTTGGGGCCAAGAACTTCCTCAATTCCTGTGCCGTCTCCAAAGGTCCCCTGCTCTCAACTCTTCCCTCCCATGTCAGGGGAAAGGAGTGCCCCTCAAAACTACACTGGGCACAGGTGCAGTGGCTCACACCTGTAATCCTAGCATGTGGAGAGGCTGGGGTGGAAGGACTGCTTTACTGGGAGTTTGAGACCAGCCTGGGTAAAATATGGAGACCCCATCTCTACAAAAAATTAAAAAATTAGCTGGGCATGGTGGTGTGTGCCTGTAGTCCCAGTTACTTAGAAGGCTGAGCTGGGAGGACTGCTTGGGTCTGGGAGGTTGTGGCTGCAGTGAGCTATGACTGCACCACTGCACTCCAGCCTGGGTGACACATCAAGACCCTGTTTCAAAAACAACAAACAAAATCCAAACAAACAAAACACTGCATATTCTAGACCCCATGACATCCATTTTGAATTTCCCCCTTCCTCCCACTCCCAATTTTTTTTTTTTTTTTTTTTGAGACGGAGTTTCGCTCTGTCGCCCAGGCTGGAGTGCAGTGGCGCGATCTCGGCTCACTGCAAGCTCCGCCTCCCGGGTTCACGCCATTCTCCTGCCTCAGCCTCCCGAGTAGCTGGGACTACAGGCGCCCACTACCACGCCCGGCTAATTTTTTGTATTTTTGGTAGAGACGGGGTTTCACCGTGTTAGCCAGGATGGTCTCGATCTCCTGACCTCGTGATCCGCCCGCCTCGGCCTCCCAAAGTGCTGGGATTACAGGCGTGAGCCACCGCGCCCGGCCTATCCCACTCCCAATTATTATCGGCCAACTAGGTGTCTCCCCTTCCCTCAGTCCCCCAGCAAGCCCCACTGCCTGGCTCCAAAAGCTCTTGCTTTAATTGGGGTTTCAGTTTCTTGCCTTCTGCTTTGTGCCTCTTAACTAACTTCTCTACTACAGAACAATGTCTTCTCCTCTTCAGTTCACCTCATAGACCAAAGATGACCCTCTTACACTAGAACCAATGCTATTCTTCAAAACCTCCTCAGCACATTATAGGATAAAGTCTAAACGTCAAGAGACAGTGTAATGGCCCTTCATGAAGTTAACCTCTGCCTACCAACCACCCACTCTAGGGGCCTTGTTGTAGTTTTATTGAGCAACCTGTGTTCTTTCATGCCTTTGTTTCTAGAATGCTCTGCAGCTTCAATGTAAATGTCACCTTGTCCAGGAAACCAGGCGCAACTGTGGTGATGCCGCTCTGCCCAAGCAGGGTCCCTTCTGTCTGGGACTCACTTGTACTGTCTCCTGCTGCAGGCTGTGCCATTACCCAGCTGTCTCTCTAGACTACAACTAGCAGGAAGGAGACCCCTTCACTCATCCATGTGTTCCCTCTGCCTGGCACCTACTACTTGAATGTAATATATTTTGAAGTTGAAAAGTAGATATAAATTGGCCAGGCACGGTGGCTCACACCTGTAATCCCAGCACTTTGGGAGGCCGAGGTGGGTGGATCACGAGGTCAGGAGTTCAAGACCAGCCTGGTCAAGATGGTGAAACCTCGTGTCTACTAAAAATACAGGCTGGGTGCGGTGGCTCACACCTGTAATCCCAGCACTTTGAGAGGCCGAGGCGGGTGGATCACGAGGTCAGGAGATCGAGACCATCCTGGCTAACATGGTGAAACCCCGTCTCTACTAAAAATACAAAAAAATTAGCCAGGTGTGGTGGCACATGCCTGTAATCCCAGCTACTCGGGAGGCTGAGGCAGGAGAATTGCTTGAACCCGGGAGACGGAGGTTGCGGTGAGCTGAGATTGTGCCATTGCACTCCAGCCTGGGCAACAAGAGTGAAACTCCATCTCAAAAATAAAAATAAATACATACATACATACATACATACATAAGTTAGCTGGGCGTGGTGGCGGGCACCTGTAATCCCAGCCACTCGGGAGGCCAAGGCAGAGAATTGCTTGAACCTGGGAGGCGGAGGCTGCAGTGAGCCGAGATCGCGCCACTGCACTCCAGCCTGGGGGACAGAGCAAGACTTGTCTCAGGGGGGGAAAAAAAAGGAAAGAAAAGTAGATATAAATAATAATGAAACTATAAAGCCAAGGAGAGAAAGACACAATGTGAAAAGAAAGGTGGAAAGTCAGGAAAAACAATCCGATGGTCATGAGAGGGGTGGGCGCTCTGCCCTGGCATCTCGCCAAGACTACAGCTCTAGGATTTCACATCATCGTCCTGTCTGTGTACCATGTGCTGGTAGAGATGAAGTAACCTGCCAAAAGTCAAGCTAGGTTTCCAGAGGTGGCCTGGGTAGAAATCTGTGCTTGCCACTCTAGCCACTGGCTTCCCTGGAGAGGGTCAGGATAGGGAGAGCAGGATCTGTTTCTTGCCTTGGCTGAGTCACAGCCCACATTTCCCAAGTAGCCAACGCTCCCGGAGCCTGTGCTCACCGTGGGGACAAAAAATAGCCAGTATCGCCATGCCAATTTGGAGTGCACTCAGAACTTTACACTGGGGACCTGGGAAGAGGCTACCACACTGAAAAAAATCTGAAGTCTCTTTAGGGGCTGTTATGAAGCAAGGTTAGCAAATGCAGCACTCTCACTCATCACTGTAGAAAAGTGCTTAACAGGGCCGGGCGCGGTGGCTCACGCCTGGAATCCCAGCACTTTGGGAGGCCGAGACAGGCACATCACCTGAGGTCAGGAGATCGAGACCACCCTGGCTAACACAGTGAAACCCCGTCCCTACTAAAAATACAAAAAATTAGCCAGGCGTGGTGGTGGGCAGCTGTAGTCCCAGCTACTCGGAGGCTGAGGCAGGAGAATGGCGTGAACCTGGGAGGCGGAGCCTACAGTGAGCCGAGATCGTGCCACTGCACTCCAGCCTCGGGGACAGAGCGAGACTGTCTCAAAAAACAAAACAAAACAAAAACAACAACAAAAAAAGTGCTTAACAATGGCAAGAACATGTGCCAAGCTTTACATTATTTGAGAAAGCAGTTTCCAAGAGGTTTTCTTTCTGGTATTTCCCTTTAAACGATACTACTAGTACCACCCCACCAAATACTCCTACTACCTTTGGTCTCTAAAGATTCATGCTAAATGGCTTCTTAAAGACACCCATGACCAAATTATTAGAGAGGTTCTCATAGAACTAAAACATCCATTTAATCTTATCATTGTGAAAATCCAGTAACTAGAGGACATGTTACAGAGACATACATATTTTGTTTAAGTTTAAAAGGAATCTATATCTAAAAGATACCCTCACACCAGAAATTCCACTTACGGCGACGTATTTCCAATGTTTTTGCCCACAACCCACTCCATAAGGAGTAACTTTACCGATTTCAAACCAAAACTGAAAGTAAAAAAGAAATAGCTATATACTTACGGTTCGGGGTCTAAGGTATCATTTTTCTTCTTTTCAAACTGATCCTTTGAAATTGTCCTTGTTTTAAAATAAGAAAACATGTTTTATTAACTAAAATTTATCTGTTGAGTATAAACTATAGGGTCTCTGGAATGTTATTTTGTAACTAGTTCTTCAAACAAAAAGACATGATGGCCCCTTAAAATCTCAAGTACATGTAATAACGGAATGAACAGAAAATTTAATTTCACAGAACACTACAATGTCTTTTTCTACATATTCCACTATCATTTCTTTTCTTTCTGTTTTTTCAGAGACAAGGTCTTGCTCTGTTGCCCAGGCTGGAGTGCAGTGGCGTGATCATGGCTCACTGCAGCCTTAACCTCCTAGGCTCAAGTGATCCTCCTGGGTAGCTGGGACTATAGGCATGCACCACCATGACTGGCTAATTTTTTGATTTTTTGTGGAGATGGGGGTCTCGTTATGTTGCCAAGGCTGAACTCAAACTCACCCCGGTTCTGAGTAGCTGGGACTACAGGTATAAACCACCACGCCCTGTTAAGTTTTTTTTATTTTTTGTAGAGATGGGGTCTCACTATGTTGCTCAGGCAACAATCCAATTATTAATCACACAACTAGACCAAAGAGAATTAGGATGACAAGGGAAAAAAATCGAAAATGTAGAATTTCAGTCACTTTGGTTTGTTTGTCTTACAAGTTAGGTTTTTTCTGCATTTGAACAAAGAAAATGGTACAGCGTAAGTGCCTACACTGCTGGAAAAAGCTCCTGTGGCAAAGCCTTCCTTTCTGTTGGGGGAAGTCACACTGTGGTAGGGTGGTAGCAATCATGGAAGACTGCGGAACTCAGTCTAACGAAAAGAGGGAACGGCAGACCTGGGCAGATGCGGTGGGTGGCTGGCAGGTTTTTAGTTATTTAAGTATAGAAATGAGTTGATAACACAATTTGTGCATTTGCTTTTTCTTGCCACACAGTGGCCATTCTATCACTCGAAGGTAACTCTGCCGGATAATACACACTGGAAATACAAGTTTAACCCTGTGCAGGAATGAACTAACAAAGTCATACCCGTCCACTTTGGAGCTGGTAAACAACAGGTAAAGCACTAGTGAAGGAAGGAAACACATTTAGACTTTAGGCCAAAAAATGGGGTTGGAGAACACTGGAATCCATTAATCTGCATTAGACTTCAGTAACTGAAAGGATGGAGGTTTAAGTGGAGATAAACTAAATGTAAAGGGCAGGGCATGTACACCAAACTCATTTTTTGCTACTGCCAGTTCTGCAAATGGGGCTATCTGGTTTCTCAGGTATAACTGAAAATTTACATGGTCGGGCATGGTGGCCCCAGCACTTTGGAAGGCCAAGGCAGGAGGACTGCTTGAGGCAAGAGTTCGAGATCAGCCTGGGTAACAACAGTGAGACCCCATTTCAAAAAAAAAATTAAAATAAAGAAAATTTATAATTCCCCAAAATGGAACCACTAGGAAAAAGCAATTATTTTAGAAAAAAAGACAGACCAAGGTCAAGAGAGACCAGTGGTCTCCAGTGGTAGGCCACAGTACCACCGCCTTGAATGATAAAGGCAGAGGTGGCACTGTGGTTCAGCCAAAACACATTTTTCAGCGTAAATGTATACGTATACACATATTCAAATTAAATGTGAGCATAGTTAATATGAAACAAACCCCACAACACAAGAGACTGTAATCCCAGCACTTTGGAAGGCCCAGGCAGGTGGATTGGGCTTCAGTCTAGGAGTTTGAGACTAGCCTGGGCAACATGGCGAGACCTCGTCTCTACAAAAAATACAAAAAAATTAGCTGGGTATGGTGGCGTGCACCTGTAATCCCAGCTACTTGAGAGGCTGAGAAAGGAGGATCGCTTGAACCCAAGAGGTCAAGGCTGCAGTGAGTCGAGATAGTGCCACTGCACACCACCCAGGTGACAGAAGGAGAACCTGTCTCAAAAACAAAAAACCAAAAAACATTGCATGAAAGTCAAAATGGCACTGGTACCTTCCTTATAGTCATTGGTAAGAGGAAAAAACAATTTAAGGTCACCCTCCCTCACCCCAGAGAAAATGACAGGACGGTACTTACGTCTGGGGCTGTGAAGGGTCGTCACCCAGGGTCACATTCTCGCCCTGGATCTCTGTGAAACACTTCTCACAGAAATGATACCTGTCAGCAAGAAGGCCATACTTGGGTGAACTGGTCCATCATAACACACAGCCACCCAAGCAACGAAGCCACCAATCAGAGCAGGGCAGAGCACCACGACGAAGGGGGGGCGTTGTTGGTTGATTGATGGGTCAGTGAGGACAATGAAAGGAACAGAGGGCAGGTGGGGAAAGGCAGGATTAGAGAACAGGGAAGGGAACAAATAGCACAGACACAGAGGTAAGACGCAGACACCAAGACAACACAGAGCAGAAAGCCAAGGCAAAGCATTGATTAGCATTCGGTCTCATTGCACACATCACAGGCCATCATCACTAACAACGACAGGCTCGGTCCGGCTCCAAGAGGCAAATGTTTTCAAGGAGTTGTTAATACTAGAATTGCATGGAGCCCAAATTTAGGAATCTGAATTTTGTTCTTACTCAGAGAAAGTCAAATATAACTCCAGGGTTTGAGATGGAAAAATTTACTTGAACAAAACAGTCTGACAAAAGGCCTTAAAAAAGCAATTTAAACTGAAATAGCTTTATTTTTCAAAATGGAAAATTTATGCTTGACAGCAATTCAGAGATTTTATTTCCGGTATTAAGCCAGATCTTTAAATGTATGAAAATGCTGAGCACCCAGAACTGATTTTAATTTTTTCCTGGTTTCTTTTTTTCATGTTAATCATTCAGTTAATTGTGTTACAATACAAATGAAACCAAATCCATGTTCTAGACAAACATTTAACATAAATGCAGTCAGGGTCAAAGACTTTCCACCCATTTATCAATATGAATATACAGAGTAAGAAATGTGATATATTGTATAAGAAATACAATATATGTAAATCCATGAACAATCTTTGAAAATTCAATTCTAAGCTTTGATTTTACATTTTTGGTACTGGGACCAATCATTCATCAATCTGAAAGACTTAGCGAATGACTGTTCTGACTTGGGGGCAATCCAAGTTAAGTGAATTTAGAGTTAATCTTTAAAGAACAATCTGCATTTGAGAAATTATCCATCACCCCAATTTCTTGTAAGACAATATAGAGCCTGGGCTCAAGCTATCAAATACAAACAATTAAAATAAAAACTACTAAATGTTTGGAAAGGACATAAATGAGAAATCAACAGAAATGCAGGCTGATGCTGCATAAAACAAGATGAGTACACAAGAATACCGTAAGAATAAACAAGCGGGTGGAGGTGGATCACACAAGCGAGAAGAATGAGTGTCAGGTAGCGACGGCAGCATGAATGCGGTTTAGTGCTCAAAACTATGTCTACAAGATGCCAGGAAGGATTAGTATTAAAAACAGTGCGACAGGACTCGAGCGCCAGGCTGAACCACCAAGTGCAGAATGGGACGCGGCAGCTGCAGTCTCACTCACTTGCGCACTCACACGGCTACAGAAGACTGAGGCATGGGCCACCGTGTGGCCAGTTCACTACCACTAGGACAGGTCCCCCACAAGTCCCAAATCTAATCTTAATTCAATACATTGAGCATTTTGTCTGTTGTATTTCACTAACCACACACATACAGCAAATTTTAAAGCATACAACTTCAGTGCATGCACATCTCAAGATGAGCCAATTTTTTGTGTTTGGTTGATGAGGAACATGACAGATTCACTGGATTAATGAAGGTTTCTTGCTGGGACTAATTTATTTGGCACTAACTCAATTAATAAATTATGTCAGGATTTAAAACTCTGACAGGGAAGAGGCAGATTAATGTTTTCCTTTAAATATGTATTTTTTTTTTCCCCTGAATGAACTATAGCAATATTCTGGCCATTCACTATTTTGTAAATATCCTAAAATCCTGTATGGAGAAGAACTTCCGTGTGCAGGAGGGTATGGTCATCACTGGCAAGAAGGAATTAAAGTACAGAAACTATAAACCAATTCAGTGGCAACCAAAACAATACGCAAAAAAGACATTCCCTCAATCCCCAATACTTCCCTTTTATAAGTAAAACTCCGAATTGAGTGCCCCATTCATGATACAATCAAACACGCAGAACTATGGCCAACTAGAAGGGACCGTTCAAGACATTCTGAAATGGAACTCCCACCGGAATCACAGGGGAGTCTAAATGGTTTTAAAATCCTGGAGAAATCCTTTGCTTTTATTTAAGGACAGCAAGCCAAGCAACATCCAGGAAACAAGAACCATAAACCCATCTTTTCCCACCGAGGAAAGTGACACAGAGGGAGGCACTGGCGGTGGAATGGCAGCCCATGCAGTGGCTGGGAAACTGAGGCTCTTCCTGTATGACTGACTCCCACCCTGGAAAATCCCAGGATCAGAACCGGGGAGGCAAAGCATATCAACAGACTCCTTGTCTGCCTCAAAACTGCTGGAGAAATGGACAATTTAGCCTGTTCGTGTTTAAGAAGGGGAGGAAGAGGGGCCCGTGGCTTCACTTTATTACTGTTCTGAGAGAGGAAGACAGCACACAGAAAAGGGAGCAGTCACCGCCAACTAGTAAAATCAGCTAAAGCAACCCTGGCAGTCAATGAGTGATAGATGTTATTGCCAGACTGCCCCTACCTTCTTACCTAGTCCACACTTTATTCTCCCTGGAAACACATAAGGATTTAGAAATTCACTTTTCAACTTAAGCGCCTGGATGACATTTTGCCTGGTGTGAAGGAAGCAGCTTGATGAATATGGAATTGCAAAGGAGAAATACTTCACATAATCCAGTGATGATGCATTTCAGGGTTGCTAAAGTTAGTACAATGTAACTGCATAGTTTATCTGTAAGGGTAATTTAATATATGGACTAAGTTTTCAAATGCAGATTGTTTTAAGTACCATATCAGTACATATTACTGGGATATCTACAGATAATACTTATATTATCTATAGATACTAACTGGGAAAGCTAAAGAACAGTTTTTCCAACATGAGTTACTTTCAAATTTGCAAAGTATGAAAACAAGTGAAAATGTAACCATACGCTCACTTATATATTAGAGTTTCACTTGTTTAAATGATCTGTAGGATTTTTTATTGTTCTAAGTGCCCAGTTTAGGACTACAAGTGCCAAGACAATTATTCATAAGAACACTGCAGTGTTCATAAATAGTCAAAGTTGAAAATAAAAACATAAGCAGTTAAAGTATTTGTTACAGAATCAGGCCACTGCTTTCTTAGGATGATAATATGCTAACCTACTCAGATACACTGTTCTAGAGAGCATGCCTGTGATCGGCTGAGGAACGCTACGCCTACGCTTTAAAAATTATCACTAATAAAATGGAACTCCTTTATTTGCATTTCCACTCTTAAAAATACATTACTTTTGTTTAGTAAAAATGAAGTTCTATACAGAAATAAAATTAGACGTTTCAGAACTTTCATGCCATCAATGACTTTATATGCCATCAATGACTTTATATGCCATCAATGACTCTTTGATCCTACCAATTCCATTTAACTTTAATTGCTCTCAATGTAAAAGACCAAAATCTGTGCAAATCAGCAAAGGCAGGGTACCAACGGACCCAGGAACAGGCCCCACAACACTTTAGAGAAGTGGTAAACAATCTACCTTCCTTCTAGACCAAAACTGTGTTGGGCAACATAGCAGGGGTGGCATTTTTCTGGGTGTAGTTAATATTAACCTTTCTCTTAAGATATCATTAACTTTATTTTGCTTGGCACAAATGGTTTTTAAAGTGCATTCCTATTCATTATTTCATCATTGAGGACTTGACAAAATGAGGCTGCGAAGGAAGACGCTATGGTCTGTATCACAGACAAGGCTAAGCTTAATACATTAATACATCATGGGGTCTGCTGAAGGTCATGGGGCTAAAAGCATAAAAGGAGTGGCCAGAACTTCCAAAAGAGGAGCAAGTCACCATGGGAGAGATCCCATTAGGAAGGGGCTATGGTATCATTTTAAACTTGGTCATAAAATGTTTCTATTGATAAAGGGGAAGTTGAGATGGAAATCAGACTCTGAATGTTAAACTATTTTCAGCAGGACAATTGCACACGCTGCACTTCTAGCAGGGATGCAGTTTAGGGTCTGTCCTTCCCCCTTGCACCAGTGTTTCACTACACTGAACAGTATTAGGAATAAGCAGGCCAGGCTTATTCCTAATAGAAAAGGCTTTAGGAAACTTTTTTGAGACATTTTTGTGTCAAAAGGATTTTTTTTTTAAATAGGATTTTGATGGGAGTTATTACTTATCTTGAATATGGATTTTTTAAAAAAACATAAAAGAATTAAAACACATAACCATTAAACTCCAAAATTTTCAGGCCTGTGAACAAATAACAAAAAGCCTTCTGTCTTCTTTGAAGTATAGGACATAATTACTCTGACCAAACGAGAGTAAAATAATAAAAAACGCCAAACCCCACTGTTGACGCTTATTATTTGAACCTGAAGACAAAGAACAGGCACAAACCTCTATCTTGGCCACAGAGAATCCAGCTGCTGGCTCATGAAATAGAGGCAACGTCACAGTTTGAGCAAGATTCCTGACCTGTGCCTCCACGCATGGTGTGCTCACACTGCAGCGGCACATGGACACTTACACGCTGCGGTACAGATAAGCTGACTTCTCAAACAACCCCAAAACTACGCAAGCTGTATTTTGTGGGAAACCACAACAAAAAATACTATTTTCACTCTCTACCTATTTTAAGACAGGAGATCTATTCTTTAGCCATCTTCATATTCCAAAAGAATGGCAAATATTTCTTAAGCAGATCCACCACTCACAAAACCCTGAAATGGCCATCTTATAATAGGAGGCCATTAATAGGAGGCAATAGAATCACATTCTTGAACTCAATTAAAACACCAGATCTCATTTTGTATCGTGCTGCTAGTGTAAAATTTAAAAATAAAGATCATGGACCCTTTTCCTCTGCCTTAAAGGAAGTAGCACTCGTGCAAGTCTTTCCATGAGACTGATCAGGCCAAATTACCAGGCAAATATTTGCAGGTAGAATAGTAAAATCCACATTTTCTACTCTATGAACATCTTGAAAAAGGCATGCCAACCTTTATCAGAGTTACTCTCAACTTCAGACGCTTGCTTCTAGGGCTGCGTTTTAGAACGGGCATGGCTGAAGAAATAACGTACCTAATCCAAGTAGTACGGCAAGACTTGGCTCTGAGCTTACAGTTTTTACACTGTAAAAGTATGCTTTATAACTAACTAAGGCCATGGGCCTAAGTGACTAACAAGACACTGAAACCGAGCCACTTTTTCTCTCTTTTTTTTTTTTCAAATAGAGATGGGCGTCTCTCTATGTCGCCAAGGCTGATAACATAACTCCTGGGCTCAAGTGATCCTCCCACCTCAGCCTCCCAAAGTGCTGGGATTACAGGTGTGAGCCACCACACCCGGCCTGAAATTGGGCCACTTTTTATTGGAACTTCAGGAAAGAAATAATGTACACGGACTATAACCAGATGAACGTGCCTTGCCCTAAGACATAATGCAGGATGCTGCTTGACGCTTACCTATTCTGATAGCTGTAGTAGGCAGCATCGCGAGGAATGGTACACAGCTGCTTCCCATAGCAGCACAAAGTCTGTGGGGAAAACTCATACTGCAAAAATAAAGGAGAAATACTTTTATATAAAAATACATTCCATTTACTGTCCTATAATGTTCTAGTCTACTATAGAGACTAGTAAATTATTTCTGTTAGTATATTAGACAGTTTTCTAACAATTTTAGTAGCTTTAAAAACATTTTGGGATAGCATGTGATAGAACTGGCTCTAAGAGACATTCACTACAGACAGGTACCAAAGGCAGAGAGGGGCAGCCAGAAACACTTCCCCATGGCCTCCCTCAGTAAGCGCCTGTACACCGAGCTCTGATCACCCATCACATCGCTTCAGGCATCAACTGTGTCACCAGACAGCAGATTGCACATATGCACTCCCAGTACACAGGCGTGGTCTCATATTAGTATAACACCCCTCTGGCTGGATTAAACAGCAAAATTCACTTTCCGGAAAAACTTAAAACTGTACCTTGCGTCCACAGCAATATCCAAGGGACTGCATGACAGGGTCAATTTCCTGCTCAAAGACCTCTGCAAGCTTACTGCAAAACTTATAGACTCGGGATGTCTTGCGATTATAGAGCCAGGCATTGTTGAACATGAGCCAGACGTCGTCCACGTACTGCCAGGGCTCTTGGTATTGCCCTGTGTCCAGCTTCCGCTTGATGGTGGAGAGGTCCATGGGATTCTTTACGATGTCAAAATAGTCCTTAAAAAAAAAAATGGTCTCAGTATAGGGAATCCCCCAATATCCAAATGCCAGTCTCATCTGGCAGCTTTGTTTTAAAATAATAGAAACAGAAAGTACCAAAATAACTTCCATTCCCAACAGTAAGAAATGGGAAATGAAAAGAAAATAACCTCCGACGCAACTGATTTTACTCACTAAAAGTGTAATTAGTATTTTCAGGTATGATCACATTATAATACTCCAAAGGCAAAGTAAAGAAAAATTGTTAAAAGATACTTCTAACAAAAAATTTTAAAAATAGATCTTTAATCCACTGAATTAAAATAGTGAACAAGTTTATCAAACAGTGTGTATTTCTAGATATTCACTCTTGATCCTAGCAAGCCAAACGAAATTACAAGACAAATATAAACACAAAGCTAGTAATGACTGCTACATAGAATCGGCTGGGTCCCCATGGCCTTTGCAAGGCTATCCAGGAATATAAAAGAGAGAAGCCCAAATATTTTTTTACAGTTCATGTTCACAAATTCTTTCAGACAAAAGTGACACAAGGCCCCAAATATAAAGTGAAGTCTCAGGGGCATGTGCTTCCCTTGCTTCAGTGCACCCCTCCTCCAAGGACCAGGGCTTCATGAACAGGTGAAATCAAACAAAATAAACACTTTCACTGATAACTGTTAACAGACAACAGTTTTTTACATTAGGAGAACAATCTTCAAGGCAGGGGGATTATTTTATCTAATTTCAAGAGATAAAACAATGGACACTCAGAAGTCACACCAGCAAAGTTATAATCTATTTTTATGAATTAACTTACTGGAATTCCGAGGAGCTGGGGATCTACAGGCTGCCGGAAAGGTAATGACTCTGGGTCCTGTCGATACAGTGCTTCTAGGGTTGGCATGAGGGCCTGGCGTAACTCCTCTGGTTTAAAGACTGCAGAGAAAACATCAAGAAAAGACACTTTGTAAAAGGTGCTCAGATCCCTCCTACCTCACATTTAAAACGGAATCCTGGCTGCTGTGACATCCCAGCCACGATGCTCCTAAGGCACTCGAGGGGCTCTCGTCCATCACCGTTAAGGATTAAAGCTTCTGAAAACGCACTAGTGTCAGAACTGCGTTCAGCTTGTGAGGCAAAATACAACACTGAGAAGTTTGCTTCTTCCATGAAAGGTTTCCAACATTAAAAACTTGGCTGAAAAAGAAAGTAAAGCTAACTCCCAAATCTGTCTCATTCATCAAACTGGGTGGCAAATAAAGCCATTTCAGGCTGGGCATGGTGGCTCACACATGTAATCCCAGCACTCTGGGAGACTGAGGCGGGCGGATCACCTGAGGTCAGGAGTTCAAGACCAGCCTGACCAACGTAGTGAAACCTCGTCTCTACTAAACACAAATTTAGCCTGGTGTGTGTCGGGGGTGCCTATAAGCCCTGCTACTCGAGAGGCTGAGAAAGGAAAATTGCTTGAACCCAGGAGATGGAGGTTGCAGTGAGCCGAGATTGCGCCACTGCACTCCAGCCTGGACAAGAGCAAAACTCTGTCTCAAAAAAAGACCATTTCATTGGAAGGGACCTTAAAAGATCCTCTGAGGAAAGTTTTTTATCCTTGGCTAAATTAAATTCAGGCCACTGGAGACAAACGGTTTTGAATCTCATAAATGTAAATAGTAATAGAGCTACAAAATAAAGCATTTTTATAAAAAGTTCCATATTGCTTACTCCCACATTTACTAATGCCAATTTCTCCAACCCCTCAGCCACCTTACTGCCTACTACACTCTCTGTTTTCACTAATACCAACATAAAATACTGGCTGCCAAATACATTCAAGATGGTACATTCATACAAACCCTCAACAAGTATGGGAACAGGTGCCAGGGAAGCTGTTCGGTGTGGGAGGCCGGCCAGTCAGCAGTCAGCGTGTCATGACCCCACCTGGCTCATGTTCACTCACACAGAGAAGAAACTGGAGGCAAAGATGTCTCAGGCATTCTGATGCCTTAGCTTATAAGTGATGTATTTTTTCTTGGTGTTAATTTTTAATTTAATTATTATTCTTGAGACAAGGTCGCACTCTGTTGCCCAGGTTGGGGGACAATGGCATCATCTCAGCTCACTGCAGCTTCAACCTCCCAGGCTCAAGCCATCCTCCTGCCTCAGCCTCAGGAGTAACTGGGACTACAGGTGTGTGCTACCATGCCTGACTCATTTTTAAATTTTTTGTGGAGATGAGGTCTCACTATGTTGTCCAAGCTCCCCCTGCCTCAGCCTTCCAAAGTGCTGAGATTACAGGCACTAAGCTATCATGCCCAGGTTTTTTTTTTTTTTTTTTTTTTGAGACAGAGTCTTGCTCTGTCACCCAGGCTGGAGTGCAGTGGTACGATCTCGGCTCACAGCAACCTCTGCCTCCTGAGTTCAAGTGATTCTCCTGCCTCAGCCTCCCGAGTAGCTGGGATTACAGGTGCCCACCACCACGCCCAGCTGATTTTTGTGATTTTTAGTAGAGATGGGGTTTCATCACGTTGGCCAGGTTGGTCTCAAACTCTTGACCTCAAATGATCTACCCGCCCTGGCCTTCCAAAGTGCTGGGATTACAGGCATGAGCCACTGTACCCAGCCATCACGCCCATCTCATTTTGTATTTTTAGAGACAGAGTCTTGCTCCAACGCCCAGGCTGGAGGGCAATGTAGTGGCGCCATCATAGCCACTGTAGCTGCAAACTCCTGGGCTCAAGTGATCTTGTGATATCACTATGTTGCCCAGGCTGGTATTGAACTCTTGGCCTCAAGTGATTCTCCTGCCTCAGCCTCTCAAAGCAATAACATTATAGGTGTGAGCCACTGGGTCTGGTCTGTTTTTTGTATCTTGAAAAGATTTGTTTTTTTTGAGACAGAGTTTCGCTCTTGTTGTCTAGGCTGGAGTGCAATGGCGTGATCTTGGCTCACTGCAATCTCCGCCTCCCGGGTTCAAGCGATTCTCCTGCCTCAGCCTTCCGAGTAGTCGGGATTACAGGCATGCACCACCACACCCAGCTAATTTTGTATTTTTAGTAGAGACTGGGTTTCTCAATGTTGGTCAGGCTGGTCTCGAACTCCTGACCTCAGGTGATGTGATCTGCTTGCCTCAGACTCCCAAAGTGCTGGGATTACAGGTGTGAGCCACCATGCCCGGCTGAAAAGATTTCTTACAACAGGTAAGTGGTAAACTGTAATTAAAAAATCAGATTAAAATATGGTAAACACTTAAAGTTCCAGTTGGGAAGCAGCAAGCATCAGGTACATGGAGCTGCCATCAATTCTGTGTGGGGTGGGGATGGTCTAACTTGACAAATTCTGGGAAGCGCCATCTGATTCCTAACTGGTGAAAGCAAGAGTTAAAAGTTGGAAGGAAAAACCCATGTGTAAACAGGCTCACTCTAGAGATGAAAACAGGCACACCAATAACATGCCTCAGGGCTCATTCCCATCAGAGCCCAGGATCCAGACTCTTGACCAACCTCCGCAGACACCGCCTCCTCTCCAGGGCACGTGGCTGCTTCAGACCTCCGACAGCGGCCTGAGGTCCGGGCAACCAGGTAAAAACCCCGACGCAGCACTCCCCACGCACAGGGTCGCCACCACTTGAAGGTGCAAAGGCCTGGTCCAGGGTGCAGACGTGCCCTTCACAGTGGGAAGCGTCGGAAACACACAGCCTTGCTTCCCACTAACTCCTTTCTTCTGTTTTATGCACAGACGAAGCAGCATTTGCTAGTCTTTGAATAACTCTTTATGAGAAAACAATTATGTAACGAATAGCCTTTTGATTTCTCTGAATGAGGGGTTGGCAAATTATGACCAAGAGGCCAAATGTGGCCAGCTGCTTGCTTTTCTGTATGGCCCAAGAGCTAACAATGGATTTCACATTGTTTAATGTTTGGCAGAAGAAAAAGAAAAGAATACTATTTCATGACATGTGAAAATCACACAAAATTCAAGTGTTAGTCTCCAAAAATACAGCTTTATTGGCACATAGCTGTGCTCATTCGTTTATATAGGATCTGTAGCTGCCTCAGTGCCACAGTGGCAGCACTGAGTGGTAACAGAGGCCTCAGGACGCACAAAGCCCACAGCGTGGATCACTGGGCCTCTGCATGGAGAAGGCCTGCAGACCCTGTCACCGCCCCAGTGGTAATCGGGAGTGACAGGGCCTGAAACAAGTGTCACTTTGGTTGATCATTTATTCATTCATTAAATAACTATTCAAATTCCGTGCTGAGGAGAGCATTTTCTTTCCTTTTTTTTTTTTTGAGATGGAGTCTCGCTCTGTCACCCAGGCTGGAGTGCAGTGGTGCAATCTCGGCCCCCAAAGTGCTGGGATTACAGGCGTGAGCCATGGTGCCTGGCCGAGGAGAGCATTTTCAGACTCCTGTCTTCACCAGCACCTTTCTGTAAGAAGATCCCATATGTGCAGAAGTGAAGTCAGGAGTGTATGTGAACTGCGCCGCTCCCCTCCTCTGGCCCGAGGACCTGCTCCAGGCGGCAGGGCTGTTGCAGCGCATCAGCATCTCCCAAAAACGCGGCTCTCAAGCCCTTGGAGGCTGCTGCCTCATATCACAGTCCCCAGCCCCTGTGACTACTGAAATTTCACCAAATGAATAATATTACAAAAAATAAAAAACTCAGTTCCTCGGTCACCCTGGTCACATTTTTCTTTTTTTGAGACGGAGTCTTGCTCTGTCGCCCAGGCTGGAGTGCAGTGGCGCGATCTCGGCTCACTGCAAGCTCCGCCTCCCAGGTTCACGCCATTCTCCTGCCTCAGCCTCCCGAGTCGCTGGGACTACAGGCGCCTGTCACCATGGCCGGCTAATTTTTTGTACTTTTAGTAGAGACAGGGTTTCACCGTATTAGCCAGGATGGACTCGATCTCCTGACCTCGTGATCCACCCGCCTCGGCCTCCCAAAGTGCTGGGATTATAGGGGTGAGCCACCACGCCCGGCCACCCTGGTCACATTTTAGGTGCTCAAGTTATAGCACTGCCCTAGGCCCTTCTATGTGCTGTAAGATGAAAATTATTTCACCAAAACTGAAACCAATTTTGTTTTTTTTTTTGAGACGAGGTCTTCTGGAGTGCAGTAGCGTAATCACAGCCCACTGCATGCAAACTTGACCTCCTAGGCTCAAGCAACCCTCCTAATTCAGCCTCATGAGTAGCATGAGGGACTAAAAGCATGCACCACCATAACCAGCTATTTTCTTATTTTTTTTCTATAGAGACAGGGTCTCACCATGTTGCCCAGGCTGGTCTTGAACTCTGGGCCTCAAGTGATCTTCCCACCTCAGCCTCCAAAAGTGCTGGAATTGCAGGTGTGAACCCCAAAGCCCAGCCTGAAACAATTTTGTTTTGAGACGAAGTTTCTCTCTTGTTGCCCAGGCTGGAGTGCAATGGCACGATCTCAGCTCACTGCAACCTCCGCTGCCTCCCGGGTTCAAGTAATTCTTCTGCCTCAGCCTCCTGAGTAGCTGGGATTACAGGCATGCGCCACCAGGCCCGACTAATTTTTGTATTTTTAGTAGAGACAGGGTTTCGCCATGTTGGCCAGGCTGGTCTGGAACTCCTGACCTCAGGTGATCCACCCACCTCAGCTTCCCAAAGTGTTGGGATTACAGGTGTGAGCCACTGCGCCCGGCCTGAAACAATTTTTATAACACTAAATTATCATTTGCCTTTTGCACTATGTTGGACATCTGCACAGACGGGAAAAAAGCAATCTTTTTTTTTTTTTTTTTTTTTTGAGAAGGAGTCTCACTCTGTTGCCCAGGCTGGAGTGCAGTGGCGTAACCTTGGCTCACTGCAACCTCCACCTCCTGGGTTCAAGTCATTCTCCTGCCTCAGCCTTCCGAGTAGCTGGGACTACAGGCGCATGCTGCCACGCCCAGCTAAAAAGCAAAAACAAAGGAAAAGAAAGCCAACATCACCAAACTCTACTGTTATCACACACACTGCTGCTGCTGTACAGTCACAAGAAAAAAAATACCAGCCATGCTCAAGAAAATTTGTTTAAAATTTTTCTTCTTTTTTTGGGTAGAGATGGGTTCTTGCTATGTTGCCCAGGCTGGCTTGAACTCCTGGCCTCAAGTATTCTTCCTGCCTTAGCCTCCCAAAGTCCTTGGATTATAGGCATGAGCCACTGCTCCCAGCCAAGAAAAAATATTCTTTATTTTTAAGACAGGGTCTCACTCTCTCATCCAGGCTAGAATGCACTGGCACAATCATGGTTCACTACAGCCTCAACCTCCTGGGCTCAAGCAATCTTCCCACCTCAGCCTCCTGAGCCATTGGGACCACAGGTGCACCACCACACCTGGCCAATTTTTAAATTGTTTTGTAGAGACAGGGTCTCACTACGTTGCCCAGGCTGGTCTTGAACTCCTGGCCGTAAGTGATCCTCTTGTGTTCGCCTCCCAAAGTGCTGGGATTACAGGTGGGAGCCACTGTGCCCACTCATTTCTCAATTAATTAATTTATTTTTGAGATAGGGCCTTGCTCTGTTGTCCAGGCTGGAGTCCAACAGTGGCATCACAGCTTGCTGCAGCCCTGGACCCCTGAGCTCAAGTGATCCTGCTGCCTCAGCCTCCTGAGTAGCCAGGACTACAGGCATGCACCACCACACTTGGCTGATTTTTAATTTTTTGTAGAGACAGGGTCTTACTATGTTGCCCAGGCTGGTCTTGAACTCCAGGCTTCAAGTGATCCTCCCACTTTGGCCTTCCAAAGTGCTGAGATTACAGATGGGAGCCACCACACCTGGCTGAAAAAATATTCTTGATGAGATAGTAAAAAGTATCCCTTGTATTAAATCTTAAGTGTTTGGCACATGTGTGTGTGTTTTTTTTGTTTTGTTTTTGTTTTTTGAGACGGCGTCTCGCTCTGTCTCCCAGGCTGGAGTGCAGTATCTCGGCTCACTACAAGCTCTGCCTCCCGGGTTCACACCATTCTCCTGCCTCAGCCTCCCGAGCAGCTGGGACTACAGGAGCCCGCCACCACGCCCGGATAATTTTTTGTATTTTGTTTAGTAGAGACGGGGTTTCACCGTATTAGCCAGGATGGTCTTGATCTGCTGACCTCGTGATCTGCCTGCCCTGGCCTCCGAAAGTGCGGGGATTACCGGCGTGAGGCACCGCGTCTGGCCTCCTGGTACATGTCTTTTATTCTGTGTGATGAAACATTCTGCGTTATCTCCTCACACAGAATAGAAGATGTGCGCTGCATATGCACAGTGGCCACATCAGGAGGCAGCACTTGTGCAAGTGTCGGAATTTACAGCTGCAGTAGCTGCTTGCCCTCGTGGAACACATTAAAACTTTCAGGAATGACTGAGAGATAAGCTATAGTTACTAAGCTCTGGTTATACGTCAGACATTTTCTCAGAAATGAACAAAGAGGGCCAGTTACTTCAAGGACAACTGACAGTATTTGTTGCCAATGCTAAAATTTGGGCTTTCATAAAAAAATCAAATGTTTTGGAAAACTTGTACATGGGCTTCACAGCTTCTCAAAATTTATTATTAGTATTATTTTTTGAGACAGGGCCTCACTCTGTTACTTAGGCTGGTGTACAGTGACATGATCATGGCTCAGTGCATCTTTGACCTCCCAGGCTCAGGTGATTCTCCCACCTCAACCTCTCGAGTAGCTGCAGCTACAGGCATGCACTACCATACCCAGCTAATTTTTTTTTAATAGAGATTAGGTTTCGCCATGTTGCCTAGGCTGGTCTCGAACTCCTGAGCTCCAGGCTAGAGTGCAGTGGTGCAATCATAGACCCTGAATTCCTGGGCTCAAGCAATCCTTCCCCCTCAGCCTCCCAAAATGCTGAGATTACGGGTGTGAGCCACCATGCACGCCCTGCTTTTCTAAGTTGGTAAGACTTGTTTGAAGAGACTGATGGTGGTATTAACAAACGCTGATTTTTTTTTTGACACTGTATAGTGAAATATGTCAACATATGGAAAATCTGCAGAACTTAAGTGTCAATTGAAAAAAAAATCATGCAAGCACAAAAGATCCATTCCAAGTACAAGATGGATCAATGGATTCTAATGTCACAGAGTATGAAAAATCCAGTGCTATAGATTCTGGTTCAATGTCGCAACTAACCTTTAAGAAACCTTCACTGGTTGAATTTTGATATAGTATCAAAGAATATCCACAATCAGCTGAAAGGGCTATGAAAATACTTGTCCCTTTACCAACTACAGGATTTTCTTCATACACTTCAACCAAAATAACCAATCACAACACAGTAAATGCAGAGGCAGATGCCCTTAATAACATCACTATTCTTACTTATTTTTGTTTTGGAAAAATTGTTTTTCATATAAATGTTTTCTATGGGTGCCATGTAACAGACTATTTTAAATGAACTAAATATTTAAAAATTTTTCTCTTTTTTTTTTTTGAGACAATAATCTCACTTTTGTCTCCCAGGCTAGAGTGCAGTGATGTGATCCAGGCTCATTGCAGCCTCAAACTCCTAGGCTCAGGCAATCCTGCCGCTTCCGCTTCTTGAGCAGCTAGAATTACAGGCGTGCACCACCACACTTAGCTAGTTTTATTTTAGTTTTGTAGAGATGGAGCCTTGCTATGTTGCTCAGGCTGGTTTTGAACTCCCAGCATCAAGCAAGCCTCCCATCTCAGCCTCCCAAAGTGCTGGGATTACAGGTCTAAGCCACTGTACTCAAATTTCTCAACTTTAGTTTCCAGTAGAGTAAGCAATGATAGATAATCCACACAAACAACAACTCTCTGGGGCCCTCAATTTCTAAGAGTATAAAGAGCCCTGAGATTCACTGTACTCCACACTCTCCAGGGTCCCTCCCAGCTGCAGAGTAACACGGTCTCAGTCTCTAACATTTCTCTGCAATCTTTCCCAAAAGTGTCATCCGCAGCCTTGGACTTTCTGAGTCCCATCTCCCATTTCTAAGGTTCACTTGACAATTTTCTGATACCCTGTTATCTCTTTACTGTGGATACATCTCAAATGGATTCCATCCAACTTCCACTGTGAGGCGGGCTTACCTCACACATCTCAGACCCCAAAGATGCCTAACCTACCCCTCCCCCATGTCTCACTACACGGGGTCCCTAGGCGCCACCCTGCCCCTCACTCTCCATGCTCAGCTTCCTCACTGCACCTGCAGAAACTTGCTGCCTCCAAGTCACCCTGTGCTGTCATAATGATCATTTTCCTTAAATTATGGCTTTTTTGGTTATTCTCCTACTCACATACATCACTGGTTCTTTATACTTTTATGAGTAAAGCCAAGCTCCTTAACCTGCTCAAGGACCCAGACACATTTCAACCCGGCCCCTGCCAGCACCATCAGAAGACAGCTCTGCAGCCTGGGTGCCCTCGGAGCAGCAGCTCATCTCTCACTCCTGCCATGAGCCCCACAGGCACAGGGCAGGGGTCCTGCTCGGCCTCAGTGTTTCTGCAGGAGAAATTCTGGGGAATGGCAGGCAAGAAAGGTAAAAGGGCAGATAGAATTATGTTTCTACTTTAGCTTTTAATCCTCCACATGGAATCCTAACACCGTGGAAAAGCAGCATGCTTTAATAAGGTAATGAATAAATGGCCTACTTTTTTTGCGCGGCTGCGAAGGAGATGTTGACTGAGAGGCTGTGCCGTTACTGCTACTCTCTTCTTCCTCTTTAACTTCTACTTTCACTTCAGGTTTCTTTTCATCCACTTCCATTGGTTCTGATTTCTGCTCTGCTGTGTCTGTTTCTTCTTTAACTTGGGAAGCTCCTTGCAAATCCTCCTCCATCATCTTGAGAAAAACATTACAGATAACATATGAATATCAAACACCTCTATGTTACCGCAACCTCACCGGAAGACTCTTACAAGCCTAAAACAGGTTTGTTAAAACCTTCCTCTAGTCAGAGTTGCATTTATGATTCCTCTTCTCTTCTGGAAAAAGAAATAAAGTACTTGGTGTTCATTAAGTCGCTTCAGCACAGAGTCAGTGCAATTATGGTCCTAAATTTAAAAGTGTTTTTTTTTTTTTTTTTTTTTTTTGAGGCGGAGTCTGACACCCAGGCTGGAGTGCAATGGCAAGATCTTGGCTCACTGCAACCTCCCCCTCCCAGGTTCTAGCAATTCTCCTGCCTCAGCCTCCCGAGTAGCTGGGATTACACGTGCGTGCCACCACACTCGGCTAATTTTTTATATTCTTGGTAGATATGGGGTTTCATCATGTTGGCCAGGCTGGTCTCGAACTCCTGACCTCAAGTGATCCACCTGCCTCGGCCTCCCAAAGTGCTGGGATTACAGGTGTGAGCCACAGCTCCCAGCCTAATTTAAAAGTTTTTAAATGTAAAAGTGCTTTAAAAATTGCACATACTCAGATTTTTCACTACAGATATTTCTAATTTGGAGTAAGAATCTCCTTGAAAGTTGGGACAGGGACCAAAAGTCCTTCTCAGAGGCAGGAGGTGTGGTATGAGACAGGAAGGAGGAGTGGGGACTGTGGCTAATTGGAGAGCCCACTACAGTTGGTGCTCACAACCAGACTGCTGTCACACAGGGATGCAGGCACAATGCTGAAAGCATCTCATTTTTCAAGAAAAGCCAGAAATCTAGAGTTTTATTTGCAATTTCCTGATTTTTAAGGTATTGTGTGGGCCAAACACATTTACAGGCTGGATCCAGCCCACGGTCTGCCAGTTTTCAGCTTCTGCCATAGGTTAATTAGTAAATGAATCCACCACCCCTTCTGTAGTCTACCTCTGCAGAACTAGAAATGAATGGAGAACATAAAATAAAAGGCTGTTGGATGATTCAAGTATTTCAAATATAAGCCAGTATTCTTCATTTCAGGCAAAATAAACCCACCCCTCATATTTAAAAATGAAAAACCAAGCTGTTTTAAATCAATTTCCTACACACCGAACCCCGAACCCACATTCAAACAGAATATTTTAACTAAAGTCAGGGATACCCATGGCAGGCTCCAAGCCTCGCCCGAGGACACCTGGGTAAAGTTGCGATACGCAGTCAATGCATTCCTAGGGAGTGGCACCCACCTCAGACCTGGGCTCCCCTTTGGATTCACCAGGATCAGGCTCAGTGTCCTCTGTATGGGTCTCCGTCTTCATTTCCAGCACAGGTACGTCAGGTCCTGGCTGCTGGGAATTGGTTTCTGCACTGGCCACCGAGGAGGGGGTAGGGACTCTGTTATCAATGCTGGCTGCTGCCTGGGAAAGCTGTGAAAAAACCGAAAGCACTGACTTCATTAAGCAAGGTAACATAAATGATCTTCAACTATGCTGCTCATGCAACCCACAATTTCCCGTTAACATTTCTCAATACTGATCCAGCAGGTGCCCTTCTGTGAAACCGAAGAACAGAGGTTAAAGTAGGAATGAGTTCTAGAGGGAGGTAACAGCAGCCAGAGGCACAACTCAGGTCTTGCCACAAAGGCAGAGGAAACAGCAGAGCTTTTCAAACTTTGACATAAATTTATTTTCTTGAAGTTTTCTAGCTAAATCATGAAATCTCATATTTTGAAATTAATTCCCTTCAATATGGTGGTTAACGTGTATGGTAAAAGGCTGAATTATGAATGTCTAAGCACATCTGAAGGGAGGGAAATCAAGTGCCTACCCAAAGACAGAGTGTTACCCAGCCTGTGTGAACGGTAGGAACACGGGTGCTGGTGGAGTAAATGAACATTACACGAAGGAACCACTAAAAGAATTCCTAATTTGCAAATTCTTACTCAATGGAATTTTTTTTTTTTTGAGACGGAGTCTCACTCTGTCACCTAGGCTGGAGTACAATGGCGCAATCTCGGCTCGATACAATTTCTGCCTCCCAGGCTCAAGCGATTCTCCCGCCTCAGCCTCCCGAGTAGCTGGGAATACAGGCACCCGCCATCATGCCCGGCTAATTTTTGTATTTTTGTAGAGACAAGGTTTCACAACTTTGGCCAGGCTGGTCTCGAACTCCTGAGCTCTGGTAATCCGCCTGCCTCAGCCTCCCAAAGTGGTGGGATTACAGGCGTGAACCACCGCGCCCAGCCTCAATGGAGTTTTAAGTAGACAAACAAAAGATGACAATGTCTCGCTCTGTTGCCCAGGCTGGAGTACAGTGGCGTGATCTTGGCTCACTGTAACCTGTACCTCCTAGGCTCAAGTGATCTTCCCACCTAAGCCTTCTGAGTGGCTGAGACTACAGGCACACACCACCATGCTTGCCTAGTTAAAAAAAATTTTTTTTTGCTAGAGACAAGGTCTCACGATGTTGCCCAGGATGGTCTTGAACTCATGGGCTCAAGTGATTCTCCCACCTTGGCCTCCCAAGGTGCTGAAATTATACGTGTGAACCACCGCGCCTGGCCTGACAGACAATTTTTATGGGAAAATTATCTTCGAGTCTTGGCCCAAAAACAGCAGAGAGAGAGAGGCTTACCGGTGTGCCAGGAGGCTGGGCGTGCACAGGCGTCGGCTGTTGCTGCGATGACTGAGGGGTAGCCACAGACGGGGGCTGAACTGGGGTTTGAGGCTGCGGGGTCACCTGGGCCTGGGCTGCTGCTTGGACTGTAGGGGTGCTCTGGGTTTGGGTAGCACTGGGCACTGAGCCAGGAGTCGGGGTGGGAGTCTGCCCAGAAGACGACACAGGAGTTGATGGCTGAGTGGGAGCTGCTGGCTGGGGAGGAGTCATCCCAGGTGGTGTCGTGTGCTGGAGAGATGGCATGCCAGCAGCCGTGGAAGCAGGAGGCGGTGTTGGGTGCAGTGGTGACTGTGTCACTGGAGGGCAAGGTAGCTGGCTGGCCTGAGGCCCCAGCATGTTGAGAGGGTTAGGAAGAGCAGCACCAGGCACCTGTCCCTACCAGAAACGGACAGAGTATGGTAATATTATTTCCCTCGTTTGAAAATGTGACGAAACATTTGAAAAATTAAATGTATGAAAAAAAAAATTTTTTTTTGAGACAGTTTCACTCTTGTCACCCAGGCTGCAATGCAATGGTGCGATCTTGGCTCACTGCAGCCTCCACCTCCCAGGTTCAAGCAATTCTCCTGTCTCAGCTTCTCGAGTAGCAGGGATTACAGGTGCCCGTCACCACGCCCAGCTAATTTTTCTGTTTTTAGTAGAGATCGGGTTTTGCCATGTTGGCCAGGCTGGTCTCAAACTCCTGACCTCAAGTGATCCTCCTGCCTCGGCCTCCCAAAGTGCTGGGATTACAGGCGTGAGCCACCGCGCCCAGCCAAATGTATGGGAATTTAATCACATTTTCTTGGGAGTGTTCTGCTTGTGAAAATTCATCGAGCTATACACTTGTAATGGGCACTCCTCAATAACGGTAAAACTACACACGTTTCTTATAGTCTGATTTATATAATTAAAACAACCATTGAAACTTATGGCTTAAACACACACATCTACAGCAGTCCCCTCATATCCACTCGGATACATTCCAAGACCCCCAGTCTTGGAACGCCTGAAACTGCGGATAGTACTGAACCCAATATTTACCAAGATTTTTGGATCTGACAACCAAGGTGGACACTCAGTGACTAAGAGGTGGGTAGTGTCTACAGTGTGGAAATGCTGGACAAATAAATGATTCACATCCCTGGGGGCACAGAGTGGGATGGTGACGGAATTCATCATGCAACTTGGAATGGCACTCAATTTAAAACCTTTTTAAAAAAAAAAAAAAAAAAAAAAAAGACAGAGTCTTGCTCTGTCACCCAGTCGGGAGTGCAATGGCATGATCTTGGCTCACTGCAACCTCCATCTCCCGGGTTCAAGCGATTCTCCTGCCTCAGCCTCCTCAGTCGCTCGGATTACAGGCGTGCAATACCATGCCTAGCTAATTAATTTAAAATTTATGAATTGTTTATTCCCAGAATTTTCCATTTAATATTTTTGGACCACAGTTGACCCCAGGTAACTGAAACCTCAGAAAGTGAAATGACAGATTGGGGGAGCTACTGTACATTGACCCAGCCTATAAGTTTCATGTTCTATAACATGTACCCAATGTTCTTTAACATTTTCTAAGCTTAGCTTAGAAAAAGGTATTTTTTTTTAAGTTGCTTCTTCCCTGGGGACTATAAAATAAATAAATAAAAATAAGAATAAAAGTTATTGACCATAAATATATACATCCATAAGTACCCTTAACAATTAAAAATTAAAAAAAAAATTCTCTCTGAAACACACACACACACACACACACATTAGTTACTGAAAGAGAACTGTTTCAGTGCAGTGGTTCTATACTGGGGATACACTTCAGAATTATTTGTGAACATTTTAAAAATGATTCTGAATCACTGTTCTAGAGCAGGGGTTGGCAATCTCCCAGGGCCAAACACACTGAGCTGCTTGTTTCTGTAAATAAAGCTTTATTGGCACACAGCCACCTCATTTATGTACCACAGCAGCTTCTGCACTACAAGAACAGAAGTAAGTGATGAAAACCAAGACTGAATGGCCTGCAAAGCTGAAAATATTTAGTATCTGGCCCTTTACACAAAGTTTGCTAATCCTTGTTCTAGAGAAATGAAATGTTATGGAAAGTTAAGAATAATCATTTAGTGAGGAAATCTAATATATAATAATGACTTATGCAGCATTATTTCACATTAAAAACTCAAAACAAGGCTGGGTGCGGTAGCTTACTCCTGTAATCCCAGCACTTTGGGAGGCCGAGGTGGGTGGATCACCTGAGGTCAGGAGATCGAGATCAGCCTGGCCAACATGGTGAAATCCCGTCTCTACTAAAAATACAAAAAAAAAAAAAAAAAAAAAAAAATTAGCTGGGTGTGGTGGTGGGCGTCTGTAACCCCAGGTACTTGGCAGGCTGAGGCAGGAGAATCGCTTGAACCCGGGAGGTGGAGGTTGCAGAGCCGAGATTGTACCACTGCACTCCAGTCTGGGCAACAAAACAAGACCCTGTCTTAAAACAGACAAACAAAAAAAAAAAAAACTTAAAACAAGAATTTTATCTTTTAGGGAGGATTTGGTGTGTTTTAAATACATGTATATTTTGTATACAGTAGCAATGATATGCACTACAACTAACAAAAGAGGAAAAAAGGAAGGAATAAATGGAAAATCGTTTTCTTCAGCTCTAGATTGAGAAATTAAAAACATTTAACAAGAAGGGAACTACTGAAATGATTCTGTTAGCTTGATTTCACCTGGCAGTGGAGACAGGTCAAAAGAAATGAAAGCCAAATCATCAAGAGTGAATTCATGGGTCCTTCTCACTCGCTTTTTAAAATCCTAATGCCTCTCAGGGTCACGTTAAACTTAGAATTTAAAATACACAAACAAAAAATAAGAAAACAAAAACCCAAAGATCAAAACACAAAAGCATACAAAACAAAAATTCTAAATCCATTCCCACTTTTGCATATAGTTAACCCAGAAAGGATAAGAGAAATTCCAAACGAGTTAAGGACTACAGGACAAAGGTGGAGAAAATAAAGAGAAGCTGATACAAAGAAATGAAATGTGCATTCTGGAATTTTAATTTCCACGAAGGAAGACAGAAAAAAAAAACCCAAAACTTAACACAAGAATTTTATTTCTTAGGGAGCCACGGTCCCAGTGGGGCACAGTACCTGTGACACGCCTGTTTGGCCTGGCGGCTGCCCCATGCCCACACTCATCGCCCCGCTGGATGACGGGAACTGGTTCTGTGGCAGAAACTGGCTCTGAGCGGGCGCCTGGGCCATCATGTTGTTGGTGTGTGCACCCATCATGTTCGGAGGCTGAGGCATTCGGGAAGGAGAAATGGCCATCTACGAGACAACAAGCACCACCAGAGCTGTAGCTCGGAAGCTGACGGCCAGAGTTTTCAAGGTGAGCCAGAATGATCCAAGGCTTCACAACCCCAGAGGATGACAAGCACAGGGCTCACATCCTGCCCTTCCTCATGGGAAGAGACCACCACTTGCTAAGAACTCCCGGGCTCCTGGGCACCTTACACACTTTCTCAGGCAGTCTCTCAAATGAGCCAGCTTCAAAATGTCCTCTGAATAGAAATCAATAGCAGGCTATAATTTAAAGTTTAAGACATGCCTATGAGTTCTCTAAAGTGTTTAGAAAGCAGCCTCGGAACAGCGAGCTCTCAGTCAACAGATGCTGACAATTCCCTGCTGGCCACATATCTGAGGCTGCCTTCTCCAGCCTTGGAACTCCCACATTCTCACAAAGCCACAAATTCCTATGAATTTGTTATTCCAATAAAATAACTAACAGTCAAATAATTCTGTGTAGTAATAATTTTTTTAAAATGAGAGATTAAAGAAATAAAGCATAACCCAAATTCAAAGGAACAAGAACCACAGGATTCTCAAGGGACATGAATTCTGCTGCTTAGATAATGTTCCATGTGAGAGGGAGGGCTATCTGCAGCACAGCGAAAGAGAACACTTACCCCTGGCACTGAGCCCATGCTGTTCATCTGGACAGAGTGGTTCATTGGGGAGGCTGCACGAGGTCCCATGGGTGCTTGTGGCAACTGGACGTTCCCCAAGGACATGGGGTTAAATGAATTCATCCCTGTAAATGTACCCACAACGGTTCATTAGGAAAAGCACCCACAGGAAAACAGAATTACAACTTGCTAAATAAACTCTAAGTAAAATAAGATGGAACACACAGGCAACAGAAAACTGAAAAGAAATCACCCAATTAATCAATGAAGATGATGAAGGAACAGACTTCTCCATATCCAGAGAAAACGGCATCAATGTGGGGGTGGTGACGGTGGCATGGTGAGGGGTACCAGGGAAGGACGAGGACATGAAGGCATAAGGTTGGGTAAGACAGGAACAATTGAGACATTAAACGAGGCTGTGGTAGAGCTGAGCCAGAGGGCACAGTACCAAAGTGTCATAGCAACAAAGAGGGTGAGGAGGTGCCCTGAAAGGACAGCACCCCCACAATCTACAGAAGAGATGTTTCCAGAGACCAGGGCAAGCTTCTGTGCACACCCATACCTAATGCCTCTGGAGCAGCTGACGCCCATCATCTGAGGATTCCCAGCTCCTTGCTGGGTTTACATTCATTGTTAGAATCTGTGCTAAGACTCCAAACGTTCTTTTAATTTTGCAAGCACCTTAAGCATTAAGAAGTGCCCAAGGGTCAGCCGTCCTCAACCTTAGCCTCCTGTAGTTTACAGGAACACCACATCACTGAAAGACACTTCACAGCCAGTAAGTGTCTCCAGACTGCGGTGTCTAGTTCCTTCCAATTTCCAATAATACTCTGTAAACTCTGAGTTCTAAAGAAGCACCAGTTCAAATTAGTCTTAGGACCAACACTAGAATCTGACAGAACCCTTTAGAGAATTTCTGGAAGGTGCTGCCTTAGCGCTGCTGTAGTCATGAGAAGGCTCAAAGGATGACTCACGGAGCACTGCCTTCAACGGCTACCTAGAAATGGTACCCTCAAATAACCGAGTGCCGATGCAGACCAGGAGGACTTTCCAGGGAGTCTATAATGTAAGCTTCCCCTCTCTTTGAGAATTTTTTTAAACAAAATGAAAAACAATTACTAAGGAACAGCACTTAAAGAAATCTGTATTTACCCAGATGTGCTGGTAGGGAGGTTGCTAAGTGCATAACTAGAAAACATCTATTCCAATATTCTGCTGGTAAACAGCAGGCGCATCATACCCCACACCAGCAGCATCTTCCTATCCAGGCTGAAGTCCTGGACCAATCCCCAACACAGCATCCAGCCACTTTCCCAAGGCTCAATTTCTCTGACTCCTTGATTTCTTTCTTTTTTTTTTTTTTTTGAGATACGATTTCGCTCTTGTTGCCCAGGCTGGAGTGCAGTGGTGCGATCTCAACTCACTGCAGCCTCCGCCTCCTGGGTTCAAGCGATTCTCCTGCTTCAGCCTCCCGCGTAGCTGGGATTACAGGTGTGCACCACCATGCCCGGCTAAATTTTGTATTTTTAATAGAGACGGGGGTTTCACCATGTTGGCTAGGCTGGTCTCAAACTCCTGACCTCAAGTGATCCTCCTGCTTCGGCCTCCCAAAGTGCTGGGATTACAGGTGTGAGCCACTGTGCCCAGCCTGACTCCTTGATTTCTTTCACCCCTCAAATCTAGTCCATCAAAACAAGTCCCTGGTAAGTTTTTTTCCATAATATCAGCTTATCTACTATGTCTTTTCCAGGATGCAATACGAATACAACTTTTAAAATTATCTCTTCTACCTTCCCTCCCAAACTACTCTGCAAACCACAGCAAAGCCTCTTTCCTCAGAGTTTTCTGGATAATGTCACCACCTTGTTTCACAACCTGGAAAAATGTCCTCCTGCTTGGGTCTCAATGGTCAAGAGCTACAAGGTTTTCAAATGCTCCCTGCCCCAAAATAAAAATCACTGCTTCAACCAACCAAAAACCAGAGGCTCTCTACTTAAGAACCTTTCAAGGTTGAGACAGCTGCTGACACCCCAACCTGGCACAGGACCTGTGTGTACACTCTCTCCAGAAGTTGACATCCAGCCAGCTGAGCTTAACCCCTAGGGCCAAGAGCAGCCTGTGCCATCCCCATTTCAGCCTCTGCAAGTGCTCAGCAGTCTAGGACTGTCTTGCATGCTTCTCCTTCTCAGCATTCAGAAGCACTCCCTCCCCACATCTAGGGTGCTTCTTTCTCGGACTCTTCCTAGCAGTAACGTACCACGCCCCCTTCACCATCCATTAAAAATAAAAAGCTGGCCGGGTGCAGTGGCTCATGCCTGTAATCCCAGCACTTTGGAAGGCCAAGGTGGGCGGATCACAAGTTCACGAGATTGAGACCATCCTGGCTAACATGGTGAAACCCCATCTCTACTAAAAAAAAAAGATACAAAAAATTAGCTGGGCTTGGTGGCGGGCGCCTGTAGTCCCAGCTACTATGGAGGCTGAGGCAGGAGAATGGCGTGAACCCAGGAGGTGGAGCTTGCAGTGAGCCGAGATCGTGCCACTGCACTCCAGCCTGGGCAACAGAGTAAGACTCCATCTCAAAAAAATAAAATAAAATAAAATAAAGTAAAATAAAAAGCTAAGGCCGGGTGCAGTGGCTCACGCCTGTAATCCCAGCACTTTGGGAGGCTGAGGTGGACGGATCACGGAGATCAAGACCATCCTGGCTAACACGGTGAAACCCCATCTCTACTAAAAATACAAAAAATTAGCCACGCGTGGTGGTGGGCGCCTGTAGTCCCAGCTACTCAGGAGGCTTAGGCAGGAGAATGGCGTGAACCCAGGAGGCGGAGCTTGCAGTGAGCCAAGATGGAGCCACTGCACTCCAGCCTGGGCGACAGAGCGAGACTCCATCTCAAAAAAATAAAAATAAAATAAAATAAAAAATAAATAAATAAATAAATAAATAGCTAAATACTGCTTCTTATCTCTTGGAAGATCTTTCCTATAATCTCCAAACTTCATACTATAAACATATTCATACCACCTGTAGAACTGAATTCTGCTTATCAGCAAAAAGGAATGGAAAGAAGAAAGGGTTAGAAAGAAATATACAGGGGGAGAGGAAAAAACAGTGAAAGTTATGGCTGTTGAATGTAAAACTAAAATATGATTCACCACAAACAGTTCAATACCTTGAGAAACTTGCATGCGATTCACTGGCAGGGACAGGGGTCCATCTATGGTGGCAAAACAAAAACAAAAACAAAACCACCCTAGTTATTTAATATAATCCTTGATTCAGGAATAGGAAATTTCTTATTAGGACTTCAAACTTAAAAGGGAAAACAGCCAATAGGTCCAAAAGCACGTGTGTTCCAATGCCAGCGCACCCTGTAAAGGGCCTTCCCAAGAGAGAAACTCAGTGTCCCAACACAGCCTGAGGCAGGTGGTCAGGGCCACTGCCACATCAACAGCTTCTGCAGGGCATGCATCAGATATTCTAATTCTCTGTTCTTAGAAATACACCCCAAACACGAAGGAAAACCAAGGAAACAGGCTAAGGGATGGCAGTAGGAAATAAAATCCTTACTTGGAGGTCTCACAGGTTGTGCCTGTGGAATCACAGGGGGCTGAGCGCCCGGGGCTGGTAAGGCTGGCTGGTTCCCCAAGATGCCTTGTTTATGTAAACGCGACCTCCGTTTTTCTTCTAGTTCTTTTTGTATCTTGTAGATTTTCTCTGCTAATAAGTGATAATATTCATCCTAAAAAGCAATAATATTCAATATGAAACAGTTAAAACTGTAAAAAGCAACTGAATGATCTGTGTTGTAGGTTCTAACTAATGAACTTCCTCATTGAGTACACTGGCAAAAGTAGTATGCAAATACCTGATACACCAGAAGCCCACATTCTTGCTGAATTCCCAGTGACTTTATAGGACATATCAAATAGTAGGTACTTAATACATGTTCCATTTCATTCAAATGAACTTCTTGAATATTCGCTGATGCTAGCAATATTACAACACCACCTACTATGAAAAATATATCCCATGGATATAATGTAAATTTATATACTCCATGCACCAATGTAGCTAATCAAGAGAGTTCTGCAGGAAATTTGTGTCTTATCTGGGAAGTCTCCTTGGCCAGTGGCCTCAAGGTGAGCAATCTGTCCCAACTACATAGATTCCACTATTTCCAGATAACAAAGCAGACAAATGTAGCGCTGTCTACTACAGATGCTGCAGAGGCCAGAGCACGGTAAACAGCAACCTACCCTGCTGTTGGCAGACTCGTACATGTCCCCTTCCACTTTCTTAGCATAGGCTACCAGGTTTTCCATGCGGCGATCCTTTAGAGCTGCGGGATCAGGTGTTGGGAAGATGGCTTGGACGCTGAAAGGATAACACATCTATCAAACTACTTTTTTTTCTTTCTTTTTTTTAAAGACATGGGGTTTCGTCCAGGCGCGGTGGCTCACGCTTGTAATCCCAGCACTTTGGGAGGCTGAGGCGAGAGAATCACCTGAGGTCAGGAGTTTGAGATCCGCCTGGCCAATGTAGTGAAATCCCGTCTCTACTAAAAATAAAAAACTTAGCTGGGCATGGTGGTGGATGCCTGTAATCCCAGCTACTTGGGAGGCTGAGGCAAGAGAACTGCTTGAACCCGAGAGACAGAGGTTGCAGTGAGCTGAGATCATGCCAATGCACTCCAGCCTGGGCAACAGAGTGAGACTCCATATCAAAAAGAGAAAAAAAAAAAAAAGACACAGGGTCTTGCTCTATCGCCCAGGCTGGAGTACAGTGGCATGATCATAGCTCACTGCAACTTTGAACTCCTGGGCTCAATGATCTTCCCACCTCAGCCTCTAAAGTAAGCTGGGAAGTACAGGTGCACACCACCATGCCTGGCTAATTTTTAAATTTTCTGTAGAGATGGAGTTTTATTATGTTGCCCCAGCTGGCCTGAACTCCTGGGCTCACACAATCCTCCCACCTCAGCCTCCCAAATCACTGGAATTACACGTGGGGGCCACTGCACCTGGCCTGAAGCTACTTCCAATGCCGTCAAATAAGCACTACAAAATCAGGATCATGTATCTCTGGTGGCAATACAGTGTGGAGAGAAATGCCAAGCCTCTCTTGCCTAGCATATCAATACATGAATGAAGTTAACTCCCTGGAGACAATCCTGACCTATCAACTTATCTACACATCAAACACATCAATATTTTGCCATTAACAAGTATGTGCTGGGTCATTTCCAGAATAACACGATTTTCAAATCCCTAATTTTTAAACTACTTATTACTAAAAAAAATTTGATCAAAATAAGGAAGGGAAAAAACTCAAAGGGAATGTAAGTCTAGCTCATTTAAAATAACTAGCTCAACAAAGTTAGGCTTGGTGTGGTGGCTCAATGCCACCCAGCACTTTGGGAGGCCAAGGCAAGGGGATTACTTGAGGCCAGGAGTTTGAGACCAGCTTGGGGAACCTGGCAAGACTCCGTCTCTCTCTCTCTCAACAACAACAACAACAAAAAGGCCGGGTGCGGTGGCTCATAATCCCAGCACTTCGGGAGGCTGAGGTGGACGGATCACTTGAGGTCAGGAGTTTGAGACCAGCCTGGCCAGAGTGGTGAAACCCTGTCTCTACCAAAAACACAAAAACTAGCTGGGGGTGGTGGCACGTGCTTGTAATCCCAGCTACTCGGGAGGCTGAGGCAGGAGAATCACTTGAACCTGGGAGGCGGAGGTTGCAGTGAGCTAAGACTGTGCCACTGCACTCCAGTCTAAGCAACAGAATGAGACTCTGTCTCAAAAAAAGTTAACTGTTAACTTTCCATTATGTTAACTAACTGTAAGGTGATAATGACATGCCATCTATACTCTAAACTTTTCTAATTCTGAGGGGTCTCCACAACTAGAATCTGGAACTACAAAATAAGGTGAGGCTCTTGAGCTAACCCCAGCCCCCTCATGCAGCCTAAAGTGCAGAAGCACATTAAGGCCAGGCTGCACTGAGGGTCTTTGCCTCGGTGATAGGTGCTGCAGGTCAGTGCCCCTCGGCAGTACAGAGCCACCAATGCTCTCTTTGTCACCCCCGCTCACCGAGGACATAGAGTGTGGGAATCTCTGGCCTGCCTAGGGCTGCCAGAACTCTACCAGCAGTGAGAGTGGCTTCCTAAATAAGCACGTGACTTGTATAGGCTCCTAGGGTACTGTCATCTGGTAGCCAATGGGCAACACAGGAATAAAATCAAATATCTATGAAACTGCAAAACTGTTACGTACAGTTTATGCACTAGATGGCTCCGCAGGTCCTGAGTGACATGTTCGTGCCAGCCTTTCCTTACACCGGTGCTAGAAGGAGGAGCTGCTGTTGGTATAGTGCTGAGGGTTCCAATGTTACCAGAGTTGGAGCCATCGTTCATCAGTGGGCTAAGGAGGAAATAAAGACACTTCATCCATCTACTGAAGTGACTCAAACACACTTTGTCTAATAAGGTTCTTCTACCACCACATGCGACTTTTAAAAGTTTAAGTCAGGAGAGCCAAGTGATGTAAATAAATAAAACTTAAACTATGTTTAATCTATTATCTGCTCTACATTTATAATTAAAGAAAAAAAGGAAAACAGCATTCACCCCTCACCACCCCATTTAAACTATTTTCTCTGCCACACATTTAGAAAGAATCAGTTTTGTGTGGTTCTCAGTCCATGCTCCTGTTGGACTGTCACTCAGAACTCAAACAGGGTCTTACTTTGTGGCCCCCAGGGAAGTCGGAAGAGCTGATTCTGAAATCAAGTTTGGGGGCTGCTGATCTGTTGTTATTCCTCCTGCTGGAATGTTCATTGGATTATTTCCTTTAAAGACAGAAAAGAAATCAATAAACAGTTAAATTTTAATATATACTTCAAAGTTTTGATGACAGATAACCAACATGCCACCATATAAACAATTGGTGATTATTTAAATAAGTGATTCTGGCCAGTTATAGTAAGCACTGAGGCAGGAACTCTTGAGTCTCATATTTTCAATAATGGTAATCAACGTGCACAAATAATCAGTAGACACCCTCCCCACTCTACTTTGTAACCAAAGTAAGGTGTGTTTATGGAGGTTAGCTGGTATCTAAGTGAAAAAGTTATAAATGACCCATATGCAGCCTCTTACTTTCATTCTGCTTCATTAGTATCGCTCCTGAGTGACTCAGTTGCACTGACACACACCTCTGCGTCTCCCCCCCAATATCAGAAAATGAAATCATAGAAATTAAGCTCAGGAAAAAAATATAGAGGTCAATTTGTCTACAATCTTCCTATTAAAGGAAACGAAAGCTGAGACTAAAAAAGGTTAAGCTAGTCCCAAATTATACCATCAACAGGAGAGGAGTTAGATTAACACTTGGGTCTCAGGATTCGAACTCAGTCTCCTGGCCAGTATTAGTTAGACATTCATTAGGGCAGTTGTTTTCCAAAAAGCAACAAGTAAGATGACTTTAGCTGGGCATATTTTAAGGAGTAATTTTTAAGTGTAAAATAGTTATTCTATTAGGGAAAGAACAAAACTAGCACAACTAGTCAGCCAGTCTTGACTTCACAGACATCACTGCTTAGCTTAAGCCTAAATGTAAAGGGACTGTGTCCACTTAAAGAAAAATATTAAGGAAACCATATGCAGAAATGGCAAAATCATGGTGATGTGTGAGCAAACGATCAAAGGCTGGCAAATAATGGGCTGGGGTGACAAAAGAAATGCTGACATGTCCAGCAGCCTGAGCCAAGAGTTTCCAGGACTCCTGTCATTAACCTGCTGAAGTCCAGGCTGGTCACTTCCAACTGAGGGGTAGACCCTAACCAAGATGTGTGAGAAACTGGCAAACACAAGTTCTCCAACAAATAAATGACAACAGTCAGCACGAGGCGTCCAGTCAGCATCCTGACTTGTGAGATCTGCATTCTGAGGCACATGGCACATTCTTTATGAAAACTGTCCAGACAGAAGTGGCACAGCAAGCAACAAAAACATTGCTTCATTTGCAAATGCCGCTCTTTTTATAAGCATGTAACATTTTCCTTGCATCAGATACTTCAGCTTTTTCCTGGGAGATTTTTTATTTCAACCACTGTAGTAAAAAACACAAAACAAACTGAAAACTGCCTTGGGTTCCATCACTCCATTCCCTTTGCTGCATTTGGACAAGTAAGAACGAAGTTGAGAGTTCCTTCACCTACCCAGGGGGTTGAGAGTCCTCATCTGCTGGTGGGTTTGAGGCTGTGCTGGTTGCTGGCCAGGAACCTGAGGCTGCAGCTGCGTCTGGGGCTGGTTCATGTAGGGGAGTCCGAGAGCAGCATAGGCTCGCTGCATGGAGCTGGGGTCTATGGGATTTGGGTTACTTAAAGAAGTGGCATTCTGTTGCCCTGTGCCAACAGAACCAATTGTGTTTTGAATTCCACTAGCTGGAGACCCCAGGATGGCTATAACGACAAACAGACAGACAGACAAACAAGAGAGGTAAGTAAAAGGGAGAAGCCCACGAATGATTTAAAAACTATTGAGAAGCAAATACATTTCATCAAAATACTATAAATGAATATCATAAAGCAGGAAACAAGGCTAGGGAGAAAGGAACTGTGCTGAAGGACTCATTTATTCTGCCTAGCAGTAAGTGAGGAACAAAAAGTTAAAGAAAAGTCAAGTTTCTATCTTAGCATGCAACAGATCATAAAATCTCACAGATAACACTTGAAAAAAATTATTATGTCTTAAAACCTAGAGACTCCTCAAGAAGTCAGTTCCAGGGAGTGGCAAATGTATGACAAGGGAAACGTCTGATTCTCTGGGGACCAGCAGACACCTCTGAGATGAACAGAGGAGCCCCCTCCTGTTGACCCCAACCCTGTCCTTCACTGCTCACCTGCACAGGTACAGGGGGCTTAAGAGAAGGAGCAGAGATGATACCTGGTCGGTCAGTTTTGATTAATAAATCTATAATGTGCTCTTCCAAATCACATAATTGCAAGTCCTTGAAACTTACACAAACAATGACAGCATGGACATATGCTTCTGATGGGATTCCTATGCAGCAGAGCACCATGCTGAGCTCTCTGGCTACATGAAGCTGTTCAAGAAATACTGTACTTGATTGATTGACTGACTGAGCTGTTTGAAATTAAGGTTGGAGTGAGGCTTCGCAATTCTGCATGGGTCTTATTATCCAGGGGCTACCTCAGCACCTCTGATATTCAGGAGGTGGCTCTGCCTCACGTGGCCAAAGTCAGCTTCTGCTACCGAGGCCCACTGCTGGCTGGCAGGGAAGCTGCCCCATCCAGCTAGCTAACCCCAGGAGACTAAAGGAAAAACTGGTGTCAACATAAGGAGCTCCATCCCAAAGGGCTTCCAAGGTAATGGAGAGACAACTCCAAACTTGCATCAACTTGGACATTTCAAGGTCAATTCATCTACCCACCTACCTACCCACCTGTTACCTGTTTGCCTGCCCACTCATCTGTCGCAACAACCCAAATGCTGTTGTGTGAAAATTTCTCATATGGCAGAAGTTCTATATCATACCATTTATTCGTATTTTTGAGTTCCTTTCTAACTTCCACAAATTTTAGAGTCATGTTAAAAATAGCATCTTATAGTGTTGTTGCTATAACACACCATTTTTGATACATAAAACACGACCACAAAGCCTTTCTTTCAAATTCCAACCACTATGTGTAACAGTAATATTCTCACATTCAACCATCAGCACACCTATAATAACCCCAATACTTACCAGAGCAACTTAATTAAACTAAAATGTGTGAAAAAAAATTCCTGGTAATTATACATTCCATACTATTAACTTTTCTAATAATGATATTCAGATCAACTCATTAACACTCATCAGACACAATTACACACACCAAGCACTCATTAACATAAATGAAAAGCAACTCCCAAGGTGCACTTTATGACAAGTGTGTAGCTGAAGTAAGTCATGCACAATACCTTTAAAAGTATTCTAATACTTACTACTCCCCAAAACTTTAAACATGTGTCCACCATACTTCTGAAACCGACATCCTACATTTTTAAGAAGCACTATGGTATAGAAATCAAAGTTAACAGTGGTAGGATAGTTTATTTTTCTATAACCTTGCGACGTAAGGAAGAACAGGGCTACACTATATTTAACACACATGGTGATGGACTGTGGAGAGGAACTTAAAAGAAACAAAGTATGGAGCCTTCCATTTCCCGTAAACCCTTTATTGACTTCTTCCTACTACATTTCCCTTTTATCCACACCTCCCCAAGTGCCATCTACTTAACTAAAATGCCCCACCTTACAGTGAATGCCACTCCTAAGCCCACAGCCACTTACAGGGCAGCCAACGCCTCATACTCACATAGGCCTCCCACGCAAGCTGCTGACATGGTCACTGCATTTTGTGTTAGAGGCATTCATTTTCTAAACGTAAACATTATTATATTTTTATTTTAAAAGAAAATATACCTATGAGAAGCATTTGGAACTCATCATTTCTAAAATTCAGAAGCAAAGGAAATTAATTATGAACAAATAAAGAAGGTCTCTGCCATTTAAGCATGGCTGAAGTCCAAATGATGCTATTAGATGAAATGACACAAATACTGAAGGGTAAGGGTGCTCAGGCATTCACTGCAGGGTGACGGCTGACTGAAAGGGGAGTCACTATGTATAAGCCACCATCAACTGTACTGCAACCTCAAGGTGCTCCACGTGCTCCATGGTGGTATTCCCAATCCCTCTCTGAAATCCCACAGTGACTCCTGCACCCCTGCTTGTCTTTAGACACTGACCCTTCGTGTATTCACTCACTCACATGACAGACTCAGTGAGTACACTCTGCCAGGCTCCCAGACATGGTGTGGGCACAATCTCTGCATTCCCTGAGCCTAGGGACAACAGATTATCTAATAATCACCTAATGCACCCAAACTGCACCTTGGAACCCTGGGACAGGGAAAATCAGGCTCATGTCACGTTCCCTGTGCATCCCTGAAAGGTGGGATTAATGTCAAATTCGGTTTTGCTCTTCATCACCTGCCACATGGGCCACGTAACCTGCTGTGCAGAGTCCAGGGGACGTGCCAGCTATAGCGCAGCGGCCAGCACACCGTGGGCCCTTGCAGCGCAGCCCATGGAGTGTCTTGGAACTGAACAGAAATGCGCGGAGATTGGTCCATCTACCTGGCATCCCTAAGGATGAAGTTTCTCTATTTATCCTTTCTGTATTATTGCCACTTAACTTCTTCCAATGTCAAGGCCGTGTGCTCATTTGGCCATTTTTACATCTTTTTTCCTTGCTAGAGCATAAAGCTTTAACTTTTAGGAAGTCACAACACACCTGCAATGCACTAACACACTGGCTGGGTTCTTCTGGGCCCATCAGGCAACACTCCTGTCCTGGATATTTACCTCTTTAAAGCTCCCCAACATCCCCTAGTCTCACCACCCCTTCTGATGTTGCTGAAGAAGGAGCCTATGACCTATGAACAAAAGGCCAAGTTTTATAGCAGGCTCTTTCTCGGACTCACCTGCCACTCTTCATGCACAAACAATGTTCCACTAAGAGGCCGGGTATGGCCAAGTGTAGCTGGGTGCAGTGGCTCACGCCTGTAATCCCAGCACTTTGGGAGGCCGAGGCAGGTAGATCACTTGAGGTCAGGACTTCGAGACCAGCCTGGCTAATAACATGGTGAAACCCCATCTCTATTAAAAATACAAAAATTAGCTGAGTGTGGTGGTGCGTGCCTGTCATCTCAGCTACTTGGGAGGCTGAGGCAGGAGAACCGCTTGAACCTAGGAGGTAGAGGTTGCAGTGAGCTGAGATCGCGCCACTATACTCCAGCCTGGGCAACAGAGAGACTGTCTCAAAAAAGAAAAAGAAAAAAGGAATGTTCCACTAAGAGGTTTTCTGTACAGTCTATGTTGCTGATGCAAAGCACTCAGTTACTCAGACAACTTAAGACCCTAATCATTCTCAATAAAACTGAACTCCATCTGGAAATTCAGTGAAAACGGACACGAATCAAATCTCCAAACTTTGTGAGGGTAGGGGAGACAGACCATGAAGCAGAGCAGTAGTTGCTACAGCTGATGCTTCAGCAGCACGAGAGTGAGCCACGGGGTCACCCAACGCAGGCCAGAAACACAGTGCTTGCGGGAGGCGAAACTTGTGTGTGGGGAAGGCCAGCTGCAGGGCTTGAGTCCACCTGGTTTTGGTATACTTGGGGTGTCCTGGAACCAGTTTCCCGAGGATACCAAGACACTTAGATTTCTACTAAAAAAGCAATGCTAGAATTTATTCAGGTGGCTCATGCCTGTAATCCCAGCACTTTGGGAGGCTGAGGGTGGGGAGATCACCTGAGGTCAGGAGTTCAAGACCAGCTTGGACAACATGGTGAAACCCCATGTCTACTAAAAATACATAAAGTAGCCAGGCATGGTGGCATGTGCCTATAATCCCAGCTACTCAGGAGGCTGAGGCAGGAATCACTTGAACTAGGGAGACGGAGGTTGCGGTGAACTAAGATCGCGCCACTGCACTCTAGCCTGGGCGACAGAGTGAGACTTCGTCTCAAAAAAAAAAAAAAAAAAAGAATTTATTCAGACCTGCAGCCATCTCTACAAAGTTGCTGGTGGCACCACCGTACCTTGCGGGCATTGTGTGGGCCAGGACCTACTTCCTACCTGGCACCTTCCTATGCACAGCGTGGGGCACGACAGTGAAGAGAAGCACTGAGGGGAACCCAGGCACTGCCAGGCTGGAGACTCAGCCTCCTATCAGGCACGGCCACAAGCCCTCAAGCAAAAGGCTTTCTTCAGAAGCCAAGTGACACTGGCGCAGTGACACTGCTCCTTGCTAGCAAGGAGCAAAGCTGTTCAGATGAAACACATCACCCACGACCCTTTGGTGCTTAAGTCAGGGTCAATCAAGCCCACCATTCTCTCTACAGCCTTCAGATTCTGCTCCTTGCTGTCCCCCATCCCACTACAGTCTGTCAAAAGAGGTGAAAATCTCTGAAGGGCCCTCAAGTGAACAAAGGGCCTGCTCCACACACACTCACTGGGCACCTGATGGGCTATTCGATGAGTGGCAGTTCAAAGGAGGGAGATCTTGACTCCATATAAAAAAAGGAGGTTTTTTTTTTTTTTTGGTTTTTTGTTTTGTTTTGTTTTTTTCGAGACGTAGTCTTGCTCTGTCGCCCAGGCTGGAGTGCAGTGGTGCGATCTTGGCTCACTGCAACCTCTGCCTCCTGGGTTCATCAAGTGATTCTCCTGCCTCAGTCTCCCACCTCACGATACCGAGTAGCTGGGACTACAGGCGCATGCTGCCATGCCCAGCTAATTATTTGTATTTTAGTAGAGATGGGGTTTCACTGTGTTGCTCAGGCTGGTCTTGAACCTGAGCTCAGGCAATCCGCCTGTCTCACTCAGCCTCCCAAAGTGCAAGGATTACAGACGTTAGCCACTGCGTCCGGCCAAAAGGAGGTGTTTTAAACAATCTGAGGCACCTACAGATGGAACATGTTGCCAGGTGAAGCAGTGGGAGCTACACTCATGGAGATGCCGGGCAGCAGCTGGGGCCATGGCTGACGCAGCCGGGACAGTGCGTGCATTAGGCTGGCTCTGGGGCCAACCCTGCGCACTTGCTTCAACAGTCCCTGGGGGACTCTAGGTTGGAAAACCCCTGGTCTCTCTCTCTCAGAGAATGACTCAAACCCTCTCACCAGCACTGGCCCAGATACCTGGTCTTTCAAGGCATCCAGAGCAGTGCATCTCAGATTTTAATGTGCACACTAATCACCTGGGATTTTTATAAAAATGCAGGTTTTAATATAAGAGGTCTCAAATGGGGGCCCAATTTCTTTATTGCTTACAAGCAACCTGGGAGCACCTCTATGGCTTCCCTGAGGCCTACACTTCGAGCAGCAAGAACTTCACAAATGAGGCAACATAAGCCCCAAGAGGGGAACCTGCTCACGGGTCCCAAAGCCCAGTCCTCCATGCCACTCTGTGCACTGAATTTACTGGAGGTCAGATGCCAGGACTGATATAAGATACTTATCTTGGCAAGTCCTAATTATTCAACAAAAATTGAATATTGCTATAAGGGATGGTTAACTCGAGATCAGTGATTATAGAATCTTTAAAAAACAATTCAAGGAAAAATCAAATGAGGCCAGGCGCGGTGGCTCACGCCTGTAATCCCAGGACTTTTGGGAGGTCAAGGTGGGAAGATCACTTGAGCTCAGGAGTTCGAGACAAGCCTGAGCAACATGGTGAAACCCCATCTCTACAAAAAATACAAAAATTAGCCAGGTATGGTGGCAGATGCCTGCAGTCCCAGGTACTCAGGAAGCTGAAGTGGAATGACTGCTTGAGCCCGAGAGGTTGAGGCTGCAGTGAGACTTGGCTATGCCACTGCATGCCAGTCTGGGTGACAGAGCAAGACTCCATCTCAAAACCAACCAACCAACCAAACAAAACTCAACACAGGCCAAAAAGGTAATCAATGGTCTGGGCTTCATTTCAAAGAACCTCAGACTAGCTCCACAGGTGATTCTGGAAGGTTCTCTCAGTAGAGACATTAATCACAGAAGTTAAGAGAGTGGAGCATGTGCTGACCAAAGAAGTGTGCATCAAGTAAGACCAGCGCTGGCCTGTGGGAAACACTGCCTAAAAAGCAGAGTCCCGGGGCCCCTAAGGCAGTCTCCACAGAGCGAGCACAGGTGGGTCTCGGCAGAGTCCCTGAGGCTTCCAGGAGCTCATCACAGTCTACCTTTCTGTTCACCTAGTTTGCACAGGAACCCCAGTCCAGTCAAATGCATGCCCTCACAAGCTGTGCACTGTGCAGACACTGTCCCCACTGTCTGAAATGTTCTTCCTTTGTTATTTTGTTTGCACTGGGCTCCACCAAGTCCCACCTTTCTCTATAAAGTAGTCAGGTGCACTCCAATTCTCCTCGAAAAGAATGCCGATTGCACTAACTTGTCTCTACCTCAGTCCTTTGAGGGAGGTCACCCTTACGTTATTTTTAACATATATATTGTCTTCAAAACCCAACCTTAAGCCAACGTAGGGTCAGATTCACATTTTCCTCTCTGGGTTCCTAACTCAAGAGTTCACACACGATAAGCATAATTTGCTTTGGGAGAAGAGAAAAAACAATAAAATTTACAAAAAGGATATTGCTGAAACCTTGTCAATCATACTTTTGTAAAAAAAAACTACCAAAACCTTGCAGCAAGTTCATCTAAATCTTCCTTGTGACTTTATAAAATCATCCTGGTAATATCTTACATTATGACTAGTAGAAAACCTGTGGTTTACCACTTGAGAGAGCATGCACAGAATCAATTTTCACAACACTCAGGCAGTTATAAGGATGGCTAAAAAAAAAAAAACCACATACGCTTCTTTTTTCTTTTAAAACAAAAACCACATAAGTGTTTCTTAAAAAGAGAAATCACCAAAGTTTACAACTGTCATGGTAGTATGTACTAAAAACAAAGATCCTCAAAAAGCCACACACCCAAATTAAAGTTAAGAATAAAATTCTAGCTCATTATTCATAGAATATTGTATAACTACAAACTTGACAATGAATATTTTGGCACTTAAAGAGCCTATTACTGAAATGTGCCCTAAAACACAAGAAATTTAGCCATCACAATATACTAAAGAAAAAACTTTTACAGTAACGTGGGAGGAAAAACAGACTGTATTCCATTAGAACTACTGTCCCAAATATCTGGTTCTAGAAGACCCAGGATTCCAGAGTGTCACTTTATATAAGAAATGTCCAGGGAAATTGTTTATTAATTCAAATTTTAGTCAATCAAATAATAATTTAACTGACTTTTAGGAAACTGGCTTTTTTTTTTTTTTTTTTTTTTTTTTTTTTTTTTGAGACAGAGTTTCGCCCTTGTTGCCCAGGCTGGAGTGCAATGGCGTGATCTCGGCTCACCGCAACCTCCGCCTCCCAGGTTTAAGTGATCCTCCTGCCTCAGCCTCCCAAGTAGCTGGAATTACAGGCATGCGCCACCACGCCCGGCTAATTTTGTGTTTTTAGTAGAGACTGGTCTCGAACTCCCAACCTCAGGTGATCTGCCTGCCTCGGCCTCCCAAAGTGTTGGGATTACAGGCGTGAGCCATTGCGCCTGGCCAGGAAACTGGCTTTTAAAGGAAACTCGTTGTGGTTCTTCTGTAGGGAGGCAGATAACAGGCCCCATTACCCTGGCATTTCTCTTCTCTATGACAGGGACACCCTGCTTTAAAGGAAGCAGGGTCAGCGTCAGCTCGCTGCCTACTCCCTGGCCGCCAGAGGGAGGTGGGCTGGACTCAGTAAAAGGAAAACCACGGGGGCTGTCACTGGCACGCCACTCCACAGTACTCTTAGGAACAAAGCACTTTTTCCATCTTTCCCTGGGCCACTCAGAAACAACCAGAAAGAAAAGCAGCACATGTTCTCCAGGCAGCTGCGGGGTCTTGAGGAAGGATGATCAAGAAGAATGAGAGGAATGAACATGTAATACACAAAACAGGGGAGGGTGGCAAGATGGCACAGACGAGATGGAGGAAGATGAGGAAGACTGTGCTGTGCTGGAAGGGTCGCTAAGGGTACAGCTCCAGCCAGAGGGGACAGGAGATTGAAGGGCACTTCCTAGCTGTCCGAAACTGAATGACACACCCAAAGACCACGGTTTTACCTCTAAAATGACAGGAAGATGGCTGAAAAACGGGAGGGAGGTTCATCCTTCTTACTGCCTGAAGCCTACAAATGGCAGGGAGCCCCAGAGCCCCAGGCGGACCTCCCAACAAGCAGGGATCGCTGCGTAACCAGCCGTGCCGAGGGCTACAGACAACCTAGACAACGGCAAAACGACTGGGGTGACCAGGATGCAGCAGCCCTAGGGCAGAGGCTCTCACTGTGAAGCAGAGTGAATGGTTAGTTATACAAAGAGGTCTGGGGACCATAGCTCCACGTAGAGGGAAACCTTCACAAATGTCTGTGTGGGATTTTATACTGACCCAGACTGACTGACAGAGCCTTCAAAATTTACTTCCGGATAAGGGCTTTCCAATTCCAAAAGAAGTATCCCCTCTATCCCCCTCCCCAAGACGTCACCGCCATTATAGTGACATGGAATTTAAATTCTCACGTATGGAGTAACTGTCAGGAAATACCATGTCTTCGTGTTGGCTCAGTGAACAAAGTGACTCTGCTGTTCCATGCTGCTTCAAGTGCGTGTATGCAGGGGGCAGGGAGAGGGAGAGGCAGTGAGTGAGTCAGGGTCCAACATTATCACAGCCGTTCCTGACACGGAGAGCCCGCCTGCCCTCTGAGCTTGGCTGTACCTTGGGCTGCTGTCCGCCCTACCTCACCCTGCACTCTGTGGCTCATAACCCCTGCCCACTCCCTACCTACTCTCTGAATTTTCTTTAGAAACAACTTCTATTCTCATCTCCAAGCTTCTCTGCCCCCGTGCTCACTTACTTTGTTGGTTTCGCTTGTCACTGGCATTTTTCAAAGGGAGGCAAACAGGACAGTCATGTCGTGTGCAGTTCTTCCAATGAGAGATGATTTGTCGTGAAGATGCACAATGGGCAACTATGACCAGAAAAACAACGAGATGTTATTTTTCTATCCAAATCGTCACACTTTCAATTATACCTAAATTATAATGCCAGATTCCATAAGAAAATGGTAACAAGTGTAACCATAACACAGTATAGGCAGTCCTCAACTTACAAACAGGCTGTTTTCCAAAAAGTTTGTAAGTTGACTGTTGAGAAATCCAAACAAAACTTCCCCTAGAAGCAATGTTATGAAGGATGGGTGATAAAGGGCAGCCCACAAAACAAAACAAAAACTATTTCAACCTGGAATAGCGAACAACTGCAATGAAAGGTAGAACAAATAATAGTTCTGTGATGTCACTATTTAAAATAAAAATGTTCAATTATGTTTCAAGATGAAACCACCTAAATACTACAGTGAAGAAATACAGATAGAGAAGCAAATGAGAAGTCTGTAGAGATTCTGAAAGGGACTCTGGGCACTTGGTGAAGAAGTACTCGAGAGGGCAACTGACCCTGGTTATTCCGTCTTCATCTTCTAAAGGTCTAACCTTACCCTTCTCTGCTTCTCTGTTACGACAGGGTTACTCTGGGGACTCACAAATGTCACAGCGGGAGACGGGGAGACCAGGGGGAGATTCCCCTAAAGTTTATGAGCATAAGAAGAGAAGGAAAGAGAATAAAGATTAAAGGAAAGTACAGCTGTTAATAAGAAACACTTCCTTCGGTAGAAATGAGGTGTCTGCAGTAAAAGGGGAGACAGAGAGCACATGAAGTGCCTAGTTCACCACCTCCCCTGGGATGATACAGTGCACAGTTCCCCATGTCACTGCCAGTCACCCAGGACAACTTCGCTGTCATCCGCACTTGCCTCAAGACACAGGACAGAGGAGCAAGGCCGCAGGCCACCAAGACAGATGCTGGGATGCAGGAAGGGCGTGTGCCTGCACGTGCCTGTGCTATGTTCATTGCCCAAAAGAAAACCACAATCTAGACATTCACAACAAAGACAGTGCTCAAGAAGTGACCAATGTCCTCCGTGACAGAGGAAGGAGGAAAAGAACAAATACGGGGCACAGCTTCAAGCAGCAGAAGTTCACAGAGTATCAGAAAACCAAATCGCCTTTCTCTTCAGCAGATAAGACTTCCTGGAGCACCTGACTGTCGTCGCGTGGGGAACGTGAGCGCAACGTGTCTTGCCACACCCAATGGAAGGCAGCACTCAGGCTGCCGGACCCTTATGAACCAGAGAGCTGCTGTAAGAACAATAAAGGCAAATTCTTCCTGACCTCTACCACTAGGAGTTCCAAAAACAGCACTTACCTTGGCAGGCTTTCCCAGCCTGACAATGCGTCATGTGATTCAAAACGTTTTTCATGGTTCGACAATGCGGGAGCGAGCAGGCCCGAACCTCTCCGTTTGCTTGCTCTCGTCTCTGACACTTATGAGCATGAAGCAGTAGAACCAGCTGCTGCTGTATCAGTTTGCGTTTTTCAGGATCTGCAGTGGGGCCTGTTGCAATTGCTTGTGTGGGTACAATTCCCACTGATGTTTGCATCTGAGACTAAAATAAAGCAAAATAATAAAAATACTTTAACCAAGTCATATTCATTAATTATTTCTCAAACAAAAGCAAAAGCTGATGGATAATACCGACCACAGAGAGAAGGCTGGTGTAGTTCTCTAACCCACTGATGACTTTAAGAAGATCCAGCAGCACAGAAATCAACCCAACTCAGCAGCAAGGCTGCTTCAAGTTCACTTGTATACAATTATCATCCAAGCAAGACAATGGCTGGCTCTTCACTGTAGCAACCAAAATCCAACTCACTCTACGATATACACAACTACAGGAAAAGCTGTGTATTATACCAGCTGGACCATATGAAACTGCTGTTTCTGTAGGTCCCAAATGGCCAAACACGGGCAATTTCATAGGGTACAACCTAATTAAAAAGATTGCCAAGGCCTGGCCGAGCGCGTTGGCTCACGCCTGTAATCTCAGCACTCTGGGAGGCCGAGGCAGGCGGATCACGAGGTCAGGAGATCGGGACCACCCTGGCTAACACGATGAGACCTCATCTCTACTAAAAAACAGAAAAAATAAGGACTACAGGAGTGGTGGCGGGCGCCTGTAGTCCCACCTACTCGGGAGGCTGAGGCAGGAGAATGGTGTGAACCCAGGAGGCGGAGCTTGCAGTGAGCTGAGATGGCGCCACTGCACTCCAGCCTGGGCGACAGATCGAGACTCCATCTCAAAAAAAAAAAAAAAAAAAAAAAGATTTGCCAAGGCCTGACCAATTGCAATGTACTACAAACATTTGATGTAGCAAAAAGAATCAGAGCCACCTTTTGGATCTCATTATCACATGACTAGAAGGACAATGCCTGCAGCTTGATTTCACAGCAACCATTACCTCTCCTAAAAGAATAATGACAGCCTTAATACAACCACCCAGTGCAATGGGAAATGCATTCTTGTCCTATGCTTTGTTTTTCATTAAAATTTCCACTCAGACAGCTGACAATTTTTAAAGATTTGGTGATCTGCTAAAAATACAGAAAGGGTTTGCTTTCAGTTGCCTGAAATAACAAGCCAGACCAAACAAACCTTTTAACAGCAAGGAAAATGGAAAAGGGGACCCATAGAGTCTTATTCTTTACAAACTATAAGCATTCTTCAGATAAACTTACTGAAAAAGACTTAGGCAATAAGAGAAGTGTTCCTAATGTGCAACAGTATCATCCACAGTTCCGGGATTTCCAATTTGCTCTAGTACTCTGATATTTCCAGCTTGCTTCCACGACCCTCATTACCTCCCCTAAAGTACGCCACTCGGATTTTTTAAAAATGTATGAATCAAAACTGTGTATTCACAAAGAGGAGGGAAAACTATAAAAATAATTTTTAATGAATCAAAGCTCACTTTTAAAAGTTTATAGAGTTTTCTGTTTTGATTTTACCTTTATGAGAACTAGAAAATAAGTGCGTAGAAAAGCTGGGTGGCTGGGCTTGGGAGCAAAACTCTTGGAAGTCTGAGAAGGACCCAAAGCAATTCTGAGAAGGACCCAAAGCAAAATCAGCATCCTAGCTGAGAAGCAGAACACCATGAATGCAGGGCTCAACTCCTAAGAGAAAATAGCCTCTTATGTTTATTTTTTCCTGATTATAAAAGTATATATATACACTGCAGGAAATTTGGAAAGCTAGAGAACTACTACAGAAATAATTAACAACAATTAAAATCCCATTATCCAGGAGTCCACTACTAAAGCGTTGATAGGTTTTTTTCCCTTCTTTTTTCTATATAAATGCTTACGTATGAACCATAATCAATAGAGCCTCGTATCTCCCCTGCAACACACATGTTTTGCTTAGTGTTTTTTCCATGTTCTGCCCCATACCACTAAACTGTCTCAGATAGTGGGCTGGAATGACTTGTAATGAACGGCATGTTACTCTTTTAACTTTATACTCATTTAACTAGTTGTTGTTATGGGGCATAAACTGGAATCCCTGGCCCCCTCCTTTATTTTTTATAATTGTAAATAAAGCTTCAGTAAGCAAACAGGCCTTGAGCTGCCCCTGCAAGCATGCAGTACTGGTGTTAAGTCCACTGCTCTACTGGCTTATCCCTGTGGATTGGAAGGTCCATCGAGAAATCAACAGGAATGGAGATATGGAGGAATGGGAGAAACACAAAACGAGCCTCATTTAGGTCTCTTTCTTTTACGTTTATGAAAATTTCAAACACACAGAAAAATGGAAAGGAAAGGATATCATCCTTACACCTAAGAAAAAGAACAATCCTTCTTGGGCACCAGCTAATACTGAGTCATATCCCAATTTCTCTGGTTGTCCAAAACATGTCTTTTAGAGCTGGTGTGCACCAATCAGGACTCCATGAAGGCCCACATCCTGTATTTGGTTGTTTTTAAGGTTCTTAATCTATTGTGTCTTCCCTTTTTTTACTCCTGACACTACCTTGTTGAAGAGACCACACAGTTGTCCTCTCACTGTTTCTTAAAGTACAGAAACATCACATACCAAAAAAATTATATAAAAATTAGGCAAAAAATTTAGCTCTACAAGTAAATTATAAGCAGACTGTTCTTAATTCACCAACAATTAACACACTAATTTCATTTGGGACTTAAAAATATTCTTTTTTTAAAATTTCAGAGACAAGGTCTTGCTATGTTGCCCAGGCTGGCCTCCTGGGCTCAAGTGATCTTCCCACCTCAGCCTCCCATGTAGCTGGGATCACAGATGTGTGGTGCCACCTAACTGGCTTGTATTTTTTTTTTTTTTTTTTTTTGAGACGGGAGTCTCACTCTATTGTCTAAGCTGGAGTGCAGTGGCGCCACCTCAGCTTACTGCAACCTCTGCCTCCTGGGTTCAAGCGATTCTCCTGCCTCAGCCTCCCAAGTAGCTGGGATTACAGATGCCCACCACCACGCCTGGCTACTTTTTGTATTTTTAGTAGAGATGGGGTTTCACCATGTTGGCCAAGCTGGTCTTGAACTCCTGACCTAAAGAGACCGGCACACCTCAGCCTCCCAAAGTGCTGGGCTTACAGGCATTAGCCACCACGCCCAGCCTGGCATGTATTTTTAATAGTGTCTTTTGCACTACACCTGACCATATGTCAAAACAGGATGGTTGGAAACTATATGGCAAATTTAAAATTTGGTCTGTTATTTGTCTACCTCTGGATGGAGGACAAATGCACAGTTTAATGAACTCTACATATTGTTTACAACATGCATCTCAAAAGCCATTCTGAGGGTGAAGCTGAGTCAACAGTGGAATGGAAAATGTCTTATGTCCCTGTGTCTGTTCTTCCCCATGGAATTCTGTATATTTGTCTGGGACTAGCTTAGTTTTGTAAAGTACTTACAAATACAGAGGCACACTTAATTTCCTCCTCTCCCAGGCTGGTGTTCAATGAGCCATGAGAGTTAGATGTGAACTGTAGGTGGCCCCAAATCTGTCAGAAGCATCCTTCAGACTTTCCCAATCTCCCTGCCCAGTTCCCACTGGCAGGCAGGCACTGCGGATGGAGGGAGAGTACTTCGGAACCTCCCTTTAAAGCACAGAACAAATCCATCGTGGTGGAAGCCGCCCCAAAAGTAATCTACGTTTTGTGTGATTTTGTTTTTCTAAGAGCCAAGAAAATTTTGAAAAATAGTAAAAATAAAGGGGCAATCTATATTGCCAGATACTGAAACATACTATAAAGCTAATTTCTTTACTTAAGTCCAGAAACAGACATAGGTGTACATCAAATTAGCATACAGAAGTCCCCCCTTATCCTCAGAGTTCAGGTTCCAACTCCCAGTGGATGCCTGAAACTTCAGATAGTACTGAATGCTATATATACTGTATTATTTCCTATACACACACCTATGATAAAGTTTAATTTATAAATTAGGTATAGTAAGAGATTAACATTAACTAATAATGAAATAGAACCATCACTAACAATACACTGTAATAAAAGCTACACGAATGTGGTCTCTCCCTCTCTCTAAACACCTTATTGTACTGCACTCCCTTATTTTGGGATTGCTGGTAAGTGAAACCCCAGAAAGTGAAACCCCAGATAAGAGAGGACGATTGTCTCCTAAAGGTGGTGCTTTACATTCAAGAGTGGTGAGGCATCTTTAATCCTTATCTTTCCTTTTATTAAAAAAAAAAAATTCATATGAACTAAAGTGAATAAAAATGACTTAAAATGGAGAAAAAAATTTAAAAACTTTTAGGACATGAGGATGAGAAAGCCTTCTTAACACAAACACATAATGGAGTTTAAAAAGTGAAAAACTGCGAGCAAATTGGTTGATCTTTTATGCAAATGCTCTCAGGAAATAAAGGATACTATCCCACTAAAAAATTGGGCAAAGAAAATGCAGACACCTCACAAAATACAAAGAAACGACAAATACAAAAATGTTCTACACCTTGGTGCTGAGGCAACACAAGGGAGGGAAGGATCGTTTCTCAATGACAATGAGGAGGAGCACAGGCACTGGACAGCCCAGGCAGAAGGATGCAGGCAGCCTCCTCTCTACCTCCCACTCGAAAATGAACTCAAGGTGGAGCAAACACTTCAACGTAAGAGTGACAATCGTACCATTCACAGAAGAAAACCGAGAATAAATCTTCACGACCTTGGATTAGGCAGTTTCTTACTATGTCACCAAAAGCGCAAGTGATAAAAGAAAAATAAACTGATTTCATAAAAAATTAAAAACTTTTATGCTTCAAAGGATACCATTACAAAATAATGAACTGTGAAAGTGGAAAGTGAAAGAGAAAATATTTGCAAATCATAGGTCTGATAAAGCACTTGCATCCAGAACATATTTTAAAAACTCTTACAACTCAGTAATGAAAAGACTAATAGCCCAATTAAAAAATAAGTGAAAGCTCTGAATAGATATTTATGCAAAGAAGATACATGAATGGCCAATAAGCACATGAAAAGATGTTGAACCTTATTAGCCATTAGGGAAATGCAAGTTAAGACCACAGTGAGATACCACTTCACACCCACCACATGGCTATAATAAAACGTCAAATGCTAACCAATAGCAACAGGGCGGCCAGGACGTGGAGAACCTGGAATCCTCATACATTGGTGTGGGAATGTAGAAGGCAGCAGCCACTCTGGAAAACAGTCTGGCAATTCCTCAAAAGGTCAAACATAAAATTACCACATGACCTCTGCAATTCCTATTTTAGGTATACAACCAAAAGAACTGAAAATGCACATTCACATGAAAACTGTAAAAAATGTTCACAACAGCCTTTTACAAATAGCCAAAAAGTGATACAATTCAAATGCCCATCAAGTGATGAAGGGAAAAACAAAACACGGTATATATCCAAAACGGAATATTATTCAACCGTAAAAAGGGAAGTAACCACACATACTACAACATGAACTCCGAAAACATGCTTCGTCAAAGAAGCCAGTCACAAAAGACCACATATTCTGTGATTCAATTTCTAGGAAATGCCCAGAATAGATACATCCATGGGGGTAGAAAGACTAGCGGTTGGCAGGAGATGGGGGTTCAGGGCAAATGGGGAATAACTGCTAATGGTACTAGGTTTCTCTTTGGAGTGGTGAAAATGTTTCAGAATTCACTGTGGTGATGGTTACACAATATACTAAATACCACTTAACTGTACACTTGAAAGCAAGGACTATATGGTACATGAATTATATCTTAAAAAGCTGTTTTTAAAAAGTTCTTACTAATCACTAAATGAATAGAAATAAAACAATGAGGCATGTTTAATCTATCTATATGGCCAAGATTTAAAAAATGCTAATTGGTATTGATGAGGATATAAAGAAATGGCAATTCTCAAGTACTCTGGCAATTCGGTATAATTTTGGAAAGCAACATGTATCAAAAAGAAAAATATGCATTTCTTTTGACACTAACTCCACTTCTCATTATTCATTATTAAGGAAGTAATTGGACAAGTATGTTAAAATATGTGTGCAAAGATAATGCATCACATTCTGATTAAATATTGAAAACTGGAAAAAATTCTAAATGTCTATTAAAGGTGGACTAATTAAACATCCTATGGCTACAGACTTATAATGAAATAAGAGGCAGCCATGAAAAATAAGGCAGACCTCAAATAACCCCTGTCAAAGCCATGTGGAGCAGGGGAATGGGCCAGCCAAGCCCCGTCTGAATTTGTGGGAGAAAACATCCAATGACTGTTATTTAAGGCAACAAATTACTAACAACAATAAGGTAGACCTTTTAGCTTTAACAAAAAGCTGTTTAAGTGACTACTATTTTAATACCAAAAAGCATTCCATTTTGGGGGGAAATTCCTGAGAAAACAAAATCAGAAGAATCAGTAAGAAAATGATGAGGAACTAAATATAAAAAATTAAATTGTAAAAGTATGGGAAGGTAATTAAGGTGAGTGCTTTGTTACGTAAAGGCAGTAAAGGCTTTAGTCACAGAACATAAAGCAGTGTTCCTCACTATTACCAGTAAAAATTCTTTTTATTTTTGGAGACAGGGTCTCACTGCTACCCAGGCTGAAGTGAAGTAGTGCAATCATGGCTCACACAGTCTCACCCTCCTGGGCTCAAGCGATCCTCTCACCTCAGCTTCCTGAGTAGCTAAGATCACAGAAGTGTGCCTCACGACGCCCAGCTAAGTTTTAAAATTTTTTGTAGAGACAGAGTCTTGCCATGTTGTTCGAGCTGGTCTTGAACTCCTGGGCAGAAGCAATTCTCACGCCTTGGCCTCCCAAAGTGCTGGGATTATAGCTATGAGCCATTGCACCCGGCCTTCCAGTAAAAACTCTTAAAATACAGATCCTCTCATTTTTCCCCTAAGAGACGAGCCTGCTTTGTTTTTTTTAATTTAGACTTTTCCCAATTTTTCCAAAACTAACATATATGTGCCTTTACAATGAGAATAAAGACATTTAAGAAGCCAGGAGTGGTGGTACACCTGTAGTCCCAGCTACTCAGGAGGCGAAGGTGGGAGAACTGCTGGAGCCCAGGAGATCAAGGCTATAGGGTCCCATGACTGTGCTTGTGAATAGCCACTGTACCCCAGCCTGGGCAACATAGCAAGACCCTGTTGCTAAAAAAAAGACAAAAACAAAATCAAAAACACTGAGAAAAGAGAAAAAAGAACAAAAGCCCCATGGGCGACTCCAATGCAGGAGAAGACTGTACCATTAAATAGGTGTGACAGGCTAGATTACATAAAGACTGGCATTCTTTCTATGACTAAAATCACTAGGAATAAGTGTAAGGGCCATTGATGAACTAAGAAAAATTAAATCTGAAAGACACAAGACAAAACAAATCATGATGGAGCTATTATTTTTTCTCCTCCCAGTCCATCTTTATTCCTCACTCTGTGCCAGGCTCTGTGTTAAGGGTCCAAGGTACAGCAGTTCATTGAAGACACACACATCCCCGAGGGAAGAGTACTCTGGGGACTAGCCACACACGACAAGTGAAGTAACTGAGGCCCCAAGGAAAGGGCCTTGCCTGGGTGATGAGCCAACCAACTAGCAGCAAAGCCCCAATCCTGCAGCTCTCTGTGCCCCTCCTCCACAGAGGGCTGACCACCTTGCTTTATAAAGTGTTGTAAGAGAATCTGACAGGAAAACTGGTGAACAACAGGACCAAAGCAACTCAAATAAATGCCTATGTCTCTAAACATAAGCACTTTATATCTTACTCATGATAGAAATGCTCATCAAAGTAAGATGACATCATTTTCTCCTATTAAAGGACAGGGTGGGCTGGGTGCAGTAGCTCACACCTGTAATCCAGCACTTTGGGAGGCCGAGGTGGGCAGATCACTTGAGGTCAGCAGTTTGAGACCAGCCTAACTAACATGGTGAAACCCCATTTCTACTAAAAATATAAAAAATTAGCTGGGTGTGGTGGCGCGCACCTGTAATCCCAGCTACTCAGGAGGCTGAGGCAAAAGAATCGCTTGAACCCAGGAAGTGGAGGCGTCAGTGAGCAGAGATTGCGCCACTGCACTCCAGCTTGTGCAACAAGAGCAACATTCTGTCTAAAAAAAACAAAAGGACGGGGTAACAGTCCCTAGCCTTGGGAAGATGGTATGATGCTGGTAATCGGGTACATGGCTTTTGTTGGAAGGCACTATAATGGTATCTGTCAAAAGCCTTAAAATATATGCAATATGTGTTTCTGGAGCGAGGATCATTTCACATGCAATTTGTAATGTGGAAGGAGGAGGTGAGTATGGTGTGAGAGCCATACTGGTTTAAACCTTAGTCTCCCCTGTCTGTTACTATTTTGAGCCACTGAGTAAAGGGAGGTTAACACAAAGCTCACTGAGCCCACTCACCCCACCCGTCATCTTCACTCGGTTTAGCCACAGGCTCTTTGCATGTGTTGCTTATTACATAATTGGCAGCCTCAACCACTGTGTATACTCCACTGTCAAACTACCTTTAAAAGCAAACTCTTTATATTTACTCTGGTATTCCTTAATTTTTTTTTTTTTTTTTTTGTGATGGAGTCTCGCTCTGTCACCCAGGCTGGAGTGCAATAGCATGATCTTGGCTCACTGCAACCTCTGCCTCCCAGATTCAAGCAATTCTCCTGTCTCACCCTCCCAAGTAGCTGGACTTACAGACGTGTGCCACCATACCTGACTAATTTTTGCATTTTTAGTAGAGACGGGGCTTTACCGTGTTAGCCAGACTGGTCTCAAACTCCTGACTTCAAGTGATCCACCCGCCTTGGCCTCCCAAAGTGCTGGGATTACAGGAGTGAGCCACCGCGCCCAGCCTGTTCCTTAATTTTTAAAAGAATCTAACATGCATTTTTATTAGGACTGTTATTGCTACAGAGGTTTTGGGTAATTTAGCCCCAATGCCATTTTTCCTATAGTGCCTGTATTCTATGCTAAGGACATAACAGAGATGTGCATACAGAATGTGGATAATAACGCTTATCCTCACATTCCTCACAAAAAAATAAGTCATTTTTTACCGTGTGTCCAAGAGTAGGTTATCATGTCTTCAAAGGACCCTGTGTTCCAAACAGCAAGAGACTGACCAAGAAAGAACAAGGAAGGACAGTGTCACCCCTCTGTGCAGCCACTGCCCCGGATCCACACCAGGCTGGGATTCCTGCTGCTCGTCCTCAACCTTCCACATCGCAACAGGGTCCAAACCTATGCTCCTCGAATGCTCCCCCACCCACCTGGAAACCTGACTCCTCCACAACCTCCACCCAGAATCAGAAAACAATACCAAAGCGAACATCAGGCAGAACAAGGGCTGGCTCTGCAATAACCACTTGCTCAGGTTCCCTCATAAGGACCTACAACAGCTGGGTATGCAAAGCCGTAGTGCCATAAAACAAAGAAAATGCTCATTAAATGTACACAGCTGCCAACCTGGGAAGAAGCGATAATCACCTCTGAGGTGATAAACTGGTAAGAAACACAACATAGCTATTTTCATAGAGGAAATGTTTCTTGTGTTTTCTTCTTTTTGCTTTGTGTTTATTGATTTTTTTTAAAAAAATAAGATCATCTTAAAATTTAAGATCTAAATTCAGGCCGGGCAAGGTGGCTCACGCCTGTAATCCCAGCACTTTGGGAGGCTGAGGGGGGTGGATCACGAGGTCAGGAGTTCAAGACCAGCCTGGCCAACATGGCGAAACCCTGTCTCCACTAAAAATAAAAAATAAAAAAAATTAGCCAGGTGCGGTGGCGGGCGCCTGTAATCCCAACTACTCGGAAGGCTGAGGCAGGAGAATAGCTTGAACCTGGGAGGCAGAGGTGGCAGTGAGCCAAGATCGCGCCACTGCACTCTAGCCTGGGCGACAGATCGAGACTCTGTCTCAACAACAACAACAACAAAACAAAACATATAAATTCAATAGGGAAATAATCCAGAATGATTTATAAGTAATCTTAAAGCTGTGATTTAAAGTAGAAAGCAAATGGCTAAGGGGAGCAGGAAAGCCTGAGCCCAAGGCCAAGGCTCAGCGTAAGAAACGTGGCCAAGGGCGGAGGACTTGCCACTCCCTCCCCACTCTCTTCCTGGACCCACAGCCACAGCCTTCAGAACCCAGCATTCTACCTAGAAGGGGTGGGAGTTACTTGTTACAGCACAAAGAAAACCTATAAGGTGGCCGGGAGACGTGGCTCACACCTGTGATGCTAGCACTTTGGGAGGCCCAGGTGGGTGGATCTCCTGAGCTCAGGAGTTTGAGACCAGCCTCAGCAATATGGCGAAACCTGTCTCTACCAAAAAAAATACAAAAAATTTGCTGTGCATGGTGGCACGTGCCTGCGGTCCAAGCTACTCGGGAGGCTGAAGTGGGAGGATCGCTTGAGCCTGGGAGGAAGAGGATGCAGTGAGCTGAATACTACACCACTGCACTCCAAATGGGGTGACAATGAGACCCCAGCTTAAAAAAAAAAAATTACCGGACCAACCAACCAAAGAAACAACAAAAAAGACAACCTGCAAGGTAGAAGGCACCAGATCTATTCCTACGGTCAAAGTGACTGGTGGACCAGACCAGGAGTCGAATGACCAAGTTCAAGAGAATTACCAATTTACTAAAAACTTAAAGTTTTTAGAATACTCTTCTTGAATACTGTTGATATATACATATGTATTCTTCAAGAATACTTACGACATTTACAGGTTCTAAGGATTAGAGGAAAAAAAGGAACATAAACAAAAATTTACACAATAATTTTTTGATAACTTGGCAAATTAGTTACTGGACAGACTGTCTTTTTGGTGACTTGAACCTCAGGGCCATCTCAAAGGGTTGTGGAAAAGGTAAAAGGAAGTTAGGGTGATTTGGGCTGTGCAGAGACTGATGTAGCTCACACCGCTCCAGAGGAAGTGAAGTATTATATTCGCATTACTGCTAGCTACGACTGACCTCACCCAGACCCATGACCTGTGCTGTTTACTGAGTTGTTGCTTCTTGCAGGACTACTGCGGTGTATTTACTCGGTTCTTCTAAAAGTCACTTCATTTCTCAGAAATGCCTGCCATCCTCATTATACACTCCCAGCAGGCAGGCAGAGGCTGCAATGCTGGTTGTTAGTAAGTATGCGGCACATCTTGTGTAGACAAAAAACAAAACCAAAAAAACCTTCTGGCTAGGCCTCCACTTTACGTGAGTATCTTTGAGATGATTTATGCTTCCACCTAGGAGGTTTTGCTGAAGAAAGGATTATACTAATCAGACTCTAGAAAAGATACTGCTGGTTAATGGGAAACCCATACTGGAAAGTAAGTTAAATGACCTTGACTGAGCCCTTGTAATATGTGGGGCTACCCCTAATACCAAAGGACTGGCTACTTTCTCTCAATTTACAGTTTCTTCTCATTTGCAGCACATCACGTATCATTATTTTGTGCTTAAATTATGTTTCCCAGCTGATACTTATTGCCAAAACCAATGGGGATAAGTTTGAACAGAAGATTTATACTTAACGGCATTTGAAGGCCCTGCATACATGTTTTCTCAGTGATCTTCAAGATACAGATGGAGTCAATAGATGTAAACTCTTAAGAATACACAAGCACTTAAATCACTAATAATTATAGACAAGAGCTTACTTCCAAACCTTCCCCACTTTTTCCAGTTCAATTAGTGAGACACAATTCATAATCATGGTGTAATTTTTCTATAGACACTGTTATGGTAAAGAGATGACATGACTATTCACCCGCCGTCTCCACAGAACTCTATAAGGACTCTCTTTAGTCCTAGGATAGAGGGAGGTATTAGACAAGCAGTGATTTTACAATTTCTACTTGTGCAGTGAAAGGAGCTTGTGTATAATGTTAGGGAACACAGGCATTTGTGCAAGGAAACCAAAACTGAGAGGAGCTCATCAAAGACGACAACAGAGAGAGATCCTGGCGTTCACGAAGCTTAACCCTATGCAGCCAGTTTAAGTCTTGCTCCCTCAATGATCACAATCTAGACATGGGACAGAAAATTATGAAAATATGACAAACAAGGTTGGGGAGTGGGGGAAGATTAGTGAAGCCTTCTGAAGTACTAAAGTGGACATGAAGACCAACAAAGTAAGTCCACTCCACAGTGGGACAGCTGGTCACGACGCCAATGGCTCATGGTGTCAGTGGACAGTGGCTTTCATGATCTTTATTCCACATCAGAATCACTAGACCAGCTCATGTAAAACCACGAGTTCCAGCAGAACACAAAGAACTGCAAGCCCATGTATTTAAGAATTATCTGAATTATAATTAGAAGGAATTAGGTGGAACTGGGAAATTGAGAAAGAAAAAAGCTGAAGTTTCGCAAGTTAAGAGTGACTACAAGACACAGATTCTGCACCTTCGTCCTAAGAGACTGTGAATCGGGAGGACTGGGTGAGGCCCAGGAACTGCCAGTCACTCGGATGCAGGTGGGGCCATGGACAGGTGCTGAGACACAGCAATGGAATGAACCCCTGGACACAGGGGGCCCTGGAGGGCATCCTAGCACATGGCTTGCCACTCAGGTGCTACCAGTGTCACTGCCGCAGCTGTGATATTCTGGCAGGACACAGAAGGCCACTCTCCCATCCTCCCGTCTACACAGTCTTCCAGCCACACCACCCTTCCATTCAGAGACGTAGATCAGCAGCTGCCATGGGCCCTGTCCACAACCTCCACTCCAAAATTCTGAAACTCAGTCACAACAAATCGTAACATCACTCTCATGAGCAATTTTAAATAAGCAGCACTACTGATGAATCTCCTGCATCTCAACTTTAAGAATGGTGAAGTCTCCATAATGCAGTTCTTAAAAAAAAAAAAAAAAAAATCACACCTACGAACTTCACATTAGAAATAACTCTTGCAGGAGACCACGTGGGAGAACCTGAAGATGAGGCCCCTCTGGTCACTGAATGTTCTCAGTCTAAGACGTATCCCACTTCTACACGGCCTTTTGTGAAAATGTCAGAAAGCCCAATCCAAAGCGTAAGCAAGACGTCACCAAGAATCAGGTGGGTTCCACTTCCAGAAGGATCGCCCTTGAACTTCTCCTCCTCACTCAACTAAAGTGGCTTCAACTTCCTGCATCACACCCCACCCTGTAAGCCGATGGCCCACCTTCCCTCCAAGGCCCCCTGAACTGGTTCCTGCTCAGCCCCCAACTCCCACTCACGCCCTGCTCCCTTCCCTCATGGTGGCCTTTCTGGACTTCTACCAGTTCCTACGCAAGCCAGTGCTGTCCCAATACCCTGGGGTCTCTGTGGCTTCTTCTCAACTTTCCAATCTTGCCTTTAAATCTCCTTCCTCAATGTGGCCTTCTCTGATGGCTCCATCTAAAGAGGTCCCTGTGACAATCTGAACCACTGAGTGCTACGCAGACCTCTTGGAGCAGTTTGTAATGATTTGTTTTCCGTGGCCACTACACTTTCCATTTCACAAAAGTGGAGTGAGCTCTGTGTCACTCCCAGTTGCCTTCTGGGGAGCCAACTCCAGCACCTGAGCCCACAAAAGGCTTTCAACACGTGACAAATTAATTGAATGATCATATCCTTCCCTTCCTCAATGCTACCCAGTGTTGGACTCCTATAGAAACTAGGAGGGGAGAGGAACAAGAACTCCCTGGCCCAAGACCACGTGGCTGAATCACTCCAGGAAAGAGCTGCAGAGGGCACCAGGTGATTTGGCACCGGAGTCCTGACTGGGATTGTTTGGGACACCAAATTTAGTTGGGTACCCCCTAAAGCATGACAATAAATGCAAATATGTTTGACACCTCATTTTTTCAGTAAATAGACTAGATTTCTTTGTAAGTGTTTGCCCTCAGTATGCAAAAGTCTGTGGGTTTTGAGGCCAGATACAATTTTGAAAATTCAAAAAGACTACAAAACACATCTGAGGAACTGCAGACAAACTGTGTAAGCACGGGCTGGTGAAGCATTCCCGGCAGGCTCAGGGCTGCAAAAACATGACCTCAGAACATAACTGAAGAGTTTCAGGCTTTGCAAACAGGAAGCTACATAGCTTTGAACAACCCAAACTCCTCAGAGTCTCAACTTGCTCAGCTGTAAAATGGGACCTGGAATGATGTCTCTCGAGGCTATTGCAGGAATAGGGTAAAAATTACCTACAAAGATGTTGGGGAGACCATGTGTGCTGGTACCCCACTTTCCCACCAGCCCCTCTGGTTCCTACCACTATGTGGAGCACTGAAGGCTGTTCCTGGGTCAGGCTGCCTCACAAAGGCACACGTGGGCACAGCCCCATCTGATCTGTGCCCTCCAGGGTCAGTGGTGTCATTCAGTTTACCCCCAACAGGCATTTGTGGATCTGTCTCAAAGTCCACAGGGGTTCTTGTGAGACAGTGGCCACCAGGCAAGCAATGCAGTTCCCATGGACAAAAATGCTTTCTCAGTTTACCCTGAGAAGACCAGAGACAGACCAAGAAATAGGAAGAGAGGGAGTGAGAAAGAGAGGGGGTGGGGAGAGAAGGGGAGAGGGAGGGATGAAAAAAGGGGGGGGCAGCGGGGGAGAGAGACAGGCAGAGAGGAAAAGTGGTTCTACTTTTGTCAGATGTCTGGAAGACAGGCAAAAGGATGAGATGCTGTTGCTACTGCTTCTCCTAATTACTCTGCAGTTCTCCAGAGCAGGAGTTTTTAACTAGGGGCGACTATGCCCTGGAGAACATATGTTGGTGCCTAGAGCCATTTTTGATTATCATGGCTTAGAGGAGAAAGCTGTAAGCACCCAGTGGGTAGGGCCAAGGATGCTGCCGAACATCCTCTGGGGCACAACCGGCTCACAGCAGAGACCTGCCATCAGTGTAGAGGCAGAGGGGAGCCTGCCCCAGACCAAACTGCTCCAGCACTGCTGCAGGTGAAGGGAATGAGCAGCCTCTTTGCAGTCCCGGGCAGAAACTGTCCTTGACAAGCATACCACATCTGCCAAGTTCAGCCCTCTGGAGCAGCAGTGGAGGCAGCAGAGGGCCCGGAGCACAGATTCTGTCACTAAGTTGTAGATAAAGGAGAGGGGATGGGGAAGTGGGGCTGGAGAATATTTTAAAAGAGAAAAGGGAGCAAAATGTTAGGTCAGGGTTTCCCTGACTGTAAAACACAAGAAGTCTTGGAAAAAGCAAATGCTTTCACTATGAAGCCAAAATGTGCTCCTGGTTACTGAGCAGGCATAATCGATGACAGCCAACCCCAGAGTCCACACTACTGTCCTTTCGGTGAGGACTGGAAAAGGAAGCACAGGAAAGAACGGGATCTGTGTGGTGCCAGAGCCCAGCATTATGCAGGTCAGTACCATTCCCTGAACTTGAGGGGCTGACCTAGGGTCCTCTGGGCTCTGTTTCAGGTTCTGGACCTGTACTATCAGGAACAGGACAATCCTGGCAACAAAAAGTTACTGGAAAGAAAAAAGCATATCAAGGAAAGTTACAAGGGGATTATCAGAAGAAATAAAGAAGTCCTAAGAACTTTAGGTTGTTTTCACAGTTTTGAGAGCAAGTTTTGTTACTTGTACATACCCAACCACCTTTTTTTTTTTTTGAGACAGAGTCTTGCTCTGCCACCCAGGCTAGAGTGCAGTGGCGCGATCTCGGCTCACTGCAACCTCCACCTCCCAGGTTCAAGCGATTCTCTTGCCTCAGCCTCCTGAGCAGCTGGAATTACAGGTGCCCGCCACCATGCCTGGCTAATTTTTCTATTTTTAGTAGAGACGGGGTTTCATCATCTTGGCCAGCCTGGCCTTGAACTCCTGACCTCGTGATCCACCCACCTCAGCCTCCCAAAGTGCTGGCACTACAGGTGTGAGCCACCACGCCCAGCCTCAACCACCTTTTTAAATGGAGGTACCATACAGCAGGGAGCCAGCACCTGACAGGACACCTCATTATTCCCATTTCCTGATTTTATCAAACAAGTAAAGAAAGAGATCTGGCTCTCTCTGCTTCCCAGCAACCTCAAAACTTCTAAGCACTGTAAGCAATGTTAATTACTTAGTTTTGAGAAAAGACCAAGGTTATGTAAGATGCATCAGAGGAAGCTGGATGAGGTGAAAGATATATAGGAATTCTCTGTGCTATCTTTACAACAAATACTTCAAAATAAAAAGCGTAAAAAACCGAAAGACAAAAAGCAACTTTTTCTGAACATAATCCTGTCACTTTCTTGTGATCCAAATCACTACGGCAGCTGGGAAGGTCAGGCTCTCAGCAACAAGCACAGTGGGGAGAGATGGCTGCTTGTTGTCCTCACCCACCACCAAGAGCACATCAGACATGCAGCAGCGGGGCTGAACAAGAGAGGCTGGACAAAAGAACGCACTACCCCTCAGTGTTTTGAAATAAAAGAGATTCTATTATTTGGTGGTGCAAAAGGAGATATTTTCCCATTAATATCTTGGTTCATCAGGTTGAGAAGTGATAAGGATAATTCCCATTTTATAGATTTCCCATCTATAAAATCCCTTCAAACCTCAGGGAGGATGAAGACACGTGGAATCATCTATTGTGTTGGACATAATATGCATCTCATCAACAGAGTATTGTCTTTGGAAGATAAATGTCCATCATCTGATGGTAATACAAATCAATGGGCTTCTACTGACATCATCAAGCCACTAACAAACAGGAAGTGAAAGAAAAGCCAGTATCTCTGGTTCTCATGATTCTGGAGAGAAAGGTAAAGTGATTCGTGCACGTGAATTCTCTCCATCAACAAAAGGAGCCTGGGAAGAGCGGCTGAATCATCCTCACCTATCTCTCCTGTTGCTAGCTCATCACAGAAAATGTTAAACTCACTTAGAGAGCTACTCATGAGAAATCTGGGTTCTCTTCCTATCACCTACTGACACACTTTTAGTTATAGACTTTCACTGTGAGAATGGTAAAAATCCATAGACCACGGCACCCACCGGAGAGCCATAACACTGAGAGCCAAGGGTAACTTACCATATTTGGCACGTTGGTGACTGAAGTATTCTTGATGTCTGTAGGGAAGGTGGGCAAACTGTTGACCATGCTCTGTTTGCTGGCTAACTGGGGGTTCACTCCAGTGGCTCCCATTGGCTGCCCTCCAGCTTGACTAAAGGGCTGTCCAAATGGACTTGTGTTCCCAGTTATTCCCATCTGAAACAAAAAAGAGGTAACATCAGCTGTGGTGATGCAGTCAATATAAAAGGAAGGGCCTGGGAAATGCTCACACAGTTTCCTATGAAATACTCATTGCAATGATAAATTCAAGGTTCATTATCAGGTTCACATGCTCCAAGCAGAAGGTTCATGAAGCAGCTCCTAGCAGCCACTCTCTCCTCACCCTAAACCCCATCCCGCAAGTAGACGAGCTGTTTCCCCCCACCCTCAGCCACTCTCCTCACTCAATCCTTCCTGCCCCAACAATGGCACCAACACCCGAAGAAAGTCATTTGGAAAACAAAACCTTCCAAAGCTGCTACCCAAGGGGAATTCTTTCAGTTTAATCCTTAATTACTCTATAGGTATCTAGTTTCTGTTAGGTTCCCCATCAGATTTGAACTAAGTTTCCATTAGTTCAAAACACACAGTGGAAATACTGCAATGAAATGATACAACACCTGGGATCTCCTTTAAAATACACCTGACCCATGACCAACATGGGTTTGAACTGCATGGGTCTACATATATGGAAATATTTTTCAATCTCTCCTGCTCCTCTTCAAACTCCTCAGCCTCTGCCAACCAAGAGATCAAGACCAGCACCTCATCCACCTCAACGTAAAGACAACGAGGATGAAGACCTTGATGATGACCCACTTTCACTTAATGAATGGTACATGTATTTTCTTTTCCTTATGGTTTTATTTATTTTTTTTAACAGAGACAGCATCTTGCTCTGTCGCCTAGGCTGGAGTGCAGTGGAGCTGTCTCGGCTCACTGCCAACCTCTGCCGCCTGGGTTCAAGCGATTCTCTTGCCTCAGCCTCCTGAGTAGCTGGTACTACAGGCACGTGCCACCAGGTCCGGCTATTTTTTTTGTATTTTTAGTAGGGACACGGTTTCATCATGCTGGCCAGGCTGTTCTCAAACTCCTGACCTCAGGTGATCCATCCACCTTGGCCTCCCAAAGTGCTCGGATTACAGGCATGAGCCACTGTGCCCGGCCCCTTACGGTTTTCCTAATAACATTTTCTTTTCTCTAGCTTACTTCACTGTAAAGATACAGTATATAACACATAAAACATGAAATTTGTGTTAAGCAAATGTGTATGCTATTGGTAAGGCTTCTGATCAACAGCAGGGAATTAGTAGTAGTTAAACTTTCATGGAGTCAAAAGGTTACAAGTAGATTTTCGACTGGCAGGGTCAGTACCCTTAACCCCTGAGTTGCTTAAGGGTCACCTCTAATCCACTGGGCAGGAGGAGGTGGCAGGAAAAGGGCATAGATGGAGAGAGCCTGGTAAGGTACTGATAATCACTAACCAAGCAGTAGGCGATGGGTACAGAGAGGTTATAGTATCCTCTCTACCACTGTACAGGTGTAAAATTTATGTATTTATTTATATTTTTTGAGAGTGTCTCACTCTGTCACCCAGGCTGGAGTGCAGTGGCGTGATCTCGGCTCACTGAAACCTGCCCCTCCCAGGTTCAAGCAATTCTCCTGCCTCAGCCTCCTGAGTAGCTGGGATTATGGGCTCGTGCCATCACACCCAGCTAATTTTTGTATTTTTAGTAGAGACAAAGTTTCATCATGTTGGCCAAGCTGGTCTCGAACTCCTGACCTCAGGTGATCCACCCACCTTGGCCTCCCAACGTACTGGGATTACAGGTCCGGCCTAAAATTTTCCATAATAAAGTTTTTTATAAAATTAAAGTGCACTGAAATCAAATATATACTAGATAAAGGCAGGAATGGGAAAGAGGAACCCTCAGCTATGCTTCCGTGAGGGCCTGCAACCAACTGGAATTCCTTCCATCAACAGATGTGGGCCAAGTTCCCTGATGACCCCCAGCTCCAGCCTCCACAGGTCAATTCACGAATTGCCATGGCAATATCCCAGTGCTTATCTTTCTCCCTGTGGAGAAACGACGACTAATTAAGAAACTGGATGCTTGGGCTGCCTGTCTTTGCTTTTTTGCAAAGCTCTAATATTCCACCTTCTGTCTATTGTGTGTTCTGTATTTCTGGAGTAGTGGTCAGTTTGATGGACTGGGAAGGTCCCCGCATAGGGAAAACCTCCCAGGGGTGAGTTTCCAGTTAAGAAATCATAGCTCAGTTCTCTCCATCAGCCTCACCTGGTGACTGCCACGCCAGCATGTCCACTCTGGGTAACTTAACATTCCTTCTATGGACTTCAAACTCCTCGCCTGTAAGATGAGTGTCTTGAACAAGATGGATCGTATTATTTCTTTCAGCTCTAAAAGTCTAGGCTACAAACAAATCAACATTCAACACAACTGGCCCTTTCTGCTGAAATGCCTGTACAGAAACACAAATAAAAACCAAAGGAGTATAACCAGAAAGTTCTAGCTCTGTGCATTTCATACGCAGGTGATTTCCTTCCGCATGTAGTCCTCCTAGGTGGCATTTCTCACCTTTTGGAAAGCAATCACATTCTTGCCACCACTAGGTGCTCTACTTAAGTGAACTGAGACACTAATTCTTCTCCAAGTCCACAAACCAGACTCAGTTTCGAGTTCAAATGACTTAATCTAGGCAAGATGGTAGCTCGATAAATATTAAGTACATTTCTGATTTGCAAGAAGCTTCCTTCAACTGTCATCTGAAACTTAATTGAAGCAGGGATTTATATTTTCAGAAACCACTATACTAAATTAATTCCATGGAACAATTACTACTCTCAGAATTTGTCTTATTACATATAACCAAACCGCTGAAACACTGTTCTTAGAAGCCTAGAATTTGAATACAACAACACGAACAACAACAAAAAATATAGTTTTTTTTTCCCAGTTCCTAAATTTCTCACTTCGGACAAAATATGACAGAACACCCACACTCATTTTCTCTTGATCAATTCATCCTCGAAGTCAACTGGTATTCACCAAGTGCCTGCTACGAGCCAAGCCCAGTTGTGAGGCTGCGTAGATGCATTTCCCACTTGTCACGGAGCTCACACCTTATGTCAACCAATTTGACAAACAAACAAACAAAAAATCAACGTCTTTTGGAAGTTTCTAATTAATTAGGCCCAGCATTGACAAACCAAAGTGGGTGACAGCTGATGGGGTGGGGAAGGGAAGAGGTAACCATCTTCCTTCCACACCAAATGCCCAGGCACCCTGGCTCCAGAGAAGAGGGGACCTAAGTACCAAGAGGCCAGCGTGCTCTGAAAGGGGTCCCATGGACCTCAAAGTTCACCTGACTTGCTTCAGAAAGTTTATTTCCAAAACTTCCCAGATATTTTGACAATTTTCCTAAGATAGCCCTGCCAGGGTGAGTATGAGTGTGTGATCAGACGGTTAATACCTGCCTGGCCTGGGGCCCTTTTCTAACTGGTCAATGTTGGGGTGTGTGTGTGTGTGTGTGTGTGTATGTGCGTGTGTGTGTGTGACAGAGTCTCGTTCTGTCAATGTTGGGGTGTGTGTGTGTGTGTGTGTGTGTGCGCGTGTGTGTGAGAGACAGAGTCTCGTTCTGTTGCCTAGGCTGGAAGGCAGTGGCATGATTTCAGCTCACTGCAACCTCCGCCTCCCAGATTCAAGCAATTCTCGTGTCTCAGCCTCCCAAGTAGTTGAGTTTACAGGCATGCGCCACCACATCTGGCAAATTTTTGTATTTTTTAGTAGAGACAGGGTTTCACCATGTTGGCCACACTGGCCTCGAACTCCTGGCCTCAAGTGATCCATGCACCTCAAGCCTCCCCAGGTGTTGGGATTACAGGTATAAGCCACCACGCCTGGCCATAACTGGTCAATTTCAAAGGGTAACCCAGTGTTTGGAAGCGCTCTGACAGATTTCATCAAGAAACGTGTTTGTACCTTTTCTTCTTGGCCATCAGATAAGAGAGTGAAGGAAACAGTCTCAACAAGTTTTTACACCTTGATTCTCACAAGGTAAAAAACATGGCAAGTCAAAGATCATGAACGATATGTAATGAACATCCAGCTCATAGGGATCTACACAATTCTCAAAAATAGGGAAAAAAAATCCCGTCCTTAGCCTATGATAAAAACAAAACCCAGGCTACATGCAGGAGGTTAGGGTTCAAATCTCTGGCACCAGGGCCAGCCCCAGCCTCTCCTTATCAGAGAAAGTTAATAACCAGGCTAAAGAGGTCAGCTCTCTCACAGGGTATCACTGCTCATTGCCCAGGCAAGGCTACCTCCTGGTGCCAAACCATCTCCTGGCAGAACTCAAGAGCCATGCACTGGTCCTAGGCTGCAGTTACGAATAAAAACCATTTGCTTCTAGAGATTCTAGATTTCTGAATTCCTAGTATATATCTATTCTCCATTAATCAAACTGAGCACTGTGGTCCCCCACCCTAGGCTAACATATACTTTTTAGGACCAATGCCCAAAATGAAATACTAAAATCAAGATGTCTAACTCTAATTAATGAAAATCTACATTTCTTTAAATGTCCCAACAGGTACTTGATAATAGTTTGGTAGGCTGGGTGCTCATGCCTGTAATTCCAGCACTTTGGGAGGCTAAGGCAGGCGGATCACTTAAGGTCAGCAGTTTGAGACCAGCCTGGCCAACATGGTGAAACTCCATCTCTACTAAAAATACAAAAATTAGCTAGGCATGGTGGTGCATGCCTATAATCCCAGGATGAGCCAGAATAAACTGCTTGTATCCGGGAGGCAGAAAATGCAGTGAGCTGAGATCTTGCCACTGCACTCCAGCCTGGGTGACAGAGGGGAGACTCCGTCTCAAAAAAAAAATAAAATAAAAAATAAATAAATAAATTTTTTTTTTTTTTGTAAAGCTGGCTTTATTTTCAATGGAGGTTCATCAGGATTTGGTTTAATGCTGCTAGAGAACCTCTATATAATCTTTTAAAAAGTTTCTTCATTTTTAATTTTGGGAGGTACATAGTAGGTATATATATTTATGGGTTACATGAGATTTTTTTACAGGCATGCACTGTGTAATAATCACACCCAGGTAAATGGGGTGTCCGTCACCTCAAGCATTTATCCTTTGTGTTATAAACAATCCAATTACAGTCTTTCAGTTATTTAAAAATGTACAATTAAATTATTTTTGAATAGTCACCCTGTTGTGCTAGCAAATACAAAGTCTTATTCATTCTTTTTTTTTGTATTCCATACACTCTTTTAAATAAAATTCAAAAAGCAGAACAGAGAATAGGCAACTGTTCAGTTAATAGTAAAATTTATATATTAACAAATTAAAACCCATAAAGTATTTATATTCTGCCTCATTCAACAACAGCCCATACATATTAGAAGTTTCTTTTACTCTATTCTTCCTAACAGAACTCCTTTAAGCATTTAATTCAAGTCTAATCTCAGAAAATAGGAAAAGTTAACTATAGTAAGCACCCAAAAAAAGAACAAGAGCTTCCATAATGAAACTAAATTAAACAATGCCTCACAGCTCTCCCAGGTTTCCCATGAAAAAGCATTGTGACCAAGCGTATCAATCAATTAACTGTTTGAGAACCTACTTCTGTTTTCTATCACTTCACTCAGAGAGTAAAAATATGTAATCCATAGTCCCTGTGTATGATAAGAAAAATATTGAAGCTAGATCCTGAGGTTTCCCCAACTCCAACCACTGCCCCCAAGAAAGAATGGGGGTGAAACTGGACTAGCCTTAACATGACTGCAGTGTGAGCTCTGATGAGGAAATTCCTCTTTAAGTTCAGCTCAAAACCCAAGAACAATACAAAGAGGCACCTGCAGCAAATCCTGGTGCTGAGCCTAGCCCATCCATCAAATCCTGTGGCTGCGGGCCTGAACTGTCTGGCAAGTAGGTGAGTGACCATCATCAACAAAGAGGAGGGAAAAGGCAGACTGTGACTGTCCATCTACTCCAGCAGACATGGGTACCACGGAAAGTACAAAGTACCACACGGCTCTAGAGGATTATCTGTCACATAAATGTTTCTAATAATCTATCCTGAACCTGTTTTGGTCACAAAACTAGGATAAAACTTCTCACCTTCCTGGAACATTCTCTGCATCCCCTGCAACATACCAGGGATGCAGCGGAAGGACCCAAATGAATGAACACGCCAAAGCACCACCATGCCATGCAGCCCCTAGGAATACAGCCAGGAAGGAGGTGGTCAAAGAACCACGAATAAGTGACCAAAGTCAAGGCACAAAGAGGGTCAGCAATGGCTGGAGGGGGCATCGGAAGAGGCAGCAGGAACAGTCCCCTTTCTATCTTCAAAACTTCCAAACAAGGATCTCAGCTACCAGTTGGAGTGGACAGGAGTGGACAGCTACTTTCCCATGCTGAAAAGTCGGGCAGAACGAGAACAGGCCCTCGGAGTTGGTTTTCAGAATGGTGAAACGTGTGTGTGTGATCACAGCAGATACACAAGTCCAGTCTGGCTATAAAATGGGTCCTCTGTGCTACATCTTTGGGCCAGGAAAACCCTGACTTTGGTACAAGGCCCCACTCATGCCCTTACCCAGAGCTTTCCACTTGCACACAGAATTATTGACCCATCAGCCTCCATGGTCACTTCTGGCTGCCAACAGCCTCCTCTGTTTACCTCAGTGTGGGGGACAAATACTATCATTTTCTACTTGTAATGATATGACAGCTATCAAAACATTAGTAAGAAAACAAGCTCCAGGCTCAGAAAGACCAGAAAGATTCTCTCCACTCACTAACCAGGAGAATATCTCTACTACTCACCTAACTCCCCCTTCTCTCAAGTGAGATCTAGTCTCGTAAAAAAGTTAGTAAATGGAAATCCAAGAACTAATTAAGGGTTTAAGGAGAGAGAAAAGTCAAGTCAAGTCCTTCAATATCATCAGAAAAACTCCTGATATTGAAAAGGGGTTTAGACTGAAAGGTTATAGAAGAAATCATCAAAATAGAAGTATTTCCCCAGAACAGGTTTCTACAATAGTAGCAAGCCAAGCATCCATTTTCTGGCTCTTCTGTCGAACAAGGTCAGAGAAACACGTTCTTTGCAGGCCAGACTCCACTGGGGGGAGGCAATGGGCCAGGCAGTCCACGGGGGCAGGGGAGGGAGCATTTGGGGGGGCACCAGTTCACAATTTTGTGTGATGTTCATTTTTGAGGGTCACTCTAAGATCTCCTAAAGATTAAGAATACCTGTCCTTGGAGGAAGGAAACTTCCTCCATGCCCCTCATTTTCAGGGAAGGGCAAGCTGGTTCCTGATCTCACACAACCCTGAGCCACGTATGGGAGCCTTTGCAAATAGTCCACTTCCAGAGACATCAACCACTCATAAGAACAACCACTCCAACAAACAAACTCCCCCAGTTTTCATCTCCAAACGTCCTTTTGAAGTGCACACTCACAAGAAGGGGTTGACCATAACAACTTATGAGTATGCACCTGAGGGGGCCACCATGTGACCAATGGGGGGCTGGGGAGGAGGACGGCCAGAAATGGCACTGCGACGCAGAACCTGACCTAGAGTCGGCCAGGCCATCAGAAACTCTCAGTGCAACAAGTGCCGAGTTTGATGTTTGGGTTTTCTTTTTTTTTTTTTTTTGAGATGGAGTCTCACTCTGTTGCCCAGGCTGGAGTGTAGTGGCACCGTCCCAGCTCACTGCAACCTCTGCCTCCCTGGTTCAAGCGATTCTCTCGTCTCAGCCTCCTGAGTAGCTGGGACTACAGGCGCGTGCCACCACGCCTGGCTAATTTTTGTATTTTTAGTAGAGATAGGGTTTCCCCATCTTTACTAAAGACCACGTTGGCCAGGCTGGTCTCAAACTCCTAACCTCAAGTGATCCGCCCGCCTTGGCCTCACAAAGGGCTGGGATTACAGGCGTGAGCCACCGCACCTGGCCTTAAGGTGGTTCCGAGGAGCCCACTAAGTCCGTTTTTGCAGCAGCTGACTACTTCAGCAGTTTTCCTCACACCTCAAGACACGCCTCAAGCCACAATACACAGCAGAGCACTCAGAGGAAGTGGGCTTTGGGGGGGGGGTGGTCACTGATGCTGGTCAGAAACACACAAAAAGGAACCAAAATATGATGTTCAGTAATAAGCTTTGCAAAGACAAGTGGAGAAATAAGACTAGTTAAAATCTACCACTTCATAGGTGAGGAAAGGGTCCCCAGAAAAGCGCAGGGACACACTAAATCAGCCTGAGAACTCAGCAGACGCTCCCCACAGCCCCCACTAGAGGCTTCACCCTTGCACGGGGGCTCATCACCTCCCTGCTTAACGGAACTCTGTCTCCTTCAAGTTCACCGGCCTCACGCCAGTAGCCGGGAAAGAGACAGGATCTGTCTACGAAAACAGGGTGGCAAAGTGCGGCCTGTGGGCCAAAGGCAGCCCAATGCCTCTTCCTGAAAAAACCAAATTTTTCTTATTGGAACACAGCCACAAATACAATTTCATCCATAGAGGCAGTATGCCATTGCGGTCAACTATGTGGGCTCTGGGGATATCTGAATGGCGACTCCACCACTTGCTAGGGATTTACTTAAACCTCTCTGCACCTTGGTTTTACCATCTGTAAAATGGAGATCACAGCACCTCCTCTAAGGGTTGAGTGAGAACTAAACAAGTTCCTATATAGGAAGCACTAAGATGAGCAGCTGCCACAGTGAGTACTAGGGGTGAGGAGGTGAGAGACAGCTTTGGGAGCAATCATTCTACACTACATATGATTTCTTTCCTGACCACGCTTAAACAGTAATGAAATAAAGGAATGCTTTACAGAGAACGTGTAATGGTGGAGAGTGGTTCCAACATGTAGGACGATAGGGAGAGGCCGGCTGGGATTACTGGCATTTGATTATGGGACATTTTCAGAAAAACATTTGTGACAACAACAATCTTGTGCATTTGGTATTTGTAGAAATACTCTGAAAAGGCCATTATTTTCTAATTGTCCTGGTAAATCATAAGCATTTCCAGTTTTCATTCTACATTGTTTTTTAGCTTTAAAAACAATAAACTCAGGGTGTTTATTTCAAACTTAAATCATAAGCAATAATGACATATGATTAAAATACCCTAGACTAACATTCTTGGGTTGAAATTTAAACCAAAACATAGAAGAACTGAACATGAAAGAACACTCCCATGAAAAAAGAAATGGATGCAACTACCACTCATAAGCCAGCCACGACACAGCAACAAACTTCCATTTGATGTGGCTTCAGCCTAACCTGACATATTTTTCAAGCTGGAGTTTTTTTAGCATCTTTCTCCACAAGTTGGTACACACGTAAAACCACAAATTCATATAAGGTGTAAAAAAACAACACAGTTCAGTACATCAAGAGCAAAAGTTTGCTAAATAATTGAATAGCCAGAAATATTTATCATTTTCAATGACATAAAGAACCAGAACCACCCCAGACTACGGCCAGATCATTTGTGAAGCCAAAAGTATTTTCTCTTGGCAACCTACCATTGTTGGAAGAAAGCCAAGAAAAGCAGTTTTCATGGAAAGACATGACTGCATTCAGTTGTCTGCTATCACTCGCTTGCTCTTGGAATCCTTCCAGTATATCAACTTGGTAAATATAGAGTAAGGAGAAATACGCCACTGATTACAGTGCCACAGACAGCACTTGGCTGTCCAGGGTGCACCTGGGGCAGCAGAGTTGGGCTAAAGCACCTGGGCAGGTGAACAGCCCACCTTCCCCCTCAATTGAAGTCTTATGTGCTGCCAACTTGGAATGCATTCAGGAAAATGTGCGGCCCCCAGGTCCGAACATTTGTCCTGGAAGGGTAAGTCCTAACTGGAAGACTAGTAACAAAGTATTTAGCAACTCTTACTGTATTTCATTTGGATAATGTCTTTCAAGAAGCATTCCTCGTCTTCTTGGGTTAAGATCCTCCCAGGCACGAGGATCACTTGAGGCCAGGAGTTTGAGACCAACCTGGGCAACGTAGCAAAACCCCCTTCTCTACAAAAAATAATTAGCCAGGTGTGACGGTGTGTGCTTGTAGTCCCAGCTATTTCGGAGGCTGAGGTGGGAGGACTGCTCGAACCCAAGAGGTCGAGGATGTAGTGATCCATAACTGAGCCACTGTGTACACACACACACAGCCACGACCAGAATGTGACTTAGAAGAAGAGTGGAAATGCAGGCCTGTATCCTCACTGTTAGTCACCCAACTGCTCCAGAAACTTCTAGCAGTGAATCCGGCACCCTAATACTATTGGTACACCTTGGCAGGTCCCTACAGTTAGAGATGCTGGTTCCCCAAGGTGCAGTCTGCATTAATGCATAAGCGAAAACAACAGGTCAAGGTCACTGGAGAAACTATTTCTAATCCTGTTTCTGCCCTTCATCAGCCATGTAACTGGGACAAACCTCTTGGTCCCTCAGTTTTCCTTATCTATAAAATAGGAAGCATTTAGATTATCATTAGGTGATCTTTAAAGTTCTTTCTGATTCTAAAAATCTGATGACATTTTTTATTTCAAACCATCAGTGCTTGATTCACGTAAAGGCTACACTCCCGGGAGATGCAGCTACTCGCAGTGAGTGACAACTGAGGGTTCTGAGTCTGCAGAGTTAACTGTCAACCCCTGGACTGGGAGGCCCTCACCATGGCAATCCTCCCTGTGGGGCCCAGAGTGGATGGCCAGCAGCCTTTCCAGGAGACTGGGGAGTTCGTGGAGCAAGGTCTTTCATCCCCACTGCCCAGGGACTGGGATTCCATAGCCCCGCACCCTGGACACCACTTCCCAGAGTATTTTACACAAAGAACAGCTAATCTGAGGCAAAATGATCCAAGAAAAGGGAGATAAAATTTGAATGCACTGTTTCTCCTAATTCTTTTAAGTCCTAATATTTTTTTTTTAGGTAGAAGAGTAGACTCTCTTCAGGATTAAGTGCCCCTTTCATGCCAATCCAAGCCAACTTCACATGGGCAATGGAAAAAGAGGAAAAAAGAAGAAAAGGTGATAAAAAATGTGAGAAAAATTTTATTCTATAAAGACTGAATCTCGGCTGGGCGTGGTGGCTCATGCCTGTAATCCCAGCACTTTGAAAGGCCAAGGCAGGTGGATCACCTGAGGTCAGGAGTTGGAGACCCACCTGGCCAATATGGTGAAACCCTGTCTCTACTAAAAATACAAAAATTAGCCAGGCATGGTGGCACACACCTGTAGTCCCAGCTACAGGCTTAGGCAGGACAATCGCTTAAGGAGAGCCTTAGGCAGGAGAATCACTTGAATCCTGGGAGGCAGAAGTTGCAGTGAGCCAAGATTGCACCACTGCACTCCAGCCTGGGTAACACAGCAAGACTCTGTCACACACACACACAAAAAGAGTGAATCTTTGTAAAGACGAAATTAATTTACACTGCAATCCAACTATGGCCCAGTGGGACAGAGGGCCTCAATAAGTCACCTGACAAAGCCACCCAATGTTTTCCCCAGACCTTCCACATAGAGCGCTCATGCAAGGCAGAGAAGCACCTTTTTCCACGGATCTACACTCCACTCACTGATAAAAAGGGACGTCAAGAACGCACAGTAAAGGAGGCGGCAATAAAGGAAGGCGTGAATGTGTATAGGTAACGCAACGGTTCAGAGAAAAGGAGAAATAAAGATGGGACAGAACTCACAAAGAAGGCTTTAAGACAGACAGCCGCTATTTCTAGTAAAATTTAAAGGAGAAAGAAAGATGACATTTCAGAGGACTGTGTTCCTCCTCTACTTTGGGGCAGGAAAACAGAACTAATTCTTGAACTAGGCAGGCCGTCAGCTCTACTGTGGGAGCAGGAAGAACAGCTCGTGGGATGAGCCCTGGGAGGTGACGTGAGGCTGCCTCAGGGTTCTGTGTCATCTCCTCATGGCGAACCTCCTGGACCTCAGTGGCAAGAGGAGGACTGCAGCAGCCAAAGAAGATCTTGCCCAGCTTATTAAATGCCATAAATCTAAAAGTGTAAAGCACACTCAAAGATATATTGTTATCAAAAATATGTGGCTCTACCTCTTAACAAAAGCTGAGGTGTAAAGAGTCCTAACAAAAACATAATTAGCAAAGTAAAGTGCTCTTAAATACAGTCGTCCCTCCTGACTGGTGATGTCAGCGAGGAGACAAAACAGGGAAGGGTGCTGAGGGAGCCAGGAGCTGGCTCAGTCCGCTGCAGTCTCTGTGCCTTGTTTCGAGAGAATACACAGGAAGCGCCTAGAAAAGCGAGAGGGGTGAGGTCAACGTAAGGAACCGCTGGTACCACAAAGGTGACTCTGATTACTGACAGAGAAAACGTTCCTTATAAGTTACAAAATTAAAAAGAAAAAAAGGACACAAATGTATAATCCCCATAAAACACACACCTATACACAGCAAGGAGGCCAGAACACCAAAATATTTCATAGTGATTTCTCTGGATGGCTTGTAAGCAAATGTTCTTTCTTAATACTTTCTATTATGACTCAAATTCTCTATACAAAGCATTATTTTAATGAGGAAAAGTTGTTTCTTAAAGTCGTTCTCTACTCAAACATTCTGACTGCCCAAAATGGCAAGACGACCCTGTTAGGCTGCACAACTCTACTTAAAACATTAATTTAAACTGTCATTAAACACTGAATAAAACTAGGTAGATCAAACTGTTGGTGACAGAGATTACCGCTGAGTGGTAACTGAAATCAAATTTGCCCTGGTCACAACGTGGCCGCGTAACCTGTCATGCTTTGCTCGAATGCCTTATACCTGTGGCTAGAAGACATTTCAAGGAGCCTCAGCACAGGCCCACCACTCTCTGCAGGGAGGGCGGGAGAAAAGAAAACAGAAACAAACAAGGTCGACACCTACTCAGGACACAAAAAGACAGGCGTGGCTCTAACAGCTTCTGCTTTTTCTCCTCAGAAATCCCATGTTTGGCTCTTGGTACCACAAAGGTACAATGATCCCTGCTGTTTGAACTCTGGTTCAAAGTTTAGGCAGCAAGGGATGCCCCTTCATCCTGATCTATCTGGCCTGAGCTTCAGGGAGCAGCAAGCAAGAGACTGGAGCATGAGGGATGGACCTGAATGCATTTACTTCCCAAGTTTCCACGGCAAGGCACACTTCTAGTCAAGACTGTTCCTATCGAGCAGCAGACCTTCCCAGCAAGGAGACCACTAGGCAGCTATCCCGTTGCCACCCGCCCCTAGCTCTCTTCAGCAGTGATGCTCTTATCTTTAGGACACTGGAAGTTGAAAAGGCTGTGGCAACACACACACACACACACACACATACACACACACTCATCTAGGAACGCGAAGTGTGTTAAGGTCTTTCAGGAGGGAGGTACTGTGCAGTGGTGACGCACACAGGGCCACGTTCTCCCAAGCCAAAGGTAAGAGACACAAGCCACAAGGAAATCAGACATGTGCTGTTAACAGGTGCTACCAACATCGACTGCTAAATGGAGTTTCAAAAGGGAGAGGGGTCCTGACTGGGAGGCAAACAAGGGGGTCAAGAGCTGGGCCTGCAAAGGTGAGCTAAATGGTAACAGACACAGTTGACCGAGGCTACGCCTCTGCAACCTCACCATAAACACGAATGGGGAAAAACACCTCTGGGACGGGCCTGGATAGCCATGAATCTTGCAGTTTCAAAGTCTATCTCTAATCAAATAATCTAAATGTCCACAAAAAAGTGGTAGGATGTGCAGCCATCTGGCTGGGGGTTAACTGACAGAGCTAACGTGTTAATTAAAATGAACACGGAAACCGGAAAGCTCAGGAGAGAGCTGGTTATTCATGCTGATGGTTAGTCACAGAAGGCAAGCACTGTCTCAGAAGAGCATCACTCATAACATCGACAGACAGGAACAAACGCTGCTCTGATTTCTGCATTCAAATCCTGATGGACTCAAGTCAAGAGTGACGGCCTCCCACCTCTGGCCACTCCCATCCCCACACGCCTTTGCCTCACCGAGCCCACACGCAGCGGCAGCACGCCTAGGCTGAACCATACCCGGTCAACTTGGAGACTACAACTGCCAAGCAGGCCAGTGCTTCCCGTTCTACTGTAACTCTCTAAGCAAAATGCGCCAGGTTTTTAGGGGAGAAAACACACTCCGTCCCCTCCTTGGACTGTCCTCAATCTCTATGCCTCAATCACTCGCTGTGCCTCAACAGTGTGCCCACTCATCGCTGATATATACACTCCTGTTTGCCATTCACGCAGGGCCACTCTAACTTGGCGGTTTCTGGTTTAAATGGGATAGCACATGGGAAAATGCTCTGAAAACTACAAAGCACTGTGCAATCTTGAGGTGGCTCTAAGATCTCTTTGCAAAAATAGAGCACAGAAAATCTCTAACATGAGACAGGACTCTATAAAATGAACAGACTTTCTACAGTACTTAAAACAGGCATGCATCCTTACTACAATAATTTAAAGTCAATAACTGCAAGACAATGTCTAAAGTTGGCATTTCTCAGTATTATCTATCTCTTGCTTTGTTCTAGGAAGGATTTCAGGTGGCTTGTTTTCCAGTTCATTCTTCATTACTTGGTAGAAAAACATGAAATGAATAATATGACTCACTGCTAAGGGCATGAAGTTTTTACTTAGTAAATAAAAATGCAATCCCTGCAATCACACTACTTCAGACCATGCGCCATTTTTTGAAAGCCACAAACCACAGTGCCACATTCTTATCCAAAAATATGTAATAATTACACAGATGTATATCTATGGAAGTATGGCCTTGGAATTGCAATTAGTTGATAAGCATTTATACTTGCTGACAAGAAAATGTCACTGACATTCAGTTCCCAGCTCTTAAGTGGAGGCTCTGGACACTTGCCTCAGTAGAGCACTCAGAAAAGGGGTTCAGTCCTCTTCTGACAACAAAAAAGAAAATGAGATCTACATCACAGTTAGAAAGCATTTTTTATCAAGTAATCAAAGATGATTAAAGATGCTGGGGGGAAACCTAATTTGTGAGTAACTTTGCCTTTATTTTAAAAATTACTAAGACAAAATCTCTTGTTTCTGAGATTCAGCCACACCATTTGAACCTCTTATAAGAGACAAAGTTTTCATTAAAATGTCATTGTGTATCTTCAAAAGCATAGAGAAAACTGTAACAGAAAAAAATACAAGGAAGAATTCATAATCATATGAACAGGTTAGAATAAATGAATCAAATCTTTATGTATGAATTTTAATACTGTTCTTAAAAAAACAAGATGAGGCCAGGCGTGGTGGCTTATGCCTGTAATCCCAGCACTTTGGGAGCCTGAGGCAGGTGGATTGCTTGAGCTCAGGAGTTTGAGACCGGCCTAGGCCACATGGCAAATCTCCATCTCTACAAAAAACAGCCGGGTGCAGTGGCATGAGCCTGTAGTCCCAGCTCCTCAGGAGGCTGGGGTAGGAGGATTGCTTGTGCCCCAGAGGCAAAGGCTGCAGTGAGCCAAGATAACATCACTGCACTCCAGCCTGGGTGACAGAGCCAGACCCAGTCTTGGCGGGCGGGGAGCAAGATGAATACATATCATGTAAAAGACACTTTCATTTATCCTGTTAAAATTGATTTCATTTAGTAAAAAACTATGAAGAGACAGATCTCCCACACTGAAGAAGTCTAAATAAATTATGTAGACACTTTGCCTAAAGAAGGTAGAGTATAAACCCCCTATCCTTAAACATAGTGAGTCCTTCCAAAGAGGATGGCATGGAGGAGGGAAGCGGAGCATTACAGTGGAGAAACCTGAGAGGCACGACCTCAACCAGGTGGCTATGGGCAGCATCAACCACAGTGGTAAGTCACCATGACACAATGCGCCCTCAAAGTGACGTGGTAAAAATGGCCCTTGGCTGCTGAGATCTTCCTTTCAAAAGCCCATAAGCCCAGTCTTACCATGAGAAAAACATCAGACAAATCTGTACAGAGGGGCATCCTATAATACACCTGACTCGTTCTCCTCAAAACTGTCAAGGTCATTAAAAACCAAGGAAAGGCTGAGAAAACGTCACAACCAAGAGGCGCCTTAGGAGACAGGACGATTAAAAGTAATGGGGTATCATGGATGGTATTCTACAACAGAAGGACATTAGGGAAAATTAAAGGAAATTTGATTAAAGTACGGACTTCAGTTAATCACAAGTATCAGTATTGGTTCATTACTTATGACAAACACAACACAGGAAAGGTAAGAGGCCAACAATAGGAAGTGCGTGGACGGTGGGGAGGAGATATAGAACCCTGTTGTACTGTCTTTTAATTTTTCTGTAAATCTAAAACTGTTCTCAACATAGAGTCTACTCAGTCAGTTGCACCGCCTGTAGTTTCATCTACTGAGAAAGTTGAGGCTTGAGGATCGCTTGAACTCAGGAATTCAAGGCTGTAGTACACTATAATTGAGCCTGTGAATGGCCACTGCTTGGGCAACATAATAGCAAGATCTATCTCTCTAAAAAAAATTTAAGTCTACTTAAAAAATGAAAAGAAAAAAAAAACTATGAAGGAAATGTGATAAGTATCAACAGGCATTAATTCTAATGAAAACAGGTGTTGGTTATACTATCCTTTGTTCTTTTGTTGAAAATTTAAAAAACTCAGAACATAAAAATCAAACCTTTCCTCGCTACCATAATGTAAGAAAAATATTTTTCAAAAAGTGATGTTGCTTACTTTTTATTTTATTGATTGATTGACTGAGACAGAGTCTTACTCTGTTGTCCAGGCTGGAGTGCAGTGACGCAATCTCGGCTCACTGCAACCTCCCCCTTCTAGGTTCACGAGATTCTTCTGCCTCAGACTCCCGAGTAGCTGGGACTACAGGCGCCTGCCACCACGCCCGGCTAATTTTTTATATTTTTAGTGCAGACGGGGTTTCACCGTGTTAGCCAGGATGGTCTCGATCTCCTGACCTCGTGATCCACCCACCTCAGCCTCCCAAAGAGCTGGGATTACAGGCATAAGCCACCATGCCTGACTACTTACTTTTTATTTTTTTAGAGACAGGGTCTCACTCTGTAGCCCAAGCTGGAGTACAGTGATGCAACGATGGCTTACTACAGCCCCGGCCTCCTGAGCTCAAGCGATCTTCCTACCTCAGCCTCCTGAGTAGCTGGGACTATAGGCACGTGCCACCACCCCCAGCTAATTTTTAAAATGTTTTGTAGAGATGGAGTCTCACTGTGTTGCCCACACTGGTCTCAACCTCCTTGGCTGAAGCAATCCTCCTGCCTCAACCTCCCAAAGTGTTGGGATTGCAGGTGTGAACCACTGCACCTGGCCAAGATCACTTTAAAAAATAATGTTTAAGAAAATTAATTATGCTGGCCTCTGGCACATAGGCCAAGGCACATTTTTCTAGCCAGAAAAGCTTACTTCTTTTTTTTTGTTTTGTTTTTGAGACAGAGTCTCTCACTCTGTCACCCAGGCTAGAGTGCAGTGGCGCAACCTCGGCTCACCGCAACCTCTGCCTCCTGGGTTCAAGCTATTCTCCTGCCTCAGCCTCCCGAGTAGCTGAGATTACAGGCATGTGCCACCATGCCCAGCTAATTTTGTATTTTGAGTAGAGATGAGGGTTCTCCATGTTGGTCAGGCTGGTCTTGAACTCACAACCTCAGGTGATCCACCCGCCTCAGCCTCCCAAAGTACTGGGATTACAAGCGTGAGCCACCACGCCCAGCCAAAGCTGACTTCTTTATGGGTCTTACAAAAATTGCTTGGCTGAATTAGTATTTCAGATTAAGAGCCATAACCCAATCAGACCACAGGCAAAGCTTACAGCATACAAGGGTATGTTTCTAAAAAGGAATAAGCAGTAAATTCTTTCATTTGACAAAATACTCCCAGGAAATTAGACTCACTCTCCAGGTTACCTGTTCTATAAATTTTGTGCATGGGGGAAAACCTGACCCACACACAGAAAATAAGGTCTTATGTATTTCACCATCATAGTTTGAATACAGCTGTATTACAGACAAAATGATGCAGTTAAAAAAAATACAGGCTTGGAGTCAATCACAGGTGGATTTTAAGTAAAATTCTACCACTTTCAAACATGTGTCATCTTGAATAATTTTCTGCATAGGCAGGAAAGTGGTTCAGAATATTTTACTCCTTGTTATAAAAGACATATGGCACCCACCTCACAGGATTATTAAAAATGAGAAAAAGCAAGATCATGTTTTCAAAGCACCCAGCACAGTGCCCAGTACAATAGGCATGTCCTTTTCTGCTCTTCCTCTTACTGTAATTCAGGAAGAATAAATATAGTAATTGTTATCCTTGCTCATACCTGGATCACACTGAAATTTTATGCTATAGTCATATACATAATTTTGAAAAATGCAAAAAAAAATTACATGGTAATCAACATAAAAACCCTTAGATATTTTAACTTGGTGACAGATGGACAGCAAATTACTGTCTATGGTAATTTGTATAAATGTAACTCTTTTTAAAATATAGCAAAAATATTTTGGAAAAGTTGGTCCTTGAAGTTATGATTTGGACCCATTTACATTAAGAATGTTAGATGTGGCACTTCCCAAGTTTCTACAGTGAACTTAATCCTCAGACGATTCAGAAGATGAGAGATAACGTTTAAAGTGTGAAATACACAGTCACTACGGGACAACTATTATATACCATAATGTTACGTTCACACCATTAAAATGGAGAGTATCACCCAGTGCAACCACACACAACAATCACATCACCAACACCTCCTAAGGCTTACTGGAGCTGTAACTAAGTGTGCAGGACTACGAAGGAATTGTGAATTGAACAGATTCCAGAGGTGGCACAGTGCTAGAGACACAGAAGTTCTGATCAGTCAGAGTTTCAAGATCTTGCTGAACATCCCAGGAATTAAACTGAGACCCCAAGGCCATGTCTAAGCAACAGGGCTTCAAGACCTGCCCTAAATAAGTTTAAAAACAAGCTTTGAGAGAATCAAACTGATCTGAGTAATTAAGAGCCTGCCAGAACAAAACAAACTAATAAAGGACAATAAAACCCATATTCAACAACATTATCATCCACCATGTCCACTACACAGTCTAAAAGTACTGGACATGCCGAGGAGCAGGAAGATGTGACCCATAACCAGGAATTCTATATTTAAACTATTTAAACAAACAAAAGACTGTAAATGAAACAGATACAGAGATGACAGAGATGTTGGAATTTGCCTCTACAAGAGCAGGAAGGGAGAAAAAAAGGAACAAAACACAGAAGCAGCAAACAGAAAACAAATAAGATGAGAAACCTAAACCCAACAATTATCAACATTAAATATAAATAAACTAAACACTACAATTAAAAGACTAAGGTTATCAGAATAAATTAAATAAGATCTAATGCTACGCTGCTTACAAGAGACATACTTAAGAGACAAAAGTTAAGAGTGGGCTGGGTGTGGTGACTCATGCCTGTAATCCCAGCACTTTGGGAGGCCGAGGTGGGCAGATCGCTTGAGCTCAGGAGTTTGAGACCAGCCTGGGAAACATGGCGAGACCCTGTCTCTACTAAAAATACAAAAAAATAGCCAGACGTGGTGGTGTGTGCCTGTGGTCCCAGCTACTCAGGAGGCTGAGGTGGGAGGATCACCTCGCCCGGGGTGGGGGGCAGAGGTTGCAGTGAGCCCAGACTGTGCCACTGGACTGCAGCTTAGGTGAGAGTGACATCCTGTATCAAAACAAAACAAAACAAAAAGAGTGAAAAAAAAATTGTGAATGCTAATCATAAGGAGTCTACATTAAATATGAGAAAAAGGAGATAAAGACAAAGAATATTAACAAAAAACAAATATTTCATAATGATAAAAGGCTAAATTTACCAGAGGCATTACAATCCAAAATACATATTGACCTAATAAAACAGTTTCAAAACACATGAAACAAGTACTTACATTTTGTTCTGACTAAACGAAAAACCAGACAAACCTAAAATTATAATTGTAGATTTTAATAATCCTCTCTTAGTAACCAATAGAACAAAAAAATCATAAGGATTTGAACACCATCAACCAACTTATTCTAATAGACAATTATGAAACATCACATCCCACAACTGTAGGATACACATTCTATTTTTTTGAGACAGAGTCTTGCTCCGTACCCAGGCTGGAGCGCAGTGGCGCGATCTCAGCTCACTGTAACCTCTATCTCCTGGGGTGAAGCGATTTTTGTATCTCAGCCCCCTCAAGCAGCTGGGACTACAGATGCGCACCACCACGCCTGGCTATTAATTTTTTTTGTACCTTTAGTAGAGACAGGTTTCACCACGTTGGCCAGGCTGGTCTCAAAGTCAAGTGATCTGTCTGCCTTGGCCTCCCAAAGTGCTGGGATTACAGACATGAGACGCTGCGCCTGATCATTCTTTTCAAGTATAGATAGAATATTTGTCAAGAAAAACCATTTGCTGGGCCGTAAGATAAGTCTTCAATTTCAAAGGACAACAATCATACAAAGCATGTTTTCTGAACACAGTGGAGTTAAAAACCAACAATAAAATATCTGCAAAATTCCTAAATATTTAAAAGCTAAACACACTTCAGCATAATCCATGGGTCAAAGAATAAATCACATGTAAAATATAAACATATTTTAAACTAATTTAAAAAATGTATTAAAATTTGAGATGCAATTAACAACAGTATTTGGGGTACTGCAAAATTCCTAAATATTTAAAAGCTAAACACACTTCAGCATAATCCATGGGTCAAAGAATAAATCACATGTAAAATATAAACATATTTTAAACTAATTTAAAAAATGTATTAAAATTTGAGATGGAATTAACAACAGTATTTGGGGTACTTTTTTTATGTTTATGGATTTAAAGGATTCAAAGAAATGGGGAAATAAAAAAGATGCATAGGGTTTAAGGAGAAATTTATCGCCCAAATGTTAATATTGGAAAAGTCTAAAATCAGTGATACAAACTTCTACCCCAAAGAAAAGCCAAAATAAGCAGAAGAAAATAAAGACAGAAATAAATGACATAGAAAACAAACAAGAAAAGGCTGACAACAACAAAAGCTGGCTGTTTGAAAATATTAATAAAATGGACAAACCCCAACCTAGATCAATGAGGAAAAAACAAGAGAGCACACCAGACATTATTATAAATTCTATCCAAATTAAGAAAAGAGTACAGAGGCCGGGCATGGTGGCTCACACCTATAATCCCAGCACTTTGGGAGGCTGAGGCAGGCAGATCACTTGAGGTCAGGAGTTCGACACCAGCCTGGCCAACATGGTGAAACCCCTCCTCTACTAAAAATACGAAACTTAGCCAGGCATGGTGGTGTGCGCCTGTAAGCACAGTTATTTGGGAGGCTGAGGTGGGAGAACTGTTTGAACCCAGGAGGTGGAGGTTGCAGTGAACTGAGATGATGCCACTGTACTCCAGCCTGGGCAACAGAGTGAGACTCTGACTCAGTTAAAAAAAAAAAAGAAAGAAAGAAAAGAAAAGAGTAGAGAAATGTTATGAACACCTTCATGCCAAATCAATTCAAGAACTTAAAATGGATGTATTACTTAAAAATACAAATTACCAAAATTAGCACAAAAAGCAGAAAATTTGAATAGCTAATACCTATTAGCTATTCAAATTTAAAGTAATTGAATCATAATTTTAAAACCTTCCCACAAGGAAAACTCCAGACCTGGATCGCTTCACTGGTGAATTTTATCAAACATTTAAGGAATAAATAATACTAATCTTAAATGAACTTTCAGAACAAAGGGAACAATTCCCAGGTAACTTCATGAAGCCAGTACATTATTGTTACCAAAAACAAATAAGACCACTCCAAAAAAACAGAAAGTTATAGACCCATATCACTCATGAATATATCAATCATGCTTCGCCCAAAGACAAGGACATCTTCTGAGAAAAGTGTCATCAGGTGATTCTGGTCACTGTGGAAACTTACACTTTGGGTGTACTTACACAAACCTAGATGGTGCAGCCTACTACACACCTAGGCTGTATGGTATAGCCCACTGCTTCCAGGCTACAAACCTGTACAGCTTGTTACTGTGCTGAATACTGGAGGCAACTGTAACAAAATTGTAAGTATTTGTGTATCTAAACATAGAAAAGGCACAGTAAAAATATATTATAGTCTTACGGGACCACTGTTGTATATGTAGTCTGCTGCTGACCAAAATTCGTTATGTAGCACATTACAGTGGAAGCATAAATCGTGAACAATATTTTAATAAATCAGATCCAGTAATATATAAAAAAGATAACACTCCACAATCAAGTGGGGTTATCTCACAGGAATGCAAGGCTGGTTCAACATTCAGAAAGACGTAATTCACATTCAAAGAAAAAAAAAAACACCCTATGATTCATCTCAATAAATGAAAAAAGATGTGGCAAAATTCAGTAATCGCTTATGATCAAAAGACTCAGCAAACTAGAAACAGAATTCCTCATCTTAATGAATGATACCTAAAGCCTACAACTAACATTATACTTAACAAAAGGCTGAAAGCTTTTTTCCCACAGATCATGAATAAGACAAGGGAAGAACACTGTCATTGGTTTTATTAAACATTGTGCTGGCCAGGCACAGTGGCTCACACCTATAATCCCAGCACTTTGGGAGGCTGAGATGGGCGGACCACCTGAGGTGAGGAGTTCAAGACCAGCCTGACCAACATGGTGAAACCCCGTCTCTACTAAAAATACAAAATTAGCTGGGTGTGGTGGCGCAAGCCTGTAGTCCCAGTTACTCAGGAGGCTGAGGTACGAGAATCGCTTGAGCCCCAGAGGTGGAGGTTGCAATGAGCTGAGATAGCACCACTGCACTTCAGCTTGGGCTACAGAGTGAGACTCCATCTCAAAAGAAACCCAAAACAAACAAACAAAACATTGTACTAGAGGTCCTAGGCAGAACATTAAAGCCAGAAAAATGAATAAAATGCATACAGATGAAAAAGGAAGAAGCAAGCTATTTTTATTCTCAGACAACATGTCCCAGAAAATTCTAAGACATCTTATAGAATTAATAAGTGAGTTTAGCAGGGTTATAAGATACAACATTAATACAGAAACATTTATTATACTTCTCCATACTAGCAACAAATAATGGTCTAAAACCTAGGAATTAAACAGAAATGAAAACGAGAAATTAAGCAACCTGACTTTAATACTTACTGTAAAGCTAAAGTACAACTATGAAAGTTTCATCTATGAAACTTTTGTGATTGATAAAATTGACTTCATTAAAATTAAAACTGCCCCTTCAAAGATAATGTCAAGAGAATGAGAAGACAATCCACAGACTGGGAGAAAATATGTGCAAGAAACACATCTGATAAAGATCTATTTACAAAAATATATAAAGAACTCTCAAAACTCAACAATAACAACCTGTTTAAAAAATGGGCCAAAGACCTTAACACACGCCTCATCTAAGAAGACACACAGATGGCAAATAAGCGTATGAAAAGATGACCCACATCTTACCACAGAAATGCAAATTACAACAATGGGATACCACTATTTGCCTATTAGAACAGCCAAATCCAGAACACTGTCAACACCAAATGCTGGCGAGGATGTAGTGCAACAGGAACTCTCATTCATCACTGCTGGGAATGTAAAATGAAATAGACACTTTGGAAGACATTTTTGCAGTTTCTCACAAAACTAAGCATACTCTTACCATATGATCCAGCAATTGTGCTCACTGGTATTTACCCAAAACAGGTAAAAACTTATGTCCAGACAAAAACCTGCACATGGATGTTTATGGCAGCTTTATTCATAATTGCCAAAACTTGGAAGCAACCATTCAGTCCTTCAGTAGGGAAAGGGACAATTGCCATGAAAAGACCCGGAGGAACCTTAAATACATATTATTAAATGAATGAGGCCAATCAGAAAAGGCTACACACTGTGTGACTGTAACTTTACAAAAAGGCAAAACTATGGAGACAATCAGTGGTTGCCAGGGTTTTGGGAAGGAGAGAGGGATGAAGAGGTGAAACACAGAGGGCTTTTAGGGCAGTGAAAATACTCTGCATGACACTATAATGATGCACATCATTATACATTTGTCCAAGTCCACAGAATGTACAACACCAAGAGTGAACCCTAGTGTAAACTACAGACTTCGTATTATGATGTATCAATATAGGTTTATTGATTGTGACAAACTGTACCATTCTAGACAGCGGAGTTGGGGAGGATGTTGATAATGGAGGAGACTAGGAACTAGGAGAACAGGGAATAGATGGAAAAATCTCTGTACCTTCATTTCATTGTGAAGCTCAAACTACTCTTAAAAAAACCCAAAATCTTTAAAAGCTTTTCTTGGGCCGGGCGCAGTGGCTCACGCCTGTAATCCCAGCACTTTGGGAGGCCGAGGCGGGCGGATCACAAGGTCACGAGATCGAGACCATCCTGGCTAACACGGTGAAACCCAGTCTCTAGTAAAAATACAAAAAATTGGCCGGGCATGGTGGCAGGCGCCTGTAGTTCCAGCTACTAAGGGAGGCTGAAGCAGGAGAATGGCATGAACCCGGGAGGTGGAGGTTGCAGTGAGCCGAGACCACACCACTGCACTCCGGCCTGGGCAAAAGAGTAAGACTCCTTCTCCAAAACAAAACAAAACAAACAAACAAAAAAGCTTTTCTTAAAAAACAAACTAAATGAATAGAAAAATAGATCAATTGAACAGACTAGAACAGAGGTACAGGGATTTTTTTTTTTCTATGAAGGGCCAGTTAATAATTTAGTCTTTGCAGATGACCTGTCGTTTCCATCCCAGATTGTTTTCTTTTTAAACAATCCTTAAAAAATATAAAACCCATCCTTACGTGGCAAGCCATATAAAAACAGGTCATGTGGCTGGATGTGGTCCATGGGCTATAGTTTGCCCTTAGACTACAGAGTCCAGAAACAGACACCTCCTTGTACAGTGAATTTCATTGCTAGTTATTTATCTAAGAGAAATGAAAACTTCTATGCCCATAAAAAAAGCTGTACAAAAATGTTCACAGAAGATTTCTTCTTCTTCTTCTTTTTTTTTTTTTTTGAGACGGAGTCTTGCTCTGTCGCCTAGGCTGGAGTGCAGTAGTGGGATGTCAGCTCACAGCAAGCTCCACCTCCCAGGTTCAGGCCATTCTCCTGCCTCAGCCTCCCGAGTAGCTGGGACTACAGGCGCCTGACACCACACCTGGCTGATTTTTTGTATTTTTAGTAGAGGTGGGGGTTTCACCACGTTAGCCAGGATGGTCTCGATCTCCTGACCTTGTGATCCGCCCGCCTTGGCCTCCCAAAGTGCTGGGATTACAGGTGTGAGCCACCGCGCCTGGCAGAGGATTTATTCTTAATAGCTTCAAACTGGAAACAACCCCGATGTCCATTAATGGGAGAACGGACAAGCAAATTATGCTCTAGTCACAAAACAGAATACCATTTAGCAATAAAAAAGAACTAGTTCATGCCAACAACGTGGATGAATCTCAGAAAACAAGTTGTGAGCAAAAGAAGCCTTATAAAAAAGCACATACTATCAGTCATCACACTACATGATTCCATCATGTGAAGTCTGAGAACAGGCAAAGCAATTCATGGTTACAGAAATTAGCAGCCGGGCGCGGTGGCTCACACCTGTAATCCCAACACTTTGGGAGGCTGAGGTGGGCGGATCACTAGGTCAGGAGTTTGAGACCAGCCTGGCCAACATGGTGAAACCCTATCTCTACCAAAAAGAAAAAAGCTAGCTGGGCATGGTGGTGCACACCTGTAGTCCCAGCTACTCGGGAGGCTGAGGTAGGAGAATCGCTTGAACCCGTGAGGTGGAGGTTGCAGTGAGCCGAGATTGCGCCAGTACACTCCAGCCTGGGTGACAGAGCACGACTCTGTCTCAAAAAAAAAAAAAAAAAAGAAAAAAAAGAAAAAAAAGAAATTAGCAGTAATTGTGGGGGGATGAGTGGGGACAGAAAAAGGGAGGCATACAAAGGAACTTTCTGGGCTAAGAGAAATGTCCTGAATCTTGATAGGGGTGTGGGTTACATGGGTAAAGGATTTTGACAAATATAAGATCTGTGCATTTCATGCTATATAAATTACAACTCCAAAAATAATCAAAGTAAAATAATAAAAATATTTTAAAAATATAGGTAGGTCTTTAACTCCAAATTTTAATAGCTACCTTTAGTTGATAAAGCAACGAAGATAATGGTTTTCCGTACAAGAACAGTCATGTGTTGCATAACAACATTTCAGTCAACTACAGACCTCATATACAGTGGTCCCAGAGGATTATCATGGAACTGAAAAATTCCAATGGCCTAGTGACATAGTAGCTGTTGAAACTGTCATAGCATAAGGCATTACTCAGGTGTCTGCGATGCTGCTGGTGTAAACAAATCTATGCACTACCAGCTGTATAAAAGCATGGCTCAATTATGTATAGTACATAATAGTCGATAATGATAATAAATAACTATGTTACTGGTTTATGTATTTACTACACTTATTAGAGTATAATCCTTCTACTTTTTCTTAAGTTAACTGTAAAACAGCCTCAAGGCAGGTCCTTCAGGCGGTATTCCAGAAGGCAGCATTGTCATTATAGGAGATGACAGTCTCCCATACATGTTACTGCTTCTGAAGACCTTTCAGTGGGACAAGATGTGGAGGTGAAAAACAGTGATATTCATGATCCTGACCTTGTACAGGCTTAGGCTAGTGTGTGTGTGTGTCTGTGTGTACATTTATGTTTTAGCTTTTAACAAAAAAGTTAAAAAAATTAAAGAACTGGCCGGGCGCGGTGGCTCACGCCTGTAATCCCAGCACTTCGGGAAGCTGAGGCGGGCAGACTGCCTGAGCTCAAGAGTTTGCGACCAGCCTGGGCAACATGGTAAAACCTCGTCTCTACTGAAATACAGAAAATGAGGTGGGCGTGGCGGCATGCACCTGTAGTCCCAGCTACTCGGGAGGCTGAGGCAGGAGAATTGCTTGAACCCGGGAGGCAGAGGTTGCAGTGAGCAGAGATTGCACCACTGCACTCCAGCCTGGGATACACAGCAAGACTGTCTCAAAAAATAATAATAATAATAATAAATAAATAAACAATAAAAATTTTAAAATAGAAAAAGCTTATAGAATAAGTACAAATACGTTTGTACAGCTGTACAATGTCTTTGTGTTTTAAGCTAAGTGTTAATACAAAAGAATAAAAAAGTTTTTAAAAAGCTGAAGTTTATAAAGTGAAAAGTTACAGTAAGCTAAGTTTAATTTATTACTGAAATTTAAAAATAAATAAATTTAGCATGGCCTAAGTGTATAGTGTTTATAAAGTCTATAGCAGTGTACAGCAACGTTCTCAGCTGTCACATTCACTCACCACTCATTCACTCATCCACAGCAACTTCCAGTCCTGCAAACACCATTCATAGTAAATGCCTTATACAGGTGTGTTCTACACACACACCCGCCCACCCCTGCCACACACACCAGGATCTATGCTGCCCAGGCTGTTCTCCAACTCACAGGCTCAAGTGATCCTCCTGCCTCACCCTCCTAAAGTGCTGGGATTGCAGGCATGGGACTGAGTGTCTGGTCAGGTGTACTACTTTAAATCTTTTATACAGTATTTTCTACTATACCATTTCTATGTGTAGAAATATTTAGGTTTATAAACACTTAGCATTGTGGCACCATGTTACAACTGCCCAAGTATTCATTACAGTAACATGATGTACAGATTTATAGTCCAGGAGCAACAGGGTACACTATATAGCCTAGGTGTGTAAAAGGCTATGCCATCTAGGTTTGCATAACTACTCTATGATGTTCCTAGCATAACATAATCACTTAACAATGCATTTCACCCCCATCATTAAGTGACACATGCCTAAGTTACTCTTCAAGATGGTCCCCTGGGAGACATGTCAAACGAAAATCTTCATTGTTGTTATTATGCTAAACATTCATTCGGTTTGTGTTACAGAAAATAATCAGCCAAAAAGTTAACTGGAAATACTACTCCAACTTTGACTTTAAAAAAGATACATAATTATAGATAAAAGACTGGTAGAGAAAACATCAGGAGTATGTTTTCTTTAGCGCTAAGTATGACTGGGTGATAGGCTTACAGGCAAGATTTTCTTTTCTAGACATTTCTGTGCTAATTTTGTATAACAAACATCAACTTTTTAAAAGTTGATATAGGATTTTGATCTGTTGCCTGGGCTGGTGTCAAATTCCTGGCCTAAAGCAATCCTCCCACCTCCGCCTCCCAAGTAGCTGGGATCACAGGAATGAGCCACCAAGCTCAACAGCTACTTTTACTACCAAAAAATGTTTTCAGAAAACATTAGGAAAGCAGTCTCATTATCACTTCACATGTTGTGGGGCTATCTCAAATATTTTATGTGGCAAAGCACCTCGCCAGTTCACTACTCAATATTCTCTGAAAGGTTTTCAGTAAACCTGTGCATACACACTAAGAATGTTACATACACCATCTCATTTAATTGGCATGCAATTCTGTAAGATAGAGATTATTATCCATTTTTAATTGATAGAACAATTCTCAATGGCAGCTACTATTATCCTCATTTAAAAGCAAAAAAAACCTAAAACCCAGAGAGATTAAATAAGTTTCCCATAGCTAATAATTAGTGAACCCTGGATGTGAACTGAGTCAGCTTATTCCAGAGCCCACGCCAGGCTTGAAAGCAATTAGCCACTACATCTGCAGAAGGCAGTCTGAGCTGCCGCTATTACTACTGCTGCTGCAGTAAGTACACTAACTACTATGTGTTTGTCAATCCATTTACTATACATATGCAATCTCATTTAATTAAAAAGTTTAAAAAAGAAATTCATAAGGCTGGGTGAGGTGGCTCATGTCTGTAATCCCAGCACTTTGGGAGGCTGAGGCAGGCGGATCACCTGAAGTCAGGAGTTCAAGACCAGCCTGGCCAACATGGTGAAACCCTGTCTCTACTGAAAATACAAAAAATTAGCTGGGCATGCTGGCGCATGCCTGTAATCCCAGCTACTCAGGAGGCTGAGGCAGGAAAATTGCTGGAACCCAGGAGGCAGAGGTTGCAGTGAGCCAAGATCACGCCATTGCACTCCCACCTAGACAACAAGAGTGAAACTATGGGGAAAGAAAGAAAGAAAAAGAAAGAAAGGAAGGGAAGGGCAGGGGAGGGGGGAGGGGGAGGGAAGGGAGGGAAGGAAAGGAAGGGAGGAAAGGGAAGGAAGGGAAGGAAGGAAGGAAAAGGAAAGGAATGGAAAAGAAAGGAAAGAAAGAAAAAGAAAGAGAGGGAGAGAGAGAGAAAAAGAAAAGAAAAGAAAAAAGAAAAGAAAAGAAATTCATGATTAATTATCATGGGAAGGTAGGTACATCCTGAATCATACATTCTACAGGACACCTATGATCATCTTTCATTAGAGTCATAATAAGATCCCTGAGCCAGTCCTAGACTACTTAACATGTCTACTGAACATCTGTGCCCACAGGAATTATATACATCCCACATTACCCTGTATTAATTCATGGCACTACATAGTTTCATTCTACAAACTATTTTTGTTGTGATCTTTTAAGAGGCCAAATTAAGATATGCTTAATATAAAATTCCCTTATTTCTTTGTGTTAAGAATCAGACGACTTCACGTGAAAAAGTGAAAAGCAACAGACAAATGTACAGTATTATTTCTCTTGCTATTAAATATTAGAAATTCCAGCCAGGCATGATAGTTTCACACTTGTAATCCCAGCACTTTGGGCAGCCAAGACGGCAGTCGGCTTGAGTTCAGTTCAAGACCAGCCCAGGCAACATAGCAACACCATGTCTGCATTAAAAAGGAAAGAAAAAGATGGTTGGAGTTCGGGTTTTCAGGCTCTTTCTGGTCTACCTTGTGGCAATTTGAGAGTCCAGCATCAGTTTCTGCTGGGTTTCAAAGATCCAGGAGAAGCTCAGTGTTGTGTTGAGACACAATGGACCCATCACAAAAGTTTAATCCAACCCTGGTCCCAGAGTCTTCAAAAATGCTCACTGAAGAAAATTCCCAGGACGATTCAGGGGCCTCTCAAAACTTCTGCTCTGAGATGTTGATAAAGAACCTTAGTAACTTGACTATCAACCCTAGTACCAAATTCTCTTCCCCTCTACCAGAAGGCTCACCCCAGCAACAGTATACGGGAGCAATGATCCTCAGGGAAATCAGAGATGACTTGCTTTACAGGAGAAGATTTAAGAACACTGCTGTCTATGCAGAAAGAAAGGATGTCAAAATTGAGATACCTGTTACTCGGCAGAGTTCCTAGGCTTGAATGAGAACTAACAAACACTGGGCTTAAGGGAGTTCAGAATGAATCAAGAAGTGGACATTTCAGATGCTGCTGCAGTTTCTGCATGTGTAACAGATGGGGTACTTTTGAGAGTGCTGGAATAGGGAATTACAACACTGAGCCACTTCAGCCATAAACCTTATTCTTGTACTTTTTTTTCTTGCTGGTAATTTTATGTAACAGGTTGAGAAAGCTACCTTATGCTACAATAGACTACATACCAAAAATTTTGATGAGTTCTAGGATGTATTTTTCTTGTATCTTTTCCTTTCTACCATGATACTAGTGATGTATAAGGGGTCTGTGTAGTTGAACGTATCTGAATAACTTCAGTATACTTCAGCTCTACTGCTTAATTTGGCTCGAAGCCAAGAGGACATAAGCATCCTCATGTGTTTTAGAAGCCCAAAGCCAGTGAGATGAAACCCAACATCGAGAATTTGAAGCAAAGTCACTTGTGGGTAAAGAAAGCATTGGGTAGTTTGGCTACAGCGTAATAATAAGAAAAATTTGGGTTGCAATAAGAGGAAACTTTGTGCTCTTTTGACAATTTTTAGTACAAATAAAGGTGTATGTAAGAGAATCAATTTTTAAAAAAAAATCAAAAAAATTAGCCAGGCATGATGGTGCACACCTATAGTACCAGCTACTTAGGAGGCTGAGACTGGAGCACTGCTTGAGCCCAGGAGTTCGAGGCTGCAAGGAGCCATGATAACACCACTGCACTCTAGCCTGGGTGACAGAGTGAGGCCTTGTCTCAAAATAAATAAATAATATTAGAGATTTCCAATAATCTACCCAAAACAGAGAAGGTAGATTAGTCATTTCTTAGCCAACTTGGTTCTATTAATTCTTTACTGACTATATTCTGCTAATCCATTCCTTTAGGGCACAGATTCTCAGAGTGTGGTCCCTGACCACCACAATTACGGTCACCGGTGAGCTGGTTAGAAATGTAAACTCTCAGGTCCCAACCAAAATCTGCTGAATCAGAAACTTGGTAAGTTGGAGGCAGAAATCTGTCTTGACAAGCCTGCAGTGACTCTGCTGAATATTCAAGTTTGGGAATCACTGCTTTATAGTATCTGACCAAAATGATGGCTGACTGAGTCCTGGGAGCTGATCTAATTTAAAACTTTTACTCCAGGAACACCTCCAGTCAAAAGTCAACCCCGGGGTTTTCTGACCACTTTCTAAAAAAGACGAATATTCCAAAAACTTTATTCAAAAAATAAGCCCTAATCTGACCCCCTATGAAGATGGATTACCATACAAACTATTTTGGTCACGCTTCAGATTTGTTAGTTAAAACAAAGTACTTAAAAGATTTCTAAGGTCACAAAAACAAATTCTTATCAACCTTAAAATCAGAATGCCTCCGGACCCCTTGACCCGAAATTATACCTTCCTCTTTCTACCAGCTTCTGGCTTCCTTCTCTCATCTCTGTGCCGAGCAACATCTCTCAACACCCATAGCCAGGAAAGAGAGTGTCTGTACGGCTTCTAAATCCTACCTAAATTGGTCTTTTTGGCTTTCTTTCTAGAGGACAAGTGTATGAGTTATTTTCAGTAGAAAACGAGAACATGCTCCCATCATAAGACGAAATGTTAAGTTTTGCTACTGTTGAAGTAAAGAAATTTTTTCTTTAAAAAACTCTTATCATGCCTTCTATCACAAAAGTAAACAAAAGAAAAAAATAGTAATATCATGTATTGTTAATATTGCCATGTTGTCAACAAGGGTCATGTTTTTCCTACTGTAAATATTTTCAGAGTCACATAAAATTAGAAATGAGATGGCAGTGCACGGTGGCTCATGCCTGTAACCTCAGCACTTTGGGAGGCTGAGGTGGGCAGATCACCTGAGGTCAGGAGTTCAAAACCAGCCTGGCCAACATGGTGAAACCCCGTCTCTACTAAAAATACAAAAAATTAGCCGGGCGTGGTGGCGGGCGCCTGTAATCCCAGATACTCAGGAGGCTGAGGCAGGAGAATCGCTTGAACCTGGGAGGCAGGGGTTGCAGTGAGCTGAGATCATGCCACTGCATTCCAGCCTAGGCAAAAAGAGCGAAACTCCCATCTCAAAAAAAAAAAAAAAAAAAGGAATGAGGAGAAATAATCACAAACATCAAAAATGACAAAGAACTGCACACATTTTTGCACAGCTTTAAGTTAACAAATTTTAAAGATTAGATGAAAAGAATTTTCTACTAAAACAGAAACTGTAAAACTTACGAAAGAACAGGCTGCACTGCATTAGTGTTAACAGGCCTCTGGCCAGACCGCGTGGATGCAAGCCTGGTTCTGCCACTCACTGGCAGCCTCCACTTCTTAATCTGTAACATGGGACTTGCCTACCTCCTATCTTTTTTTTAAACAAAGATTAAAAGTTAAGTATCTTTTAGTTTTTCTCAAAATCAAAGCAAATTTAGACTTTACTAAATAAAAACGATATTGACCTAAGAGACTACTAAAAGCCTAAAAGAGCCAATATTTATAGAAAATAGCAATAAAGTTGTCAAATATATATATATATATATATATTTTTTTCTGAGTCAGAGTCTCACTCTGTTGGTATGCTTGATTGTAGTGGTGTGATCATGGCTCACTGCAACTTTGCACTCCTGGGTTCAAGCAATCCACCTGCTTCAGCCTCCTGAGTAGCTGAGACCACAGACATGTGCCACCATGACCAGCTAATTTTTAAATTTTTTTTAAAGATACGGTCTCCCTATGTTCACAGGCTGGTCTTGAACTCCTGGGCTCAAGCAATCCTCCCACCTCAGCGTCCTAAAGTGTTGGAATTACAGGTGTGAGCCACCACGCCCGGCACTATTGTCAAAGATCTTCAGTCACTTCCTAGGGAAAAAAAGGCTTCAGGCCCACATCACTGCAAGGGTGAAGTCTCTCAATTCTTCATGTAATAGATAATTCCAAATCGATTTAAACTGTTTCACAGAATAAATATGAAAGACTTTCAAACTCTTTTTGACCAAGTTAACATAACACTGATATAAAAATTGACAAAGCACAAAAAGAGCTATGGATCAATTTCATCACTGATAAATGAGAAACAAAATTCTAAATGAAGCACTAGCAATTAAAACTCAGCATTAACTTTTGATTTTACAATTACAGAGATGGTTTAATTTGATATTATAAAACCTACACAGATAATCTGTCACATAAATAAATGGAAAGTGAAAAATCACAGGTTAATCAACATAGGTAGGTATCAAAAAGAAATTTGATAAAACCTAACATTTAGATATTATCATTTATTTTATGACGAATAGATTATGCCCCAATTTTAAAAGAAATATACTACTGACTACAAACCAAAGCTCACATTAGTCTTAATAACAGAACACTAAATACACTTCCATTTAACTAGGATACGAGACAGGGATGCCTAAGAGCATAAACACTGGCAAAAAATATTGGCAAGGAGAAAATAAAAGTATCAGTAATGCAAAAGATGACTATCTCCTTGGAAAACTCAAGAGAATCTCCTGAAAACGTATTAGAATAATTAAGATAACCCCATAAAGCAGCCAGATTACCAGAGTAGCATATACATAACATCTTTCCTATATTAAAATAGCCAGTTAGATAATGAAATATAACTCATCACCAACAGCAACAAAAACCACATAATACCTCCAGAAATAAACTTAGTAAGAAAGATTTATTACACAGATAAAGAAAACCATACTACCCTTCCAAGCAACATAAGACCCCCAGAAAAGATAATTTATATGTATAAGAAGACTCAGGAAGTCACAAAACTGTTAAAATGTCACATCCCTCCTAAAATGACTTATAAAGTTGTAGCGAATCTTATAAATCCAAAATCCCAAAGATTTTTTGTTTTTAAAATTTGAAAAAAAGTCCTAAATTTATCTAACACAGTGGGGTTCTCGACCCTGGCTGCCATGAAAGTCATCTGAGGAACTACACACTATACGAATGCTTCTACCATATCCCCCAGATTCTAACTTAATTGTTCTGTAGTGGGGTTCAGGCATCATATTTTTAAAAATTCTCCAGATAAATCTGATAAAGTGTAGACAGAGTTGAGAACCACCTGTGTGAGAAATAACTAGTGAGGTCATATACTAAAATTCATCACACAGCTAGGTTAATAGGTTTCTGGCACAGGAACAAGCAAAGGTCAATGGAACTAAAGAAAAAGAGTTCAGAAATTAGACCCAAATCCTATATGTTTGAAAAGAGATGCCGGGCGCGGTGGCTCACGCCTGTAATCCCAGCACTTTGGGAGGCCGAGGCGGGCGGATCACGAGGTCAGGAGATCGAGACCATCCTGGCTAACATGGTGAAACCCCGTCTCTACTAAAAACACAAAAAATTAGCCGGGCGTGGTGGCGGGCGCCTGTAGTCCCAGCTACTCGGGAGGCTGAGGCAGGAGAATGGCGTGAACCTGGGAGGCGGAGCTTGCAGTGAGCTGAGATTGCGCCACTGCACTCCAGCCTGGGCGACAGAGCCAGACTCCGTCTCAAAAAAAAAAAAAAAAAAAAAAAAAAAGAAAAGAGAATAAAGTGTATACCAAAAACAGCATATCGTATCAGTGGGAGAAAAGATGGATTACCAATACTAAATAAATGGTACTAAGATGATTATAACATGAAAAAATATATACTGCTGGACCTCTGTGTCTCACTCCTTATGCCAAAATAAATTGAGTTAAAGATTCGAGGAGGCCAGGCACGGTGGCTCACACCTGTAATCCCAGCACTTTGGGAGGCCGAGGTGGGTGGATCGCTTGAGCTCAGGAGTTCAGGACCAGCTTGGGCAACATGGCAAAACCCCGTCTCCACAGAAAAATACAAAAATTAGTCAGGTGTGGTGATGCGCGCCTGTAGTCCCAGCTACTGGGGAGGCTGAGGCAGGCGGATCACCTGAGACCAGGAGGCAGAGGTTGCAGTGAGCTGAGATCATGCCCCTGCACTCTAGCCTGGGCAACAAACTGAGACCCTATCTCAAAAAAAAAAAAAAAAAAAAGTCATGTAATAAGGAGAAAAATACAGGAAAATATTTCTTAATTTTTTTAATAGGAAAAGCACTTCTAAAATGTGACATAAAACCTAAAAGCCATAAAGGAAATAAATGGATAAATGTGTTTCTATACAAACTGAAAACATATACTTGGTAAAAACATATTGTAAACCTATGTGACCATATTCCTGGTGAAACAGACTATGAATGGCAAATAACAAAGGGGAAAAACATGTTTTAAGAGACTTAAGAATATAAATTAATGAGAAAAAATGACAAACAATTCAAGAGACAAATGGACAAAGATTATGAACAATCAGTAAAATACAACTGCCCATGACCTTATGAAAAGACATACTTAACAAAGAAGACAACTTGCTTAACAGAATGTCAAGTAAGTAAAAGGATGGTAATATTCAGTGTTGGTCAAGATTTGGACAGAGACTCAACCACTCTTGATGAAGGTGTAATTTCCACAATATTTCTGAAGAGTATCTGAGATTATCTATGCTGATTTAAAATCTCAGTATCTTTTAATTCAGAAATTGCATGTCCAATAAATTATCTAGCAGATATGGTCACTCAGCTGTACAAAGATGTATGTACAATGTGTTCAAAGCAAAACTGTGAAAACAGCAAAATACTGGGAATAACCTAAATGCTCAGCCTACATGGCACAAGTCCTTAAATTACGATATACCCAAATCAGGAATTCCTATTGTACCTATGAAGAATGACTGACAGCTACGCGGAGCATGGAAGAATTTCCAACTTGTATTGTTAAGTGGTGGGTGGGGAGGGGAACATCTACACTCACAAGAAAACGCTGTGTAATGCTACTCTTTATGTCTGGGGAGATAGCACACACATACCCACACCCCTCTCTCTACGCCTCTATACACATACATCATCACTGGCAGGACAGATAAGAAATAATAGTTGCCTTTGGTGAGAATTTGGGAGAACCAAAATTCAAGAATTAAGAATTAACTCTCCGGTTCTTACTCTTAAGAGTATTTTTATGGTTGTTTGTCGTTAAATCATGTGCATGTTTACTTTCTAAAAACAAACTTTAAACAATTCTGTGACCCATTAATTCTCCTTTTCAGAATCTAATCCATGACACATGTGTACAGGCATTGTTGCACTAGTAAAAAGTCAGAAACAATCCAAATGTTCATCCTCAGAGGATCAGATCAATAAATTATGATGTATCATATAATGGAATACTTTGCTATCAGTAAGAAAAAAAAATCTCTGTGCAGTGTCACAGAAGGCCATCTAAGGTACACTGCCAAGTAAAACAGCAAGGTGCTTATGTAGTCTGGTTTCATTATGTATTTTAAATCTTTATCTGTAAGGAGGATGTTGCTTTTTTCCTACGATTTTAATTATTTCATAGGATGTACTTCCTGTGTAATCGTTCTTAAAACAAAATTATCTTTAAAAAAAGGGTCTTTTCCCTGTGCATTTTAAAATCTAGTTGGCTCTGCTATCGTAAGGTTCTAGAGAGGGAATGGTTTAAAATGGACTTGTCTCTCGCTCTTACTTTCTGCCCACCACTACTTGGTCTTTCATTCCACCCAAAGGCAATGACACATCTTTAAAAAAATGCACTCTATCCACCTCTAGTGGGCTGCTTTGAGATACCTATAGGAAACAAGAGACAACTGTCCCCAGCACGCTAACGAGGCTCACTTTCCAAACAATGACATCCACGAGTTGCTGTTTGAAAGAAAGAGCACTCTGTATAAAGAAACCCCAGGATGGAATGAAAAGCCTGGGTGGACAGAGAAGCATGAAGTGTTACAGGTGTAATCAGCAAAGTCCAACTTCTGGAAGACACTCTCCAGGATAAACAGCAGACAACAACCAAAACATGTTTCTTCAGTAAATAAATTGTAAGGATCCCACAGACCAACAGAGAACAGATTCTTAAGAGGCATATCAACTAACTGAAATGTAGATTTTGAGTAAAAATCTATAAAAACTACTTATAGGCCGGGCGTGGTGGCTCACGCCTGTAATCCCAGCATTTTGGGAGGCAGAGGCAGGTGGCTCGCTTGAGGTCAGGAGTTCGAGACCAGCTTGGCCAACATGGTGAAACTCCGTCTCTAATAAAAATATAAAAAGTTAGCCGGGAGTGGTGGCACGCGCCTGTAATCCCAGCTACTCAGGAGGCTGAGGCAGGACAATCACTTGAACCCAGGAGGCGGAGGTTGCAGTGAGCCCAGATGGCGCCACTGCACTCCAGACACCGGGCAACAGTGAAACTCCATCTCAGAAAAAAAAAAAAAATTACAACATATGAGACCACTGGAAACTTGACTATTCTGTGGATACTGGCTGACATGAAGTTACTGCTAAATCTGTTAACATGTGATAATGGCTTTGTGTTTACGTGTACAAAGTCTAACTTCTACATACATGTTATCAAAAGCTCTTGAAGTGCAGTCCAGGGTCCCAGACCTTTCAGGGGGACCATGATGTCAAAACTATTTCCATAAAATCCTAAGACATGATTTGCCTTTTCCCTCTGATTCTCTCCCAAGAACACAGTAGATCTAGTTTTCTAGTTACTTTGTGATGTGTGATTCTACTGCACTGGACGGATGATGAAATGTGTTTCAATATTCTGTTTTACTATTTAATATAGTAAATATGGAGAGGTATACTGCTCATGTTAAAGAAATCTCTTTGGGGTCCTCAGTAATTGTTAAGATTATTCAGGAGTCTTGAGATTAAAAAAAAGTTTGGGAATCATTGCTTTATACTATTATGTCGACTTCATATGATTTAAACTCTCCAGAATAGACAGAGTTTTGAAAGTAAGGAGTAGAGTGATGAATGAATTGGGAAAAGGAACAAGGATCAATCTCTCCAGGAACCATAAACCCATGAGAAATTCCTTCTCAATCAACACACTCATACAGACTCTTCTTCAAATGCCAGGTACAAGTAAAACTTAAGTTCACATTCCCCTCTACTAACATTTCAAAAAAGACAAATGCAATTTAAACATTGAGCATTACTTCATCTTCATTTCTTAAGTTAAAAAAAAAAATCCTCTCGTTTCCGACATTCACAGGGTTTTGGATCCGTCACCCAACGCTCTCATCAACCTTGTGGGGAAACTGTGTTCTACTCTTATTCTCCCTCACCCCTACTTGGGACTAAACAAATCCAAAGAACAGCCCAAACTGATTTTCTGTTCTGGGATGTGCTGAATTCCACTGCCTGAAGACGTGCCTGGTGGCTGCTGTTGAGAAGCCTCTGGCCGCAGAGCATCCACAGTGTTTGTCACTTCAGTGGGAATAGGCCGCCCTTCCTTCTCTGCACTCCTCCCTGTCAGTCCTGGGCTTTTCCAGCTGTCTCACATCTATCCAGGCATCTGCCTTCCCCGTTCTCCAAGTTCAGTTCCTACTCTAGAAGGCAGCTGCAAGGCTGGTGGCTGCAAATCCCAGTCCAGGCCTTTCCCTAGCAGAGCTCTTGGGGGGGGGCGGGTGGAGGGTGGTGCGTGTGTGTGTGTGTGTGTGTGTGTGTGTGTGTGTGTGTGTGTGTGTGTGTGTGTGTGTGTGTGTGTGTGTGTTGGGGGGATGTGGGTGACCTTGGAGCCACCTGGAGGCTGCTGCTTTTTTTTTTTTTTTTTTTTTTTTTTTTTAAGAGACAGGGTTTCGCCACATTGCCCAGGCTGGTCTCAAACTCCTAGCGTTGAGCTATCCACCCACCTCGGCCTCCCAAAGCGCTGGGATCACAGGCGTGAGTCACTGTGTCCAGCACCCATCTGGAGGCTTCTTAAAGCCCAGGCCCCACGCCGAGCTTCTGAGTCAATAAAGAAGTCTGCATTTCTAACAAGCTTCTAGGGGATGCTGCTGCTGCTGGTCCAGGGGACCCCACTTGAAGAACCACTGCACTGGTGTTTCCTCTGGGACCCGAATGCCTGTGCTTCTCCCCGGCTCTGCCACCTCTTCCTTGTTAACATAGCAGAGAGTGAGTTGACAACCCTGGAACACAGCTTTCTCGTTCAGTGAAATGGATACTGTGCCAACAGACACTTCACTGGATGGCCATAGAGGAGCATACAGACCAGTGATCGCCTCCTCAGTGGGCAGTACACAGGCAGGAAGCAACCTCTACCAGGTTCACGGACACATTAGGCCCTGTATTTTCCAACTGCCTGACCTGCAAGCTGTCCTACTTCTTTAAGAATTCTCATTTTAAAGACAGAAATGGGGCAGAGATCTTTATCCTAGAAAGAAATCTGTCTCTTCCAAGCATGAGTGGCACGTGGAGAGCCCAAGAGGAAAAACAGGAGTGGGCCACGTGGTCCCATTTTACGCATTACTCGGAGGGAAAGCCCGCAGTTAGGTAGGAAGTATTGAAAGTGCTTCAGTTCACTTACCTTGGCCATGCCTCCTGCCTGTGCGGTGTTCAGTCCCGCGTGACCAGTCATTTGCGGGGAAACCTGCGTTAGGGTCTCAGCCAGCACGCTGCTCGTGGCGCCCTGCATGGCTGGAGTAGGGTACGGCATTCCAGCTCCCCTTCCTCTGCCAGCAGCCCCAAGAGATCCATTCATGACTTGCGCCTGCCCTTGTGAAGCCTGATTAATTAAGCTATGGCCAGAGTTACTATTGAGGAGGCCTGGGTGGGTCTGGTTAAAGTTAGCATTCATGCAGATACCAGGTCCAGTCTGTGATGTGGCAGGGCTGCTAGTCGCCAGCCCCACTTGCTTTTGTGCTTGCGGATTCAGTGCTTGGGAGGCAGGGGGGGTGGGCCCAGAGGTGCTGGCTGCCTGTTTAGGCAGGCTGGGGGCTGAAGAATCTCCCTGGCTCAGAGGGCTCTTGCCCATGGCACTGAGGCTGGCCATGTTCGCACTGTTCGGCTGCCCTTGAGCCTGGCCACCCAGGCCCTGCTGCACGGGGCTGCTGGCGCTCACATTTCCTATTCCTGGGTTGATACTAGAGCCGCTGCCTCCTCGTAGAAGCTCCGACAGTTGTTTATGTTTGGAAGCAGCATCTGGAACAAGGTTCCCACTGTTTAAAAGGCCTAATTCTCCTCCATTGGGTATCAGCTCATCAGGAAGATCATTTTCCAAGTCAAACAATGATCCAAAATCTAGAAATTAAACAGAAATGGAAATGAGAAACTAAGCAACCTTTACAGCTCTCCAACTGCCATGTTTCTATGATCTTAACCTAATGGGGCATTCAGCACAAACACTAGCATGTCTTAAGAGTCATGTCATTAGCTGGGTGTGGTAGCGCATGCCTGTAATCCCAGCTACTCGGGAGGCTAGGGAAGGAGAATAGCTTGAACCCGGGAGGTGGAGGTTGCGGTGAGCCAAGATCGCGCCATTGCACTCCAGCCTGGGCAACAAGAGCGAAACACCGTCTCAAAAAAAAAAAAAAAAAGAGTAATGTCAAAATGATTTACAAGTTTGTTTGGGAAAATAAAGAAAAAATATCCTTCAAATTCTGAAGACAGAAAAGTTAAACAGAGATGAGAAGGACAGCCCTACTATATCATATTCTAAAACAATAATTAAATAGTGTGGTGTTGAGGGCAAACTCAGATATACAAATTAAAAGAAAACAATGGGAAGACTCCAAATTCACTGAATTATAATTTTAAAATGCTTTGAAGAATGTATGTGTGGCCGGGCGTGGTGGCTCACGCTTGTAATCCCAGCACTTTGGGAGGGTGAGGCGGGCGGATCACAAGGTCAGGAGAGCGAGACCATCCTGGCTAACACGGTGAAACCCCGTCTCTAGTAAAAAGACAAAACATTAGCCGGGCATGGTGGCGGGCGCCTGTAATCCCAGCTACTCAGGAGGCTTAGGCAGGAGAATGGCGTGAACCTGGGAGGCGGAGCTTGCAGTGAGCTGAGATCGTGCCACTGCACTCCAACCTGGGCAACAGCGAGACTCCATCTCAAAAAGAAAAAAAAAAAAAAAAGAATGTATGTGTGTAACAAAGTAACTGGGCATTGACTTAGATGAACAGCAATTTGGGGACAGTAAAGCCAATCTTAAATTTTTTTTTTTTTTTTTTTTGAAACAGAGTCTCGCTCTGTGGCCCAGGCTGGATGGAGTGCAGTGGCGTGATCTCGGCTCACTGCAAGCTCCGCCTCCCGGGTTCACGCCACTCTCCTGCCTCAGCCTCCCAAGTAGCTGGGATTATAGGCGCCCACCACCATACCCGGCTAATTTTTTGTATTTTTAGTAGAGACGGGGTTTCACCGTGTTAGCCAGGATGGTCTCAATCTCCTGACCTCATGATCCACCATGGGAGGCCTCAGCCTCCCAAAGTGCTGGAATTACAGGTGTGAGCCACCGCACCTGGCCAATTACATTATTTAAAAGTTAAAACACAAGAAGTAAACTAGCTTTAACACAAAATGAAATCAGTGATTTCTTAAAAGTGTTGAAGCTGCAGCAAATGATAATAAAGACATACACAGAAACCACAAAGAGTTAAAAATAAGAACCTAGAAGTATTTGTAGTATATGAAAGGGGTAAATGTCAATCATACAGGAAGATGAGAAGCACAGTGACTCCCGACTATAAATGGACAAAGGACATAAGCAGGTCTTCACCCCAAAGGGAAATAAAACACTATACAAAATAATCCGTCCTTCCTGATAAGGAAACAAATGGGAACTAAAACAACCCCTTTTTTCTGGTCCCTTTCAAAGTAACTTTTCTCTGAAGCGTGGTCTACACATGTCATCTCTACCCTCTCATTTCCCACGCACTCTAACCCACAACGGCCAGGCTATTCATGTATGTGCAAGTAAGAGGTATGTAGAAATATGTTCGTCTTAGTATTATCTGTAGCATCCAAAAAAAAAAAAAAAAAGCACAAAAAAAACCCAGAGGCAGTTTTTCCTAGTGGTTACAGACTCTAGACTGGGGCTGCCCACACTGGACTCCAGCTCTGCCTCCAGCTCCCTATTCATTAGTGATGTGACCTTGGTAGGTTACTCAGCCTTTCTTTGCCTCAGTTTCCTCATCTGGAAACTAGGGGTAACAATGGCCCCTACACCTCATAAGGCTGTTGTGAGGACCAAATGAATAAATAAGTGTAAAACACGACTGAGAACAAACAGTGCCTATGGGTGGTAAATGCTAAGTACTGTCTATTATTATTACTGCTATCCATAACAGGAGGTTTAATAAGCTGCTGTGTAATACTTTAAAACATCAGGCCGGGCACGGTGGCTCAAGCCTGTAATCCCAGCACTCTGGGAGGCCAAGGTAGGCGGATCACGAGGTCAGGAGATTGAGACCATCCTGGCTAACACGGTGAGACCCTGTCTCTACTAAAAATATAAAAAATCAGCCAGGTGTGGTGGCAGGCGCCTGTAGTCCCAGCTACTCTGGAGGCTGAGGCAGGAGAATGGCGTGAACCCAGGAGGCAGAGCTTGCAGTGAGCCGAGATTGCGCCACTGCACTCCAGCCTGGATGACAGCCTGGGAAACAGAGTGAGACTCCATCTCAAAAAAACAAACAAACAAAAAACACCATACATCGGCCAGGCACGGTAGCTCATGCCTGTAATCCCAGCACTTTGGGAGGCCAAGGCAGGCAGACGATCTGAGGTCAGGAGTTCAAGACCAGCCTGGCTAATATGGCGAAGCCCCATCTCTACAAAAAACACAAAAATGAGCTGGGCATGGTGGCAGGCGCCTGTAATTGCAGCTACTCGGGAGGCTGAGGCAGGAGAGTCGCTTGAACCTGGGAGGTGGAAGTTGCAGTGAACTGAGATATCGCCATTGCACTCCAGCCTGGGCAACAAGAGCAAAACTCCGTGTCAAAAAAAAAAAAAAAAAAAAAACCACACACACACACGAAAAAGAAAAGAAAATTAAAACCTTTTTTCTGCATGGTGGCAGACCCTAATGTCTGCTCACCCAATACCCCTGGCCCCATGCTGCTGGCAACACCCACATGATCTGAAGTGGCTGCCTGGGAGGTTCCTCTGAGGAACCTTCCCTGGCCACAGGAGGGACAGTAACCAGATAAGCCCACCACCACGATCACGTTCCCCTTTGCAAGTGACACAATCTCAGCTAAGGGAATCTGAAGATACACTGAACCAGGACCATTGCGGAAAAGGTGTTCCTTCCTCACAGCAATGGATGCTCAGAAAGAAATCTCCCTCCTCTTCTTCACCAGATCTCGTCATGGGCAGGGGACAACCACCCTGTAGCCAGGAGAGCAGACACCACTTGCACGCTAAGGATGGCTGTAGCCAAAAACACAAACACCTGGGGTAGGGAGATCATCTCTGAACTGCTGAGTGATGCAACCCTAGTACTTCCCCACCTTCAAACTTCATGTTATGTGAGAAGATACACCTACTATCACTTAAGCCATTTTAGCTGGAGTTTAACCTCACCCTAACCCTAACAGACCCATCATGTCTATGGAAGAAGTTCAAACACCTTCTCATGGCACGTGAGGCTATCTTCTCGGCCTTCCTTTACAGGACAACACCAGATGCCCCCTACTTTCCAGCCACAACACTGAGAGCTGGCACAGGCATTGGGAATCTTTCTTCTTGAATCTCTCGTTCTAAAACTCACCTCAGTTCCCACTCAGATTAACACAGCAACTATGAAGACTTTCTTTGGGCTGCCCCTGCAGCACAGACCAGTCCCTCTTGTCAGTCTAGAAAACCACGTCTAACACACACTTGTTATCTTCCCACCTGTCTGTAAGGAATGAGGTGTGATTTAGGAGCGTGTACACGCATGCAACAGTTTTTGCAGAAAAACTGAGAGTAAGTTGCAGACGACATAACACTGTTCTCCTAAGTACTTCAGTACGTATCTCCTAAGAACATCCTCTTACGTAATCACAGTATGCATGTGCAACTCAGGAAACGTAACACTGATACAATACTGAATGTATTGCCCTGACTCAAATTTTGCTGGTTGTCCCAATAATGATCTTTATCACACATCTGTCTCTTCAAAATGACATGTCCTATAGCCATGAGATTACAAGATCCAAGATCTAATTCAGGATCATGGTGCATTTAATTGTCATGTCTTTGTCACCTTGTTTAATCGAAAAAGGATCAAAGGTTCCCTGGCCTTTGTCTTTCGTAAGTGACATTTTATTCTTATTTATTATTTATTTATTAGACAGAGTCTTGCTCTGTTGCCCACGCTAGATGGAGTGCAGTGGCACGATCCAGGCTCACTGCAACCTTTGCCTCCTGGGTTCAAGCAATTCTCCAACCTCAGCCAGAATAGCTGGGATTACAGGCGTGCACCACCGCACCCGGCTAACGTTTGTATTTTTAGTAGAGACGGGGTTTCGCCACGTTGGCCAGGCTGGTTTCGAACTTCTGACCTCAGGTGATCCGCCCGCCTAAGCCTCCCAAAGTGCTAGGATTACAGGCGTGAGCCATTGCACCCGGCCATAACTGACATTTTTGAAGAATAGAGGCCAGTTGTTATTGTAGAAGGTCCTTCAATTTGGGGTACCTCCTCATGGTTACAGGGCATGTCATTTTGAAGAGAAAGGAATCTGATCCCGGATACAGCAGACAGTTCCATGAGGGCACATGGCCTGTACCTGGTGAAATAGGTCTCAACATGCTTCTGACGGTTCCAATCCATAGTTTTTACGCTATTATGCTATCCTAAATTTTGAGATTCACTGAGGTGTCCAGACACAAACTGTACAATATTTATTAAATATGTATTAAAAAGTCCTCTCTATCATAACTACTGTTTTGTTTGTTGCCCTCCAGGCTTTGTCCACCTGCACACACACATTTACTCAGTACTCCTTAATAAATATTTTTGTCCAACCCAAATGATAAACGTTTGAGGTGGTAGATATCCTAATTACTATGATTTGCTCATTATGCATTGCATGCATGTTACAAAATATTCTGTACCCCTTAATACATACAATCACTACATGTCAACTACAAATAAAAGGAAAAAAGAAAATATGTACCCCCCCAAATAACAACTTTTTATTTTTTAGTTTATGTTTTAGAGATAGGGTCTTGCTCTGTCACCTCTGTGCAATGGCACAATCACAGCTCACTGTATCCTCAAACTCCTGGACTCAACCAATTCTCCCACTTCAGCCCCCTATAGCTGGGACCACAGGTGTGCCCCACCACAAACAGCTCATTTTTTATTTTATTTTTAATTAATGAATTAATTAAATAATTATTTTGACAGGGTCTTGCTCCGGCACCCAGGCTGGAGTGCAGTGAAGTTGCAGGCTCAATGCAGCTTCTGCCCTGCACCAAAACACCCACCTAATTTTTGTACTGTTTTGTAGAGACAGGGTTTCGCCATGTTTCCCAGGCTTGCCAGCTAATTAAAAAAAATTTTTTTTGTAGAGATGGGGTCTTGCTATGTTGCCCAGGCTGGTCTCAAACTCCTGGCCTCAAGAAATACTCCTACTTCAGTCTCCCAAAGCACTGGGATTACAGGCATGAGCCACTGCAGCCCACAATAACTACTTTTAAAAATGCAGTGTTCCTTAACTGATAAGCATGAAAATGAAACTTCATCTAAACCAGGAAGTGGAGCCATTACATTAGAGATCAGCTCTCCTTCCTTTCTGTCCAGGGCGAGGATGAAGAGACCGTGTCAAGCACTGTAACCCAGAAGCAAACAAGTGCCAAATATTTTATATTTAAGTTTGGAAAAATCTGCAAAAGGCGACCTAACTGGCTATTTCGAACATCCCTAAGCACTCTTCCTAGGAGAGGGAGGCCAGGCCACAGAAGAGCAGATAAACTCAGAGAGTACTTAGTGAAACCCAGCAGGGCTGGCCTCAGTGTAGAACAATGGGAACAGAACACCTGGAAGCTGAGCACAGGAGTTGAAATCCTGCATCCTTAGGCAAACTGCTTCATCTCTGCATCTTCATACCCTCACCTGTAAAACAAGGGTACCAACACCCCAGAGTTAAAAAATTCACCCATCATCCTGCCACTCTCAGAGCTATCAGTTTTCACTTATGGTTTATTCTAGTTCTTATCAAATTCACAGGCAAGTTTCAAAGTTGTAGGCAGGGCTTCTGTCCTGGGCTAGTGTTTTTGTTTTTCACTGGTCTGCTACACTCTGACCACCGTGACCACTTTTTCATCCTATTTCAGTCCAAATACATATACCAGCTGTTTGGGTGAAGGGAGAGTTAGACAAATTCTTCTTCTGTAATTCACCATATGAATATGTGTAAAGCCAAATATACAGGTGTGGCTTTTTAAAAGACAAGATAGGGCGCACACGTAGTCGTACCATCACTCTTCTGTTTACCACTGTCACCACATTTCCATATTCCCTAGTTCAGCAAAACTGACAAAGGGGAGTGAAGGAGGCAGGCCAGGATATTGCAACACAACACAGCTTTGCTTTCTACACACCAAAGTGTCCCAACACATGGGTTAAGCAAGAGCAATCTGTATCATCGGAAGTTCCTAAGGTTCACGATTGACAGCGATCCAGTCCCAGGTAAGCCCTCTTCTCTCTGACCGTTACCAGGGGGCCCGGGAGAATGCAAAGAAAAGGAGACTGTGGGCACCCTGCACCCAGGGCATCTGCACCTCAAGGAGACTTCACCAGCCAATATCAAATAGCGAACACTGCCAGTCATACTTCCATAGCTAGGGAAAGGAATTTTCTCTTTTGCAGCTTCCTGGCTGCCAACCAGGAGGCTACCCCTTTCATTAAGCTGAAATGAGACAAAAGAGAGGCTACACACTTCCCCATTTCTATCACACTCATACGAGGCTGGGAAGACCCAGTGAGGAATGAGGAAAATAGTAGGGACTTAGGAAGGAGAAAGTTACGGCCAAACTCAGCCAGCCTCAGGAAAGGCAACTGTTTACCAAGCAAGGTACAGAGGACATTCACTTCTATACTAGGAAACCCAAGCCGGTGGTCTGCACGCAGAGACTGTTAGGTGGGGATCACTCCTAAACACTGAAAGACAAATGGTATCTACATCTGTTCCAGGATCCATTCTTAATAATGATGATCAGAAATCAGCATTTCACCTTAAGCAAGGAATGAACTACTAGAATCAAACACCAGGTGGGTGGCTAAATCAATCTGTGCAGCCAATAACATTTGAAAACAGTCTCATCTGAAAAAAATGCCAAAGCCATCAGCCAAAGTATCCACAAAACACACCTTTCTTCAGGTTTTCTACAGCCTCCTCTTCCATAATACCTTATTTTCTTCTTTGAATTCCACTTGGAGCCCCAGATTATTTGTACTGACAGGACTGGTTTATCACACCTTCTCCTGGAAATAACTCTTTTATGCTCCTACAGACACAATGCGTTAAAATTATGCTAACAATTTCACGTTATAACATGCGTGGGGCTGTAAGCTCCCTGAAAGCAGGGATCCTGTCTTGCTTATCTACTCAGTGCCTAGCATAAAATGCTTCGTATGTATTAGGCACTCAATAAACCCATGTGCTGAATGAGTGCACAAATTATAGAGGATACACAGTATCAACAAGCTGCTTGTCTAGTCAAAGATATAAAGCAGTAATCTTAATGTTTACTACTACTTTCTGAAAACAGAAACAATAACGAATTCTCTAGAAATATTACACTGGGTCATCTTTCTCTTTAAGACTTTTTCCTATTGCCCTCTTTACCTTTTAGGGGACCACCCAAGTATATTTCACTCTTTGGCTACAAACTCAGCATCAATGAACCCCAACCCTAGAACTGATACACAGATTAAATGGCATAATGTAGGATGAGCAAAAGTAGTGTGAGAAATAAGCATGTAAGAGTTCAGATGCTGTTTTGTGATGTGTTCATACTTCTCTGCTTTCCCTCCCACACATATTTTCTCTTCCTCACCCACTCCTAATTTCTCTCTCACATCCCTATTTCCTGTGAAAAAGGTCTCCTTTCTTTAGATTTTTTTTTCATGGTTTCTTTAGATTGTCTTTTGCATTACTTTTGTAATACTGTGACTATGTATTTGGTCTTCCACCCTGTCTCCTGGCATACAACTCCTAAAATCCTTGGAATCTCCAAAACAGAATTTTTTTTTTTTTTTTTTTTGGCTCTGTCGCCTAGGCTGGAGTGCAGTGGCACGATCTTGGCTCACTGCAGCCTCTACTTCCCGGATTCAAACAATTCTTCTGCCTCAGCCTCCCAAGTAGCTGGGATTACAGGCGCATACCACCACACCCGGCTAATTTTTTGTATTTTCAGCAGAGACGGGGTTTCACCATGTTGGCCAGAATGGTCTAGAACTCCCAACCTCAGGTGATCCACCCGCCTCGGCCTCACAAATTGCTGGGATTACAGGTGTGAGCCACCACACCCAACCAGTAATGTCTTTGCGTATGCTCACGAATTGACTGATGGCTGGCAGCTCCTAGGTAGCTTCGGATAGGAGATGGTCACCAGGAAGACCAAGGCATGACTGATTAGAGGACTGGGACTTTCAGCCCATCCTTAATTTCCAGGGAAGGGAGAGATACTAAAGCTTAAGTTGATCACCAACGGCCAATGGTTTAATCAATCATGCCTATGTAATGAAGCCTCCATAAAAACTCAAAAGTAGAGGGTTCAGAGAGCTTCCAGATAGCTGAACACATGGAGGTTCCTGAAGAGTGGCACACCTGGACGGGGCAAAAAAGCTACATGGCCCTCTCACATGCCTTGCCCTATCACCTGATATTCAGTGGTATCCTTCATAATATCCTTTACAATAAAAAACCAGTAAACATGTTTCCTTAAGCTCTGTCAACCGCTCTAGCAAATTAATTGAACCCAAGGAGGGGCTTGTGGGAACCTCATTTATAGCCAGTCAGAAGCACAGGTAAAACAACTTGGGGCTTGCAAATGGTGGGGGGCGGGGGAAGTCTTGAGGACTGAGCCCTCAACCGTGGGATCTGACACCATCTGCCTGTCAGCTGGCGTCTGCTGCAGCACCGAGTGCCTACTCGGTGTATGTGTGTGGCTGGGGGCATCTCCACAAATCTGGTCCCAGAGGTGTTCTGTGTCGACTGTTGACACTGAGTATAGGAATAAATGAGTATAGGAGAAACCTGATTTTTCCCTACATCCTCAGACTTGTACTATAGCCCTGACTACTCAAATGCTTCTATTAAATCTTTCAAAAGCTAAACATTTTTATTCACCTATTTACCTACCCTCGAAAAACTTCCAAAAGGAATTTTTTTTAAGAGATGGGGTCTGTGTTGCCCAGGCTGGAGTGCAGTGGCCATTCACAAGTGTGATCATGGCTCACTGTAGCCTCAAACTCCTAAACTCCTGGACTCAAGCAATCCTCCTGCCTCAGCCTCCCAAGTAGCCAAGACTGCTGGCATGTGCCACTGTGGCTCCAAAAAGAATTTTTAATTTCTAAGTTAACGGACACAGGAAGAGGTAATGCACATGTTAAATGGCTCAATTTAGCCAATCCACAATGTATAGATATTTCAAAACATCATGTTGTATATGATAAATACATACAATTTTTATTTGTTAATTAAAACAAAATTTGAAGGAAAAAAACTACATACAAAAAACTTGATCCAGCAAGGGCAAAGCATCCTGGAAAAGTTCACTTCTAGAGACGAGGAATCTAGAGAGTGGTGGAAGGATTCACAGTGTTATTATTATTGTTAAATGACCTGGAGGCCACACTACGCTCTCGGTGTGTTTACTGATCTATTACTAATTAGACACTACGGACACAGGAAGTGCAGTCTGGTGTAGTGAGAAGAGTACTCAACCAAGCCCTGGTTCAGATCACAGCTGTCACCACAGCTACTGCCTCCCTGTGTACCCCTCCTTAGCTCTAAAATGGAAGGACAGCTGGGTGCAGTGGCTCATGCCTGTAATCCCAGCACTTTGGGAGGCAGACGGGTGGGTCACCTATGGTCAGGAGTTCGAAACCAGCCTAGCCAACACGGTGAAACCCTGTCTCTACTAAAAATACTGAAAATTACAAAAAATTAGCTGGGCGTGGTGGCAGGTGCCTATAACCCCAGCTACTCGGGAAGCTGAGGCAGGAGAATCACTGGGAGGTGGAGGTTGCAGTGAGCCGAGATCGCGCCATTGCACTCCAGCCTGGGCAACAAGGGCACAACTCTGTCCCAAAAAAATAAATAAATAAAATAAAGTAAAATAAAATAAAATAAAGGACAGTAGCACCTGCTTCGCAGGATCGTTGATGAAAGAATTAAACCATACAGCATTTAGCACTGAGCCTGGCATGCAGTAAGGACTCAAAAAATATTAGTCATTACTATCACTGTCCCAATCCCATCTCCCAAGGCACCTACGAGGGCTGAACCAGCCAAAGCCTGTAAGAACCTGGCACTCCAGGGTTGGTACAGAGCAGGCGCTCAACAGCCACCACTTATCAATGGTAGTGACTTGCTAATAAACTCAACCCTGCTGATCTGTGGCAATTCTAGTAGAATTAAAGGTTACTTTGCTTTGAAAGTTCTTGGGGATTATGCAAATAAATATAATGGAACAACTCTCTATACCAAAAAAAAAAAAAAGAAAGAGAAAAGCTGTTTTATTAATATTTATGCCATTGTAAGTAATTTTTATCTAGGCATTTAAACAAGTTCCCAAAAGACATCTAACTTTTTTTTTTTTTTACAATGACTATTAGGAAATAATTAAAGCAACCTCCTTCTAAAATCTTCCGTAATTCAGGCTTCTTTTATGCAGACACACCAATCCCTAATTAGAACAGAATAATGAGGTTGTACTTCATTCTGAACAGTGATCTTATCTTGAGTAAGTCTTGCCCCTCCTCAGAATCACTGATCTGCTGAGAGCCAGAGAGCTCGGCCGGCAGCCCCCACCCTCTCCTCCCCTGCAGAAGGAAGCGAGTCACTGATCAGGGGCCCTCACTCGGTGCAGGACCGGCTGGGTTTATTTGAGATAGAATAGAAGTCGGCCTCCCCAGAGGACCATACTCTAATTGAGGAAGACAGCCAATGGACACCAAGCCACAAACTAAAATTAACACGTATGTCATATTTTACAGCCAAGTGGAATAAGGTAGTGAACAAAAGTAGGAAAGGCTTCAAATAAGAGGCTCTGAGCAGAGCTTCAGAGGAAAAGGACACTGACAACTCCAAAGAGGCAGGGACAGAAGACAGCAAGACAGGCAGGCAGAGATGGCTGCTCTGCCGTGGGGAACTTCAAGGGAAAAACTCCAAGATGGCAGGAGCCCCAGGGTAGGTACAAGTTCCATACGGTGGGAAGGGCCTCACTATGGTAGGCAGGCTTGCTCTGTCGCCCAGGCTGGAGTGCAGTGACACAATCTCGGGTTATTAAATTTGGGTTTAATAAACCGAACTGTCTTAAAACCCTCAACACAGCACTTACATTTATACTAGAGCTTAGAATTTGGGTTTTCTTGTTTTCCTGTCATATGCTGTGTTTTGTATGATGAACGATATTTAAGTGGACATTAACAACGACCTTCCCCAAGGAGTCCATTCTTCATATACGACATTCTAGTGGGGTTCTTCCTACTGTATCAGATCCACATACCTACCAACATGACACCCTTCCCACTGTATCGAATTCGTACCTACCGAGGGTCTCCTGCCATCTTGAAGTTTTTCCCTTGAAGCTCCCCACGGCAGAGCAGCCATCTCTGTCTGCCTGCCTTGCTGTCTTCCGTCCCTGCCTCTTTGGAACTGTCTTTTCTCAGTGTCCTTTCCCTCTGAAGTTCTGCTCAGAGTTTGCCTCTTATTTGAAAGCTAAATTACAGGACAAATATTATTCATGTCACAGAAGGGTCCATCCAGGGGGCTCTTTTACATGGAAATGTGCTTAGTCAGTTCATTTAACATGGAAACATGATGAACTTCAAAGTTTGAATTAAGGGGAAATAAATCAAGCTATGGTATCAGGTTAAACTAAGTGAAATAAAAATTACAGAACCTTAGAAACTGTAATGTAAATCAGAAGGGAAATATCTGATTTATCAAAATGCACTTAATACAATATTCAAGAATGCTACCTGGAAAAGGTAAAATCTACTTTGCATAATTGATTATAAAATTTTAGCTTTTTTATTCATTCTCAAATGCACTTGATGGCTGTACTCTGTATCAGGTATCAAAAAACATCCTGCTTCGCTGAATGATTACTATTTACCTTCCATTTAAAGAACCCAAGCAAGACAGGGCCAGGCACAGTAGCTCATGCCTGTAATTCCAGTATTTTAGGAAGCCCAGGCAGGTAGATCACCTGAGGTCAGGAGATCAAGACCAGTCTGGCCAACATGGTGAAACCTCATCTCTACTAAAAATACAAAAATTAGCTGAGCGTGGTGGTGGGTGCCTGTAATCCTAGCTACCTAGGAGGGTGACACCAGAGAATTGCTGAACTCGGGAGGCAGAGGCTACCGTGAGCCGAGATCGCACCACTGCACTCCAGCCTGGGTGACACAGCAAGATTCTGTCTCAAAACAAAAACAAAAACAAAAAACCCTAGACAGTCCTTATTCAAAGTTCTTTGTCACCTGGGACCCTAAACTGTCCTGGAAATGCAGCCAAGTCTATTTTTATTTGGTGCACTTAGCAGTCACAGGGAAGTGCCATTCCCAGACAGCCAAGACAACGTTAGTTTCCTCAACATGGTTTGCGTGCTGCTTCCTTCAGCCCTGAAGGGTGGGGACAAGGGTGGAATGGAAGGTGGCTGTCATAGCAGCCAGCTGCCACCAGAACACAGTAATGACCCAGCAGCCCCTGCACGTTAGCCCAATTATCTGGGACAGGGGAGCAAAAACGGGTTGTTTACCACCACCACAGCTGAGAGGGGCACCAGACCCCGGAGAAGTGCTACAGTCAGCTGCCTGTCCACCCTGCTTACAGGGAGAGGATTCTCCAGCCAAGAACAGTCCTGGAGGAAGAAGAATGTGGGGGCTGAGCTAGGATCTAGCCTTTGCAGAAGCAGCCCCAGACCCCAGATTCCCAGCCACCTCAGATTCCCCAGCCATATCATAAGAACAAGCAAACAGACATCCAGAGACCAGGTCCTTTGCCCCAAATGCTGTGAGATGTAGCTGGCAGGCGGCAACAAGAAGTCAAGAAAGGGGGAAAGAGCATATTCCAGACGTGAAAGCAGACTTGGAAGTGCCAGTCCATGTACAACGTGTGGAGGCGTGTGGGCTATTTGAGAGCCACAAACAGAAAATGAATACCTTAAGTCCAAAAAGTATGCCAGGACCAGGTATGTTGGCTCACACCTATAATCCTGGCACTTTGGGAAGCCGAGGCAGGGGGACTGCTTGGGTCCAGTAGTTCAAGACCAGCCTGGGCAACATAGCGAAACCCGGTCTCTACAAAAAAAAGTACAAAAATTAGCCAGGCATGGTGGCACATGCCCATAGTCCTAGCTGCTCAGGAGGCTGAGGTGGGAGGACTGCTTGAGCCCAGGAGATGGAGGCTACAGTGAGTCAAGATCACGTCACTGCACTCCATCCTGGGTGACAGAGTGAGACCCTGACTCAAAATAATAATAATAAGGTACACCATAAAATGAGAGAATTCAGAAACAACTTAGAAGCACAACATGATGGAGAATCACAAGCTGAAGAACAACCTGAGTGTTACTCATCATAGACTATGCTGATAAAGAATATCCGTGGCTGGGCACAGTGGTTCACACCTGTAATCCCAGCACTGTGGGAGGCCAAGGCGGGCAGGTCACCTGAGGTCAGGCGTTCGAGGCCAGCCTGGCCAACATGGCAAAACCCCTCCTTTACTAAAAATACAAAAATTAGCGGGGCATGGTAGTGCATGCCTGTAATCCCAGGAGGCTGAGGCACCAGAATCACTTGAATCTGAGAGGTGGAGGCTGCAGTGAGCCAAGATCGTGCCAATGCACTCCAGCCTGGGCGACAAAGCAAGACTCTGTCTCAAAAAAAAAAAAAAAAAAAAGAATATCTGCAACACATCTAGCAATGTATACCTGGAGAATATATGTGCTGCCTTTCACATTTTAAGACTCTACCAACACACAGGCTCTTGAAGGAAAATTTGCTATGATCAAAACTATAAATGCATATGCCTTTTAACCACTAATCCTATTTCTATGAATCTGTTCCATAGATTTGCTTGTCCGCATAACTTTACAAGGCTATTCATTAAAGCACTGTTTGTGAGAAGACAAGACTGGAAATAACCTAAATGTCCACCAGTGGGGAGAGGATTAAAGCAATTATGGCACAGGTCACATAATGGAATGGTAGACAATTGTAAGAAGACAATAAACGTATGCAGCTATGTGTACACTATGCTACCTCAGTTAAGAAGAAAAAGGCAGGAAGGGGGAAGAGAGAACTAAGAGTCAACAGCGTCTGCCTGAATACAGATAAACCCTGGAAGACAGCACTACTTCCAGTGGTTACCTGGGAGGGGCTAGGTGGAGGGAGGCTCTCTCTACAGGTTTTGTCCTCTGAGTTTTCTGAGCCATGTGAATGAACTACTAGTTTAAGTAATTAAACGAACTAATTTTTTTTTTTTTTTGAGATGGAGTCTTGATCTGTCGCCCAGGCTGGAGTGTAGTGGCGACACCTCAGCTCACTGCAACCTCCATCTTCTGGGTTCAAGCAATTCTCCTGCCTCAGCCTCCTGAGTGGCTGGGACTACAGGTGCACGCCATCACACCCGGCTAATTTTTGTATTTTAGTAGAGACGGGGTTTCACCATGTTGGCCAGGACAGTCTCGATAGCCTGACCTCATGATCCACCAACTCAGCCTCCCAAAGTGCAGGGATTACAGGCATGAGCCCACCGCGCCCTGCCAAAAAACTGATTTTTTTTAAGGCACCCCCACTGGGGATATACTGGCCCAGGTGATTAACTTCAGCACCAGGTGGTAACACCTGGAATGGTTCCCAGTGCTCCAGTTTCCAGTTAGGGTGCTTATGATTTGAGGATAAAATGTGAAATGGGTTCACTATTAGTTCAAAATATATTTAGTGTACAAATAAGCTTAAAAGGCTAGAAAAAAAAGGGCACTTTAAAGAAGAACTTTTCGAAAGTATTTTTTTTTAAAAGGATGTGACAATCGACATGTAACATTTTGTACCCAATGCTCACATAGGGAAATCTGACATTATTTCAAAATACTCAAAAATTAGTTGGCTGTCATGTCTTGTGGCTTCTAGCAAATGAATGAAGAAACCTCTAATATAAAGATGATTTTAAAAATGGAGCTTGTGACAAAGCAAGTGATGATCAGACGCCACACTAAAACACAATCACATTTTCCTATCTCTGGATGGCACCTCTTAGGGGTAATTTGTACTTTGTTCAAATAATTCTCATTAGAGGTCTAAAGGTTTCGCAACAGGAATTAACTAAAACTTTGCTTCTCACCATTTAACAGATTATCTTAATCACAAATATAAAAATAAAACAATACAAAAACATATATACCCCCAAAATGTTTTGTTTTGAATTTTTTTAACTAGTTTTTCTTTTTTCACTATGAAAGTAAATACATTTATGGTTTTTTGCTTTGTTTAAAAAAAAAAAAACTCAGAATATAAAATGAACAACAGCCCCCAAAACATCTCTAGCTCAACCCCAAAAAACAATTTCTAAAGATTTCCTTCTAGAAATTTCCTATATACACCATTAGCATATCTTTCTACCCCTAAAAGAGATCTAATTATCATTTTTGCTCTCTATCCTTTGTTTATTGATTCTCAATCTCTTCTCCCCTCCTAAGTACCCATCACTCTCCCTCAACTGGATCTGCAATGCCAGGGAACTCAGCTACTCTTCTGAAGGAACTTCATTGATTTTACCCTTTCTTTTCTAAAGGATTTCTGAGTCATACTCAGTGTTTTACAATCTCTACATTAATTAACTAAATTAATGAAAAGGTCTGGAGTTAATGAAAATGTTCTTAGAAGTCCTACCCATCAAGAAACCTTATCTGCTTAGTGTTGAAGTAGGTTGCTAACCTACAGATATTTCTATTTCAACTATTAAGGTGGGTAATAAAAACCAGAAGTTTTAAGAATCTATTCCAGGAACTGAGAAAAAATAAACACAACTTCTGTGTGAGCTGGCTACATGACATGCATTTTGATGATAGTAGGAAAACCTCTAATATTCTTTGAGATGACATGGAATTAATTTTAAAAAAACTTTAAGCCTAGGCAACATAGCAAGACCCTGTCTCTACAAAAATAATAAAAAATTATCTGGGCATGGTGGTGCGTGCCTGTAGTCCAAGCTACTGTGGAGGCTGAAGTGGGAGGATGGCTTGAGCCCAGGAGTTTGAGGCTACAGTGAGCTATAATCTCACCACTGCACTTCAGCCTAAGTGACAGAGCAAGACTCTGTCTCAAACAAAAAACAAGAAAACTTCAATTATTCCTATTTATATAACATAGTGAAAACATTAAAATTGTTTTGTGTTATTTATCTAAATGCAGCACCAAAACATTTTACCATTAAAAAAGAAGACTTAATTAAAAGAAAGCCTGGGCCGAGCATAGTGGCTCACATCTGTAATCCCTAAACTTTGGGAGGCTGAGGTTGAAGGACCGCTTGAGCCCAGGAGCTCAAGAGCAGCCTAGGCAACATAGGAAGACCCCGTATCTCTACTAAAAAAAAAAAAAAATTAGCCAGGCATAGTGGCATGCACCTGTCATCCTAGCTACTTGGGAGGCTGAGGTGGGATTGCTTGAGCCCAGGAGGTGGACATTGCAGTGAGCTGTGATCAAATAAATGCACACCAGCCTGGCGGACAGAGTGAGACCCTGTCTCAAAATAAATAAAAATAAATTTAAAAAAATAGAACAAAGCCTGCATTTCCAATACTAACATTTCCAACAGCTCTGAGATATGTATCAGTCTGAAAGGCACTGATAGTGGAGTAACATAAAATGGGCTACTTAGGGCAAAAAGAGTAAGAAGAGACCATATTTGCCTGGCTACGCACAGTCCATCTCTAGAATACGTAAGAAACAGCTAACACTGGTTGCCTATGGGGAGGGGAATGACCAGTGACCCCAGAAACAGACAGGAGGAAGAGTTTTCACCAATTACTCTGCTTTTTTGGAATTCTGAACCATATGAATATATTATCTACTCAAAAGAACTTAAAAAAACTTTTAAAAGAAAATTGTTTGTACAAAAATTTACTAACATCTTAAATAAGAACACTAGTTCCAGTTCTTAAGCTGCTTTTCATGGGTCCCTTTTCCTGCCAAAAACGGGGCTCAGGAGGTGAAAGCATTGTCTACTCTCCCTACAGACCTGAACTTGGATGAAAAAACACACCTTGAAAAAGCTAATCTAGACTTCTGGAAAATAAATCACAGGAGCTCCCCCAATCACTCTGGACATGGGTTTTTTAAAGCTTAATTTTGTTTTATAAGCCCTAAAAAAAAAAAATAACCTGGACTCCTAGGTCTGACATTCAAGGCCCTTGGTGATGTTATCTCGCCTTCAGATGCCCAAGCTGATGCTCTACTCACCCTCAATGAGCTCTGGTGTCCTTCCTCCAACAAGCCTCCCTGACCACCCAGCCTGAGGCATCCACTTCCTTCCAGTCAGACATCGAGCTGAGTGTGAAATGCTATAGGCCATGGTGGGCACCATGGGACTGCTCACCCACCACACCACACAACTCAAGAGTTCCATGAGGACAGAAGCAGCTTCTGCCACTACTGTCATCACCACAGCCCAGCAGGGTGCCCCACACGTAAAATGTGCTTAAATATTTGCTGAATAAAAGAATGAAGTGGTAGGAGTCAAGACTGGATCCCGGGCCCGACCAACCCCCGCAGGGCAGAACCACACCTTTAGTCTCCACCCTCTCAGAAGCAAAACCATGAGGCCTCCTAAATTCTGGTAGCCCAGTGAACATAACCCAAAAACTGTCACAAGAGCCAGACCTCCACCCTGCTATGAGTGCTGTTCCCTCTGCCTGGAACAGTACTATCTGCCATCTCCTATTCACCCTCAGGTGTCAGTGCTAACGTCACAGCCCCCGGGGACTTCCAATACCCTTCAAAACAGGCTCAGTCCCCGTCTGGTGCCTCAGTCAATGCACAGTATGTCCCCACCAAGGTCACACCTGACTGCAGTTACCTGTCCAGTATCCATCACCACCCATGAGGGCAGAGATGGGGCCTGTCACGTCCCCACTGGATCGCCAGGGCCTACATCGCAGCATAACAAATATTTTCTAAATTAGTGAATAATCCTGAACAGTGTGACCTAAGCCGTGAGTATTTTTGAAGGAGTCTTTCATCATTTTTATTTTGGAGTCTTGCATCTTTAAAAGATGATCGTTTTAAAGGAACTTTGTCATAAATATCTAGGTGATACGTATCTTAAAGAAAACTCTGGACAAAGAGGATAAGTAGATGTACTTACAGTTGTGCTGTCCAATACCGTAGTGACTAACTACATGTGGCTATCTTCATTTACTCAAATCAGGTAACATTTAAAATTTAGTTCCTAAGTCACACTAATCACAATTCAAGTACTCAACAGCCACACGTGGCTCGTGGTTCCAATACCGTGTCATATAGACACAGCACAGAGCCACCCTCCCAATGAAGACCACTGGACAGCGCTGGCTTGGAGGGCATCCCGAGAACACAGGCATCCCCAAACAAGGAAACATCTCAATTCACCCTCTTCCTCCTGGGAAAGAATCCGTTCTCCCCTAAAGTTTCAGTGACTGAGAAAGCCATCAGTGAAAGCAAAACACTTGATTCTCTCGCCATCATTCAAATGATTCCCTCAGAGACTTCTCAACAGAAGTTCAACTATGGGCAGGTGTGCTCTTCAAACAAAAACCGATTCCCAAAGTAGTAGAGGAACAACCACAATGACACAGAAAACCTATCAATATGTTATGTCTTTTTGTTATTTTCAATAAAGGTGACGTTCTGAATATGTAAATCAGATTTAAGTAAAGATATCCACAAATTGGGGAAAAATTTTGTCCACCACGGGGTAACTTTTACTTATAAAAAAAAAAATCACACCAAATCTAGGAGAACAGAAAAACAGTAATCTCCATTAAAAGAATTTCCTACTATAGAATCTGCAGGAGGAGAAAAGTCACACAGTACAGCACAGAGCTGAATCTGTTCCTTTCAAGATCTGTGTAGCTGAGCCCGAGAGGAAATTGAGTTTCACTGATATTCCTTTCAACCAACCTGACTAAACTGGACAGTAATCCCAAGGCCATTTTCTTCCCAACTCTGTTTTCAATAAAATACTATATTTATAATTTCTCTGCATTCACTTTTCCCTTTTCTCTAAGTCCTAATCTAAATCAAGCCCTTGTTCTGAAGCAATAACTAGAAACACAGTTCCATTTAATTAAGAGTTCAATTTTCCAATAAAGAACAGTTGAACTGCAAACACAGACGGAGTAAAATGAGTCAAACGATTACCCATTTTGTAAGATTCTCGAATCTTAGTTCGTTTTCTTACAAACTGGTTCCCAAACTGCACTACAGCTGGTACTGAAAGCCAAATAGGCAGGGGCAGAAGCTTCCCATGTACTCAGTGAGAAGCCTCCTGATTCCGGGTCAGGCTACATCATCTCAGTCCTCACTGGCCCAAGAAGTAGGTGATGGCTAATATTTTCCCATACAATTAAACAATAATAACAGTTGCCTCAACCTGCTATATGCCAGGCACCCTACTAGCCCAATGTACCAAGCTAATCAAAGTAAGCAGAAGTACAGCCAGGCACAGTGGCTCCATCTCACACCTGTAATCCCAGCTACTCAGGAGGCCGAGGCAGGATTGCTGAAGGATGGGAGTTCAAGACCAGCGTGGGCAAGCAAGACCGCATTGGAAAGAAGAAAAGTAATGTAAAGAAGGGGAGGGGTAGGGGAAGGGGAAGGAAGGAAAAGAAAGAAAGAGAAAGAAAGAAAGAGAAAAAAACAAGGAAGGAAGGAAGGAAAAGAGAAAGAAAGAAAGAAGAGAGAAGAGAAAGAAAAGAAACAAATGGAATACTGCAGGGTAAAAAGCCCCTTTTAGAGATCTCTCTCTCTCTCTCTCTCTCTGTCTCTCTCTCTCTCTCACACACACACACACACACACACACACACACACACACCCCACCCTGCAAAACTCAAATGTGATGTCACCAGCCCAAGTCACAGCGCTGCTGAGCTGGGAGCTGGGACTCAGAGTCTACTCTGAGCAGGAGCCAGGGCTCCCTCCTCAGCACCACACTGACCGCCTCCCCGTATAAAAAGCTGACATTTCCTTCAACTGTGACTCACAGTTAGAAGGTTCTACTTTTAATCAGGTGACAAATACTCAAAATATTTTAATCCAAAGCAACTGGGTCAAACTCGTAGAGTCTATAATTGTCTAAGCAAACCCTAATTACCTGATAAATTTCTATAGCTCCTGAATGTCCTCATTCAGTTTGTAATCAAATACCCAAATCTCCTTATTTAAATGTTGTACAAGCCTTCTCCACATGTTATCATACAGAACAGTGACTTATTTTTCTATTTCACTGGTTATTTTAACCATAAAGTTAAAACATGTTTAGGTGGTGCAGTTTTAATAAGAAAAATCCAAACTAGGGGGAGGAGAAGCACCTTCTGAATTATAAAAAGATTTGCTTTACAACAGAATTGTACAACTCCACTACACAACTAGTTTTTCTCCTTACCACAGATTATGCAAATTCAAAACGTTGAATAAGGTGCAACTGGAAAATATACCTACTGTATACAATATAGTACAGGCATATTAGAAAGGCAAATTAAGACATTTTCAAACAACAGCAGACACTACACCTAGAAATGGGAAAGTAAAGTCAGATTTAATCATGTAGAATTATTTTCCCCATTAGATTTTACTATTCTTAGCAATGGTTCAACTAAACAGTCTTTTGATTAATGGAAATGAAACACCGGGGAAAATGTCACACGGGATAATATCCAAATCTTTCTTAAGGGTAAGTTTTAAAAGGAATTCAACTTTTAGAGACAGAGCTCAAAAACAGCCTTGCTTCCTAAATTTAGAACCAGAAAACACCCTAAAGGCAGTACTTTAAATACAGCCACAGTCACTGCCTATATTGTCTAGGAACTTAATAAAAAAAACTTTAAAAAGAGAGGGGCCACTTTTGTTTACTTCCATGCCTTTCACACAGCCTTCCCCAATTTGATTTGTGTGCCCTTGCTCAAATCTCTTCAAGTCACAGCTCAAATGGCAAAGACCTGACCACTCCAGGACGCCCCGGGGATTCTGCTCGTGGCCTACTGTAGCACCCCTGTCAGCAGAGCACGGCCCCAGGGAAAGGAGAACAGCCAAAAGCCCCCACAGGCACTGCTCCCAAGGCTTACATTTCTGCATCAAAGACTCATGCAATAGGAGAATTTTCCCGAAAGCCAAGTTTGAGCCTGACTGAGAAGAGTAGCATCCTTTTCCAGTTAAAGCAAGGAGTGTATCTGGAGGGATGCACTGCAAGGAAAAGACCTCAGAGAGGACTAAAGGGAACGCTGGGCACATGTGCTAAAAAGCAGATGGCATGGCCAGGAGCTTCAGAGCTTAGGAGAGACGGGACAACCAGAAGAGGACTCAGATGTGAGCAAGCCATGGGCCTACAACGATACCCCAGGAAACAAACTGTCATGGTCAGGGTGCTTTTCCCCACAACCGGGAATGCATGGAAAACAGGCAGGCTTCCCCAACTCCTGGCTCTGTGCTGGCTCAGCAGAAGAGCTGTCACAGGAGCCCAAGGCTCCTCAACCATCCCAGGGCCTGCCTCCCACTGGGGCATGCAGCCCTGGACTTCTGCACACGGGGACACTCAGGAAACAGGGGAGGGAGTAAATGAAGCCTTATTCAGATCACCCTTTCTGGTTCCAGAGTTTTTGCACTTGACTGCATTTCTGTATTCTTTCCTTAAGTTTTGCCTCGAGGTTTCATCTTCTCAAGATGGTTCTAAGTTACTCAGAGGCATCTATCAGAATCCTGTGTACACTGCTACTGCTTAACAGGTACCTCAAGATAAATTATACACAGTAAACAAACAGAATCACATACTTGTCTGCTGCTTAAACAGTCCATGAAATATGCTTCAAAATTATCAATAATTTTCAGTGTACATCCTGATTTGATTTAAAAGAAAAAATAATTCAGAACACACACCATTTAAGTTTTCATAATTTTAAACTTTCATGGCCATCACGTTCCTATTTTTAAAAATACAATAAAAAATGGAGACAGAATCAATGGTATAGATGACAGAATTCCCGGCTATGTATCTGCTGAGGTGCTACACTATCACACGCGTGCCTGCACACTGGTTTCTGTGGATACGAGCACACATGGCTTCTGTCCTTTCCAGAACTGCTGAGAAACAGGTCTTGCTCCAATCAGACTAGCACTCCCAGTAAGTCCTAGGACTACAAGGTACGACAACGTCCCTGGTTAACGCTAGTGTCAGTTCCCATTGAGCGGATATGCCAGACACACATCATCTCAGGCTACCCTCATAACCACCCTGAGATGGGAATTGTTATTATCTCCATGTTATAGATGAGGAAACTCTGAGCTCAGAGAGCTGATGTAACTTGCCCCGGCCTCAGCACTCCTAAGGCCAGCTGGTTTGGTGGCCGGGTGGGAGCCCATGGGTATGGAACTCGGAAGCAAATAACAGACCCAATTTGAAGATAGGTGGCAATCTGCTTGAAAGTAAAATCTTAACAAGAAAATGATAAGAACTTTAAGGGACAAATACTATATAATTCTTTCACTAATTCCCTCAAATATTTCCTGAGGGCCTACTATGTGTCAGGCGCTGCCCCTGGGGAGGGAAGTGCTGGGAAGAGGGCCGTGGAAAGGCTCTGGAGTTCTTACTGACGCTCACCTTCTGGTGTCACAGGAAGGGGAGCAAGTCTAGAGCCTGAGATGACAAAGAGGGACGAGAAATGCCATTTGGGCCACTGGGGTCAACAAAAAGCAAAAGAACAAAGAAAAATGCAACGGGTCACCAGGCTTTCTGATAAACTCGTCTGATTTTAAATCAAGTCATCCATATAACTGTTACAGAGGAACAAAAAAGACAGAGAGAGGGCCCTGCTAAGCTCTGAAGTGCTCCAAGACAGGAGACCCACGCTAGCCTGCTGCTCACCTGGGCTCTCCCGGGCTCCACGTCATGCAGCTCAGAAAACTTGCCCTGCTGCTGTTTTCCTTAAAGCTGTCTGTGCAGCCGTGGTAGGCCAGTGCTCCCCAACGGGTGCTCAGAGAATGAAGTCCCACGTTATATCAGTCACCAAATTGCAGCCCATGGGCGAAGTCCTCAGATGCCAGTCTTTACAACTAGAGTTTTACTGGCACACAGCCATGCCCACTCGCCTATGGCTACTTTCTTGCTGAAATGGCAGCCTTGAGTAGTTGCAACAAGAGACCATATGGCTCAGAAAGCCAAATGCGTGCTCTCTGGCCCTTTGCAGAGGAAGTCTGCGGACCCATAATAGGCTAAAAAGAGTTCTAGGGTCAAACGGGATTGAGAGTGGTCCAACTGCAGCCCCTCTCTCACAGTGCCCAATCAGCACACCAAGGCTCTGGGAAAGTCTGCAGTCAAATTCCTCAGCTACAACCAACAGCATCTGAGCACAAACCCTTTGTTGAGAAACACCTCTTAGCATGCCCTCTAGTTTCTTGGAATACACGTGAAAAGCTGGTTTGAGTAAGGTAAAGAGGGGTGCCCTCACTAATGGGACCCCAAAAACTAAACTGACAAGCTTTTGCAATCTTCAGAAACTCACAATAAGGTACATTTCATCTTAACTAAGGTAAGACACACTTTGGCAAAATCATTTTCCTAACTGTTTTCAAATACATAAGGTAAAAACACAAGTCAGCAATTATGGACCCCCCAGGTAATCATATACTTTGTCACACAATTACAACACACTACTTAGAAGCTGTGAAAACACAGGCGACTAATCTAAGCATCAACTTCCAACTGCAGGACTCAGTCTCTTTGTAAGTTATGTTCAATTCTGTTTACAGAATCAAATCTGAATGTTCAGCCAGGAGCGACTTTCCATCTTCTGAAGGCCCTCTAAGGCGCCCTGCACATGACTTGTCCTTGCCTACCTTTATCCCTGAGGACCTCTGAATGGGGCCACCGCTCTCACCCCTCTCAGTTATTCAAAAACGAAGCACGGTCATGAAATGTCCTAGTCCTAAAAGTCTCTATGACAACTTTTATTCCTACTTAGCCAGAACTCACTGATGGGGTAACATAACCGTTTCTCATTCTCCCTGAGGTAAACAGGAACACGAGCCCACACACTTCACGCTGAGGATAACACCAGAACCAGAGGGAAAAGGGGGAGCCCCTAACCCAGGAGGAAGAATACACTCCTGGCTGCCCCCACCACAGGTGGTTACAAACCTCCCCCTTAGTGATCTCATTCATGTGCGGGAAGGCCGCTACTGAAACTCACTAAGCTTGGCAGGTTCCTGGGTCAATTCAAGCAAATGCATTGTTTACAGACAGAGACTTAGAAAATAAATATATAGAACTACTGACTTTAACAATCTAGTTTGGATCTGGTTTTGACCCTGTATCACCTCTCAAGTCCAGTTTCTCACCTAGAAAATAGCAGTAACAGCATCTTCCCTTCCTCACAGGACGCTGTAAGGATCAAACTGAGGTGACGTGGAGAAAAGCACTCTGATACATAAAGTACTAGACATACATAACAGACCATTTGGCTGACAACCGTATTCGCCACCAGCTTTCTTTAAATGAGCTTCCCTATTGCATTTAAAAGGATTCACGTCATAAAATGTAATCACAACTGCTTAGAGCCACTTACACAGCACAGGATGAAACATAGCTATGTTCAATCTTCAGAATGTAGTTTTTCTTTTCCTTTTTCCCCCAGAGACAGGGTCTCACTCTGTCACCCAGGCCAGAGTACAGTGGCATGATCACAGCTCACTGCAGCCTCGACCTCCTGGGCTCAAGCGATCCTCCTGCCACAGCCTCCTGAATAGCTGGGATTACAGGATTGTACTATTACACCCAACTAATTTAAAAAATTTTTTGTAGAGATGGGGTCTCACTATGTTGCCCAGGCTGGTCTCCAAATCCTGGCCTCGAGCAATCCTCCTGTCTCAGTCTCCCGAAGCACTGGGATTATAGGTATGAGCCACCACCCTGGCCTGCAATTTCAAAAAACTTTATAAACAGTCTGTTGTGTGCAAATTTTGCAATAAAGCTGACCAAAAAAAAAAAAAAAAAAAAAACCCAGAAAACAAAAAACAAAAGTCTACTGCTTGCCTGGATATTTGTCTTATACTGTTAAATCATGAATCTCTGATGTTGAAAGACACAATATGCTATTGTAACTTGAACATATTAAATAAAGAAGTTTCCAAAACACCCAACTAACTATATACCGGTAATATAAAGTCCCCACTTATTGTAAGGGTGCCAAGTAAAGGAAGACCTCATGTATGAGAAAGTGTAAAGGCTTCAACATAATACAAGAAAATGCTACTTTAACATCTGAGGCCATCAAATTCTGTGCCTCTCCAGGGCTGCTGCTTCAGTGGGGTGAAAGGTACCGTTTCTCTCTTGCTACCCTCGTTCGCAGCACATTCCGTATTTCTGCATCATCTCTGCATAAGCTTCCCAGGCTTCGGCAACTTGTTTGTCATCAGTGGCAGTGACATTCATCACTCTGAGGTGCTGCCTGACCTTACGGAGTGCTGTTTGCAACATCCATGCCCCCAGGTGAGCAGCACCCTGGCTGAGCAGCTCCCCAATGTCGGGGGCATTTTTCTCTCAGCTCACTGCCACCCTCCACAGACACATCTAAGTGACACTGGTGGCCCCACAGGCCAGTCTCTACAGACATGCACTGCAGTCCAAGTAGCTCCTGTTTCTCAGGCTGCCAAGGGCTCCTCCTCCTTTCAACCCCTCAGCTCCTAGACAGAGGTCCCCTCCCTCAAATTTGATCACATGCACCGGGCACACACCCTGCTCCACTAGGCCCAATTTTCCCCTGGGAGCCTCAGAGACACATCCCGTCACTAAAATAAGATTGAGTTCCTCAAGAATGTTATTCTCAGGTCTGTCCCACCTAACCAAATGCCTTCAGTTTTTGAATGTATTTAATGTAAAAACTCAAGCCATTTATCTGTTTAAAATACATCCCTAAGATCTCTGTCCATCTCATTATTCAATTTCTTAGTGGAGTAGTTACAACAGACAAAGTGTCCCTCGTTTCTTTTGGAGACAGCGTCTCACTCAGTGGCGCGATCTTGGCTCACTGCAACCTCTGCCTCCCGAGTTCAATCAATTCTCATGCCTCAGCCTCTCAAGTAGCTGGAATTACAGGTGCATGTCACCATGCCTGGCTATGTTTTTGTATTTTGAGTACAGATGGGGTTTCCCCATGTTGGCCAGGCTGGTCTTGAACTCCTGACCTGAAGTTGATCCACCAGCCTCCGCCTCCCAAAGTGCTGGGATTACAGGCATGAGCCATGGCGCCCAGCCCCTTGTTTAATGTGCTTGATAATGAGCCCTTCCTTGGTCCCCCATACTAACAGACCCTTTCACAATAGTGTGATGGTGAGGAATGTGTAACACGTGACCCAACTTAAGTATGATGGTGACTTTCTACTTTGGATTAAACCGGAGCCATTTAAAGCTAACTTTTGGTCCCACGAAAGAGCCCCTGTGCCTTACAAGGATCAAAATTGTAAAGGAAGGGGGAAAAGGTGGTTAAGTGTGGAAAATCCTTTCTGATCAACTTATTAAGCATCTGATCATCCAATAATGGAAACTACTATGGAAAAAGCTATCCTTTGGGCTCCATCTTGGAAACAGCTGGATGTACATATAAGGACATGCCTTTTTGTTAAGTCTTGTGTTACTAATTGTCCCCCTTTTTAAGACAAAATCTACAAAAATTTATTCAACAATAGCAAAGCTACAAAGCCATCCAGGTTACCAGTTTCAGAAGACAAGCTTCAAAGCTGAACTCGCCTCGTATGACCTACGTCTCACAGAACTGAAGACTACTCAAACACAGCAAGATTAATGAAGCAACGGAGATCTGTTTTGCAGTACAACGGGCATTTAAACTATTGTTTCCAAATTTCTCACTTCAATAAGTTCATTTTGTAAGATTAACGTCAAACTCAACTTTCATCAGCTAAAAAGAAAAGCATTATTAGTGATTTTTATATACCATGAGCATCATTTACTCCTCCCCACTGTTTAACAAATTTTAACTAGATAAGAATCTCCTTATGATTGATTTTAAAAATCGCTTTTCACTTCTACATTAATATTAAACGTCGCTTATCATAACTTGATTCCAGGAATTGTATTCAAACTTAAGCCACAAAATTCAAGTTTTTTTCAACAGCAATAGCAGTTTTTTTAATATGCAAGTGGTCGGTCACAGAACTATTTCCACAAGTTGAACAGCTGTGTCTAGTGCAAATCTGAAGGCAGCAATGTAATTCAATTTGGACTCATTCATTAGAAACTGATTTTCAGATGCTACCACTGCAAGACTACTGGAGAAATGCAAGCTGCGCTGGAGATGGAATTGTTCGCAGCGGCACACAAGTTTTTGCGGCAAAGGAGAGAGCTCTAAAAGAGGAAATACAACTAGTTCATGTTACCATGAACCAGCGCAGTGGGACCCAGAATTACTGAATTAATAGAAAACTAAATACTTCTCTTAAGCAGCTATGATAACTTAAGAAAGTTTCCAGGGAAGCCGTTTAATGAAAAGAAACAAACAAACAAAAAGATGATTTATTCAGTATCCTGCTACATTTTTTTGAAAAATTGGAATTCCTACATTCCTTAACATAATTCTTTGTACATCTACACTGTGAAAGCAACACAAACTCAAATGGAGATTGCAGCACAAATGAACTTAAATCTGCTGTTTAACTTTTTTGAAGTTATACATGGAAATGAAACACACCACAGCAACTTTCATGACATCTTGCTAACGAAGTTTGGGTTTTGAAAAATGGAATGACTAGTTGACTAAAAACACACACGCACACGCACACACACACACAAAACAAGGAGTTTTGAAAATAAGCACTAAGCATCTTTCCAAGGAACTCACTCATTCCAAGAAACTTCGATTCTAACTCGCAAGCTGGCGGCTGCTGTGAGTGTCCTCTGACTGCAGCCTGGTCAATGTGTCGCCAATCCAGAAAACACACTGCCCTACCTTTGGCCGCGATCTTGCTTTCTCTAAGCATCAAAGGTACCCTCCGCTGTCACTCCTCTGGACGGCCACGCGTGTGGACACGGCCGCGGATGGATGCGTAGGGCATTACCAAACAAACCCACACGCTGCACTTTACTTCTTCCCTCCTGGAGTGCCACTAGGGTCCCCGTGAGAAAGGCTGATCGGGTGCAGGGAGGCCGAGTACACCGGGCGTGTGCTGACCAACTCGGGCCCAGTGACAGTCCTGCGACGAACTTCCACCCTCCGGCGCGGGGCGAGGGGAACAGGCTGCGGGGCCTGCTCCGGGCTCCCGGCTCGATCGGTATCCCCGACCACGACCCCCGGACGCTCTCTTTCAGGTGGGGGTGACAGCGCGCCCCGGGCCCCCGCCGCCCCGGACCCCCTCCTCACCTGTGCTGTCATTCGCCGAGAAACCGGGAGAGCTGAGTTTGGCTCTTTTGGGGTTGGGCGGTCCGTCCAGCAAGTTCTCAGCCATTTTCACCTGCTCGCGAAAACAGCCCCGGACGCGGGCGGCCGGGCCGGCGAGGGCCCGGACGGGGGTCGGGGGCCCTGCCGGCTGCGAGGGAGAGGAGCGAGCGCGGGCCGCGAGCGGGCGGGCGGGCGCCGAGGGAGAGGGAGGGCGCAGGCCGGGTGGGGGAGGCGGCGGCCAAATCTCAGCCACAGCAACAGCGCCCCGCAGCGCTCACCGCCCGCCCCCGGCCGCCGCCGCCGCCGCCGGCCGCGGCCCCCTCATCCCCTGCCCGCCTCCCGAGCGCGACACTCCGCGGTGGGGGCGCCCCGGCGGCCCGGCCGCCCCCCCGGGCCCGGCTGGCAGCGACGGCGCCCGGCCGGGCGGCTCAGGCAGTCCCCGAGAACATGGTGCCGCCGCCGCCGCCGCCTCGCTCCCCCCCCGCGCCCCACTTAATGAATTCGCTCGCGGCCCGACGACGAGGGGGCTCCGGGCTCCGCTCCCCGCCCGCGGCCCGCCGCCGCCGCCGCGAGGAAAAACAATGCGCCGAGCGGGGTCGCCGCCGCCGCCGCGGCCCCCCCACCCCCCGTTCCGCCGCCGCCGCCGCCGCCGCTGCCGCCGCTGCCGCCGCCGCCGCCGCCGGGCTCCGGGAGGCCGAGCCGAGAGGCGAGCGGGGCCGCCGGGGCGGGCGCCGAGGGCCGGGCGGAGCGGGCCGGCCGGGCGGAGCGGGGTGCGCGGGCGGTTGTGGGGCCCGGGACCGGCGGGGCCGAGTAGATCGCGCTCGAAGCCCCGGTCGGGTCCGCGACAAGATGGCGGCTGTTGATTCCTCAATTAAAAAAAAAAGAAAGTTTTTTTTCTTCTCTTTCCAGAGCCTGAACGGGGAGGGGGTGGGGGCGGGGCACGCCGGTGCGTCACCCCCCCGCGGCGTCACCACGCACGGCCCCCGCCCCGCCCCCTCCACCTGCGCCGGCCGTGGCGGAAAGAGCCGAGCGTGCTCGAGCCGAAGGGCTGAAGGCGCGGCCGCCAAGCGTAGGGAAGCGGGCGGCCGGGCGCGGGCCAGGCCTGCGGGGCGCCTGGGCTACGGGCTGAGCCACAGCTTTTGTTCTGATGGCGACCAGGCGTAGAGGGCCGGGGCTCCGGGCCCCAGCGGGCTCCGGGAGCGGCGGCCTGGCCGCGGGCTGGGCTCTCGGGCGCGGATTCGACGCCAGCCCGGGCCCGCCCGTCCCTCTGGGGCGGCGCTGCGTGTTCCCAGCTCCTCGCGTCCCTGCCCCAGACCCCCCTAGGTGGCGTCGGTCGGGAACGGTCGGGGCGACCCCAGCCCAGGCCGCGCCACTAGCCTTCGCCGCCGGCCAGGGAAGTGGAATGGCCTCTGCAGGTTACAGATCGCCCTTGGGTCCTGCCGACGAGGTGGGCGGATGGGGAAACTGAGGCGGGGGGCGAGCAACTGCTCCAAAGTGGTCGAGGCAGGAAGTGGCAGGGCCGGGATTCGGGTCCCGCCTTACCTCGTGACACTAGGGAATGAGGGGGCCTCACGCCTGTTCCCATCCCAAGGCCGCAGGGCAGACACCCTCACCTGTGAGAGCGGGGTGGCGAGGGCCGGCCTGGGCGCAGAAGGGCCCGCGCATCGGGGCTTAAGCCTGGACGCCCAGGCCGCACTCCCCGCCCCAGGCAACTTGCCTGGCGCCTCGCAGGTGCCCCAGACAGGGGTGCGGGCCTGGGGAGTCCCCCACGCGAGACCACAGCCCGCGGGACACTTCTACGAATACCCAAGGTGTTCCCATCCCAATTAGTTATCTGCCCCTCCAAACTTGCCCGGCTTCCTCATAAAGGTATCAGCAGCTCCACTGTTTCCTAAGCCAGAAACCCGTGAGTCAGCGCGGACTCCTCCCTCTCACCCGCCACGCGCCCCTCTACCCACGGTCCTTACCTGGGAGACTGCTCCTCCCGCACTGTCCCGGTGGCTATGGTGGCAGCTACTCACTTAAGTGTTCTTTGCTCTCCACGTTTCTCCCCACGCAGCACCAGAGTTAACATCCCGAAAAGAGAGGGAGAAAATCTGTTTAAAACAACTCCCTGGCCAGGCGCGGTGGCAGATCACCTGAGGTCAGGAGTTCAAGACCAGCCTGGCCAACATGGTGAAACCCCATCTCTACTAAAAATACGAAAATTAGCTGGGCGTGGCGGCGTGCGCCTGTAATCCCAGCTACTCGGGAGGCTGAGATGGGAGAATCGCTTGAACTGGGGAGGCCAGTAAGCCGGGATCTCGCCATTGCACTCCATCCTGGGCGACAAGAGTGAAACTCCGTCTCAAAAACAAAACAAAACAAAACAAAATCCCTGACATAGAAAAAGAAAACACTACATAGTCTTTCTTTAAAAAAGAACACGTATGAATTCTCTTAAAAACATAGGTGTATGTACATATGGTGACTGTCCTTGAGTGTCAAGATTGAGTGATCATTCTGCTTTTCTCTGTTTACCTGTACTGCTCAAAATCTTGGACTGTGATACTGCTCTTGAATCTGTCTCTTCTACTTTACATGGCTCACTTCACCATCATCATCCTACACCCACTTGGCCAGTAGGCAGTTCACATCATTCAGGCTTTTTTTTTTTTTTTTTTCAAATGCTGGTCCCTGTGCTGAGAACACATGCCTGGCAAATTCTAACTCATCCTCCAGAACCCAATTCAAATGTCACCTACTCCAGGAAGCCCTCCTAGCCCACTCCTCGGCTCCCATATCACTTCTGGGCTCTGTGAGAGAACACATAACACATCCTGCCCCATCTTCCCCGCCTCCACTGCCCCCGAATTAGTTCATGTTTTTACTTATGCATCAAATAGCTCTTGATAATCCCAAGGGCATTGAGACTGTGCTAATCCCCTTGGCCAAACATAAAGAGATCCCCATATATTCAAGGAGTTAAAATAGCACACCCTGGAAGCCATAAATGGAAGTATTCAAGAAGTCAATTTGCACAGGAATGGCAAGAAGTGTATCAGTGGCACAGGGCAGGCCACACCCTGTATCTGAATGCTCTGGGTGTCCGTCTCACCAAGGGTCTGTGAGCTCCTTCGGGGCAAAGATGGTGTCTTAGTCACAGAAACAGTGCTCTGCAAGAAGAAGTAGGTTTGTAAAATTGAATGAGTGATGAGCTGTGTCAGGTGCTCCGAGTCCTAGAGGCCTTCAGGCCACTGAAAAGGGTGGGCCCCAGCCTGAGGTGGCTCCAGGCCACTCTTCAAAGGGGACAAGGTGTCCAGCCACCTAGAGGTCTTAGGGCCTGCCTTGGGGCAGTGGAGACACCATGCAGCCCCCCAGGGGTCCGTTGGTGAGTGGTTTACACAGAAGTGTGCACAGGAGCTTGAGCCATTCCCTGACAGGTTTCCATTTTACAGAGGAAAGCAAGGGAACTCAGTCGCAAGGACTCAGAAGTAAATAACCCGGACATGGCAAGGCTGGGCCTGGAACCCATGTCCTCACTCTCCAAAGCCCCTAGTCTTCCTGGCTCACCATGTTCCCCCCTCAAAATATACCGGCTCTGCAGTCCCTTTTTCTGTCTCATTGTTCTCACCTGTATCATTTTGATCAATTCTGGTATTCACTGATACCTGTTTTTTCTTTCCTTTCGATTTCTTCTCCCTTCAGTCTGACTCAAAGAACCCTGAGCTCAGACACTGATGGGGGAATAGCAAGGAGGGAAGCGTGGCTCCTGCCTGCACTCACTTAGCTGGGGATCACCTTCAACATGTGAGTGCCTTAGGGATACCAGGCCGCTCTGCCATGCCTCCCATGGATAGCACTTCCTACAATCCTGGAAGGAAAAATTGTCCTCATTTCACAGATGAAGAAATAAGGCACAAAGGAGGACAAGCCACCCAGCCACGAAGGGGCTTCACTCTGGTGCACACCTAAGGCTTCCTGCTCTTTCCACAAACCTCACCCTCTCCAGTCTCAGAGACCACATTAAAAAACAATCAAGGGACTGGGCATGATGGCTCATGCCTGTAATCCCAGCACTTTAGGAGGCCGAGGTGGAAGGATCTCTAGAGCCCAGGAGTTTGAGACCAGCCTGGGCAACAGTGAGACCCTCATCTCTACAACAAAATGTTAAAAAATGAACTGGGCCTGGTGGCATGCACCTGTAGTCCCAGCTGCCTGGGAGACCAAGGCAATAGGATCACTGGAGCTCAGGAGGTTGAGGCTGCAGTGAGCTATGATCAAACCACTGTACTCCAGTCTGGGCAACAGTCAGATACTGTCTAAAAAAAAAAAAAAAAGAAAAAGAAAAGAAAGAGAAAGAAATGGAATTGGAATTGTTGGCTGGATGCAGCGGCTGACGCCTGTAATCCTAGCACTTTGGGAGGCTGAGGTGAGTGGATCACTTGAGGTCAGGAGTTCGAGACCAGCCTGGCCAATATGGTGAAACCCTATCTCTACTAAAAGTACAAATAAATGGCTGTGCATGGTGGGGGGGCACTTGTAATCCCAGCTACTTGGGAGGCTGAGGCAGGAGAATTGCTTGAACCCGGGAGGCGGAGGTTGCAGTGAGCCAAGATCGCACTTCAGCCTGGGCAACAAGAATGAAACTTCGTCTCGGAAAAAAAAAAAATGGAATTGTTGCAATTTGATATTGATTGTCCCTTTCTAGGCTTAAATAGATTAAAAGATAGCATCAGGTTTGGACTTTGCCTTCAAGCGATGCGGAACAGCATTGGGGAGAAAAACACAAACAGGACACACATTGAAAAGATAAGCAGAGAATCCAAGTCAGAATATCACAAAATCATAATAACTGATCCCCCAGGGGTGGGAGTCCTGGGGTTGGGGGGCAGAGGCCTGGGGGAGTAGTCCCAGGAAGGCAGGATTCCAGCCAGTTCCTGGTGGACAGAAGGCAGAATGTGGTCTGGTGTGGAGGGATCCAGACAGAGCTAGGTTCAAGTCCCAGACCTACTGCTTTTTCTTAGCAGTTTTGAAAACAAATACCTCAGCCAGGCGTGGTGGCTCATGCCTGTAATCCCAGCACTTTAGGAGGCCAAGGCGGGCGGATCACCTGAGGTTGGGAGTTCGAGACCTGCCTGACCAACATGGAGAAACTCCATCTCTACTAAAACTACAAAATTAGCCGGCCTTGGAAGTGCATGCCTGTAATCGCAGCTACTCGGGAGGCTGAGGCAGGATAATTGCCTGAACCCAGGAGGCGGAGGTTGTGGTGAGCCAAGATTGCACCATTGCACTCCAGCCTGGGTAACAGGAGCAAAACTCCATCTCAAAAAAACAAAAAAAGAAAAAGAAAAAAAACAAATACCTCCTCACCTGCTGAGAGAGTTGAGGTGCGGTGGAGATGAGATGGAGGGTGCACGGGGTCCCTGGCACACCAAGGCACCATATAGCTGCTATTTGGGGCAGTGGGAAGCAGGCGCTCAAGGGTGAGAGGCCCCTCTCCTCTGCCTTCCACATGGGAGGCTGCACCCGCCCCTCTCGTGGGGGACTTGTTGTTGCTTTTTTTTTTTTTTTTAATTATACTTTAATTGTTAGGGTACATGTGCACAATGTGCAGGTTAGTTACATATGTATACATGTGCCATGCTGGTGTGCTGCACCCATTAACTCGTTATTTAGCGTTAGGTATATCTCCTAATGCTATCCCTCCCCCCTCCCCCCACCCCACAACAGTCCCCAGAGTGTGATGTTCCCCTTCCTGTGTCCTTGTGTTCTCATTGTTCAATTCCCACCTATGAGTGAGAACATGCAGTGTTTGGTTTTTTGTTCTTGTGATAGTTTACTGAGAATGATGATTTCCAATTTCATCCATGTCCCTACAAAGGACATGAACTCATCATTTTTTATGGCTGCATAGTATTCCATGGTGTATATGTGCCACATTTTCTTAACAGTCTATCATTGTTGGACATTTGGGTTGGTTCCAAGTCTTTGCTATTGTGAATAGAGCCGCAATAAACATACGTGTGCACGTGTCTTTATAGCAGCATGATTTATAGTCCTTTGGGTGTATACCCAGTAATGGGATGGCTGGGTCAAATGGTATTTCTAGTTCTAGATCCCTGAGGAATCGCCACACTGACTTCCACAATGGTTGAACTAGTTTACAGTCCCACGAACAGTGTAAAAGCATTCCTATTTCTCCATATCCTCTCCAGCACCTGTTGTTTCCTGACTTTTTAATGATCGCCATTCTAACTGGTGTGAGATGGTATCTCATTGTGGTTTTGATTTGTATTTCTCTGATGGCCGGTGATGGTGAGCATTTTTCATGTGTTTTTTGGCTGCATAAATGTCTTCTTTTGAGAAGTGTCTGTTCATGTCATTCGCCCACTTTTTGATGGGGTTGTTTGTTTTTTTCTTGTAAATTTATTTGAGTTCATTGTAGATTCTGGATATTAGCCCTTTGTCAGATGAGTAGGTTGCGAAAATTTTCTCCCATTTTGTAGGTTGCCTATTCACTCTGATGGTAGTTTCTTTAGAAAACCCCATTGTCTCAGCCCAAAATCTCCTTAAGCTGATAAGCAATTTCAGCAAAGTCTCAGGATACAAAATCAATGTACAAAAATCACAAGCATTCTTATACACCAATAACAGACAAACAGAGAGCCAAATCATGAGTGAACTCCCATTCACAATTGCTTCAAAGAGAATAAAATACCTAGGAATCCAACTTACAAGGGATGTGAAGGACCTCTTCAAGGAGAACTACAAACCACTGCTCAATGAAATAAAAGAGGATACAAACAAATGGAAGAACATTCCATGCTCATGGGTAGGAAGAATCAATATCATGAAAATGGCCATACTGCCCAAGGTAATTTATAGATTCAATGCCATCCCCATCAAGCTACCAATGACTTTCTTCACAGAATTGGAAAAAACTACTTTAAAGTTCATATGGAACCAAAAAAGAGCCCACATCGCCAAGTCAATCCTAAGCCAAAAGAACAAAGCTGGAGGCATCACGCTACCTGACTTCAAACTATACTACAAGGCTACAGTAACCAAAACAGCATGGTACTGGTACCAAAACAGAGATATAGATCAATGGAACAGAACAGAGCCCTCAGAAATAACGCCACGTATCTACAACTATCTGATCTTTGACAAACCTGAGAAAAACAAGCAATGGGGAAAGGATTCCCTATTTAATAAATGGTGCTGGGAAAAATGGCTAGCCATATGTAGAAAGCTGAAACTGGATCCGTTCCTTACACCTTATACAAAAATTAATTCAAGATGGATTAAAAACTTAAACGTTAGACCTAAAACCATAAAAATCCTAGAAGAAAACCTAGGCATTACCATTCAGGACATAGGCATGGGCAAGGACTTCATGTCTAAAACACCAAAAGCAATGGCAACAAAAGCCAAAATTGACAAATGGGATCTAATTAGACTAAAGAGCTTCTGCTGTTGCTTTTTACCGTCACTGCCCCTGAATCTTTTCTCCCTCACTTACCCCAGTACCTCCTTTTCCTTAAACACATTGGCAGTCAGCTTCAGCTTCAGCCCTGATTCCACCCTGTCTCTTCCATTCCTAGCTAAGGAAACTCGAGCAGGGTGTCTACAAAGGCTGGGCTCATTTCCTCTTCTCCCATGCCCTGTGTTTATTTTTATTTTATGTTATTTTATCATTATTATTTTGAGACAGAGTCTCACTCTGTGCCCCTGGCTGGAGTGCAGTGGCATGATCTCAGTTCGCCACAACCTCTGCCTCCCGAGTTCAAGTGATTCTCCTGCCTCAGCCTCCCAAATAGCTGGGACTACAGGCACCCGCCACTATGCCCAGCTAATTTTTGTATTTTTAGTAGAGTTGGGGGCTTCACCATGTTGGCCAGGCTGGTCTCGAACTCCTGAACTCAGGTGATCTGCCCGCCTCGGCCTCCCAAAGTGCTGGGATTACAGGCGTGAACCATCGTGCCCGGGCTATTTTTATTTTTGAGACATGGTCTTGCTCTGTCACCCAGGCTGGAGTGCAGTGGTACAGTCATGGCTCAATGCAGCCTTGACCTCTCCTGCTCAAGTGATCCTCCTGCCTCAGCCTCCCAAGTAACTGAGACCACAGGTGTGCACCACCATGCCCAGCTAATTTATTTTTGGAGTCTTGCTGTATTGGCCAGGCTGATCTTGAGCTCCTGGCTTCAAGTGATCCTCCTACCTCAACTTCCCAAAGTGTTGGGTTTACAGGTATGAGCCACCGTGCCCATAGAGAATTTCCTTCCTTATGAACGATGAATATTCCGTCGTGTGGATGGACCACAGTTTGCTTATCCATTCATCTGTTGACGGATACGGAACTGCTTCCACCATGCAGCTATCGTGATTAATGCTGCGGTGAACGTGGATGTATTTCTTTTCTTCCCGACCCTGCTTTCAATTCTTTTTTTTTGTTTGTGTTTAGATGGAGTCTTGCTCTGTCACCAGGATGGAGTACAGTGACGCGATCTCAGCTCACTGCAACCTCTGCTTCTGGGGTTCAAGCGATTCCCCTGCCTCAGCCTCCCGAGTAGCTGGGACTACAGGTGCCCGCCATCATGCCCGGCTAATTTTTGTATTTTAGTAGAGATGGGGTTTTGCCATGTTACACAGGCTGGTCTCAAACTCCTGGGCTCAAGTGATCCTCCCACCTCAGCCTCCCAAAGTGCTGGGATTACAGGCGTGAGCCACTGCACCTGGCCTGCTTTCAGTTCTTTTGGGTATATACCCAGAAGTGGGATAATTGCTGTCTCATATGGTAATTCTACTTTTGATTTTATGAGGAACTCCCATACTGTTTTCCATAGCAGCTGCATCATTTTACATTCCTACCAGCAGTGTACAAGGGTTCCAATTTCTCCACATCCTCACCAACACTTATGCTGTTTTGTTCTTTTCTTTTCTGATAATAGTCATCCCGATGAGTGCTATCTTTCAGTTCATTCCTTTTAGCCGCTGCCTTGTATTCTACTGCAGGAACAAAGCACATTTTATTGATCTATTCTCCTGCTAAGGGACTGGTAGATTGTTTCCACTTTTTTCCTGTTACAAATGGGGCTGCAATTAATGTTTTTGTACAGGTTTCCTTGTGCACCGAAGAGCATCACCAGATGAACACTGAGAAGTGGATTTCCTGGGTTTAAGGTTATAGCAGGCAGAGCCCCCACAGAATCAGCCAACTTATGGAAGGTTTCATAGAGGAACTGCGTACACAGTTAGGGCGGGTTGCAAGGAAACCATAAGGGATAGGGCAGCAACCTAGGGCTTGTAGCAGCTGAGCTGTTACTGCCACAAGGCCCAAAGGGACACAGAAGGGAAAGCTTCCCAGACCCGGAAAGAAAATAATTGTGTAGAGATGGTCATCTTGAGAGGGGTGATCTTTTGCAGAGGGACTCAGCTGACTTGAGGTGACCACTCTTTCTCTTTCTTTTTTTCTCCCTTCCCTTTCCCTTGCCCTTCCTTTTCCCTTCCCTTCCCCTTCCCTTCCTTTCCTTTCCTTCTGTCGTTCCTTCTCTCCTTTCTTCTTCTCTCCCCCTCCCCTCCCCTCCCTTCCCCTTCCTTCCTTCTCTCCTTTCTTTCTTCTTCTCTTTCCTTCCCCTCCCCTCCCTTCCCCCTCCCCGTCCCCTCCCTCCCTCCCTCCCTCCCTCCCTCCCTTCCTTCCTTCCTTCCTTTCGATGGAGTCTCGTTCTGTTGTCCAGGCTGGAGTGCAGTGGCGTGATCTTGGCTCACTGTAACCCCCACCTTTTGGGTTCAAGCGATTCTTCTGTCTCAGCCTCCTGAGTAACTGACATTACAAGCACATGCCGCCATGCCTGGCTAATTTTTGTATTTCTGGTCGAGACAGGGTTTCACCATGTTGGCCAGACTAGTCTCAAACTCCTGGCCTCAGGTGATCTGCCCACCTCGCCTCCCAAAGTGCAGGGATTACAGGCGTGAGCCACCGCACCTGGCCAATTTCCTTTTTTAAAAATTTTTTAAAAATTTTTTTGTAGAGATAGGTCATGCTTTGTTGCCCAGGCTGATCTTGAACTCCTGGGCTCAAGCAATCTCCTTACCTCTGCCTCCCAAGGTGTTGGGATTACAGGCGTGAGTCCCATGCCTGGCTTTCCTTCTTCCTTCTTTCCTGTCTGTCTTCCTCTCTCTCTCTGTTTCTTTCTCTTTCTCTCTCTCTTTCTTTCTAACAGGGTCTCAGGTTGGAGTGCAGTGGCACGATCACAGCTCCCTGCAGCCTTGACCACCCAGGCTCAAGCAGTTCTCCCACCTCAGCCCACCGAGTAGCTGGGACTACAGGCATGTGCCACCACACCTGGCTATTTTTTTTTTTTTCACTTTCTGTAGCGACAGGGTCTCATGTTGCCCAGGCTGGTCTCAAACTCCGGGGCTCAAGCAATCCTCCCACCTCAGCTGCCCAAAGTGCAGAGATGATAGGTGTGAGCCAATGCGCCCAGCCTTTCCTTCCTTCTGATCTCCTGCCAGGCTGCCCACTAGGAACCCAAGCCCAAGGCATGGTAGCCTGTCCAAGTCAGCCTCCTGAGGCCAGGGCAACGTGGAAAGGGGTGAAGGGATCGATTCGAGGGCTATCCAGAAGATGTCTGGCACATAGAGTACAGCCATCCTCAACTGTAGGGGGAATTTCCAATTTGCATTTATTTAATTATTTATTTATTTAGTTAGTGAGTGAGTTAGTTAGTTAGTTAGTTTTTGAGACAGTCTTGCTCTGTCGCCCAGGCTGGAGTGCAGTGGCGCGATCTTGGCTAACTGCAAGCTCTGCCTCCTGGGTTCACGCCATTCTCTTGCCTCAGCCTCCTGAGTAGCTGGGACTACAGGCGCCCGCCACCACGCCCGGCTAATTTTTTGCATTTTTAGTGGAGACAGGGTTTCACCGTGTTAGCCAGGATGGTCTCGATCTCCTGACCTCGTGATCTGCCCACCTCGGCCTCCCAAAGTGCTGGGACTACAGGCATGAGCCACTGCACCCAGCCTATTTATTTTTTTTGAGACATAGTCTCATTTTGTCACCCAGGCTAGAGCACAATGGCGCCGTCTTGGCTCACTGCAACCTCTGCCTGCCTGGTACAAGTGATTCTCCTGCCTCGGCCTCCCGAGTAGCTGGGATTACAGGCGTGCACCCCCATGCCCAGATAATTTTTTTGTATTTTTAATAGAGATGGAATTTCGCCATGTTGGCCAGGCTGTTCTTGAATTCCTGACCTCAGGTGATCCGCCTTCCTCGGCCTCTCAAAGTGCTGGCATTACAGGCGTGAGCCACCACGCCCAGCCCAATTTGCTTTCCAAAATGATTTTATCCATTTACATTCCCACTAGCAACTTATGCTATCTATATACCCATATCTTTGCCAACATTAGCTGTTATTTACCGGACTTAATTTTCATTAATTTGAGTTTTTTCCCAGCCTTTGGGGATGAAATGGTGCCTCTTAATTTTAGTATGCTCTTCCCTAATTACTAATGAGGCTATTTTCACATACTTATTTGTTTAGGGGAGGTTTTATGTACTATGGATTGCCTTATCCTTTCCTCTTTTGCTGTTGGGTTGTTTATCTTTCTCTGATTCATTAATCAGTTTCTTTTTAAATTTTGGATGCTAATCCTTCATAAATAAATTGTCTAACTGTTTGGTCAGGCATGGTGGCCCACCCCTGTAATCCCAGCATTTTGGGAGGCCAAGGCAGGAGGATCGCTTGAGCCCAGGAGTTTTAGATGCACTTGGGCAACGCAGTGAGACCCCATCTCTGCAAAAATAAATAAATAAATAAATAAAAAATAAAAAAAAAGTTAAAAATTGGCTGGGCATAATGGCACGCACCTGTAGGCCCAGCCTCTCAGGAGGCGGAGGTGGGAGGATCTCTTGAGCCCAGGACCTGGAGGCTGCAGTGAGCTATAATGACACCACTGCACTCCAGTATGAGCAACACAGTGAGACCCCATCTCATAATAAAAAACTTGTAGCTATTCTCTCCTGTCTGTGACTTATCTTTTCCCTTGCAGTATTTTTTGTTATACAGAACTTCTACATTTTTTTTTTGAGACAGGGTCCTGCTTTGTTGCCCAGGCTGGAGTGCAGTGGTGCGATCTTGGCTCGCTGCAATCCCCGTCCCGGGTTCAAGCGATTTTCGTTCCTGGGATTATAGGTGCTTGCTACCATGCCCAGGTAATTTTTGTATTTTTAGTAGAGATGGGGTTTCACCATGTTGGCCAGGCTGGTCTTGAACTCCTGACCTCAGGTAATCCCCTTGCCTTGGCCTCCTGAAGTGCTGGCATTATAGGCTTGAGCCACCACACCTGGCTGGATGTTTTACATTTTCATCTCTTCAAATTGATTACTCTTGCCCTTCATGGTATGTATCTGTGACTTAGATCTCCTTCCCTACTCTGATGTCATAAAGATGGTTTCCCATGTTTTCTTCTAGAAATTTTAGTTTTGCTTTTTCACATTTGGGTGTTCCGAGCATTCTGGGACTGTGCATGTGAGCATACACATGTGTGTGGTTTGAGGCAAAGATTTCTTTCTTTTTCCTTAGAGATAGCTGGTTCCCTTTATGAAATACTCCATCTTTGTGCTTTGATTTCTAATGTCAACTCTTTTATTATACTAAGATCCTCTTTCTTTCTCTGTTTTTCCTCTTTCTTTCTTTTTATTTTTTTCTTTCCCTTCTTTCCTTCCCTCCCTCCCTCCCTTCCTCCTTCCTTCCTTCCTTCTTTCCTTCCTTCCTTCCTTGCTTTTCTTTCTTCTATTTCTCCCTCATCTCTCCCTCCCTTCCTCATCCTTTTCCTTTCCCTTTCCATTTCCTTTTCCCTTTCCCTTTTCTTTCTTTCGAGGCAGGATCTTGCTCTGTTGCCCAGGCTACAGTACAATGGCACAATCTTGACTCACCACAACCTCCGTTTCCTGTGTTCAAGCGATTCTCCTGCCTCAGCCTCCTGAGCAGCTCGGATTACAAGCACGTGCTACCACACCCAGCTAATTTTTGTATTTTTAGTAGATATAGGGTTTCATCATGTTGGCCAGGCTGGTCTCAAACTCACTCCTGACTTCAAGTGATCTGCCGGCCTCGGTCTCCCTAAGTGCTAGAATTACAGGCGTCAGACCCCGAGCCTGGCCCCAACATCCTCTTTCTTCTGTCAGTTGGCCTATTTGTATCCCCCTGCACCAATATTACAATGTTTAAAATCTTTCCAAGTAAGGGTAACTCCTGGTCTCTGGAGAGGAGAGTTTCCCCCACCCCTCTTCCCTTTCAAAGTTGTCTTGACTATTCTTGACTCTTTTGGTCTTCCATGTGAATTTCAGTTTTTCAAGGAGTGTGAAGAAAAAGTTGGGCTTTTCATTGGAATTGCTTTGAATTTGTAAATTAACTTGAGGAAAATTGCCATTTAAAAAATCGTGTGTCTTGGCCAGCTGTGGTGGCTCACGCCTGTAATCCCAGCACTTTGGGAGGCCAAGGTGGGTGGATCACTTGAGGTCAGGAGTTCGAGGCTAGCCTGGCCAACATGGTGAAACCCCGTCTCTACTAAAATTACAAAAATTAGCCAGGTGTAGCAGTGGGCGCCTGTAGTCCCAGCTACTTAGGAGACTGAGGCAGGAGAATCGCTTGAACCCGGGAGGCAGAGGGTGCAGTGTGCCGAGATCATGGCACTGCACTGCAGCCTGGGTGACAGAGTGAGATTCCATCTCAAAAAAAAAAAAAAAATTGAAACAATGACTGATATGTAATGATACTAAGAAGTTACCATTAATTTTTTATTTTATTTTAATTTTTGTAGAGGGTGGGGTCTTGCTATATTGCCCAGGCTGGTCTTGAACTCCTGGACTCAAGCAATCCACCTGCCTTGGCCTCCCAAATTGCTGGGATTACAGGTGTGGGCCACTGCCCCCAGCCAGTTATTTAAAGTGTGATGGTAACATTGTGATTATGTATTTTTAAATAGTCCTTAACTTTAGAGGCATAGGCTGAAATATTTATAATCTATAAACATTACAATATAACATATATAGATGTATATAAAATATAGTATGATAATAGGATGCCTGGGAGTAGGTGGGATAATAGATGAAACAAGATTGGGCAGGAATAGATAGTTATTGAAACTGAGTGATGGGTACCTGAGAATTCATTACTTTATTCTGCATACTTTTGTGTATTTCAAAAATTCCTATAATAATAAAAGTTTTTAAAATATGAGGGCGAGGTGGCTCCTGCCTGTAATCTCAGCACTTTGGGAAGCTGGGGTGGGAGGATTGCTTGAGGCTAGGAAGTCAAGGCCAGCCTGGGCAACACAGCAAGACCCCATCTCTACAAAAAATTAAAAAATTAGCCAGGCATGGTGATATGCGCCTGTAGTCTCAGCTGCTTGGGAGGTTGAGGCAGGAGGATCACTTGAGCCAAGGAGTTTGAGGCTGCAGTGAGCTGTGATTGTGCCATTTTACTCCAGCCTGGGCAACAGAGTGATTATTATTAAACAGTGTATTATTATACAGTATATTATTATAGTATAATAGTATAATAACATATTAGCATTATAGTATAACAATACAAATATGGAAATATTGAGTCTTTCCATCCACAGACATGATATAACTATTCATTTATTTACATTTTCTTCTGTCTTGCAATAAAGTTTTATAATTTTCTCCATAAGGGCCTGCCCATCTTTTAGCTGATCCAACAAATTTGCCAGACTCTTCTATTAGTTCCAATCATATTAATATTTTTTTCTCCAGAATGTCTTGTATTTTTTGTGTAGGCCTTTGAATCATATGTTAAAAAATAAAATAAAGGCCGGATGAGGTGGCTCATGCCTATAATCCCAGCACTTTGGGAGGCTGAAGCAGGAAGATCACTTGAGGTCAGGAGTCCGAGTCCAGCCTGGCCAACATGGTGAAACCCATCTCTATTAAAAATAGGAAAATTAGCCAGGTGTGGTGGTGGGTGCCTGTAATCCCAGCTACTCAGGAGGCTGAGGCACAAGAGTTTCTTGAACTCAGGGGGTGGAGGTTGCAGTGAGCCGAGATCGTGTGATGACACTCTAGCCTGGGTGACAAAGCGAGTCTCCATCTCAAAAAAACAAAACAAAACCAAACAAAACTGTAGTTTTGTATGTTTACTGTACCTTTTCTATGTTTAGACATGTTTAGATACATAAATACTTACCACGGGGTTACAATTGCCCACAGTACTCAGTGCAGTAACGAGCTGCACAGGTTTGTAGCCCAGGGAACAATGGGCTGTACCATGTATCCTGGGTGTGTGGTAGGCTGTACCGTCTAGGACTGTGTAAGGGCACCCTGTGATGTTCACACAATGATGATTCCATTGCCTAACGATGCATTTCTCAGAACATAACTCTGTTGCTAAGTGACACTTGGCTCCATTGCTAAGTGCAGTGACAAGTGTCCGTATAAGAAGGCAGAGGGATACTTGACACAGAAAGAGGAGACAGACACACACAGAAGAAAATATGAAGACAGAGGCAGAGATTTAAGTGATGCAGCCACAAGCCAAGGAATGCCGGCAGCCACCAAAAACCAGAGGCAAGTGACAAATTCCTCCTCCAGAGTCTTCAGGTTGAGCGTGGATCTGATGACACCTTAATTTCAGACTTCCAGCCTCCAGAACTGTTAGATAATAGACTTTTGTTGTTTGGTTTGTTTGTTGTTTTTGTTGTTGTTTCAGAGTCTTGCTCTGTTGCTCAGGCTGGAGTGCAGTGGCACACGATCTCAGCTCACTGTAATCTCTGCCTCCCAGGTTCAAGCGATTCTTGTGCCTCAGCCCCCTGAGTAGCTGGGATTACAGGCATGCACCCCCACGCCTGGCTCATTTTTGTATTTTTAGTAGAGACAGGGTTTCACCATGTTGGCCAGGCCAGTCTCAAACTCCTGACATTTAGTGATCCGCCTGCCTCGGCCTCCCAAAGTGCTGGGATCACAGGCGTGAGCCACCACACCTGGCCTGATTTTTGTTGTTTGAAGCCACCAAGTTTGTGGCAATTTCTTGCAGCAGCTTCAGCTAGCAAATACATGATTAAACTAGAAAAATCTTATAATCATCTCCTGATGAAAAACACCCATCTGACAAAATTCAATACCTATTCATAATTTTTTTAAAAAGAGATAAAGAGAAAAAAAAACTCTCAGTAAACTAAAATAGAAGGGGTCTTCTTTGACCTGATAACAGGCATCTATAGAAAACCTACAACAAAAGTGCAATACATTTTTAAAAATTGATCACTTGGGGCCAGGTGCGGCGGCTCATGCCTGTAATCCCAGCACTTTGGGAGGCCAAGGCCGGCGGATCATGTGAGGTCAGAAGTTCGAGATCAGCCTGACTAATATGGTGAAACCCCATCTCTACTAAAAATACAAAAATTAGCCAGGTGTGGTGGTACATGCCTGCAATCCCAGCTACTTGGGAGGCTGAGGCAGGAGAATCGCTTGAACCTGGGAGATGGAAGTTGCAGTGAGCCGACATCATGCCACTGCACTCCAGCCTGGGCGACAAGAGCAAAACTCCATCTCAAAAAAAAAAAAAAAAAAAAAAAATTGATCAATTGGACCTCATCAAAATGCAAATCTTCTGTTCTTCAAAAGATACCATTTAAGGCCGGGCGTGGTGGCTCACGCCTGTAATCCCAGCACTTTGGGAGGCCGAGGCGGGCAGATCACGAGGTCAGGAGATCGAGACTGTCCTGGCTAACACTGTGAAACCCTGTCTCTACTAAAAATACAAAAAATTAGCCGGGTGTGGTTGCAGGCGCCTGTAGTCCCAGCTACTCAGGAGGCTGAGGCAGGAGAATGGCATGAACCTGGGAGGCGGATCTTTCAGTGAGCTGAGATCGCACCACTGCACTCCAGCCTGGGCGACAGAGCGAGACCCCGTCTCAAAAAAAAAAAAAAAAAGATACAATTTAAAAAATGGCAAAGTAAACAAGCCATGGGGAGAAACTATTTCTAAAGCACTTACTCATTAAAGCACATGTATCCAGAATACACAAAGAATTCTTACAACAAAATAAGAAGACAACCCAACAAATCAATCAAGAAAAGGTTTGATTAGACATTTTACCAGAAAAAAAATACACATAGCAAATGGGTATATGAAAAGATCCTCAAGGCTGAGTGCAGTGGCTCACATCTCTATTCCCAGCACTTTGGGAGGCTGAGGCAGGCAGATCATTTGAGGCCAGGAGTTTGAAACAAGCCTGGCCAGTATGGCGGAACCTCATCTCTACAAAAAGTACAAAAATTAGCCAGCACAGTGGCAGGCATCTGTAATTGCAGCTCCTGGGGAGGCTGAGGCACAAGAATTGCTTGAACCCAGGAGGCAGAGGTTGCAGTGAGCCAAGATTATGCCACTGCACTCCAGCCTGGATAACAGAATGAGACTGTCTCAAAAAAAAAAAAAAAAAAAGGGAGAAGAAAAGAACCTCAAAATTATTGATCATTTATTTGGAAAGTGCAATTTGAAACCACAATGAGGTAATTTTTTTTTTTTTTTGAGACGGAGTTTCATTCTTGTCGCCCAGGCTGCAGGGCAATGGCGTGATCTCGGCTCACGACAACCTCCGCCTCCTGGGTTCAAGCAATTCTCCTGCCTCAGCCTCCTGAGTAGCTGGGATTACAGGTGGCTGCCACCACGCCTGGCTAATTTTTGTATTTTTAGTAGAGACGGGGTTTCACCATGTTGGCCAGGCTGGTCTCCAACTCCTGACCTCAGGTGATCTGCCCACATTGGCCTCCCAAAGTGTTGGGATTACAGGCATAAGCCACCACGCCCAGCCGAGATAATATTTAACAACCACCAGGAATGGCTACAATAAAAATAAATAAATAAATAAATAAATAAATAAATAAATAAATAAAGTAATTAATTAAATTAAATAACAAGTGTTGGCAAGGAGAAACAAAATCACTCATACATTGCTGGTGGGTGTGTAAAATGGTGCTCTTCGGAACAAATAGTTTAGCAATTCTTTAAGAAGTTTAATGCGGCCGGGCATGGTGGCTCATGCCTGTAATCCTAGCACTTTGGGAGGCTGAGGCGGGCGGATCACGAGGTCAGGAGTTCGAGACCAGCCTGACCAACATAGTGAAGCCCCGTCTCTACTAAAAATACAAAAATTCACTGGGCGTGGTGGTGTGCACCTGTAATTTCAGCTACTTGGGAGGCTGAGGCGGGAGCATTGCTTGAACCCAGGAGTCAGAGGTTGTGGTGAGCTGAGATCGTGCCATTGCACTCCAGCCTGGGCGATAAGAGTGAAACTCCGTCTCAAAAAAAAAAAAAAAAAAAAAAAAAGAAGTTTAATGTAGCCAAGTGCATGCCTGAAGCCTCAGTTACTTGGGAGGCTAAGTCAGGAGGATCCCTTGAGCCCAGGAGAGCAAGACCAGACTAGTCAACACAGCAAGACTTCAACTCCATAAATAAATAAATAAATACATACATGTTCAATATATTCTTAGGTATGACACCAGAAGTACAGGGCAACAAAAGAAAAAAAAGATAAATTGTGCTGGGCGCTGTGACTTACACCTGTAATCCCAGCACTTTGGGAGTCCGAGGCTGGTGGAACACTGGATGTCAGGAGTTTGAGACCAGCCTGGCCAACATGGTGAAACCCCGTCTCTACTAAAAATACAAAAATTAGCTGGGCCTGGTGCTACGTGGCTGTAATCCCAGCTACTCGGGAGGCAGAGGCAGGAGAATCACTTGAACCCAGGAGGCGGAGGTTGCAGTGAGCTGAGATCGTGCCAATGCACTCCAGCCTGGGTGACAGAGTGAGACTCTGTCTCAAAAATACACACACACACAAAACCCACAATGAGATACCACTTCCCACCCACCAAGATGGCTCTTATAAAAATACCAGAAAATAACAACTATGTACATTGCAGGTGGGAACATAAAACAGCACAGTTGCTGTAGAAACAATATGGTGGTTCCTCAAACATAACATAAAATTACCATGTGATTCAGCAACCCCATATCAAGGCGAATGCCTTAAAGAAGTCAAAGCAGAGACGTGTTCACAGCAGCATTATTCACAATCGCCAAAATGTGGAAGCGACCCAGGTGTTCTTCCATGGGTGAATGGAGAAACAAACTATGGTCCATCCATACAATGGGCTATGATTAGCCTTCAACAGGAAGTGCATTCTGACACTTGCTACAACATGGACAACATGGCTGGACCTTGAAGACTTGCTAATAAGCCAAATGCAAAAGGGCCAGTATTGCATGATTCCACTTACATGATGTACCTCGTACAAGTGGAAGAGTCAAAGGAAATAGGTGAATTCAGAGGCCAGGTGCGGTGGATCATGTCTGTAATCCCAGCACTCTGGGCGGCTAAGGCGGGTGGATCACTTGAGGTCAGGAGTTTGAGACCAGCCTGGCCAACATGGTGAAGCCCCATCTCTACCAAAAAATTAAAAAATTAGCCGGGCATGGTGGCACGTGCCTGTAGCCCCAGCTACTCGCGAGGCTGAAGCAGGAGAATCACTTGAACCCGGGAGGCAGAGGTTGCAAGAGCCGAGATCACACCACTGCACTCCAGCCTGGGTGACAGAGCAATACTCTATCTCAAAAAAAAAAAAAAAAAGTTGAATTCGGATACAAAAACTTGAATAGTGGTTACAGTAGGTGGGAGGAGGGGAAAATGGCAAGTTCATGTTTAATGGGGATAATAATTATTCAGTTTAGGAAGATGAAAAAGTTCTGGAGAAAAATAGCTGTGATGGTCACACAACAGTGTGAATACGGTTAATGCCACTGAATTGCATGCTTAAAGAATGGTTAAGATTGGCCAGGCATGGTGCCTCACACCTGTAATGTCAGGACTTTGGGAGGCCAAGGTGGGTGGATCACTTGAGGTCAGGAGTTTGAGACCAGCCTGGCCAACATGGTGAAACCCTCTCTCTACCAAAAAATTAAAAAATTAGCTGGACGTGGTGGTGCGTACCTGTAGCCCCAGCTACTCGGGAGGGTGAGGCAGGAGAATCGCTTGAACCTGGGAGGTGGAGGTTGCAGTGAGCTGAGATTGCGGCATTGCATTCCAGCCTGGGTGACAGTCAGACTCCGTCTCAAACAAAAACAAAAACCAAAACCCAAATTTTCAGACATAACACCAAAAACACAAGCAGCAAAAAATAAATAAATAAATAAAAGAATTTGACTTCATCAAAATTTAAAACTTTTGTATTTCAAAGGCAGTGTCAAGAAAGTGAAAATAATGGGGAAAATATTTGTAAGTCATATGTCTGTCAGAGAACTGTATTTAGAATATATAAATAACTCTTACAAGTCAATAATAAAAAGACGGCCAGGCGTGGTGGCTCATGCCTGTAACCCCAACACTTTGGGAAACCGAGGCGGGTGGATCACCTGAGATCAACAGTTCGAGACCAGCCTGGCCAACATGGCAAAACCCCATCTCTACTGAAAATACTAAAAATTTGCCAGGTGTGGTAGCAGGCGCCTGTAATCCCAGCTACTCGGGAGGCTGAAGCAGAAGAATTTCTTCAACCTGGGAGGTGGAGGTTGCAGTGAGCCAAGATCGCGCCATTGCACTCCAGCTGGGCAACAAGAGCAAAACTCCGTTTCAATAATAAGAATAAGAATAAGAATAAGAATAAGAATAAGAATAAGAATAAGAAGAAGAAGAAGAAGAAGAAGAAGAAGAAGAAGAAGACAAATAACCCAGTTAAAAATGAACAAAAGAGCCAGGCTCAAGCCTGTAATCCCAGCACTTTGGGAGGCCAAGACGGGTACATCACCTGGGGTCCGGAGTTCAAAACCAGCATGGCCAAAGAGGTGAAAAGAAACCCCACCTCTACTAAAAATACAAAAGTTAGCCGGGCGCGGTACCACGCGCCTGTAATCCCAGCTATTCGAGAGGCTGAGGCAGGAGAATCGCTTGAGCCCGGGAGGCAGAGGGTGCAGTGAACTGAGATCAGGCCACTGCACTCCAGCCTGGGTGACAGAGTGAGACTCCGTCTCAAAAACAAAAAAACAGAAACAAAAACAAAAACAGGACAAAATATCTAAATGGGCATTTTTCTGAAGAAAGTATACAAATGGTCAAAAAGCCCACAAAAACATACAAACATCATTAGTTACCAGGGAAAGGCAGATCAAAACCACAGTGAGATACCACTTCACACCCACTAGGGTCACTATAATTAAAAAAAAAAAGGAGAGAAAGTAATAGGTGTCGGCAAGGATGTAGAGAAATTATAACCCTTGTGGACTGCTGATGGAAATGTAAAATGCTGTAGCCTCTGTGGAAAACGGTCTGGCAGTTCCTCAAAATATTAAACATTTGATCCACAAATTCTACTCCTAGATCTATACCGAAGAGAAATAAAAACCTATGTCTACAAAAAACTTGTACACAAACGTTCTTACCAATGTCACTCATGATGGTCAAAAGGCGGAGACATATCACATGTCCATTAACTAATGAATAGATGAAGAAAATGTGATCTATCCATGCAATGCAGTATTATCCAACCATAGAAAGGAATTGAGTATTGATACACACTACAACATGGAAGAACCTTGAAAACATTCTGTTAGGAGAAAAAAACCAAACATAAAAGCCACATGTTACATGATTCCATTGATATAAAATGTTCATAATAGGCAAATCCATAGAAACAGAAAGTAGATCAGTGTTGCTTAGGGTGGAGGGTGAGGATAAGGGTAGGGGAAAGGGAATTGATAGTTAAAGGGTATAAGGACTTCTTTTTGCTATAATGAAAATGTTCAAAAATTGATTGTGGCAATGGTGCACAACTCTGTCAGTATATCAAAACCATTCAATTGTCAAAAAAAAAAAAAAAAAAAGTTAAATTTACCGGCTGGGCGCGGTGGCTCACGCCTGTAATCCCAGCACTTTGGGAGGCCGAGGCAGGAGGATCACCAGGTCAGGAGATCGAGACCACGGTGAAACCCCGTCTCTACTAAAAATACAAAAAAATTAGCCAGGCGCGGTGGCAGGCGCCTGTAGTCCCAGCTTCAGGAGGCTGAGGCTGGAGAATGGTGTGAACCCAGGAGGTGGAGCTTGCAGTGAGATTGCGCCACTGTACTCCAGCCTGGGGCGACACAGCGAGACTCCGTCTCAAAAAAAAAAAAAAAAATTACCATATGACACAGAAATTAGGTATCTACACAAGAAAAATGAAGCATATATCTGCACACAGACTTGCACACAAAGTTCTTAGCATCATTCTTCTTCTTCTTTTTGAGACAGAATCTCACTCTGTCACACAGCCTGGAGTACACTCGCATGATCACAGCTCACTGCTCCCTCCCGGGCTCAAGCAATCCTCTTGCCTCAGCCTCCCAAGTAGTTGGTACCAAAGGTGCAGCCTCCATCTCTGAGGCTCAAACCATTCTCCTGCCTCAGCCTCCTGAGTGTCTGGAACTACAGGCATGTGCCACCACGCTTGGAAAATTTATTTTTTTAATTTTTTTTATTTTAGTAGAGACAAGGTCTCATTATTGCGTCCAGGCCGGTCTCAAACTCCTGGCCTCAAGGGATCCTCCCACCTCAGCCTCCCAAAGTGTTGGGATTACAGATGTGGGCCACTGTGCCTGGCCAGTTTCATTATTCTTTTTTTCGTTGTTTAAGTTCTGTTGCCCAGGCTGCAGTGCAATGGCACAGTCTTGGCTCACTGCAATCTCCGCCTTCTGGGCTCAAGCAATCCTCTTGCCTCAGCCTCCCAAGTAGTTGGGACCAAAGGTGTGCACCACTACACCTAGCTATTTGCCTAGCTACATATTTACTTTTTTCTTTTTTTGAGACAATCTCACTCTGTCGCCCAGGCTGGAGTACAGTGGTGCAATCTCGGCTCACTGCAACCTCAGCCTCCCGGGTTCAAGTGATTCTCATGCCTCAGTCTCCTGAGTAGCTGGGACTACAGGCATGCACCACAAGGCCCAGATATATATGTATATATACACACGTATATATACACACGTATATACACATATACGTGTATATATACATATACACATGTATACATGTGTATATATACATATACACATGTATATACATGTATACACACATGTATATATACATGTATACACACATGTATATATGTATACACACATGTATATATACATGTATACACACATGTATGTGTATATATACATGTATACACACATGTATGTGTATATATACATGCATACACACATGTATGTGTATATATACATGCATACACACATGTATGTGTATATATACATGCATACACACATGTATGTGTATATATACATGTATGCATACATGTATGTGTATACATGCATGCATACATGTATGTGTATATGTGCATGCATACATGTATGTGTATACATGTGTGAATACATGCATGTGTATACATGTATGTGTGTATACCTGCATGTGTATACATGTATGTGTGTATACCTGCATGTGTATACATGTATGTGTGTGCATGTATGTGTATACATGCATGTGTGCACATGTATGTGTGTGCATGTATGTGCGCATACATGTATGTGTGTGCATGTATGTGCGCATACATGTATGTATGCATGTATGTATACATGTAGAGAGAGAGAGACAGACAGTCACTCTGTCACCCAGGCTGGAGTGCAGTGGCATGATCGTGGCATGATCATGGCTCACTGCAGCCTCAACCTTTCAGTCTCAGGCGATCCTCCCACCTCAGCTTCTAGAGTAGCTGGGACTACAGGCACTTGCCACACACTCAGCTGATTTTTGTATTTTTTATAGAGATGGGGTTTTGCCATGTTGCCCAGGCTAGTCTCGAATCCTTTAGCTCAAGTGATCCTCCCATCTTGGCCTCCCAGAGTGCTAGGATTACAGACATGAGCCACTGCACCCAGCTAGCCCAGCTAATTTTTGTATTTTTCGTAGAGACAGGTTTCGCCATCTTGGCCAAGCTGGAATCGAACTCCTGGGCTCAAGCGATCCATCCGCCTCGGCCTCCAAAAGTGCTGGGATTAACCCGCTTTTTGGACAAGGGGCCCTGCATTTTCATTTTGCACTGGCCCCTGCAAATGATATCACCAGGCCTGAGGCCATGAGTAGGTACCACTTCAGGGTTTCAAATGACAAAATCCAAACTTGGCTTCTCTCCACACCTCAGACTTGGCCTCCTTTCATTGGCTTCAATCTCAGTCCTCCTGCAGAGGCAGGACAGAGACGGTAGCTCCAGAACCAGCAGCAGCAGTAACAGCTAAAGTCTTTCCTGCAAACCCCAGCAAGCCCTCCTCCTTGAGTTTCAAGGAGCCTCGTGCCCTTCCTGGATCTATTGCTCCTATTGGGAGTGCGATGCCGGAATTGGTTTCGTCTTGATTCATGTACTCAGCCTCATCTGAGCTGAGACTAGAGGAGATGTGGACCTGGAAGTGAAAAGCAGGGGACAGTAGCCAGAGATGAGCAAAGGAGAACTTGGGCAATGACAGCAATGCCTATGCCTTCCTGGATGCCCAATAGCCACAAATCCCCTCCTTCCTTACTCACAGCCACAGAAACACATCTGCACACACTGACCATGCATTTACTTCCTCCTTGGGGGGAGCAAACTCAGTTTTTCTTTCTTTTTTCATTTTTTTTTTGAGACAGAGTCTCACTCTGTCACCCAGGCTGAAGTGCAATGGCACAATCTCGGCGGCTCACTGCAACCTCCGCCTCCAAGGTTCAACCGATTCTCCTGCTTCAGCCTCCTGAGTAGCTGGGACTATAGGCATGCGTTACCATTGCCTGGCTAATTTTTGTATTTTTAGTAGAGATGGGGTTGGTCTTGAACCAGGCTGGTCTTGAACTCCTGAACTCAAATGGTCCACCTGTCTGGGCCTCCCAAAGTGCTGGGATTACAGGCATGAGCCACTGTACCCAGCCCCAACCCAGTTTTATCCAGCCACTGTTTCCCACTCTAGGACTGGAATCTGTTTTTTTGTTTGTTTGTTTGTTTTTGTTTTGAGACAGAGTCTCACTCTGTCACCCAGGCTGGAGTGCAGTGGTGTGATCTCGGCTCACGGCAACCTCAGCCTCCCATGTTCAAGTGATTCTCCTGCCTCAGCCTCCCGAGTAGCTGGGATCACAGGCATGTGCCACCACACCTGGCTAATTTTTTTTTGTATTTTTGGTAGAGATGGGGTTTCACCATGTTGGCCAGACTGGTCTCGAATTCCTGATCTCAGGTGATCCTCCTGTCTTAGCCTCCTAAATCTAGGACTGGTATCTTTGATAACTTGCCATTTCTGCTAAGTCTGGGATGTGGGTCCTCATAGCCTGGCCACCTATGGCTGAATGAGGAATTTGACTAACCCAGCCCATGAAGGGGGTAATTCTAGAAAGAGACCTATAAAACCATCCAAAACCCAGGCCAGGTATGGTGGCTCATACCTGTAATCCCAGCACTTTGGGAGGCCAAGGCGGGTGGATCACTTGAGGCCAGGAGTTCAAGACCAGCTTGGCCAATGTGGTAAAAGCCTGTCTCTACTAAAAATACAAAAAGTAGCCAGGCATGGTGGTGGGCGCCTGTAATCCCAGCTACTCTGGAGGCTGAGGCAGGAGAATGGCTTGAACCTGGGAGATGGAGACTGCAGTGAACTGAGATTGTACCACTGCATTCCAGCCTGGGCGACAGAACAAGACTCCGTCTCAGAAAAAAACAAAACAAAACAAAACAAAAACAGAGCTGGGCGCGATGGCTCACACCTGTAATCCCAGCACTTTGGGAGGCCAAGGCGGGCGGATCACGAGGTCAGGAGATCGAGACAGTCCTGGATAACACGGTGAAACCCTGTCTCTACTAAAAATACAAACAATTAGCCGGGTGCAATGGCGGGTGGCTGTAGTCCCAGCTACTTGGGAGGCTGAGGCAGGAGAATGGCATGAATCCGGGAGGCGGAGCTTGCAGTGAGCCGAGATCGCGCCACTGCACTCCAGCCTGGGTGACAGAGCGAGACTCTGTATCAAAACAAACAAACAAACAAACAAAAACAGAAAACAGAAAACATCCAAAACCCCTGTGGAGAGGGGAGACTGGGCGGGCAGTCACCTGTCCATGGCATGTACATTCTGATGTCCAGAGTAATAAGAGGTCCTTGCCCTGATTGTGGAGCATGTCCTTTGGTCAGCAGGTCTGGCCTCACCTCCACCACCCATCATCCAGCACTCCACCAGGATCTGCCACGTCCTTTGTCCCCTCAGACCCTGTTATGAGGTCACAGTGGAAATACCTGCATTGGACGTTGGGGAGAAGGTCCCTTCTGGAGGGTCTGCAGTATCTTTGGTAGGCCACTTCTTTTTTTTTTTGTTTTTAGACGGAGTCTCGCTCTGTCACCCAGGCTGGAGTGCAGTGGCGCCATCTCGGCTCACGGCAAGCTCTGCCTCCCGGGTTTATGCCATTCTCCTGCCTCAGCCTCCTGAGTAGCTAGGACTATACAGTCACCCACCACCACGCCTGGCTAATTTTTTTGTATTTTTAGTAGAGACAGGGTTTCACAGTGTTAGCCAGGATGGTCTCTTGATCTCCTGACCTCTTGATCTGCCCTCTTTGGCCTCCCAAAGTGCTGGGATTACAGGCATGAGCCATCGCGCCCAGCCCATTTGGTAGCCCACTTCTTGTTGGCATGAGAGAGAACCCAGAAAATGAGTGATCACCACTTTCGGTTTGCCGGGATTTTCTAGCTTCACACACCCCCTGAAAGCCTTCCTCAGCCTTCTAACTTATTTATTTATTTATTAATAAGAGATAGGATCTCACTCTGTTGCCCAGGCTGGAGCCTAGTGGCACAATCGTAGCTCACTGTAGCCTCCAACTCGTAGGCTTAAGCAATCCTCCCGCCTCAGCCTCCCAAAGTGTTGGATTATAGGTATGAGCCACCACGCATGGCCCAATGATTTCTTTCTTTTTTTAAAAAAAATTAATTAGGCCAGGCGCGGTGGCTCATGCCTGTAATCCCAGCACTTTGGGAGGCTGAGGCAGGCGGATCACCTGAGGCTGGGAGTTCGAGACCAGCCTGATCAACATGGAGAAACTCCGTCTCTACTAAAAATACAAAATTAGCTGGGCGTGGTGGCAGGCACCTGTAATCCCAGCTACTCGGGAGGCTGAGGCAGGAGAATGGCTTGAACCCAGGAGGCGGAGGTTGCAGTGAGCTGAGATTGTGCCATTGCACTCCAGCCTGGGCAACAAAAGTGAAATTCTGTCTCAAAAAAAAAAAAAGTAATTAAAAATTCAAAATAGAGACAAGGTCTCACTATGTTGCCCAGCCTAATCTCAAACTCCTGGCCTAAAGCGATTCTAGTGCTCTTCTGGACAGTTCCACAGGTGAGAGTAACTGAAGCCAAACATTGGTCAAGTCAGGGTCTCTGGATAGAAACTGTGCCATGGGAATTCCTGTTCTTAGCAACAGGCCTCTGGCTTGCCTCTGCTGCCAGCGCCACACCATGGCTACCCTCTCTGAGTCTGTGCTGCCATCTTGGCCACCACCCCCCTGGGGTTTCTGCCCTCACGCTGCATGCCAGCTACGCTTTACAAAAGAAAAGAGAGGCTTTGCACAGACCAGTGCTGAGATCAATCATGAACCAAGAGGCGAATCACTCAATGCTTGCTCCCTGGGGTCAAAAAACAGACGGAGGAAAAAAAAAAAAAAGACTAAAAGCAAACAAATTAATTAATTCAGGTATCACTTGCAAAAGTTTTCAAAATTTAAAGTTTTCAAATTTTATATATATATATATATATATATATATATATGATTTTATTTTAGGTTCTGGGAGACATGTGCTGGACGTGCAGGTTTGTTACACAGGTAAACATGTGCCATGGTGGTTTGCTGCAGCTATAGATCCATCACCTAGATATTAAGCCCCACATGCATTAGCTATTTATCCTGACCCTCTTCCTTCCCCCGCCACCTCCAAAATTAAGTTTTTAAAAAATTGTGAGAAAAACTCAAGGACCAAAGGAAAAAAAAACAGACAAATTTAACTTCATGAAAAAACTTTTTTTTTTTTTGAGACAGGGTCCCTCTCTGTCATCCAGGCTAGAACGAGGTGGCACAATCATGGCTCACTGCAGCCTTTATCTACCTGGCTCAACTGGTCCTACTGCCTCAGCCTCCCAAGTAGCTGGGGCTACAGGTGCACGCCACCACATCTGGCTAATTTTTTAATTTTTTATTGAGATAGGGTCTTGCTTTGTTGCCCAGGATGGTCTCAACCTCCTGGCCTCAAGTGATCCTTCTGCCTCAGCTCCTAAAGTACTGGGATTACAGGGGTGAGCCACCATGCTCAGCTGTACATGAAAACATTTAAAATCTGTGCTAAAAGACACTATCAACAGAGTAAAAAAACAACCCACAGAATGGGAGAAATATTTGCAAATCATATATCTGATGAGAGATTGACATCCAGAATATATACACACCTCCTAAAACTAGACAACAAAAAACAAACAACCTGATTCAAATATGGGCAAAGGACTTGAACAGACGCTTATCCAAAGAAGGCATACAAAGAACCAAAAGCACATGAAAAGATGTTCAACATCCCTAATCATTAGGGAAATGCAAGTCAAAACCACAATGAGATACCATCTGACACCCCTTAGGATGGCTACTATCCAAAACCCAGAAAATAACAAGTGTAGGTGAGGATGTGAGAAATCGGAATCCTTGTGCACTGCTGGTAGGAATGTACGCTGGTGCAACCACTTTGGAAAATGGTATGGCAATTCTTTAAAACATTAAAAATAGAATTACCATATGATTCAGCAATTCCATTTCTGGCTACATACCCAGAAGAACCAAAAGCAGGGTCTGGAAGAAATATTTGTACACCGATGTCCATAGCAGCATTTTTCACAATAGCCAAAATGTAGAAGCAACCAGACTGTCCAATGACAGATAAACAGCTAAACTAAATCCAGGCCCAGCATGCAATGGAATACTATTCAGCCGTGAAAAGGATGGAAATTCTGACACATGCTACAACATGGATAAACCTTATGCTAAGTGAAATAAGCCAGACACAAAAAGACAGATACTATTAATATATTTTTCCACTTATATAAGGTACCTAGAGGAGTCAAATTCATAGAGAAAGAAAGTAGAATGGCAGGCTGGGCACAGTAGCTCACACTTGTAATCTCAGTGCTTTGGGAGGCCGAGGCAGGAGGATCACATGAGTCCAGGAGGTTGAGACCAGCTTGGGCATCATAGAGAGACCCCCGTCTCTACAAAAAATAAAAAAATTAGGTGGCTATCTATGGTGACATGTGCCTGTAGTCCCAGCTATGTGGGAGACTGAGTTGAGAGGATCGCTTGAGCTCAGGAGATCAAGGCTACAGTTAGCTATGATTGTGCCACTGCACTTCAGCCTGGGCAACTGAGTGAGACCCTGTTTTGTTTTAAAAAGCAAAACAACAACAACAAAAAAACTCAGCTGGGTACAGTGGCTCGTGCCTGTAATCCCAGCACTTTGGGAGGCTGAGGCAAGAGGACTGCTTGCACCCAGGAGTTTGAGACTGCAGTGAGCTATGATGGTGACACTGCGCTTGCACTCAGCCTGGGCAGCACAGCAAGACCCCATCCAAAAAAAAAAACCCACAATGCTTAAGGAGGAAAAAAATAATATAAATGACTAAGATGATCAATTTTATGTTATATGTATTTTACCACAATAAAAAAAGTAGTAAAGTAGTTTAAAAAAAGACCATGAGAGGCTGGGCGCTGTGGCTCATGCCTGTAATCCCAGCACTTTGGGAGGCCGAGGCGGGCAGATCATGAGGTCAGGAGTTCGAGACCAGCCTGGCCAACATGGTGAAACCCTGTCTCTACTAAAACTACAAAAATTAGCCTGGCGTGATGGTGCACGCCTGTAGTACCAGCTACTAGGGAGGCTGCAGCAGGAGAATCGCTTGAACCTGGGAGGTGGAGGTTGCAGTGAGTCGAGATCGCACCACTGCACTCCAGCCTGGGAGACAGAGCGAGACTCCATCTAAAAAAAAAAAAAAATTGTGAGAACAATCCAGGGACTAGAGGAACCATTTTCAATTAAGGATCAAAAGGCATCACCAGTTTTAAGGAGGAGCCAAGGGAGTTGCCTGGACGCCTGCAGGTGACTGACAGGTGACTGGGGTGTGGGCAGGGCCTGCAGAGGGCTGAGTGAGTCCCCAGTTCCCTCACAGCCATCAGCAGAAGCCCAGGGGACAGAGTGCTTTCTCTTATGGAGGTTGAGAGTGGAAAACCACACCACAGGAGGGAGACTGAGTGGCGAGAACCGAGATGTTGGCAAACACGTCTGCAACAAGGTCTGCCCTACCTGTCCTGGGCAACATCATGGAACACAGCAATCAGGCATCTGCGGCAGGCTTGTGCAAAGGCCCCTCTTTTTTTTTTTTTTTTGAGACAGAGTCTCGCTCTGTTGCCCAGGCTGGAGTGCAGCGGCGGGATCTTGGCTCACTGCAGTCTCCGCCCCCTGGGTTCACGCCATTCTCCTGCCTCAGCCTCCCAAGTAGCTGGGACTACAGGCGCCCGCCACCATGCCCAGCTAATTTTTTTTGTATCTTTAGTAGAGACAGGGTTTCACCGTGTTAGCCAGGATGGTCCCGATCTCCTGACCTTGTGATCCTGCCCGCGTCGGCCTCCCAAAGTGCTGGGATTACAGGCGTGAGCCACCACGCCTGGCCATGTATTTTTTTTTAGTAGAGACTGGGTTTCAACATGTTAACCAGGATGGTCTCGATCTCCTGACCTTGTGATCTGCCCGCCTCGGCCTCCCAAAGTGCTGGAATTACAGGCGTGAGCCACCACATCTGGCTTTTTTTTTTTTTTTTGGAGACAGAGTCTCACTCTGTAGCCCAAGCTGGAGTGCAGTTGGGTGATCTCAGCTCACTGCAACCTCTGCCTCCTAGGTTCAAGCAATTCTCCTGCCTCAGCCTCCCGAGGAGCTGGGACTACAGGTGTGCACCACCACACCTGGCTAATTTTTGTATTTTTAGTAGAGATGGGGTTTCACCATGTTGGCCGGGCTGGTCTGGAACTCCTGACCTCAGGTGATCCTCCTCCTTCAGCCTCCCAAAGTGCTGGGATTACAGGTGTGAGCCACTGCACCTGTCATTTTTTCTTTTTTTTAAGACTGGGTCTGGCTCTGTTGCCCAGGCTGAAGAGCAGTGGTATGATCACGGCTCACTGCAACCTCTGCCTCCTGGGCTCAAGCGATCCTCCCGCCTCAGCCTCCTGAGTAGCTGGGACTACAGATGCATGCCACTGTGCCTATGGAGGCCCCACTTAAGTCCCTGCAATAATAGCCCAGTGTGACTCAGGTCTGGCCTCCCCCAGACCCTCACAGGGATACCCACGAATGGCGAGGTGCTTCACGCAGACCACTGGGCTGGAACAAGCCACATGGTGGATGCTGAGTTCCAGGTGACACTTGGATCGGGGCCAGGCAGCCCTCTTCCCCCGAAGCAGGGGATCCCTCTGCCCACTGTTGGCATAAAAGTAATCGGGGCTGTACGGACAGTGTGATGACCCTCTGCCCTCCCTTCTGGACTGAATGACTTGGGCTCCGACTGCTGGAATGTCCTGCGAATTGCCCGTGACTGAGGAGAGTTGCCTCATTCAAGGTCAAGGTCAAGTTCACATCCCCTTTCTGGGTTCTACTTCGAGGTGGCTGAGCCAGGGGGAGAATCTCAGCCTGTTCCCTGAACCCAGGTCTGAAGTGGAGGTTGGGTGATGCCGTGCTCCGGCCTGTGACACAGCCCAGCGTCTCCCGGGCATGTCCAGCTTCTGCACTTCCTCACGCGAGCTGACAAGGGCACCTGAGTAATCTCTGCATGCTCCTCTCCATCTCAGAGTGTTCGTCCTAGGGAGCCCTGTCTTTGGCAGTAGCCGCCCTTGTATTCTTTTTTTCTTTTCTTTTTTTTTTTTTCTGAGACATAGTCTTGCTCTGTTGCCCAGGCTAGAGTGAGGGGTACAATCTCGGTTCACAGTAACCTCTGCCTCCCGGGTTCAGGTGATTCTCCTGCCTCTGCCTGCTGAGTAGCGTGCCACTACACCTGGCTAGTTTTTGTATTTTTAGCAGAGACAGGGTTTCACCATGTTGGCCAGGCTGGTTTTGAACTCCTGACCTCAGGTGATCCACCCACCCCAGCCTCCCAAATTGCTGGGATTATAGGTGTGAGCCACTGTGCCTGGCCGCCTTGTATTCTTTTTTGCAGCTGCCAAAACAAATGACCACAAACTGGGTGGCTTAATCCACAGAAATTTATTCTTACACAGTTCTGGAGGCCTGAAGTCCAAAATCAAGGTGTGAGCAGGCCACGCCGCCTGCAGAGGCTCTAGAGGAGGATCCGTCCTGCCTCTCCCAGCTCCAGGCCTTCCTGGGCTTGTGGCTGCATCTTTCCAGTCTGCCTCCGTCTTCACATGGCCTTCTCCTCGGAGTCTCTGTATCTGTCCTTCTCTTCTAAGGACTTGTCATAGGGCCCACTGTAATCCAGGATGATCTCATCTTGAGAGCCTCAGCTTAATCACATCTGCAAAGATCCTTACTCCAGTAGGGTCGCATCCTGGAGGTTCCAGGTGGACGTATCTTTTAGGGGAGGCCACAACTGAGCCCTCGGCCGCACTCCAGGCTTCTGTTTCTATGGCAACACTAAGAGCAACCGGTGAGCTCCAGGAAGGGCACGGTCTTGGTTACATTTGTCTCTGGGCCTCCAGGAGTTCCTCAGAAAGGGTGGCAACATGAATAGTCCCATCTGCCACCGCCATGAACTGTCCTCTCTTGATGGCGCTGAGAGCAACATGCGGTGTGCAGGGAAGATGCAGACCCCACCCCCACACCAGCACCCCCGGTGCTGCAGCCAAGGGAGTTTCCAGCTCGGCCCTGCCCCTCTAGGGTAAGCAGGTGAGCAGGCCAGCTTAGGAGAGAAAGGAGGCCTGATGGCTTGGTTGGATGTCTTTTGAAACTTTTCTTTTTTTAAGACAGAGTCTTGCTCTCTTGCTCAGGCTGGATTGTAGTGGCTCTCAATCACGGCTCACTGAAGCTTCAACCTTCTAGGCTCAAGCAATCCTCCCACATCAGCCTCCTCAGTGGCTGGGACTAGAGGCATGCACCACCACATCTGGCTAATTAAAAACAAACAAACAAACAAACAAACAAACAAAAAAACCCTGTAGAGATGGGGTCTCACTGTGATGCCCAGGCTGGTCTCAAACTCTGGGCTCAAGTGATCCTCCAGCCTTGACCTCCCAAAGCACTGGGATTACAGTTGTGAGCTACCACATCTGGCGGTCTTTCGAAACTTTCTACCGAGGATAAAGAGTAACTATTTTCCACCAGGGAAGCTGTCAAGGTTGAAGTTTTAAGTGCTTCTGTGTGGGCCAAGCCAGTCACAGGTAACTTTCCAGGAATGTAGGGCCCCGAGATATCACCTGGGAGACAACATGTATGAGTCAGTGTTCTCCAGAGAAACAGAGCCAATGGGATGTGTATAGATACACAGAAAGAGGTTGAGTATGAGGAACTGGCCCACATGGTTACGGAGGCAGAGAAGTCCCAAGATTTTCCATCTGCAGGCTGGAGGTGTGGTTCCAATCCAAACTCAAATGACTGGGAATTGCGGGGCCCATGGGTTAAGTCCTTGTCTGAGTCCAAAGGCCTGAGAACCAGAAGCGCCAATGTCAGAGAGCAGGAAAAGAAGGATGTCCCAGTTCGAGCCGAAAGAATTCACCCCTCCTCAGCCTTTTTGTGCTATTCAGGATTGTACCTGCCCACCTGCATTGGTGAGGGTGATCTTCTATATTGAGTCTGCCCCGATTCAAATGCTAAGCTCTGCCGGACTCAGTGGCTCACACCTGTAATCCCAGCACTTTGGGAGGCGGAGTCGGGCAGATCACTTGAGGCCAGGAGTTTGAGACCAGTCCAGCCGACATGGTGAAACTCCATTTCCACTAAAAATACAAAAATTAGGTGGGCATGGTGGCATGTGCCTGTGGTCCAGCTATCCAGGAGGCTGAGGCACAAGAATCACTTGAGCCTGGGAGGCAGAGGTTGCAGCGAGCTGAGATTGTGCCACTGCACTCCAGCCTGGGTGACAGAGCAAGACTCTGTCTCAAAAAAAAAAAAAAAAAAAAATTTAGCTGGATGTGATGGCTCACACTTATAGTCCCAGCTACTTGGGAGGCTGAAGTTGGAGGATCACTTGAGCTCGGGAGGTCGAGGCTGCAGTGAGCTGTGATTGCATCACTGCATTCCAGCCTCGGCAACAGATCAAGACTCTGTATCTCAAGTCAAATCAGGCTGGGTGCGGTGGCTCATGCCTGTAATCCCAGCACTTTGGGAGGTGGAGGTGGGCAGATCACCTCAGGTCAGGAGTTCAAGACCAGCCTGGCCAACATGGTGAAACCCCATCTCTCCAAAAATACAAAACTTAGCTGGGCGTGGTGTTGAGTGCCTGTAATCCCAACTACGTGGGAGGCTGAAGCAGGAGAATCACTTGAACCCAAGAGGGGGAGGTTACAGTGAGCCAAGATCACACAGGTGACAGAGCAAGATTCCGTCTCAAAAAAAAAGTCAAACCAAATCAAATCAAAAGGCAGCAACTGAGAAAGACATTCATCTTCAAGGAAGACGCAGGTGGCTGCTGAGAGAGAGGCGGGTTTCACCACGTGGCCATGTGTGCCTACTCATGGAGGTTCCCCAGAAGACCTTTGTTCTTGGAAGTGATGAGGCTGTGATTCCATTTGTGTGGCGCTTTCTCTCTTTGCCCCATGCCCCCCTCTCCCCTCTGTGATGTCCATGGGCATCGGGGGGCCTTGGAAGAACCTGGGAATGAGGCTGAGTCCCAGCCTGGAGCCTGCATCTCATTGCCTGTAGAGCGAGGCCGATCTCGTCACCTCCTGCCAGTTGTCATGAGGCTCAGATGAGGTGATGGGGAGACAGGATGCAGCACAGCAAACTGGGCTTTCGACCCACATGGCTCATCTACAGGCTTTGCCACCACTAGCAGGCAACTCTGGGCAAGCTGAGTTCTCAGAACCTGGATTTCCTCTTGCTAAGTAGTGAGCATCTAAGGAGCGTAGGCGCTGCCCACCGAATGGTGGTTACCAGATCATGGAAAGCAATGAGCTCAGTGCCTAGTGCATAATGGGAGCCCTGCGTGTGAATCCTTTCCCTTCCTTAGGGCCACTCAGTGGTACATGAAGAAGCCATGAGAGCAGGGATGAGGCTGCCTTTGAGTGTCCTGGGCTGGGTGGCCATAGGGTAGGCTGCAGGGGGCCCAGGTGGGGACCGGCATCCATGAGCTGTGTCTTGGTCACCAACTCACTGCGAATGTATGGCTTCTACTAACTTTGAGGCACATGGATGTTTAATGACTTGCCCAAGCCCAGCCCCAGCTGAAACTGCAGCATCCTGTCTATCGTGGGCTCTAAATGATGATGAAATCATGTTTGGTCCACATGACTCATGACCCTTAGAATCCCTTAAACTGCAGCATGCATGATTTTGTGCATCCATGCACAGATGCGTGGACTGTCTAACAGTTCTCTTTTTGGGATAATTTTTTTTTTTTTTGAGACAGAGTCTCGTTCTGTCACCCAGGCTGGAGTGCAGTGGTGCAATCTCAGCTCACTGCAACCTCTACCTTTCAGGCTCAGGCGATTCTTGGGCCTCAGCCTCCTGAGTAGCTGGGACTACAGACATGCACCACCATGACCAGATAATTTTTGTGCTTTTTTTTTTTTTTTTTAAGTAGACATGTGGTTTTGCCACGTTGGTCAGGCTGGTCTTGAACATCTGGCCTCAAGTGATTCACCCGCCTCAGCCTCTCCCAAAGTGCTTGGATTACAGGCGTGAGCCACTGTGCCTGGCCTGGGATAATATTTAAAAAAAAAAAAAAAAGTAAGACTAGTCAATTGCAGCAGTAAGAATTTTTTTTTTTTTTTTTTTTTTTTTTTTTTTTGAGATGGAGTCTCACTCTGTCGCCCAGGCTGGAGTGCAGTGGCATGATCTCAGCTCACTGCAAGCTCCGCCTCCCAGGTTCATGCCATTCTCCTGCCTCAGCCTCCTGGGTAGCTGGGACTACAGGTGCCTGCCACCATGCCCAGCTAATGTTTTGTATTTTTAGTAGAGACGGGGTTTCACCATGTTAGCCAGGATGATCTCGATCTCCTGACCCCGTGATCTGCCCGCCTCGGCCTCCCAAAGTGCTGGGATTACAGGCATGAGCCACTGCACCCAGTCTTTTTTTTTTTTTTTTTTTTTTTTGAGACGGAGTTTTGCTCTTGTCTCCAAGACTGGAGTACAGTGGCATGATCCCAGCTCACTGCAACCTCCGCCTCCTGGGTTCAAGTGATTCTCCTGCCTCAGCCTCCCGAATAGCTGGGATTACAGGCGCGTGCCACCATGCCCAGCTAATTTTTGTATTTTTAGTAGGGACAGGGTTTTGCTATGTTGGCCAGGCTGATCTCGAACTCCAGACCTCAGGTGATCCACCCGCCTTAGCCTCCCAAATTCCTGGGATTACAGGCATGAGCCACTGTGCCCAGCCAAGATTTTTACTTATTTATTTGATTTTTTTTAGAGACAGAGTTTCTCTCGGTCATCCAGCCTGGGGTACAGTGGCAAGACCATAGCTCACTGCAGCCTTGAATCCCGGGGCTCAAGCAATCCTCCTGCCTTAGCTTCCTGAGTAGCTGTGACTATACATGTGGACCACCACGCCCGGGCAGTTCTAACTTTTTCTCATAGAGACTGGGCACTAAGTTGCCCAGGATGGTCTCGAACTTACAGGCTCAAGCAATCCTCCCACCTCTTCTTTCCAAAGTGCTGGGATGACAGGCGTGACCCACTGTGCCTGACCAAGATAAATACTGAATGCTTAGTGCCAAATAGCAGATGAATAAGGAGGGCTGATGTCTTCAGGGTTTACCCCATTGTGTTGTACAACAGGCCTTGGCAGCCCTAAAACAATAAGACGGGTTGTTTGTCACCAGGATCAGGAGACAGCAGAGCTTTGTCAAGCTGCCTTGCTGGGGTGAGCTGCAGTGGGAGTTGGACTCCCCCACGACACAGAGACGGATGCAAGATCCAGGACTCGCGCCTCCTTGGTGCTCTCCTGCTACCTGGTGGCCTCTTCTTTCCTTTAGTCCTCTGTCCCTCTTCCACTTCTCTCTGCCTCCTCCACCTGTTCCTGCAGGTGTCTGGCCATAACCTTCGATGGGTGCTTCTGTTCCTCTTTACCACTCTGAACCCTCCAAAATAGCCTCCATGCAAACCAGGACGTATATGACCTCCCACGGGCAACAACAACAGCGGACTTTACCTACTTCAATTGCAAGACGCTCCTTGGAGGGTAGAAACAGTTCTGGGGCAAACACATTTGATGTGAACGGGCCCCGCTCTCTCCTGATCCACAAAGCTTCCTGTCCTGCCCTCTTGAGGGCCCTGACCTCATCCTTCCCTCTCAGTCCAGCCTCTCTTGGGAGTCTGACTTGTATGGTGCAAATTGAAGGCCCACGTAGAGTAAGAGTGGATCTTGATGGGGTCACAGCACACCTGGACTGATGGCGAGAAGTCCAGCCCTGTAGAAGTAGTCCTAGGGCCACACCATGACAATTAATGTGCAAAACGTGGCCACCCCTCTGAATGGTGACAATGATGACAATAGTTGGACCATCCTCCAACAGCAGACACCCACTGAGCGCTTACCCTACCGGGAGGGCTGAGTCAAGTGCTCTCTATGCATGATCTTGTTGACTCCTCACAACCGCTCTGGGAAGTAGATGCCCCTATTCCCCTTGTACGAATGGATCACCCTAAGCTCAGGAACATATCCAAGGACAGCAGGACACCAAGGCCCATCCGAGCTCACAGTGACATCATTGAGTCCCACACCGCACAGAGGGCGGGGCTGGCACACTCCCCACAGCGTGGGGAATCTGCCCTTAATTGCATAGCAGGGAGTGATCACACAAGTTCTGTCACATACCAACACTGCACACCCCTCTGGCTCTTCCACCACGAAGCACCTCCTGGTGATGGACGCAGGGCAGGGAGAGGAGGAGAGAGGAGACCTCGGGTTCTGCCTTCCCCAGCCCCTCTCTGCTGGGCACATGGAGATCCACCTGGCAGTTGGCCCCTCTGGGCCTTGAGCCAGTCTGGCACAGGCAACGTACCGTTCGGTGGCATCTGGACCCATGTTTGTGCCTTAAGCATGACAGGTGGCCCTGGCTCAAACTTCCTGGGCTCCTTCTCCCTGTTTCCTGATGGGGGAAACCCTAGTTTTGGGCCCAGGCTGGGACCTGGGATGGACTCAGATGTTCTGGAAATGTGTGTTGGGCTGGTGGGTTGGGCCTCACCAGAAGCTTGTGCACAGGCCAAGGAGCTTCCAGGAAATCACTCACCCGTGGAAGGGAGGAGCCAGGCCCAGTGAGCTGACCTGGAATAGTTACATGGCCTATCACATACCAACACCGCACGCCCCTCTGGCTCTTCAGACCCTGTGGCATACGTAGCCAGGGAGCAGGAGGAACCTGGGGGTGCATATATGCCATAAGTAAAGATGAGCTGATTTACCCTATAGAACAGGGCACAGGCACTGCTTTGGTGATGATAGTAGCCACCAGTAGTCCAGAGAGAGCAGATGCAGCCTGGTGAAGCCGTAGCAGCCAATTTGTTTGAGTGCACACATAGACACAGCCTTCAGTGACATCTTCTCAGGGGCTGTAGCAAGGTCAGGGTGAGAGCTGGCCGGGTTATGACTGCCTTCTTCCCATGAGGGCAGCATGCACCAGAGAAAGGACATGGGCTCTGGGGAGCTGGGTTCTTTTTTTTTTTTTTTTTTTTTTTTTGAGACAGAGTCTTACTCCCATCACCCAGATCACCTAGGCAGGAGTGCAGTAGCACAATCATGGCTCATTGCAGCCTTGACCTCCTGGCATCAAGCGATCTTCCTGTCTCATTTTTTTTTTATTTTTGGTAGAGACAAGGTCTAACCATGTTACCCAGGCTCGTTTCAAACGCTTGGACTAGAGCGATCCTCCTGCCTCAGCCTCCCAAAGTGCTGAGATGACAGGCATGAGCCACTATGCCTGGCCGGGAGCTGGATTCTAATCTCATTCTCACCACTTCCTTGTATGTGATCTGGGGCAAGTTAATTAAAGACTCTTAAACTGGGATGTGAATGCTGCTGCCTGCTGTGGTTTAAAATATAACCACAACAAACTCTTTGATATTCCTCCCTTTAAGAGGTGGAGCCTCATCCCCTGCCCTTGAATGTGGGATGGAATTAGTGGCTCACTTCTAAATAATAAGGCAGGGGTGACACTGTGTGACCTTGGGGACTGGTCATAAAAGGCCTGGGGGTTCCTACTTTTTCCCTCCCTTGCTCTCAGATCCCTCCTCTGGGGAAAACCAGCTGCTATGTCATTAAAACAGCACTGTGTTGGCCACTGGTGAAGACTGAACCCTCCAGCCAGCAGCCACATGAAGGTGCCATCTTGGAGGTGGTTCCTCCAGCCCCAGTTGAGCCTTCAGATGATGGCAGCCTCAGCCTACATCACAACTGCAACCTCACAAGAGACCCTGAGCCAGAACCACCGGGATTAAAGTGACCATGATGTTCCTGAATTCCTGACTATAGAAACTGTGAGATAATAAATTTTTGTTGTTTTAAGCTAATATATTTTGGGGGGTAGTTTGTTACACAGCAGTAGATAACTGATAGACTCATCTCAAGGTATGTGTCAGGATTTACTGAGCCAACATACACAAGGCGCCAGATGCCCAGTGGACCCTCAGTCTGATCAGCTCCTTGCCACTCTCAGGTCTCAGCAGCCCCTTCCTCATGGCGGCAAGGTTTGGACTGTGGTTATGCCCACTCAGAGGCCAGCCCTCCAGCCAGGTTCCTGGCTTCCTCCTCCTTTTCCCCAGGCTTGCCTTTCCCCTGGCCTTGCCCATGAGAGACCCTGTCACACTGGGGGAGGCCTGTGCTCTCTTCTAAACAAAGGATCAAAGAAATCGGTTTGTATGCTGTTAAACATTTAAAACAAATTTTTTTAAAGAGATGGGGCTCTTACTATGTTGCTCAGGCTGGACTCGAACTTCTGATCTGGAGCAATCCTCCCACAGCAGCCTCCCAACTACCTGGGACAACAGGCACACCACTGTGCCTAGATCATATCACTTTTTGCATAAAACCCTTCCATGGTTTCCCTTTACGCTTACAGTAAAAATCCCAACCCGTGGCCGGGCGCGGTGGCTCACACCTGTATTCCCAGCACTTTGGGGGGCCAAGACGGGAGGATCACGAGGTCAGGAGATCAAGACCATCCTGGCTAATATGGTGAAACCCGATCTCTACTAAAAATACAAAAAATTAGCCAGGTGTCATTGCGGGAAGTCAGGGACCCCAAATGGAGGGACTGGCTGAAGCCATGGCAGAAAAATGTGGATTGTGAAGATTTCATGGACATTTATTAGTTCCCCATATTAATACTTTTATAATTTCTTATGCCTGTCTTTACTGCAATCTCTAAACATAAATTGTAAAGATTTCATGGACACTTATTACTTCCCCAATCAATACCCTTGTGATTTCCTATGCCTGTCTTTGCTTTAATCTCTTAATCCTGTCAGCTGAGGAGGATGTATATCACCTCAGGACCCTGTAATAATTGCATTAACTGCACAAATTGTACAGCATGTGTGTTTGAGCAATATGAAATCTGGGCACCTTGAAAAAAGAACAGGATAACAGCAATTGTTCAAGGAATAAGAGAGATAACCTTAAACTCTGACCGCTGGTGAGCCAGATGGAACAGAGCCATATTTTTCTTCTTTCAAAAACAAATGGGAGAAATATCGCTGAATTCCTTTTCTCAGCAAGGAATATCCCTGAGAAAGAGAATACGCGCCTGGAGGTATAGGCCTATGAATGGCCCCCCGAGGTGCGCCTGTCTTTTATGGTCGAGACTGCAGGGGTGAAATAGACCCCAGTCTCCCATAGTGCTCTCAGGCTTATTAGGAAGAGGAAATTCTCACCTAATAAATTTTGGTCAGACCGGTTGATCTCAAAACCCTGTCTCCTCATAAGATGTTATCAATGACAGTGGTGCCCAAAACTTCATTAGCAATTTTAATTTCACCCCGGTCCTGTAGTCCTGTGATCTCACCCTGCCTCCACTTGCCTTGTGATATTCTATTACCTTGTAAAGTACTTGATGTCTGTGACCCACACCTATTCGCACACTCCCTCCCCTTTTGAAACTCCCTAATAAAAACTTGCTGGTTTTTGCGGCTTATGGGGCATCACGGAACCTACTGAAAATATGATGTCTCCCCCGGACGCCCAGCTTTAAAATTTCTCTCTTTTGTACTCTGTCCCTTTATTTCTCAAGCCAGCCAATGCTTAAGGAAAATAGAAAAGAACCTACGTGAATATCGGGGCAGGTTCCCCGATATCTGGCGCCCACGTGGTCTTTCTTTTTTCCTAAGTGCTTGAGGGAACCCGATTCCCTTTGGTAGGTGCGGTGAAACGTCAATTGGCTTGGTCCACAGATACGCGTGTTCAACTGCCTGACGAGCGGTGAGTAGTCTGTGTAAGGTCTGGGTTAACTGTGGGTCATGTGGAGTCTAAGCTTGAACCCGGGAGGCGGAGCTTGCAGTGAGCCGAGATCGCACCACTGCACTCCAGCCTGGGCTTCAGAGCGAGACTCCGCCTCAAAAAAAAAAAAAAAAAATCCCAATCCATAACCATGGCTACAAGACTCCTATAATATACCCCAAACCCCATAATGTGACCATTCATGATGTTCTTCTCTGTGCCCTGCAAACTCACCAGATCACAACACTTTGTTTCTCTGATGGAAACTGTTCTTCTACCCGATCGTCACGGCTGCCTTCTTTCCTGTTGTTCTCATCTTTACTTAGTGTCACCTTCTCAGAGCATGCCCCACCCCAGGTCCTCTTGACCGCAACACCTCATCATTTTTAGCACCAGCTAAAATATCCTGTCTGCATGATTATTGTCTGAAGCCAGCCCTTGCATGGAAACTCCTTCAGAGCAGAGCTCTGCTGTGCTTGCTCCAGGGGCTGGGAGAGACACACGGCAGAGATTTGTGAGATAATAAATGTGTGAGACACACAACAGACACTTGACAAATGTTTGCGGGCTGGAGAGCTTTTTGATATCAATCACATTCCCTTTTGAAAGCTTTGGAGGTGCTCCAGGTTCCAGAGGAGCCATCTGGAAAACCCTTCCATGAAGGAAGTTAATCACTTTCAGCCTTTCTTCCAGTGCAAACTGCTTACAACCTTTCTTAGTTGCATCATGATCATTTTAATCCAGGAAAGTTCTTATAAGGGGTTTGCAAATGCTGGTGTTCTGAGGGGAGCTACATCTTTCCCTGATTTAGTTCCAGGTAACACACATGGACTGGAACACCATGATTTTTTCCTTTGGGTAGGTTTTCACGTGCGGTCTGCCAGGCCAGCTGTCCCTCTGTGCGGAACAAGGATCCAGTGACTGCATGGTTGTAGGATGCAAACCTTTTCCCCAGGACTGCTGTGGATTTGGGGTCAGTCCAAGGTATATAGGACAGGCACAGCCGGAAACACCTGTAGGGGGACACCCTGGAGGAGCCTTTGACCCAAGGGAGCTGGTGGGACTTGAACACCAAGTAGGACTCTGAGCAGGGGAAGGCATGGGCTAAGCCACCCAGCAGGGACCCCACCGCCACAGTGGAGCTGGGTCCCAAAGGCTGCCCTGTTACCGGCTGGCTGCAGGGAAGTCCAGGGGTCCCTGGGGTAGGGGATGGAATGCCAGCGAGGCCTATGGGGCCTAGCCACATTGGAGTATTCCCAGATTTCAACACCTAAACTAGCTGAACCGGGGCTCGCCAGACCCTGCCTTGGCCTCCCCACTGGCCAAAGACCCGGCCGTCCTCTGCCTGCTGCTCCATGTCCAGCCGTGCTGGCCTCCGATCCACTCCTCGAAGACACTGTGCTCCCTCGGGGCTTCACACACACTGGCTGTTTTCCCTAGGAGCTGCTCGACCTGAAAATATCCCCCTCTTCCTTCTGCAGACAGTTCCTCGTTCCCTTCCTCAAGGCGGCTTTCCCTGACCGCTAGACTGGTCCAGGGACCCTGCTCCCCACTCTTGGGTCTAGCCTTCCTAGCACATGCCCAGTTGATTGTTTTGTTTTGTTTTGTCTGAGACAGGGTTATGCTCTGTGGCCCAGGCTGGAGTGCAGTGGTGCGATCTCAGCTCACTGTAACCTCTGCCTCCTAGATTCAAGTGATTCTCCTACCTCAGCCTCCCGAGTAGCTGGGATTACAGATGTGCACCACCATGCCCAGCTCATTTTTGTATTTTTAGTAAAGATGGGGTTTCACCATGTTGCCCAGGCTGGTCTCGAACTCCTGAGCTCAAATGATCTGCCCACCTCTGCCCGCCTTGGCCTCTGCCTCCCAAAGTGCTGAATGTGTCCATTTCATAATCCCACAGTGAGGAGGTTTCCCACTCAACCGACTCCAGAATTATTTTTCTCACTATTCTCTCACCAACTTCTCATTAAACAGTTGCCGAATGAACATTCGAATGAATGGACGGACCCAAAATTCGCGGCCTCTTGTGTATCCCGTGAATCCTTCTCTGGCTATGCCTCCTGGTAGGGAGTTTACCACTCTTGGGGTCTAGAAAAACAGGTTCTGTCTGGATGCTGGGACCTCAGGGGTCCTTCCCATAGTAGCACCGAGAGCCCACGTGGGCTGGCTGTGCTGGACAGGAGATTCTGCCAGAGAACATGAGGGGCCAACCCACAAAGCCCCAGTGTGGAGGTCCCGGCTGTTGCAGGGGAAGGTTGCCCAGGAGACGCTTGGTGAGCTGATGAGACCCTTTCTCCCACCGATAAGACCTCCTTCGGCTCACCTGCACCTGTCTTGCAGCACAGACGTGAGAGCTACATCTGTGAAACATTGTTGGCGTTGCCTTTACCCAAACAACCAACCTGCTTTGTCTCTCCATCCTGTTTGATTGTTCTACCAGGACTTTTTCCCCTATAGAAAGATTTCATCTTTCCTGAGTGGCTGGAAAGGTGGTAAAACAAAGAAAGTGTTAAAAGGCATTTAATGGGCCGGGCGTGGTGGCTCACACATGTAATCCCAGCACTTTGGAAGGCCAAGGCGGGTGGCTCACCTGAGGTCAGGAGTTCGCGACCAGCCTGGCCAACATGGCGAAACCCTGTCTGTACTAAAAATAACAAAAATTAGCTGGGCGTGGTGGTGGGCCCCTGCAATCCCAGCAACCCGGGAGGCTGAGGCAGGAGAATCGCTTGAACCCAGGAGGCAGAAGTTGCAGTGAGCCAAGATCCCGCCATTGCACTCCAGCCTGGGCAACAAGAGCAAAAAAAAAGGCGTTTAATGAAAGAGAATACACTAAATAATAAGTTTGTGCTATTTCATCCTTTTCTTAGAGCCACGGTAAGAGGTGTAAGGGAGAGGAAGGAGAAGTGGTCTTTTCTTACTCAATTCTTCAAATCGCCTAAACTGGGAAGGTATTGGCCAGATAGTTTCCAGAAGGAACTCTCCCGCAGCTGAAGGCAATTCTCCCAGCCTTGGCGGCTGCTTGGAGTAACACACACACCTTCTTGGTGTTAACCTCCTTTGACATTGTGCAAATGGCCGATACTTACCTGGTTGCAGTGGGGCCCCTGCCACGCACTGTCCCGGGCAGAGAGGCATCTTTGGCTTGCCAGGTCCATGAGCTGCCAATCATCATGCAGGAAACCAACTCGCTGGCCAGACTTCCTGCATAAATGCCCTGGAGCAGCCACCAGAGCCCAGAAGTTGGACAGGGCAGGGAGGAAGCCACTGGCAGAACGAGGAAAACCTGTTCTGAGATGGGAGGTGGGAGGTGGGAGGTGCTGCGCTGGGAAGGGAAACTCCGTGGAGGGGTTGGGTGGTCCTGGCTCATCTTGATCTTTGCCTGTCTGGAATGGGGATTTTTAAAAAACTGGATGGAAATTGGACAAGATGTACTTGTTTAATGGGGAAAGATGAGGTGAGTGATTTTAAGTGTTAGAGAACAATCTGGGAAGCGTGCCCCTTAAGGAAAACCTGATATGGGGGAAAATTCCCACAAAGCTGAGAGGAAGCAGGCGCCAGTCTCGCTGATGCAGACTGGGGAGCGTCTTTCTCTCTGCAGAATGTGCTCAGGGGTTCACCCCCAGTCTGTAATTGAGGGTGAGGCAGGGAAGCTGAAAGCAGCAGCAGCAGAAGTCCACCCAAAGGTGGCTGTGGTTCCAGCCCGGTCAAGAACGGCGGATCCACTCCTTGGCAGGGAACTGCAAGTCAAACCCATAATGAGGCTGGGCTCGGGGGCTCACGCCTGTAATCCCAGCACTTTGGGAGGCCGAGGTGGGTGGATCACCCCTAAAGTCAGAAGTTCGAGACCAGCCTGGCCAACATGGTGAAACCCCGTCTCTACTAAAATTACAAAAATTAGCCAGGCGTGGTGGTACATGCCTGTAATTCCAGCTACCCGGGAGGCTGAGGCAGGAGAATCGCTTGAACTTGGGAGGCGGAGGTTGCAGTGAGCCAAGATCACGCCAGTGCACTCCAGCCTGGGCGAAAGAGTGAGACTCTGTCTCAAAACAAACAAATAAACAAAAAACAAAACCACAATGAGACACCACCTTATGTGCACGAGGATGCCACAGTCAAAACCATGGAGAATGAGAAGTGATGGCAGGGACGTGAAGACATGGCAACCTTTATGCACCTTTGATGGGAATGTAAAATGACGCAGCCATTGTGCAAAATAGCATGGCCATTCCCCAAAAGTTTAAACACAGGGTTACCAGCAACTCCACTCCTATGTATATACCCGGGAGAAATGAAAACTGCCATCCACACAAAAACGTGTGCAGGCATGCTCACAGCAGCATTGCCTTTAATAGCCCAAAGGGGAAACAACCCAGATGTCCGCAAATTGATGAACAGGTAAACAAAATGTGGTCTATCCATACAATGGAATATTATTCAACCATAAATATGACTGAAGCCAGGCACAGTGGCTCATGCCTGTAATCCTAGCACTGTGGGAGGCTGAGGCGGGTGGATCACCTGAGGTCAGGAGTTCGAAACCAGCCTGGCCAGCAGGGTGAAACCCAGTCTCTATTAAAAATACAAAAATTAGCTGGGCGTGGTGGTGGGCGCCTGTAATCCCAGCTACTAGGGAGGCTGAGGCAGGAGAATCACTTGAACCTGGTAGACAGAGGTGGCAGTGAGCTGAGATCATGCCACTGCACACTAGCCTGGGCAACAGAGGAAGACTCTGTCTCCAAAAAAAAAAAAAAAAAAGACAGGAAGTAGAAGATGTATGGTTGTCTGGAGTTAGGATTGGGGAATGGCAGGATTAGGGAAGTGATAGTTAAGAGATAATGGTGTTTCTTTTTGGGATAATGAAAATGTCCTAAAGTGGACTGTGGTGATGGTTGTACAACTGTATGAATATATGAAAAGTTATTGAATTGTATACTTAAAAGGGTGAATCAGGCCAAGTGCAGTGGCTCATGTCTGTAATTCTAGCATTTTGGGAGGTCAAGATGGGAGGATCACTTGAGCCCAGGAATTTGAGATCAGCCTGGGCAACACGGTGAGACCCCATCTCTATAAAAATAAAAACTAAAAAAAAATAGTGAATCATATGGTATGTGAATTATATCTCAGCAAAACTGTTTAAAGAAAAAGAGGCCGGGCACGGTGGCTCACACTTGTAATCCCAGCACTTTGGGAGGCCGAGGCGGGCGGATCACGACATCAGGAGATCGAGACCACGGTGAAACCCCGTCTCTACTAAAAATACAAAAAATTAGCCAGGCATGGTGGCGGGTGCCTGTAGTCCCAGCCACTCGGAGAGGCAGAGGCAGGAGAATGGCGTGAACCCGGGAGGAGGAGGTTGCAGTGAGCCGAGATCGCGCCACTGTACTCCGGCCTGGGCAATAGAACGAGACTCTGTCTCAAAATAAATAAATAAACAAATAAAAGAAAAGAAAAATAATTTTGGGTCAGGGAGTCTGTTTTTAGTCTGTGTGGTAGGATCTCCTATAATCCCTCCAGCTGTCTGTGAAATGATTGACCTGGACTGGATAGGGCTAACAATAAAGGAATTTCTTGTTATAGTAAGTGCATAAGATAAGGGTACAAATTCTACTCTGAGGCACCCATGAAAAGTGAGGACTAGGAAAAAAAATATCACCCTGAACATTCAGACTAAAAACAATCAATACATAATTGATTGTGCAACAATCTGCAGTAATATAAGAGACAGCTTAAAAAGAAACTGCAATAGAGAAGAAATTGAATCAGTAATTACTAACTTTCCAAAACAGAAAGTGCCAGGTCCAGATGGGCTCACTGGAGAATTCTACTAAACACTTAAGGAAGAAATTATACCAATTCTCTACAATCTCTTTCAGGAGAAACTGAGGGTATACTTCCTAACTCATTCTATGAGGCTAGCATCACCTTTCCTAACTTATTCTATGAGGCTAGCATCACCTTAACTAGAAATCACCAGAAAGAAAAACTACAAGGCAGGGTACAGTGGCTCTTGCCTGTAATCCCAGCACTTTGGGAGGCTGACGCAGAGGACTGCTTGAGCTCAGGGAGTTTAAAATCAGCCTGGGCAACATAGTGAGAGCTCGTCTCTACTGAAATTTAAAAAAAAAAAAAAAAAAAAAAAAAAAAAAGGTTGTGTGGTGGCTCACGACTGTAATCCCAGCACTTTGGGAGGCCGAGGCGGGCAGATCACCTGAGGTCAGGAGTTCAAAACCAGCCTGGCCAACATGATGAAACCCCATCTGTACAAAAAATACAAAAATTAGCTGGTCGTGGTGGCTCAGGCCTGTAATCCCAGCTACTCAGGAGGCTGAGGCACAAGAATCCGTTGAACCCAGGAGGTGGAGGTTGCAGTGAGCCGAGATTGCACCACTGCACGCCAGCCTGGGTGACAGAGTGAGACTCAGTCTAAAAAAAAAAAAAAAAAAAAGAAAAGAAAAATTAGCCAAGAGTGGTGGGGCACACCCATAGTCCCAGCTATTCAGGGGGTTGAGGCAGGAGGATTATTTGAGCCTGGGAGGTTGAGGCTGCAGTGAGCCCTGATTGTGCCACTGCACTCCAGCCTAGGCAACAGAGTGAGACCCTGTCTTAATTTAAGAAAGAAAGAAAACGAAAAGAAAACTACAGACCAATATATCTTATGAACATAGATGCAGAAATTCCCAACAAAATATTGGCAAACAGAATCCAACAATGTATAAATAGAAGTATACACCACTACCAAGTGGGATTTGTCCTAGGTATGCAAGCCTGGTTCAACATTTGGAAATCAATTAATGTAATCCATCACATCGACAGGCTAAGGAAGAAAAATCACACGACCATAGCAACAGATGTTGTTACACCCTTCACACAAATTAACGCAAAATGGATCCCAGGCCATTTGAGTTAATGCAGTACTATAAAACTCCTAGAAGATAACATAGGAGAAAATCCAGATGACCTTGGGCATGGCAGTGACTTTTAGAAAACAACAAAAAAGATACATCCATGAAAGAAATAACTGATAAGCTGGATTTCATTAAAATCAAAAATGTCTGCTCTGTGAAAGACACTTTCAAGAGAATGAAAAGACAAGCTACAGACTTGGAGAAAATATTTGAAAAAGACTTATCTGATAAAGGACTGTTATCTAGGATATACAAAGAATTCTTAAAACTCAACAATAAGAAAATGAACAGATGGATTGAAAAAATGGGCAAAAGATCTAAACAGACGCCTCACCAGAGAAGAGATACAGATGGCAAATAAGCATATGAAAAGATGCTCCATATCATATGTCATTAGGGAAATACAAATTAAAACAACAATGAGCTGGGTGCGGTGGCTCACGCCTGTAATCCCAGCACTTTGGGAGGCCGAGGTGGGAGGATCACGAGGTCAGGAGATCGAGACCATCCTGGCTAACATGGTGAAAACCCCGTTTCTACTAAAAATACAAAAAATTAGCCAGGCATGGTGGCACGTGCCTGTAGTCCCAGCTACTCTGGAGGCTGAGGCAAGAGAACTGCTTGAACCTGGGAGGCAGAGGTTGCAGTGAGCGGAGATCGTGCCACTGCACTCCAGCCTGGGCAACAGAACGAGACTCTGTCTCAAAACGGTGTCACAGTTTCTTACAAAGCTAAACATACCCTTACCATATGACCCAGCAATCACACTCCTTCTTATTTACCCAGATGAGTTGAAAATTTCAGTCAACACAAGGATCTGCACGTAGATGTTTATAGCAGCGTTATTCATAATTGTTAAAACTTGGACACACCCAAGATGTTCTTCAGTAGGTGAAGGGATAACTAAACCTTGGCATATCCAGACAACGGAATATTATTCAGTACTAAAAAGAAATTCAATGGACTATTATTCAGTGCTAAAAAGTTATCAAGTCATGAAAAGACATGGAGGAACTTTTTTTTTAATACAAATTTTAACTTTATTAAAATAGAGATGGAGTCTTACCATGTTGCCCAGGCTGGTCTCGAACTCCTGGGTTCAGGCAATCCTCCAGCCTCAGCCTCCTAAAGTGCTAAGATTATAGATGCAAGCCACCACACCCACCCATTTTATTTATTTATTTATTTATGGAGACGGAGTCTCACTCTGTTGCTCAGGCTGGAGTGCAGTGGCACGATCTCTGCTCACTGCCACCTCTGCTTCCCCAGTTCAAGTGATTCTCCTGCCTCAGCCTTCTGAGTAGCTGGGATTACAGGTATGCACCACCATGCCTGGCTAATTTTTGTATTTTAGTAGAGATGGGGTTTCACCGTGTTGGTCGGGCTGGTCTCGAACTCCTGACCTCAGGTGATCTGCCCACCTTGGCCTCCCAAAGTGCAGGGATTACAGGCGTGAGCCACAGCGCCCAGCCATTGATGAACTATAAACGCATGTTACTAAGTGAAAGACACCAATCTGAAAAGGCCACATAGTATATGATTCCAACTATACAACATTCTGGAAAAGGCAAAGCTATGCAGATATGGAGATAGTAAAAGGATCACTAGTTTCTAGGGGTTAAAGGAGAGGGAGGGATGAACAGGTGATGCACAGAGGATTTTTAGGGCAGTGAAACTACTCTGTATGATACGGTAGTGATGGATTCATATCATTATATATTTGTCCAAACCCATAGGATGTACAACACCAAGAGTGAACCCTAATGTTAACTGTGGACTTCATGAAGGTGTGTCAATGTAGACTGATTCTATCTACCTACCTACCTACCTACCTACAAGGTCTCGCTCTGTTGCCCAGGGTGTTCTTGAATTCCTGGGTTCAAGCAATCCTCTTGCCTTGGCCTTCCAAAGTGCTGTCCAGTGTAGGTTTATTGACTGTAACAAATATGCCACTCAGGGCAGGATATTGATTGTCAGGGAGGTTGTATGTATGCGGGGAAATGGGTATGTGAGAATTCTCTCTACTTTCTGCTCAATTTTCTGTGAACCTAAAACAACAACAAAAAGGAAGGGAAGGAAAGGGAGAGGGAAGGGAAGGAAAGGGAGAGGGAAGGGAAGGAAAGGGAGAGGGAAGGGAAGGAAAGGGAGAGGGAAGGGAGAGGGAGGGGCAGGCCGGGCATGGTGGCTCATGCTTGCAATCCCAGCACTTTGGGAGGCCGAGGAGCGTGGATCACTTGAGGTCAGGAGTTCGAGACCAGCCTGGCCAACATGGTGAAACCCTGTCTCTACTAAAAATACAAACAAATTAGCTGGGCATGGTGGTGGGCACCTGTAATCCCAGCTACTTGGGAGGCTGAGGCAGGAGAATTGGTTGAACCTGAGAGGTGGAGGTTGCAGTAAGCCGAGGTCGCACCACTGCACTCCAGCCTGGGCCACAGAGTGAGACTCCGTCTCAAAAAAAAAAAAAAAAAATTAGCCAGGCATGGTGGCACGTGCCTGTAATCCTAGTGCTCAGGAGGCTGGGGCAGGAGAATCACCTGAACCCGGGAGGTGGTGTGAGCCCAGAGTGTGCCACCACACTCCAGCCTGGGGGACAGAGCAAGACTCTGTCTCAAAAAAAAAAAGGAAAAAAAGTGCAACTTTTGCTCACTTTTCAACAGCAACAATGGAAGCTAGAAGTAGTAGAATAATATCTTCAATCTGTTGGAAAGAAAACTAAACAACACAACAACAGCAAACTTGCCAAACTAGAATTTTACTCAGTGGAAAATTCTTCAGTAAAGAGAAGTCTAGGGTGTTCTTCAGGCAGAAGCAAAAATTGTCCCAGAGAGGAGGTTGGGGATAGAGGAAGGAATGAAAAGGGATAAAAATGTCTCACTCTGTTGCCCACAGTGGCACGATCTTGGCTCACTTCAAATTCTGCCTCCTGGGTTCAAATGATCCTCCCACCTCAGCCTCCCAAGTAGCTGGGATTACAAGCATGTGCCACCATGCCCGACTAATTTTTATATTTTTAGTAGAGACAGGGCTTCACCATGTTGGCAGGGCTGGTCTTGAACTCCTGATCTCAAGTGATCTGCCCGTCTCGGCCTCCTAAAGTGCTAGAATTATAGGTGTGAGCCACCACGCCCAGCCGCTTATTGTAATTTTTAGAATAATTACTAAAAATGGTAAAAAACCAGAATAACTCTCAAACTAACACAGGAACAAAATGAAAATGTAAAAATGCAACCAAACTAAACAAAGCCAAAAATGAGATAAAAGAACAGAGAAGGCCAGGAGCAGTGGCTCATGCCTGTAATCCCAGCAATTTGGGCGGCTGAGGCAGGTGGATCACTTGAGATCAGGAGTTCGAGACCAGCCTGGCCAACATGGTGAAACCACATCTCTACTAAACATACAAAAATTAGCCAGGCGTGGTGACGGGTGTCTGTGATCCCAGCTACTCAGGAGGCTGAGGCAGGAGAACTGCTTGAACGCGGAGGCAGAGGTTGCAGTGAGCTGAGATCGCACCACTGCACTCCAGTCTGAGCAACAGAGTGAGACTCTGTCTCAAAAAAAAAGAAAAAAAAGAAAAAGAAAAAAAAACAGGACAGAGAATAGGTGATGAATAGAAAGCCCATTCATGGCAAACTGCATATCAGTAATTACATGAATGGTAAGTGGGTTAAATGCTCCAGCTAAAAGACAAAGATTGTCATACTGGATAGATGCCAAATCCAACACATATTAAATACAAGAGACACATGTAATACTTAGAGATAAAGCAAGACTGAAAGGAAAATAATAAAAAAGTATATACAATTGAAATATTATTAGGACAGCCAGTGTAGTAAATTCCAATATCAAGCAAACGTACTTTAAGGTGAAAAAAAAAAAAAAGCATCTCTAGAATTAAGGAGGGTCACCCTATAATAATAAAAGATTATTCTAAATTTGTATGTACCTAATTACATGATACATAGAGCAATGTGAACAGAATTATATGGAGAAACAGACAAGTCCATATTCATAGTGGGATGTTTGACACAGCTTTTTCAGTAATCAATGGAACAGGCAGACAATAAATCAATAACACTGTAGAAGATTTGAGACATCATAATGAACAATCTTGTTGTATGAACATATGGAGAACTGTGCACCCAACAAGTGAAAAATATGTTATTTTCAAGAAGATATCATCCATTTTAAAATACGATGATCTGCTGGGCCAAAACGCAAGTTTCAACACATTTCAAAGGATTAAAATACAGCAGATAATGTTATCCTAACATATTGCAAATAGTCTAAGAATCGATAACAAAAATACTAAAAAGTCCCTGTGTCTTTGAAAACTATACTTTCGAGTAACGTGCTTCTAAAATATACTTCTAAATAATGCATGGGTTTCAGAACAAATAAAAACGGAAATTCGAAATTACTTTGAACTATACTATATGTAATGAAAAACAAAATACAACAAAACTTATGGAGTAAAGCTAACGCAGTGCTTGGAGGGAAATTTATAGCCTTAATTGCATATTTTAGGGAAGAAGAAAGGCTTAAAATATAATGAGCTAAGCACATTCATTTTAAGATGTCAGGAAAAGAACAACTAAAGAAACTCAACAAAAGTAGACAGGAGGAAATGATTTAAATATATAATAAAGTAGACAGGAGGAAATGATTTCAATGTATAATAAGTATAAAAACAAACACACAACGGAGAGAATCAACAAAGCCAAAACTGAAACCACTAACAAAATTGGTTAATCCCTAAAGAGAATGATTAAAAGGAAACAATTTGACAGTTTTCACAAAAGGCATCTGTGAAAAGAAAAAGAAAATAGACAAGGAAAAGGCTGGGTGTGGTGGCTCACGCCTGTAATCCCAGCACTTTGGGAGGCTGAGGCAGGCGGATCACCTGAGATCAGGAGTTTGGCACCAGCCTGGCTAACATGGTGAAACCCCATTTCTACTAAAAATACAAAAAATTAGCTGGGTGTGGTGATGGGTGCCTATAATCCCAGCTACTCAGGAGGCTGAGGCAGGAGAATGGCTTGAACCCGGGAGGCAGAGGTTGCAGTGAGCTGAGATCGCGCCATTGCACTCCAGCTTGGGCGACAAGAGTGAAACTCTACCTCATAAAAAAAAAAAGGAAAAAAAAAAAAAGAAAATAAGGCACAAATAACCAATACAAGAAATAAAAAAGGGACTTCACCACAAAATAAGAGTATATTATCGAAAACTTTAAGCCAACAAACTTGAAAATTTGGTGAAATGAACAGATTCACAGAAAAATACAACCTAACTGACACAATAAGAAATAGAAAACCTTAGTCCTTGGGCAGGTGCAGTGGCTCACACCTGTAATCCCAGCACTTTGGGAGGCCGAGGCGGGCGGATCGCCTGAGGTCAGGAGTTCAAGACTAGCCTGGCCAACATGATGAAACCCCGTCTCTACTGAAAATAACAAAAATTAGCTGGGCGTGGTGGCAGGCCCCTGTAATCCCAGCAACTTGGGAGGCTGAGGCAGGAGAATCACTTGAACTCAGGAGGCGCAGGTTGCAGGAGCAAAGATCGCACCATTGCACTCCAGCCTGGGGGACAAGAGCGAGACAAAAAAGAAAATCTTAGTCCTGTAACTATCAGAGAAATTAAACTGTAATTTAAAAAAATCCTATGATAAAACTCAGAGCCTAAATTCCTTCATTAGGGAATACTACTAAATGCTGAAGAAAGAAATAAAGCTAAGTTATAATATACTTTTTCCAGAAAGGAGAAAAAGAATCACGGACTAATTTTGGGAGACTAGCATAACCTTTATACTAACAGCCAATGAGAACAGTTAAAAAAAAAAAAAGAAAGAAAAATACAGATTAATTTCACTCATTAACTGCAAAAATCCTAGACAAAATATTAGCAAGTCAAATCAAGCAATATAGAAAAGGATTATACATAATGACCATATTGGATTTATTCCAGGAATGCAGCTTTGGTGTAACATTAGGAAATCAATGGACAGAATTCACCATGTTAATAGATTGAAGGAGGAAATTCAGCCGGTGTGGTGGCTCATGCCTGTACTTTGAGAAGCCAAAGTGAAGCCAAGTGTTTTGAGAGGCCACAATGTGAGGACAGCTTGAGGCCAGGAGTTTGAAAAGAGCCTGGGCAACATAGTGAGACCCTGTTTCTACAAAAAATTAGCTGGGTATCGTGATGCATGCCTATAGTCCCAGCTACTTAGGAGGGTGAGGCGGGAGGATCGTTTGAGCCCAGGAGTTCAAGTTTACAATAAGCTATGATTGTACCACTGCACTCCAGCCTGGGTAACAAAAGAAGACCCTGTCTCTTAAAAAAAAAAAAAAAAAGGGTATAAAGGGTTACGAAGTTGGGAAAAAAATTACCAAAAGAGTCTTTTTTTTTTTCTTTAAGACAGAGTTTTGCTTTTGTTGCCCAGGCTGGAGTACAAGGGCAAGATCTCAGCTCACTGCAACCTCCACTTCCCAGGTTCAAGCAATTCTCCTGCCTCAGCCTCCCAAGTAGCTGGGATTACAGGCGTCCGCCACCACGCCCGGCTAATTTTTTTTTTTTTTTTTTTTTTGAGACGGAGTTTTGCTCTGTCACCCAGGCTGGAGTACAGTGGCGCGATCTTGGCTCACTGCAAGCTCCACCTCCCAAGTTCACGCCATTCTCCTGCCTCAGTCTCCCGAGTAGCTGGAACTACAGGTGCCCAACACCACACCCAGCTAATTTTTTGTATTTTTAGTAGAGACGGGGTTTCACTGCGTTAGCCAGGTCTCGATCTCCTGACCTTGTGATCCACCTGCCTCAGCCTCCCAAAGTGCTGGGATTACAGGTGTGAGCCACTGTGCCCGGCTAATTTTTATATTTTTAGTACAGACAGGGTTTCACCGTGTTGATCAGGCTGGATAGTCTTGAACTCCTGACCTCAGGCGATCCACCTGCCTTGGCCTCCCAGAGTCCTGGGATTATAGGCGTGAGCCACTGCACCTGGCCCAGAGTCATTATTCTTATATACTGATTCTATATGAAGAAAATCCAAAAGAATCTACTGATAAACATTACAGTTAAAATATTTTAGCAAGGTTAATGGATATAGAGTCAATTTACAAAAATCAAGAGCATTCCAATACTAAACAGAAAAATACATTTAAAACAGATTTGATCTACAATACCTTTAAAATATGTCATTGCCTAGGACTAAAACTAGCAAAAGATGTGCAAAGCCCTCTAAATAGGAAATAAAAAATTAAGTTATTACAAGAAATTTAAAAAGACCTCGAAAAATGGAGAGATATAATAAAACATCCATTGATAAGACGACTCAATAATGAAAGTACATCAATTTTCGGACTGATCTATAGATCCAATGCAACCCCAGTGAGCATCCCAATAGTTCTTTTAAAAAAATACAACTGGGCAAACTGACTCCCAAAAACATAAACAATCAAAAAGTCCAGGCTGGGTGCGGTGGCTCACATCTGTAATCCCAGCACTTTGGGAGCCCGAGGCAGGAGGATTGCTTGAGCCCAGGAGTTTGAGATCAGCCTGGGTAATATAGGAAGACCTCGTCTCTACAAAAAATTTAAAAATTGGCTGGGCTTGGCGGCACATACCTGTGGTACCAGTTACTCAGGAGGCTGAGGTGGGATGATGGCATGAGCCTGGGAGGTTTGAGTCTGCAGTGAGCCGTGACCATGCCACTGCACTCCAGCCTGGGTGACAGAGTGATACCCTGCCTCAAAAAAAAAAAAAAAAAAAGGACCGGATCAGTTATCTGTTTTGCCATTTTCTAACTGTGTGACCTTGGATAAGATACTTAACAACTCTGAGCTTGACTGGCACGATCCCCAGGCATAAAGGGGGATATAGTTTTATCTCACAGAGTTTTGGAATGAGTACAGTGGAAAAACAGTAATAACATGGGATTAGGCCAGCCATGGTGGCTCACACCTATAATCCCAGCACCTTGGGAGGCCAAGGCAGGCAGATTGCTAGAGTCCAGGAGTTCGAGACCAGCCTGGGCAACACAGTGAGACACCCATCTCTACAACAAAATTAAAAAATCATCTGGGCATACTGGTGTGCACCTCAGCTACTTGGGAGGCTGAGGTGGGAGGACTGCTTGAGCCCAGGAGGTCTAGGCTATAGTGAGCCGTGATTATGCCACTGCGCTCCAGCCTGGGTCACAGAGCCAGATCCTGTCTCAGAAAACAAAAACAAAACACCAAAAATACATGAGATTAACTAGATTGTGATATGTTTGTACCATGGAATACATAAAGCGGTTACAATGATAGGATAACTACCTCAAAAATAAAAAGTTCTCACTCTGTTGCCCAGGCTGGAGTGCAGTGGCACCATCTCAGCTCACTGCAGCCTCTGCCACCTGGGTTCATGTGATTCTCCTGCCTCAGCCTCCCAGCCTGGGATTACAGGCACCCGCCACCAGGCCTGGCTAATTTTTGTACTTTTTCAGTAGAGACGGGATTTTACCATGTTGGCCAGGCTGGTCTTGAACTTCCGACCTCAGGCAATCTGCCCACCTCGGCCGCCCAAAGTGCTGAGATTACAGGTGTAAGGCACCATGCCAGGCCGCAAAAATAAAGTTTTTAAAAATGATAGTGTGGATCTGTATATCCGCATATAAGGAAGGAACTCCATGACACATAAGGGAATGAACAAAGCGAATCCCAATTCAGTATCAGTGTGCCTCAACCCTCATGCATCAGAATCCCTGTGTGATTCGCGTGTCATTGTTCTCCAGTGAGACCCAGGCACTGGCATTTAAAAACAAACTAAAAACAAACAAACAAAGCAAACAACAGTTATTGTCATACGCAGCCCTGCGCTGAGAACCCGTGGTAATAAAAACAGCTACAGCTATTATTTTGGACTTAAACAATGTAGCCGACATGGTTCTGAACACTGTCTACAGCAACTCACTGAATCCTTACAACAACTCCAGGAGGAAGGTTGGATTATCACCACCCCCCCATTCACAGATAAGAAAAATGAGGCCAGAGAGTTTACGCAGCTTGTTTATAATCACGCAGCTAGTGGATGGTGGGGGTGGCACTTACGGGATGCAGGCAGAGTGGCTCTAAAAATCTAGCAGAATTCCATGCAGTGGTAGGGAGGGAAGAGGAGAGCAGAATTTAGGGATTTTCAATGTGAGTCGGCAGGGGAGGGGCCCAGGAAACTAATGATCCCCAGATCTGGAAACCTGGGGCATTGACTCCTAACTCCCTGATAATAACCGCCTGGGGCATTCTTTAACTGTAGGATTCCAGGGCATCTTGGAGATTCTGCTTCCTGGATCTGAGGCAGGGCCCGGGAACCGTTATGCTTAGCAAGGGTCCCACGGGGGCCCAGCTTCACAGACCTGGGCAGCCACAGACAGCTCACCCTGAAGGGGCCATGCTTGCTTCAAACCTCTGCTGTCGACAGCCTGAAATTCTTTTTTTTTTTTTTTTTTTTTTTTTTTTTTGAGACAGAGTCTCATTCTGTTGCCCAGGCTGAAGTGCAGTGGTGCGATCTTGGCTCATTGCAACTTGTGCCTCCCAGGTTCAAGCGACTCTCGTGCCTCAGCCTCCCGAGTAACTGGGACTATAGGCATGCGCCACCATTGCGGGCTAATTTTTGTATTTTTAGTAGAGATGGGGTTTCACCGTGTTCGCCAGGCTGGCCTCACACTCCTGACCTCAAGTGATCCGCCCCCCTTGGCCTCCCAAAGTGCTGGATTACAGGTGTGAGCCACCATGCCGGGCTGAAATTCTTAATAATGTAGTCTTCGAATGTGTGTTTTGTAAGTGATGGGACACTGCGATGTGCACCAGGCGCTTGGGGTCTAAGTACCTGTGATCTCACCCCCTACCCTCTCTCTGCCTCCCTGGGAAGGCTCTCCCTGGCAGTCCCCCCACACCTGGATGCCCCAGGCTTGGTTCCCCTACCTGCCCCTGCCTTGTGCACTGCCATGATCTGCCCTTTATCCTTTGTCCCCAGAGGGCCTGGGCACAAGTGTGGGAAGGACTGGAGTCAGGTGTGCTGCCTGCAACCTTGTGGGGTTGTGGCCATTCCTGCCCCAGGCTGGCAGCGCCCAGCACATATGTCTTGGTGGGGTTGGTGAGCCCCGCGCATCTTGGCACAGATGTTTAAAAATCCCTGGGGGTCCCTGTCTGCAATGCAATGGGGCAGTGAGCATATAGGAGAAGAGATGCCTGGCTCGACCTCCGCAGAGGGTCCCCACACACCCTGCCTGAGCTCCATGCCTGGGGGACCCCCTCTTCCTCCTTCCACCCTCTGAGTTAGGCCTGCGTGGGTCTCTTCCAGCGCACCCAAGGACAAAAGCACAACACAAATGGTGTAATTTCTGTGATTCTGCACGCAAGTTAAATGCTCTCATATTTGCACTTAAAACTGGCATTGCACGATATATGGATGAACAGTAAAGTTCATGCTGATAATTTACAATTTTATTTTTCTTTACGTAGAACGACATTAAATAAGAATAAAAAAATACACCATGATGAGTCAAGGGAGAGAGACCACAGAAAAAAGGAAAAAAGTTTACACGTTAATATCTTTCACAGCACTTCGTTCTAACTTAAAAAAATTTTTTTTTCGGATGGCATCTCCTTCTGTCGCTCAGGCTAGAGTGAGGTGGCGTGATCATAGCTCGCTGCAGCCTCAACTGCCCGGGCTCAAGGGATCCTCCCACCTCAGCCTTCCAAGTAGCTGGGACTACAGGCATGCACCACTATGCCTGGCTAATTTAAAAATTTTTTGTAGAGACGGGGGTCTCCCTGTGTTGCCCAGGCTGGTCTCGAACTCCTGGGCTCAAGCAATCCTCCTGCCTCATCCTCCCGAAGTGCTAGGATTATAGGTGTGAGCCACTGCACCTAGCCTGATCCAACTTTTTAAACAAGGAGTCCTTCATTTTTGTTTTGCCCTGGGCCCCAAAACTTATGCAACTGGCTCCAATCTCAGGGATTCTTATTGTCAGGGAAGTTCAAGAAGCTGTTCAGGAATACGGCCGGGCACGGTGGCTCACACCTGTAATCCCAGCACTTTTGTTGGCCGAGGTGGGCAGACCCCTTGAAGAGCTCAGGAGTTGGAGACCAGCCTGGCCAACATGGTGAGGCAAAAAATACAAAAAATTAGCTGGGTGTAGTGGTGTACATCCGTAGTCTTAGTCCCAGCTGCTTGAGAGGCTGAAGCGGGAGGATGGCTTGAGCCCAGGAGGCAGAGGTGGCAGTGAGCTGAGTTCGCTTCATTGGGCTCCAACCTGGGTGACGAAGCCAGACTCTGTTTCAAAAAAAAAAAAAAAGAAAGAAACTAGAGGAATATGGATTGGAGAAAACTCTAAATTTGTGTCTGTGTGTTATGCTGAGCATTTTAGTTAAGGACACTACTGTAGCATCTCAGCTTCCTTGGGCTCCCCAGCTACAAGGGCATGTCCAGGAAGACACCACAGGCTCCAGCCACCTTCCTTATGGTCAATAGGCAGCAAGCCAGGCTCTGGAGATGGAGCTGGGGTGGAGGCTTCTCAGGCTAGTGGGCAAGTACTCTCGAAGGGCCAGCCAGGGGTGCTCAGTATTTGGCATGGGTGGACACTGGCCTGGGGAGAAGGGTAGCTGCAGGCCCTGGATAAAAGGCGCTGGGCAATTTTTAACCAGCTGTATTATTTACATATGTATAAATGGATAGACATAGATGTAATTTTGCCTGAAAAAATACAGTGTACCCTATTTAATTAATTTTTTTTTTTTTGAGGTGGACTCTCACTCTGTCATCCAGGCTGGAGTGCAGTGGTACGATCTTGGCTCACAGCAACCTCTACCTCCCAGGTTCAAGCGATTCTCCTGCCTCAGCCTCCCAAGTAGCTGGGATCACAAGCACATGCCACCATGACCGGTTAATTTTTGTATTTTTAGTAGAGATGGGTGTTTCACCATGTTGGCCAGGCTGGTCTCGAACTCCTGACCTCAGGTGATCCTCCCGCCTCGGCCTCCCAAAGTGCTGGGATTACAGGCGTGGGTCACTGCGCCCGGCCTAATTTGAATTTCAAATGTCAAATTATTTTTTTTTTAGTGTAAGTATATCCCAACTCATGCACTATTTGGGATATACTTATACTACAAAAATTATTCATTGTTGATCTCACCCTCATAGTTACATGTACACCCTGTATTTTTATTTGCTAAATCTGTCAACATCCACTGGACGGGAAATTCAAAGATCCAGATTCTAGTCCTGGCTTTGCGCTAACGAGGAGTTGGAGCAAAGAGGGTACTGCTTCTCAGGCCTCTGGTTAAAAGAAGCCCCTCTCCACCTCCCTCACTGCCTCCACCATCCAGGGTGAGAGAGGTACCGTCAGACACGCCAGAGCTAGACCCCAAGCGGATGCTTTCTAGGGCAAGGTGAGATTTTGCAGGAAAGGAGTGCACAGGCGTGCACAGGGGACGCGCGTTAAGTGTAAGGCGGCGTTCTCAATGCTTAGCAGTGCATTGGGATCGCCTGGTGAACGGGAACGATACTGACGTCCAGCGCCCCCACTCCCAATTCGACTGGTCTAAAGTGGGGCCCACATACTTGTCTTTTTTTTTTTTTTAAGTTCCACAGTGACTCCGCTGTGACCTGCACAGTTAAGAAACTGCAGGAGTCCGGGCAGCCTCCAAGGATGGGTCAGGGGCTGAACGCGATCTGTGCAATTGGCCCCGGGCTTGCCGAGCTGGAAGAGCCCCTGAGTGGCACTGGAGCCACTTCCGCCTGCATGAAGAAAGGGGTGCCGGGAGGACTGAGGAGGGACTAGGACCCCATCCCTGTTCCTGAGCCAGCGCCCGTCCCACCTCTGGCACGGTGCCTCCAGAAACCCAACAGGGGGAGCGCCCGGACCCCCAGGCAGGACGCCGCGTGGGGGACGCTGGCTGTGGACGCCTGTACCGAGGGCGGCCAGAGGCTGGCTCTGAATCCCAGGATGCCCAGGCCACGCTCGCTCAGTCCCGGAGCTTGGGACTTCTGAAGCCGCGGGGCCTCGTTTGGGGTCGCAAGTCTGAGCGCTCCGGCTCTGGTTGGCGCTAGGTGGCGCCCGAGAGCGCGCCAGGCTCACCCTGTGGAGACCTGGGGCCCGCCGGGGTCTCCCTGCTCTGGCGCAGGCAGATCATCGACCCCTGCGTGGCGCAATTACAGGATCCTTGGGCGGTGCCATGCAATGCCTTCTCAAGGCCCAGCACTTCGCCCGGTCCCTGGGAGGGATGGACAGTCGTGCGCCCCATAGAGGTTTGGGTCAACAGCCTGCATATAGGACCGTGGTCCCATAAGATTTTCACGGAGCTGAAAAATTCTTCACATTCTTATGGCCTAGAGACTTCATAGGGGAACGCATTCCTCACGAGTCTGCGGTGATGCTGGTGTAAACCAACCTACCGTGCTGCCAGTCATATAAAAGTCTAGCACATGTAATTATGCACCGTACATAATACTCGGTAATGATAATAAACAACTGTGTTACTACTGGCTTAGGTATTTACTACACTATACTTTTTTCATTTCATTTTGTTTTGTTTTTATAGAGGCAGGGTCTCGCTCTGTTGCCTAGGCTGGAGTACAGTGGTGTGACCATAGCTCGCTGCAGGCTTGGCCTCCGGAGCTCAAACAATCCTTCTGCCTCAGCCTCCTGAGTAGCTGAGACTACAGGTGTGCGCCACCACTCCTGGCTATTTTTAAAAAATTTTTAGTAGAGACAAGGTTTCACTAAGTTGCCCAGGCTGGCCTTGAACTCTTGAGCTCAAGCGATCCTCTGACCTTGGCCTCCCAGAGTGCTGGGATTACAGGCCTGAGCCGTGGTGCCTGGCCCTTATTGTTCCTTAGAGTGCACTCATATTTTTTTACACTTACCCGTAAAACAGCCTCGGGCGGGCCTTTCAGGAGGTATTCTAGAAGAAAGCATTATTATCATAGGAGATGACAGTCTGCATACACATTGCCTCTGAAGACCTTCCAGTGGGACGAGATGTGGAGGTGGAAGACAGTGACATTCATGATCGTGACCCTGGGTAGGCCTTGGCTAATGTGTATGTGTGTCTTAGTTTTTAATAAAAAAGTTTAAAAAGTTTAAAAAAAATTAATAGAAAAGGCTGTCCAGGCACAGTGGCTCCCGCCTGTAATCCCAGCACTTTGGGAGGCCGAGGCGGGCAGATCACCTGAGGTCAGGAGTTTGAGACCAGCCTGGCCAACATGGTGAAACCCCATCTCCACTAAAAAATACAAAAATTAGCCGGGCATCGTGGTGGGCGCCTGTAATCCCAGCTACTTGGGAGGCTGAGGCAGGGAGAATTAATTGCTCGAACTCAGGAGACGGAGGTTGCGGGGAGCTGAGATCGCGCCACAGCACTCCAGCCTGGGCAACAGAACGAGACTCCGTCTAGAAGAAGAAGAAAAAAGTTAATGGGGCCAGGTGCAGTGGCTCACACCTGTAATCCCAGCACTTTGGGAGGCAGAAGTGGGTGGACTGCTTGAGCTCAGGAGTTTGAGACCAGCCTGGGTAAGGTGGCGAAACCCTGTCTCTACAAAAAATACAAAAATTAGCCGGGAGTGGTGATGCGCGTCTGTAGTCCCAGCTATTTGAGAGGCTGAGGTGGGAAGATCGCTTGAGCCTGGGAGGTCAAGGCTGCAGTGAGCCAAGACTGTGCCACTGCACTCCAGCCTGGGTGACAGAGTGAGACCCTATCTCAAAAAAAAAAAAAAAAGCTAATAGATAAAGACATAACGAAAACAAATATCTTTGTACAATGTGTTTGATGTGTTTGTGTTTTAAGCTAAGTGTTATTACAAAAAAGTAAAAAAGTTAAAAAAATTAAAAAGTTTATAAAGTAAAAAAGTTCTAGTAAGCTAAGGTTAATTTATTACTGAAGAGAAAGAACCAAATTTTATTTTATTTTATTTTATTTTATTTTATTTTATTTTATTTTTTTGAGATGGAGTCTTGCTCTGTCGCCCAGGTTGGAGTGCAGTGGCGAGATCTCGGCTCACTGCAAGCTCTGCCTCCCAGGTTCACACCATTCTCCTGCCTCAGCCTCCCGAGTAGCTGGGACTACAGGCGCCCGCCACCACAACTGGCTAATTTTTTGTATTTTTAGTAGAGACGGGGTTTCACCGTGTTAGACAGGATGATCTCGATCTCCTGACCTCGTGATCCACCTGCCTTGGCCTCCCAAAGTGCTGGGATTACAGGCGTGAGCCACTGTGCCCAGCCAAAAGATCAAATTTGAAATAAATTTAGTGTGGTCTAAGTGTACCGTGTCTATAGCGTCTACAGTGGTGGACAGTCATGTCTGAGGCCTTCACATTCACTCACTACCCACTCACTAACCAAGAGCAACTTCCAGTCCTGCAAGCTCCATTTATGGTAAGTGCCCTATACGAGTGCGCCATTTTTAATCTTTATTTTTTTGAGATGGAGTCTCACTCTGTTGCCCAGGCTGGGGTGCAGTGGCGCAATCTCGGCTCACCGCAAACTCCGCCTCCCAGGTTCAAGCGATTCTCCTGCCTCAGCCTCCTGAGTAGCTGGGATTACAGGTGCCTACCACCATGCCCAGCTAATTTTTGTATTTTTAGTAGAGACAGAGTTTCACTATGTTGGCCAGGCTGGTCTCGAACTCCTGACCTCAGGTGATCCACCTGCCTTGGCCTCCCAAGGTTCTGGTATTACAGGCGTGAGCCACTGTGCGGCCCATTTTTAATCTTTTATACTGTATTTGTGCTGTGCATTTTTTATGTTTAGAAGTGTTTGGTCATCAGAGAAATGCAAATCAAAACCACAATGAGATACCATCTCACACCATTTAGAATGGCGATCATTAAAAAGTCAGGAAACAACAGATGCTGGAGAGGATGTGGAGAAATAGGAATGCTTTTACACTGTTGGTGGGAGTGTAAACTAGTTCAACCATTGTGGAAGTCAGTGTGGTGATTCCTCAAGGATCTAGAACTAGAAATACCACTTGACCCAGCCATCCCATTACTGGGTATATACCCAAAGGATTATAAATCATGCTAGTATAAAGACACATGCACACGTATGTTTATTGCGGCACTATTCACAATAGCAAAAACTTGGAACCAACCCAAATATCCATTAATGATAGACTGGATTAAGAAAATGTGGCGCATACGCACCATGGAATACTATACAGCCATAAAAAAGGAGGAGGTCATGTCCTTTGCAGGGACATGGATGAAGCTGGAAACCATCATTCTGAGCAAACTATCACAAGGACAGAAAACCAAACACTGCATGTTCTCACTCATAGGTGGGAATTGAACAATGAGAACACTTGGACACAGGGCAGATAACATCACACACTGGGGTCTGTCATGGGGTGGGGGGAGGGGGGAGGGATAGCATTAGGAGAAATACCTAATGTAAATGACAAGTTAATGGGTACAGCAAGCCAACATGGCACATGTGTACTTACGTAACAAACCTGCACATTGTGCACATGTACCCTAGAACTTAAGGTATAATAACAATGATAAAGAAGTGTTTAGATACACAATCACTTACCATTTTGTTGCAGTTGCCTACAGTATTCAGTGGGGTAACAAGCTGTACAGGTTGGTAGCGTAGGAGCAATAGGTTACACCATGTGGCCTAGGTGTGTGGTAGGCTGTGCCATCTAGGTCTGTGTAAGTGCACCCTGTGATGTTCACACAATGACGGAATTGCCTTATGTCGACTTTCTCAGGTGTCAATAAGCAACACACAGGCTGGGCACAGTGGTTCACGCCTGTAATCCCAGCACTTCGGGAGTCCAAGTTGGGCGGATCACCTGAGGTCAGGAGTTCAAGACCAGCCTGGCCAACATAGTGAAACCCCGTCCCTGCTAAAAATACAAAATTAGCCAGGCGTGGTGGCACACGCCTGTAATCCCAGCTACTTGGGAGGCTGAGGCAGGAGAATCACTTGAACCCAGGAGGCGGAGGTTGCAGTGAGCTGAGATTGTACCACTGCACTCCAGCTTGGGTAACAGAGCAAGACTCCACCTCAAAATAAAAAAATAAAATAAAGCAACCCACATCTGTAATTGATCTGTATTACCTCCCTTCCCTTCTGTCTGCTCTTGAAAGGGTCCAAATGGCACATCTATCTTGTCAGGTCATGCACATCTCCATTAGGCAAATCTGGAAGATTCTTCAAAGTTTTCCTGTTTCTCCCTGTCAATTGGCAACAAAAATCACATATTTTAAAAAACAGGAAATTTATCAGAACAGACTCAAATAAGTGTATTTTCTATGTTAATGTTGATGCAGGGCAGGTGAGCTCCCAGATTGGGGCTTAGCCTGGGAAGGTTCTTGGCTTCACCCAGGAAAGAATTCAAGGGCGAGCCAGTGGTGTTAGACAGCAACTTATATTGGAGCGGCAGTGTCCAGCAGCAGCAGAGGGACTGCTCCCTGCCACACAGGGCTACTCCATAGGCAGTGTGCCCAGAGTAGCGGCTCAGAGGCAGTGCTGCCATCATATTTATACCCACTTTTAATTACATGCAAATTAAGGGGCAGATTATCCAGACTCTAGGAAAAGGGAGGTAACTTCTGGGTGCTGGATTGTTGCCATGGAAAGGGATGGTAACTCCCAGATGTTGCCATGGCAGCGGTAAACCGACCCGGTGCACTGGTGGGCGTGTTTTGTGAAAATCTGCTTCCACCCAGTCCCTGTTTTAGCTGGTCATCAATTTGGTCTGCATCAGGAAGCAAGTACCGCTTCCTATCTCGATGTGATGGGAAAGGAGACTCCAAATGAGGACTTTGAGACATTACAAAATGTTGGCCAGGCGCAGTGGCTCACACCTGTAATCCCAGCACTTTGGGAGGCTGAGGCAGGTGGATCACTTGAGGTCGGGAGTTTGACACCAGCCTGGGCAACATGGTGAAACCCTGTCTTTACTAAAAATACAAAATTAGGCGTGGGGGCATAGGCCTCAAGTCCCAGCTACTCGGGAGGCTGAGGCAGGAGAATCACTTGAACCTGGGAGGTGGAGGTTGCAGTGAGCTGAGATTGTACCACAGCACTCCAGCCTGGGCAACAGAGCGAAACTCCGTCTCAGGAAAAAAAAAAATTAATCGAGAAGAATCCAGGCTGGGCGCGGTGGCTCATGCCTGTAATCCCAACACTTTGGGAGGCTGAAGCGGACAGATCACCTGAGGTCAGGAGTTTGAGACCAGCCTGGCCAACATGGTGAAATCCCGTCTCTACTAAAAAATAAAAAATTACTTGGGCATGGTGGTGCACACCTATACTCCCAGCTACTCGGGAGGCCGAGGTAGGAGAACCACTTGAACCTGGGAGGCGGAGGTTGCAGTGAGCTGAGATCATACCATTGCACCCACAGCCTGGGAGACAAGAGCGAAACTCCATCTGAAAAAGAAGAAGAAGAAGAAGAAGAAGAAGAAGAGGAAGAAGAATCCAATTTTCTTCAACATTATCTTCATTTAGAGTTCTTTAACTATTTTTTAAAAAATAGAACAAGGGATCCATTCCTCATGCTTCTACTGATGGCAGCTCTCCCTAAAGCAGGACATTCCAAAAACAAACAAAAAAGCAACAGCCAAACACATGGAAGTAAGATGGTCTCTCGAAGCTCTGAGAATTGGAAAGGTTTCCTTTCAAGAAACTTGAGTTAGCTTTTGGAAAATGATCTTTTCTATGTTACTAGATATTTCTTTTTTTTCTCTTCCCATTTTACTTAAATAACTTATTCAATTAACATCTATTTGCCAGGCTTCAAAGTCAGATCCTGGAAGAAATACAAAAAAGCAGCAAATAATGAGAAACCATCCCGGCCTATAGGAAACTCACTAACTCGTTAGAAAGGCAGGCTTGTAAATGACACCAATACAGCGTGCTTGGGATTTCATGGGATCACATGTATTTTGGTGTTTGGAAGCACAGAGGAGCAAGTATTAATTTTTTAAACTTAGTATAATGAAAAATTTCAAATACAAACAAAAATAATCGTATAATGAATCCTGTTACCCATCACCCAACTTACAAAATAATTATCCTATTGCCAACTGTTTCATCTCGGCCTTACTACCTTGCAGGTTACTTTCTTTTATTTTTACAGTGTTTTTTAGATATAGTTACATATAGTAAAATTCACCCACTCTCAATGTATAACCAATGCCTTTTAGTAAATTTGTAGAGTCGTGTAACCAACATGATCCAATTTTTAGAACATCTCCACCATCCTAAAAATTTTACTCTCAACTTGTGACAGTTCTCCTCCCTTGCCCCAGCAACCGTTGATCTTTCTGTCTCTATAGATTTGCCTTTTCTGGACATTTCATATTTCTTTTTTTTTTTTTTGAGACGGAGTCTCACTCTGTCGCCCAGGCTGGAGTACAGTGGCACCACGTCGGCTCACTGCAACCTCCCCTTCCTGGGTTCAAGCGATTCTCCTGCTTCAGTCTCCCGAGTAGCTGAGACTACAGGCACCTGCCACCATGCCCGACTAATTTTTGTATTTTTAGTAGAGACGGGGTTTCACCATGTTGTCCAGGCTGGTCTCGAACTCCTGACCTCAGGTGATCCACCCAACTCAGCCTCCCAAAAGTGCTGGGATTACAGGTGTGGGCCACTGTGCCTGGCCTCTTTTTTTCTTTTTCTTTTTTTGAGACAGGGTCTCACTTTGTCACCCAGGCTGGAGTGCAGCATCACAAACATGGCTCGCTGAAGCCTCAACTTCCTGGGCTCAAGTGATCCTCCTACCTCAGACTGCTGAGTAGCTGGGGCTACAGGCACACGATGCCCTGCCTGGCTTATTTTTTAGTTTTTGTAGAGATGGGGTCTCACTGTGTTGCCCAGGCTGGTCTCAAACTTCTGGGCTCAAGGGATCTTCCCATCTCAGCCTCCCAAAGTGCTGGGATTACAGGCATGAGCTACTGTGCCCAGACTCACCTTAATTTTTAAAAATGTTCATGGTGGAGGAAGGGGCAGGAACATCCACCAGCACCAGCCAGGGTTCTCTGAAAAAGGCGCTGAATATTTTGCTCAGCTCTGTGCTTCTGTGCTCGAGCCAACCACACGTATACTTGAACACGAAGGAATGTGCTTGAGCATTAAGGAATGTAAGCCACAGGCTCATGCCTGGCTGCCTTCCAAGGAGTCATAATAGTCACGGATATCTGCTTCCAGAGGCAGATGTGGCTTGAGCCCTCCCCGAGAAGTGGGGTGTGGGAAGAGGACCCTGTTTCTGATGCAAGTTCTGGAACTGAGGTGGATTCTCTATCAAGGCACAGAGAGGAAAGAAACCTTAGTCTAATTCCCAGGTTGGCCGTCACTCCCTCTGTGCCTTACGTGTGCCTGAGCCATTATTTGCCTTCCTGGAAAATGGGATTCCTTGCATTTTACTGAATTTAAAACATTTTATTAGAATTAATATACTGGTTCTGAGGGGTTGTTGGAACCCCAGGAATCCATCATAGTGAGATTTATTCCTTCCGGTTCTAGCACATTTTGATTTAATGAGTATTGCCTGGTGCTTGAGATTAGGTCTGGTGCTGGAGTCGTAGGAGCCACTTGTGTCTCTGGATGGAGGAGGCGCCAGGACCAGGAGCTGCGGTAGGAGGAGCATGGCCCGGGCCCTTGGGGACACCCCTGCAGCAGGAGAGGCAGTGCAGACGCAGGGAGGCCGAGCTGCAGTCTCCGCTCGGGGTGCAGCGCCTACAGGAATCTTTGGAGGCTCAGCACAGGTCGAGGTCACCCCAGCCAGGGTCCCCAAAGCCCTAAGTCCGTGTGAAGAAACCCAGGAGGGCTTCCAAGCCAGCACGGACGGCCGAAGATCCTCCAGGGCTTGCGGCCACTGCGGTTCCATCTGCCTGCGCGGCTCCCACCTCTAACTGTGGCCACCGTCTTCCCAGTGCCCCACAGTTTGCTCATGGGGAGATTCCTGGTGATCATAGGTCCTCTGCAGCTATCTGAAGGGTGAGTTGATGAATGAATAGACAGGTGAATGGAGGATGACCACGACAGTTTCTGGAGGGCCACAGGTTGGGCTGGGCTGGGCGCCTTGAGAACACGTGGGTTCTTGTTTCTCCCGGAGGTCTGGCATTCCCTGGTAGCATCCAGAAGGCCGAATGCACCTGAGTGTGCTCTGCCTTCCCTCTTAGTCTAAGCCTTATTATTTGTTTAATTATTAATTATTATTATTATTTTATATTTTTTAAAGACAGGCTCTCACTCTGTCACCCAGGCTGGAGTGTAGTGGCGCCCTCATGGCTCACTTCAGCCTCGAACTCCCAGGCTCAAGTGATCCTCTCATCTCAGCCTCCTGAGCAGTTGGGACTACAGGTGTGCAACACCATGCCTGGCTAATTTTTTTTTTTTTTTTTTTTAATATACAGATGGAATCTCACTGTTGCTCAAGCTGGTCCTGAACTCCTGGGCTTAAGCGATTCTCCTGCATTAGCTTCCCAAAATGTTGGAATTACATGTGTCAGCCTCCACGCTGGGCCCCATAGCCTAAGTTTTTTTAAATGTAATTTTTTTTGTTGCTGTTTATTGAGACAGTCTCGCTCTGTTGCCCAGGCTGCAGTGCAGTGGTGTGATCTGGGCTCACTGCAACCTCTGGCTCCTCCCAGGCTCAAGCGATTCTCCTGCCTCAGCCTCCTGAGTAGCTGGGATTACAAGCGTGCCTGCCATCACGCCCAGCTAATTTTTGTATTTTTAGTAGAGACGGGGTTTCACCATGTTGGCCAGGCTGGTCTCAAACTCCTAACTTCAAGTGATCCACCTGCCTCAGACTCCCAAAATGCTGGGATTACAGGCGTGAGCCACCTCGCCCATCCTCAATGTATATTTTTCATTGAGATCTAAATCACATACCAGGAATTTTAATGTGTACAGTTCAGTGGTTTTTAGTCTTTTCACAATAAATTGAGTTTTTGAGTAGACAGTGCATTCATATGGCTTAAAATTCAACGATTACCAAGGAATATACACGGAAACATCTTCCTTCCCCGCATCCTGCATACATAGATCATATTATCTATTTCTTGACAATACTCATAGATATTTTATGCAAATACAAGCAAATGTATTCCGTCCCTTTTTAATCTACATGGTGGAGAACTATATGTACTGTTCAGCATCTTGCTTTTTTACTTAACTTGGAGGTCCTGCCGGTACCGAGCTTTCTCGTTCCTTCTGGTGGCTGCCTGGTATTCTAGTCTATGGATGGATAAATATTTATTGATGGATATTTAGGTTGTTGCTACACCTCAGCTTTTGCAAATAAATGCTGCAAAGAAGAACCTGGTGCATGAGACATTTTGCGTGTTCGGACAGATCTGTAGAAGTAATTCCCAGAAGGGCGCATGTTTTTTACATTTTGACAGCTCTTGCTAAATGGCCCTTTATAGAGGTTACACCAGTTTTAATTCCCATCAGAATTTATTTCCAAACCTACCATGAGATACGCCAGCACTGACAAGAATCCTCACTGCGGCATTGTTCATCGCGCCCCAAACTGGAAACAGCTCAAGCGATCCTCAGCGGAACGGAGAAATCATGGCCTCTTCACGCGATGAAATATTATGCTGCAATGAAAAGAAACAAAATTCTGCTGCACACGGCAGGGAGGATTGATGAGTGAAAGAAGCCAGACACAGAACGGCCCTTACTGCATGATTTCTGTGATATGACTCAACCCCGAAGTCAAAAGGAAGACGCAATCTAGGATGACAGTGATGGAAACAGAGGTGACAGAGGTGACCCTTGGGCGGCAGAGGGAGTCTGCTGAGCGTCTAGAAACGTCGTATATCTTGTTCGGAGTGATAGCTGTATGGGTGCATCAATGTGTGAAAACTCACCGAGCTATGTGCACTTTACTGATGGAAGTTGCACCCCGACAAAAACTTAAAGGGTTTAAAAATATTGCCCACACTGACGCGCAAACAACACGACCGCCCCAGCAGGCAGACGACTCCTCTGATGCAGAAGCTTAGGTGACAGGCTGTCTTTCTTTTGTCCAGTCCTGAGCCAGATGTGGGTTCTGGGCCAAGGAGGTGAAGCACGAGGCTCCCTCTGCCGCCTCCAGAGCTGTCCAGGGTTCCCCCCTGCGCCCCCAAAAGCGCAGGGTCACACCTGTCGGGGAGGAAGGACCAGAGCGACTCTGCGCCCTCACCCCACCGCCGCCTTCTCTGTTTGCTCTCTGACCGGTGCTGTTTCATTGTTCCCTTCCTGGACGCCATCCCCTCGTCCAGACAATTCCCTGCACCAGCTGCCAAGCAGCTGCCTGGCTATCTATAGCCTCTGTCATCAGCCCCTTCCTCCCGCCCTTGGCCCTACTCCTGGGACCACTCTCCCTACCCCCACCCACTTTCCAGGGGTCCGGCTGTGTCCAGCCAACCAGGAGAAGAGTGGGGATAGTAGAGGCTGAGTTCGTTGACAAATATCATAGAACACAATTTTTAAAATGTTTCTGGAACATTCCAGGACCTGTTGTTGTGGGGAGGGGCCTGCCCTTGCTGAGCTGATCCCTTGGTCTCCTGAGGTGACCTCAACTGTGTCCATGGCTTTTGGACAAAGTGAGATGAACTTTATTCTTTTTTTTTTTGAGACAGAGTCTCGCTCTGTCGCCCAGGCTGGAGTACAGTGGCGTGATCTCAGCTCACTGCAACCTTTGCCTCCTGGGTTCAAGCGATTCCTGTGCCTCAGCCTCCTGACTAGCTGGGATTACAGGTGTGTGCCACCACACCCTGCCTGTTTTTGTATTTTTCAGTAGAGGCGGGATTTCACCATGTTGGCCAGGCTGGTCTTGAACTCCTGACCTCAAATCCACACCCCTTGGCCTCCCAAAGTGCTGGGATTACAGATGTGTGCCACTGCGCCCGGCCTGTAATCCTACTGGCCGTCAAATCCACTTTAAAAGCAGTAAAGGCATTTGACTCTTTCCTCTTTCTCGTTCTTTCTCACCCCGACTCAGTCCTTCTCCCTTCCCCCCACCCCTTCCTCCCTGCACCTACCTTTCTTCCTTCCTTTCTCGGTGAAGTGAAGGGTCACCTCTCATTGTGGAAGAAGGACTAGTAAAGCCAGCTTTAAATGCACATTACTGGGTTGGCCTATGCCAGGCAGGCGCGAGGTCTCTATTCCCCATGTGACAATCAAGCTGGGTGCGTTCACGCCCAGGATGCTGGGGTTGTCCCACCTCTAGGTTTGGAGTGGGACGACGAGGAGAAGCCATTTGTTCAGGAGCAGAGAAAGTTCACTTGGCTGTGACTCATGGCCTCTCCATTGAGAGTCTTCGGCGGGTCCGTGATCATCAGACACGATCATGATCCGTCCTCAGGCCCTGCCTGTGCAGAGTGTGCGGAGGCCAAGGAGTTACTGGCAGAAAAGCAAGAGCGGAATGAGCTTGCGTACTTGAAGTCTGTGGCCGTCTGCCAACATCTCCTTCAAATATGAACATTCTTATTTTCGCTCTGGAAGTTCTTGTCAGGTTTATTGCAAATGCAAGGGTGGTGAGCAGACAGAAACAAAATGGTATTTACTGAGCTGGAAGGACTGTTTTCTCAACCGTTTCTCAAGAGCACGCAAGTAGACGTGCACTTTCCTGGGTGACATCAGGTTCTCCATGGGGATTTTAATCCAAATCAGATATGGCCTTGTTTTACGACGGATCCTCTTGGGTCTCAGGGTGTGAGTATTCATAATAAGTACACGTCCATCCAGTACATGGCGAAGACCATCGTAAGCCACCCCTGGAAACACATACAAGACAGATGGGCATGCAGTTCACAGGATAGCGCAGAATTCTAATGAATTTCATTGGCATCAAATGTTATGTTCCTGTAAACTGAGAGCCATGAAATTAGAATGAGTGCCTCACAATAGTTCAAAAGTGACTCATTTAATTGAAAAAACGTCTCGGAAACATAAATTGGTAAATCAAAACTAAAACTAGTACCCTTTAAAAAAATTGAGAATGATGTCCCTAAGTTTTTTTTTTTTTTTTTTTTTTTTTGAGATAGAGTTTCACTCTTGTTGCCCAGGCTGGAGTGCAATGGCGTGATCTTGGCTCACTGCAACCTCCGCCTCTTGCGTTCAAGTGATTGTCCTGCCTCAGCCTCCCGAGTCGCTGGGATTACAGGCACCCACCACCACTCCCAGCTAATTTTTGTTATTTTTAGTAAAGAGGGGGTTTCACCATGTTGGCCAGGCTGGTCTCAAACTCCCGGCCTCAAGCAGTCCTCCTGTCTTGGCTTCCCAAAGTGCTGGGATTACAGGCATGAGCCACCGTGCCCGGCTGGGATGACTATTTTAATCTCAAGAGAGCCATCTGGGTTCCTTCCAGGGCACAATTCTATTTAAGGGTATACTTTCTTATTTTTACACAAGTTTGATAACTGGATAAAAAAAAAGACGAACTTTTTTTTTTTTTTTTTTGCATGGACCAAAAAATGTAGCCATAAGAGCATTTGTTAATACGCACGTCTAACATCCTTCTTCCCACCTCCCTGTGCAGCACAAAGTGGTAAAGACAGCAAGAATTTTCTTTCTAAACAGCTGGGCTGAAATTAAACAACAACAACAACAAAAACTCAAATGCCCATTCTCCTCCCAGTGGAAGTACAACCTCTCTTTGTATCATGTTACTAATCCTCTGCACACACCTGTTCATCCAACAACAGCTAACAAAAGTCAAACTCCGAGTTAAGAGATGTACACATCACAGTTTGTGCTGGAAATCTGATCCAAGCACATGGACAGAACTTTCTATGATTCTCGGCTCCTAAGCTTGGCGGCTTGTTTTCAATGTATTCTTGAAAACCTAGGAAACTGGCAATCATACTTCTAAGTTAAAAGATTGGGAAATCAGGCCAGTGAATAAATACTTACTTTGGATCTGCACTATTGATGAAAAATAAAAAATCACTGGAAAAAAATGAGCCCCTTTCTTCTATTTTTGCTCAAAGCAGTCCAAAGAAAACAAGTTTTGGTTCACTGCTATCTGTGAGCTCAGTGTTGAACAAATTCCAGCAAAATCACAGAGAAAGTTGGAACCAGATTTGCAGTGCTGTATCTCATACATGTTTCTTCTTCTTCTTTTTTTTTAAGAGACAGGGTCTTGCTCTGTTGCCCAAGCTGGAGTGCAATGGCACAATCACAGTTCACTGCAGCCTTGAACTCCTGGACTCAAGCGATCCTCCTGCCTCAGGCTTCTGAATAGCTGGGACCACAGGCATGCACCACCACCCCCAGGTGCCTTTTATATCATTTGTAGAGATGGGGTCTCACTATGTTACCCAGGGTGGAGTGCAGTGGCATGATCATAGCTCACTGCAGCCTCCAACCCCTGTTGCCAAGGCTGGTTCCAAACTCCTGGGCTCAAGTGATCCTCCCACTGTGGTCTCCTAAAGCACTGGGATTACAGACGTGAACCACCGCAGCTACCCCGTGGTTCTTAAAAAGGGGTCTCCTTAAAAAGGAAGCTTCACCTTCCTTTTTGGTGTGAGGGAGACAGACCGTCAGGGAGAGGGCACTTTGTTCTTCTAATTGCCTTTCTGCAGAGGTTCCTGCTCAAGGAACGGGACGCCTAAACCTCAAATCCCCAGTGGCATTCAAGGCTGCTCGCAGGCACAGGGCGTGTTCTGGCCAATCCTGTTCGAGCAAGTGGAGCTGACATTGGCCCAGCACAGGCAGGCTGCACAGAGCTGCAGCCCATTCTTCCTGGAAGCGCCTGCATCAGAGCCAAGGACAGGCCACCTAGTAGCAGTGTCCCTGGAGCCTGGTGCTTGGCTCAGTAGATTAAAATGCAACAACCAGGCCGGGTACAGCAGCTCATGCCTGTAATCCCAGCATTTTGGGAGGCTGAGGTGGGCGGATCACTTGAGGTCACGAGTTTGAGACCAGCCTGGCCAACATGGTGAAATCCCATCTCTACTAAAAATACAAAAATTAGCTGGGCATGGTGCCATGTGCCTATAGTCCCAGCTACTTGGGAGGCTGAGGCAGGAGAATCACTTGAGCCTGGGAGGCAGAGGTTGCGGTGAGCCGAGATCGCGCCACTACACTCCAGCCTGGGCGACAGAGCGAGGCTCCATCTCAAAAAATATATACGTATTTCACAGATACAGTCCTTCCTGGTTTTGGTAACTGACAGAGCATAAGCAGTTTTTAATTTTTTCAAATTTACAATTAGGCTCCTGCACGGCAACTCTCTTCCTGTGAACTGAAGGGAAACTTGGAGTCTCCCTCTCCACAGGGTTCTCGTCTTCTGGAAAAGAGAAGATGGGAAAATGTGGATAAGAAGAGGGTTGGAGGGCAGGAAAGAAATAAAAACCAAGCAATTTCTAGAAAACATGATGATTAAAAATAAACCGTCCACGCTTTTGGAATGGACGGATTCTTTAACACCTGTGGATTTCCTTATTCTGTGACTAGCAAGCTCCCAAGCCCACAGGTAGGAAGCTTCAGCCAGTGTGTGTGGAAAAAACGCCAGTTTTGGGATATGACGGACAAGTCAGAAGCCTGCTTGAACCGCCGTCACCCCTTTGCAGCCATCCAACACCACGAACAGCAAAAACATCAGGTTCTGGCAACCCGTCGGGACAAAGTGACCATCAGCACGGGGAGGTCGCTGTCAGAGCCGCGTCACAGCTCTTACGCCTCCCAGAATGGCTTTTGGTGTGAGGATTGCTGCATGGATTGAGAAGGTGGAATTTGATTGGAATAACTGGATCATGTCAGGGATGGCTAAATCCTAAAATGCCTACAAAGCGTGAAACTGACTCAGGATTTCACAGAGGATGGTAAGGCTCTGATTTTTCCACTTGGCACTCATCTGGGTGTTATTATTAGCACTTTGGTTTAATGCTGCAGGGTGAGGAGGATGTACCCAGAGGCCCCACTGACGCACCCCATCCAGTGGCTTCTGACACGCAGAGCTGCAGGACGGGCGTCGCTGAGCTGGCCGGGGCAGGCTGGGAGCTGAGCTTTGCAGACACTGGGTGCTGGTGAACGACGATGCTTCGACATCCACTCTTCTGGGCATTCCCAGCCTGTCCTCTGCTCTGTCCCTGCCCTCCCCTAATTCCAATTGGTGGGATTGGGTGGGGCTCTCTGGGCCAGGCAGAGCCTGGCGTGCTGCTGCTGGGCCAGCCTAGGAGCAAATGGATGAAGTTCCTCTTTCTGAGCCGGGATCAGGCCCAGAACTCCCAGCTCGCAGCTCGGGCAGCTGCCTGGTGCTGAAACCAGAAGGGACCTCCGGGACTTAGTGGTAGCTTACAGGGAATGGCTAGGAGTGTCTCCCTCTGGGCCAGTGCGTAGGGTCCAGACCAGGAAAAGCGTCAGAAACGGAACACGAGGTTCACCAAGAAGCCAAGGGGGCCGGCTGAGGGCCAGCATCGCATGTTGATGCTGGGAGGTTGCTGCTTTGCAGGAGTAAGGGAAGGAAGAGGCCATCTCAGAGCACCCGCAACACTGGCGTCCACACAGGGGAGCTCTTGGCAGAGCCGTCCACAGCGATGATTACTGTGGACACGGATGGGGAGGCCCTGTGTGTGAGGCAGTGACAGAGCCATTGGTTGGGAACACAGCCAACTCTTTTGGAGTTTTGTTAACTATCCCGAGGTAGAGGCTGAGAGGGACACGCATACATGTCATGCCACAAAGTTAGCGTACTAGAACATGCTAGATTTTCTCTCAAAGCACGCAGGTCTGAGCCTGTCATCATTCTGCCACCGTGACAGGTGAATGAAGAGATGGGGGAACTTGGAAATGAGGGGCTGAAAAGGAGAGAAAGTGGACCCTGGTACTGGCTGTGTAAGAAAAGTAAATAGTGACCCAGAAGAATATGGGTCACGATCTGATTCGTACAATAAATTCATTTTGTCTCATTTGAAATATTTTAGGAAAAAGGCATGCTTTTATCCAAAATTACGTCAAAAATTGCCTCAAATGTCTCTCATTAAAAAAAAAAAAAGTAGTTGGACCAGGCGAGGTGGCTCACGCCTGTAATCCCAGCACTTTGGGAGGTGGAGGAGAGAGGATCACCCGAGGCCAGGAGTTTGGGACTAGCCTGAGCAACATAGTGAGACCTCATCTCTATAAAATAAATACATAAAACAGTTGCACCTTATCTTCTTAGCTCTTAATTGAATTAATGTCCTGAAAGTTCACATAAATGACATTCTTCAATATTCAAAAAGAAGCCAAAACAAAACCCAGTCTCCAGGCATCAGGTTGGATGAGGACTTTAGAAGTCTATGGATGTCCTTCATTTAGGTTTGTTTGTTTGTTTTAGACGGAGTCTTGCTCTGTTGCCCAGGCTGGAGTGCAGTGGCGCGATGTCAGGGCTCACTGCAACCTCTGCCTCCCAGAGGTTCCAAGCACTTTTCCTGTCTCAGCCTCCAGAGTAACTGGGATTATAGGTGCATGCCACCACGCCCAGCTAATTTTTTTGTATTTTTAGTAGAGATGGGGTTTCACCATATTGGCCAGGCTGGTCTCAAACTCCTGACCTTGTGATCCACCTGCCTCAACCTCCCAAAGTGCTGGGATTACAGGGGTGAGCCACCACACCTGGCCAAAATTTAGTTTTTTTTAAAGCTTAAAAAAAATGTTTTGGGGTCTTGCTCTGTTGCCTAGGCTGGAGTGCAGTAGTGAGATCATAGCTCACTGCAGCTTCACCTCCTGCACTCAAGCGATCCTCCCAACTCAGCCTCCCAAGTAGCTGGGATCATATGTGTACACCACCATGCCTGGCTAATTTTGAAAAATTTTTCATAGAAAAAATTTCTACAAAATTTTTCGTAGAAAAATTTGTAGAAACGAGGTCTCACTATGTTGCCCAGGTCTCAAACTTCTGGGCTCAAGTGATCTTCCCATCTCAACCCCACAAAGTGCTGGGATTACAGGAATGAGCAACTGCACCCAGGCAAAGTCATATTTTTTTTCACCTGAGAGCTCCAATTGCCACGAAAATCTCAAATTATATTCTATGATAATTCAAGTTAAATGGGCAAGTAATATTTCTCTTCTTTCCTTCTAAGTGCCTGAAATACTAGAAATACACAATAAGGGCTTTTAAAAAACTACCTAACACAATAAAGAATTGTGATAGAATTTATTGTGTAATCAACAAGTTAGGGAAAACTGATTTTGCATTAAAGGGACATCTTGTGTTTCTGTTAAACAGCAGGAAGGACAAGACACCAGCGCAATGAGCTTTTTATTTTTTTATTTTTTTTGGGGATGGAGTCTCCCTCTGTCTCCCAGGCTGGAGTGCAGTGGCATGATCTTGGCTCACTGAAACCTCTGTCTCCCAGGTTCAAGCGATTCTCCTGCCTCAGCCTCCCAAGTAGCTGGTATTACAGGTGCATGCCACCACACCTGGCTAATTTTTTTTTTTTTTTCTAGTAGAAGCTGGATTTCACCATGTTGGCCAGGCTGGACTCGAACTGCTGACCTCAAGTGATCCGCCTGCCTTGGCCTCCCAAAGTGCTGAGACTACAGGCGTGAGCCACCATGCCCGGCCAGCAATCTGTTTTTTCTATGGAGGCACAAATGTGCAGCAAACCTTGCCTCTCTCCTGTGACCATTTGGATAATTTGGTTACTCTGTGGACACCAAGTTGAGGATTTTCAGAGATCAGGCTTATTTGGGCAATTAAACATTTCTCCATTCTAAGCATACACTAGATAATAAATATTCCACACATAATTTAAGCAATGAATCTTATGAAAAGAGTGATGGAGGGAGAAGGGGGAAAATACATTCTTCCTCGTGGTCACTTGCTGAACGACTGTCTAAGCCTGACATTAAACTCACACCCTCCCCCTCCATCTGGGTTCTTCTTTCTTTCCTTGAAAAGGAGGAGGAAGGAAAAGAAACCGTTTGGATGTAATAGCGTGCTCTGTTTCTGGCTGTTACCAGCAAAAACACTGTGGCCAATGATGCCCAGGTTAGAACCTGGGCTTTCTAACCTGATAAACAGAAAAGGCTTCTGCCAACACTTCAATGGGGCAACCTGAGGCCAGAGGAGGCTCCAGGGGTTTTGAGCTCGTTGGCGGAAAAGCATAGTATAACAGCAGACTATCTTCCAGGTAGAGGCATATTTGCGTATGTGAAAACGGAATTTACCGGCGGAAAAGTCATTCTCTTGAAGTCAAAGCAGTGCCTGATGATCTTGTTGCTGAAGGTTTATCTACAGTCCTAGAGTCAGGGAGGGGGAGGGTGATGGCGGAATGGGGGTGGAGGCCACAGGCGGAGTGCAAAATCGTGGCATCCTGGGGCTTGAGGAAGGCAGGTGTGTCCTTGGAGAAGAATAAATGTCCTAGAGACGCAGAACCAAAGCTGGAGCTGGGCTGAGCTGAGACCCGAGGGTTCCCACAGGCCAGTTCTGGAGGAGATAGAGAAGGCTAGAAAGCCGTGGAGAATTCGGGATGGGGGTCCTGGGAGGGCAGGGCTAGGGGGCGGTTCAGGTGCGTCTAGGCACAAGCATGTCTGTGCCCCCGGGCGTCCTGAGCAGAGCGGGGTGTCAGGGCGGGGCGCGGGCATTTCGCTCCTCTCTCCCTGAACCCTTTCACATCCTTCCCGATCCTGTTTTGCGTTATCCCAGGATCACACGCACAAATCCAAACAAACTCTTCTGGTCCCGTTCATCTCCCTCTCATCCTAGAGGGCACGGATTTTGTTTGATGAGAAAATAAAGAAGGTCAGAGGGAGACAGGACACAGAAACAGCAGCTCTCGGGAGGGCAGATGGAGGCCGGGCTAGGGCTGCCTCCACTGTGCACGGGCTGGGGGGGATTAGCACAGACGTCTGGGTCCCCAACCGTCGGCTCTTCCCTCAAAGAGCAGCGGGGGCCCTGCGGGAGGATACACTACCCTGAAAGACTCTCACCAGCTAACCCAAGCCAGTGTTTGTTCTGCCTGGCTCTGGGACCCTCCTGCCAGGACCCCAAGCACTGCCGAGGGAAGAATTTTAAAAATAAAATGGATGGGCCGGGCACGGTAGCTCACGCCTGTAATCCCAGCACTCTGGTAGGCTGAGGCGGGCAGATCACCTGAGGTCAGGAGTTCAAGACCAGCCCAGCCATGGTGAAACCCCATCTCTACTAAAAATACAAAAAATTAGCCGGGTGTGGTGGTGTGCACCTGTAATCCCAACTACTGGGGAGGCTGAGGCAGAAGAATCGCTTGAACCTGGGAGGCGGAGGTTGCAGTGAGCCGAGATCGCGCCATTGCACTTCCAGCCTGGGCAACAAGAGTGAAACTCCGTCTCAAAAAAAAAAAAAAAAAAGAAAAAAGAAAAAGAAAAACAAAAAAAGATGATCTTATGGGCAGCAGCTGCCATGAGCTCCTTCATCAAGGAACCAACACAGAAGTGGTGCAGTTGTTTTCTCTGAATCTTTCTCGTCTGTTACTTTTTTTTTTTTTTTTTTTTTTGAGAGAATCTTGCTCTGTCGCCCAGGCTGGAGTGCAGTGGTGCAATCCTGGCTCACTGCAACCTCTGCCTCCTGGGTTCAAGCGATTCTCGTGCCTTAGCCTCCAAGTAGCTGGGACCACAGGCGCCCACCACTACGCCTGGCTGATTTGATTTTTGTATTTTTAGTAGAGACAGGGTTTCACCATGTTGGCCAGGCTAGTCTTGAGCTCCTGACCTCAGGTGATCCTCCCGCCTCGGCCTCCCAAAGTGCTGGAACTACAGGCGGGAGCCACCATGCCCGGCCTCGGTTGCTTTTTATTCAAGAGGTTGAATTCTCCATAAAGCCATGGACAAAAAAATCATCTCGCATGCGTTAGGGTTGACGTTGACAGCCCTATTTAAAAATGTCGGCCAGGCACGGTGGCTCACATCTGTAATCCCAGCACTTTGGGAGGCTGAGGTGGGTGGATCACTTGAGCCCAGGAATTTGAGACCAGCCTGAGCAACATGGTGAAACCTCATCTCCACAAAAAATACAAAAACCAGCAGGGCGTAGTGGTGCGCACTTGTAGTCCTTGCTACTTAGGAGGCAGAGACAGGAGGATGGCTTGAGGCCAGGGAGGTTGAGGTTGCAGTGAGCTGTGATTGAGCCACTGCATTCCAGCTTGGATGACAGAGTGAGACTCTTATCTCAAAAAAAAAAAAAAAAAATGTCCGTACTTGATTCCTCGTATCTGGAAATTCCCTTCAGTTTATAAGTGGAATTCATAGCGGTAAAGCCACTGGGACAAGCACAGCTTCTAATCACAGCTGTTTCTCAAATGCTCTCATGTATTGCAGAAAATTTAACAACCTAGGTAAATTAAAAAACCTAAGTAAAGGGAGTTTAGGGCGTTATTTGGCACACAGTAGACGCTTGACAAATACTGGCTGGATGTTACTTATCTGTTGGAAATAATTCAACTAACATATTTGTGTACTGAAACGTTTTTTAAGCAGCTCTTCAAATATATTTAGATAACTCACACATTAAATTCTAAAATATAATTTTGATTAAAAATGCATGTATCAAGGCTGGGCACGGTGGCTTATGGCTGTAATCCTAGCACTCTGTGAGGCCAAGGCAGGTGGATCACCTGAAGTCAGGAGTTTGACATCAGCCTGGCCAACGTGGTGAAACTCTGTCTCTACTAAAAATACAAAAGTTAGCCAGGCATGGTGGCACGAGCACCTGTAATCCCAGCTACTCAGGTAACTGAGGCAGAAGAATCACTTGAACCTGGGAGGCGGAGGTTGCAGTGAGCTGAGATCGCACCACTGCACTCCAGCCTGGGCGAGAGAGCCAGACTCTGTCTCAAAAAAACCAAGCAACGGAACAACAACAACAACAAAAAAAATCAAAAGTTGTTTTTATGTGCATTTTTTCTGGACAAAGGAACCATAACCTTCATCAGATTATCAAAGCCTTTGCGAGCCAAACCCCTCCCCACCCCGAAAAAAAAACAATGAAGAATCCCTGCTGTTGAATGAGACTCTAACAGGCGCGCGGATTACTTAACTCACATCTCCTTCAGACTTTCAGGGCCAGCAGGGATACGAGAATTCCCTAAGCTTAAATTACTCTAATATTCAGTAACAACTCTTTAGAGTCATGTTATTTAAAAAAACAATTTTTAAAAAGGAACTGTATAAAAGTAGACACTTGGGAAGATTTTAAATGTACATGTCCATTGCGTGCAAGTGTGTACTTTTTCTTAATCGCTTCCTCTTGGCTTTCTCCAGTTAGTTTCACTTTCCCAGTACGCGGGATCTATTCCAGGTGGCCACAGCGATAGATTCCCATAGTGGGGAAAAGCAACCACGTGAACAAGATTTCAGATGAAAGAGAAACCGCAAATGATCAGTTCTGGGGTTGACTGCAAAAATTAGAGGCTGCCTTTCTTGGCTGTTTGAGAAATCCTCTAAGTCCCTGGGTGCCCTTTCTAGTAGAAAGACCCACGTTCTGGCTGGGCGTGGTGGCTCATGCCTGTAATCCCAGCACTTTGGGAGGCTGAGGAGGACGGATCACTTGAACCCAGGAGTTCGAGAACAGCCTGGCCAACATGGCAAGACCCCGTCTCTGCAAAAAAATACAAAAATTAGCTGGGCATGGTGTTGCGCACCTGGAGTCCCAGCTACTCAGGAGGCTGAGGTGGGAGGATCACCTGAGTCAGGGCAGGTCAAGGCTGCAGTGAGCCCTGATGGTCACTGCACTCCAGCCTGGGTGACAAAATGAGACCCTGTCTCCAAAAAAAAAAAAAACAAACAAACAAAACCTCCATTCTTACAAGACCCTCAAGGCAGCAAGGACGGTTATTCCCTAAGCTGGAAAGGTGGCCAGGGAGGCCTGCAGTGACGACTCGGGAGGAGAGTGACCTCATCAAATAGCATCCTCATTGGCCCCGGGCTCCAGCAGAGAATCAACTGGAGGCTGCACCCCCTGCAAGTCCATGAGCAACCACCAGAAGCCATGAATTCAGCTCCCTTTGTGGAGTCTACAAAAGAATCTTTGTGCCCTGAAGTTGGTCATAAATACTTAACTCACCAGTCTGGGCACAATGGCTCATGCCTGTAATCCCAGCACTTCGGGAGGCTGAGCCGCACGGATCACTTGAGGCCAGGAGTTCGAGACCAGTCTGGCCAACATGGTGAAACCCTGTCTCTACTTAAACTATGAAAATTACCCAGGTGTGGTGGTGTATGCCTGTAATCCCAGCTGCTAGGGAGGCTGAGGCACGAGAATTGATTGAACCCAGGAGGCAGAGGTTGCAGTGAGCTGAGATCGCACCACGGCACTCCAGCCTGGGTGACAGAGTGAGACTCTGTCTAAATAAATAAAAATTAAAAAAAAAAATAACTCATCAGGAAAACCCCTACAGGGGAAGAGGCTCTAACCCCTGGAAGATCCATAGTTTGGCCTCAGATTCGGGAGTGTGGTGAACTCCCAAGAAGTGTAGAAAATGGCATGTGTGTTTTTCTGGGAAGAGGCTCTATGACTTTAAACAGATTCTGAAGTGGCTTTGTGACTTCCTCAAAACACCTGGGACCCCAGTGATCTGTGTACCTGCAATCACTCTTTCCTTTTCAGAAAACCTACTTTTTTCCCCTCGATTCCTTCTCTAAAGATGTTGCAGAAAACTATTCAGAAGGCCTGACAGGGAAAATCTCACAAGCAAAACTTGTCCTGCAACCTTACTTTTATTGTTTAAAAAATTCTGTGTAAAAATAAATACTTTTCAACTCAAGTTAACTGGAGCAAATAGATCCAATTAAAAAAATAACATAAACACAAACAGGGTTTTCTACTTGCCCTGTTTCTGAAGTCATGACGTGAAAGAAAGGCAAACCCACCCAGGTGAGCCACAGATCGCAGAAAACACGAGATGTCCAAGGAAGACTGCCCTCCTCTCTGAAGCAGTGCTCATCTTTTCAATAAGAAAATACCAGGCATCATATATTTAAATTTTAGAATATTTTAATGTCCATTTCTTCAGTGAATGCATTTTGAAATTATTAGAATTAACAATTTAAAAAGAGCAGATAAAAGGAAATATGGAAAATGCAAACAGTCGGTTCTTGCTAATTCAATTTCAGATTCTAGGCATGATGTGATTTTCCAAACAACCAATTAAAAAAAACTCCTTACCTCGAAAATCTAGAAATTCAAATGCAGACGTGTCTTTGGAAACTACAAATGATTACAGCCCATGTGACAGGAAGCACGCGGCCTTCGGCTCTCCGGATCGTGTGCAAATGTGCAGGGGGAGCCCCTGCGGGTGACGTCAGTGTGGATGAAGTCACGGGTGTGGCAGAGCCTGTGGGGCTCTCAAGCTATTCGAGGATTTTGTAACTGATGCTCTACATTTGTTTGCATTGGATAAAATTGTGTGTGCTTGTTTACCATATATATATGGTATATATATATATATATATATATATATATATATATATGGATATATAATTCGATCTGAGCTGGGACTGAGAAGAAAATAGCAATTGCAACTCAAAGCAACTATTTACACACATTCAATGCTGAAGTATTGCTTCCTGCCCTAAGTTCCTAAGAGGTATTGCCACCCTGAAGCACGACCCATGCCGTCAGCAGCCCTCGTGCCAGCTGCTTAGAAACTCGTGTCTCCAGCACGATGTGCTCGCTGCCAACAGACAAGAGATGCACGGCGTTTCTGCTGCAGAGATTCTGTGGTTCTGCACTGAGGTATGCGTCGGAGCAGGGGATGGGGAGGACCCGAGGGGCTTCGTGGCCCAGAGAGAATGTCTGCACTGGCTGTTTAGGAAGGCTCAGGGTGTTTGAAAGACAACGTTAAGCTCTGGGTGAGTCTTCACGGGAATGAACCAGACTCCACTTTGCAGCTCCTTGGTTTCCCGGGGTGAGGAATCACAAACACCTTTGTGGTTGGGGAAGGAAACGGGCTTGATGGGGAAGAAGTGTGTGCGGAGAACTTTGCGGAGCATGTTCTGAGCGAGACAGCAAGGACGTGAGCAAACGCCCAGCCCCTCAAAGCTACACAGCCTGGAGGGGAAAGGGGAGGGGAGGACATTCAAATATACACCTTAATACTGATGCAGAAAGAGCTTCATGTGACCACAATCCCCACGAACAAGGAAAGCATCAGGTAGTGTTTTTTAAGGAAAAAAAAATCTGCGGTGTTTTATAATACATTCTTTAGAAGCAAGAGGTATTGTCACAACCACCCTTTCTTCGGTATTGGAAGACCAGCAAACTGACAGTCACACCTGACGGGAAACCTTACAGCTAATGGGGGGAGGTGCCCTGGACCCTCAGGACGCCGGGACCCCGGCCCTGGCTGTCCTGATGGGTGGCCATCCCAGGCACCGCCCCCGGAGAGGTGGCGGGTCAGAATTGTGACTTCTTCATGCTGGGGAGGGCAATCTGTATGTCTTTGGGGAGGAGGAGTGATGATGGGGACTTGATGCGGTGTGAGAACGAGACAGTGAGATTTGACAGCGGAAAGCAAAACGCACAGGGACATCGGGCAAGACTGACAAGGAGTGCACCCTGGGCCTCATCGGCGTCCCGGGGTCCCCTGAAAGAGTGGCTACAACTCCGACCGGACAACTCGGGCGAGTTCACTTCCACACAATCTTCAGACTCAATATGGCAAAACATAATCAGACAGGACCAGCAGCCAACTGCCCGGAGGGAGCTCCCCTGGGTCTCCCATACCACCCTCGGGATTCTGCCCCTGACAAATCCCGCGTTTGCATCCAGATGCCTCTGTCCCTAGATACGGTGTGAGAACTCCATCTCAGAGCTGGAATTTGCTCCCCAGATTAAATCCTGCCACAGATAGGCCCTGTGCCATCTGAGAGCGGGAGGCAGCCAAGAAACTTCTCGAATTTGTGGAAGCCAAGATGGCACCGGTGCTGCCGGCCCAGACCCCCGTGGTTCTGAGCTGGACCCCGGCAGGGAGGAGCCCCCGTGGGTGGCAGGGGCAGCTGGTGGGCTTCTTCTATTCCCCTAGCCTCAGAATTGCACTGGCCATGCTTTGAGGTCCCACTCAGACCCCTCTTGGGGTGGGGAGGTTGGGGGCGGCCCCAGGTGGCCAAAACACAAAAGAGACATCTGGTTACCTTCCTGGGAACTGCCCTCCCCTGTGGCTATGTCCCCCCACCCTGAGGACCCAGCACCCCTCCCGGGAGCGCACATGCTTCCGGGTAAATAAATAAATAAATAAACGCAACCTCGGATGTTTATTTGGTGTTTCCCTCTCCGATGAGTCAGCTTCCAGGACCAACGCCTCCACTCCCGACGGGAAGACCCCTGGGTGGAGGGTCGGGGGTGAGAGGCGGCTCTGAGACCCCCGAGGCCTGGGCACACGGGCGTCGTGCCCGGCTGGCATTTGCTGTCTTGGCCTGCATGCATGTGGGGGAGCCCCTAAACCCGCTCAGTGCAGGGAGCGCGGCTCACCCACAGACCACGGGGCGTGGTGCTCGGGAAAGTGCGGGTGGGCAATGGGGGGTGGCGGAGCTGTTGTGACATGCCCCCTTCGCACCCCCTCTTGGTGGATTACTGGCACTTTATATCAGATTCATGAATGCAAGTGTGTGTGCGCATGTGTGCTTACATAGAGAGGTCGGGTCGCAGGGGAACATTGTGACATAGACAGAAACAAAATAAGCTCAAAAACAGGGTATTAGCCAGAAAACCGAAAATAGTGTCTCGTGGGACGTGGGAAAAAGCAATAAAAATGAGATCTTAACCACAGCTTTTGTTCTAAAAGTCAAATAATACCCAAAGCCATGATCTCCACTGGCGGCCTCTGTCCCGAGACTCGAGGCCGAGGCCAGCCCTGAAGGCACTTGTTCTCCACCACGTGCTGAACGGATGACCCAGAGGCAGCGGGGTTTCCAGGGAAGGGAGCGAAAGGGAAGAATGGATGAAAACGAACCCTGAATAACTGTGATCCACACAGAAGTTAGGGCTGAAATGACCACATAACACCACGTCCAGGGAGGGCAACTGTGGCACTTGGAAAGCACAACAGCCAAATACAAATATTATTGTGTTTCGACAAACAGAGCACCTCGGGCAGCGGGTGGGCGCCGCCTCACACACTCTTTGAAACGTTGAGCTTGGTGAGTTCGTTGGCTTCTTCTATTCCTGTTTCATCACAGTCGTATTTCTCTATGGCTTTGCCAAATTGACCCCTTTCTTCGGCTTTGACGGGCTCCTTCCACGGTCTCTTGGGGGACAGGTGGGCATCCTTGGCCTGCGTGCTGCTGTCAGAACCCAGAGATGTCTTGTCCACATACTGGACAGAAGGCACCAGGTTGGCAATCTCGTCTGTGGGAGACCGTCCGATGCTGCCATCCACCTGGACGCGGATGTCTGGGGAGATGGACAGCTGGTGCTGTGGGATGACCCCGTGATCCGTGCACTTTGGGTACAGGTAGGTCTTCATCTGGCCTTTCCCCTTGACATTCACGGTCCCTCTGTAGTCGAAGTCATAGCCCATCTTGCTCAAGACGCGGTAGCTCTCTTCGCTCACCTGGATGCGGCACTCCACGCCAGTGGTGTCCATCCTGCTGGCGATGTTGACGGTGTCTCCCCAGATGTCATACAGCAGCTTGGTGGTGCCGATGACCCCGGCCGTGAGGGGCCCATGGTTGAAGCCGACGCGGAGCTTGAAGTTGAACCACAGCATGTTGTTGTTGAAGTCGTCCACCACGCGCATCATCTCCTTGGCAAACTCGAACAGGATCTGCAGGTGCTCCTGCGGGTGGCTGCCGTCCTGGGCCTGCGCGGTGTTCAGCCCTGACGCCGCCATGTACGTGGCTCCGATGGTCTTGATCTTCTCGATGCTGCTGTAGTCCGGCTTGCTTAGGAGCTCGTCAAAGTCCCCGATGAGCTCGTTGAGGACCCGGTAGCACTCCTTGCCGCCCTCGTAGTTCTCCTCGTAGAACTCGCTGAAGTTGACGATGCTGGCGAAGATCACCCCTCCGCTGTCGTGGTTCTTGGAGTAGGTCTGGGACACCTTCAGCTGCTCAGCCACGTGGTAGGGGATGATGTTCCTCAGCAGCCAGTCTGCCTGGTCCCGCATGCTCTGGATCTTGGTGCGGTGAAGATCCGCTTCCACGTCTCCGTGGTAGTGGAGGCGGTAGCTGACTTCAAATTCGCGATTCAGGAACCAGACCAACAAGAGCAGGAGAAAGAAGACGAGAACCACCTCCTGGCCGATGAGGCTGGCCGGCCGCCGGAGGTCACGCGGCACCGAGCTATTGCACGGGTTCCTCTCGGAACTGGAGAGCAAAGACACGGGAAAGGGAGAGGTTACTGCTGGGCGCTTCCAAGCTCAGAACAGCCCCGCTAGCTACGCAAAGCTTTGTTGAGTCCAGGCCTTCAACAACCTGAAGCTGTCAAGCTGCCCATTCCTGGTATGGGCTGGCTGAAGGTATGGACGGATAAAGACTAACTTTTGAAACTGATTTATTTCATTAAATAGAGGTGGGGTCTCACTGTGTTGCCCAGGCTGGTCTTGCACTCCTGGGCTCAAGCAATTTTCCTGCCTTGGCCTCCCAAAGTGCTGGAATTACAGGTGTGAGCTGCTGTGCCCAGCCCTGTAACTAACATCTTTAGTAAGTGCTTGGTAATCGTTTTTCTTTTCTTTTTCTTTTTTTTTTTTAGAAGTCTTTAGCTTCTTTTAAAAATCTTTTCTTTTCTTTTCTCTCTCGCCTTTGTTTTTTTAGAGACATGGTCTCTGTTGTCCAGGCTGGAGTGCAATGGCACAATCATGGCTCACTGCAGCCTTAAACTCCTGGGCTCAAACGATCCTCCTGCCCAGCCTCCTAAGTAGCTGGGATTACAGGCATGTACCACCACACCTGGCTAATTAAAAAAATTTTTTTTGAAGAGACAGGGTCTTGCTTGTTGCCAAGGCTGGTCTTAAACTCATAACTTCAAGCCATCCTCCCACCTTGGCCTTCCAAAGTGCTGGGATTACAGGCTTGAACTGTACCTGGCCTAACATCTTTTTTTTTTTTTTTAAGATTGAGTCTTGCTCTGTTGCCCAGGCTAGAGTGCAGTGGTGCGATCTTGGCTCACTGCAACCTCTGCTTCCTGAGTTCAAGTGATCCTCCTGCCTCAGCCTCCTGAATAGCTGGGACTATAGGTGTGTGCCACCATGCCTGGCTAATTTTTGTATTTTTAGTAGAGACAGGGTTTCAACATGTTGGCCAGGCCGGTCTCAAACTCCTGACCTCAAAGTGATCTGCCTGCCTTAAAGTGCTGGGATTACAGGTGTGAGCCACTGCACCCAGCTTTTTGCTGAATGAACTTTTTGAAAGTAAGTTGCTGACATGGTACTTCAGCTCTAAATATTTCAGTATGTATCTCCTAAGAATAAGGATATTTCCCTATGTAACTACAATATCATCATCATACCCAAAAAATTTAACATTCTCTGATATATTTGGTTCTTAGATTTTTTTTTTGAGACGGAGTTTTGCTCTTGTTGCCGGTGAGATCTTGGCTCACTACAACCTCCGCCTCCCGGGTTCAAGTGATTCTCCTGCCTCAGCCTCCCCAGTAGCTGGGATCACAGACATGTGCCACCACGCCCAGCTAATTTTGTATTTTTAGTAAAGACGGGGTTTCTCCATGTTGGTCAGGCTTGTCTCAAACTCCCGACCTCAGGTGATCCGCCCACCTCAGCCTCCCAAAGTGCTGGGATTACAGGTGTCAGCCACCGCGCCCGGCCTTGGTTCTTAGATTTCTAATCCAATAAACTTGTCATTTTACCAATAGCTTTCATGAGTTCTATACTCTCTACCTGTATAAAAAAGTTTGACAAGATGCCATCTCCCCTGATTCTGGGTTAGTTCTTTTTGCTGAAATCACTCAGGACAATGCTAACATCTGAACCAGTGCCATTATTTTCTCATGGCTGTGCAGTGTTCCAGCACTTGGAAACTCTGTAATTTAACCAGATTCCTCCTGATGGAACTGGGCCCGAGTCTGTCTTTTCCTACCACAAACAGTGTCACAGGGAATATTTCCCTACCCCTATCTTTGTGCGTATGGAAGTGCTGAGTCATTTTAAATATTGCACATTTAGAATTTCCTTAGAAATTTCCAAATTGCCCTTCTAAACAAGGCTGAACCAGTTTCTGCTTTTTTTTTTTTTTTTTTTTTTTTTTTTGTGAGAAGGAGTCTCGCTTTGTTGCCCAGGTTAAAGTGCAGTGGCGTGATCTCGCCTCACCACAAACTCCGCCTCCTGGGTTCAAGCAATTCTCCCGCTTCAGCCTTCTGTGTAGCTCGGACTACAGGTGCACGCCACCATGCCCAGATTATTTTTGTACTTTTAGTAGAGACAGGTTGGTCTCAAACTCCTGACCTCGTGATCCACCCGCCTCGGCCTCCCAAAGTGCTGGGATCATAGGCGTGAGCCACCGCGCCCAGCCTCTGCTCCCTTTGATAACTGAGCCTGCTTTCAGCAGGGCTGTCTCCACTTCTGTGGCACTGATGGAGACAGCCATGGTCAGGGGGCTGCAGATGAGTGGTGAGTAGCACAATTTCTTTTTTTCTTTTTCTTTTTTCTTTTTTGAGACAGAGTCTCACTCTGTCACCCGGGCTGGCATGCAGTGGTGTGATCTCAGCTCACTGCAACCTCCACCTCCTGGGTTCAACGATTCTTGCGGCCCAGCCTCCTGAGTAGTGTGCACCACCAGGCCCAGCTAATTTTTGTATTTTTTTTTTTTTGGTAGAAACGGGGTTCCACCATGTTGGCTGGGCTGGTCTCAAACTCCTGACCTAAAGTGATCTGCCCGCCTCGGCCTCCCAAAGTGCTGGGATTACAGGCGTGAGCCACCGCGCCTGGCTGAGTAGCACAATTTCTTAAAGTTTGTTTGGAATATATATATATATATATATATATATATATATTTTTTTTTTTTTTTTTTTTTTTAAAGAGACAGGGTCTATCTCTGTCACCCAAGCTGGACTGCAGTGGTGCGATCCTAGCTCACTGCAGCTTTGACCTCCCAGGCTAAAGCGATCCTCCCGCCTCAGTCTCCAGATTAGCTGGGACTACAGGCACACACCACCACACCTGGCTAATTTTTCGAACTTTTTGTAGACATGAGGTCTTACTATGTTGCCCAGGCTGGTCTCAAACTCCTGGGTTCAAACAGTTCTGCTTCTGCCTCCCCAGTGTGCTGGAATACATTTTTTCCCATTTAAAAATACTACCTACTCATCATAGAAAATGTAGAAAAAAACAGAAAAAAAAGATTCGTCCATCGTCCTGCCATCCAGAGGCAATCACTATTAACATTTGTTGAACTGCATTCTAGTATTTTTCTTTTTTACAACACCGTGACTGTTCTGTTCATGTAAATGTTGTACCCTGATGCATTCCTCCCGCGCACAGAGTAGGCCAGTTGATTTGATGCAATAATGGGCTTGGTCACTATATACTTATATATGCGACTGGCGGATCCACAGTTTAGACAGCTCCATCACACTGGAAAGCTCAATTCTTTTTCTTTTAGAGACAGGGTCTCGCCATCTTGCCCAGGCTGGTCTTGAACTCCTGAGCTCAGCCAATCTGCCTGCCTTAGCCTCCCCAAGTGCTGTGATTACAGGGATGAGCCACCACGCCCGGCCAAAACTCAATTCTTCTTTTTTTCTTTCTTGCTCTGTTGCCCTGGCTGGAGCGCAATGGCGCGACCTTGGCTCACTGCAACCTCCGCTTCCAGGTTCAAGTGATTCTCTTGCCTCAGCCTCCCCAGTAGCTGGGACTACAGGTGTGCGCCACCATACTTGGCTAATTTTTGTATTTTTTAGTAGAGACAGGGTTTCACCATGTTGGCCATGTTGTTCTGGAACTCCTGACCTCAGGTGATCCACCCGCCTTGGCCTCCCAAAGTGCTGGGATTACAGGCACGAGCCACCATGCCCGGCCAAAAGCTCAATTCTTTAATCAAAGTGTCTAATAAGTTTCACTAACTGTTCTTGGGATATTAAAAAACAATGAGCTTGACCTGTGTGGCCATCACGGCCCTCTGTGAAGCACAACCGCCAAAAGCCCTGGCCGTGGGTGGAACAGAACCCCTGGGCCCCATCCTGGCTGGACCGCGGGGGAGTTTCAGAATCTTGGGTAAGCCATGCCATCTTTCTGGGTCTCATTTTCCTCGCTTGTAAGCTGTGAAGATGGACTGGAGCATGGCTACGTCCCTTCCAGCCTAAGGTTCCGTGCAGGAAAGGCCTGAGGCTGCCATCCTTGGAAAGACCTGCCTGCAAAGGTGGTGGCTGGCACCAGGGAGCTGGGATTTGGGGAGGGTTCCTGCCATTCCTTGATAAGAGTCGCTCACACTGCCTACACTGCATAAATAAGGAGGTTTACGCTGAATACCCGCTTTCCTGCTGGAAGTCTGGAATTTAGGCACGTGCTAGGCAGAGGCGGGGGACCTGAACAGCCCCTAATACAAGCCTGGACACCGAGACTTTAATGAGCTTCCCTGGTAGACAGCATGTTACAAGTGTTGTCACCACTCACTGCTGGAGGAATTAAGCCCATTCCGTGTGACTCTACCGGGAGAGGACTCTTGGAAGCTGGTGCCGGCTTCCTCCAAACGTCAACTCACACACCCTTCCCTTTGCTGATTCTGCCTTATGTCTTTTCGCTGTAATCACAGCAGTGAGAGAGCAGATTGCGGAGTCCTGAGTCCACCTGGGGCTGGTCTTGGGAGCCCTGATACGGGCTCCGTGACTCAACGCCTATGACCAGGAACCAAGAGTCCTCCGCGGGAAGACACCCTGTGCTTCACTGACTCATTTTGTGAACTGCTATTGAAACAGATGACATTACATATCCTACATCTCAAGTACTAAGCAAAATAACCATTCGTTACGATGATGACTCAAACATATTTCTGCCCAGCTCCGTGAGCCCTCTGGTTGATTGTAAATAGAGCAGGAAGAGAATATGGACTGAGGGAAGGTTTTGTGAGCCCAGCTCGTCGGGCTAGGAGTTGACCTTTCTTTTGGTTTCTCAAAGTGGTGACACCAAGAACAGTCCCCTTTAGGAGCAGGTGTCACCAAGGTCTAACATCCCCATCACGTGCAGGGGGTGTTTCCAGTCTCTGTGGTGGAAATGGGAGACTGTATCTGGGCTTCTCAATCACTTATCGCTTGTGCAGCTCGCTCTCATCTGCGGGAGCCGGAGCCAGCAGCACAGCTGACTCGAGACGGGCGCAGGCCAGGCCCCTCCAGGCAGAGGAGGGACAGCAGCACATGGGCTAGTGCCAGAGGGAGAGGAAGGCAGAGCACAGCGTTTGCTTTCCACCTTTGCTTCCATGGAAGAAAAGCCATCATACACAGCAGTGCACTCAGAAACCAAGCAGGCTGCCTCGCAACAGAAGGCATCTGTAACAAACAGGTTCGAGGACAGCTTCCCAGCTAGAATGTGTGTTTCCTATTTTAATACCAAAGGAACAAAGGAGCCGGTCCTATTCCTAAATTCAAATAGCAAAGATCCACTTCAAAAAGAAGAATTTCTTTTTCTTTCTTTCTTTTTTTTTTTTTTTGAGACGGAGTCTTGCTCTGTCCCCCAGGCTGGAGTGCAGTGGTGCGATCTAGGCTCACTGCAACCTCTGCCTCCCGGGTTCTAGCAATTCTCCTGCCTCAGCCTCCCGAGTAGCTTGGATTACAGGTGCCTGCCACCACGTCCAGCTAATTTTTGTATTTTTAGTAGAGATGGGGTTTCACAAACATGTTGGTCAGGCTGGTCTCGAACTCCTGACCTCAGGTGATCCACCTGCCTCAGCCTCCCAAAGTGTTGGGATTACAGGCGTGAGCCACCACGCCTGGCTCAAAAAGAGGCATTTCATGTGACTAAATGCAGGAGTTAATTTATAAGTCATAAGTGGAAGTTAGAGTAAAATACAGTGTAATCCGTTATCATGGAGAAGAGGGATTGAAAAACTGAAAAAAATAGCAAGCAAACATCACTTGCAGTCCTAACCAGCCAAACGTGGCTTCGGTTGACACTCTGGTATATTTCAGTGCCATTTAAAATCTGCCCCTAGGGAGGTGGTCAGGTCAGGGGAGAGGGGGTCAGCAGCAGTGGGGTTGGGGGGCTTCTGGGGTACTGGTAATGCTCTACTTCTTGGTCTGGGTGGTAGTTAAATGGGTGTGTTCTCTGGTGAAAATGCACTGAGCTGTCCTTTTATGATCAGGTACTCTTCTGTGCATACTGACATACACATCAGTAAAAGGTTAAAAAAAGATGCTAGGTGCTTTACTTTTAAGTACTACAGCTGTAATCATCACTCATTCATTATATCCTAAGTATAAATCTCGTACAAATTTTTACTATATATAAATGCCTAGTTGTACCTATAGTACATATATAGTTTCACCTACTAAATGAAAATCTTAAATGTTTTCCATATTTACTGCATTTTAACAGTTGTAATATTTGAGTAAATGTATAATCAATTAATTTATTTATTATTGACAACTACAGTTGCTAATGAATCTTTTATTTTATTTTATTTTTTTGAGACAGAGTCTCACTCTGTCGCCCAGGCTGGAGTGCAGTGGACGATCTTGGCTCACTACAACCTCCGCTTCCCGGGTTCAAGCAATTCTCATGCCTCAGCCTCCCAAGTGGCTAGGATTACAGGTGCCCCACCACCACCCCAGCTAATTTTTGTATTTTTAGTAGAGACGGGGTTTTGCCATGTTGGCCTGGCTGGTCTTGAACTCCTGATCTCAGGTGATCCACCTGCCTTGGCCTCCCAAAGTGCTGGAATTACAGGCATGAGCCAACGTGCCTGGCCTTTTTTTTCTGAGACAGAGTCTTGCTGTGACAACCAGGCTGGGGTGCAAGGACACCATCACAGCTCAATGCAGCCTCAAATTCCTGGCCTCAAGCCCACCTTAGCCTCCCGAGTAGCTGGGACTACAGGTGCATACCACCATACCTGGCTAATTTTTACAATTTTTTGCCGAAACAGGATTTCGCTATGTTGCCCAGGCTGGTCTAGAACTCCAGGCCTCAAGTAATCTTCCTGCCTTGGCCTCCCAAAGTGCTGGGATTACAGGCGGAAGTCACTGTGCCCGGTCTTTTTCTCTGTGCTTTGATTTTCTCTCCCTTCCTCTCAAAGCTGTCCATCTTTTCATTGTGGTTTTATTTATTATTTGTAAGCCTGGAAAGTTATCTCAGTTTTAGAGGCTTGAAAACTATTGAATTTTACTTTTTCTAGATTTTATATAGTTTAATTTTTATTTCCGACTCTTCAATTTATTTAGAATTTATTCTGATGTTTATAGTAAAGCAAAGGTCAAACATTTAGTATTCTGGATTTCAAGTCAGTTATTTTACTACTTTTTGAGACACAGTCTCACTCTGTCACCCATGCTAGAGTGCAGTGGCACGATCTTGGCTCACTGCAAGCTCCGCCTCCCGGGTTCACGCCATTCTCCTGCCTCAGCCTCCTGAGTAGCTGGGACTACAGGCGCCCGCCACCACACCCGGCTAATTTTTTGTATTTTGTTTAGTAGAGATGGGGTTTCACCGTGTTAGCCAGGATGGTCTCCATCTCCTGACCTCGTGATCTGCCCGCCTCGGCCTCCCAAAGTGCTGGGATTACAGGCGTGAGCCACCGTGCCTGGCCGATTTCAAGTCAGTTATTTTAAAATATTTTACAAAATAACTTTTTTCTTTGATTTGCGAGATTTCCTTTGTTGCATGCGAAAGTCTTACATAAAATTACATGACTGTAATGTCTTATTAAAATAATAAAACTAATTTTATTTTCCCCATTAGACATTATAACTATGATACAGTTCAACGAGGAGATATTTTCCACTTTCTATTCTAAGAATGCACATATTGTTCATTTTATTCAAGATCCCATTGTTTTCAGGAAGCTTCGAAATGGGCAGGGTAATACAGTCACTCTCGTTTATTCAGACAGAGGTGCAATATTAAAAGCTTACCTGAAATTCTGTACTGCGTCAAGGGGCGAAGTTAATACAGAACTGAAATTAAAATGCAGAAAAATATTATTATAAAGAGCAAAGAAGGCATTCCACAAGGCAACCTGAGAAGAGCTTGAACAAACTATGTTCCTTTTTTAGACGTGGTTGTACATCCACATAAAGCCACCTGCTCCCACCTCTTTCTTCACGTCTGTGTCTCCCAATGCTGGGGGCAGTTCCCTTGGTAAAGCTGAGTTTATGTCTTTGTTTACCATCCCGCATCCTCTCTATCCTGCTAAGGCTTAGCAACCGTGATGGGATTAGGGGCTCTGAGGCCTCAAGTGGATGGAGGAGTTCTGGGCCGAGTGGAACTTCAACCATCATCCCTACCCCAGATCTGCTATTTGAACTCTGGGCACAAAGGCAGCAGAGGGGTCCCCCATCACTGTGGCTCTCCAGCTCCAGGTGGAAAAGCCCCGCAGCCATGACTAAAGGCCACGGTGAATGCCCGATGAGGGACCTGTGATGGATTTAAAAGGTAAAAAGCAGTTTGCTGGATTTCATACTCTCGAGAAAGAGCTCATCATGACCATCGTTCTAGATGGCCATACCTTCAGAAAAATCCAAGTCTGCTTTATTTTGCTTAATCTATTCATTAAAGTTTCAAGTACTGAATGACAGTCCTATTTTAAATTCCCTTTTTGATCTTAATTTGCAGGGAATTTAAATATCTTTTGTATTGTGATTCTTTTCTTAAGTAAACTGAGGACGGATGCTCACACTGCCCATGGCTGGACTGTTGCTTTGCTAATAACCAAAGACACCCTGTGCCTACTCCGTCTGATACTGACAATACTGCGGCAAATGGAATCATTTTGTGCTTTTGAATGAATTCAAGCAGAGGTCCTTGGCAACAGTAATGCCACTCCAACGGGGCATTTCGGAAATGCCAGGGGTCCCTCTGGTTCTCTTAATAACTCAGGGAGCCAGAATGTTAGATCTCCTGCAAGGACAAGGAAGAAATGTCCCATGTGACTTTAAAATATTCTGCGCACCTAAACCCTCTGTAATTGTAAACAGGCTTCAATACACACTAATAGTGAAACATTTTTATAAGCAGTTATAGGAAAAGCCCAATATTTGGGAGAAATTTATTACATGAATGGAAGCTTAATGGGTTTAAGATATCACGAAATATTTGAATAAATTGTTCACTGCTTACATTCTGCTATACAAGGTATTACTGTATTTCCAACAACACATTTAGTTGAAAAGGCTTAAAATACCCTGAAACCACTAGCAAATGTGTAATAGGCAATTTGAGACTTATTTTTTATTTTTATTTTTGGAGACTGAGTCTTGCTCTGTCACCCAGGCTGGAGTGCAGTGGCGTGATCTCGGTTCACTGCAACCTCCGCCTCCCGGGGTCAACCAATTCTCCTGCCTCAGCCTCCTGAGTAGCTGGGACCACAGGTGCACACCGCCATGCCTGGCTAATTTTTTGTATTTTTAGTAGAGACAGGGTTTCACCATGTTGCCCAGGCTGTCTTGAACTCCTGAGCTCAGACAATCCACCCGCTTCAGCCTCCCAAAAGTGCTAGGATTACAGGCGTGAGCACCAAGCCCGGCTGGGACTTATTTTTAACAAATCAAGAATTATTCAGTTAGTGCAACACATGAAAGATAGGGATCTTACTGGATGTCGCTAATGGCAAATATTTTAAATATAGCACCTATCACTGCCATCCTGTAAGTTTTTACATTTTCTGTAGTACAATGATGAGAACTGGGCTTGTCCCCAGAGGTCTACCGGCCTCCCTGACTCCTGTTTCTGTGTCTGCGCCATCCCATTCCTCAGCACCTACCAGTGATACGGTTTTGAAGGCCAACGTCCTCCTCGGTATGTAGAGGATTTCAAAATAAAAGACCTATGTTCAGTGACTGGTCATTAATCCTATGTCTCATGACATCATATGGGGAACTATTTTGACCTATTTATTATTTTTTGTTTTTGAGATGGAATCTCACTCTTGTCACCCAGGCTGGAGTGCAATGGCACAATCTCAGCTCACTGCAACCTCCGCTTCCCGGGTACAAGCGGTTCTCCTACCTCAGCCTCCCAAGTAGCTGCGATTACAGGTGCACGCCACCATGCCTGACTAATTTTTGTATTTTTTGTAGAGACAGGGTTTCACCATGTGGGCCAGGCTGGTCTTGAACTCCTGACCTCAGGTGATCTGCCTGCCTTGGCCTCCCAAAGTGCTGGGATTACAGGCATGAGCCACTGTGCCCAGCCTGACATAATATTTTGAAATAAGCCCCAGGTGACTTGCAAGATCATCCTATGTCTTCACCTCCTCCTTCCAGGCTGTGACCTGTCCTGGTTCATGAACCCTACCCCACTCAAGGAAAGTCAGCACCAGCTTCCTCTCCACCTTCACATCCACCTGCACCTCCGCTCTTTCATGGCCTTGACCATCTTCTATGAAATCCTTCAGGTCCTACTTTCTTAGATTCCAGTCCATTCATCAGAAGTCACCTCGGTATAATGCAATGGCAGCATTATGTTTTCCAGGATGTCTACATTCAACTACCCAGAGTGCTGTTCTAAATGATATTCTTTTTCTGTCTTTTGCATATTACTCTGAGGGCATCTCATTAGCTCTTTGGTATGATGTGTGCTGAAAGCTATTTTGGGTCATGATGGGAAATATCTCTATTGGGGTGTGAGAAGCAATGTGCAAATGCAGCCAGGCCCTACGCAACCTCGGGCAAGGTGGCCACGCACCCTGGTGCCTGTAAGCAGTGCTGGCCGCGTACCTGTCTGGGCACAGGGAGACGTAGAGCAGAAGCAGCGGCCCGGCCCCCACAACGGTGGCAAGGGAGGACCTCATCCAGGAGCTGAGCTGGCAGAAGTTACAGTAGTGCACGACGGCAATCAGCGCGGCCGAGCCTGTGAACACTGGGAACTGCAAGAGGCGAAGGGTTAGGACAGCCACCCAGGGCCCTCCCCCCACCCCTGCTATACCCGGGCCACCAAAACATTCGCCACTAATCCATGTTTCCTTTTTTTTTTTTTTTTTTTTTTTTTTTTTTTTTACCGAGTCTCACTCTGTTGCCCAGGCTGGAGTGCAGTGGTGCGATCTCAGCTCACTGCAACCTCTGCCTTCCTGGTTCAAGTGATTCTCCTACCTCAGCCTCCTGAGTAGCTGGGATGACAGGCTCCCGGCACCACACCTCGCTAATTTTTGTATTTTTAGTAGAGACTGGGTTTCACCATGTTGGCCAGGCTGGTCTCGAACTCCTGACCTCAGGTGATCCACCTGCCTCGGCCTCTCAAAGTGCCTGGGATTACAGGTATGAGCCACCGCTCCCGACCTAATCCATCTTTCTGTGTAATCTAAAAATATCACCGATACCAGCTAATTGCTCACTATCTGCAGTCAGTCTTACTTTTGCTAGTGGGCAGTGTCAAGGACAGATCAAGCCTCTAGGTTCCCTACCCAGCGAGAGGCTCCCTGTTCACATGGCATCACACTCTTCTGCAGGTGCGGGAAATGGCACGTGTCTTCGTGGAAAGGAAAGGGAGGCCTCCTCGTTTGAGAAACGCTGTGTGATCAGTTTCCTTCAAAACGCTTTTCCTTGGGGCCCAGTGAGATGTGATTTGGGGCTGAAGAATCAAACAGCATCAGCCCGCCCGGAACCTCATGCTCACTTGCACCAGAAGGATCATCTCCCACGGCCGTGCTGGTTCCCTCTCCATGGAGTTTAGCACAGGTCCATTCCTGATCAGCAGCAGCCGATCCGGGCACAAGTCAATTCTGTGTGCCAGGTATGCTTCTCGCATGGTTAGGAAAGGTGGGACAGACGCTTCTTTGTAAAACGTGAAGGAAAATAACTGATTTGGAACTTGATGAAGAAGAAGCCACACTGGCAGGGACTCGTGCCCACCGGGGACTCCCCAGCCTGGCCACTGCCCGGGCGTGAGCATCTGGGCAGGCCGATGCTAAGTCGGCTTCTAAAAAAGCTGGCTCAGGATAGTAAAAGAGTTCGTGCCTCTTCAAGGGTTTGTTTTATTTTATTTTGTGATGGAGTCTCGCTCCATCACCCAGGCTGCAGTGCGGTGGTGCAATCTCAGCTCACTGCAACCTCTGCCTCCCAGGTTCCAGCGATTCTCCTGCCTCAGCCTCCCAAGTAGCTGGGATTAAAGGCGCCCGCCACCATGCCCAGCTAATTGTATTTTTAGTAGAGACGGGGTTTCACCATGTTGGCCAGGATGGTCTCGATCTCTTGACCTTGTGATCTGCCCACCTCCACCTCCCAAAGTGCTGGGATTACAGGCGTGAGCCACCATGCCTGGCCAAAGGGTTTATTTTTAAATTGCTATCCCAAGTGATTTAAAGAAAAGAGAGATTAGGGAGTACAGGAGAGCATGGAAATAAAACGGCTGAGCCTTTACTTACGTGTATGTTGGTCTCATATTCAGAGGTAACATGGGAGTAGACGGCCAGTGCGGGGAGCGACACCAGGATGGCCCCGATGCAGTGACGTGGTAGCCAGCCGGCGATCCACTCCAGCAGGCGCTTGGTGCAGGCCATGACGTCCTCCAGGAAGAACACCATCCTGCGAGAGGGATGGGGGTTAGCAGGAGTGACAGGGCCCGGGGTGGGTCATCGGCCAGGAGACAGGTGTGAGGCCGCAGCCAGCGCCGCCCTCTGCTCTCTCCCGTGTTGCCCCTGGGATGGGCGTGAGAGCAGGCGTGGGGTGGGGGTCTACCTCCCTCACTTTTGGTGGAAGGCAAGGAAGCCAGGCTTAGCTCATTGTACCTGATTCTAGGGTCACATGTTGCGTTGTGATAAAATATGCTTGCGAAGAGCACACACTTCGCTCGCCTAACAGAACACGTGAGAGTATCAGAGGCCCTGAGGAGAGTCTCCTGGGGGCCACCACGCTGCCGTCACCTGCTCCCATCAGCTTCTGAGCCAGGAGGTCTTGACGGGGGCAGCTTTGGAGGCGTCCTGGAATTCTGTGGAGCCCGTGCAGTTGTCGCAGCAGGAGAGGCGGTCCTGGCAGCCGGTGGGCAGGCGGCAGGGACAGAGCTGTCCTGCGTGTGGGCAGGTGCCACCCAGGGAGGTTCTGCCCTGCACCCCACACAGCAGCCACGCCCCCGGGCACCTGCAAAGGCAGAAGGCTGCTGACAGCATCTTAGCCCAGAGGCTGTGTCCCAGCTACAAACAGGGTGCTCTGTGGTGGTGGTGACACACCCTGGATTTTCTTGGAGCGCAGCTCCTGTGGAAACTGAGTGACAGTGGTCTCTGCTCTGTTTGGGGCATCATCATCAGTGTTTCAGAAAATCACACCACAGGCTGAACCTGGCTCGTGGCGCTTAGACCACCAAACCCGCACACGCGTGCCGTCTGCACCCGGGCTGTCATGTTCATCGTGCATGTTCACCTGCAGCTGGCGGCTTCAGGACCCTCCAGGCAGCGGGGCTCTGTCGTACGTGGGGTGCAGCACCACGTATTTCATTTTAAAAGGCTTTGTCCTTCTAAGCAGAGCGACTGTATTCACTGACTCCTTTTGCAGGCGTGTGTCTAGTGGGCTCCGTTTCAGGAGTGTGATGTTGACACAGTAAAAGTTTCTGCATAAAGAAGCAGCTGAGTGTGCGGGCCAAGAACCACTGTGAGGAGGAGGAACAGGTCTTGGCTGAGTCCAAGGACCCCTGGGCCATGGTGGGGCCACATGGGGAGGTGAAGAGAGGGTGTGGGGTCCTCGTGGGGAGACAGTCCTTCTCTCAAGCTTGCTGCCAGGGAGCTGGGGATAGGCCTGCTGTCCCTGCCTCAGAAGAGGCTGGGCGGGGGCCGCTGTTGTGACTCAACGGCAGAAAAGCCTCTAGCACAGAGCCCCCCTCCCCCAGCCTTCGGGCCTGAACACCTACCATGCCTCTACCTCTTGGCTGCGTGGTGTGGCCAGGCGAGGAAACGCTCACTCTCCAGCCATTCCCCACATGGACGCAGGCACAGCCTCACCCTTTTAGGGTCCTGGACAGCCCTGGCTTCCTGATATTTAAAGGATAATGAAGACTTTGGAATACTTCCAAGAATAACCACAAATATGCAGAATACAGAGGCCCTGGGAGGGGGGATAGACGGAACCAAGTTCCCAGTCAGCAGCAGGAAAGATGTGAGGTCGGAGGGGGCCTTCATGCTGGTCCCTGAGACTGCAGGGATCTGAAAATGAGACCTCACGCCTGCTGGGGCAGAGCAGAGAGGGAGATGCAGGAAGCCTCCTGGAGGCAACGGGTGGGGCCTGGGCCAGTCACTGAGAAGGCGCGTGGCTTTCCTCCTGTACAGAAAGGGATGGGGTGCCCGTATACCCCACAGCGCAGGTTCCCGTCAAGCTGGGGTCCTCAACACGGCCCTCAGAGGGGCCAGGGAAGCCTTTCAGGGTCTGGGCCTCTCCCAGGCTTGACGATTCCTGGTAAATGGAACCAAATCCCACCACAGGCCTGTTCAGGGGTGCAGCAGCCACCACCTTCACCAGATGCTTGGGGAGTATGTCTGTGCAGGCAGTTCCAGCGCACCTCACCCCAGCCCTTGGCAGTCTACACCGGGGTTGCCCTCAACGCTTTAGAATTGGGTCTGAAGGAGCAGGGAATAACAGCTAAAGGGTGAAAGTAAAAAGGCATGGAGACAATGCTGGCCTCAGAGCCCTCAAGACGCTACAGCTACCCACATTAGAGGAAAACCTGGGGGTGGGCCACGGAGGGCAGACCTGGGGGAGTGACTGCCATGAGGATGGGTTTCTTTTTGGGGTGATGGAGGTGCCCGATAGTTACATAGTGGTGATATTCATACAATTCTTCAAATTTGCTAAAAATCACTGAGTTGTCCACTTGAATGAGTTTATTGTATATAAATCATATCATAATAAAGCAGATCTTTTTTTTCTTTTTTGAGATGGAGTTTTGCTCTTGTCACCCAGAATGGAGTGCAATGGTGCGATCTCGGCTCACTGCAATCTCCACCTCCTGGGTTCAAGTTGATTCTCCTGCCTCAGCCTCCCGAGTAGCTGGGGTTACAGGTGTCCACAACCAAGACTGGCTATTTTTTTTGTTTTTTTTTGGTATTTTTTAGTAGAGATGGGGTTTCACCATGCTGTCCAGGCTGGTCTCGAACTCCCAGCCTCAGGTGATCCACCTGCCTCGGCCTCCCAAAGTGCTGGGATTACAGGCATGAGCCACCATGCCCAGCCTAAAGCTGATCTTTTTAAAGAGGAAAAACAAACCAACCAGGGGCCTGAGGATGTCTGGTTTGGGTTCTGGGGAAGTGGACCCTGAAAGGGTTAGCAGGCAACGGCTCCTTTGGGAGGGGTCCCCAGAAGCACAGGAAGGCACTGAGGCAGGAGGGGAGGCTGTGCCAGGAAGAGGGCTGCTCGCTGGGGGTGATGGGGAGTGAGCCCACAGGCAGTTCTGGGAAACACTGAGCACACGCCAGAGAGAGCATGGCCGATGGCAGCCTCGGAGGAAGCTGAAAGGGTCCTGGGTACAGCGCAGGTGGGAAGCAGGGGGCAGGAATCCCAGCCTGCCCACCCCAGATGGGAGAAGCCAGCATTCCGGCACCTCAGGCCAGACTCAAAGCCATTCATTTCTGCCCTGGGATGTTGGATAAGGGCAGGAGATGCTCAAGGTCAGGGCTGCCTCCCCATGTCTGTCTGAAGCCCAGCTCCGGGGCACCGTTGCTAGTGGGACTCTGCTAGGCCGGCAGCCATCCTGTTGAGGGTGACAGGACCACCCGAGGGGCTTGTGGTGCCCAGGACGGAAACCACACAGGGCCACCTGCCTGCTCAGGAATACAGAGCCGCTGCGAGCTCCCTCAAGGAGCCAGGCTGGTCCCGAGGGCCCAGCTTTCCCAAGACGCACCTGTGGTTTACTCGGAGCCTCTGTCCCCTTTAAAATGAGCTGTCTTTTTATTTTCAGGCTATATGCGCTCTTTATCCATTCTAGACGTTAGACCTTGTCCGAGGCCTGATCTGCAAGTGTTCCCTCCCGTTCTGTGGGTTCTTTCGCTTTCTTGATGGTGTTCTTTGTAGCACAACAGCTTAACTTCTGAGGAAGTTGGGCTTCTCTATTCTTTCTTCTGTTGGCGTCACACCCAAGAGACCACTGCCTGAGGCAAGTGCGTGGAGATGCTGTTTGGCTCCGGTACTCTGAAGAGGCGCCTGCTGACCCAGGCCCACTGATCATCTACCCCCGCTCATGTCTTTTCCTTTCCTTCCTCCAGATTGTTTCCTATCTTCTCACCTTCTCCTTTGCAGTCTCTGACCCTGGAAATCTGGGGAAAAGCTGGCAGCGGTTGGGGCTGTGGAGGCACCGCCCCCTCCAGCAAGGTGGTCCCCCCGCATCTGGGCCAACGTCAGGGAGGGAGGATGCCGGGGCACAGGGCTCGGGGAGGACACGGGGACCCATCTCCAGAAATCAGCCAGCAGGGACAGCTGGCTGGGGACCAGTCCAACCGCTCAGCCATAAGCCATGGAGCCAGAAGAGGGAGCTAACGGCTCAGAGCTGGAGACCCAGCCCACGCGGCGCTTACCTGATGGACACCGCGAGGGACAGCACCTCCAGCAGCAGGGCTGCACTGAAGACCGCCAGGGCGGCGGGCGGGGGAGGCACGGTGGCTGCCTCGTACTTCAGGAAGCAGGTGGTGGACAGCGTCAGAAACACTGTGGTCGACAGAAACACATCCAGGAGGGAGCTGAAGGTGGGACTAGCAAACGTCTTCACGGGGGAGTTCTTTATGACCTGTGTGGAGCAGGAGTGGAGCAGAATGACTGGGAGGCCATGGGCGGCCAGGAGCGCAGTTCAGATGGAGAAACAGGCAACACGTGCGGAGCGCTGCTGCTCTGGGCCAGGCACAGGGCAGGAAGGCTCTCGGAGGGCTGTCTCCCTCTACTACCCCATTTAACACTGGGGAGTCCAAGGCACAGAGAAGTTAAACTTGCCCAGGGGGCTGGGCACGGTGGCTCACGCCTGTAATCCCGACACTTTGGGAGGCTGATGTAGGAGGGTCGCTGGAGCCCAGGAGTTCCCGGCCAGCGTGAGTAACACAGTGAGACTCCATCTCTACAAAAAACTTTAAAATTAGCCAGGCATGGCAGTGCGTGACTGTGGTCCCAGCTACTCAGGAGGATGACGCAAGAGGATTGTGTGAGCCCAGGAGTTTCAGGCCGCAGTGAGCTATAATCATGCCACTGCACTCCAGCCTGGGCAACATAGCGAGACCCCGTTTACCAAAAAATAAAATAATTAGCTGGGCATAGTGGTTTGTGCCTGTAGTCCCAGGTACTTGGGGGCTGAGGTGGGAATATTGCTTGAGCCCAGGAGTTTGAAGCCGCACTGAACTATGATCACACCACTGCAGAATTATACCGTTTCCGAAAACAAAAAAAAAACACAGAAAAAACCCTGCCAGGGTCACAGAGCAACTGATTATGACCCAGCACATTCTCATAGACACGTTATATATTTAGCTGCAAGATGAGTTACTGACTGGCACAGATGAGGTCCCTGCATCTGTAAGGCAGTCGGACGAGAGCAATGTGCAGGGCGGTCCTGCTGCATGGCAGAGTCCTAGGTTCAGCAGGTGCAAAAGCAGGGCTTCGTGGCGGAAGTGGCTGACAGGGATTTAAGTGGCACATCATCGCTCTGTGCTGGGGGCCAGAGCCCACACGAAATGATGCCCTTGGGCAGCTCACAGCTGAAGGTGGGAGGGACAGGGATACGAAACGCAGGCAGGTGCGCCAAGTACACTAGAGAGGCACACACTAGTGTTCGGCAATTGAGGGGGAGAAATAATGATGCTGACACGTCCAAGAGGTGACCAGGCCCAGGCCCTGCAAGGCTCTGGGGAGGTGCGATCTCCATTGATGCTCACGGCACCCCACAGGCAGGAACTACCACCCATCTCGGTGTACAGATTGGGAGGCCAAGGCCAGGGGCTACCCCTAGGGCACACAGCGAACAAGGAGCCAGGCCAGGACTTGGCATGGACCGGTTGACTCGTGAGTGTACCCCTAACCTAGAGGAAGGTGTAGGATCCAAAGGCAGAGGCTGTGGTTGGGAGAGGAAGGGATGTAGCCAGTTCAGCTGCTTTCCATTTGGCCTTGCAACCTTCTGGCAACCCCTGAGAGGCCATGGGTGTCCACTCAGCATCCCGGCCAGGCTCGGGGCTGAGGGCAGGAGCTGGAGACGCACGGAGCGGAAAGTTCTCATCGCAGCCCTGGGTGCGGTGTGCGTTCTTTGGGACAAACTGGCTCCGGGTGCCTCGACCACTCCCAGGAACGAGGTAGGAGGGGAGGAGGGGCAGCTTGGATGGTGGGAGCAAGGCTGCCAGTCAGCCCTGATGCCAGGCTGGACCCCGCCAGGGCAACCTGGGGGTTAGGGTTTGGTTCCAAATTCTCTCCAAGGAAGCTGGAGGCTCTGTAGTGCCCCAGAAGGGCGAGTCAGGTCCCAGCCCTGGAATCCCCTCAGAAGGTGTGGGAATTTCTTTTTTTTTCATTTTTCTTTTCTTTTCCTTTTTTTTTTTTTTTTTTTGAGATGCAATCTGGCTGTCGCCAGGCTGGAGTGTAGTGGCGCGATCTTGGCTCACTGCAACCTCCGCCTCCCAGGTTCAAGCAATTCTCCTGCCTCAGCCTCTGGAGTAGCTGGGATGACAGGCACCCGCCACCACGCCCAGCTAATTTTTGTATGATTAGTAGAGATGGGATTTCACCAAGTTGGCTAGGATGGTCTCTATCTCGACCTCGTGATTTGCCTGCCTCGGCCTCCCAAACTGCTGGGATTACAGGCCTGAGCCACTGTACCCGGCCAGGTGTAGGAATTTCAGGGGCGACACTGCCCATGCCCACTCACCTTGGCAGAGGCACACGCACATCCCCTTTCTGTGGGGCTCCATCTAGTGCCCGTCAGGGGTCTGAGTCAGGGCCGGGTGCATGCATGTGATGTCCCTAAGACATCACTGCCTTGCCCACATGTGAGCCCAGAAGGTTTCCACGTGGGCTGCTGTCCTTCTGAGAGCCCACATCTCCCACCCTCCAAGCCAAGGGCTCGGGTACAGGGCCTTTCCTGATTGGGGCTGCCATCTCCTCTGTAGAACTGCCCCATCCATGGATGCTGGCAGAGGCCCCGCTCCTCCCTCCACCTCCCTTGCAGTCTCTCCTGCCTGCCCTGCTGCTTGCCAGGGACACCTGTCCCTGCCACAGCCTCTCCCTCTGGGCCACCCCTGGCCCTGATGCCAGAGGCTCCCCAGGCCCATCTGCCCCACCCCTGTGCATCCCGGCAGTGCCACCTGTCCCAGTCCCACTGAGAACAATGCTCCCCCACATCATGACACTCTTTCGCCCTCTCTCCCCATGGGCTCCAAATCCAGGGACAGTGCCACTGGCTGCCAGGTCACCGTGGGCCAGGCTCCGCCCTGCTCACTACCCACATCCCAGGGCCTCCGGGTGCGGCCGTCCCACCATCATCAGAGCACAGGCTCTGCAGCCGGGCTGTCTGGGCTCAAGGCCACTCCACCATAACTAGCTATGATACCCACGCGTCCATGCCTCAGTCTCTTTATCCAAAACCAGGGATAAACCAGTACTTGCACCTTGTGGGCGGTGGGATGCTCGGCTAAGAACGCACCCACGTGGAGCCCCCAGCACAATGAGTCCCCACACGCGGGCCAGCTGGGAGGCTCCCTTGTCCTGGCATCTCTCCTTTCCTCCCCACCGGGACCCTGTGGCCACCTGCCCTGAGTTTCGGTAACAGCCTCCCACCTGTCATGTGGCCTCCTGTCTTGTCCACACTCTTATCACCCTCCAAAACTCAGCTGATACATGTTTTTTTTTTTTTTTTTCCTTTTTTTGAGACGGAGTTTCGCTCTTCTTGCCCAGGCTGGAGTGCAACAGTGCAATGGCATGGTCTCGGCTCACTGCAACCTCTGCCTCCCGGGTTCAGGCGATTTTCCTGTCTCAGCTTCCCAAGTAGCTGGGATTACAGGCGCCCGCCACCATACCTGGCTAAGTTTTGTATTTTTAGTAGAGACGGGGTTTCACTATGTTGGCCAGGCTGGTCTCGAACTCCTGACCTCAGGTGATCCGCCCGCCTCAGCCTCCCAAAGTGCTGGGATTACAGGCATGAGCCACCGCGCCCGGCCATGTTTTTCTTCTTTTTCTTGGAAGACACAGGGTCTCACTATGTTGCTCAGGCTGGTCTGTTTCCTGGCCTCAAGTGATCCACCTGCCTCAGCTTCCTGAGTAATTGGGATTACAGGTGTGAGCTGTGTGATCTTTGTAACACAACCTGTTCCAGATACTTCAACAGCTCCCCATGGCCTGTGGCATAAAGTCCATGGCATGGGAGCCGTGACCTGGCCCCTGCCACCTCCTGCCACTCCCGCCCCACCCTGCCCCGGATGCGCCTGCAACTCCCTGGACGAACCGGGCTCTTTGGTATCTCTAACGTTTGTGGGTGCTGGCCCCACGCTCCAGAATGTTCCCTCATCCTACATTCCATTAATTCCTAGTCCCCCCACTGAGGCAGGCTCAGGAGTTCCCCCCTTGGAGCCCCCAGCCTGGGCTTGGTGCCTCGCCGTGTGCTGGCAGGGCACTCGCAGACCTCCAGCTCGGGATGTTGTTTCTAATTCCTGCTCCCCATCACGCCACGTCTTTCCCCCTTCCACAGCACCAACAACAGTCCCTGGCAGAGCAGAGGCCGAGCATACATTTGGTGCCTGGAGGAAGGGATGGCAAAGGTGTCTGCTGTTTGGGAGGCTCAGCAGTGCAGGGCGAGGAGCGGCCCGGACGCCTGGTTTGGCAGCCAGACCACTCGTGTCCGACCCCGGCTATGGGACCGCGGCCACCTGTTCAGCCTTTCTCAGCGTCAGCTCTTTGGTAAAAGGAGGATAATCATCAACTTCCCTACAGCATTGCTATGAGGATTAAATGAGACGATATTTTGCCTTACAGGCCACCAACCAGCCAACTGCCAACTTGCAAGTCCACTCCGGGAGCCATGTCTGGGACATTAATGGATATTCACTGTCCCTTGGAGGCTGACGGAAGGGGGCACCTCCCACCCCACAAGGCATGAACTGGCTCTACTGGGCTCACTAGGGTCTCTCTAGAGCCCAAGCCAGGACACCACGGAGTTTAATGAAGACCTGCTGGAGGAACCAAGGGAATCAGAGTGAGAAATCCCTTTTGTTCCGGAGGGGGGGGGGGGGGGTGGGCATCCACTCTTGACTTGGGAACACTCAGAGGTTAGGTTTGGGCCCAGAGGAGAGAATGCAGTCTGGAAGCCGCCAGGATTCAAACCAGGCTCTAGGTTCTTGTATTATTCCTTCCAGCAACCCCCTACGGAGCACTTGTGAGCGCTGGGACTCTGCTGGAGGCTGTGAGGAGGGGCTGGAGGAGAGAGATGGGTGTTCGGACTGTGCTGGAGGCTGTAAGGAGGCGCTGGAGGAGAGAGACGGGGGTCCCACCTCACAGAGCTGAGCATCTAGGGAGGGAGGAACATGAATCCAGAACCACACACGGAAAGATTCCAAAATGGGGCACACACGGAGAAGGAAGTGTATGAAGGGAAGTACAATCCAGTCTGCGGTCGGGGAGAGCTTCTTGGAGGAAGTGGGATTGGGTGATGGGCTGAGAGGTCAAGTACAAGGGGTTAAGGCGGTGGGGGCAGGAGAGGGAACATGGAGCTGGAGTTAGAGAGAGGTGAAGGCCTCCTGGGCCCTTCTCAGGGGAAGAAAGCAGGGAGGGCAACAGAGAGGAGTCTCACCCAAGACTCCAGGACAGGTGGGACGGGGGCTCTTCCAGGGCAGGTCGGTGGGGGGTTCCCTTCCAGGGCAGGTGTGGGAGGGTTCCCTTCCAGGGCAGGTGGGGGGGTTCCCTTCCAGGGCAGGTAGGGGGGTTCCCTTCCAGGGCAGGTGTGGGGGCCCCTTCCAGGGCAGGTGTGGGGGGTTCCCTTCCAGGGCAGGTGTGGGGGGTTCCCTTCCAGGGCAGGTGTGGGGGCCCCTTCCAGGGCAGGCGGAGGGGTTCCCTTCCAGGGCAGGTGGGGGGGTTCCTTTCCAGGGCAGGTGGGGAGGGGTTCCTTTCCAGGGCAGGTGGGGGACCCCTTCCATGGCAGGTGGGGGGGTTCCTTTACCAGGGCAGGTGTGGGGGCCCCTTCCAAGGCAGGTGGGGGGGTTTCCTTCCAGGGCAGGTAGGGGAGGTTCCTTTCCAGGGCAGGTTGTGGGGGCCCCTTCCAAGGCTGGGGATAGCCTGGAGCTGCCACGGCAGAGGAAAGGGTCTAGTAATGGCGAGGCTGCGCTTTAAGACAAAGGACTAAAGAAAGGTTTTTTTTCCTCCTTTGCAAAGAGACATTTCATGTACAGTTGCCACTTAGGGTTTACAGAGTGTGGGAAATCAATGTTCGCCTTCGTGTTCCCATCCCTTGGTAAAGCACAAAACTAACAGTGAATGACCCTGTGAGAACAACGAACACATTCTTTAGTAAAAGTGCAAGGAGAAATGAACGCACCTCTTCCTGATAGCTGGTCCTGTAGGATCGCTCCAGCCCCTGATCCAGGAAGTTCAGGCTGAACTGATTAATGGGCGGCTTAAAAAAGTAATCTTTCATCAGGCTAGAAGGCACAACAAATGCAGTCGATCAATACCCAGCACCATGACTGTGCCAATGTTTTCAGATCACAATTAGCTACCAAAACGCTGCTCATTAGGTATATTACAATAGCTGCGTCTAAAAGCGCCTGTGGAACAGACGCCACTCAGCTGCCCCTTGTTAAAACAGATCTGTGGAAAGTCCTTCGCGCCTCAAAGCATAATCATATTTTGTGTTTCACCTTCGTTAAAGAATGACCATCCACCATGATTATAACACACATCATCAGAACCTTGGTTTTTTGGGGTTTTTTTTTTTTGAGGCAAGGTCTCACTCTGTCGCCCAGGCTGGAGCGCAATGGCGCAGCGATCTCGGCTCACTGCAATCTCCGCCTCCCAGGTTCAAGCAATTCTCCTGCCTCAGCCTCCTGAGTAGCTGGGATTACAGGCGCCTGCCACCGCACCCAGCTAGTTTTTGTATTTTTTAGTAGACGCGGGGTTTCACCATGTTGGTCAGGCTGGTCTCGAACTCCTGAGCTCAACAGATCTGCCCATCTCGGCCTCCCAAAGTGCTGGGATGACAGCGTGAGCTGCTGAGGCTTGTTTTTGAAAACACATTCCTAATGTCCAGGATTAGGAGAAGATGAAGACAGCTTTTCTGTTCTTTGAAACAATCTTTTGTGAAGAACACGCAGATCACTGTGCTGAGAGTACTTACATGGATTTGGAGGCTTCAAACGAAAACATAATTCAGAACCGGCGGTCCTGTCATTCAGAGCACTGACAGTAATTGCCACCGTAAAAGCTAACAGGTTGTTATCACAAAATTGTGTTTATAGTTAGCGTAATTTTGGTGCTATTGTCACATATGCAGATTGCATGTGAAACCTGCAAAATGATAAAGCTCAGTGATTTTAATAGCAGGGAAATCAAACCCGCTTTCCATGACTCTTTCATTCATTTATGAATTGCCAGCAAATAGTAATATCGTTTCTGTACTGCAGAAAATTACTAGAAACTAAGGGAACGTTAACATGATTTCAGAAAGCAAATATAGCTGTGTTAGCCTCTCTCCCTCATACAGTGACTATCAGAAGTAAATCAGATGAGGCTGGGTGCGGTGGCTCATCCTTGTAATCCCTAGCCCTTTGGGAGGCCGAGGCAGGCGGATCACCTGAGGTCACGAGCTCGAGACCAGCCTGGCCAACATGGTGAAACCCCGTTTCTACAAAAAATATAAAAATTAGCCAGGCCTGGTGGCAGGTGCCTGTAATCCCAGCTACTCGGGTGGCTGAGGCAGGAGAATCACTTGAACCTGGGAGATGGAGGTTGCAATAAGCCGAGATGGCGCCACTGCATTACAGCCTGGGCGACAGAGCAAGACTATGTCTCAAAAAAAAAAGAAAAAAAAAGAGTAAATCAGGTGAAATATGTCAAGTGCCTCACGTGCCCCCCACACAAAGTAGGGCTCATCACGTGTGTTCCTTCCTGTCCTTGCAGCACAGCGGACACTCTCCTTTCTGTGACAGGTATCCAGTAACTTCTAACATTCTCAGACTCAGAAGAGAAATAATTCTGTCCCAGGACACTGGCCCTCTCTCCTCCCCTGACTCAGGGAGTGTGGACTGAGGGAAGAGCAACCACGCAGCTGCAGAGAGGATGTGCACAAGGCCACAATTTAGCAGTCAAGTGGCAGAAGCGACACTGCTATTAGCTGTGCTGCTCCATTTATTTATTATTTGTTTTTTGAGATGGAGACTCGCTCTGTTGCCCAGCCTGGAGTTGCAGTGGTGCGATCTCAGCTCATTGCAGCCTCTGCCTCCTGGGTTCAAGCGATTCTCCTACCTCAGCCTCCCGAGTAGCTGGGATGACAGGCACCCGCCACCACGCCCAGCTAATTTTTGTATTTTTAGTAGAGACGGGGTTTCACCTTGTTGGCCAGGCTGGTCTTGAACCCCTGACTTCAGGTGATCTACCTGCCTCGGCCTCCCAAAGTGTTGGGATTATAGGCGTGAGCCACAGCGCCTGGCTGAAAATCACCCTTTGAGGCATTATAGTGAAGACAGAGGCAAGAATCATCAATGAATGTTAAATCTAGGGAATTCTGATGGGGAGTGAAATATGTACAAGATCTTCAAGTATCTTCTCACAGATTGCTTATTAGTCATAAGAGGAATATAATAACCCTAGATGAGAGAACCCGGCACCACCTTGCCTAATTAATCAAAATTAGTATCACTAATGAGGAACAGACGGGCACTGCGTGTCCCTGGAGAGGACACCCTGAGAAGGACACGGTATCCCTTCTGCAGTCTCCGCCTGGCCAGAGGGAGAGCCTGAATCTAACCAATCCAACTTCAGGAATATTTGATAAAAGGACTGGGCCTGTATTTTTCAAAAATGTTACCATTAGGCCAGGCACAGGCTCACACCTGTAATCCCAGCACTTTTGGAGGCCAAGGCGGGCAGATCACCTCAGGCCAAGAGTTCGACACCCGCCTGGCCAACATGTTAAAAACCCATCTCTACTAAAAACACAAAAATTAGCTGGGCATGGTTGTGTATGCCTGTAGTCCCAGCTACTTGAGAGACCGAGGCAGGAGAATTACTTGAACCTGGGAGGCGGAGGTTGCAGTGAGCCGAGATCGAGCCACTGCACTCCAGCCTGGGCAACACAGCAAGATCTAGTCTTTAAAAAAAAAAAAAAGCCAGGCGTGGTGGCTCACGCCTATAATCCCAGCACTCTGGGAGGTTGGGGTAGGTGGATCACCTGAGGTCAGGAGTATGGAGACCAGCCTGGCCAACATGATGAAACTCCATCCCTACTAAAAATACAAAACCTAGCCAGGCGTGGTGGTGGGTGCCAGTAACCCCAGCTACTTGGGAGGCTGAGGCAGGAGAATCGCTTGAACCTGGGAGATAGAGGCTGCAGTGAGCCAAGATCGCGCCACTGCACTCCAGCCTGGGCGACAGAGCGAGACTCAGTCTTAAAGAAAAGAAAAAGGCAGAGAGGCTTCTGCCTGCAATCTTTGCTTTTTCCCAGACAGCCCCAATCGTACCTGTCTTCTTTGATAACGTCCACAAAGTGGGCGTCCGTTTTCTCCCGGATGTTCTTGAACCTCAGCGGAAGGAGAGCCGACTGGTCCAGGCTCACCCCTGCCCACCTTCCCTTCTCCTGCAAGATCTCACACAGAGAAGTCTGACTGTTGGTGAGCTTCTCCTCTTGGGGAGGGCTCAGGAGCCCGTTCTGAGTTTTGGGATTAGGTCCTCCAGAAGCCTGCCTCGAGACAAAGAGGACGCAGACACGGGAAGTGAAGTGGCACCGGGCACTGGGCACACACGCCTGTCCCACCCCGACCTCTGCTGCGGGGCGCTGCTGCACTGGGCGTGGGACTTTCTGACCTGCGAGGACCCCCCACGCCCCCGCGCCTGCAGACCTGCTCCAATCCCAGCCCTGACTGTCCGTCTGCTCCTTCCTGTTACCCAACAGTGCCCAGTGGTAACGCTGGGTGTTCAGGCTGCCAGGACAGTGAGACATGGGAAGAGTCGGTGCGGAGGTGGAGGGGAAGGGAGGAAAGTGAGGAGCCGAGGCCCCCAGAGTCTGCTTAGGCCAGAACCACGGTTCTGGGGGCAGGGTGCATGGGTCGGGGGTCCAGGAGAAGTATGACGAGGGGTCCAGGGCTGTCGGGGCACAGGCAAGGTGGATGGAAACGGGCTCGTGTCGTGGGTGTCCCCCGTGGCTGTGGGAAGCCATGGGATGACCTGCACCTGCAATCCTTTGGCAGATGGAGAGCAGATGGAGGACGAGAGCCCACGCCCCAGGGGAGTCGCCTGCATGAGCCCCCCGACAGGCTCTCATGGGTGGGCTGAGTCCTGGCCCTGGTGTCCAAGTCTGGTTTTCCTGGCAGCCTTCCTGCCGCCGGCCCTAACTCCCACCCTCTCTCTTCACCCGGCCTTTCTCACCATGAAGACCCCCTCTTGTCTCTGCCCATCTATATTCTATCATAAATTGAGTCCAGCTTCCAGTACCACAGATCCCCTCCCAGCACTCGAATCCACGCATTTTAAACCCTTATTGGCCTTTAAAGGAATCCCGCCCAGCTCGGCCCCTGAGCGCTGGATTCCACGTGGGTTCCTGCTGACCCTCCCTCGAGCTCCCTGCCTGTCTCTTCAACACCCGGACGACCCGCGGGTGCGGAGTGGTGTTACCCAAGAGGAGTTACTCTCAGAACTAAGAAGTCGACAAGATAGGAATGTCACCTTGGGTGGATGCGCCAGGAGAGGAACTGACAGGAACAACAGCCATGAGCTTGTTACCTTGGTGCTGTTTTTATGCTCGTCTTGGCAGCCGTTTTGAGGTGCTCCTCCCTCGGCGCCGGCTTCAGATTTGGGAGCAAATGTGATTCCGCACGAAGGGCAGGTCTAGAAGAAAAACACAGACTGTGGGGACACACCCAGAAACCACGACTGCCACCCTGAATTCAGGCAGGTCCGCTGTTGCAATCTGCCGTCACGCAGCATGGTGGTGAGCAAGGGGAAGGCACACAGAACCGCTCAGGGATGAGCTGAAAGCCAACGGGCAAAGTGACAGTGGAAACACACAGAAACCCGGGCACCAACGCAACAGGAACCAAAAAAATGGAACCGGGAACGTTCACTGACTGAACAATGGATCAACAAACTGTGGTCTATTCGAACAATGGGATATTACTCAGCCACGAAAAAGACGGAAGCACTGACGCCTGCCACAGCACGGTGAACCTCGAAAACATTATGCTCGGGGAGGGAAGCCAGACACAGCGCAGATATTACGTGATCCCATCTACGTGAAATATTCAGAAAAGGTGAATCCTTGGAGGGAGAAGGCAGATTCGTGGCTGCCAGGCGGGACCGGGGGCAGGAAGGGGGAGTGGCTGCTAAGGGGTGTGGGGTTTGCTACGATTCGAATGTTTGTGCCCCCTCAAAAGTCAGACGCTGAAATCCTAATTCCCAAGGGGATGGCATTGGGGGGCAAAGCCTTGGGAGGTAATTAGGTCATGGGGGACAAGCCTTCAAAACACAGGATTAGTGCCCTCATAAAAGAGGCCCCAGAGGAATCCCTCGTCCCTTCGCCCTGGGAGAAGGCACCATCTGTGAAGCAGGAACGGGTCCTCACTGGACACTGAATCTTCCGGGACCTTGATCTCGGACTTCCCAGCCTCCAGAACCCTGAGAAATACATTTCTGTTGTTTAAAAGCCACCTGGTTTGTGGTATTTCAACAGGGTTTCTCTTTGGGATGATAAAAATGTTCTGAAATTGATCACGGTGATGGTTGCACAACCTTGCTAAATATACTAAAAACCACTGAACTGTATACACTTTAAAAAGATCGATTTTTAAATATTTTTTGAGATGGAGTTTCACTCTTGTCACCCAGGCTGGAGTACAGTGGCACGATCTTGGCTCACTGCAACGTCCACCTCCTGGGTTCAAGCGATTCTCCTGCCTCAGCCTCCTGAGTAGTTGCGATTATAGGTGCCTGCCACCACGCCCGGCTACTTTTTTTGTGTTTTTAGTAGAAACGGGGTTTCGCCATGTTGGCCAGGCTGGTCTTGAACTCCTGACCTCAGGTGATCCACCCGTCTTGGCCTCCCAAAGTGCTGGGATTACAAGCACGAGCCACTGTGCCTGGCCAAAAAGACCGATTTTATAGTATGTGAATTATATCTCAACAAAGCTGTTATTAAGTAAATAAACTGGCCACCAACTATGCTAGGACACAAATCCAAGGTTCTTAAGCTCCGTGTGATGGTGAGCTAGTCTCATAAGATGGGCTGAATAATCAAAGGTACACGATTTCCAGATCTAGGCGTACTTAAAAGTTTATAGGAATTAATGGACCTAGAAAAGAGAAGGCAAGATTTAATACAGGTACCCTAAAAAGAGCAAAGCCTTTATTTCTCATAAACTAGGATTCAAACCCTAGTCAAGTACTTACTAGTTTGGAGACTCTGTTCAAATCACTTTACCTCAGTTCCCTCATCTATAAACCAAGAGTGAAGATATGTTGCTAAGAATTAAATGAAATTGGCTGGGTGTGGCGGCTCACATCTGTAATCCCAGCACTTTGGGAAGCTGGGGTGGGAGGATGGCTTGAGTCCAGGAATTTGAGGCCAGCCTGAGCAACATGGCAAAACCCTGCCTCAACAAAAAGTATAAAAATTAGCCTGGCCTGGTGGCATGTGCCTGTAGTCCCAGCTACTTGTGGGGCTGAGGTGGGAGGGCTGCTTGAGTCTGGGAGGTCAAGGCTGCAGTGAGCTTTGATGGTGCCACTGCACTCCAGCCTGGGGCAAAAGAGAAAGACCCTGTCTTAAAAAAAAGAATAATTAAATGAAATAAGTATATATATAGCCTAGCACAGTTCCTGGCATACAGTATACCCGTAATAAACTTATTATTATTATTATTAATGTGACCAGGTAACCTAGGAACCGTCTAAGAAAGCAACTAACAGCTTCCAATGAAGAAGACAAACCGTGGTAAGAAAGATTTTTTTTTTTTTTGGACTCAAAAGCAATTTCCTTGCAGCAAGAAGTGTAAAACATTGAAATAAATTATGGGAGGCCAGATATTATTTTGGAAATTTAAAGTAAGTGTCACTACCTAAGGGCAAAGATATGACCCAGGTTGTATTTTAAGTTAGACTGCAGGCCTGTACTATCTTAAATAAAAGAAACAAAGATTCTACAGGGTTGTATAGTTTGGGAATCTGATGTAACATACAAGCTAAATTTGAACATTTGTATGCATTCAAAAAATGAAAATATACATGCCAAAACAGCTAGCGAAATCATTAATTAACATATCTGAGCAAATAATGGCATCTAGATAACATTTGCTTACAGCTCTTTAAAAACTGACATTATCAACAGAGGTAAAATGTTCTAGTTATCAATAACATACAGTGAGTCTATTTGAAAGCACCTCTTGGTATTGACTGGCAGAGTTAAACTTCTAAACATTTTGCTGGTGTGCTGGCTCACACCTGTAATCCCAGAACTTTGGGAGGCCGAAGCGGGAGGATTGCTTAGGGCCAGGAGTTCAAGACCAGCCTGGGCAACATAGGGAGACCTTGTCTCTACTAAAAATAAAACCAATTAGCTGACCTTGATGGCACGTGCCTGTGGTCCCAGCTACTCGGGAGGCTGAGGCAGGAGGATTGCTTCAGCGAAGGAAGTCAAGGCTGCAGTGCACTGTGATTGTACCACTGCACTCCAGCGTGGGTGACAGAGCAAACCCATTCTCAAAATACATATACATATATGTATAAATATGTATATATTTGCCAATGAGACCACTGCTCTTATTAAATGTAAAAAAATCTAACACCGAGAAGAATAAAATAGGCGTGCCTGATACCCATGCCTAAAAGACGCCTGAGGGAACTCTCTGGTGTGGCTAAGGTGGGGGGCTTGGTGCTTGATGGGGCACACCAGCCATTTCAGGGCCCAACTGGTAGACCAGGAAAGGAAGCTGGAGGTGTGGAAGCGTTTGCTGCACTTGGCTCAGCCAAAGCCTGAAGTGCAAGTGCGTGCTCAGTAAATGCTGGTAGTGAATATGAAAACTTCTGTTACCTATGCTCTCTGGTCATTAAACAGTTCATCTGGTAATTCAATGTCCTTGATTACAGACAGAACAGCCCTTGGTATCTATTCTTCTGTAGCCATTTAGTCACAGGAATCTCCTGGCATCAGTCTGTTTCAGGTATTTTTCTTGCCTCAAGTTCATCTGCTGTGCTTTTCTCTCTTTTTTTGTTTGTTTGTTTTTTTGGGACTGAGTCTCGCTCTGTCACCCAGGCTGGAGTGCAGTGGGGAGATCTTGGCTCACTGCAACCTCCACCTCCTGGGTTCAAGCAATTCTGCTGCCTCAACCTCCTGAGTAGCTGGGATTACAGGCGCCCACCACCACGCCTGGCTCATTTTTGTATTTTCAGTAGAGATGGGGTTTCACCACGTTGGTCAGGCTGGTCTCGAACTCCTGGCCTCAAGTGATCTGCCTGCCTTGCCCTCCCAAAGTGCTGGGATTACAGGCGTGAGCCACCGTGCCCAGCCAACCCTCCTGTGCTTTAAGACGAGGCCGCCTGCTTCTTCAGTGCCCCCCACGGCACACTGGCTTTATGAGATTTTCTATGCACTTAGAGCCATGAATGTGTCACCGTGACAGTCAAACCAACTTGGCACCAGAGGGCACACTGAGGACAGCGGGGCTCCATGCCCTCCACAAGGGCTTCCCTCAGAGGGACTGGAAGGCCGGTGCAGCCCGGGCATGCCCACTGGGATGAGGCTGATCTCTGGGGGCCTGGGGCAGTGGTCTCCACAGGTGGGGAACTCAGTGCTTTGCTTACATCCCCTTGAACAGAGGCCGAGGCCTGCACCCTGCGGTGATAAGAAGTTCTGATACAGAAGTGAGGTCTGGCAGAGCCGCCCACAAATGGCAAATGAGGCTGCGCTTGCAGAAGGAAGGGGGCTGTCTGGGTCACATGGCCAGCTGTAGACACCCACGCTCGGGCCTCCTGAGGGCCGGGACAGTGCTCACTGCCTATTCCATTCCCAGCAGGTTTGTACGGGAAGTGGGAGTATGGGAGGTGGGTGGAGAGTCAGGTGCAGACTCCAGGCCGCGCTGGGTGGCATGGCCCCACAGACCTGTGTCACCCGGACCCAGCAGCCATCATTTTACTGCACTTTGAAAATGTGGATTTTGGCTGGGTGCAGTGGCTCATCCCTGTAATCCCAGCCCTTTGGGAGGCTGAGGCGGGTGGATCACCTGAGGTCAGGAGTTTAAGACCAGCCTGGTCAACATGGCGAAACCCTGTCTCTACTAAAAATACAAAAATTAGCTTGGTGTGGTGGCACACACCTGTAATCCCAGCTACTGGGGAGACTGAGGCAGGAGAGTCGCTTGGACCCGGGAGGCAGAGGTTGCAGTGAGCCCAGATTGTGCCACTGCACTCCAGCCTGGGCGACAGAGCAAGATTCCTCAGCTACCTTCTTTTTGAGGGATAATTTTCTAGATAAAAACTTTCAAACAAATGAAACAAAAGAAATCTTAGAGCTGGGTGTGGTGGCTTGCTTGAGCCCAGGAGTTTGAGATCAACCTGGGCAGTGTATCAAGACCCCATCTCTACAAAAGCTTTTTAAAAATTTTAGAAATTAGCTGGGCACAGTGGTGTGTGCCTGTAGTCCCAGCTACTCAGGAGGCTGAGGTGGGAGGGTCGCTTGAGCCCAGGAGGGAGAGGCTGCCATGAGCTATGGTCATGCCACTGTACTGCAGACTAGGTCATAGAGCAAGACCTTGTCTCTTTAAAAAAGAAAAAAGAAGCCGGGCGCAGTGGCTCACGCCTGTAATCCCAGCATTTTGGGAGGCCAACATGGGTGGATCACAAGGTCAGGAGATTGAGACCATCCTGGCCAACATGGTGAAACCCCGTCTCTACTAAAATACAAAAAATTAGCCTGGCGTGGTGGTGCACGCCTGTAGTTTCAGCTACTGGGGAGGCTGAGGCAGGGGAATCTCTTGAACCCGGGAGGTGGAGGTTGCAGTGAGCCGATATCGTGCCACTGCACTCCAGCCCGGGCAAAAGAGCAAAACTCTGTCTCAAAAAAAAAAAAAAAAAAGAAAAGAAAAGAAAAAAAGAGAAATCCATCTACCCAATGGAGAGATTCTCACATCTCAACATCCCCTTCTGAGCTGTAGTTAGAGGCCCCTTCCGTACCAGGAGGGTCCCACCATGCAATGGTGGGTGGGTTTGTTTCCCTCCCCTGACCTCCTACCCCCCAGCCCCCATGGCAATTTTCCTTGAGCGATTCATTAGCTTCATTTTAATCTGGATTAAGACATTTCACACTGTTTTTTGCCAAGCACGGATGCCTCTGTGAAATGTTTCCCAGCCGGCTAAACAGCATCTCCCCCTGCACAGCTGCAGGCGTCTCCACCCCTGCTGAGAAGCCCTCCCTGGGAAGAGTATTTCCGACTCCAGGAAGCTCCAGGCATGGAAGCACCTCACTGCCTTGGGAGACAACCCTAGCGGCTGGCTCACAGGGAGCCACACGGGCAGGCACGTTAGAGAAAAAGCAGTGTCATAATGACAGTAGCTACTATGACTTAGGAATGTCTATGGGCCAAGATCCTACCCGTGAACAAGTCAGGCCCCCATCCACGCAATATCTGCAGTCTCGACTGTATGATCTCGTCCTTTGCAGCCACACTGTGAGGCAGCAATGATCATTCCGCAGACGGCCACAGACTCCAGGGCCCTGGGACCCGGACCACCGTCATATGGCTCTGGCCCCCCTTCCTGGCACAAGGAGGACCCGGGAATAATCCTGGCACCTTGCTCTCCCGGGCCTTGTTTCCCTAGAGTGACCTGAGTAGCTATGCCTGTCCTCCTGGTTCTTCCAAGCAGCACCCTGGGCCCTCCGGCATCAAGGGAAGTCTCAAGACTTCTAAGGTCCTCCCAGCAGCACGCCTGGCGGGCCAGGGAGTTTGCTGGCTGTTGCCTGGGTAACCTGAGATTCCCTGGAGAACGCCCAAGAGCAAACTCTGCATTTTTCTGGATTATCTTTGCTCCTTCCCCCATGTGGACGTGGGCTTTGGAGGGAAGAGTGTAGCCATTTCTCTAACACACTTGGGCACATTTGCATTTGTTTTTAACACATTTCAGGATGTGCACCCTACATTCCGGTCAAAATATATGGCACAAAGCTATAAAACCATTTTTTCTTCAAGGTTATTTCTCATCACAAGATAAATCATTTCTAAGCCAACAGCTGTCCCTTTTCAAAACTGTCAAGGGAGGGAGTGGGGAAACCTCTTTTCTCAGAAATGAGGAGGATACACCAGTAGAAGAGCCCTGGCTTTGCCTGCTTCGTCTTCTCAACACGACTGTTTTGCAAGATGTCGTGTCATCAGAAGCATCCTTTGCTCCCAAAGTCAAAATGATGTTAACATGGTGAACAGGAATAGTCATGATATTGCAACCACAATAACCACAAACACAATTTCCTGAGGTGTTCTTTGAAACTCCTTGTATCTGCTTAGCCCTCGTAAGCAACCACGATGCAGGTACTATGATCGGTTCCATTTTACAGATGAGGACACTGAGACAGAGCAGGCACTGGCCCAGAGCCACACGGTACGGTCGGAACTGCATAAAGAGGCGGTGAGCCCAGGCAGCAGAGCTCCTGGCCCCAACGATCTCCAGGTGAACGGGGCAGCCCGTCAGTGCAGCAGAGCCATGGGGCTAACTCTATGTCCCTGGCATTGCTGTTTAAGCTAACAGGTTAGGTACGGGCATAAGTACAAAATAGAGTATTTCTGCTAATGAAACATTAGAGAAAAATAGAAGCAGAATATTAGAAGAAAAGATAAGCAGTAATTATCACAGAAAAAGAAATTTTCTTACATCCCCAAAGCCGTAAGAACAGACAGCAGATGGCCTGAGAATACTAGACAAGGTACCACATGAACACACACGTGTAAAACTCACACACACAATCTCAGAGCCACACGGGGTGGAGTCGAAAAGTCCCTGGACCTCTCACTCAATCCCTCAGCCCTAAAGGACCACTGGGCTCAATAACCAGGCTGGTGATGACGATCCGAGTCAAGAATAGATGAAAATATACTCAGCAGACTGTCAGGCAGGAAGACTGTTACCAGCTGTGGAAACAGTCCATCATGAAGTCAAGATAAGAAAATATTTGGCATTTGGGGAAATTTCATGGAAATACAATATTTCACTCTCTGGCAATGCCAGTTCAGTGATTCCGCACATACATTTCCATCCCTCTCTACACACACACACACACACACACACATATATAATTTCTTACTTGGAAATAATTTTAGACTTGCAGAGAGTGGGAAAGACAGTTCAAGGAGTCTGCATATATCCTCCGTACATACTCACCGTACAGTTATCAAAACCAAAGCAACTCATGCTGGCGCAATACCGTTAACTAAGCTGCAGGCTTTATTCTGATGTCCCCAGTTTCCCCAACGTCCCTTTGCTGTTCGGGTCTCCTCTAGGTCCCGTGTTGCATTTAGCTCTCACGCCTCCTGCTCACCCCCAGCCTATGGGGGTTCCTCTGTCTTTCTCTGTCTCCTCTGGCCCTGCTGCGTTTGAAGTCCTGGCCAGGCATTTTGTCAAATGTCCAGATCTGGACCTGCCTGGTGCTTTCTCAGAGCAGACTGAGGTTTGGGGTTTGCGGAAACAATGCCGCAGACGTGACATGCCCTTCTCAGCACACCACACTAGGGTACCGGATGGCAGTGAGCAGGGAGGCTCACCTGGATCATTTGGGGAAGGTGGCGTCTGCCTGGTTTGTCCACTGTGAAGTTCCTATTCCTCCCCTGCCCCCCACCTTTCTTTTTTGAGATGGGGTCTCATTCTAGTGCCCAGGCTGCAGTGCAGTGGTGTGATCTGGGCTCACTGCAACCTCTGGCTCCTCCCAGGCTCAAGCGATTCTCCTGCCTCAGCCTCCTGAGTAGCTGGGATTACAAGCGTGCCTGCCATCACGCCCAGCTAATTTTTGTATTTTTAGTAGAGATGGGGTTTCACCATGTTGGCCAGGCTGGTCTTGAACTCCTGACCGCAGGTGATCTCTCTGCCTCAGCCTCCCAAAGTGCTGGGATTACAGGCACGAGCCACTGAGCCCAGCTGGGTTTTCTTTTTCTTCATGAAGATGTTGGAAAAGCTGTTTTTATTGATATATGGCATCTAGATCCACTCGTCACCCACAGGGTTCATGAGAAAATGGAAAGCAAATGCCCGCTGGAGCGCTGACATCACATTCAACAGGCCAAGGCACACAGGCTCCCGTGTCATACAAGTGACTTGGTTACGGCCGAGAGCATCCAACCCACAGCAATGCTCAGCCGCAATCACTGTGAGAATCTCCCTCAAATCGGAACCGTGGAGAAGATGGGACCTTCCCCAGAGAGTCAGTGACTTCCTGCAGGCAAGCTGGGACCGTCTCTCGGCCCCTCCCAGTCCTCCATGGCTCCGTCTGTGGTCACTGTCCCTGCTCTGCGTGGAGTGAAGGCATGCGTGCCGAGTGTGAGCGAGGCTTCTTCTCAGCCCTGGCGTCCACAGGCACCATTCCGGCTCATCTCCCAGCAATCCCGAGAGGTCTCTTCCTTATCACCACCGCACTGATGAGGAAAACTCTCACTTAGAGGAATTAAGTGTGTGTTTTCTCTTTCTTTTCTTTTTGTTTTTTTTTTGAGACAGTGTCTCATTCTGTCACCCTGGTTGGAGTGCAGTGGCATCATCACAGCTCACTGCAGCCTCTAACTCCTGGGCTCAAGCGATCTTCCTGCCTCAGCTGTCTGAGTGGCTGGGACTACAGGCATGAGCCACTGCACCTGGCTGCAGTTTCTTCACAGTCCCAAAGCCAAGGCTTTGAGAAGGGTCTTGCTTCAAGTTGCACCCCTGCCCGCCGTGGTCCGCCTCCCCTCCGCGACGTTGACAGCGGCGTCCTCATGTCTAATGCTTACTCCTTGGTTTCCTTCTTGACCCCTCCTTCCTTCACTCGGGCAGTATCTGTCCCCCACATTATGCAATGTCAGGGCCCTTCGGATGAGGACCTCTCACTGCTGGTCATTTCAAGAACCCAAGGCCAGGCACAGTGGCTCATGACTGTAATGCCAGCATTTTAAGAGGCCAAGGCAGGAGGATGGTATAACCCCAGGAGTTGGCAACCATCCTGGGCAATATAGCAAAAAAAAATTTAAAAATTAGCTAGGCATAGTGGCACATGCCTGTGCTCCTAGCTACTCAGCAGGTTGACTTGGGAGGATCACTTGAGCCCGGGAGTTTCGAGCTGCAGTGAACTAAGATCATACCACTGGTACTCTAGCCTGGGCAACAGAGCGAGATCCCATCTCTTTTAAAAAAAAAAAAAAAAGAAGCCAACACTTGCATGTAGAAAGGGTTCCCCTTGAGCTATGACTTCAGGACCAAAGCCCTGGCCTTTGACATCACTATCATTTCCTGGTAGGTCGTTACAGTACACAGGTTATGTTACATTAGATAAAAATTTTCCAGCTATGACCTAGGAGATGACTTAAGGTCACAGAGGACACACATGCTAAGGGCAGGAAATAAACCCTTCGTGGGTGCTGCCCTGGTTCTACACAGTTCTGCTCGGGCTTCTGACTTCAGTCCTCCGCCTGGCTCTGCAGAGCTGCATCGCTCCATGTGTTTAATTAAAGAATTAAAAACTTCAGCCAAAAAGAAACTGTTAATTACTACATGCCAGGCACCATGCTCGACGCTTGGGAAATATTTCAGTTATTTAACACTCAGTCTCTGAATGCAAAGAGCTCACAGGAAGGCGCATAGGAAACAAAGAGTTAAGATCGTGTATGTTACAGCCAAGTGGGACAGACTGAAGGGACTGAGAATTTGGAGATGAGGGAACAGCGTTATCAGCTACGGAGGCACGGGAAGGCATGGTGGAGCTGAACGGTGAATGCAGACAGGAGTTCAGGGGAAAGAGAAGCCATGAGTATCTCAAGTGAGCAGCAGCAGGAACAGGACACACGTGAAAATCTACGCATGCTCCTTCAGGGAACGTTTCCTGAACACCTTTTCTCTAATGTATTGGTCCTTGGCATGAAACTCCTTTTACTACGTGAGCATTCCCCCAAAAGGTGTGACCACATTAGCCCTGCAAGGTGCAACTTGAAAAAAAACAATTGTGTTCAAAGAGGCCTGAGAATGCTGTATATACCGTGTCCTCCTCTGAAGGCCTAGCTACTGTCTACTAGCCTAGTGAAGGCTCTGAGAAGTCCTGCAGTAAAGAAACCCTTTCTGTGTTGAATATCCCGAGCTTCCCGAATTTACTTTACCACTGAGCGCCCTCCTCCCTTTTTTTGGAGACAGGACAAGGTCTCACTCTGTGGCCTAAGCTGGAGTGCAGTGGCACAATCATAGCTCATGCAGCCTAAATTCCTGGGCTCAAGTGATCCTCTTGGCTCAGCCTCCCAAGTAGCTGGGACCGCAGGCACAGGCCACCAAGACCAGTTAATTTTTAAAATTTTTTTGTAGAGATGATGTCTTGCTACGATGACCAGGCTGGTCTGGAAATCCTAGCCTCAGGCATCCCTCCCACCTCGGCTGCCCACAGCACCAGGATTACAGGCGTGAGCCACCATGCCCGGCCTTCTGTCAACTTGATAGATCACAAGATTCTCAGAAACTTTCAACAATATTTGGAAAATCTCCACATGCCAAGAAGATATGCTAAATGGTTTTTGCTCATTCCGATCAAAACAAATATATATGACCAGAGTACAATGTAGTGTAGAATCGCCATTGCTAAAACCGTGATCTTAACTAAACCCGTGAGCATGTGATATGGTGAACTCTGCGACCGCATCCCCTAACGGACAGAAACACACATATGTGGAAGCTAAAATGGCAAACACAACGAATTATATATTTTTGGCTTGGGCTGTCTTTCACTACTTAAATACAGCTCAGTTTGCAGGCTGGAGGAAACAATTTTTCCCCAAATAGCAAAACCATTCCCGATTCCACCCCACGCCAGCCCCTCCCTGCCCGGGTCCGCTGTCTAGGAGCCCAGAGCTCCATTTTCTGACTCCTGCAAAACATCAGCCCAGGCAAGGCGGCTGTCTCTAAAGTTTGCAGGCATCCAGGCAATCTCAGATACGTGAGATTTACGCATGTGCCAAGAGTACGGGGAAGAGAGGGTCCAACACCACTGTCCCGGTGGTTTTCACCCAGGGGTGACTCTGCACCCCCAGGGGACACTGGGCCATGTCTGGAGACATTTTTGGTTGGCACAGCTGGGGAGTAGGGTACAGGTGGGTATGCTGGCATCTGGCAGGTGGCAGCTAGGGATGCTGCCAGTCATCTGACAGTGCACAGGACAGCCCCACAACACAGGACTACCTGGTCCAAAATGCCAGCAGTGCCAAGGTGAGAAGCCCTGCATTACACTAACAAAGCACCCAACGACCACGATCCACGAGCGGAGTTGACAGAACCCGAGTGCAATCATTACGTGTAACTGGGCGACAGGCACTATATATTCTGACCCAGTAAGTAATCTGCATACCCCAGCTGACTGCCACATAATGAAGACTGTTCCTCGTAAATACCAACAGCGGCTTTCAAACCTGTGAATGAATGTGGAGAGGCAGGGACGTATTGGGTGAAGCTGTAACCACTGGCCGCCATCCTCACACATACCCCACTGTGTTATCTGAGAACACAAAGCAGCATAGGAGAGCTGTTTTGATTCTCTGTCTCATTTTAAGAATGGAGACAGTAGATGTTTAAACTATAAAAATAAACAGAAGGTACCAGTGGGGAAACTAAATCAAATGTGAAAGCAAAGGAACAGCTCATAAACTGAAACGATTTCACACACCAAGGTCGACCGCGCCAATTCCTTGGTAGTTTATGATGACAGGTCAGTCCAGAAACGGGCACTTCTAGGCAGCTACCAGGAGATCCCGGTTCCAGTAATGAAATACTACAATGTTCTCGGCAGCCTGTCCTCTCAGTGAGCTGTGTCCTAGGATTCACCCACACCAACATCATTTCAAGTAATCATAAAATAGTGGATTTCAAGAGACGTAGAAGTATTTGAGAAAGTGGTCTCTGAAATCAGATTATCAACTAGCTCTCCACCCAAGGTGCCAAGGAAAGCCACCTTTACTGTCATTTATCACCAGCTTCTAGAAATCCCAAAAGGCACCACAGGTCCCAGGAAGAGAAAATAACTAATAATTCAAGTGAGAAGCATCCTTATGCAATGGAAAGGCAATGGAGGTGCGTCATATGTCAAAAAGCAAGGATGTTAAAAATGCAGAATGCTACAAACTTTAGACTAAATATTAAAATCGTGAAAACCAAATCGAAGGTCATTCCAAGTTGTTTGCCTCAGACCTGGAGGCTGCTTATTATTTCACGTGCTCTACTGCAGAATTAATAGAAAGTTTTAGAAGTAGGAAAAAAAAAACAAAAAAACTAACCTTAAGGTTATCAAAGGTTTTGACAGTCTGCGCCAAGTCACTGACATTCCCTGATGACGCTGTCCCCTGTCCCCTAGGGCCTGAGGACACCTGTGAGCCGTCAATGACCTCAAAGCCAGAAAGCAAGGCCTCTGCACAGCTGCAGCGAGACTCCTTGGCTCTCTGACCCGATATCAGGTATGTCTTCAAACCTATGATGGATAAAAGTTACAGTCAGCACAGATTGAAAGCACCGTCTGTTGAAACGCAGCTCCGTCTTGCTCTCTGGGGAGGACTCACTCCTGGAAAGTTGAGAGTAAAGTGAAAATGTGAATAGGTCATAGTTTACGACGGACGTCCACAATCTCTCCAGAGAGATGTGGCCTCAGGGAGACCGTGGGCCCCCGAGACACACCAGTCACCCACGTTACGTTTTCTTGGAGTAATGGCTGCATGTTTCATGTTTTACCTTCAGGGTTAAAATAAGCATTAAAAAGTTCCTCCATGAAAGGGTCCCAGGACCTCCCTGTGAAGGCAGCAAAGCAGATTGGTTGACCCTAGACACTGCTTGGGTTTATTTCCATCTGTGAATACCAGTCCAGTGAGTACCTTCCTAATGGTCAGTCTAGACGTCATGGCAGCCTCCGGTACTGACCATCTTACCTGTGTCAGAGGCTGCAAAACTACCGTGAAAAACAAGACCCTACCGGGGACCAAGAGGCCATTAAAACCTCCCCAGACTCAGAGCTGTTGAGCATCTATTTCCTGTTGGATTCAAACACTCACCCCAGGAACATTCAGCTTTTGTTAAGCTGAGGTCCACATGCATTTTATTGTCTCACAAAATCCCCCATATAGAAAAAAAAAAAGGTGGTCAAAAGGCCACTTGACCTGTATCTTTACAATTCTCCTTTGAGGCTGAGCTAACAGCTCACTGCGCTGGAAGGAGCTGTGAACAGGTGGGTGGATCCTGCCCCGGGAATCTGCTGGGAAGATGGCAAAGGAGCAGCTTTTCTAGAAAGAGCCCAAGGAATTTTTGAAAAAGAAGCAAACTTTATTTAAAGAAATCCATCCTTTGACTTCACTGGAATTTAACCAGATGGCAAATGTATCGGAAGGAGGGACAATGTAATTTAACACTTAAATAACATTTATTTCAGGCCTGGTGTATGCCACACACCGAGAATAAAATCATGAACAGAGCAGGGTCCCTTCTTTTTTTTTTTTTTTTTTAATTGAGATGGAGTCTCACTCTGTCACCCAGGATGGAGTGCAATGGTGCGATCTCAGCTCACTGCAGCCTCCACCTCCTGGGTTCAAGCAATTCTCCTGACTCAGCTTGTGAGCAGCTGGGATTACAGGTGTCCACCACCACGCCTGGCTAATTTTTGTATTTTTAGTAGAGACAGGGTTTCTCCATGTTGGCCAGACTGGCCTAGAACTCCTGACCTCAAGTGATCTGCCCACCTTGGCCTCCCAAAGATGACAGGTGTGAGCCAGTGCACCCGGTTGCAGGGACCCTTCTTGAAGGGTTTAAGCTCCAGCTTCAGGTCGTGAAGGGTATGGCATGGAAAGATGCCATCGAGAGGTGACGTGTCTACAACACTGATCGACTCTGGCTTCTTACGCTGGGTACATATTTGGTCAGCGCTTTAAAATTAATTAATCAGAAACCTAGGGACTACTTCATCAATAATCCCGAATCATTTTATAAGTATGGCCCCATCTCATCACTTCACCTCCCTCTCTCCTTGTAAAAATACTACGTGGCTAATCTTTTTAAGTCAACTGTTCTGAGAATTTGCCAAGAGTCCTAGAAACACGTAAAGACAGCCTAGAGCGTAGCCAGATCATAGCTGAGAATCAAAAGACTTAGATATTTTTAGATGCCAACTGGCCCCAAGAAATTCTTCATGTTTTGTTTTGTTTTTCCTTTAGAGATAGGGTCTTGCTCTGTTGCCCAGGCTGGAGTGCAGTGGTGCAACCATGGCTCCCTACAGCCCCCACCTCCTATAGCCTCAGCCTCCTGAGTAGCTGGGACTACAAACGTCCGCCACTATGTCCAGCTATTTCTTTCTTTCTTTTTTGAGATGGGGGTCTCACTGTGTTGGCCAGGCTGGTCTCGAACTCCTAGACTCAAGTGATCCGCCCATCTTGGCCTCCCAAAGTACTGGGATTGCAGGTGTGAGCCACCACACCTGGTCCAATGGAAATCTTTCACTCTTACTTAGGTCCTGAACTTTTGTGCATTTTTTTCTCCAACAAAAACCCACATCCCAATTTATGTACAGGATCAATCACGACTGTAACACGTATACACTGAAATGGAAACGTGAACTGGAATACGACGCAGGAGTGAAGGCATCTTTATACTAATTTCTCGGACCTGTCCCAGGCGACACCAGACTGACTTTGTAACTTCACTTTGCCAGAGTTAAAAAATGCAACCTATGTGGACTCAAAAGAGGACAATGAGCTGGCAGGGCTTATAACCGCCTTCATCAAAGAAGTACATGCAAGAAGGCCTGTCCTGGGGCTGCTCTAAGGGTCTCCTTCCCATGACTCCTGAGTGTGGCCCACAAGTCACCAGGTGGCAGGGTGGTGACAGGAGCCACTGACAGCCAGTGTGACTGTGGATGGCCACTCTGGAGACCGCAGTCCCCACATACTGAGAGAGGAGGGACATTTTTCTGATGGGAGGTAGGAAAAGTTGCGGCTGAAGGATGAGGTTTTCCATTATGTCTGTGGCTGGCCCTGCAAGGTGCTGTTGGCTCAGGGTGCCCCTGCCTGACGCTACGGCTCCCCATGCACAAGGGCTGCCCTGGGAGCATGAACTGGGCTGCCTCTCAAACCCAGGAAGGGGCCCTCGCCCAGGTGACTGCGCACCTGCTCCCTGTGTGGCTCCGGGACTGCAAGAGAAAGTCAAGATGGCCTCTCCTGGAAGTGCGTGGCAACTGAAGCCGAGAGAGGCTGAGCAGGGAGGCCTGAAGAGCTGGAGCACGACGGGACAGCCAGCACATTCACAGCGCTCAGCACGGCAGTCCACGGGGAGCACGGAGTGGCAGCGGCGGCCTCTGCCCACAAGCTGGGCACGTGCCTCAAGCACATCTCCAACGTCTGCTGTTGCTTTTTTGTACTGGGATTACTGAGTCACTCTTAATTCATCAAACATTTATTAAGCACTTCCTGTTTACTACACACTGATGGGTGCAGGGACGATGTGTGACTATTTTGGCCGAGATCGTGACCCGTGTGGAGCCCATTACCTGAAGAGGGGCCAAGAGGACAAGCAGGTATGACTATGGTCAGGCGTGCCAAGTCCCAGGACAAGGAAGGACGGGTGCTCCAGGAAGCACAGGAGGGGGCATCTTGAGAAGCCTCAGGAAGGAAGGGGCTGTGGCTCGAATGTGTCCCCTCCAAAGTTCAGGCGTTGTGGAGTGACAGTCTTAAGGAAGCAGGGCTTTAAGACGTGATGAGGCCAGGAGGGCTCCTCCCTGCGATGGGATCAGGCGCCTGCATAAAGGGGCTTGCTGCAAGGGGCTCTCTCGCTTGCCCTCCAGTTTCCTTCTCCCTTCCAGAAGATGCAGCCCTCCCCAGACACCTGAACCTGCTGGTGCCTTGATCTTGGACTTCCCAGCCTCCTGAAGCATGAGGACAGAAATTTCCATGCTGTATAGATTACCCAGCCTATGCTGTTCTGTTATTGCTTCACAAGCAGATGGAGACGGACGGATCAGCACCCTCCACACGGAGAACTGAAAGACAGGGCGAGGTCAGCCCGTCAACAGCAAACCAGGCCAGGGGCGGCGGTGGCTGACACCAGGCAGGGGGGTTACTAGAACAGGTCATGAAAGGCCCTCTACAGAGGTGGCCTGCAGCAGGCATAGCTAAAGGATGGCTTGGAGCTCAGTGTGGCTGGAGCAGAGAATGTGTGCAGGGAATGGCCAGGGGTGAACCACAGCACCTGTGCAGGGCACTGTGTGGGCCATCCTGGGAAGCCTCCATTCTGGGGCCACCGGCAGCAGGGGGGCGGGAGCAGAAGGAAGAGCCACATAGGAGGCATGAGGCGTAGGACAAGCCAGGGAGCCGGTGGAAATGCCAGCCACAGCGGGTGGGAAGTTGGGAGGCACGGGAGTCAGGAAATAACAGTGGAAACGGGAAACCTACTCCCCACAAACTGCTGGCGAGAGGCAAGGCTCCCATTACAAGCAACCAAGCGTGATGGGCGAGGGCCTGGCTGCTGGAGGGGGCCTCGGAGTCGGGTCCAGGTCCGCCCCCTAATCCCGTGATCTAAGTGAGCTGCTTCATCGCTGCCTCTCAGTTTCCTCATCTCTAAGGCGAGGGCAGGAGCAGGGCTAGTGAGCTGCTTCATCGCTGCCTCTCAGCTTCCTCATCTCTAAGGCGAGGGCAGGAGCAGGGCTAGTGAGCTGCTTCATCACTGCCTCTCAGTTTCCTCATCTCTAAGGCGAGGGCAGGAGCAGGGCTAGTGAGCTGCTTCATCGCTGCCTCTCAGTTTCCTCATCTCTAAGGCGAGGGCAGGAGCAGGGCTAGTGAGCTGCTTCATCGCTGCCTCTCAGCTTCCTCATCTCTAAGGCGAGGGCAGGAGCAGGGCTTACCGCACGGCTCGCATGTGAGGCTTAAATGATCAACACGCACGCAGCCTCTACAACTGCCCGGCACGCAGCAAGCACTCGACATTAGCTGTGATTATCGACGCAGTGTTTGATCTGCGTATCACTGGAATCTTTTTCATGCACCTTCTACGTACAAAAGCATTTGCAAAACTGTTAAATCAATAATTGCTCCTGATTTGTTTCTGACTTGAATTTTTCTTTAGGAAGCGCTGAATGACCAACCCGTAGTGATAACATGATCCTACTAGCTTTACGAAGGTCAAACACACCTCCGTGTCCACAACGAGCAAAATCGGGAAGTAAATTATCTTTTTATTTATGCTTCGATATGGAAAGCTAAATTTAAAGTGAAACCTTTTGTCAGAACCAGAAGGGTTATCATCCTGACAGGTAAGGCAGAGCCCAGCTGCCTGATCACAAACGCCTGAGAAATACATCAGGACAGGTTACTGAGTTCAAGCCCAGCGAAAGTCTTAAGTCAGGAGACTCTGCAGGCGACATGATTTAATGAATAACCACACACATGGACCCTGGGGTCCAAGTTCTTTAGAATGGCTCTTTTGCAGCAGAAGGTCCAAAAAAAAAAAAAAAAGGCAGCTAAATGATTTAAGTGTAGTGTAAACAGGAGAATAATTAATATGATTTCTTATATTCTTTCCTGGTTATCCATTGATTTTAAACCTCAACAACAGCAATGTCTTTTATTAGCTTAATTTTACAAAGGCTACAGAGAGGGGTGGGCATTTCCTAATGGGCTCCTGTCTGACAGGGGAATTTGTCTATGGCTGTGTGCGTGGAGGTTAACGCAGTTAACGTTCTTAAGTATTCTTAAGTATAGTATCACTTCTTTGAAAACTAAAACTGCACTTTGCACATAGTGGTGATCAGGTTTGGTGACCCAAGTATAGGAAGAGTGACTGACAAAGCCCATTTTGGAAGAGTGATGGGCGAGGCCCATTTCTGGCCTCATTTGTCCCAGTCTCTTTCTGTGGGATTCTTGCCTTGGACTGAGATACCCTCAGCCACCAAGAATCAAGGACCTGACTGCCAACTCAACAGAAAGAGAACAACAGCGAGGCACGGGGATCACAGCTGTGACCCCGGCACTCTTGGAGGCCGCAGCAGGAGGATCACTTGAGCCCAGGAGTTTGAGACCAGCCTGGACAACATAGCGAGATCCCATCTCTACAAAAAATTTAAAAATCAGCTGGGTGTGGTGGCACCTGTGGTCCCAGCTACCCAGGAGGCTAAGATGGGAGAATCACTTGAGCCCGGGAGGTCGAGGCTGCAGTGAGCTGTGACTGCGCCATTGCACTCCAGCCTGGGCAAGAGAGTGAGACCCTGTCTCAAAAAAAAAAGAAAAAAAGAAAAACAAGCCAGGTGTGGCGGCACACGCCTGTAAATCCCAGCTACTTGGGAGGCTGAGGCAGGAGAATCGCTTAAACTTGAGAGGCGGAGGTTGCAGTGAGCTGAGATCGTGCCATTGCACTTCAGCCTGGGCAACAAGAGTGAAACTCCGTCTCAAAAAAAAAAAAAAATTAAAAGAAAAAGAAGAAAAGAAAAACAAGAAAGAGAAGAATAATCAGGAAGGAAAGAATGTTTTAAGACATGACTTTGGGAGCAAGCCACATAGCATAACAAATGCCTAGAAGCTTACGTCACTTATGACTTAAAACAATAAACAGAAAAGAGGCAATCAGCTTGGGCTGGTTCAGAAACATTCCAAAAACGTCTTTCACTTTGCATCGCATTCTTCCTCACGACTAGGTCGGAAACGACCAAGCGGCATGAGAGTTATTTAAACTAAACTGTAATCAGCCAATAAGAAAAATAAAGATAAAAAATACTCTTAATCTACCAAATAGCCAAAGCCTATGGAGTTATAGATATATTTTATAATTATCTATTCTTTCTGCATAAGAAGAACAAAAGTTTTGGTACAAAAGAGAGAATATTTTTCATACGTTAACTTAAAATGCTCTCCGGAGGGTTGTAAGTCCTTCCTACTCATATGCACCATAAATAATCATAAGAACTGATTTGTTCTTGTCGTCCCAATATTTGATGATAAATCGCAAGTTCCTACTACAAATGGCTGCTGGTGAAACTTAACCTCTTCTTAACAAATGAAGTCCCAGGTCAGGCGCGGTAGCTCACGCCTGTAATCCCAGCACTTAGGGAGGCCGAGACGGGAGGATCAGTTGAGCTCAGGAGTTTGAGACCAGCCTGGCCAACATGGCGAAATCCCGTCTCTACTAAAAATACAAAAATTAACTGGGCGTGGTGGCACATGCCTGTAATCCCAGCTACTCAGGAGGTTGAGGCAGGAGAATTGCTTGAACCCAGGAGGCGGAGGTTGCAGTCAGCCGAGATCGCACCATTGCACTCCAGCCTGGATGACAGAGTGAGACTTTGTCTCAAAAAAAAAAAAAAAAAAGTCCCAAATAATAAAATATGAGATGGATTTATGGAAGAAAGTGAAAGAAACAAAGGGTAGGCACCTTGCCTGTTTAATTTGATCTTCTGCTTAACCAAAAAAAATTTTTTTGTTTTTTTTGAGACAGAGTCTCGCTCTGTTGCCCAGGCTGGAGTGTAGTGGCGCGATCTCAGCTCACTGCAACCTCCACCTCCCGGGTTCAAGGAATACTCCTGCCTCAGCCTCCTGAGTAGCTGGAATTACAGGTGTGTGCCACCGTGCCTGGCTAATTTTTATGTTTTTAGCAGAGACGGGGTTTTGCCATGCTGGACAGGCTGGTCTCGAACTCCTGACCTCAAATGATCCGCCTGCCTCTATCTCCCAAAGTGCTGGGATTAAAGACATGAGCCACCACACCCAGCCAGAAAATAAAATTTTAGAGCGTGTGCACATATACTCTCTCTCTCCCTCCCGCTTCCCCACCCCTGCTTCTAAGCAGGTACCTTCTATACCCAGCTTCCCTCTCTCTCCCAGTAATGGCTAAACAGCTGCCATCACAGCCAAATGGGAATGACAGGCATCCCCTGAGTGACCACATTCCCCTGTTTTGGCCTTTTTTTTTTTTTTTTTTTGAGACAGAGTCTCGTTGTGTGGCCCAGGCTGGAGTACAGTGGCTCTCTCAGCTCACTGCAAGCTCTGCCTCCTGGGTTCACGCCATTCTCCTGCCTCAGCCTCCCGAGCAGCTGGGACTACAGGCACCCACCACTATGCCTGGCTAATTTTTTTTGTATTTTTAGTAGAGATGGGGTTTCACCGTGTTAGCCAGGATGGTCTCGATCTCCTGACCTCATGATCCGCCCACCTCAGCCTCCCAAAGTGCTGGGATTACAGGCGTGAGCCACCGTGCCTGGCCTGGCTTCTTATCTTCTGTATTCCGAGTTAATAAATGCCCCACTGCTAAATGCTACATTCCAGAACGCTAACATAGGGAGAGTCCAGGAGTCCACACACTTCAGAGACCCTCGCCTCCCACCTCTAAGAAACCTCTTGAATTAGGGTTTACTAGCACGAGCCTTCACAAAGACTGTGGAAATGAGTCTCTGAGAGACGACACCCAGCACACCCAGCACACCCAGCACACCCAGCACACCAGCGAACAGCCCACCAGGTGCTATCTCTGTCATTCATTTGCTCATTCGCTCGTTCATGCACCCAGCAAACTAAATGTTTACTGAGTACTTACCGAAGGTTAGGATCTGGGATAAGGGTTGAAAGAAATAAATAGGTTAAAAAAGAAAAAAAGCCACCTAGGTGACTTTCACTTCAATGCTTGACCTCAGTTCCCTTGTCTAGATAATGGAAATGCTGGCCGGCGCGGTGATTCACGCCTATAATCCCAGGACTTTGAGAGGCCGAGGTGGGCGGATCACTCGAGGTCGGGAGTTCAAGACCAGCTTGGCCAACATGGCAAAACCCTGTCTCTACTAAAAATACAAAAATTAGCCAGATGTGGTGGCAGGTGCCTGCAAGTCCCAGCTACTCCGGAGGCTGAGGCAGGAAAATCTCTCGAACCCGGGAGGCAGAGGTTGCAGATAGCCGAGATCATGCCACTGCACTCTAGCCTGGGTGACAGAATGAGATCCTGTCTCAAAAAAAAGTAAAAGAAAAAAGAAAACGAAAATGCTGTGATATGATGGTCATATCATAGCACAGGGCTGTTGTGAGGATTAAATGAGTTGATTCATGTAAACAGGGACATCCGAAAAAGGGAAAGACAGTGCTTGTCCTGAGAACAGCTGTGAATGTGAGGACAGTCAGTGAGTGACGATCTGGACCCACAAGAAGAGAGTCACATGCATTCAAGTCCAAGTATCTATGGGCTGTTCAGAAACAACAAATGGCACTTCAACAATGAGTTGCAGACAACAAAATGGAAATGAAGGTCTGCAATAACTATTAAGAATCCTGTAACAGAGCAGAGTTTAAATAATGGGAAGAGGCTATGAAACAAGAGAGCTGAGGAAAGATACCAGAACTGAAACCGACCACCAGCTGATCAGCTTTTATTTGTGAAATGACAGCACCAAATGCACCAGATGCCACAGACGGGAGAGAGGGGGATAGGTCACGTCTGCAGAGGGAGGGGGTCAGGTCACACCTGCAGCAGGGACGGGGGTCCCAGACCGTGTTCTTGTCCCTAGAGAGCTAACAGCTCTCCGTATGTTTCTAAGAGGTGCTGATTCAAGCACATAATGTAGATGATGAAAAATAGATTATAGAAAGAAGAGAAATGAAAAACTAAATTTAAAATCTGAGACTAGGTAGCCACTAAATACTTGAAAACAAAAAAAGGGAATACACTGAAAATGGAAATAAAGCTGTATGATGTTTAGTGAAAGAAGCCAGTCCCAAAAGGCCATGAACTAGGTGATCCCCTTTATATGAAATGTCTGGCATAGGGAGATCTGTAGACACAGAAAGCAGATGAGTGGCTGCCATGGGTTTAGGAGAGAGATGGTGTGACTGCTAACGGATGCAGGGTTACTTTTTGGGGTGATGAAAATGTAAAATTAGGCTGTGGTGATGGTTGCACAACACCATGAATACACTAAAAACCACCAAATCATACACTTGAGAGGGTGAATTGCATCGTATGTGAATTATACTTCAATAAAGCTGTTTTTTGGAAAAAGAAAAGGAAGCTGGGTGTGGTGGTGCATTTCTGTGATCTCAGCTACTTGGGAGGCTGAGGCAGGAGGACTGCTTGAGCCCAGGAAATGAAGGCTGCAGTGAGCTATGACTGTGTCACTATGCTCCAGCCTAGGTGATAGGGTGAGACCCTGTCTCAAATATAATAATAATATTAATAATACAATAAAATAAACTAAATACAGTAATGTGAACATCAACAAGGTGCAATAATTCTGAGATTTAGAGAAGAAATAAAATAAAGCTGGGAAGAAATACACCCTCCCTGAGAATACAAGGTAGAGTGAGCAGTAGCAGGTAAATGAAAAATATTAAAGGCTTAGAAACAGATAATGTGGGCCAGGCATGGTGGCTCACACCTGTAATCCCAGCACTTTGGGAGGCCGAAGCGGGGGATCGCTCGAGGTCAGGAGTTCAAGACCAGCCTGACCAACATGGTAAAACCCTGTCTCTACTGAAAATACGAAAATTAGCCAGGCGTGGTGGTGCACACCTGTGATCCCAGCTACTTGGGAGGCTGAGGCAGGAGGATCACTTGAACCCAGGAGGCAGAGGTTGCAGTGAGCCAATATCGCGCCATTGCACTCCAGCCTGGGCAGCAGAGTGAAACTCCTTCTCAAAAAAAAAAAAAAAGATAATGTGGTAGAGCTAGGGCAGAAAAACATGCAAGTCAAGAATAAGGCCAAATAACCTTGAAGAACTAAAAATTCAACATAGCAAAAGTTCAGAAGTCTGGGACAGATTAAATAAAACAAAACAAAAGAAAATTTGACCTTCATGAAATAGCTCCAAGAATCATCCAATTTGCAGCTCTCACTATTGTAGTCCAACCTAAAAACGCTGGGCCGACACCCACATCGTCTTCTTCGAGCACAAACACACTTCTCCTGCAGCAGGTGTAGCCCGCCCAACATGGTGAGCCCAGCCACACCCGCACGCCAGACGCTTGCCCACAGAAACACAGAAGCGGCCACTGTCCTTGCCTGGAACACAGATGGGCCTTTTCATCCAGGAGGAGATTTACTTGCAAAGGCATTTTCTTCTGACCCACAGGTGGTTATACCTGCACTGACACCTCCCGTGGGCATCTTCAGCTGGAAGAAAGGCCACCGAGGCTGCAGAGCCACCTCTCCTGTAAACATCATATCATGCAAAGGAAAAGCTCTAAGTTGCGGAATATTCTTTTTTTTTTGAGATGGAGTCTCGCTCTGCTGCCCAGGCTGGAGTGCAGTGGCATGATCTCGGCTCACTGCAACCTCTGCCCCTCGGGTTCAAGCAATTCTCTTCCTCAGCCTCCTGAGTAGCTGGGATTACAGGCACCTGCCACCATGCCCGGCTAATTTTTGTGTTTTTAGTACAGCTGGGGCTTCACCATGTTGGCCAGGCTGGTCTTGAACTCCTGACCTCAAGTGATCCACCCGCCTCGGCCTCCCAAAGTGTTGGGATTACAGGCGTGAGCCACCGCGCCCGGCTGATGCTGAACATGCGTGACTAACCTTCCGTGGGAGCAGTCATGCCGCTGCCTTCACCACCTGTTGCTTCCTGGAAATGTTGATCCAGGCTGCTGGCTCTCTCCCAGATCATATCTGCAGCACAGGCACATGCTTGCTGTGAATTTCCACACTTGTCAGATCACCCGGTTTTCAACTTGTTTTCTAGTTTTCTCTCTTTTGAAGAATATTTTGCACACTGGCTGGGGCAGAGGCTGACAGTTTCCCAGACTGTGTTTTCTTGTTTACAGAGCACATGCAGACTTGCTCGAGTCATCTAACGGAGAAACCCAAAAAACCTCCATTTTCTCCTGAGATATCTCTGCTATCTCTAATTTCACTTCGGCAGCACTGGTGGCTGAAATACTATGGACTATGTATTTCGGACTTTCTTTTTCTGACCTTTTCTGGAAGAATCACAGTTGTGTGTGTGTGTGTGTGTGTGTGTGTGTGTGTGTGTGTGTGTGTGTTTTGTTTTGTTTTGTTTTTTTAAGAGAAAAGGTCTTTCTCTGTCACCCAGGCTGCAGTACAGTGGCATGATCACGGCTCACTGCAGCCTCGACCTCCTGGGCTCAAGTGATCCTCCCACCTCATCTTCCCAAGTAGCTGGGATGACAGGTGTGCACCACCAAGCCCACCTTCTTTTAAAAAAAAATTTTTTTTTAAAAGATGGAATCTCACTATGTTGCCCAGGCTAGGCTTGAACTCCTGGCCTGAAGTGATCCTCTGGCCTCAGCCTCCCAAAGTGCTGGAATTACAGGCATGAACCACCATGCCCAGACTCAGGTATTTATTAATAACCTCAAGGTGTTGCTGCACATTCCGTAAGTTGAGAGCAGGTCCACTCTGCCACCCAGGGATGTCCCAGGCTGGGCGATTTGTTCTCCCACTGCACACCATGCAACTGTCATTTATGCCTTAAGAAAATCCCATTGAAGTTGTGGACTCAATGCACAATCAAAACTGAAAGCAAAACCGAGGCAGTGAGTAGTGAGTGCCCAAGCACGAGAGGAGGGGACAAAGGCTGGGTCCCCGGCCATCAACACACAGAGAGCTAGCTCATAAAACAGTGACCTGGAGCTTCAGTCAGCAGCCCTCACTCCCAAAAGGGGTGAGGAGTCTTCAGAAACTCCCGTCTTATGGCAGAAAGCTGAGCTCTGCACAGACCCTGGAAAAACCACTGTTGTCAAAGGAGAGATGGAAGTGGGCAGAAAGCCCAGGAAGGAGGGTTCCAGACTAGTGGAGGTACTAGCCTCAAACAAGACAGCTGAGTACTTAGAGAAGAAGAGATACATGCCAGGCATGGTAGCTCATGCCTATAATCCCAGCACTTTGGGAGGCCAAGGTAGAAGGATCACTTGAGGTCAAGAGTTTGAGACCAGTCTGGCCAACATGGTGAAACCCTGTCTCCACTAAAAATACAAAAATTAACCGGGCGTGGTGGCGGGCGCCTGTAATCCCAGCTACTCGGGAGGCTGAGGCATAAGAATCACTTGAACCCAGGGGGTGAAGGCTGCAGTGAGCTGAGATCGCGCCACTGCACTCCAGCCTGGGCAACACAGCAAGACTCCCTCTCAGAAAAAAAAAAAAAAAAAAAAAAAAGAACTTTCTACGAACTTCCCGTGATGATGGGTACATCCTGTAGCCATCCAGTTCTGTGGCCTCCAGGCACATGTGGCTACTGACCACTCGAAATGTAGCTAGTATGAACAAGGAATTAATTTTTTAATGATTTCAATTATAATTTAAATTTTAAACAGCTACACGAGGCTGGCAGCTATGTATGAAGCAGTGAAGATCTACATCCTTCCTTATTGGTGAAAGGAATGAATTGGAAACAGAAAGTTCTTTTTTACCTTTATTAAATAAAGGTGAAGTGGTAAGAACTACTAAAAGAAAACGGGTGGGATAAAAGTAAAACTAAATATGAAACCAGTAAGGATTCACTGTTATTTATTATAGATGACATTTAGACGCAAATACGAGAGGGAGAGCACCCTGTATATTAATAGCAGGGATAGCCAATTACAAAGTGGAATAGGCCAGGCGTGGTGGCTCACGTCTGTAATCCCAGCACTTTGAGAGGCTGAGGCGGGTGGATCACTTGAGGCCAGGAGTTCGAGACCAGCCTGGCCAACAAGGTGAAAACCCCTCTCTACTAAAAAATGTACAAAAAATTAGCCGGGCTTGGTGGCGCACGTCTGTAGTCCCAGCTGCTTGGGAGGCTGAGGCCGGAGAATGGCGTGAACCCGGGAGGCGGAGCTTGCAGTGAGCTAAGATCGCACCACTGCACTCCAGCCTGGGCGACAGAGCGAGACTCCGTCTCAAAAAAAAAAAAAAAAGAAAGTGGAATAGAAACAGTTACTCTATCGAACAAAATAGCAGATAATGTTTTAGAATAAAGAAACAAAAGAGCTGGAAACATTTGAACATTTTCAAAAAAAACCCTGTAAGTGGGATGAGATACTGGTTCACAACTCTAATTTAGAGCCTATATAAACACATTAGCTTGACCTTGCTTGACATACATTATTTCTAAAAAATGTTTTAAATGTGAATATTTAGAAGATACACTATATTTTCTGCTTTTTATATACTATAAATTTTACTATGTGAGTTTAAAAAGCGGTTGGTAAAACACACGCCCAAGCTCTCTGATCTTTCACACCCATTAAAAGCAGCACATGTATTAAACACACTGCTGCACAATGGGTGTGCCATGAGTGCTCTCCAACCGCATTGGGCTTGAATGTTTAACTAGGCCTGAAGCCACAGTGCTAACAAGATCTGGCAGAGACAGACAAGGCCACGCCGGCAGCAGGTGTTTCAGGAAAGGTATTACTCCACCATCCCTTGCGCTGAAGCCTTAGCCTCAGGCAAATTCATGAACCAGGTAGAATCTAATTCAGGTCACTTTGGCCAATCTCCACTTTCTACCAGCCTCCTCCAGGTCCCTACTGCCTTGGGAGGCCCCCTACCCACCTGCCAACCTATCCCCTCACCATCTACCGGCACCAAGTCTGTGTGAGCACACTGTAGATACACGAGCTCCGTTCCAACTCAGAGCTAGGAGAGTATCAGAGACCAAACGCCTGCCCCCTGCTTCTGGGCTCCACCAGCAGCCTGGGAGGCCACCCCCTGCAGCTGACTCATCTGCATACTGAGACTTCCTGACACAAATGGAGGTGACAATATTCGTTCCCCCATCATATCCCAGAAATTCCCTTATTGCCGAAATCCATTCTGGGTTTTTACTGCGCCTCACATGAGGACAATTCCAGGCTGAAGTGGCGGGTCCCAGCACCAGACTCCACTTCATCAGAACACTTCTGTTAGAGTCTTTGAAAGGCATGAAATCCCCTTTAGGATCCATAATAACACCTTCTGGAAACTCGACAGCAAGCCACTCACCCTCAGCCCTATCAGACCCCATGGCTCCTTACATTTCTGTGACATACTTAATTTGCAATGTCCTCTTTTCCATCATGAAATAAAATTAAATTCATGGACAACATAACCTTTAATCACTGAGACCATAAAGGACACCTCCAGCGGCTGACTAGCCTTCCCTCAGCCACCTTTGTGCCCAGCCTAAGGGCAGGGTGGCACCGGAGCCTCCATGCTTCAAAGGTGGCCACCAGGGCCCATCCCCCTTTCCATGCTTCTCCCTGCCCAGAGAGAAACAGCCTGAGGACAGGTTAAAGACTAAATACAACCAGGCATGGTGGCTCATGCTTGTAATTCCAGCACTTTGGGAGGCCGAGGTGGGAGGATCACTTGAGGTCATGAGTTTGAGACCAGCCTGGCCAACATGGTGAAACCCCATCTCTACTAAAAACACAAAAATTAGCCAGGCCTGGTGGCCCATGCTGTAATCACAGTTCCTCAGGAGGCTGAGGCATGAGAATGGCGTGAACCCGGGAAGCAGAGCTTGCAGTGAGCCGAGACTGCACCACTGCACTCCAGCCTGGGCACCAGAGCGAGACTCCGTCTCAAAAAAAAAAAAAACATACTAAGACTATGCCACAATTCTGCATATGTATGTATTTATTATATACATATATGTATAAGGTACATATTTGTACGTGTATATCCATGCATATGTGTATATCTGCAGCAATTTTTTTTAAAAGGAGAAAATAGGCCAGATCCAGTGGCTCATGCTTGTAATCCCCGTAATTTGGGAGGCTGAAGCAGAAGGATTGCTTGAGCCCAGGAATTCAAAGCCTCAGTGAGCTGTGACGGCACCTTTTGCACTCCAGCCTGGGTGTCAGAGTAAGACCCTGTCTCTAAAATATAAATTAATAAATAAAAATTAAACGGAAAAAATTTCTTAACAACTTTTATCCTATTCATTCTGTCAACACATAATAAGCTCCTGAAATCTGTTAAGAATGAGATTAGACCTATTCTAAATCCTACTAACACCTTACGTTGACTCTGTCTTATTAATCTCAGTACTGTAGTACCTGGGGGAAGGCACAGCACCGTGGACACTCAGAAACGTCAAGAATCAAATCACATCTCTACAACGGTGGTCCATCTGCAAACAGCATGGAGATCAAGGAAGGGCAGAACAAAGTACTGAAAGTGCTGTCATTTCTCTGGAGGGTGAATTACACAGATCAACTTTCTTCACATAATAAGAAATAAGAAGTTGTTTGTTTATGGGTTCTATGGGAGCACCCGCTGCAGGCCACACTAGACGCTGGTGATAAAACTGTGAACATGGCGTCCATCACCTGACTCAGTGGTAGGAACCAGTGGCAGGGAGAATCCACAAGCAAGGACCCGAGTCACCAGCTGCGATTAAGAGCCAGGAAGAAAGCAAAAGCTTCCTGCAATAGAGAATACCCAACATGCGGTTTGGACAGAGTCAGGGACGTCCTTTCTGAAGAAATGAGACTGAAGTGGAGATATCACAGTGAGATGGAGGCAATTGCGGTGGTGTAGGTCTGGGGAAGGCACGAGGGATGCAGGGATCAGCATGGAAAGGACGGTCCCAGCATGCTCACTTGGCTGAAAGGTGGCAACTGTTCCCGATGCAGACTGAGGGAAGAAAGTGTGGCATGAGACGAGGCTGGGGAGGTGGGCCAGGCCCTGGGAGCCATTAAGAGGTTTCTGCCTGGCCAGGTGCAGTGATTCACACCTGTAATCCCAGCACTTTGGGAGGCCGAGGTAGGCGGATCACTTGAGGTAAGGAGTTCGAGACCATCCTGGCTAGCATGGTGAAACCCCGTGTCTACTAAAAATACAAAAATTAGCCAGGCGGGGTACATGCCTGTGATCCCAGCTACTTGGGAGGCTGAGGCATGAGCATCGCTTGAACCCAGGAGGTGGAGGCTGCAGTGGGCCGAGATTACGCCACTGCACTCCAGCCTGGGGGACGGTGGGAGACTCTGTCTCAAAATGACAAGAGGCATCTGACTTACATGCTAGGCACACACAAGAGCTCTGCAGTGTTTTAAGTAAGACAGCACACAGTTCGATTCTTTCTTATTTTGCATTTTAATTTTTTAACTTTTTTTTTTTTCTCTTGAGACAGAGTCTTGCTCTGTTGCCCAGGCTGGAGTGCAATGACACAATCTCGGCTCACTGCAACCTCCTCCTCCTGGGTTCGGGTGATTCTCCTGCCTCAGCCGCCTGAGTAGCTGGGATTACAGGCACCAACCACCACGCCTGGCTAATTTTTGTATTTTTAGTAGAGACGGGGTTTCACCATGTTGGTCAGGCTGGTCTTAAAGTCCTGACCTTGTGATCCGGCCACCTCAGCCTCCCAAAGTGCTAGGATTATAGGCATGAGCCACTGCACCCATCCAATTTTTTAAAACTTTTTAATTCAAACTAATGTTAATAATATAGGAAAGTTACATATACGGTACAGGGAGTTCTCATATATCCCTCGCTCCACTTCTCCTAACGTGAATGTCTTATTGTACGACATCAAGCACAGCTTGATAAGAACAGGAAATTAGCTAGACGATGAACTTGATTTGAGTTTCACCAATTTTTCACCTGATTTATGTTCCAGGATCCCATCCAGGATCCCACGTCGCTGGCTGGCTCTTTTTAAAGCCTACACAGCTCTGGGTGGCGAATGGCTCCGGAGGTGTCAGGAGTAGAAGCAGGGGCTCACTCCTGGCCTGTTGCTGTGGTCCAGGCAAAAGCTGGAGTGGCCTTAGGTCAGGTTCATGATTTAAGGTCTAGGCAGAACCGACAGGATGTGAACAAAGGGAACAAGGACACTTCCTGGGTTCCTCGGTTCTGCCTTCAGTACGTGGACAGATGAGTGAGACCAGAAGAAGTAAAAGTTTAGGGGGCAAAATCAGGAGCTCAGTTCTGGACCTCTCAAGCTGAAGATGCTGGTGACACGCTCAAGTGATGGGGACAAGGAGGTGGCTATACCATGAGATCAGAAGGGCGCTCAGGGCCAGAGATCCGCCGTCCATAATATCACCAGGGAGAAGACAGCAGGTGGGGAGGCCTGGGAAGCAGCCTTGGAGCTGCAATGTTTTGAACGGCCAGGGAGGTGGGCCAGCAGGGCTCTGAGGAGGGACAAAGGGGTGGGGAGGCGGGCTGGGTGTGATGACTAACGCCTGTAATCCCAGCACTTTGACAGGCCAAGGCGGGTGGATCACCTGAGCTCAGGAGTTTGAGACCAGCCTGGCTAACATGGTGAAACCCCCGTCTCTATTAAAATATATATATATACAAAAATTAGCCAGGCATGGTGGTGTGTGACTGTAATCCCAGCTACTCAGGAGGCTGAGGCAGGAGAATTGCCTTGAACCCGGGAGGTGGAGGTTGCAGTGAGCAGACATTGGTGCCACTGCACTCCAGCCAGGGCAACAGAGCAAGACTCTGTCTCCAAAAAAAAAAAAAAAGAATTGGATCACTGTGAACGCTGCAGAGAGAAGATGAGGCCACTAGGAAAGCCAGCCTGGGTTTGGTCACTGGCCACGCAAAGACTGTCAGTGACCACACCAGGGAGAGGTGCATTTGGGCGGTGAAGAGCACAGGCCAGGCTGGCGGGTTGGTGTGCGAGCGTGAGCAAGGTGGAGAAGGCACACGCGGTCAGTCCTTTGGAGAAGTCTGGCACGAGGCCTGCTGAGGAAATGGCCCGGGGGTGTGGCAGGGCGGAGGTCCTGCGCCATGTCCTGCACTGACCAGGGCAGCCCACGGGAAGGCGGCTGCAGAGAAGGCAGAACCCGCAGCTCCAGAAGGTTTGGGGCATGACCAGCAGAGGCCAACTTCTATTGTGAAGAAGAAACCGACTCCCAGACTTTCAGGGAAAGGGGTGTGTTTGGTCTGGTGGCAGTGGGGACAGCAAAGTAGGACCCTTGGGTGTGGCTATGATTGAGAGGATGTCAGGTAGTGTGAGATTCAGGCTGGTGTAGATTCACTCATGAGAAAGTATCTAAAATCTTCCAGATGACAGTGCTACCAGCTGGACAGCTGACAGTGGGCGCTGGCTCTTTCAAAACAGTGCTCCAAAGGCAAAGAAATAGCAAAGACAGAAGTAAGGCACTTAACTATTTGTTGGGTGAATATAGAAATGAATGAATGAATGGATGGATGAGCAGATGCATCAAGAAGTTAATTCACAAATTAAAGCCCATTATGAAACAAAAGTAGAGGCTGGGCGCGGTGGATCACGCCTGTAATCCCAGCACTTTGGGAGGTCAAGGCAGGTGGATCACCTGAGGTCAGGAGTCTGAGACCAGCCTAGCCAACATGGTGAAACCCTGTCTCTACTAAAAATACAAAAATTAGCTGGGCATGGTGGCGTCACCTGTAGTCCCAGCTACTCGGGAGGCTGAGACAGGAGAACTACTTGAACCCGGGAGGCAGACATTGCAGTGAGCTGAGATCACGCCATTGCACTCCAGCCTGAGCCAACAACAGCAAGACTCCGTCTCAAAAAAAAAAAAAAAAAAAAGTTAATCCTGCAATGACCATACGCCCAGAAACCCCAATCATGGATATTTACCCTAGAGAAATCAAACCTTATGTTTACAAAAAACGCTGTACGCAAATGTTTGTAGCGGCACTATTGATAATTGCCAAAACCTGGAAACCAACCTAATGTCCTTCCCAGGATGAATGGATAAACACACTGTGGTCCCTCCCCACAATGGGGCACTACTCAGCATCACAAGGAATGAACTAGAGACCCATGCAGCATCCAGGACGAATCTCAATAGCTCTAGACTAAGTGGAAGAAACCAGTCTTCAAAGGGTACATGCTGTGTGGTTCCATTTTAATGACAGGCTCCCAAAGGCAAAACTACAGGGAATGGATAGTTGTTGCTGGGTCGGCAGGGGCCTGGAGGCAAGGAACCTAAGGCCGATTCACCCCGACTTTTTAGAACTGAATCAAAAGGAAAACCATACCCAGGTAACAAAAGGATCAGAGGCTACTACTTTGCACCTCGTGGCAGATGAAAAATGGAAAGTACCTCTGATTGGTTCCCTCCCGCAACCAACCAGACTGGTCCCAGGCCAGGTCTTCAGGTGTAACGTTGCAACTTCACTTCAGCCTCTGATTGGTTGCCTCCTGCAACCAATCAGACTGGTCACAGGCCACTCCTTCACTTAACATAGGGTGTAACCAAGTAACCAATGGGAAACCTCTACAGGGTATTTAAGCTCCAGAAAATTCTCTAATCAGCCACTTGCTCCTGCTCGAGCCTGCTCCCACTCCATGGAGTGTACTTTCATTTCAGTAAATCTGTGCTTCCCTTGCTTCATTTTCTCGTTGCTTTGTTTGTGCATTTTGTCCAATTCTTTGTTCAAAATGCCAAGAATCTGGTTAAGAACTCAGACAACTTGTAGTCAAGACCCTCCACTGGTAACACCCATAAAGGGTGTATTAGTCTGTTTTCACGCTGTTCATAAAGACTTTATAATTATCCGAGACTGGGTAATTATGAAGGAAAGGTTTAACTGACTCGCATATCCCCATGGCTAGGGAGGCCTCACAATCATGGCGGAGGGCAAGGAGGAGCAAGTCACGTCTTCCATGATGGCAGGGAAGAGAGAGAGTGTGTGCAGGGGATCTCCTCTTTATAAAACCATCAGATCAACTGGACGTGGTGGCTCACGCTTGTAATCCCAGCACTGTGGGAGGCTGAGGTGGGCATATCACCTGAGCTCAAGAGTTTGAGACCAGCCTGGCCAACATGGTGAAACCCCATCTCTACTAATAAAACAAAAATTAGCTGGGTGTGGTGGTCCACGCCTGTAATCCCAGCTACTTGGGAGGCTGAGGCAGGAGAATCGCTTGAACCCAGGAGGCAGAAGTTGCAGTGAGCCAAGATCATGCCATTGCACTCCAGCCTGGGTGACAAGAGCAAAAATCAGTTTCAAAAAAAAAAAAAAAAGAAAAAAAAACCATCAGATCTCGTGAGACTTATTCACTATCAGGAGAACAGCATGGGAATGACCTGCCCCCATGATTCAATTACCTCCCACTGGGTCCCTCCCACAACATGTGGGAATTGTGGGAGTCACAATTCAACATGAGATTTGGGTGGGGACACAGCCAACTCATATTAAAAGGTCAACCCTAGGTAAAGATTTTTGGGGGGTGATTAAACTATTCTGTATCCTGATTGTACTGGTGGCTACAAACCCTATACATGTGTTACGATCCTTAGAACCATATAGCAAGAGAAAAAAGTCAATTCACAAATGATAATTAGCAAAATAAAATTATATGTTACCATACAATCTTGCAATTCCAATCCAAGTCTCTACTCACGAGAAATGGAAACAACTAAGACTTGCAAGCGATGTTCAGAGCAGCTCTGTTTATTACAGCCAAGACGTGGGAATAATCCACGTGTCCAGCAGCTGGTGAATGGATGGACACACTGTGATATATCCACACCACCGAATTTAACTCACGAAAAAGGACCTAAATACTTGATCTGTGCTACAATACAGAAGAACCTCAAAAACAATAAGCTAATTGAGAAGTCAGCTACAAAAGACTACAATAGTGCATGATTCCAATTATATGAAATGTCTAGAAAAAGCAAATCTATAGACACAGAAAGTAGATTTGTGGTTTGGGACTGGAAGCAGGTATTGCCTGAAACCAGGTATGATGGACCTCATGGGATGATGGAAATATTCTAAAAGCAGATGACACCCTAAATTTTCTAAAAATAAAATTGTATACTTTTCAGAGCTGAGTTTCATAGTGTGCAAATGATACCTTAGTAAAACTGTCTTTAATAAAAAGTGCTCAATTCGTTATCTATTTTCTTTTTTTCTTTTTTTTTCTTTGAGATGGAGTCTTGCTCTGTCACCCAAGCTAGAGTGCAGTGGCGCGATCTCAGCTCACTGCAACCTCTGCCTCCCGGGTTCAAGCAATTCTCCTGCCTCAGTCTCTTGAGTAGCTAGGACTACAGGCACCTGCCACTGCACGCGGCTAATTTTCTTATTTTTAGTAGAGACAGGGTTTCACCATCTTGGTCAGGCTGGTCTCGAACTCCTCACCTCGTGATCCACCCGCCTCGGCCTCCCAAAGTACTGGGATTACAGACGTGAGCCACTGCGCCCGGCCTAGCTATATATTTTTTAAAGTAAAACTTGATCCCTACCTCATAGTGTACACAAAAAATATCAGTTCACATTTCACGTGGATTATAGACATAAATCTGAAAAGCGAAACAACAGAGTATCTAGGAAATAATATTATAGTTTCATGACCTCAGAAGTAGAGAAATAGGACAAAAAAAGCCCTCACCTAACAAAGAAAAAAAGTGGATCAATTTTATGGTAGGCTGAACCATATGCCAATTGCCAATATTTGACCATTTTGATTTACAAAAATGGCAATTTCATAGTAAAAAGGCAAAACTAGAGTGGGAGAAGGTATTTGCCTCACATATAACTGACAAAGGGCTGGTAGCCTGAATATAAAGAACTCCTCAAAATCAGTAAGAGGCCAGGCCCGGGGGCTCACACATGTAATCTCAGCACTTTAGGAGGCCAAGGTTGGTGGATCACCTGAGGTCGGGAGTTGAAGAGCAGCCTGGCCAACATGGAGAAACCCCATCTCTACTAAAAATGCAAAAATTAGCCGGGCGTGGTGGCATGTGCCTGTAATCCCAGCTACTGGAGAGACTGAGGCAAAAGAATGTTGAACCCGGGAGGTGGAGGTTGCAATGAGCCGAGATTGTGCCACTGCACTCCAGCCTGGGCCACAGAGTGAGACTGTCTCAAAAGAAAACAAAACAAAACAAAACAAAACAAACCCAACAATAAGAAAACAAAACCAGACCACTCAGTAGAAAAATGTGTAAGAAAGCTGAACAGGCACTTCACTGAAGAGCCAACCCAGGTTAGCAGACATATGAAAAGACACTCAGCCAGGGAACTGCAAATCAAATACAGAATCACAAATGAAAATTACCCAAAGAAAAGGCACCCACCCACCAGAGTCGCTGCAATTCAACAGACTGACAAGCGCTGGTGAGGATGCAGAGCCACACACAGGAACCCTCATACTCTGCTGACGGGTGTATACATTGTTATCACCATTTGTATAACAAGTCGGAATTACCGATGGAAGTTGAAGGCACTCACACTCTATGGCTCAATAATTCCCCTTCTAGACATTGATTTCGGCCAAAGAAATGCATGCAAGTGTACACCAGGATACAGTACGTAAGTATTCACAGGGACTATTGTAAAAGCCAAAGGCCAGAAACAACCCACGTGTCCATCAAGAGGAGGATCGATGGATACAATGTGATATGACCGAGAAGGCACAACAGCAGTAACGACGAAGGAACCCCAGCATAAGCAACAGGCAACAGGAATGAAGCTCACAAACTTTACACTGAGTGACAGAGGCAGCCACAAAAGAATATATATTGGCCAGGGGCAGTGGCTCAAGTCCGTAATCCCAGCACTTTGGGAGGCCTAGGAGGGTGGATTACCTGAGGTCAGGAGTTTGAGACCAACCTGGCCAACATGGTGAAACCCTGTCTCTACTAAAAATACAAAAAATCAGCCAGGCATGGTGGTGGGTGCCTGTAGTCCCAGCTCCTCAGGAAGCTGAGGCAGGAGAATCACTTGAACCTGGGAGGCGGAGGTTGCACTGAGTCGAGGTCATGGCATCGCACTCCAGCCTGGGCAACAAGAGCAAAACTCTGTCTTAAAAAAAAAAAAAAGAATACATACTGCAGGTTCCATTTGTATGAAATTCAAACACAGGCAAACACAATTTATGGTGCCAGAAGTCAGGACATGGTTACCTTTAGAAGGAGGAAATGGGTAGCGCTGGGAGGGACACGAGGGAGGCTTCTGGGATATTCTGTTTCATCTGGGTGCTGGTTTAGTGGATGTGTTCCTTTTGTGATAATTCTTCAAACTGTACACTTATGCGTTTTATGTATGCATATTACACTTCAATGCAAAATTTATTTTAAGAAACAGGAAACCAAACTCTTCAAAAATGCCAATAGCAGTAAAGAAAAAAAAATGTGGGGAACTGTTCTAGATCTAGATCTTGAGTGTCCTCTTTTAGGAAAAGATCATCCCTGATTGGATCCTGGATGAACACCATAAAAGCTCCAAAGGATGCTGTTAGACGCTGGGGAAATTTGAACATGAACTATATATTTTATAAGAGTATTCTGTCAATGTTAAATTTCTTGAGTAGGATAATTTGTTTTGTCTGTCCAGGAGAATGTCCTTGTTCATAGGAGATACATGCTGAATAATTTAAGGGTGCAGGGCCACAACGTCTGCAATTTAGTCAGTAACGGTTCAATGGCTCAGCAAAGAAAAAAGAGGACAAATATAGATACACACACATACACATATGCACATACATATGTGTGTGCTGTATTATATCCCATTCAGGGTTCTTGCACAAATGTGTGTATAATTATATTCACACATACATATATACACACCTACACTGAGACAGCCAAAGAAATTTGGCAAAATGTTAACCACGGGTCAATCAGGTGAAGTGGGATATTAGTGTTCATTATACTATTATTTCAACTTTTCTGTAGGTTTGAAATTTATCAAAATGAAAAGTTGCGAAGGCCAGGCACAGTAGCTCACACCTGGAATCGCAGCACTTTGGGAGGCCGAGGCGGGTGGACTGTTTGAGCCCAGGAGTTTGAGACCAGCCTGGGTAACATGGCAAAACCACTGGCTAATACAAAAATTAATCAGGCATGGTGGTGCACACCTGTAGTTCCAGTTCCTCAGGAGGCAGAGGTGAGAGGATCATCTGAGCCTGGGAGGTCGAGGCAGAGGTGAGCCATCATCGTGCCACTGCACTCCAGCCTGAGTGACAGACTGAGACCCTGTCTCAATAAATAAATAAAATTAATTAAAATAAAATTAAAAGTTGGAGAAAAAAGCAAAAGCAAGCCAAAAAACAGACAAGCCAAACACCCGACGCCAAGTGTTGAAGGACTCACAGTTGGATAAGAAAACCAAAAAGTCCGGGCGCAGTGGCTCACACCTCCCCGGCACTTTGGGAGGCCAAGCCGGGCAGATCACAGGGTCAGGAGTTCGAGACCAGCCTGGCCAACATGGTGAAACCCCATCTCTACTAAAAATAACAAAAATTAGCCGGGCATGGTGGCCCGTGCCTGTAATCCCAGATACTCGGGAGGCTGAGGCAATAGAATTGCTTGAACCCAGCAGGTGGAGGTTGTGGTGAGCAGAGATGGCGCCACTGCACTCCAGCCTGGGCGACAGAGCAAGACTCCATCTCAAAAAAGAAAGAAAGAAAGAAAACCAAGAAGAGCAGAGACGGGACCACCAGGAATGGCAAGATCTGGCCCCCTGCAGCAGGTGGAGGGCAGGACGGCTGCTGGGTGGCTGGCTGTGCTCTCCTGCAACCTGCCTGGTAGATATGCAAAGGCGGTCACCTTATAATAATCAGATTGTACATTTATTTTACGTGGTCTTCCATCTATATCGTACAATTTTTTTTTTTTGAGATGGAGCTTTGCTCTTGTTGCCCAGGCTGGAGTGCAATGGCGAGGTTTTGGCTCACTGCCACCTCTGCCTCCCTGGTTCAAGAGATTCTCGTGCCTCAGCCTCCCATGTAGCTGGGATTACAGGTGCCCACCACCATGCCCGGCTAATTTTTTGTATTTTTAGTAGAGATGAGGTTTCACCATGTTGGCCAGGCTGGTCTTGAACTCCTGACCTCAAGTGATCCACCTGCCTCGGCCTCCCAAAGTGCTCGGATTACAGGCATGAGCCACCGTGCCCAGCCTGTATCATACACTTTTTAAAAAAGAGACTTTACAGAAAAACAGACTGAGCTAACAGAGCTGCATGCTGGTGCATGAGCAACAAGTTATAATCAGACGCTGGAGGAAGAAAGAGGAAGCAGTTGGCCACACAGCTCCGCTCTGCCAAGGCTCTGCTGCCGTCCCTCACCCGCCCCACCACGTGGCAACCCAATCACAACAATGCCGCCGTCCCCCAGCTGCTAAATGCTCTCACCATTTGGTTGCTGTGCAAACACACCTAACTTAGACTTCAGACTGATGTCCTGGAGGTGCTGCAAGATGGCCATTCTTTATGAGTAAGGCTGCCTTCCAGGGTAAAAATTATGATTTTCCCATAAATCACATATAAGCGCTTAGCAAAAAATATTTAAAACTCTCATAAGTTTTGGTCCTAAATTCTTTTCTCTTGCTGTTACTACAAAAATGACAGAGACAAAAAATTTATTATTTATAACGGCTTGGAATCTAATTCCAAATGAGTTGCTTCCGTAGATTCACGTAATACTGCAGAACCAAATATGCAAGATTCCCGATTCCAAATGGAGGCCAAATTCCATCCACACATGAGACAGAGGAACCCTCAGCAGTCTCTCCTTGAAGTAATTTTTTTTTTTTTTTGAGACGGAGTCTTGCTCTGTGGCCAGGCTGGAGTGCAGTGGTGCAATCTTGGCTCACTGCAACCTCCACCGCCGAGGTTCAAGAGACTCCCCTGCCTCAGCCTCCTGAGTAGCTGGGACTACAGACGCACGCCCCAACGCCTGGCTAATTTTTTATAATTTAGTAGAGATAGGGTTTCACCATGGTGGCCAGGATGGTCTCAATCTCCTGACCTTATGATCCACCCGCCTCGGCCTCCCAAAGTGCTGGGATTACAAGCATGAGCCTTGACAAGCTGACAACAGTTATCTATGTTCTTTGTCAGCTCATGGACTCGACGCCAAAATGCCTGGGTTCAGATTCCAACTCCTGTGAAGGCTTAAGCAATTACTTAACCTCTTTGTGCCTCAGTTTCTGAGTCTCACAGATTATGGCAACATCAGTGACTTTACAGGGTTGTTGAGGAGTAAATGAGTAAATACTCTAAAGGGCTCAGATCTGTGCCTGGCACATATTAGCACCGACTCTGGCCTGTTCAAAAATTCTATTATTATTTGCTCAACAATTGCCTGAAAAGATAGAAAAACTGTCTGCCACATACGCAGATGAGGGGAACAACTAAAGATTTGGTGGGTTTCAGAAGAGGTATAGGCCTGATGGCTGCCATGCGCCAACAAGGTGAGCCTGCAGGTCAGAGACCACGTGCACGAGCCACAGTGCATGTGGCTGCTGCGTCCCCTCTGCCTTCTCGGTCTTACACAAATGGTCTCTTGTGGCTCAAGTTACATACAGAGCTCCAACTTAGCCAAGGTGACGCAAAACGAACTCACTACACATACCCCTTGTCAACTTGTTGTCCATATCTACTCCTCTTTTCAACCGTACTTAACTTCCAAATCAAGTAAATAGCAACTAGGCTTCCATGCCATATAATGCTACTATCCGTCTTACAACCAAAACCATGCTAACCCTCTCCCCAGAAGAGGAGCCAAAGTCCTTTTATGAACTTTTTTTGAGACAAGGTCTCACTCTGTCACCCAGGCTGGAGTGCACTGGTACGATTTCGGCTCACTGCAACCTCCGCCTCCCAGGTTCAAGAGTTTCTCCTGCCTCAGCCTCCCGAGTAGCTGGGATTACAGGCACCTGCCACCAGGCCCAGCTAATTTTTGTATTATTAGTAGGGATTTATTAGATGGGGTTTCACCATATTGGCCAGGCTGGTGTCAAACTCCTGACCTCAAGTGATCTGCCTACCTCAGCCTCCCAAAGCGCTGGGATTACAGGCATGAGCCACTGCACCTGGCCCAAAGTCCTTTTACATTCTATCTGAGTGGTTACCCGTTGGCACCCCGTGGAATGAAGAAGGAGACCGAAGTGATAACATAAGGCCGGGAGCTGACAGACCCCTGAAGAGTAACTATGAAGGCGGGCTGTGGACCCTGCCGCCTGGAAGCAAGACCCTTCTGGTCATCTTTACTACCAGGTAGAGAAGGAGAAGACATTCACCGCATACCAGGTACCAGGAAATATGTTGATTTGTTCCAGCAACAAAAACACATCTGGCACAGCAGCTGTAACTGCAGTCACCGCCTAGTTTATGACAACCTGCTGTCATTCTCTAAGATCCATCCGTCTTCTAGACAAGCCAAATATGGGTTAAACGGAGATGTGACACGATCACCACCCTTGCATCTTTCAAGTCCCTGATGGTGGCACTAATCTCTGCCATCCTCCCAGGAATGTGATAATTGCTTTGGTTTGACTATTTTGGTAGACAGAGGCAGTTCTGGCAGCTTCCACTTGGCCTTTGCTACCACAAGAGCCCTCACTCCAGGGAACCAGTGTCAGAATTCTGCCAGGTGCTAAGTAGATATATATTTAATTATGCATTGCAGAACTGCAGAAAGAACCACAGGACAGCTATTATATCTTAATAATTACTTAATATATAATACACAATGATATGTGGGTATTAAATATTATGAGTCATTACTCTGAAATGGATTAAAGTTAATATAAGTGTAATTGACATACAGAGTGATTATGGGTGCCCACTCAAAAGTCAGCCATACTCAGTTATACACAAAAACACAAAACACACGTGTACACATGCTTAGATTGCCTCGCAAAGCCTATATGCATGGGAAGCCAATGACACACACAAGGAAAGATGGGAACACAGAGCTGCTTCTTGGTTTCAGGGAATCCTCACTTCTTTCTTCCTTCTCAGGGAAATTTCACTTTGTTTCATGCTCGACCTCCAGCCTCCCAGGTCTTGGCCTTAAAGATTCCAAGGGGGCCGGGCGCGGAGGCTCACACCTGGAATCCCAGCACTTTGGGATGCCGAGGCAGGCGGATCACCTGAGGTCGGAAGTTTTGAGACCAGCCTGACCAACATGGAAAAACCCCGTCTCTACTAAAAATACAAAATTAGCCGGGCGTGGTGGCACATGATTGTAATCCCGGCTACTTGGGAGGCTGAGGGTGGAGAATCACTTGAACCCAGAAGGCGGAGGTTGTGGTGAGCCCAAATCGTGCCACTGCACTCCAGCCTGGGCAAATGAGTGAAACTCCATCTCAAAAAAAAAAAAAAAAAAAAAAAAAAAAAGATTCCAAGGGGCCCCAGCCCCCCTCTCTTCACTAAAGACAAGCCAGCTCCTTAGAACCCATGATGCCAGAGCTGTGATCTCCCAGTACACTGGAGAAGCTCCTTGTAGCTTCGTATCTCCTAGTAGGCTGATTTCATCCACCAACAGCCACAGCACCTTGAAACAACCCAGGAGCTGCTGTTTCCCGTGATCATGTGGTCAACCCTGGTCCTTCAAACTTCTTTCAGAACTCAACACACACACAACACCCCGTTATGAGTTTTGAGCAGAATGCTTTTTCTTTGAATGTCTGTATTCAACACCCCCTTTCTATTTATACAAACTTGGAGGGTATGTGAGAAATTTTATGGCATGTATACAACGCGCAGTGATGAAGTCAGGGCATTCAGGGTGCCCATCACTCAAATACAATACATTTTGGTTTTGGGGTTTGTTTTTTTTTGGAGACAATCTCACTCTGTCACCCAGGCTGGAGTGCAGTGGTGCAATCTTGGCTCACTGCAACCTCCGCCTCCCAGGTTCAAGCAATTCTCCTGCCTCAGCCTCCAGAGTAGCTGGGATTACAGGCACCCACCAACCACCCAGCTAATTTTTGTATTTTTAGTAGAGAAAGGGTTTCGCCATGTTGGCCAGGCTGGTCTCGAACTCCTGACCTCAGGTGATCTGCCTGTCTTGGCCTCCCAGAGTGCTGGGATTATAGGCGGGAGCCACCATGCCCAGCCACAATACATTTTTGTTAGGTTAGAATATATATAATATTAGAATAATATTACTCTGCTCTCAAGCCTTGAACTTATTCCTTCTATGTTACTGCATGATTGTACCCTTTAACTGACTTCTCTTGACCCTTCCCCTCCCCGCCACTCACCCTTCCCAGACTCTGTTACCCATCTTGCCACTCTCTACCTCCATGTGATCAAACCTTTTAGCTCCCACATATAAGAACATGCAATATGTCTTTTGTGTCTGGCTTCTTTCACTTAATGACTTCCACGCTGGGCATGGTGGCTCATGCCTGTAACTCCAGAACTTTGAGAGGCCAAGGTGGGACAATCACTTGAGCCCCAGGAGTTCAAGACCAGCCTGGGCAACATAGTGAGACCCCATGTCTACAAAAAATAAACGAAAATAGACAGGCATGGTGGTACATGCCTGTGGTCCCAACTACTCGGGTGGCTGAGGTGTGAGGATCATTTGAGCCCAGGAGGTCAAGGCTGCAGTGAGCTATGATTGTGCCACTGCACTCTAACCTGGGCAATAGAGCAAGAGTCTGCCTCTAAAAAATAAAAATAAAAAATAATCATAATAATAATGACCTTCAGTTCCATCCATGTTATTGTAAATAACTTTTGTTCCCCTTGATGGCTGGACAGTATCCCACTGCGTATACATATACCACACTTTCTTTACCCATCCATTCGATGATGGCCACATTGATTCCATATCTTTGCTATTGCCAACAGTGCTGTGATGAACATACAAGTGCAGGTATCCCTTTGATAGATCGATTTCTATTCCTCTGGGTAGATATCTAGTAGTGGGATTAATAATAGCCATTGTGCCCAGTAAGACCCCGCTTCTTAATATTAGTCTAATATAATTCTAATAGCCATTCTGACTGGCATAAGGTGATATTTCATTCTGGTTTTGATTTGCATTTCTCTGTGATGAGTGATGCTGAGCATTTTTTATTGTAATGCTCTTGACTAACCGTGCCACATTTACAACTGTCTTTGAGAGGAGACCTGTACTACAGGGTTAAGGAGGAGCATCAGAAGGCAGTGAACAAACGTGAGGCCTATCAGCTGGTACTAGAAAAGAGACAATCCATTTAAGGCTTTGACTCATTTTTGAAACCTATGTGCTATGGTCTAAATGTCCCCCAAAATTGACGTGTTTAAACTTCATCACTAAGGGAAAGTATTAAGTGGGGTCTTACTGTCACAGTGGCTCACACGTGTAATCCCAACAGTTTGGGAGGCTGAGGTGGAAGAATCACTTGAGTCCAGGAGTCCAAGACCAGCCTAGGCAACACAGCGAAGACTCCGTCTCTACAAAAACAAAATTGTTTTTAATGAGCCAGACGTGGTGGCACACGCCTGTGGTCTCAGCTACAAGGCAGGCTGAGGTGGGAGGATCGCCTGAGCCCAGGAGGTCCAGGCTGCAGTGAGCCGTGATTGCACCCCTGCACTCCAGCTTGGGTGACAGAGTACGATTCTGTCTCAAAAAAAAAAAAAAAGCAGTGGGGTCTTTAGGAGGTGAGGAAGAAGTCATGAGCGCTCCACCTTCTCAAATGGGATGAAGACCCCAATACGAGAGGGCTTAGGGGTGAGCAACCTCATGAAAGCCCTGAGGGAACGAGTACGTAGCCTTTGCTCTTCTGTCATGTGAGGACATGGCACCAGACACCCAATGCCAAGGCCTCGATCCTGGACTTCTCAGCCTCCAGAACTGCCTCCAGAACTGTAAGAAATAAATTTCTATTGTTTGGAAATCACCCAGTTGCAGGTATTTTGTTGCAGCAGCAAAACAGACTGAGATACCGTGTCGCTGTACACTCTTTGCAGTATGAGTCAGCATGGTTTCAGTTGAGAAAAGAGGAACAGAGTAGTTGGGTCTCATCCTCACAACCCTGTTTCTCTCCTCTCTTCTCTCGGGGTCATCACTCCCCAGCCATCCAAACCAGAAGCCTCCAGGTCACTTTCTTCTCCTTCCTCTCCCTCACCATCAAGCCCTGCCAAGTCTCGCTGTGGAATCCACCACCTTCCTTCCACTCCCACTGCCTGAACCCTGAATGTCTCTCGGGCCCCGGCAAAGAGCTTCCAAACCATTCTCCAGGCTTCCAGTTTCTCCTCTTCCAATTCATCCTCCATTACATTATCACCCCATAAGCCTTGCTCTGAAACTCGTAATGCTCGCCCTTTTATAAAAATAATAGCAACAACATCTCCTACAACTAAGATTTAGAGAATACGGATTGTGTGTCAAACACTGTTCTAAGCACCTTACATGCATTACCCTCACAGTTAACCCGTACCAGTCTGTGAATAGGTACTATTACAAACTCCTGCTAACAGAACAGAGCAGAGACTCTAACGTGGCATGCAAAGTCTTTCACTACCAGGCCCCAAGCCCCTTTCCACCCCCATCTCCCATGTCCTCCATCTTTGCCGCTTCCCCATGTACTTGCGGTGCTGTTTCTCAAACACCCACCCCTTTCCGTGTTACACACCCTCACGCCGTTTCCTTGCCATTTTAGGTGTTCTGCTACTGTTTTAATTCTTGTCTTTTTAAGTGTTCCGACGACACTTTTAAAATGCTTTAAATGCAGGATTGCAGGCCGGCTGCGGTGGCTCATGCCTGTAATCCCAGCACTTTGGGAGTCTGAGGCAGGCAGATGTCCTGAGGTCAGCAGTTCGAGGCCAGCCTGACCAATAAGATGAAACTCCATCTCTACTAAAAATACAAAAATTAGCTAGGCATGGTGGCATGTACCTGTAATCTCAACTACTCGGGACGCTGAGATAGGAGAATCACTTGAACCCGGGAGGCAGAGGTTGCAGTGAGCCGAGATCCCACCATTTCATTCCAGCCTGTGCAACAAGAGTGAAACTCTGTCTCAAAAAAAAAAAAAAAGCAGGATTGCACCCTTGAAAGTTAAAATTTTACTTTTGCTGAAAGGAACAATTGAGGTCAGGTGCAAGGATTCATGCCTGTAATCCCAGCACTTTGGGAGGTCAAGGCAGGCGGATCGTTCGAGCTCAGGTGTTCAAGACCAGCATGGGTAACATAGTGAGACCCCATCTCTACAAAAAATGCAAAAATTAGCTGGGCATGATGGTGCACGCCTGTAGTCCCAGCTACTTGGGAGGCTGAAGTGGGAGGATCACCTGAGTCCAGGAGGTAGGGGCTGCGGTGACCCATGATTGCACCACTGCACTCCAGGCTGGGTGGCAGAGCAAAACCCTGTCTCAAATCCAAAAGAAAAGAAAACAAGAGAAGAGAAGACAAGATCATTGAGCTTAACACGCCATTTCATATAAATAACTCCAATGGCGGCATTCATCTAGGCTAAAATTTTTCCGTGTTACTGTGAACAAATCATTTTGCTAATAATTCAGTGGACATTTATACTCAAAGATAAGCAGAGCCCCTAAATCAGCAGGTGCATGAAAAATTCAGGTGTAGGGACATTACACTACACAATTACCTCAGACTAGGGTAGTTTGTTGTGGTGAGGTTGGGTTTTTCTTTCCTTCCTTTTAAATTTTTACTTAATCAAGAAAGCTTCTTTTAAGACGAACACTTGGTGAGGTGGCCAAGCACTATCATATTTCCTGGTTTCCTCTTCTTCTTTACTTAACAAAGAACTGCTCATTAAAATGACATCTTCTTAATTTTTTTTTTTTTTTTTGAGACAGAGTCTCGCTCTGTCACCCAAGCTAGAGTGCAGTGGCGCAATCTCGGCTCACTGCAATCTCCACCTCCTCGGTTCATGCGATCCTCCCACTTCGGCCTCCCAAGTAGCTAGGATTACAGGCAGCCGCCACCACACCTGGTTAATTTTTGTATTTTTAGTAGACACGAGGTTTCACCATGTTGGCCAGGCTGGTCTCGAACTCCTGACCTCAGGTGATCCACCCGCCTTGGCCTCCCACAGTGCTGGGATTATAGGAGTAATGACATCTTTAAACTCACATCTAAGGAGCGTCTACTGAGTATAAGACATTGATTCCAGGTTAAATAAAGTATCTACACGAGTCTTTTCACCTATTGACTGAACCGTCTTTAATAATCACACTTGTGTAGTACTTTTCATTTCCATTACCTCATTTGATTTTCCAACGAGACAGGTGAAACAATTCTGCTTCCAGTAGACATGGGAGGGTGGAAACAGCAGGGCCACTACTTACCTGTAGTGGTCAGTTTTAAGTTGAAGGTAAATACCCCTTCAAAATTTCTGGATGGAAAAGACCACAGGAGATAAGGCAGAGAATCAAAGCCCAGGGAGGAAAATCATATAGGGGACATTAAAGACCAGCAGGGTCATAAGACTTCCCAAGAAATGGCATGTTCTAGAAATAGAGCAAGGAAGCTACTCCACACTCATCCTTCCCTGAATTTCTACACTTATTTTTTCCTTCTAAAGTGCTAGACTTGGGCTGGGCATGGTGGCTCACGCCTGTAATCCCAGCACTGTGGGAGGCCAAGGCGGGTGGATCACCTGAGGTCAGGAGTTTGAGACCAGCCTGGTCAACATGGTGAAACCTCCGTCTCTACTAAAAATACAAAATGTAGCTGGGCGTTGTGGTTTACGCCTGTCATCCCAGCTATTTGGGAGGCTGAAGCAGGAGGATCACTTAAACCCAGGAGGTGGAGGTTGCAGTGAGCTGAGATCACTGGGCGATCGAGCAAGGGCGACAAAGCAAGGCCCCATATTAAAACCAAAAAAAAAAAAAAAAAAAAGAGGCTCTTTCTAAACTTTTAAATCTATTGCTAAATTCAAGGAAGACTTGATTGCAGTAGCATTTAACTCTGGAATCACAAATAAAGTACTAGCAAATTCCATCTTCATATACTACTGCTTTAATGCCAAGCTAATACTAAAAAAAGAAAATGGGCAAAGAAAAAGAAAAAGTTGATGATTCATGAGTCTAAACAATTTTTTGTTTTTATTTATCTGATTTTTTTTTTTTTTTTTTTTTGAGACAAGGTTTCACCGTGTTGCCCATGCTGGAGTACGGTGGAGTAATCACAGCTCACTGCAGCCTCGATCACCTGGGCCCAAGCCATCTTCCCACCTTGGCCTCCCAAGAGCTGGGACCTCAGGGATGTGCCGCTGTCCCCAGCTAAGTCTTTTTTTGGTTGTTTTTTTTTTTTTTTTTGAGACAGAGTCTCGCTCTGTCGCCCAGGCTGAAGTGTAGTGGTGTGATTTCGACTCACTGCAACCTCTGCCTCCCGGGTTCAAGCAGATCTCCTGCCTCATCCTCCTGAGTAGCTGGGACTACAGGCGTCCACCACCACGCCTGGCTAATTTTTGTTTTTTAGCAGAGACGGGGGTTTCACCATATTGGCCAGGCTGGTCTCGAACTCCTGACCTTATGATCCATCCGCCTCAGCCTCCGAAAGTGCTGGGATTACAAGCGTGAGCCACGGCGCCCAGCTGACCCGGCTGTTTTTAAATTTTTTTGTAGAGACAGGGTTTTCCTATGTTGCACAGGCTGGTCTCAAACTCTTGGGCTTCAGCAATTCTCCCGCTTGGCTTCTCAAAGTGCTGGGATTACATGTGAACCACCATGCCTGGCCTTCAATTCATTTCTAAAAAGAGAGGAAAAATATATGACTTCTTCCCCGCCCCACTGTTATTTGATTCAATTATTTACAAAATGAATTCTTAGGATATTTTGCATTTTTATTTCCTTCTGAAAAATCAGTTTTCACACCATGACCTTAATCTAGCTAATTCTGTTAAAATAGGATTTAATTTTAGATAAGTTCCCAGAGGACCTGCATTCCATTCAATTGTTGGTTGAACTATATTTCCTAGTGACTAGGATTTATAAATATTAATTATCTGAAAGAGTGAAAATGAACATATATTTTTAGAATATACTGTGATAACAACAACAAAAAATCCTGCAAAACGGAGCTAGACCAGCGCTGACATGAAAATCCAACAGCCACCTGGCGAACTCTGTGTTCCAAGAGGTTTTTATTTACAGTGTAGGATGTGACTTTACCTATAAAATGCTTTCTGGCTGCCACTCCCTTTGGACGATTCCAGTTTTGGTCTGCTAACTTATCAACTGTATGATTTGGGCAAGTTCCTAAACTTCTCTGTGCTTCGTTTCTCCCCTTTGTAAAACAGGACTAAAAATATTAAAACTCGGCCGGGCGCGGTGGCTCACGCCTGTAATCCCAGCACTTTGGGAGGCCGAGGCGGGCAGATCACGAGGTCAGGAGATCGAGACCATCGTGACTAACACGCTGAAACCTCATCTCTACTAAAAATACAAAAAATTAGCCGGGTGTGGTGGCGGGTGCCTGTAGTCCCAGCTACTTGGGAGGCTGAGGCAGGAGAATGGCGTGAACCCGGGAGGCGGAGCTTGCAGTGAGCCCAGATGGCGTCACTGCACTCCAGCCTGGGCGACAGAGCAAGACTCCGTCTCAAAAACAAACAAACAAACAAAAAATTAAAACTCTTCCCTGTGGGGTTGCTTTAAAAATCGTATAATGTGTTATATGTAAACATAAAGCATTATAACAAGACAGAGGAATACACCACTGGAGCAAAATCAGAAGCGGTTCCCTCGTTTTTTCACAATGTGGAGTCTAGCCCGGCGCGGTGGCTCACGCCTATAATCCCAGCACTTTGGGAAGCCGAGGCAGGAGGATCACTTGAGGTCAGGAGTTCGAGACCAGCCTGGCCAATATGGTGAAACCCCATCTCTACTAAAAATACAAAAATTAGCCAGGCATCATGGTGGCACGTGCCTGTAATCTCAGCTGCCTGTAATCTCATCTACTTGGGAGGCTGAGGCAGGAGACTCACTTGAACACGAGAGGCAGAGGTTGCAGTGAACCAAGATTCCGCCACTGCATTCCAACCTGAGCAACAGAGCAAGACTACATCTCAAAAATAATAATAATAAACAATGTGGAGTCTTTTATTCTTTGCCTAGAATTTTCTGTGCATTGCTGGAATGAGTACATTCAGAATTCATTCCAAAGTTAATTAAGAAAAGTACAGTTAGGCTTTGGTAAAACAGTCTGCCAAAATTTAACAAAAAAGAGAAGGAGAAGAAAAGTTCATTAAAAAATAACATCACTAGGAACTCTGCAACCTTGAGTGGGGCACTTAAGTGCCACAGACCTCAGTTTCTTCCTTTTTTGTTGTTTTTTTATTTTTGTTTTCTAGGCAGACATTGAATGCTAGTTTCTTCCTTTTTAAAAAAATGAAATAGCTTAACTAGAACCATCTAAACTACAAAGAATCTTTTTAAAATTCTAGGCCAGGCACGGTGGCTCATGCCTGTAATCCCAGCACTTTGGGAGACCCAGGTGGGTGGATCACCTGAGATCAGGAGTTCGACACCAGTCTGGCCAACATGGTACAACCCCATCACTACTAAAAATACAAAAATTAGCCAGGTGTGGTGGTGTGTGCCTGTAATCCCAGCTACTCGGGAGGCTGAAGCAGGAGAATCGCTTGAACCCAGGAGGCGGAGGTTGCAGTGGGCTGAGATCACACCACTGCACTCCATCCTGAGCAACAGAGTGAGAATCCATCTCAAAAAAGAAAACAAAAACAAAAAAACAAAAAAAAAAATTCTAAAACACTAGGTTTATGAAGTAAATAATAAAATTCTGTGACAGGACGGAGCCATTTTCTTCCAGGCTATTTACCAAACACAGCAAAGGAAATCAAAAAAAGGGTTCCCATATAGTAAAACTTACATTTTGGAGATCTGGATTTCTCCATTATAAACCTATGGAATCAAATCGTTTAAAACCTAGTTACCAGGGAAACCTCGGCTTAATACTAACAAACATACTTCCTTTAACCATGAGCCACTTTAATGCATATCAGTTTTATCTCTGGAGCTTCATAGATCCCAACAGAGAAGGCTGATCTATTTTCAGAGAAACACAGCAAGAGAGTGTCACTGCAGAACCATCATACATTTAAAGAATCTCTCTACATGTAGAGGCTGCATCTAAATCCCAGTAATTTTTCAGGACCGAGCTCCGAGGCCACATCAGCACTCCAGGCAGGTGGACGGACTCTCCACCCCGCCTCTTTTGCCCCCAGAAAATAAATCTTTCCCCAGACCAACAATCCACTTCCCGGCCTCACAGCAACTGGCTCCCGGCTCCCGCACGTGACCGCCAACTCTTTGCGAGATGAGGCTGTGCTGGCTCGGTATGGTTCATAAGACAAGCATGCAAGAAATATTTATTAATGCAAACTCGTATAAATTCGTATCATCTGAGTTTATGGGAATAAGGACAAATCACAAAAGCATTATAAAGTGAGGCTTTGGACAAAGTCCTGAATGGAAGAGTCTGGTACCATTTTTAGAGCCTTTTTTTTTTTGTTTTTTAAACTCCTTTTACTATCATCATTCCCAGCCTTGGTAGACACTTGACAAATATTTGAGGGGAAGCTGAGGATAAAAAGATGAAAATAAACTGACTGCTATGAAAAAATGAAAGCCCAGGTAAGAATAAACAGTTTAATCTCTGTTTAGTTAGGAAGGAGCCAAACGCGGCTGGGCACGGTGGTTCACGCCTGTAATCCCAGCACTTTCAGAGGCCAAGACGGGCAGATCACAAGGTCAGGAGTTCGAGACCAGCCTGACTAACATGGTGAAACCCTGTCTCTACTAAAAATACAAAAATTAGCCAGGTGTGGTGGCATGTACCTGTAATCCCAGCTACTCAGGAGGCTGAGGCAGGAGAATTGCTTGAATCCAGGAGGCTGAGGTTGCAGTGAGCTGAGATCGGACCACTGCACTCCAGCCTGGGCAACACAGCAAGACTCTGTCTTAAAAAAAAAAAAAAAAAAAAGAGCCAAATAATTTTGCCTCCCAATTTGCTGGATCCATCCAAGAGGGGAAGATGGTCTCAGGTAGTAACTAGCTTTGAAAATCCTTGTGAATTTTTTGAGATAGGGTCTCACTCTGTCGCCCAGGCTGGAGTACAGTGGCGCGATCTTGGCTCACTGCAGCCTCGACCTCCTTGGCTCAAGTGATCCTCTCACCTCAGCCGCCCGAGTAGCTGGGACTACAGACATGCACCACCATGTTTTTTTCTTTTTTTTTTTGTAGAGATGCGGTTTCATCATGTTGCCCAGGCTGGTCTTCAACTCCTAGGCTCAAGCGATCCTCCCATCTCAGACTCCCCAGTAGCTGGGACTACAGTTGCATACCACCACACCTGGCTAAACTTTTTTTCATATTTTTTGTAGAGTTGGGGGTCTTCCTATGTTTCCCGGGCTGGCCTCCAAATCTTGGGCTCAAGTGATACTCCTGCCTCGGCCTCCCAAAGTGCTGGGATCACAGGTGTGAGCCATGGCACCAGGTCTGAATTTGTGATTCATGTTAATGACGAACCTGAGCTGAGCCTAAAGTATTTGTCCGGGGTCGCAGAAGCAATCAGCACAGTGCCCAGCACTGAACCACGGCACACAGTGCCCAGCACTGAATCACAACACCCAGTGCCCAGCACTGAACCATAGCACATGCGCATTCCCCCCACGCCCCCGAACTTATATTCGTCACCATATGTTGTGCAGATCCATGAATGAGCAGAGTCACAATTCTCACATGAGCTTTGTAAATAAGGAAAAACTGCATGGGCCAGCACACGTTGCTTGTGTGTGTCCTAAGCACTGATGACAAATGCAGAACCAACAACATTCCCACTCATCCAGAGGAAATCATGAGTTCTCAATGAGCAGGCTGGGAGTGACTTAGTAGTCATTTCCAAAGCACTGTGAAACTTGTCTACTTCATGAAAAAGTACTGAGGCTGTTTTACAGCCCTTTAACTTAAATCTAGTAATTGTGCCTATCAGAGTTCTGAAGAAAATAAGACTCAAAAATCTAGGCTACTAGTTCACACAGATCATCTTAAAGCAAGATTTTCCAAGGTGACATGATCCTTTTCTAAAATGAAAGAGCTTCGCTAGAACCCAGAAGTTCGAGACCAGCCTGGGCAACATAAGTGAGACCCCCATCTCAACAAAACAACAAAAAAAAAGTTTTTTTAAAAAATTATCCAAGTGTGCTGGCATGCATCTGCAGTCTCAGCTACTTGGGAGGCTGAGGTAGGAGGACTGACTGAGCTCTGGAGGTCGAGGCTGCGGTAAGCTATAAGTACGCCACTGGACTCCAGCCTGGTCAACAGAGCAAGACCCAATCTAAAACAAAAAACAAAAAACAAAAAACTATGAAAACATATTCCACAAAAAAGATTTGTACATAAGGACTGTATATAAGATTGTTTCTAGGCAGACATTGAATGCTAATTTCTTCCTTTTTAAAAAAATGAAATAGCTTAACTATAGCCATCTAAACTACAAAGTATCTTTTTTAAATTCTAAAATATTAGGATTTATAAAGTAAATAAAATTCTATGATAGCATGGAGCCATTTTCATCCAGGATGTTTGGACACCCTTCTCCTTTTTTTGAGACTCCGTCAAAGAAAGAAAGAAAAGAGAGAAAGGAAGAGATAAAAAGAAAGAGAGAGCTAGCTTAGCAAAAATCATCTAAACTACAAATTATCTTAATTCTAAAATATTAGAATTTATAAAGTAAATAAAATTCTGTGATGTGGTTTCTCTAGTCAGGGGGCGGGGTGGGGGGGACTTACACAGCTGTTACGAAGACATTATTTAAAAATCTTCAGTTCTCCCTGGGGGGCAATTGCATTGACAATTGCAATTCCTTTGTAACCAATGGGCTTCTGTGCGAGCTGTTAGACGCACATTGGTATTCGTTCAAGATGGAAAACCAAACAACATGGACACAACCCATGACAGCCTTCAAAGTTCTGTCTGCACGACCAATCAGGTCCTTTGGTTGAAATACATGACCAATCAGGTCCTTTGGTTGAAATCCATGACCAGTCAGGTCCTTCGGTTGAAATCTATGACCAATCAGGTCCTTGGTTGAAATCCATGTTGGCCAGGCTGATCTCAAACTCCTGACCTCAGGTGATCCGCCCGCCTCGGCCTCCCAAAGTGCTGGGATTACAGGCGTGAGCCACCGCATCCGGCCAGAGTGTGTTGTTTTCTCATTGCAGACAGTCCCTAACTTGCCCTGAACCCTCCCTTACCCAGGTAGCCACGAAGCCTCTGGCGACTGAGGCCTGGGAGTGAGCCCTGGAGGTTCTGGCTGACGCTCTGCCGTGACCCACTTGGGGCTTCTGTGACGTCCCCTTCGGCCTGACAAGAGGACCCAGTTCTCCTCTGTGTTCATCCTGAACAAAACAGGTCCTAGTCTGGGAAGGGCGCCAAAGAGAGATCTTTTCACTGGTTTCTGTTCCCTGTCATTTTTGGGGGAGGGTGGGCTGGGGAACACAAACACCCAATAATTGGAAATTGTCAGACATACAAAAAAGAAATGTAATTAGTCATAAATCCTATTTTAAGGTTATACTTGCACTGCCATTTTAAAATGAGAAAACACTAATAACATTAAAATGAAGTCTTTGTTAAAAGAAAAGTAACCACGCATTGTTCAAATTTCCATTTGTTCTTTGTTTGACAATGAAAAATCATTCTAAATTAGTTCCATACACTTACTGTGAAACACAACAGTTTATTCCTGGGTCACATTCTCCCCCTTCTGTGGTTTATATAACTTCTCTTTGTTCTGCAAATGGCAGTACAATGGCAAACAAAATAAAATGGAGTTTATTATGAAAATGGATCCATTAAGCTACCTAAGAATAACATAGCCCTACAACTCCTGCACTTGTAGAGGGACACGGGTGACATGAAAGGGACGTCGGTACCCCTGCGAGAATCACACAGATAGGCCCCTCGGTGCACCTGGAGAGGGAGGCCACAATGGCAAATAATAGGAAACACAGCGATGCCCCACTCCCTTCTTTCCCAAGAGCTGCCATTTCTGTCCTTGCTGGATAAGCTCAGTGTCTCACACAGCGTGAGCGTCCGATAGATGCTGGCTTGGACAGGCGATGCTGAGTGTTCCCATCGACGGCACTCTAGTGGGGCTGCTCAAGTCCCTCCTCACAATCCGGAGGATCTCACCTAGGCAGGGCCCATGGTCACTCCCCATCAAGCAAAACCCCTGGTCGCCAGCTCACAACTCAAAACCCAAGCAAATGAAGGAAAAGCTCCTGGGACCATCAGGACTCGTAACGACCGAGGGTCAGTCATGGTATCAGGAAATCGTAATCCTGCCTCAGAAAGGTTTTAAATACAGGGAAGCAGAGGGCTGGGGCAGCAAAGGACACTACCAAGAGCAAGCGACTCACAGGGCTCACCCGGAAGGCATTACAAACTGGAATTCCTAAAAGAGTGGCTGCCAAGCTCACCCAGAAGAGGAGGTCCCACTGGTCCCTCAGTCTGCTCCAAACGGCCACGCACAGCGTGGGCATCCTCTCCCCTGCCTTCCATTGCTGTACAGAACCTGACCTGGGACCACAGAGAAGAGGGTCCAGGGAAATGCTGCTGAAGGCTTCGTCTCTGCAGTGGAGAGAAAGTCGGAAGGGGCAGCACCCACCCCTAGCTGCCCACAGATGACCAGGCGCAGGCACCCACCACCAACACTGGCACAATCCCCCAACATGTTCTCAGACCAGACCAAGACCCTAGCCGAGCCCAAGGATGCTGGCTAATCAAATAGTAAACACCTTTGGCCAGATTATCCTTAAAAAGTCTCTGGAATGTCAACTTCAGTCTCTGTAGTCTACTCTCTAACATACTTCTGAGCCAAAACCAAGTGAAAAGATTTTTCTTCTGGCTACAAGGCAGAACAATAAAAGTGACCCTCTGAGTCAAAAACACCTCATGAAACTCACCTCCCGCCTCCAACCCATCCCTTCCTCATCCTTCATGTCCACCGTCCCTTTACCAACAACCAGCTGATTCTTCCAGACTTCAAAATCTTTCAGATTAACCCAGAAATATTGATAAGGGAGGCCTTTTTCTTAGCTTATGCTGCATATGTTTTTCTGTTTAGGCTACTGCTATAAAGAACTATCCACCAGCCTGGGCAACAAGGTAAGACCGACCCTGTTTCTACAAAAAATACAAAAGTAGACGGGCATGATGGTGTACACCTGTAGTCCCTGCTACTCAGGAAGCCAGGGTGGGAGGATTGCTTGAACCCAGGAGTTAGTGGCTACAGTGAGCCGAGATCACACCACTATACTCCAGCCTGGGTGACAGTGAGACTGTGTCTCAAAAAAAAAAGAACTATCCCGAGAGTCCACTGCTGGGGGCCGAAGTGGGGGTGGGGACCCTTGGCTGCCATGTTCCTGGGCCAGGAACATGGACTGGATGGCCTGCATGTCAGAAGACTGGTGACATACAAGGGTCAATAAATAAAAACAGTTAATATGATAAGAGCTGTTACTGTTATTGTTAGAAAAGAGGGGCACAGCCAAGGAAAGGGGAGAAAGCTGAAACAAACCACGTGACTCGGATGGTATCATGATTTTTATATTAGATGAATGGATAGATAGATACGAGCAGGACAGATGGATAGAAAGAACTACAAATGTATGTGTGCCCGTGTGTGTATGTACAAACGTGTACGTGTAGGGAAGTACATGCATATGTTTAATTTCCTAGCTATGCCAGGCGCGGTGGCTCATGCCTGTAATCCCAGCACTCTGGGAAGCCAAGATGGACGGGTCACCTGAGGTCAGGAGTTTGAGACCCAGCCTGACCAACATGGTGAAACCCCGTCTCTACTAAAAATACAAAATTAGCCGGACGTAGTGGTGCATGCCTGTAATCCCAGCTACTAGGGAGGCTGAGGCAGGAGAATTGCTTGAACCAGGAGGCAGAGGTTGCAGTGAGCCAAGTTCATGCCACTGCACGCCAGTCTTGGCAACAAGAGTGAAATGCTGTCTCAAAAAAAAAAAAAAAAAAAAAAAAAATTCCTAACTACGCTGCTTGAGAAGCCCTTGTAGCCGTAATAGCCCAGTAGCGTGAACACACCTAATACTTAGATCCTGGTTTCTAAAAACCACTTTCTACTAAAAGGAACCAGGGCTTATTGGAGAAATGGCTGATTCCAGGGCTGGAGCAAGGGAAGTTCCGGGTGAGCCTAGAACCAAGAACTAAAGATGCGGCCGGGAGCAGTGGCTCAATCCTGTCATCCCAGCACTTTGGGAGGACGAGGCAGGCAGATCACCTGAGGTTAGAAGTTGGAGATCAGCCTGACCAACATGGTGAAACCCCGTCTCTACTAAAAATACAAAATTAGCCGGACGTAGTGGTGCATGCCTGTAATCCCAGCTACATGGGAGGCTGAGGCAGGAGAATTGCTTGAATCCAGGAGGCAGAGGTTTCAGTGAGCCGTGATCACGCCATTGCACTCCAGCTGGGGCAACAGAGTGAGATTCCATCTCAAAAAAAAAACAAAAACAAAAACAAAAAAACCTGGCCAGGCATGGTGGCTCTCACCTGTAATCCCAACACTTTGGGAGGCTGAGGCGGGCAGATCACGAGGTCAGGGGATTGAGACCAACTTGGTTAACACAATGAAACCCCGTCTCTACTAAAAATACAAAAATTAGCCGGGCATGGTGGCGGGCGCCTGTAGTCCCAGCTACTCGGGAGGCTGAGGCAGGAGAATGGCGTGAACCCGGGAGGCAGAGCTTGCAATGAGCAGAGATCACGCCACTGAACTCCCACCTGGGCAATAGAGCAAGACTCCATCTAAAAAAAAAAAAAGAAGAAGGAGGAAAGATGTGCTCAAAGAATGACATGAACACATCAAAAGAACACAGGGGCCAGCTTGGAGGCGCTGCTTTTGGCCAAATCCGGGACAATCTGGGTATTGAAGCAAATGATGATGGTAATGAATTATAACCCAATGGGTAAAATAGGAGTCTATGAGTGTATTGATAGGAAGGAGGGATAGACAGCAGGCAAGCTCCAGCTTGCAGTGGAATGCCAACTAATAAATGCAAAAGAAACAATGCAACTAGAAACATCACCATTTGGCAACACTCACACTAATTCCCTCAGGCAAGAATCATCCCAGGATGCTAAAACAAATGGGCAAAGTTTCATGAGAAACAGGATATTTTCTGAGTCCCCAAAAAATCTCCCCACCAGAAACAGTACTTTTTAACTGATAATTACAAAATACCAACAAATTAATTTTACAGTAGAGAAACCTGGTAGACACCACCTCAACCAAAAGATAAGTTAACTTCTCCAGAAATGGGACTGATTAGACCTGTGTGCGTTCCTGTCGTGACATCCCTGCAGGGACTCTCCTGCCAGGAACCTACCGCCTGATTCTCATCATGAAGGAATATGAGAGCAGCCCAAACCGAGGGACATTCTACAAAGTAACTGGCCTGTTCTCTTCAAAAAATGTCAAGGTCGTGAAGGACAGAGACGAAGGAATAGCCCCAGATTGAAGGAGACTCGAGAGCCATTGACACGGATGGCGCCTGTGGTCCTGGGCGGGCTCCGGGGCCTCTGCATTTGGTGGCATGGCGTGACAGTGCCCACGTCCTGATTTGGGCAGGTCGGTGCAGGCTATCCGGGAGGGCGTCCTTGTTTTTAGGAAACCCACACAGGAGAATCTAGAGGCACTCTGCAGTCTATTCTCAAATTATTCCGGAAAAAAGGGATGTGTGTATGTGGAGAGACAGACAGACAAACATGTCGGAATGTTAATTCAGGGAATCTGGGTGAAGAGTATTTGGGAATTCTTTATACTGTTTGGCAGCATCTCTGTAAATTTAAACTTACTTCAAAATTAGAATATAACGCCACCAAAACCCCCTCTATCACTCACTCTGCATTCCTAGATAACAACTAGTGTGGAATTCTGTTATTTGAATTACTAGATATCAACTAGCGTGTAACTCTGTTGTTTGAAGCCACCTGGTTTGAGGTACTTTGGTACAGTAGCCCTAGGAAATAAATATGCTACTCAAAGAATATTGAATGTGGCTTTTTCTACAATACTAAAATCTGACTTACCATGTTAACTTAGTAAGGCAAACTGCTGGGGCGGGGTCCCGTTTCAGCCGAATGCATCTGACAATGCCTTAAGTCACACATTGCATAATCACAAGTTGCTTCTTGACATGAGCGGCTCTTCAAGTGCACGGGGAACAACAGATTCTTTGTCAGGGACTCACAAGAGTCACATGCTCTTATTCTTTTTTCCTTAAGAGACAAACTGATTTTTTAATCACTGAGAGCCTATTACATGCGTGGCATAGTTTTAAGATGTTTTGACATGTCACAAGTAAACGACAGTAAACATGTCTTGGAAGAGGGGCTAAGATGTGGGACGAACGTGATTATTCAATGGGCATGCGCTTCCGGCCACACATCACATGCACATACACCAGCGTGGTTATCCATAACTCTACCATTTCAAGTGAGCCACAAGAGACTGTAAATCGCAGTGAAGTGGGCCGTCACGCAATGATTACTAAATAAGCATGGGAAACATCTAAGATTAACAGTGAAGAGAGAAGATGCGTTTGGAATGGAATCCTGGAGACAGTTAAGTTGCTAGGTGCTTTCACAGTCGTTTTTTCAAATTCAGTCGCTGAGACATAAAATAATATTGATCTTTGAGAAGAGCTCTCGACGGAAACAGCAGTTGGCAGTGTCCCCAGAGCACTTGCCCTTCCTCTGGAGCGCTTCACGTGCGAGCCCGCCGTCTATTTATAACAGTTGGGCACTTGTCGCCACAATGGCTGATTGTGTGGCCCAGCTGTCCGTGTCTATCAAGAAGGGCAGGAGTGGACAGCCTGCACTTTGATGTTTCCCTTTTTTGGAGACTGAAAATAACATTTTTAAAAAACTGCCAACCACCAAGGTCACAAAATATTTTTGGATGGCACGGGGACCGATTGCAAAGCTGTGGTTCACATCAGATGCGGAGGCCTGGGACGCAGCCAGTGAGCCCCATTGCACAATATCCTGCTCATGCCAACTTCAAAAGTTATTTGCCTCAGAGAGCTCCCAGACGACTCTTTCTCGGTAATAAAACACAGCATTTTAGAAATTTGCAAGGGTCTTCCGGATAGGGCATTACCCAGAGGAGCAAGGATTTCCCTGGCCACTCTGGTTACAGTTGCAACCAGCAGCCCCAGGCCTCTTGCCGCCCTTGCCCCGCCCCACCCCACATCCCTCACCCCCACTCCACAAACTCCTGCCCTTCCCTGATGAGCTCTCAAGCACTTACCAGCTACACGCTACATATTTTTCTAATGCATGTGTCAATTTCTTGACTCGCCCATTCTATTACAGATGGCTCACGAAAGCAGGATTAGCGTCTGTTTTGTTCACTGATGCAACCACAGAGCCGAGAATAGTGCCTGGCTCACAATATTTACTGAGTGCATACTTGTGGAATTAATTAATTTAAATAGCAGAGACAATGGGATCAGGAAACACATGGAAATACCGATGACTAGTATTAGATGTCAGGGTTCTGTCGCCCTTCCCCCCGCCCCCGACGAAGATCCCAGCTTTGTTTACATATTTGTGGTGCACAAAAATAGAAATGGACTAAACAAAATTCCCGATTTTCCCAAAGTGTGGTGGATTGCAGAAACCAAGACTTCGCAGGGCTCGGTTCTGAAATGATTTTCACTCAAACCATCTTCCTGAAACTCCTCCTATTACTCTCTGCCCATTTCGCAAACCTTCTTGCTGGAGGTATTAGATACGGGAAGCACCTGTACTAATCAACAAGTATGGCTCTGATTAAATGGATTTTTTTCTTTTTTTTTTTTTTTTTTGAGACGGAGTCTCGCTCTGTCACCCAGGCTGGAGTGCAGTGGCACAATCTCGGCTCACTGCAAGCTCCGCCTCCCGGGTTCAAGCAATTCTCCTGCTTCAGCCTCCCGAGTAGCTGGGACTACAGGTGCCCGCCACCATGCCCAGCTAATTTTGTATTGTTAGTAGAGATGGGTTTCACTGTGTTAGCCAGGATGGTCTAAATCTCCTGACCTCGTGATCCACCTGCCTCGACCTCCCAAAGTGCTGGGATTACAGGTGTGAGCCACTGTGCCCAGCCGAAATGGATATTTTGAAAATCATCAAGTTATACAAAAGAATGCCACATGCTGTACAACACCACTCGAGATTTTAGGGTTTTTGTGGGTTTTACATCAGTAGATCATGAAACCCTGACTCTTTAATTATTATGTAAATGAAATTCAACAACACACTCACACCTCAAAAACTCTGGAAGGTCAGAAAGAGGCAGAGAGCAGGGCCCCCGCGGAAGGGAAGGCACACAAGGCAGACAGAGGCAGAGGAGGCGCGAGTACAGGCCCCAGCACTGTGGTAGCCAACAGCAGAGCCATTCTTCCACACCGGGAAGGGCCCCCAGGCCTCAGGAAGCCAGCTCTATTCAGCAGATTTCACAAGTGAAAAAGCCTTTTTAGATGTCTTTTGGGGTCAGGCGTGGTGGCTTACACCTGTAATCCCAGTACTTTGGGAGGCTGAGGCGAGCAGATCACTTGAGGTCAGGAGTTCAAGACCAACCTGGCCAACATGGTGAAACCCTGTCTCTACTAAACATACAAAAAATTAGCTGGGCATAGTGGCACACACCTATAATCCCAGCTACTCGGGAGGCTGAGACAGGAGAATTGCTTGAACCCAGGAGGTAGAGGTTGCAGTGAGTCAAGATCGGGCCACTGTACTCCAGCCTGGGCAGCAGAGCAAGACTCTGTCTCAAAAAGGAAAAAAAAAAAAAAAGGCCAGATGCGGTGGCTCACGCCTGTAATCCCAACACTTTGGGAGGCCGGGGTGGGGGGATCACGAGGTCAGGAGATCGAGACCATCCCGGCTAACACGGCGAAACCCCGTCTCTACTAAAAATACAAAAAAATTAGCCGGGCGTGGCGCTGGGTGCCTGTAGTCCCAGCTACTTGGGAGGCTGAGGCAGGAGAATGGCGTGAACCCAGAAGGCAGAGCTTGCAGTGAGCCGAGATGGTGCCACTGCACTCCAGCATGGGCGACAGAGCAAGGATCCGTTTCAAAAAAAAAAAAAGATACCTTTTGGGAACAATTCCCCAGCAGAACAAAGGTGCTACTTCTAAGTATGAGGAATTCCTTATCAAAGATGCCTGAGCCTGCAAGACAGCTCCCACAAGCACAAGCGCCGCAACGACTGGGCGACTGCACGTCTCTGGCAAGTGGTTTTGAAGCCACTTCCTTAGCTCCCATAGACGGGCAGTGCTGGAAACACACATGCAGAGAGCTCCCAGCCGGTGTTGTGCGATACAGAACCCGAAAGCTGCGCCCTCCCCGCAAGGAGGTTGTCTTCAGAAAATTCTGTGACATCAGGATTCTTCAATAATCTCTTCAACATCAGCTCTCAACATATTTATAGAAGATCTCCAGGCCCAGCAGTTTTCCTACCTGTGCAAAATGCTGTGGCTTCAAAGTAATGTTTTGTTGTGTTTTGTTTTGTTTTTGAGACGAGTCTCACTCTGTCGTCCAGGCTGGAGTGCAGTGATGCAATCTCAGCTCACTGTAACCTCCGCTCCCGGGCTCCAGCGATTCTCCTGCCTCAGCCTCCCAAGTAGCTGAGACTATAGGCGTGCACCACCACACTCAGGTAATTTTTGTATTTTTAGTAGAGACGGTGTTTCACCATGTTGGCCAGGCTGGTCTCAAAATGCTGACCTCAAGTGATCCACCTACCTCGGCCTCCCAAAGTGCTGGGATTACAGCCGTGAGCCACCACACCCAGCCAAAGTAAATTTAAAAGGGGCTTTCGTCCTCCTAGGAGTCAGAATCAGTCCTCACTGTAAGAAGCAGAATTCTAACCTCAAAACTGGTCTCCTGGGAACACTGGAAAGCAGTGTGTGATCCGAAGGGGCAGAAATGACTGACACTCAAATTCCCTTCTGCATCATGGGCACTCAGCACTGTGCCTAGTGCATAGTAAGACTTCAACAAATATGTGCTGTTGTTATAATTCGGCATGACGATGGAGGTGCAGAGGTTTACCTGTGTTTTTATTATCTCTGGTTGACAAGGCGGCCACACCCAGGTTGCCTGTTCTGAAGCTGTCTCAAGACAGTGACCATCACCCAGGCTGAGGTCCGGGATGATGTGAGTGCAAATTGCTAAAGCTCTCCTTCAGGTGCCAGGCCTGCCATGACACATGGCGAGTCCTAGCAGAGGTCAGACCAACAACTCGGTTCTTTCAGGTGACCTGTACTGATGAAACCCCCACCCCTCCCCCGCCAATCTTACTCTTCTGTTATTTCATGTCTATGAAGGGTTTTGGCATAAAAAAACCAAAAAGCCTCATTTTAAAAAAATCTACAATTGTTTAGGTTTTTGTTTAAAGAGAAGCGTCTGGTTCTGCTGCCTAGGCTGGAGTGCCGTGGTGCAATCTCGGCTCACTGCAGCCTCCAACCCCTGGCCTCAAGCAATTCTCCTGCCTCAGCTTCCTGAGTAGCTGGGACTGTCCATCTTTTTTTCAATAACAGCTTTACTGAGACATAATTCACATACCATACAATTCATCTGTTTCCAGGGTACAATTCAGTGGTGTCTAGCATATTCACACAGGGCTGTGCAACCATCACCACCATCAACCTAGAACACTTTCACCACCCCAGAAAGAAACTCTGCACCCGGCTGCAGTGACTTCATCATCCTGGCTTATTGTCGTTTGTCCGCCGGCCACCGTTCTGTCTCTGTTTCCTTCCCAACACCAGCCTCTCTTTTCACCCACTATCTCCCCGCCAGCCCTGCTCCCTGCATTCTGTAGGAAATGCTTGGCTCCTACAGTGGTTGACGAATACCAAAGCTTCTGTGAGCACGCCAGAGGGCCCCCACAAAGCTCTCTCCTCTGTCTGAAACGTTACTCTGAAGGAGTGATTTCTTGTTCATTCTGAATAAGGATGACGACACCAGGAAGCGGAGGCCTGGGGAGCATTTACGGCGTGTTCTCGATGTGTGAGCATCGTGGCCAGCACGTTCCAACCCAGTGCTGCAAGAGTTGCTCCCAGCCCCACTTCAGAGATGAGAAAACCAAAGCTCAGGGAACCCAAGGTCACAAAGGACTCTAAGAAGGAGAGGTGAGTAATCCTAGCACTTTGGGAGGCCAAGGTGGGCAGATCACTTCAGGTCAAGAGTTCGAGACCAGCCTGGCCAACATAGTGAAACCCCATTTCTACTAAAAATACAAAAACTAGCCAGGCGTGGTGGTGGGCACCTGTAATCCCAGCTACTTGGGAGGTCGAGGCAGAAGAATCGCTTGAACCCAGGAGGTGGAGGTTGCAGTGAGCCGAGATCACACCACTGCACTCCAGCCTGAGTGACAGAGTGAGACTCTGTCTAAAAAAAAAAAAAAAGAGAGTTGAGGCTGGGCGCAGTGGCTCATGCCTGTAATCCCAACACTTTGGGAGGCCAAGGCGGCAAGATCACTTGAGGTCAGGGGTTCAAAACCACCCTGGCCAACATGGTAAAACCCCGTCTCTACTAAAAATACAAAAATTAGCCAGGTGTGCTGGCATGCACCTGTAGTACCAGCTACTCAGGAGGCTGAGGCAGGAGAATCACTTGAACCTGGGAGGCAGAGGTTGCAGTGAGCCAAGATCGCCCCACTGCACTCCAGCCTGGGAAACAGAGAAACTCTTGTCTCCAAGAAAAAAAAAAAAAGAAGAAGAAGAAGAATTGAAATTTGAACTCCAAGCAACATGACACCAGAGCTCAGGCCCGGAACCCCATGCTACACTAACTCTTGTTGAGAGAACGCTCCAAGATGTAATCATGCCTACAATGACGTTGCAGGGGGAAGTGACTGATCCACTACTTTCCTGGAGAACCTGGGAAGGTATGTGTGATCAGGAGGATAAACGGCCAGGGAACAAGAAAACTGCAGAGAGGAGACCCAGCAGGCACGATGCTGCAAAAGGTGCAGCGGAACTGAGTCCACCGAGGATCTAAAAATCCCTCCGTCTTAGAATTCTGTCCTTGCCAGGAAAGGGCTCCTCATCTCCTGATTGCTAATTAACTTTATCTCCTTGAATCAAGGGAGCTAAAGGAAGTCTCTGAATTAGAAACCTTTGTGGTAAGGGGTAAAGGAATTTTGGTAAGAGGATATAATCAAAAATATGATGATTAAAGAAAGATGATTAAAGCTTGGAAAGCAAGTCACTAACTTATTAACAGTGGCTATCTTTAAGGGATGGGATTAGTAAAGATTTTCATTTCCATTTTATACATTTCTATATTGCCAAATTTTACAACAAGCTTATAGTACTTAGAAAGTTGGAAGAAAAACCGGCCGTGCATGATGGCTCACGCCTGTAATCCCAGCACTCTGGGAGGCCGAAGCGGGCAGATCACCTGAGGTCAGGAGTTCGAGACCAGCCTGGCCAACATGATGAAACTCCATCTCTACTAAAAAATACAAAAATTAGCTGGTGGCAGGTGCCTGTAATCCCAGCTACCTGGGAGGCTGAGGCAGGAGAATTGCTAGAACCTGGAAGGCGGAGGCTGCAGTGAGCCGAGATCATGCCACTGCACTCCAGCCTGGGCGACACAGCAAGAATCCATCTCAAAAAAAAAAAAAGAAAAAAAAAGAAGGAAAGAAAGTTAGAAGAAAAAACCAAAAAGATGACATGGAGAGAGGGGAAGAACTTCTGGAATAATGAAGTGAAAGGCTTGGCAAAACCTCTCCTCAAAAAGTAACAACAAAACTAGACAAGTCTGTCAAAAACAACCACCACAGGGTTGGAAATCAACCAAAGACATACAAAAAATTGAAAAATGTTTATTCAAGAAAAACTACGCAGCTGGGCATGGTGGCTCCCACCTGCAATTGTAGCACTTTGGGAGGCCGAGGCAGGAGGATTGCTTGAGGCTGGGAGTTAGAGACCAGCCTGGGCAACATATCAAGACCCCGCCTCAACGAAAAACAAAAAAGTCAGCCTGGCATGGTGATGCACACCTGTAGTCTCAGCCACTCAGGAGGCTGAGGTGGGAAAATCTCTTGAGCCTGGGAGTTTGAGGTTACACTGAACTATGATTGTGACACTGCACGCCAGCTTGAGTGACAGAGGAAGGCCTCATCTCAAGAATTAAAAAATAAAATGAAGAAGAAAAATGACCAAATCTTGAGTTAGAGCGGTGGTGTTCTGTGATGCTTTGGCCTGAGGGGCTCCCCTCCTTCCCCTCAGCTCACCCATGCTGCTACATCTACCAGGGTGGGACGAGCTGTGAAAATTGGTGGCTCCACTGCTGGAGGGGTTGACTTGATTTGGAGGAGAGCACATGCCCAAAGGCACTGACATAAACCACGGTGATTTCCTGTAAACAACAGGAAACGTACAGAAGGTCAACATCTCAGCCACCCTGAGCCTGCAATGCTGGCTGTGGCAACCGACAGATCAGGAGACCAGCCAAAAACCTAGCCGGAAGATACAGAGAATAAGGGAGCTATCACGGGCAGTGGTAAAGTCCCTAAAGTCCCACACATTCTTCGTGCTCTGGAAGGCTGCACACAGGCAGGAAAGACTGAAGACGGCCGTGGTTATCCACTCATCCTTGGCTAAAGTGAGGCCTACCCCACGCACAAAGGAGGCGAGAAAACGCCTGGCAAAAAGGAAAAACCAAGGCAGGCTCGTATAACATATGCCTGAATTCTGAACATGTCGCTAAACGTACACACATATCCACCGCAAACTGTGAGAAGCATTAGTAGCTCAAGGTGTTTTCAGCACACCTCTGAACAATCATTGCCTGACCACTAAGCTATGCTGACCTGGGGTAACCCCTGCAAAGCCAGGCTTAAACACATTTTAAAAATAAGAAAAAAAAAATGAGCAGGATCATCAGCAGCTGCTACAGAGACAGACTTCATAGAATTAATCCAGGCAAGTCACAAACAAAAAGAAATAAACAACAAACCTGCATTTTGCCAAAGGTGATCATAATCCAGAGTTGCTACAATGTATTAACTAAAATACAGAGTTTAAAAAAAATAAAATATAAGACATGCAAAGAAACATAAAGTATTGTGAATTATACTCAGGCAAGAGTCATAACTAGAAACTCTAAGGGGGCCCAGATATTGGACTTAACAAAGATTTCAAAGTTATAAGAAACTACTGTAAGAATGGAACTGAAGGAATTCATGTTTAAAAAATTAAAGGAAAGTATGTAACAATGACTCATCAAATAGAGAATACTAATAAAGAGACAGAAATTATAAAAAGAAACCAAACAGAAATTCTAGAGTTCAAAAGTATAATAACTGTAATGAAAAGTTCACTAGAGGGGCTCAACAACACAGTTGACATGGGAGAAGAAAGAATCAGTGAACTTAAAATTATCTAATCTGAAATAGAAATAAAAAAGCATAAAGAAAAATAAAAAGAACCTCAGAAACACAGCAATACCATCAAGCATGCCAACATATACATAAAGCAAGTCTCAAAAGAAAACAAAGCAAAAGGAAACAGAAAAAAATTTTTGAAAAACTAATGGCATAAACTTCTCAAATTTGATTTTAAAAAATTAATGTTCACATCCAACAAACTCAAAGTAAGCTCAAAAAACTCCAACTCAATAAAGTGAGCCACCATGACACATCATAGCCAAACTGCTGGAAGCCAAAAACAAAGAGAAAATCTTGACTGCATGAAGACAAAATGGTTCTTCATGTAAAGGAGCACTACGATAAGATTAACAGCTGACTTCACGTTAGAAATTAACAGAGACCAGAAAACAGTAAAATGACATATTCAAAGCACTGAAAGAAAAACTTCCAATCAAGAATTCCATATCCATCAAAACTATACCCCAAAACTAACAAGTAGAAATAAAGATATTCCTAGATAAACAAAGACAGAAAATTTGTTACTGGCAGACCCTACTTACAAGAAATACTAAAGGAAGCCCTTCAAGATGAAAGAAAAAAACACCAGATTATATCCTGAATCCACATGAAGAAATAAAGAATGCTAGTAATACTAATTACATAGGCAAATATACAGCAGATTTATAAATATTCTCTTTTTTACACTTAACTGATTTAAAAGACAAGTACATACAACAATAACTACAGACTTTTACTACTGGGCTTATGACATACAAAGATATCATATACATGACATAATACCACAAAGGAGGTAGATAGACATAGACATTTAATGGAACAAAGTTTCTATATTTTACTGAAAATGAATTAGCATTAATCTACGGTAGACTGTGAGCTCTAGGCACAGTGGCTCATGCCTGTAATCCCAGCACTTTGGGAGGCTGAGATGGAAGGATCACTTGAATCCAGGAGTTTGAAACCAGCCTGGGCAACATGGCAAAACCCCATCTCTACTTTTTAAAAGCTATATATAGATCTTTAAAAAGTAGACTGTGATGAGATGCATATTGCAATCCTTAGAGTAACCACTAAAAATATAACCAAAAAAGTATTAAAAACCTCACCAAACAGATGAAAACAGAACACTAGAAAATATCTATTTAACACAAAAGAAAACAGTAAGGAGAAACAGAACAAAAAGACGTGAGACAGAGAAAACATAGCAAAATGTTAGATGTAATCCAAGCATATCAATAATTGCATTAAATGTAAACGGATTAAACACTCCAATAAAAGGTGAAGACTTTCAGATTAAATTTTTTAGAAGTTCTAACCATGTGCTGTCTGCAAGAGATGCAGATAGAGAAAAATGTACTATGCAAACAAAACCATAAGAAAGTTGCAGGGGCTATAATAATATCAAAGTAAGTATGGGAGACGGTGGCAGGAGGATTGCTTGAGTACAGGAATTCAAGGTTACAGTGAGGTATGATTGTGCCACTGCACTCCAGCCTGGGTGACAGAGTGATACCCTGTCTCAAAACAAACAAACAAAAACACAAAAAAATCCCACAGACTAAATAAACTTTAAGACAAAAAAGTTATATGAGAAAAAGAAATTTTGTAACAATAAAAGGGTCAACTCATGAGGAATATATAAAAATATAAACACATAAGCACTTAATAACAGAGCACAAAATACAATAAAGCAAACACTGACTGAACCAAAGGGAGAAATAGGCAATTCACAATAATGTTTGGAGACTTCAATATCCCACTCTCAATAATTGACATAATAGTTAAACAGAAAATCAGCAAGGATATACAGACTTGGAACAGCATTGTCAACCAACCTGACGTAACTAACATCTGTAGACCATGTCAAGCAACAACAAATAGAATATATATTCTTTTCAAGTGTACATATCGTATTGTCTAGAATGAATCATGGGCTAGGTCATAAAACAAGTATCAATAAATTTAAAAGAATTAAAATCATATAAAGCATGTTCTCTACCAAAATAAAATTTTTAAAAATCAAGAACAGAAAGAAATTTGTGGACTCCCCAACTACTTAGAAATTAGAAAACATATCTAAAGGATTCAAAGGTCAAAGAAGAAATCACAAGGGAAGTTTAAAAATACTTCAAACTGGATGAAAAGAAAAACACAGCAGATCAAAATTTATGGATGCAGCTATGAGAAGTACTTAGGGAGAAATTTATAATCTTAAAAGCCTGTATCAGGAAAAAAAAAAGAAAAGTCTCAAGTTAATAAACTGAGCATCAGCAGGAAACAGTGGCTCACACCTGTAATCTCAACACTTTGGAAGGCCACGCTGGGACAATCGCTCAAGCCCAGGAGTTGAAGAAGAGCCTTGGTAATATAGTGAGACCCTGTGTCTACAAAAAATAAAAATAAAAATTAGCTGGCCCAATGGTACACACCTGTAGCCTCAGCAACTTGGGGGGCTGAGGTGAGAGAATCTCTTGAGCCTGGAAGGTGGAAGCTGCAGTGAGCCAGTATCGCGCCACTGCACTCCAGCCAGGGCCACGGGGCGAGATCATGTCTCAAAAAAAAAAAAAAAAAACCCTGAGTTTCCACCTTAAGAAACTATAAAAAGGAGAGTAAACTAAATCCCAAAAAAAGCAGAAGGAAGGCAATAATAAATACTAGACCAGAAATCAATGAATTAGGGAAAGTAATAGAGAAAACTGATGAAACCAAAAGTTGGTTCTTTGTTCAGAAACAAAACAAGGATGTCTACTCTCACCACTTCTACTCAACATTGTACTGGAGGTGCTATCCAGAACAATAAGGCAGGAAAAAGAAATTTAAAAGACATAGACTGGAAAAGAAGTAAAACTCTTCATATTCACTAGCTCTCTATATAGAAAATCTTCAGGAGTCTACAAAAAACTACTAGAACTAATAAGCAAGTTTAGCATGTTCATAAGATACAAAATCAATATCAGGAAATCAACTGTTTTGTGTATACCAGCAATGAACAATCCAAAAACAAAATTAAGAAATAATTCCATTTGTAATAGCATCAAAATTAATAAGTTAAAATTATAAAACTTTGTTGATACATCAAATAATATCTAAATAAATGGAAGGAGATACCAGGTTCTTGGATTGAAGGACTCCGTATTGTTAAGATGGCATTTCTTCCCAAATTGATCAACAGATTCAACAAGACCCAGCAAGCTTTTTGTAGAAATTAACAAGAAAGGTTATGAGTGGGTAACTGAAGCTGGGTAACGTGTACCTGAGAGTTGATTATACTACTCTCTTCACTTTTGTTTATGTTTGAAATCATCCATAATAAAGTGTTGTTTTTTGTTTTTGAGAGACAGGGTCTCACTCTGTCACTCGGGCTGGAGTACAAGGGCACAATCATAGCTCACTGCAGCCTCAGTTTCCTGGGCTCAAGCAATCCTCCCACCTCAGTCTCCCCATTAGCTGGGACTCCAGGTGGGTACTACCATGCCCAGCTAATTTTTTTAATTTAATTGTTTATAGAGACAGGGTCTCACCATGTTGCCCAGGCTGGTCTCAAACTCCTGGACTCAAGCAATCCTCCCACCTGGACCTCCCAAAGTGCTGGGATCACAGACATGAGCCACTACATTTGGCCAGCAACATGGTTTTTGTTTGCTTACAAAAAAAAAAAAGACTACACAAAAGAAAAAAAATGTACAACTAATTCAAGGGCTGCCTTAATTATTCCTCACTCTTTACCCTCGGCCCACATCATTTCCCTACAGGCTGATCCTTGCCCAGTCCACTCCTGATTCATGGCTGGTGAATAGGTGAGGGAGGAAAATGGAGAGAGCGAATACACAGAGTGACAGAGGGAGGAGAAGTGAAAGGTCACAGGCATTCACTGCAGCCATGCCTGTAGTACGTCCATCACCAGGCTTCAATTTATAGCAGCTACATGACTGCGTGTGTCAATCTCTATCTGGCCCATGTGCCAGACCGGAAGCTACTATTGGAAAATGCCCCTCTCTCGTCAGGTCGTTTGCACAGTAATTCACTTAGATCTGAACTGAGTACAAATGAGTGGTGCTCTAAGATCAAAGCACCAGGGTCTTTAAAATGATCTTCACTCTCCCCGCAACCTGCCCCGAACACGTGCACGCTCCTTTCACTTTCAATTCCAAAGTGCACCCTTCTAACACTGGCCGAAAGGGAAAGTAAGCCCTGTTTTCGTTTCCTTTCAAATACTTGATGCTTTCCAATTTTATTCCTATTTTCCCTAATGGAATAATACTACTTGGAAAGCATCATTCATCTCCTCTCAAGATCCTCACAGCAACACCATGTTGCCTGAAGGGCAGGTGTGAAATCTGAAATAATGGCAGAAGTCGAATGTTGCACGTCAACGTACAGCCTCCCATCGAGGCCCATGACTTTATTTTTATGTATTTATTTATTTTTTGAGACGGAGTCTCACTCTGTCACCCAGGCTGCAGTGCAATGGCGCTATTTTGGCTCACTGCAACCTCCGCCTCCCGGATTTAAGCAATTCTGCCTCAGCCTCCCGAGTAGCTGGGATTACAGGCATGAGCCACCACACCTGGCTAATTTTTGTATTTTTAGTAGAGGCGGGGTTTCGCCATGTTGGCCAGGCTGATCTCGAACTCCTGACCTCAGGTGATCTGCCCGCCTCGGCCTCCCAAAGTCCTGGGATTACAGGCGCCCACTGCCACACCCGGCTCAGTTTTGTATTTTGAGTGGAGACTGGGTCTCACCATGTTGGACAGGCTGGTATCGAACTCCTGACCTCAGGTGATCCACCCGCCTTGGCCTCCCAAAGTGCTGGGATTACAGGCGTGAGCCACCGTACCTGGACTAAGGCCCATGACTTTAACAAGCGGGATGTTGTTTTCCACCTCCTGCTGCTGCCTCTTAAGGAACAGGGGCACTTCTTCACCGCAGAGGAGACCCTTCTCCATTCTAGGAATGGGTATGAACTTGCCTGAATAGTCTATGATGGGCAATGGGGACGTTCCATCTACATCTCATTATGAAAATCCCCAAAAACCTTACAAAACCATATAATCATGAAGTTTTAAGAAGTCTTAAATAGTTCTAATATATAATTCTCCACAAATCTTTTCTCTCTAAAAAACTCTTATTTTTCTCATTTTGATATGCCACTTCAAAGCTTTTCCCACTCCTTGAGTATATTTACTTTTCTCTCTCCTCTCCCTAGTGACTGAGCAGTGATTTTACCTTTATCTATTTATTTAGAGATGCGAGTCTCACTCCGTTGCCCAGGCTGGAGTGCAGTGGCACGATCAGGGCTCACTGCAGGCTCCACCTCTCAGTTCAAACAATCCTCCTACCTCAGCCTCCAGAGTAGCTTGGACCAAAGATGCATGTCACCATGCCCAGCTAATTTTTTTATTATTTGTAGAAATGAGGTCTCGCTGTTGCCCAGGCTGGTCTCAAATGCCTGGGCTCAGGTGATCCTCCCGCCTCAGCCTCCCAAAGTGCTGGGATTATAAGTGTGAGCCACAGCTTCCCGCTAACAATTTCACTTTTTAAAGAGATGGGTTATATTGTCCAGTAACATTTACATGAGATCCATGAAAAAAAAGTGAATATTATTCTTTAGAATAATAAACAATTCATATCAAAAAATTAGCTTTAAAAGATTCCCACTAGTAGGAGCTATTAGAATTTCAAAACTGCCCAGTTAAACATAATCTGGTTCATCCCAATGTTTTCATTTACATATAATTCAAAAAGATTTACTTTTCCATAAATTTCAAATGCTCTTCAGATGAAGGAAACATTCATTATTACATCAAAGCAAGTGCAACTTCACTACTAAATTTCCTGATCTTTTATACAATTAGACTGCAAGTGCTCATCTGAGACAGATTTAGAGAAAATTGCGGCTGATGCCCAGCTCTATGAAAGAGTTTTAAGAACTGAAATAACTTAAAAAAAATTAGAATCACAGAATGGGGGGAGATGAGAAAAAATTCATCCTAAATTAGAAATACGAACTCCTGCCCAAAGTGCAGGGTTTTTAAAAAATGGAATTGTTAAACAGATTGAAATAATATTTAGAAACAACACCAGCTCACGAGGGTAGTAAAATACTAATTCTTAAAATCGTTAAACAGATTGAAATAATGTTTGTCAATAACACCAGCTCACAAGGATAGTAAAATACTAATTCTTAAAATCCTCCCTCTTGCGCTATGCCTGCTTCTGAGTTGGCTGAGCAAGTTCCTTCCCTTCCCCAGACTTCTAACAGTGAACATGATCTGGCAGCATTAGACACACCACAACTCCACTCCAGACCAAGATGGGTCTGGGTCAAACCCAGGACTTCTGCTTCAAATTAGGAGAGTTACCAAATTAAGACAGTTCTGCCTCAACTGAGTCACCCTCCAGGGACAGCTGAGTCCATTTCCAGGGTAAGTACTAGGGTAGCTCTACCCACCCCAGAGAGATGTATTTTATGGTCTGTCCTAAACAGAACTGGACCCCCAGAGAAGTTCCGAGATCAGCACAGCCTGCAGCTGACCCTCGAGAGTGGATCAATTCAGGGCATTTGCTGACCAAAAGGATGGATCTCCCTCACCGGGAGGTGGGCTGCAACCTCCCAAACACTTTGCCACTGTAGCTAATGTGTGCAAACATTTACTTTGTGAATTTGTATCTTAGTAGCTTCACTAAGTCAGCAAAATCCAATCTCTGAATCTTTTTGTGGTGACTGAACTAACTCTATGTTGCACTTTTAGTGAAAAACTGCAACATAGAATTTAATTAATTCTTTAATTAAATGGGTTAAGGGAAAAACCGTGGCAATAATTTTTTTTTCCTCTTTCACTTTTGGGATTTGAGGTCTTCAAATAAGTTTTTCTAATTGTAGGGAAAACAAAGTCTTTTAATAATTATCATTAATGATTTATAATTTAAGCAGTTTAGGAAATAAAAAATGCATAGAACATGATATTCTCATACCCAGACAAGCTCATATCCCACCTGCACCCCTTTACAGTCAAGGTTGATTTTGCATCTCTTTTCCTCGCTTAAGTGCCTTTTTTGCCAACTAGGATAACTCATATAATGCATTTTTGCCAACTAGGAAAACTCATATAATGGCTTTTTTAAAATCTGGTTTTTCTAATAATAAAATCATATCTGTTGCAAAAAAAACACAACAAAACAAAAAAATATTAGTACAAGTTCCTCTAATCCCACTGTAAAGAACACGCACTATATATAAATTTGTATATATCCTTCAATGCATGTATTATTATCTCTCTAGACCCACATTATTAAACACACTATTTTATGGAAAATGAGATCATGTTTTACATATGGTACAGTTGCTTGCTTTTCTCAATTAACAATTCATGGCCGGGCACGATGGCTCACACCTGTAATCCCAGCACTTTGGGAGGCCTAGATGAGCGGATCATGAGGTCAGGAGATCGAGACCATCCTGGCTAACGTGGTGAAACCCCGCCTCTGCTAAAAATACAAAAAAAAATTAGCTGGGCATGGTGGCAGGCACCTGTAGTCCCAGCTACTCAGGCGGCTGAGGCAGGAGAATGGTGTGAACCCAGGAGGCGGAGCTTGCAGTGAGCCAAGATCGAGCCACTGCACTCCAGCATGAGTGACAAAGCGAGACTCCGTCTCAAAAAAAAAAAAAACAATTCACGATGGCTCTTTTGCCCATATGGGTACACGCAGATCTACCTCATTCTTACAAATGGTTACAACTATTCCACCATAAGGACAGACCATAATTTCCACCTGATAGATGTTCAAGTGATTTCCAATTTTCTGCTATTACAAGAAAGACAGTAACCAAGATTCTCATACATACATTTTTGTACTTGTGCAAATACTGCCATAGGGTAAATCCCTAAAAGTGAAAGGACTTGGTCAAATGGCATGACGTGAAATTCTGAAGATATGCAAAATGTCCTCAAAAAGGTTTCTGCAATTCGTAGTCCCACCAACAGTGTTTCAGAGGGCTGCGTTCCCTTTCCTCTCACACCAACAACTAGAATCAATTTTTTCATCTTTACGAATCAAAGAGATTTTTCAAATTTTTATTCTTATTTCAATATGCTGCTGTTGTAATTTATTATTATTATTATTATTAGGGGGATTGTACATTTAGCCCACCACACACTAGCTGCATGACCTAGAGAAGTAATTTAATATCCCGGTTCCTTGGTTGTAAAATGCAGATAATGAAAGTAACATCTACTTCTCGGGGGAGCCGTGAAGATGTAATGAGCGAAGGCATCTCGGACACTTGGTGCCGAGTCTGACAGAGTGGGGCTTCAACAAAGGTTGCAAGAACAACGAATAAATAGAATATATTCTATGAACAATGAATAAATGGAATATATTCTATCAGGTTGACTTACAGTTACCTCACTGATCACCAATTTGGCTGCTGTTCCATTTTTGCTATTCTCAATTATATTCGTATCATTGAGTAAATTATTCTCTTGTATCTACAGCACCATCTTCTAAGGCTACTCTCCCAGGATTTGGACAGTGTTATAGTTCTTACTTCTGTTCTTTAGAAGAAGTGAACCAGCAACAACAGGCCACCCATCAAGTTTTAGAAAATTTTCTCTGCCTTAAAAAGTATATATTGCGGCCAGGCGTGGTGGCTCACACTTGTAATCCCAGCACTTTGGGAGGCTGAGGCAGGTGGAGCACTTGAGGGCAGGAGTTTGAGACCAGTCTGGCCAAGATGGTGAAACCCTGTCTCTACTAAAAGTACAAAAAAATTAGCCAGGCGTGGTGGCACATGCCTGTAATCCCAGCCACTCAGGAGGGTGAGGCACAAGAATTGCTTGAACCCGGGAGGCAAAGGTTGCAGTGAGTTAAGATTGCGCCACTGCACTCCAGCCTCGGCAACAGAGTGAGACTCTGTCTCAAAAAAAAATGTGTGTGTGTGTGTGTGTGTGTGTGTGTGTGTGTACTTTTAAGGCATTCTCTTTTGTACTTTTAAAATTACTAGTAAGGACATACATTTCCATATCACTCACTGTTTGTCGTATAGAAAATAAGCTTTATCGTTATAATTTTCATGCATATATTTTTCTCCAAATTATGACCTGGAAAAAAAGCTTGCAGCTAGTAACTGGAAAACTGGGTAACATATATTTATAAAAGACAAACACATGTATTTCTTATATGTGGCTTTTCTCTACCAGTAAAGAATAGGATGTGGATGAAAGTTTCAAAAAATATTATGTTATAAACCTCATATAATTACTGAACTCAACAAAAGTTTTGAAAAATAACCAAGTAGAAGTTATTTTTAGAAACCTGGAATGTCATTCCACCTAACAGAAATTAAAACTGGCTGGGCCTGGTGGCTCACACCTGTAATCCCAGTGCTTTCGAAGGCCAAGGCAGGAGGATCGCTTGAGTCCAGGAGTTCAAGTCCAGCCTGGGCAACATAGAGAGATCCTTTCTCTTTAAAAAGAAAAAAGCGAAGTGCAGTGGCTCACACCTGTAATCCTATCACTTTGGGAGGCCGAGGCAGGAGGACTACTTGACCCCAGGAGTTCAAGACCAGCCTGAGTAACATAAGACCCCATCTACACACAAAAATACATAAAAATGAGCTGGGTGTGGTGATGCATGCATGTTGTCCTAGCTACTCAGGAGTCTGAGATGGGAGGATTACTTTGAGCCCAGAAGGTCAAGGCTTCAGTGAGCCATGATCAGACCACTGCACTCCAGCCTTGGCAACAGAGAGAGGCTCCGTCTCAAAAAATAAAATATTAATAATAAAAACCAAGATAAATAATATAACCACAACTTTTCTTGACCCATCAAAGAGGTGGGGTTACAAAGTAACCAAGTAGTAGCCAGGCGTGGTGGCTCACACCTGTAATCCCGGCATTTTGGGAGGCCCAGGTGGGCAGATCACTTGAGGCCAGGAGTTCGAGGCCAGCCTGGCCAATATGGTAAAATCCCATCTCTCCTAAAAATACAAAAATCAGCCAGCCATGGTGATCCATGTCTGTAAGCCCAGCTACTCGGGAGGCTGAGGCGGGAGAATCAATTGAACCCGGGAAGCGGAAGTTGCAGTGAGCGGAGATGGTGCTACTTGCACTCCAGCCTGGGCAACAAAAGCGAAACGCAGTCTCAAAAAAAAAAAAAAAAAAAAAATCAAAAAAGTTGAAAACAGATCAATATCTGGCATTGAGGCTTTTAAAAAGTCAAATCCAAAATTCCTTATAAAGGTTCCTGCAAAGCCAACCTAAAAAGGGCCTGTATGGTGGATCACAATTCTTGCTACATTTGATGCAAATCTTCAGGCCAAGTATAAAGCAACTAAAATTTGTTTTCCAAATAAATTGGTCTTACTATTATATATATAATTTATCCCTGGTAGAAATGGGGAAACTGGAGAAAGAAAAATTTAGATTCTAGCCTTAACCATTGTTTTTGAGTTTTTATTATCTGCCTACAATTTGGGCTAATCCTGAACTATTTCCTGGCTGCAACAAGTCTCTAAAGAAGAACGGAGTTTTAATTTTCATCATGATGCATTTTAGTTGGCTTCTTAACAGAATACGTTCTTTTTTCACTGTTGTTCTGGCACACGAATTCTGGGGTTTTTTTGTTTGGTTTTTGAGACAGTCTCACTGTCATCCAGGCGGGAGTGCGGTGGTGCAGTCTCGGCTCACTGCAACCTCCACCTCCCGGGTTCAAGCGATTCTCACGCCTCAGCCTCCTGAGTAGCTGGGATTACATGATTCTCATGCCTCAGCCTCCTGAGTAGCTGGGATTACAGGTGATTCTCATGCCTCAGCCTCCTGAGTAGCTGGGATTACAGGCGATTCTCTTTCTATTGCAATCTCTGTGTGCACAGAATTCTACTATCCGAGTGATCGATGTTATATATCTCACATTGTTTTGCCTATTCTGACAGAACCAAAGCCACTGCATTCTGAAGACTGAAGACGATTTAAAAGCCTGTGAATCTCCCTTGTTTGGAATCCCACTGGGCCCGATCTGTTTTCCATGACCAAGGCACTGCTGCTAAAGCTATACAGTATCAAGCACCCTCCTTAAAGGCTCAGGGACCATGAAGGAAGAAGAGGGCATGTGAGATTACAAGAGCTGGATTACAGGAGTGGACTGTGGAGGCTGAAGTAGCTCCATCGTGGATGCTACTCCGCCATGTGGCTTCTGATTAACCCCAGTTCCAGGAAACCCTCTGAGATTTCCAGCTTATGCGCTGTTCCTTGTGTAAGACCAAGAAATTACCATAAAGCCTGACCTTAGGTCAAACAACTTTGATGTTACTGTACTCACACTGACCTACACATCCCTCTGAATCACCCCTTCCCTACGGTATACAAGCCCTGGGGCCGGGGGATAATGGTGCAGGGATCCACTGTCTCGTCTCGCTGCAGCCCCAGTTCACAGACTAATGAACAGAAGCTTGAGAACAGACATAGCTTCCGTGCATAAGCCCCTATTAAATGTTTCTAAGAAAAAAGAAAATGCTTGAAGAAGAAAGAAAGGATAGAAGGAAATATTTGAAGAGATAATGGCCAATAATTTTTTAAACATAATAAAAGACATCAAAGCACAGATCCAAGAAGTTTAGAGGACTCCAAAAAAGAGAAATACCAAAACCACATCATGTCCAAATTGTCGAAAACTAAAAATAAAGAGAAAATCTTAAAAGCTGCCAGGGTGACAGTGGGAATTGGGAAACATATTACATTCAGAGGAACAAAGAAAAGAATTATAGCAGACTTCTCATCAAAACAACAAAAGCCAGAAGGCAGTGGTGTGATATCTTTAAAGTACTAAAAGAATAAGTTGCAAAAAAAATTATTCAACACAAACCTTCATATCCTAAAAAACAAAAACAAACAAAAAAAAACAGAAACAAACAAAACCAAAAAAAAGAAAAAACCGACTCTTAAAAATGAGTGTCTCTTGGATCTGCTTGGTATGAAATTTTTCTTTAAACATTTTCTTTTTTTTGAGAAAGAGTCTCACTCTATTGCCCAGGCTGGAATGCAGTGACGTGATCTCAGCTCTCTGCAGCCTCCGCCTCCTAGGTTCAAGCAATTCTCCTGCCTCGGCCTCCCAAGTAGCTGGAACTACAGGCATGCGCCACCATGCCCAGCTAATTTTTGGTAGAGACGGGGTTTCGCCTTGTCAGCCAGGCAGGTCTCCAACTCCTGGCCTCAAGTGATCAACTCTCCTCAGCCTCCCAAAGTGCTGGAATTACAAGCGTGAGTCACCACACCCGGCCCTCTTTAAAAACTTTTTTTTTTTTTTTTTTTGAGACAAAAGTCTCACTCAGTTGCCCAGACTGGAATGCAATGGCGTGATCTCAGCTCACTGCAACCTCCGCCTCCTGGGTTCAAATGACTCTCCTGCCTCAGCCTCCCAAGTAGCTGGGATGACAGGCTCTCACCACCATACCCAGCTAATTTTTGTATTTTTAGTAGAGACAGGGTTTTGCCATGTTGGCCAGGCTGGTCTTGAACTCCTGACTGCACGTGATCCACCTACCTCGGCTTCCCAAAGTGCTGGGAATAACAGGCATGAGCCATTGTGCCCGGCCTAAAAATATTTTCTAATGGGAGGGAAATAAAAACTTTTTCAGACAGACAAAGGCTGAGATCATTTATTCCCAGAAGACCTGTAGCATAAAAACTGTTAAAGGAAGTTTTTCAGTCAGAAGATGAGATGAGACAGAAACCTATAGATCTACACAAAGAAACGAACAGTTCCTGAAGTGGCCTAAAAAGAAGAAAGATTTTCAAAATAATTTTCAAAAGTATTTTGAAAATCTTCCATTGTTCAGAAACTACACTGTCTATATGGTAGCCACTTAAATTTAAATTACTTAAATTAAACTAGTTTATTTAAAATTCAGTTGTTTTCAGGTACTCAATGGTCACACATGGATAGTGGCTACCGTTTTGTATAGTCTAGATATAAAACATTTCCATCACTGCAGGAAGTTTAACTGAACAACATTGCTCTAAAAGGTCATTTTCTGTAAAAATAACGTGTTATGAGGTTTATAATATATATAAAATACATTATTATGACACTATTAGCATCATAAACATTTACAAGGTTCTCAAAGAACCTTGTAGTAACTTACAGTTATGAAGAATTCTTACAAGGTTCTTATATAATAAATGGTATAATATTTGGAGGCAGACTGATAAAAAATGTACTTTGTAAATTTCCGGCAATCACTTAAAATAAGTGAGAAAAAAGATATAAGAAATAAATCGATAGAAGAGATAAAAATAGAATCATGACAAAAATCTGGCTGGGCACAGTGGCTCACGCCTGTAATCCCAGCACTTTGGGAGGTCGAGGTGGGAAGAGCACTTGAGGCCAGGAGTTCAAGACCAGGCTGGGCAACATAGTGAGGATCTGCCTCTGCAAAAAAAAAAAAAACAAAATTTAAATTAAAAAAACAATTAGCCGGGCATGGTGGTGTATGCCTATATTCCCAGCTACTTGGGTGACAGAGGCGGGTGGGTCGCTTGAGCCCAGGAGGTCGAGGCTTCAGTGAGCTACGATCATGCCATTGTACCCCAGTCTGGATGACAGGGCAATACCCTGTGGCAAAAAAAAAAAACAAAACAAAAAAAAACACACTAGCAAATTGTCTACAAAGTGAAAGGTTAAAAAGTGATCGAGGGAAAAAAAAGAAGTTCAGTATTTCTTTACATAGAAAATTCAAAAGGTTGCTCTGAATCTCACAAAGATTTAAGGAAAATTGTTATACTTTTAAGTACTACTTTATGGCCGGGTATAGCGGCTCACACCTGTAATCCCAATACTTTTGAGAGGCTGAGGCAGGAGGATCACTTGAGCCCAGGAGTTCAAGGCCAGCCTGGGCAACATGGTGAGACCCCGTCTCCACAAAAAAATAGAAAAATTAGCCAGCTATGGTGGTGCATGCCTGTAGTCCCAGCTACTCAGGAAGCTGAGGTAGGAGGATCACTTCAGCCCAGGAAGCTGAGGCTACAGTGAGCTGTGATCATGCCACTCCACTCCAGCCTGGGTGACAAGGTGAGACCTGTTACTATATATATATGGAGTGCAGTGGCACCATCTTGGCTCCCTGCAACCTCCACCTCCCGGGTTCAAGCAATTCTCCTGTCCCAGCCTCCCAAGTAGCTGGGATTACAGGCATGTGCCACCACGCCCAGATAATTTTTGTATTTTTAGTAGAGATGGGGTTTTGCCATGTTGGCCAGGCTAGTCTCGAACTCCTGACCTCTGGTGATCTGTCCACATCAGCCTCCCAAAGTGCTGGGATTACAGGCATGAGCCACCGTGCCTGGCCAGTGCCTAACTTTAATCTCTTACTAAATTAACCACTAAATTAATTTTTTAAACCCCAGAGGAACATTAATTTACAGCAGAAGAGGTAAGGGAAAACTGGATGTACTGGCAAGAAATTTACCCGGTCCCATGTGTGCAATCTGTCAACATGTAAATACTGAGCGTCTGCTAAGCACCATACACCAGGGACACAAAAATGTTGCAAAATGTGTCCTGGAGAGCTCGGTGAAGGGGAGACACAACTCCAAAGACCCATTAATGCAAAAGGAGGTAAACAGAGACCTGGCAAGGAATGGCGGCTGGGGTGGCGGGGGGGCCAGGCGGGAGGGCTCAGGAAAAGCTTTCCAACAGAGATGCTACTGGATCTGGTAAGGTGGGCAGGGGTCCAACCTGCACAGATACCTGGCTAATGAGAGTATCTGGCTTATTTGGGGAAAATGCAGGCAGTGTTTTTTGGAGAAACGGATAAATTTTAAGTCTGGAAGAGTTCATAGGGGTTCTATTATCCTGAAATGCATCGCTGTTATTTCTTTAAGTGGCAGATATCTAGTTAATGAGGAGAAAAGGCAGGCACAAAAGCACAACGTGATGACAGAGCAAATGCAAAATACAGCTGGGTGGCGTAGCACATGCCTGTGGTCCCAGCTACTTGGGAGGCTGGGGTGGGAGGATCACTTGAGCCCAGGAGTTCGAGGCTGCAGTGCGCTACCATCACACCTGTGAACAGCCACTGTACTGCAGCCTGTGCAACACAGCAAGACCCCCGTCTCACAAAACAAAAACGCAAAACAAAATTAGTGCCCAATTTCTCAGGTTTATGCCTAGTTGCTAATCTGTGACATCTCTGTTAGAAAAGCTAACAAGAGCCTAAAAGAAAAATTCGAGTCAGCTCCAGGACTGATGGTGGCAAATCTACAACTCCTTCCACTTAAAAATTCAACAAAATAAGAGATTTAGATTTTTGCATTTTTGTGTGCCCAAAGAAAAAGGCTCCAGTTTTCTGTTTCCTGTTCTACCTGCTTACATAACCTAACTCGTCCCACACGAAGACAGACGAATGATTTTTCTTGCAGATGAAATATTCCCAAGCTCTCGCCTCTGAGGTCTAAGTGGATCTTGTGATAACCAGCACAAAGTGAGGCTGGGGATTTGAAAAGAAAATACCAGAAATGGTTACCAAAAACTGAGAAGAGCACACAAACAGCAGTTGTGATCGCTAGAAGATGCACTGACAAACTAAGGAGCCATTAATTAGTTTCAAAGAGAACCAAATGGCATCAATAATTTTTTTTTTAGACAGGGTCTTGCTCTGTCGCCCAGGCTGCAGTGCATCAATAATTAAGAATCAGCCTCCTGGCTGGGGGTGGTGGCTCACGCCTGTAATCCCAGCACTTTGGGAGGCCAAGGCAGGAGGATCACCTGAGGTGAGGAGTCCGAGACCAGCTTGGCCAACATGGTGAAACCCCGTCTCTACTAAAAATACAAAAGTTAGCCGGGCATGATGGCAGGCACCTGTAATCCCAGCTACTCAGGGGGCTGAAGAAGGAGAATCGCTTGAACCTCAGAGGTGGAGGTTGCAGTGAGCCGAGATCACGCCATTGCACTCCAGCCTGGGGGACAAGGTTGAGACTTCGTCTCAAAAAAAAAAAAAAAAAAAAAAAGAATCAGCCTCCTTTCTGTACATGCTTTCCACAGCTAGTGTGCGGACTCACCGGACTACGGGGTGTAAGATGAGGCCAATTGTAAGCCCTATACAGGGAAGTTACAATTTTGTTCAAAACTCACTCACAATTGGGAACAGCTTGAGACCATGTCTGCATGGAACAACACAGCCTTGTCCCCCCCGAGGACACTTCCTGTGACATGTGGAGAGATGAGCAGATTCACGAGGCCCAGGAGGGTTTTCCGGTGGTCTTTTTGGCTGTAGAGAGATCAAACACACCCTTCCCCAACGTCCTTTAAGAGTAAATGACCAATTTAGCAACAAGGAGCACTCAAGAAGTACGCCAGCATTCTCTTTATTATGATTATTTCCTGCACATTACATCATGCCTTCTTTTCTTACAGAGGGAAAACACCCACACACACGCACACAGGTATATATACACACACACACACATCAAAAGTTACTGTAACTCCTAAGCAGAGAATAGGCATATTTTTGGCCTTTACCTTTCAGTCCAATTTTTTAAAAAGAGATATAAAAACTGAAAAGGAGGGGATTTTAATTTATATGATTTTCTGCCAAGAAAAATCTAAGGCTATCTGATTTTTAAAAATCAGACACAGGCCAGGCGCAGTGACTCACACCTGTAATCCCAGCACTTTGGGAGGCTGAGGTGGGTGGATTACTTGAGGTCAGGAGTTTGAGACCAGCCTGGCCAGCACGGCAAAACGCCATCTCTACTAAAAATCCAAAAGAAATTAGCCAGGCGTGGTGGTGCACACCTGTAATCCTAGGTACTTGGGAGTCTTAGGCAGGAGAATTGCTTGAACCCAGGAGGCAGAGGTGGTAGTGAGCCAAGATGGTGCCACTGCACTCCAGCCTGGGCAATAAAGTGAGACTCTGCTTCAGAAAAAAAAAAAAAAATTCAGACACAATAAGCATTCAATTAAGTGGCCAGTTACAAAGAAAAATAACATTTTCAGCTTCATGGTTTCTTATAAAGTTAAACACACTCATCATACAGCCCAGTCACTCCACTCCTATGCATTTAACCAAAACAAATAAAAATATACATCCGCAGAAGACTTGTGAATGTTCACAGCAACTCTATCCATAATAGCCAAGAACTGCAAGCAACTCAAATATTCAACAACTGATAAACTGATTTTTTTAAATGGTGGTATATCCAGTCCAGGCACAATGGTTCATGCTTGTTATCCCAACACTTTGGGAGGCCAAGGTGGGAGGATTGTTTGAACTCAGAAGTTCGAGACCAGACTGGGCAATATAATGAGACCACCATCTCTATAAAATACTTAAAAATTAGCCGGGTGTGGTGGTGTACACCTATAGTCCCAGCTACTTGGGAGGCTGAGGTGGGAAGATCACCTAAGCCTAGGAGGTCAAAGCTGCAGTGAGATCACGCCACTGCACTCCAGCCTGCCCAGAGTGAGACCCTGTCTCAAAAAAAGAAAACAAAAAAGAAAACAAAAACATAAAAGTATTAGAAGAAAATATAGGTTAATATTTTACATAGTCCTCAGGTGGGGAAGGCTTTTCTAACCATGATACTAAAGGTAGAAACCATAAACAATGATTGATAGATAAGACCAACATAAAGATTTTAAATTTCCACATATCAAGAAATATCACGATTGAAAGACAAATTAGAAAATGGGAGACATTTTACAACATATATGGAAGACAAAGATTTAAGATACTTACATAAATAAAGAACTTTCACAAATCAATAAGGAAAAGACAACCAATTCACAAGCAACTCATGAAGAAATACAAAAGGGCAACACACATATGAAAAAGGGATTTGGCCCCACTACTAATTATTGTGGGCAAAGACAACGACAAATAAGGATATTCATCACACTGTTATAATTGACAATATTATATTTCATCGAGTCTAAGATGCCAATGATGATGTTTCATTACTTTTTGTTCTATTAAAATATAATGCAAAGTGCTGCCAATTAAACTATGACATACCATTAAATTATACAATGCATCCTGATTTGAGGGATGGCTGGATTATTAACAGCTTCATATTGTGATATACAATGATTCAAAGCTGGAAACAATCTACATTTCCAACAAGAGATATTTCCTGAATAAATTATAGTACATCCCCAGAATAAAATCTTAGTCATTTAAAATGATGATACAGATGTATGTACAGACTTGGCCAGGCATGGTGGCTCACACATGTAATCCCAGCACTTTGGGAGGCCAAGGTGGGTGGATCACCTGAGGTCAGGAGTTGGAGACCATCCTGGCCAACATGGTGAAACCCCGTCTCTACTAAAAATACAAAAATTAGCTGGGTGTGGTGGCGGACGCCTGTAGTCCCAGCTACTGGGGAGTCTGAGGCAGGAGAATCTCTTGAACCCGGGAGGCAGAGGTTGCAGTGAGCCGAGATCATGCCCCTGCACTTCAGCCTGGGTGACAGAGCAAGACTCTGTCTCAAAAAAATAAAATTAAAATAAAATAAACAAAGATGTATATACAGATTTAAGTGGAAAGGTATTCATGATCCATGAATGGTGTTTAATGGTGTTAATGGTGTTTAATGGTGTTAATGGTATTTCATATGACACCATTATATCTATATATATTTATATGCATTGATATATATTTGATTTTGAATAAATATTTGATATATATTGTATATGCACTGAAAAAGTCTAAAAACCTCATGTTGAAACATTCAAAATGGCTATCTCTAGTTGGTAAATGTTTTTTTAATCTTCTTTTTGCTTATCTGTCTTTTCTAAAACATCAAAAACATGTTTTACTTTTATAATAAAAAATTAATAAAAATAAGATGGTCACCCCTTTGCCATCTGCCTAAACAGCTTCAAAAGTCACACATTCCTTAAAGCTGCAGTATTTACAAAGGAAAGAAAAATCTTCAAGCAATCTAAAAAGCTCAAACAGGAAATGATTAAACTATGGCATATTAATTCAAAGAAATACTATATTATGTAGATGCACGGGAAAATCCCCATGAAATAGCAAAAGCAAACTGAAACACAAAATGACCAACATCAATTTTAACAAAGAAAAAAATTACCACCTGTACCTAAGAATTTAAAGAAGTTAACAGAGGTAACTTTTCTTTTCTTTACTTTTTTTTTTGAGACAGTCTTGCTCTGTTGCCCAGGCTCTAGTGCAGTGGCATGCTCTTGGTTCACTGCAACCTCCATCTCCCAGGCTCAAGTGATTCTCCTGCCTTAGCCTCCCGAGTAGCTGAGACTACAGGCGTGCGCCACCACACCCGATTAATTTTTGTATATATATACATTTTTTGATAGAGATGGGGTTTTGCCACATTGGCCAGGCTAGTCTCAAACTCTTGGCCTCAAGAGTGATCCTCCCACCTCAACCTCCCAAAGTGCTGGGATTTCAGGCATGACCCACCGTTCCCAGCCCAACGGAAGTAATTTTTCTAATAGGCTTCAGAGAATTATGTGTTTTGACCTTTCTATTAATGCCTTATATAAAATTAGTTTGATAGAAACAATAAAAAATATATACACCTTCAGAACCATGACGGCGTTCTCCAGGCCTCTACCAGAAACATATTTTTCGTTTTTTTTTTTTTTTTTTTGTAAAATATCAATTTTACACTCCAAAAACATTCCACATGGCAACCAAGGTCCCGTAGAGAGCACTTTCTCCCCCTTGCCTCTTCTTTAAACTTCTAATTCAAAATTTTGGTTTCTGATAACCTGCTCAGGATAAAAAGAAAATCTCACATAGAAATGCCTTTACTACAGGGAAATGGAGCAAGAAATTTCCCTTGTCTCTGCGATTGCTTCTTTCTGTTTTCTGGTTAAGGAAAACATTTCAAAGTTCATAAAAACAAGGAACTAAAATTAGAGAGATGAGAACTGAACCTTGACTCGAGGTAGGGAAAACACTATTTTTAAACCGAGAAATATTTCTAGGTCTGTGCTTTATGAGAAAGGAAGACGAGCGTGCTCATGTGTGTGGATGGTGTGGCCTGGGGAGGGACGGGGGCAGGAGAAAACCATCTCCCGCAGGGGGGCATTCCCTGCACCTCACACACATCTGCTCTCGTGGAACACAAACTGGAACTAATCAGTAGGCGGCACCTGGGAAGTCTCGTCACTTAACAGCAGGGAGAAGGCTGCACGTTGCTCACAGCAGATCATGAAGCCATCTCCACCTCCTGCTGTCACCATCCTCAGAACCAGGAGTGGCTCCATGGCTCCCTGACTCCAGAGGAGCTGGCTGCACAGGAGACCCTCTGTCATTCCTTGCAGAACAGCTAACGCTTTGCAGAGCTCCAGATGTAAGTTTAAGAAATACGTTTGTTATAAGGTTTCTTAACAAGACACATCAGTGAAATCTAAGACTCTTAACAGGTGACTATTAAAGGAATAAATCTCTTCCACATATTAAAACCACATTCATCTTGACAGTCATAGCCCAGCTCGAAAGCCTTCGAGAGTGCTTTTACCTCCCACCACATCAAATCTAGATTTCTTCCTTTCATCCTGACACCCACATGTTCAACACCACAGCACATGCGGGGAGCCCCCAGGGTGCAGGAGGGGAGGAGGGCGCTGTGTCTGAGGGGCGTGTGGGTAAGAGCAAGAGAGGGTGCGACGGTGGGGGTGGGGGGGAGGGTGCTGTGTCTGCAGGGGCGTGTGGGTAAGAGCAAGAGGGGGGCAGCGGGGGAGGAGGGCGCTGTGTCTGCAGGGTCGTGTGGGTAAGAGCAAGAGAGGGGGCGGCGGGGGAGTCTTGGAGAGGGGAGGGGTGCGGAGGGGCACTGCCTTGTGAGGTCACTGATGGGGATGTGGGTTCCAAGCAGCAAGAAGAAGGGATTGAGGCCAAGCTGGAGAACTGAAGGCAAGTCATGCACAGGCAGAGTTGGTTAAATGATCCAATTTCACAAGTTTCTCCTAGAACAAGCACCTACATTTTCATTTTTTTAAATGCTGCATGAAGGTTGGGCAGTGGCGCACACCTGTAATCCCAGCACTTTGGGAGACTGAGGCAAGAGTGTCACTTGACACCAGGAGTTAAAGACTAGCCTGGGCAACATAGCGAGACCCTGTCTCTACAAAAAAAAATTTGAAAATTAGCCAGGCATGGTGGTACACGACTGTATTCCCAGATACTCAAGAGGCTGAGGCAGGAGGATTGCTAGAGCCCAGGAGATCAAGGCTACAGTGAGCCACTATTGCCACTGCACACCAGCCAGGGCAACAGAACAGGACCCTGTCTCAAAAGAAAAAAAACAAACAAAATTCTATGTTTTAACTAAAGTCACAGCCACTAATGCATTGCATCCCTAAGAATCATTTTCTTTCTTCATGTCCTCCCCGTTCCCACACACCTACCGTCCTTACCAGCAGAAGCCTGATTCTGCTTGGGGTATCTCCCTTCTACCTGCTTAGGAAGGAGATGCACACACGCACACACACACATGCATGCATGCATGCACACAGGCACACCCATGCAAGCACACACACACACATGCAGGCACACCCATGCATGCATGCACATATATATGCACACCCATGCACACCAATGCATGCATGCACACATATATGCACACCTGTGCATGCATGCACACACACACATGCACACCCATGCATGCACACACACACACCATGCATGCGCACACACAGCCCACCCGCAGTAAGTAGATGGAGCAGGGTAAGTTCACCCCAATGGGGCTTCCCTCCCCTTTGCAGTGACTAAGGAGGATGTGGCACATGGCCCCGCCTTGGCCAAAGGGAGCTGAGAGATGTCTGCTTAGTTTCCATGCTAGTAAAATAAGACATGCAGGATTGGAAAAGGCCCTCTTCTTTACTAGATATCACTGTGTCATTCAGAATGGCTGCAGCCACTTTGTGCCACAAGGGAAGACATCTCCCACATGGCAAAGACAGCAGAGAGCAAAGATGAAAAGCACCTGGGGTCCTGGAAATGTCATCACACCTCTGAATTAATCAATCCTGGAACTGCCATACTTCTTGTTACATGAGATAGTAAATTCGTTTTTTTGTTTGTTTTAGGTAATTTTAGTTAGGTTTTCGTTAACTCACAACAAAAACCATCTTAACCAATATAACATGCTTATTTTATCAAAACGTAAAGTCTTTTTTTTAGAAAAATCACCTATACATAAGTTTTCTGTTTGTGTGGGATACAAAAGTGTCTTTCCACTAGTGTGGCTAAAATGAAAAAGACGAACAGCAACAAGTGTTTATGGAGACATGGGGAAATCAGGGCCCGCACACACTCTGGTGGGAAGAGAAAATGGCATAGCCACTTTAAAACAAACTCCAGACATTCCTCAAAAAGTTAAACAGAGTTACCATATGACCCAGCAATTCCACTCCTAGGTACATACCCAAGAGAAATGAAAACATATGTCCACAGGAAAACGTGTCTGCCAACATTCAAAGAAACACTATTCATCATAGTCAAAAAGTGAAACAACCCAAATATCCATCAACTGAGGAACGGATAATCAACAGAGATAAACAAAACACAATGGAATATTATTCAGCCATGAAAAGGAAGAAAGCACTAATACATGCTACACCATGGGTGAACCCAGAAAACATTAGGCTCAGTGAGAGAAGCCAGTCATGAAGGGCCACATATGCTGTGATTCCATTTTTATGAAATGTCCAGAACAGGCAAATGCAAAGAGACAGAAAGCAGCTTAGGGGCTGCCAGGGGCTGGGAGCACCAGCTCGGGGGTGCCGGGCTTCTCTGTCGAGTGAAGAAAACGTCCCCAAATTGTCTGTAGTGATGGATGTCAAAGTATAGGAACTGTACACTTAAACTGCTGAATTGTGTGACATGTGAATTACATCTCAATAAAGCTTTCTTTTGTTTGTTTTGTTTTTGTTTTTGACACAGGGTCTCACCCTGTCACCGAGGCTGGAATGCAGTGGCACAATCTCGGCTCACAGCAACCTCTGCCTCCTGGGTTCAAGTGATTCTCCTGCCTCAGCCTCCCAAGTAGCTGGGATTACAGGCACCCACCACCACGCCCAGCTAATTTTTATATTTTTAGTAGAGACAGGGTTTTACCATGTTGGCCAGGCTGGTCTCGAACTCCTGACCTCAAGTGATCTGCCTGCCTCAGCCTCCCAAAATGCTGGGTTTACAGGCATGAGCCACCGGGGCCCAGCCTCAATAAAGCATTTTTTAAAAAATGAAATGTTGGCTGGGCACGGTGGCTCACACCTGTAATCTCAACACTTTGGGAGGCCAAGGTGGGGGTATTGCTTGAGGCCCGGAGTTTGAAACCAGACTGGACAACACAGTGAGTCCCCATCTCTACAAAAAATTCAGAAAGTTTAAAAATTCAGTGGTGCACACCTCTAGCTCCAGCTACTCAGGAGGCTGAGGTGGAAGGATCACTTGAGCCTGGGTGGTCGAGGCTGCAGTGAGCCATGATTGCACCACTGCACTCCAGCCTGGATGACAGAGTGAGACTGTCTCAAAAACAAAAACAAAAACAAACAAACAGGAAATGTGATAGAATCAGTGGCAATCTCTGTGTTTCTGTTATTAACATAGCCAAACTGAGCTGCGTGCTAGTTATCAGAAACCCAACAAGGGACGACCCATATTCCTGTGACTTCTTAAGTAACTACTTAACTTGCGCATTTATAATACTCACATCAACTTCAACTCCCGGCCTTCTAACTGGTTTAGCTACAGCCAAATAAAGTACACATTTTTAAAAGTCTTCAGACGCCTGTCTCTCCATTTACCCATTGGTGCCTTAGGTATAAACAGTGCTGAGTGGTGGCACTGGCTGGCAACACCCAGAGGCTGAAAGGGAGGACACTGGAAGCTGGACGCAGTGGCTCACGCCTGTAATCCCAGCACTTTGGGAGGTCAAGGTGGGCAGATCGCTTGAGGTCAGGAGTTAGAGACCAGCCTGGCCAACATGGCCAAACCCTGTCTCTACTAAAAATACAAAAATTAGCGGGGCATGGTGGCGCATACCTGTAACCCCAGCTACTCGGGAGGCTGAGGTGGAAGAATCACTTAAGCCTGGGACGCGGAGATTGCCATGAGCCGAGATCGCACCACTGCACTCCAGCCTGGGTGACAGAGCGAGACTCTGTCTCAAAAATGAAGGAGAGAGAGAAGGCACCAGGTTCCAAAAGAGAGCAGCACCAAGTGCGCGCACCCAGCCCCCAGGAGCCCTCCGTAAATGTGTGTTAAATGAAGGTGTGTGTGAACACCATCAGCTGAGGGGGTATAGAAAAAGCAAGTCCTGGGCAGAGCAGGGAGGAACTCAACTAAAGGGGAGGCTCCCGAGAGCTGCAGCAGAGGGTCACCAAAGGAGGGGAACTCCATATGGGATTCCAACCCTGACTGGTTACATGGAGGTGAACAGGACCTCGCCGAAGAGGGAGACGTCTGCGTTGCCTCCAAGCAGTGCTTCTTGAAATGGTATCCCCCCAGCAGCCGCCTCGGTATCACCTGGGAACTTGCAGGAATGCACATTCTTGCCCCACCCTGGACCCGCTGAGCCAGACTCTCTAGGGTGGGGCCCAGACGTCTGTGTTTTGACTCAGATGACATCGGTGCAGGCTCGAGAGTGAGCTACTCTTCCGGGGACAACCAGTGTGGTCCTTCCACCCATGCGTGTCCAGGGATGACCAGTGGGTGCTGGTGTTCAGGGTGGTGTGCGGACATCCATTCATTTATTGCATAATTACAAAAAAAAAAAAAACACTCGCTGAGTATCTACTGTGCCCTAAAAAATGAGAAAGACTCCGCTAATGTGTAGGCAGTCAACCAGCCCAGGTCAGCGTACTCACAGCTAGGCAGACGGCCGCGCAGAGAGCAGCGAGGGGCAGAAGGATGCTGCTTGGGGGTGGGGAAGGTGGCGACGCAATGAAAACAGATGAAGGACGAGGAGAAAAAAATCAAGTGCTGCCAGACCCTGGCACAAAGCTGGAAGGGAGGTCACATCTATCGAGGGGGAGGAGGGCGACACAGGAGGAGAAGAGACAGGGAAACCGCCTCTCCAGTGCCTTCCACGGAGGGTCCATTGCAAGCAAGTGGAGAATCAGCCACATGTTCATGTACTACGTGGCAGGGGTGGCAGCCCGAGCCCTGAGATCGGAGAGCCTATCCCATGTGACACACGTCAGCCACACATCGCCCAGGCCTGTGATGAAGGACAAGCGCACGCTCCGCTCTGATGAGACGCGCAGCTGGCACGGACCCAGGAGGGATCATGGACGTGAGGAGACGTCAGTGTCCAAAGAGGGCCCATCAGCCCAGAGAAAGTTGACACAGAATCATGAAACGTAATCTACTTAGGGGACGGCTCACTCTCAGCACCAGTGCAAAATGTAGATTTTATCCATTAATACTTCCATAATTAGCTCAAAAAAATTGGACTGTGTTTTTTACTTTTATTACTTTTTTTTAAGACAGGGTCTTACTCTGTCACCCAGGCTGAAGTGCAATGGCATGATCTTGGCTCACTGCAACCTATGCCTCCTGGGTTCAAACGATCCTCCTGCCTCAGCCTCCCTAGTAGCTGGGATTACAGGCGTGCGCCACCACGCCCAGCCCTCCAAAGCTTCTTCATTCTCCCCTAATCAAGGTACTGCTCCTTCTTCAAATCCTGCCCTCCTAGGAGCTCACCTGAGCCCTATTCCATTCTGATACTGCGCCCTACATCCCAACAAGGTATGTCTTTTACCTGCATTCTATGAATGTGAAATCCACTCTGGCTTTCTTGGTGAGCGTTTCTACATTTACCTGCATCCCTCATGAAGCAGGGAGTTTCCTCTTTTATGGTGAGGTTTTGTTTTGTATGGAGATTCGTTTGTTCTGTAACATCTCCTTCTTTAAGAACAAGGAAGGCCGGGTGCGGTGGCTCACGTCTGTCATCCCAGCACTTTGGGAGGCTGAGGCAGGCAGACTGGTTGAGGCCAGGAGTTCGAGACCAGCCTGGCCAACACAGCAAAACCTGTCTCTATTAAAAATACAAAAAATTAGCCACGTGTGGTGGCACATGCCTGTAATCCCAGCTTCTTGGGAGGCCGAGACATGAGAATTGCTTGAACCCAAGAGGTGGAGGCTGTAGTGAGCTATGATCGCATTGCTGCACTCCAGCCTGGGCAACAGAGCGAGATTCCATCTCAAAAAGATAAAAAAAAAAAAAAAAAAAAAAAAAAGAACAACAACAGCTAAGAGCTTGGCAGAGTTTACTCTGCACAGTTCAGGGAGGGCACTGAGTCTGTGGGCATAAACACTCAGTCCCTCGTGGGATGTGCTGGATCAAATCAGATCCTTTGCTCAGATACTACAGTCCTGAAGCAATCCTGTTACTATTTGCTCAGATACTACAGTCCTGAAGCAATCCTGTTACTATTTGCTTGGATACTACAGTTCTGAAGCAATCCTGTTACTATTTATTTTCTTTCTTTCTCTCTCTCTCTTCCTTCCTTCTTTCTTTCGCTTTTCTTTGTTTCTCTGTTTCTGTCTCTCTCGCTCTCTCGCTCTCTTTCTCCCTTTCTTTCGTTTCTTTCTTCCTTTCTTCTTTTTTTTGTGTTTTTGCGACAGAGTCTCACTCTGTCACCCAGGCTGGTGTGCAGCAGTGTGAGCTCAAGCAATGCTCCTGCCTCAACCTCCCCAGTAGCTGAGACTACAGGCATGTGCCACCATGCCCGGCTAACTTGTTACTATTAATTAGGCCTCACAGATACCTTGATCTCATGGAGGAAGTGCCTTGGGAAGTAGATATTAATATTCCAGCCACTGGAAAAGTACATCATATTCCCCAAAGTAACTTAATACACTGGCACCTGCTTTATACATCGGTCTCATGGTTAGCATGAATCACGACTCCTAAACTCACACAGTTCTGAAGACTGATGGAAATGAAGATTCTGGTTTGTTTTTGTCTTTGTTTTAGATAGGGTCTTGCTGTGCTGCCCAGGCTGGAGTGCAGCGGCATGATCTCAGCTCACTGTAGCCTCAACTTCCCAGGCTCAAGCGACCCTCCCACCTCAGCCTCCAGAGTAGTTGGGACTACAGGCACGTGCCACCATTCCCATCTAGTTTTTGCATTTTGTAGAGACAGGATTTCACCATGTGAACCAGGCTGGTCTCAAACTCCTGAGCTCAAGCGATCTGCCCACCTTGGCCTCCCAAAGTGCTGGGATGACAGGCATGGGATTCCAAACCAAGATTCTTAATCTCAAAATTATAAACAAGATCCTGAAGCTCGGTGATCACCTCAGGATCTCTGTCCCTCCTAAGAGGCTGTAACAGCACCGTCCACCTCATCCCTCTCCGCTCCGCAATCTACAAAATCTGTATGTCCAATCTTATCTTGCCAATCTACAACTGTCTTGTACTACAATATACTCTAATTGTCAATGTTGGTCTGGTAGGTTCACTTTTCATAACAGCTTTATATAGAGAGAACTCATATACTGTGTAATTCTCTCATTTATAGTTTATAATTCAGGGAGGTTTCGCACAAAGAGTTGTGCAACCATCACCATAGCCCATTCAAGAACATTTTCATCACCCCGAAAGGAAACCCCATCCATACCCATCGGCGGTCACCTCCCATTTCCCTTCAGTTTCCCCAGCCCTGGCCATCACTAATCTACTTTGTGTGTATGGATTTGCCTGTAGTTCTAGAGTTCCTAGAAATGGAATCATATAAAACGTGGCATTTGGGTTTTTGTTTTGTTTTGTTTTGAAACAGAGTTTTGCTCTGTCACCCAGGCTGGAGTGCAGTGGCGCAATCTCAGCTCACTGCAACCTCCACCTCCTGGGCTCAGGCGATCCTCCCACCTCAGCCTCCCGAGGGGCTGGGACCACAGGTGCATGCCACCATGCCTGGCTAATTTTTGGGTTTTTTTTTTTTCAGTAGAGACAGGATTTTGACATGTTGCCCAGGCTGGTCTCGAACTCCTGGGCTCAAGCGATCGAAACGTGGCCTTTGTGGTCTGGCTTTTTTCACTTGGCATGTTTTCAGTATTCGTCCACGTTGTCACATGTATCAGAACTCCATTCCTTTTTAAGGCTGAATCGTACGCTATCCTACAGAGGTGCTACATTTTGTTGATGTGTTGTTTTGTTTATGTGTTCATCAGCAGACAAGCATTTGGGCTGTTTCCACTTTTTGGCAATTGTGGATAATGTTGCTATGAACATTCCTGTAAGTTTTTGTGTGGGTGTGTGTTTTTCACCTCTTAGGCACAAACCCAGGAGTGGCACGGCTGGGCCCTATGGTAGCTCTGTGCTTAACCTTTTGGGGACCTGCCAGACTGTCTTCTGCAGCAAGTGTACCATTTCACGTTCCCACCAGCCGTGAAGGGGAAAGTCTGGGAGGCTCCCGAGACAAGACCATGGTTTCTTCGTGCTCACATCTTCAACCTCCAGCAGGTACTCCAAAACTTTTCCACCAGTGCCTGCATGCCAAGGTGGCTTCCAAAGAGAGAGCAAATTAAGCCTGGCCACAAGGGACCAGGGCACTTCCTAGAACAGTCCTCTCCCTGGTGGGATCCTTTTGTTCCCTGGAAAAGCCAACCCCCCTTAATCCTGGGTAGTTTTACCTACCCACAGGCTTGAATTACATCCTAACAAACAGTAAACCACACTTGCTGGGACTCCGTGGGCCCGAGGGCTGCTTAACAGCTTGGCAGGCATCCCCGGCAGCCACTGTGACCCAGCTGCCCCACAGGCCATTCCAAGCTCCCTCAACAAGGGCACCTTTCAGGTGAACTCATACAAATGTGTGTGGAGCGATACCCCTGACTTGGAGGGGACTCCAGCTGAGGTCAGCCCTGGAGCAGGTCCCCCACACCCTATGGATACTTCCAAGCCCAACTTAGCAAATACAGCTGGAGGCCTCCAACCTCACCCAGTTATTCAAGGAGGGACCTTGCCCCTTCCTTTGCCTTTAAGGACGAACAGATTTTTTTTCTACTTAGAAACTCAATGTTTTCCTCTTCTATCCTAAACACTACTGATGTTCGGTAATGCAGACATGTTTACATGCTATTTCTTGTTTTAACAACATGAAAACAAAATAAAAATGAACTATGAACTGATGACCGTGTTTGGGAGTTGAGCTTTTTCTGTGGCCAACGCTGCTTTTAAAAACGTTCTATATTAAGGAAGTGCTGTGGGAACACTGCTGGCCGTGGAAACCGTCCCACCTCCCTGTGCTCCGAAGCCAGCCAGCAGGCAGAGTCCTGGCTGGGCACGAGACACTCAGGGCTCACTCGACCCCACGGAAACCAGAGGGAAGCCTAATTTTATCATGCTGTATTTAGACGGTGTGGATTCATTTGAACAAGGAAGTTCCTAGAGTTGTTTGAGATTTTTTTTTTTTTTGGTCAATATTTAAATACTACTTTTTTTTCAAGCTTGCCCTAGATACCAACTGTTTATCTAACACACAATTCCAGTGTTGGCAAGCCTCATGCCAATTTGAAGGGAACAGCCAAAACTTATGCATTCATATAAAAAGAGTCTCTAGGCTCTTATATCTACATTATAATTTTTATCCTAATCATAAAACTATTCCAAATGGTAGTGAACAAAGTAATTATTTCAATCAAGAAACATAATGGCCAGCCACATCTATGACCAACTTGACCTAAGCTTTCGGATGTTTTCCAAAACATCGTACTGCCATAGGTAACTTTTTACAGGGTCTTCATATAAGTTCCTATTTTATTATTTTATTTTATTTTATTATTTTTTGAGACAGAGTCTCACTCTGTCACCCAGGCTGGAGTGCAGTGGCAATGACCTTGGCTCACTGCAACCTCTGCCTTCCAGGTTCAAGCGATTCTCCTGCCTCAGCCTCCCCAGTAGCTGGGATTATAAGCACGCGCCATGACGCGCAGCTGATTTTTCTATTTTTAGTAGACACGGGGTTTCACCCTATTGGCCAGGCTGGTCTCGAACTCCTGACCTCAAGTGATCCTCCTGCCTCAGCCTCCCAAAGTGTTGGGATTACAGGCGTGAGCCACTGCACCCAGCCCAAGTTCCTCATTTTAAAAGTGGCAGAGATTTGTCAAAAAGTTAAACAGAGTTACCGCGTGACCCAGCAACTCCATGCCCAGGTATGTGCCCCAAAGAACTGAGAAAACAGATACTCAAACAAAAACGTGTACACGAATGTTCCCAGCAGCACCATCCACAATAGCCAAGAGGCAGAAACAACCCTAATGTCCATCAATGGATGAATGGAAAAACAAAATGTGGTTTATCCATACAATGGAATTTTATGCACCCATAATAAAAAGGAGGTACTACTCCATGCCACAACATGAATGAACCTTGAAAACACGCTGAGCGAGAGAATCCAGACACACAAAGCCACGTATCCTACGATTCCAAGTATAAGAAACGCCCAGACTCGGTAAATCCTGCAGATGGAAAGTGCAGCACAGCGGCTGCCAGGTGCTAGGGCTTGGGAGCTGGGAAGTGGCTGCTTAGTGGGTGTAGGGTTTCCTTCTAGGGGTGATGAAAACGCTTCGGAATTAGACCCAGGGGATGGTTGCACAACACTGTGAATGTGCGACATGCCACTGAACTGTTCACCTTAAAAATCATTAAGTTATGTGAATTTAGCTTCAATTAAAAATAAAGCAGGCTGGGTACTGTGGCTCACGCCTGTAATCCCAGCACTCTGGGAGGCCGAGGCGGGCAGATCATCTGAGGCCAGGAGTACAAGGCCAGCCTGGCCAACATGGTGAAACCCTGTCTCTACTAAAAATACAAAAAATTAGCCAGGTGTGGTGGCGGGTGCCTGTAATCACCGGTACTTGGGAGGCTGAGGCACGAGAATTGCTTGAATCCAGGAAACGGAGGTTGCAGTGAGCTGAGATCGTGCCACTGCACTCCGGTCTAGGCAACAGAGCGAGACCCTGTCTCAAAAAACAAACAAACAAAAGAACCAAGTAGGAAGAAATGTGGCCAGTTCCTCCTGGGCAGTATTGTACAGAACACACCAAATTTCTACAGTGACTCCGACCAGACGTTTCTTGGGAAAGTAAGCAAAGTCCTTTCCTGAAATTCTGGTAAATTTTCATAAAAATCAATACTTCCCTAATTTAACATTCACATTTTAGCTTACAGTATAACTAGTTATAGAATTGTTCATTAATTCTAATTGACTTTCGATTATACAATCTAATATCTAATTTCCATTTTCTATTTCTAGTACATAAGCAAAAGAAATGCCCTTTTGGTCTTATGGAAAACATGTCCTATTTAATAAGACACAAATTTGATTCAAATTTCTCTCTCTCCTCCTCCCCCTTAATAATACACTAAAAATAACTGTAATAACATCTTACTCATCCTGAACGCCTGTACCTAGCAACCTCACTTACTCAGACTATAGCTGACAACTAAAAACCTGCACAAAGGCTGAATCCTTAGCCCTTTCCATCAAACGATATCTGCAGGCTGAACAAGCTTAATTACTTGTTGGTTTGGTTTTTTAATGTAACAAAGTAAAAACCAGGAGCAAATGTGATACAGGAAAGCACACCAACAGCTACATACATGGATAGCAAAAGAAGCCAAAAAAAATATTTTTTAAAACGTAAGAACTGGAAAAACAGAATGATCTCAGTTTTTTTTAAAAAAGCAAAGATTCCTATTTTTATAGAGAAATTGCTATATTAGTAAAAGCCAAATAACAAGAGGCAAAAATAACTGAGTCATCAAGAAAATTACATCTTATTTGGCACAGTCCATTTCTATGAAAGTGCTTTATCTATTTCAGAAACATAAAATCAAATGTTTGAATTGGTTAAAACAGAAAATTATCTGATTGACTAAAAGAGAAAATCCTCTGCTCTTCAGAAAACTCAACCATCTAGAAAGTGCTATCACTGACATTCATATCTAACAACATGGCAAATGAGGTTGGTTTCATATTCAACCATTTGCTATCCCCGAAGCTCTCTATTAAGGATCTGGCTGATCAGAAAACTTAATATTTAATCAACCTAGAGCAGGCCTAGAAAAGAGGCTACTGTTTAAAAACAAACAACTGATTATAGAAAACATTTACATCAAATTATAATTCAGTATTAAATCTCATGGAATCACGCCTTTCAGGAAAATGTCTGGACACTAGTGAAAATGAAATGGCTAAATCTCAATCAAAGTATATTATTAAGTAATAAAAGATTTTATCATTCAACTTTTTTTTGTCTCTACATAAAAAAAGTATTTTTGTCTCTACAAAAAATACAAAAATTAGTCAGTCGTGTTGGCATGCGCCTGCAGTCCCAGCTACTCAGGAGGCTGAAGCTGGAGAATATCACTTGAGCCCAGGAGGCGGAGGCTGCAATGAGCTGAGATCACGTCACTGCACTCCAGCCTGGGCGACAGAGCCAGACGCTGTCTCGAAATAATTAATTAATTAATTGTTTAAAAAATCAAAGAATAGCTTAAAATTATTACTAAGCTAAGAACCTTGTTGCTGTTACTTGTTCAGGAAAGCTCCACACACCATAGGCAGTGGTGCTAAATGCAACAGAAGCCTTAGTGCGAACTGGAACATCTCCCAGGAGTCTATGGAATTGGAAACTTAATAGCTACTAAATAAAGTAACATCATGACTGGAGCTATGAAAGCAAACATTTCCATTTGAACTTCAAGTGGCAGAAGGGACAAAGTTGATACCTTAGATTCATCAGCCCTGAAAGTGTTCCTAATCACAATTTCTTTCAGGAGCCAGAAAGAACACAGCGTTAATTATGTTAATCCAGCTGAGACGTTCACTATGAAATGTGTGTTAGAGAAAAGTCCTTTGAAATTTCTCATTTACATGGTAGTTCTGAAAGTTTTTAACCTCCTGCAATTCCTGGCACACGGAGTCAGTCACTCACTTGTCCTCAGGAAGCACAGGACAGCAGCAGGTTCGGAATCACACTTTCTCTGTGTGATTTCACAACTCGGGTCTTTGTCCAGGTGAGACTCTCACTCGGGTCAGAGGGCAAAGGTATCCAATGACAACGCTGTCCTTCAGAACCAAGTAGTGTTTTCCCATCAGCCGTGCAAATCACAGCAAATGTCATGTGGCTTTCCAGCAGCCTCTTTGCTGTTTGTTGAGGAAGCATAAGAAAACCATGGAGGATTAAAATCACCACACTCAAATTACTATAAAGAAAAGGAGGCCAGGCGCTGTGGCTCACGCCTGTAATCCTAGCACTTTGGGAGGCCAAAGTGGGATGATCGCTCGAGGCCCCGCAACACAGCAAGACCCCATCTCTACTAAGAAAAAAAAAAGGGAGAAGAAAGAAAAGGAAAAACGCAGACAAGCCAGAAAATAAAATTGAGGAGATTAATACAATATAATAATCAGGTACTGCAGATCACACCTGGAACACCGCCTCACCCAGGCAAAGGAGGAAAAGCTTTCATGTGTGCTCATCATTTGAGCAAAAAGGAAGAAAACACACACAGAAACTCAGGAGATCCAGAAGAGACACTCTGAACAAAGAAAATGGAAATGACAGGGAACCAAATGATCCACATCAGGGATTTTAAGAGGGAAATTATGCTTCTGAATGAAAAAAAAAAAACATTCAAAACTTTTTATAAATCTTTGACAAAATCCAAGAGTTTCCTTTCAATGTTGGTGACATTTAATTTTTTTTTTTTTTTGAGACAGTCTCTGTCACCTAGGCTGGAGTGCAATGGCGCAGTCTCAGCTCACTGCAACCTCTACTTACCAGGTTCAAGTGATTCTCCTGTCTCAGCCTCTGAGTAACTGGGATTACAGGTGCGTGCCACCATGCCCGGCTAATTTTTGTACTTTTAGTAGACACAGGGTTTCGCCATGTTGGCCAGGCTGATCTCGAACTCCTGATCTCAGGTGATCCACATGCCTCAGCCTCCCAAAGTGCTGCGATTACAGGCGTGAGCCACCGCGCCCAGCCCTCTAATTTCTAATTACCACATCTAAGGTAGACACTTTCCAGATGCATTAATGCGGAGGACAACTAGAGGACTAACACGTCCCCTTGCACACTCAATATAGGGCCAGTAGATCCAGAAGCTCACCGTCAAGAGCAACAAGAGCAAGCAAGTCCTTCCTCAACAGAATCATCGGTAAGAACACTGTCAGTCCAGGATTCACTCAGTCCTACGAGTGAAAAACTTGCCAACACAGTGAAATTCATTTTACTGGCAACTAACCTTCCAATCTCTCTCTAAAATAATGTTCACATGGGAACTGAAGCACATTAAAAAAATAATAATTATTCACTTCACATTTTCTCCAAGCCATTTCAAAAGTGTTTCTCAGACTTTCAAAATCAAACAGGATTCCCAGACCAGGCACCATGGGTCACGCCTGTAATCACAGCACTTTAGGAGGCCAAGGCAGCTGGATTGCTTGAGCTCAGGAGTTCAAGACCAGCCTGGGCAACATGATGAAACCCCATCTCTACAAAATACACAAAAATTAGATGGGCATGATGTTGCATGCCTATAGTCCCAGCTACTCGAGAGGCTGAGGCACAAGACTCACTTGAACCCAGGAGGCGGAGTTTGCAGTGAGCTGAGATCACGCCACTGCACTCTACCCTGGGTGACAGAGCAAGACTCTACCTCAAAAAAAAAAAAAAAAAAAAATCAAATGGGGTTCCTCTAACGATACCCTGCTTTATTCAGGAAACGTGATCCTCAGGAAACCATGTGTAAATTATACTTCTAGAACTCAATCTTACGTATTTATATTTAAAGGAAGTAAAGAATCTTTTATGAAGTTACGAATCTCACACACGCCCTGCAATTTAGTGGCTCTATAAATCGGAGCTTCCCTATGCTAAATGTGTCTAAATGAGAGTTCGTAGTTGAAACAAGAGGACAAAGAAAAAACCACTTTTCATATTCAGAATGAGCACTATGTCCCAATCACGTGAGAATCTCAGCTATACTTAGACAATGGTGGAGATTTTAAGCATATCTGGCTCAAACTTTATATTTTACCAATATGAAAAAAGCAAAACCAGAGAGATTAAATTATTTGCCCAAAAGTGCTTGTTAGTGGAGGAAATGTATTAAGACCAAAAGCTAATTTACAAAAACAAATTAAATTTTCAAATAAGATCATGCTATAAAAGTGCTTCCCTTTCAGAAATCACCCTCACCACACCCAGTTTTTAGGCAGCTCATTCACACACACAAAAATCACATTAATGAACATCAGAAGCAGTGGCCTCTCCTCATGGGAAAAAGAACTCATTTATGAAGTTCCAGAATGCGATGCAATCCACACTTTAAATAGTAACGCAGTAGGGTACGAACTAACTGAATCAACATGCAATAAACCCTTTCACTTAAAGTGTCATAGCCTTAATGGTATATTGCATTTAATATCCATACACAAGGAAATAAATCACACGCATGTGGGGTTTCTTCCTTTCGCCAGGCTAGAGTGTTAGAAAATGCAGTTAATATTTCCCAAACAACTCAAACACGAAAACAAACGATTCAAAAGCTGCTTTTTCCCTGCTTTGGAAGGGGGGAAGAAAAAGAACAGATTTTAATAGCATTACATAAAAATCCTGGAAATTATGCACAAAGACTACCCTGGAGCTTTGCCAGAAACAGGCATGCTGGTTTTCCATGTGTATAAATGGTAATCAAATAAGAATTACCAGGAGCTACAATATTATTAAGATAAATATACTTCTTGAAATCTCCATCTTACAAAGCTTAAAAACAATTGCCAGAACTAAGCCGTTCAACCCCACATTTCCTGGGCCTTCCCTAAGCACTCAGTCCTCTGTGTTTCTGCCCTGCGCCCCACGCCCTCAGTGCAGCTCCTCAGAGCCCACAGTCCCAAGCTGTCCACACTCGGGCGCCCCTGGGCCCATTCACATTCCCAGGCACCGTGCGCTGGTCAGCTCTCTCGGCCACCACCTTTGCTAGAGCCTATCAAGACCCTCCGGAGCCTCTATTTAATGAACCACTCAGTCATTCCAGCAAAGCGGTTACTGCCTTTCCTCTACCTGCAGGCTTGTTCCGTGTAGATGTTTGGGGTGTAGTTTCACACATAACAGGGTACTCACATGTGGAGTTACATATACATATATACACACACACACACACACACACTATATATAGTATAAATATATATGTACATATATACATATATATATATATATATTTTTTTTTAAGACAGAGTCTCGCTTTGTCACCCAGGCTGGAGTGCAGGGGCGCAATCTCAGCAACCTGCATCTCCTGGGTTCGAGAGATTCTCCTGCCTCAGCTTCCCGAGTAGCTGGGATTACAGGTGCCCACCACCATGCCCAGCTGATTTTTGTATTTTTAGTAGAGATGGGATTTCTCCACGTTGGCCAGGCTGTTCTTGAACTCCTGACCTCAGCTGATCTGCCTGCCTTGGCCTCCCAAAGTGCTGGGATTACAGGCATGAGCCACCATACCAGGCTTATATTTACTTATTTATTCATTCATTTATCAGCAAATATTGTCACACATGTATTATATGCCTGGCTATATTCCCAGAGCTAGGAACACAGCAGGAAGTAAAACATGGAAAATTCCTGCTCTTAAGATGCATTCCAGTGGCGTGGAAACAGATTATAAACAAAATTAAGTCAAATACATATGATGCAAGCTGGAAAAGAGAGTGGCTGGCCCATCGCTCCAGGAGGCACTGTTGAAAGCAAGGCTCCTACTAAGTGAATTCCTGGAGTTGGGCCTTCTGGAGTGTTCCACAGCTGTCCTGAGGGATGGGGTTTGCTGGGCTGGGGGAGAACTCCTCAGTCCGCAAACATGTCATCTACGTTTTGGTTTGGGATTTTTTTTTTTTTTTTTTTTTTGAGACAGAATCACACTCTGTCACCCAGGCTGGAGTGTAGTGGTGCAATCTCAGCAACCTCTGCCTCCCAGGTTCAAGTGATTCTCCTGTCTCAGTTTCCCGAGTAGCTGGGACTACAGGTGCACACCACCACGCCCGGCTAATTTTTGTATTTTTAGTAGAGATGGGGTTTCACCATGTTGGCCAGGTTGGTCTCAAACTCCCGACCTCAGGTGATCCGCCCGCCTCGGCCTTCCAAAGTGCTGGGATTACAGGCATGAGCCACTGTGTCTGGCCTGTAATATTCATTCATTTATTCCTTCATTCATTCATTCAGCTAATATTATCAGGCATGTATTATATGCCTGGCTATATTCCCAGCACTAGGAACACAGCAGGAAGTAAAACATGGAAAATTCCTGCTCTTAAGATACATTCCAGTGGCGTGGAAACAGATTATAAACAAAATAAGTCAAATACGTATGATGCAAGATGGAAAAGAGAGTGGCCGGCCCATCGTTCCAGGAGGCACTGTTGAGAGCAAGGCTCCTACTAAGGGATTTCCTAGAGTTGGGCCTTCTAGAACATTCCGCAGCTGTCCTGGGGGATGGAGTTTGCTGCAGGACTCCTCAGTCTGCAAACAGGTCATCTACATTTTGGTTTGGGATTTTTTTTTTTTTTATTGTTTTTGTTTTGTTTTGTTTTGCTTTGTTTTGTTTTTGGAGACAGAGTTCTCACCATGTCACCCAGGCTGGAACGCAGTGGTGTGATCTCAGCTCACTGCAACCTCTGCCTCCCAGGTTGAAACAATTCTCCTGCCTCAGTTTCCCGAGTAGCTGGGATTACAGGTGTGCACCACGACACCCGGCTAATTTTTGTATTTCTAGTAGAGACAGGGTTTCACCATGTTGGCCAGGCTGGTCTCAAACTCCTGACCTCAAGCGATCCACCCGCCTCAGCTTCCCAAAGTGCTGGGATTACAGACGTGAGCCACCATGCCCGGCCTTTTTATTGTTTTTTTTATCACGATTTACCTACATTCACAGACACCTGCCCCTCAACAGGCATTAGTGGGAAGATACAGAAAGAAATTCTACATTGCTCTCAATTGTAGGAATGCAAATTAAAGCTTCCAAGGAACTCGAAGATGCACAAACCGTTTCTTGGGTGGCATTATTTCCTCATAGAAACATGCATATACTATTCATTTTCTTTTCAAAAAAGATGAGGGTAAACTTTAGCTCAGTCTCTCTGAATAAACATATCAGACAAACAGAATTAATGAGATTTTAATACCTATAATTTCTCAACTCTTTAAAAAGGTTACTAAACGGGTATGAAAGTTATCAAAGACCACTGGGGTTGCATGAAGAGCACTCAGCAGCCAACTTAAAGGGGCTCCCATGGGCCCCAAATGGGACAATTTGAGCATCAAAAATCATGTATCTGTAATGGAATGAAATACATCAAATAAGCTAAAATCCAAGAGTTTATATTGATTCTTGAAAAAAAATCACCTTTGGAGGACGTTAAGAAACCAACTCAGCTGGGTGCCTTGCCTCACGCCTGTAATCCCAACACTTTAGGAGGCCAAGGCAGGAGGATGGCTTGAGCCCAGGAGTTTGAGACCAGCCTAGGCAACATGGCAAGACCCTGTCTCTCTCAAAAATTTGAAAAAATCAGCTGGGCGTGGTGGTGCACATGTGTAGTCACAGCTACTGGGGAGGCTGAGGCAGGAGGAGCACTTGACCCTGGGAGGTTGATATAGTTTAGCTCTGTGTCCCCACCCAAATCTCATCTTGAATTGTAATCCCCATGCGTCGAGGGAGGGACCTGGTGGGAGGGGACTGGATCATGGGGGTGGTTTCCCCCATGGTGTTCTCGTGAGAGTGAGGGAGTTCTCACGAGACCTGATGGTTTAAAAGTGGCAGTTTCCCCTTCGCATGCTCTCTCTCTCACTCTCTCTCTCTCCTGACACCATTTAAGATGTGCCTTGTTTCTCCTTCATCTTCTGCCACGATTGTAAGTTTCCTGACGCCTCCCCAGCCATGCAGAACTGTGCCAATTAAACCTGCTTTCTTTATAAATTACTCAGTTTCAGGTAGCATCTTTTGTGTTTGTTTGTTTGTTTCTGAGATGGGGTCTCACTCTGTGGCCCAGGCTGGAGTACAGTGGCGCGATCTGGGCTCACTGCAACCTCCACCTTCTAGGTTCCAGCGATTCTCCTGCCTCAGCCTCCCAAGTAGCTGAAATTAGAGGCATATGCCACCACGCCTGGCTAATTTTTTGTATTTTTAGTAGACACGGGGTTTTGCCATGTCGGACAGGCTGGTCTCGAACTCCTGAGGTCAAGTGATCCGCCCGCCTCAGCCTCCGAAAGTGCTGGGATTACAGGCGTGAGTCATGCACCTGGCCTCAGGTAGCATCTTTATAGCAGTGTTAGAATGGTCTGATACAGGTGGAGGCTACGGTGAGCCGAGATTGTGCCATTGCACTCCAGCCTGGGCAAAGGAGTGAGACTCTGTCTCAAAAAAAAAAAAAAGAAAAGAAAAGAAAAAAACAAACTCAGTCTGTAAATGGTATAGAAAGGGAAAGAACCAAGCAAAGCAAATAAAAGCATCTAAACACACACGGCTCCCAGGATCCTAGGATTTCACCGTGGCTGAGACAGCAGGATACGTGAGGGCAGGGTACATGACAGCAGGGTAAATAGAGAGAGCTAAAGACAGGTATCGTTGTTTTGGCTGTTGCTGCCACTGCTAAGAAAATTATTCCAACTTTCAGTAACACTAGCTCTTCTCTACTGAGAGGTATTATGCGCCAAGAACTTTTCTAAGAACTTGTATTTTCTCATTTAATCCTCACAGCAATTCTGTGAGATGGGTACTAGTGTTTTCTAATACAGCCTTGGGGTTTAAATACCGGCTCCACCATTTAGTATCCCTTTCTGGCTGTGTGATCATCACAAGTTACCTAACCTCTCTGTGCTTCAGTCTTCTCATCTATAAAATAGAGATCATCTCAACCCTATCTGTAATACAGTCAGGAAGTCTAGTACAATATTTGTTCAGGTGATTTTTTTTTTTTTTTTTGAGACAGAGTCTTGCTCTGTCACCCAGGCTGAGTACAGTGGTGCAATCACAGCTCACTGCAGCCTCGACCACCCGGGCTCAAACGATCCTCCCACCTCAGTCTGCCAAGTAGCTTGGAATACAGGCACATGCCACCATGCATGGCTAATTATTTATTATTTTCAGAGACAGGGTCTCGCTATGTTGCCCAGACTGGTCTCGAGCTCCTGGACTCAAGCGATCCTCCTACCTTGGCCTTCCAAAGTGCTGGGATTACAGACATGACCACTGCACCTGGCCTGTACAGATTACTTGATCACTGCCTACTTCCTTTTCTAGGCGTCATGCCCCAAGAGGGCAGGGGCCACCCCTCTATCTCCAGAACCCAGTCCTCGCCTTGCCAATGGTAGGAACCCATTCAATATTTAATGAATAAACAAATGAGTTTACAGTAGGATACAGTACAGTTGAAAAAACCACTCTAGTTCAAACCACGGCCAATAGCTGGAGTTGCAGAGCTGAAGATCTGCTTATAATTCCTCAACCATCGAGGGGCCCATCATCTTAAGAACCTCCAGGCTCTGGGGAACTGAAGCAGCCTAGGAACGAGCCTGCTGAACCCCCGAGGGTTTTCAGTAAAGAGGCTGCCAAGTTCGGCAGCTAGAGTTTAACCAGGGCGAGATATCAGTATTTTGTATTTTGGACACTTGCCCTTTTTAGTACGAGAAACTGACACAATCACAGTCCCTAGTGTGTTCTAGGTTTCGGTACCGATACAAGATGTGCGCCAGATTGAGCGCAGGAAGAAAGAAACACCCTTTAGTGCAACACGAAATGTGACTCAGCCAGCGGGGAGCGTTAGTTATTGATGGAATGGCTGTCCACCATCGAGTCACTATGCAAATAAGTGCTTTTCTTGAATTATCCCAGTTGATTCTCCCAACGACCCTCTGACAGAGACACCATCATTCCTATAAATCGCAGCGCCCCTAGGTAGCTTGCCCAAAGTCCCACAGTTAGGAAACCATACAACCGAGAATTAAGCCCGAATGTATCAGAAATCAAAATCCAAGCACCCAACCATTCAAGGGTGAGCCCTTCCAAAAAAAATTTACAGAAACAAAGTTGATGGTCGTTTCTTTGTTTTTGTTTTTGAGATGGAGTTTCGCTCTTGTTGCCCAGGCTAGAGAGCAGTGGCATGATCTCAGCTCACCGCAACCTCTGCCTCCTGGATTCAAGCAATTCTCCTACCTCAGCCTCCCGAGTAGCTGGGACCACAGGCATGTGCCACCACGCCCGGCTAATTTCGTGTTTTTAGTAGAGACGGGGTTTCTCCATGTTGGTCAGGCTGGTCTCAAACTCCCGACCTTAGGTGATCCGCCCGCCTCGGCCTCCCAAAGTGCTGGGATTACAGGCGTGACTCACTGCGCCCAGCCATGTGTTTGTTTTTTGAGGCAGAGTCCCGCTCTGTCACCCAGGCTGGAATGCAGTGGTGCCATCTCGGCTCACTGCAGCCTCCGCCCCCCAGGTTCAAGTGATTCTCCTGCCTCAACCTCCTGAGTAGCTGGGATTACAGGTGCCCACCACCACACCTGGCTAATTTTAGTATTTTTAGGAGAGACGGAGCTTCACCATGTTGGCCAGGCTGGTCTCCAACTCTTGACCTCAGGTGATCCACCCACCTCGGCCTCCCAAAGCACTGGGATTACAGGCACGAGCCATGGCCAGCTCGAAGTTGATGGTCTTTATCACACACTTTGAACATGAGCAACAAAGATTTACCAGAATCACAAAGGATTTTTAAGGATTTTGTAAGAAAAGGTCAATGTATGAACTAAGATCACTTGCTATTTCCACAGGAAACATGTAATGGGTGTGACAACTCCAATTGGCGTTGTTTCACACACATGAGAATGCGTGTTTGGGTGGCACATACAAAACCCTCAGTCTTCCCGTCTTGCAGCCCAGCTAGCGAAGCAGTACTCAAAGTGTGGTCCGCAGATCCCTAGAGGTCCTTGAGGCCTTTGCAAGGCATCTGTGGAGTCTAAACTATTTGCACAATGACACTAAGACAGCATTTGCCTTCTTCAGTGTTGACATTTGCAGTGACAGTGCAGAAGAAGCCATGGGTGAAACTGCTAGTGCCTGAGCAGGTCCCGATGCAGGGAAACCAAACTGCACTAGCCCTCAGCTTGTCCTTCACTACCCCACACTTACGAAAGGAAAGGCAGACAGCTTCACTTAAGAATGTCCCTGATGGGCCGGGCATAGTGGCTCATGCCTGTAATCCCAGCATTTTGTGAGGTCGAGGTAGGGAGATCACCTGAGGTCAGGAGTTCAAGACCAGCCTGGCCAATATGGCGAAACCCCGTCTCTACCATAAAGACAAAAATTAGCCGGGCGTGGTGGCACACATCTGTAAATCCCAGCTACTTGGGAGGCTGAGGCAGGAGAATCACTTGAACCCAGGAGGCAGAGGTTGCAGTGAGCCAAGATCACACCACTGCACTCCAGCCCAGGCGACAGAGCGAGACTCTGTCTCAAAAAAAGAAAAAAGAAAAAAACGAATGTCCCAGATGAAGCTGTCAACATGAATGATTGGTTAAATCGCAAGCTTGAGTAGGTGTCTTCTGAATAGTCTGAGTGATGAAACGAGAAGGACGCCTACGACGACGCTGCTGCCCATCAAAGCACAGCGGTCCCGGAGAAAAGCAGCTGTGCAGCTGTTTGGATTGCAAGCTGAACTGGCCACCTTTTTGGTAGCACATCATTTACACGTGACCTACAGACAAACTACAGTCGTTCAGGCTTGAGTACAGGCAGACCATTCCTGCGAATATGAACGAGTCTGTCGCTTCGTGGAAAATAACTGACAGTATTTGCCGCCAATGATAAAAAATTCCAGTTTTCAAGTAGAGTTTTGGAAAACTTACATCAGCCACTATGATGAACTCAACATCTTCAGACTATTAGACTTTACTGACGTCAACATGTGGAAGAGCTGCATCATTCAAGAGACCAATATTTTCCAAATGACTAGTGCATGACGTTATAAAATCACACCTGGGTAAAAACCCAACAGCGTTTAATATAATAGTGTACAAAAAAAGATAACAAAATTTCAGATTCCATATTGCAACTAACATTTAAGAAACTGCCACTCAAAATAAAAAATCAGCGGTGTGTGGTGGTGCATGCCTGTAGTCCCAGCTACTTGGTAGGCCAAGGCAGAAGGATCACTTGAGCCCAGGAGGTCAAGGCTGCAGTGAGCTATGGTAGCACCACTGCACTCCAGCCTGGGTGACAAAGTAGGACCCCATCTCAGAGAAAGAAAAAGAAACTACTACTCACTTGTTGAATGTTTCTACAGAATCAAAGAAAAATATCCAGAATCACATAAAAAGGCTATGAAAATGCTCTTCCAACTAAAGCCAGATTTTCTACACGTTTTTCAACATATTGCAACAAATTGAATGCCAAAGCAGTTAAGAAAATTCAGCGAACACACTTAAAAGTGTTTAACACGGTAGATTTCTGTTGTGTACATTTTATCACTTAAAAAACTTCAGCCATGGGTCGGGCGCGGTGGCTAACATGCTGAAACCCCGTTTCTACTAAAAATACAAAAAATTAGCCAGGCGTGGTGGTGCGTGCCTGTAATCCCAGCTACTCGAGAGGCTGAGGCAGGAGAATCGCTTGAACCCAGGAGGCAGAGGTTGCAGTAAGCCGAGATCGTGCCACTGCACTCCAATGTGGGTAACAAGAGGGAAAAAATCCACCAAAAAAAAAAAAAACTTCAACCGTTTATTAATCCAGACATTAAAGAGATTTGCAAAAATGTATGGCAGTGCCACCCTTCTCATCAAATTTTTTCATTTTACAAAATATATCTACTTTTATAAAAATGTTACTTATATTAACATGCAATGGGTGAAATGAATTATTATTTTGAAATAAATTTAGAAAAGATTTTTAAGCTTCTCAGTTTGTTTCAATTTCTATTACTGTAAATATCAATAGACAACCTATATAAATAATGTACATAAGCCTGGGCAACATAGGGAGACGTCATCTCTACAAATAATTTTTAAAATTAGGCCGGGCATGGTGGCTCACACCTATAATCCCAGCACTTTGAGAGGCTGAGGCGGGCAGATCACTTGAGGCCAAGATTTTGACACCAGCCTGGCCAACATGGTCAAACACCATTTCTACTAAAAATACAAAAAAAAAAAATTGGCCAGGCATGGTGGCATGCATCTGTAATCCCAGCCACAGGGGAGACTGAGACACGAGAATTCCTTGCACCCGGGAGGCAGAGGTTGCAGTAAGTTAAGATCACACCACTGCTCTCCAGCCTGGGCAAGAGTGAGACTCCATCTCAAAAAAAAAAAAAAAATTAGTTGGGTGTGGTGGCATGCGCCTGTGTCCTAGCTACTCAAGAGGCTGACATGGAAGGATCATCTGAGTGCAGGAGGTCGAGGCTGCAGTGAACTGTGACTGCACACTGTACTCCAGCCTGGGCAACAGAGCAAGACCCTGTCTCAAAAAGAAAAGAAAAAAAACCTACAGAAACAACAATTTCTACTGGATTAGAGGAAGGCATATAAGCTAGGTGCAGCTATCCCTGACTGTCAGGGCCCAGCATTTCACCCTGTTTCCCAGCTTCTGCCCTCTAGGTCACACTCCTGCCACCACTACTGCTACAACTCATTCTGCCTCCACTGCCACCAGCAGCCTCTAGCAGGTTTGATGTTCCCACCTATCCCAGAACATTGAGCCTTCCCACTTAACTCCGCAGAAAGGATGCCAGGAATTTTTTACAAGTGCAATGCTAGCAAAGGCTGGGGAAAATGGGACAAAAAACCTGATTTCCAAAAGCAGACAAGTTTTGCAAGGTGCAGTCTTCTTTGCTGAAGTTGACTAAAATTTAGCCACGGGTTGGCTTGGCTGGTGTGGTTCACTGGGTACATCCACAAGACTACAAGAATATCACTGCTGTCTGCAGTCTTCCCAGGAGAGGACCACCCTACCCTCGGCCCACACCCATGGGTGGCGGCCCCACATCCACCCTCTGATGCAGCCCAGTCCCTTCCCTTCTGTTCCGTGGCAGCAGCGGTGCCTGGCCACTTCCCTTGCCAGTTCCCTTCCTGTTTCAAAAACTCTCATCTCTTCACAAAATTCCCTCCAGGGATGCTAGTTCCTGTTGGAAAAGGTCTTGAGGTGTGTCACAGGCAAAGTACAAATGATATGCTCAGGGCCAGATGGATGACAGGCCCCAAAGCTCAGCTCGTCCAGAGTCAGGAGGGGACCTGCAGAATTCTAATGGTGAATGATTACACTCTTACAGTTTTGGAATTCCAGCAAAAACATCAATACTAAAATCACCAACCAAGACAAAGACGAGACTTACGGCCCACGCAGGCTTCTGCACACTCTGTGCCCAGACATGGACAGATTAATGTGGGTTGGTTGGTTTGTTTTTTTCCAAGATTACTATTCCACAGCAAAGTACATAGGCAACGCTGACCAATATGCAGAAACATAATTACTATCTAACCAAACTGGCCAGAAGACAAAAATCTTGAAACTTCTTGACTTGCTCTAATTGTTCCTTCTCCATGTTTCCCTTCCTTAGGCATTCTACCTGAAAAGACAGCCTTCCCTTCCTTCTTCATCCCATTGGCAATTCAGCAAACCTTAACCTTCTCTTGCTTTACCAGAGGTTACTTCTACTTGAAAGCTCGTCTTCAGAATTAACAGCTGTGTCCTGGTCACTGTAAGCCAGGTCGCAAAGAGCCTGAACAAATGGTCACTGGGGGCACCTTGAGTGTCGACTCTACTGCTGTTTTCTGTCTCCCACCCCAGCTGTGGAGGGGAACTGTGTGCCTCATCTCATCTCTGCCATTTGCTATCTGAGAGGCTGTATTTCCACGTGCATAACAGATCCTGCTCAAGAATGCAGGTCAAGGCTGGGCGTGGTGGCTCATGCCTGTAATCCCAGCCCTTTGGGAGGCTGAGGCGGGTGGATCACCTGAGGTCAGGAGTTCAAGACCAGCCTGGCCTACATGGTGAAACCCCATCTCTACTAAAAATACAAAAATTAGCCGGGCGTGGTGGCGCACACCTGTAATCCCAGCTATTTGGGAGGCTGAGGCAGGAGAACCGCTTGAACCCGGGAGGCAGAGGTTGCAGTAAGCTGAGATCGCGCCACGGCATTCCAGCCTGGGTGACACAGCCAGACTGTCTCAAAAAAAAAAAAAAAAAAAAGAATGCAGTGCAGGTCAACGCAGAATTTCCAAGCAAGGAGACTGGGCTCTGCTAACGGGTTAGCATCCCAGTGGCAAGGGTTGCAGGCTTAGGTGGGGACAAGCTAACGGGGGAAGGAAGGGGAACACCTGAGCATGCAACTGAACCCCAAACCGACACCTGGCTAGGGTTCTGTCAGCTGGCAGGCCCGTGCTCAGGGTTAATGGGTCGCCCAGATTTCCGGCATGAGACAGGTGTTTGTTTGCAGAGGCTAACGCATACAGAATCCCTCCGTCCACTGTCGGTCTGTCGGCCCACCAGACAGGGTCTACATAGGAACTCCTCTAAGGCAAAGGTCTCGATCACAGAGGTGGCCAACAGGTGACAATCTGCCCAAATGCATACCAGCGGGTCTCCTCCCCGAGTTGCTCCACAAGCATAAAGTTTGGCTGGGGAAAAAAGCTTTTTTAATGTCTGCATCTGACAATGTGATCACTCCCTGGTACTCCCCTCTTCAGAGATATGACCATGGGTGTGGATGAGAGTGGAGGAGCATCTTCATTCTGTCTTCCTAATATTTACATGGGAAAAGAAGATGCCTGTAGATATTTTCTAACAGTTTCACTTTCTGCCTTTGTGACCCTGTATCTATCACAGGAAAAGCCAACATCTCGAGATAACACGTCTCACCATTTTTTGCTTGTGGCCCAAGGCAGAATACAACAGCCACGGTTCCCTCAGGCCTAGCGGTTTCATCCCAAATGCTGTGGAAGGTCCCTCACCTGAATCAGACCGTTTCTTCATTTTTTTTTTTTTTTTTTTTTTTGGCGACAAAGTCTCGCCCTATCGCCCAGGCTGGAGTGCAATGGCGCGATCTCTGCTCACTGCAAACTCCACCTCCCGGGTTCGAACGATTCTCCTGCCTCAGCTTCCCAAGTGGCTGGGACTAAAGGCACCTGCGACCACACCCAGCCAATTTTTGCATTTTCAGTAGAGACAGGGTTTCACCATGTTGGTCAGGCTGGTCTCAAACTCCTGACCTCCTGATCTGCCCATCTCGGTCTCCCAAAGTGCTGGGATTACAGGCATGAGCCACCACGCCCGGCCCATTTCTCCATATCTTTAATAACTGTCCCTCACACTTTTTTTTTTTTTTTTTGAGACAGGGTCTCATTCTTGTCACCCAGGCTGGAGTGCAATGGTGCAATCTTGGCTCACTGCAACCTCCGTCTCCCAGGTTCAAGCAATTCTCCTGCCTCAGCGTCCCGAGTAGCTGGGATTACAGGTACCTGCCACCACACCTGGTTAATTTTTGTATTTTTAGTAGAGGTGGGGTTTCACCATGTTGGCCAGGCTGGTCTCAAACTCCTGACCTCAGGTGATCCGCCTACCTCGGCCTCCCAAAGTGTTGAGATTACAGGCATGAGCCACCATGCCCGGTCCCTCACTTTTTAGAGTATTTCCAAAATCCTAGCAGTATGCTAAAAATTCCTGCAACCTTCTCCCAGTGACTGGCCACCCTAGATAAGATTTCTCACACTCGTACACCCCATCTTCTGTATCCCCTTCCTGCTTTATGTTTGTTCACAAAACACTTTTTCTATTTTACTTATTTATGGTTTGACTCCCCTGTTGTCCCCTCTATTAGATCTCCCCTATTTGAAGGCCTGGTTTTTGTTTCTTAGAGACAGGGTCTCACTCTGTCGCCCAGGCTGGAATGCAGTGGTGCAATCACGGCTCTCTGCAGCCTCGACCTCGTGGGCTCCAGCGATCCTCCTATATTATTGACTTAAAAATTCTTGTCCCCTATTACAAGAGCAGGAATTTTTGTCTGTTTTGTTTACGGCTGTATTGCCAGGGCCCAGAACCGTGCCTGGCACGGAGTAAATGATTTGCTGAATGAGTAAGCAAGCCAGGGGTTCCGGGCCTCTGTACTCTGCAAGTCCATCCTGCATTCTCCATTCCTACCATAGCAACTTCAAAGGCCCCTCACCCATTCCTGACTCCACATTGTCACCAAGTCACTTCCAGAAACTTAAAATGCCATTTCCCATTCACATGGTCAAGCCCTTCCCCTCCTGCCAGTCGTTTGTTTACATCTGGCTTGCAGTCCCATCAAGCTGCTCTTCCTAATGCCACTCAGATCCCATCACCTCCATCACTGCTACTGTAACTTTGGATTGGGCCACCATCACCCCTCCCTGGGATTTACTCGACACCTCATTAATCTCTTTCCAACCCACACTCACTAGCTCTGAAAGAGTGAACTTTCTAAAACTGCAAGTCAGATCACCTAAGCCCCTTGTTGAGTGGTTCCGTGACACCTATGGGGTCAAATCCAAACTCCTTTCCACGCTACCCATGGCCTTCCTTGTCCTGATGAACAACTAACAATCGCCCGCCCCCACAGAGAAGCACAGGGCCCAGCCATACCCACCTCTCCGCTCTGCCCTGGTGCTCTTCTGTCCACCTGGAGAGCCACAGCCTGATCTCAGGACCCAGCTCCAGCAGGAGCCCCCTCTAAAGCGCTCCCCACTCCCAAACATACTCCACAACATTTTTAACTGTGAGCTCACGGAGGTTGGGAACTATTAACGCAGGTCAGGTGCGCCCCAAAGTGGGGCCGAGCCCAAGAGGGTTCTTGGCTTTGCCCAGGAAATAATTCAAGGGTGAGCCAGTGGCAGGAAAGAAAACAGCTTTATTGAAGAGGCAGGCAGTGTTATACGGCTCCATGACTGCTCCTGCAGAGCTGGGCTTTCCCAAAGGCGGAAAGTAGCAGCTCAAGGCAGTTTTGCAATCATACTTATACCTACTTTTTTTTTTTTTTTTTTTGAGACGCAGTCTCGCCTAGGCTGTTGCCCAGGCTGGAGTGCAGTGGACATGATCATAGCTCACTGCAACCTCCACCTCCTGGGTTCAAGCGATTCTTCTGCCTCAGCCTCCTGAGCACCTGGGATTACAGGCGCGCACCACCACACCAGGCTAATTTTTGTATTTTTAGTAGAGACGGGGTTTCACTATATTGGCCACACTGGTCTCCAACTCATGACCACAGGTGATCCACCCGCCTTGGCCTCCCAAAGTGCTGGGATTACAGGCATGAGCCACTGCGCCCAGCCTTACCTTATACCTGCTTTTAATTTCCTGTAGAGTAAAGGTAGGCTTAGGCAGACATTTCTAGGAAAAGGGTGGTGGCTTTTGGGTTGTCAGGTCACGGCCATGGAAAGAGGCAGTAACTCCGGGTGTGGCCATGGCGACAGTAAACTAACAAGGCACACTGGTGGGTGTGCCTTGCAGAACGCTGCTTCTGCCCCATCCCTGTATCAGCTAGTCCTCAATTCGGTCTGGCATCTGAACCCCGCCTCTGGAGTCGAGTCCCACCTCCTACCTCACGATCACGGATCCTTCTCCACATCCACAGTGCCAGGCGCACAGTCAGTGCCAGGGGCACGACACAGATTTCAGGGTGAGGGAATGTGCAGAAATCATGAAACTACCCTTCTGCAAAGCCTGTTCAGATAAATTCGAATGAGAGGAGCTTCCTTCTGTGCTCCCAGGCTAGTTCTAGAAGCCCCTTCTCATTCTATGGATGCCCATTCCTGCAGGGCCACTACTGGCTGCTTTTTAACCCTGGGATCAGAAAAGGGGGTAAGAGGGAAAGGCTAATACACCCAGTATTGGGGTTTTCTTTTTGTTTTTGTTGTTGTTGTTTTTTAAGACAGAGTTGCTCTGTCGCCCAGGCTGGTGTGCAGTGGCGCAGCCTCGGCTCACTACAACCTTCTCCTCCCGGGTTCAAACAATTCTCCTGCCTCAGCCTCCCGTAATACCCAATATTGCATAGAGAAAACATCTGCCACCAGCCCAAAGGCAGAGGCTAAAATCGATCTTACATGTAGATAAGCTTAACTAAGTGAGTGAAAGGGTCTTCTACAAACTGTGCTGTCATCTCAATTTAGCTTTGTAAGGACAGTTTCCAAAAGGGCCAGGAAGCTGTGTAGACATACTCTATTCCTGGAGTCCTATCCACAAAGGTATGTAAAATGAGCTCAAGAAAACAAAATCGTGGTCTCAGAGAAACAGCTAAAGGAAAGAATATCACTTTTAAAAAATCAGCAGCTTAGCTAAGCCTTCTATCTTCCCTACTCCCTACAGTACTAAAACTTTTATAAATATACAATGTACACAAATGTCAAGAAAAGTTAATTTACCAAATTTACACTATTTGAGGTTTAAAAAAAAAAAAAACACACACAAACCCACTCTAGCATTTTTTTTTTTCTGGCTCTGTGTGTGAGACCCCTGATCTACAAACTTAAAATAAAACTACTCCTAAATTCACAAAATAGGTATCCAATGACTTGGCAATTTCCAAACATACTTAATAATTACACCCTTTTCATTTTTGAAATTCGAGTAATACAGCATACAAAGTACAGCTTACAAAACGTTCTCATTGTCCTGTGGGCCAACATATTTAATTTAACGTACTGCCGCCCAGCTCCACCGTCCCACGGTCTCCAAGGACAGAGCTCGCAACACCTGGGCCCTAAAAATGCCAAGGTGGCAAGCAGGGGGTTACACCCACAGCCCCGTCCACTGATACCTTCAGACTCAAGAGCGAGTGCCACCGCCCTAAACGGAAAGACACTCGTCACGGCAGCATCTTTCAAGTGAACAGCAAAGTGTAGTTTCTGATCTCGTCAACATAGTCCTTAAAGTGCTCTAGGTTAGGGGAATTCTCGGGTGAAAATAGTTTTCGTCTACATCCATAAAATCTTCAACAGCAAAGTTAGTAAAATAAAGAAAAATCAGAAGAAAGATGATGTTCCCTTGCCAGAGAACAAATACATAAAAGATACAGGAGCTCAGATCACAAGCCAGAGAAAGAGAATGCCAACTGGACACATAGGATGATCTCACACCAACGACCTATGCAGGCCCTACCTCAACCACCGGACGTCTCTGACTGACACTATTACTTCTGCCGTCTCTGATTGAAACTATTACTTCTGCCATCTCTGATTGGAACTATTAATTACTTCTTCCGAGGATTCCCTTTCCTGAGGCTTTTAACTGTTTAAGTATGCAGTGTGTGGGGACCACAAAATACAACACAGCTTCACAAAAGCAGGCTTTTTTAAAAAATCAGTGTTATTTTCTCTACATACTTCCACAACAGATGTTCCCCTCAATCCTGATGATTTTAGTAAAACATAAGGACTGTTTAAAAAGGAGGAAGTGAGGGAAGAAATGTAGCAGATTACTTAAAATCTTTCTTTTTCGTCCTACTTATTTTAACATCATTTTCCAGATCTCAAAGACTTTTGTCCTATATTAGAAAAAACAAGCAGTCCAGTAAAAACATCAAGAATAGCAGTAAGGAGATTCAAACCAGGGACCAGGCACGAGATCCAAACCTGAGAGGATGAGGGAGGGGAATACCAGCTCTCCTGCGGGTACGTTTCTCCCTTCCAAATCACCTGGTGGCTGGAGAAGCTCAATATGAAGCTCTTCACTTAAGGCAAATACTATGATAATAAAATATCTTTAAACAAATGATGGCTGAAAGCTGAAAATGCAAACTTTAAAAAAAAAAAAAAAAAAGACCTAGATAAAAGGCAGTGTGTATTCAGAGGTAAGTAACTCCGTCTAATTCTCCAGAGACCTGCAGGACTGCGCCGACTTCCTATCCCTATTTTGAGGATAAGCAAAGTGAAGCCTAGAGAGGAGAAAGGTTTTATTCTCCACGTTTTCGCAAAAAGGGCAGAGAAAAACATTTGGATGGGACTTCACGGTGACCAAACGAATGCAAAGGCAATTTCCTTAAGTGCTAAAAAGTGCTGAATGCTGAAGGGCTCCATACCCTTACATTCACCGGACGTGCCCCCACATTTCAGCCAACCAGTGGTTATGCACGTTCAAAGTTCTCCTTCCTTCTAAAGGTCGCGTCTAGGTCATCTCTGCACAGCGTCCCTTTCTGCAGTGTGAACAGATCTGTGATATTTGACCCCCTGGAGGAAAAGTTACACTGACCCTGAGATCCCCCCATGGTAAGGCATTCTGAGATACCTGAGCTGTCTGCAGACACTGAGGCTGGAAGTTTTTTTTTTTTAATTTAATACAATCAGGATCAGGGAGGGGGGATGCCGAGGTAAAGCAGTGCACATACCTTTCAACTGGTCAGCAACCACGCTCTGGCCCAGCCGTTCAATAACTTTCCCATCTTCCATTTCGTACCGGTCATCTAAGTATTTTGCGGTGGCCTCAGAAATGTGAACTTTGCCGGCCACTCCCAGCTGCTCCATGAGATTGGCCAGGTTCACATCGTTGGACCACACGTCAAATTTAAACCTCCTCATGCCCAGGATGCCGCAAAGGACGGTGCCCGTGTGCACCCCGACTCTCATGTTCACCATCTCCTTCTTCTCCTGGCAGAACTGCTCGATGGCCTTGATCATGCCCAGGCCCATCTCGATGCAGCAGTAGGCATGGTCGGCCCGGGGCTCGGGACAGCCCGCCACGCAGTAGTAACAGTCTCCCAGAGTGCTGATTTTCTCACACTTGGTCTCCTCACACAGGCGGTCGAAGCGACCGAACAGATCGTTCAGGAGACCCACCAGGGCGTGGGCGGACTTGTTGGCACTCATCTTGGTGAAGCCCACGATATCTGCAAATAAAATACTGACTTCTTCGATCTGCTGCATCTTAAAAGGGCGGAAGGCTATAGGAGCTTTCTGGATGGAAGACTTTTTCTTCCTGTTCTTGGGGCTAGAGGTGGCATGCCTCTTGACAGAATTCTCACTCTCCTCATCTCCCTGCTTCATTAAGTCATCGGCTATGATTCTTGGCATCACGGAATGAATCATCCTCTCTTTGAGGGCTTTTTCCACTTCCAGGTCCTTCCCGTGCATAATGGATTGCCCTACCTTGAGGAAGGTGCTCCTGGACCTCACCTGGGACATGACGAACAGGTGGACCCCGATGGCGTGGATGCAGCCGTGGAGCAGCGCCCTGCTCAGCAGCTCCCAGTGCAGGGCCCCGGCTCCGGGCGAGGGGAAGCAGGCTTCATCCCGGAAATGGTAGCCAAAGGTCTCGAAAAGGACAGAGTAGGCCACCCCCAGACACAAGCTCAGGTACAAAGGTAAGTGCATGACGGTATAGAGCAAAAAGAGCACTTCGATGCACATGGAGAAGCTCCCCACTTGAGATAAGCAAGTATCTGTGGGCCAGGCTGTGGCCGTAAGGTTGGAGCTGTCGCCGCGTCCTGAGACAGGCGTCAAGACCTGGAACTGCGCAGCCAGGGTCAGGGCGAACACCAGCAGGGTGAGAGCCAGCGAGGTCCACGCGTAATGCCGGGCGTACAGCTTGGTGAAGGTAAACAGAAAGAAGCCCACACACACCAGGAGGAAGCACAGCGCGGGGGCGACCATGACGATCAGTCTGGATCTCATGTGGACCGCAAAATAGATGCTCCACAGAAGGCAGGCGAAGCCGATGTAGAAGAGCGCATACCGGAACCGGCGCTGGGTCTGCGGGAAGCAGCGCTCCAGGCAGGCCTCCTCCAGGTTCACCGAGTCGAACTTGGGGTCCCACCAGCGGCTGGAGGCCCTCTCGAACAGCTGGGGCAGCTTCTTCTGCCTGCGCAGCCGGCCTCCGCCGCCCACTCGCCGGGGGACGCCCCCGGAGTCCCCAGAGCTGCTGCAGCTAGAGGAGATGCTGTATTTGCAGTGCTTGGGGTGGCTGTTGGAGGACAGCTGCTTGGGGTTGATCTTGACGCGCACGCTGTTGCTGTCCCCGCTGGAGTCGCAGCTCACCTCGGTGCTGTGGTGATGCAGCAGCTGCTGGTGGGGCGGGGAAGCCATGTTGTCGAGTCCCGGGGCCTGCCCCGGCCGGGGTCACCAGTACCTGCCAGCAAAACGGGGAGAGTTAGCGGCGCTCCCACCTAGGCATGCACGCCTAGAGGCCCGGGACCTGCTCCTGTCCTAAGGGGCGGCTCCAGCACGCGACCTGGACAGGCACCATCTGTTCCTGTGGTTCCCGGCTCAGCCGTGCTCCCACCGCCCCCACCGCCCCCACCTTCGAGGCGCACGAGAACCGATCGGGACGGACCTAGAGCGCCCGGGGGTCCCCGCCGCGTGGCCGCCGTGGGTCCGGGACCGCTTTGCTCGCTCGCCTTCCGCGCCTCTCGCCCCGAGGGTGGCCTCCACGCCGCGCGGCTTCTCCTCCTCGCGCGCTCGCCTCCTCCAGCTGCGGCTCCGGAGGGAAGTTCAGACCTTGAGCGCTCCCAGCCCCGCGAGCCGCCTGCGCACAAACAACTCCGCTGGCGGCGCGGAGCCCTCCATCCTGCAGGAGCCGCGCTCCGATGCGTCAAAGGCGGCGCGCGGCCGGCCCCGGACCCGGCCCCGACCCCGACCCGGAGCAGCGAGCTTCGGCGGGCGCCCCCGGCCCGCGCTCCCCGGCCGCCCCCCGCGCTCCGGGCCGGCCCTGCCCGCGGCGGCGGGCGCTGGGGGTGGGGGCGCCCCGGGCTGCGAGTGCGCGGAGCCCGTCGGCGCGGCCCGTCTAGCGGGGCCTGCTTCCCCCCGAGTGCGCCGCCGCTCCCGCCGCGGCCGCAGCTGTCCCGGGACCGAGCGCGTGGAACCACGGACGCGGGCCCCTCGCCGGGCGGCGGTGCAGACGCTGCCGCAGAGCCGGACTCCCGCGACGCCGGCCGGGACGCCCGCCCGCCCGCGCCCACGCCGGGGGCCGCCTCCCCGAGCTAGAGATGCGGCCGCCGCCGCGCCCGCCGCCGTGTCCCCCGCGGCCGCTGCCTCATGTCGGAAGAGCTGCCGCCGCCACCATCTCCGGCCCCTGCCCCGCCCGCTGTCACTGACAGACGCGCGCCCGCGCCGCCCCTCGCCCAGCCGCAGCGCGCACGCGCGGCCCGCGCACGCCGCCGCCGCCGCCTCCTGGCCCCGGACACGCGCACGGGCCGCGCGCCGCCCCCCCTTGGTGCGCGCGCTGGGCTGGGGCTGCGGGGCGGGGCGGGGAGGGGCGGGGAGGGGCGGGGCGCGCGCTCGGCTCCGCCCTCCGCCCCGGGCGGCGCCGCTTCTAGGCGGCGGGCTGCGGACACTGTCCGCGCTCCGGGCGCTGTGGGCCCGGCCTACCTCGGCGCCCCAGAGGCCGCGCGCCGCCCGGGGTCCCGACCCTGCGGAGAGACCTGAAGGCGCCTGCCGTGGAAGGAGCCGCTGGCCGCAACGTTTGGGAAATCAAAATGTTGCCTTCCCACTCGGCACGCCTTTGGGATAAATCGAAGTTTCCAACCGTTGGATTTCCCTCCCGGGAGGCTCCCCTTGCTCTGTGAGCAATGAATGCGGGCCCCGGGACACTCGGCCTGACCTGGACCTGCTCACGGGGCGACCTTCGCGGGCCAAGCCTCCAAAGCTGGGCCCACCGACGACCACGTTCCCCCGCCCCAGGGGGAGTTTACCTTGCTGTCCTTGAGCCCTTCTCCCCCTCCTCATGAGCTACTGCTTTTCCTTTTACACAAATGAGACTTTCAAAGGAGTCCGCGTCCCATAATGGCAGTTGTGCATTGGCCTCCATAAACATTGCCACGTGTAAATAAAATCCTATTCTCTCTAGCATGCAGATCCCGACCCCTTCTCCCCACACTCCACAGTGCCTCCTACCAGTCACGGGGCTCTCTTCCATCCCCTCCCTCGCCTCCCAGGCCCAGCCAGCGCCGGGGCCCACACCAGGTCTCACTGTTGAATTAGAAAATAAAAGTAAAATGTGATCTGTCCATACAATGGAATATTATTCGGCTACAAAAAGGAATGGAGCACCGATGCATGCTGCAGTGTGGAGGAACCCGGGAAACGTTATGCTAGTGAAAGAAGCTAAACACAAAAGGCCACATAGCGTATGATTCCATCCAGATGAAATGTCTCGAATTGGCAAATCCGTAGAGGCGACACAGATTGGAGGTTGCCAGGTGCTAGGGGAGGAAGATCAGGAGCTTGGGGTTTCGTTTTAGGATGATGAAAAAGTCTAGAAATGATCCAACAGGATGAATCTACATACTGCCCTTGAATCATACACTTTAAAGTGGTTTAGGCTGGGCGCGGTGGCTCACGCCTGTAATCCCAGCACTTTGGGAGGCCGAGGTGGACGGATCACCTGAGGTCGGGAGTTCGAGACCAGCCTGACCAACACAGAGAAACCCCATCTCTACTAAAAATACAAAAATTAGCCGGACGTGGTGGCACATGCCTGTAATCCCAGCTACTCGAGAGGCCGAGGCAGGAGAATTGCTTGAACCTGGGAGGCGGAGGTTGTGGTGAGCTGAGTTCGCACCATTGCACTCCAGCCTGGGCAACAAGAGCGAAACTCCATCTCAAAAAATAATAATAAAATAAAATAAAGTGGTTTAAATGGTAAATGTTATGTTGAGTGTATTTTACCACAATAAAGGAGGAAAAAACTAAAAGTAACATATTGTGGTGGTATTCCTGCAGAAGTGTGTAATCTCAATCCAATCGCAAGAAAACACCAGACAAACCCAGATTGAGACCTGTTCTACAAAGTGATTAACCAGTACCCATCAAAAGTGTCCTTGGACACTTTGGGTCATGAAAGACAAAGACTGAGAAACTGTCACAATCTAGGAATCGTCCCTAAGGGGATAGATACAACAACTAAATGGAACATGGGATGCTGGTTGGGAACATGGAACAGGAAAGGACAGTAGCAGGAGAGCGGGCAAAATTCACATAAGATCTGCAATTTCCTGGTTCTGATCCTCTTACTATGGTTAGGTAAGACGTTAACATTTTTAGGGGAAGCTGGGCCCTGTGCAGTGGCTCACACCTGTAATCCCAGCACTTTGGGAGGCTGAGGCAGACAGACCACCTGAGGTTAGGAGTTCAAGACCAGCCTGGCCAGCATGGTGAAACCCCCGTCTCTACTAAAAATACAGAAATTAGTTGGGCATGGTGGTGTGCGCCTGTAATCCCAGCTACTCAGGAGGCTGAGGCACAAGAATCACTTGAATCCAGGAGACGGAGTTTGCAGTGAACCGAGATCGTGCCACTGCACTCCAGCCTGGGCAACAGAGCAAGACTCCATCTTGGGGAAAAAAAAAAATTAGGGGAAGCTGGATGTAGGATATAGGGAAACTCGCTAGTATTTCTGCAACTCTTCAAGTCTAAAACTATTTCAAAGTAAGTTTATCTAAAAATTTAAAAAATAAACCTTTAATGAACATCAATTCTATGCCAGGCACTCTCACATATGAGGTTCAGAAATGCATGGTGTGTCACATGCATTCGCTTAGTAAATGGGATAATAATAGTGAACTAACATTGACCGAACATGTCATAAATGCCAGAAACTACTGGACATTTTCACCTGTGACACATTTGGTCATTGCCACAACCCTCTGAGGTAGATACTGTTGTCCCTTGTTTAGAGAGGTGAAACCCAGGATTGAAGAGAAACACACCCTAGGTCTCCCACTAAGGGTGATGACTTCAGATGGAAAACCAGGTCTCAGAATTCTGAGGCCATGACGCCCTGTGTGACCCTGGCACTACCCTCTGCAAGCCTCACGATGGCCCAGCACAGACTGTACCTGTCTCATCCATCAGCCCAGCTGGGTGGGAGGCCCTCAGAGCCAGGACTCACAGCTTCGGTCTCCCCTTGCTGGCTGCAACGCTGTGCTCCCCGCTTCCTGGTTTCCTGAAACGATCTGAAAGGTTGCCTGTCTGCACTTCTTTCCTCCTCCCTAAATCATTTGTGGTAACTTATGTGTTTATAAGTTAGTCGTGTCGGATTTTTAGACACAAGTAATGATCATACTCACCTCCCTACTTCTCTGGAAGCAATTCGGCCACATTGCCTGCTGTTGAAACCTATAAGCTGACAAGCCTCCCCAGTCTCCAGGTCAGGGAGTGAATCATGCCATCAACCCCGGGGGACTGGGGATGCGGTGCCGGCACTGTGTGTCAGGCCCTGGAGGTACAAGGATATGCCATCCGTATCTTTTCTTTTTTTTTTTTTTTTTTTTGAGATGGAGTCTCGCTTTGTCACCCAGACTAGAGTGCAATGGTGCGATCTCGGATCACTGCAACCTTTGCCTCCCGGGGTTCAAGCAATTCTCCTACCTCAGCCTCCAGTGTAGCTGGGATTACCACCATGCCCAGCTGATTTTTGTATTTTTAGTAGAGACGGGGTTTCACCATATTGGCCAGGCTGGTCTCGAACTCCTGACCTCATGATTCACACGCCTTGGCCTCCCAAAAGAGCCAGGATTACAGGCGTGAGCCACCGTGCCCAGCCACCATCTGTATCTTTAAGGGGCTTAGGAACAATGTCCAGGGGAGGGGTTGGGTTAAGAAGATGGGATCAATTAGGCTTTCTGAAGGATTGGATGTGAAAGAGAGTTCTATAAAGGAGGTTAACCATCTTCTCATAATGCCAAGACCCAAAGGGAAGTCACTGGAGGGTTCTGGGTTCTTCTTGACCTCCCAGAAGCATAAAGGTACCTGATTCACAGAAGATATGGGGCAGATGCACTAGCTTTCTTCAAACATCCAATCCAGGGTGCTGCCAAATCCACAGAGAGTTTCTTTTTTCCATCTGTGATGTGTACAGAACTCCCACCTAGACACAGTGGGAATCAGAATGTGTCCATGAAAACTCTGCAAAAGCTTGCAGAATGCCTTGCCTGCCTCAGTGTCTCCTCCTCACCCTCCCTCACATGCAAATTCACATGATGGGTGAGGACCTTGGCTCCAGGATATCAGAGGTCAGACTGGGTGGCAACCATGACAGGCTTTGAGATAAGTTGCATAATGATTGAGTTGTAGCCATTCTCATCACACCGGCCCCTGAGGTCCCGGCAGTTCCTACGTGATTTTCATTTGTCAGGTGGACCACAATCTTGGAGAACCATCTGCTGGAAGATGGGACGCCCTGCTATTGCCTGACCACGTGTCCAAAACTGCAGTTACAAGCTTTGAGTCTTTCTCTCTTTCAACTGATGAGGGTGAGTTTGTAGGAACGTACCTGCTTTTTTTTTTTTTTTTTTTGAGATGGAGTCTCACTGTGTCACCCAGGCTAGAGTGTAGTAGCATGATCTCAGCTCACTGCAACTTCCATTTCCCAGGTTCAGGCAATTGTCCTGCCTCAGCCTCCCAAGTAGCTGAGACTATGAGCATATGCCACCACACCCAGCTAATTTTTGTATTTTTAGTAGAGGCAGGGTTTCACCATGTTGGCCAGGCTGGTCTTGAACTCCTGACCTCAAGTGATCCTCCTGCCTCGGCCTCCCAAAGTGCTGGGATTACAGATGTGAGCCACATGCTTGGCCTTTACCCACATTTTTTCTCTACCATTGACTGCTGTTCACAAGCCTCCAGCAGCTACCTTCACATTGACAAGAAGATCAGGCGTCTCAGCAAAGCAAAAGATCTTTTGGAGAAGATCACCAAAATACCTGCAGGTGCCTCCATAACCAGGTGTATTCCATCTAGCCACATCCGTAGATTCGAAATCCAGCCATGCCCAGTTTAGAGGCCAATACAAATTCATTGAATGACTGCATATGGGAGTTATATTAATATATTTTTATTTTTTTAAATGGGTTCAACCGGGAGGCGGAGCTTGCAATGAGCCGAGATCTCACCACTGCACTCCAGCCTGGGCGACAGAGTGAGACTACACCTCAAAAAAAAAAAAAAAAAAAAGATTTCAAGCAATTCTCCTGCCTCAGTCTCCAAGTAGCTGGGAATATAGGCATGCGCCACCACACCCAGCTAATTTTTGTATTTTTTGTAGAGACAAGTTTTCACCATGTTGGCCAGGCTGGTCTCAAACTCCTGACTTCAAGTGATCCACCTGCCTCCACCTCCCAAAGTGCTGGGATTACAGGTGTGAGCACCCAGCTGGCAATCACATTTTAAGGCAAGGAGGTGCCGATTGGTGGCCCCAACAAGATGAGCTTAGTTGAAAGAGCAGATGGGAGATTCGAAGTAAAGCATGGTGTCTGTCACTCAGCTTTGTCACCTGGCACAGCTCCTGCTGGAGCTTCCATCCCATCCTGTGTGGAATAATGGTGAGGAGCCCAGGATTGGGTGTAGGAAAAACTCTCCAAGAGCTGTGAAGTGGGTTGAATGGTGTCCCCTCAAAATTCAGGTCCACCAGGATCCTCAGAATGTGGCCTTATTTGGAAATGGGCTTTTGCACACATAATTAGTTAAGAAACAGTTGTACTGGACCACGATGGCCTAAATCCGATGACTGGCATCATTTTAAGAAGAGGAACCAGGCACGGTGGCTCATGCCTATAACCCCAAGGCTTTGGGAGGCCAAGACAGGAGGATCACTTGAGCCGAAGAGTTGGAGACCAACCCAGACAACAGAGTGAGCCCTGCGCTTTTTTTTTTTAATTTGAGATGGGGCCTTGCTCTGTTGCCCAGGCTGGAGCGCAGTGGCGTGATCTTGGCTCACCGCAACGTCCTCCTCCCAGGCTCAAGTGATCCCTCCACCTCAGCCTCCTGAGCAGCTGGGACCACAGGCAGGCACCACCATGCCTGGCTAATGTTTGTATTTTTAGAGAGATGGCGTTTTGCCATGCCACCTAAACTGGTCTCAAACTCCTGGATTAAAGCAATCCACCTGCCTTGGCCTCCCAGAGTGCTGGAATTACAGGTATGAGCCACTGCACCCAGCCCAAAAATGTTTTTTAAAAATTAGCTAGGTGTGGTGGCACGCACCTGTGGTCCTAGCTACTGAGAAGGTCCAGGTGGGAAGATCGCTTAACCCCAGGAGTTCAAGGCTGCAGTGAGTTGTGATTCCGCCACTGTATTCCAGCCTGGGCACCCTGTCTCAAAATAAAAAATTAAAGTTAAGGCCAGCGCGGTGGCTCACGCCTGTAATCCCGGCACTTTAGGAGGCCTGGGCGGCTGGATCACGAGGTCAGGAGATCGAGACCATCCTGGCTAACACGGTGAAACCCCATCTCTACCAAAAATACAAAAAAATTAGCAGGGCATGGTGGCAGGCGCCTGTAGTCCCAGCTACTTAAGAGGCTGAGGCAGGAGAATGGTGTGAACCCGGGAAGTGGTGATTGCAGTGAGCTGAGATCCCGCCACTGCACTCCAGCCTGGGGAACAGAGTGAGACTCCGTCTCAAAAAAAAAAAAAAAAAAAAAAAATTAAAGTTAAAAAAAGAAAAAGAAGAGGAAAAGACACAGAGACATGCAGGGGAGGAGAAGACAGATAAGACAAGACAGAAGACATATAAAGACAGAGGCAGAGATAAGAGTGATGCAGCCACCAGCCAAGGAACCCCAAGCGGTCCTGGAAGACTCCAGAGGCTGACAGAGGCAAGGCAGGATCCCGCCCTAGAACCTTCAGAAGAAGCGTGGCTCCACGGACACTTTGATTTCACACTTCTGGCCTCTAGAACCGTGAGAAAGCGAAATAAGAGAGATGGGGCCAGGCACGGTGGCTCACGCCTGTAATCCCAGCACTTTGGGAGGCCGAGGCGGGTGGCTCATCTCAAGTCAAGAGTCTGAGAGCAGCCTGGCCAACATGGAGAAACCCCATCTCTACTAAAAATGTAAAAATTAGCCAGGCGTGGTGGTCGGCACCTGTAATCTCAGCTACTAGGGAGGCTGAGGCAGGAGAATCACTTGAGCCCGGGAGGCGGAGATTGCAGTGAACTGAGATTGCACTACTGCACTCCAGCCTGGGCAACAGAGCAGGACTCTGGCTCAAAAAAAAAAAAAAAAAAAAAAAGGAGTAATGGAATTTTCTTGTCTCTACAAGAAAATGAGAAGAACAGCCCAAGAAACCCAGCATCCAAATAATAAAGAGTTTCAGAAAGAAGAGAGAACACAGAAGGGAGAAACTGCTGAGCAACCATTCAAGAAACGTTTTCCTAAATGAAGAATGTGATTGAAAAGGACCAGCAAGTGGCCAACACAATGACTGGAAACAGACCCACACCAAGACACAGCACAGCACAACTTCAGAACTACAGAGAGCTACAGGGAGAAGCTCCGGCAAGAAAAAGCAGGTTTCAAACAGAGTGTGGAGAATGAGGATGACACCTAGATGCAACCACCTGGGGATGGGGAAAGGGCGCAGACAGGCATGTAAATCTCCCAGGGTGATTCTCGTAATCACGCGTTGTTTAGAATAATCAGGCCAGGTCATTTTGTCGGGGTCCCACCCCCGTGTCACCATCTGCTGGTATTTTTCCTTGGATTAATTAGTCAGGTTTTCCAGAGAAGACCCTTCCCGCCTGCTGCCACTCAGCTGAGAGGGGCAGAAGGCTGGAAGTCTCAGCCTTCAGTATCAAAACCTTTGCTTAGCAAACCATCCGTAGGGATAGTTTCAATCCTATTGGCGTGCTGCCAACCCTTACCCTGAAGTCCTATGGCAGTCACTTGCAGATGGGGCTGGATCTACCATGATGAACCTGAACTTCCTCGGAAGCATGCATCTGTAGCCAGCATGGGAGAAACTTGCAGGCTTGTTAGGAAGATGCGTGTTTATTTTAGCCACGGGGTAGTACCAAAATTCATTAACATTACTCAAAAATAAGTTTGCCGGCTGTGGGCGGTGGCTCATGCCTGTAATCCCAGCACTTTGGGAGGCCGAGGAGGGCAGATCGCCTGAGGTCGTCAGTTCAAGACCAACCTGGCCAACATGATGAAACCCCCATCTCTCCTAAAAATAACTAAAAATACAAAAATTAGGGGGGCGTGGTGGTGCACACCTGTAATCCCAGCTACTCAGGAGGCTGAGGCAGGATAATTACTTGAACCTAGGAGGCGAAGGCTGCAGTGAGCCGAGATCACATCTCTGCACTCCAGCCTTGGTGACAAAGGGAGACCCCATCTCAAAAACACATAAAATAAGTTTGTGAGCCAGACAAATATGATCGCAATACCAATAGATAATTTTTTTTCAAACAGAAAAACTGCAGGAGAAGCCAGGCATGGTGGCTCATGCCTGTAATCCCAACACTTTGGGAGGCCGAGGCAGGAGGATTGCTTGATCCCAGGAATTCCAGACCAGCCTGGGCAACATGATGAGATCCTGTCTCTACAAAAAAATTTAAAAATCACCTGGTCATGGTGGCACATGCCTGCAGTCTCAGCTGCTCAGGAGGCTGAGGTAGAAGGATGGCTTGAGCCCGGGAGGTAGAGGCTACAGTGAGCTGTGATTGCATCACTGCACTCCAGCCTGGGTGACAGAGCGAGACCTTGTCTCAAAGAATACAAATAAAATCAATAACTAATAAAAGTCTTATTGCTCTCGGTAGCCATAAGCTTACGGTTTTCTAGGAATCATGTTTTCATTTGGAACAGACACAGCCATGAGCAGCTATCCAGGAGGAGGAGACAGTGGATCCGCATTCTGTATTCTCTCTGGGTCCCTCCCCATCTTGGGGTGGTGAGGCATGGCTCTTCTGTGGCAATTTATAGTGTTGCTGAGAGACACACACACTGCTGGAATAAATCACTGGGCCTCTGTGCTGTGAATTGAGCCCCGAGGAGTGTGTGGTTAATGGACCTTACTTCAACACTCTGGTCGGTCTGAGAGAAGCGTTCTCTCTTCCCAGCATGTAGCGGGTTCCAGGGAGGAGGTGAGCAGGGGCAGGAGGTGGAAGCTGGATGGCTTCCCAGCTTCTCCAGGGCCAGGTCTTCATCAGTGTGGCTTCATTATTGCATGTGCAGTGCTTTCCCAGAATATCTGACACATCCATGCTCAAATGTAAGTACAGAAACGAATCCGTAAGGCAGGTAGGAGTTACTACCAACTTTCTGCAAGGGCACCATTTGACCCCTTTGCCCTTCATAACCTAGGGCACACATCGTCTCATTTGGAGGGAACCTGAAGGCCATCACAGCTGGAAATGAAACCGAGAGTATCTCACAGCAGCCCCAAGTCCAAGCCTCGTTCTAAATCTCCAAAGGCCTAGGGGATTTGGGGCATTGACGGGAAAAATCAATCCCCCTGCATCACACCACCACGCCCAGGCACTGGCTGCTTCACTGTAGCTCTCTCTGGCTCAGTTCATGGGAGCCGCGGAAGGAGAGGTGTGGGTGTCTGGGTTCCCACTGTGTTGAGACAATCTGTTCTTACTCTAAAGAGCTATTCAGGCCAAAAAGAGTTGACTGGGGCTTGCAAGGTCTATAAGCTTTTTCTAGTGAACCTAGTGCTTTTTTTTCTGAGACGGAGTCCTACTCTGTCACCCAGGCTGGAGTGCAGTGGTGTGATCTCCGCTCGCTGCAACCTCTGCCTCCCAGGTTCAAGTGATTCTCCTACCTCAGCCTCCCGAGTAGCTGGGATTACAGGTGTGCGCCACCACGTCTGGCTAATTTTTGTATTTTTAGTAGAGATGGGGTTTCATCTCTCTCAAACTCCTGACCTCAAGTGATCTGCCCGCCTCGGCCCCCCAGAGCTCTGGGATTACAGGCATGAGCCACAACGCCCGGCCAACCTAATGCTTTTTGGGGCTTAATTCCCTGATAAAAACTGGAACTCTACTTTTAGGCTATGTCTACAATACTTTAGAGACTATCAAAATAGCTTTGTATTGATGTCGAAAAAAGAAAGTCTGAGTTCTAGGAATGACAGCTGAGTACCACAGAATTCTTCCTAGACCCCATTCTCCACCCCAGCCCTTCAAGTAGATTAACCCAATTTAATGAAACAAATCCTGATTGTACTTACTATGTCAAAGCAATGTGGTAAATTGCTGAATACTAAAGATAAATGTAAAACTAACCTGCTTTCCTATGTATAATATTGTTCAGCCTTAAAAAGGAATGGAATTCTGACACGCTATAACATGGATGAACATGGAGGACACTATGCTGAGTGAAAGAAGCCAGACCCAAAAAGACAGACACTATATGATTCCTCCTATATGAGGCACTTAGAGTAGTCAAATTCATAGAGACAGAAAAGAAACTGCTGGTTGCCAGGGGCCAGGGCGGGGCTAATGGGGAGTTATTTAACTGATAAAGAGTTTCAGGTTTGTAAGATGATAACAGTTCTGGAGACAGATGGTGGTAATCACTACACAACAATGTGAATATACTTAATGCCACTGAACTGTACATTTAAAAATGTTTATAGACCTGGCAGGGCGCGGTGGCTCACACCTGTAATCCCAGCACTTTGGTAGGCTGAGGCGGGCGGATCACGAGGTCAGGGGATGGAGACCATCCTGGCTAACACGGTGAAACCCCGTCTCTACTAAAAATACAAAAAAATTAGCCGGGCGTTGTGGTGGGTGCCTGTAATCCCAGCTACTCGGGAGGCTGAGGCAGGAGAATGGCGTGAACCCGGAAGGCAGAGTTTGCAGTGAGCCGCGATCATGCCACTGCACTCCAGCCTGGGCAACAGAGCAAGACTGTTTCTCAAAAAAAAAAAAAAAAAAAAAAAAGGGGGTTATAGACCAGGTGCAGTGGCTCACGCCTCTAATCTCAACACTTTGGGAAGCCAAAGCGGGGAGTATCGTTTGAGGCCAGGAGTTCAAGACCAGCCTGGGCAACATGGTGAGACCACCGTCTCAAAAAAATGATAATTTTTTTTTTTTAGAGATGGGGGGTCTCACTCTGTTGCCCAGGCTGGATTGCAATGGCGCAATCTCGGCTCAGTGCAACCTCCACCTCCCGGGTTCAAACAATTTCCGGCTAATTTTTGTATTTTTAGTAGAGACAGGGTTTCACCACGTTGGCCAGGCTGGTCTTGAACTCTTGACCTCAAGTGATCCACCCGCCTCAGCCTCCCAAAGTGCTAGGATTACAGGTGTGAGCCACCACGCCTGGCTAAACATTTTTTTTTTTTAATTAGCCAGATGTGGTGGCATGCACCTGTGGTCCTGGCGCCTCAGGAGGCTAAGGCAGGAGGATCATTTGAGCCTGGGAGTTTGAGGCTGCAGTGAGCTGTCATCACACCTCTGCACCCCAACTTGGGTGACAGAGAGAGACCCTGTCCCAGAAAAAATGTTTTAATGGTTATGGTGATGTTAAGAGCAGAATTGTGTCCTTCCAAAATCCAGATGACGAAGTCCCCAACCCCGGTACCTCAGAATATGACTGCATTTGCAGATAGGGTCTTTGAAGAGGTGATTCAGTTAAAATGAGGTCATTAGGATGGGCCCTAATTCCATATGACTGGTATTCTTTTTTTTTTTTTTTTTTTTTTTGAGATGGAGTCTCACTCTGTCACCAGCCTCCGCCTCCCAGGTTCAAGCGATTCTCCTGCCTCAGCCTCCCGAGTAGCTGGGATTACAGGCACATGCCACCATGCCTGGCTAATTTTTGTGTTTTTAGTAGAAATGGGGCTTCACCATGTTGGCCAGGCTGGTCTTAATCACGAGGTCAGGTGTTTAAGAATACCACCCATATGACTGGTATTCTTCTAAGAGGAGGAAATTAGGGACCAGGTGCAGTGGCTTACGCCTGTAATCCCAGCACTTTGGGAGGCAGAGGCAGGCAGATCACAAGGTCAGGAGTTCAAGACCAGCCTGGCCAACATGGTGAAACCCCATCTCTACCAAAAATACAAAAATTAGCCAGGTGTGGTGGCGAATGCCAGCAGCTGTGGTCTCAGCTACTGGGGAGGCTGAAGCAGGAAAGTCACTTGCACCCAGGAGGTGGAGGTTGCAGTGAGCCGAGATCAAGCCACTGCCCTCCAACAGTGGCAACAGAGTGAGGCTCCGTCTCAATGAAAAAAAAAAAAAAAAAAAAGAGGAGGAAATTAGGACATCCAGAGGCACAGAAGGAAGATGGTGAGGAGACACAGAAAAGACAGCCATCTATGAGCCAAGGAGAGAGGCCTCAGAAGAAACCAACCCCGTCTACACGGTGCTGTCAGTCTTCTAGGCCCCAGAACTGTGACAACATACATTTCTGTTGTTTAAGCCACCTCATCACCAATACTTAAATACGGCAGCCCTAACAAGCTAATCCAGGTGGTAAACTTTCTGGTATGTGTATTTTACCACAATTAATAATAGTAATAATAGGCTGGGCATGGTGGCCCATGCCTATAATCCCAGTGCTTTGGGATGTGAGGCAGGAGGATTGCTTGAAGCCAGTTGAAGACCAGCCTGGGAAACAACACAAGACTCCATCTCTACAAAAAAAAATTTTTTCTTCTTTTTGAGATAAAGTCTCACTCTGTCTCCCAGGCTGGAGTGCAGTGGCACCATCTTGGCTCACTACAACCTCCGCCTCCCAAGTAGCTGAGATTACAGGTGTGGGCCACCATGCCCGGCTAAATTTTTTTTTTTTTTTGACATGGAGTCTCACTCTGTCACCCATGCTGGAGTGCAGAGGTGCAATATCTGCTCACTGCAACCTCTGCCTCCTGGGTTCAAGCCATCCTTCCAACCTCAGCCTCCCAAGTAGCTAGGATTACAGGTGTGTGCTACCACGCCTGGCTAAATTTTTTGTATTTTTAGTAGAGATGGGATTTCACCATGTTGGCCAGGCTAGTCTCAAGCTCCTGACCTCAAGTGGTCTGCCCACCTGAGCCTCTCAAAGTGCTGGGATTACAGGCATGAGCCACTGCGCCCGGACTAAAAAATTAAACAAAAAACAAACAAACAAAAAAAACTTAGGTAGGTCTGGTGGTTTCTGCCTGTAGCCCCACCTACTCAGGAGGCTGAGGCAGGAGGATCAAGTAAGCCCAGGAATTGGAGGCTGCTGTGAGCTATGATTGCACCACTGCACTCCAGCCTGGGCAACAGAGCAAGACTCTGTCTCTAAATAATAACAATGAAAATAAAATCATAAGCCTAAGAACATGCAAGTGGAAAACAACCACCACCTGCCTTCCTAGAGCGCACAGACTTCCCACAGCTCAGAACGGAGCAGGCATGGTGAGTGTTATTAGAAAGGGACCTGGGAGAGTGCAGAAAGACAGGAGGTTCATGTGGACAGAGCAGATTTGGAAAAACATCTTTGATACAGGAAGGGTGAGAACGGTGTCTTGAAAGAGGTGGTAGGACCCTGCCAGGCAGCCATGGGGCTAAGAGGAAAGAGTTCCAGAAAGAAAGGCACTGTGGGCCAGGGAGCAGGGTGCATTGTGAGAAACAGCACGTGGTGTGGCCCGGGCAGGTAAGAGGCCAAGCCAGGAGGTGCAGGGCTAGACAAGCAGGCAAAGGGGTCGGTAGGTAGGGCCAGGCTGAAAGGTCAGGATGAAAGTCATTCCAAATTCCGCCCCTGCAAGGAAAGCTTTTTATTTATTTTTTACTTTTTTTGAGACAGAGTCTCACTCTATCACCCAGACAGAGTCTCACTCTATCACTGCAACCTCAACTTCCCCAGGCTCAAGTAATCCTCCCACTTTAGCTTCCTGAGTAGCTGGGACTGCAGGTGCACACCACCATGCCCAGCATTTTTTTTTTTTTTTTTTTTTGGAAGAGGCACGGTCTCACTATGTTGCCCAGGCTGGTCTCCAACTCCTGGGACACAAGTGGTCTTCCACCCTCGGCCTCCCAAAGTGCTGGGATTACAAGCATGAGCCACTGTGTCTGGCCTGAGAAACACTATTTTTAAATTTCTATTTCCCGAGCAGGGTTGGAGAGCGTGGGGCTGCGCCTCTCCTAAAGGCACTTGCCAGTGCAGTCCTAGTAATTGCTTCCTGCTCCTTGCCTCCTCCGCAGGCTCCCTGGAGTCCTTGCAAGCCAGTCTCAGGCTGAGTTTCAGAAAGCTATGGAGGGCTGCGTGTGGTGGCTCACACCTGTAATCCCAGCATTTTGGGAGGCCAAGGCAGGCAGATTATGTCAGGTCAAGAGTTCCAGACCAGCCTGTCCAACATGGCAAAACCCATCTCCACTAAAAATACAAAAATTAGCCGGGCATGGGTGGCATGCAGCTGTAATCACAGCTACTCGGGAGGCTGAGGCAAGAGAATCACTTGAGCTGGGAAGAAAAAAAAAAAAAAAGATGTGCAGGATATTAAGCACTTTAAGACCAAGCCAGCAGGTGATGAGATGCGGTTCCTCTACAGCCACTACAAACGAGCGTCTGTAGGCAACATAAATACAGAACTGCCCAGGATGGTGGACTTCAAGGGCAAAGCCAAGTGAGATCCCTGGAATTAGCTGAAAGGGGCTGCCAGGGAAGATCCCATGAAAGCTAAAGCTTACGTCAACAGAGTAGAAGAGTTAAAGAAAAAATTCAGAATACGAGAGACTGGAATTGGTTGCCAGCCATGCCTTTGTCCTAAACTGAGACAATGCCTTGTTTTTTCTAACACTGTGGATGGTGGGAACTGGTGGAAAGAATCAGCTAACCCATCCTCAAGGCTACTCAGGATAAAGTTCTAACAGATTAGGGGCTAAAACGATTACTGACCTTCCCTCAGTAGTTTTTATCTGAGATCAATTAAGTGTATTTGTGGCTGACTGTGGTGCCTCACGCCTGTAATCCCAGCACTTTGGGAGGCCGAAGTGGTTGGATCACCCAAGGTCAGGAGTTTGAGATCAGCCTGGCCAACATGGTGAAACCCCGTCTCTGCTAAAAATACAAAAAGTAGCCAGGCGTGGTGATGTGTGCCTGTAATCCCAGCTACTAGGGAGGCTGAGGCAGGAGAATCACTTGAACCCGGGAGGCGGAGGTTGTAGTGAGCCGAGATTGCACCACTGCATTCCAGCCTGGGGGACTGAGCAGGACTCCATCTCAAAAAAAAAAAAAAAAAAAAAAAGGGTATTTGTTACTTTAAATTAAAAATATTTTTTTCCACTTCCACTGCACAGTCATTTTTCTGGCTCTCCCCACCACACCCCTCACCCTGCACAATTACCCCTCTTGCATGTACCTCTCTAGCCGTGAATCTTCAGGGATGGGAATATGAAGTTCTTGAGATGGGATTCATCGCGGGAATGACTCCAAGAAAAGCTGCCAAGTGAGGCTTTCATTCACTTCCCCAAGATGAAAGAGCTGATCTCTTGCCTGTGTTCCCCTCACAGTCAGGACCTGCGTCTGTTATTTACCACCATGCAATTTAAAATTAGATGTGTGTCACCTGAGGCTCTAACAGCTGGAAGGCGGTGATCCAGTCACATTTATGCCACCTGAGGGAATAATCCCGGGTAAGTAGTCCCAGCGGGGCTCAGAGGTTCAGGCTTGTCCCACACAGGGTCCAGGAAGGGCCGGCACTGGGGCAGTCTGTCTCCTGGGCCCTGGGGCTTCAATGCAGGCTGTCTGCACTTCATTGTCCCTCACCACACCTGCTACTAGAAGCCCATCGGTGACCACAGTTGGAGAGAGGGAAGGCCACACGAAGCAAGAAGTGCTGCAAAACCGTGCGATGCTGAAAAGGGAATGCTTGTTTGCAGTTTCGTTCTCCCTGGTTGAGAGCCAACTTTCTTTAATAAGCACAGTTCAAATCCTGGTAAAATCCAAAGCCTGAAACCACCTTTTTCCACCTCTTGAGTTGCACAAACGTGCATTCACAGATACCAGGGTGCAACATGCTGGGACATTGTATTACGTGTAAATCATCATACAAACACCCTGGGCTTTTGAAATATGGCTTGCAAGAGGGTTGCACCCAAACTCTTGGGCTAGGCACAGTGGCTCACGACTGTAATCCCAGCACTTTGGGAGGCTGAGGCGAGGAGTTCATTGACATCAGGAATTCAAGACCAGCCTGACCAACATGGTGAAACCCTGTCTCTACTAAAAATACAAAAATTAGCTGGGCATGGTGGCAGGCACCTGTAATCCCAGCTACTTGGGAGGCTGGGGCAGAAGAATCGCTTGAACCCGGGAGGCGGAGGTTGCAGTGAGTCGAGATCGCGCCACTGCACTCCAGCCTGGGCAACAGAGTGAGACTCAGTCTCAAAAAAAAAAAAAAAGAGCCCAGACACGGTGGCTCATGCCTGTAATCCCAGCACTTTGGGAGGCCAAGGTAAGTGGATCACCTGAGGTCAGGAGTTCAAAACCAGCCTGGCCAACATGGCAAAACCCCTTCTCTACTGAAAATACAAAAAATTAGCTGGGTGTGCTGGCACGTGCCTGTAATTCCAGCTACTTAGGAGGCTGAGGCAGGAGAATTGCTTGAACTCAGGAGGCGGAGGTTGGAGTGAGCCGAGGTTACATCATTGCACTCCAGCCTGGGCAACAAAGCGAGACTGTCTCAAAAAAAAAAAAAAAAAAAAAAAGAGGGTTGTACCCAAAGTCCTGTGAGTCTCACAGTAGTCCTGCAAGTAAGAGGACAGGACAAACCGGCCCCCTCGGACAGACAGATGCAGGCTCTGAGACTCAGAGCCAGTGTAAATGCCTCCTGGAAAGTCACAGTCATCCCATGATAGAGGAATCTGGGGCTCGAACCCCAGGTTTCTATCCCAGTGTTCCTCTCTGCTTGACCTTTAGAATAATAACCACCATTTATGGTCACTTACTCTGTGACAGTCATTTTCCTCTTATTATTTCCTTCAATCCACACCATGCTTTGAGGAAATCAAATTTAGCCAATAAATACTAGAGGAAGCATTGAACTCAGGTGTGTCCTGAATTAGACGGCCACCTTCTAATTCAGCTGCATTCAATTACTTCTCTTCCTTCCAGTTCAGTTCCATTCTTTTTTTATTTTTTTTTGAGACAGAGTCTCGCTCTGTCACCTAGGCTGGAGTGCAGTGGCACGATCTCAGCTCCCTGTAACCTCTGCCTCCCAGGCTCAAGCAATCCCTCACCTCGGCCTCTCAAGTAGCTGGGACCACAGGCACGCACCACCACGTCTGGCTAATTTTTTGTATTTTTGGTAGAGATGGAGTTTTGCCATGTTGGCCACTCTTAAAAGGACACCTGTCATTGGATTTAGGGCCCACCCAGGTAATCACATCGCGAGATCCTTAGGTTAATTATATCCACAAAGACCTCATTTCCAAATAAGGTCATATTCACAGGGACTAGATTTAGGAATTGCACATGTCTTTTTGGGGGGATACTGTCCAACCTAATTCAAGGACGAGGCAGATTCAGGCCTACAGTATCCCCAGTCCTCAGTGGTAGCTGCCTCTGCCACAACCCTAGGAAGGGTCAGGCCTGGGGCAGGCAGGGGGAAGCAGAATCAGCCCTGGGCGGGTCTGGGCAACCCATCCGTCCAAGAATCAGAGACAAAGGCCAGCATGCTGGTTCCCTGGGCAGCAAGTGAGTAGAACGCAGGGCCAGGCAGGGCCGAAATCGTGGTTCGTAAGGCTCGGGGAGGTCGAGGAAAGCAAGCGAAACCCAGAGAGCTAGGGCAGTACTGCCAGGACAGTGCTGACATCACATTCCTGGGCTCCTTAAGTCTCCTGAGAAGGTGGAAATTGCATTAATTGCTGCTGCTGAGGCCAGGCCATGGCGCCCTGCTGGGGGCTAACCTTGCGTGACCCGTCAGACCAGAGCTGGGCTTCCTCCTGGTTTGGTATCCGCTGGAGCTGTAAGGGCCCGAGGGTCACAGTGCCTCTTGCAGGAGGTATGGCCTCACCAGTGCCCAGCCAGGGACAGTGGCCATTCAGGAGTGCCCTGGTTTCCAAAGTGATAGAGGTCAGACGTGCCTGGCCACACGCAATCCTGGGCTTCATTTATATGCAACAAACCCATTATCTGCTCCCAACAAATAGGGAAGGAGGCTAAGACGTAGGCGGATGAAGGGAAAGTGCCTCCAAGACCTGCAAGTTAGGATAGAGCTGGGAGCCAGGGGTTAGGGAAGTGGAAGGAGGCCCTGCGGGTTCTGGAAGAGGACTGTGTGCAGCTGAAGCAGCGGGCTTTGCAGTGGGACTGCCTGGCTTCAGACCTCGGCTCTTCAGCTTGCTGTGCAACCTTGGGATAGTTACTCAACCTCCCTCAACCTCAGTTCTCTTCCCTGTCAACCGAAGACCAAAATAGAATCTACATCATAGGGCTATTATGAGGATTAAATCAAACAAGCCAAAAAAAGCACTTCCCACAATACCTGGTATGTAGTAAATACTCAACTAATGCCGGCTATTATCAACCAGCCACACTGGAGGGAAGCCTTGAAGGAGGGTGTGGTTTTCTGTGTCAGCTTGGCCAGGCTATGGTATTTGGCTGTTTGGTCAAACGCCAGTCCAGATGCTGCTGTGAAGGTATTGTTTTAGGTGTGATTAATTAATATTTAAATCAGTAGACTTTCAGTAAAGGAAATCACCCTTCACAATGTAGGGGGGCTTTATCCAATCAGTTGAAGGCCTTAAGAGAAAAGACTGAGGTTCCCAGAGAAATAAGAGATTCTGCCTCCAGGCTCAAGGCTGCAGCATTGGCTGGGTGTGGTGGCTCATGCCTGTAATCCCAGCACTTTGGGAGGCTGAGGTGCACGGATCACCTGAGGTCAGGAGTTCAAGACCAGCCTAGTCAACATGTTGAAACCCCGTCTCTATTAAAAATAGAAACATTAGCCGGGCGTGGTGGCACACTCCTGTAGGCCCAGCTACTCGGGAGGCTGAGGCAGGAGAACTGCTTGATCCTGGGAGGCAAAGGTTGCAGTGAGCCAAGATCACGCCACTGGACTCCAGCCTGAGTGACAGAGTGAGACTCCATCTCAAAAAAAAAAAAAAAAAAAAAAAAAACACCAGGACTGCAGCATCAACTCTTCCCTGAGTCTCCAGCCTGCTGGGCTGCTCTACAGATTTCAGACTTGCCAGACCCCCAATCCCATGAAACTATTTATTTATTTAGAGACAGAGTCTCACTCTGTCACCTAGGCCAGAGTGCAGCGGTATGATCATAGCTCACTGCAGCCTTGACCTCCCAGGCTCAAGCAATCCTCCTGCCTCAGCCTGCAGAGTAGTTGGGACTATAGGTGCATGCCACCATGCTCAGATAATTTTTAAATTTTTTATAGAGATGGGATCCCATTATGTTGTCCAGGCTGGTCTCAAACTTCTGAGTTCAAGAGATTCTCCCATCTCAGCATCCCAAGTTGCTGGGATTACAGGCATGAGCACTGTGCCTAACTGACAATTCCTTTAGGTAGGTAGGTAGCTAGAGGATAGGGATGGATGGAGGAATGGATGGATGGATGGATGGATGGATGGATGGATGGATGGATGGTTGGTTGGTGGGTGGGTGGATGGATGGATGGACGGTTGGTTGGATGGGTGGGTGAATGGATGGACGGGTGCGTGGATGGATAGACAGATATAGATCTAGCTATCTATCCTTCTATCTGTCCACATATCCTATCAGTTCTGTTTCTCCATAGAACTCTAATACAGTCAGATTAGTGGCCAGAAGATACAAGGACAAATGTCCCAGGCAAAGCCCAAGAGTGTGGGCTGTGCTATGGAGGATCAAACAGGCCAGTGAAGCCACCGGGCACAAGGTGCAAGAGAAGACATCAGGAAATGAAGCAGAACTGCAGGTTGTAGTCATGGTGCAAGGTGGCTCAGCAGCCAGCTGGAAGCCTTTGGAAGATGGAGAGGCAGAGAGTGAGCGTAGGGCTGTCCTTGAGGAAGAGGCATGCACAAAGCCAGCCATGCACACTCCCCAGCCGTATCTGCTGCCAAAGCGAAACCAGGACGGCTGTAGAAATTTGCTTCAAATGAAGAAACCTGTCCCTTGACGGGGACAAATGATGTCACGCACAAGTGCAGAAGCAGACCACATTCCTGCCACACCATGGCTCAAAGTCACAAGGCAGAAACACCTGAGAAGGGGGGAAGGTCTGAAGGAGGAGCCAGGTCTGCCCACGTTCTCCTTTGGAATCTGGGTGTGGCCACCCTACTTGGGGATCTGGAATGTGCCGTGCTGCAAAGTGAATTCCTGGTGCATTTTTGAGGCTCAGGTGATCCCGAAGTTATGGCTGTCATGACAGAGCAGCACCCTGCAGACAAAAGGTTCTGGAAGGTGGGCAGTACAAGCTGGCTTCATCCAGGAACCCTGCTCACAGCCTGGTGCTCAATGGATATCATCCCCACCGGAAGTTCTAGGAGCTGCCCTTGGTTAATGAGCCTGGCTCGAACACGGCAGCTAAATGGCGTCATTTGCCAGGTCACATGGGCAAATGGCCAGCGCCTCGTTCCTGGAGACAAGGCGGAGTCATTCAGTTCTTTTGTTATTGTTGCTAGAGATGGAGTTTCACTCTTGCTGCCCAGGCTGGAGTGCAGTGGTGCAATCTCAGCTCACTGTAACCTCTGCCTCCCAGGTTCAAGCGATTATACTGCCTCAGCCTTCTGAGTAGCTGGGATTATAGGCACCCGCCACCACGCCTGGCTAATTTTTGTATTTTTAGTAGAGACGGGGTTTAACCATGTTGGCCAGGCTGGTCTCGAACTCCTGACCTCATGATCCTCCCACCTCAGCCTCCTAAAGTGCTGGGATTACAGGCGTGGGCCACCGCGCCCAGCCTAACTATTGTATTTTCAGTAGAGACGGGGTTTCACCATGTTGTCCGGGCTGGTTTCGAACTCCTGACCTCAGGTGATCTGCCCACCTCAGCCTCCCAAATTGCCGGGATTACAGGCTTGAGCCACTGCGCCTGGCCTGGAGTCATTCAGCTCTAAGGGCTTCTTTCTTCCTTACTAACCGGCTTTGTGCAGGGAGCAGAAGTTCTGCCTGCCCTTTCTAATGGCCGGTCGCAATAATATCATTCCTATTTAAGACTGAATAATATTCCATTGCATGGATAGAGCGCATTTTGTTTATTCACTCATTTGTTGATGGAAATTTGGTTTGTTTCTACCTTTTGGCTACTGTAAATATTACTGCTATGAACATACATGTAATAGATACCTGTTTTAAGTCTCTGCTCTTTTTTGGCTTGGTGAGGTGGCTCACGCCGATAATCCCAGCACTTTGGTAGGCTGAGGTGGAAGGATCACTTGAGCCTAGGAGTTTGAGATCAGCCTGGGCAACACACAAAGACCTCATCAAAGAGAGAGAGGAGAAAGAAAAGAAAGAAAAAGAGAAAGAAACAAGGAAGAAAGAAAGAGAGAAAAAAGAAAAGAAAGAACAAGAGAAAAAACAGAAAAAGAAAGAAGAAAGAAAGAAAAAGAAAGATAAAGAAAGAGAAAGAAAGAGAAAGAAAAAGGGCAGTTCAAGATGATGCAGGTTGGAACAAAAAAAACAGATTATTATTAAGCTTGTTATTAAACAGCACCTAGTTTGACAACACATGGAGTTTGCAAAATATACGGACTCTCTTGGTTGACAAACAGAAAGGGGATTCTTCCCCAGTTGCTTCCACTGTCCACAGGACAGCAAGTGGCTGTGACTGCCTAAACGCCCTCCTCCCAAGTCACATCCAGCAGTGCCCTGCCTGCCACACCACGTCATTCATTTGTGTCATTTCTCCCACAGGTAGCCCCTTCCTTTGTGTCAATCAAAAGCTGATGGGCACCCGGCAGGCAGCCGGTTTGCTTCTGTCGGCAGCAAATGCTGTCCACATTTCAGATCACTAGTGAAAGTGGAAAAGAAATTATTACCATATGAAGTTTCCTTGATGAAAGCAGATTTAAATTCAGCCTTCATCCCCAAATTTTCAACACTACTTTGACAGTGGTTTATCTATTCCATTTTATTTTTTATTTTTTTGAGACGGAGTTTCACTCTTGTTGCCCAGGCTGGAGTGCAATGGCGCGATCTTGGCTCACTGCAACCTCCGTCTCCCAGTTTCAAGGGATTCTCCTGCCTCAGCCTCCCAAGTAGCTACGATTACAGGTGCCCGCCACCACACCCGGCTAATTTTGTATTTTTAGTAGAGATGGGGTTTCACCATGTTGGCCAGGCTGGTCTCGAACTCCTGACCTCAGGTGATCCGCCCACCTTGGCCTCCCAAAGTTGACAGTAGTTTATTTTAATACGTAACTTTGAGTCATGGAATAACTGCAGAATATGCAACATATTTTTAAATTGTTTACCTGACTGTGGTGTCAAAATCCCAGTGATCAATTCATTAGGTTTGCTTGACTCCCAGAATTAATACATATTAATAAATATTTTGTTGAGTACCACTATGGTCTGAATGTTTCTGTCTCCAGCAAAATCTATAACCTCAGAGGTGATAGTGTTAGGAGGTGGGATTTTTGGGAGGTGATCAGGTCATGAGGTTGACGCCCTTATGAACAGGATTAGTGCCCTTATAAGAGGCTCCAGAGCTGCCAAGCCCCGCCCACCATCTGAGATCTCAGCAAGAAGGCACCTCTATGAACCAGGAAGCAGCCCTCACCAGACACTGAATCTGCCAGCACTTAATCTTGGACTTCCCAGCCTCCAGAACCTCGAGAAAAAAAAATTTAAGAGCTAGGTTCCGGCTTTGTCCCCCAGGCTGGAATGCAGTGATGCAATCATTGTGGCTCACTGCCACCTCAAGCTCCTGGACTCAACAGATCCTACCACCTCAGCCTCCCCAGTAGCAGGGACCACAGAAATGCACTGCTGCACCCAGCTAATGTTTTTTATTCTTTATTTTTGTAGAGATGGGGTCTTGCCATCTTGCCCAGGCCTACAGGCATGCACCACCATGCCTGGCTTCCAACCATAATTAATTCTATCAAGACAAGCAGAAAACTCACTTGGACATGGGTGCTGTTTTTTCGTTTATTTTGCCATATGACTAGACCGGGTTGTCAAGAAACATCCATTCCTCTGTGCTACCTGTGTTCAAGGAGAGGAAGATAACAACTGAGATAAAGTCTGACTTTTCGATCTAGAAAATTCCCCTTCTGGCAGCAAATGCTAGTCAGGAAGCAAGGCTGGAAAACACACACACAAAAGGTGTGAGATTAGTTGGTAGAAAAAGGCAATGCAGACCACGTCTGTGTGCAAGGCTGAGTCCAAGACCAAGTGTTGGCTCTTCACCCTGTGGTCCCAGATACACCTGCCATCCCCGCCAGGGCAATGACAGAAACACCACAAAAGGCTGTACCAGGCCAGGCGTGGTGGCTCACGCCTATAATCCCAGCACTTTGGGAGGCTGAGGGAGGTGGATTGCTTTTGGCCAGGAGTTCAAGACCAGCCTGGGAAACATGATGAAACCCCATCTCTACAAAAAATACAAAAATTAGCTGAGCGTGATGGCATGTGCCTGTAGTCCCAGGTGCTAGGGAGGCCGAGGTGGGAGGATCACCAGAGCCTAGGGAGTTAGAGGCTGCAGCGAGCCATGATTGCACCACTGCACTCCAGCCTGAGCAACAGAGTAAGACCCTGTCTCAAAAAAAAAAAAAAAAGGTAGGCTTGTGCAAAACTGAAGCACATGAAGTCCACCTGTCCCTTTTGCTTCTGTGTGTCTGTCTCTCTCAATGAGTTGATTGCCCGTTGATCACACCCAGCCAGTGGGGTCCAGAAGGCAGGACACTGGACCTGAGATTGAATCCCAGCTCTGAAAGTTGCCACCTAGGTACCTCAGGCAAAGCCTGGTTTACCTCTCTGGGGAGGTAAACTCTGGGGAGGATTTCCCCCTCCTGAATAAGACGGTAAGGACTTGCTAAGGGAAAGCCTTTCATCCCTTCACCCTTCCTCTTCTTTCTGCCTAGAACATCAGTGTGAGGTGTGGAGGTGCAGCAGCCATCTTGCAACCATGAGACAAGAGGCTTTGAGAATGAGGTCTATGCCAAGCACAGAGGAACAGAACTGGGTCTCCAGTTCCTGCTCTGGAAAATGAGGATATTCTAATACGTGCCTTGCCCATCTCAGAGTTTTGGGAGACCCAAAAGAAAAAGTGAATGAGCAGGTGCTTTGTGTATAAACATGAAACACAGGCTAGAAAGAAACATAATCTGTTCTTGTTAGTCTTAGGTCTGCCACTTACGGTGTGACCTTGGGCAAATTCCACAAGTAATTTGAGTCTAAGTTTCCTCATCTGTAAGGCAGAGAAAATAATTTTTTTTTTTATGAGACGGAGTTTCACTCTCATCACCCAGGCTAGAGTGCAGGGGCGCGATTTTGGCTCACCGCAACCTCTATCTCCCGGGATCAAGCGATCCTGCCTCAGCCTCCTCAGTAGCTGAGATTACAAGTGCCTGCAACCACACCTGGCTAATTTTTTGTATTTTTAGTAGAGACAGGGTTTCACCATGCCGGCCAGGCTTGTCTGTAACTCCTGACCTCAGGAGATCCACCCACCTCAGCCTCTCAAAGTGCTGGGATTATAGGTGTAAGCTACCACGCCCAGCCTGAGAAAAGATTACCTAAAACCTGGTGCTGTGGCTCACGTCTGTACTCCCAGCACTTTGGGAAGCTGAGGTGGGCAGATCGCCAGAGGTCGGGAGTTCCATAACACCCTGGCCAGCATGGCGAAACCTCGTCTCTACTAAAAATACAAAAAATTAGCCGGGCATAGTAGCAGGCGCCTGTAATTCCAGCTACTCAGGAGGGTGAGGCAGGAGAATTGCTTGAACCCTCAGGAGGTGGAGGTTGCAGTGAGCCAAGATCGCGCCGCTGCACTCCAGCCTGGGTGACAGAGTGAGACCCTGACTCAAGAAAAAAAAAAAAAGATTCCCTACCTCAAAGTGTTAAAATAGGGATTAAATGAGATAGCTAATATAAAACAGACACTGTTGATGGGCTTATCCAAGCTCTGGGGAGGATTTCCCCCTCCTGAATAAGAAGGTAAGGATTTGCTAAGGGAAAGCCCTTCATTCCTTCACCCTTCCTCTTCTTTCTGCCTGGAACATCAGTGTGAGGTGTGGAGGTGCAGCAGCCATCTTGCAACCATGAGACAAGAGGCTTGAGAATGAGGTCTATGCTAAGGACAGAGGAACAGAAAAATGAGAAGAGCCTGGGTTCTTGATGGCATCAATGGTCATTAATACTGATATGGTTTGGATCTGTGTCCCCACCCAAATCTCATGTTGAAATGTAATCCCCAGTGCTGGAGGTAGGGTCGGGTGGGAGGTGATTAGATCATGGGGAAGTTTCTCATAGTTTAACACCATCTCGCTTTGGTGCTGTTACGATAGTGACAGTGATCGGTGGAGCAGGAACAAGAGAGAGCACCTCCCCTCTCTCTTTCTCTTGCTTCTGCTTCAACCATGTAGGACAAGCCTGCTTCGCTTCACCTTCCACCATGATTGGAGGTTTCCTAAGGCCTCCCTGGAAGCTGAGTAGATGCCAGCACCACGCTTCCTGTACAGTCTATGGAACTGTGAACAAATTCAATCTCTTTTCTTTATAAATTACCCAGCCTCAGGCATTTCTTTATAGCAATGTGAGAATGAACCAATACAGACACCAGCACCAAAGTGCCTACCGTGAACTTTTTCCTACCCAGGAGAAAGGACTTCTTTATTATCATCAGCGTCTAAAACAGGGCTTTCTCTTACTTGCCTCTGTATGCACTCCAAACTGACACGCTATCTAATTTATGCTGAGAGCACAGCTAGGGAACAGGCCCAGGCATGCGGCTTTTACCTATTGAGCTAGACAAGATTGTGGAAGTGAAAGTAAAATTTGAAGATTGGATGAAAGATGTTAAAATCATGGGAAGGCTGAATAATTTGAGAATACTCAGACATCTCATAGGTGAGGAAAATGACAGTATTAACATTAACACAAAGAAGGTGATCAGTCAAAACATTCCTCATGAGAAAAGGTCCTTTGGCAAATACTTTCCTTTAAAGTAAATGAATATAACAGGCCAGGCACAGGGCTCACGCCTGTAATCCCAGCACTTTGGGAGGCCGAGGTGGGCGGATCATCTGAGGTCAGGAACTGGAGACCAGCCTGGCCAACATGGCAAAACCCCATCTCTACTAAAAAATACAAAAATTAGTCAGGAGTGGTGGCACAAACCTGTAGTCCCAGCTACTTGGGAGGCTAAGGTGGGAGAATCGCTTGAATCTGGGAGGTGGAGGTTGCACTCCACCTGGGCACTGCACTCCAGCCTGGGCAGCAGAGTGAGACTCCACCTCAGGCAAAAAAAAGAAAAATAAAAAGTGAATGAGACTGACTAGTTAATCAAGCCTTTCCAGCCTTCCACATGAGCCCAATAAATTGCCCTCTCAGCCTGAAGACGCATCTGTGGAAATTTCCACCAATGACAACCTGAAGCGTTTGCTCCTGCCGCCTCGTGGGCAGCACGCCAGGCACTTAACTACCCTCAGTAGTTAAGTCCACCTGGCTCATAAAGCAATGGAACAAATGCGATTTGTGTCCCCATATCTTGCAGAAGCCAAAGTAGAGAAAATAGCCTAGATCTTTTCACCGATTTTCTGCGTCAATCCTCTTTGATTAAGTATCTGCGCTATCCACTTCAGCGAAGCTATGGCCCCATGAATAATACTGTGGTCTGCTGCCATACTCATAATGGAAGGACATAAAAATGTCCTTATTTGGAATTCATAAAAATGAAGACGCAATTTTTTTCCATCCAAAAATGGCTAATAGAGGTTCGTGAGTTGTCTCCATTTTCCTCCCTCAATGGTCCGTTCCTGAGCAAATCATTTCTTTGGGCTCTATCACATTTACGTCGTTCATACATGATACCCAAGCAGGTGCGAGAATGCACCATCTTTCACTGATGAAAATGATCCAATTGGCCAGGCGCAGTGGCTCACGCCTGTAATCCCAGCACCTTGGGAGGCTGAGGCAGGCAGATTGCTTGAGCCCAGGAGTTCGAGACCAGCCTGGACAACATGGCAAAACCCCATCTCTGTTTTTTAAAAATATATATATTTAAAAGAAATAATAATAAAATGATCCAATTGCCTTCCAAACTGCTTTTCCAGGAAGCAGGTGGATGGATCATGTTGAGATGGTGTGGTTTCTGTGGCAACAAGTCAAACTGGGCCACCCAAAGGATTAGACTTCTCACCTGGGCCCCAATATGGTAACCCATGAAAGAACCAGCCTTAGGCTTCCACGACCTCAACACTCATGCTTGCTGCCACCTCCAAGCCCCACCCATCCCCTCTGCCCTCGGTTCCACACCCCCAGCTACACTCTGACAAAGATGCTGGGCTGGAGACACCCAGGGCGCCAGACACACCCAGGATGCTCTCACCACTTCCCAGAGCCAAATGCCCTGGCTGCAAAACAGAGAAGCGAAACCTAGAAATAATCAAGGCTTGTTTCCAGACCTTCAGAGTTCTCGCACCCTGCCCTGTCTTGTGTGTGTGTGGATACAGATATAGACAAGATATCATCTGTAGGTAGAGATGTAAACATAGACATAGCTCAGCTATTACTCGGGAGGCCGAGGCATGACAATCGCTTGAACCCAGGAGGCAGAGGTTACAGTGAGCCAAGATTGCACCACTGCACTCCAGCCTGGGCAACAGAGCGAGACTCCATCTCGAAAAAAAAAAAAGATGTATCTCAGCTAGACACTTTACACAGATTTTCTGATTTAATCCTATCAGTGTGAGAAGTATTATCTGTTTTATTGATGAGAAAAACAGATTTACAGAGTTTCGTTTGTTCATTTTTTTGGTGGGTGGACAGTGTCTTGCTCTGTTGCCCAGGCTGGTATGCAGTGGTGTGATCACGGCTCACTGCAGCCTCAAACTACTGGACCCAAGAGATCCTCCTGTCTCAGCTTCCCAAGTACCTGGGACCACAGGCATATGCCACCATGCCTGGCTATTTTTTTTTTTATTTTGTTTTGTAGAGATGGGGTCTTGCTATGTTGCCTAGGCTGGACTCAAACTCCTGGCCCCAAGCAGTCCACCTGCCTCGGCCTCCCAAAGTGTTGGGATTACAGGCGTAAGCCACCATGCTCGGCCCCAAGAGATTTTTTTCTTCAACCTTACCAAGGTCACCAGCTGACAGGAGGTGAAGGTGACGGTCGCAGTGGCTTTGAGGACTCCGCAGTCACCACGATGCACTCCTTCCATCTCACTTTCATCAAGCACCTAGAGCCCCACCCTATGCCATGTCAGGTCTCCTGCTATTTCTCAGGCTGGCCCGACACCGTCATGACTCCATCTCTGTATCCAGGGCTGGCACCAGGTTCCTCTCCCAAGGCTCTCTCCCTGCTTCTTTTGAGATCCTCCTCATATAAGAGGCTTCAGATAAGTGCTGCCTCGGATGCCAGGCCGGATGTTCTGCCAGAAGCTTCACGCACCGAGTCAGAGGTTCATGGGCTGGCTCTTGATCCTCACCCTCAGAATCTAGTTCTGAAAGAGTAGGCATGTGAGTGATTCTATTTTTTTTTTTTTTTTTTACAGATGGGATCTTGCTATGTTGCCTAGGCTGGTCTCAAACTCCTGACCTCAAGTGTTCCTCCACGGCCTCCCAAGTGGTGGGATGATTGACTTTATATCTTCAAGTTTAGCTCAGGAGGCTCCGACAGAGCAGGCAGCCAAGGCATGCTGGTTGAATAAACGAACAAACTCAGCAACGTTTTTGCACCCCACAAACATTGGTGGACAGTATCACCTTTGACAAATCATTGATTGTATCATAATTGCAAAAATTTAGGTCACCAATTAGATTACAAACACACGATTTTGATAAAATATATGTAACCTAAAATTTACCATTGTAACCATTTTTAAAATGTGCAATTCAGTGACATTAAGTATATTCACATTGTTGGCCGCGTGTGGTGGCTCACGCCTGTAATCCAGCACTTTGGTAGGCCGAAGCTGGCGGATCTCTTGAGGCCAGGAGTTAGAGACCAGCCTGGCCAATATGGTGAAACCCCATCTCTACTAAAATACAAAAATTAGCCCCATTCCCTGACAAACATTCCATTTTCTGTCTCCATGAGTTGGACTATTCTAGGTCCCTCCTGTAAGTGGAATTATACAATATTGTCTTTTTGTGTCTCGCTTATTTCACTTACCACAGTGTCCTCAAGTTCATTCATCTTATAGCCTGTCTCAGAATCCTGTAATTTTTAAAAGATGCTCACTGGATCATCAAAAAACATTGATGAGCTTCTGCTGTAGGCAGGGCCTGTACTCTCTAGTCCAACTAAAAAGAGGTAAATGACAGAGTCTCTGCTCCAAGGTGTCAGATAACCAATTTCACTTTTAATTTTTTTGTTGTTGTTGAGATTTCTGGAATCTGTCTTCTGCAATTAATAGGTTCACCTGGAGAAATAGTCTGTAGTCTACAGGCTAGTGTGGAAAGCCATTTTCAAAGGTGAAGAGGAAGGCCAGGTAGGCCAGGTATGTTGGCTGCCTGTCATATAGTAGCATGGGACCCCTTAAAAGTGAAATTGGCCGGGTGCAGTGGCTCATGCTTGTAATCCCAGCACTTCAGGAGGCCAAGGCAGGAGAATTGCTTGAGCCCAGGAGTTCAAGACCAGTTTGGGCAACATAGTGAGGCCCCATCTCTAAATATATATATATATATATACACGCAAAAATTAGCCAGGCGTGGGCCAGGCGCAGTGGCTCACACCTGTAATCCTAGCACTTTGGGAGTCCAAGGCAGGCAGATCACGAGGTCAGGAGATCCAGACCATCCTGGCTAACACGGTGAAACCCCACCTCTACTAAAAATACAAAAAATCAGCCGGGCGTGGTGGCGGGCGCCTGTAGTCCCAGCTACTTGGGAGGCTGAGGCAGGAGAATGGCATGAACCTGGGAGGCAGAGCTTGCAGTGAGCTGAGATCACGCCACTGCACTCCAGCCTGGGTGACAGAGCGAGACTCCATCTCAAAAAAAAATTAGCCAGGCGTGGTGGCATGTGCCTGTGGTCCCAGTTGCTCAGGAGACTGAGAAAGGAGAATCTCTTGAACCTGGGAGGCAGAGGTTACAGTGAGCCGAGATCACGCCACTGCACTCAAGCCTGGGTGACAGAATGAGACTCCGTCTCAAAAAACAAACAAACAAACACAAAATGTCTTTCAGCAGCATGGTGGCTGACACCTATAATCCCAGAACTTTGGCAGGCCAAAGTATGAGTATCGAGGCCGGGAGTTCAACATCAGCCTGGGCAACATAGCAAGACTCTGTCTCCATACAAATTTTTTAAAACTTAACTAGACCAGGCATGGTGACTCACACCTGTAATCCCAACACTTTGGGAGGCTGAGGTGGGAGAATCACTTGAGCTCAGGAGTTCGAGACCAGCCTGTCCAACATGGTGAAACCCTGCCTCTACTAAAAACACAAAAATTAGTCAGACATGGTGGCAGGCACTTGTAATCCCAGCTACTCAGGAGGCTGAGGTAGGAGAATTGCTTGAATCCAGGAAGCAGAGGTTGCAGTGAGCCGAGATCTAGCCACTGCACTCCAGCCTGGGGAACAGAGAGACTCTGTCTCAAAAATAAATAAATAATAATTAACCAGACCACAGGCCTGCAGTCCCAGCTACTCAGGGAGGCTGAAGAGGGAGGATCTCTTGAGCCTAGGGGGTCGAGGCTGCAGTGAACCATGATCCCACCACTGCATTCACTTCCGTCTGGGTGACAGAGACAGACTCTGCCTTCAAAAACAAAAAATTAATTCTGGGGGGGTCCTCCCCTGAAGAGCTTTTCTTGAGAGATCATGAATTGACTCATGGTAAAGTGTTAGAAACAGTGTCAAATGGATCTTGAAGAGCTCATGACCCTGCCCAGTGCAGGCGTCTCTGTAGCATCTACTTGTTTATTCCAGGGATACAGAAATCAGAGTCCCAGGAAGCCTGTCCCATGGCTGTACAGCTCCTAGAAATCTCCTCCCCTCCCAATATGGCATTGGGAGCAAATGTTCTCCTACTTCAAGGCAGTATTGAAAGCTCCCCAAGCACCTCTCCTGCGAACCCCAGCTTTCCCAGGTCTTCCTTGCAGCCTTTCTCTTTTTTTTTTTTTTTTAATCAGGGTCTCACTCTGTCACCCAGGCTGAAGTGCAGTAGCATGAATGTGGCTCACTGCAGTCTCAACCTACTGGGCTCAAGGAGAGATTCTCCTGCCTCAGCCTCCTAAGTAGCTGGGACCACAGGTGTGCACCATCACATCCAGCTAATTTTTTTTTAGTGGGGGTGTGGGTGGAGTTTCGCTCCTGTCACCCAGGCTGGAGGGCAGTGGTGCAATCTCTGCTCACTGCAACCTCCGCCTCCCGGGTTCAAGTGATTCTCCTGCCTCAGCCTCCTGAGTAGCTGGGGTTACAGGCACGCGCCACCACACTTGGCTAATTTTTGTATTTTTAGAAGAGATGGGGTTTCACTTTGTTGGCCAGGTTGGTCTCGAACTCCTTAGCTCAGATTATCCATTTGCTTCAGCCTCCCAAAGTCCCTCAGCTGGGATTACAGGCATGAGCCACCACACCCAGCCCCAGCTAATTCTTAAAAATTTTTATAGAGATGGGGTCTCCCTATGTTGCCCAGGCTCGTCTCAAACTCCTGGGCTCAAAGATCCTCCCACCTCAGCCTCCTGAAGTGCTGGGATGACGGGTGTGAGCTGCCATGCCGGGCCTGGCCTGCCTTTCAGACTCCCCGCTATCCAGGATGCCTCTGATTGGCCCCTCCAAATTATCAGTAAGACCTCTGCCTGTGTGAGACAAAACTGCAAAGACAAAGTATGGTGTCCCAATTATTTTTGTGTATGCACCCACACATTGACATAGCCTAGTAACCTAGAGAAAACAAAAGGCTTCCAACTGAGGGAACACAAGAGCTCCAAGGGCAGTCACAGTTGTGTGAGGGTGGCACCCCTGGATACCAGCGGCAGCGACTCTGAGTCAGTTCTCACAGTGGGTAGGCATTACGGTGGGGAGGCTTGTGGAATAAGGAAGAGAGGAAGCTTAGCCACGGCGCCAGCCCTCAAAGGAGCCTTGGGAAAGTCAAAACACCTAAGCCTTCTGGGGAAAGCAAGAGTCCCAGGAGAGCGAGGCCCCCCAGGCGCCGGAAGCGGAAGTCCGTTGGAAACCCAAGGCTGCTCCGACAGCAGCCTGTCTGGTAGACCCTCAGGCAACTGCCATTCATGGGCCCCCTCCCCAGTGCTCTGCCATTAAAGCCACTCAGCTTCCTTCTCTGCCTCTTCCCATCCATTTCTTGGCTTCTCCTGTCCTACCAAGTCCGTGGTTGGTACTACATTTTCTAGTCCCGTAGGGCAGGGCTGTCCAAGCCTGGGCCTCACCAAGGCCACTGGCCACTGTTGCTCAGGGGGAAGCCTCACAGTGTGCATCAGAAGCTGGAGACACTGCAGCTTCTCTCAGGAGGGGACCGTAAGCACAGCCAGCCAGTGGCTGACCTGTGTGGGACACCCAGGGTCGAGAAGGGAGGACCAAGGTGTTCACTGCAATGGAACACAGCCTTACTAGCTGTCATGTCCCCCAGACAGCAAACTGGCTTGATCGCAATATCCAGATGGAGAGGACAAAGTGAGAATCAGCCCACGTGACCAGCTGCTTCTTGACGGTGATCATTTTGGGTGCTGAATCAAGCTCCAACCCCAAACATCAGCCCCATAATTGCCCATCAACCATTTCACCTTCACCTTTCTGGGGCTTCCAGTTTCCTTCATTAAAATAAAAAATGCTATTTGGGAATAAATTTAACAAAAGATATGCAAATCTTTTCCACTGAAAGCTGTAACACATTACTGAAAGAAATTAAAGAAAATCTAAATAAATTAAGAAATGTACCATGTTCATGGATTGGAAAATTCAATATTGTTAAAATGTCAATTGTCTCAAATTGATCTATAGACTCAATGTAATCCCAAGTAAAATTCCAGAATGCAGACTGGCATGGTCAAAGCAGAAGGATCACTTGAGCTCAGGAGTTTGAGACCAGCCTAGGCAACATGACAAAACCTCATCTCTACAAAAAAATAGAAGTGCTAGCCAGTCATGGTGGAATGTGCCTGTAGTCCCAGCTACTCAGGAGACTGAGGTGGGAGGACTACTTGAGCCCAGGAGGGTGAAGCTACAGTGACTATGATCATGCCACTGCACTCCAGCCTGGGTGACAGAAAAAGACCCTCTCTCAAAAAAAAAATTAAAAAAAAAAAATTTTTAAAAACCAGAAAGCTTTTTTCAGAAATTGGCAAGCAGATTCTAAAATGTAAGTGGAAATGAGAAGGACCTAGAATAGCCAAAATAATCCTAATAAGGAAAAAATTCAGAGGACTTACACTGGCTGATTTTAAGACCTACTATAAACAGCAGTAGCTAAGACCATTTGGTAGTGGCATTAGGATACACAAAATAGAATCAATGGAGCAGGAAACAGAGTCCAAAAATAGACCTACATAAATATGGCCAACTGATTCTCAACAAACGTACCAAGGTAATTCAATGGAGAAAGAAAAACCTTTCAACAAATGGGCTAGAATAATTGTCTATTTGTAAGGAAAAACAAATTGTCTGTTTGTAAGGAAAACAAATGAACCTCAACTCCTTTTTTTTTTTTTTTAAGACAGAGTCTCGCTCTGTTGCCTAGGCTGGAGTGCAGTGGTGCCATCTCAGCTCACTGCAAGCTCCACCTCCCAGGTTCACGCCATTCTCCTGCCTAAGCCTCCCTAGTAGCTGGGACTACAGGCGCCCGCCACCACGCCTGGCTAATTTTTTGTATTTTTTTTTTTTTTTAGTAGAGACGGGGTTTCACCGTGTTGACCGGGATGGTCTCGATCTCCTGACCTCGTGATCTGCCCACCTCGGCCTCCCAAAGTGCTGGGATTACAGGCGTGAGCCACCGCGCCCAGCCCCTCAACTCCTTATATCGCACCAAAAAATTAAACTGAAATAGATCCAAGACCTAAATAAAAAATTAAATTCATAAAGCATCTAAAACATAGGAAAATATCTTCATGACTTTGAGATGGGAAAATATTTCTAAGGCAAAACACAAAAAGCATTCCATAAAAAAATAATAAACAAATTCATCAAAATTTTAAATTTTGAGTACAGTCACCAGAATGGCTACAATTAAGCAGACTGACAACACCAAATGTTGGCAAAAATATGGAGTAACTAGAACCGTCATATGTTGTTGATGGGAGTGTAGAATAACAAAACCGCTTTGGGCCAGGCACGGTGGCTCACGCCTGTAATCCCAGCACTCTGGGAGGCCGAGGCGGGCAGATCATGAGGTCAGGAGATAAGACCATCCTGGCAACCAAAAATTAGCCAGGCATGGCAGTGTGCGCCTGTAGTCCCAGCTACTCGGGAGGCTGAGGCAGGAGAACTGCTTGAACCCGGGAGGCGGAGACTGCAGTGAGCCAAGATGGTGCCACTGCACTCCAGCCTGGCGACAGAGCGAGACTCCGTCTCAAAAACAAAACAAAAAAAAACTGCTTTGGAAAACTGTCTAATGGTTTCCTTTTTTTTTTTTTTTTTTTTTTTTTTGAGACAGGGTCTCTTTCTGTTGCCCAGGCTGGAGTGAGATGGTACAATCACTGCTCACTGCAACCTGAACCTCCTGGCCTCAAGCCATCCTCCTGCCTAAGCTTCCCAAGCAGCTGGGACTACAGGCATGCACCACCAGGCCCAGCTAAATTTTTCTTTTTCTTGTCTTTTCCTTTTTTTTTTTTTTTTTGAGACCAAGTCTCGCTCTGTTGCCCAGGCTGCAGTGCAGTGGCATGATCTTGGCTCACAGCAACCTCCACCTCCTGGGTTCAAGCTATTCTCCTGCCTCAGCCTCCCAGGTAGCTGGAACTACAGGCATGCACCACCACACCCAGCTAATTTTTGTATTTTTAGTAGAGATGGGGTTTCACCACGTTGGCCAGGCTGGTCTCGAACTCCTGACCTCAGGTGATCAGTCTGTCTCGGCCTCCCAAAGTGCTGGAATTACAGGCGTGAGCCACCGTGCCCAGCCTTTCTTTTTGTGTTTTGTAGAGATGGCATCCCACTATGTTGCCCAGGCTGGTCTTGAACTCCTGGGCTCAAGTAATCCTCCTGCCTCAACCTCCCAAAGGAGGCATGTGAACCACTGTGCCCAACCTGGTTTCTTTACTAAACTAGAAAGTAAAATCTTATGACCCAGCAATTTGGTTTTTTTTCCAGCAATTCCATTTCAAATGTCCATGAAAAGCCTTGTGCAAAATTATTTGTAATAGTCAAAAAATGGAAGTGGCCCCTGGTGTCTGTCTATAAGAAAATGGATAAACTGTGGTAAAGTCACATATTCGGGTGGTGGGAAAGGCAAAAGGTACGTCACAATGACACAGACAAATCTCAAAGACATAATGCTTGGCGGGGCACAGTGGCTCACCCCTGTAATCCCAGCACTTTGGGAGGCCAAGATGGGCAGATTGCCTGAGGTCAGGAGTTAGAGACCACCTTGGCCAACGTGGTGAAACCCCATCTCTACTAAAAAATACAAAATTAGCTGGGCATGGTGGCACACACCTGTAGTCCCAGCTACTAGGGAGGCTGAGGCACAAGAGTTGCTTGAACCCGGGAGGCAGAGGTTGCAGTGAGCCAAGAACACGCCACTATACTCCAGCCTGGGTGACAGAATAAATGAGTACCTAATGTATATTTCCAACTATACGAAGTTTGGGAACAGGTACAATGAATCAATGTTGGAAAAAAAAAAAAACCAGAACAATGGCAGGCTCTGGGGCGTGGGAACTGACTGGGACACACTGTGAAGGCAATTTCAGGGATGACAACGATGTTCAATATTTTCTAAAAAAATAACAGCTTTTGGCCAGGCACGGTGGCTCATGCCTGTAATCCTAGCACTTTGAGAGGCTGAGGCAGAAGGACTGCTTGAGGCCAGGAGTTCAAGACTAACCTGGCCAACATAGTGAGACCCCCATCTCTTTAAATAAATAAATACTAAAATAAAATAACAGCTTTCTTAAGATATATTTCACATACCATAAAATTCACCCTTTTAGGCCAGGTGCGATGGCTCATGCCTTAATCCCAGCACATTGGGAGGCCGAGGCAGAAGGATCGCTTAAGCCCAGGAGTTCAAGACCAGCTTGGGCAAAATGGCGAAACCCCATGTCTCTATAAAAATACAAATCTCGGCTGGGCGAGGTGGCTCACACTTGTAATCCCAACATTGTGGAAGGCCAAGGCAGGTGGATCATCTGAGGTCAGGTGTTCAAGACCACCCTGGCCAATATGGAGAAACCCCTTCTCTACTAAAAATACAAAAATAAGCATGACATGGTGGCACTTGAATCTGGGAGGCAGAAGTTGCAGTGGGCTGAGATCACGCCACTGCACTCCAGCCTGGGCAACAGAGTGAGACGTCATCTCAAAAAATAAAATAAAATAAGGCCGGGCACAGTGGCTCGCACCTGTAATCCCAGCACTTTGGGAGGCTGAGGCAGGCAGATCACCTGAGGTCAGGAGTTCAAGGCCAGCCTGGCCAACATGGTGAAATTCAGTCTCTACTAAAAATACAGAAATTAGCTGGGCGTGGTGGCGGGTGCCTGCAATCCCAGCTACTCAGGAGACTGAGGCAGGAGAATCACTTGAACCCGGGAGACAGAGGTTTCAGTGAGCCAAGTCCACTGCACTCCAGCCTGGGCTACAGAGGGAGACTCCGTCTCTAAAATAAAATAATAAAAACAAATAAAAATTAAAAATATATAATATCCATTTTATTGTAAGTAAATTACAATCAGAAAAAAAAAGAGCCCCCAAAGGAAAGGAATAAAGACAGAACACAGGAAGAAAGGAGGGGAGACAGGGAGGGAAGGAGGGCCAGCATGAGTTATTTCAGGGGTGGAAAATCACCCAAGTCAAACACCACAGGTATCCCCAGTAGGTTGCAGCAAACTGCTCTCTGTAGGGACCAAGCTGTGCCCAGGATCACCCCACAACCCTGAGATTATCTGGCATGCTCACCAATCAGTTCTCATGATCTGCAGCAGGGCACATTCGGTCCTGCAGAGACGACCCAGCTGTCACCCTGTCCTCCTTGCTGAAGAAGGGACCCTGTGGGGCTGCAGCTCGTCTGCTTCAGGCTGGCCCATCCCTGCACAGGCCCCTGAGTCTGAGCATGTGCCCTGGGAGTTGCTTACAGAGCAACTTTGTCATGTCAAGTTGACCTCCAGGGTAGATTTTCCTGCTGCAAGAGAGAGATGATATCTGGTTAGCCTGGCGGTTCTATTTCTCAATGTGAATCAGGAAATTGACATCTGATTTAACATTTCAAAAACAATTTGTGTTCAGCCAGAATGGAGGCAGTGTCTGGGAGTGGTGAGGGATGTGAAGTGCAGCAGCGCACAGGACCTCCAGCACTGGGAAGGAGGCCTGAGGCCAAGGCCCCTGCTCAGGACACCTGAGCAATGAATACTCTGTCTCCTTGTCCAAAGACACTTAGCATTATGTAGGTTAAAAACAGCCAAATTCACATGTATACATATGTAACTAACCTGCACATTGTGCACATGTACCCTAAAACTTAAAGTATAATAATAATTTAAAAATAAAAATAAAAATAAAAACAGCCAAATCGGCCAGGTGCGGTGGCTCACGCCTGTAATCCCAGCACTTTGGGAGGCTGAGGCGGGCAGATCACGAAGTCAGATTGAGACCAGCCTGGCCAACATGGTGAAACGCGGTCTCTATTAAAAATACAAAAATTAGCAGGACGTGGTGGCACACACTGTAATCCCAGCTACTTGGAGGCTGAGGCAGAAGAATCGCTTAAACCCGGAGGTTGTAGTGAGCTGAGATCATGCCATTGCACTCCAGCCTGGGTGGAGCTAGACTCTCTCAAAAAAAAAAAAAAAAAGGCCAGGTGTGGTGGCTCGTGCCTGTAATCCCAGCACTTTGGGAGGCTGAGGCAGGTGGATCACCTCAAGAGTTCAAGACCAGCCCGGCCAACATACTGAAACCCCGTCTCTACTGAAAATACAAAAATTAGCCGGGTGTGGTGGCATGTGTCTAATCCCAGCTATTGGGAGGCTGAGGCAGGAGAATCACTTGAACCTGGGAGGTGGAGGGTGCAGTTAGCCGAGATCGTGCCACTGTACTCCAGCCTAGGTGACAGGGCAACACTGTGTCTTGGGGAAAAAAAACAAAAAACAGCCAAATCGTGGCATTTTCATGCAGCTCGACCTAGTAGACATCTAGTGGCTGCAAGCGCCTGTGTGCAGCGCTGGAGACCTGAGTCCTCTTGTGTGTGAGGGTGGGGCAGGGCAGCAGGGCAAATGGCAAAAACAAAAACTGATCAGGCTGGGCGCAGTGGCTCACGCCTGCAATCCCAGCACTTTGGGAGGCCAAGGCGGGCGGATCACGAGGTCAGGAGATCAAGACCATCCTGGCTAACACAGTGAAACCCAACTCTCCAAAAAAAAAAAAAAAATTAGCCAGGCATGGTGGCGGGCACCTGTATTCCCAGCTACACAGGAGGCTGAGGCAGGAGAATTGCTTGAACCCAGGAGGTAGAGGTTGCAGTGAGCCAAGATCACACCACTGCGCTCCAGCCTGGACTGCAAAATGAGACTCTATCTCAAAAAAAAAAAAAAAAAAAAAAAGAAGAAAGGATGTCACAGCTCTGCCAATCTAAGACACCTTTGCAAGACTGAGGTGGGCAAGAGGAGTTTCATAGAAGAAGACAGGCTGGGGTCAAACTGGGAAATTTCCAGGGAAAAAGAGGGCTCTAAGAGTAAAAGAGTAAAGGTGGAAATGTGCCCAGACCAAAGAGGGGCCTCTGTTTGACCACAGACCTGCTCACGGTGGAGGGCAGCAGCAGGAACCAAGGCTGAGGAGCATCCAGATGGAGGGACTCAAGGAAGACTTCCTGGAGGAGGCAGCCGAGGTCTTGAATGATGGGAAGACTTTAGACATGTACAGATAAGCAGGCATGGCAGGGCCAGGGACCATAGCTCATGCCTGCAATCCAAGCACTTTGGGATTACACTTAGCACTTTGGGAGGCCAAGGTGGGCAGATAACCTAAGGTCAGGAGTTCGACACCAGCCTGGCCAACATGGTGAAATCCCATCTCTACTAAAAAAAATACAAACTATTAGCTGGGTGTGGTGGCAGTCACCTGTAATCCCAGCTACTCAGGAGGATGAGGCAGGAGAATCACTTGAAGCCAGGAGGTGGAGGTTGCAGTGAGCCGAGATCACGCCACTACACTCCAGCCTGGGTGACAGAGCGAGACTCTGTCTAAAAAAATAAAATAAAATAAGAAGGCATGCCAGGAGCTTTCTGAATGTGGTAAACTGGACAACAGCCTTCTCAGAGATGTGCAACTTCCAATCCCCAAAACCTGTGAAGATGTCACCTTATATGGTCAAAGGGACTTTGCAGATGTGATCAAGTTAAGGATCTTGAGAGATCAGCCTGCATTATTCAGCTGGGTCCAATTTAATCACAAGGACCCCTACAAGCGGGAGGCAAGAGAGCAGAGTGAGTACTAGCAAGAGACTGGAGCCCTGTGAGGAAGGGTCCATGAGCCAAGAAATGCAGGCAGACTCTAGAAGCTGCAAAGGCAAGGAGATTGATTCTCTCTGAAGCCTCCAGAAGGAGAACAGACCTGCAGACACCTTGATTTTAGCTCGATAAGACTCACTTCAGACTTCTGAGCTTCAGAACTCCAGGACAACAAACGAATGTGTGGTTTTTTGTTATTGTTGTTGTTGTTGTTTGAGATGGAGTCTCACTCTGTTGCCCAGGTTGGAGTGCAGGGCATGATCTCAGTTCACTTCAACCTCCGCCTCCCAGGTTCAAGCGATTCTCCTGCCTCAGCCTTCCAAGTAGCTGGGATTACAAGCACCCTCCAGCACACCAAGCAAATTTTTGCATTTTTAGTAGAGATGGGGTTTTACCATGTTGGCCAGCCTGGTCTGGAACTTCTGACCTCAGGTAATCCACCTGCCTGGGCCTCCCAAAGTGCTGGAAGTACAGGCGTGTGCCACTGTGCCCGGCCTCATGTTTTGTTTTGAGCCACTCCATTTGTATAACTTGTTACAGTGGCAGTGGAAAACTAGTACCCCGCAGAATCAGTGGAAATTCAATTCACACATCTCCCCTACACATCTCCATACCTCAGGTACATACATTTCCCTCTGGAGATTTCATTAGATCAGAAAGGGCTGGAATGCACATGCATGTTTGGCAAATGTGGGTGCATTCGCCATTCCATTCATTCATTCACCCAGCAAATGACAGGAATGGAGCTAAGACCATGGTTCATATCAATACCCCTGCCCTCAGAGAGCCCAGAATCTAGTCGGGGACACAGACATGTCAACAGGTAGTTGCAATACAAGGAGATAAAAGCTTTTTTTTTTTTAAGCTCATCATCACTGGTCATTAGAGAAATGCAAATTGAAACCACAGTGAGATACCATCTCACACCAGTTAGAATGACGATCATTAAAAAGTCAGGAAATAACAGATGCTGGAGAGGATGTGGAGAAATAGGAATGCTTTTACATTGTTGGTGGGAGTGTAAATTAGTTCAACCATTGTGGAAGACGGTGCAGCGAATCCTCAAGGATCTAGAACCAGAAATACCATTTGACCCAGCAATCCCATTACTGGGTATATACCCAAAGGATTATAAATCATTCTACTATAAAGACACATGCACACGTATGTTTATTGCAGCACTAATTACAATAGCAAAGACTTGGAACCAACACAAATGCCCATCAATGATAGACTGGATAAAGAAAATGTGGCACATATACACCATGGAATACTATGCAGCCACAAAAAAGGATGAGTTCATGTCCTTTGCAGGGACACAGATGAAGCTGGAAACCATCATTCTCAGCAGACTAACACAGGAACAGAAAACTGCACACCACATGTTCTCACTCATAAATGGGAGTTGAACAATGAGAACACATAGATACAGTGAGGGAAACATCACACACCGGGGCCTGTTGGGGGGTGGGGGCTAGGGGAGGGATAGCATTAGGAGAAATACCTAATGTAGATGACAGGTTGATGGGTGCAGCAAACCACCATGGCACATGTATACCTATGTAACAAACCTGCACGTTCTGCACATGTATCCCAGAACTTAAAGTATAATAACTTTTTTTTTAAAAAGGCTTTTTTTTTTTTTTTGAGACAGATTCTCGCTCTTTCACCAAGGCTGGAGTGCAGTGGCACGATCTCGGCTCACTGCAAACTCCGCCTCCCAGGTTCAAGCAATTCTCCTGTCTCAGCCTCCTGAGTATCTGGGACTACAGGTGCACGCTACCACACCCAGCTAAGAGATAAAAACTTTGAAGAAGGTAGGCAGAGGAAAATGCAGCACAGAAAAGAGCCAACGAATCCAGCTTCCCAGATGACAGAGTGTTGCAGTACAACAGGTCTTACTCAGCTAGGCAAAGAGCTGAGAGAGCAAAGGGAATCCAATCAGATGGAACCATATATTTTTTTCTTTTTTTGAGACAGTCGCACTCTGTCGCCCAGGCTGGAGTGCAGTGCAATGATCATAGCTCACAGCAACCTTGAACTGCTGGACTCAAGCAATCCTCCCACCTCAGCCTCCTGGGTAGCTAGGACTACAGACGCATGTGCCTGGATAATTTTTTTTTAATTTTAATTTTTTTGTAGAGACAAGGTCTTGGACCTTGGAACCATGTTTACCAAATGGAGGCTAGAGGAGATATGGGGAACTATGGACTAATTGGGTATGACCAGAACAGAGGTCAGAGGCTGGGATAAGTTGTTTCTGATTACAAAGTGGAGACAATTGCTGCATAGCTGCTTCTTGGACTCTTTCTTGGTCAAATAAAAGGGCCAGCCCAGGCACGGTGGCTCACGCCTGTCATCCCAGCACTTTGGGAGGCCGAAGTGGGCGGATCACCTGAGGTCAGGAGTTTGAGACCAGCCTGGCCAACACGGTGAAACCCCATCTCTACTAAAAATACAAAAATTAGCTGGGCATGGTGGCATGTGCCTGTAATCCCAGCTACTCAGGAGCCTGAGGCAGGAGAATCGCTTAAACCCAGGAGGTGGAGATTGCAGTGGGCCTAGATCGCACCACTGCACTCCAGCCTGGGCGACAAAGTGAGACTTCATCTCAAAGAAAAAAAAAAAGGCAAATAAAGGGGCCAATGTAGGGAGGTTCATGGCAAAGACAGGGAAGGCTCTGGGGACACCTTTCCTACATAACCTGAATCTATGTTCATCGTCATGAAAAGCAGCTCCAGGTGGAAAAAAAAAAAAAACACTGGGCTGAGCACCTCTGCCCCTGTTTCTCCTGGGTGACACCTTGCCTGGAATTTCTCTCCCTTTGAATGTCAGTGCCACTACCAGGGACACCTCCGTGTGCATTGCTCCCGTCACACCCTGCGCCAAGAGGCAACAAAACCCTTTCATTGCCACCCTCATGAGTAAAATAAAGAGAAAGAGATTCCCGCCCTGGGAACAGCCTAACTTCTCCAGCTGGTTTCTGGTCTGAGACATTGTCAGATGGTTTGTATTCCAAATGAAATGAACGAGCCAACTGTATTATCATAGTGGCATGCAGAAAATAGCCACGTCTTTAAGACAGCATTACCCATGGATAGTAACTGGATGATGTTTGGTCACAAGGGTGAGAAAATCTGGAGATGAAAAGAAGATGCCAGCCTGGGCAACATAGTGAGACCCCATCTCCATAAAAATAAACAAAACATTAGTCAGGCGTTGTAGTGCACGCCTGTAGTCCCAGCTACTCAGGAGGCTGAGGTTGGAGGATTACTTGAGCCCAGGTCAATGTTGCAGTGAGCTATGACTGCACCACTGCACTCCAGCCTGGGTGACAGAGCAATAAACACCCTGTCTCAAAAAAAGAAGAAGAAGAAGGAGAAGGAGAAGAAGGAGGAGAAGAAAGAGGAAGGAAGGAAGGAAGGAGAAAGAAAAAGAAAGAAAAGGAAAGAAAAAGAAAGAAAGTGAAAGAAAAGAAAGAAAGGAAGAAAGAGGAAAGAAAGAAAGAAAAAGAAAAGGAGAGAAAAAGAAGGTGGAGTTGGGCCAGGCGCAGTGGCTCACATCTGTAATCCCAGCACTCTGGGAGGCCGAGGTGGGTGGATCACTTGAGGTCTGGAGTTCAAGACCAGCCTGGCCAAGGTGGTTAAACCCCACCTCTACTAAAAATACAAAAATTAGCCAGGCATCATGGCATGTGCCTGTAGTCCCAGCTACTCGGGAGGCTGAGGCAGGAGAATCGCTTGAACCCGGGAGGCAGAGGTAGCACCACTGCACTCCAGCCTGGGCGACAGAGCGAGACAGCATCTCAAAAAAAACAGAAGAAGAAGAAGGAGGAGGAGGAGGAGAAGAAGAAGAAGTTGGAGAGGAGAGGGGATGGAGTATCTCCCCTTTGCACAAGGACTGAGTTACAGGCCAGACTTTCCAAGACTATGTAGAGCTCTCTAGGACTCCTGACTTCAGAGAATAAGATCAGGGCTGTGGCAGAGGAACAGTCTAAGAGGCCGAGGGGACAGAATCGCCCCCCTTGTAGCCCAGGGATTGAACCCCTTTAAACCACTGACCTTGTCCCTATGCAGATCTGGGCCAAGGACTGTGTGTAGGCAGAGGAGGCCCGTAGTTCAGACCAAGGGGAAGATTTTGCAAATTTGTTCTTAATTGTCACTACTTATGTGCAAGGATTCTGAAGCTTGAGAAGCAACATTTTTTCCTCCCTGAGCAATCAGAAATAAATAAAAGGAGAACTCTCTGTACTTAGGAGATCTGCGTTGGTGTGGGCCCACACTCAGCAGAACATGGCGGAGCGGGTGATGGAGAGCCCTAGCCATGTTCCAGATGGTGCAGGAAGGGTGTTGCAGCTGAGCACAAACAGGGGAGAAAGCTGCTCCAACAAAAACCACCGGAGCCACATATGGGGAAAGTCAGACATTTGCGGTGCACATGGACGGAGGCCCTCTGGAGAGGGCTGCAGTTGGTATCCGTCATCCCCGCTCCTCATCAGCAGCTGATGCTCTGGCGACAGAGGCTGTTGGCTGGGCTAGATTGGATGCGTGGAGCTTGAATGAAGCTGCCCAGGCAAGGGAGCTAGAAGCTCTGGCTCTGCTGCTAATTGGCCATGAACCTAGGGCCAGTTATTTCTTGTCTCTGGATTCATTTCCTCATTTTGTTTTTTGGGGTGTTTGTTTGTTTGTTTTGAGATGGACTCTCACTCTGTCGCCCAGGCTGGAGTTCAGTGGTGTGATCTTGGCTCACTGCAACCTCTGCCTCCTGGCTTCAAGTGATTCTTATGCCTCAGCCTCCCGAGTAGCTGGGACTACGGGCATGTGCCACCACACCCAGCTAATTTTTGTATTTGTAGTACAAATGGGGTTTCACCATGTTGACCAGGATGGTCTTGATCTCTTGACCTCGTGATCTGCTCACCTTGGCTTCCCAAAGTGCTGGGATTACAGGTGTGATCTACTGCGCCCAGCCTAATTTTTGTATTTTTAGTAGAGACAGGGTTTCTCCACGTTGGCCAGGCTGGTCTTGAACTCCTGACCTCAGGTGATCCACTGGCCTCAGCCTCTCAAACTGCTGGGATTACAGGCATGAGCCACGGCACCCAGCCATTTCCTCATTTTGAAAAGGACAGAGAGGAGGTGTGAAGGGGCGATGTTCTCTTCGGTAACACCTGAGGTCTCTAGTGGTATCACTGTTGGAAACGGGCCTTGACACCCTCCACCCCAAACTCTACTAAAATGTGTTTCTAGCAACTCTAAACTTAAATCATTTGTGATCTTTCCTCTAGCTTTATTAGTCACTGATCTTTCTCACTGGGCCAGGAAATGAGCTTGCAAGGGGGCACTCCTCCAGATTTCCCAAGGAGAGTACCTCTCGGTTGTAAATTCACCAAAAATGTGGAACATCCCCTCCTACTGGGTAAAGTTGGCCAATGAAGTGGCAACCTTTGCTGCCATCACTGCTACTGTTTTAGGTCTATTTTCCAAAAAAAAGCATATTAAACCAGTTTTATTGAGACATTACAGAACATAAAATTCACCCATTTAAAGTGTACAATTCAATGGTTTTTAGTATGTTCCTAGAATTGTATAGCCATCACCATCACCATCTAATTCACTACATTTTACTATTTCCAGAAAGAGGCCCCTGCCCATTAGTAGTCACTCTCATTTTGCCCCAGCCCTAGGCAACCACCAATCTACTTCCTCTCTCTAGAGATGCAAAACATAGCATTTTGCCCCATTAGGGACATTTCCTACAACTACGTATAGCATCATCATATAGCACTGACTAATCAAGAACTCATGACCCATATATAAATAGCCAACAAAAACATGAAAATATGCTCAACATCACCGATCATTAGGGAAATGCAAATCGAAAACCACAATGAGATACCATCTTGCATCCATCCGGGTGGCTACTGTCAAAAAAAACAGAAAATAACGAGTGTTGGCCAGGATGTGGAGAAATCGGAACCCTTGTACATTGTCGGTGGAAATGTAAAATAGTGCAGCTGCTGTGAAAAACAGCATGGTGGTTCCTTGAAAAACTAATAATAGAACTATTTATCAGCGATTCCACTTCCGGGTATATACCCAAAAGAATGGAAAGCAGGGCCTCTAGGAGGTATCTGTATACCCTGTCCCTAGCATTATTCTCAATAGCCAACTGTCCATCAACCCAACTGTCCATCAACCCAACTGTCCATCCACAGATGAATGAATAAACAAAATGTGGTCTATACATACAAAAAAAATTCTTTTATTTTTTATTTTTTTGGCCAACATGGTAAAACCCCATCTCTACTAAAAAGTAAAGAATTTTTTTTTTTTTTTTTTTTTTTTTTTTTTGAGGCAGAGTCTCGCTCTGTCGCCCTGGCTAGAGTGCAGTGGCACGATCTCGGCTCACTGCAACCTCTACCTCCCAGGTTCAAGGAATTCTCCCACCTCAGCCTCCTGAGTAGCTGGATCACAGGCATCTGCCACCACTCCTGGCTAATTTTTATACTTTTAGTAGAGACGGGGTTTCACCATGTTGGCCAAGCTGGTCTCAAACTCCTGAACTCAAGTGATCCGCCCACCTCAGCCTCCTAAACTGCTGGGATTACAGGCGTGAGCCACCACGCCTGGCCAAAAAGTAAAGAAATTCTGTGGCCAGGCGTGCTGGCTCACGCCTGCAATCCCAGCACTTTGGGAGGCCAAGGCAGGCGGATCACTTGAGCTTAGGAGTTCAAGACCAGCATCCTGGGCAACAAAGTGAGACCTTGTCTCTAGAAAAAATACAAAAATTAACTGGGCACGGTGGTGCACACCTGTAGTCCCAGCTACTCAAGAGGCTGAGGTAGGAGGATGGCTTGAGCCTGAGGGACAGAGGTTCCAGTGAGCCAAGATCACACCACTGCACTCCATCCTGGGCGACAGAGCCAGACCCTGTCTCAAAAAACAACCAAAAAACAAACTAACAGGCTGGGCACGGTAGCTCACGCCTGTAATCCCAGCACTTTGGGAGGCCGAGGCGGGTGGATTACCCGAGGTCAGGAGTTTGAGACCAGCCTGATCAACATGGTGAAACCCTGTCTCTACTAAAAATACAAAAATTAGCTGGGCGTGGTGGCGCAAGCCTGTAGTCCCAGCTATTCAGGAGGCTGAGGCAGGAGAATCGCTTGAACCCAGGGGGCAGAGGTTGCAGTGAGCCGAGATTGCACCATTGCACTCCAGCCAGGACACTAAGAGCAAAACTCCGTCTCAAAACAAACAAACAAACAAAAAGCAAGGAAATTCTAGCTGGGTATGGTGGTGCACACCTGTAGTCCCAGCTACTGGGATGGCTGAGGTAGGAGAATAGCTCAAGGCCAGGAGTTCAAGGCCAGCCTGGGCAACACAACACATGCTACAATGTGCATGAACCTTGAGGACATTATCTTAAATGAAATAAGACAATGCTGTATGATTCCATTTGTATGACTCTAGTTACCTAGAAGAGTCAAATTCCTAGAGACTGAAAGTAGGATGGTGATTGCCAAAGAGGAGGATGGGGAGTTATTGTTAATTTTATTTTATTTTTGAGACAGGGTCTCACTTCATCACCCAGGCTGGAGTGCAGTGGTACAATCACAGCTCATTGCAGCCTCAGCCTCCTGGGTCCAAGCGATCCTTCCACCTCAGCCTCCCAAGTAGCTCAGACTATAGGCATGTGCCACCACACTTGGCTAATTATAGACTTTTTGTAGAGACGAGGTCTCACTATGTTACCCAAGCTGATCTTGAACTCCTGAGCTCAAGGGATCCTCCTGCCTCAACCTCCCAGCTGTGCAGCACGCGGCTGAGTTATGGTTTAATGGGTAGAGAGTTTCAGTTTTACAAGATGAAAAGAGTTCTGAAGACAGATTGGTGATGGTTACACATCAATGTGAATGTTGTTACTACCATTTAGCTATACACTTTAAAATGCTTGAGTTAGTAAATTTTTTTGTTTTTTTGGTTTTTCTTTTTTGTTTTTGTGAGACAGTCTTACTCTGTCACCCAGGCTGGAGTACAGTGGCACAATCTCGGCTCACTGCAACCTCTGCCTCCCAGGTTCAAGCGATTCCTCTGCCTTAGCCTCCTGAGTAGCTGGGACTACAGGCATGCGCCACCACACCCAGCCAAGTTAGTAAGTTTTATGTCATGTGTATTTTATTATAATTTAAAACAAAAAACCTGGCTGGGTGTGGTGGCTCACACCTGCAATCTCAGCACTTTGGGAGGCTGAGGTGGGTGGATCACCTGAGGTCAGGAGTTCGAGACCAGCCTGGCCAATATGACAAAACCCCGTCTCTACTAAAAATACAAAATTAGCTGCGCATGGTGGTTCATGCCTGTAATCTCAGCTACTCAGGAGGCTGAAGCAGGAGAATTGCCTGAACCCGGGAGGCAGAGGTTGCAGGTAGCCGAGATTGCACCACTGCACTCCAGCCTGGGCAACAGAACGAAACTCTGTTTCAAAAATAAAATAAAATAAAACAAAAAATCTCATGACCCACATCAAAAGGTGTAGGCAAGGGGTGCCTTTCTTATGACACATAAAACGCCCACTTTTTTTCCTTTTAAAAATACAAATATAACTTTTTACTAAACAGCTAAACATAGACAACATTAGCAAAATGCTTTTTAAAGAAATATTATTCACAGAATATGCTTTAAAAAAATTAACACTCAAGCACAATTTGATCTTTTCTCATTAACCCTTCACTAACATCAAACAGGCGTAATCATTTTTGTAAGACTATTTTCTGAATGCTTAAGCGCAAAGAAGAATGCCAAGTACATAAATGTGCATTCATTCATCTACTCTTCCTGACACCAGGAAGTAGATTTTAATATGATACTTATCCCATTTCTCAGAATTAGAACTGAGGGTTAGAGATATTAAAGAACTTGCCCAAAGCCACAAACCCGGTGTCAGAGTTGAGACCCAATCTAGTCTTCTGACTCCAGAATCGATGCTGTCTTATTAAAAGACGACGGTTCTCAAGGAACATGAAAACAGCCATTCTCTCATCAGTTAGGGGCCTGTTTAAACAAATCCACCCCAAAAAGCTTTTTCTTAGCATTCTCTACTAATAGCTTGCAAACTGTCTTCCAAAAATAATTTTTAAGTCTGCATCCTTTATAACAACAACAACAAAAAACCTTCAAACAATTCAGTGTAAGGACCTTTTTTTAGTAGAATGTGGTTTTGGAGCAGAGGCAGACGATGAGTTCTTGGCCAAGTCTTACATCTTTCAAGGCCTCTTCTGTAAAATTGGACAGCTCAGAAGTGATAAGGACCAGAAACACACCACGTCCATGTTTTTTACATGGCCCTTCCAGACAAAGATCCCGCCTCCGCCACCATCTCTACAGAGTCGTCTAGTTCCTTCTGAGATAGAAAGGTCATCCCAACAGCAATGATTCTGGTTTAGCAGGGGGGATATTTGAAGCAGGTCCCTTTGGAGGAAGTGGGCCCCTCCTACAAGCCAGGCTTTCAACAGCCGGAGTTTGTGTTTTGCGACTCCACACTGATCACCGTTGACTGCACTAACGTTGGATCTCCAGGACACATTTGGAAATGAGACAAACAGATCCTCACTGAGTCTTGGCTGGTCTCCTGATCTATTTTTTTTTTTTTTTTTGAGATGGTCTTGCTCCATCACCCAGGCTGGAGTGCACTGGCACAATCACTGCTCACTGCAGCCTCTGACTTCCCAGGCTCAAGCAATCCTCCCACCTCAGCCTCTCGAGTAGCTGGAACTACAGGCATGTGCCACCATGCTTAGCTAAATTTTTTGTATTTTTTGTAGAGGTGGGGTCTCACTATGTTGCCCAGGCTGGTCTCAAATTCCTGGGCTCAAATGATCCTCCCACCTCGGCCTCCCAAAGTGCTTGGATGAGCCACCACACCCGGCCTTGGCTGTTCTCTTGAATGAAGGGGATTACAAACTGGGAGTCTCAGGCTGGCCCTTTCTTGCCTTCTGGGTGGTCTGGAACCAGGGACAGCCACTCTGCACAGAGTGCACGTCGCTGCAAGCACACTGAGGGGATGCCTGGCTTCTTGATGGCTTTCCTCTTCCTACTTAAAGTCCCTTCCTGAGACACAGTTGTATTCCTGGGCTTAGATCTCATATGTCCCTGAATCTTTTAAATGAATTCTTCTCTCTGGCTTAAACTACTTCCAGATGATTTGGGTACATGTCATAAGAGAATCCTAACTGATACACTATTAAATTCATTTCCTCATGACTTGTATGACCACTGAAGTTAATTTGTCCTATTGTAGTCCAGATTCAAAGAAGAGGAAAGAATCTCCAGACAAGTGTGGCCCACCAGCATGAAGAGGAAAGCTCTCCAAGCCATGAGGACCAAAAACGAGCCCCATCCTCCTATGCTCCTCTAGAAAATGTGCAACAACAAAATATATAAAATATAGTTTGGTTGCCAAAGAGAGGTCAAATGTTGAACTATGGACAGTAATGGCATTCAAACGCATTCATCTTTAATGCTGCATCTGTCTACAAAAACGAAAACAAAGCAAGTAAAGCTCCTTGGTTAAAAATAGTGCTTTTTAATTGGCTGGGCCCAGTGGCTCACATTTGTAATCCCAGCACTTTGGGAGGGCAAGGCAAGCGGATCACCTGAGGTCAGGAGTTCGAGACCAGCCTGGCCAACATGGTGAAACCCCGTCTCTACTAAAATATTAAAATTAGCCAGGTGTGGTGGCACACGCCTGTAATCCCAGCTACTCAGGAGGCAGGAGAATCGCTTGAACAACAACAACAAAAAATAGTGCTTTTTAAAGCAAACAGGTAAGGGCAAGGGAAAGGACCTTGACTGGGAGGCAAGGAGTAAACTTAAAGGGAAAACAGCATCCCACAGATGTGCCCTTGAGGTTGACGCCAAGCCAGAGAGGGTGGTTCCCTACAATTCATCTGGACCCCTAGGAAGGGGCAAAAGTTCAGAAATCCTAAGCTTTAATAAGGGAGAAGGAAGAGGGGAGGACAGGGAGTCATTTTCTTTTTTTCTTTTTTTTTAAATTATTATTATTTTTTGAGACACAGTCTCGCTCTGCTGCCAAGGCTGGAGCGCAGTGGCATGATATCAGTGCACTACAACCTCTGCCTCCCGGGTTCAAGCAATTCTCCTGCCTCAGCCTCCCAAGTAGCTGGGAATGCAGGCATGCACCACCACACCCAGCTAATTTTTGTATTTTTAGTAGATATGGGGTTTCACCATGTTGGTCAGGCTGGTCTGGAACTCCTGACCTCAACTGATCTACCCGCTTCAGCCTCCCAAAGTGCTGGGATTACAGGCTTGAGCCACCGCGCCTGGCCCATTTTCTTAGATTAAGAAGCAACACCTCCCATGGTCCAAGCCAGCCGCCTCACACTCCGTAAATAAACCATGCTGATTCAAACCGAAATGGCTTTGCTCAGCTCTCACCAAGCCTGGAAGATCTTCCCTTCTCCTGTCTACTTAATCCAGTCCCAGCCATCCCTTAACACCTAGTATAAAAGGTTCCTTCCTCGCTGTCATCTCTCTGATGTCCCTCTCAACCAGATTCCCACAGCACAGAGAATCACAGCTGGAATGGCCCTGATGGAAAGCATCCAACTTGGCCATCCCTCCTGCTAAAGCTCTTGATTATGTGTCTGATGTCGACTGTTGTTTTAGGGGTGTTGGCATTGTTGAGATGATAACTCTTCAGATAGGGCAAGAACAGAACCACAAAGAAGTTCCCTCCTCCTGTGAGTGATCAAGTCCCAGCCATCTGGAGAAACCAAGGTGAAAAAGTGACTGAGAAGCATGTCAAAAGATAAATTACCCAACTTACCAAGCCACACTCGCAGATCGGGGTCTTGTCTTTACAGAGATCCCATATTTTCCATGAAACCACCTTTATTATCATCACCTGTTGGAAACAGAATGGGTAAAGAGAGATAGGGAAGGAAAAATATGAATGACCAATGATCTAATTTGCAGCAGATAGGCCCAGGAACAGCTGCGGAGGTGCCATGACTGCTCACAGCCCCACCGACATTGCAGTGTGACCGTCTGTGTGAGCTCCCAGGCAGCGTCCAAAAAGTCAACCCGACCTGCACATGGATGCTGCCCGGACCATTTGGCTAAGAGGGGTCTCTGTATTCAGCTCCAGATGCTGACATTGGCTGGTGGTGATTCTGACCCCCTCACCCTCACCCCATTTGGATTTTAACACGTGCAGGGTCTCAGCTGTTCTTAGGCCTCAAAACAGTAACCAGGAGTCAAGGCATAAAGCTGGGTGGCCCTGACGGCTCCTTGCTGGTGGAACTGACTTCTCTGAAGACAAAAGACATGGATTAACAAAGCCTGAGGATACAGAATATTTGAAATCCACACAGAAACTTGGTGCCCTTCCTGTCACCGCGGAATTAGCCCTGGGATTTACAGTCATGCACTGGATACTGATGTTTTAGTCAATGATGAACTGCGTATGCAACAGTGTTTTTTGTGTGTGTTTTTTTTTTTCCTGAGACAGGGTCTCACTCTGTCACCCAGGCTGGAGGGGGAATGCAGTGTGGCACACTCTCAGTTCAATGCAGCCTCGACCTCCCAAGGCTCAAGCAATCTTCCCACCTCAATCCCCCGAGTAGCTGAGACTATAGGCATGCATCACCATGCCCAGCTAATTTGTGTATTTTTGTAGAGACAGGGGTCTCACTATGTTGCCCAGGCTGGTCTCAAACTCCTGGACTCAAGCAATCTGCCCATCCCAGCCTCCCACAGTGCTGGGATTACAGGCATAAGCCACCACGCCCAGCCTGCAACAGTGGCTCTATAAGGTTATAATACAGTATCTTTACTGTACGTTTTCTATGTTTAGATATGTTCAGATACACAAATACATACCATTACATTACAGTTGCCTACAGTACTCAGCACCGTAGCCTGCTGTACAGGTTTGTATTGCTTGCCATATAGCATCGGTGTGTAGTAGGCTGTGCCATCTAGGTTTGTGTAAGAACACTTTGTGATGCTTGTACAATGATTAAATCACCTAAGGATGCATTTCTTAGAACACACGTATTCCCATCATTAAGCGATGCATGACTATATTTCTATTAATGATCCTGCCATCTTCTTCCCCATCCTCTAGACTTGCTGATCATCTTGGATTCCACTTTTTTTTTTTTTTTTTTTTGAGATGGAGTCTCACTCTCGCTCAGGCTGGAGCGTAGTAGTGAGATCTCGACTCACTGCAACCGTCACCTCCCGGGTTCAAGCAATTCTCCTGCCTCAGCCTCCCGAGTAGGTGGGACTACAGTTGCACACCACCACACCTGGCTAATTTTTGTATTTTTAGTAGAGACGGGGTTTCGCCACGTTGACCAGGCTGGTCTCAAACTCCTGACCTCAGGTGATCCACCCACCTCAGCCTCCCAAAGTGCTGGGATTACAGGCGTGAGCTACCATGCCCAGCCGAAATTTTCTTCTCAAAAAACAGACTGTTTTCTCCAGGTGGTAACAGAAGAGCAAGTCAGGTACTTAAAATAGGAGGGGGATTTGATGCACCGTTGCTAGATTGGAAATGGAGGGGCCACATGGAAAGGACCAGAGAGTGGCCTCTAGGAGTGGAGAGCAGCACCCAGCAGACAGCCAGCAGGGAAACCGGGGCCTCATCCTACAGCTGAAAGGATGGAATCGCCCCCACCTCCATGAGCTTGGAAGTGGGTTCTTTCCTGGAACTTCTGGATGAGTGCCTGGCCCCCTCACACCTTGATTTCAGCCTTTCCAGGTCCTGAGCAGGGGGCCTGGTAGAGCCTGCCTGGACTTCTGACCTATGGAACTATGAGATGATAAATGGATGCTGGTTTATGCTGCCACATTGTGTGGTCATTTGTTACGCAGCAACAGAAAACTAATACAGTCTCCTAACTGGGGCCAGTTACCAAAAGAAGACATTTCGGCGGCAGAGGGGAGTCTCCATGACTAACTTTGTCTTCTTCACACATCTCCTCCCCATCTAGAAAGCCTTCCTAGCCCCAGTGGGTACCGTCCTCTGTTGCTGGGTATCTCCCACTCCCTTGGCCCTGGGCAAACACTGCCTGTCGGCGGGAATTCCCTGCTCCTCTATGACTTCACCTTCTTCTTCTTCTCCAAAGCATCCAACACAGAGCAAGCACACAATAAATATTTGCTGATTCAGCCATTTTCTTTCAGCTCCTATGACCAGCAGGAACAATGAAGGGGTTCAAAAACTGCCTGGCCACAGGCAGACAGAGAGCCTTTCCCATCAGACTCTGGCTTCATGGCTTCCCAGGATTCACAAAGCGCCTGGACGGTAACATGCCATTTCTGAAGCTTGGCCTTTTTTTTTTCTCTTTTTCTTTTTTTTTGTTTTTGAGGCAGAGTCTCACTCTGTCGCCCAGGCTGGAGTACAGTGGCGTGATCTTGGCTCACTGCAACCTCTGCCTCCCAGGTTCAAGGAATTCTCCTGTCTCAGTCTCCCGAGTAGCTGGGACTACAGGTGCACGCCGCCTCGACTGGCTAATTTTTTGTATTTTAGTAGAGACGGGGTTTCACCTTGTTGCCCAGGCTGGTCGTGAACTCCTGAGCTCAGGCAATCCACCCGCCTCGACCTTCCAAAGTGCTGGGATTACAGGCTTGTGCCACCGTGCCCGCTCAGCCGCTTGGCCTTTGATTAATACTGGCCAGTCATGCTTTCAAGCTCCATTTCTGTGAATCATGTCCTGGGTTTTTAGGCTGATATGCAACTGACTTTGTAAAACAAAGGAAGTGAGAATGAGGTCTCACAAATGCATTACTTGTATTTTGTTCAACAACAAACTTATCCTGAATATCTGTTGTGTCCATGCACCAAGCTCAACCCTGGAGACAGAGAAAAAAACTAGAGTGACCCTTACTGTAGAGCTTTAATCAAAGTACCCCCTGATCACAGAGGTCACTGCAGTCTGTGGCAGTTTGGAAACGAAGAGACCAAATTTCCTCAAGTCAGACAAATGAGTGACAACAGAATCAGGTCTTCTCCAGGCAGACAGTGGGTGGGGTTCCCTTCTGTGTTCTTCCCTGCCCCCATGACTCTGGGCCTGTCTTCTGTGCCCCACCCTGGACCTCCATAACATGTATATGATGTCACTGTCTAGATGTGCAACAGCCTTGGCAAATTTCATCCAGAGCCCTCAAACACAGACTAAAAAACAAATCTAGGCCAGGCACAGTGGCTCATGCCTGTAATCCCAGCACTTTGGGAGGCCAAGGCAGGTGGATCACTTCAGGCCGAGATTTTGAGACCAGCCTGGGCAACATGGTGAAACTCTGTTTCTACTAAAAATACAAAAATTAGCCAGGTGGGGTGGCAGGTGCCTGTAATCCCAGTTACTCAAGAGGCTGAGGCACAAGAATCTCTTGAACCTGGGAGGTGGAAGTTGCAGTGAGCCAAGATTACGCCACTGCACTACAGCCTGGGCAACAGCACAAGACTCTTTCTTAAAAATAAATTAATTAATTAAAAATAAATCCATAGCATTTGCACAGACCCTTATAGTTTACAAGGCAGTGTCATATTCATTCTCAGTTAACCCTCCTAAGTAGCCCAAGAAGTTAGGTGGCGTAGAGATTATTATCTCCATTTTACAAATAAGAAAACTGAGGCTCAGAGACTAGAAGCGATTTACCCAAGTCACACAGTGTTCTTCTCTTTTTACCATTTGGATCTAGTCTTGGGACTAGATGGGAATTCAAATGGAGATTGGCCAAGCTCAAGCTGACCTTAGTAGCTGATGATCTGAGAGCTTTCAAAGAACTCACATCTTTCTTATCTCAGTTGGTTCTCAGAACAATCTCATGGGATTAACAAAGCAAGTATAACGTCACCAGAGATTGGATCAGAACTAGTCCCCAGTTCTGATTCCAATGCTCTTTCCATACACTAGGGGAGGCCTTCCCACCACTCACACTCTACTGCTGCTCCTTTAGTCTTAAAGGGTCAAAACCAAAAGAAGATCGACACCCTTCTTTTGTGTGTCCACACAAGTCCTACTTAAAATGACTTTTAATATCACTATGTGCTCCCCTGCCAAAAACTGGCCCTACAAACAGCCCTTCTCCCTTCTGGTTTTAGGATTACTTTACTGTCACCCACCCAAGCGGGAGTGCAGTGGGGCCATCATAGCTCAATGCAGCCTCAACCTCCTGGGTCAAGGGATCCTCCCACCTCAGCCTCCTAAGTAGCTAGAACTACAGGCACGTACCACCACATCCAGGTTTTTTTGGTTTTGTTTTGTTTTTGAGACAAGAGTCTCGCTCTGTCGCCCAGGCTGGAGTGCAGTGGTGTGATCTTGGCTTACTGCAATCTCCGCCTCCTGGGTTCCAGCGATTCTCCTGCCTCAGCCTCCTGAGTAGCTGGGATTACAGGCACGCACCACCACGCCCAGCTAATTTTTGTATTTTTAGTAGAGATGGGGTTTCACCATACTGGTCAGGCTGGTCTCAAACTCCTGACCTCGTGATCCGCCCGCCTCAGCTTCCCAAAGTGCTGGGATTACAGGCGTGAGCCACCACGCCTGACCAACACCCTGCTAATTTTTTATTTTTATTTCTTGTATTTTTATTATTTTATTCTTTGTATTGTTTATATTTGTTGCCCAGGCTGGTCTCGAATTTCTGGCCTCAAGGGAACCTCCTGCCTCAGCCTCCCAAATCACTGAGATTACAGGCATGAGCCATGGTGCCGGGCCTAGAAATGGTTCGTTAGAACTCAAATACCAGAGAGAATAGAATCTGTTCACTCATTTAGCAACCATTTTCTGAGCAGAATAACACACTAGGCTAGTCATCAGGAGTTAAAGAAATGAATCAGATATAGTCCCTGCTAACAAGAAGCTCACAATCTCGTGGAACTGATGAAAACACTCATAAATACAAGATGAGATAAAATAAATGTCACAATAAAGTTGTAAACGAAGGACTGCAGAGGAACAGAGAAGACAGCAATAATCCTAACTGATGAGAAGAAAGTGTCTTCATGAAAAAAGAGGCATTTGGGCTGGGCTTTGAAGGATGAATGGGGACTCTTGACGAGTAGGAAGATGCAGGCTGAGAAAAGAGCATAAATATTTGGATAACAGGGATGTCTCCCCAGGAAGGCCACACAAAGTGCTGCTTGGCCCTCAACCTCACAGTAACACTAGCTGGGATCCAGCTCAGACCCTCAGGCTAGATCTAGGTGGATCCAACCCCCAACTTGAGGAAACCCAAGACACCTAGAGACAACTAGACACCACTTGCTCCTTTCTCTTTTGTTGAGACAGAGTCTCACTCTGTTGCCCAGGCTGGAGTGCAGTGGCACAATCCCGGCTCACTACAATCTCCTCCTCCTGGGTTCAAGAGATTCTCCTCCCTCAGCCTCCCGAGTAGCTAAGATTACAGGTGTGCACCACCACACCTGGCTAATTTTTGTATTTTTAGTAGGGATGCGGTTTCACCATGTTGGCCAGGCTGGTCTCAAACTCCTGACCTCAAGTGATCTGCCTGCCTTGGCCTCCCAAAGTGCTGGGATTACAGGCATGAACAACTGCGACTGGCCACTTGCTCCCTTTTTTAGGGCTCTGCAGTATCTACAGCCTATACCATCAAATTCTTCTTTTTTTTTTTTGAAACTGAGTCTCACTCTGTCACCCAGGCTGGAGTGCAGTGGCGTGATCTTGGTTCACTGCAACCTCAGTCTCCTGGGTTCAAGCGATTCTCCTGCCTCAGTCTCCCTGAGTAGCTGGGACTACAGGCGCATGCCATTACGCCCAGCTAATTATTTTTTTGTATTTTTAGTAGAGACAACGTTTCACCATGTTGGCCAGGTTGGTCTCGAACTCTTGACTTCAGGTGATCCACCTGCCTCAGCCTCCCAAACTGCTGAGATTACAGGCGTGAGCCACTGCGCCCAGCCAATTTTTGTATTTTTTGTAGCTAGGGTTTCACCATGCTGCCCAGGTTGGTCTCAGACTCCTGAGCTCAAGCCGTCCACCCACCTTGGCCTCCCAAAGTACTAGGATTACAAGCATGAGCCACTGTGCCCGCCCTGTACCACCAAATTCTAACCGCCCTCTTAACTACTCTCATTTTCTCTTCTATAGTTAGCTTTTGTGTTTTGCTTTCCCAACTACTCTAAAATACCAGTCTCCTTATTCCTTGAGAACATAGCCAGGGGGCGTATATATCCTGTCACAGCTACTATCAGGCTAGGCACACCACAGGCACTCCCAACCTATTTGTTGACTGCTAAAGTCTACAGGTCTAAGAATCACAAGATGGACAGGGCACAGTGGCTCACGCCTGTAATCCCTGCACTTTGAGAGGCCGAGGGCGGGGGGGGTGTGGATCACCTGAGGTCAAGACTTCAAGACCAGCCTGGCCAACATGGTGAAACCCTGTCCCTACTAAAAATACAAAAATTAGCCAGGCGTGGTGGTGGGAGCCTGTAATCCCAGCTACTCTGGAGACTGAGGCAGGAGAATTGCTTGAACCCGAGAGGCGGAGGTTGCAGTGAGCCGAAATCATGCCATTGCATTCCAGCCTGGGTGACAGAGCGAGACTCTGCCTCAGAAAAAAAAAAAAAAAGAATCACAAGATGACTGTCTTACAAGCAAGTAGAGCAAGAAAAGGCAGGATGTGTAACCCTGGCCAGGAATAGAAACAGTGAAGGAATTAGGAGAAGGGATATACTTTTGGTTTTTGGATTACATTTTATAGAAATGGTCTAAATTTAAGTCAAGGTGCTCAGACTTGCTCGATGACTATGTGGGACTGCCCTGTATCTCACCTTCTGCTCTTACACCAAGGTCACAAGCTCAGTCTTTAATCCATTTTCCTACTTCCTGCTTGTCAACATCTCCCATTGAGACACGGTGTCTCATCTTTCCTCCTAAAAAGAGTAACGGGAAGGATGGCATAGATGCCAGTGCCAATCTGGAGACCTCAAATCCAATGCCGGAGGAGAGAGGGGGCTGGAGGTGGGGGTGGGAAGGACTCTGAGACAGATAACAGCTTCCTCCTAGTTGGTCTCCCGTGAGCTGAGTCTCATCTGAAGTAAGACTTCAGGGATGAACAGAACAGATAAACAGGGAAATCGGATTGGTTCAAAACCCAAACAGGTCACCATCCCCCACAGATAGGTCATGAACAACCAATTAGGACAATCAGCTAGGAATAGGGTGGGGAGGAGGCAGGTATGAAAAGCGCCAAAGCAGCCCGGCCTGGTGGCTCATGCCTATACTCCCAGCACTTTGGGAGGCCGAGATGGGTGGATCACGAGGTCAGGAGTTTGAGACCAGCCTAGCCAACATGGTGAAATCCTGTCTCTACTAAAGACACAAAAAATTATCCAGGCATGGTGGCACGTGCCTGTAGTCCCAACTACTCAGGAGGCTGAGGCAGGAGAATCGCTTGAATCCGAGAGGCGGAGGTTGCAGTGAGCCGAGATCATGCTGCTGCACTCCAGCCTGGCTAACAAGGAGACTCTGTCTCAAAAAAAAAAAGATACAAAAAAAATGAGCTGGGCATGGTGGTGTGTGCCTGTAATCCCAGCTACCTGGGAGGCTGAGGCAGGAGAACCACTTGAACCCAGGAGGCCAGAGGTTGCAGTGAGCCAAGATTGCGCCATCGCACTCAGGCCTGGGCAACAGCACGAGACCCCATCACAAAAAAAAAAGAAAGAAAGAAAGAAAAAAAGAAAAGTGCCAAGCACTGGTGGGTTCAGGAGCATAAAACTTTGATTTTAGGTATTATCCAGTCCAGCTCTCTTCTGTAATACCGTAGTTGACGTCCTCAAACTTTCCTTCCTGTAATAGTCTAATCTTCTTCTAACCGGTGTCTCTCTCTTCCTCTTTGACCCTTTTAATTCATCCTCCACGTTGCAGCCACAGTGATCTTTCTACAACACAGAGCTGATCATGTCTTGCTGCCCTCAGGATAAGGTCCGAAGTTCACATGTTCTGCCAAGGCCCTTGACTCCTGAGACCACACGGACCTTCAAATCTTGTCTCTCTTCACCCTCACCCTTCTCTACATTCCTCTGACAATATTCCCCAAAGATGCAACAGACTTACTCCAGTCTGCCAAAGGAATTCCAGTTTCAAGGGCTAGCTCAAATGTCATCTTTTCAATTAAATCTAACCTGACTCACTCACTTCCCCTAGGATATTAGTTTCTCTTCCATACTTCAAACCACCTTAGTGCAGTATTGCATTCATTACCCTGACTTGTATTCATTTGCAGAGACTGAGAGACCATCATGGTGAGAGACAGATTTTGACTTCTCATAACCCTTTCTGTCCTTAGTTAGCACAGCAGAAGTCAGCGGTCTAAAAAAAAAAAAAAGTTTAAGCCTTGTGCGGTGGCTCATTCCTGTAATCGAAGCACTTTGGTTGGCCGAGGCAGGAGGATCGCTTGAGCCCAGGAGTTGGAGACCAGGCTGGGCAAGATGGTGAGACCCCACTTCTAAAAAAAAAATGTTTTTTTTTAATTAGCCAGATGTAATGGGACTGTAGTCCCAGCTTCTTGAAGAACCTGAGGTGGGAGGATCGCTTGAGCCCATGATGGTATCACTTCACTCTAGCCTGGGTAACAAAACAAGACTGTCTCAAAAAAAAAAAAAAAAAAAAAAAAAAGTTTACTTAAAGAATGAATGCTCTTAGACTAGGCGTGGTAGCTCACACCTGTAATCCCAGCACTTTGGGAGGTCGAGGCAGGTGGATCACCTGAGGTCAGGAGTTCGAGACCAGCCTGGCCAACATGGTGAAACCCCCTCTGCCAAAAATACAAAAATTAGCTAGGCGTGGTGGCAGGTGCCTGTAATCCCAGCTACTCAGGTGGCTGAGGCAAGACAATTGCTTGAACCCGGAGGGTGCATGTTGCAGTGAGCCAAGATCATGCAATTGCATTCCAGCCTGGGCAACAAGAACGAAACTCCATCTCAAAAAAGAAAAAAAAAAATTGAATACTCTTCCTTTATAAACACACAGTGAGCTCCTGGAACAGCCCAGGTGAGACCTGGGTCATCTGATACCCAGATCAGGGCACTGCTTTCTGAGGCTGCTGATTCTGCCTGTTCTCCATGGCCATTCAGCTGGATGGCTCCTCAATGACCTGGACTTTGAAACATCAGTATGGTGACAGGCATTTGCAGAAGCAGGAACCCAAACTGCTGTCTCTAAGGAGAGCCTCTGTGCCTGTCCTAGGGAAGTGTTTTGATTCCCAAGGGCTTTGAGCTGCACTGTAGGCGGCCACAGAGCAGGTGAGTCATCCCAGCCTACACCCGTTCTCTGCGGAAGGGCCCTAGCATCTGTCTGTCTTGGGTGTTATGGGAAATAGGTGCTCTGAACTGACTGGGGTCCCAGGGAGGGAGGACTGCCACTATGGCCAAGGTCTCCCTCATCCCCAGTGGTGAAAGCAGGAGGAGTGATGGCCTTCGTCTATCAGAACAAACATAAACGGACTTGGGAGCACAAGTGATGGCCTCAGAAAAGCTGCAGCATGTGATAAAAGTCTAGGGACACAGCTCACCACTCTGCTGGGCCCCATCTGGAGAGTCGAATATGTAGGGTCTGGGGGGCATTTTACCTAAGCAGCCTGTTCTCCACTGCCTGCCCTCATTAGTGTCTCTTCACTTCCCCAAATTCGAAGCTCTCTTGCCAGACACAGTGGCTTATACCTCCAATCCCAGCAGTTTGGGAGGCCAAGACGGGTGGATTACCTGAGGTCAGGAGTTCGAGACCAGCCTGGCCAACATGGTGAAACCCTGTTTCCACTAAAAATACAAAAATTAGCTGGGCATGGTGGCGCGTGCCTGTATTCCCAGCTACTCAGGAGGCTGAGGCAGGAGAATCGCTTGAGCCTGGGAGGTGGAGGTTGCAGTGAGCCAAGATCACACCACTGCACTCCAGCCTGGGTGACAGAGTGAGACCCTGTCACAAAAAAAAAAAAAAGACAAAAAACCAAAAAAAACAAATTTGAAGCTCTCAAGGAAAACACAAGGAATTTCTCCCTAGGAGTGCCCTACTATCACCCTAGACTCAACCAGGACATTTATCATACAGCTGAATATTGTTTTTAAGTGAAGTTAACATGTAAAGTAGAGGAAGACATCTTCACTTTACAAACCCTTTTCCCCATAAAGGGCTCCCCTGATGCGTGCATTCACTGGCGGCTTGCAAGTTTAAGGTCCTGGAGAGATTCAAGTACTATTGCAGAATAATCCCTGTCCCCTACAACAAAGAAAATAAATTACATGCCCAAATTACTGTAACGCAGGGAGTAACGTAAGAAATCCTTCAGGGAAGGGTAACAAAGGTTAAGTTTGGGAATCTGGAGGCAAATGAGATCCAAGGGACACAATGGGGGAGGTGGCACTGGAACTGGGCTTGGATGTTGCCATTCAGAAACCAGTGAAACGGCCTCCCAGATGGAGGAGCCATCAGCAGCAAAGGAATCGATGGATGGAATGACAGACGATGGATGGAATGAAATGTTAGGCACTCCACGTGGAAACCCACAAGGGTGAGCTGAAACAGCACCTTCCACACACTCGAGCCCCGGGGATACAAATAACAGCACAAGGAAAAGGCTCTGACTTGCAAAGGTATAAGATAAACCCAAATACTGCAGCAGCAGGGTTTATTCTTTCTTTTTTTTTTCAAGACAGGGTCTTGCTCTGTCGCCCAGGCTGGAGCGCAGTGGCCTGATCACGGCTCACTGCAGCCTCAACCACTGCGCCCGGCCACGCCCTGCTAATCTGTTTTTAATTTTTTGTAGAGATGGGGGTCTCACTGTTGCCCAGGCACAGGGTTTATTCTGAGTGTGAAGGGTGTTAGAATGGACTTTGGGATTAGACCAGAGTTCACATGCCAGCTCTCCTCTTAACAGCTGTGTAATCTTCCACATGTTCCCTAACCAGCCTTAGTTTTCTGAGCTGTGAGCTCTCTGACTTTTTTACCTAATAAATTGCTATGAAATTAAATGAAATCTAGATATGAAGCATCTGGCACAGCATGTCAGGCACATAGCATGTGATCAATACATATCAGGTTCCTTTTCCAGGCTTGAGGGGCTTAGATTATGAACAACAACTGAAAGACTTCATGGGACCCTCCTGGAAAGAAGAGGCCAGTAAAAAGGGGACATGGCAGTAAAGCAAGAGGAAGGCATGGAAGAAATGGCTCGGCGCTTTCCAGCACGGGTTTCTGCTCCACAGCAGGCCACTTGCAGGGTGCTAGTGAAACTCACCCACCAAACTGGTTGTTGGCTCATCCCTGAATGCTGTGTTCCAACAGCAGCACCAGTGATGCAATCAGCAGAACTGAGCTCGTGGGTGGAGCCGTGGGGAGAAGTTGAGCAGGGACAAAGGGTAGCACCCGGGGCTCCTGCCCAGACTGTGGGGTATTAGGAATCAAGGGGTGGGTAAAGAGGGCTTCAGAGAGACTTTTTTTGTTTGTTTGTTTGTTTGTTTTGAGACAGAGTCTCACTCTGTTGTCCAGGCAGGAGTGCAGTGGTGCAATCTTGGCACACTGCAACCTGTGCCTCCCAGGCTCAAGCAATTCTCCTGCCTCAGCCTCCCAAGTAGCTGGGATTACAGGCGCCCGCTACCATGCCCTAATTTTTGTATTTTTAGTAGAGACGGGGTTTTGCCATGTTGGCCAGGCTGGTCTCAAACTCCCGACCTTAGGTGATCCGCCCACCTCAGGATTACAGGTGTGAGCCACTGTGCCCAGCCCATACTCTTTTTTTAATTCCAAAAGCTAACCTCCACTAGGAAAGCCAAGCACAAGTCCAAGGTTTTTTTTCAGACGTTCATGCCTGCCCTTTTCACCTGAAGAAGCTGGCCTATTACAGGCCAACAGGAGACACAGCAAAAGGCACAGGGCTCATCTCTGCAGAGACCCTCCGAGTCCCATGGAGAAGAGGCCCCGCTAAGGCTCCTCAGGGAGGTTTACTATCTAACCCTATTTATGTCTGCTCTTCATTCATTCATTCATTCCACAAACATTCACAGGGGAACTACTATACACCAGATAAGACTCTGGACGGGAAGATGACAGCTTAGCTGTTCATACCTCCGTCCCTCAAGCTGTTTCACTAGTCAGTTTCTTTATCTGTCCAATGGAGGAAACCGGGTTTATGGGAAGATGCAATGAGATAATGGACACGCCTGACACAGACTAAGTGTCCAAGAAACCTAAACTATTTTTATGGTAGTAGAAGCAAGATTGCCTGTGACGCTGTATATCTTTCATTTGCCTCTTCAGGTACATTTCTCCTTTTCCATCCTGCACTGCACCCTGGAATTGGCCTGTATGCACTGCACCGAGATGCTCTTGCCCTCTGACTGCCAGCTGGGTTTGGTCCATGTGGAGCCTGGAATCAAAACCAGAGGGAGAAGGTGGGGACAGGGTTTTGGTTTTTATTCCTCCAAGTCCCTTTTTGAGCTCCTTGACTTAAAGTCCCAGCTCTAGTCAGATCGCCCTCCACACAACCTGCCTCCAGGTGCAGAGGTGGTAAGATCCCACTGTCACCAGCCCCAGAATATTCCACATTCCATAGCAGTTTCCCTATATCCTGCCTCAAAGCCCCCACTTTAAATGTCCCCAATTTAATCTGTTTTCTGCTGGATCCTGACTAATACAAAGAGTGTAGAGAACAAGGGCAGGCCTGGGAATCGGGAGACCTGAATTTAAGTCTCATCTTTGCCACCAGCTCCCTCCGTGACCCTGGGCCACATTTTTCCATTTCCAGGCCTCAAACTTCCTCACTTTTAAAATGAGTGGGTTGGGTCCGGACACAGTGCCTCAGGCTTGTAATCCCAGCCCTTTGGGAGGCGGAGACAGGGGTATTGCTTGAGGCCAGGAGTTTAAGTCTGGACAACATAGTGAGACCCTGTCTCTAAAAAATATATATATATCTATTATATATATAGATATATAATAGACATATATACTATAGATATACAGACATATATAGTGTATATATAGATATATATAGACCTATATAGACCTATATATAGACATATATAGACCTATATATAGACATATATATAGACCTATATATAGACCTATATATAGACCTATATATAGACTATATATAGACATATATAGGCCTATACATAGACGATATATATAGACCTATACATATAGACATAGACTATATATATAGACCTATATATAGACATAGATATAGACTATATATAGACATATATATAGACCTATATATATAGACATAGACTATATATATAGACATATATAGACCTATATACATATAGACATATATATAGACATATATAGACCTATATACATATAGACATATATATAGACATATATAGACCTATATACATATAGACATATATATAGACATATATAGACCTATATACATATAGACATATATATAGACATATATAGACCTATATATATATAGACCTATATATATAGACCTATATATATATAGACATATATATAGACACACATACACACACACAAATGAGTAGGCTGGACTATATGGCTCTTTCATGATCCAATTCCCTGCCACTTCTAGGTGTTAAGTTACAGGAGGAGGACACAGATGAGAATAAAAGCTCCCTAGTGAATACGGCAATGATGGCCAGGTTGGCCACTAAGCAGCTCTCCCCACTCTCCACCATTGTATCAGCTCATTCTTACCCAGAAGTCACCTAACTCCTTTCCAAGGACTTTCCTTCTCTTCTCAGGCCATCAGCGTACCAGATGTCTAAATGATCTCCACTCCAAAGCAACAGCCAAGAAAACCCAGGAAATTAAAAATAAATTCCTTTTCCTTTCAGTAACTCCCTGCCCAGCCCTGGGTTAGCTGCAGAGGTCCCTTCCCAGGTTCCAGTATACCCAGGGGGCCAAACAGGGAAGCCGTTCCACACTGACACCAAAACACTCTCACAGGGAGTGATCTATCTCTGCCCTGGGAAATGCTGGGGACACAGCTGGCTTGCAGGGCAGAGGGAGTGACCTAAACCAGCATCCTGTCAGAAGACATGCAATGCCCTGCATTGAGATCCCTGTCACTGGGCAGGTTTCAAAGAGAGGCCAGGCAGGGTGCGGTTGCTCCTACCTGTAATCCCAGCACAGAGGCTGCGGCAGGAGAATCGCTTGAGATAAGAAGTTTGAGACCAGCCTGGCGACAGAGCGAGAAGCCCAATTTATTTTATTTTTGAGACGGAGTTTCACTCTTGTTGCCCAAGCTGGAGTGCAGTGGCACGATCTTGGCTCACTGCAACCTCCACCTCCTGGGTTCAAGCGAGCCTCCTGCCTCAGCCTCCTGAGTAGCTGGAATCACAGGCCTGTGTCTCCACACCCGGCTAATTTTGTATTTTTAGTAGACGGGTTTTACCATGTTGGTCAGGCTGGTCTCGAACTCCCAATCTCAAGTGATCCACCTGCCTTCGCCTCCCTAAGTACTGGGATTACAGGCGTAAGCCACAGCGCCCGGTAAACTTTTGTTTGTTTGTTTTTGTGTTTAAGACGGAGTCTGGCCTTGTCGGGCAGTCTGGAGTGCAGTGGCTTGATCTCGGCTCACTGCAACCTCTGCCTCCCAGCTTCAAGCAATTCTCCTGCCTCAGCCTCCCGAGTAGCTGGGACTACAGGCGCCCGCCACCACGCCGGCTAATTTTTGTATTTTTAGTAGAGGGTTTCACCATATTGCCCAGGCTGGTCTGGAACTCCTGACTTTGTGATCCGCCCGCCTCAGCGTCTCAAAGTGCTGGGATTACAGGCTTGAGCCACCGCGCACGGCATTAGCAAAAATTCTTTCAAATAAAAAATTAGCCAGGTGTAATGATGCACACCTGTAGTCCCAGCTGCTGGGAAGGCTGCGGCAGGAGGATCGCTCGAGCCTGGGAGTTTTGAGACTGCAGTGAGCTGAGATCGGGCTACTGCACTCCAGCCTGGGCGACAGAGCGAGGCTCCGTCTCAAAAAAGATAAAGAAGTAAAAAACTAAATCAGCCGGGCATGGTGGCGCGCGCCTGTTATTCCAAGTACTCGGGAGGCTGAGGCGGGAGGATCACCCGAGCCCAGGGAGTTCGAGGTTGCAGTCTCAAAAAGAAAAAAGAGTAGAAAAGAGAGGAAGAAGGAAGGAAGGAAGGAAGGAAGGAAGGAGGAAGGAAGGGAGGGAGGGAGGGAGGGAGGGAGGGAAGAAAGAGAAGCTAATGACCACTTGATCCTCGTAAGGCCTTTTCAGTTCCTAAAATGACTGATTCAGGAAACCCCAAGAGCCACAAGAGTCATTCTATTCAGATGATGACCCTCCCTGACCCTCCTGGTTTCTGGAGTTTTCATTCGCCAAGGGCTGCCCTTCGGTTTTCAATTACTGGCGGAGAGGGCGGTTCGTTTCTGGCAGGGAAGGGAGGTGACATTCCGGTAGGAGAATCTCCTAAAACTCGCATTTCCTGTTTGCCCTGGGCGCTGGCCTCAGGTGGAAACCTCACCCCGATAACTGAGGGCAGCAGTCGGCCTTGGGCGTTCTTCCGTCACCCATGTCTCCAGAACCTCCCGGACTCAATGGCAAGTCACTGCGCAAGTTCAGGGCCTTTTCGGTCCCGATCGAGGATCTGGAGATCTCGGGGCTTCCCGGTCGTCCGCCCCACAGCCCACGAGGCGGACCGACCTGCGGGGTGAGGCACCGGGAGAGCATGGCAGCCCCGGCCTCGGCCTCCTGGCGCCCTCCCAGCCACGCGGTGAAGGCCTGAGAGGACAGAGGTTCGCGGCCCTCCCCATCCCACCGGCAGCGACCGCAAGGCCCGGGAGCTGAGTCCGCGGCGTGAAGCGGCGGAGGTCAGCAGCTGAGGGGGCAGGGCCGGCGCTGGCGGCCACGGAGCTTGCGCGTCGCTGGGCTCGGAACCCAGGGACGGGAGCCAGCGCTGGGAGCTGGCGGGAGGCGGCTCTGCCATCTGTCTCAGGCAGTGGGCGCCCGCCCCGCCCCGCCCCGCCCCAAGCGCCCAGGCGCCTCCGGCCCCGAGGTTCGCCCGGGCGCAGCGTTCTGGAAGCGCCGCCGCTAAGCGTCTGCGTCTGCGCCTGCGCTGACCCCAGTCCCGGACTCGGTCCGAGGCGCGCAGCCCGGAGGGGGCGGGGCCGAGCCCGAAGGGAAGGCAGTGCGCGTGCGCGAGGCGAGCCGGCCGGCACTGTCACAGCTGAGCGGCCGCGGGATCGGTCCCTGTCCGCAGGGTCGGGTAGTGGCCCCCTCGGGGACAGCGTGTGAGGATTCGGGCGCGAAGGACGGGGTCAGGTTCAGACAGGTGCCCACTTTCCCCACGGTCACGACCCTGGTCCAGAACTGCCCTGCCCCGGGCCTCAGTTTCCCCACTAAGTAGAGGAGGCGTGCCGGGGAAATCTGAGGCCCTCCCCAGCCGCGACCTTTTCCCTCAGACGAAGGAAGAGTGGTCGTACCCGGCCGCGATCACCGAAGCCTCCAGCCCTGTCCCCGCACGGATGCTGGAAGCCCGTCCACGCCGCGCGGGGAGTGGCGGCCCGGGTCCTCCTACGACCTAGGGGCCCTGTCACCGCGATCTTAATTGATTCCCAAAGGATCCAGAAAAGGGACACATTGTCGCCCGCCTAGGGCGGGCGGGGTCCCCCGGGCGGCCAGGCCGATGGGGTGGATGGGCTTCTGCTCGCGGCCGCCTTGTGGGGCGCTGGCATCGGATTGGAGTGGGGCAGCATCGGGGGAGGATAGAGACCCCAAGCTCCCCCCAACGCAGCAGACCCAGGGGCAGGCGCTTGGCTCCTACATGCCACGCTCCGGCCTCCCCATATCGCCCTAGCACAGCTGCCCGCTGGATCTTCCCTTCTCAGAAACCTGCAGTGGCCTCAGGCCTAGACTCCCTGGGCTTCCCCTGAAGGCCCAGTATTCCCTAATTCACCTCCTCTCACCTTGGCTGTGCTTCCATTCCCTTATCCTCGCCACACACCTTGGCTGCTCTTCCATTCCCTTATCCTCGCCACACACCTTGGCTGCTCTTCCATTCCCTTATCCCCGCCACACACAGCGGTCTTCCCTTGTCTGCGTCTGGGCGCCCTCGATCTTCCCGTGCTCCATCCCCCTAATCTGTGACCCACCAAACCTGCCCATCCCTCGAAGTGTAGTTAAAACTCCACTCCTACCCCAACCAAACTCCATAGCCCCACAGTGTCTCAGTATTCTCTGAAGAGCCCTGAGTTTGTGTCAATTGATTCTTCTCAACAGAAGTAATCCATTACATAATTTATCAACTTATATGCATTGATCAGGCTTTGCAAATAATTACATTTGCAAATGAGAAAGAAAGTTCTTTGCCAGACCCCTGTATCCTGATTTACAATTGTGCGTTGTATCCCTTACTAGATGGCTACATCCCCCAGGGGAGAGACTATGCCTTAATATGCAGAATATCTAAATTTTTTTGGAATCGTGGTGGGAAAAAATTAAGAAGTTTGGAAAAAATGGAAATATAACAAATCTTTTTGCACTCTTCACAATACAAAATCTCATCTTTTAGTGGGTCTGAAAAATATACAGTGCACAATTTGCTGTCAGCTCTAGATTACCGCAAATCAGTGTGATGGAATAGAGTAGAAAGGATATTGGGATGGGTAGGAAATTGGCCTTTTGGTGTGGTTTGTCTTGCATTAGCAGAGTGAACTCAGGCCGAACTCAGGCAAAACTGCACCTCTGTAGATGCAGTTTCCCCACATTAGATTTGGGTTTAGGAATAAGAACTATCCCTGCCCCCCATCTACTTTACAAGATCATGGTAAAGATCAAATATGAAATGGAGATGGAGTTAAGATTTTTTTAAAGTATTTTTTTGTTCAGGAAATAATCCTCAATAAATTTTCTAATGAAAATTACTTTATATATATGTGTGTATATATATGTGTACATATATGTATATATATATAATTTTTTTTTTTTTTTTGAGACGGAGTCTCACTCTGTCACCCAGGCTGGAGTGCAGTGGCGCCATGTCGGCTCACTGCAAGCTCTGCCTCCCGGGTTCACGCCATTCTCCTGCCTCAGCCTCCCAAGTAGCTGGGACTACAGGCACTCGCCACCACACCCGGCTAATTTTTTTTTTTATATATTTAGTAGAGACGGGGTTTCACCCTGTTAGCCAGGGTGGTCTCAATCTCCTGACCTCGTGATCCACCCGCCTCGGCCTCCCAAAGTGCTGGGATTACAGGCGTGAGCCACCGCGCCCAGCAAATTTTTTATATATTTTATATATAAAAAATATAAAATATATAGATATATATATAGATATATATAATATAGATATATATATTTTTTTTTGAGACAGAGTTTTGCTCTGTCGCCCAGGCTGTAATGCAGTGGCGCGATCTCAGCTCACTGCAATCTCCACCTCCCAGGCTTAAGCGATTCTCATGCTTCAGCCTACGAGTAGCTGGGACCACCACATGCACCACCATGCCCAGCTAATTTTTGTATTTTTGGTAGAGACGGGGGTTTTGTCATGTTGGCCAGGCTGGTCAGCATTCTACAGACAACCTCATGTCACATCACACTATTCTCAGTTTCTATTTGTTTTGTTTTTTAACTGAGACAGGTTCTTGCTCTGTTTCCTAGGCTGGAGTGCAGTGGTGGGATCACGGCTCACTGCAGCCTCTACCTCCTGGGCTCAAGCAATCCTCCAACCTCAGGCACCTGAGTAGCTGGGACTACAGGCACATGCCACCACACCCAGCTAATTTTGTTGTTGTTGTTGTTGTTGTAGAGAGGAGGCCTCACTATGTTTCCCAGGCCAGTCTTGAATTCCTGTCCTCAAATGATCTTCCCACCTTGGCTTCCTAAAGTGTTGGGATTACAGGTGTGAGCCACCTAGCCCAGCCAGTTTGTTTTTCTAATGCTTTTTTATTGCCTTTACTTTCTTCTAAAGAAAAATTATCTGAGGTGAGAGGATCACTTGAGCCCAGGGGTTTGAGACTAGCCTGGGCAAGATGACAAGACCCCATCTCTCTAAAAAAAAAACACTCAGCCTGGAGTGTAGTGGTGCCATCTCAGCTCACTGCAACCTCTGCCTCCTGGGTTCAAGCAATTCTCCTACCTCAGCCTCCCAAGTAGCTGGGATCACAGGCACCCTCCACAATGCCTGGCTAATTTCTGTATTTTTAGTAGAGACTGGGTTTCACCATGTTGACCAGGCTGGTCTTGAACTCATGATCTCAAGTGATCTGCCCACCTCGGCCTCCCAAAGTGCTAGGATTGCAGGCATGAGCCACTGCACCCAGCCAAAAAAAAAAAAAACCTTTTTTAATTAGCTGGGTGTGGTGATGTGCACCTGTAGTCCCAGCTACTTGGGAAGCTGAGCTGAGGCAGGAGGATCGTTAGAGGCCAGTAATTCAAGGCTGAAGTGAGCTGTGGTTGCATCACGTCACCCAGCCTGGGTGACAGAGTGAGACCTTGTCTCAAAAAACCGCACAGACACCTTCGTTACTCCCCCAAACCCCACTTATTCACTCTGATGGCACACGGGTGATGAGCTCCCGTGTGTCAGGCACTGTGCTAAGTACCTGGCCACCTGTTTCCCCACACGCATGGACTTTACATATGTATTTGCACACACCTTTTGTATATAACCATGTGTAACCCCCATGGATTCAGGTGATACATCCACTTACCCTTAAAAATACTCTATTCATGCCCCTCACCTTATCTATGTTTATCCTGGTCCCGGATTGTGCTTTCTCCGTTTTCTGTTTCTGTTTCTCTATCATCTTAATGGCAGACAATGTGAAGATGGTGAGGCTTGTGAAACAGTACAATTTTGAGGCAGATTCTGGCATATTACTTAACATTTATCTTTAAAACAGTCCTCCTTCTTCCAGGCAAGAGCTCTGGATTTCTCCCGGGAAAGGGTGGAAGAGGGACGCAGGGTTGGGTGGGTGAACAGGAGTGGCCTTAGTTGGGTCATGTTGCTCAGTTGCTCAAAGACCACGGACTGCAGACTATCCCTTTCTCCCCAGGGCCCAGTTTTTTCCCTTTCAAAACCTGCTCTCTACCTGCAAGATGGCTCACATCTCTAATCCCAACACTTTGGGAGGCTGAGGCAGGAGGATGGAATAAGGCCAGGAGTTTGAGACCAGCCTGGGCAACATAATGAAACCTCTTCCCTACAAAAAAAATGTTTTTTTCAATTAGTCACACATGGTGGCATGTGCTTGTAGTACCAGCTACTCAGAAGGCTGAAGCAGGAGGATTGCTTGAGCCCAGGAGGTTAAGGCTGCAATGAACTATGATCGCGCTACTACACTCCAGCCTGGGTGCCAGAGCGAGACCCTGTCTCAAAAAAAAAAAAAAAAAAAAAAAAGGGTAGATGTGGTGGCTCAAGCCTGTAATCCCAGCACTTTGGGAGGCCGAGGCAGGCGGATCACTTGAGGTGAGGAGTACAACATCAGCCTGGCCAGCATGGTGAAACCCTATCTCTACCAAAAATACAAAAATGAGCCAAGCATGGTGTTACGTGCCTGTAGTCCCAGCTACTCAGGAGGCTAAGGCAGGAGAATCGCTTGAACCCGGGAGGCGGAGGTTGCAGTGAGCTGAGATGGCGCCACTGCACTCTAGCCTGGGCAACAATGCGAGACTCCATCTCAGAAAAAAAAAAAAAAAATCGAAAACAACAGAAAACCAGCCGGGTGCAGTGACTCATGCCTGTAATCCCAGCACTTTGGGAGGCCAAGATGGGCAGATCACGAGGTCAGGAGATCGAGATCATCCTGGCTAACATAGTGAAACCCCGTCTCTACTAAAAATACAAAAAATTAGCCGGGCGTGGTGGCGGGCGCCTGTAGTCCCAGCTACTCGAAAGGCTGAGGCAGGAGAATGGCGTGAACCTAGGGGGCGGAGCTTGCAGTGAGCCGAGATTGCGCCACTGCACTCCAGCCTGAGCGACAGAGTGAGACTCCGTCTCAAAAAAAAAAAAAAAAAGAAAACAACAAAAAACCTGTTCTCAAGCAAGATGTGAAACTCCTTCGAAGACCCCAGAAGTAAAACATAAAAATTAAACGACCTCTGCTCTGAAGAGGACACTAGAAACAGCAAAATGTGATAGAAAGGGCTCAGGGAGTCAAGGACGCGTTCAGGTTTCTCTAAAGACAAGCCCAAGCGGGAGGCTCAAGTCCACACTTCGTGGAGGAGGAGAACACTTTCTGGTGAGGCCAAGGGGAGGTGGCAGCCTTACCATTCAGGAAACCTTTGTGCCCTCCTCCACTGGAGCCCACAGTTATCTAAGGCAGCTGCGTGGATGCCCAGGGGAATGAAGCATTGAGGTGCTGAGGAGAGAGCAGTTCTTTAAGTTTCACAGGACACCATGCCTTCCTGGGCGGCTGAGAGAGCAACTCAGCCTCAGCCCCAAAAAAGGTCCTGGGGCATCCAGCTAACACAAGGATGGGCAATTTCTTAATTTCCAGTCTCTCCCCAAGAAACTTACACATGAGTTAACTCTACCAGATAAAAGGAGGATGAAGAGAGTAACCTAGCTGGAGACCATGAGAAAGCACGCGGTGTTAAAGAGAGATCGGAACTTTATTGAGACTGATGAAATCAGAACCAAAAGAACACTGGAAAGGTTCAGCCACTGTCCAGGCACAGATCCTTCCAGACACTCCTCTTGGGGGAATCTCTGGATCATTAAGTTTCCCCCAGTTCCTAATCCCCCACCCCAAAGAGTCAGAATTCTGCTTAAAGCCCCCTCCACGGAGCTGGCCAGAAACCAGACACTGAGTATCTGTACTGACTGATGGGCAGGCCTGTGCGCAGCAGAGACAAGAGAAGTCAGAGAAGGAACACGAAAAGGAAAACATGACGGAAAGAAAAGCCCAAGGCAGGGAGAGCATGCTGATAACGCAGCCCCCTGAAAATATAAATATTGCATGAATGTATTAGCCTCATCCCAGCCATTTCCCCCAAAGCAGTGGTGACACCAACAGCTATGACAATGCCCACACAGTTGTGCATTTTTGTTTGTTTTTCCCCTGACTACACAGAAAAACAGATCTGCCAAAGCAGCTCACAGCATGGAGGAGCAGGCAGGGGAAAGTGGGAGGGCCCATCCCCCAAGAGGGCAGACGGTACAGACATGAGGCGAGGGGTTCTGGGGTTTGCGGAGGGTGGTTAATGAGAAGAAAAGTCCAGGACAGATTCCATCTCATCAGCCCCTATCACAGGCTCCGTGGATGCCCCTTGCAGAACTCACTGTTCTTTCCTGGTCGACTCTTTCCTTGGAAACATTGTCCCGAGTGCCCTGGAACCTCGGGTGTTCTTGTGGAAGGGTCCAGGCCCTCCACAAAGCCAAATGCAACGGCCCCTGTGACAGCATGCACCAGAGTGATAACAATTCTGAGAACCGGGAATTCCTAACTCGAGGTTCTCCGCATAGACCTAACCTGACTGCCAACTGGCTTACCCTGCCTGACCTCAGAGTGCCTCTCCCTCTGCCTGCCTTTCCACTGTCCTTCTGGTCCAGGATGACTTCCTGGTGCTGAGCTGGTGCATCCTGACTCCTGCCTCGTGGGTAAGGCCCCCAGGACAGCTTGTTCCCAAGAGAAGCGGCTGGCTGTGCACAAAGGAGCCCCTCGAGGCAGCCCGGGCTGGGTCTCGTGGGCATGTACAGACTGTGCACCATGCACATTTCACCATCCAAAGGCTGCTTCTCCCCTGCAGGGCCTGCCCCTCTGCTCCCCACCACCTGCTGCGGAGCCGTGCATGCTAGCCTTGCAAGACTGTTACAAGTTCTCTACTCCCTAGAGTCTATGTGATCTCCCTAATCTCTCTTGGACAACATACACACATATTCACACTTATTGGTATTGAAGGCCCTGGCTTTCCTGCGGTGTGTTCAGTGGACATCTGCATCAAGGTCAGGCGGGAAGGTCTTGGTGGCCACCGACACCGAGTGGCTGGTGCTGGTTCTGACTCCTAGGAAATTGCTCCAAGTTTTAAGTGTTGATGCATCAGGGAATGGAGAAGAAAGGAAAGGAAAAGCCATGGTGTGGAAACTGCGAAGGAGCAACTCCGCTGCCAAGTGTTTCCACAGGGGAGTTGTGGAAACAGCCTCCTCTGAAATTTGAGAGACTGGCGGCCTAAGGAAAAGGAGCAAGGTCTCCACTGTCCTCTCTGAAACCCAGTGCCTTTGGGATCTGAGTTTTCCAAGACATGCAATAGACAAAGACACACTGCAAACCAATTAACCCTCTGAGCCCTTCCACGACCTTCACTACAGTCACTTCCAAGAGTAAATTACCTGGATACACCAACCAGTCCCCTCCTGGGTCCGATAAAGGGATCGAGCCCTCGAGCCAGCTTTGAGGAACACATCAGAGAAGTGGCAGTGGGGGAGGCAGATCCTTGTCCTTCCTGGGAACTCCTGTTCTTAGTTGTCGAGTGTCCTAAACCACTGCCCCACCCCTTGAGGAAACCAGGAGCAAGTCCGGGGGATTGGCTCAAAACCCAGGTGGAGGCCGGGTGCGGCAGCTCATGCCTGTAATCCCAGCACTTTGGGAGGCCGAGGCGGGTCGATCACTTGAGGTCAGGAGTTCGAGGCCAGCCTGGGCAACATGGTGAAGTCCCATTTCTACTAAAAATGCAAAAATTGGCTGGGCACGGTGGTAGGCCTATAATCTCAGCTACTCAGGAGGCTGAGGCAGGAGAATCGCTTGAACCCAGGAGGGGGAGGTTGCAGTGAGCTGAGATTGCACCACTGCACTCCAACCTGGCCGACAGAGCGAGACTCCATCTCAAAAAAACAAAAACAAACCCAGGTATATTCAGACCCAAGAGACTGTTCACTGTTGAAAGTCAACCCAAAGTTAAGAGGCAGCCGAGGGCTGGAGAACAAACGCGAGACTGTGGGTGTGGAAAGAAGCCAAAATGGACCTGACAATCTCTACGACTCAGGCCTTCGCTGTTCTCCCAGCTCACAGGGAACAAAGGAATTTCAGCTGCTTTTAGCTTATTTGACCCTCACTGATTTAAGATACACTAGAATTTAGCTGCTCTCTGTCCTTCCAAGACAGGACCCAGGAAAAGCAGGTGGAGGCTGACTTGCCTCAATCAGGCCTCCTCATTGAAGCAACAAGACAAGCACACAGGAATTCACAGTTTCCACTCTCCTCCCTAGAACCACACACCTGCCCCGACCCCTGGCCTCAATGAACTCCCAACTCTCCACTGTGTAATAATTCCTGCCAGTGTGGCTCAAAGGGTTAATAAACCAGGACTTCTCAGACAGTTAGGACACAAGCTGATTCACCAACAGGAACCCAAGAACCGCGACACCACCTAGTGCTTCCTGTAGCGATTTTTTGGTGTTTCGCTACACCCTGTTTTGTCACAGTTGAGAGCACCTGGATTCTTCCCGAGCCCGAGGCTACCCAGGAGGCCCGGAAGCTCCTGAGTGATGGCCCGCTCAATCTTCTCCAGAAAGCAACCTCCCATGTAGGAGCACTGCTGGGAGAGCAGTTTGAAACTGGAAATGGGATTGATGCCAAAGAAGTCCTTATAGGCCTCGCGGTTGGGAAGGTCAAATTTGCTGACATTGGTCTTTGCCAGGATGGTCTTGAAGATGTAGAATTTATCGGGATCTTCCACAATGTCCTTAAAGACCAGTTCTCCATCACTGAAGAAGGTCATTTTGTCCTTGTAAGTCTGCAAGTAGCGGTCAACCAGGAGGGCGTGGATGCGGACTCGGATGGCATGCTGGCGGATGAAGGCGATCTTGTTCTCCAGTCTGTTCTCGATCACCTGATTCAGGTCTTCTAGGAGGGAGATCTCTTCTTGGAGGAACAGTTCCTGATGGGTGTCCGGCTTATACTCTTGTGGCCAGAAGGAGCTGACGTAAACCCTTGGGGGCTCTGTGACATTGATGAGAGGGGCCAAGCTCCAGAAGAGGGCCCCGTAAACCCGCATGAGCATTTGGGTGGCCAGATTGTCAGCCTTGTTCAGGATGATCCTTATCTGGGATTCACGCCCCTTCAACTGGCGGAAGAGCATCTCCAGCTCTAGACCCACATCCAGCTTTGTTGGGTCAAAGACGACAAAGATGAGGTCAGCTCTGTCGATGAACCACTGGCACACGTCGTTGAAGGGGTAGCCTTTGGGAGACAGAAGTGAGAAGTCAAACTGAGTATGCCTCCCTCAAAGGCCGCGCACCTCCTTTCAGAACTAAATCATTCTGGGGGTTGAAAGAAGGAACAGCGCTACGGATTTTCTGGGTTTCTACAGACTATTAAAAAATCAATTGCATATCTCCTGTCCCTTGCCAATCTTCAACCAAGAACAACCTGATCCTTGTTTTTCTTGTTGGTTTGTTTTTTGAGACAGGGTCTCACTCTGTCACCCAGGCTGGAGTGCAGTGGCATGATTATAGCTCACTGCAGCCTCAACCTCCCGGGTTTAAGAATCCTCCCACCTCAGCCTCCCAAAGTGCTGGGGTAATAGGCGTGAGCCACCACGCCCCACCTGATCATTATTTTAATCTACTGTGAAATCCAGGTTTCCAAGAAAGCTAAATACCTGTTCAAAATGGAGATTGTCCTATTGTCTAAAAGGATCTGGGGCAATGGCAAAGATGCTGAGGGAGAGAAATGAGGAATTAGAAGAACATGAAAGAATGAATGCATTATTTAGGGGGAAGGAATGTGGGCTTGGCATTGAGACCTGGACTAGAATTTGAGCTTTGCCCCTGGCGAGCTGTATATTAAATGCCTCTAAGCTCTACCTTTTTAGCTCCAAAATGACAAGAAGAACAATATCAACATCTGAACTGATATAAAGATTACCATGTTGCTGTAAATATAGGACAGCACCTAAAATTCCAGTCATACAGCTGGTGCAGAATACATTTTAATTCCATTAGCTTCTTATTTCCTAGTTTTCTTTGCAAATAAGAAAACTGAGGAGATGAGGACTACCTGTCTTAAAAACATTGAAATCTTTTTTTGTTTTACAATAATGTATAAAATTATCCAATGTGTAGTAGGGGTACAATTTACTATTATAATTATTAACATTATTAACATTACTAATAATACTACTAATGTCATTATACCATAATAATATAATTAAATATACTATAATATTATTACTAATATTACTACTAATATTATTAATTGCTTCTAATATTACTGCTAATATCATTACTACAAGATCTATTTATAACCACAATTGGAGTTGTAACCATAAACTGAGATCCACCGTCTGCTCACACATTCCTGCACTGCCCTGTTCAGGACTCACTGCAGACAGCCTTGCCTCATGGCAGGACTCAGTGGCCTACTCCATAGCCACATGCCTGGTGGATCTGGCTTCTAGTCTTGTGGCCTGGTTGTCAGCCTTGTTCATTAAATACATTCATACTGTTGTACAACCATCATGGCCATCCCTCTCTGGAACTTATTCATCTTCCCAAATTGAAAACTGTGTACCCATTAACAGTAACTGCCCATCTCCCCTTCCCCCCAGCCCCTGGTTAAAACCACTCTGGTTTCTGTCTTTCTGATTTTGCCTACTCTCATGTAAGTGAAGTCAGACAGTAGCATACCCCTGCTACCTGAGGGCAAGTAGGGCTTTGAAGAAGCCTGCTAAAGGCTTATGGGGAAGCAACCCTGGAAAAGCAGAAACTGGGAATAGGAAGAGTTGAAGGTCAGGTTCAACCTACAGCAGGCCCAGGAGCACCAAACCCAATTTAGCTAGAAGTCAAATATACTGGTACTGGGATCCAATTAGTCCAGGCCCTTGGCTACACAGGACACACAGGGCCTCCCAAAGACAACTGAGCCCCAGCTTGAACCTCTCAGAGCTGCTTGCAGAGAGGACTAGGCTCCCACTTTGGAAAATATTGCCGTCTCCAAACCAAATCAGTCCTTGGGGAGGTAGGAGCACCAGGCACTCCAAAACCCAGATGGCATCACAGTGACGACAAGAGGGGTGGAAGTTAAGAATGCCTCTCCTGGTCTTAGGCAACACTGGGCACACTTCCTCTCCCTGCCTGCCTACCACCGTCAAAAGTAGTTTTCTTTTCTTCCTTTTTTTTTTTCTGAGACAGAGTCTTGCTGTGTCACTAAGGCTGGAGTGCAGTAGCATGACCACAGCTCACTGCAGCCTTGACCTCCTGGGCTCAAGCAATCCTCCCAACTCAGCCTCCCGAGTAGCTGGGACTACAGTCACGTGCCACCATGCCAACCTAATTTTTATATTTTTTGTAGAGGTGGGGTTTTGCCATGTTGTCCAAGCTGGTCTAGAACACCTGGGCTTAAGTGATCCACCTGCCTTGGCCTCCCAGAGTGCTGGGATTACAGGTGTGAGCCACTGTGCCCAGCCTTATTCATTTATTTATATAAGATAGGGTCTCACTCTTGCCCAGGCTGGAGTACAGTGGCACGATTATGGCTCGCTGCAGCCTCAACTTCCTCAGCTCAAGCAATCTTCCCACCTCAGCCTCCTGGGTAGCTAGGACCATAGGCACATGCCACCATGCCTGGCTATCGTTTAAATTTTTTTGTAGAGATGAGGTCTCACTATGTTGCTCAGGCTGTTCTTGAACCTCTGGCCTCAAGGGATCCTCCTGTCTTGGTCTCCCAAAGAGTTGGGATCACAGGCATGAGCCATCATGCCTGGCCAAAAATAATTTTTTGAAACAGAGCTTACACTGTTCAGAAATGAGGGCTAAATTACCTCTTTCTTGCTGCTTGCGGTTCTCGATGATGCCTGGTGTATCCACAAAAGTGACCCTCTCCAGAAGTTTGTGGGGAACCTCAATGCCAATCAGCTTCTCTAGGAAATTCTGGCCAAACTTCTCAAGGGGTGAGAAGGAGCGGGCGCTGTCAGCAGCCATGACGATGCCCTCGATGGTTTTCAGCTTAGGCCCGTGCATGAGGACCGTGAACTCAGAGGTGGTGGGTTCAGCGCCTGGGCACACGGGGTGAGAGGTGAAGGAATACATGATCTCTGTGAAACAGACCTACTGAGAAGCAAGTGTATATGCCTGGTGTCACAGGGAGACTTTTGCAACAGAATTGGATATGTTTGCTAAGCTATTGGGGCTTTCTTTTAATTGTGGTAAAACAAACATAACATAAAATTTACCTTTTTTTTCTTTTTGAGATGGAGTCTTGCTCTGTCACCCAGGCTGGAAAGCAGTGGTGCAATCTCAGCTCACTGCAGCCTCCATCTCCCGGGTTCAAGCGATTCTCCCACCTCAGCCTCCCGAGTAGCTGGGATTACAGGCACTCGCCACCATGCCCGGCTAATTTTTGTATTTTTAGTAGAGACGGAGTTTCACCGTGTTGGCCAGGCTGGTCTCGAACTTCTGACCTTAATGATCTGCCCATCTTGGCCTCCCGAAGTGCTGGGATTACAGGTGTGGGCCACTGCTGCTGGCCTAAATTTACCATTTTAATCATTTTAAAGCATGCAGTTCAGTGGCATTAAGCACATTCACACTGTTGTGCAACCATCGCCACCATCCAGCTCCAGAATGTTTTTATCTTCCCAACTGAAAACTCTGTATCCATTAAACAGTCATTCCCCATTCCTTCTTCCCCCAGTCCCTGGTTACAACCACTCTGGCGTCTCTCTCTCTGATTTTGCCTTCTTTTTTTTTTTTTTTTTTTTTTTCCTTTTTGGAGCGGAGTCTCACTCTATCGCCCAGGCTGGAGTGCAGTGGCATGATCTCAGCTCACTGCAACCTCCGCCCCCGGGTTCAAGCGATTTTCCTTCCTCAGCCTCCCAAGTAGCTGGGATTACAGGTGCCCAGCACCATGCCCAGCTAATTTTTGTATTTTTAGTAGAGACGAGGTTTCACCATCTTGGCCAGGCTGGTCTTGAACTCCTGACCTTGTGATCAACCCACCTCGGCCTCCCAAAGTGCTGGGATTACAGGCGTGAGCCACCGCGCCCGGCCGCCTACTGTCATATAAGTGAAATCAGACAGTATTTGTCCTCTTGTGTCTGTCTTCTTTCTTTTAGCATAATGTCTTCATGGTTCATCCATGTAGCAGATATCAGAATTTCATTCCTTTTTAAGGCTGAATAATAATTTATGTATGGTCCCTCTCCCCTTTCCACAGTCTCCCTCTCATGCCGAACCCTCTCCCTCTCTTTCCACGGTCTCCCTCTCATGCCGAACCGAAGCTGGACTGTGCTGCTGCCATCTCGGCTCACTGCAACCTCCCTGCCTGATTCTCCTGACTCAGCCTGTCGAGTGCCTGCGATTGCAGGCGCGTGCCGCCACGCCTGACTGGTTTTCGTATTTTTTTGGTGGAGACGGGGTTTCGCTGTGTTGGCCGGGCTGGTCTCCAGCTCCTAACCGCGAGTGATCCGCCAGCCTTGGCCTCCCGAGGTGCCGGGATTGCAGACGGAGTCTCGTTAACTCAGTGCTCAATGGCGCCCAGGCTGGAGTGCAGTGGCGTGATCTCGGCTCGCTACAACCTCCACCTCCAAGCCGCCTGCCTTGGCCCCCCAAAGTGCCGAGACTGCAGCCTCTGCCCGGACGCCACCCCGTCTGGGAAGTGAGGAGCGTCTCTGCCTGGCCGCCCATCGTCTGGGATGTGAGGAGTCCCTCTGCCTGGCTGCCCAGTCTGGAAAGTGAGGAGCATCTCTGCCCGGCCGCCATCCCATCTAGGAAGTCAGGAGCGTCTCTGCCCGGCCGCCCATCATCTGAGATGTGGGGAGCGCCTCTGCCCTGCCGCCCCGTCTGGGATGTGAGGAGCGCCTCGGCCCGGCCGCGACCCCGTCTGGGAGGTGAGGAGCGTCTCTGCCCGGCCACCCTGTCTGAGAAGTGAGGAGACCCTCCGCCTGGCAACTGCCCCGTCTGAGAAGTGAGGAGCCCCTCAGCCTGGCAGTTGCCCCGTCTGAGAAGTGAGGAGCCCCTCCGCCCGGCTGCCACCCCATCTGGGAAGTGAGGAGCGTCTCCGCCCAGCAGCCACCCCGTCTGGGAGGGAGGTGGGGGTCAGCCCCCGCCAGGCCAGCTGCCCTGTCCGGGAGGTGAGGGGCGCCTCTGCCCGGCCGCCCCTACTGGGAAGTGAGGAGCCCCTCTGCCCGGCCAGCCGCCCCTTCCGGGAGGGAGGTGGGGCGGTCAGCCCCCCGCCCAGCCAGCCGCCCCGTCCGGGAGGGAGGTGGGGGGGTCAGCCCCCCGCCTGGCCAGCCGCCCCGTCCGGGAGGTGAGGGGCGCCTCTGCCCGGCCGCCCCTACTGGGAAGTGAGGAGCCCCTCTGCCCGGCCAGCCGCCCCGTCCAGGAGGGAGGTGGGGGAGTCAGCCCCCCGCCCGGCCAGCCGCCCCGTCCGGGAGGGAGGTGGGGGGGTCAGCCCCCCGCCCGGCCAGCCGCCCCGCCCAGGAGGGAGGTGGGGGGGTCAGCCCCCCGCCCGGCCAGCCACCCCATCTGGGAGGGAGGTGGGGGGGGTCAGCCCCCCACCCGGCCAGCCGCCCCGTCCGGGAGGGAGGTGGGGGGGTCAGCCCCCCGCCTGGCCAGCTGCCCCGTCCGGGAGGTGAGGGACGCCTCTGCCCGGCCGCCCCTACTGGGAAGTGAGGAGCCCCTCTGCCCAGCCAGACGCCCCATCAGGGAGGGAGGTGGGGGGTCAGCCCCCCGCCCGGCCAGCCACCCCGTCCGGGAGGGAGGTGGGGGGGTCAGCCCCCCACCCGGCGAGCTGCCCCGTCCGGGAGGGAGGTGGGGGGGTCAGCCCCCCGCCCGGCCAGACGCCCCGTCCGGGAGGTGAGGGGCGCCTCTGCCCGGCCGCCCCTGCTGGGAAGTGAAGAGCCCATCTGCCCGGCCAGCCGCCCCGTCCGGGAGGGAGGTGGGGGAGTCAGCCCCCCGCCCGGCCAGCCACCCCGTCCGGGAGGTGAGGGGCGCCTCTGCCCGGCCGCCCCTGCTGGGAAGTGAGGAGCCCCTCTGCCCGGCCACCACCCCGTCTGGGAGGTGTACCCAACAGCTCATTGAGAACAGGCCATGATGACAATGGCGGTTTTGTGGAATAGAGAGGGGGGAAAGGTGGGGAAAAGATTGAGAAATCGGATGGTTGCTGTGTCTGTGTAGAGGGAGGTAGACATGGGAGACTTTTCATTTTGTTCTGTACTAAGAAAAATTCTTCTGCCTTGGGATCCTGTTGATCTATGACCTTACCCCCAACCCTGTGCTCTCAGAAACATGTGCTGTGTCCACTCAGGGTTAAATGGATTAAGGGCGGTGCAAGATGTGCTTTGCTAAACAGATGCTTGAAGGCAGCATGCTCGTTAAGAGTCATCACCACTCCCTAATCTCAAGTACCCAGGGACACAAACACCCTGCCTAGGAAAACCAGAGACCTTTGTTCACTTGTTTATCTGCTGACCTTCCTTCCACTATTGTCCTATGACCCTGCCAGGTCCCCCTCTGCGAGAAACACCCAAGAATGATCAATAAAAAATAAAATAAAATAAAATAAAAACAAAACAAAAAAAAACTCTGATCCCCAAATGCTCAGGGAGACTGATTTGAGTAATAAAACTCCGGTCTCAAGCAAAAAAAAAATAAAAATAATAATAATAATAATAATAATAATTTATGTATGAACAGACCACATTTTCTTGATCCTTTCATCCACTGATGAACATTTGACTGGTTTCCACGTTTTGGCTATTGTGACTAATGCTGCTATGGACATTGGTGCAGAAGTCTTTTTTTGTTTTCTGTTTTTTCCAAATTTTCTTTTTTTTTTTTTTTTTTTGTGTGAGACAGAGTCTCACTCTGTCACCCAGGCTGGAGTGCAGTGGTGCAATTTTGGCTCACTGCAACCTCTGCCTCCTGGGTTCAAGCAATTCTGCTGCCTCAGCCTCCCAAGTAGCTGGGACTACAGGCACCCGCCACCACACCCAGCTAATTTTTTGTATTTTTAGTAGAGACAGGGTTTCACCATGTTGGCCAGGCTGGTCTCGAACTCCTGACCTCAGGTGATCCTCCTGCCTCAGCCTCCCAAAGTGCTGGGATTATAGGCATAAAGCCACCATGCCCAGCCTTTTACAAATTTTGTATTTTAACACCTGCATGTGGCATAACTTTTCTTTCCTTTTTTTTTTTGAGACGGCGTCTCACTCTGTCACCCAGGCTGGAGTGCAGTGGCACAATCTTAGCTCACTACAATCTCTGCCTTCTAGGTTCAAGCAATTCTCATGTCTCAAGTTCCTGAGTAGCTGGGATTACAGGAACGTGTCACCATGCTTAGCTAATTTTTGTATTTTTTTTTAGTAGAGATGGGTTTTTGCCATATTGGCCAGGCTGGTCTCAAACAGATGACCTCAAGGGATCCACTGCCTTGGCCTCCCAAAGTGCTGGGATTACAGGCATGAGTCATAATGTCCGGCCAGTGATTTAAATTTTCATGGTGCTTTTACATACAACATTCAAATCCCAACAATCACACAAGAAGATTGATTACCTGTATAGAGCTGATAGCGGGTATTTTCCAGCCCAAGGAGGTAGTTTATCATGGTAGATTTACCAACACTCCACGGTCCCAGGAACAGTACCATGGGCTTGGAGGTAATCTCTCCATCTGTGGGCAACAGGAAGTAGAAATGGAATAAAACTAACAAAAGTTCACACAAGGGGTATGGCACCGTACTCCAAAGTATCTCACCGTCCATCCAATTGAGTTGTGGAATTCTCCATGAATCAGACGTGTGTAGCCCCCAGTGGCGCTTCTCTTGCTACGTAAGTGTGATCACCCAGTAAAAAGACACAGAAGTCACTTTTGGGCCTTGCCCAGATCCTTGGCACATCTGCCCCCACCACAAGAAGGATCTCAGTGAATTCAACAAACCCTGACTCCGAACTCACTCTGGGTGAGGTCTCCTGGTTAAATCTGGAGGAGAAAAGCCCATAGAGAAAGGAGGACAGAGCTTCCACATGGAGAGAATCTGGGTTGAGAATGGAGGATGGATGTGGAGCAGCTTGTATAATCTTGGGTGGTCTGGACTCAGACCCTATCTGTCTCCAGCCTCTGCAGCTCTCCTCTCCTCCAGCCTGGGGCTCCCCAAATTCCCAATACAGCCTAATCCTGGACTCTGAGGCCAGTGTCTCTCTCTCTCTCTTTCTGTCCTCTTTTGTTTAGAATCAGGGTCTCCGTTGCCCAGGCTGAAATGCAGTGGTGCAATTGTGCCCCACTACAATTACTGGGCTCAAGCAATCCTCCCACTTCAGCCTCCCAAGTAGTAGCTAGGACTACAGGCATGCACCACTATGCCCAGCAAATTTTTAAATTTTTTTTTGTAGAGATGGGGTCCTGCAGCGTTGCTCAGGCTGGTCTCAAACTTCTGGACTCAAGCAATCTTCTCTCTTGGCTCCCCAAAATGCTGGGATTACAGGTATGAGCCATTGCACTTACCCTCTTCTAGGGCCACTCTCAAACACTAGCCTCTAAAGTCCATGACAAATTTGCCAGTGCCCAAAACCAAACAATGAACTGGCAATTCTTGGGTCCTGCATCCAATGTCCTTCCGAAGGCCATGTTGGGGAGATGACCCTGCAAGGGCCACTCCAGGTGGGTCCCTAAGAGGAAAAATAGAATACTCTCGTGCTTTCAAACCCAGCGGACAGGGAGGGAAGGGGAGAGGCTTTCAACGTGGGGTGTGGTCAGTCTTATTGCAGATTTTCAGGCCTCAGCTCTTCCAGCTCTTCTCTGGACTGCAGCACAGAGGGCCAGCCCTGCATAACTCAGCACTGAAGTTCTCCAGACTCGTCTCCCTGAGGCCAGCAGACCACCCTAAAAACACTAGGCACTCCCCTTTTGTTTCATTTATTTATCATGATTTTAATTTATTTAATTTCTTGGTTCAAAGATCGGGAATATAAAAAGGTAAACAGTGAAAAATCTCCCATCTCCGTCCCAGTCTGCCTCAGCCCTAACACCCCCTGGAATAGGTAACCACTGCTGACTTCTTACATGTTATTTTAGACATTTTAATGCATATATAAGCAATATTTGTAGTTATCATATTCCCCATCTTTTTTTTTTTTTTTTTTTGAGACAGGGTCTCACTCTGTCGCCCAGACCAGAGTGCAGTGGTGTGATCACAGCTCATATAGCCTCAACCTCCCAGGCTCAAGCAATCCTCCCACCTCAGCCTCCTGAGTAGCTGAGACTATAGGCATGTACCACCAAGCCCAGCTCATTTTTGTATTTAGAGTAGAGATGGGGTCTTGCCATGTTGCCTAGGCTGGTCTCCAACTCCTGGGCTCACGGGATCCACCCACCTCGGCCTCCCAAAGTGCTTCTATTACAGGCATGAGCCCGGCACCCAGCCCTTCCCCATCTTCTTCTTTTTTTTTTTTTTTTTTTTTTTTTGAGACAGAGTCTTGCTCTGTTCCCCAGGCTAGAGTGCAGTGGCACAATCTCAGCTCACTGCAGCCTCTGCCTCCTGGGTTCAAGCCATTCTCCTGCCTCAGCCTCCCAAGCAGCTGGGACCACAGGTGCATGCCACCATGCCTGGCTAATTTTTGTATTTTTAGTAGAGATGGGGTTTTACCATGTTGCCCAAGCTGGTCTCGAACTCTTGACCTCAAGTGATCCACCTGCCTCGGCTTCCCAAAGTGCTGGGATTACAGGCGTGAGCCCCCACACCCGGCCCCCATCTTTTTACAGAGAGTGGTGCCATATGCTTCCTCTTCTGTATCTTGCCTTCAGATGCTCTGGTCTTCCTTCTCCGAGGCTAAAGCTCAGTCCTAACCAGGTGGTGTCTTATACATGGCAGGCACATGTACGTTGCCTGAAAGCAACACCATGGCCCTGCCCCATCCCTCCCTGTCTGTGAATACACAAGAGACACTCACATCTCTGTGGAAGTCAAGCCCTGGCTGGGGGCCAGGAAGGGATAAGGAGGCTGAGAGGGCGGCAGGAATCCCCAGTTACAGCCACAGAGATGTCACGGTCTCTTAACACCAGCCCAGGCGACACCAAGGAGAGCCCTAGATGTTCCTGTTCTCCGAGACAAACCACAAACAGGGCCCTTTCCTGGTGCTGTGGTTTCGGCTCCTCACAGCAGGGGGCACCGCTGGCCTATGCAGGAGGTGGGAGGTGAGCCTGGGAGAGGTTACAAGGAAGCTGGCCAGAGACTAGGAGTTAAGAGCCAAGTCCAAAAGGTGAGTGCAGGGGCCAGGAAGCGGGCCCTCCCTGCAAAGCGCCATGCCCTGGGGACTCTGGAGCTCCTGGCCCTGCTGCTGTACACACAAGTTTCCTAGGAGGGCCAAGCCTCCGGGTCTTAGGGCCAAGAGAGAAAGAGAAAGCCTTCGGGAGGCTCTGCAAGGTCATACCAATAGCTGTGCATCCACTGCAAAGGGGGGCGATAACTGGCTCCTAGGCTACAAAAAATAGTACAGGTAGCTGTGGGACAGGGTATTCCCTGCTTCCAGCTGTGTGATCCTGGGTAACCCAGCACGTCTCTGGGCCTCAGGTTCCCCTCTGTAGAGCAGGAAAAATACAAACCCTATTACATCCTGGCCACTTACAGCCATCCAGAGCATCAAATGAGATCATATAGAAACAGCCAAATTAACACAGGGAAAGATTTCTAATCTCATTCAAAAAACAATAAGATACCACTGCTAAATTTTTTAAAGATGAGTAACATTTTTAAATTGCATTGCTGTTGGGAAACAAGGACTCTCATCTACTGTTATTGTGAGTACAAATTGGTATCATGGGAGACAATATGGCAACAACTAGCAAAATGTTTAATTCCAGGGTTCCAATTTTTTTTTTTTTTTTTTTGAGACAGGGTCTCACTCTGTCGCCCAGGCTGGAGTGCACTGGTGCAATCTCAGTTTACTGCAATCTCTGCCTCCCAGGGTCAAATGATCCTCCTGCCTCAGCCTCCTGAGTAGCTGGGACCACAGGCACATGCCACGATGTCCAGCTATTTTTTTCTTTTTTTGAGATGGAGTCTCGCTCTGTCACCCAGGCTGGAGTGCAGCAGCACAATCTTGGCTCACTGCAACCTCTGCCTCCCCAGTTCAAGTGATTCTTGTACCTCAGCTTCCCCAGTAGCTGGGATTATAGGCACCCACCACCACACCCAGCCAATTTTTGGATTTTTAGTAGAGGCAGGGTTTTGCCATGTTGGCCAGGCTGGTCTCAAACTCCTGGCCTCAAGGGATCTGCTCGCCTCAGCCTCCCAAAGTGCTGGGACTATAGGTGTGAGCCACCGTGCCCGGCCATCGGATTGTTTTTAAAAGTGCTATGAGCCATCACGCTGGGCCCAATTTTTGTGTGTGTGTTTTGTTTGTTTGTTTGTTTGTTTTGAGATGGAGTCTTGCTCTGTTGCCCAGGCTGGAGTGCAGTGGCACAATCTCAACTCACTGCAACCTCTGCCTCCCGGGTTCAAACAATTCTGTTGCTTCACCCTCCTGAGTAGCTAGGATTACAGCCGCCAGCCACCATGCAGGGCTAATTTTTGTATTTTTAATAGAGACGGGGTTTTACCATGTTGGCTGGGCTGGTCTCGAACTCCTGACCTCATGATCTGCCCACCTTGGCCTCCCAAAGTGCTGGGATTACAGGTGTGAGCCACCACGCCCGCCCCTAATTTTTGTATTTTTTGTAGAGACGAGGTCTGACTATGTTGCCCAGGCTGGTCTCAAACTCCTGGGCTCAAGCCGTCCTCCCACCTCTGCCTCCCAAAGTACTGAGATTATAGGCGTGAGCCACCAGGAGGGTGCTGGTTTTCCAGAGCATGGCGTGGTCACGCAGGGGAGGAGCACACAGCTGTCAGAGGGAAGGAGGGAGGTTTCCACACACACAGCTCACCTAACAGGATCCCATGTTTGTAAAAACAAAAAAACGACATCCATCTATGTGCTCACACATGAAGAGGAAATGCTTGGAAGTCTTCACTGTAACGATGGGTTTCTCTGGGAGTCGAATTAAAGAAGTTGGAGGAGGGCCTGGCGCGGTGGCTCACGCCTGTCATCCCAGCACTTTGGGAGGCCGAGGCGGGCGGATCACGAGGTCAGGAGATGCAGACCATCCTGGCTAACATGGTGAAACCCCATCTCTACTAAAAATACAAAAAATTGGCCAGGCGTGGTGGCAGGTGCCTGTAGTCCCAGCTATTCGGGAGGCTGAGGCAGGAGAATGGCGTGAACCTGGGAGGCAGAGCTTGCAGTGAGCCGAGATCACGCCACTGCACTCCAGTATGAGTGACAGAGCGAGACTCCATCTCAAAAAAAAAACAGCTGGAGGTCAAGAATATAATTTTTATTTTTCAACGTATACTATTCTGCACTATTTGAATTTTTTGCAACAAGTGTGTCTTATTTTTATTATTTTGAAAATCAATTTTGTAAAGAATCCAGGCCCAAGGGAAGCAGAGGGGAAGGGCAACAGCAGGAGGGGAAGGAATGGAGTGATCAGAGGACTCAGGCACCACCCATGAGTAGACAGGGGGCACCTGTGGCCTCTGGAGCACAGGAGGGATTGAAATAGGCATCATCGCCTTTGAAAACTCAAATGTGCATGACTGAAGCATAAAGGCTTAAAACCAAAATGCATCTGTAACACCCTGGTAAAGCATCGCGCCGTGCTGGTGAAAGGGTAGTTCCGTGATGGAGGTGTCGTCCTTTCCAACTCCCGGGGGGAGCCCAGACCCAGACCCACAAGTCCTTGCACACATCATGAACGAGCTCCTGAACCTGTGTGGGTACCGGGAGAGTCCAGGCTGGTCAGCAGTGTGGCCCCGCCGACAGGCCTGCGCCGTACCTGTAATCTCAAGCCCTACCTGTTATCTCAAGCCCTACCTGTGATCTCATGCTGCCGGAGCTCATTGTATTTGTAGGACTGCTCCAGAGGCTTGATGGATGAGTGGTAGATCTTCCGAAGCCGCTGCAGCACCGCTGGAGACAGAGAGGGCCGGGGGAAGAGCATCAGGCAGGTGCGATCCAGGCAGCTCCTCCATTGTGGAGGGGCCTCACCACCCAGGGCAGCTCCACCCCTGCCTGGTGGGCAGCAAGTGCTGTTTGCAGCCCAGCGACTGTGCAATGTATTTGCATTTGGGGAGGTGGCCCACATCTCAACCCGCAGAAACCTCCAAATGAAAAGGCATTCTCCTAGCCACCCCTAAAGCTTCCTGAACTGTTTGGTTATTTTATTTTATTATTTATTTATTTTTTTAGAGAAAGGATCTTGCTCTGTCACCCAGGCTGGAGTGCAGTGGTGCAATCATAGCTCACTGCAGCCTCTAACTCCGGGGCTCAAGTGATCCACCCACCTCAGCCTCCCAAAGTGCTGGAATTACAGACATAAGCCACTGTGCCCGGCCTGAGCTGTTTTTTTAAAATGTCTCTCCTCCTTCCTCACCTCAGTAGTGTGTCTGAAACCGTGTCTCGGCCTGCTGCCTCACTGCAAGTGCTTTCTTTGGTGGATGAGAATTCCATCTCTGTTGCCCACCTCTGTGTGTGCTCCCTGAGGCTTAGAAGGCAAAGAGGCCCAGCACCCAGCAGGCCCACGGAACGGCACCCTGGCCCGGGCGTTACTCCCAGACACTCCTGGGAGGGGTGGGGTCAGATAACCCAGGTGGCCTCTTTCTAAGAGGAAGCTCCCTGCTGGGAACCCACAGTGGGAAGGCCTATGGGGTGACGAGTCAGGCTAGCGAGACTCTACCCCTCGATCCGCCACCCTCTAGCCGTGCGCCAGGAGCAAATCGCTGCTAGCCTGAGCTCCAGTTAGGTGGCTCACTGATTAAGAGGAGACAAGCCCTGCTGCAATCCTTGGGTTTCAAAGATAAAATGAAACAGCACACATGAAATGGCTTTATAAACTAAAAATCACAGCGAAGGAGATGGCACCAGCACAGCATGGGGCCGCACTGGATTCGCCCACACCAGGCCGTCTACTTGGATGGCCCTTCCTACTCTGTGCCCACCTGGAACCCCAAAGCTTGGACCTTGCTCACAGAGCCTCCTCCACGAAGCCTCCCACCTTCAGGGCTCTCCTCTTCCCCAACGTCCCCTCCGGCCTCCAAGATACAGCCCCAGCCTCCAAGATACAGCCCCGGCCTCTAAGATACAGCCCCGGCCTCCAAGATACAGCCCTGGCCTCCAAGATACAGCCCCGGCATGTCCTGGCTCTCAGGAGCCTCCAGGAGTCTGCCTGGGCCCTGGCGGCCGGGCTCTCCCGGCCCTGGGCATATCTCCCTCCCCTGGTTACCAGAGTAGTCATCGGATGGCTTGTCCTCATTCAGCATGAGGGTCTTCTCGATGTGGGAGCGGTCCCTCAATGGGGCTTCTTCATTTGCATCCTCCGTCTCTTCTGTGGAGAGAAGCAGACAGCCAAGTGAGAGAAAGCTAACAGCCAGCTGAGCTCTGCGCCCCGGCACAGCAGACGAGGGCTGGGCCTCGAGCAGGGGCTCAGCAGGGTCTTGCCAAGTTACACTGGACTGAGCTCTGCCTTTAGGAAGGAATTTCATCATCCAAACTCTATGAAGTTCCATGTGCAGTGTATTCGCATTTGGGGAGCTGGTCCACAGCTCAACCTGCAGAAACCTTCTTATCTATTTATTTCATATATTCAACAAATATGCATTGAACACCTTCGCCACGCCAGGCACTGAGCATCATGCTGGGAATACAGTGGTGCCCAGAACAGGCACAACTCCTTAGGCAGCTGCTCTTAGTCCAGTGGAGTCAGAGATGATAGTCTTTAAAGTAACGCTAGGGCCGAGTGCAGTGGCTCACACCTGTAATCCTAGCACTTTAGGAGGCCCAGATGGGATGATCACTGGAGCCCAAAAGTTGGAGACCAGCCTAGGCAACATAGCAAGACCCCATCTCTACCAAAAAAAAACTTTCCAAGCAGTGGTGCACACCCATAGTCTCAGCTCAGTAAGCTGAGACAGGAGGATTCTCTCAGCTCAGGAAGCTGAGACAGGAGGATTCTCTCAGCTCAGGAGGTCAAGGCTGCAGTGAGCCATGATCACCCCACTGCACTCCAGCCTAGGTCACAGAGCAAGATCCTATCTTAAAAAATTAAAAAATTAAAACATCAAACATCTCAGGAGGCTTTAGGGGTAGGTAGGAGAATGCCTTTTGGCTTGAACTCCAGCCTGGGCAAAAGAGGGAGACCCTGTCTCAAAAATAATAAAAATAATTAATAAAATGTAATCATTACAGATGATGAGGTGGCCACAGAAGGAAACATTCTGAAAGCTAAGTGGGGCTCAGGAGTGTGCCTGCACCAGTGGTCTCAGCAGCACAGTCAGAGAAGGCCTCCCCAGGTCTCTGCTGGGGGAGTGAGTTAGGTGACCAGTGGAGAGAAGCGTTCTGCAAAAGCCCCAGACGAGCCTTATTTAGCAAGAAGCAGGAGAAGGGGTGTCTGGCTGCAGCTGGGGAGGCCTGGGTGCTGGGGAGCTGCTGAGGTCCTCAGGGCTGACCGGACAGGACCTTCCACAGGGCTTTGGGTTTCATCCCAAGAGCAATGGGAGCCAGTGAGGGGCTCTAGGCAGGCAGCCTAGCGTGATAGTGCATGCCTGTAGTCCCAGCTACTCAGGAGGCTGAGGTGGGAGGATCGCTTGAGCACTTGAGCACTTGAGCTCAGGAGTTAGAAGCTGCAGTGAGCTATGACTGCACGACTGCACCCCAGCCTGGGTGACAGAGTGAGACCTTGTCTCAAAAAAAAAAAAAAAGTATGTAAATTAATTCTTCAACGAAGCCTGTGGGGAAGCCATCTTGGAGAGTGAAGACTTGACCTCGACCTCTACCCTGAAAGCCCCACTCCTGGTCTAAGTCCATGTACTAAGCAGATGCAGCCATGAAGGTGCCTGACCGACCCTCGTATTGGCTGCAATTCTCACACTGCCCGAGAACTTAGCCCGGCCCTTCCCCCTCTGCTCCTGGCCCCCAGCCCTTTGAGGGCAGCTTTGGCTGCTTTAGGTGGGCACTTGAGAGTCAACAGTGGTCACAGCCTGAGTTCTCATCTCATGATCCTGACCCCTCAGTCCTGGTTCTGCAATGCTTCCTACAGCCTAGTCTTCAAGGGGAGACCCCAGTCCTAGCCCACTAAGAGAATCACCAGGGAAGTTCCCAACCCACCCCCATCCATTCCCTGCACGTCCCTCCACCCGCTGGCCCCGGGGCACCGATCATTCCATTAGCTCACTGCTCCTTTAGGCTGAGGCACTGGCATAGGCTACGGCGCATCAGGGACCCTAAGGGGAGGTTCTGGGGCCCCTGATTCAGAAGTAGCAGGGCCCCTCTGACCCCTCTCACTGGCCCCTCCAAACTGGAGGCCAGTGGCCAATGCACAGCCTGAAGCCACCTCCCCAGGCCGGGACCCTGAAAAGGGCCTGCCATCCTCTGCCACCTTCTGTCCCTGCCTGTCCCCTACATACAAGACTTCCAGGGAGAATGCAGCTGGCCAAGGGACGGGGTTGCTGTTAGGGAATTAATTCCTACCCTGGGCAGCAATGATGGGACTCTCCCTCCCCTGATGTCCCTCCTCAGGCTCCTCTGCCTTCATGTCCAGGGTCTCACTGCCCATGGACTCTTTATTCAATTCCTCCGGGCCAGGCTGGGCCCCTCTGTCCCTGTGACTTGTGGTTCCTGTGGCTTCCTGAAGCTCTGCACCTTCCTGGGGTTCCCTGGCTTCCTGGGGCTCCCTGGCTTCCTGGGGATCCCCACCTTCCTGGGGCTCCTCAGCTTCCTGGGGATCCCTGCCTTCCTGGGGCTCCTCGGCTTCCTGGAGATCCCCGCCTTCCTGGGGCTCCCTGGCTTCCTGGGGCTCCCCAGCCTCCTGGGGCTCCGTGGCCTCCTCGGAGGTGCCCTCTGCTTCTTCTGAGCTAGCCCCATCGCCGCTGTCCTCTTCGGACTCCTCTTCGGAGGGAACTCCTCCTTCTTCCTCGCTTCCACTTCCATCACCACTTTCCTCTTCAGAGGAGGCTTCATCTGTGTCCTCCTCAGTCATCTCTGGGGCCTGGCTCTCCTCAGTGTCCCCTGCCTTGACGCTTTGGGCGCCCCCAGGCTCTGCACTGGCCTCTGCAGCTGGGCCGGGCTCCCCCTGGTCCTCGGTGCCCTCACTGGCTTGTGTGTCAATATCTGGCTCCGACTCTCCCCCAACAGCTGCGACGTCAGGGGCTCCCTCTGGCACTGTAGGCTCCTCGCCAGGCCCAGGGCTGCCCTCGGCCTCTGCGTTCAGTGGGCCGACCCCATCACCCTCTGAGTGAGGAGAGGCCCCCTCTGCCTTTGGCTCTGCTGTCCCTGCCAGTGCTCCCTGCACCAGGCTGTCCCCTTGGACCTCCTGGACTTCCTCGGGGAGTTCATGGCCCCCAGCCTGTCCTCCTGCCTCTCCACTGGCAGTTCCCTCTGTGGGGAGCCCAAGCCCAGTCTCCTCCTCTCCTTGTCCCTCTCCAGAACTGGGCTCCGGCCACTCCTCTTCCACAGGCCCCTTGGCCCCTCCTGGAGGGAGGGCGCTTGCCACTGGTGGGCCATTCTTTTCCTCCCCAGGCCCCCCAGCGTCCCTGTCGTCCCTTTCCCCAGATGGAGGTGACTCTGTGGCTGAGGCATTGGAGAGGCTGGCTTCAGGATCGGGGCCCGGGCTGGCGGCAGACGCGGGGGTCTTCTCGGGGCTCTCAGCCTCCCTGCCATCTGGGTGGTGAAGGAGCAGTTTCTTGTCTTGAGGGGCTGTGTCTGCATAAAGCGCCCTTTCTTTCTCCTCTAGACTTGCGTCTCCAGCAGAGAAATGATTCTCCAACAAATTGCCAACATCTTCTGTGCCACCCGACGCGGAGACTTGCAGTTCTAAATGATTAGAACATGATTGGTCAGTTTCACAGGGTTGGCACCGGCTCTGTTTCTCAAGAGTCTACAATAACCTAGCTCCCGTCTTCTGGGATGTGGTGTTGGCCTGGTGTGCAGTGTTACGCCTACCAACCTGGGTCTTCAGGACTACCTCGTGCGTAGGGAGCAGAATAGGTGTTATAATGCCTCCCTCCTAAGATGTGGAAACTGTGGATCAGGGAGTTAAAGGACTGACCCGTTGTCCATCACTAACGAAGTGAGCAGCTGTGCTAACCCGAGAACCGCTCCCCCACCGTGACCCTGGCCCTGACCTTCAAGCTTCCGGGCTTGGTCCTGATGACTGTATATGGAGGGAAAGTTGGGCGAGCCCTTCCAGTCCCTCAACCTTGCTCACGGGCGTGTGCAGCCGGGCTCAACCTTGGAGATGCTTCCAAGAAGGGACAAATGCTTGTGCACCCCACCTCATGGCAGTTCCTACCGTCATTAACCAGCAGGCTTTTAATACTGCTCTCAGCGAAGGAGTGAAAACAGGTGTTTGCAGGCCGGATAATCTTAGGTTACACAGCACAGTGCTTAAGGGATTACTTGTGGCTCTCAACCTTATTAAGTCACACATCTAACCCTGTCCCAGTAAGGGCAGGCATTTGCTGGCCTCCCTACCTTAGATTAGAGGGTACATGGCCTGAGGAGGAGATATCCAAAACAGGCCGGGCCTGGCTTCCCGAAGGCTCTGGCCAACCCCTTCCAAGGGGATCCCCTTGTAAGGGACTGCAGCTTAACCCAGAGAGCAAAGGGCCCAGGAAGAGAGAAGAGTAGTGGCCTCATCTGTGCCAGAGACCTCTGTCAAGGATCAAGTTTAATATGTTTGGAAAATGGGGTCAGCAAAGGCTAAGTGTGGTGGCTCATGCCTGTAATCCCAGCACTTTGGGAGGTCGAGATAGGCAGATCACCTGAGGTTGGGAGTTTGAGACCAGCCTGGCCAACATGGTGAAACCCCATCTCTACTAAAAATATGAAAAATTAGCTGGGTGTGGTGACACACACCTGTAATCCCAGCTACTCAGGAGGCTGAGGCTGGAGAATGACTTGAACCGGGAGGTGGAGGTTGCAGTGAGCCGAGATCGCGCCACTGCACTCCAGGCTGGGCGACAGAGTGAGACTCCATCTCAAAAAAAAAAAAAAAAAAAAGAAAGAAAGAAAATGGGGCCCATTAGGCCCACCCCTCTGCCCCCTGCCCCCAGGCTAGGGTCTGTTTATGGGGGACATTGCAGGCTCATGGAGATGAGGGGACCACAGGTGTCCTGCCTTGGAGCAGCTGAGGCAGCCTGTTCTCCCTTGACTCTCAAGGCCCCTCTCCGAGGAAGAGTACCCCACCTATCTGCTGGATGCAGACAACCCCCCTCTCTCAGGCCACCACTTGCTACTCCCATCTCTCCCTCCCACAAAGAAAAGCCACTTCTTGGGGTACCCCTTCTCCCTCAGGGTGCCCACCCTTGTTCCCCAAAAGCTGGGCAGCCTCCAGGGATCAGGAGCAAATATTTTCTCACTAGTTCCCATAGACAGCTAGCCTGCGGTCGAACTCAGAAAGATGTGAAGCTTGGTGCCTTTTATTATAGAGGAGCCCCGTGGATTGAAATATACAGCTTTTCCCCCAGCACTTTCATATGCATGGCCATTTAACCTTCTTTACGATTGTCAGAGAGATTTCAGAGCTGAATTAGTGAAAGTCCAGAGATCTTTGCCCTGCCCTAGATACATCACCACTACGTAGCTAATGGGTGACCAGAACCCAGAACTGCCCAGTCCCTGTCTAGGCTTCCATGCCATGCTGTGCTTAGCGGGGCACAGGGGACCCCTTCCTGCTGGAATCTCAGCTCCTGCCTGCACGTGCCTTCTCTCCAGGCTCAAGCTCTGTACTGGTCCTGGCTCCTGATTTGCAGGAATCCAATTTAATTCTGTGTTCCCAGGGCCTGGCACCCTGCCTGACCCACAGAAAGTGCTGGAAGAGGTCCGCAGTTAGATTGGGGTACCAAAACGAATTCCTGGTCCCTTAGTGGGGGACAGGACAGGGAGCTGACTGTTGCTCAGTTTAATCTCCTTTCATCACCACCTACATACCTGTAAGTCCTGACTCCTTCACCTACATCTCTATCTCTCCACCTTCCACCCCTGCAGAAAAATCGATGGTGGGAACTTGGTTTAATCAGAGGAGACTGAATGTCCTCTGAACAGCAGGATACGTATAATATATATGACATACATCTGTATGTACATATCTGAGATACAGCCTGCCAGGCAATGCTTAAGCACTTTATATATAAAACAGTATCTTCATCATACTGAATTTTCTTAATCTTATTTGTTTTGTTAAAATGAGTATTACTCATATCTTTTCTTTTTTTTTTTTTTTTTTTTTTTTTTTTTTTTTGAGACAAGGTCTCACTCTGTCACCCAGGCTGGAGTGCAGTGAACGCGATCTCGGTTCACTGTAATCTCCACCTCCCGGGTTCAAGCGATTCTTCTGCCTCAGCCTCCCGAGTAGCTGGAATTACAGGTGCATGCTAAGTTAATTTTTGTATTTTTAGTAGAGACAGGGTTTCACCATGTTGGCTAGGCTGGTCTTGAACTCCTGATCTCAAGGGATCCACCCACCTCAGCCTCTCAAAGTGCTGGGATTACAGGCGTGAGCCACCACACCCAGCCTCATATCCCTATTTTTACAGATGAGAAGTCTGGAACCAGAGACATTGAGGCCCTTGTTGAATGTCACACAGCTAATAACTGGCTTGGGCCATGTGACTTCAGAGCCACAGTATCCCCTGGGAGCCTGTTAGAGACGCAGACTTTTAAGCCCCAGCCTGGACCCATTGAATCAGAATCTGCATTTTAACAAAATGGCCAGGTGATTCCTGTGCACATTACGGTCTGAAAAGCGCTGGACTACACTACCTCACAAACTGCCCCTCAGCCAGCGACTCTCAGCATTGGCTGCATATTGAAATCACCTGCTTCTTGGTCCCATGCTTCCCTTTCTCTGCGGTTTTGATTTAAATAATCCAGGGTATAGCACCAGCATCATGATTAAAAAAAAAAAAAGGTCTTAGGTAACACACAAAGTTGCAAACCACTGCAACTACCAAATCAAATAATCTTGACCCCCAGGCTTCAGCTCCCAGGCCCTCCCTACTCGCAGGCCCACCCCACTAAGGATCCCCATTGTGGGCTCCCACGTTGGGGTGGGTCTCCTAGGGCCTGGCATTTGCCTTTGGAACAGCAGTAGTTAAGGCTTCTCCTCTGGGAATCCAGCCCTTTCCATGGGCTCCTGTTGTCCTTCAATGATGATGGTGATGACCATGCTGATGATGAGGATCATGATGATGATGATGGTGATGATGATGGTGATGTTGATTACCGTGCTGATGATGAGGATCGTGATGATGATGATGATGATGGTGATGATGGTGATGACCGTGCTGATGATAAGGATCGTGATGATGATGATGGTGATGTTGATGACTGTGCTGATGATGAGGATCGTGATGATGATGATGATGGTGATGATGATGGTGGTGACCGTGCCGATGATGAGGATCATGATGATGATGATGGTGATGACCGTGCTGATGATGAGGATCATGATATTGATGATGATGGTGATGATGATGATGGTGATGACCGTGCTGATGATGAGGATCGTGATATTGATGATGATGGTGATGATGGTGATGGTGATGACCGTGCTGATGAGGATCGTGATGATGATGATGATGGTGATGATGATGGTGGTGACTGTGCTGATGATGAGGATCGTGATGATGATGATGATGGCAGTAATGGTGGTGATGATGATGATGGTGATGACGACGATGACGACGATGGTGATGATGGTGAGAGTGATGATGACAATGATGATGACAATGATAGTGATGATAATGATACTGAGTTGAATGAACTCTAGGTCTGATGTCCTATAACATTTCTGACAGTCTCAAAAGCCGTTTTCCCTGGTAAAGGTGAGAGGGCCACACAGTCCCAAGGGGGATGAAAGTTCCAAATGTTGGAGGTTCACCGTGACCATGACCTTCACACTGCTTTGTGTTTCCACTCCTGGGCCCTGGGCAGGAAGCAAGGTGTGTGCATATGTGTATGCACATTTATATTCAAGCTGTTCCCTGGTTTTCACAACTTTGGGCTGAGCTTCCCCTGAACTTCTGCTAAACAATTTGGAGTAAAAAGGACTGAGGATAATGGCTTCTTACACTGTGACCTTTCTCCCAGGCTAAAAATAACTGCTCCAACAGAAAGTCTCTCAATGAAACAAGCTGTCCCATTGGGCCCCAGAGCTCAGTCCCCAGGAAGCAGCTGTGCCACTGGACCCAGTTCTCCTCTTGGAGGCGCAGACAGAGGTGTGGGAGCCTCCGATTACACTCACTTCCATCGCACGACATCTCACTTCAATCCTGGGAAATCAAGGCCGGTGTCTTTCCCACCTCCCTTGCTTCTTGCCGAAGCACCCTATTGGCCCTGGAGCAGGGAAGCCGCAGAGGACCCAGGACACCCTGGAGAGGTGAATCCCCAGTAAGATGAGTCTTGGTCTATCCTGGGACATGAAGTACCGCACTGTATGTGCTGCTGCCAGGGTGGCCACCCCGGCTCCGGCCAGGCCAGGCCCGGGACTGACGTCAGGGCACAGGAATAGCAGGCCCCAACTCTGCCCAGAGACCATGGGAAGGCCCCAGCCCCACTCACACCCAGGCCAAGCACAACACACAACAATCCTGCTTCTCCCACCAGCCCCTCTGCCACCAGCCTTTCTCGGGGGGCCAGCTTTCCAGCAGTTCCCACCAGCCCCACAGCCTCAGGGCAGGCCCAGGCTCAGTCCCTCTCTCCTCTCTCCATCACCAACCAAATGCCCTGATTTTGTTTCTTCAGCCCTGTCTCTTTCCAAAGCACTTCTACATGGACTCAGAGGACTGTGGAGTTGCCAAGGGCCCTCGTGAGTCCAACTGTAAAGGAGGACGCTCTGGGCAGATACCTTCAGAGACTTGCCCAAGATCGGGGCAGGGGTGGGACAGAGTCCAAATATATGACCCTTAGTCTGGAGTTCTTTTTGCCCCCATGGAGTTCACAAACCATGTCCCATGAAGTGCTAGGGTTCCACAGAAGTGACTCATGGGGTGAGGAAAGATCAAACAGCAGAGACAGCCACCCACTTTGTACTTCCTGCTCTCCTTGAATTTGTCTGCCCCAGTGTCCACAGAGAAAGACTGCAGGGAGATTGGCAAGCCCTGCTCCTTTACTCTCCTCGCTTCTTCCTTCAAAATATTAGTATCTGCCTCGAGCCTCCTATCCATTATTTTCTCCAGCGTCCCAAGACATCCTGCTTACAGCATCTTTTTTTTTCTTTTTTTCTTTTCTTTTTTTTTTTTTTTTTGAGACAGGTCTTGCTGTCGCCCAGGCTGGGGTTCAATGGCACAATGACAGCTCACTGCAGCCTCCACCTCCTGGGCTCAAGGGATCCTCCCACCTCAGCTCCCCCAAATAGCTGGAACTCCATGGGTGTGCCACCACATCCAGCTGATTTTTTTCATTTTTGTAGAGATGAGGTCTCGCTATGTTGCCCAGGCTGGTCTCAAACTCCTGGCCTCAAGCGATCCTCCCACCTCAGCCTCCCAAAGTGCTGGGATTACAGATGTGAGCCACCCTTACAGCATATTTTCACTTTGCCAGTCCACACGTGCCAGGCTCTCAGCTGGGTCATCTCCTGCCCTCACGTAGGACTCCATCTTTCCAAGGTAGTTTCCTGTGCTTATTCTTCTCTGATGCTCCTAGCAGCCCTCTGAGGCAGAAAAAGCAAGGGTTGTTAACCTCTCTTGAAATGAGGAAACAAACACACGGAAGTCAAGTCGTTTGCCTCACAAGTCATTCCAGGGATGGGCTGGAACTCAGGCCAAGAGACAGAACAAAGCTCCCTGGGAGTGACCATGACCTGCTGAGCTGTTCAAGCCCAGATACCCAGCTTCTGGGGCTGGGTCAACGTGTATCTGTGTGTTTCACAAGGGGATTCTACAGAACACCAGCATTTCAGACCCTCTGCACTAGCCATCCTCAGTACCAAGGGCCAGGAAGCTCTGTCTTGAAGTTGAAACTAGAGATGGAGAGAATAGAGGTCAGGACCTGTTTTCAGCCCACCTCTGGGTGTTGAATGTATTCAGTGCCTTCGTGGAATCAAATGTAGATTCTATTCCAGCCCGTCCAAGTCTCCTTAGCACATGTTTATAACAAGTACCTGCCAAGGTTATTCTTCCACATGACTTCTCATCCATTTGAACTAGAGCTAGCAAGTCCAAAGTCATGCGTAAGTAAAATACCTCTGACCATTACTCATATCATACACAGTTATGCAAATCAGTCATTAGTAACAGAATCCCCAGGGGGGGCAGGAATCACTCTCCAAATCTCTGCCTGGTTCATCTGTCCCAGAGAGTGAGGAGCACCAGCCATGGCATACATGTGAGCCCCATGTCTTGCCCCCATCCACCCCCCACCCCACGTTTTGGCTCTCATTGGCTGTATCTTAAGTGCAGCAGGGAGCAATTCAGAAAACAGAGTTCATGCCGCAGAGCAGGCAGCCTGCCCCCTTCCTTGTTCTAGATCTTGTCTCTGAACACTCGTGGACCAGGCAAACGTGGGCCAGCAGCCTCTTCTGGTGTCCTGTTTTTCCTTGACTTTATCCTACTGGGTAAACATTCACTGCTCAGGACCCCTTGCTCTTCCACTTTTTTTTCTTTTTTTAGACGAAGTCTCATTCTGTCGCCCAGGCTGGAGTACAGTGGTGCGATCTTGGCTCACTGCAACCTCTGCCTCCTGGGTTCAAGCGATTCTCCTGCCTCAGCCTCCCGAGTAGCTGGGATTACAGGTGCCTGCCACCACTCCCAGCTAATTTTTGTATTTTTAGTAGAGACAGGGTTTCACCATGTTGGCCAGGCTGGTCTCAAACTCTTGACCTCAGGTGATCCACCCACCTCAGCCTCCCAAAGTGCTGGGATTACAGGCATGAGCTACTGCACCCGGCCTCTTCCACTTCTTAGATGAAGTCTTAGGACAACTTTGCAGAAGGCTGTCGCCCATAAGGACCCGAGAAGAGAAATTCTGGCTGGAGGAAGGCTTGTCTGCATTCTCCCAGGACCCCTGAGGTCCTCTTCTGCCATTCTCTCAGCCTTTCCCTCTTCTCCCAACATGGGCGACCAGAGTGCAGGGGCTGAGGCAGCCATTCTTGGAAGGCTTCTTTGGCTTCCTGGCCATGCTCCTAAAGTCAAGGCTAATCCCACTGGGACAGCTTGTCCCTGGCTGGACTCTAGCCCTTAAAATGATTCATCCAGGGAATCGGATACAATGACAAAAGTATGACAGGGTACAATGACAAAGGTAGCAATCAGAAAGAACTTTGGGATTTGGGGGTCCAGAGAGATCTTCTGATAGACCAACTGGCTTGATTTCACTCATGAACAAAACGCCAAACCCTGGTAAGTGCTTGTCCCAAGGCCACGGGGCTAGTTAAGGTAGTGGGCAGCAGTCTGCTTCTAGAACTCAGCTCTCTATGGACGCTCTCCCAGCAGTGGGCCAGCCAATAAGAGGGTCTAAGTCTACCCTAGGACAGTGATTTCTTAGCCCACCCTCTTCCACGCTTTAAAAAGAACTGTTTTAGGCTGGGCGCAGTGGCTCTGAGAGCCCATGGCTCACGCCTGTAATCCCAGCACTTTGGGAGGCCGAGGTGAGAGGATCCCTAGAGCCCAGGAGTTTGAAACCAGCCTGGGTAACAAAGCAAGACCTCTGTCTTGCTTACTACTTGCTTTGTCTTACTACTGGCCCATCTTTCCAAAAAATTTTAAAATTAGCTTGGCATGGTAGCGTGTGCCTGCGGTCCCAGCTACTGGGGAGGCTGTGGTTGACGGACCTCTTGAGCCTAGGAGTTTGAAGTTGCAATAAGCTTTTATCACACCACTACACTCCAGCCTAGGCAACAGAGGGAGACCCTGTCTCAAAAAAAAAAAAAAAAAGGATTAAGACTTCAACACAATTGTTTTTAACCCATAGAGTCCTGAGAATTGACAGAATAACTTCACTCCTCACCCCACCTCCAATTCCTGCGAATTCTTGGTTTGGGAGGTAGAAAGAAATTACCAGAAATCCCACAACCATCATATATATACATGCTTGTCACTGATGCCTGGAGGAGTCATGAGTATAAATGACTATTCACTTTTATTTTATTTTTATTTTATGTATTTATTTATTTTTTTGAGACAGCATCTCTGTCACTCAGGCTGGAGTACAGTGGTGCAATCTTGGCTCACTGCAACCTCTGCCTCCTAGATTCAAGTGATTCTCCTGCCTCAGCCTGCTGAGTAGCCGGGACCACAAGTGCACGCAACCACACTCGGCTAATTTTTGTATTTTTTGTAGGGATGGGGTTTCACCACGTTTGCCAGGCTGGTCTCAAACTCTGGACCTCAAGTGATCCACCCGCCTCAAGCTCCCAAAGTGTTGGGATTATAGGCATGAGCCACGATGCCCAGCCACTATTCACTTTAAAAAGACAAATACCTCAGAAAGAGCAAAACATTATATCCTAACCCCTCAGTATGAGTCAATCACTAGCACGGATACTCTATAGAGCACTCAGTTTTTCCAGAGATCAGCCGTGCCTGCAGTGAACAGAAATCCTTGCAGAAGGCCTTGGGCCTGCTGCCTCCCTTCAGAGGGGCCGAGCTGGGGAGGAAAGGGAAAGGAAGGAGAAAGGGATACAGACTGGGTTCTGAGACAGACCGAGGCAGGTGGCTGGCTTCCCCCCACCTCCCAGTCCAAAGAAATCCAATCTCCCTGGGATCTGTGGGGATGAGGTGCTGGTCTAACTTTTGGGCCCCAGACAGGAAAAGACTTACTGGAAGCCAAGGGAGCGTGGCTCCCGCAGGTCTCAGTCTAACAGCTGTCCTGGGTTAAAGTCAGAGCCATCTCCAGCTTGGCAGGTGAAAGGGTCAAGGAATCCGGGCCCACCCCATCCCCAATCCAGGGAAGCTGGAGGGAATCTTCTTGAGAAGCGTGGGAGCTTGGGAAATGGGTGTGACACCTTCCCTAGCCTGAGCCAGGCCCACGGCTATGCCTTTTCTTTCTTCCTGGGGCTGAGGCTCCGGCCTCCTAGATAGTGGCTGGTCTCTCTGAATGCACCTGGAAGTCAGGAGAGCTGGGTTCTGCCCCTTACTCTTTTTCTTTTTTTACAGACCCTGTCCCTTAGAGACAGGGTCTTGCTCTGTCACCTGGACTGGAGTGCAGCAGTGTGACAAAAGCTCACTGCAGCCTTCCTACTTGTCATACTTGTCATACTTCAGCCTCCAGAGTAGCTGGCACTACAGGCACGTGCCACCATGCCTGGCTAATTGTTTTATTTTTTGTAAAGACAGGGTCTCACTATGTTGCCCAGGCTGGTCTCAAACTTCTGGGCTCAAGCGATCCTCCAGCTTAGCGTCTCAAAGTGCTGGGATTACAGGCGTGAGCCACTGGCCCGCCCCCTGTTGTCTTCCTACTGGCCCGCCCCCTGTTGTCTTCCTACTGGCCCGTCCCCTGTTGTCTTCCTACTGGCCCGTCCCCTGTTGTCTTACCACTGGCCCCCACTGCTGTCTTACCACTGGCCCTCCCCTGCTATCTTACCACTGGCCCCCCCTGCTGTCTTACCACTAGCCCCCCCTGCTGTCTTACCACTGGCCCCCCTGCTGTCTTACCACTGGCCCCCCCTGCTGTCTTACTACCCAGCGACGTAACCTTGGGTTGCTCCTTACTCCTTCTGCACACAACTTTATTCGCCCATAAAATGTAGATAACAATACCTGCTTTGCCAGTCCCAACAGAGCGTTTTAAACATCAGGTGGTGCTCAGAAGCATTTCAATAAATGTCAGCTATGAGCATCATTCTTTCCTAGAAGAGCAAAGACACCAGGCCAAATCCCAAATTCGCTGAGTGGGCCACAGCAGAGCCAGCTTCGGACAGGAGCCGAGCCAGCTGGCCCTTCACGCTGTTCCTTTAGCCCTCCGGGTCTGGGGGCTCAGTCAGGGGGCCCGGAGTCATCCGTCCTTCTGCCAGGGACTCCTCCTCCCTGGCTGCCAGCCAGAGGCAGCTCAGGCGAGGAGCTGCAGGGTGCCTGGGGGTGAGCCCTGCGCTCTTGGTGAAGTTCTGGCTGGTCTGGGAACGGAGAAGGCTGAGCTGTCAACACTCCCAGGGGCCAGGAGCTCGTTCTGCTGATCCCAAAGTTAACCCCTGCAGTCCCTGACTCCAGCCTCAGTCAGCCCTGATTCACCAGCAACATCTGAGGCCACATGTGGCCTCCCCTTTCCCCACCACGTCCCATCCCTTCTGTCCAGTCACTGAAGTGAGGTGACCCCGCACTTCACCCCAACGCAAATGCGCACTTAGGAAGTTTAAACAGACCCATTCTGAGGGCCACGTCTTTCTGAGAATGGGAGGGAGGCCCTTTCCGAAGGCAGAGGGCCGGTAAGGGCCCTTCAAAGCGCTCTGAAACAGCAACACGTTCGGAGGGAGGTCATTAGCAGTGCTGTGTGGCTTCCTCATCCTCATGGTAAGTGAGCACTGGGAGTAAGACAATCAGCCCTTCAGAAACCACTCGGGCCTGGAGAACGCAGCCAGGGCTGAGCCACAGAGATGGGGCAGGAGCAGTTCTGGCCTTCAATACAGCGGCGCTTTGCTCCTCTCGCACAAGTGAAATCACAGCTGATGTCTCCATGGCTTTCAAGAGCCTCGCACAGAGGCCTGCTGGACCACGTGGGCCCTGCTCCTCCGTCACCAGCAGCTCTGTCCCCATTAGCAGAGCAGGTGAGAGGAAATGCCACACCCAGAGTGCCAGACAACAGGGCGCACAGCCCCCAACCTGCTCAGCTGGGGAGGTGTCCTCAGCCATCTCTCCTACAACTGCCAGGAAGACCAGAGAAGCCAGCGGTTCCCAAGTCTATGCAGAGTTGGTTAAGGAGGAAGGCCAGGCCTCTGGCAGAGCTGGGGCAGCAAGAATACACAAATGTCCTGCCCATGTGCCCCGGCTCATAGATCCCTCTGGAAAAACTTCTGCCTAGACACCAAAAGGCCAGATTTTTCCACCTTCTTTCCCAGAGGGTGTCACCGAATCCATGACAGATGGCCCCCACTACCAGGTCCTGGCATTCATGGCCCCAGGTCTCATCTTATTTATCCTTATGGTTATTTTTGCATTCAAGGCTCCAGAACCAGAAAGAAACTTAGAAAGTAACTAGCCCAACTCTTTCTTTTCACAGAGGAGGAAACCAATGCCCAGAGAGGAAAAAGGAGCTTGCCAGAAGTCGCCAGTGCACTGGGACAAAGCTAGAACTAGAGACGAGGTCTTCTGACCCCACAGCCATAGTCTTCCCATAGGGGGCCCAGAAAAATACAACTTCCCCTTCTCCCAGATGTTTCTAAGCTTTGGATGCTCACATCCTGCCCTGTCCCTGGGAGCTGGGGCCCCTGGATTGCTCATCTGTCCCCCTATTGTTCCTACAAAGGACAGCCCCTTGGTGAGTCTCAGAGGGCTGTGTCGGGGCGGCCACAGTAGTGTCAGGCTGGCACCCTGAGCACAGCTCTTTTTTTTGAGACAGAGTCTCGCTCTGTCACCCAGGCTGGAGTGCAGTAGCGCGATATCGGCTCACTGCAACGTCCACCTCCCAGTTTCAAGCGATTGATTCTCCTGCCTCAGCCTCCTGAGTAGCTGGGACTACAGGTGCGTGCCACCATGCCTGGGTAATTTTTTTTGTATTTTTAGTAGAGATGCGGTTTCACCATGTTGCCCAGGCTGGTCTCAAACTCCTGGACTCAAGTGATCCTCCCGCCTTGGCCTCCCAAAGTGCTGAGGTTACAGGTGTGAGCCACCACGCCTGACCTGTATGGAGATTTTAGGAAGGACCCAGGGTGAGGGTTAGCTCCCTGCATTCAGCATTAAGTCTGTGGTATTCCTGGCGTCACCAGAGGCATACAGGAATGGTTGTCATCACCACCAAGAGACAAAGGACAGTTGGTTACATGAGGGCTGTGTGAGATCAGCTCTTAGCTATCTGAGTTCAAGGTGGCAGAGGCCAGAAGAAGATGGGGCCAGAAGAAGATGGGACCAGAAGAGCATTCCAGCGTCTGGGTCATTAGAGAAGGGAAGACCCTCCCAGCCCACCTTGCCGCTCCGTGAACAGTACAAACTCTGGATGCCTCCAGAGCAAATCTGTCCATTACCCTGAATTTTCACTCCAGAGCTTGGGACGCCTCAGGTACAGGCGTCCAGAACACCCAGCCACCCTAAGGGGAACCAGCCTAGAAATCTCACGTCTAGGCCTATAATCCCAGTACTTTGGGAGGCCAGATCACTTGAGGCCAGGAGTTCGAGACCAGCCTGGCCAACATAGCGAAAATCTGTCTCTACTAAAACACACACACACACACACACACACACACACATACACACACACACACACACACACAATAGCCGGGTGTGGTGGCACACAGCTACTCAGGAGGCTGAGGCACGAGAATTGCTTGAACCCGGGAGATGGAGGCTGCAGTGAGCCGAGATCACGCCATTGCACTCCAGCCTCGGTGACAGGAGACACTGTCTCAGAAAAAAAAAAAAAAAAAACACATCTCATGTCTTCCCTGGGAGCAGCCTTGCTAGAGCCTCTGATTTACATCCCCAGACCCCTTAACCCCAGACACATGGGGATGCACTTTCCTGGGTGAGCTGCAGGCTCCATCCCGCCCCTCAGGCCGGGCCTCCAAGTTGCCTGGCTCCCTCTCTGGATATCCCACCCCAGGGAGAAATCATCATTCAACCCAACAGCAGCTTTCTCTGGTGAACTTGGTGTCACTAAGAGCCTGGGCTCTCTGCATCTGTCTCATCTAGTCAAACACTGAAATAAGTCTGGGTGGCTGAGGCAGGGGGATCGCTTGAGCCCAGGAGTTCAAGACCAGCCTGGGCAACATAGTGGGACCCCAAATATACTTAAAAAAAAAATTAGCTGGACCTGGCGGTATGCTCCTATAGTCCCAGCTACTCAGGAGACTGAGGCAGATGGATCGCTTGAGCCCAGGAGTTCTAGGCTGCAGTGAGCTATGATTGTGCCACTGCACTCCAGCCTGGCAACAGAGCGAGATCCTGTCTCAAAAAAACCCCCACAAATACTGAAACCAGATGAGGCCCTCATCGCCTGGGACCATGGGCTATTCCGTTATTTTTTTTTTTTTCGATACGGAGTCTCGCTTTGTCGCTCAGGCTGGAGTGCAGTGGCACTATCTCAAGTCACTGTAACCTCTGCCTCCTGGGTTCAAGTGATTCTCCTGCCTCAGCCTCCTGAGTAGCTGGGACTACAGGCGCATGCCACCATGTCCAGCTAATTTTTTGTATTTTTAGTAGAGATGGGTTTCACCATGTTAGCCAGGATGGTCTCGATCTCCTGACCTCGTGATCTGCCTGCCTCAGCCTCCCAAAGTGCTAGGATTACAGGCGTGAGCCACTGCACCTGGCCTATTCCGTTCTTTTCTTTTCCCTTGGCAGCCTCATGGCCACACAGCAGGCCAGGCTGCCTACTCCCTAGTTCCCAAAGGACTCCCCTGAAGAGAGGAAGGCTGAAGCCACAGCAGGGCTAGAGCAAGTGTACATTCCACACTTGCTGTCCTCAGGCTGACCCTCCCTGGTCAACACTGAGAGCCACATGGGGCTACCTCCAGCCCATGTCTGAGGAGCTTAGTGGGCCGGCCTGCCCAAAGGGTCCCACTCAGCCCTGGTCAAAAAAGGCCCAGATCCCTGCACTGATGCCTGAATGTGGTTTTGTATTTGTTCTATGGGGCTGCTGTGACAAAGCACTACAAACTTAGTGGTGTAAAACAATGGAAATGTGTTCACTCACAGTCCTAGAGGCCAGACGTCTCAAATCAAGATGCCAAGAGGGCCACCTCCTCTGAAACCCACAGGAGAGACTCCTTCGTTACCTCTCTAGCTTCTGGTGTTTGCCAGCAACTCTTGGCTTGTGGCTGCGTCACTCCAGTCTCTGCCTCCACTGACACAAGGCCTTCTCTGTGTGTCTGTGTCTTTTCTCTTCCAATAGGGACACCTTCATATTGGATTTATGGCCAGCCCCACTCCAGCATGACCTCATCTTAACTAACTAAATCTGCAACCACCCTACTTCCAAATAAGGTCACATTCTGAGGTTCTGGGGTTAGGACTTCAACACATCCTTTTGGGGGATGCAATCCAACCCATAACAGGTCCCCCAATAGCCCACACCACCACCTGCCTAACCCACTGCCACTCCCTTCCCCCAGCCTGGCCCCTGACTAATCCCAGCTCACATTTCAGATCTCAGCTTTGAGGCCCATCCCTTGGGAGGCCTCCCCGACCCCTCCTCTGCTCTGTGTCCCTGCAGCACCTGTCACCTATGTGACATCACCCTATGTGATGGCTTTTTTTTAAAAACAGGGTCTCACTCTCATAACCCAGGCTGGAGTGCAGTGGCACGATCTCAGCTGACTGCAACCTCCACCTCCTGGGTTCAAGTGATTCTCCTGCCTCAGCCTCCTGAGTAGCTTGGACTACAGGTGTGCACCACCATGCTCAGCTAATATTTGTATTTTTGGTAGATATGGGGTTTTGCCATGTTGCTCAGGCTGGTCTTGAACTCCTGACTCAGGTGATCCACCCGCCTCGGCCTCCCAAAGTGCTTAGATTACAGGCATGAGCCACCGCACCCGGCTTTTTTTTTTCTTTTAACCTGTGTCCCTCCATAGATGAGCAGCTCCTAGAGGTTGGTGCCTGTGACTTGTCCCCAGGATGGTTGCAGGTGTCCCACTGGAGCCTGCAGATATCCCCTCACCATAAGTAACCTGCTGGCTGCACTGAGAGCACCTGACAGTAAGGAGCCTCGCTCCTGGCCAGCACTTCTCAAGGTGTGGCTCGAGGGCTATCTGCAAAAGGACCACAGAGGAGCTTGATTAAAAGTACAATTCCTGGCGAGATGCGGTGGCTCACGCCTAGAATCCCAGCACTTTGGGAAGCTGAGGCAGATGGATCACCTGAGGTCAGGAGTTTGAGACCAGCCTGGCCAACATGGTGAAGCCCCGTCTCTACTAAAAATACAAAAATTAGGCTGAGTGCGGTGGCTCATGCCTGTAATCCCAGCACTTTGGGAGGCTGAGGCGGGAAGATCACTTGAGGTCAAGAGTTCCAGACTAGCCTGGCCAGCATGGTAAAACCCCATCTCTACTAAAAATACAAAAAAATTAGCCGGGCATGGTGACGGGCGCCTGTAGTCCCAGCTACTCGGGAGGCTGAGGCAGGAGAATGGCATGAACCTAGGAGGCGGAGTTTGCAGTGAGCAGAGATCATGCCACTGCACTCCAGCCTGGGCAAAAGAGCAAAACTGTCTCAAAAAAAAAAAAAAAAAAAAAAGCAAAAAAGCAATTCCTAACGTTTGGGGCTCAATGATTGAAAAAAAAGAAAGAAAAAGAAAAGTACCATTCCTAGGTCTATTCTCAGGCCTCCAGAACACAGGAGTGGGCAGGAGGCCTCAGAATCCACCTTTTTTTTATTTTAAGATACAGAATCTTGCTCTGTCACTCAAGCTGGAGTGCAGTGGTGCAATCATGGCTCACTGCAGCCTCAAACTCCAGGGCTCAAATGATCCTCCCACCTCAGCCTCCCGAGTAGTGGGACTACAGGTGCATGCCATCATATCTGGCTAGGTTTTTAAATTTTTTTTTTGTAAAGACAGGGTCTTACTCTATTATCCAGGCTGGTCTCAAACTCCTGGGCTCAAGTGATCCTCCCACCTGGGCCTCCCATAGGGCTGAGATTACAGAAAGATGAGCCACCACATCCGGCAAGGAATCTGCCTTTTAAACAAGCTCCCAGAAGATTCTCACACACACTAACATCCGAGAACCACCATCCTTGGACCTTGATTATGGGAGTCAATCTAAGCCCATCTTCCCAGAGACCTACGGGTTGCAAAGGGTGGAGGAACCTGCTTATATGAGGCTGCACCAGTCCTGCCCCTGGGACCCCCTTCCTAGCTATGATCCATTTCCAAGGCCACAGGCGGCCAACAAAAGCTGATGCCCATCAGCCCTAGGCCCATCATGGGTGGGGGCATAGCTGGCCCTGCTCCCCGCCAGATAATATTCCTGGGAGGAGAAAGAAGAGAGAGGAGCAGCTGGTGTTCGGGGGCCCTCACAGCAACTACCATGGATGGAACTCTAGTAGCCAGAGCTGCCCAGGGAGCACAGTGATGGAACAGCCCTGGGACCCCGGGCGTCTGAAGGAGGGAGAGGAGAGGAGGAGGGAGAGAGAGAGGAGTAGAAAGATCAGTGTTAGGAGCCCAAGTGTTCTCCCCTAATCAGCAGTGGGACCTCAAGCAAGTATTTAAACATTTCTGGGCATGCTTCATTAGTAATAAAACAGAAGAGAAAAACACCAACCCTGCCCACCCCTCAGACTTGCAGTGTCTTCATCCCACTACTATTGATGGAGTGCCTATATACTGTCACACAGTGGGAGGAATTCTGAAAGCTGGAGAGTACTAGAACATACAAGATATTTCTAATAATAAGATAAAGTGAGGCCAGGCACGGTGGTTCATGCCTGTAATCCCAGCACTTTGGGAGGCCGAGACGGGAGGATTGCTTGAGCTCAGTAGTTCGAGACCAACCTGGGCAACAGGGTGAAACCTCATCTCTATAAAAAATTTTAAAAATTAAAAAAATTAGTGTGATGGCTCACACCTGTGGTCCTACCTACTCAGGAGGCTGAGGCGGGAGGATGGCTTGAGCCCAGGAGACGGAGTTTGCAGTGAGCCGAGATTGCGCCACTGCACTCACTGCACTCTCGCCTGGGCAACAGAGCAAGACCCTATCTCGAGAAAAAAAAAGAAAAAAAAAAGATAAAGTGTCCCCAAAATGTATATCCACACAAAAACCTGTACACTGATGTTTATGAGCAGTGTGATTCACAATAGCCAAAAGGTGGAAAACAGCCCGACTGTCCATCGGTAGATCAATGGATAAACAGAACATGGTCTATCCACACAATGGAATATTTCCCAGCCATGGAAAGGAGTGGAGCACTTCCACCTGCTACAATATGGCTGAACCTGGAAGACACGGTGGTAAGTGAAAGAAGCTGGACACAAAAGACCACATCTTGTGTGATTCCATTTATACAAAAGTCCAGAATAGGCAAATCCATAGAGACAGAAAGCAGATTGGTGGTTGTTGGGGGAGCAGGGAGGAATGGATGGTGGAGGAGAACTGGGGAGTGAGTGCTAAAGGGCCCAGAGCTTCTTTTTGAGGTGATAAAAAAATGTTCTAAAATTGACTGTGTTGATGGCTGCATATATCTGTGAATATACTAAAAACTACTGAATTGTATGCTTTAAATGAGAAAATTAAATGACATATGAATTATATCTCAATAAACCTGTTTTCAAAAATAACAAAGAGCCGGGTGTGGTGGCTCACCCCTGTAATCCCAGCACTCGGTGAGGCTGAGGTGAGAGGATCTCTTGAGGCCAGGAGTTCAAGATCAGCCTGGGAAACACAGGGAGACCTCATCTCTACCAAAAATACAAAAAATGAGCTGGGTGTGGTGGTGTGCACCTGTAGTGCCAGCTACTCAGGAGGCTGAGGTGGGAGGATCGCCTGAGCCCGGGAGTTTGAGGCTTCAGTGAGCCCTGATTGTACCACTGCACTCCAGACGGGTGACAGAGTGAGACCCTGTCTCTAAAGTGTCTGATTCTTTTCTTTCTCCAAAACCTTAATTAAGTTGTTTACCTTTAAAATATACCCCCAATCCAACCATTTCTTAACACCCCTGCCCCCACCGGCTCCCTGGCCCAGCCACTGTCATCTCCCACCTGGATTGTTGATGTCACCCTTTCCCGAGCTGCCTGCTTCTGTTCCCCATCCCCTGTGTGTTTCCCACACAGCAGCAGAGCAACAGGAGACCCCCACTCCACACACTCCCTCCAGTGGCTCCCACCTCATGCAAAGAAGAGGCCAACATCCTACAGTGACCTGGAGGCCCACACCCTCTAGCCCTGCTTCACCTGTGACCCCATCTCTCCCATGTGCCCCCTCGTCTACTGTGTCCAACCACTCTGGATTTGCTCTTCAGGGCCCCTCCTGCCCCCTGTGCTTGCTTTGCTTTTTGCTGAGAATGTTCATGCTTCCCAGACAACCGTCTGTGTGACTCACTCCTTCCTCTTCTAAGTCTGCTCCAATGTCACCAGCTCCATAAGGCCTTCCCTGGCCACCTACTGAATTATTGAATATTGTCTCCCAGTCAGTCTTCCCCATATTCCATCCCTGGTTTTTCTCCATCGCATCTACCACCTTCTAATAATCTACATAACTTACTCAGTTTCCTGTCTGTCAGGGAATGTGTAGCCCCTGCACCTAGGGCAGCCACTGGATGGATGGGTGGATGAACGAATGGACAGCTGGATGGATGAATGAATGGAAGGATGGATGGATGAACAGATGAATGGATGGATGGGTAGATGGATGAATGGAAGGATGGATGGATGAACAGATGAATGGATGGATGGGATGGATGGATGAATGGATGGATGGGTGGATGGATGAATGGAAGGATGGAAGGAAGGATAGACGGATGAATGGGTAGGTGGGTGGGTGAGTGGAAGGATGGATGGGTGGATAAATGGAGGGACAGATGGAATGGACACATAGATGTAAAGATGGATGGATGGGCAGATGAATGGGTGAATGGACAGATGGATGGATAAATACATGAACAGATGAATAAATGGGTGGATGGATGGAAGGAAGGAACGGTGAATGGAAGGATGATGGATGGTTGAATGCGTGGATGAAGGAATGGAAGGATGAATGAAAGGAAATATGGATGAACAGATGGATGGAAGGATGGATGAATGGGTGGATGGATGAATGATAGATGAATGGGTGGATGGATGGTTGAATGGATGGATGGATGGAAGAATGGACAGATGGACGGATGGATGGGTAGATGGATGAATGGAAGGATGGATAGGAAGATGAATGGAAGGATGGATGAATGGATGGATGGAAGGATGAATGGATGGGAGGATGGATGAGTAGATGCATGGATGGGTGGATGAATAGGTGTGTGGGTGGATGAGTGGGTGGATGGATGGATGAATAGATGGAAGAATGGACTGATGGATGGATGGATGAATGGATGGATGGATGGATGATGAATGGATGGATGAACAGATGGATGGATGGATAAATGGGTGGATTGATGAATGGAAGGATGGATGAAAGCAAGGATGGATGGTGGATGAATGGTAGGGTGGATAGATGAATGGACAGACGGACAGATAGATGGGTGGATGGGTGGATGAGTGGATGGGTGGGTGGATGGATGGATGAAGGGATGGGTGGATGGATGGATGGGTAGGTGGACAGATAAATGGATGGATGACGGATGGATGGGTGGATGCATGGATAGATGGGTGGATGGACGGACAGATGGGTGAATGGCTGGGTGGAAGGATGGGTGGATGGATATATGAATGGAGAGATGGATGGATGGGTAGACTGATGGATGGAAGGATGGATGTGTGGGTGGGTGGATGAGTGAATGGATGATGGGTGGATGAATGGATGAGTGGATGGGATGAATGGGTGGGTAGATGAGTAGATGGATGATGGGTAGATGATGGATGGGTGGATGGATGGATTGGTGGACAGATGGGTGAATGGAAGGATGGATGAATGGATGGATCGATGGTGGTGGTGGCAAAATGGAAGACCTTCCCTCAACCCCACTTGGGTTCCAAGAGACAGGAGAGGACCCAGATTCAGAACCAGGGAAGTGCTTGCCTAAGAGTAGGCTGTGTCCTCAGGCCATGTCACCTAACCTGTCCAGGCCTGCTTCTCATTATTAAAAGGCCCCAGAGGAGCTGCTTTCCACACCCTTCATCATGTGACAGCTACATGAACTGAACTGCTGAGTTGCAGGGCCTCCTCTTAAAGATCTTAAGATCTTATTGGAGGGAAAGGCAAGCAGGCAGAAAGATGGAACTAACTTCAGGGCAGCTCCTGAGCAGGAATGTGAACCCAAAGGGCTGAGCGAAGGAGCCCATGAGGAAGTGAAGTCATTTGGGGTGGGACACTGCAGGAGCCCAGCCAGGTGTGTGGGGACAGTGGCTGTGGTTAGGACAGTGGGACACAGCCAAAGGAGAGCCTGGGATGCTGGTCTAAGGAGGGCAGCCTGGGATTCCTGGACCAGGCCTCCCTGACCATTGGTGGCCACTTCTGAAAAGGCCTGAAGGCCGGGAGCAGTAGCTCACGCCTGTAATCCCAGCACTTTGGAAGACTGAGGCAGGTGGATCACGAGGTCAGGAGTTCAAGATCAGCCTGGCCAAGATGGTGAGACCCCCTCTCTACTAAAAATACAAAAATTAGCTGGATATGGTGGTGCATGCCTGTAATCCCAGCTACTCGGGAGGCTGAGGCAGAGAACTGCTTGAACCCAGGAGGTGGAGGTTGCAGTGAGCCGAGATTGCACCACTGCACTCCAACCCGGGCGACAGAGCAAGACTCCACCTTGAAACAAACAAACAAAAACGCTGGATGCAGTGGCTCACACCTACAATCCCAGCACTTTGGGAGGCCAAGGCGGGCGGATCACGAGGTCAGGAGATCAAGACCATCCTGGCTAACACGGTGAAACCCCGTCTCTACTAAAAATACCAAAAATTAGTCAGGCGTGGTGGCGGGCGCCTGTAGTCCCAGCTACTCGGGAGGTTGAGGCAGGAGAATGGCGTGAACCCCGGAGGCGGAGCTTGCAGGGAGCCGAGATCATGCCACTGCACTCCAGCCTGGGTGACAGAGCAAGACTCCGTCTCAAAAAAAAAAAAAAAGAAAAGAAAAGAAAAAGAAAGAAAAAGTAAAAAAGAAAAGGCCTGAAGACCCCGGGGCTGGGGAAAGGTGGGGACCAGTCTCCTCACTCCTGTTCCCCTCCAGAACTGGACTGAGCCACAGCCACAAGCTTCGAGGGCTGCCCAAACACCCCAGACTCTGGGTTTGGGATCCCTACCACCCACAGCGAGAAGACACAGCCTTCTAGTGGGGGACCCCTCCTTCTAGAGAGGGAGAGGTCATAAGAAAGTGAACCTCTCAGCAACATTCAAGAAGGTTCCACACACACACTCACATGTTCACTGCAGCATTACTCACAACAGCAAAGACACATAATCAACCCAGGTGCCCATCAACGGTGGACTGAATCAAGAAGATGTGGTACATCTACATCATGGAATACCACACAGCCATTAAAAAAAATCATGGCTGGGCGCAGTGGCTCACAACTGTAATCCCAGCACTTTGGGAAGCCAAGGCGGGTGGATCACAAGGACAGGAGATCGAGACCATCCTGGCTAACACAGTGAAACCCCGTCTCTACTGAAAATACAAAAAAATTAGCCAAGTGTGGTGGTGAGGACCTGTAGTCCCAGCTACTCGGGAGGCTGAGGCAGGAGAATGGCGTGAACATGAACCCAGGAGGCGGAGCTTGCAGTGAGCAAGATCACGCCACTGCACTCCAGCCTGGGCGACAGAGTGAGACACCGTCTCTAAAAAAAAAAAAAAAAAAAAAAAAAACATGTTTTTTGCAGAAACATGGATGCAGCTGGAGGTCATTATCCCAAGCGAATTAAGGCAGAAACAAAAAACCGGAGACTGCATAGTCTCACTTATAAGTGGGAGCTAAGCATTGGAGACACATGGACATAAAGAGGGGAACAATAGACACTGTGGACTACTAGATGGGGGAGTGAGAAAGAGGACAAGTGTTGACAAACTACCTACTGGGTACTATGTTCACTATTTGGCTGATAAGATCAACAAAAGCCCAAACCTCAGCATCACGCACTACATCCATGTAAAAAACTTGCACACGTCCCCCCTGAATCTAAAATAAAGTTCACTCAGAAGTTCTTCCTCTGAGGAGCTTCTGCAGATGAGGAGGTGCTTCCACATCCTGCACCATCTCCTGCTTGGCTGCTGTGCCCAGGGCCAAGACTTTGAGGGGACTGCGTGCTGGGGCCTCGTGCAGAAGAAGAGCTGGGCCTCAGGTCACAGAGTAAGCTGGTCCTGGGCTTCCGGCTTCTTGGTCCCTTACTCTTTTCATCACACAGGCAGCCAGGACCCAGACCTCCATCCCTTTCCCCTCTCTACCTCACCCTGCGTCAGAGACACACCCCCTAGGAACTGGGCAATTCTGGTCAATTCTCCCCATCCAGGCAGCCACCCTCCTACCTACCACCACTACTAGGCCGGGCTACCTCCTGAGATTCTCTGCCTGAGCCAGCCCTCCATCTGTTCATTCAACACACTTGCCCGGGTGTGTCTGCAGAGCTCCAGATCAGCCAGCGGGGGCAACACATGAGCTGTGGAACAAAGTGGACCAAGGAAACAGGTACCCCCTCCACCCAGTGGAAGACCATCCCCTAGGAGAAAGCCCCCCAAAATTAGTGTATCCCTAAAATTCATATCCACCTAGAACCTCAGAATGTGATTTTTTTTTTTTTTTTTTGACACAGAGTCTTGCCCTGTCGCCCAGGCTGGAGTATGGTGGTGCGATCTCGGCTCACTGCAACCTCCACCTCCTGGGTTCAAGCGATTCTCCTGCCTCAGCCCCCCAAGTAGCTGGGATTACAGGCAGGCACCACCATGCCGGGCTAATTTTTGTTTTTTTGTATCTTTAGTAGAGACGGGGTTTCACCATGTTGGCCAGGCTGGTCTTGAACTCCCGACCTCGTGATCCGCACCCCCTTGGTCTCCCAAAGTGCTGGGATTACAGGTGTGAGCCACTGCACCCAGGAAGAATGTGACCTTCTATGGAAACAGGGTCTTTGCAAATGTAATTAGTTAAGATGAGATCATACTGGATTAGGTGGGCCCTAAACCCAACATCTTCAATGTCCTTAGTTGATGAGGAGAGGACACAGGGACACACAGACAAGGGAGAAGGCCACATGATGACAGAGGCAGAGAGTGCGGTGATGAAGCTACCACTCAAAGAATGCCAGGAACTGCTGGCAACCACTGGATGCTGGAAGAGGCAAGGAAGGATCCCCCTTAGACCTTTCAAAGGGAATGTGGCCCTGCCAACACCTTGCTTTCAGACTTTTGGGCTCCAGAATTGTGAGAGAATAAATTTCTGTGCTTTTGGCCAGGCACTGTGGCTCACACCTGTAATCCCAGCACTTTGGGAGGCCGAGGTAGGATCACTTGAGCCCAGAAGCTCAAGACCAGCCCAGGCAACATGGCGAGAGCCCTGTCTCTACAAAAAATACAAAAATTAGCTGAGCATGGTGGCGCATGCCTATAGTCTCAGCTACGTGGGAGGCTGTGGTGGGAGGATCACTTGAGCCCGGGAGGCAGAGATTGCAGTGAGCAGAGATTGCACCACTGCACTCCAGCCTGGGCAACAGAGTGAGACCCCGTCTCAAAAAAAAAAAATTGCTGTGGCTTTAAGCCACTGAGTTTGTGGCAAGTTGTTACCGTGGTCCCGGGAAGATCATATAGGAACCAACACCTAAGCCTGGCGCTGTGAGAGCTTCCTGACACCATTTAACACTGAGCCGGTCGTTTTCACCATCCCCATGGCCGCAGACCCTGCCGTCACCATCCTGGGGCCCACATGCTCTGAAACCCAGCTTGAGCCCCCCATCCAGGAAGCATCCCCCGACAACCGCTCCCCCTTTCTCTGCACTCTCAGGCTGATTATTTTTAACTGCTGATTACGTCTACCTTATATGGTTCTCTATTCATGTCATGAGCAGGGGCTGTCTCCCCTCCTAGTCTGTAAGCTCTTTGAGGACAGAGAATCCCAAGGATATTAACAGTCCTGAGCAGGGGAGGCGTGTTGATGGATTCCCCTGGTTGGTCAAGTTTCATGATATTTCAGGAAACTGGAGGCAAATATCAAGTTGCCGCATACTCACAAGAGTGATAACCTGTCATTCTTGTCATAGTCCTTTTAACCTTAGAAAGTATCTATTATCAAAAAATATTTTAAGCATCCAATAGCCATTTTCTTATTATAGTCACGAAACAGCCCCATGCTGGAAATAGGGCAAGTATCATTATCCCTATTTTATGGGTGAAGAAACAAACGCAGAGATAGTCAGGGACTTGGCGGCTGATTTGTGACAAAACCAGCATTTGCTCTGCCCCCAGGTTCCGGTGCTCCCGCTGGGCCCCACCCCAGGCCGGCCGCTCTGCCTCTGTGTGGACAGCGCCAAGCAAGGAGGGACTTGGTGGAGTGCTCACCAGCTTAACTACCAATTCGGAAAGGAAACAAAGGCAGGAAAGGAGGTGGGCTGGTGTCTTGGGAGCCCGAGGCCAGGATGGTATCCCCAGGGTGAGTACTTGACACTTCTCCAGTTCTTTTCCAGATTCTTCCCAAGTCCTAGAGAGCACTCCTGGTCTCTTGATCTCCTTGGGTAAGTGCAAGAAAAATAAGTAATCATCTACTACTTGACACTAAGTAATCAACAAATTGGCTAGAGGCCTCTCTGGTGGACACAGGGACACAGGTGGTCACATCAGGCCCTAAATGCTGTGTAAGCTGGATGCCCATCAGTGGCATGGCTTCCAAAGGAAGGGCTTGGTCAAGCCTTTACCTATTGCCATCTAGACGAATTTTTTTTTTTTTTTCAACAGAGTCTTGCTCTGGCACCCAGACTGGAGTGCACTGGCACAATTACAGTTCACCGCAGCCATGACCTCCCAGGCTCAAGAGATCCACCTGCTCCAGCCTCCCAAGCAGCTGGGACCACACGCATAGGCCATTACGCCTGGCTAATTGTTGTATTTTTTGTAGAGATGGGGTTTCCCCATGTTGCCCAAGGTACTCTTGAACTCCTGGGGTCAAGCGATCTACCCGCTTCAACCTCCCAAAGTGCTGGGATTGCAGGCAAGAGCCACCGGGCCCAGCCTAGGGGAAATTCTATGGGAGAAAACTGAGCTGGCCTAGGTCCTAGCCAAATGACTACCCGAAGGAGGACCGGGGGCTGCAGTTTTGGCAGCAATCCAGTGGTGGGGGGAGGCGGGGGCTCCCAAACCCCGGGACTCTCCCCTGAGCTCCCAGCACAAGCCACTTCCTACAAGCCCAGAACTCCAGGCCAGACTTTGTCTGCACCTGTTTGAGCTCAGAGTACAGTCCCTGCTCTAGAAGCATCCAAAAATATCTGAGAGAGAGGGGAATAGGGAGGGGCTATCTGGAATAAAAGAGGCTAGAGTCTTCAGAGGGCTGAGAGAAAGAGCCACTTGGCTCAGCATTCAAGGTTCTTCCCAACTGGCCCCAACTCATCAGGGTGGCCTAATCTCCCCCGAACATGAGCCCCACACTCTAGCCAGAGCTAGTCTCATCCTGTCCCTGGCAGTGCCGTGCTCTGAGCTTCCTCACCTCCTGGCTTTTGTCACCATCTTCAGGCGTCTCTGCCTGCACAAATCATCTGTCATTCATTAGACCTTGTTGACTGCCTTGAATGAGCCAAGCGTCATGCTACACTGTTAGTGATGAAATACGGGCAAATTAAACAAAGGCACAGCTTCCAGCCTCCCCAAGCTGACCGTCCAGTGATCGTCCCCTCCCTGCAAGTTGGGCTGAAACCCTGTCCCTCTGCACAGCCAACCTTCCCAACCATCTTCTGAACTTCAACCAGAGTGAGCATAGACTGCCGGTGGGGGGGGTGTTAGTTACATTTTTTTTTCAGTGCGTGTCATCTCCCCAAATAGAAGGTCAGCTCCTGAGGGCAGAGACACAACTCATTCCCGCCTGCACAATGCGGCTGGCCAGGACCTCACAGGGCTGACAAGGGGCTGAGAACTGGGCCTCACAGGGAGGGACCCACAGCTGCCTTACACCTCTCCCTGCTCTCATCAAATGCCCCACTCTCTCTGCTCCCTGCAGTCTCTGAGGCATCTGAGTCTGAGATTGTGCCATACCCTCATGCTTCTATTTGATCCTTTTGTGCCTTCATCCCTAACCCGAGTCCATCCCGCTTTTCCAGCCTAAAGGGGGACTCCCTTTAGGGAGCATCTCTCATTTCTTCAGGATTTGGCACCCAATCTCTCCTCTCCTGCCAGGGCTGGCCACAGCCTGCATTCATTCTGTGTTCTCCCTCTCTTTTTTTTAAATATGGGGTCTCGCTCTGTTGCCCAGGCTAGAGTATAGTGGTACAATCTTGGCTCACTGCAACTTCGACCTCCTAGGCTCAAGCCATCCTTCCACCTCAGCCTCCTGAGTAGCTGAGACCACAGTGTACCCACTACATCCAGCTATTTTTAAAGTTTTTTTGTAGAGACAAGATCTTACTGCGTTGCCCAGGCTGGTCTGGAACTCCTGGGCTCAAGCAATCCTGCCGCCTTAGCCTCCCAAAGTGCCGGGATTACAGGTGTGAGCCACTGTGCCTAGCCTATTAATTAAATTTAATAAATTATTGCTTTAATTCCGATTTAATTTGGTGCTTTCATTCTGATTCTGCCACCCTCCCTGAGATGGGGTGGCTCAGCAATTGCTGCTCTGGGAGTCCCTCTGTGACGGACAATGAGGAAGTCACAGGCAACAGGCATGTCCCCAAGGTAGGGGGGCAGCTGGGACCTTGACTCCGAGTAAAACCACCTTCAGGGCCGCAGAGGGATGAGGGAGGCTGAAAATAGATGGAACAGGACTTCTCTGATATTAGAGAATGATGACGGCACAGGCTGCCGCCATCGAGGAAATGAATCAGTCTCTAGAAACTCAGTTAAATCCGTCCCATTTGCTAAACTGCACCCACCCGTCACGTCCTACTGAGGATACCCAGCTAGGGATGAGCACAGGGGACTGGGACCTCTTGAGCTCTGGGCAGATCATGCTTAGCAGCCGTGCTCGCCATGGCTCCAATTCATTCATTCATTATTTCACCCATTCAGGACCCAGAAGAGAAACCCCTGCTATGTAGCTCAGTCCCTCTGCGCTCAGAACCGGTGAACTATTTACCACCTCTGTGTTGAGATTTAGGAACTTTGGGTGAGACCTTGCCTGCCAAATGGGAAATTCCATCTTAGAGATATCTTCCTTGAGCTGAAATCTTCTGAATCCTCTGAAACACAGACAGACTTGAGCAAAGTGCCCATCTGTGCTGCGAGTCATCGGCCTCCACTGCAATGAGCTGCAGCTCCTCCCCTGACCAGTGTCTTGGTAGCAGGGACAGGGGTCGGAGCAGGGGCCCAGCCTGAGTAGGGAAGGGAGACCCAAGAGGGAATGAAGGAGCCAAATAGGGTGGAGGCAGACTCTGAAGATCAACTTTTAGCTCTAAGAAGACAGGTGAGGCCAGGGGCGAGGTCCCTGAGAAGCCAGGACTCCCAGAGCAAACTCGGGAGAGAACAAAAGCCAGCCTACCACCTTGAGCCAAAGTGAGTCCTCATGCCAAAGTGAGTCCCACCAATGGGACACGAGAGGGCACAGGCCTCACAGCCAGGAACACATCATGAAGGGGACCTGAGGCTGGACTCCCATCCCCAGTCCACAAAGAAGAATGAAAACCAAAGTCAGCTGCATGCAGTGGCTCACACTTGTAGCCCCATCACTTTGGGAGACCAAGGCAGGAGAATCACTTGAGCCCAGGAGTCTGAGACCAGCCTGAGCAACATAGTGACATAGTGAGACCATGTATCTACAAAAAATAAAATTAGCTGGGTGTGGTGACACATGCCTGTAGTCCCAGCTACTCTGAAGGCTGAAATGGGAAGATCACTTGAACCCAGGAAGTTGAGGCTGCAGTGAGCTATGATTGCACCACTGCACTCCAGTCAGGGAGACTAAGTGAGACCTCATCTCAAAAAAATAAATAAAAATTGGCCGGGCGCGGTGGCTCATGCCTGTAATCCCAGCACTTTGGGAGGCCGAGGCGGGTGGATCACGAGGTCAGGAGATCGAGACCATCCTGGCTAACACGGTGAAACCCCGTCTCTACTAAAAATACTAAAAATTAGCCGGGCGTGGTGGCGGGCGCCTGTAGTCCCAGCTACTCGGGAGGCTGAGGCAGGAGAATGGCGTGAACCCAGGAGGCGGAGCTTGCAGTGAGCCGAGATCGCGCCACTGCACTCCAGCCTGGGCGACAGAGCGAGACTCCGTCTCAAAAAAAAAAAAATAAATAAAATAAAATAAAATAAAATAAAAATTAAAAAAAGAGAGAGGACTACGGTCATCATCTGAGTAACTCAGGCCACGTATCCACCGTGCCAATTTCCACTAAAAAAGCTAACCCTGGGACGGGCACGGTGGCTCACGCCTGTAATCCCAGCACTTGGGAGGCCGAGGTGAGCGGATCTCGAGGTCAGGAGATCGAGACCAGCCTGACCAACATGGAGAAACTCCGTCTCTACTAAAAATGCAAAATTAGCCGGGCATAGTGTAGTCCTGGCTACTCGGGAGGCTGAGGTGGGAGGACTGCTTGAGCCCAGGAGGTGGAGACTGCAGTGAGCCTTGATCAACCACTGCACTCCAGCCTGCGCAACAGAGTGAGTCCCTGTCTAAAAAAAAAAAGAAAAAGAAAACATAAAGAAACATATTTTCTCTACCTCAGTAAACCCATCTGCTTTTAAGTTACTGTTGCTGGCCTTTATTTATCCCAAACTTAGTTTTTAAAGGTTTCTATGTCTAAAGATGTTGCCTCCTCATCCTCACTAAATATCCTCAAACCCTCCTCATTGGTCAGTGACCTCCTGGTTGTCAGAAGCAACAGCTCCTCTCCCTCAGCGTCTCTGTGATATTTAATCCTGCTGGCCACTCGCCCTTCTTCTAGAAGACCTGGGCTTGCAGGTCACTGTCTCTTCTTGGGTCCCTTCCTATCTCTCTGAAATTCATTTATCTTCTTCCTCTTCCTACTCCTCAAACTTAGCGTTGATCAAGGATTGGTCCTTGAATCTTTGTCTCTCCCTGGTACAGCTCCATGGGTGACCTCAGAGCCTCCCTCTCATCTTTACGTAAATGAATCTCACTCCTAAATGCCCTGACCTGACTTCCCTCCTAAGCTCCAGTCCTGCCTTTCTAACCCCTGCCACCTCCTTCCAGATGCCCCACGAGTAACCAATCTTCATAATGACCCAAACTGAACTTTTTTTTTTTTTGAGACAGAGTCTTGCTCTGTTGCCCAGACTGGAGTGCAATGGCATGATCTCAGCTCACTGCAACCTCTGCCTCCCGGGTACAAGCAATTCTCCTGCCTCAGCCTCCCGAGTAGATGGGATTACAGGCGCATGCCACTACGCCTGGCTAATTTTTTGTATTTTTAGTAGACATGAGGTTTCACCCTATTAGTCAGGGGGGTCTCGAACTCCTGACCTCGTGATCTGCCCTCCTCAGCCTCCCAAAGTGCTGGAATTACAGGTGTAAGCCACTGCACCCGGCCATGAACTTTTTTTTTTTTTGAAACAAGTTCTCACTCTGTTGCCTAGGTTGGGGTAGAATAGTGCCATCACAGCTCACTGCAGCCTCAGCCTACCAAGCTCAAGCGATCCTCCTGCCTCAGCCTCCCAAGTAGCTGGGACTACAGGTACCCGCCATCATGCCCAGTTCATTTTTTCTATTTTTTGTTTTATTTTCTATGTCGTCCAGGCTGGTCTCAAACTCCTAGGCTCAGGCCATCCTCCTGCCTCTGCCTCCGCCTCCCAAAGTGCTGGGATTACAAGTGTGAGCCACTTCATCCAAGCCCAAACTGGACTCAAAATCTGTTCCTCTCTCTTATGTTCCCAGTCTATTTTTCTGGCAAGATCATTCTCCCAGTGACCTCAGTGGAACCTGTAAGGGCCCCCTCCCCCGGCCTGGCTCCCAAGCTGGGAAGGCCAGGGATTCTACACCAGCTGTCAGCTGGGTCTACCCCTTCTCTCCACTCCCAACCCCTCGCCCAGGTCCACACTCCCTCACCTACCTCTCTGGCATGGCTGACTAATCAGTCTCCCCCTCCCTACTCTTCCTACAAACAACTGCCAGACGGATCTTCCCTGAGCCCTTGGTAGTGACCTGCTGCCCACAGAGCAAAGCCCTGCTTAGCCTAACAAGGCCCTTCACACTTCAGCCCCAACCTTGCCTTCCAAACATGTCCCGCCACCCCACTTCCATCTGCCCGCCTTCATGCAAGACAGAACAATGCTCCCCTTTCCTGGGTCTCACCAGAGCCCTGTTGCTCTGGCACTGTGAGTTTGCTCATCTTGTTCCCTCAACTCAGAATTCCCTTCCTGCCATCTTTCTGTTCTGAATCCTGCTTTCTTCAAGGCCCAGCTCAAATATTCCCTCATCCGTAAAACCTTTTCTGATCCGATCCTCTCAGCTCAAGATGGCCTCCTCCCTGCCTTCAACCCCACCTTGCTTTTCCTGTGCCTCCCCAGTGACACTGATGTGTGTCCCGTTTGACTAGATTCAGCTACGTGCAAGGCAGAAGACGCCTCCTCTCCCCTACTGGACTATAAGCACTGAGGACAAAATGCCTGTCTCAATTCCCCTAGTACCATACCTCAAAAACAGCAGGGATGCAGCAAACGAGGGATGGGTTCACGAATGATGGAATGCGTTGAGGTGTTTGAATGACAGGGTTGCACATACGAGCGATGTTTACAGGTAAGGACTTATGCTGCGATGAGGCCTGGATTTGGGTTTGGAGCAGGGCATGTGCCCAGGAGAGAGAGCTAAGTAAGCCCAGGCGCTCCATCCCACAGCCATGGCCCTCCCTGCTCCCCACTCCCCCAGCCACCTGCCTCATTCCAGCCAGGATGCACAGGGCCTAGCCCTGTCCTTAGCCTGCAGGCCAGGTCAGAGAACGGAAGCAGCTGTCCTCCTCCTGAGTCCATAGGCTGACTCTCCCCAGCCCACTACACCCAAGCAGGCATCAAACGGCCAGCTGGATGCTACCAGCCTCATCTGGACCTCCCTCTGGGGGATAAGTGGGTAAAAGCACTGGCCAAGGAGTGGAAAGGACTGAATTCCAGCTCTGGCCTGCCATAAACTCACTGTTTGACCTTCACTGTAATACCTGGATGTAGGAAAAAACCAGCAGTTCCTAAACAGCAGTTCCACAGGCCACCATGCCAGGTGCCACTTTTTTTTTTTTTTCTTGAGACAAGGTCTCGCTCTGTCACCCAGGCTGGAGTCAGTGATGCAATCACAACTCACTGCAGCCTGACCTCCCAGGTTCATGTGATCCTCCCACCTCATCCTCTCAAGTAGTTGGGACCACAGGCATGCACCCCTACACCGAGCTATTTTTTTTTTTTTTAGAGACAGTGTCTCACTATGTTGTCCAGACTGGTCTCAAATTCTTAGCTTCAAGCGATCCTCCCACCTTGGGTTCCCAAAGCGCTGGGATTACAGGTGTGAGCCACTGTGTCCGACCAACGTGTTACCTTCTTGAGGGATGTGTTCATTAGCACGACCCAGTCTAGTGCGTTCCAGGCTCACTGTGGGACCAGATGTCCCCTACAGGCTTGCCCGGCTGTACCAAATGAGGAGTCAGGGAACCAGCTGTGAGGAAAAGGCTTCTGGGGTCTGTTCTCTCCCCAAGACCCCTGAGCTTGCTACATTTTCTCAGCAGCCCTGCCACGGTGGATCCTAGCAGCTAGGCTGCCCTGATGAGGAAATTGGAGTGCTGGCCTCTTTCCAGAAATAACCAGCCAGGGGTGGGAGAGAAAGGGGCAGGGAAACAGCTTCCTGACCGTCACTGCACCCTTGTCTCACATGGCGGGCACTGAGCTGTGGGCACTCACAGAGGGGCAGCCCCAGCATGCACCAGCCCCTTGCCATTGGGGTGGCTGGATGGCGCCAGGGCAGATGGGCAAGTCTGAAGCTAGGGCTGGAGGTGGAGGAAGGATGAGATGGACAGGAATCTCCGGATCCCCAATCTCCGTATCAAGCAACAAGAGGGACAACAGGAAGCAAAGAGGTCCCAAATTCTGCCTTTAGCAGTAAACACCAATGGCTTAAACCCGAAGAAATGAAATGCTTTCTCAGCAGACCTCGCTCTCCAGGGAAACCAAAAGCATAGCTCTTCGCCCTGCAAACTAGGGAAGCTCCCCCAGGACGCTCTTATCCACTGCACCCTTTCTCCTCCTTTCACACTCACCATACAGGGAGAGAGGGGCTTGGGAGTGCAGGCAGGGTCTGTCACAGAGAGACGGGCTGAGGAAAGGAGAGGACCCTGGCCCGGGTGTGCCTGTCACCGACGCGCTGTCTGACCTCGGAAAAGTATTCCTGTTTCTCTGGGTTTCCTTCCCTTCCCTGGATGGTGGGGAGACTGATCGAATCATTGCTAGGGGCGTTTCCCACTGCTTTAAGGAGGAACAGCGCCAAGCCAGGACTCCCAAAGAGGAGGACCCAGTGGGTGGTACAAAGGCCTGAGTGCAGCAGGTCGGGGACGTGGAAACCGGGAAGGCCCCACCTGGCTGCTCCTTCCCCGTCCTAGCATGGGCACGGGCAACGGGTGGTTGGTAACAGAAGGGCGCTTGTCTCCTCACAGGGAGGCGAGAAGGAGGGCTGCAGAGCACTCCACCCCAGGCCAGAGCAGCACAGGAGCAACAAGGAGGAGAAGCCGGAGGAGAAGCTCTGTGGGGTCCCTGGCCTAGGAAGCAGATGGGAGTGGTGAGCGAGAATATCTGCTGCCACCCAGCCAAGGAGCAAGCACGATTGGAGGGAAGTTAGCACACAGCGGAGAGATGAGGGAAAGAGGTCAGGAGCCAAGATATGACCTTTGGGTGGGGTGGTATTTACCAGGGTGGCACAATTCTGAGGGAAGAATCACCCAGTAGGAAGGACTGTCATGATGGGGGCGTGAGGAAGCCACCTTGTGGGTTAGAACCTGCCGGTGGATGCAGGAGGAGGCCTATTCTGGGGTATACAGTCCACAGTTGGGCAGAGTCCTGATAAAATCCACCACGGTGGATGAAACCCACAGCCCAAGCACTGAGCAGGAGCAGGGACAGAGGGAAGCTTTACGCTGGAGGTTGGGCAGACGCACGCTGTGGGACCCAGGAAGGAAAGACAGCAGAGAGAAGGGACCTTTGCACAAGCACCTGCCTGCGTCGTTTCCCCACGACAAGAGCCCCCAGCGAGGCCTGCAGAACATTCCAGATGACCAGTTCCCTCGGTGGGATGAAAGATAAAGGATGTCCCTAAAAGGCCAAAAATTCCTGGGGCCCAGTGTGTAGCAGCCCAGCAGCTGGGGCTGGGGGGCAGCAGAGGAGGGGCCACGAAGGGAGAGGGTGGCAGCGGCTTGGGGCTCCGGATCCAATTACGCGGCTGTTTCCATACTTAGCCGCCTGACAGCCGCCTGGAATACTCAGCACTCAAGCCGCTGCAGCCCTGCAGAGCCCAAATTAACTCAAGGACAGACAAGGGCAGGGCCCAGCAGCACATGCAGTGGCTGGAGCCCCCCACCTTACATCTTGAGTCCCCGAGAAATAGCTTTTGTTCCCACCCACTGCCTGCTCTCCCTGCAGGGACTGTGCCCCTGCAATCCCCTATTCAACCTCAAAGACCTGAGAGGCTGGACTCTGGGCCTCTCCAGTCCCAGGTACGGACCTAGGCTCAGAGCCCAGCTTGGGGGAAGACTGCCGAGTCATGAAAAGACTCGGTGCGCAGTCCGGATCCTAGGGGGATCCCCGGGGCACCTCCCTAAAAGCATTCCCTAGGGGAACCTGGCCTCAAGAACCTTAGGAACAAGAGAGGTGGCAAAACAATCTGGCATCTCCTCCACAGCCTATAGATAACCCCCATGCTGCAACCCAAGCCACCACCTCTGCTACCCAAAGTGCTGAGATGTCAAAGGGAAGCCTCAGCACACAGAGCCAGGCCCCTTTTCTGATGGAAGCCCCCACCCCGAGCAAAGGCTCTACTCCAGAATGGGCCCCGTTCCTCTTCTGAATTGCATCCAATGCTGTTTCCAGCCCAACCGCCAACTCTATTTCCGATCTTATCCCAAACCAATTCCAATTCTATCTCACTGCTCCCAAAACGGTCCCCACCTTTGCCCACTGAATCCCCTTCTGTCCACACAAACCCAGTTCTCTTGCCTGAGTGGGGCCTCTGCCTTATCTCCCACCAGATGGGAGGGTCACCTCAACGACCTCCAGCTCCCAGACTGTGCTATTTTGTCCGTCTCAGAGGCTCCCCCATCTTGACTTTGAGGGCCCTCTTTCCCACATCTACTGGCCAGACTCCTCTCTGACCCTGGCTCACAGCTCAGCTCTGTTTGCCGTTCCCACTTCCTCCGGCCTTCCTGAGGGCCCCACAACTGCGCTGCTATTCTCCAGCACCCAGCTCTTTCTCTGAGGCCCCAGGCCCGGGGAAAAGAGAAGGGTAAGAAGACACCAGCCAAGAGCCAGGGTTTGCCATCAGCCACGACCCCCTACCCCACCCATGGTAGACAGAAAACCTTGGAGGAAGCGTGGGGGCGCAGTGTGGGCTGGGTCATGCTGGGAGGGGCCCTACCTGCTTGTCCTGAGAACAGGAGCGAGGCCAGGAGGCAGCCGAGCAGGACCAGCGCCCTCATGGTGACTGCCAAGAGAGCCCAGCTGCTCCTCGCCTCTATTTATACGGCCGGCCGTGGCAGCAGGCGGTGAAGGGGGGAGAGGGGTCACACAGTCACCAGGGCAACTAGGAGGGTGTGATGGGGAAGAAGCCCGGACCCCAGAAGGCTGTGCAGAGGCTCACGCTGCGCCACTGCTGTCCCAGCTGCCAGGCCCCAGAAGGCAGGGCCGTGGCTGGATTCTCTTTCCCCGAACCCCTGCAGCCCTGGGATCATATGACATGGGTCACAGGGCGTGGGTGACAGGCATAAAATGGAGCATCCCTTGGGCTCAGGCGGTGGAGCTGGGAAGCTGAGTCTTCCCAGAACTTACAATAACTTGACCTGATGTCTGGGCAGGTTAAGGACCTTGACACGCCTGCACTGGAAGGAGGAAGTTGTAAGGCCATGCAAAAGAAATCCTATTTAACAACCACTGATCCACATGCTAGAGAGTGGTCAGCTACGGCAAACCCGCAACATGTGACCTCTGAGGTCCAAGGCTGCTGCAGCCCTTGAACAACCTTCCCAGCCTCTGGAAGAGAGAGAGCACAGACCAGAGGGAGAGGGGCATGCTGAGACACAAGCTGAGGCTGCGGTGTAAACTGGAGGATGGAGCAACAGATATCCATTTCCAATGGCCCAGGGGTTCCAGAACATTCAGTCACCTCTGCAAAGTGCTTTTTTGTTTGTTTGTTTTTGATAGAGGATCTTGCTCTGTCACCCAGGCTGGACTGCAGTGGCACAATCATCACTCACTGCACTCGACCTCCCAGGCTCAACCAATCCTCCCAACTCAGCCTCCCAAGTAGCTAGGATAGTAGTGCCACCATGCTGTACTAATTTTTAAAAATTTTTTGTAGATGGCCCAGAGAGCCAGTTGTAAGAAGCCAAGGGAAAGCAGGCACTTGCTTGTCTGGTCGGGGTATGGTGTCACTGTGTGGGGAAGAGGTAGAAGCCAGCCTTGGGGGAAAGGAACTAAATCAGGGCCAGGCCAGGTGGCTCACACCTGTAATCCCAGCACTTTGGGAGGCCGAGGCAGGTGGATCACCTGGGGTCAGGAGATTGAGACCAGCCTGGCCAACATGGTGAAACCCCATCTCCACTAAAAATACAAAAATTACTGGGTGTGGTGGCGGGTGCCTATAATCCCAGCTCCTCAGGAGGCTAAGGCAGGAGAATCACTTGATCCCAGGAGGCGAAGATTGCCATGAGCCAAGATTGCGCCACTGACTCTAGCCTGGGCAACAGAGCGAGACTCTGTCTCCAAAAAAAAAAAAAAAAAAAAAAAAAAAAAAAGAATTAGGCATCTGGTAGGCGCTTGACTTTTTTTTTTTTTTTAATCTTTTTTAAGAGACAGGGTCTCTCTCTGTCACCCTGGCTGGAGTAGTGACACGATCATAGCTCACTGCAGCCTTGAACTCCTGGGCTGAAGCCACCCTCTCACCTCAACCACCGAGGGGCTGGGAATACAGGTGTGTACCACATCTGGCTAATTTTTTTGTTTTGTACAAACATGGTCTTCCTATGTCACTCGGGCTGGTCTCCAACTCCTGGGCTCAAGCAATCTTCCTGTCTCGACCTCCCAAAGTACTACGATTACAGGCATGAGCCACTGCTTTTTCAAAGACAAGGTCTTGGGCCTTTTCCTCTCGGAAGTCCCCTCTCTCTCACTAAGGAAGGAGCTGTTTTTCTTTCTCTTTCTTTTGCCTATTAAACCTCTGCTCCTAAACTCCTCATGTGTGTCTGTGTCCTAAATTTTCTTGGCATGAGACAATGAACCCCAGGTATTTACCCCAAACAATGTAGCTGCTTCACGTTGGGGACCTCATCCGAGATCCCAAGTACAACACTCATCAAAACGAGTCAAGAAAACTTATTGTGAACTATTTATGGCCTTTAATAATTGAATAAGGTATACTCCTGTGAAGAAAATTTGGAGCATGTTTGTTTCTCTCTGCCTGGTTTCTCTGGAATCTGGAAACTATCTCAACATCTGGTGGAGGCAAACCAGTGTCACAACCCATCAGAATGGCTGACAATAATCAAACTCTAAATGGTGCTGCAGACAGAACCATGCACGGACATGCCTTTTTTCCGAGGACCCTTAGCTCGACCCCAGGAGGAGCCCTTAGCTTCTGTTCCCCACACAACACCCCTTTTAAGCATGAAGTAGCCAGAAAGAGTCATCATCAAACAACCCCTAAGAGCAGTTAGGGTTACCACTCCAGAGTGGGGAATGATACAGGAGTTAAGAAGAAATTACTTAGATAGTGAGGATACAGAAGTCCTCAGTAAGGTTTTCCTTTTACTGAAAAGCAGCCCCAAATCATTTTCCTTTCTAACAAAGAGAAGTGTGTAAAATCGAGCTGCAGACATAGATGCAGGCAGTTGTGCCAATCATGTTCAAAATGGCGGCTCCATCTTCCCTTCTCTGCCACCCACGTGCACAGTAAGGAGCAGACAAGATGGCACTGGCCAAGGGGAAAGTTCATTTGCATAATAAGATTAGAGTGGGGAGGTCAGCCTTCCCCGCACCCCAGCGCTATGTAAACATCATACCTGACTGAACCAATCTGTGAGCCCTATGTAAATCAGACACCACCTCCTCAAGCCTGACTATAAAATCCGGTGCATCTGCTGCCGGTGGCCTTTTCCTTTCAGAAGTACCCTCTCTCTCACTGGAGAGAGCTGTTTTCCTCTCTCTCTTTCTTTTGCCTATTAACCCTCTGCTCCTAAAAATTAAAAAAACAATAAAAATAAAAAATTTCAAAAAATAAAGATGAGGACTCACTGTGTTGCCCAGGCTCCTCTCAACCTCCCAGGCTCAAGCGATTCTCCCACCTTGGCCTCCTGAGTAGCCGGGACTACAGGCGTGAGCCACCATGCCCAGCTCTGCTCGGCTCAGCTCAGCCTTCAGACAGAAGCTGCCAGAGCCCTCAGCCTAAAAGACCCTAGCCCCATTTTCAGAAACCATGCATCCCTAGGCACACCTGCTCCTGACTGTCTCAGACTGACATTCCTCAGATGACTGGGGAGGAAGTGTGTTTGAGAACAAGACGTGGGGCAGAAGAAAAACCATGCAGCCCAGCTACTCCTTTCCAATGGTCCCACTTCTGATGCCCTGGAGCCAGCGTCAGCCAGCTGCTTCTGTAAGGGGCCAGGCGGTAAATAGTTTAGGTTTTGTTGGCCATCTGCAACTCTTCCACTCTGCCTGTGTAGCTAGAGCAGCTGGCACCACAGAGATGAATGGATGTGGATGCATCCTGATAAAACTTTATTATAAAAAAGAGGCAGCTTGGTTCCAAGCTGTAGTTTGCAAATCTCTGCCCATACTCTAGGGAAATCATTTGGTGAATTACTTTGTAAAGCAGAAAATCCTTTGGTAAAGGATCACCCATATCAGCGCTTTATGAATCTGGGTTTTCCTACGTCTGGCTGCTTCATGTGGGGGTTCACAGCTAGAAAGGGGAAGGCGGTGCAATATCTTGGGGCCAGGGGATGACGTGTGTGTAACGAGGCTGCTGTGGATTTGAGCCTGGGAGCACATGCTCCGGGGAGAAATACGTGAGGCGTTTCTTCATCTTTTTTTTTTTTTTTTTTTTTTTTTGAGACAGGGCCTCATTCTGTCGCCCAGGCTAGAGTGCAGTGGCACAATCATAGCTCACTACAGCCTCGACCTCCTGGGCTCAAGCAAACCTCCTACCTCAGCCTCCAAGCAGCTGGGACTACTACACCTGGCCATTTTTTCTTTTTCTTTTTGTAGCAACACAGTCTACCTACGTTGCCCAGGCTGGTCTCAAACAATCCTCCTGCCTTGGCCTCCCAAAGTGCCAGGATTATAGGCGTGAGCCTGACAAGAAGAGTTTCTTGGGGGAAAGAAGTAGGTTTAACCCTGAAAAACTTTCTCCGATCAAATGAGAAGAGGTCCCCAGAAGTGGCAAGTCAACATCACAGTCACAAATGTTTATTTGGAGGACCTGACAGCCAGGTCTCAATTGCTAAAGTGTTGCCACAAGAAGGAAGTATTAGGCTTGTCCTGTGTGGTTCCTGAGGGCAAGGCCAGGTTTGATGGGCAAGGGTGACAAGAAACCCATTTTAGCTCAAGGTAAAGGAGGATGTTCAGGTTGAAGCTGCCCAGGAGAGGAACAGGATTGCTGATAAAGAAGTGTCCCGTCCCTGCATGGGTTCCAGCAGAGGCCAGGTATGCAGGGATGGGCACTGCTCAAGTGCTTTTCCTCCCTGCTTGTGCTTAAAGTCTGATTCTAGGGAAGACTCTGGGGCTGGTGCCTCCTGGAGGCCCTCTGCCTCTGTCCCTACATCATTTCCTCTGGAACTCCGGCCTCACTGGTTTCTGCGGGAGGCGCTTACCTGCATCAAGCCTGGCCCGCATCCTTGTCTCAGGACCATGGGCTGTCTCTAGGGTGAGGGATTTATCCAGCAAGCAGTGTCCTTGAGATGAGGCTGCATCCGCCAGCGGGCATCTGGGTGGGCAGGGACTCTTGGAAAGCCAGGGGCTGTGAAGGAAAGGAGAGCTTTTGCACGCCGCATCCCAGCCATTTCAGCAAGGGTCTTGGGGGAGGGTCTGGATGGGCCTCCTCGCCTGCTTCCTTTTTTTCCACTTCACTTGCAGAGGGCTGCTCCTCTCAAAGCTCAAAGTGCTCCTCTTCTCTGATGGAGAAAATCCCTGGGACAGGGCTCAGAGCCACACGACGGTGATCCCGGGGAAGATGCGGGCCTCAGTTGTCAAACAGGGCATCCAGCCTCATAGAACTGCTGTGAGGGACACGGGAGATGCTAGAGGGGTAGATATTTTAACGTTTCATTGAATTGTAACCCACATGCTGGAGGACACAGGTCATGAGTATGAGCTCACTGAATTATCACAAAGCACGAAGAGCAGGTGATGGTGGAGACAGGGAGTGAAGATGATAAGAAAGGCCACAGCCCCTTTACCGTTCTGGGCACGCACTTCCTGTGGCTCAGCCCCTCTTTGGCAGCTGACTTGCTGTATCATGCCACACCTCAAACGGTTCCTCAAGGGGCTAGTAAAATCAGATTGAACATGACAACTCAGGACTCTGAATCCATTTTGTACTCAGGACTGACCCAGCGTTAACATGTAACCCTCATTGAAAGTATCATCCCATTTATCTTAGAAATCATAGGTTATCTGTCTTAGACGGACCCAAATTCCCCGCCAAGCAGAAATCCCTTAACGGCCAGCCATGCAGCCTGTGAATATTCCCAGCAACAGAGAGCTCACTACCAGAGAGCTACAGCTCTGCTGTTCTGAAGAGCGTAGGGCCTAGAACTAGCCACGGTGCTCCAGGTCTCCTCCCAACTTCTAAGTCTCAACTTTCAGCCAAAAGCCAGGAGCAGGCTGGGCGCGGTGGCTCACGCCTGTAATCCCAACACTTTGGGAAGCAGAGGCAGGGTGGATCACTTGAGTGTTGCAGGCCAAAAGAGTGAGGGTCGTGATCAACTCAGTGCACCACTGGAGGCTATATGAGTAAACAGCAAACTGTTCTCATGAAAGCAGGATGTTGGCAAACTGACAAACTGCGTCTGCCACCCAGAAGGAATGCTGAGGGCAGTCACGATCCAGGCACAAGTGTTTCTTGTAATGAGATAATGTGAACCTGTGATCAATCAAGCAGCTGACCAATTGTTACCTCCTCCACCCTGCTCTTTCTACCGAATGAGTATGAAGGGCGGTAGAGGCTCAAGGCGGCTGCCCTTGCTCACTAGAAGCAGGGAGCCGTCTTCTTCTTCCCCTGGCCCCTTCCTTTAAAACAGTTTCTTTTGTTTTAAGTTTTCATTTCTACGTTCGTCCCCCTTCGTTTAGTCCCGTGGTAACCGTGGCAAACCGCGGCACTTGAGGTCAGGAGTTTGAGACCAGCCTGGCCAACGTGGAGAAACCCCATCTCTACTAAAAATACCAAAGTTAGCCAGGCGTGGTGGTGCACACCTGTAATCCCAGCTACTCAGGAGGCTGAGGCAGGAGAAATGCATGAACCCAGGAGGCAGAGCCGAGTAAGCTGAGAATTGTGCCTCTGCACTCCAGCCTGGGTGACAGAGTGAGACTCCATCTCAAAAAAAAAAAAAAGCCAGGGACATGCACCACAAGGATCCCATGGAGAATGAGCACCACCTCTCTCCTGATCGCAACCAAGCCACCCCCTGCTAACCCTTATACCTGACATCTCCTTCTCCTACAACAGAACAGCAGATACAGAGACTCACTCTGTCGCCTAGGCTGGAGTGCAATGGCGTGATCTCAGTTCACTGCAACCTCCACCTCCTGGATTCAAGCAGTTCTCCTGCCTCAGCCTTCTGAGTAGCTGGGATTACAGGAGCGCACCACCACAGTCCGGCTAATTGTTTTGTATTTTTAGATGGGGTTTCATCATGTTGGTCAGGCTGGAGAACAGCAGTTTGTCAATTCTCTTTGCAACCAGAACGTTCAGAGCACTGTCTACATCTCCCATAGGGCAGGAGACAATAGGAGAGATAATAAATGTGTATCAACAGACTAATCGCTGATGTGTGTGGCACCTGCAACCCCTTCAACCTTCACAAATCACCTGCCTATTTATTGAGGCCATCCACCAAGATAGCCAGCACCCTGGGGAAAACTTGACTTGGGCCCCCTAATTCAGGCAACTTTGCAGCTGTCATTCTTAGCTCCTAATTTTTTTTAATTTATTTTTATTTATTTATTTTTTTGGAGACGGAGTCTTGCTCTGTCACTCAAGCTGGAGTGCAGTGGCGTGATCTCGGCTCACTCCAAGCTCCACCTCCAGGGTTCAGGCAATTCTCCTGCCTCAGCCCCCTGAGTAGCTGCGACTACAGATTTTTTGTATTTTGGTAGAGACGGGTTTCACCGTGTTGCCCAGGCTGGTCTCGAACTCCTGAGCTCAGGCAATCCGCCTGCCTTGGCCTCCCAAAGTACTAGGATTACAGGTGTGAGCCACCACGACCAGCCTTTGTTGTTGTTGTTGTTGTTGCTTTGAGATGGAGTCTCGCTCTGTTGCCCAGGCTGGAGTGCAGTGGCACGATCTCGGCTCACTGCAACCTCCACCTCCCAGGTTCAAGCGATCCTCCTGCCTCAGCCCCACTAGTAGCTGGGATTACAGGCAGGCACCACCATGCCCAGCTAATTTTTGTATTTTTAATAGAGACGGAGTTTCGCCATGTTGGCCACGCTGGTCTTGAACTCCTGACCTTGGGTGATCCACCTGCCTTGGCCTCCCAAAGTGCTGGGATTACAGGCACGAGCCACCATGCCCGGCCAGCTCCTTTTTTTCTCAATCGGGGGTGTGGTGAGAGGAGCTGCTTTGGGGAACTCATTCCTTTCTACAGCTGCCAGATTTAGAGCTGGTCCTGCCGCAGCCCCCAGTCCTATCCCCTCCTCGGTCAGCACAGGTTCTTGTCAATCAACAGAAGAAACTTGCAACTCAGCAGGGCAAGAGGAGAAAGGAGACCAAGGCAGAGGATGATATAACGCCACCCCTGCCCAGGACCTGCAGGGCAAGGGAGGCCGAGCCGGACAACTCAACAGAGTGAAAATGACAAATGCTACAAGGCCACACAGCATGGAGGAAAGCACAGACAGACAGCTGGTTCAAGAAAGGACAGGAGGATGGACCAGGATGCGGGGGAACACGGTGGAGCCAGAGACACAAAAAAATCTGAAGCTGAGGACAGCATGGCCAGCTGGCTCCAAGAGGCTGTTTGAGGATTTGCATGTGCTTTACATACTGGTCTGGGGCCAGTTAGTCAACCGATAAGGGGGCCAAGGTCACAGGAAGGGACCCCTCTTCCACTCAATAGCCCTTCAAACATCTAGCAGAGCTGGGGCATCGCTCTGCTGCACGGCCAAAGACACCCCCAAATCATGGCACCAAAGGCACATTTTTATTATAACCCACCCAGTACCAGAAAGACATAGAAATGGCCTTTCTCTATAAAATATAGCAAGAAAGCACGAACTGGAAGTACTAGTGGAAGAAAAACAGGAAGGCACACAGTATGGAACCATTCGTAAGACTAACGGGAAAAAATGACACCATATATTTCAGTCCCTCACATGTGTGTAACTTGACCACCTGCCCAATTCAGTGTCCTTAAAATAAGAGCAAACCAAATGCTTGGGAGGAGTGAAATTATTTCAACTATTGAGACTCGGCAAGAATTTCTTCTGAGAATCGTCGTAAAGAGGAAACAGATACAGCGCAACGTAATGACACTTGAGAACATTCTTAGAGCAGACATACATTTTCCATGAAGTTTATCCCTAATAGAGACTCTTAAAATAGGGCAGGGGACCAGCCAGGCGCAGTGGCTTATGCCTATAATACCAGCACTTCGGGAGGCCAAGGCAGGTGGATCAGTTGAGGCCAGGGGTTGGAGACCAGCCTGGCCAACATGGCAAAATCCCGTCTGTACTAATAATACAAAAATTAGCTGGGCACGGTGGCGCATGCCTGTAATCCCAGTTACTCAGGAGGCTGAGGCAGGAGAATCACTTGAACCCGGGAGGGGGAGGTTGCAGTGAGCCGGGATAGCACCACTGCACTCCAGCCTGGGTGACAAAAGTGAAACTTACTCTAAAAAAAAAAAAAATAGGGCAGGGGAGGCCACAGAGAACCAAGAATGCCTGGCCCTGCCTCAAAGAAATCACCCCCCAAAGAGGGTCCATGACACATGCTTAGGACACTTCTCCTGAACTGTCACCTTACATGCTGTTGGTAGGAGAGAAAATTGGTACCATGCATTTGGGGGATGGTAGCTACTAAAATCTAGTTATAATAGCCCTAAGTTGGAAACAACATAAATGTCCACCATGGGGCAGGTGCGGTGGCTCATGCCTGTAATCCCAGCACTTTGGGAGGCCGAGGTGGGTGGATCACGAGGCCAGGAGTTCAAGACCAGCCTGACCAACATGGTGAAACCCTGTCTCTACTAAAAATACAAAAAGTAGCAGGGTGTCGTGGTGTGTGCCTGTAATCCCAGCTACTCTGGAGGCTGAGACAGGAGAATGGCTTGAACCTGGGAGGCAGAGGTTGCAGTGAGCTGAGATTGAGCTATTGCACTCCAGCCTGGGCGACAGAGCAAGACTCCGTCTCAAAAATAAATAAATAAATAAATAAATAAATAAATAAAAATAAATGTCCACCACTAGGTGAATGGATAAACAAACTGTGGTCTATTCATACAATGAAATAGTACTTAGCAAGAAAAATGAACATTTGTGTTTACATAAAAACATAAATAAATCTCAGAGATATTCTGTTGAGCAAAAGAAGCTAGAGAAAAAGAACTTATGTGTTGTATGACTGATACAAGCTTCTAGAATAGGCAAAACTCCAGCCTGGCCAACATGGTGAAACCCTATCTCCACCAAAAAATTGAAAAATTAGGCCAGGCGCAGTGGCTCACGCCTGCAATCCCACAACTTTGGGAGGCCGAGGTAGGTGGATCACCTGAGGTCAGGAGTTCGAGACCAGCCAGGCCAACATGGTGAAACCCCGTCTCTACTAAACAAAAATTACCTCGGCGTGGTGGCAGGCGCCTGTAATCCCAACAACTCGGGAGGCTGAGGCAGGAGAATCACTTGAACCCAGGAGGCAGAGGCTGCAGTGAGCTGAGATTGTGCCACTGCACTCCAACCTGGACAACAACAGTGAAACTCCACCTCAAGAAAAAAAAAAAAAAAATTAGCCAGGTGTGCTGGCACACACCTGTGATTCCTGTAACTCGGGAGGCTGAGACGGGAGAATCACTTGAATCCAAGAGGTGGAGGTTGCAGTGAGCTGGGATCATGCCCCTGCACTCCAGCCTGGGCAACAGAACCAGACCCAGTCTCAATCAATCAACACACAACAGAGAAAACTAATATACTGTGATAGGAATTTAAACCAAAGCCAGGTGTGCTGGCTCATGCCTGTAATCTCAGATCTTTGGGAGGCCGAGGTGGGAGGACTGCCTGAGGACAAGAGTTTTCAGACCAGCTTGGGCAGCATGGTGAGACCTTGTTCCTATTTTTTAAAAAAAGAGAAGAAATTAAAACTATGGTGAGATTCCACCATACACCTACCAGAATATCTAAATAATGATAAATCTGACAATACTAAGTGCTGGTGAGAATGCAAGGCAACTGGAACTCTCATAAAAATGGTAGAGAATAGAGAACTACATACACATAAAACATTAAAAAACGTGTAAATCTGAGTAAGTCCCATGTACAGTACCAATGTCAATTACCTGGTTTCCATGCTAACTGTAGCTATGCAAGATGTTAACACTGAGGGATACTGGGTGATCTCCCTATACATCTCTTTCTTTAAAAAAAAAAAAAAAAAGATACGCCAACAGCAGTGGCTGACGTCTGTAATCCCAGCACTTTGGGAGGCCGAGAAGGGCAGATCACCTGAAGTCAGAAGTTTAAGACCAGCCTGGCCAACATGGTGAAACCCGTCTCTACTAAAAATACAAAAAAATTAGCTGGGCGTGGTGGCGCACACCTGTAATCCCAAATAACTCGGGAAGCTGAGACAGAAGAATCACTTGAACCCGGGAGGCGGAGGTCCACTGCACTCCAGCATAGGTGACAGACCGAGGCTCTGTCTCAAAAACAAATAGAGATGAGGTCTTGCTATGTTGTCCAGGCTAGTCTAGAAATCCAGGGCTAAAGCCATCTTCCCCCTTCAGCCTCTCTAGTAGCTGAGACTACAGGTTAGAACCACCAACCCAGACTTCTCCCTGTACATTTCGATAATTATTTCAAAACTTAAAAATCTGAAAGAAAGCAAACTGCTTGATAGTGGCAGAAAGCAAGCATGAGGGGATTCTGGGGCTTGCTGGGGATGTTGGCTACATAGGTGTATGTTCAGTTTGTGAAAATTCACGGAGCGCCTAAGCTATGCACCCTCTTCTGAATGTGTTACCCAGTACTCCAGTAAAAGGCTTTTAGCCCTGGAGAGGTGGCTCACGCCTGTAATCGCAACACTTTGGGAGGCCAAGGCGGGCGGAGCACCTGAGGTCGGGAGTTCGAGACCAGCCTGACCAACATGGAGAAACCCCGTCTCTACTATAAGTACAAAATTAGCCGGGCGTGGTGGTGCATGCCTGCAATCCCAGCTACTCAGGAGGCTGAGGCGGAAGAATCGCTTGAACCCGGGAGGCGGGGGTTGCGGTGAGCCGAGATCGCGCCACTGCACTCCAGCCTGGTCAACATGAGCTAAATTCCGTCTCAAAAAAAAAAAAAAAAATTAAAACAGCCGAGCTGGAGGTGTGTGCCTGTAATCCCAGCTACTCAGGAGGCTGGGGCGGGAGGCTCGCTTGAGCCCGGAAGGTGGAGGCTGCAGTGAGCCGAGATCGCGTCACTGCACTCCAGCCTGGGCGACACAGCACGACTCTTTTAAAAACAGGTCTTGTTGAGTGCCGCATTGATCCGGTCCCTCCCACGCGCCCTGTGCTTCACAAAAACGTCAGGTGCGAGCTCCGGCGCGGCGGTCTCCTCCTCCGCGGGTCTGGCCCGGGACTCGGCAGAAGGACGAGCAGCTCCTTGGGGCCGGGAGTCTCCCATCGCACTCAGATTGACACGGCAATGTTTCGGATACTTTGGGTAAAAATTAAATGTCTTACGAAAAGTCCTGTCACCCGTTTCTTGATTACTTTTTACGGCGGCTTCCAGAACCTTTCGTCAGCGCGAGCTCCGTGCCCGGAGGCCGCCGTCACCTGCTCTCCGGGAAGGCCCTGGGCAGGTAGGCAGCGCGCTGAAAGAGTCCGGGAGCGGATCGTGCGTGAGAGCGCGCGGGCGCCAGGCGCGGGGGCGGGGCCAGACGTGCGTGCTGGCGGGAGCGCGCGCGCCATGGCCTGAGGCCTCTGGGAACATGCGCGGCGAGGGGACGGGCGGGGCGAGTCCGGGAAGGGGCGGGGCCGCAGGCGCGCCCCTGACTTCCAGCGCCTGCGGGTGAGACCGCCTACCCTCGCCGGGCGCGCTTGAGCATGCAAGGGGAGGTGGGATTCCCCTGGCCCGCCCCCAAGCCACGCCTCTGGCGTATGAGAACTGAGCTGTCCCGCAGGGACCGAGAGAGGAGCCTCCGCTTTCGCAGGGGCTGGGTGTTCCGGGCGCACTGCGCCCTCTGTTGATCCTCTTAGGAGCTGCGTGGGGACCGTCGGGCCTGCCGTTTCGCACCTGGCCGAAAGGGGACGCTGTGCCGGGCCAGATCCTATGTAAATTTAGCTGGATAATCTCAGCAAGAGAAAATTGGCTGCAGTGCAAAGAAGCCAGGCTCAAAACGCTGGGTTATCCCATTTATATGACATGTCACAGGTAAGACTATAGCAACATAGATCAGTGGCTCCTAGGGGCTGGGTTGACCACCAAGAGGCATGGGGGGCATTGGAAATGAAGGAACTAATTTATATCTTTTTTATTTTGCTTTGGTTTTATTTATTATTTATTTATTTATTTTTGAGACAGTTTCGCTCTTGTTGCCCAGGCTGGAGTGCAATGGCGCGATCTCGGCTCACCGCAACCCACACCTCCTGGGTTCAAGCGATTCTCGTGCCTTAGCCTCCCGAGTAGCTGGGATTACAGGCATGCGCCACCACGCCCGGTTAATTTTGTATTTTTAGTAGAGACAAGGTTTCTCCATGTTGGTCAGGCTGCTGTCGAACTCCCGACCTCAGGTGATCCGCCCACCTTGGCCTCCCAAAGTGCTGGAATTACAGGCGTGAGCCACCGCACCCGGCCTGTTTTATTTTTTTTTAATCATATCTTGATCATAGTGGTGGGTAGGAAACTATGCATTTGCGTGTAGGAAACACACAAAACCAAAAACCAGAAAGTGTGACTTCTACTAAATGTAACTACTTTCATTTTTTTAATTAATTAATTAATTTATTTATTTTTTAAGATGGAGTGTCACCCTGTCACCCAAGCTGGAGTGCAGTGGCACAATCTCAGCTCACTGCAACCTCCACCTCCCGGGTGCAAGTGATTCTCCTGCCTCAGCATCACCAGTAGCTGGGACCACAGTTACTGGCATTCACCACCATGCCAGGCTAATTTTTGTATTTTTAGTAGAGACAGGGTTCCACCATGTTGGCCAGGCTGGTCTCAAACTCCTGACCTCAAGTGATCCTCCCACCTCGGCCTCTCAAACTGCTGGGATTACAGGCGTGAACCACTACTGTGCCTAGCCTAATTTTTGTATTTTAGTAGAGTTGGGGTTTCACCATGTTGGCCAGGCTGGTCTTGAACTCCTGACGTCATGTGATCCACCCGCCTCCGCCTCCCAAAGTGCTGGGATTACAGGTGTGAGCCACCACACCCGGCCAACTACTTTAATTTTTTTAAAAAGATATTAAAACCAGAAAGCAGGTGGTTGCTGGAGACTGGGAGGAGGGGGAAGGAGTGACTGCTTCATGGAGTCATTTTGGAGGGATGGACATGTTTTGGAACCAGGTAGGCTGTGTAACACTGTGAATGTATTAAGTGCCATTGAATTGTTCACTGTAAAATTCCAAGAAAACCTGCAGACTCCTGCCTTTCTGTGAAGAGTTCGTGTCCACTGTCATCGTGGGGTGAGCTGTGATTCTGCCTTCTGCTCTGGCCTCAGTCCCCAAGCACCCAGCACTGTGAGTATGAGGCATAGGAGGGGACCACGGTGTAAATCGATCTCTGCTCATGGAAGAGTGAAGGATTTAAAGGACCATGGCCTAGCCTGGGCAACATGGCAAAACCCTGCCTCTACAATAAAATATAAAAAAGTCAGCCGGGCCCAGGCCAGGCTTGGTGGCTCACACCTGTAATCCCAGGACTTTGGGAGGCCAAGGTGGGTGGATCACCTGAGGTCAGGAGTTCAAGACCAGCCTGGCCAACATAGTGAAACCCCATCTCTACTAACAATACAAAAATTAGCTGGGCGTGATGGTGGGTGCCTGTACTCCCAGCTACTCAGGAGGTTGAGGCAGGAGAATCACTTGAATCTGTGAGGCAGAGGTTCCAGTGAGCCAAGATCGTGCCATTGCATTCCAGCCTGGGTGACACAGCAAGACTCCATCTCAAAAAAAAAAAAAAAAAAAAAAAAAAAATTAGCCAGGCTTTGTGGTACAGGCCTGTAGTCCTAGCTACTAGGGAGGCTCAGGTGGAAGGGTCACTTGAGACCAGGAGGTCAAGGATGCAGTGAACTGTGATCAAAACACTGCACTGCAGCCTGGGCGACAGAGCAGGACCCCATCTCACACCGAAAAATAATAATTTAAAAATAGCCGGGCATGGTGGCTCATCCCTTTAATCCAAGAACTTTGGGAGGCCGAGGTAGGCGGATCACTTGAGGTCAGGAGTTCAAGACCAGCCTGGTCAACATGGTGAAACCCTGTCTCTACTAAAAATACAAAAATTAGCTGGGCATGGTGGTGCACTCCCATAGTCCCAGCTACTTGAGAGGCTGAGGCAAGAAGATTGCTTGAACCCAGGAGATAGAGGTTGCAGTGAGCCGAGATCACGCCACTGCACTCCAGACAGGGAGACAGAGACTGTCTCAAAATAAAGGACCACGCCAATCCCCAATAGGATGCAATGTCCTTGTGCCATTATTATCGCCAATTTTTAGAAGAAGAAATTGAGGCTCAGAGGAAGCGGTTTGTCAGAGGGGGAACTGACCTCTGGCAGACCAATTCCAGGATCTCAGCACTTAAACACCACACCACAGGGGGGCAGGGGGGTGCTGGGGGGGAGCAGTTGGAGGGGGGTGGGGTTCCGCTTCTAGGGGAGGAGAGGATGAGGCTCAGGGAAGTTACAGAAGCCCAGGAAGTGGCAAAACCTAGGGATTAACCAAAGCCTAGGGACCAAGCAGGGCCCCTGAACACCTGTGTCCTTTCCCAGGTGTTCGGAATCGGTGGCTTGGTCGTCCTTCTCTCCTTGCCGCCCACCAAAGAGCCACTCCCCAGCCTCAACACCATCTTCCATCTTTACAGAATACCCAGGGTCATCCCAGGGAAACTGAGGACCCCAATTTTTCATCGCAACACCACACACAAGCTGAGGGAGCAACTGTGCTCACACACACCCAGTCCGCTTTGGGGGGCCCAAGGAGCCCCCCTACTATAGATGCGGTAGCCCTGCCCTGGTCTTCAGGCCAGCCCACACCCAGGAGACTCAGAATCTAAAAAACAAAGTACAAACTTTATTTTGTTTCTTTACAAAGGCACGGTGGCCTCTTGGTTTTTTTCTCCCCACTTTCTTAACAAAATATAATAGCTTCTCCTTGAACACGAAGACCTCAAAATTGTAAAAAAAAAAAAAAAAAGAAAAACAAAAACAGAAAGCAAACCAAAAAGAAATAAAAAACCAACAACAAACAAAACAAAAAGAGAGAGACAGACATTTTTGGGGTGGAAGATGAGACCTGGAGGCAGAGGTGGGGGCTGGGGGGTGGGAGAGTGGCGAATTCTAGTGCCGAGATGGGGAAGGGGGAGGGGGGCACAGCAGCAGCAAACCCCAACCGAGAAGCAACGGAGACCTCCGGGCCCCCAGAACGCCCCAGCCTAGTCTTACCCCCAACCATGTAAGTGCTTAAAAGAGAAAGAAGAAAACCCAAAAAGAGGAGGGAAAGGGGATTGAAGGCTGACAATCCCAGGCTGGCTCTGGGCAGGGAAGAAATAACCTGGGGTTTTGTTTAATTTTCCCTGTTCTTAAAAAACATATTTAAAGGAAAAAATGCTTTTTGGCAGAGAGAGGCCAGGCATCTCCGTGTCAGCTTCCCCCAGCCCCCGGGGCCGAGGCCCAGCCCTGGGGTCCCGATGCTCCCACACGCTCTGCGACACCCCAGCCCCGGGACCTCGGGTTGAGTGGCTTCGTTCAAAGGTCGATTTACAGTATTGAAAAAGAGGTCATAAAAGAGACCCAAATGACATCGTAATTTTGTAAAAATTTCTCACTCATTCGCCCATGTCTCTCCCTGTGGCTGCCCCGGCTCCCTCCAGCCCCCAGAAGGGAGAGGAGGGCTGGGGGGGTAGTCAGGGAAGCTCCCCGTCCCCCGACGGCTCCTCCCGGCTCTGGTCCATGGCATCACTGTCTGAGGCCTCGGAGTCAGAGGCGGTGTCAGAGGTGGGGGCCTCCGGGCAGCTGCGGACAGGCTTCACGATGACAGCTCGCCGCTGCTCCTCCTCCAGCTCCTGCTTTTCCTGGGTGCCCTCGATGTGCTGGATTGCCTGGACAGGGACGAACCACTGAGAAGGCTCGGCCGGGGATACATGGCCAGCCAGGAGACAGTGGGGGCCCTCAGCCAGCCACTGTCACCCCCAAAACACATAGCCCAGAAATAAGCCTTGCAAAGCAGCAGGGGAGGCCCGCTAGAGTACAGGAAAAAGAAACTCCTTTTACTTTTTTTTTGGAGACAAGGTCTCGCTATATCACCCAGGCTAGAGTGCAGTGGCATGATAATAGCTTACTGCAGCCTCAGACTCCTGGGCTCCAGCGAGCCTCCTACCGCTCCCTCCCTAGTAGCTGGAACCACAGGGGCGCGCCACCATCCCTACCTAACTTCTGTATTTTTGGTAGAGACGAGGGGGTTCTTGCTATGTTGCCCAAGCTGATCTCGAACTCCTGACCTCAGGCAATCTTCCTGCCTCAACCTCCCAAAGTCCCGGGATGACAGGCATAAGCCACCACGCCTGACCCAGGAACAAACTTTCAAAACCCCTCTGTTAAGTTGAAAAATCCATTCCGGGAAGATGACAGTCCCAGTGCTGCTTAGAAATTATATGTATCAGCCAGGCGCAGTGGCTCACGCCTGTAATCCCAACACTTTGGGAGGCCAAGACGGGAGGATCACCTGATGTCGGGAGTTCGAGACCAGCCCCTCAACAGAGGCCAGAAGCCTACTAAAAATACAAAATTTGCCAGGCGTGGTGGCACATGCCTATAATCCCAGCTACTTGGGAGGCTGAGGCAGGAGAGTCACTTGAACCTGGGACAAGGAGGTTGTGATGAGCCGAGATAGCACCATTGCACTCCAGCCTGGGCAATAAGAGCAAAACTCCATCTCAAAAAAAAAAAAAAAAAGAAAGAAATAATATGGACCTTTCATATGTTTTTGTTTGTTTGTTTTTTGAGAAAGAGTCTCACCGTGTCGCCCAGGCTGGAGTGCAGTGGTGCAATATCAGCTCACTGCAACTTCCACCTCCCATGTTCAAGCGATTCTCCTGCCTCAGCCTCCCGAATAGCTGGGATTACAGGCGTGCGCCACCACGTCTGGCTAATTTTTGTATTTTTAATAGAGATGGGGTTTTCACCATGTTGGCCAGGCTGGTCTTGAACTCCTGACCTCAAGTGATCCACCCACTTTGGCCTCCCAAAGTGCTGGGATTGCAGGTGTGAGCCACCACACCCGGCCATATGTTTATATATTTTAAAGCTTGCCTATTAACTTATTAAAGGCCCTTGTTATTAATTGTATTACACAATTTGCAAAGTTTATGAGCAATTAAAATTCGAGGAGATTGATTTTTTTTTCCTGTTTTGGCTTTTTTGGTTATTTATTTATTTACTTATTTACTGATTTCTGATGTTGGGCTCCTCAAGGGAACCTGTTCAAGGGTGAATGCAACTGTAACTTCAGGCTTGACCCACAGAGCTTCCTTCTCTGTAGGAGGCCCAACTATCACTAGCCCTGCCACCTGTATCTCCATCCAGGTCCTAGGAGATGGAGCTGAGACAATGTTCCTGACCAACCCAAGAGCTGGATGCAGGAACTCTGTAACCAGGGGGCTCTGGGAGCAAAGGACCCTCTCCGGAAACCCCATATTGAGGGAAGGGACAGTCTTCCTGGCCAACTCCTCCTACTGGCGTGGTAGGCCCTGCCCAGATCTCTGGCCCTCACATTCTCCACTTGCAGATCCAGGGACGGGGCCCCCCAAGGCTTCCAGCCCTCCACCCCTTCCCACACGAGCACCATCTTCCTCCGCTTCTGCCCCTCTTTTCTAGTCTCCCCTAAAGAGCCTGTTCCCGGAGTATGACCCCCACAAGCTGCCCCTTTCTCGAGCTTAGGTACCTGCACGATGGTGTCCAGATTTTGCCGGGATGTGGAAACAGAGTTGATGACCGAGGAGGGGCCCATGGTGACGACATTGATGTGGTGGGAGGGAGGAGGAGGCGGTGCTGGCACGATCACTGTGGGGTGGTGGGTGGGGGCCGGAGGGGGCAGAAGCTGCAAGACAGAGGCCCTCAGCCTTTCTCTCAAGGCTTCTCTTGGCCCATCCACCTCCCCTTCATGCAGAGCCGGCCAGTGTATAACTGCCTCTCCCCCTTTATATTAAGAAGCAGAGAGGACGTGGCCTAGGGAGAGGCTTCCGCCATTCAAGATCACCTGTCCCCTTCCCGGTCCCCAGAGCCCACTCCCGGGCGCCTCCTGCTCACCTGGGTCCGCAGGTGCTGCTGTTCCCGCTCCAGCTTCTCCTGGTGCAGCAGCCTCACCTGTTCCTGCTGCTGCTGTAGCTGCACCTGCTGCGCAATCACCTTGAGCTTTTCCGGGTACATGTGGGCCTCCAGCGAGCGCACCTGGAGGCAGGACAGCCTGGGCTCAGGGCCAAGGCCGGGAGCACACCCTGCCCTGTCAGTCTCACAGCAGCTCATTCACTCCTGCTGAAAACCCTAGCACGGGGCGGGCCCCCCTCAATAGAGGCCAGAAGCCTTTCCAGAGCCCTTCAGCCCCTGGCTCCTCTCGCCTCCCACCTTGGCCTCCACTGGACCATGCTCCCTCCTGCCCGAGTCTTTGCCTATGCTATTCCCTCTGCCGGGAACACCTTTCTCTGTCCTTTGGTTAACTATGAGACTCAACTTCCCACTTCCATGGAGAAGCCGCAGGGCGTCCCTTGAAAAACCCCTCCTGATGCCACAGCTCCAGCCTGGCCTTCAATATGGTTAAGTTTTTTGTTTTCGTTTTTTGGTTTTTTTGAGCCGTGGTCTCCTTCTGTCACTCAGGCTGCAGTGTAGTGGCACAATCATGGCTCACTGCAGCCTCCACCTCCTGGGCTCAAGCAATCCTCCCAGCTCAGCCTCCTGAGTAGCCGGGACTACAGGCACACCCCACCACACCTGGCTAATTTTTGTATCTTTTTTGGTAGAGACAGGGTCTCACTATGCTTCCCAGGCTGATCTCAAACTCCTGGGCTCAAGCGATCCTCCCACCTCGGCCCCGCAAACTGCTGGGATTATAGGTGTGAGCCACCATACCCAGCCCATCACGGTTACATTTTTTTTTTTTTTTGAGACGGAGTCTCGCTCTGTCTCCCAGACTGGAGTGCAGTGGCACGATCTCGGCTCACTGCAAGCTCTGCCTCCCAGGTTCACGCCATTCTCCTGCCTCAGCCTCCCGAGCAGCGGGGACTACAGGCGCCCACCACTACGCCCAGCTAATTTTTTTTTTTTTTTTTTTGTATTTTTAGTAGAGACGGGGTTTCACCGTGTTAGCCAGGATGGTATCGATCTGCTGACCTCAGGTGATCCACCCGCCTCGGCCTCCCACAGCATGGTTACATTTTTGAGATCCTTTGGCTAATCTCCCCCACCCCAACGCAGACAGTGGCCCCCAAGGGCAGAGACGTGTCTGGCTTGCTCCCCACTCCTAGGCCTGGCACCGCAGTAGGTGCTCCTGTAAATAGGGCTCCACCGAGGGCCGCAGAGCATGAGGCGCGACCCCAGGCTCCACGCCCTCTGCACCGCGCGCCGCGCCCAGCAGAGGGCGCTGCCTCACCTGCTCCTCCAGCATCATGCGCACCGAGCGCTCCTTGTCCAGCTGCTGCCGCAGCTCAATCATCTCCCGCCGCAGGTCCTCCGCCTTCTCGTCCTCCCAGATGTCTGGGGAGCCTATGCCTTCGTCCTTGTCCTCTGCCCGCCGTCGCTTGGGGGACGAGCCGCTCAGCTCCTGGGGACCCCAAGGAGTCGGTCAGTGTGCCTGACACCTCGGTACCACCACGGAGATTGGGGTTCCATCGCAGCCCCCCAAAGCTGCCCAACACAGGTGAATCTTCATTAGGGAGCCCCTTCTGCAAGTCCAGCAAACCAGCCAAATGCCAGGAGAATGGGCTGCTTTACATAACAGTCACCTGGCTCCTTCCAGAGCCCACTCCACCGCACTTGACTGATGGGGAAACTGAGGCCGGGGCAGAAAAAAAAGTGCCTGGAAGTACTTGTCAGTGGGCAAGAAGGGGCCTGCAGCCACACCTGAGTCCCAGGCCCATGGCTGGGTCCAAGGCATGCCCATGCCAGGGAGAGGGAGCCATGAAGGACAGGGCGCACCTGGATGAAGCGCTTGAGCTGTGTGTTCTGCTGCAAGAGCCTGGTCTTCTCCTGCTCCAGGGAGAAGATGTACTCGGCTGTCTGCTGGAGAATGGCTGCCTGAGGGCGTGGAAAAGCCGAGAGTCAGGCTGGCAGTGTTTACCAGAGCTCACTTTCCTCTCCCAGCGGGAACCTGCCGGCTCCTCCAGGAAGCCCTCCCTGCTCTCACCCACCTTGCTGAGCTTCTCTCCATCTGTGTGGGGGATGAGGGTCTTGAGGGACTGGAATCCCGCGTTGATGCTCTGCATGCGTCTCCGCTCGTTGCTGTTGGCGATCTCCCGCCGAATCCGCCGCTCCTGGTCCCGCTGAGTCTCGGGGGTTAGTGGAATGTTGGCAAGGCTGCCAGAGAGGACAGGGACAGGCTCGGCCAAGGCGCCCTCTTCATCATTCATCTCCAGAGGGCCCCAGTGGAAACTGCATCCCTCCCCTGCTGCAAAAGATGCCAGGCCACCCCCAGAGAGTGATGGAGGGGTGCTCTCTGGGACACTGGGGCGGACTGAATCAGCTGGCTGCGGGTAAGATAGTCCGCTCAGAACCCACCCCGGGCCAGGCACAGTAATCCCAGTTCTTTGGGAGGTCAAGGCCAAGGATCATTGAGCCTAAGAGTTTGAGATCAGCCTAGGCAACGTAGTGAGACCCTGTCTCTACAAAAAAATAAAATTCGCCAGGTGTGGTGGTGCATGCCTGTAGTCCCAGCTACTCAGGAGGCTGAAGTGGGAGGATCGCTTGAGCCCAGGAGTTGGAGGCTGCAGTGAGCTATGATCACGCCACTGCACTTCAGTCTGGGCAACAGAGCAAGACCTTGTCTCAACAACAACAAAAAAAACCCATCCCCTCCCTGGCTTTCCTCACAGGGAGCAGTCTCTCCTCCGGAACAGAATTCCCAGTGTGTCTGCGCATCAAAACATCCAGGAGCTTAGAAACTACGCAGACGACGGGTGCTGGCCCCAGCGTCTGACTAGCAGGCCCGGTGGGGCCCAGAAACGTGCGTGGTGTGATTCTGATACACGTGGGATGCAGACGACATTCAGGGACGCTGTCCCCGCTCCTGGAACACTTCTGAGTGACTTGCTAGGCACCTGGAGCGCCTCTTCAGCGTCTCAGGCTTTGCCACCCCAGGACTGAGGAAGACGTCCCCACTCCCTTCCTACCCTCACGCCCACGCCTCCCACCACAAGCCCCAGCCCCGCTAGGCTAAGACTTCACAGAAGGCAAGTACCACTCACTCCCCAAAAAGACACCAAGCCAACAACCCCTGGGGACACGCTTCCCCACAGCCCACCCACTCCAAGAGACAGACCCACCCTGTGCCGGAGAAGCGAGGCTCCCACCATGCTGTGGGGAGCGCTGCTGACCCTTGCAGGAGCAGTGGCCAGTGCGGTGAGAAGACAGCCTGGGGGAAGAAGGCGTGGCTGCTGGCTGGGGGCGTGGCTTCGGACGAGGGCGGGGCGTGTGCGCCAGGAGGCGGGGCTGCGGGCCAGGGGGCAGAGGCAGCGGTTGCGGGCCCAAGGCCATGCTCCCGAGGGTTGGGCTTGTGTGTGGCCTGGAGGAGGCATGTCCCCCTCCCTGGACCTCCCCTGCAACTCCCCCCGCCCCTGGCCTGATGGCTTCCAGATGCTGGGCTCCCAGCAGAGGCTGCTGGCCCCACCCGAAGCCGCAGCCCCGGCCTCTTCCTGAGGGGCCCTCCCGGGGTGCCCTGTTCCAGGACTGAGCCAAGGGGGCTCATGCCCCTGAATCTGGGAGAACAGGAAAAGGGTTCTGGGCAGCTCCTGCTCCATTGACGAGGGCAGTCTGGGGTCAAGGGGCTGCCAAGTCTAACTCCCCTGCTGTGTGCCCTGGCCCCTTCGCCAGCCCGCAGGCGGAAAGGAGTTTGCATGGACCCCGGAGGCAGCACATCTGCAACAGCTGGAAACAGCCGTGGCCTTCCTGGCCCCACCCAGCCTGCCCATCTGTCCAGCCTTGGCTCCCTGTGGGACCCTGGACGCATCGCTGCCCCTTCCCCGGCCTCGGCTTCCTCTCCCAATAGAGAGGTGTCCGACGCCGGAAGTCTGGATGCAAATCAGCCTCCTTCCGTCCGCATCAAGCCAAGCCCCCTCCTCCATCAGGACCCAAAGGCCCAGGGCCTGTACCCAGGGTACAAGTCGCTTACAGGGTCTTGAAATGTCAGCGCTGCAAAAGGGGCCCGGGCCCCCCACTTTCCATGAGAGACTTTAGGGTGCAGGGCAGAGAGGGGATGGTTTTAGGGTCAGTCAGCTGGATGTCAGTGCCCTCACTTCTCCCCGTTCCCCTGCCCTGAAGTGGAGGTGATAGGGGGACTGGAGCAGGCCTGCTGCACGGCTGTGTGTGGCCCAGCCTTGGGGCGGAGTCCAGGCTCCCAGGCCTGGCACAGCCTCAGACCATACCATCTCTGAGAGGCCAGCAGGCCAAGGGGACCAGGACTGCTCTGCAGTGGGTGGCTTAAAGCTGGGGCTCTTTGGAGGTAAGAGGTGGGAAGAGATGTCCATAGGAAGCCACAACACAAGGTAAGTGCAATCTTGAGGCATCACCATCCCCCTCAGGAGAGATGTGGGGAGAGACCCCTGCCCACCCAGCCCCTGGGTCCCTCCTGGCAATGCCCAAAAGCCAGAGCTGACCAGGGGGTGAAAAGGGAGCACCAAGTCCAGCCTTGGGCCACCTGAGAGCTGGCCCTCCTGGAGGGTCCACAACAGAGGGATACATTTTTTTTTTTTTAAGTTTTTGGCGAGAATTTTCTCACTGAATTGTCACAATGTTCCTGAGTCAGGTGGCCTGAAGACTCCCATGTAAAGAGGGGGGCACAGAGGTTTGGGTAGGGTCCAGCTGCAGCAAGCGCTGGGCGTGAACCCTGACCCCAGAGCAGGTGTCAGGCCATAGGGCAGAATGAGCTCTGACCGGCCCACAGAGCCAGATGCCCCAACTGGCAGGTGACAGTTATCCCTGTAAAAGAGAAGACTAGGCCGGGCACAGTGGCTCACACCTATAATCCTAGCACTTTGGGAGGTCAGAGCAGGAGGATCGCTTGAGCCCCAGAGTTCAAGACCAGCCTGGGCAACATAGTGAGACCCCATCACTAGAAAAAATTAAAGAAATCAGCCAGGCATGGTGGAGTGTGCCTATTGTTCCAGCAACTGAGGAGGCTAAGGTGGGAGGATGTAATAAGCCCAGGAGGTTAAGGCTGCAGTGAGCTGTGATGCATATCACTGTACTCCAGCCTGGGCAACAGAGTGAGACCTTGTCTCAAAAAAAAAAAAAAAAAAAGGACCAGGCGTTCGGAAATCGCTGTAATCGTGTAACTCTTTTTATTATTCACAGACCTCGTTGACATTTTTCCCTGCCTGATTCTCACAAAACCCAGTGGGGTGGCCGAGTTTACAGTGAGCAAGCAATGCAGGGTCGTGGGAAGGAAGGTGATGATCCCAAGGTCAAGCAGCCAGACTGGGCACAACAGCCTGCAGATGCCAACCCACTGAAGCGCCTCTACTGACCGCTAGTTCACACAGCCCGCCACTTACCAGAAGCGGGTGTGTGACTGCAAGCTCAGCCATCACCCCTCTGAACACAAGCCCACAAGTGAGGTGACTTGCCCAAGGTCACACCCAGCAGCTGGGCAGGGCAGGGTGCAGCCAGATGCACCCTTCTGCACCTCCCGGCCCAAGTCCCACCAACTCCTCTGCTCTTGGGAGCTGACCCTCAGCCTCTTCCTTCCCTTCCCCGCAAGGCAGCCCACTAACTGGGAGACCACAGGAGACCACCAGACCCCAGTCCCGAAAACCCCAGCCGGAAGTTCTCACAAGGAAGAGGAGCTGGGGCTGGGATCAGGGGCCTGTGTGGCCTCCTCCTCTGCACCAGAATCTGCCGGCCCAGCTCCTCCAATGCTCCATCCTGCCTCCTTCCTCTCCAAAGCCATCAGCCCAGTCTCCTGGCTCAGAAACCAGCTGCTGGCTAACCTAGTGCTTAACTTAGGTTAAGCACTTTCTTAAATCCAAGAAAGCAAATTTCCCCCCAAAAGGTACAGTTCCTCGTGGGGACCTGAATCTGCCACCAAGACCCTCAAATATATATAACTCACCTAAATTGCCCTGGAAGTACCCGCCGACAGAGTCCTTTAATAGAATGCATTCTAACCAAGGCTTCTGATTGGTGGAATAGGAGCTAACCAGGGGTTGTGATTGGTGGAGTGCCGCTAACCAGGAATTCTTATTGGTGGAATGCTGACCAACCAGGGCTTCTGATGGCTGACCAACCAGGGGTTCCTGTTGATGAAGGATGGTTAATTGAAATTTCCAGGTGATACTGCACTGAATAAAGTGGATTTTTCTGCAAATGCCTGAAAGTTTCTGATAGCTCTTTCTGGGGTTTTGCATTTACGGTTAAGGTCTGTAAAGGTCCTACACACACAGTAAAAGTCCACTATCCTCTCCCTGGCCACTTCAGACTCCTCCAGGTGAAAATCAAAGGTGACCCAAGTCCACCAACACCGAGGTTCTCTTTCTTCTTTTGACTGAGTCTCGCTCTGTTGCCCAGGCTGGAGTGCAGTGGCGCAATCTTGGCTCACTGCAATCTCTACCTCCCGGGTTCAAGCGATTTTCATGCCTCAGCCTCCCAAATAACTGGGATTACAGGCGTGATCCACCAAGCCTGGCTAATTATGGGGGGCAGAGGGGGTTTGAGACGGAGTCTCGCTCTGTTGCCCAGGCTAGAGTGCAGTAGCACAATCTCAGCTCAGTGCAATTTCTACCTCCTGAGTTCAAGCAATTCTCATGCCTCAGCCTCCCGAGTAGCTGGGATTACAGGGGCCCACCACCACGCCCGACTAATTTTTGTATTTTTAGTAGAGATGGGGTTTCACCATGTTGGTCAGGCTGGTCTCGAACTGTTGACCTCAAATGATCCATCCGCCTCGGCCTCCCAAAGTGCTGGGATTATAGGCATGAGCCACCAGGCCCAGCCACACCGAGGCTCTCTTGCTTCTTGCAAGCCAGCCTCCTGGGTCCAAACAGGGGCTGCCCTAGATTTAGGAATAAGGTCACTGAGCAGCCAATGGCCGAGGAACAAAATTTGGGCACCAGCCTTGGATGCTAAGGCAAGAGCTGCCACACCTACCACCACAGCACCCACAAAATCTGCTGAGACTGACGCTGGCATCCCAACCAGACACTTGGAGGGATGGGGCATGCCCTTCAAGTCTAGAACCCTGCCAGGTACCTATCCCTCCTGCCCAGCCCAAAGTCAAGTACCCTCAATCCCTCTACACCTGCCTGCCCAGCTCCAGCCTCAAACCGGCCACTGAGAACTTTCATTTCACACTGCCCTGAAGTCACTCACATACCTCAGGGTCACTTAACATCTACACAGTCAACGTGGGAAAGTCTCCCAAACCCAAAAAAGCACTAAGGCACTCATCCTTCTCTAACCTAATCAGCCCGAGGTTCTCATCCATGCTCCATCCCCGCTGCTGCTACACTACTCACCCATACTCTGTACTCCGACCTGGCCAGTCTGCTGCCCTTCCCCTTGGTCCCAGAACACACCATGCCCAGGCTGTTGCCATCAGAAACATCCCTGCCTCCCTCCCTTCCCCAAAGCTCCTCCAGCCCATCAGTGGGAATCCTGCACTGGGCTCAAGTGCAAAAAGTCCAGCCTTGCCACTTACTAGCTGTGGAACACCAAGCCTCAGTTTCCTCCATCTGTAAAATATGGAAACACTGCTTCACTTCACAGGGTCATGGTGAAGTTTAAGAGAGATCAAGAGAGGCCAGGCACAGTGGCTCACGCCTGTAATCCCAGCACTTTGGGAGGCTAAGGTGGGCAGATCACCTGAGGTCAGAAGTTTCAGACCAGCCAGGCCAAGATGGTGAAACCCCCTCTCTACTAAAAATACAAAAATTAGCCCGGTGTCGTGGGACGTGCCTGTAATCCCAGCTACGCGGGAGGTCGAGGCCCAAGAGTTAGTTTGCACCCAGGTGTCCAGGACAACCCATGAAACTCTTAGGGGGTCTACAAGACCTTTTAGGACCACAAGGCTGTGAGCTGCTGAGGACAGGAGTCACATCCTGTTCGTGGCTGTATCCTCAGTCCCAGCAGAATGTTGTTGCTTCATAAATAAATCAGGGACCCAACAAACACTCCAAAGCCTTCAATTTTCTCGAACTCCTTCTTATGGGAGCTTTTTAAGTTTTATTATTTTTTTAATTTATTTTTATTTATTTATTTAGAGGCAGGGTCTCACTCCCGTCACCCAAGCTGGAGTGCAATGGCATGATCTCGGCTCACTGTAGCCTCAACTTCTTGGGCCCAGGTCATCCTCCTTCCTCAGCCTCCCAAGCAACTGGGAGTATAAGTGCACACCATTCACACCCGGCTAGTTTTTTGTATTTTTAGTAGAAACAGGGTTTCGTCATGTTGCTGAGGCTGGTCTCGAACTCCTGGGCTCAAGTGATCCTCCCGCCTTGGTCTCCCAAAGTGCTAGGATTACAAGAGTGAGCCACTGCACCCAGTCTTACTGTTTTTTTTAAGAGACAGGGTCTCTGTTACCCAGGCTAGAGTGCAGTGCTATGATCATAGCTCACTGCAATCTCCAATTCCCAGGCTCAAGCAATCCTCCTGCCTCAGCCTCCCAAGGAGCTGAGACTACAGGCACATGCCACCATGCCGGGCTAATTTTTTTATTTTTTGTAGAGGTGGGGTCTTGCTACGTTGCCCAGGCTGGTCTCGAACTCCTGGGCTCAAATGATTCTTTCCCCTTGGCCTTCCAAAGCAGGGATTACAGGCTTGAGCCACCGAGCCAGGTCTAGGAGCTTTATGATACAGACAGAGGCCAGGCGCGGTGGCTCACACCTGTAATCCCAACACTTTGGGAGGCCGAGGTGGGCAGATCACGAGGTCAGGAGATCGAGACCATCCTGGCTAACACGGTGAAACCCCGTCTCTACTAAAAATACAAAAAATTAGCCAGGTGCGGTGGCGGGAGCCTGTAGTCCCAGCTACTTGGGAGGCTGAGGCAGGAGAATGGCGTGAACCCGGGAGGCCGAGCTTGCAGTGAGCCGAGATTGCACCACTGCACTCCAGCCTGGGCGACAGAGCGAGACTCCGCCTCAAAAAAAAAAAAAAAAAAAAAAAGATACAGATGTAGAGTCCGGGCACAGTGGCTCATGTCTGAAATCACAGCACTTTGGGAGGACGAGGCGGGCAGATCATAAGATCAGGAGATCGAGACCATCCTGGCCAACATGGTGAAACCCCGTCTGTACTAAAAATACAAAAATTAGCCAGGCATGGTGGAGCGGGCCTGTAGTCCCAGTTACTTAGGAGGCTGAGGCAGGAAAATTGCTTGAACCCCGGAGGCAGAAGTTGCAGTGAGCCGAGATTGCACCACTGCACTCCAGCCTGTGCGACAGAGTGAGAGTCCATCTCAAAACAAACAAACAAACAAAACACAAGATACGGATGGAGACTACCATATACCTGCCCATATACCTCCTTTTAAGACTCTGAATGTCAGTGGCTGGGCGCAGTTGCTCATGCCTGTAATCCTAGTACTTTGGGAGGCCAAGATGGGCAGATCACCTGAGGTCAGGGGTTTGAGACCAGTCTGGCCAACCACTATGGTGAAACCCCATCTCTACTAAAAATACAAAAATTAGCCAGGCATGGTGACACATGCCTGTAATCCCAGCTACTTCAGAGGCTGAGGCAGGAAAGTCGCTTGAATCTAGGAGGCGGAGGTTGCAGTGAGCCAAGATTGCACTCCATTCTGGGTGACAGAGTGAGACTCTGCCTCAAAAAAAAAAAAAAAAAAAAGACTGAGTGTCATTTTAACAGCTACCAGGCACTTTCCATACTCATAGCTAATTTTCTCACAGGTGCTCTGTTTTCCAGAGACTGAGAACCATTAGGCGACAGGTCCAAAACCTGCAGCTTGTGTGTGCAGCACCCTGCCCTACAATCCCCTCTGGCAGGCCAGGGAGACAGAAAGACAGGGAGATCCCTGCTGGTTACTGAGGGATGGAGCAAAGCCCACCAGCCTGAGATGACCCTGAGAAGCAAATGCATCTGGCCAGAAGGTCCTGCCTAATGAACACATTTGATCCCGGACTGGCTTCCCACCTCACCCTGCAACCCCTACTGAAGGTAAACAAATCCAGGGACCCCCAACTCCATGCCTAATGCACAGCTGACAACTGTCTTGCAATGGACGTTGCCATGTCCAACCCTGGACGAAGGCCCTACACCTTCAAGTCCTTGGCCTACCAAGATCCAGCTACCCTGGGGGACTGCTGGTATCCTCCAAAGGAACGCTTGGGGCAGGGATAAATTGAAGCCAGAATCTCAGGGGGCCCTGAGAGGACTCACCCAAGGCCCAGGCATGGCAGCCAGAGGGCCCCCCAACCCTGCCCAGGATCAGGCCCAGAATGTCTTCTCCAGTAGGCACAGCGGCTCAACTGCACCTCCGCGCTGCCCAGCCCAGCCCTGCAGCAGCAGCAACCCCAGGACAAGGGTTCAAGTTCCAGTTCCACCACCTGCTGTAGTGGTCCCTTCTCCAGTCTCTGTGTCCGCCTCTTTAAGCGGAATCAAAAGACACTTTTGACTCATAGAAAGATTATGACAACTCAGTGAGAAAATTCTAGCAAAGTGAGTCCCCAGAACATAAAAAGAGCTCAAGAATGTTTTTTACTTATTATTACTGGGCCCTCCAGGTGGGCCTCGTGCAAGGGCCAGCCCTCGGGGCATCCCTGCCAGCTGCCAAACCCATCAACTGGCCCAAGTCTAGGTATTGACTGGGAACTTCAGAGCAGCCTTAAGGTGGGGACCCCTGGGGCAGAGGGTTGGGCAGGAGTGTCTACACGTGTGCAGCAACCTTCCCTCCAGGCCGGATTCTGCAGGCGCTAGCGTCCACCAGCCTGTGCCACACCGGCGGGCTCCTCCTCCCTCAATCCCCGCCCAGACTGCCTCGGGCGGCAGAGCACGTGGCTCCAGCCCTAGGGAGCCATTTCGCTCCGGGAGCAGCGCGGCAGGAAAGGGGCCGCAGGTCCCAAACTTGCGCACGCCGTAGAACGCCCACCTGCCCCCCCACACCCCGCCCAGGGGGTCGTTCAAAATGCAGATGTCCGGGCCCCAGCGATCAGAGTTCCAGGCACGTGCATTTTAAGAAGTGTGCGAGGTGGTTTGGCTGTGTGTGGTCCTTGAGTCCATCACCCTTTGGGTTTAGAGCAACCTAGGACCAAAGCTTGCAAAGTGGCTTCTGGGGAGGTCTGCGGACCTCCGGCCACCCACCGGGCTGGGGGACCCGACGCTTTCGGTTTACGGCAGGGGGGAGGGGCGTTGGATGGGAAAGTTTGCAGAGGAAATCCACGTGCGGCGGGAAGCTGCCCTGCGAGGCTAGGGGCGGCCTCAGGTGTCCCTTCCCCAAATGGCCTGCCCACCTGGCCTGCCTTGCCCATCGTGCCCGCGGGGGCCGAGCTTTGTGCAGGGAAAGCGTGGCCCAGGAGCGCCTACAAATCCCACAATGCTGCACCAGCAGGACACGGAGAACTACAGCTCCCGCGAGGCCGCGCGCAGAGGTCCGCCTACTCCAAGAGGGCTGCAGAGTCACGTCCAGGCCTCGCTAGTAAACAGCGCCCGGGCGCGGGCGGGCGAGCGAGCGGCAGCCAACGTGCCCCGGGCCGCGGCGCCCCTACCGGCCGCGCGGGCCCCTCGGGGTCCGCCCACCCCCCACACCCACACGCGAGCACGCCCCCGACCCCGCTGCAGCCCCGCTCTGCAAACACGCACAGTGCCCGGCTCCCCGCCCCCACCCCGCGCCGGGAGCCGCGGCATGGCTGCATTGTAGCCGCCCTAGCTACACCCTCACGCGCGCCCCGGGCCCCCAGACCCCCTTGGATGGGGACGACCTAAGATCCCGAGGAAGGAAGGAGAGGAAGGAAGCCGCCGCAGGAGGGGGAAAGAGGAAGCGCGGGGGGGAAGGCCACCAGCACCAAGCATGGCCGGGACTGCTGCAGAACCACGTGGGTCTGTTTGCAATTTACAAACGTCGCGACTCGCCCGCCTGCAGCGGACAAAAGTGGCCGGGGCCGCTTGGGGCCCCCATGCTCCAACGGAGGAGGGTCCCGGGGCGGCGCAGACCCGGCGTGTGGGGCTGCAGCCGTCCCGGCAGCTAAGAAAGGCTAGCGGGGTCGGCGGCGCGGGCCATGCGTGCGCACACGCGCGCCCGCCCGGGCGGGCTGGCCGGGGGCTGCAGTGGTAGGAAGGGGGTGGGGGGAGGAGGAGTACACACCTACAGAGCCCTCCTATCACTTCTTTCTCTGTTTTCCTGAAATGTTGCAAAGAGGGCACCTTCTGAGTGGGCACCATGAAATACTCCATAGCGATCGGCCCCCCTCCTCTGCACGAGCCAGGTCCCGCGATCAGCCGGAGAATGCAAGATGGAAATCCGAATCAAAGGGCAGCGCCGGACGGAGGTGCAGAATCGGCCGGTCCCAGATGCTGGCGGCGGCGGCGGCGGCGGCGGCGAGGGGAGGGAGGCGGGCGGGAGGGGCGGGAGGGAGGTCTCTCCGGCCTGCCTCCCCGGGCGTGTGTATGTGTGTGTGTGTGTGTGTGTGTGTGTGTTTGCAGCTGATCAGATGTCTGTTTCAAGGCGGGAAACAGCTGGTGAAAACTCAGCACTCCCCCGGCCTCCTTCCGCGGAGTAAGGAATTGCATGTAAACAAAGGACTATTTGCAGCGCCCCCCAGGCGGCGCGAGGCCGGGGCGAGAGGGGCGCGGGCCCCCGGGGACCGGCTGCAACCGGGGTCTGCAGGCCTCTCGCGGGGCACAGGGGGCCGGGGGCCGCGGGCGGCCTTGCGGGGCGCGGCGTGAATGGAGCGAGCTGCGGCCGAGCTACATGCGCCACTATGGGTGATGAGGTCCATCAGCTGACAGGTTGGCAAGCGTTGCAAAAAAAAAAAAAAAAAAAGGCCAGCCACCGCGCAGGGAGCCCAGCCCGTGCAGCCCGGGGTCCAGCAGCGACTGCCCAGAGCAGGGTCCGCGCGCTCGGCCGGCCCGCAGGGAGGAGGGGGCGCGGCTGGGTCGGGCGTGCAGCGGCACCAAGGAAGGCGGCCTGGGGTTCGCGCTTGGGGCTTCTGCTTTTTCACCATTGCAACTGCACGGAGCGGAGCCTCTCCGGTGTGCTCCCTTCGAGCCGAGCCCAGGGCCCCCTGGAAACTTGCGTCACAGCCACCGCTTCCCACATGTAACTCGGGGCTGACTTCGGAGGCCGGCCAGCTTCCTCCCTCCCTCCTTGCTTAGCTGCCCGCCGCTGGCCGCACGACCGGGACTCCGGATCCTAGGAATCTTGGACCCGGCGACGGGACGGCAAAGGGCGCCTCGGATGCTGGGGCCGCCCTAGGAAGCCGGGGGCCCCGGCAGGGAGGGGAGGGTGGAGGCGGGCCTGAACGGCAGCGGCCCCCGGGCGCAGGCTGCCGGCGCTGCCGGGTCCCCTGCTATTCCCCCAGGCCCCCACTGTTCCCTCCACGGGCTGAAGGCTGCAGCTTCTCATTCATAACAAAGCCCGTGTGGGACTTGCCCCTCCGCCAGGGTGCGCTCCCCACGAGGGGGTGACGACTTGGGGCAGGGACGGGGACCCTGGCGGCGAGCTTCCGTCCTCCGCTCGCACGCCCCACCTTCCGGCCCCAGGCCCTCCCCTGGCTCCTGAAGGGTTGGCTCCTGGCTCAGGAAGCCCACGCCTGCCTTGGAATGTCCTGGATCCTGCCCACCGCCTTCCAGGTTCCGCCTAAATCGCGCTTCCTAATTTGACTTATTCCTACTAGTAACAATAGTTACTGTTATTATTGGGAAATATTGTTATTAGATGTTGCCAGCACCCGATGGACGCCGAGCAGTTTTGCATACACGCTCTCCAATCCTTGAAGCAACCTGTTAGGCAGTTTCTCTAAGGAGAGATCCCAGACCACTTGACAAAAAAAAAAGTCTCTGGAAGGCTTACTATGTTTTTACTTAAAAAAAAAAAAAACTTTCGGCTGGGCGCGTTGGCTCACGCCTGTAATCTCAGCACTTTGGGAGGCTGAGTCGGGTGGATCACCTGAGGTCGGGAGTTCGAGACCAGCCTGACCAACATGGAGAAACCCCGTCTCTACTAAAAATGCAAAATTAGCCGGGGGCCTGGTGGCACATGCCTGTAATCTCAGCTACTCGGGAGGCTGAAGCAGGAGAATCGCTTGAACCCGGGAGGTGGAGGTTGCAGTGAGCCAAGATCATGTCATTGCACTCCAGCCTGGGCAACAAGAGTGAAACTCCGTCTCAAAAAGAAAAAAAAACAAAAAACAAAAAAAAACCTTTTTACTGTTTTTCAATAAATAGAGATAGGAGTCTCACTGTGTTGCCCAGCCTGGTCTTGAACTCCTGGGACTCAAGGAATCCTACCTCTACTTCCCAAATTGCTGGGATTACAAGCATGAGCCATGGATGGCCCTGGTGGGAAGCCTATTTTTAACTGCCCTTAGTGAGCAAGCTATTCTTTGTTTTGTTTTGTTTTTTTTTAAGACGGAGTCTTGCTCTGTCACCCAGGCTAGAGTGCAGTGGCACGATCTCGGCTCACTGCAACCTCCGCCTCCTGGGTTCAAGTGATTCTTCTGCCTCAGCGTCCCAAGTAGCTGTGGTTACAGGCACACACCACCAAGCCCGGCTAATTTTTGTATTTTTAGTACAGATGGGATTTTGCCCTGTTGGCCAGGCTGGTCTCGAACTCCTGACCTCAGGCGATCTGCCCACCCCAGACCCCAAAGTGCCGGGATTACAGGCATGAGCCACCTCACCCAGCAGTGAGCAAGCTATTCTGGTGCATTACTGTCTCCTTATCCTCTCATTTTGCAGATGGGAAGACAGAGGCTCACAGCTGCAGACAAGAATGCACTCAGGAGTGCTGGCTGCAAAAAGCCCTGGTTCTTTATATCACACTCATCCTCCCACCTGCCACACCTCACCTCTGATCAGGGCCTTATTTTGTACTTGCTTTTGTTCTTTTCCAGAGCAAAGCATTCTGTCATACTTACTTATATGTGGCCTTCAGAGTGTTCTCTGGATGTCTCCCTGGTTCAATTTTTTTTTTTTTTTTTTTTTTTTTTTGAGACGGAGTCTCACACTGTCGCCCAGGCTGGAGTGCAGTGGCGCGATCTCGGCTCACTGGAACCTCTACCTCCCAGGTTCAAGCGATTCTCCTGTTTTCCTGCCTCAGCCTCCCAAGTAGCTGAGATTACAGGCGCCTGCCACCAGGCCTGGCTAATTTTTGTGTATTTTTAGTAGAGACGAGGTTTCATTATGTTGGCCAGGCTGGTCTCAAACTCCTGACCTCGTAATCCACCTCCCTCCCCCTCCCAAAGTGCTGGGATTACAGGCATGAGCTACTGCACCTGGCCTCCTTGGTCCAATTTTGTCTCCCAGAGAAGAGGGACTGTGCTTTTACTCTTTTCTCTCTTAACGGGGGATGGTACAGGGCTGGGCACATGTGTGAACTGCAGAGAGTGATCTGCAAAGCTGATATCCCTGGAGACAGCCTTGGCAGAAGGGATGAGAGGGAGACCCTAGGCACAAGTGGGTGGCCCAGGCAGACCCGGGAGCTGGCTGCCCACACTGAACTGGGTAGTAGGCACCCATCCCCTCTCCTAATAAATCAAGGAAGCCCCCGCAAAGCAGCGGCATTTGGAGTCCGGCCAGGGGATGGCAGAGACCTGCTTTTTCATTTGTCTTGGAAGTCATTTCTAGGCCCACACAGAATCTGGTTCCTGGGGCAAGAGCTGACGTCGCAAAATGTAAGAGAGTGCCAAAAATTTCAACACCCAAGATAAATTATGTTGGGTTTTCTTTGTTGTTATTGTTGTTTTTTTTGAGACAGAGTCTCGCTCTGTCACCCAGGCTGGAGTGCAATGACGCAATCTCGGCTCACGGCAACCTCCGCCTCCCGGGTTCAAGTGATTCTCGTCCCTCAGCCTCCTGAGTTGCTGGGACTACAGGAGTGCGCCACCATGCCCAGGTATTTTTTGCAATTTTTGTAGAGATAGGGTCTCACCATGTTGCCCAGGCTGGTCTCGAACTCCTGACCTCAAGTAATCCACCAGCCTTGGTCTCCCGAAGTGCTGGGATTACAGGCATGAACCACCGCGCCCGGCCTCAAATTACGTCTTAATTTAACATTTTAAAACATCAAAATTGGCTGGGCACAGTGGCTCATGCCTGTAATCCCAGCACTTCGGGAGGCCCAAGTGAGTGGATTGCTTGAGCTCAGGAGTTCAAGACCAGCCTGGGCAACGTGGTGAGACACCATCTCTACAAAAAATATAAAAGAATTAACTTGTCGTGGTGATGTAGTCCCAGCTATTCGGGAGGGTGAGGTGGGAGGATTGCTTGAGCCCAGGGAGGTTGAGGCTGCAGTGAGCTGTGATCGTGCCACTGCACTCCAGCCTGGGTGACACAGCAAGACCCTGTCTCAATAAAATAATACATAAATAAAATAATAAAATAAAATAAATTACTGCCAAAAACCCATAGTAAACACACTCTCCACATTTTAATGACTATCTCAGTATTACTGATTTTTCCCTTTCCCTCTGGCTTCAGTATAGCTCTCCAAGACACTGTTGCTGATCCTTAGCTTTAAATTCAAATAATGGCCAGGAACAGTGTCTCACACTTGTAATCTCAGCACTTTGGAAGTCCGAGGCAGGAGGATCCCTTGAGGCCAGGAGTTGGAGACCAGCCTGGACAACATAACTAGATGCTGTCTTTACAAAAAAATAAAAAAAAATTAGAGTGGCACGGTGGTGCATGCCTAAAGTCCCAGCTACTTGGGAGGCTGAGGCAGGAGGGTTGATTGAGCCCAGGAGTTCAAGACTACAGTGAGCTATGATCACGCCATGGCCCTTCAGACTGGGCAACAGTGTAAGACCCTGTCTTAATAATACATTTTAACTGGGAGTCCAAAGTAGGTAGATCACGAGGTCAGGAGATTGAGACCACCCTGGCTAACACGATGAAACCCCGTCTCTATTAAAAATAAAAAAAAAATTAGCCAGGCATGGTGGTGGGCACCTGTAGTCGCAGCTACTTGGGAGGCTGAGGCAGGGGAATCGCTTGAACCCGGGAGGTGGAGGTTGCAGTGAGCCGAGATCGCACCACTGCACTCCAGCCTTGGTGACAGAGCGAGACTCCATCCATAAAATAATAATAATAATAATAAAATTTTAAAAATTCAAAGACTGGGCCAGGCGTGGTGGTTCATGCCTGTCATCCCAGCACTTTGGGAGGCAGAGGCAGACAGATCACTTGAGATCAGAAGTTCGAGACCAGCCTGGCCAACGTGGTGAAACCGTCTCTACTGAAAACACAAAAATTAGCCGGGCATGGTGGCAAGTGCCTGTAGTCCCAGCTACTCAGGAGGCTGAGGCAGGAGAATCACTTGAACCCGGGAGGCAGAGGTTGCAGTAGTGGAGATCGCACCACTGTGCTCCAGCCTGGGCGACAAATTGAGACTGTCTCAAAAATTAAAAAAATAAACATTCAAAAGCTGGTTCAACATTGATTTCTAATATTGATTTATTATAAATCAATAAATGTTTTTAATTTGTAATTCAGATATTTTGGTCATTGTAAATTTTTGGCATTAATTTCAATTTTTTCTTGAGACAGGGTCTCACTCTGTTGCCCAGGCAGGAGTACAGTGGTGATACAATAGCTCTTTGCAGCCTTGACCTCCTAGGCCCATGTGATCCTCCCAACTCAGCCTCTCAAGTACCTGGGACTACAGGCATGCCACCATCATGCCTGGCAATTTTTAAAATTTTTTGTAGAGACAGGGTCTCACTATGTTGTCCAGGCTGGTCTTAAACTCTTGGACTCAAGCCATCCTCCTGCTTCGGCCTCCCAAAGTGCCGGGATTATAGGTGTGAGCCACTGTGCCTGGCCAGTTTTGATTTCTCTAAAGTATTGCATTAAAGTTTTGTGAAACTTGATTACTGAGGGGTTTGATGCTCCCATTAACTTTTGTTCCCCAAGCAAGGGCCTCCCTTGTATTACCCTAGCCCCACCCTGCTGCTTGTGATTCCCGCATCTACTGAGGTCTCACTCTAGCCCAGGCAGAAGGCAGCAGAATCAGGGCTGCCCGTCAGCCTTCCGGGACCCACTCTGTGTCCCCAAGGAACATGGGCATCATTTGCACAGCCCTGGAGAGGGACTGTCCAATCAGTCCTGGCTACTTCTTTCTGTGTTCACATATCCTACTTGGCCACACGGAAATCAAAGCAGAAATGCTGCCCTCGAGAAGCTCCTGACCACACTGCAGTGACAGGAGCTGTGCTCAGGAAATGATGACATTTGGAGACAATCAATATATGCCATAGGGCCACAAAACCAAATGCACTGAATGACCTCTCCGGTGCCTGAAAAAGTGAGTGAATGAATGAATGGCAACTGGAGCAAGCGTGTCTACCTCCTGCTCCTCCCTTACAGAATTGCCTTGACTAGGCCGGGCGTGGTGGCTCACGCCTGTAATCCCAGCACTTTGGAAGGCTGAGGTGAGTGGATCACCTGAGGTCAGGAGTTCAAGACCAGCATGGCCAACATGACGAAACCCCATCTCTACTAAAATAAAAAAATAGCCAGGCGTGGTGGCGGGTGCCTATAATCCCAGCCACGCAGGAGGCTGAGGCAGGAGAATCTCTTGAACCCAGGAGGCGGAGGTTGCAGTGAGCCAAGATCACGCCACTGCCCTCCAGCCTGGGCAACAGAGCAAGACTCTGTCTCAAAAAGTAAATAAATACAATAAAAAATAAAAATAATCAGGCCAGGTGCCGTGGCTCATGCCTGTAATCCCAGCACTTTGGAAGGCCGAGGTGGGCGGATCATTTGAGGTCAGGAGTTCAAGACCAGCCTGACCAACATAGTGAAACCCAATCTCTACTAAAAGGACAAAAAAAAAAAAATCTAGGCATGGTGGCACATGCCTGTAGTCCCAGCTACTTAGGAGGCTGAGGCAGGAGAATCGCTTGAACCCGGGAGGTGGAGATTGTAGTGAGCCGAGATTGTGCCACTGCACTCCAGCCTGGGAGACCCAGACTCCGCCTCAAAAAAAAAAAAAAAAAAAAAATCAGGCCGGTAGCAGTGGCGCATGCCTGTGATCTCAGCACTTTGGGAGGCCAAGGCAGGTGGATCACTTGAAGTCAGGAGTTTGAGACCAGCCTGGCCAACATGGGGAAACCCTACCTCTACTAGAAATACAAAAATTAGCCAGGCATGATGCCGGGCACCTGTAATCCCAGCTACTAGGGAGAGTGAGGTATGAGAATCCCTTGAACCTGGGAGGCAGAGGCTGCTGTGAGCCAAGATTGCGCCACTGCACTCCAGCCTGGGTGACGAAGCATCTCAAAAACAAACAAACAGGCCGGGTGCCATGGCTCATGCCTGTAATCCCAGCACTTTGGGAGGCTGAGGCAGGTGGATCATGAGTTCAGGAGATTGAAACCATCCTGGCCAACATGGTGAAACCCCATCTCTACTAAAATACAAAAAATTAGCTGGGCGTGGTGCTGTGTGCCTGTAGTCCCAGCTACCCAGGAAGCCGAGGCAGGAGAATCGCTTGAACCTGGGAAGCAGAGGTTGCAGTGAGCCGAGATCATGCCACTGCACTCCAGCCTAGCGACAGAGCAAGACTCCATCTCAAAAAACAAACAACAACAACAAAATGAATAAATATATTAGGAGTCAGCAAGGTTTTTTCCCTAAAGTACCAGATAGTAAATATTTTAGGCTTTGCAGACCACATGGCCTCCTGCAAGCACCCAACTGTCCCTCCGGCTGGAAAGCAGTCCTAGATGGTATATGAATGAATGGGCATCTCTGGGTGCCAATAACACTTTGCTTATGGACACAAATGGAATGTCGTATAATTTCATGTGCCACAAAATATCATTCGATTGCTTTCCAACCATTTGAAAATGTAAAAGTTCTATGGCCTCCGTAACAAGTTACTACAAGCTTAGTGGCATAAAACAACACAAATTTGACCAGGAATCATGGCTCATGCCTGTAATCTCAGCACTTTGGGAGGCTGATGCAGGAGGATCACTTGAGGCCAGGAGTTGGAGACCAGCCTGGGCAGCAACATAGGGAAATTCCATCTCCACAAATATATGTCTGTGTGTCTGTGTGTCTGTGTGTGTGTGTGTGTGTGTGTGTGTGTGTGTGTGTGTGTGTGTGTGTGTGTAATTTTAAAAAACAACACAAATTTATTCTCTGGAGGTCAGAAGTCCAGATGGGTTATGTTTGGCTAAATTCAGGGTGTAAGCAGGCTTGTATTTCTCCTAAAGTTCTAGGGGAGAATCCGTTTCCTTCCCTTTTCCAACTTGTAGATGCCACTCACATTCCTTGGCTTGTGGCCCCTTCCTCCATCTTCAAAGTGCACCTCTCAGTCTCTGCTTCTGCCATCCCATCTTTCTCACCCTTTCATCTCCCTCTCTTGATGATCTTGGGCCCACCCAGATAATGCAAAATAATCTCCCCATCTCAAAATCCTTAACGTAATCACATCTGCAGAGTCCCTTTTGCCACATGAGGTAACTATTGATAGGTTCTGGGGATGGGGCATGAACTTCACTGGGGGGGCCGTTATTCTGTCTACCACACCATTCTTGGTTTGTGAGCCATGCAACAGGCAGTAGTTATCATAGGCCCCAGCAATTCCATTCCTAGGTAAACATCCAAGAGAATGAAAACAGGGACTCAAAGAGATCATGGTACACCCATGTCCACAGCAGCATTATTCATACGAGCCAAAACATGGAAGCAACTTAGTGTCTATCAACTGATGAACGGATAAACTAAATGTGGTCTGTCCATACAGTGGAATATTATTCAGCCATAAGACTGAATGAAGCACTGACACCTATTACAGCATTACATTTATTGCATACCTTATTTCTATTATTACACTATAATATATAATAAAATAACTATGCAACTCACCATAATGTAGACTCAATGGGAGCCCTGAGTTTGTTTTCCTGCAACTAGACAGTCCCATCTGGGGGTGATGGGAGATAGTGACAGATCATCAGGCATTAGATTCTCATAAGAAGCACTCAATCTAGATCCCGCACACCCATAGTTCATTCACAATAAGGTTGCACTCCTATGAGAATCTAGTGCCACCGCTGATCTGGCAGGAGGCGGAACTCAGGCAGTACCGCTAGCCATGTGGAGTGGCTGTAGATACAGATGAAGCTTGGCTGGCTGGCTCACTTGTTCACCCACCAAGAGTTCAACACCAGCTGGGACAGGTGGCTCATGCCTGTAATCCCAGCACTTTGGGAGGCCAAGGCAGGCAGATCACCTGAGGTTAGGAGTTCAAGATCAGCCTGGCCAATATGGTGAAACCCTATCTCTACAAAACTACAAAAATTAGCCAGGTGTGGTGGCCTGTGCCTGTAATCCCAGCTATTCAGGAGGCTGAGGAGGGAGAATCATTTGAACCTGGGAGGCAGAGGTTGCAGTGAGCGGAGATTGCACCATTGCACTCCAGCCTGGGCAACAGAGCAAGACTATTTAAAAAAAAAAAAAAAAAAAAAGAGTTCAAGACTGTCCCGGGCAACATGGTGAGACCCCATCTCTACAAAAACAAATAAACAAACAAATAAATAACTGGTTAAACAGTAAGTCTTTGTTACGTAAATTTTACCGAAATAGAAAAAGGTTTGTTATAAAAGCAGTGGGCTGGGCCAGGCTCAGTGGCTCATGCCTGTAATCCCAGCACTTTGGGAGGCTTGAGGAGGTCAGATCACCTGAGGTCAGGAGCTCGAGACCAGCCTGGCCAAATGGTGAAACCCTGTCTGTATTCAAAATACAAAAATTAGCTGGTTGTGGTGGTGGGCGCCTGTAATCCCAACTACTCAGGGGGCTGAGGCAGGAGAATGGCTTGAACCTGGGAGGCAGAAGTTGTGGTGAGCCGAGATCACACCATTGCACTCCAGCCTAGGTGACAAGAGCAAAACTCCCTCTCAAAACAAACAAACAAAAAATGCAGTGGGCCATAGTCGGCTGACCCCATTGATCCTGCTAACTCCTGCAACTGTGACCCAGTTCATCTCACACTGCCTGCTCTTCCCCTCTCCCTACCTGAAAGAAACAGCCAAATATGGCTAGAAAGAGGAAATCCCACAACCTTGCTGATTGGTTTGTTTCTATTTTTTCCCTCCAGTCAGCAACAGTTGTATTAGGGATGTTGTCAAAGTCAAAGTCACCTGCTAGGTGATGGGTTTTTGGATTTTTTTTTTTTTTTTTGAGACAGGGTCTCACTCTCACTCAGGCTGGAATGCAGTGGTGCACGGCTTATTGTAGCCTCCTGGGCTCAAGCAATCCTCATGCCTCAGCCTCCCAAAGCACTGGGATTACAGGCGTGAGCCACTGCACCGGATCCTTTTTTTTTTTTTTTTTTTTTTTTTGAGACGGAGTCTCTCTCTTTCGCCCAGGCCAGACTGCAGTGGCGCTCTCTCTGCTCACTGCAAGCTCCGCCTCCCGGGTTCACGCCATTCTCCTGCCTCAGCCTCCAGAGTAGCTGGGGACTACAGGTGCCAGCCACCATGCCCAGCTAATTTTTTGTATTTTTAGTACAGACAGGGTTTCACCATGTTAGCCAGGATGGTCTCGATCTCCTGACCTTGTGATCCATCCATCTCGGCCTCCCAAAGTGCTGGGATTACAGGCATGAACCACCGTGCCCGGCCTCCACCAGGTCCTTTTTTTGAGACAGAGCTTTGCTCTTGTTGCCCAGGCTGGAGTGCAACGGCACAATCTCAGCTCACTGCAACCTCTGCCTCCTGGGTTCAAGTGATTCTCCTACCTCAGCCTCCCAAGTAGCTGGGATTACAGGTGCCCACCACCATGCCCAGCTAATTTTGTATTTTTAGTAGAGATGGGGTATCTTCATGTTGGTCAGCCTGGCCTCGAACTCCAGACCTCAGGTGATCCGCCCGCCTTGGCCTCCCAAAGTGCTGGGATTATACGCATGAGCCACCGCGCCCAGCCTGCCACTGCTCTTATTTTTAAGTGCCTGATCCATACCCTCAAGTGGGTCTGGGGGCTGCTGTGACCGCATCCTGTTGCCCTGGCCCCTTCCTCCTACCCTTCCTTCTCCTCTCCCCTCAAGCCCTCTAGCACCTCCTCCTTGCTTGTAGCTCACTTCCCGTTCCTCTGAGGGAAATGGAAGCAATTAGAAGAGACCTTCCACAGGCTGCCATGCCCGCCGCTGCCTCCCTCTCTGTGCCTGGGAACTGCCATCGGCCAGTGTCTCTGGATGAGCATCCATGCTGTTCATGCACAGAAGACCCTTCTACTTGCACAACTCAGAGCCGTCACTCCAGAAACTGTCCTCTCTCCTTTGTCTTCAGTGCACGCCATCTTTTGGATCATACCCATTACTAAGAACAAGCTGTTACTATTCTCCTTTCAAACCAACCGACTGACCCTAGATCCCCTTAGCTCTGCTCTTTTTGGTTTTGAGACAGTCTCCGTCTGTCACCCAAGCTGGAGTGCAATGGCATGATCTCCACTCACTGCAACCTCCACCTCCCAGGTTCAAGCCATTCTCCTGCCTCAGCCTCCTTTGTAGCTGGAAATACAGGTATGTGCCACCACGCCCGGCCCAGCTCTGGACTCTAACAGCAAAACTCCTTGAAATGGATGTTCACACTCACTCTCTCCCCTTCCCTCCTGCTCACTCCATCACACCCCCATGACTGCATGGGGGCAGTGACTCACTTCTGTAATCCTAGCACTTTGGGAGGCCAAAGCAGGAGGCAGGAGGATGGCTTGAGCCCAGGAGTTCCAGACCAGCCTGGGCAACATAGCAAGACTTCATCTTTACAACTAATTAAAATATTAGCCAGGTGTGGTGATGCACATCTTTGGTCCCAGCTACTACTCTGGAGGCTGAGGAGGGAGGATCACTTGAGTCTAAGAGGTTGGAGCTGCTTTGAGCCAAGAGTGCGTGCACCACTGCACTCCAGCCTAGACGGCAGAGTGAGACCCTGTCTCAAAAATAAAACACATATGGCTGGGCGCGGTGGCTCATGCCTGTAGTCCCAGCACTTTGGGAGGCCAAGGCAGGTGGATCACGAGGTCAGGAGTTCAAAACCAGCCTGGCCAAGATGGTGAAACCCCCGTCTCTGCTAAAACTACAAAAATTAGCCAGGCGCAAGGGCAGGCACCTGTAATCCCAGCTACTCAGGAGGCTGAGGCAGGAGAATTGCTTGAACCTGGGCAACAGATCGCACCTGAGCCGAGATCACACCACTGCACTCCAGCCTGGGCGACTGTGAGACTCTGTCTCAAAAATAAATAAATAAATAAATAAAAAATAAAACACATACACAAACCCTTCTCTTTTCAAAGTCACGAGGACCTCCAGGATGCTACATCTGGGTCTCTGTTTTCTGTCTTCACTGCATCTGACCTTCTTGAAATTCTTTTTTTGCTTTGCGTCTAGGACGTGCCCACGGCACAGCCCTCAGACCTGTCTCTGTCTACACACACTCCCTGCTCTTCAGACAACAGACTTCCAGAAACCACTAGCAGCCACGAAGTGTGGTACAGAATCCAGGTCCTGCCTGAACCCCAACCCTACTAACCTGACTCTGCTCTCTCATCTGCAAAATGAAAGCCACACAGCATCTCCCTGGCAGGGCTGTTGTGAAAAGCTGGTGACAGCCTGGCATGTCACGGCATCAATGAGTGTTGGTTGCCGTCATCCCTGGCACCAAGTTGCCATGGGCGGCAGTGGCCAGAGGTGCCTGAGCTGACCTTGGAGAATGACAAGATTTCCTGATATGCAGGGAAGGTTGGAGGTGGGGCTCAGCCTTTCCCCTTCCCAGCTCTACATGGCAGCAGGTGGGAGGCAGCAGGCATGCGCTGGTCTTTGCTGTTCACACAGGGTGAACCTGCTTCCCACTCGAAACACCCTCATGTGGTGGGGCAGTGAAAATTGGCAAACAAACCACTTGCCCTGTAAAAGGTGGGTCTCTTGGCCGGTCACAGTGGCTTATGTCTGAAGTCCCGGCTACTCAGGAGGCTGAGGCAGGAGGATTGCTTGAGCCTAGGAGTTAAGGCTGCAGTGAGTCGTGATCACGCCACTGCACTTCAACCTGAGCAACAGAGCAAGACCATGTCTCAAATAAATAAATAAATAAATACAAATAAAAGGTGGGTCTCTGTAAAGAAAGTAATCAGCAGAGTGTGGTGGCACACATCTGTAATTTCAGCTACTCCAGAGGCTGAGACAGAAAAATCCCCAGAGTCCAGGATTGCAAAGCCAGCCTGGGCAACAGAGTGAAATACTTCAAAACAAAATAAAATAAAACAATTAAAAAAAAAAAAAAGGGAAGGCCAGGGGCAGTGGCTCACGCTTGTAATCCCAGCACTGTGGGAGGCTGAGGCAGGTGGATCACCTGAGGTCAGGAGTTCGAGACCAGCCTGGCCAACTGGTGAAACTTCATCTTTACTAAAAATACAAAAATTAGTCGGGCATGGTGGCGCACGCCTGTAGTCCCAGCTACTTGGGAGGCTGAGGCAGGAGAATCGTTTGAACCCGGGAGGTGGAGGTTGCAGTGAGCCGAGATCATGCCACTGCATTCCAGCCTGGGTGACGAAGCGAGACTCCATCTCAAAAAAAAAAAAAAAAACCAACTTTATTGACTGACCCTAAAGATGGCCACAAGCCCAGGAAGCCCCAGAAAGCAAGCATGGAGGATCCCCTAGAGCAGAGGGTTCAGGACTCCTTCCCTTGGCTCTTTCCTCACTGGCTCGGAGGTGTCAGCTGCTCTGACCATGCCATCAGCACAGCAGTTCTCAGGACAAAGGCTACCCCCAACCCCTTCCCAGGCTGGTTGGGAGCTGCTGGTTGGAGATGGGAAATCATAAGAACTGCAGCCAGGAGGAAGAGCTGTTGGCAAAGGTGGCTGCTGCAGAGGTGAGGATAGGTTGTTCTCATTTTTACACTTAGGTTTTTGGGTTTTTTTTTTTTCGGGGGGTGGGGTTTGATCGCAGTGGTGCAATCATGGCTCACTGCACTGTCAACTTCCTGGGCTCAGGCCAGGCACAGTGGTTCACACCTGTAATCCCAACACTTTGGTAGGTAGGGGCGGGCGGATCACTTGAGGTCAAGAGTTCAAGATCAGCCTGGGCAACATGGTGAAACCCCATCTCTACTAAAAAATTACAAAAATTTCCCAGGGGAGGTGGCACACGGCTGTAGTCTCAGGTACTCAGGAGGCTGAGGTAGAAAAATCACTTGAATCCAGGAGGCGGAGGTTGCAGTGAGCCGAGATCCTGCCACTACATTCCAGAACGAGACTCCTTCTAAAAACAAAACAAAACAAACAAAACTTCCTGGGCTCAAGCGATCCTCCCGCCTCAGCCTCTGCCACCACGCCTGGCTTTTTTGTATTTTTAGTAGACACGGTGTTTCTAGAATTTTCTTTTTTTTTTTTTTTGAGACAGAGTCTCGCTCTGTCGCCCAGGCTGGAGTGCAGTGGTGTGATCTCAGCTCACTGCAAGCTCTGCCTCCCGGGCTCACGCCATTCTCCTGTCTCAGCCTCGCGAGTAGCTGGGACTACAGGCGCCTGCCACCATGCCCGGCTAATTTTTTGTATTTTTTAGTAGAGACGGGGTTTCACCATGTTAGCCAGAATGGTCTCGATCTCCTGACCTCTTGATCTCCCCGCCTCGGCCTCCCAAAGTGCTGGGATTACAGGTGTGAGCCACCGGGCCTGGCTAGAGACAGCGTTTCACTGTGTTAGCCAGGAATGGTCTCAATCTCCTGACCTCTTGATCCACCTGCCTCAGCCTCCCAAAGTGATGGGATTACAGTCGTGAGCTACTGCGCCCGGCCTAATATTATTCAGCCATTTTTTTTTTTTTTTTTTGAGACAGAGCTTCGCTCTTGTCGCCCAGGCTGGAATGCAATGGCGCAATCTCGGCTCACTGCAATCTCCACCTCCCTGGTTCAAGTGATTCTCCTGCCTCAGCCTCCTGAATAGCTGGGATTACACGCATGCACCACCACGGCCGGCCAGTTTTTTGTACATTTTAGTAGACACGGGTTTCACCATGTTGGCCAGGCTGGTCTTGAACTCCTGACCTCAGGTGATCCACGCACCTCAGCCTCCCAAAGTGCTGAGATGACAGGCGTGAGCCACAGAGCCCAGCCTACACCCGGCTAATTTTGTATTTTTAGTAGAGACAGGGTTTCTCCATATTAGTCAGGCTGGTCTTGAACTCCCAACCTCAGGTGATCCACCTGCCTCGGCCTCCCAAAGTGCTGGGACTACAGGCGTGAGCCACCGCGCCCGGCCTATATGTGTTAATTTTCTTAATTTTTTGTAGAGATAGGGTCTTCCTATGTTGCCCAGGCTTGTCTCAAACTCATGGACTCAAGCGATCTTCCAGCCTCAGCTTCCCAAGGTGCTGGGATTACAGGCGTGAGCCACTGCGCCTGGCCGACTCTGCTTTTTAAGAGTGCGTGTGATTAGGTCAGAATCATTGATAATCTCTCTGTCTCAAGATCAACCATAGCATGTCATACATCCTAACCACAGAAGTGATATATTTGTAGGTTTTGCCCACACTCATCAAGAGGGGGTTACACCAGGGTAAAGGGCATTGGGGGTCACAGGAAAATTCTGCTGCCCTAGATGGGGGGTTTGAAGGCAGGATAGAGTAAGGGAGGAGAATTTCCTGAGAACATACAGAGAATTGGAGATGGAACCCAGGCAGGAATCTATGTCCTCAGTCTTAACGAGGCTTGTTCCTCTACAGAAATTTGCTGGGAGCAGGGGGATGCACCCCCTGACCTTTCCGGCCCTGGTATACTCCCGTGCATATGGGGAACCATAGCCTCTTTGGGGTGGTTGCGGGGGCAGGGACACCAGTCGTTGGAGCCGGGTTGAGAAGCAAAAAGTCCCTGCCTGGGAAAGGATCCTGGATGCTCCCAGGAAGGCGGAACGGGGGTCAGATGCTCCTGCTGGGGTTCGGAGCAAAGCCCATTCCGGTCCTCTGTCCCTCCTCTCCCCAAGTCAGGGGGACATCTCTGGGCTCACAGGGCTGGGGCTCCCCCAACCAGTAGGGGGCGTCCGGCACACGCGCTGCTTTGTGGATGCCGAGCGGGAACACGGTGGGGGAGCCCCAGGCAGGTGTTGGGGTGAAGGGGCTGACCGCAGCCCCCCACAATCCCGAGGCCCTGCAGATCCCTACAGTGCCTGGCTTGTCTAGGGAGACCTGTGATGCGCGCCTCCTCCTCCTCAGTCGGATCTGATTCACTTTGGCCATGAGTAAGCACTGAAAATGCGGCTGGTTCCCAATGGCTCACACCTGGGATCCCAGCCCTCTGGGAGGCCAGATGGGAGGATCATTTGAGCTCAGGAGTTCCAAACCAGCCTGGGCAACAAAGCAAGATTTCATCTTTAAAAAAAATTAGCAGTGCACGTTGGCTCATGCCTGTAATCCCAGCACTTCGGGACGCCGAGGCAGGAGGATAATTTGAGGTCAGAAATTCGAGGCCAGCCAGGACAACATGGTGAAACCCCATTTCTACTAAAAATACAAAAATTTGCCGGGCATGGTGGTGGGCACCTGTAATCCCAGCTACTCAGGAGGCTGAGGCAGGAGAATCACTTGAACCCGGGAGGTGGAGGTTGCAGTGAGCCGAGATCGTGCCACTATACTCCAGCCTGGGTGACAGAATGAGACTCCGTCTCAAAAAAAAAAAAAAAAAAAAAAAAAAATTAGCTAGGCGTGATGGTGTGCACTTGTAGTCCCAGCTACTCATGAGGCTGAGGCAGGAGGCTCACTTGAGCCTACGAGTTCAAGACCAGCTTGGGCAACATAGCAAGCCCCCATCTCTACAAAAAATGTTTTAAGGCCAGGTGTGGTGGCTCACGCCTGTAATCGCAGCACTTTGGGAGGCCAAGGTGGGCGGATCACCTGAGGTCGGGAGTTTGACACCAGCCTGACCAACATGGTGAAACCCCATCTCTACTAAAAACACAAAATTAGCCAGGCATGGTGGTGCATGCCTGTAATCCCAGCTATTTGGGAGACTGAGGCAGAAGAATGACTTGAACCCAGGAGGCGGAGGTTGCGGTGAGTCAAGATCATGCCATTGCACTCCAGCCTGGGCAACAAGAGCGAAATTTCATCTCAAAAAAAAAAAAATTTTTTTTTAATTGGCTGGGCACAGTGGCTCACTCCTGCAATCCCAGCACTTTGGGAGGCCGAGGTAGGCGGATCACTTGAGGTCAGGAGTTCGAGACCAGCCTGGCCAACATGGCGAAACCCCATCTCTACTAAAAATACAAAAATTAATTGGGCATGGTGGTGGGCACCTGTATTTCCAGCTCCTCAGGAGGCTGAGGCATCAGAATTGCTTGCGCCCGGGAGACAGAGCCTGCAGTGAGCTGAGATCATGCCACTGCACTCCTTCCTGGGGGGACAAAGCGAAACTCCATCTAAAAAAAAAAAAAAAAGGCCAGCATGGTGGCTCACGCCTCTAATCCTAACATTTTGGGAGGGCAAGGCAGGTGGATCACCTGAGGTCAGGAGTTTGAGACCAGCCTGGCAAACATGGTAAAATCCCGTTTCTACTACAAAAAATTTACCGGGCATGGTGGCGCGCGCCTGTAATCTCAGCTACTCAAGAGGCTGAGGCAGGAGAATTGCTTGAACCTAGGAGGTGGAGGTTGCAGTGAGCTGAGATCGCGCCATTGCACTCCAGCTTGGGCAACAACAGCGAAACTCCATCTCAAAAAAAAAAAAAAAATAATTAGCTGGGCCTGGTGGCACAGGCTGTGGTCCCAGCTACTTAGGGAGCTGAGGTGAGAGGATGACTTGATCCCAGGATGTTGAGGTTGGAGTGAGTCATGATTGCACCACTGCATTCCAGCCTTGGTGACCCAGGGAGACCTTGTTTCAAAAACAAACAAACAGACACACAAACAAACACACAAAAACGGGGCTGGCTGCAACCCTATGTGAGGTGGCTGGAGTCCCCTGCACCCTCTCTCTCTGGCCCCAGCTATGGGTGCCTGCCAGCCCTCTCCCTCTCCTTCTCCCTCTGCCTCTCCGTCTCCCCTCCCTCAGCTCACCTGCCCTGTCCTTTTCAGCACTCAATTTCTCTTCCTCCTCCCACACTCGAAGAGGATTTCAGCTCCCTTTAGGGACTTTTCCCCTAGGGAAGTGCCTCTGCTTCTCAGTGTCCGCAAGGAGGAACCAGGTGCCCAGGCCTTCAACTGAGTGCACTCCCTCTAGAAACACTCAATTCACAGCCTTGCTGGCTGGACTGTTTCTGCTTTACACAGAAATGGCCATCAAACTGCTTTATCAATTGATTATGAGGCCATGGGGCAGTTATAATAATTTCATCAAGCAGAGCCTGTTGACATGGAGGATGGACACTTCTGAAGACCCTCAAAGAATTAGCTGTAACCATGAGACCAGATGTAAGACCCCTGACACCCAGCCTGGGGCCTTCTCACCAGGAGGCTTCCGGTTAATAGAAAATGAGAGTAAATCAGGCCAGGCGTTGTGGCTCACACCTGTAATCCCAGCATTTGGGAGGCCCAGGCAGGTGGATCAACTGAGGTCAGGAGTTCGAGATCAGCCTGGCCAACATAGTGAAACCCTGTCTCTGCTAAAAATACAAACATTAGCTGGGCGTGGTGGCGTACCCCTGTAATCCTAGCTACTCAGAAGGCTGAGGCAGGAGAGTCGCTTGAACCCAGAAGGCAGAGATTGCAGTGAGTCGAGATCATGCCACTGCACATCATGCCACTGCACTGCAGCCTGGGCAATAGAGTGAGACTACGTCAAAAATTAAAAAAAAAGAAAGAAAGATGAAAGAAAGAAAGAAAGAGGCCAGACACGGTGGCTCACGCCTGTAATCCCAGCACTTTGGGAGGCTGAGGCAGGCAGATCACGAGGTCAGGAGATCGAGACCATCCTGGCTACACGGTGAAACCCCATCTCTACTAAAAATACAAAAAATTAGCCGGGCGTGGTGGCGGGCACCTGTAGTCCCAGCTACTGAGAAGGTTGAGGCAGGAGAATGGCGTGAACCCAGGAGGTGGAGCTTGCAGTGAGCCGAAATCGCGCCACTGCACTCCAGCCTGGGCAACAGGGAGAGACTCCATCTCAAAACAAGAAAAAAGAAAGGAGAGAGAGGAAGAGAGAAAAGAGCCAGCCAAGGAACCAAGGCAGTGTGGCCAGAGAGAGTGGAGGGTCAAAGGAGGCCCACAAGAAATCGAGGGGAGCTAGGGGCCGCGGCTCACACTTGTAACCCCAGCACTTCAGGAGACTGAGGTAGGAGGATCACTTGAGCCCAGGAGTTTGAGACCAGCCTGGACAACACAGCAAGACTCCATCTCTACAAAAATTTAAAAATTAACTGGGTGTGTTGGTGGTGCACTTGGCCCAGCTACTTGGGAGGCTGAGGAGGTAGGATCACTTGAGGCCAAAAGGTTGAGGCTGCAGTGAGCCATGATCATGTCACTGCACTCCAGCCAAGGCAAGCGAGACTCTTGGAAAAAACAAAGAGCCGGGTATGGTGGCTCACGCCTGTAATCTCAGCACTTTGGGAGGCTGAGGTGGGCAGATCACTTGAGTGCAGGAGTTTGAGACCAGCCTGACCAACATGGTGAAACCCCATCTCTACTAAAAATACAAAAATTAGCCAGGCGAAGTGGCACACTCCTGTAGTCCCAATTACTCAGGAGGCTGAGGCAGGAGTGTGCCTTGAACCCAGGGGGTGGAGGTTGCAGTGAGCCAGGACTGCGCCACTGCACTCCAGCCTCTGACAGAGCGAGACTCAATCTCAAAAAAAAAAAGAAAGAAAGAAAGAAAGAAACCAGAAAGTTGCATTTGGGGATCAGGAGAAAGGCAGGAAGCAGAGGCATGTGGGATGAGGACACCTGGGAGGTGCCATCTCCAGTGTCCCTCTGGGTGACTGGCTCTCTTCACATGGAGTGGACAGAGGTTGGGAACGGAAGGTGGAATGTCATGTTCCACTTGAGACTGGAAAAGGGAAGGCTGGGGCTGACCAGGCCAGAGGAGGGTTGGAGGCCTGCTCTCATGAAAACCAAAGCTGGGTGAGTTTCCAGCTGGGAGAGGCAGCCAGGAAACAGGGCCAGCTCTCCCTGGGGAGGGGCAGGCTCCAAGCCCCAGTGTGGGTCCGGGGGCAGGAGCCATAGATCATCACCAGCGCAGGCCAGTGCTGCTGTGGGGGCTTTCTTCGCACTCCTAGTTTCTTTTTTTTTTTTTTTGAGACGGAGTCTTGCTCTGTCGGCTCACTGCAAGCTCCGCCTCCTGGGTTCACGACATTCTCCTGCCTCAGCCTCCCGAGTAGCTGGGACTACAGGCACCTGCCACCACGCCCACGCCCGGCTAATTGTTTTTTTGTATTTTTAGTAGAGACGGGGCTTCACCGTGTTGACCAGGATGGTCTCGATCTCCTGACCTCGTGATCCACCTGCCTCGGCCTCCCAAAGTGCTGGGATTACAGGCGTGAGCCACCGCGCCCAGCCTCCTAATTAGTTTTTTTCTTTCCTTCCTTCCTTCTTTTTTTTTTTTGAGATGGAGTCTCACTCTGTCACCCAGGCTGGAGTGTAATGGTGCGATTTTGGCTCACCGCAACCGCAGCATTCCAGGCTCAAGCAATTCTCCCACCTCAGCTTCCCGAGTAGCTGGGATTATAGGCACCAGCCATCATGCCCTGCTAATTTGTGTATTTTCGTAGAGACAGAGTTTAACTATGTTGGCCAGGCTGGTCTTGAAGTCCTGACCTCAGGTGATCTGCCTGCCTCGGCCTCCCTAAGTGCTGGGATTACAAGCGTGAGCTGCCGCGCCCCACCTGCACTCCTAGTTTCATCCTCACCATGGTGCCCTGAGTCCTATGACCACCCCCACGGGGCTTGGCCAAGCCCATCACAGCCAGCCACTACCAGGGCCTGCACTTCTTTCAGGCTCCTCCAGATCCCCCCGCGGCTGCCCTGGAGAATGGCTTCCTGTTGGCCTCAAAACTCAAGAGCTTACCTGGTCCTGGTGACTCAACCCTGGCCAGGTAAATCCGGGTACAAGAGGAGGGTCCCGCTGGGCATGACAAGGCATACGGAGGGAGAAAACATGGCCATGCATGAAACGACAAGGTCAGCTACCAGGTGAAATGTAGCCCTATCCTGTGGGCTGATGGTCAGAGCCAGACTGCCAGAGGAAAGAGCAACTCGTAGGGGTCAGAGAGGGTTTTGGCTTCAAGTCTGTGCAGACAAGGAAGAAGCAAGTGCAATAAGCACTGCGGAGTGGGGACCAGGGGGAGCAAAGGGACCAGCTCTGGGATTGCTCTCTCCTCCCTCAAGCCCGCCAGAGCTTGAGCCCCTGGTGCCCCTTTCCTGCTGTGCAGCTGCGGCTGCCAGCGCATCAGGGGTTAATGTCTGGCTGGTGCCGGCTTCAGCGGCTTCAGCAGCAGCAACAGCAGCAACAGACAGTGGTGCCAGTAACTCAGAAGCTGAAATGTGAGAAGCAGGACGAGAGGGGCAGGGCTGGGAAAGGCTGAGCAGCAGCGAGCAGAGAGGGTTTCCCTGGCAGGAGCCACAGGAGGCTGCCTGGTCCTCCCTTCCATGGCCCTGCCGTACAGCTGGCCCTCCAGCCTCGGGCTGGGGTATGGCACCCTCTCAGGGTGGTGGGGGTGTCCATGGTCATGGCCAGCGTCCAAGCCCTTAGGCCACAGGGCAGCAGTTCCCTGCTGCAGATCTAGGGAAGGGGCACAGGCGCCCAGGCAACCAGCAGAGAAGGCACCCGGCTCTGCCCGGCTCTGCAGGAAGCTCTAGGTGGGGAGATGGGGCAGTGGCAGAGTGGGGCCTGGAGAACCGAGGAGGAGGACAGGGAGATCCCTTGGGGTGTCCCAACTGCAGAGGCCTGGCCTCGACTTCACCCTTCCCCACCTTGGGAAAGCTGAGGCACAGGAAGCTTCCCTGATAAATGGATAAATGAGCCTCCTGCTGCTTGGGGGCAGGGAAGGTCGCAGGGCTGCTGCCCCCTCCACGGGCCTGGGTGTCCGCCTGCCTTTGCACAGGCACCTCAGGGATGCATAAGCACCAACCAGAGAGGTGAGAGGTACCAGGCACAGCGCGAGTGCCTTATCCATACTCTCTTTTTTTTTTTTAATAAAAAAAATAGGCCGGGCGCAGTGGCTCACACCTGTAATCCCAGCACTTTGGGAGGCCAAGGCAAGCAGATCACCTGAGGTCAGGAGTTAGACACCAGCCCGGCCAATATGGTGAAACCCTGTCTCTACTAAAAATACAAAAATTAGCTGGGCGTGGTGATGCACGCCTGTAGTCCCAGCTACTCGGGAGGCTGAGGCAGGAGAATCGCTTGAACCTGGGAGGTGGAGGTTGCAGTGAGCCGAGATCGTGCCACTGCACTCCAAAATGAGTGACAGAGCAGGACTCTGTCTCAAAAAAAAAAAAAAAAAAAAAAAGCTGGGCACGGTGGCTCATGCCTGTAATCACAGCACTTTGGGAGGCCAAGGCAGGCGGGTTGCTTGAGGCCAGGAGTTGGAGAGCAGCCTGGGCAATATGGTGAAACCCCATCTCTACTCAAAATACAAAAATCAGCTGGGGGTGGTGGTGGGCGCCTGTAATCCCAGCTACTTGGGAGACTGAGGCAGGAGAATCACTTGAACCCAGGAGGCAAAGGTTGCAGTGAGATGAGATTGTGCCATTGCACTTCAGCGTGGGGGACAGAGGGAGACTCTGTCTCAAAAATAGATAGATTAGATAGATAGATAGATAGATAGACAGATAGACAGACAGACAGACAGACAGACAGACAGACAGACAGACAGACAGATAAAGGCCGGGTGTGGTGGCTCATGCCGCCCTGTAATCCCAGCACTTTGGGAGGCTGAGGCGGGCCGATCACTTGAAGCCAGGAGTTTAAGACCAGCCTGGCCAACATGACGAAACCCCATCTCTACTAAAAATGAGCAAAAATTAGCCGGGCGTGGTGGTCCACGCCTGTAATCCCAGCTACTCCAGAGGCTGAGGCACAAGTATTGCTTGAACTTGGGAGGCAGAGCTTGCAATGAGCAGAGATTTCACCATTACACTCCAGCCTGAGTGACACAGCGAGACTGTGTCTCAAAAAAAAAAAAAGGAACAAAGTGCTAATCTATGCTACAATATAGATGAACCTTGAAACATTAAGTGAAAAGCCAGTCACAAGAGACCACCACTTTATTTGAAATGCCCAGAATAGGGAAATCCATAGAGGCAGAAAACAGGCTGGTGCGTTGCCAGGGCCTGGGAGGAAAGAGGAATGGGGAGTGGCTGCTTCTTGAGTATAGGGTTTCTTTTTGGGATGGTGAAAATGTTCTGGAATTAGATGTTGATGATGGTTGCACGACTCTGAATACACTAAAAACCACTGATTGTACACTTCAAAGAGGTGAATTTTACGGTATGTGAATTATATCTTATTTTTATTTTTTAATCTTTTTTTGAGATGGAGTCTCACTCTGTAGCCCAGGCTGGAGTACAGTGGTGCGATCTCAGCTCACTGCAACCTCCGCCTCCCGGGTTCAAGCGATTCTCCTAGCTCAGCTTCCCGAGTAGCTGAAACTACAGGCACCCGCCACCACGCCTGGCTAATTTTTTTAGTAGAGATGGGGTCTGGGGTTTCACCATGTTAGCCAGGATGGTCTCGATCTCCTGAACTCATGATCCGCCCGCCTCGGCCTCCCAAAGTGCTAGAATTACAGGCGTGAGCCACTGTGCCCGGCCTAATTTTTGTATTTTTAGTAGAGACGGGGTTCACCATGTTGGCCAGGTTGGTCTCGAACTCCTGACCTCAGGTGATCCACCGGTCTCAGCCTCCCAAAGTGCCGGGATTACAGGCATGAGCCACTGCTCCCAGCTTGATTTTATTTTTTATTTTTATTATTATTAACTAATTTATTTATTTTAGACAGAGTCTCTCTCTGTCACCCAGGCTGGAGTGCAGTGGCGCGAACTTGGCTCATTGCAAGCTCTGCCTCCTGGGTTCACGCCATTCTCCTGCCTCAGCCTCTGGAGTAGCTGGGACTACAGGCGCCCGCCACCACACCTGGCTAATTTTTTGTATTTTTAGTAGAGATGGGGTTTCACTGTGTTAGCCAGGATGGTCTCGATCTCCTAACCTTGTGATTTGCCTGCGTCGGCCTCCCAAAGTGCTGGGATTACAGGCGTGAGCAACTGTGCCCGGCCTATTTTTATTTTTTGAGACAGAGTCTCACTCTTGTCACCCAGGCTGGAGTGCAATGGCGCAATTTCGGCTCACTGCAACCTCTGCCTCCCAGGTTTAAGCAGTTCTCCTGTCTCAGCCTCCCCAGTAGCTGGGATTACGGGCACGCACCACCATGCCAAGCTGATTTTTATATTTTTAGTAGAGATGGGGTTTCGTCATGTTGGCCAGGCTGGTCTCAAACTCCTGACCTCAGGTAATCCACCCACCTTGGCCTCCCAAAGTGCTGGGATTACAGGTGTGAGTCACCCTTCTGACCCACTCCCAGGTTCCAGGAACAAGAATACAGGTCCTCTAATGGACAAAGCTCACTCAGGGACCCTCCAATGTGAATCGACCAGACACAGTCCTCATGTGTCATGGGAGGGGGACAGGCAGCAGCTCCTGGAGCGGGAGGATGCCTGGCCCCTCCTCCGGCCCCAGATGCAGCTGCAGGTACAGGGAGGGCCTCCCAGGGCAGGCCAGAGCCTGCAGGCCCCCAGCTGCAGCCCCAGCTGGGACCAGGCTTCTAACATCACCCCTTTCTTGCTCCTCCCACCTCCACCATCTCTCCTGTGGAGCCCCCAAGACTCTGGAGGAGAAATCAAATACAAAAGTCCTCGGAGAACAGAAAGGGGGCTGCTGCTGCTGCGTGCAGACACACTCATGCACACCCACGCACACACATGCAAACACACACATGCACACCATCCTTCGAGCCCACAGGCAGATCACAGAGAACCTAGATGTCAGGATGAGAAAGGAACTAGACGTGAGCTATCATCTGCCTCCTTGGGGCAAGGCCTGTGCCAAGGTATTTGCCAGGATTGTCTCATCCAATCCTGAAAAGAAACTTGGAGATTTCAGAGATGAAGAAAATGAGCATCTGAGAGCTTAAGGGAGAGACTCAACCAAAGGGACACCTGGGGACGCCAAAGCCCATGAAGCTGAGCACAGGGCCTGGCAGCCAGCATGGTGGAGGCAGCTTAGCAGAGCTGGGGGGTCGCTCTTGTATTTATGTTTTTTTGTTTTGTTTTTGAGATAGGGTCTTGCTCTGTTGACCAGGCTGGAATGCAGTGGTGCGATCAAGGCTCACTGCAGCCTTAACCTCCTGGGCTCAAGCCATCTTCCCGTCTCAGTTTCCCAAGTAGCTGGGACCACAGGTACACACCACTATGCTCATCTAATTTAAAAAAAAATTTTTGAAAATACAAAAAAATTAGCCAGGCGTGTTGTGGGCGCCTGTAGTCCCAGCTACTTGGGAGGCTGAGGCAGGAGAATGGCATGAACCTGGGAGGCAGAGCTTGCAGTGAGCCGAGATCACACCACTGTGCTCCAGCCTGGGCGACACAGCGAGACTCCCATCTCAAAAAAAAAATTTTTTTTTGGTAGAGACAGGGTCTTGCTATGTTGGCAGGCTGGTCTCCAACTCCCAGGATCAATCGATCCTTCCACCTCAGCCTCCCAAAGTGCTGGGATTCCAGGCGTGAGCCACCACGCCTCGCCGGTGTGGTTCTTTAAAGGGACAGCCCCCCTCATTTCCATTTGCTCCATGGGGCTACAGGGGTATTGCCCTGTGCTGGGCAGGCTCCTGACCCAGGCCTGTCCCATCAGGAGTACGGTGATCGCTACAGGGCTGGGTTGGGACCCAGCTCCAGCCAAAGAGAGGCAAACCTAGGATTCTGCTGGAACCCGTGGTAGACACAAGCTGGAGGTTCACAGGTCTGTGACATCAGGGCCTCCTCTCAGGAAGCACTGGCCCAAGAGCAAAGCGAACACGGGGGAAACCTGGCCGGGAGATGCAAGCCAGTGTTCCTGTGAGCACTGGATCCAGCTAGACCCTCGGCCTCTGCAGTTACACGAGCTGTCAAGGAACTGCTCTTTATTTCATTTATTTATTTATTTATTTATTTTTTAATTTATTTTTGAGATGGGGGGGCCTTGCTCTGTCACCCAGGCTGGAGTGCAGTGGTGCAATCTTGGCTCACTGTAGCCTCCACCTCCTGGGCTCAAGCAATCCTGCCTCAGGAGTGGCTGGGACTACAGGCCCGCACCACCACACCTGGCTAATTTTTCTATTTTTTTGTAGAGATGGGGTCTCACTATGTTGCCCAGGCTGGTCTCAAACTTCTAGGTTCAAGTGATCCTCCCACCTCAGCTTCCAAAAGTGCTGGGATTACAGGCATGAGCCATTGTGCCTGGCCCAGGAACTGGTCTTTGAATCCAGGTCTGAACGCTGAAGCTCATGCTCTCTTCCTTACGCCCCAGCTGTCCCCATAGAGGCTCTGATAGATCAGGGGCTAGGGCAAGTCTGGGGAGGGGGCCTCACCTCCCTCCCAGCCCCTGGAGGGAGTGTTGGACCCTCTCACCCCCCGCACAGCAGTTCCATTGCTCCCTTTGACCTTCAAAGTTGGTATCTGCTTGCAGGAATCTGTCTCTCTCCTCCTGGAATTCAGCCTCCAGATGTCAGATCCGAGGCGGTGGCGGCAGCATATGGCTCCCCTCAGAGTGAATCAGCCACATTCCAAAGGTGCACACACAGACGCCACACCCTCAGCAGCCTGGCTGCAGACTTCCTCCCAGCCCCAGCACCCGGCACCCGCCCCAGCCCCCACCTCTTCCCAGCCAGACCCGACTTCAGGCTTCCTTTCCAGAGACTTTCTCCTGGAACTGGAACAGAGAGAAAGCCACTAGGGCTGCAGACACCCTGAGCAGCCCTGCTCTGCTCACTCGCTCCCAACCGCTCACAGCTGTTATCAATATATCTATGGTACATCCACTCAACAGGTGTGCACTGAGCACCTATGATGTGGCAGACAAGATACAGACAAGCCCTGAACCTCACGGAACTCAGCTGGGCAAGAGCCAAACAAAATCAGGTCCAGAGGCAGAAAAGAATTCCAAGTGTGGGAAGAGCTATAAAAGGAAGAAACAGGCTGGGCACGGTGGCTCACGCCTGTAATCCCAGCACTTTGGGAGGCTAAGGCTGGCAGATCATGAGGTCAGGAGATGGAGACCACCCTGGCCAACATGGTGAAACCCCGTCTCTATTAAAAATACAAAAATTAGCTGGGTGTGGTGGTATGTGCCTGTAATCCCAGCAACTCGGGAGGCTGAGGCAGGAGAATCGCTTGAACCCAAGAGGCAGAGACTGCAGTGAGCCGAGATCACGCCATTGCACTCCAGCCTGGCGACAGAACAAGACTTCATTTCAAAAAAAAAAAAAGGACGAAACAAGGGCTCAGACACGTGACAAAGTGACAGAGGGAGGGTTATGGGGTTGGGGAGGCTTATCTTGGGGTAACTTGTAAGCTGAGGCCTGAAGGATGAATAGAAACCTCCTCTATCGGCTGGTCATGGGAATGGACACCTGTAACCCCGGAGCTCCGGGAGGCCCAGGCAGGAGGATTGCTTGAGTCCAGGAGTTCAAGACCAGCCTGGGCAATATAGCAAGATCCCATCTCTACTAAATTAAAAAAAAAATTTTTTTTTTAAAAGAAACCTCCTCTATCCCGTCACTTCTGTAATCACTTCACGAGAATTACAGAAATATAACCCAAAAATATTTTCCCCAGTCACTCAGGAAGTTATTGGGTCCTCTTCTCCTGCCCCCTTTTTTTTTTTTATCACTGAAGCAGGGAATCTAGCTAATTTTCTAAATAAGACCTTTAGTGAGGCCGGGCGCTGTGGCTCACGCCTGTAATCCCAGCACTTTGGGAGGCCGAGGTGGCCACATCACGAGGTCAGGAGCTCGAGACCATCCTGGCTAACACGGTGAAACCCCGTGTCTACTAAAAATAAAAAAAATTAGCCAGACATCGTGGCGGGCACCTGTAGTCCCAGCGACTCGGGAGGCTGAGGCTGAGGCAGGAGAATGTCCACCAACCCGGGAGGTGGAGCTTGTAGTGAGCCGAGATTGTGCTACTGCACTCCAGCCTGGGCGACAGAGCAAGATTCCGTCTCAAAAAAAAAAAAAAAAAAAAAAAAAAAAGACCTTTATTGAGATATAATCCATATAATTCACCACTTTACAATTACACCACAGTAGATGATTCAGTTGTTTTTAAATATCCACAGATCTGTGCATCCATAACTGCAATTTTGGAATATTTTCTTTTTCTTTTTTTTTCGAGACGGAGTCTCACTCTGTCACCCAGGCTGGAGTGCAGTGGCATGATCTCGGCTCACTGCAACCTCTGTCTCCCGGGTTCAAGCGATTCTCCCGCCTCAGCCTCCCAAGTAGCTGGGACTATAGGTGAGCACCACCAGGCCCAGCTAGATTTTTTTGTATTTTTAGTAGAGACGGAGTTTCATCATGTTGGCCAGGCTGGTCTCGAACCCCTAACCTCAAGTGATCCACGTGCCTTGGCCTCCTAAAAGTGCTTGGATTACATGCATGAGCCACTGCAACTGACCAATTCTGTAATATTTTCATTAACCCAAAAAGAAACTCCATTTAGCAGTCACTCCCCGATGTTCACCACCACCCCAGGCCCCAGGCAACCCCTAAGCTACCCTATCTTTTTATTTATTTATTTTTAGAGACAGGGTCTCACTGTGTTGCCCAGGCTGGAGTTCAGTGGTTTGATCATAGCTCACTGTAGCCTCTACCTCTCAGGGTCAAACAGTCCTCTCCTCTCAGTCTCCCGCGGAGCTGGGACTACAGGTGGGCGCCACCACACTCAGCTAACTTTATTTTTTTTAGAGATAGGGGTCTCACTCTGTTGCCCAGGCTGGTCTTGAACTGCTGGTCTTGAACTCCTGGTCTCAAGTGATCCTCCTGCCCCAGCTTTCCAAACTGCTCATGCCTGTAGACGTAAGCCACTGCCCCTGGCCCTTAATCTACTTCCAGTCTCTATGGATTTGCCTATTCTGGAAATTTCATATGAACAGAAACACACAACATGTGTCCTGTGTGTCTGGCTTGTCACTGGGCATAATGCTTTCAAGGGTCATCCATGTTGTAGTATGTATTGGTGCTTTGTTTTTTTTGTTTTGTTTTGTTTTGTTTTTGAGACGGAGTCTCACTCTATCTCCCAGGCTGGAGTGCAGTGGAATGATCTCGGCTCATTGCAACCTCCACATCCCGGGTTCAAGCAATTCTCCTGCCTTAGCCTCCCAAGTAGCTGGGTCTGCAGGTATGTGCCAACACGCCTGGCTAATTTTTTTAGAGACAGGGTTTCACCGTGTTAGCCAGGATGATCTCGATCTTCTGACCTCGTGATCCACTGGCCTCGGCCTCCCAAACTGCTGGGACTACAGGCGTGAGCCACCGCGCCCAGCTGCTTCCTTCCTTTTTATGGCTGAATCATATTCCACTGTTTGGAGAGACCACAGGTGATTTATCCATTCATCAGGTGAGGGACACATGGTTGCTTTCACTTTTTGGCTCTTATGAATAACGCTGCTCTGAACATTCCCATGCAAATTTTTGTGCAGATATGTTCCCATTCCTCTTAGATATACACGATATATACCTAGGAGGGGCACTGCTGCGTCATATGGTCACTCCATGTTTAACATTTTTTTTTTTTTTTGAGATGGAGTGTCACTCTGTCACCCTGGCTGGAGTGCAGTGGCCTGATTTCAGCTCACTGCAACCTCCACCTCCCAGATTCAAAGGATCCTCCTGCCTTAGTCTCCTGAGTAGCTGGGACTACAGGTGCCTGCTACCACACCCAGCTAATTTTTTTTTTTTTTTTTTTTTTTACATCAAGACAGGGTTTCATCATGTTGTCCAGGCTGGTCTCCAACTCCTGACCTCAAGTGATCTGCCTGCCTTGGCTTCCTAAAGTGCTGGGATTACAGGCCTGAGCCACTGTACCCGGCCTCCATGTTTAACCTTTCAAGGAACCAGACTGTTTGAAAGGGGCTGCAGGCTCCCAGCAGCACCACACTCTGCCCAGATTCACTGAGACCCCTTCGCATGACCCCCAGTTCACACTACTCAGAGAAGCACCTTAAAATTAGCTGGCCTAAAGGCCAGGCGTGATGGCTCATGCCTGTAATCCCAGCAGTTTGGGAGGCCGAGGCAGGTGGATCATGAGGTCAGGAGAGTGAGACCATCCTGGCTAACATGGTGAAACCCTGTCTCTACTAAAAAAATACAAAAAAATTAGCCGGGCGTGGTGGCGGGTACCTGTAGTCCAGCTACTCCGGAGGCTGAGGCAGGAGAATCGCTTGAACCTGGGAGGTGGAGGTTGCAGTGAACCGAGATCGCACCATTGTACTCCAGCCTGGGCGACAGAGTGAGACTCCATCTCAAAAAAAAAAAAAAAGAAGTATCAGAACCAAGAGAGGATGGCAGCAGGGGATGGCAAGGCGCTCAGTGGTGAAAGCGTCAGGACTTGAACCCCACCTCCACTACTTTGCAGCTTTGCATTTTTGCATGAACCACGCGGCTTCTCCAAGCCTCCCTCTCTTCATCCACAAAACAGGCCTGATTGTGACAATCTACTCAACAGGGTGATTTTGAAGATTAAACACAGTAATACAAAACAAGTTATTCTGTTTGCCAAAGACATTACAGATGAGGTCATGTAGCCAATACCATGCCAAGAAACCAAAACTCACCTCAAGAAATCTGTTGGGTGGGATGGGCATGGTGGCTTATTCCTGTAATCCCATCACTTTGGGAGGCCGAAGCAGGTGGATCACGAGGTCAGGAGTTTGAGACCAGCCTGGCCAACATGGTGAAACCCCTGTCTCTACTAAAAATACAAAAAAATTAGCCAGCCGGGCGTGGTGGCATGCGCCTGTAATCCCACCTACTCGGGAGGTTGAGGCAGAAGAATTGCTTTAACCCAGGAGGCAGGGGTTGCCATGACCCGAGATTGCGCTAATGTACTCCAGCCTGGATGACAGAGTGAGAGTCCGTCTTGTGGGGGAAAAAAGAAAAGAAATCTGTTGGGTAGCCAGGGCATGGTGGCTCATGCCTGTAATCCCAGCACTTTGGGAGGCCAAGGAGGGAGGATCACTTGGGGCCAGGAGTTTGAGACCAGCCTGGGAAACACAGTGAGACCCTGTCTTTACTAAATATAAATGTAAAAAAAAAAATAGCTGAGCATGATGGTGTGCACCTATAATCCTAGCTACTTGGGAAGCTGAGGTGGGAGGCTTGCTATAACCCCAAAGGCTGAGGCTGCAATGAGCTGAGATCACACCACTGCACTCCAGCCTGGGCGACAGAGTGAGACCCTATCTCAGGAGAAACAAAGAAAAAGAAATCTGTCTTGTCCTAAGGCTGACAGGGGCAAAACCAGGATCTGAATCACGTGATTCCCGACAGGGCTTTGGCCGGTGCTGTGTGAATACTCACACAGATGGGGGATGCTGGGCAGCTTCAGCTCAGAAGGAACACTGAGTGAGGGACAGATGGACTGGTCCGGCAGGGGACCCGCCCATTCAGCAGATGTCCCTGGGCACAGCTCACATGTCAGTTCTCTGCAAAGCAGACAGGCAGCTGAGAAGTGTCAGAGCCTGCTAATGAGGGCTGGGCAAGAGAGAAGCAGAAGCAAACTTGCCTGGGTTGGGGGAAGGGGATGGTGCAAAGCAACCCTGAGGCCAAAAGCCTGTGTAGCTAGAACCAACAGGGGTCGGGGTGGGCGCTAAGGGCTCAGGGCTCAGGAAAATGAGGTGGCTCTCCTAGTTTTACCAGGGAAAGGAAAACAAGGCAGGAATTTCCAGCAGGGAAACCTGGCTACTCAGTGGGACTCTTAAAGATGACACTTTTTCCTGTATCATCGAGTGCAGCCTCAAGACGGGCCCTGCTGGTCCATCCTAGGGCGACAGGTGTAGCCAGATTCCCCTCCAATCAAGGAGTCCATCTGGAAAGCTCCAGTGGGTCACCCAAGGGCAGATACCAAGCAAGTCCCTAAAAATGGAGGCCATTGTGCCCTGGAGGGCAAGTATAAATATGGGGAACTCTGAGCCGGGCACAGTAGCTCACACCTGTAATCCCAGCACTTTGGGAGGCAGACGGCCGATCATCTGAGGAGTTCGAGACCAGCCTGGGCAACATGGTGAAATCGTCTCAACTAAAAATACAAAATTAATTTGGTGTGGTGGTGGGCGCTTGTGATCCCAGCTTCTCAGGAGGCTAGGGTGGAAGAATCACTTGAACCCGGGAGGCAGAGGTTGCAGTGAGCTGAGATTGTGCCACTGCATTCCAGACTGGGCAAACAAAGAGTGAAATTCCGTCACGAAAAAAATAATAATAATAAAATATATGTGGAGAACTCTTAAGTAGAGATGGGGGTTCCCCTCACTTTTGCCTCTTCCACTGAGTTAAAGTGTCAAGGAAAGGGGTTCCCAGGATAAAACTTTCAGGAGTATTCGGTTTTAGGGGCTACAGGCAGAGGGGCAGGACCCTAGAGGGATTTTTTTTTTTTTTTAGATGGAGTCTCACTCTGTCGCCAAGGCTGGAGTGCAGTGGTGCGATCTCAGCTCACTGCAAGTTCTGCCTCCCGGGTTCATGCCATTCTCCTGTCTCAGCCTCCCGAGTAGCTGGGGCTACAGGCGCCCGCCACCACGTTCAGCTAATTTTTTTGTATTTTTAGTAGAGACAGGGTTTCACCGTGGTCTCGATCTCCTGACCTCGTGATCCGCCCGCCTCGGCCTCCCAAAGTGCTGGGATTACAGGCACGAGCCACTGCGCCCGGCTGCTAAAGGGATTTAGGAGGTGGGTGGAACCACAAAGGAAAAGCTAGCTGCTGGTGGGGTCTCAGCTTGGAAGACGTCAGGGTGTGAAGTGTCACTTAAGGAACAGTTTAGGATAGAGCAAGGGATGAGGAAGCCCGCCTGGAGTTCGGCAGGAGTGGGTGACCTCAGGTAGCCCACTCTTTTGAGAAACCTGGCCGGGAAGGTTGGAGACATGGCTGTGGCTTGAGGCTAGTGTTTTTTTGTTTTGGGGGACGGAGTTTCACTCTTGTTGCCCAGGCTGGAGTGCAATAGCACGGTCTCGGCTCACTGCAACTTCTACCTACCAGGTTCAAGGGATGCTCCTGCCTCAGCCTCCCAAATAGCTGGAATTACAGGCGCCTGCCATCATGCCCAGCAAATTTTTGTATTTTTAGTAGAGAAGGGGTTTCACCATGTTGGCCAGGCTGGTCATTACAGGCCTGAGCCACCTCGCCGGGCAAGACTAGTGTTTGATTGTTCGTTTTGAGATGGAATCTTGCTCTGTCAGCTCACTGCCACATCTGCCTCCCAGGTTCAGGCGATTCTCTTGCTTCAGCCTCCAGAGTAGCTGGGACTACAGCCATGTGCCATCACGCCCTGCTAATAGAGATAGTGTCTTACCATGTTGCCCATGCTGGTCTTGAACTCCTGGGCTTAGGAGATCCTCCCACCTCGGCCTCCCAAAGTGCTGAGATTACAGGTGTGAGCCACTGTGCCCGTCCTGGAGTCAAAGGCTTTGGACTTGAATGCCATCTCTGCTACTTTAGAGCTGTGTGTGCATGTACTTTTAACTTCTCTGTGTCTCCCTCTCAAAATGGGCCCGATAGTAGGTTCCATTTTGGTTTGCTCCCACCAGGACCTCTGACTCGCTGGCAACCTGAGGTAGGGGCTCATGTAATAGCCCAGCTCCTCAAACACGGAGGATGGGTCCCACTCCTGACCCAGCCTCATTTTACAGCAGAGCGTAAAGGCCGAGACTAGAGGCTGCACCAGGCTGGGGAAGGGGCAAATTCTAGATGACTCACCAGGCCCGTACCCATGAGAGCCCTCAGGCCTGCAGCACCGTGGATCCAGAGGCAGAGACAGAGCTTTGTAGAAGGGTGAAAGCACTTCCTCACCGCTTCCTGCTGCAGAAAAGCCACTTTCTCACGGCAGAGCCCAGACTGGCAACCCCCAGGCCTTCTGCACCTCACCTGGGCAGCAGGCGCGCTGACTGTGTGTGTTTCAATCTCTCCAGGCTCACAGGGATGGCGGGGGATGCTGCCTGCGCGGTTGCTAGTGGCGGACACAGCTGCCTGGCTGACACTGCCTTTGTCATGCTCCAGAGCACTCAGCCAGCCCGGGGCCCCCCACCCACTCCCTCTCTCCTCCTGCCACCAGAAGCAGCCTCTTCCCGGCTCCCACCCTTCCTCCCCGAAGCCACTTGTACCTGCTCCAGAGCCTGGAGAGGTGACAAGTGCTTCCCAGACAACAAAAGCATCTCCCAGGAGAACAGATGTCACGCACACTCAGCTACACCCTTGCTCTGTGCCCTGATTTTAGGCTGTGTTTGGGCAGCTCTTTGGGATGAAACTGAGGCAAGGGGTAAAGGGCCTGTCTTGGTCAAGGTCATCCCACCTTGGGACTCCTGGGTGTGTTTCAGACATCTGTCCCCTATGCTGGTCTGGCCACTTACAAGCTGTGTGACCTTGGGCAAGTTATTTGACCTCCCAGAGCCTAATTTCCCCCCACATAACGATAGATAGGTAGTGAACCCACCTCTTGCTAAAAAATGTGAGCCATTATTGTCATTACTCCATCCTTTTAATTCCTCTTTCTCTCCACTCCAGCCACATCCGCCTCAATGCCTGCTGCCCCTGGACCTTAGGCTTGGGATGTGAAATCTTTCTGGAATGTTCCTTCGTTAGTTCCTCGCATGGCTTGTTCCCTCGCTTCCCTCTTTTGAGTCTTGACTCAAGTCACCTCCCCAGCGAGGCCCTGTCCTGCCCTGTCCTTCCTGGGCGCTTATGTGACATCCGAGGCGGTTTCCCAATTCGACTACCTGTGGCTCTTGCGCCTGGAACGTAAGCCCCACGAGGACAGGACTGTTTCACTTCTGACTCCCGTGTCCGCAGCGATGGAAAGAATGACTGCGGGCGCCTACCCCCGGAGGATGCTGTCGGCGCCCAGTCTGGCGGCTCCCGGCGCGCGCCCGCGAGGTCACGTCCGGGGCGCGCCGGCCGGAAGAAGGCCCCGCGTGGGGGTAGGGGCGGGGCGTCCGAGTCAGACCACGCCCCCAGGACTCGCGCCCCCCTCTCAGCGGCAGAGCCAGCCAGCCTGGGGCTGCCTCGCACTTCCGCTCACCAGCCGGCTTGTTCATATTCATGAGGCGGGCGAGAGGCGGGCGAGAGGCGGGCGAGAGGCGGGGCCCGGGTCACCGGCGGCCCCCCGCCCCTGGCTTGGAATCCCGCCCCGGCGGAGGCTTGGGCCCCAGTGGGGCGCCCCCGGCTTCCGCCTCGGGGAGGGAGTTTCCACTTGGTCACGACTCAAAAATGTGTCGCTCGCGCTTCTCCGCCCCCTCGTTCCTGCCCTGGGGGGGTCTCCTCCCTCGGAAGGCAGGAGGGGAGGGGCCAAGGGAGGGACGGCTCCTCCTCCCCGGGGCAGGTCCTTAGGGATCCCGGGCGGCCTCCTCTCCCTGCAAGTTAGCGCCTTCAATAATCTTTCCCCTACCCGGTCAGACAGTTTTCTGTCGCCCAGAGCTGGAGTGCAATGGCGCGATCTCGGCTCACTGCAAGCTCCGCCTCTCAGGTTCAAGCGATTCTCCTCCTTCAGCCTCCCGAGTAGCTGGGATTGCAGGTGTGCGCCAACACGCCTGGCTAATTTTTGTATTTTTAGTAGAGATGTGGTTTCACCATGGTGGCCAGGCTGGTTTTGAACTCCTGACTTCGTGATCCTCCCGCCTCGGCCTCCCAAAGTGCTGGGATTACAGGCGTCAGACAGCGCACCCAGCCCTGCAATAATCTTAATTTTTTTTTTTTTTTGAGTTGGAATCTCGCTCTGTTGCCCAGGCTGGAGTGCAATGGCGTGATCTGGGCTCATCGCAACCTCTGCCTCCCGGGTTCAAGCGATTCGCCCACCTCAGCCTCCCAAAGTGCTGGGATTACAGGCATGAGCCACTGTGACCGGCCTTTTTTTTTTTTTTTTTTTTTTTTTTTTTTGAGACTGGGTCTCACTCCGTCCCCCAGGCTGGAGTTCAGTGGCACAATCGGCTCACTGCAGCCTCCACCTCCTGGGTTCAAGCAATCTTCCCGCCTCAGCTGTCCAAGTAGCTGTGACTACAGTCATGCACCACCACAACTAGCTAATTTTTTAATTTTTTGTAGAGATGGGGCAGGGTCTTAGTATGTTGCCCAGGCTGTTCTTGAACTCCTGGGCTCAAGCAATCCTCCTGCCTCGGCCTCCCAAAGTGCTGGAACTACAGGCGTGAGCTACTGTGCCCAACCAAAACTACCTCTTTTACTTTTTATTTATTTATTTTGCGATGGCGTCTTGCTCTGTCACCCAGGCTGGAGTGCAGTGGTGCAATCTCAGCTCACTGCAACCTCTGCCTCCTGGTTTCAAGCGATTCTCGTGCCTCAGCCTCCTGAGTAGCTGGGATTACAGGCGTGTGCCACCATGTCCAGCTAATTTTTGTATTTTCAGTAGAGACCGTGTCTCACTATGTTGACCAGGCTGGTCTCGAACTCCTGACCCCAAGAGATCCACCTGCCTTGGCCTCCCAAAGTGCTGTGATTACAGGGATGAGCCACCAGGCCCAGCCCAAAACTACCTCTTTTAAACTTCCCAAGGATCTGTGCAATATTATGATACCGAGAAGCTGAGAGCAGTTGAGTGACTCACCCACATCACACAGCCGGCCTCGGGTTTTCCAGAAAGGTTGGTCCTGCTGGGTTGGGGGGGCAGGTGCATGTCTCCCACCGCCTTTCAGGAAATCAGGCTTACCTAAGGCACTCCTGTCTTGCTGGATGTGGCTGAAGGTTGGGTCTGCGCGCACTGATGGGAGGGAGAAGCTACATGCTAGGAGAAACGAAACCATGAAGGCAGGACAGGCTGCGTAATGTAAAATGAAAATTCGCGGGCCATGTTCTAAAATGATTAAGAATTTCAAGACGGTGACAGCAGAACATTCAGCCACACTCAGGCCCTTCTAAGGGCCAGCCCTGTGCAACTGCATAGCTCACATGGCTTCCATGAAGCAAGCCTCTGATGAAGGAGCCCAAGGGTGACAGCGCTGCCACCAGGGACATCCCCACCTCTGATAGAACTCTCCCCCCTAGCCCAGGCGCCCCATCCCGCCCCCGCCCTGGGATGCAGGACCCAGTCTCTAGACTTCCAAAAGCTGAGCATTTTAGGCTTTGCAGGACAGGTTCTTGGGGAGTCAGGTGGGTCACCCTGGGAGTGTCTCATATCTGCAAGTCCCAGCCAGGCCCCCGGGGCTGCACCTCCTGGGCATTTTCAGCTCTGGGCCCTGCGGGCAGGTGGCGCTGTGTTGCACATGCCAGGCCCAGCATGGCTTTGGTTCTGACTTGAAGCCCTCCTTTCTCCCTGGGGCAGGGAATGAGAAGCAGCCAGGGCCGCTTCCTAGAATAAACACCCCACCCACAGACAGCCCCAGCTCTGTAGGCTCAGCCAGCCAGCGCCAATGGAGAGAGATGCTCACCAGGCCACCGGCTCAGGGTTGATAAGTCATCCTGATCTCACTCCCTCCATCACTCCTGCCTTGTGACTGGGCTCTGCCCGCTGTGGGCTGCTTCATTCATAATAGCTACCATTTGCAGGCTCTTTCTCCCAGCCACGTGCTGCTGGAAGCCCTTTCTGTGCACTTCCCACTGAGCCTCACAGAGGCCAGTGGTGATAGGTACCCTGAGGACTGCGATTTCATAGATGGGGAAACTGAGGCTCAGAGAGGTTAGAGGGCTTGGCCAAGGTCAAGGGCCAGAGGTCTGGATCTGCCACCATTTATCCATTCTGATTCCTGTCATCTCTCCTACATCTACAATGTAGGTCTCAAGGGTTACTTCTTTTGTTTTTTTGTTTTTTTTTTTTTTTTGGTTTTTTAGAGATAGGGTCTCAGGGCCAGGCGCGGTGCCTCATGCCTGTAATCCCAGCACTTTGGGAGGCTGAGGTGGGTGGATCACCTGAGGTCGGGAGTTAGAGACCAGCATGGCCAACATGGCAAAACCCCATCCGTATTAAAAATACAAAAATTAGGCGGATGTGGTGGCACATGCCTGTAATCCCAGCTACTCAGGAGGCTGAGGGAGGAGAATAGCTTCAACCTGGGAGACAGAGGTTGCACCACTGCACTCCAGCCTGGGTGACAGAGCAAGACTCCGTCTCAAAAAAAAAAAAAGACAGGGTCTCAGCTGCATATGGTGGCTCACGCCTGTTATGAGGCTAAGACAGGAGGATTGCTTGATCCCAGAAGTTTGAAACTAGCTTGGGTAACATAGTGAGACCCCTGTCTCTACAGAAAATATGAAAATTAGCTGAGTGTGGTGGCACATGCCTGTAGTCCCAGCTCCTTGGGAGGCTGAGGTAGGAGGATCACCTGAGCCTGGGATGTCGAGGCAGCAGTGAGCCGTGATCGCACCACTGCACTCCAGCTCAGGCGATAGAGTGAGACCCTATCTCAAAAAAAAAGAGAGCTTAATAGTCTGTTGGAGCTGGGCGCGGTGGCTCACGCCTGTAATCCCAGCACTTTGGGAGGCCAAGGCGGGCAGGTCATGAGGTCAGGAGTTCAAGACCAGCCTGGCCAACATGGTGAAACCCCATTTCTACTAAAAATACAAAAATTTGCTGGGTGTGGTGGCGTAGGCCTGTAATCCCAGCTACTCAGGAGGCTGAGGCAGGAGAACCTGGGAGGTGGAGATTGCAGTGAGCCGAGATCATGCCACTGCACTCCAGCCTAGTCGACAGAGCAAGACTCTGTCTCGAAAAAAAAAAAAATGAATGTGAACCTAGGTGATGTTCAATAAATGTTTACTGGTAAAGGATTAGGGGACCAAGTTCAGCCCCCGAAGTGTATCTATCAGCGATACTCAGGAAGCACTGACAACATGCCAGGCCCTGGGCAGGACCTTGCAGGGGGAGGGACAAAGCAGACAATGTCCCTCTCCTTGGGGATCTTACCGTCTAATGGGGAGACCATCCTCCCTCCAAGAGGGGCCTACTCTGAGAGGAGGACGCCCAGCACAATGGCAAGGAGGGAGGACATGCCTCCATGCCTGTTGTTCACCTAGAAGGAGAAATGGGGCCTGGCTCTCCTGCAATGGCAGCTGCTGCCTCCTGGAAAAGCAGAACCTAGAGAAAACAGCTCAGAGCCTGGACTTGTTGGCTGTCTCCACTGCCTGTCCCCCACCTTGACAGCTACCTGATGCCCCAGGGAAGTAGTGGGTTAGAGAGCACAAGCTTTGGATTCAGACTGCAGACACATGGAGACTGCAATCTGGACTATGCCTCCTACTAGCTTATACAACCCTGGACAAGTTAGTGAACTTCTTTGTGCGGTTGTCATGCATATAATGAAAATGTCCAGTAGAGAGAAAGAGCTGGGGATGGCTCACACCTGGAATCCCAGCACTTTGGGAGGCTGAGGCAGGAGAATCACTTGAACCCAGGAGGCAGAGGTTGTAGTGAGCCGAGATCTCGCAGCATTGGACTCCAGCCCGGGCGACAAGAGCAAAACTCTGTCTCAAAAAAAAAAAAAAAAAAAAGGTCTGGGGTGTCATTATATTGCCCAGGCTGGTCTCAAACTCTTGGGCTCAAGTGATCCTCCCACCTTGGCCTCATAAGAGTGTTGGGATTACAGGCGTGAGCCACTGTGCCCGCCGTGTCTCTATTTATACAAATAAAAATAAAAGTAAAAAAATAAAATGTCTGGTAGAGAAAAAGAACTGGTCTGGAGGTGGCTCACACCTGTAATCCCAGCACGTTGGGAGGCTGAGTTGGGAGGCTTGCTTGAACCCTGAAGTTGGAGGGAGGCTACAGTGAGGTAGGATAGAGCCATTGCAGTCCAACCTGGACAAGAGAAGGAGACCCTGTCTCTAAAAAAATTCAAAGAAAAATAAAAAAAGAAAGACTGGTCTTGCCAAGAACTGGAAGTTTCTTTTTTTTTTTTTTTGAGATGGAGTCCTGCTTTGTCACCCAGGCTGGAGTGCAATGGCATGATCTCAGCTCACTGCAACCTATGCCTCCCAGGCTCAAGCGATTCTCCTGCCTAAGCCTCCTGAGTAGCTGGGATTACAAGCACGCACCACCATGCCCGGCTAATTTTTGCATTTTTAGCAGGGATGGGGTTTTACCATGTTGGCCAGGCTGGTTTCAAACTCCTGACCTCAAGTGATCTGCCCGCCTCAGTCTCCCAAAACGTTGGGATTACAGGCGTGAGCCACCACGCCCAGCCAATTTTTAAAAAATATAATAGAGACTAGGTGGGAGGTGGGGGTCTTGCTATGTTGCCCAGGCTGGTCTCCAACTCCTGGCCTCCAGGGATCCTCCCACTTCGGCCTCCCAAAGTGCTGGGCTTACAGGTATGAGCCACCGCGCCCGACCGATAAACATTTTTGCTAACAGATTTAAACTAGCGTCTCCTGTACCTTTTTTCTACACACCTCGACCCCAGGGCTGCAGTTCTGCCTGTCTGAGGTCGGATGCGGTCGGCTGCAGGGCAGGGCTCCGAGCTGAAGCGCAGCGATTCCCGGCGCCGGGAGGGGGCGCTCTGCGGGCCTCGGCCTCGGCCCTTCCGGACGCCCGCACAGGTCGCCGGACCCAGAGAGTTGGCCCTTAATAGCCCCCTCCTGGAAGCGCTAGGTCCCGAAACTGGCCTTCCCCCGGGGCCCATCTCCCGGCTAATGTTTAACCCGGCCACACTCCACATTATCCACACTCAGGAGACCGGGGTGAGGTGAGGGTGGAGGCTGGGGGAGGTCACCTCCAAATCGCCAACTTCTGAGCCTTTGCTCCAGGCAAACGGCCTTCCTACATCCCTTCCAGGTATCAACCTACAGCTCCTGCGCACCTACTATGTGCCCATTTCCACAATAGGTCATGAGCACCTAATATGTGTTCATTAGACCAAAACATGAGCATCCATTACGAGTCCACACCAACTATGTGTGCATTCACCCACAACGTCCTGAGCACCTACTATGTGTGCATTCTCTTAAAATACAATGAGCATCGATTGTGTGTCCACATAACCTATGAGCACCTACTGTGTGTCCATCTGGGCACCAGCCCATGAGCACCTACTATGTGCCAATCCTTGTGCCTGCCATGGATGCCTTGTGATCAAGAGCCACGTGCTTCGGGCTCTGGCGGGGACCGCAGCATCAAATGCACGAATGAAGACGGACTTAAAACCAGCGTCAGATGCCTCACCTCTAGGGGATGCTGATTCTGGGATGCCTTTTTCGTCTCCTAGGCTCCTCAAGGCCAACTGCGTTGGGAAGAGGGGGGTGTCCAACAGCAGGAGGGCTGTTTTTTTGAACTACGATTTGCCAGCATACAGCAGAGCAGCAAGAAGATAACAGGGCGGGGGGGCACGGGATTAGCCCAAACAAACAAAACACACTCAGAACGCGAGTCTGTGGTTCAACACGAGGCAGAAAACAGCTGGGCCGGGTGCGGGGCTTCTCCGTCGCGTGTATCCGCTCACTGCACTCGCTGCCCTGGCCGCGGGCGCCGCGCAGGGTGCTGATGTCCAGGAGGGATCTAGACCTCCCGCGGCGCTCGGGCTAGTGGACGCAGGTGGTCCCAAATGCTGGGACCAAGCTAGGAACCAAGCGGAAGCTCGGATTGCTCGGCATCGGGCCTCGTCCTTATTCTACCGTGAGGGAAACAGAGACCGAGGGCACGGCAGGGAGTCGCCCGCCGTCTGACCAGCGTGAGGGGTTGCGCCGGGCCCCGAACCCTGGTTTGCGCCGCCCGGCATCGGGATCCGGGACCTCTGCCCGCCGGGCGCTGCCTGCGCGTTCCTGGAACTGGGCTGGGCGGAGAAATCAGGGCCCGCAGAGAGGCATTCCTGCCGCCTTCCCCGCCGCCCGGGGCCGCAGGGGGGCCTGGCCAAGGTGACCCCGCGGGAGGAGGCGAGGGGTCCCCGCCCGCTCCGCCGCCGCGACCTCCTCCATCTTCCCGGTCTGCGGGGCTTTTCCTCTGGGCCCGCGTGCCCGGCCCCCTCCTCGGGCTTCCCCGAGGGCGGGACGTCTCGGGCTCCCCCGCCCCCCCCAGGCCACCTCCGGGCCGTGTCCTAGCGCTGCCCTCGGGCCGGGGGCGGGGCCGCGGGGGGGTGGCGTGAGGATGGGGCCGAGGAGGACGCGCGCGGCTCGGCGCCCCCCTTCCCTCCCCCACCCCTCCCTCCCGGTGCCCGCTCCCCGCGGCCGCGCCGCCCTCCCTTCCCCCTCCCTCGGCCCAGCGCCGGCTCCCGCCGCCCCCTCCCCCGACGCGCACGCCCCGCCTGGCAGCTGGCGCCCCGGGCCTGGGGCCGCAGCGGTGAGAGGGGTTTTGCTGGGAGGGAGGGAGCGAGCGAGCGAGGGGAGGGGTGGGGTGGAGGCCGCCCCCCGCGCCCCTCCTCCTCGCCCTCCTCCGCGGCCGGCGGGCCCTCCTCCCGCCGCCTCCCTCCTCCCTCCTCCCGCCCGCCCGCCCTCCCTCTAAGACATCCCCGCACGGCCCGGCCGCCGCGGCCACCTTCCCTGCCCGAGCTGCAGATGTGGCGGAGCGGCCGGGCGCCGGGCGGCCGTGCCAGGGGAGCCCGCGCCCTGTGAGCCTCGCGCCCCGGCCCCCGCCCGCCCCGGCCCCTCCCCCGCTCGGCTCCCCGCGCCCCCCGACCGCCGGAGCCCGCAGCCCGGATCCCGATCGCCCCCGCCGCTGAGGTAGGAAGCCCCCCGGGCGTCGCGCCGTGGGGACCGGGCCGGGGCGGGGGTGGGGGCCCGCCTGTCGCGCCGGGGCTGCGGGGCCCGAGGGTCTCCTCCCCCGCTCGCGTCCGCGCCCCGGGCCATTGTGAGCCCTCGCCGAGGCCCCCGCGTTCGCTCGCTCGCTGGCTCGCGCGCTCCCTCCCTCGCCGGCTCCCCGGCCGGGTCCCTCGAGCTCTCGGTCTTTCTTCTCCCTCCTTCCCTCCCTCCGTCTGGAGGCCGGGCCGAGCAGCGCCCGGGCCCGGGGCGGGCGCAAACTTCAGCTGGGAAGTTGGGCGGCCGCGGTGGGGGGCGTGCGGCGAGGTGAGAGGGGGGTACCCGGAGCCTGGGCATGAAGTTGTCCGGGGCAGCCGCCCCTCCTCTCGGCCGCGCCGGGGCTGCTGCTAGGAAGGGCTTTGGAAGGTGCCTCCTCCCTTGGCCGGGAAAGTCTCCCTCCTGCTGCCCCTCGCAAGCCCAGGTCCTTCCTTGGACCTCGGGAAGGGGCGTCCCTGGGGGGTCAGGACTGGGAGTTTGGGACAAGTCCGGCACTTGTTACTCCCCTGCGGTCCGGGTGGACGCAGGCGACCGGCCTGGCAGGGAGGAGATGGCAGGGGGTCCATACTCGCCGGAGGGCGGGTCTGGAGCGGGTGGAGGAGGGGGCGAGGCAGGTGCATCCCGAGGGAGGAGAAGCACGCACAGCTTCCCCGCTGGCCCCCTGGGATGGGGCTGGAATCCAGGCTGGCACCTGGAGGCCTTGGCATGCTGCCCTGCCCAGCAGGGTACTCGGGCCACAGCAGGGCAGCGTGCAGCCTGTCTGCCTGTCCAGGAGGGCCCGCCCAGCCTGGCCAGAGGGTGGCCGGGAAGCAATGGTTTCAAGGAGTTGCCCAGCCCTGCCCTGGGGCCTGGGAAGCTGGAAGGGATGCTGGGAGGGGCCCTGGGCCCCCAGCCATCACAGCCCAGGATCTTGGCTCTGGAGGGAACGCTTGACACTGACGGGGCAGCCAGGCCGGCTGGGGACCTGGCCAAGGCCTGGGCTTGGTCTGGGCCATGGAAAGGGCCTGGGCCATGGTTCTGGGAGGCTGGCACCCTGGGTAGTAGGCCGCCATCCTGCGTGTCCTGGCATCCTGGAGGGAAGGTGGGGCCAGCCTGCGGCTGGGGAGGAAGCCCAGAGACACTGCGCTTCGGAGGGCCTTCCAGCCCCCGGGCTCAGGGGAGGGGAAACCGGCCCCTTGGGTCACCCCTCCCTAAGCCCCATTCTGGTGCCACAGTGCCACAGCTGTCCAGGCCCAGCCCACACACCCATCCCTGGTGACCTCGGACCTCCCCCTCTGCTTCTCCTTCTCCCCAGAGCCCAGGCTGGGCCTCCTAGCTGGCCTGGCCTGCACAGGGGGAGGGGCTGCACCTGGGAGGCCCCTCCCGGGACACCCTTTGCCAAGCTCCAGCCTGGCCCATTTTACCACCCACCTCCAGCTCAACTTGGCCCTGTCTGCAGCCAGCCAAGCAGGAGACAGTGCCAGGGACTTGGGATGGTGTTTTGGGGGGTGTGCGGACCCCTTGGAAGCAACCCTGTTTTTCTTAGCCTTTCCTCCTCCCCCTCCTTTCCGGAGCTGCCATTAGCGCTGACCCCCTGTGCCTGCCCGCCCTTCCCTGTCTGTGACCTTTGACATTTGGTGTTAAATCCCTCCAGCTGGGGCTCTTCGGCCCCTGAGTGACCCTGGCCCAGGCCCCCTGGGGAGTTCTCTCCTTGCTCCTGGCTCTCTACACAGGGACACCTGCCAGTCCCTCCCTCACCAATGGGGAGGGGGTGCCCTGGGAAGCCAGACAGTGAGTCACCCCACTTCCAGGCACCGCTGCTTTTGGGGTCAGTGGCTTCTGGGGATTGGCTAGAGCCTAGTCACAGCCTGGAGGGTGACCGGGGAAAGCCCCTGGCCTGGGAGTCTCCTGCCCTGGGTTCAAGTCTTGGCTCCACCACCAACTTCCAGTGGTCCTTGGGTCAGGCTCCTCCCCTCTCCCGGCCTTGTCTATGAAACCAAGGGGTCAGACCAGGTGAGCTCCCAGAGTCCATGAGAAGCCTGAGTGGAGGGGGGTCAGGGGGAGGAAAGAGGGTGTAAATCCAGCAAAAGCCAACTCTCAATTATCCGAGGGTGGAGCCCGGATGAATAACTGGATGCCACAGACATCCCAAAACCTCATTGCAAACAATCGTGTGAACCGCGTCCCCCCAAAGCTTTTGTTTCTGAGAAACCCAGCTGCAACTGGGTAGCCACAGCGATTTCTTCCCCCGCCTGAACTCCCCTTGCAGGGAGGACAAGTAGAGGGCTGAGAGTGAACAGGCCGGAGGGAAAACAAAGGTCTCCCAGGGCCCCTTCTCGGGGCCTGGAGGGAGGCCTGGACCCCATTTCCAAGGCCCCCACTCTCCCCTCCACCCTCCTTCCCGGCCTGGCCTTGGCCCCGGGCGGTGGGAGTGTCCTCTCACCACCTAATCCTCTCAGGGTCTGGGCAGCCGTATAGGAGGAAGAATGTGTTTTCCCGGCAACAATTTCCCATGTGTATTTCTAGCCACCCGCTCCACTCGCCTGGAATCTGAATTCCCCACTTGGACCAGGGGGTGAGGGCCAGTGCCGGCCAGGGTTTGGGGCAATCTCTGGATGAGGGAGGGTGGCGACAGCTGTGACTGGGGGACCAGATGTGGAGCTCTTGTGGGGCATCTTGGGGGGGCTCCTGGGGAGGCAGTTTTGTGGGTCACCTGGCCTGACCCCCAGCCCCAGAGGCTGCCTCCGAAGGTTCCTGCCTCTAAGGGGAGGCCCAGGGGGCTCTGGCACCTAAGGAGGAAATTGATTCCATGGGAGAGGCCCTGTGCTGGGTGGAATTGGGGCGGGGGTGGCTGCAGAGAAAAGTGTCCCCTGAATCCCTTCCTCTCCTCATGGCTATAATTGTTACTTTATTTCACAGCAGGTGACTGAGGCCACAGGAGAACCCCGGAAGGTCCTGGGTGGTCTTCCCCTCACCCAGATAAATGCCCTTCTCAGGGGTAGGGGGCATCCCCAGCTTGGCGGGGCTGTGTATTGAGCAGTAAGAGACCCTCTCCCTGCTGGCTAGGGGATCTCTGGGACCAGCCGAAAGATGCTCTCCACCCTCTGCCTAAGTTGCCTCCCTTCCCAGGGGCTGTGAAAGGGTCCACAGAGATGGGTTGAGGCCCTGATGTGTATCTGGGGGTTCACGTCTCTGGGAACTTGCACCCTGCCCCAGCCTGCTGCCAGCCCTGGGTGTGGGGACCACAGCCCTAGCGAGTCTCCCGGGCCACATCTGCCTCTCAGTGGTTTCTGAGGTGGCCGCCTCCGCCCCACCCTGGTGAATTCTAAGTCAGGCGTGGCTGGGGGCGGGGACTCCGCACTCCAACAAGCACCTCTAGTACTCTGCTGGGGGGCCAGCGTGGGGGGCACTGCTTTGATCCCAGGGACTAGAGAGGGATCATGGTGATGATGGTGGCGGGGTCTGCAGGGCACAGCCTGGAGGAGACCCAGGTTTCTCTCCTGGCTCCGGCTTAGCCCCTGGGTGAGGCTGGGCAGGCACAGAGGCCGGGTGCTCGCCTTCCACTCCCCCGCTCCCCCAGATGGGCTGGAGGATTCTGGTTAGCTGGTGGCCAGGCTAAGTGGGCCTGGGGGGCATGGAGATGGGAAGTGATTCCAGCTGAGGGGTGGGGGCTTCCCATCTGCCCCAGCAGCCCCTGCTGGGGGATGGGTGGGGGCTGAGACTCTTCCAGTTCGATGGCTGGGGGGCAGGTGACTTGGGCTCCTTGTGCCCTTAGTCTTCGGTGCTTGAGAGGCCAGGTAGTGCCCACCGCAGGGATGGGCCGGCCTGTGAGTGTCACATGTGCGTGCACACGGACTCCAGCCTTGGCAGATGGCTGCCGGGGAAGGGACGGAGACCCAGCCCTGGCCCCTTCCTCCAGTCATGGCCAAGGGCGGGTGGGAAGCCAGCAGAGGCCCCAGGAGACCGCTGAGTGGACTGAGTCAGCCCCCGGCCGGGAGCCTCCGGAAAACAATCCTGCCCGTCACATGGAGGGTCCCCACCGCTGGCACAGCACGCTCTCAGGGCAGCCTCGCTGGGACCCTGGTAGTCAAGAGGTCGTTGGAGGCTGGTGGGGGGAAACTGAGGCTCTGAGACATTTGAGGGTTTGGCCCGAGGTCACTCCCAATCGGAGAAGAACAGAGGGGAACTGGAGTCTGGGGCTGTCTGGCCCTGACCCCTGAAATGTCGGTTTAGCCTGGGAATCCCCCCAGCTCCACTCCTGCCCCCACATCCACTGCAAGGGCATGACGGGGGCCAACGTGTCTGGAAGAAGCCTCTCCCCTTCCCTGCATTGTCTGCCTGGGGCTGTCTAGCAAGTCCTGGCCTGCCTTGGCCAGTTCTCCCCTGGGCCACTCCCGCCTTCATCCAGAGCCCCCATTCCCCACCCCAACTCCCAGGCAGACTGACTCTGAGCTGGGATGTCCCCTGCCCGCAAGGCTGTAGGGGCCTCCATTGTCCTCCCTATTCTGAAGTCCCCCCAACCCTGTGCTGGTGCTCGTCTCCCTGCCAGCCCCGGCCTCCCCCAGCACCCCCCAGAGCACCTAGTGGTCACCCTGCTTGGTTCTAGGGACACTGGGCCCCGAGGGCCTGGAGCCACCAGGCCTGGCAGATCCTGCCAGTGGGTGTTCCCCTTTGGAAGGAAAAGGACCTCGATGGCTTTGGAGGCTGTCCCCGGCTTCTGGACTTGCTTTCTTCCAGAGTAGGCGAGCAGAGAGGGGCGGGTGGCTGAGGAGGAGGGCATGGGCTGGAGTCCTGTGTGTGCGGTGCCCTGCTGGGCCTGCTCTTGCCCAGCTGTCTGGGGCTGGGGGCCAGGGCTGGGAGGGCGTGGCAGGAGATGGAGCTGGGGGGGATCTGGGCCCTTCCCACCATCCCAGCTGGCCAGGGTGGTTCCTAGGGGCCACCACACCCTTGTCCAGCTCTGTTCCTGGGTCCCTTGCCTGGGACGGGGAGAAAGAGGCATCTATGTCAGGAGACCAGCCCCTGCTTCTAGCCTTGACCTTGGGCAAGTCACATTCCTCTTTGGGCACGAACCCCCCCATACCTACCCCTCCCCTCCTCACTTGGGGGTAAGGGCGGGAATGTCTGTCGAGTGAATGAATACATGAATGAGATGGACTCATTTGCGGAGTGCCAGGTGTTGGGATATGTGAAGGGCAGGTGCCACTGTGCCACCTAAGGTGAGTGGTTGGGGTTGTTGGAGCTTCGGCTGTCCTCTCAGCAGGCCCCCTCCTGTGGATGGGGAAACCCAGGCCTAGTTTTCTCATTCTGGGTTCCCTGCCTCACTGCCCAGTTCACTGTGGTGGATGGGGTGGGCTCCGTGCCAGGGGCCGTGGGAACTGGGGCAGGGGTCTGCTGGTGAGGCCTTCTCTTCAGTAGCCACAGCGGGTTTGGAGCTGCCCGGCGTCCCAGACGTGTCCCAGCCCACTCCCAGTCTCCCTTCTTGGAAGGAGGCTCTGGATGCCAGGGCCAGTGGGAGGCCTGGGGCTGAAGGTCGGCGCTGTGTACACCACGCTGTGCACAGGTGACACTGTGGCTTCAGTGATGCATTGGCAAGGACTTGGACCCGGGACAGCCTGCCTCCAGCGGGGGTGGACAGAGGCAAGTCTTTGCCCAGCAGGCCGTCGGGTACCTGGACCCACAGCCTGTGTGCAGCTCCAGAGACCGAGGTTGGGGAGGGTGAACCAGGGAGCACTTGGTGGAGGAGGGGGCAGAAGGGGATGGTGGCTGGAGGAGAACAGGGGGGCATGGATGGTGGTGAGGGAGGAGCTGGCACCTGGGAGCATCAGGTTCCCAGGGAGCAGGGGATCCTGAGGAAGGGAGGTGCCAAAGGAGAGGGCCTGGGGCAGGAGGCTCTGGGCTGAGAGAGCAGGTGGCACTCTTCTGTGTAGAGCCCTCTGTGGCTCCCCAGTGCCCTCTAGGTTCTGTCCCAGCCTCTCTGAGGGGCCTCTTTCTCTCCTGCCTCCTTGTCTACTCCATGACTGGTAGAGTCACTGCAGATCAGCCGGGCCATGCCTCTGGTCCTTTGTGGCACTGGGCTTTGGGGTCTGCGGGCGAACCCAGCTGTGCCCCTTGCTGGCTCTGTGACAGTGGCAGGTTTCCCCACATGGAAAATGGGGAAAATGGCATCCGTTCACGGGGTCATCAAGGTGATGGACTGTGTGCAGCAGGCATGCTGACCGGGCACCGGCTCGCAGGGCTCCCACCTCCCCAAGGCTCTTCACCCCATATCCATGAGGCTGACCCAGATCTGTGCCCGACCCCCTGCAGGAGCAGCCGCCCCGACACTGTTTCTCCCACCCCACCTTGGTCGGGGCACCCTCAAGGTCCGGTTCGATCTAGCAGGGCCTGGCATTGGAATGCATGAATGCGTGGTTGGAGAACCGAGGCAGGAGGGCAGGCCAAGGTCCACTGCCCGCCTTACCCACTCCTGCTCTCGGAGTTGGCAGGTGCCGTTCCCAGTGGACCTGGTACCTGGCCCCAGGCAGGGGAGGCGTGGGCCACGGGCATGCCCCGACCCCCCAGGACTTAGGAGCTCCTTGTGGGATCTGCCTGCAGCCAGGCGTGGCTTGGGAGGCGCGGTGTTTCCTTCGCTCTGGGGACCCGGCCTCATCCCTGCTCTCCCCCAGAAGCCAAGGCTCCTGAGTCCTGGCCCTGACACTGGGGCAAGGGGTTACTGTGATGTCCTGTGTGTGCCACATTTGTGCACAGGTGTCTGTACATCCGGGGGTGCTGTGGATCCCTGCTCATGTCCTGTGCTACACTGGCCCATCCCTTTGCTGGCCTCACATAGCTCTGGCTGGGTCTGCCGAGAATGGCAGTGCCGCCTGGCAGGGCCTGGGCTGTCTGTGCCCCAGCCTTGCTGGGCGTGCATCCCTGTCTCGCTCCCTGGTGCCAGCCCCTCCCAGGGATTTGGGTGGCAGGGCCCAGTGCTCTGGTCCCCTCCCCTCCCAGCCCGGGTGGGTGGGCAGGTGTGGGGGCTGCGGGGCGGGCTTTCCTCTGGCTGGGGCCCAGGTGCAGGCGGTGCTCATAGCTCCAAGCACCCCCCCAAAGCTGGGCAGACAGGAAAATACCAGACATAGTTGTGCAAAGGTGCAGCAGCGGGCAGGCAGCGGGGGGTGGAGGCCGCTGCAGCAGGGGCCCGGAACCACCAGGATGGGGAGGCCTCTGTGCCAGGCCGGCCCTGCAGCTGGACTGCCATGGCCATCTGTGTGAGTGCGTGCGTGTGTGCTGGGGCTCCCGGAGCCCGGTGTCACCCTCCCTGCTGGCGTTGGAGAAGGAAGTGCATCTGGTGGGGCATCTCCTAGGAAGCCCGGGCTGGTGCAGGGCAGGGAAGCCCTCCGGCCCGTCTTCCAGCTTCAGCTCTGCCTGAATTATCTGGGTGACCTTGGCAGGCCCAAGTTGCTGTGCAGGGAACCCCCAGCCTGGGGCCGGAAACAAGAATCCTCTCGGTTACCAGTAGCTGGCAGCTTCTTTATGGCAGGCATGGGGACAAGGCCCTTCCTTGCAAGATGCCCTGAATCCCAGGGACCATTGCCGTGGTGTCTGTTACCTACAAGGAAACCAAGGCTCAGAGACAGCAGGGACTTTCTGAGTTCCCACAGCCAGGGGTGGCACAGGGGGCTGTAACCAGGCAGCCTGGCCCTGGGGCACACTGTGAACACGCAGAAAAAAGATCCCTGGCACGTCCCATCTTCAGGTGCTTTCCCGAGGACCCCACGGCAGAGGGCAGAGGTCAGCCCTGGCTGGGTCACCTGGGGCCCCTTGTGTTCCCACCCCGGGAGGGGGTCTGCCCTCCCAAAAGGTCCGGGGGTGCTGGCTGAGTGCCCCGTCTTGGGAGGGGGAGGGGCTGCCTACTGAGCCAAAGGTTCCCAGGGACGGTGAATCCCCCACTCTTCCAGGAAGTGCCGCCTGCCCTGGCCCCTCTCCTGGGATCTGCTGGGCCAGGCCTCAGGATAAGCTCCTCCCTCCCCAGTCCTGGGAGGAGGCCTCTCTGCAGCCAGCTCCTTCCAGGGTTGATCAGGCCTTCCCGGGGCCTTCCAGTGCTCTTTCTTTGATGCAGTTGGGCTCTGGAAGGTGGTTAGGGCCAGCTGTGGTCACTCCCCAGGATCGAAGAGGTGTGAGGTTCTTTGAGGGGCATAGGCTTGTTTAGGGTGCACGCTGGCTGGCAGGTGGCAGAGCCCAGGTTCTCCTGGTTCAGGGTGAGACTGCAGTGGCATAGAGGGGATGGCCAGTCCCCACTCAGCTGCCCTCACAGCGGTAGACGGGCCAAAGGCTATGGACTCATGCACACTGGCGACGATTCATTCAGCACGTTTTATTAAGCACCTACTATGTGCCAGGCACCGTTCTCCGTGCTGAACGTTACGGACGAAGGAGAAGCACTCAATAGTGATTGGATGTGCAGCACTGCATTGGTTTCTCCCTGAAACCCAACATGGGGGTCCTATATAATCCCATTTGGGATGAGGGGGATGAGGCACAGACTGAAGAGACACGCAGAGGGAGTAGCAGAGCCGGGTGGGGCCCCAGGTTTCGAGTCCGGTTCTGCTGCCTGGTCAGGAAGGGGGGCCCTGAGAGGACGAGGCCTCCTGCCTGGGGCCCCCAGCAGGCTCTGCCCCTGCCCGCCAGCCCCTGCTGCTGGGCGGCCAAGGAGGGTGGAGCTCTTGGCTAGAGCAGGGAGCCGCAGCTGGTTCCCAGGAATTCAGGGCTGTGGGGCCGTTTGCTTTGGCAGCAGATCTGCCCTCGGCTCTCCAAGCCTCCTGGTGGGCCCCCCACCCCAGCCAGCCCCTCCAGCGCCCACCCACTGCCTGCTCTGCTATCCCTCCTAGCCCCACAAGTCCCTGGGCGGGGAGGGGGTACCAAGCCTGAGCCCCTGACATAGGAAGGGCCAATAGTGAACATGGCTTCTGGACTTACCTGGGGTTGAAACCCAGCTCTGCCACGGACAAGCTGTGTGACCTTGGATGGGTCACTTCACTCCCCTGAGCCTCAGTTTTTGCATCTGTAAAATGGGGATGAAACAGCACCTGCCTTCACAGGAGAGGCATACCTGTCCGCACCTGGCTGTGGGTACTGTCCTCATGCTGCTTGCCCGTGGCTTCTGGTTGTGGGTTTGCCACCTACTTGTGCAGCCTGGGCTGGATGCCTCCCCCTTCAGCCCTCAGTTTCCCCATCTGTAAGACCATAGTGCTGAAGTGATGGTTCCAGTAATAGACTCAGGGACACCCACAGACCAGGGTTTCGCTGACTGGTTCAGGAGTGACCAGGGACTCACTTCCTCTTTCTGTTAAATTAGAAGACGACGGGCTGGGCGTGGTGGCTCCTGCCTGTAATCCTAGCACTTTGGGAGGCAGACACAGGAGGATGGCTTGAGTCCAGGAGATCGAGACCAGCCTGGATGACACAGGGAGACCCCCCCCATCTCTGCAAAATAAAAAATTTAAAAATTAGCTGGGTGTGGTGGTGGTGCACCTGTGGTCCTAGCTGCTCTGCAGGCTGAGGCGGGAGGATCTCTTGAGCCTCAGCGGCAGTTAGCCATGATCACGCCACTGCAGTCCAGCCTGGGAGACAGAGCAAGACTCTGTGTCTTTAAAAAAAAAAAAAAAAAAAGGCCAGACTTGGTGGCTCACACCTGTAATCCCAGCACTTTGGGAGGCCGAGGTGGGCGGATCACGAGGTCAGGAGATCGAGACCATCCTGGCTAACACGGTGAAACCCTGTCTCTACTAAAAAAATACAAAAAAAAAAATTAGCCGGGCGTGGTGGTGGGTGCCTGTAGTCCCAACTACTCAGGAGGCTGAGGCAGGAGAATGCTGTGAACCTAGGAGGCGGAGCTTGCAGTGAGCTGAGATCGCGCCACTGCACTCCAGCCTGGGTGACAGAGTGAGACTCCATCTCAAAAAAGAAACAAACAAACAAAAAAAAACAAAGGTGACCACATAGACTTCTGAGAGATGCATCTTGAGGCCTTGTCCCCAAGTTCTCAGCTAAATGGCCACTGCTGACCGAAAGGGCACTCACAGGACACTCCAAGGCAAGGGGTGTTCCTCACATTGCCCTTGACAACACTGCCACACTGGTCACTCACCTGACCCCATGCTGCTGGGAGCGGGGCAGGGATGCAGCCCCATCTTACAGAGGACCCGCTTCCTTCTGCAAAGAGACCAAGTGCTTCTCAGGGTGGGTGCACACAGCCCCCCAGTGCACCCTGCACCTCCACAGGCTCAGGGCCTGCCAGCCACCCTCCCCCAAGCAGGAAAGGAGGAGCTTTTTTTGTTGTTTTTTGAGACAGGCCGGAGTGCAGTGGTGTGATCTCGGCTTACTGCAGCCTCAAACTCCCCAGGCTCAGGCGATCCTCCCACCTCAGCCTCCCGAGTAGCTGGGACCACAGGTCCCTGCTTCCACGCCCAGCTATTTTTTTTTTTTTTTTTTTCCGAGATGGAGTCTCGCTCCGTCGCCCAGGCTGGAGTGCAGTGGCACGATCTCAGCTCACTGCAACTTCTGCCTCCCTGTTTCAAGCGATTCTCCTGCCTCAGCCTCCCGGGTAGCTGGAATTACAGACACCTGCCACCACGCCCGGCTAATTTTTGTATTTTTAGTAGAGACAGGGTTTCGCCATGCTGTTGGCCAGGCTGGTCTGGAACTCCTGACCTCAGGTGGTCTGCCCTCGGCCTCCCAAAGTGCTGGGATTACAGGCATGAGCCACCGCGCCCGGCCACCGGCTGATTTTTTTATTTCAAACGGGATTTTTCCATGTTGCCCAGGCTGGTGTAGAACTCCTGCACTCTAGGGATTCTCCTGCCTCGGCCTCCCAATGTGCTGGCCTTACAGGCGTCAGCCACCGCGCCTGGCCTAGAAGGAGCTTTATTCAGAGCAGGACTCCAACCAGCTCCCTATTAGCCTAGTGATCTCAAGCCTCAGTTTCCCCATCTGTGAGACCGGGAAAATGACAGCAGCTCCTGCCAGGCAGGGTTGTAGAGGGCTCATTGAATCCATGGACAGATGGGCCTGACACGTGGTCAGTACCTAATGGTCCTTTACCCCCTCTGGTGTATGACCCACCCCAGGCCAAGGGGCCCTGGAAGAGACTGTCTTTTCCGGGCCTTAGTTTCCCTGAGTGTGCTGGGTCGCCCCGTGCCTTCCAGTAGGGAGGGTGGGGACAGTGGCCGGCCCCGCCTGCCGGGGCGGGATCCTTGGCTACCTGGCCTGGCCGGGGACTGCGGGCGGGGGGCCGGGTGGCTCCGCCAGCGCTGCAGCTGGGGGCCGTCTGCTCGGGCTGCGGGCAGGCACACAATAGCAGCCATTGTCTCGGCCGGGGTGGCGGGGGGCCCGTCCAGCCCACCCTCCGGGTGACCCCCGCCCTGCGGGGGGTGGGAAGGGCCGGGCGCGGTCCCCCGAAGCCCCCGCCGCCCCGGTGGTCCCCGCGGCCGCCCCCGCGCTCTTCCTCCCTCGCCGCAGCCGCTTCCTCCCGCTCGCCCCGCTCTAATTAGTTCCTTTTGCAGCTGGAGGAGCCGCGCAGCGGCCGGTTCCGCGGCCACCGCGGCGGCCCCCACCCCCCACCGACACCCCCAGCCCTCGCCCCAACCCCTGGGCCCTTGCGTGTGGGGGCGCTGCCCTGGGCGCATCCCGGGCTGAGTGCTCGAGAGACGCGGCCCTGGGCTCTGTGCACCCTCCACGCTGCGCCGTCCCACCAGGGGGGAAACTGAGGAACGGAAGGCTCTACCAGGAGGCGCAGAGGGGCGTGGGGCCGGCGGGCCTTGCGCTGCGCCCAGGGAGCATCCACGGGGTGCCCCCACCTGACCGAGAGCCGGCTCCTGCCCTCGGGACCCCGCAGTAATTAGCACCCAGGCCTCTGGCTGAGCTTGTCCGGAGCCAGGCTGTCGGCCTCACGCTGGGGAGAGCCACGGCCACCCGCTCATGGGCACTCACTCAGGGTTCCCAGGTTGCAGGCCCGCTGCTCCCCGCTCTGGGCCTCCGAGGCTTTCAGGAGAGCAGGAATCTAGCTCTCGCCTGCCCCCTTCACCCAGCCGGGAACAAAAGCACAGAGCAGAGCCCAGAACTGGCTGCTGCCGGTCGGGGCGGGGGTGGAAGGGGAGGCTTTAAGGCTGGCCAAGGTCAGAACTGAAGCAGGGTCACTGACCGTCTCCCCTCTGGGGTGGGGCCTCCACTGGAGGAAAAACTCTGGGTGGGGAGGGCCTGGAACGGGGATGCTGGGAGGTGTAGGGCTGGGGGCAGCTCCTTCCTTTCCCGGGGGCAGGGACGCAGGCCGTGTGCCGGGCTCTGGCCTGCATTGGAATGAACCCCTGCCTCCCTGGCAGGACCCAGTGGCAGGAAGTGTGTGGGGGTACCCCTGGGGACTGGACCTGCTGATGAAGGGGGGGCATTGGAGTCCTCCCTCTGGCATTGGGCCGTGTGGCTGGCCCCACCTGGGGAGACAGGCTCCTCCTGGGGAAGTGTCCCCTGCAGGCCCTAAGAACAAGGTGACTCAGGGCCCCTGGCTCCCCCGAGTCCCCATCTGTCCTGGGAAGGCAGTGGGGCAGGTGCCAAAGGATGTTGCTTGGGCAGCGCTGCCAGTGAGTGTCCCCGTCAGCTGGAATTCCCAGTTCCCAAACCATCCTGCCCTTGTGGTCCCCTTCTCCGGAAGGGTGGGGGTGGGGGTGAGGACAGAGGCTGTGGGGAGGCCTGTGGCCCCAGGCCAGCCAAGGGACCAGGCCACCAGCCCTTCCTGGCTCCTGAATTCTTCATCAGCATAAATATTTACTTCCTTCCTCCCCGTCCAGGCTCCCAGCACAGAGGAGCTTCGGGGAGGCTGGATTGCGCCTGTGTCTAAAAATAAACAGGTAGCAGGACGATAGACACACAGATAGACAGATGGAACTGGCAGGGGTTCAGGCAGAGGGCAACTCCCTGTCCAGCCAGAGAAGCGGTGGAGGGGACCCTGGTCCATCCATCACTGTCACCCACCCACCTGCTAGCAGGGGTGTGGTCCCTACCCCACCGCATCTCTGGGAGCCCCTGGCCCATGCATGGCCTGGGAGGCAAATTCAAACAATCTGACAGCTCCAACAGGGGCGAATCGCAGATCTAGGTCCCACGGCCTAGTGCAGCTGCCCTGGCTCTGATGATGCAGCCTTGGGAGAGGTGGGCAGCCCCCCTGTGCTGAGACCCCCGTGTCAGCCATGTTGGGTTGGGGTCTGGGGATGTGTCCTTAGAAGCAGAGGATCTCCAGTGAAGGGGGGACCATTTTATGCCCTACTTGCTTGGAGAGTCAGGGCAGAAGGGGAGGACGTGGGAGCTGCCTTCCTGTCCTGCCCTGTGGACAGCATCTGGGCAGCTCTCCCCACTCACAGGCTATGCTAGCCCCCAGGGAAACACACGGGGGCATATCCAAAGTATTTCACCATGTAGTAGTTATGTCCACCAAGGCCTCCCTTTGGTATTGAGTAAAGACCCCAATACCGCGAAAGACGGGATCTCACAGTGTGATTGTGTGGCAGTTAGATTTTCAAGTTGTAATAATCCCAGTGAACAAACGCAAGGAAATGTCGTGTTCAACCGCGTAGGAAAAGATTGCTGCTCTGAATGTGAAGTTTGGGTTTAGAATGAAGCGTTGACCTTGTTCTTGGGTCGGTGGATACTGTTAGATCATTTGCATGTGAGGAAAATTACACCAGGTGAGGCGAGGTGGCTCACACCTGTAATCCCAGCACTTTGGGAGGCCAAGGCGGGCAGATCACCTGAGGTCAGGAGTTTGAGACCAGCCTGGCCAACATGGTGAAACCCTGTCGCTACTAAAAATAGAAAAATTAGCTGGGTGTGATGGTGTACGCCTGTAATCCCAGCTACTTGGGAGGCTGAGGCAGGACAATCGCTTGAACTCGGGAGGCAGAGGTTGCAGTGAGCCCAGATCACACCACTGCACTCCAGCCTGGGTGACTGAGAGACTCCATTTCCAAAAAGAAAATGAAAATTAAACCAGTGAGAAATTCTAAGAAAAATGATGAAAATTACAGCATGGGAAATTATACTAAAAGAATACCATCTCCAGTAAAAAATAATTTCTACACATTTATATGTTAACCCCCAGATACAGCTGGTCAACTCCACCAACCCTGCCCCAGCTGGCCAGGCCAGGCCACAATCCCCAGCTGCCCCCTGGTGGCGACCCAGCGCCCTGGGGCTCCCTGGCTTGCAATGCCTCTCCTCTAGGCCTCTGCAGGGAGGGCGGCGGGGCCCCTGGCTGTGCCCACTTTCTCGGTTTGCCTGGTGCAAGTTCCTTGGAGGTGAGCGTGGCTACCTGCCGGCCATTTCAGAGGATGCTCCTTGCCCCCTGGCCTGGTTCTAGATCTTTGGGGTCAAACAGGGTGGGAGTCCGGAGCATGGCTCCTGCTCTGTCAGAAAAGGCTGTTAGGACACGGCTAGCCAGTTCCCGGGAGATCTGGCTTCAGGCCTTGAATCTTGTTGGGAACAGGTCCCCCAAAATCTGGCTGTAAACTAGCCCCAAAACTGGCCATAAATAAAATCTCTGCAGCGCTGTGACATGTTCATGATGGCCATGACGCCCACGCTGGAAGGTTGTAGGTTTACCAGAATGAGGGCAAGGAACACCTGGCCCACCCAGGGCAGAAAAACTGCTTAAAAGCGTTTGGTTTTTTGTTTGTTTGTTTGTTTTTGAGACGGAGCCTTGCTCTGTCGCCCAGGCTGGAGTGCAGTGGTGCGATCTCGGCTCACTGCAAGCTCTGCCTCCCGGGTTCACGCCATTCTCCTGCCTCAGCCTCCCGAGTAGCTGGGGCTACAGGCGCCCGCCACCACACCTGGCTAATTTTTTTTTTGTTATTTAGTAGAGTCGGGGTTTCAGCGTGTTAGCCAGGATGGTCTCTGTCTCCTGACCTCGTGATCTCCCCGCCTTGGCCTCCCAAAGTGCTGGGATTACAGGCGTGAGTTACTGCGCCCGGCCAAAGGCGTTCTTGAACCACAAACAATGGCATGAGTGATCTGTGCCTTAAGGACACGCTCCTGCTGCAGATAACTAGCCAGACCCATCCCTTTATTTCCCATAAGGAATACTTTCAGTTAGTCTATAATCTATAGAAACTATGCTCATGACTGGCTTGCTGTCAATAAATACGTGGGTAAATCTCTGTTCGAGGCTCTCAGCTCTGAAGGCTGTGAGACCCCTGATTTCCCACCCCACAACGCTATATTTCTGCGTGTGTGTCTTTAATTCCTCTAGCGCCGCTGGATTAGTCTCCCGACCGAGCTGGTCTTGGCAAATCTGATAGTTCTTCCACTTCTGAGCTCTGCGATCTGAGGCGATGCCTGTAAAAGACTCAGTTTCGCCAAGTGTGGTGGCTCAGGCATGTAGTCCCAGCGTTTTGGGAGGCCAAGGCAGGAGGATCGCTTGAGGCCAGGAGTTCGAGATCAGTTGGGGCAACATGGAGAGACCCGATCTCTACCAAAAAAAAAATTTTTTTTTTAATTAGCCAGGAGCAGTGCCTGCCTGTAGTCCCAGCTACCAGGGAGGCTGAGGTGGGAGGATCGCTTGAGCCTAGGAGGTCGAGGCTGCAGTGAGCTATGATTGTGCCACTTGCACTCCAGCCTGAGTGACACAGCGAGACTCTGTCAGCAAATAAAATTCAGTTTCATGGCAAAATGAAGAACATGAGCTTTGTCTTCCCCAAGAGACTCATGGGAAGCAGATGCGGAATCTCTGAGGAGGCTGTTGGCTCTCCCCCCATGATAGCTGCCGGCCAGGTCGCTCGGAGGGTCTCCCTACCCAGGAGACAACCTCACACTGCCCCCTGCTCCTGCTCCTGTTAGACTGTCATGAGTACAGCCCGAGGAGAAGCCTGGGGTCTCAGTGCCACAGCACAGCTCCTGTCCTTCCCCAGGTTCCTGCGTGAAGACCAGCTGGGAGCCCACTGCCTGCTGCCACCTCCAACTCCAGCCCCCTCACCATGCACTCCCTGGACGAGCCGCTCGACCTGAAGCTGAGTATCACCAAGCTCCGGGCGGCAAGAGAGAAGCGGGAGAGGACGCTGGGTGTGGTCCGGCCCCGTGCTCTGCACAGGGAGCTGGGCCTGGTGGATGACAGCCCCACACCTGGCTCTCCAGGCTCCCCGCCCTCAGGTACTGGCCCTGGGCAGGGCAGGGCAGGGGTACTCAGCCCTGATCCAGTCATGGTGACAGGGAGAATGGCCAAGTGTGTCCACCAGCATGTAGCTGCAGCCCCTCTCGGCTTCCGGTTCACGGGAAGCCCACACGCTTGTCCTTCCATCCGCCCAGCAGCGTATGTCTGCAGGGAGGTGGGAGCTGCAGTGCCCAGCTCACGTGGCTGGCACACGATGCAAACTGAGGCCTCTAGGCAGATCTGGAACAGAGCTGGTCGGGCAACCAGGCATTCAGAAGGAGTGGCAGCAGTCCCAGGACCTGCACCCTGGGCTGTGGGGTGGTGCCGCTGGCCAACCCGGGCAGCAGAGGCTGGGTCTAAGCCCAGGAGGTGCCTCTCAGGGATTCCCGGTGCTTGGGCCCAGGGTGGTGTGCACCACTTCTGCCCTGCCTCCAAGAGCAGAGTCACCTGAAAACCAGATTCACCGCTTGTCTGAAGGGGAAGGCTATGGGAGCAGCCCAGCCCGAACCTGCCACTTTACAGAAGGGAGCACTGAGGCAGGAAGGGGCCTGGGAAAAGCTAGAAAGGTTCCTACTTGCCCGCCTGACAGGGACCCAGGGGCCCTGGGTTCGAGTCCTGTTCTGTTATTAACCCTGCGTGCCAGACCATTCCCGTCTGCAAAGTGGGCACTTCCCCCTCCCGGCTCACGGGGGCCAAGCTCTGGCGGCTGGTAAAGCTCAGAGGTGGTGGGTGGTGTCACACACCTGTCAGCTCCACAGGCTGCTCCTCAGATTCGTGTGGTCTGGGGGCATGGCTGGTGTCTGCTCCCAAGGTCACAGTGGGGGTTCGGAGGCAGGAGTACCTGGCCCACCGGGACTCTATGCTCCAGCACACCCTGAACTGTGCCTCTCCCTTAGGCTTCCTGCTGAACTCCAAGTTCCCTGAGAAGGGGGAGGGACGCTTTTCAGCAGCCCCTCTCCTGGACCTCAGCCTGTCACCACCATCTGGGCTGGACTCCCCCAATGGCAGCAGCTCGCTGTCCCCCGAGCGCCAGGGCAACGGGGACCTGCCTCCAGTGCCCAGTGCCTCGGTAAGGAGGGGTGAGAGTTCCGGAGAGAGGGGTGGACTGGTTTCCTGGGGTTGCCATGACAAAGTACCCCAACACTGAGTGGTTTAAAAAACAGATGTGTTACCCCTCATAATTCTGGAGGCTGGAGTCTACCTGGAAGGCTCTAGGGGAGAACCTTCCCTGCCTCTCTCCTGCCTTCTGGCAGCTTCTGGCAATGCCTGGCACTCTAGCCTGGTAGCTGCTTCACTCCAGGCTCTGCCCTGTCTTCACACGGTCTTTGTCCCTCTGCGTCCGAATCTCTCTCTGGTTTCTCTTATAAAGACACCAGTCATGGCCGGGCACGGTGGCTCACACCTGTAACCCCAGCACTTTAGGAGGCCAAAGTGGGAAGATCGCTTGAGCCCAGGAGTTCAAAACTAGCCTGGGCAACATAGCAAGACCCCATCTCTATTTATTTTTTTGAGACAGAGTCTTGCTCCACTGCCCAGGCTGGAGTGCAGTGGCCCGGATCTCAGCTCACTGCAACCTCTGCCTCCCGGGTTCAAGCGATTCTCCTGCCTCAGCCTCCCACGCTGGGACTACACGTACACACCACCACACCTGGCTAAATTTTGTATTTTCAGTAGAGACTGGGTTTCACCATGTTGGTCAGGCTGGTCTTGAACTCCTGACCTCAACTGATCCGCCCATCTCGGCCTCCCAAAGTGCTGGGATTACAGGTGTGAGCCACTGTGCCCAGCCTTTTTTTTTTTTTTTTTAAACAGGGTCTAGCTCTGTCACCCAGGCTGGAGTGCAGTGGCATCATCTCGGCTCACTGCAACCTCTGCCTCCCAGGTTCAAGAAATTCTCCTGCCTCAGCCTCCCAAATAGCTGAGATTACAGGCATGTGCCATCACGCCTGGCTAATTTTTGTATTTTTAGCAGAGATGGGGTTTCACCATATTGGCCAGGCTGATCTTGAACTCCTGACCTCAAGTGATCCGCCCACCTCAGCCTCCCAAAGGGCTGGGATTACAGGCGTGAGCCACCGCACCTGGCTATATATATTTTTTAAATTAAGAAAATAAAAATTAAAAAGACACCAGTCACTGGGTGTTGGGCCCACCCTAATCTAGTGTGACCTCATGTTAACTTGATTACATCTGCAAAGACCCTAGTTCCAAATAAGGCCACATGCACAGGTAGGGGCTGGGGAGAAGAGGACCTGAATGTCTCTGTTTGGGGACACCATTCAGTCCACTACAGATGGGACAGGGGGGCTCTGGGCCAGCAGGACCTTGACTAGCTCTCCCCTCACACCCCAGGACTTCCAGCCACTGCGCTATTTGGATGGTGTCCCCAGCTCCTTCCAGTTCTTCCTGCCCCTCGGCTCCGGGGGGGCCCTGCACCTGCCTGCCTCCTCCTTCCTTACCCCTCCCAAGGACAAGTGCCTCTCGCCAGACCTGCCCCTGCCCAAGCAGCTGGTGTGTCGCTGGGCCAAGGTGAGTGGGGGCCAGGAAGAGTAGTGTGGAGTCTGGGGCAGGTCACCCCGCATGGGCTCAGAACACTTCCCATCCTCCGCAGTGTAACCAGCTCTTTGAGCTCCTGCAAGACTTGGTGGACCATGTCAACGATTACCATGTCAAGCCCGAGAAGGATGCGGGGTACTGCTGCCACTGGGAGGGCTGCGCCCGCCATGGCCGAGGTTTCAACGCCAGGTGAGGTGGGGAAGAGAGGGGTAGAGGGAGGACTGGGGTCTCCAGTGAGCTGAGCCATGCCCCCTGCCCTCCCTGGAGCAGGTACAAGATGCTCATCCACATCCGCACACACACCAACGAGAAGCCGCACCGCTGTCCGACCTGCAGCAAGAGCTTCTCCCGCCTGGAGAACCTGAAGATCCACAACCGGTCGCATACAGGTAAGACGCCGGGGCCGGGCGGCTTGGCCCATGAAGAGGGCGCTCAGCTGAGACCGGCTGGGCAGGTCCCCAGGGGGAGGGGACTGTTAAGTAAATCGCGGGCCTCAGAGATGAGGGTTGATCTCATCGCCCAGGGGTCCCTTTTCCAATGCAGTTTGCTAGGGGAAGCATCCCCTGAGGGTCAGACCCCCACCCAGCACCTGCTCTTGGAGCACCAATGCCATTTCCTGGTTCCCGTGGGTATCATCTGACTAATGCCACCTCTGTGATCGCAGAGGCCAGGTCGGCTTCACTCCTCACTACAGCCCAGGCCCATAGCAGGACAGCTCTGGCTGTCGGAGCCACAGACATAATTTTACATTTCCTAATCGCTGCATAAAATACAGCAAAAATAAATGGGTGAAATTAATTGTAATATGGTTCGTTGACCCCGGTACATCCAACGTGTTATCAATTCATTATTAAAGACAAATCAGTGAGATATTAAAGTTCTTCATTTCATGACAAAGCCTCAAGGAGCTGATGTGTATGTTTTTTCCTGGTGTTTATTTCACCCTGGCAGCACATCTCCAGGTGGAGAGCCATGTATCAGGTCAGTCACTACATGTGGCCCCCTGCTCTGGCCAGGGCAGCAGAAGATGCCTGGTGAACCTTCAGCCATTTGTTGAGTGAGGGCAGTAGCGCCCAGGCAGCACTCCCTGTGGCCAGGCCCACGCTGGGCGCCTCGTGCCAGGATGTGATCTCCAAGGCCATGGTGTCTTTTTTTTTCTTGAGACAGACTCACTCTGTCACCCAGGCTGGAGTGCAGTGGCATGATCTTGGCTCACTGCAACCTCTGCCTCCCAGGTTCAAGTGATTCTCCTGCCTCAGCCTCCGAGGTAGCTGGGATTACAGGCACCTGCCACCACACCCAGCTAGTTTTCCTAGTTTTAGTAGAGATGGGGTCTCACCATGTTGGCCCTGCTGGTCTGGAACTCCTGGCCTCAAGTGATCTGCCTGCCTTGGCCTCCCAAAGTGCTGAAATTACAGGCGTGAGCCACCGGGCCCGGCCTCCAAGGCCATGTTCTGCTGCTGAAAGGCACACCCTCTGTAGCAGAGGGTGCAGGGCGAGGCCAGGCAGAGCTGGCGTCAACCAGGCTGAGTTTTCCGCCTCTGTGCCGTGCCTGGGGGCAGATCTCATGCCATGTGCTGGGGATGCCCCCTGCCCCCAGAACTGGGGCGTCTGTGTTCCCAGGGAGTGCTTGGCCTGGGGAAATGTTGAGTGCATGGGGTGAGACCCAGGAAGGGGAGAGAGCCCTCATGGTGGCACTGCACTGCACCACCCTGCAGGTGAGAAGCCCTACGTCTGCCCCTACGAGGGCTGCAGCAAGCGCTATTCCAACTCCAGTGACCGCTTTAAGCACACGCGCACTCACTACGTGGACAAGCCCTACTACTGCAAGACGCCCGGCTGCCACAAGCGCTACACGGACCCCAGCTCACTGCGCAAGCACATCAAGGCCCATGGCCACTTCGTGTCCCACGAGCAGCAAGAGCTCCTGCAGCTGCGCCCACCCCCCAAGCCGCCACTGCCCGCCCCTGACGGCGGCCCCTATGTCAGTGGGGCCCAGATCATCATCCCCAACCCAGCTGCCCTCTTTGGAGGCCCTGGCCTGCCCGGCCTACCCCTACCCCTGGCCCCCGGCCCCCTCGACCTCAGTGCCCTGGCCTGTGGCAATGGTGGGGGCAGTGGGGGTGGGGCGGGCATGGGCCCTGGGCTGCCAGGCCCCGTCCTGCCTCTCAATCTGGCCAAGAACCCGCTGCTGCCCTCGCCCTTTGGGGCTGGCGGACTGGGCTTGCCTGTGGTCTCCCTCCTTGCTGGCACCGCTGGTGGCAAGGCCGAGGGGGAGAAGGGGCGTGGGTCGGTGCCCACCAGGGCCCTGGGCATGGAGGGCCACAAGACGCCCCTTGAAAGGACGGAGAGCAGCTGCTCCCGGCCAAGCCCCGATGGACTCCCCCTGCTGCCAGGCACCGTGCTGGACCTGTCCACGGGCGTCAACTCAGCTGCCAGCAGCCCAGAGGCGTTGGCCCCTGGCTGGGTGGTCATCCCACCGGGCTCGGTGCTGCTCAAACCGGCTGTGGTGAACTGAACCCATCCTGCGGACAGTTGTGGTGGCCCCTCCCCAGCAGCTCCTGGCACTGCCCCCGACGAACGGAAACTCTTCTGTGAAATAGCAATAATGTCCTACTGCCCGGGCAGCCCCAGCCCAGCCCGCCGGGAGCAAGGATGGTGCTAGGTCATTCATGGCTGGCCTCCCAGCCCCCGGGTGGGGACCTGGCCTGTCATGCAGGGAGAGCTGTGCTCCTGGGTGCTGAAGCCTCGCTCCTGTCTGTCCCCCACCACCTGGCCCTCAGCTTCTGAGAGGCTTTCCCCTGCCCGACCTCCTCCCGTTTCCCTCTCCCACCCTGGCACCTCCCTCACCTAGTGACCACCCATGGCAAGTCACCCTCTCCCAGCAGAGGGGGTGGCATCTGCCCTCCCTGCTGGCACCAGGCTCCCCCTTCCTGAGAGGAGCCCCCAGGGACCAGAGGCCTGCCCTTCCCTCCTAGGCTTACCCAGCCCCTGCCCTGGGGGCTCCTTGGACCCCTTTCCCTCTGACCCTGCCTCCAGAGGGAAAGCAAGACAGATGCAGGCCCCTGCAAAGCCCCAGGTAGAAGCATGCCCCCCAGGACAAGGCGCCTCCCACTAGTTAGGAGGAGGCCCGCTCTGCAGCCGCCGTCCTCATCCCAGGCCAGGCCTGCAGTACCAGACGGGATAGCTGGCCACTCCACCCCTGCACCCCGGGGTCTCCTCCCTCTACCTTTTGGGGCACCCTGGGAGCGTGGGAAGCAGGTCTGAGGGTCCCTGAGCTGGCAAGGGGAGGTGCCAGGCCAGCTGTGGTGCCAAGATACTGAGTGACCTGGGCCCTGGCTCAGGGAGCATGTGGGGCCAGGCCCAGCGCCCCGTCTTCCTCCTTCTACCCCCACTGGGCCTGGCCTGGGCAGCGCCCCTTGCAGACGCCTTCGGGTCCTTGGTCCTGTACCAGGAAGGGGAGGCTGGCTGGGGACGACCGACCACAGGCTGGGACACAGCTCCTGGTCTGGGGGCTCCAAGTGACAGCATGCAGGGGAGGGGGCTCCCAGTCAGTGCTGTGTTGGGAGCTTTCTGGAGGCTGTGGACTGAAGGCCTTGAGGGAAGCGGTGGCTGGAGGAGGGTGCTGGACCCATGACACATTGCTTCCTCTGGCTTTTCCCTGCTGGGCCGCTTTCTCAGAGGCACTTCCCCACCCCTAACACCCAGCGGGCCCCCCCCCAGGTTCTGTGCCACTCAGAGGGACCCTGGCAGGGGCCAGAACCACTTAAGGGTGGTGCTGGAGGGCCTTGTGCCCCAGTCCCATCCCAGGACACCCTGAGGGATGGACGCAGCCATGCACCCCCCCATCTGGGGCCTCTCCCTGCTCCCTCTCCCACCTGGCAGCTGGGAGTTCTGGCTTCTAGGCCTGCCCTGTCACCAGGCCTCTGAGTGGCCAGGCCCTTCCACCTCCCCATCTATAAAACGAGGCAGCTGCCCAGACAGCCTTGGGGTCCTTAGTGGCCCTGCAGGTCCTCTGGCAGCTCTGCTGACCCCACCCTCTCCCGGACTGCCCTTCTGTCCCAGAGGGGTCACCCTGACCCGGCCCACCTTGCCATTGGGCTTTGGACTCCAGCCCTGACAGGGCCCAGCCACACTGGCTCTGCCCCTCGAAGGGGCTATGAGCAAGGTAGGAGGGAGCTGGTCTCCTTTCTTCGGGCCCCACCGAGGCCCTGAGCACCCCCCACCCCTGTGAGGGCCCCAGGCCTTAAGTCCCTGGCGGGGTCATGGGTTTGCGACTTGAGCAGAGTGGAGGAACAGGGCACTGGAAGGCCGACGAGCTCAGCATGCGACTCGGTGACGGACCAGGCTCGGCAGGGCCGGTGTACTTTTTGTGGTTGTCATTGGTGTGTTGTTGCACATTCCAGGACGTCAGTATTCTAACAGGTTCTAAGTGCCTTTCTATCGTAGCTTATGTTTTCCTCCTCTTGGCTCCATTGCTGTTAGCATAGAGTTTTAAAAAAGAGATAAGCTAATGACTATAACAATATATTCCTCCATGGGAGAGGAAGTTTATAAAGAAACAATAAAAGTGAGTTGCAAAGATGGCTTGTATGTCGTGGATGTGCCAGGAACCCGGCCCTGACATGAGGCCACCACTGCCCTGAGCCCCTGCAGGCCTGATCCGGGCTTTCTCCCCGACCCTGCAGGTGCCCCTCCCTCTCAATCTGCTGCTTAGAGCAGGAACTGGAAGGCTGGGAAGGAGGTAGGTGCTGAGGGCGCACAGGTGACAGGAACTGAGATGGAAGATTCCAGGAGGAGCATCCCAAGGTCCAGGTCCTCAGCCCACTACTGCCCGCTGTGGCTTTGGAGAGTGGTGGGCAAAGGCCCTTCTCCCCCCAGCCGCATTCTGGGGTATTGTGCCCAGATTACTGAGCTGCTAGGTTCAAACCTGCCCCAGGGACAGGGTGGTTGCCAACAAGAGCTCTGGGGCCAGGAGACCGCCACCCCGTGGGAGGGGCAGGGGCACTATGGGAGGGAGCCTCACCCTGGCACGGGTGCTGTGGAAGCAGGAGCGGCTGCATCCTGTACGTGACAGGACTCAGCTGGAGCCCACTGGCTGGCTGCCTGCCAACCTTACCCAGCCCGGCCCTTCTGGGCTGTTAAAGGCTGCTGCCTCCCCATCTCCAGTACCCACAGCCCTGCAACTGGCAGGAGGAGCAACCTGCCTTCTGGAATCTGGACACATGCAAACGAGAAATGCAGAAAAGACATTTATTACCAAGCTATAAATTAGAGGCGGCAGGGTGGGCGGGGGGAGCCGAGCAGTCACGTATGGGGCATCTGCCCTTTTTCTCTGTCCTCCTGGGCCTGGATTTTGAGTTCCTCATCCAGGCGCTCCTTTGCGCGGACCACCTAGTGGGTCACGGATAATCAGGCCGGGAGGCCAAGCCTCCGCCCCATACCCCTTGCCCACATGCGATGGCCTATTCCCATCAGCCCAGGTCCATTTTTTGAAGGGCAGTGGGTGGATACCAATGCTTCCTTCAGTGGCACCCCAGGTCGGGGTGGCCTGGGGAGACAGAGCTGGGCTGCAGGGGCCCAGCGCATGCTGTGACCTCTGTGAGCTGACAGCTATTTCTAGCACCCCACCCACTGGGGCTCCTGCTCCTTCAAAGTCCCAGCTGCTGGGAGGGAGGGCTCTATCTGGGGTGACACAGCCTGAGTGGCTGGACCCCGCAAAGCTGAAGCAGTCAGAGGGGTGGCAGTTCAGGGGGCCTCCCTGAGGCTGGGGCACCATGGGAAAGCCTGGCACAGTTTTCTGTGTGCCAAGCCCTTAGCTGGCCAGCTCCCCCAACTAGGAATTGAGCCCCAGGTGAGAAGAACGGGTCCCATGACTTCCTTCCTCCCAGAATCAAAGACCACTCACCTTTGACTGCAGGTAGAAGGAGCCACCCACGGATTTGTCATTCACCTTGAATAAGTGTTCATAGTTCTGCAGAGGACAGGGGACGGGTGAGAGGGCTGCAGACTGCAGGCGAGAGATGTCGGGCAGGCTATGTGGGGCCACGTGAGAGAGACAACAGGACTCCTCTCCACCCTGTGTGCCACACTCAGCTGTTGTGGCCACTGACAGGCAGAGATGGGGACGGGTACCCTGGAGGGCAACTGAGCTGCTACCGGAAGGCACTCTTTGTCTCTAGACTGTCCTGCCTCAGGCCTAAAACTTCATGAGCAACAGTGGCTCCCGAAAGTTGGAGTCCGAGCTGGGTACAGCTGCAGCCTCCACATCGGACCTCCCTGGCCAGGCCTCCCTTCACTCTTCCCACCCTGGCAGCCTCTCCCTCTCAAACTTCGGGGTGGCCCAGTGGCCTCACCTTCTGGACCTCCTCAGGGCTCAGCTTGGACACGTTGAGAATCTGCTGTGCCTCCTGGAGGCTGAGGCCGGAGAGGTTGGAAGCGGCTGCAGACCGGTGTCCAGCGCGTCCTCGGGCATCAGCTGCGGCCCGGCTGGCTGTGTGGACATGTGGGTGATGGCTCAGTCCTCAGCAGCCCACACTTCACCCTGGGCCTTCCGAGTTGGTGGCTCACTCCTGCCACCAGCACAGGATGAGACACAGGGACAGGTGGCTAGGAGCTGCCTCTTCTCCAGGAGTGGTTTCTTTTTTAGGGGGTAGAGGCTGGTAAAGTGAGGACAGACGTGCCTCACTGGAGGGTAAGGGCAGGATCTGACCGCTAAACCTGGCTCCTGGTCCCCAACCTAGACCATGAGATGACCCTGTCCCCCAACCCCCATATCCCAGGGGAACAGCAAATTGGGGAGCTTTAGGCTACGATGGAGACTGTATAGTGGGGCTGCGGGCATGAGAGGGCTGTGCAGGGGCCCAGCTGCCCACCTGTCACCTAGCCCACCAAAGCCACTGCCTTGGGTGACCTCTCCTCTTTCAGTGACCCCAGAACCTAGAATCAGGAGCTGCTAAACTTTTCCTAAAGGCTCAGAGGGTAGCTATTTTAGGCTTTGCGGGCTAATGAGCCTGCACTGGAACCACTCAACTCTGCCTTGAAAGCAGCCTGTCGGCTGGGCACAGTGGCTCACGCCTGTAATCCCAGCACTTTGGGAGGCCAAGGAGGGCAGATCACGAGGTCAAGAGATCGAGACCATCCTGGCCAACATGATGAAACCCTGTAAAATACAAAATTACTAAAAATACAAAAATTAGCCGGGCGTGGTGGCACATGCCTGTAGTCCCACCTACTCAGGAGGCTGAGGCAGAAGAATTGCTTGAACCCGGGAGGCAGAGGTTGCAGTGAGCCGAGATCGCGCTATTGCACTCCAGCCTGGGCAACAAGAGCGAAAACTCCGTCTCAAAAAAAAAAAGATTTATTTACAAAACCAGGGCCGGGCGCTGTGGCTCACACCTATAATCCCAGCACTTTGAGGCAGGCGGATCACCTGAGGTCAGGCGTTCCAGACCAGCCTGGCCAACATGGCGAAACCCCGTCTCTACTAAAAATACAAAAATTAGCCTGGTATGCTGTCAGGTGCTTGTATTCCCTACTCAGGAGGCTGAGGCAGGAGAATCACTTGAACCAGGAGGCAGAGGTTGCAGTGAGCCAATATTGCCCCACTGCATTCCAGCCTGGGCGACAGAGCGAGACTCCATCTCCAAAAAAAAAAAAAAACAAAAGTTTACAAAACCAGGTATCCAGATGGGCCAGTGTGCCAGCTCCTGCCCTGGATGCTCTTGCTAACCAGGTACCACTGAAGAATGCCCCGGTCTGGCATCACCCCCCACCATGGGAAGTGCCTCAGGCCACGCACACTTCAGAACCGGCAGGCCTGAGGTGCCCCATGGCTACGGGGAAAATCTGACCTGGAGAGGAACTCCCAGCCCACAGGGGAGACGGACCCATGCTTACCTGCAAACTCCTGCCGCAAGGCCCGTGCAAAGGCCCTGCCCACCACCTGCACGCCCATCACAATGATCTGGGCCAGGTACTTGGCCTGTGGGCAAAGCAGGCACCCAGTTAGCAGGCCGCTCCCTGTGGGCCCACAGAGATGGGCCCTGGTAACGGCTGCCGAGGGGCAAGGCTCCCGGAGACCCGAGGTCACGAAGCACAGAGCTGCAGCCCCAGGCCAACCCCTCCAAAGCACCCTGAATGAAAGCTTCCATGGTGGGTGGCTTAGTTCCTCATTGGACAGGCAGGCAGGCAGGCGGGTGAACTTGACGGAGCTCCCAGACGCAGACTGGCCCCCCCGCATCCTTCAGGAAAGGCGTAGAGGAGCAAGGCAAAGTGGCTGCAGCCACCAGCTTCAGGAAGAAACACTGTGGTCTGGGAGCCAGAACACAGGGACAGCCCTGGACCTGGCAGTAACTCACTCTCGACCCTGGGGCCGACCATCGCTCTTCCTGAGTTTTTGAGATCATCAGGCCCAACCTTTACTTTACCAATGGGGAAACAGATCTGTCCTAATTCTCCCAAGTCCGAAGACTTTAAGTCCATTCCATTCAATAAAACAAACTTACTATGCAAACCTGTTTCCATCTTCAAGGAGCTAAAAGCCCTCTAGGAGGGTATTTAAACACACTATGGACCAAATCATGAGGGAGAGTCAGGCTCGTTCATTTGTGCAGCCATTGGTTCACCCATTCATTCAACCATCTGCTGAGAGTCTACTCTGCTCAGCACTTGAGCACAAAGCTACACAGAACCTGGTCCCTGCCCCGAGTCAGAGCACACTGCTGGCCTGGCAGGGAACCTCGCTGTCACACACCAGGCTGAACATGCCAGAAGGCTGCACGTGTGATTCCATGCCCCGCAGAGGCCCTGGGGACTCAGTAAGATGTGACCGGAAGCAACAGAGTCGAGAGGGAAAACTCAAGACTGAGATGGGATTCGGGGAGAGGAGGGGGTTCAGTGTGAGAGGAGGGAGTTCTGTGAGAGGAGGGGGTTGTGTGAGAGGAGGGGGTTGTGTGAGAGGAGGGGGTTGTGTGTGAGAGGAGGGGGTTGTGTGAGAGGAGGGGGTTCAGTGTGAGAGGAGGGGGTTCAGTGTGAGAGGAGGGGGTTCTGTGAGAGGAGGGGGTTCAGTGTGAGAGGAGGGGGTACTTGTGTGAGAGGAGGGGGTTGTGTGAGAGGAGGGGGTTGTGTGAGAGGAGGGGGTTCAGTGTGAGAGGAGGGGGTTCAGTGTGAGAGGAGGGGGTTCAGTGTGAGAGGAGGGGGTTCTGTGAGAGGAGGGGGTTCAGTGTGAGACGAGGGGGTTCTGTGAGAGGAGGGGGTTCAGTGTGAGACGAGGGGGTTCAGTGTGAGAGGAGGGGGTTGTGTGAGAGGAGGGGGTTGTGTGAGAGGAGGGGGTTGTGTGAGAGGAGGGGGTTGTGTGAGAGGAGGGGGTTGTGTGAGAGGAGGGGGTTCAGTGTGAGAGGAGGGGGTTGTGTGAGAGGAGGGGGTTGTGTGAGAGGAGGGGGTTCTGTGTGAGAGGAGGGGGTTGTGTGAGAGGAGGGGGTTCTGTGTGAGAGGAGGGGGTTGTGTGAGAGGAGGGGGTTGTGTGAGAGGAGGGGGTTCTGTGAGAGGAGGGGGTTCTGTGTGAGAGGAGGGGGTTGTGTGAGAGGAGGGGGTTGTGTGAGAGGAGGGGGTTCTGTGTGAGAGGAGGGGGGTTCTGTGTGAGAGGAGGGGGTTGTGTGAGAGGAGGGGGTTCTGTGTGAGAGGAGGGGGTTGTGTGAGAGGAGGGGGTTGTGTGAGAGGAGGGGGTTCTGTGTGAGAGGAGGGGGTTCAGTGTGAGAGGAGGGGGTTGTGTGAGAGGAGGGGGTTGTGTGAGAGGAGGGGGTTGTGTGAGAGGAGGGGGTTGTGTGTGAGAGGAGGGGATTGTGTGAGAGGAGGGGGTTCAGTGTGAGAGGAGGGGGTTGTGTGAGAGGAGGGGGTTGTGTGAGAGGAGGGGGTTGTGTGAGAGGAGGGGGTTGTGTGAGAGGAGGGGGTTGTGTGAGAGGAGGGGGTTGTGTGAGAGGAGGGGGTTGTGTGTGAGAGGAGGGGGTTGTGTGTGAGAGGAGGGGGTTCTGTGTGAGAGGAGGGGGTTGTGTGAGAGGAGGGGGTTGTGTGAGAGGAGGGGGTTGTGTGAGAGGAGGGGGTTGTGTGAGAGGAGGGGGTTGTGTGTGAGAGGAGGGGGTTGTGTGAGAGGAGGGGGTTCAGTGTGAGAGGAGGGGGTTGTGTGAGAGGAGGGGGTTCTGTGTGAGAGGAGGGGGTTGTGTGAGAGGAGGGGGTTGTGTGAGAGGAGGGGGTTGTGTGAGAGGAGGGGGTTGTGTGTGAGAGGAGGGGGTTGTGTGAGAGGAGGGGGTTCAGTGTGAGAGGAGGGGGTTGTGTGAGAGGAGGGGGTTCTGTGTGAGAGGAGGGGGTTGTGTGAGAGGAGGGGGTTGTGTGAGAGGAGGGGGTTCTGTGTGAGAGGAGGGGGTTGTGTGAGAGGAGGGGGTTGTGTGAGAGGAGGGGGTTGTGTGAGAGGAGGGGGTTGTGTGAGAGGAGGGGGTTGTGTGAGAGGAGGGGGTTCTGTGTGAGAGGAGGGGGTTGTGTGAGAGGAGGGGGTTCAGTGTGAGAGGAGGAGGTTGTGTGAGAGGAGGGGGTTCTGTGTGAGAGGAGGGGGGTTCTGTGTGAGAGGACGGGGTTGTGTGAGAGGAGGGGGTTCAGTGTGAGAGGAGGGGGTTGTGTGAGAGGAGGGGGTTGTGTGAGAGGAGGGGGTTGTGTGTGAGAGGAGGGGGTTGTGTGAGAGGAGGGGGTTGTGTGTGAGAGGAGGGGGTTGTGTGAGAGGAGGGGGTTCAGTGTGAGAGGAGGGGGTTGTGTGAGAGGAGGGGGTTGTGTGAGAGGAGGGGGTTGTGTGTGAGAGGAGGGGGTTGTGTGAGAGGAGGGGGTTCAGTGTGAGAGGAGGGGGTTCAGTGTGAGAGGAGGGGGTTCAGTGTGAGAGGAGGGGGTTGTGTGAGAGGAGGGGGTTGTGTGAGAGGAGGGGGTTCTGTGTGAGAGGAGGGGGTTGTGTGAGAGGAGGGGGTTGTGTGAGAGGAGGGGGTTCTGTGTGAGAGGAGGGGGTTGTGTGAGAGGAGGGGGTTGTGTGAGAGGAGGGGGTTGTGTGAGAGGAGGGGGTTCAGTGTGAGAGGAGGAGGTTGTGTGAGAGGAGGGGGTTCTGTGTGAGAGGAGGGGGGTTCTGTGTGAGAGGACGGGGTTGTGTGAGAGGAGGGGGTTCAGTGTGAGAGGAGGGGGTTGTGTGAGAGGAGGGGGTTGTGTGAGAGGAGGGGGTTGTGTGTGAGAGGAGGGGGTTGTGTGAGAGGAGGGGGTTGTGTGTGAGAGGAGGGGGTTGTGTGAGAGGAGGGGGTTCAGTGTGAGAGGAGGGGGTTGTGTGAGAGGAGGGGGTTGTGTGAGAGGAGGGGGTTGTGTGTGAGAGGAGGGGGTTGTGTGAGAGGAGGGGGTTCAGTGTGAGAGGAGGGGGTTCAGTGTGAGAGGAGGGGGTTCAGTGTGAGAGGAGGGGGTTCAGTGTGAGAGGAGGGGGTTCTGTGAGAGGAGGGGGTTCTGTGTGAGAGGAGGGGGTTCAGTGTGAGAGGAGGGGGTTCAGTGTGAGAGGAGGGGGTTGTGTGAGAGGAGGGGGTTGTGTGAGAGGAGGGGGTTCTGTGTGAGAGGAGGGGGTTGTGTGAGAGGAGGGGGTTCAGTGTGAGAGGAGGGGGTTCTGTGAGAGGAGGGGGTTCCTCCTGGGCTGGGCTTTGCAGGGTAGGAAGAATCATGACAGAAATACTAGGGCTTTCTAGGCAGAGGGACTGGGTTGAGCCAAAACTGGCAGGAGAGAAGGCAGAAGGGAGTTCCTGCGAGCAGCCAATAGCCTAGGCTGGCCTGGGAAAGACTGGGAATCTGGTGGATGACATGGAAAGATGCACAGATCTTTGTGAAACAAAGCGATTATATATAGACAGCACATACAAAGGATCTTGTGACTGCAAAGCCATAGACGCAGGGGGGTGGCGCGGGCTGGAGGCAGCTCGGCATAGGTTGAAAGCTCATGTGGCACAGCCGAGTGACTTTCCCTTTCTTCCTAGTGCTTTTCTGTAGATTTGCCTTCGGTCAACAAGTATCAACTGAGTCCACACACCAGGCACGGTGCCAAACACGTTCAATTCATTGTGCCGTTTAATTCTGACAACTCGGGGGTGGGGGATTGCTGACTGGCCCGAGGACATAACAGCAGGTGCCTCGGAGGCAGATCGGAAACCCAAGGCTGGCGCTATCTGTCACAACAGTCACTACGCAGGGTCCCGGGGTCTGAAGGGAGGGCACCTGGGCAAGCTGACAAGTATCAAGAACCCAACCCCGAGGCCAGAGGGGCTTGCTCCAGATTCCAGTGGATTCGACTCCAGAGGTGGCCTTGTTCAGCCTCCGAGGACATGCTCTTTCCTTAACAGGCGGGATGTGATTATGGGCCATTAGGGGAATGAACAAACACAAGTGGGTTAAGATTTCAAAAGTAGGTGGAAACTTCATAACTTCTGGATTTCACAGCAGAAAGAGCCCAGAAAAGACCCTCCTGTGATCACAGCGAGGGGCACGGCTGTGGCTGTACTGCAGATGAGGGAGGGTCAGGGATGCACCTGATGACACCTGCGGTCTCACCTGACTTCGCCTCCTTCCTAAAGCCCCTCCCGAGTGGAACAGGAGGCTCAGGGATGGGATGCTGGTGCTGTCTGAAGGACAGAGGTGAAAGTCAGAGGGTCCCCTCGGCCTGAAACACGGCTCAGGTCTCAGACTACCCCTCACAACAACAGCCTTCGGTCCCTCTGCTGCCATCATACAGCCTTGCAATCACTTGTTTACTTTTCTGCCAAGGCCAATGACTGTTGCAAAATAATGAACGGTAAGAGCTGAGGTCATAACTGGGGAGCTTCCCCGACCATCCCCTGCACACTTCAAACCAAAGCGGCGTGGTGGCCTGTGGCTTCAGCTGCCTAGAGCTGCAGGGCAGAGGGGGGCTGGCCTGCAAAGTTTCAGCAGACTGGATGGCCCATTGAGGCCAGCAAGGTTCCTATAGGAGGCATCTCTGAGAAGACGCTGTGTAGTGTAATGGTTACACCTGCAGGCTTTGGGATCACCTGTGTGCAAAAATCCCAGCTATCTGACATAGACACGTTCTCAACTCCTTTGAGCCCCAGTTTGCTTACCTGTAAAATGTGGCCACCAATAAAGCTGAGATAATGCCTGTCAAGTGCCTGGCACACAGCCTAATGGTACAGTAGGTGCTCAATAAACATTGGTTTTCATTCATTACTACTGTTTCACAAAATCTGACAATGACCAGGCACTATGAAGTAACAAAGCTTCTTTCAAAATAGCAGCTCATTTGATACAGGCCCTTTGCTTCCTCAGGGGTGAAGGCTGCAAAACACCATACTACATTCCCTCAGGGAGCTAGGAAGCAGCAAGGAAGCAGAACGAGAACCACGTTGACCTGGGACCAGAACCCTAGCTTTGTTTCTCAATAGCTGTGTGACCCTGGACAAATTACTCAACCTCTCTGTATCTTTTTTTGTTTTGTTTTGGGTCTTTTATTTTCTATTTGTTTATTTTTTTGAGACTGACTCTCGCGCTGTCACCCAGGCTAGACTGCAGTGGCTCAATCTCGGCTCATTGCAACCTCCACCTCACCAGTTCAAACGATCCTCCTGCCTCACCCTCCCAAGTAACTGGGATTACAGGTGAACACAACCAAGCCTAGCTAATTTTGTATTTTTAATAGAGACGAGGTTTCACCATGTTGGTCAGGCTGGTCTCAAACTCCTGACCTCAGGTGATCCACCCGCCTCGGCCTCCCAAAGTGCTGGGATTACAGCCATGAGACACCACGCCTGGCCTTTTTTTTGGAAGCAGAGTCTAACTCTGTCGTCCAGGCTGGAGTGCAGTGGTGCAATCATGGCTCACTTGCAGCCTCAGCCTCCCAGCCTCAAAAGATTCTCCTGCTTAAGCCTCCCGAGTAGCTGGAGCTACTTGTACTCAGCCTCCGAGGACCTGCTCTTTCCTTAACAGGCGGGATGTGATATGGGCCATTAGGGGAATGAACAAACACAAGTGGGTTAGGATTTCACAAGTAGGTGGAAATTTCATAACTTCTGGAGGCTGAGCACACGCCACAACATTTGGCTAAATGTACTTTTCTGGAGAGATGGGGTTTCGCCATGTTGCCCAGGCTGGTCTTGAACTCCTAGGTTCGCATGAACTGCCCTCCTCCGCTTCCCAAAGTGCTAGGATTACAGGTGTGAGCTACTGTGCCCAGCCTACCTCAGTTTTCTTAACTGCAAGATGGAGAGAATAACACCCTCCTCACAAGAGGACAATAAGGCCCTCAGGAGGCAATGCCCATTAACACCACATGGACAAACAGCGGCAGGTCCAGAACCAGGCGGTGCAGTCAAGCCCCTCATCCACCTATCCAGTACCCCAACATCCCCTGAGCTTCTGCCATGGGTCAGGCTGAGTTCAGAGCTCATTCATAGGGAGCAGAGCTCTGCCAGCTGTGGCTACCATGGGTGACCAAAACAACCACTGCCTGAGGCCCCTCCCAGAGGCTCCAAACATCCCATAGTCCACTGACTGACACTTGGGCCTGAGGGTCCCAGGTGAGAGGACCCAGCTGACTTGGCATCCAACTTCAGGCCACGCGGCTGTCAGAGAGCAGCAGTCAGAAGCACAGGATCCAATCCTGGCATGCGTGGGGGCAGCATGTGCACTTCCTTGTTGGGCAGCAACCTGGCCCAAGGCAGGACCAGATCCCAGCAGCTGGGACCACAGTGCTGTGGGAGGCACTCAGCAATGGGGCTTACACTGACTTGTGTCTTTGAGATTCGCGTGCAATGCGCCTTTGAGGCCAAACCCCAGGCTCTGGGTAGATAAGCAGACAGCCCGAGACTCACTCTCAAGGACACTCTGATCACCCAGGGCCCCTGAGAATAGATACGGGCATCACAACTAGACAAAGGTCAGGACCTTTGTCCTAGAGAAAGGTCTAGAGAAACTAGAGAAAGGTCAGGACCACAACTGTAGCACGTGCCACGACATCCGGGACCTGGCCAGTGGCTGGCGAAGCAAGTGCCCCTGGTGCATCTGAATGAATATGGCTGTTGCAGCTTTGCCCAACCTGCTGTCTCATGAACTCCATGTCCCCAGGCAGGGTTTCCAAGCGCCTCCTAACCCTTCTGCGGGAGGGTTCTGGCCATCTCCCAGTAAACACACAATTCTCCACCGCCGCCTGCAGATTTGGTCCACTCCCCAGCTTGGCATTCACAGCGCCTGGTCTGGCCTCAACTTCTCACCCTCACCTCTCTCCACGATGCAGCCACACCCTCTGCTCCTAGAGCCGCTGTAATACTTCTGTACTCCTCAGGGCCTTTGCCGTTCTGAGTTCCTCCACCTTGAACATCCTCCCTTCTACCCTGATCCTGTCAAAACCCAACATCCCTCAGGACCTAATATCATTCCCCATCCCCCGGGTGAAACCCTTTCCAGGCTCTCCCATGTATACCTTCCGACAGCACTTTCTTTTTTTTTGGAGATGGAGTCTTGCTCTGTCGCCCAGGCTGGAGTGCAGTAGTGCGATCTCGGCTCACTGCAACCTCTGCCTCCCGCGTTCAAGCAATTCTTCTGCCTCAGCCTCCTGAGTAGCTGGGACTACAGGCACACGCTGCCATGCCCGGCTAATTTTTTGTATTTTTAGTACAGACAGGGTTTCACCGTGTTGCCCAGGCTGGTCTTGAACCCCTGAGCTCAAGCAATCCACCCAAAGTGCTGGGATTACAGGCGTGAGCCACCGCACCCAACCTAGCACTTTCTTTTTTTTTTTTTTTTGAGACGGAGTCTCGCTCTGTCACCCAGGCTGGAGTGCAGTGGCGCGACCTTTGGCTCACTGCAAGCTCGGCCTCCCGGGTTCAAGCCATTCTCCTGCCTCAGCCTCCTGAGTAGCTGGGACTACAGGTGCCTGCCACCACACCCGGCTAATTTTTTGTATTTTTAGTAGAGAAGGGGTTTCACCATGTTAGCCAGGATGGTCTTGATCTCCTGACCTCGTGATCCACCCGCCTAAGACTCCCAAAGGGCTGGGATTACAGGTGTGGGGCTGGGATTACAGGTGTGAGCCACCGTGCCTGGCCAGCACTTTCTTTTCCTGTTAATATACTGTCATGCTGGGTGCGGTGGCTCACGCCTATAATCCCAGCACTTTGGGAGTCCGAGGCAGGAGGACTGCTTGGGCCCAGAAGTTTGAGACCAGCCTGGCAACATGGCGAAACCGCATCTCTACAAAAAATACAAAAAATTAGCTGGGCATAGTGGAGCATGCCTGTTGTCCCAACTACCCGGGAGGCTGAGGCTACTGGGGAGGATGAAATGGGAGGATCACCTAAGCCCCAGGAGGTTGAGGCTGCAATGAGCTGTGATCGTACCACTGTACTCCAGCCTAGGAGACCCAACCGGGGAAACACAGCAAGACCCCATCTCTACATAAAATTTAAAAATTAGCCAGGTGTGCTGGCACTCACCTGTAGGCCCAACTACTTGGGGGTCTAAGGTAGGAGGATGGCTTGAGCCTAGGAGTTCAAGGCTGCAGTGAGCTAGGATCGCTCCACTGCATCCTAGCCTGGGCGACAGACAGACATCCTATCTCAAAAAACAAACCAAAAAAACCCCATGAGTTTTGGGACAGAGCTGGACTCAAAAGACGTCTCTGACACCATGGGATGCATGACTATGGTGGAGTCAAAACTGTCTGGGGCTCAGGTTCCTTATCTGTAAAATAAGGACAATGACAGCAGGACTTCATAAACACTAAATGAGAGACTCTACATAAAGCCTTAGCTCAGGGGCTGGCACCTGTAAGCCGTTAGCTGTCACATTATCCTTATTACCATGTTAGTTAAGAAGTGGCTCCCCGAACCAGCTGCAACAGAGTCACTTGGGGAACTTACCTGTGCAGAACCTCCAGGGATACAGCTCAAGAACCTGAACTTTTTTTTTTTTTCCCTCTTTTTCTTTTTGAGAGAGTTTTGCTCTGTCGCCCAGACTGGAGTACAGTGGCACAATCTTGGTTCACTGCGGCCTCTGCCTCCTGGGTTCAAGCGATACTCGCGCCTCAACCTCCCAAGCAGCTGGGATTACAGGTGTGCGCCACCATGCCTGGCTAATATATGTATATGTGTGTGTGTGTATATATATATAAAATACATCATATATAAAAAATATATAACATAATAATATATCGTATACATAAATGTATATGGTATATATAACACATATATGTAATCTTTTTTTTGAGACGCAGTCTCACCCTGTCGCCCAGGCTAGAGTGCAATGGCGGATCTCGGCTCACTGCAACCTCTGTCTCGCGGGTTCAAGCGTTTATCCTGCCTCAGTCTCCCGGGTAGCTTGGACTACAGGCGTGCACCACCCCACCCGGCTAATTTTTTAAATTTTTTGGTGGAGACCGGGTTTCATCATGTTGGCCAGGCTGGTCTCGAACTCCTGACCTCGTGATCCGCCGCCTCGGCCTCCCAGAGTGCTGGGATTACAGGCGTGAGCCACCGCGCCCAGCCAAACCTGCACTTTTAAAGCTTCCCTAGGTGACCTGACAGTGTGGCGCAGGTCTGTTGACTGGCTCTACGTGCCAACGATATCACACAAACGCTCCGTGCTCGGTGTCTCGGGGCCTAGTTCAAGTCCCAGGTCAGCCACTTCCCTGGAAAGGCCAGCTTTCCACTGGGGATAACAACAGGGCAGCAACATCGACTCTGCAGCGCTGTAAGGTTCCAGGGCAGGGGAGGTGCTCACCGGCCAGACTCATGCTCCACCGCTGCCCACGGCTGCTCGCTCACACGCGGGCTAGGCACAGCGCGACCACGTTTGCCCGGCGTCTTCCAGGCAGACGGTTTTCCCTGGCCCTGAGACCGCCGCTGCCGCCACTGCCGGCCTCGATTCCCCCGGGTGCAACGCCCCCAGACCATGCTTCCTGCCGGGCACGCAGGGGGCGCACGGCGCCCGCCGCCCAGCCCGGAGCTCGCCGCCCGGCCCCCGGCCCCCGGCCCGACTCGGCTTCCCCTCCCCGGTAGCGCCCGACTCGGGGCTCACCATGGCAGCCGCTCTGCCTCCGGGGCTCAAACTCCGACTTCCTGGCCCCGCGGCCGGGGATCAAGCGTGGTCGGCGGGTCAGAGGTCAAGGAAAGCCGCAGAGAGCGCGTGCGCGATACGGCGCTGGGCATGCGCATTGCCTCAGTCTAGGGGCGGGGCACCGGCAGCGTCTTAGCGGCTCGGGGCGGGGTCGGAGGCGGGGTTTGACTGAGCCTGCGTCGGGCTCTGGATAACTGGGGGCGGGCTTGGGAGGGCGAGGGGCGTTACCAGGAATCTCAATTGCCCGCGTGCTTACCCCGGTGAGCTGGAGCAGCTAAGCACATCGGTCAGACGTGGGGCGATTTCTGCCCTTGATTTTGCCAAAATATTTGGGAATGCAACATTATATGAAATCAATGAACATAATATGGAGTAGGATGCTAAATTCTCAAAAATACTTTAGAAAATAGAAAACTTCAAAATAGGTTTCATCCACATTCCTCCTGCCTGGGAAGCTCGTTCCCTTCTTCAAATCTTTGCTTAAATGTCACCTCAATGAGGCCCACCTGGACCCCTAAAAACGCCGTGACTTGCCCTCCATGAATGAAAAAAGTAACAGCTTTATTGAGATATAATCCATACACTGTAGATTTCATGATTTTCAAGTGCACAGTCCAATGCCTTTTATTCACAGAGCTGTGCCACTGTCACCACTATTAGTTCCAGAACGTTTTCATCACCCATTAGTCACTCCCCAGTCCCCTCCCCCAGCCCCTGTCAACCACTCATTTTTCTCTCTATGGATTCACAGGTTCCGGACATTTCATAGAAATGGAATCATACAAGTCAGGCGTGGTGGCTCATGCCTGCAATCTCAAAACTTTGGGAGGCCGAGGTGGATCGCTTGAGGTCAGGAACTCAAGGCCAGGCTGGGCAACATGGTGAAACCCCATCTCTACAAATACAAAAATTAGCCGGGTGTGGTGGCAGGTGCCTGTAATCCCAGCTATTTGGGAGGCTGAGTGGTGGATCTCTTGAGCCCGGGAGGTACAGGCTGCAGTGAGCTGTGATCACTGCACTCCAGCCTGGGCGACAGAGTCAGGCCCTGCCTCAAAAAAAAAAAAAAAAAGGTAAAAATGAAAAATGAAAAAAAAGAAGAAATTGAATCATACAATGTGCAGCCTTTTGTGACTGGCTTATCCTCCCTTCTTGTCTCTATTTTTTTTTTCCAAGACTCTGATCACCCTCTACCATACCACATAATTTACTTATTTATTTTATTTATTATTTTGAGACAGGGTCTCACCCTGTCACCCAGGCTGGAGTGCAGTGGCACAATCCTGCCTCACTGCAACCTCCACCTCCCAGGTTCAGGCGATGCTCATGCTTTAGCCTCCTGAGTAGCTGGGATTACAGGCATGGACCACCATGCCCCATTAATTTTTGAATTTTTAGTAGAGACAGGGTTTCACCATGTTGGCCAGGCTGGTCTTGAACTACTGGCCTCAAATGATCCACCCGCCACAGCCTCCCAAAGTGCTGGGATTATAGGCATGTGACACTGTGCCCAATCGGTTTTTTATTTTTAAATTATTTTTCCTTTTTTTTTTGAGATGAAGTCTTGTTCTGTCACCCAGGCTGGAGAGCAGTGGCCCAATCTTGGCTCACTGCGATCTCCACCTCCTGGGTTCAAGTGATCCTCCCACTTCAGCCTCCGATAGTGCTGGGATTACAGGTGTAAGCCACCGTGCCCAGCCAAAAAAAAATTTTTATTTTTCGAGATAGGGTCTCACTCTGTTGCCCAGGCTGCAGTACAGTAGCATGATCATGGCTCACTGCAGTCTTGACCTTCCAGCCTTGAGTGATACTTTCACCTCAGCTTTCTGAGTAGCTGGGACCACAGGCATGTGCCAACACACGTGGTTAATGTTTGTTTTTTGTCTTTTTGAGAGCGTCTCCCTGTTGCCCAGGCTGGAGTGCAGTGGCATGACCTCGGCTCACTGCAACCTCTGCTTCTTGGGTTCAAGAGATTCTCTTGCCTCAGCCTCCTGAGTAGCTGGGACTACAGGCGTGGGCCACCATGTCCGGCTAATTTTTTGTATTTTTAGTAAAGACGGGGTTTCACCGTGTTAGCCAGGATGGTCTCGAGCTCCTGACCTCGTGATCTGCCTGCCTTGGCCTCCCAAAGTGCTGGGATTACAGGCGTGAGCCACCACACCCAGCTAATGTTTGTATTCTTTGTAGAGACAAGGGTTCCCCTATGTTGCCCAGTCTGACCTCAAACTCCTGAGTTCAAGCAATCCTCCCACCTTGGCCTCCCTTTATTTTTATGTTTATTGTTGAGAATCTGTTTCCTTCCACTAGAATGGTAGTTCCTGCTGGGCAAGCATTTCCTCTCTCTTCTCTGCTGTTAGATGTCAAGTGCCTGGAAGAGCATCTGGCGCACAGCATTCGGCAAATGGTGGGATGAAAGTTGGGCCACCTGGAACCCTACTCTACACCGCTGCCCTTCTTCCTCTTCCTCCTGGCCTCCACATTCCTCTCTCTGTGCCCACACTGTACTTCCTTGCCTCGGAAGTGGCTCTCTCCCTGGCTGGCTCCTCATCAGCCTTCAAGTCTTGGCTCTTAGCTGAAAGTCACCTTCTCAGGCCCTGAATTCCCTGCCTCGCTGCATCCCAGTTGCTTCCTGTCCCACAGGTTTTTTTGTTTGTTTGTTTTTTGAGACTGAGTCTTGCTCTGTCACCCAGGCTGGAGTGCAATGACAGGATCTTGACTCACTGCAACCTCTGACTCCTGGGTTCAAGCAATTCTCCTCCCTCAGCTTCCCAAGTAGCTGGGATTACAGGCGCTTACCACTACACCTGGCTACTTTTTGTATTTTTAGTAGAGACGGCGTTTTACCATGTGGGCCAGGCTGGTCTTGAACTCCTGGCCTCAAGCGATCCTCCCACCTTGGCCTCCCAAAGTGCTAGTATTATAGGCATGAGCCACCGTGCCCAGCCAGTTTCTCTTCTTTACCGCTGTCTTCACACTCTATCTGCTCGTGTGCAGTGTGGTTCCCCTGCATAAGGAGGCTGTAAGAAGCTGAAGGTCCTTGCAAGACCTTATCTCTCCTGTCCTTTACAGCATCCCGCCATCCAGAGCACTGCCAGGAACCTGCATGGTGAGCGAATGACTCCCAGCAGTGCGCAGCTGACTGGGCCTTGGGACCAGAGTGAAGCTGAGATAACGGGGAGCCCAGGGCCAGACCCCTGTCACCCACATTCCTGTCCCCTTCCCTTTCCAGCCAGCCCAGAGACCACAGCAGCACAAGAGGTGGCCAGCTTAAAAAAGTTTAATTGCTGAAAACATCCAAGGCAGGTGCGGGCCAGTCCCTGCGGGGCTCACACCCCCCTTATTGGACCATCAGCTCTGTGATGCCCCCTTCTCCTGGCTACAAACCTGGGAAGTAGGGCAGCTGGTCCCAGGGCCCTGAGACTGGCGCTGCTCTAGAAGGCCTGGTGGGGGGCCAGCCCCCAAGGCCCTTGACCAGAACTGGGACAGCAGGCAAGATGGCGCAGCGTGGGGTGACCAAAGATCCTGGATGAGACCAATCCAGGCTGGGACCAGCCCAGGTCAGCAGTGAGACCAGCGGAGACAGGGTGCCCAGGGCCTGCCCAGGGACATGCTACTGACCCCCCGCCACCCTGCACCCCTGGCTACATGCTAGCGGGCAGCTGATGAGCAGCAGCTGACCCCAGAGACAGCAGAGGTGAAAACAGTCCCTGGGAACTGCCAGAGGCCCAGAGGATGTGGAAGTGCCCACGGGAAGGCAGGAGTGCAGGGGTGACATGTGCCGGGGCCAGAGAGGTATCTTCCAGCTTGAGGATGAGCCGTGAGGTGTGCACTAGGAAGTGGCAGCACAGGTGAGGTGGAGGTGACGGGGGCGCAGGCTAGTCCTGGGGCGAAACACCAAGAGGTGGGAGGGAGTCAGGAGGGCCTGGGAAGGGAGGAGGCATGCACCGTGGCATGTGCGAGGGACCGCGCTGCCTGCCGGGAAGTGAGGCCACTCACTACTCACCCACTCGTCCTCGTCCACGCCTTCAAAGGAGTCCTGGGGGAGTGGGTCCTCCCGGTTCCCCAGTTTTGCCACCATGGCATTCAGCAGCTGGGAGAGAGGGCAGGAGAAGGGTAGGGAAGGGAATAGGACTCCCTATTCCCTCTCCCACTCCAAGAACAACCCTGACAAGGCTGTGAAAAGAACTTTTTTTTTTTTTAGACGGAGTCTCGCTCTGTCGCCCAGGCTGGATGGAGTGCGGTGGCGTGATCTCGGCTCACTGCAAGCTCCGCCTCCCGGGTTTACACCACTCTCCCGCCTCAGCCTCCCAAGGAGCTGCGACTACAGGCGCCCGCCACCACGCCCGGCTAATTTTTTGTATTTTTAGTAGAGACGGGGGTTTCACCGTGTTAGCCAGGATGGTCTCGAACCCCTGACCTCGTGATCCGCCTGCCTCGGCCTCCCACGGTGCTGGGATTACAGGCGTGAGCCACAGCGCCCGGCCTTTTTGTTTGTTTGTTTGTTTTAGAGAGAGACAAGGTCTTGCTCTGTCACCCAGGCTGGAGTGCAGTAGTGCAATCATGGCTCACTGCAGCCTTGACTTTCTGGGTGCAAGCAATTCTCCTGCCTCAGCCTCCCAAGTAGCTGGAACTACAAGTGTGTAACACCACACCTGGTTAATTTTTCTTTTATTTATTTATTTTTTTTGAGACAGAGTTTTGTTCTTGTTGCCTAGGCTGGAGTGCAATGGCACAATCTCGGCTCACCACAACCTCTGCCTCCTGGGTTCAAGCGATTCTCCTGCCTCAGCCTCCCGAGTAGCTGGGATTACAGGTATGCGCCACCACGCCCGGCTAATTTTGTGTTTTTAGTAGAGACGAGGTTTCATCATGTTGGTCAGGCTGGTGTCAAACTCCCAACCTCAGGTGATCCGCCCTCCTCGGCCTCCCAAAGTGCTGGGATTACAGGTGTAAGCCACCATGCCTGGCCACACCTGGTTAATTTAAAAAAATTTTTTGTAGAGATGGGGTTTCACTGGTCTCAGGCTGGGTCTCAAACTCCATCACTTAGATCCTCTTGCTTTGGTCTCCCAAAGTGCTGGGATTACAGGTGTGAACCACCATGCCTGGCCAAAAGAGCCACTATATTATATTTTTATTTTTATTTTTATTTATTTACTTATTTATTTATTGAGACGGAGTCTCGCTCTGTCACCCAGGCTGGAGTACAATGGCACGATTTCGGCTCACTGCAATCTCCATCTCCTGGGTTCAAGTGATTCTCCTGCCTCAGTCTCCCGAGTAGCTGGGATCACAGGCGCCCGCCACCATGCCCGGCTAAATTTTTGTATTTTAGTACAGACGGGGTTTCACCGTGTTGCCCAGGGTGGTCTCAAACTCCTGAGCTCAAGCAATCCACCTGCCTTGGGCTCCCAAAGTGTTAGGATTACAGACATGAACCACCGTGCCCGGTCTCAAAAGAGCCATTTTAATTACAGCCCTGACAAAATCGATGGGTTTCTATTGAAAAAGACACAAAGAAGAGACAGGGGGAGTCAGAGACTGAGAGGCTGTGGCATGTGGCACCAGATACAAGGGCTACTATCTCTGCACATGGCCTCAAGTGCTCAAAATATACTCCAGGGTCCCAAAAGCACTTGGGCCCAGAACTGCCGGCTTAGGCTGGGTTTGGTCTGGCCAGGGCAGGGCTCCCACTGCCCTCCCCCACTTCCCGGGCCCCATGGTCAGTGGCAGGGCTCTGGAAGGTCTCCCCACCAGGCTCTGGTGTGAAAGGGATGTGACATGTGGCTGCTGTCCCAGTCTGGGTTGGGGATGGAGAACTAAGGGGCTGTGGCCAGGTGCAGCCAGGACTCTGTCACCTCCGCACGGCTGCTCTCTCCCATGCCTACCTCCTCCTTCTTTTGCTGGTCAGACTTCTTTTCCAGGTACTGCGCTGAGGATGGGGCCCGACGAGCAGGGGCCTCTCGGGGGGCTTGGCTCACTGGGACAGGGCAAGGACAGGTGTCAGAGAGTCCCCTTCGTTAGGGCTCTTTGGTGCCAAGCCCTCGGGGATTTCTTTCTTTTCTTTCTTTCTTTCTTTTTTTTTGAGATGGAGTTTTGCTCTTGTTTCCCAGGCTGGAGTGCAATGATGTGACCTAGGCTGACTGCAACCTCCGCCTCCTCTGGGTTCAAGCGATTCTCCTGCTTCAGCCTCTGGAGTAGCTGGGATTGCAGGCGCCCACCACCATGCCCGGCTAATTTTGTATTTTTAGTAGAGATGAGGTTTCACCATGTTGGCCAGGCTGGTCTCAAACCCCCGACCTCAGGTGATCCACTCACCTCAGCCTCCTAAAGTGCTGGGATTACAGGCGTGAGCCACCGCGCCTGGCCGACCTAGGGGATTTCTATGGCGCAGATCTAAGAGGTGGTATTAACAGTCAATGGAGCCTCACTGCATAAGCCCTGCCCTAGACACCCGAGTGTGTGCGTGTGTGTGTGTGTTAGGGGTGGGGACCTGTGATGAAAACACAGACCACGAGCCCTGCCCTCCACTGGCTCAGAGACTGATTGACACAGCCACTCCACCCTCCCAAAGGCCAGAGGATTCTGCGTGCCAACAGGAACGGAACTTCAACCTGGGCCTTCTGTCCCTTTCTCCAACCCCCATCCCGCTTCCTCCCCACACGCAGTCCCTCGGTGCACCTGGGCTCATGTCAGGAGGCTGCAGGCTGAGAAGCCAGGGCTGCCCATTAGCGCCTTGCAGCCAGGCCTCGGCACTGAGCACAGGCTCCCAGCTCACAGCCGTGTCTGGGAACACGTCATCCTGGAAGAACTCTTTCTGCAGAGGGAGAAATGGGCTGTCCTGAGACACTGACCAGGTGCCCAGGGCACACGGGCATCTGTTGGGGAGAGACAGGGCAAGACCTGGGACCCTCCCACCAGCCTGGGGCTTCCATGAGTTTCAGCATCTCAGCAGAAGGGGGTAGGTGTCCCCATGAACAATGGGTAGGGAAGTTTGGAAGCAGGGTCAGACGGGACCCAAACTCCCCTCTAGGCACCGAGAAGGGGGTGGGCATGGGAGTCCCAGGTCCCCACCCTCACCCGGACTCGGGGCAGCCGGAAGGCCACAGGCTCCAGGGAGGACTGGCGCAGCCGCAGGCACCGCATCAGCTCCACTTCCCGCACGTCGCACTCCGTCTTAGGCAGGAGGACGAGGCCCTGGGGGAGCAAGGGAGTCGGAGCTGCCGCTGGGACCTAGAGCTCATGGCTGGGCACGTAGTCTCCCCAGGGTGCCGGCACCCCTCACTTAGGACCACCATGCCTAGGGCCTGTCCCTGGACAGTAACGTGTTGATCATGTTGAACAACCTGCTCTCTGGAGGGAAAGCCCTGATTTGTGGTGTTTTCCTATTTCCACAGTGTACAAACTCCCGCCATGGGCAGCTTCTACATGCCACCTCCACTCCCTGAATGTGGTGTTGGGAAGAGTGAATAGAACATCATCCTGCATTTCCTCCATGCACTCCAACACAGAAACATGTGACCTCAGCACAAATAATAGTAAAATTGGATAAATTAATTAGAAGTGGTAAACTGAGTGTTTATTAGTTTGGTTTTTAATATTATTTTTAGGTTCATATTGTGGGTTCATATAGTTTAACCTTATCTAGTGTAATTTTTTGTTTGTTTTGTAGAGATGGGGTCTTGCTATGTTGCCCAGGCTGGTCTTGAACTCCTGGGCTCAAGTAATTCTCCTGCCTCAGCCTTCCGAAGTGTTGGGATTCCAGGCCACCGTACCTGGCCTACAGTATGATTTTTAATAATGGTTGAGTATGACAACGGCTCTCAAAATTCCTAAATAATTCCAGCAGCAACTCTTCTTGCCAGTCACTGGGCCCAGCCCCGGCCCAGGACTCTGACCCCTGACCCACAGGCCCCTGTACTTGCCCACATGGCCACCAGGGGGCAGGGCAGCCTTGTGGTCCCATCGGGGACGAGGCGCCAGGGTGGCCTCACCTTGTGGGGGTCGGGCGACGTGAAGCTGTTGCACTCCAGGAAGAAAGGGGACTCGGGGAGCAGCTCGTACAGGAATACACGGGTGTCGCCCTGAGGGGAAGAAGGCAGGCTGGGGACCCTCCCGCAACACTGGCCTTCCCCCCACCGCCTCTCACCTGCCATCCCGCCCTCCAGCCCAGCCCACCTTGCCGGTCAGGAGCACCAGGCCAGTGTCTGGGTCGTAGCTGGGCAGCAGGGTTGAGGGAGCCACGTCCAGGCCCAACACTGCCAAGGGTCCGCCGGCCAGGGCCTCAGCTTCATATAGGAGCAGCTGGCGCTCACTTTGGCTGCAAGGGGGGTTGGGGGCTGAAGCAGGTGTTTCAGAGCTGAAGGGGCCTGGGGCAGGGAGAAGGCGCCCACGTAGCCCCTGCTCTGTTCTGGGTTGTAGGCGAGGCCTAGTGTGGCCCGGCACCGCAGCCACATCCTAACCTGCTCCTCCACCTCTGGGTTCCCCGTTGACTCTTTCTCCCCCACTAATCACTCACCCATCCATCTCCCCCTGACTGCCTCACCACCCCTGCTTCCATCTCCCCCAGAGCCCCTCGTGCACCCCTGCATCTATCTCCCCCCAACCCCTCACCCACCCCTCTATCCATCTCCCCACTACCCCAAAACACCCCTCCATCCATCTCCCCTACCCCCCTCACCCTCCCCTGCATCCATCTCCCCTACCCCCCTCACCCTCCCCTGCATCCATCTCCCCTACCCCCCTCACCCTCCCCTCCATCCATCTCCCCTACCCCCTCACCCTCCCCTGCATCCATCTCCCCTACCCCCCTCACCCTCCCCTGCATCCCTCTCCCCTACCCCCCTCACCCTCCCCTGCATCCATCTCCCCTACCCCCCTCACCCTCCCCTCCATCCATCTCCCCTACCCCCCTCACCCTCCCCTGCATCCATCTCCCCTACCCCCCTCACCCTCCCCTCCATCCATCTCCCCTACCCCCCTCACCCTCCCCTGCATCCATCTCCCCTACCCCCCTCACCCTCCCCTGCATCCATCTCCCCTACCCCCCTCACCCTCCCCTCCATCCATCTCCCCTACCCCCCTCACCCTCCCCTGCATCCATCTCCCCTACCCCCCTCACCCTCCCCTGCATCCATCTCCCCTACCCCCCTCACCCTCCCCTGCATCCATCTCCCCTACCCCCCTCACCCTCCCCTGCATCCATCTCCCCCTTACCCCCAACTCATCCATCGATCTCTCCCTACCCCTCATTCATCCATCCAGCCATCCACCCATCTGCCCACTCATCCATCCACCCATCTGTCCCCACATTCATCCATCCACCCATCCATCCATTCACCCACCTATCCATCCACCCATCTACCCACTCATCCAATCATCCACCCACCCACCCAACCATCCAGTGAGGGGCAGGAATGGTTTCCGAAACCCTGACAAATGTATGTGACTGTGGAGAAGGGGGACACAGGTGGCTGCTGAAGCCTGGGGATGGGGATCCCTGAGTCCTCACCTGTCAAAGCCAGACACCAGCAGACAGCGACCATCACATACCCAGACAATGCGAGCTCCGCGTCCTCCCTTGGGCCCTGGGCCTTCCTGTTGAGATACATCGCGTGACACCCAGCCAGCACCCCTGAACCAGGTCTGAGGCCACTCCCCAGCCCCTGTGTGCTCACCTGCAGGGGCTCAGGGCCACTCCGGGGCCTGTAGACCCGCACACGCCCATCCTTGCAGACAGTGGCCAGCTGCTGCCCATCAGGACTCCAGGCCAGGCTGAAGATCTGGGGGCAGGAAGGGATATGAGAGACAGCCTTGCTTCACTGCTGGACCCACCTCTCCCCACTGCTCCTGCCCCTCCTCACTGCTGGCCCCGCCCCTCCTCACTGCTAGTCCCGCCCCTCCTCACTGCTGGTCCCGCCTCTCCTCACTGCTGGTCTTGCCTCTCCTCACTGCTGGCCCCGCCCCTCCTCACTGCTAGTCCCGCCTCTCCTCACTGCTGGTCTTGCCTCTCCTCACTGCTGGCCCCCCTCTCCTCACTGCTGGCCCCGCCCCTCCTCACTGCTAGTCCCGCCTCTCCTCACTGCTGGTCTTGCCTCTCCTCACTGCTGGCCCCGCCCCTCCTCACTGCTAGTCCCGCCTCTCCTCACTGCTGGTCTTGCCTCTCCTCACTGCTGGCCCCCCTCTCCTCACTGCTGGCCCCCCTTCTCCTCAGTGCTAGCCCTGCCCCTCCTCACTGCTGGCCCTGCCCCTCCTCACCACTGGCCCCCCTCTCCTCACTGCTGGCCCCACCCCTCCTCGCTGCTGGCCCCACCCCTCCTCACTGCTGGCCCCGCCTCTCCTCACTGCTGGCCCCACCTCTCCACACTGCTGGCCCCGCCTCTCCACACTGCTGGCCCCACCTCTGCAGCCGTCCTACCTGGTCTTGGTGGCCCTGCAGCTTCAGCCGATCAGCTCCAGCCTGAAGGTCCCAGATGCGAACAGTGAGGTCATAGGAGGACGAGGCCAGCACATCGGCTGCCAGTGGGTGGAAGCGCAGGGAGCAGATCTTCTCTGTGTGGCCTGGAGGAAGGCAGGGGTGATCGGGAGCCCTTGGGAGACACTGGCCACCCCAGCCCCATTCCTGAGCCTGCCTGACCTGTGAGCACAGTCTCTGGCGTGGTGAGCACCTCTTCCAGGCCCTCTGTGGGCACCCGCCACAGTCGGATCCTGGCGTCCTCACCAGCTGCAGAGAACAGACAGGGGCTCATCATTGCTGAGCCCAAGACCTCTGGGCTCCCCAGCCCCCATCCGGTACCCAGGACCCTCCCTGAAGCCCAGGCAGGCACCCAGCCTCCTTACCCACAGCGAGGCGATGGGGGTCAAAGGGGTCCCAGGCCAGATCAGTCACAGCTGCCCCATTCTGCAGCGTGGGCAGTGCCGTGTCAGGCAGGCGGCCAGGCTTCCGTAGCTGTGGGAGGTGCCCCCACCCCGAGGCCCATCAGTGCCAGGCAGAAAAGCCAGTCCCCAGGGACTGCGGGCAAGCAGCATGTCTGGGAGCCCACCCTCTGCAGCAGAGGCTCCCACCGCTGGGTGACCCAAGCTCTCTGCCCTGACCACCTTGTGCTCTGAGCCCCAAGTGCCAACCACAAGGCCCCAGAGAGTGAGGGGGCAGCAGCGTGAACTGGCAGGAAAAGCTCCGGCTTGGGGCTCAGGTGGCCGGGCTTCGGATCCCAGCTCCACCACTTACACAGCTGTGTGACCCAGGCAGGTCACTAAACCTCTCTGTGCCTCTTCTCCCTCATCTGTAAAATGGGGATAAAAGTGGCAGGCCCCATGGCAGGCGGCTGGGAGGATCACAGGACAGGCGGGCAGGAGTCTGACATACGGTTTGTGCTCCCTGTGCCGTGTGGGTAGCTAAGGCCCTCCGCGTCTTTGCCACTGGCAGGGAACTGAGGGGCAGCCCTGGTGGGGTGGGGCCCTCACCTCAAGCACAGCCACCTGTCCCCCGCTGCTGAGCAGCGGCACGGCCACACGCAGCTTGTTGGCACAGAAGCCGTCACTCTCACCAGGTGTGGTGAGGTTGAGCCCCTTGAGGTTGGTGATGTGGCTGTCTCGGTGCAGGACAGTGCCCTGAGCATGGCGGAACTTGGAACTGGGGCCTGGCGGGTGGCAGGGACATGGAACCACGTGTGAGGATGCCGTCCCCGCCCGCCCTGCACTCTTTGAGTCCCGGCTGCCCACTCCCCTCACCCCAGGTGGATGTGCAGCATGGACCTAGGCCCAGGCCTCTGCTAATCCAGTGGATGCAACTCGCCCAGGAATAATGTCTGGAATGATATACCCTGTTCCATGGTGGCTCGGGGAATCTTGGTGGAGCCCAGGGCTTCGGCTGCTCAGAAGCTGGTGGCCCCAGCCGCCCTCCTATTTTACAGGTGAGACTCAGCCGCCACACCCCAGCCCCCAGGACAAATGACCCTGCCAGTGAGTCTGGGTGAGGGGGGTGCCCTGCATGAGGCCTGTGCTCAGCAGTAGGGTACACAGGAGGATGACGGGGAGTGGGGCAGACAGGGCTCCTGCGGTAGGGGTGAGCTCCCCGTCCTGCCTCCTTACCCAGCAGGCTCTGCAGCGACCTCAAACTGGGGCTGGTCCCGATGCCACTGGTGCTGGAGAGTGAGGGCCCCAGGCTGGAGGGCGTGGAGGGCGAGGTCAGCGAACTGGGAGGGGAAGAGAAACCCTCCTGGGGAGGGGCATGGGGTCAGCCAGCCTGCTCCTAGGTGTACTGGCCAAAAGTAGGGGGCGCCAGCGGACTCCAGGGTCACCACTCTGGGTCCCCTGCGGACTGGAGGAGCCCCCACTGTGGGCATGGGACAGGAGTGGCGGGGGGCACGGGCATAAACGCAGACACACAGGGAAGCAGCCGAGCTTCAGACCGCGGGGACAGCAAGTGGCAGCTGCTGGCTCCCAGCCCTGCAGGAGGGTGTGCCCAGCGGGTTAGATCTGCCAGTATTTTAAGAGAAGCCAGAAATCTAGATCTGTATGAAAATTCTTGCTTTTTAAGTGTTTGCCCAATTTAGAAAGCACTGTGCAAGTTCCTTCTTTATGCTCCACGTGTTTCTCTGTCTCTGTTACACTTGACAAAGAAGGTTGGGGCCAGGCGTGGTGGCTCAAGCCTGTAATCCCAGCAGTTTGGGAGGCTGAGGCGGGCAGATCACGAGGTCAGGAGTTCAAGGCCAGCCTGGCCAACATGGTGAAGCCTGACTCTACTAAAAAAGATATAAAAATTTGCCAGGCGCGGTGGCTCACGCCTGTAATCCCAGCACTTTGGGAGGCCCAGGCAGGTGGATCATGAGGTTAGGAGTTTAAGACCAGCCTGGCCAACATGGTGAAAACCCATCTCTACTAAAGATACTAAAGATACAAATTAGCCAGGCGTGGTGGCGCACGCCTGTAATCCCAGCTACTCAGGAGGCTCAGGCAGGAGAATTACTTGAAACTGGGAGGCGGAGGTTGCAGTGAGCCGAGATCACACCATTGCACTCCAGCCTAGACAACAGGGCGAGACTCATCTCAAAAACAAAAACAAAAATTAGGCCAGGCGCAGTGGCTCACGCTTGTAATCCCAGCACTTTGGGAGGCCAAGGCGGGTGGATCACCTGAGGTCAGGAGTTCGAGACCAGCCTGACCAACATGGTGAAACCCCATGTCTACTAAAAATACAAAAATTAGCCAGGCATGGTGGCGGGTGCCTGTAATCTCGCCTACTCCGGAGGCTGAGGCAGGAGAATCACTTGAACCCAAGAGGCGGAGATTGCAGTGAGCCGAGATCACACCATTGCACTCTAGCCTGGGCAATAAGAGCGAAACTCTGTCTCAAAAAATAAATTAAAATATAGTCGGGCGTGGTGGCACATGCCTGTAATCCCAGCTACTCGGGAGGCTGAGGCAGGAGAATCACTTGAACACAGGAAGAGGAGCTTGCAGTGAGCCGAGATTGCGCCACTGCACTCTAGCCTGGGTGACAGAGTGAGACTCTGTCTCAAAAAAAAAAAAAAAGGCCATTGAGCCGGTGAACACTCAGGGCAGCCACTGCAGTGTCGCTGAGGGAGGATGGGGGCGGCCCTGGTACTTACGCTTGCATCTGCATCACCCACGGGTGTCTCCATCACCACAGGCTGGGCTGTGTCAGGGAGGGGCTCCATAGGGGGCACCAGACAGGAAGTGAAGCTCGGGTGGGGCCGGCAGGCGGGGTTGAGGCTGACCTTCTGCACCTGCATGGAGGCCGGCAGTGGGGAGATGGGGGCATGGGCTGCCCGGTCAGGAGGGCCCCCATGGGAGGGTCAACTGGGTAGGGATGGGGGGCACCCAGCAGGCCAGACTGAGTTGGCACACAGCCACACAGGGGGCTACCAGGGACTCGGGGAGGCTGGGAGAGGTGAGCCAGCCCTGGTCCTACCTGCTGATTGTCCCCAGCCCACCAGCTGTGGGGGTCGGTGGCAGGCACACAGCCAGCAGTGTCCGGGAACAGGTCCTCGTGGAACTCCACAGCCTGGCCGCAGACAAGCAGGCAGCTAGTGAGGCCCAGGCCCCCCGACTCCCCAGCCCCCGCAGCCCCTCGCCCAAGTCCCCCTCACCTTGCGGGGCACATGGTAGCCGATGGGCACGATGGCTGTGTCGCTCAGCTGTAGGACGCGGAGCACCTCGCAGCTCATGACGGCCAGCGCCTGCCGGGGCACAAGGGCAGCCCCCCGCAGCACGCTCTCCAGGACACACTGGGTCACTGTTGAGGACACCATAGGGGAACAGGCAGGACGGGCAGGGGAGTGGAGGGTAGGGGATGGGGGCGAGGAAGCAAGGCTTACCTGGGCTCAGCGCCGGCTGCTGTGGGACCACCTCGTAACAGTACAGCTGCCTCTCGCCCTGAAATGAGTCTGAACTGAGCCCCGTTTGCTGACTGCACCCCTGGGGAGGGCCCAGGACTGGCATCAGCTCCCCCACAGGTCCCCAAGGACCTGAGCCACAGAACCACAGTGGCTGGAGATGGGGCTCCCCAACATGCTGGGCACTGAGCTGAGCCCTAGGCCGACTCTACCTCACTTGCTCAGCCTCGTTGCACATGGGGTGAGCACCGGAGGTGTACGTCAGTATTTATGGAGTGCTGACTGTGTGCTGACACTGCTGTATTCTCGGCCTTGTTCTCAGGAAGGCCAGTGTTCTAGGAGAGCTACAGTCACCTCGGCTGCACAGGGGAAGACACAGAGGCCCTGTTCTAGTTCCTCCTCTCTCTTGGGGAAGGCCAGGGGCTGGACTCCAGGGTGTGGATGTGGGTGGGAGCCCCAGCTTCTCACTCACCTTTCCTGCCAGGACCAGGAGCCCAGAGTCAGGGTCCAGCAGAGGCATGAGACACCTGGGGAAGAGAGGGCAAGATGGTGGGTCGGGGCAGTGGGAGGGCTGCCAGACTCGTAACCCCATGTAGGAGCCCAGGACAGGCACCACAGTGACTGGGAGCCGCTTGGCCATCCAGCCACGTTCAGCCTGGTCCCCAGGAACCCCCTCCTCTTCCTGAGCTTCCCACATGCCCAACACACGCCCACACCCCAGCTGCTCCTCCCCAGGCCCTCCACCTGCACACCTGCGTCACTCCAGGACTGGAGTGGGCACAGGGGAACTCGGGCCCGATCTCAGCCACAGCTCTTCTTCCAAGAAGACCCCACATGCATTCTGTCCCCCTCCCACCTTTGACAGCCTAGACATCAGGCCAGCATTGCCAGGGAAGGTGGAGAGGTGAGGCCAGAGGCGAGGAGCCTCCCGTCCCGACTCGGCACTGCCTGTGGACAGGCAGCATCCGGGAGCAGTGCAGGTAGCCCTGCCGTTCCGGATCTGCACTAAGGTTTGGGGCCCTCTACTAAGTTACCCCACGTTTCCTGTGCCTCAGTGATATCTTGGAAGCTCAGAGACCCCTCCACGCTGAGTTAAAGTTCCTGTGTCCAAATCTGAGCCAGGTGCCCGGGAGAAGGGGCTCCTCTGGCCGCTGGGCTTCCCTGCACACCTCAGTCCTGCTGCCCCGGCCGAGCCTGCCGGCAGGATGCTCCCAGGCCTTCTCTGGTCTCGAGGCAGGAGCAGGATGGGGTGGCAGCTGGGAATAGAGTGGGCGGGCCAGAAGCCCCCAGAGCCCCTGCCACTCTATGTCCAGCTCAGCCTTGGCCAACTGCCTGTCACTGGCCAGGGCTTTATGCCTCCCTCCCGGGGCCCCTCAGAGACCCCTGCACAGCCCCTCAGCCCTGTGAGAGCTGCCTTCCCACTCCAGGGCCTTTTGAGGGGAATGGGGACCTGGAAGGACTCTAACAGATGCCCAGATGCCCAGTTGCCTTCCTGTGTTTCTTGCTCCTGATCTTTGCTTTTTTTTTTTTTTTTAAGAGACACGGTCTCCCTCTGTCACCCAGGCTGGAGTGCAGTGGCACAATCATTGCTCACTGCAGCCTAAACTGCCTGGGCTCAAGCAATCCTCCCACTCAGCCTCCAGAGTGGCTGGGACTACAGGTGTGCACCACCATGCCTGGCTATTTTTACTTCTATTTTTGTAGAAACAAGGTCTCACTATGCTTCCGAGGCTGGTCTCAAACTCCTGGCCTCAAGTGATCCTCCCACCTTAGCCTCCCAAAGTGCTAGGATTATAGGCATGAGCCACTGCACTTGGTCTTGGTTTCTTGTTTCTGGGACCTGCAGGCCTGGACCCTCCCAACCCAGACACTGACACCCTTAAACAGGACCCCGTCCCCACTGTGTTGCCAGGGTCAGAGGTCACCCAGCCGTGGCAGCTGCCTCTATCCCTCACTGCGGCGACAAAGGGCCCAGCCGCCCTCCACTGTCCACCTATCCCCTCCTGCCAGCCGACCACTAAGCAGTCCTGCCCACCTCCCCTCCCCCCACTTCTAGGAGCCACAGAGCGGCTGGGAAGCTGGGTGGGCCCCTGGGTGTCTCCATGACTTCCTGGAGTGCCTTGGGCTGGTCACCTGTGAGTAACACAGGCCCCTAATTACTGAGGGCCCAGCAGGGTGAGCCGGGCTCAGCAATGCCCTTTGCAACCCGGCCTGACCACTGCTTGTAGTGGTGGAGGCGGAGGCGGAGGGTAGGGGACCAAGGTGGTGCGTGACCTGGAGCGCCCTCCACACTGACACTGGCTCCACTGGGGCCGGAAGCAAGTCCCTTCAGCAGCTTTGACAGGGCTTTCACTCATTCATTCGTTCACAATCATTCACTCCTTTGATGAGCTGGTCTGTGCCTGGTCCTCGGCTCGACCTGCATGTAGGTATGCCCAGAGATGAGTGCAACAGACCCTGCCTCTGTCCTCAAGATGCTCACAGCCTAGCACAAGAGGCAGACAGACACAATCCCATAGACAAACACGCGAAGGGAAGGTTCATCGAGGACACACAGTGACAGAGCAGGGGCACTGGGCCTCAGCAGTGGGGGAAGGGGTGTTCCCTGCGATCCCAAGGTCATGCAGAAATCAAACACCTCACAGGAAGAGAGTTTCAGAGAGAACACAACCTGTGCAAAGGTCCTGTGGCAGGTGGGTTCACGGCCTGTTTGAGGAACAAGATGGACAATGTGCCTGACAGCCTGGACAGTGTGGGTGAGGGCTGAGGCTCAGGATGGGCAGGTGGAGGCTAGATGGGAAGGGGCCTGGTGCATGTGGGGAGGGGGAGTTCTGCCTCCAGTGGACGAGCAATGAAAAGGTGATGGTGCGTTTCAAGCAAAAGAGGCTAGGCCAGGCCTAGCGACTCATGTCTGTGATCCCAGCCAGCACTTTGGGAGGCTGAGGTAGGAGAATCACTTGAGCCCAGTAGGTCAACACTGTGACCAGCCTGGGCAACATCATGAGACCGTGGCTCTTCAAAAAATTAAAAATTAAAAAATTAGCCAGGTATGCTGGCTCACGCCTGTAATCCCAGCACTTTGGGAGGCCGAGGTGGGTGGATCACTGGAGGTCAGGAGTTTGAGACCAGCCAGGCCAACATGATGAAACCCTGTCTCTACTAAAAATACAAAAATTGGCCAAGTGTGCTGGTGTGCATCTTTAATCCCAGCTAATTGGGAGGCTGAGGCAGGAGAACCACTTGAACCTGGCAGGTGGAGTTTGCAGTGAGCCGAGATGGCACCAGTGCATTCCAGCCTTGGTGACAGAGTGAGACTCCATCTCAAAAAATAAAATTAAAGATTAGCCTGCTGTGGTAGTGCATACCTGTGGTCCAGCTACTCGGGAGGCTGAGGCAGGAGGGTCACTTGAGCCCAGGAGTTTGAGGCTGCAGTGAGTCAAGATCGCATTGCCAGCTGGGCATGGTGGCTTACATCTGTAATCCCAGCACTTTGGAAGGCCGATCACTTTAGGTCAGGAGTTTGAGACCAGCCTGGCCAACATGGTGAAAACTCATCTCTACTAAAAATGCAAAAATGAGCTGAGCATGGTGGCGTGCGCCTGGAATCCCAGCTACTCAGGAGGCTGAGGCAGGAGAATCACTTGAACCCAGGAGGCGGAGGTTGCAGTGGGCCAAGATCGCACCACTGCATCCCAGCCTTGGCAACAGAGTGAGACTCCATCTCAAAAAAAAAAAAAAAAAAAAAAATCACATCACCCTGCTCAGCCTGGGCAACACAGCAAGACCCTATCTCAAAAAAATAAAAATAGAAAGAGGATAGGACCAGACTGGCAGTGAGCAGGGATCACACTGGCTGCTGGGGGCACAGGCTGGGAGGAGTAGAAACAGGTCCCAGGACAGAAGCTGAGGGCAAGTAGGATAGGCAGGTCTCCTGTGGCCCCTCTGCTGCCCTTATGAGAGGTGGGAAACAGGCCTGGGGCCACCTCATGGCATCAGAGGCTCACCTGTGCGCTGAGCCAACTGCCTGAGGAGGGCCGGTGCTCAGCCTCCCTCACCCCCGTTCCATCGTCCCAGCCAGCCAGCCACTGACTCAGGAGCTGAGGCCGAGGGGGCAGGAAGTCAGGGAGGGCAGGGCTGGCTCCTCTGACAGGTCAGGCCAGTCTTAGTCTTCCTTGCCTCAGGCAGAGCCATCTGGACAACTCTGCCAGGCAGGGGCATCCTGTCTGCCGTGGCACGGGCCAAGAAATGGGGTCATGGCACCCAGCCCCAAAGGTTGGCCAAGTGTTGGCATGGGCCTGACCCTAGGCTGTGTAAAGAGAGCCAAGCTGGGTCTGGGTCCGGAACATGGTACATGAGCCCCAGCCAGGCAGAGGGCCAGAGGTGGTAAGAGGTATTGCCGGCACCTCTCCTGCTGGAATCTGGGCCTGCCACTGGGAAGGGCTCTGACCCTGACCCAGGTCCAGGGGTCTGTCCCAGGCATAAAGTTATAGAAGGTCTAAAGCCCAGATCTGCCCCCGCCCCTCAGCCAGGTCCCAGGAGCTAGAAGACAACCTCAGTACCAACTGGGAGGCAGGAGCAGCTTCAGCCTCCGGATAAGCCCCGCCAGCTCTCCCAGGACTCCTGTGATTAGCACAGAGGGGAAGCACCAAGGGTGTGCTTGCTACAAGGAGCAGCTGCAAGGCTCCTCCTCTGTCCTCCCCTCCAGCCCATCCCTCCCGCTCAGGCCCCTTCCCACCAACCCAGACATTCTGCCATTGCGCCAGTTCAAAGCAGGCTGGGTCCCTTGGATCTGTCCCTATCACCCAGGCTGGAGAGTTAGTCAGGATCCTTTGACCCCCTCCACCCCCACAGCCCCTAGCTCCCCCACTGTGTGCAGACTGCTGGTAACCAGGTTCTAAAGGCGGGTGGCACCTTGAAACCATACAAGGCAATGTTGGATAAACTGAGAAGGGTCTCCTAAAAGCTTCCCTTGAGCCTCTGGGTAAGTGGGGACCTGTGTAAGGCCAGGGCACAGGACTGGGGCAGGGGGTGAACACCAGGCAGATGGGGTCTCTCCGTCTACAAGAACCTGCCACAGAGGTGAGAAGCTTCAAGGACATCAGGAGGTCCTGTTCCTTGAGGAAAGCCAGGCTGGAGGCTCTTGGAGCCCTCTTTACCCCTGACCCTGGGCATCTGCGGATGCTTCTGAGGGCTTCAGAGGACACAGGGCCAAGGGAAGAGGCAGGGAAACAGTCCGACAAGAGGCTGCACAGCACTGATTGGAAGCTCAGATGGTTCTGGGGCCAGGCAGGAAACTCAAGTGAGTGGACAGCTTGGCAAGAGGCAGCAGGGAGTGGTGGGGACTGGGGTGACCCATGAGCCCACATTTTGGCAGAGGGAGCAACTGCCACTCAGCCCCAGCTGAGAGTTCCTGTTCAATGCAAGCTGGGAAGCCCCATTTTAATATGAAACCACCTGATTTTTCAATGTTAGCAGTGCCTTCAAAGTTGTAAAAACTCCCATAAAGGCTGCACTAAATGCACCCAAAGGCCAGCCCCAACCCAGGAACAGAGGTCCGCAAGCCATGCCCTAATCCATGTAGACCGAGAAACGTATGGGGTGTGGAGCCCTGCCAGCCCTGGAAAGGAGCCCTGTGGGGAGAGGGCCCTGTGGACGGGAGGTCCAGAAGGTGACTGTCCCAGCCAGGCCCTGCTTAGCCCTTGACGGCTAGACACAGAGGCCATCCTGCCTTCTGGAGATAACTGAGTCCTCCAGAGACTAGGAAACCCTCCAGCTGGTGTGGCCCAGCCTCCCAGGGATAAGCCTTCAGGCCCCCCAAAGACTAGAGCTAGCCCAGCCAAGGGCCTTGGCTACAGGCCGGGCTGGAGGGGGTGTGGGTGTCCCAAGGCTCTCCGGAAGTCAGGAGCTGAGCTGGGCCCCCAAAGGCTCTGAGGCATGACTGACCACAAACGCGGAGGGGGAGGAGGGCAGAGTGTTTTCCTGGAATCCTCCAAGGCAGGGGATTTTTCTGGACTAGTCCAGCCCCTGGCACCCGCCCCTCCTGCCCAATCAAGGGCCACTGTCAACTGCAGCCCAGGCCCCACCCACCGACGGTGACCACCCCTATGCCTCCACAGCTCAGGCTTGAAGCTGCCAGTAACTGTGGGGCCGTGGGCAGACCACCACTGCCCTCCCTGACACAGCTCCTTCATCTCATAATATGGTGGGAAGAGAGTCCAGGGCTGCTCACAACTCTTAAGGCTGTCGTGGCTAAGAGGACCCTGAGCTCAGATTTGGCATTGGAGTTTATACTTAGGAGGCTCTTGAAAGGGCTTTGTGTGGGCTGCCAGGAGTTTTTTGAAATTGGGATTAGCTACCAACAATAACACATTGAGAGATTTCACCTAAAAATCTAGATTTCCAGTTTCTCTTCAAAAATCCAAAGCTCTAGCTGGCCCGGGCTGGTCATGAGGACTCAGCCCTTACCAGCCCCACTCCCGCCATCCCGCCTCTCCAGGGCCGCAGAGGCCCTAGGGTGGACTTCTGGCATTTGTCACCTGCCTGGTGCCTCATAGGCATCTGGGCTGTGACGCTTAGGATTCCTAATAGTCTCTCGCTTTTTATACAAAAAGCAGAAACCTGCCCAGTGTCATTCGGCAAACCCACGACGGGCAAGGTCTCCCCGCGCAGGTCGGGTGGCCGCAGGGTGAGGGCCAGGGCAACCCGGCCCACGAGCCCCTCGGTGGGGAAGGGGCGTGTCTCCACGCGGCTCCGCCCCGGCCAATGGGGAGAGGCCCCGCCCCCTGCCGCGGCGGGCCCGCCCCCCGGGACTCTTAAGGCGCGACCTGCCTCCAGCGAGCCGACTCCGGAGCCCGAGCCCGGGGCGGGTGGACGCGGACTCGAACGCGGTTGCTTCGGGACCCAGGACCCCCTCGGGCCCGACCGGCCGGGAAAGACTGAGGCCGCGGCCTGCCCCGCCCGGCTCCCTGCGCCGCCGCCGTCTCCCGGTGAGTTTCTGTGGGGCTGGGGGGCTGCGGGCGGGGAAGGGGGCGCCACGGCCAGGCTGTGCACACGCGCGGGGACCGCCGCCGCGCGCATACACGCACTCTCGGGCGGGACCGCGGCCCCAGCCCCGCACGGTCACCTGGGCCGCCCGGCGGGCAGGCCCTGTACGCTGCCTCCCCCGCCGTCCTGGGGCGCCGACAGCCCCGCGGCCGGCCAGGGTGCGCGCCTGAGTGTGCGGTGAGCCCGCGAGGCTGCAAGCAGACAAAATAAACACCCCGTCCCATGCTTCCTCCTCCCACGGCTGGGCCTCCGGCATGACCAGTTTTATGAATCAAACCCCTTTGAGGGGGATAGCCAAGCCGCAGGCTTGGGTTACTTTTCCCTCTTGGGGTCCGGCAGTAGGTGCTGCTGTGCAGAAGGGCTGCCTGGGGTCCTCTGGACCCTTGTCACTCAAAGCACAGCTGGGGGCTACAGATATGCAGCCCTAGGGAGGGGCGGGGAGTGGCTGGTGGGCGTCCGATGCCCATCTCTCCAGGTGGGGGATGGACCTGTACTGGCCAGGGCCCTTAGAGCTCCGGGTATCAGGCAGGGTGCCGGGTCTCTGCCTCTGCCAGGGAAGGGGCTTTGCTTGGGCTGCAAACCCAGTGGCCTGGAGCCAGCCTAGTCCTTTGTGTCCCTGGGCTGGCAGTGCTGGGGCCTGAGGACTGCTGAGGTCCCCTGTGGTCACTGGCAGGCCAGCCGATTGGTGCCAACCATTCTGCCTCTCCCCCATTCGTTAACGATTGCCACACCAGGGTCACTGACCGCCTCCCCTGCTGTGGCCCAGGGGTGGAGTGTGCAGGGTGGAAGGAAGAGGTCCTGGGGGTCTAGGTGTCCCCATGCCTGCCTTTTGCACCAACGACAGGTGAGGCTCTGGAGAGAGGCAGCGGGACCTAGAGCCCCCTTCCCCAGGCTGAGAGCCTCCAGGGCTGGGGATTGGATAAAATTTCCAAGGTCCCTTCACACTAGACTGTACTTTGGGTGTTGAGGGCATAGAGGGGTGGCCGGGCTGGGACCTTCGAAGCAGGGTCCATTAGGGCCAGTCCAGGGGGCAGCAAAGTCCAGGATGGGCCCAGCTATTGACAAAAACCCAACAGAGCTGGGGCAGGCGGGTGGGGGATGGGGAGCAGTCCCCTGAGTTTACTCTCTTCTCCCAGGGGAGTTGGCCTGGAGCTTCTGTAAACAGAGTGTCAGAGGCAGGAAGAGGCTCTGGTGATGAGCAGCCCAGCTGGATCCCCTCCAGACCATTATCTAGCCTCCCCTGGGCCTGGGGAGGGAGGATGCGCACACACATGCCAGCCTGGGGGCCGGGCACTGCCTGTCCCCACCCCGCCCCTGTCTCCTGCACGTTGGAACAGCTGTCCTGCTACCTGTGGGTCGGGAGGGTCAGATGGGGGATGGGGCTGGGGGCTGGGGTCCCAGGGCATTTGTCCAGATGGCACCTCTCTCTCCATATTCTGGGAATGGGAGAATGGGATTCAGCATAAGGAGCCTCTCAGACACTGCCCAGACCTGTGCTTACCTGAGGAAGGCCCCTCTGGCACGCGGCCCAGGGGCCAGGGAGATGGCAAGGGAGATGCCCCGGGCAGGAGATGGGTCCGCGGCTCCTAGCTCCCTTTACTGTCACCCCCACCGACAGCCCCGGGGGAGCTGGGACAAGTCCTAAGTAAAGAAAATTAAGTCCTTGCCTGGGCTTATAAGTGGGTCCCAACACAACACTGGGCAGCCTCTGGGAACAAGAAAGCAGGGCCCTGCTGAGCCCAGGAGGGAGCTCCCACCTCAGCAGGCCAGACAGCCAGTCCTGCCAGTGAGCAGAGGTGTGTAGAGGGGAGGCTGCCCACAGGGATGGCTATCCCTGACCACTGGCCAGCCCTGAGCTCACGGGAGGGCAGCAAGGCCACCTAACTCTGTTAGTGACCTCTCCTGGACCCCCCCATCAGCTGCCCTTAGAGTCCCCTCCCTGGGCTGGGGAGCCCAAGGCTCTGTGCTGCCAAGAAAACCAGCTCCCCTCACTGCTGTGGAATTTGCGTGAGTTCTTGGAGAAGGGGGAGGGTGCACGTGTGTGTGTGTGTGTGTGTGTCTGCAGGAGCACTGCCCAGTGGGCGTGTGTCTGGCGTGGGCGTGTCTGTGTGCGCGTGACTGGAGCAGGGCTGTGTATTTGGGGGTGGGTGGGGGTGTTTGGGGGAGCCTGCTTGCACCAGGAGGGGCAGGGCCTCAGCCTCCTTCCTTTTATCGGTTTCCACATTCCAGAGTCAGCCGGATCGCTTTCCCTCCGCTTTCCCTCTGCGCTGGGCCGCCGGCCTCCCCCGCTTTTCCTCATTCCAGCCTCCCTGGGTGTGAGGAGGCTGGAGGAGGCTCCCTCAGGCCACCTCGGTTTTGGGCGGGGGGTGGGGGCAGGCGAGGGGCCAGTTATTCTTCAGGGTTGGGGACGGCCCCCACCAGACTCTTCGTGGGGAATGCAATAAGGCTCTGACATTCCTCAGGGGCTGCCTGAGAGATTTAATTAAGGAGGGAGGAGGGAGCCGGCCTGCACCGGGAAGGGGCTGGGGCTGCCGCTGGGGCCCCTGCTGGCCCTGGGCCCCGAGCCCGGCTGGGCATTGAGAGCAGTGCGGGGGCAGGGTTGTGGTTCAGTGGCCAGGTCCTGTTCTGCCTCCCTGAATCCATCCCGCCTGCCCATTGATCAGCTCACAGACCCCAGGGGCGCCATTTCTGCCACGGGTTGGCCAAGAACCCTGGGTGATTGTGGGGGGTTCGGCATGGGGAGCTTGAGAAGGGCAAGACCCCTTCCAGGGCCACTTCCTTCTCAGACCCCCAGGCCCAGGAAGCTTAGGGCTGGCGGCCTTCCTTGGTGACTAAGGTGTTCTTCTGGCAAGTTCAGGGTTAATTGCAGGTTAGGGCCTTACTAGATGGGTGCTTGCCCCTGGGTGGGGACAGGGCAGTGAGGAGGCCCCATGTGAGGGCCCAGCCCTGGTGGCATCACACCTGCCGCGTGCCGAAAGTGGCATCTGGACTGGCCCATTTCTAGTTGGGCTGCAGCCACTGCACAGCTCCCAGGGCCACAGGTGTCCTCCCTGACAGGTTGCACCTCTTGTGACTACGATGGCACGTCCCACCGCCCCAGGGGCTCACTTGAGCTGGGGCCTGGCCTTAGTCACTGGTCTCCCTGCCCTGGGCTAACAGGTCTGGCAGCTGCCAAGTCACCCACGGTGCTACTGAAGGCACCCACCTGGGGCCGGGCCAGCCTCCTGGGTGGAGGGAGGAGGGAAGGCCCTGTGCCTGCCCCTCTCCCAGCCCTGCCAGCTGGTCCACACCTGCTCCAGGATCCAGAGCCTCCTCCCTGCACAGGAAGACGAGCTGACATCCTGACTGTCCCCTTTGCAACCCTCTGTCCTGGTGTTCTGAACCCTGGCTGTGCGGAGGACTCGCTCAAGGAGCTTCTCCAAAATACAGCTCTGCCTGGGTCTCACTCCTAGACATTCTTTTTGTTTTTGAGATGGAGTATGGCTCTGTCCCCCAGGCTGAAGTGCAGTGGCGCAATATTCGCTCACTGCAAGCTCCGCCTCCCAGGTTCACACCATTCTCCTGCCTCAGCCTCTCAAGTAGCTGGGACTACAGGTGCCTGCCACCACGCCTGGCTAATTTTTTTGTATTTTTAGTAGAGATGGGGTTTCACCATGTTAGCCAGGATGGTCTCGATCTCCTGACCTCGTGATCGTCCTACCTCGGCCTCCCAAAGTGCTGGGATTACAGGGGTGAGCCACCATGCCCGGCAGAATTTCTTGTTTAATTGGCCTGGGGGTGGGGCCCCATCATGGAGGTTTTTTTTAGAAAGCTTCCTGGATGATTCTGATGTGCAGCCCCGGGGGCAAAGCCCTGGCGTCACAGGTGGGAGACGGAAGCCCAGAGAGGGGAGCTTGCTTGGGTGAGGTCACAAAGCGTGTGAGTGCCTGACTGAGCTCCTGGCTGTGGCATTATCTGTGGAATGAAGAGCGCCAGCTTGGGGTGGTGGATGGAGTAAGAAAGAGGCTGACACCCATGGGGACCCCCGCTCAATCACCAGCCAGGGGTCCCCGCGCCTATAGGGAGGGTCTACCTGCCGCAGTCCCTGAGGAACTCGAGGCCCAGCCCTCTCTGCCCCTTCTGTGAGGGCCCACGACCCCTGACCTCTCTGCCCTGCCCTTGGGACTGCTGTGTCCCAAGGAAGGGGAGACGGGGCGGACCCAGCCGGGCCCTGAGCCTCCTCAGACACGTCAGCGAAACTGGAGCCAGCCGTCCTGGCCGCCGGCACAGTCCCGCCTGCCTGGAGGGGTTGGCAGACTCCCGGGGCTGGGCTGCTGCCAGGCCTGACCGGCCACACAGAGCCTTGGCGGGCCAGCATGAGGAGCGGGGGCCCGGAGTCTCAGGGTCAGACCTGCAGCGCCTGTCCCGCACCCACTCTGAAGCATACGGCACAGGAGGGGCGTGCTGGCCTCAGACTGTCTGTCTGTCTGTCCAAGCCTGTCCCCTACTCAGCAGGCACACTGCCTGCCCCAGAATCAGTGAGATGTGCTCGCCAGGGGCTGATGTGGTCACCAGACGCCTGGGTCCCACCCCAGCCATGCTATCCCCTGGCCCGTCCCCGCCTGACCCTGGGCGTGTGTGGTGTACCCCAGAGGTGGGTGGGCGGCCCCCTGGGAGTTGAGATGACGAGTGCCTTGTCCTCCTTACTCATAGGGCCCCTCCCTGAAGTCCTGTGCTGAAGGGGCCGCCAAGGGACAGCTCACCCACCACGTGCCCCCTTGCAGAACCAGAGATACCCCACCCCCGCTCCCCAGCCCCCAGGGTGAAGGGCAGCCTTGGTGTGGGGATGTCCGATCTGTGTAAAGCTGGCCTGAAACCCTCTCCCTTAGTAGTACCCGCGCCCAGGGGGCAGGCAGAGTTCTGTGTTTATGAGTAACGCCCTCTGTGGTGAATGTTTACCGACCACTTAGCAAGTGCCCCGAGCACAAACCAACTCACCCCAGACACAGGCACCACGAGCAGCGCCCACTGCACAATGGGGGCTGAGGTAGGGGTCGTGGCCGGGCTGTGGACCCTGTCGCCTTATGCCAGCTACTGTGCCAGGGAGGGGGCAAGGCCGGCAGCAGCACTCAGCAAGGCTGACGAACTTGGGTGGAGGAGGGAGGCCCCAGACCCTTGCTGTCATCTTCCCACCCCCCGACGTCCCCGAATCCCAGGGCTGCCTCCGGAACACCTCCTGCACCAGGCAGAGGAAAAGGTCTCACCTCCCTGCCTGACTAGTGGATCAAGTATCAAAGCCCAGGTCCTGGGATCACCGGGTGGGAGGGTGGGTGGGCGGCGGCAACCACCGTGTGACCTGTAGACAGCCCCCAGCCCCACGCACACACCAAGCACACGCCCAGACCCCAGGCGGGCGGGACAGCTCCCAGAACTTGTTAAAAGAACTTCCCCATTTGAAAACAAACAGAACAACAGAAAACTACAACTCCAGAGGGTGAGGGGGCAGGGCTGCTTGCACCAACTCCAGAGGTGAGAAACTGAGGCCCACAGTTGAGAAAGGAACTCTGGCCTCTGTCCCCTGCCACCGTCCCCTCCACAGTCAGCCTTCCCTCGCTGGGTTCCTCTTGGTCAGCCTTCCCCCGCTGGGTTCCTCTCGGGGCTGGCTGATGGGTTCTCAGTGCCAGGAGTCCCTGGCGGCGCCCTCAGAGCTGCCAGCCTGTAGCTTACAAACTCTGGGGGTTTCCAAAGCTCCAGCGCTGCCTCCTCCCTCCTCCCTTTGCTGTGGGGGTAGAATTGGGGCTCAGGCAAAAGAGCTCACCGCACATTTTACGGGGCTGCGAAGCAGGCTGGCTGCCGCCTGCTGGGTGGTCAGCCCAGGACCCCAGCCCACAGTCCTGACCTAGACCCCTGTCCTGCTAACAGGAACGCACATTCCACAGCTCACTACCTGTCAGCCGGAAAGCCACCCTGTGGCCAGATGGACCCACAGCATCCCCTCCCCCTTCACAACCTTGCTGATTAAAGACCCAACAGATTACGGAGCCCAGAGCTATGGCTGGTCCCCCTCCCCAGTGCAGGGCGAAGAGCACCCCCCAGCACGTGCGCCTAAGAGCTGGCCTGCACACCTGGCCTTGCAGGGCTGAGGACTCCACATGCATCCCCCACTGTAGCCCTGAAGTGTCCCAGATACTCAGATGAAGAAACCGAGGTGTGAGAGCAAAGTCACTGTCTGCGGCCTCACAGCTTGGACACCTCTGAGCACAGGGCCGCCTGCCTGGAGTGAGCGCTCTTAACTGTGACCTTAAACGAGGCCCAAGGGGAGCTGAGGCCACAGTGGTGGCCAGGCTGGCCACGTGGAGGATCCCCTCCCACTCTGGAACCTGGCTGCATCCTTCCTGACCCTGGTCTGGCCCTGCTGGGAGGGCTAATTCAGGCAGAGGTGGCCTCACCCCCCATATGGACATGTGGTGGGTGGGGGTCACTCACAGCCCACATCTGGAGGCCAGGCCGCACCCGCCGTCCTCTGAGTCAGTGAGGGTGGAGCGGGTCCCATGGGGGAAGAGAAGGCTAGGGGTGTGGCCCCAGGGCCTTAGGTCATCAGACACGAGACCCCCTGGGGTGGGCTGGCCGGGCCAGGGACGTGTGCCTGGGGTTTGGGGTGCTAACTTCTTCCAGTGCTCAGTGCCAGGCCCTCCTGGGCTGTTCACTCAGCAGACCTGAGCTAAGTGGGCCTGGAGACACCTATGGCAAAGGCAGGCTGGGTCTCACCTTAGGGAGGTGAGGGGGCACACGACAGCAAGGGGGACACCGCTAGGTTGGGGAGGCTTAGCCTGCTGGCCTCTGAAGGGCGCTTGTTGTTGCTAACTGGCTAGGGGCTCAGGGTCGGTAGCTCCTAGGGGAGACGACTCTGGCAGTGCGATACTACAGGTGGGCAGGGCCTGCGTGGGCCCAACCCCGGGGACAAGGGCTTCTTCCTTCACCTCGAGCTACCCGCAGACCCCAGTGGTCACCTCACCAGTGACTTGTCTAATCTGTCCTGGGACCACCTGCTCCTCCTCACATTCCAGGAACCCACGTACCTGGGGGAGAGGGAGCCCCATGGACGGGTCCCCCCAGCCTGGGGCGGAGTGCAGGCTGGGTCGGGGTCGTGTTCCCTGGACTACCTGCACAGCCTGTGTGGGGGAAGGGGAAGCCCGGACTCCAGCACAAAGGGCTCTTGTGTGAGCTGCAGGCGCCACTGGGCAGGATGCTTCCTGGGGACGGGCTGGCACCCCGTATGAGGCTCAGGGACTTCTAGGGGTGCCAAAGTGGGGAGGGCTCTTCCTGGGGACGGCCCCAGCGGTCTCCCCAGGAGTCTAGGTGATGGGGGCCAGCCACAGACCTGCCTGACTTGGGCAATGCAGCTAAGATCTGGAGCCTGGAGTGGCTGGTGGGAGCCCCCGCCCCCAGGGCATCTGAAGGGCACGCACCCGTCACAGGTGGCTGCTGCACACCTGGGCTCTAGCTCGGACTTGCTGGCACTGCAATGGCAGCGAGTCCCTGCACCTCCATGAGCCCTGCTTTCTTCTGTCTGCCCTGACGTGGCTGCTGGGGGGCTACCTGAGGTGACGGTAAACACTTAGTGTTCCTTTGTCCTTCCCACTTCACTGGCACATGGGAAGGACTTGCACCATCACTGCCAAGGGGATGGCTGCTGCTCATCTTTCTTGGTGCCCAGCTCAGGGCAGACCCCAAGAAACAGTAAACGAAGCCGGGCACGGTGGCTCATGCCTGTAATCCCAGCACTTTTGGAGGCTGAGGTGGGCAGATCACCTGAGGTCAGGAGTTCAAGACCAACCTGACCAACATGGTGAAACCCTGTCTCTACTAAAAAAAAAAAAAAATACAAAAATTAGCCATGCATGGTGGCTGGCACCTGTAGTCCCAGCTACATGGGAGGCTGAGGCAGGAGAATTGCTTGAACCTGGGAGGCAGAGGTTGCAGTGAGCCGAGATCTCGCCACTGCACGCCAGCTTGGGTGACAGAGCAAGACTCCGTCTCAAAAAAAAAAAAAAAGTAGATGAATGACTCTGCAGAGTTTTCCCAGGCCTGGCACTGCCCCTGGGGCTGCCATGTAGCCAGTGTCCCCACCTGAGCCCTGTGGCCCCCCAGCTCCAGCTCTGTCACCAGCCTCAGCTCCCCGCCTCCCTCCCTCACAGGGGACACCTGCCAATGCCTGTGGCCTCTGCCCCTCCTCCAGGAACCTTCCCGCCGGCCACTTCCTGGCGGCCCGCAGCCCCCAGCCTAAGCAGGTCTGACTGCCCAAGTGGAAAAACATGGATCCCATAGTTTCCATGTGAAGTCTTCCCGCTGCATTCCCTCCTCCAAGGAGGGCGGGACACGGAGCGTGGCAGCAGGAGCCGGCGGCCAAGGCAGCCAGCTTCTCTGCTTACACACCCACCCAGCTGCCTGCCTGCCCCTCTTCCAGACCCTGTAGGGAGGAGCTGCTGCTCCAAGTCCCACCATTCTCTCCTTCCCTGTCCATCTCTGAGGCAGGGGATGGGGGAACCTACCTAGGCAGAGGCAGGAGGGCCTGGGGTTCAGGAGGAAGCAGTGCATGGTCACTGCACGTTCAGTGGATGTCATGCCCCATGATGACCTCTGTGTGCATTGACAAGGTCACACAGTGAGGGAGTGACGGGGCTGGGACAGAACCTGGGTCGGGGCACTGGCGACCTGACTCATAACCATTGGGTTCTCTTGCATTTGGGGGCAGAAGCAGTGAATTCCCTCTGGCTCTTCCTGGCGTGGCTGCCTTCTAGGCCCCTGACTCACAGTCTTCTGTCTCTGCCTCCTCTCTGCTCCCAGGGACAGAAGATGTGCTCCAGGGTCCCTCTGCTGCTGCCGCTGCTCCTGCTCCTGGCCCTGGGGCCTGGGGTGCAGGGCTGCCCATCCGGCTGCCAGTGCAGCCAGCCACAGACAGTCTTCTGCACTGCCCGCCAGGGGACCACGGTGCCCCGAGACGTGCCACCCGACACGGTGGGGCTGTACGTCTTTGAGAACGGCATCACCATGCTCGACACAGGCAGCTTTGCCGGCCTGCCGGGCCTGCAGCTCCTGGACCTGTCACAGAACCAGATCGCCAGCCTGCCCAGCGGGGTCTTCCAGCCACTCGCCAACCTCAGCAACCTGGACCTGACAGCCAACAGGCTGCATGAAATCACCAATGAGACCTTCCGTGGCCTGCGGCGCCTCGAGCGCCTCTACCTGGGCAAGAACCGCATCCGCCACATCCAGCCTGGTGCCTTCGACACGCTCGACCGCCTCCTGGAGCTCAAGCTGCAGGACAACGAGCTGCGGGCACTGCCCCCGCTGCGCCTGCCCCACCTGCTGCTGCTGGACCTCAGCCACAACAGCCTCCTGGCCCTGGAGCCCGGCATCCTGGACACTGCCAACGTGGAGGCGCTGCGGCTGGCCGGTCTGGGGCTGCAGCAGCTGGACGAGGGGCTCTTCAGCCGCTTGCGCAACCTCCACGACCTGGATGTGTCCGACAACCAGCTGGAGCGAGTGCCACCTGTGATCCGAGGCCTCCGGGGCCTGACGCGCCTGCGGCTGGCCGGCAACACCCGCATTGCCCAGCTGCGGCCTGAGGACCTGGCTGGCCTGGCTGCCCTGCAGGAGCTGGATGTGAGCAACCTAAGCCTGCAGGCCCTGCCTGGCGACCTCTCGGGCCTCTTCCCCCGCCTGCGGCTGCTGGCAGCTGCCCGCAACCCCTTCAACTGCGTGTGCCCCCTGAGCTGGTTTGGCCCCTGGGTGCGCGAGAGCCACGTCACGCTGGCCAGCCCTGAGGAGACGCGCTGCCACTTCCCGCCCAAGAACGCTGGCCGGCTGCTCCTGCAGCTTGACTACGCTGACTTTGGCTGCCCAGCCACCACCACCACAGCCACAGTGCCCACCACGAGGCCCGTGGTGCGGGAGCCCACAGCCTTGTCTTCTAGCTTGGCTCCTACCTGGCTTCGCCCCACAGAGCCGGCCACTGAGGCCCCCAGCCCGCCCTCCACTGCCCCACCGACTGTAGGGCCTGTCCCCCAGCCCCAGGACTGCCCACCGTCCACCTGCCTCAATGGCGGCACATGCCACCTGGGGACACGGCACCACCTGGCGTGCCTGTGCCCCGAAGGCTTCACAGGCCTGTACTGTGAGAGCCAGATGGGGCAGGGGACACGGCCCAGCCCTACACCCGTCACGCCGAGGCCACCACGGTCCCTGACCCTGGGCATCGAGCCGGTGAGCCCCACCTCCCTGCGCGTGGGGCTGCAGCGCTACCTCCAGGGGAGCTCCGTGCAGCTCAGGAGCCTCCGCCTCACCTATCGCAACCTATCGGGCCCTGATAAGCGGCTGGTGACGCTGCGGCTGCCTGCCTCGCTCGCTGAGTACACGGTCACCCAGCTGCGGCCCAACGCCACTTACTCCGTCTGTGTCATGCCTTTGGGGCCCGGGCGGGTGCCGGAGGGCGAGGAGGCCTGCGGGGAGGCCCATACACCCCCAGCCGTCCACTCCAACCACGCCCCAGTCACCCAGGCCCGCGAGGGCAACCTGCCGCTCCTCATTGCGCCCGCCCTGGCCGCGGTGCTCCTGGCCGCGCTGGCTGCGGTGGGGGCAGCCTACTGTGTGCGGCGGGGGCGGGCCATGGCAGCAGCGGCTCAGGACAAAGGGCAGGTGGGGCCAGGGGCTGGGCCCCTGGAACTGGAGGGAGTGAAGGTCCCCTTGGAGCCAGGCCCGAAGGCAACAGAGGGTGGTGGAGAGGCCCTGCCCAGCGGGTCTGAGTGTGAGGTGCCACTCATGGGCTTCCCAGGGCCTGGCCTCCAGTCACCCCTCCATGCAAAGCCCTACATCTAAGCCAGAGAGAGACAGGGCAGCTGGGGCCGGGCTCTCAGCCAGTGAGATGGCCAGCCCCCTCCTGCTGCCACACCACGTAAGTTCTCAGTCCCAACCTCGGGGATGTGTGCAGACAGGGCTGTGTGACCACAGCTGGGCCCTGTTCCCTCTGGACCTCGGTCTCCTCATCTGTGAGATGCTGTGGCCCAGCTGACAAGCCCTAACGTCCCCAGAACCGAGTGCCTATGAGGACGGTGTCCGCCCTGCCCTCCGCAACGTGCAGTCCCTGGGCACGGCGGGCCCTGCCATGTGCTGGTAACGCGTGCCTGGGCCCTGCTGGGCTCTCCCACTCCAGGCAGACCCTGGGGGCCAGTGAAGGAAGCTCCCGGAAAGAGCAGAGGGAGAGCGGGTGGGCGGCTGTGTGACTCTAGCCTTGGCCCCAGGAAGCGAAGGAACAAAAGAAACTGGAAAGGAAGATGCTTTAGGAACATGTTTTGCTTTTTTAAAATATATATATATATTTATAAGAGATCCTTTCCCATTTATTCTGGGAAGATGTTTTTCAAACTCAGAGACAAGGACTTTGGTTTTTGTAAGACAAACGATGATATGAAGGCCTTTTGTAAGAAAAAATAAAAGATGAAGTGTGTTTCTTGGGCTCAGCCCCAGGGTAGAAGGGCTGGGTGGAGGGAGATGAAGAAGGAGTGGCCCTCACTCTGGGGAGCCGGGGCCCTCAGCAGCCCCTGGGCTTGGGCAGCCCTCCCAGGTGTCCTGACCTGGGTGCCATCCACCCTAGGCTTGAAGGAGGTGAGGCTGGGCCCAGGTGGGAGCAGGGCTGCCTCTGGCCTCGGACAAGGACGGGTCAGGGAGCCTCACCTTCCCCAGGCCCTGTCTTCTGCCAGCAGGAGCTCTGGCCCATGTGCGGCTGGGAGAGGCTTGTGGCAGATGTGGGGCCAGGTGAGTCCCTCGTGGGTTGGTCTGATGGGCAGTTCACTGCCTGCTTTCCTCCAGGGACAGGGCCCTGGGCTCTCTCATTCCAGGCCTCATGGATGGTCCCGGGAGCAGGTGGCCTCTAGGACCTCTACAGCGTCCCGGGAGAGCCAAGCGGTTTGCATGGCCCCAGCTCCATGCCACTCCACTGCCCAGCATGGGCGCAGCAGGAAATCCTGCTCCCTGCCTCCTGCCCCTGGCTACAGCGAGGGCTTTGGTGGGAGGGGAAGTGTGAATCATCAAAGGCAGGGACCCCATGGGTGGGGAGAAAGGGGCTGAGCCCCAGCGAGCAGGACAAGCTGGAGGACAGGAACAAAGGGCCCAGGCTGGCTTGCAGATGGTGCCAGGATTGGTGGCCTTGGGATGCCCCCTCAGCCCCTGCATTAGGGATGTGCCCAGGCTTTCTGGAAACCCTAGAAGTGGGAGCATTTTCCAGGAAGGCTGCATGCTGAGGTGGGGGCAGTGATACTGAGTGCAGCTGTGGCCTGGACTGGGTGCAGGGAGCTTGGAGACAGTGATGGACACACAGCACCTTTTCCTGTTACCCTCAGTGGGATGGAGGGGAGGGGACCCACTGGGCTGCCGCTGCAGGGGCACCCAGAACATGCTGGAGTGAGCCTCCTGCAGACCCCATGCCACTGTCCCATAGGTCATGGCCCCGGCCCCCAGCACTCAGGCTCACCCCTGGTGGGACAGAGTCAGCCTAGCCAGACCCAGGGAGCAGGCCCCGCGGCGCGGGTGTTGATGTCAGCGCCGAGTCAGGCCCAGCCACGCGAGGCTCTGGATTCAATTAGCGGCTGCTGAGGGCTCTGGCACGAGGAGGGAGGAGGCGGGCCGTGGGTCATGGCGGGCAGTGGGTGGTGGCAGTGGGCCTGGGTGGGGCCCCTTCTTCCTGAGGCAGCGGCGGCAGCCCAGGTGGATTTCCTGTAGGCCTGGGTCCCATTAGGGGAGTGGCTGCGGCCAGGCCTGCCTCCCCCCGCCCGTGGCTGCATAGTCAAAGGGGCCTTTGTGGGCCTGAGGCTGCTGCTGAACACGGTGGCTGCTGAAGAAATGTTTTCACTGCAAAGCAAACCTGGCCGAGTGGGATGGTGGCAGGGGGCAGTGGCGGGGGGTGGCAGGGCCCAAAGAAAGGAAGCCTTCCCGGGAACAGTGTCTGGAGTGTGCCATCAGATCAGGGCTTCGGGGAAGGGGAGAACCCAGCCAGGGGGCGACCAAGCTGAGATGCAGCCTCGACCCGGGACAAGCCCCCCGACTCAAGGCCAGGGACCAGGGGCAGACGTGGGGGTGTGCGAGCCCCCATCACCAGGTGCTGACTGCAGCAGGCCCTGGGCCATGTGGGTGACACATGCTCTTGTTTCATGCCCGGCGACCTCGTCTATTGAAAAGGAGTGGCCACAGGGAGGGAAGACAGCATGCTCACAATAAGTGGAGACAGGACCCCAGCACCTGCTCCCCAGCCACGGGTGGGGCTGCCGGCCACGCGGGAGGGCTTAGGGCCACTGTGAGCTACAGAAGCAATACACCCTACTTCTATGGGGGTAGGGGGTGATACAGTTCACCCAGCCCCCTCACAGGCATTCACACACTCATCCCCGCTCAATTCACACCCAGAAGCGTGGCACCCAAGACAGGTGTATCTCCGCATCTCCAAGACCAAAGCATGAGCTGGTCCTTCAGTGCAGGCTGCCAGTCCCTCTCGTTACCCCCCACCTCCACCCTGCGCCAAGCATGGTGCCAAGCACACAAAGTGCTGGGCAGCCCTCCGTGGACGCTGCCTGAGCACAGACAGGACCTTGGTGTTCGAGGCTGGCCTGGCTCCCTGCTCCTGTCACTGTGGCTGGCTTCCCCTCAGATACTCCACAAATGTCAGGGGAAGGGCATAGGTGGGACCACAGCGGAGGCCCCTGGGTGAGGATGAGGAGGGGACGGGGTGTGTGCACGAACCCTGGCCTCCTCTAGCTCTCATAAGGGCACACACTGTTCTGCCCAAGCCAAGATGGAAAATCTGTAAAACAGAAGAACTCGAGGGTGGTGGAGTGGATGCAGTTGCCAACCTCCCCATTAGCCGTGCCCACAGATGACACTCCAGACTTTCCATGCTCAGCCTAGATTTGCTCAGAGGCCCCGGCACCCCAGGGAGTTAGTGGGGGGCTCCAGCTTCCAGGACGCCTGGGGGTGCAGGGGACCTGCCACCTCTCAGAACAGCTGGAGGGCTGGCACACATCCTTGGCATCCACCAGCTTCATGGGGGCTGGCAGAGCAGGGGCCAGGGCTCGGGGGCAGAGGGGAGAGGACCCTAGCCTGGCCACCCATCTGGGAGTGATTTGAGAAATTCCAGTCCTCACTGGTCCTTCGAGGCTATTCTTAACTGTGGTAATTACAGGGTCAGCCTTGGCCAGTGGCACCGTGAGGTCTGGGCATCATTAACTCCTCCAGAGGCCACACTGGGGCCGGGCAGGAGATGCTTGCAGGGGATGGGGACCCTGTCACTGGGGGCGGAGCCTGGAAGGCAGGAAGTGGTGGGTGGAAGTGACTGGTGCCAGGTCCCTTCACACCAATGCCTCCGCTGGGGGCCCTGCAGGGAAGGGGCTGTCTGACCTAGAAAGGTCTAGAAGACAAGATGCCAGGCAGCTCCGGGCCCGGGATGGGGGACATGGGGCCAGATCTTAGACGTGGAGTCTGAAGGCCCGGGAGCTCTGACTCCTCAAGGCGGGGCGGGTCCCACTGACTCCTCCCTGAATCTCCAATGCCCAGAGCAGGCAGGAGGCTGAGGGCAGCCCTGACTCTGCCTCTTACCCTCCATATCGCTTCAGGGAAGGTGCCGAATCTTGCTCACCTTTGCCTCCCTCATCTGTAAAATGGGCCTTGCCAGCTTCTCAGCCCCTCCCTGGGTGTGACAGGGTGGGAAAGGGCGTCACTGTCACCCTGACCCCTACCCCTCCTCTGGGCGGCTCTCAGTCCGGGGAAGCCCTTGGCAGGAGCTCTCGCTGGTACTCAGGTGGGAGCTCTTCTGGGGACTCCCTGGAAGATCCCACAGCCTTCCTTACCCCCAGACACATACCCTTGCTGCTCCCAGAGCCTGGACAGGTCACTGTTGCCTGTGACTCAGTTTCCTCAGTTATGCAATGGAAGAATGAATAAGCTTGCCAAATACCACCCCTTTCCTGGCTCTGACGTTCTCGGATCCCCCTGCCTGTGAAGATTCCAGCAAGGCCCTTACGAGTCACGGTTGAAGCTTCAGAAGGCGGATGGAGTCCCTGTCTCTCCACCCCGGCCCTGCCTGGCTACGTCTCTGAACACCCCCCAGCCTCAGTCTCCCCAGCTGTGTTGTGGGTGGTCTGAACAGATGAGTCACTCATAAATGCTTGCCCTGGGCCTCCTGGTGTCTGGCTCCTGAGCCGCAGTGGGCCAAGGCCATCTCGGCACACAGCTGACTCTGCCTGGCCAGGACCCCGCCAGGCACTGCCAAAAGCCCTCTCCACACACTTCTGGGGGCAGATGGAAGGATGAGGTGCACCTGGAGCCCCCCAGGCTGCCTGGGCACCAGCCCCACCCGGGGACATACCTCAGGATAGAACAGGACAGCCATGTGGCTGGTGTGGAGTAGGCCGCATAAACCTCAGTGGGCCGCATAAGCCAAGGCCCACCTCCACCTCCACCTCCACCCCCACCTCCACCCTGCCAGGCTGTCCAACAATGCCCACGTCCACCCTCCTATCATAGCCTGGAGCCTCCCTGGGCCTCAGCCCTCTGCCAGAACATCCACAGAAAAATGAAGCGTATTCTTGCACTTCTGGATCACACCCTCTCCCTGAATGCCAAGCATACCTGTGTCAACCCCCAGCCATGAAACCTCTGGTGACCAAGGGCCCACTCTGCTACCAGGGGCCAGAGGGGTATCTGAGCACCTGCTGCTCGTGACATCTGGAAGCTTCGGGGGTACAGGGCCAGGTGTCTGTTGCAAGGCCTTGCAGCCCAGATCAGGTACCCCAGAACACCCCGGAGATCAGCCCGCCTCACTGACAGGCCGGATCAGGTGCCCTCGCCTGCGGCGCCTTGGGTCACCAGCCCCCCAGCCCACCTGCGTGCCGCAGCTCCTACCCAAGCGAGGTGTCCAAGGTGAGGGAGGCCAGGGCGCTGGAGAAGAACCGCGTGTCCCACAGCTTCACTTCGTGCTCACGCATCTGCAGGGAGGGCGAGAGAGGGGCTCAGAGGGGCCTGTCCCTCAGCCCCACCCAGGGGGCTCCCAGGGAACCCAGCGCTTGAGGGTGCAGCCTGACACGGGGCACCTGCCCCAGAGCAGGGCTTGGAGTGGGGGTGGGAGTCACCCCAGGGAAAGAGAATTTGGGTTTTCATGTTCTGCCCCTTTAAGAACCCTTAGGTGACAAAGGATGAGGGGCGGTTCCCTCTGTGTTCTCGGGTCCCTGTGGGGCCACTATGGCTCCTGGGGTCAGGCTGAGCTATTACAAATGGAATCTGCCAGTTTTCAGCAGCCGTCAGTCCCCTGAGGCTCTGAGACCCGGCAGCACAGCCAGGCCGTATATGGACAGGCCTGGAACTGGCCCTCGGTCCCCCGCCTCCCATTGGCTTCGTCCCCGCCCAAAGGGCTGGACATGTCCCCACCTGGCTGTGCCCTGCTCCTCCAGGAGGAACCCCCTACCTGGTTGAATCCAGTAGACACCAGGTGCTCCCAGGTGCCCATCCATGCCAGCCGGCTATCCCTGCTGTTCTCATGGGCCTGCATGCTCTGCAGGAGGCAAGAGGTGGACCTGAGCCCCCAGGGCCCCTGCTGGTGGGCGGGGCCCCCTGGAATGGGCCTGAGCTGGGGAACTTCTGCTGCCCACCTGCCTGAAAGCCTCACAGAGGGTGGGAAGGGCGGGGTCCTTCTCCACGTCCCCACTGGGACCAAGGGTGGTCTCCGAAGCACCCTGAGGATCAGCCCCGCCTCCGCCCCAGTTGAGGGCAGCTCTGCACCCAGAGGCCAACCTGGCCGCTCCTTCCGAGTGTCCCTTCTCCCAAGGAGAGGGCTGCCTCGCTCCCCAGCTCCAGGCCCCTTCCCTGCTGCGCCAGGGGCTAAAGGCACTGGCACTTTCTTGCCCCCAAGAGCTGTGTGATCCTGGGGATGCCACACTCTCTCAATGCCTCATTTCTCTCACTTGTGTAAGGGGCTCATGGTGCGGTGCCACCCGCTTCCCAGGGCTGTCGCCATGTGGAAGGGCAGGGCTTGTGGCAAAGCACCGTGTAAATCGGGGGATTTCAAGGATCACTGTGGCCGCCCCAGGCAAGAGGCAGGGCCTGGGACCCACCTCTGGGCAACGTCCAGAGAGCGCCAAGTAGTGCCTCTCCTGGCCCTCCCGAGGTGCTGGAGCTGCCAGCAGGAAGGCTCCCGGCCCCTGGGAGGAGAGGGAAGCTCACATGGTGGGTGGGGCCCTGTCCTCCTGGGCCCTGGCAGTGGGGAGCTGAGGGGGCCAGAGGAAATGCAAACAGCTCCTCCCAGTCACCCTGGCCCCTGGAGCCTGAGACGAAGGACCCTGTTACCAAAAATAGCTCACCCCAAACCATGGCCAGCTTCCTCCAAGCTTCCCACGATCTCCTTGGGAATGAATGAGGGAGGGAAGCAGCCTGCGAGGAGCTGGCCCGGGGCCCCCTCCCCAGCCCGTGGAGGCTGACTCCAGCGTGGGAGACCATCGGAAACGGCTCCAGGTCCCGTCCTTCGAGGGGCTTTTCTCACTGTTCCCTTCCCACCAGGCTGTGGCCGGCACAGGAAGTTGGGGCTGGAGCCTGAGAACCAAGGCCCCACTGCCCTCTCTCCACGTAAGAGGGGATATCGGGTCAGGACAAGGGTCGAGCCATTGGCCAGCCCTGCCCTCAACACCCAGAGAGGGTCACAGTGTCATTCAGGCTCCTGCCCTCTCGTTGGTGTTTGTTGTGCAAATATCTGTGTGTGTGCAGCCCACCAGGTGGCTCTTAGCTTGTCCAAAAGTCACTCATTCATTCAAGAAACACACAAGGCCTCCCAGGGGCCAGAACTGTGCCAGGAGCTGGCAGTGGGGCCGGATGGTTCTCAGATAGAGGGCAGGTGCTTGGGGGAAGCAGTGCCCCTCACTCATCTGTTCTCTCGTCATACGGGTATTTGAGCCACACACTATTCGAGATGACGTGGTGAACAAAATGGGGAAAGTCCCCGTGCCCGTGGAATAAACACATCGGGGAGGCAGATGTAGGCCAAACAGAAATCAGTGTGTCATTCCCTGTGACTATGCATGCCATGGGGGAGCCGCACGGTGTTAGGGGAGGAAGCTCTGGAGGTGGACCCAGGAGACCCCCAGCCTGGCCACCTCCCTTGGTGGGTCAGTCACTAGCTCTGTGCCTCAGTTTCCATGTCTGTAAAAAGCACTGTAACAGAATTTACTTTTTTTTTTTTTTAACCTTTCCTATGGTGCTGAAGGACCTACTTTTGAAGACGGCCACAAGGAGTAAGAGGGAACACTTATAGAAGGCTCAGGATTTTGTCTGACACGTGTCAAGTGTGCATGTCTCACAGGTGATAGCAGGGTACCGCCAGACTGTAAGTGAGGGAAGACCTAGCGTCATTCCCGCTAGGCTGGGAGGGTTGACAGGCGTGAGCCAGGTATGGGAACTGGCATCTGCAAAGAGTTGGAAACTGGAAGCAGAGAGACCCGCTCAGCCAGCAGGTGGGGACGAGGGAGGTGGAGGCTGGGCCAGGCCTGCAGGGTCCCCCAGGGGCTGCCACTGAGCACTTTTCACCTAGGGGCACAGGCTAAGGCTAGGGGTGGGACGCCCTTGGCCTGTATCTCCCACCTTCCTAATTCACATGTGGGAAGCCTAAAGGCACAGAGAGAGGAAGCCATGGTGCAAAGCGGCCCGGCCCCAGCTGTCTCCTCCTGCACAAGATGGACGTGAGGCTCAGAGTGGTGATGAGGCTTGCACAAAGTCGCAGCTAGGAGGCAGCAGGGAAGGGAGGAGGAGCCGCCCAGGACCACAGCTGCCCCAGAAACGCTCTGCTTTCCAGCAAACATCCTGGGCCAGCTCTTGCTCCCTGGAGCATTCAGCCCAGCCTTCGGAGGTCCAGGTAAGAGCTTTGTCCGTGCCCAGCCACTCCCCACTGTGGGTACACCCAGCTCAGTTTGCCCAGAGACCACAGGAAGCCCCCAGGTGAGGGAGGGGGTCAGTGGCCCACCCCTTACCCTGTAACTCCTCATCAATGGAGTGATCACCAGTATCAAAAATGAGAGGTGGGCTGGGCGCAATGGTACCTGCCGTAATCCCAACACTTTGGGAGGCTGAGGTGGGAGGACGGCTTGAGCCCAGGGGTTCCAGAGCAGCCTGGGCCACAAACTGAAAACTTCTCTCTTAAAAAAACAAACACTAGGCCGGCGCAGTGGCTCACACCTGTAATCCTAGCATTTTGGGAGGCCGAGGCGGGTGGATCACCTGAGGTCAGGAGTTCAAGACCAGCCTGGCCAACATGGTGAAACCCCATCTCTACCAAAAATACAAAAATCAGCTGGGCATGGTGGCAGGCGCCTGTAATCCCAGCTACTCGGGAGGCTGAGGCGGGAGAATCGCTTGAACCTGGGAGGTGGAGCTCGCAGTGAGCCGAGACTGTGCCCCTGTGCTCCAGCCTGGGTGACAGAGCGAGACTCTATCTCAAAAAACAAACAAACAAACAACCCAACTAGCTTGACGTGGTGGTGCGTGCCTGTAGTCCCAGCTACCAGGGAGGCTGACGCAGGAGGATTGCTTGAGCCCAGGAGGTCAAAGCTACAGTGAGCCGTGTTGGCGCCGCTGCACTCCCGCCTGGGCGACAGAGCGAGACCCGTTTGCCAGCCTCAGCAAGCCTCAGAGAAGAGCCCTCTCCCCAGCTCCTCATTCTCCTGCATAGGGGGCAAGAACAGGGGCTGCAGCTGGGACCCAGGCATCCTGCTACCCTGCAGCCCCAAGAGGGCCCCCACCACCTAGCTCTGAGAATAGGAGGGGCTGTGGCAGGGCAGGAGCAGTGTCAGCCCCGCAGGGGGTGCAGGAGGGGAGGCGCATGCCCGCCCCTTCATCACCATGGCAACACTTCCTGTGCAGGGCAGGATGGTTCCAGGAGCAGCCCTGGCTCCTTGCTGGGGTGAGGGAACCTGCTTCAATAGTAAGACCCCCCACTTACCCCCTTCCCTCCTCTGAGGTTCACCACCCCCCACTGGCCTGTCTGATGCACTGAGATTCCTAGAGGGCTCAATCCGGGGCCCCCTCCCGCCCAGACAAGGGTTCTGAGGCCTCGACACTCATTTGGGGCTGCCACTTTCCCAGAACAGCCTGGGCTCCAGGGCGTCACCCAGCCCCAGCTGGGCCGGTTGTAAAGGGAAGGGGCGGCAGTGGGGGTCCTGGGGGTTCTGCAACCAGAGGGGCGAGCCTGCCTCTGTCACCCTGAGGTGGGACCCTGGAGAAGCCACAGAACCATCCGACTCTCGGGGTCTACACCTCCGAGGAAGTGGAATATGCCAAGTGCCTGGCGCATAACAAAGGGTCATACATGCAGTATAAGAACCAAGCATGGGTGTGAGCAGGAGGAGCCTCCCCAGGGTCCCCTGCTCCAAAGCTCACGCCTGAGGCAGGGCTCCAACAAGACAGTGGAGGGCAGACTCCCTGGCCCACTCTGGGCTCCGGGATAGCACCAGGGCTCAGGTGGGGTGGGACCCACAGAGGACAGAGGTTGGATGGAGGGCAGGCGGCCCCGCTCCCTGACCCCCAGCCACACCCCACTAGGAAGGAAGGAGGATTGCCAGAGAAGGAGCTCCCAGAAGGCCTCTCCCTCGAGCCGGCCCCTCGGCTCACACCGGCCCTGGCTGCCAGCAGCGGTTTTCCTAATAGAAGCCAGGTGTGGGCCAGATGCCCTGGGCGGAAGTGGGGGGCAGGGCCACACGGAGAGCGGCATTCCAGGCCTGCTGCCCCCGCACCAGGGCCCGAGCACAGGCCCCAGCCAGCAGCTGGAAGGGGTGGGAGCCACCCACGCTCTTCCCAGGTCTCCTCGCCCCAAAGCCCGCAGGGGGGCTCCCTCCAGAACCAGATCCTCTCCCTCTCTCTTCGAGGAGCTGGGAGCCCCTTGGATAGCAGCCACTCTATCCCCACCTCGGCATCAGTCACCGCCCCCAGCCCTGCTGGAAGAGGAGGGGAGAGGAGGAGGAAGGCTGGAAAGAGGGGGCGGAGGAGGGGAGAATAGGAAGAATCACGTGGGCCCAGTGAGCTGGCTCAGAGCCATGCCCGGTAGGTCGGGGGCAGAAGCATAGGTGCCCCAGCAGTGCCCTGGGCTCTGGAGAGGAGAGTGCAACCTGAGAAAGTGAAGGGGGCTGGGGGAAGCCTCCGTGGCACCTTCAAGCTGAGCCTGGGCCCCGCTTTCTGGGCAAAGGCTTGGAGGTCAAAGAAAGCTACCTAGTGAGGATACCGCACACACCCACACTGCCTTGAGATGCAGACAGCCACCATCTACCAGGCCCAGGTCCCACATGACGAAGAGGTCAGCCAGCCTCCACCAGCAAGTATGACCAGGGTGTGGCCAAAACCACCCTCCTTGGCTAGTTTCACTGCTTAAATGGGAGTCCTCTCGGTCTTCAGCTGGACAAAAGTGGAACTGACTGTACCGTTTGGACTAAACAGTTGCAGTCTTCCATGTGACTGGGTTTCTCTCCTGAGTCTTGTGTGTGTAGGGGGCTCTGGGGCTCCGGGCTACCACTAGTTTGGTTTGGGCTGGTGGTTTGCCCTTGACCCCGGGTGGGGAAAACGTCCTAGAAATGGGGAGGGGGTATCTGTGATGGGCCTAGGTCTTTGCTGGGGAGCTCCTCTCCTGAGCTAACAGTAGGACCCTAAACTTCACCTTCCTCAGGGAATAAGCCTCCTCAGCTTCTAGAAAGTTCTTTTTAGAAATGTAAATTCATGGCCAGGCGCGGTAGCTCACATCTGTAATCCCAGCACTTTGGCAGGCCGAGGAGGGTGGATCACAAGGTCAGGAGTTCGAGACCAGCCTGACCAACATGGTGAAACCCCGTCTCCACTAAAAATACAAAAAAATTAGCCGGGCGTGGTGGCGGGCACCTGTAGTTCCAGCTACACAGGAGGCTGAGGCAGTAAAATCACTTGAGCCTAGGAGGCGGAGTTTGCAGTGAGCCGAGACTGCGCCACTGCCCTCCAGCCTGGGTGAAAGAGCAAGATTCCATCCCCCCACCCAAAAAAAGAAATGTAAATCTACTCATCGCACTTCCTGCTTAAAACTCCCTAATGGCGGCCGGGCACGGTGGCTCAGGCCTGTAATCCCAGCACTTTAGGAGGCCAAGGCGGGAGGATCACGAGGTCAGGAGATCGAGACCATCCTGGCTAACATGGTGAAAACCAGTCTCTACTAAAAATACAAAAACAAAAATAGCCGGGCGTGGTGGCGGTCGCCTGTAGTCCCAGCTACTCGGGAGGCTGAGGTGAGAGAATGGTGTGAACCCAGGAGGCAGAGCTTGCAGTGAGCCGAGATCACACCGCTACACTCCAGCCTGGGTGACAGAGCGAGACTCCGTCTCAAAAAAAAAAAAAAACTCTCTAATGGCTTCCCACAGCCCAGGTGACCATGGGCCCGTATCCCCCAGCGCCCCTCGCGCAGACCCCTCAGACAAGCCCGTCCTCCTTCAGGCCATCTATGTCTGCCCCCTTGGCATTACTCAGGCCTCTGCTCCCGGGCCAGTTACTCAGGGAAGCACTAAACCAGCCCAGCAAGAGAAGCCCCCAGCAACTACCCCGGGACAGGGCCCTGTGTGTGGCTCCATAAACATTCCCTGCCTAGCACAGGCAATGTTTATGCAGCCAGAGACAGGGCCCTGTCCCGGGGTTGTTGCTCCTGCCTACAAGGTCTCTGTAGGGCAAATGAACGGTGTCCCAGTGGCTGGATGCCTGCAGCATGAGCCAGGTCCCAGCTTCCCCGCTCGGAACTGAAATGGCCACGCACACTCCATGCACAGACACAAACCAGAACACGCTCAGTCCCTGGACCCTGTACGTTTTGACAGGTCCCACCCAGGGTCTTCCTGCAGAGGACAGGGGTTGTTTCTTTTTGGCTCCTCTGCAGCTGGTCTCTGCTGACCGTGCCAGGGTGAAGGTCTTAAAGGAAGGAAGTGGGAATCTCAGATCGCTGCCTGAAGCCACACGATGGCCTCCGTGGAGAGCCGGGGGAAGCTTAGCTTCTGCCACCCGGTGATCAAAGCCAGGCCCTCCCAGGACGCACAACACACTTCACAGGAAGAGCTCCCAGCAGTGGTGGCCCACCTCCTGGGGACCCCTGGTGCTGCAGAACATGTCTGCCAGGACCCCAGGCCTGCCCCTACCTCCACCTGCTAGAACCACTGGGTCCTCAGCCTCAGTGGAGGCTTCAACCCACCCCAGCTTGCCCACACAACTCACCTGAGAGGCCTGCGGCTTTGTTCTGGGGTCAAAGATCCGCAGCTGCTTGTCCTGGAAAAGCAGAGAGGAGGAAACAACTTGCGATTAGGGCTGGAGGGTCCCTGGAAGCCAGCCTGTTCCCCTCACCTCCCAACCCCCAGCTCTGAGCAGCCCATCCCCAGCACGCAGGGCTGCCATCACACACCAGGGCATCCCTCCTCAGCCCTGCTCCTCCTCCTCAGCACAGCAGCAACCACCACCCAGTCCCCCAGTTTTCTGTGAGGAGTGTTCAGCTTCCTGAGACCTACTCCACGTCAGGCATACCAGACACTCGACCCCTCCGACTCTTCCAACTACCCTATGAAGTGGTACTATCACCATGATCCCTCACAGACAGACAAACGGAGGTCCAGAACCAAACTCTAGGCTGTCAGTGCCCCACACATGCTCAGCCCTGTACTAGGCCCAGCCTGGAGAGGCTCATATGATGACCTCATTTCTGCACTTACAGAATTTAGCACTAACCAGGAAGACGAGCTTACACCTCCGAACCATCCATTCGGCAGTTATTGATTCAGATTATCCAAAGGGAGGATGGAAACAGACAAAAAGCAGAAAAAAATGTACTGAAATAAAACACTCATGCTTTGTATAGACCTTCTTTCTGCGGAACAATGTGTGTGTGTGCATGCATACGTGTGTGTGTGTGTGTGTGTGTGTGTGTGTACACAAACATTCATGCATAAAGAACCAGGGCACAATCTGTATCCACTACTACAGGCTGGGCCATAATAATTTTTTTTTTCTTTTTTGAGACAGAGTTTTGCTCTGTCACCCATGCTGGCTGGAGTGCAATGGTGCAATCTTGGCTCACTGCAACCTCTGCCTCCCTGGTTCAAGCGATTCGCCTGCCTTAGCCTCCCGAGTAGCTGGGATTACAGGCGCCCACCACCACATCTGGCTAATTTTTGTATTTTTGGTAGAGACGGGGTTTCACCATGTTGGCAGGCCGGTCTCAAACTCCTGACCTCAGGTGATCCGCCCGCCTCGGCCTCCCAAAATGCTGGGATTACAGGCGTGAGCCACCATGTTTGGCCATAATAAATTAAGTGCAAAAAGGAAGTTGTAGAATAACATGGTATAGTGTGATTCTACTGTGGTAAAAATCAACAAAAATCTCCTTTTGTGTGACCACGATCCTGTTTGTTTTTATTGATACCCAACTGTCATACAGCCCATACATTTTACAAGTTTGCTGAGCAAGGAGAAAGGTCTGGACTAACACAGGCCTGTGTGCCAATGCTGGGTATCAAGGGTGGGGAAGATGGGGGCTGGTTAACTTTTCCTTTTTACGTCTTAGCAGAGGTCTATTTTGTTTCATTCAGCACAGATTCCTGTTTTCATATTTTGAAAACAGTAAACAACTGGAATTTGAAATGAAAAACACCACCAGCCAGGCATGGTGGCTCACGCCTGTAATCCCAGCACTTTGCTAGGCTGAGGTGGGTGGATCACCTGAAGTCAGGAGTTTGAGACTAGTCTGGTCAACATGGTGAAACCCCGTATCTACTAAAAATAAAAAAATTAGCCGGGCATGGTGGCAGGCGCCTGTAATCCCAGCTACTCAGGGGGCGGAGGCAGGAGAATCGCTTGAACCTGGGAGACGGGGGTTGCAGTGAGCTGAGATTGCACCACTGCACTCCAGCCTGGGCAACAGAGTGAGACTCCATCTCAAAAAAAAAAAAAAAGAAAGAAAGAAAAACAACATCATTTGCACCAGTACAGATAAAAAAAACTTGAAATACTCATGCTCCTCAACATACAATGGAGTTACATCCCAATAAACCCGTCTTAAATTGAAAATACAGTAAGTATGGCCAGGAGAGGTGGTTCATGCTGGTAATCCCAGCACTCTGGGAGGCTGAAGTGGCAGATCACTTGAGGTCAGGAGTTCGAGACCAGTCTGGCCAATAAGGTAAAACCTCGTCTCTACCAAAAATACAAAAATTAACCAGGCATGGTGGCACGCACCTGTAATCCCAGCTACTCGGGAGGCTGAGTCAGGAGAATCACTTGAACCTGGGAGACGGAGTTGCAATGAGCTTGCAGTGAACCAAGATCGTGCCACTACACTCCAGCCTGGGAAACAGACTGAGACTCCGTCTAAAAAAAAAACAAAAAAGCTGCCATAGGCCAGGCACAGTGGGTCCTGCCTGTAATCCCAACACTTTGGGAGGCCAAAGTGGAAGAATCACTTGAGCCCAGGAATTTGAGACCAGCCTGAGCAATACGGCTCAGGCTGTATTTGTTTTTGTTTTTGAGATGGAGTTTCATTCTTGTCACCCAGGCTGGAATGCAGTGGCGCGATCTCGGCTCACTGCAACCTCTGCCTCCCGGGTTCAAGCGATTCCCCTGCCTCAGCCTCCCGAGTAGCTGGGATTACAGGTGCACGCCACCACACCAGGCTCATTTTTTGTATTTTTACTAGAGTCGGGGTTTTGCCATGTTGGACAGGCTGGTGTCGAACTCCTGACCTCAGGTAATCTGCCTGCCTTGGCCTCCCAAAGTGCTGGGATTACAGGTGTGAGTCACTGTGCCTGGCCTTTTTTGTTTGTTTGTTTTTGAGACAAGAGTCTCGCTCTGCTGCCCAGGCCCAAGTGCAGCAGTGCAATCACAGCTCACTGCAAATCAACCTCCTGGACTAAAGCGATCCTCCCACCTCAGCTTCCCAAGTATCTGGGACCACAGGCACAAGCCACCAGGCCCTGCTAATGTTTTAATTTTTCTTTCGTAGAGATGAGGTCTCACTATGTTGAGCAGGCTGGTTTTGAACTCCTGGCCTCGAGTAATCCTTCTGCCTCAGCCTCCCGAAGTGCTGGGATTACAGGTGTGAGCCACCAGGCCTGGTTTGAATATACATTTTAAAAATATATATATAGAAATGGCCAAAAAGCATATGAAAATATGTTCAATATCACTAACCATTAGAGAAACACAAATCCAAACCACAGTAAGATAACCCCTGACACCCATTAGGATGCCTATTACATTTTTAAAAATAGCAAGTGTTAGGCCAGGCGTGGTGGCTCACGCCTGTAATCCCAGCACTTTGTGAAGCCAAGGCTGGGGGCAATCACTTGCGGTAAGGAGCTCGAGACGAGCCTGGCCAACATGGTGAAACCCCGTCTCTACTAAAAATACAAAAATTAGCCGGGCGTGGTGGCGTGCACCTGTAATACCAGCTACTCGGGAGGCTGAGGCAGGAGAATCACTTGAACTCAGGAGGTGGAGGTTGCAGTGAACTGAGATCATGCCATTGCACTCCAGCCTGGGCAACAGAGCAAGACTCCATCTCAAAAAAAAAAAAAATTGCAAGGCTGGGCGTGGTGGCTCACACCTGTAATCCCAGCACTTTGGGAGGCCAAGGCGGGCGGATCACAAGGTCAGGAGTTCAAGACCAGTGTGGCCAACATAGTGAAACTCCGTCTCTACTAAAAATACAAAAATTAGCTGGGTTTCGTGGTGTGAGCCTGTGTTCCCAGCTACTGGGGAGGCTGAGGCAGGAGAATCGCATGAACCCAGGAGGCGGGGGTTGCAGTGAGCTGAGATGGCGCCATTGCACTCCAGCCCGGGTGACAGTGCGAGACTCCGTCTCAAAAACAAAAAAAAAAAACCAACTGTTGGTGAGTACGTGAAGTTAGAACCCTTGCACACTATTGATGGGATTGTAAAATGGTGCAACTGCTATGGAAAACAGTATGGCAGTTCCTCAAAAAATTAAAAATAGACCTAGCATGTCTTCCAGCAACCCCACTTCTGGGTACATATCCAAAAGAACTGAAAGCAGGCCATGAAGAGATATTTGCACACCCATGTTCATAGCAGCACTACTCGCAATAGCCAAGAAGTGGAAACAACCCAAGATCTACTGATGGATAAATGGATAAACAAAACGTGGTCTGCGCATACTATGCAGCCTTCAAAGGCAAGGAAATCCTACTGCATGCCACAACGAGTAACCCTTGATGATGCAGCATTTCATTGTGCTCAGAGAAATAAGTCAGCCCCAAAAGAGCAAATAGTAGATGAGTCCACTTATGTGGGGCATCTAAAGTAGTCAAATTATAGACACAGAAAGTGGAATGGCAATTCCTAGGAGCTGGGAGGTAGGGCAAAGGGGAACTGCTGTTTAATGGGTATAGAGTTTCAGTTCTGCAAGATGAGAAAATTCTCAAGTCTGTTTCACAACAGTGTAAATATACTTAACACTACTGAACTGTACACTTAAAAATGGTTAAGATGGTGAATTTTGGCACTTTGGGAGGTCAAGGCGGGAGGATCATTTGAGCCCAGGAGTTTGAGACCAGCCTAGGCAACACAGTGAGATCCCTGTCCCTACAGAAAATTTAAAAAGTAGCTGGGCGTGGTGGCATGTGCTAGTAGTCCCAGCTGCTCAGGAGTCTGAGGTGGGAGGACTGCTTGAGCCTTGGAGTTTGAGGCTGCAGCAAGCTAAAAAAAAAAGAAGAAGGTAAATTTTATGGTATGTGTTTTCTTACCACAATTTAAAAAAATAGCTATTAGCCCACAAAAATACATTGCTAAGTTAAAGAAGCCAATCTGAAAAGCTACATACTACATACCATATAATTCCAACTATATGACATTCTGGAAAAGTCCAATATACAGACAATGAAAAGATCAATGCTTGGCAGTGGTCTGGGAGGAGGGAGGAAGGGATGAACAGGTGGAACCCAGGGGATGTTAAGAGCAGTGAAACTATTCCGTATAGTGGTTACACTATGTCATGCATTTGTCACAACCCATAGAACATACAACACAGACTGACCCCTCATGTAAACTGTGAGCTTTAGTTAATAATAATGTATTAGGCTGGGTATGGTGGCTCAGGCCTATAATCCCAGCACTTCGGGAGGCCGAGGTGGGTGAATCACTTGAGGTCAGAAGTTTGAGACCAGCCTGGTCAACACGGTGAAACCCCATCTCTAAAAATACAAAAAAATTAGGCCAGGAATGGTGGCTCACACCTGTAATCCCAGCACTTTGGGAGGCCGAGGTGGGTGGATCACCTGAGGTCAGGAGTTCGAGATCAGCCTGACCAACATGGAGAAACCCCATCTCTACGAAAAATACAAAATGAGCTGGGTGTGGTGGCACATGCCTGTAATCCCAGCTACTCGGGAGGGGGAGGCAGGAGAATCACTTGAATCTGGGAGGCGGAGGTTGCGGTGAGCTGAGATCGTGCCATTGCGCTCCAGCCTGGGCAACAAGAGTGAGACTCTGTCTCAAAAACAAAAACAAAAAAACAAAAAAGTAGCCGGGCGTGGTGGCACGTGCCTGTAGTCCTAACTACATGGGAGGCTGAGGCATGAGAATCATTTGAACCCGGAAGGCGGAGATTGCAGTGAGCTGAGATCGCGCCAATGCACTCCAGCAGTGCAATAATAATAATAATAATAATAATAATGTTTACCATTGGTTCCTCAATTGAAACAACGTACCACACTCACGCAGGATATTCATCACAGACACTGGGGGAGGAGGTAAGGAATACGGAAAATCCTTGTACAACTTGCTCACTTTTTCTGTAAACTTAAAACTGTTCTCGAAAATAGTCCATCAACTAAAACAACCCAAAAAGAAATGCAGGGGAAAACCAAGTGAATTCCCGCTCCATGTGCAGCCCCTCCCTGAGAGATGAGTAGCCTCCCTGCTACTACCAAGCTCCAGGCTAAGTGCTGGACTCTGGGGCCTGGAGGGTGTCATGGGAAACCGCGGGGAAGAACTTAGACCTGGTCATGGAAGGACAAACAGAGCTTGTGCTGGGAAGGCAAAGGCATTCGAGGAAGGTAAAATAGCATGAGCAAAGAGGTGGAGAAAGGAACTTGCTGGTGTGTGGCGTTGGGGGAGGAGAGGCCATGTGAGGAGACAGATGGTGGGAACCAAGGGGGCTGTGGGCACACGCATGGCTGGCAGAGGCGGGGGCCTGTCTGGAGAGGGCCTCAAAAGCCAGGTCTCCCTGGTCTGCCTCGGCAGGGCCCTGGTTTTATGCCGCTCCTGGCAAAGCCTTGCCAGCTGCAGTTTACCAAGCACCTGCTACGTGCCAGGCGGGCACCAGGTACAGTCCAGGGACTGGCTCTTAACACTCCACTACTCCACACCTCGGATTCAGAGGGATGGCGAGGGACAGAGAGAGGAGGATGAGAGACAGAAGACAGAGACCAGAGAGAGAACAGCGAGGGACAGCAAGGGATGAGAGAGGACAGAGTGGGACAGAAACAGAGGACAATGACAGAGTGGGCCAGAGAGAGCAAGTAGAGATCAAGGACAGAGACAGGGGACAGCAGGAGACAGGCAGGACACGAGGGACAGCAAGCAACAGAGGCTCTCAGGAGATGAAGGGCAGGACATGACATCCAGCAGTCAGGGCTGCTCCTGCCCCACAGAGGTGCAGAGACCGACAGCCCGAGTCCAGATGCCAACACCACCACTGACCAGCTATGACGTGGGCAAGCCCCCGAGCCCCCTATGGTTTCTTTTTTCTTTTTTTTTTTTTAGGTTTTAGTTTGTTTGTTTGTTTGTTTTGAGACAGAGTCTTGCTCTGTCGCCCAGGCTGGAGTGCAATGGCGTGATCTCGGCTCACTGCACCCTCTGCCTCCCAGGTTCAAGTGATTCTCTTGCCACAGCCTCCCGAGTAGCTGGGATTACAGGTGCATGCCACCATGCCTGGCTAATTTTTGTATTTTTAGTAGAGGAGGGGTTTCACTATGTTGGCCAGGCTGGTCTTGAGCTCCTTACCTCAGGTGATCCACCTGCTTGGCCTCCCAAAGTGCTGGGATTACAGGCGTGAGCCACTGCACCCGGCCAGTTTTTTGTTGTTGCTGTTGTTGTTTAAGAGAGAGGGTCTTGCTCCATCGCCCAGGCTGGAGTGAAGTGAGTGGCTCAATCCGAGCTCACTTCAGCCTCGAACTCCTGGGCTCAAGCAATCTTCCTGCCTCAGCCTGGGACCACAGGCGCGTGCCACCATGCCTGTCTAATTTTTGCATTTTTTTTGTAGACATGGGGTTTCACCATGTTGCCCGGGCTGATCTTGAACTCCTGGGCTCAAGTGATCTTCCCACCTCGTCCTCCCAAAGTGCTGGGATGACAGGCGTGAGCCAGCGACGGGCCACCCGCCCAGTCCTGTGAACTGTGAGGATGCGGACAGCGCCACCCCTGGGCAGGGCTGGGCGCTGGGGCTAAGGGCGGAACACACAGCACACACTCCGTGAGGGCAGCTGGGCCACCCTCATGGAGGAGCTTAACGCGGGGTCCAAACCAGGGTTCAGAGTGGGCACTGAGGCTGCTCTGGCTCAGCGGAGAGGAACTGGGCTGCAGAGGCCGCGTCCTCCCTGGCTTATCAGGCTCAACCATGCCGGGAGTAAGGAGCGCAGCAGGCCGGAATGGGCCATCCGTGAGGAGAGCGCGCCCCCTAGCGGCCTCCTGCCCCTTCTCTCCCAGCTCGGGAGGCCCCTTCACCCAGTGGGAGTAGCTGAGAGGGAGCAGGAGGGGGCTTTGGTGGTCCTGGGAGGCAGACCTGCTCACACAGAGGCAGGACAGGAGTGGGAGCCAGGGACACGGAGGCTTCGCGCCAGGAAGGAGATGGGGCGGGGGTGGGGGCACACGCTGGTGGAAAGTCCCATGACCCCCCACCCCCATCCCCATCAGGCAGCCCGTGGCATGAGCAGCTCCAGTGCATAAACCCAGAGCCAGGTGCGGCTGCAAAGAGGGGCTCAGGCTCGCTCCTGGTGTGGGGTGGGCCCATCCAGCAGCTCCAGCCACAGCTCAGGACAAGCCCTCGCTCTCTGCACACTCATGGGCATCACCGGCTGCCCTACTACAGTCAGGCTGCCCCCCACTCCCGGCTCCATACTGCCAGGGTTTCCAGTGTAGGATGCCCCCACCAGGACCCCGATGTACTCCTTTTACAGCAAAAGAAGGCGGCAGCCGACCCAGGGCTGAGGTACCCATTGGCCCTAGACTGTGCTGACAGGTGCGGCTTGGAGGCAATGCTGTGTCCCCGCAGGTGGAATTCCTAGGTCCAGGAACCAGGGAAGGAGGGGGAGTCGTTCCACGAAGCATCACTCCCACAACCCACTTAGGAAACGTGTGCTTCTCGTCCCTGCAACTTTAAGCTCTGGGTTTAGCGGGGGAAAACACATCCACTGGGGAAGCAGCAGGGGCTCCTCCGTACTGTGACTCCTGTGACTCTTCCTGCAAGACGCCAGTAAGCAAGGAGAAGAGTGGCCAAGCCGGCGGCCCACGGGGCTGCTCACTGGCCTTCCCTACACAACTGTGATAGTAATGGTAAATAGGGCTCGGACCCCCAGGAGGAGGGCCTGGACCACCACACCTGTGACAGAGGGGCAGAGACAGTTTCTCAAAGAAAGATGTCACGGTCCCAAGGCAGCCATCCCTGAGTCCTGCTGAGACCACCCAGGCCATCCCCTCTGCCTGGGACGCCCATCCCCTCCTTCTCAGCCAGGGCTCATCCCTCAAGGACCGGCCTCGAGCTCACTCTGCCTGGGAAGCCGTTCCCAGCAGGGTTAGGTCAAAGCACGCATACCAGGTCTCCCCAGAAGGGGCTCCCTGGGGGCCTTATTGGCCCCCAGAGCTTAGGCCAGTCTCTCAGGACTCTCTGCTCGACGAACACCACAAAGGAAAAACTGATCAAGACTGGGAGATGCGGCTTCCACAAAAGCAGAGTACAGAAAAGAAAGTTAGACTAGGGTCCCTCCAAGTATGCAGAGCCCTGGGGTGGGATGCTGAGGTCTGGTAGGCCTCCCTGCCCTGTTAGCTCCTGTTCGGCTCCATTCCCAGGCCTCTCAGCCATTCTTCATGTGTCTTCAGGCTCGGCACACCTCCAGAAGGGCCCTGATGGGTGCCCTCATTCCCAGCAACCCCGACAGGTCTTCAGAGACCCTTGGTCGTACCCACGGCCTCCTCCCTGGGGAAGCCCTTTGGCCCTGATCTCAGGCTCCAGCCTGGTCCTGGCTTTCCTCCTCCCACCTCCTCCCCTGCAGGCTCTTCTCATCCCCTCCTGGGGGCAGCACTATGCGGTCAGCAAATCAAACAAACGGGACCTTTTCACCTGCAGCCGGATTCTGCTCAGAGCCCCTCTGGGCCCAGACTCCACTGACACCTCCAGGTACCTCCAGCAGCTCAGCAAGGCTGCAGCCACCCTGGAGCGGCTCTGCCTAGAACATTCACACCAGGTGCTCCTCTAGCGCCCCCTCTCTGCCACAGCACATCCCCGTCCCAGTGACAGGCCTCTCCTACTGCCTCAGGACCGCCACGCCTCCCACCCAATCCTTCTCCAACACTTCCTCCTCCCAAAGGTCTCCGCCACTCCCGGCAGAGAACAGCTCTCACCTCCCCGCGGGCTGCCACGCATACCCCTGTAGACACTGCCCCTCCTGCCACACACTGTCCATGCGGTTCCAAATGCGAATCCGCTACCCTCACTGCACCACCTGCCCTACTCTAGCCTTTAACACTTCATTGCCTTCCCATTACCCCTACGGCAACAGGCACAACCCTTACTCACCACCCAGGACCCGCCTGCCCCGCACCTGCCTGTCCTGGCCCCGATCCCTGCCTGAGGCCACGCGTCCCTGGCCTGTCCAACCAGCTCAAAGCACCATGTCCTCTTGTAAAGCCCAGGTCACAGGTCCTCTTGTCTGTACTGTCCTCGACGGAAGTCACCTCCCCAGCAACTGGGGCCTGGCCCAGCACCTGCGGCCGAATGCTGCTTAACAAGAGTCTTGCAGAAAGGCTGGCGGTTCAGACAGACCAGACAGGCGGCCAGAGGAGGCTGCCTGAGGGTGGCGACATTAGGGCGCAAACCAGTGACCAGCGTGGGCTCTCATCTGACAGGGGCCTAGGCAAGGTAGGGGCTTCCAGATGTAGGTGAGCGGGGGTGTGAGGAGCAGCTAGGGGGCAGGGCACACAGATGACCATCCTGACCTCAGTGCTCCACTGCCTCCTAAACAACAAGCCTGGAAGGCCCAGCCCAGGGGGTCCCAGCCCAGGAGGCCTGCACAGAGCCCCACAGGGAATCCCCGCCTGCCTGCTCACCTTGCACGCCGTGCCCACCAGGGCTCCATCTCGGCTCCAGACGGCGCTCTGCACCAGGTCCCCATGGGCTGCCAGCTCTGCAGAGAAGCAGTCACAGTCAGGCCCCAGGCAGTGAGGGCATCAGGGAAGTGGGTGGGGGCGGGCCTTGCTGGGGGGAACTCCCAGAGCAAAGGCAGCAGCTACGAGGGTCCTTTTCAGCCAAGGGGGCAAGGGCAGCAGCTTCTCCCAGACAGGCTTCCCCTGCACCACAGGCTGCTTCCTTCACCCCACCTTTGTGCAGCCGTACATCACTCAACTGCCTTCCGAGGCTTCCCGCTCCTGGCCTGGCTCTCTCATCCCTCCCAGGCTCACTTCCAACATAGCTCCCACTCCACAGGGTCACTCCTGCCCTAAGCCTCTATTCCTGCCATCTATACTCTCCCTCGCTAGTGTGAGGTCTTAAAATACTTCTCTACATTCTCTGCAACTCCTGTTACAGGTTAAATTGTGCTCCCCTAAAAAGATGGTGAAGTCCTAACCCCCACTACTTTTCGGAAGCTTGCTCTGTCACCCAGGCTGGAGTGCAGTGGTGCAATCTCAGCTCACTGCAATCTCCGCCTCCTGGGTTCCAGCAATTCTCCTGCCTCAGCTCCCAGGTAACTGGGATTATAGGCACCTGCCACCATGCCCGGCTAATTTTTGTATTTTTAGCAGGGACGGAATTTCACCATGTTGGCCAGGCTGGTCTCGAACTCCTAACCTCAAGTGATCCGCCCACCTCGGCCTCCCAAAGTGCTGGGATCACAGGCGTGAGCCACCGCGCCCGGCCTATTATTATTTTTTGAGACAGCATCTCGCTCTGTTGCCCAGGCTGGAATGCAGTGGTGTGATCATAGCTAACTGCAGCTTTCACCTCCTGGGTTCAAGTAATCCTCCCACCTCAGCCTCTTGAGTACCTGGGACACAGACAGGCACACGCCACCACGCCTGGCTAATTTTTTAATTTTTTGTAGAGATTGTGTCTCACTATGTTGCTCAGACTCATTCTCAAAATATTGGGCTCAAGCGATCCTCCCATTTTGGCGTCCCAAAGTGCTGGGATTACAGGTGTGCGCCACAACGCCCATCCAAGAAGGTTTTTTTTTGTTTTTTTTGTTTTTTGTTTTGAGACGGAGTCTTGCTCTTGTCGCCCAGGGTAGAGTGCAATGGCACGATCTCTCTTCGCTCTCCATAGCCACTGCAACCTCTGCCTCCTGGGTTCAGGCAATTCTCCCGCCTCAGCCTCCTGAGTAGCTGGGATTACAGGCACCCGCCACCACACCCAGCTAAGTTTTTGTATTTTTAGTAGAGACGGGGTTTCACTATGTTGGCCAGGCTATTCTCGAACTCCTGACCTCATGATCCACCCGCCTTGGCCTCCCAAAGTGCTGGGATTACAGGCGTGAGCCACCGCGCCCGGCCATAGTTATTTTTTATTTTTATTTTTTTGAGATGGCATCTCACTCTGTCACCCAGGCTGGAGCGCAGTGGCGCAATCTCGGCTCACTGCAACCTCTGCCTCCTGGGTTGGAGCAATACTCTTGCCGCAGCCTTCTGAGTAGCTGGGATTACAGGTGTGCGCCACCACGCCCGGCTAATTTTTGTATATTTAGTAGAGAAGAGACGGGGTTTTGCCATGTTGGCCAGGCTGGTCTTGAACTCCTGACCTCAGGTGATCCACCTACCTCGGCCTCCCAGAGTGTTGGGATTACAGGCATGAGCCACCGCGCCCGGCCATTATTTTTTTAAATGGAGAAAAACAACAGAAAAAAAAAAAAAAAACCTCTAAGAGGATGAAACTGATGGCTACGGAGAGCAAAGAGAGATGGGGTGTTTATTACAGCCTCATAGAATCTTAAGACTTTTATACTATGTAAGTGTAAAACTTTGATATCTGTTTTTTAATTTATGTGACTAAACATGCCAACAAAGAAACGGAGTGCTGTCCAGAGTGGGGCTGCCCTGGGAAGGGCAGGCCAGGGTGGCCTGTACCTGTCAGGGGCTGCTGCTTGGCTGCGTCCCAGACCTTCACAGTGGTGCCTGCTGCGCTCACCAGAATGCCGTCAGAGGTGGGGTGGAACTGCAGTACCTCCACTGGGAGGTCCTCGGGGCCCAGCACCACCCCAGGTGCTGAGGGCAGGGCCTGGCCAGGCCCTGGCAGTCGCCAGAGTTTTACCTGCAAGAAAGACCAAGTCCGTGAGCACAGGGCTGAGGGCCTCACTGCCTTGAGTCAGCTGCCGTGACCCCAGTGAGGTCCCGTGTTGGAACTAGGCTGCTCCAGGAGACCACACACCTTGGCCTTGGGAGGAGCGCCCACCCGCCTCAGCTCGCTTGGGCCAGGGGCTGCATACCCCATATCCGAGAAAGGAGGGAGGGAATCTCAGCTCCTAGACCACAGGGTGTGGTCCCAGAGTTGGGGAAGTGGCTCTTCTGTTTCTGGCAGCGTCCCCACCTGCTGTCCTCGGGCTCCAGGTCAGATCAGAGCCACGGCTCCAAGCAAGCCCTTGGGAGCCAGTGTGGGACCAGGAATTCAGACCAGCCCCGCAGCCCTGGGGAGTGGGGTGGGGCTGGACTGGGAGGCAGCAGAGCCCTGTGGGGATGGCGCTGGGGCTCAGAAGGCCCTGGACTACGGTCTGGGACCTAGAGCAGCTCTTCCAACTGGCTCCACTCACCGTCCTGTCAGCCGAGCCTGTGGCCAGGAGGAAGTCATCAAAGGGCGAGAAGTCCAAGTCGGTGACTAGGTCTGTGGGAGAGGAATGGCTGAACCCACCAGAATGTCCTGTTTCCAACCCAGTATGAAGCAAAGCCCAGGGCTTCCGAGGTGACACTTTTGTGCGCACACAGAAACAGGCTGCAAGTCTACAAGGGCCTTCTGGACACCATGGGGGCAAATGCCACAGGCCCCTCCTGCGACATACGTCCCCGAGGGCCCTGCTGACCCAGGGTGGCCAAGGGCTCTGGCATCAGGAGGTTGGCAGGAAACGGGCAGGAAGCCCCTTGAGTCACCAGACACCTGCAGGAACACAGCTGCCCAGCCCGACCCCTCCTAGGGCAGCACAGCCCACTGCTCCTTCAGTCGTGGAAGGTCCCCAGGAGTCAACTAAGAAATTGCTTTTTGGTTAAGCAAGCCGGAGTTGGCTTTAGTTCTTTGCAACCAAAGAACCTGAATGGTGGCCGGGCGTGGTGGCTCACGCCTGTAATACCAATACTTTGGGAAGCCAAGGCGGGCGGATCACTTGGGCTCAAGAGTTCAAGACCAGCCTGGGCAACACAGTGAAACCCCGTCTCTACAAAAAATATAAAAATTAGTTGGGTGTGGTGGCGGGCACCTATAGTCCCAGCTACTCAGGAGGCTGAGGCAGGAGAATTGCTTGAACTCAGGAGGCAGAAGTTGGAGTGAGCGGAGATCACACCACTGCATTCCAGCCTGGGCGGCAGAGCCAGACCTTGTCTCAAAAATTAAATACTAAGAACTTGAACGGCTCAGTTCCAGAGGTGGGGAGGGGTAGGTGGGGTGCACAGAGTGAGCCAGACCCCAGAGGGAAATGCGGTGGGTGGTTGGGGAGGTAGAGACTAGGCATGGAGGGTGGTGGGGTTTCGGGGTGTGAACAGGACGAGAGGTATCACCAGAGCTGGGAGCACAGCGACCACCTGCTGCTATCTGCCTCCCAACAGGGCTGAGCAGGACTGTCTTCCTCCCGGCCGCAAGAGACAGGGAAAAGATAGGACGGACGTGCACAGGCACATCTTGGGATAGCCCTGGCCTGGAATCCCAGCTGGCAGGACCACAACATTCCTGGGCCTAAAGCCACAGAACCCCTGCTGCCCTCACTCTGGGGTGTGCTTGCTGGGCCCTGCAGGGCAAAGCAGGTCCCTGGGCAGGTGTAGCAGCTGGCACAGGCGGGCTGGCATCTCAGGCGTGAATGAGATGTGATGACATAAGCAATCTGAGTGCTCAGCATGTGCCGGCACCACAGATGCCCAGGGGTTGACAAGCAGGGACCTCACTGAATCCTCATAAGGATGCAGCAGGTGGCACTGCAGCAGCATCCCCTACTGGAGGATGAGGACGCCAAAACCCAGAGAGGGTGAGTAACTGCCCCAAGTCACGCGGTGAAGAGACAGGGCCAGCTTCAGAACCTGTGCTGCTCAGCATGACATGCTGCTGCCTTTCCCCACTGGAGTGGGCCCCAGATGCCGCCCCACAGCCTGGGCATCAGAAACGCGCCCAGAAGTTGCTCACCCTCTGCTCCCCTGGCTGCTGGGCGGAAGGGCAAGAGTGGCCCTGAGCTGAGAGGCTGAAGGGGCCTCTGAAGGCAGGGCAGCAGCCAGAGCCCCACCTGGCCGTTTCTCCCAACACCGGCACCTCTGAGGCAGAAGGGCACCTGGTGCCTCTAGGGCAGGTTCCAGGGGTGCTGGAGCTCACCTTCCCATGAGCAGTTTCCCGGCAGGGCTGCTCATGCAGGCAAGGCTCTGAACAGTTGCAGCCACAGTGAGGCTATGGACTTGCCTACAGGACCCTAGTCCAGCTTCTACTTGGAGAGCCCTAGTAGCAGAGGGCTCACCACCTTGCAAGCATCACCAACTTGGGCTAGCTCCCCTATGGATAAAAAACATCAAAAAAATCAAACATGAAGCCAGGTACACTGGCTCATGCCTATAATCTCAGCACTTTGGGAGGCCAAGGTGGGAAGATCACTTGAGGCTAGGAGTTCAGCACCAGCCTGGGCAACACAGCAAAACCCCATCTCCACAAAACATAAAAAAATCAGCTGGGCATGGTGGTGTGTGCCTATAGTCCCAGCTACTAGGGAGGCTGAGGATAGAGGATCCCTTGAGCCCAGGAATTTGAGACTGCAGTGAACTATGATTGCACCACCACACTCCAGCCTGGATGACAGAGAGAGAGACCCTGTCTCTAAAAAGACAAACCCAAACACAGGCTCCTATAGACCTGGGTTCTGATTCTGGCCCTGCCATAACAATGGGTAAGTTCCTAACCTTGCAGGAGTCTCAGTTTTCATAGCTATAAAATGGGATGTTTTAAAACCTACTTCAAAGAGATCTGAGATTAGATGAGAACAGACTTGTTATACAAGCTGCCACACAGATGTATCTCTAAAACTACATGCTACGTGAAAGATGCCAGATTCCAAAGACCGTGTATTGTGTGATTCCATTTGCGTGAGATGCGCAAAAGAGGCCCCTCTATAGAGGAGAGGCCAGTAAACGTCTCCTGCGAAGGGCAAGGTGGTAAATATTCTAGGATTTCAGGGCTCAACAGTCTCAGTCACAACTCAACTCTGCAGTTGTTGCAAGAAAGCAGCCACAGACTATACATCAATGAATGGGCGTGGCAGCGTTCCAATAAAACTATTTACAAAAACAGGCAGCCAGCTGGATCTGGCTGTGACAGTAGTTTGCAGACCTCTGCCACAGAGGCAGGAAGCAGATCAGCTGTTGCCTGAGGCTGTGGTATTGGAGGTGGAAATGGATTAACTGCAAAGGGGCACGCGGGATCTTTTGGGGATGATGGAAACGTTCCAAAACTGGATGGCAGTGTACATGACTCGGTCACTTTAATAAGAATCATCAGGCTCTTTACTTAAAACAGGTAATCTGACCGGGCCCCAAAACTTTGGGAGGCCAAGGCGGGAGGATAGCTCGAGGCCAGGAGTTCAAGACCAGGCTGGGCAACATAACAAGACCCCATTTTACAAAAAATTTTTAAAAATTAGCTGGAGGGGTGGTGGCATAAACCTGTGGTCCTGACAACTTGGGAGGCTGAGGTGGAAGAATTGCTTGAGCCCAGGAGGTCAAGGCTACAGTGAGCCATGATTATGCTACTGCACTCCAGCCTGAGTGACAGAGCAAGACCCTGTCACAAAAACAAACAAAAAACAGGTAACGTTGGCTGGGCCTGGTGGATCACACCTGTAATGCCAGTATTTTGGGAGGTTGACTTGGGAGGATTGCTTGAGCCCAGGAGTTTGAGACCAGCCTGGGCAATATAGCAAGACCTCGTCTCTATATACTTTTTAAAAATTAAAAAAAAAAGTTTAGATGAGAAAACTCAGCTAACGTACTTAGTACAGAGAGCAATCTCCATAAATCTTTACTGTTGTTATTAACCACCACCATTATCATATCAGAGCCCCTCCACGACCCTGCACACCCAGCCTGAGGACCAGGCATCAACCGCCTTCCCTCACCCGAAGGCCTCCAAACAAGCAGCCAGAAATGCAGGCCAGAAAGACTGGGCCCACGGCCGCTGCAGCTGGACAGTGAGAGGCGAGGCCAGCTGGGCTGCTCTGCCTCCATCTGAGGCGAGCAAACTGTTCCCTCAAGGCGGGCAGCCTGCCAGGCAGGCTGCTGGACGCCCCCAGAAGCAGCTGCGGCACACAAAAGGTCTCTTTGTGAGGGCCCATCTCCACCCCTGCAGCCCGACACAGCCACCTCCTTGGAGGGCCCCGAGCGGCTGGGCTGGGGAGGATGCCTGGTGGAGAGGGGACTCCAGCAGAAGACGGAGGGCTCAGAGCCATCCAACATGGAGTCCTCGGCAGGGACAGGGAGCCAGCATCAGCCTGGAGCCTGGGGCGGCCACTGCATACCCCGCTCCATCCAGCTCACAACCGGCGCACACAGCTTCCCTCCTCTCTGCCCAGGCCGGAATTCTACACCAGGAGGAAGCCTTCTGAGCCCCACTGTCTCTCAGAGAGTGCACAGACAGGGCGACAGGAGGGACCTGGCAAGTCATGGGGCAGTGGGACCCGGTGAGGATGAATTTCTGGCCCTGGAGAGGGAGGTGCAAGTTTCAGGCTTCACCCACTAGTCAGACACCCACTCACCTGAATGGCAGCCCAGGTGGGCCACGCGTCGCTTGTCCTCTCCTTGGCCTTGCAGAGGCACAATGCCCAGTACACCTGTTAAACAAACACAGGGACTCTGACTTCAGGCCCCACAGGGCCACCCACCTCCTTGCCCAGGGATCCCAGAGATGAAATCCAGCAGCTCAGCCTCGGACCTTCCCAGAGCCTCTACCAATCACAAGATCATATCCTCTGCACGTAGCAATGGCCTATGGGTAGGTTCTGGCCCCATGCATGAGCCATCCATGCCTCAGATGGATACAGAAGACATTAGGCGAGAGAGGTCCTCTCTTTTTAACACGGGTCATACGAAAGGGGCATGGGGCTTTCGGATGGGGCTTGCAGCTACCGTCAGCCACTTTTCCCACCTTTACTTGAGAAAGAAGCCAACAGCCAAGGTGGCAGAGCTGAGAGACCCAGAGAGGTCAGGGCCGACAGTACATGTGAGCCTTTGGGTACCGATCTGCCTGAAGCCCCTGATCTCTTAGTTAGGCTGAAACATTATCCATTTTTTGCTTAAGCCAGCTTGAGGGTCTGAGTTACCACTAGCAATCAAGAGAGTGCCAACCAACACACCGGCTTTTCAAGCCTTTCTGTTCCTACTGTCCCCAGCCATCCAGGGCCCAAAGATGAGGAGCAGGGAGCACAGAGGGACAGCTGGAAATACAAGTGTCAGTCCCCTCCCAGCCCTCCTGGCCATGCTCTTGCCTGTGGTTTGTACACACATATGTCCTAATCAAAAGTAATGAGATTACTGCGCCTGGACCAGTTTGTGGGGGTCTAAGGTCTGGCATGGGGCTCACCTCTGAGCCCCGCAAAGCAGTTCCATTCCAAGTCTCCAAATACACCAAGCCTGCCCCTGCTCCCCACCCCATCTATGGTGACGATGACCGAATATGTGAGCAAATCTCCACACTCATGGCCATTCCCTACCAGGACGGTCGGAGTTGAAGGCGATCAAGCTGCAGCTTGATTTGATGTGGTTCCTGCATGAAGGGGCGGTTCCTGCTCGAATGTCACTGATCCAGGCCTGAAAATCAAGAGTAAAGAAGTATGTGGTGAGAGCCAGGGTTCCACCTCCATGCATGCCTAAAGCAAGAGGTGGGGCATAATCTGGGGAACTCTAGCTCAAAGCTGCACCATTCGAGATGCATTCTTTTATTTACTTTTTTTTTCTTTTTGAGACAGGGTCTCACTCTGTCACCCAGGCTAGAGTGCAGTGGCGCGATCTCGGATCACTGCAATCTCTGCTTCTTGGGTTCAAGTGATCCTCCTGCCTCAGCCTCCTGAGTAGCTGGGATTACAGGCGCCCAACACCAAGCCCAGCTAATTTTTGTATTGTTAGTAGAGATGGGGTTTCACCATGTTGGCCAGGCTGGTCTTGAACTCCTGGCCTCAAGTGATCTGCCCGCCTTGGTCTCCCAAAGTGCTGGGATTACAGGCATGAGCCTCCGTCCCCAGCCGTGTTGTATTACTTCAGATCAAACTCTGTCCCCACTCACGAAGTCCCTTAGGAAATGTAAAATGTGGGCCAGGTGTGGTGGCTCATGCCTGTAATCCCAGCACTTTGGGAGGCTGAGGCAGGCAGATCATCCTGAGGTCAGAAGTTCAAAACCAGCCTGGCCAACATGGCGAAACCCTATCTCTACTAAAAATACAAAAATTAGCCAGGCATGGTGGCGGGCACCTACAATTCCAGCTACTCAGGAGGTTGAGGGAGGAGAATCACTTGAACCTGGAAGGCGGAAGTTGCAGTGAGCCGAGATCATGCCACTGCACTCCTGCCTGGGCAACAGAGCGAGACTCCATCTCAAAAAAAAAAAAAAAGAAAATGCAAAATGTGGCCAGGCCTCCTCCAAGTACCCGGAGAAAAACACCCAAGCTCAGAGAGGGGAACCACCAAGGTCTGGCCTCATCAGGACACACCTTTCCACAAAGTCTCATAAGTCAGTAAAAGAAACACCCCCACCCAAGGGGAGGCAGAGGAGCACGTTTCTGAAACTAAGATCTGCAAGGTCCACACATTTTCTCTGTTGTCAAACCACCGCTCAGCACTCCTTCCTGCCCTTGATGACAGGACACCCATGTTTCCCACTCCACCCACCCATAGCACCCCAGAAACCACCTCCACCACCTGAAATTTCTATATCAGTGTTCACCTGCCATGGTTAGAGCATCAGTCCCACCCTATTATTGCTCCCTCCTGATTCATGTTTACTGTATAAACACAGTGACTGCAAATATCTCTGAAAAGAACAGATCACCTATTCTCCCGCCTCCCTAACATAAACTGTTTTAAGCTCTCCCTACAGTCTGTAGTTCCATGCCTATCTGTTTATGTTGCTGGACTAAGGCCCACCCAGGAGCAAGAATTAGGGCCCCTCAAGTATTCTCCAGACCCCTCCAAGCAGTACTTAACTGCACTCAGAGCCACCGGCTGTCTTGATGCAAACCTAGGTACCTCCTCCTAATTTTTCTTGTTTGTTTTTTTCTTTTTTTGAGACAGTGTCTCACTCTATCGCCCAGGCTGGTGTGTAGTGTCACAATCTTGGCTCACTGCAACCTCCACTTCCTGGGCTCAAGATATCCTCCAACCTCAGCCTCCCAAGTAGCTGGGACCACGGGAGTGAGTCACCACACCTGGCTAATTTTTTTTTCTTTAACTTGTTGTTCAGAGGGGTTTCGCAATGTTGCCCAGGCTGGTCTCGAATTCCTGAGCTCAAAGCAGTCCACCCAAAGTACTGGGATTACCGTGAGTCATGGTATCCAGCCCCTCCCCCTAACTTTTCAATGGGTCTGCACTGCATTCAGAATAAAACCCAACTTCTTCCGGTGGCCCTTGGGTTCTGCAGGACCACTCTGGACTCATCTGTCACCATACTGCTCCGGCCATCCCCTCCATCCACTCATGCTCACTTTCCATTTCTCCACCAGGCTCTTTCTCAATTCTCACCCTTCTGGCCTCAGCTGAAATGCCATCTACTCCGGGCAGCCTTTCCTGACCACGCTACTGAGACTGGCCCCCTCCATTCTCCATCCCAGCCCCTCATGTGTGTTCTTCAATGTCGTTATGAAAACCTCCAATGCTCTTGTTTGTCTGCTTGCTGTCTCCCTCATGAGGCTACAAGTGCCACAGAGGAAGGAAAATGCCGTTGTGTTCAGCGGGATGTCTCCAGCAGCTTAGCACAGCATAAAGTGGAAGCAGAGGAAATATAGTCCAGACTACAAAAACGGAGCCTCTACCCAGACTGCCCTGACTTGCTCTGGGACCCTGATGGGGTCACTTGAGGTCAACCCCTAGGCCCAGTTATCGGAGGACACTCCCAGGCCTTACAAATAACAAGGAAAGCGGAAGAGCAGAGCTGACATCGCTTCCAAGGCGCACCCCTCATCAGTCCTCCTGCCGTTTCGGGGGTCCGAAGGGTCTCCCGGCACCTGGCTCAGCAATTCTTTGGGGCTCCACCTGCTCAGGCTTCCCCAGGCCCCACCCAGCCGTGGCAGCATCACCGAGATAAAGGAAGAGCTTGCGCCAGCAGCGAGAGGAGGAAGCACCGGCGGAAACCCGAGGGAGGGGCGCGTGCGGCCGAGGGGCTCCCTCCCCACCACTGACACACTAGGGCCCGCCGGGGCCAGAGGAGAGAGGCGCGTCTCCCCACAGCCCAGCCTGGGGCAGGGGCGACCCGGGGCGGCAGGGAGGAGGAGCCAGGCGCCGGCAGCGCCCCGAGCCCCGGCTCCCGGCGAGGCCGACCGGAAGCTGGGAAGGCAGGCGGCCTCGCAGGCCTGGGCCCCGGCTAGGAGGGCTGCGCCGCCTCGGGGGTCCCGGGGCGAGGTAGGCGAGGCGGGCAGACCGCCAGGGTCACCGAGCGCCAGAGCGAGTCACGGGAGTGCCGGACTCTGCCCTCCGGCGGCGACGAAACGGCCCGGACGCCGGGGCCCTGGCCTGAAGGGGGTTCCCCGGGGATGGAGGTCTCGGGGGTCCAGGCGGCCCTCGGGGGCACCCTTGAGGGGTCCGGGCAGGGGGAGGGGCGACAGCGCCCGGTCCTCGGGCCGGACTCACCTCGCGGCGGGGCGGCCGAGCCTCGGTGTGCCGGAACTTGGACACCCTGAAGCGGTTCATGGCGACGGGGACGGCGGCGGACGCGGCTTCGAGGACCCCGGGCGTCGGGTCTCAGGTGCACGCTGAGCAACCGCGACTCCCGCTGCCTCGGCCCCACCCGGGACCCAATGCCGCGGGCACGCCCCCGGCACGCCCCACTGCCAATCGCAGCCGTCTCCGGCCCCCTGGGCCACGCCCCCAAGCCCCTCTCCTTTCGCGCGCGCACCACCGGTCCCGCCTCCCGGCCAATCCAGGTACGGCCGCCCCGCGAGGCCACGCCCTGATACCGAGGGGACGGACTGGCGCGAGTGGGAGGTCACGTGGGGCGCAGCTGTCAGCCCACGTCTCCTGCGGTGCTTGCGTGGGGTCTGGGCTGCAGCATTCGCGATTTTGTGTGCAGGATTTGCTGTGGAGTCTTTGCGGTGTACCTAGCACGCCTTCCAGCACTATCTACCTCTTCCTGTAGAGAGGGGAGAAATTAGCTCCATTTCAGAGACAGGAAACCCCCGGCTAAAGGAGAGTGTAAACTGTCGGTCCCCAGGTCACACCAGTGGTAAGAGGCAGAGGGGGAACAGGGGCCCAGGTCTAAAGCAAATCCCTGTCCTCCGGGCCTACTCAAAAGCCTCTGCATCGGGCCAGGCGTTCTGCATCCGGCCAGGCGCGGTGGCTCAGGTCTGTAATCCCGAACTTTGAGAGACTGAGACAGGAGGATCCCTTGAGCCCAAGAGGTCGAGGCTGCAGTTATCTGTGATCGTGCCACTGCACTCCAGTCTGGAAGACAGAAAGAGACCCTGCCTCTAATAATAATAATAATAATAGCTTTTAATTTTTCTTTAGTATTTATTCATTTATTTGACACGGAGTCCCTGTCACCCAGGCTGGAGTGCAGTGGCGCGATCTCGGCTCACTGCACCCTCTGCCTCGCGGGTTCAAGCAATTCTCTTGCCTCAGCCTCCCGAATAGCTGGGATTACAGGCGCCTGCCACCGCGCCCAACTAATTTTTGTATTTTTAGTAAGAGACGGGGTTTCACCATGTTGGTCAGGCTGGTCTCGAACGAGACTCAAGCAGTCCTCCCAACTTGGCCTGCCAAAGTGTGGGGATTATAGGAATGAGCCAACGCACCCAGTTGATTCTTGCATTTCTAAGGTTTGAAAAGCAATGCTTACGTTTTATCTTAGTTCGGGCAGAAGTGTATTTACTGTGAACCAAAGTCACTTGTGGTTTATTGAAAAGGCTTTTTGTTTGTTTGTTTTGAGACAGAGTCTCACTCTGTTGCCCAGGCTGGAGTGCAGTGGTGTCATCTCAGCTTACTGCAACCTCCACCTCCTGAGTTCAAGTGATGCTCCTGCCTCAGCCTCCCAAGCAGCTGGGATTATAGGTGTGCGCCACTACTCCTAATTTTTGTATTTTTAGTAGAGATGGGATTTTGCCATGTTGGCCAGGCTGGTCTCAAACTCCTGACCTCAAGTGATCCACCTGCCTCAGCCTCCCAAAGTGCTGGGATTAGAGGCATAAGCCACTGCGCCCAGTCCAAAAAGGTTTTTAGAAAATCCTCAGGTTGGCCGGGCGCGGTAGCTCACGCCTGTAATCCCAGCACTTTGGGAGGCCAAGGTGGGTGGATCACGAGGTCAGGAGTTCAAGATCAGCCTGGCCAAGATGGTGAAACCCTGTCTGTCCTAAAAATACAAAAATTAGCTGGGCGTGGTGGTGGGTGCTTGTAATCCCAGATACTTGGGAGGCTGAGGCAAAGAACTGCTTGAACCCGGGAGGCGGAGGTTGCAGTGAGTCGAGATTGTGCCATTGAACTCCAGCTTGGGCGACAGGGCGAGACTCTGTCTCAAAAAAAAAAAAAAGAAAAAAGAAAATCATCAAGTGGCTGGGCACGGTGGCTCACGCCTATAATCCCAGCCCTTTGGGAGGCCGAGGTGGGTGGATCACCTGAGGTCAGGAGTTCAAGACCAGCTTGGCCACCATGGTGAAACCCCGTCTCTACTAAAAATACAAGGCGTGGTAGCAGGTGCCTGTAATCCCAGCTACTTGGGAGGCTGTGGCAGGAGAATCACTTGAACCCAGGAGGTGGAGGTTGCAATGAGCCGAGATCATGCCATTGCACTACAGTATGGGGGACAAAAGCGAGATTTTGTCTCAAAAAAAAAAAAGAAAGAAAGAAAATCATCAGGACAGTGGTCCCACTGGATCCTAGGCGACCGAGGCACAGCTCATCATCCCCTTTCATAGGGAACTGCACCTGCTACAGACATCACAGACCAGAATATCTGGACCACACATTCCTCACCCACTTGGAATTGTCCTATACTCTGTGTAAAGTAAAGAAAATGCTACACTTAAGACAAATCATGCCCCTGAAGAGCTGGGCTCAGGCTCTTCTGCCCTCTGTAAAAGATGTCTGAGCTCACATGGGAGAGTTGCAGCCATTGGCAGCCATGAACTTGGCCAGTCCCATTATACTTCAAATGATCAGTGGTTTCAGCAAGAAATCACAAAGACTGTCTTGTCTCCCATTGCCTTCAGCCCAGCACTGTCGGGGAGCACCATTAAACCCCTTCGCAGCTCTCACAGATATCCACAGCTCAGGAGATGGGGAAAGGGCTCGGTGGAATTGCTGGTCTAGTGAAATGAAAGTGTGGAGGGGGAAACGCTTACGACTTTGTGTTCCCTTTGCAAGTAACATTTGTTTCTCCTTTCTTTTTTTTGAGACAAAGTCTTTGTTGCCAAGGCAGTGCAGTGGCGTGATCTCAGCTCACCACAACCTGTCTCCTGGATTAAAGCGATTTTCCTACCTCAGCCTCCCGAGTAGCTGGGATTACAGGTGCATACCACCATGCCTGGCTAATTTTTGAATTTTTACTAGATATGGGATTTCGCCATGTTGCCCAGGCTGGTCTCAAACTCCTGAGCTCAGGCTATCTGCCCACCTCGGCCTCCCAAAGTGCTAGGATTACAAGTGTGAGCCACTGTGCCCGGCCTGTTTCTCCTTAAAGCTCACATTTTTGAGCTTCTGCCTGGAGAACACGGGATCATATTCTGACTGGCACTGAGCATAGGTGTAGCTTGTGGCTTCTGCAGTCTTTGGCAACAAGCCTGGGATGGATCCATTTGTGTTCAGTTGCAGCAGAAGTCCTTGAAAGGCAGGGCAGCAGTTTGTACCCATGGTAGTAATAAATGCTTGCCCTGCCTCTCTTTTGTTGTGAAAAGCAAATGAAAATAAGCATGAGAAAGTAATTCAGAAACTCCCAAGAGCCATATGCTTGGGAGATACTGATCACAATGACGATTGATAGGCACGTGGTTTAAAGGAAAAAAACACGGTTTTATTGTGAGAAGACCTGGGCTTGGGTCTTGATTCACTCACTTACTAGCTATGTGGCCTGGGACAAGTCTTTTCATCTTTCAGAGCTTATTTTATTGTTGTTTTTTTTCTTTGTGGGCGGGGTGGTGTCCGTTTGTAAAAATGGGAATAGTCCTCCCGCTACCTACCTCATAGGGTTGTGCTCACATCAAAATAGAAAACAAAGCCAGGGAACAGTGGCTCATGCCTGTAATCTCAGCACTTTGGGAGACTGAGGCGGGCAGATCACTTAAGGTCAGGAGTTCGAGACTAGCCTGGCCAACATGGCGAAACCCCGTCTGTACCAAAAATACAGAATTAGCTGGGTGCAGTGGTGCATGCCTGTAATCCCAGCTATTCAGGAGGCTGAGGCAGGAGAATCGCTTGAACCCAGGAGGTGGAGGTTGCGGTGAGTCAAGATCGTGCCATTGCACTCCAGCCTGGACAACAAGAGCAAAACACTGTCTCAAAAATAAATAATAATAAAGTCTAACCAAAAAGAGACCAGGCATAGGCCCAGGCTGCTCTCAGCTGGGAGTCTTTCCCATGTTTTCCTTTCTTCTGTGTGGCAGATCCCGGGGACTTTGTCCTCTCTTTTGGTAATTACCATCATCCACTCCACTCCTCAAGAGTTCTCTGCTTCATAATAGAAAATACTGGCTCCCCAACAATCAGCTTTCCTGCTATCCCTGAAAACAAGAACACATACACCATTTCAACGTGGAGGATTTTTACTGTTCATCACTATGGGGAAATAGATGGGGGATAAACGAAAATACAAAGAAAAAAAGGGGGGGAAGTTACAACGGTGACAGTTTTCATATTACTGAGCTCTCCTCTAGTTCCTAACTCACTCTGAGGTAGTAAATGGAAGTCCTTTTGGCTCTTGTTCTCAGCTTCTATACTTGAAAGCTGTTCTTCTCAACCAGCAGCATTCCCCCAACCCCCATTTCCCCTAAGTTTTGGGCTTGCCGTGAGTAAGTAACTCTGTCTGAGTTCTTAGTATCCTCAGTGCTTAGTACAGCCTGGCACATGGGGCCAACAGAGATTGGGCACTGGCTATGCATCAAGTACTATAGGAAGCCTTTACATGATTATTTCACTCAGATGACCCTTTGAGGACATTACTATTTTTTGTTTTGTTTTGTTTTGAGACAGAGTCTTGCTGTGTTGTGCAGGCTGGAATGCAGTGGCGTGATCTCGGCTCACTGCAACCTCCGCCTCCCAGGTTCAAGTGATTCTCCTGCCTCAGTCTCCCCAGTAACCGGGACTACAGGTGCGCGCCACCACGCCTGGTGAAATTTTTTTTTTTTTTTTTGAGGCAGAGTCTCACTGTTGCCCAGGCTGGAGTCCAGTGGTGCAATCTCAGCTCACTGCAGCCTCCACCCCCTGGGTTCAAGTGATTCCCGTGCCTCAGCCTCCCAAGTAGCTGGGATTATAGGCACGTGCCGCTGTGCCTGGCTCATTTTTGTATTTTTGTAGTGACAGGGTTTCACCAAGTGGCCCAGGCTGGTCTTGAACTCCTGACCTCAGGTGATCCACCTGCCTCGGCCTCCCTAAGTGCTAGGATTACAGGCGTGAGCCACCACGCCTGGCTGACGTCGTTACTATTAAGTCCTCATCTATTTATTTGACATATGGTCTCCATTTGTCACCCAGGCTGGGGTGCGGTGGCACAATCATGGCCCATTGCAGCCTCAGCCTCCCAGGCTCAAGCAATCCTCCCACCTCAGCCTCTCCAAATGCTGGGATTACAGGTGTGAGCCACCGTGCCCAGCCTATGTCCCCATTCTAGAGAAAAGGAAACAGAAGAACAGAGTGAAGTAAGTTGCCCAAGGACACACAGCTGGTAAGTGGCACAGCTAGAATTCAATCCCAGGCTGTCTGACTCCAGAGCTATACTCTTTTTTTTTTTTTTTTTCCTGAGAATGTGTCTTGCTCTGTTGCTCAGGCTGCAATGCAGTGACACTATCATAGCTCACTGTAGCCTTGAACTCCTGGACTGAAGTGGTCCTCCCACCTCGGCCTCCCAAATAACTGGGACCACAAGCATGCGCCACCATGCCCGGCCAATTAAAAAAAAATTTTTTTCTAAAGATGAGGGCTTGCTATGTTGCCAAGGCTGGTCTTGAACTTCTGGGCCCAAGTGATTCTCCTGCCTCGGCCTCCCAAGGTGCAAGGATTGACAGGCACGAGCCACCACACCTAGCACAGAACCCATACTCTTTTTCTCTTTTTCTCTTTATTTTTGAGACAGAGCCTCACTCTGTCGCCCAGGCTGGAGTGCAGTGCCGCAATCTTGGCTCACTGCAACCTCCATCTCCTTGATTCAAGCAATTCTCCTGCCTCAGCCTCCCGAGTAGCTGGGATTATAGGTGCCCACCATCACGCCCGGCTAACTTCTGTATTTTCAGTAGAGACGAGGTTTCTCCATGTTGGCCAGGCTAGTCTCCAACACCTGACCTCAGGTGATCTGCCCGCCTCAGCCTCCCAAAATGCTAGGATTACAGGTGTGAGCCACCGCGCCTGGCCACAGAACCCATACTCTTCTTTTGTTCGAGACGGAGTTTTGATCTTGTTGCCCAGGCTGGAGTGCAGTGGCACGATCTTGGCTCACTGCAACCTCTGCCTTCTGGGTTCAAGCGATTTTCCTGCCTCAGCCTCCCTAGTAGCTGGGAATACAGGCACGTGCCACCATGCCTGGCTAATTTTTGTATTTTTAGTAGAGACGGGGTTTAACTATGTTGGCCAGACTGCTCTTGAACTCCTGACGTTGTGATCCGCCCTCCTCGGCCTCCCAGAGCACTGGGATTACAGGCATGAGCCATCGCGCCTAGTCAGAACCCATATCTTTTTTTTTTGAGACAAAGTCTCACTCTGTCGCCCAGGCTGGAGTGCAGTGGCACTATCTCAGCTCACTGCAACCTCCGCCTCCCGGGTTCAAGCAATTCTCCTGCCTCAGCCTCCCGAGTAGCTGGGATTACAGGTGCCTGCCACCATTCCCGGCTAATTTTTGTATTTTTAGTAGAGACAGGGTTTCATCGTGTTGGCCAGGCTGGTCTGGAACTCCTGACCTCAGGTGATCCGCCCACCTCAGCCTCCCAGAGTGCTGGGATTACAGGCGTGAGCCATTGTGCCCGGCCCAGAACCCATACTCTTCATCACTATGCTGCTCATTTAAGTATTTGCTGAATGTATTAAAGGAACTCTTGCTCACCTCCCAACACCCTTGTTCATCTCAGTCCTCCCCATTCAGTAGCCCAAACTCTCTCCAACTATTACTTGCAATGTACAATAGCTTGGTCACTGTTCTTCAAAGGACTGGTGGTTTTATTTATTTATTTATTATTATTATTATTATTTTTTTTGAGAGGGAGTTTCACTCTTGTTGCCCAGGCTGGAGTGCAATGGCGCGATCTCGGCTCACCGCAACCTCCGCCTCCTGGGTTCAAGCAATTCTCCTGCCTCAGCTTCCCGAGTAGCGGGGATTACAGGCATGCGCCACCACATCCAGCTAATTTTGTATTTTTAGTAGAGACGGGGTTTCTCCATGTTGGTCAGGCTAGTCTCGAACTGCTGACCTCAGGTGATCCGCCTGCCTCAACCTCCCAGAGTGCTGGGATTATAGGCGTGAGCCACCGCGCCTGGCAGGACCGGTGGTTTTTAATCTTCGAGTCTCAATGCCTGTGGAGAATTTGACGAAACCTATGGGTATCTACCCAAATTAACATCCACGTACACAAAAATTTGGTGTACAATGCTGGGAGTAGGGGGGAGGGGGAGTAGCACAGATTCCCAGGCTTTGGGGATGGGGGTGAAAATTTATGAGCACAGTTTGTTTTAAACCCAACCAAGAATCCTCAGGTTTTTTTCCTATTGCTTGAGGTGGTTATGATGGTGGGAGTGTGAAAATTGAAAGTCCTTTGCAAGACTAACTAGGTCAGGTCTCCCTTCCTAGCCTCATCTCATCACATACTTTTTTTTTGAGACAGAGTTTCGCTCTTATTGCCCAGGCTGGAGTGCAATGGCGCGATCTCGGCTCACTGCAACCTCCACCTGCCGGGTTCAAGCCATTCTCCTGCCTCAGCCTCCGGAGTAGCTGGGATTACAGGCATGCGCCACCACGCCCGGCTAATTTTGTATTTTTAGTAGAGACGGGGTTTCTCCATGTTGGTCAGGCTGGTCTCGAACTCCGGACCTCAGGTGATCCGCCCGCCTCGGCCTCCCAAAGTGCTGGGATTACAGGCGTGAGCCACTGCGCCCGGCCACTTTTTTTTTTTTTTGAGATGGAGTTTCTCTCTTTTGCCTAGGCTGGAGTGCAGTGGCGCGATCTTGGCTCACTGCAACCTCCGCCTCCTGGGTTCAAGCGATTCTCCTGCCTCAGCCTCCCGAGTAGCTGGGACTACAGGTGCGTGCTACCATGCCTGGCTAATTTTTGTATTTTTCTTAGAGACGGGGTTTCACCATGTTGGCCAGGCTGGTCTGGCACTCCTGACCTCGTGATCCGCCGCCACCTCGGCCTCCCAAAGTGCTGGAATTACAGGCGTGAGTCACCGCGACCGGCCTCATCACATACTCTTAAATTTAGGGCTTAAGCAAAGAAGGCAAACACTTTCATATCTTAGACATTTGTTTCTTAAGTTCAGGCTACTTGGAATACTCCATCCCTACCTGACACACTTGTCATCGATGTTCAATTTGAATCTTACCTCTTAGAAGCCCTGACATCCCAAACTTCCTCTCTCCCATTTTAGAAATGGAATGACTCCTTCACCTTGTATGACTGTAACAGTGCTTATTCCTGTGATAGCATTTAACATTGTTAGTTGCTAAGGAGCCTCTCTCGAGTCATTGTTTGCTCCTCCCGAGCAGGGATGGTGTATCATGCATCACTGTATCCCAGATATTCTAGAACATGCATGACACACAGTAGGCGCTCACAAGTTTTACTAATTTAGTTTTTGGGCAGCACGGCTCCCATTCTGAACCAGCAAGTTCACTGCAGGTTTGGAGAAGGCTAACACGCTTAAGGAGAGAGCTGAGGTCAGCGCGGTGGCTCTCGCCTGTAATCCCAGCACTTTGGGAGGCCGAGACGGGTGGATCACGAGGTCAGGAGTTCAAGACCCAGCCTGGCCAAGATGGTGAAACCCCATCTCTACTAAAAATACAAAAAAATTAGCCAGGCGTGGTGGCACGCGCCTGTAATCCCTGCTACTCGGGAGACTGAGGCAGAGAATTGCTTGAACCCGGGAGGAGGAGGTTGCAGTGAGTTGAGATCGCGCCACTGCACTCCAGCCTGGGGACAAAGCGAGACTCTCTGTCAAGAAAAAAAGGAGAACTGAGTCTTGTTAGAGGAGGCGGGTGGGGAATCAGCCTAAGAGAAAGTGAGACTGCGGCCAGGATTTTGGGGGTGGCGACGAAGATTTACTAGAACCGCGCGGAGACAGCATGAGTAAAACTCACGCAATTCGTCGTAAGCCTCAGGGTTAGCAGGAGGGAACCACGCACTACATGCTGGGAGCGGCGCGACGGAGGGCCGCGTTGTATGCTGGGACTTGTAGTCTCGCCCTTAGCCAGAACCCTCGGACCACTTAAGTTCGGCTACATTCAACCACGTCCTTACACCGATAACGTACACTCATTGGTTGTCTAGCACAGAATAACGAGGTTGTGCACGGCGAGTCTACCTAACAACACTCTTCAGAGCAAACCCCGTTTCGGCGATGGCTACCCGGAAGGCGCGTTGGCTGCGGCTACGCGTACGGTGCGGCTGCGCGTGCGCGACGCATGCGCCTCTATGCGGGCCCGCCGTTCCCGCGAGGCCCCCTAGAGCCGGGCGGCGCAGGCGCAGTGTCCCCGGGCCAAGATGGCTGCGCGGTGCTCCACACGCTGGTTGCTGGTGGTTGTGGGGACCCCGCGGCTGCCGGCTACATCGGGTAGAGGGGCCTGGCCGCCCAGGGAGGGCGTGGTGGGGGCATGGCTGAGCCGCAAGCTGAGCGTCCCCGCCTTTGCGTCTTCCCTGACCTCTCGCGGCCCCCGAGCGCTGCTGACATTGAGACCTGGTGTCAGCCTCACAGGTGAGGGCAGGTTCCAACTTCCGAGTGGCGGTTTCAGGGCCTAGAAAGGAGTGAGTCTCCTCGCTGTGACTACGGCTGCAGGGGTAGTGGGGTGGAGGGTGTCTTCCGACGCGGATGCACAATTGCCGGAGACACAGACAGGCAGGAGGCGGGGAGGCCCCAGTGGCTACTCAGCCGTCAAGGAAGGGAGAGAAGCGTGGAGCCCCCGGCGGCGGTGATGAAACGCCCCGTAGATCGTGAACCTTCACCTCTCTGTCAACATTTCTGGAGGCCGCTGCTCCCTCGTCCTCTTCCTTTCCCATCTCTCCACCTTCTAGCCCGTAGCGGAAGGGAAGAGCTAACTGCCATTCGGAGAGGCCTAGGTACTTTGTTACAACAACCCTGCAAGATGCCTGCCTCATCACCATTTTAAAGAATGAGAAACTGAGATTCAACGGAGGAATCGACCAGCCCAAGGTCATGAAGTTAGACTAGAAGCGTTGTCTCAAACCCAAAGCTGTCATGTCATAGTTTACGCTCTTTCTACCACGTGGTGCTAATTGAAGGGCACAGTTAACAATCTTTTTAGAAGTCTTTAGTTGGTGATTGTAATAATAACACAGTCAGACATTTATTGAGCACTTACTGTTGGCCAGGCGTGGTTTTCCCCTTACATCACATTTCCACATGATAGGCACTGTTGTTCCATTTTATAAAGATACTGAGGCTTAGATGTTAAACCACTTACAAATGTCACAAAGAGGTGGAGGCTTGATTTCATTGCCTGAGATGACACTGAATTATACATTAAGCCTTGAAGTGCTTAGTCATGTTTTCTTTTCTTTTCTTTCTTTCTTTTTTTTTTTTTGAAACTGAATCTTGCTCTGTTGCCCAGGCCGGAGTGCAGTGGCTCAATCTCGACTCACTGCAACCTCCGCCTCCTGGGTTCAAGAGATTATCCTGCCTCAGCCTCCCCAGTAGCTGGAACTAGAGGCACGCGCCACCACGCCTGGCCAATTTTTGTATCTTTAATAGAGACGGGATTTCGCCATGTTGGCCAGGCTGGTCTCAAACTCCAGACCTCAGGTGATCCGCCTCCCCTTGGCTTCCCAAAGTGGTGGGATTACAGGCGTGAACCACCGTGCCCTGCTTAGCCTTGTTTTCTTATGCTGTGTGTTTTGTGCTGTATGTTGTACGTACCTGAATTATGCTAGGTTTGTGTCCTCTAGAATTTGTGCAAGTGATATTTAAGCTATCTATAAATTTATAAAGATTAATTAAAGGGCCCTGACAAGATAATTTATACCAAGTAACTTCCTGTTGCAATCCAGTTTGTAATAGTTATATAGTAGACAATCGTTAAAGTTTCAGTAATTGTGGTTACTTCATGCAATGTAAAGAAAAGAGCCTGGGCTTCAGGGGTGAACTTCCCCAGCGTGTGTGAGCGGGGTGTATTATTTAATCCCTTCGAGCATCTGTTTGAAAATTCATTCATTCACAGGTATTAATTGAGGCCAATTTTATGCCAGCCACTGTTCTAGGCACTGAGGAGATGGCAGAGAACAAAGAGATTGGATGTGTGTTTGGTTAAGAGAATGATTATTTATGTATTTAATTATTTTTTAAGACAGGGCCTCTTGTTGCCCAGACTGGTGCAGAGGCACAATTACAACTCAGTGCAACCTTGACCTCCCAGGTTCAATCGATCCTCCATTCTCAGCCTCCTGAGTAGCTGGGACTACAGGCATGCACCACCACACCCAGCTAGTTTTCTGTAGATGGGGTTTCACCATGTTACCCAGGCTGGGCTAAAGTGATTCCCTTGCTTCAGCTTCCCAAAGTGCTGGGATTACAGGCATCAGCCACTGCACCTGGCCAAGAGAATGAATTTTTTTTTTTTTTTTTTTTGAGACGGAGTCTTGCTCTGTTGCCTAGGCTGGAGTGCAGTGGCACTATTTCAGCTCACTGCAAGCTCTGCCTTCCGGGTTCACGCCATTCTCCTGCCTCAGCCTTCCAAGTAGCTGGGACTACAGGCACCCGCCACCACGCCCAGCTAATTTTTTGTATTTTTAGTAGAGACAGGGTTTCACCGTGTTAGCCAAGATGGTCTCGATCTCCTGAACTTGTGATCCACCCGCCTCGGCCTCCCAAAGTGCTGGAATTACAGGCTTGAGCCACCGTGACCGGCCTTATTTTTATTTTGAGATGGACTCTTGCTCTGTTGCCCAGGCCAAATTGCAGTGATGTGATCCTGGCTCACTGCAACCTCTGCCTGCCGGATTCAAGCGATTCTCCTGCCTCAGCCTCCCGAGTAGCTGGGATTACAGGTGTGTGCCACCATGCCCAGCTAACTTTTTTTTTGTTTTTTTGAGATGGAGTCTTGCTCTGTCGCCCAGGCTGGAGTTCAGTGGTGTGATCCCCGCTCACTGCACCCTCTGCCTCCCGGGTTCAAGCAATTCTTCTGCCTCAGACTCCCGAGTAGCTGGTATTACAGGTGCCCACCACCACGCCCGGCTAATTTTTGTATTTTTAGTAGAGACGGGGTTTCACTATGTTGGCCAGGCTGGTCTTGAACTCCTGACCTCAGATGATTTGCCCGCCTCAGCCTCCCAAAGTGTTGGGATTACAGGTGTCAGCCATCGTGCCTGGTCAGCTTTTATATTTTTAGTAGAGATGGGGTTTCACTATGTTGGCCAGGCTGGTCTTGAACTCCTGGCTTCAAGTGATCCACCCACCTTGGCCTCCCAAAGTGCTGGGATTACAGACGTGAACCACCAGGCCTGGCCCAAGAATGAATTTTTAAATTCTGTCCCTGCATCTATATACTTCATGGAAGGAGCAGTCGTCTGTTCAGTATTCTTTCTAGGTTTCATCTGGATTATTTGGAGAGATGTCATGATGGATTTTTTTTTGTTTATTTTTTTCTTAAACACGTACATATTTTTTTATTTTGTAGAGCCATGGTCCTACTATGTTGCCCAGGCTGGTTTCAAACTCCTGGCCTCAAATGACCCTTCCACCTTGGCCTCCCAAAGTGCTGGGCTTATAGTTGTGTGCCACCATGCCAGGCTAGATTTTTCAACATGAGCAAATGTGGCCATTTTTAGAGCTTGCTAACATTTTCTAATGTCAAGGTTGTTTTAAATAGAATCTGGCTGCATCTTTTCGTTCAAATATTAATCCTTAGGTGACTTGTTTTATTAAGCCAAATTTGTTCATGTTCCAGCTGTACAAATTTGGGAGCATTCGTTATTATTGTGTATGTGAAAGAGAGAAACAGGCACTAAACACTAAGCTTTGTGTGAAGCTGTGACTAAGGAACTGCGCTTAGCTGTCTTTTTCCCCAAGTGAGCTCATAACCTGCCATGGGCAAGTTTTATATCAGGTAGTGTACACAGGTGAGAGGTGGCATCCTTCAGGGTACGTGCTGTTTTCACAGATAGAGTCATCAAGTGGTTGGGCGGGGTGGCTCACGACTGTAATTCCAGCGCTATGCTGGCGCCGAGGCAGGAGGATCACATGAGCCCAGCAGTTTGGGACCAGCCTGGGCAACATAGGCAGATCCCATCTCTACAAAAAGATTTTTTTTTTTTTTTTTGAGACGGAGTCTCACTCTCTCGCCCAGGCTGGAGTGCACTGGCACGATCTCGGCTCACTGCAAACTCCACCTCCCGGGTTCAGGCCATTCTCCTGCCTCAGCCTCCCGAGTAGCTGGGACTACAGGCGCCTGCAACCGCACCCAGCTAATTTTTTGTATTTTTAGTAGAGATAGAGTTTCACTGTGTTAGCCAGGACGTCTCGATCTCCTGACCTCGTGATCCGCCCGCCTCCGCCTCCCAAAGTGCTGGGATTACAGGTGTGAGCCACCGCACCCGGCCAAGATTTTTTTTGTTTGTTTGTTTGAGATGGAGTCTTGCTCTGTAGCCAGGCTGGAATGCAGTGGTGCGATCTCAGCTCACCATGATCTTGACTCACCGTGATCTCGGCTCACCGCATCCTCCGCTTCCTGGGTTCAAGCGATCCTCCTGCCTCAGTCTCCTGAGTAGCTGGGACTACAGGCATGTGCCACCACTCCCAGTTAATTTTTGTATTTTTAGCAGAGACTGGATTTCACCATATTGGCCAGGATGGTCTCGATCTCTTTACCTCATGATCTGTCCACCTCAGCCTCCTGAAGTGCTGGGATTACAGGTGTGAGTCACCGCGCCCGGCCTACAAAAAGATTTTTAAAAATTAGCTGACTGTGGCCGGACATGGTGGCTCACACCTGTAATCCCAGCACTTTGGGAGGCCTATGCGGGCGGATCATCTGAAGTCAGGAGTTTGAGACCAGCCTCATCAACATGGAGAAACCCCGTCTTTACAAAAAATACAAAATTAACCAGGCCTGGTGGCGCATGCCTGTAAACCCGGGTACTCGGGAGGCTGGGGCAGGAGAATTGCTTGAACCTGAAAGTCGGAGGTTGCCGTGAGCCGAGTTAGCGCCATTGCACTCCAGCCTGATCAACAAGAGTGAAACTGTGTCTCAAAAAAAAAAAAAAAAAAAAAAATTAGCCAACTATGATGGCAACTGCCTGTACTCCCAGCTGCTTGGGAGGCTGAGGTGGGAGTTTCACTTGAGCTCAGAAGGTTGAGGCTGCAGTGAGCCATGATGATGCCACTGCACTCCAGCCTGGGCGACAGAGTATGACTCTTTCTCTACCAAAAAATTAATAAAGTCGTCAACTGAGAAGCCATGTGGTGGCGAGCCTCTATAGTCCTAGCTACTCAGGAGGTTGAGGTGGGAGGATTGCTGGAGTCCAGGAATTTGAATTTGGCCTAGACAACATAATGAGACCCCTGTCTCTTAAAAAAAAAATTTTAAAAGGTCATCAACTCAGCTTCCAAACACTAGTCTGTGATCTTGTCTCAAATCTAGTAGTAAGATGATGTAACAACATTTTAGATGTGACTTTTCTTGCAAGCAGAAAGAAAGCAGTTGTTGGTGGCCAGGTATGGTGGCTCATGCCTGCAATCCCATTACTTTGGGAGGTGGGTCGATCACCTGAGGTCAGGAGTTCGAGACCAGCCTGGCCAAGATGGCCAAAGCTTGTCTACTAAAAATAGAAAAAATTGGTCAGGCGTGGTGGCGGGTTCCTGTAATCCCAGCTACTCGGGAGGCTGAGGCAGGAGAATCGCTTGAACCCAGGAGGCAGAGGTTGCAGTGAGCCAAGATCGCGCCACTGCCCTCCAGCCTGGGCAACAAGAGCCAAACTCCCTGTCAAAAAAAAAAAAAAAAAAAAAAGAAAGCAGTTGTTGGACAGTGGGTTGGCCATTCTTGGAACGACTTGGGGGCTTATTTTATTCTGGGTTGTTCTAAAAAGGACAGGACATTTACTGGTCATATCTGATAAAAGAAATAGTCTATTAAATGAACTCTAATTATTGTTAATCATTGATGCCCTTTGGATAATGTCAAAAGTCATCAGACTGGGGATGGTGGCTCATGCCTGTAACCCCAGCACTTTGGTAGGATGAGGCCAGCGGATGACTTGAGGTCAGGAGTTCGAGACCAGCCTGGCCAACGTGGTGAAACTTCTTACCTACTAAAAATACAAAAATTAGCCAGGTGTGGTGGTGTGCGCCTATAGTCCTGGCTACTTGAGAGGCTAAAGCAGAAGAATTGCTCGAACCTGGGAGATGGAGGTTGCAGTGAACCGAGATCACACCACTGCACTCCAGCCTGGGCGACAGAGTGAGACTCTGTCTCAAAAAAAAGAAAAAACAAAGCCATCAATCTTGTAATTAAACGTGATTTGTCTTTATCCACATGCAGTTTTGTGCGTTACTATCTCTGTACTAACTCCAGTCCATGTTCTCTGCCCATAATGTTGAAGCCACAGCTGCCACAGGTCACTACCAGCCTCAGCCTTCTGGCATTGGAATGCGTGGTGAGAGAGAGGCTGGACTGGGCCAGGGCAACCCCTTACTCCGAAATAAAAAGAGGGTTGAGTACAAGTTCAATAATAAGTCAGCTCTAGTGTTTTCTCAAGTCTAACTGAAGAAACACAAAGTGGTCTCCTGACCCCTACTACTTCCAGTGTGCTTTTTGTATCTCGAGGATATTGGGTGTGCCAAACACACAGATTTATTTCCTATTTCTAATTTTAAGTATCCTGACCATTCCTATTCATTCTCCTGTCTGATCATCCTTTACCTGGCCTCCTACTTGGATGTGCTCAACCAACCTCTGGTTGTGTTTTGTGCTGATTAACTTCGAGTAGTCTCCCAGGCTTCCTAGAGTTGTTTCTCTCTCTCTCTCTTTTTTTTTTTCCATATGGAGTCTTGCTCTGTCGCCCAGGCTGGAGTGCAATGGCGCGATCTTGGCTCACTGCAACCTCAGCCTCCCAGGTTCAAACAATTCTCATGCCTCAGCCTCCCAAGTAGCTGGGATTACAGGCGTGCGCCACCATGACCGGCTAATTTTTGTATTTTTAGTAGAGACAAGATTTCACCATGTTGGCCAGCTTGGTCTTGAACTCCTGACCTCAAGTGATCCACCCGCCTTGGCCTCCCAAAGTGCTGGGATTACAACAGGCGTGAGCCACCTTGCCCGGCCTAGAGTTGTTTCTCATGCAAACCTAATGGGTTCTTTGTTTAACATTTGCAGTGGCTCCCTATTGCTCTTAGGATAAAATCCAGACTCCTTAGCATAGCTCTAAGGCCCTTCCTATTCCTAGGCCCCATTAATCGTTATCATCTCTAACCACCACTGCCACCACTGCCATCTAGTTTAGTTATAGGTAAGATTCAAAGTCCTCTTTAGCCTATTTCTGTCTCTCTCTCTTTTTTTCCATGTCATAAGTTTATTTACAAACATATCTAGTATGCCATATAAGTTCAAGTCTTTGATCCATTTATTTATTTATTTTTAATAGAGACAGGGTCTCTGTGTTGCCCAGGCTGGTTTCAAACTCCTGGGCTCAAGCGATCCTCACGCCTCAGGTTCCCAAAGTGCTGGGATTACAGGCGAGAGCCACTGTGCCCAGGCTTATTTTTTTTTCTTTTTTTTTTTCTGTGATGGAGTTTCGCTCCTGTTGCCCAGGCTGGAGTGCAATGGCGCGATCTTGGCTCACTGCAACCTCGGCCCCCCAGGTTCAAGCGATTCTCTTGCTTCAGCCTCCTTACTAGCTGGGATTACAGGCATGCACCACCACATCCGGCTAATTTTGTATTTTTAGTAGAGGTGGGGTTTCTCCATGTTGGTCAGGCTGGTCTCTAACTCCTGACCTCAGGTGATCCACCCTCCTTGGCCTCCCAAAGTGCTGGGATTACAGGCAGGAGCCACCACACCCGGCCCGGCTTATTCACTTTTTAAACAGATTTCATCTATTAAAACACCTCCAGTCTAGGCGTGGTGGCACACGCCTGTAGTCCCAGTTACTTGGGAGGCTGAGGCAGGAGAATCGCTTGAACCCAGGAGGCGGAGGTTGCAGTGAGCCAAAATCGCACCACTGCACGCCAGTGTGGGGAACAAGAGCAAAACTCCGTCTCAAAAAACAAACAAAGAAACAAAAAGCCTGCCGGGCACGGTGGCTCACGCCTGTAATCCCAGCACTTTGGGAGGTCAAGGCAGGCGGATCATGAGGTCAGGAGATCGAGACCATCCTGGCTAACATGGCGAAACCCCGTCTCTACTAAAAATATGAAAAAATTAGCCGGGCGTGGTGGCAGGCGCCCGTAGTCCCAGCCGCTTGGGAGGCTGAGGCAGGAGAATGGCGTGAACCCGGGAAGCAGAGCTTGCAGCCAGGATTGCGCCACTGCACTCCAGCCTGGGCGACAGAGCGAGACTCCATCTCAAAAAACAAAAAACAAAGCCATCAATCTTGTAATTAAACGTGATTTGTCTTTATCCACATGCAGTTTTGTGCATTACTATCTCTGTACTAACTCCAGTCCATGTTCTCTGCCCATAATGTTGAAGCCACAGCTGCCACAGGTCACTACCAGCCTCAGCCTTCTGGCATTGGAATGCGTGGTGAGAGAGAGGCTGGACTGGGCCAGGGCAACCCCTTACTTGCTATCTGCTCTTGCTATCTGTTAAGTGGATGAACTAAAACATCCTTGTTTCTTAAGCAGTTGGTGTCTTGCTATTAAAAAAGGTGCTGTGAATCCAGATCCAAAGTACAAAGTCATCCTAGTTAGTAACCGCCATTTGTTTTCCACTGAAAGTGGCAAATGCTTTCCTGGGCAGCTTAGCCAGTTTCTGCAGCTTAACAGCTGATGCCTAGAAGTTCTTCCCCGACCTTCTTAGATTGAGTTGTCATTGGTTCTCAGCAGGGGACACTTTTACTTCCCAGGGGACATTTGGCAATGCCTGGAGACGGGGAGTTCTCTACTGGCATCTAGTGGGTGGAGACCTCCTGAGTTTCTGGTGAATGTCTGGAGTAGGGCTTGAACATCTGTATTTTCATCAGTCTAATGATGCTGTTGGTCCAGGGAGCGCAGTCTTGAGAACTGCTCCTTAAGTAGATACCCAAGGCTGCAAGATAGAGGGAAAAGAATGTGGGGAGTTGTTAAGCATTAAATGTGACAGAAGAATATGAAAATATGAAAATACCTAGCAAATGGTAAGTGCTCATGTGGCATAAGAGGGGGGAACTGAATCCCTTTTTAATCATCTCCCAGTGAGGAGTATTATTCCTTTAGTGGTTTACTGAGACCACTCCAGTAGTATAAGCGAGGAGAATCAGCCTCATCCAATACTCTGACATAGTTTAATATTAATTGAATACTGTGGCTTCTTTAGCCATTATTGAAGTGCATTAGGGAACAGCCCTAAAGCTGTAGCCTGTGTATTAGTCTGTTCTCATGCAGCTAATAAAGACATACCTAAGACTGGTTAAATTTTAAAGGAAAGAAGTTTATTTAACTCACAGTTCAGCATGGCTGGGGAGGCCTCAGCGATCATGGCGGAAGGGGAAGCAAACACATCCTTCTTAACATGGCAGCAGGAAGAATGAGCAAAAGGGTGAGCCCCTCATAAAACTATCAGATCTCATGAGAACTTACTATCGCGAGACCAGCATGGAGGTAACCGCTCCTGTGATTCAGTTACCTCCCATCAGGTCCCTCCCATGACACGTGGGGATTATGGGAACTAAAATTCTAGATGAGATCTGGGTGGAGACACAGCCAAACCCTATCAGTTTGTTTGTTCCTTCGCAGATACAGCCTGGCGGGTCATGTACTCACAGTTTTCTTTTGTTGAGAACATTCCCAGAGTGATTTTCTTTGTTTTTTCCTTTTCAGGAACAAAACATTACCCTTTCATTTGTACTGCCTCCTTCCACACGAGTGCCCCTTTGGCCAAAGAAGATTATTACCAGATATTAGGAGTGCCTCGAAATGCCAGCCAGAAAGAGATCAAGAAAGCCTATTATCAGGTCTGTATGGAAGTCAGGTTTTGGTGACCAAATTGTAGTAGGAACGTTGTTGATCCCATGTGATCCTGATCAGTACAGCGTATGTGCCCATATGGATAGGTCTCATGAGCTGATAGTATAGAAGGGTGTGATAAAGCTGGACTTTGCTAGACTGTTTTTCGATGCACAATGCCGTAAAGGTTGGTGCTTCAGAAAAAAGAGGCGAGTCCAAACCAGAGATTTTAAGAAGTTTTTTTTTCTAGAGCTGTTTTCATAATTAAATTTAATCTGTATTTTCTGAATCAGTAGGTATGCTAGTCTAAGTTTTAGGTAGTCATTCTTTGCATCCAGATAAAAGTTTAGAGGTTTAGAATTACTTCCTTTCCTTTCTTTTCTTTTTTTTTTTTTTTTTTGAGATGGAGTCTCACTCCATTGCCCAGGCTGGAGTGCAGTGGCGCAATCTCGGCTCACTGCAACCTCTGCCTCCTGGGTTCAAGCAGTTCTCCTGTGTCCACCTCCCAAGTAGCTGGGACTATAGGCACCTGCCACCACGCCCGGCTAATTTTTTTTGTATTTTTAGTAGAGACGCGGTTTCACTTTGTTGGTCAGGCTGGTCTTAAACTCCTGACCTCAGGTGATCCACCTGCCTCAGCCTCCCAAAGTGCTGGGATTACAGGCGTGAGCCACCGCGCCTGGCCCTTTCTTAACCTGGAAAATGTGAAATTCCCATTGTATCCCAGGGTGTATTAGGGTAGTTAGGGTAGCTGAGTAAAGTTGTATACGAGATGTCTACACCACTGGTTCCTAGACCCTTGGTTTGCTCTGACCAACAAAATAAAATCAATATTGGAGGCACCATTGTAGGATTGACGGCTTTTTATAAGTGCACAGTTCACTGGAGTTGTGCACCTGTCACCACAGTCAACTTTAGGACATTTTCATTACCTTGGAAAGAAACCCCGTATTCATTAGCACTCTCCTTCCATTGTCGTCTCTCCCCGGTCCCTAGCAGCTGCTAACCTGCATCCTGCCTCTTTGCATTCGCCTATTCTCAATATTCATATACAGGGAATCATACAATATGTATCCTTTTGTGTGTCTTGGCTTCTTTCATTCACATAATGTTTTCAGGGTTCATCTGTGTTATAGTTTGTGTCAATACTTCATCCCTTTTTATGGTCAAATAATCTGTTGCATGGATTAATCACATTTTGTTTATTCATCGTTTGATGGACATTTGGATATTTTCCACTTTTTGCTATCATGAACAGTGCTGCTATATAGACATTCATATGTAAATTTTTGTGTAGACATGTTTTCAGTTCTCTTGGATATTTAGGAGTATAGTTGCTGAGTCATATGGTAACTGGATGTTTAACCTTTTGAGAAGCTGCCAGCCTTTTTCAAAGCAGCTGCACCATTTTGCATTCCCACCAGCAGCATATGAGGGCCATGATTTCTCCACATCCCAGTGAACACTTAACTATTATCATCTGTCTTTTTAATTACGACCCTAGTGAATATGAAATGCTATCTCGTTAGAGTTTCGATTTGCTTTTTCCCTGGTGACTAATGATGGTGAGCATCTTTCTTGTGCATGTTGGCTATTAGTATGTCTTTGGAGAAATGTGTGTTTGGATCCATTGCCCACTTTTAATTGGGTTGTCTTTTTTTTTTAATTGGGTTGTAATGGAATGAACAGAGGCATGGGGACAGGAAGCAGAGATCCTGGCCTGTGAAGAGCGAATGGCCTGTCTTTTCCTGAGCTCAAGAGTCAGGTGCCTGATCCAAGAGTGGGAAAAGATTGAAAAGATGGAGGCTGGGTTCTTGTTAAAAAAAAAAAAAAAAGAGATTCTAGGCCAAGGATGGTGGCTCACTCCTGTAGTCCTAGCACTTTGGGAAGCTGAGGCAGGAGGATCACTTGACCTCAGGGGTTGGCTTGACCCTAGTAGTTTGAGACCAGCTTGGGCAATGTAGTAAGACCCCGTCTCTACAAAAAAAAACTCACATGACAGTTGATTTGAGGCCCTTAGCAAGTCCCAGAGACATAATTTAAGAGAAAGACTTAATTTAGAGAACCATTCAGGTTTTTAGGCATGGAAGTAAAAAGATCAGGTAAAGCTGTAGCAATTACTGTATTTTATTTACCTACAAAAATAATTGAAACAGCAGAGACGTCTATTTATTCAGTCATTTTCTTCCCTTTTAAAAAATTGTTTCTTTTTTCAGACAGAGTCTTGCCATGTGGCTCAGGCTGGAGTGCAGTGGTGCAGTCTTGGCTCACTGCAACCTCTGTCTCCCGGGCTCAAGCAATTCTCCTGCCTCAGCCTCCCGAGTACTTGTGTTTATAGGCGCGCGCGACCATACCTGGCTAATTTTTCTATTTTTAGTAGAGATGGGGTTTTGCCATGTTGGCCAGGCTGTTCTCAAACTCCTGACCTCTGGTGATCCACCCAGCTCAGCATCTCAGAGTGCTGGGATAACAGGCATGAGCCACTGTGTCCGGCCCCCTTTTTAAAAATTTGTTTTTCTTTTTTGTTCATTTACCTATTCTAAGCCATGCTGGGTGCTAAGGGCAAAGATACATCAGAATCAGTTCCTGCCCTCAAGTTAAGAGATGGATACATTAAAACAGATCATTATTATTATTATTTTGTGGGGCGGACAGAATCTTACTCCGTCACCTAGGCTGGAGTGTAGTGCCTCGATCTCTGCTCACTGCAACCTCCACCTCCCAGGTTCAAGTGATTCTCGTGCTTCAGCCTCCTGAGTATCTGGGACCACAGGCATGTGCCACCACGCCTGACTAATTTTTTGTATTTTTGGTGGAGAGGGGTTTCGCCGTGTTGCCCAGGCTGGTGTTGAACTCCTGAGCTTAAGTGATCTGTCTGCCTTCACTTCCCAAAGTGTTGGGATTACAGGCGTGAGCCACTGCACCCAGCCAAGAGACAACTTTTATAAAGGGAACATAATTATGACTGGTATTTGGGGTTCTATTGTATCGGGGGTTTTGTTGTATCTGGTATTTGGGGTTCATATTGTATCTGGAGTAATTTATCATGTTTTTCCCTTAGCTTGCCAAGAAGTATCACCCCGACACAAATAAGGATGATCCCAAAGCCAAGGAGAAGTTCTCCCAGCTGGCAGAAGCCTATGAGGTAATATGACTTTGGTGCATGCGGTCACTGCTGTTCAGCTATGTGTATGAATCAAAGGTTGCATTGCTACCTGGGACAGCCTGGTGTGTCATACAGTCCAGTGTGAAGGCCATGTCCCTGACCCAAGTAATCTTGTTAAAAAAAAAAAAAAAGAGATTCTAGGCCAAGCATGGTGGCTCACTCCTGTAGTCCTAGCACTTTGGGAAGCTGAGGCAGGAGGATCACTTGACCTCAGGGGTTGGCTTGACCCTAGTAATTTGAGACCAGCTTGGGCAATGTAGTAAGACCCCGTCTCTACAAAAAAAAAAAAAAAAAAAAAAAAAAAAATCACCAGGCGTGGTGGTGGCGCACCTGTAAACCCAGCTACTTGGGAGGCTGAGTCAGGTTCATCACTTGAGGGGCTCAAAGCTGCAGTGACCCATGATGCCATGATTGTGCCATAGCACTATGGTCTGGGCAACAGAACAAGACCTTCTCTCCAAAAATAAAAAATAAAAAAAAAACAACAACATTCTAAGACTAACTTGGAATGTCAATGAAGAACAGGATCCAGGCTGGGCGTGGTGGCTCATGCCTGTAATCCCAGCACTTTGGGAGGCCGAGGCGGGTGGATCACGAGGTCAGGAGATGGAGACCATCCTGGCTAACACGGTGAAACCCCGTCTCTACTAAAAATAAAAAAAAGTTAGGCGGGCATGGCGGCATGTGCCTGTAGTCCCAGGTGCTGGGGAGGCTGAGGCAGGAGAATGGCGTGAACCCGGGAGGTGGAGCTTGCAGTGAGCTGAGATTGCGCGACTGCACTCCAGCCTGGGCGACAGAGCAAGACTCTGTCTCAAAAAAAAAAAAAGAACAGGATCCAATAATCTGTACTAATAAAGTTCCCCAGGTAATTTACACTTGTAGCTGGATTTGGGAATTCACAGTTGGATTAATTAATTCAGCCCTTATTCAATGACATCCCCTTCCTCCACCTCAGGGCATCACTGCTTTTTGGGAATAGCGGTTATTGTAAAAGTAGAAGCCCATTATTGTCCTATAAGAATGTCAGTGTAATCAGAGGACAAAGCATACATCTCTGAAAACAGCTATTGACCCCACTTCCATAGTTTTCTGAAGTAGACCTTTTTCCCAGATTTTTTGACGATCTTTTTTTTTTGCTTAAGAGACAGGGTCCCTCTATGTTGCCCAGGCTGGTCTTGAACTCCTGGGCTGAAGAGATCCTCCTGCCTTAGCCTCTCAAATTGCTAGGATTATAGGTGCAAGGCACCAGACCTGCCCGACTTTGGCCATCCTAAAGGGGTTCAGGATATATAGGAGCTCATATATCTATGGGAGCAGACAGCCACATAGAAGAACAGTCTCAACTCAGTAAATCTTTTTTGAGTAAATATCTGTCAACTAGATCTAATGAAAGGTTTATTTACTAGTGTAATTTTAAAATAATATGTTTTATTAGGTAACTCAAAGTAATTGATAACATAACTAAACAGTCTTGGAACCTGCTTCTGTGGAAGATAAGATTAATTTTTTTTTTTTTTTTAAGAGTTGAGGTCTCAGCCAGGCGCAGTGGCTCACGTCTATAATCCCTATAATCCCAGCACTTTGGGAGGCCAAGACAGGCGGATCAGGAGGTCAGGAGTTCGAGACCAGCCTGGCCAAGAGACCGGCCTGAGCAATATGGTGAAACCCCGTCTCTACTAAAAATACAAAAATTAGCCAGGTGTGGTGGTGGGTTCCTGTAATCCCAGCTATTCAGGAGGCTGAGGCAGGAGAATTGCTTGAACCCGGGAGGCATCAGTGAGCCGAAGATTGCGCCATTGCACTCCAGCCTGGGCAACAGAGTGAGACTCCCAATCAAAAAAATAAAAAAGAGTTGAGGTCTCACTTTGTTACCTAGGCTGGAGTGTAGTGGCGAGATCACCGCTCACTGCAGCCTCAAACTCTTGGGCTCAAGCAGTTTTCCTGCCTCAATCTCAACTTCCTGAGTAGCTGGGACTACAGGTTTCCCACTGCACCCAGAAGATTCAGTTTTTAATGGGGCGGCGGGGGGTGTTATTCTTGTGAATGTGTTTTTCCATATGGTTAGTTGATCTGATGTTTCTGCCAGGGGGATGAGTTTTGGAGAGTCCTAATCCACCATGTTGCTGACTTCTGTCTTCAAGGGGGATGTTATTAAAAGGACCGAGCCTCAGAACCTAAGAGCAGCAATTCCTTGGGAAGGGCTGGAACCAGGAGATAAAACCCACCAGGAAGTCATGAACTCCCACCTGTCTCCTCCTCTGCCAGCCTTCCTCCTTTGCATCTTAACTGGGTGCCCTAAAAGCTACCCTAGGCACCAAGCTGTCTTCCACCTGCTTTCTTAGTCCCTCTCCATTCTAGGTGGAAGTGTCTTTTCCTTTGGAGGAAGCGTACTCTTTTCTGTTTGGCCTTAAGGATAGTGCCTATTTTTTTGAGATAGCGTCTCACTTTGTTGCCCAGGCTGGAGTGCAGTGGTGCAATCACGGTTCACTGCAGCCTCAACCTCAACCTCTGTGCTCAAGCAATCCTCCCACCTCAGCCTCCCAAGTAGCTGGAACTATAGGCGTGCACCACCATTCTTGGTTAATTTTTTTGTATTTTTCTTGTGATGGGGTTTCACCATGTTGCCCAGGCTGGTCTTGAACTCATGAACTCAAGCAGTCCACCTGCCTTGGCCTCCCAAAGTCCTGGGATTACAGGTGTGAGCCACCATACTCAGCCTAGGGCAGTGTCTTTTTAATTAAAGAAAAAAAAGTAAGACAAACACATAAAAAAAAGATACAAAGTGAGGGCCAGGCACGGTGGCTCACGCTTGTAATCCCAGCACTTTGGGAGGCTGAGGCACACGGATCACGAGGTCAAGAGATCGAGACCATCCTGGCAAACGTGGTGAAACCCTGTCTGTACTAAAAATACAAAAAAATTAGCTGGGCGTGGTGGTGCATGCCTTTAGTCCCAGCTACTTGGGAGGCTGAGGCAGGAGAATCACTTGAACCCGGGAGGCAGAGGTTGCAGTGAGCCGAGATCGCGCCACTGCACTCCAGCCTGGCGACAGAGCAAGACTCCCGTCTCAAAAAAAAAAAAAAAAAAAAAAGATACAAAGTGAATACTACATTTTTTCTTGTCCCTCCCTAATCCCCCTTTTTGAGGTAGTTAGTCCTTATTAACAGTTTTGTGGGCCAGGCCCAGTGGCTCATGCCTGTAATCCCAGTATTTTGGGAGGTCGAAGTGGGAGGATCACTTGAGGCCAGGAGTTTGAAAGCAGCCTGGGCAACATAGCAAGACCCTGTCTCTACAAAAACTTAAAACAATTTGCCAGGACTGGTGGTGTGCACCTGTAGACCCAGCTACTCGGGAGGCTGAGGCAGGAGGATTGCTTCAACCTGGGAGGTTGAGGCTGCAGTGAGCTAGGATTGCACCACTGCTGTTGTCGTTGCTGTTACTTCTGTTACTCCAGTTGGTCTGGCTTCCAGAAGACCTTTCGATGAAGGTGACGGTAGGAAGCATAAATTCTCTACAAGGTAATGTCCCCTGAGGAGAGAGGTGAAGTGTGAATCTGTGAAGAATCCAGGGTGCCTGTGAGGTCAAGCGAGGATCAACACAAACATTTCCCCAGCATGCGTGATGGCGGGAGAGGTCGTGAGACTTTTGGAAGCACTTCACGCCCTACACTTAGCATTCAGTTTGGTCATCTCATCCCTCTTCTAGGTGCTAAAGTCACAGGCCCACCCCAACCTCATAGGATGTGTTTGCACACAGGGCCACTTAATAAATGTTATGGCTGCCTTATTTGCTGTGAACTCTTGTCTGTATTCCTGGGCCTTGGTAGACCTGGGATGCCCAGTGGCTCTGCCTTTCACTGTAGGTTTTGAGTGATGAGGTGAAGAGGAAGCAGTACGATGCCTACGGATCTGCAGGCTTCGATCCTGGGGCCAGTGGCTCCCAGCATAGCTACTGGAAGGGAGGCCCCACTGTGGACCCCGAGGAGCTGTTCAGGAAGATCTTTGGCGAGTTTTCATCCTCTTCATTTGGAGATTTCCAGACTGTGTTTGATCAGCCTCAGGAAGTAAGTTCCTCACTTGGAAGAATTATTCAAATTTTAGACTAAGTATGGGTCAAACAAATTTTTTTATCAGTTTCTGTTTCTCAGAAAGGCAAGGCAGCTTAAATGGAGTGATCTGGAGGCAGCCATTTTAGTAGAAAATAATTTCAGTATTTGAAAAATCGCATAGGTTGTAATGAGTACGTCCATTCTGATGGTATTCTTAACAGTTGCATGAGGTAGCACCTAAGGCTTTCAGAGCCCATGAGGATGTGAGTGTTGTCTCTCATCTGCTACAGTATTCCAGGAGAGTTCTGTCCGGTGGGAAGGCACTGCTGATCCTCTCTCATTTATGTCCTTATAAGACACTGTCAGAGTGGAAGAGAGAGGGGATATATTTATGATCTAAATTATGATTGTGGATCATTCAAGCTGTTTTTAAGTGCCATGTACGAGTATTTATCTGTGAACATTTTCAGTCTGTTGAAAGTACGTTTTCATTTAAGTCATACATTATCTCTTAAAAATCCCAAAGAGTAGGGCAGAATTCGTTCAGTGAGTCCTACCTATGCTTACTTGGCGGAGTGCAAGTAAGTACAGTGGTGAAAGAGTGACTGAAAATGTGGGCCAATACCCTCCTTTCCCTTTAGAGCCGAGCATCAGTTTTGGTCGTTGCAAACAAAAGTTGACAGGCTGTCCCTTGGTTTCTTTAGTACTTCATGGAGTTGACATTCAATCAAGCTGCAAAGGGGGTCAACAAGGAGTTCACCGTGAACATCATGGACACGTGTGAACGCTGCAACGGCAAGGGGAACGAGCCTGGCACCAAGGTGCAGCATTGCCACTACTGTGGCGGCTCCGGCATGGTAAGGCTCTGCCCGAGACTCCACCTCCCACGGCTTGCGCCACTGACTGAGAAGAACTGGTTGTGGCACTGCTCCCAGAGAACGTATGCTGGGAGTCGGGGGAGTTGGTGAACTCAGCCTGGCTGTCTTTCCCCCGTGACCCTGAGGAGACGAGCCTGTGCTTCTCCTTCCCTGGCACCACAGGCTCAGCAACCAGAGCACAGCAGCTCCGGGGGCGGGACGGGGGATTGCATCCAGTTGTCACTTTCTTTATTTTTCTAACAATTGCTTTTGTAATTCAAGGGGAAATAATCTTTTTTAAATGTACTGCTCAGCTCCCAGGAGTCTTCAGGTACTTCTGTAGAGAGGCGGTATCATATTTTTCAGTGTCATGTGGTCAAGTTGATGATCTGGAGTGCAGAAGTTTGTGTGTTCTAGAAAATCAGATGAACAGATTGAGGCCCTGCACCTGGGTTCCTAGGCAGTGTGTTTGAGTGCACATGCACATAAAAAACAAGCCTTAAAGAGACATTTTTCTTACGAACATTGTGGTCCCAGAACCACCCATCAGTTTATCTGCGTACTTAGGTTACCATTTTTCTTGTTTTTATCAGGAAACCATCAACACAGGCCCTTTTGTGATGCGTTCCACGTGTAGGAGATGTGGTGGCCGCGGCTCCATCATCATATCACCCTGTGTGGTCTGCAGGGGAGCAGGACAAGCCAAGCAGAAAAAGCGAGTGATGATCCCTGTGCCTGCAGGTGGGTGCTTGGGCCCGCCATGTCCAGGAGCTTGGAGAGGGCAGACAGGGTCGAGGCCACCACACCGTGTGGAGAGGGTGGACAGGGCCGGGGCCGCCGCACCGTGTGGAGAGGGCGGACAGGGCCGGGGCCGCCGCACCGTGTGGAGAGGGCGGACAGGGCCGGGGCCGCCGCACCGTGTGGAGAGGGCGGACAGGGCCGGGGCCGCCGCACCGTGTGGAGAGGGCGGACAGGGCCGGGGCCGCCGCACCGTGTGCAGAGGGCGGACAGGGTCGGGGCCGCCGCACCGTGTGGAGAGGGCGGAAAGGGCCGAGGCCACCGCACCCTGTGGAGAGGGTGGACAGGGCTGAGGCCACCGCACTGAGTGTGAGTGGGCTCTTGGTAGAAGTTATGGTTGAGGCCCTGGAGCCCCAGGCTGGAGGAGGAACTGGAGTCTCCTTGAATCTTTCTATTTGTGCCAGTTATCCTTAAAATCTACACTTTGCATGTCACACTGGGAAGAAGAGACCTAACGTGCCTACTCTGCTTCTTCCTGGTGAGGGAGCAGCTTCCAACCCCCGGGCTCCTCTCCTCTCTCCCCTGTCTTAGTCACCGAAGCCATCATTGTCTCTGCTGCCACCCTATCTACATCAGCCCCACGGATCCCACCCTTCACTCCATGTCTACTGTTCCCTTCCCCAAAACTCACTTTCTGCTTTCTTTTTTGGGTTAACTTTATTCATCTTGGAGATCCCAGCTTGAGTATCCCTTCCCTAGCTAGCCTCACACCCTCCTCCCTGTTCTTTTTTTTTTCTTTTTTGAGACGGACTCTCGCTCTGTCACCCAGGCTGGAGCGCAGTGGTCCGATCTCGGCCCACTGCAAGCTCTGCCTCCCGGGCTCACGCCATTCTCCTGCCTCAGCCTCCCGAGGAGCTGGGACTACAGGCACCTGCCACCACACCCGGCTAATTTTTTTGTATTTTTAGTAGAGATGGGGTTTCACCGTGTTAGCCAGGATGGTCTCGATCTCCTGACCTTGTGATCCACCCGCCTCGGCTTCCCAGAGTGCTGGGATTATAGGCATGAGCCACTGCACCCGGCCTGCTTTACTGTTGTTTAGATGTCTGTTTCTCTAGAGTTGTGAGCATTTGCATTGAAGAACATGTCTCTGTTTGTAGTTATGCATTAGTGCTATCGTTTGGTTAACACCCATCACCCCAGTGAGACCATGAACTCCCTGAGGTACTGCCTAGACCAGGCCTGAGGCAGGTGCTCAGTCATCAGGTGTCTGTGTTGCATCTCTGGAAGCTTACCCATGTGCCTCTTAGATAATCACATTGTTCCTCGTTAGTAAGAAACAGGAGTGGGGAAGAAGCTGCGGGTTACAAGTGGATCTTGGGTGGAAAGTGCTGTGGGAGGTCTCACAATAACTGCTCCCTTTCTTTTTTTTTCTTTTTCTTTTTCTTTCTTTTTTTTTTTAAGACGGAGTCTCGCTCTGTTGCCAGGCTGGAGTGTAGTGGAGTGATCTTGGCTCACTGCAACCTCCACCTCCTGGGTTCAAGCGATTCTCTTTCCTCAGCCTCCTGAGTAGCTGGGACTACAGGCATGTGCCACCACGCCCAGTTAATTTGTAGTAGAGACCAGGTTTCACCATGTTGGCCAGGATGGTCTCGATCTCTTGACGTCATGATCTGCCCGCCTCGGCCTCCCAAAGTGCTGGGATTACAGGCGTGAGCCACCACGTCCTGCCTAACTGCTCCCTTTCTAATGTCCCTTGTAGGAGTCGAGGATGGCCAGACCGTGAGGATGCCTGTGGGAAAAAGGGAAATTTTCATTACGTTCAGGGTAGGTACTCTTCCCCGCACAGCTTCTGTTGGGCCCTTCCTCTCTTTGGGTGGGTGTGGCTGAGGCTGCTCCCACGTGATCAAAGCTTCACAGGAACATGTCTCGCCATTCTTGTTTCTGAGGGTCACAGTGGCCACCTAGATGTGGTTTTTAGCTGTTTGTTACCTTCAAGATTCTGTGCCTTGTGTGGAGAGAAGACAACTTCTTCAAGATGTTAACAAGTTAGAAATACAGGTCACATAAAAATACAGGAAACATCTTGTGTTTTTATGATAAGATTGTTGATGAGGCAGTGAGTGTGAAAGTTACAATTTTACATACTGTATACAGGGGCAAACCTTGGTTTTCTGAGATGGTGGAAACATTAATGAAGACAATGCCTTCTCCTGGCAATTGCCCTCCTATGTGGACACCTGAGAAAAACCCACACAAGCCTAGCAGGCGATAGGTACAAAGGGGTGCACAAGAGTCCTGTCCATGGTAGCAAGACACTGCCTTCCTCCAACAAGAGAATGGCTCAGTGAGCCGTGGTGGTCAGAGGCTGCTGCAGGGCAGTCGGAAGGAAAGAATGAGAGCTGCACTCAAGGGATGCTCCAGGCGTTGCAGGTACAGACAGCAGGGTTGGAAGGCAGCTTGCCAGTGGCTGTAGGGTCTCAGAGACCATCTGTGTAAAGTTTTAAAACCTGTGAGATGGCATTATGTATTATTTAGGGACATGGAAATACATAGTAAATAGAAGCTCATAGGAATGATAAATGCTAAAGTCAGGGTCGTGGTTAGCTGAGGAGGGCAAGACTCACCTGTGTTTATGATGTTTTATTTTATTTTACTTTATTTTTTGAGGTGGGGTCTTGCTTTGTTGCCTAGGATGAAATGCAGTGGGGCAGTCTTGGCTCACTGCAGTCTCAGACTCCCTGGGCTCAGGTGATCCTCCCACCTCAGCCTCCTGAGTAGCTGGGACTACAGGCACATGCCACCAGGCCCAGCTGACTTTTGTATTGTTAGTAAGGATGAGGTTTCACCATGTTGCCCTGGGTGGTCTCAAACCCCAGGGCTCAAATGATCCACCCACCTTGGCCTCCCAAAGTGCTGGGATTACAGGTATGAGCCACTGCGCCCGGCCTGTGATATTTTGTTACCTCCACTGGGTTGTGGGTATGACATGCTTGTTATATTATTTACTCTGTCCTTTTTTTTGTTTTTTTTTTCTGGAGACGGAGTCTTGCTCTGTTGCCCAGTCTGGAATGCAGTGGCACGATCTCAGCTCACTGCAACCTCCACCTCCCAGGTTCAAGCGATTCTCTTGCCTCAGCCTTCTGAGTAGCTGGGACTACAGGCATGCACCACCACACCCAGGTAATTTTTGTATTTTTAGTAGAGATGGGGTTTCACCATGTTGGCAGGCTGGTCTTGAATTCCTGACCTCAGGTGATCCACCCACCTTAGCCTCCCAAAGTGCTGGGATTACAAGCGTGAGCCACCACGGCTGGCCTATACTTTCTAATAAAGTAAGATTTTTTTTTTTTTTTTTTTTTTTTTGAGATGGAGTCTCGCTCTGTTGCTCAGGCTGGAGTGCAGTGGTGTGATCTCTGTTCAATGCAGACTTCATCTCCCAGGTTCAAGTGGATCTTCTGCCTCAGCCTCCTGAGTAGCTGGGATTACAGGGGCCCGCCACCACACCTGGCTAATTTTTGTATTTTTAGTAGAGACAAGGTTTCACCATGTTGGTCAGTCTGGTCTCAAACTCCTGACCTCAGGTGATCCACTCACCTTGGCCTCCCAAAGTGCTGGGATTACAGGTGTGAGCCACTGTGCCTGGCTAAAGTAAGATTAAAAAAAAAAATTCAAAAGCCAGTTTTACATTTTTGTTTCCCTTCACGATTAAATGGCTTGATCTGAGACTGAGGAAATCCAGGCGCGCTTCCATTTCGGCATTTCAAGTGTGTAGAACATTGCAGTGTTGAAATATGTAGAACATGTCATTCCTGGGCCTGGGATGGTGTCTCCTTGGTGGAAGGACAGTTCTTTCCCTCAACACTGCACTTTATGTATGGAAGGGGTGTGTAGTTTGTCAGGTCTGAGCTTGGGCCTGGCCAGGCATGCAGCTGGTGTTTAGTCTGCAGTGGACTTATCTTCACATGCATCTGTCATGTTTGGCCTTAGGTGCAGAAAAGCCCTGTGTTCCGGAGAGACGGCGCAGACATCCACTCCGACCTCTTTATTTCTATAGCTCAGGCTCTTCTTGGGGGAACAGCCAGAGCCCAGGGCCTGTACGAGACGATCAACGTGACGGTAAGAGGGTGTGAGAACACCTTTGTCACCCCTGTACTTTATTGCTCTTTTTCTGAAATGGAAAAGAACTGACCAGTGGCCTGGAACCCATGAGTGACCAGCATGTGGGGGGGGCACTCACAGGGGAGGACATGAGGAATTTTAGGCTGCTCCTTGAGTGTGGACCACAAGCCACAGGCCTTGACTCTGTAATCGCATGGGAAGCAGTTCCTGGCTGGCATCACTCCCACACTGGTTAGCGGGGCCTGGGCACTGGGCGCACCCAGGACACAGAGGGGTTCACCCTGGGTTGTGCTCTCTGCACTTGCTTCTGTCCAGTGTCTGGCTCCAAGAGCAGAAGCCTCGGGCGGTGCATATCCCTTTTGCCACAGTGATGGCTGCCTGTGTGCTGCCAGCACCTGTCCCCCACCTCTCTCTTGACCTGCCCCTCCAGCTCCTCCCACCTCCAGGCCGCATCATTCTCTGTATTCGCCTCAGAACCTTCTCCATCTTCTTTGTGGGGAACCTTGGGGTAACCTCCATCAAGGAGGTGGGCATTTTGGGCCAAGGCTTTCTCCTCCATCTGGGGGCTATTCCGTGGCTTCTCCAGGGTCCTGTGGTTCCAAGGGCCAGGGAGCGACCTCAGCCACGCACCCTGTATTGGCTTTTCCTGCTCCCGAGTTTTCCTGCTTTGCTCCCTCACTCCTGCTTCCTGGGCTCACTTGCCCAAACTCTTGCCCCCTCATCCTAGTCACAGGCTCTGCTCTGGGCAGACCCAACTTAGCTCATTTCCATGTGCTTGTGGGCGGGCTTGGCCCAGAAACCCAAGTGGCGGTTCTTTTTTTTTTTTTTTTGAGATGGAGTCTCCCTTTGTCGTCAGGTGCACGCCACCACACCTGGCTAATTTTTTGTATTTTAGTAGAGACAGGGTTTCACCGTATTTCCCAGGCTGGTCTTCAACTCCTGAGCTCAGGCAGTTCACCCTCCTCGGCCTCCCAAAGTGCTGGGATTACAGGCGTGAGCCACTGCGCCCAGCCCAGTGGCAGTTTTTTTGTTTTTTTTTTTTTTTTTTGAGACAGAGTCTTGCTCTGTCGCCAGGCTGGAGTGCAGTAGCGCGATCTTGGCTCATGGCAATCTCTGCCTCCCAGGTTCAAGCGATTCCCATCTCAGCCTCCTGAGTAGCTGGGCCTACAAGCACGCACCACCATGCCTGGCTAATTTTTTGTATTTTAGTAGCGATGGGGTTTCACCATGTTGGCCAGGAAGGTCTCAATCTCCTGACCTCGTGATCTGCCTGCCTCAGCCCCGCAAAGTGCTGGGATTACAGGCATGAGCCACTGCGCCCGGCCTTTTTTTTTACCCACCCCCTCCACGCACCCTCTGCCGAGACAGAGTCTTGCTCTGTCAGCCAGAGCTGGAGTGCAATGGCACAATCTTGGCTTACTGCAACCTCCGCCTCCCGGGTTCAAGCAATTCTCCTACCTTAGCCTCCTGAGTAGCTGAGATTACAGGTGCACGTTACCATGCCCTGCTGATTTTTGTATTTTTAGTAGAGACGGGGTTTCATCCTGTTGGCCAGGCAGGTCTTGAACTCCTGACCTCGTGATCAGCCCGCCTCGACCTCCCAAAGTGACGGGAGCGTGAGCCAGTGGTAGTTCTTTTCAAGGAATTCCTATCAAGATTGTCTTCATATAGTGAAAACTTTTTATTTGAGCAACTGGGGACCAGGGGAAACCACAGATTTTCTTTCTTTATAGATCCCCCCTGGGACTCAGACAGACCAGAAGATTCGGATGGGTGGGAAAGGCATCCCCCGGATTAACAGCTACGGCTACGGAGACCACTACATCCACATCAAGATACGAGTTCCAAAGTAAGCGCCCCCTAGGCTGTGGCCAAGCCTGCCTGGTCCTGCAGTGGCACTGCCCTTGGAGCTCTGTGGCTTGGGCAGGTTACTGCTCCCTGTAAGTCAGGTGGTTCCTGCCCGAGTTATCTGTCTGTAAAGTGGACATAGTAGAATGGTCAACTTCTTTTTGTTTGAGATGGAGTCTCGCTGTGTCCCCCAGGCTGGAGTGCAGTGGCGCCATCTTGGCTCACTGCAACCTCCGCTTCCCAGGTTCAAGCGATTCTCCTGCCTCAGCCTCCCGAGTAGCTGGGATTACAGTTGCCTGCCACCATGCCCGGCTAATTTTTTGTATTTTTAGTAGAGATGGGGTTTCACCGTGTTAGCCAGGGTGGCCTCAATCTCCTGACCTAGTGATCCATCCACCTTGGCCTCCCAAAGTGCTGGGATTACAGGCGTGAGCCACCGCGCCCGGCCAGAATTGTCGACTTCTTGGAGTTGTTGGGAGAATTAAATGAACAACACATAGGAATTGCTTTGCTGCTGCTGCTATTGTTGATTTTCTTTTTTTTTTTTTTGAGAAGGAGTCTGTCACTGTGTTGCCCAGGCTGGAGTGTGGTGGTGCCATTTCAGCTCACTGCAACCTCCTCCTCCCCAGTTCAAATGATTCTCCTGCCTTAGCCTCCCGAGTAGCTGGGACTACAGGCGCTTACCACCACGCCCAGCTAATTTTTGTATTTTTAGTAGAGACGGAGTTTCACTGGCCAGGCTAATCTCGAACTCCTGACCTCAGGTGATCTGCCCACCTTGACCTCCCAAAGTGCTGGGATTACAGGTGTGAGCCAGCACGCCTGGCCCGTTGCTTTTCTTGTTGATGTTACTAGCACTGTTAGGAGCTGGAGAGGTGGCCTGGGCAGAGTGCTGTGGGTACCTAGGGCAGGACATGCCTGACTCCCCTCAGGAACACTCATGCTTTTTGTTAATTAGATAATTTCACTTTTTTTTTTGAGGTGGAGTCTAGCTCTGTCTCTAGGTGGAGTTCAGTGGTGCAATCTCGGCTCACTGCAATCTCCACCTCCCAGATTCAAGCAATTCTCCTGCCTCAGCCTCCCAAGTAGCTGGGACTATAGGCATGTGCCGCCACGCACAGCTAATTTTTGTATTTTCAGTAGAGACGGGGTTTCACCTTGTTGGCCAGGATGGTCTCTGTCTCCTGACCTTGTGATCCGCCCACCTTGGCCTCCCAAAATGCTGGGATTACAGGCATGAGCCACTGTGCCTGGCCTAATTAGGTAATTTCTTACTTGCTTCACATACACACTGGTAAAATCTGTTTCCCCTCCTGTAAACTGTATTTAGCATAGCCACAGTGACACTTGTTTAAATGACTTAGTAGGGTGTTTTAGGAGCTTTTCTGTACAGAAGCTTTGAGGGCATGGTCCTTTGGTTCTCACCACTGCACTGGCTCAGGGTGTCCGCCCCTGCCAAGGTCGGGTCCCTCTCTTCCCATGTGCTGCGAGGGTGCTGGCTGCCCATGAGTTCTTTCCAAAGCTTCCCGGCGGAAGCCTTGGCTGCTGACTCTGCTCGGTCCACAGGAGGCTAACGAGCCGGCAGCAGAGCCTGATCCTGAGCTACGCCGAGGACGAGACAGATGTGGAGGGGACGGTGAACGGCGTCACCCTCACCAGCTCTGGTAAGGAGTCTGAAGACTACATGGTGACATGTGGGGGCCTCAGAGCCCCTCAGGGTATGGACAATTCAGGGCAGCATGTTGGGGTTTCCACTTCGGGTTCTTCATGAAGCCTTTAAAATGTGCAGTTGAAAGAGGGGGGCTGTGGGCGGGGACAGTGGGCAGGGAGCCGCAGCCCCCAGTCCAAGCTTCGCCTCCTCTCTGTGTGTGTTTCTGTGCTGAGGTGAGAGCACCAGGGCACTTCCTGCAGGCAGCTCTGCGTGTCTCAGACCCAGTGTTCTGAGTTCTATTCTTGGTTCTGCCACTTGCCCTGTGACCTCGGACAAATCCTTTCCTGAGAGCTCCTGGCAAACGCGTAAGGAGAGAGCATGGATTGGAAGGATTTGTGCACTTCCCACCTGGGACACTCCGCCAGGATTTCAGAGTGTCTTAAAACAACAGCAGCCACAGCAGTGGAGCCGCAGTCAGAGGACTCCGTCCGCCGCTTTAGAGCAGGACTTCCTCCGAGTTATCTAGCCGTGAACAGATGCATCATTTACCCTGAGCTCAGACATCGTGCTAGCGAGTGGCTGTGTTGGGGATCTGTCACCAGAACACCTGCTGTGGGCGCTGAGACAATGGCACCCCAGCTGCAGCCCCTCTTCCCATGGGGTCTGGGGTCTCTTTCCTGGGACTCCTGCTCAGGGCAGGGCAGGCTGTGCCCAGGGGTCCTTGGTTCAGGCGACATGTATTTCCTCCTCATTGCATCATTTTGTTTTTGTTTGGATCCTGGGTGGAGTTCTCAGAACTTGAGCAGCCTTAGATTAGTGCATGGTAATTTGTAGCAAGTGTTTGGAGCTGGGGGCAGATTTTCCAATAAAGTGGAGGATTTGGAGCTCCAGGGGCAGGGGCAGGGGCTGGGATGGAAGTCCCTGGAATTTCACTGAGCTCCTGTTGCTCCCAGGGGACCGGAATTCCTCTCTTAAAAAGCAGCTGCCGGCCGGGCGCAGTGGCTCTTGCCTGTAATCCCAGCACTTTGGGAGGCAGAGGCAGGTGGATCACTTGAAGTCAGGAGTTTGAGACCAGCCTGGACAGCATGGCGAAACCCCATCCCTACTAAAAATACAAAAATTAGCTGGGTATGGTGGTGCATGCCTGTAATCTCAGCTACTCAGGACGCTGAGGCAGGAGAATCGCTTGAACCCAGGAGGCAGAGGATGCAGTGAGCCAAGACCACACCACTGCACTCCAGCTTGGGTGACAGTGAGACTCTCTGAAAAAAAAAAAAAAAAAGGGGCCTGGCGCGGTGGCTCACACCTGTAATCCTAGCACTTTGGGACGCCGAGGAGGGTGGATCACGAGGTCAGGAGTTTGAGACCAGCCTGACCAACATGGTGAAACCCTGTCTCTACTAAAAAAAAAAAAATACAAAAACTAGCGGGGCATGGTGGTGGGCACCCATAATCCCAGCTACACTGGAGGCTGAGGCCGGATAATTGCTTGAATCCAGGAGGCAGAGGGTGCAGTGAGCCGAGATTGCACCACTGCACTACAGCCTGGGTGACATAGCGAGACTCTGTCTCAAAAAAACAACAGCAAAAAAGCAGCTGCCACAAAACACTGTAGCCCAACCAGGTTCCAAATGTCACTTATTTTAATGGTTTGGTACATATACTGTGTATATGTATACTATCTTTTGTTCTTGTTGTATCTCTTGAACTAAAATAGAAGTGGTAATAGAGTAGCTCTTCCCTGGAACTCTAATCAGTGCACCTGTGGCTTCTCCTTCCTGAAACCCTACAATCACATAACATGCGAGATTGGTTCCATACACAGCTGTCCTTCCCTCCTCCCGCCCATCAGGGTAGCTTGAGGTGTGCTACGGCCGGGCCCTGGGTGGGGTCGTGGGTGTTGCTTACTCTGTTGGAGGTTGGGTATTACTGGTCACCAGTTGATGTTTTGACCCCCTCTCTGATACTGTAAGTTGAGAGTTGATTCCGCCACCCACTGAGATCCTTTGTCACTTTCATGGTTCCTTGTCCTGATCACTCAGCCTCACTCAGCTGTTCCCTCACTCAGCCAGGATGTCTTCTCCTGTGTGCAAGACACTGTCAGCTCTTCCTTTTAAAGACCTTGGTGAGGCCGGATGCAGCGGCTCACACCTATAATCTCAGCACTTTGGGAGGCTAATGCAGGAAGATCACTTGAACCCAGGAGTTCGAGACCAGCCTGGGCAATATAGCGAGACTCTGTCTCTACAAAAAATTTCTAAACTAGCCAGGCGCAAAGTAGTATGCACCTCTATCACCACCTACTTGGGAAGCTGAGATGACAAGATCACTTGAGCCTTAGTACTCAAGGCTGCAGTGAGTCATGACAGTGACACTGTACTCCAGCCTGGGTGCCAGGGCAGGACTCTGTCCCTAAGCATACACCGTCACATGTCAGTCTGCTGCCTGTGGGTGGTTAAGTCTCTCATTATACTGTGAAGAAAGTTTTGCGTCCACATATGACAGTATTACAGGACATATAATTCTCATGTCCTAAGAACTTAAGCAACAGTGGGATTTATTTATTTATTTGAGGCAGAGTCTTGCTCTGTGGCCCAGCCTGGAGTGCAGTGGTGCAATCATAGCTCATGGCAGCCTCAAACTCCTGGACTCAAGTGATCCTCCCACCTTGGCCTCCCAGAGTATTGGAATTACAGACATGAGCCACTGTGCCTGACCAGCATAGTTTTTGATGCGTTTAGTATCTTAATGTAGCTGCTGAAAACCTTAAGAGCTGACCCCGGTCTCCCAGAAAGACCATGGTGTGCTTAGAGACTCAGCACTTGCAGGGATAAACAGGTCCATCTTCTGGCAAACAGAGAGGGAACTGTGGGGGGGGGCTTGCAATTACTATGTGACTTTTTGAGTGAGAGACACAGTATGGCTCCTTGTTGTTCTTTTTCTTTTTTTCTTTTTTCGGAGATGGAGTCTCACTCTGTCACCCAGGCCGGAGTACAGTGGCGTGATCTCGGCTCACTGCAACGCACTCCGCCTCTTGGGTTCAACCAATTCTGCCTCAGCCTCCCGAGTAGCTGGGCCTACAGGTGCATGCCGCCCCTGGCTAATTTTTTGTATTTTAGTAGAGATGGGTTTCACCATGTTCAAGGCCGGTCTCGAACTCCTGAGCTCAGGCAATCCGCCTGCCTTGGCCTCCCAAAGTGCAGGGATTACAGGCGTGAGCCACTGTGCCCGGCCTTTTCTTTTTTGAGACTGGGTCTCACTCTGTTTTATGTAGCCTCCCTCAGCCCTTCCCGGGACCTGTGGCCCCAAACTTTGGACCTTTCACTAGCGAAGGCACCTTCTTACTTAGACTGAGGCCTTTACTCTTTTATGCACTGTGCGTGGCCTAGGTCTCTGAGCACATTAAAAATGCGCTCTACAATTAACATGCCAAGTTCAGGTCTATATTCTAACTCACAACAAAAGTGTGCACTCCTTGTCTAGTAGTTGGCAAATCTGTAACACGTTTATGCGAGAAAGTACCTCTAGATGGTGTCAGCCTGGGCCCTAAAGAAATTGCAGCACAGCTTCCCTAGGTTGAGAGCATTTGGGTTAGGTGCCCCAAATGGGGACAACTTGCTCAGGGAGATAGACTGCTGATGTGAGGGATGAGATGGAGTGCCTGTGACAAAGGATTGTGCGTGGCCGTGACTCCCACATGGGCTGTTCTGCAGGGTCTTTGCGCACACAGCAGCATGGAATCTGGCCAGCTGGTCTAGAGTAGGGTTTTTCTTGGCAGTCATTATTTACCTTCTTATAGCCAACAGCGTGGTGGTTGAGTCTCAGCTTTGGAGTCAGACTGCATGGGCTCGCACTCAGTCCTCCCTTTCGCTTGTTGGCTCTGTGGCCTTGGGTAAACCCTGTAACCTCTCTGTGCCTCCTTTTTTTGTTTTTTTCATCTGTGAAATTTGCCTGTAAGGAAGTGTATGGCCTGGCCTGGGAGGTGCCTGGCACTTGACTGTGTTTTTGTCACTGTTGCTCAGATAGAGACAGCTGTCATCGTCTGTCTCTATTTCTTGTTTCCCTGCTGTGGGTCCATGATTGAAAGAGCAGTTGGGAGACCCTCAGGCTCTGAGTGGCCTGTTCACCTCAGTTGTCTGCCAGGTGAGGTATCCTGTGCCATCTTAGGAGTGGCCCCCACTCTTCTTGAGGTGGCACTTGGCCGCTCCTTGAATGTGGGCCCCTGGGTGGCCAGGCGGGGGTAGGTGGGCCCTGGGATGTGACTGTGGAAGTGCAGGCCCATGACGCCAGTTCTTTCTGCTGTTTGTGCCCAGGTGGCAGCACCATGGATAGCTCCGCAGGAAGCAAGGCTAGGCGTGAGGCTGGGGAGGACGAGGAGGGATTCCTTTCCAAACTTAAGAAAATGTTTACCTCCTGATATCCCAGCCGAGGTAGGAAAACCCTGGAGGTTTTTTTCCCTTTGTTTTCCTCTGTGAACTAATCCTGGTTTTCTCCCACTTTAACCAATATTGTGCCCCCACCCCCAGGAGTTGGAACAGGTGCCAGTCTAAGGTGTGGTAAACCTAGCTCCACTAGGAGCTGGCCTCTCAGCCTAGGGAATAGATGACGTGGCAATCAGCCTGTAGTGCAGGACTGGCTGGGCTGCCACGGCCAGCCTCTGGCTGTGTCTTCTCCCTGGGGAGGTGGCGATGCTGGGGCTGTTGTACAGCCCCCCTGCAGTGGTGGGTCCGGCTTGCCCATGGTCACAGAGGGCGAGTCAGGCAGAGCCAGGCCTAGAACTCAGATCTCCTCACGTCCTGCCTGCTTGGAAGCTGCCCTCCTGCGTGGACAGCGCAGGGCTGTGCAAGCCTGGGGGCTGCTCCAGGGGTAGCGCTTGCTTGCCGTGTCATCTTGGGACCCACTTTGGTTTATTATGCTCATCTCAGCAAGTGGGGTTCTCGCCCCTCTCTTGGCACAGCTGCTTTCCAGGGATTAACAGATGCTCCCCACAGGGGTGTGTTCCCTGGAAATGTTGAGTATAAGGTAACAGCCTATATCTCTTTGGCTCAGGAAAAAGATCCACTGGAAACTAGGCCGGGAAGCAGCAGCCCCTCCAAGGGCCAGGGCACCTGGGAGACGGGAGGATTCCAGAACAACAGCACTGAGCTCCCACCCGCAGAGCCTCTGGACAGCCTTGGCAACAGCAAAATCAGGGGACAACACCTCTCTCCACGGAAAGGTCACAGTGGACAGCCCGGGCAGTAGGATGCAGCCCCAGAGGCTGGTGGCAGTTTCCTGTCCATTGGTAGGTGACGGCCCCTGGCTCAGGCAGAGGGAGATGGTTAGACTCTTGCAGGGCTAAAACTCTAATTTGGAATTGAATATGTTGGATATCTTAATTAAAGGCCACGCTTACAGCTTAGAAATGAAGCCTTAAGCTGCATCAAGTTACGAAGTGATTAATTTCCTTCTCAGCAAACCTCCAGGAGGTTCCAGAATGAGTTCTTCCTGACAGGTTGTCTTCACTGGGAGCCTGGGGCCCCCATGCCCCACCAGCACTGTCCTTCCCTAATGAGGGGCCCTGCCGAGGCGTCAGCTGCTCTGCTCAGTTAGTTTTTATTCCCGGGGTACTAAGCAGCTGCACAGTTGGTGCCTTGGAGGCACGTAGAGGCCTAGAGAGTCCCTGGGGGTTCTGCTCTGACCGTGTGGGTGGTGATCCTTGTCAGGATGTACAGTCCTTGCTCCCACCCCATCCAGGATGGCCGCCTGTCCCTGACTGTTGAGTCCTGTTGTTGTAAGCCAGGCATGGAGGGCTCCTGCCCTTCTGCTGAGCCACAGCCCACTGCAGCACTGTGCTGGCCAGACTTCAGCTGCCTTGGGAACTGAAGCCCTGCCACTGTTGCTAGTCAGGGGCTTGGTTCTCCCACTTACACTGTTGACATCTATTTTCTGAAGTGTGTTTAAATTATTCAGTGCTAATCATTGTTTTTTCCTTTGTAAGTGTTGATTCAGAAAAGGAAAGCACAGGCTAAGCAGTTGAAGGTTCCCCACCATTCAGTGAGAGCAGAACCCCCATTCCCCAGCCTCTGCTGGTAGCATGTTGCAGTTTCCATGTGTTTCAGGATCCTCGGGCTGTCGTTAGACAGGTTAATGAAGAACACTTCTCAACAGTTTCCTTTTTGTTTTCCTTTATAATTCACTAAAATAAAGCATCTATTAGTGTCTGATTTAGGAATGTAAAATGATTCTGTATTAATGTAAATAAGATTATCTATTGCAAAAAGATATTTCAAACCTAAATTGTGGTCATTTCTTCTTTGAAAGAATTCAGACAGCCTCTGCAGGTGGCTTATGGGGGTTACAGGAGACTTGACTGGCCTCATCCTGTGCTCACAGCCACCCAGAGCACATAGAGGCAGATGGGTCTGGGGTGCCGACAGTGCTGACCCTCACTTGGATTCCAGAGCAGGGTGCTTGCCATGACACAACAGTCCCCTGTGAGTGAATGTTCTAGAATCTGGATGTGACTTTTTCCTTGGGAGCCCATGCTGTGAGAGCTGGCCAATGTCCCTGGGTCCCTGCATTTCAGTCTCCCTCACTGGATTGTTTCCCTCCATTCTTTCCAGTCTTTGCATCTTTTACATTCAATTTTATTTTTTTTTTTTTAAATGGAGTCTCGCTCTGTCGCCCATACTGGAGTGAAGTGATACCATCTCTGCTCACTGCAACCTCTGCCTCCTGGGTTCAAGCGATTCTCCTGTCTCAGGCTTCTGAGTAGCTGGGACTACAGGTGCATGCCACCACGCTTGGCTAATTTTTGTATTTTTAGTAGAGATGGGGGGTTTCACCATGTTGGCCAGGCTGGTCTTGAACTCCTGACCTCAGGTGATCCGCCTATCTCGGCCTCCCAAAGTGCTGGGATTACAGGTGTGAACCACCATGCTTGACCAAAATTTTTATGTATTATAGTTTGGCTACTCTGGGTTCCCAGCCAAGCTCTATGCCTGGCGTGGCTAGAGGGGCCCTGATACACAGCTCAGTCCACTCTGGCACTCCGGGCTGAGCAGGGTGAGATGAGAGTCTATTTGCTGGGTCAGGTGGAGAAGAGACTCCGGAAAGAGCTGACGGACAGGAGAGGCTCAGCAGTGACATTCTGCTCATCTCAGATACTTCCCAGTATTTTCATCAATGAAATACTGATTGCCTGCCTACTGTGGACACTCAGTATGGACCAGGCCCTATTCTAGTTCCTGGGGATACAGCAGTGGGGAGCTAGACCGTGTCTCTTGTGAAAGCTTGGGCTTATTCCTGGAACAGTCGCCCTGAGTCTCATTCATGTCCTATTGCTTCAAAGCAGAAGTCTAGAGAAGGACTTTGGAAGAGAAAGGTGGATTTTCTTGCTAAACAGAAACCATTGTTGTGTTGAAGCATCCTTCCCTCAAGGGATTAGAGGTGGCTGTGCATGACCAGGCGAGGTGGCTCTCACCTATAATCCCAGCACTTTGGGAGGCTGAGGCGGGTGGATCACTTGAGGTTAGGAGTTCAAGACCAGCCTGGCCAACATGGTGAAACCCCGTCTCTATAAAAATACAAAAAAATTAGCCAGGCGTGGTGGCACACGCCTGTTATCCCAGCTTCTCAGGAGGCTGAGACAGGAGAATCACTTGAACTCAGGAGGTGGAGGTTGCAGTGATCGGAGATCATGCCATTGCACTCCGGCCTGGGCGACAGCGCGAGACTTCATCTCAAAAAAAAAAAAAAAAAAAAGGTGGCCGTGCAACAGCTGTAGAATTCAGTGCCCTTTCCGGGCCTGGGTTTGGTTTATTTCCACTTGTGCTCCTGATGTATTTGTTACCAGACTTCTTTATAGCTTCTGAGTAGGAGTATGTATTTAAAAATATAAGAAAAGGGCCAGGCATGGTGGCTCACGCCTGTAATCTGAACACTTTAGGAGGCCAAGGAGGGAGGATTGTGTGAGCCCAGGAGCGAGAGAGTGAGACCCCCATCTCTACAAAAAAAAGTTAAAAAATTAGCTGGGAGTGGTGGCTTGGCACCTGTAGTCCCAGCTACTTAGAAATCTTGAGGTGGCAGGATTGCTTGAGCTGAGGAGTTCAAGGCTGCAGTGAGCTGTGATCATGCAACTCCACTCCAGTCTAGGTGACAGAGCCAGACCATGCCTCAAGAAAATAAAGTATTTCTAGGTCTGTGAGCCTGTGGGAGGTACATGTTTGGCACTTGCTTAAACATTAGGAGGGTGGGCCGGGCGTGGTGGCTCACACCTGTAATCCCAGCACTTTGGGAGGTCAGGGTGGGCGGATCATGAGGTCACGAGTTCAAGACCAGCCTGGCCAACATGGTGAAACCCTGTCTCTACTAAAAATACAAAAATTAGCCAGACTTGGTGGTGGGCGCCTGTAATCCGAGCTACTCAGCAGGCTGAGGCAGGAGATCCGCTTAAACCCTGGAGGTGAAGGTTGCAGTGAGCCAGGATTGCGCCACTGGATTCCAGCCTGGGTGACAGGGTGAGACTCCATCTCAAGAAAAACATTAGGAGGGTGGACAAGGCCAGCTCTCAGGCATTGGTCCTCAGCCCCATTCCCACCTCAGGCCTGGGACTGGGTTGTTTCCAACCTGAGCCCCCTCCTCACTCATAGTCCTTTGGGTTCTGGTGGACTGGCCTTTGTTTCCTTCCCTGTCAACCAAACAGTGTGCAAGAACTTGCACAACCCCTCAGTGTGCAAGAATCCTCTCCAGGCCCACAGGCCTCCAGCTGCCCCTGCCCCTCTGTGTTTGTAGCACTGCAGAGCCGGCTCTGATGTGGAGGACGGCAGCTGCACGGCTCCTGCAAGAGGCTTGTTTCACACTCTTGCTTGTTAATAAATACTGTGCAGGTCTTATCTTTTAACTAGAAGTTATGCTTATTTCTCATGACTCTTCAAGAGTCACAAATGGGCCAGGGGGGAATGTAAAAGGCGCAGTGGGTCCATAGTTATATGGCCAAGGGCATGATCCACAGACCTTAGCTTACTGGTCACCTCCCCCGATCCTGCTCCTGTCCCCATTTATTTATCCTTCCTGTTTTATTTTTTGCAGCCCTTATGTCAATTTGTTTTTTGGGTTTTGTTTTGTTTTTGAGACAGGTTTTCACTCTGTTGCCCTGGCTGGCTTGTGGTGGTGCAATTACAGCTCACCACAGCCTTGACCTCCTGGGCTCAAGTGATCCTCCCACCACAGCTTCCTGAGTAGCTGGGAGTACAGGCACATGCCACCACGCCTGCCACCATTTCTTCTGTTTTTTGTTTTTGAGGCAGAGTCTCCCTCTGTCGCCCAGGCTGGAGTGCAGTGGTACAATCTCGGCTCACCACAACCTCCACCTCCTGGGTTCAGCTGATTCTCCTGCCTCAGCCTCCTGAGTAGCTGCCGGCACACGCCACCACGCCCAGCTAATTTTTGTATTTTTTGGTAGAGACAGGGTTTTGCCATGTTGACCAAGTTGGTTTCGAACTCCCAACCTCAACTGATCCACCTGCCTTGGCCTCCCAAAGTGCTGGGATTACAGGCATGAGCCACCACGCCTGGCCCTAGTTTCTTTTGTATTTCTTTTTTTTAGGTAGAGATGGGGTTTTGCTATGTTGCCCAGGCTGGTCTCGAACTCCTGAACTCAAGCCATCCTCCACCTCAGCCTCCCAAAGTGCCGGAATTACAGGTGTGGATTCATAACTATTTATTGTGTGTTTCTATCAGGCTCTTCCACTAAATATAAGCTCCTCAAGGCAGGGAGCATAACTTTTTTTGCTACATTGTGTTTAGGGCCCAGCATACTGGTAAATTGTCAAAGAAATGCTTCAGTCAATGGATAGAATGAACTTTTGTGCCTGGGGGTGCCAGAGCCAGGGTGGGGAAGTAAAAAAATAAAAACTGTGATGGTAATCACACAAACCTAAACGTGTTGAAATTCACAGAACTGCTGGGCTCAGTGGCTCATACCTGTATGGTAATCCCAGCTACTCAGGAGGTTGAGGTGGAAGGATCACTTAAGCCTGGGAGGTGAAGGCTGCAGTGAGCTATGACTGTGCCACTGCACTCCAGCCTGGGCAACAGAGCGAGACCATGACTCTTTAAAAAAAAAAGAAAAAATTGGCCAGGCGCAGTGGCTTATGCCTGTAATCCCAACACTTTGGAAGGCCGAGGTGGGCGGATCACGAGGTCAAGAGATCGAGACCATCCTGGACAATATGGTGAAACCCCGTCTCTACTAAAAATACAAAAATTAGCTGGGCGTGATGATGCATGCTTGTAATCCCAGCTACTCGGGAGGCTGAGGCAGGAGAATCACTTGAACCCAGGAGGTGGAGGCTGCAGTGAGCTGGGATCGTGCTTGGGTGACAGAGGGAGACTCCGTCTCAAAAAAAAAAAAAAAAAGAAAAATCGGAGCTGCCATGGACCACAAACTCTCAGGCAAATAACTGGTCTCTCGGCCTCTGTCCCTCTTCTCTGTGACCCACCCCAGCAAGCAAGGTGGGTTGTTTCTCCTTCAGTTTTGCTTCCCAGCAAAACTTTGCTGCAGGCAGTGTCACCTTTTCCCAGCAGTGTCCAATTACTGTGGGTTCTGGACCACAGCTCTGCCACATCCGATTTTCCTTTTTCCAACCTGTTTGAAGTTCACCTGTGTCCAGGATGGTACCCCAAGGCCGGATCCTTCCAGGACAAGGATGAGAGAAAGGGAGAAGCCCATATCTCCCCCGCCTCCCTGCAGAGCCTGTCTCCAGTTCACATGTGCAGATGGCCTCACTAGCTCTGGAGATGAAAGGGGTGTGTCAGAAGCTCGGCTCCTGGGGCTCCTCTGTGTCCTGTGCTATGTCCCCGTCTGTGAATGAATTTCCAATGTGGGAACAGAGGCTGCTGGTCAGAGCTGTTCTGCTAGCTGAGGTCAGAACAGGCCACTTCACACCTGTCTGACTAAACACGTTTAGGTCACTCGTCCCAGTCACCAAGTGATCCCTTCAGCCCTGGACCCTCCCTTACTGCTGTGTTGGTACAGCCCTGGAGCCCCCCCCTTACTGCTGTGTTGGTACAACCCTGGACCCCCCTTACTGCTGTGTTGGTACAGCCCTCGGTTCCCCCACTTACTGCTGTGTTGGTACAGCCCTGGACCCCCCCCAACTTACTGCTGTGTTGGTACAGCCCCGGACCCCCCCAACCACTTACTGTTGTGTTGGTACACAACTACCACCCCAACCCAAGTCCTGGAAGCAGAGTCCTCTTCTCCTGGAAGCCATCTGGGAGAACAATGGCTTTATTCAGATGTTGGTGCCTCTGCCCCTCTGGTACCCCCGACCCCCACAAGGGGCCGCGAGGCGGGCAGGTCACAGCAGCGCGAAGTCCCATTTGTGCTGTTCCAGCCACTGGTCCAGAGTCAGGGCCTTGGGGTTGAGTCTCAGGGTCAGCTCGATGTCACGGTCGGGTCTCAGGGCATAGAAACGGAACATGTTGGCCAGGTCCCGGGCACCGGGAAAGCCAAGCTTTTCGTAGTCCTCAGGAGTCATCTAGAAGCAGAGGAGACTGTCGTGGCCGGCGTCCTCCAGTGCCCCCGGAGGTGGCGGGGCAGGGAGGCCGGATGGGCTGGGGTCTCCCGACCTGCTACACCCAGAGCCACTGTTGTCTCGGTCCCTGACCCAGGTCCTCCGTACAAGGTCATTTGAAAACTTCTAAGAGCCGAAAGTTCAGAAACTGCTGCTCTCCTGAGCTGCCTGACATTCTAGATCAGTTTAAAGATTGTTCTTGGCCAGATGCTGTGGCTCATGCCCGTAATCCCTGCACTTTGGGAGGCTGAAGCAGGCAAATCTCTTGAGGCCAGGAGTTCGAGACCAGCGTGGCCAACACGATAAAACCCCGTCTCTATCAAAAATACAAAAATTAGCCGGCCTGCTGGTAGGTGCGTGTAATCCCAGCTACTTAGGAGGCTGAGACAGGAGAATTGCTTGAAACCAGGAGACGGAGGTTGCAGTGAGCTGAGATCACCCCACTGTACTCCAGCCTGGGCAACAAGAGTGAGACCCTGTCTCAAAAATGAATAAATAAATAAAAAGACTATTATTTTCAGATCATGAGACGAAAATATCTCAGTCCCTTCCAAATCAGAGACCTGCCTGCATCACTTTCTTGCTCAAAAACCAAAGCTTGACCAGACACGGTGGCTCACACCTGTCATCCCAGCACTTTGGGAGGTGGAGGTGGGAGGATCGCTTCAGCCCAGGAGTTAGGCCCACCACCCCGGGCTAATTTTTTGTATTTTTAGTAGAGATGGGGTTTCACCGTGTTAGTCAGGATGGTCTCGATCTCCTGACCTTGTAATTGCTCGCCTCAGCCTCCCAAAGTGCTAGGATTACAGGTGTGAGCTACCGCGCCCGACCCAACTTTCGTCTTTTAAAGACTCCAGTGTTTCCTGGATTCTTTTTTTTTTTTTTTGGAGTTGGAGTCTCGCTCTGTCACCCAGTCTGGAGTGCAGTGGCATCTCGGCTCGCTGCAAACTCTGCCTCCTGAGTTCAAGCGATTCTCTTGCCTCAGCCTCCCAAGTAGCTGGGATTACAGGCGCCTGCCACCACACCCGGCTAATTTGTTTATTTTTAGTAGAGACAGGGTTTCACCCTGTTGGCCAGGCTGGTCTCAAACTCCTGACCTCAGGTGATCCACCTGCCTCGGCCTCCCAAAGTGCTGGGATTACAGGTGTGAGCCACTGCACCCAGCCTCTCAGATTCTTTAATGAGTATGTCTTACTTTCCTAATGGTAATGACAAACATTAGAAACCAGGTACCCAAGAGTCTGTCCAGTAGGCCTCCTGCCCACCCAGCCAGGCCAATGGGGGCAGGGGTCGGGCCTATGTTTCTAGCCTCTTTCCCTTTAAATCCCCTCCCACAGGGGAGGGGTCGGGCCTATCTTTCCAGACTCTTTTCTCTTCAAATCCCCTCCCACAGAGGAGCCCGGCAGGGCCTGCATTTTCACCCCTCCTTGCCTTGGCTCCTATGGCCCCCTCCTCCTGGAAGCTTTTCTCTCTATTTGGTCAAAACATCTAAGCCAGAAATTTCACTCTGTGGCCAGTTAGCTCCTGGAACAGCAGAAAATAAACGTTGACGATGAACGAATGAATTTAGATGTACTGCCCAGAGGTGTGGGCAGCCCTGGATACACCCTCCCTATGGGAGCTAGAAAGCCCTGACGAGGATGCCTGAGTCACCCGGGGCGGGAGGCCCACCTTGGCGTCGTGCACGACCTTGCGGGTGTGCTTGGTGAGCAGGGCAGCGTACTCCTCAGCCGTGTGCCTGCAAGTGCTCAGCCCGATGTTCTGGCCGACGTATTTTTCTGGCATCTTCAAAAGGCTGAGCACCACAGGACCCAGGTCGGACACCGACATGCCATCCATGGGAACGTCACCTGTGGGCAAGCCTGTGGGGCAGAGACGTGAGCTGGTATATGTCCCGAGGGCAGACGGGGCAGGGACAGAGCCCCTCTCCAAAGGGTCCAAGCTGGTTCTTCCCAGCAGTCAGCTGCACACTCCAGCACTCGGGCATAGCTAAGACAAGTCTTGCTATTTGTGGTAGCACAGAGGCAGCAGTGGAATTGAGTCAGGAAACGGGATGGAATCCGGGTACTGCCACCTAGGGCAGGCTGTTGAGGCTCTCTGAGCCTGGGTTGCTGCATTCCTAGAATGGGGCTAAGAACCTGGGCCTGCCCAGCTCTCTCAGCGCTAGGATGACGGAGAAGGGACAAAGGAAAAGGACTCTGAAAGCTGCTACAGAGAGTGTGGCTGGAGCCCAGGGTCTCCGCTAATCCGGAGGCACCAGCCTGAAGTACTCTGTCATATCCTAAATTCTTGGAAGCTGGAATGTCCACCTCTGAGTGGATACTCCAAATACCAACTCACTTACCAGGAATCCTGATTAACCAGACACCAACGGCTGGCCTAGAGCAGCACGTCCATGATAAATGCTTCATAAATCCTGAATGAATGAATGACTTGCAACCTTCCAGGCTGAGGTTTTGTAGATGGGGAGGCTGGCAAGTGTCTGGGTGTGGCCTGTGGAACGCTCGGGTCCTATCCTCCTTACCTAGACACAGGGGCCAGTGCAGCTTCCTATTCAGATCACCTGGGAGCTCGAGGGCACAGAGCTCAGAGACCAGAGCAGGAGATATCCCTGACTGCAGGTTTTTGTTTTTTTTTTTTGATATGGGAGTCTCACTCTGTCGCCCAGGCTGGAGTGCAGTGGCGCAATCTTGGCTCACGACAAGCTGCACCTCCCAGGTTCACACCATTCTCCTGCCTCAGCCTCCCGAGTAGCTGGGACTACAGGCGCCTGCCACCACACCCGGCTAAGTTTTTGTATTTTTAGTAGAGACAGGGGTTTCACCAAGTTAGCCATGATGGTCTCGATCTCCTGACCTCGTGATCCGCCCTCCTCGGCCTCCCAAAGTGCTGGGATTACAGGCATAAGCCACCGCGCCCGGCCTTTTTTTTTTTGAGACGGGGTCTCGCTCTGTCACCCAGGCTGGAGTGCAGTGCCACGATCTCGGCTCACTGCAACCTCTGCCTCCTGGGTTCCAGCGATTCTCCTGCCTCAGCCTCCCGAGTAGCTGGGATTACAGGCGTGAACCACCACGCCGGGCTGGCTAATTTTTGTATTTTTAGTAGAGATGGGGTTTCACACCATGCTGGCCAGGCTGGTCTCGAACTCCTGACCTGGTGGTCCGCCCGCCTCGGCTTCCCAAAGTGCTGGGATTACAGGCGTAAGCCACTGCGCCCGGCCAGCTTTGCAAACTATAATAAATGGTGGTACCAAGGGGCTACTGCTACCACCAGACTCGGCCCGCCAGGTGAGCAGGACTCCCATGGGCTGGGCCCTTATGCGAGGGTGACCTGGCATTCAAGCAGAGGGTAAGGAGTGGCCAGCCAGAGGCACCAACCCCTCCTGCCCTGATCACTGAGTGACCAGCAGGACACAGGTTGGGTGAGCCTCGTTCCTAGCCAGGGCCAGTTCACTTAACCTGTTTATAGCCCCAGTGGGCACTGAGAAGAAAGAGCTTTCCTAGTTTGTGAAATCTGCAACTGAACTTCATTTTCCAAATCCTCTCCTCGTCTTTGGTTTTTTTGTTTTGTTTTGTTTTGTTTGTTTTGAGATGGAGTGTTGCTCTTGTCGCCTACGCTAGAGTGCAGTGGCACAATCTCGGCTCACTGCAACCTCCACCTCCTGGGTTCAAGCGATTCCCCTGCCTCAGCCTCCTTAGTAGCTGCCACTACAGGTGGGTGGCACCACGCCCAGCTAATTTTTGTATTTTTAGTAGAGATGGGGTTTCACCATGTTGGCCAGGCTGGTCTCCCCGCCTCAGCCTCCCAAAGTGCTGGGATTACAGGCATAAGCCACAGCGCCCAGCCCTCCTCATCTTTGAAGGAGAACTGACAATCACTAGGTCCTCTCTGTAAAGCCTTCTAATGGACCAAGCGAATATCGCGTCACCACCATCTCAGTAGATCTTGCCACCCCTGCGAACATTGGTATAAAGCCCATCTCACAGAACAGGAAGCTGAGGCCTTGCAAGCTGACAGGATGTGCTCAGTCCTGGGCCTAACATGAGGGAGCCACGGCTTCAACCTGGCACCACGTGACAGCGGCCCACAGTCTGCTACACCAATGGCTTTACAAGGCGAGAGCTCTGCCTCATCGTGTGCGAGGAAGGGCACTTACTCAGCAAGTAGCTCTTTCCGTCTGGGGCTTTCTGGGGCAAGAAGTGGGAGAGGAGGTTCTCAAAATAGCAGGGCAGCCGCACACTGGTCATGGGAACGCCAATGTCCCGGAAATATTCCTCCACCTCCCCTTTGCCGTCAAAGTGCGCGGCGGCCAATCTCCCTGCCGTCAGCTTCTTGATGTTCTCCAGGCCGCTGTAGACCACATAGTGGAGGCCCATGCGCCTGGCCAGATCAGCGAGCAGCTTCCCCTGGAGGGCAGGGAAGGAGAGATCACAAGGCTCAGAAGAAGGATGTCTGTCCCTGGTCACAGCCCCAGCGTTCTAATCCAGGAGCGGCCACCATCTGCGAGGTTAACAGCTAGACCCCGCTTACCCCTGAGGAGGCCCCCTCTCCTGGAATGATGTTCACACATGACACCACGCCCGTTAACACAGCCCCGGAAGCCTTCTACCAGCCACTGACTCTGGCCCACCATGTGCAACATAGGACGGGGGGGCAGGTCGGCTGCAAGGGGACGGCCTGCATGGAGGCCCAAAGGACAATGCACACGTCCCATCTCTGCTGGTGTGAGAACACCCTGCCCATGGAGCTCAGCCATCTTCCTTGGAGAGCCCTGGGAGGCTATACAGAGGCACCACAGCTGCCTAGGTTCCAATCAGGCTCTGCCATGTATGAGCAGTGTGACCCCAGAGAAGTGATGGCACCATCCTGACCTCCCTGGTAAAATGCAGATGACAACACTACCTACTGCATGAGGTGATGCAGGGATTCGGATGGTGGCCTCCAAAAAGATACGCCGCATCCTCATTCCTGAAAACTGTGAATGTGACCTTATTCGGAACAAGGGTCTTGGCAGATGTAATTACGTGAAGGATCTTGAGATGGGAACATCCTGCACTAACTAGATAGGCGCTAAATCCAGTAACCAGGGTACTTATAACAGACGGGAGAAGAGACAACACCTGGAGAAGGCCATGCGAAGAGGGAAGCGGAGATTGGAGCTTTGTGGCCACAAGCCCAGGAACACCTGGAGCCATGAGAAGCCAGAAACGGTGAAGAAGGATTTCCCTCAAACCCCTTGTTTTGTTTTGTTTTGTTTTATTTTTTAAGATGGACTCTCACTCTGTCACCCAGGCAGGAGTGCAGTGGCATGATCTCTGCTCACTGCAGCCTCCGCTTCCTGGATTCAAGCAATTCTCCTGACTCACCCTCCTGAGTAGTTGGGACTACAGGCGCCCACCACCATGCCTGGCTAATTTTTGTATTTTTTGTAGAGACAGGGTTTTGCCGTGTTGGCCAGGCTGGTCTTGAACTCCTGACCTTAAGTGATGTGCCCACCTCAGCCTCCCAAAATGCTGGGATTACAAGCATAAACTACCATGCCTGGCCTCCAAGCCTCTGGAGAGAGGGTGACATTGCTGACACCTTGATTTTGAACTTCTAGCTTCTAGAATATCAGAGAATCGATTTCTATGGTTTTTGTTTTTGTTTTTGAGACAGAGTCTAGCTCTGTCGCTCAGGCCGGAGTGCAGTGGCGCAATCTTGGCTCACTGCAACCTCTGCCTCTTGGGTTCAAGCGATTCTCCTGCCTCAGCCTCCTGAGTAGCTGAGATTACAGGTGCCCGCCACCATGCCCAGCTAATTTTTGTATTTTTAGTAGAGACGGGGTTTCACTGTGTTGGCCAGGCTGGTCTCAAACTCCTGACTTCAAGTGATCTGCCCGCCTCAGCCTCCCAAAGTGCTGGGATTACAAGCATGAGCCACTGTGCCCAGCTGATTTCTATGGTTTTAAGCCACGTGGATTGTGGTCCTTTGCGTGACAGTACCAGGAAGCCCACGGGGAATCATCAGGATTAGAAATAAGATCTGCTGGGCTGGGCGCGGTGGCTCATGCCTGCAGTCCCAGCACTTTGGGAGGCCGAGGCAGGCGGATCACCTGAGGCCGGGAGTTCGAGACCAGCTTGACCAACATGGAGAAACCCCGTCTCTACTAAAAATACAAAAAAATTACCAGGGCAAGGTGACGCATGCATGTAATCTCAGCTATTCGGGAGGCTGAGGCAGGAGAATGACTTGAACCCAGGAGGCGGAGGTTGCGGTGAGCCAGGATTGCGCCATTGCATGCCAGCTTGGGCAACAAAAGCGAAACTCGGTCTCAAAAAATAAATGAATAAAAGAAATAAGATCTGCTTAGGGCCGGGCATGTGGCTTACGCCTGTAATCCCAGCACTTTGGGAGGCTGAGGCGGGCAGATCACCTGAGGTCAGGAGTTCAAGACCAGCCTGGCCAACATGGTGAAACCCCATCTCTACTAAAAATACAAAAATTAGTTGGGTGTGCTGGTACACACCTGTAATCCCAGCTACTCGGGAGGCTGAGGCAGGAGAATTGCTTGAATCTGGGAGGCAGAGGTTGCAGTGAGCTGAGATCACCCCACTGCACTCTGGCCTGGGCGACAGAGCAAGACTCCGTCTCAAAAAAAAAAAAAAAAAATCTCCGTTAATCAGAGAAGTTGTCTTTGTCTGCTCTATATAATGGGCTTCCAGGTAAGACCATAATTGAAGAAAGGGTCAAGGCTAATAACAAGTTTGGATGGGTACACGTGGACATGAAGGCAACAACAGACACTGGGGACCACGGGAGGGAGGGAGGCAAGGGTTGAAAACCTACCTACTGGGTACTGTGCCCACTACCTGGGTGACAGGTCCAGTCACACCCCAGACCTTAGCATCACTCAATATACCAATGTAACAAACCTGTGCACGTACCCCTGAATCTAAAATAAAAGTGGAAATTACTTTTTAAAAAAAACAACTTCTAACATTTTTGATTAAAAAAAAAAAACAAACAGGCCAGGCGTGGTTGCTCACTGAGACTGAGATGGCCCCCCCAAAAAAAAAAAAAAGTAATTAGATGAGAAAGCAACAGCGTCCACCTGCTTCACAGCCTAGAGCAGGCAGAGGCATGAAGAGGGAAAGGCCTGCAGTGGTCTACCCTCCCTGCAGAGTTGGAGCTCCTCCCAGGCGCTCTGCTCCTAGCCCGGCTCGGCCTCCCTGCAGCTCCTGCCTGCCCTCACCTGCTTGACCTCCTGCTCCTGGCTGCAGCTCTCCCAGTAATTGGTCACGATGAAGGTGGCGTAAGCCCCATTCAGGGCCAGCTCCATGCTGACCTGGTCATCTTGGTCTCCCTGCACTACTTCTGCACCTTGCAGCCTCAGCTCCTTTGCTGCCTTCTTCCTAGGGTTTCGGGTCACCACTCGAACCTTGAATGTCCCATCTTCCAGGAGTGTGCGGGCCACGGAGCCACCCTGGGCACCTACAAAGAATCAAAAAGACCTCTCAGGTCAGACCTGCCTGAAAGTCCCACTGAAGGGCGAAACCCCGAAGGGAGTGCTCCACCACAGCAAGGAACATCCAGGAAACCTTCTCAGTGATGATTCTCATTCAAGTATTTTTATTTTATTTATTTTATTTTTTTGAGATGGAGTCTCACTCTATCACCCAGGCTGAAGTGCAGTGGCACGATCTTGGCTCGGTGGAACCCCGCCTCTATCAAAAAATACAAAAATTAGCTGGGTGTGGCGGCACATGCCTGTACTCCCAGCTACTCAGGAGGCTGAGGCACGAGAATTGCTGGAACCCAGGAGGCAGAGGTTGCAGTGAGCTGAGATTGCGCCACTGCACCGCAGCCTGGGTGACACAGCGAGAATCTGTATTAAAAAAAAAAAAAAAAAAAAGGCCAGGCGTGGTGGCTCACGCCTGTAATCACAGCACTTTGGGAGGCCAGGCCGAGTGGATCACCAGGTAAGGAGACCGAGACCATCCTGGCTAACACAGTGAAACCCTGTCTCTGCTAAAAATACAAAAACTTAGCCGGGCGTGGTGGCACCTGCCTGTAGTCACAGCTACTCAGGAGGCTAAGGCAGGAGAATCGCTTGAACACAGGAGGCGGAGGTTGCAGTGAGCCCAGATCACACCACTGCACTCCAGCCTGGGTGACAAAGTGAGATTCCCTCTCAAAAAAAAAAAAAAAAAAAAAAGGGCCTGGTGCAGTGGCTCACACCTGTAATCCCAGCACTTTGAGAGGCCGAGGCGGGTAGATCACCTGAAGTTGGGAGTTTGAGAACAGCCTGACCAACATGGAGAAACCACTGTTGTCTCTACTAAAAATACAAAATTAGCTAGGCATGGTGGCACATGCCTGTAATCCCAGCTACTCGAGAGGCTGAGGCAGGAGAATCGCTTGAACCCAGGAGGCAGAGGTTGCGGTGAGCCGAGATCGCGCCATTGCACTCCAGCCTGGGCAACAAGAGCGAAACTTGGTCTCAAAAAAATAAAGGTAAAAATATTTGTGATGTAATAAAGTAAAAAAAGTAGAATACAAAACCATATTCAGGCTGGGTGCAGTGGCTGTAATCCTAGCACTTTGGGAGGCTGAGGCAGGTGGATCACGAGGTCAGGAGCTCAAGACCAGCCTAGCCAAGATGGTGAAACCCCGTCTCTACTAAAAATAAAAAAATTAGGCCGGGCGCAGTGGCTCACGACTGTAATCCCAGCACTTTGGGAGGCCGAGGTGGGTGGATCATGAGGTCAGGAGATCGAGACCATTCTGGCTAACACGGTGAAACCCTGTCTCTACTAAAAATACAAAAACTTAGCTGGGCGTGGTGGCGGGCGCCTGTAGTCCCAGCTACTCGGGAGACTGAGGCAGGAGAATGGCATGAACCCAGGAGGTGGAGCTTGCAGTGAGCCGAGATCGTGCCACTGCACTCCAGCCTGGACGACAGAGCAAGACTCTGTCTCAAAAAAAAAAAAAAAAAAAAAAATTAGCTGGGCATGGTGGAGCCTGTAATCCCAGCTACTTGGGAGGCTGAGGCAAGAGAATCGCTTGAACCAGGGTAGCAGAGGTTGCAGTGAGCCGAGATTGGGCCACTGCACTCCAGCCTGGGTGACACAGTGAGACTCTGTCTCAAAACAAAAGAAAAAACCATATTCAGATCTTGATGGGATTTGAATTCTTCCTGAAGTAGAATGTAAAGCCATATTCAGATACACAACCATATTCAGATCGGCTCAAAAACGAGACTAAGAAAAATAGTTAACAGAAAGGAATACAAAAACTTCTTCAGATCTCGATGGAGCTTGAGTCACACAGGCATGCGCATCTGTCAGATGTTACCCTTAAGATTTTGCACGTTGCAGCTGGGCCCAGGGGCTCATGCCTGTAATCCTGACAATTTGGGAGGCTTAGGCAGGCACATCTCTTGAGCCCAGGAGTTTGAGACCAGCCTGGGCAATATGGTGAAACCATATCTCTACAAAAAAATACAAAAATTAGCTGGGCGTGGTGGCATGTGCCTGTAGTCCCAGCTACCAGGGAGGCTGAGGCTGGAGGAAAGCCTGAACCCGGGAGGTTGAGGCTGCAGTGAGCCGTGATCACACCACTGCACGCCAGCCTGGGTAACAGAGTAAGGCCCTGTCTCCAAAAAAAAAAAATTCTTTATTATATGTATATTTTACCTCATAATTAAAAATAATCTGTAAACAAATACTGAATTCTAGCTAATGTTATGCATGCTTTAGTATGGAAGGGCGGTGTACACATATCTGCAATGTACACGGAAATGCATCAAAAATAAGGACTGAGGCCGGGCACAGTAGCTCATACCTGTAATCTAAGCACTTTGGGAGGGTAAGGGGGATGGGTTTTGCTTGAGGCCAGGAGTTTGAGACCAGCCTGGGCAGCAGGGTGAGACCCAGTCTCTACAAAAAATTAAAAAATCAGCTGGACCTGTTAGCGCTCATCTGAAGTCCCAGCTACTCAGGAGAATGAGGCAGGAGGATTGCTTGAGGCTTGGAAGTCAAAGCTGTAGTGAGTGATGATTGAGCCACTGCACTCCAGCCTGGGCAACAGAGCAAGACCCTGACTCAGAAAAAAGTGTACACCAATGTTCCATGGCAGCATTATTCATAATAGCCAAAAAGTGGAAATAAATCAAGTATCCATCCACTGATGAATGGACAAACAGAATATGGTCTATCCATACGGTGGAATATTACTCAGCCATAAAAATAAGTAAAGCTGTCAGGAGTTCGAGACCAGCCCGACCAACATGGTGAAACCCCGTCTACTAAAAAATACAAAATTAGCTCGGTGTGGTGGTGCACACCTGTAATCCCAGCTACTTGGGAGGCTGAGGCAGAACTGCTTGAACCCGGGAGGCAGAGGTTGCAGCGAGCAGAGATCACACCATTGCACTCCAGCCTGGGCAACAAGAGCGAAACTCTGTCTTAAAAATAAAAAAGTAAAGTTGGCCGGGCACGGTGGCTCAAGCCTCTAATCCCAGCACTTTAGGAAGCTGAAGTGGGCAGATCACCTGAGGTCAGGAGTTTGAGACCAGCCTGGCCACATGGCAAAACCCCATCTCTACTAAAAATACAAAAATTAGCCAGGCATGGTGGCTCACGCCTGTAGTCCCTGCTACTCAGGAGGGTGAGACAGGAGAATCGCTTGAACCCGAGTGGCAGAAGTTGCAGTGAGCAGAGATCACGCCACTGCACTGCTGCCTGGGCAACAGAGCGGGACTCTGTCTCAAAAAAAAAAAAAAAAAAAAGAGTAAAGCCCGGACACACACTACAACATGAACAAACCTTGAAAACATGCTAACTGAAGAAGCCAGAGAGAAAAGGCTACATATTATGATTTTATTCATATGAAATGTCCCGAATAGACAAATCCATAGAAACCAAAAGTAGATTGGAGCTTTCTAGGGGTTGGCTGGGAGGAGTAAGAATGGGGAGTAACTGTTCACGGGTTCATGGAGTTCTTTTTTTTTTTTTTTTTTTGAGATCAGGTCTCACTCTGTCGCCCAGGCTGGAGTGCAGTGGCACAATCAGGTCACTGCAGCCTTGACCTGCTGGACTCAGGTGATCCTCCCACCTCAACCTCCCAGGTAGCTATAGGTGCATGACACCACGCCCCACAAAAATTTTTGTATTTTTTTGTAGACTCGAGATTTTGCCCTGTTGCTCAGGCTGGTCTCAAACTCCTCAGCTCAAGCGATCTGTCCATTTGGTCCAACTAAAGTGCTGGGATTACAGGGTTGAGCCACTGCACCTGGGCCAGAGTTTCTTTTGGGAGTGATGGAAATTTTCTAAAATTGATTGTGGTGATGGTTGTACAATTCTATGAATACACCAGAAACCAGTGAGTTGCACACTTTAAACAGGTAGATTGTATAGTACGTGAATTATATCTCAATAAGGCTGTTAGAGATATTAAATATGTATAAATAACAAAAAAAGGAATGAAATAATATGCTATCATTTGAAAAAATGATAACATGTTATCTACTCTGGCAGGATATTCAAGAAACTTGGTAACAGCGATAGATGAGGTGGAAGAGGAAGCTAGGAAGAAGATTTAATTTTGGTATCATGTTCAAGTACTCCTATTCAAATAAGTTAAGTAACTTATTTTTTTTTAATTTGGAAAGCAGGTCTGGCGTGGTGGTTCAAGCCTGTAATACCAGCACTTTGGGAGGCGGAGGCGGGTCGATCACCTGAGGTCAGGAGTTTGAGACCAGCCTGACCAATATGATGAAACCCCGTCTCTACTAAAAATACAAAAATTAGCCGGGCGTGGTGGCATGCCCTTGTAATCCCAGCTACTCAGGAGGCTGAGACAGGAGAATCGCTTGAACCCGGGAGGCAAAGGTTGCAATGAGCCGAGATCGTGCCATCGCACTGCAGCCTGAGTGTCAGAGCAAAACTCCGTCCAAAAAAAAAAAAATTGGAAAGCAATTCGGGCCGTTCCTGCGACCACAGCCCCAACCCGGGTCGGGGGTCCCAGTGACCTTACCCCTCCGTGCAGACCCCAGGACGGGCGGTCTTCAGGGCTAGACGCCCTGGCTCTGCAAGGGCCCCAGTCTGGGGTTTGGCTCACCTGTGCCTCCGAAAACCACCACCAGTTTCTTGTCCACCATGAGGATGAGAATGGGACGAATGCGGTCCAGAGATCTGGGGGTAATGGGAGGCGTGGAGTTGGGGGTGGGGCCGGGGTTCCCGCCAGGAGCGACAAACGACACCCCCATTGTCTATGCACCGAGTATGTGTCGAGGGGGGCGGCTGGGCCCGGAGCGGCAAGACGCCCGTCCCGAGATATCGGGGTCCCGCGACCCACCTCGTGTCCCTTGGGCCCGATCCCCTCCTCCTTCCCGCCTCCCCCGGTTCCGGTCACCCGCCCCCTGGCCCGGGTCCCACCGGCTGGAGTGACCTCCTCGCCGTGGCCTGGGCGGGACAAGTTCCAGGAGCCCGGGACCCCGATTCTGCGGCCGAGTCCACTGCAGAGGCGGGGATGGAGCTGCGCGCTAGGCGCCAACTCCCTCCCCGCAGCTCCGGCCCCACCCGGCAGAGCGCCGCTCCCGGAAGCCCAGCGTCGGAGGACCCCTGGCTGCAGCCGCCAATCCCGACGTGTCGGCCGAAACCCCTCCTCCGGCGCAGTTGGCTCCTCCTGGATCCCGCGGGACTCGGCGTCCTTTCCGGGTTTGCCCGCCCCAGGCACGTGCACAGTGAGTTTGTGTAAATCCAGTTAGACCAAAATAAGCGAGGTGGAGAGCCTCTTAACCGGATGCTACGGGTGACGACTGGGAGGAGGAGAAAAATTACCTCTTCATCTTGCATGAACATCTTAATTTTCAGGTATTGGGCGTCAGGCAAAGATAATTAAAGCTATGTCCATGACTCTTATCCCTTGAGGCCTTGTCCGCTTGATATTTTCTTTGCCTAACTCACTTTTAAAATTTTATTATTTTTATTTTTTTGAGAGTGTCTTGGTCTGTCGCCCAGGCTGGAGTGCAGTGGTGCGATCTCGGCTTACTGCAACCTCCGCCCCCCGGGTTCAAGAGATTCTCCTGCCTCAGCCTCCCGAGTAGCTGGGATTACAAGCATGTGCCACCAAGCCCGGCTAATTTTTGTATTTTTTAGTAGAGACGGGATTTCACCAGGTTGACCAGGCAGGTCTCGAACTCCTGACTTAAAGTGATCCACCCGCCTCAGCCTCCCAAAGTGTTGGGAGTACAGGTGGGAGCCACCGTGCCCAGCCCTAACTCACTTTTGAAGTTGCTGCTACTTGCACTGATTTCAGTTTTTTTTTGTTTTTGTTTTTTTGTTTTCAAGGTGGAGTCTTGCTCTGTCGCCCAGGCTGGAGTGCAGTGGTGGTGCGATCTTGGCTCACTGCAACCTCCGCCTCTTGGGTTCAAGTGATTCTCCTGCCTCAGTTTCCTGAGTAGCTGGGATTACAGGCAGGAGCCACCATGCCCGGCTAAATTTTTTTTGTACTTTTGGTAGAGACGGGGTTTCAACATGCTGGCCAGGCTGGTCTCGAACTCCTGACCTCAAGTGATCTTCCCGCCTCAGGCTCCCAAAGTGCTGGGATTACAGACATGAGCCACCACGCCCGGCCCACGATTTCAGTAATTTCTTTGTGTTCAGTAAAACTAAAAAATGGCTCTGGGCAGGGTGCGGTGGCCTGTAATTGCAGTGATTTGGGAGGCCGAGGCGGGTGGATCACCTGAGGTCAGGAGTTCGAGACCAGCCTGGCCAACATGGTGAAACCCCGTCTCTACTAAAAATACAAAAATTAGCCGGGCGTGGTGGCAGGCGCTTGTAATCCCAGCTATTCGGGAGGTTAAGGCAGGAGAATCGCTTGAACCCGGGAGAAGGGGGTTGCAGTGAGCCGAGATCACGTCATTGCACTCCAGCCTGGGCGACGAGCAAAACTCCGTCTCAAAAAAAGAAAAATTATTCTGTCATTCTGGCCGCTGTTTGAAGAATGCGAATAATGCAACAGGGAGATCAGATACAAGACTGGTAACCGAGGTGTCAGAGTTGAGACTCAGTTTCGCAGACTGCATTGGCAAGTGACCAAGTGGGTGGTGCCACGGTTGACAACCCTATTTCTTACATCACTGAGTGGATGTACAAGGATTAAACCACACTGGGGAAGAAAAGTGCTCAGCCCTGAGGCACCCTCACACACCTCGGCTCTTGTGAACACTAGTGTTCCTGCCGAAGCACGCCTACTTACCCTGCTGAGCAGAGCCTGAGCCTGCAGCCTCCAGAGACCTGGGGAAAGCCACATGCTCCGCTTCCCGCCCCCCGCAAGGGCGTGTCAGCTACAAGGGGCGTGTCATCTCTAGGCCCCGCCCCGCGCTGCGTGCCCACGTTGCGCCGGCGTCGCGCCAGTCCGTTGGGCTGCAGAGACTGCGGCGCCTGAGGGAGTCGCTGACGGGCACGCTGGCTGAAGGCTGGCGGACTGGCGACAGCGACCTGCGGCAGGTGAGCTGTCTGCGCCCTCCCGGGGCCTTCCTTCCTCCCGGCTTCTCGGACCGCGCTGCGTCCTTCGCGGGCCCTGCCTCGGTCCAGGCCTTCGGACCTGGGCTTGGCCGGGCCACAGCCCTTTGGGTCCCCTGCGCGGGTCTGAGGGGAGACCCGGCCGGGGGCGGCCGGAAGCTGAGTGAGGCCGGGCAGAAGGACGAAGACGGGCGCGGAGGGGCTGTCAGGGGAGGGCGAAACCCCGGACGCCGCTCTCCAGAAGTCGTCTCCCCGGGGGCGCGGGGAGGCCTGAACGGCTCTCTTTGGCGTCCCCGTTGGGCCCACCCTCTCCCAGCGTCACGGCTGTGCTGGGCGAGGTGACCCCCGGGGTCGTAGCTGGGGGCGTCGGCGGTGCAGACGGGATGCCGGCAGAGATTGGAGCCCGGCTTGGCTGTTTCCCGGGCTGTTGGCATTGACCGGGGCTCTGCCCTTCCTCTAGTGCCCTTATCTCTATAGGAAGTGCCCCTTGAGTGGGTGTCGTGACTTCACGAGTGAACCCTGGTACGCCTTGGAGCAGAGTCGGACTGGGAGGGATCAAGTGTGGGGGCAGCGGGTTAGTCCGGACGCGGGTTTACCTGCTACCTTCTGAGCGCAGTGCTCTGGGTGGATTGATTGCCCTGCAAAAGCTGCCGGACCTCCTTGCAGTCTTTGCACGAGGCCTGCCTGTGTCATGCCATTTAAATCGCGTCTGGGCCGGGTCGGTGGCTCACGCCTGTAATTCCAGCACTTTGGGAGGCCAGGGCGGGCGGATTGCTTGAGGTCAGGAGTCCGAGACCAGCCTGGCCAACATAGTGAAACCCCGTCTCTACTAAAAATACAAAAATCAGCCGGGCATGGTAACGTGAGCCTGTAGCTCCAGCTACTTAGGAGGCTGAGGCAGGAGAATCGCTTGAACCCGGGAGGCAGAGGTTGCAGTGAGCCGAGATCATGCCATTGCACTCCAGCCTGGGCGACAGAGCAAGACTCCATCTAAAAAAAAAAAAAAAAAAAAAATCGCTTCTGATGAGCCGGTTGTCGTGGCCTGTGGCTGTCCATCCTTACGTACTGTGTTTTGTTGATGGCGCTACAAACCAGACAAGGTGGAGTGTGATTGAAAAAAGAAACGCTGGCCGGTGCAGTGGCTCACTCCTGTAATCCCAGCACTTTGGGAGGCCGAGGCAGGCGGATCACCTGAGGTCAGGAGTTCGAGATCAGCCTGGCCAACATGGTGAAACCCCGTCTCTACTAAAAATACAAAAAAGTTAAACGGGCGGGGTGGCGCGTGTCTGTAATCCCAGCTACTGGGGAGGTTGAGGTTGGATGATCACTTCAGCCCACGAAGTGGAGATTGCAGTGAGCTGAGATCGCATCACTGCACTCCAGCCTGGGTGACAGAGTGAGACCCTGTCTCAAAAAAGAAAAAAATAAATTATCACAAGACAAAATTTGTGCTTATCAGGAGTTCACAGTTAAGACATATATAAGCTTACTTGGTGAAATTAGAAAAAGTTATCAGATAAAACATTCAGGTTTAAACACTGGTGAGGGTGTGGGAATTTGTGGAGCCTTGGAAACACACTCATTGAATGACCTCATCTAACTGGGGATGTGAAGAGGGAAATCCTGTGATTCCTCCATTGTCTGACTTGATTTCCTTTTTTCCTTGGCTGTGGCAACGTGTTGAAATGCTGTGAGTCACCAAAAGGGGGAACGTGAGCAACTCTAGAAATGCCAGTGCCAGTGAGTTACAGACAATAAAGCATTGACTGCCTTTAGCTCACCCCTCATCAAGTCTGTTGAAAACTTGTAAAATTGGACAGCTAGAGCTACCTTGATTTTTTGGTTTCCTTTTAACAGCTGACTCTCTTCACAGGACAGTTGGGCTCTACATCAGGATTGCACCCAAAACTGGAATATAACTCCTCCAGGAGGAAGATATATTTGAAAATTAGAATTGTGGGCCCGGTGAAGTGGCTCATGCTTGTGATCCCAGCCCTTTGGGAGGCCGAGATGGGCGGATCACCTGAGGTCGGGAGATAGAGACCAGCCTGACCAACATGGAGAAACCCCATCTCTACTAAGAACAAAATAATAATAATACAAAAATTAGCTGGGCATGGTGGCGCGTGCCTGTAATCCGAGCTACTTGGGAGGCCGAGGCAGGAGAATCACTTGAACCTGGGAGGCGGAGGTTGCGGTGAGCCAAGATGGTGCCACTGCATTCCAGCCTGGGCAACAGGAGCAAAACTGCATCTCAAAAAAAAAAAAAGAAAGAGAGAAAATTAGAATTGTGTATTTCACTGTAAAATTTGAAATTCAGCTTTAACTCCTTGGAAAGGAAAGAGATGAAAAACTTGACCTAGACTGGGTGCGGTGGCTCACGCCTGTAATCTCAGCACTTTGGGAGACCAAGGCGGGTGGATCACCTGAGGTCAGGAGTTCGAGACCAGCCTGGCTAACATTGTGAAACCTGTCTCTACTAAAAATACAAAAATTAGCCTTGCAATTTCAAGACCAGCTGGCTAACATGGTGAAACCCTGTCTCTACTAAAAATACAAAAATTAGCCTTGCAAAAAGTAGCCCGTAATCCCAGCTACTCGGGAGGCTGAGCAAGGAGAATTGCTTGAACCTAGGAGGCAGAGGTTTCAGTGAGCCAAGATCGTGCCATTGCACTCCAGCCTGGGCGACAAGAGCAAAACTTCATCTCAAAGAAAAAAAAATTATATCAGAGTGAACAATAAATAGGATGTTAGCACATACCTGTAGTCTCAGCTACTTGGGAGGCTGAGGCAGGAAGTTAATACTTGATGAGCCTAAGTTTTTGGTGTCTTTGGATGCTGCTTGTCGATCTGAGGGGTTTCCAAACGCTTCTTTTTTGGTAAAATTGGGATTATGACTAGGAATCTGTTTTTGGAGTTTCCCAGGTGATCCTTGTTTGGGGTCCTTGTCTAAGGCAGAGGCTGGAAAGAGGAGGGAGTGGACTGGTAGGGAAGATAGAGCAGTAAGCAAATAGAATACCTGGGGAAAGGGACGCCAGAAGAGGTGATTGTTGTCTGGTGAACTGTGCTGTCAGTGTGTATGTCAGAAGCCAACAAAGTGGATATTCTTTTCACTCAGCTTAGGGAAAAAATTAATTTTTGTTTCACAGATAGATTCGTTTCCTTCCCGGGAGTATTATAGGCCTAATTACTGTCATAGTTCTCAGTAACTTTAAAAAGGCTGTGGGGAAGAATGGCATAACAGACCAGTGTCTTGTACCCAGCCTGCCTTTTTCTTATTTTATTTTATTTTTTTTTGAGACAGAGTCTTGCTCTGTCACCCAGGCTGGAGTGTGGTGGCACAATCTCAGCTCACTGCAACCTCCGCCTCCTGGGTTCAAGCGATTCTCCAGCCTCAGTCTCCTGAGTAGCTGAGATTACAGGCATATGCCACCATGCCTGGCTAATTTTTGTATTTTTAGTAGAGATGAGGTTTCACTATGTTGGCCGGGCTGGTCTCATACTCCTGACCTCAGGTGATCCGTCCACCTTGGCCTCCCAAAGTGCTGGGGTTATAGGCATGAGCCACTGCTCCCGGCTTTTTTATTTTTTATTTTTTTGAAACAGAGTCTGGCTCTTTCACCCAGGCTGGAGTACAGTGATCTGATCTGAGCTCACTGCATTCTCTGCCTCTGGGGTTCAAGCAGTTCTCCTGCCTCAGCCTTCCAAGTAACTGGGACTACAGGCATGCACCACCATGCCTGGCTAATTTTTGTATTTTTGGTAGAGATGGGGTTTCGCCATGTTGGCCACACTGGTCTCCAGCCCCTGACCTCAAGCGAACCACCCTCCTCGGCCTCCCAAAGTGCTAGTATTACAGGCGTGAGCCACAGCACCCGGCCTTTTTTTTTTTTTTTTTTTTTTTTTTTCCTTAGAGTCTTGCTCTGTCGCCAGGGCTGGAGTGCAGTGGTGCCGTCTCAGCTCACTGCAACCTCTGCCTCCTGGGTTCAAGTGATTCTCCTTCCTCAGCCTCCCTAGTAGCTGGGATTACAGGTGTGTGCCACCACACCCAGTTAATTTTTGTATTTTTAGTAGAGACAGGGTTTTACCATGTTGGCCAGGCTGGTCTCAAACTCCTGACCTCAAGTGGTCCACCCACTTCGGCCTCCCAATTAGAATTAGAGGTGGAGCGACCATGCCCGGCTAAGGGCCTACTATTTTTTTTTTTTTTTTTTTAGACAGAGTTTCACTCTTGTCACCCAGGCTGGAATGCAGTGGTGTGGCCTTGGTTCACTGCAACTTCCACCTCCCAGGTTTAAGCGATTCTCTCCTGCCTCAGCCTCTGGAGAAGCTGGGATTATAGGCGTCTGCCACCACGCCTGGCTAATTTTTTGTATTTTTAGTAGAGACGGGGTTTCACCATGTTAGCCAGGCTGGTCTCAAACTCCTGACGTCAGGTGATCCACCTACCTCGGCCTCCCAAAGTATTGGGATTACAGGCGTGAGCCACCACGCCTGGCCAGGCCTCGTATTTTTGGTTTTGCTCATGTTTTCATGTCTGAGATAGAGGGCCTACTATTAAAGCACTGTGCTAAGGCTGCGAGAAGGTACTAGTATGATTAAAACAATCTGGTCCGGGCGCAGTGGCTCACACCTGTAATCCCAGCACTTTGGGAGGCGGAGGCGGGCGGATCACGAGGTCAGGAGATCGAGACCATGCTGGCTAACACGGTGAAACCCCGTCTCTACTAAAAAATACAAAAAAAATTAGCCGGGCATGGTGGCGGGCGCCTGTAGTCCCGGCTACTCAGGAGGCTGAGGCAGGAGAATGGCGGGAACCCGGGAGGCGGAGCTTGCAGTGAGCAGAGGTGGCGCCACTGCGCTCCAGCCTGGGAGACAGAGCGAGACTCCGTCTCAAAAAAAAAAAAAAACAATCTGGCATTATAATGCCATCCTGATTTTAGTTAATCTAGTTGACTGGCTGGCCTCATAAGTAGCTGTGATGATCATAATTTTTATACCAAACACATGTCATTGTCTGAGCATACAGGTGTACTGAAAGAATTGGGTGGAACAGGATATTTGAAATCAGAATTGTTCTGGAAAGTCGGGAACATAAAGCTCTATCTTTAGCACAGTTGTCTGTATTGCACAATTAATATTTATAGAATGGTACACCTTATGTTATCTTTTTATTTTTCCACCTAACTCTCTCTCTAGATTGAAAGGTACTTGACGTGCAGAACAAGATCTTATCTTTCTTTGTAGTCACAGTACTCAAGAGGGTGATAAATGTTTGTTGATGATAATGTAATGTCACCTGTCCAAGTGTAGCCATCATCTTCAGTAGTTAGTTGATCTGCTGTTGTCTCTGGCAAGACTGCTATGTGCTGCTGCAGAGGAGCCGTTGTCACCTTGAACTATCTCTGTGGCAGTCTGGAGGAGGGCAGGAGGGAGAAGGGAAGGAATAAATGAGCAAAGGTGAGTGTGGATAGTAGTGTTTGAAGGCAGATGAAAAAGCAGACTTGGTGAAGTGCGGCCTGGGTGGTCTTCTAACTTCTACCTAGAAGACATTAAACCTTTACTCTCTTCTTTTTATGTAGGAAGGCACAGGGAAAGTCAGGCCTTCGGTTGGCTTGGTAATAGCAGGTATCCCAGTAATTAGAAAATAACTTTAAAAACTCCATTCCTCTACCATATACTTGAGAATTTGTCAATCTCAGCAAAATTTTCAAATGTCTGTGTTCAGTGTCATATTTGTCCGCTTTGTAAGACTTTTTGTGTTTATAAAAAGGCAAGTGGACCCAGAAGGGGAAAAATGTGCTGTGCTGAGAAACTAGCTGCTGTAGGTTATGCTTTTCTGTCTTTGCTTGTGGCTCTTCTGGTTATTTGAGAAAGGCAAAAAAACCCAAAGTCTTTTTTCTACTCTGTTCCCACAGTCACTCAACACAACGCTTCTGATACCAGATATATGGGAGTTGTTTCCCCATACACCAAGCAGTTCTCTGGTAGACACACCGGTGCGGTGTCCTCTAAGTCAGTTAAATTCTGACACTCTATCTGGAGATAGCGTCAGATCCCACCAGTTGAGGGCTCAGTCCCACAAAACTGTCCCAACTTGAGGCACTAGTCACAAGTAGTAAATTGTCACCTATACTTCTGACCTACTAGCTATAAATCGAGAGTTCTGACAATCCCTCCTCGAGTTTGATTAATCTGCTAGAGTGGGTCACAGAACTCAGGAAAACACTTTATTTACATTTACCAATTTACTCCAAAGGATATTAAGAAGGATACAGATGGCTGGGCGTGCTGGTTCATGCCTGTAATCCCAGCACTTTGGGAGGCCAAGGAGGGCAGATCACCTGAGGTCAGGAGTTTGAGACCAGCCTGACCAACGTGGTGAAACCCCATCTCTAGTAAAAATACAAAAAAAATTAGCCGGGTGTGGTCGTGCATGCCTGTAGTCCCAGCCTCTAGGGAGGCTGAGGCAGGAAAATCACTTGAACCCTGGGGGCAGATGTTGCAGTGAAATGAGATCACGCCACCGCACTCCATCCAGCCTGGGCGACAGACTGAAAGAAAAAAAAGGATACAGATGAATAGCCAGATGGAAGAGATGTATAGGGTGAGGCATGTAGGAAGAGGCATGAAGCTTCTACGCCCTCTCTGGAACTTTCGTGTATTCAGCTGTCCTGAAGCTAATGCAAACCCTGGTGTGTGTGTGTGTGTGTGTGTGTGTGTGTGTTTATGGAGGCTTCATTACAAAGGCGTAATTGAATACGTTATTGGCCACTGGTGATCAACTCAACCTTTAGACCTTCTCCCCTCCCCTGAGGTTAAGGGGGTAGGGCTGAAAGTTCCCACCCTCTAATCACATGGTTGGTTCCCCAGGCAATCAGCCCCCATCTAGGAGCCCACCAAGAGTTACTTACTTACAACAAAAGATGCTCCTATTACCCAGGAAATTCCAAGGGATTTAGGAAATTACAAAAGTTTTAGGAGCTCTGTGTCAGGAACTGAGGTTAAAGACCAATATCAGAATGAAAGATTCTCCTAGTGCCCCCATCTACAAAGGTTTTAGGAGCTTTGTGTCAGGAACCTAGGGTGCAGATCAAATATATCTATAAATCTTTTTGTTTGTTTCTGTTTTGAGACAGAGTCTTGCTGCAACACCCAGGCTGGAGTGCAATGGCGCTATGTCGGCTCACTGCAACCTCCGCTTCCCGGATTCAAGCGATTTTCCTGCCTCAGCCTCCCGAGTAGGTGGGACTACAGGTGTGCGCCACTATACCTGGCTAATTTTTGTATTTTTAATAGAGACGGGGTTTCACCATATTAACCAGGCTGGTCTTGAACTCCTGACCTCAAGTGATCTGCCCGCCTCAGCCTCCTGAAGTGCTGGGATTACAGGCGTGAGCCTCTGCTTCCAGCCTCAAATTTATCTCCGTATCTTCTTCTAAATTACAGTATCACACCCGTGCATATGCCCAAATTTTTTTTTTTTTTTTTTTGTTTTTTGAGACGGAGTCTTGCTCTGTCGCCCAGGCTGGAGTGCAGTGGCGCCATCTCGGCTCACTGCAGGCTCCGCCTCCCAGGTTCACGCCATTCTCCTGCCTCAGCCTCCCGAGTAGCTGGGACTACAGGCTCCCACCACCATGCCCGGCTAATTTTTTGTATCTTTAGTAGAGACGGGGTTTCACCGTGTTAGCCAGGATGGTCTCAATCTCCTGACCTCATGATCCGCCCACCTTGGCCTCCCAAAGTGCTGGGATTACAGGCGTGAGCCACTGCACCCGGCCTCATATGCCCAAATTTTAAAGGAGGCAACACATTCAAGTCCAAATGCCTAAAGGTAGAAGGATCAAGAAACAGTAATATGAGGACATTTGACAAGTATATATAGTTATCCCTCAGTATCTGTGGAGATTAGTTCCAGGACCCCTCAAGGGTACCAAGATCCAGGATGCTCAAGTTTCTTTTCTTTTCTTTTTTTTTTTTTTTTTTTGAGACGGAGTCTTGCACTGTCACCCAGGCTGGAGTGCAGTGGTACTATTTCGGCTCACTGCAATCTCTGCCTCCCGGGTTCAAACGATTCTCCTGCCTCAGCCTCCCGAGTAGCTGGGATTACAGGTGTGCAACACCACGCCTGGCTGATTTTTGTATTTTTAGTAGAGATGAGGTTTCACCATATTGGCCAGGCTGGTCTCGAACTCCTGACTTCAGGTGATCCGCCTGCCGCGGCCTCCCAAAGTGCTGGTATTACAGGCATGAGCCACTGTGCCCAGCTTAAGTTTCTTATATAAAATGGTGTATAGAATTTGCATATAACCTATGCATATCTTCTGTATACTTTAAAAATCATCTGTATTTATAATACCCAATACAGTGCTATGTAAATAGTTGTTATACTGTATCGTTTAGGTAATCATGATAAGAAAAAAAATCTGTACATGTGTAGTACATATGTAGCCATCTGTTTTTTTTTTTTTCCCTGAAGATTGATTGGTTGATTGAGACGGCATCTCACTTTGTCACCAAGGCTGGAGTGCAGTGGCGCAGTCTTGGCTCACTGCAGCCTCCACCTCCTGGGTTCAAGCAATTCTCTTGCCTTAGCCTCCCGAGTAGCTGGGATTACAGGTGCCTGCCACAACCCCCGTCTAATTTTTATATTTTTAGCAGATTCCGGGTTTCACCATGTTGGCCAGGCTGATCTCGAACTCCTGACCTTAAGTGATTCACCCACCTCCATGTCCCAAAGTGCTATGATTACAGGGGTGAGCCACCATGTCAGGCCTTTTTCTGAATATTTTTAATCTGAGGTTGTTTGAATCCGCAGATGCAGAGCCCATGGATATGGAGGGCTGACTGTACTGTATTGAGCTAAGGTATGCAGAGTATTGGCACTGAGGGGATGTGCAAATACAGCAACAAACCAAGCATAGTCTTTGTTTACTAGGAGCTGGTAGTAACTGTGGGAAGACACAAAACGGTAAAATCACTTTGTAAGGTTTATGAGAGTTTTGAGAGGCCAGGGAAGTTAAAGAGTGGAGAAATGGAGAAAACGGGAGAACTTGTACTGAACCCACTAGGACACAGTAGGAAGAGAAGAGAAGGAAGGAGGCCAAAGAAAGAAGAAACCCTTCTTAGAGCACTCAGGGTCTTACTAAAAACTTTACCCATAAAAAGAGAATGTCACTGATAGACTCCTTTTAGAACAGGGATTGATTTTTTTGTTTTTGTTTTTGTTTTTGTTTTTGAGAGAAGTCTCGCTCTTGTCCCCCAGGCTTGAGTGCAATGGCTCGATCTCGGCTCACTGCAACCTCTGCCTCCCGGGTTCAAACAATTCTCCTACCTCTGCCTCCCAGGTAGCTGGGATTAAGGCACCTGCCACCACGCCCGGCTAATTTTTGCATTTTTAGTAGAGACAAGGTTTCACCATGTTGGCCAGGCTGGTCTCGAACTCCTGACCTCAGGTGGTGATCCACCCGCCTCAGCCTCCCAAAGTGCTGGGATTACAGGCTTGAGCCACCATGCCTGGCCACAGGCAACATTTTTAAACTATATGATTGTCCTGGAGAGAGAATCTGAAGCCTTGCTCTGATTCTGAAAGGGATTTGCAACCAAAAAAGGATAAGGATTGTTCTGACAAGTACCCTTTCTTCCCATCTTCAAAAGTACACATCTCTCAATTTGTGTCTTCAAACACAAGTTGTGTTCAAAAAAGGAAGTATTTGAGTAGATTAAAGACAGAAACCCTAGGACATTCCTTTGTAAACAAACAGCCTTTTACCAAACACCAACTGTCAAGGGACTTGCCTGAGTACTTGTCCAAAGGACAGCGTGTCCCCATGTGTAGGCAGTGGTCTAATCTGGTTCCTAGGAGAGGACTGCTGAGGCCACAGCAACTTAACTGGCTAGTGTGGGTGAGGCAGAAGTGTTTGAAGCTCAAGGTCTGCCTTTAGTCAAGGACAGCTGATTAGAGTATGTCTGTCCCTAATACAGGGTTAGAGCTCAGTACCAATGCTGGGGATGAGGTGAGTTGGAAGACACAGGAACTACATGGTTTTTTGGAAGGTCATGAAGTTTTCGAGGAACTAGTGGGCAACTGGAAATGATATGTGAAAGAGTAGAGGGAGCTCTGGCCCAGCGGCCAGAAAGCTCTGGGCAGGTCAGGTCTGGGAACAGTGGCTAATCCAGGCCCAGCTTCCCACTGTTGATTTGGACATACAGGCCTAAGATAAGAGACCGTGCCCAGAGCCACTGGTCACTTAGCACAGGTAGTGGGAAATGGTAGCCAGCAAATGTTTAATTGAATATCTTATGTCTCCTAGACCACAGCTGAGCAAACTAGGCCGAGCTCAAGGTCCTGAGGGGAATGAGGAGCTGAGTTCAGTCCCTTTTGCCCCTCCTTTCTCTTTCCCTCCTCATTTTAAGTATGGAAGCTCACTTATTTCCTTTATGTATTGGCCATTCGTGTAGGGTTTTGTTTGAAAAAGGACTTGAGGCTGGGCATGGTGGCCCACGCCTGTAATCCCAGTACTTTGGGAGGCCAAAGAGAGATTGCTTGAGCCCAGGAGTTTGAGACCAACCTGGGCAACATAGTGAGACCCTGTCTCTACAAAAAAATTTTTAAATTAGCTAGACATGGTAGTGAATGCCTGTAGTCCCAGCTGCTCGAGAGGCTAAGTTGGAAGTATCACCTGAACCCAGGAGTTGAGGCTGCAGTGAGCTATGAATGACCCAGTGCACTTCAGCCTGAGCAACACAGCGAGACCCTGTCTCAAAAAAAAAAAAAAAAAAAGAGGTTGGGCACAGTGGCTCACGCCTGTAATCCCAGCACTTTGGGAAGCCTACGTGGGCGGATCACCTGAGATCAGGAGTTTGAGACCAGCCTGACCTCTAAAACTACAAAATTAGCCAGGCGTAGCCCGGCGCAGTGGCTCATACCTGTAATCCCGGCACTTTGGGAGGCCGAGGCAGGTGGATCACCTGAGGTTGGGAGTTTGAGACCAGCCTGACCAACATGGAGAAACCCCATGTCTACTAAAAATACAAAATTGCTGGGCGCAGTGGCTCACACCTGTAATCCCAGCACGTTGGGAGGCCGAGGCGGGTGGATCACAAGGTCAGGAGATCGAGACCATCCTGTGAATGGTGAAACCCTGTCTCCACTAAAAATACAAAAAATTAACTGGGCGTGGTGGCCAGCGCCTGTAGTCCCAGCTACTCGGGAGGCTGAGGTGGGAAAATGGCGTGAACTCGGGAGGCGGAGGTTGCAGTGAGCCGAGAACACCAGCCTGAGAGACAGAGCGAGACTCCGTCTCAAAAAAAAAAAAAAATTAGCCGGGCGTCGTGGCATATGCCTGTAATCCCAGCTACTCGGGAGGCTGAGGCAGGAGAACTGCTTGAACCCAGGAGTCGGAGGTTGCGGTGAGGGGAGATCACGCCATTGCATGCCAGCCTTGGCAACAAGAGCGAAACTCTGTCTCAAAAAAAAAAAAAAAAAAAAAATGTAGCCGGGTGTGGTGGTGCATGCCTGTAATCCCAGCTACTCAGGAGGCTGAGGCAGGAGAATCACTTGAACCCGGGAGGCAGAGGTTGCAGTGAGCTCAGACCGTGCCATTGCACTCCATTGTTTCGCTGCAACGAGAAGGAAACTCCATCTCAAAAAAAAAAAAAAGGCTTGAGTATACCTCTCACAGCCCTGGAGAATGCCTGAACTGTTGGACAGTTGCCTTTTCCATTATGTCTGCTTTTTTCTAAAGCTATTCATTCATTGTTGCCTAATCATGTCCTCAGTCAGTAGTTGATGTTCTGGGCTGTTTGAATTTCCTCTGAATAATGATTAATGGAGATAATGATGTTTGACCAGTTCTGGGAACTCTTGGGAATTAAAGGAATTAAACTTTTGGACATTAAACTTCACTTTAATGTGTATAGTTGTGGGTGCTGCCCCATTGGAGAAGATTGTGACAGGAAGTTACACAGTTTTACAGCAAACTGCTGGGATTTTTGATTTTTTTTTCAGTAAATTATGATAACTGTAGCATTTTCCTTTGCAATAATGATAACCTAAGGCCTTGGTGTTTCCTCCAAAATGTACATAGATACAGGATGTGGGTTTGTTACGAAGTTGTGTAACTATTGCCTTTTTGTGGCTGACCCCTTCCCTAGAGAACAACATGAAGAGACCTTGCTGCTGCTATGAAACCCAGACTCTAAGGACAACTTGGAGGACATTGGATGTTTTTTCACAGATGTAGACATCAAGGAGTCAGTGGTTTGTGTATGTGTTGAGTGGAGAAGGCTGGCAAGCATTTGCTACCATGACTGTTAAAAATGTGCCTGTACATTTCTTTTTTTTTTTTTTGAGACAGGATCTCACTCTGTCGCCCAGGCTGGAGTGCAGTGGTGTGTTTTTGGCTCAGTACAACCTCCACCTCCTGGGCTCAAGCAATCCTCCTGCCTAGGACTCCTGAGTAGCTGGGATGACAGGCATGTGCCACCACGCCCAGCTAATTTTTGTAGTTTTTTTGTAGAGACAGGGTTTTTGCCATGTTGCCCAGGCTGGTATACATTTCTTTATATAAGGAGGGGACAAGTAACGCAGTGTTATGCTACCAATCAGGCTTTCAGAGACCATAAAACAAAATCTAAAAGGTACGCTCTTAGTAGTCATATCTGTGGAATGTACGGAAGCCAGTTTAAGACCAATGTAATGCAGCATTTTCCCTTCATACATGAAACAGTGAGTTACTCGAGCACAAAGCATCAAACGCTTATTCCCCCCACAAGGCCATTCTTATCTTTCACCAAGTGTTTAGTCACTAGGCAGCCATCATCCTCCCTCCCTCTCTCCCTTCCTTCCTTATTTTCTTCCTTTCTTCCTTTTGCAGTGGCACAGTCATGGGCTCACGTGATCCGCCTCAGCCTCACGAGTAGCTGGGACCACAAGCACTCACCACCACATCCAGCTAATTTTATTTTATTTAAAAAATTTTTTTGAAACAGAGTCCTGCTCTGTCACATAGGCTGGAGTGCAGTGGCACGGTCTTGGCTCACTGCAGCCTCCACCCCCAGGGTCAAGTGATACTCCTACCTCAGCCTCCCAGGTAGCTGGGACTACAGGCGTGTGCCACCATGCTTGGCTAAGTTTTGTATTTTTTGTAGAGATGGGGTTTCACCATGTTGCCCAGGCTGGTCTGGAACTCCTGTGCTCAAGCTATCCACCTGCCTTGGCCTCCCAAGGTGCTGGGATTACAGGTGTGAGCCACTGCGCCGAGCCTCATCCAGCTAATTTTATAATTTTTGGTGGGAGGTAGCAACAGGGATCTCCATATGTTACCCAGGCTGGTCTTGAACTCCTGGCCTCAGTGATCCTCCTGCCTCAGCCTCCCAAACTGTTAGGATTACAGGTGTGAGCTACCACACCTGCCCCATTCTTTTTTTTTTTTTTTTTTTTTTTTTTTTTTTGAGATGGAGTCTCACACTGTCCCCCAGGCTGGAGTGCAGTGGCGCGATCTCCGCTCACTGTAAGCTCCGCCTCCCGAGTTCACGCCATTCTCCTGCCTCAGCCTCCTGAGTAGCTGGGACTACAGGTGCCTGCCACCATGCCTGGCTAATTTTTTGTATTTTTAGTAGAGACGGGGTTTCACCGTTTTAGCCAGGTTGGTCTCGATCTCCTGACTTCGTGATCCGCCTGCCTCAGCCTCCCAAAGTGTTGGGATTACAGGCATGAGCCACCACGCCCAGCCCATTATTCTTATATCTGAGATTCACCTTTAATTGCCCTCTGTCATCAGCACTTTGAGAATGCCTCAATTTTGAGAATACCTTGTATTCTGGAAATCATTCATTCAGTCAACAAACCCTGACTGATGTGTAATTGGGCAGTAGGAGGCCAAGATAAATGACCTGTAATCTGGAAAACAAACATATAAACATACACATACCATAACGAGATACGAGTGCTAGGATGGATCACAAAAGGCTTACTTAGGTAGCTCTGAATGTAATATCAGGCCTATAATATTATCACTTAGTTGTTTTTTGGATCTTATTTTTAGAAGCAGCACAAGCTTTTTCTTGGATGAAATATAGCAAGGAAGAGGGGAGCTGTTCTGACTGAAGCAGGGTATGGGAGGCCCACAGCCTTTCCTGCTTTGCCTCCTGTTCAAAGCCATCCTCCCTGCAGTTCACTGAGAAATGACTCCTTGGAGCTCCAAGGAAGTCCTACAGCTAGCTAGTAGCAGACCTGGTAGTAGAAGTTAGTTCTTCTCATTCTTAGCTTTCTTAGCAGTCAGGTACCAGACTGATAAACGAAAATCAAATTTCTCCCAGTTATATGTTCCATCCCACAAAGAAGTAATAAACACATTTCTGTCAGGGGCTTCAGCCTGCCTGGCTTTGTTACTGGGTTTGTTTTAAATGTTTAGCTTCCAGGCATCCAAATACATACAAATAAGGTCTATTCCCAGGAAGATACTGTAACCCTTTTCGTTGTCATTTGTGGGCAGTGCCAAGCTGCCTCTAATAGCTTCTTCTGTTTTTTTGGTGGAAATTCAGTTTCCTCAGAAATCTATGTAAGGGATATTTGATAAAGGTGACTAACAATCTCGTCTCTGTAAATTGATGAAGGGATGAGAGGGGTATTACTCTCATGTCTTCTTTTGAATGCACACTGCTTTTGTGGTCTGGCAGGGTTTCTCAGCGTTAGTGCTGTTGACATTTTGGGCTAGATTGTGGTGGTGGGGTATGTGTGTGTGTGTGTGTGTGTGCGTGCGTGCGTGCAAGCACATTTGTGCACTATAGGACATTGAGCAGTATCCCTGACCTCTACCCACTGTTGTCAGTAGCACACTCCCATCTTTCAGTTGTGACAACTAAATATGTCTGCAAACATTTCCACGTCTCCAAACATGTTCCTTGGGGGACAAGTTGGCCCCCGGTGGAGAAACACTGGATTGGAGATTGGTTGTCATGAGATAAAAATGCAAATCAGATTTGTCACAGGACAAAGTAAATTTTCAGTTACCTAATTAAACCTTTACTTTTTATAAGTCGCTCTAAAGAAACAAAAGTGTGTCCTGTCTTCCATCCTGATTCTCGGTTACTGGAGGGCCCTTCACCTAAGTCATGTTCAGGATCTCCTTGAAGGAGTTAAACTAAAACAATAACGATATCTTCCCTTAGGTCTTTTGCAGAATTTATTTTGCTAGGCCGGGCACTATGGCCCACTCCTGTAATCCTGGCACTTTGGGAGGCCAAGGCGGCTAGATCACTTGAGTTCAGGAGTTCAAGACTCGCCTGGGCAACATGGTGAAACCCCATCTCTACAAAAAATACCAAAAAATTAGCTGGGCATGGTGTTGCATGCCTGTAGTCCCAGGTACTTGGGGGGCTGAGGTGGGAGGATCACTTGAGCTGAGGAGGTCAAGGCTGCAGTGGCTGAGATTATGCCACTGTGCTCCAGCCTGGGTGACAAAGTGAGACTCTGTCTCAAAAAATATATATATTTTGCTAGAAATCCCAAGATTTTTCTTTCTTTTCTTTTTGTTTATTTTCTTTCTTTTTTTGAGATGGAATCTCACTCTGTCACTCAGGCTAGAGTGCTGTGGCATGATCTCGGCTCACTGCAACCTCCACCTCCCAGGTTCTGAGAAGCTAGGACTATAGGCGCATGCCATCACATCTGGCTAGTTTTTGTATTTTTAGTAGACGCAGGGTTTCACCATATTTGCCAGGCTGGTCTCGAGCTCCTGACCTTGTGATCCACCTGCCTTGGCCTCCCAAAGTACTGAGATTACAGGTGTGAGCCACTGTGCCTAACACCCATATACTTTCAAACAAAAAATGGAAATATCACTGTCTCCATGAAAAGCCATACAGGCAGCATCAAATCTACACTAGGGGCCAGGTGTGGTGCCTCCTGACTGTAATCCCAACACTGGGAGGGTGATAGGATTCCTTGAGGCTAGGAGTTCGAGACCAGCCTGGGCAATATAGTGAGACCCTATGTCTACAAAATACTTTTTAAAATTAGCATAGTGGTGCGCACATGTAGTCCTAGCTACTTAGAAGGATGAATTGGGAGGATCGCCTGATCCCAGGAGGTAGAGACTGCAGTGAGCTAATATCTCATCACTGCACTCCAGACAGAGTAAAACCCTGTCTCTAAAAAAAAAAAAATTAAATAAATAAATAAATGGTTTACACTGAGGGTCACAGCTTTGAGTTGAGGTTCGTCATGAAGAATCTCCATTTTCATTCTAATAGCACTAGATACAGGCTGTGTGTGGTGGCTCACAGCTATAATCCCAGCACTTTGGGAGGCCGAGGTGGGCAGATCACGAGGTCAAGAGATCGAGACCATCCTGGCCAACATGCTGAAACCCCATCTCTACTAAAAATACAAAAAATTAGCTGGATGTGGTGGCACGTGCCTGTAATCCCTACTACTCGGGAGTCTGAGGCAGGAAAATCCCTTGAACCCGGGAGGCAGAGATTGCAGTGATCCAAGATCACGCCACTGCACTCCAGCCTGGCGACAGAGCGAGACTCCGTCTCAAAAACAAAACAACAACAATAACAACAAAAAAACGCAAAAAAGGCTGGGCACAATGGCTCACCTTGTAATCCCAACACTTTGGGAGGTCGAGGCGGGTGGATCACTTGAGGTCAGCAGTTTGAGACCAGCCTGGGCAACATGGGAATACCCTGGCTCTACTAAAAATACAAAAATTAGTTGGGTGTGTTGGCACATGCCTGTAGTCCCAGCTACTCAGAAGGCTGAGGCACAAGAATTGCTTGAACCCAGGAGTGGGGAGAAAAAGGAAATATTAGGGGACATTTGTTAATTTTATATTTTTTTCTTTTCTCTTCTTTTTCCTCTTTTTTTGAGACAGAGTCTCGCTCTGTGGCCCAGGCTGGAAGCTGGAATTCAGTGGTTCAGTCATAGCTCACTGCCGCCTTTACCTCCTAGGCTCAAGTGATCTTCCCACCTAAGCCTCCTAAGTGGATGTGACCACAACTGCATGCCACTCCCTCCACCCCCGTCTGCCTACCAGCTAATTCAAAAAAATTGTTTTTTGTAGAGATGGGGTCTCCCTGTGTTGCCCAGGTCGGTCTCAAACTCCTAGGCTCAAGCAATCCTCCTGCCTTGGCTTCTCAAAGTGCTGGGATTACAGACGTGAGCCACTGGGCTCAGCCATTAATTTTAAATTGCAAGTGACGTTTTCTTTATTAATCAGCACCATATGATGTCACAGTTTTATAACTCATTTATCTCATTTAATTCTCATACCCACCTTGTGGAATTGTTATCACTGTCCTTTACAGATGAAGAAAGAAACTCCAAGAAATTAAGTAGCTGGCCCAAGTCCACCCAACTGGGATGGGCAGAACCAGGGTTTGCTCTTGGTTGTGCCTTTCTAGAGCCTGTGCCTTAACCACATCCATGTGCTGCCTCTTGGCCTCTGTGTGGCCAGTAGATTCTCTCATGGCTAGGCTCATCTTAATTAACATTTGTTGGGTGCCTACTGTGGCTCAGGCTCTAGAGATCATTGTAAAATCCAGTCCACTGCCCCAGCTCCTCGTGTGTCTTTTGAACACGTCAGTATTGTGCTGTGCAGAAAGGACTTCTGTGCATATGCCTGCTATTACACTTGTTGAACCCAGTTTCTAGAAACTTTCATTCAGATGGAGGGATTCAGTCTTCTTATCATATAATACATACAGAAATACAAATATTTAAATATTTATCTAAATTAATAGTCACATATGCCATTTATACAGTTAGCGAGTTACAGCCAAGTGACAGTTGTGATGGGAGGCCGTGTCTGGGGAGTTACATACTGGTGAGGAAAGTAGAAAACATGGCTATGGGGCCGGCCCTGTGGCTCACGCCTGTAATCCCAGCACTTTGGGAGGCCAAGGCGGGTGGATCACGAGGTCGGGAGATCGAGACCATCCTGGCTAACACGGTGAAACCCCGTCTCTACTAAAAATACAAAAAATTAGCGGGGCGTGGTGGCGGGCGCCTGTAGTCCCAGCTACTCGGGAGGCTGAGGCAGGAGAATGGCATGAACCCGGGAGGTGGAGCTTGCAGTGAGCCGAGATAGCACCACTGAGACTCTGCCACAAAAAAAAAAAAAAAAAAAAAAAAAAAGCGTGGCTGTGAAAATTTAACGCATTGACTGGGCAGGGTAATGCATGGTGATCTGTTTTCTCTTCGCTCCAATCCTGAAAGGTTTCTTTGAAGAGCTGGAGTGTCTAGAAAGCTTTCCTAGAAAGCTAGTGTACATTTTGCTAAGTAATCACTGTGTCACTTAGATTTTCTACGCTTTAAGTGTGGTTATGAGATGTGTTCCAAATAATTTGTTACTAACCATGAAGTTGATGAATGCTTTGCCTTTAAAAAAATAAGTTTGGGCGGGGTGCAGTGGCTCATGCTTGTATTCCCAGCATTTTGGGAGGCTGAGGCAGGCAGATTGCTTGAGTCCAGGAGTTTGAGACCAGCCTGGACAACATGGTGAAACCCTGTCTCTACTAAAAATACAAAAATTAGCCAGGTGTGGTGGCGTGTGCCTGTAGTCCCAGCTGCTTTGGGGGCTGAAGCAGGAGGATCACTTGAGCCTGGGAAATCCAGGCTGCAGTGAGCTATGATCACACCACTGCACTCCAGCCTGCGTGAAAAAGTGAGACTGTCTAAAAAAAAAAAGTTTGGCCAGGCATGGTGGCTCATACCTGTAATCACAGCACTTTGGGAGGCCAAAGTGGGAGGATTGTTGAGGCTAGGAGGTCAAGACCAGTCTGGGTTTGATTGGGTTAAACATTATCCCTGTAAGTTGGCTCTCATTCTGAGAAGTTGTTTGGAGTAGAAGAGAGGGCTGCATTTATAGCTAATTGCTAGTAATTTCACATCATCTGCAATATACTTTCTGGACACTGCCCGACTAGTCCTACGGGACGTTGTCATTCATGTGCAAATCAGGCCCTATATACTAAGGGAGGAAAACAGTTGAGGACCTCCTTTTTTTAGGCACTCTTGGTGCCTTGTGCATTAAGATAGTGAGTCAGAGGATAAGAAGGAAGCAGATTCCATCCCCCTTACCACTCTTTGGGTGTCGGCAGGGCGTGCTGGTAGTGCTGGGAAAGCCGACCATCCTTCTTTGAGCAAGTCCAATAGCTGCTGCTGCTAGTTCCGTCCCACCATAGGCACAGTCTGTGTAGGATGAGCCAACCATATGTGGAGTTACTGGTTCTTGGTCTGGGCTTGTTCCTTTCCCCAATTTCAGTCCCCACCAGAATCTGGGCAGTCATTGTGAAGAAGCCTAGGAATAATACCTTACTCTATAGGCCTGTGGAAACGTGTAAAGATACCTTGCAGGCCCAGAGTGAGAAATTGGAGCCACCTTGTTCGATTGACCAAAGGCTTGTCCTATGGAGTTACTAATTTTACAGGAAGTTTATGTTAACATACTTTCTATCCATTGCACTACCATTTCTGAGGCACAGTATATTTCAGTACGCAGAAAGATAGAACTGCTTAGATTTTAAACACTGTATACATGCTTGACACAGTTTAGTCTATTTCTCTTCAATTACTATGGCAGTGGGTGCTATAGAGATATGCAGACCCTATTGTGACCTCCGTTTGGTATAGGGATGCTCTGGAGCCCCTGGCTTCATTGTCCACTAAGGTCTGGCAGATCTGATTGCCTCTTTTCAGGCACTGAGTGGTGGGGTATGCCATCCTCCCCTGCTGGAACCAGCCTTGGCCTGCCCTGTTAGTCATCAAAAATAGATCTCACCAGGGAACAATCTTCTCAGGTTGTTGTGTAATTTGAGTGAGCCAAGGTGAGTGTTTTAGGGACAAGCAGCATCAACTTCGGAATCTTCAACTGGGCCTGAGCACTTATTTCTCAGAAATAATAGAATCTTGCTCACTTTTCTTTCTTTTTTTTTTTTTTTAAAGATGGAGTCTTCGCGCTGTTGCCCAGGCTGGAGTGTAGTGGATCAATCTAGCTCATTGCAGCCTCCACCTCCTGGGTTCAAGCGATTCTCCTGCCTCAGCCTCCTGTGTAGCTGGGATTACAGGTGTGCGCCACCACGCCTGGCTAATAATTCTATTTTTAGTAGAGTTGGGGTCTCACCATGTTGGCCAGGCTGCTCTCGAACTCCTGACCTCAAGTGATCTGCCCGCCTTGGCCTCCCAAAGAGCTGGGATTATAGGTGTGAGTCACCATGCCTGGCCTCTTGCTCACTTTTCATACTAAAACAACAAATTACAGGCTGTAGTTTAACCTCTCTACTGCATGCATAAATGCAGTGTGGTACGAGTGCCTCTGTAGCCCATAACTTCAGTTTCCTTGTTGCTAGCAGTCTGTGGTGACACTATACTAATCTCACATGCAGGCACCAATGAGGATTAGCCAGGGACACAGGAGGAGTCACCTTGCATTCAGAATGACTCAAGTTTAGTCTCAACTTGACCATTAGCTCTCTGAGTGACCTTGCCCATGTTAATTCTCTTGATCTTTAGTTTCTTCAGAGCCAATGAGACATTGCTTGAAAGTGACTTAGCCTGGTATACCCAGGTCTGTCAGACTTATAGTCTGGTGCTCTCTTGGGTGAACTTGAGGGCCTTCTGCCAAGGCAGGAATGGCTTCTTTTAAAAAAAAAATTATTTTATTTTAATTTTATTTTTTTGTAGAGACGGGGGGTCTCACTATGTTTCCTAGGCTGGTCTCAAACTCCTGGACTCAAGTGATCCTTCAGCCTCGGCCTCCCAAAGTACAGAGATTATAGGTGTGAGCTACCAGTACCAGCCTCCAGGAATGGCTTCTAAGGCTTCAGGCTGTTTATAGAGAGGAAAGCACCTGGGAGCTGATGGCACTCTCAGGTTTCCCAAAATGACAGTTCTGCATATGCATCTTAATCACCTACTTTTTTTCCCTCCACCCCCAAATGCTATTCACAGTCCTTGTTTATGATAGAAGCTGAAGCTTACAGGTGACAATTTTTGTGCCTGTATGAAAGGAAACATGACGGACTCCACTTATCCACAGGACACCTGCTTTCAAGGTTGTTCAGTGTTGGAATAATTTTTGCTTGATGGTAACCTAGGGATGACCCAGGGTTTCATCAGTTAAAGCCAGCCCTGTGGGATGCGTGAAGTCTAGCCTCTGTCCCTGTAAAAATCCCACCAGAACCATTTTAGAATTCACTCAGGATTTCACCCCTCCCGCTCCTGGTGCTGCTTATGGAACTAAAGAATCCTCATCTTCTCAGCCCTGGGACACATTCTCCTCATATAAAGCGAGGTGGCAGTCAGGGAACAGGGGCAAGTCTTGTGCTTATTTCAGTTATAATAGGAAGACTCTACCAGGACTCATCGTTGTCCCAACAATAGTCGATTCCAGGCCCCTTCTTTGAACTCATTTCAGTGTCTCAGATTCTGTCCTTGGTGTCTGTCTTCACTGCTTGCTCAGTTGTATTTGAACATGGCTAGAGATGAGCACACTTCTCTTCTCCAGTAAAAGAGCCTGCAAGAAAAGTCTTGGACTTCTTGAACTGCTATTCAGTTGTTTTTTTTTTATTCAATATATTTTTTGAGATGGAGGGAGTCTCACTTTGTTGCCCAGGATGGTGTTGAACTCCTGGCCACAAGTGATCCTTCTGCCTCAGCGTTCCAAAGTGCAGAGATTACAGGCTTGAGGTACCACAACCGGTCTCTTGTCAGTTTTTGAGGTTACTTAAGAGGTTAATGCCTTTAAATTAGTTTGCAGTTGTTTTGCTTTTGCCTGCCTTCTTGCCCAAACGTGCAAGTGCTTATTTAGTAATCTGACTCAAGTGCTTTGTGTCCCCAGAGTCCCCACTTTTCCAGGATTCATTGTCTTTTTTTTTTTTTTCTGAGACACAGTCTTGCTCTGTTGCGCAGGCTGGAGCGCAGTGGCACTGTCGGCTCACTGCAACCTCCACCTCCTGGGTTCCAGAAATTCTCGTGCCTCAGCCTCCCGAGTATTTGGGATTAGAGTCACACACCACCACACCTGGCTAATTTTTTTATATTTTTAGTAGACATGGGGTTTTGCCATGTTGGCCAGGCTGGTCTTGAATGCCTGACCTCAGGTGATCTACCCGCTCGGCCTCCCAAACTGCTGGGATTATAGACATGAGCCACCACACCCGGCTGGATTCAGTCTTAACTTGCTCTTTTTTTTTTTGCGTCTCACTCCCTTGCCAGGCTGGAGTGCAACGGTGTGATCATAGTTCACTGCATCCTTGAACTCCTGGGGTCAAAAGATCCTCTTGCCCCAGTTTCCCGAGTGGTTGGGACTACAGGCGTGTGTCACCACGCCTGGCTAATTATTTTATTTTTCGTAGAGACAAGGTCTGACTGTGTTGCCCAGGCTAGTCTTGAGCTCCTAGGCTTAGGTGATCCTCCCACCTTGGCCTCCCAAAGTGTCGGGATTATAGGTGTGAGCCACTGCACCCAGCCTGGATTTGCTCTTTTATCAAGAGGTTAATATTTATTCTTCCATTCAGTGAACTGTGGGATTGAATTCCCCCAGCGATTGAAATGAAAGGGCTTATGTATAACATTTCCTGAGGAGTGGTAGTACCAGAGTTCAGAGGAGACCTCAGGCCATTTATTCTATAAACTCAGAAGCTGTAGTTCTAGATGATGTGGCTTCTTCAGGGTGTTGAGAAGTCTCTGTTATCTCGTGCCTTATTGGATTAGAACTGATTGAGCTCTGTCTGCTGCCCCAAACATGTGGCTCAGCCAATCTCCAGTGGCATCTGCAATGTGGGTATTCTAGTCTGCAGTGGTCACGTGGCTCACCTTAGAAAGGGCAGATATTCCTATTTCCTGACGCTGCTGGAGAATGAGGTCTGAGTCAGAAGTCCTCAGGTGACCTGCCCAGAACTATCTGAAATTGCTGGATTTCTTTTTCTTCCTCAGTGTTTAACAATCACCCAATTGCTCATTCTCACCAGCGACTTCCTCAGTAAGAGCTCAGTATTCGAGGTGGTGCTGCATTTTGTCAAACATTCATACATGTTAGCCCACTTAGTCTTCGCAGCACACAGTGGATTAATGGATTTTTAAAAGCTGGTATTTATGCACGATGGAATACTACTCAACCATAAACAAGAAGGAAATTCTGTCATTTGTGACTACATGGATGCATCTAGAGGACATTATGCTAAGTGAAGTAAGCCAGACAAAGAAAGACAAATGGTGCATGATATCACTTATATGTGAAATCTGAAAAAGTCAAAGTTATAGAAGGAGAGTGTAAAATGTTGGTTACCAGCGGCTGGGGGAAGGGAATGGTGGGTGTGGAAAGGGGAGATGTTGATCAAAGGGTACAAAATTTCAGTTAGGAGAAATAAGGTCTGATGATCTGCCTTACAGCCTGGTGACTATAGTTAATATAGTTAATATTATAATAGTATTGTATACTTCAAAATTGCTAAAAAGAAATGATAAGCATATGAGCTGATGGATATGTTAATAACCCTGATTTAATTATTCCCCAATGTATGCATGTGTCCAAACATCACACTATACCCCATAAATATAATTGTCAGTTAAAAACTTAGGAGTCAAGTCAGATCTGAAGAGAAGTCAAAACAGATTTCATACAGTTAATTTAGAGACATGGGACCCAATTAAAAATTTGTATTACTTTACTTGGTATTTTAGAATTTAACTGTTATTTTCTTGTTACACACACAGGCACAGGCACACAAATCCTCTATTTAACTGGCTTTCTTAGTAGGAACTCCATCTGTGTATTTGCAACAGCTGTAACTCAGGTTGGATGCTCCCCAGGGTGCTGGCCTATAAGTCATATTGGACCCTGATCTGAATCTGAGGGAATCTGGATCTCTCTTGTAGGAAGCTTTTGGTTTAGCTGGGAAGACAGGATGACAGTCAGTTGTGGAAGCTGAAGCGTAATCACCTCATATTAATATGGTGGCAATTTTATATCGGAGTGAGCTCTGAGCTGCGAACAGCCTTCTAGGAAGCAGGCAGGGGACCCCCATCCAGGGTGATGGTAAGAATCCTGATGCCCAACTGCAAGTTGTTCAGCAGGGAGGGAGCACTGGTGGAGTCCCAGTGCAGAAGTCTCTGAGCAGCCACTTAGCCTCCCTGTGCTTGTGGGATAACAACCCGAGTTCATGTTGTGGGCATCTCATGCAGTGCAGTAGCTGGTCACTGTCAAGTGTCACTATTTCATTGAGTCAGAAGCCTGCAGAATTGTTCTCATTCCAGGGAGTGAGTCAGTCTGCTGTTCCTTACTCTCGGTGCTGGCTGAGCTCAGCAACCTGCTCTCTTCCTTCAGTTCAGGTTTCTCCAGGGCAAAGAAGTCTTTATTGTTCCTTTCTGTATGACCAGATGGGAAATGAATTATAATATAGTCCTTAGATTATATTCCCACCTGGCAGCAATGCACTGAGTTACCTGACCTGAAATTTGTTGGACTTAGTCTCCATGGAGGAGGATTTACCATCTTCGTTGTCTCAGAAGTCCTGGTGGTGCCTCATGCCAGCAATTTAGCAGGAGCAAAAGCTTTGAGACAGTGTTCTGGATCTGCTGAGCTGGTCTAAAGGAACCTCTTTTGCTTGAAATAACTGTGATAGGAACTTTTGTTACTGCTTCTGTTAGCTCAGGTGTTGGAATGAGAATCAGCAGCTGATCAGGTGAACAGCTAGGAGTACTGGAATTATGGAGTAGTGGAGGTAGATTTTATAAACAGAGGGTCCCAGTTTTTTGGAAATGGGAAAGAGAGAGGGTAGACTGGCCTTTCTAGAATTTGTAACAGAAAAGAGGACCCAGGAGCTTCCATTGACTAGTTAGTTAATGCAGTGCGGGATCTTAGCTGGTTTGCTTGGTCCAATTCCTGTCTCTTGGTTTCTTTTTTCCCTTCCCTTCCCTGCCTTCCCCTCCCTCTTCCCTTTTTCTTTCCAAGAGAATTGAGTCACTCCATATAAAAGAAGCAGCCAGTTGGCTAAAAAGTCCAACAAAAAACAAGTATTTATAGCTCTCCAAATTTCCCACTTGTCATTATCAGTATACTTTTGCACACAGTTATAGTCAGTGTTTGGGATCCTTTTAAAAAAAAAAAAAAAGTTTCTGTAGGCTTTTCCATGCATGAACACAGCTTATCAACTTGCCCCGGCTGTGCCAGGATTCCATTGTTGACTGTTGTTTGAGCAGTCATGCCCTTTGTTCTTAGGCTGTGTGTTGTTTTTTTCCTAACATCATAGTATGGCTGGGTATTATTTTGATACAGATTACAATTACTATTACTATTTCTTGAAGTGTATTTCCCAGAGTGGAATATTTTAGGATCTTTTTTTCTCTTTTGTGGGGGTGGGGAACATGTAGCTTCTTGTGGATATTAGAGATTGAAGTCTAAAAAGGTTCTACGTTTATGGTTTGGCCCTCAATTTTCTAGAGATTCCAATGGTTCCTGCAAAGAAAAGAGCATTCAAGTATAGAAACCAGCCAGACTAAGTCTGGACATGTAGCTTTTCAGAAAGTGAAAAAAAATTATGTTTCTGCAGTTGCAAGGTGGCCTCTGAATGCCACACTGTGTGGCCACTCCCTTGGACAGTGGCTAGGCCACAAGGTCGCCTCCCCTGGCCCCAGTCTGTGGGTTGAATATGCTAACCGAACCTTCCCAGGAGCCTCCTCTGCCCCCAGCCCCCAGGTCTGTACAGATGGTAGTTGGTACTTTCAGCCCGCCTTGAGAACTCAGTATTCTTCCTGTTAGCTTTCCTTCAAAGTAAAATCGGTAGAACCTGTTTTGAGTGTAGAAAATTTGAAGTCGTGGACAGCAGATTACAAAAAATTGCATATTATTGGCATCATGCACAAGATGTTCTCCTTCCTTCCTCTCCCTGTATTTTTTTTTAGTTGGATGTTTTTACTCAACAAGTATTTATTGAGAGTCTAGTATTTTCCAGACCCTGGAGCTGTAGCAGTGGAAAAGATAGCTCTGGTCCAGAGTTTGGCTTCTCACGGGCTGGGAGGTCAGGACCAGGAGCTGGCACACAGGAGTAAGGTTGAAGAGGGTGTGCCCAAGGAGAGCTAACACAAGCAAAGTGCTGCTGAGAAAATGCCCAAGTGGGTGCCAAAGGAAGCAGCTTTCTCTTCCTTTTTTTTTTTTTTCTTTTTTTTTGAGACAGAGTCTTGCTCTGTCGCCCAGGCTGGAGTGCAGTGGCATGATCTTGGCTTACTGCAATCTCCACCTCCTGGGTTCAAGGGATTTTCCTGCCTTAGCCTCCTGAGTAGCTGGGATTACAGGTGCCCACCACCATGCCTGGCTCATTTTTGTATTTTTAGTAGAGATGGGCTTTCACCATGTTGGCCAGGCTGGTCTCGAACTGCTGACCTCAGGTGATCTGCCCACCTCGGCCTCCCTAAATGCTGGCATTATAGGTGCGAACCACTGTGCCTGGCTCCTTTTTGTATTTTTCGGAGAAGCAAAAGGACTTGTTGTTTAATTAAGCAAGACAATACTCTCCCAGAGCATGCAGTTATTATTGAGTAAAACACAGTTAATGAGATTTAATCACGTTCCCCATCACTGTTGTGCAGCATGATAATTAGGTGCAAATGGCAAGAAGCACACTCAAGTTACTGCAGTTGGTAACCTGGGCCATGGATGGCACTTGTCTTTGCCTCATTTTGCCTGTAAGGCGCATGGGGCCTGTGGTCCTGGGGTACCTGGACCCTCAGCCTGGTGTGTGTGTGTGCCCTCATCCTGGTCCTTTACTTCCATCACCCATCTAGAGGCTCCAGGACCCTTTCTTTACTGCACCCCTCCCTCCTCTAGATAGCTCAGTGTTTTCATCCCAGCACCTTTTTCTCTGCTGCCTGAGAACTGAGCAGCCAGAGACAAATTTTGGCTCTCAGGGTCCTCAAGGGTGTACAGCAAAGCTGTTCTTATTATTTATTTATTATTATTTTAAGTATTTTATTTATTTATTTTTGAGACAGAGTCTTACTTTGTTGGCCAGGCTGGAGTGCAGTGGCATGATCTCGACTCACTGCAACCTCTGTCTCCCAGGCTCAAGAAATCCTCCTACATCAGCCTCCCAAGTAGCTGGGATTACAGGCGTGTGCCACCACGCCTCGCTAATTTTTGTATTTTTAGTAGAGACGGGGTTTCACCTTGTTGGCCAGGCTGGTCTCGAACTCCTGACCTCAGGTAATCTGCCTGCCTCGGCCTCCCAAAGTGCTGGGATTACAGGCGTGAGCCACCATGCCTGGCCTTTTAAAATTTTTTTTAAGATGGACTCTCCCTCTGTTCCCCAGACTGGAGTGCAATGGCTCAATCTCGGCTCACTGCAACCTCCGCCTCCCAGGTTCAAGCGATTCTCCTGCCTCAGCCTCCTGAGTAGCTGGGATTACAGGTGTGTGCCAGCATGCGTGGCTAATTTTTGTATTTTTAGTAGAGACAGGGTTTTACCATGTTGGCCAGGCTGGTCTCGGACTCCTGACCTCGTGATCTGCCCACCTCGGCCTCCCAAAGTGTTGGGATTACAGGCGTGAGCCACCGCGCCCGGCCAGCAAAGCTGTACTTTTACCAAAAAAAAAAAAGAAAACATTTATAAATCAAGGTCTGAAGGCCCACGTGAGGCTTATTCTACAGCTTGCAATGCCTGTTTTTGCCCCTTGGTAAGTGGACGCACAGCTGGGCAGCCTTATGCTATCTCTGTGAACTACCCATTTCTGGCTTTGTTCATAATATTCCCTTGATCTGGAGGCCCTCCCCCAGCCCTGCCCCATATCCTGTCTGTGTTGAGGGTCCTGCCCCAGGAAGCCCTCTGCATACTGTTCCCTGCATGTAATACCTGCCTGCTTTCACATTCTTCCAGACTGTGCTGTGCACCGTACAGTTCATCAGCGTTATTGCAGAGTAGAGTGTCTCTGATTTGGAGTCAAGAGAAGGTTCCATTTTTCTGTACATCCCGATGTTTATTTTCTGAGTGTTCTCAGACATCACTAAGCCTCAGTCAAAATAAAGTATGATCATGATGTAACATTCATTGAGTGCTTACCACATGGTAGGCATTGTGCTATATGAGTTATTGCTTGACTTCCTAAAATAATCCCAGTAGAGATGCTAAATCTAAAGGTGAGAGAGATAGTTCAAAAAGACCTCAGTGAGCAAACCATGTACTATAATATCCTAAAAGATAACAAAAATGTAACTAGGTATCTAGAGAAAACTCAGGAAGGATATGTGCCTTGGGCCTTTTAAGGACCATTTCTTAACACTTCTGTGTTCTTCTTGACACCTGTTTCTGGGTAGAGCACATAGAAAATGCTCAGTAAATAAGTTCTTTTTCCTTGGCCCAATTTGGCCTGATTTGGTCCCAGTTCTGTCTTTGTGAGTTACTTTATTAGTTGTTGGTGCTACTGTGCTGCTATTCATGTGGAAGGTTCCCCAAATGGGCTGCGCCTTACATTGCCTGAGCAGAAGCCCCGAGGGATGGAGGATGAGCTTGCCTTGTTATGGGACTGTGTTTCCTTGGCTGACAAAGGCTCAGCATTTGCAGCAGGCAATGGGAATTGATTGGCCAACTTAATATTTCCTTCAGCCTAGCAAAGTCCTGAATAGGCTAGGGACAGTCTACTTTTTTGGTAACTCCTGTAGGCTGCCTTCTGCACAAGGCACCCAGCCTCTCACAGGTAGGATGAACTGGCCTCAGCACGCTTGCAGAGGGGTGGAACTGTGCGTTGCTTGCCAAGCTTTTTGTTTCCCTAAGGTTTTTGAGGTTTTCTTTGTTTTTGGTAACTTTCAATTTTTTTTTTTTTTTTGGACAGAGTTTCACTCTTATTGCCCAGGCTGGAGTGCAGTGGCGCGATCTTGGCTCACTGCAACTTCTGCTTCCTAGGTTCAAGCGATTCTCCTGCCTCAGCCTCCCGAGTAGCTGGGATTACAGGCACGCGCCACCACTTCCGGCTAATTTTGTATTTTTAGTAGAAATAGGGTTTCTCCATGTTGGTCAGGCTGGTCTTGAACTCCTAACCTCAGGTGATCCACCCACCTTGGCCTCCCAAAGTGGTGGGATTACAGGCATGAGCCACCGTGTCTGGCCTAACTTTTAATTTTGATACGGTCTTTTTTTTTTTTTTTTTTTAGACAGAGTTTCGCTCTTGTTGCCCAGGCTGGAGTGCAATGGCGTGATCTCGGCTCACTGCAACCTCTGCCTCCTGGGCTCAAGAGATTCTCCTGCCTGAGCCTTCCGAGTAGCTGGGATTACAAGTGTGCACCACCATGCCCGGCTATTTTTTGTATTTTTAGTAGAGACAGGGTTTCACCATGTTAACCAGGCTAGTCTCAAACTCCAGTCTGCCTCGGCCTCCCAAAGTGCTGGGATTACAGGCATGAGTCACTGTGCCCTGCCTTGATACAGTTTTAAGCATACAGAAAAATAGTAAGAATAGTACAAAGAATTCTCATACCTCTTCCCCAGATTCACTGCTAGGATTTTGCCTTGTTTGCTTTTCTGACTTGCCAGTGTCCCCCACCCTGCAGCATATGCACATGCACACACACTGTCTTGTGAACCATCTGACAGGGAGTTGCAGGCAGTGTACCTTTGCTTCTGAATACCCCAGTGTGTATTTCTTAGGAACAAAGACATTCTCTTATATAATCGCAGTACAATTATTTTTAAAAACCAGCAAGCTTAATGTCAATACAATGCTATTACCTAATACATTGTTCATATTCAGATTTTTTCCATATTCCACTATGGTCCCAGTAATGGCAGAGCTTTATTTTAAAGAAAACAATCCTGGGGTGTGTGGGTGTCACCTTGGTTACATTCGCTCCGAGGAAAGCAGAACCGACAGGTATTTGGGGAAGTGACTGCCGTGGGTGCCACATCACCAGCTCCTTGTGTCTCTGCAGGACCAGAGGAGCGAGAGCAGCAAGAACCACACCCAGCAGCAATGTCAGCGGAAGTGGAAACCTCAGAGGGGGTAGACGAATCAGAAAAAAAGAACTCTGGGGCCGTAGAGAAGGAGAACCAAATGAGGTGAGCGATGGGGGCTGGCTGCACTGAATCAGATGGGCCCAGCACCTGTCGTGCTCAGCACACCTGGTTTTGTCTGTTGGCAGCACTGGGGAGTGGCCATGGGCCATGAGCTCTGGACCCCTGGGTGCCTGCTTGGCCCTGCAGGGACCGCATACAGCTTCGGCTGCTTAGAACTCTCCCCACTGGTCCATTGTCTCATCCAAGGAGGCAGGGCAGGTGCTCCTGGGAGTGCTGATAGGATTTGATGGTAGTTATCCTTTTTTCTTCTTAAAAACTTGCGCGTTTCCTCATCTGGGCTGAGAAAGGGTAAACGCAGGCAAAGCTGGCTCTGTTCAGTCTTTTACCACATAAAAGACTGCAGGGCAGCTTTTCCTTACTCTGTATAGGGACAGCTCATGCTAAACCTGAGCTTCCAGGCCCTGTTCTGCATCATTAGCCTCTCATTATAGCCCTGTCATTGGCCAAGTTTTTTTTTTATCCCTTGAAATAATTGCTAATAATAAATTGATTCTCAGCACATGGATGATAACGAGCTAATCTCCTAAAGAAGACAGCAGAAGCCAGACCATGATAAGGCCAAATTTTTCTCACTCTTGTAGATGGATTGTGTGGACACATGTAAGCTCCTGCCCAAGTACCACCATCTTTAGGATCACATGTTTTCTGCCTTGTCCATCCATCCACACACCTTTACAACTGTGTAATTTCGTTAAGCAGCACAAACCCAACGTCCTGGCCCTAGCCTCTCGGTTGTCTCCTTTGCATCCTTCCGTGCTTGGTCCTAGTCACATATAGTCCCAAAGAAGCTGTGGGTCCAAGGTGGGAGGAAGGCAGTAGGGCCATCTGAGGAGACCCATGGTCACAGCCTTACTGAGGTGTGTGAATTCCAGAAGACACGTTCCAAGGCAGGCTGTTCTTAGAGAAGCCAGCAAATACTGAAGGGAATACAGATGTGTGTCTCTTCGACCACTAGGTGGCCACAGAAGCAAAGCATTGCTCATTTGGGTGGTTCCCAACACAGACACATGGACGTGGGTACTACTTTCAAGGAGCAGGCCACAGTTATCCCTTGTGTCCTGAGTCCTTGGAACAGACTGTCATGTCTGCTTGCCCTGTGTTCCCTGACAAGTTGCTGCTATTTGTGTTGGAGTGAAGTGTCTGAGAAGCCCCAGCCTCCAGTACAACAGGTGGTCACCTTGGGGTCTGGACTCAATCTTCTCTCTGTGGTCCTTTCTGGAAAGCTGGGAAGGGCTAATTGACACACAAACACCTCCCATCTCTCCACAGAATGGCTGACCTCTCGGAGCTCCTGAAGGAAGGGACCAAGGAAGCACACGACCGGGCAGAAAACACTCAGTTTGTCAAGGACTTCTTGAAAGGCAACATTAAGAAGGAGCTGTTTAAGGTTTGTGCCCCGCATTGGGTTCCAGACTGTCATACGGGGTTGGGGTGGGGGCCTTGGTCCCATGAGAAAAGTGCCCCTGGAGCCACTCTGAGGGAAAAGCTGGGCTTTTCTCCACACTCCATTCCTTCTTGACGTTAAGCTCTGGCTCTCGGCTGAGTACGGTGGCTCATGTCTGTAATCCCAGCACTTTGGGAGGCCGAGGCAGGTGGATCACTTGAGGCCAGGAGTTTGAGACCAGCCTCGCCAACATGGTGAAACCCTGTCTCTACTAAGAATACAAAAATTAGCCGGGTGTGGTGGCGCATGCCTGTACTCCCAGCTACTTGGAAGGCTGAGGTGGGAGAGTCAGTTGAATCTGGGAGGCGGAGGTTACAGTGAGCTGAGATCGTCCCACTGTACTCCAGCCTGGGTGACAGAGTGAGACTCTTTACCCCGCCAAAAAAAAAAAAAAAAAAATTGGTTCTCATGGCTTAGATAGAATAACATAGTGGTGTGAAGGAAGCAAAAGTATGCGTGTTCCAAAGACTTCACCATGCCATTCCTTTAAGAAACAAAAGCTTCCTTGTGTGTTAAATAATTCACTACATAAAAATGGGCCATAGGATTGGGTCTTTGGGGTTGGGCGTTGTCACTTGAGCCTCTGCATCCAGCTGCTCAGATGTGGTGTGCTCAGGCATAGCTGGCCTCCTCCTGTCACCTCCACAGCTGGCCACCACGGCACTTTACTTCACATACTCAGCCCTCGAGGAGGAAATGGAGCGCAACAAGGACCATCCAGCCTTTGCCCCTTTGTACTTCCCCATGGAGCTGCACCGGAAGGAGGCGCTGACCAAGGACATGGAGTATTTCTTTGGTGAAAACTGGGAGGAGCAGGTGCAGTGCCCCAAGGCTGCCCAAAAGTACGTGGAGCGGATCCACTACATAGGGCAGAATGAGCCGGAGCTACTGGTGGCCCATGCATACACCCGCTACATGGGGGACCTCTCGGGGGGCCAGGTGCTGAAGAAGGTGGCCCAGCGAGCACTGAAACTCCCCAGCACAGGGGAAGGGACCCAGTTCTACCTGTTTGAGAATGTGGACAATGCCCAGCAGTTCAAGCAGCTCTACCGGGCCAGGATGAATGCACTGGACCTGAACATGAAGACCAAAGAGAGGATCGTGGAGGAGGCCAACAAGGCTTTTGAGTATAACATGCAGGTACTATTGGGGGCTGCCAGCTGCCAGGGCTGAAGAGGGAAACTTTGACAGTGGTAGCAGATCCATAGTGGCCCAGGAAGGCACACATGGCATTAGGACAGATGAGCTGCAGGGTGCCGAGAGGAAGGTGGCCACCAGATTGGCCACCAGAGCTTGTGGGCCCAGTGGGTGGTTCCCAGCATGGAGGCCTGGTGTGGTAGATGCCAGTGGGTAGTGTTTTGGGAAGGGTGAGTCCTCTCCCACATAGAGGGGTCTGGGAGAATGGAGCTGGCTTCCTCCCTCACTGCAGGATGCTGGTCTTGAAGAATGGTTAATTTTCTTTTTAAGTTTTGCTCTGAAAAGCCCTGCTTTATAAGTTAATAGAGAGCCAGTGCCACCAAGGAGAGTAAATAAGCTCTGTTTACAAGTAGCCTTTAGATGAGGCTGAACCTGGGGAAGCTTACTCTGTCCCCAGATCCTGTCAGCTTCCACTGAGGCCTCCCAGGGCACTCAGGATGGCTATGCCCTGCCACAGCCTCTTTCTCCCATATTCCAGGTTTTCTGTTGCTTCTTGATAAAAAAATAACCAGCACCTAGAAATGGGGATGTACTCATGCCCTCCTGTCCGTGCTGTGGTAGTTTCAGTGGCTTGAGCCACCTCAGAGAAGGCTAGGCATGGGGTGCATCTCTGGTCAGTTCCCAGGGGAGACCCAGCATTTGGCAGCCTTCTTGGGGTACCAACATCCACACCTCCCCAGAGCTCATGCTAGGGAGGGAGGAGCATCAGGCAGTGCAGCTGCCGCCCACCAGTGCTGTTTGCTGTGTAGTTGGCACACCTGAGCAAGCTCACCTGCTCCAGCTCACTCTCTCTGGAGGGCGTCCTCTAAAAGGAGAGTGTAGCCAGGCGCAGTGGCTCATGCCTGTAATCCCAGCACTTTGGGAGGCTGAGGCAGGGGGATTACTTGACCCCAGGAGTTGAAGACCAGCCTGGGCAACCAAGGTGAGACGCCATCTCCCCACAAAATTTAAAAATTAGCCAGGTATGGTGGTACACACACGTAGGAGGATAAGGTGGGAGGACCACTTGAGCCTAGGAGTTTGAGGCTGCAGTGAGTTAGCCATGTTCATAACACTGCACTCCAGCCTGGGCAACAGAGACCTCATCTCAAAAGACATTTAAAAAAAAAAAAAAGTATGGGCAGCCCAAAGATGGCTCAGTCGATCCTCTGCTCCTGCAGATATTCAATGAACTGGACCAGGCCGGCTCCACACTGGCCAGAGAGACCTTGGAGCATGGGTTCCCTGTACACGATGGGAAAGGAGACATGCGTAAATGCCCTTTCTACGCTGCTGAACAAGACAAAGGTAGGTCTGTGTGTCCTGAGCTCCCCTCCTGGGGCAGGTGTAGCAGGAGACTCCACTGATGCCATGTCTCCTATTGGTGCCGCCACACAGGTGCCCTGGAGGGCAGCAGCTGTCCCTTCCAAACAGCTATGGCTGTGCTGAGGAAGCCCAGCCTCCAGTTCATCCTGGCCGCTGGTGTGGCCCTAGCTGCTGGACTCTTGGCCTGGTACTACATGTGAAAGACCCATCATGCCACACCGGTACCCTCCTCCCGACTGACCACTGGCCTACCCCTTTCTCCAGCCCTGACTAAACTACCACCTCAGGTGACTTTTTAAAAAATGCTGGGTTTAAGAAAGGCAACCAATAAAAGCCAGATGCTAGAGCCTCTGCCTGACAGCATCCTCTCTATGGGCCATATTCCGCACTGGGCACAGGCTGTCACCCTGGGAGCAGTCAGCACAGTGCAGCAGGCCTGGCCCCCGACCCAGCTCTACTCCAGGCTTCCACACTTCTGGGCCCTAAGCTGCTTCCGGTAGTGCCTGTTTTTGCAGTACATGGGTGACTATCTCCCCTGTTGGAGGTGAGTGGCCTGTAAGCCCAAGCTGTGGGAGGGGGCCTTGCTGGATGCTGCTGTACAACTTCTGGGCCTCTCTTGGACCCTGGGAGTGAGGGTGGGTGTGGGTGGAAGCCTCAGAGGCCTTGGGAGCTCATCCCTCTCACCCAGAATCCCTCTAACCCCTTGGGTGCGGTTTGCTCAGCCCCAGCTTATCTCCTCCTCCGCGCTGTGTAAATGCTCCAGCACTCAATAAAGTGGGCTTTGCAAGCTGCCTCCTTCCCTGCCTCCTGGCACCGGGTGGGTCAAGCCACCTCCCCATAGGAGAGTCCCTCAGAAGCAAGGGCATGTTATGTCTGTGTGGGGAGTGGACATCGTCCATCATGGCTCCCAGCAGCCACCTCCTGCTCTTGGTCTACTCTCCAGCACCTCTAGTCTCCAAAGCAAAGTCACTCTAACCGTCTTGCAAAGATCTTTAAAGTGTATCCAGCACTGCTATTTTTTAGCTCAGAAATACCTTAGAGGTTTCCTACTTAAAAGGTTTTAAATATATATATATATATTTAAAAATAAGGGTTTTAAAAAAGCACATATTTGTATTTAAACAATTCATTCTCTAAAAGAGAAACATGAACTTAAATAATTTTATTAATAGGAATCTACTACCTGTAAAAGTTTTATTTCAAAAAGGGTTAAAAAGTAGGGAAACTCTTTAAACTACTGACCAAGCCTGCCACCTTCATAATTCAGATGAGTTAGTGCAGAGATGGCCAGGGCCAGAGGTGGCCCAGAACCTGCGTGTGCAGACTGCGCTGTTAGTCTTCAGCCTATCAGCCTCGGCCAAGTCTGTCTTGCTTAAGGGTGCGCCTCCCCAGGGCTGAATGATGCTGTGCTCAAGCCTGCGGGTAGGAGGGCTCCAGCTTGCAGATCCCATGCGTGGATGCCATATGTAGATGGTTGAAACCAGCATCAGAGGAAGGAAGGTGACCTTACAGCCACTGCCGAGACCAACGTTTGCCCTGGCCCAGTCACAGCTGGAAATCCCAGGGCTGGTCTACACCCGACTCTGGTTTGGTTTAATTAGGTCCTTACGTGTTGGTGTTGTCCCAGGCAGTTGGCATGGCATCAGCACTGAGGGTGTGAGACCCTGAGGACTCAGCCTCCTGTCCTGCCAGTAGACTGCCTGCAGCCCCACCCTCTTTCCCTCAAAAAAGAAGGAAGCCAGGCAAGAGAGCAGAGGCCCAGGGCGGGGGAGTGAAAGGGCCAATTTAATGAGAAACTACAAACTGAGACTGGGCCACGATTCACAGTGACAGGAGGCCATGCAGTGGCAGTGCGAGACCAGGAAGGACAGTGGCAGGATACAGCGGTCCAGGTGAGCAAGTTCACAAACCATTCAGGAAATAAAGACAGGGCGAGGCTGGTGTCCACCAAGGCAGTTCTACCACTTGTGGCTGCTCCTTCCTCGTCCCTAGCCCAGTGTGCCTGCAGGAGCAGGTGTGAGCAGGCACAGCAACAGCCTGTCAGCTGGGGCGAGGGGCCCGGCACTTACAGGGAAGAAAATCCATGGAGAAGGCTCTGCACATCCAAGCGCACCCACAAGGGGGACCCTCTGCCATCTCTTGCCCAGTTGGGACACACCAGCCACCAGGCAGAGGTCATACCCACACGCAGCGAGGACACAGGGCAGACGGGAAGGGGCTAGGCTCAGGGGCTCCTTCCGGCCCCAGCAATACAGGGTTCACAGAGGCATGGCCTGAAAGGGGGTCTGCACACTGACTCAAAGGGACAAGTTCCTTCTTAGCTACCAGGGTCTGATCACTCACCCAGGTACAGTGTCCTCTCTACCTGACACCAGGCAGCTCTCGGGCACTGGGACAGGGTATTAGACATCCTGGGTTTCTATACCTGAGAGTTCTGAGGGCCAGAGTTGGCAGTTTTACTTCCAGCCACCATGCCCCACCTCTAGCACCCCAGAGGCGCAAAGTACCCAGAAACAGACCCAGGCTTTGTGACCCTGTCCTACGTGGGCCCACCTGACTCCAGACAACTTACGCATTCTCGGCCCAGCAGGTCAGAAACGCCTGTGGCCACAGGCCTGGGGGACTAACTGGCTACTGCTCTGGCTGCTGTTGGTCCCAGGGGGAAACAGTCTGGACTGAACCTGTACCTTGTTTGGAAACAGAGGAATCAGGACCCCAGCAGGAGACCCCTCCCAGCTTATCTTCCCGATCACACACACCAAGCAGACCAACAACACACAAGCTCAGTGCCAGCCCCCTGCCACCCACTGACCCTTGGCCTTAAATCCCAACAGAATTTTTGCCAGAAGAGTCAGCTGCTCAGGTAGGGCAGGGTGAAGAGGACAGGACTTCTAGGGGATGGTGGCACGGCTCCCAGCCCCAAGTGGGAGCGGGAAGTGACCACTGAGCGCAGGGAGCAAAGCACAGGGGGCCAGACTGACAGGCGGGGGAGTCCCGAGTCCCAGCTCCGTTAGCACAGGCGCTTGTACGTGTAGATGTAGGCTTTGCAGCTGGGGCATGTGTGCGTCACATCCTTGAAGTCATTGATGAGGCAGGGGATCAGGCAGCAGCCCAGATCACATCTGAATCAGAGACAGGGAAGAACAGGCTGAGGCCTGCTGCGGAGGAGGCAGAGGCAGCCAGTTGACCCGGGTGCAGCCCCCACCCTACCAGTGCCCACACCACCTACCCCATGAAGCAACAGAAGAAACCCAGCACGAAATTCATCAAGCCAATCTCGTAGGAGATCTTGGTGGTGATGGCCTGCTGGCAGTGGGGACACACCGTCTGCACAGGCGCTCCCTCAAAGATCTCTCCCTGCAGCACTGTCACCGTGGTGGCAGCTCCTGAAGGGACCAGGACTGTGGCTGTGTGGCCCCCAGGGCCAGGGTAGGGCCCTGGCGTGTAGGGCCCTGGGGGGTAGTAGCCCATGGGTGGGTGGGGGCCTGGAGGAGGGTAGAAACCTGGAATGGCACAGAAGATGGAGGCGAGAGGTCACTGGCCTGCCACCTGCACCAGACAAAGAGATTGGCGCAAAGCCCCACGGTCCACAGCGCCCAGTGTGCAAGGCTACGCCTCAGACTTCCTACCGCCCTCCTAACGGGCCAGTGGGAGGCCTTACAGCTGGGGCCCTAAGTCAAGTGGGGCCACATTCTCCCAGCCCTTCCTGGTCCCCACCCCTTGGGGCCCATGACAGATGTGGCAGAGAGCCAGGCACATGGCCCGGTCCCTCTGCTCCTCTGTCTGTCTCCAGCATGCAAGGACAGGGCACTCAGCCTCAAGCCCATGACCAAGGGAGGGAAAGCCTTGCGGGTCACCCACCCCTCTCCTGCACACAAGGCGCCCCTCCCCACCCATGTCAGGTCCTGGTGTGCCAAGGACCAGCCCTGCCTGAGCAGCCTGAATAAGAGCAGTCCCACCTTCCCACGTCCGCAGTCCCTGTCCACACACAGCCTGAGCCCTAGGCAAGGGCTGGTTGGGCGTGTTGGAGTCCCTGCCCTACAGCAGATGCCCACCTGTACTGAGGACAGCCAGCGCAGGCCAGACAGTAGCCAGGAGTTCCCTATGCTCCCCTCAGATCCCTTCCCCACTCACCCGGAGGCATGTAGGTGCCATCTGCACTCATGTGTGGGGGGATGAAGCCAGGCTGGGGCATTGGGTGACCCGGCGGCTCATAGGGTGGGGGGCCAATGTCCGCAGGGGGCAGTGGCATGCCTGGAGGGGGCTGCATCACAGCTGGGGAGGAACAGCCTGGACAGAGAGAGGCAGAAAGAGGAGACTGAGCTGGAGTCTCTGCACGATGAGCTGGAGTCTCTGCACGATGAGCTGGACCAGAGGCCACTGTTTTGGGACACAGATGGGGCCCAGGGGTAACCCTGGAGTGGGCATCACCACTTAGAGAGTCCCAACCATGCCATGGGGGCAGGGGGCTGCAACATGGAGCCTCAGGAACAGTGACCCCCTACCTGGGGTGGGCGGGGCTCCACTTTTCTCTTCCAGAAGTGGGGCTGTGGGGCCCCCAGGATAAGGAGGGGGAGGCTCGTTGGACATCTTCGCTGCTTCTCCTGGACATGGAGGGAAAACCCAGACATGAACTAAGCTCCCAGCCAGGTTCCTTCTCCTTCAGCCCTGGGGGGTGGCCAAGATGCTGCACAAGGCGTGTGGCCATCCTCAGAAGGGTCTGCCTCCAGGCACTGGGGATCCCCCACCTTCCCCAGGGCCACCTAGCCCAGAGCCACTATCCTCACCTCTCAGTAGTCACCTGCTCTTCCCTGTTTGGAAGCTGGAGGGCAAGGACAGAACCCAGGAAGCAGGGCCCAGTGAGGTAAAGTCCCCCAGGGAGCCTAACTCAGCACTTGCCCCACACGAGAGCAGTTTGGCATCGAGCTCTCCCCTCCCCAAACGTTTAGCGGGCACTAAGGCAGTCGGAGGAGACACTGGACCCATCTCTGCCACAGGCTGCACTGGGAATGGGGATTCTGGGGGATTTCTTACCTCAAATCCGTGCTACTCAGAGAAGGGAGGCAGGTGAGGCTCCTTCAGCTGCTGGCCTGGATGGAAAGGGAACAGGCAGGGCTCCGGGAGCTGTTTCAGGGGAAGGAAAGGCAGGGCCCTCAGCAGGGAGCAAGGGCTGCCAAGCCAGGGCTGGGCCCAGGGGCCTCGGCATACCACATAGTTCCTCCCCTTCCACATCAGGCTTCTCCCTAGCTGTCACTCTGTGCCATCCACACACCCGACCACCCCTCCATTCCTCGGTCCCGTCACAGGTCTGCTTCCTCCCTCCCCCAAGACTGTTGGCACCCAAGGGCCACGGCTGGGCCCTCTGCATCCCCTCCCACCAGGCCTGAGCTCCCATGCATGAGGACTGCCAGGCAAGCTGTGCTCTGGCCTGTGCCCTTCTGGTTTGTCTGTTGAGGTGGGGGTCAGGGGGAAGAAGAGTCAAGTGAAATCTTTTCCCTCATTTCTGTCACCAAACTCTCTGAGCACAGCTCAGAAAGGTTGGAAGCTTTTGCTCTTACTTAGCATCATAAAGGACTTGGGAAGTGGGGTTCAGTTACCTTAGCTAAAAGTAATAAAACGAGACAAAAATCAGTTTCAGTGGAACAAAAAATACAGGGAAAGGAGTGTTTCCCAGACAGCCCAGCACCTGCAGGGGATGGAGGGCACATAAGTTTGAATATAAAGTTTAACAAATCAGGGGCAGGGCCAGAGGAACCAAGTCCAAGCTCTTGGGTTCAACTATAAAGTACCATGGCAGTTTGAAAACTGAAAGGGATCAAAAAGCTCTTAGAAGAAAATGCAAGCATCAATCTTTATGACCTTCGATTAGGCAGTGGTTTCTTAGATATGACACCAAAAGCAAAGCAACAAAAGAAAGAAAACTTAAAGTGGATGTCATCAGAATGAAAAACTCTTGTGCTTCAAAGGATATCATCACATTTTATAATTCATAGATCTGATAAAGGACTTGTATTAAGAAATACAAAGAACTCAACTCAATAACAGAAAGACAACCCAATTTTTAAAAGGATTTGAACAAAGACTTCTCAAAAGGCAAATGGCCAAAAGCACATGAAAAACTACTGAGCGTCTTTTCATAAGGGAAATGAAAACCAAAACCACAAGGAGACCATTTCCTATCTACTAGGATGGCTAAAATTTAAAAAGACAGTAATAGGCATTATGTAGAGAAACTGGAACCCTCATGCACTGCTGGTGGGGGACAGCCCCTGCAAACCTTTTGAAGAACTGCCAGCCCCTGTTCCCCTTTTGAGGAACAGTCTGGCAGTTCCTCAAAAGGTTAAACCTAGAGTTACCAGATGACCCAGCAATTCCACCCCTAGTTATCTGCCCAAAAGAAATGAAAACCTGTCTACACAGAAATCTGTACACAAATGTTCACAGCAGCATGAATCATAATAGCCAAAAAGTGGAAACAACCCAAATGTCCATCAACAAACTGGATAAACAAAACCGTAGGCTGCCCAGACAATGGAAGACGATTCAGCTATAAAAAGGAAGGAAGCACTGACACCCTACAGCATGAACTCTGAAAACATGCTTGGTGAGAGAAGCCAGACACAAAAGGCCACATACTGTATGATTTCACTTATATGAAATGTCCCCAGTAGGCAAACCCATAGAAACAGAAAGTACATTAGTAGCTGTTTAGGTCTGGGGGAGAGGGGAAATGGGGAACATGGAATCTCCTTCTGGGGTAACGAAGATGCTCTGAAACCGATTGTAGCAACAGTTGAACAATTCTGTGAATATACTAAAAACCACTGAATTGTACACTTTAAATGGGTGAATTGAATGGTACATAAATTATGTCAATAAAACTTATTTTAAAAAAAATGAGGGAAAAGAAAATTAGTCCTACTGCAGCCCATCTCCACATGTCCCTGCTGGTCTGTATGCACAGGCACCTGTACCTTTTGGTTTTGTTTTGTAGAGACAGGGGTCTCACTATGTTGCCCAGGCTGGTCTCGAACTCCTGGCCTCAAACAATCCTCCTGCCTCGGCCTCCTAAAGTGTTGGGATTACAGGCAGGAGCAACTGCGCCCAGCCCATACCATATAAAAATAAAAATATAGTTGCTGTCCTGACAGTTTTAAATCCTTTTTTTTTTTTTTTTGTGAGACAGAGTCTTGCTCTGTTGCCCAGGCTGGAGTGCAGTGGCGCGATCCTGGCTCACTGCAACCTCCGCCTCCCGGGTCCCAGCGATTCTCCTGCCTCAGCCTCCCAAGTAGCTGAGACTACAGGCACACAGCACCACGCCTGGCTGATTTTTGTATTTTTTTAGTAGAGAAGGGATTTCACCACATTGGCCAGGCTGGTAAATCCTTTTAATGCTGTGTCACACATATTCCATCTTACAAGACTCCGTGACCGTTGATATTAATATTCCACAAAATGGGCGTACTTGACCAAACCCTATTAAGACATTTAGGCAAGGCCCTACTTGCTGCTTTCATGAAATACAAGAGAACACCTCTGTCCACCCCTCTTTCCCTTTTGTTAGATTATTTCCTCAGGCTAAGCTTGTCAGAGTGAGATGACTAGGTCAAAGGACATGAGCATTTTATGCCTTTTTGAAAGGATGCCAATTTATAGTGCCAGTTATTAATTTTAATATTAAAATGTCACTTATTTTTATATGCATTTCTTTGGCAATCAGGAGACAGAACATCTTTCCAAGTGTTCAGAAATTACACCTCTTCTGAGTTGCCTTATTATCCACAGAAGACATGAAGGCCTAGAAAAGGATGGGGCGGGGCATAAGTCTAGGACCCCAGCATGACTCTCCCACCCTCCTGCCTGCACAGTGAATTCCAATGGCACAGGGTTAAGAAAAGGGAGCAGTGGCCAGGTGCAGGGACTTATTCCTGTAATCTCAGCACTTTGGGAGACTGAAGCTGGAAGATGAACTGAGGCCAGGGGTTCGAAACCAGCATGGTCAACATGGCAAGACTCTTGTCTCTACAAAAGAAAAATGTTTAAATTAGGCATGATAGTGTATGCCTGTAGTCCCAGCTACTGGGGAGGCTGAGGCAGGAGGATCACCTGAGCCCAAGACTCACAGGATACAGTGAGCCATGATCAGGCCACTGCACTCTAGCCTGGGCAACAGTGCGAGACCCTGTCTCAAAAAACAAAAAAAAAAGAACAGAACAGGGAGTAGCAGCAGTGCCTCTTGGAGCTGGTCCTGGGGTCCCTTGCCCAGGCTGCTCCTAGCCCGCCAGGTGCCCTCCTGCAGGGGAGAAGAGGGCAGCTTTTCATGGGGCTTTACCTGCGTCTGGAAAACTGCTCCAATACGTTGAGTTGGAATAAGTGCCAGCCCCTGCTACAAACTCCCAGACTCCCAGAAAATGCTCTCTGGCGCCTCTGGGTGGCACCACCGTCCACCAAGCGGCCCAACACTGTGGTCTGCAGTGGTCTTGCTCATCAGGGAATGGTCCAGGCCCTGGGATGCTCTGAGCAGACCAGGAAAATAAGCTGCACTGTGCTTGGTGAGTCACTGAAGCACCTGCAGATCCCAGCCTGGGTCCCTTGCAGGGTGCACACACACACACACGTGTGCACACACACCCCATCTCTGAGAATGCAGGTGTTGCCTTTCTCTGGCCCATCTTTTCATCAAAGTCAACAGATATAATCCTATGATCTCCTAGAGCTCAAAAATTCTATTTCTGGAATTCCACATACAGCCTTGCCCATGATGATAGGGTGTAAGCCCACAGAGCATAGCCCTCCTTTGGTGTCCACCCAACCTGGGTATAGACAATGCAGGCCACAGGGAAGGGTCTGGACCTGCACAGGGCTGGCTTCCCTTCCAGCTCGCTGGCCACACCAGAGCCCACCTTCTCTTTGCCCCTTACTGGGGGCCACAGGGCCCTGTTGCTCCTCTGTGTCTTCCCCACCTAGGGCCATGCCTGCTACTCACTGCTCCCCCTCACCCCTCCATATCCACATGCGTCCTCCTGCTGCCTTCCTGAACCCCAGCAGAGACTGCAGGGCAGGTCCTTCTCTACCAAGGAGAGGATCTGGAAAACAGCTCATGAAGATTTCCCGAATTCAAACACCCATTCTCCCAGTGCCTTCCAAAATAAAATCAAACATGCATTCCCACAAAACCATGTTGTGTAGGGTTTAATAAAAACTACAAGAATAATCTTTCAATCACACGATCAGAAGCAAAATAGTTTTCCAATAAAATGAGTACTGTTCAAATTAAGCTACAAAATGGAAAATGTCTGATCTGAAAATGCAGCCCAAGCACCTCTGCTGTGGGAAGGTGCTGGTGAGGGAGGGGGCTAGGAGACCTGGGGATCTGCCCAGTTCCCAACAGAGGAGGAAGGGGAGACTTGGGGGGTCTGGGGAGCCCACTGAAGTCAACTTGCAGCCCTGAGAAATCCAAGAGAGGCTTCTTGGCCTTCTTGCTTTAAATCTTGGATTTATAAATTGCAAACAAAATAGATGCCTGTTTGAAAATCTTTACAAGTCAATCATAAACTTAATAGTAAGTCACTCCTATGGAAGACCAGAGGCCTCTGCAAAGTCTACCCCTCCACACCCTCTGGGTTCTGTGGCATGTGAAGGTGTGGAGAAAAAACCTGTTTCTCCTCTGCTTTCACACCATAACAATCAACAGAAAAGACTTCTGTGGCAAAACATGTGGGGGTTTCTCCCCAATAACAAGCAAGCAGTCAGTTCTGCAGCGGACACCAGGTGGACGTCTTCTAGTGGCATTCAAGTCTCATGCTACTGTGTCAGATCTCACAGGTTGAGGGCTCAGTTCCATGACTGTCCCCCACTTCTGATAATTGCAATTCCTAGCTTGCGACCTGCACTTCTGACAGACTGGCTACAAATCACTATCTTGGGAGCGGATTCTTTGTAAGAGGATTAGCTAGTCTTTTGTGGGTGCCTCTCCCCGCGGCCCTTCCACGATGGGATGACACAGCAAGAAGGCCCTTGCCAGATGCTGGCAGTGCCTTGATCCTGGACTTCCCAAGCACCACAGTTTTGGTGACTGTGGGTGACTGACGGTGAGGCTTAATGGGAGGTGTTTGGGACATGGGAGGTGGATTCCTCATGAATAGATAAATGCCCTCCCTGGGGTGGAGGAGAAGTGAGTGACTTCTCACTCTGTTAGTCCCTCCATCCTTGCTGGTTGTCAGAAAGAGCCCAGCGCTTCCCCTCCCCTTCTCACCCCCTCTCTCGCCATTGTGATCTCTGCACACAGAGACCCCCCTGTGCCTTCCACCATGAATGGAAGCAGCCTGAGGCCCTCAACAGAAGCAGATGTTGGCACCGTGCCATCCTATAAAGCCTGCAGAACCAGGAACCAAATACTCTCTTTTCTTTATAAATTACTCAGCCTCAGGTAATTTATAGCAACACAAAGAGACTAAGACACCAGCCTCCAGAACTGTAAGGAGATAAATTCCTCTTCTTTATAAATGACCCAGTCTCAGGTATTCTGTTAGAGAAGCACAATGGACTAATACTACATCAAGACTTGACAAGTGGTAGGTTTTTTTTTTTTTTTTTAGACAGAGTCTCGCTCTATCACCAGGCTGGAGTGCAGTGGCGCGATCTTGACTCACTGCAGCCTCCGCCTCCCGGGTTCAAGCGATTCTCCAGCCTCAGCCTCCTGAGGAGCTGGGACTACAGGCGTGCCACCCGGCTAATTTTTGTATTTTTAGTAGAGATGGGGTTTCACCATGTTGACCAGGATGGTCTCAATCTCTTTACCTCATCATCTGCCCGCCTCGGCCTCCCAAAGTGCTGGGATTACAGGTGTGAGCCACCGCGCTTGACCGACAAGTGGTAGTTTCTTAAGGGTTAGTTGCCACAGGAATTGGAAGCCTTAACAATGGTTTTTTTCTAATGTGTTACATTAGAAGTCATTGGTGTACCTTGCATTTGGAATGGGTCTTTTACATAGACATGATTTCTTAACATCATGTGTGGGTCACCTGAAAATACGGGTTCCTGTAATGCAGATCTACCAATGTTGACACATCTCATTGAACAATATATATTTTTTAAAATCACATTGCTGGTATCACTACCAATGTCATTAAAGTCACTCAGTATTGTTAACGCTAATCATCATTTGCAAGCTTGAATTTCATCACTGGCAACAAAGCACTAACAAATATAGAAACAGCAACATATACAAAAATAAAAGGTCAGTTGTTTTCCTTGAAGTAGCAAGTTCACTTTGCTCATTTTCAAGAAAGTGTATGCTAAATATCCAAATCTGAATAACTAGGGTGTGTGCCAGTTGTTCTTTAAGTGAAGATGGAGTCCATGAAAAAGGCAGCTAGTTCAGCCCACACTTCAAATGAATGCACGTGTGCTTTTCCTCAGGACAGCATCAAACTCCATTTGACATACTTCATGTGTGCCTCATTTCGTCACAAAGGATCTTAAAAAGGTGTGGACTCATGGGTCAGGACTTAATAAAGTTGATTTTTACTGCTTTTTCTGATGCAACACTGGCGTGTGTGTGTGTGTACTGTGTGTGTGGTGGTGAAGACTCAATTACAACAAGACCAGCACAGTGTGGTGCCAGTCTTGAGTCAGTGCAGGCCCCACAGCTTGTTTCCACACTGCTCCTACACCATCAGTGTGAAAGCCATCACAAAGAGGCACGGTAACAAATCATGGCCGTGTTATTATTAAAACAGTTCTGATCCTAGCCCCCCGAGTGGTCTCAGGAAGCCCCCAGGAGACTGCAGATCACATTTCAAGAACTGCTGTGCTAGAGGAACCCCCACTAGAAGTTAAGGGGTGCGTATCAGCCAAGTGCAGGGCTGGGACAGGGCTTCACAACCAGAAGGATCAAGAGTGGCCTGCAAGTCTTGGAGTCGCTCCTGGGGAGGCCCTGAGTTTGTTGTTCTGGCAAGGCCCCGCCCCAGGGATGTGCTTGCCACCCGGTGGAAGGCTTTAAATGAAACAAGCAGTCAAGAACATGGGCTCTGGGCCAGGTGTGGTGGCTCAGGCCTGTAATTCCAGCACTCTGGGAGGCCCAGACGGGAGGATTACTTGAGCCCAGGAGTTCGAAACCAGCCTGGACAACATGGCAAGACGTCATCAATATTTAAAAAAAAAAAAAAAAAAAAAAAGGCGGGGGGGCCCGCTCTGCATCAGCTTAATTCAAACCCAGACCCCCAAGACCCACCACTTTCCAGCTGAGCGAGCTGAGCCTCGGTTTCTTCCTCTGTAAACAGAGATGATCATGCCTACCTCTCAGGGTGGGAGTGAGGTTGAAGAGAGACTGTGTGTGAAATGCCTGCAGCAGAAACGCTGGGCCTAGCAAACAAGGACACTAAATAAATGGAAACTGCTATTATTATGCTTCATTAGGCAGCTTCCAACAGGGAGGAAAACAACAGGTATTGACGCCTCTGCCATGGAGTGACTTCTGATTCCCAACGAGGGGTCCTGGTGCATGTTCACTAATATGACTACAAGCGGATGCCTCTACCGGATTCTGGAGGGACTTGCAATCAAAACCCTGCCCTAAGAGCTCAGCTCAGCAGCGTTCCCTCACAGCACAGCTCAGCTGGGCCACCTGCTCCACGGTAACCTGAGACAACCCTTTGAGAAGGCAGAGACACTAGCAGTCCTCCAAGGGCCATCTCTCCTGGTGGGCTGTGGAAATGCCAGGGGCCTGCCTGGGAGTGCCCAAGGTTGGCAATGCCCCTGGAAGGATGCTCCACCAATAGACCCTGGTGGCAGGGGCTCTGCAGCAGCTGCTGCCTAGACACATTTCTCAGAGCTGGGCTGGCTTGGTGCATCCCCAGGAGGTGCTTACCCACGTGGCAGCCATGGCATCAGGACGCCAGCTGGCCTCAGAGGGGCTCCTCTGTCCCCAGGAGGCAGGTCCCAGGCACCCAGCCAGGAACAGGGCTTTCTGCTTTGCTGGGAAAACTGAAAGGCTGCTTTCTGCCTTGCCTGCAGCTTCCATGTGCTGAATAAAGGAGGTGCCTACTGCTCCACGAGGGGCAGAGCCAAGATAAAAGACAAGCACTCTCTGTGCTTCTTGGGTCTGAAAAGAGAATGGCAAGGCCCAAACCAGGTCTGGAGGAAAAGGCCAAAGCAAGAAGCGAGCCAGAAGCAAGCAGGAGCTCACGTGGGCCTCAGGGAAGATGCTCTCAGTCCAGATAGCAGCACCCTGCAGGGACAGGGCAGCGGGAAAAGGAGAGCACAGAATCCCCACCAAGGGTGCAGGCCTGAAGGGGACCCTTCCAGGGAGGCTTGGCCCACACTAGGCCTTTCCATCCTGTGACATCTCCATCCAACACACAGATGGATTAGTTCAAACCCACCTTGGAGGGCGGTGTGAGAATTAAGTGAGGCATGGATATAAAAACTTACTGAACCACTGTAACGGGCCATGCAGCGTGAGGGTCATTAGGAGGGGGACTGTTACTTGCAAGGGATGGCCACTGACTCCCTGCGCAGTACCACGTAGCTGTTCCGCCTATTCTCCCAAGCACCCCAGGGCTGGGCTGAAGCACAGTCTGTGAGGTGACCATGTAACAGAGGCCCTCTAAGGGGAGGGCGGGGGATGGTGCTTCCTTCTGATAGTTACTCAGCACATCCTCCATGCCAGATACAGGCTGGGGATTAAAGACATGTCCCTGGCTGGGCGCAGTGGCTCACGCCTGTAATCCCAGCACTTTGGGAGGCTGAGGAGGGCGGATTACGAGGTCCAGAGATCGAGACCATCCTGGCCAACATGGTGAAACCCCGTCTCTACTAAAAATACAAAAATTAGCTGGGCGTGGTGGCACGTGCCTGTAATCCCAGCTACTTAGGAGGCTGAGGTAGGAGAATCACTTGAACCCAGGAGGCGGAGGTTGTAGTGAGCCAAGATCGCGCCACTGCACTCTAACCTGGCAACAGAGCGAGACTCCATCTCAAAGAAAGAAAAAAAAAGACACGTCCCTGCCTTCCAGAAGCTTACAGTCAAGTGAAGAGGACGAGCGTTAAATAATCACCCCCCTCACCAAAAAACCACAAACACAATTACATCTGTGACCAGCGGTATCGAGAAAGTCCAGGGCACAGTAGAAGGACAGCAAGATCGCCGTTCTGGAGCTCTAACACCATCTCTTCAAGCAAACCTGGGAGGAGGTGGCGGAAGAGTTAATGAGACCAGCAGGCAAAGGGAGGGATGGGGACAGCAGAGGGAACAGTGAGTACACAAGGCCTAAGGAAGGAGGGATGTGCCCCTGAGGGTGGCCAGATGGCAGCCCGGGGCCCTCACAGCGACCCAGCCACAGGGGTTGTTCCAGAGCTCAAATACCCCAGATCTCCAGGACAAGGATGACAAGGCCAGCTGGGCACTGTCCCAAGCCCTTCTCCTCAGGCTTTAGGCTTCCCCAGGAGACCTCCAGCACCATTCAGCCTTGTTGCACTGTGGCACTTGGAAACAAAGACAGCGGCCTTCTTTGCTTGACTGTCACTAGAACATTGGGAGAGCACAGGTCTCCCTGGGACCCCGCCTCGCCGCTGATGGCCTGCAGCCCTAGACAAATTCCTCAACCTCTCTGAACCTCAGTTTCCCCACGTGCAAAATGAGGTTCCTGGAAGGCTGAACAAAACCCCACATGTAAATGTCCAGGCTGTATTGCTGGAGACACCTTCCATGAATGACTACGCAGATACCACCACCCATACAGAGCTGTGCTGTGTTCCTCCACATCACACTGCAAAGGAAGAAGGCAGAATAACAAGATCGCAAACAGCACTGTTCCACCTAATGAAGTACAGACTGGAGATTGCCAGCTGCACCCAAATCCACTCTCTCCCCCATTCTTGAATACAGAACTCCACTTTCACTCAGGGCAAGTCCATCAACCAAGAGGGTCCCCGAGCTTTCTTAGAGTGACAAAGCTTTGGCTGATGAGCTGTAAGCAGAAGTGTCCAGATCATAAGAAGGCACTCAGGGCAAGCCGACTCAGCCCGGAGCCAGGCCCTTCATCTTTCCTGCCTTCCTCCCATCTGCCACCTGGAAGGTGGATGCCATGGCTCCAGTAGCTGTGCTTCACCATGAGGGCCTTGGGATGGAGGCCAGTGCCTAGGACAGCCATGGGACACCACACCAGCCACTAACTGACCACCTCCCACATCTTCCACATGAGTAATAAAACTTGGTTTGCTGGTTAATTATTGGTAAATTAATTTCAGGTTAAGTATTAACAAGTGTCATTACAAATACACAGCATAGACAGGTGCAGTGGCTCACACCTGTAATTCCAGCACTTTCGATGCCAAGGTGGGAGGAGTGCTTAAAGCTAGGAGTTCAAGACCAGCCTGGGCAACATAACAAGATCCCATCTCTACAAAAAAATAAAATTAGCCAGGTATGGTGATAGACATCTGTGGTCCCAGCTACTTGGGAGGCTGAGGCGGGAGGACTGTTCTAGCCCAGGGATTCTAGGCTACAAAGAGCTATGTCACGCCAATGCACTCTAGCCTGGGCGACAGAGTGAGACTCCATCCCCCCTCCGCCACAAAAATATATCTCTACAGTTCCTTAGGTCTGAAGGAACACAAGTTCTCTTCAAGTGATCCATGATCAAAAGGATCATGGCTTTCTTTAGGTCACACGACACAGCCTCAGCCAGTACAGAGGCCAAGGCATGGGGAATACTCCCTGGCGGGAAGGCTGGAGCAGATGCTTCCATAGTTAAAACAGGCCCCGAGAGAAGTGCAGCTGGTTGCCTTGGAGCGAGGACACATTCTTCTGCAACTCCAGTGCTCATTTCAGCATGAGCACTGGCTCAAGGAAGAGCTGAGGAGGACGATGGTGTGCAGTGAACGTTAATAGAGCATGCACTGTTTGGATGCAGGTGCCCAGCACAGGGACACGAAGGAAGTGCTCCAAGTGAGGAGGTGCTCAAAAGGGAGCCCCTGCTGTGAGACTGCTCCTGGGCCCCAAACCCTCTCCACTCCCCTCTCTACCATGCCCTATCCAAACCTGGGGCTAATCCAGCCACCCAAGTCCATGTGGGACCAGGCCAGGACTCCCTGTGGCCTTTCGCAGCTGACCAGAGGGACCCTATTCCCAACGCTGGGTGATGAGCAGGAAAGAGGAGGCCCTCCACAAAGGTCCACTCAGTTGCAGAGCAGCCTCTAGTGAGGCTGAGCCCTCCCAAAACTCAGGGAGGTTGCCAATGTGTCCCCTTCTCTGGGACCGTTGTCCTCGGCTGCCAAGTTCTAGCACAGGCAGGCCTGGAAAATCCTGAACATGGCCCATTTCCCATTGTCCTGATGGAGGCAGGACGAGACAGTCCCTCCCTCAGATAACATCGCGGGTGGCTCTGAACCATTTATTTATTTTTAAATTTGAAGATGGGTGTATCTGATGCCTTGGGAATTCTGAACACTTCAAAACAAGCTCAACTTAAGTCACAGAAAGGACCAGAAAACAGATCTGGTTTTCCCATCTGCCGGCTCTCCTCCCACCCAACCCTACATGCTCCTCCTCGACCATGATGAGTCTCAGCGGAAATAAGACACCAGCCTAGCCAGGCACGGTGGCTCATGCCTGTAATTACGGCACTTTGGGAGGCAGAGGTGGGCGGATCACGAGGCCAGAAGTTCAAGACCAGGCTGGCCAACATGGTGAAACTCTGTACAAAAAATACAAAAATTAGCTGGGCATGATGGCATCTGCCTGTAATCCCAGCTACTTGGGAGGCTGAGGCAGGAGAATTACTTGAACCCGGGAGGTGGAGGTTGCAGTGAGCCGAGATCACACCGTCGCACTCCAGCCTGGGCAACAGTCTGAGAATCTGTCTCAAAATATAAAAAATAGCCGGTCACGGTGGCTCACACCTGTAATCCCAGCACTTTGGGAGGCCAAGGCAGGCGGATCACAGATCAGGAGATTGAGGCCATCCTGGCTAACGTGGTGAAACCCTGTCTCTACTAAAAATACAAAAAAATTAGTCAGGCATGGTGGCGGGCGCCTGCAGTCCCATCTACTCAGGAGGCTGAGGCAGGAGAATGGCGCAAACCCGGGAGGCAGAGCTTGCAGTGAGCTGAGATCGCGCCACTACACTCCAGCTTGGGCAACAAAGCGAGACTCCCTCTCAAAAAAAAAAGATAAATAAAAATAAAATAAAAAATAAAATAAAAATAAAATAAAAAAGACATCAGCCCAACCCCATGGCCCCAAACACCACTGCGCCCTCCAACAGAAGCATGAGCCTTGTGTCGCAGGCAGAGCTGCAGGGGCAGAATCTTGCACCGAGTGGGGCACAGGCATCAGGCCCCACGCCAACTACCCTGCCCTGCCACCTGACTCTCCAGTCTCAGATTTTTTTTCATCTGTGATATGGCGGTAGGAGCAGCCCCTTATCAAGAATTGTGATGAGGCACGGGAGAGGCCATGGGTGAAGAGCACACCACTGAGGGCCTGCCACAGGAGCCTGAGAGAGGAAGTACACAAGAAAAAAGAAGACACTGTTGCTTTTTTTTTTTTTTAGACGGAGTCTCGCACTGTCGCCCAGGCTGGAGTGCAGTGGCGAGATCTCAGCTCACTGCAAGCTCCGCCTCCTGGGTTCACACCATTCTCCTGCCTCAGCCTCCCGAGTAGCTGGGACTACAGGCGCCCGCCAACACACCTGGGTAATTTTTTGTATTTTTAGTAGAGACGGGGTTTCACCGTGTTAGCCAGGGTGGTCTCGATCTCATGATCTCGTGATCCACCTGCCTTGGCCTCCCGAAGTGCTGGGATTACAGGCAAGTGCCACCGCACCCGGTGACACTGTTGCTCTTAAGCAGAAGCAAAATCAAAAGGCAGACAAGACTCAAAGAATGGTTCTAAACCTAAAAGTACTAAGGCCTCTAGGAACTATGATGATGACAATTACTGTGCAATTTATATCATGCTGAATTTTAGTCAAACCTCCTGGCAAACCACTCTCACTTGGTGACACTCCGTCCACAGCACGGGGCCACAGCATAGTGGACCAGTACAACTTTTCTGGACAGCCTTGCTACCTGTACACTCTTATGGACTCAATTCCACTTCAAGGTATTCGTTCTAGAGGTAAATGGACATGTGAACACAGATTCACAGGCAAAGATGTTTATATGCACCACTGTCTTGATGTTCAAGAAAATGGAACTGGTTACATGCATGTGATTAGCTATATAATGTAACTGTATTCAGCCCCTAAAAAATGATATAGTTTTGTTTTTGTTTTTTTGAGATGGAGTCTCGCTCTTGTTGCCCAGGCTGGAATGCAATGGTGCAGTCTAGGCTCACTGCGACCTCCGCCTCCCGGGTTCAAGTAATTCTCCTGCCTCAGCCTCCTGAATAACAAGGATTACACGCACCCGCCATTACGCCTGGCTAATTTTTGTATTTTAGTAGAGATGGGGTTTCACCATGTTGGCCAGGCTGGTGTCGAACTCCTGACCTCAGGTGATTTTGCCCACCTTGGCCTCTCAAAGTGCTGGGATTACAAGCATGAGCCACCGTGCCTGGCCAATGATATAGATTTTTATTGACATAGAAAAATGGTTTTAATATAGCGGTGAGTGAAGAATAAAAAAGCAGTAGCACAGTGTGATTCTTCTTGAGATGTATTTACATACGTAACACATTTTTTGTCTTTGTTTTTTCCTTTTTGTGGAGAACAGCGTCCCGATATATTGCCCAGGCAGGTCTCGAACTCCTGAGCTCAAGCTATCCTCCCGCCTCTGCCTCTCTAAGAGCTGGGATTACAGGCATGAGCCACTGCACTCATCCATACCACATATTAACAGTTTTTCTGGGCAGTAAGAGTTTAGGGGATTTGTTTATATGTAAGTACACATACAGAAACTTTCTATTGATGTGGAGTTTCTAGTTTTTTAATGGTAGGCAGCACCTTTACATGACTCCTTCCTCAAAATGCTCATTATAAGTCAGACACAGTGGCTCACGCCTATAATCCCAGCTACTTGGGGGGCTGAAGAGGGAGGAACACTCAACCCAGGAGGTGGAGGCTGCAGTAAGCCATGATTGCACCGCTGCACTCTAGCATGGATAACAGTGGGGAAGAACCCTGTCTCAAAAAAAAAGAAAAAAAAAAAAAAAAAAGGCTGGCCGCGGTGGCTCACACCTGTAATCCCAGCACTTTGGGAGGCTGATGCAGGCAGATCACCTGAGGTCAGGAGTTCGAGACCAGCCTGGCCAACATGGTGAAACCCCATCTCTACTAAAAATACAAAACTTAGCCAGGCATGGTGGCGCATGCCTGTAATTCCAGCTACTTGGGAGGCTGAGGCAAGAGAATTACTTGAACCCAGGAGGCAGAGGTTGCAGTAAGCTGAGGTCGCATCATTGTACTCCAGGCTGGGCAACAAGAGCGAAACTCCATCTCAAAAATATATATATATACTCCTCCTCAATCCAGAAACACACCTCAGACTATAATCTAATTTCACCTACAGGAGAAAATGCTCTGCAGAGCAAGCCAGAGGCCTGGACTGGCTAGTGGCCTCCTCTCCAAAGCCAGCCCCTTACGGCCATAGGTCTCCCATGAGTTTCGTCAAATGAGTCAGTTCTGCCAAATCACCTCCCGGTACTCCAGGCAAATGGAAAGTTTAGATCTGTAAAGTTGGAATGTAACGACCTCACAGTCCTGCTAGTCTAGGAGACCCCGCCAGGAGACCCAGCAGGAGGTCACCTGACCAAAGAGGGCTGGTAAGAAAGTCCCCATTGGATGCATAATAAAAACGAGAGTGATGGAGCCCATGCTGAGGACACAGCCCCGGCCTCCCAACTCGGCCCAGTGATCTCGCCAGGACTCTGAACTACCTCCCAGGCAGAACGCTGCTCAAGAGCTTGTTCCTGCATGCTCTCCTGCTGGCAGAGAAAATGAAGGAAGCACAGACAGGAGGGGAAATGCAGAGCAAAAGGAAAAAATCAGACACAGCTCAACCACAAGTGAATAAACAAGTCATCTGCACCTGTCCCACAGGCAGGCCTTGGTATCTACAAGGCTGACTAATTTTAGAAACAGCATGAACCTAAAGAACCATCACTTAAGTGCTCAAAATGGAGCCCTTAAAAAAAATCCTTCTGTCTGCCTGTACCGAGCAGACACAAAATGGACAGTCTTGGGTTGACTCTATTCAATCAGCTGTCTGTTGGGTGAGATCAAGACACACCATTGCAACCTACAAAAAAGCACCAGGCCATTAAGTGCAGTCAAGACATGTGGCCACTCATGGCCACCCAGGTGGAAGAGTCTTAATCCAGACACAAATGTCTCCTGGCCCTCCTTAGCCAGGGAGCTGGGCTCTAACTGCGGCCAGGTCTTGCCTGAGTCCCCCTATTCCGTGGGTCGGGGTGGGATGTGGAAAAGCAAACCTCTAGGCTTTCTTCCTCCAAATGTGTCAGTCACCATACATACCTGTACACAAAAGCTCCCCCTCCAGCAATTTTCCCTCAGAACAGTGAGGACAGTGGCTCATCCCTGCGACATTTAGATCTCTCATGTTACAGGGCATTCTTTCAATTATTTTGAAGACATTTCTGCTGGGTGAAGAAAGCGCTCTAGGAACTGAGAGTGGGAATCTAATTTGTATTTTACACTACATTAGAGGCAACGGTATATAGCATATGGAAATTTAACTGAGTTTCTATCACTCTTAGTTGGCATCTGACCCTAAGAATTCACTTACATTGGTTGGGTGTGAAACAAACTGAATTAGTAGTTTACACTGCATTATATGAAACAGTATATAGACTGGGTGCAGTGGCTCACGCCTGTAATCCCAGCACTTTGGGAGGCTGAGGCAGTCGGATCACTTGAGGTCAGGAGTTCGAAACCAGCCTGACCAACATGGAGAAACCCCATCTCTACTAGAAATACAAAATTAGCTGGGCGTGGTGGCACATGCCTGTAATCCCAGCTACTCGGGAGGCTGAGGCAGGAGAATCACTTGAACCCGGGAGGTGGAGCTTGCAGTGAGCCGAGATTGCGCCAGTACACTCCAGCCTGGGCGACAGAGCGAGACTCCATCTCAAAAAAAAAAAACCAAAAAAAAACAAAAAAAACAGAAATAGTATACAGTAGGCCAGGCACTGTGGCTCAGGACTGTAATCTCAGCACTTTGGGAAGTCAAGGCAGGAGGATCACTTGAGACCAGGAGTTCAAAGCTGCAGTGAACTGAGTGCGCCACTGAACTCCACCTGGGCAACAAAGCAAGACTCTGCCTAAAAAAAGAAAGAAAGAAAGAAAGAAATAGTATATAGAAGTTTATTAGGTTGGTACAAAAGTAATTGCAGTTTCTGCCTAAGTTCCTGTAACTCTAAGTCAACATCTGGCCCTGAGTTCACTCATGCTGGCTGGGACAGAAGACTTATTCTGGAAGCTTGGGAAAACAGGAGCTCACGTCATGATTGGGATTGCCATCTGCTTGGCCATGTATATATTTCTCTATGACTCAGACATCAGAGACCAGGCTGGAGTGCAGTGGCGTGATCTCGGCTCACTGCAACCTCCACCTCCCAGGTTCACGCAATTCTCATGCCTCAGCCTCCCAAGTAGCTGGGACTACAGGCGCCCGCCACCACACCCAGCTAGTTTTTTGTATTTTTAGTAGAGATGGGGTTTCACCGTGTTAGCCAGGATGGTCTCGATCTCCCGACCTCGTGATCCGCCTACCTCGGCCTCCCAAAGTGCTGGGATTACAGGTGTGAGGCACTGTGCCCGGCCTTTTTTTTTGTATTTTTAGAGACGGGGTTTCGCCATGTTTGCCATGGTCTCAAACTCCTGACCTCAAGGGATCCTTCTGCCTCAGCCTCCCAAAGTGCTAGGATTATAGGTGTGAGTGTCTGCTCCTGGCCAGAGAACACCTTTTGGAGGTTGCAAGGCCATCAGAGATGACTGGGTCCAAGTCTAAGCTGCCATTCATTTCTGTCTTAAATGTTTACTAAGCACCCATGGAAGACAGGTGTCCTGTGAAGTGCTGGAGATGACGGTGGGCGAGCAAGCAGTGGCACAGACTGGGGAGCGGTCTCCGAGGAGAGAAGTGGCTGCCCATGGGCACCCCAGCTGCCTGGAGATGACAGAGCCAAGACAGGACCTCAGCTGTCCTGACTCTCTCCTTCCACATCACTGTCAGCCCTGTTTCTTTTCTCACACATTCTCCAGAAACGGTTTTCAAAATACACTTGAGTGGGATCTCACACTCCCAATAAAGTGCTTCACACGGTGCAGCTCACACAGTGCAGTTCCTTCACATGCGTTCCATTTACATAGATTTCATGGTACCCAGGACAAAAAGCTGAAGTGGCGGTGCCCAGTCCCCTGCTTTCCCTGGGGAGGGAAATGGGACACAGAACGTGCTGTTTCCTCAGGCCCCGCTGGGCCTCTGGCAGGGGGAGTGCCTCTGAGCTAATAGGCAATTCAAGGACTTTAGAGGACAGTTTGACTTATGAGGTCTTTGCTCTGCTAGTTGACTTTAGAACCTAACCCACTGAATGTGTACTGAAGAATTCAACACAGCATGCAGAACAGCACCCCCAACACTCAGGCAACAACGGAGCACATGCAGACCACGGTCCCTGCGTCTTGGCTCTTAGGAAGATGAGACGGCTGAAATGCAGGCATGGTGTATCATTTTATTCAACCAATAAGTATGGACCACACACTATGTGTGAGGCATTTCCCAGGCACTGAAGATGGCAGATCAACGTCTGTCTTAATGGCAGGCAGCTTCAGTGGGGGGCTGAGTAGAGGGCATAAAATACAGAAATAAAACATCGGGCCTGGCACAGAACAAAGCATGGCATGGAAGAAGGAAGAACAAGGAAGGGGTGCCGCAGGGCTGCAGTTGTCACCAGGGACAGCTCCACTGAGCAGGGAACACTCCGTGTTGGAGGATGGGTGAGCCGGGTCCTCTGGCCACAGCAGGATGCCCACTTTTACCCTGATAAGCCGAGAGGCTTGCAGAGAGCTTGGGAAATCATGTCGCCCCACGACTCTCCATTTTCCGCACTCACCTGCCATACTAATCCAGTTCTCCAAAGTTCTGACATCAAGTAGGTGGCTCCTAGAGCTGGGGAGCCTGAGAGCAATCGGCTACCACCTCCAGCAGGTATAGTTCCTTTTTGGCCAGTTTTACTGGGGCCACAGAGAAATGCGTCATGGTGTGGCCACTCTCCCTGCAAAGCAGCTAAACACACACCACAGAACCTGAGCTTGACCATGCTGGGGACAGAAACTAAGGCCTGAGGTCAGGTGACACAAAATGCCTGGGGAATCTGAGACCTGAGAAGTGGTCACTTGAGGCCTTCTCCCCGGAACAGGGCAGGACTCTTCAGGTTCAAGGATGAGGCCGTTTCACTCAGCAGAGCCATCACCATCCAAGTTCCTCTCTTTTTTGTTTAAGTGACTACCTGTTTGAAAAGACTCATCAGACCCTCCATGGAGGTCACTCACCTCATGGCCCCTGCCCTCAGGGAGCTGCAGATCCACCTGGCAAGACAAGTGACACTTGAGAAGAACTTATAAAAAATACACAGGCAAGCCCAGCAGGAGCTGTTGCCTCTGTGACAGCAGGTGCTCCAGCAGAGAAAAGGTGAGGCCTGTCATGGGCTTCACAGCCCTGCAGGGAGGTGGCCAGGGAATTCTGGGTCTAGGGCAATGGAGTCACTCATAACATGCAGAATTAGAAAGTTGTGATCAGGGCCATCTCCCAGTCAGACCCATAGCTCCTGCAGGGCAGGGTCAGACCTTGGGGCCAGTTTCTCCAGGGCACCGGGCAGCCTGTGAAACATAGGTTAGTGGGTGGATGGGCTGCAGCTTGGCTGCTGCTCTAGGCAGAAACTCTGCTCTCCAGCCAGCGGACCCTTCTGTTCACTTCACTCCCATTGCCAAACTGGATGGCTGAGAGGCGCTCCAGACCTTTCTCGTCCCCTTAAACCATGACCAGTCAGCAAGTCCTACTAACTCCATGGTTCAAATGCCCTCAGATCCACTATCTCATCTAACAGTCAAGGGTGACAGGGAAGAGTCTGGACTTGGACCATATCCCAGATCTACCACCGGATCGTAACTCACACTCCTCCAAACTATCTCGCCCCCACCCTTCCCAAGCCCACCCCTGTACTCTTTCCCCGGCCTCCAAACACGCCCACACCCCACTTCCCTGCAAACCTGGGCCTTCCTGAGGATTCTGCTGCCAGGGGATTCTCTGTCCCTTGTCTTATCTCCCCTCAAGAATCCTGGGACTCTCCCACTTGTATTGTTGGGCCCTGCTTGGCGCCTGGTCCATGTGTGTTGAAGAAATGAGTGCACAGGTTTGGGGTTGACCTAAGTGGACCTCCTGTGCCACTCTTTTTTGTTTATTTTGAAACAGTCTCACTCTGTCACCCAGGCTGGAGTCCAGTGGTGCGATCTCGGCTGGCTGCAACCCCCAACTCCCGAGTTCAAGCAATTCTCCTGCCTCAGCCTCCTGAGTAGCTGGAATTACAGGCACCTGCCCCCACGCCTGGTTAATTTTTGTATTTTTAGTAGAGGCGGGGTTTCACCATGTTGGCCAGGCTGGTCTCGAACTCCTGACCTCAAATGATCCACCCACCTCAGCCTCCCAAAGTGCTGGGATTACAGGCACGAGCCACCGCACCCAGCCCCTTCTGTGCCATTCTTAACCCAAAGGCCACTGCCCAGGGTGAGAACACAGCCGCAGCCGAGATAGACTCCACTGCGTCCTCAGGAAAGTACTTACGTTCACAGCCAAATATCCAGACAGGAAAAAACACCATTTCTTGAATTCCAGTCAACTCCGTGATGCAGTGATCACAATGGGGCTGGGAGAGCCCACGTCTCCCTCAGCTGCTCTTCCGCCACCCCTGCTGTTTCAGGGCCAGCCATGGGCCCTTCTCTGCCATTATTTGGCAACCATGGGCAAGTCACTTAGACACTCTGGCTGCTGCCTCAGCTGGCCAAGTCCCACTGTGCTGCTACCTCCCTGGCTGACAGGTGAGAACAACGCATGTTCATAGGGTGGTACACTGCAAAGAACCCCATTTCCTCCTGCTTCCCCAGCCTGTGAGGCCGCTGTTTGCATGGTTTTGTTTTTTTTTTTGGTTTTTGTTTGTTTGATTTTTTGAGATAGAGTCTTGCTCTGTCACCCAGGCTGAAGTGCAGTGGTACAATCTCGACTCACTGCAACCTCCACATGCCAGGTTCAAGTGATTCTCCTGTCTCAGCCTCCGGAGTAGCTGGGATTACAAGCATGCACCACCACACCCGGCTAATTTTGTATTTTTAGTAGAGACGGGGTTTCTCCATGTTGGTCAGGCTGGTCTCAAATTCCCAACCTCAGGTGATCGGCCCCCGTTGGCCTCCTAAAGTGCTGGGATTACAGGCATGAGCCACAGCACCCGGCCTGCATGTTAATCAGAATTGTGACAACCAAGCTCGCTTTCTTCCTGAAGTAATACGGGTTGAAATTCTCCCTAAACCCTCCCAAGGCAACTCTCGCACTCTTCTCTACCTACTTCCACCTGTCTTGGCCTCTTTTCCTTCTTGGGGGAAAAACCCAGACACTGGGACTAGATCTGAATTCAGACTTAATTAGCATTGATTGAACAATTACATCTCAGGAAGACTCTCAGTGTTTACTGAACCCCCGTTACACCTCCTTGCAGTAAGAATCGATGGTACTGAATCACTCAATGTACAGACCAAGCCAGGTCTCACCCACAAATCAGGAGCACTGAAAAGGTGACAAGAAATGTTTTCTGGAAAAATGATCCAGTATTACCAAAAATGCATCACAACTGCTTTCAAGGAAAGAATCAGAATGCTGCTGGACCCCCTCACCCTGCACTGCAGGCTCTGTATTGGTTTTGCTTTGTCTGCCGTCAGGGACCCTTCATCTCTTCAGCACTAACAGCAGATGCAGGCCTTCCTGTGGCCTGGGTGCTGCTCTTCACCTATCACAGATGCGGCCAGCAAGGCCTGTCTGTCACACAGCTTCAACGTGACAGAGAGGTCTCCACATCTAGGCAGCCCTGGTCCCAGGACACCACCAACGTCATGGACCACTGCCTGATGACTCACAGAGTAGGAGAAGTGGTGACTGGGGCCATCAGGCCCACGGGTTCAGGAGCCACCAGACCAGTGTCTCCAAGAGTGGACAGCCCTCTGGGCATGGGGAGGTTCTGGCCCAGGCCCTAGGCGCCCCCACCTCTGCTGCACTGTATTGCAAGGTAGCCTTTACCACCTCCCACAGAGACTGTGGCTGGGAGACTCCTGACTAGGCAGAGACAGAAACAGAAACTTTTTGTGGGATCCTAGAAAGGGGCACATTTCCATTTTGAGTAATCTATTTCCAAGTCCCCTCGTGGGGGAAAGGGAACCTCCTGTCACCACTGCCAGCCTGGCTCTCTCTCTCCATCCTCCCCATGGAGCGCCAAGGTCCTCTGCAGAGCTCTCCCTGCCTGCCACCTTCTCACCAGCACTTCCTCCACCTACAGGACAGTGACATGCTATAAAATGCCACAACTTTAACTGCCATATTTCCCTGTGTCATCTATGAGTAAAAACATGTCCTTGCCCTTGGAACCATGTTCCTCAAAGTGGAGACAAATTTTCACAGGGCCTATCTTTTCTCTCCCACTCAGGCAACTGAGTAGGGTGAAGGGCTGGTGTTTGTGGCTAAGGAACAAAGTACCTGGGCCCAAGGGTCTCAAAGCCACGGCCTCTAGTCCATCAACACCATGAGCTCAATTGCACTACACACCCCAGTTCCCCTAGACCTTAGAAAACACACACTGAACTGGTAGGTTCAACCTGGACAAGCTTACAGTGTAAAGAGCCGACATGGAACTGCAAGCTGATGACTAGCTTCAATTATTGCCAACTTGATCTGCTGGGGCAAGCTGGCCTTCGGGACGCATTCCGTTAGCTCCTTCTCAAAACAATTTTGTTCCCTGAGGTATTACTTTACATCACACAGTCAATGTTCTGCTCTTATGGTGATTCTAGAACCACGGCTGGCTGCTCTTAAATCCTTGTAAGAAGTTGGGCACGGTAGCTCCTGCCTGTAATCCCAGCACTTTGGGAGGATGAGGCAAGAGGATCACTTGAGCCCAGGAGTTAGAGACCACCTGGGCAAAATAATGACATGCCATCTCTACAAAAAAAAAAAATTAGCCGGGCATGGTGGGGCATGCCTCTAGTTCCAGGTACTCAGGAGGATCGCTGGAGCCCAGGAATTCAAGGCTGCAGTGAACGTGACGGCACCGCTGCACTCCAGACGGGGCCACAGAGCAAGACCCTGGCTCTAAATAAATAAATGAACCTTTGTAAGAGAACCTGTAAAGCTCTTCCCTGGTTCTCCCATCCTGTGGAAAACCTCCGAACTCCTTCAAATTCTCAAGGGTGAGAGACGGATTTCTAAATACCCAGGGCTTCCATTAAGGTAAAAACCATTAAGAAGATAAAAAAGTCAAACCCAATAAACAACAATTCTAAGACTCTAATTAATGATATGCATGCTTATTTGGGAGGGAAAGGCACTGATATCTGCAACTTACTTTGACCCAAAAAACAAGAGGGACTGCTGGTTGGACAAATATGTGATGAAATACAATAAAGTGTTAACTCTACATTCTAGGTGGTGGTCTGTGGGTGTTCACTGTAAAATTCCTTCAACTTTTGTATGTTTCACGTTTTTCGTAACTGAATGTGTAGAGGGGGAGTCTTCTGAGACTGGCAAGTGACTGGGCATAACCTTTCCGATTAAGGGCAGAGGGCAAGGCAGAGCTGGCACGCCTCCCTCCACCCAGTTCTACCTAGATCGGCCCCAAGGGAAGCAGCAAAGAACCCAGGAGAGCAGTAACTTGCCCAGGCACCGCCCCGCCCAGCATCAGGCCCCAGAATACAGAAGAAACTGGCAGAAACACTATGGAACGTCCCTGCCCCCGGGCCCGCCATCCCCCTCACTGGGACAGGTTCTCAGCCCCAGCTGCGCTCGGGAATGATCTGGGGAGCCTACTAAATGCAGATTCCTGGGCAGCGCGACGGAACTACAGCATCGCAACACCTGGGGTGGGCCCCAGGAATCTGCCCGTTTCCCAAGAGCCCCAGGTGGTTCTGACGCAGAGGATCTTGAGCCCACCTTTGGAGGAACTCACAGCCGCTCGCCCCACCTCACCTAACGCCTGTTGAGAAGCCCCCCAAGGAACTCGCTAAGCCAAGGTCCTCGAAGGCGCGACTCCCAGCCCAAAGCTAGGCCAGGCCGTCGCCATCTCCGCCGGGGATGCGCGGCCGAGCACCACATCCCGACTCCACACGTCGGCGAGCCGGGCGCGGGTGCAGGACACTGCTGGGCTCCGGGACGGCCAAGGTCACCCGCGGGGCTCGGCAGGGGCTGGCTCGGCCACGGGGCTCCTCCTCGATCCCCTTTCCTTGAGAAAACAACTCCCGCCCCTCCCCTCCCCGTCTCGCCCCTTGCAGGGCGACGGAGATGGCAATTTCCACAACCTTCCCTGACGGAAAAACGTGCGGGCGAGCAGGCTGCCATTCCGGGCGCACAACCCCGCGGCACACAGCGGGGCGCCCGCCCGGGCCCCGCCACCGCAGCGGCTTCGACATCCCCAGGGCCGCGCTAGGTCTCGGCAGCGCCCTGAGGGGAGGACGGGCCCCGCCATGCCGCGCCCCAACCGCCGGCCCCGCTTTACCTCCAGAAGCCCGGTGCCCGAGGCCGTCCGAAAGCGGAGAGGGGCCCGGGTCCGGACAGGCGCCGGCAGAACAAGACCCTCAGCCCCGCGCGGCTTTGCGCGCACAACGAAACCCCCCAACCCGCCGCACCGCCCAGAGGCTTCTAGGACTTGTAGTCCGCCCGGTCGCCCCCCCACAGCCCGCTCTGAGAGGCTGGGGACTACGGTGCCCGGCATGCACCGCCCAGGCGCCGCGGGCGGGGGCGGGGAGGGGGCGCCACGGTCCGAGGTCACGCCGCGACCTTAGGGGAGCTGGCGCCCAGACCCTTCCCCCGGGGAGGAGGGCTCCCGCGCGAAGCCGTCTCCGAATGCGTCCAGTCGACTCACCGTCCCCGCAGCCCTGGGGCAGCGGCCGCAACAGCAGGACCGAACGCCTCAGCAGCTGGCAGTCGCACTTCTGTCACAAGGAGGCGGGTAGACTTTGGACCAGGGCCGAGGCCCGGGACGTCACGGTGGGGGGGTGGGGTCTCGGGAGGCATGTGATGCGCCGTGATGACGTCAGTGGGAGCGGAGGCGATTTGGCCTGGAGCTGGGGCTGAGCACGTGGGATGGTCGGGGCCTGTTTGCCCAATGTACACGAGGCTGGAGAATAGGGAAAGAACCCTCCCTGTGAGCGCCTCCTCTTCACTCATGCCAGCAACAGGGCAGGGCATCTTCCTCCAGGGCTGCATTTTTTCCTTTATGCGACTAATATTTATTGAGTTTGGGAGGTGCATTACATAAAACCTTGAACCACACGGTCACTGTCCCTGCGCTTGAAACTGCCTTTGCAAAAATTACAACAGAAAATTATGACAGTGAAAGAGAGCTGACGTAACCCACTCCATCTTGCTTCTAACCTCCAGGTTGTCCTTGTTCATTCCTAGGCATAGGCGAACTAACTTTGGGAGCAACTTAGTTTATAGTTTAATATTGAAACAAAGATAGTTAACAGCCCTTTCCCAAAACAAACCCCCTTCTTGCCTGAGAACCAGGCTTCCTTTGTAAGACTAACACGTTAGCTACAAGATTAGAAATTATAGTTTAGGGCCCAGCTCAGTGGCTAACACCTGTAATCCCAGCACTTTGGAAGGCTGACACAGGTGGATCACTTGAGGTCAGGAGTTTGAGACCAGCCTGGCCAACATGGTGAAACCCTGTCTCTATTTAAAAATACAAAAATTAGCCGGGTATGGTGGCACGCACCTGTAATCCCAACTACTAGGGAGGCTGAAGCCCAAGAATTGCTTGAACCCGGGAGATGGAGGTTGCAGTGAGCTGAGATTATGCCTCTGCACTCCAGCCTGAGCGAGAGACTGAGACTCCATCTCAAAAAAGAAAGAAAGAAAGAAATTACGATTTAGGAGTCATGCACCCAGAGGCCACAAGATTCTAAACCTCCCCAGTTGATCCTAGGTATAATATCACTATTGTAAAACCTAAGATTGGTACTCTTAGGTGTTTTTCTGACCCTGCAGTCTGATGCACCAGCCAAGGCCACCTAGAGCTGTAATCTGACTCAACCAGTTCTTGCATCCTTCAACACCCTGTGATTTCATCTCCCACCCCACCAATCAGCACTCCCTACTCCTTGGCAGCTTATCTACCAAATTAGCCTTTAAAAACTGTAGGCTCTGAATTTTCAAGGAGACTGATTTGAGTAATGAAACTTTGGTCTCCCATTCAGCCAGCTCTGTGTGGATTAAACTCTTTCTCTATTGCAGTTCCCCTGTCTTGATACATTGGCTCTATCTGGGCAGCCAGGAAGAAGAACCCCCTGGGTGGCTACTTGCTCAGGTACTTCCTTTGTTACAGACAGTATACAAGGAAACCACAAAATGCCCAGGACTGTGAAGGAGAGGAAGGGATGCCCTAACAGAGTTATGGGGTGGTGCCACTAGACAGGTTGGTTAGAAAAGGCCTCTCAGAGGAGGTGATGCTGAGGCAGGGGCATGAAGTTGAAAAGACATTCTATTCTGGAAGGGCATTCCAGAGGGAGGGATTACCTTGGGTGAGAGAGTCAGCAAGGTGAGGATGTCTGTGGGGCAGGCTGGATCCAAGTCATGTTGAGATTTGTAGGTCATTTTAAGAACTCTGGCCGGGCGTGGTGGCTCATGCCTGTAACCCCAGCACTTTGGGAGGCCAAGGCAGGTGGATCACTTGAGGTCAGGAGTTTGAGACCAGCCTGGCCAACACAGTGAAACCCCGTCTCTACTAAAAATACAAAAATTAGCCCGGCATACACGCCTGTAATCCCAGCTATTCAGGAGGCTGAGGCAGGAGAATTGCTTGAACCTAGGAGGCAGAGGTTGCAGTGAGCCAAGATCACACCACTGCTCTCCAGCCTGGGAGACAGAGCAAGACTCTCTCAAAATAAAATAAAACTCTGGATTCTTCTTTCTTTTTTTTTTGAGATAGGATCTTGATCTGGCACCCAGGCTGGAGTACAGTGGCATGATCATAGCTCACTGTGACAACTCCTAGGCTCAAGCAGTCCTCCTGCCTCAGCCTCCCAAGTAGCTGGGACTACAGGCATAAGCCACCATACCTGTCTGGAGTTTGGATTTTTTTTTTTTTTTTTTAGATGGAGTCTCGCTCTGTCACCAGGCTGGAGTGCAGTGGCTGGATCTCGGCTCACTGCAACCTCCGTCTCCCAGGTTCAAGCAATTCTCCTGCCTCAGCCTCCTGAGGAGCTAGGACTATAGGTACCCGCTACCACGCCTGGATAATTTTTGTATTTTTAGTAGAGACTGAGTTTCACTATGTTGGTCAGGCTGGTCTTGATCTCCTGACCTCGTGATCTGCCCGCCTCGGCCTCCCAAAGTGCTGGGATTACAGGCGTGAGCCACCGCGCCCGGCCTGGATTTTATTTCAAGTGGAATTTAAAGCCCTTGAAGAGTTTTAAGCAGTAGAGTTACAATCAATCTTCATTATTTACGGATTTTGTGTTTGCAAATTTGCCTACTCACTAACATTTATTTCTAATCCCAAAATCAATACTTGTGGTGCTTTCTCATTCATTCATGGACATAACGATCCTGCACATTCTCCACTGAGGTCAAATAAGGCAACACTGGGCTGTCATGGTGGCACTCGCCTTCTATCCCAGCCACTCGGGAGGCTGAGGTGGGAGGATCCCTTCAGCCCAGCAGGTCGAGGCTGCTGTGAGCTGGGATTGTGCCACTGCACTCCAGCCTGGGCAACAGAGTGAGACCCTGTCTCCAAAAATAACAGGGCAGCGCTGCCTACAAGTCTCCTTTTTGGTCTATTTAGTGTCATCTTTTTCTCATTTTTACGCTTTTTATTGGTGATTCTGGTGTTTAAAATGGCCCTTAGTGTTGTGCAGAAGTGCTGTCTAGCATTCCTAAGTGCAAGAAGGTGGTGATTTGCCTTATAGAGAAAACAGCTGTGCTCAGTTAGCTTGGTGCTGGCAATTGAGTTCAATTGCACTGAATCAACAGTGTATATTAACTAAGTTGCCTTTAAACAGAAACACCCATAAAACAAGGTTATGTATTGATTGGTTGACAAAAATGTTGTGTCCACAGGCTCACAGGAACCTAGGTTGTTCCCCCAGAAGCAGTGGTTCAGTGTTTGCTTAATTCAGTGTTTGTGGCCACTTATATGATTCGATTGACATTTCACAGGATCATCTGACTATGGTGTGGAGAATGGTTTAGACCAAGAGAGGCAAATAGAAGGCTGGGCGACCAGCACATATGTAATCCAGAAATTTCCAGGCTGGTCCCTGTGGCTCACACCTGTAATACCAACATTTTGGGAGATTGAGTTCAAGAGTTTGAGACTAGCCTGAGCAACATAGTGAGTCTCCCATCTCTACAAAAAAATTTATAAAATTAAAAAATTAGCCAGCTGTGGTGGCTCATGCCCATAGTCCCACCTACTCGGGAGGCTGAGGCAGGAGGATCACTTGAGCCCAGGAGTTTGAGACTGCAGTGAGCAAGAATTGCGCCATTGCAGTCCAGCTTGAGCAACAGAGTTAGACTCAGTCTCTAAAAAAATAAATAAATAAAAATTTGAAAATAAAAATTTCCCAGTAACCACATTAAAAGTATGAAAAGACACAGGTGAAATTAATTTTAGTAATACATTTAACTCAATATATGCAAAATATTGTTTCAGTAATCAACATAAAAAATTATCAGCCGGGCACAGTGGCTCATGCCTGTAATCCCAGCACTTTGGGAGGCCAAGGTGGGCAGATCACCTGGGGTCAGGAGTTCAAGACCAGCCTGGCCAATATAGTGAAACCCCGTCTCTACTAAAAATACAAAAAATTAGCTTGACATGGTGGCAGGCGCCTGTAATCCCAGCTACTCGGGAGGCTGAGGCAGGAGAATAGCTTCAACTGGGAGGCGGAGGTTGCAGTGAGGCAAGATCACGCCATTGCGCTCCAGCCTGGGCGACAAGCAAAACTTTGTCTCAAAAAAAAAAAATTATCAATGATATATTTTACTCTTTTTTCACACTGTTTTTGAAATGCAGTGTGTACTTTATATTTACAGGACATCTCAATTTGGAGCAGTCACATTTCAGGGGCTCAGTAGCCACATATGGCTTGTGGCTACTGTATTGGACAGCACAGATCTAGAATATTTATTCATTTACTCATTTGACCAAGCAAGGTCCTGTTCTAGGCCTGGAAATACACAAAATGGAATAAAGCCCAATCTCTGTCCTCAAAGCGCACACAGTCCAGCATGGGAGACTAATATAATAGCTTATGTTCAAGATGTCAAAACAGAGTGCTTTGAGAGTTCAGGAGAGGGAGTGCCCGAACAAGGAAGGCTTCAGAGAGGAGGACGTTTAAGTTGGGGCTTAAAGGATATGTAGGATTCCCCAGGTGAAAGAAGTGGGGTAGGGTACTCCAAGTAGTGAGAGCTACTAATGCAAAGTGGCAGAGAAATGAAACGCAGAGTGTGTGGGGAAATGCAAGCAGTTCTGTATGGTTGGGTGGTAGGATATGAAAGAGGAGGGCAGAGGGTGAGGAAAGATGAGGGCCTTATAGACCAATCTGTGGAATTTAGACTGTATCCTATTGGGTAGGTAGTGGGTGATGTAATGTTGAGAATTTTGGGCTGAGTGATATGACTGGATTCTTGTTTTATTTTAATTAATTTATTTATTTATATTAAAATAGAAACAGGGTCTCACTAGGTTGCCAGGCTGGTCTTGAACTCCTAGGCTCAAGTGATCCTCTCACCTTGGCCACCCAAAGTGCTGGGATTACAGGTATGAGTCACCATACCTAGCCATGATCCGTATTTTATTTATTTATCTTTGTTTTTATTTTTATTTAAATTTTATTTTATTTTGGGACAGAGATTGCAGTGGTGCGATCTTGGCTCCCTGCAGCCTCTGCCTCTTGGCAAGCGATTCTTCTGCCTCAGCCACCCAAGTAGCTGGAATTACTGGCACATACCATCACAACTGGCTAATTTTTGTATTTTTAGTAGAGACAGGGTTTCACCATGTTGGCCAGGCTGGTCTCAAACTCCTGACTTCAAGTGATCCTCCCACCTAGGCCTCCCAAAGTGCTGGGATTACAGGTGTGAGCCACCGCACCCCGCCAGGATTCATGTTTCAGACAAATCATTCTGACAGTGTGGAGGGGGTGCAAATTTGAGGCAGGAGGACCCACTGGGAAGGGAAGGGGCTCTAGGATGGATCCAGAGGAAGGACCTGTGGAAACTAAGAAGAGGGTCATAGAGGGGGTAGGGCCTAGGGTAGGCAAAGGGTTGGTCCCAAGTGTCCCATGCAGTAAAAGTCAAGTAGAACAGTCAACGTGAACATTACCATGCTAGGTACTGGGTGAAAACTTGCTGATCTCTGGAGCCCACTGAGTAGTGGAGGGTTTGAGAGCCAGTGAGAACCAGAAATGTGGTGAGCTGGAACTGGGTTCAAGTCTTAGGACACACCACTTCACGGCCCTCTCCAAAATATTTCATTTTTCTGGCTGGACGCAGTGGCTCACTCCTGTAATCCAAGAACTTTGGGAGGCCAAGGCAGGCAGATCACTTGAGCACAGGAATTTGAGACCAACCTGGGCAACATGGCAAAACCCCTTATCTACAAAAAATACAAAAATATTAGCTGGGTGTGGTGCACGTGCCTGTGGTCCCAGCTACTCCAGAGACTGAGGTGGGAGGATCACTTAAGACCGGGAGGCTGGAGTTGCAGTGAGCCTGGTGATCACGCCGCTGCACTCCAGCCTGGGTGACAGAGCCTGACCCTGTCTGAAAAATAGGTATATTTAATTTTTCTAACTACCAAATGAGGGTAAACCTAATAGCAATTTCATGGGGCTGTTGCGAGGATGGGATGGCTTAATGCATTTAGGTCACTGCTCATAGTGCCTGGCACACAGCCAGCCCTCAGACCAATGGCAGCTGGTATTATTTGTTAGCCTCTGAGTGCTCTGGGCCTCAGCTCCCTCACCTCCAAAAATGAAATTGTCATCTCCCACTTGCTGTTGACGGGAACTGGGGACTAGATGAGACGATTGAAGTGTATATGCAAACGTAAAGGCGATATTCCTCGAAAGATTGAACATAGAGTCACTATGTGACCCAGCAGTCCCACTCCTAGGATTGCACCCAAGATAAAACACACAGCCGCATAAAAACCTATAGTACACGAATATGCATAGCAGGTATTCATATCATAGCATGGATGTTTATATTCATAATAGCCAAAAAGTCAAAACAACTAACAGATTCTCCATGACCAGACATTAGTTGGGTGCTCCTCTCTAATGACCAGACATTAGTTGGGTGCTCTTCTGAATCCTCTCCCCAACCAGACCTCAACTTTTGGACTTCTGTATCTGTCTTTGCGTCACTCAGTTGTTTGTTTAGGGACAGGGTCTGTTCTGTCACCCAGGCTGGAGTGCAGTGGCGTGATGATAGCTCACTGCAGCCTCAAGCTCCTGAGCTCAAGTGATCCTCCTGTCTCAGCCTCCCAAGTAGCTGGGACTACAGATGCATGCAACCACAACCAGCTATATATATTTTTTAATTTGCTTGTTGCCCAAGCTGGTGTCAACTTCCTGAGCTCAAGCGATCCTTGTGGCCTGGCCTCCCAAAGTGCTGGGATTACAGGCGTGAGCCGCTGCACCTAGCCAAGCCGGGTTTCAGCAAGAATTCTGTTAAATTGATTTAGCCAGAATCGCCCCTGCATATCTGACCAAATTTCACAACCCCCATCCTCCTCCAGGTGATATTTGATCACCCTGACCTGCCTTCAGCAAGACTCTTGTTAGACTCAATTTAGCAAAGAATTACCCTCCTCTCCTAGTAACTTTCCATCCACCAACAGCACCCACCTCCCACTCCTTGGCTATCAATCTCTGTTTTCCCTTGTTGTATTCGGAGTTGAGCCTATTTCTGTACTGAGGTCTCTTTTCCCCTATTGCAGTAGTCCTGAATAAAATCTGTTTTTACAGCTTTAATTACTGTCCAGCTCTGGTTTTCTTTTTCTCTTTTTCTTTCATTTTTCTGAGACAGAATCTTGCTCTGTTGCCCAGGCTGGAGTGCAATGGCGCGATCTCAGCTCACCACAACTTCCGCCTCCCAGGTTCAAGCGATTCTCCCGCCTCAGCCTCCCGAGTAGCTGGGACTACAGGTGCACACCACCATGCCCGGCTAATTTTTGTATTTTTAGTAGAGATGGGGTTTCACCATGTTGGCCAGGCTGATCTCGAACTCCTGACCTCATGATCCACCCACCCTGGCCTCCCAAAGTGCTGGGATTACAGGAATGAGCCACCATGCCTAGCCTCTTTCCTTCTTTCTTTTTTTTTTTTTTTTTTTTGAGACGGAGTCTGGCTCTGTCGCCCAGACTGGAGTGCAGTGGCATAATCTCGGCTCACTGCAAGCTCCACCTCCCAGGTTAATGCCATTCTCCTGCTTCAGCCTCCCGAGTAGCTGGGACTACAGGCGCCGGCTGCCGCGCCCAGCTAATTTTTTGTGTTTTTAGTAGAGATGGGGTTTCACCGTGTTAGCCAGGATGGTCTTGATCTCCTGACCTCGTGATCTGCCTGCCTCAGCCTCCCAGAGTGCTGGGATTACAGGCGTGAGCCACTGTGCCCGGACTTTTTTTTTTTTTTTTTAAGACACAGGGTCTCACTGTGTTGCACAGGCTGGAGTGCAGTGGCGGCAATCATGGCTCACTGCAGCCTCGACCTTCCAAGCTCAAGCGATCCTCCTGCCTCAGCCTCCTGAGGAGCTAGGACTACAGGCATGTGCCATTATGCCCAGCTATTTATTTGTTATTTTTGTAGAGACAGGGTCTCACCACGTTGCCCAGGCTGGCCTCAAACTCCTGGGCTCAAGCAGTCCTCCCATCTTAGTTAGCCTCCTAAAGTGCTGAGATTACAGGCATAAGCCACCACACCCAACAGCTCTGGTTTTCTTTGACACAACCAAATGTTCATCAGCTGATGAATGGATAAACAACATGTGATCTCCATATAATGGAATATTATTCATTCCATAAAAAGGAATGAAGCACTGATCCATGCTACAACGTGGATGAAACTTGAGAACACTCTGAGTGAAAGAAGCCATCTATTTCTCTCTTTTTTTGTCTTTTTTCCTTTTTGTGGAGAATAGGGTCTCGATATATTGCCTTGTCAGGTCTGAAACTCCTGGGCTCAAGCTATCCTCCTGCCGCTGCCTTCCTAAGAGCTGGGATTATAGGCATGAGCCACCACCCCCAGTGAAAGAAGCCCTTCCTAAGTGAAAGAAGCCAGTCACAGAAGACCACTTATTGTTTTTCTCTTCTGAGACAGAGTCTCGCTCTGTCGCCCAGGCTGGAGTGCAGTGGTGTGATCTTGGCTCACTGGAACCTCCACATCCCAGGTTCAAGCGATTTTCCTGCCTTAGCCTCCCAAGTAGCTGCAATTACAGGTGTGCCTGCCACCACACCCAGCTAATTTTTGTATTTATGGTAGAGATGGGGTTTCACCTTGTTGGCTAGGCTGATCTCAAACTCCTGACCTCAAGTAATCCACCCACCTTGGCCTCCCAAAGTGCTGGGATTACAGATGTGAGCCACTGCACACGGCCCACTTATTGTGTGATTCAGTTTACATTAAATGTCCAGAATAGGCAAACCCATAGAGACAGAAAGTCAGAAAATAGATTAGTGGTTACCTAGGGCGGGGGGAGTTCAGGCGAAATGGGAGGTAAGTGGTAATGGGTACAGGTTTTCTCCTCTCCTCTCCTCTTTCCTTCCTTTCTTTCTTTCTTTTTCTTTCTTTCTTTCTTTCTTTCTTTCTCTTTCTCTTTCTTTCTTTCTCCTTGCTTGCTTCCTTCCTCCCTCCCTCTCTCTCTCTCTCACTCTCTCTTTCCCTCCTTCCCTCCGTTCCTTCCTTCCTTGAGATAGGGTCTCCCAGTATTGCCCAGGTTAGTCCAAACTCCTGAGCTCAAGCCGTCTTCAGTCCTCCTTCCTCAGCTTCCTGGGTAGCTGAGATTACAGGGGTGAGCCACTGCGCCCGGCCGTGTTTTCTTTTTAGGGTAATGAAATGTTCTAAAATTGACTGTCATGGTGTTTGCAACCATCTGCAAATATACTAAAAGCCATTGAATTATACATGGATGGATTGTATGTTAGATGAATTATATCTTAATAAGGCTGTTATCAGAAAAGGAGGGGCAGGGCTACACAAAAAGCAACTCCGGAAGAATTCGGACATGTGATGAAATAACAAAGTAAACGCAGGCCCGGAGACAGGACGATGTTCCTCATGTTCCTGCCTCACTCGCTGTCAGATCAGGAGCCCACGGCTGTCCTGAATGGCATTATTTTCAGGCTTGCAGAGGAGCTACTTGTGTCACCTTTTCCTGGGCAACGTTCACTTTCTGCAGAACGCAGCTCCTCCTCCCTGGCACCCGAGGCGCGCCTCTGAGACTCACATCGGTACTACAAAGCCACCACCTCTTATTTTTAGTCCAGATTTCACCATAATTGGGGCAGCAGGAGTGCTGTAGGCCCGGGACATCTTCAGTGACAGGTGTCTTTCCACCTCATGGCACCTGCTACCAGAAGACCATTCTCCCACCAGTGGGGGAACACCTGCTGACCTTCAGCAGGGCCAGCCCATGGGGCTCCCAAGAACTTTTGCGCCTAAAAGTATGAAAAGCAGGAGCTCAGCTGGGCATGGTGGCTCATGCCTGTAATCCCAGCCCTCTGGGAGGCCAAGGCAGGCGGATCACCTGAGGTCAGGAGTTTGAGACCAGCCTGGCCAACATGGTGAAACCCCACCACTACTAAAGATACAAAAATTAGTCAGGCGTGGTGGTGCATGCCTATAATCCCAGCTACTCGGGAGGCTGAGGCAGGAGAATCGCTTGAACCCGGGAGGCGGAGGTTGCAGTGAGCCAAGGTTGCAATGTCATGCCATTGCACTCCAGCCTGGGTGACAAAGTGAAACTCTCAAAAAAAAAAAAGAAAAGAAAAGCGGGAGCTCTTCCACTTTCTCTATAACCAGTGCCATCTGCTGGCAACACAGTGGCACTGGGGATGTGGTGGAGTCCCTTCCTTGCCTTTCCTTTCCTGTCTTGCAGTTTGCATTACAGAGACCCAGGGGTAATGTTTATCTCTCTTAGTTTAGTACTTTTAGGCCAGAGTTAAAATAAGACCCGAGTCTTATATGGAGACCCTATTAAAAAAAGTGCATATGAGTGTTAAGGTTGAAGAATTTTCACAAACCTCACTCACTATTGCAACCAGCACCACATCAAAACAGAACACCAGGCCGGGTGCGGTGGCTTATGCCTGTAATCCCAGCACTTTGGGAGGCCGAGGTGGGCGGATCACAAGGTCAGGAGATCAAGAGCATCCAGGCTAACACAGTGAAACCCCGTCTCTACTAAAAATAGAAAAATTAGCTGGGCGTGGTGGCGGGCGCTTGTAGTCCCAGCTGCTCAGGAGGCTGAGGCAGGAGAATGGCATGAACCTGGGAGGCGGAGCTCTCAGTGAGCCAAGATCGCGCCACTGCACTCCAGCCTGGGCGACAGAGCAAGACTCTGTCTAAAAAAAAAAAAAAAAAAAAAAACCAACCAGAGTACCAGCTGGGCACAGTGGCTCACACCTGTAATCCTGTAATCTCAGCAGGTTGGGAGGCCGAGGCAGGTGGATCATCTGAGGTTAGGAATTCGAAACCAGCCTGGCCAACATAGGGAAACCCCATCTCTACTACAAATACAAAAATTAGCCAGGCAGGGTTGCGGGCGCCTGCAATCCCAACTACTTGGGAGGCTGAGGCAGGAGAATCACTTGAATCTGGGAGGCAGAGGTTGCAGTAAGCCAAGACCTGGGCAACACAGGGAGACCCTGTCTCAAAAAAATAAAACAAAATAAAATAAAAAGGAGCCTGGCGTCTCCCCACTCTCTTGCTCTTCTCTCACCATGCAACATGCCAGCTCCCCTTCACCTTCCACAATTTGAAGCTTCCTGAGGCCTCACCAGGAACAGATGTTGGCGCTGTGCTTTGTGTACAGCCTGCCGAACCGTGAGCCAAAACCTCTTTTCTTTATCAATTACCCAGTCTCAGGTATTCTTTTATAGCAATGCAAATGAACTCATGTACTCACTTTGCCTGTTTCTGTATCTTCTGTTGTTGAGCTGGTTAGAGCACACAGTGGGTAATTTTTTTTTTTAATTTTTTTTTTTTTTTTTTTTGAGACAGAGTTTCACTCTTGTTGCCCCCACTGGAGTGCAATGGCATGATCTCAGCTCACTGCAACCTCCGCCTCTCGGGCTCAAACGATTCTCTTGCCTAAGCCTCCCAAGTAGCTAGGATTACAGGCACCCGCCACCATGCCCAGCTAATTTTTATAATTTTAGTAGAGACGGGGTTTCATCATGTTGGACAGGTTGGTCTTTAAGTACTGACCTCACGTGATCCGCCCATCTCAGCCTCCCACAGTGCTGAGATTACAGTAATTTTTGTAATACAAAACCCCAGAGCATTTTGAATGCAGTTCTGCACATCAGAGCAAAGACTGACTGGTCCGAGGAGGTACCTCTCTCCTCCCATGTTCTCTCCCTCCTTGGCCCCCTCTCCAGCATCAAGCTAATGCATTGTTGCCTTGAAAGCCTCAAACAGAATCATGTACTCATTTTGGGAGATGCAGCTAACGTCAGTGAGCACTTCGTGCTGGGTACCACGCCACTCTCCTTACCTCCCTTCATCTCAACAAGGAACCTGCAAATGTTTACCTCCAGCTCGTAAACCTACATGGAGGGTTTAAGGCACAGGCTCAGGGCCACACAACCCATGCCCAGCAGACCCCAGGTCTTGTGGTTCTAGCCTCATGGTGCTGCTCACTGCCCAAGCTGCTCTCCTGGCATGGGTGTGAGTCAGCACACACTGAGGTGAGAGAAGAAGCTGTTATATTCAGGCCAGATTTTTTTTGCAAAAATCTTTCTTTACACGCAGCAAGAACTGGGAAGGAGCCCACTGGAGCTGAGCCAGCAAAACCCAAATGGAATCCACGTTGTTGGCCTCTTAATTTGTTTGAATCGTTGCAGATTCCCAGAACTTTGATACAGAAAAGTGCTCAGGGTCGGGCGCGGTGGCTCACGCCTATAATCCCAGGACTTTGGGAGGCTGAGGCCAGAGGACCGCTTGAGGCCAGGAGTTTGAGGCCAGCCTGGCCAACATGGTGAGACCCATCTCCGCAATAATAAAAATAAAAATAATCAGCCAGGAGAGGTGGTGCACACCTATAGTTTTAGCTACTCGGAGGGTGAGGCAGAAGGATTGCTGGAACCCAGGTGTTTGAGGCTGCGTGAGCTGCAATTGCACCACTGCACTCCAGCCTGGGTGACAGTGAGACCCTATCTCAAAAAAAAGAAGTGCCCATATTAGAAGCGAACGGCTTGATGAATTTTCCCAAACTGGCCACACCAGCGTGCCCACTCTCCTACAGCTCAGCTTCATGCTTCCTTCCAAGCATGAGGTCACCCAAGGGTAACCACTCGCCTCACCTCCAACACCTAAGATTTGTTTACTCCATTTCGGGACTTTTGTTTGTTTGTTTGTTTTTGAGACCGAGTCTTGCTCTGTCGCCCAGGCTGGAGTGCAGTGGCTTGATCTTGGCTCACTGCACACTCTGCCTCCCAGGTTCACGCCATTCTCTTGCCTCAGCCTCCCCAGTAGCTGGGACTACAGGCACCCGCCACCATGCCTGGCTGATTTTTTGTATTTTTTTAGTAGAGATGGGGTTTCACCGTGTTAGCCAGGATGGTCTCCATCTCCTGACCTCGTGATCCACCCACCTCGGCCTCCCAAAGCGCTCGGATTATAGGCTTGAGCCACGATACCTGGCCATTTGTTTCTTTTTAAATTCTGGGATACATGTGCTGAATGTGCAGGTTTGTTACATAGGTGTACATGTGCCATGGTGGTTTCCTGCACCTATCAACCCATCATCTAGGTTTTAAGCCCTGCATGCATTTGGTATTTGTCCTGATGCTATCCCTCCCCTTGCTTCCCCCACCCCACGACAGGCCCCGGTGTGTGACATTCCCCTCCCTGTGTCCATGTGTTCTCATTGTTCACCTCCCACTTATGAGTGAGAATATGCAGTGTTTGGTTTTCTTTTCCTGTGTTAGTTTGCTGAGGATGAGTTTCCAGCTTCATCCACGTCCTTGCAAAGGACATGAACTCATCGTTTTTTATGGCTGCAGTCTGGGGACTTTTTATAACAATGGTTTCATACAGCATGAACCCTTTTATATATGTAATTCCGCTCAATTTTATATCAATGAAAGTTGGCCGGGCGCGGTGGCTCACACCTGTAATCCCAGCACTTTGGGAGGCCAAGGCAGGCAGATCACCTGAGGTCAGGAGCTCGAGACCAGCCTGGGCAACGTGGTGAAACCCCATCTCTACTAAAAATACAAAAATTAGCCTGGCATGGTAGCATGTGCCTGTCATGCCAGCTACTTGGGAGGCTGAGGCAGGAGAATCGCTTGAACCCAGGAGGTCGAGGTTGCAGTGAGCCGAGATCGCGCCATTGCATTCCAGCCTGGGCGACAGTGTTAGACTCTGTCTCAAGAAAAAAAAAAAAAGAAACGAAAAGAAAAGAAATTCATCCCACTATTACATGTAGTTGTCTTTGTTCATTCTCACTGCTGTGTTATAGTCTACTGTTTGAATATGCGATAGTTGGATGGGAATTTTTAGCTACTATGAGTAGTCCTGTCACAAACATCCTTGTGCATGGTGTATGTCAATTCCTGGTGGGTTCCGGTTGAGGGCTGGACTGGCTGGGTCATAGTGTGTGCAATTTTTCAGCATTGCAGACCCTGCCAAACAGTTTTCCAAAGTCTGCTAATTTCTGCTCTGTCAGAGCAGATGAGAGATCTGTTGTTCATATGCTTGCCAATGCTTGGTTTTGCCAGATCTTCACATTTAAATGCTAAATTATTCTAAAAGAAACATGAATGGTTACAGTGTTAACATTTGTTTTATAATATTTCTATCATTAATATGGCCCCATGAGAGTTGACAGCTCCTTCGGAGCTATCATCCATTTAGCAAACACTTACTGAGCACCTACTGTGTGCAGGGATCTGTGTTCTGATACTAGAAAGACAGAGAAGAAAGAGAAGGTCTCTATTCTGAAAGAGCTTCAGGAATGCCCTCTCTTCAAGTCTCAGCTCAGATGTCACCTCCCCAGAGGAGCCTCCTTGGGTTACCTTTGCCCAGCTGTTATCTCATTGTCTGCCTCCACGCCTGGCTGAAGAGCTAGGTTTTGTGGATGGACTGGTAATGACCTCTGCAGAAGCATCTGTTGTGAAGTAGGAACATGGGATTGATTCACAAGCAGCATCCCTGAAAATATCCCACTGTTCAATTCAGAAGGCGTTTTCCTGGACTCTTGCTCCCACAGTTCTAACCATTGGCAAGAGTGGCTGCCAGATCAGTTCTGGTCAAGGAGCGATTTGTGTTTTGTTTTATTTGAGATGGGGTCTCACTCTGTTGCCCAGGCTGGAGTGCAGGGGTGTGATTCTGGCTCACTGCAGCCTCGAGTAGCTGGGATTGCAGGCACACACCACCATGCCTAGCTAATTTTGGTATATTTTTTAGAGATGGGGTTTCACCGTGTTGTGCAGGCTGGTCTCACACTCTACTCCTGGGCTCAAGCAATCTGCCTGCCTCAGCCTCTTGAGTAGCTGGGATTACAGGTGTGAGCCACTATGCCCAGCTAATTTTTTATTTTGTAGAGATGGTGTCTTGCTATGTTGCTCAGGCTGCTCTCCAACTCCTGGATTCAAGCAACCCGCCCACCTTGGCCTCCCAAAGTGCTGGGATTACAGGCATGAGCCACGGCGCCTGAGTGCAAGAAACGTTTTCCATCAGCACTGGCCTGGCATGTTACATATGTTATTTCTAGCCGCCATGTTTTATTTCCCCATTTAGCAGAGAGGGAAGCTGAGGCTCATAGAGGTTAAGTCACTTGCTCAAGATTCCACAGCTGGTGCAAGGATTTGCCTCCCCACCTGTATGAACTCAATGGAGAATCCCTCAGCAGGGCTCCTGCTGTGTGGCGTGGGACCAGGAATGTGGGATCACAGTGCTGGCTGGGCTGGGAGTCGGGGCTCCTGGTGTTAAGCCGAGAGTGTCCCTGCAGACTTTCCCAGGAGCAAGCAGGCTGGGATTCTCTTGTCCCAGAACTGACCAAGCAGAGCCTGACCATACCTCATATCTCCACGCAGCCTCCTGGTCCTGTGGCAGCTGGCTCTTGGCCATGTCCTTATGATGTCAGAGCAGGGCTGAGACCCTGTTTGAGAGCACAGGGGTTGTGAAGAGCCCAGCTCAAGCGGGGAGCAGAGCAGGGTCTGGTGAGGGCACCGTCACTTGGGTGGGCAGGGAAATGCAGGGCCTAGAAAGGACAACGCCCTTTTTTTCTTTTTCTTTTTTTGAGACAGAGTCTTGCTCTGTCGCCCAGGCTGGAGTGCAGTGGTGCGGTCTCGGTTCACTGCAAGCTCCGCCTCCCAGATTCAAACGATTCTCCCGCCTCAGCCTCCCGAGTAGTTGGGACTACAGGCACCCGCCACCACGCCTGGCTAATTTTTTGTATATTTTTTGAAGTACAGATGGGGTTTCACAGTGTTAGCCAAGATGGTCTCGATCTTCTGACCTCATGATCTGCCCTCCTCGGCCTCCCAAAGTGCTGGAATTACAGGCGTGAGCCACCGCACCCAGCCTAACACCCTTCTTTGTTTGAGACGGAGTCTTGCTCTGTCACCAGGCTGGAGTGCAATGGCACAATCTTGGCTCACTGCAACCTCTGCCTCCCGGGTTCAAGTGATTCTCCTGCGTCAGCCTCCCGAGTAGCTGGGACTACAGGCACGCACCACCATGCCCAGCTAATTTTTGTTTCATCATATTGGCCAGGATGGTCTCCATCTCTTGACCTCATGATCTGCCCACCTCAGCCTCCCAAAGTGCTGGGATTACAGGTATGAGCCACCGCGCCCAGCCGACAATGCCCTTCTTACCACCTGGGCTCTCCTTCCCAGAAAATGGAACACTTGGCCAGGTGTGGTGGCTCACACCTGTAATCCCAGCGCTTTGGGAGGCCAAGGCAAGCAGATCACCTGAGGTCAGGAGTTTGAGATCAGCCTGGCCAACATGGTGAAACCCCATCTCTACTAAAAATATAAAAATTAGCTGGGCATGGTGGCAGGTGCCTATAATCCCAGCTACTCAGGAGGCTGAAGCAGGAGAATCGTTTGAACCCAGGAGGCGGAGGTTGCAGTGAGCAGAGATTGCGCCACTGCACACCTGCCTGGGTAACAGAGAAAGACTCTGTCACACACACTGCACACACACACACACACACACACACACGAGAAAATGGAACACTGTGGGGGGCCTTTGGATGCGTCCAGAAATGAATGTAGTTCTTCAGATTCTTTTTTTTTTTTGAGACGGAGTCTCGCTCTGTCGCCCAGGCTGGAGTGCAGTGGCACGATCTTGGCTCACTGAAACCTCCGTCTCCCGGATTTAAGCAATTCTCTACCTCAGCCTCCAGAGTAGCTGGGATTACAGGCACGTGCCACCACGCCTGGCTGATTTTTGTATTTTTAGTAGAGGCGGGGTTTCACCGTATTGGCCAGGCTGGTCTTGAATTCCTGACCTCGTGGTCCACCCGCCTTGGCCTCCCAAAGTGCTGGGATTACATATGTCAGCCACCGTGCCCGGCCTTTTCTCTTTTCTTTTTCTTTTCTTTTCTTTTCTTTTTTTTTTTTTTTTTGAGGCAAGGTCTCACTCTGTTGCCCAGGCTAAGTGCAGTGGCACAATCATAGCTCACTGCAGCCTCAAACTCCTGGCTTCAAGCAATCCTCCCACCCCATTCTCCTGAGTAGCTGGGACTACAGATGTGCACCAGCACATCCAGCTAACTACAAATTTTTTTTTGTAGACACAGGGTCTCACTATGTTGCCCAGGCTGCTCTCGAACTCCTGGCTTCAAGCAGTCCTCCCGCCTTTGCCTCCCCAAAGTGCTGGGGTTACAGGCCTGAACCCCACACTCACCCAGCCAGTACTTCAGATTCTTATCTCTTTGTAAAACCTGGTCTTCCTAACTCCAAGAAACCTGTCTTCTGCCCGGATTCGAGAGAATTCCAAGGAGGGAGCTGCCTCTCCATCCCTTCCATATGTGCTTCTAGGAAAAAGTTACCAGTCTCACATCACCAGAGGGCTTGAATGAAGAGGCTGCCATCAGCTATTCAAACATTCATCCAACATTAACTGAGCACCTACTCTGGGTGAGGCTTACCAGGGAGCACCTGCCCCACTCCAGACTTTGAATTGCGCCCGTTTCATCACATTATTTGGTGTCCTGGCAACCAGAGACTCTGATCTGAGCTCCAGCCAGAACAGAGGCCATTCCTCCCCGACTGCTGTGACTCACCACCACCCCAGGCCTCTGAGGACCAGTCCGTGTAGCTCTCGGAACCACTGAAAGCTACCCCTTGTCCTTGAGGACGCCTGGAACCCCAGCCCCACTGACCCACCCTGGCAGGATGAGCTTCTCACTCACGTTCACCGAGCTGGCCAACATCGCCGTCCCACAGCGCGGGGTGCTGAACTTCAAGGCCCTGCACCTCCTGCTGCATGGCATATTGGAGCACATCCACATGGCCGAGCTCAAGAAAGTCCTCTCGGGATGAGGACTTCCTGCAGACCTCGCAGGCGGTCATCATGCCCAGGGAAGGAGACGCCCAGCCCATCCTCAACCCCATGAAGAGGCTCAGCAATGTCTTCGACCACGTGGTGAGCCGCCTCGACAAGTTAGAGAACCAGCTGGCCCTGCTGCAGGACCTGCCCTCCACCGCCCAGCTGCTGGAAGCCAGCCAGGGCACTGCCCGGCCCGTCCAGGATCTGTGGCATCTGATCAAGCTCCGGAAGATGGTGGAGGGTCATGATGAAGTCATGGCCAAGGTACGCCCCCAGCCACCAGACACTTCTTTTCCTCCCTTCACCACTGGCTCTCTCCTGGGACGTCTTTTGTTTGTTTTTGAGACTCCATCTCGCTCTGTCACCCAGGCTGGAGTGCAGTGGCGTGATCTTGGCTCACTGCAACCTCCGCCTCCTGGGTTCAAGTGATTCTCCTGCCTCAGCCTAGTAGCTAGGATTTCAGGCACATGCCACCACACCCGGCTATTTTTGTATTTTTAGTAGAGATGGGGTTTCACTATGTTGGCCAGGCTGGTCTCAAACCCCTCATCTCAACTGATCCACCTGCCTCAGCTTCCCAAAGTGCTGGGATGACAAGCATGAGCCACCGCACCCAGCCCTCTCCTGGGACATCTTGTTGCTTACTCCCCTACAATGGGCCATCTCTTTACGCAGAGTGGGAAGAAGGGGGCTTTAGAGTCAGGCACAACCAAAACGCCAAGCTTGCAGCCTCCATCAAGTATTGCAAAGAAGCCAGACACAAAAGGCTACCCAGTGTATGATTCCATTTATACGAAATGTGCAGAATAGGTAAATCCATGGAGACAGAAAGCAGTGGTTGCCAGGGGCTTGGAGGAGGAGAGAATGGGGAGTAATTGCTTTGTGGATATAGGGTTTCCTTTTGGGGTGATGAAAATGTTTTGGAACTAGATGGAGGTGATAGTTATACAACCTCACTGATGTACTAAATGACACTGAATTGTTCACTTAAAAGTGGCTAATTGTACATTATGTGAATTTCACCGCAATTTTTTTTTGAGACAGGGTGTCACTCTGTCACCCAGGCTGGAATGCAGTGACTCAATCATGGCTCACTGTAGCCTCAACCTCCCAGACTCAAGCAATCCTCCCACCTCAACCTCCCAAGTAACTGGGACCACAGGTGTGCACCACTGCACCTGGCTAATTTTTGTATTGTTTGTAGAGATAGGGTCTCCTTATGTTGCCCAGGCTGGACTCAAACTCCTAGGCTCAAGTGATTCTCCTGCTTGGGCCTCCCAAAGTGCTGGGATTACAAGCGTGAGCTACTGTGCTCGGCCTTACCCCAATTTCTAAAAAATGCCTGGAGGAGCTACCATGGGAGAAGTACCAGAGTAGTCACGGTGAACTAGAGTAGGCACGCCCGGCCTAGCAGGGGAGATAGACAGACACAAGTGAGTGAGAACCTCCAAGAACCAGCCCTGTGAGGAGCAGCAAAGAGGCATTCCTTCTGCCTTACAGGTGAGGAAACTGACGCTCAGAGGAGCTCAGTGATTGGCTGAAGGCTCAGCAGCTGGTGGGCAAGGGAGCTGCGCGCTGAGGCGTGGCCTCTGACCCTGGCTTACCTTTGACTGCTGACCCCTGCTAACCCTGACCAGCACGTGGACAGTGTTCAATTACTGGCAGCCCAAGAAGAAATAAGAAAGGGAAAATAAGCCGAGCACAGTGGCTCACACCTATAATCCCAACACTGGGAGGCCAAGGCGGGATGATCACTTGAGCCCAGGAGTTCAAGACCAGCCTTGGCAGCGTAGTGAGACCTCATCTCTACCAAAAAATGAATAAATTAGCCGGGTGTGGTGGCATCCACCTGTAGTCTTACCTCAGGAGGCTGAGGTGGGAGAATCACTTAACCCCAGGAGTTGGAAGCTGCAGTGAGTTGTAGTCACTCTCCTGAACTCCAGCCTGGGGGACAGAGCAAGCCCCTATGTCTAAAAATAGTAATAATAATTTGGCCAAGCACAGTGGCTCACACCTGTAATCCCAGCATTTCGGGAGGCCAAGGTGGGTGGATCACCTGAGGTGAGGAGTTCGAGACAATCCTGGCCAACATGGTGAAACCCCGTCTCTACTAAAAATACAAAAATTAGCTGGGCATGCTTGCGTGCGCCTGTAGTCCCAGCTACTCGGGAGGCTGAGGCAGGAGAATCGCTTGAACCCAGGAGGCGGAACTTGCAGTGAGCCGAGGTCGCACCACTGCACTCCAGCCTGGTGACAGAGCGAGACTCTGTCTCAAAAAAAAAAAAAAAAAATTAGCCAGGTGGGTAGCAGGCACCTGTAATCCCAGCTACTCGGGAGGCTGAGGCAGGAGAATCGCTTGAGCCTGGAAGGCAGGTGTTACAGTGAGTTGAGATCGCACCACTGCCCTTCAGCCTGGGTGACAGAGAGAGTCTTGTCTCCAAAAAGGAGACCATCCAGCGATGACTGCCTTCCTATCCCTGGAGGCAGCATGTCCTAGTCCTCTCTGAGCCAGAACTGTGCCCATTGGTGTGTCCAGCTGGATCTCCCCGGGAGTCCGGGCCATTTTCAGAGTGTTCCCAAGTTACCACTCTTCTCTTTCAAATTGAGGGGAAACTGGTTGGGTGTGGTGGCTCACACCTGTAATCCCAGCACTTTGGGAGGCCGAGGTAGGTGGGTCACTTGAGGTCAGGAGTTCGTGACCAGCCTGGCCAACATCATGAAAACCCATCTCTACTAAAAATAAAAATAAAAAAAATTAGCCAGGCATGGTGGTGCATGCCTGGAATCCCAGCTACTCAGGAGGCTGAGGCACGAGAATCGCTTGAACCCCGGAGGTGGAGGTTCTAGTGAGCGGAGATTGCGCCACTGCACTCCAGCCTGGGCAACAGCAAGACTCCATCTCAAAAAAAAAAATTAAAAATAAATAAATAAATTGAGGGGAAATTGACCTAACATAAAATCAACCATTTAAAAGTGGACATTAAACACTGAATTAATGAAAATTCGGTGGCACATGATATATTGACATGGTTGTGCAGCCAGCCACCTCTATCTAGTTCTAAGCCATTTCCATCACCCTGAAAGGAAAAAACCCTATTTCCCCGTTACTTCTCCTCCCTGCAACCCCTGGCAACCACTAATCTGCTTTCTGTCTTACAGATTTGCCTATTCTGGACATTTCATCTAAAGGCATAATCTGTGTATTTCATAGAGACAGAAAGTAGATTAGTGGTTTCCAGAGGCTCAGGAAGGGGGGAACAGAGAGAGACTGTAACAGGGACGAGATTTCCTTTTAGGAGAATGAAGTGTCTTGGAAGTAGATAGTGGTGTACATACCAAATGCCATCAAATTGCACACTTCATTTTTATTTTCTTTTTATTTTTTTGAGACAGAGTCTCACTCTGTCATCCAGGCTGGAGTGGAGTGGTGCAATCTCTGCTCACTGCAACCTCTGCCTCCAAGGTTCAAGTGGCTCTCGTGCTTCAGCCTCCTGAGTAGCTGGAAATACAGGTGCGCGCCACCATGCCTGGCTAATTTTTCTTTGCATTTTTATATTTACATATATATATATATACATATATATATATATATACACACACACACACACATATATATGTATACATATATAATATATATACACACACACACACATATATATGTGTATATATATATGTATACATACGTATGTATACATATATATGTATATATATGTATACATACGTATGTATACATATATATGTATACATACATATGTATACATATATATGTATATATATGTATATATATATGTTTGTTTTTGAGATGGAGTCTCGCTCTGTCATCCAGGCTGGAGTGGAGTGGTGCAATCTCTGCTCACTGCAACCTCTGCCTCCAAGGTTCAAGTGGCTCTCGTGCTTCAGCCTCCTGAGTAGCTGGAAATACAGGTGCGCGCCACCATGCCTGGCTAATTTTTCTTTGCATTTTTATATTTACATATATATATATATATACACACACACACACACACATATATATGTATACATATATAATATATATACACACACACACATATATATGTGTATATATATGTATACATACGTATGTATACATATATATGTATATATATGTATACATACGTATGTATACATATATATGTATACATACGTATGTATATATATATATGTATACATACGTATGTATACATACGTATGTATACATACGTATGTATACATATATGTATATATATGTATATATATATGTTTGTTTTTGAGACGGAGTCTCGCTCTGTTGCCCAGGCTGGAGTGCAGTGGTGTGGTCTCAGCTCACTGCAACCTCTGCCTCCCAGGTTCAAGCAGTTCTTCTGCCTCAGCCTCCCAAGTAGCTGGGACTGTAGGTGCCCGCCACCACACCCAGCTAATTTTTGTATTTTTAGTAGAGACGCGGTTTCACCATGTTGGCCAGGATGATCTTGATCTCCTGACCTCGTGATCCGCCCGCCTTGGCCTCCCAAAGTGCTGAGATTACAGGCATGAGCCACTATGCCCGGCCAATACTAAAATATTTTTATACTTTAATATTATGTGTATTTTACCACCAAAAAAAGCAGAGATTGGCAGGATAGATGAAAAACAAACAAAAAAAACATGACCTAACTACTATATGCTGTTTGCAAGAGACACATTTAAGATTCAAAGACACAAATAGGGCCAGGCACGGTGGCATGCACCTGTAATCTCAGCTCTTTGGGAGGCTGAGGCAAGAGGATCACTTGAGCCCAGGAGTTGGTGATTGCAGTGAGTTCTGATCGCCCCACTGCACTCCAGCCTGAGTGACAGAGTGAGATCCTGTCTCTATGAAAAAAAGACAAGACACAAATACGTTAAAAGTAAAATGATATAAAAAGATATTCCAGCGGGGCACAGTGGCTCACCCTTATAATCCCAACACTTTGGGAGGCTGAGGTGGGTGGATCACCTGAGGTCAGGAATTCAAGACCAGCCTGACCAACATGGAGAAACCCGTCTCTACTAAAAATACAAAATTAGTCGGGTGTGGTGGCACATGCCTGTAATCCCAGCTACTCGGGAGGCTGAGAACGGCTTGAACCTGGGAGGCGGAGGTTGTGTTGAGCCGAGATTGCGCCATTGCACTCCAGCCTGGGCAACAAGAGCTGAAACTCCGTCAAAAAAAAAAAAAAAATTAGCCTGGCGTGGTGGCGGAAGCCTGTAATCCCAGCTACTGGGGAGGCTGAGGCAGGAGAGTCACTTGAACCCGTGAGGCAAAATTTGCAGTGAGCCGAGATCGCGCCACCACACTCCAGCCTGGGTGACAAAAGCGAAACTCCATCTCAAAAAAATTAAAAAATAACAAAAGATATTCCTTGCAAGCAGTGACCAGAGGAGAGTGGGATCTTCTCAGACAAGATAGACTTTAAGACAAAAATTGTTACTAGAGACAGGGCTGCCTGGGGTGGCCGAGGGCAAGTTATGAGGGCCTTGCAGGCAGGATGGGCGGATACCAGGATCCAAGGTGCCGGCACTCCAGAGGCAGCTTGCCCCCTGGCCTGCCTTGATGGATGAAGGCTTCTAAAAAGCAGCTCAACAGGGCAACCCACCCAGCTCACAAAAGGGGCTCGTGGACAGGTTCAGACCTAGTTATACAGCCTTCAGGACTGTTTGCGCAGCTAAGGAATGTCCCCATCATTAGAGAATCTTGCCTTGTCCCAGCCTGATTGAAGTTGTCCGAGGTTCCCACAATGACCCATTGAACGGGGTTGCCATGGCAGCTGGTTCTAGAATGGTGCAAACTGCACAGCTAACTGTCTGCACCCACCAACTAGTGAGGCTGCCGGGGGGTCGCCTGGCAAACAAACGTGTTTTACAATGTTCCTTTCGCGAGTCCCCGTCTGCCTCCTTCAGGCCTTGGTTTTTCTCCCCTGTAATGATAACCTCTTGCAGCTGGCCTCACAGGCGAAAACGAGGGATGATGTCAGCTGTTTGTTGTTGAAACTGTTTCGTCTAACCCTGTTTCCGTAACATTGTGGGTCCAAGGCTTAGGGTATTTTTTTAAATTGTAGAAAACCTTTAACTTATTGGTCTTTTTGAGGGAATGAGATGCATTGCCACTGCATTACAACTAAGCCATTAATCCTGTAGCTGCGTCAACATTAACCGGTTCACTTTCATGATGCCAATGGGGAATCAGTTCTTTCTACAGATGTTCAAGAGAAAAGATTGCCAGGTGTGGTGGCTCATGCCTGTAATCCCAGCCCTTTGAGAGGCTGAGGTGGGAGGATCGCTTGAGCCCAGGAGTTCACGACCAGCCTGAGCAACATGGCGAGACTCCCTTTCTACCAAAAAATTTTGAAATTGGCTGGGCATGGTGGTGCACCTGTAGTCCCAGGTACTCAGGAGGCTGAGGCAGGATTGCTTGAGCCTGGGAGGTCGAGGCTGCAGTGAGCTATTATTAATATTACAGCCTGGACAATGGAGCAAGACTGTCTCAAAAAAAAAGAGAAAAGCCTTTTGAGAAGTGTGCAAGTTCTTTTATATATTTACAAAACCTTTATTCACTCTTTTTTTGTCTTTATTTTTTAAGATTGTATTACTTGATTTTATTTTACACTAGGTGGTGGGCATACAAAGCAATCCTTAATAAAGTTGACAATTAGCTTCACTCAACATTTTTAATAATGCACATTTAAAAAAAGTATTCATCTTACAAATTCTTCTGCAATCCAAACATACAATAGCTTGGAGAACATTTAGAAAACAAAAGCCAATGTAAAAAGACAGATTAAAACAACTAGAACAGTACAGGTTTTATTTATATGGCTCGAATTTTACAGGTTTCTTACTGTATCATCAATGTCAGAAATCTGTTCCGTCAGCTGGCTCCATTGTTCTGGATTTAAAGAAATACCTTTTCTTCCTGGTTTCATTTCACCTTCAGGATCCATCCAATATTCTCCAGTATCAATTAGCACTTTGCCTTTAAAATCTTGAACACCAACGTACCTCATTTTCCCAGTCTGAAACATGTTACCATCTCTGCTGCTGCTCCTCTGTGGGAAGATGACAGAACTCTCCAAGTTTCGCCTGTCTTTTGCTTCTTTACAGGTTTTTCTGGAGCAACTTGCTTTTTCCTCTTTAACTTTTTGTCAACCTCACTGTCAGAATCACTGCCAGAAGAGTTTGAAGAAACAAGTTCCTTTGCTTTAGGCATCGCTTCACTCGGCTCTAGCAGTGGAACACCCTCTTGCTCGTTCGCTCACGACTGACTCGTTTGTTTTTATTTTTAAGGCAGGGTCTCACTCTGTCGCCCAGGCTGGGGTGCAGTGGCTCGATCTCAGCTCACTGCAGCCTCAACCTTCCGGGCTCAACACTGGAGGCAATCCTCCCACCTCAACCTCCTGAGTAGGTAGGACTACAGGCCTGTGCCACCACACTGGCTAATTTTTATTTTTTGTAGAGACAGGGTGTTGCCATGTTCCCCAGGCTGGTCTCGAACTCTTGGGCTCAAGTAATCCTCCCACTTCAGCCCAAAGTGCTGGGATTACAGGCTTGAGCCACTGCGCCCACCCTCTGTTAACCTTTTTTTTTTTTTTTTTTTTTTTTTTTTGAGACGGAGTCTCGCTCTGTTGCCCAGGCTGGAGGGCAGCAGCATGATCTTGGCTTACTGCAGCCTCTGCCTCCTGGGTTCAAGAGATTCTCCTGCTTCAGCTTCTTGAGTAACTGGGATTACAAGCGTGCACCACCATGCCCAGCTAATTTTCGTATTTTTAGTAGAGACGGGGTTTCACCATGTTGGCCAGGCTGGTCTTGAACTCCCGAGCTCAGGTGATCCACCCGCCTGGGCCTCCCAATGTGCTGGGATTACAGGCATGAGCCACTGTGCCCGGCCTCTGATGACTTTTAAATCATAACATTTGTCTTAAGACTAGTGGTAACTGCCAGGTGTGGTGGCTCCCACCTGTAATCCCAGCACTTTCGGAGGCCAAAGCGGGCGGATCACCTGAGCTCAGGAGTTCAAGACCAGCCTGGCCAACATGGTGAAACCCCGTCTCTACTAACAATACAAAAATTAGCCACTAGTCGGGAGGCTGAGACAAGAGAATTGCTTGAACCTGGGAGGCAGAGGTTGCAGTGAGCCGAGATTGTGCCACTGCACTCCAGCCTGGGAGACAAAATGAAACTCCATCTTAAAAAAAAGAAGAAGAAAAGATTAGTGGTAACTGGTTTTGCTTTGTTTTTAGCCTTAAAGTGTTTTTGGCTGGCTTTGTGAAGTCCATTCCTGGACTTCTGCCCTCCTAATTTGTTCTTGGCCATTGTCAGAATTGGTTGGATATGTGCACGCAGCTTCTGCAGCTCAGGTGATGCCATCTGCATGCACTGGGTCCAGGAAGTCCCCGGGAGAGGGATCCAGTGTAAGGGGATGCTAACAACCTATTGTTGCTTTCTTTATTTCTAAACACCCTCCCCATTTTACTCCCCCCAGAAACTACAAAGCTCCTGCTGTATATTGCACAGGTTAAAATGATGTCACATTTAAATTGGATTTTTAAGGATAGGTGTGGTGGTTTACGCCTATGATCCCAGCACTTTGGGAGGCTGAGGCAGAAGGATCACCTGAGCTCAGGAGTTCCAGGCCAGCCTGGCCAATGTGGCAAAACCTTGTCTTTACTAAAAATACAAAAATTAGCTGGGCATGGTGGTGCGTGCCTGTAGTCCCAGCCATTCGAGAGGCTGAGGCACGAGAATCGCTTGAACCCGAGAGGTGGAGATTTCAGTGAACCGAGATCGCACCGCTGCACTGCAGCCGGAGCGACAGAGCAAAACTCCATCTCAAAAAAAATAAATAAAATACAAATAAAAATTGGGTTTTAACTATTTCGTAACATTGCTTGAAGGTGTGGAAGACACTTTAGGGTGTTAGAGGACCAAGGTTGCCATGATTGCAGTAATGGTAACGAACACTCAGATGTCGTTGGTGTCACCTTCACAGTGTCGTGAAGTGCTCTTGCATTCCTCGTTTCCATGGAGGGAAATGTTAGCATTCCTGTTTTCCAAAGTCCCACATGTGACCGTGTGGACAAGTCTAGCTGCTTGTCTGAGGGGGTGTTTGCTTTAGCCCCTTTTTCAGGCCTCTTAAGGCCTTTGTAAGTACTGGGCCTTAGCTGAACCCCAGCATCCTTAAAGCCCTCTTGAGAGAGAGAGAGAGCAGGTTTGGACAAGCCCTACCTCGAGGACTATGGCATGGGTCAGCTTCTGGAAGGGCAACTGTCGGGGACGCACTTTCCCTTGAACTCAGCACCATCCAAGCCCTGAATGTGGCCCAGTCACCCTGGGCAGAAAAAAGACCTCAGCCACTTTCCCCACAGCTCTCTCTCCTGCCCCTTCTTCCCCAGGACAGGAGTCCAGAGCATGTCCCCTACATGTGAGACAGCAGGTGGGTCTTGGGTGAGAAACCTCTCACTGCATATCACACAGAGGCGGAGGTTGTAGTAAGCTGAGATGGCGCCACTGCAATCTCCACGCGAGATGCAGGGAGTCTGGCTCTGGCGCCCAGGCTGGAGTGCAGTGGCACGGTCTCAGCTCACTGCAACCTCCACCTCCTGGGTTCAAGTGATTCTTGTGCCTCAGCCTCCCGAGTACCTGGGATTACAGGTGCCTACCACCACACCCGGCTAATTTTTGTATTTTTCGTAGAGACGGGGTTTTACCATGTTGGCCAGGCTGATCTCGAACTCCTGACCTCAGGTGATCCGCCCACTTTGTCCTCCCGAGGTGCTGGGATTACAGGCGTCAGCCACCGCACCCAGCCTTGTTTCTACCTTTTGACTGTTATGAATATGCTGCTATAAGCATTCATGTACAAACTTCTGTTTTGTTTTTAGGGACAAGGTCTTGCTCTGTTGCCCTGGCTGGAGTTCAGTGGTGCCACCATAGCTCACTGCAGCCTCAAACTCCTGGTCTCAAGTGATCCTCCCATCTCTGCCTCCCAAGTTTCTGGGACTACAGGCGCTTGCCACCATGCCTGGCTAATTTTTAAGTTTTATGTAGAGATGTGGTCTTGCTGTCTTGCCCACGCTGGTCTTGAACTCCTGGCCTCAAGCACTCTTCCACCTTGGCCTCCAAAAGCAGTAGGATCACAGACGTGAGCTACCACGCCTGGCCCATGTGTGCAAGTTTTTATATGGACTTATGTTTTCATTTCTTTTGGGAATATACCTAGGATTAGAATCAGAGATCATCTGGTATCTCTGTATAATCTTGTGAGGAACTGCCACACTGACTTCTAAAATGGCTGCACAATTTACATTCCCACCAGCGGTGTATGAGAATTACGATTTCTCCTTATGGTTAACAGCACTTAGTATCTGACTTTCGATTCTGACCATCCTACAGAGTTTGAAGTGGTATCTCATTGTAGTTTTGATTTTCATTTCCCTGATGACGAATGATGTTGAGCATCTTTTCTTTTTATGTGCTTATTGGCCATTTACGCATCATCTTTGGAGAAATGTCTATTCAGATCTTTGCCCGTTTTTAATTGGGTTATTTGTATCATTGAGTTGTAAGAGTTCTGTATATATTCTGCATATACTGGTTCAGCTATATGATTTGCAAAATGAGGTTTTCTCCCATTTTGTGGGTTGTATTTTCATTTTCTTGCTGGTGTCTTTTGAAGCACAAAAGGTACTTTTTATTATGACTTTAATCTCTTCACTTGTTTTAGGTTTATTCGGATTGTCTATTTCTGCTTGAGTCAGTTTTAATGACTTTCTAGGAATTTGTCCATTTCACCTAAATTATATAATTTGTCCACAGGCAATTATTCATAGTATTTCTTTATAATCCTTTTTATTTCTGTAGAGTTGATAGAATGCCCTCTCTTTCACTTCTGATTCTAATAATTTGAGTCTGATTCTTGGCCAATCTAGCTAAAAGTTTGTCAATTTTGTTGACCTTTTCAATTAACCAGTGTTTAGTTTCATTGATTTTTCTCTATTTTTTTATCCTCTATTTCATTAATTTCACCATATTCTTTGTTATTTTCTTATTTCTATTTGTTTTAGGTTCAGTTTGCTTTTCTTTGTTCCAGTGTCTTAAGGTGGAAGGTTAAGTTATTGATTCAAGATCTTTCTTTGTTAATATAGTCACTTACAACAATAAGTGTTATAAGTGTCTAATCACCACTTTAGCTGCATCCCGTAAGTTCTGGTGTGTTGTGCTTTCATTTTAACTCATTTCAAATTAGTTTCTAATTTCTATTTCTATTGTGATTTCTTCTTTGACATATTTCTTTTCTTTTCTTTTCTTTTTTTTTTTTTTTGAGATGGAGTCTCGCTCTCTCACCCAGGCTGGAGTGCAATGGCGCAATCTTGGCTCACTGCAAGCTCAGCCTACCGGGTTCACGCCATTCTCCTGCCTCAGCCTCCCAAGTAGCTGGGACTACAGGTGCCCGCCACCACGCCCGGCTAATTTTTTTTTGTATGTTTAGTAGAGACAGGGTTTCACCGTGTCAGCCAGGATGGTTTTGATCTCTTGACCTCATCATCCGCCCGCCTCGGCCTCCCAAAGTGCTGGGATTACAGGTGTGAGCCACCGCGCCCGGCCTTCTTTGACATATTCCTTTTGTGATTCCTTCTTTGACATATTTGTTATTTAGTAGAATGTTTTTTAAATTTTTACATGTTTGTGAATTTTCAACAGTTTCTTCTGTTGCCTTTTTTTTTTTTTTTTTTTTTGAGATGAAGTCTTCCTCTGTCACCAGGATGGAGTGCAATGGCATGACCTTGGCTCACTACAACCTCTGCTCCTGGGTTCAAGCAGTTCTCCTGCCTCAACCTCCCGGGTAGCTGGGACTACAGGCACGCACCACCACGCCCAGCTAATTTTTGTATTTTTAGTAGAGATGGGGTTTCACCATGTTGGCCAGGATGGTCTCGATCTCCTGACTTCATGATCTGCCTGCTGTAGCCTCTCAAAGTGCTGGGATTACAGGTGTGAGCCACCACGTCCGGCCTGTTTTTGTTTTTTGTTTGTTTGTTTTTTTGTTTTAAGCCCTGTCTATGGGAGCCATTGGCAATCCAAGAACTTTTTTATTTTATGTTTGAATTATAGAGACAGGATCTCACTATGTTGCCCAGGCTGGTCTGGAACTCCTGAGCTCAAATGATACTCCTGCCTCAAGCTCCCAAAGTGCTGAATTACAGGCATGAGCCACCATACCTGGCCTCTTCTGTTGCTTTCTAATTTAATTCCATTGTGGTCAGAGTATGTATTTTGCATAATTTCAGTCCTTTTGAAATTTGTTAAGGCTTGTTTTATGGTTTTACCATATGGTCTATCCTGGAGAGTGTTCTATGTGCATTTGAGAATAATATGTATTCTACCATTGTCAAGTGGGGTATTCCGTGGATATCTGTTATGTCTAGTTGGTTTATACTATTGTTCAAATCTTCTCTTTTCTTGCTGGTCTTTTGTTTTGTTAATTTTATTTATTTTATAGTGACAGGGTCTCCCTTGGTTGCCCAGGCTGGTCTGGAACCCCTGGGCTCAAGCCATCCTTCCACTGCAGCCACCCAAAATGCTGGGATTACAGGTGTAAGCCACTGAACCCAGCCTCTTGCTCTTCTTTTTTTCTTTTTCTTTTCTTTTTAATTTTTTTTTTTTTTTTTTTTTTTTTTTTTTGAGACAGGGTCTCACTCTGTCACCCAAGCTGGAGGGCAGTAGTGCAATCACAGCTCACTTCAGCCTCAACCTCCTGGGCTAGGGTGATCCTCCCATCTCATCCTCCCAGGGACCTGGGACTACAGGCATGCACCACCACGCCTGTCTAATTTTGGTATTTTTTTGTAGAGATGGGAGACCGCTATGTTGCCCAGGCTGGTTTCGAACTCCTGGGCTCAAGTGATCCACCTGCTTCAGCCCCCCAAAATGCTGGGATTACAGATGTGAGCCACTGCACCCAGGATACTGTTCTTTTTATCTCCGGTTTTGTTTCTTCGAGATGGAGTCTTACTCTGTCACACAGGCTGGAGAGCAGTGGCATGATCTTGGCTTGCTGCAACCTCTGCCTCCGGGGTTCAAGTGATCCTCCCACTTCTGCCTCCCAAGTAGCTGGGATTACAGGCAAACACTACCACGCCTGGCTAATTTTTATATTTTTGGTAGAGATGGGGTTTCACCATGTTGGCCAGGCTGGTCTCAAACTCCTGAACTTCAGATCTGCTGGCCTTAGCCTCCCAAAGTGCTGGGATTACAGGTGTGAGCCACCGTGCTGGACCTTCCTTATCTTAGTTATTCTATTCATTACTGAAAATAGGAAATTGAAGTCTCGAACTATTCTTGTGAATTAACTATTTCTCCTTTTGTAACTGAGTACCCCCATTTTTCTAAGAGATAGTTTATTTTTAAAATTATTTTCTCTTCCTTTCTCCTTCCCCACTGCTCCCCACTTCCTACTTAGCCCTTTAGAAATGCAAAGAGAGGCCTGGTGAGTTGGCTCATGCCTGTAATCCCAGCACTCTGGGAGGCCGAGGTGGGTGGATCACTTGAGGTCAGGAGTTTGAGATCAGCCTGGCCAACATGGTGAAACCCCATTAGCGGGGCGTGGTGGCGTGCCCCTGTAGTCCCAGCTACTTGGGAGGCTGAGGTGGGAGAATCACTTGAACCCGGGAGGTGAAGGTTGCCTAGGTGACAGAGTGAGACTCTGTCTCAAAAAAAAAAAAAAGAAGGCAAAGATAGTCTTTGACCCCTCCTTCACCAGTCACTCCCTACAGGGCAAGTTCATGTAACTCCTGGAGAGTTAAGAAACAGATTTAGAGACCAAAGCACACCCCTTATAGGACTTTCACCTGGGAACTTCCACTCTCCAGGGATTGCCTGAGAGTTCAGTCTCACCAGGAGGACATGTTGAAAGCGTGCCCATGGCCACTTTTACAACTTACTTCTTCCCAGGAAGGTGCCAACTCAGCTTCCCAGTAGATAAGACATCACGCTCAAAAGGAGACCCCTGCCCTTGCTGGCTATATCCCCTATGTCTTAAAAGTGCCCACTTTTTCTCCAGAAGTGAAGCGGCACGTTTAAAGCCAGGGCGCTTTGTGCCCCTTCGCCAAGCTAGCTTCAGAATAAATTCACTTTCTTTTTGGTACCAGACCTTGCTTATGGTAACTGAACCCTGCAATGCAGCGAGCAACCAACGTGCTTTTCAGTTACACTTTCAGTTCTGTCAGTGTTTCCTTCATGTATTTTATAAAGGGCTCTGTTAAGTGCATGTATGTTTATAATTATTATATCTTCCAGATAGTTTGGCCCTCTGAGTGGAAAAAAACTCAGTTTCTTTCACACTGCTCTCACAACACGCTTTTTTTTTTTTTAGATAGAGACTCACTTCGTTGTCCAGTCTGGAGTGCAGTGGTGCGATCTCGGCTCACTGCAGCCTCTGCCTCCCAGGTTCAAGTGATTCTCCTGCCCCATCCTCCCAAGTAGCTGGGATTACAGGCACGCAACATCAGGCCCTGCTAAGTTTTTTTGTATTTTTAGTACAAACAGGGTTTCACCGTGTTGGCCAGACTGATCTCGAACTCCTGGCCTCATGTTCTGCCTGACTTGGTCTCCCAAAGTGCTGGGATTATAGGCATGAGCCACCGCGCCAAGCTCACAACACACTTCTGACACCAGATGTGTGAGGATTTCTCCCTACAGCAAGCAATCATTTCTGCAGGCAGGCTGCTTCCCCTTTTGCCCTCCAGAGCCAGGCTCCACAGGAGCCTGAGAGATCCTTTAAAATGTAAATACAGGCCGGGTGCTGTGGCACTTTGGGAGGCTGACGCGGGCAGATTGCTTGAGCTCAGGAATTCGAGACCAGCCTGAGCAACTTGGTGAAACCCCATCTCTACCAAACAAAAACAAAAACAAAAACAAAAAAATTAGCTGGGCGTGGTGATGCACACCTGAGGTCTCAGCTACTTGGGAGGCTGAGGCAGGAGAATCACTTGAGCCCAGGAGGTGGAGGTTGCAGTGAGCTGAGATCGCGCCACTGCACTCCAGCCTGGGCCACAGAGTGAGACTCCATCTTAGAAACAAAAAGTAAATGCAACCCTGTCTCTCCTGCTCCTGATCCTCCAGTGGCTCCTACCCAGGGATGGGCTGTGCTTCCTCCCTGGCTGACATCTATCATACAAGAAAGGGCGTGAGATGCTTCATGACGAGTAACTCCTGGTTTCTGGATATATTCAAATACAGAGTTGCCTCCTTCTCATCCAGGCCACTTGGAGATTAGAGCACTGTTGACTTTAGTAGCATCTCCTGGTCCCCTTGTAGGTTCCAGTCTAGGCCTTGGGAGAGCCAAGAGGACCTCTTGAACAACGGCTATCATCAGAAAGCTTCTGCACTTCACTTACCTTCTCCCCCAGCCATACCCGGCTTCACATTTTCTCCTCCTCTTTTGCAGTCAATGCAGACCCTGCAGGACTTGCTCACTGATCTTCATGCATTCCAGGTCACCATCACAGCCCTCAGGAAAGAAGTGGACATGCTGAAGAACATGCTTGACAAGGTAGGCCCTCCCACAGCATCCTCCATGCCAGCTGCGTTGCTCAGGCCTCTGGGGATTGGAGCAATGAGGAAAATCTAGGAAGCTTACTGTTAGGCCAAGAGTGCAGCTGTGAGGGTGTGCTCATGCGGACCCTCCAATTGGCCAGTGCCACTGACTTCTCTGTGACCCCTCCATGCTTTCTTTTTTTTTTTTTTTTAAGACAGAGTCTCACTCTGTTGCCTAGGCTGGAGTGCAATGGCATGATCTTGGCTCACGGCAACCTCTGCCTCCCGGGTTCAGGTGATTCTCCTGCCTGAGCTTCCCGAGTAGCTGGGATTACAGGCACGCACCACCACATCTGGCTAATTTTTGTATTTTTAGTAGAGACGGGTTCATCATGTTGGCCAGGCTGGTCTCGAACTTCTGACCTCGTGATCCACCCACCTCAGCCTCCCAAAGTGCTGGGATTACAGGTGTGAGCCACCATACCTGGCCGACCCCTCCATGCTTTCTACCCCAGTGTGTTAAAACGTTAGTTGTAAGTGACAGAAATCACGTTCATCCTGGATTAGGCAAAATAAGGGATTTATTGTCTCATTTACTAAAAGGTCCAGGGACGGCCAGATCTAGGTACTCATGCAATACTGATATTTCTTTTTTTTTTTTTTTTTTGAGATGGAGTCTCGCTCTGTTGCCCAGGCTGGAGTGCAGTGGCGCGATCTTGGCTCACTGCAAGCTCTGTCTCCCGGGTTCACACCATTCTGCTGCCTCAGCCTCCCGAGTAGCTGGGACTACAGGCGCCTGCCCCCACGCCCGGCTAATTTTTTTTTGTATTTTTAGTAGAGATGGGGTTTCACCATGTTAGCCAAGATGGTCTCAATCTACTGACCTCTTGATCCGCCCGCCTCAGCCTCCTAAAGTGCCAGGATTACAGGCGTGAGCCACCACATCCGGCAATACTGACGTTTCTCGGTGAAACTTTCCTCCCAGTTGGCTTCATTCTCAGGCAGGTGCTCCTCAAGTCTTGGCAACACCAGACTTATATTCCACCAACCTAGCAAAAAGAAAACCTCTTCCCCTTCTAGAAAGCTCTGTCCACATGGGAAGTGGAATAATCATAATAGTGCAGGCATACATACAAGCTCCTTCTGTACTTCTGTAGCCAAAAACCATCAGCCAAGTATTTTCTAACACCCTACCATGCATGGAAGGACATGGAGTCCCTGAGACATGAGGCAGCTGTCCCCGTCACAACTGATGAGTCACAGCTGGGGTCTGAAGCCAGCTCTCCACACCCCCAGGTTTAACAACTTCCCCCAAATAGTGTAATTTTCTGTATCATCCCGGCTTCACAGATCAGGGCCTGTATTTGATCATCATGGCAACTGTGGGAGCTTCAGGCATGGGCTGGATGGCTCCCATCTAAGCAGAAAGAACGCTGTTAAAAGCTGCATCATGAGCTACTCAAAAGGGCCCCTTAGACAAAGCTGTTGGAGAAACCATGCCTTCTCGGCGGGGCCTGGTGTCTCACGCCTGTAATCCCAGCACTTTGGGAAGCCAAGGCAGGTGGATCACCTGAGGTCAGGAGTTCGAGACCAGCCTGGCCAACATGGTAAAACCCCCGTCTCCACTAAAAATACAAAAATTAGCTGGGTGTGGTTGCAGGCACCTGTAACCCCAGCTACTCAGGAGGCTGAGGCATGAGAATCACTTGAACCCAGGAGGTGGAGATTGTAGTGAGCCAAGATTGCGCCACTGCACTCCAGCCTGGGTGACAGAGCAAGACTCTGTCTCAAAAAAAAAAAAAAAAAAAGGTGGGGTCGGTGGGGCGGCGTGGTGGTTCACGCCTGTAATCTCAGCATTTTGGGAGGCTGAGGTGGGCAGATCACAAGGTCAGGAGATCGAGACCATCCTTGCTAACACGGTGAAACCCCGTCTCTACTAAAAATACAAAAAATTAGCTGGATGTGGTGGCAGGTACCTGTAGTCCCAGTTACTCAGGAGGCTGAGGCAGGAGAATGGTGTGAACCTGGGAGGTGGAGCTTGCAGTGAGCCGAGATCACGCCACTGCACTCCAGCCTGGGCTATAGAGTGAGACTGTCTCAAAAAAAAAAAAAGAAAAAAGAAAAGAAAAACAATGCCTTATTGGCCTGTCTCTTGGAGGTGTTTTTTTTTGTTGTTGTTTTGTTGTGTATTCTTTTTGAGATGGAGTCGCTCACTGTCACCCAGGCTGGAGTGCAGTGGCACGATCTCAGCTCACTGCAACCTCTGCCTCCCGAGTTCAAGTGATTCTCCTGCCTCAGCCTCCTGAGTAGCTGGGATTACAGGTACAAGCCACCACGCCTAGCTAATTTTTGTGTTTTTAGTGGAGATGGGGGCTTCACCACATTGGTCAGGCTGGTCCCGAACTCCTGAACTCGTGATCCACCTGCCTCAGCATCCCAAAGTGCTGGGATTACAGGTGTGAGCCACTGTGCCCGGCCCTCTTGGAGATTCTTAATGTGCTTTTGCTCATTCAAGGCTCTGGGAAGTCCTGCAGTACAGAAACCTGTTGAAATGTTTTTTATTTATTTATTTATTTACTTATTTTTGAGACAAAGTCTCACTCTGTTGCCCAGGCTGGAGTGCAGTGGCACCATCTCAGCTCACTGCAACCTCTGCCTCCTGGGTTCAAGTGATTCTCCTGCCTCAGCTTCCTGATAGCTGGGATTACAGGCTCATGCCATCAGGCCCAGCTAATTTTTGTATTTTTAGTAGAGACGGTGTTTCACCATGTTGGCCAGGCTGCTATCGAATTCCTGACCTCAAGTTATCCACCCACCTTGACCTCTCAAAGTGCTGGGGTTACAGGCATGAGACACTGTGCCCGGCCTGACATGCTTTTAAGCCCAGCATTTCCCAAACTTGTTTGCCCATGGAACCCTTTCCCACTCCTTGGGAAACACTGGATTTGGAACCCGTTCTTCCTTCTCAAGCTCTTAGTCACCTAGAGCCACGGGAAAAGGCAGGGGTGGGACAGAACCTGGACCCCCAGTCCACAGACTCAGTTCCTTTGACAGGTACACCCAGAAAGAATGGACATCTTTGCTGAAGACTTCAAAATACAGAACTGGAAGATGGTTGCACTGCAGCAGGAAGTGGTGAGGGCCACCATCCCTGTCTTCCCCCACTCCCCCTGGGACCCCCCCACCTCCCGGGTCCTGGGTGCTGAGGGTAGGGAGGTGCAAGGAGGAGAACACAGCCTGGAAAGGTTTCTTTGCAGGTGTGGGGGACACTGCCCCCTCCAGGCTCACACCCCTCATTTTCTACCCCCACCTTGCAGGCTTCTCTCCAGAATAAGTTTAAAACCATCCCCAAAACCGAGGACATGGTGCTCTGGAGTGGCCTCCATGATACCATGTTCGCCTCAGTGAGTGAGGAAGGAAGGGCAGGTTAGCAGGAAGCTGGGGAGCAGGCGGGCGGCTGACTGAGAGTGGGAGGCGGGGCTGGAAGCCAGCAGAGCCCCTCTGCCCCCTCTTCTGCAGGAAATTGGTTCATCACCGCTGGACCTGTGGCAGTCTGTAGAGCAGCTCCCAGAGGCTGCCCTGGCCCAGACCACCGAGTACCTTGAAGCTACTCATGCCATCCAGGTCTCCGAGCCCGTCCAAAACCCCCAGCTACTGCAGACTGTCTGGCATTATGAGGTCCCAGAGCTCCTCCCGGAGGGCTCATCTGCCCAAGCAATTTCACTCAGCAGAGCCCAGGAGCCAGCGCAGCTTCCGGCCCTCACTCCTGAGTCTGCACCTGGGCGCACAACTGAATTTGCACCTGGGCCTGCACCTGGGACTGAACCTGTGCCAGGGCTGGAGCTGGGGCTGGAGCTGGAGCCTGTGCCTGCCCTGGGGCCTGTCCCAGGGCCCAGTGTGACACCTGGGTCCTTGCCAGCACCTTGGCCTGTGCTTGGACCTGTGCCTGCCCCAGGTGCCCAGCCTCCACCACCGGGAGACTGGCCTGCACTCCCAAGACACTGGCCTCTTCCCCAAGACTGGCCCAGGGTGGGCTCTTGGCCTCTGTGGGACTTAGGTGTCCTGCTGCCAACTCAGCCCCAACCCTCCAGGGCCCCACCACCAGCCACCGAGTTTGGTTCATTGTGGCCTCGACCACTCCCGCCATATCAGTCTCGCCAGGGAGAAGCCCTCCAGTTCTCAGCTGTCCAAGTAAAGGGGGAGGAAAATGATGTCCCCAGCCTTCGGGGCCTTCGGGAGAGGGCCCGCAAGGATGGGGCCCCCAAGGATAGAACTCGCAAGGATGGGGTCCCCAAAGATACAGGTGGCAAGGATGTGGACCCCAAGGATAGAGCTCACAAGGATGATGTCCCCAAAGATAGAGGTGGCAAGGATGTGGACCCCAAGGATAGAACTCACAAGGATGATGTCCCCAAAGATAGAGGTGGCAAGGATGTGGACCCCAAGGATAGAGCTCACAAAGATGATGTCCCCAAAGATAGAGGTGGCAAGGATGTGGACCCCAAGGATAGAGCTCACAAGGATGATGTCCCCAAAGATAGAGATGGCAAGGATGGGGACCCCAAAGATAGAGTTGGCAAGGATGGGGCCCCCAAGGAAGCACAGCCTAAGGCTCCCCAGTCTGCCCTTCACCGGCTGAAAACCACCGCTGCCATCGCCGCCGCTGCCGCCGCAGCCTACGCCACCGCCACATCCTCCGCTGCCCAGGCAGCCAAGGTTGCTGCCAAGTTTGTCAAGGATGCCCCAGCCACCAAAATGGCCGCCATTGCAACAGACACGGCTGCAGCTCGGCCCCTAGGGGTCTTTGCAGATGTCCTGGGTGCAGGGCCTTCCCGGGGAGCCACAGAATCCCAGATCTTGGGCGATGATTCCGAAATCTACGAAATCCTCTCTCCCTCCTACTCTGCTGCCAGCATCGGTCCCGATCCAGCCCTGTCCCAGGCCATGGTGGCTGCCAAGCAGGCCATGAGCCCTGAAGACAAGAAGAGGGCTGTCAAGTATTCCATGAGCCACATAGCCCAGATACCTGTCAAACACGACTCTCTGAAGGAAGAATTTGCCCAGCTGTCCTGTAACCTGAACCAGCGCTTGAGTTATCTAGGTAGGCCTGGTCTGGCCCTGGGAAGGGCACAAGGGAGTGGGGCTCTCCCTGCAGCCTTTGAGAAGTATGTCCTGTCCTTCACTGGGCTCCACCAACAAAATCTGCATTCCACCATTAGCCATTCTTTCCTTTGGCTCTTAACGAGTCTATTCTTTCCTGTTGAATGTACAATGAGGTCTTATCTTAGGGCAGGGAAATGCCCTAAGTTGGCACGAGGAAAATGGCTTGCCAAAATTACTCTCAAAAACTCTTGTGGCCAGGCATGGTGGCTCCCACCTGTAATCCCAGCACTTTGGGAGGCTGAGGTGGGCAGATCACCTGAGACCGCAAGTTCAAGATGAGCCTCACCAACATGGAGAAACCCCGTCTCTACTAAAAATACAAAATTTGCTGGGCGTGGTGGTGTATGCCTGTAATCCCAGCTACTCGGGAGGCTGAGGCAGGAGAATCACTTGAACCCAGGAGGCGGAGGTTGCGGTGAGCCAAGATCATGCCATTGCGCTCCAGCCTGGGCAACAAGAACGAAACTCTGTCTCAAAAACAACAACAACAACAAAAAACTCCTTTGTGATAGCCCATAAAACAGTATTGTATTGACTAAGCATGGTGACTCATGCCTGTAATCTTAGCACTTTGGGAGGCCAAGGCAGGAAGATTGCTTGAGCTGGAAGTTCGAGACCACCCTGGGTAACATCAAGACCTCATCTCTAAAAAAATTTTTAAACACTAGCTGTGTGCGGTGGCTCACGCCTATAGTCCTAGCACTTTGGGAGGCCAAGGCAGGCAGATACCGAGACCATCCTGGCTGACACGGTGAAACCCCGTCTCTACTAAAAATACAAAAAAATTAGCTGGGCATGGTGGCGGGCGCCTGTAGTCCCAGCTACTCGGGAGGCTGAGGCAGGAGAATGGCGTGAACCCAGGAGGCGAAGCTTGCAGTGAGCCGAGATCGTGCCACTGCACTCCAGCCTGGGCGACAGAGCTAGACTCCGTCTCAAAAAAAAAAAATTTTTTTTAAACATTGGCCGTGTGCGGTGGCTCACGCCTGTAATCCTAGTCCCTTGGGAGGATGAGGCAGGCGGATCACTTGAAGTCAGGAGTTCGAGACCAGCCTGGCCAACATAGTGAAACTCCGTCTCGACTAAAAATACAAAAGTTAGCCGGGCTTGGTAGTGTGCGCCTGTAATCCCAGCTACTTAGGAGGCTGAGACAGGAGAAACACTTTGAACCCGGGAGGCAGAGGTTGCAGTGAGCGGAGATTGTGCCACTCCCGCCTGGGCAATAGCGAGACTCCTCCTCAAAACAAAAAAAAAAGCCTGAGTGGTGGCGCAGGCCTGTAGTCCCAACTGCTCAGGAGGCTGAGGTGGGAAGATTGCTTGAGCCTAGCAGTTCAAGACTGCACTGGGTAATGATCGTGCCACTGCACTCCAACCTGGGCAACAGAGTGAGACCTTGTCTGCATATAAACAAAATTAAAAAAAATTTTTTTTTAAATTATTGTTATTTTTTGAGACGGAGTTTCACTTTTGTCGCCGGCTGGAGTGCAATGGCGTGATCACAGCTCACTGCAGCCTCCGCCTCCTGGGTTCGAGAGATTCTCCTGCCTCAGCCTTCCAAGTAGCTGGGACTAGAGGCATGTGCCACCAAGCCTGGCTGATTTTCGTATTTTTAGTAGAGATGGGGTTTTTCCATTTTGGCCAGGCTGGTCTCAAACTCCTGATCCCAGGTGATCCACCTGCCTCCACCTCCCACAGTGTTGGGAGTACAGGCGTGAGCCACTGCACCTGATAAAAAAAATTTTTTTTAATTAATTTAAAAACTAATAGGCCGGGTGCGGTGGCTCATGCCTATACTCCCAGCACTTTGGGAGGCCAAGGAAGGCGGATCACGAGGTCAAGAGATCGAGACCAACCTGGCCAACATGGTGAAACCCTGTCTCTACTAAAAATACAAAAATTAGCTGGGCGTGGTGGCGTGTGCCTGTAATCCCAGGTACTCGGGAGGCTGAGGCAGGAGAATCGTTTGAACCCAGGAGGCGGAGGTTGTAGTGAGCTGAGATCGCGCCACTGCACTCCAGCCTGGTGACAGAGCAAGATTCCATCTCATAAAATAAATTAGTTAAAAAATAATGAAGAAATAAATAAAAAGGTAACACAAGCTGAGAGGCCCAGTGCATTTCCACTGGGCAGTGCTGCCTGAGATGCTCCGTAAGAGAAGCAGCTAGAGCCCAACAGAAACATCTTCCTCCATCTGAGCTCTCAGCAGCCACCCTGTCCTCTGCTTTCAGCCAATATGGGAGGTCCTTCCAGCCTCGGGACAACAGTGGACATACTGCAGAAAAAGATTGGCAGCCTCCAGAAATCTAGGCTCAAGGTTAGTGTCTCCGGCGAAGGGCTTTTGAGGCAATGATGGCTTGAGGTGAGCTGGTGGAAGACTCCTTGACTCTGCCCCCTCCCAGGTGCAGCTGTGTTCTGCAGCAAAACAGTTTGGGGGGACGCGAGCTGGCTGCGAAGAAAGCTGCCGCCTCGCAAAGCTGATTCACTGGTGCGGGGGGCCCAGCAGGTGTGGGGCTGCACGGTTCTGTGTCTCAGGTGGCTGTTCAGACGGCAGGTGAGGCCGGTGCAGTGGCTCATACCTGTAATCCCAACGCTTTACAAGGCTGAGGCAGGCAGATCACTTGAGCTCAGGAGTTCGAGACCAGCCCGGGCAACATAGTGGGATCCCTTCTCTTCAAAAAAATACAAAAGTTATCCAGGTGTGGTGGTTTGTCCCTGCAGTCCCAACTACTCGGGAGGCTGAGGTGGGAGGATCACTTGAGCCTGGGAGGTGGAGGCTGCAATGAGCCAAGATCATGCCACTGCACTCTAGCCTGGGTGACAGAGCAAGGCCCTGTCTCAAAAAAAAAAAAAAAAAAAAAAATGGCAGGTGGAAGGCACCCTGGTCTGATAACTTATTATTTTTTTTTTTGAGACGGAATCTTGCTCTGTCATCCAGGCTGGAGGGCAGTGGCGTGACCTCAGCTCACTGCAACCTCTGCCTCCTGGGTTCAAGCAATTCTCCTGCCTCAGCCTCCCGAGTAGCTGGGATTACAGGGGCCCGCCACCACACCTGGCTAATTTTTGTATTTTTTGTAGAGACTGGTTTCGCCATGTTGGGCAGGCTGGTCTCGAGCTCCTGACCTCAGTTGATCTACCCATCTTGGCCTCCCAAAGTGCTGGGATTACAGGCATGAGCCACCACGCCCAGCCTGGTCTGGTACATTCTTCTTGGCCTCAACCCTCCCTCAGGCCCCTTCCCGGCCATGGTAACCTCAGAAGCAGAGACCTGGGGTGTCTGTGTCTCCCCCTTTTAGGAGGAAGAACTTGAGAGAATTTGGGGCAACCAAATAGAGATGATGAAGGATCGCTACATCACTTTGGAAAAGGCGGTGGAGAACCTGCAGATTTGCATGGATGAGTTCAAGGTTAGGAGGACTGGGTAGGCTGGAGAAGGGCTGGCAAAGGGAGAATTCCTCACCCAGACCTTCTGGCCCTTCCCGAAGGTTCTGCATGAGGTGGGGATGCACTTGAGGCTGGGAACCAGTGGGACTTTACTGGCATTTTACTGTGTGTAAATTACACTTCAATGAAAAGCAAACGAATCCCACCACCACCCCCACCCATATAAACAGAAGGGCCCAGACAATGTTCGTCTTTTTGACCACTGCGTCACCTGCCCCTGGAAGGGCAGGGGTAGTGAAGGCTCCATCACATTTGCTGAATGACTCAATGAATGATTAAGAGAACTTCTTGTGCCAACTGTTACATTCTTAACATTTCCCTGAGCCAAGCGGTAGAAATATTTACTGATATTTTGGGCTGGGTGATAAAAATAAAAAAATAATAATAAAAAAATATTTAGGCTGGGTGCGGTGGCTCACATATGTAATCCCGGCCCTTTGGGAATCTGAAGTGGGAGGATCACTTGAGACAAAGAGTTTGAGACAAGTCAGGGTAACACAGGGAGACCCCATCTCTACACAAATAAAAAATTTAGCTGGGACTGGGCGCGGTGGCTCACGCCTATAATCCCAGCACTTTGGGAGGCCAAGGTGGGGTGGATCACTTGAGGTCAGGAGTTTGAGACCAGCCTGGCCAACATGGTGAAACCCCGTCTCTTCTAGAAAAATACAAAATTAGGCTGGGTGCAGTGGCTCACGCCTGTAATCCCAGCACTTTAGGAGGCTGAGGTGGGCAGATCATCTGAGATCGGGAGTTCAAGACCAGCCTGACCAACATGGAAAAACCCCGTCTCTACTAAAAATACAAAATTAGCCGGGCGTGGTGGCACATGCCTGTAATCCCAGCTACTCAGGAGGCTGAGGCAGGAGAATCCCTTGAACCGGGGAGGCAGAGGTTGCGGTGAGCCCAGATCGTACCATTGCACTCCAGCTTGGGTAACAAGAGCAAAACTGTGTCTAAAAATATATATATATACATATATATATATATATATTTATATATATAATTAGCCAGGCGTAGTGGCACACACCTATAATCCCAGCTACCTGGGAGGATGAGGCAGGAGAATCACTTGAACCCAGGAGGTGGAGGTTGCACTGAGCTGAGATTGCGCCATTGCATTCCAGCCTGGGCAACAAGAGCGAAACTCTGTCTCAAAAAAAAATAAAAAGGGCCAGGCGCGGTGGCTCACGCCTGTAATCCCAGCACTTTGGGAGGCCGAGGCGAGTGGATCATGAGTTCAGGAGATTGAGACCATCCTGGCTAACATGGTGAAACCCCATCTCTACTAAAAATACAAAAAATTAGCCGGGCGTGGTGGCTGGCGCCTGTAGTCCCAGCTACTCAGGAGGCTGAGGCAGGAGAATGGCATGAACCTGGGAGGCAGAGCTTGCAGTGAGCCGAGATCCCACCACTGCACTCCAGCCTGGGCAACAGAGCAAGACTCCATCTCAAAAAACAAAAAACAAAACAAGAAAAACCTAGCTGGATGTGGTGGCTCATACCTGTGATCCTAGTACTTCGGGTGCAGAGGCTTAAACTGTAATGAGGGAGGATTGCTTGAGGCCAGGAGTTCAAGACTTGGCCAACAGAAGAAAACTGTCTCTGCCAAAAAAAAATTTTGAAATTAGCCAAGCGTGGTAGCACATGCCTGTAGTCCCAGCTACCTGGGAGGCTGAGGTGGGAGGATTGCTTCAGCATGGGAGGTTGAGGCTGCAGTGAGCTGTGACTGCATCACTGACTCCAGCCTGGGTGACACAGAAAGACCATCTCAAAAAAAGAAAGCAAAGAAACAAGCAAAAAGCAAAAAACTCACCAACGGCCAGCCATGGTGGCTCACACCTGTAATCCCAGCACTTTGGGAGGCTGAGGCAGGTGGATCACCTGAGGTCAGGAGTTCGAGACCAGCCTGGCCAACATGATGAAACCCCATCTCTACTAAAAATACAAAAATTAGCCGGGCATGGTGGTGGGAGCCTGTAATCCCAGCTACTCGGGTGGCTGAGGCAGGAGAATCACTTAAACCCGGGAGGCGGAGGTTGCAGTGAGCGAAGATTGCGCCATTGCATTCCAGCCTGGGCGACAAGAGCGAGACTCAGTCTCAAAAAATAAATAAATAAATAAATAAATAAATAAATAACAACCCACCAAGGTTGTTTCCATGAAGGTTTCCAAGTCGGGGGGCTGTTGCTGGGATGCACTGGGGTGTGTTGGGGGAAAAGGGACCAAGGAAACCCATGGCGTATGGCTGACCCCAAGGCTGGCACACTGTAATCAGGCTGGGACCCATTCGAGGCAACTTTGAATGGAAAATAACTCATTAAAGGGGAACCAATTCACAGCCTATGAAGTGGGGGTGGACAGGAGGGTTGGCTGTCTCTGGAGATGCTGGGCCGAGTGTGAGTGGACTGCACGCAGGGGTACGTGCTCAGACCGTGCACCACTGGCCAGGAACCAGGTCTCCTGCCAACACTCCTCTTCAGAGAGACCCAGGCCACCAAGTCCTGGGGTCATCTTGGTGCCCTTTCTCCATGGAGCTGGAGCCAGTTCCATTCAGCATGTCCAACGTGCACCCAGCGCTACGCCAGACCCTGCATGGGGGTGAGCAGGTGCTGCAGTGTCTGCCTGCGTGTCCGTAGTTGTCACTTATTAGAAAGACTCTGAAGCTGATGAAGCCCTGCCACGTGTGCCAAAACAGAGCACATCCCTTGTCCCAGGACCCTTGTCCCAGCTTCCTGGCTCTTGTGCTATGAAGATTTCATTGCTGGCCAGGCACGGTGGCTCACGCCTGTAATCCCAGCACTTTGAGAGGCTGAGGCAGGCGGATCACCTGAGGTCAGGAGTTCAAGACCAACCTGACCAACATGATGAAAACCGATCTCTACTAAAAACACAAAAAAATCAGCTGGGCGTGGTTGCGGGTGCCTGTAATCCCAGCTACTCGGGAGGCTGAGGCAGGAGAATCGCTTGAACCCGGGAGGCGGAGGTTGCAGTGAGCCGAGATTGCGTCATTGCACTCTAGCCTGGGCAACAAGAGCAAAACTCCATCTTGGGAAAAATCTCAGCACTTTGGGAGGCCAAGGCAGGAGGATCCCTTGAGGCCAGGACTTCAGGACGAGCCTGGACAATACGGCAAGGCCCCATCGCTAAAAAAATAAAAATAAAAATATTAGCCAGATGTGGCAGCATATGCCTATAGTCCCAGCTACCAGGGAGGCTGAGGCAGGAGAATCACTTGAACCCAGGAGGTGGAGGTTGCAGTGAGCTGAGGTCATGCCACTGCACTCCAGCCTGGGTGACAGAGTGAGACTCTGTCTCAAAAACTAAAGTAAACTAAAATACAATCTTAGGATTTTGAACCACACAAATGGTTTGTATTACCAATAGTTAAAGAGGAAAAATAAAAAATAATGTAGAACAAGTGTGGGAATAGGCAAATCAATAGGCCAAGAAGACTGGGCATGGTGGCTCACACTTGTAATTCTAGCACTTTGGGAGGCCGACGTGGGCGGATCACTTGAGGTCAGGAGTTTGAGACCAGTCTGGCCAACATGGTGAAACCGTGTCTCTATTAAAAATACAAAAAAAATCAGGCAGGTGTGGTGGTGCATGCCTGTAATCCTAGTTACTTGGGAGGCTGAGGCAGGAGAATTGCTTCAGCCCAGGTGGCGGAGGCTGCAGTGAGCCAAGATCGCACCACTGCACTCCAGCCTGGGCAAGAGAGCAAGACTGTATCTCAAAAAGAAAAAAAAAAAAAAAAAAAAGGCCAAGAAGACCAGATCTAAGATTTACAAGAATTTAGCATATGACCACTACAGGAAGGATGGATTACTCCACAACCAGTGTTAGGAAAACCATTTCAAGGAATAACAGTAACTCTTAAGTCCGATAGCAATCCTCTAGATGACACAAGGCAGTAGCACGGTGACAAATGCAGGATGGGAGCAAGATCTCATGACTGTGTCTCTGTCTTGCTCTCCACCATGTGACTTACATGTAAGACTTAGGTTTCCCAGTGTCGTTTGGGGTCTTGCTCTGTCACCTAGGCTGGAGTGTAGTGGCCTAATCATGGCTCAGTGCAGCCTTGAACTCCCAGGCTCAAGTGATCCTCCCACCTCGGCCTCCTGAGTAGCTGGGACTACAGGCGTGTGCCACCATGCCTGGGTATTTTTTTTTTTTTTTTGAGATAGAGTCTCGCTCTGTCTCCCAGGCTGAGTGCAGTGGCGCAATCTTGGCTCACTGTAACCTCCGCCTCCCAGGTTCAAGCAATTCTTCTGCCTCAGCCTCCTGAGCAGTTGGGACTACAGGCGTGTGCCACAATGCCTAGTTAATTTTTGTGTTTTTTTTGGTTTGTTTTTTGTTTTTGTTCGAGGTAGAGTTTCACTCTGTTGCCCAGGCTGGAGTGCAATGGCGCAATCTTGGCTCACTGCAACATCTGCCTCCCGGGTTCAAGTGATTCTCCTTCCTCAGCCTCCCGAGTAGCTGGGGTAACAGGCGTTTGCCACCACACTCGGCTAATTTTTTATTTTGAGTAGAGACAGGGTTTCACCACGTTGGCCAGGCTGGTCTCGAACTCCTGACCTCAGGTGATTTGCCTGCCTCGGCCTCTCAAAGTGCTGGGATTACAGGCGTGAGCCACCGTGCGCAGCCAATTTTTTTGTATTTTTAGTAGAGATGGGGTTTCACCATGTTGGCCAGGCTGGTCTCGAACTCCTGACCTAAAGTGATCCACCCACCTCAGCCTCCCAAAGTGCTGGGATTACAGGCATTAGCCACTGTGCCCAGCCAAAATAATAAGATTATAAAACATGAATATAGCCTGGCATGGTGGCTTGCACCTATAGTCCCAGCTACTGGGGAAGCAGAGGTGGGAGGATCACTGGAGTCTGGGAGGTGGAGGTTGCAGTGAGCTGAGCTCGCACCACTGCATTCCAGCCTGGGTGACAGACTGAGACCCTGTCTCAAAAAATAAAAATAAAAAGCATAAATAAGTCCAGGTTTGATGGCTCTTGTAATCCCAGCACTTTGGGAGGCTGATGGGGGAGGATCCTTTGAGCCTAGGAGTTCCAGACCAGCCTGAGGCAACATAGTGAGACCCCTGTCTCTACAAAAAAAAAAAAAAAAAAATCCAGGTGGGTGGTGTCACCTGCAGTCCCAGCTCCAGCTCCTCTGGAAGCTGAGGCAGGAGGCTTGCTTGAGCCTGGGAGGCTGAGACTGCAGTGAGCTGTGATCAAGCCACTTTACTCCAGCCTGAGTGACAGAGCAAGAGCCTGCCTCAAAAAATTAAAATAAAAAAATTAAAATTAAAATAAGGAGGAGGTAACAGAGACTCCAGCAAAGAAACGAGCCTAAGCCTGCTGGGCTGGGAGGGTGCCTGGAGTGCCTGTGGTTCAGAGCCCAGGCTTTGGAACAGACGTGCCTAGGTTTGAATCCTGATTCTGCCACCTGCTGGTTGGATCAGTTCCCTGCGGTTGCTGCGGCAAATCACTCTTGGGGTTCTGGAGGCGGGAATTCTGAAATCAAGGTGTCATAGGCTGTGTTCCACCTGAAAGCTCAGAGGGGCCTCCTCGCCTCTCCCAGCTTCTGGTGGCTCAAGGTGTCCCTTGGCTTTGGAGCAACTTGGATGGAGGCCGGGGTCATTATTCTAAGTGAAGCAACTCAGGAGTGGAAAGCAAAGACTGCATGTTCTCCCTTGTAAATAAGCTAAGCCATGGGTGTGAAAAGACAGACCAAGCAGGATAATGGACACAGGAGACTCAGGATAATAGAGAGAGGGAAGGATAGAAAACTACATATTGGAGCCAGGCGCGGTGGCTCACACCTGTAATCCCAGCACTTTGGGAGGCTGAGGCAGGCGAATCATTTGAGGTCAGGAGTTCGAGACCATCCTAACCAACATGGTGAAACCCCATATCTACTAAAAATACAAAAATTAGCCAGGCGTGGTGTTGGGTGCCAGTGACCCCAGCTACTCGGGAGGCTGAGGTGGGAGAATCTCTTGAACCCGGGAGGCGGAGGTTGCAGTGAGCCGAAATGGCGCCACTACACTCCAGCCTGGGCGACAGAGCAGATTCTGTAAAAAACAAAACATGTTAAAGATACCCATTCACTTCTGTTGACACCCCAGTGGCCACACTAAGCTATAAGGGGGCTGTAAAATGGAGTCTTGATTCTGGGCAGCTGGGTTCCAGCTAAAAGTCCAGAGTTCTGTTCGTAAGCGTGAGCGGGACACCCAACAGGAAGAGAGAAGTCGAAGCCTGTTTGCAGCTTTGCAGGAACTATGGCCCGACCCTCTGGGGAAATGGAGGCTCTTCCCAAGCTGACCAGCTGCTGCTCCTATTACAATGGGGATGTAGTAATTGGAGAGAGGGTGGAATTCATGGGGGCAGTTGGTTCTTTGTGGAGTTGTGGGGATGGGACGTGAGGTTTTTCCCTAACGCTTGAGCACAGTGTGTGTGGCTGTGATAAGTGCTTGGTTCATAGTAGACTGGAGTTCCTGCTGGGACCCCAGGACAGATCAGAAGTAGTAAACATGCCTTAAACATCCAGGGAGCGAAATCGTCCACATTGGTTTGTGCTTTCCTTCCTTGGGTCTAACTCCCCGTGGAGGAAAGTTCCTATGATACCACCTCTGAGGGGACAGCTTGTCCCAAGTCGCACGTTCCTTCCCTTTTCATCTGGGCACCTGGAGCCCTTGAGCCTAAGTCTTGTAACGCCCATGCCCACCTGCCTGCTGTCCACACGGCCCGCTATCCCTCCCCAGCACATGGTAATGGTAGAGGTGGGAGGTTGGCATTTTATCCTCAAGGCTCTCCAGGATGGCAGACATGCCTGTACTTCGGTTCTTAGACTCTCCAGGCTCAAATCAAAAGACTGGAAATGAACAAGGTGAATAAGAGCACCATGGAGGAGGAGCTGAGAGAGGTGAGTGAGTAGAGGTTCCTCTGCCTTCCCTGCTCCCCTACCCAGGGAAACGGCGCCATCCAGGCAAAGCCCACCAGAGAGTCTTCCAGAATTTCCCTCCCCCTTTGTTCATATTGAAAACAGGAGTTGGCTGGGCGCAGTGGCTCATGCCTGTAATCCCAGCACTTTGGGAGGCCGAGGCGGGTGGATCACCTGAGGTCAGGAGTTCGAGACCAGCCTGCCTGGCCAACATGATGAACCTCCGTCTCTAGTAAAAATACAAAAAGTAGCCAGGCGTGGTGGCAGGTAACTGTAATCTCAGCTATTTGGGAGGCTGAGGCAAGAGAATCACTTGAACCTGGGAGGCAGAGGTTGTAGTGAACCAAGATCATGCCATTGCACTCCAGCCTGGGCAACAAGAGCAAAAACTCTGTCTCAAAAAAAAAAAAGAAAGAAAAGAAAGGAAAACGGGAGTCACATCAACTCCGATTTTCAGCAATTGAGGATTGTTAACACTCTACTTGAAAATCACACATCAGCTGTGCACAGGGTGGCTCATACCTGTAATCCCAGCACTTTGGGAGGCCGAGAAGATAGGATCACTTGAGGCCAAGAGTTTGAGAACAGCCTGGGAAACATAGCAAGATCACATCTCTACAAAAAAATAAAAATTAACTGGGCATGATGGAACATGCCTGTAGTCCCAGCCACTCAGGAGGCTGAGGTGGAAGGATCCCTTGAGCCCAGGAGGTGGAGGCTGCAGTGAGCTATGATTGTGCCACTGCAATCGAGCCTGGGCAACCTTGAACAAGATCCTGTCTCAAAAAAACACGTAATAATAATAATAAAATCATACATCAACTTCCCTGTTATAGGAAAACCTTGGCTTTGATCTCGAGATCGTGTTTGAATCCACGTAGACCCCAGGGTTGCATTTAAGCCAAGGCTAAAAGTCCAGAGTCCCAAACTAGAAGCATCAGACCCAAGGGGTGTGATGTCTCCCAGCTTTGCCTTCTTCCATCCCAGCAGCCACGCCTCCCTGAACTCCCTGTCTCCCTAGAAAGCTGACAGGAGTGCCCTGGCAGGCAAGGCAAGCCGAGTTGACCTGGAGACTGTGGCCTTGGAGCTGAACGAGATGATTCAGGGCGTGCTCTTCAAGGTCACGATCCATGAGGACAGCTGGAAGAAGGCTATGGAGGAGCTCAGCAAGGACGTGAACACCAAGGTGAGTGCCCCCATGTTGATTTTCACTTTATTCCTAACAAATTAACCCAGAACTTAGCAACTGCAAACAACAAACGTTTTCAGTTTAGGAGGAGCAAGAATTTGGGAGTGACCCAGCAACTTAGCTGGGTGGCTCAGGGTTTCCTGTGAAATTGCAGTCAAGATGTCATCCAGGGCTGGTCTCATCTGAAGGCTCGAATGAGGCTGGATGAGCCAATTCAAAGAAGATTCCCTCACATGGCTGTTGGTAACACTCTTCAGTTTCTCATCCCATGGACTCTGCCTTTGGGCCACTTGAGAGTCCTCATGACATTGCAGCTGACATCTCCCAGATCAAATGATCCAAGAGGGGAAGAAAGAAGCAGCAATGTCTTTTTTTTTTTTTTTTTTTTCATACAGGGCCTCACTCTGGGCACCTGCCCCATACATAGTCAATAAATGAATTGATCCCCATTTCACAGAGGAGAACACTGAGCCTCAGAGAGGTTATTATACTTCCCTCAGGAAATGCTGCTGCTCATGGTGGAGCTTGAGACTCAAACCCAGAGCTGCCTGATTCTAAACCTAATTTTACCTCTTTGGGCCAGTCCAGCCACCTCAGTTGCAAGAACCATGTAGCACTGTCATTGGACCAACTGTTCCAGTCTACTATGAGGAAGGGGCTATGACTCCTCTAGACATTTCCCCGGGGTCTGACACATCACTGGCAGTCAGTAAATGATGAGTGAATAAATGAATGACTGTCACAGTCCCTCAGAGACTCTCCTCCTCCACCCCACATCCCTGCACTTACCCAGCCAGGAGAGTGGCATAGTTAGCCTCCAGGGCGGTCACCAACCATACCTCTTGGTATTCACACAGTTGTGTAGCCCCCTCCCACGTTGAATGGGACCAGCTTTGTAACCTACAGGAAATTAGAGAGATGATGGAGGGTGACCGCCTTCCATCATAAAAGACGTTGCAGCCAGTTGTGGTGGCTCACGCCTGTTATCCCAGTACTTTGGGAGGCCAAAGCAGGCAGATCACTTGAGCCCAGGAGTTCAAGACCAGCCTGGGCAACATGGTGAAAATCTGTCCGCCCCCCCCCCCCCCAAAAAAAAAAAAGCCAGGTGTGGTGGCACATACCTGCATTTCCAACTACTCAGGAGGCTGAGGTGAGAGAATACCTGAGCCTGGGAGGTTGAGACTGCAGTGAACCAAAATCGTGCCACTGCACTCCAGCCTGGGCAGCAGGAGCACCCTGGCAGGCACTCAGAGTGAAACCCTATCTCAAAAAAAAAAAAAAAAAAAAAATGGGCACAGAACAACCAAAAGCAACACATGAAGAGATTTTACTTGTTTCCTGGTTTAATTGAACCACATCTACAAATGGGCTGGAGATGACATCCAATTCAGGAATTGTTGCTAATTGTATTAAACATGATAATAGTGTTGTGGTTATATAATAAAATGTTATCACACTCAAATATTTATTAGTGAAATGTCACCATTTCTGTAACTTAAAAAAAATACTCCATCGGCTAGGCACGGTGGCTCACGCCTGTAATCCCAGCACTTTGGGAGGCTGAGGCGGGCAAATCACGAGGTCAGAAGATTGAGACCATCCTGACCAACACGGTGAAACCCCGTCTCTACTAAAAAATACAACAAAAATTAGCCAGGCCTGGTGGTGGTCGCCTGTAGTCCCAGCTACTTGGGAGGCTGAGGCAGGAGAATGGCCTGAACCCGGGAGGCAGAGCTTGTAGTAAGCCGAGATAGCGCCACTGCACTCCAGCCTGGGTGACAGAGCAAGACTCCATCTCAAAAAAATACTCCCTCGGGTGGCACAGTGGCTCACACCTATAATCCCAGCACTTTGGGAGGTTGAGATGGGAGGATCACTTGAGCCCAGGGGTTTGAGACCAATCCTGGCAACATAGAGAGACTCCATCTCTACTTTAAAAAACTATTTTTGGCCAGGCGCGGTGGCTCACACCTGTAATCCCAGCACTTTGAGAGGCAGAGGTGGGTGGATCACTTGAGATGAGGAGTTCGAGACCAGCCTGACCAACATGGTGAAACACTGTCTCTACTAAAAATACAAAACTAGCCGGATGTGGTAGTGGGGGCCTGTAATCCCAGCTACTCGGGAGACTGAGGCAAGGAGAATCGCTTGAACCTGGGAGGTGGAGGTTGCAGTGAGCCAAGATCGCACCATTGCACTCCAGCCTGGGCAACAGAAGTGAAACTCTGTCTCAAAAATAAATAAATAAACAAATAAAATAAAGTAAATAAATAAGGCCAGGTGCGGTGGCTCACACCTGTAATCCCAGCACTTTGGGAGGCTGAAGCGGGCAGATCATGAAGTCAGGAGTTTGAGACCAGCCTGGCCAATATGGTGAAACCCCATCTGTACTAAAAATACAAAGATTAGGCCGGGCGTGGTGGCTCACGTCTGTAATCCCAGCACTTTGGGAGGCTGAGGTGGGCGGATCACCTGAGGTCAGGAGTTTGAGACCAGCCTGGCTAACATGGTGAAACCCCATGTCTACTAAAAGTAAAAAAAAAAAAAAAAAAAATTAGTCGAGTTTGGGGACACACGCCTGTAATCCCAGCTACTTGGGAGGCTGAGGCAGGAGAATTGCTTGAACCTGGGAGGCGGAGGTTGCAGTAAGCTGAGATCACACCACTGTACTCCAGCCTGGGCAACAAGAGCGAAACTCCCTCTCAAAAAAAAGCCAGGTGTGGTAACACGCACCTGTAGTCCCAGCTACTTGGGAGGCTGAGGCAGAAGAATTGGTTGAACCCGGGAGGCGGAGGTTGCAGTGAGCAGAGATTGCACCACTGCGCTCCAGCCTGGGCAACAGAGCGAGACTCTGTCTCAAAAATAAATAAATAAAATTAAAAATAAATAAATAAATACGATTGATTATGATGGTCACACAACTCTGTAAATATACTAAACGCCATAAACCTGCCCACTTTACATACAGACCCTCAGTAAACATGTGTTGAGTGTGTGAATGTCAGGTGCAGTGGGACCATTGCGAGAAAGGTGTCTCAGACCACCCAGCCTGCAGTTGAGCTTGGTTTGATTTGGTCTTTTGCAGACAGTAGCTGATGGTGTTTTTTGCTTCCGCTGCTAGGAAGCTCACCTTGCAGCTCCCCTCTACCAATAGCTTCTAGTAGGGGTTGAGCCTCATCGAAGCTGTGTCATTTTCCCTTTCCTGGACTCCCTCACTATTTTAGTTGAATTTTGTTACACCGTGTAACTTCCCAGGTTGCTGCAACCCTCTTCTGGAAGGAGGCAGGGTGTGAATTCATTGAGTATCCTTTCTTGTCTTCCCCTTGGCTGTTGGCAGTTAGTCCACAGTGATCTGGATCCCTTGAAGAAAGAAATGGAAGAGGTCTGGGGAATCGTCCGGAAGCTGCTGATTGAGGGCTTAAGATTGGATCCTGACAGTGCTGCTGGCTTTAGGAGGTGAGTGCCCACCCGAGCCCCTCCTGGTAGGGGTCCTGCTGCCCAGGCTGTGGGGAACACACCCTGGAAGCTCTGGGAGGAAAGATTCCAGATCTTTGGATGGGGGGATGGGGGCTTGGCTGTGGCTGAAAGCACTGAGGAGGAGGGAAGCTCTGGCCTGAGCTGGCAGAGGTGATCCAGCCCTATTCCTGCCAATGGGGAAACCAAGGCTCAGAGACGGAAGGGGACTGGGCAGATCCAGGACCCCTGACAGTGCTCCACCCAGACAGTGCCCCAGGCAGAGGGACCCAATATTTATGGGGCTCCTGTCCTCAGACCACCCCTCACACAGCTTTAAAAACCATCCCTTGTGTTTGGGGCGGCAGAGAAACCACAAGAGTGGTTGGAGACTGCAGGGCCTGTGGGGCTGAGCTGGGCCGGGCACTGGCAGGAGGGGTGCAGCCCTGGGGCTCTGGCTGGCTGTAGCCTCCCACACATGGCCTGGGCCCAGCAGGGGCAGCGGCTGATGATCATGTGCCTTTCAGGAAGATGTTCAAGCGCGTGAAGTGCATCTCCTGTGACCGACCTGTGGAGATGATGACTGGCCCGTGAGTACCACCGCCCAGGGTGCCCCCGCCCTAAGGGCTTGTGGGGCCCATGGGGGTCATCTCCATGCACCTCCATGTGCACCGTTCCATGCATGCTGTGTGTCTACACATCCATATACAGCATTCTCCAGCCATCAAGTCCATACATGTCCACATGCACCATTCTCTATGCACCAGGTATCTACACACCCACATCCACTGTTCTGTACCGTCAAGTCCATACACATCCATGTACACTGTTCTGTATGTGCCATGTGTATCCACATTCATATACAGGGTTCCCCAGCCTTCAAGATACACATGTCCACATACACTGTTCTACAGCCATCAAAAATATACAAATATGCGGCCTTGTATGATAGCGCCTGCCTATGGTCCCAGCTACTCAGGAGGCTGAGATGGAAGGATGGCTTGAGCCCAGGAGTTCGAGGCTGTAGTGAGCTAGGATTGTGCCACTGCTCTCCAGCTTGGGTGACAGTGAGACCTCATATCAAAAAAAAGGCCATGTTGGCAAGGCTGGTCTCAAACTCCTGACCTCAAGTGATCCGCCCACCTCAGCCTCCCAAAGTGCTGGGATCATAGGTGTATGCCACCGCGCCTAGCCTGGTTTTTACTTTTGGAAATAGAACAATTGTTTTTTGTGTCTTTCTGTGATGATCAGAGGTCCTGAGATGCCTCTCGGGGGGGGCCCCTTCTACTTCTATGCTGTGGACGCTTCTGGCATTCGAGGGTGGTGACCTGAGTCTGCACCTCCTTCCTCCTGCTGGGAAGGCTTCCTGGAGGGGTGGGAGACGAGCCCTCTGCTGGCCTAGCACGCCTCCCACAGCCCCTGCTGTGCCCTTGTCCTCCAACAGACAGCTGATCACCATCCGCAAAGCCCACCTGCTGTCCCAGCTGCGGCCAGCCAGCGCCAACAGCTACGAGTACTTGCAGCGGCAACAGATGAGGTGAGCAGGATGGGCGCCCTGCAGGGAGGCCGCCCCGCATGGAGGCCGCTCTGGAGCCTGGGAACCCTGTTCCTGCAGAGACACATCCTCCAGGCCCAGGGACCTAAGATTGTCCTGGACATGGCCAGCCCTTCGCAAGACAGGCACTCCGAGAGGTGGCTGGGGCGGCAGACAGGCCCACGAGATGATGGCGGAGGGAGGAACTGACGTATTTACTGCACATCTATTGTGGGCCAGGAACTGTTAGACGGTTTCTTATTTAAATCTCACAACCCCCTGTGAGCTAGGGTTCCTATGCCCATGTCCCTGTTTCTTGGCGGAGGGAATCGGTGATGATGGGGGACCCTCAGGGAGCCGCTGCTGTGCCCGGCAGGCACTGTGCCAAGCGCTGGGGCTCACCTGGCCTTGTTGAGTCCTCACAGCTGCCCTCTAAGATGTATCCTGGTACCATCCCATGTCACAGTTGAAGAAACTGAGGCTCAGAAAACTGCAGTGACCTGCCCAAGGTCACTGCTAGCAAGTCCAGGGTTGATGTCCAAACCCTCAGGTTTCCACCGCACCCAGCTGGCTCCCTGGGTCCCAGCCCCACCCCTCAACCTCCTGACATCCCACAGCTCTATGGATCTCCCCAGCCTCCAACCCTGCTGTGGGGATGTCTGGCCAGGTGGGGGAAGAACCGGTAAATAGTCACCACAGCCATGGGAAGGGGAGGGACGTGGGGGCCTGTGCTGACTCTGCCACCCTCCCTCCCTGGCTCCTTGAGATCAAGAGATTAGAAGGACACGCTCTTCAGGCCAGGGGTCCAAAGGGAAATGGCTGGGTCTGGGGAAATGAAGGTCTCACTTTGATTCCTCTGCCCCAATGTGTGTGTCTGTATCCATCCGCCAGGCCCCAGGCCTGCCTGGCTGTGCCAGCTAAACACAAGCTGAAAGAAATGCTGGTCTTCCCTCGATGCTGGCCAGGCCGTTGGGGCCCGTCCTGGGCTCTGGGGTACAGGGTCTCCAGGTCGCTGCTGACCCACTGCCCTGCTGCAGGGAACAGCAGCGGCTGCAGCTCCAGGACCTCGGTATCCAGGAGGATTGTCAGCAGGACTGGGGTGATGGCCCCCAAAACGCCACCAGCCTCAAGTGCAAGTCCTGCAACCTGTTGACGCTCTATCCCTACGGGGATCCCCACGTGATCGACTATGACAGCGTGAGTCTGGCCGGGGCCTCCTTCTCAGAGGGTGGATGTCAGCACACCCCAGCCCCAGGTGTGGGACCAGGCACTGAGCAGTGGGCGACCCAGCAGAGGCTGCACTCTGTCTCCTGGGCTTCTGCGTGTACCAAAGTTCAGGGGCAGATCGGGTCGGGGGCTCCCTAACCCGGGACCTGGGCCATCCAACAGGCCGAGGTGGACATCCTGGGCATGGATGGGATCCTGTACAAAGGCCGCATGAACAGCCAGCGTGGGGCTCAGCCCTTGGCCATCGCAAAGGAGCTGGCAGGTGAGGGGTGTAGGGCTCCCTGGGGCACCCTTGCCTGGGGCCCTGGTTCTGCTGGGCAGGGTGAGAGGGTGCAGGTGGGGCCCAGAGCCAGCACTATCCCTGACCGGGGGGGCCTCACACAGTCAGTTACAAAAATTGGGTCACAGCAGGCCCCCAGGAGACTCAGTCTTTGCAGTGGGGGAGGAAGACCGCGGGAGCGAGGATCTGCTGTTCTCGAGATCAACAGCTGACCAGAGAGAGGGCCGTGGCCACAGGACCATGGCCTGTGACGAAGGACGATGGGCTAGGAAAGGTGCTGGGCTGGTGCCAAGGGAAGCCAGTCCACGGAGGAGGGACTGGACAGCTGCCCTGGAGCCCTTGAAGAGGGACTAGGACTTAGCTGGATGAAGGGGTCGGGTGAGAGGAGAGTGGTCGTGTGGCAGGAACGGTGGGTGCAAAGGCCCTGTGGTGGGTGGAAGCCAGTCACAGGCAGGAGCTCAGGACGCCAAGTCTCCCTGAAGGGTGGAGACTGGGGTGGGGCAGTGGGGTGACAAGGAGGAGACTTGGGCCAGACCCCAGAAGCTGTGTGTTAATATCACAGGCAAGGGTTGGGCCAGCGGGAGACCCAGAATTGTGCACATCTGGAATCAGTCAATGTGGTTGCTGCAGTGCTGAGGCCCGGGTCTGGCCGGCTCCGGCCGGCTCCTGCTGGGACCCCAAGACTCTGAAGTCCATCACTGGGTTCGAAGGACAAAAAGAGGAGCCTTCTCTGCACACCCCTTGAAGGCTCTTCCCCCTTGGGGATGGGGAGTTCTAAATTTTGCCCCTGGGTGGGAGCCACACGCCGCCCCATAAGGAGCAGTCCCGGAGCCACAAGATGGCCGGGGCCTGAACTCCACCCGCAGAAATTCTGTTTTTTTATTGTTGTTGTTGTTTGTTTGTTTGTTTTTGAGGCGGAGTCTTGCTCTGTCGCCCAGGCTGGAGTGCAGTGGTGCGATCTCGGTTCACTGCGACCTCCACCTCCCAGGTTCAAGCGATTCTCCTGCCTCAGCCTCCCGAGTAGCTGGGATAACAGGCGCGCGCCACCACGCCCGGCTAAATTTTTGTATTTTTAGTAGAGACGGGGTTTCACCATGTTTGGCCTCAAGTGATCCACCTGCCTCAGCCTCCCAAAGTGCAAGGATTATAGGCATGAGCCTCTGCGCCTGGCCCACCGGCAGAAATTCTTTCTTGCCTATGCTGTGCCTCCATTGACTCGAAGACCAGACATGGAAGAAGGGAAGGGGGACTGTTTCATCAGTGTGCTGGGCAAAGGAGGAGGTACCCTGCATTCGTCTCCTGGGGTTGCCAAGACAAATTACCACAAGCAGGGTGGCTTAAAACAGCTGAAGTTCCTTCATTCCCCGGCGCATGTAGCACGCCGTCCCATTGGCCGGGCACGGTGGCTCACGCCTGTAATCCCAGCACTTTGGGAGACCGAGGCGGGCAGATCACAAGGTCAGGAGTTCAAGACTAGCCTGAACAACATGGTGAAACCTCGTCTGTACTGAAAATACAAAAATTAGCCAGCCATGGTGACACACGCCATTAATCCCAGCTACTCAGGAGGCTGGGGCGGGAGAATCACTTGAACCCAGGAGGCAGAGGTTGCAGTGAACCAAGATCACGCCACTGCCCTCTCGCCTGGACAACAGAGCGAGACTTCGTCTCAAAAAAAAAAAAAACAAAAAAACAGCTGAAGTTCCAGCCTGGGCAACAACAAATTAGCTGGGCGTGGTGGCGTGCGCCTGTAGTCCCAGCTTCTCAGGAGGCTGAGGCAGGAGGATCGCTTGAGCCCGGGAATTTGAGGCTGCAGTGAGCCATGATCTCACCACTGCACTCCAGCCTGGGCGACAGAGCCAGACCCTGTCTCAAAAACAAACAAACAAACAAACAAAAACAGAACAGAACAAAACCAAACAAAAACAACAACAAAAACAAAATACAGCCAGAGCTGATCCTCCCGCTGTCCTGGAGGCTGGAAATCCTAAATCAAGGAGTCAGCAGGGCTGCACTCCCTCCAAAGGCTTGAGGAGGGTCCCTCCCTGTCTCTTCAGCTTCTGGGGCCGATGGCACTCCCTGGCACTTCTCTGTCCCCATGTGAGCTTCTCTTCTGTGTGTCCTCTCCTCTGTCCCCCATAAGGACATTTGTCTTTGGATTTGTGTCCGACCTAACCCAGAATGATCTCATCTCAAGATCCTTAACCTAATTATACCTGCAAAGACCCTTTCTCCAAATAAGGTCACATTCACAGCTTCTAGGAGATGTATGTTTTTGGGGAGCACCATTCAACACACCCTGTTTCCAGGTGGGCCAGACACCGTCTCAAACCCTGCATTCTCCTGGGCGGGATGTGGCTTCTCCTCGAGAGGACTGGCCGTTCCAGCCCCTGCCCCCTGCCTGGTATCTGCTGGGAGGGCTCAGGCTGGGCGTCAGGGATCACCAGGCAGGATCACAACAGTGGCTAATATTTAATGAACCCCGACTTCGTGCCAGGCCCTGCTCCACCTCCTTCACCCTCCAACAACCTGCCAAGGAGTTTCACAAATGACCAGCTGAGTGAGGGCTGCTTGCCGGGCGGCCAGGGCAGATGGAGTCCACATCTGATGCACCCAGTCCTGTCCCCACTCATTCACTGGCCTCCCCAAGGGCTGTCATCTAGAGGGAGGGGCTTTCCCCCTTGGCTTATTCATTCCCAAGACCCACACAGCAAGCCAGGACTTGAATCATGATGGCGTCACCTGCTTCATCTTTTTTTTTTTTGAGACGGAGTTTCGCTCTTGTTGCCAAGGCTGGAGTGTAGTGGGGCGATCTCAGCTCACTGCCATCTCAACCTCCTGGGCTCAAGAAATCCTCCCTCTTCAGCCTTCCAAGTGACTGGAACTACAGGCGTGCGCCACCACGCCTGGATAATTTTTGTATTTTTAGTAGAGATGGGGTTTTGCCATGTTGGCCAGGCTGGTCTCGAACGTCTGGCCTCAAGTGACCCACCTGTCTTGGCCTCCCAAAGTGCTGGGATTACAGGTGTGAGCCACTGCGCCCGGCCTCATGTAACTTATTGACTACTATATATTACATTGAAATTGTGACAGATTTATAGCATCTTAAAGCTGAAAAGTGGTAAGTCAAACCATCATAAATCAGGGACCTGCTGTATTAGAAATCAATTGGAAACCTGTCTGTGGCCAGATCTTGATCAGTTTGCTGTTGTCACTCATTTATTTCCCCAAAAGAACTTTCTAACTCAAAACAGACTCAAAGCCAGGTATAGTGGCTTACACCTGTAATCCCAGCACTTTGGGAAGCTGAAGCCTGAGGATCACTTGAGCCCAGAAGTTCGAGACCAACCTGGGCAACATGGTGAAACCCCGCCTTTACAAAAAATACAAAAATTAGCAGGGCATAGTGAGGCTCCCTGTAGTCCCAGCTACTTGGGGGGCTGAGGCGGGAGGATCACTTGAGCCCAGGAGGTTCCAGCTGTAGTGAGCCATGATTGCGCCACTGCACTGCAGCCTGGGCAAAAGAATGAGACTTGGTCTCAAACAAAAAAGAAAGAAAAAAGAAAAGAAATGTCCAGAATAGAAAAATCTATAGACAGAAGGAAAATTGGTGATTTCCAGGGGCTGGGGTTTGGGGCGGGGAAAGGGAGAGTGACTGCTTAATGGGGACAGGGCCCCTTTTGGGGTAATGGGAAAGTTTCAGAACAAGGTAGTGGTGGTGGTGTGCAACGCTGTGTGCTTCCTAAATGCCTCTGAATTGTGCACTTTAAACTGGTTAATTTTACGTTATGTGGATTTTACTTCGAATAATGAAAAAAAAAACAAAGGTGAAGGACAGGAAGATGGGGGCATTTAGGTGCTCTGGCCCCCAGCGGGACAGCTAAACCATAAATAGCCCTGCCAGCATTTCACCTGTGTCTTACTGTGCTGAAATCACGTCGCACTCCTCTCTGGCCTAGAGTTACTTTCAAAGAGCCTTCTTTTCTTTCTTAGCCTTGAGACACTCTCCACTCAAGAAGGCAAGGAAGGCTGGGCGTAATGGTTCACGCCTGTAATTTCACCACTTTGGGAGGTCAAGGTGGGAGGATAGCTTGAGCCCAGGAGTTCAAGACTAGCCTGAGCAACATAGCGAGACCTCCTCCCTAAGAAACATTTAAAAAATTAACCGGGAGTAGTGGGGCACACCTGTAGTCCCAGCTACTCGGGAGGCTGAGTTAGGAGGATTGCTTGAGCCCAGGAGTTCAAGGCTGCGTGCGCTCCGGCCTAGGTGACAGAGCGGAGACCCTGCCTCAAGAAAAAAAAAAAAGAAGAAGCCAAGGAGGAAAGAACATTGATTATCCCATAAAGGAATGGACCGGGGAGCCTGGGAAATGGGGTTGGTCCCACCAGAGGGAGACTGCCCAGTGCTGGGATCGGCCTAACACAGGCCCAGGGGTGGATGCCACCCACACCTGTCTCTTTTCTTTTCTGCTAAGCTGTGAAGGCTCCGTGTCCCCCGTCACAAAGCCTGTATGACCGTGTGCACTCCAGTGCCCTATTTGGCGCCATCTGCCCCCGTGAGTACCTGGTTCCCAGCCCCAGCCCAGCTGTGATTCTGGAAGGGTCTCCAGTCCCTCTTCGTCTCATCCCATCCCCCACACCCCGCCTGGGCTCTCCTGTCCACCTCCTCCACCTCCTGCCTGCTTTGCCTGCCTATGGCACTTCAGAGATGATTCCTGGCCCCAGTGCCATCCCCGGTGCCCAGGCCAAGCATCTGTCCCCAGCGTCCACCCAGCTGCAGGGGCGGCAACAAGGGAACTGAGGTTGGAAGGAACTGAGCTTCTCTGGTTCGGATCACCACGTAGCAGGCATCTGAGGGTACTTTACAGTTTACACGGCAGTTTCTCCCTTATCTCATCAGAACCTCATCCCGACTCCTGTGAGGCAGGCACTGTTTGCCCATTTCACAGAGGAGGGAGCAGAGGCTCGGTCACTTTGAGCTGTGGCCCAAGATCACAGAGCTAGTGAGCTGGGAGCTGAGCCCAGATCCGTGGACTCCAAGCTTCATGTTCTCTCCCGGGGGCTCTGCTCCATTTAAGCAAACATTCCTGGTGTCATTTATCTTGGGTCACCCACCCAGGACATTTAGGGTGCCCAGGGCCCAGGCGAGGTATGGCGCCCAGCCGGCCATGGCCTGTACAGCACTTCTAGTCCTGGGCTTCTCTTCTCTTTAGTGGGGATGGCCCCATCAGGCTAGTGTCTCCCAGGAAGGTTCTTGGCACACATCTAGGGTTTCTCCTGCCCCTCCCCAGCCCTGTGCCCCCGCTCCAGTGCCTGCTCAGCTGCCTCGGGCCCTCACCCGACGATGCCAACTCGACCACCTTCCCTGCCACCTCTGCCGCTGCTGCCACCGCTGATTCCATCCCTAAGGGACCCCCAGCAGGCCCCAGGGTCCACCAGGCTCTCAAGAGCTCCACACATTGAGTCCCGAGTCGGCAGGAAGCCCCCCGAGGAGCCCGCCAACCCGTAAGCCCCACCCCGCTGCGCCCCCCATCGCTAAGTCCCCTCCACGTCCGAGGCTGAGGCCCATGTGGCCCTCCCACCCCCACCAAGTCCCCTCCACATCCGAGGCTGAGACCCATATGCACCCCCCCACCCCCACCAAGTCCCGTCCCCGGCTGAGACCCAGGGCCCTGAGCCTGGCCCAGAAAGGGTGCTGGGGCCCTGGATAGAGGGGAGGGGTCTGTGTAGGGGACCCCCATGCTGACCCAGTGGCTGTTTTATCCTGTGCATATAAATACAAACAGCACAGTGCACATTCTCATTCTACATTGTCATATAAACACAGCTTTCTAGTGTGAATTTTCCAACAAGCCAATTTAATTCCTTGATCCATTTTCAATACAACACCAAGTGGTCTGAAAAACACTTTTCCAGCTGGGCACAGTGGCTCACGCCTGTAATCTCAACACTCTGGGAGGCCGAGGTGGGCGGATCACCTGAGGTCAGGAGTTTGAGACCAGCCTGGCCAACATGGTGAAACCCCATCTCTATTAAAAATACAAAAATTAGCCGGGCGTGGTGGTGGGCACCTGTAATTTCAGCCACTTTGGAGGCTGAGACAGGAGAATCACTTGAATCCAGGAGGTAGAGGTTTCAGTGAGCCGAGATGGCACCACTGCATTCCAGCCTGGGCAACAAAGAGCGAAACTCAATCTCAAAAACAAAAAACAAAACAAAACAAAACAAAAAACACTTTTCCTTTTATTTGCTGAAATGATTTCATTAGAATCACTTCCAATTACAGCTCCTGGCACTGTGCCTTTCATTTGGGGGCCATTATTTCCAAGACCAGTTCCCCACGGGAACCAGACTGGGCTGTGTGCATCCTTTTTATTTCATGTTCTTTCTACCAGTAACTAGTTATTAATTTTTTTAAACAAAATCTGATTGTTTATATTTGCCTCTTGGCTGATCCATGAGGAGGCTGGTGCGGCGCCCGTGGGATATTCTGGGATGGCCATCCCTTCCAGGGCCAGGTGCCACTTGCCTGTTTCAAGTCTTTCTGGTTCCCGTGCTCACCACCGATGCATTTGGTGGGAAAAGAGCCAACTGTGAGGTCACACCGTCTTGCTGCGGCAATTCAGGGATTGGCCTTGGCACGCAGAGCAGAGGGCTCCCCCAGGCCCCCCTCCCCACAATGCTTCCGGCCTCATTTCTTCCCCTTCTGACAGTTTGCCTGTCTCTCCCTTCAATTTCCTCCCTTTCAATCCTCCTCCGTCTTTCCTTTCTCGCCCCTAACGCTGTCTCGTTTTGCTCTCTCCTTCTGTACTATTGACGGTTCTATCCCATCTCAGAGACTAAAACAATGTCCCTGTGCAGGGGTGAAGCCTGACCCGCCGCCATAGTCCCCAGTGTCCACTGGATCCCTGGGGTGGTGCTAGGGAGTTGAGGGGCTGGTGGGGAGCTGCCAGGAGGGAGCTGGAGGGGGGCTCCCCTTTGGCTGCCTAGGGGGGGACTTTGGGCTCCAGGCTCTCCCCGGCCCCGGTGGCCATCGGAGTCTGGGGACACTGCATGCCTACTCTGTTCCTATTGTCCTCAAGGTCCCTGGCCCAGCTCACTGTGACCCACGCCCCCCACCCTGGCTGCTCTTTTCTTTCTCCAGAGACTGTGTCCAAATGAGGCCAAGCCCCTCTTGACCTGGGTGACACCTGTCCAAGCTGCCTTGGGGGTGCTGTCTGGTGTAGCCCTGGCCCCCACCCCGACCCCTATACCACAGATGAGTATTTCAGGCAATTTCTGCCCAGAAAAAAATCTTCCACATTTCTGACCGTGGATGAGGGGACTGGCGGAGTGCCTTCTGTGTGGGGAGGTGGGACTTGCTGGTCCCTCCTCCAGCCACCACCCAAGGCTCAGCCCGTGGGCAGGAGAGAAGGCACCCAGGGTCACAGAGTGAGAGGCCCCAACTTGCCGGCCCCCACCAGGAGGCTGAACCTGCTGGGTCCTGTGACTTCCACCCCCTCCCACTGCAGGGAGGCGTGGCCCCCGCTTTGCTGAGCTGGGAGGGGAGGGCTCCTGGGGGACACCAGGCCAGGCCATCTTGACACGTAACACCCAGGGCTTCCCCCGGTCCCGCACAGCTGGGCCCCCCTCTCCCTAGTGCCCCTCACTGCCTGTCCCCACTGGGCCCCTCCAGAGCACCATCCCAGCCCCTTTCTTGGGTGTACAAGCCAGGGCTGGAGTGAGTTTCTGCAGCCCAGCAGGTGAGGATCGAGGCCTGGGGGCATCTCCTCTGCATCCTCACGGGCCACCTGGGGGCTTGGGAAGGTGGGGACTCCGGCCCCACAGCAGGCTCGTGAGGAGCAGTCCCGGAAGAAGGCAGTGCCCAGGGGAGGGTGTGGGGAGGCTGGCCTTGGCCTGGTCCCAGGTGGGAGCTGCAGGCAGAATCTCCCCTAACCCACACTAGTGCAGAGGGGTGGCGCCTGCAGGCCTTGGAAGCTGGGAGGGGGAGCTGCGCTACTCCCTGGGCAGCAGCTGTGGCTTGGTTGGGCATAGTGGCTCATACCTGTAAGCCCAGCACTTTTGGAGGGAGAGGCTGGAGGACTGCTTGAATCCAGGAGTTCCAGACCAGCCAGGGCAACAGTGAGACCCAGTCTCTACAAAAAAATAAATAGCTATGCGTGGTAGTGCATGTGTGTGGTCCCAGCTAGTTGGGAGGCTGAGGCGGGAGGATCAATTTAGCCCAGGACGTCAAGGCTGCAGTGAGCTATGATTGCACCACTGCACTCCAGCCTGGGTGACAGAGTGAGACCCTGTCTCAGAAAAAACAACAACATGGCCGGGCGTGGTGGCTCACGCCTGTAATCCCAGCACTTTGGGAGGCCGAGGTGGGCAAATCACCTGAGGTCAGGAGTTCGAGACCAGCCTGGCCAGTATGATGAAACCCCATCTCTATTAAAAATACAAAAAATTAGCTGGGCATGGTGGCACGCGCCTGTAATCCCAGCTACTCAGGAGGCTGAGGCAGGAGAATCGCTTGAACCCAGAAAGCAGAGGTTGCAGTGAGCCGAGATCGCGCCATTGCACTCCAGCCCCGGGGACAAGAGTGAAACTCTGTCTCAAACAAAAAAAAGAAGACAGATGAATTGGTCATGTGGAGAGGGGAGGGAGGGGCGCGGGGCTCTGTGAATGGGGTGGGCAGGAAGGGAAAGGAAGGTCCCACCTTGAGGTGCTGCTGGAACAGAGGAGATGCTGTGTGGTGACCACCTCACACTGCCAGGCCCAGCCCAGCCCACGCCTGCAAGTGAAAGGTCATTCAACGTGTTCTCCCTTTCAAGGACCATGAACTCATTAACACTAAGGGATAAACAACGGACGCCAGCACGTGTGTTGGAAAAGGGCACTGTGAGTACCCGAAGGTGGACTGCCCAGGGTGGAAGTTCAGGCACCAGACGGAAAGGCGTGGCATGCAGCGACTTCTTAGGGACGCGGGAACCAACACATGCTCCCTCCAACCCCCCACACCCACTGTCCTGGCTGGCTTGACTTCTGACTCTCCATGGATGTGCGAGCTCTAAGCAGAGACCTTCCACACACACAACCGGCAGACAAGGGTTTCTCTCCTCTGCCTCCCTCACCTTGCTCGTGGCTCCACTGGGATGAGGGCAAAATGACTCCATCAAGATCGTGGCTTTGCAATTCCCCAGGAGATGAGAGATGACCCCGGGAAGCAGAGCAGAATTTCACCAGCAGGCTCCCCGGCGCCTAGTGCTGTGCCACTGACAAGTCCTTGGTCATCCTGGAAGGGGCCCCCAATTCCTGCCCTCCCTACAAGGACTCGGTAGCCCCTCACCTCCAAAACAGCCGTGTTCTTTTAAGGCTCTGTTGAAATACATCCGTTGTCCAAATATGAGCAGTGCTCAAAAACCCAGAGAACCTTCCAAATGCAGGAATTAGAAGAAGCCTTGTGTCAGAAGATCTCCATTCTGGCCAACCTAGGAGGTCTCCCCTATTCGGGGAGGAAGACCGGAGTCAAAGGACTCATCTGTCCTGTGCCAGGGACTGCTGTGAAAGCCCCTCAGAGACCTCCAGGGCCACAGCAGCCCCACCCAGCCCCGCAGTCAGCCTCGGAGACAGCCTGGTTCCCTGTGGCTGGCCGCAGGGTGTTCTCAGAGAACCCTGGCTGGACCACTGCAAAGACCCTGGGGACACTCAGCAGCCCCTGGTGAGTCCCTCTCAACCAAGAGCATCTTGCAGAACAAGCCGTCTGTTTTCACAGCCCTTTCCAGGGGGAGCCCTGCCCACCGCCGTTCATCCTACCCCACTGGACAGGGCATTTACTTCTGAAGCTCCCCGTGGTGAAAAGACAGACCCCCTCCAGGGATTCCAGCCGATTCCCACGCAGCAGTTGGACTCGTGCATGGCTGTGGTGGCGTAGAGCAGGCTGGCAGGGGCAGGCCAGGCCGTGTCCCCAGTGCCATGGTCAGTTTCAGCCAGTTATGGCCTTAAGGGAATTTGCACCAAATCTTCCATTTTCCAAGATAAGTCGGAAGTGAGGCTTTTCCCATAAACTCTCCTGATTTATTTTTTTCTTGAGATGGAGTTTCGCTCGTTGCCCAGGCTGGAGTGTAGTGGTGCCATCTCGGTTCACCGCAACCTCTGCCTCCTGGGTTCAAGCGATTCTCCTGCCTCAGCCTCCCGAGTAGCTGGGATTACAGGCATGCACCACCACACCCAGCTAAGTTTTTGTATTTAGTAGAGATGGAGTTTCACCATGTTGGTAGGGCTGCTCTTGATCCCCTGACCTCAGGTGATCCACCCACCTTGGCCTCCCAAAGGGCTGGGATTACAGGTGTGAGCCACCGTGTCTGGCCTCCCGTTGGTTTTGCTTTCGATTTTCCAGGCTTAGAGAAGTCATGGGAGGCTCCAGGTTCTTTGTGTCAAATTCAAGGTCTGGGGCATGTGGTGATTTCGTAGGCCCACCTCTGGCTCCCCTAGAGTTAGTCCTAGCCCACATGCACAGCCCCCTTCTTTTTGTAAGATGCCCCTGCGACCAGGGACTCCAAGCACACCTGGTAGGGCCTCTGCATCTGCCGGAAAACACCTGCACTGCCAGCGCCAGCACCAGCCCCGCCCTCCCCAAGGCTCCCAGACTGCTCCCACTGGGAGTGGCTCCCAGCTGGCCTGGGGCACTTATTAAAAATCAGATCTGGAGCTGGGCGAGGTGGTTCACGCCTGTAATCCCAGCACTTTTGGAGGCCAAGCCAAGAGGATCACTTGAGGCCAGGAGTTCAAGGGCAGCCTGGGCAACATAGCAAGACCTCATCTCTACAAAAAAATTTTTAAAAAATTAGCCAGGTGTGGTGGCGTGCACCTGTAGTCCCAGCTACTTGGGAGCCTGAGGTGGGAGGATCACCTGAGCCCAGGATTTCAAGGCTGTAGTGAGCTATGATTGCATCACTGCACTCTAGTCTGGGGAACAGAGAAAGACCCTATCTCTAAAACACAAATCAGATTCTTTGACCCTCCTCCAGAACAACTGCCTCAAGGGAGAGGCCGGGAACGTGGGTGTTCAGCAAGCACCCAGGGGATGCTTGTGCTCTGGAAGTCCGGGGATCGAGTCTGCAGGCTCCCACTCACCATGTGGGGGCATGACTAGATGGCATGTAAAAACATACGTGAAAGGAGCTATTTTCATTTTTTTTTTGTTTTTTTTTTTTTTTTGAGATGGAGTCTTGCTTTGTCTCCAGGCTGGAGTGCAGTGGAGTGATCTCTGCTCACTGCAACGTCCACCTCCTGGGTTCAAGCGATTCTCCTGCCTCAGCCTCCCGAGTAGCTGGGACTACAGGCGCCCGCCACCACGCCCAGCTAATTTTTTGTATTTTAGTAGAGACGGCGGTTTCACCATGTTGGCCAGGAAGGTCTCGATCTCTTGACCTCATGATCCCCCCGCTGCACCCTCCCAAAGTGCTAGGATTACAGGCGTGAGCCACCGTGCCCAGCCTGTTTTATTTTCAATAACAGCCTTGAGGTATAATTGACACACCAGAACGTCCACATTTCTAAAGCATGCCATTGAGTGGCTTTTGGTACAGTCACAGATCAATCACCATCATCTACCCAGGGAGCTTCCACGATTGTACGTCAGGGCCTCGGCCTCGGCCCAGAGAGTCTGATGGCATGAGGCCGAGGAACCTGTGGTTTGCCAGTTTTATTTTACCTGCTGTGCAGCCAGGTATGAGAGCCACAGAACTAGCACAGAGGCACTGCACTGGGACCACGGTGGCCTGTGGGAGACATGAGCACTGGCTGCAAACACTTCCGATTGTCCTAATAAGGGGGCTGCCCTTGGATTCAGTGGGGAGGGCTCAGGGATACTGCTCAGCACCACTGCAGGACAATAACACAGCCCTCAATGTCAACAGTGACCACGCTGAAAAAGCCAGCCCTGCAGGAACCTCAAGTCTCTCCTGTCCTTAATGTGACCACTTGAGACCCCCCAGGCCCAGCCCACAGTGGCCCCCAGAAACAGAAATGAGGGTGGTGGGACAGTTTCCCCGGCATTAGTGACGATGTAGGGATGAAGTGTAGGGACAATTCCTAAACTTTGATGTCTATCTGGAACCAGGGGCTCCTGTTCAATCAGTTTCTGATTCGGGGAGTCTGGGCTGCAGCCTCACTCTGACAAGCTCCTGGCTGATGCTGGGGTCCGAACCATGCCTTGAATAGTGAGGGTGTGGTTCACTACAGGCCACCCCAGGGCTCATGGTGTTTAATAAATGGAACTCTCCGCGGGGCGCGGTGGCCCACTCCTATAATCTCAGCACTTTGGGAGGCCAAGGCAGGTGGATCACTTGAGGTCAGGAGTTCAAGACCAGCCTGGCCAACATGGTGAAACCCCGTGTCTACTAAAAATACAAAAACTAGCCAGGCGTGGTGGAGGGTGCCTGCAGTCCCACCTACCCGGGAGGCTGAGCCAAGAGAATCACTTGAACCTGGGGGGCAGAGGTTGCAGTGAGCTGAGATGGCACCACTTCACTCCAGCCTGGGTGACTGAGTAAGACTCCGTCTCAAAAAACAAAAACAAAAACACAGCACTCCCGAGCCTCACACTGTGCAGAGTCCTGGACAGCGCTGCCTCATGCATGGCGGACACGTGCAGCTACCTCAGCATGTGAGGTGGGAGAGTCCAGGGGCACTCACCCCACATTGCAGATTACCCCAAAACACTTCTCTCTGCAAAGCATTTTTCCCACCACTGGAAGGCGGCTATGGCAGTTTCCTGAGAATTTTTTTCCCATATCAAAGAGTGGAGGAGCTGCAAAGTAAAGACTCAGGAGGCCAGATATGTCCCCCCCTCTCCTCCTGCCACGTTCTCTCCCTCCCCTGCTACCCAGGCACCCCAGGCGGATGCAGGGGGCTGGCTGGCTGGCCAGGGCCACCCGTCCTGTGGGCTCCGAGAGGCTATTACAAAGGCAGATTCCTGGGAGGGCCCATTCCTGGGAAGCAAGTGCGGCTTGAGCGGAGGTCACAGCAGCCAGTCGCCAGTGCCAAGCAGCCAGTGAGCAGCTGTCCCAGGTGGGCTCTGTCAACACAGCCTCTGCAGGTTCCAACCAGGAGATGAAGTCAGGCACTGGTGTGGCGAGAGCACTGAGGCACGCTTCCTGAGAGGCACAGTCACATCCCTGGGAGCCAGGAAGGGTCAGTGGGGAGTGTCGGACGCCAGGGGAGCACGGGACTTTCAGAAAGAGAAGATGCTCTTCCACCCAGGTGGCAGGGCCTCCGCCAGGGGCTGGTACTATCTTAGATAGAGTGGGTGTTGCCCGTGAGGAGCTGTGAGCTGAGTCCCGTGGGGGTGTTGCAGAGGCCCCAGTCTCCCTTCTGCCCCAAGTCCAAGCCCACTCTTGGGGAGCTGTGAGGCTGAGGGTGCATTCTCCCAAAGCTGCTCCAGCTCATCCCAGGCAGCCTCGGGTTGCCAGTCTCCTAAGTGACCCAACATCTGTGCCCCCTTTGCTGGCAGCACTCCGCCCCATCCTTGTCCCCTGCCTCGTCCTCTGCCCCTTGCAAGCTTCCCTGGCTCTGTCTGCCCTCTGCCCAGAGGCCCTGCCCTACCCAGTGCGTGCTGGAGGCCGGGCTCAGAGGGTCCAGCCTGTGCCCAGCCACTGGAGCCGAGACCGAGAAAAGTCCTGAGATGAAACCCAGGACAACGGAAGGCAGGTGTGAGCCCTGCGAGCTCCTAACTGGGCGCCAGGATCCGTCCAGCCAAGCAGGGGCAGGGGTGGGCCGACAGGATGGGGACCCAGGCCAGGAACTAACTTCACAGGAAAAGCCCTGGGTGGGCAGGAAGATTCCAGAGCACGCTGTGGCTGACAAGGGCGACAGGCAGCAGTGTGGAGCAGGGGAGGCTGGGGGTGGCCCTGTCTTCTGGGCGGCGGCCCCCAGAACCAGCTGGCAGCAAGCCTCATATAGAAGGTAAGACCACAGAGCCTGGCAGTGGTTTGGAATTCGTTCTTCTCTTTTGTTAAAAGGGGGAAAGGAAGTGGATGCGGGTACCCCCAGGTGCAGGGGAGGCATGCAGGCAGCCCCAGCAGGCAGGCGCTGGGAGGCGGTGGGAAGAGTCCTGGAGTTTCCCACAATCCTTTTCTCTGCAAGGAACAGCAACGCTGGCTGACGAGGGGGTGGGGAGGAGGCAGGGCCCTGGGGAGGGGGCGGCGGGCAGGGGGCTGGGGGCTCACACTAACATGCAAAGTCCAGCTGCCCCAGGAACTAGGTTGCTTCTGAAGAGCGACACACGTAGAAATACACAGACACGGCCACGCGCACACATGCGGAGAGGCTCTGCATTCCCTAGGGTGGGGGTCGAGGCCTGCCGGCCCCCAAGGAGCTCCAAGCCAGGGATCAGCGATGTCTCCGCCAGGGTAGTCCTCCACGGCACCCCTGGGCTGGGCGGGGCAGGTACGTCTTCGAAGGAAGGCTGCGTGGTCTCTGAAGTTCTGTCCACCAGGCACCCAGGCCGCTCTGAACCACTCCATGTGCCGGGGCCGCTGGGGCCATGACCTTGCGTGTGGGCAGCTGCGTGTTCTGGCACCAGACGTGTCCCTGCCTGGCTAGAGTCCACGCTCTCCCCTCCAGGGCTCCGGGGAACAAGGGGTGCAGACAGAAAAGGGGTGAAGGGGGCCCGCAGAGACGTCCTCTCCCCCGCCCCACGGGGTCCTGGCCTCCGGGAGGGGGGAGGGGCCTCCCTTATCTCTCTGCCTCCATGGCAGGGTGGGCCCTGGGTTCTGAGGTGGCCTGTTGGGGGGCCAGGGGTGGCCAGTCTGAAGCCGGAGAAGGGGGTGTTGGAGTCCACAGGGGCGGCTGTGGCTGGTGGTGCTGTGGGCCCCCCGGGGGCGAGGCCGCCGTGGGCCAGCTGGAGGCCGCAGAGCTGCTGGTGGCGGCATGGGGGAAGTGTGGCGGGGGTGACGTGGCTGTCGCGGCCATCGGGCTGCCGCTGCCACCGCTGTGGAAGCTCTCGGAGGCCTTGAGACGGGAGAACATGGTGAGAGCGTCGGGGAAGTTGGGGGGTGTAGCAGGGGTATTGGCGGGGGTGCACATCTGTGAGGGGAAGAGAGGAGAGATGGGGTGAGCACCCCTTCCTGGAGGGGCCCCCACTGCCTCCCAAGGGGAGATGCGTGGCTGGCCCATTCTCGGAAGGCTCTGTGTTCCTTCCCCAGACCCCCAAGCCTGTCCGCCGCCCAGGGGTTCCCAGAGGAGAAGCCTTGAGATGAACCGACCCAGGCTCACTCTCAGGAGCCCACGGTGCCTGGGGCCACGAGGCTTTCCCAGCCCACCCCCTTCCATCGGCCACAGCATCCCCGGGGGCTGTAGGGTAAGGAGCTTCATTGCCCCAGAGGCCAGCGCCCCCCAGGTCTCAGGGGGAGCTGGCACAGGCAAGATTAAGTGCAGGACCCACAGAGCCGGGACTCCTGCTGACCCATCCCCAAAGAGGTTGAGCCCCGCCTGCACCAGCGCCCTCGTACAGCTGGGCCAGGGGCTGCCTATACACCGAACTAGCTCGGCCTCCTTCCGCCCAATCCAGAACTGGGGACTCCAGGGGACACTTACCATCTGGTGGTGATGGTGGCTGTAGGGGATGTTGGTCTCCTGGAAAAAGGCGCTGAGGGCTGTCTGCAGGAAGAAAGGCCCCTGCTCACCCTCCAGGCCCCTGCCGGCCCTGCCGCTGCCCTTGTTCCCAGGCTCCTCTGAGGCTGGGGATGACCCTGGCTGGACTGCTGAGTGGGAGGGGTGAGTCGCAGTGCTGAGGCTCAATGGCTTGCCTGTCACCCCTAACCCTCACTGCTGTCTAAGGAGGAGCCACGGAACCTTGGGCAGTTGGGGTGGGCGGAGAAGACCCTTCCCCTGCTGCTCGCCACCTGCCTCAGTGCCTAAGGCCTGCAGAGCCCTCCCCCTGCACCAGCTGGCACCAGCACCATGACTGGGGGAGGGCGGGCAGTACACTCACCCCATCCTGGGGGAAAGGCGCCCGGCCCCAGGTGGCCCAACCAGACCTCCCCACCCTGCCCCGTTTCAGGAGATTCTAGCCTGGCTGTTACCACCTCGACGGGTAGCAAGTCTCTAGTCTTCTCTAAGCCTCGGTCTCCTCATCTGCGAAGCAAAAGCATCTTGAAGGAGTCTGAGCCTGGCGGTGGGGATCCCCTGCTGCCCCACCCAGCTCTGCTTCTGGCTGATCAAGGGGGCCACTGTTTGGGCCTTGGTTTCTCCATCTGTACCACAAAGAGGTTAGACTAGGTGGCTCCCGGGTCCCCTCCCTTGCAACAGTGACCTCCTAAGATCACCAGATTCCAGCAAGCAGGGCCTGGCACCAAGGAGACAAGCCTGGGCTTTAGGCTCACTCGCTTCCCCACCTGAGCCTCCCTCGGAACAGTGACCGGGAAGTGGAGCAGAAAGACGGCCCTAGGACCAAAGCTACCACGGGTTTACGACAGCTCCCAGGACAGCTCCCCAGCCACCCGCCCTTGGCTGGCACCACGCTAGGCACGGGATGCTCCACCGTCTCCCTCCACACCCGGGCCGCATGCCACACTGAGCACGGTGCGGGCACCCAGCAGGGCTCCATCCCAGCGGGGCCATGGACTGTCATCATTAACCCCACAGGCAGGGACTGCTGTCTTACAAGCAGGGAAATGAAGGTAGGAAGTGACTTGCTCAGGGTCAGCTGGTCGGCAGAAGACAGAGATGGGGGCGCTCAGAAAGGCCAGGACAGGTGGGGGAGACAGAGCGAGCCTGGAGCCCTTTCCTGTGTGTGTCAGCTCAGCAGGCTCCAGAGGTCCTTGGTGACTGGGGACTGAGGAGCCCCAGAGGGAGGCGCTGGGATTTGCTATGTCCTGGCTGAGGCCCTGCAGGGGTGGGGAGGCCTGTCCCAGGAAACGGAGGCTGCTCTTGCGCAAGGGCCAGTGAAGGAGCCCCACAAGTATGTGAGGGGTCCTTGGGGCCCTGCCAAGTCCCAGGCCCAGACTTGGAGCTTCAAGCCGCCGAGGTGCCCCTACCGCCACCCCTCAGGCCCACTCCCCTAACGCCAGCTTAACTTCCTAGCCCTCCCAGGCCCAGCACACCCAGAAATCCAGCCTGGCTCCTGGGGCCTGCCCTCGGTCAGGGGGTATGGGTGGGAGGTTATTTAAAATTTTTTTTTTTTTTTTTTTTTTTTGAGACGGAGTCTCCCTCTGTCACCAGGCTGGAGTGCAGTGGCGTGATCTGGGCTCACTGCAACCTTTGCCTTCTAGTTCAAGAGATTCTCCTGCCTCAGCCTCCCGAGTAGCTGGGACTACAGGCACGTGCCACCACACCTGGCTAACTTTTGTATTTTTAGTAGAGATGGGGTTTCACCATGTTGGCCAGGATGGTCTTGATCTCTTGACCTCATGATCCGCCCGCCTTGGCCTCCCAAAGTGCTGGGATTACAGGCAAGAGCCACCGTGCCCGGCAAAAAATATTTTTTAAATAAATGAATTATGTGGGGAATTTCCTGCAGGAGACACCCTATCTGGGTGTCCCTAAACAGGGGTGTGGGAGCTCAGGCATGGGTGCCAGGCTTTAAGCACCTTCCCAGACCCCAAGATCCTCTGTCAGCAGCAGCTGTGCCCCAAAGCCCAGGCTCACTGTGTAAATCCCAACCCCAGGAGCCCCAGGCCACACCAGACCCCCTCTGCAGGCCGCTGTGAGCATTCTCCATTGAGAAACATCTGCCCCACTAGACACCGGCCCCTCCCCCTGCAGCCTCCTGCCCCCATTAGCACCTGAATTGCAGCAAATGTGACCCAGAAACACCGCCTGGTGGATGCAGCCAGCGGGTGGAGCGTGGAGGGGGATGGGGTGGCCATGTGAACCCCTCACTCAGCCCCATTCCAAGGCCTGAAGTCCCGTCACTTTCCTCCAGCCTCCCTGGCGGCCCCCACTTTACAGATGGCACAACTGAGACTTGGGAGTGGAGGGCACAGGGCTCCTCCCACGGGGACCCTGGGAGCCACCAGAGGCCCCAGATGCTCCTGCCCCTCTGGGAACAGTCTTTCCCCAGACATTGCACTCCTCAAAGCTGCATTTTCAATTAACTGTGCCGCTGAGGGATGTGGCCTGGGTGCCAGCTGGGTGCCAGGTTTTGAGGGCTGGGCTGAGTCCTGCAGGCAGGGCCCGCTTCCCACCGGACACCTACCTGCCCAGCCCCAGGCAGGGAGGGAACCCTGCGTGCAGATGTGGGACTGCCATGAATGTGGTTTTGCAAGTTTTGCCACATCCAGCCCTTGACACAAACAGGGCTGATGAGGGCTGTGGAGACCAGGAGGGGAGCAGGGAGCTTCCTCCGGGTGGGGCTGCCTCGGGGCACAGGGGGCAGTGAGCTGGCCAACAGAAGCTGACTCATGCCCCCCAACCCCACCATACAGATGTGGAAACTAAGGCCAGAGGGACAGAGCAGACTCCCACGTCCTGGGGTGAACAGCACACAGGATCAGTGGCCTCCGCGACGGCTGGGTGGAGGGAAGTAGGCAAGGAGAGAGGGATGTACTCATCTGGATGGGATGGCCACTGCCTTCCCAGACTGTCCCAAGCTTGGGACATTCTGATCCCCCTCCAGTCCCCAGGAAGCGGAGCCTCAGAGTCCTCTGGCTTCTAGTCCCTCCTGCAGGCCCTGGGATGGCTCCTCATGGAGAAACCAGGTTCCCAGTCCCCAGCTGGGCACAGATGGTACCGGGATGGCTGAGGCCATGACCCTACCCCTGTGAGGGGCACAGCTCAAAGGGCTCTGGCCTCATCCCCAGATACCAACCACCATGGGGTTAATCCTGGGGTCAGTGAATTAGGGAAGGCCAGGTAGCCTCTGGGCAGCACAAGCCAGGAGCACTACTGTCCTGTGGGTTAGGAGAGGCCCGGGGGAGTGGGTGCCAGACTGGGGCAGCATCACCTCCTACCCAGCTAGCCCGAAAGCTGGTGAACCGTGTGCACCCTCCCCAGTGCACCGGCAAAGGGACAGATGCCCCTGCCAGCCCCAGGAGAGCACCTAGTCGCGCACACGGAGTCCCCAAGCACACCTCTGAAGGGGATACACGCTCATCCCTGTGGTGTAGTGTGGGGCTCCGACACGCCACCCCTACACTCCAGGCCGTGTACACACATCACACCGTGCCGGGCACGGGCGGCATCTGCACACCCGCCACATGTGTACGCGTTGATCACACACCAAACGCACCAGGGGGCTGCGCGTTCACACGCGCGCCAACGTGCCCGCAGGTCCGCCACCTCCCCGGTGCCCGGCCGACGCCGTGGCGCGGTGCGTGCGTAAACACAAATGCACATGGACGTGTGCGCACGCCGCCGACCGCCCACCAGGCACGCGGACCCTCGGACCACTCGCCCGGAGCGGCTCCGCCCTCCGGCCCAGCTCTGCCGAGGCCTGGGGCGTCCTCCTTCCGGCCGCCCGCCCGACTGTCCGTCTGCACCGCGGCGCCGCCCTGCCCTCGGCCGTTACCCGGACAAAAGGGGTGGGGGGGGTCCCCGTCTCGATCCCGGGGGACTCGCGGCCCCGCGGGGGCGGCGTATCCCCGACCGGTGGCCCGGTTCCCACCTCCGCCCGCCGCGAGCCCTCGGGATCCGGACGCCGGGCACCGCCGTCGGGAAAGCGGGTCGAGTCTGCGGCCCGGAGGGGGCGCACAGCCGGCACGCGTCCACGCCGTCCGCCCCCGCCCAGCGACCACGCGGGACACACTCCGCCCGTGGCCCCGGCCCTCGCCCGGCTCCGGCGCCGCGCACCTCGAACTGCCAGTGGGCCGCCTGCAGCAGTTGCTTCGCCTGGTCGGCTGCGCAGCCCGCCGTCAGCACGAACTGGTTGATCATGACCTGGTGCTTGAGCTCGTCCATGTTCACGGACATGGCGCCGCCGCGCTGCCCGCTCCGGCCTCCCTCCGCCGCCCGCGCCTCCGCCTCACGCGTCCACCATTAGCGAGCCGGCTCCGGCTAATACAAATATTTACTGTGCGGCTCTGACTCACCGCGCCTCGCCTCGCTCCGCCGGCGCCGCGGCATGCTGGGATATGTAGTCCCCACGGTGCGCCGGGCGCCCCGGGGGAGAGGGGCCGGCACCCTAGGGGACGCGAAGCCCGGGAAGGGGCGTGTCTGAGCACCGAGCGCCCGCTGTGCGGATGTCCGGGCCGTAACCCGAGCCGGGCGCGTCCACGTCGCCCTCGTTGCTCTCGGTGGCACCCGTGCCCCTGCTCAGGCACGCATGGGGGTCCGCTGGCGGGGGCCACGTCTGTGCATGGGCGCAAATGCCTGACCACAGGATCTTGGCCAAGGCCTGGGGACCGTGTCTGAACTGTGAGCGCCTACTGTGTGTGGATGCCCGGGCCGTGACCAGGGTTGGGGGAGTCCACGTCGCCCTCGTTGCTCTGGGTGGCACCCGGCCCCTGCTCTGGCACGGATGGAGGTCCGCAGGCGGGGGCCTCAGGTTCGTGCATAGGCGTTTTTGCCGAGGCCCAGGAACGGTGTCTGAAAACTGAGTGCCTAATGTGTGCAGGCGCCTGAGCTGGGACCAGAGCCAGTCACGTCCACGTCGCCCTCGTTGCTCTCGGTGGCACCCACGCCCCTGCTCTGGCGGGAATTAGGATCCCAGAGGCCGGGGCCACAGATCTGTGCATGGGCGCAAACGCCAGGCCACAGACGTCTTTGCTATGCCCCGGGGACTGTGACTGAACGCTAAGTGCCTACTGTGCGCAGCTGTCCAGACCGTGACCAGAGCCAGGCACGTCCATGTCGCCCTCATTGCTCTCGGTGGCATCCGTGCCCCTGCTCTGGCACGAATTGGGGTCCCAAGGTGGGGCATACAGATCTGTGCATGGGCGCAAACGCCGGGCCACAGGCGTCTTTGCTAAGACCTAGAGACCCTGAACCCCTCTGTGATTGGCATCGCTCTGTGTTAAATAGTAGGCACACCCTTAAGAGAGGGGTCTCTAGGAATTTTGGCCCAAATCGGCTGGTCTAGGCTGAAAGGCCCGGCACACTGTAGGCGCCGACAAATACTCGTTCAGTGAATGAATCAATGAGCCACTTAAAAGCTCCGCCGCACGTCACCGCCTGTAGCTAGCCTCCTAGCTCTCCTCACTCAATCTCTCATAGCCCACTCGTGACGTTGGTCCTTCCTAGCCTGGCTCTGGGCCTGCCCCACTGTAGCCCCATGACCCTCTGGACGGCGCCTGGGACAGGCTGGCGGGGCCAGCAGCCTCCGATGCTTCGGGGTCCCCCTCCCAGCAGTTCTCCCGCTTTCCCACGCAAAATCTCGTGCTCTTTGCCGGAAATCTCGGCCCTTAGCGGGCGGGCGCCAGGGCCCGGCAGAGCCAGTTCCGGAGCGGCCCCAAACTCCCATTCCCAGAATGCCTCTGTTTATTTGCATCGTTCGGTCCCGGTGACGTCAGCTGAGTGAGGTCGTACCTCGACCAATGGACAGCCTCGTGGTGTTAGGACCTGGCCATATAAGGTAAACAAAGCTGGCGCCCAATGAAGAGGCGGCGGGGGCGGGCGCTGGGCCGGGGAGGCCGGGGGCGGGGCCGGGGGCGGGGCGACCGGGCGGTGTTTACAGACCGGCACATGGCGCTTCCGGTTGACGTTGCTGACAGCTAGTGAGGCTTTAGCCCGCTTCGAGCGCCCGGGGGCGGTAAGGCGCGATCATAGCAGCTCTCGGTGACCTTGGTCCGGCTCCTTGCGCCCCCTGGCCCCAGCCTCCTTCGTTGAGACACTATTTGTTGAGTCTTTTCTCTGTTCCTGGCCCTGACCTAGCGTGGGGCGACAGAAGAGCAATAGCCGGGTGGGGGCTGTGAGGACTGCTGGGGTTGGGATCGAATTTCGGAAACCCGGAGGACGAGTATAGCCTTGCAAGATGGAAAATGCCCTCCCGGGCTGGCGCGGTGGCCTGTAATCCCACCTACTCGGGGGCCGAGGAGGGAGGATTGCCTAGGCCCAGGTCTTTGAGAACACGCCTCTACAGAGATTTACATTTTAAGAAAATTAGCTGGGTTCGGGTCGGGCGCAGTGGCTCACGCCTGTAATCCCAGCATTTTGGGAGGCCGAGGCTGGCGGATCACCTGAGGTCAGGAATTCGAGACCAGCCTGACCAACACGGCGAAACCCCTTCTCTACTAAAAATATAAACACTAGCCGGGCGTGGTGGCAGTCGCCTGTAATTCCAGCTACTCCAGAAGCTGAGGCAGGAGAATTGCTTGAACCTGGGAGGCGGAGGTTGCAGTGAGCCGCGATCGCGCCACTGCCCTGCAGCCTGGGCCACAGAGCAAGACTCTGTCTCAAAAAACAAAAAAAAAAAACAAAAACAACAACAACAACAACAAAACAGAGAATTAGCTGGGTTCCATGGCTCACACCTGTAAGTAATCTCAACACTTTAGGAGGCCGAGATGGGCGGATCACTAGAGTCCAGGAGTTTGCGACCACTCTGGGCAACATAGTGAGACCCTCGTCTCTACAAAAAATAAAAAATAAAAAAAATTGGCCGGGCGCCGTGGCTCACGCTTGTAATCCTAGCGCTTTGGGAGGCCGAGGCGGGCAGATCCCTTGAGGTTAGGAGTTCCAGACCAGCCTGGTCAACATGGTCAAACCGTCTCTACTAAAAATACAAAAATTAGCCGGACATGGTGGCGCACGCCTGTAGTGCCAGCTACTGGGGAAGCTGAGGCAGGAGAATTGCTTGAACTCAGGAGGCGGAGGCTGCAGTGAGCCGAGATGGCGCCATTGCATTCCAGCCTAGACGACAGAGCAAGACTGTCTCAAAAAAAAAAAAAAAAAAATTCTGGAGTCCCACCTACAGATTGAGGTAGGAGGATTGCTTGAGCCTGGGAAGTCAGAGGCTGCAGTGAGCCGTGATTGTGCCTGGGGAACAGCGCAAGATCCTGTCTCCAAAAAATAAAAAATGCCCTAGGGAGGCCGGCACTGGCCCTGGGGGTAAGTTAGGGGATACTGAAGTGTTTAAACAGATCTGATCCCTTGTACACGTTGGGATCACTGTGGCTGTGGCTGTGCTGGGATCAGATGGTGGTTGAGAGCTCCGGTCTGAACTAGGCGACGTTCTTGATGTGTCTGGTTCCAGGGGAGTCTGCCCTGCCTTCGGAATTGGATGGAATGGAGGGAATTGCCTCAAGCTGCGGCTCCTACCCGGGCCCCTCAAGCCTGACCAAGGACTCTCCCATTGGGTGGTGAGAGGAGGACAGTAGGGGAACTAGTGGACTGGACCTGAAATGTCCTGGGGTGGGAGGGTAGTGTGACGGGGAAGGCTGGGGCACTGAGATAGCGGAGAGGGCTGGGGAGGGAAGGGAGTCAGGGTGCAGTGGAGTTGGTCTCTGAGGGCTGGGGCTGGGAGCCTGCCCTATAGGCAAGGGGCGGACACTGAGTCTTGGCTTTTCCCAGGCAGGCATTTGACCACGGGAAATACAGTTTAAACTTCTTTCCTGCTGTTTGGGGATCAATTAGGGGCCACAGTATTTCATAAACCCTGATGGTTCCAAGAGATGTTTGCTCTTGCTAAGAGTTGCTCCTTAACGTTTGCAAAGTTCATATGCATGAATTAATATGGGCAAAGTGCTCCATAGGGTAGGCCCACAGTAAAAACCAGCTCTGAATATGATTCCCACTATAATAATTACCACTAGGACGACAACACAGTGTGGTAGAAGGTGGGCAGTTTCGGGAGCTAGACAGACCTGGGTGTCAGGCTTGACTCTGCTGCTTAATGACTTAATGCTTAATGTTGAGCGAGTTACCAGAGCTCTGGGCTTCACTTTCTCACTGGCGGGGCTGAGTTCTGGCCTCACTGCTGTGGAAAATTAATGCCTGTAAAATGCATAGTGCAGGGCCTGGTGCTAGTTGCACGGTTCTAGTGCTCTCACCTCTTTGCCTCCATCTGGACCACTCTGGGAAGCCCTAGCCCTATTTTACAGATAAAACTGAGGCTGGAATCCAGCCTTACCCTCTGATATTCAGAACCTGTGGAGAAGAGCGGGCACCCATGGTGCATTTCTGGCACGGGAGGAGGGACACTGTCCCGGCAGGGCCCACTAAGGGCTTGCCTTGCATAGGGAGGCAGGAAGTGCCTTCACCCCTCCTTCCACCATCGTCCAGGTACCACTCAGCTGCCTGCCCAGGCTTGCCCAGCTCAGGAGGATCTCTCTCAGGCCAGCAGGCTGGCAAGAGTTGGGCAGGTGGGGCTGGCAGAGTCAAAGGTCACCCTACTGGTCTCCATGCAACCCCCTCACCCCCATCCCCTAAGCCAGCTTGTTTTTCCAGGGGCAACAGGGAATTAAAAAACAACCTTGTTTTCAGCCAGGATTAGCCTGGTTGGAGAATGAACTTTGGATTCCTTAGCAGACTGGGATGGAACCTGACAGCTGGGGCCAGCACCTAGTGGGAGGGAGAGGAGAAGGCATTTCCAGCAGTGCCCTTATGTCACCTGAGGGCCCAAGAGGTTGAAGGCTTTGCCAGACTTCACATGGCCAGTCCATGGGGGGGCCCAGGGCCCTGGCCGCCTCCTCCTCACCCCATTCTTTGATTTATTCCACAGATGTGCTTATCAGACACCCACCGGGTGCCTGGCTCTGGGAGCACCAGAATACTCCAGGATCCTGCCCACTCGGGGTTGAGAAGTCTAGACTTGAGACTCAGGCACTCAGACCAGGAAGCTACCAGTCGTCTCCAACGTCTGTCTTTGTTTCTTTTTTTTTCATTTTATTTTATTTTGAGACAGGGTCTCACTCTGTCACCCAGGCTGGAGTGCAGTGGCACAATCATGGCTCACTACAGCCTCGACCTCCCGGGCTCAAACGATCCTTCCACCTCAGCCTCCCAAGTAGCTGGGGCTACACATGTGCACCACCACGCCTGGTTAATGTTTATATTTTCTGTAGAGACAGGGTTTTGCCATGGTGCCCAGGCTGGCCTCGAACTCCTAGGCTCAAGCGATCCACCTGCCTTGGCCTCCCAAAATGCTGAGATTACAGGCGTGAGACACCGCACCTGGCCCTGTCTTTACGTTTCAGAGAGCCCAATGCTGGCTGAATGTGAGGCAAGATCTGGCCCTTGCCTTGCTCCTGAGCTCGGATTCTGTCATCTCCCTCTCACTTGATTCTAGTCCTGTGCCGTACTCAGTTCTTTCCCACTATAGAGGTTTTGTATATGCCATTACCCCTACCTAGAACCTGGAGCAGCCTACTCCCTCACACTTTGCCTGGCTGGCTATTAATTGTATTTCAAGTCCTGGCTTAGCAACCAGCCGCGGTGGCTCACGCCTATAATCTCAGCACTTTGGGAGGCCGAGGCGGGTAGATTACCTGAGGTCAGGAGTTCAAGACCAGCCTGGCCAACATAGTGAAACCCCGTCTCTACTAAAAATACAAAAATTCGCTGGGTGTACTGGCACGCGCCTGTAGTCCCAGCTACTCGGGAGGCTGAGGCAGGAGAATTGCTTGAACCCAGGGGGCGGAGGTTGCAGTGAGCTGAGATCGCTCCACTGCACTCTGTTGCTCGGGCAACAGAGTGAGACCGCGTCTCAAACAACAGCAACAACAACAGCAACAAAAAATAAATCAAGTCCTGGCTTAGCTGTCACCTCCTCAAAAAAACCCCTTCCCTGACTCCCCTGCCAATAGTGTCAATTAATTGCATCTCAATGTTTTCTGCAGAGCACCCACCACATTCTGGAATCATATACTTGTTAACCTTTCTAGTGTCTATTTCCTCACCTGCCTGCAGCCTCCATGTCTAGCTTGTCCTACCATTTGATGCCTGTTGCCCGGTTCATCACCTGTCATATAGTAGCTGCAGGTTAAATATTTGTTGAATAAATCAATGAATTGGCCAGGCATGACCGCACACGCCTGTAATCCCAGCACTTTGGGAGGCCAAGGTGGGGGGATTGCCTGAGGTCAGGAGTTAAAGACCAGCCTGGCCAACATGGTGAAACCCTCTCTCTACTGAAAACACAAAAATTAGTTGTGGGTGCCTGTAATCCCAGCTACTCGGGAGGCTGAGGAAGGAGAACCGCTTGAACCTGGGAGGCGGAAGTTAAAGCGAGCCGAGATCCCACATGATCATGCCACTGCACTCCAGGCTGGGTGACAGAGTGAGACTGTGTCTCCAAACGTAAATAAATAAATGAATCCAGGCCAGGCATGGTGGCTCACGCCTGTAATCCCAGCACTTTGGGAGGCCAAGGTGGGGGGATTGCCTGAGGTCAGGAGTTAAAGACCAGCCTGGCCAACACGGAGAAACCCCGTCTCTACTAAAAATACAAAATTAGCCGAGCGTGGTAGCACATGCCTGTAATCCCAGCTACTAGGGAGGCTGAGGCAGGAGAATCGCTTGAACCTGGGAGGCGGAGGTTGCGGTGACCCGAGATCGCACCATTGTCCTCCAGCCTGGGCGACAGAGCGAAACTCCATCTCAAAAAAAGTAAATTAATTAAATAAATAAAACAATAAAAATAAATGAATCCACTCAGATGTTGATAATGGAACTTGGACCAAATCGGGAAGGGCCTGTCTTCCAGCTGGGTGTGGGTAAGCACAGAAAAATACTGCTGAAAGGGCTTTGAGGACACCTTGAGTCCAAAGCTCTGTTGAGAAGAAGAGTTAATGAAACATCCACCTGGTGGAAATGACTGCTCTGGCCCAGGCTCCATAGGGAGGATATGCTCTTAGTGTTGTTTTTCAGTGGGAACAGCTGATGCTCAGGACTCTCCCTTCCTCCCCGCAAACGGGGAGGGCAGTCGATTGAATGCAGCGTTGATACACAAATGCATGTACATGTACGTGAGTTACGTGATTCAATGGAAAGAAATATAAAATGAAGAGAGATCACAATGGGTGGGGGGCTTCAGGCCCATCCATCTGGGGACAAGAGCCTGGCAATCTGGCACTCTGGAGCATGCCTCTGTGGAGGCAGGGACGTGCCCAGGTAAGAGCAGTGGCCTGGCTCAATTCCAGCTGTGCCACCCACCTACTGTGCAACCTCATTCGGGTACTTCATTTCTCTGAACCTCACTTTCCTGTTTTGTAAATTGGTAATAGAAATAGAATCTACATCAGATTTTTTTTTTTGAGACAGAGTCTCGCTCTGTCGCCTAGGCTGGAGTGCAGTGGCGCGATCTCCGCTCACTGCAACCTCCGTCTCCCAGGTTCAAGCAATTCTCCCATCTCAGCCTCCCGAGTAGCTGGGATTACAGGCACGTGCCACCACACCCAGCTAATTTTTATGTTTTTAGTAGAGACGGGTTTTTGCCATGTTGGCCAGGCTGGTCTCCAACTCCTGACCTTGAATGATCCGCCCACCTCGGCCTCCCAAAATGCTGGGATTCCAGGTGTGAACCATTGCACCCGGCCAGATAATTGTTTTTTAATTATTATTATTTTTGGAAACAGAGTCTCGCTCTGTCACCCATACTGGAGTGCAGTGGGGCAATCTTGGCTTGCTGTAACCTCCACCTCCCAGGTTCAAGCGATTCTCCTGCCTCAGCCTCCCCAGTAGCTGGGATTACAGGCGCGCACCACCACGCTCAGCTAATTTTTTGTATTTTTGGTAGAGACAGGGTTTCACCATATTGGCAAGGCTGGTCTTAAACCCTTGACCTCAAGTGATATGCCTGCCTCGGCCTCCCAAAGTGCTGGGATTACAGGCGTGAGCCACAGTGCCTGGCCTGTTTTTTTAATATTTTATTTTTTAAAATTTTTATCCTTTTTAGAAATAGGGTCTTACTCTATCACCCAGGCTGGAGTGCAGTGGCATGATCATGGCTCACTGCAACCTCGACCTCCCAGGCTCAAGCTATGCTCCCGCCTCCACCTCCAGAGTAGCTGTGACTACAGGGGCGTGCCATCACACCTGGCTGATTTTTACATTTTTGGTAGAGACAGGGTCATGACATGTTGCCCAGTCTGTTCTGGAACTCCTGGGTGCAGGCTATCTGCCTGCCTCGGCCTCCCAAAGTGTTAGGATTACAGGTGTGAGCCACTGCGCCCGGCCAACATCAAAGAATTAGATGAGAGAATATGTGCAGAGCCCTCAGCATGATGCCTGGCACATAATGCTTAGTAAGTGTGGATCTTGGTTGTGGGGCAGGGAGATTTAATCAGGCTCCTCCAAGACCTGGACCTGCATCATAATCACACAAGTCTCTTGGCTGCCATACTCATTTGGCTTCCCAAGTTCCCCTGACAAGAGGAAGTCTGAGGCCAGGTGCAGTGGCTCATCTGTAATCCCAACACTTTGGGAGGCCAAGGCAGGCGGATCACTTGAGGACAGGAGTTCAAGACCAGCCTGGCTAACATGGTGAAACCCTGTCTCTACTAAAAGTGCAAAAATTGGCTGGGTGTGATGGTGCATGCCTGTAATCCCAGCTACTGGGGAGGCTGAGGCATGAGAATCGCTTGAACACGGGAGGCAAAGGCTGTAGTGAGCTGAGATTGTGCCACTTCTCTCCAGACTGCGCGACAGAACAATTTAAAAAAAAAGAGTAAGACTGGATCCTGGACTGTGGTCTCTGGAAGGGTATAAGAAGCATTTCCACATAGACTGTGGTGAATTGACCATTGGAGACTCAGTCTGCCTTGCCCTCCCTAGCTGCTTTCTTGGTACAGCAGGCTTGACTTGGGAAATCACTCTGCTCAGAATCCCAGTTCCTCAACTGAAAAGTAGGTAAAAAGCGATCTATTTGCAGAGCTGTGTGTGAGTCAAAAGCCAGGGAACACCTTGCACACTGCGAGGTTTTCATTCTGAAAGCGATTCTTGCAATCTTGCCCGCAGCGCCATTTCATGCGGCTCTCTCTCCTCTGTGCCTCAGTTTCCCTGTGTGTAAAATGTGGGAGAGTCTACTGCCTTCCGTGGAGGCTGTGAAATTATGTCTTTAAACTAATTGGTCCAGACGTGGGGCCAAAGTATCGGGATTACAGGTGAGCCACTGCACCGGGCCTCAGCCTTGTCAGGGGGCCGGAGGTTGCTTAACCTCCTGGATCCCAGCTTCCTCATCTGTAAAACGGGCTGAAGCCTATACAGCCCTCAGAACCACACCTGGTTCAGAAGTCCCCAAATGGTAGTCCTCAAATTCTGGCCAAGGCCAAATTCGCTTCTTCCGTGCACACCCTGCAAGTGGGCTCCGGGTGGCAGGTGCAGCTACGCCCTCTGCCGGTCGGGGCGGGAGACAAACTCAGGGGAGTGGGGAGAACCACAGCGATTCAGGGAGCTATTTCAGAGGGGGCAAGTGGAAGGCGCTGGGGCTCCAGGAGAGTCTGTAAGCAAACAGATGAGGAAATGACCAAAGAGTTAATATGTTAGTGCAGCGCTTGGAACGCAGAGGGAAGGACCATTTGCCGTGTGGTTGGTTGGTTCCTTCCCTCTGAATTTAGGTCCATTTGGTTTGTCCCGGAGTGCTTGTCAACACGTCAGAGGGCCTGGGAACGGAGCATCCTGGGAAAGATAGTTCCCAGACGGGCTTCCCGCGCTACTTCCCGGCGCCTTCGGCGGCGAGGGGACTCCATTTCCCGACGTGCCCCGGGACCGGGAGGCGGAGGGCCGCCGTGGCGTCGGGCCCCGGGCCGAGCCGGGGGTGGGGGCTCGAGGCGCCTCCGCTGCCGTGGACGAGCGTCCGTGCGGCCTGGTCCGGGCCATGTCCGCGTGAGGACCCCGCCGCTGTCGCCGCTCCCGTTCCGGCCCTGGTCCCTCTGCCCGGCAGCGCCGCACACCATGGGCTCCATTCTCAGCCGCCGCATCGCGGGGGTGGAGGACATCGACATCCAGGCGAACTCGGCCTATCGCTACCCTCCGAAGTCCGGTGAGCGCCCGGCCCCAGGCGCGGACTACTAGGCACGCGCTGGAAAGCGGACCCGGCGGGCGCGGGGGCGGGGACTCGGGGCGGGGCGCCCTGCTCGGCCCCCTCCGGGCCTCGTTGCCACCCCGAGCCTTCGCGCGGCCCCGCGGCCCCGACTCCTAGGCGTGGCTGGGGGCCCCGGAGGAACCTGCCCGAGCCGTACCTGGCGCTGCTACTGCCCGGCTTGGGTGACCTTGGGGCAGTCCCTTCGCCCCGGGCACCTCAGCTCCGTCCTTGTAACAGGGGGGAGCTCCTGGGGGAAACCCCGAGGGCGGGGCGGGGTGCTGAGCGCGGGTACCGGCGCATCGCTTCTGCCTAGAAAGCTCTCATTGTCATCAGATTGACCTCACCGCGGGGGCCGGCTTTCGCTTTCTTTAGTGGCTTGGTGTGAAGGCCGAGCCAGTGGTTTGGGCAATTTCCCTCCCATCAGGACGGAGGCTCTTGGTGTGTGGGTTGGAGAAGTGGGGCTGGGCCCAAGGAGATGATTATAATTGATCGGGAGGGGCCAGGGTCCTTGCTGAGAGGACCCAGCCGATACTCGGGCCTCTGTATTATGGCTGAGGGACGTAAGACACCAAGGAGGAAGTGACTGCCAAGATCTCAGCTGGATGGAAGCATAGTTGGGACCAGGACCAGGTGTGGGGCTCCCACGTAGCTTTGTTCCCCGCTCTCTTTCTGCCTCTATTGATGAGTTATGTGTTGACTGGGAGCATCTAGCTCCAAGTCTCACCCTCCATCTCCTCGTGGGGTCATTTGTGGTGGAAAGGAGAGAAGGAAGAGGAGAGAGAACTTGGGCATCATGGGGACATCTGGATCGGGTCCTCAGATCCTGGCGTCTCATCTGATCTGATGTCTCAGTCTCCTGGGTGTCTCTGGACACCCACAGGTCAGATTTCTCTGAGTGTGGGCCAGGTCGACAAGGGGGGGAGGACTGCTAGACATGCCAGGGCCTGCCTGGGACCCCTTGGGGCCTGGGAACCTGCATTTTCAACCCATACCCCATGTGAGTTTTACGTCCACTCAGGTTTGAAAAACTGCTCTGCCCAGGTTTTGTAAGGTGTGACTAGGTGAGGGCCTGGGGCCACTGGGATGAAGTGAGGGGAACCAGCACAGTTTGGGGGCACTCTGAAGGGGATGGACTCAGAGCAAGGCAGAACGCACTGTTGCCTGCCTGCTGGGGAGAGCACAGCTGTATCCCAGGCCCAGCAGCGGGACAGCCTGGCCTTTGGGTGGTTCCACCCTGGGGTTTCCCTAGAGGTTTTGAGGGCTGATGGCCCCACATCAGATGGAGCAGTTTGCTGTTGTCCTCTTTCATCGCTGATATTCTTCCAGCCTGTCTCTGGCTGAGTGACCTTGGTCGAGGTTGCTTAACCCCCTGGGTCCCAGTTTCCTCATCTGTAAAACGGGCTGATGCTTATACAGCCCTCAGAACCACACCTGGCTCAGAAGTCCCCAAATGGTAGCTGCTACAATTGCTCATAAAGGAAGATAAGTGACTAGCTAATGACCGTAATCATAGTAAGCAGTGGCATGACACAGATATCAAAAAGTTGAGTGGCACTTCCTGTCACCTGGGACCTGAGCTCACTTGATGTTCGTTCTTCACTTGGGCTGGACAGAATAACATACATGTCATTTACAGCCCGCTTCGGTATCCCACTGTGGCTGAAATGTCATTGCTAATCACTCATGGCCCTCCCTCCCACTGAGCATCCATCACAGACCACTCGCGTCAGCCACTATTGGTTGGCACTGGCACCCAGGTGAAACCCATCAGCTGTCTGGGTCATGTTGCCAGTGCCAGCAGTGTTCTGGGCCCATCCAGTCCACAGGTCCTCTCCAGCTATGCTTTTTCCCTTTCTCTTCTCCATCCTTCCCTGGGACCTTGCAGATACTTGTTCTTCTCTTTGTTCATCTCTTCTGGTCCTTGCCTTTGTGCCCCACTGGTTTCCTAGACTCCCCTCCTCTCCTCTCTCCTTAACGAGAACTCCGTAAGGTCAAGGGTGGGAGGCAGGCCGGGCCTCAGCAGCATTTTGGTGTGTTTCCCCAAGGGCAGACTGGGGACCGTGGAGATGTTTGAGATGATTTTGGGGGTTGCCCCCATGGACCATTCAATCACCCGATGAGAAAGCTTTCTTTTCACATCTCTGTCAATTTTGTTGATTATGTCAAGGAGAAAGAGTCACTGGGTGGTAATATATGCATTTCTAACACCTAACACTGTCCAGTTTTCTTAATGGAACTTTCAGCATGTTCTGCAGCAGCGCTCAGCTTGAATTTAATATTTGCTTTGTTTTCACTATGTCTGTTTTACTCTTCATAGCTTTATTGAGATGTAGTTCATGTACCACACAACTCATCCATTGTAAACATGATTTGATGATTTTTAGTTAAATTATAGAATTGTGCAGTCGTCCGGCCAGGCGTGGTGGCTCACGCCTATAATCCCATCACTTTGGGAGGCCGAGGCCGGCGGATCACAAGGTCAGGAGATTGAGACCATCCTGGCTAACACAGTGAAACCCCGTCTCTACTAAAAACACAAAAAAATTTAGCCGGGCGTGATGGCGGGCGTCTATAGTCCCAGCTACGCGGGAGGCTGAGGCAGGATGAATTGCTTGAAGCTGAGAGGCGGAGGCTGCAGTGAGCCGAGATTGCGCCACTGCACTCCAGCCTGGGTGACAGAGCGAGACTCCGTCTCAAAAAAAAAGGCTGGGAGTGGTGGTTCACGCCTGTAATCCCAGCACTTTGGGAGGCTGAGGCAGGTGGATCACAAGGTCAGGAGATCAAGACCATCCTGGCTAACACTGTGAAACCCCATCTCTACCAAAAATACAAAAAATTAGCCGGGTGTGGTGGTGGGCATCTGTAGTCCCAGCTACTCAGGAGGCTGAGGCAGGAGAATGGCGTGAACCCAGGAGGCGGAGGTTGCAGTGAGCCGAGACTGCGCCACTGCACTCCAGCCTAGGTGTCAGAGTGAGACTCCGTCTCAAAAAAAAAAAAAAAAAAAAAAAAGAATTGTGGCCGGGCGCGGTGGCTCACGCCTGTAATCCCAGCACTTTGGGAGGCCGAGGCGGGCGGATCACGAGGTCAGGAGATCGAGACCAGCCTGGCTAACACGGTGAAACCCCATGTCTACTAAAAATACAAAAAATTAGCCGGGCGTGGTGGCGGGCGCTTGTAGTCCCAGCCACCCGGGAGGCTGAGGCAGGAGAATGGCGTGAACCCGGGAGGCGAAGCTTGCAGTGAGCCGAGATCACGCCATTGCACTCCAGCTGGGCGATAGAGTGTGACTCTGTCTCCAAAAAAAAAAAAAAAAAAAAAGGGGACATTGAGGCAACAACAACAACAAAAAGAATTGTGCAGTCGTCACCACAATTACAGACATTTCCCTTGTAAAAGTTTCCTTCCATCTGTTTGCAGAGTCCCTACCCCAACCCCCACCCTCAGCCCATCAGCGATCTGCTTTCTTTTTTCTTTGAGATGGAGTGTTGCTCTGTCGCCCAGGCTGCCATGCAGTGGCATGATCTCGGCTCAGTGCAACCTCAGCCTCCTGGGTTCAAGCAATTCTTCTGTTTCAGCCTCCTGACTAGCTGGGATTACAGGTGCGCACCACCATGCCCGGCTAATTTTTAAATTTTTGGTACAGATGAGGTTTCACCATATTGGCCAGTCTGGTCTCGAGCTCCTGACCTCAGGTGATCTGCCTGCCTTGGCCTCCCAAAGTGCTAGGATTACAGGTGTGAGCCACCATGCCCAGCCTTTTTTGTTTTTTTTTTTGAGACAGTCTCGCTCTGTTGCCCTGGAGTGCAGTGGTGCAATCTTGGCTTACTGCAACCTCTGTCTCCTGGTTTCAAGTGATTCTCCTGCCTCAGCCTCCCAAGTAGCTGGGATTATAGGCACTGGCCACCATGCCAGGCTAATTTTTGTATTTTTAGTAGACACGGGGTTTCACCGTGTTGGCAAGGCTGGTCTTGAACTCCTGACCTCAGGTGATCCGCCCACCTTGGCCTCCAAAGTGCTGGGATTACAGGGGTGAGCCACTGCGCCTGGCCTGCTTTCTGTTCGTATATTTGTGTGTGTGTGTGTGTGTGTGTGTGTGTGTGAAAAGTGTCTATTTGAGTCTTTTGTCCAATTTTCAAAAACTGGATTGTTTATCTTACGGAGTTGTAACAAAGAGTTCTTTATGTGTTCTGGATAGGATTCTCCTGTCAGCCATGTGATTTGCAAATATTTTCTCCCAGTCTGGCTTGTCTTTTAATTTTCTTAATGGTGTTTCTTTTGAAGAGCAAAAGTTTTGAATTTTGATGAAGTCTCATTTATTGCTTTTTAAGTGGATACTGCTTTTGGAGTTATGTTTAGGAAATCTTGGGGCCAGGCGTGGTGGCTTACACCTGTAATCCCAGCACTTTGGGAGGCCAAGGTGGGCAGATCATGAGGTAAAGAGATTGAGACCATCCTGGCCAACATGGTGAAACCCCATCTCTACTAAAAATACAAAAATTAGCTGGGCGCGGTGGCGCACACCTGTAGTCCCAGCTACTCAGGAGGCTGAGGCAGGAGAATTGTTCGAACCCGGGAGGCGGAGGTTGCAGTGAGCCAAGATTGTGCCACTGCACTCCAGCCTGGTGAAAGAGCGAGACACTGTCTCAAAAAAAAAAAAATCATACAGGCGGCTGGGTGTGGTGGTTCATGCCTGTCATCTCAGCATTTTGGGAGGCTGAGGTGGGCAGATCACCTGAGGTCAGGAGTTCGAGACCAGCGTGGCCAACAAGGTGAAACCTCGTCTCTACTAAAAATACAAAAATGAGCTGGACGCAATGACGCACGCCCGTAATCCCAGCTACTCAGGAGGCTGAGGCAGGAGAATTGCTTGAACCTGGGAGGTGGAGTTGGGTTGCAGTGAGCCAAGATCACGCCACTGCACTGCAGCCTGGGCAGAGTGAGACACCATCTCAAAAAAAAAAAAAAAAAGAAAAAAAAGCCCAGGTGCAGTGACTCACGCCTGTAATCCTAGCACTTTGGGAGACTGAGATGGGTGGATTGCCTGAGCTCAGGAGTTTGAGACCAGCCTGGGCAACATGGTGAAACTCCATGTCTCCTAAAATACAAAAAATTAGTCGGGTGTGGCGGCATGTGCCTGTAGTCCCAGCTAATTGGGAGGCCGAGGCAGAAGAATCGCTGGAACCCAGAAGGGGGCAGAGGTTGCAGTGAGCCGAGATTGTGCCACTGCACTCCAGCCTGAGCGACAGAGTGAGACGCCGTCTCAAAAAAAAAATAATAATAGAAAGAAAAAGAAATCTTTGCCTAGGTCAAGGTCACAAAGATTTTCTCCTATTTTTTTCTAGCATTTTTTTTTGTTGTTGTTGTTGTTGGTTTTTTTTGAGACGGAGTCTCCCTCTGTCACCCAGGCTGGAGTGTAGTGGCGTGATCTTAGCTCACTGCAGCCTCTGCCCGGGTTCCAGCGATTCTTCTACCTCAGCCTACTGAGTAGCTGAGATTACAGGTGCGAGCCACCACGCCCGGCTAATTTTTGGATTTTTTAGTAGAGACGGGGTTTTCACCATATTGGCCAGGCTGATCTCAAACTGACCTTGTGATCTGCCTGCCTTGGCCTCCCAGATTGCTGGGATTACAGGCGTGAGCCGCTGTGCCCGGCCTTTTCTAGAAGTTTTATAGTTCTACCTCTTACATTTAGGTCTTTGATCCATTTAGAGTTAATTCTTTTTTTTTTTTTAATTTTGAGATAGGGTCTTACTCTGTCGTTCAGGCTAGAGTATAGCGGCATGATGTCAGCTCACTCTAGCATTGACTTCCTGGCTCAGGTGATTCTCCCACCTCAGCCTCCCAAGTAGCTGGGTTTTCCCAGCTATATATGTGTACCACTATGCCCAGCAAAGTTTTTGTATTTTTTTTGTAGAGACAGGGTTTCACCATGTTGTCCAGGCTGGCCTCAAACTCCTGGACTCAAGCAATCTGCCCACCTTGGCCTTCCAGAGTGCTGGGATTACAGGTGGGAGCCGCTGTACCTGACCAAATTAATTTGTTTCACTTATGGCTTGAGATAAAGATCTAAACCCCCCTTTTTTGTGGATGGAATTCAATTATTTTAGTATCATTTGTTGTAGAGACTATCATCTTCCCATCAAATTGCCTTTGCACCTTTGTCAAAAATTAGTTGACCTAAGCCAGGCATTGTGGCTGGATAACAAAGCAAGACCATGTCTCTTAAAAATCAAAACAACAGCGACAAGAACCCCACCAGTTAACCATGAATGTGAGGGTTTATTTTGGGACTCTCCATTCTGTTCCATTGATTTATGTGTGTCCCAGAAGTTCTCAACTGGGGCATTTTTGCCCCCTCAAGGGACATTTGGCCATGTCTGGAGACATTTGTGATTGTCACAGCTGGGGGCATCTGTTGGGTAGAGGCCACAGGACAGTCCCCCACAATTAAGAATAAATGGGCCCAGAATATCCATAGTGCTTAGACTGAGAAATCCTGGTCTGTTCTTAGACCAGCAACACACTGGCTTGTTTACAGTAGTTTGATAGTAAGTTGTGAAATCAGGTAGCATAAGTTCTCCAACTTTGTTCTCTTTCAGAATTGTTTTGGTTATGCTAAGATCTTTCTATTTCCATATACATTTTATAATTAGCCTGTCAATTATTTCTACAAAAGCAGCCTGCAATTTTGATAAGTATTACATTGAATATATAGATCTATGTGGTGAGAATTGCTGTCTTTATAGTGCTGACTCTGGGAATCCATGAACATGGTATATCTCTACATTAATTTTGATATTTAGCTTCTCAGTTGTTGTTTTTTTTCAGATAACTTTACCTATTTAAGGCAAGTGATACTTACCAATCTATTAGTGATATATTGCCTTCCCAATCTAGTAGTGATAAAAAATTTCCTTTTTTTTTTTTTTTTTTTTTGAGATGGAGTCTTGCTCTTGTCACCCAGGCTGGAGGGCAATGGCGCAATCTTGACTCACTCCAACCTCTGCCTCCCAGGTTCAAGTGATTCTCTCCTGCCTCAGCCTCCTGAGTTGCTGGGACTACAGGTGCATGCTACCACACCCAGCTAATTTTTGTATTTTTAGTAGAGATGGGGTTTCACCATGTTGGCAGGGATGGTCTTGATCTATTGACCTTGTGATCTGCCTACCTCAGCCTCCGGAAGAGCTGGGATTACAGGCATGAGCCACTGTGCCCGGCTATTCTTAATAACAGTTTTGTTGAGATCTAATTCACAGCATACGAGTCACACTGAGAACATCCAGTCCAGTGGTTTTGTTTGTTTGTTTGTTTTTGAGACGGAGTGTTGCTCTGTCGCCCAGGCTGGAGTGCAGTGGCGCGATCTCTGCTCACTGCAAGTTCTGCCTCCCGGGTTCACGCCATTCTCCTGTCTCAGCCTCCTGAGTAGCTGGGACTACAGGCACCCGCCACTACATCTGGCTAATTTTTTTGTATTTTTAGTGGAGATGTGGTTTCACCGTGTTAGCCAGGATGGTCTCGATCTCCTGACCTTGTGATCCGCCCGTCTCGGCCTCCCAAAGTGCGGGGATTACAGGCATGAGCCACCGTGCCCAGACCAGTGGTTTTTGGTATACTTGTGTTGTGCAGCCATCACCACTGTCTAATTCCAGAACATCTTCATCACACCAAAAAGAAACCCAGTGCCCATGAAACAGTCACTCACGGCCAGGCGTGGTGGCTCACATTTGTAATCCCAGCACTTTGGGAGGCCAGGGCAGGCAGATTACTTGAGCTCAGAAGTTTGAGACCACCCTGGGCAACACGGCAAAACCTTGTCTCTACAAAAAATACAAAAATTATCTGGGTGTGGTGGCGTCCACCTTTAGTCCTAGCTACCTGGTGAGCTGAGGTGGGAGGACTGCTTGAGCTCAGGAGGTCGAGGCTGCAGTGAGCTATGATTGCCCCACTGTACTCCAGCCTGGGCAGCAGAGTGAGACTCTGTCTCTAAAGAATAAATTAATAAAATTTGGCCGGGTGCAGTGGCTCACGCCTGTAATCCTAGTACTTTGGGAGGCTGAGGCGGGTGGACCATTTGAGGTCAGGAGTTTGAGAGCAGCCTGGCCAGCATGGTAAAACCCCACCTCTATTAAAAATCCAAAAAATTAGCTGGACGTGGTGATGGGTGCCCGTAATCCCAGCTACTCAGGAGGCTGAGGCAGGAGAACTGCTTTAAACCAGGAAGCAGAGCTTGCAGTGAGCTGAGATCACGCCACTGCATTCCAGCCTGGCCAACAGTGCCCAGGCTCTATTTATTAAAAAATTAATAAAAATTGGCTGGGTGCCGTGGCTCACACCTGTAATCTCAGCACTTTGGGAGGCCGAGGCGGGTGGGTCACCTGAGGTCGGAGGTTTGAGACCAGACTGACCAAGATGGAGAAGCCCCATCTCTACTAAAAATACAAAATGAGCTGGGCATGGTGGTGCGTGCCTGTAATCCCAGCTACTCGGGAGGCTGAGGCAGGAGAATCACTTCAACCCAGGAGGCAGAGGTTGCAGTGAGCCGAGGTCGTGCCATTGCACTCCAGACTGGGCAACTAGAGCAAAACTCTGTCTCAAAAAATATATATATCAATAAAAAAAATTATTATTATTATTATTATTGAGACGGAGTCTCACTCTTTCTCCCAGGCCGGACTGCAGTGGCGCTATCTCGGCTCACTGCAGGCTCTGCCTTCCGGGTTCACGCCATTCTCCTCCCTCAGCCTCCCGAGTAGCTGGGACTACAGGCGCCTGCCACCGCGCCCGGCTAATTTTTTGTATTATTAGTAGAGACGGGGTTTCACCGTGTTAGCCAGGATGGTCTCCATCTCCTGACCTCGTGATAAAAATTTTTTTAGAAAGGGCTTGAGTTTCATAGTAGGATGCATTCGAAGGTAAAAGCAATCCTAACAGGCTGTGAAAATTGCAGCTGCCATTGGGGGCAACCCTGTAGGCTTGTGGTGGGAGGAGCACTAGCTTCAGAGTCCTGGGCTGATGGTAGCCTCTGCTGTGCCAGTGACTTCCTCAGTGGCCTTGGCCAGTGTTTTGCTCAATGGGGCCCCAGGTTTCCCTGGCTGAGCCCTGGGGGTCACCTCTGATTCCCTGGGCCCCTTTCAGGTCCGGCTGCCAGTCCATGTGAGTCAGCAGGGAGGGACAGGCCCTGGCCCTCGCCCAGCCCAGCTTTTGTTTTTCATTATGCCCGGAAGTTTTCTGGAAAATGTTCTGTATTTCCTGGATGACCCTGAAGTGGTGACCACTCCTGCCTGCTCACCTCCCAGACCCGGTGCCGCCTGGGTCCAACATTGCCTGGCTTTGCCCGCGCCCTTCCACTGTATCCCGTGAGGCTCTCTAGCTTTGCGCTTTCGGGTCATCTTGTCCAGTGGAGGATGGCGTGGTGTCGTCTGCACCATCCCTGCAGTGCCTGACTTGTGCTCGCTGAACAGCTGTAGAATTGCCCGGAGCTCAGCCCCTTGCTGCGCCCTAGGAGGGGCTGGAAGAGGAGCGGCCTGTGTCCCTCTGCTTGTTTGCGGAGAAGCTGACCTGGAGCAGTGTTGGGGGGTCCCTGGATCCTGAGCGAGTGTTCGGTCATTTGCCTTTCCATAGACCTGGGCGAAGAAGCGAGAGGTTTCAGGAGTGACTGAAATCAAGACCTGAGGCCGTTAGAAGAAACACCGTTTTCTCAGTCCTTTCATCCAGCTTGCTGGGGACTTGGGTCCTCTCGCATGGTCTTGGGTATGTGGCCTCAGCGGGGCCTGGCATCCCTGAGGTGGGCAGAAGGTTGCAATTGGCTCCCCAGGGCTCAGCACTGGCGCCACTGCTCACATAACTGAAGCTTTCTTCTAACAGGGCTCTCGCCCCGCGGAACAGATGCTCTCTGTGATGTCTCTGAGAGCTCAGACTCCCAGGGAGCCCTCTGGGGAATCGAAAGAAAGAAAAGATTGCTTCAGTGCTTTGCGGAAAAAGTGTGTGTGTACATATACTGCACATAGACATTAAAAATCAGAGGCTGGGGGCTGGCTGCAGGGGCTCACACCTGTAATCCCAGCACTTTGGGAGGCCGAGGCAGGCGGATCACTTGAGGTCAGGAGTTTGAGGCCAGCCTGGCCAACGTGGCAAAACCCTGTCTCTACTAAAAATCCAAAAAAAAAAATAGCCAAGTGTGGTGGTGCAGACTTGTAATCCCAGCTGCTCGGGTGGCTGAGGTGGGAGAATCTCTTGAAACCAGGAGGTGGAGTTCACAGTGAGCCAAGATTGTGCCACTGCACTCCACCCTGGGTGACAGAGTGAGACCCTGTCTCTAAATAAATTAATAAGTCAAATAAAAAATAATAAATTGAGGCTAACATATTCTTTTTTTTCTTCTTTTTTTCGAGACAGAGTCTTGCTCTGTCGCCCAGGCTGGAGTGTAGTGGCGTGATCTTAGCTCACTGCAACCTCTGCCTCCTGGGTTCGAGCAATCCTCCTTCAGCCTCTGGAGTAGCTGGGATTACAGGTGTGGGCCACCACACCCAGCTAACTTTTTTTTCTTTTTTTTTGAGACAGAGTCTCGCACTGTCATCCAGGCTGGTGTGCAGTGGCGCAATATTGGCTCACTGCAACCTCCGCCTCCCAGGTTTAAGTGACTCTCCCGCCAAAGCCTCCCGAGTAGCTGGGATTACAGGTGCCCACTACCACACCCAGCTTATTATTATTTTTTTTTTTTGTATATTTAGTGGAGATGTGGTTTCACCATGTTGGCCAGGCTGGTCTTGAACTCCTGACCTTGTGATCTGCCCACCTCAGCCTCCAAAAGTGCTGGGATTACAGGCGTGACCACCGCGCCTGGCCTCAGCTAACTTTTGTATTTTCTGTTTTTTTTTTTTTTAAGTAGAGACAGGGTTTCACCATGTTGGTCAGGCTGGTCTTGAACTCGACCTCAGGTGATCCACCTGCCTCGGCCTCTGCAAGTGCTGGGATTACAGGCATGAGCCACTGGGCCTGGCCAAGGCTAGCATACATTTAGGAAATGTACAGCTCATTAATGTGCAGTTTGATAAATGATCACAAAATGAACATGTTGAGAAAAATAGAGCAGTACCGGCCCCCAGAGGCCCCCTATTGTCCCCTTCTGAACAACCTGCCTCCCCCTTCTTCCCTGGGAACCACCCCCCTGACTTCCTCCCTGGGCGACTTCTGCTTGGGTTTGAGGTTGAAAGAACTGGAAGGAGGCGCTCTTCTTGCTCCACCTCGGGATGAGATGGGATGCAATGGCCGGGCGGGGTCTGTGAGCAGTGAGTGATCTGGCGTCTGCTGTGGGACCCTCCAGCGTCCCAGTGCTGCCTGTGGATGGGCTCCGGGGGAGCTGGGGACATCCTTGTGTCTGGTGGTGGTGCCCTTGAGCCTGAACTCTTTGGGTGCGTTTTTATGCCTGGAGTGGACTTGTTGGGGCTGTTGGGTGCATTCAGCCTTCGTAGATTTTAAACTTTTAGGAGTGAACGAATTTGCATGTCTGCAGGCAAGAACAAGGGTGTTGGTTGCTCTGCATTCATACTGGCACTAGGTAGGGTGAGGGGTGTGTGCTATTTTTAATTTTTTTTCAATTCCACCTTGAATTTCTCATTGTACTTTTCCCTGATGACCAGTGAGGTTGAGTGCCTTTCTCTATGCGAATTGGCCATCTGTTTCTTGTCCTGCTGTTGAAGTGCCTTGTGAAGTCTTTTACACATTAAAACAATTGAGTGGCCAGGCTCAGTGGCTCACACCTGTAATCCCAGCACTTTGGGAGGCCGAGACGGGCAGATCACAAGGTCAGGAGATCGAGACCATCCTGGCTAACATGGTAAAACCCCGTCTCTACTAAAAATACAAACAATTAGCCGGGCACGGTGGCGTGCGCCTGTAGTCCCAGCTACTTGGGAGGCTGAGGCAGGAGAATGGCGTGAAACCTGGGAGGTGGAGCTTGCAGTGAGTCAAGATTGCGCCACTGCATTCCAGCCCGGGCGACAGAGCAAGACTCAATCTCAAAAAAAAAAAAAAAAAAAAAAAAAAATTGAGTGGCCAGGCTCAGTGGCTCACACCTGTAATTCTAGCACTTTGGGAGGCTGAGGCGGGCGGATCACCTCAGGTCAGGAGTTGAAGACCAGCCCGGCCAACATGGTGAAACCCCGTCTCTACTAAAAATACAAAAATTAGCTGGGCGTGGTGTTGGGTGCCTGTAATCCTAGCTCCTGGGGAGGCTGAGGCAGGAGAATCGCTTGAACCTGGGAGATGGAGGTTACAGTGAGCCAAGATCGCGCCACTGCACTCCAGCCTGAGCGACAGAGTGAGACTGTCTCCAAGAAAAAAACAAAAAAAAATTGAGTTATCTTTTTTTCTTACTGGTTTATAGGAGCTCTTTCCTAAGTGCTTTTTATTATGGTTTTAATTCTTTGGAAATTGGCCGTCTTAGTGCCGTTTATGGAAGCTAGCCCAGGCAAGAAATGGAGTGTATTGAAGGCTCCGAGGGAAGTCCCAGTAACCTCAGGGGAAACGGACAAGTGGAAGCTGCGGGAACCCAGAGCTTCTGTTCGGCTCCAGCCTCAGCGCCATCCTGCAGTCCTGCAGAGCGCCCCAGCTGCTCCGGCGTGTGTGAGGCCATCGCCACCCACCAGGCTGGTCAAGGGCCAAGTGCTGCCGTCGTCCCTGGTCCCATTCCACAGGAGGGAGAATTCGGATGGCCCATTGTGCCAGTGTCCACCTTCGGGCCAACCAGCCCTGTCTAGGGGGTGGGGGCCACCCTGAGGGTGGTGGAGGCTGTTTCCAGAAAAGGGGAGGACACACCCCCAACAAAAAAGGTGACTACAGCTTATGCCCCCTCAGTGCCCCAGCGTCTTTGCTTAGTCAGAGTTGTTCTCAGCTTTGTGTTCCGCACTGGAAGCCAGAGCCCTGTATTTAATATGGTATCACGTTTACATATGGGAGGTCCGAAAGGGACATCTACCCAGTGTGTTCACACCTGCCGGAGGCTCCTTTGTGTAAATTGGCATTTTTTATCCTCAGGACGTCCTGAGTTTAGGGTGGCCCTCTCATCTCAAGTTTGTAGATAAAGAAATCAAGGTTGGGTGTGGTGGCTCTCTGTAATCCCAGCACTTTGGGAGGCCGAGGCGGGTGGATTACGAGGTCAGGAGTTTGAGACCAGCCTGAGCAACATGGTGAAACTCCGTCTGTACTAAAAATACAGAAAATTGCTGGGTGTGGTGGTGGGTGCCTGTAATCCCAGCTGTTTGGAAGGCTGAGGCAGGAGAATCACCTGAACCCGGGAGGCAGAGGTTGCAGTGAGCCGTGATCGTACCACTGCACTCCAGCCTGGGTGACAGAGGGAGAGTCCGTCTCAAAAAAAAAAAAGTAAATCAAGATCTCAGCCCGTGTTGACTTCCCCAGCTGGGTGGAGGACTGGTAGTAGGCAGGGAAGCATGGTGGGCCCAGGGGGATCAATGCGTGGGTGATACAGCTGGGTGGGACCCCCAGAGCACTCGAAGGCTGTGGGGCTGCCACCCCCTCTGGCCTCCCACCTGGTGGGGGCATCCTGGGACCTGATCTTGTGCAGGTCTGGCCCACCTGGGGTTTATTGGCAGTGCAGCAGCTGATTTTGTGAGACTGGTAAGCAGGAACACCTGTCCTGTTAGAACATGAGGAGAATTTTCAGCAGGTGGAATCAGTGAGCTGTTCGGAACCCCTGCAGACACTTCGTGGCCTTCCCACTCCCCCTTCCTCGGGTGGGAACGATGGCTGAGGCAGCCCAGTGAAGTCCACCCCTGGTGTCCCGGGTCCCTGGGCCACTGTGTTTCTTAGGAGGCAGACATGCTGGGTGTCTTCATTCACATCCTGGCTTACTTCCCGTGGCTGAGAATGCAGGCTCTGGAGTCTGCCCAGGGGTCCCAGTGAGAATGTCTCTCACTGGTTGTGTGGCCTGAGCAGGTCACAGCCTCACCGGGCCTCAGTTTCCCTGACTGTCAAACACCAGTAACAACAGCATCTGCTTTCATTCATTAGGTGAGTGTTCATCCAGCTCTTAGGCATGGAGGGTGGAGGTCATGAGGATGCGGGGCCGTGGACAGTTGTAGATGATGCCTACTTTTGGGCTGGGGAGGACAGAGGGAACCAACAGGTACACGAGATAAAGCAGCAGTGACACTATGAGGAGAATGGCAGCGGGAGCGTTGACCACGAGCTGGCACTTGGCCTGCAGGGTGGTCCAGGCTGGCCTCACCGCGGCATCCCAAGGAGGGAATAGCCCAGGCTGGGAAGGTGGGGCGGGGTGGGCAGGGCATGTGGAATCACTGGTCTGCAGAGCGGGGAGCTTGGCCATGGCCTTCAGGTCAGGGTGCAGCAACCTTCACCATTGGGCATCATTGGGCTGGGGGCATCTGGAAGGTCAGGAGGAAGCCTGGGCTACCTAGGATGGAACAGGCAGGACAGTTGTCTCCAAGGCCTGCCTACGACTTGGGCATCCTGTCCCCAGATGCACAGCCTCTGCCCCCTGGGTGCGGGAGGATGAGGAACGCCTGCCTGTGGATCCACACATGGTCCCTGTGTTGGGGGTGTGGAGGAAAGGCCTTTCTGACGAGATCTGAGCCCGGCCTCTTTCTCTTAGGGGTGTCCCAGGGTTGGTGGGTTTGGAGGCACATACTTTTCAAGGGTCCAGATCAGGAACCTCTGACCCGGTGGGCCCTGAACTCTGGTCTGATAAACATGGGTCAGACTTCTCCCTGAAAACTGTGAGCGCGGAGTTCAGGCACAGGCAGGTGGGGCAGGTGCTTTCAGGCTTGATAGCAAGGCCCTACTTTACTCATCTACCCTCCACGCTCCGCGGCTCCGACGGTGTTTGCTGCGGCTCTTCTGCTGCGTTGAGTCCGTCTGTGCACTCAGATGGCCTGTGCTTCGCCTTTCGCCCACGTTCTTGGGAGGCCTTGCCGCGTCCCGGGCCTCCCGCCCTTCCAAGGTTGGCTTGTTTCAGTGATTCGGAATGTCCTTGTTTTCCTCTCGCAGATGTCTGGTGGCGTTCATTGCACACTGTGTACCACAAGATATTGACAAGGTGCAAGAGACCCAAGAGGGGCCCAGAAGGCTTCTTGGCTCGCTCTGTGGCCTGTATGGAAGGGACAGGGCTGTCCCCCTCCCCTGGCCATCCCCGAGACAGCCTCTGACCTGTGGCCTTGTGGTTTTGGTTTTTCTCAGCTGTAAAGATGACAAACGTATGTATCCTCCTGCCTTGAGGCATGTGTGGAGGCGATTGAGGCTGTTCGGGGAATGCCTCGAGGCCTCCTACGGAAGGGATTTTGCAGTTTTCATTTCTGTGGCTGTTGTCTCCCTGTGCAGGTCGCCTGGACACCTGCAAGCCACCCAGAGTCTGAATCCCTCGGGCAGGGAGGCAGTGAACTGCTGGGCTCCAGTCCCCCTGGGGGTGACAGTAAACCAGGGGAGAAGGATGCCTTTGTTTTAGCGGTGTTCGAGGACTGCCCTGAGGCCCTGGGTCCTTGAGTGTGTTGGTTCCACATAGCCGGGATTTCCAGGACAACCTTGGGACCCTGTGGCGTCTGTTGGGCTCTGTGAGCCCACAGGAGGATTTTCAGCCATTCTGCTGGGGAAGCCCCTTGGGTGTGGCTTTTTGTGTGTGAACAGCGCCCATTGTCACTGGCGATGACACCACTGACTCCTGTCCCCGTGGTCCCCCGGCTGCAGGAGGGGAGGTGCCCAGCACAGAGACTGAGAAACAAGTGGGCTCTGGAGTCGGGGTGTGCGCCCCAGCTCCACCGCTGATGAGCTTGGGGGCCTTAGCTGAGCTTCGTTTCCTGCATGTTTGAAAGTGGGGGCCTTGTCTGCCCCTCTCTCCTTGGGGCCAGCGGGAAAGGGGGTGAAGGCGCTGACCTCAGCAGGTGTGGAGGGAGAGCCCGGTGGGTGTGGTTCCACCTGCGTTCTTTCACCTCCACAGCTGCCTTCCCACTTCCCACTCACAGTCTCCTTTTCTTTTTCCTCCACCCCCTTGGCAGTGCTGCCTGCTCCTCTTGGTCCTGAGCTGGTGCACATACAAATGTACACAGCTCATGCACGCACACACCACATGTGTGTCATTCTTCTTGAGGCAAAAGAAAAGGCCGGCCCCGCCCCTAACACTTCCCCAGGCCTGGTCCCTTCCTCCTGGCCCATCAGGGACCTAGGGTCTCCTTCCCGTGTTTCTTCTCCATGTGTGGATACCCATGTGTGAGCAATAGGATTCTTTTTTTTTTTTTTTTTGGAGACAGTCACGCTGTTGCTTGGGCTGGAGTGCAGTGGCCCAGGGGCCCAGTCATAGCTCACTGCAACCTCAAATTGCTGGGCTCACATGGTCCTTCTGCCTCAGCCTCTTGAGTGGCTGGTACTACAGGCACACACCACTGTGCCTGGCTACTTTTTTTTTTTTTTTTTTTAAGACAGTGTTTTGCTCTTGTTGCCCCAGGCTGGAGTGCAGTGGCGCAGTCTCGGCTCACCGCAACCTCTGCCTCCCAGGTTCAAGCGATTCTCCTGCCTTAGCCTCCTGAGTAGATGGGATTACAGGCACCCGCCACCATGCCCAGCTAATTTTGCATTTTTAGTAGAGACGGGAGTTTCTCCATGTTGGTCAGGCTGGTCTCGAACTCCCAACCTCAGGTGATTCGCCTGCCTCGGCCTCCCAAAGTGCTGGGATTACAGATGTGAGCCACCGCGCCTGGCCACTTTTTGTATTTTTTGTAGAGACGGGGTCTCGCCATGTCGCCCAGGCTGGTCTGAAATTCTTGGCTTCAAGCCATCTTGCCCACCTTGGCCTCCTAAAGTGCTGGGATTATAGGCGTGAGCCACCTCGGCTGGCCTGGATTCTCTGTGAGGTGTTTCCAGTTCTTCCCAGTTGGTCTCGTCTCCTGCAGGTGTGAGTTGTTGATTGTCTGCGCGGTGTTGATCACGTAGACCCTGTTCTTAACTGCTGGGGGTCCATCCGGTAACCCTGCACTGTCATGCATTTCCCTGTCAGCATATGACTTGGTTCCTTTTTTTTTTTTTTTTGAAAACAAAAAGACCGTCTTGCTCTGTCGCGCAGGCTGGAGTGCAGTGGCGCGATTTCATCTTGCTGCAACCTCTGCCTCTTGGGTTCGAGAGATTCTCCTGTCTCAGCCTCCCGAGTAGTGGGGATTACAGGCATGAGCTAATTTTTGTATTTTTATTTATTTATTTATTTTTGAAATGGAGTCGTCTTCTGTCACCCAGGCTGGAGTACAATGGTGTAATCTCCGCTCACCGTAACCTTCGTCTCCTGAGTTCAAGCGATTCTCCTGCCTCAGCCTTCTGAGTAGCTGGGATTACAGGCATGCACCACCATGGCCAGCTAATTTGTGTGTGTGTGTGTGTGTGTGTGTGTTTAGTAGAGATGGGGGTTTCACCTTGTTGCCAGACTGGTCTTAAACTCCTGACCTTGTGATCCGCCCGCCTCGGCCTCCCAAAGTGCTGGGATTACAGGCGTGAGCCACCGCACCCAGCCCTAATTTTTGTATTTTTAGTCGAAACAGACTTTCCCATGTTGGCCAGGCTGGTCTTGAACTCCTGACCTCAGACCTCAAGTGATTTGCCTGCCCTGGCCTCCCAAAGTGCTGGGATTACAGGGGTGTGCACCGAGCCTGGTGGGTTATAATTTTTAACGCTTGAATTTTTTTTTTTTTGTTAAAGGGTCTGGCTCTGTTGCCTAGGCTATACTGCAGTGGCTTGATCAGGGTTCACTGCAGCCTTGACCTCCCAGGCTCAAGTGATCCTTCCACCTCAGCCTCCCGAGTACCTTGGACTGCAAATACGCATCACCATGCCAGCTAATTTTTTTTGTTTTGTTTTGTTTTGAGACAGAGTCCCACTCTGTCACCCAGGCTAGAGTGAAGTGGCACAATCTCAGCTCACTGCAGCCTCTGCCTCCCAAGTTCAAGCGATTCTCGTGCCTCAGCCTCCTAAATAGCTGGGACTATAGGCACACACCACCATGCCTGGCTAATTTTTGTATTTTTAGTAGAGATGGGATTTCGCCATGTTGGCCAGGCTGGTCTCGATCTCGATCTCCTGACCTTGTGATCCACTCCTCTCGGCCTCCCAGAGTACTGGGATTATAGGCATGAGCCACTGAGCCTGGCCTAATTTTTGTATTTTTGGCAGAGATGGGGTTTTGCCATGTTGTCCAGGCAGGTCTTGAACTGCTGGGCTCAAGTGAACCTCCCACCTTGGCCTCCCAAAGTGGTAGGATTACAGGCGTGAGCTACTGTGCCCGGCCTTGCTTGATTTTTTTTTTTTTTTTTTTTTGAGACAGAGTCTCCTTCACTGCAACCTCCGCTTCCTGGGTTCAAGGAATTCTCCTGCCTCAGCCCCTCCCAAGTACCTGGGACTACAGGCGCGTGCCACCACACTTGGCTAATTTTTTGTATTTTTAGTAGAGATGGGGTTTCAGCATGTTAGCCAGGATGCTCTTGATCTCGATCTCCTGACCTTGTGATCCACTCCTCTGGGCCTCCCAAAGTACTGGGATTATAGGCGTGAGCCACTGTGCCCAGCCTGCTTGAATTTTTAATGCTTGAAAATCTTTTTTTTTTTTTTTTGAGACAGCGTCTCTCTGTTTTGCCCAGGCTGGAGTGCAGCGGTGCGACTCGGCTCACTGCAAGCTCTGCCTCCCAAGTTCACGCCATTCTCCTGCTTCAGCCTCCCAAGTAGCTGGGACTACAGGCGCCCGCCACCATGCCCGGCTAATTTTTTGTATTTTTAGTAGAGACGGGGTTTCACTGTGTTAGCCAGGATGGTCTCAATCTGCTGACCTCGTGATCCACCTGCCTTGGCCTCCCAAAGTGCTGGGATTACAGGCGTGAACCACCGCGCCCGGCAGAAATCTTGTGTTGATCATATTGTGTGTCTGCAACCAAAATATGTGCACCAATTGAAATTAGAATTTTAAATAATTTTACATCATAAGCTGTGAGGAGTTTTTCGTGGTTTGAATGGCCATTACTAATACCCAATTGATCAAACAAATATTACAGTTTTTATCAGTAACAAGTAGAAATACTAAAAAACATTGGAAATATGTCTCTTGAGTAGATGGGTTCCTTTTTCTCCTGGTTAATTCACGCATTCACAGTTGGATACAAGCTGTTGCTAAAATGATTTCAGCCTCAATTCTAGTTTTTTTTTTTTTTTTTGAGATGGAGTCTCACTCTGTTGACCAGGCTGGAGTGGAGTGAGGTGGTGCAATCTTGGCTCCCTGCAACCTCCACCTCCCAGATGCAAGCAATTCTGCTGTCTTGGCCTCCTGAGTAGTTGGGATTACAGGCATGTACCACCAATCCCGGCTGATTTTTGTGTGTGTGTATATTTTTAGTAGAGATGGGGTTTTACCATGTTGGCCAGGCTGGTCTAGAACTCCTTACCTCAAGTGATCCACCCCCCTCAGCTTCCCAAAGTGCTGGGATTACAGGTGTTAGCCACTGTGCTTGGGCCCCTCAATTACTAGTTTTTGTTTTTGTTTTTTTTTTTTGGTGGAGTTTCACTCTTGTTGCCCAGGCTGGAGTGCAGTGGCCCAATCTCAGCTCACCGCAACCTCTGCCTCCCAGGTTCAAGCGATTCTCCTGCCTCAGCCTCCCAAGTAGCTGGGATTACAGGCACACACCACCATGCCCGGGTAATTTTGTATTTTTAGTAGAGACAGGGTTTCTCCATTATGGTCAGGCTGGTCTCCAACTCCTGACCTCAGGTGATCCACCCACCTTGGCCTCCCAAAGTGCTGGAATTACAGGTGTGAGCCACTGCACCTGGGTTCTGTTTTTTAAGTTGAGAAACCTTGATAACATCAATTAGATAGGAATTAGCAAGATTTTTATGTAACAATAGCATCTAATTCCAAGTGACTTGCCAAAAATTGACATAAAAACCTGGTATAAAAATTAATGATTCATCACCTCACAACTTACGTCCTTCCAGTTAAGTTTTTTTGAGGTAAAATTCACTTACCATGGGGTCAGCTTTTTAAAGTGTACAAGTCAGTGATTTTTGGTATATTCAGTCATGCAACCATTACCTTGATCTAATTCTAGAACATGGTCCCAGTTTTGTGATATTACAACCATTGCTTTAACAAACACTCTTCTTCCTTGTCTCTAATCTTTTAAAAATAATATTTTTTGTTTTACAAATGATACATGTTAATTGTAGAAAACTTAATTTTAAAAAGATAAAGGAAAAAATTAATAATCACTTATTACCTATGCAGGTGTTTTAGTTTGTAGCATTTGTTTCTCTGAAGTTATTTATATGTATATATGCGTGTGCATATATATAGAGAGAGAGAGAGTTGGTGGGGGTGGTGGTGGGGGGACGGGAAGAGAGACAGGGTCTTGCTCTGTTGCCCAGGCTGGAGTGCAGTGTGGTGTGATCATGGCTTACTGCAGCCTCAAACTCTTGGACTCAAGCGATCTTCCTGCCTCAATGAGTGTCCTGAGTAGCTAGGACTACAGGCATGCGCTGCCATGCCCAGCTAATTTTTAAGAATTTTTTGTAGAGACGGCGTCTCCCTATGTTGCCCAGGCTGGTCTTGAACTCCGGGGCTCGAGCGATCCTCCTGCCTTGATCTTCCAAAGCGCCCAGGCATGAACCACTGGCCCAGCTTAATTACTTTCTCTGAAGTTATTGAAGCTTAAAACTACATACAGTAAGATCTTAGAGCCTCCAACCTAGAACACCAGGCTGAAAAGTGCTATGGAGAAGAATAAGGCCGGAAAGGGGAGTGGAAAGGTTGGTTGGCAAGCTGGGGTGTGGGAGGCTTGGCAAGTTGTAAAAGGGGTGTCAGAAGAGGCCTCGTGGAGAGAGCAGCCTGAGGTGCAGCCGGAGCTCCAGGGAAGAGCTGGATGAGCTGAGGACTCCAGGGCCCCGAGGTGTGAGTGGACCGGGGCTGGCAGAGTGGCCTTGTCTGGGGCCTCGGAGGCTACTGGGACCTGCCCCAGTGTGGCTGGGACGCCAGCAGGGTTTTGAGGGCAGTGGGTCCAGAAACAACAGACCTGGGGACCCAGGGGATGTGGGGAGACTGGTGAATGGGCACAGTCACAGGGCAGATGGTGCCAGAGGCTCTAACCAGTGCTGTGGCTGTAGAAATGAAATCGAATTGGGAGCCAGGAGAGGAGAAATGACAGTCACGTAGACCACGTCTCAGAAAGACTCGACGTGTCTTTCTGGGTGATTCCTTCAGAGTGTAGTGGCTTAGCACAGTGAGCACTTCGTACCTCACGGTGAGGGTCGGGATTGGGAGTGGCTCCGTCGGGGGGCTCTGGCTCACCATCACTCGTGAGTCCTCACTCAGGCTGTGGCACGGTGGCTCACGCCTGGGATCCCAGCACTTTGGGAGGCAAAGGTGGGAGGATTGCTTGTGCCCAGAAGTTTGAGACCAGCCTGGGTAGCATAGTGAGACCCCATGTCTACAAAGAATAAACAAAAATGAGCCAGACATTGTGCACACTGTGATCCCAGCTACTTGGGAGGCTGAGGCAGGAGGATTGTTTGAGCTCAGGAGGTCCAAGGCTGCAGTGATCGTGCCCCTGCACTCCAACCTCGGCGACAGAGCAAGACCCTGTCTCAAAAAAAAAAAAAAAAAAAGGCCGTGGGTGGGCTGTGGTCCTCTGAGGGCTTGCCTGGGCGTGGAGGGGCTGCCTCCCTGGCTCACAGGCCCGGCCTGCCGGTGCTGGGTTTAGCGGGTGGCCTCAGGTCCTCCCCTCGGGACCTCTCCGTGGGGCTGCTTGGGTGTCCTCACAGCATGGTGGCAGCTTCCCCCAGAGCCTTAGAAGCCACACACCATCATTTTCATGCAGTCTCTGCGGTCATCATTTCATGCAGTCACCTGGACAGCCCTGTTCAGTGTGGGTGCAGTCTGCCCAGAGACATGTCGGCCGGGAGGTGAGATGAGCTGAGGGCCCTCGTGGAGGGTGGCCACCTCGCTCATCTTCTGCCTACAGTGGGGCTTCTTGGACACAAAGTGGTTGTGCCTTGAAGGTGCCCTGGGGGGAGGTTGGAGCAGGAGGCTTCTGGACCAGGGACCTGTCTCCTGCCTGGGGCCATGGAGTGCCCAGTGCCTCGGCCTGGAAGGCCTGGCAGGGATAAGCCCGCTCCTGAGTGTCCCTCCAGACCAAGGCTGCCCGGCCTTCTGGACCCCACGTCAGTACGTCAGAGCTGGGGAGAGCCTGGAAGGGTGGGGGCTGGTCACTGCTAAGGGTGCCCCCGACGATGGGTCCTGGGCTGGTCAGCAGGGTCACCGGGCTTCCCACACCCTCTTGCTGTGCTGCTGTGGCCCTTGTCTGCCAGCGGCTAGTGCGGGGGTTCCCAGCAGCCGAGTCCTTCATGTGGTTTTCATGAACGTGGTGCACATCTTGGAGGAGCAGGCAGGTGGCTCTGGGCCGGGCCCTGTCTCAGCCCTGCTCCATGACTGGGGCTTGAGGTTGGTCTGAGGCCAGCATCCAGAGACCACCGTGCCCTGAGGCACGGTGTGCCTTGTGGCCCCTGGCCCCGCCCCGTAGGCTGTGTGGAAAATTCACCTTTAAAGACTTTGTGTATTAAGATGCACTGAAGCTTTCAATGTGGTGGGGCTATGTGCAAGGCCCAGGTAATCGGGGAAGGCATCCTGGGCTCACTGTACTGCAGGTGTTCTTTCTTTCTTTTGATTTAAAACCACCACATGGGCTTTGCTCCACCCCTCATCTGCTCTGCACCAATTTCCCTGGCAGCCTTGTGGGCGTGTCCTTCCAGAACATTCTCTGCGTATTCACAATTTGTGTTGCGCACATCTCACTGCGTGCGGTGACCCCTCAGAAAATGATCTTGCAATGTGTTAACTTGTTTTCTTTAACCTGCAAATACTTTGTGACTCGCTCCGCATCGGTATGTCTAGATCAGCTTGGTTCCAGCAGCTGTGTGGTGGGCCATAAAATCGGCGTCACGCTTGCTGAAGTAAGCAGTTGCCGCTTTCTTCTTTGTTTTTGGTCGTCATCAGCTCTCAGTGGTCCCTGTTCTGCATGCTGGGTTAGGTGGGGCTGCGGCTCCCAACCACTGTTCCTGGCAGTCAGCAGCCATGCTGGGCACCTGGCTCTGGGCCACCTCCCTCAGGAGGAGCACCCTGGAATCGCTGTTGGGGCCCGGCTGGTCTTGGTGGCCATGGCTGTGCCAACTGTAACTGGGGCTGTGGTTCTCAGGAAGGACACAGACCATGCAGCGCCTGAAGGTCTCAGAATTCCCGCTGAGGGCCCCGGGAAGGGCCCACCTGGCCTCAGGTGGGAATTCTGAGAAGGAATAGGGATTCTGGGGCCCCCCAGTGGGAATTCTGAGAATTCCCAGAAGTCCCTGCAATACGTGAGGTTGAGGACCATGTATTCTGAGCATCCCTGAAATCCACAGGTCCCTGCAGCTACCTGGGTCCTCCTCTCGGGGACTCTTCCCGTGGTCACCTGGGTCCTCCCCTCGGAGACTCTTCCCGTGGTCACCTGGGTCCTCCTCTCGGAGACTCTGTGCCATGGTCACCTGGGCCCTCCTCTCGGGGGCTCTTCCCTGTGGTCACCTGGGCCCTCCTCTCGGGGGCTGTGTGCCAGGAGAAATGGGGCTGGATCTGGGCGTCAGGTCAGGAATCCAGGGGAGAGGCCATGCTCTCAGTGTTCCTTGGCAGGGCTGTGAACGCAGGTCTCTGAGGATGCCCAGCTGTCCATCCCCTCCTCATAGGAGAAGCGCAGATCTCATGCCTAAGTGTGCCAGGGTCCTGATGGGCGCCGCCTACAGCCTCCCGCCCTCACGCGGGAGTCAGACTGAATGAACTAGCCCAGATCCACAGAGACTTCTAAACCCGGCTTGGTGCTGCCATGGAAAGTACACAGGGCTCAGATTTGGGGGTAAGGTGACTTAGCCTGGGGTCACGAAATGTGTAAGGATTTCTTGGGGTGGCTGTGACAAATGACCTCTAACCATGGCTTGAAACAGCAGAAATGTATTCTCTCACCATCACGGAGGCACGCGTGAGAAACCGAGGTGTCAGCAGGGCCACGGTCCCCGAAGGCGCTGGGGGAGGACTCTTCCTTACCTCTCCCCACTCCTGGGGCCCCAGGCACTCATTGTCATCCCTGGGCTTGTGGCCACATCACTCCAATCTTTGCCTCCGTCTCTTCCCTCGGCCTTCCCTTCGAGTCTGCGTCCAAACCTCCCTCTCCTTTCTGTTAAGAACCAGTCACTGGATTTAGAGCCCCTCAATCCAGTATGACCTCATCTTAACTTGATTACATCTGCAAAGACCCTAGATGCAAAGAAGGTCACATGCACAGGTAGGCGCTGGGTGTGGAGTAGGACCCGAACTTCATCGGAAGCACAGCTCAGGCCACTACAGAAGAAAGTGGTGTTGGAGCTGGATGCTGGCTGACGGGCTGGGAGCAGCGAGGAGCCATCCAGGGAAGGGTGTTGAGGCTGGCAGTGTGGAGAGGCCAGGAGGCCACCTTGGAAGGCCCGAGGCCAGGTGGCTGAGGCAGAGGGTATGAGGGGCGCCTGCTGGCCTGTCTGCACCAGCTCCCCTCAGGTGGAGCCTTTCTCAGGGCCGAGCTTCTTGGCCGTCAGATGTTCCCACCAGGCTGTGTTCAGCCTCAGAGTCCATAACTGTTTCCAGGCTGGGCGCTGTGGCTCATACCTGTAATCCCAGCACTTTGGGAGGCTGAGGCGGGAGGATTACCTGAGGCCGGGCATTGGAGACCATCCTGGCCAACGTGGTGAAACCACGTCTCCACTAAGAATACAAAAATTAGCTGGGCGTGGTGGTGGGTGCCGGTAATCCCAGCTACTCGGGAGGCTGAGGCAGAAGAATCGCTTGAACCCGGGGGGCGGAGCTTGCAGTGAGCCAAGATAGCGCCACTGCACTCCAGCCTGAGACTCTGTCTCAAAAAAAAAAATCTATAATCGTGTTTCCTTTTTTAAACAGGAAACTACTTTGCTTCGCACTTTTTCATGGGAGGAGAGAAATTCGACACCCCCCACCCTGAAGGTTACCTCTTTGGAGAGAACATGGATCTGAACTTCCTGGGCAGCCGCCCGGTCCAGGTGGGTCTGGACAGGGCTGTCTCATGGGGCTGTGGGGGTGGGAGGCCCCTGTCCCCAGCAGTCTGCATCCCAGCCATGAGGGCAAGCAGGCCACCCCTAAAGGGGGCAGAGCTCCTGGCGGGATTCCAGTTGAGCTTGGGTGTGGGCACGTGCCCTGGAATGGGTTGTGTCCTGGTGCTGCCCCCTAGAGGCCAGACGGCCAGGGGCGGGTAACTGAGAAACAGAGCAGCCATACTGAATGGGTGCGTCTGGGCTGCAACGGCTGCAGAACATTGTGGATTTGATTCCAGCCTTCTTGGATGACTTTCTTTACAAGGCAAAAATAGTATTTACAGGCTGGGCATTGTGGCTCACGCCTGTAATCCCAGCACTTGGGGAGGCTGAGGCGGGCAGATGACCTGAGGCCAGGAGTTTGAGACGAGCCTGGCCAAAATGGTGAAACCCTGTCTCTACTGAAAAAAAAGAAAAATTAACCTGGTGTGGTGGCACGTGCCTGTAATCCCAACTACTCGGGAGGCTGAGGCAGGAGAATCACTTGAATCTGAGAGGCGGAGGTGGCAGTGAGCTGAGATTGCACCACTGCACTCCAGACTGGGCAACAAAGGGAGACTGTCTCAAAGAAAAAAAAAAAAAAAAGAAAGAATATTTACTTTTCCTAGAACAGTGGGCAAGAGACATGGTCCAAAGGAGAGATGCAGACAGCTGGCTAACATCTTCCCCTCTTTGCCAGAGAAGGGCACATTCGAGTACTGTCATAGTACTCGAGTACTGTGAGCTGTCCATTTGTTCAGCACACATGTGGCACCTGCTGCGTGCCTAGTGCTCTTCCAGGGCTTGGGGTGAAAGCAGACCCTGCCTCTGCTACCTGGTGGGGGCATAGACAATTAATACGGGACAAATGGGTAGAAGAGAGAAGGGGCAGAAAGGGAGGCTCTACTGGAGAGGCCGTGGCTGAACCAAGCCATGATAGGTGGGAAGGAGGCCCCTCCAGAAGAAGCAAGAAGGCAGGGGGCCTGGGAACAGAGGAAGAGGTGAGAGGGTGCAGGCCTCAGGGGACAGGAGGCTGGAGGAGCCAGTAAACTTTGGGGGCCCTGGGGCGGGTTGCTGAGCTGTGCTCGTAGGAAGCTTTGGGGATGGAAAGGGTGGGGACTGAGGAAGGGGCTGAGGTTGCTCGGGGCAGTGATGGATATGGGAAGCCTGGGAGAGCAGGTTGGGGATGGGCAGCCCCAGCATGCAGGAGTCTGGCGTTGAGGCTGCCTGGCCGGATTTGCTCAGGGTGGTTTGGTCCTGGCTGTTGCGTGTGCTGGCTGCGTGGCCTGCAGCTTCTACCTGTAAATGAGAACAGCGCACCCAGTACAGCCCCTCACACAGGGCGAGAGCCCAGGGATATCCTCTGGGGCTGTGGCCGCTGCACCCTGACCCGTTTTCTGTTGTTGGCTGCTCCTGAGGGAGTCACCTGGGGGGCCTGTGGTTTTTCTCCTAGTTTCCCTACGTTACTCCTGCCCCCCACGAGCCCGTGAAGACGCTGCGGAGCCTGGTGAACATCCGCAAAGACTCCCTGCGGCTGGTGAGGTAACCTTCACCCTGCCCCTGGGGACCCTGTGGCTGTCTGGGGCGCAGCCTGTGGTGGAGGTTCTGGCTTGATGCTTGAGGAAAAGGGCAGGCGGGAGGGGCCCCAGTTTCTGTGCCCTTCTGTGAGGAATGAGAGGCTGTCCTGGGCTGAGCGAGGGAAAGGGCATGTGGAACAAGAGCCGTTTAGCCAGGGCTTCTCAGCTGTGCCGCACAGGGACCCTGGGCAGTGTCTGGAGGCAGCCAGGTGGGGTGCCTGGCATCTCAGGTGGGTGCCAGGGGTGCTGCAGACTTCCTGCCATGCACAGGACGGCCCCCCCCCACAGACAGGAATGACCCAGCACCAGATTTCAGCAGGTTCAGAAACTGCTTAAACCAACTAGACTTGAGGCATCTGGGGCTGTCTCTGAACCAAAAGCACATACCCCGTCTTCTGTGGGCAGGAAGAAGGAGAGGCAAGCCCTGGACCACTGGGCTTTTGTGTACAAATAGGAAACAGCCCCTATGTCTACTGGAGAAGCGGGCTGTGCCCACATAGCCACCTCCACGGCCCCTCAGCCTGGCAGGGGAGGAGGCAGCCTCCGCGGATGTGGCCGCTGACCCGCTGCCTTTCTCTCCACGCCTGGGTTAGGTACAAAGATGATGCCGACAGCCCCACCGAGGACGGTGACAAGCCCCGGGTGCTCTATAGCCTGGAGTTCACCTTCGACGCCGATGCCCGCGTGGCCATCACCATCTACTGCCAGGCATCGGAGGAGTTCCTGAACGGCAGGGCAATGTGAGTCCCGTGGTCAGCTGGCACCGGCCTGGCTGGGGGCCCCGGACTCCTGGGGGAGGCTTCTGTCCACCTTACTAACCAGAGGGAGAAAACCAAACCGTGCTCTTTCACCATACTCCCAGGACTTTACCACGATGTGAGGGGTTTCTCCCACCCCAAGGACTCCCCACTTCTCTGCGGGAACCAGCTGGGGTCCTGTGACTCGTTTGAGTTCCAACGCTGCCTGGAGGTCATGCAACCCCTGCACTTTGAGGGCCCAGTCCCACAAGACTGCCCCACTTCAGATGCCACTCATAAGCCCCCGCTGTCACCTGAACTTCTCAGCAACCAGCCATAAATCAGGCTCCCACAGCCCCCTCCTCGGGCTTGATGAGTTGCTAGTGTGGCTCACAGAACCCAGGGAAACACTTGGCTGGTGTTTGTCGGTTGATTGTAAAGGATTCAGATGAAGAGGTTCACAGGGCGAAGTGTGGGGGAAGGGGTGGGGCGCACCACCTTCCTCGTATTCAGCAAACCAGAAGCTCTCCTGAAAACCCCATATTTCAGGGCCTTTTCTGGAGGCTTCATCATGTAGGCAGGATTGATGATTAACTCCATCTTCAGCCCCTGTCCCCTCCCTGGAGGATGGGGCTGGGCTGAAATTCAGTTCCAGGTTTTTTTTGTTTTTGTTTTGTTTTTGTTTTGTTTTGTTTTGAGACAAAGCCTCACTCTGCTGCCCAGGCTGGCCTACAGTGGCACAATCTTGGCTCACTGCAACCTCCGCCTCCCGAGTTTAAGCAATTTTCCTGCCTCAGCCTCCTGAGTAGCTGGGACTACAGGCACGTGCGACCACGCTTGGCTAATTTTTGTATTTTTAGTAGAGATGGGGGTTTTGCCATGTTGGCCAGGATGGTCTCAATCTCTTGACCTCATGATCTGTCCATCTCAGCCTCCCAAAGTGGTTTTTGTTTGTTTTTGAGACAGAGTTTTGCTCTTGTTGCCCAGGCTGGAGTGCAATGGTGTGATCTTGGCTCACTGCAACCTCCGCCTCCTAGGTTCAAGTGCTTCTCCTGCCTCAGCCTCCCGAGTAGCTGGGATTACAGGGATGTGCTACCATGCCTGGCTAATTTTATATTTTTAGTAGAGACGGGGTTTCGTCATGTTGGTCAGGCTGGTCTCAATCTCTCGACTTCAGGTGATCCACCTGCCTCGGCCTCCCAAAGTGCTGAGATTACAGCTGTGAGCCCCCATGCCCGGCCCACCTGGCCCAGGTTTTTGTTTGTTTTTCCTCGGGAGCTCTTAGATGACACTTCCAAGTCTCTAATCATGGCTTGGTCTTTCTGGCGGCCAGCCACCTCCAGGAGCCAAGAGTCACCTCATTGGCACATAAGACACTCCTACCACCCGGGAAATTCCAAGGGTTTGGAGTTCTGTGTTGGGAGCAAACGTCAAGGAACAAATATTAGAACAAAAGAGGCTCCTAGCACCCCTGTTGCTCAGTAAATGACAAGGGTTTTAGAGGACTCTGTGTCAGGAACTGGGGCTGGGACTAAATATTTATTTTTTATTGTGTCATAATTAGATATTTGTACTTTCAGAGGTTTTATTTGAGATAAGGGTCCTTCTGGCCCTGAAAGTTTGAAAACTGCAACTTCAGCAGGAGCTGGCAGGACCGCCTCCAGGCTACAAGGGCACATGTGCCCCAAGTGGCTTTAGAGACAGGCAAGAGCGTGCCCCCCGCCTTCCTGCACTGGAGCACACCGCTCAGTGGTCAGGTTTGCATCTGGCGATAGGGTGTGGTTGAGAGCCTAGGCTTTGAATGCGGTCCCCGCTGAGTGGCTTGGGGGCACATGACTGCTTGTGCCTCTGTTTCCTCAGCTGGAAGTGCGGGTGGGTGGTGTGAGGAGGGGACCGTGTGTCCTGTGCACAGCCCCTCGCGTGACAGGTGCTCATGAAAGGAGCCTGAGTGCTCGAGCTGAGGGGCTGGTGGAGACGACTTATGTGGAGGTTCTTAGGGACCTGCCACCAGGTGAGGCCGCCCTTGGGCTCTGGCCCTGGGCTCCCCGGCAGCCAGGGCTCCTCCTGTGGAGCAGCACTTTGGGGAGGAACAGGTCCCTTTTTCTAGACTTTGTTCTTTGAGGCTCTACCTTGCCCCGGCACTTGATTATATTTCTTTAATGACACTAGTAATGCATGCCTGTGTGCTATGACAGGCGTCAAATTCTTGGGCGTAGGAGCATTTGGAGTGACCAGGGCAGGCCCCTCTGTCCCCTCCTTGCACCCCACTGCTTGAGGTTGAGTGTGTGACACCCATGGGGCCTGGTGCACTCCTCGGGCCTGGCCGACATGGTGGAGGAGCTGGGTTCTGGGGACTGGTGCCCTCCTCGGGCCTGGCTGACGTGGTGGAGGAGCTGGAGTTCTGGGGCCTGGTGCCCTCCTCGGGCCTGGCCGACATGGTGGAGGAGCTGGGTTCTAGGGAGGTGTCCAGGGGCTGCCACAGAGAGGGTGCGGGCCGAGGACACAGGCCAGTGTAAGTTGCCTATCTCCTGCCCCCCAGTGCTCCAGCTGTCAGGGGCTGGGTGACCATCTCAGGTGCACTTGAAGAGAGGGTCCCGCTGCTACCAGAAAGGCTAGAGAGAGCAGAGAGGGTGCCCTGCCAGCCCTGGCTGGCGTCACCCTCTCCTAGACTCCCGGGGGCTAGTGATGAGAGAAATGCCACAGTCCCCCCCTCTGAGGACCTGGCACAAGGCCAGCTTCCCCTCCCAGCAGGAATCACAGAGCAGGAACAGCTCCAGTGCCTCTGTCCCCCTCTCTCAGGACCTGGTACGAGGCCTGCTTCCCCTCCCAGCGGGGATCACAGAGCAGGAACAGCTCCAGTGCCACTGTCCCCCTCCCTCAGGACGTGGTGCAAGGCCAGCTTCCCCTCCCAGCAGGGATCACAGAGAAGGACCTGGAGGCTCCAGGACCTGGAGGCTGTGCCCAGGCACCCGGACACCATCCAGCCTGCCAGTGCTCCATCCATTTGAGCTGCAGGGCAGGCCACCCTCCCTGCCTCCTGACAAGGAAACTGAGGCTCAGACAGAGGGGTGTGTCCAGGCCTCCGCATCTCACAGGAGAAGGCTGGGGTCCACCTGAGGGTGGCCTCTTAACTGTGCCTTTTACTGAGGCTGAGCCCGGGCCTCCCCTGTAGTGCCTCCAACCATGCTGGGCTCTGGCGGCCATGGCAGGCCTCTTCTGCCCTTGTGTGTACAGTGGTGGCCCCCCCACGCCCCATCCCATTTCTGGGCTTGGTGTGCCTTTGTCCAGGAGAGCCTGTGGAGCCCTGGCCACAGGCAAACAGGGCGGTGGGGTGGAGGGGAGGGGCTGTGGATTGTGAATTGGGTTCCTGCACGGAGTTTTATCAGAAATGAAACTGCTTGAGGCACCTGTCTTAGGGATGCACTCGTGCCTGTGGCTAAGACATGCAGAAGGGCGGTCCTTGAAGCAGTGTTGGGAAAAGTGAGATGTTGGTGACCATCTGCTGGTGTCCCCCAGGGGCCCTGACTGAATCAGTAAAACCACAGCGGGACCTGTGTGGTGGTTCACAGGACACAGCCCCTGATGTGTGCGGACGCATGAAAGAGCAGTGTTGACACCTACCCCGTCTGAACGTTGAGGAAGAGAGACCCGCGCTGCATGTGGGCACCATTGTGCCTCCGCCCTCCGGGAGTGATCTGTGGGTCTCTGCTGGGGCAGACAGCAGGCCTCTGGGAGCAGGCGTGAGGGTTGGGGAAGATGCATTTTGCACTTAAGTACTGTGTTCATTTAAAAAGTAAACTCAAGCTGGGTGCAGTGACTCAGGCCTGTAATCCCAGCACTTTGGGAGGCTGAGGCAGGTGCATCACTTGAGGTCAGGAGTTAGAGACCAGCTTGGCCAACATGGTGAAACCTCATCTGTACTAAAAATAAAATATTAGCCTAGCATGGTGGCGCACACCTGTAATCCTAGCTACTCGGGAAGCTGAGGCAGGAGTATCACTTGAACTCAGAAGGCAGAGGTTGCAGTGAGCTGAGATCACAACACTGCACTCCAGCCCGGGTGACAGAGCGAGATTCTTATCTCAAAAAAAAAAAAAAAAGTAAACCAACTTGGCACCGATGGAAAGGAAAAGCACAGCTACACTGGGGAGGTATCAAAGGGATTGGGCAGGTGTGGGCTCTGGGAGAATCGTAGCCAGGCCTGACCTGGGGAGAGCTGCATGGTGAGCAGAGAGGCCGTGGAAGGCCCTGGAAGGGTGAGGGCCACGTGGCCATGTAGGCTGTTTGCTGTCCCCCATGAGAGAGGGTCCCCAGAAACAGGTGTCTGCAGCCCTTCCAGCTGTCGGAGTGGGAGGGACGGGCACGGAGGGCCCTCTTCCTGCCGCAGCCTCATTGCTTGCTCCTGGCTCCCTGCAGATACAGCCCCAAGAGCCCCTCGCTACAGTCCGAGACCGTCCACTACAAGAGAGGGGTGAGCCAGCAGTTCTCCCTGCCCTCCTTCAAGATTGACTTCTCGGAATGGAAGGATGACGAGGTAATGCTGGCTGGGCTCCTCCTTGCCCTTCGCTCCTCCTGAATTCTCTCCTCTTGGGGGTGGGGCCAGCACAGTGGGGCCTGTGTGTTTGGCTTCCTCCAGGGTTCATAAGTCCTGGGAACGGCCGCCCCAGTCTGTGCTCAGGTGGACGTGCAGATGGGCGGGAGCAAGGCCTGGGCCATGTGCTGGTGGGGCCAGGGGACCAGAGGCCGACCAGGCAGCCGCACTCGGAGGCTCAGACACTGGGGTTTGGGGAGATGTGAAGAATGGGGCACCCTCTGCCAGGCCGCAGCAATGCAGGGTCTGTTCACACCAGGTGGCATTCCTTCAAGCTTTTTAACCTTACTTTTGTTTAAAATCTTGGTGCAGACATCCTTTTTTTTTTTTTTTGAGACAGAGTCTCGCTCTGTCGCCCAGGCTGCAGTGCAGTGGCGCGATCTCGGATCACTACAACCTCTGCCTCCTGGATTCACACCATTCTGCCTCAGCCTCCCGAGTGGCTGGGACTACAGGCGCCCGCCACCACGCCCGGCTAATTTTTTTGTGGTTTTAGTAGAGACGGGGTTTTACCGTGTTAGCCAGGATGGTCTTGATCTCCTGACCTTGTGATCCGCCGGCCTCGGCCTCCCAAAGTGCTGGGATTACAGGTGTGAGCCACCACGCCCGGCCATTGCTGCAGATCTCTTTTAACCAGGCGTTTTGTAGGTTGCGGCTTGAGTGGCTGCTTTGCTAGTTGCCCCTCCTAGGCCCCTCTCCAGCTTTTAGTCAAAGCTGTGTCCTCCCTCCTTCCCCCTTTGCCTTGTTTTCCAGCGTCCATCTGGTCTGCAGCTTGCAAAGACCCTGGTCCAGGGGGTTCCTGTGTAACAGTACAGACCTTGTGTGGCCGGGTGCAGTGGCTCACGCCTGTAATCCCAGCACTTTGGGAGGCCGAGGCAGGCGGATCATGAGGTCAGGAGATCAAGACCATCCTGGCTAACACGGTGAAACCCCGTCTCTACTAAAAATACAAAAAAATTACCTGGGTATGGTGGCGGGCGCCTGTAGTCCCAGCTACTGGGGAGGCTGAGGCAGGAGAATGGCATGAATCCAGGAGGTGGAGCTTGCAGTGAGCCGAGATCACGCCACTGCACTCCAGCCTGGGCGACAGAGCGAGATTCCGTCTCAGAAAAAAAAAAACAATGTAGACCTTGTGGGTCCCAGGTCTGAGGCCAGGAGGAGACACTGACCACATGCCCTGCTAGCAGGCCTCATGAGCTGACTTACGCTGGGGCCGGTCCTGTGGCTGTGTTCCTGACGTGTAGCCACTCTCTGTAAAAAGCCTCCCTTGTCCTTGCATTAAAAATAAAACAAGCCAGGTGTGGCGGCTCTCGCCTGTAATCCCAGCACTTTGGGAGGCTGAGGTGGAAGGATCATTTGAGGCCAGGAGTCTGAGACCAGCCTGAGTAAAACCTTGTCTCTATGAAAAATACAAAAATTAGCTGGGTGTGGTGGTATTTGCCTGTAGTCCCAGCTGCTAAGGAGGCTGAGGTGGGAAGATCGCCTGAGCCTGGGAGATGGAGGCTGCAGTGAGCCATGATCGTGCCACCGCACTTCAGCCTGGGTGACAGAGCGAGACCCTGTCTCAAAAGTAAGACTACCTGGGAGTGGGGGACCACCAGGTTGTCTAAGGAGGGGTGAACCGGTCCAGGTTGGAAACCAAACAGATCAAAACTCCCATTCTGATCAGTAGTGGGATTGTACCTTGGAATAGCCACTGCAGTCCAGCCTGAGCAACATAGCGAGACTCCATTTCTTAGGAAGGTAAAAAAAATAAAATAAAAGTAAAATAAACGTCTCCCCAGACTCCCTCGGGTGGGTGGAGTCTCTGTCCTCTCCCAGCATCACTGGCGTGGACCCTGCACCCTGCTCTCACGTGTGACCGTGGGTGCTGTGTGGCGTGTGTGCTGAGCTCTGGGGAGTGGGAGTTTGGGGGGTGTCTGTGCTTCCTGTTTGTTTCATGTTTCCTGGGGTCCCTCCCCAGCCCCTCTGGGGAGCCCCAGTCTCCGAGCCCTGTGAGCCATGGGTTTGCAGGTGAGGTGGCCGGGGGAGGGGAGTGGTCATTGTGGCCAGCTTCCTGAGGGGTACAGAGTTCAGGGCCCAGAGAGGGTTGGAATCACGATGCCCCCAGTTGTCCGTACCTCTGTCCCGGACTTGGCACCGGGCACGCCAGGGGGCCTTTGGTAAGGGTTTGCTGAGGAAGCTGAAGGAGGGCCCGCGTGCAGCGTAGCGCTGGCTCGTCTGTGGATGGCCACGCTGAGTCGGCGCACGACAGGGGCAGCTGCTGCTGTGGGGCCTTCAAGGTGCTATCCTTGTCAGGACTTTTGTGGATGCAAGTGACAGAAAAACACTTGGTCTGGTTTAAGAAAAGAAAACCAGAGACTTACTGGTGTAGATTCAGAGAAGGCTGGGTGGCCTGAGATTTCTTCCAGGGCCTGTGTCATCAGGGTGGGGATCTCTGTGGCTTAGCCTCCCATCTCCCTCAGCTGGCCCTGCTCTCAGCGAGTGCCCTGCAGGCCAGTGCGTGGCCATCCGGCTGGGTCCGGAGATGCTTGGAGGCCGTGTGCCTTTGTGGCCCCACTTGGGGCGGGGGCCTCCCGTCCTGCAGCCAGGCCGCAGAGACCTGGAGTAGGAGGGAGACGCTTCCCCGAAGAGAACCTGAGGGGCTCAGATGCTGGGCCGAGCATGGCTTAGCATCAAGAGCGCAGCTGCAAGGACCAGCCACAGGGGTGCCCAGCGTGGCTGCACTGGCCCTGCCCAGGAGCAGAGAGGACATGTGTGGAGGGGCTGGGGGCCCACTTTCATTCTGCCGCTTTTTCTCTCTAGAGTGTTAGGCCAGTTCTGCAGCTCTGTGAGCCTGGGTTTGCCCCTCTGTAGACTGGGGCTGGAAGCAGTCCCTCGCAGGGTGGCCACGAGGGGTCCGTGATCAGCATGCAAAGGGCTTTACCCGGAGCCGCCCACTGTAAACCCGTCTGCCAGCCGAGGAGTGGGAGGGAAGGCTATAGCCACCATCATGCACGCCTCCCCAGACCGTTGGTTTTTATTCCACACCAGTAAAGCACTGTCAGCACCTAGTTTCTGCAGTGTGATGAGAAAAAAATCACAGCTCACTCAGAGGCTCCTCAGAGCACAAAGCGGCCCACGCCAGTGCTGAGGTGCTGGCTGTGCAGATGCGTTCCAGGCCTGGGCAGAAGCGAAGGGGTGGGCAGGGGCGCGGGGGTGGATGCGCTCCAGAAAGCTCTGCCTCCCCCGTCTGGCTCCATCACCTAAAGGAGTGGCTGCCGGTGCGTGAACTCCCCATTTCCGGGCTTAATGACAGCCGTTGTGGCAGCAGTGTGGGAGCGTTGCCAGGCAACCGTGGGACGATGGCTCCTGTGCAGACTCAGTGGAGTGGGCAGGAAACAGGCTCACAAGGGGCCTACAGTCCCAGCATGATCGGCCCCTGACAGGCCCCCCCAGACCGGGGAAGGGAGTGTCCCTCACTCTGGCAAGCCCAGGTGTCTGTGGTATCCCTCAGACGGCTGGGAGCTGGAGGCCTAGCTGGGTCCCAGTGGGTGTGAACATGTGCCCCACGTCCCTGCAGCCTTTTTTTTTTTTTTTTTTTTTGACACAGGGGCTCACTGTCTCCCAGGCTGGAGTGCAGTGGCACAATCACAGCTTGCTGCAGCCTCGAACTCCTGGGTTAAGCGATGGTCTCACCTCAACTTTCACAGTAGCTGGGACTACAGGTGCCACAACTACTGGCTGATTTTTTTTTTTTTTTGGTAGAGACAGAGTTTCTCTATGTTGCCTAGGCTGGTCCCAAACTCCCGGGCTCCAGCAATCCTCGTACCTCGGCCTCCCAGAGTGTTGGGATTATAGGCGTGAGCCACCACATCAGGCCCACCAGTCTGCAGCTTTCTGATGTGTGTGGACGTTTTCACAAAGCTCTGGCCCAGGATTGGCCGCCTTGGCCACCTTTCGCACCCTTTTCTCCTGCACCCTCCAGCCCTCTCCCGGAGGAGGCTGGGTCGGCTCCTGTTGCCTGGACACACAGGGCTTCAGGGTGCTGGTGTTGACTGTGTGTTCTGCCAGCCACAGCACTTGGAGCTTTGTGTTAGGCGTGGCTTCCGTTCCATTTTGCTAAATGGGGAAACTGAGGCTCAGGTGGGGTTCTGTTTGTAGTGAATGGGTGAGGAGCTAGACTTGACGCCGGCAGCCTTGACTCTGGCCCTGGGCCAGTGCCCTGCCAGCTCTTGGCTCCACCCTTCCTCACTAACAGAGACCACGGCACTTCTCAGCCTTCACAGCATAGCCCCCAGCGTTGGTGTCTCTGTCCACCTCTGTCCATGTGTGCGTTGGTGTCCATCCCATGGGACTTGTGGCTGGAACCCCTGACCCTTCCTCAAGAGATGCGGGGCCTAGGTCCGTGTGGACTTGGTCTCCAGGCTTGTGGTTTGTTCAGCCGATGGCTGCCTGCCCAGGGCTTCTTGTGTGGATGGGTTACGTGTGCCATTCATTCTGGTCAGAATGGAACTCTTAGCTCCAGATGGCAGGAAGCTGCGGTAGCCGTGCGCCAGGTGCCTGTGGGTATGGAGTCCCTGCTGGGTGGGGACATGCCTGGGAACGCCAGGGTGCTGCCAGCCTTTGCCATGTGTCCATGTCCACGTAGCCTCCCTGGTTCGCAGTCGGGCACTTTCTTGACACTGATGTTTGTCCCCGTCCCCTTCCCCTGACTGCTGTCTGTGGTCCGCCGTAACTCCTTTCTCCTCGTCTGTATTTTTGGTAGGAAATTCGCTGTGTCGACAAATCTTAGGAAGAAACATTTCCCTCGGTTCCTTAAATAATAGTAATATTTGGCCGGGCGCGGTGGCTGACGCCTGTAATCCCAGCATTTTTGGAGGCTGAGTCAGTCGGATCACTGGCGGTCAGGAGTTCAAAACCAGCTTGGCCAACATGGTGAAACCCCGTCTCTACTAAAAATACAAAAATTTAGCTGGGCGTGGTGGCGGGCGCCTATAATCCCAGTTACTTGGGAGGCTGAGGCAGGAGAATTGCTCGAACCCAGGGGGTGGAGGTTGCAGTGAGCCGACATCCTGCCACTGCACTCCAGCCTGGGTAACAGAGCAAGACTCTGTCTCAAAAAAAAAAAAAAAATCATAATAGTAATACTCACAACAACTGTAGCAGCCACCACAGGCGGTGTCTCTGCTGGGTCTGTCGAGAGGACTTCATTTGCGCTTTATCCTTGAAACCCATGCGGTAGCGCGGTAATGACCCCATTTTACAAGGAAAGAAGCCGAGGCTCAGAGGGAGGAGGGCCTGAGATGAAAGCCACCCTGGTCACTGGGGTGGGGACGTGTGCCCCTGCCCTGCTTCCGCTGCCTCCTTCACGGAGGGACAGCAGGGGAGAGGAGACATCCTATGTGTCTGTTGGTTCTGAGCATTGCTGTTCAGGGGCGGGTGCTTGGCTGCGGGCTCATGGTTCCCATGTGCTGGGCCAGGAGTGGTCCCACCTGGACATCCGTGGGGGTGGTTGCTGCAGACATGGAGGGTCTCGTCCCTTCCTCATGGGTCTTAGTCAGTGAGGCCTGTGGTCGGTCTCGGGAGGCGGGAGGCAGGAGGCTCTCCCCTCACCCAGCTGCCTTTGCCTGGGCTGGGCCTGCCAGGCCTTTCCTATTTGATGTTTCATCCATATTTTGTTTTTGTTTTTGAGACGGAGTCTCACTCTGTCGCCCAGGCTGGAGTGCAGTGGTGTGATCTCAGCTCACTGCAATCTCCGCCTCCCGATTTCAAGTGATTCTCCTACCTCAGCCTCCCAAGTAGCTGGGATTACAGGCATGCGTCACCATGCCTGGCTAATTTTTGTATTTTTATTAGAGACAGGATTTCACCATATTGGCCAGGCTGGTTTCAAACTCCTGACCTCAGGTGATCCGCCACCTGGGCCTCCCAAAGTGCTGGGATTACAGGCGGGAGCCACGCACCCGGCCTTGTTTTTTTTTGTTTGTTTGTTTTTTTTTTTTTACACCTTTATTGTGTTATAATTACCATCTCCTGCAGCTCACTCGTGTTAAGCGAATGATTCGCTGGCTTTTAGAATGCTCACAGTGGCACAGCCAGCATCTGTTCTTTCAGTAAATCTTTATTGAGAAATAAATGATTCTTTTTCTTCCCAGAGTAAACAGATGCATGTGTCCATTGCTGTTCTGTGCCAGACACCGAGGATGTCATGGTGACTGGAGAGGCAGGGTCCCTGCCCTCTATGGAGGGAGTCAGGGAGCCTGATGGTGGCCGGTGGCTTTCCTGGTTGCCAGGGTATGAGCGATAGAAGCCCAGGGGCCAAGTGCTTCCTGAGGCCCAGAGAAGGACGTGGCCTGCAGAGAGCAGGGCGAGACCCACAGAGCAGTGCTGGGGAGCAGGGGTCTGAGAGGATGGCACTGTGCTGGGCTGACTGCTGGGGCCCTGGGGGCCATGGGGAAGAGGGTGGCCTTCAGCCTGTGCATAGCAGGGGGTGGGATGAATGCAAGAGGAGCCTTCTCTTTGGACTCAAGCCAGCCTCGTGGTCTCCCTTGCTTGCCTTTTGTGTTTGCTGGGGCCAAGTCCGGTGCCTTCAGAAAGTTACAGGGAGTTGCCCAGTGACCAGCACTTCCCCTCAGAGGCACGCACCCGGGAGAACCGAAAACGCGGTTCAGGCAGACACTTGCGCACCGGCGTCCAGTGCAGCGCTGCTCACCGTAGCCAGGACACAGGCCCAGCCCGGTGTCCTTCGCAAAGGAACGCGTGCATAGCGTGTGGATATCCACACAGTGCCTGTTATTTGGCCAGAAAAAGGAAAGCAGCACCGATGCGTGCTGCACCGTGGGTGAACTTTGGAAAAATACCTAGACACAGAAGGTCACCTGTTGTGCAATTCCGTGTAAATGACAGGTCCGAAAATGGCAAATCCCTGGAGACAGGAAGCACATGGTGGCTGCCGGGGGCTGGAGGAGGGGACGGGGAGTGTGTGGATGCTGATGGCTACGCGTGGGGTTTCCGTTTGGGGTGATGAAAAGTTCTGGAAATGGATGGTGGCGGTTGCATGACATTATAGATGTACTTTACTCATCGCTGTTGAAACGTAGTTAAAATGGCAGATTTTATGTTGTATCTGTTTTAACACACACATAAAAAAGGTGCCAAGCCTGGCATCCGCCTTCCCTGCCATCTCGAGGCGTGTCCTCTGAGCTCTGCTGCTACCTCCTGCTCCTGCCTGCTTTCTCCAGCTCATCTGTTGACCGACTCCAGGCTTCCAGGCTTGGCTGTGTGGGTCCTGACCATTCTTGGCAACTCTCTCCTCAGCTGAACTTTGACCTGGACCGGGGCGTGTTTCCAGTGGTCATCCAGGCTGTGGTGGACGAAGGAGATGGTGAGTGTGTCCTCTTCCGTCCTCCTGGGCGTGCAGGCCGTGCAGGGAGGAAGCACGTCCTGAGGGAGGAGTGCTTGCAGCAGTGATGAAGCAGGCCAGGCATAGGGCCTTGGGCTTCCCACAGGGCAGGGTGTGGGCAGCTTGGAGTCCTGGGCAGGTGAGGAGGTGGAAAGTGCAGGAGGGCAGGTCCCAGAACAGGCTCTGGACTCTATGGACTCTGTGCAGGCTGAGCCCTCGGTGCTGCAGGCCTGCCAGGGTCGTGGAGGTGAGATGCCTGGGTGGGGCAGGCCCCGACTCTGACTACTCTGCCCCTCTCTCCCCAGCAGTGGTGGAAGTGACTGGCCACGCCCACGTCCTCTTGGCCGCCTTTGAAAAGGTAAGTGCCATCTGGCCATCACTTTCCCGGGGACCTGGGAGCTGGGCAGGGGGTGGCCTTTTGAGACGAGAAGCCTGAGCAGGGGCTGGGGCTTGGTGGGGTGGCTGAGTGTCAAGGGCCCCGGGGCAGGTTGGGGCGTGTCTGTGGCTTCCTGCTTTCTAGCATTCTGGTCCTGAGGCCGAGTGCCGCTGTCAGGAGGCTTAGCATTTCCTTTTTTTTTTTTTTCTTTTCTGAGACGGGCTCACTCTGTCACCCAGGCTGGAGTTCAGTGGCATGATCTCTTTCGGCTCACTGCAACCTCTGCCTCCTGGGTTCAAGCGATTCTCCCACCTCAACCTCCCGAGTACCTGGGAGTACAGGTGTGCACTACCACGCCTGGCTAATTTTTGTATGTTTAGTAGAAACAGGGTTTCATCATGTTGGCCAGACTGGTCTCAAACTCCTGACCTCAAGTGATCCACCTGCCACGGCCTCCCAGAGTGTTGGGAGTACAGGCGTGAGCCACGTGCCCGGCCTTTTTTTTTTTTTTTTTTTTTTGCGGGGGGGCGGAGTCTCACCCTGTCATCCAGGCTGGAGTGCAGTGGTGGGATCTGTGTTCACTGCAACCTCTGCCTCCCAGGTTCAAGCGATTCTCCTGCCTGAGCCTCCAAGTACCTGGGATTACAGGCCTATGCCACCATGCCTGGCCAATTTTTTTTTTTTTTTTTTTTGAGACAGAGTCTCGCTCTTTTGCCCAGGCTGGAGTGCAGTGGCATGATCTTGTCTCACTGCAACCTCCGCCTCCCGGGTTCATGCCATTCTCCTGCCTCAGCCTCCCAAGCAGCTGGTACTACAGATGCCCGCCACCATGCCCAGCTAATTTTTTGTATTTTCAGTAGAGACAGGGTTTCACTGTGCTAGCCAGGATGGTCTCGATCTCCTGCCTCGTGATCCACCCGCCTCGGCCTCCCAAAGTGCTTGGATTACAGGTGTGAGCCACCACACCTGGCCATCTCTTTTCTTTTTTTTAAACAGGGTCTCGCTCTGTTGCCCAGGCTAGAGGGCTGTGGTGTGATCTCAGCTCGCTGCAGCCTTGACCTCCTGGGCTTAAAGAGATCCTCCCACTTCAGCCTCCCGAGTAGCTGGGACTATAGGCATGCACCACCATGTCTGGCTAACTTAAAAAAATTTTTTTTGTAGAGAAGAGGTCTCGCTATGTTGCCCAGGCTGGTCTCAAACTCCTGGCCTCAAGTGATCCTCCCACCTTGGCCTTCCAAAGTGCTGGGATTACAAGCGTGAGCCACCGTACCTGGCCAAGAGGCTTTTCAAAGGGTACTTGGAGTGTGTTGAGGGAGAACATTCTAGACTGAGGCCAGCCCTGTAGAATTCTATAGAGCCTGCTGACACGGGCTGGGGCTCCCACAAGGAGGGCTCTCTGCGGTAGACTGACTTCGCCCTGGGGTGTGCAGAGATCAGCAATGTTGTTACCTCCTCGGGCTGTAGCTTTTTCCCACCAGGCTCAGTGTCCTTGGGTGTCACCTGGCAAACGTCACAGACCCCCAGTCCTGCTGCTCCTTCCCCCACCTGGCTGTGGCACCCTGACCCTGCAGGCTGGGCAGGCCCTGCTTCCTGCAGGAGGCTTCTCCTGACACCACTCAGGACAAACATCTGTTGTTCCCACTTGATGTTCACGAGGGCAGCACTGTCCTCTTGGGTGTCTAGGCATCCCCAGAGCTGAGTTTGATGTCTGGCACGGAGCAGACACTCGGAACACTGGCAGGATGGACGAGGGGCTGCTGCCCACCTGGCATGGGTTTCTGCTGAGAACTTGGCGGAGGTGGTGGGACGCACCCTTGTTTGATAGTGCCTTGGTGCCTCGGTGGCCCCGCCCCCAGTGTGCACTGACGTTCATCAGCACCCTGCCGTTGCAGGTCTGCGTGGCACCATTCTGCGGCCTAGGAGTCGGAGGGGGAGAGGATCCCGTGAGACAAGGCCCAGCCTGCCTGCTGCGGGCTTCACGCTGCCTCTGGGTCCTGCCTAGCCCATGCTCTCCACCCACCTCCAGCCCCATGTGCAGCCGCAGCCCCTGAGAGCTCTAAGTGCAGAGTCCAGCTCTTCCCTGTGATCTGGGTCTTTCTAGAGCACCCCAGGGTCGGCGGTTCTGTTAGCTGGGTAGAGGACCCTCTCCTCTGTGTGTCCTCTGGCGAGGCTGGGTCTGTTCTCTCCCGGGTCCAGGACCACAGACTGTGGTGACACAAGTGCCCTGGGCAGAGGGCAGCCTTCTGCCTTTTTAGTACTGGGCTCCCCGGCTGCTCTCCCCAGCCCGGCCTCGTCAGAAGCCACTGTGACTATTGACACATCTGTGCCCTCTGGCAGAGGCAGATGGGCCATCTCTGGCAAAATGGTCTATTCTGTGCTTGAAGTACAGAACCCAGTGGGAAACTGCTTTATTTTTGGAGTCCAACATTCTGGAAATTTCTGTTAGAACCCACCAGCCTCACTGGAAAATTCTGAGTGCTGATGGTGGTTGACTGAGAAGGGATAATGAGTGTTGTTGCGAGGTCTCCGATCTCAAGCCGTAATTAACCTTGTTGAACTCTGAGCGGTGGTGTGTTTCCCTGGATACTGCCGGGTGTGCTTGTTCTATTTCATTCCTGCGTTTTTAGAGCTCTGCGGTTCCCTGTGTGTGCAGCACTGTGCGTGCTCCCGCTCTGTCTTTCTAACTCGGCCGGGCCTGGGAGAGCAGGAAGCTGTTTTGTCTGTCTTGATTCTTGCTGCCAGGTGATACTTCTCGGTGTGCAGGAGGCCTTTGTCCATCATCTGAACTTGGCTGATTGGCATTCAGCTTGAGTGTGCTTGAGACCAACCGAGGAGAGTTGGGTTCTGTGGGTCAGCGGAGGTCCCGGGGGCTGTATGTTTAGGAGGCCTCAGATAGTTTCACAGCCAGGCCTGAGGGCCGTGTTTTGAGAAATCTTGGCCCTTTAGTTTTCAAGTGGCCCCACCCTTTTTTTTTTTTCTCTTTTTCCAGCTGTGGGCATGGATTGGCTGGGGCAGGGTGGCCAACCCAGGCGGCCACGCAGGGGTGCTCAGAGGCGCCAGCTTGACCACCTTAATCTCTTTGTCTTTCTCCCCTGCAGCACATGGATGGCAGCTTCTCTGTGAAGCCTTTAAAGCAGAAGCAAATTGTAAGTCATCAGAGGAAATACGACCTGCTTGAATTAAAAGACACACATATACAATCACTCACACGCATACTCATACACAGACACACACTCATACACACGCACATATACTCACGCTTATACACACTCATACACATTCACTTGCACATATGTACGGACACACATACATACCATCAGACACTCACATTCACACATAGACACATACACACACAGACACACACACACACATAAACACTCATACACTCGCACACACTCATACATAGACACACTCATACACATATACACTCACACTCACATGCAATCATTCAGATGCACACACTCAGACACACTCATACACAGTCACACACATATACATAGACACACACTCGTACACATACACACATACACTCACAATCACTCAGACACATATACATAGACACATACTCATACACACACATATACCCATTCACACACACACAGACATAGACATTCATACACACATACACACATGTATACATAGACACACACTCATACACATTCCCACACATATACTCACACACATAAACTCACATGTATACTCATACACATATACAGACACACATTCACTCACACACATATACAGACATACATACACACAATCACTTGCACACATATACATAGACACACTCATCAATCACTCACGCACGTATACAAAGACATGCATTCACATAGACACACACTCATACACATATGTACAGACACACATATACTCACACACACTCGTATATAGACACACACTCACACACAATCTTCAGTAGTCTTCATGGCCTGGTCTTCCTAGGCCACCCTTGCTGCTGCCTTTGAAATAACTGTGCAGGGGCTGGGCGCAGTGGCTAACGCCTGTAATCCCAGCGCTTTGGGAGGCCGAGGTGGGCAGATCACTTGAGCCCAGGAGTTTGATATCAGCTTGACCAACATGGTGAGACCCCGTCTCTACTAAAAATAAAAAAATTAACCGGGTATAATAACACATGCCTGTAATCTCAGCAACTCAGGAGGATGAGGTAGAATCGCTTGAACCCAGGAGGTGGAGGTTGCAGTGAGCCGAGATCATGCCACTGCACTCCAGCCTGGGTGACAGAGTAAGACTGTCAAAAAAAAAAAAAGCTGTGCAAGAGCCTGTCGACTTCCCTGTAGAGCTCTAAGCTCTGGGACGATGGGTCCCTGTCTTGGGTGAGCATATATGTTTTGTGTGCCCGCCATGTACAGGGACGCCTGCAGGCCCTGAGTTCCGTCCAGTTTGAGCCATTGTGTCTGGAACATAGTGTTAAGTAAATATTTGCCGAATAGATGGATGGAAAAGGAAGGAAAGAGACCAGAAACAAAGTCTGCAACTCCTTCTCCTCTTCCTCACAAATTGTCCAATATGTCAGTATCGGACAGAGACTTAGCTTGACTTCATCAATACTTGAAAAGAAGGATTAAATAGCTTAGAATAAATGGAGCTATAGAGCAGTACATCTGTTCTCTGGGGTCAGCAGTCCTGGGATGCTGCATTGGGAAGTGTTATTCCTGGTGGCCTCACATGTAGGCACCGAGAATGTAGAGGATGGGGTGCCCTAAACAGCAGTGTTAGATCTTGCTAATGAGATGCCCTAGGCCGCGTCTAACAGTTACTCCGTGTGTACTGTTGGGGCGCATAAGACCTGTTTCAAGCCACCACTTGCGAATGATTTTTGTTAGTTTTTAATTTTTTTATATTTAATTTAATTTTAATTTTAATTTTATTTTATTGAGACAAGACAGAGTCTAGCTCTGTTGCCCAGGCTGGAATGCAGTGGCGCGATCTCAGCTCACTTCAACCTCTGTCTCCCAGGTTCAAGTGATTTCTCGTGCCTCAGGCTCCCAAGTAGCTGGGACTACAGGTGTGCGCCACCACAGTTGGTAAATTTGTTTCGTTTTATTTTGTTTTGTATTTTTGAGATGGAGTCTCACTCTGTTGTTTAGGCTGGAGTGCAGTGGCATGATCCCAGCTTACTGTAGCCTCCACCTCCTGGGTTCAGGCGATTCTTCTGCCTCAGCATCCCGAGTAGCTGGGACTACAGGCACGCGCCACCATGCCTGGCTAATTTTTGTACTTTTTGTAGAGGTGAGGTTTTGCCATGTTGGCCAAGCTGGTCTCAGAAACTCCTGGGCTCAAGTGATCCACCAGCTTCGGCCTCCTACTAAAGCGCTGGGATTATAGGTGTGAGCCACTGCACCCGGCCATCTGTTAGCTTTTTAGAAGAGAGGTTGTCCAGGTGCAGTGGCTCATGCCTATGATCCCAGCACTATGGGAGGTGGAGGCAGGAGGATTGCTTGAGCCTGGGGATTTGAGACCAGCCTGGGCAATGTAGCGAGACCCTGTCTCTATTTAAAATGTAGATCACAATAAACAAAAGAGAGGTGAAGCAAACTCTAGCAGGTCCAGGTCCTTGCAGGTACCAGGGGAACAGGAGACACCGGTGATGGGCAGGGCCTTGTGTTGAGAGAGCTGACCAGCAGGCCCTGGGCTCCCTGGAGTGGTGCTCCTGGCCCATGGTCTCTGGGAAACCCAGCAGCACAAAGCGCTTTGCAATGTGGTCAGTGTGAGGCTTTTTGGTTGCGAGTGGGTGGCAGGACAGAATCAGCTTGGAGACATTGCTTTGGTGTCTTTGAAACCAGAGAGGCTTCACGTCTTGTGGAAGGAGGGTCTGGAAAGCAGTGGGCACTTAGGCTGCTGTCTGGTGCCTTCAGGCGTCAGCTCCTGCTTTCCTCGTGGGGCTGGTGGCGGTGGAGCCAAGTGGTGTTAGGGGTGGTGAGGTGGTCAGGGGGTGGTGGTTGGGCCTGTGGGTTGGCTTCAGGCCCCCAGTGGTGGGGAGAGCCACCGGCTCCAGCCCTGTTCCAGGTGCTGCTGCTTGGGTGGGGGCAAGCAGCAGGTTTTCCTTGCCCCTCTCCTGGCCCCCAGGGGTTGAGCTGGACGGACCCCTGGGATGGAAGCCTGGTAAGTTGGAGGCAGGGCTAGGCCAGGTCGGTATGGAGGAGCCCTCATATGGCAGTTGGCGAGGGCCCAGTGAGCCCCTCTCTGCTCTCCAGGTGGACCGGGTCAGCTACCTCCTGCAGGAGATCTATGGCATCGAGAACAAGAACAACCAGGAGACCAAGGTGTGTACCTGGGTGAGGTTTCCCTCTGCCGTTACAGAAGCCCACACCAGGAGCAGCCGGGGACAGCAACGCTTGCCAGTTCCCTCCCGTGCCTTCCCCTGGAGTCCTAGACCCGCTAGACAACATCATTTCTCCTTCATTTTTTTTAAAGCTAACAGTTTAGGGAACATTTTATCCTTTCTCCAGCAAATTCACTGGCTTGTTATGTAAATTGCCATCCAGGTTACCCAGGGCAGCCCAGGAATGGGGGCCAGTGTCTCACCCTCTAGGCTCAGCTGTGTGGCACCCTGCTGCCCGGCTCCTGCCCGCCTCCCCAGAGACAGCACGTCCCTGCAGCTCCTGGGGGAGGGATGCTTATTCTGTACGTCCATAGAACCAGCCCTGGTGCCTGACAAATAAGCCGTGGTGTACCCCAGCCAGGGAATGTAGCAGGGGATGAAATTAGTTTTTTTGTTTTTGTTTTTGTTTTTTGAGTCAGTCTCACTCTGCTGCTCAGGCTGTAATGCAGCAGGGAGATCTTGGCTCACTGTGGCCTCCGCCTCCCGGGTTCAAGCGATTCTCCTGCCTCAGCCTCCTGAGTAGCTGGGACCACAGGCACGCGCCACCACACCCGGCTAATTTTTTGTATTTTAGTAGCGACGGGGTTTCACCATGTTGGCCAGGATGGTCTTGATCTCCTGACCTTGTGATCCACCCTCCTCGGCCTCCCGAAGTGCTGGGATTACAGGCGTGAACCACCGTGCCCGGCCTAATTTTTAATTTTTGTATTTTTAGTAGAGATGGGGTTTCACTATGTTGGCCAGGCTGGTCTCGAACTTCTGATCTCAAGTGATCTGCCCGCCTCAGCCTCCCAAAGTGCTGGGATTTCAGGCCTGAGCCACCACGCCTGGTCGATGAACTTGTTAAAAGGCACACTGACATGAGTGAAACTCCTCCCTCTTAAGATCTCTTGGAAAGTCTCACAGGCCCGCTTCATTATGGCATCTGGGCCCAGGACAACTGGAGCAGCTCCACGTGGCGGGAGCAGAGCACCTGGCCGGGCCTCGCCTCAACCCAGGGCAGTCAGTGCACTCACGTTTCATACCAGGGGGCGGCCCACTTTGAGAAAAGGTCCACAGAGGGAATGTGTTCAGCCGCCCGGGCATATGGTCTCTGTTGCACTGACTCCACGCTGCCATTACAGCAGGAGCAGCGGGGACGGTATGGAAATGAGTGGGTGTGGCGGTGTTCCAGTAAGATTTTATTTCTAGAAACAGGCCACAGGCCTACTTCGTGGACACCTGGTTTAGATTTTTGGCTTTCTTTTGGTCCAGTTGCTAATGTGGTTTCTGGTAGCTGCCCTTAATGAAAATATTTCTAACATATTAACTTGTTTTTTGTTTTTTTTGTTTGTTTGTTTGTTTTGGGACGGAGTCTTGCTCTGTTGTCCAGGCTGGAGTGCAGTGGCAGCGATCTTGGCCCACTGCAAGCTCCGCCTCCTGGGTTCACGCCATTCTCCTGCCTCAGCCTCCTGAGAAGCTGGAACTACAAGCGCGTGCCACCATGCCCGGCTAATTTTTTGTATTTTTAGTGGAGACGGGGTTTCACCATGTTAGCCAGGATGGTCTCGATCTCCTGACCTCGTGATCTGCCCGCCTCAGCCTCCCAAAGTGCTGGGATTACAGGCGTGAGCCACCGTGCCTGACCATTAACTTGGTTTTTTTAAACCAAAGATACGGGTACCCTGACCCTCAGGAAGATGTGTTTCTTAGGTGCATCTCTTCCTCATTTTTTCTTTAGGTCTGAAGAACAGAAAGAGACCATGTTCTCATGATTTGAGTGGGTGAGGGGCACAGGCCCTCCCCATCTGCCAGGTGCTGAGTTTGCACTGGATTTGAGCCTGGTGATGCTGCTCTGGGGCAACCTCCCCCTTCCCTCTGGACTTCTCTTTGTCATGACAGCCCCCAGGGCAGCGTGGAGTGGGGTGGGACAGCTGGGGACAGGAAGCAGGAGCCCTGCTCTGGCCTTTGGGAGGCTGCTGACCCACAAGCCCTTGTCCCGGCAGCCCTCGGACGACGAGAACAGCGACAACAGCAATGAGTGTGTGGTGTGCCTGTCCGACCTGCGGGACACGCTGATCCTGCCCTGCCGCCACCTGTGCCTCTGTACCTCCTGCGCCGACACGCTGCGCTACCAGGCCAACAACTGCCCCATCTGCCGGCTGCGTGAGTTCCCCGGCCGGCCGTTCTGTGGAAGGTTCTGGAAATTAGGGACTGGCCACACCACGGTGGTCCTGGGCTAGGGGGCCACAGGTCCCTTGATGGCTAAGAAAGAAGAGTTGTCATTCATCTAGTCTGTGCTGAACGTGGGCGTGTTGGCTGTCGGAGTCAATCACCGTTGAGAGCTGGCAGGGACGCTAGCACGGGGCATTCAGATCTTCACGTCTGCCTCCAGCCAGACAAGGCTTGCAGAACAAAGGGCTACAGAGGCCGCTCCAGGGCAGATGAACTGAACGAAAATTGATCAGTGAATGAAATCTTCATTCTTATTTTATTTTTATTATTTTTTGTTTGAGACAGTTTCGTGCTGTCGCCCAGGCTGGAGTTCAGTAGCGAGTTCTCAGCTTACTGTAACCTCTGCCTCCTGAGTTCGAGCAATTGTCCTGTCTCAGCCTCCCTAGTAGCTGGGATTGCAGGCAACCGCCACCACGGCCAGCTAATATTTTACTTTTAGTAGAGATGGGGTTTTGCCATGCTGGCCAGGCTGGTCTTGAACTCCTGGCCTCAAGTAATCTGCCTGCCTCAGCCTCTCAAAGTGCTGGTGTTACAGGCGTGAGCCACCATGCCTGGCTATTTTATTTTATTTTATTTTATTTTATTTTTTGAGATAGAGTCCTGCTCTGTCACCCAGGCTAGAGTGCAGTGTTGCAATCTCGGCTCACTGCAACCTCCGCCTCCCGGGTTTAAGTGATTCTCCTGCCTCAGCCTCCTGAGTAGCTGGGATTACAGCCCTGCACCACCACGCCTGGCTAATTTTTGTGTTTTAAGTAGAGATGGGGTTTCACCATGTTGGTCAGGCTGGTCTTGAACTCCTGACCTCGTGATCTGCCCGCCTTGGCCTCCCAAATTGCTGAAATTACAAGCGTGAGCCACCGCTTTTTAATTAATTACTTACTTTTATTTATTTATTTATTTTGAGACAGAGTCTTAACTCTGTTGCCTAGGCTGGAGTACAGTGGCAGGATCTTGGCTCACTGTAACCTCTGCCTCCCAGGTTCAAATGATTCTTGTGACTCAGCCTCCTGAGTACCTGGGATTACAGGCATGTGCCACCATGCCCGGCTATTCTGTGTATTTTTAGTAGAGATGGGGTTTCACATTGTTACCCAGTCTGGTCTCAAGCTCCTGACCTCAAGTGATCTGCCTGCCTTGGCCTCCCAAAGTGCTGGGATTACAGGCAGAGCCACAGGGCCCGGCCTTGTTTTTAAAATTTTTTTTGTAGAGGCAGGGTCTTGTTATGTTGCCCAGGCTGGTCTCGAACTCTTGGGCTTAAGTGGTCCTCCTGCCTCCTAAAGTGTTGGGATTATGGGCATGAGCCACCATGGCCAGCTCAGATCTTTATTTTAAAGGTAAGATGGAAAATATTTCAATAAATTTTTAGCATAACGCTGGTTGCAGATCACACCTATAATCCCAGCACTTTGGGAGGTCAAGGCAGGAGGATCGTTTGAGCCCAAGAGTTCGAGACCAGCCTGGGCAACATGGCGAAACCCCATCTGTACAAAAAGTTAAAAGTTAGCCAGATGTGTTGGCTATAGTACCAGTGACTTGGAAGGCCGAGGCGGGAGGATCGGCTGAGCCTGGGAGGTTGAGGGTGCAGTGAGCTGTGATTGTGCCACCACTGCACCCCCGCCTGAGAGACGGGAAGACCCTGTTTCGAAAAAAAAAAAAAAAATTATAGCGAGGTGAAAACAAAGTATGCTGGGTAGAAAATTGACCAAGGAATTAAATTGGGTTTTCTAGAGCATTCCAGACATTTCCTCAGTGAAAATGTAGGGCCCCGTTCTGAGTGTCTTCCAGTAGAGGGAACAATCTGAATGTTCTCAGGGTGAAAAAACGACCAGGTCAAAGTGCGCATCCCACTGGCAGGTCCTTGCCCTGGATCCTGGGATCCCTGGCCTGGGTCCTGGCGGTGGGGCCGGGGCGTAGTTGGGGATTTGCCTGCGCAGCTGCAGGACACATGCGCTTAGTAGGCCAGCAGACCTCCAAGCCGGGCGTGGGGCTGTGCGAGGACGCTGGTCTGTGCAGTCAGGCCATGGGGTCACTGGATGTGTCCAGATCCCAGGAGTAAGTGAAGAGGCTGCTGGGGCCTGGAGGGAGAGGCCGGCCGCCCAGCCTGTGGCAGATCCTGTAGCAGGGAGGGCCGGCCCAGGCCGTCTGTCGGCCTCTCCTGTCTGAAAGCCACAGAGTTGCAGGGGCAGGGACCAGGAAGTGGGGGCAGGGGTGGGCTGTCTAGGAAGGTTCTCTGTGCCTGCCCAGGAGGCAGGCAGTGTTGAGGACTGAGCCTCAGGGAGGCTGTGTGGCTGGAGATACAGCAGGGCTGCTTTGCAGGGAGGGTGCCCTGAACCGAGTCCAATTCTGGAATCTTGAGGTGTGTGGGGTCGGTGGGTCGGGGCTATCAGACTGGAGTTCAGAGCTCCCGTGTGGCTTTGAGCCTCAAGGACGTGGCGGTAGAGGGGCCCCTCACAGGCGGCCGAGGGCAGAGCCTGCTGTTCTCAGTAGAAATTGACACAGAGGAGGCCTGAGGCCCTGTCCCTGGGCTGACGGCAGATGCTCTCCCCTGTGTTGGTTTGTTGGAGGTGGCTAGTTTGGTTTGGTGGTTTGGTGGTTCGGTTTCCTGGCCTGCACACGTCACTAAAGGTGTCTCAGGAACATTCTACAGCAGACTGTGGGGCCCTTGTGTGAGCAGGACTGGCACTGTGGGATGATGGGGCATCCTAGGTCCTGGTTTATCTTCTCTGCTCCCAGTGGCTGCTGTCTGTGCCCCTCAGCTTCCCCAGCGTGATGTTTTTGCCTCAGTTTCCCCAGCGTGACTCCCCACTTCAGCTTCCTCAGCATGATGTCCTTGCCTCAGTTTCCACAGCATGACATCCCCACCTCAGCTTCCCCAATGTGATGTCCCCACCTGCCATCCTGTCCTGCAGCCAAGAGCTCCTCTGGGCTCAGCCAGGACTGCTGATTTGCAGTCACGTCCTGTCTTGGGTGCAGCCTGGAGCTTCAGGGGTGTGACGCTTTGGGGGTCATGGCCACCAGCCTCTTGGAAACACCCTCTGGAGCCCCGCCTTGGGCAGCACTGCATGGCCTTGCTGTGTTTCCTGCCCGGGGCCATTTAATTAATACTGTGTTTGCGGGAGTTCTGTCTCTCGTCTTTGGAGCCCCCCCCCCCTCTATTTCTGTACAGGGGAGCTGCTTCTTACTTTCTTCCCCCATCTTTCCTGCCTATTAAATTCCTGCTCCTTAAAACTAAAAGAAAAAAAAAGACTGTTGTGATCTGGAAGCGGGGTCACCCCAGGACCCCTGTGGTGTGGGGGGGGTGTTGATCCCTGGGGCTTGGAGGGTCCCCTCAGGGCTGGGTGTGTCGCCTGGGCCTGATCTGAGCCCTCCTTCTGCCGCAGCTTTCCGGGCCCTCCTGCAGATCCGGGCGGTGCGGAAGAAGCCAGGAGCCCTGTCCCCCGTGTCCTTCAGCCCCGTCCTGGCCCAGAGCCTGGAGCATGATGAGCACTCTGTAAGTGCCGCCTCCTGCCTGCGGGATGGGCGGGAGAGGGGCATGAGTGCCTGGGCCAGGCGCAAGGCCCAGACGGTCCAGCCAGCAGCCCCGTGTTCTCTTCTGTCCAGTGGGCAGGCATAGCCCCCATGGATGGCTGTGAGGCATGAAGGGGGTGGCCAGGCTGGGCCCTGGGGTGCCGCTGCTGGGAACAGCGCTGCTGCCATCAGTACCCAGAGCCTGTGACAGGGCTGAGCGCAGTCGAGGTCTCGGTGGAGCCAGGTTCTTTTTTTTTTTTTTTTTTTTTCTTTTTGAGGCAGGATCTCGGTCTGTCACCGAGGCTGGTGTGCGCCCAAAGTGGTGCAATGTCAGCTCACTGCAGCCTCGACCTCCCGCCTCAAGCAATTCCCCTATTTCAGCCTCCCAAGACGCTGTGACCACGGGCGTGTACCACCACGCCGAGCTAATGTTTTGTATTTTTAGTAAGGTGGGGTTTCCCATGTTGCCCAGGCTGGTCTCGAACTCTTGGGCTCAAGTGCTGGTCCTGCCTCAGCCTCCCAAAGTGCTGGGATTACAGGCCTGAGCCACCGCCTCCAGCCCGTGGTTCTTAGTGAATGAGCCATGCTGTTTCCCCCATGAGCTGCTGTGCAAGGGGCACTGGTGACCCTCCTCCCACGCTCCAGGCCCACCAGGCTCCCTCAGTGGGGACCTTAAGGGCAGACCCTGCTTCAGCAACACAAGGGAGGTGGAACCCTGGCTTCAAGGACCCAAAGAGAGACAGAGACATGGAGAGAGATGCACAGAGAACAGGGCGAGAGAGAGGTGGAGAGACACAGGGAGAGGCAGAGACAAATGTGGAGAGACACAGAGACAGGATGAGAGAGATGTGGAGAGACAAAGGGAGAGACAGAGAAAGATGTGGAGAGACATAGGGAGAGACTGATGGAGAGATAGGAAGAGACACAGATGTGGAGAGACGGAGAGACAGATGTGGAGAGACAGGGTGAGACAGAGATGTGGAGAGACACACGGAGAGACAGAGACGGGGATGGGTGGCAGGGGCTGTGGTGGGCAGGGAGCAGAATGGGGGAGTTGGACAGTGACTGGTTGGGCCCGGGTCTCAGGCCCCCTGCTCCCCACTGGCCACATGCATTGTCAGATTGAGTGCCTTTCTTGGCTCTTAGCTGTGGCTGTTTGGAGCCGTTGGTTCTTCCAGGCTCTGCTGCCTCTCTAAACAGAAAAGAGGAGCAGAGCCCTGAGGACTGGCGTTCACAGACAGCGCCTTTGCTCTAGAAGGCTCCTCGCAAGCCCCCTTGATCAGGGCCTTGACCTGGGCTCTATGGGCCTCCCTGGCAGCAGGTGCAATGTTTCTGAAATGGGGTCAATGTTTAAAAGTCTGGAATTTCCCTTAAAACCCAGATTTTGGGTTTGTCTTTTAAAATCTGACATGGTCTTGATGCTAGAGGAGAAACATGGCTTGGGGGTCCCTGTCAACCCAGGCCCTCTAGGCTCCTGCCATCGTGGGGCTCCTGGCACCACGCTCTCCAGCACTTCTGATGTTGGCTTTGATTCGGAAACGCTGCGTGTGCTCAGGTTTTTGGTGGAGAGAGAAGCAGCCCCTGAGGGATTTGCCTCTGAGAGGGTTTCACCTAGGGAGTGATTGATGCTCAGGCGTGGCTAGGTTTATTGTCACTTGTTTTTGCCCCTCCCTGTTTGTGTTCTGGTGGCTGAGGGTCCGGTAGGTCCCTCCATGTTTGTCCCTCTTATGCTGAGTGAGCTGGGCGGCCGGGGTCCGAGGTGTGACCAGGCAGCTCTGACCTCCACATGCCCCAGAAGGGCTGGCACCCAGCCAGGGAGCCGCCGTCCTCTCTGCATGGAGCAAAAGCAAACGCTCCTCCTCACCTGCCAGGTTCCTGTTGGAGCCCCTTCCACGTAGTGACAGAAAGCGCCACCATAGGTGTTCTCTCCAGCGAGTCCCTAAAGATGATGGTGGGGTGGGTGGGTCTGGGGCTGACTGTTCTCCCCAGCCCTCTTGAGGGGTTCATGGTTGATGAGAAGTGAGCGGCGGTACCTGGGCACCGGCTGGCTGGGGGACTTTGACCAGGGTGGCTTCAGGACCTCCGCCCTGCACCCAGCCTGCATTAGGCAGCATTCAGCTGCCCTCACGTCCACCTTGGCCAAATCTGTTGCCCCAGGTGACCCAGACTGCGGGGGGACAGGCAATGGGGATGAGATTGGGCTCCACAGCCTCCCCACTGCAGCAGCACAGCTCCTGGGAGCTGCCGAGACGCACACATGGCCCACCCAGACCCGAGTCAACCCTCACTTAGGACAGTCCCGAGATTCACGTCCACTGGAAGCTTGTGAAGTTCTGGGCCACGGTGTGGCAAGAGGACAGCCAGTCAGAGAGACCTGTCCAGCCCACTCCAGGGCCGCATGGGGGTGGTAGTTGTAAAACATATGATTTTTATCTTGACAGTGTCCCTTTAAAAAATCAAAGCCGCACCCCGCCTCCCTGGCCAGCAAGAAACCTAAAAGGGAAACAGTAAGTGTCTGGTCCTCCGGCTACGTTTTTTTGCCCCTGCCCTCATTTTTAAACCCACGACAAGTAGGGGAGATCGTTTCCGCCCCAGGCTAGTGTCTGATTCATATAACCTGTCAGCTCCACTTTCCCAGTCCCGGCCTCCCTGCCCAGGGAGTTTGTGGAACCAGAAAAGCTCTCGGTCCGTGGGCGAAATGCCAGGTGCGCTGGCCCCGCCGCCCTCCCCTCAGCTTTGCCTCTGCCCCGCGTGGCCCCCGTGCCGTTTCCCTTTTTTTTCTTGCTGGCAGTGGAATGGACGTTGCAGGCGGAACTAACGTCGCTGCTGCGTTTTGCAATCGCGCCCCGCGCATGCTTCTTGGCCCCGTGTCCCTCTCCTTTACCCTGCGGGTTCGAGCTCCTTGGGCTGAGCTCTTTGGTTTCCTTGGGCTTTCCTTGTGCCCCAGGGAGCAGGCAGGGGGACCAGCACACAACCACCTGGAGCCTCTGTGGCCCAGGCAGACCCAGCTGAAACCCTGTGTGCGTTGGTGTAGAAGGTGGAGGCCACTCCGGAGCCACCCGGACCGTGTTTTCCTTTCTAGAGGGGTGAGGGGATTCTGTGTGGTTATTTACCCTTAACTTGGAGGCAGGTATGGGAGCAAATGTGGGGTACACAGAGGTCCAGAAAAGCATCCCGGGCTCAGTGCCCGGGCCGTGCCTGCTCCCCCATTTCTCCCCCACCTCCCCGTGGTCTCCAGGCATCCCGCACCCATCTCACTTTCCCCTTCCTTCCAGGAGCTCGGTCAGGCAGGCCGGGGTCTCCCGAAAGGAGCACTGACGAGCGTTTTGCCCCTCAACCTGGTTTTGTGGGGACAGAGCAGGGGCCCCCGCAGTCTGACTTCCGTTCCCCAGAACCTGGGCATTTTCCTTCTTCCTCAACCTTGTTGATTCTGTCTGCTCCCAGTGAGGGAAGAACAGTGGCTCTTAGCCAGGGTGCCCGTTAGAACCACCTGGAGCAGGTCAGCCCCCAGAGGCCCGGGCAGGGCACAGCTCCCAACAGCTCAGCTCTCCCTGGTCCAGGACGCCCCTGACCGTGTCTCTCACCTCTGGCATGGCTTTGCTCTGCCCCCGCTCCCAGCTCCTGTCTGTCACTAACCCTTCACTCTCCACCTGGGGCAGGCGGGACTGAAAACCAGGGAGGGGCTGGTTGAGGCCAGGGCTGGGGCGGTCCTTGGCAGATGGCCTCGTGCCCGTCATCCCAGGCACCAGAGTGGGCATTTGGGCATCCAGCCCCGTGCTGGAGCTGATGGCTGAGGCAGGGAGGGCATCGGTGCTGCCAGGGAGCTCTTGGCCACCCTCTGAGGGTGGGGGAGTCTCAATCCCCCAAAGAACAGAGTGGACAGGAGGTCATCAGGAGGAGTGTCTGGGGAGCAGGTGGTCCCTGGGCATGAGCCCCCTCACGCACCCTGTCCCTACAGAACTCTGACAGCGTCCCACCTGGCTATGAGCCCATCTCGCTGCTCGAGGCGCTCAACGGCCTCCGGGCTGTCTCCCCGGCCATCCCCTCGGCCCCTCTTTATGAAGAAATCACCTATTCAGGCATCTCGGACAGCCTGTCCCAGGCCAGCTGTCCCCTCGCGGCTATCGACCACATCCTGGACAGCAGCCGCCAGAAGGGCAGGCCACAGAGCAAGGCCCCCGACAGGTGAGCGGCAGCCAGGCCTGGTGCATGGCAGGGTGTGTGGTGGCACGCGTGCGGAGCAGCTGTCTTTGTGGTTTCAAATCACTTTGTGATGTGTTCTGTGTGGCGATTCCCCAGAAGGACTCGGAGACCCCATATCAGGTTAGACTCATGGATAAAGTTTATTACAGCAAAGAACGCAGCAGACGAGGCAGGAAGAGCGTCTGGGCAGCTGGAGGCTTTGATCCCCCGACCAGGGCCACACCGGCGTGCAGGCGCATACGTGCTCTCGAGCAGGAAACTGCAGGGGTCGGTGCTGTGTCTCTGCTGAGGGGAGCCCCTTTGAGCCTCTGGGTTCCCAGACTTCATTGGGGGGCTGGCCACGTAGGCCCACTCTGCCGGTGACCAGCCAGGGCAGCCGAAACTCAGGACCTGACAGTGACCCAGGCACACTCACTGTTCTTGCCGTTTGCCCGTGACGAGCCACGGGGCACAGTCCCTCTCCAGGCGATGAGTGCATCATCTATCACTCATACGACAGCCTTCCGAGGGCCTGGCTCCTGGGGTTGGCCACGGGTCATTCGTGGTTCCCCTGGAGCCTTGCGGTGTATAGAGCGGCGGCTGCCAGGGGGACTCTGTGCCTCAGGCCTGTCGGTTCTCGTAGAAGAGTGTCAGGAAGGCGCGGGTTCTGCAGGCCCGCCCTGGGCACCCTCCATGCCCACGAGGAGGCAGCGCCAAAGCTCAGAGAAACGGGGGCCTCTGTTTCCTGCTGCTTCTCCTCCCCAGGAACCACCAGCGGTTTCTCTTCTCCTTCTAGAAAGAAAAGGAAGGCTAGGTCTGCGCCAGTGTGCGGGGAGCCCCTCTGTCGGGCGGGTCTGTGGTGGCCACTGTTGCCTGTTGGCCGTTTGGGTTGGTCCCGGTGGCTGGTGATGCCCTTCTCCAGGGAGTGTCCTTGCGTGGGTCCTGGCAGGCATGTGCAGGGGCCCCCAGGTGCCCTGCATGGCTTTGGCAGGGTTAGCCTTCCTTGTCGTTATCCTCTCACCCCTGCCCACCCTCTCCTCTGTCCCCAGCACCCTACGGTCCCCGTCTTCCCCCATCCACGAAGAGGATGAGGAGAAGCTCTCCGAGGACGTGGACACCCCTCCCCCACTGGGTGGCGCAGAGCTGGCCCTGCGGGAAAGCAGCTCCCCTGAGGTGAGGCCCCCCTGGGGAAGCTTTGCGCACCCGCCCAGGCCAGCCCTCCTCCAGCTTCTGTCGCTGGAATCAGACCCCATGCCACTGCCCGCCTGGGCGCTCCCGTGCTTGTTGGCTCTTGCTGAGCTGCGTGGCTCCTTAGCCTCGGTCTGTGGATGCAGCACCCCCTGGTGGAGCGGCTGTGCGGTCCCAGGAGGGCCGTGCCTGATGGCGGCTTGTCCTGGAGTGGTGGCCGCGGCTCTCTGAGCTCTAGGCTACTTTCCCCTTTGTTTCCTAGAGTTTCATAACAGAAGAGGTTGATGAGTCGTCGTCACCAAAGCAAGGTGAGCGCCTCCTTCCATGGGCACAAACCGCATGCAGGGACCAGGCAGCCCTGGCTCACTGGGGCCTTAGGGCTCCAGGTGGTGTTGGGCCAGCACCTCTTCTGCCCCAGGAACCCTCGGCCAAGAGGCCCCCCTCGGCAGCACTGGGATCCCGGCTGGGAGGGACTGAACGGATGACTGGGTCAGACTGCGCTGTTCACCCTGCAGGGCTGTCTGCTTGGGATGGGGAACACCTGCCAGCATTCAGTCCTGGTTTTGAAACATGAGTGTGTAATGTTTCTATGACCAAAACAAAAAAGCCCTATGCTCTGAACATCCGGGACACAGTGTAAAAAAGGGGAAAAAAAAGCCCCATGCTGGGGGATGGGAAGGAGGGAAATAAAAGGGAAACACCCGGCTTTGGGGTCCCTGGAGAGCAGGTGGGGTCACGGTGGAGTCCTGCTGGAGCCCAAGCCTGGGGCCCCCACAGTGGCTACAGAGCCCTTGGGTAAGAGAGACGGCCTCCTGCCCAGAGGGACCTGCCGGGACCTGGCCCCTGCCTGTAGGTCCCTAACTTCACCCTCTGCCTGCAGGGACCCGAGCAGCTTCCATTGAGAATGTCCTGCAGGACAGCAGCCCCGAGCACTGTGGCCGAGGCCCACCTGCTGACATCTACCTGCCAGGTAAGGGGCTGGGGGTCTGGGGGTGAGGGGCTGGGTGCCTGTCTTAGTCCCCAGGGAGGGGGCCCTGCTCTGATGGTTGGTGCATAGCAGCAGAGGCTGTCCATTGGAGCCCGGTTCTCTCCCTGGCTCTAAGCCATGCCCCTGCTATTGACTGTGAAGCAGGATGCGGGCCAGGGCCATGGCCACAAAGCAGCCTCAGGCAGGGCCTGGCTCTTGGGAGCGGAACCTGCACCAAAGCCCCTTCCCTCCCTGGGGCCACATCGGCCACAGGAGGTGAGAGAGGCGAGAGAGGCTGCCTGTGAGAGGATGGGGTCCTTTTCCCTCTGCCTGCTGCTCACACCAGGAGGGCAGATCCGGCCTCACTGGGATCACCACATCTTCCCCCACTCCTGGTCCTATCGTGGGCCCACAGGCCCCATGCTGGGTGCCAGGTGAGCTCCTGGCAGTGCCTGAGAGCTGCAGACAGAGCAGGACCAGGTGCCACATGCTGTGCTGGGTAGCGGGGGCCCCGGGCCACAGAGAGCAGGGGCAGTGTCTTCTGGGTCACCCTGCCCTGGGCCTGACAGAGGCCACCTGATGCAGCAGCACATCCCAGGCCAGGCGCAGAGGACGGCGGGGGCGCGGGGCGCCAGGCGCCAGCGGGGAGCAGCAAGGCAGCAAGGCCGGGACAGAGGGTTGCTCTTCTCACCTTTCCCGGAGGCTCGGGCCCAGACCCCGTCAGCCAAGCACCTTCGTGCTCTGCTCTGCTGGGATAAGATCCTGTTTCTAATACTAAGCTCTAAAGACCGGGAGGGAAGTGGGGGCTCTCAGACTTGTGTCTCAGCACCTGCTATGAGGCTGTCTGCGGCTCTGGAACTGGGATAAACAGCCACGGTGCTTTCAGACATGACCCCAGAGCCACTGCTTAGGGAGTGTGGCTCTTCCCTCGCGGCTGCCAGGCCTCTTCACCTGCTTCCTGGCCCCAGGGCCCACCATTGCTCAATCCTCCTGAGTCACCTGGTGACCTGGGCCTGACATTGGGTGGTTGTGACGTGCTTTAGTTGGAAAGGGGCTCTTGTGTCCCCCGGACTCTGGCTGAGCAGTGGCCTGTGCTCACGGGCTGGGCGTGACAGGTCGCAGGTGCCCTGATGACCACAGCGGCCTGCCCCGAACAACTCACAGCAGGTGTGTTTAGGACCAGCTTACCTTAAAGTGACACAGAATTCGAGTAAGGTCTTTGAGAGGATCTCAGATATTTCATTCTGATTAAAAACTTGGGGGTGATTGGGGGGGGCCAGAGGGACCTCAGCTTCTGGGAGCCACGGACATGATACCTGATCCGGCAGCGCAGCCCTGTGGGGGAGCATCCCAGAGGCTGTGCCTCCCCTCTGTGGCCAGGCCTGGGAAGGATTGGGACAGCTGCAGAGGAGGCCCACACAGAGGAGGCCGGGACTCCGAGTCTCATGCCCCACCCACAGGGGAGGGTCTCGGGCCGTCTTCAGGCCCACAGATGGGGGCAGGCCGTCGTCATCTGTGGAGGCGGTAGAGGAGAGGCCGAGTCTACATTGGGGCAGCCTGAGGTGAACTCCTGGGCCCTGGGCTCCCCCCCTTGGAGTTGGCTGCTGCTGAATGCCAGCAGGTCAGCCTGCACGGCCTCAGTTCTGAGCCACGGAGAGCACATGTGCTTTTGGGGGCTGTGTGGCGCCATCTCCGTGGCTGTCAGCCTTGTCAGCACAGGTTTCTGTGTGTTTTTAAATCCATATGGTGGCCTCTCTGTTCCACTGACTTTTTCACATCACAGAGCCCTTGACTGTCTATCCGTGTCTGTGTGTAAGGCAAGAACACACGCCAGAGCCTGTGGTTTCTCATAGGGGTGCAGCCGCTGCCTGGCGGGGTGGGCGGCATCACTGAACCCTGGTGTCCCTGTAGGTGGGAGGGCCCATGAGATGGTGAACACTGGGGGCCCTGGTGTCTTGGACTTGGCCCTGAGCTCAGTCCTGTCTAGCCTCAGCCCCCCACCCAGGGCCTTCACTCCTGAAACCAGAGGTGGACCGCGCCCGTCAGGTCCTTCATGCGCCGTTCCCTAGGCTGCGGCAGCGGGAGGTGTGGGAGGGAGGGGCAGGGCCAGTGCGCTCCTCCGCGTTGAATTCTGGCTGCGCTCTGCCTCCCAGCTGTGGTTCTCCTTGTGGTTCTCTGTGGTTGCAGCAGAGTGTTTGTTTCTAGACGGCCTCGACCCTGTCCCCAAGCTGGTGCCCTTGCTGTGGCTGTGCCGGCTGCTGCGCGCTTGCTAACCCAGCTTCCATCTGTCTCTCCCCCTCTCCGCGCAGCCCTGGGGCCCGACTCCTGCTCTGTTGGTATAGACGAGTAAGCCGGTACGTGACCTTCCAGACGCGCTTCGGGGGCTCTGACGCGCGTCCTTGGAGAGAGGAGCCCTCCCCTGCTCTCTGGCGGAGGTTCCTTCTGGTTTTCGGGTCTTCGTCCGCATCCGCGTCTTCCCAGGGGCCCTGGATTCCGAATCCAGAGCTCTCCAGTGGCTGCTGCACCTTCCCCCAGAAAGTGGCCTCCTGGGGGGTCCTGACTTTCGGGGCCAGAGGTCTCTCCATCTGGACTAGGCAGCCGGTCAGGCTCTTCTTCCAGCCTTGAGGGGCCCTGGAACAGTCCCAGCCCAGGCAGGGAGACAGACACAGGCCAGGCGCGCCAGAGCCACTGTCCCCTGCGGGAGGCAGGAGCTTGAGGGATGAGGGCAGCACCGTGGAGGGAACCCCAGGGAGACATGGGGTGAGCGTCCCAAGGGGAGAGGCCTGGGCCTGGCCTTGTTGCGGGTGGTCCCACCATGAATTCGCATCGGTCCTGCAGCAGACACGTTAGGACGCTCAGCAGGTGCGCTCCCGTGTTCCGGTCATGGCTTTAACAATTCATGGGGAAAAGAATGCGCCCCCGATTGGGAGAGCCCCTGGATCACCTCTTCCCAAGCTCAGTCCCTGTCTCTTGGAGGGAGTCCGTCCTCGAGGGGCCCTCTAGTGCCCAGGGGAGAGTATCTTGCGTCCTGTCCTGAGGGCGTCCACTCACACAGCCACCTGCTCCCCCGCTCCCTCCTTCCCTTGTCAGCATGGCCACCGTGGGCCTGGCATCACCGTGGGCCTGGCAGACAGTCCCTTGTGGGCTGCCTTTGTGCCATGAGCCCACCACTGCTGCCGACTCACCTGTCCCTCCCAGTACTGGAACCTTCTGGAACACCAGCACTAAAAGATAGGAGGCCCTGTGAGGTTGGCATCCCCCATCCCCCCAAGAGGCGCCCTCTACCAGGGTGGCCCAGGTGAGTGTTTTACAGAAGGCGGCTCTGTCCAGGCAGTGGTTCACACCTATAAGCCCAGTACTTTGGGAGACCAAGTGGATAGATCACTTGAGCCCAGGAATTCAAAATCAGTGTGGAAAACATAGACCCCCTCTCTATAAAAAATAAAAAATTGGCTTGGGCGTGGTAGGTCGTGCCTGTGGTCCCAGCTACTCAGGGGTGTTGAGGTGGGAGGATTACCTGAGCTGGGGAGGTCAAGGCCCACTGCAGCCTGAGACGCTGTCTCAATAAAAAAAAAATACACACACACACACACCCACCCACCCACCCACCCGCTCCAGCCTGAGACCCTGTCTCAAGAAAAAAAAAATACACACACACACACACACCCATCCACCCACCCACCCGCTCCAGCCTGAGACCCTGTCTCAAGAAAAAAAAAATACACACACACACACACACACACACACACACACACACGGGGGAGATAGAGAAGGTAGCTCCAGGAGTGCCACCAAAATGTAGGCAGACCGATTGGGGACCCTCTGCCTTCCCAAAGGGTCTTGGCACACATGCTGCATGCAGCTCTGGTCTGCCGAGGCCCATGCAGCCTGCTGGGAGGTGCCTGGCCGGGGGTCCAGGCTGTAAGAGGCCCTTTCCCCTTGGGTGGACTTGAGCCGGGCCAGGGAGAACTTCGCTTCTTTTGACTGCGCTCTGCATTCCCATGAACCTCTGTCTTCTTGAGCCCAGCGAGTCCCTCTGTTGACCCCTGTCCTGAGACATTTATACCCCTAGATTGAAACGACACTCAGCACCTTTCAGACGGCCCCGGCCTGCGCGTCGGTGGAAGGTGCCATGCGAATGTTACGATTCAGGTCAAGCTTCCAGAGCTGGGGAGTGCAGGTGTGATCTAGAGTGATCTAGAACAGGGCTCACAGCCTCGGAACCCTGCTCTCGCCGCGGCCCCGGAAGAAAATAGCCGCCCTTCACCGGAGAGTGGGGCCTGAGCCGTGTCTGCTGGGAGCCATGCGTCAGGGCTGGTGGCTGGGTGTCAGGCAGCCCTGAGGCCATGCTGGCCCCGTCCCAGGCTCTGCACCAGCACCATTGCCCAAGCCCCAGGGACGCCAGACCCATCTGGGGACAGCGCCTGGCGGCGTTGTGCAGGCCACGGTCTGGGCATTGGGGCTCTGTGGGAGGCTCCTCTCTTTGCCTTGCAGTAGCCACCCGGGGGCTACTCTGAGCACGGGCTTGTTCTTACCCAGGGCCGCTCCCCACCCCTGCACCCTGGGTTGACTGAGTTCCAGCCTAACCCAGCCGTAAGAACCTTGGCAGGACAGCGGCTGGCCACATCCCAGGAAACCGGAACCAGGGCAAGGGCAGGAGACCCAGAGGGCATCCACTGTGGTGCCGTGTCGCGCTCTGACTCGGGGCTGCAGCTCTGCTGTGGGTGTCTGGGGATGTGGGGTCGTCTGTCCCAAGAGGGACACAGCGTATTTGGCACAGCTGGGGAGTCCCCGGGCCCTTGGTGTGCTCACATCTGAGTGAATGCTGTTGTGGCCACAGGCGGCGGGAGTGGGGGTGCTGGATGGCCCAGCCCCTCTGGGGCTCCAGATCGGTAGGAGCGGGTGGCGTGGCACCAGGCATCCGAGTGTGACCCTTCTCCCTCTGCTCCCACCTGCAGGACGGCCCACCTCCATGGAGACGGCCCACGGCCTCGCCACCACCAGCCCCACCTGGCCTCCACTTGGTGGCCCTAGCCCCGATCCCAGCGCCGCCGAGCTGACCCCACTCTGAGAGCCTGGCCGAGCTGGCAGCATGGAGCCCTCGGCTCCCCAGACTTTGCCGAGGGGCTGCTCCGGACCCCGGTGTGAGCCGGCCTCTCCTGTCTGCATGCCCCCTGTGGCCACCAGGCTCCGAGGGGCCTTGGTGACTCTTGATCAAAGAGCACAGCGAACTGTCCCTTCTGAGTCTCCCTTTTCTACAGTTGATATATTTGTAACTGGTACAAGATGAAGGACAGCAGCTTTCCATCCCTAGTTCAGAGCCCCCGTTCCCCAGGGTCCTGTGGGCTGAGCGGCTGGGGCTGGGGCTGCCCACGTGTGGCCTCCGCTGGCTCTGCCTGCTCCTGCAACAGTGCGGTCACTGCCCCGAGAACTCAGGAGGCCTGCAGAAGAGAATTGATTGGTGGTTGAAGCACCATCTTCACAGATGTTCAGGGGCAGTGGGGGGCTCCAGGCACGGTCAATGAAGGAAACAGTGCCTGTCCGCCCACCCTGCGTGTCACTGTGGCGGCCTGGCTGTCGCTGCTTTTTGTCCTCTGCCGTGTTTGCGCGGCCTCAGTGCCCTCCCTGGTGCATCTGCGCTGGGGCCCTCAGTGCTCGGGGCCTTGGGGTGCATGGGCGCCGCCCTGGGCGGCTAGAGTGTCTCAGCCCGGTGCTGGGCCTGGCCGAGGGGCGGAGGCACAGCTGCTTCCAGCAGCCAGCATTCAGTGGCCTTGTCACCAAGCTCCACACCCCCTCATGGAGCTGGCTTTGGTGACATCACAAGGCCCCTCCAGGTGCAGGGGCTTCTGTTTGGCACGCCCCTGCCAGGGAGGACCTGGTGGCCTCCTCATTCCCTTTTGCCATTGGAATGTCCCCTTGTGGTTCTTTTTTTTTTTTTTTTTTTTTTTTTTTGAGACGGAGTTTCACTCTTGCTGCCCAGGCTGGAGTGCAATGGCTCAATCTCGGGTCACTGCAACCTCCGCCTGCCGGGTTCAAGTGATCGTCCTGCCTTAGGCTCCTGAGTAGCTGGGATTACAGGTGCCTACAACCATGCTCGGCTAATTTTTTTGTATTTTTAGTGGAGAAGGGATTTCACCATGTTGGCCGGGCTGGTCTCGAACTCCTAAGGTCATCCACCTGCCTCGGCCTCCCAGAGTGCCGGGATTACAGGCGTGAGCCACCGCGCCCGGCCCCCTTGCAGTTCTCTCTGATTTGGTTTGTTCTATCGCAGGCTTCTGTGGCAGGACTGGCCAGGGGAGGAGGAAGCCAGCAGCACACCTGGGGAATGGGGTCCCAGCCGGGAGGCTTGGCCTCTGGGCGACCTCGTCCTGTTTTTTTGTTTGTTTGTTTTTTTAAAGGTAAACCTCCTGGGCCGCAGATGGCAAAGGGAGTGCTTGGGCCTGGTGACCCAGGGCTGGATCCACCCCAGCAGAGCCCTGGGCCAGGCAGGTGTCTGCTGCTCCCCTGGCTCTGGAGGGCTGCCCTGCAGCTGGGCCTGGGGACAGGTTGGCTGTGGGGCAGCTCAGTACCCTCCCTGAGGCTCACGGTGGCTCCGAGCATGAGCTCTGCCTCCTGGGGGAGACCCAGCAGTGGACAGCACGGTCCTCACACCCAGCTCCCTGCACACCCAGGCCAGCCACCCCTCCCGCTCGTGCACAGGCACGCAGATGCGCTCACACGTACACGCTCACAAATGCACGCCCACTTGCACATGCTCACGCACACGTTCACACATGCACACTCAGGCTCACACATGCTGTCACGCATACATACACGCATTCTCATGCACATGTTCCCATGCATGTGTGTGCACTCGGACCGAGCATCTCCCACGCACCTCTACCCCACCCCAAGCACCTCTCTCCCCCCATGCACCTCTCCCCCGCCATGCACCTCTCCCCCGCCATGCACCTCTCCCCAACAACACACGCAGCCCTCTGCACCGCCCGCCCCCCGCCCCCACCAAGGCCCCAGCCTCTGGCCATCAGTCCTGGTGCCAGAGCTTTGCGTGAAGTTCGGGCCGCAGAGTGGCCCGCTGGGACTCCCATGTGCTGCCGTCTGATGTGCTCAGATGGGCTCATCGTTGGTTCATTTTTACTGTATATTTATAGTAATAAAATCATGCAGCAATATCTTGTCTGCTCCTTCCTTCGGGTGCAGCACTCAGCATTGTGGCTGTTTCCTGACCCGGAGTTTTGCCGCTGGGTGGTTGGCGGTGGCTCCCACACCGTGGCAGCTCCACGGCCTCTGCCTGGCTTCCCTCTGGGGTCAGGGCAGTGAGCAAGGTGAGGGCTAACGAGAACGGGCAGCTCCCAGCCATCCCTGTCAGGGCTAGTTGTCTGGTTGGAGGGAAGCCACACCCTCCAGATTGGGCTCTCTCGTGAACAGGTGGTTGGGGAGCCCAGGGCCTCCAGGTTTGTGAGTTGTCGCTCCCGTCCCCATCTCTAGTCCTGATCGTCTCAAGGCATTTGCTGAGCACGTCCTGTGTCTCAGTGGAGGCAGAAGAGCTGAGGCCCTGGCCCTGGCCCCAGGCGCCTGCCTTCCAGGCAGTGAGATGCCCAGCAGCTAATCAGAATCCTGCCAGGTTTGGTTACTATTAGGAAGAAAGTCAGCATGGTGGTGAGATGAAACCGTACAAGGTCTCATTTAACCGGGTGGCAGGGAGGGCCTCTCTGAGGAGACTTAAACAGCCCTGAGGGCTGAGGAGGAGCTGGCCCTGGAAGAGTGTTCCAGGTGGCAGGAGTGAGCCTGATGTGTCCCCTGGGGACGGAGCCCCTGGCTGGAGTGAAGGGTGCTGGATAGATACTGAAGAGCTTGTAGGGGCTGCTGGAATGTTTTTATAAGGGGGAGTCAGTTTTAAGAACAGGTTTCCAAGCAGAGAAGCAGTGCTAGCACCCTGCGGCTGGCGTGTGGAGCCCGGACGGCGGGAGCAGGTCTAGCTGCCCATGGTTGTGGGCTCGCAGGCTGGAGCCCGGCCCCAGGCCTCTGCACAGCCCCTGCTCCCCTGCCCAGGGAGTGGCCAGTGCCCCAGGGCACCCACCACACCACTGCCTACCTCTCAGGGCCCCAGCTCCTTTGCATGCAGGTCAAGCTGCCACCATGGCCCTTCTTTGAAGACTGTGAGGGTGGAGGGAGAGCCCGTGTTCTGGCCCATCAGTCTCTACCCTGAGAAGGCTGCTACCCATGGGCCTTGCAGCTGCTCTGACCTGCCTGGGTCTGGCCCCATCCCAGTGTGGGTAGAGGGGTGCCCAGGGTGTCAGACGGGTGCTTGCATGGGCCAGATCGGCTCCCCCTCTGTACCTCCCAGAAGACCCAGCGCTTGTATTGATGTCTGGTCTCGGGGAGGGGCTGGAGCAAGGGGAGCCTCTCCTCCTGTGCCCCTGCGTCCCACGGGCCCTGGGCTCTGGCTGGGCTTGGCTGACTAGGGGTGGGGCCCTCTTTGGGTGAGAGGACCCTTCCCCTCGCTCCTTCTCGCCTTCTCACATGGTCGCTCACTCTGGAATCTGGACTTCCCCTGCTGCTTGCAGCTGTCCCATGTGACCCCTGACCCACTGGTGGCCACAGGAGGAGAGAGAGGTGCCCTCTCTGGGTCCTTATTCTCCACATCTGAGGCCACCACGGACCTAACAGGTGAGTTTCCAATGCCAACCCTCTCCCTCTCCCTCTTCTCCTGCCTGCCTCCACTGAAGGCAGCCTTCTCTGTGCCAGCGAGCTCGGCCTCACTGCACAGCTCTCCCGAGGCTGTGCCCCAGCCCTGGGCACCCATGCTGTGAGTGCAGGCAGGGGGGTTCATGTGCTCAGCAAATCCATTCCCCTGGTGGGGAGGAAAGTGGCCCTGGGCCCTGCTGCTGGTGAAGTGAGCCTTGCCATCATGGAGTTCAGGGGACCTCGCTCTCCCTTGGGCTGTTTCTGATGCTTCTGAGCCCCAGAGACATCTCCAGTATAAACACAAGGTAAGTGGTAAGTATCTCAGGCCCTTGTGGAATCGGGATTCTGCCTCTGTCATCAACTGCCAGGTGTACTTAGGCAAGTTATGTCCCTCTCTGAGCTCCAAGTTCCTCATCGTAAATTGGGGAAACCCCTCTTCCCCCCACAGTACCTGGCACAGGGTGCCTGGCTTGGAGGATGCTGGAAAGCTCCAGCCCCGGAATTTAAGTCACTTTCTGCCCAGCAAGCTGGGTCCACAGAGCCCCAGAGCTCCCGGTCGTCCGCTCTGACCCAGCGTGGACTCGGGGACTGGGGCACTCAAGCCCTGCCAAGCCCTGCTCCCCGTGCTGTCCTGGATCGAGCCGGTCAGCAGGGTGGCTAGGTCGGGACAGCTGTCGTGCATGGCAGGCGAAGGCCGTCTCCCTCCGGGCTTGGGTCCGGTGGCGCTGGCGGAGCAAGGCTCCGGGGCATCTCTGGCTCGTGTGGTCGTGCCAAGGGTGCCATTGCGGATGGACGGGGCCATGCGGGCCGGGTCGGCCTCCTGGGGAGAAACGGGTGAGCGCAAGGGGATCGGCGCCATCGAGGGTGGAGAAACCGCAGGGATTTTCGGCTGTCCGCTTAGGGGCGCCAAGGAAGATGTTCGTTGCCCACAATGTGAACCTTGAGCCACCACGGCACCGACCAGTCGACTAGGCTCTCCCGTCGGAGGCGGGGCCGCCGCCCAGGGTGTGCGACTATTGGGTGACGGCTGACGCGCACCGCCCTCCTTTGCACACCGCCCGCTGCACCTCTCGACGACGCACCGCGGCGCTGCGAGGGGCTCGGTCCCGGGGCGCGCCGGCGATTGGCGGGGGAACGGGACCCGGGGGCGCGGCCGCCCGCGGATTGGCGAGGCACGACGGGGGCGGGCTCGCGCATGCTCATAAGTGGCAGCGGCGGGGACGGGGTCAGTGCCAAGATGTCGACGGCGGCGGTTCCGGAGCTGAAGCAGATCAGCCGGGTGGAGGCGATGCGCCTAGGGCCGGGCTGGAGCCACTCGTGCCACGCCATGCTGTACGCCGCCAACCCTGGGCAGCTCTTCGGCCGCATCCCCATGCGCTTCTCGGTGCTGGTGAGGACGGGCGAGGGCGAGGGCGAGGGCGAGGGCGCGGGCGCGGGCGCGGGCGCGGGCGGGCCTGGGCGGGGGCGTCTGTCGACCCCGCGGCTGTGACTCGCGCTCCCTTGCAGATGCAGATGCGTTTCGACGGGCTGCTGGGCTTCCCCGGGGGCTTCGTGGACCGGCGCTTCTGGTCGCTGGAGGACGGCCTGAACCGGGTGCTGGGCCTGGGCCTGGGCTGCCTGCGCCTCACCGAGGCCGACTACCTGAGCTCGCACCTGACCGAGGGCCCACACCGCGTCGTGGCGCACCTGTACGCGCGGCAGCTGACGCTGGAGCAGCTGCACGCCGTGGAGATCAGCGCGGTCCACTCGCGCGACCACGGCCTGGAGGTGGGGCCGCCGCCCGGGCCCCGCCCCCCGCCCCGGGGTTTGGCTCTGGCCCCGTGGAAGGCACCGATGGGTAACACGTCTCCTGAGGGTCCCCTGGCCGGGCTGGGTCGGGTGTCGCTGTCTCCAGCAATGGGGTGGGGAGAGGGGTCTGGGGCTGGGAGGCCGGGAAAGGAGGGGCGGGGGTGGGGGCCGGGGCTGGGGCTCCCTCAGGGCTGTGTTACATCCGCCTTGCTGCCTGCCATTGCCAATCCTGGGAGTGGGGGAGTGGGATCGGTTGGGAGGAAGGGATGGGGGAGGAGCGGGGATTGCTTGGGGAGTTGGGAAACTTGAGCACAGCGGGGGTTGTAAAACTTGGGAACCTCATGGGGGGTGTGAAGGCTCTTGGGATTTGTGCTTTGTGGTCTGGAAGGGCTGGACTCCGGGTGTTCAGGCTTCGTTGGGTGGACGGGGAGCATGGGTTGCGGACCCCGGGGTGGGGTGGCCTGGGTACGAGGTGGGGAGTGCATGGGGTCAGCCTCCACACTTGCTTGGGGAGGAGGGGGCTGCACTGCTCCGAGGGAGCTGGCTGGCTTCTGCCAGGCCCTGCGTGGGTCTCCCATTAAGTCCTTGGCAAAGCTGGCTGCTCATACCCTGGCCTCATAGCTTCCAGGCCCCTCCTGCTGGAGGTGCCATTGTGTGGCAGGCCTGGCCCCAACCCCTACCTCCTGTCTGCGCAGGTGCTGGGCCTCGTGCGGGTCCCGCTGTACACCCAGAAGGACCGAGTCGGAGGCTTCCCCAACTTCCTGAGCAACGCCTTCGTGAGCACGGCTAAGTGCCAGCTCCTCTTTGCCCTCAAGGTGCTCAACATGATGCCCGAGGAGAAGCTGGTTGAGGCCCTGGCTGCAGCCACCGAGAAGCAGAAGAAGGCCCTGGAGAAGTTGCTCCCGGCCTCCTCTTGAGGGCTGCCTGAGCTGGTGGCACCCTCCCCTGGGCCCGAAGACTGGGAATTCCTGCTAAGTGTGGCTTCTAGAGTGTGTGTGTGTGTGTACCCCGCTTCTGACTGCCTAGGGCGAGTGGGCATCCTGTCATCTCCACTGTCCCAAGCAGTCACTAGGTGGCGGCCGGGCCAGCTGGGACCCAGCCCATCCTCTCAGGCAGAGCAGGGTGGTCTGGGCACACGGGGCCTGCCTATCCAGCCTCAGGATGCTCTTGTTCATCCTGGGCTCAGACCCTCCTCTTGTGCTTCTCATCACAGCTGGTAGAGACCCAGGAGTGCCTGATTGTCCCACAGGGGTGGCGCACAGCTCTGGGACCACTCAGAAGATGGGATGTGTGGGTGGAGGATGCCTTGTCTCGGTCAGCTCATTCCTGCCTCAGCTCAGGGCCTCGGGGAGAGCCAGCTTGGGGTAGGAAGTTAATACTGTTAATTTGGGTTGTTGTTGGATTTACTTTGCTAGATTTTCTCTTTCACCACGTGTGAACTGTGGGTGAGGTTTCAAAGTAGCTTCACCCCACGTGGCTTGGTTCCCAGGGACAGTCAGGGCCTCAGGGGCCCAGCTATGTACAACGAAGCTGTCGAAGGAGAAGACAATAAAGTCGCTCCTCAGCTGCTCTGTGTGTTTTTCAGCTGCTCTGTGTGTTTTGGTTCTGGATGGAACTCAGGCCCCCTGCCCTAGGTGGGGGAGGAAGGAGCTGCCCCAGCCAGGGGCACGTTTGTTCCCCAGTGTTTACTGGGGGCACTCCCAGCATGAGTGCTGCGCCCATCAGCCAGGTTGGGGCGTCTGGGCCGAGACCTTCAGGGCAGGCTCCCCTTCCTGATCCTGGTGGCCCTGGCTGCACCTGGGCTGACCTGCTTTGCTTGGCAAACCCGCCATTCCCCACTGTCTGCAAGCAGCTCCAGGGGATGGTGTGGAAGTGCAGGCTTACTGTGCAGAAGGACAGCAGCAGAACCATCCCTCGTGGTCTCCTACAGCCCCACATTTGGAAAGACTCCAGCGGCATCGTCAGAAAATTTGCACAGCCCATGCCTGGTCTGGTGAGGGAGGCAGTGTGCCCAGCTCCATCTCAGAGCTCGGTGTGAGAGCAGCATGTCCTGGGGGAGGCCCTGTGCTACGGTGGGCTGGGGATGTTCTTGGCTTTCAAAGCCTTGTCTTGAGTTGTGTGGGCTCCAGGAGCAAAAGACACACCCCTGAACAGCAGAGGATAGGGCAGTCAGGGTTGCTGCATTGGCCAGTGCCACATGTCATGTGACCAGAACTGAGCCCTTCACTAGCTGTTCTTAAATTTTATTTTCCAAAAAATAATAGCATTTTCCAGGTGCCCCAGTCCTCACTCCTAAGGTCCCACCTCAGTTGGCACCTGTGCGTGTATATGGATACACTTTCCCCCCAGGGCCCTGCCTGGTATGGGCCAGGGCAGCCCATGAACTCTGGGGCCTCACCACGAGGTTCTGGGTGAGGCCCTCGTCCCGCCTCAGTGCTGGCCCGAGCTGCCAAGCCAGGGCCGCAGCCCCCGTCTTGCCTCTGTCTGCCGGCTGCTCCCGGGGCCTGATCCTCTGGCCCCCACTGGGCCTGGGCTGCACGTGGCAGCTGCCTGCTCACTGTCCTCCTCACTCCCTGGCACACAGCTTCAGGGTGGACCAATCACCCAACGTCAGATTCTGAAAGAAAAAGCCCCGGTGAGAAGGGAGGGGGACAGGTGGGTGCATACCCACACCTGCAGCCGCCCAGACAGGCCCTGCTGCTCCCGCCAGGCTGGCAGACACTCACCGGCCCGCGGGCTAGGTCTCCCGCCACTTCTTCCCGTTCAGCACCTGCAGCTTCTCCAGGCTCTGGGTCACTAAGCACAGTGCTTGCCCTGAGGAATGATGACCTTGAGCCTCTCCCACCCAGGCTCAGGAGGGCTGGGTGGTGCTGCCCAGGGGTCTCAGCTGCAGGATGTGACCTGCCCCTCACCCGTTATGGCCCCAGCCCCGAGGTCAGCCTTGGGGTAGAGAGACACAAACCCGCTTTCCCTGGAAAGGGGTCCCTTTGCCTCCCTCGGAAACAAAAGGAGCTCTCAGTCGTCTGGTCCCTGGAGACTCACCCATCTCACGGACACGGTCCTCCAGGGCTCCCGAGAGCTCAGGGAGGCTCATGGCCTGCAGGGACGCTTGCCAGCCCTTGGCATCTGTGGTGCAGGGACCGAGTTAGCTGGGGGTCTGTGTCCCCACAGGCCCTGCTTTATTCTGAGCCCATGCAACCAGGAGAACCTGCTTGGATCAGAACCTCCCTACCCGCCTGGCAGTGTCTAAGCAACCTCCCAAGGCCGAGGCTGGGGAGCCCTGTTGTGCCCTTCCTCCCACAGGCTGAGCAAACACTATGAGGCCCAGGTCAGCCCGAGAGAAGACAAAGCTCTGCCGGTGGGGACCCCGGTCTGGGGCCTAGCTGGAGGCTACAGAAGTCACTGGCGGTCTCAGCACAGCACAGCCAGCCAAAGCACAGGGCCTTTCTCGAGTACCTCCTACCCCTGGGGGATAGGCAGTTTTCCTGTCACAGGTGAGGAAGTGGGCTTGGGTCCCCAGGGCCCCCTCTCCTCCTTGGACTCTGGGATCATGTGCACACAGGGACCTGGGAGAGTGGCTTCCGGCCGGAGAACCAGGCCAAGCCCACTGGGTCAAACCTGGCTTCAGGGCTCCCCCACCTTCCCCTCTGCCCAGTGCAGAGTCAGGCCACTGCTCTTACCAGCTGGGGGGACGGCTAGGCCCAGAGTGGCTGCACCAGGGGGCTGGTCCCGCCTCACTCGAGTTGACAGCTCAGCTTGACAGGCTCTGCCAGACACAGAAACAAATGTTGGTGAGAGCAAAGGCCTGGCCGCCGCAGAGCCCCCACCTCAGACCTTCAAGGGGAGGGAGGGGCTCAGCCCTGTCCTTGCAGCTGGCCCTCATGGGCTGGGCCAGTGCCCCATGAGGCTGCACTAAAGAGCAGGAGGGCGACCGGTGCAGATTCCCAGCCCCAACTCCTACCTGGGTCTGCGTGCAGGAAGGAAGGGCCTGATGAAACAGGGGTGGGGTGGCTCCAGACCCTGAAATCCACCCCTCAGTTACAAAATCAGGAGGAAAGGATGTGTGGGGGCCCTGGGGGCCCAGGGGCCAGGTGGCTGACCACTGGAGACCCAGCCCAGGGCAGCTCAGAGCCACTCACCGCAGCTGGTCCAGGACGAGGGCAGCATCCCGGGCCAGGGCCCACGTCTCCTGCAGCCGGGCCTGGAGGTCCTCGCGGGCGCGGTCCTGCTCCAGCAAGCAGCTCTCCACCACGGCGCGCAGCTCCTGCTCCTGGCACACCTGGCCCCGCACGGCCTCTACCTCCTCGCAGCGCTGCAGGGGGGTGGGGGGCGCGGGGAGGCTGGGAGGTGGCCGGGCAACCCAGACCCTTGGCCACGGCCCTGTCCTGTGTGTGGGGCCCTCTCCCCACTGCATCCACCTGACTCTTCCACGCGGCACCCACCTTTTCTGTCAGAGATGGGGCCAACTCAGGGGTGTCACCCTGCCCCCCCATCCCCCACCCAGCCACTCACCTTGTGCAGCTGGATGGCGAGCTCCTGCATCTCAGCCTCCAGCCGGTCGGCGTAGGCCAGCTCCAGGGCATCCCCGGGTGGGCGGGCACTGCTGTGCCAGCGGGCAATGGCGGACGTCATCTTCCTCTTGGGCCCAAACAGCCTGCAGGGGGAATGTGACCAGGACATGCCTCAGCCTCCCAAGAGCGCTTACGTGAGTGGGAGTTTGCCCCAACCCCGGGCTGAGGGCCAGAGCGGCCCTTCTGGACGCACGTGATGCCGATTTCCTTCAGGTCGCTCTCAGTGAGGGTCAGAAAGATGCGGAGGTCCACGTCCTGCTCCTCAAACACCTGCAGGTACTTCAGACACCCGATCTGCTCCAGCAGTGCGGCAAGGTCCTGGCAGGCACAGGGGACAGGTTGGGGGAGGCAGTGGCCGACGACGAAGCAGAGACGTTTTCCTCCACTCGGAGCCCCACCACTTCCCCAGGCTCAGCACCAAGACGGTGCCTTGTGTGTGGCGCCCAAGCTGTCCCCTCCTACTCTGGTGGCTCAGGCAGGGCAGGACGTTGCAGGCAGGTGAGTCCTCACACTATGGTCGGCCACCTGGGGACAATGTATGTTCATCACCAGAAACTGGCCTCCTCCTCCCACACATGCTCAGTTCTGTGAAGGGACGATGGAGCTGCTGATCTCAACAATGCTTTGTAGGCGGAGAGCGCTGCTCTCTAATTCTAGAGTCTCAGTGTCGGATGTTCTGATTTCCACCTGTCTAAGCGCAGCTCTTCTCCGAGTTCACCTGTCTGGAGTTCACCGAGCTCCCTGGATGTAAGATCCGTGTTTCTGATCCACTGAGATGGTCCGGCTGTTTCTCACCCATCGTTTCTGCTCTCCTTCTGGAATGCCACTGTGTGGGTGGTGTCGGTGTGCTTGAGGGGGTCACAGATTTCTGTTATTTTTTTTTTTACTCATTCTTTCTGTTCCTCAAGCGAGATGATCTCAGGTGACCTGTGTTCGCAAGTTGTCTGATTCTTCTGCCTGCTCATTTCTGCTGTGAGCTCGTCTAGTGATATTTTCACTTCAGTTTACTTTTCAACTCCAGAAATCCTACTTTTGAGAGTTTATTGCTTTTAATGGAGAAACAAATGTTACTCTGACATTTTCTTCAAGCTATTTTCTGAAAGAAACATACTTAGGACACTACCCTGACCAGACTCCACTCAGCGTATGTTGAAGGGACCGAGACGTGTGCCTGCTCACTGAGCCAGGGGCTGCAGGGAGAAGCCGGCAAATCCAAGGCTCTACTGAACAGCAAAGCCAGTGCTTTAACAAATAACCAGCCAGGCCGGGCACGGCACCAGGCCAGGTGTGGTGGCTCACGCCTGTAATCCCAGCACTTTGGGAGGCCGAGGCGGGCGGATCACGATGTCAGGAGTTAGAGACCAGCCTGGCCAACATAGTGAAATCCCGTCTCTACTAAAAATACAAAAAATTAGATGGGCATGGTGGCAGGTGCCTGTAATCCCAGCTACTTGGGAGGCTGAGGCAGGAGAATTGCTTGAACCCAGGAGGAGGTTGCAGTGAGCCGAGATCGCGCCACTGCATTCCAGCCCAGATGACAGTGCGAGACTCCATTTGGAACAAACAAACCAAATAACCAGCCAGAGCTTCCCTCTGCCTCTCCTCTCCGTGCCTCTTCTGCCCACACAGGGTAGGAGAACTCAGCAGGCACAGGTGAGACAGCTGAGCTGTGAGTCACACCTGTGATCCCTAAGGTAATGTGTGGTCAGAGGGACCACAGAAAGGAGGAGGATGGTGGCAGCTGTAACCATCACCAAGCACACACTGTGTGTAGTTCCTGTCTCTGCTTCAACCACATCTTGTCAGACTCCTGCAGGCAGCTCTGAGGTCAGGTGTGCTTTTCTTCTCCCCAGGCTCAGGGAGGCCAACTCCAGTATGGAAAGCAGGGAGACAGGTCCTTCCGGTGGAGAGGAACAGAGTAGAAGCACTGCAGCGGGGCTGCCAGCCATGGAGCTGGCTGTGAGCCTGTGGAGCCTAACAGGCCATGGGGATGCCACCGCCATTCTGTTCTCCCAGCAGCGCCTGGCACGTCATATACACCATACATGCCTCCTAAGTCACAAAAAGTGCCGTCTCTGAGTGTAACCTCCAGTTTCACAAGCGGTCTTACCTGGGGTCCTGAGTAGGGGGCCCTCTGAGTCTGGGGGCTGGACTCAGCGAGAAAGCCTTCCCTGTCAGTTGCAGTGCGGGGAGGCCATTGGCTGTCAGGATTCTTGGTCTTCATGTAACTTTTAGCTTGTTTGCGAGCTGAGCTTTTACAGGCGTGATCTGAGTCCTGCAGTGAGAGGCATGCATCTGAAGGAGTGCGCGGGCTAACTTGAGAGGCTTCGTGAACCCCCCACCCGCCACACAGGGGCTTCCGGTGCGTTCGCTGTCGTCTGAGAAGCCAGACCCTGGACACAGCACGTCCCAGTGCAGCACACACGTGCAGCAGCTGCTGCTTACAGACATGCTCATCTTAAAGTAACTGGGGGATGTCAGGCATCCCAGCCAGGGACCGGCTATGGGAGACCAAGAAAGAAAGAATCCGTACCTCGTTGCTCTCCACAGAAGCTTCGCTGCTGAGCCCCTGGGCTCTGGCCAGGCCCTCGCTGCTGCTGCTGCTCTGGACGGGCCCCAGGTTGGCACAGAAAGCATGTTCCTCTGAGGGCAGGAAGACAGGGCGTCCGCCTGCAGCCCTCACCGAGGTGCTGCGCATGGGCGTGCCCCGGACTGAGCCGCCTCCACCAGGGCACTCCTTGGGGCCTGCAGCGGTTGCTTCCTTATATTTCAAACTTCCTGCCTGTCCTAAACCCTCCCCGCTATACAGACGGGCAGGGCTTCTGTCTTTTTTGTTCACTGATAAATCCCAAGCACCCGGAGCAGTGCTTGGCACACGGTGGGCACTATGGAAACAGCTGCTGCACGGAGGTGCAGTTATAACAGACATTCCTACTGGGGCCTGCCCTGAAAGCCTCAGGGGCTCCCGAGCAAGGAGCTAAACCTGTTGCTGTGGAACGGCTCCCTTAAGCTGCACAGGGATGCTGGACCAGAAGCTTCTCCCATTCCTCACAAGAACCAGGGCCGTCCACACCTACCCCTTTCCTGTCCTCTGCTGGATGGCTGTGTCCAGCGCCAGGCCCAGGGGATAAGTGGGGATGGGCACACAGGAGCTCCAGGACCTGCCTGAGCCACGGGCCGGACAGGGGTGGGGGTGCACGTACCCCGACTGCTGCTGCTGCTGCTGCTCTCCACGTCCCGCTCATTGATGGGGGAGGTGACATCCCGGCAGCAGAGGCCCTCTTCTTCCAGGGGGTTCTCGCCACTGCTGTTGAAGGTGACATAGCCGCGGGGAGGAGCCTGCTCTGTGTACAGAATGGGGCCCATAAGCCCAGGGAACTCCAAAGTGAAACCTCCTCAGAGGCCGAGGCCTAGGATGGAGGCAGGTGACTTCCCAGTCATGACCTCATCTACTTGCACCTGCGACCTGGCATGGCTCTATCTCTGGTGTGAGGGTCAGTCAGTGGCCCAGGCAAGTGCCTGGTGGGGCCAGGGCTGGCAGCCAGGTCAAGCCTGGGCCCTCTCCATTTCTTTTCCAAGGGGAAAACGTAGGAAATGGTCAGCTGTATTTACAGATGCCTGACCAGAGAAAACTATACCATTAGTGTTCCTTTTAGCAGGAGGTATCTAATGACCTCACACAGACACCCATCGACCAGGTGTCTTTATGTCCCTGTGACCTTTAACCATAGGCGCTTAGCGGGTCTCCTCCGGTCAGTCAACCCCGGCGAAAAAGAGATCTGGCTGAGCAGGAAGGAAAAAGGCCTTGGGCTAAAAATTAACAACAATAATATGAAATTACCTAACTACCTGCCTCTAAAACCAAGCAGAAAAAGGGGCATGTATACCAGGCAATTTCACTCCAGTTTTGCCCCTTTACATAAAAAGACTGACTTGACCAGTCACCGTGGCACATGTCTGTAATCTCAGCTACTTGGGAGGCTGAGACAGGAGGATCGCTTGAGCTCAGGAACTGGAGCCTGCAGTGAGCTATGATTGTGCCACTGCACTCCAGCCTGGGCTACAGTGAAACCCTGTCTCAAAAAAGAACCCAAAGGACTGGCTGATGGGACCATGGGGAACTTACTTTCCTCTTTACGTATTTTCCTAGTTATGGAGAAGTTTTTATAATCAGCACATGCTATTTATCATTGCCTCCTAAACTTTTTCTGAGACAGGGTTCTTGCTGTGTTATCCAGACTGGAATGCAATGGCACCATCATGGGTCACTACAGCCTTGACCTCCTGGGCTCAAGCAATCCTTCCACCTCAGCCTCTCATGTAGCTGGGGCTACAGGCATGGGCCACCATATCTGGCTGATTTTCAAAATTTTTTGTAGAGATAGGGTCTTGCTACATTGCCCAGGCTGGTCTCACAACTCCTGAGCCCAAGCAATCTTCCTACCTCAGCCTTCCAAAGTGCTGGGATTACAGGTATAAGCCACTGCACCTGGCCCCCCCCAATTTTTTTTTTTTTTTTTTTGAGACGGAGTCTTGCTCTGTCACCAGACTGGAGTGCGGTGGCACAATCTCGGCTCACTGCAGCCTCCGCCTCCCGGGTTCAACCGATTCTCCTGCCTCAGCCTCCCGAGTAGCTGGGATTATAGGCACGTACTACCATGCCCGGCTAATTTTTGCATTTTTAGTAAAGACGGGGTTTCACCATGTTGGCCAGGATGGTCTCGATCTCTTGATCCGCCTGCCTCGGCCTCCCAAAGTGCTGGGATTACAGGCGTGAGCCACTGCGCCCGGCCCCAAATTTCTTAATTACTGGCAAATAAAATATATGCACTTATAGAAAATTTAAATTTCACAAGGTATGAGAGGAGAAAACAAAAATCCCCTGAAATACCACACCTGAGACCACCAGCATGATTACTTCTCTGTGGATACATACAAAGAACCGCACACAAGCGGCTTCAGACATGTATGATTTTGTTAAAGCATGTGTTGTACAGCTATATAGATTACCAACCCAGCCCCAGGATGACAGCTTCCTTCCTGTCCCCACCACACCTCAGGCTGTAGCAGATGGCAGGGACCTTTCAGAAGGAAGAGACTGCCACTCAGAACGACCAGCCCGGTGTCCCAGAGCCAGTGCTCACAGCTCAGCGGACGGGACACGGGCGGGCCCTCATGCTGTGGTGGGGCTGGCCAGCAGCTCGAGAGAGGCCTTCCCAGTGGCCCAGTCAGCTCACCCTTCCCAGGATGATGGGAGAAGGTGGGTCTCCAGTTCCCAACCCAGCACCCAGGCTTGGGAAGACAGAAGTCTGCGCATCTGCTTGTTCCTGGGGTCTTATAGAAGGGAATTCAATTACTCGTGTACCCTTGGCTGAAACACTGTCTACTCTCACTCTTCCAAGTCCTGGCCTCAAAGAGGCCTTGCTCCCGAGAAGGACCAGCCACCAGGCCTGTGAGACCAGCAGCCTTGGCCTGTCTATGAGTGGGTGACAGCCATCAAAGGAAGACATAACTCACACCTCCAGCTGAGCTCTGGGACAAACCACAGCAATAGAGAGTAGGCACCAAACCCAACTCCCCTAAAAAGAGCCCCCAGCACTCCCCAAGAGCAAAACGCTCAACACCCTGGGGCTGGGAATCTGAGAATGAACGAGACTGGAAAACCCAAAGGCTAGGATTCTTCACCAGCAAGTCAACAAGTGGGCCCTCTCTCAGGAGGGTCTGAGTACAACTTCATTGCCCTGAGAAAACAGCATGGCCTGTTTTCTCGGCCTCCTGCCCCCAGCAGCGCACCCGACCCAGCTGGTATGGGCAGGGCAGGGAAGTGAACTTCACGCTTTGCCTCCTCCCTGCATGAGCCAACCCCCCTATGTGATGAATGAAATCTGACCTTAGCTACACTTCTGCTGCAGGAGAGAAAGTTCTATTCCTAAATTTAACCAATGAAAAGGAAACTCAAGGAGATAAAGCAAAAAACAAGAGCTAGTCCGTGACCAATGCATTTCCATCACAGGACTCAATCCAGAGTCTCCCTGAGCATGAAAGCTGGGCCACCTGTCCCGCTGCCACCTGAGGTCCAGCGACCCACATTTCAGGAGCCTAAGAGCTATTCCATTCTTGCCAACACAAAATCCTGGTATGCAATGAGAAAGAGCCCTCGGGAAACATGGGCCACTCACCATAGCGAGGCCGTGGGGCTCTGCCGCCCAGGCCAATGCCTGTGATCCTGGCCAGGGCTCGCGGTCCCTCGTGGATGCTGACACCCTTCTTCCGGCAAGGCCTCTGTCTCTGAGGAGCAGGGCAGGACTCGTCAGAAGAGCTCAGATCTTCGTACTTTTCTGTGGTCAAACACCAAGATTAAGATAGTCTGTTCAGTAATGGACTCATTTACTAATCCTTACGGCAAACTGAAAGAAAGTGACTGCCGCCGGTTTTGTTAAATTAAGGAGAAGGGTATCTGCCAGGGCATCACTTCTGAGAAATGCCCTAACAGGCCGGGGCGCTGCTCCAATGGGCCACAGGGAGCTGCAAAGTTAGTGAGGATGGGACGTTTCATTTTTCTTGAGAGAGAGTCTCACTCTGTCCCCCGACCTGAGGTGTAATGGCATGATCTTGGCTCACTCACTGCAACCTCCGCCTCCTGGGTTCTAGCGATTCTCACGCCTCACCCTTCCAAGTAGCTGGGGTTACAGATGCGTGCCACCATGCCCAGTGTTTTTTTTTTTTTTCTTTTTCAGTAGAGACAGGCTTTTGCCATGTTGGCCAGGCTGGTCTCAAACTCCTGACCTCAGGTGATCTGCCTACCTTGGCCTCCCAAAGTGCTGGGATTACAGGCATGAGCCACCATGCCCAGCCAGGAGTTTATTATGTCTGTTGGGGTTTGCAAAATTGTTCATAAGTCTATATTGTTCATAATCAGAAAATCTGTTCTAATTTGAATAAATAAAACCCATCTCTTCATTAAAATATATGGTAATATCAGTCACAACTGCTTTTTCCTAATCCCTTCCTTTGGAAACAACTTTTTTTTTTTTTTCTTTTGAGAAGGAGTTTTGCTCTTGTTGCCCAGGCTGGAACTTCCGCCTCCTGGGTTCAAGCGATTCTCCTATCTCAGCCTCCCGAGTAGTTGGGAATTATAGGCAGATGCCACCATACCCAGCTGATTTTTATATTTTAGTAGAGATGGGGTTTCATCATATTAGGCTGGTCTTGAACTCCTGACCTCAGGTGATCCACCCACCTCAGCCTCGCAAAGTGCTGGGATTATAGGCATGTACCACTGCGCCCGGCTGGAAACAACTTATTAAGCAATTCTGTACTTTCTTTATTTTTTTGAGACGGAGTCTCGCTCTGTCACCCAGGCAGGAGTGCAATGGTGCGATCACGGCTCACTGCAAGCTCCACCTCCCGGGTTCATACCACTCCCCTGCCTCAGGCTCCCGAGTAGCTGGGACTACAGGCACCCAGCCACCATGCCCAGCTAATTTTGTTTTTGTATTTTTAGTAGAGATGGGGTTTCACCATGTTAGCCAAGCTGGTCTTGATCTCCTGACCTTGTGATCCGCCCACCTCGGCCTCCCAAAGTGCTGGGATCACAGGCGTGAGACACAGTGCCCAGCCACAATTCTGTATTTTCTGAAGCATGGCACGTGTTTGCTATGATTATAAACTGTTTCAAATCACTTCCCAGTCTGAGCTTTCAGAGCTCAAACCAGAGCTTTTATTATTTTGTAGCTTTTCAGTTTTTCATATTTGATTTGTATAAGGCTCTGATCCGATTCTACTTTTAAGAGATATGTGAGTTGTATACAGGAGGAAATGGTGAGATCTCCTTGTGGAGTGGGTAAGCTGGGGCAGAAATGAAGGGAAAGGTCCTTTGCATTACCACCTGAGCTGTGTTTATTATGAAACAATCCCAATGCCAGGGAAGAGGCTGGGCTGAGCCTGACACTGAGAAAGGAGCTGCTCGCTCAGGTGCAAACTGACAGGACAACTCAGGGCAGGCCAGCAAAGAGGGAGAGCTCAGGCCCTGAACGTGGGCCACTCTGTCCTTCCCGATTACGAGGCTCAAGCTCTGGCGACTGAGCTAGCCATATGGACACACACCCCCTCACACTCAAAGATCTATAGCACCCCAGGGAGACTGTGCTTCCATCCAAGCTGAAGGGGAGGGAGCTGTAAGACAAATGCAAAGAGGCAGCAATAAGCAAGGGAACGGCAGCTGCATGAATCTCAGCACCCAACACACCCTCAGAGCAGCTTAAAAAGAACAGGCAGATGGAAACCACAAAAAAGCCAGGGCTGCAATCCTGCTATCAAAGTGGAATTCAGGGCAAAACACATTAAATATGACACAGAAGGACACTTTTTTTTTTTTTTTGAAACAGAGTTTCACTCTGTCACCTAGGCTGGAGTGCAGTGGCACAATCTCAGCTCATTCTAACCTCTGCCTCCCGGGTTCAAGTGATTCTCCTGCCTCAGCCTCCCGAGTAGCTGGGATTTTAACTATGTGCCACCATGCCTGGCTAATTTGTGTATTTTGAGTAGAGACAAGGTTTCACCATGTAGGCTGGACTGGTCTCGAACTCCTAACCTCAGGTGATCTGCCCGCCTTGGCCTCCCAAAGCGCTCGGATTACAGGTATGGGCCATGCCCAGCCAGAAGGACACTTCTAATACTAAAAGCCATAATTCACAGTGAATCTATAACAAGTTATGAAAATCTGTCACCAAAAAATGCACCAACTTCCTTCATAAATCAGAAACACGCTAATAGGTAATTTTGTAGAAAATGAACTAAGAGTACATAATCCTAAATAAGATAGACTCACAGATATGCTAAATTGTATACAGATAATAGAGAATACAACTTCTCAAGCAAAACACGGAACACTAAAAAATATTGATCAGGGCCGGGCGCGGGGGCTCACGCCTGTAATCCCAGCACTTTGGGAGGCCGAGGTGGGCGGATCACTTGAGGTCAGTACTTCGAGACCAACCTGGCCAACATGGTGAAACCCTGTCCCTACTAAAAATACAAAAAAAAAAAGAGCCAGGCGTGGTGGCAAATGCCTGGAATCCCAACTACTCGGGAGGCTGAGGCAGGAGAGTCGCTTGAACCTGGGAGGCAGAGGTTGCAGTGAGTCGAGATCGCACTTGGGCACTCCAGCCTGGGTGACAGAGTGAGACTACATCTGAAAAATACATATATATATTGATCAGTAGATGATAAATAAGATGACAAGGAAGTTATGTAAATGTAAGAATTATAAACACTCTCTGATCAGACACATTAAAGTTGATCAGAATAACATGAGAAATTAATTGCAAGATCAAAAGGGCCCTTCCACCTAGAAATTAACAAACAGAAACAATCATAATACTTCTATTAGACAACTCCTGGGTGAAGGAGAAAATATAAATAAAAATTACAGAATTTCTAAAAATAACAAGGAAAGTATTAAATACAGAACCCCCAGAATACACTTAAAGCAGCAATCAGCAAAAATTCACAGCCTCTAACATTTAGCAACAAAAGGGAAACAAAGAAAATGAAAGAAATTTCCAACTCAAAAAACTAGAACAACAAAGTAAGCCAAAGAAAAATAAAAGCAGAAATTAAACAGAAAATCAGTAGGTCTCATTAATAAATCAAAATCCGATGGGTTTTTCTTGTTTTTCCACTAAACAGACAAAGTACTAGCATTTAACTTAAGAAAAAAAGGAAGAGGCTGCACACGGTGGCTCACACCTGTAATTCTAGCAGTTTGGGAGGCCGAGGTGGGCGGATCACGAGGTGAGGAGATCGAGACCATCCTGGCTAACACAGTGAAACCCCGTCTCTACTAAAAATACAAAAAAAATTAGCCAGGTGTGGTGGTGGGCACCTTGTAGTCCCAGCTACTCGAAAGGCTGAGGCAGGAGAATCGCTTGAACCTGGGAGGCGGGGGTTGCAGTGAGCCGAGATCGCGCCACTGCACTCCAGCCTGGGTGACAGAGTGAGACTCTGTCTCAAAAAAAAAAAAGAACAAATACAAATATTCAAAATAAGAAGTGATGCCGGGCGCAGTGGCTCATGCCTATAATCTCAGCACTGTGGGAGGCTGAGGTGGGAGGATCGCTTGGGCCCAGGAGTTTGAGAACAGCCTGGGCAACATACTGAGACACTGTCTCTATTTTTTTTAATAGAAGAAATTTTTGCCGGGTGCAGCGGCTCATGCCTGTAATCCCAGCACTTTGGGAGGCCGAGTCGGGCGGACCACCTTATGTCGGGAGTTCGAGACCAGCCTGACCAACATGGAGAAACCCCGTCTCTCCCAAAAATGCAAAATTAGCTGGACGTCGTGGCACATGCCTGTAATCCCAGCTACTAGGGAGGCTGAGGCAGGAGAATCGCTTGAACCTGGGAGGCGGAGGTTGCAGTGAGCCAAGATCATGCCATTGCACTCCAGCCTAGGAAACAAGAGCAAAACTGCATCTCAAAAAAAAAAAAAATTAAAAAATATAAGAAATGAGATCCAGCAATTCCACTACTGGGTATTTATCCAAAAGAAAGGAAATCAGTATACCAAAGAGATGTCTACACCCTCATGTTTACTGCCGCAGTATTCACAGTAGCCTAGACAGAGAATCAACCTGTGTCCATCAGTGGATGAACGAAGACAGAAAATGAGTTTATATACACAATTGAATATTATTCAGACATAAAGAATGAAATCTGATCATTTGTGGCAGCATGAATAAGCCTGGAAGAGACTATGTTCGGTAAAATAAGCCAGACATAGAAAAGAAAGACAAATGCCAGCTGTTGTGGTGACTCACACTTGTAATCCCAACACTCTGGGAGGCCAAGGCAAGAGGATCACTTGAGCCCAGGAGTTCAAAACCAACCTGGTCAGTATAGCAAGACCCCATCTCTACAAAAAAATAAAAAATTAGCCAGGTGTGGGTGGTAGGTGCCTGTAGTGCCAGCTACTAGGGAGGCTGAGATGGGAGGATCACTTGAGCCCAGGAATTGGAGGCTGCAGTGAGCCAAGATTATGCCACCACACTCCAGCCTGGGTGACAAAGCGAGACCCTGTCTCAAAAACCAAACAAACAACAAAAAAGACTACATGACTACATGATCTCACCCATTTATAAGATTTTTAAAAGCTCATGTCAAACATGTAGAGTAGAATAGTGATTATCAGAGGTTGGGGGTGGGGAGGTAGTGGGAGAGATTGGTCAATAGGTGTAAAATTACAGATCGAAGAAAGAAGTTCTGGTGTTCACAGTAGAGTGACTATACGGAACAACAGCTTATACCTCAAAATAGCTACTAGAAGACATGATTTTAAATGTTCTCACCTCAAAGAAATGATAAATGCTTGAGGTGATGGATAAGCTAATCACCTTAATTTGATCATTACACAGTGTATATATACATGTATCAAAACATCACACACTGTACCCCATAAATATGTAGTTATTTTGTGTCAAGAGACAGAGTTTCGCTCTTGTTGCCTAGGCTGGAGTGCAATGGCACAATCTCGGCTCACCTCAACCTCCGCCTCCCGGGTTCAAGCGATTCTCCCGCCTCAGCCTCCCGAGTAGCTGGAATTACAGGCATGCACCACTACGCCCGGCTAATTTTATATTTTTAGTAGAGATGGGGTTTCTCTATGTTGATCAGGCTGGTCTCGAAGTCCCGACCTCAGGTGATCCGCCCAACTTGGCCTCCCAAAGTGCTGAGATTACAGGCATAAGCCACCGCGCCTGGCCCTGAAACAGAATATTTTAAAAGGAGAAAAAAATTGGCCGGGTGCGGTGGCTCACGCCTATAATCCCAGCACTTTGGGAGGCCCAGGTGGGCAGACCACCTGAGGTAGGGATTTTGAGAAAAAAAAAAAAAGTTTGCAGAAATCCATTGCCTTCAAATGCACTGACAATATGCAGTTAAACGATATAATGACACCACTAAAGAACTTATTCACGTATCCAACCACCACCTGTTCTCCAAAAACCTACTGAAATAAAAAATAAATAGCACTGGGTAATTAATACCCTGAGAGTTGGGGGAAAAGAAGGGCTATAATGATAGGGAAAACCCCATTTACAACAGCAACAAAGATGATCAAACACTTAGGAATAAACTTAAGTCACATGCAAAATGTAGATGAAGAAAAATTTAAAACCCTCCTGCAAGACCCAAAAGTACACTGGAACAAGAAGTCATCCCTTGTTCTTGGATAAGACAACTCAACAACACAAAGATATAGTTAATTTATACATTGTCACAATCTCAGTAAAAATATCAATACTGTTTTTAAGGAGCTAGACAAGTTGATATTCAAGTTCATATAGAAAAATGAACAAGCCATAGCTCAGGAAACTGTGAAAACAGAAAACTAAGAGGGGCCTGCCCCTACTCAGTAGTCAAGCATACTACAGAAAGCCTCTACATTCACAACAGCCTGGTTTTGTACCACTCTCCATCGTAACCATCCTTCTCTCCTGTTAGAGCAGGGGCCTCAACCTTGACATGTAAGCAGCTGGGGGAGGCAGAGCCAAATCTCAGAGAAGGTGGGAGCCGGGGAAGCGGGGGACATCTTTCTCTGCCAGGTCACCTAAAGCTCAAGGCAACCAGAGACCCCAGCAGGGCGCGGCTGGCAGGTGTGGGTACCTGGGCTCCGACAGAGGCTCTTGGGCAGAGAGGGCGAGTAAGTGTCCATCAAGGCCACGATCTTCATGTGTCCGTACTGCTTGGCCAGCATCCGGGCTGTGGCTCCACTGTGGTCTCTCGCGTCCACCTTGACTCCCTGCGAATGTCCGTGAAAGGGGGTTAGGGGCCTCTCCTTCAAAGCACCTGCCCTTCCTGGGCTGCTGGCTGGGAAGACAGAAGGGCATATGCTGGTTTCTGACTGCCTCCCTGTGTGGGAAACATCACATCTGCATGAGAAAGAGGCAGGCTTGTCTGCAGCGCAGCCAAAAGTTTTGCTCTCACTCTCTTCTTAGGGACAAGGATGAGAGGGCCTGGGGGCTGGGGAGTCATCTCCCACGCTCATGACCTCCCTTCCAGGGGGCTGGCAGCCACCATGCGGAGATCCCAGCCTTCACCTTCTGCGCCTGGGCTGTGTCCCACTCACTTCGCTTGTCTTCAAAGAAAGCAGCCTTTTAAACCAGTCAGAATGAAAGCACCATCCTCTGAAGCAGAATTCGTAACTTTGATCCAAAGCTCTATAATGTATTTACAGGTCTTGCAGCGCAACAATTCCACTTCCATGACCCTAAGGAAATAACCCTAAATACAGAAAAGGCTTTAGTGCACAAAGATGTTTGGCACAGGCCGGGTGCGGCGACTCATGCCTGTAATCCCAGCACTTTGGGAGGCCGAGGTGGGCAGATCACGAGGTCAGGAGATTGAGACCATCCTGGCCAACATGGTGAAACCCCGTCTCTACTAAAAATACAAAAATTAGCCGGGCATGGTGGTGGACGCCTATAGTCTCAGCTACTCGGGAGGCTGAGGCAGGAGAATTGCTTGAACCCGGGAAGCGGAGGTTGCAGTGAGCCGAGATCATGCCACTGCACTCCAGCCTGACGACAGAGTGAGACTCTGTCTCAAAAAAAAAAAAAAAAAAAAAAAAAAAAAAAGGATGTTTGGCACAACATATTCACAATAATGAAAACCTACCTAGAGAAAACTTGAATGCTCAGGGGATAAGCAGTCAGTTATGTTATTGCCATAGATGGTGATATTTACAAACAGCTGTATGATCAAGTTGAAAAAGGATCATGGCCAAGTGAGGTGGCTCATGCCTGTAATCCCAGCATTTGACAGGCCAAGGCAGGTGGATCGCTCAGCTCAGGAGTTGGAGAACAACCTGGGCAACACAGCATGAACCCACCTCTACAAGAAAAAAAAACAAACTATAATCAATACAGCATGTTTTTGGTGTCACTGTACACTGTAACTGTCCTTCTCTCCTGTCAGACCAGGCAGCTGGGTGAGGCAGGGAAGCCAGAGCCAAAGCTCAGAGGAGGAGGCGGGACCCCAGAAAGGGGGAGCATCTTTAATAAAAAATTAGCAGGGTGTGGCGGCACATGCCTGTAGTCCCAGCTACTCAGGAGGCTGAGGCAGGAGGATCACTTAAGTCCCAGAGGTTGACGCTGCAGCGAGCTGAGATAGCACCACTGTACTCCAGCCTGGGCAATAGAGCGAGTCCTTGTCTCAAAGAAATAAAAAAGGATCATGATACAAAACTACATATACATTACAACTCCTGCAAAATGAGACCAAAAAAATTACACAGAAAACAATATTGGAAGGTAACATGCCCAAAATGTTGCTATTTTTAAGTTATTTACTATTTTTGATGGGGATTTTTCCAATTTTCCAATCTTCTGTGTTTTTAAAATGTACTACCATAAGCATGTTTGCTTTTTTTTTTTTTTTAATAGGATCTTGCTCTGTTACCCAGGCTGAAGTGCAGCGGCGCCTAAGGAAATAATGCAGGACATACACTACAATTTAGAATTTTCACTGTGGCATTCAGCATAGTGAGAATCAGAAGGAACTTAAAATAAGAGATTAGTGAGCTACGTGAGAGCATATCCAGGAAACAGAGCGCCTCCCACCCATTTACATGGTGGGTGGGAGTACCTGCGGTGACACGGACCAGGGTGCACAAAACATCATTAAGAGAAAAAAGGCACAGCCAGGCGCGGTGGCTTACGCCTGTAATCCCAGCACTTTGGGAGGCCGAGGTGGACGGAGCACAAGGTCAGGAGTTCGATACCAGCCTGGCCAACATGGTGAATCCTCATCTCTACTAAAAATACAAAAAGAAATTAGCCGGGCGTGGTGGCGGGCGCCTGTAGGCCCAGCTACTCCGGGGGGCAGAGGCAGGAGAATCGCTTGAACCCAGGAGCTGGAAGTTGCAGTGAGCCAAGATCGCACCACTGCACTCCAGCCTGGGCGACAAAGGGAGACTCCAACTCAAAAAAAAAAAAAAAAAAAGAATCGCAACCCTTAAGTAGTTTTGCTACCACCCATACTGCAACTGTCTCTCCCGTTAGACCAGGGGGCCTCAACCTTGACCCCCATATGTAGTCGGTGGGGGAGGCAGAGGTGGTCTCTGGGCAGGGATACAGGAAAAAAAACTGTGTTTTCACAAAGTATAAGGAGTTTTAATTTCTAGACTGCCCCCCATCCTACTTTTGACTCTGGTTAAAAATTACCTATGAGACTTTGTGCCTTAAAAAATAATTTATAGGCCGGGCGCGGTGGCTCACGCCTGTAATCCCAGCACTTTGGGGGACCAAGGTGGGCGGATCATACGTCATGAGTTCGAGACCAGCCTGGGCAATGTGGTGAAACCCCGTCTCTACTAAAAAATACAAAAATTAGCCAGGTGTGGTGGTGCGTGCCTGTAACCCAGCTACTCAGGAGGCTGAGGGAGGAGAATTGCTTGAATCCAGGAGGCGGAGGTTGCAGTGAGCTGAGATCGCGCCACTGCACTACAGCCTGGATGACAGAGTGAGATTCCATCTCAAAAAAATAATAAATAATAACAATAATTTATAAGCTGGGCACGGTGGCTCAAGCCTGTAATCCCAGCACTTTGGGAGGCCGAGACGGGTGGATCACCTGAGGTCAGGAGTTCAAGACCAGCCTGGCCAACGTGGGAAAACGTGGTAAAACCCCATCTCTACTAAAAATACAAAAATTAGCCGGGCCTGGTGGCACACGTCTGTAGTCCCAGCTACTCAGGAAGCTGAGGAAGGAGAATTGCCTGAGTCCAGGAGGTGGAGGTTGCAGTGAGCCAAGATCACGCCACTGCACACCAGCCTGGGCAACAGACGAAGCAAGACTCTATCTCAAAAATAAAAAATAAAAATAAAAAATAATTTCTTGGCTGGGCACAGAGGCTCACACCTGTAATCCCAGCACTTTCGGAGGCTGAGGTGGGCGGATCACTTGAGGTCAGGAGTTTGAGACCAGCCTGGCCAACAACCAGCCTGGTCAGGAGTTTGAGACCAGCCTGTATCTACTAAAAACACAAAAGTTAGCTGGGAGTGGTGGCACGCACCTGTAATCCCAGCTACTCAGGAGGCTGAGGCAGGAGAATCGCTTCAACACGGGAGGCAGAGATTGCAGTGAGCTGCTGCACTCCAGCCTGGGCGACAGAGGGCGACTCCATCTCAAGAAAAAAAAAAAAATTCTAGTTTAAGTTTGATAGAAGGAACCCTAAGGTTTTAACCAGAATAAAACAGTAGCCTCTTTACTGTAGGATTTTAACTCGTTATATAATTTTGGTTTTGTTTTTGAGGCAGAATCTCACTCTGTGGCCCACGCTGGATTACACTGGCTCATTGCAACCCTGACCTCCCCAGCTCAAGTGATCCTCCCTTCTCAGCCTCCCTGGGATTACAAACACACACCACAACTGGTTTTTTTTTTTTTTTGAGACGGAGTTTCACTCTGTCACCCAGGCTGGAGTGCAATGGCACAATCTCGGCTCACTGCAACCTCTGCCTTCCAGGTTCAAGTGATTCTCCCGCGTCAGCCTCCCAAGTAGCTGGGACTACAGGGGCACGCCACCACGCCCCGCTAATGGGGTTTCACCATGTTGGCCAGGCTGGTCTTGAACTCCTGACCTCAGGTGATCCACCTGCCTTGGCATCCCAAAGTGCTGGGATTACAGGCATGAGCCACCATGCCTGGCCAATTTTTTTTTTTTTTTTTTTAATGTAGAGACAAGGTCTCACTGTATTGCCCAGACTGGTCTCCAACTCCAGCCTCAAGTGATCTTCCCACTTTGGCCTCTAAAAGTGCTGGGATTACTGGCATGAGCCACTGTGCCTGATGTGAAAATAAATTTTTAACTACTTAGGCTTTAAAAGATTTTTTTTTCCTATTTTATAATGTCCATATTACTAAAGAGACACATGATCAAAATTCATTTTAACATGAAGGTGGGATCAGAAAGTTTAGAAACCCTGGAACAAGACTATCCGGAAGGCACGAATCAACTTTCTCTTAAAGAGAGAGGCCCAGACAGATCCATATCCTCTTCTCCTGACTGAGCTGCTGGGGCTTGGCCCCACTGGCAGAAGGGAAATGGGGGACAAGGAAAGCAGCCACAGCCCTTTCCTCCCCTAGCAAAGAGCACAAGATGCCCAGACTTGCCCCGTTCTCTACCTCCAGAAATGGAGCCCAGCTCTGGAGGGACAGGCTGGGAAACCGGGTGCACTCCCTCCTCTGGCTCCAGGTGGTCTAACTACCGGGTGGCAGGAAGAATGTGGGAGAGAGGAGCTTCCAGTCAGGGCTTGCCCACCAGCATCCCTGGCAGGCAAACCACCCAGGCCATCAGGCCACCTGCTGCCAGTCCTGCCCCATCCCCCCAAGCAGTCACTAAGCAACACTGTGATTATTGATTAAAGTGCTGGAGGAAGAACTCAGTGGTGAGTTCCTGAGTCTGATAATTTTGTGTGACTGGGAAAGAGAACATTTTTGCTTTTAGGAAATACATAATAAAATTCTTACTCTCAGGAAATACATATTTAGGGGAAAAGGGGCATTATGTCACAATTTACATTTAAATGATTCAGAAAACATATGCATGTTATACATAAAGAGACTGATAAGAAAATGAGGTGAAATGTTAACATTTGGGGAATGTGGTAAAGGCATGCAAATTGTTGGCCAAGCACCGTGGCTCCTGCCTGTAATCCCAGCACTTTGGGAGGCCAAGGTGGGAGGACCACTTGCAGCCAGGAGTTTGAGACCAGCCTAAGCAACTTAGTGAGACCCCAACTCTACCAAAAAATCAAATCAGCTAGTGTGATAGCATACGCTTGTGGTCTCAGCTACTCAGGAGGCTGAGTTGCAAGGATCCCTTGAACCTGGGAGGTTGAGGCTGCAACAAACTATGATCGCGCCACTGTGCTCCAGCATGGGCAAACAGAGTGAGACTCTGTCTCAAAAAGAAACAAACATACAATCAAAAATTATAAGAGTACATATCTCTTATGATCTCCAGTTCTACCTTACTTAAAATGACTCTAAACTTACAAGTAGAGGCTCTTTATGGTTCTGGGCTATTGATTCTATGATGTGTCTTAACAAAGTCTAGTTCATGTCAGCAGGATTATCTCTCAAAGAATTATCTGGCCAGGCATGGTGGCTCAGGTCTGTAACTCCAGCACTTTGGGAGGCCAAGGTGGGAAGATTGCTTGACGCCAGGAGTTCAAGACCAGCCTGGGCAACATAGTGAGATTTTTGTCTCTACAAAAAAAAACAGCCCGGCGTGGTGGTGCGTGCCTGTAGTCCCAGCTACTGAGGAGGCTGAGGCAGAAGGATTACTTCAGCCCAGGAGGTTGAGACTGCAATGACCCATGATCAGGCCACTGCACTGTAGTCTGGTGACAAAGCAAGACCCTATATAAAAAAAAAAAAAAAAATACAAAAATAATTATTTGCAGAAAAAGAAACCCAAATGGCCACTAAAGTATAAAGTATTACAGAAAAATAAAAAATAAAACATAAAATTAAGAAATGAAAAGATGCTCAACCTCATCAGAAATCAGAGAAAGGCAAAAATCAAAAGGAGACACTCATCTGACTACGGGAGCCAAAAAGTCTAACATCCTGGCCAGGCACAGTGGCTCACGCCTGTAATCCCAGCACTTTGAGAGGCTGAGGCAGACAGATCATGAGGTGAGGAGTTCAGAGACCAGCCTGGCCAACATGGTGAAACCCTGTCTCCACTAAAAATACAAAAATTAGCTGGATATGGTGGCACACACCTGTAATCCCAGCTACTCGGGAGGCTGAGCCAGGCGAATTGCTTGAGCCTGGGAGTCAGAAGTTGCACTGAGCTGAGATCACACCACTGTACTCCAGCCTGGGGACAGAGCAAGACCCCATCTCAAAAAAAAAAAAAAAAAAAAAAAGGCCAGGCACGGTGGCTCACGCCTGTAATCCCAGCACTTTGGAAGGCCAAGGCGGGCGGGTCACAAGGTCAAGAGATTGAGACCATCCTGGCCAACATGGTGAAACCCTGTCTCTACTAAAAATACAAAAATTAGCTGGGCGTGGTGGCGAGTGCCTACAGTCCCAGCTACTCGGGAGGCTGAGGCAGGAAAATCGCTTGAACCTGGGAGGCAGAGGTTGCAGTGAGCCGAGATAGCGCCACTGCACTCCAGCCTGGGTGACAGAGAGAGACTCCATCTCAAAAAAAAAAAAAGAAGTCTAACACCCTAAGGGGAGGGGTATGAACCAGGACCACTATGGAACAAAGCAAGTTTACACTACCCACTACCGACTGAGATTCACCCACCTCACACAACAAAGACTCTACTTTAAAGAACACATCCTAAGCTGCTGAAGAAATTCCCATATGTGCTTAAAAAGACGTGTAAGAAATGTCAACGGTAGGCCAGGCGCAGTGGCTCATGCCTGTAATCTCAGCACTTTGGGAGGCCAAAGTGGGTAGATCACTTGAGGTCAGGAGTTCAAGACCATCCTGACCAACATGCCGAAACCCTGTCTACTAAAAATACAAAATTAGCTGGGCGTGGTGGCACACGCCTGTAATCCCAGCTACTCAGGAGGCTGAGGCAGGAGAATCGCTTGAACCTGGGAGGCAGAGGTTGCAATGAGCCGAGATTGCGCCACTGCACTCCAGCCAGGGCGACAGAGCGAGACTCCATCTCAAAACAAACAAACAAACAAACAAACTCGGATTCATCCCTACAGGGTATACCATGCCACCATAAAAAAAAAAAAAAGAAAAAAGAGAGAGGCCAGGCACGGTGGCTCACGCCTGTAATCCCAGCACTTTGGGAGACCAAGGTGGGCGGATCACGAGGTCAGGAGATCGAGACCATCCTAGCTAACGCGGTGAAACCCCGTCTCTACTAAAAATATGAAAAATTAGCTGGGCATGGTGGCGGGCGCCTGTGGTCCCAGCTACTCGGGAGGCTGAGACAGGAGAATGGTGTGAACCCGGAAGTCGGACGTTGCAGTGAGCCGAGATCGTGCCACTGCACTCTAGCCTGGGCGACAGAGCAAGACGCCGTCTCAAAAAAAAAAAAAAAAAGAGAGGGGCTGGGTGCGTTGGCTCGTGCCTGTAATCCCAGCACTTTGGGAGACCGAGGCAGGCGAACTGCCTGAGCTCAGGAGTTCAAGACCAGCCTGGGCAACATGGCAAAACCCCATCTCTACAAAAAAAATACAAAAATTGGCTGTGCGTGGTGGCACGCACCTGTAATCCCAGCTACTTGGGAGGCTGAGGCAGGAGGATCACTTGAGACCAGGAGGTCAAGGCTGCAGTGAGCTGAGACTGCACCACTCCACTCCAGCCTGAGTGACAGAGCAAGATCCCATCTCTTTATTTATTTATTTATTTATTTATTTATTTATTTATTTATTTAGAGATAGTCTCACTCTGTCACCCAGGCTGGAGTGCAGTGGCAACATCTTGGCTCATTGCAATCTCTGCCTCCCAGGTTCAAGTGATTCTCCTGTCTCAGCCTCCCAAGTAGCTGGGATTACAGCGTCAGCCACCTGTATTTTGTATTTTTGTATTTTTAGTAGAGGCGGGTTTCACCACCTTGGCCAAGCTGGTCTCAAACTCCTGACCTCAAGTGATCTGTCTGCCTTGGCCTCTCAAAGTGCTGGGATTACAGGAGTGAGACAATGCACCTGGCCCTGTCTCTTTATACACCAATATAGAAAAATCTTCACAATTAAGTTTTTAAAAAAACGCAAGATGGGAGCAGCTGCACATGGGGCAGGACCATGAGCATGTGTAGGTGTATTCCCAGAGTCGCCCGTGGGGAGGGTGCCAAGGAGACGCAGGCAGGGTGGGGGACAGGCCTGCGGTGCACCCACCTTCTGGTCTGCATGTGTACCACGTGCATGTTCTGTCCCAAAATTCTTTGTTAAAAAGAGATACCATGTGAATTTTTCACTATTTAAGAAATTCCCACCAATAAGTGAGAAAAAACCAAACTATCCAATAGAAAATTGGGCAATAAACATAGACAGCTCGTAAGAGAAATACAAATGGCCAGCCGGGCACAGTGGCTCACACCTGTAATCCCAGCACTTTGGGAGGCCAGGGCGGGCAGATCATGAGGTCAGGAGATCGAGACCATCCTGGCTAACACGGTAAAACCTTGTCTCTACTAAAAATACAAAAAATTAGCCGGGATTTTTTGTATTTTTAGTCCCAGCTACTCGGGAGGCTGAGGCAGGACAATCTCTTAAACCTGGGAGGTGGAGGTTGCAGTGAGCTGAGATCATGCCACTGTACTCCAGCCTGGGCAACAGAGTGAGACTCAGTCTCAAAAAAAAAAAAAAAAGAAATACAAATGGCTAAGAAATCAATTTAAAAATGTTCAACTGGCTGGGCGCAGCGGCTTACGCCTGTAATCCTAGCACTTTGGGAGGCTAAGGTGGGCAGATTGCCTGAGTTCAGGAGTTCAAGAGCAGCCTGGGCAACATGGTGAAACCTCATCTCTACTAAAATACAAAAAATTAGCCAGGTGTGCAGGCGTGTGCCTGCAGTCCCAGCTACTCGGGAGGCTGAGGCAGAAGAACTGCTTGAACTTGGGAGGTAGAGGTTGCAGTGAGCCGAGATCACGCCACTGCACTCCAGCTTTCCAGCCTGGGCGACAGAGCACAAGACTTCTGTCTCCAAAAAAAAAAAAAAAAAAAAAAAAAAATTTCAACTACTCTAACAAGGACAAACTAAAATGAGACGCCACAATTCACCCGCCAGATTGACAAAAGGTTGACTGACATCAGGACTGGTGAGGACATGAGAAAATGGACACCTTTGTCTATGACTGGTGGGCAGGACAACACACAACCTTGGTAGTGGGAATTCATCAGAACCGCCTGCACTTCCCCCCATTGGGTTTAACAGCCTTATAAAGATATAATCCACCTACCAACAAGTCACCCACTTACAACATACAATTCAATGGCTTCTCGTATATTCACAGTTGTTCAACCATCACCACAAACAATTTTAGCACATTTTTATCACCCCAATCTTCCCATTCCCCAAGACCCAGGAAACCACTCATCTATTTTCTGTCTATGTATTTGCTTATTCTGGACATTTCCTATGAGTGAAATCACCTAGTGTGTGGCCTGTTGTGTCTGGCTTCTTTCACTGAGCCTAATGTTTTCCTTTTCTTTTTCTTTCTGAGGCAGGATCCACTCTGTGACCCAGAATGGAGTGTGGCGGCGCAATCATAGCTCAGTGCAACCTCCAACTCCAGGGCTGAAGCGACCCTCTGGCCTCAGCCTCCCAAAGTGTTGGGATTACCGGCGTGCGCCACCGCACCCAGCCCAGCCTAACGCATCAGGGTTCACCCATGCTGCAGCATGCAGCAGTACTGCATTACTTTGTAGGGCCGAATAATACCCTGCTATACAGATATATATTTTGTTTATCAATTCCTCAGTAGATGGACTTGTGGGTTTTTCTACTTTTTGGCAATTAGGAATAATACTGCTATGAATATTTATGTACAAGGTTCTGTGTGGACAGGCTTGCACCTGTGATCCCAGCACTTTGGGAGGCTGAGGTGATCGCTTGAGCTCAGGAATTCAAGAGTAGCCTGCACAACATACTGAGACCCCCAACTCTACCAAAAAAAAAAAAATTAAATAATTAGCCGGGGCATGGTAGCATGCACCTGTAGTCCCAGCTACTTGGGGGCTGAGGCAGGAGGATCGCTTGAGCCCAGGAGATTGAAGCTGCAGTGAGCCACGATCTCGCCACTGAACTCCAGCCTGGGATACAGGGCAACACCATGTCTCAAAAAAATAAATTAATAAAATAAAACAGAAATACAATATACAGAAATAACTGCAAATGTATTAAAGGTATGTGTAAAAGGATATTCCCGGAGCACTGTTTATAATTGCAAAATGTTAAAAACTAAGTTTCTACTAATAAGAAATTCATTAAATTAACTGAGGCAGATTGTACACGGAATACTGTACAAAGATAAGATGTCTGTAAGATGTCTCTAAGTTACAGAGTATACGTAGAATCCCACTTTGTTTAAAACACAAAGCAATGTGCACACACTTGCCTACAGACACATCTTTCCACAGCAGAGGAAAAGTCCTAGGGCAGCTCTTTCTCAAACCAAGTTGGCATCAGGGAGGTTGAAAAAGAGAGGAAGATCTCTGCCTTCTTATTCTATATAATTTTTCTAAGTGACAGGATTATGAGTGCTATTTACTTTTAAAATATTTTTCCATAATTTTCAGATAGTATTTTCAAAATTATTACAGGAATAGGTGTCTATTTCTACTCACCACTGTATCCTTAATGCCTAAGCACCACTCAACACCGGGCGTCCATAGATAATGAAAATGTGTTGAATAAATGAATGAAAGTTATTTCTGTGCAAAGGAAAATTCTGTAACAGCTTATACTTCAGTAATATGATTCCTCATTTGCTGTGACTACATTACATGCTAATAATCAGGGTCACTTACGTGATTCAGAAAATACTGCACGATTATCTCATGGCCAGCAGCAGCTGCTTCCATCAAGGGAGTAAATCCACATATCGGCTCCCTGCAAGACGTGGGCCACAGTCAGATGATTGGCAGAGACAAGTTCCGCCAGGCAAAAACTCCCTGCTGAAGATAAACCCTGGGCAGTGCACGAGTCACCGATCCCTAAGTGTAGAACACTGTCCCTTTCCAGAATTAACAGGTGAGATGAGAACAGTGAATATAACACATCAGCTCCATTTACTCTTCTGGTGTCTGTCCCCAGGGCTGGTCTTTGTCCTAAAGACAGATGTCTGCCTATCATCCCACCTGTTGGCTATTCCCACCTGCTACCTCTGAAATCTCCACCTCAATCAAATTCAAAAAGCTGTTCTAATTCCTCACAGAAAGCCAACGTCTCCCATCCATTCATCCAAATCCTGGCTTCAAGTTCAATGTCCTCCATGAACCCACTCTGAAAAGCTCAAGTACTAATGATCTAAGCTATCTTTGCCACGCTTAGCTCCTGAAGCTTGCTTTTCATGCTTGGTTACGCTAACTCGGCACTGTCTTCAGAGAGCTTCCAAATCCCTCCTTGTCTCATGTTCGTTTGGAAGTCAGGAACCATGCATGGGAAATGCTGGTTTTCATCCATCTTAAGACACACAGTGTTCATATTTTAACATCTCTCAAGTCAGAAAACATCTTTAAATCAACAGGCAAGTTGAATGTTAATTAGTAGCATATTTTTTCTTTCTTAGTGGCATACAAAATTATCAGGCGTCTTAGAATGGATGACAGCCAGGGTGGGTGCTGCATTGGTACCCGCTGCGTTTGTTCAAAGGTGATTATTATCATGACAAGCTTTAGACAACAATCCCACTTCCAACTTATAAAACTCATGACTGGTTTTTCATTTGTTTTTGAGACAGAGTTTTGCTCTTGTTGCTCAGGCTGGAGTGCAGTGGCGCGATCTCAGCTCACTGCAACCTCTGCCTTCTGGTTTCAAGTGATTCTCCTGCCTCAGACTCCCGAGTAGCTGGGATTACAGGCACCAGCCACCACGCCCAGCTAATTTTTGTATTTTTAGTAGAGACGGGGTTTCACCATGTTGGCCAGACTGGTCTCGAACTCCTGACCTCATGATCCGCCCGCCTTGGCCTCCCAAAGTGCTAGGATTACAGGTGTGAGCCACCGCGCCCGGCCAAAACTCATGACTGTTGTTTTTGTTTTTTTTTTTTTGAGATGGAGTCTTGCTCTGTCACCCAGGCTGGAGTGCAGTGGTGCAATCTCGGCTCACTGCAAGCTCCACCTCCCGGGTTCACACCATTCTCCTGCCTCAGCCTCCCGAGTAGCTGGGACTACAGGCGCCCACCACCATGCCCAGCTAATTTTTTCGTATTTTTAGTAGAGATGGGGTTTCACCATGTTAGCCACGATGGTCTCGATCTCCTGGCCTCGTGATCTGCCTACCTCGGCCTCCCAAAGAGCTGGGATCACAGGCGTGAGCCACCACGCCCGGCCTCATGACTGTTTCAAAGCATCACCTCACCTCATCCATACAAAAAGCAAGAAAATGGAAGGAATTTGCATGTAATGTATGACATTTAAATGCCATTCAGTATGTTAGGCCCCTGGCATACAATAAAACATGTAATTCTTACAACTGTATGACCCAGGTGGGTTTCAGATAAAGAAAAGAAAGCTGAGAGGGCTTGAAGAGATGCATCTCACAGATGTACGAAAAGGCCTGTGCCTGGAAGGACTCTGGTCCTACCCCTCATCTTGAGCCTCTCGTGCCGAAGCAGGGTGGCCCTAAACTCTGGTTAGCTGCCTCCAGAGCCACCCTCCTTAGAGTCAGATGACACCTAGGCCACTCCTGTGGCCACTAAAGATGTGGCAATCACCTCACGTTGGCATTGGCTCCACTGTCCAAGAGGAACCTGACCATGTGCTGGTGCCCGGCGCTGGTACAGTGGAAGAGGGCTGTCCAGCCCTGGATGTCTTTCATTTCTAGCTCTGCACCTTGCTTCAAGAGAACACAGAACGTGCGTTACGGCCTCATCTCCTCTGCGTGGGGCGGGCGCCCTCCAGGCGGCCATGCTGCAAGAATCAGAAGTGATTACAAGAGCACACACGAACACCGTGGCCTGCAGTGGTTCGCATCTCTGTCAGGGTGGCCACGGAGCCCCTCAGGTTTCTGGGCCTGAGTTCCCTCGTAGCTCACCTGGAGAAGAAAGTAGGCGATGCTCTCGTTGCCACAGCTGGAGGCCAGCATCAGTGGAGTCTGCCCTTCTGGGGTCGGCACATTCACACTCACCCCCGCCTCAAGCAGCAGGTGCACGATTGTGTCGTGGCCAATGTAGGAGGCATACATCAGCGGGGTCCAGCCACCACCATTCTTCTTATTCAAATCTAACTCTCTCCTAAACAAACGCAAGATATGCTAGACATGGCCAGCCGCCTCGCATGTGGGGTTCACCAAAGCTGGTGGCGAGGCTAGGCCAGGCAGGATGAGTTGACAGGAAGCAGAAGTTATCTGCCACCCTGGACGTTGTGGGGATTGGGGGCAGGCAGGCAGAGAAATGCTGACAGTTGCTCGTACACTGCCTTGTGAGGCCCTGAGCCTTCGTCTCCTTGCTCTGATTTCGCATCCTCCTAGCCCAAGGCCAGCTATTTCTTTCACACCACCAGATAGGCAGATGGCACTCAACCAGGGAATATGTGGCAATGTGTGAAGGCATTTTTGGTTCTCACAACTGGGCAGGGAAGGGCTGCTGGCATTTAGCAGGTGGAGGCCAAGGCTGCCGCTAAACATCCCACAGTGTCCAGGACAGCCCCCACAGCAAAGAATGATCCAGCCTGGATTGTCAACACAGCCACAGTTGAAAAACCCTGACCACCACAGGCCTGGCATCTACTAGCCCACTGCTGGGTGGAGAGGAGCAGTGAGGAAAGAAGGGACTCCACCGTGGACAAGTCCCACCGCCACTGATTCATCCTTTGTCACCTCACCCTGAAGAAACATTCTTGAAAAATCTGTGACCAAAGAATCCCATCTTTCTCACTGATTTCTGTTAAAATTCTGGCAGTGCATTTTCCCATGGGAAAAAACTGTGGGCTTCCTAGCTGCGACTTTGGGGTTGGGACAAGGGAGTCACATTTAAAATAATGCCCACTTGCATGGTTACCTGGGACCCTACATGGTTAACGCCCACAGGCCTTCCTTCCCTTCCCCAGTTCTTGCCTGCAGAGGGGATAACAACTGGTGACTGAACCCCAGGATCTGTCCCTTTTATGGGATTCACTTTTTTGTTGTTTTTTTGAGACAGAGTCTCGCTCTGTCGCCCAGGCTGGAGTGCAGTGGCGCGATCTCGGCTGACTGCAAGCTCCGCCTCCCAAGTTCACGCCATTCTCCTGCCTCAGCCTCCCAAGTAGCTGGGACTACAGGCGCCCGCCACCACGCCCAGCTAATTTTTTGTATTTTTAGTAGAGATGGGGTTTCACCGTGTTAGCCAGGATGGTCTCGATCTCCTGACCTCGTGATCCACCCGCCTTGGCCTCCCAAAGTGCTGGATTACAGGCGTGAGCCACCGCACCCGGCCGGGATTCACAAATTAGACCACAGCAGGCAACTACCTTCCATTGCCTGGCAGCCCTCAGTGACTCTGGGATGCACACCTGGGCAGCCATTCCAGAAGGTCCTGATACCAGGGTTCAGTGGCAGCCCCTGGCCAGGGGAGCTGCATGGAGATGCCTCTGCAGTAGGGCTCGAATGCACCCAGCTCGTCCTAACACTACCTTCCTTTACACAACAGCAGAGCGTCTCTCTGGGGCTCTCTCACCACTCCTCGTTCAGCCCCACCCCTCCCTTCTGATGCCCCCAGCTCCCCTCAGGCCCCATCCTGTGCTTACTGTCAGCAAGCCTCCACCTCAGCTAGTGTCGAAATCCCATCACAACACAAACGCCTCCCCCAGCTCCTCTGTGGAGCGGTTCTGGACTCTGCATCTTAACAGGACACCCAAAGACTTAAGAGCCTGAGAATTCCAAACGTGACCCTGTGAGGGGCCGTACTGACTGCATACCCAGCTGCCTATGCCTAGAGCCTCCTGTGGAGGGAGCGCAACAGACCACCCTGTACCAAGGTGCACCAGCACTCCATGGGCTGGGTATGTCTAAGTGAGGGCCACAACGTGGGAACCGGAGACCTGGGGCTTCAGCAATGCTTTGCTTTGGCTCACTGGGAACTGGAAGAGGCACGCAGAGAGAGGGAGAGAGGTCGCTGCACCACAATATCAAATGAGAACCAGGAGACAGAGTTAGGCTGTGTGTGGAACATAAGGGGGTGGAAGTGAGGAGACGACCCTTTTCCAAAAACAAGATGATCACATCCTACTATGGGCAAGATGCAGCCATGGACCCTGCCAGGGGCTTTTTATTGTCTCTAACTGTTGTACACAGATTAGCAAAGGGCAGGTGGGCAGTGACGTCAGGAGGTCATTCCCCAGAGGCACTAAAAGCCCAGCCTCTCTCCTCCTCCATGGCAGAAGCTAGAGGGGAACAGGGATCACAGGGATCGAAGGAACCCTCCGGGAAAAGAAGGCCAGGGATCACTTTCTTTTTTCTTTTTTTTGTTTTTGAGACAGAGTCTCACTCTGTTGCCCAGGCTAGAGTGCAGTGGCGCAATCTCAGCTCACTGCAACCTCCACCTCCCGGGTTCAAGCGATTCTCCTGCCTCAGCCTCCTGAGTAGCTGGGATTACAGGTACATGCCACCACACCCAGCTAACTTTTATATTTTTAGTAGAGATGGGGTTTCATCATGTTATCCAGAATGGTCTCAAACTCCTGACCTCAAGTGACCCGCCCATCTCAGCCTCCCAAAGTGCTGGAATTACAAGTGTGAGCCACCACGCCAGGCCATCACTTTCTGTCTTTATTTTTATTTTGCTTGTTTGTTTGGGCATTTCTGCAATTAGTGAATAAAATTAGTCTGGTTAAAGAATGACTGTTTATAAGCTTCTGATCAAAGTTTACTCCCTCTTTTTCTTCCTAGGAATAAAAACTGCCTCTTTGTCAGGGCCCAGCATCAATACTTACTGACAGCTGCCTGAGATAAGCAGGTTAACCTATTCTACACGCATTAAACATCCACAACTGTGTGCAAAGCCCCATCACGTGGGATCCGAAGCCATCACTGCGCTGCTCAAAATGTGAGAGGAAGTTCCCCGAGATCTCTTACCGCTGCACACACTCCTTCACCACTTCATACTGGCCAATGGAAGCAGCTGTGTGAAGATCCAGGGGGACATCCAGCTCCTCCCGGCTGACCTGTGTCCCGAGCCCGTGCCACATGGACAAGCTGCGGTTCAGGAGTTCCGGCTCGCTGGCTTCATCGCTGAGCTCGGACATCACTGAGGAGGAAGGCCCAAGGGTTAGATATTTCCTGGCTGGTTGTTCCAGGGCATGAAACAGGCTGGTCCTGCCCCTGCTACACCACTGCACTAGCAGACTGATAACCCAATGCAGTCCACCCTGGGAGTAACTCAGACAAATTCATTTGCTGAAATAATGTATGCTTTGGGCAGTCCCATCCATGCTAAATCTGGTGAGCCTGCTACCACACCAGGAAAGAGGAGCACATATGGTGAGGCATTAACTGTGGAGTACCTGCTCCTCCTTCCAACCGCAGGCACAAGGTAAAAGAGAATTCTCCACCAACTCTAGGAACCCGACAACCTCTTGGATGGGCAGTGAAGAAATGCTAATTGGGTTGTTTAACCCAATCAGTTCCTTGATGTGGTGGGGAAGAACCCTGGATTTGGGGTTTGATCAAAATTCAGCTTGGACCGGGTGCGGTGGCTCACACCTGTAATCCCAGCACTTTGGGAGGCCAAGGTGGGCAGATCACTTGAGGTCAAGAGTTCAAGACCAGCCTGGGGAACATGGTGAAATCCCGTCTCTACTAAAAATACAAAAATTAGCTGGGCATGAAGGCCAGCTACTGGGGAGGCTGAGGTAGGAGCATCACTTGAACTGAGGAGGCGGAGGTTGCGGTGAGCCAAGATCACGCCATTGCACTCCAGCCTGGGAAACAGAGCAAGACTTTGTCTCCAAAAACAAAACAAAACAAAACAACAAAAAAGCAGCTCTGCTACTTAGCAACTCCAATCCCTAGTGCCTCACTGTCTAACGGGGACATATCTAAAAAGGCTGCTATCATGATACATAAAAGAATGGATAAACAAACGGTGGCACATCCATATAATGGATGCTACTCAGCATTAAACACAAGGATCCAACAGTTGACATGCAACACATGAATGAATTTCAAATGCTTTACGCTAAATGGAGGAAGCCTGCCTACTGTGTAATTTCACTTACATGACATTCTGGAAAAGGCAAAATTAAAGGGTTGGAGGTTGGGGCAGAGAGGGAATTTGGGGGACGATAGACCTGTATGACTGTGATGGTGGATCTGTGACTCCATGCCTTTATGAAACCACAGAACTGAACACCAAAATGAATTATGTAAATTTTATTTATTTTTTTGAGACAGTCTCGCTCTGTTGCCCAGGCTGGAGTGCAGTGGCATGATTTCAGCTCACCGGAACCTCTGCCTCCTGGGTTTAAGGGCTTCTTGAGCCTCAGCCACCTGAATAGCTGAGATTACAGGTGTGCGCCATCATGTTAGGCTAATTTTTGTATTTTTAGTAGAGACGGGGGTTTCACCATGTTGGCCAGGCTGGTCTCGAACTCCTCACCTCAGGTGATCCACACGCCTCAGCCTCTCAAAGTCCTGGAAATATAGGCGTGAGCTACTGCACCTGACCTGTAAATTTTAAATATAAATTAATTTTTCTGGAATGGTTATGAAATTGAAAATTTCAAAAAAGTAAAAATAAATTTTTCAGAAAAAAATAGAAAGCAATTCCCCAACAGAGAAACCAGGATGTGACTGGTGGCACGCAGCAACCGTCAACTGAATAGGAATCCACTTAGGCATCCTTTGAAGAGAGAGCTATGGGGGGAAATATAACAGGCCGGTGAACTGGTGGGGTAACACTTTCCCCAAGATGGGCCTACATGGGTAACGGCACACCAGGAATCCCCAAATCAAGGCAAAGTCATCAGCTTCCTAGTAGAATCCTTAGGTACAAGAGTGCCAGGAAACAAGGGTAGGAAAGGGAGCAAAGGCGAAAACAAAGGCCTTGTCAGGTTGTGATGACCTACAGGTGCTATGGTAGTTAATAGATGCGATGAGGACCTCAGTTTCTACTAAAGAATGCTTCCAAATCCCAGGTGACAGCCAAGATGGCTAAAGAAACAAGCCACCAATGTGGGAGATGAACACTTCACAGGCCCTTGGTGAAGGGTGTGTGTAGGTGCGGTGGGGCAAGCAAAGCCCTCCTTCCTGGAGCCACCACCTCTTCAGCTAGCAGAGCCCAAGATCGTGCAGTGCCCTTCCCTCACTTTGCAGGTGAGAATCCCACCCTAACAGCCCTGGCCAACGAAGCCTGGATAAGAAACCAAACGAGCTGAGGGTCAGTTCAGAGTCCCTTCCATACCTCCCTCAAGCCTTCACTGGGCATGTCTCTTCCACGCCAAAGGCCTCCTGCAGGGTGAGGCCGTGTTCTCTATTTACTGGAGACTTGCATATCTGACATCCCCAGAGGTCTGAAGGACAATGAGAACCAGACCAAGCGTGACGGACCACTTGAGGCCAGGAGTTCGAGACCAGCCTGGCCAAAATGGTGAAATCCCATCTTTACTAAAATTACAAAAATTAGGTGGGTGTGGTGGTGGGCGCCTGTAGTCTCAGTACTCAGGAGGCTGAGGCAGGAGAATCGCTTGAGCCTGGGAGGCGATTGCAATGAGCCGAGATCAAGCCACTGCACTCCAGCCTGGGCAACAGAGCGAGATTCTGTCTCAAAAAAAAAACCAAAAAACAAAAAAACACTAAAGTGAAAACTAAAATGTCCCATCCCGAGTGGTGTGGTGTAAAGTAGCATTAGAGATAAGACATTTTAGTTTTCATTCAACTTTTTGGTTCTGTCCATTCTGAAAATGCTAAGTATCTGTTACCTTTACAATGAATCCTAAAGAAAATGTGGTACTTAGACACAATGGAGTACTATTCAGCCATAAAAAAAGAATGAGATCCTATCATTTGCAAAAACATGGATGGAAGCGGAGATCGTTATGTTTAGTGAAATAAGCCAGGCACAGAAAGATAAATATTGCATGTTCTCACTTATTTGTGGTTATCTAAAAATCAAAACAATTGAACTCATGGACATAGAAAGTAGAAGGATGGTCACTTCTACTGTAACCAAGGCTGGGAAGGGTAGTGGAGGGTGGGGATGCTTAATGGATACAAAAAAAATAGAATGAATAAGATATAGTATTTGATCAAGCCACTGCACTCCAGCCTGGGCGACAGAGCGAGACTCCGTCTCAAAAAAATATATATATATATATATCTAGTATTTCACCGCACAACAGGGTGACTATAGTCAATATAATCTAATTGCACATTTTATTTATTTATTTTTTTGAGACAGAGTCTCACTCTGTTACCCAGGCTAGAGTGCAGCGGTGTCATCTCGGCTCAATGCAACCTCCGCCTCCTGGGTTCAAGCGATTCTCCTGCCTCAGCTTCCCGAGTAGCTGAGATTACAGGTATGAGCCACCATGCCAGGCTAGTTTTCGTATGTTTAGTAGAGATGAAATTTCCCCATGTTGGCCAGGCTGGTCTCGAATCCTTGACTTCAGGTGATCCGCCCGCCTTTGCCTCCCAAAGTGCTAGGATTACAGGCGTGAGTGAGCCACCGCGCCCGGCTGCACATTTAAAAATAACTCAAAGAGTATAATCACATTGTTTGTAACACAAAGGATAAATGCTTGAAGGGATGGAGACCCCCATTTTACATGTGATTATTACGAACTGCATGCCTGTATCAAAATCTCATATACACCATAAATATATACACCTACTACGTACCCACAAAAATTAAAAATTTTTTAAAAATCTTATCAAATGTGATGCTGGTGGTAACTGTCACGCCTACAGAGGAGGTCTGCGAAAGCACCCAGGCACCCCCTCTCGCCCCGTGGAACCGCATCGCAAAGGTAGCTCACTGGCCCCGGGGCGGGTCCCTGGCCGACAAATCCGTAACTCACAGCAGTGACGCTTCCCGACGCCCCCCGGCCACATCCCCACAGGAACGCTACGGCGCACAGGGCATTACTGTCCCCCCACCACAACCACATAAAGAAAATGTGGGGGCTCCGTCCTCCAGTCACGCGGCGAGCAAGTGCAGCGCGGGACGCCCGAGCGCCGGGTCTAGGCGGGCTGCAGGTGCCGGCAAGTGCTGGGGCCGGGCCGCCGCGGAACCCACCTGTGCTGGGCCTCAGGCCTTGCGCCGCCCTCGGGCTGCCGTCGCCAACCCCCCAAACAGCTCGCCGCCACGCTCCCTCGCCGGGCCACCGCCCCCGGCACCCGCCCCGGAAGTAGTTGCGGGAGGGCGCGGAGCACGCCGGGAAGCTCGCGGGTCGGCACCGGGACAGCTCCCGGGCGCCGTGCAATGCACACGTCCCGCACCCGGACCTTCCGGTCAGCTTCCCGGCTCGCTGTCTGATGCCCGCGGTAGCCAATAAGCTAGTGGTGTTTGTCCTGCTCCGCCCCCGCCCTCCAGGGGAACCAATGCCATTGCAGGAGAGGCAGGACGCGCAAAGGCCCGAAAGAGGAGCGGGGCGGGGTGGGGGGAACGCGGGGGCAGTCTAGTAATGTAAAGCTCCGCTGAGAGGGAGAGTCCTGAAGAGGGGACAGCATCTGTACCTGCGGCGCGGCCCGAGGGGCGGACGCGACCGGAGTGACGCGCTGGAGGCTGTTTATAGCGCTGTCAGGACAGCGCGGGGAGTGGAGGCAGAGGCCTGAGGTGAGGGGCCTCGGGCCTGCTGCGCCTGCAGGGAGTTGAACAAAACGCGGGGAAATACGGGCTGGGGGTGGGTGAGAGGAGGAGCGATGGGCTTTCCACTTCCACAGCTTTAAAATTTAAAAGTTCGACCCGGGAGGCTGTTGGCGTCTGGTTGCCATAACAACCGGCAGCCTCGTGGCGGGCCGGCTGGGGGCGGGGCTCTGGGAACCGGGGCGGGGCTGTGGCGGGGCTAACAGGCTGCAGCTGAGAAACCCACCCCGAGACGGAGCCGGAAGGCCGTTATTCAGAGGCGGCTCCGAGCCTCCCCTTCGCGTTCTGGATGCTCCGAGCTCCTCAACTTGGCGTTCAGGGCCCTGCATTGTCTGGTCCGTTTTCACCGGAGAGTCCAGCAACTGACACTTTCTTCCCTTAAACCTGTTGGGCGGTTCATTCCTTTGAGCCACTGTACATGCTCTTCCTTCTGCCGGTAATGCCGTTCCCTCCCCTATTGTCTTGTCCGCCTGAAGGGTTTATCAGAGTCTCTGGAGGCCCTCTTCATCCCGACGATTCTGTTGCCCTAAGAAATACTGTGCCCTGAATTGCGGAACAGAGCTCTAGTTACAAAAAACACCCGCTGGCTGTGTGCACCAGATGCGTCCCCAACCCGCTGCTCCCAGTTCAGAGTGCACCAAGCACCTGCCCTATTCCCAGAAGTACAGAGGAAGCAAGCAGCCCCCAATTCACATCTCCTGCCGCTGCCCTGATTGGGGATGAACGTGCACTGACTGCAGGGCCAAAGCCACAGCGGCCTCTCGAGCTGCAGAGTTCTCCTGATACTGGCTCCAGAGGACCCTCACCCCCCAGCTCTCAAGCTCAAGCTCCCCAGCCCCCTGAATAACAGGACCATCTCCTTTAAGACTCTAAGATACAAATGCAGGGGCTGGTCAGAGTAGTGACTCCAAAAAAAAAAAAAAAAAAATCACTTGGTGACTCCGAACTGTCAGCCAGGCACGGTGGCACATGCCTGTAATCCCAGCACTTTGGGAGGCTGAGGCAAGAGGATCACTTGAGGCCAGGAGTTTGAGACCAGCCTGGGCAACAGGGAGACTCCATCTCTACAAAAAATAAAAATATTAGCCAGATGTGGTGGTACACACCTGTAGTCCCAGTTATTCAGGAGGCTGAGGTGGGAGGATCACTTGAGCTCAGGAGGCCGAGGCTTCAGTGAGCTATCATTGTACCACTGCACTCCAGCCTGGGCGACAAAGCCAGACCCTGTCTCCAAAACAAAAAAGCAAGGTGTCTTCTGTTCCTTGGTAAAGGGCAGTAAAGGGTAGTAGAACTTGAAATTCCCCCTGATTCAGAGTCCACTGTTGCTATTTACTAAACATCCTGAGCCTATGAAATGAAGAGAATAGTTATGCTATATGGGGTATATATAAAATATACCTATATATCATTATATATCATACATATGGCATTCTATAGAACATGTACATATATCTACGTAGGCATATTTATATCAATACATATATTTGTATATTATTATGTGTATATCACTATATACATTATATACCTGCAGGCTCCACATGTGTGCATGAGTGGGGACACACACACACACGTACACACACAGAGTGCCTGGCACTAACAGGAGCTTGCATAACTAGAAGGAAACTGAGGCAGGTGGTGAGGCCTGCCAGCCTGTTTGGTCTCCTACAGCTGGTAGAGCAGCCCCTGCTCTCCTGACCTTCAGTGGCCCGGACCCTCTTCCATCACCCTGTGTGCCCCACAGAGCTCCCCGGATGATGGTGCACTGAGAAGGCATCCGGAAGCCTGGGCCCTCATGGCATCCAACGATGAAGGCATGGCACCCTCGCTGGGCTCTCCCTGGGCCTCCCAGATGGGGCCCTGGGATGCCATCCTCAAGGCTGTCAAAGACCAGCTCCCGTCTCTGGACTCAGACTCCTCTTTGGTAAGCAAGAACTCTCCCCCTGGATGCCTTGTCCTTCCTACCAGAGCAGGCATGACGCTGGCCAGGACAGCTTTGGAGCACTTCTCTGAAGACTTTTCCTGCTGACCTGTGCAGTTTGTTGTCATTTTACTTTAAATCACATGGCCAGACTCAAAGTTGTGTTTTCCAGGTGCCTGTTTCCTTCTTCGCTCTTTCTTCTGCCTTGATTGTCATCTCTCAGCATGGGTATTAGTGCTCAGCATCTTGGGAGACCCTTTCAGTGGAGTTTTTGGCGCTGACTTGGAACCCAGGTCAACTCGATGCAGAAGCTCTGTCCTTTCCATTCTGCTATTCTCCACTCTCTCAGGCCAGGACAGGGCCAGAACACCCACTGAGAACGCACAATTCCAGTGCATTGTGATAAGTCTTCGAGGGATTCTGCATTGGTGGTTTGGGGTCCCTGAAATGGCCCTCAAAGACACTCAGACCAATAGCCCTAGGTGCAGGTGTAAGACCTTGCTAAAGATGCTCCTGGCGGGGGCTGCTCAGTGCACAGGTTGGCACTGGGCGTTAAGAGACAGTATGAGGGTTTTAAAAGGAACGGGCAGGGTTTGGGTCCTACCTGGGCACCAGCAACAGAGCTTCAGGGACCTCAGACGTCATCCAGTGCATGACAAGGCTAAGGAGAACCTAAGGGGACCCCACGCCTCAGTGCTCAGGGTGTTTTCACACCTTCAGTCTCATTTGAGAGTATGAGCCCCAACCCCTTCAAGAAGACAAACTAAGCTGTGTAAGTGATGGCTCAAGGTCACAGGGGATGGGGAGGGCTGGACCCTGCTCTTTCAGCTACCACCTCACTGCCCTGTTCATGTCACACGAGGCATTAATGAAGCACCTGCTGTATGCGAGGTACTTGCAGAACCAGGAGCCCCGGTCTCACCTCCACGAGGTGGTGCTGCCAAGCCGATTTCTAAACGGTGGCAAGAAGCCGCGCATGGCAAGGCTGACTGGGAGAGAACCGGATCTCCCCCTGGCTCCTGAGCAGCAGGGCTGGACGGGCTGGATGGGCAGGGCGGGCTGGGCTGGAAGTGAGAGTGGAGAGTGGAGAGCGGGGGTGGCTAGGCCCTCAGGGCTCTGCCTGCTGCCTTGTCCTCCAAAAGCCCTCTCATTTGTCCGCAGTCGGACTTTGGGGAAGAGGAGCTGTTCATCTTCCAGCGAAACCAAACCTCCCTGATTCCAGACCTGTCGGAGGAGCTGGCTGAAGATCCTGCCGATGGCGACAAGTCCAGGGCCTGGGTCGCTGCAGCTGAAGAGTCCCTTCCCGAGGTCTGTGGGACACAGAAGAGTGTACACCTGTGTGTGTGCAATGTTAGTCTAAACTGACTGGTCTAAACCACTGTTCTAGCATTTCCACGATACCTGGTCCTTTTTTTTTTTTTCCCCATGTACAACCCAAGGTATTCAGATGCCCAACATCTAACCTCCACGCACCTCCCTCTCCTGGGGAGCCCAGCACCTTAGGGCTGGCATGCACACTTGATTTTCCATCCGATTTTGACCCTTCTCTTCTTCTTGATCGCTCCTATCCTGTTCTCTACCATGGCATCCTGAATAGCTTCTGGCCATTGTCACAACTGCTTGTCCTAAATGTCTCTCCCTTAACCCAGCTGGCTTCATGGCTACCTGGCTCATCCCAGCACCTGGCGAGTACACAGGAACTCTGGTTTACTAAACTGCTAAACTACACTGCTACAGGCTACAGTGGGGAGTGGGAGGGAAGAAGATGGCCCATCAGTGCCTGAGCAAGCACACAAGCTGGACCTCGTGGGAGGGACAACCCAGGAGACAATGAGCAAATGTGGACTAAGCGTGCCAACGCAGGCCTGTGTTGCCAATGCTGGAGGCTGAGACAGAGGTTCCCATGAGGCCAGGAGTTTGAGACCAGCCTGGGCAATACAGCAAGACCCCATTTCTGGCCGAGCACAGTGGCTCACGCCTGTAATCCCAGCATTTTAGGAGGCCAGTATGGGTGGATCACTTGAAGTTAGGAGTTTGAGACCAGCCTGGCCAACATGGTGAAACACTATCTCTACTAAAAATACAAAAATTAGCTGGGCATGGTGGCAGGTGCCTGTAATCGCAGCTACTCCAGAGGCTGAGACAGGAGAATCGCTTGGACCCGGGGGAGCAGAGGTTGCAGTGAGCCAAGATCACACCATTGCACACTCCAGCCTGGGCAACAGAGTGAGACTCCATCTCAAAAAAAAAAAAAAAAAAAAGAAAAGAAAACATTGTAGAGGCACTAACCTACTTCCAAAATGGAGACGGGGCCTAGCTCCAGCGTAACTTCTCTCAGGTGTTCTGCTGAGAACAATTAACCTACTGAATGGGAGGGCATGGGCACTGAACCAGATCATCTCCCAGAACCAGGACATGCCCCTACCCATCACCTTGAAGGAAATCTCCCATCAGCCCAGCCATTCCTAGACCTAGGTTTGAAATAACCCCACACAAGAGAGATCCCCAGGGCAGCTAAGAACTCTGGTGGGTTCAGGTGGAACAATTTGCATGTGATTTTATTTTGCTTCTTCATTTCTACAATCAATGACTTCAGAAACTCTTCTGGATGATTTTTTCTTGTTTTTTTTTTTTTTTTTTTTTTTTTTTTTTTTTTCTGTAATGTGGGATCTCTACTAAAAAAGTAGCTGGGTGTGGTGGTGTGCCTGTGGTCCCAGCTACTCAGGAGGCTGAGGTGGAAGGATGGCTTGTACTCCAGCTTGGGGTATCAATTTCTGAGCCCCAACATTATCATTATTGATAATTTAAACATTGTTTCATTGCTGTAACAATACATTCCACTCTAGCCTTGTATTTAAATAGCAGGATGCCTCAGTGGTGCTGTCTTTAGCCAGCCCATATTCAACAGTAGCTTTCCAACTTTTTTTTTTTTTTTTTTTGAGACAGGGTCTTGCTGTTTCACCCAGGCTGGAATAAAATGGTGCCCTCACTGCTCACTGCAGCCTCCACCTCCCGGGCTGAAGCGATCCTCCCACTTCAGCCTCCCAAGTAGCTGGGAGTACACGCACGCCACTGTGCTGGCTCATTTTTGTATTTTTAGTAGAATGAAGTGTGCAGTTAAAAATGGTTAAAAGAGGTCAGGCACAGTGGCTCATGCCTGTAATCCCACCACTTTGGGAGGCAGAGGCAGGAAAGATAGCTTGAGGCCAGGAACTTGAGACAAGCCTGGAAGACCAACTATGTTGTAGAGACTCTGTCACTACAAAATAATATAAAAAAAAATTAACTAGGCCTAGTAGTATGTGCCTGTCATCCTAGCTACTTGGGAGGCTGAAGTGGGAGGATCGCCTGGGCCAGGGAAGTCGAGGCTGCAGTGAGCTATGATCGCACCACTGCACTGCAGCCTGGGCAACAAAGCGAGACCTCACCTCAAAAAAAAAAAAAAAAAGTACATATTTTACTATGAAAAACATTCCCCGAAGCATGTTTTTGAGGATGCTAACTGAACATACCTATTTTCTTGACAGCCAGTTCTGGTGCCTGCAGAATTGGCCACAGAACCTGAGAGCAGACAGAACACAAGGACAAAGGATGCATCCTCTCAGGAAGGAAGAGACCCTGGCAGGCCTTTTGAAAGCTCTGGTGAGGTCAGCGCTCTTCTTGGGATGGCCGAGGAGACCCCCAGGTGGCTGGAAGGCGACCTTGGAAGCCTGTCTTTCAACACCAAAGGATCCCAGGGTCCTCCCTGGGACCCACGGGCCGAAGCCACTCTCTCCTGCCATGAAGGAGACCCAAAGGCAGCGCCCCTCAGCACTGCCTCACAAGAATCTGTGAACCGCCGGGCCCTCCAACAGGAGAGAAGGAAGATGATAGAGACGGACATCCTCCAGAAAGTCACCCGGGATGCCTGCGGCCCGACCAGCAGTGACCAAGGTGGGGTGAAGGAGGCGCCCTGCCACGCTGCGGAGTCAGCTCCCAGATCTAAAATGCCCCTCGTGGAGCCTCCGGAGGGACCACCAGTGCTCTCGCTCCAGGTAGGCGCCTCCCCGTGCCTGGCTCTTTCTCAGGCCTGTTACCTGTGGCATGGCTGCTGTTCCCATGCACTGGGGCTAGAAGCAGCTTGAGGGCTGGCCCACTAGGACCTTAGGCCCATTATCCACCATTCTGTGTACCTGTCTCAGTAGAGGGGTGGAGGGTCCCAGCAGAGCACATCCTGGGGGAGGGTTAACAAGAACACAGAACAATCAGGGCCTGCCTTCTTTAAAGAGAGAAAAGGAGGCCAGGCACAGCAGCTCGCACCTGTAATCCCAGCACTTTGGGAGGCCGAGGCGGGAGCCCAGGAGTTCAAGACCAGCCTGGTCAACACAGTGAGACCCTCATCTCTAAAAAAAAAGAAATCATCCTGGCTAACACGGTGAAACCCCATCTCTACTAAAAATACAAAAAAAAAAAAAAATAATTAGCTGGGTGTGGTGGCGGGCGCCTATAGTCCCAGCTACTCAGGAGGCTGAGGCAGGAGAATGGCGTGAATCCGGGAGGCGGAGCTTGCAGTGAGCCGAGATCACACCACTGCACTCCAGCCTGGGTGACAGAGCAAGACTCCATCTCAAAAAAAAAAAAAAGAAAGAAAGAAAGAAAGAATGTATAAATTTAAAAAGAGAGAGAAAAAAGGAATTCCACTCCCAAGGATGTTCATAAATACATATAGCCATATCTAAAATATAGAACCTGGTTCTGTCAAAGCCTGATCTCAAAATATGAAAGCCCTCATTCTCATAAACTAGTGAGTACCTGTTAAAAAGTTGTATTTAGTGCATTAATGAGGGAACCAGCAGGATGACAGTGCCGGTTTAATGAGATCATAAGAAACTGAGATTTTGGCCAGGTGTGGTGGCTCATGCTTGTAATCCCAGCACTTTGGGAAGCCGAGGCAGGAGGAAAATCTGAGGTCAGGAGTTCGAGAGCAGCCTGGCCAACATGGTGAAACCCTGACTCTATTAAAAATACAAAAATTAGCCAAGTGTGGTGGTGCGCGCCTGTAGTCCCACTACTTGGGAGGCTGAGGCAGGAGAATCGCTTGAACCCAGGAGATGGAGATCACGCCCCTGCACTCCAGTTTGGGTGACAGAGCGAGACTCCATCTCAAAAAAAAAGAAATTGGGATTTTATAAAACACTGGGGAAAAAGAGAGGAATGCAGAGATACGCTTGTCACATTCATGTCCTAGAGGAGTTATCTTGTCTACTGGACAGAAAAGTAAGCATCACACCGTCTCGGTTTTACACATTTTGGATAATTTTTCTTAACAGGTTAGAGAAAACTGGCACCAGGTATACACAGAAGCCATCTTTACTACTGTTTAAATCAACCGTTCTTTCTGCTCACCTAAAAACTTATTTTTCTCCACTTAGAGGGCTGCAAAGAGTTGAAAGGTCATATGATAAACATGAATTCTTGATTAATTTCCTCCCTCCTCCTCAGACTCACTCTGCCCCTAAGCACTCACTGCCAAGCCTTCCAGTTTTAGCTCCTGCCTGGAACAGCTTGATTCTTAAAAGAACAAAATTTTTTAACCTCCTAACATTGTGAACCTGTATGAACCTAAATAGTGTTTCTGAAAACAACACAGGGTTTGGCTGGGCTCGGTGGCTCACACCTGTAATCACAACACTTTGGGAGACCCAGGCAGATGGATTGCTTGAGGTCAGGCATTCAAGACCAGCCTCGCCAACATGGTGAAACCCCATCTCTACTAAAAATACAAAAATTAGGCTGGGCGTGGTGGCTCACACCTGTAATCTCAGCACTTTGGGAGGTGGAGGCGGAGGCAGAGGCAGGTGGATCACCTGAGGTCAGGTGTTTGTCCGAGACCAGCCTGGCCAACATGGTGAAACCCCATCTCTACTAAAAATATAAAAAAAAAAAAAAAGAAGGGTGTGGTGGCGCATGCCTGTAATTCCAGCTACTTGGGAGGCTGAGGCAGGAGAATCACTTGAACCTGGGAGGTGGAGGTTGCAGTGAGCTGAGCTCGCACCACTACACTCCAGCCTGAGCGACAGAGTGAGACTCGGTCTCAAAAACAAAACAAAATGAAACAACAGTACAGGGTTTCCTTCGGGTCAGACAACGTCTTTGTGCCAAAAACAAAAGTGAAGTACTGATCCCCAAGAAAGCATAGGAAGGAGGTGGCAAAGTGCAGGCCCACCTTAACGGAGGCGTTCAATCTGTAATGGAAAGGCGGGGTCAGCCCATCTGCAAACTCTGTCATGCATTGAATTCCTGATTTCTACCCCCAACATCCTGTGACCATCTCCATGGGTCACAGCAGCTGTGAAGCAGGTACTTGTGCCTCTGGGACCCCTCAGCATCCTCATAATCACTGGTTTTAATGATTTCAGCAACTTGAAGCGTGGGATTTGGATGACATCCTTCAGAGTCTGGCGGGGCAAGAAGACAACCAGGGAAATCGTGCACCTGGAACTGTGTGGTGGGCAGCTGACCGCCGCCAAGTTCAAGGTCTGACCTTGAACACTGGAGCCCACGTGAATCCCCACAAGCAGCACCTTCCTGGGCCCCTCAGACACAGAGGGCTGCAGGCTGGTCACAGACAGTCCTGCAGCCCACACATGTCTTCCCTGCTGGCCCCGCCCTAAACACTCATGCTGCCAGTCCCCAAAAGACTTCATTCATTCAACATATATGTGACCGCCTGCTACGTGCCAGGCGTGGGCCAGGTCCTAGGGACAAAGGAGAGGCCTCTACACCCCACCCCATGACCCATACCTCCTCTTCCCCACCTCCCTGGGCTGGCCTTCCTTCCTTCTCCCTCCTCCTCCTTCCTGGGGGAAGGAAGCCCCACCTTCTGTGCACAGTCAGCTCCTAAGCACACTCCTGCTTCCCCTAGCCTCCCCATTTAAAAAGGGAGGCAAAGGATGTCACCACTGTCACTACACTCATGGCTTTGCTCTGGGAAGTCCTGCAAATAAAATGAAAGTTCTCCAACCCCTCCCTACCCACTTGGGCCACAAAGGCGAGGGGAGGCAGGTCTGAGGCAGAGGAGCCAGGGCAGGTGCGGCGCTTCCGCCTCTGGTCCCAAAGCAAAGACTCCCCTGTGACTGACAGCCCGTGTTATGTTAAATACATTTTGTTGGTTTGTAATTCAAATCCCATAAAGCAGGAGGTAGAGAGCCAACCATTCTGGAGGGCATGTGTGTGCATGTGTATGTGTGTGTAACTGGCACTCCCTTTGTGGAGGGGAGTAGGGCAGAATGTACTTTTTTTTTTTTTTTTTGAGACAGAGTTTCACTCTTGTTGCCCAAACTGGAGTGCAATGGCATGATCTCGGTTCACTGCAACCTCACCTCCCGGGTTCAAGCGATTCTCCTGCCTCAGCCTCCTGAGTAGCTGGGATTACAGGCACGTGCCACCACACCTGGCTAATTTTTTTTTGTATTTTTAGTAGAAACGGGATTTCACCATGTTAGCCAGGCTGGTCTCGAACTCCTGACCTCAGGATCTGCCTGCCTCAGCCTCCCAAAGTGCTGGGATTACAGGTGTGAGCCACTGCGCTCGGCCGAATGTATTCTCTATTTTAAAGGCACATAACCCTTTAATCAAGCTATTTCACTTAGAAAATCTGTCTTACACTCTTACTCTAGTAGGTAAAGATGTGTGTTCAGAGATGTTTGCTGCAGTGTTGTTTAAAAATCTGAAAAGCTGGAAACAACCCATATTCAGTAGGAGTCCAGCTAGATCGTTTTAGCACAGAATACACTGCGGCTCAATGAGGGGATCTCCGTAGGTTAACGTGGAAGCATGTAATATACAAAGTGAAAAAAGTGAAGTTGAAAAAAAACCTACAGAGGATGACCCTATTTTTTTTTTTAAGTCAACACACAGAACTGTTCATTATGATCACCTGTGACAAGTGGGACCGGGGTGTGAGGAAGTGGGATAAACTTAAAAATACGTCACTCCTACTTCACAAAGCCCTTGTGCCACAGGCCCTGCTCATAAAGATTCTGCCCCCCTCAGCCCTGCTGAGCTAGAGATGGAGTCCTCAGAGGGCTAAGGAGGGAGAGGGCTGGGCGGGGGCAGTGGAGGAGCCTGAGGTCCATTCACATGTGGAGACCCCAGGGGTCCTGAGGCTCGAGCTGCTGTAAGTCACAAGTGGGCCAAGTCCCCACTAATCAGCCTCTCCTTTGGCCATCCTCAGACCGCATGGTGCCGAGCGCCCACAACAGGCTCATGGAACAGTTGGCCCTCCTGTGCACCACGCAGTCCAAGGCCTCTGCTTGTGCCCGGAAGGTGCCTGCCGACACTCCCCAGGACACCAAAGAGGCAGATGCAGGAAGCAGGTGGGACTTGTAGCCAGGCCCGGCTCCTATGGTCCTTTAGAATGGCCCCATGGTTTTATAGCACTGACTGGGCCTACCAAGGGCGGGGCACTCCATGTGCATTTTCTCAGTCACTCTCAAGCATCTGATCAGGCAGTCGCTCCTGTCATCCCCATTTTAGAGATGGGGAAACCGAGGCTCAGAGAGGTTGACTCTCTCTGGCCATAAATGGCAGGGCTGGGACTCAAGCCCTAAAGTACCTGCTCTTTCCCCAAACCCAGTGGGAACCCTCCTTTCAATGGGAGGCCATGAGGCCTCCCTGAGAGTAGGAAGGTTATCATGTGACCCTGCCCCTCTGGCCACAGTTGATTGGTCCAGCTCTGGGCATGTGACCCCAGCCGTGGGATTTTTCAATCTCTGTGTCTCTGTGTAGGGGTGGAAGGGCAACAGCCACCTGTCCTGCCACAGGGAGAAAGGCAAGCTGCAGTGAAGCTGGGAGAGGCAGAGGTGGAGGCAGGGCCCCAGGGTCCCGTAAGGCCCCTCTATATGCCTGCCCTCCCCACACTTTGGTTGCTCCGTACTTGAGGAATCTGAGAACCAGTGAATCCCTTTTCACCTGGCCAGCAGTGGGTTTCTGTGCCTGGAAACCAAAAGTACCTAACAGAAGTGGCTAGACCTGGCTGTCGCGGTGGCTCATGCCTGTAATCCCAGCACTTTGGAAGGCCGAGGCAGGCAGATCACCTGATGTCAGGAGTTCGAGACCAGCCTGGCCAACATGGTGAAACCCCATCTCTACTAAAAACACAAAAAAATTTTCCAGGCATGTTGGTGCATGCCTGTAATCCCAGCTACATGGGAGGCTGAGGCAGGAGAAATCTCTTGAACCCAGGAGGCGGAGGTTGCAGTGACCAAGATCATGCCACTGCAGTCCAGCCTGGGCGACAGAGCAAGACTCTGTCTCAAAAAAAAAAAAAAAAAGAAAAGAAAAAGAAAAAGAAATGGAGAGAACTGCAGTGTTAACCATGGCAGCCATTAGCCATGTGTGGCTACTAAACACCTAACGTGGTGAATGTGACTGAGGAACTGAATGTTTTATTCATTGGATTTTAACTGGCTTAAATGTAAACTTAGCCACTTGTGCCAAGTGGCTACACTTACCACAGATAGAGAGCATGTCCATCATTAGGGACGTTCTGTTGGCCAGCGGTGGCCTAAATCTCACAGGCTGTTCTGAAGAGTAAAAGAGCAAATGTGTTTAATGTGCCCGTCTGTAGAGAGTGGGCACTCACTGGGTGGCAGCCACGAGCACTGTGACTGGACAAACCCACCGCAGGTCACAGAGTTATCACAGAGAACTGACTCCACAACACCTGCTTTTCTCATTTCAGATGTGCCTCAAGGAAGCGGGGCTCCCAGGCTGGGCCAGGCCCGCAGCTGGCCCAGGGCATGAAGCTTAACGCAGAGTCCCCCACCATCTTTATTGACCTGCGGCAGATGGAGCTACCAGACCACCTGTCCCCAGAAAGGTCTGGAGGGCAGTGACTACACCATACCAGCCTCTACTTTGCAGAGTTGCCTGTTGACCGCACAAAGCCTCTGGTGGATCCTGATGGGGAGGAACAGGGACTTCAAAAGGCTTGGATCAATTCTCAATTGAAAAGTGCTTTTAGCCTGGAACGGGGTCTGGCCTACAGTCCCCCTGGGTCCCTGCAGGGAGGGAAGAGGGGCATGAGGCACACCTCCTCGGGCTGGGCTCTATGCAATAGAGCCCAACACGTCTAGGCTGGAGGGCATCACCCACACCTGTCCTCACCTCCTGGCAGGACATCCACCGGCCTCCAGTGTGGCTGCTGACCTCTTGCATTGGGTCACCAGCAAAGCCCGAGTGCTTCAAGCCCCAACAGGAGTTGGAACGCCAGGTGGAGTGGGCACATCCAGAAACCTATTTCTCTCCCTGCAGCTCCAGCCACAGCTCCTCTGACAGTGAGGAGGAGGAGGAAGAGATGGCAGCTCTGAGAGACGCAGAGGGGGCATCTCCTTCCTCCCTGGGGCTACGGTAACCACCAAGGGGCCTCTCGCCACCTGCAGATGTCCCACCTCTGCTTTCTGCAGCAAGCCCTCCACCTGGCACATTTACCGCCTGTGGTGAGGTCTTGCTGCACCCACCGCACAGGGTGAGGGGGACGGCACAGCTCCCATCATCCTGCCCACGTCCACTGGGTCCCAGTAGTGGCAGCAGCGATGGGCCGCCTGAATTGCATTCTTACTCTGAAATGGGAGCTGGGCTCACCTGCTTTTCTCCTGTTTCAGTAAGGAGGGCTGGGAGGGGCGGCCCCCACGGGGTTGAGTGAATTTGGTCTCATTGTGTCACAGGACCTGTACCGGGAAAAGCCAGCTTCTCCAGCAGCTCAGGGCCTTTCAGAAGGGGACAGCCCAGCCCGAGCTGCCTGCCAGCAAGGGGCCCGCGGATGGGAGGGCTCAGGCCCCTGAAGACACAGCTGGATCACGAACTGGGAGGAAGCAACACATGAAGCTCTGTGCCAAGGGGCAGAGCGCCCAGGCTCGACTCCCAAGAGGCAGGCCCAGAGCCCTGGGGGATGTTCCTGAGCCAGGGGCAGCCAGGGAGGCCCTGATGCCTCCTCTGGAGCATCTATAGCTGCCTCAGGTAGTGGGATCCCAGGAGTGGGCAGGGGCGGGCTGACTTGCCATGGACCCTGGGCCCCGGTGTCCCCTTGTTGTCCCTGCATTTCCACTAGCAGGGGCATTCCAGAGGCAGGGACCCTCAGACTTTGGACTGTTGCCCACCCTGTTAGAACTCAGTCACAGGTGCATGAACTTAGAGGAAGGATGCAGATACAAATCTGTATGTAACCTGTGACAACAGCTTTGGGATAAAGGGGCCTGGTCCTCTGAGGGAGATGGGCAGGGACAGCAGGAGGACGGGGTGCTGCTCTCTGCGGGACTCTGAGGCTCTTCATCTTTCTCCAGTTCTGCATTTTTTTAAACAGGCATCTATTATTTCCATCAATAAGGTCTTTTTAAAAACCAAGTAAAACGTATTTAGAGGATTTTAGGGTTGAAAGAGACCTAAGCCTTATTTTCTGGCTTCCTGCATACTTGCTATTTTGGGCACCTAAATTAACACACAAGACACACACATGCCTACCCACACAGATCTAATACACGTGATTGTTTCTCTTTTCGAGACGCAGCAGCTGGGACTACAGGTGCATACCACCACGCCCAGCTAATTTTTTTTTTTTTTTTTTTTTTTTGTAGAGACGGGGTCTCACGGTGTTGCCCAGGTTGGTCTGGAACTCCTCTCAATCCTCCTGCCTAGGCCTTCCACAGTGCTGGGATTATAGCACTGTGAGCTGCCAGCCTGGCTTTTAATGAACTTTTTGAAAGAGGCGTAACGAGAATTTGCTTTCTTTCTCTTCTTTACCTAAGATAGAAAGGCACACGTAGATTCTCAAGGCCTTTGACCTTTATGAATCTAGACAGAATACTGGAAACCCCTGGAAATGCTGTCCTGTGTAGAATGGAGCAGCGGCCTCACTTGTTGATCACCAGCAAAAACTGGGGACATCTGCTTGCCCCCTGCCAAGACCTGGCCCCTCCACAGGACATGCCTGGTCTTCCTGGGTCCTGTTCCTTTGCCAGCACTGTCTTGCAGCCCCATCTTCACGGGATGCTTTTGTAACTGCTGTGATCAGCCCTGACCTGGGCACCTGTTTGTCTCCCCAACCTTGTCTCCAGGATGTGTCCTGCTGCCTGCCCCGTGGGAAGAGCAGAGAAATCATCACCACCTTGGGCCCCACGGTGCCACGGGCTCAGGCAGCACAGTAGGGCGCCGGGCCTTTGGGCCAGTGTCCCAGCTTCCCCTGGGGTTCACCCCTGGCTGCCATGCCACTGAGGATGGGCAGGGGTCTCTTCGCATCAAGCCTTGTACCAGGCAAAAGACAGGCCCTGCTTGGCCGTGGTCACTGGCCGCCAAGATCAGGGCTACAGATGTCTGCTCTCTGGACCCCACCCGACCCCACTCCCAATGATGAGGGGCATTTTCATTGCAAGTCAAAAGCAAGACAGGCTTCCATAAAGTCCCAGGAGGTCCCTCCTGTAGGGCACAAGGCCAGGCTGCCTCCCAGCCCCCAGGCCCTCTCCCACCTACAGAGACCCTCCCCTGCCCCCTCCACTCTGGGGCCTGTGCCGCCAGAACCGGGCTCTGCCCCCATACGCTGCCCTCGCAGCCTGGCGGCCTCCGCTGTGGCTGCCTAGCTGTCAAGAGCAAAGGCTTTTTTTTTCTTCAACCCCATTTTCTTCCATTTCTCCCACCTTTTTAATGCCAGTAACCTCACGGAGAATGTTTTACAGTGATGGAAAATAAACTCTGTTCCAAGTTCAACTCTGAATTACTGTGTCTGTCAAGGCAAGGGGAGTGAGGTAGGAAGTCAGACCTGCGTCCAAAGCTGGCTCTGCCACCTGGGCAAGGTTTTCACGCTCCCAGTGCCCAGTTCCTCCATCCACAGAAGGAGAATCATGGCCGGTCGCGGTGGCTCACGCCTGTAATCCCAGCACTTTGGGAGGCCGAGGTGGGTGGATCACAAGGTCGGGAGTTCAAGACCAGCCTGACCAACATGGAGAAACCCCATCTCTACTAAAAATACAAAAATTAGCTGGGCGTAGTGGTGCGCACCTGTAATCCCAGCTACTCAGGAGGCTGAGGCAGGAGAATCACTTGAACCTGGGAGGTGGAGGTTGTGGTGAGCCAAGATCGTGCCTTGCACTCCAGCCTGGGTAATGCAGTGAGACTGTGTCTCAAAACAAAACAACAAAAAAAGGAGAATAATGGGAGTCCCCCCTCACTGGACTGCATGAGATAACATCACAGCACGCGCAGGCACCTGGGACTCACAGCTCCTACAAAACTCTCCCATCACGTGAGTGCTGAGGATGACACCCATGAGATGGGGCCAAGCAGCAGGCAGGGACCCACTGAGCCAGCGGGAGGCCACAGCCTCGGCAGGGGGAGGGAAGTGGGCAGACCCCAACCACACTCCCCCAGAGGTCGCCACCTCCAGCACAGGCCTGGATATGAGAGAGGGGCCTGGGGGCTCAGGCTGCGCTGGGGAGATGGGTGTCAGCAACGCTGGGTGCTTTGCTAGCTCCTGGAGGGTGGCCTGGCCACATCTAGCTGGGTACCTCATGCCCCATGAGAGATCCCAGAGCTGGTCTAGAAGGTAAAAGCCATCCCTCAACCAGGCAGCCCCATTCTGCAGACACAGGACAGAGCACACAGGGGCCAGAAGCAATGACTTAAAAAAAAAATTGTTTATTTTATCTGAGACAGGGTCTCACTCTGTCTTCCAGGATGAGTGCTGTGGCACAATCACAGCTCACTGCAGCCTCAACTTCCTGGGCTCAAGTGATCCTCCAGCCTCAGCCTCTCAAGTAGCTGGGACTACAGGCACACCCCATCATGCCTGGCTAATTTTTTTTTTTTTTTTTGTGGAGTCTCGTTCTGTCACCAGGCTGGAGTACAACGGTGCGATCTCGGCTCACTGCAACCTCCGCCTCCCTGGTTCAAGTGATTGTCTTGCCTCAGCTTCCCGAGTAGCTGGGACTACAGGAACGCGCCACGCCACCATGCCCAGCTAATTTTTGTGTTTTTAGTAGAGATGAGGTTTCACCATGTTGGCCAGGATGGTCTCGATCTCCTGACCTTGTGATCCACCTGCCTCGGCCTCCCAAAGTGCTGGGATTACAAGCGTGAACCACTGCACCTGGCTTTTTTTTTTTTGGTAGGGAAGAGGTCTTTCTATATTGCCCAGGCTGCTCTTGAACTTCTGGGCTCAAGCAATCCACCCACCTTGGCTTCCCAAAGTGCTAGGATTTTAGGTGGGAGCCACTGTGCCCGGCCTCTGACACTAAATAATGTCAGTTAAGGGAATGAGAAAAGGGCAGGTCACGCACCTGGAACCTGGGCTGTGCCAAAAGGTCAAATGTGCACGTATATACAGTGACTAGGTGACAAATGCAATGGAGCATCTCAGGCTGGGATGGGGGCCAAGGCCACCTACCTATGAGGAACAACCACTGCCTGGCTGGAACGTTCCAGAACCCAGTGGTTTCCATAGCTGCCCTATGACTTCCGAGATGACTAAACCCACCAAGGACTCTATCACACTGCTTGTCTTGGCCACTCACCCACCGTGGATGTGCACAGACCAGTGGCTCCTATGCAGCACAGGCCAGACAAAAGCTGGAAGGTGAAGGCTTACCTTAGAAAGACAAAGTGGGGCAACCATGGAAGGCCACATCCCAGACACTAAGGGGCCAGGAGCAAAGGCAGCCCTGGGCCCCGGCCCTGGGGAGGTGTCAGGCCCGTCACATCCCAGGTGACATGTCAGGAAGATGGAACTCAGGGGTGCTTTCCCGCCCCAGGTGTCTTCCGCCCTGCAGAGCAGCTATGGATCTGCAAAGGGGACTGGAATGCTGGAGAGCCCCGGGCTCCATTTGGAAACTCTGGCAGGATGAAGAAGCTGGAGACCACGTCCTGGGAAGGCTGGGGTACAGCGGGGCTCCCTGCAGCAGATGAGGGGTCCCTGAAATTCATGTGCACCCAGACCTCAGAATGTGACCTTATTTGGAAACACAGGTTTTGACGATATAATTAGTTAAGATGAGGTCACAGTGTATTGGAGGACCCTAAACCCAGGGAGTGGTGGCCCTACCAAAAAAGAGACGGCATGGCGGCACACACCTGTAACCCCAGCTACTCAGGAGGATGAGGCAGGAGGAACACTTGAGCCCAGGGATTCGAGGCTGCAGTGAGCTATGATCATGGCACTGTATTCCCGCCTGGGGGACACAGCAAGGCCCCGTCTCAAAAAAAAAAAAAAAAAGGGTGGGGGGGAGCAGGTGGGGGGTACACACAGAGACAGCGCACAGGGTCACAGACACACAGGAGACGGGTTGGGACGTGGGGATGAGGCTGTATGCCAGCAGCCACTGGATGCTGGAGGCAGCCGATGGACCCTCCCAGGCCCTTCAGGAGCCAGCCCCATGAACACCTTGAGTGTCGGCTTCTGGCCTCCTGAGTGTGTCTCTGTGGCTGAAGCCCCCGCTCTGTGTCACCTGTTCTGGCTGCCACTGGACACTCAGAGCCTGTCCTTGCCCTTGTTCTGCACCCAGTGCCCAGCTTCCTCTGCGGCCTGGGCATCCCAAATGTCCCCTGCTGGCCTCATACTGGGCCATGGGAGGAAACAGGCAGCTGGCAATGCTTTCGGACCAGGCTGTCTAGCAGTTTCCTGAATTCTGTGCCCAGGGATGAGAGTCCTGGAAAGGGAGTTTCAGGCATGGTGATCAGGCTTTGGCACCGGGGCCTCCAGGAGCCACCGGCTGGAGCGTCGACAAGGAGCCTGCCCCCATGTGGGTCCGCTGGTGCTTGTGCAGGTCGGTGCCCCGGCGGAAGCCCCGGCCACAGGCCGGGCAGGTGTAGGGCTTCTCACCTGTGTGCGTCCGGCGGTGGGCGCTGAAGTGCGAGCTGTTGTTGAAGCGCTTCCCGCACTGGGTGCAGGCATAGGGCCGCTCCCCGCTGTGCGTCCTGCGGTGGATGACCAGGCTGGAGCTCTGGCTGAAGCGCTTCCCACACTCGGGGCATGGGTAGGGCTTCTCGCCCGTGTGCACCCTCTGGTGCGTGCTGAAGTTGGAGCGGTCGCTAAAGCCCTTCCCACAGACTAGGCACTTGTAAGGCCGCTCGCCCGTGTGTGTGCGCTGGTGCTTGGTCAAGTGGGACGTCTTGCTGAAGCCTTTGCCACATTCGGGGCAGGTGTACGGCTTGTCAGCCCCATGGGAAGCCCGTCTTCCTGGTGGGGGGCCGCCTCTTGGCTGCTCAGGCCTGACCAAGCCCCTGACTGGGGCTGGCCTCTGACCTGGGAGCGGGTGGCCAGGCCCCTGGCATCGTGCCGAGAGCACTCGGTACCACTCCATTCTCACTGGGGCATCCTCCCTGCCATCACCGCCGTCCTCCAACTGGATCCCAGGTCCTGAGACAGAGAAAGCACGATCTCTAGGAACTCACAGCAAGAGGGCAAGGGAAATCCTTCTAATAGGAAAATGAAGGCCTCACAGGGCTCCTAAAGTTCCCCTACAAAACATTTAGCAGGGGCTGGGCACTGTGGCTCACGCCTATAATCCCAGCACTTTGGAAGGCTGAAGCGGGAGGATTGCTTGAGTCCAGGAGTTCAAGACCAGCTTGGGCAACGCAGTGAGATCTCGTCTCTACAGAAAATAAACAAAACTAGCTGGGTATGGTGGCGTGTGCCTGTAGTTCTAGCTACTCAGGAGGCTGAGGTCGGAGGATCACTTGAGTCTAGGAGGTCAAGGCTGCAGTGAGCTGTGATCGCGCCACTGCATTCCAGCCCGGGTGACAGCGTGAGACCCTGTTTCAAAAACTAAACAATCAATAAAACAAACAAACAGGAACGCACTTGACCATCACAATAACCCAGTGGGTCAGTGCTGTTACCATCTCCATCCTGCAGATGGGGAAACCGAGGCACACAAGTGTTAAGAAACTTACCCAGAATCACCGGGCTGCTAAGTTACGGAGTGAGGGCCATCAAGCTCTGCACTCTGCTGTATCCTCTAAGCCAGGGGTTCCCACCCGGTGGCAAGGTCTGGAGACATTTTTGTTGTGTCTGGGGAGGGGGTTGTAAATGGCCTCTAGTGGGCAGGGGCCAGAGCTGCTGGAAAACCTCCTGCCCAGCACAGGCAGCCCCACGTGGAGAGCCATCTGGCCCAAATGCCAGCAGCACCAAGGTGGAGAAGCCCTGCTCTGGGCTGTTCTGGCTGAGCAGAGCAGTCGTGGCTCCCAGCCACTGGACCTCCCTTGTCGTACTTTGTGTGGCCCCTGAGGCCCCTCTGCAGATCCAGGTTCTAGAGCCACCACCAACAGGACAGGAGAACAGGGAGAGGGGCCTGGAATGATCCAGGCTTTGCCCCTTTCAGGAAAAAGCCCTTGACTTCTCTGCTCTTCCTTTGCCGCATGAGGGTGACTGCAGCTCGGGACACGGTAGCACAAAGTGCACCGGGGTGCCTGGGGGGCTGGGGGAGCAGCCGTCTTCATAGCAGTCCCGCAAGAGGCTCTGCGCATGGTAGGCACACGCCATGCTGACCTCACAGGGGAGGGACAGAACCACCCACTGCCCTTGGAAATGTCCACTTTAAGACACTCCCAGCCCCAGACCTCCTGGGCGAATCCTTCTTGCCCTCCCCTCCCATCTCCAGGACCAACTTCCGGATAGCCGAAGGTGGGTTTGGCACGTACTGAGCCTCAAATTCCACATCTATAAAACTGAGAGGAGGCCGGGCATGGTGGCTCATGCCTGTAATCCAAGCACTTTGGGAGGCCGAGGAAGGCGGATCACTTGAGGTGAGGAGTTTGAGACCAGCCTGGCCAACATGGTGAAACCCCGTTTTATTTTATTAAAAATAAAAAAATTAGTTCAGGGTAGTGGTGGGTGCCTGTAATCCCAGCTACTTGGGAGGCTGAGGCAGGAGAATCGCTTGAACTCGGGAGGCAGAAGTTGCAGTGAGCCAAGATCGTGCCACTGCACTCCAGCCTGGGCGACAGAGCGAGACTCTGTCTCAAAAAAAAAAAAAAAAAAAAAAAATAAAATAAATAAAACTGAGAGGAGGATTGGAACCACCTCATTGGCCTGCTATAATAATATTTTATTTATTTATTTTAAAGACAGGGTGATATGGTTTCGATCTATGTCCTCACCCAAATCTCATGTCAGACTGTAATCCCCAATGTGGAGGTGGGGCCTGGTGGGAGGTGAGTGGGTCATGGAGGCAGATTTCTCATGAATGGTTTGGCACCATCCTCTTGGTACTGTCCTGACAATAGTGAGTGAGTTCCCGTGAGATGTGGTTGATTAAAAGTGAGTGGCACCTCCCCTCGCTCCTTTGCTCCTGCTCCAGCCATGTGAGACATGCCTGCTCCCTCTCTGCTTTCCACCATGACTGGAAGCTTCCTGAGGCCTCCCCAAAAGCTGAGCAGACACCAGCATCATGCTTTCTGTACAGCCAATTAAACCTTTTTTCTTTATAAATTACCAGGTCTCAGGTATTTCTTTACAGCAATATGAGAATGACCTAATACACAGGGCCTCACTATATTGCCCAGGCTGGCCTCAAACTCCTGACCTCAAGTGATCCTCCCACCTCATCCTCCCAAAGTGCTGAGATATAGGCGTGAGCCACAGCACCCAGCCTTGTTGTAAAAATATTTTTATTTATTTATTTATTTATTTTTGAGATGGAGTCTCGCTCTGTCTTCCAGGCTGGAGTGCAGTGGTGTGATCTCCGCTCACTGTAACCTCTGCCTCCCAGGTTCAAGTGATTCTCCTACCTCAGGCTCCCGAGTAGCTGGGATTACAGGCGTGAGCCACCACGCCCAGCCAATTTTTGTATTTTTAGTAGAGATAGAGTTTCACCATGTTGGCCAGGCTGGTCTCGAACTCCTGACCTCAGGTGACCCAACCGCCTTGGCCTCCCAAAGTGCTGAGATCACAGGGGTGAGCCACCATGCCTGGCCGTACAAATATTTTTAAAAGAGACTGAGTCTGGCAGCTCATCAAAAGGTAAACAAGAGTCATTATATGAGCCAATGACTTTACTCCTAGGTACACACCCAAGAAAACTGAAAACATGTCCTCAAACAGAAATGTGTACATAAGTGTTCACGACAGCACTCTTCACAGTAGCCAAAAAATGGAAATCACCCAAATGTCCATCAACGAAAATGGATCAACAAAACGTGGTCTATCCATACAGTGGAATACTATTCAGCCATGAAAAGGAAGCACTGACACATGCTATAGCACGGATGACCCACGAACACATGACACTGAGTAAAAGAAGCCAGTCACCAAAGGACAGTCCCTGCACGATTCCCTTTACAAAAGACAACCAGAATAGGCACACCCAGAGACAGAGCAGACAGCTGGCTGCCAGAGGCTAGGGGAGGGGAAATGGGGAGAAACTGCTTGTTGGGTACGAGGTTTCCATTTAGAATGATAAAAAATGTTTTTGAGGGCCAGGCGTGGTAGCTCACACCTGTAATACCAGCACTCTGAAATGCCGATGTGGGCTGATCATTTGACGTCAGGAGTTCTCGCCAACATGGCAAAACACTGTCTCTACTAACAATAGAAAAAATATTGGGAGGCCGAGGTGGGCAGATCACAAGATCAGGAGTTCAAGACCAGCCTGACCAACATGGTAAAACGCTGTCTCTACTAAAAATACAAAAATTAGCCAGGTGTGGTGATGCACACCTGTAATCCCAGCTACTTGGGAGGCTAAGGCACGAGAATTGCTTGAACCCAGGAGATGGAGGTTGCAGTGAGCCGAGATCATGCCACTGCAATCCAACCTGGGTGACAGAGTGAAACTCTATCTCAATTAAGAAAAAAAAATGCTTTTGAGCCCGGGTAACACAGTGAAACTCCATCTCTATCAAAAAATTTTTGTCGCCCAGGCTGGTGTGTAATGGCGCGATCTTGGCTCACTGCAACCTCCGCCTCCTGGGTTCAAGCGATTCTCCTGCCTCAGCCTCTGAGTAGCTGAGACTATAGGTGCATGCCACCACACCCGGCTAATTTTTTTGTATTTTTAGTAGAGATGGGGTTTCACCATGCCGGCCAGGATGGTCTCGATCTCTTGACCTCGTGATCCACCCGCCTTGGCCTCCCAAAGTGCTGGGATTACAGACGTGAGACACCGTGCCCGGCCCAAAAATTTTTTCAAAATTAGCTGCGCGTGGTGGCATTGACCTGTGGTACCAGCTACTCGGGAGGCTGAGGTGGTAGAATCACCTGAGCCTGGGGAGGTTGAAGCTGCAGTGAGTCAAAATTGTGCTACTGCACTCCAACCTGGGTGACAGAGTGAGACCCTGTCTCAAAAAAAGAAAAAAAAAGTTTTGGAACTATGTGTTACTGCACTCCAACCTGGGTGACAGAGTGAGACCCTGTCTCAAAAAAAGGAAGAAAAAAGTTTTGGAACTAGATGAAGGTGATGATTGTACAACACTGTGAATATACTAAACGCCACTGAACCGTTTCCTGAAAAATGGCTAATTTTATGTTATGTGAATTTCTTTTTTTTTGAGCAGCAGCAAGATTTATTACGAAGAGTGAAAGAACAAAGCTTCCACAGTGTGGAAGGGGACCCGAACGGGTTGCCCGTGAATTTCATCTCATTAAAAAATGTAAAAACTTTGAGGCCAGGTACCAACCTAATTTGTTTTTTTGAGACAGAGTCTCACTCTGTTGCCCAGGCTGGGGTGCAGTGGTATGATCACAGCTTACTGCAGCCTTGACCTCCCAAGCTCAAGCGTTCCTCCCACCTCAGCCTCTCAAGCAGCTGGGACTACAGGCGTGCACCACTTTTGTATTTTTTGTAGAGACAAGGTTTCTCCATGTTGCGCAGGCTGGTCTTGAACTCCTGGACTCGAGCAATCCACCCGCCTTGACCTCTCAAGGTGCTGGGATTACAGGCATGAGCCACCATGCCCGGCCCGTTTTTGTTTTTTGGAGACGGAGTCTTGCTCTGTTGCCCAGACTGGAGTGCAGTGGTGCGATCTCGGCTCACTGCAACCTCCGCCTCCCGGGTTCAAGCGATTCTCCTGCCTCAGCCTCCCGAGTACCTGGGACTACAGATGAGTACCACCACGCCCAACTAATTTTTGTATTTTTTAGGAGAGACAGGGTTTCATCATGTTGGCCAGGATGGACTCGATCTCCTGACCTCATGATCCACCCGCCTCAGCCTCTGAAAGGGCTGGGATTACAGGCGTGAGCCACCGCGCCGGCCAATTTTTTTTTTTTTTTTTTTGAGACAGAGTTTCGCTCTTATTGCCCAGGCTGGAGTGCAATGGCGTGATCTTGGCTTACTGCAATCTCCGCCTCCTGGGTTCAAGCTATTCTCCTGCCTCAGCCTCCCAAGTAGCTGGGAGTATAGGCACCCACCACCACGCCTAATTTTTGTATTTTTAATAGAGACAGGGTTTCACCATGTTGGCCAGGCTGGACTCGAACTCCTGACCTCAGGTGACAAACACTCGCCTCGGCTTCCCAAAGTGCTGGGATTACAGGTGTGAGTCACCGTGCCTGGCCATTTTTTTTTTTTAAGCAAGATCAAATAGATCCAACTTTCCTTGGCCCCACAGACTGTTTTTACCATAGGCTCTGGCGCTGGGTAAGTAAAACCCAAACACATGCCTGTGACCCTGAGAGGGAAGCTGTGTCTGGGCTCCAGGAGCTGGTGACAGAGCTGGGCAGAATCTCATTCCTTCCCTTCTGAGGATTCCACGTAACCACTTGGGAGCCGGGAGGGCTGGCAAATTCTTTCCCTTTTGACTTCTGCCTTTTGCACAGGGAATGAACTGGACCACAGGTAATGTGCGCTCAGAGATCTTCAGATCAGGGTTCCTCAATCACGGTACGGGTGGTGTCCATGGGACCTGGCCCGGGCTGTCTCTGATGCGGCCACCCTGTGCACTGCAGGAGGGTGGGCAGCATCCCCACCTTCTGCTCAACAAATAATCATTTTCATCAGTGACAGCCCCAGGGTCATGACAACCAAAAATGTCTCCAACTCATGGACAGATGTCCTCTGGGGGACAAGATTGCCCCGGGTGGAGAACCCCTGCTCTGGATGCCTGTCACCAAAGCTGCTGATGACCAACCAGAGCCTCATACAACATCATCTAAAACTCTTCATAGGCAACAAAAGAAGAAAACGATAAACTGGACACTAGAACCAAAAACTTTTGTGCATCAAAGGACGCTACCAACAAAATGAAAATGCAACACACAAAACAGGAGAAAATATTTCCAAATCAGGCCAGGTGCGGTAGCTTACGCCTGTAATCCCAGCACTTAGGGAGGCTGAGGCAGGCAGATCACTTGAGATCAGGAATTCGAGACCAGCTTGGCCAACATGGCAAAACCCAGCTCTACTAAAAATAGAAAAATTAGCCAGGTATGGTGGCGCACACCTGTAATCCGAGCTACTTGGGAGACTGAGGCAGGAGAATCGCTTGAACCCGGAAGGCGGAGGTTGCAGTGAGCTGAGCTGAGATTGTGCCACTCCACTCCAGCCTGGGCAACAGAGCAAGACTCCATCTCAAAAAAAAAAAAACCCTGAAAATAACAACCATTGGTATGGATGTGGAGAAACTGGAACCCTTGTGCACTCTTGGTGGGTGCATGAGATGGTGCAGATGCTGTGGAAAACAGCATGGCGGTTCCTCAGAAAATTCAACACAGAATGACCACATATGCTCCAGCCATCCCACTGCTGGATACATCCACCCCAGGAACAGAAAGCAGAGTTGATCAGAGATACACCTGTACACCCACGTTCACTGCAGCATTATTTACAATGGAATATTCTTCAGCCTTAAAAAGGAAAAAAATTCTGGAGGTTTCCCAAAGAAGGAAGTCTGCCTCAAGACCGCGGCACAGAAATCCTAAGCTTCCAGCCTGCTGGCCTGGCCTGCAGATTTCAGACTTGTCAACTTCTGTAAGCAACCAAGGGAGCTGTCTGAGTACCCATACCTTAAAATAAATCTGTGTGTGTGTCTATCTTCTGTTGGTTCTGTTTCTCTGGAGAAGAACCCTAATACAAAGCGACATCTCACTGTCATTAGAAAAGGCTTCAGCATGGCCACTCACAGTGGCTCACACCTGTCATCCCAGGACTTTGGGAGGCCTAGGCCGGCGGATCACCTGAAGTCAGGACTTCGAGACCAGCCTGGCCAACATGGTGATGAAACCCATCTCTACTAATAATACAAAAATTAGCCAGGCATGATGGCGAGTACCTGTAATCCCAGCTACTTGGGAGGCTGAGGTGGGAGCATCGCTTGAACCCAGGAGGTGGAGGTTGCAGTGAGCCAAGGTTGTGCCACTGCACTCCAGCCTGGGCAACAGAGCAAAACTCCATCTCAAAACAAACAAACAAACAAACAAACAAAAAACCAGAAAAGGCTTCAGCAGCATCAGGAAAGGCAGGAAGAGACAAACAGGCAGAGAAAGAGCTTAAGGGACGGTGCTGAGTAACGGGCAGGGCAGTGCTCAGTGCGATGGGGAGAGGCTGGAGAACCAGGTCCTGTGGGAGCAGCTCTGCCCTTGAGAGGAGGGCACAGGGAAGCTGAAGTGAAGTAGGACCAGCATGTAAGGGGCAGGGGCAGAAGAACAGGATGGCAAGGCAGTGCTGGGCATCTGCCTGAGTCATGGCCGAGTGGCTGTGCAGGCCCTGCAGGTGGGACTCTGCAGGGATATGGGTAGCCCTGTCCACGGAGGATCGCCCCAGGCCAACTGGACCAACAGAACCAAGCCCAGGAGCTGGTGCCTGACAGTTCCTATTTTTGGCAAGCCCCCTAGAGGACACAGTCACTTGCAAGTTACCTTCATTCTCCAGCGGCGCATCCCGCTGAGCTGGGTCCAGGCATCTTGGCTCCTCCCCAGAAAGGTATACAGCCACGTCCGCCAAGTTCACGGGCACCTGCCAGAACGCACCCCACTCAGTCCTGGCCCCAAGCAAGCTGCCTCCTCCCCAACTAAGGCCACTGGCCAGGGAGCTGCACCGCCACTGCCCCTCGAGGCTGGCGCCAAGCCTGGTGGTGGAGCTGGTCTTCTCCACTCTCGTTGCAGTGGTGAGTCCTGGTGTCTCCGCCCACTGCTCCCATGCGCCACTGCTGCAGAGCTGGGACACCACTGGAGAAGGGACAGATTCGCCACGAGGAGTGGTGGACCCACTGCACACTCAGCCACCGCGGCCCATGCTCCACAGGGAGACAAGAGCATCCCCTGGCTCCGTGGCCAGCCAGCCCCAGCACCCCATTGCGGCAGATGGGGGACTTCAGGATGCCTCTGGGCCAGTGGCTCCCAGATGTAGCACCAGATTGACCCGGAAGCATGATTAAAAAACAAGCAAACCCTTTCCAGAACAGGCAAATTCACAGAGACAAGAAGGAGCTTTGTGGTTGCCAGAGGCTGAGGGAAAAACAGGTAGAGACTCTGGTAATGAGTCTAGGGGGCTTTTTGGGGAGGGTCTAAAGAAAATGTTCGGCCGGGCGCGGTGGCTCACGCCTGTAATCCCAGCACGTTGGGAGGCCAAGGCAGGTGGATCATCTGAGGTCAGGAGCTCGAGACCAGCCTGGCCAACATGGTGAAACCCCCTCTGTACTAAAAATACAAAAAAAGTTAGCCAGGCATGGTGGTGGGTGCCTGTAATCCCAGCTACTCAGGAGGCTGAGGCAGGAAAATCGCTTGAACCCAGGAGCCGGAGGTTGCAGTGAGCCGAGATCGCACCACTGCACTCCAGCCTGGGCAACAAGAGCAAAACTCTGTATCAAAAAAACAAAAACAAAACAAAACAAAACAAATACACATACACACACACACACACACACACACACACATATATATAAAAATTATAAATAAATAAATAAAAATAAAACAGGCCAGCCATGGTGGCCTATGCCTGTAATCCCAGTGCTTTGGGAGGCTTAGGCAAGAGGATCACTTGAGCCCAGGAGTTCAAGACCAGCCTAGGCAGCACAGCGAGACTGTGTCCCTATTAAAAAAAAAAAACAAAAAAACTAGCCGGGTGTGGTGGTGCATGCCTGTAGTCCCAACTAACTAAGGAGGCTGAGGCAGGAGGATCCCTTGAGCCTGGGAGGTCAAGGCTGCAGTGAGCCGTGATCACACTACTGCACTCCAGCGTGAGCACAGAGCCAGACTTTGGCTCAAAACAAACAAACAAACAAAAAAAACAAAAAAACAAGCAAGCAAACAAAGGAGACTCCCATTCCAGCCCAGCGGTGTGGGAGGAACCTGTATTTTCCCCCAGAGTCCCAAGAGATTCCTGTGCCCAGCAGAGTGGGAGTCACCACCCTGTCTCACTGGTGGACCGCAGAATCTTCCGGGCACGGCCCAGTACTTAAATGGCCTCTGGAGAGAAGAAAAGACTTCCCAGGAGGCCAGGGGAAGTGACTCCAGGGTTGGAGCAAAGGGAGAAAACTCCAGGGAAGAGCTCCTCTGACATCCAAAACCTTGGCCCCCAGGAGAGGTGTCCCCTTAACAAGGAAGTGTGACACACAGAGGTCGGGCCAGACCCCAGGATGCTGCAGACCAGGAGCATCCCACTCACCTGGGACCAGGCCGAAAGGAAGGGCGAGGCTGACGTCATCTCCTGATGCCGGGGAGCTGGAGGGCCTGGGAAGGAGCAGAGTCACCACCAGTCACACAGCTCACCCAGCACTGCCCCTGCCGCCCTCCCGCACACCAAGGCCCCAACAGCCCGGTGGCTGCCCACCCAAGATCCACTCCTTGCTGGAGAGCCTGTGCACCCTGCATCCAGGCAGGCCTCTGCCCTGGCCACAGTCCACACCCCATTCACCTTCACCTCCCTCCCCTGCACCACTTCTCATTCCTCCAAAGGGGTGCTACTCACCTCTCTCTGGCCAAAACAGCGGGCCCCTCTGTGGCCTGTGGCTCAGCTGGGCTGGGGGCTGCTGGCTAGAGAATCGAGCCTCTTCCTCCAGGGACAGATCCTCTGGCTGAGCCTCTGCCTGGTGTTTTAAGGACTGTCCCCCTATCCCGAGGGGCACCTCGTCATCAGAAAGCAGCTCTGAGCCCTGCACACAGACAGTGATCTCCCCATCAGCTCCCAGAAGGCCAGAAGGAAAAATCCCTGCAGGGCCCCACACCCCTCATCTCAGGCACCCCAGCCGGCTGCCCACCCCCGGGCTGTCTGCAGCCTTCCTCCCTCTGCCCAGCCGTGTGGCAGTGTTCCCTGCAGCCAGCTCCCAGCCTGCTCTACTCCATGGTCTCTCCCTGTCACCACAATCATTTCCCCATCACATTCTTACCCTCTATTCCTTGGTCCTCCTGACAGACCCTGGGATAGACCCTGGGCCAGAAGAGCCCTGAGTCAGCGCTGGACTAATTTCAGAAGTTCACAGAACTGCATTTGCTAGATTTTTTGAAATTATCTGGCCAGCCGCAATGGCTCACACCTGTAATTCCAGCACTTTGGGAGGCCGAGGTGGGTGGATCACCTGAGGCCAGGAGTTCGAGACCAGCCTAACCAACATGGTGAAACCCCATCTCTACTAAAAATACAAAAATTAGCCGGGCATGGTGGCAGCACGCTTGTAATCCCAGGTACTTGGGAGGCTGAGGCAGGAGAATCGCTTGAACTCGGGAACTACAGGTTGCAGTGAGCCGAGATCGTGCCACTGCACTCCAGCCTGGGCAACAGAGCGAGACTCCGTCTCGGGAAAAAAAAAGAAAAAAGAAAAAAAAAAAAGAAATTATCAACAGGTGCTTTGAGATGATCTATTTCCTAATTCCAGGAAAGGTGAGTTGAATGAAATCGGGTCTTAGAATTGAGCTCTGCAATAGCACTTGGACAAGAGACATCCCTAGGCAACTACAAACCCAGCGTCAGGGACCCATCTCAGGCTTCCTCTTATCCAACATTCCACACCTCTAAGGGAGCGTAGTCCCCTTGGGGAGCACAGCCTGCCCCTCTCAGCTCAGTGATGGCCATGAGGCATGTGTGCAGAGGTGCCGGTGCAGTGACAGAAGGAAGCCATGCCGGGAACCCCAAACACTGAAGCTGTGGTGGCCAGGAAAGAGGCTGGCCGGCTGGGAAGAAATCCCGATTTCCTGGCCACCACGATGGCAGGATTTTCTGACTGCGGTCAGCTCACGCTGTGGTCAAGCATTAGGGGATGTGCCTCCTCTGTTGGCTGCAAAAGGCGAGCAGTGTGCAGCCAGCAGCACTGCCACAGGAAGAAAGGCAGCTGGTCAGCACTGCCCATGTGCCCCATCCACGCAAGGCCCTGAAAAATGAACTGAAACAGCAGGTGGCAGGACTTCTTTCTAATCTCAAGGAGTTCAACGACTGAAACTGAAGCAGGAGGAATGAGTAAGAGGCTTCCTCTGCTCCTTCAAATGGGGCTGGAAGGAGGTGGAGAGGCACTGTCTATAGAGATTTCGGCGTGTCAGAAGTGTCCTGTCTGTGCCATCCAGTACAGTAGCCACTGGCCATGTGTGACGACTGAGCCCTTGAGAGGTGGTCAGTGTGACTGAGGAACTAATTTAACATTCTACACAGTGGCCGGGCGCAGCGGCTCATGCCTGTAATCCCAGCACTTTGGGAGGCCGAGGCAGGCAGATCACTTGAGGCCAGGAGTTTGAGACCAGCCTAGCCAACATTGCAAAACCCTGTCTCTACTAAAAATACAAAAATCAGCCTGGCGTGGTGGCAGATCCCTGTAATGCCAGCTACTTGGGAGGCTGAGGCACGAGAATCACTCCAGCCTGGGCGACAGAGAGAGACTCTGTCTCACAAAAATAAAAGTAAAATAAATGGGCTAGGTGCGGTGGCTCACGCCTGTAATCCCAGCACTTTGGGAGGCCGAGGCGGGTGAATCACGAGGTCAGGAGATACAGACCACCCTGGCTAACACGGTGAAACCCTGTCTCTACTAAAAATACAAAAAAATTAGCCGGGCGTGGTGGCGGGCACCTGTAGTCCCAGCTGCTGAGGAGGCTGAGGCAGGAGAATGGCGTGAATCCGGGAGGCGGAGCTTGCAGTGAGCCGAGATCGCGCCACTGCACTCCAGCCTGGGCGACAGAGCGAGACTCCGTCTCAAAAAAAAGAAAAAAAAAAAAAGTAAAATAAATGTACATAGCTATAATTTAAAAAGCTACATGTGGCTGGCAGCTACTGTTTTGCATGGCACAGCTCTAGAACCTCTGGGGGCTGTAACCAAAGTGCCCCCCATGCCCCTGGTCTTTCTTCCCAGTGTTCTCCCACTTTGGGGGTAGTTTCAACTCCCTGCCTTGGAAGGTGCCGGACCTCTCTCCCACCAAAACCTATGTTTGGGGCTGGCGTAGTGGCTCATGCCTGTAATCCCAGCACTTCGGGAGGCCAAGATGGGAGGATCACTTGAGGCCAGGAGTTCAAGACCAGTCTGGGCAACATAACGAAACCTTGTCTCTACAAAAAATACACAAAATTAGCAGGTGTAGTGGTGCATGCCTGTAGTCCCAGCTACTCAATAGGCTGAGGTGGGAGGATTGCTTGAAGCCTGGAGGTAGAGGCTGCAATGAGCGGTGATCACACCACTATAGCCTGGGCAACAGAGCGAGACTATGTCTCAAAAAAAAACAAAACAAAACAAAACATGTTTGGCCTATCCTAGGACAGTGTTCACAAACCATCTGCACTAGCTAATAAAGGGCTATTGGGGTAGGATGAGGTTAATCAAAGGGTGGACACCCATTGGCCAAGGCTGAGAAATCTTTTGCAGTTGCTTTCTTCAAAAGGGCTCAGAGGCCAGGCAGCCACACTTGGTCACCCAATGACCAAGGAATCTCCAGCTGCAGACCCCAGCAGCAGGGCCCCATTTCCTCACCTGAGGGTCAAAATGCCCCCCACCTCACCCGCTGCCTGTGTTTCCTGGGCTTCCGCTGCAGCCCTTCCACGAGGACCACGGCCTCCTCACCGCTCTCCGGCTGCTGCTCGCGTACCCGAGCCTGGATCTCCCCCGGCAGCACGGTCAGGAACTGCTCCAGCACCAGCAGCTCCAGGATCTGCTCCTTAGTGCGCAGCTCCGGCCGCAGCCAGCGGCAGCACAGCTCCCAGAGGCGGCTCAGGGCCTCCCGGGGCCCAGCCACCTCCTGGTAGCAGAAGAGCCGGAAGAGCTGGCGGAAAGTCTCAGGGCTGGGGTCCTCTGTCTCCACGGAGGGCTCCTCTTCCAAGCAGAAGTCCTCCTCCACCTTCACAATCAGGATCTCATCCTGTTCCAGGTCCTGCTCCAAGGTTGGCAGGGGCTGGAGGCCAGGGACAGTGGCCATTGCTTCCGGTGGGCCTTGTTCCTTTTCAGGCCTTAGAGTTGAACCTGTCTCTCTCTATACCTCTGGCCAGACACAGGAAGAGAGTTTTTTTCAGGGCCCTGCGGAGAGACGATAAAACCATCTGAAGGGCAGCCCTGGGGCTGGAAAAGCCCTTTGGACTGGGAAGCCCCTGCCCTGGTTCCAAGGCCAGCTCACCCCACCAGGGAAAAGGAAAAGGAAGTAGATGAATGTCATCTTTGTTATTAACACCCTGTTAATTCCCGGGTAATTTACTGAAGGGCTCTGGGCTTTGCTTCCTCACTGGGCAAACAGAGATGATAACAGGACCTACACACACAGGTTGCTGACAGAACTAAAAGGGATGGCTGGGGGCAGTAGCTGACGCCTGTAATCCCCGCACTTTCGGAGGCAGAGGAGGGCAGATCACGTGAGTTCAGGAGTTGACCACCCGGTCAACGTGGTGGAACCCTGTCTCTACAAAAAATACAAAAATTAGCCCGACATGGTGGTAGCACATCTGTAATCCCAGCAACTCGGGAGGCTGAGACAGGAGAATCGCTTGAACCCGGGAGATGGAGGTTGCAGTGAACTGAGATCGCGCCACTGCACTCCAGCCTGGGCGACAGAGAGATACTCAAACAAAAACAATCTAAAAGGGATGTTTGCGGTCAGAGCTCGAGAATCGCTATTTTCCATGATTAGAATGGGTCCTACATGGAAGGGGTTCCTTTGGAAATCTGATGAAAAGCAGGGCCTTTTTGCATACTCTGCCTCAACTTGATCCCCGGTGTCCAGGTCTGGCGAACCCTGAAGCCCCTACGCGGCCCCGTCAGGCACCCCCGAGTGGGTGGTCACGACAGCCCCCCAATTCCAGGGTCCTGGGAGAGCTGGGACCCCCAGGCCGGGCTGCTTTCCCGTCTCACCCCTCAGGTGGAGGGTGAGCCGTATCCGAGGCCGCGGCACAGACCCGGGTGCTGGCGCGGGCCGCGAAATCGAAGCTTCGGCCGGGACCCGCGTCCCCGCGCCCCCCGGCACTCACTGGAAGCGCTGCCGGCCGTGGGCAGTTTGGGGCAGGACCGGAGCGGCGGGTCTCGGCGGGAGTGGGACGGCGGGCCTCAGGCTTGGCAGCCAGGGACGCCAGAGCCAGGGCCGAAGACCCTAAACCAGGGGTGCAAACCAGGCCGTGTGGGTGGGCCCGCAGGCGGCATTGTGGGTAACGTAGCCGTGGCACCATTGGCTGAGCCGGCTGTTGGGGGCGTGGCAACACGGCCGAGTGGACGGGTCCGCGACGTGCACGGTGGTTAATGTGGTCCTCAAAGGCACGCATTGTGGGTAACGTAGTCCAGCACCCCGGTGACCGCGCGAGCGTGCGGCGACTCTGCAGCCTCTGGGCCACTTTCCCAGTCACTCTTCCACATCCGCTCCGCTCTCCTCTGGCCGCCTCCTCCATCTTTAAAGCCAGCAAAGTCGTCCGGGCACGGTGGCTAACACCTGTAATCCTAGCACTTTGGGAGGCCGAGGCGGGCGGATCACCTGAGGTCGGGAGTTCGAGACCAGCCTGACCAACGTGGAGAAACCCCGTCTCTACTAAAAATACGAAATTAGCTGGGCGTGGTGGTTCATGCCTGTAATCCTAGCTACTTAGGAGGCTAAGGCGCAGGTTGCAGTGAGCCGATATCCCGCCATTGTCCTCCAGTCTGGGCAACAAGAGCGAAACTCCGTCTCAAAAAATAAATAAATAAATAAAATAAATAAAGGCAGAACTTGTTCAAGATAAAACTGGAAGAGATGCCAAGTGCTTGCGCCCACCCTCCCCCAAGAGGGCCCCCAACAACGTCCAACCCCAAATATCCCTTGTCCTGCCTGCTTCTTTCTGACAACATAATAATGGGCATCAATTTTTGTTGTTGTTGTTGTTAGAGATGAAGTCCCACCATGGTGCCTAGGCTGGTCTCAAACTCCTGGGCCCAAGCAATCTTCCCGCCTCGGCTTCCCAAAGTGTCAGGATTACAGGTGTGCCCAGCCAGGTATCAATTCTTGTATGTATGTATTTATTTATTTAGAGACAGGGTCTCACTCTGTCGACCAGGCTACAGTGCACTGGCTCGATCTTGGCTCACAGCAACCTCCGCCGCCTGGTTTTAAGCAATTTTCCTGCCTAACCTCCCGAATAGTTGGGATTACAGGCACGAACAACCAGGTCCGGCTAATTTTTGTATTTTTAGTAGAGATGGGGTTTCCCCATGTTGCCCAGGCTGGTCTCCAACGGCCTCAAGCAATCCGCCCACGTCAGCCTCCCAAAGTGCTGAGATTACAGGAGTAAGCCACCGCTCCCGGTCGCATCAATTCTTGAGCATCAAGCAAGCAAAACACATTCGTACTTCGTTTCTTTCTCATTTAGTAATAGAGGTACTATAACTAGACCTACCGGTTCAACAAAACCAAACCAAACCCTGAAGCTCTGAGAGTTTTAAGTATTGAACCCCCCAGAGAAGGTCAAACAGCAAGTACAGAAATGGGATTGGAACCCAAATCTTTGATTCCAGAACTTCAGCTCCTAACTACCAGGTTAATGTAGTTTGCCCCTAATCCTAACTTGGACATCCTAAGGCCCGTCTCCTATACTGGATTCTCGCTGCTTTTCCTCTTTGGTTGAACATGATCCGGAGTTTCCCTCTGCCTGGGGTGCCCAGGAAAGAGTCCCAGCACCGAGTTCGGGTGAGCAGCAACGCAGCATACACAGCAGGCGTACACTCAACGTACGCCCCGCCCCGCACAAGCTCCGCCCCCCATGCGCACCCCACCTCGCATCCCGGATCTACCCCCGGAATCTCGCGCGTCTTTCCCAAAGCATCGGCTAGGACTCAGCCCGCCGGAAACAAAAGTTGGGGACGCCGGATTCAGGACGCTGGCAGGACTACATTTCCCAGAGCGCCCCGCGCCCTCCCCGGAGGCAGATTCCTGGGCGCTCTAGAGGGGGTGGGTTGGCGGCCTGGAGGGTCTCCTCAAGTGGCGGCACTGCCAGGGGCTCGGAGGAAGGGGCTGCAGTCTCCCGGTGGCAGCGTCCTTGTCGAGACTGCGGGCGATTCCCTTGCGCGCCCTGAACCTCAGTTTCCATGTCTGTTAATGGGGGACATTAACCCTCAAGGTTGTAACTCATTCAAGACCATTCACCCAGGCATAATAAATGCATAAAGGCTGCACGTTGAGTCCTCCCAACTGCCCCCTTAACTAGGCGCTCGGGTGATGGAGTGGTGGCAGGTGCCTGCTTTCATGGAGCTTGCCATGAGAGGCATACAGTGGACAAAATTACCATGAGAGGCATACAGTGGACAAAATTGCACGAAGAATTGTTTAATCACTTCTTTGGCAAATGTTACCAAGGGGTGTAAAAGAGGGAACCTGATACCTTCAGGGTGGAAGTGACAGTTGAGCAGCCTAGGGTTAACCTGGGAAACCGGTGGGGAGGATTCCAGACAGCAGGAGTGGCAAGTGCAAAGGTCCTGGGGCCGGAGAGAACACGGTGCGTTTGAGGGACAGAATGGAGACCAGAGATTGGGAGATGTGGCTGGAGGGATGGGCAAGGCCTGACCATACTTGGAGACTGTGGTGAGGATTAAGGATTTTATCCTTGGAGTCAATAGAGTTTGGGGTTTTAAGTAGGATAGCATCGTGATCAGATAAGAAGCTTTGTGGAGTACAGATCTCAGAAAGACTGGAGAGGAGCAGTGAGACTAGCTGGAAGCTCCTGGAGTGGTCCAGAGTTGGGGTAACTAGTGATGGTGGTAGTCACTGACAAGGATCTGGCCAAGATTCCTGGAGCACATTCAACAGTGCTTGGTGGTTGATTAGCTTGGGGTGGAGGAGGGAGACAAGGATAACTCCTTTGTAAAATGGGGATGGTAACATCACCTGCAATAGGCACCATTATGGTTAAGAGAACAGAACGTCAGACACATATAGGCTTAATATGTCCTAATTTTGTTAGTAATAAAGACTACCTCTGTGTTCAGGGCAGTGTTGTTTGTAATGGCAAAACCGAAAACAGTCTAAATGTTAGTCAACAGGAGAATGATGGATAAATCTCACGGAGGCTATGCCAAGCAAAAAAAGGCAAGTAGCAATATGATACGATTTTCATAAATTTTGAAAATGCAAAACAATTCTACATATGATTTAGAGACATGTATGCGGTTCAAAGAAATGTTTGGGACTTGGATAAACACCAAATTCAGGATGGTGATGGGGCAGGAGTTGAAGAGGGATGTGATGGGGGGAAGGTTCAGGGGGCAAAAACTGCAAGTTTTAATGTGCTTTTTATTTATTTTTAATTTATGTATTTATATTTATTTATATTTTTTATATTTATTTTTACTTATTTTATTTTTTTTTGAGACAGACTCTCACTGTCGCCCAGGCTGGAGTGCAGTGGCGCAATCTTGGCTCACTGAGACCTCCGCCTCCCCGGTTCAAGCTGTTCTTCTACCTCAGCCTCCCTAGTAGCTGGGATTACAGGTGTGTGCCACTATGCCTGGCTAATTTTTTGTATTTTTAATAGAGACGGGGTTTTGCCATCTTGGCCAGGCTGCTCTTGAACTCCTGACCTCAAGTGATCTGCCTGCTTCGGCCTCCCAAAGTGCTGTGATTACAGGCGTGAGCCACCACACCTGACCTATTTAAGATTATTTATTAAAACATTTGCTAGGTTTTAATACTTCATGAATACAAATTCAAAATAATGGCTTTTGTTGTTGTTTTTAAAAAGCACATTAATGGCCAGTCGCGGTGGCTCACTCCTGTAATCCCAGCACTTTGGGAGGCCGAAGCAGGTGGATCACGAGGTCAGGAGATCGAGACCATCGTGGCTAACACGGTGAAACCCCGTCTCTACTAAAAATACAAAAAATTAGCCGGGCGTGGTGGCAAGCGTCTGTAGTCCCAGCTACTCGGGAGGCTGAGGCAGGAGAATGGTGTGAACCCGGGAGACGGAGGTTGCAGCGAGCCAAGATCGCGCCACTGCACTCCAGCCTGGATGACAAAGCGAGACTCTGTCTCAAAAAAAAGAAAAAAGAAAAATTAGAAGGCCAGGTATGGTGGCTCACACTTGTAATCCTACCACTTTAGGAGGCCGAGGAGGGCAGATCGCTTGAGTCCAGGAGTTCAAGACCAGCCTGGGGCTGGGCGAAACCCCATCTCTACTAAAAATGCAAAAATTAGACAGGCAGGGTAGTACACGCCTCTAATCCCAGCTACTCGGGGGGCTGAGGCAGGAGGATTTCTTGAGCCTGGGAGGCGGAGGTTGTGATGAGCTGAGATTGTGCCACGGCACTCCAGCCTGGGTGACAAAGAGAGACCCTGTCTCAAAAATAAAATAATTAAATCTTCAAAAACAGCCTCCAGAGGCTGCAGGGCTCTGTAGACACCTTGATTCTGGCCCAGTGATATTGATCTCATACTCCTGACCTCTGGAGCTATAGGAGGATAAACGTGTGTTGTTTTAAGCCTCTGCATTTGTGCTAATTTGTTACAGCAGCCACAAGAAGTGAAAACATACGGAATGTAGTGCTCTGGGTGGCCAGGGAGGCTGTTTCCCCTTCTTTACAACACTGGACAGCCTTGGGGGATCCCCTAACACATGTGCATAACAGTCAGTGGTGCACAATGTGGGGGTGCTATGCTTCCCCCAGGGGACATGTGACTTGTCCTGGATAATTTTTTTTTTTTTTTTTTTTTGAGACAGAGTCTTGCTCTGTCACCCAGGCTGGAGTGCAATGGCGTGATCTCGGCTCACTGCCACCTCTGCCTCCCGGGTTCAAGCAATTCTCCTGCCTCAGCCTCCTGAGTAGCTGGGATTACAGGCGCCTGCCACCACGTCCGGCTAATATTTGTATTTTTAGTAGAGACGGGGTTTCACCATTTTGGCCAGGCCAGTCTCAAACTCCTGACCTCAGGTGATCCACCCTCCTCAGCCTCCCAAAGTGCCAGGATTACAGACTCGAGCCACTGTGCCTGGCCCCAGGATAATTTTTAATTAGTAACAAAGTGAGAGTTGCTACTGGTGTCTGGTGGGTGGAGGCCAGGGATGCTGCTAAACATCCTACAGTGTACAGGACAGTCCCCCCCACAAAGAATGATCTAGACTGGCTGAGATGGCTCATGCCTGTAATCCCAGCACTTTGGGAAGCTGCAGCAGGAGGATCTCTTGAGCCCAGGAGTTCATGACTAGCATCGGCATCATAGTGAGATTCTATCTCTACAACACTAGATAAAAATTAGCTGAGGGGCCCAGTGCGGTGGCTCAAGCCTGTAATCCCAGCACTTTCAGAGGCTGAGGCGGGCAGATGGCTTGAGCTCAGGAGGTCAAGACCAGCCTGGGCAACATTGTAAAACCCTGTTTCTACCAAAAATACAAAAAAAAAAAAAAAAAATTAGCTGGGCATGGTGGCATGCACCTGTGGTCCTAGCTACTTGGGAGGCTGAGGTGGGAGGATCGCTTGAGCCCAGGAGGCAGAGGTTGCAGTGAGCTGAGATCATGCCCACGGAATTCCAGCTTCAGTGACAGCTAGACCCCATCTAAAAAGAAGAAAAAAAAATATTTGGCTGCTTTGCCTGTGGAGTAGTCATTCTTTTATTCCTTTGCTTTCTTTTGTTGTTTTTTTTTTTTTTTTTTTTTGAGACAGAGTTTCGTTCTCTCGCCCAGGCTGGAGCGCAGTGGCGTGATCTCCACTTACTGCAAGCTCTGCCTCCCAGGTTCACGCCATTCTCCTGCCTCAGCCTCCTGAGTAGCTGGGACTACAGGCGCCCGCCACCATGCCTGGCTAATTTTTTGTATTTTTAGTAGAGACGGGGTTTCACCATGTTAGCCAGGATGGTCTCAATCTCCTGACCTCGTGATCCACCCACCTTGGCCTCCCAAAGTGCTGGGATGACAGGCATAAGCCACCGCGCCCGGCCCCTTTGCTTTCTTAATAAACTTTTTTTGAGGCAGAGTCTCACTCTATTGGCCAGGCTGGAGTGCAGTGGTGCGACTTGGCTCACTGTAACCTCCATCTCCCAGGTTCAAGCGATTCTCCCGCCTCAGCCTCCCTAGTAGCTGGGATCACCGGTGCGTGCCACCATGCCCGGCTAATTTTTGTATTTTTAGTAGAGACGGGGTTTCACCACGTTGGCCAGGCTGGTCTTGAACTCCCGGCTTCAGGTGATCTGCCCACCTCAGCCTCCCAAAGTACTGGGATTACACAGGCATGACCCAGCCTTCTTGATTAAATTTCAGAAAAAAAAAAAAAAAAGCCTGGCACTGTGGCTCATGCCTGTAATCCCAGCACTTTGGGAGGCCGAGACGGGCAGATCATGAGGTCAGGAGTTTGAGACCAGCCTAGTCAACATGGTGAAACCCCGTGTCTACTAAAAATACAAAAATTAGCCGGGTGTGGTGGTGGGAGCCTGTAATCCCAGCTATTCGGGAGGCTGAGGTGGGCAGATCACCTGAAGCCAGGAGTTCAAGACCAGCCTGGCCAACATGGTGAAACCCTGCCTCTACTAAAAATACAAAAATTAGCCGGGCATGGTGGCACACACCCATGATCCCAGCTAGTAGGGAGGCTGAGGCGGGAGAATCTCTTGAACCCGGGAGGCAGAGTTGCAGTGAGCCGATATTGTGCCATTGCATTCCAGCCTGGGTGACAAGAGCGAAACTCCATCTCAAAAAAAAAAAAAAAAATTAGCTGGGTGTGGTGGCATGTGCCTGTAGTCCCAGCTACTCAGGAGGCTGAGGTGGGAGGATCACTTGGGCCTGAGACATTGAGGCTGCGGTGAACTATGATTGAGCCACCGCATTCCAACCTGGGCAGTAGAGCAAGACCCTGTCTCAAAAAGAGGAAGAAGAAGAAGAAGAAGGAGAAGAAAAAGAATGATCTAGCACAAGTGCTGGTGGTGCAGAGGTTGAGAAACCTGGTCTGTGAGATGTATTCCTAGAAATGCAACGGCTGAGCCAAAGGGTGTGTGCTTTTGAAATGCTGTAGATGTTTCCATATTGCCCAGGGCTAATCTTAAACCTTGGGATGTGCTGTGACGTGGGCCAGTGTCTCAGCCAACTCAGATGTTGGTCGTGGGTGGTTTGAGTGCCCACGGGCTCTGGAAGCTCCCCAGTCCTGAAGTCAGCCTGCGGTGTGGGTGGAGAAGCTGGTTTGTGAATTCAACCAGCAGATCGCTGTAGGGCAGGCAATGCAGGGTCCGTTCTGTTCAGTCAGCAGCCGTGTTCTTACCACCTGCCGTGCACTGGATGCAGGGATGAAACTGACATATCTCTGCCCTCACTATGTTTCCAGCCTAATGGGGGAGACTGACCAGGAAACAAACCAGGTGACACACACTCAGAGGGGGCAGTGAGTGGGTTGCCTGGGGAAGGCAAGAAGGGCTTCAGGGAGAAGGTGACTTTTAGTTGGAACAAAACTGCTACTCATTGTTGTCATTTGTTGAAGGCTCACCTTGCACCCAGCTTCCTAGATTAGAGGGGTAGCCCTTTCTTTTATTACCAAACTAATGACTAACGTAGCTTTGGCCCCCATGGTGTGGGATTCTGTGAAATCCATTTATTTTCTAGCTTTTTTGTTTTGTTTTGTTTTGTTTTTGAGATGGAGTCTCGCTCTGTTGCCCAGGCTGAAGTGCAATGGTGCGATCTTGGCTCACTGCAAACTCTACCTGCCTGGTTCAAGTGATTCTTCTGCCTCGGCCTCCCGAGTAGCTGGGATTACAGGCGCGTACCACCATGCCCGGCTAATTTTTATATTTTTAGGAGAGTCAGGGTTTCACCATGTTGGCCAGGCTGGTCTCGAACTCCTAACCTCAGGTGATCTGCCCGCCTCGGCCTCCCAAAGTGCTGGGATTTCAGGCGTGAGCACCGCGCCTGGCCTATTTTCTAGCTTTCTGGAGAGTCCCTGGGCTGTGGAGCTCACACATTCTGCAGTAGGTCCTCCACCCTGGACTGCTGCTCCATCTTGATCATGTAGCCTCTGTCTTCATGCCATTTCTCCAGGTTGTGGTCGGCACATCCTAGGGAGTATTTTATTTTGTCTGAATAACCGTGCTATGTGCTTGGTACCATGATCCCCATTTTACAGATGGGGAAAGTGAGGCAAAGGGAGCATAAGTAACTGACTTGCCTGCTGGGATTTTCACACTGGCATTGCCAGGCTCCACAGTGGGAGCTGTTTGCTGGCCATGCTGGCCCCTGGGGCAGGGGAATGAGGAAGGTGGGGGATGGTGAAACACAGAGATCAGGTAAGACAGCCAGAGATCAGGCCACAAAGATGGGGATTTTGAAAGTGTTCTTGGCCTGTGGGCCTAGTGCCGGGCCAGGAGTAAGGGGCTGGGACAGACGGGAGAGCTGACTTTGTCACTTGGGTCTGGCTCTGGGGCAGAGGGGGCTGGTTGTCCAAGGCATGCCTTCCCAGGCCTTCAAGATTCCCAGGGCCTTGGGTCTCACATTATTCAAAAAGAAAGCTGGGTGCTGTGGCTCATGCCTGCACTCCCAGCACTTTGGGAGGCCGAGGCAGATGGATCACTTGAGGTCAGGAATTCGAGACTAGCCTGGCCAACGTGGTGAAACCCCGTCTCCACTAAAAACACAAAATTAGCTGGGCGTGGTGGTGGGCACCTGTAATCCCAGCTACGCGGGAGGCTGAGGCAGGAGAATTTCTTAAACCCGGGAGGCAGAGGTTGCAGTGAGCCCAGATCATGCCACTGCATTTCAGCTGGTGCGACAGAGTGAAACTCCATCTCAGAGGCTGAGTGCAGTGGCTCATGCCTGTAATCCCAGCACTTTGGGAGGCCGAGGCCGGTGGATCACTTGAGGTCAGTTCAAGACCAGCCTGGCCAGCATGGTGAAACCCCATCTCTACTAAAAATACAAAAATTAGCCAGGCATGGTGGTGTATGCCTGTAGTCCCCAGCTACCTGGGATGCTGAGGCAGGAGAATGACTTGAACCCGGGAGGCAGAGGTTGCAGTGAGCCGAGATCACGCCATCGCACTCCAGCCTGGGCAACAAAAGCGAAACTCCATCTCAAAAAACAAGACAAAACAAAACAAAAAAACCCAGAAAACTCCATCTCAGAAACAACAACCAACAACCACCACAAAAACATACTTGGTTGGCAGCAGTGGTAATCCCAGTGTTTTGGGAGGCTGAGGCGGGAGGATCACCTGAGGTCAGCTAAGGACCAGCCTGAGCAAGCTAGTGAGGCCTTATCTCTACAAAAAAAAAATGGTAAAAATCAGCCCATCAAGGTGGTGTCATGCCCATAGTCTTGGCTACTCGAGAGTCTGAGGCAGGAGGATCACTTGAGCCCAGAAATTTGAGGCTGCAGTGAGTCATGATCACGCCACTGTACTCCAGCCTGGGTAACAGAGTGAGACCCAGCCTTTTTATTTGCGGATAGCTCAAAGAAGTCATTTACAAAATGCCTTTTGTTTTCAAAGCACAGCTTTTCATAACAAGCAAGGCTCACATTTAATAGATGCTCTGGTACATAGGTGTGTGTTGAGAGCCACCAGGGACTCAGGAAGCCCAGCAGCCCCGGGATCCGCCGGTGGTCAGAACTCATCATCAGAATCGTCATGGGCCCCCCTGCAGACCTTGAAGGTCCGGGGGGTAGTCAGCTGTCCTGGGGAGGCCGGGGCCAGGTTCACCCAGCCGGGCCCGCGGGGCAGCAGGTGGCTTTCATTGAGTCTGATGATGCGGTAGTTCTCATAGTGGACGTTGTGGGTTATGTCCTTCAGGTCTTGGAGATGGGAGCTGGGGGACCGGAGACAGTCAGCCCCGATGGTGGTGTCCCCAGGGCCCCTCGCCAGCCCCCTAGCCCCGGGCTCCCCACACCCTCACCGGATAAGCAGGTCTCTCAGGAGAGGAAATTCACAGTGCGCCATGTTCTCCACTGCAAGACATGGGACTCAGTATGGGCGCTGCTTAGTGAGCACTGAGTAAGTGCCTACTGTATGCACCACCTGACACCATTTCCCTTAGCCCTTTTCCCACATTTCTCTTTATCCTATCCTGCCTTCCCTTTGTTGGTTCATTCATTCATTCATTCATTCATCCACTGTTGTGTCCCCTACAGGCGGCTCCTACAAATAGCTGTAGAATGAATGAATCCACCAATCATTATTGTATTATATGTACACTCGGCCTCTGTATCCATGGGTGCCCACTGTGGGACTTGAGCATCTGCCGATCTTGGTATCCCTGGGGGTCCTGGAACCACCCTCTGCAGAGAGCATGGGTGCTATATCATAGGCAATAGTACAGTATATTTCTGGCTGGGCACAGTGGCTCATGCCTATAATCCCAGCAGTTTGGGAGGCTGAGTTGGGTGGATCACCTGAGGTCAGGAGTTTGAGACCAGCCTGGACGACATAGTGAAGCCCCGTCTCTACTAAAAATACAAAAATTAGCCGGGTGTGATGGTATAATCTGTAGTCCCAGCTATTTGAGAGGCTGAGGCAGGAGAATCGCTTGAACCTGAGAGGCGGAAGTTGCAGTGAGCCAAGATCGCTCCACTGCACTCCAGCCTGGGTGACAAAGCAAGACTCTGTCTCAAAAAAATATATAGAGAGAGTATTGAATATTTCTAATAATTATAATAATACATCATCTGACCGGGTGCGGTGGCTCATGCCTGTAATCCCAGCACTTTGGGAGGCCGAGGCGGGCAGATCACGAGGTCAGGAGTTTGAGACCAGCCTGGCAACATAGTGAAACCCCGTCTCTCATAAACATACAAAAAATTAGCCGGGCGTGGTGGCAGGTGCCTGTAATCCCAGTTCTTTGGGAGGCTGAGACAGGAGAATCACTTGAACCCAGGAGGCGGAGGTTGCAGTGAGCTGAGATCACGCCACTGCACTCCAGCTCGGGTGACAGTGCGAGACTCCATCTCAAAAAAAAAAAAAATAATAATAATAATACATCAGGGGCTACATCCTGGCTGCCCCTCCTGTCTCACTTTCCCTAGCTCCCTAAGGCGGTCTCCTCTCCCTCCCGCCACAATCGCCTTCACTGTGCCTCCCCGACCTGTCCTTGTCCCGTCAGCTCTATGGGGACAGGGACCCTGTCAGTCCTCCCTTTACCGTGCACTGCAGTAACTGCACATAGCGGTGCCTCATACACAGTAGGCCCATCGTAATTTCCGGCCAGCCACTAGGGCAGCCTTGGGTATTGGGCATTGTGCAAAATGGTGGTTCTCCCCGCTCCAACACCCTAGGAAGTTGATGCACTGTGATGCCCACTTTACTGTGAGGAAACTGAGGCCCAGAGGGTCCGGAAACTTGCCACAGCCTCCCAGCTGGAAAGAGGGACCATTCCCCAGGGCTCTTTGTCCAGTGGGCTTCACCTTTCTGTGCCCTGTGATGGCTGCGAAGGTTGCCCAAGGCTGCTCTGGTTTCCAAACTGACCCCACCCGCATCCTACCCAGGGGTCCCGCACTGACCTTCAATGATGCCCCACTTGGTCTTCCGGCCCAGGACACACCTCCCGTTCACCACGTGCTCTTGGTCAGCCCCTACCACGGCAAAAGGGATTCGGTCCTGGGAAAGGAGAAGACACAGAGACGGGAGGATTGACTTCGCTGGGGAGAAGAGAAGAAAAGTCAAGGCACCCAGGCAGGAGAGGGGAGTCCTATCCTTTTCGAGGAGGGAACATGGTAGAAAGTGCACAGAATTCCCAAGTTCGAAGACATAAAGTCTAATTGGTGCCTCTGGCTGAGTGAGGTAGCTCTTGCCTGTAATTTCAGCACTTTAGGAGGCCGAGGTGGGAGGATCACTTGAGCCCTAGGAGTTTGAGACCAGCCTGGGCAACACGGTGAAACGCCATCTCTGCAAAAACTAAAAAATTAGCTGAGCGTATAATCCCATTATATTATAGAGCATATTATATAGCTCACACCTATAATCCCATAGCTCACTGCAGCCTTGACCTCCTGGGCTCGAGTGATATCCCCGCCTCAGTCCCTGAGGAGTGAAGACCATAGGTGTGCACCACCATGCCTGGCTACTTTTTAAACATTTTTAGTAGAGATGAGTTCTCTGTGTTGCCCAGGCTGCTCTCTAACTCCTGGGCTCAAATGATCCTCCCGCCTCTGCCTTCCAAAGTGGTGGGATTATAGGAGTGAGCTACCACACCCAGCCTGCCTGTCTTCCTATATATAAAGTTTTATTGGCACATAGTTGAGCCTATGAGTCATTTTTGTCTATGGCTGCTCTTGAACCATGACATCAGAGTTGAATCATCACAACAGAGACCCTACGGCCCAGAAAATCTAAAACATTTACTATCTGATCCTTTGCAGAAAAGGTTGTTGAACCCTATCGTAAACTCCAGTTGTTTACTTGCTCATGGCCAGAAGCAGAAATTCAAACTTGTAAACTCCGAAGTGACATATATGGGTTTTTACTTCTGAATTCATCTGTGATGGGGAGTAATGTGGATGTTGATAATATTGGGCGTGGTGGCTCACACCTGTAATCCTAGCATTTTGGGAGGTGAAGGCAGGCAGATCACCTGAGGTCAGGACTTCAAGACCAGCCTGGTCAACATGGTGAAACCCTGTCCCTAGTAAAAATAAAAAATTAGCTGGGCGTGGTGGCGCATACCTGTAATCCCAGCTACTCAGGAGGCTGAGGTGGGAGAATTACCTGAACCCAGGAGGTTGGAGGTTGCTGTGAGCCGAGATCCTGCCACTGCACTCCAGCCTGGGCCACAGAACAAGACCCTGTCTCTGCTGGGCACGGTGGCTCACGCCTATAATCCCAGCACTTTGGGAGGCTGAGATGGGTGGATCACCAGGTCAGGAGATCGAGATCACTCTGGCCAACATGGTGAAACCCCATCTCTACTAAAAATACAATAATTAGCCAGGTGTGGTATTGTGCACCTATAGTCCCAGCTACTCAGGAGGCTGAGGCAGGAGAATCGCTTGAACCCAGGAGGCAGGGGTTGCAGTGAGCGGAGATCACGCCACTATACTCCAGCTTGGGTGACAGAGGGAGACTCCATCTAAAAAAAAAAAAAGACCCTATCTCATAAAAAAAAAACAACATTAAAAACAAAACAAACAAAACAAAACATTGTACAGTACAGTGGTTTTTAGTATTTGACCAGGGTTATGCAACCATCATCGCAATCTAATTTCACAACGTTTTCATCACACCCCCCCAAAAAAACCCCATACCTTTTAGCAATCACTCCCCATTTCTCCCTTCCCCACAGCCCCTGACTACCACTAATCTACTTTCTGTCTCTATAGATTTGCCTATGCCTATTCGGGACATTTCATATAAATGGAATCCCATAATACGTGAACTTTTGTGTCTGATTGATTTTTGTCTGAGAAACATGTTTACAAAGTTCCCCCACGCTGTAGCAGGCAGGTGACAGGGTGACAGTGCTTCATTTTTTTTTTTTTTTTGAGACAGGGTCTCACTCCCTTGCCCAGGCTGGGGTGCAACCGCGTGATCTCAGCTCACTGCAATCTCCATCTCCTGGGTTCAAGTGATTCTCCTGCCTCAGCCTCCTGAGTAGCTGGGATTACAGGCATGCACCACCACACCCAGCTAATTTTGTATTTTTAGGAGAGATGGGGTTTCTCCATGTCGGTCAGGCTGGTCTCAAATTCCCGACCTCAGGTAATCTGCCCACCTCAGCCGCCCAAAGTGCTGGGATTACAGGTGTGAGCCACCGCGCCCGGCCTTTTTTTCATTTTTTTTTTTTTTTTTTTTGAGACAGGGTCTCACTCCCTTGCCCAGGCTGGAGTGCAGTGTCACAATCTCTGCTCACTGCAACCTTCACCTTCCAGGTTCAAGCAATTCTCCTGCCTCAGTCTCCCCAGTAGCTGGGATTACAGGTGCGTGCCACCACACGCGGCTAATTTTATATTTTTAGTAGAGACAGAGTTTCACCATGTTAGCCAGGCTCGTCTCGAACCCCTTGCCGCAAGTGATCTGCCCACCTCAGCCTCCCAAAGTGCTGGGATTACAGGCATGAGCCACCGTGCCCGGCCTTGAACTGTACACTTTTAAAGGGTGAACTTCATTGCTTTTCATGGTTAAGGGATAGTCCATGGAAGGGAATAGGCTGCACTGTGTTTCCCCCACTCATCTGTTGATGCATATTTGGGTTGCTTCCACTTTCGAGGCTAAAATAAATAATGCTGCTGTGAACATTCATGTACACATTTTTCTGTGAATGTACATTTTTGTTTCTTTTGGGTATACACGTAGGAGTTCAGTTGCTGGGTCATAGAGTAACTGGATGTTTAAGCATTTGAGGAACCACCAGACTGTTTTCCAAAGTGGCTGAGCCATTTTACTTTCCCTCCAGCAGTAGGTGAGGGTTTCAGTTCCTCCACATCTTCCACAGCATTTTTTTTTTTTTTAAGCTGGAGTTTTGCTCTTGTTGCCCAGGCTGGGGTGCAGTGGCGCAATCTCGGCTCACCGTAACCTCCACCTCCAAGATTCAACCGATTCTCCTGCCTCAGCCTCCTGAGTAGCTGGGCTTACAGGCACCCACCACCACGCCCGGCTGATTTTTTGTATTTTTAGTAGAGACGGGGTTTCGTCATGTTGGCCAGGCTGGTCTCGAACTCCTGACCTCAGGTGATCCACCCACCTCGGCCTCCCAAAGTGCAGGGATTACAGGGCTGAGCCACTGCGCCCGGCCAACACATCTTTTTTTTTCTGAGATGGAGTTTCACTCTTCTTGCCCAGGCTGGAGTGCAATGGCGCCATCTCAGCTCACTCACTGCAACCTCTGCCTCCCAGGTTCAAGCAATTCTCCCGCTTCAGCCTCCGGAGTTGCTAGGACTAAAGGCGTGCACCACCACACCCAGCCAATTTTTTGCATTTTTGGCAGAGACGAGGTTTCACCATGTTGGCCAGGCTGGTCTCCAACTCCTGACCTCAAGCGATCTGCCTGCCTCGGCCTCCCAAACTGCTGGGATTACAGGCGTGAGCCACTGTGCCCGGCCCAATGTTCTCTATATATTCAGGATACAAGCCCCTTACTGGGTATGTGATTCGCAGACATTTTCTCCAATTCTGTGGGTTGTTAGTGTGAGCTGTTATTTCTTGCTCACCTTGAGCTTGTGGATGCGTGGAGAATCATATCTGCTAGGAATATGTGCACATTTCCCTGAGATGTAGAGAAAGATGAGTCTTTGGATGGAAAGGATGTGTGGGAAGGAAATCACCTCGCCCGCCTCCCGCCCCACAGCCTCTCACCCGTAACTTGCTGTTGAGGATTTTGTCATTGACGTCCTCGTCAAAGCACATCTGGGGGTAGATGTCGATGCAGTGGGTCCTCAGGTTCTGCTGGATCTGGAGATCCCGCACAGGTGACCTCAGCCCACCCTGCCCACTCTGCCCTCTGCCCCCGCTGACCCCAGCCCTGCCCGGGCACCCAGATCACCCTGCGCCTGAAGGCCTCTCGCTCCTCCATGGTCAGGCTGTCGGCCCGGGCAATCACGGGCACCACATTCACAGTCCGGCACAGCCGCTGCAGGAACTCAATGTCCAGGGGCCGCAGGCTGCCGGAGGCAGGGCAGTGATGGGGGTGGCGGTGGTGGTCAGTGTATAAACGACAGCAGCAGGGCAGGGGGGTGGGGGCAGCCGGCAGCACATGGTGGGGACCCCTTCTCCTCCTCCCTGCCCCATGCAGGTGGTCCTCGCCTTGCAGGTGCAGCCCCCTCACCAGTGCCCAGTGGGTGGTACAAAGTACACGCAGCAGTGCACCCGGGTGTCTGGGATGTGGCGCTGGCGGGTGATGAGGATCTCCTGCTGCAGGTACTGCTCGTATTGCTCCTTGATGTAGCCCAGGATGGGGTCCCAGCTGAGGCGGGAGGTGGACCCTCCCCTCAGAACTGTGCTGTGCCCAGAGAGCCCCACCCCTCTCCTCTGTGTCCTCTGGGCGGTCCTCCCTTGGGACGACGAATCGTCCCGGTTGGCCCGGGACCTCTGGGTCACCCCGGTACTTTCCCCCACCTCCCTGCATCATCAGAGAGACATAGGGAGACCTCCTGCCATTCTCGGCTTCACTGTCTGTAAAATGGAGACAATAGTAGCACCTACGTTGCAAGTAAGGGAGGGGTGAGCATTAACTGTGTTAAAGGGCCACAGCTGGGCCCAAACCACCAAGGACTCGTGCCTGATGGTTGCAGGGGTCTCCCTCCTCCTCTTCGAGTCCCTTCCCCTCTTGGGTATTGTCAACACTGTAAGTAGCCAAACAGATCCTTTTAAAAACAGGTGTCAGGCCAGGCCCGATGGCTCATGCCTGTAATCCCAGCACTTTGGGAGGCGGAGGCAGGAGGATCGCTCGAGCCCAGGAATTCAAGGCTAGCCTGGGCAACACGGGGAAACGCCAACTCTACAAAAAATACACAAATTAGCTGGGTGGGGTGGCACGTGCCTGTGGTCGCAGCTACTCAGGAGGCTGAGGCAGGAGGGTCCTTGAGCTTGGGGAGGTCAAGGCTGCAGTGAGCCATGATCTCGCCACTGCACTCCAGCCTGGGAAACAGAGTGAGACACTGTCTCTAAATAAATAAATAAATAAATAAATAAAATGAAACCAGGGCCAGGTGCGGTGGCTTATGCGTGTAATCCCAGTGCTTTGGGAGGCTGAAGCAAGTGGATCACCTGAGGTCAGTAGTTTGAGACCAGCCTGGCCAACATGGGGAAATCCCCGTCTCTACCAAAAATACAAAAATTGGGCCGGGTGCGGTGGCTCACACCTGTAATCCCAGCACTTTGGGAGACTGAGGTGGGTGGACCACCCGAGGTCAGGAGTTTGAGACCAGCCTGGCCAACGTGGTGAAACCCCGTCTCTACTAAATAAATACAAAAAAGTAGCCGAGCGTGTTGGCGGATGCCTGTAATCCCAGCTACTTGGGAGGCTGAGGCAGGAGAATTGCTTGAACCCTGGGAGGCGGAGGTTGCAGTGAGCAGAGATTGTGCCACTGCACTCTGGCCTGGGCGACAAGAGCGAGTCTGTCTTAAAAAAAAAAAAAAAATTTAGCCAGAAATTGCTTGAACCCAGGAGGCAGAGGTTGCAGTGAGCCAAGATTGTGCCACTGCACTCTGGCCTGGGCGACAAGAGCTAGATTCTGTCTCAAAAAAAAAAAAAGATCACACAGCCTGGCTGTTCCAGGTCTGGGGTGTTTCCCAAAGGTTGAAGGGGGAGGGGCAGGGACAGGGGGGACAGCCATGGCTTGGCCCCCACCTTTGAGAACCCACCACTTGTCGCCGGGCACAGTGGCTCATGCCTGTAATCCCAGCACTTTGGGAGGCCAAGGCAGGTGGATCATCTGAGGTCAGGAGTTCAAGACCAGCCTGGCCAACATGGTGAAACCCCATCTCAACTAAAAATACAAAAAAAATTAGCTGGGCGTGGTGGCGGGCGCTTGTCTGGGAGGTGGAGGTTGCAGTGAGCCGAGATCATGCCATTGCACTCCAGCCTGGGTGACAAGAGTGAAACTCTGCCTAAAAAAAAAAAAGAGAGAGAGAACCTACCAGTTGTCATTGTTGATCTGGTCCCCGAAGCCGGGCGTGTCCGTCACCGTCAGCTTCAGCTTCACACCCTTCTCCTCTATGACTGTGGAGGGAGAGCAGAGTCGGGAGAGACTGGACCCGGGTGGGATGGGGTGGGGTGGGGTGGGGTGAGGTGTGGGCAGGGGCTCACTCACCATGGGTCAGTGAATGCAGCTGCAGCGTCTGGGGTGTGGGCACCCCCAAGCCCGGTGGGTCTGACTTCCACACTTTGGACTTGAACAGCGTGTTCACCATCGTGGACTTGCCCAGCCCGCTTTGCCCTGGGAGTGGCAACCGGATGACAGCAGTTAGGGTGGGCGTTTTAGGCAGTTTTTCTCTAACTCTTTACTTTTCTATTTTATTTGTGGAGAGAGGGTCTCACTCTGTCACCCAGGCTGGAGTGCAGTGATGCGATCCCCGTTCACGGCAGCCTCGACCTTCCCAGACTCTAGTGATTCTCGCACCTCGGCCTCCCTAGTAGCTGGGACTGTAGGCACAGGCCACCACACCCAGCTGATTTTTGCACTGTTTTTTGTTTTTTTTTTTGAGACGCAGTCTCGCTCTGTCACCCAGGCTGGAGCGCAGTGGCGTGATCTCGGCTCACTGCAAGCTCCGCCTCCCAGATTCACGCCATTCCCCTGTCTCAGCCTCCCAAGTAGCTGGGACTACAGGTGCCCGCCACCACGCCCGGCTAATTTTTTTGTATTTTTAGTAGAGACGGGGTTTCACCGTGTTAGCCAGGATGGTTTCGATTTCCTGACCTCATGATCCGCCTGCCTCAGCCTCCCAAAGTGCTGGGATTACAGGCGTGAGCCACCACACCCGGCCTTGCACTGTTTTTTTATTTTTAAGACAGCGTCTCAATCTGTCACCCAGGCTCAAGTGATCACAGCTCACTGCAACCTCCACCCTCAGGTTCAAACGATCCTCCCACCTCAGCCCCCCAAGTAGCTGGGATTCAGGTGCATGTCACCATGCCTGGCTAATTTTTAAAATTTTTTTTAGAGACGGGGTCTTGCTGTGTTGCCTAGGCTGGTCATGAACTCCTGGCCTCCAGGGATCCTTCTGCTTCAGTCTTGCTCTGTCACCCAGGCTGGAGTACAGTGGCGCAATCTCGGCTCACTACAACATCTGCCTCCCAGGTTCAAGCAATTCTCCTGCCTTAGCCTCCTAAGTAGCTCCTAAGTACAGGCGCCCACCACCACGCCTGGCAAATTTTTGTATGTTTAGTACAGACGAGGTTTCCCCATGTTGGCCAGGCTGGTTTCGAACTCCTGACCTCAAGTGATCCTCCTGCCTTGGCCTTTCAAAGTGCTGGAATTACAGGCTTGAGCCACCACGCCCGGCCTCATTTTTGTACTTTTTGTATACATGAGGTTTTGCTAGTCTCAAACTCCTGAGCTCAAGTGATCCACCCACCTCAGTCTCCCAAAACCCTGGATTATAGCTGTGAGCCACCACTCCAGGCACATTTTTGTCTTTTAATGACTCAGCATTTCTCAAATTTTCAATGACAACATCCCTATGAGGTGCTATTATCAGGCCCACCTAACAGATGGGGAGGGGCGACAGGCTGCCAAAGGTGAGGCCACATGCCCAGGCATGTGTAGCACTGTGGGTCTGTCCGGCCGTGGGCCCTACCTCTCACTCACCCACCACCATGATGTTGAACTCAAACCCCATCTTCATAGCCTTGATCTTCAGCTGGTCCAGCACAGCCTCAATGCCCACAGGACCAAGCATCTCGCAGGGTGGGGTGCTGGGGCTGGAGGGCCGCAAGGACAGGCAGGGAGAGGGGGAGCGCCTCAGGGGGTCCATGGGGGCCGAGGGTTCGAGATGCCTGTCACCAGGTGGGTGGGGAGAAGGGGGTCACTGGGGCTCAGAGGAGCCCACATTGACCTCTCATATCTGAACCCCTATTTGAGCTTGGCCGTTGGCCAACTCCCTCCACACTTCATGCCTCTGGTGTACCCTAAGTGCCCGTAGTCCCAGGGGTGTGGCGAGGGTGCCTGTGGGGAGCCGTTTCTCCAGGGTGCCTCAACACCCATCCGGAGAGGCTCTGCTGCCCAAGGGTCTGCCCTGTCCCCACCTACAGCCCAGGCAGGGGCCTCTCAGGTCGCTTCCCCCAGCAGAGCCTGCAGGGCCAGGCAAAGTCCAGGATGGGTGTTTGCAGCCAGGCTGGAGTCCTGGAGGGGCTTCAGGGAGTGTGTATGGGGTGAAGTGGCTCCCGTCCCAGCAGGGAACTTGGGCAGGGGGCTCAGGAGGAGGTGCCCCCACTTTCCCCAGGGGGACACACAGCAGAGTTGATAGAGATAGGGAGCGAGAAAGACGGCACAGGCATGAAGGTGACGGAGACAGACAGAGAGAGACCAAGGCCAGGCAGGGAAGATGGCTGGGAGAGAGCAGTGCAAAGAGCCCACGGGGGGCAGAGAGAGAGAGAAGCAGCCTGCTGTGACACCTGGTGGACGTGGGTCCTGGTGGAGCTTCCAGGAGCTGCCTTGTCCTGGCAGGGCCTGGTGTGTGTGTTGGGGGAGGGGAGAGGGTGACAGTTAACCGAAGAATCTGACCTCCATCCGCACTTGCTGGGACCCCCACCTGGAAGCTTCTCTGCAGCAGGAGCAGGAGCTGTTACCCTTCTAATCCTCACAGTGACCCCAGCCTAATAATACAATGATCCCCAAGTAGAACCAGGGGCCCGAGGCCCCCTCGTCAGCTGGGCTTCCACCTCCAAGCTCACGCCCTCAACCACTCTGCTGGGGTGAGCAAACCCAGGCCCCACAGCTGGCTAGCGGGACATCCGTGTCCACGATTGGCGCCGTGTGTTTTAAGTTGCAGCGTCAAAAACATGAAGAGATTGCTTTAGCAAATATTTACCCAGTCCTGACTCTGCACACGGCATCGTTCTAGGAGCCCAAAGATGTTAACTTGTTTAATAATCAAGCCCTGTGAAGTAAGTGCTGTTACTGCCCCCAGCTGATAGATAAGAGAGGGTCAAGTGAGGAGGTGGCAGAGCTGGGACTTACCAGCTCTGAGTCTGTGTGCTCACCCTCTACTACCTTTTTCTGGTTTACAGAAACATCTAGATTTCCGGTGTATCTTAGAGATTATCACCCTGACTTGAGATGCCCTCTTTAAATAGGCCATATGCTTCCCAGACTGTGGTCCTCACCCCTCCCTTACTGTCTCTCTGATAAGCTGTTTCTTTTTTTGTTGTTTGTTTTTGAGACAGCCTCGCTCTGTTGCCCTTGCTGGAATGCAGTAGCACGATCTCGGCTCACTGCAACCTCCGCCTCCTGGGTTCAAGCAATTCTCTTGCCTCAGCCTCCCAAGTAGCTGGATTACCGGTGTGCACCACCACGCTAATTTTGTATTTTTAGTAGAGAAGGGGATTCACCACGTTGGTCAGGCTAGTCACGAGCTTCTGACCTCAAGTGATCCACCAACCTTGGTCTCCCAAAGTGTTGGGATTACAGGCGTGAGCCACCATGCCTGTCCTTTTTTTTTCTTTTTTCCTTTTTTTCTTTTTTTTTTTTTTGAGACGGAGTCTCGCTCTGTCGCCCAGGCTGGAGTTTAGTGGCATGATCTCGGCTCACTGTAAGCTCTGCCTCCCGGGTTCACGCCACTCTCCTGCCTCAGCCTCCTGAGTAGCTGGGACTACAGGCGCCTGCCACCACGCCTGGCTAGCTTTTTCGTATTTTTAGTAGAGACTGGGTTTCACTGTGTTAGCCAGGATGGTCTCGATCTCCTGATCTTGTGATCTGCCCTCCTCGGCCTCCCAAAGTGCTGGGATTACAGGCGTTAGCCCCTGCGCCCAGCCCTTTTTAAAATTTTTTTGAGACAGGGTCTCACTATGTTGCCCAGGCTGGTCTCAAACTCCTGGGTTCTACTGATCCTCTCACCTCAGCCTCCCTAAATGCTGGGATTACAGACGTGAACCACCATGCCCAGCCTGATAAGCTATTTCTTATACCAAGTCCATCTCACACAGTTAATTCTTTCTTGTTTCCTGGTACCTGACTTCACAAGGCTTAGGCATTCCTGTGTCCTTGGTATTGGCAAATGTTTTCTCTTTCTTTTTTCTTTCTTTTCTCCTTTCTTTTTTTTTTTTTTTTTTTCTTTTTTGGGACAGGGTCTCACTTTGTCACCCAAGTTGGAGTGCAGAGGCACAATGACAGCTCACTGCAGCCTCGACTTCCTGGGTTCAAGTGATCCTCCTGCCCCAGCCTCCCTAGTAGCTGGGACTTCAGGTACGTAGACCATGCTGGGCTAAATTTTTTACTTTTTGTAGAGATGAGGTCTCCCTATGTTGCCCAGGATTGTCTTGAACTCCTGGGCTCAAGGGGTCCAGCTGCCTCAGCCTCCCAAAGTGCCACCACACTCAGCCTGGCAAGTGTTTTCTGTAAAGGGCCAGATGGTCGCTATTTTAGGCTTTGCTGGTCCTAAGTTCTCTGTTGTAACTACTATGCAACTTTTCATTGCAGTGAGAAAGTCGCCACAGACAATAGGTAAACAGATGGGCGTGGCTGTGTCTGAGTAAAACCATATTCACAAAAGAAAGGTGGCCGTGGTTCCAGCTTTCCTGAGCCCCAGGCCGACTTCTGCCCTTTGCTGTCCAATACCTTCTGCCAGTTCTTCCTCCTGGGGAACTCCCCCTCCTTCTTGGAGGCTTAACCTTAAAGGCTTAGAGGCTAGGGGTCAGCCAGGTGCGTTGACTTATGCTTGTAATCCCAGCACTTCAGGAGGCCAAGGTGTGCAGATCACTTGAGGTCCGGTTTGAGACCAGCCTGGCCAACATGGCGAAACCCCATCTCTACTAAAAATACAAGAATTAGCTGGGCTTGGTGGCGGGCACCTGTAGTCGCAGCTACTTGGGAGGCTGAGGCAGGAGAATAGCTTGAACCGAGGAGGTGGAGGTTGCAGTGAGCCGAGATCGTGCCATTGCACTCCAGCCTGGGCGACAGAGTTAAGACCCTAGCTCAGTAAATAAATAAATAAATAAGTAAATAAATAAAGGCTTAGAGGTTAAGGGTGGGCCAGGCAGGGCCCAGGGTGGCAGGGATGATGGGGCACAGCCTGTCCTGGAGCACAGTTTGTTGTCAAAGGTGAAATCTTGAAAGCCACAACTCCACAGCCCTTGAGGGATTCAGCACGGGGGCCTCCTCCCATAAGCAGCTGAGGATGTGGTTAGTGGATGAACAAATGGCTCTGGTGATGGTGACGTGTGGACTGCGTTTGAGCAGTAGACGTACCTCTGGGGATGTCCCCTAAGGAAATGTGCCTCTGTGCAGAGAAAACACTTTCTCCAGGAAAATCCTCCCATGTGAGCGATGGTCTAGTTCTGAAAATCATGGTGGTGGGGGGAAGAGCCTCACTGGGTGCCAGTAGGGATTGCACCACGTTAGTGCCGTCAAAGGAGTAGTTTGCAGAAAGCATGCTGTCATCTGGAAGGTGCTCCCGGTGGTGTTGACTGGCAAAAGCCAGGGAAAAAACGATCTATGCAGTGTGACTATGGTGGAAGAGGACAAAAGCCTGGAGGGAATCACACGTGGACACGGCGATAATAGCACAGGGCATTCAGCGCACGTTTCTGTGAGCCTTCCATCGTGCTTCAACGGCTCTGACATCGATGATCAGTTCATTTCATCCTCACGACAATGGGAGGAGGTGGATACTATTAACATATCCATTTTACAGATGAGTATACTGAGGCAGAAGGGCTCAGGGAACGTTACTCAAGCTCACACATTGGTGGGTCTTAGGGCATGCAATCGAACCTGGGTCCAGAAGTCTGACTCACCGGAACCACTCCCTGCCACAGCCTCCTCCTCCTGTTACTGTCCTGCCTGGGACTGGGCGGGGCTCTGTGACTTTTGTCTTTTTTTTTTTGAGACGCAGTCTCACTCTGTCACCAAGGCTGGAGTGCAGTGGTGAGATCTTGGCTCCCTGCAACCTCTGCCTCCCGGGTTCAAGTGATTCTCCTGCCTCAGTTTCCTGAGTAGCTGGGATTACAGGCACCCACCACCACGCCCGGCTAATTTTTGTATTTTTAGTAGAGACGGGGTTTCGCCATGTTGGCCAGGATAGTCTCAAATTTCTAACCTCAGGTGATCTGCCCACCTCGGCCTCCCAAAGTGCTTGGATTACTGGTGTGAGCCACCGCGCCTGGCCTGACTTTGTCTTTTAACAACTTGGTGGTTTCCAGATCTTCTTTAAGAGATAGATATGACTTTCATAATAGTAACAACAAACATTAGAAACAAGGTACCCAGAGAGACAGGAAGACTGAGGGCCAGAGGGGAGAGGAGGGGACAGTGGGCCTCCTGCCCACCCAGCCAGGCCAAGAGCTGGAGCAGGGGCCACAGTTGTTCCCCTACACTTTTTTTTTTTTTTTTTGAGACAGAATCTCGCTCTGTCGCCCAGGTTGGAGTGCAGTGGCGTGATCTCGGCTCACTGCAAGCTCCGCCTCCCGAGTTCATGCCATTCTCCTGCCTCAGCCTCCCCAGTAGCTGGGACTACAGGCGCCCGCCACCACGCCCGGCTAATTTTTTGTATTTTTAGTAGAGACGGGGTTTCACCGTGTTAGCCAGGATGGTCTCGATCTCCTGACCTCGTGATCTGCCCGCCTCGGCCTCCCAAAGTGCTGGGATTACAGGCATGAGCCACCGCGCCCAGCCTCCCCTGCACTTTAAAAATAGAAGTATGTCTGCTGGGCGCGGTGGCTCATGCCTGTAATCCCAGCACTTTGGGAGGCCGAGGGGGGCGGATTGCCACTCAGGAGTTCAAGACCAACCTGACCAACATGGTGAAACCCCATCTCTACTAAAAACACAAAAATCAGCTGGGTGTGGTGGTGCACGATTGTAATCCCAGTGATTCGGGAGGCCGAGGCAGGAGAATCTCTTGAACCCAGGAAGCGGAGGTTGCAGTGAGCCGACATCGTGCCATTGCACTCCAGCCTTCCAGCCTGCCAGCCTGGGTGACAGCAAGACTCCGTCTCAAAAAAAAAAAAAAAAAAAAAAGGCCAAGCATGGTGGCTCACGCCTGTAATCCTAGCACTTTGGGAGGCCAAGGCGAGTGAATCACCTGAGCTCAGGAGTTTGAGACCAGCCTGGCCAACATGGTGAAACCCAGTCTGTACTAAAATACAAAAGTTAGCTGGGCGTGGTGGCAGGTGCCTGTAATCCCAGCTACTTAGGAGGCTGAGGCAGGAGAATCGCTCGAACCCGGGAGGCAGAGGTTGCAGTGAGCCGAGATGGCGCCACTGCACTCTAGCCTCAGCAAAAAGAGCAAAACTGTCTCAAAAAAAAAAAAAAAAAAAAGGGGGAGGGAGGAGGATTAGAGCCAGAGGAGGAGACGTGAGCCTGGAAGCAGAGGGTGGAGGGATGGGAGACCGCAAGCCCAGGAATGCCACCACCCTCTAGAAGCTGGACAAGGCAAAAGATGGACTCTGCCCTAGAACCTTCAGGATGAACACAGCCTGGTCGACCCATTTTAGACTCTGACCTTCAGAACCATAGGGCAATAAATTTGTGTTGTTTGAAGCCACAGAGTTTGTGGTAGTGTTACGGCAGCATTGGGACATGGATACATTAGGTGTGTGATGGGCTAATGGCTAAACTTCTCTAGGCCTCCGTTTCCTCATCTGTAAAATGGAAAAAGCAATAATACCCACTTTAGGATTGCTGTGAGGAATAAACCAGGTGACACAGCACAGTGCTCGATGCAGAGCCCCACATTAGCTGATATTTTCAAATAGTAAAATAGAGAAAATAAGGACGGTGAAGACTCCTAGTACAGCTGGCCTTCCGTATCCACAGGTTCCACATCTGTGGCTTTAGCCAACCACAGACAGAAAATATTTGGAAAAAAATCACATCTCTATTGGACATGTACAGACTTTTTTTGCTTACTGTTCCCTATACAATGTAACAATTATTTACCTAGCATACATTATATTAAATAAATATATGTATATAATTTTTTTTTGAGATGGAGTCTTGCTCTGTCACCCAGGCTAGAGTGCAGTGGTGTCATCTTGGCTCACTGCCGCCTCTGCCTCCTGGGTTCAAGCGATTCTCCTGCCTCGGCCTCCCGATTAGCTGGGATTACAGGAGTGTGCCACCACACCCAGCCAATTTTTTTTTTTTTGAGATAGTCTTGCTCTGTTACCCAGGCTGGTGTGCAGTGACATGATCTTGGCTCACCACAGGCTCTGCCTCCTGGGTTCAAGCGATTCTCCTGCCTCAGCCTCCCAAGTAGCTGGGATTACAGGTGCCCGCCACCACAGCGGGGTAATTTTTGTATTATTATTATTTTTTGAGATGGAGTCTTGCTCTGTCACCCAGGCTGGAGTGCAGTGGCGTGATCTCGGCTCACTGCAATCTCTGCCTCCAGGGTTCAAGCAATTCTCCCGCCTCAGCCTCCTGAGTAGTTGGGACTATAGGCGCGTGCCACCATGGCCGGCTAATTTTTTGTATTTTTAGTAGAGATGGGGTTTTACCGTGTTACCCAGGATGGTCTTGATCTCCTGACCTTGTGATCCGCCTGCCTCGGCCTCCCAAAGTGCTGGGATTACAGGCATGAGCCACCACACCCGACCAATTTTTGTATTTTTATTTATCTTTTTTTTTTTGAGATGGAGTTTTGCTCTTGTTGCCCAGGCTGGAGTGCAATGGCGTGATCTCGGCTCACCGCAACCTCTGCCTCCTGGGTTCAAGTGATTCTCCTGCCTCAGCCTCCCTAGTAGCTGGGATTACAGGAATGTGCCACCACGCCTGGCTAATTTTGTATTTTTAGTAGAGACATGGTTTCTCCATGTTGGTCAGGCTGGTCTCAAACTCCTGGCCTCAGGTGACCCGCTTCTGCCTCCCAAAGTGCTGGGATTACAGGCGTGAGCCACCGCGCCCGGCCCAATTTTTGTATTTTTAGTAGAGGTGGGGTTTCGCCATGTTGGCCAGGACGGTCTCAAGCTCCTGATCTTAAGTGATCTGCCCAACTTGGCCTTCCAAAGTGATGGGATTACAGGTGTGAGCCACCAGGCCAGGCCAAATATATTAAGTATTATAAGTAGTGCAGAGATGATTTAAAGTATAGAGTATATGCACAGGTTATATGCAAATACTGCCTCATTTTATATCGGGGACTTTATAGCATCTGTGGATTTTGGTACCCACGGAGGTGCTGGAACCAATCGTTGAGGATTCCAAGGACCACTGTATGATGCAGGCACACCTGTCCTAGCTGCTCAAGGGTCGTGGGATGCAGGCAGGTTTTCTCCCCCTTCCCCCTCCCTCCCACCCACCTTCTCTCCCATCTCTCTCTCTTTCATTCATGAAGTCAGCAGTGGCCAAGCACACAGGTGTTCCCAGCTGCATATCTGGGATACTGAGGAAAGGTAAGAAGTCTCAGGAGTGAAGAAGCCACAGGCCGGCGTCTTCCTCCCTGGGCCTCCAGCAGTGGGGAGCCAGGGAGCGCACCTGCTGGGCCTGGGCCCTCTCCCCTGGGCTGGGCGGCCTCTTCTGGCCCTGGGGAGGGCGGGGCTGGTTGCCAAGGCCTCAGGGGGTGTGGAGCCGGAAGCAGGAAGCAGCTTGTGCTCCCCAGGACCTGCCTGGCTGGGGGAATCGGAGGCTTCTAGGAGGTAGGTGGGGGCCTGGGGGCTGGGCTGCCAGGGGGAGAGAGAGGGGAGATGACAGTGGCTGGGGAGAAGGTTGTCAGGGTAGGGACCACAGGGCTGGGCAAGGAGAGAAGCTGAGCCTGGGGCCGAGGGAGAAGTGGAGTGGGAGGGGGTGGGGAAGCTGGCGCTGGGCCAGGAGCGGGCAGCGGCTGGGCTGTGGGAAGCCTGGATGTGGTCCCCGCTGAGCTGAGCCCAGGGTCCTGATGCAGCCTCTGGGGGACCGGGGCAGGTGGCACTGTGCATGCCAAGATGGCTGTGTCCACAGAGGAGCTGGAGGCCACGGTTCAGGAAGTCCTGGGGAGACTGAAGAGCCACCAGTTTTTCCAGTCCACATGGGACACTGTTGCCTTCATTGTTTTCCTCACCTTCATGGGTAAGTGTGGCTGTGGCCTCCGGGTCCTCCCAGCCCCCTGCCCTGGGCTCCAGGTTGGGGCCACACCTGGACGCCTGTCCTGTCCCCAGGCACCGTGCTGCTCCTGCTGCTGCTGGTCGTCGCCCACTGCTGCTGCTGCAGCTCCCCCGGGCCCCGCAGGGAAAGCCCCAGGAAGGTGAGCCCCTGGAAGGTGAGCCCTGCCGGCCTCCGGGACCTGCACGGAACTGTACTGGGGGTGGAGGCGGGAGGTGAGGGGAGAGGCGGGAAGGGTGCTCATCCCCCTAGGGAACAACGAGCGAACCTGCTCGGTCCCGCTGTGCTTCTCATGCAGGAAAGACCCAAGGGAGTGGATAACTTGGCCCTGGAACCCTGACCCTGTGTGTCCTGCCCGGTGGCAGTAACAAAGCCTTCTGTCTGCCCAGAGCCTGAGTCTGCAGTGTCTTCCAGTCCCCATCTGGGTGGGTGACACAGGACTCGCCGCCCCACTCAGGTGCCCACCTGGCCTCTCCAAGCCTTCAGTCAGCACGACTGTGCCAGGTCATCCTGGGTCACCTAGCTGGGAGGGGAGCTGGTCTCAGGCTGGGCGCGGTGGCTCACGCCTGTAATCCCAGCACTTTGGGAGGCCGAGGTGGGCGGATCACGAGGTCAGGAGATTGAGAACATCCTGATCGACATGGTGAAACCCCGTCTCTACTAAAAATACAAAAAATTAGCCGGGCGTGGTGGCGGGCACCTGTAGTCCCAGCTACTCGGGAGGCTGAGGCAGGAGAATGGCGGAAACCTGGAGGCGGAGCTTGCAGTGAGCTGAGATCACGCCACTGCACTCCAGCTTGGGCGATAGAGCGAGACTCTGTCTCAAAAAAAAAAAAAAAAAAAAAAAAGACTCGGCAGCCCAAAGTCCCAGGTAGAGCTCTTGTCGCCACCCCATGGGCTTCTTGGCAGCCCGAGGATCCCCTCTCGACAGTAGGTTCTGTGCCCTGCCCTGGCATGGCACAGGGAACGGGGAAGCCAGGCTCCGGGAAAAGGGGAGACGGCTGGCTCCTGAAGCTCATGGCCACTGACTACCAGAGACCCCCTGCCTGGGTTCCCACTCAGACAGACAGACAGGGGCTCCAGGCAGAGTCTGATGATCTTTATTTCTTAGACAGCCCTGGATTGGGGCTATGGAACACAGTCACCAGCACTGTACTCACTCCTAGGGTGGCTCTGTCTGTGGCGTTCCTCACCATCCCCGGGACTCATAGCTCAGTGCCACCCCCCCACCCCATGCCCTCCAGGGGGAGGGGACAGCGAAGGGGAGAGGAGGGAGAGCCCTGGGCCTGGCCCTGTCCTGAGTCCAAAGATTCCCATGGTGATCAGAGGGCGGTGTTGGGAATGTGGGACACCCTCGGCCCCGCCTCCCTGACCTCCCCACTACCCCTCCAAACCAGCCTTCCTTCCTCCTGGCACTTCCAGTGTCCATTCCCGGCAGTGCAAATGTGTTAGGTGGGGTAGGGGGTGGGGTAGGGGGTGGGATAGGGAGATAAATAGCAGCCTGGCGTTGGCACTGGCTGGTGCTCTGTGGTGGGTATGAGTAGGGGACAGGGGCCGCCTTCCTGGAGACAAGCTCCTGGGGGCTGTGATCAGAAGGGTCTGTAGCTCCAGTAGCTGGAGAACACGGAGATCTGCAAGGGGAGAGGGTGTGGTGAGTTGCTGGAGGGAGATGGGGTGGCCCAGGGGAGATGTCAAGGTCACCCAAGGACAATATGTCAGGACAGGGCATTGCTGCCTAGCAGTGCTGTGGGGTACACCAGACCCCAAGACTGGGGTGCTCTGAGGGTGTGGCAGGGCCCTCAGAACCCCTGCCCACTGTGGGGGTACACCAGACCCCAAGGTTGGGGCGCTCTGAGGGTGTGGCAAGGACCCTTAGAAGTCCTTCCCCTAATGAAGGCGCTCGGCCCGGGCCCCACCTTGTCCTTGAGCTGCTGGCAGAGCTGCAGGGAGACGGTGAAGTAGACCAGGGCGTCGTTGAGCCAGGGGATCACGCACTCCACTTTGTGCACGTGGCTCACCTCCAGGCGCTGAGAGCCCCACTCGCTGTAGGCGGTGAGAGGGTCCCTGAGGAGGATCCCGGCCCTCCAGGTGTGGAGGGATGGGGTGGGCGTGCCTGGACCCCCCTCCCCTGCCTACTTACAACATGGCCCCAGGGCTATGCAGCACTGCGCCCCCGGCTGGGCGGAAGTTCTAGGGAGAACAGCACCAAACCCGTCAGGCCTTGCAGGGCGTGTGCATGGCGGGCAGTGGGCCGGGCAGGGGTCCCTCCTCACCTTGGTGGAGTTGGGCTGCAGGGCATGCAGCTGGTACACCGTGAGGCAGAGCTTATTGAGGTTGATGTAGACGTTGACCAGCAGGTCGGAGGGCAGGGCGGGGGCGAACATCCGCTGCGGGAGGCAGGTGGGATGAGGCCCTCGCAAGCCCCCAGCCCAGGCTGGATGGAGCGGGGCTCTGCAGTCACTCATGGAGTCTGCAGGGGATCCCAGTCCTCACCCCAGAGATGCTCTTCTCATCAATGGGGGCTTCCAGACTTTTCCCAGGTGCCCCAAGTATCTCCTGTGCTGTCAGGTTTGGGAACCACTAACCCAAAACAGGGTTAACGTATTTTAGGGGCACAGGACAGAAGCCAAGGACCCCATCCCAGAAACCTGCCTAGACAGAATATTCCACCTATAATCTGGGAGTAGCACACCTCGGCGTCCATCCTGAGGGCAAGCTGGGACCCGCTGTGGGACCCCTCTCCTGGAGCAGGGGCTGGTAGGGGCACTGACCGTGAGGCCGCTGGCGGCGATCTCAGGGAGGGTGAGGGTGGCGGGGGTGGTGAGCCGGTTTCGGGCTCTGGTCAGCTGCAGCATCACTGCGTCCATCAGCTGCAGGGAGAGGCGGGGTTGGCTCTGCTTCCTCCCGTGTCCCCATGCATTAAGGAACAACAGACATGGTAGTTCCCACTCCCACCCAGCCCAGTGGCTACTGTTCCCAGGGCCCGAAACCCAGCAGCAGGGGCCTGTTAAAGACAGGTAGTTGGGCTCCAGCTGGGTATGGAGGAGTGCAGGACGTCTGCACTAATGTCAATCAGGATGGGGCTGATTCACTGCACGGGGATCCCAGGCGCTGGATCAATGGGGAATGGAAGGTCCTGGGAGGTCAGTCCCAGGGGCACAGGCTTTGTGGACAGGGGTACAGGCAACAAAAGTTGGCTGCAAAGGGCCAGAGAGGGCTTCCTGGAGGAGGCGATGGATGACTGGGTTGAGGTTTTCAGGGGGGTAAGCCAGGGTCACGGCTGGTGGATGGTGGGACCACCTGGAGCCCACTCGTTCCCTTTGCCGTGGAGCAGAGCCCTGGTAGACTCCTCAGAGCCCCAGCTTTCGTGCCATTCAGCCGTGGCCATGAGTACCAGGGTGATGTGGCTCCCAGGAAACACGTAAGAGCTGACTGGGGATACAGGGCCTGCAGCACCCTAGGGTGGTTACAGTTCTCGAAGGGATCTTAGTCTGTCTGGTTCTAAGTGTGAGGAAACAGAGGTCCAGAGAGGGCAGGTGAACCACCGGAGGACACACAGCGAGTCAGGGGCAGAACTCAAGCATGAGGTCAGGTGCCCCGGTCAGCTCTTCACATGTGCCACACGGTTAATGTGAAGGCTTTCACTGCTGCTACTGGCAGTGGTGTGTGCCGAGTGCTTACTGGGGGCCCCGTGACCTGAATTATTATGGTGAACAGTCACTCCAGCTTGCCCCTGACCCCACAGGTAGAAAATGGAGACACAGAGTCGGCAGGTAGGTGCTTACAGGTTGCACAGCTCAACGTGGAGGCCCTGGGATTGGAACCCAGGTGTGATTCCGGATCAAGGATGTGGGACTAGGCCCAGGAGTCAGGCCTGGGGGCAGCTCACCTTGAGGACCTCAGCGCCCGTCTTGAACTGGTAGCTCTGGTCCCGGCTGGTAAGCAGGTAAATGGCTTGGCTCACATGGTTTCTGGCATCCTGGATCTGGAAGCAGGGGTCATCCAGAGGGGTCACGCCAGCTTCCATGCGGCCAGGAGGGTAGAGTGGGTGCTGCCTGCCTGCCTGCCTGCCCCACGTCATTCCACTCTCCACACTGTCATCCCTGTGCCCCAGAGGGCCAGGTCCACGCCAGGTGATGGGCCTCTGGCATCACCTGGGGCAGGCCTGGTCTCTGCCCAAGCTGACTGCCCCCTCCATTCTAAGGGATGGACAGACAGTAATGCCCAAGACAAGAGTCTGTGCGAGTTGCGGAGGGAACCAAACACGGCGACAAGGCAGGGGCAAGGGCGCTGAGATGGAGACAGTCGGGGTGGAGGGGGCAGGGGAGGAGGCTGGGGCCCAATGGTACAGGAGCTGCCAGGGAGCATGGGCCTCATCCCCAGAGCCATGGCAAGTCCCTGGAGGCTCTGGACAAGGGAGTGACTTTTCAGAGGGCTTCTGAACCATCTCATCCAGCCAGCTGCTGTGGGGACTCCACAGTCCCGATGTGGCCCTCTCAGGCCAGGTTCTCTACCTCCCCACATGGCGCAGCCTCCAGGGCTTCAGGGAACGCCTGCCCCCAGCTTTGCTGCTAGGAAACACCCTCCCAGGCTTGCTGTGGCCACAGATCCCCAGGGCTAGTCCCTCTCCAGAGAGGCCCTGCGGCGGGCCTGCTGCCGCCTGTCCTTGTGGCTGAGCACTAGCCAGGAGGGGCGGGGTCACCTGCTGCAGCTTCCACTGCTTGTCCTCCCGGAAGGCGAAGTGCAGCAGCTGGTTGTTCCGGGGCATCTTCAGATTCACATCCTGACAGGCAAGAGTGGGGTGAGCTGGGCGGGGTGGGGGGGTGCCTCCTGCCACAGCCACTCTGAGCTCTTAAGCCCAGGGCAGAAATGGGGTGTGTGGTGGCTCAGGCCTTGGCCGCTGTATAGGGCAGAGGGTCTCCCAATGCCTTGGCCGTTTAGGGGTTGAACAGGGAGGTCAGGAAACAGGAAACCAGGCCCAAGAAGAGCCACAAAGAAGTGAAATGGAAAGAGGTGAAAAAAGGGGAAGGGGAAGGGGAAGAGGAAAGGCAGCCTCTGTGAGGCTCTGTGCGAATGGGGTCCATCTAGTGTCTACAAAGGGCAAGAGATGGAGCCCAGGAGGGGGGCCTCCCCCCATGCCTTGGTGCCTGGCACAGAGTCGGGTGCAGACTGGAGTTCAGGCATTGGCTGATTCAACTGTGATGTGTGGCCAGCCTAATCCACCAATGCCCATGTTTCACTGGTCTGGACGCCAGACCAGGCCGTGTGCAAAGAACCCCTCTCCTGCACCTCTTACTGAATCTGCACACCGATCCCGGGAGGAGGTGTGAGGGTTGCTGTCATTTTCCAAAGGAGAAAACTGAGGCCAGAGAGATCAAGGGTCCCGCCCAGAGTCGCAGGGCTTGTACAGAGAGAAAGTGGGAGCTCCCATGCTCTTCCCCACTGGCAGGATGGGAGGGGACAGGGCCGGGGGACTCACCGCCTGGCTGAGGGCATCCCCCTGCAGAGTCAGCACACCCTTCACCTGGTCTGTGCTGTAACATGTGGCGTCAGAGCGGTGCTTGTGGTCACCCCCCGACCACCCGGCCCTCCCTCCCGGCGGGCTGCCCCTCCTGTCCCATCGCACAACCAGAGGGTCTGCAGGACAGGGCTATGGCCATGCCTCCTACCCCCCAAGGTACCCATTTCCCCGGTTTCCGCCTAGCCCAGGCTCACCCACAGCTGCCTAGGATGAAGTTCTCTTGCTTGGCGGGCCCCTCAGTGCCGGAGCCCGGCAGAGTGAAGCGCAGAGAGGCCTCCTGTGGAACAGAAGGAGGGGAGCTGGTAGCGCCCACTCAGGCCCGGCCCAGTGCTCCTTCCAGAAGCCCCCCTCCCTCCAAGTCAGCGGGGGGAAGGAACAACGTGGCCTGGCCTCACCTGGGTTCAGCTGGGGTGGGAAGACCCTGCCCAAGCCCCCAGGGCACCTAACCGTGAGCCCGATCTCTTCTTATCCCACATTCCCTGAACACCTCCTGTGTGCCCGCCTCGGGGAATACAAAACAGACAGGGGCAGCCTCCCAGCTTGGTTGAGGGGGAAAGGGGCAAGGGGTAGAGTCAGGGAACAAGGCAGTAGTTATGGTAACCCGCGGTCCTGGGCCACAGCAAGCACTACGCCGGTTACTTCTGTGAGCTGCCTGGCTTATTTATCTACACCCCAGCCTCGCGAAGCGGGTACTGTTATCTCCCTTTTGCCAATGAGAAAAGGGAGGCCCAGGGAGGTTCAGTGACTTGGCTGAAGTCACACTGCCAGGCAGAGGCAGAATTCTTCGGCTCCCAGATTGGATGCCGCTGCTCCCAAGGCGGCCTTCCCCGACCCGAGGCCGGGCGGGACTCAGGCCCTTGCTAGCACCCTCGTCCGGACTCGCCCCTGCCCGCACACAGGTACTTATATAATGAGGTCGGCTCGAGTTCGCGGAGGTGGGGCCCTGCCTGAAAGCCGCGGCAGTCGCACACTGTAGGCGCTCAGGACGCAGCCGCGGGGCCCCAGGCGGAGCCAGGGAGATGAGGAGGGAGGGTCGCCACGCCCGGCGGGGCAGGGCGCGGGTCGTTACCTTGAGGATGTCCTGCAGCTGCTTCAACACAGCGTGCACCTCGTCGTGCAGCAGCCAGCGGAACTCCTCCTCCTGCGGGACAGACCCGGCGGTCACGCCCGGCCCCGCCGCCCCGCCGGCCCGCCCGCTGGCCCGCGCGCCTTACCAGCACCGCCCGCTCCGCCGCCGTCGCTGCCATCACGGTGGCCATGGCCGCAGGCCGCCGCCGAGCGCCCTCCCCACCGGCCGCTGCTCCTGTCCACCAATCTTCCCTGTCCTCGGTCCTCCAGTCCTCCCGTCCGCCCCCGGCGTCTGGCTCCGCCCCCACCCCTGATTGGCGGAGCGGGTACCACCCCGCCCCCAGGCCGGCTCCGTGCTCTCGATTGGCTGGCGCCTGTCGGTCCGCCTCGGCTCCCGAAACCTGCGGGAGCCCTGCAACGAGACTGGCGGCTGCGGGAGTGAGGCTCTCTCCGGCTGGCCAGGGACGCGGCCGGCGGCTGCACGAGTCAGGCTTGCTCCTGCTGGCCAGGGACGCGGCCGGCACCAGCCTGGGGCACCCGCTTGGGGGCGGAGCTCCCGGGGCGCCCCCAGGATATGATACGGCGCTCTGCTCCACTCGCGCTCACTCATTGGCCGGCAGGACAGTCTGTCCCCGCTCCTCCTCCCTATTGGCCCGCTTGGCTCCGTTGGTCGTGGTTCCAACCCTGCAGCGGACCTCGCCGCCACTCGCAAGTCCGTCTCACCCCGGACGCGGAGGTCCCGAAAACCCACCCCGGCCCCGCCGCTGCCTTCTCCTCCCACCCATCTCGCCGAGGACGAGGGAAGCAGGACTCCTGCGGCACAGCTGTGTTACCAAGAAGTGTTTTATTTTTCTTGCAGTAGCTTTGTTAATTGCACAAAATCATGTTTTGTTTTTGCCATTTAAACATTATCACACAATCCTATTCTGAAAGACAAATGTTCATTAAAAACAAAGCAAAAATAAAAATTCACAACCTTAATTACCTAGATTTGTCATTTAAAGGTTTAAAGAAAAAAAGGGAGGGGCTTTCTTACAAGCTTTTTCACAAGTGTCACATTTTCTCCTTAAAAGGGAAGGATTTCAAAAGAAAGGTGAAATAGCTTAAACAGAAATATTCATAAAAAGGAACTTTACAGAATTGTCAACAATATTAAGACAACATTGACTAACCGGTTTCATTACCGCATCTTCCCCCACCCCCACCCCCAGTGTGTTCCGCCAGGACTAGAACAGGCTTTGTGTTCAGACAGAAATGCTTCAAAATCCCAGTGAAATGAACTGTGCTAAAAACCCGACAGGCATCTTCCCTGCCCTCCCCCCACTCGTCTTCTGCAATCCTCTAACCCAGTTTCTAATCTCTGAAAGGGGCCAAAGCTGTGAGGGGGGAAGGACCCCGCCCTAGTGTGGCCACCCAATATATAATTACATATTGCATCATAAATGCTGGCCTTCTGCAAATTATGATTTTGGAAAATCCAACCCATGCAGAGGGATAAAAAACTGACATCCCTGGGGTAACTTTTTTTTTTTGCAACATCCCAAGCCCCCCCCCCCGGTCCCCTATCCAAGGACAAATGTAGGGCCTCTAGGATGTCCCAGACCCACCTCGGAGGGCCAGTCAGTTCAGGTAGGTCAGGCCCAGTTCTCTTCCCTCCCGACAGACCCCGGGCCCGGGAAGCACCGAAGACCATGATGCTGGCTGGAGTGAAGACACTCGTTTCCGTATCAAGAGCTGAGCCTAAGAAATGCTCATCGTTGGTCAGGCTGGGTCTGGGCCAAAGAAGGGACAGACAGAAAGAAATACTGTCTCCACGGGAGGAAGAGGGAGAGGAGGGAGGATGGAGAGCGGTGGGCATGCAGGGGACTTGGCAGGGCAGGCTGGAGAAGGTGGGACCACTGGGAGGGGACCGAGGTAAGAGCGGCTCTTCAGAGCCAGGTGAAGAGTCTGTGGCCTAACGGAAACAGAAAGGAGCGCCCCCAACCCCCACTCCTCTTGGCTCATCACTAGTGGCCCTGAGGACCCCCTCCCAAGGGATGGAATGCAAATCCAAATACTAAAACAGCCTAGGGAGGAGCGAGCGCCCGCTGTGGCAGTGGCATCTGGGGCATGGCTTCGAGGCGGTGAGGGCCGGGCCTCCATGCTCACCTGCAGGCCGGCTGCTTGCTGCACTCCCTGGAAAGCCAGGGCCCCATCTTCTCGGGACTCTGCCAGTCTCTTTTCAGTTCACAAAGGTGTCTATGGAGCGCTGGGTGCACACTGGACGCTTAGACGTGAACATCTTTCTCAGCTCATCACCTGAGGTTGGAGGGCCCAAAGGGCCCCTCTGTCTGGAGTCTATACTGGCTCATCTGGGCCCAAGGCCTCTCCTTGTAGGGAATCCAGTGGGGGATGTGGGCATGACTACAGCCTCTTCGCTCTGGGGGAAGCTGTGGGAAGGCTTCCAACTCTTGTTGCTGATTCTAGTTCCTTGACTGGAAGGGGTTTGAGATAAGACAAGCTCGGAAGAAAAAAAGCCAGGCAGCAGTTTCTGGGCAGCTTCTATCCTGGGGCGAGAGCCTGTATGTGTGTGTGTGTGTGTGTGAACACACAGCCACCTCGTCCGGGGGGCCAGTGCCCAGCTCAAGAGCTTTCCCACACGCCAATCCTGCTGACACTTGTCCCCTCCCCACCGGCCTCAGGGGAAGGGTGCTGCTGTGTGCTGTGCTGATGGCAAGTCTCAAAGTCTGTATAAAAGGAAATGGAGATAGGTGGGCTGGTCCAGAATGAAGTCCCAGGCCCCCGACCCCATGTGAGGAAGAGGGGGTCAGAGGGGGGATTGGAGGGGTGAGGGCGGGGTGTCGACAGCTTAGTGTATGTAGGCTCGGTACACGGCGGACATATCGTTGTCGGACTGGTCCAGCGCCTTGGCTCTTTTGTACACCTGGAAAAAAAAGAGATGGCTCAGTCTCTGGCCCCAGAGCTGCCTTCAACACCTAGACCTGATTCCTGGAGGCAGTGGTGGATGTGGCTAGCAGGCAGTGCTGGAGCCCAGGCTGTCTGGTTAGGAATCCTGTTTTGACCTTGCACGAAGCACCTCCGTTTCTCTGGACCTCAGCCACTGCGCTTCTTGCTCTGGGAGAAGGAACAGTACCCGGAGGATCTTGTGAGAATGAAATATACTATGGGATATAAAACATTCAGCATTGGCCGGGCACTGCGGCTCATGCCTATAAGGCCGAGGTGGGTGGATCACCTGAGGTCAGGAGTTCGAGACCAGCCAGGCCAAAAAGGTGAAACCCCATCTCTACTAAAAATACAAAAATTAGGGCCAGGCGCAGTGGCTCATGCCTGTAATCCCAGCACTTTAGGAGGCCAAGGTGGGTGGATCATGAGGTCAGGAGATCAAGACCAGCCTGGTGACCGTTGTGAAACCCCTTCTTTAAAAAAAAAAAAAAAATACAAAAAATTAGCCGGGCATGGTGGCAGGTGCCTGTAATCCCAGCTACTCAGGAGGTTGAGGCAGGAGAATAGCTTGAACCTGGGAGGCGGAGGTTGCAGTGAGCTGAGATCACACCACTGCACTCCAGTCTGGGCGACAGAGCGAGACTCTGTCTCAAAAAAAAAAAAAAGAGCAAAACTGTCTCAAATAAATAAATAAATGAATAAAAAATAAAACAAGGGCAGATGAAACACCCAGGACACCTATACCTCAGAGTGAGAGTTCTCACACCTGTGGTGCTTCTGCCCCCAGGGGACATCTGGTAATATCTGGAGACATTTTCTGTCACCTGAGGAGGAGCTATGTCACTGGCGTCTGGTGGGTGGGCTACCCAACATCCTGCAGTGCTTGGATAGCCCCCCCACACAGAATGGCAGCAGTGCCGAGGTTGAGAAATGCTGCCTTAAAGGATGAGGGAGAGGGAGGGGGAAGAAATGCTTCTGTGTGGTTGCAAAGTTTTTACATTTAATGGGAAATGGTACAAGATTAACTGTTTTTTTTTTTTTTTCTGGAGACAGGGTCTTGCTCTGTTGCCCAGGCTGGAGTGCAGTGGTAGGATCATGGCTCACTGCAGCCTCTAACTCCTGGGCTCGAGCCATCCTCCTGCCTCACCTGCCTCAGCCTCCCAAGTAGCTAGGAATAGGGGGCTCGCCACCACGCCCAGCTAGTTTTTTAATTTTTTTTTTTGTACAGATGGGGGTCTTGCTATGTTGCCCAGGCTGGTCTCAAACTCCTGGGCTTAAGCAACCCTACCTCGACCTCCCAAAGTGCTAGGATTACAAGGATCACAAGTATAAGCCACTGTGCCTGGCAAGATTAACTCTATCTTAAGGATTTATACTGCAATCTGTAGAGTAACCACTAAAAAAAGAATGCAGAGGCAAAGTAAAAAAGAAAATAGATAAATGAAACTGGAATTCTTTTTTTCTTTTTGAGATGGAGTCTTGCTCTGTCGCCCAGACTGGAGTGCAGTGGTGCGATCTCGGCTCACTGCCAGCTCTGCCTCCCGGGTTCACACCATTCTCCTGCCTCAGCCTCCCGAGTAGCTGGGACTACAGGCGCCCGCCATCACGCCTGGCTAATTTTTTGTATTTTTAGTAGAGACAGGGTTTCACCCTGTTAGCCAGGATGGTCTTGATCTCCTGACCTCGTGATCCACCCGCCTCGGCCTCCCAAAGTGCTGGGATTACAGGCGTGAGCCACTGCGCCTGGCCTTTTTTTTGAGACAGAGTCTTGGTCTGTCGCCCAGGCTGGAGTGCAATGGCACGATCTTGGCTCACTGCAACCTCCGCCTCCTGGGTTCAAGTGATTCTCCTGTCCCAGCCTCCGGAGTAGCTGGGATTAATGGTGCCCGCCACTATGCCCGGCTAATGTTCGGTATTTTTAGTAGAGACTGGGCTTCACTATATTGGCCAGGCTGATCTCGAACTCCTGACCTCAGGTGATCTGCCCGCCTCAGCCTCCCAAAGTGTTGAGATTATAGGTGTCAGCCACTGTGCCCAGCTGAAACTGGAATTCTAAAAAGAAAGCAAGAAAGGAGGAACAAACAAAAGACAAAGACAACGAGCAGAAATCAAATGATAAAATGGCAGCCCCAAATCGAACCACATATCAATACAACTACTAAAGGTCAATGCACCAGTTAACCTTCAGAACCTGACCTCTGAACTCCTAACAGTATAGAGCCTAAGCTCATACCATCCAAACGACCTGAAAGCAGAGAGCTGCATTGAGAAATTAACCTAAAAACTCTGCTTCCAAGCCAATGAATCCTGCAGTCAGGGTGGAGGCAACTTGGAAGTCACTTCAAAGAGAAGCTTTCCCAGCCCAAGCCACATGAAACCCTTGGGAAATAACTATAGTCAGAAATGAGCTTTCATCAAAAAAGACTTATAAAATACACAACGAATTCTACTGTCCAGAGAGAATCCACTGGTAGAATGAACAGGGGGGACTTGAAATAGTAATGTAATCTGAAAGAGTCATTAAATAAGTACTCTGAAATGTTGAAACAGACAAGAGACAGAAGACAGAATTTAGGAACAAGGCTGCATGCGGTGGCTCATGCCTGTAATCCCAGCACTTTGGGAGGCCAAGGCAGGCGGATTACTTGAGGCCAGGAGTTCGAGTCCAGCCTGCTCAAAATGGTAAAACCCTGTCTCTACTACAAATACAAAAATTAGCCAGGTGTGGCGGTGCATGCCTGTGGTTCCAGCTACTCGGGAGGCTGAGGCAGGAGAATCACTTTAACCCAAGAGGTGGGGGCTGCAGTGAACTGAGATCATGTCACTGCACTCCAGCCTGGGCAACAGAGTGAGACTCTGTCTCAAAAAAAAAAAAAAAAAAAATTGGAATTGAGGAACAGAGAATTATACTATGAAAAGCCAGGTGTCAAAAGAACAGTACTGGCTGGGCGCCGTGGCTCACGCCTGTAATCCCAGCACTTAGGTAGGCTGAGGTGGGTGGATCACCTGAGGTCAGGAGTTTGAGACCAACCTGGCCAACATGGTGAAACCGTATCTCTACTAAAAATACAAAAAGTTAGCCAGGAGTACTGGCAGGCACCTGTAATCCCAGCTACTGGGGAGGCTGAGGCAGGAGAATCACTTGAACCCAGGAGGCAGAGGTTGCAGTGAGCCGAGATTACACCATTGCACTCCAGCTTGGGCAACAAGGCTGAAACTCTCTCTAAAATAAAATAAAATAACATAACATAAAATAAAATAAAATAAAATAAAATAACATAAAATAAAAGTGTATCAGCTGATAGTACTTGAAAAATACAGCTGCTGTTTCACAAAGTGTCATTTTTATTATAATAATATGGTAAAGACAAATGTTTTTCAGTTTTTTTTAGATTCAAATTCTATGAAGATGAGCTAAGAAAGCGGAACTTCTACCCTAAAAAACTTTTCGAAAGTGTATGTGAAGTTGGATACAGTTGTGCACGCCTATAGTCCCAGCTACTTGGGAGGCTGAGGTGGGAGGATTGCTTGAGCCTAGGAAGTCAAGGCTGCAGTGAGCTACAATTGTGCCACTGCACTTCACCTGGGCAAGAGAGTGAGACTGTGTCTCAAATATAAAAAAAAGTGCACGTGTAAGTGCTTAAAACATCATTTGAAAAATGCTAATAGACATGCTAATTAAAAGGCAGATACCGTCAAAATGGATAAAAATCCAAACCCCAATTACATACTGTCTATCAAAGCCATAATTTAGACATAAATAAGAGAGGAAATGGATGGAAAAGTATATACATACCATGAAAACAATAAGCCTGAGAAGGCTGTAGCAGCTTTCGTTTTTTTTTTTTTTTTTTTTTTTTTTTTTTTGCGACGGAGTCTCACTCTGTTGCCCAGGCTGGAGTGCAGTGGTGTGATCTAGGCTCACTGCAACCTCCCGCCTCCCAGGTTCAAGCAATTCTCTGCCTCAGCCTCCTGAGTAGCTGAGATTAAAGGTGCCTGCCACCATGCCCAGCTAATTTTTTGTATTTTTAGTAGAGACAGGGGTTTCAACATCTTGGTCAGGAGAATGAGACCATCCTGGCTAACAGAGTGGAACCCCGTCTTTACTAAAAATACAAAAAATTAGCCAGGCATGGTGGCAGGCGCCTGCAGTCCCAGCTACTCAGGAGGGTGAGGCAGGAGAATGGAGTGAACCCGGGAGACGAAGCTTGCAGTGAGCCGAGATCGCGCCACTGTACTCCAGCTTGGGCGACAGAGCGAAACTCCGTCTCAAAAAAAAAAAAAAAAAAATCATACAGGCAGCTGGTTGTGGTGGTTCATGCCTGTCATCCCAGCACTTTGGGAGGCTGAGGTGGACGGATCACCTGAGGTCAGCAGTTCAAGCCCAGCCTGGCCAACATGGTGAAACCTCATCTCTACTAAAAATACAAAAATCAGTTGTGTATGGTGGTGTATGCCTGTAATCCCAGCTACTCAAGAGGCTGAGGCATGAGAATCGCTTGAACTTGGGAGGCAGAGGTTGCGGTAAGCCGAGATCGCGACACTGCACTCCAGCCTGGGCGAAAGAGCAAAACTCTGTCTCCAAAAAAAACAAAAAACAAAAAACAAAAAAACAAAAAAAACCCAATACAGGGCAGGGCATGTTCTTTGATCACAGAGCAGTAAGTTAAAAATCAATAATCATTAGATATCTAGGAAGACCCAAACACTAGATAAACTTTTAAGTAATTCATGGGTCAAAGAAGAAATCAGAAAACAAATTAACATGGCTTAGCGGACATTTAAAGATTTATATACTCATGTTATAAAGAAAGCAGGTTTAAAATAAATGATTTAAGATTCCACTTTCAAGGGTTTGAAAAAGAACAAAGAGGCCAGACGCAGTGGCTCACACCCGTGATCCCAGCACTTTGAGAGGCTGAGGCAGGTGGCTCTCCTGAGGTCAGGAGTTGGAGAACAGCCTAGCCAACATGGCAAAACCCCATCTCTACTAAAAATACAAAAATTAGCAGAGCGGGTTGGGGCACGCCTGTAATCCCAGCTACTTGGGAGGCCGAGGCACAAAAATCTATTGAACCTAGGAGGCAGAGGCTGCAGTGAGCTGAGATCACACCACTGCACTCCAGCCTGGGCGACAGAGTGAGACTCTGTCTCAAAAAAAAGAAAAAGAACAAAGAAAAGCTAAACTAAGTAAAGGGAAGGAAACGATAAAAGAAAAAGAAACTTGGCCAGGTGTAGTGGCTCACACCTGTAATCCCAGCAGTTTGGGAGGCCGAGGCGGGAAGATCACGAGGTCAGGAGATCGAGACCATCCTGGCTAACATGGTGAAACCCCATCTCTACTAAAAATACAAAAAAAAAAAAAAAAAAAAATTAGCCGGGCGTGCTGGTGAGCGCCTGAGGCGACAGAGCAAGACTCTGTCTCAAAATAAAAGAAAAAGAAAAAGAAAAAGAAACTGAATGGCTGGGCGTGGTAGCTCATGCCTGTAATCCCAGCACTCTGGGAGGCAGAGGCGGGTGGATCACCTGAGGTCAGGAGTTCGAGACCAGCCTGAACAACATGGAGAAACCCCGTCTCTGCTAAAAATACAAAAATTAGCTAGGCATGGTGGTGGGCACCTATAATCCCAACTACTCAGGAGGCTGAGGCAGGAGAATTGCTTAAAACCAGGAGGCGGAGGTTGCATTGCGCCGAGATCGCACCAGTGCACTCTAGCCTGGGTGACAGAGCGAGACTCTGTCAAAAAAAAAAAAGAAAGAAAAAGAAACTGAAGGGCCTTGGGGCTTGGGCCACATCTACCCTACCTCATTTGCTGCAGCTGCCATGGGAGTCGGATGGTTGACCGCATCACCTAGCGCAATGGCTAAGCGGAGATCCTTCTGAATGTATTTCAGGTAGAAATCAGGCTTAAAGTTTCCTTGCAGGATATCTGAGGAGAAAAAGCCAGTATCAGACAAAAGCCAAGGACCTGAAACTAAAAACTACCTACGGTCCACCAGGTGTCAGTACCTAAAACATACTCAGGGCTCAGTTCCACATAGCCTAGGCCTCTTGGCTCCTCACTCACCCTTAGACACCTGAGGGCTGGAGCTCCCAGCCTATATCCCCAAATCCCGCCCACTGTGTTTCTGAACCTCCTCTGGCCAGGGTCAGGGACTGACTGGGGAGGGGCATCTTTCACGCTCACTAAATCCCTGACCTAGTACCCTGCTCTAATCAAACACCAAATGCAAGAAGAGGGGCCAAAAACAACTCACTTTGGCACTTCTGGTCCAGGAAGATGCTGGCCAACTGTCCCTGATTGAGGATGTCCAAGAGTGTCTGCTGGGACTGGCCTGTCACCTGGGCCAGGGTCAGCCCCTCGGCAATAGTGGCCATGAAGCTCCCTTGGACCATGTTCACGATCAGCATCATCTTGGCTGCATTGCCCACTTCACCTGCCCAGGGTAAAGACTCACGGTCACAGCCCAAGAATGCCACAGACAGGGCTTCTCTGTCCACCCTCACCTCTGCTCAGACCCACCTCTCTCCAGGGGAGGCCCCCTTCACCTGCCCCCGACAGACTGGCTCTTCCTCCTTCCACGCACTGACTATGCAGGTGAAAGGAAACCTTCCCCAGGGTCCCCGGCAGAAAGGCCGTGTGGGACTGACGCTGTCATCAGTGTGAAACAGAGGAGATGTGGCCCCAGGCTCCAGGCCTGACAGGTGCAGGCGTGTTACCTAGGAAGAAGGAGGTCTTCCCCATCGCCTGGAAGCAGCTGCTGCAGTCCTCATATAAGCCCCTGTCTCCAGCCGCTAAGATCACCAACATCCCGTCATTAGACAGCTGCTGATTCCCTGAGACGGGGGCTTCCAGAAAGCGCCCCCCCCTGGACACAATCACCTGGAAAGAAAAGTCACAGCTTCTGGAGGCCTCCCCTCTCCCAGCGCTCTCTGGGCAGGACTCAAGGAGTGTTGCTCAGTGGCCACGGCTGCTCATCACCTTCCAGAGCTGGAGGGGATGGCCACCCATACCAAGGTCCTTTAGCTGACACCTAAACTCAGGAGCTAACCATGTGCAGGTCACACAGGCCGAATCACAGCAGTGATGAGACGCTGGGGTCTCCATACAGGAACCCAACTGACTTGGAATTTTTTTTTTTTTTTTTGAGGCGGAGTCTCGCTGTCGCCCAGGCTGGAGTGTAGTGGCGCGATCTCAGATCACTGCAAGCTCCGCCTCGCGGGTTCATGCCATTCTCCTGCCTCAGCCTCCCGAGTAACTGGGATGGACTACAGGCGTCCACCACCACGCCCGGCTAATTTTTTGTATTTTTAGTAGAGACGGGTTTCACCATATTAGCCAGGATGGTCTTGATCTCCTGACCTCGTGATCCGCCCGCCTCGGCCTCCCAAAGTGCTTGGATTACAGGAGTGAGCCACCACGCCTGGCCGGAATTTTTTTGTTTTGTTTTTTTGAGACAGAGTCTTGCTCTGTTGCCCAGGCTGGAGTGCAGTGGCGCAATCTCAGCTCACTGCAAGCTCTGCCTCCCGGGTTCATGCCATTCTCCTGTATCAGCCTCCTTAGTAGCTGGGACTACAGGCACCCGCCACCATGCCTGGCTGATTTTTTTTTTTTTTTGAGACGGAGTCTTGCTCTGTTGCCCAGGCTGGAGTGCAGTGGCACGATCTCAGCTCACTGCAAGCTCCGCCTCCTGGGTTCATGCCGCTCTCCTGCCTTAGCCTCCCAAGTAGCTGGGACTACAGGTGCCTGCCACCGTGTCCGGCTAATTTTTCTGTATCTTTAGTAGAGATGGGGTTTCACCGTGTTAGCCAGGATGGTCTCGATCTCCTGACCTCCTGATCCGCCCACCTCGGCCTCCCAAAGTGCTGGGATTACAGGCTTGAGCCACTGCGCCCAGCCACGCCTGGCTAATCTTTTTGTATTTTTGGTAGAGATGGGGTTTCACCATGTTAGGTAGGATGGTCTCAATCTCCTGACTTCGTGATCCGCCCGCCTCGGCCTCCCAAAGTGCTGGGATTACAGGCGTGAGCCACCACGCCCGGACTGGAATTTCTTAGAGACCAACAACTAGAATCAGATGCGACCATGTCAATGCCTCGGCTGAACACACACCTCCCCTGTGGATGCTGCCCTCCCCCAAGAACATATGTGGGTCCCAAAGTCCCCACTCCCTTATTTGGGCCAGATGCTCGGGGAGGAGGGATGCTTTGCCAGCGTCAAATGCAGACAGCTGCTCAAACCCCAATGCCAGGCGGGCGGCCTGGGTTGCTTCTCATCATAAGGCTGGCAGCTCCAGGACTTGATGCCCATCCCAGCCATGCAGCGACTGCCCATGGCTGTTCAGACTAGCTGCGGTTTGAAGGTGGAGCACGGGATAGGCTAGTCCCAAGGCTACTCGCCTCTCCTCTTCCCTCTCTGGCTTTGGCTCTAGAATAACTTAACTGCCCACTCTTGTAAGCCTGGGTCTTGGGCTCTGACAGAAAAGATGCTGGAGAGCCAGCCCAAGGAAGGCTGCTACCTGGGCCAGCTCAGTGACGGTGTCAGCGTCCACTGTTGACATGTCCACGTAGCACTTCCCAGGGCGGATCCCTTGCAGCACACCACTGGGGCCCAGCACCAGCTGTGGGGACACAAGGGAGAAGCAATAGCCCAGGCTCCCGGGCAGATGCTCAGGAGCCCTACAGACCTCAGATCAGAATCCTGCTGCTGTTTTGGCTCATTTCCTGATTTCTATCAAGCTGAAAAGGGAAGAACAATGAAATAAGAAAGGGATAGAAAAGTACTTCCTGCATGCTCCCATTTATCTTTAAAAAGAATCTATGTGAGTGAGTGCATTTCTTTTTATTTAAAAAAAAAAAACAAACCCCATTTAAAAGAATGAACCTCAGCATTTACTTTGGGGACTTCTTTGGATTTACTTGGATTAGGCTAGTCACCAGTTTAATAAGATGACTACCGCACTTGAACTTCTAAAATATACAAATACAGTGACAGCTAAACATAGAAGCTTGGCACCTGGACCAAAGGCACATTCAGCTCCAAAGCTTCTAGTTCAACAAGAACACATGAAGCCTGTTCAAGACACATTTCAGCACAGACTTCAAGGGCCCTAGTAGTGTTCATTCTTTGATATGAATTAAAGGAAGTCTGTATTCAATTAATGCAAACACCCTTCACAATGGGAGATGGCCCCTGATGGGAAATTCAGCCCCCCACATGTGGACACTCACTTGGTGTGCAGGGGAGGAGGGGAAGAGGCCAGCCAGCAATCCTGGCTGTGACCCGGAGTTGCTGAGGGGAGGGAGGGGGTCCTTACGTCCTTGGCTGCCTTGGGATCCGACACGCAGGCGAAAGTGATGTCGCAGGTTGAGACGACTTCAGCGGGGGTTCTTCCCAGACGGGCCCCCTCCTGGATGAACAAATCACACTGCAAAAGTCACAGATCCTAACGTGAGCTGCAGGCAGTGCACAACAAATATGCCAGCCAGGCCAGAGAATTGCTGACCAGGCCTCCTGGCTGGCCTACCAAGGCAGGAGGCTGAGGCCGGGAGCCTGGGTCATGGAGATAGGAGCCCAACTCTTGAGGAAGTGCACGGGGCCGTTTACTGGCCATCTTCAGTTTTTGCATGACGAGTGCCTAGGATGATGAACTGCTTCACAAGTGTCTGCTGAAGGTATGCTGTTTCAAGAATGGGGTATGAACAGTACCTCTCCCCAGCCCCCGCTGTGCTGTCCTGGCTGTGGCCCTGAGCTATCAACACTCTGCTGGGAAAGTGGGGATGTGGCTGAAAGCCTTCCGCCTGGTGGCCACTCGTTTTTGGGTTGTTTCTCAACACTGTTGTCAGGTTAATAAGACTTCTGGAAGTGCCTAAAAACACTACCATTTTGGCTTTTTTTTTTTTGAGACAAGGTTTTGCTCTGGAGCACAGTGGTGCAATCATGGCTCACTGCAGCCTCAATCTCCTGGACTCAAGTGATCCTCCTGCCTCAGCCTCCTGAATAGCTGGGACTACAGGTGCATGCCCCATGTGTGATTTTTTTTTTTTTTTTCTGTAGAGACAGGGTTTCACCATGTTGCCCAGGCTGGATGGGCCTACTATTTTCTATCAGACTTTTAATGTTTTTTATGATTCACATTTATCTATATTGTTGTCTTTCATAATTCTGGCATAATTATGGTTTATAGTGGTTGACTGTGGAAAACTTCACTGAGAGATATACTGTGATTTACCTAATGGCTGACCTGTAGTTTGACACTTAGCCCACTTTCAATTGTAAAATGACATCACCAAACATCTTTACATACAAAACTTCTCTATGTTTTAAATTCAGGTCTCCACAAATAGAATAAAACAGGTTCTAAAAGTTTTAAGGCTCTCAACAAATGTAGACAGATGACTTCCCAATGAGACTATGTCACTTCATAAAGATCACCAGCAAGCTCTCCTATTATGCCAGTACCAAGTATGTAATTTAAAAACTACAAATAAGTGCCCATAAATACATGTGAAATTCTTCCTACCTGATCATTTAACCAGTCAAAAAAGGCAACTTTTTGTTTGATTTTTTTTTTTTTTGAGACAGAGTCTCGCTCTGTCGCCCAGGCTGGAGTGCAGTGGCACGATCTCAGCTCACTGCAAGCTCTGCCTCCCAGGTTCACGCCATTCTCCTGCCTCAGCCTCCCGAGTAGCTGGGACTACAGGCACCCGCCACCATGCCCGGCTAATTTTTCGTATTTTTAGTAGAGACGGGGTTTCACCGTGGTCTCGATCTCCTGACCTTGTTATCCCCCAGTCTCTGCCTCCCAAAGTGCTGGGATTACAGGCGTGAGCCACCGCACCCGGCCTTGTTTGATATATTTTAATTACTCCTGATTACTGAATATTTTTTATGCCTTTGTGTCCTCTTTTGTGAGCAATTTTTTTGTCCTTTTTCTTTTCTGAGACAGGGTCTTGCTGCTGCCTAGGTGGGAATGCAGTGGTATGATCACAGCTCACTGCAGCCTCTACCTCCTGGGCCCAAGAGATCTTCTGGCTTCAGCCTCCCAAGTAGCTGGGACTATAGTAGGCAGGTGCCACCTCACTCGGCTAATATTTTATTTTTTGTAGAGATGGAGTCTCATGTTGTCCAGGCTGATCTCAAATTCCTGGACTCAAGCAATCCTCTTCCCTTAGCCTCCCAAGGTGCTAGGATTATAGGTGTGAGCCTATTCTTACATCTAAAATTATCAATTAGCACCCTACTAATTTTTTTGTCTTAATTATCAAACTATGTGTTTAATAAAATCAACATATTACCCTTCTTACATATTTGCTACAAGTACTTCTAGTTGGTATTCCTTTGAATTTTATTTTTTTTGTTGTTGGGGAGTATTATCAAAAAAAAATCAACTGATCTTCTTGTGTGATTTTTATTAGTTCTAGATTTACAAAGATCTATGTTAGTATTTATTTTCTTCTGGTTTTCTTTTAAAAAATTACTTCTGGGCCAGGCACAGTGGCTCACACCCGTAATCCCAGTATTTTGGGAGGCCAAGGCGGGTGGATCACCTGAGGTCAGAAGTTCGAGACCAGCCTGGCTAACATGGTGAAACCCCTTCTCTACTAAAAATACAAAAAATTAGCCGGGTGTGGTGGCGCGCGCCTGTAATCCCAGCTATTTGGGAGTCTGAGGCAGGAGAATCACTTGAACCTGGGAGGCGGAGGTTGCAGTGAGCCGAGATTGTGCCATTTTTTTTTTTTTTGAGACAGAGTCTTGTTCTGTTGCCAGGCTGGAGTGCAGTGACACGATCTCAGCACACTGCAACCTCTGCCTCCCACATTCAAGTTATTCTCCTGCCTTAGCCTCCTGAGTAACTGAGACTACAGGTGAACGCCACCATACCCAGCTAATTTTTGTATTTTGTTATTTTTTTTTTTTTGAGACGGAGTCTCGCTCTGTCACCCAGGCTGGAGTGCAGTGGTGCGATCTCGGCTCACTGCAAGCTCTGCCTCCCGGGTTCACGCCATTCTCCTGCCTCAGCCTCTGGAGCAGCTGGGACTACAGGTGCCCGCCACCACGCCCGGCTAATTTTTTGTATTTTTAGTAGAGACGGGGTTTCACCGTGTTAGCCAGGACGGTCTCGATCTCCTGACCTCATGATCCGCCCGCCTCAGCCTCCCAAAGTGCTGGGATTACAGGAGTGAGCCACCGCGCCAGGCAAATGTTTAGGTTTTATAATAACATCCTAAGTTTAGGCATCTACATCTCTACCTGCCTGGACTAAAAGCTTGGCTTCTATTCTATTGCACGCAGAACGCTGAGACAACAGGGGGAGATGTCCACTCTTAGGGTTACCCCAGACTCCGCCAATCCAACAGGCACCACCCCTGAATGCTTACTTTCTCTGCAGTGCGGTTCCAGACAGTCACTGTGTGACCCATTTTTAGCAAGTTGGAGACGATTCCACTTCCCATGAGACCAAGGCCCAAAAATCCTATCCTGAAACAGAGAGAGACTGATGAGTTAGGGTGGAACGGGAGGGTCACGGTGATGATGATTCCATGCAGCACAAGGCTCGCTCCCTTATACAGCTTGGGGTAGGGGAATTCAGACTACCAGAAACAGCAGTGTGCCAATCTACCTGCAGAGCCAGGGGCGTCATGCACATGGTTCTTTTCTTATGCCATGGTCTAAAGCTGTCCCAGGATGTAAACAGGCATTTTGAAACCCCTGACTGTCACAGAAAAAAGTATGATGTGTATGGTTCAGGGCCAGTCTCCCAGGGCAAAGTCCCCTTGCTGCCCTTTTTTTTTTTTTGAGACAGTCTTGCTCTGTTCCAGGCTGGAGTGCAATGGCGCGAACTCAGCTCACTGCAACCTCTGCCTCCTGGGTTCAAGCGATTCTCCTGCCTCAGCTTTCCGAGTAGCTGGGATTACAGGCGCACGCCACCATGCCCAGCTAATTTTTGTATTTTTAGTAGAGACAGGGTTTCACCATGTTGGCCAGGCTGGTCTCAAACTCCTGACCTCGTGATCTGCCCGTCTCGGCCTCCCAAAGTGCTGGGATTACAGGCGTGAGCCACCATGCCCGGCCTCACACTTTACTTATTTTTTGAGATAGTGTCTTGTTCTGTTGCCCAGGCTGCAGTGTAGTGGTGCAATCATGGCTCACTGCAGCCTCGACCTCCTGGGCTCAAGTAATCCTTCCCCCTCAGCCTCCTGGGTAGCTGAGACTACAGGCATCTGTCAGCACACCTAATTTTTTGTGGAGATGGGCTTTTGCCACGTTACCCAGGCTGGTCTTGGACTCCTGGGCTTAAGGGATCCGCCCACCTCAGCCTCCCAAAGGGCTGGCGTTGCAGGTGTGAACCACTGCACCCGGCCCTGGATACTACTTTAAAGCCCAACAGAATCCACCACAAGTCACTGAAGCACTGTGTTTAGAGCCAGGCAACTTCCTTGACTGCATGAACCAGGACGGCAATTTTCACCTCTCTTTCCCAACTTCAATTCTCCACCCACACCCTACCTTTCCCGTCTTCCCGTTATCAACAGAATGAGCCTTGCCTCTCCTCTCCAAAGCTAAGTCCTTCACCTGAGCTTGGAACCCAATCTTTCCCAGTCCACAAATCCTTCTCCCCATGCCTGCCTTCCCCCAAACCTCTCACTGCTCCCCCAGCTCTTCCTTCCACAGGTCCTTCCCAATCCTTGTGACAGAAGCACTCATTGGCCAGTCTCCTCCACACACATTCACATACTCCGCCTGCTCCTTCCTGCAACCCTGAGAGCTGGGGGCTGGATGCCACTGCTGCTATTTCAACATGCTTTTACAGATGACTTTTAGCTTGCCAAAGTGTCTTTTCTTGGTTCTTGTACTTCTTCACCTCTCTTTGCAAGTGACAGTGGTGCAAAAGAATGCCTTTCCTCATTTCTGATCATATCATGTTCTTGTTTTTATAGTTTTTAATTTTTATTTATTTATTTATTTAAAAAGAGAGATGGGGGGGGGGGGACTTGCTATGTTGGCTAGGCTGGTCTCAAACTTTTGGTATCAAGCAATCCTCTCACCTCAGCCTCCCAAAGGGTTAGGATTATGGGCGTGAGCCACTGCACCCAGCCTCTTTTCTTTTTTTAGAGACAGCATTATGCTGTCTCCCAGGCTGGAGTGCAGGGGTGTGATCATAGCTCACCGCAGCCTCAAACTCCTGGGCTCAAGTGATCCTTCCACCTCAGTCCACCTGAGCAGCTAGGACTATAGGTGCATGCCACCATGCCTGGCTAAGTTTTAAAATTTTTTTGTAGAGACGGGGTCTTGCTGTATTTCCTAGGCTGGTCATGAACTCCTGGCCTCAAGGGATCCTTCTGCTTTGGTCTCTCAAAGTGTGGGGATTACAAGGATGAGCTACTGCGCTTGGCCATGTTTTCAATTCAGAATTTCTCTGAATGCTGGATGTCCCCTGCAGCTCCTCCACTTTGACCCCGTCATTCTTTCCATAGTTTTGGTCTTCTGGAACCATCTCTACAAATGGACCCCTAATCTCAGATGGAATATCAGCTGCTCACATTCTCCCTGTCCCAGCCTGTATTAAGTAATTTGAATCACATGTTGAAAATGGAACCCGCCAACTTTCTCACCAAAATAGACCTCCTTGCTAACTGCTTCAAGTTGTGGCTTAAAAACAAGGAGGTACCTTTTTGTCACTCATTATTTGGGTAGTACAATATTCCCCCATGATTCTAAATCATGACAGGCGAATTCCCTTTCCTTTCTTGGTGTTCTAGGAAGTCCAGTAGACCTGGGATGAAGCTTCCGGACTTTTTTTTTTTTTTTTGAGACACACTCTCGTTCTGTTGCCCAGGCTGGAGGTGCAGTGGTGCGATCTTGGCTCACTGCAACCTCCACCTCCCGGGTTCAAGCGATTCTCCCACCTCAGCCTCCCAAGTAGCTGGGATTAAAGGCACCCACCATCATGCCTGGCTAATTTTTGTAGAGACAGGGTTTCACCATGTTGGCCAGGCTGGTCTTGAACTCCTGACCTCAGGTAATCCGCCCACCTTGGCCTCCCAAAGTGCTGGGATAACAGCCATGAGCCACCATGCCCAGGTCAAGGTTCTGGATTTTTAATATGGCAACTGAGAGTCCTTCACACTGTGTCTCAGACAAAATGAAAATGTGGATTAAGGTGGGTTGGGCAACAACAAAACTGGTTGGTTTTGATGCTGGCTTCATACTCTTTTATTAAAAGTTTGACTAATGGGCCAATAAATGTGTTGGGTAAAAACATCAGGACTCTGTCCTCACCCCATCCTGATCATTTTTTTATTTTTATTTTTTTAACACAATCCTCCTCCCCTTTGTTTGCACCTAATATGCCCTTATCTCCTCCACTCTACAGAGACAAGTTCACCAAAAATAACTAGTAGCATTAGTGATTTAAACAGTACAAAAATATCAAGTAAAAGATGCACTGTTTTTAGTCTGGGGAAGACCATGTGAAAGGTACAAACTGGAAATTGACTTTAGCTAACTTGCTCCAGAGAACGTGTTTTCCTAGAAAAGGTATCTTTTTGCCAACAAGACTCTGCGGAGGAGACAGGCCTACAGAGCAGGCACAGAGGCAAGGCTGGGCGCAAGTTGGGTCTGGGAGCATGTCCAGGATCGCCCCACCCACACCGGGCAGGGTGCAGGACAGCCAGCAAGTGCTCAGTGAGGATCCCCAAGCACCTTCATCTCCCTTCCCCCACCTGCCCCACCATGGCCAATTCTGGGGCTTCATCATGATTCTACTCAGCCAGTGGTTCTCACAGCGTAGCTCTGACCAGCAGCAGCAGTATACCTGGGAACTGGTTAAAAATACAAATTCTTGGGCCCCACCCGGACATACTGACTGAGAAGCCACCTTCCAGGTGACTGTGAGGCACAGGAAAGTCTGAGAACCACTGAGCCAAGTGCTCCTTGCTCTTGAGTTCTGGAGCCAAAAAAACCCCTCAGCTTATGACCAAGGGAGACCCGACCACAGATTTATACAGCTTTTGACTCCTGTCTTTATCAATAAGAGTTACAACGTCCCCCCACCTTTCCCATTCAATGCCAGCAATGGCTGGGACACAACCCTTAAAGAACCCCCCTGGGGTCACCTTCTCCCCACCCTCAGCAGAACCAGAGCCACTGGAGGCCTTTTCATCAAAGGTCCTACTTTTTGTCTGTGGGTGTGATGCTGCCATTCACGGCTGTGCTGTCAGCTGCCTGGATGGAGGTGGAGCCAGTTTCCTATGGACAGGAAGCACACATCATCAAGTCAGTCTGCCTGCAGTTTAAGGCCCCAGGTGAAAATTAAAATGGGGAGGCATGGAGCCTACATACCTCTTCACATATTTTCAACTTCTTCGTGATTGCCTGGTAACAGACAGCTGGCTAATGAAGGAGGAGGAAAGAGACTACTTATTCTACTGCAGGCTTAACAAGTCTTCATCATAATTCCCTCAAAGGTTAGACCCAAAGTGGGCAGTTAACATCAAATATTTGTTTTATACTTCAGTGAACTCCAAATTTTACACTAGAAAGTTCATACACATTACCTCATTCAAGTCCCCATGCAATTCTACCAGGTCTTTTTGCTGACCATGGTGTTGAGAATAAGAGTCATAAGCTTGGAACCCACATCTATCCAACTCCAAAGCCACAAACTCTCATGAGATCCTACACGGCTCAGCCCACCCCATAACCTTGCAGACCTTGGGAGAACCTCCCTCTGCATCCGCAGGACTTGGAGACTACCTCTTGGAGTGAGCTTGAAGATGTGTCTGCCATGCAATTTCATGGGGTGCTGACAGCTTTACGATGTTTGGTTTCTGCCCTAAACTCTAAAGGTCACTGTGACAGTCTCAACTACACAGCTGGCTGAGTTTTAAATGCTCTTTTTGTGTTATCTATTTATCTATCTGAGATGGAGTCTCGCTCTGTCGCCCAGGCTGGAGTGCAGTGGCACCATCTCGGCTTGCTGCAACCCCTACCTCCTGGGTTCAAGCGATTCTACTGCCTCAGACTCCCAAGTAGCTGGGATTACAGGAACGCACCATCATGCCCAGCTAATTTTTGTATTTTCAGTAGAGACGGGGTTTCACCATGTTGGCCAGGCTGGTCTTGAACTCCTGACCTCAGGTGATCCACCCTCCTTGGCCTCCCAAAGTGCTGGGATTATAGGCATGAGCCACCATGCCCGGCCTTTGGGTTTATTTATCTTTTTTGAGACAGAGTCTTATGCTGTTGCCCAGTCTGGAGTGCAGCGATGCGATCTTGGCTCACTGCAACCTCTGCCTCCCGGGTTCAAGCAATTCTCCTGCCTCAGCCTCCTGAGTAGCTGGGATTACAGGCACGCGCCACCACGCCCAGCTAATTTTTGTATTTTTAGTAGAGATGAGGTTTCACCATGTTGGTCAGACTGGTCTTGAATCCCTAACCTCGTGATCCACCTGCCTCGGCCTCCCAAAGTACTGGGATGACAGGTGTGAGCCACCGTGCCCGGCCTGGATTTACTTTTAATCTTAATAATGCTTGGCTCATTAGCGGGCCCATATGGGGGCTTCTGGGCTAGTTGCTCTGGGCAATACACTGGCAGAGCCTTAAGTTTTCAGATGGCCAGGCCAGGACCCAGTGGAGGAGCACTCCTTGGCCAGCCCCTGACCAAGGGCCAAGAGCCTCAAAGGCAACTCACCTTCTCTGTTTGGCTTAGCAGGAAATGATGGAAATGAGGATCTGCATCTTTAACAGGCTGAAACCAGAAAACAGTGAAATAAAACCAGTTATCTGCCACCAAAGGTCACTTCCTTCTCCCTGGTAATTGGACTCTCCTCTGGCTGCAACACCTCTGGATTCTGGTCTCTTTTTCACAATTGTCTGGAAACTCTTTTCCCATTTTGGCCTAAGTCTTTTTATAAACAAGCCCCATTCCAGCTACAGGAAAACTGGCTTTAAAGTGTAAAAGAATAGATGATTCTGCTAGGTTGGTACACAAATTATTCCAATGAGCCTGTGGGAAAATATTAACAAGCATACTTGTGCTTTATAAATTCGGTACTTATCAGGCACAGCAGATAACCCAGCAAACTAAGTCACATCTATTCTGGAATTTCAGGGTTTTGGCCTACTTGTGTCTGGTACCAAGCCCTTGGCGATCTCATCTTACTGAGCATATTAACAGAAACAGAGTAGCCACGACAGTGGACCTTCATGGGCTTTCCATAATTATGCCCAGCAACAGGTGCAGCTGCACCAAGGATAATACAACTAAACATAAAAGTTGTATTTATGGACAATAAGAGGGTGTTTATAAAATATTAGGGGAAAAAAACTTGTGGAATCATCCCACTTTTGTGAAAAAGAGCCCTGCCCAAAATAAAAAAAACTAGACATAGGTCTATAATCATGTAAATGAATGCTAAGTGGGCATCCCAAAGGACTGAAATCCGTCACCTTGAGCCTCACAATGCTCACCCTACAGGGAAATTTTTAATTTTTTATTTCATAGACTTCTGTACTGTTTTGTAATAATAAATTAAGCCTCACACACAAGAAAGGGACAAAAAAAAAAAAAAAAAGGATCACACAGGAACCTCGCCCTAAGCCACAGCTTGTCCTGCCTGCAGGAGAGCTCCTTACCTCGCTTGCGGTTGGCTGCCATTTAAACGCGGCCATCGGTCCGGCCATCATCCCCTTCACGGTACTAGATTCCGGGATGGTGAGATCCTACAGAGGGAGGGGCAGGGCATTTTAAAATCACATTCAAACCCCAACAAAACGCCTTGCAAGCTCCACAGTCTAAGGGAAAGTTCAAGCCAATCCCCAACCACTATTCTGATGACCGTCCCTCGGGAGAAACAAGCCAGTTCTTCCCATTAACACAAAGTGAGTCTTTCTTCTCAATTCTGGAAATAATAAAATGTGTGCTTATGTCTAAATTTCACAAAGATGGAGGTAATTAGAAAGCCCAAGTACAATCTGCAGTACTGTCTGCAAAGTTTCAGAGTAAATGCCTTATGGTGAATACCAAACATTAAGAAACAGTTGTGGTGGCTGGGCGTGGTGGCTCATGTCTGTAATCCCAGCACTTTGGGAAGCCGAGGCGGGCAGATCATGAGGTCAAGAGATCGAGACCAGCCTGGCCAACAGGGTGAAACCCCGTCTCTACTAAAAAATACAAAAATTAGCTGCACCTGTACTCCCAGCTACTCCAGAGGCTGAGGCAGAAGAATCGCTTGAACCGGGGAGGTGGAAGTTGCAGTGAGCCGAGATTGCGCCACCGCACTCCAGCCTGGAGACAGAGCAAGACTCCATCTCAAAAAAACTAAAAAAAAAAAGAAACAGTAGTGGCTTCAGAAGGAATCCACCATATTTCAAAGAAACGAATAAAACCACATGGGGCTGATGAGATCTGCCCACATTTTACAGGTATCATGACAAAGGCAGAATTAAACTCCAGGGTGGCCAGAACCCAAGAGCCTGAGTTCTCCTGAGACGGACACAGGAGGACATGGTGAGATGAGAAGCTCCTCTTCACCGATGGCCTGGCTCACCTTTTTCCTGGGCAAAGGGTCCTCTTTCCAGTTTTAACACTGGTCTAGTCCCTCTCGACTGCTCTGATGTTACGTTGCACTCCCTTTCCCCAGTCACTCCCTTCCAGCCACAGTGGCCCTCTTGACACCCCCTGCCTAAAGTACTCCTGAGGTTTTCTCAATCTTAGAAAATGCCTGCTCCATTCTACTAGGCCGATATCTTTAGAGCCCTTCTTGACCCCTCTCTTCTCTAATCCACTGGCAATGAATGGGGCTTTACAGTTGGGGATCTGCCCAACCCCTTCTTCTCACCATCCCTGCTACTAATACCTAAGCTCAGGCCACCTGGACAATTGCAAAAATAAATCTCCCTGCTTCCACTCACAGTCCAGTCTCTACACAGCAGCCAGAGTCAGCTACCAAAAGGGCCAATCAGATTATGATGCTTCTTTGCCTTAAACTGGCTTCCAGTCTCACATAGTAAAGCTACGGGCTTTATGACCATAGTCTACAGGGAGGGTCTTGCAAGTTCTGCCGTCTCCCACCCATCCCACGCCAATCTCCAACCTCAAGTCCTATTTCTTCCCCCGTCACTGCTCTCTAGCTCGTTAGCACCCTGCTGGCTTACCACCCCCCACCCCAAACACACCAAGCATGTGCCTGCCCTGGCACCCTTGTGCTACTTGGAACGTTCTTCTGACAGTTATCTCCTTGGCTCAGGCTCGCTTTGGGACTCTGTTGAAATGTCACCTTATCAGAGTGGCTTCACCTGACCTCTTTTTATGTTTGCCCATAGAACATGATGCTGATGTGGATTATAATGAGAACAAATGCCTTCATAGGGCTTACTATGTGCTAGACATCACTATAAGTCCTATTTTATACATACATTCTCACGTAATTCTCGCCCCTTCATGAAACAGAATTATTATCATCTTTTTTTTTTGAGACGGAGTCTTGCTCTGTAGCCCAGGCTGCAGTGCAGTGGCGCAATCTTGGCTCATTGCAACCTCTGCCTCCTGGGTTCCAGCGATTCTCCTGCCTCAGCCTCCTGAGTAGCTGGGACCACAGGTGCGCGGCCACCATGCCCAGCTAATTTTTTGTATTTTTAGTAGAGACGGGGTTTCACCATGTTAGCCAGGATGGTCTCGATCCCCTGACCTCGTGATCCGCCCGCCTCAGCCTCCCAAAGTGCTGGGATTACAGGCGTGAGCCACTGCACCCAGCCCTATCATAATCTTCTTTTACAGAATAGAAAACTAAGGCACACAGAGCTTAAGTAACCTTGCTTAAGGTCACCAAGTCAGTCACTGGTGTGGTAGACACAACTTATTTATTTATTTGGAGGCATAGTCTAGCTGTCACCCAGGCTGGAGTGCAGTGACTCAATTATGGCTCACTGCAGCCTCAACCACTTGAGCTCAAGTGATCTTCCCACCTCAGCCTCCTGGGTAGCTGGGACTACAGGTGTGTGCCACTATGCCCAGCTAATTTTTTATTTTTATTTTTTGTAGATTTATTATTTATTTGCAATTATTTTTCTGTAATTTCTAATTTTTTGTTTTTATAGGGTCTTGCTATGTTGGCCAGACTGGTCTCTAACTTCTGGCCTCAAGTGATCCTCCTACCTCGGCCTTCCAAAGTGCTGGGATTATGGGAGTGAGCCACTGTGCCTAGCAGACTGACAGAATTTGGCTCCAGGGTCTGTCATATTAGAAGCACATCCTAGAAAACCAAGAACTCTGCCAGTTTGGCCTACTCTACAACCCATGCTGCCATACAGTCCAGGTTGAATTCTTACTGAAGGAGCCTCGTCTGACTTTTATGCTGCTTTCTCTCCAGGCATTTGGCCTACAGGAGAATTACTCAATAAACATTTGTTGAATGCAGAGGTTTTTGGGGAAAAAGAAAGGCCCAGCCCAGAGCTGCCCAAAAGAATCTTCTGCAATGATGGGCGTGTACTCCATCTGCACTGTGTGATAGAGCAGGCGCCAGTCAAGTGCCACTGTGGAGCATCTCACACAACAGGGTGATGGGGAAGCTGCATTTTAATGTGCATTTAATTTCAATTTAAATGGCCGATTGTGGCTGGGGCAGCACAGCTGTCTTGGGTGGTGCAGCCCTAGGACTCACCTAAGGCCACAATGACGCAATGGAAACAAGGAGGAGGCAGCTTGTAGCTCTCAGTTTGGCACTAAGGAAGGGCCCCAACTCCTAAACTTCTGCTCCTCGTGTAAGTATGGGATTTTGGGAGAGTCACAGAACTAACAGCGCTACTTTGATCCGGGTGGGCTGTGCCCAGAGTTCATCCCCAGAAAGAGGGTGGGTGGGCGCTGCTGGGGTGCAGCTCTTACATGCAGGTCCAGACGCAAACCCAGCCTTTCCCTGCCTGCCTCCGCCATCAAGGTCAGCTTTTTCCATTAATCCTCACGGGGCAGGAGATTATGTCCCGGAATGGCACTCAGCTGGGCTTTGCCCAGTTATCAGCCTATGTGACTGCTCAGTGTTTCTGAGAGGAGCTTGCCAGCCAGATGACAATTACTATAGCAACACACACACAAACACCCTCCTCTGAGACTACAGGATGTATCGCATTTAAAACACACCAAAATTCCAAAGCCCTGGCACCGATTCCCTACCTGTCTGAAGGTGCTGAACTGAAACGGCTATCTGTCCTGTACCACATGCCAGCTCTGTCCTCTCCTGCTCATATGTCCTTTCACTATGGGCCAGGCCAAGCACAAAGAACAGGCAGTAAGGACACCTCGAAGGGTCAATAGCAGCTAGAGCTCCTGGACCACAGACACACCTCGTTTTATTATGCTTTGTTTTATTGTGCTTCGTAGGTGTTGCACTTTAAAAAAAAAAAACAAAAAACAAACAAACAAAAAAAACGGGCCGGGCGCAGAGGCTCACGCCTGTAATCCCAGCGCTTTGGGAGGCCGAGGCAGGCGGATCATGAGGTCAGGAGATCGACACCATCCTGGCTAACATGATGAAACCCCGTCTCTACTAAAAACACAAAAAATTAGCCGGGCGTGGTGGCGGGCACCTGTAGTCCCAGCTGCTCCAGAGGCTGAGGCAGGAGAATGGCATTAACCCAGGAGGCGGAGCTTGCAGGGAGCCGAGATTGTGCCACTGCACCGCAGCCTGGGCGACAGCACGAGACTCCGTCTCAAAAAAAAAAAAAAAAAAAAACCAAAAAAAAAACCCAAAAAACCAAAAAACCAAAAAACGAATTGAAGTTTTGTGGCAACCCAGTATCAATCAAATCTATGGGGGACATTTTCCCAACAGCATGTGTTCACTTTGTGTCTCTGTCAGCATTTTTTTTTTTTAAGCAATGAAGTATTTTTAACTTAAGGCATGTATATATATATATATATATATATATATTTTTGAGATGGAGTCTCGCTCTGTCACCCAGGCTGGGGTGCAGTGGCGTGATCTCGGCTCACTGCAAGCTCCGCCTCCCGGGTTCACGCCATTCTCCTACCTCAGCCTCCTGAGTAGCTGGGACTATAGGCGCCCATCACCACGCCCGGCTAATTTTTCGTATTTTTAGTAGAGAAGGGGTTTCACCGTGTTAGCCAGGATGGTCTCTATCTCCTGACCTCATGATCCGCCCGCCTTGGCCGCCCAAAGTGCTGGGATTACAGGCGTGAGCCACTGCACCCGGCAAAGGTATGTACATTTTAAAAAGACATATTGCTATTGTGCCACTTAATAGACTACAGTGTAAACCTAACTTTAACATGCAATGGGAGACCAAGACGTTTGTGTGACCTACAATGATCTGGAATCGAACCTGCAGCATCTCCAACGTATGCTACACTACTCCCCAAATTAATAATTCAGACCCAAGGGCTGTCTGCAGTTTATTGGGAGCTTGTGAGACGAGTTCCTGTAAGCCTGGGCAGTGGCCTCTGGGGTTCTCACTGTACAAACGGCTACTGTCTGCGAAACAAACCTAAAGAACTGATCAAATGCCTTGTACACAGGCACTGTTCTAAGTGCTGTGTCCATGTCACTCATTTAACTCATACAGTGAACCTATGAGGCACGTACTGTTGTAATTCCTAACGATGAGACAAGGAAACTGAGGCAAAGGTGATTTGCTAAGGTCCTATATACGTGATTCAAACTCCGGGCCCTCGTCATAACCTCTCCTTTGTACTTCCCTTTATCCAACGAGAAGATGTTTCTTTCCAGGGTGGCACAGGCACCGGTGAGATGCATGGCTTCACATACCAGACAATATCAATTTGGGAAACAGCATAAAATCTGACAGCCCAGATTCCTTTTGGATTCCAGGAAATAACTCAGAAGTCACATTACATTTTTTGTGGGTCAATTTAGATCATGCTCCCTATAAAGTTCTCTCTGCACTGCAGCTGGCAGCTTTTCCAAACCTTGGGCTCACGGTATGCAGGGACAGCAGTGCCACCCTTGCTCTCACCAATCCCTCAGCCTGAGGTCATCTAACAGTGAGAAGGGCTGTCTCTCACCAGAGGCCTCACACTGGCAGCCCACAGAGATGTTTCTATGGCCCCAAGACATATTTTTGAACTAAGCACATTTAAAATTGGGATATTTCACATAAAAACCTGTATTTCCAGCTTCTCTCTTTTTTTTGAGATAGGGTCTCACACTGCTGCCCAGGCTGGAGTGCAGTGGTGCAACTGTAGGTCACTACAGCCTTGACCTCCTGGGCTCAAGTGATCCTCCCATCCCAGCTTCCCAAGTAGGTGGGACTACAGGTGTGTACCACTATGCCCAACTAGTACTTTTTGTTTCTTTTTTTGTTGTTTTTTTTGAGACAGGGTCTCGCTGTGTCACCCAGACTAAAGTGCAGTGGCATAATCTTGGCTCACCGTAACCTCCACCTCCTGGGTTCAAGTGATCTTCTCATCTCAGCTTTCTGAGTAGGGGGGACTACAGGCACACACCACCAACCCCAGCTAATTTTTAATTCATTTATATTAAATTTTTTTTTTTTTTTTTGAGACGGAGTCTCACTCTGTCGCCCAGGCTGGAGTGCAGTGGCGCAATCTCGGCTCACTGCAACCTCTGCCTCCCGGGTTCACGTGATTCTCCTGCCTCAGCCTCCCGAGTAGTTGGAATTACAGGAGCGTGCCACCACACTCGGGTAATTTTTGTATTTTTAGTAGAGACGGGGTTTCTCCATGTTGGTCAGGCTGGTCTCGAACTCCCGACCTGAGGTGAACCACCTGCCTCGGCCTACCAAAGTGCTGGGATTACAGGTGTGAGCCACTGCACCCAGCAAAAAAAATTTTAATAGAGATGGGGTTTCCCTATGTTGCCCAGGCTGGTCTAGAACTCCTGGGCTCAGGGGATCCTCCTGCACTGGCCTCCCAAAGTGCTAGGATTACAGGTGTGAGCTACCATGCCTGGCCAATTTTTTAGTTTTTGTAGAGCTAGTCTTCAACTCCTAAGCTCAAGCAATCTGCTCACCTCAGCCTCCGAAAATGCTGGGATTACAGGCATAAGCCACTGCACCTGGCCAACTTTGTCTTTTTTTTTTTTAAGGGAAAGGGTCTTACTATGCTTCTCAGCCTGGTCTTGAATTCCTGGGCTCATGTGATCTTCCTGCCTCAGCCTCCCAAAGTGCTATGATTGCAGGTATGAGACACCACAACTGGCCTTCCCAGCTTCTCTTGAGAAAAAACAGACAATTTGGCAGAAGCTGGCTAGAACCCTGTGGACAGAGCATGACCTCCCCAGACTCCCTGACCATGGCCAGCCCTGCTGCTCTGAGCACCAAGGCAGGTCAGCTGGGGTGCCTGGCACCCGCGCCACTGCTTCTTAGGTCCAGTCAGCTACAGTTGCTTCCATTACCTGCCTGGGCTCGCTGGTGTCTGAATTTTTGAGCCTTGATCCAAGGTCTAATGTTCCATCATGGCCTCGTCACCCAACTGTTGCTGCCAGCCATCTGGCTTCTGTTCTCTTTATCCTGCTGTTGACAATCCTACCGCGTTCCTGACACAGGCTCCTTCACTTTGAAATTCTTCTCTGTGGCCTTCTAAGACCGGCCCCAAATCTTGTCAGCAAGAAGGCGAGAGAGGCACTTTCACTGCTTTATCTCATCTTGCTAGCTCCTCCCGCTCCTTCCTGCCCCAAGCACGGCATTCTTGTGGCAATGCAGGCCTCCGCGCTTCCCTCTTCTCCCTCTCTTCCTGAAACAAACCCATTCCACTGCCCGGACTCAACTACCCTTTTACAAATTCACCTCCCAAATCTACATTTCTAGTCCTGAGGTCACACCAAGCTCCCAGGCTGTCTAGGCCTTGCCTCAAGTTCTTGCCATTCCAAACAGAACTGGTACTCTTTCTCCACAAGCCACCTCTACATCCCCACTCCTCTACTTTTAAGAAAGTGATGACCACTTTCCCAGAAATGAAGATGGAAATCCTCTTTTCCTTTTTCTCATTCATCCTCTATATAGCCAGTTATGGAATCTTAAGAACTCTTCCTCTGAAGTGCCTCTCACCTCTTTGCTTGCAATATTTGCAATTACCCCCTTATGAATGCACGCCTAGACTTACCTTCTAATTGGCTCTGAGACTGTCCGCTCTGCACTCTGTGACTACTGGTGCCCACACGGGAAGCACACACTGCCACTGGCTCAATCACCTTCACGGGCCCCCACTGACTCCAAGACGCTTTAGTACCATGCTGCTTCAGTAGACCTTCAGACCCTCCATGATCCAGGGACAAGCTTCCTTTTTCTCAGCTTTCCTCACTATCCTCTCCCTGTTCAAGAGTATCTCCACCAGCACTGAGCCTCACACGGGCTGTGCCCTCCATCTTTGGAATGCCTTCCCTTCTTTCTTGCTAAGCCCCTCCCAGGGCCAGCCCTTGTGCACCAGCTCAAGTGGACTGCTCTCCTGCCTCGTGCTCCTACTTTACACCTCCATCCAGGCCGTGTCTCTCACCTGGTCTATGGGATTCTTTATTTTTTAATTTTTTAAATAAGAGTCGGGGTCTCACTCCATCACCCAGGCTAGAATGCAGTGGTGCAATCGGCTCAATGCAACCTTGAGCTCCAAGGCTCAAGCCATCTTCCTGCCTCAGCCTCCTGAGTTGCTGGGATAAAGCATGAGCCACCGCACCTGCCCTGCAGGATTCTTGAGCACAGAATTCTGCTCCCACTCCATGAGCAGAGTATAGATAAGCATACTACATAAGCATACTGTAGAGCCTAACTCTACCTTGTACTAAAAGGACATCACTAATCCCGGAAGCTGCAGAGAGAAAACAAACCTTCTCATCCTTTGGGGGCCGACCCCGCTTCCGGGGACTTTGCTCTTGGGCTCTTTTCAGAGGGGATTTGGAGCCTCTCTCTGAAGAGCCTGAAGACACCCTCTTCTTTCCTTCTCCCATGTTCTTCTTCACCTTCCCTTCAGACAGGCTAAGTTTGCGCTTCTCATCACCTGAGTTTGGCCTACTTCTCTCCTCACTGGAATTACGTCGATTCTTGTCATCAGAAGAATTGTGGGATGACGTCTGAAAGTTTAATAATAATAATGATAACTACCACCACAGCTGCTGCCGCCATCGCCACCATCATTTACAGGTGCCATGTGCTGCTACAGGCACTCTGTGTGGTCTCCTCACAATGACCCTAGAAATAGATTCTGCTGTCGTCCCAGACATTGGGAGAAGCAGATTTAAAAAATATATATATCAAAAGTCACTTTCCCTATGTCCCAAAACTAGAAGACAGGATTTAAATCTAGGCAGTATATGTATTTCAGAGGCTATGCTCCTAATCTGTGTGCTATGAAAGGAAGAAATGGCCTGTGCTAGACTCAAATGCTGAGATATTTCTCCTGGGTCCAAGCAATTTTCCTAAAAGCAACAACCTACTCCAGAAAGGTTAGCTGCATAGAGTTTCAAACTGATAAGCAAAACGCTGACACCTTAGAACTGAAGTAGCTTTCTCCAGTGGCATTTCAGAAGAACAAAGGTTTGCGTTTGGGTGACATTTAATCTGTTAGTTGCTATGCAAAAATCACCAGTCTGGCATTGGTAGAAAGTGAACATTGTGTCTCTCACCTGGTCTTTCCCTTTGGCTCTCCTGAGGAACTCTTCGACAGCATCTACCGCTTGCTGGAATCGTTTACCCTTGTTAATTTTTATCATTTCCTCTTTATGAGCATGATATGGCTTCAGCTGTTCCACTTTGATCCAGGCACTAGCAGAAAACAAACACAAAAAGGGTGTGATCCATATAGCATATGCCATAAAGTATCAACAACCTCACTACGGCACGGTGTAAATATCCATTTGGTTTAACTGGACTTTGCAATAGGCCTTGCCATTTTTTTCAAAACATGCTATCAACCATCTCAGAGTCTTATGTCTAAAGTATATTTTCTTGAAACAAGTCAAGCAGAACAACCATCACCACCACTGCAGCAACCACAAATCAAGTTCCTCCAGTGAAAGCACTGTGTTGCAGATTATTTATTTCCACAATCGTCTATCAGCCTCCAATGCCCAACCACATATACCCTGCCACTTGCTCAGGGCAGAAAGAAATCTGGAGACCCTTTCCCATTCTCACCAGGCAGCACAAATGGCCACACACAGATCCCTGGGAATCAGGGTACCTGGAAACATGATAGATGATAGCAGCATTACTATGCAGGAAAATGCCTGCTGCCTGTCAACAATGGGAACCAGATTTATGATCTGTTGATCAACAGAGAGTCAGGGATGTTACAGAGCTGAAGAAATGCAACATCTTCTAAAATTTGTGGTTCCTATGGATATTCACAGCCACTGAGCCTATATTTGTTCATAAATGATGGTAACCATGGCTACTAAACCACACAAACACGGAACACATGGTTTGGAATAAGGGCAGCAGTTACAAAAGGAGGCACTTAAAAACGAGATGGCATGCTGTTTTATGATGTCTCAAAAAAAAAAACAAATAGAAACAAGATTCTTGAGATTAAAGGTAGAAGAACATACACCTCCGATATGTAATTTTTAATTTCAACCATCAATGTGTAACACATGAAAGTGAAAGTAGTCAGCTGTCAATTCTGGGGTATCTGATCTGCCACACTAACCTGAACAAATCTGCTGCAGCTGGCTTTCTATGGCTTCCCTGAATGGCATGCAGCTTATAGAATCCAAGCACAAAATAATTTTATAGGCTTGACAAGGTATCAGTTAATTTACATGTTTTAGCCTGTGATACAGGTTTCACAGCATAACCTTCAGAAAAAGCAGGTCAGGTTAAGGATACAGAAACCCAGCTATCTCACAAGCTTCAGGTTGTTTTCTTCATAGAAAGCTAGAGAATATTCACTAACAGCAACAGTGTTAACCTTTGCACATAAAAATAATGTTACTAACCCTCCACCAGCTACCTGGACTTTGAGTGTGCTGCTGGTAGTTGTTGATGATAGGGTCTGTGCAAAAACACAGACCTGGGATCATCGGCCTGCAGATGTCAGGCAGCGAACCACTATCAGGCATGCAGATGGTTGTTCTGCTGGTCTCCCTGGCACAGCTCCAACTAGAGGAGTTAGGCAAATTCCTTTTTTTTTTTTTTTTTTTTTTGAGACAGTTTCACTCTTGTTGCCCAGGCTGGAGTGCAATGGGGCGATCTCGGCTCACTGCAACCTCGCCTCCTAGGTTCAAGTGATTCTCCTGCCTCAGCCTCCCAAGTGCTGGGATTACAGGCGTGAGCCACCACACCTGGCCTTTTTTTTTTTCTGAGACAGAGTCTCACTTTGTCACCTAGTATGAAGTGCAGTGGCACGATCTTAGCTCACTGCGACCTCCGCCTCCACCTCCCAGGTTCAAGCAATTCTGCCTCTATCTCCCTAGTTGCTGGGACTACAGGTATGCACCACCACACCCAGCTAATTTTTATGTTTCTAGTAGAGACGGGGTTTCCCTGTGTTGGCCAGGCTGGTCTTGAACTTCTGGCCTCCAGTGATCCACCTGCCTTGGCCTCCCAAAGTGCTGGGATTACAGGTGTGAGCCAGCAAACTCCTTTCCAGTGACCAACTCATCTTAAAGTTTGAAATTCAACATGAGAGTGCCAATGAGTCCAATCTGCTGGGAGGAAAAGTGGAAGGAGATTTCGACCCCAGATTTTCCGGCAAGAATATCCCTGAACTGACTCCCTTCCCTCTCCTTACAGGGATGCTAATGACAGGCCAGAGCAATCAGATGCAAAGTCAGCCCCAGCCCCAAAAGCCAGTGAAGCTACCATACTAACCCGTGGGTCTGAGATGACACAACCAGTATCAGGGATGAAGCTTAAGGAGTCGTGACCAGCCAGTTCCTCCTAGGAGCTTCTGGTCAGAAGCTGAGAACCACACAAGTTCCCAATATAGGACCAAAAAGGTGATTTTTATGGAATCCCTTGAGATGGGACAACAGACTCCGAGACTTGCTAATCCCACCCACGCCATCCTGCTACCTCCATCCCTGCCTCCCACTCCCCAGCCTCACAAGAACCCGATTCTGAGGGAACAGAAAGGTGAGGATGTCTGTGAAGTGCCAAGGAATCAACCCCATTTTTTGTTGAAGCATCTTACAACGTTTACTGATTTCTGCTAGAAGGAACTGTACAGTCAAAATTCCACTCACTTTAAAGCATTTGAGATACTGAAATTTTCCTCTTTACAACCATCTTCGAAACATTAAAATGGCTAAATGAACTGACAGTATGAATAGGATGGTAAATCCAAGAAATGTTAATCTATTTAAGGAATCAACTTATTGCTGGAGAAGCATCCTGTTACATCAGAAAACAGCCATAAAAAACCAGCTTGGCTGGGCACGGTAGCTCACACCTGTAATCCTAGCACTTTGGGAGGCCGAGGCAGGCAGATCACCTGAGGTTAGGAGTTTGAGACCAGCTTGGCCAACATGGTGAAATCTCATCTCTACCGAAAATATAAAAATTAGCTGGGTGTAGTGGCACGCAGCTGTAATCCCAGCTACTCGGAAGGCTGAGACAGGAGAAACACTTGAACCCAGGAGGCGGAGGTTGCAGTGAGCCAGTATTGTGCCACTGGACTCCAGCCTGGGCAACAGAGTGAGACTCCACCTCAAAAACAGTAACAACAAAAAACCCCAGCTTACCAGAGCTCTATGGGGATTACCTCTTGAAAGCAAACCAAACTTAAATCACTTTGGCTATCTGAATACCATTTTTTCTCTAAAGGTTACACTTCTTTCATCTTTTTTAAATTTATTTTTTATAGAGATGGGGTTCACCATGTTGCCCAGGTTGGTCTCGAACTCCTGAACTCAAGTAATCTGCCCACTTCAGCCACCCAAAGTGCTGGGATTACAGGTATGAGCCACTGCAACTGGCCTACCTCTGTCTTTTTAATGAGAATATGCTTTTCAGTTGGCGCTTCAACAATGCACCACTGTCTAATTCACGGAGGCACATCAGCCGGGCCTGGCACGCCACTGGTCCTCAATAAATAATCACTGGGTAAATGATTCCTTCCCAGATGTTCAGGAGGATGTACTGCTCACCAGTGAGTTAAAAGGTGCTACAATGCTCCAGTGCGTAAGGCTTTAGTGTTTTTGTTGTTGCTACTGTTGGTTTTTTAAGTGACTGTTTCTTTCCTTGATAGAAGCTGTAACTTTTGATTTTCCTATCATCCTCCCAAGACTTAGATGGAGCTATATCTTTCAGCCCAATTGTGGCTGGGAAGTCAGAAAAATCAAGCTTATTCAAGCTGTATTTAAAGTAGGAGGCTTTGCTTTTCATGTACAGTAGAATGAATGACACATTGTGATAGTAAATACCTGAAAACAGGCAAGGTCATTACAGAGAAGGAAAGCGGATGTCTCGTAAGATATCTGGCTACGTGGAGATGAGCAAGATAAAAAGCAATGCATGTTATGTGCTACCATTCGTGCAAAGACAAGGAAAATGGACTGACCACGCACTGATATCTCTGGAGGGACACACCATCAGAAACTGGTCTAACTGGGTGGCTGTGGGATGGGGATGAATGCAACTGTTTCAATGTTGACAGGTTTTTGTTTTTGAATGGTGAACACATATTATCTTGAAAAAAAAAAAAACACAAATCAATACTAAAGGCCTCTGCCATAGAACACAGGCTATTCCGACTGCCCAGAGGGTTTCCTCCATGACTTCCTGGTTTGCAGGTTTGCTCTGGTGGGTTGCTGCTGCCTGGCTGCTGGCATAACTGCACCTGTAACACAGCCAATTTACCCTGCTGACCTGACACTCCTCCTATAAAAAGTCTCTTCATCGATGAATACAGAACCGCCACTAAGCCACTCTCAGATTACTCCAATCAAAATGAATTAAAATCTGGTATTTTCAAAAACTTGCACACTTCTGATTTGCTTTCCTCTTAAATGAAAATCATACATGTAGGGCCCGGTGCGGTGGCTCATGCCTGTAATCCCAGCACTTTGGGAGACCGAGGCAGGTGGATTATTTGAGGCCAGGAATTCGACACCAGCCTGGCCAACATGGCGAAACCCCCATCTCTACCAGAAAACACAAAAATTAGCCAGTTGTGGTAGCACACGTCTGTAATCCCAGCTACTTAGGAGGCTGCAGCAGGAACTGCTTGAACCCGGGAGGTGGAGGTTGTCATGAGTGGAGATCGTGCTACTGCACTCCAGCATGGGCGACAGAGCAAGACTTGGTCTTAAAAAAAAAAAAAAAAGAAAATCATACATGTAGACACTGTATATTAAAGATGTCAGCTTATGACTAATCTTGAACGCTGTCACATGTGTTTCAGCCTTCACATAGACAGGTAACCCGGGCTGAAGCTGTGAAGCTAAGAGAAAGAGAAAAGGAGAAAGGACGGGGAGAAGATGGCAGGGGGAGGGAGACAGACAGAGAAAAAGCACACACACACAAGCATAGAGTATAAAGGTGAGAACAAGCCGGCATGGTAGCTCACGCCTATAATCCTAGCACTTTGGAAGGCCGAGGTCAAGAGATTGAGACCATCCTGGCCAACATGGTGAAACCATGTCTCTACTAAAAATACAAAATTAGCTAGGTGTGGTGGCGTGTGCCTGTAATCCCAGCTACTCCGGAGGCTGAGGCAGGAGAATCGATTGAACCCAGGAGGCGGAGGTTGCAGTGAGCCAAGATCGTGCCACTGCACTCCAGCCTGGCGACAGAGCGAGACTCCGTCTCAAAAAAAAAAAAAAAAAAAGATAAGAATAAAAATACAGGTGAGAACAAAGATGGGGCCAGAAGGTGTGGGTTTGCTTCTCCATTTGGATTTGGTGAATACTTAGTAAACAATTTCTATGGGTGCCTTTTTTAAAAAAATCCATCCAAAGGGGCTGAAGATTACTGAGGTGTTACAAGCCAAGTTCTTCAGAAATAAAGGCACCAGAAAAAAACACACACAAATCAGGTGCCAGGTGAAACGAAAAAGGGATGCTTCCAAGCTGCTATACTTCTAATTATTAACCACAAATTCTTCTAGAGCTTCTTCTAGAGCAGCTACTTTCAGTACTGACTCAGACACCTCACATCCAGCGAGACCTGTCCACCTTAGATGTGGCTTGGTGGAAAAAGTACCACTGGTCTCTCAGTTTCCTCATCTGTGAAAAAATAAGAACCAGAAAGATGACCCTGTGCACTTCCTGAAAGGGCTGCTGTGAGGACTGGAGGGGAAGACTGCTATGGAAACTCGCAGGTAGGCACTTGCAGCTTCTCCACTGTTTGTCCACAATCTGTTGAACCGGTTGGCTTCTGGTGGCTTCTAAGCACCTATAATTTAAATGAACACTCCCTCCATTCCATCATCATCCACAGCCACTGATGAAACTCTTCTTTTTTTTTTTTTTTGAGACAGAGTCTCACTCTGTTGCCCAGGCTAGAGTGCAGTGGCGCGATCTCAGCTTACGGCAAGCTCTGCCTCTGGGGTTCACGCCATTCTCCTGCCTCAGCCACCCGAGTAGCTGGGACTACAGGCGCCCGCCACCACGCCCAGCTAATTTTTTTGTATTTTTAGTAGAGATGGGGTTTCACCATGTTAGCCAGCATGGTCTTGATCTCCTGACCTCGTGATCCGCCTGACTTGCCCTTCGAAAGTTCTGGGATTACAGATGTGAGCCACCGTGCCTGGCCAAAACTTTTCTTTTTTAAAAGACAGGGTCCTGCTCTGTCACCCAGGCTGGAATGCAGTGTCTCAATCACAGTTCACTGTAGCCTTGACCTCCCAGGCTCAAGCGATCCTTCTGCTTCAGTCTCCCAAGTAGCTGAGACTACAGGTACATGCTACTACGCATGAACCCTCTCACCTGTGTTTCAGCCTTCGGATAGACAGGTGACCTGGGCTGAAGCCGTGAAGCTAAGAGAAAGAGAAAAGGAGAAAGGGCAGGGAGAAGATGGCAGGGGGAGGGAGACAGACAGAGAAAAAGCACACACGCACACAAACACACACACAAGCATAGAGTATAAAGGTGAGAACAAGCCGGCATGGTAGCTTTAAATTTTTTTATTTTTAAATTTTTTGTAGAGATGGGTCTTGCCATGTTACCCAGGCTGGCCTTGAACTCTTAGGCTTGAGTGATGCTTCTGCCTCTGCCTCTTGAAGTGTTGGGATTACGGGTGTGAGCCATCACGCCTGGCCCCGATGAAACTTTTAAACCGTGAGCTCTGTCTCTACTCTGATGGCGGGGTCACCAACAATCAGACCTGTCAGAGAGGGACCCTCCTGCACTTGACACATAATCTTTGGTTGTAGTCACCAAGTGAAGCCGGCAGGGTTTTGCTGAAATTATATCCCCTTCGTATTTCCATGAAAATACAAAAATTACGTGGTCAGTTTTGTCTTGGCCATCTCGCTCAGGGAGCCGAATCCGTATTATGAAGTCCTCCTCTCACCAGGACACCTGATTAGGAAGGTCTGGCCCTCTCCTGACAGTGGGATGTCAACACAATTTGTTAGATATTTTGGCAGAGAAGGGGAGAGAGAAAAATCAGGTTTCTAAAAGATTGTAATCACTGATTATCTTGTCATAAGAAGCTGTTCTTTCTACTCTTTAATAAAAGACCTTGCAAATATTAAAAATTATAACTACACTTTTTGTTGCCTAAGTAGTGTGTCAATTTTGAAACTAAACATCTCTGACCAAATCCTGTATTTCTCAGGAACGGAGGACACTCCACTGGGTCAGACCCTATCCACCTGGGCCAGGGTCCAGTAACCAATGGTGCCCCCACCCAGGATGTGCCTGGACCACATGCCCCCTCCCTGATGTCAAGTGTTAAAGTTGAGGTGCAGTCCAGCTTCTACAGGAGCCACTTATGGCTTTGTCTTCACAAGTCAGTTCTCATCCCTAAAAAATCCCCTTGCAATACCTGTCTACACCACCTCTTAAACGCCCATTTCATCCAGTGCTCCTCACCCTGGTCCTAACACAGTCATACCACAATCCACTTGCAGTGCCCATCGCCAAACTCCTCTAGGCCATTCGCTGTTTCCTACCTCCTGATCCCATGATTCCTTCAGTCTTTGCTTTTCCACATTGAAGAGTCCTGCTCTTTTGTCTGACTCAGTTCCCTTTTCTGGATCTTGGCCAATTCTAAGAGATCCCTTTGAAAGCATGATCTGAAGTCCATAGAGTATTCCTGATGAGGCGCATACAGTTTTACATAAAGGTGGAATGATGCATGGTTTTGTACTCAAAGCCTTTTTGGTAAAAAGAGCAAACCTGGCTGACATCCTTTAGGAACTTCCAACTCTCATATTCCTTTCTTTTCAAACAAACACACACACACACACTCTCTCTCTCTCTCTCATAGGGAGAGTCTCCATCTCTCAGTTTTCCATACTTAAAGGCATCCTGGACCAATGTCTGCTAATACCTGCTGTATGGCAAGCCACACTCTACACAAGAGATACTACTTTTCCTTCCTAACTATGAGGTAGGTGGTATCATCCCCTTATGTAGACACAGAGGCTCAGAAAGGTGAAATAGCTTGCCCAAATCAGGGAGCAAGGTGGAACCGGTACCTGAATGCACATTAGGCCGGTAACCAATCCAGAGCTCTTTCCCCAAAATAATCTGCTGCCACCAGCCAATCTGGAGATCTTACCTTCATAGAAAAACGCAAAATAAAATCTGCCCCAGCACTGATCACTAAGGAAGTGTTCCTTCTTTAGAGAAGAACTGTACATCTTTACTCTTCATTTCCTTTCTCTAAGTTAACTGCCTACCCACAAAAAGATAACATATTAGTACCACAGTGACTTCATTTTTATAGTTTAAAATGTAGAACTCTAGCAAAGGAGTTTAAAAGGTTAAAAATATTGCATTTAGCAGTTGCTTTCTATCCCACTTGTTTACAACCCTCCAAAGAACCTTAGTCAGTTAGAAATTATATCATCACTACCACCATCAGGCTATTTTTGTCTTGAGCAAGCACATCACCACTGGCTTCACCTGTTTGCCTGGTTAAGCTCTGAAATTAACTCAACTCCAATTTTCTGTGTCCTATTTCTAGCACTTGTTATAAACAAGGATCACAGTTTATTAATCCAGTCTTTTAGCATTAAAAAAAAAAATCGGGGCTCGGCGCTGTGGCTCATGCCCATAATCCCAGTACTTTGGGAGGCCGAGGCGGGAGGATCACTTGAGCCCAGGAGTTTGCGACCAGCCTGGGAAACATGGCGAGAACCTGTCTCTACAAAAAAAAAAAAAAAAAAAAGTAAAAAATTTAGCAGGGCATGGTGGCGCACAACTGTGGTCCCAGCTACTCAGACTGCTGAGGTGGGAGGATTGCCTGAGCCTGGGAAGTCAAGGATGCAGTAAGCCATGTCCGTGATACTGCACTCCAGCCCTTTCTCAAAAAAAATCAAGAAACGAAACAAGAACAACAACAACAAAAAACATAAGGAAACAATGGCTATCAGGCTCCTTATGAGACTGAGTTCCCATTTTTGTTTCCGACTTGTGTAATTATTCATTTAGCTAATGAAGTTTGGGCCAACCATATTGCCTCTGTTATTCCTAAGCACGAGTTACCTGAGGCAGGGAGCCTCTTCCTTTCCATAACACCCAGCTTAATGCCAATTGTTCATAGTATCCCCACTGTCTGAAATGCCCCTATAGTCCCCATCCATCCAGATTCTATGTATCTTCCAGAGCTGGATTCAAATCCCATCTCTGGCTGGGTGCGATGGTTCACACCTGTAATCCCAGCACTTTGGGAGGCCGAGGTGGGCAGATCACGAGGTCAGGAGATCAAGACCATCCTGGCTAACATGGTGAAACCCTGCCTCTACCGAAAAATACAACAAAAATTAGCTGGGCGTGGTGGTGTGCGCCTGTAGTCCCAGCTACTCGGGAGGCTGAGGCAGGAGAATGGCATGAGCCCGGGAGGTGGAGCTTGTAGTGAGCCAAGATCGCGCCACTGCACTCCAGCCTGGGCGACAGAGTGAGACTCCGTTTCAAAAAAAAAAAAAAAACAAACAAACAGAAAAACAAATCCCATCTCTTCAGTCAGTCTTCTTGGTTCTCATGGCTCTCCACTGAGCTCTCCCTCTTCTAGAATTCTTTTTCTTTTTAAGACAGGGTCTAGCCCTGTCACCCAGACTGGAGTGCAATATTGTGATCTTGGCTCACTGCAGTTTTGACCTCCTGGGCTCAAGCAATCCTCCTGCCTTAGCCTTCTGCATACCTGGGACTACACTTGTGTGCCACCATGCCTGGCTATTGAAAAAAAAAATTTATTTTTTTAAGTAGAGACAAGGTCTTGCTAATGTTGCCCAGGCTGGTCTCCGGCTCCTGGGCTCAAGCAATCCTCCTGTCTTGGCCTCCCAAAGTGCTGCGATTATAGGCATGAGCCACTGTGCCCAGCCTAGAATTAACAATTATCTGCCATCATTCATTCTGCACATAATCTTTATTTATTTTTTGAGACAGAGTCTCGCTCTGTCACCCAGACTGGAGTGCAGTGGCACGATCTCAGCTCACTGCAACCTCTGCTTCCCAGGTTCAAGCGATTCTCCTGCCTCAGCTTCCTGAGTAGCTGGGATTATAGGTGTGCACCACCACGCCTGACTAATTTTTGTATTTTCAGTAGAGACAGGGTTTCACCATGTTGGCCAGGCTGTTCTCAAACTCCTGGCCTCAAGCAATCTGCCTGCCCCGGCCTCCCAAAGTGCTGGGGTTACAGGCATGAGCCACCATGCCCGACCATCATTGTGCACATCATCTTATCTGAAGTGTTTACAACTTGTCACTTAACTGAGCATCTGGAAGGTGGGAACTATAATACTTGCTTTCTTATAAATTCCCTCAGTGTCAAACAATTCAGAAAGTGGACATATAACACTGATGTTATGCATGAGGACAATCTTTCCTGTTTTTGTTTTGCTTTTCTGAGACAGAGTCTCAGTCTGTCACCCATGCTGGAGTGCAGTGTCTCGAACAATCTCTGCCTCCTGGGTTCAGGCAATTCTCGAGCCTCAGCCTCCCAAGTAGCTGGGATTACAGGTACACGCCACCACTCCCGGCTAATTTTTGTATTTTTTGTAGAGACGGGGTTTTGCCATGTTGGCCAGGATGGTCTGATCTCATGACCTCCAGTGATCCACCCACCTTGGCCTCCCAAAGTACTGGGATTACAGGCCTGAGGCACCATGCCCGGCCAAATCTTCTTTTTTAAATCCATGGAGTTCTAAGAACATTCCCTCTTCCAGAAGCTCTGGCTCCACAGCTCCAGGCCAGCGATCTCCTTGAAATACTGCCACCACAGGCTGTGAAGCTGGCTTGTGATAGAGAACTGGGGCTGGGTCTATCTGTAAACATGAAACCAGGAAGAGCATCTGACATATAAACTCCTGGATAAGTGAAGAATACTGTTTATAAAATATCGCTTTCTAAGTAGAAATACTTTAACCATCAGAATTAGATTTACCAGAGAAGCCACATTTTTTTCAAATCTAAGGCTGTATTTTCCTATAACAATAATAAATAGAAATACAACTACTCAAATCAAAGTGGCTGGGCATGGTGGCTCTTGCCTGTAATCCCAGCACTTTGGGAGGCTGAGGGGGTTGGCGGGGGGGGAGGGGCAGATGACTTGAGGTCAGGAGTTTGAGACCAGCCTGGCCAACATGGTGAAACCCCGTCTCTACTAAAAATATAAAAAAATTAGCAGGGTGTGGTGGTGTGCGCCTGTAGTCCCAGCTACTTGGGAGGCTCAGGCACCAGAATCACTTGAACCCGAGAGGTGGAGGTTGCAGTGAGCTGAGATCACGCCACTGCAGTCCAGCCTGGGTGACGGAGTGAAACTCCATCTCAAAAAAAAAAAAAAAAAAAAAAAAAAATCAAACCATCTAGCTAGACCCAGGTAAGCAACTTGACATAGTGATGAAAAAGCTAAACAAATCACTAGTAACTCAAGTTAATACAGGTTCTTCACGTTCTTCCCCTCACTGCGACATGTTATATGGTCAAAGAGTCTCAGATTAATGGTCCTGGTTTCCCCATCTTAGGACAGATCTGGTAAAAAGACTTACTATAATAATGTCAAAGCAAATCACTTAGTTTTACTAATGAGAACATGATTGAACAATTACTTTTATTAACATAAATAAAAGTTTCCACTGTATACCCCATGCATGAACCATGACATATGGCATTAAAAGAGAACTGAACATGGCTTTTATAAAAATAATTGCCAGCTGGGCACGGTGGCTCACGCCTATAATCCAGCACTTTGGGAGGCCAAGGCAGGTGGATTGCTTGAGTCCAGGAGTTCGAGACCATCCTGGGCAACATGGTAAAACCCCCTCTACAAAAAATTAGCTGGGCATGGTGGTGCACACCTGTGGTCCCAGCTACTTGGGAGGCTGAGGTGAGAGGACCGCTTGAGTCAGTGAGGCAGAGGATGCGGTGAACTGAGACTGCCTCTGCACTCCAGGCTGGGTGACAGAGTAAGTCTCTGTCTCAAAAACAAACAAAAAGGAACTGCCTTTGGAGTTGGGTAAAGAAACATGTGAGAAACTATTTCAATGTGATTGCTATACTTAGAAGGTAAATGAACCTAGTTCTTGCCTGACTTATAGACCTAGGACAGTTGTCTAGGGCAATTTCTGCAAGAAATTGCACCTTTATTTAGGTATGAAGGCAGAATGAGATGCCAGTATTATACATTATAAGAAGACTGAACTAAGGATCCTTAGAATATTTTCAAAGCAGCTCAGACTCCAGGTAACACAGAAAGAAAGGTGAAGGGAGACTCCTGGTGAGTACTACTCACTGATCTTCTGTTCCAAAAAATTTCACAAAGAAGCATTTCTTTCCGCGAGGTTTCTTCAAGTCCTTTGGTGGATTAACAATCTGGAGGATAAAAGGGGGGAAAAAGGTTGGCTGGCAACACAGCAGCCCACTTTCTAGTGGCTCCACATTGCTCTACACAGTTCTACGTTGCTAAGAAAAAAGTAAATTAAAAGGACTTACTTACAAATAAATTTATTTATATACAAAACAGAACCCAAGGCCTAGTACTTGTCTAAATCTCCCATTTTTCTATTGAGGTGTATGGAAATGTGTAGATATTCTAGAAGTTCCCAATATTTAACATGTAGCACAGTGCTCAGTAGACACAATATCCCTTTTACTGCAGTGGCCCTGTTTTACAAGCAGTTAAAACTAAGATCAACAGCATCCCCTGCCCCCCACCACCCCACCCCTGCCCCAATGTGACCCCATCATTACTGAAAAAATGCAGAGGACACTCTTTGAAATACTTCCTGTGCAGGAAGGGTTGACACAGGACATAGTGAAAACAAAGGACAACCGAGGCACAGAAAACACCATATTGCAAAGAGACCATCTAAAGACACTTCCTGGGCTCCAAGCAAGAATATAAAAACACAACATTTGGAAAGCAATGATGGATCACCTCATGCAAAATCTGGAATGCCAACTTCTGCAAAGAGGCACTGGAGTAGCACATATGGTAACATGGAAAGAAGATTTAAACTTAGTTGGGACAAAAATACTTTGGCTTTTCACTAACCTACATTTAGACTTTCTTCCTGGATAATTTATATTTTCTTCTCCTTTTGTTACATTTAAGCATAAAGCTAAATTCAGATTAGAATTATTTCCGGGGTTAAAAAAGAAACTTCATAAACCTCCTCTAAATCAAGAAATAAGCGTTTAGAGCAGATTTAATGACCTGCTGTATACTGCATTGCCTTTTAAAAAATAACCGATACTAGAGGAAAAAAAATTCTAAGTGCCATCTGAATGGGCCCAATTTAACTCAATACTAGAAACTGAGAGGAATGCATCTTACATTCTCCACCTCCTCAAACCCAACTTCAGATATCTTCCTTTAGTAGCAAGACACTCACCTTTCCTGGCCAAGGAGGATATCGGCCGAGTTTCCCCCTAGAGAAAACACAAAGAGTCAACACTTGCCCTGGAAAAGCCAGTCCATCTCCTTCAACCCACTCAATACGCAATTTATTTTCCTAAATCTCTGCTGGCATCCTCAAATGCCGAAACAAAAGCTTTCACAGCTGGGCCCAAGACCCTCAGAAGTAAAATGCAAAATTGTATACTTATGTGAACAATGTATATCCATTCTTCTGTTGACAAGGAATACAGAACAACACAACTGTCAAAAGTCACTTGTCTAGAGCTTCTCAATGACGGGGGTGGGAGGACAGCTTCCTCTGTAAACACAGACTTTCCCTCCCTAAGTCTGGTTTAATTCAACAGGAGACCTGCCTGGCTTTGACAAATGCTAATGGAAGCCTTCCTCTGGGTGGAGAAACAAGCTACGCAGCTCGAGGGAGGCGGCGACAATCAGTCTTGGTTCGGGCGGTTGTCTGGGACACAGAAGCAGACCGCGGGAGGCACCCAAGCCTGCACTGGTCACTGCCAAGCCATCGATTATAAAGGAGAACTCCCCCCGCCGTTTCTTCGCGGGGCAACGCCAGCAGTCCGGTTTAGACACCCTCGGCTGAGCCGCCCGCACAGGTCGGCTGCATCGCAACCTGGGCTTTGACCGAATGGCACCGGCGAGATGGACTCGCAAGTCCGGTCCCCGGCGCTTCTGCTTTCTGGGAAGCCCCAGCAAGACCCCAGGGACCCGTCGTCCGGGGAAGCCTCGCGGCACCGGCGGCTCCCTTCACGGGGGCCGCCAGTATCTGGGCCCCAAGTGCAGACCCCACCCGGCCGGCCTCGGGGATCAAAGCCGGTGCCCGCCGTGGCCACCCTCGGCCTCGGTCCCCCGGGATTGGACTGCCCCTTCCGCCCGGCGCCGCTCGCAAGCGCCGGCACCTTCTCTTTCCCTCTCTCCGCGACCGGGAGCGCATAAAAAGGCAGCTCCGGGGCCGGCAGCGAACCCCGCGCCCAGGCGGGCAGCTCCCTGGCGCGTCTCGGTTGGCCCGGCCGCTCGGACTCACCACACCAAGTCGCCGAGCCGCAGACTCACAGCCGCCATCTTACCACCCAACCACCGCCGACGCACGGGCCGCCGGGAACAGCAAGTCGCCCCGGCGCCGCCCATTGGAGTGGGCCCGACCACGTGACGGGGGCCGGCTGTCACCGGCCACGCCGCTACTCTGACGTCACCGCGCCCGCAGGGGATCATTGGCCGACCGAGGGGCACGTGACGCGAGCGCCGCGGTCTCCGCGCGCCGGAGCGCAGAGACTCCCGGCTCCTTCCCCCTCCCTCCGGCTCGTGACAACGAAGCGCCCGCGGTCTGAGGCGGCGGCGGCGGCGACGGTGTGACCGGCTGAGCGCGAGAGGGAGCCGGCCTCGCGGCTCGCCCCGCCCCCGGGTCTTGGACTCCGCGCCCCTCCCCTCTCGGCGCTTCCGTTACGCCCGTTGGTCCGGCGCGGGCCCCGGGGCCATTCCCGAGCCCGAGGCGCTGGTCGGCCCCGTCGCAGCGCCAGTGAGCTGCCCTGACGGAGCTCGGCGCGGCCTGGAACTCAGCCTCCGCCGGGTCTGGGCTCCCGCGCCCGGCGACTCTGCTTGGCCGCAGGCCGGGAGGCCCCGGTGTCCGCGCCCGTCCGCTCCCGCCGCCCGTGTTCTTTGGAGCGCTCCTCCCGACGGCCGCTTTCGGAGGCGCCGTCTGAGCGCGGGACCGCAAGTTCTCCTGGGGCGACCGGAGGCTGCTCCCCCGACCCCCTGCTGTCCCCGGAGTGGCTGCGCGGACGTCGAGTTGGCATTTCTTCGCTTCCTCCTGGGCCGGCGCGCGGCGCGGCACACCAGGCTCCCCTGGGCGCGGGGACCCGGCCATGGGCCGAGGCGCGGGCCGCCTGCCCGCTGGGAGCCACGGCTTAGGAGCCGACCGCTAGCTGCGCCGCCGCCCGGGGACCGGCATGAGGACCGCCGCGGGGGGACGTCTGCGGCCCGCGTCGGCGCTGGGGACAAAGGTGCGTGTCGTTGTTGCGTCCGGGCTCTCTCGTTAGCTTTGCCCTAGTTTTGCACTTTTGAAAAAGTTGTGACAACAGGAAGACAGATGCCGGGCGTAGTTTGGACACTTTAAAACTGAACCATGAACTGGGAAGTGTTAACTGCAATTGAGCGCAGCGTCGGCCCCAACTTCAGCAGACCAGGTAGAATCACAATTTTGCAAAAGATCCCAGTCCCGATCACAGACTCCACCGTGTTAAGGATTGACTTAGACTTGGTGTCGGGCTCTTGTTGAGTCACTGCCAGCTGGCAAAGGTGACGAGTCCACACGCATTTCCCCAAGGCATTGTGGTGGTTAGAGATTTCGGTTGCAAGTCGGTGTTTAGCGTACTGGGTCGTCCCGCAGCCTGATTTTTCTTGCGAGATCAGTTTCCCTGAAGTACCAAGAATTAGCTGCACGGACTGTCATTTACTGCGTGTGTATTTTTAAGACAAAGTGATCTTTAAAGCGTATTTAAGATTCCAGGGAATAATTTGATAAAAATTTAACATACGTTCCTGTTTAAAAATTCTGAATTTGTGAGGAATTGAAGGAGATTTTAATAACTTAATTAAAAACATGAATCTTGGCCGGGCATGGTGGTATAAGCCTGTAATCCCAGCATTTTGGGATGCCGAGGCGGGCGGACCACCTGAGATCAGGAGTTCGAGACCAGCCTGGCCAACACTGTCAAATCCAGTCTCTACTAAAAATACAAAATTAGCCGGGCGTGGTGGCGCATGCCTGTAGTCCCAGCTACTTGGGAGGCTGAGGCAGGAGAATCGCTTAACCCGGGAAGCGGAGGTTGCAGTGAGACGAGATTATGTCACTGCACTCCAGCTAGGCGACAGAGCGAGCGAGACTCGTCCCCCCGCCAAAAAGAAAAAAAAATCTCAAATGAACATTGCACCAAAACCTAGAGGCATTCCCCTTAACATCAGAAACATGGTACATTTCTACCACTATTAGACAATAAGAATATATTGCCTAAAACCTGAAAGTTCTAGCCAGTGCAGTAAGACAGGAAACAAAAATAAGAAATGCAATTTTTGGAAAAGGGAAGACAGAATTCTCATTTCCGTGGATGATAGGTCTGCCTATTTTGGAAAAAAAAAGAAAAAAAAAACCCATTAAAATAAGAATTCAGGAAGGGTACTCATTATAAGTTGGAATGCACAATTTAGTTTTTTCTGTTTCATCAATAACCAGTTTGAAAATACAATGTTTAGAAGGATATGTATATATGTATATATATATAGAGTAAGAAAAAATAAAAAATTCCTGAGGATAACCAAGGGACAAGGAAGGCTAGTATTTTCTCAGTAACACCAGCTGAGGTTTTTAAAGGGGGATCTTTGTTTTTTTCTTTTTTTTTTTTTGTTTGAGACGGAGTTTCCCTCTTGTCGCCCAGGGTGGAGTGCAGTGGCAGGATCACGGCTCACTGCAGCCTGGACCTTCCCAGTCTCAAGCCATCCTCCCACCTCAGCCTCCTTAGTAGCCAAGACTACAGGGGTGTGCCACCATACCTGGCTGATTCAAAAAAAATTTTTTTGTGCAGATGAAGTCTCACCATGTTGTCCAGGCTGGCCTTAAACTCCTAGGCTCCAGCGATCATCCTGCCTTAGCCTCCCAAAGTGCTGGGTCCGGGAAGTTGAGGCTGCAATGAGCTCTCATGGTGCCACTGCACTCCAGCCTGGGCAACAGGAGTGAGGCAACTGTCTCACAAAAAAAAACAACACAAAAAAAACTAAAATCTTTCCAAGGACTTAGGCAACTCTCGTAAGTCTAATAGGTAAATGTAAGTCGGTTTTTTTTAAACATTCAAACATGTTTGAACTTAATTATATTTTCTTAAGCATTTTGAATTATGATTGTAAGTCTAACGTACCATTGTTTAATATATCGGATTCTCTTAAATGTTTCAAATGGCTTAGTAACAGCAGAACATTATAATGATTATAAAACAACCCCAAATCTAAGTGATAATAGACTACTGATTTGACTCACTTTATCCTGTAGTCCTATTTTTTACCTTCTTGGGCTTGGAGAGTCACTTAAGCAACTGAAAGGAGCAGTTTTGCCATCTAGGATTGAAGCTGCAGTCTCTCAGACTTGGACTGAGATAAGGTTATGTGTTTACTGCCTGGACGGGGGAGTAGGACCTGGTTGCCAATACAAGGATGACCTTCCTGCATCCCATTGGTTAACTTGCTGATTCCCTTCTTATAGTGAGACTGTTCCGGTTCTATCAGTGGGGGAATCTGTAAGCCTTCAGCTGGGATTTATTTCCACAACCCAGCGCATCACAAATATCCTGAGGGCCTTGGAGATTTCTTTTAGGGAAATCTCCTTTAACATCTTAGTACGTGTTGGGAGATGGTCTTTTGCAGCGCCAGCCTGTTACACTGCTAATTGTTTTGCCGCCTGATTAGAATTATTTTAACTCTTCATTTGTAGATATTTTGTTCCCTTATCTGATGTTATAAATTGATTTTATGATCATAATTCGACAAATGAATATTGGATATATACAAATACGTCTACATGTATGTGGATATATACGATATATGCTAATTTTCCTGAATTAACTCACATTTGTGATTGATTTACAACCAAAATACAGTGAGTTTTTTTGAAACCTGCCAAAATAATACATAGGCTGGAATGGCAAAGTATTATTTATAAAGAAGGATAATAAACATGAGCTTTAACTTTGCAATATTAAAGTATAAAAGTTTACAAAACAGTGCAATACTGGTTAAAGAATCTGTAAATACTGTATTAATATGACACATGGACTTCAGAAACAGGCCTTAGATATCTGTGATGTTGCTTTGCAATATATGCCAAATCAGCAGAGGAAGGAAGGATTGTTTAGTGATTGATGCTGGAAGAAACCAAGTTACAGCCTCTCCTCATACTTTATAGCATAGCAAATTCATCTGGGGTTAATGAAGTAAATGTGAAAAAATATCTATAAATGACCATATAGGCTGGGCTCAGTGGCTCACACCTGTAATCCCAGCTGGAGTTCAAAACCAGTCTGGGCAACATGGCAAAACAACGTTCCTACAAAAAATACAAAAATTAGCACGCCTGTAGTTCCAACTACTAGGGATGCTGAGGTAGGAGGATCGCTTTAGCTTGGGAGGTCGAGGCTTCAGTGAGCTGAGATTGAGTCACTTTATTCCAGCCTGGGCAACAGAGTGAGACCTTGTCTCAAAAAACAAAAAACCTATATACACAAGTTCTTCTATAAGATCTGGTTGGAGACGAACATTCTAGGCATAAAAGAAATGGGAGGAGTCTGAAAGGAAAAGAGCCTGGTTTTAACTGCATACAAAGTTATAATTTCCTTGGAAGGAGGGTCGCTTGAGGTTGTGAGCTTAAGACCAGCCTGGGCAACATAGTGGGTCAGCATCTCTACAAAAAATAGAAAAAATTAGCCAGGCATGGTGGGATATACCTGTAGTCCCAGCTGCTCGAGAGGTTGAAGTGGTGAGAGGTTTGCTTGAGCCTGGGAGGTTGAGGCTGAAGTGGCTGTGATTGGGCCACTGCTCTCTAGCCTGGATATAACAGTGAGACCCTAGCTCAAAAAAAAAGAAAAAAGTTAACATTTCTTTCATCATACCTCACTCTAAGCAACACTAAACAGCAAATAACAAAACAAGAAGAAGTACTTAGATATGACAGATTTTGTATATCTATAATGTATAATAATTTATGTATAATATCAAGAGCCCTTACAAGTCAATAAGAAAGTCACAATTTATTCAACCATTCCCTGATTGATTGTCATTTGATTGTCATTTTGGTTGCTTCCATCATTTTTCTTGTATAAACAAGGCTGCAATGAATATCTTTATTTATTGGTATGGTAGAAAGTTCACACTAGAATATGAACTCTTTTAAAAAGCAGGACACAAAATTATATACGAAGTAAGCAGAAAACATGTATGGCATGTATTAGCGTATTCATATACTGTGAACATTTGGAATTCTGTATTCAAAATCTATTTTGACCATTCCCAAGTGATTTTGAAGGTCTTTGGCATGTCATAATTTGTTATTTTGCCAAGGCCAGTGTTTGGGTGTGAGAGTGGTGCACAGGGCGGGAGTGTGTAACTTTGTTAGGAAGTGAGCCTAGCCACACCCTCCTGAGTCACTGGTTCTTTACTATCCTGGGGTAGGCAATATCTTTTGTTCAGCTGATAAAAGCTTTGTCATTGTGAAGATTGGCTCCCAATGATAGGAAACTGCTGGTGATGAAAATAAAGGGGTCTTAAAGATTATTCTCAGCCAGAAAAAATAAGTGTTAGACAAATTAAATGGAAAATAATTAATATTTTAGTAGTCTTTACAATTTGGAGGTCTAAGGCTCTGTCAGCATGGGTTCTTTAAGGTCAAAGATCTAGGATACAAATGCACAGGAAAAAAGACTGGAAGTATGCTAAGCAGTGACTATCTCTGAATGATTGTGAAAAAATTTTAGGATGAATAAGCAGAGAAAAACAATAAATGACAAAGTATAACAATGGAGTTTTCTTGACAATGAAATTCTCTTAAACTTAAATCTCTTTAATTAGGCAGGTAAACTATTTTATCATCTTCGTTTGACCTGGCCCTTCTTTTCAATGTTAACAGAAGCCATGCAGTGACACCCGCTAAGACTTGTTGGTAGCCATGTCGGAGCCCCACAGGGTCCAGTTCACCTCTCTCCCAGGTTCCCTGAATCCTGCGTTTTTGAAGAAGTCCCGGAAGGAGGAGGCTGGGGGAGGAGAACAGCATCAGGACTGTGAGCCGGCCGCAGCAGCTGTTCGGATTACACTCACCCTCTTTGAACCAGATCACAAACGCTGCCCAGAGTTCTTCTACCCAGAGCTGGTGAAGAATATCCGAGGGAAGGTAAAAGGCTTTCAGCCTGGAGATAAGGTACACCCCTTTGTTCCCAGAGGCGCTGCAGGTTTAACGCACAGGGGTCAGTGCATGCATGTGGGGCTTCCGTAGTGGGGAAGCAAGACTTAACTGAGGTTTTGGCTGCCCCAGGATCCTGTCACTCACTCAAGGCAAGCACAAGATTTGCTTCTCTAACCTCTGTGTGCAAAGGGAGAGGCCAATTTGAATTATGACTAATTAACATAAATTTTAAAAACAATACATTTTTCTCTGCCAAGTTTATAAACGTTATGTGTAAATGAAACCAGTTCCTGACAGTTCCAGTGTTAGAATTTCATGCTGGACATTTTCCTCTTCCAACAGAATCTTGCTGTCTACCTAGTATAGGGGCAGACAAAAAAACACATAGACTACCTTTTTTTTTTCTTTTTCGAGACCGAGTGTCGCCCTGTCGTCCAGGCTGGAATGCAATGGGGCGATCTCGGCTCACTGTAACCTCCGCCTCCCGAGTTCAAGTGATTCTCCTGCCTCAACCTCCCGAGTACCTGGGACTGACTACAGGTGCACGCCACCACACCCAGCTAATTTCTGTATTTTTAGTAGAGATGGCGTTTCACTGTGTTGGCCAGGCTGGTCTCAAACTCCTGGCCTCAAGTGATCTGCCTGCCTTGGCTTCCCAAAGTGCTGGGATTACAAACATGAGCCACTGCACCTAGCCACAACTTGATGGATTTTCATGAACTCAGTACCCCCATGTAACCTGCACGTAGGTCACAAAATATATTTATCAGGACCCCAGAAACCCTCCTTCTGCCCTGCCAGAAGACTACCTCAATACTTATGGGCAACCACTGCCCTGATTTCTAACAGCTTAGATCTGCTTAGATTTGTGGGGTTTTTTTGTTTTTTGTTTTTTGTTTTTTTGAGGCAGAGTCTTACTCTGTCGCCCAGGCTGGAGTGCAGTGACACCATCTTGTCTCACTGCAACCTCTGCCTTCCAGGTTCACGCCATTCTCCTGCCTCAGCCTCCCGAGTAGCAGGCGTCCGCCACCATGCCCGGCTAATTTTTTGTATTTTTAGTAGAGACAGCGTTTCAATGTGTTAGTCAGGATGGTCTCGATCTCCTGACCTTGTGATCCACTCACCTTGGCCTCTCAAAGTGCTGGGATTACAGGCATGAGCCACAGCACCTGGCCTCTCTTTTTTGTTGTTGTTGTTGTTTTTGTTTTTGTTTTTTGAGACCAAGTCTCACTCTGTCACCCATGCTGGAGTGCGGTGACGCAATCTTGGCTCACTGCAACTTCCGCCTCCCAGGTTCAAATGTTTCTCCTGCCTCAGCCTCCCGAGTAGCTAGGATTACAGGTGCCAGCCACCACGCCTGGCTAATTTTTTTTTTTTTTTTTTTTTGTATTTTTAGTAGAGATGGGGTTTTACCATTTTAACCATGTAGGCCATGCTGGTCTCGAACTCCTGACCTCAAGTGATCCACCCACCTCCGCCTCCCAAAGTGTTAGGATTACAGGCGTGAGTCACCGCACCTGGCCGTGTTTTTGTATTTTATGTAGATGGAATTGTATGGTATTTGAGTACCACCTAGGTGAAAAGCCTTTTTTTTTTTTTTTTTTTTTTTGAGACAGAGTCTCGCTCTGTCGCCCAGGCTGGCATGCAGTGGTGCAATCTCGGCTCACTGCAAGCTCCGCCTCCTGGGTTCATGCCGTTTTCCTGTCTCAGCCTCTCGAGTAGCTGGGACTGCAGGCGCCCGCCACCACGTCTGGTTAATTTTTTGTATTTTTAGTAGAGACAGGGTTCCACCGTGTTAGCCAGGATGGTCTCAATCTCCTGACCTCGTGGTCTGCCCGTCTCTGCCTCCCAAAGTGCTGGGATTACAGGCGTGAGCCACCGTGCCTGGCCCGTGAAAAGCATTTTTAAGCACCTGTGTCTACTTTTGCACTGTGCTAGGCTCTGAGGAAAAGGTAAGTGGGCCCCACACTTGCAGCATTCTGGTCTCTAGAGTGGCTCTTAGTGAAATGGGGATGAGGCTGGTAATTGGCTCACAGTTGTCTGCGCGTGGAACAAGAATGAAATCGTGTTGTGAAGTTTCTAGCAGTATGCCTGAGTGCCAAGTGATCAGTCGGTCTTATTCACAGGTGTGCTGTTCGGAGGGTATTTTTGGTTAGAAGGATTAATCTTTTTTTCCTGAGATTAAAAAAATGTGTTTTCTTGGCCTGGCATAGTGGCTCACACTTGTAATCTTTGGGAGTCTGAGACATGAGGATCACTTGACCACAGGAGTTCAAGACTAGCCTGGGCAACATAGTGAAACTCCATCTGTGCAAAATAATACAGAAATTAGCTGGGCATGATGGTGCATGCCTGAAGTTCCAGCTACTCAGTAAGCTGAGGTGGGAGGATTGCTTGAGCCTGGGAGGTCAAGGTTGCAGTGAGCCGTGATCACACCACCGAACTGGGTGAAAGCAAGACCCTGTGTCAAAAAAAAAAAAAAAAAAAAAAGGCTGGAAGGCCTGGCGCAGTGACTCATGCCTATAATCCCTACACTTTGGGTGGCCGAGGCGGGCGGATCACTTGAGGTCAGGAGTTTGAGACCAGCCTGATCAACATGGCAAAAACCCATCTCTACTAAAAATACAAAAATTAGGCGGGTGTGGTAGTGCATGCATGTAATCCAAGCTACTCGGTAGGCTGAGGCAGGATAATTGCTTGAACCCAGGAGGCAGAGATTGCAGTGAGCTGAGATCATGCCACTGTACTCCAGCCTGGGTGATGGCGACTCCATCTCCCCCCACCAAAAAACACCAAACCAAAAAAGAAAAAGTGTTTCCTTGATTGAGATCTGATTGCCTGATTGCCAGAATGGAGGCCAATGAGTCTGTACCAAGGGTCAGCCTGTTGGATGAGCACCACTGGGCAGAATGACAACAAGTAATTTCAAATCCCTTTATAATTCCTGTTTCAGGAAAATGGTATCTTCTTCCTTTAGAGGAAGAGACAGTAGCAGGGCTTGGTTAATGTGTTTATTCATGGGTTCAAACCAAATCAGCAGGTCAACTGAAATTAGAGCTCCAGTGCTCTGATGTCACCTTTTTGGGGACTACAAATGCCCTTCTCCATTGCAGAAAAATGCATGGAGGATACACAGAGAATTTTGATCCAATTCAGAGGATTCAGTCCTGGACTTCGGGTTCAGAACTCCTAAATCGTCGTGGGTCTACTCTGCAGTGTTAAAAGTACAATAAAATCGGACACATTTGTGCAGCAGTTCTTTTAGTGTATAGTTCTTAATAGTATGAAGGCATTGTGCTAGACTCAGAGGACTATAGAAAGTTAGAGGAAACACTGTACCAGCCTCAAAACAAACATCCTATAGATGTTTTGAGAGAATGGTACCACCACAGGTAACAGAAATTGCAGTATGGTCATTGTTTAAGTCTGGTACGACACAGGCCCTGGAGGTCTTAGAAAGAAGAGAGCTTATATCCTGATTAGTGTTCGGACAGAGCTGGACCTTCCGTCATACAGTCAGGAAATGGTAGTTATTGGAAGACTGCTGTTGGCAAGGCGTTCAGTAGTATACATAGAATCCAGTGCTGCTCAAGGTTGGTGGGATTTCTTACAGTTACATAACCACTCAAGTTATATGTGATCATTGTAGAAAAATTAGAAGATCCAGATAAGCATGTTTGAAAGACTCCCCATTTGAGGTATGATCGTTAGATGTATGCTCTGTAATATCCCATTGTATGTGTACACCACAAATCATTTAACTGATCCTTTGCAGGTGGTATTTCAGTAGGCAGAGATGGGAGGGTGAGATAAGAAAGTTTGTTTGAAACAGGCATACAATCTTTAGTGTTTTCTGTCTACCTTGAAGTCTTAAACATGCTTCGTACAGGAGTCTTATTAAAATTAGGATTCCTGGCTCCTGGCTGGGTGTGTTGGCTCTCACCTGTAATCCCAGCACTTTGGGAGGCTGAGATGGGCAGATCATTTGAGCCCAGGAGCTTGAGACCAGCCTGGGCAACATGATGAAACCCTATCTATACAAAAAACTTAAAAAAAAAAAAAATTAGCTAGGCATAGTGTTGTTGTATGCCTACAGTCCCAGCTATTCAGGAGGCTGAGGCAGGAGGATCACCCGAGCCTGGGGAGGTTGAGGCTACAGTGAGTCATGATTGTGCCACTGCACTGCAGCCTCAGTGACAGAGTGAGACTCTTATCTCAAAAAATATATATATTTTTTTTAGATTCTTTGCTCACAAAGCTTAAGGCTTATCTGTGGAAAATTTGCTTGATGAGAAAAGAATAAGCTTATAAAATGGAAATAAGCCTTGGAAGCCTGAGTTTAACTTTGGTAGCACCGAGAGAAGTGCAAATTCAGACCTGTCTAAACAGTATGGCAGAACGGCTCTCAAGAACTTGCACCACATTCAGTGGGATTTTCACGTTTTTGAGCCATTGACTATTTTGGAAGTCAATGGACTCTTTGTTAGAATGTTTTTAAATGCCTGAAGAAAAGTTACGAAGGAAGTCCACTTTATTGAACGTGGTTGTGCAGCGACTGAGCATCTCCTTCTAAACGCGCTTTGCTGTCTTTGAGTCCTGCAGTCCTTCATGCTGTGGTGGATGATTGTAGGCATTCAATCAAGTTTTATTAACCTACATTAAGGGAAATTTTACTTTCTTAATTAAGATAAACATTGATGAGATGGTAGTATGTTTTCTACGTTGCCCTTTTCTGAAAAACATTGTTTTTATATAGGTATTGAGTAATCAGTAAAGTTTCTATGAATAAGAACATGGGAATATTTTCTGACTTATTTTTTGTGGAACGATCTCTTTACAGAAGAAAGATCTGTCAGATCCTTTCAATGACGAAGAAAAGGAAAGGCATAAAGTAGAGGCCCTTGCCCGAAAATTTGAAGAAAAATACGTAAGATTTCTCTCTTGAATAACAAAACAACCTCATTGGGTGGGAGAGGTTTCCACACATTACTGTATTCCTTTAGTGGATCATCATGTAATAAACACTGATCTGGAAGTAAGCATTAAGCATGGAGAGAAGAGAAGCAGTTATTAAACCTAACGCATTAAGGTACAGAAAAGGGGCATGGCAGAGCTAGTGTGAAGAGCTAACTGGACAAATAACCGAGAAGGGCCTATGGTCGCCTTAGAAGAAATATTTTGGTACAAAGGATAAGAAGCCATTTAGTTCATTTTTCTGTCCTAGGACATTTTATACAGGTACAAATATGTTCTATGTTAAAAGGTTTTCAGGAAAGGAGGTTTTGGGGTTTGTGTGTATGTGAGAGAGTGACTGTTTTAGTTAGTGCATTACCTCTTTGAGTCATAGCTGATGAAGTTCAAGGCCACAGTTAATTCTGTGTGTTTATTCAAAAAGCATGTAATCTATTGCTTTCGCATTTTAGGGTGGAAAGAAACGTAGAAAAGACCGAATACAGGACTTGATCGATATGGGGTATGGTTATGATGAATCCGATTCCTTCATCGATAACTCTGAGGCGGTAAGTAGTTACTGAAAATGCCGTGTCAGACCCACTGTACCTGTAGCTCCTCCTGATACTGACCAGGAAGCTGGGGGTGGGGTCAGAGCGGTCGTGCCCTCTTCCCAGCATGAGGCAGTAGCAGCACTGATGAGAGACGAAATGACATTCTTTATCCGGGTCTTAGTTCCCTCTTCAGAAAATGATGACCAGATCTGTCCAAAACACCTTGTAGCTCAGACATTCATGTTTGACCAGAGGATGTTTTAGCATGCTCTTGGAAGTGGCAGAGGAACACAGTCACATCTCTCTCGAGACCCACTTTGCACCTTCGGACTGCAGAAGCAGAACTTGGAGCTGACAGTTTGTTTCCCCTCTTCAGTATGATGAGCTTGTTCCTGCTTCTTTGACTACGAAGTATGGAGGATTTTACATTAACTCGGGAACCCTGCAGTTTAGACAAGCATCAGAGTCTGAAGATGACTTCATTAAAGAAAAGAAGAAAAAATCTCCAAAGGTTAGAATGTGCTTGCTTTTGGATTTCAGAAATGCTTTTTGACGTGACCCTATCAGATCAGTAGGTGACTTGCCAGAATACGTGGCGCTTGGCCGGCTCAGGAGGATGGTGGAAAGGCAGAGCCATGCCAGGTTAATGGCTCGCCTCTTACACGTGCGCCCTGATGAGGACACGTGCCTGTGGGGGCTCTGTTCAGCACTTGGTCATTATGTCCGTCACATGACATCCCAGCAGGCTCAGCAGGGGTCATTTCTGGAGGTGGCCTCAGGGTGGGAAGGCTGTGGAATGAGGGAATGTGTACCACTCTTGCTGACCCTCTTCTGTGGACATGTAGAGGACTTCAGTTCCCAGGTCTGCCATCCCACTGAAAACCAGTCAGCCTTAGGATCAGTGTGTTTAAAAACCTGTCTACCACTGCCTATGTGTTTAAGATGAGAGGTAGGGCCCACTTGTAACTTTCAAACTACAAAGGTTTCAGGCTCCAGAATGGTCACTGTTGTCTCAGCCCTTGGTGTTTCCAGGAGACACCGTCGGTGGGAATGCTGTGGGTTTGTGGTCCAGGGACTGATCTGAGAGCTTTTGTTCATGAAGGAAATGAGACAGGTCTCAGGATGTGTCCCGGGCGGAGCAAGGCCAGTGCCGTGTAGCGCACTTGCTCCCTCAGTTAGGGAGCCGTGTAACTGTGCCTTGTCTTTAATTCTCAGAAGCGGAAGTTGAAGGAAGGTGGTGAGAAGATAAAGAAGAAGAAAAAAGATGACACTTATGACAAGGAGAAGAAATCGAAAAAGTCCAAGTTTTCCAAAGCCGGGTGAGAGGCAGCAGCTTCTTTGCTAGGATAAAGCCTGAACTGTTAGGGCAGGACGACTGGGAGCTGACTCACCTCCTCCCCACAGCTTCGGAAGAGGCAGCAGGGCCTGGCCTTCTTGTCCTCCCGCACGCCTCCCGCAGTGCCATTCTGGGCATAGACGCTCACCTCTCTGTGTGTCAGATAGTTCCACTGTCAGTGTTGGCAGCTATTCTTGTCACTGTGTGACTGCTGATGTTTCTCGTCCTCTGGGGTGCTCCTCTCTGCCCCAGTTCTCCTTCTGTCTCCGCTGTTTTCTGTTGTTGTCTATGGTCATGCTTCCTCCTCCTCACTTGGTCTCACCCCAGCTGCTCTTCAAGTTGCTGCTGTTCTCTGCTGCTCCTGCTTTCTCCCTCTAAATATTTTTCTTGCTCTCCTCGCCCCTTTTTGCAACCTTTTATTTCAGCCTGGCAGTGGTTTCTAAAAACCCGTCGGAAATTTAGCATATGTGACACTGTGTTGCTAACCTGTATTAACTCTCAAGCTTTGGTCTCAGCAAGAACGAGCTCCATATGCCAAGAGGAGGGAGGAGGAATGACAGGGTGGACTGTGACAGGTTCTCCTGGAGACCATGACCCTGGGAGCAGGGGTGAAGGCCTCTGGAGTTCCCTTTGGAGGTGTCCTATAGTCTGAGTGACCAGTTTCCCTCTTGCTTGCAGCTTCACAGCCCTCAATGCCAGTAAGGAGAAGAAGAAGAAGAAATATTCTGGGGCTTTAAGCGTTAAAGAGATGCTAAAGAAATTTCAGAAAGAGAAAGAGGCTCAGAAAAAAAGGGAGGAGGAGCATAAGCCTGTTGCGGTCCCATCAGCGGAAGCTCAGGGCCTGCGGGAACTGGAGGGTGCCTCTGACCCCTTGCTCTCACTCTTTGGTTCTACTTCTGACAACGACTTGCTCCAGGCGGCCACTGCCATGGACTCGCTGACGGATTTGGACTTGGAGCATCTGCTCAGTGAGTCTCCAGAAGGAAGTCCCTTCCGAGATATGGATGATGGAAGTGATTCCCTTGGGGTGGGATTGGACCAGGAATTCAGGCAGCCCTCTTCCCTCCCCGAAGGCCTGCCAGCACCCCTGGAGAAGCGCGTTAAGGAGCTGGCTCAGGTATGGTGGCACAGTGCGGCTGGGCTTTCCTGGAAGCAGTTTGGGCAGATTGCTGTTGGTTCTGCACTGCGTGAAGCTCGCCCAGAGAAACCCTTAGTGAGTTGGCAGTTAAGGTGTCAGCTTTTTCCAAACCCTCTTCTCATCCTGATGGAGAAAACAGTGTAAGCCTTGCCTGTCAGGCATCATTTTAGGCCTTTCTTGGTTTCTTCATTTCTGGAAAATTTGCTTTCTTCTGGGGAGATTGTTCTCTTTCTGTTTTCTGTCAGATTGTTCTCTCTGTTTTATGTCAGTTTGTTTTCCACACGGCATCTTTTCCTTCATGTGATAGACGGATGATGTTGGCAGCAGGCAGCTGAGGCAGAGATTAATCTTAGAATTCTTACGAAGGTTTTGCAAATTCACAAAAGTTTGTAAACATATAAGTTACACATAGGGTATATGCTTCGTTGCCACTAGGTTTCAGTCGCTCCCTTGCGTTGTGTATCCAGTGTTAGGTAGTGATTACAGGAATGCCTCAAATGTGATGAATGAAAAGCAGCTTAATTTTAAATGCTGTCCATGCCCCATTAAAACCCACCATCGGCAGGGTGCAGTGGCTCACGCCTGTAATCCCAGCACTTTGGGAGGCCGAGGCGGGCGGATCACCTGAGGTCAGGAGTTCGAGACCAGCCTGGCCAACATGGTGAAACCCTGTTTCTACTAAAAATACAAAAAATTAGCTGGGCATGGTGGCGCGCGCTGTAATCCCGGCTACTTGGGAGGCTGAGGCAGCAGAATCGCTTGAACCCAGGAGACGGAGGTTGTGGTGAGTGGAGACTGCGCCAGTGCACTCTAGCCTGGGCCACAGAGCAAGATTCCATTAAAAAACAAACCAACCACCATTACCAGCTTTAGGATCTAGCAGCTCTTGCTGTTTTACTCCAGTGATTGGGAATTAAGCACTGAGAATTGTCTGTTCAAGTAACACATTTCTAACTGTAAACTAGGCATGGATCATTGGTTGTAATATCATTTACCTTTAAGTTAAAATAACATTTTACCTTAAGCATCAGGACTAGTGATGCAGCTCTAGTGGCAGTCATAATCTACAGCTGTAGGTTTTAAATCAGTGATTCTTACAGTATTTCAGAAGCATTGTTACGTATAATATCCTTTGTGTTTTAGGGCAGGGTAAATTGTCAGCCACTGCTAAAATGATTTTCTCACTTCCAAAAAATATTTGAACACCATATACAAAGCAAATAAAGTATCTATTCAAAGCTCTACCTCATCTTTGTCAGCTTGTGTCCAGCATTGGAAATTCAAGTATTGTATTTGAATGTAATGATTTAAGTGAATTGTACCATTTTGGAGTTTGGAGTATCTCTTAGTATGACATTGAGGTGGAAGTAGCTGAATCTGAACTTGGTGTTTTTGAGCCTGCTGTCCTATATTTGCTCTCAGAATTCATGTTAAACAAACATTACTCCTTGTTCTTTTTAATCCTCTGGTTCGTAATCAAATTGTTTCATAGCTTCTGAAAGTCTTGTTAAATCATTTAAGGTCTATGTGACGATAGCTGGTCGTTAGAGAAAAGTCAAAACCAGATTCTTGGCTGTGTCCCCACTCATGCCATAGGTTGTATTCTAGTGTGAAAACTTACTGTTTCACTTTCTTGGGAAAGATGGGGACAGATTTAGTGGCAACAAAATGACATAACCGGAAACAATGTTGGGCTGTGGTGCAAGAAAGCGGAGCTGAGTAAACACCTTGTTAGGCAAGCTGCCCCTCCTCAGTGATAGCCAAGTGTCAGTTAGCTCTTGGGCATAACAAACATAGGGTTCAGGATCCCATAGTCAAGGTGGGCCTGGGTCCCAGTGGGGAGCTGGTGACCAGGAGAGGCTGATGTTCTGGTTGGAAAATACAGTATTCAAGTGTGAAGTTGATATTCAAGTCTTCACATTGCCCTTCTCCTATAACAGCATTAAGAAACTTTGAAAAATGGGGTGGAAGGTATATGGAAATTATCCATCCAGCCAATATAAAAACAATTTCTAGTTGGATATTCTTTTCTAGCCTCTGTGTATATGTTTTTATGCAGCTGTAATTATAGTTGTGAATAACTGTTTTCTGCCTTTTTACATAATATTATAAAGCCCTCATGACTTTTTATGGTTGCATTAAAAAGGTGGCTTGTTTTAAAAAGATGCTTAATGCTACTCCGAAGGGTCCTCAGGTTCGCTGTTCTGACCAGGGTCCTGCACTTGGGGCACTTGCAGTCCCTGCATGTGTGTGCAAATGCTCAGGACCCCTGATCCCACTGAGAATCTGCTGGGAAAGATAGTCCTCCCAGGGAAGGAATGCATTGGTATACTCAAATTGCTTATGATTCCAAAAGCCACATGTGGATATTTGATATTTGGATCCTTAATAAGGGGTCCATCCTAGATCTTGAAATGGACATCACATTTTTAAAATTTAAAGTAAACCTGATGTATGTAACTGGGACATTAGCAGTGTTACGTGTTTCTCACTTTATTTTTTATACCCCTAATTTTCACCCCTTTTCCCTTTATTATAAGATTGGGTAGACTTTACATCTTGGCCCTAGGTGACACACAAATCAGTTTCTATCACTGTCTGCAAAACACCCCCCAAAATTTGCCTTGTCATAGCAGTTCGTTTCTCCTGACTCTGAGCCCACGCTCATGGCTGCATTCAGCTGGCAAGTTGGCCAGGTGCTGGCAGGGCTTTTCTTTCCTGGCCTTTCATCCTGCCTTCTTCAGGGCTTGGTGGTCTCAGGGCAACATCTCAAGAGGGGAAAGGTGGAAGCTGCAGGGCCCTTGAGAGCTAGCCTTAGAGGCTATGTGTATCACATGACTTCCACCACACTTTTGGTCAGAGCAAATCACAAGAGCCGCCCAGATCCAAGGATTAGGGAGCTAGGGTGCACCTCTTTGGGAGGAGAATTTCTTTGTGGGAGGAATCTGTGATCCTGGTTTGTTGTTGTTGTTGCTTTTTTTTTTTTTTTTTTGAGACAGAGTCTGACTCCATCACCCAGGCTGGAGTGCAGTGGTGCAATCTCAGCTCACTGCAACATCCACCTCCGCCTTTTGGGTTCAAGTGATTCTTGTGCTTCAGCCTCCCGAGTAGCTAGGATTACAGGCGTGAGCCACTGCGCCTGGCCTGTGTTCCTGTTTTGTATTCTGCCACAGTACATAGCAGATTCTCATCCCATGTGTATTGATCCCTTAGGGGAAAAAACTCTTTCTGGGAAGCAAAATTAGATATATCTTCTAACCAAATATGGTACTTAAAACTTTAAAAAATGTCTTTGAAAACTTGTGTATGTTAAAGAGGTCCTCTGAGAGGGAACCTTGGTGATGCCTCTGCCACGTTCACTACATTCTCACATCAGCCTGTTTTTTGTTACTGATTTGTATTGTACATTTGTGTAGGCCCCAGGGAATCCAGTGATTTGATGGCCTTACCCTGCCCTCTCTTAATATGCGTTGGTGGCGTCTTTTGTCTCAGTTGTTGTCAGGTACAGGTGCTGACAAAGCTCAGGTTTGATGCTCCTTTGGGTTATTGTCTTGAGGTAGTTTGACAGCTACTCAGCCTTGGGCTGTACAAATAACCCAGATCTATTTTGGTTCTCTTTAGTCAAGCATAACGTTACAGAGACAATACTAAGAGCAGGAATCAAAGAGACCCCATGTCACCCATTCTGCCCTGCCCTCTATAGAATTAGAACCCCTCATCACAAGAAGTGCAGGGAGAGATGGATCCAAGGAGAATAAGGTAGGGGGAAAAAAAAACCAAAACAACTTGTTTGATCTTTTTAAAAAAAATCATGCCCGATTTTCTCCTACTCAGCAAAAACAGATACAGTATATAAGATTTTGAGCTGGGTGCTAAAAGGCTACAAGTGACTTTTCTTAGAATAAATAAAACAGCTCATTAAAAGGCTGTTGGAACTCATAAATCAGCATGATTGGGATGTTTAACCTCATTTCCTAGTTAACTTAGGATTGATTAATTCACACAACTTCCGGGGTAAGAGTGTCTCTTTTTAGGGGTGAGGGACCCCATTTATTTTTGGAAGACTATCAGATATATATCCAATTGCTCTTTTAATTAGATTTACTTTAAAATGCCGCAGTCGACTCTTCAGTATAAAGCCAGACCCTCAGAGATATTGTCTATGCAATTCAAAAGGTTTACAGAAAAGTACTCTCTAAAATTACATAATATTATTTAAAATATTTTTAAAGATTGTGTAAAGATTACATAGAAAGCTTCTGAAATATTGTACAAGTGGCTATCTAAACAGAAAATTTGGCAGGGCACGGTGTCTCATGCCTATAATCGCAGTACTTTGGGAGGCCGAGGTGGGAGGATCACCTGAGCCCAGGAGTTCTAGACCAGCCTGGGTAACAGAGTGAGAAAAAAAAATCTAAAAATTAGCCAGGCGTGGTTGCGTGCAGTTGTAGTCCCAGCTGCTTGGGAAGCTGAGGCGGGAGGATTATTTGAGCCTGGGAGGTCAAGGCTGTATGAGCCATGATCACGTCACTGCACTCCAGAATGGGTGACAGAGTGAGACCATCTCAATAAAATAAGATGCTGGGCATGGTGGCTCACGCCTGTAATCCCAGCACTTTGGGTGGCTGAGGCGGGCGGATCGCTTGGGGTCAGATGTTTGAGACCAGCCTGGCCAACATGGTGAAACCCCATCTCTACTAAAAATACAAAAAATTAGCCGAACGTGGTGGTGGGTGCCTGTAATCCCAGCTACTCAGGAGGCTGAGGCAGGAGAATCACTTGAACCCGGGAGGTGGAGGTTGCAGTGAGCTGAGATCACGCCATTGCACTCCAGCCTGGGCAACAGAACAAGACTCCGTCTCAAAAACTAAACTAAAATAAAAATAATAATAATAAGATAAAATTTGATTGGAAGTTTAAGCTGTAGATGGGTCTGAAAGTGTGGCATGTGAAATACATGTTAATTAGTTTGAATTAATGTAAGGGTGCTTCTGGATCTTATAACTAGCAGTGTAAGCTTAAGCAAAAAAAGTTCAGTTTTATTTTTTCCCAGACTAATATAATTCTAGTACCTTCCAAGTGCCGAGGTAGAATTCTGAATGTTTCCAAGAGTGTAAGAAATTGGCACATGGCTGGGTGAAAAGTCATGCCCTTTTTTTCCATTATTCGTCTGTGGATTTCACCCCTCTGGGCTTTCCCCTAGCCAAGGGATCTGTAGAAGCTTGAGTTTTGCGCATTTTCTTCCAAGTTAGTTTTGGTTGTTTGGTGTTAAGCTTTTCTTCCTGTGGCGTGCCGTTTTACAGTAGTATCTTCATTTGTTGATTCATTCACTCAGTCAACATTTAGTAAATATTATGTGACAGGCAGCCATGGGAAATATATTGATGAATAAGACTCAGTTCTATATTTTATTTTATTATTATTTTTTAAGACAGGGTCTTGCTGTGTCACCCAGGCTGGAGTGCAGTGGCACGATCTTGCCTCACTGCAACCTCCACACCCAGGGCTCAAGTGATCCTCCCACCTCAGCCTCCAGAGTAGTTGGGACCACAGGCATGCACCACCATGCCCAGCTTTTTTTTGTATTTTTAGTAGAGACAGGGTCTCATCATGTTGCCCAAGCTGGTCTGAAACTCCTGAGCTCGCGTGTTCCGCCCACCTTGGCCTCCCAATGTGTTAGGATTACAGGTGTGAGCCACCGCGCCGGGCCAAGGTTCCATTCTTGTCTTTCATGAGCTCATTACATAAATGGACCCGATAGATATGCAGACAATGGACTATAGTACAGAGCAGAATGAAGTAAGCTTTGTGATGTCTGGACGGCCAGATAGCCCGACTTAAGGGGTAAAAGAGAGGCTCTTGGGGGGCATATAGGAAGCAGACTGGAGGCAACAGGCTTGGCCGGCCTCCTGGGGAAGATGCCCTAAGAGAAGGCAGGGAGCAGAGCTGAAGATGGGCGAGTTGGTGGATGGCTGGGCCAGATCGTGGAGGACCCCAAATGCCATGTGAAGGAGTTTGGGTTTGATACCAGGCTTGGAAAGAGCTGCTGAAGGGTTCTGAAGAAGGGAGTGGCAGTCTTAAGGTTGGAGTGCAATTATTAGAAGTGGGGAACACAGGGGAAGAGCAGAAGCCAGTGGGTCTGGTGTAAGTTGAGTTTGCAAACCAGAGGGTCATCCATCCACAGAAGTGCAGTTGACCCTTGAACAACACAGGGTTGAACTGCGTGGATCCACTTACACGCAGATGTTTTCTAACCAAATGTCGGTTGATTTGAGGGATGCTAAATCTGTGTATAGAGGGCTAACTTTTTGTATAGGCAGGTTCCTCAGGGCTGACTGTGCAGTTGGATTTTGGTATATACAGGGGTCCTGTAACCAATCCCCTGCCTATACCAGGCGTTGACTGTAATTGGGAAATTTCTCAGAGATAACTGGAAATTCTGGTCCAGAGCTTAGATGAGAGGATTTAGGGCTTAGTTTAGATTTGAGTGTACAGTTGTCTGTGTTATTTTGAAGCCCTGAGGGGGAAAGAAGTTATTGGGAGAAGTGGGTTCTAGTGAGAATCCTGGGGTCCGCCTATGGAAAGGAGCTGGTGGAGGAGGCAGATGGAGCAGTTAGAGTGGTTGGAAGGGGCCCCAGAGGATGCAGTGAGAGGAAGGTGAGTGGGGGAGATGATGGTGAGGGGTTAGCAGTGTCTGCAGTTTCAGAGGGGTTGATCCCTTCATTCTAGATAGTCACCTATCACCCTTGTTTGCTGTCGTTACTGTATATCATGTCTGATTTCAGAAATTTTATTTCACCCAAAGCCTTCAGACCAGCAGCTCTTGGGTTGAGAGGAATGGTTCCCAGCCCTTTTTGCACATCAGTGTTCCCAGGGTTGCTTTGAAAGAGTACTTGGGCCACTTTTAAGAGAGTGCGCATTCCTCAATCTCCTTTCCAGAGACTGTGATTTGAGTGGCCTGAGTTGCTCCAAGCTGCCCAGGGATTTCCAATATGCAACCAAGTGTGAGAACCCTGATGCAGACTTCCACAGGGTCTGCTTTTTTGTGTTCCCGCTGTGTCGTGGCTGCCTGCCGTGGTTGCTTCAGGGGTCTCTGAGTTTGCCATCCAGGGTGTGTGTTAACTGCGTTCTTTTCAAAAGCAAACTAAGACTGTACTGAAACTCCTATAATCTGGTGTTAATAGGTAATATGGTGGGTTAGTTATTCACATGGTCTGGCTAATAGAGAGCTGGTGGTATACCATAAGTAGATTAGGAATTGTCAAAGAGTTTTAATGTCCTTAAGTGCTAGAGCTACACATTATTATTATTTTTGTAGATACAAAGGCCTTTAAATCCTATAGGCTGGTTGAAGTTCTTGAATATTTTTGTACTGTAGATACATGGAAATCCCAACTAATGGTGTAGTTGATGGTGTAGGGGCGCAGGGGTTAGTTGGCCTTATTGGCCTCTGGCTGAGTGCATTGTGATGGCTTTGACTCTGATTTTCTTTTCTGTGACTGTTTTAAGTCCCAGGAAGAACTGGCAGCCCACAGATGCTGCAGCAGCATTTGAAAAGAGAATATTGATCGCAGGCGAACTTAACCTGGGACTAGGGTGGAGTTGGAAAGGTGGCGGTGTGACTGTATTGACAGGTGCTCTTTATGGAGCGATGACTCCTGTGCCTGTGGGTGAGCGTAAGGGACGTGTGGGGAAAGTGCACTAACGGCTGTTACTGTCTGCTGTGCACCAGGCTGCAAGAGCTGCTGAGGGGGAGAGCAGACAGAAGTTCTTCACCCAGGATATTAATGGAATCCTATTAGAGTGAGTATCGTCTGTCTGTCTGTCTGTCTGTTTCTGCTATTACTGAGCTTGGGGCAAGCCAGCTAGGGGAGAAGGGGAGTACAATTGAACTGCATAAAGGTGACCACCAAGGAGATAAAAGAAGAATTGGATTAACATGGTTTCATTGTTATTTTTCTTTTAAAAATCAAAACACAACAGGGACACCAAATACTTGTCTCCAGAAGTGATAGACCTCCCTGATCTTAGGCAGCAGGCATTAATAACATATGATAATCATGGCCTGTTAGAAGAGGATTTCTTGGCAGATATGAGACGAGGAGAGAGAGAAGGTGTTGCCTGACTGTCTCTGAGAATCCTGAAGAATGAGAGACAGCCTGGTGGCCTCGGGCCTGCTCTGCCTTGGGTGTTGCTTGGCGTCCCTGGCTGTTCCCCTCGCTGGCACTCCTGTTCCTAGTGCCACGTGCATCATCCCTAATGCTGTTCCCACACGCCTGAGCCTCTGAGACACCATGCTGTGTGAATCGGGTTAAAAAGCAGAAGAGCAAACATTTGTAAATCCAGACTGGGAAAAGTGAATCCCTGTGGCCTGGCCTGCAGTGTTGCCGCTTTTCTCCTGGTTGCAGTTTGTGGCAGGGGAAGCTTGTTGCTCAGCAGCTGAGGAGTTTGTGTATGTAAGAACAGTTGTCAAAATGTGGGTGTTCTACCACATGGCCTCGCCTGGCCAGGACCTGGATTGGCCCCTTGGGTCAGGAAGTGTGAGCTGCAGAGAGCACCTGAGGATTGGTGCGGACGATAGGATTGTGTCAACAAGGAACCTGCTTGAGCGTGCCAAATATGGACAGCTCAAGGCATTGAAGAGAAATATTTTTTTGCTTATCTAGATGGAGAAACTGGAGGGGTGAGGCTTTCCCTGACCTCATAATGGTTGATAAAACTGGGGAGTGGGGGAAAAAAAAGAAATGCTGCCAGGAAGTGTTTCCTTTCAACCCCAAGTAACTCATGATTTTCCACTTTGAAAGCTTTCATGTTTTCTCTATGAAATTTAGTGCTTCAGAGCTTGTTCTCCTGGGCTCTGTTTTCCTGGTATTATGACCTAAGAGCCTTGGCCCACATTACCTAGCCATGTTCATCAGGCTTGGGGGGAGTTGTTGTTTGTTGATTGCTGAGGATGTATTTCCTTGGGCATTCAGTTACATTGTGTGACCAACAAGACAGGGTCTGACTGCCTTTGGCCCCTAGCTTTCCTCTCCACGTACGGTGAGCTGATGAAGACAGGAGTTGCAGCGAGCTACAGCCGGTGGTGACTGTGTTTTGTTCTTCAGCATAGAGGCGCAGACTCGGGAGCTGAGCAGTCAGGTCCGCTCTGGGGTGTATGCCTATCTTGCGTCATTCCTGCCCTGCAGCAAGGATGCCCTGCTCAAGCGTGCTCGGAAACTTCACCTCTATGAACAGGTGGGTGACTCTAGAGTGAAGCCCTTTGGCTTTGGGGTCCTGGCGGAGGGGTGACTGAGTCTTAAGCAGTGATGCCTCTGCTGCCCCACTGCCTCCTTGTGATCACCCCGTCATGCGTCCTGAGCGTAAGAGCGATGTGTAAACCTGCCTTGAGTTTTGTCCCGCTCTTCGCAGGGGGGCCGTCTGAAGGAGCCTCTCCAGAAGCTCAAGGAAGCCATTGGCAGGGCGATGCCAGAGCAGATGGCCAAGTACCAGGACGAATGCCAGGCGCACACGCAGGCAAAGGTTGCCAAGTAAGTTTGTCCTGGCGCTTGCAGGCGCGACCCTCCCGTCTTGCCTCTTCCCCTCCCGTTTCTCGGTGTGTACTGCCGTTTCCCAAGGAGCCTCTTGGCTCTTCTTTGGCCTTTTCTCCTTCTCTGTGAAGTCCCAGTAGTGCAGAGGGTGAGGGGAGAGGCGGTGGGCAGGAGCACCTTGGGGCCCCATGTAATTCTATTCACCTCGTAGGATGCTGGAAGAGGAGAAAGACAAGGAGCAGAGGGACCGGATTTGTTCGGATGAGGAAGAAGATGAAGAAAAAGGGGGCAGGAGGATAATGGGACCTCGGAAGAAGTTCCAATGGAATGATGAGATCAGGTGTGCCCACACTGGGACTTGGCCTCTTTGGAGGGTTGGTGGGGCAGTGTCTGAGCACGTCCCCTATTGCTGACAAAGGTTAGGCTCATTTACTTTCATCAGGGCTGCTGAAAGCACATGATTGGAACCTTGGAGCAGCATCTGAAGTAGTTTGGAGTTTCTGATTTCTGCCTCCTTCTCAGGGAGCTACTGTGCCAGGTGGTGAAGATGAAACTGGAGAGCCAGGACCTGGAGAGGAACAACAAAGCCCAGGCTTGGGAGGACTGTGTGAAGGGCTTTCTGGATGCGGAAGTCAAGCCCCTCTGGCCCAAAGGCTGGATGCAGGCCAGGTGAGGGCCGTGTGCTGAGATGGGCATCTGTGCAGTCAAGACACGTTTGAACACTGCTTTTGTGCCAGGCCAACAGGATCCTTGCCCACAGGGAGTCACTGTCTAGCTGCCTCAACTCTGATCTCACCTGAGTAACTGGGGGACATGCAGGTAGCTGGGAAAGGGTCTTCTGGATCTTCCCTGGAGGAAGGGAAGTTGCCTGCAGGGTTTTGTTTTTGTCATTTTTTGTCCCACTTCAGTTGATGTTTGGCCTCCCGTCTCAATATGCACTTTCCTTTTTTTTTTTTTTTTTTTTTTTTTGAGATGGAGTCTCGCTCTGTCGCCTGGGCTGGAGTGCAGTGGTATGACCTCAGCTCACTGCAAGCTCCACCTCCCAGGTTCACGCCGTTCTCCTGCCTCAACCTCCCGAGTAGCTGGGACTACAGGTGCCTGCCACCATGCCCGGCTAATTTTTTGTATTTTTAGTAGAAATGGGGTTTCACCGTGTTAGCCAGGATGGTCTCAATCTCCTGACCTTGTGATCTGCCCACCTTGGCCTCCCTAAGTGCTGGGATTACAGGCGTGAGCCACCGCACCCGGCCACACTTCCTGTTTTAACATACAGGCTGCTATGAGCATTTGAGAGATGGGTTCATCTTGGGTCTTTCCTGATGTTGCTGAAGAAGTGTCATTTGCAGGTAGCAGGGCTGACTCCCTATTGGAACTAAGTGCCAGGCTTCCGTCTCAGAGGCTACCTTGTACGAAGTCACTTCCTGCGAATGAAGTATTTGTGTCATACATGGGACAGAGAAAGTTAGCTGGAGTGATTTTCTTGATTGGACCCGAATCATCTGTTGTGCGGATAGATCTTGGAACCTTTGAAATTGCTGTCCTCTCTACGTAGGCTGGACTCATATGAAGAACGTTTTTGTTGAGTTTCTCTGGACAAAGACATGCTGGGTCACTCCACATTTTATTCCTGGAATGGAGGGAATAGGCAATAAAGAAAGTGCTGTGCCCTTTAGGGAAGCATCACCATGAGAGGTTTGAGGCAGAGCCATACATTTTCTTGGTAGAGGCCAGACTCAGCCTTTGGGCAGCCAGTGTGTCCCATTCAGATCCTCTCACCAGGAATTTGGCTCCCCATTCCATTGACCTTTTTTTTGTGTGTGGGGGGGGTGGGGGGGTGGGGGGGGGCGGGGACAAAGTCTCACTCTGTTGCCCAGACTGGAGTGCAATGGCACGATCTCGGCTCACTGCAACCTCCGCCTCCCCGGTTTGAGCGAATCTCCTGCCTCAGCCTCCCGAGTAGCTGGGATTACAGGCGTGCGCCACCACGCCTGGCTAATTTTAGTATTTTTAGTAGAGACGGGGTTTCACCATGTTGGCCAGGCTGGTCTCGAACTCCTGACCTCAGGTGATCCACCTGCCTTGGCCTCCAAAAGTGCTGGGATTACAGGCGTGAGCCACTGCGCCTGGCCAGTTGACATTTAATGAGGGATAGCCACTGAGGACCAGGGACACTAGCAAAGTTCTGGAAGCAGAGTCCCAGCTTTCTGGGGCGTGTACAGATGCCTGGTGTTCTGTGTCTTTCAGAACTCTGTTTAAGGAGAGCAGACGAGGCCATGGGCACCTGACTTCAATCCTGTGAGTGTCTTGGTATTTTCACATCTCGGGACAAGTGTTGTTTTTGGTCTCCTGGATATTCTCTAAACTTTTCTGTGCTCATTCCTTTGAACAGGGCCAAGAAGAAAGTTATGGCCCCTTCTAAAATCAAGGTGAAGGTGAGTCAGTTTGCTCGGGTCACATGTCAGTTATGCCCTTCTCCCTACAACTATGCTCTGGAAACAGTCAAGTGACTGTGGAAGCTCATTGATCTTTGCTCGTCTGGGGACAGCTGCTCAGGATGACATTCTTGAAGTCATAACAGGACAGAGACCCAAGCCACTTAACCCCCCTCTAGCCTTGGTTCTACAAACAGTATCCAGCTGGCGCAGTTCCTGGGGTTCATGTGGGATTAAGTGGGATCTTCTTGGCAGCCCTCTGAGGAGTCAGTAGTCCCTGAAGGTGTGAAGGTGTTACACTGTGATCTTTGTATGGAAGAAATACACTCTAGCCAAGTGCAGTTTAGCTTGGAGCCACAGCAGAAAGAAAAGGCGACTTTGCTGAGCCACCAGGCAGAAATGGAGGGCAATACAGTGGCTGGAGAATAGACACTGTGAAAATTACCTTAGATGTTGCAGAAACCTCTCAATGTAGTAAAAATTGCTGTTTATCAACATTTTTCCCAGTTCTTAGTGTGGTGCCCTTAGCCATCCCTAAGCAGACCGTGAGAATGAGATGTGCAAATCATTTACTGCTAAGTTTCTGTTGAGCTCCCACAATGTCCCAGACACACTGTATTAAGCACCAGGGATGCAGGAGTGAAGGATTAGACCCCATTCCTGTTCCCATGAAAAGCTCACTCTTCTTTGAACCCAGTCTGAGGAGATGGGTGCTGGGGAAAATCAAGAAGGGAAAAATAGCTGCTTTAAGGCAATTCTCATGCCATGCCTTGGTCTGATTGCAGCTAGGAGTGCGCTGAGACAGTGGGAATGCCAGTAGGCAGAGTATCTCTTCACGAGAGTCTTAACGCTTTTCAAAACAGAAGACAATTTCTCCTGGCGGCTTGTTTGTACTTAGCAATGAAGCATGCCGGGGTAAACCCAGCCCTGGCCAACCAGATACTCACCAGGGGTGATGAAGTCATGGCATCTAAAGTCAAGGCGGGCACAGCTCCTGCTCTATCCCACCGCTTGTTTTGTAATTATACAGGAAGGCCCAGTTTTTTTGACTCGAGTTCACATGTTTGTATCCTCACAACAGGCCGGTGTTGGCATCTTTGGACCTTTCTAAACATCAACATTTCTGTTTTCCTTTAGGAATCGTCTACGAAGCCTGATAAAAAGGTTTCTGTCCCATCAGGACAGATTGGTGGCCCCATTGCTTTGCCCTCAGATCACCAAACAGGAGGTCTGAGTATTGGGGCCTCGAGCAGGGAGCTCCCATCCCAGGCATCGGGCGGCCTTGCTAACCCTCCTCCTGTCAACCTGGAGGACTCATTGGATGAAGACTTGATCCGCAATCCAGCCTCCTCTGTGGAAGCCGTGTCCAAGGAATTGGCTGCATTGAATAGCAGAGCAGCTGGGAACTCTGAATTCACACTGCCTGCACCCTCAAAAGCACCTGCAGAAAAAGTTGGAGGCGTTTTATGTACAGAAGAAAAAAGGAACTTTGCGAAGCCTAGTCCTTCTGCTCCACCACCAGCTAGCTCTCTGCAGTCACCCCTCAATTTTCTGGCAGAACAGGCTCTGGCACTGGGGCAGTCCTCTCAGGAGAAAAAACCAGAGAGTTCTGGCTACAAAGAACTGTCCTGCCAGGCTCCCCTCAATAAGGGCCTGCCAGAAGTACATCAGTCCAAAGCTAAGCACCACAGCTTGCCACGGACGTCTCACGGGCCCCAAGTGGCAGTTCCTGTGCCTGGCCCCCAGGTCAAAGTCTTTCATGCCGGCACTCAGCAGCAGAAAAACTTCACACCCCCATCTCCATTTGCCAATAAGCTCCAAGGCCCAAAGGCTTCTCCCCCACAGTGTCATCGTTCCCTCCTGCAGTTAGTGAAGACAGCGGCCAAAGGCCAGGGCTTCCATCCCTCTGCACCAGCCACCTCAGGAGGCCTGTCAGCCTCCAGCAGCAGCTCTCACAAGACCCCAGCCTCGTCCTCTTCTGCCCTGAGCCATCCAGCAAAGCCACATTCAGTCAGCTCTGCAGGCTCATCTTACAAGAATAATCCCTTTGCCAGCTCCATCTCCAAACATGGGGTTTCTTCTGGCAGCTCTTCCTCAGGAGGAACACCAGTCCAGAGTTCTGTTTCTGGGAGCCTGGTCCCTGGCATACAGCCTCCCTCCATGGGACAGGCCACCAGCCGACCCATCCCAAGTTCAGCAGGGAAAAAAATGCCTGTTTCCCAGAAGTTGACCCTGGTAGCCCCTCCAGGCGGTCCAAACGGAGATTCCAGTGGTGGGACCCAGGGAGTGGCAAAGTTGCTGACCTCGCCGTCCCTAAAGCCCTCTGCAGTTAGTAGTGTGACATCGTCTACCTCCTTGTCAGTGAGTATCTGTCATAGCAGCCTGCCCTGCCCCACTCACAGGGGCCTTGGGGATGAGGTTGCTTGCCTTGCCCCGGGTGGAGGGAGAGATCTAAAACCACAGGTCAGGTAGGAACAGTGGGCTCAGACGTAGGAAGGGAGACTGGGCTCCCTGTTCTCAGATATTCACTTTTCTGGTGACAGGAAGCCCAGGATGGCCTAAAGCTTCTTCTGAGGAGGGCAGAGGGAGCTAAAGGATGGCCAGCACCATGCCTCTTCAGAGGCTGAGTCTGTGTGGCACAGAATGAGCCACAGCACTTGCCTTCCGTGACCCCTTGCCTCTCCATCTCTCTAAACAAGGGGGATGGAAATGCTGTCTTCTATCAGTTGAGTCATGTGGAGGTGTTCATGGACCAGGAATAGCAGGACTTTCTAAGAGTGATTCTGTTGGTTTTTGAAGGACAGAGTCCAATAATTAATGCATCTCGCTTGTGTAATCACAGCAGGTTCGGGAAGAGGGAGTGAGCATTTTTTTTTCTTTTTTTCTTTTTTTTTTTTTTTTTGAGACGAAGTCTTGCTCTTTCACCTAGGCTGGAGTGCAGTGGCGCTATCTCGGCTCAGTGCAAGCTCCACCTCCCGGATTCACACCATTCTCCTGCCTCAGCTTCCCGAGTAGCTGGGACTACAGGCGCCCGCCACCACGCCCAGCTAATTTTTTGTGTTTTTAGTAGAGATGGAGTTTCACCATGTTAGCCAGGATAGTCTCGATCTCCTGACCTCGTGATCTGCCCGCCTCGGCCTCCCAAAGTGCTGGGATTACAGGTGTGAGCCACTGCGCCCGGCCTCTTTTTCTAATATATAAATGAAGTGGTTGCAAAGACAAAACCATAGAAAGGTCTGTTGGAGGTCTCACCTCCTTTCCTGCACCCACCACCTCTGTAAGGTAACTAAGCTCTGTAGTTTCTGGTTTATTTTCCTCTTTTTAAACAAGATTAATAAATACAAATAAAGGTATATATGTATATATGTGTGTGTGTATGTATATAAATATATATACACATATAAATATACATGAACATTTATGGATATCTATATTTTTCCCTTCACAAAGGAGGCTTTTTTTTTTGAGACAGAGTCTGGCTCTGTCACCTAGGCTGGACTGCAGTAGCGCGATCACAGCTCACTGCAACCTCTGTAGGAGACATATTTAGTATCCTGCTTTTAAAAAAATTATGTTCCCTGGAATCCATTCCATGTTGGTTCATAAAGACTGTCCTGGGTCCTGTCTTTGGGGCTGCGGGGTCGGAGGGTGCCTCCCAGGGCCATCTGACATGGATGTGTATGTCCTCCTTTGTGGACACACAAGGAGGATCCTTCGTGTTGCCAGGTTTGGTGTGAGTGAGCCACGAACAGGACTGGAGTTCTAACCGCTTGATGTGTTTCTTCCCTAGAAAGGAGCGAGTGGGACTGTGCTGCTGGCCGGCTCCTCTTTGATGGCTTCACCCTACAAATCCAGCAGCCCAAAGCTGTCTGGGGCCATGAGCTCGAACTCCTTGGGAATTATAACCCCTGTCCCTATTCCTGTCCACGTGCTCTCCTTCAGTGCTGACTCCTCTGCCAAAGCAGGGGTCTCCAAGGATGCCATCGTCACAGGCCCTGCCCCCGGGTCCTTCCACCATGGCCTTGGCCACAGTAAGTGTTTCTTTGCCGCCTCTGGTCACTCAGGAACCTCTAGATTGTGGCCAGGGGTCCTGCTGTTGTGTACTCTGGTTCCTGTGTTTGAGTCTGGTGTGTGACTGTGGGGAACATCTCCGGGAACTGTGCCAAGCCCCCACTGCCCCTTTGGGTGTGGTGCCCAGACTGGCCTGGCAGGTTATCGGGGGCTTTTGGCTGCTGGAGCTGCTTTCCTGTTCCTGTCTTCAATGTGTGTGTTTTGTTCTTTTCTCCCCTCCTGTTTTCTCTCAGGTCTTCTGGCTGGCTTGCACTCCAGCCCGCCCCATGCAGCGCCTCTCCCACACGCTGCGGTGCCCACCCATATCCCGCAGAGTCTGCCAGGTAATCACCCGACGGTCAGTGTGCCACGCGCACCGTGTGCCTTTGCCCTCTCCACCGCTAGGTGCTTTGCCACTGCCAAGGGTCTTGGTGTCTTTGCCTTGTCGCTGTTGTTGTTTTGGTTTGTCCTTTGAGGCTGTGCTTTGTTAGTACTCAGGGTGACAGGCACTTCTACTCTTGGGGTTTCCTCTGGTCCCCACTTGGAGCTGCCGCCAGGTCAGCCTCAGCCTGTGTGATCACAGGGAAAGTTGCGGGGGGCAGGGTGGTGCGCTTTTGTGTGCGGTGGAGGAGTTCTAACCCTCGGCTTGTTTTTTTTCTCTTCAGTTAAAAAAAAAAAAAAAAGGGAAGGTAATGGTGCATCTTCTCCAAGGGCTAATTGGGTACAACAAGGTCTTGGAATGCAAGCTGCTCCACTTTCAGATGTGATTGCTTAACAGAAGGCTCTCTAAACTTTGTTTCCATTAAAGGGAAAATCCAGGTAGCAGCCAGAGGCCACAGTGCAAGACTTTGAGAGGAGCAGCTTTAAATCTGTCCAAGTGTGAAAACTCCATCAGAACAGATTTGTGGGAGCACAGCAGGCATGTGGTCGGCGCTCCCCTTAGCACCTTCTGAAATAGGGAACCTCTAAAAGCCTCAGGCTTGAGGCTGCTCTGGTAGCACCTGAGAAGAGGGCTCAGGTGCCCCGGGTTGGTACCTTTGCATTGAGTGTGTCTGCCTCACCCTATCCCGAGTCTGCGATTCTTGGGTACGCCTCCTGGAATTCTGGCATGGGAAGTCTCATGGTGTCTCAGCTTTGACCTAGCATTGTTCGTACTGTAGACCCGCTTCAGACATAACCAGGGTGCTACTTGGATAAGGGGAGAGCCACTCGTATGGAAGCCAGCCGAGGTAACCCTGGTGAACTGGTGCCAGGTGGAAGTAAGGACCCTCTGTGCTGCACGTCTCCCAAGTTACATCTGCCTCATGATGTGCTGTGGCTCCCTGGCACCATGGCGCATTATAGTAAACACCAGAGGCCATATGGGGCAAGACTAAATCTGTAAATCTCCACAATGGAAACTGTGCTTCTTTGAGGGGCTAAGCCTACAGCACTAGTGACTTCTCCTTTCCTTGGGAGGAGAAGTAGAGTGCAGTGACTTCTCTACAGACTAGAGGCTGCAGAGCCACCTTGGTGAGAGCAGGGGTCTTTCCAAAGTCAGGCTGCCCTGCCTTTGCTTTCTCTCAGGAATGTTACTCTCAGAAAAGCAAAGTAATTGAGGCTGGACGCGGTGGCTGTCACCTGTAATCCCAGCACTTTGGGAGGCCAAGGCAGGAGGATTGCCTGAGTTCGGGAGTTCAAGACCAGCCTGGGCAACATGGCAAGACCTTATCTCTACATTTAAAGAAAAAAATTAGTCAGGTGTGGTGGCATGTGCCTGTAGTCCCAGCTCTTTAGGAAGCTGAGGCAGAAGGATCACTTGAGCCGAGGAGGTCGAGGCTGCAGCGAGCCGTGGTCATGCTACTGCACTCCAGCCTGGGCAAGAGTGAGACCCTGTCTCAAAAGATTGCTTTCTGCTATATTTTCATTTTTCCTCGGTATGAAAAGGCTATCAGAATAGGAAGAAGAAGTGCTAGTGTTCTATACCACTGTAGGGCGACTGTAGTTGACAGTAGTATGTAGTTTCAGTTAGGAGGAGGATATTGAACGTCGCCAACAAAAGGAGATGAAAAACGTTTGAGATGATGGATATGCTAATAACTCTAACGTGACACTACACATTTTAGATGTTGAAACATCACTGTGTACCCCATAAAATATGTGTCATTATTATGAGTCAGTTTTTAAAACTGTTTAAGGCTCTCAGAGGCTGGATGTGGTGGCATTGAGAGGCAGGAGGATTGCTTGAACCCAGGAATCAGAGGGTATAGTGTGATGTGATCATGCTTGTGAATAGCTGCTGTACTCCAGCCTGGGCAACATAGTGAGACCTCATCTCTAAAAAAATTTTTTTAATCAGTTTAAAAGTTCGAGGAAAAAGAAAATCAATCAGAAAAGCAACTATACCAAAACAGGGTTATCCAAGTGAGCTTCTCTCACTTCCTTAGATGGACTTCAGCTTATAGGATGACACGAGATGCAAGTAAGAAGCTATTTGCGCATTTCAGCTGCGTGACTTGCGTCTGCGTTGCTTTCCTTTCTTTCTTCTGTGGACTGAGAATGCTAGTGCCTTTGAATTTGTCTTTACAGGACCTGAGGGTCTTTTGATGGTAAGAGAATGAATGATCATTGCTGCTTTGAGTTCTGTGTGATCGTCAGGCCTCGCCTCAGGATGGCAATTGTAGCCTGAGATGACGTAGCCCAAGTTGCACAGCAGAGTTGCTGTTCTGGAAACACTGTGCTGAGTGACCACCGACCTTCACAGTGCTAGTGTGCTTGCAGGCTGCGGCCAGGAGCAGTGTACACGAATAACTGCTGGCTGGTGTCTCATGGCTTGTTTGAGCTCTAGAACACTCAGCATTTGGGGACTTTTGCTATTTAGGTGTTTCCCTTGAAGTTTGGTTACTACTGCCTTAAGGAAATCAGAGAGCATGAAAAACTTGCGTTCTAATTTTTCTTACTGTTTTCCAGGTGCTTCTCAGCTTCACGGGAAAGGGCCTGCTGTACCACGGAAATTGTGACCGCTTCAGAGGCAAGGCTTGCCACTTGGGTCTGGGTGGAATCAGAACGTGCAGGTCTCCCAGGATGTACACTCACTGCGCCCTTTCTGCTGCTTGGTGTTCTTCTGGAGGAGCGTGAGTTCTCAGTGGAGCGCTTCTCGGCACTTCTGATGTGCCTCCCACGGAGGGAGCCAGGCCCTTGCTGCTCAGGAGGTGCAGACTGCCCCGTGCCCTGGGCCTTGCGGCTCTGTCGCTAGACGGCTGTTAGAGGGGCAGCTCTAGGCTGGGGCGTGCGCTGGGCCGTGGTGGGAGGCACAGTGTTTACAGGCTCTGGTGGCAGAGCAGTTGGCACACCTGCGGGTGAATCTGCCTGATCCCCTGGCATTTGGTCAGAGTACCTCAGAGCACCCCACTGCTCAGGGGCTCCTTCTGGCTGCAGTAAGCTCCCTGGATGGTCACAGTGCCACCCCATCCCCAGGCTGTGTGTTCAAGAGGACAAAACTCAGGCCAGAGCCACAGCTGGGAGACCTGCATTGTCCCTGCAAAATACTAAGAACACCTAGGGTGTGCTCACTGTGGGGGCCAGTTTCTCCTCGGAACATGACAATGAAGCTCTTTTAGAGAAAAGACCTTTGTAGATTCAACAATTATGATAGGATTTTTGCAGACACCTATTTTGGGCTCAGTTTTCGTCATTACCATTAAATGCATTGGATAGAAGGGGACTGTTCTTCACACATCATATTATAGGAAGACATAATTCCAGTGCCTTTATGGTGGAGCAGAATTCGACAACACATGTCCATTCAGCCCTCTGAATGGAGCTGAGATGAAGACCTTTTTAAAGATATGTCTGTATTGAAGAGAAAGCCAGTTTTGAGTTTTTTACACTTGCACATCATTATCTGTGCCGTCCTGACTAGAAGGTTGTCTGGGCCCCCAAATTCCAAGTCCCAATATAGCCAGGGCTCCCATTTTGTTTTTCCAGAGTTCGTGGAGTTGGACTGCAGAGCCCAGAGCCCTTCATCTCTCTGAGGGTCAAGGATACCAGGGTTCCCAAGTCACAGATAGACATTCCAGTTTGTATTCTTAGGAATCATTCTTAGGCAGTGCGGCAGAAGCAGGCCTCTGTGAAGTGTCTGCCGGGTAGAAATAGGCCTTGAAGTCCTGGGGCTCTCCAGGCAGTGGGGTTATGTGTCGACTGAAGGGTGATGTACAGAAGAGCTTGGAGAGTGGATCAGAGAGACTAGGACAGTTACTGCAGAGCTCCTAAGTCACCACTCAACCAGTGGCTGTTTCACAAGAATTTGAGGGCACTTGCCTGTCTTGTGAGGTCTGTGCCACAAGGTGAGTCTGAACTGACTGCTCCAGCTAAGTGATCTCAGGCACGTTGAGAGTATACGGTGTCCTCAGCACATACACCTGTGGGAAAACGGACCGCTCTTCGCTCCTGACTCCCAGGGTACAGCACCCAGTAACTCATCCTTCATTCAGAGGTTTGCTGGCCTTCCCGGTTTCCCAAGGAGCAAGACCTCTGTCTGCCCTTTGGCCCGGCCTCTGCTCTGACTCCTTTTTTACATAAGAACCAATCTGTGTTTCACATTGGGCTAAGTGGATTCCTTATCCCTTTGTTATATATATTTTTTGCAACTTGGATTTCCAGTTTGTTTACAGAGTAGTCTTAGGTAGTAGCAAAAGAGCCAAAGAAGAGATTTGTATTGCTGAGCTCAAAGCCAAGCAGAGGCCGGCAGTGGAGGCTGAGCAGGGACTCTCCAGGCTTCTCTGCCCATAAACACCCGGGTCCCAGCCCCTTTTTCCTTTCCCTTTGGTGCTCCCTCCTCCCCATGTACCATTGCGCGTGCAGCTGGAGCAGAATACCCTCATTTTTAGGAATCTAGTGATGCCTCTTGCCTCAGGGAAACGTTTCTTTGATGGGGAGTTTGAGATTTCTTTTCCTTGTTTATGCTTTATTTGTGGTAATGAAAGAGCGAATGACTGAACAGCCATGGCAAGGCAGATCTACAGGCGAGGCCGCAGCAGAGGGTGGGGCAGAGCAGCCTCGGGGTCTGGGGGCTGCAGGGGTTTCCTTGGCGCAGCGAAAGTCTCTGAGCACTTACCGGGCGTGGCCGTTTCTTAGGTGTGAGAGGGGCTGTGGCTTTTGTGCAGCGACTATGTTGGTGTTAGGGGTGGTGTGGAGATTGTTAATCTTGTATAAAGCAATTCAATAAATTGTTTCAAGGTTTCCAAAACATTTTTTCTCACTCTTTTCTTTCTACCATGTGGAAGTAGTTCTTCCTGTAGGAGCTGTTATAGATGGAATATCCATTTTGGCTGAAAGCCAAGAGGGAGTGGGGGAAATAAGCCTTGCATGCAAAAGAAGAAACATGTGGACCGTACAAGCAGACTCCAGCCACCAGGTTTATTTTCATGCTATAAATAAAGTTCCCTATTAGTTCCCATTTTCTTATGTTCTACATTAGATACAGAGACCCAGATATTCGCGTGGTGAATAATCAACTATTTTGTATACCTAAATACCAATGAGATAATAAATGAGACTTGTAAAGCACTGAAACTGAGGCTAACAGCACAATCCACTATCAAAGGATTTAAATGCCAGAACTGTCAAACATTCTCTGTAGGTGCCGGGACAGTCTGGCTGACAATTAACGTCCACTCCAGCACCGAGGGCTGGACACTTGTGGTTTCTGTTCACCTTTCCTGGCTTGGAGCCCAGATCTGTCTCATGAGCAGAGTAACTACTGAAGAGGCTTCTCGGATGGAAAGTTGGTTTTAAGCCAGAAATCTGGAGAGATGTCATGCCAGGCAGCAGCCCCCACGGGCCCAGGCCTTTGTGGGGCAGTGTCACTGTCTGGTGTGCCACCAGTACCCATGCTGCATGGAGTGGGCTTGGCTGCTGTGGTTGGCTTGTCCTTCAGTGGTTTTCAGATTGTGTGCAGTTATCATGAGGAGTTTGTTGCTGGGAGTGTATAGGAAAAGGGAGGAAAAGGCATCGCAGTTGTCCAGTCATTGGAGGATGAAGTGGGTCACTCAGGGTGAATGATGGTTGGGACGAGAGTTGCCTGTCTTCAGCCACAGCCTGTCTCATATGTGGGCTGGACTCTGAGCAGCCTGGCAGCGAGGGTATGTATAAAATGCTTGGCCTGCACCAGGGCTAGGGAGAGGACAACACCAAGGAGGTCACTGCGTCGTAGGAGAGGGCCAGCGTCTGCCGTTACGAAGAGTTGCAAGAGTTGTGCCTACTTCTGCCCAGATACCAAGACCGCCAGCTCCTGGATGGACATATCCTTGTTGACATAGCGGTCATACTGAGCAGGGGTCAGCCTGCCACTCTGCAGGGCCTCTTCGATGGAGAACTTCTTGCCAGACTTCCTGTCGTGTATCACTGAGGACTCCCCATTGGGACCCTTCACTGAGATCTCCTCCCAGTCGCACTCCTGGCTTCTGAGTTTCACGAACATGTTCCAGTCAATGAGCCCGGCACGGTGGGCTTCCTCCGGGGACAGCTCGCGCCCTGTGTCAGGGTGGATGACTACGATGGAGCGCCGCAGGTGGTTCTCCCGCTGCTCCCGCTTGACGGCCACGGAGCCCAGGCGCTTCTGCAGCTCGTCGATCTCGAGGTCTTTGTCCTTGGAGAGCCTCTTGAGGTCATCCAGTTCCCTCTCCAGGGACCACAGTCTGGAGTCATGGTTGGTCCCAGAGTCTGCCACGGTCATGTTCCGCAGGTCTCGTGTTTCCGTCGCTGCCATGTTGATTTCCGATTGGAGCCTTCGGGTCTCCAGCTGCAGGTTTTGCCTCTCCAGCTGTAATTTGTGGTTCTCTTCCCTTAGAAAGTCTAGTTCCTTGGATGACTTGGAGTTATGGAATTCCAGCTCTGAAAGCCTGGCTTCCAGCCGGCTCACCTCGACGTCCAGCTCGCGCTTGCTGCGGCTCTCCTCCTCCAGGCTGCTCTTGAGCCTCTGGATCTCTTGCTCGGTGTCGCCCTTCTCCACCTGGACACTCTCGGAGAGCACCACCTTCTCCTTGACCTCCGCCTTCTCCAGTGCAGCCAGTTTCCTCCGGAGGGTCTCGAGCTCACCCTCCAGGAGCTGCCGCCGGTGCTGCTCTTCTTCCAGCTGGAGTCGGAGCAGGGCATGCTCTCGTGCCTGCTGCGGGTCCTGCTGCAGCACCACCTTCTGCTTATGGGTTACCTTCTCACGGGCCTCAGCTTCTTCCTGCTCCAGCGCTGCCAGCCGCTGCTGCAACCGCTGTACCTCGCGCTCGGCCTCCCTGCGAGCCTGCCGCTCGCGCTCCAGCTCCTCCAGCTGCCGCTCAAGCTCGGTGCGCCGGCGCTGCAGCCGCCGCAGCTCTGCCCGCAGCTTGTCAATCTGCCGCAGCTCCACGTCGATGCTCTCGGCAAAGGCGCTCACCTCAGCCCGCAGGCCTGGCTCCTCCTCATACCTGACCACCTCCTGCTGCACCACCTTTTCCTTCACCCGCGAGAGCTCCTCCTCTTTCCGGGCGATCTGCTCTTCCTGGGAAGCTTTTTCCCTCTCCAGATCCACTTGTTTTTTCTGCTCCTCTGAGAGCTTTGCCCTCAGAGACGCCACCTCCTCCTTGGTTTGAGGGTCTTCTTGGAATTGGAGGATCTCCTGGACCACCTCTTTGGTCTGGACCTGGGGTTTGGTGTCTTTCAGGGCCTGGATTTCCTTTTTCAGCTGGTAGATCTCTAAATCACACCTTTCGATCAGTCTGGTCTTGTCCACGATCTCCTCCCTGAGCCGCTGAAGCTCCTTCTCCATCTCAGGGTCAGTCTTGTACTTAATGACTTCCTTAGTCACCTCTTTGACTTCCACCTGGGGGCCTCGCCTCCTGAGGGCCTCCAGCTCGCTCTGGTAGCTCTGGAGCTGCTCCTCGGCACCCCGGTACTTTCGCTCCTGCTCCACAAGCTCCAGGCGGAGGTTCGCCACTTCACTCTCCGCCTTGGGGTCTGGCCGCACGATCTCCCGCACCTTCTCCTGCACCACCACTTTGGCGTTCTCCTCCTCCAAGGCCCATATCTTTCGGAGCAGCTCCGTTTTCTCCCTCTGGCTAGCGCGAGCCTTGGCAGCCTCGTCCTCATATTGGCGGGTGAGATCGCTGACCTCCCTCTCGGTGGCCGCGTCCTTCTCCACCTTGAGCACCTCCTTGACGGTGATCTTGCCCTCGGCCATGGCCCGCTCCTTCTCTAGCCTCTTGAGCTTGTCCTGGAGGAAGCTCAGCTCCTCCTCCTGCTTCTCCCTGAGCTGGTCCTGGCGCTGGTGGTCCTCCTGCAGCTGCTGGTACTCTGCCTCCAGCTGGGGGTCATTCTGCAGTTTCACCACCTCTTTCTCGGTGACCTTCTCCTGTGCCCGGCTCTTCTCTTCAGCCAGGGCGGCCACACGCTGCTGCAGGAGGAGCACGTCTGCCTCCCGGGCGCCCTTCTGCCGCCTCAGTGCCTCCAGCTCCTCCCGCAGCTGCAAGACCTCATCCGCCTGGGCCCTGTCAGGCTCGATGCGCAGGACCTCCTTGACCACGTACTCTTGCCCCCCGTCCCTCGTCTCCTGCTCCAGGGCACGCAGCTGCAGCTGCAATGCCTCCAGCTCCTCCTGCAGCAGCTGGTTCTTGTGCTGCTCCTCTGCCAGCGTCCGCTGCAGCTGCTGGAAGCTCTCCTCCAGCACGGGATCCGGCACCTTCTTGAGCACCTCCTTCCTCACCACCGATTCCTGAGGCCCCTGACTCCTCAAGGTCCAGATTTCTTCCTGGGTGCTCTTGACCTCGTTCTCCAGCTGCCGCCTCCGCTCAGTCTCCTCATCCAGTTCCTTCCTGATCTTCCACGCCTCCTCCACTCCAGAGTCCGGCCTGTTCCTTTGCAGGGTCTCATGGGTGACTTCTACTTCCGGCTGCTGTGATGGAGAAGACAAGACAAGGTTAAAGCCAGGCTCTGGCAGCACATGTGGGGCCTGTCCCCACCTGGTCAGAGTGGCTGTCCTGTGGTCCCCAAGGGACTCCCTCAGTGCCAGTTCATGTTAGTCGTAGAGTTCTAGGGTTACTTTCAAAAATGATCAAACAACTAGTTTGGGTTTTTTTTTAATCAGGTAAAACATTTTTGAGCTGTGGAAGATTTAAAATGAAACCACGGTCTCCCACCTCTGGTCCCCTTCCTAGGGTGTGTCTGTCAGCCTTGGAGATGCTATCTGTGCTCACACAAGCATGTCTGTCTGTAGTGTGTACCATGTGTTTATCTTTCCTGCACAAATGGTATTCTTGCTGTGTGCCCTGCTGCTCACTGCACTTACAGAGCTCATTCCAGCTCAGCACAGAGAGTGCTGCTTCAGGATTTACCAGCAGCATAGTTTCCACACTCTGGACAGACCGCAGTTTAGCCCATTGCTGATGAAGAGTGAACTGCTTCCAGTGTCTTGCTATTAAAAAACAGTGCTGTCATCAACATCACGGACTTCAGAAAATAACATTCACCTTCTTTTGTTTCTTTCTTTTTTTTTTTGAGACAGAGTCTCGCTCTGTTGCCCAGGCTGGAGTGCAGTGGCACAGTCTCAGCTCCCTGCAACCTCCACCTCCTGGGTTCAAGCAATTCTCCTGCCTCAGTCTCCTGAGTAGCTGGGATTACAAGCATGTGCCACGATGCCCAGCTAATTTTTGTATTTTTAGTAGAGACGGAGTTTTACCATGTTGGCCAGGCTGGTCTCGAACTCCTGACCTCAGGTGATCCGCCTGCCTCCGCCTCCCAAAGCGCTGGGATTACAAGCGTGAGCCACCATGCCCAGCTGAAAATAGCATTCACTTTCAGCAGATGTTTATTGAGTTGAATAAGTTCTCATGTCAGTAGAAGCATTGGCTCGGGCCAGTCTTTGCATTGGCCCTGCCCAGAAACGTTAGCAAGGGGACACTTCCATCAATTCACAAACCATTTCTCTAAGACAGAGTCTGTATTTGTCACCTGCTAGAATAGCCGGAAGTAGAAATTTCTTAGTAAGATCAGTTACCTGTCTCAGGAGATTCAGAGCAAACTCCAGATTCTGCAGCCTCTGTCTGTTGATGGCATAAACTTCAGTGAACTTGGCGGCAAGTGCTGCTTCCTGCAGAGAAGAGGATTAGGAGAGGGGTCAACAAACAGGTGTCAACAGGGTAAGCAACAGAGAGCTAGACAGTGTGGACATGGTTCTTGAGAAGTGCGGAATTTGGGGGTAGAGGCATAGCTCTTGCCCACTCCTGCCTGGAGTTAGACTGTAGCCTCACCGGTGGAGAGTAAAATGGATCTCGAGGCAGAAGATCCAGGCCAGGGTCTTGGCCACACTGACTTTGAGCAAGTCTTTCTGCCTCTTAGAGCACCAGTGTTCTCTCTTGTGTGTACAGGAGACTAATATCAGCCCTCCACTGTACTTACTGAGGTGAGCAAAACAGGAACTTCCCAGATCCATGGTTCTGACCCTGACACTTCTGTTCAGCTGCGTTTTCAAAAATTTTTATTGCTTAAAGACAGAATCTCTTTCACTCAGACTGAAGTGCCATGGTGTGATTGTAGCTCACTGCAACCTTGAACTCCTGGGCCCAAGTGATCCTCCCTCCTCAACCTCCCAAGTAGCTGGGACTGCAGGTTTGCACCACCACGCCTGGCTAATATTTTTGTAGATATGGGGTCCTGCTTTGTTGCCCAGGCTGGTCTCCAACCCCTGGGCTCAAGCAGTTCTCCCACCTCGGCCTCCCAAAGTGCTAGGATTACAGGTGTGAGCCACTGCGCCCGGCCTTGCTGTCTTTCTAGGCATATCGATGTCACTGCCCTAGAACAAATTCCTCATCTCTTACCAAACCTGTTTGCACGCAAGAGGGCTCTCAGTGGCTTCCCTGTTGTGTGTGCATCTCTGAGGCCAGTGCGTGACACTGTGCTCCCTGGGGAGCAGAGCAGCTTGGCCTCCACCTCAGTCCCGACGCCGCCTGGCCCATGGAACTCACCTCTTCCTTCACTTTGGTGGCAGGAGATTGGAGCCTGGCTCTCTTGCTCACGTGGCTGCTCCTTCCATTCTCCAAGTCGAGAAGAGACCTTAGTTTTTCTGCTTCTAACTCATAGTCCTGCATGAGGGAGAGACACGGCAGAGGGGAGATTAAAACAGCTGAGAAGAGACAGACATGTTCCTGTACCCCTTCCAGCTGACCCAGACCTGTGCCATGTGCTGGTTTTATAAGCTGCGTGGGTCTTCCTCACAGCTGCACCCTGCAGTGATTTCCAGGAGGTTTTGAGAATTACCGATACCTCAGCAGTACATAGCTCCATCACTCAGCAACATATGAGACAAGAAGTGCCCCCTGAATTCCCCTCCCAGCCTTTCTACATGCCTAGAGATTTTCACATTCTGCTGCTGCTTTTAACATTGTACCATAACCCTGTCTCACCTTGCCACCACCTCTTCTCATGTTTACCAGCTTGCTGACTTTATAATCCATCAGGTGGATGTGTGCTGATTCACGCAGCTTTCCCCTGCCACTGGACACCAGTCCTTTCCAGCGTACGACTTTTGCTATTGTAAATAGTGCTGTTGCAACAATGTTGTTTATCCTGCATTTTTTTTTTTTTTGTATTTTTTCCTTAAGGATAAATTCCCCCAAAGAGTTTACTGCTTCAGAGTATAAAACCCTTTTACAGCATTCCATGTCTAGTACCATGCTGTTTTCCCAAAAGCCTGTGCCGGTTTGCACAGCAGCCGGCAGTGCCTCGGATGGCCAGCTCCACCCCCATGTGCCAGGGCCGGTGCTTGCTGCTTCTCTGACCAGGGGACTGTAGAATAAGGCCCCTGCTGTTTGTGCTTTGGGCGGAAGTTTCCCGGCTCACCTTTACAGCTTGCTGGTACTGCTGGGAATTGGCACAGATCTTCTGTACTTCCTGCTCCCTACTAGCTATCTCATCTAGCAGGTTCTGTAAGACAGAGTTTAAAAATCAAAACTAACCGGAAAAAAAATTTAAAAAAGCAACCATGGATGCAGTAGCTGGAAATCTCAGAATCTGAATTTATTCTTCTCTAGCACAAAGTATGATGAATGGCTCCCTTGTATACATATTTATTCATTGCAAAAGGCAGTTTTTTGTTGTTTTTTTTTTTTTTTAAGACAGTCTCACTGCATCGCCCAGGCTGGAGTACAGTGGCGCGATCTCGGCTCACTGCAGCCTTAGCCTCCTGGGTTCAAGCAATTCTGCCTCAGCCTCCCAAGTAGCTGGGACTACAGGCTCCTGCCACCATACCCAGCTAATTTTTTTTTTGTATTTTTAGTAGAGATTGGGTTTTACTATGTTGGCCAGGTTGGTCTTGAACTCCTGAACTTGTGATCCACCTGCCTCAGCCTCCCAAAATGCTGGGATTACAGGTGTGAGCCACCGCGCCCAGCCACAAAAGGCAGTTCTAAGGCTCTGTGAAGAAGGGCCAAGATCATTATCTCTGCTAGGAAACAAATGTTTACTGATGATTTGGACCACGAGACACTGTTCTGTCTGACTTAGATTATCTCATTTAATCTTCAAACGATGCCAGGAGGTAAGCATCGTGACCTCCAGCTTATGAGTGAGGAAAGTAAAGCTTCCGAGGTGGGGATGTGGCTGATGGGGTGGACCCGGGATTTGCATCTCAGCCATTGGCTTCCCGTGTTCCTCCCTCACCCCAAGGCACTGCGTTGGGCATGGGGGGGGCAGGAGTCCCAACTTTGAAAATGGGATTTCGCCCACAAAGGCGGCTCTTCATTCTGTAGCTGTTCACTCACATAGCCAACCCACGCCAAGTGTCCATTCTGCACCAGGCCCTGTGCAGGGCACTGAGCTGGGAGAGGTGAGCGACACACTCGGTTCTTGTTCTCAGAGGGTTGGGTGTTGGGAGCTTGAGCTGAGGCCCAGGGAGGACACAGCTGTGGCAGGCCTCTGCCCTGCTCCACCTCCCAAAGGCTTGGCTCCCCAGAAAGGGGCTTGCTGACCTCTGACCCTCCCTTGCCAGTGTGTGCCTGGGGCTGCAGAAGCGGCCATCTCACCTTCTGGTTCTTCAGCTTGGTCTCCATCTGGCTGAGGCTGTCTGTCTCCTGGGGCTCGTAACTGGGGATGCTGACTAGGAACTGCAGCACATGGTCATGGCCGCGGTGGAAGTGCTCGTAGGCCGCCTTGGCGCTCTGTAGGCTCTGCGCCCTGTCAAGGCAAAGCGTTCAGGCCTCAGCCACAGCAAACAGAAGCCTCACAGAGCCCTCTTTTTTTTTTTAAAGTGGGAAACAACCAAATGTAACAACTAGAAATACCCCAAGTATCTCCCACACAGGGTGGGTGGTCATTAGGGAACGTCAGGTTGGACTGTGGAGAACCAGGTGGGTCCATATACACTGACTTGCAGAGATGCCCATTGTGGATTACAGGACCCAGGTAAGCATGACTCAAAAGAGAGACCACAGGGCCGTCAGAGAATCTGACGAACTCACCAAAAAGAAAAACAACAAAATCTGTGGGACACGGCTAAAGCATTGCTTAGAGGGAATTAGATCGCATTCTCAGAAAACAAAAATGGCCACCACCCACCGCACCCTCACCTGCGTTCCACCTGCTGGCGCAGGTTGTTGAAACGCTGGCCCAGCTTGTGCACCTCGGCCTCCTGGCGCTCCAGGTCCGGGCAGTGCTCCTGGAAGCGGCTGGCCAGTGTGCTCGAGCACTGCTTGGCCGCCTGCAAGTTCTGCTCCACCTCACCCAGGAGGGACTTCTGGGCCTGTAACTCAGAGGCCATGGCCTGGCGGGGCAGAGGAGGAGACGGCGGTGCTGCGGCCAGAGCTCCCAGAGCCAGGTGACGACACCCCCCGATGCCCCTGGGCCACTGGCTGTAGGAGGGTGGGCAAGGCCACAAGTAGGAAGGACCGGAGCCTTGCTCTGTACATCCCAAACCTGGGTCACTTCTGCCATCTTCTGTTTTTTTACAATGAACAAAGCCCTGAAAAGCTAACTTCTAAAAACCCTGCAGCAGGCAGCTCGTGCCCTGCGCGAGAACAGCCTGCCACTGTCTGGTCGTGAGGCTGTGGCAAAAGCAAGTCGTGAGATGGGAGTGTGAATAAGGGGCCTCAAGTCACAGACTTGAATGTTTCCTGTGCTCAGGCAATGTGGGAAGGGGGCCCGTGGCAACTGCGAGGTAAGCAGGCTGAGAAGGCAGCTGCTCCTCTGCCCACTGACTTGCCCTCTGAGCTGCAGCCCAGGATGCCAGCTCTGCTCAGCAAGAGATACTGGGAACATGGATTGTTATGTGCTTTATGCTTTTTTTTTTTTTTTTAAGAGACAGGGTCTTGCAGCGTTGTCCAGGCGGCTGGACTTAAACTCCAGGGCTCAAGCAATCCCGCCCCAGCGTCCTGAATGGCTGGTGTTACGGGCATGTGCCACTACACTGGCTATTGCAGATATTTGGTCTTAAAATGCTGGCACCCGAAATCCCGTAAGTCACACAGATCCCGTGAATAGCTTGGATTTGTGCTGCGGGCCTCCATTTGCAGTTCCCAATTTGGGCATTCCAAACCCGGGGAGACTGGATGCTGGTGTCCTCGTCTGTCCAGACGGGCGGGTGGATGTGCCTGATGCTCTCACCTGCTCAGAGAAGGACTCCCAGGACTTGGGCCCTAGACTCACCGCCAGCTCCTGCCCCTTGCTGTCCAGGACACGGCTGCTCTCAGGCACTGTGTCATCCTGATTCAGATGGTTCTCGTGCGTGGCCAGCAACTCCCAGCTCTGCTGCAGGCTCTTCTCCAGGCGGTTGGCCACATCAACCCTGAGAGCACCAATCAGGCGTCGGGGGATGCCCACCTGGCCCCCTGACCCCACCCCAACCTCCATGCTGCCTGTCTGCCACCCACTTCTCCTGGGCCAAGTCCAGCAGCTGCAGGAGGTGCTCGTATTTCCGGTTGGTGTCTTCCACCCGGGTCCTCAGCAGGGGTGTGGTGCCACTGCCTGGGAGGGCCTGGATGAAGGCTTCGCCCTCAGCCGTGCTCCGCGTCTTCTCAGGTTCAATCCGCAGTAGCTCGTTGGTGATGTTCTGTGGGAACCAGGGCCCCTCAGTTTTGGACACAGCCAGGCAGCCCCTTCCCCTGAGGATGTGCCCAGGGTGAGCACAGATTCCCACATCAGGCACAGTGGAAGCAGCTGGAGAGGCCTGGCACACTCGGGCTCTGACCCAGCATCTGGACCCCAGCCTGAGGGCTGCATTTTTCACGAGCATCCCACGGAACCGCTGAGGTGGAATGGACTAGTGACACCAGAAGCACCCAGGCAGCTGCTGGGCCTGTGCTGTCCTCAGCACTGCACGCGGACGCTTCTGTTTAATCTTTGCGGCAACCCTGGGAGGGGAGTACTACGACTCCACCCAGTCACGGGTGGGAGTGTGACGACTCCCAGCAGCTTAGGAAGGGACTTGTGGGGTCAGGCTACACCCGAGACCGGCATCCTCTCGCCCTGACTTGGCCCTCACTCTGAGGCCCCATCAGGGGCTATGGCACTTCTCCAATCCCAGATCCTCTTCTGTAAAATTGGAGTGCTACTCACTGCCTCAGAGGGCTGCCTTGAGGATGTGGGAGACTTTGTATAGGAAAGGAGGTGGGGGGAGGTGGCCCCTCCACGTCCCCCCTGGCATCAGCTCACCCTGTCCTCGCCACTGCCCTGTGAGCAGGGCCAACCCATCCTACTGAAGACACTGAGGCCTGGAGTTTATAAATATAAACGCTAACGTGTTTGCGGTCAAGCCAGCCGGTGACCCAGTCCTGCGGAATTCCACAGCCCATGTGCCATGCCAGGCGTCAGATCGACAAGCCATGCAGGAACAATGCAAGTCTTGCCAGCTCTTTCTCCTGGGGAGGTAATGACAGCAGCCCTGCCACCTCCATGACTCGGGACCCGGTTACATGCAGCAGGCTGTCCCTGTCAGACAGCTGCAGTGAATATCCCAAGACTCCATGGGGAAAAGACCTCAAATAGGGGCCCCAGGGGGCCAGTGCAGGGCTCCCCCGGCCCCACCTGTGCTCCTGACCCGCAGGTACCTTGAGGTCCTTGGCCCGCTCGGCACTGTCCTGCACAGCCCGGCCTTGCTCCAGTGGTGGCCGCAGGATCCCTGTGATGGCCTTCTCCTGCCGGTCCAGGTCGCTGGCCACCTTGTCCAAGCCAGCCAGCAGCTGCCGCCCCTGTAGGTCAGAGGCATCTGTGGAGGGAGGGAGGACACAGGCAGGTGTGACAACGGGCGAGGGGTGTGAGGCCCAGGGATGGACCTAGGCAGCCAGCCCCCTGCCGTCTCATCCACAGCACAGACCCTGGTCCAGCCCCTCCTCCCCGGTACCCCCAGAGCCTCAGGCGAGTGGCCCTGGCACCCACCTCCGGGATTCTCGGTCTTCAGCACCTCATACCGCTGCTGCAGCGTGCGTTTGCTCCCAGCTGCCTTCTGCCGCACGCTCCGGTACTGGCTGCCCAGGCTGTGAGGACAGAAATGAGCTGGGAACCTGGGCAGCCCACCACCCCCTGCACCCACAGAGGCGGGACTGCGGACTCTGGCTGGGCAGACACCCCAGAGGAGCCTGACAGCTCCTTAGATGCGGACAGCAAGTGCTCACTGTGGCACTGGCCTTTCTGTGCTCATGGGCTCAGAACTCTTCTCCCTCCTTCCCTCCTCTTCTTTCGTAGGAAGTCTTACTACCTAAAATTGTCTGTCCAATAATCTCCACCAAGATGTTACCTCTGAGGGAGCATACACAGTAGGTGCTCAATAAATTATAAATGAAGGCATTCCTTGAATCATCCACTAATTCAGCAAGGAGTTCCTGGGCACCTACTTTGTACCAGGTACTTAGCTAGGCCCTGGAGAGAGGAAATTCAAGGAGCCCAGGCCCAACGAGACTGACGCATACGCTAGTCACTTAATAAAAAGCGGTGCGTGCAGTGGAAGAAGGTGCCTGGGAGCAAAAAGGAGGCAGCCCTTATCCCAGCTGAGTCCTCCAGCCAAGGGGCTGCGGTCTGCAGGTACAGGGAGCAGCGCGTGCGGGAGTCAGGGGCCCTTAGCAACTGCTTAGAAACTCGTCAGGGTGCCAGGACGAAGCCCAGAGCTGGACATTCATGTTTAGCAAGTCAGCTGGCCCACGATCTGCCCCTCTCCTGCATGAACTTCCAAGGGGGTGCAGATGGAGAGTGTCAGCGATCCCGCGCTCCCCACAGGCTGAGTCTAAATCCCCAGGGCTATGAATGGGGCCTGAGAAGCCCTGGGGGTGGGACTGGTCCATGCAGACTCCCGCCTTTGCCCTTGTACCTGTCAGCCAGAGCCAGGGCCTCAGGGTCTGTGGGGGGGATCACAAAACAGACGGCCGGAGCAATCAGCTTGTTCCCAGCGCTGTCCATGAGCTCCCAGCTCTCCCCGTTGTTCTTCTGCAGGGTGTAGCTGTAGCCCCGCGAGATCAGGCCCTGGCGGGGGCAGGCTGGACAGTCAGGATCCCGGCAGGGCCTGAGGGCCTGGGAGCCCGGTTGCCATCTCACCCCCCGACTCTTGGACCTGGGGAGCCCCGGCTCATCACTTGGACCCTCCCCGTAGAGTGGGGAGGGGCATGCAGGAGAAGCACATGTGTTGAGGCTGCCGGCCCAGCAACCCACCTCCATTTCCCTTTGGGGAACCTTCCCTCCCAATTCCCAGTCCCTGTGGTCTCTCCTTCTCCATTCCCAAGCTCCAGATGGACACGTGACTTGGACCTAGCCAATGACTGGCATTCGCCAGCCAGTCATTGGTATAGGGTGGACCCTGGTGTTCCCTGGCCACAGTGATTGGTGTAGGATGGACACGTGACTCACAGTGAGCCAATGAGAACCTGGCCTGGGACTTCTGAGGGGGGACTGGGGTTGCTAAGCTGGTGGAACACAAGGCCAGGGCAGCCGAGGTGGGGGTGGCATAGGGGTGCCAGTTGGCCTGCACGAGGGGAAGGGTTGGCAGAGTGACACCACGGAGACAGGCACAGGCTCCTGAGAACGGCACCGGAGGCCCCGGATCCAACCATGTTACCCCAAAGACTTTGTAGTGATGTGAACAGAGGAGCTGGCCCCGCGCACCTGCTCCCCCTCAAAGTCACAGAGTGCCTCCACGGGGATGGGCTTGAGTGGAGTCTCCCGGCGGTACTTGAGGGGCACCACCTGCTGGCCCCGCTTCTGCAGCCCCCGCACCACGTCCTCATACTTGTCCAGCACCTTCTCCTGGTCCTGGAGAGAACGGGGTCAGGGGCCCAGGTGAGACCAACAGCCTTCCCCCTGGTGGGAGGACGCAGAGCAGGGGCTGGATTCAGCAGGTGGGGTGCTGTGGAGGGGCCTGTACAGGGCTGAGGGCAGGCATGGTGTAGAGGGGTCCCCCGCCCCCCGGGCCAGCAGGGGTCCTGGGCCATCGCTCACATCCAGCTCCCGCAGCAGCAGCTCAATCTGGTACCGGTCCTTGAAGTCAGGGCCATACTTCTGGTTCAGGTCCGAGTCCACCTTGCGCAGCAGCTCCTGAGCGTCCTTCACGTCTTTGTGAAACTAGGGGAGAAGGTGGCTCTGTTACAGCCAGGAAACCACTAGAAGCACCTGGGCTTCTGTCCGAGGCTTCAAGCTCATCCCTCAGGCGGGGCTGGGCCTCCGGTTCACCTGGAGTCCAGCATGGGACCCTGTGCTGAGCCTGAGGCTCCTCTGCATGGAGACAGCCCCACCCTCCCTGAGCTGGCTCCTTAGGGGCCTCACTGAGAGAAGCCAGGTCCCTTCCCACCCATCCACGAGATGCCACCTCTGTGACATGTTTTCTTGGATATATCAGTAAGTCTTGAGGTGTCTTTGATTCAGTTCCTCTCTCTGTACTAGGAACATCCAGACTTAATACTATAGCTTCTTTCTAGGTTTTGATAATAGCCTCCCCTTTTTGTTCTCGAAAATTCTCTTGCCCATTCTTCAGTCTATCAACTTTTGGGTCATTGTCAGCTATCTCCTGGGCTGAGCACCTGGGCTGCAGCCATAAACAGGACCTGAAGCCCCCACCGTGCGGCTCAGACAGGGAATGAGGAGTGACATGGCGTCGCCCACATCCAGCTTTCCCCAGACACCTCAATCCTAAGAATTACCCGCAGCTTCTTACGAACTCTCATTCCTCTGGAAACAGACAAGTGTCCAGCCACAGATGAGTGGATAAACACAGTGGTCTAGCCATACAATAGGATATGATTCAGCCATAAAAAGGGGTGAAGCACTGAAAATGCTACAACGCGGATGAACCCGGAAAACATGATGCTCAGTGAGAGAAGCCAGACACAAAAGGGTAGAGATTGCATGATCCCACTGATCTTCATATTCGTTCTAGGTGTGAAACTTCTGGAACAGGCAAGTCCATAGAGACAGCAAGAAGACCAGAGGTGACCCGGGGCTGGGGGAGTGGGAATGGAAAACTTACTGCCTAATGAGTACGGGGTTTGTTTGTTTTTTTTTTTTTTTTGAGGCAGAGTCTCACTCTGTCGCCCAGGCTGGAGTGCAATGGCGCGATCTCAGCTCACTGCAACCTCTGCCTCCTGGGTTCAAGCAGTTCTCCTGCCTCAGCCTCCCATCTGGGACTACAGATATGGGCCACCACACCTGGCTAACTTTTGTATTTTAGTAGAGATGGGGTTTCATCATGTTGGCCAGGCTGGTCTTGAACTCCTGACCTCAGGTGATCCAGTCGCCTCGGCTTCCCAGAGTGCTGGAATTACAGGCATGAGCTACCATGCCCGGCCAGGCACGGGCAGGGTTTCTGCTTGGGGTGATGGAAAGTTTTGCAAGTAGATGGTGGTGATGGTTGCACAACATTGTGAATGCAATGAATGCCACTGAATTGTACACTTAAAAATGCAAACTGGCCAGGTGTGGTGGCTCACACCTGTAATCCCAGCACTTTAGGAGGCCGAGGCGGGAGGATCACCTGAGGTCAGGAGTTCGAGACCAGCCTGACCAACATGGCGAAACCCCATCTTTACTGAAAATACAAAAATTAGCTGGGTGTGGTGGTGGGCACTTGTAATCCCAGCTGTTCAGGAGGCTGAGGCAGGAGAATCACTTGAACCCAGGAGGTGGAGGTTGCAGTGAGCCGAGATGGCACCACTGCACTCCAGCCTGGGTGACAGGGCAAGACTCTCTCAAAAAAAAAAAAAAAAAAAAAAGGCAAATTTTGTTTTATGTATCTGCACGTATATTATAGATTTTACCAAAATTAAAACCCCACACACTCACCCTGGGCCCCATGTGACCTGGGGAATCAGACTCTGGCCCTGGTCCCCAGGGAAGATGGACAGAGGCCGGCAAGCTTGGGACATGTCTGCACACGCCATCAGAAGCACGGGTGCTGGGGGCCTGGGATGGCTGTCCCGCAAGGCTCCTGGACCAAGCAGCACGAGGCCACACATGAGCCAGGTAGGCACTGAGCGCTCTGAGAGAGTAGCACCCCCGGTGCTGGGGGGACTCCCAGGAAAGGTAAGTACCTGGTGGTAGTCCTCCATGTACTTGAGGTGGCTCTCTTCGCAGATGAGCAGGTTCAGGTACTCCTTCCAGTCTGCGTGCACAGCCTCCATGTGCGCCTGCCAGAAGAGAAGGGGCTGGTCACCACTGGGCAGGTACCGCAGACACCAAGGAAGGGACTGCTGGGATATTGGGCTGGGGCATGGCGGGGGAGGGAGGCATCTGGCATCTGTCTGGGTGTGGCTACCACAGGGGTAGCCAGCTTCTGCTCAGGAGTGGGAGGAGGAGAGGGGTCACGTCAAGGAGCCAAACAGGGATGCCACGTATGGATGCCCAGGCTGTGCGGTGCACAAGGGGCAAGTGGGGGCTGTGGTGCCTTCAGCAAATCTGTACAAAGGCACTGTCATGGACTGAACAGTGTCCCACCAAATCCATGACCCTGGCCAGGCATGGTGGCTCACACCTGTAATCGCAGCACTTTGGGAGGCCGAGGCGGGTGGATCACCTGAGGTCAGGAGTTTGAGACTAGCCTGGCCCACATGATGAGGCCCTGTCTCTACTAAAAATACAAAAATTAGCTGGGCGTGGTGGTGTGCGCCTGTAGTCCCAGCTACTCGGGAGGCTGAGGCAGGAGAATTGCTTGAACCCGGGAGGTGGAGGTTGCAGTGAGCCCAGATTACACCATTGCACTCCAGCCTGGGCAACAACAGCGAAACTCCATCTCAGGCGGGGTTGGTGGGATTGTGGGGGTTGGGAAGAATGCGACCTTATTTGGGAATAAGATCTTTGCAGATGTCATTAGTTAAGGATCCTGAAATTAGGGTGAGCCCTAAATCCATTGACTGATATCCTTATAAGAAGAGAGAACACAGAGAGACATGGGGAGAGAAGGCCATGTGAAGATGGAGGAAGGGACTGGAATGATGCAGCCACAAGCCAAGGGCTGCTGGCAACCCCCAGAAGCCGGAAGAGCAAGGAAGGCACATGTCCTGGAGCTTCCAGAGGGAATGAGGCCCTAAGACACCTTGATTTCAGACTTACAGCCCACAGACCTCTGAGAGAATGAATTTCTGTTGTTTAAAGCCACAAAGTTTGTTTTAACTTGTTGCAGCAACTCTAGGAAACTAATACAGACCCCACAGGCGCTTCAGAAGTCCAGGGGCTGAGGGCAGAAGTGTCAACGGATCAGGATAAATGGAGGAGGCAGAGTCAGACACAGCAAGAAAGAGACAGACAGACACAAGATGCAGCTTGCAGGAACCCCAGCTCCGGGGTCTGCCCGAGCTCCAGGCAGCCCACAGGCAGCGGCCGACCAGAAGCCACCCTGGGGGAGGTGTCTGGTCTCGGGGTGCATGAACCTCAATGGAGTTCCTCCCGGGGTGCTCGGCTGCCAGCAGCTGGTCGCCCTCGCTGTGCAGTTTGTTGATTCTCTCCTCTTTGGCCTCCAGGTTGCGGTTGATGAAATTCTGCAGTGGGGGGCAGTGGAGGGGCCTCAGTGCCCAGCCTGGCGGTCCCGTGCTCCTTCCAGGGCTGCCTCCTCCCTGATGCCCCAGGCCCCCAGAACCCACCTCATACTGGCGCCGGCGGCTGGGGTAGTCGAGGTTGCGGTCACTCCAGTCGTACTGCATGCGGCCCTTAGCCTGCTGGTCCAGCCAGTACAGCTCATTGGTGCAGCGCTGCATGTAGTCCTGCAGCGAACTCAGGTGCTGCTGCCGGGCCTGTGATGCTGCCTGAAGGGGCCGGGGCAAGGACAGGGCTGCGTCCTCAGCCCGCTGCCGCTGCTCGCTTCCTTCCCTACCTCCTGCAGGGCCCAGCTATGGCTGGCCTGAGGACAAGCCCAGCTATGGCTGGCCTGAGGACAAGCCCAGCTTAGCCACGTCCAGGCCAGGCCCCCTTAGACAAGTCACCTGAACCCCTGAAACTCATTCATTCAGTAAATGTTTACTGAGCATCTACTACATGCTGGACATGGCTCCAGACACTGGGGACACAGCAGTGAACGAAACACACAAAACCCTTACGGAACTGACATTTTTGTGAAGGCTTAGTTCGCCCATCTGTAAATGAGGAAGATGACAGTCCTGACCTCACAGCGCACAGAGACTGGCATATAGTTGGTGCTCAACAAATATCAGTAACTATAGCTTCTACTTTTATCTGTATCATGATCGTCTTATAGAGGGCTGGAAGGAAAGCACCACTGTACATCTGAGAAGCGGGGGTGCAAGGGAAAGGAGGGATGTTTGCATTTTGGTACATGGGGCCCTCCACGCGCGACGAACTTCTGCAACATTGACTCATTTCATCCTCAAAGCGACCCTATGAGACAGGAACACGTAGGAACTCCATTTCTCAGATGAGGAAACTGAGGCTCCCAGAGGCTAAGTAACTCGCTCAAGGTGTCACCACTAACACTAAGGAGCAGAGGCAGCATGGCTCCTTACAGCAACACAATGCTGCCTCCGTATTCTCTGAGATGTCTGAAACATTGGCAACAAGGAAGCATTTGCGTAACACTCATGCGATTTTTAAAAGAATGCATTCTTTAAAGGTTTGGGAAGGAAAATGGAGAGCTTTTGTATAGAAAGCAAGTGGCATCATACTTGGCACACAGCAGATAATAAAGAAATAAGCAGGACAGGCTGTACCCCTGGGGTCTGTTAGGGTTTTCCCTGAACAACCAGGGCAGACCTGGCAGCCGCTCAGGAAAAGGCTGGGGCATGTCTCTTCCCACCTCAACCCCTCTCCTGATTGAAACGTTTACTGCACGCCTTTTTTTTTTTAGACAGGGTTTTGCTCTGTTTCCCAGGCTGGAATGGAGTGGCACGATCACAGCTCATTGCAGCCTCCACCTCCTGGGCTCAAGCGATCCTCCCACTTCAGCCTCCCAAGTAGCTGGGACCACAGGCATGCCACCAAGCCCAGCTAATTTTTTTAAATGTTTTGTAGAGCTGGAGTCTCACTATGTTGCCCAGGTTGGTCTCCAACTCCTCGGCTCAAGTGATCCTCCTGCCTCTGCCTCCCAAAGTGCTAGGCGTGAGCCACCGTGCCCGGCTGCCTATGTCATTTTTAAAAGAATACATCCTTGTCCCCCCGACTCCAAGCTTCCCATCCTCTCCTCTCCCCATGAGGCCTTTCCCCCAGGGAGCTCCTCACCAGCAGTTTCTGGTACTTGGCCCGGAGTTCGCTGTTCTGCTCCTGAGGACAGAGCCGAGGGCATGGGTCAGGGCAAGGACGCAGGCGCGGCCCCCTCCATCCCTGGGTCCCCACCACACCAGCACATGCCCCACCTTGTCCCCGTCCTTGGCCAGGTGGGGCCCGATGGCCTTGACCTCATTGTGGAAGATGTTATGCTCCTCCACTTGGTGGTCCACCAGCGGCAGGTCAGTCCCAAAGCTCTGGTTGCTCAGCTTGTCCTGGCCAGGAGGGCAGAGAAGCAATAGGGAGAGGGTGGGCTGAGGGCTGGGGACGTGTGGCCACCCCAGGAGCCTCGGGGGTGGGCATGATGGTGCTCTCTTTTTCACGGGGCCCTGCAGAGCCACAAGGAGATGCTGGCCACACCTTCAACCCTGAAGTTCTGTTTGCTGAGCACTGACCCATATCATCCTTCATCTCACAGAGCCTCAGGGGTCCACATGGTTACTGTCCCATCTCTCAGATGAGGACACAGAGGCTGAGGCTGAATGAGGGCCAGTCACCTGCCCAGGGTCACGCCATTAACATTGGGAAAGCTGGCCAGGCATGGTGACTGATGCCTGTCATCCAGGCACTTTGGGAGGCCAGTGGGGGTGGATCGCTTGAGTCCAGGAGTTTGAGACCAGCCTGGCCAATGTAGCAAAGCCCCGTCTCTACAAAAATACAAAAAATTAGCCAGGTGTGGTGGCATGCACCTGTAATCCCAGCTACCTGAGAGGCTGAGGTGGGAGGATCACCTAAGCCTGGGAAGTTGAGGCTGCAGTGAGCCGTGATGATGCCACTGCATTCCAGCCTGGGAGACAGAGTGAGACCTTGTGTCAAAAAATAAATAAATAAATAAATAATAAAACTGGGGAAGCTCAGGAGTTTGAGACCAGCCTGGCCAATGTGGCAAAGCCCCGTCTCTATAAAAATACAAAAAATTAGCCAGGTATGGTGGCGTGCACCTGTAATTCCAGCTACTTGGGAGGCTGAGGTGGGAGGATCACCTAAGCCTGGGAAGTTGAGGCTGCAGTGAGCCATGATCATGCCACTGCACTCTAGCCTGCGCGACAGAGTGAGACCTTGTCTCAAAAATAAATAAATAAATAAACAAATAAATAAATAAAATTGGGGAAGCTAAGGCTTGAATCTGGGACACCTAGCTGCAGTGGCTGTGTGCTTCTCTGTGGTGAGCGCCCAGGAAAGGGAGCGACAGGCCAGAAGCCTGGCCGCTTCCACCCCAGCCTGCCCACAAAATGTCACCAGGACCCCCAACATGCCAGGGTTGGAAAGTGGGACCCAGGAGCAGCAGCGAGCTGTGGCTGACAGGGGACAGAGTCCGAATCTCCACCGCTTGAGCTGTGTGACCCTGACTTCGTGCTGCACTTCTCTGAGCCTCACTCTTCTCATGGGCACACTGGAAAATCATCAGGACCATGACTGTCTCCCTGGTAAGACCCGGGATGCCCATTACATGGGTAGGCTCTCCCTGCACACGCACAGTCCCCTCCCCAGCTGAAACCCTGGAGCCAGCGGCCCCGTCCAGGCCATACCAGCTTCTCCTCCACCAGTGCCGCCCAGTTGACCTGTGGATCCACTTCCTTCACCGCCAGCCTGTAGATCTGCTTGTGTTTCCCACGCAGGTTGGTCACACGCTCCTTCAGCTGGCGGATACTGATGGGAGAGAGGCTCCCACTTAGTGGGGCTGGTTGGCACTGCCTGCACCCCAGGAGGGGCCCCCCACCCAGACCCCGGCCTCAGTGTCCTGGAAGGACACAGTGACCGTATGGCCTTGGGTTCCAGACAGTCACGGCATCCTCTCACCGCTCCTCCCGTGCACTTTTTTTTTTTTTTGAGACAGAGTCTTGCTCTGTCACCCAGGCTGGAGTACAGTGACGTCATCTCAGCTCATGGCAGCCTCCGCCTCCCAGGTTCAAGCAATTCTCCTGCCTCAACCTCCCGAGTAGCTGGGATTACAGGCATGTGCCACCTCGCCTGGGTAATTTTGTATTTTTAGTAGAGACGGGGTTTCATCACGTTGGTCAGGCTGGTCTCGAACTCCTGACCTCAGGTGATCCGTCCGCTTCGGCCTCCCGAAGTGCTGGGATCACAGGCGTGAGCCATCGTGCCTGGCCCCACCCACTTTCCCTCAACCTTCCTTTCCCCCATCAGTTTCCTGAGGGCCTACTATGTGCCCAGAATGATAGAAAGTTCTGGAATAAGCAGGAAGGATCTTGTTTTCTGGAGTCTGCCATCCAGCAGGGCCCATGGTGTGGTGCATGCCATGCCAAGGACAAGTGCCAAGGGTCGTGGGGCACCGAGAGAGCCCTGCCCTTGCTGGGGTGGAGATGGGGCATGGGACAAGGCAGGAGTCAGGGGGGCTGATTCATCCACGATAAACTGAACTGGGAGTCGTGAGCCAAGGAAGCCAGGGACAGGGCACCAGGCAGCGGAAGAGCTCGCTCAAAAGCTCACAGGTCAGCCTGGTGGCTCCAGAACAAGGGATATCAACTCCCTAAGCCTCCATTTCCCCAACTGCAAAATAGGGTCATCAAGAGGATCATGTGAGGCTGGGCGCGGTGGCTCACATGTGTAATCCCAGCACTTTGTGTAATCCCAGCACTTTGGGAGGTCGAGGCATGCGGATCACCTAAGGTCTGGAGTTTGAGACCAGCCTGGCCAACATGGAGAAACCCTGTCTCTACTAAAAATACAAAAATTAGCCGGGCATGGTGGTGCATGCCTGTAATTCCAGCTACTTGGGAGGCTGAGGCATGAGAATAGCTTGAACTGGGGAGGCAGAGATTGCACTGAGCCAAGATCATGCCATTGCACTCCAGCCTGGCCAACAAGAGCAAAACTACGTCTTAAAAAAAAAAAAAGAAAGGATCATGTGAAGCCTTTGGCACGTGCCTGGCACCTAATTAGCCCTTGATAACCCCTGACTTGGGCTCCCAAATGCTGAACAGGACCCCCCACCCTGGCCCATAGCCCCCAATGGCTCCCCTGGGGTAAGAAGCCGAAGAGACCTACTCCTCGGCAATCATGTCCCCCTGTGGGTGCTTCATGTGCTTGGCAATGGCCGCATCTGCCTCTAGCACATAGAGCAGCTTCTCAGAGTCCAACACCTTCTGCAGGGTCACGTCCCGGTGCTCAGGCTGCCGACCCTCCTGCAGCCGAGCCAGGTCCTGTGAGGGTCACAAGAGAGGGGACAATGAACAGGAGCCGAGAGTGGGCAAGGTGGCAATGGGAGGGGTGGGAGGAAAGGGGTCAGCAGGGTGCTCCCCTTCTTTCCCTTTGAATAACGTCTTCCAGCCTTGTCCAGATGGAGCGCAGTCGGTAGTTCCATCTCTTTGCTGCTACGTGGTATTTCTCAGTTCACTTTGCAAAGCAGGTATTTTTCTTACGCCCCCTCCAGCCTGTCCTCCAGCCACTCAGCAAACAGAGCTCAAGTACCTACTGTATGCAAGGTGCTGGGACACAGCTGTGAACAGAAGAGACATGGCCTCCCTGCCTGGCACTCACAGCCCAGTCTGCGAGGCCACCAGGAAGGCCAGTCAAAGGATGAGCCTCACGGAGGTGACTGCAAGTCCCTCCGAGTCAGTGTTTATGAAAGAAATGCTCCAGAGGTGGAACGAGGGGACCTACTTCAGCTCTGGTGGTCAGGGAAGCCTCTCTGCGGTGGAGACACAAGCTAAGAACAAAGGATGAAAGGGACAGTGTTCCAGCCACAGGAACAGCCTGTGCAAAGGTCCTGAGGCAGGAGAGAGCGAGCTACGACTGGGCCATAGTGAAAAGGTCTCTGTGGATAGGGAGGAAACAGGGCAGGCGGGGGGCAGGGAGGGTGAGCAGCTAGAACACAGAATGGCTGCAAGGAGGGATCCTGCACAGCTCCATTCGTGGAGCGATGCCTCCAGGGGCTCTGCAGAGAGGACAGCAAGGGTGTGGGCTGGGAGGGCAGGCAGTGGTCTGTGGCAGCAGCCAGGTGACAGCGAGGTGGCACCAGCAAGAAGGAACAGAGCCGGGGGGATATCTGGAAGGGGCCGTCGATGGTTGCTGATGAGTACAGGGCTTCTGTTCGTTTAGGGAAGAGCAATGAATGGCAGCCAGGACAGTAGGTTTCTAATCACAGTGGGTTAATTCACTGTGTCAATATTCGAGAAGCCTGGCTGTGAGTCTACACCATGCTAGGTCCTGGGGATGAATCCCTGAGGGATCCCCAGTCCCGCAGGGGAGGCAGTGACATGTCACTGAGGGGACTGAGTGCAGGCTGGCTGACACTGGGGCACTCAGAGCCGGCCGCCGGTCCCTTCCCCTAGCTGGGTCTCAGCATTCCCATCTCTATAATGGGCATAAGGGAAATACCCGCTTATGAAGTGAACTGAGAAATACCACTTAGCAACAAAGAGCAGGAACTACGGACCGTGCTCCATCTGAACAAGCTGGAAGACGTTATTCAAAGGCAAAGAAGCCAGACAGAGCCCACATGGTGTGGGATCCATTGATGTGAAGTGTCCCGAACAGGCAAGTCCAGAGGGATAGAAAGTCTCTGTCTCTTAGTGGTTGCCTGGGGCAGGGCTGGGAAGAGGCATTAACAGTAAATAGGCACAAGAGATCTTGCGCGGGATGAAAATATTCTGAAACTGATTCATGGGCGTGGTTCCGCCCCTTGCTAAAGTTACTCAAAATCATTGACTTGTACACTTGCAGTGGGAGCCTTTTTTAAGTGAAATATGTCTCCATACAGTTGTTTTTAAAAAAGAAAAAGCAAAAGGAAGAAAAACGAGAAATACACAGGGGTGACGTGGTGCCTGGTACGAAGTAAAGACTTGGCTTCTTCTTGGAGGAAGAAAATGTGTCAAGAGTGTCTTTGCATGGCTAAGTCTGGAAGGGCTGAAGCGTGAACAGGCCTGACTCCCCAGGGGGTTGGAGGTGAGGCTGATGTCCCGAAAAGCCAATGGAGGCCAGGCACAGTGGCTCATATCTGTAATCTTAACACTTTGGGAGGCTGAGGCAGGAGGATGGCTTGAGCCCAGGAGTGCAAGACCAGCCTGGGCAATATAGTGAGACCCCATTTATTAAAAAATATTTTTAAAAGGTAGCTGGGTGTGATGGCATGCACCTATAGTCCTAGCTACTCAGGAGGCTGGGGCAGGAGAATCATTTGAGTCCAGGAGTTCAAGGCTGCAGTGAGCTAAGATTGCACCACTGCACTCCAGCCTTGGCGACAGAGCGAGACCCTACCTCAAACCAACCAATCCAAAAAGCCAATGGAACCAGGCATCCCCCAACCCTGGGGTAGGCTGGCCCGTTAATTACAACAAAACATCAGCTTCTTGACTTGGAGTGGAATTTTTTTTTGTTTGTTTGTTTTTTTATTTTTGAGACGGAGTCTCACTCTGTTGCCCAGGCTGGAGTGCAGTGGCACGATCTCGGCTCACTGCAAGCTCTGCCTCCCGGATTCACACCATTATCCTGCCTCAGCCTCCCAAGTAGCTGGGACCACAAGCGCCCGCCACCACGCCTGGCTAATTTTTTGTATTTTTAGTAGAGATGGGGTTTCACCGTGTTAGCCAGGATGGTCTCGATCTCCTGACCTCGTGATCCACCCGCCTCGGCCTCCCAAAGTTCTGGGATTACAGGCGTGAGCCACCGCGCCCGGCCTGCTTGGAGTAGAATTTTATTCACTCCATTATCACCAGCTTCCCTGAGCTGCAGATCAAAGTTTAATTTTGCAAAAGGAGGAAGTCCATTAATCATTGCCTAATTTGTGAAGGTGCCCGGTGGGAATTCAAGTTCTCTCAAAACACTGGCTGAGAGAGAAAGAGAACATCTAGCTGAGGGAGGCTAGTGTTCGAAAGTTCAAAGTCGGGCAGAACTGATCGATGGTGAGAGAGATCAGCATAGGGTTGACCCCTGAGGGGTATCAACTGGGGAGATGGCCCGGGAGCTTTCTAGACAGTTACCCATCTTGCCGCAGACAGTGGTTATCTGGGTACCTATTGATGCAAAAATTCACCCAGGTGAAGTCTGCGAATGTAGACACTTCTCTACAGTTTATATAAGTTATACCTTGATAAAAAAGTTTTTTAAAGTCATAGGGGCCAGCTGCAGTGGCTCACGCCTATAATCCCAGCACTCTGGGAGGCCCAGGTGGGAGGATTGCTTGAGCTCAGGAGTTGGAGACCAGCCCGGGCAATACAGTGAGACCCTATCTCTAAAAAAAAAAAAAAAAAAAATACAAAAATGAGCCAGGCGTAGTAGCATGCACCTGTAGTCCCAGCTACTTGGGAGGTTGAGGTGGGAGGAATGCTTGAGCCCAGGAGGTTGAGGCTTCAGTGAGTCGTGATTGCGCCACTGCACTCCAGCCTGGGTGACAGAGCAAGACCCTGTCTCAATAAAAAATAAAAATAAAAAATTATAGGGACTGATATATCTAATAAATCTCACACACACACACACACACACACACACACACACACACGGACAGATACGTGATAAAGCCAATTCAGCAGACGTTCCTTGTAGGATCAGGTGGTGGGATATGGGTGTTCACTGTACGGTTTTCTGCGTGTTTAGCATTTGAATAAATGTGTGATGCAGTGTATGATTCTGTTTATGTGAAATATCCAGAATAAATAAATCCACAGAGACAGAAAGCAGATTAGTTGCTGCCAGGGGGAAAGGGGAGGTGGGGAGTAACTGTTAAGGGTGTGGGGTTTGGCTCTGGGGTAAGGGAAATGTTTTGGAACTAGATCGAGGAGATGGTTGTATAACATTGTGAATGTGTTAAATGCCACTGACTTGTACACATTACATGGTTAATTTTATGTTATGTGAATCTCCCCTCAATTAAAAAAATGGAAAATTCAACAGAACTGGGAAATGAAATAAATAGTAGTATCTTTAGCAAAAATAAAATAAGAAAAAGATTGTGTGATCCATGTAGTCTTCAAAGCCTAGCTTCTTTTTTCAAGTGGGTTCAGTTGAAGTTAAAAAAATAGGCTGGGTGCAGTGGCTCACACCTGTAATCCCAGCACTTTGGGAGGCCGAAGTGGGCAGATCACAAGGTCAGGAGTTTGAGACCAGCCTGGCCAATGTGATGAAACCCCATCTCTACTGAAAATAAATAAATAAATAAATAAGCTGGGCGTGGTGGTGCGTGCCTGTGGTCCCAGCTACTTGGGAGGCTGAGGCAGAAGAATCACTTGAACCCGGGAGGTGGAGGTTGCAGTGAGCCGAGATAGCACCATTGCACTCCAGCCTGGACAACAGAGTGAGAGACTGTCTCCAAAAAAAAAAAAAAAAAAAAAAGAAAGAAAGAAAGAAAGAAAAAATTGTTCAGGCCAAGCACACAGTGGCTCATGCCTGTAAATCCCAGCACTTTGGGAAGCTGAGGCAGGAGGATGGCTTGAGGCCAGGAGTTCAAGACCAGCCTGGACAACATAGCAAGGACCTCTGTCTCTGCAAAAAAATAAAATAAAAATGGTTCAAAATTACCTATTTTGAGTCAATACTTCAGGGAAATAAAATGAGAAGTTTAAACCCTCTTCCTTCTTTCTCCCTCTCTCTCTCTCTCACACACACACATACACAAAGGTCAAACAGATATACGCCAATATGTTAAAAGTCAGTAGATACCTCTGGTGGTGGAATTCTACATGACTGACTGACTTGATTGATTGACTGATTGAGGCAGGGTCTCCCTCTGCTGCCCAGGCTGGAGTGCAGTGGTGTCATCTCTGCTTACCGCAGCCTCAACCTTCCGGGCTTAAGCGAGCCTCCCACCTCAGCCTCCCAAGGAGCTGGGACTACAGGCACACACACCACCACACCTGGCAAATTTTTCATATTTTTTGTAGAGACGAGGTTTCACCATGTTGCTCAGGCTTGTCTGAAACTCCTGGGCTCAGGTGATCTGCCCGCCTAGGCCTCCCAAAGTGCTGAGATTACAGGCGCGAGCCACTGTGCCTGGCTCATGATTTTAATTCACTTTGTTATGCTTGTTTATCCATCATGAAATGTGTGTGATGAACACATATTATTTTTGTTATGGGGAAAAAAGAGACACACCCCCAAAAGATGTTTTGCATTTAAGAAGGAAAAAAATCCACCACCACAGGGGGCCTCACATGGCAGAGGATGTAACTGCAAATGACAAGAGGAGCTGATGGGAGGGAACAGGTGTGGGGTGGCCAGGCAGAGGCCAGGGAGGCAGGAGGTGGAGGCCCAGGGGGGCATGGAGGGCGGGGCCCCAGGCAGGAGGCCAGGGCAAGGCCTACTCCTGGGGCCCCCACAGGGGACAGCTGGTGGCGGAGAACAGAGTCTCCACTTACCTGCCCCCTACACCCCCGTGGACTGTGCCCACCCCAGCCCACCTACCTGCTTGGGTCTCTTGGCTGCTGTGGGCAGGCCTTCAGAGGGTGGGCAACTGGGCCATCAGGGGCAGCCAGGGGGGTTGGATACCTATGGCTGGGCCTGGGGACAGCAGCTTGGCCGGGCAGACCTTGACCTCCCTCCTGACCTCCCCACCCTCAGCCTCCCACCCACTCCTCTGGTCACACCTTTTTTTTTTTTTTTTTTTTTTTTGAGACAGTCTTACTCTGTTGCCCAGGCTGGAGTGCAGTGGCACGATCTTGGCTCACTGCAACCTCCGCCTCCCGGGTTCAAGCAATTCTCCTGCCTCAGCCTCCTGAGTAGCTGGGATTATAGGTGTGCACCACCACGCCCAGCTAATTTTTGTATTTTTAGTAGAGATGAGGTTTCACCACATTGGCCAGGCTGGTCTCAAACTCCTGACCTCAAGTGATCCACCCACCTCGGCCTCCCAAAGTACTGGGATTACGACCGTGTGAGCCATTACGCACCTGGCCTGGCCCACCTCTTAGTCGCCCCCGCATAGGGATGCCAGATGAAATACAGATCACCAGTTACACTTGATTTTCAGATAAACAATAAATAATGTTTTAGCATAAGCCTTTCCCTAATAATACATGGGCTTTCCTGCTACTAAAACATGATTTGTGTTCTGAAATTCAAATGTAACTGGACATCTCGTATTTTATTTGCTAAATCTGGTAACTCCACCTGCAGGCCGATGCTGGCACCATCTCTGTCACTGACTCATCAACCCAGCCCCTTCTAAACCTCAGCTGCTCCAGGGTACAAAACAGGCATCAACCCAATCGCACAGGGCTGACACTGGTGGAAGGTTTGAAGAGAAGGTGACCATTCCAGCGGCTCGTGAGTCCCTCAGGGTACAGAGGCTTCATGCCGTTGAGTCCACTGGGCAGTTGTTATCCCCATGTTACAGAAAGGGAAACTGAGGCACAGAGAGGGGAAAGTGATTTGCCCAGCTATTTTATCTCTCTTCTCCAAAAAAGGTGGAGAAGGACCTGCACCCTGAGTGCTGGCAGCAGTAGGATGAGCAGTGAGAATGATATTGACGATAATAGCCCTGTACTATACCTGCATAATCTCATTTAATCTTTACAACCACCCCGCCAAATGGGAACCATCACTCCTGCCTGCTTAGAGAGAATCTCGTTCATGGGGAGGTGGGATGACTCACTTATCCAAGGTCACCCAGCAAGGACAAGGCTGGGCTGTTTCCCTAGAGCCTGACCCCATGGCACTCCTCCAGGCAGGAGACGCTTTGCACAGGGCCCAGGAAGCGGGAGGAACTTAGTATCCGGGAGGTACTAGTATTAACGACAATGGCCAGGTTCCTCTCACAGAGCAGGGCTTCCTGACCTCGGCACCCCTGCCCTACAGTGCACGGTAGGGTGTTCAGCAGCATCCCTGTCTCCCCTCCCCAACTGGACGCCAGGAGCACCTTCCTTCCAAGCAGTGACAACCAAAATGTCTCTGCATGTTCCCTCGGGGCCAGAATCACCCCTGGGTGAGAATCACCGATTCCAAACAGATCCTGGTCCTGAACAGGGCTGGCAGCACGGGACACCCAGGTGGGAGTGGGGGCACTCACACTCTGCATCTTGGCCTCTGTGTCCACGATGTTCTTCTCCACCTGGTCGGCATTCTTCTGCAGCTGCTCGATCAGCTCCGAGAGCTCCTTGTTAGAGATGCTGCGGGCAGAAGCCGAGGGGAGATGGGCGGGGTGCCTGGTGGGTGGGGGCTGTGTCCCCACCAGCACCCCATCCTCTGGCTGGCCCCGGCCCCACGCTCTGAGCAGGAGCTGCCCACAGAGCCTTTGAGGTAGTTGGGCTGTTCCCATACGGCAACATCACTAAAGCCACAGAGACAAGGCAGCGCCTGGCAGGCGGTCAGCCTCCATTTTTTTTTTTTTTTTTTTTTTTTGAGATGGAGTCTTGCTCTGTCACCCAGGCTAAAGTGCAGTGGCATGATCTCAGCTTACTGCAACCTCCACTTCCTGGGTTCAAATGATTCTCATGCCTCAGCCTTCCCAGTAGCTGAGACAACAAGCATGCACCACCAAGCCTGGCTAATTTCTGTATTTTTAGTGGAGATGGGGTTCCACCATGTTGGCCAGGCTGGTCTCGAACTCCTGACCTCAAGCGATCTGCCTGCCTCGGCCTCCCAAAGTGCTGGGATTACAGGCGTTAGCCACCGCGCCCGGCCAGCCTCCACTTTGATCATTCTCTCTAATGCTTCTATTTTTTATTTTTATTCATTCATTCGTTCATTCATTCATTCATTCATTCATTTTATTGAGACGGAGTCTCACACTCTTGCCCAGGCTGGGGTGTAGCGGCATAGTCATGGCTCACTGCAGCCTCTATCTCCCAGGCTCAAGCAACCCTCCTAGCCCAGCCTCCCAAGTAGCTGGGACTACAGGCACATGCCACCACTCCTGCATAACTTTTACATTTCTTTTGGTAGAGAGGGGGTTTCACCATGTCACCCAGGCTGGTCTCGAACTCCTGAGCTCAAGCAATTCGTCCACTTTGGACTCCCAAAGTGCTGGGATTACAGATGTGAGCCACCAGGCCCTGACTACATATTTTTTTGTGAGAGATAGGGTCTCACTCTGTCACCCAGGCTGGAGTGCAGTGGCGTGATCATAGTTCACTATAGCCTCGAACTCCTGAGCTCAAGCAATCCTCCTACCTCCGCCTCCTGAGTAGCTGGGACCACTGGCACCACCAGCACACCCAGCTTCTAATGCTTCTATTTTGCCATGTTGGCAAAATGCACCATATTTGAAAAACTGGGAGATAACTCACATACCGTAAAATTCACCTGTTTAAAATACACAGTCACTGGTTTTTAGTACTACATATTCAGAATTGTGCAACCATCACCACTATCTCATTCCAGACATTTTTATCACCCCAAAGCTCCACACCCACAAGCTGTCACTCCCTATTCCCCACCCCCTCCAGCCCCTGGCAACCAGGAATTTACTTTCTCTCTTTATGGATTTGCCTATTCTGGACATTTCATATAAATAGAATCACACAACACGTGGCCTTTTGCGTCTGCCTTCTCTCAGCATAATGTTTTCAAGTTTCATGCATATTGCAGCATCTATTAGAACTTCATTCTTTTTATGGCTGAATAATATTCCGTCACGTGGCTACTTCACATTTTGCTTATTCATTCAACAGCTGACAACCATCTGGGCCATTTCCACCTTTGGGCCATCGTGAGAATCACGCTGCTATGAACGTTCGGGAACAAGCTTTTGTGTGAGCAGTCTTATTTTTAATTACCTGATATTTTTCTTTCAACCTACTCGTTTTATTTTAGAGTTAAATGTGTTTACAAAGGTAACTTCTCTCCCCATTTTAATCAGAAAATCAGAAACCCTCACCATGAGTGAATTAGCTGCCAAAATAAATTTCATGGGCACGCAGTGGCTCTGGGTTCCGTGGTGACACTGGGCTGCCCACTGTTATAAGTCAGGAGGTGTGACAGCCATGGTGGCGTCAGGCCCAGCCTTTCTCCTGATCTTCTCAGAGAGCCTGAAAGAGACTTGAGGCCCGGTGTGGTGGCTCATACCTGTAATCCCAGCACTTTGGGAGGCCAAGGCGGGCGAATCACCTGAGATCAGGAGTTCGAGACCAGCCTGGCCAACATGGTGAAACCCCATCTCTACTAAAAATACAAAAATTAGCTAGGTGTGGTGGCATGCGCCTGTAGTCCCAGCTACTCGGGAGGCTGAGGCAGGAGAATTGCTTGAACCTGGGAGGTGGAGGTGGCAGTGAGCTGAGATTGCACCACTGCACTCCAGCCTGGGTAACAGAGCGAGACTCCATCTCGAAAAAAAAAACAAGAAAAGAAAAAAAAGTCTTGAAAGCAGACTGGCCCTCTCCCTCACTGTCTCTGTGTCCCCTCCTGTCACATTTGTCTACTGCCCCCCGTCCCCCAGAACCACAGACAGACCACTCTGGAAAATGCTCTAATGGGAGTTAGTTAAGACTTGGGCCCTGGGGTTAGCTGTGGGTTCAGATCCTGGCTCCCATCAGCCACTTGGTGGCTGTATGACCTGGCCCAGCTCCCTTGCCTATCTGTGCCTCTGTCTCTCAATCCGATGGACTAGAGTAACAGTCCTTTCCCGGGGCCAGGGTGGCAGGGGTTATGAATGGAAGTGAGGTTACACTGCCAAAGGGCTGTGCATAGAGCCGGGCACAGAATAAGTCTCAACAAAGGTTTGTGATTTTAGTTGTCAAGGAGCCTTAGAGATCACCCAGCTCTGCCTCTGTGGTTTTGAGACGGAGTCTCACTCTGTCACCCAGGCTGGAAGTGCAGTGGTATGATCTTGGCTCGCTGCAACCTCCACCTCTTGGGGTCAAGTGATTCGGCTGCCTCAGCCTTCTGAGTAGCTGGGATTACAGGTGCGAGCCACCATGCCCAGCCTCCTTCTGTTGTTTTCTTTAAACAAAGAAAGAAACAGAGACCAGAGAGGGAAAGCAACTTGGCCATTGTCACCCAGTTAGCCAGCGATGATAGTTCCCCTGTCTCCACTGAAGACCCACAGTGGGGCCTGAGTGGCTAGGCACGCAGAAGTTGCCTTCTACTCACGCTCATTAAGCACCTGCTGTGTGCGGGCCCTGCACCTCACAAAGACAAGCCTCTCCCTCCCTGATCCACCCCACAGACCAGGAGGAAATCAGTATTTATAGAAACAGTCATGAGACTGAGGCAGGCCTGGAGGCTGGGGATGCCCAGGGGAACCTCTGGACTGGCTGGGTGGGGACAGCGGTGGTCACTGAAGGCTTCCTGGAGGAGGTGGTGTCGGCTGGGTGCTAAAGCAAAAGGAAGAATTTGGTGTTCCTGTGCAGAAGGCTCCAATGAGGACACGCCACAGAGAGAGGCAGGTCCTGGCACGTCCCGTGGGGTGGGCCAGGGCGGGGTTCTTGACCGTCAAGGCAGAGGGGACCACCAGCCCTTTAGAGTGATGCTCCCCAGGTCAAGGTTCTGGGGCCTAGCATGAAGAATTCAGATTCCGAGCCACTAACCCAGACCTGCTGAACCCAGGTCTCCAGAGCTGGGCCCAGGAAGCTGTATTATTATTACTATTTTTGCAGGTTCCCCAGGGTACCTGGACACCTACTGGAATTATGGACCAGCAATGCAGGTGCTGTTGATGTTGGGGGCATTGGGGGCAGAAATGGCAGCAGCCAACATGCTGGGGATCCATCCATCTAGGTTCCAAACCTTGCTTAAGGGCCAGCTTTGTGGCAGACCTGGATACACCGGAGCTGGGGGATCTTGAGGGAACAGGACCCAAGCCATACCTTCTGCAAGGTCAACTGGGGGCAGCCTGTCCCAAAGTGGGGTCCCAGGAACCCAACTCTTACAAGTCTTATTCTTCCTTGGTCAAGGCACTTAGGAAAACCCCATCCTTGATATGTTCATGAGCCAGCAAAGGCACTGACAAGTCCTGCAGTGGAGAAAGCCAGTGTTTGGCGGGGTGGCCAGGAAGGCTTAGCAGCGGGGGGCTTTGGATGGAGGATCTCGGTAAGAAGGGATAAGGTGGGCTTCTAGAACAGCCAGGTCAGGGGTCCACCCGACTCCTCCCTCATTCCCTAACCCCCCACTTCCTGGTTGGGCAGGCCACATGGAGAATGTGAGTTTCTGGGCCCCCACACTCCCACCCCAGTCACTGACCATCTGCCAGGCCAGCTGCACCTAGAGGCGGTAAGTCTCGCCCCAAATATTTAACCCCTGACTCTGCAGTGCACTGTTAGGGTCTGTACTGTGGCTCAAGTGGGGGCCTTTGTCTCTCTTGGGCCCAGTCCCACCTCAGGCACAGGGCCAGCTCCCAAACCAGCCCTTTCATGGATTGTGGCAGATGCAAGAAAAGCCACCTTCTGGACTCTATCCTGGCTGGGCCTGTTGTTCCAGCCGAAGCCCCCCAGAGTACATGGGAGTTGTGGGGCAATGACCACTGCCTCAGGGAACTTGGACTCCTGATGGGACAAAGCTGTGAGCCGTAGCAGGAAGCTATGAGCAGACAGGCCAGGCCCAAGGCCCACTGGGCCGCTTGCTGCTTAGATAGCCTCAGGCAAGTGCCCTACCGTCGTACAGCCTCTGCTTCTCCACCTGTCCTCTGGTGATGACCACAAAGGCATCCTGGGCATTTGCCAATTGCTGTGGGCTTTGCCAGACCTCAGACATATTCACAGGCACCAGCTCAATATCATCCTTGCCCTAAGTCCCCGGGGAGGTTCGTGTGCCCCTTTGAAGAAGGGGATGAAGAAACCAAGACTCTGAGACATCAAAGCACTTGCTCAGGGTCACACAGCTGGTGAACCGCGATTCTCCCCGCAAGCAATCTCACTCCAGAGGCACGTGATCGACTGGGCTAGAAGTTACTCATGGGGATGCTAGGAAAATCACACCAATAACAATCTCCACCATCGTAATATGAGCTAATACTTACTCTCTACGTGCCAGGCTCCTCACTGTTTCTGACTCAATCTTCATGACAACCCTGAGAGCTGGGTGTTAGCATGGTGGGTAATTGTATTATTATCCCTGTTTATGGGTGTGGAAACTGAGGATCAGAGAGGTTAAATAACTCTCCCAAAGTCACCCAGCAATTAGATGGCAGAGCCAGGACTCTAGGCCCTTAACAATTCCATGTGACGATCTTACAGGGCTCCCAGCACACAGTAGGTACTTCACAGATTAATTTAAAATGCCAAGAGCCCAAAACCACACCGGGATGCCACTTTTCATCCACTACAATGGCTATAATAAAAAAGACAATAACAAGTGTTGGCAAAAATGTGGAGAAATTGGAACCCTCGTGCCTTGCTGGTGGGGATGCAAAATGGTGCACAGTTGTGGAAAACAGTCTAGAAATTCCACAAAAAGTTAAGCAGTGACCATAAGACCCAGCAAGTCCACCCCTATGTATTTTTTATTTTTATTACTTATTTATTTACTTATTTTTTTTTTGAGACAGGGTCTCACCCTGTTGCCCAGGCTGGAGTGCACTGGCATGATCTCGGCTCACTCAGCCTCCGCTTCCCAGACTCAAATGATTCTCCTACCTCAGCCTCCCGAGTAGCTAGGATTACAGGTGTGTGCCACCACACCCGGCTAACTTTTGTACTTTTAGTAGAGACGGGGTTTTGCCATGTTGGCCAGGCTGGTCTCGAACTCCTGACCTCAGGTGATTCACTTGCCTTGGCCTCCCAAAGTGCTGGGATTACAGGTGTGAGCCATTGCGCCCAGCCTTATTATTTTTTGAGACAGGGTCTCACTCTGTTGCCCAGGCTGGACTGCACTGGTGCAATCTTTTGTATTGCAGTTACTCAGCCTCCGAGTAACTGCGACTACAGGCGCCTGGCACCGTGCCCAGCTAATTTTTTTTTTTTTCAGAGAGGGAGGTTTCGCCGTGTTGCCCCAGCTGGTCTTGAACCCCTGGGCTCAAGAAATCTATCTGCCTCGGCCTCCCAAAATATTAGGATTACAGGCGTGAGCCACTGCCCCCAGCCCACCCCTACATATCTATCCAAGAGAAATGAAAACCTATGTCTGGGCTGGACGCGGTGACTCACGCCTGCAATCCCAGCACTTTGGGAGGCCGAGGCAGGTGGATCACCTGAGGTCAGGAGTTCGAGACCAGCCTGGCCAACATGGTGAAACCCCATCTCTACTAAAAGTACAAAAAAATTAGCTGGGCGTGGTGGTATGTGCCTGTAACCCCATCTATTCGGGAAGCTGAGACAAGAGAATCGCTTGAACCTGGGAGGCGGAGGTTGCAATGAGCTGAGATGGCGCCACTGCACTCCAGCCTGGGTGATGGAGCAAGACTCCGTCTCAGAAAATAAAAAACAAAAAAACAAAAACAAAAAAACAAAAAAAATCTATGCCTGCACAGAAACTCGTACATAGATGAATCATAGCAGCATGATTCATAATAGCCTTTTGGCCTCCACTTTTTAGTGGAAACAACTCAAATATTCATCAACTGCTGAAAATATAAACCAAATGTGGTCTATCTGTATTATTCGGCCAAAGAATGAAGGCAGGACTGACAGCTGCTACAGCCTCAGGAACCTCGAGAATGTTATGCTCAGTGAGAGAAGCCAGACACAAAAGCTCACATATTATTCCATTGATAAGAAATGTCCAGAATGCAGAAATCTACAGGAGCAGAAAGTGGATGAGTGGTTGCCATGGCCCAGGAGGATGTAAAATGGACAGTGACTGCTAAGGGGCATCAGATTTCTTTTTGGGGTGATAAAAATGTTCTAAAATCAATCGTGGGGATGGTTGTACAACTCTGTGACTATATTAATATCCACTGGGCTGGGCGCGGTGGCTCGCACCTATAATCCCAGCACTTTGGGAGGCCGAGGTGGGCAGGTCGCTTGAGCCCAGGAGTTTGACAGCAGCCTGGGCAACATGGTGAAACCCCATGTCTACTGAAAATACAAAAAATTAGCTGGGCATGGTGATGCACACCTGTAGTCCCGGATACTCGGGAGGCTGAGGTAGGAGGATTGCTTGAGCCCAGGAGGTTGAGGCTGCAGTGAGCCAAGATTTTGCCACTGCATTCCAGCCTGGGCAATGAGAGTGAGACCCTGTCTCAAAACAAAAACAAAAATACTGAACTGAAGACTTTAAATGAGTGAACTGGATTATATATGAATTATATCACAGTAAAGCTGCTACAAAAAAAAAAAAAAAAAAGGCGGCTGGGCATGGTGGTTCAGGCCTGTAATCCCAGCACTTTGGGAGGCTGAGTCGGGCAGATCACCTGAGGTCAGGAGTTTCAGACCAGCCTGGCCAACATGGTGAAACCTCGTCTCTACTAAAAATACAAAAATTAGCCAGGCATGATGGCAGGTACCTGTAATCCCAGCTACTCGGGAGGCTAAGGTGGAAGAATTGCTTGAACCCGGGAGGTGGAGGTTGCAGTGAGCCGAGATTGCACCACTACACTCCAGCCTGGGTGACAGAGCAAGACTCCATTTCAAAAAAAAAAAAAAAAAAAAAGGCAAGTGCCATTTAGAAATGATAGGGGTTTGTTTCTTCTCTCCTGAGTCAGGTCCTGCCTCTTGTCTCATTCTCCAGGGAAGCTGGCCAGCTGCAGGTAATCCCCCAGCAGCCTGGAAGACGCTAGTTAACTCCTAGAGAGCTGTTTGTCTTGCCCACTGCGAAGCAAGTCACATATATATTAGCTCATCAATCCTACCACCCTCTAAGTAAGTAGCATTGTTCTCAAAAGTTGGAGGATTACAACTTTAAATGAGTGAATTGCATGGAATTCATATACCATGCAATTCACTCAGTTACAGATGGGGAAATTGAGGTACAAAGAAATTCCATCATTTGGCCACAGTTCCACTGCCAGCAAGCAAGGCAGAGCTGGGATTTGAATCCAGGCCTCCGGAGGCACAGTCTCAGCGTTTTTGCCCTGTAGCTTTGGGGTCCTGTGTTCCCCCCACCATCCAGCTGGCCACAGGAATCAACCATGTGTGCCCCTTGGAGAGCTATGGAGCCCCATGCTAGGAAGCCAGCAGGAATGTGGGTGGGGCAGGAACCTGCAGGAAAGGGGACGGGTCCCAGGAGTGCTGGGAAACCGGCTAGGCTGGTAAAGCTTTTCATCTCGGTAATGAGCCGCATCGGGGCAGCCAGACGTGGCACCCCTGGGCGGTCAGCCCCACCGATGGAGGCCGAGACACAGCCCTGTCCTGCCCATGCAGACACAGACAGCAGCCACCTGCCTGAGCCGGGAACACAAAGATATCCCCCCTCCCCACACACACACCAGAAAAGGGAAAGGGCCTGAGTGACAGCCGAGGGTACACGCCCAGCCCTCCCTTTTCTTACTCAGAGGGTAACACGGACACACGTGCTGAGGGCAGTGGCTGCTGGCCCTCGAAGGGGCCTCAGAAGCCATCCAGCCCCACCTGCTCATTACCCAGATGAGCAAACCAAGGTCCCGGACGTGAAGTCACTACCCAGGGTCACTTGGGAGGGCAGCCTGTGTAGGAGAAAACTTCAGGTCTGGAGTCAGACAGGGTTCAGATCCTGACTGCACCAACCAGCAGTGTAACCCTGTGACAGTGTGACAGACGAGCTACACTGTATTTCTTTTTTAATCTTTTTATATTTTCTTCAAATTTTTAAATAGAGATGGTTTCTCACTATGTTGACCAGGCTGGTCCCGAGCTCCTGGCCTCAAGTGATCCTCCCATCTCGGCCTCCCAAAGTGCTAGGATTACAGGTATGAGCCACAATATGCCTGGCCAGCCACTCTGTATTTCTGAGTCTCAATTTCATCATCTGTGAAATATGAGCAAGAAATCCTCTCTAGTTATGTTTATGGATGGGCCCAGGCACAGGCGTGCACACCTGTAATCCCACCACTTTGGGAGGCTGAGGCAGGAGCATCTCTTGAGCCTAGGAGTTCGAGACCAACTTGGACAAATAGGAAGACCTCGTCTCTAAAAAAATACAAAAATTAGCCAGATGTGGTAGTGTGCACCTGTAGTCCCAGATACTTGAGAAGCTTAGGTGGGAGAATCGCTTGAGCCCAGGAGGTCAAGGCTGCAGTGAGCTGAGATCGCACCACTGCATTCCAGCCTGGGAGATGGAGAAAGATCCTGTCTCAGATTAAAACCAAAAAAAAGTGTATGTGTGGGGTGGGGGTAATCAGGGTCACTTTTAGAAACACCTCAGTCAGGCCAGGCACGGTGGCTCACACCTGTAATCCTAGCTCTTTGGGAGGCCGAGGCAGGTGGATCACGAGGTGAGGAGATCGAGATCATCCTGGCCAACCTGGTGAAACTCTGTCTCTACTAAAATACAAAAAATTAGCTGGGCATGGTGGCACACACCTGTAGTCCCAGCTACTTGGGAGGCCGAGGTCAGGGAATTGCTTGAACCTGGGAGGTGGAGGTTGCAGTGAGCCGAGATTGAGTCACTGCACTCCAGCCTGGCAACAGAACAAGACTCTGTCTCAAAAAAAGAAAGAAAGAAAGAAGGAAAGAAGGAAAGAAGGAAAGAAAGAAAGACAGACAGAAAGAAAGAAAGAAAAGAAAGAGAGAAAGAAAGAAAGAAAGAAAAGAAAGAAAGAAAGAAAAAGAAAGAAAGAAAGAAAGACACCTCAGTCAAATTTCAAAGACACCTTTGTGGTTCAAGGACTGAACTGGAGGTTCAGAGCAGCGTCCCTGAAACAGACTTGAGATCATTTATACTCTTTTTAAAATTTTGAAACAGTCTTGCTCTGTTGTCCAGGCTGCAGTGCAGTGGCACAATCTTGGCTCACTGCAACCTCCGTCTCTGGGTTCAAGTGATTCTCCTGCCTCAGCCTCCCGAGTAGCTGGGATTACAGGCGCATGCCACCATGCCTGGCTAATTTTTGTATTTTCAGTAGAGACAGGGTTTCGCCATGTTAGCCAGAGTGGTCTTGAACTCCTGATCAGGTGATCTGCCTGCTTCGGCCTCCCAAAGTGCTGGGATTACAGGTGTCAACCACCATACCTGGCCTCAACTAATTTTTTAATTTTTTTGTAGACATGGAGTCTCTCTCTGTTGCCCAGGCTGGTCTTAAACTCCTGAGCTCAAGGGATGCTCCTGACTTGGCCTCCTAAAGTACAGGGATTACAGGCATGAGCCACTGTGCCTGGCTCATTTACATTGTTTATACAATTCGGGCCTTGCTGGCTGTTTCACCAGTGGGCCTGAATGGGGACCCAGAACTTGGTTGGCAGCAGAAACAGCCCCCTCAGCCTTGTCCACGCTGTGGGTCAGGGGCTGCCTGCTAGATGGGTTTTGCAAGCCTCTACGAGTCACCTCGAGTCGACTGAGGCTGTTTGTCCCTAGCTTTTTCCTTCTGGGCTGGGGATGCCAGAGTCTGGGACAATCCTGAGCAGTCTCACACAGCCCCATTTTCTTGGCCTGGTCTGCATATGAGGCTCTTGTTGCAAGCAAGGAAAAATGGAACCAGCAGGTCAGGAGGCTGCCTGGTTCCTCCTCGGAGTTCCAGGGCTGGGTTTGAGGGTACTCCCAGGGACCAGACAAGGGCTTCCTGGGTCTGAGCCCGCAGGCTTGAGCCTGAACAGCCATCTTTTTGTGTCCCAGGATGTACTCAGAGCAGAGGAACCACTAGGGAGGGGGCCTGGGGGCCTCAGATGGCATCAGGTCCCCCGGCTCTGTCGCCAGGAGTCAGAGCCTCAGTAGACACAGCCCGACCTGCTTTATTGATTGATTGAGACTGAGTCTCACTCTGTCACCCAGGCTGGAGTGCAGTGGCATGATCTCGGCTCACTGCAACCTCTGCCTCCTGGGTTCAAGCAATTCTCGTGCCTCAGCCTCCCGAGCAGCTGGAATTACAGACATGCACCACCACACCAGGCTACTTTTTGTATTTTTAATAGAGACAGGGTTCTGCCATGTTGGCCAGGCTGGTCTCGAACTCCTGGCCTCAAGTGATCTGCCCGCCTCGGCCTCCCAAAATGCTGGGATTACAGGTGTGAACCACTGTGCCTGGCCCCAGCCTGCATTAGAGGTGGCAACTCAAGGCTGAGGACCCAGTGGCTCAGTAAGCCCAGCTGCAAAGTGGGGAGCTGGGACTCGAACCTAGGGCTGTGTGCTGTCCTGGCTGCCAGGACAGCACACAGTCCTCAGAGGGCCAGCAGGGATGCCCATGAGAGGAGCTGGGACAGAGGTAGCACCCTGGCCTTGACACACCACCGATGCTCCACGTGGGCAGAGAAAGAGAACACAGGGGTCTCGGGGGACCCTCGCTCTCCACCTCGTGGGTCTCTCCTCCTGCTTTGATTTTGTGCAGGTGCCACTGGCACTTTCTTTCAGCTGGAAGGGCAGTGTGGCCCAGTGGTTAAGCACCCAGACCAAAGCCAGACAGCCCGGGGTCAAATCCTGCCTCTGCTCTTAATAAACTGTAAATTACTTAGCCTCTCTGAGCCTCAGTTTCCCCAGCTGTAAAATGAGAGTCATCACAGTATGCATGCCGCAGGGCTGTGGTGGGGGTGACTGAGAGAACAGATATGGGGTGCTGCCTCTGAGGAGCCCAGTCTGCCTTGACCTGCGTCCACCATCCAGGGATTTAGGCTTCTTTTAAGGAGCTGATAAAAGCCAGAAGCCGGCTGGGCGTGGTGGCTCATGCCTGTAATCCCAGCACTTTGGGAGGCTGAGGTGGGCAGATCACCTGAGGTCAGGAGTTCCAGACCAGCCTGGCCAACATAGTGAAACCCTGTCTCTACTAAAAATACAAAAATTAGCCGGGCATGGTGGCGGGCACCTATAATCCTAGCTACTGGAGAGACTGAGACAGGAGAATCGCTTGAACCTGGGAGGCGGAGGTTGTAGTGAGCCGAGATTCTGCCACTGCACTCCAGCCTGGGTGACAGAGCAAGACTCCATCTCAAAACAAAACCAAACAAAAAAACCCTAAAAACAAACAAAAAGCCAGAAGCCAAGGCCTGAAGTTAGAATCCTCCAGCACCTGGGAGATGAAAGCAGACCCCCAGCCGTCCACACTGTTCACGCTGATCCTGCTGCAAGCCCAGACGTGCTTTGCTTCCGCTCTGTGAATGTTGCCTTGCCGGGGCACGGGGAATTCGCAAGTAACCTCAGAATTTGGAACCATCTCCTCCAACATCTGCGAGGAGAGGCTGGTGCCCATATATGGGTAATGAGGTGTCGGGAGGACAGGAGATCCTGGGTCCCAGATGCCCACTCCCTGGGCCTAGCTGGGGGACAAACGCACAGCCCGCTTCAGCTGTCTTGGGTTTGGGCTAAGGATCTGAGTCAGTAGGTTTGGGGATTTGAAGGGTACAGGGTGTTCCCACTGCTCTGAGAACGTTCTTCCGTCCGCATAAGGGAAACCGCAGAAGGGGAGGGTGGGGAGGACCTGTCTACCCAGTTATGCCAACAGATCCCTGAGACCCGTCCCTGCCTCTCCCTCCACTGGTTCTACCTGGGAACACGTCTCCTGCGCATCCTCCTCCATCTGCCCCTCTGGCCTCACCTTGATCAAAGTCACCACTTCTCACCTGGCCCAATGCAACAGCCACCCACTCTCTTTTCTGAGAGCATTTGGGAGCACAGGTAAGTTTTAGTTTGGATGATGGGATGATCTGGTTGCATCATACAAAGACCTAAGAGTTGGGGAGATATGCTTCCCGGCCTCCTGCCCCCAGGAGAGACGCGGACCCTCCAAGGACACCATGAATGGCAACCTTCCAGCCATCAGCGACCTGGGAGGGGGCTCCCTGGGTGGGAGTGGCTTCAAGAGCTACCCTTGATGTCTTCAGCTGTACCTGTTCAAGTCACATGGCACCAACTGGCCCATTCTTTCTACCCTGCCTGCAGGGGAGGAAACCGAGGCAGCCTGGCCAGGGCAGGGAACGTAGCCTGTGTTGTGGCTCTAACCTAGGTGTGGGCTCGGGCAGGTTCCTTAGTCTCTCTGTGCCTCAGTTTCCTCATCTCTGAGACAGGGATAGGAATTGATCCCACTGCAGAGGGTTGAGATAATTCAAGGAGATAACCCTTATAAATGAAAGCGCTTTGGGTGTGGCCGCACCACGATTAGGATAACTGGGTTTCATCCTCTTCCTCCGTGTCACTGGTGGGGGCCCTGCCAGGGCAGGGCTCTTTGTCTGTTGTTCACTGCCATGTCCGTAGCGCCCATCAAACTGAATGAACTATGCTGGCTATTTGGAATAACAGCATGTATTACTCCACCTGTCTCAGCCTTAATTTCCTTCAACATAAATGGGGTTATCATGCCTGCTTGTCACGGAACAAGCAGAAAGACACTCAACAGCTGGAAAACATTCCCACAGGAGTTCAGGTATTAAGTTGCTTTGTATGCAAGGCCAGCACTGTTCAACAGAAACTGAACCTGAGCCACAGAGAATTTACATTTTTCTAGTAGCCACATGAAAAGAGTAAGAAGAAATGAGTGAATTTTTTTCTATTTTATTTAACCTAATATATCCAAAATATGATCAATTTGACAGGTGGTCAACAGAACATTATTAATGGATATTTTACATTGTTTTTCATACTAAGTCTTCAAACCCTGGCACACAGACATACGTGCACAGCCCATGTCATGGGGCCAGTAATTACTGAATAGGACTGCGAGATTCTAGGTGATTCTGGGGCACCCGGACCTGCTTTGCTCTAAGCCCGCAGTGACCACAATCTGTCAGTTCTGCTGTAGGAAAGCTGATGGGCGCTCAGAGCATCTTCCAGTCTCACTCGGTGCCTGGTACCCAGGGACACCTAATAAATGCTCATTCTCTTTGAACCCCATGACTCCTCCTGCCCACACTCACTGATTAGATGTCTGCCCCAGGACAGGGTCTCCTCTGTGGGTCCCTCCCTGGCTGCCTGACTCCAAAACAACCTGGGGCTCCCCACTGTGCCCAGTGGAGCCTGGTGCCTGGGTGTGGAGGACCCTGGCACGAAGACCGCAGCAAGACACCCTTCCCCAGGTCCCCAGAGCCCCTGTAACCCTGTCCATAGGCCACGGGGCTGAGCTGGAGGCACCTGGCCTGCTCACAGCCATCCCCTTCTCCAGGCTGCGAGAGCAGCCACCCCGGTAACAGATCATACTTTAGCAACATCGGAGGGGCCACGCTCCTGCCATCACCTCCGCCCCAGCTGTCCCTGTCGCCCAGAACTGCTGTGTCCCCTGCTGGCTCACAGCCCAGCCTGCACTCTCCTCCCATGTGTGGACACAGGTCCCTGCAGGCTCAGCACTCCCTGCCTGGCCAGGGCCACTGGCCTTTGATCACATCTTCAGTTCCTTCCTCTGGGGGTTAATTCTGTCTCAATGGGTGTGTATTGGGGTTGCATTGCTGCTGGAATGTCTGGAATGCACAGGAGGGTACACCCCTCCCTGAAACCAGCCTCACCTGTCCCAGAGCCCAGAGAAGGGGCTGGGCCTCCTGCCACCACGGTCATCCTCTTCTGGCGTCCTGCCTGCCTGGAGGGCCAGCTGGGGGGAGGTGCTCCTCCGGTGCCGAGTAGCCCTCTGCCCTTACCTTCTTTTTTTTTTTTTTTTAATCTTTTTTTTTTTTTGAGACGGAGTCTCGCTCTGTCGCCCAGGCTGGAGTGCAGTGGCGCGATCTCGGCTCACTGCAAGCTCCGCCTCCCGGGTTCACCCATTCTCCTGCCTCAGCCTCCCGAGTAGCTGGGATTACAGGCGCCCGCCACCACGCCCGGCTAATTTTTTTGTATTTTTAGTAGAGACGGGGTTTCACCGTGTTAGCCAGAATGGTCTCGATCTCCTGACCTCGTGATCCGCCCGCCTCGGCCTCCCAAAGTGCTGGGATTACAGGCGTGAGCCACCGCGCCCGGCCTGCCCTTACCTTCTTTAAACACTGCCTGGCTCCTGAAATATGTGTCCTGGCTCTGACACAAAGGCAACCACCGTGGACACTCAGGAAATAACTGATGAATAGTAACAACACTGAGGGCACCTACTGGGTACCCAGCGACCACTCAGTCCTTTTGTACATCACCCATTGAAGTCTCATAGCCCTAGGAAGTAGCCACCCTTAGTGTTACTGGGGCTCTTAATCCTACCTATTAGGCTATTAAACTTTTGGACAAAAAGAACTTACTCACCTTTTTGGGGGGCCCTTCTATAACCCTTAATTCCACACCTTGCGTAGGGTTGGGTTCAATAAATAGGTGTTGAATTGAGCAGATGTTTTAATGCAATTCGGTGACTCCTGTGTCTCTGTGTTCTAGGTGAAGATAACTGAGGCTCTCAGAAGTTAAGAAACTGGTCCGAGTTTACACAGCTGGGAAGTGGTGGTGCCAAGATTTGAACCCATGAAGATAGGCTTCAAAAAGCCACTTTCTCAGTACAAAGGGAACATCAATATCAATGCACACCCACCCCTTACAGACAAAAGGACAAGAGACATCGGAGAGACAGGATGATGGGACCAGGCATTCACCACCCAGGGAAGGCAGAGTGATTTACAGTTTGTTGTCATTTTCATCAGTACAATTAATCCCAGTGGTTGGTTGGGTAAGGATCAGTGATGGTAAACGGAGACTGAGTCATTCTCCTAAGACGTCCCCACAAGGGACTCCCAGCCTGTCCCTCCAAACAGACCTTTCAGGTGGAAGCAACTGCCATTGAGTGAGCACCTTCCTGGCCCACACCCTACCCTAGCACCGGAAGCAGGTTTCATCTCTGATCCTTATAACAACTAGTTGAGGTACGTGCTATCATAGCTCCATTGCAGATGAGGAAACTGAGCCTCAGGAAGGAGCAGCCACTTGCTCAGGGTCAATAGGTTAGTAAAAGGTCTATGCTTGTAACTGCTACAGCCCCAGCTGGGCACTTTCTAGATATTCAGTAATTGCCAAATAAATTTTCAACCCCACCCCACCAACTATTTGTCATCTCTCTGCCCCTTACAGGCCCTGGCAACAGGCCCTTCACCATTAACAAGCCCCCAGATATATGAATTGTCGACATGCTGTAAAATACCTGCTCAATTTCACACCTATTTATGGAGCCCCAAGCTTATGTAAGGCCTGGAACTAAGGACAACAGAAGGCCCTCTCCCAAAAGATGAGTAAATTGCAACTATTCAAAAGCTTGTAAGCTAGTAGGTAGGTTAAGGAAAAACACCCCAATGGGTATAATTACAAAGATTTGGCCGGGCGCGGCGGCTCATGCCTGTAATCCGAGCACTTTGGGAGGCCAAGGCGGGCAGATCATGAGGTCAGGAGATCGAGACCATCCTGGCTAACATGGTGAAACCCCATCTCTACGATAAATACAAAAACAAAAATAGCCGGGCGTGGTGGCAGGCGTCTGTAGTCCCAGCTACTTGGGAGGCTGAGGTGGGAGAATGGGGTGAACCCAGGAGGCGGAACTTGCAGCGAGCTGAGATTGTGCCACTGCACTCCAGCCTGGGCAACAGAGCAAGACTCTGTCTCAAAAAAAAAGAAAAAAAAAAAAGAAAAAAAAACAAAAACAAAGATTTTAGATCACTTACATCAGGGTATTTTCATCCACTGTGTTCCATTTAGGCCTTATAATCTAACTTTAATGATGAAAATATACTCAATCCAGTAAAAATCAGGAAAAGAGCAAAATGGAAACAAAGAGAAAGCATGATAAATAGGGCACTATGGTGGAGTAGGTTCAAACACATTAGTCATTACAATAAATGTAAATGAGTTAATTTTGCCTATTAAAAGATAAAAGACTCTCCGGTGAGATTACAAAACACACACCTTCCCCAAGCTATATGCCATTTTATAAGACACAGACACTTGAAACTAAATGATACAGGAAGGTTGAGAATAAAGAAATGGAGAGTGACACACCAGGCAAATGATACTGAAGAGAGAAAGCACTGTCCATATATCTCAAAGACAAGAGGGAGCGAGGCAATCCATGTAACTATGTGGTTCCCAACAGCTGCACATCAAAAGAATGATGTCTGGACCCATGTCCATGGAGATTTTGACTTAACTCGTCTTGGAAAGGGCTCTGACATGCTGTTCAAAGCTCCTCAGGTGATTCTAATGTGCAGCCAGGGATGAGAACAAGGAACTGAACCACAGCAAGGTTTAAAAGAAGCAAGATGCGGAAGAATCCTAGATCTCTATAGGAAGGAAGCCCTGTGAGAAAGCAGTACACAGAAGGTGCCCAATGAATACCAGATTGATTGGTCAATTGACTGATTCTCTCACTACTAGAAACTCCTGTGCTAATTAGACAGTAAATGTCCTCACACCCAGCTATTAATCCTGGGGAAATATATCCTAAGATGAGAGGGTTGCTGGTGTAGTAATTCCAGGTCTGTTTTTAAGGCCTAATCTGTTTCTGCCCAGGGAAGGCCGCCCTGCCTCCAGGCCTCTGATGGGGCCTAGGGTTCTGTGTCAGGTGAGTGCTTTTGGACTCCTTTTACAAACATACAGAAGTTCAAGCTGCTTCAGGTAACACCAAGGCAGGTCTTGAAGACAGGGCAACACAGCAAGACCCTATTTCTACCAAAAATAAATAAATAAATAAAATTAGCTGGGCATGGTTGTGCATGCCTCTAGTCCTAGCTGCTCAGGAGGCTGAGGTGGGAGGATTCATAGCTCACTGCAGCTCTGAATTCCTGGACTCGGGGGATAAACAGGGCTCAAGCCAACTTTGGTGCCCCAAGGCATTAGGATGTCACTCTGGGTTCAGGACCACTGGAGAAAGAGCACCAGCCTCCTTTTTCATTTTTTGAGACAGAGTCTTGCTCTGTTATTCAGGCTGAAGTGCATTGCTGCACTTCACTCACTGCAGCCTTCAACTCTTGGGCTCAAACACAAAATATATTTTGTATTTTTAGTAGGGACGGGGTTTCACCATGTTGGCCAGGCTGGTCTCCAACACCTGACCTCAGGCCTCCCAGAGTGTTGGGATTACAGGCATGGGCCACTGTGCCTGGCCATCTCAGCAGTTCTTACCCAGACACTTTGAGAGGGCTGGCAGGGTGTCCTGGCCGCCCCGCCCATCCTTTCCTAGGCAGAGGGTTTCTGTCATGCTTTGTAAGATAAAACACACCAGAGCTGCTGGCTGAGCCTGCAAGGCCGCAGGGCTGTGGGAGAAATAGAACTTGCAGAATTTTTTGCTGCCCCCACTGCCTGGGCTAGGATTTCAGGCTGATACCTTTTAGGGTTTCAACTTCTCTGCCTTCGCCATGGGGATGGTTTGTTTCCCATCGAAGGGTGGGAAAGGATTCCAAGTTTGTACCACAAAGAAGAGACAGGGCTTCAACCCTGCTTCAACCCCAGATAAGAAACTCTATTTGGCCGGGCACAGTGGCTCATGCTTGTAATCCCAGCACTTTAGGAGGCCGAGACAGGTGGATCACCTGAGGTCAGGTGTTTGAGACCAGCCTGGCCAACATGGTGAAACCCCGTCTCTACTAAAAATACAAAATATAGCCGGGCGTGGTGGTGGGCGCCTGTAATCCCAGCTACTTGGGAGGCTGAGGCAGGAGAATCACTTGAACCCAGGAGGCGGAGGTTGCAGTGAGCTGAGATTGTGTCACTTCACTCCAGCCTGGGCAACAAAAGTGAAACTCTACCTTAAAAAAAAAAAAAAAAAAAAAAAAAGATCTGCTGAGAGTCCTGGAGCAAGTCACTCAAACTCTCTGAGCCTCACTTGGAAAGAGAGCTGAGGGTAGAATTTATCTCAGACAATGTAATAATCATAATTTAGGGTGATCGTTTTAAGCTAGCACCCAACCTCCAGGCCTTTCTGTGTTCATACCTTTCCCAGTTCTGGTCCCCTCCCCTCTCACTTCCTCGCAGAGACTCTCCATTTTTGTCTCCCCATCCAGAACCTGCCTGCTTGCCTTCCAGGACTGGGCCCCCTTTGCTTCCTGAGGCCCCTCTTCTTCCTCTCCAAGACCTTTTATTTTGCTATGGACTGGACTCTGAGACCCAGGACTCAGGGCTTGCCTGCAGGCTCTTCCCACGCTGTGCCCCCCGCCAGCTGTGCCCCACGCCAGCTGTGCCCCACGCCAGCTCGCCTTCTCTACTCCATCTTTCACCTAAACTGGAAAACTCGTGATCTACTCAGACATGCAGAAAAGTACTGAAGAGAATCAGCCACGCATGTCCCCACCACCAGGGTTTGGTTGATGTTTTCACAGTACCATCTTAGCTGCAGATTTTTCTAAAAAGGAAGAGAAGTGTTATTGTTCATTATCCTTTCAGCCCCCTCCTTAGGAGTAGCAGAATTTTAGATTTACTGGTTCTTCCTAAGCCTGTTTTATTTTATTTATTTAGAGACAGGGTCTTGCTCTGTTGCCCAGGCTGGAGTGCAGTGGCACAATCACAGCTCACTGCAGTCTTGAATTCCTGGACTCAGGGATCCTCCCCTCTCAGCCTCCTGAGTAGCTAAGACTAGAGGCATGCACCACCATGCCCAGCTAATTTTTTTTTTTTGGTAGAAATAGGGTCTCACTATGTTGCCCAGGCTCGTCTTGAACTCCTGGCCTCAAGTCATCCTCCCGCCTTGGCCTCCCAAAGCGCTGGGACAAGTGCGAACCACTGCACCTGGTTCCCTAAGCCTTCCAATACATAGACACATCTGCATTCAGGAAGAGTAAGTGGAATTGCTCTGTGTATGTTTCTAAAAATGTATATATGCAAGCATCATCTTTGCCTCCTTCATCAACTTGCTTTGCTTGCTCACCATCATGCCATTTCGGGTCATGGATACACACATCCCTGTCTCTTTCTGTCAACTGCACTCTCTTTATCCTCTCATCTCCAACTGATCCCCGGGTTCGGCGTGGAGGACCTCTCCTGCAGAAGCCTGTGTGGCTGGGTCAGGGCCCTCCTTTATCTCACTATCACTCCGCATTGCTGCCAGCTGCGGACTCAGCCAACTCTCTGCTCACCGTCCTGCACGCAGGAGGTGACTGGATGGGGACAGGGCAGGGGGCAGCCTGCTCAGGCCTCGCATTCCTTTCCACTAGGTGGAACCCCTGCCCCATTCATCCCCACCTCTGGGCTCTGCTGGTCCTGGGGTGTGAAGCACAGGGCAATGTATGCTCTCTTGAAATGCTGAGGGAAAGGGAGAATCTTAGCAGTCCCCCATGGCTTACCCTCATTCATTCATTCATTCATTCAGCACATGTGTAACACCAGTCTCTGGGGGAAGGCAGCCACACAGCCACATGTGGCTACCCCAGAGTCACATAGCTGCTGAGATAAGAGCTACCAAGGAGAAGGGGAGTCCATAGAATAGGTGGATCTACCCCAGCAGAGAGGTTGGGGAGGGCTTCCCTGAGGAACAGAAGGTAAACCTGGAAGTGGAAGAGAAGCAGTGAAAAGGGGTGGGAGGGGCATTCTGGGCAACAGGAATGGCAGAGAGAAAGGCCTTGTGGCCAGGCACAGCGTGGAAACAAGATGGTGACAGGCACATGTTGATGTGCAGGGCGCCAGCTCCCAGGGCCTAAGAGCAAAGGGAGGTCTGGGGCAGGGGTTAAGCAGCTGGAGGTATGGTCAGATTTATATGTCGTAAGGAGCTCCCTGGCTGCCATGGGGAGAAGGGACTGGAGCACTGGAGTGGAAGAAGGAACAGTGAAGAGGGACTGGAGGCCTGCTGGGCTGCTGGCTCTGCAGGCAGGGAGAAGTGGGGATCCATTTAAAGGGAAAGGGCCCGCGTGCAGTGGCTCATGGCTGTAATCTCAGTGCTTTGGGAGGCTAAGGCAAGAGGCTCACTTGAGCCCAGGAGTTCAGGACCAGAGTGGGCAATATAGTGAGACCCCATCTCTACAAATAGTAAAAATTAGCGGGGCATGGTGGTGTGCACACCTGTAGTCCCAGCTACTTGGGAGGCTGAGGCATGAGGATTGCTTGAGCCCAGCAGTTCAAGGCTACGGTGAGCTATGATCGCACCACTGCACTCCAATCTGCGTGATACAGTGACAGCCTGTCTCTAAAGAATAAAGAAAGAACACTTAAAAAAAATAGGTTGGGGTAGGGAAGGGCAGGGCTGGGACCTGAAGAGAGCTTTGTCCCACCCGGAGGCAGAAAGGGGCACCAGGTGGCCTCCCGGGCTCCAGAGGCTGCAGCACAGCAACCCATCAGAAGCCGGGAGAACAAAGACCAGAGGCCGTTTCCCCATTCGCTCCCAAGACAGGCCGGGGCAGGCAGGCTGGGAGGATGGAAAGTGATGCCAGTAACACCGGCATAGACCTGCCGGGAGCAGAGAGCAGCTGCATGCTGGGAAGCCAGGGTTCTCTTTCCCGGACGAGGAGCTCTGGAAGCTCTCTAAAGCAGCTTCTCCCCCAGGTCCCCTACTCCCAGAGCCTCCCCCAACCACACCCTTAGGGTATTGCCTAAAGGGTGTGGATGGAGCTGAGTCTCTCCCCCAAAATACCCTTTCCCCACATGATCCCCCCGACAATGCCTGAAGTGCTACCATTAGCAGCTGTTCCTCCAGGTAAGCTCAGCTCTGTCCTGAATCGAATTTATCCAGTCTCATTCCTTCTTCCAAGAGAACTGGGCAAGGGATGGAGGGGCAAAGCTAGAGAGAAGAGAGGTAGAGGGGGTTGCTGGGGGTAGAGGCAGTGAGCACAAACACCAATGACTCTACCATTTGGCCTGGAGCAGTACCAAGGCACAGTTACTGCCAGATCCAGGTACGAGTGGGGAGGCCTCATTTGCTTCCCCGGGCCCCCCTGGACTCCCAGCATCAGCCATTTGTGAGCTGTGAGCTCAAGGTGAATGTGAGCCCTCTGTGAAACAGGACACTTCCACCTGCCTGGCAGGCCCGCTGTCAGAATGAGATGTAACATCCATGGCCTTGCTGGGCTCACAGTATGTGTCTGAGAAATGGTGGGGCGGCTGTCTCTAAGCTGTTACCCACATGGGTCCCCTCCCAAATCGATCAGGCCTTCCTACCATCACTGATCGATGGGTGCATGTGCGTGTCTGCTTGAGTCAGCTCCCTGGTCAGCTCTGGGCTTGACTCAGTCATGAATCTTTTTTTTTTTTTTTTTTGAGACGGAGTCTCGCTCTGTCTCCCAGGCTGGAGTGCAGTGGTGTGATCTCGGCTCACTGCAATCTCTGCCTCCCAGGTTCAAGTGATTCTCTTGCCTCAGCCTCCCCAGTAGCTGGGATTACATGTTTCCGCCACCACACCCAGCTAATTTTTAATATTTATTTTTGTAGAGATGGGATTTCACCATGTTGGCCAGGCTGGTCTTGAACTCCTGACCTCAAGTGATCCGTCCACCTTAGCCTCTCAGAGTGCTGGGATTACAGGCGTGAGCTACCGCGCCCAGCCCGTCATGACTCTTAATAGCAGTGTGTGCTTCCTAGTATTGACTGCTATGACTTGCCGGGCACTCGCTCTGAACCAGGTCATGGGGTGGACCCATCACGTGCATCCCCTCATTTGATCTACCCAGCAGCCTCACCAATTGGGGGTTGCTGTTATCACCCCACCTCATAGATGAAGAAACTGAGGCTCGGAGACGTTAAGTGACTTGCCCAAGATCAAACAGCTTAAGAGACCCAGAGCTGGGGCCTGAACTCATGCCCAGCTAGCATCCAACGCTGTGTTCTTGCTTTTTTTTTTTTTTTCTTTTTGAGACAGAGTCTCACTCTTTTACCCAGGCTGGAGTGTAGTAGCACAGTCTCAGCTCACTGCAACCTCTGCCTCCCAGGTTCAAGTGATTCTCCTGCTTCAGCCTCCTGAGTAGCTGGGACTACAGGCACCCACCACCATGCCCAGCTAATAAAACACTGTGTTCTTAACCACTAAGAGGCTCAGGGTACCCCAGGTGCCTCCCAGTAGAGCATGCTTCCCTTTTGCCACCTCTCCCCTCCAAGCCTGGGGTCCTGCCTCCCATGCAGGAGCACTCCATCAGGGCGGGGCCAGTGTTGCAAGTCCCATCTAGGCAAGGCCAGGCTGCTGGGTGTTTACTGGGACCCAGGTCTGGGTGGAGGGGCAAGATTAATCCCACTCAACAAATTCAGAAGCACTGAGGCTCAGGGACGCTATGTTTCTTTTCAAACAGAGGCAGAATTGAGCCTGACTGCAGAGCTGGGACTTGGCCACTCCCTCCCACCCCGTGACAGGTCAGATGCCTCCTCTGGGAAGTCCTCCCTCACCTCCCAGCATCTGTGCTCTGACTGTGACAACTCTCACTTCAGGCCTGTCACAAAGTATGTGAGTGGCCAGGCTGGAGACCTCATCTGTCCGGCTCTATGCTCCATTGCTCCTGCCTGGCCCCATCAGTCCGATGCTCATGTAATCATACATGTACGGAAGCTTAACTCCATCTTATCTCTCTGATGTGACTGCCAGCGACTCAAGTGCAGGGAGGTTGTCCACGTCTCCTCCACCACCACCTGCTAAACCCCAGCAACAGTGCCTATGGAATTGTGCAGTGCATAGCCTGTCCACCATGATATCAAGTTTAACCCTGGGTACACCACAGCTAGCTTGCCCGCATTTGCTTAATAACTGTAATCGTCACAGATGCTATTACCTGAGGCCTCTTATCATTCTCAACCTTTCCCCTGCATTATTTCATTTAATCCTGAGCTAATATCGCCAGGCAGGCACCGTGCTTATTCCCATCCCACAGGTGAGAAAACAGGCTCAGAGAAGCCAAGCAGCTCCTCTGAGGTCGCACAGCCAGGAGGGTGGCAGCGGGTCCCCTCCAGGGCCTCTCTACTAGGCTGGACGCTGTCCTCGGTCACCTGCACCATCTGGCCTGACTCTGTCATTAGCTCAGGTGTGAACATCAACTCCCACACCTGTCATTAGGAACCCGGGCAACGGGAGCAACGGGGTTCACACCCTGTCCCGGCCCTCCCCAGCTTCAGCTGCTAAAAGGCAGACAAACTGGAAGGGGTGGCTTTCTCGGTGGGGTGTTCCGTTCACTAATCCACACTTTGTAGTCCAAAGGCCTGACTACCTTGGGTGTGAAAGTCACCACTTGGGGCTCCTGGGTCCCCTGGGCTCAGAAAGGGCTGCTACCCTCATCCGGGCACCTCCTGTGTGCTACAGCACTGCTCCTCCCAGCAGCCCTATGCATGAGACACTCAGTATCACCACCCGTGCTGTGCAGAAAGGGAAAACAAGGCTTCGAGAGGCTCCAGGGTGGAGATGCCAGGATCAACAGTGAGGCCTTCTGCTCTCAGTGCTGGAGCTCCTACCTGCCCCACCATGCTGAATCTCACCAGCAATTTTGTCCTCCCCCAGACAATGGAGCGGGCCCCTGGAAAACTCGGAGTGAAGGAATAACTTGGGGATCCACTCCCTGTGACCAGCGACCACAGCCTAGAGCCGCAAGTCTGTCCCCTCCACCCCCCACCAAGACACTTGCTATGGGGCTAGCTGGGCATCAGGCAATGTTCAAGAGATGCGTTTGAGAGGACGGGGTACAGGGCTACCCCCGCCCCACAATCCAGTCTGTGAACTAGTCCCCACTAAGGGGAGGGGGCAGAGGGATGCACTGGGCTTGGAGACCACCCGGGGAGGCATCTGACATCTGCTCAGGGCTGTGGCTGTGCTCATTCTGTGCTGGGGTGGCAAGGCTCAAAGGAATGGTCTTTCACCCCAGGCTGGGGAAAGAATCAGGAGGGCTTCCTGGAGAAAGAGACGTCTAAATGGAGATCTGGGACCAATGGCTATCAGCCTAGGACAGACGGTGGCTGCCTTGGGCCAGATATACAGAGAGTGGCAGGACCCCAAATCTTTGCCACCCCAGACCCTCCCGGTCCCTGCAGCTATAAAGGATGGGATGCCTTTCATCCTCATGCTTCTGGGAAAGCCCGCGCCCCCCCCCAAGCTTGTCTGGGTTCATTAGAACCTTTTGTTAGCTCCAAGCTGGGGCCTTCAGGGATGGAGAGCTGCAGGAAGGAGGGAGGCTGGGAGGAGGCAGAGGGCGGGGCAAGGCCTGGCCCCACTACTGGTATGTGGGTGTCTGCATGTGTGAAGGACTGGATGGGTGTAGTCTCTGGGGTGGAGAGGACAGAACGGTTCTCCACGGCTGGCACGGAGCATCCAATTGTGCAATGCCCCAGGGAACAGTGAAGGGACTGGACGGGCCTCTGGTTGGGTCTGAGTGCCAGCTGGACGCAACCATGGAGGAGGGGTGTGCAGGCCCTGCCCAGTCTCTGGGGTTGTGAAAGATAGGGGAGGGGTGGGGAAATCTCTAAAGGTGGGTAATGCCTCTGAGCCTGAAAGAGCCCAAACGGAGATACGGGTGGGTGGGATCACAGGGCAGGGGGGTTTCTGCAAGGGCTGGAAGGCCAGGGAATGGAGTGTCGCACTCCAGCGTGCTAGGGCCCCGCCGCCTGCACCTGTCCGACTGGTCGGCCTAGGCCGGACTGCAGGGGTTGGGTGGGAGCCCTGGGCCCAGAGGCCTCTCCTTGCCTAGGGAAGAAGTGAGGAGCTGCTTGAGGGCACAGTGGGGGCTCCCAGTGAGAGCAGCTTGGGGGCAGAACTCCCAGACAGGAGAGCCATGTAATGTGCGGGCCCCTCACCTGCCTGAAGCCTCTTGTCCGAGAAGCTGGCAAAATGGTCCTTGCTAGCCCAGAGCCCCCACTCTATTTTCCGAAGTGGGGATATAAGGCAGGGGCTGGATTCCCACCCCCTCCGTCAATCTCAGCATCTCCACCAGGCTCCCCCAAACCGGTTATTAAGTGAACACATTAGGCTTATCAAAAGGGACGTGGGCTGCTTCTCCCTGCAAACACATCAAGACATGCCATTCCCCTCCCAGGCCGCCCTGGGAACCCGCGGCTCAGAGACGCCGCCAGTTTCGGGGCTGGGGTGGGGGCAGGGAGCCACACCCCTGCGAAACCGAGCTTCGAAGAGGAGGCCCCGAAGCTGCCCAACCTCCGCTCAGAACCCAGAGGGTGGGGAGGTAAGGGGGTGCCTCCCCCTGTGCCCCTCGACCCGACCCCGCACCCCCCAGGGCCTCCGGGCGCGGCTCTGGCGCGCAGGGTGGCAGGTGCCGGGAAGTGCAGCGGCGGGTGGCCCGCCCCCTCCGGACACCCATCCCTCGCCTCCCCGACGCCAGAACACTTGCGCGGTCTCAGAGGCGCTGGAGAGCGCCCCCCGACGCCAGCTCAGTTTCCCTGCCTCAGGGCGCCCCCTGGACGGAGCTTCCTGGGTCGCCCGCAGCGACCCGCCTTGAGTGCCCGGTCCTCCAAAAACTCCGCCCCCGCATCCAGGTGGCTATTCCCGGTCCTGTGCGACCCTCTGCGCAAGAGCGACCCTGGGACACGGGGGTGCCCTGTACCCCCAGCTCAGCTGCCCGTGCCCTAGGCCCTCAAGGCAATGCTCCCTGGGCTCCCGGAGTCCCCTGTGTTATGCTCCCCCTCGGGGACCCCAGCCAGTCCCCTCCCACCTGGCGGCGCTTCCCAGCTTCAGGGTGGCCTCGGTCCCGCGTTCCCGAGAGTCCCGCACTCCGGGTTCAGTTCCCGGTTCCTGGACCCCCGTACCCCCCATTCCTACACTGCCCGGGAGGTCTTCCCGGTCCTGTGCGCCCACAGGCGCAAGAGCGTCCCGGAGCGGAGCTGTGGGCGCCTCCTCACCTCCGGGTCTGCACAGTGGGGCTGTATTTGCCTTTGTTTCTCTTCCTGAAGAGCGAGTTCATGGTGGCGCTCGGGGTGCGGGCGGCGGCGGCTGGCGGGCCGGGCGCGCACCGAGGGGCGGGCGGGAGCGCAGGTGAGCGAGCGGCGGCGCGGGGAGCCCGGACTGCGGCGCGGCAGTGGCTCCGGGTCCCTACTCGCTGGGGGCGGGGCGCCCGCCGGCCACTGGCTCTGCGGGCCGCTCCCCGAGAAGGTGGTGCTTACCTTCCCGAGGAGGGGCCACCGCGCGGGCGGGGCTTGGGCGCGGGGGTGGGGACACCGGGTCTTGGCCGGACACCGCCCACCCCCAGCCGGGGGACTCCGGAGGCCGGGCAGGCACTGGGGCGCAAAGGCCGCCGGGGCGAGCGCTCGCAGCCCCACCCTCCTCGGGCCCGGCGCGCCTCTGGCCGAGGCCTTCACCTGGCTCTGCGCTGCCGCGGAACTCGGCGCTCCTGGTGCTTTGGCGGACACCCAGCTGGGCCCCGCAAGACAGGTGCGGCAGAGACCCGCACGGGTTCATGTGCCCTAGTAGCTAGCGAATTGCACTCAGATGGTGGCAATTGAGGGAAGGGGGCTGAACTGCGGAGGGCGCCGGCCTGAGTTCAAGCCCTGCCACCCCCAGGTCGGCTGACACTCCTGGGCAAGGTGTTTTACTGCTCCCAGCCACAGTTTACTTCTTTGTCAAACGGTGATAACCACCACCCCATCTGAAAGGCCTGTGGGGATGTCCCTGCAGGTAATGCACGCAAAGCGCTGAGCGCAGTGCCCTGGCCTGAATCTGCTCTCCGCCTGCCATCTCGGGTGGACAAAAACTCCTTTGAAACTTCAATAACTCCAGGCCCTGGCACGAGAAGAGCGCTTCATAGCTGGTCATAAAAGCTGCTCGATTGCGGCTCGGAAAAACGACGTTGCACAATTCTGCCAGCATGTCCTGGCCCAGACTGTGTGCCAGTGGAGGAGGCTGCCCTTAGACAGAAACCTAATCTGACCTGAAGCCCGGATGGCACACACCACCACACCTGGCTAATTTTTAAAAATTTTTGTAGAGGCAGAGTTTCACCATGTTGCCCAGGCTGGTCTTGAACTCTTGTGCTCAAGTGATCTGCCGGCCTACAGCCTCCCAAAGTGCTGGGATTACAGATATTAGCCACCGTGCCCAGCCAACCTTATTCTTAATGGGGCTTCTATGGGTGGGCTTAACCCATTTATGCCTGAGGTTGCAATTTTTTGAATTGATAAATCAGACCTTGGCAGTGACCTTGAGCAGTAGGAGATAACTCCCACAGGCGTCACGTTCCAATAATGGACCACTAGGCGTAAGTAGAGGTGTGATTCCTCCTAAAGTTGTGCCTGCCTGCCTGCTGCCTTCCTTCCTTCCTTCCTCTCTCTTTCCTTTCTTGCCTTCTTGCTTTCTTTCTTCTTTCTTCTTTGAGACTCAGTTGCCCAGGCTGGAGTGCATTGGCACAATCATAACTCACTGCAGCCTTGACGTTTGGGGCTCAAGCAATCCTCCCACCTCAGCTTCCCGAGTGGCTGGATCCACAGGTGTCCACCACCATGCCTGGCTAATTTTTAAAACTTTTATATTTATATATGTTTTTTGTAGAGATGGGGTCTCGCTGTGTTGCCCAAGCTGGTCTTGAATTCCTGGGCTCAAGCAATCCTCCCACCTTGGCCTCCCAAAGTGCTGGGATTTCAGGTGGGAGCCACTGCACCCAGCCCTAAAGTTGCTTTCAAAATGTGTGTGTCCAAATGTGCATTTTTCTGGGGGAGGATGTATTGCTCAGTGGAGTCATTTACTCATTCAACACATGTTTCCCATCACTCTCACAGCCTCAGTGTGCCTGGCTCTGCTTGTTGTACACGGATGAGAAAAGGGAAAAGAACAACACAAAAGGGGCTTTCTCTTTGGGAGCTTTCAGGTCCCGGGGCAGGGGACACATATTAAAAATGTTAACTTGGCTGGGCGCGGTGGCTCACTCCTGTAATCCCAGTACTTTGAGAGGTCGAGGCAGGGGGATCACCTGAGGTCAGGAGTTCAAGACCAGCCTGACCAACATAGTGAAACCCCGTCTCTCCTAAAAATAAAAAATTAGCTGGGCGTGGTGGCGCCTGCCTGTAGTCCCAGCTACTTGGGAAGCTGAGGCAGGAGAATCTTTTGAAACTGGGAAGGGGAGGTTGCAGTGAGCTCATATCATGCCACTGCACTCCAGCCTGGGAGGTCACAGTGAGCTGAGATCGTGCCACTGCACTCCAGCCTGGGCGACAGAGTGAGACTTCGTCAAAAAACAAAAACAAAAACAAAAACACGTTAACTTTTCTTTTTCTTTCTTTTTTTTTTGGAGATAGGGTCTTGCTGTGTTGCTCCGGCTGGAGTGCAGTGGCGTGATCATGGCTCACTGCAGCCTTCCTTGACCTCCCAGACGGAAGCCATTGTCTCTTCTCAGCCTCCCTCTCAAGTAGCTGGGACTACAGGTGTGCACCACCATGCCTGGCTAATTTTTTTTTTTTTTTTTGAGACAGAGTCTGGCTCTGTCGCCCAGGCTGGAGTGCAGTGGTGCAATCTTGGCTCACTGCAACCTCTGACTCCCTGGTTCAAGGGATTCTCCTGCCTCAGCCTCCCGAGTAGTTGAGATCACAGGCACGTGCCACCATGCCCAACTAAATTTTGTATTTTTAGTAGAGACGGCTCAAACTCTTGACCTCAGGTGACCTGCCTGCCTTGGTCTCCCAAAGTTCTGGGATTACAGGCGTGAGTCACTGCGCCCGGCCACCTGGCTAATTTTTAAAATTCTTTGTAGAGATGGGCTGTTACTATGTTGCCCAGGGTGGTTTTGAACTCCTACAGGCTCATGCAATCCACCTGCGTCGGCCTCCCAAAGTGCTGGGATTGCAGGCGTCAGTCCCTGCGCCGGCCAAATTGTGAACTTCTTGAAGGGGTCTGGGGACAGTTGGGGGAGAAAGACCCTGGGAGAGGCGGTGGTTCTAACGATGTTGCACCTTAGAATCTCTACAGGAGTTTGTAAAAGGCATATTCTGGGGCCCTGGGACCCTTGACATCCTGATTGGGGGGGTCTGAAGAGGGAGGGGCCCAGGAATCTGAAATCTGGACAAGCTTCCCTGGGTGGTCTGAGGCCTCAGTGTGTGCAGCCTCCCAGCTGCTCAGGCAGACAGCCCGGAACGGACCTCCCCACCAAACCCAGTCCTTCCCCAACTTGGCTCTGCCTGGCTCAGTTTCGGGTGCCGCCCCCAGGTGGCATTTCTCATTGGCAGGTAAGGGCATGACAATGCCTTCCCTCGTCCAAAAGTGACTTCCTTGCCTAGATCTCAGGGCCCCGAAGGGATGCTTCCTCCAGCCAGCTGATATTGGGAGCAGGTGTTAGAGAGGAGCTGGGGTTTCAGAACACAGGTGTGCGGGGAGTCACCTCGGACCCGCAGAAGCCTGAACTCAACATGGAGGTGGCTCAGCACACAGACCCCTTCCCCACACCCCAAGAGGGGTTCCCAGGGAACTTGTCGGTCCTTGCTGTCGCCCCCTGGTCTGCCTATGCCTGGACACCCTCTCCTTTCTCCTTCCCCATACCTTTCCCCACAGGTGGGCTCTTACTCCGGGCTCAGCATGCCTTGAGGATGGTCACTGCAGCAGTGTTGCTGACATTGTGCTAAGTGTGCATCCTGGGATGCTTTTGGCAACACAGTTGCTAATGGAGAAGCTCTGTAAAGAAACTGCTGTCTATTTGGAGGGGGATGGTCCGGTAACCAGGGCTGCCTACACCGGGAAGACCCTGCAGCTGGAAGAGGGGCAGATGTGGAGACCATATGTAGACTAACATGGAATGGAGTGCCAGATGCAAAGTGCAAAAGAAAGAGGGAAAGACAGAGTGTGTGGTGTGTAACATGCTTGTCTATGCACAAAAAACTTCTGGAAGGATACATGAGAAACCGTTGCTGAATCTCCCCAAAAAGGACAAGAAATAAGTTTGAATTTCTTTTCTTTTTGAGATGGAGTTTCACTCTCGTTGCTCAGGCTGGAGTGCAGTGGCGTGATCTTGGCTCACTGCAACCTTCGCCTCCCAGCCATTCTCCTACCTCAGCTTCCCAAGTAGCTGGGATTACAGGTGTGTGCCACCACGCCCAGCTAATTTTGTATTTTTAGTAGAGATGGGGTTTCACCATGTTGGTCAGGCTGGTTTTGAACTCCTGACCTCAAGTGATCCACCACCTTGGCCTCCCAAAGTGTGGGGATTACAGGCGTGAGCCACTGCGCCTGGCCTTTTTTTTTTTTTTTTTTTTTTTTGAGATGGATGGAGTCTTGCTCTGTCGCCCAGGCTAGAGTGCAGTGGCGCGAACTCGCCTCACTGCAACCTCTACCTCCTGGAGTCAAGTGATTCTCCTGCCTCTGCCTCCCAAGTAGCTGGGACTGCAGGTGCATGAAACCACACCCTGCTAATTTTTGTATTTTTTATAGAGACGTGGTTTCGCCATGTTGGTCAGGCTGGTCTCTAACTCCTGACCCCAAGCAATCTGCCCGCCTTGGCTTCCCAAAGTGCTGGGATTACAGGCGTGAGCCACCGCGCCCGGCCCAGATCTTGGTTTGAATCCCCGCTCAGTCCCTTTCAGTTGTGTGAATATGGGCAAATCATTTTGCCTCTCTGGGCCTCAGTTTTCCTCATCTGGGAAGTGGGCGCAAGCCTAGCATCAACTTCACAGGGTGAAAGGCTGTGTGTTAAGCATTCAGTTATGTCCCCTGGCAGTTAGGTAGCTCCTAACGAAGGGGAGGGAATTCTCTCTGTAGCTAGAGACTGTGTGTTTGCGGGACTGATGGGCACAAGTTACAGGAGCTCCAAACAGTGTCAAAACTCTGGGCTTCTCCAACCTGCCAAATCCCCTTTCCCTACAACTCCTAGGAAGGTTAAGAGTTGGTTTGCGGGAGGGAACCAGATCAGGGACCTCTAGGTCAGCAGTGAATTCTAGCTCAGCTGCTGAATAACAGTGATGGCATTGATAATAGTAATGTCACCTCTTGTTTATTGAGGGCTGACTCTGTGCCAGGCACCATGGCACGTGCCCAACCACCCCCACTGGGTGAAGCAGGGCAGTGCTCCCTGCCTGGGAGGTAGCCACTTCCTCGTCTTATTTTCTTTAATTTTAAGACACAGGGTCTCGTTCTGTCGCCGAGGCTGCCGTGCAGTGGTGTGATCATAGTTCACTGCAGCCTCGACCTCCTGGACTCAAGCGATTCTCCCACCTCGACCTCTTGAGTAGCTAGGACTACAGATGCACACCAGGAAGCCTGGGTAATTTTTAAATTTTTTGTAAATACAGGGTCTTGCTGTTGCCCAGGCTGGTTGAGAACTCCTGGGCTCAAGTGATCCTCCCACCTTGGCCTTCCAAACTGCTGGGAATACAGGCATGGGCCACGGTGCCTGGCCTCTCTTGTCTTACTTTTCAGGGAAGGAAATGGGCCCTGAGAAGCACAGGGCCCATTTGGGCTGGTAACTGGGTCAGCCTGCTCCTGGACTGAGCTCTTGAACCCCTGCCTCCCTCCACTCTTCAGAGTTCTAATTCCTGGACTTGGGCTTGGGGCAGCTGGGCTGGTCTCCCGCTGACTCAGCTGAGCCTGGCCCAGGAGTGGCGGGTAGAATTAGCAGATTTAGGGAGGAATTTGAGTGGCGCTTCACCATCCCTCCCCTCTCCATTTTCTAGTAGCTGGGCTAGGAGCTCGCATGGCTGTGTGTGTGTGCACGTGTGTACACACGTGCACACACCACACGTTTGTGGGCAGGCCGGATGGGGTGGGAGATCCGTTCTCACCCCATGCATCCTCCTCTGGGCAGATGGGATTTGTTTGGATCCGCGAAGCCCTCTCCTGCCAAGTGACTCATCCCCTCTGTTGCCGTGGGTGGAGGGCCAGCCTGCCGGGGTGGGGGAGGGTGCTTGCTTTCCTCGAGTTTGCTCGCACCTTCAGGGCCATTTGTTCCCTGGCAACCAGGCCACCCTCAGCGACCCTGAAACCTGTGTTCCTGCAGCCAGACCAGGCAGCCAGCTCATGGGAGGCCACCAACTTCGGAAGGGTTCCTCACGCCCGCCCTCCTTGTTTACCATCACTGTTGCCCTAGCAGCTGGAGAGGTGTTTGGGGTATTCGCCTGTGAACCAGTTTGAAACAAGAGGGGCAGCATTCGGCCAGCCCGGGACAGAGGGACATGTGGGATACATCCCGAGCCCTCTCCGAGACAGCCATTCTCCCATCTGTGGCTGTATGCACCCCAACTTGGGGTGCATTTACAAATGCAGATTCCAGGGTCCCTCCCTGGAAGAGATTACGGTTGGGTGAGTCTTGGCAGGGCCGAGAAATCTGCATTTATTTATTTATTAATTATAGAGATGAGGTCTCGCTGTGTTACCCAGGCTGGTCTTGAATGCCTGGGCTCAAGTCAGTCTCTTGCCTCAGCCTCCCAAAGTGCTGGGATTACAGGCATGAGCCACCAAGGAATCTGCATTTTTTTTGAGACAGGGTCTCACTCTCTTGCCTAAACTGGAGTGCAGTGGTACAGTCTCGGCTCACTGCAACATCTGCCTCCCAGGCTCAAGCAGTTCCCCTGCCTCAGCCTCCCGAGTAGCTGGGATTACAGGCATGCACCACCACACCTGGCTAATTTTTGTATTTTTAGTAGAGATGGGGTTTCACCCTGTTGGCCAGGCTGGTATCAAACTCCTGACCTCAAATGATCCACCAGCCTCAGCCTCCCAAAGTGCTGGGATTATAGGCGTGAGCCACCGCGCCCAGCCAGGAATCTGCATTTTAACAAACACCTACTCCGTGGGATGCTGAGGCAGGTGAGTTTGGGGCCACCCTGAGAAACACGGCTGTGAACAGAAACAGATGTTGCAGTAACTCTGGCCCTGGTCTGCCCACAGCCGGGAGACACTTACAGGTTTCAGCCTGAAACCTGGGTTTGAAACTGGGCTCCACCTCACACCTTAGCCGTGTGACCTTGGGCAGGTGGCTCTCTTAACCTCTCTAGACCTCAGTTTCCACATCTGTAAAATTGGGAAGAGCCGGTGGGCAGGAATGTGTGCACAGCCCCTGGCATGTAGGCCCTGCTCCTGTCCCTGCTCCGAGGGGACAGGAGGGGGCTGGCCCAGCTTCACCCCTGTTTTGTAACATGTGTTTACTTTTCTTACAGGACAATTCAAGGAGCGGAAAATTGTGCTGGCCCTCCAGCCCACATGGGCTGACTCACGCTCAGCTCTGGGCTGGGGGCCCTGTGAGCTCCCCACAGTTCCCCTGGGGCCAGAGGGGAGGCCAGGCCCTGGCAGCTGGAGCAGGAGAGGGTCTACGGTGAGTCATGCTCTGCCTGCCCCTGAGTCATCCCCTGAGAATGTGCCTCAGGCCCCTACCCGCCCGGGCCCCCTGGCAGAATGCCACTTCTCCCTGCCTGCCAGGCAGCCCCGCCCTCCTGCCGGCCCAGGGAGCCGCTGCTCTGATGACCGCCTCCTGGCTGTCTCCTGAATGCACCTGTACAGCCTTGTGTGTTATCAAAATATTGAAATAGCTCCCAACTGGTAGTTAAATAGCGGTTGCTCTGAGCCCCTGGCCACCCTGGTTTTTCCCCTCCCCAGCCACTGAGGGGTTAGCCGTGGGCTCAGCAAAGGGTTCTTCGACTCTGCCCCACCCATTGCTGGGGTCCACCGTGACTATGAAAAGCCCATCAGCCCATCTTGCTGATCCAGGTTTTTGGGATTTCAGACACTTCATCTTGAACCCTGGGCCACATTCCTTTTTCTTCTTCTCTTTGAGACAGGGTCTTGCTCTGTCACCAAGGCTGAAGTGCAGTGGCATGATCACAACTCACTGTAGCCTCAGACTCCTGGGCTCAAGCAATCCTCCCATCTCAGCCTCCTGAGTTGCTAGGACCACAGGGGCGCCACCACGCCTGGCTAATTTAAAAAACTTTTTTGTAGAGGTGGGGTCTCGCTATGTTTTCCAGGCTGGTCTCAAACTCCTGGGCTCAAGTGATCCTCCTGCCTCTGCCACCCAAAGTGCTGGGATTATAGGTGTGAGTCACTGCACCCAGCCCCTGGGGCACTTTCTGACACAACCTGCTACACATCTTGGATACCACTTGTCAAGCCTGGCCCTAGGCCTCTCAGGGGTGGGTACATTAAGTGAGGAAGTCACACTGTCAGGGCAGAAAGAGGGGCTGGGTGGGGCCGGACAGGCTCTGCTGGCTCAGGATCCTGGCAGGACAGGCTGCCCAACCCAGCCCCAAAACTCCCATCTTCTGTCCAACGCCCAAGCCTGCTTCCTCCCTGCCCCACCTCACCTCACACTGCCCAGACTGGTGGGGCTGCATTTTTGGGGCCGGTGTCAGGTGTGATGGAGGACAGCCCAGGTCAGGAGGTCAGGGCCCCGTTTCCTCCCAAGCCAGGATGACTCAGTGATGGACAGACTGGGCCACAAGGGACAGAACACAAAGCCAAATTAGGGTTTAGTTTGAAGCCAACCTGGGTTTGAACCCTGGCTCTGCCATGCACCCAGCTGCGTGACTGTGGGCTGGTGGCTTAACTTCTCTGTAACATGGGGAAGAGCCAGTGAGCTGAGGTGTCAAATGTCAACTGATCTATTTCCTAGCTGTGTGACCCTGGGCAAATGTCTTCACCTCTCTTAACCTCAGTTTCCCCATCTGCAAAATGGGGACACTCTGACACCTGCTCTGTAGGGTCTTGAAAAGTCTCAATAAAGGAAGACATGGAATCATGGCAAATAATAACTTTTGTTGGGCATTTACTATAAACCAGGCCACGTGCTGAGTACCAGGCTTGGAGGCTGGCACTTTTTCTTCCAGCTTGATTGAGATGTGATGAACATGCAAGAAAGGGCACATTTTTAAAAATTTTAGGCTGGACACGGTGGCTCACGCCTGTCATCCCAGCACTTTGGGAGGCTGAAAAGGTTGGATCACCTGAGGTCAGGAGTTTGAGACCAGCTTGGCCAACATGGCGAAACCCTGTCTCTACTAAAAATATAAAAATTAGCCAGGTGTGGTGGCAGGTGCCTGTAATCCCAGCTACTCAGGAGGCTGAGGCAGGAGAATCACTTGAACCCAGGAGGTGGAGGTTGCAGTGAGCCGAGATTGTACTGCTGCACTCCAGCCTGGGCAACAGAGTGGGTGTTCAGTGTCACTGTTGAATGAATAAATGAATGAGTGGGAGGACCAGTGTACTGTTGTGATCCCGGAGAAGGTCCCCTTAGGAGAGGACCAGGAAAGGGTTAGTAGGTCCTAAGTTAAAACTATGATGGAAGAGAAGAGGTTCATTGGTTTGTTCATCCATCCATCCATCCATCCATCCATCCATCCATCCATCCATCCATCCCTCCATCCATCCATCTCTCCTTCCCTCCCTCCCTTCCTTCCTCCATCCATCCATCCATCCATATCTTCATCCCTCCATTCTTCCCTCTCTCCCTCCCTTCCTCCATCCATCCCTCCATCCATCCATCTCTCCTTCCCTCCCTCCCTTCCTTCCTCCATCCATCCATCCATCCATATCTTCATCCCTCCATTCTTCCCTCTCTCCCTCCCTTCCTCCATCCATCCCTCCATCCATCCATCTCTCCTTCCCTCCCTCCCTTCCTTCCTCCATCCATCCATCCATCCATCTCTTCATCCCTCCATTCCTCCATCCATCCATCCATATCTTCATCCCTCCATTCTTCCCTCTCTCCCTCCCTTCCTCCATCCATCCATCCATATCTTCATCCCTCCATTCTTCCCTCTCTCCCTCCCTTCCTCCATCCATCCATCCATCCATCCATCCATCCATCCCTTCATTTGTCAAATATTTACTAAGCACCTGCTACATGACAAGTCCTGTTCTAGGCACTTAGGATTCAAGATCAAGTACAATAGACTCAGGTTCCTGCTCCCAGGGAGCTTGCTGTGGGAGACAGGAGTGGCAATGGACAAACAATGTAAGTTTGAGGCCCCCTTGGGTGGATCATGGCGCCTCTTCTGTGTGCCCCAGGAGACAAAGTCTGCAGTCGGCACAGAGTCACCGTCAGGTGGGGGCCCAAGGACCCTATGAGGAAAGTGGCCAGACTCCAGTCTGAGGGTGGTTGAGGACCTGGTGAGGAAGGGGAGGCCTTAGCTTGCAGGGCGTCAGGTTCCCTCATCGTGTTTTCTGCATCACTGACATTTCCCAGGAGCCAGGCTCCTCCCCAACCCCCGTGGAGGATCTCGACCTCTTGCCCCCACAATACCTCCCACAAGACACTCATCCATTTATTGAGCACCTACTGTGTACCCGGCTCTGGGGATATAGTAGCAAACACGATACATCCCCCACATCCTGGGGGCCCCCTGTCTTGGAAGGGAGGAGGGACAGAAAAGCTAACAGATAACCACATTTTTTACAAATGAAATAACCTAAGTGCCCATCAGTGGGGGAAGTGGTGGTAAATTACAAAACTGCCCTAGTCTGGGAGGAACTGGGGGAGGCCTGTGGGCCTCACAGGGAAGCTCGGGGTGTAGCAAGTGAAAAAAGGAAGCTGCCTGCTATTAGGTGTCGTGTTTTGCCATTTCCACTTCAGAATGGAGCTGCCCTGTGTCTCCGTGAGCTGGTCCTCCACCTGCCTGCCTGCCTGGCTCTGTTTCCACTCTTTGCTCGTGCTCTCTGCTGAGCTCAAACATTCCTGCTGGGCCCAGGCAGCCAAGCCCCCATCAGCCGCCTCCCAGGCCATTCTCTAATCACAAGCTCAGGCTTAATCCCCACACACGCCCAGGACTCCGCTCTGGGCAAATACTCCTCCTTTCAGCCCTGTAGTCCCTGACCTCCCCCTACCCAGACCATCCTGTCCCCAGCCCCCAGCCAAAGGGCCACCCTCCACTGGTTGGGGGTGGGGAGATCTCAGTGTAGCCTTGTCCAATAAAACTGCCAGTGACAATGGAAATATTCTGTATATATGGAGGCGACAAGCCACATGTGGCTATTGAGCACGTGAAATGTGACTAGTGCAACTGAGGAATTGAATTGTTAATTTTTAAAAATTCATTTTAATCCATTAATTTATTTTTTGTAGAGATGGGAGATTCTCACTGTGTTGCCCAGGGTGTCTTGAACTCCCGAGCTCAAGCCATCCTCTGGACTAAGCCTCCCACAGTGCTGGGATGACAGTCACCTGCTGCCATGCCCAGCCTGAATTGTTAATTTTATTGTTTATGTGTATTGTTATTTATGTAAATATAGAACATATTCATATTTACAGAATTTAATTAATGCAAACGTAAGTAGCAGCGTGCATCTGGTGGCTGTCGCAGGGTCCACCTGGGCCCAGGCATGGAGAAGAGGACAGCCCGGGTCCCTGGTCCTCTTCTTGGCAGGGGCAGCCTAGAGGGGCTGGGTGGCAGCTGAGGCCTCAGGCACTGAGCTGGGGGGTCCCTGGAGTCGCTGTGTTGGTGGGGCTGAGCTTTGGGCGTTGGTGCCTGTGGCCCCTCCCCAGCGGCCAGTCCCTTGTTCTGACCCCTGCTTGGTGGTCAGAATCACACACTGAGAGCTCCTGAAGACCTGAGCTGACCTTCAGGTGGGACTGTTCGGCTCCAATGACAAGAGTTCGTTGTGCCCAGGTTCCTCTGTCTGCATCCGCTCCACGGATGCGCTCTCTAGGAACAGCTTCCCCTTCCTGGTTCTCCTGGGTCTCCCTTTCCATTCCTACAGCATCTACCTGGGCAAGAGATCTAGGATCTCACCCCCTCACCTCCAGATTCCTGAGGTCACTTTGGTGGCCTCCCTCCTCCTCCCTCCCTCCTCCTCCTGGCTCCTCCTCCGTGCTCTCTGCACCCTTCCCCCTCCTCCACCGTGGTCAACTACAATCTATTCCCAACACAGCAACCAGAGGGCTAAAGTGAAGTCAGCAGACTCCCCTGTCCCACACCTCCCAGACACTCTGAGTACCTCAGCATCAGAGCCAGATAACCCATGAGACCCCCTCCCTCAGGTTCCCCTCAGAGTCTGCTCTCTTCCCCGCCACTTCCCTCCCACTAACTCTACCCCTGATACACTGACCGCCTCCCCATTCCTCAAACACGCCAAGTATGCTCCTGCCTCAGGGCCTTTGCACCGGCTGCCCCCTGGGCCCCAGTCTCTACGTGGACCCCCTGCTCTTCTTCCAAGCCTTTGTGCCAAGTCACCTTCTCAGCGCAGGCCACCTGGTCCCTACATTGTAATCCGCCCTGCACTTCCCACCCTCTTTCCCTGCTCACCAATCATGGCACTCAGTGCAATCTAACCCACAACAGAAGCCACTCATGGATACAAAAAAATAAGCCAGGTGTGGTGGTGGGCGCCTGTAATCCCAGCTACTCGGGAGGCTGAGGCAGGAGAATCGCTTGAACTCGGGAGGCGGAGGTTGCAGTGAGCTGAGATCGCGATGCTGCACTCCAGCCTGGGTGACAGAGTGGGACTGTGTCTCAAAAAAAAAAAAAAAAAAAAAAAGGGAGTGAAGGCCTGACATGCACTTCAGCATGGTTGACCCTGAACAACACATTAGGCTCAGTAAGAAAAGCCAGATACAAAACGGCACATATTATATGATCCTGCCTGTGAAATGTTCAGAGGTGAATTCGTAGGGATGGAAAGGAGACTGTGGCTGCTGGGGAGAGGGGAGTGGGGAGTGACTGCTAAGGGGCACAGGTGATGACAGTGCTCTCAAATTGACCATGGGGATGGTTGTGCAACTCTGAAACTACCAAAACCGGCTGGATGGCACACTTTATTTTTTTATTTTTTTTTTGACAGGATCTTTCTCTCTTTCTTCTTTTTTTTTTTTTGAGATGGAGCTTTGCTCTTGTTGCCCAGGTTGGAGTGCAGTGGCGCGATCTCAGCTTACCGCAACCTCCGCCTCCCAGGTTCAAGTGATTCTCCTGCCTCAGCCTCCTGAGTAGCTGGGATTACAGGCATGCGTCACCACGCCCGGCTAATTTTGTATTTTTAGTAGAGACAGGGTTCCTCCGTGTCGGTCAGGCTGGTCTTGAACTCCCGACCTCAGATGATCTGCCCACTTCGGCCTCCCAAACTGTTGGGATTACAGGCGTGAGCCACCACGCCTGGCCCCTGTTTTTTATTTTTATTTTTTATTTTTTTTGAGACAGAGTCTTGCTGTGTTGCCCAGGCTGGAGTGCAGTGGCGCGATCTCGGCTCACTGCAACCTCTGCCTCCCAGGTTCAAGCAATTTTCCTGCCTCAGCCTCCCAAGTAGCTGGGACTACAGGTGCTCGCCACCATGCCCGGCTAATTTTTTTTGTATTTTTAGTACAGATGGGGTTTCACTATGTTGGTCAGGCTGGTCTTGAACTCCTGACCTTGTGATCTGCCTGCCTCAGCCTTCCAAAGTGCTGGGGTTATAGGCGTGAATCACCTCACCCGGCCTTAAAATTTTTTGTAGAGACTGGAGCCTTACTATTTTGCCCATGCTGGTTTTGAACTCCTGGGCTAAACTGGTCCTCTCTCCTTGGCCTCTCAAAGGGCTAAGATTATAGCTGTGATCCCCTGTGCCCGGCCAAGAGTATTGCTGTACTGCTGAGGCTGGAGTGCAGTGGTGTGATCATTGCTCACTGCAGCCTGGAACTTCTGGCCTCAAGCAATCCTCCTGGCTCAGCCTCCCAAAGTTCGGGGATGATAGAGGTGAGCCACCAGACCCAGCTGAATTGCATACTTTAAATAAATGAATTCTGTATCTCCAAAAAGCAGAGTTATCATCTTCCTATACTGTGTTGGCCACCCCCTCAAATGTCCAACGTCAAGTCCCCACTCCCCTTCACCCTAAAGTCCCGTGGGAAATGCCCCTCCTTCTAAGCCCGAACAGTTACAAACATGTACCCGGGTCCTCTGGTGGTCCCTGTGCAATTACTTTTCCTCATGCAATTTCCACCAACCTTCAGGATAACACTACAGTTAACCCCATTAAAAAAGAAGTTTCCAACACGATTTTTTTTTTTTTTTTTTGAGATGGTGTTTCACTCTGTCACCCAAGCTGAAGTGCAGTGGTGCAATCTCGGCTCATTGTGACCTCTGCCTCCAGGTTCAAGCGATTCTCATACCTCAGCCTTCGGAGTGGCTGGGATTATAGGGGCCTGCCAACATGCCTGGTTAATTTTTGTATTTTTTTGTAGAGACAGGGTCTCGCCATGTTGTCCAGGCTGGTCTCGAACTCCTGACCTCAGATGATCTGCCCACCTTGGCCTACCAAAGTGCTGAGATTATAGGAGTGAGCCACTGTGTCTGGCCTCAGTGTGATTTTTTTTAAAAAGGCTAATCAGGTCAAACAGTGAGAGTGGAGAAAACAAAACAAAACAAAGACATCTGCAACTGGTTGAGACAATTAGTTGTAAACACCACTGCACTCAGACCAGCTCATGTTATTTTTTTATTGCAGTAAGATATATATAAAACGTTGCCCATCTTAATCATTTTTCAGTGTGCAGTTCAGTGGCATTCACATTGTTGTGTAACCATCACACCATCCATCTCCAAAACTCCTTTTTTTTTTTTTTTTTTGAGAGTCTCGCTCTGTTGCCCAGGCTGGAGTGCAGTGGTGCGATCTTGGCTCACCATAACCTCCGCCTCCTGGGTTCAAGCGATTCTCCTGCCTCAGCCTCCCGAGTATCTGGGATTACAGGTGCGTGCCACCATGGCCGGCTAATTTTTGTATTTTTAGTAGAAATGGGGTTTCACTATGTTGGCCAGCCTGGTCTCAAACTCCTGACCTCGTGATCCGCCCGCCTCGGGCTCCCAAAGTGCTGGGATTCCAGGCGCCAGCCACTGTGCCCGGCCCAAAACTCTTTTCATCTTCTAAAACCCAAACTCTGTGTCCATGAATTAACTCCCCATGCCCCTCCCCGCAGCCCCTAGCCCCCTCACCGTTTTTCTTTCTGTCCCTGTGGATTGGGCTCCTCTAGGTGACTGAGATGTGGAATCACTCAGTTCTTGCCCGTTCAGCATAATGTCATCCAGGTTCATCCAAGTTGTAGTGCGTGTGGGTGCTTTATTCCTCTCTAATGCTGAATAATTTTCCATGTTACCCCCTACTTTTTTTTTTTTGAGATGGAGTCTCACTCTATTGCCCAGGCTGGAGTGCAGTGGCATGGTCTCAGCTCATTGCAACCTCCACCTCCCGGGTTCAAGCAATTCTTCTGCCTCAGCCTCCCAAGTAGCTGGGATTACAGGTGTGCACCACCACGCCAGCCAATTTTTGTATTTTTAGCAGAGACGGGTTTTGCCATGTTGGCCAGGCTGGTCTCAAACTCCCGACCTCAGGTGATCCACCCACCTCAGACTCCCAAAGTGCTGGGATTACAGGCATGAGCCACTGTGCACAGCCCATGTTACCCCATGTTAAAAGGAGGGGACATTGGCCGGGCGCAGTGGCTCATGCTTGTAATCCCAGCACTTTGGGAGGCCGAGGCGGGTGGATCACAAGGTCAGGAGATCGAGACCATCGTGGCTAACACGGTGAAACCCCATCTCTACTAAAAATACAAAAAAATTAGCCGGGCGTGGTGGTGGGCGCCTGTAGTTCCAGCTACTCGGGAGGCTGAGGGAGGAGGATGGTGTGAACCTGGGAGGTGAAGCTTGCAGTGAGCCGAGATCACGCCATTGCACTCCAGCCTGGGTGATAGAGTGAGACTCTGTCTCAAAAAAAAAAAAAAAAAGGGGGACATTGAGGCAACAAAGCTGGGGGGTGGGAGGGTCAGAATGCACATCAGGGTTGGTCTGACTCCTGTACCCACCCCAAGTGCCCGGCCACCCGACCCCTCCCACAGGGCCACCCCTCCCATCCCCTGGGCCACCCTCCTCCCACTGTGTTCCATTCTCTCCTTTGGGCTTCATGTAGCAGTTGGTGGAGCCCAGAAGTCTTTGTAAAGTGAATGGACTTGGGTGCCTGGCTGGGGGTCAAGGTGGGTGGGTCCTGGCTGTGCAGCCCCCTGGGTCAGACTGCCTCAGACTCAGCCTCTGCTCAGTCAAAGCTGCTCCCATGACCAGGACTGTTCCACAGAGTTGTGCAGGTTACAACCTATACACCTGTACACAACGGCCCTGCCAACCATCCTGATAGCCCTGGAGATTCCCAAATCCAGGAGGCCTCAGTGCTCTGCTTCGAGAAGGGCCAAGAAACAACATAACGTAGAGGCCACCCGGGACGAATGAGATGTCCCCCAGGAAGCAGATAAACGGATGGTTTCCAGGGGCTGCGGGAAGGGAGGAAGGAGGAGTGACAGCTTCATGGGTATGAGTTTCCTTTTGGGGTGATGAAAATGTTCCAAAACTAGAAAGTGGTGCTGGCTGTATGTGCATCTTGTGAATATACCAAAAGCCAGAGAATCGTACACTAAGAAATGGTTAAAATGGTAACTTTTGTGTTATGTGCATTTTTTTTTTTTTTTGAGATAGAGTCTCGCTTTGTCACCCAGGCTGGAGTGCAATGACATGATCTTGGCTCACTGCAACCTCCACCTGCTGGGTTCAAGCGATTCTCCTGCCTCATCCTCCTGAGTAGCTGGGATTATAGGCATGCACCACACTAAGAAATGGTTAAAAGGGTAACTTTTGTGTCATGTGCTTTTTTTTTTTTTGAGATGGAGTTTCTCTCTTGTTGCCCAGGCTGGAGTGCAATGGCATGATCTTGACTCACTGCAACCTCTGCCTCCCGGGTTCAAGCGATCCCCCTGCCTCAGCCTCCCCAGTAGCTGTGATTTCAGGCATGCATCACCACACCCAGCTAATTTTGTATTTTTAGTAGAGATGAGGTTTGTTCATGTTGATCAGGCTGGTCTCGAACTCCCAACCTCAGGTGATCTGCCCACCTCGGTCTCCCAAAGTGCTGGGATTACAGGCATGAGCCATTGTGCCCGGCTGATTTTTTTCTTTTTTTTTTTTTTTTTGAGATGGAGTCTCACTCTGTTGCCCAGGCTGGAGTGCAGTGGTGTGATCTCAGCTCACTGCACCCTCCGCCTCCCAGGTTCAAGTGATTCTCCTACCTCAGCCTCCCAAGTAGCTGGGATTACAGGCATGCGCTACCATGCCTGGCTAATTTTTTCATTTTTAGTAGAGACAGGTTTGTGCCATGTTGTCCAGGCTGGTCTCGAACTCCTGACCTCAGGTGATCCGCCCACCTCAGCCTCCCAAACTGTTGGGATTACAGGCATGAGCCACTGTGCTCGGACCATTTTGCCACAATAAAATTAAGCTGGAGACCGTACCCTGCTTGCTGCATCTTCTCCAGCTTCAGAGCCATCCCAGGGCCCCTTATGTATTCCAGGGTCTTAACCCCCATTCTTAATGTCACACTGAGCCATTCAACTCAGGACATTCCCAGCAGGATGCCTTCCAGGAACATCTGCTTTTGGATGGGGTCCAGAGTTTTACTCAAACAAATGCATCACTAATGGTTGAATCTTCTCTGGCAGTGGCCCATCTGCTGGGAAGACATTCAGAGACATGGGGTGGTTTCTGAGGTTTCCAAAACCCACCTCCTCAAAAGGCAGCATTGGCTGGGTCATTCTTGCAGGGCAGGTGGGAAGCAGCAGATAGAGGCTAAAGATCCTGCCCTGGGACTGAGTTCATGCCCAACACCCCTGGGGAATCATCCTACCCTTGCAGCGCCTTCTTGTCCTGAAGCCAGGGTGCCTGGAGATCTTGCAGTTCAGGGCTTGGAAATCACATCTTCCCGGAGCATCAGCTGCAGCTCTAGGAGAAGAAGACATTGGAGAACGAGAGTCCTGGGTTTGAGTTCCTTACTAGCTGTGTGGCCTTGGGCAAGTTATTCAGTCTCTCTGTGCCTTGTGCCTTAGTTTCCTTACATGTAAGATGAGGATTAAAATAGTTTTGACTGTATATGGGCTTTTAATTGAGACGAAAGCCACGTAACAGAAAATTAATCATTTTAATATTGTGGCCCCAATTCAGTGGCACGTGCGTTTGCAACATTGTGCAACCACCACCTCTATCACATTCCAAGACATTTTCATTGCTCTGGGGTTGCTTTGAGGATTAAATGCATTCGTGTTTGTAAAGCTTTAGAATGGTGCTAGGTATAGTAAGCGCCAATGGAGTGTCAAAAAGTGGTAGGAATAATTAGTAGAACAGTAATAATAGGCAACTGGGCCAGGTGTGGTAGCTCATGTCTGTAATCCCAGCACTTTGGGTGGCTGAGGCGGGTGGATCACCTGAGGTCAGGAGTTTGAGGCCAGCCTGGCCAACATGATGAAACCTGTCTCTACTGAAAATACAAAAATTAGCCAGGTGTGGTGGCAAGCGCCTGTAATCCCAGCTACTCGGGAGGCTGAGGCAGGAGAATCGCTTGAACCTGGGAGGCGGAGGTTGTAGGGAGCCGAGATTGTGCCACTGCACTCCAGCCTGGGCAGCAGAGCAAGACTCCATGTAAAAAAAATCCCCCCAAACCCAAAAAAAGCTGGAGTGAGTGTTGGTGGCATTATTAATTCCCTTCCCTGGGGCTGGAGGAGGAGGGAGTGGGGTTCTCACTCCCCTCCAGGCCCCAGTTTCCACTTTGAGCTCTCTGTACCCGCAGGGCTGTCACACCTCTGTCTCCCACGCAGAGTCATTGTCCTCCCTCAATGTTGGGCAGCAGGAGAGGCGGACTTAACGCCTTTCGTGGTGGTAACAGCAGCTAACGGTGTTAACGTTCACTTTGCTCTGTGGCGATGCCTGGGCAGAGCTGGGCATTTCCTGGATGAGCCTGGGTTAGGAGAGTCATCCCTGGATCCCATGTCCCCCACCTACTCACCCTTGTGTTACTCCAGGAGCCATGGGCTATCATTTGCTGCCACCTTGCGACAGGGATGGGAACTTTGTGTCCCATTTCCGCCCTTGATTACCTAAGCCAAGAGTGTGCTGGGCACCTGGTGCCTGCCTGCCAGGTCCCCAGTAAGATCCTTCCCAACATGCAGGCAGCTGAATAAGGCAGGCACTGCCCCTGCCCTCGGGGAGCTCACAGTCTCCTGAGAGAGACCTCCAGGAACCCACAGATACATAAAACGAATAAATGCAATATTAGAATGTGATGCAGGCTAGGAAGGGAAGAGAGGTGGTTTTCACAGGGTGCAGTGACATACTTGAAATATATCAGGGGTTGTCCATCTCCCTGGCCACCTCTGACTTCCCCTGCTTGAAGGGGTGAATTCACCCCACGCTGGCACGTAGTAGGTGCTCAGTAAATGTTGAATGAGTGAATACATGGATGACAGCACTGTCCAGAGCCAATTTCTTGGCTCTTGTAGGCTAAACAGATGAGGAGTGGCAAGGCAGGACTTCTGGGAGCGAGGTTGGTCCCCTGGGAGTCCTGGGAGGGCTGAAAGGGGTTAAGTGTGAGTTAAAATGAGAGTGATGGACAAATGTCACTCTCCCAAGGGAGGCCCCCTTACTCCCTGTTTTATTTATTTATTTACTTATTTATTTTGAGACAGAGTCTTGCTTTGTTGCCTAGGCTGGAGTGCAGTGGCCAGGTAACAGCTCACTGCAGCTTTGAACTTCTGGGCTCAAAGGATCCTCCTGCCTCAGCCTCTTGAGTAGCTGGGACCACAGGCACGTGCCAACACGCCTAATTTTTTTTTTTTTTTTTTTTTTTTGCAACGGAGCTTTGTTCTTCTTGCCCAGGCTGGAGTGCAATGGCACAGTCTCGGCTCACTGCAACCTCCGCCTCCTTGATTCAAGCTATTCTCCTGCCTCAGCCTCCCGAGTAGCTGGGATTACAAGTATACGCCACCATGCCCGGCTAATTTTGTATTTTAGTAGAGACGGGGTTTCCTCATATTGGCCATGCTGTTCTCGAACTGCTGACCTCAGCTGATCTGCCCGCCTTGGCCTCTCAATGTGCTGGGATTACAGGCGTGAGCCACCGCGCCCTGCCTAAACTAAAAAAAAAATTTTTTGTAGAGATAGGGTCTTGCTATGTTACCCAGGTTGGTCTCCAACTCCTGGGTTCAAGCGGTCTTCCCGCTTCCGCCTCCTAAAGTGTTTGGATTACAGGCGTGAGACATGGCGCCCGGCCTCTTACCTGTTTTAAATTGTCCTTTCTCTCCGCTGGCTCCTTGAGCCCCTTTCCTGCTTATTTTTCTCTCGTTAGAGTTTTTCACCACCTCACACATCATATATTTGCCTTATTTATTGAGTGTCTGTCTCCCCACCGTAGTATAAACTCCACGAGGGCAGGGATTCGTGCGTGTGGCTCACCGGCGGCTCTCCAGCGCCTGTACAGGGCTGACCCCTAGCAGGCGCTCTGTGAAGGTGTGCAGAGTGGGCGAAGGTGCATGCGCGGGCCGTGGGGCGGGGACAGGTGGAGGAGCCAGTCAGACCCAAGTGCAGCGGGACGAGGGCGAGGTTAATCTGAGCAAGAAAACCGTAAACTGTGCTTATCTACAAATGTAAACAGTACTGTCGGCCCGGACTCAGGGTCCGCTTGGAGGCAGAGCTAGATTAGGGCGGGGTCGTCCTGTGGCCGACCATTCCCGAAGCTGAGGACCTTAGAGGGCGGGGCCAGTGAAGGGGGAGGGGCTTCCTGAGGTGTGACCAATCTAGAGAAAGGACTGGGCTGAGGGCGTGGTCAAACAAGCGACATGTAAAAACAAGGGGCGGGGCTAGAACCAGGAGGGAGTTCACCTGGGGCGGGGCCAGAGTGGGGCGGGACCAGTTAGGGGGCAGGGCCAACCTGGGCGGGGCCATGGCCGGGGACGTGGGCGGGGCCAGGCTAGGGGCGGGGCCAGGCCAGGATCTCCGCTGTCCCGGGTCCTGGAGCTCTCTCGGCCCGGCAGGTCTCGCTCCCGCCCCTCCGGCCTTCCACAGCTGTCCTGGCCGCAGGGTGTTCAAGGCGGGACACACCAGGCTAGCGAGCCGTGATCGGGCCCCGCCTCAGGCGCTGCGCTCCAGGCCAGGCGGGCGCGGGAGCCCGTAAGAGCTCAGCTCCCGAGCCAGGCGGGCTTCCAGGGCACTTCCCCTAGGCTGCATTCCCAAAGGCTCCCGAGGGCGAGGGTGAGCAAAGCTGCGGGGACCTGTGTGTGCATGCGTGTGCGAGTGCCTCTACGTGTGTGTACGTGTGTGTGCATGTGCGCACGGGTGTGTGTGCGTGTGTGCACGTCTGTGCACACCAGGGGAATTGCGTGCGTGGAGTTGGGCAGGTGCGTGTTTCAGGGTGTGTGTGCAAAGTTGGAGGCGTGTGCAAAAGCAGTCCCGTGTGGGAGGGAAACCTGCGTGTGTGCATGTGTGTGATAGAGACAGTGCCTGTGAAATGTGGTGAAGGCTGTGTGTGTATGTCAGGGTGTCTGGGAGGAAAATGGGAGGGCAGGTGCAAGGAAACTTGGGGGTGGGCTGTAGGCCAGCAAGTCTGTGGCAAGCTGCGGGGTGCATGCGTGAAGAGAACCGTGGGAGTGTAAGAATTGCAAATGTGTGTGTGTCTGTGTGGGTGGCCGTAAGGCTTCTGGGGGCCCTCAGTGTGAAGGGGTGGGGGTAGAGGAAACTTTGGGGGTGCTGACTGCTCTTGGAAGGCTGAGCGTGGTCTGGGGCCATGGCTAATGACGGGGAAGCTGTTGGGGCTTGGCCTGGAGTAATTTGGGGGTAATATCACCCTTCTCAATTTGAAGGCTGGGGAGCTGTGTGGGTGGGGCCAGGGGCTGCCCCTTACACTTGGTGGGTGGTGTCCCTGCTTCCCGAGGTGGGAGCTGCAACCTCACCAGTCACTCCTCGCCCCAGGCTCCGTGCACACCCCTGCCTGGTGACCTCCATTGGTGCTCCAGCGCGAACATGGTGCAGAGATACCAGTCTCCTGTCCGAGTCTACAAGTACCCGTTTGAGCTGGTCATGGCGGTGAGTGATTCCTGATTCTTGGGCCCCCATGTGACAGTTGGAGGGACTTGAGATCAGCTATGGCGGTAGGAAGACGGAGCTCCTTAGACTCCCAGATCAGAAGGAATTAGTGAGTTACTCAGCTGACCTGGTGGGTTTAACTTCTAACCAGTGACCCCTCTGTCCAACCATCCTATCCTCGGCCCAGTGACCAAAACACAACGTCTTTCTTCCTTCTCCTTGTTGAAGCTACCTGCTCCCTTACTTTAGACTCTCCTGATAGAAAACAAAGGTATCAGGGGCCAAGCCACTGCCGTCATTTCATATAATGGCATATCACAGTGATAAATGGAATGGTGGTGACAATGACAACAGCTGTTTATTGAATGTTTACAGCACTGTCTTAACAGATGATGTTTCTTCCAATTCTCGATAGCTGTTATTTTCCCATTTAACCTCCATGAAACTGAGGCTTTGACAGGTGAAGGGATGACACCAAGTTCTGTATGTACGCAGAGGTGGAGTCGGGGCTGCGATCCCCACAGAGGAGACTCTAGAACCTCACATTTGACCACAGAGCCCTCCTTCTGCTCACAGACCCCCTTCCCTCCCCTTCAAGGAAGCTGACACCGGGACGAGAGAGAGAATGAGTGGGTAGGTTTGCTTTGTGATATACTCTGTGTTGTGCAGCAAGTCAGTTGGAGGCCTAGAATTGGCTGCCAGATCCTTGGCCCCCAGGATCACTGGTCTTTGCACCCTGGGGGCAGAAGCTGGACATAGGTGGACGTGGAATTCCTTCTTGGCTCCATCCCTCTGCCTCTCAGCGCTTCACTTCCCTGCTCAGTAACATGGGGACAATGCTACGAGGTTGCGGGGAGGAGTAAACGAGATAGTTCTTGGTGCTCCTTGCGGTGTGCCGGGCACACAGTAGGAGCTCACAAAATATGCTGTCGCTGTTATTACACTGAAGTCTTGTAAATTAATGTATTGAAAGTGTAAGAAACATTAGCATCCACCCCCATCTGTCCCACCCCAGCACTGACTGCTTAACCCCAGCCTTCTATCCAGGGACTTTCATATCTCTTGGGGGCTGTGTGTGTCTGTGTGTCCAGTCCTGTCTTATTCTATGAATCTACATGCATATATGTTTATTGTCACACAGAGGATTTAAAAGCGTCACCAAAATCATCCACATACCTTGTGCTGTTACAGGCAGATGGTTCTAGGACAGCAAAGAGGCAGGAACTGGCTTAGGGTCATATTCTAGCTCCCCAATTGACTATCTGAGTGACTGTGGGGCAAGTCACTTCACCTCCATAAGCCTCCACTCCCCATCACCAAAATGGGAATCTCCTGGCTTCCAAATCCTGGTGTCATGCTGTGGATTAAATGAATCAATGTGTATAAAGCTCCTGGTACAGGGCTGACGCAGATCAAATGCTCACTGAGATCCAGCTATGATCGTTACTGTTTTTGCAAGTGGCTGAGTGACTTTGCTTCTGCGTAATGGGAGTGGAACACCAGGGGATGGTGAAGAGATCCAGGGATGTGAATTCAGATGCTTTAGGGTTCTGCTGTGCTCTGCCATGCTCTGGTTGTATGTTTTTAGAAAGTTGCTGAAATTAAGCTGGGTGCAGTGGCTCACACCTGTAATCCCAGTGCTTTGGGAGGCCGAGGTGGGTGGATCACAAGGTCAGGAGATCAAGACAATCCTGTCTAACACGGTGAAACCCCAACTCTACTAAAAATATAAAAAAAATTAGCCGGGCGTGGTGGCGCGCACCTGTAGTCCCAGCTACTCGGGAGGCTGAAGCAGGAGAATCTCTTGAACCCAGGAGGCAGAGGTTGCAGAGAGCCGAGACTGCGCCGCAACACTCCAGCATGGGTGACAGAGCGAGACTCCGTCTCAATAACAACAACAACAACAACAAAAGTTGCTGAACTTTTCTGAGCCCCATTTTCTTTTACTTTTTCGAGACTGAGTCTCACTCTGTTGCCCAGACTGGAGTGCAGTGGTGCCATCTTGACTCACTGCAACCTCTGCCTCCCAGGTTCAAGCCATTCTCGTGCCTCAGCCCCCTGAGTAGCTGAGATTACAGATGCACACCACCATGCCCAGGTAATTTTTGTATTTTCAGTATAGACGGGGTTTCATCATGTTGGCCACGCTGGTCTCGAACTCCTGACCTCAAGTGATCCACTAGCCTCGGCCTCCCAAAGTGCTGGGATTACAGGGGTGACTCACTGCATCCGGCCCCTATCCACATAGCCTTAAGTGCTACATTCATGGGCATGGCTTATTTTCAAGTGCTATGATTGTAAATATTTTCAGAACCCTGAACGTGACAAATTAAGTTGGAATTTATTAAGCACATGCAGTAGATGGTTTTCCATCCTATAGTTAATGTGTCTCAGATTCACGGCAGAGAACCATGGGTCCTTGGACTGTCAGAGAAGGGTGGGGACAGTTTCTCTCTTCTTATGAATGAATGAACAGGTGCTTGGGTCTTAGAACATGTGAGCTGCCAGAGCCTTAAACTTAGGGTGATTATTTATGTTTATCGACCACTTATTGTCACTTGGTAGGACTGGGCCCTGTGCGAGGCAAACAGACACACACACACCCAATCACTTTTCATCTTCATGACAACCTTATGAGGCGCATAGAGGCATACAGTCATCCCCATTTCACAAATAAAGAAAATGGGGGCTGGGTGCTTATTCATAGAATAAGACAGGACTGGACACACAGTCCTGCACTTGAGCCTGGGCAACAGAGCGAGACTCTGTCTCAAAAAAAAAAAAAAAAGAAAAAGAAAAAAAGAAAACAAAAACAACAGAAAAACTATATGAATAGGACTAGTAATGTACTCGCATTGCCTGTATTGGGTATGTTAAACATATTTTGTAAGCTTCATGTTCCACAAATGAAGGCAGGGCTCCATTTACTCCCTTCGCTGTTGAGTCTCTAGGTACTGACACCTGTGGGTAGAGTGAAAAAAAGGCTTTCAAATCTGTATTATCTATGGCCAGGTATGGTGGATCATGCCTGTAATCCCAACACTTTGGGAGGCTAAGGCGGGCGGACCACCTTAGGTCAGGAGTTCGAGACCAGCTTGGCCAACATGGTAAAACCTTGTCTCTACTAAAAATACAAGAATTAGCTGGGTATGGTGGCAAGCACCTGTAATCCCAGCTATTCGGGAGGCTGAGAGAGGAGAATCGCTTAAACCCGGGAGGCAGAGGTTGCAGGGAGCCGAGATCGTGCCATTGCACTCCAGCCTGGGGGAAGAGTGAAACTCTGTCTCAAAAAAAAAAGAAATAATAATAATAATCTTCCTTATCTGTACCTGCCTTAATTTAAGTCATTTGTATTTTTCAGAGGGACTGCCACAACCCTGTCATTCTATCTTCCATACCGTCCTTGTCTGTGAAATGGTCCCAAGCCACAGCAACACTGCCAACAAAGCCACTTTGCCGACTGTTTACAAAACATTATTGTCCCCAAAATAGCTGCATAACTCAACGTAACTTGCACACTGTGGAGGCACAAAAGGGGTTTTCTATGCTTAATGTTCGTCTTTGTTTCTCAGTTAAACACTTGCCCTCAGATTGGGTCAGATGCCGGGGAAGTTTCAGATGAACTCAGCTATTTTCACAGCATCCGAGTGACCAGAAAAGCTGGCCTTTCAGTTTTTCTGTTTAACAAAACTGACTTCAGAATCAAAATGCTCCTGGCTTCTTCAAAAGTCCACTGACAATGACACAAATGACTGAAATTGGGCTTGAGTAATTGATTACAAAATTGTGCTTTGAGGTAACCTTTCTAGACCTGGCTTTAAACATTTTTAAAAATTAATACTCTCACTTCAAAAATTTATCTAGTCAAATAAACGGAGATTTCTCTCCAAATCCCTTCCCACGAATTTTGCTTCTAAAGGGAAGGATTCTAGGGTATCTTTCCTCCTCCCAACTATTTTTTTTTTTAAGATGGAGTCTCGCTCGCTTTGTCATCTAGGGTGGCGTGCAGTGGCATGATCTTGGCTGACTGCAACCTCCGCCTTCTGGGTTCAAGTGATTCTCTTGCTTCAGCCCCCTGAGTAGCTGAGATTACAGGCTTGTGCTACCACACTTGACTAATTTTTGTATTTTTAGTAGAGACGGGTTTCACCATGCTGGCGAGACTGGTCTTGAACTCCTGACCTCAAGTGATCCGCCCGCCTTGGCCTCCCAAAGTGCTGGGATTAGAGGTGCGAGCCACTGGGCCCAGCCTTTTGCTCCCTTTTTTCTTTCTTTTTGAGACAGAGTCTTGCTCTGTTGCTGAGGTTGGAGTGCAGTGATGCAATCATGGCTCACTGCAGCCTTGAACTCCTGGGCTCAAGCCATCCTCCTGCCTTAGTCTCCAGAGTACAGCCTTAGCTGGGAGTACAAGCATGCACCACCATGCCCAGCTAGTTTTTAAATTCTACTATATAAAAATTTATATATACTTTTATAGAAATGAGGTCTCACTATGTTGCCCAGTCTGGTCTTGAACTCCTGGGCTCAAGTGATCCTCCCACCTTGGCCTCCCAAAGGGCTGGGATTATAGGCATGAGCCACTGCGCCCAGCCTTCCTTTCTTTCTTGATAGCATTCCGTATCATTGGGTTCAAAACAATGAGCTTTTATTATCTTGGTAAACAGAGAAAAACAATTAAGACAATGGAGGCAGCTGGAGTATCCAGTGTTGGAGAGGGTCGGTCCGTCAGTCCTTTGAATGCCCGGGTCCCAGAAGGTGTGTGGGGTGGTGGTGTCTTTGTGGAGGTCCTTGCATAGAGGACACAAAGGCCATGTGGCTCAGGTCGCCTGAGTCCCGAAGGCCATGCTCTGCCCAGTCCATTGTGAGTTGAGTCTAGGTTATTTGTCTCTTTTCTCAAGTGGGTGGTAAAGAACCAGGGCCGGACATGGTGGCTCACACCTGTAATCCCAGCACTTTGGGAGGCCGAGGCAGGTGGATCATGAGGTTTGGAGATCAAGACCATCCTGACCAACATGGAGAAACCCCGTCTCCACTAAAAATACAAAATTACCTAAGTGTGGTGGTGCATGCCTGTAATCCCAGCTAGTCGGGAGGCTGAGGCAGGAGAATCGCTTGAACCTGGGAGACAGGTTGCAGTGAGCCGAGTTCGCGCCATTGCACTCCAGCCTGGGTGACAGAGTGTGACCCCATCTCAAAAAAAAAAAAAAGAACCAGACCCACAGGCTCTATCTCTGCTCGAGGCCTCAGCACATTCCCCAATTCTTCTTCTTCACTCTCGACCTCAGGTGATCCTCCTGCTTCGGCCTCCCAAAATGCTGGGATTACAGGCGTGAGCCACTGTGCCCCGCCTCTTCTTCTTTTTTCAATACAGGGTCTAACTGTCACGCAGGCTGGGGTGCAGTGGCCTGTTGTTGGCTCACTGCAACCTTTGTCTCCCAGGCTGAAGAGATTCTCCTGTCTCAGCCTCCTGAGTAGCTGGGATTACAGATGCCCACCACCAAGCCCGGCTAATGTTTGTATTTTTAGTAGAGATGGGGTTTCACCGTGTTGGTCAAGCTGGTCTCGAACTCCTGGCCCCAGGTGATCTGCCCACCTTGGCCTCCCAAAGTGCTAGGATTACAGGTGTGAGCCACTGCGCCCAGCCACTATAATATATATTTTTAAAACTACCTCATTGAGGTGTGATTGACACATAAAAAGCTATATGTCTTTAACGTATACATCTTGAATGTGTCTGGTGATAAGAAGACACCTGAGTGTACAATATTTTTAAGGTTCATCCACATCTTAGCATGTATAGATTCTGCCTTGTTTTTATGGCTAAATAAATACTTCGCTGTGTATGAATAGACCACATTTTCTTTATCATTCATTAATTGATGGATATTTAAGTTGTTTTCAGTTTGGGGGGACTATTATAAATAGTGCTGCTATAGATATTTATGCACAAGTTTTTGTATGAACATATTCTTTCCAAATAAATCTCTGTTGTTGGCCAGGCGCGGTGGCTCACACCTGTAATCCCAGCACGTTGGGAAGCTGAGGCGGGCGGATCACGAGGTCAGGAGATTGAGACCATCCTGGCTAACACGGTGAAACCCCGTCTCTACTAAAAATACAAAAAATTAGCCGGGCGTGGTGGCGGGCGCCTGTAGTCCCAGCTACTCGGGAGGCTGAGGCAGGAGAATGGTGTGAACCCGGGAGGCGGAGCTTGCAGTGAGCCGAGATAGCACCACTGCACTCCAGCCTGGGCAAAAGAGCAAGACTCCATCTCAAAAAAAAAAAGAAATCTCTGTTGTGAATGGTACCGGTTATTCAATGGGTTTTTGAAGACTCTATTTTAAATTTTATTTAAGGCCAGTTGTGGTGGCTCACGCATGTAATCCCAGCACTTTAGGAGGCCGAAGCAGGAGGATTGCTTGAGCTGAGGAGTTTGAGACCAGCCTGGGCAACATAGGGAGACCCCATCTCTACCAAAAATAAAATAATTAGCTGGGTGTGATGGTGCACGCCTGCAGTCCCAGCTACTTGGGAAACTGAGGCAGGAGGATCACTTCAGCCCAGGAGATTGAGGCTGCAGTGAGCTGTGACGGTGCCACTGCACTCCAGCCTGGGCAACAGAGTGAGACCCTGCTTCAAAAAATAAAATCAAAAAAAATTTTAAAAATGTTAAAAATATTTAACAAACTCATACACAGCACTGAAGTTCCGCCACCATGCCTGGCTAATTTTTTCTATTTTTTAGTAGAGACGGGGTTTCACTGTGTTAGCCAGGATGGTCTCCATCTCCTGACCTCATAATCCGCCCTCCTCTGCCTCCCAAAGTGCTGGGATTACAGGTGTGAGCCACTGCGCTAGGCCTCTTTTTTTTTTTTTTTTTTTTTTTGAGATGGAGTCTTGCTCTGTCACCCAGGCTGGAGTGCAGTGGCATGGTCTCGGCTCACTGCAACATTCACCTCCCAGGTTCAAGTGATTCTCCTGCCTCAGTCTCCTGAGTAGCTGGGAGTACAAGTGCCCGCCACCATGCCCAGCTAAATTTTTGTATTTTTAGTAGAGACAGGGTTTCATTATGTTGGCAAGGCTGGTCTTGAACTCCTGACCTCAGGTAATCACCCGATTTAGCCTCCCAAAATGCTGGGATTACAGGCATGAGCCACCGCGCCCGGCCCCAGACACTGCTCTGAGTCTATTCACTTATTAACTCCTCATAGCCACCCCATGAGATGAGTTCTGTGGGCAGCCCATTCGACAGAGGAGGAGACTAAGGAGAGGCTTATCAAGGGCTCCAAAGCAAACATGTAGCAGGTGGGGACTCAACTTCAGGCAGTTCGGCCCCTCGATTTACACCCTAACTATGAGCTCTACCATTTTTCAGAGCTGGATGGAGGATCTGAAGTTACTGAGCTGGCGTCTGGGCCAAGTGCATGGTCCCAGCAGAGGCAGTTACCATCAGGATGCCTTTACCCCTTCGGGACCCTGCAAGGGAGAATACAGCCCAAGCCTGCAGGCCCTGGCCCCTGGCACACCGGCCAAGCCCGGGAGTGTTTATTCAGCACTACCTGTGGCCAGCCCTTTAGGCCAGCTCAGAGGCAGGTCAATTATAGCAGCCTGATCTGTAGCAGAAGAGGAAATTGAGGCTCAGCAAGGTCCAGGAGACTGTCCCTCAGTGACCAGTGTTTATGGTCCCACAGAGCCACAAACCGGGTGACTTAGAACAACATAAGTTCATTGCCTCACTGTTCTGGAGGCCAGAAGCCTGAATTCAAGGTGTGGGCAGGCCCACACTCCCTCTGGAGGCTCTAGAAGGGGATCTGCTCCTGGCCTCTCTCCCAGCCTCGGATAGTTCCTTGACTTGGGACAGCAGAACTCCAGTCCTCACATAGTGACTCACTGTGTCCAGATTTCCATTTTTTATAAGGACACCAGTCATATTGGATTTATAAGGACACTCCAATGGCCTCGCTTCAACTTGATTACTTGTAAAGACCTGTTCTCCAAATGAGGTCACATTCGCAGGTACCAGGGCTTAGGACTTCAACATATCTATTTTAGGGGTTACATTTCACAGCTGGGATTTGAATTCAGGGAATCTGACCCCACAGCCAGAGCTCACAGCCAGACTTTCCGGATTCTGGCTCTGACTTTTCTTTCTTTCGTTTTTGTTTTTGTTTTTGTTTTTTTTTTTTTTTGACGGAGTGTTGCTCTGTCGCCCAAACTAGAGTGCAGTGGTGCAATCTTGGCTCATTGAAGCTTCCACCTCCCAGGGTCAAGCGATTCTCCCACCTCAGCCTCCTGAGTAGCTGGGATTACAGGTGCCCGCCACCATGCCTGGCTGATTTTTGTATTTTTAATAGAGATGGGGTTTCACCATGTTGGCCAGGCTGGTCTCCAACTCCTGACCTCAAGTGACCCTGAGGTCACTTGAACTCCTGACCTCAGGTGATCCACCTACCTCGGCCTCCCAAGGTGCTGCGATTACAGGCATGACCACACCTGGCCTCCTTCCTTCCTTCCTTTCCTTCTTTCCTTCCTTCACCCCTCCCCTCCCCTCCCCTCCCCTCCCCTCCCCCCCCTCCCCCTCCCCTCCCCTCCCCTCCCCTCCCCCTCCCCCCTCCCCCTTCCCCTCCCTTCCCCTCCCCTCCCCCTCCCCCCTCCCCCTTCCCCTCCCTTCCCCTCCCCTCCCCTTCCCTTCCCTTTCTCCCTCTCTATTTTATTTTATTTTATTTCTTTTTTGAGACAGGGGCTTGCTCTGTTACTCAAGCTGGAGTGCAGTGGTGCAATCATGGCTCACTGCAGCCTTGACCTCCTGGGGGTCAAGTGATTCTCCCACCTCAGGCTTCTAAATAGCTGAGACCACAGGTGTTCACCACCACGCCTGGCTAATTTTTTTTTTGAGACGAAGTTTCGCTCTTGTTGCCCAGGCTGGAGTGCAGTGGCGCAATCTCGGCTCACTGAAACCTCTGCCTCCCGGCTTCAAGCAATTCTTCTACCTCAGCCTCCTGACTAGCTGTGATTACAGGCATGCACCACCACGCCAGGCTAATTTTGTATTTTCAGCACAGACGGGGTTTCTCCATATTGGTCAGGCTGGTCTCAAACTCCCGACCTCAGGTGATCCGCCTGCCCTGGCCTCCCAAAGTGTTAGGGTTACAGGCATGAGCCACGGCGCCCGGACGCACCTGGCTAATTTTAAAAAATATTTTTGTAGAGGTGAGCTCTCCCTATGTTGCCCATGCTAGTCCGAAATTCCTGGGCTCAAGCCATCCTCCTGCCTTGGTCTCCCAAAGTGCTGGGATCACAGATGTGAGCCACTGTACCTGGCCTTGACTTTCCATAAACATTTGTGCACCAGCAGCAGTACTGTGGCTTTAGGAATGACCTGGTCCCCTTTTGTCCAGCCACTGCCCAGGTGTTCCTGTGGGGCCCCAAAGCCCAGTAGCGTCAGGTCATCTCTGTTTTGCAAACCTAAATAAGGAAGATGGCTTGGAGTAGAACTTCCTAAGCAAAAGGCTTTTCCTGTGGAGGAAGGGTTATGGAGGTAAGGTTCTGTCCTTCAGCAATTACATGTTAAAATATTTAAAGACCTGGCCTTGTTGTATTGTTAAACAGCTTGTAATTTAGCCAATGCGTTATTAATAAGAAGCAGCCTGTGAAGGTAAATTATTGTGGCTTAGGCCAAAAGCAGTTACAGTTGGATTCGCTGTTACGGAGGTAGTTTTAACAAAGCGGCAGGGGCCTTATTTAAATGAGTTTAAATTAGCTCCCTGGAGCCCGTCATCTGATCCTGTTGCTAACAGATTAAGGCAAGCAATGTTTTCTACCTTGAATGCTGCTCTGATTTGCGCTGGGAGAACAGAGGTGATCCACTGCCCTGCACAGTTGTCTTCTGATTTCAGAGGGCCCTGAAATAAGTGTAAGGCCCTCGTGCATTCATTTCTGTGTGCATTTATTTATGCATTCATGCATGTGTGCATTCCACAAATATTTTTTGAGTTTTTGCTGTGTGCCGAAGGCTGTGCGAAGTGGATTCCTAGCACTTCTTTTTTTCTCCAATGTCAGAGGATCAAATGTGCACTGATCTAGTACTTTCTTTTTTTTTTTGAGACAGAGTCTTGCTCTGTTGCCCAGGCTGGAATGCAATGGTGCCATCTCGCGCACGGCAACCTCCGCCTCCCAGGTTCAAGCGATTTTTCTGCCTTAGCTTCCCAAGTAGATGGGATTACAGGCGCCTGCCACCATGCTCGGCTAAGTTTTGCATTTTTAGCAGAGATGGGGTTTCACCACATTGGTCAGGCTGGTCTTGAACTCCTGACCTCAGGTGATCCACCTACCTTGGCCTCCCAAAGTGCTGAGATTACAGGTGTGAGCCACTGTGACCGGCCTGATCTGGTACTTTTTGAAATGCATTGTTATTCTGTTCATTTGTTTCCTTGTTTACTTGTTTATATGGGTATTTTTCATTAAGGGAAGCTCCAGGAAGAAAAGGCTGTGTCTGTCTTGTCTGGTTCTTTTTCTTTTCTTTTTTTTTTTTTTTTTTTGAGACTGGTCTCAGGTTGTCACCCAGGCTGGGGTGCAGCGGCACGATCACAGCTCACTGCAGCCTCAACCTTGCAGGCTCAAGCGATTGTCCCACCTCAGCCTCCCAAGTAGGTGGGACTACAGGCACACACAACCACGCCAGGCTAATGTTTGTATCTTTTGTATAGAAGGATTTTTACCATGTTGCCCAGGCTGGTCTTGAACTGCTGGGCTCAAGTGAACTGACTGCCTCTCAAAGTGTTGGGATCACAGGCGTGAGCCACTGCACCTGGCCCATCTGGTTCTTTTGATGTCGTTCCTGCCCTTATGCAGCCCCCAGTACAGTCTATTGGGGGAGGGGGTGGCAGACAAATGCCATGTAGAACCATTCATCATGGGGAAGAACAGGGCATTGTAGGAACACAAAGAAGGACCCACTGGAGGCCATAGGAGGGTCATTTGAGCCAGCCAGGCTGAGAGTTGCGGGGAAGCAGGGAGTGGGGAGGTGGGGGATGTTGGGCAGGGTTTAGCCTATGCAAAGGCCAATGGGGCAGAACTTGTCTCTCAAAGAAGTGAGCTAGCTTAATGGGACCTCAGTGCAAGTTAGAAAGTGGCTGGCAGCGTCATCAGGGGCCGGGAAGCAGAGACGCTGGAGGTCTGGAGGCATTCCTGAGACACTTGGAAAATTTAAAATAGCATTTCCCCTCTGCGCAAGATCCTGACATACCATGTAAATGTCAAGCTGCTCTAGGCTGGCCTCGCTAAGTCATCCGCCCTCCCGGAGCCCTCAAGGGAACCCAGCTGATCCTAGGAGTCCCTGGGCCCCACTCCTGAAATGTGAGTGAGACTCTGCAGTGGGTTTGTGCACACATGGGCGGCACGGGCTGTCGTTCTCCCAGTGCCGGAGAGGCCAGTCATTCTGAGGGTGAGTCCTCATGTGGAGGGGACATGGCTTCCCAGCCCAAAGGAACATCCAAGTGTGCAGAAGCAGGAACCAGTAAGAACTAGACCTGGCTGGGTGCGGTGGCTCGTGCCTGTAATCCCAGCACTTTGGGAGGCCGAGGCGGGTGGATCACGCGGTCAGGAGTTCGAGACCAGCCTGCCCAACATGGTGAAACCCCGTCTCTACTAAAAATACAAAAATTAGTTGGGCGTGACGGTATGTGCCTGTAGTCCCAGCTACGCGGGAGGCTGAGGCAGGAGAATTGCTTGAACCGGGAGGTGGAGGATGCAGAGCCGAGATTGCACCACTGCACTCCAGCCTGGTGACAGAGCCAAAAAAAAAAAAAAAAAAAAAAAAAAGAACTAGCTGACTTTGGTCTTGTTGCAGCCATGGGATAGGGAACTTGTTAAAAACAGGCAAAACTGGCCGGGGGCAGTGGCTTACGCATATAATCGTAGCACTTTGGAATGCTAAGGCAGGAGGATTGTTTGAGCCTAGGAGTTTGAGAGACCAGCCTCGGCAACATAGTGAGACCTTGTCTCTACAAAAAATTAAAATATGAACTGGGCATGGTGGTGTGTGCCTGTAATTCCAGCTACTTGGGAGGCTGAGGCAGGAGGATCAGTGGAGCCCAGGAGGTCGAGGCTGCAGTGAGCCGTGATCTTGCCACTGCACTCCAGCCTGGGTGATAAAGCAAGACCTTGTCTCAAAAACAAACAACAATAACAACAACAACCAAAAAAACAGGCAAAACTCTCCCTCTCCAGCTTTGTTGTTCCTGGCTGATTCATTGTTTAATCCCTGTGGATAAACCCTGTTCTGACAACTGAGGGGGAGTTACTCATTTATTCACCTGCCCAATAAGTATCTTCCAGAACCTAGCTCTCTGAAGGTAGAGCTTTGGGCTGCGCACCTGCTGACGTCCCCTGGGAGTGTAGATGTAGGTCCACTCACTCACTCTGAGACTAGGGAGACCGGTACTTATGTGACTTAATCTCCCAGGGATATATAGAAAGATGGTTCCATTTTCCTATTTTATTTCCCTGGCACCTGGCCATTCACTCATTCCTTCCTCCTTTCATTCATTTGAGAAATATTGGCTGAACGTCTACAATGTCCCAGGTGTTGTACAAGGCACCAGGGAATTCAGTGGTAAATGAAACCTACAATAGAGACGGTGGCATTGAGACTATAAACAAACAAACGCAGACATAATGTCCTATTCCAAACCATGACAAATGCTTCTGATAGGGCTGTAGACCATCTAGGAGGTGGCTTATTCTTTTTTTTTTTTTTTTTAATTGCCCAGGCTGGAGTGCAGTGGTGCAATTATAGCTCACTACAGCCTCAACCTCCTGGATTCAAGCGATTCTCCCAGCTCAGCTACCTGAGTAGCTGGGACTATAGGTGCCACCGAACCTGGCTAATTTTAAAATATTTTGTGGAGATAGGGGTTTTGCTGTGTTGCCCAGGCTGGTCTCAAACTCCCGGCTTCAAGTGATCCTCTTGCCTTGGCCTCCCAATGTGCTGGGATTATAGGTGTGAGCCACTGCACCTGGCCTCACTCTATATTTTTTTATTGTGATGAAATACACGTAACATAAAACTTCCCATTTAAGCATCTTAAGTGTACAGTTCAGTGGCATAAGTACATTCACGTTATTGTGCAACTGTCTCCACTGTCCGTCTCCAGAACCCCTTCATCATCCCAAACCAGACTCTGTACCCGTGAAACACTAACTCTCCACTCCCTGCTCCCCACTGCTGCTATTAACCACTATTCTATTTGCTATCTCTGCAAATTTGACCATTCTAGGTACCTCATAGAAGAGGAATCATACAATAGTTGTCCTTTTGTCTCTGGCTCATTTCACTGGACACAATGTCTTCCAGGTTCAGCCATGTCGTGGCAGGTGCCAGGTGTCTCACTCCTCTTTAAAGCTGAAGAATACGTCACTGTATGACTCCATCACCTTTCATTTATCTATTCATCTGTTGATGGACATATGGGTGGTTTCCCCCTTTTGATCATTGTGTAAGTGATGCTGCTGTGAACACTTGTGTACAAATATCTGTTTTAAGTCTCCATTGGTTTGCTCTTGTCCATTAAGAAAAAATCAACAATGTGGTACCTGGCATTGTCTCTTTAATTGCTGCAGCAACTCCAGAGCCCACATTCTTAATGGCGGTGCTATGCTGTTGCTCATTCATTCATCCTGTAAATGTCTATTGAGTGTTGACTATGCGCTAGGCATTTTTGCAAAGCACTGCAAATTCAGGGATGTCAGGGGCTGGTGACGCTACTTCAGCAGTTGTGATGTGTGAAGGAATAAAACAGGCATAACTGAGTCAGCATCCTTTTCCTCTTTTTTTCTGAGAAAAACTGAGACTCAGAGAGGTTGCTTTGAGAGCATCCAGCTGTCAAGTGGCAGAGCTGGGGTCACATGTTGACCCTGTGCTGTGTCTCTGCCCCTCCCCCACGCTCTGCCCTTGTCCTGTCACTGAGTCCAGGTGCCCTTGCTGCAGACGCTGTTCTGACCCTGTGTCTCCATCTCATGTATGTCCCAGGCTGGCTTTGCTGGGATGAGCAGTGGCTTTTCAGCTCCAGGGCCAACTGGGTACAGCTGCAATGATGGATTGTCTGCAACAGTCATGTCAGGGCTTCCGGAACAGTGTCAGCCTGGTTCTGCCAGGCCCACTTCCCTTCATCAGCTGGGTGACACTGCTGCCATTGGGTGGCTGATGACTCATTCAGCAAGCTCTAGTTGAGCACCCCTACGAAAAGTTGGGGGGTCTACCCCATGGCACAGTCTTCAGAAGTAAAAAGGAAGGAAGCACTGATGCACGATGCAACACAGATGGGCTGAAAACATTGCGCTGAGTGAGAGAGGTCAGAGGCAGACGGCCATGTCTTATGTGATTTCTTTTTTTTTTTTTTTTTGAGACAGAGCCTTGCTCTGCTGTTCAGGCTGGAATGCAGTGAGGCAATGTCAGCTCACTGCAACCTCCACCTCCTGGGTTCAAACAACTGTTGTGCCTCAGCCTCCTGAGTAGCTGGGACTGCAGGTGCACGCCACCATGCCCAGCTAATGTTTTGTATTTTTAGTAGAGATGGGGTTTCGCCATGTTGACCAGGCTGGTCCTGAACTCCTCACCTCAGGTGATCTGCCCGCTGAGGCCTCCCAAAGTGCTGGGATTACAGGTGTGAGCCACCTCACCAGGCCTTATATGACTTCATTTCTTGGAACTATCCGGAGAAGGGACTACATAGACACAGAAAGTAGATGAGTCGGATGAGTGGTTGTCTAGGACTGGGGTGGCAGGGGAGGGGGTGGAGATGGGAGTGACTTCTGAAGGATACAGGGCTTCTTTTGAAGGTGATAAAAATATTCTGGAATAGATATTGGTGATGGTTTTAAGTTCATGAATGTACTGAATGAAACACGCTGGACTGCATACTTTATATTTTATTTTTTGAGACAGGGTCTCTCTGTTACCCAGGCTGGAGTGCAGTGGCAGGATCATAGCTCACTGCAATCTCAAGCCATCCTCCCGCCCCAGCCTCCCGAGTAGCTGGGACCACAGGCACGCACCATCATGCCTGCCTAGTTTTTTATTTTTATTTTTAGAGATGAGGTCTTGCTATGTTGCCCAAGCTGGTCTTGAACGCCTGGGCTTAAGCGATTCTCTGACCTCGACCTCCCAAAGTGCTGGGATTACAGGGTGAGCCACCATGCCTGGCCTGACCTGCATACTTAAAAAGGGTGAGTTATATGATATGATAATTATATTTTAAGTTTTTAAAAAAACATTTATTTTTATTTAAACAGTTTTTGGGGTACAGCTTTTTTTTTTTTTTTAACATGGATAAGGTCTTTAGTGGTGATTTCTGAGATTTCAGTGCACCTGTCACACAAGCAGTGTACACTGTACCCGATGTGTAGTCTTTTATTCTTCACTCCCCTCCCAGTCTTCCCCTCCCAAGTCCCCAAAATCCATTATATCATTCTCATGCCTTTGCATCCTCATATATATATATATTTTGAGATGGAGTCTCACTCTGTCACCCAGGCTGGAGTGCAGTGGTATAATCTCGGCTCACTGCAACCTCTGCCTCCTGGATTCAAGCGATTCTCCTGCCTCAGCCTCCTGAGTAGCTGGGATTACAGGTGTGTGCCAGCATGCCTGGCTAATTTTTGTATTTTTAGTAAATATGGGGTTTCACCGTGTTGGCCAGGCTGGTCTCAAATTCCTGACCTCAAGTAATCCGCCCACCTCAGCCTCCCAAAGTCCTGGGATTAGAGGTGTGAGCTACCGCACCCAGCTTGCGTCCTCATATCTTAGCTCTCACTTATAAGTGAGAACGTATGATATTTGGTTTTCCATTCCTGAGTTACTTCATTTAGAATAATGACCTCCAGCTCCATCCAAGTTGCTGCAAAAGACATTATTTTGTCACACCTGTAATCCCAGCACTTTGGGAGGCGGAGGCGGGCGGATCACAAGGTCAGGAGATCAAGACCATCCTGGCTAACACGGTGAAACCCCGTCTCCACTAAAAGTACAAAAAAAATTAGCTGGGCATGGTGGTGGGCGCCTGCAGTCCCAGCTACTTGGGAGGCTGAGGCAGAAGAATGGCGTGAACCCGGGAGGCGGAGCTTGCAGTGAGTCGAGATCACGCCACTGCACTCCAGTCCGGGTGACAGAGCAAAACTCCATCTCAAAAAAAAAAAAAAGACATTATTTTGTTCCTTTTTATGGCTGAGTAGTATTCCATGGTGTATATATACCACGTTTCTAAAATCCACTCATTGGTTGATGGGCGTTTAGGTTGGCTCCATGTTTTTGCAATTGTGAATTGTGCTGCTATAAACATACACGTGCATGTGTCTTTTTCACATAATGACTTCTTTTCTTTTGGGTAGATACCCATATTTCAATTTTTTAAAAAAGAGTTGGAGGAGGTGAGTAGATTGATATCACATCTGTGCTGAGGTCCCCTAGACTTGCAGGGGGAAGGAAAGGGGTTGATAGGGAGACTCCTGAAGAGTATGACAGGCGATGGGGGCACCTTACTCAGTGGCTGTGTAGTGGCCAGGGCCCCAAATCAGGCCTGCAGAATAGAAAAGGGAAGGGAGAGCATTGGGCTGGAAGATGTTGGTGCAGCTTGGATATTCTTTCTGCATTCTTACTGGACGTTTTGGGGTAAGTGGCATTCCAGCTTCCTTTGAATTTGGATGAGGAAGAGCAGGAAGGAAGGAAGGAGGGGAGGAGGGATCATCCGTCAAGTGATTAGCAGAAATAGCTTTTTGTACTTTACAGAATCTCACTCATTTTTAAAGTTTAAATTTACTTAAATGGTGATGTAGAATGAACCATGTGCCAGGCACTGCTCTAAGCACACTACATGAGCTGACTCCTTTATTCTTCTGACAAGTAGTGAGGTAGCTACTTTTCTTACTCCCCCTTTTACACACAAACGAATTAAGGAACTGAGAGCTTGATGATTTTTTCACACAGCTGATGAGAGGCAGAGCAGAGATCCCAATCCAGGCCCCAGAGCCCACTCTCTTAAGGGTGGTGCTATGCTGTTGCTCATTCATTCATCCTGTAAATGTCTATTGAGTGTGGACTATGTGCTAGGCATTTTGCAAATTCAGGGATGTCAGCGGCTGATGACCCTATTTCAGCAGTTGTGATGCATGAAGCAATAAAACAGGCCCACCTGAGTGCTAGTTGGGAGTTCTATGATTATTACACTTTACAAATGAAAGAGGGGTTACCCAGCCTGGAATTGGGCAAGTCTGGGTGGGAATTCAGGGCTATTTAGCTCTAGCCTCCCATCTCCACATGCTAATTGTGTCAATATGGATTTTCCAGGATGGGGACCCATAAGAGGCAGCCCTGCTTGGTCCCTGCCTGCCCCACTGTGGCCCTGCCGCTGTGGGCTCTGAGCTTTGGACCATCTCCTTTTCTGAGCAGGCAGGCTTGGATGTCCTCTCCAGCCACCTGGCAGAAGGGCTGTAACCGAATCCTTCTGTGGTCTTGTGTCCCTGAGAGCACCAAACCATGTGTTTGTTTAGCAGGGAGAGGCTCAGGTCTCATCTGTGGGTGGCAAACCAACTGTAGGGACAGGAGCCGGCAGCTGAGGCTCTTAGGCAGGGACAAAACTAGTGGTGTGAGCTGGTTTCCAACACAGAAAGGTCCCGTGAGCTGTTTGATCCCGTAGGACCTTGGGAGGTACCAAAGGCACAGGGGCCGGGCCCTGTTTGGTCTCTGCCAGGGCCTCTCCCAGGGCAGGGTGCCCGCGGCCCACAGTTTCTCAAGGTCACAGCAATGTTTAACAAGGAAAGAAAATAAATGTAATTATTCCAGAATACAAAAAGAAACCTGCAGGCCCAGGTGCAGTGGCTCACGCCTGTAATCCCAGCACTTTGGGAGGCTGAGGCAGGCAGATCCCTTGAGGTCAGGAGTTCGAGACCAGCCTGGCCAACATGGTGAAACCCCGTCTGTACTAAAAGTACAAAAATTAGTTGGGTGTGGTGGTGGGTGCCTGTAATCCCAGGTACTTGGGAGGCTGAGGCAGGAGAATCGTTTGAACCCAGGAGGCGGAGGTTGCGGTGAGCCGAGATCGTGCCATTGCACTCCAGCCTAGGCAAAAGAGTGAGACTCCATCTCAAAAAAAAAGAAAAAAGAAAAGAAAAAGAAACCTGCAGAGTTAAAATGAACACATGTTGAATTAAATGCCTACCAAGGGCAACTTCATGCAAGGCTGTCATCTGGACCTCAACTGTGATGAGCTCATGTATATGTAAATCACGGAAAGTGGATGCATTTTAATGTGTGTGATGTGATTGACATGGGTAGGGCCCAGGACCTGTGAAGGCCTCACAACCATCCTGCGAAGAGAGGTGCTCTATAACCTTCCGGGGCTCCCTGGTCCCTTCTAGGTAAGGTCCCTCTCCACTTGGCAGGCATTTGAATTTTATTCAGCCAGTGTTTTAATTTTATTTATTATTATTTTTGAGATGGTGTCTCTGTTGCCCAGGCTGGTGTACAGTGGCATGATCTCGGCTCACTGCCACCTCTTCCTCTCAGGTTCAAGCAATTCTCATGCCTCAGCCTCCCGACTAGCTGGGATTACAGGTGCGCACCATCATGCCTGGCTAATTTTTTGTATTTTTAGTAGAGACAGAGTTTCACCATGTTGTCCAGGCTTGTCTTGAACTCCTGGCCTCAAGTGATCCACCTGCCTCGGCCTCCCAAAGTGCTGGGAGGATAGGTGTGAGCCACTGTGCACAGCCTTTATTTTATTTTTTAAAGAAACAAGATCTTGCTCTGCCACCCAGGCTGGAGTGCAGTGGCATAATCATAGCTCACTGCAGCCTTGACCTTCTATGCTCAAGCGATTCTCCTGCCTCAGCCACCTGAGTAGCTGGTATTACAGGTACGTGCCACCACACTTGGGTAATTTTCTTTTTTAAAAATATTTATGTATTTATTTTTGAGATGGAGTCTCGCTCTGTCACCCAGGCTGGAGTGCAGTGGTGCAATCTGGGCTCACTGCAAGCTCCGCCTCTTGGGTTCAGGCCATTTTCCTGCCTCAGCCTCCCGAGTAGCTGGAACTACAGGCGCCCGCCACCACGCTTGGCTAATCTTTTGTATTTTTAGTAGAGACCATCTACTAAAGATGGGTTTCACCGCATTAGCCAGGATGGTCTCGATCGCTTGACCTCGTGATCTGCCTGCCTTGGCCTCCCAAAGTGCTGGGATTACAGGCGTGAGCCACTGCACCTGGTTAATTTTCTTATTTTATGTAGAGATGAGGTCTCACTATTTTGCCCAGGCTGGTCTCGAACTCCTGGGCTCAAACAATCCTCCTGCCGGGATTACAGGTGTGAGCCACTTCACCCGACTTCAGCCAGTGTATTTAATGTCTTCTCCAAGTCAGATGCAGGAAGGGGATCTTCAGGCAAAGAGGCTGGACCCTCAGAGGTGCCCATGGTCAAGCTGGGGAGACAGACACATTTTCAAATACATGGGGGACTGTCCGAGGAACAAGGGCAGAGGGAGGGTCAGAAATGGGTTGAGCATGAGCTGAGGGTATGAACCAGGCTTCCGTCCTGTGTGGGAGTGTCTTGAGTGTTGGGCTGTCCTTCAGAGATCAAGGCACTGTTTGGTTCTAGAAGCAACACAGTGCACCAACCCCATAGTCTGACTGCAAGGGGGTCAAATTGCAGCTTGATCCCTCACAAGCTGTGCGACTACGAGCAAGTGACTTAAACTCTCTGAGTTTTGGCTTCTCCATCTGTCAAATGCGGAGGGTGAGCGCTACCTACTTTTTCAGGAGCAGCACACGGTATGCAGTGAGCCCAGTGTATGCCTCGGCTATTGCTGTTACTGCAATGATGGTTAGGCTTGGGCAGCTGAAAATTGTCCAAATGTGTCCTTTTGGTACTCATCGGCACCTTTTGGTCATCTGAAATTAAAGGAAAGTTTTCTGCCTGACCAGCCACCCTCTATAAACATTCACCCCAGGAGAAGGCAAGGCAGTTCTCCCGGGGCCTGGAGATGAGGCATTGATTGTCCCTGGAGAGCCCTTGCGCTGGGAGGAGCTGCTTTTCTTCCTCCTGTGGTCATTTTCCCTGCAGCAGGAGGATGAGGTTTGAAAGCAGCAGACAGAACCTGAGGTTGGTTTCTGCCGAGGTCCCTCCATCCCCTTCCCTGCATCCCCTTCTCTGCCATCCAGGGAGGTGAACCTCCTTCTCATGCCCCACCGGCCCCATCCTCAGCCCACCCCAATCCTCACTTCTCCAGGTCCCCTGCTTTGCGAGTTACAGGCCAGTGGGACTCAGCATTTCCAAGCCACCGATGCTTGTGACGTAGGCAGAGATTCTGAGGCAGGACACAGTGATTCAGGGTTGTCGTCTGGGTCAGACAGGCTCATGCGCCAATCCCACCACTCCCCGGCCATGTGCTGCTGGGCGAGTCACTCTGTCTTCCTGAGCCTCAGCTTGCTCATCTGTAAAATGGGCAAATGCTAGTTCCCATCTCACCAGGGCATTGTAAGGATGAAGCGAGGCAGTTAACGCTTTATAAAGTCCTTAACAACAGTGTCCAACAATCGTGAAAGTCCTCTGATGCTGGACAACTGGCTCTGGGATGGACGCCTTCCAGACGGAGCCTCAGCTCGAGTGTCCCCCTGAAACATGTGGCTCTGTCACTGGATACTGGGAGAAGTACCTTCCTTCCCTTTCGAAGTCAGAGAAAGTCATGCCCAAGCAGACCAGCCTCCCCTCTGCGCCTGTTATCTGGGGGCTCCAGACCGGGCCTTTCTAACAAGAGGTTTGTTAGGATGGGAAGTGAGTCAGGAACTCTGGCCTTTGATTGGCTGTGTGTGCTGAGTCTGTGGCTTTATCCTCTCCCTGACACCCTCCTTGGGGCTCTTTGGGCCAAGTGCGTGTTATTTTCTTCTTTGCTGGTTAGCATTGTTAGCACCAAGGGTGTGCTGAGGACCAAGCCCGGCACAGGTATGAGGTTGTGCTTTGGAAAAGCAGGCGATCCTCCTTCACAAGTCTCCTGTTACAAGGCACGATAAACGCTTTCAAAGAAATAAAATGGTAAAAGGAAGGAGAACTGAGGAAGAGGCAGTTGTGCATAGGAGGGGGAAGGGAGGGTGTCCCAGGAAGAAGGACCAGCATGGATGAGGCCCTGAAGCCTGAGCGTCTCTTTGGCCCAAATCCAGGCCTCCTACCCCTCCAGAAAGCCCCATGTCTCATGCCTCCCATCCCCTTCACTGTCAAGGAAATTGATCAGCGTTCCAAGCATCTGGAACAGCAAGTGCAAAGTCCCCATGGCAGGGACACGTTGATGTATTGTTCTAAATGCAGCAAGGCTGGCGTGGCTGGAGCCAGATGAGGGGGTTGGGATGGGAGGTGGGTGGGCAGGGCAGATCACACAGGGCCTGAGGACCACCATAAAGAGTGCAGGGTTTATTCTCGGCATCAAGGCCCGTTCTTTATTTATTTATTTATTTTTTTGAGATGGAGTCTTGCTCTGTCGCCCACGCTGGAGTGCAGTGGTGCAACCTCCGCTGACTGCAATCTCTGCCTCCTGGGTTCAAGCAATCCTCCCACCTCAGCCTCCCTAGTAGCTGGGATTACAGGCATGCACCAGCACGCCCGGCTAATTGTTTTTTTTTTTTTTTTTTGTATTTTTAGAAGAGATGGGGTTTCACCATGTTGGCCAGGCTGGTCTTGAACTCCTGACCTCAAATGATCCATCCACCTCGGCCTCCCAAAGTGCTGGGATTACAGGCGTGAGCCACCGCGCCTGGTCTCATCAAGGCCTGTTCTGTGTATATCCTCCCCCGAAATCATTTCGTTTGGGAAACAGGAGGGAGACTGAGCAGTAGAAGGAAGGGGAGAAGCTCAGGGGTGGTGTGGCCGCTGCCTGGCAGGATTCTGAAGGACAGAGGGTGGAAAAGGGAGGAGAAGATGTGACCTCTTGGCCCGGGGGGACAGTGCCTGGCTCTGTTTCTGAGCTGCCCATGACAACAAGCCCAGCTGCTGAGCAAACGGTTCCTGGAGGGAGTGGGGACTGGGCCCAACTGGGATTCAAATCCAGGTTCACCATCCCGTGCTGTGTGACTTGGGGTAAGTTAGTGAGCCTCTCTGGGTAAGTACATGAGACATACACGCATTTTCCAAATGATGAAACAGGCCCAGAGAAAGGAAGGGGCTTGCCTCGCTGGAAGGAGGTGGAGCTGGGCTTGTAACCAGGCAGCCTGAACCCCTCCAGTCTCCACTGGCTTTACTCTGCACTCTGTCCTCCGTGGGGAGATGATTTCCTTTGAAAGTAGGTCCAGCGTGGCTGAGATCTACAGGGCAGACACAGTCCTCAGGGGATCTCCTTGCCAGCTCGCTGAGTCCAGACCCCAGGATCCCCATGGTGCATTCTCTGGGGGAACGAGGCCTCCCTATTCCAACGCTGATGTGTTTGTCGCAGCAACTGACATGGAGATATGGCAGGAGGCAGCTCTGTCCTCCTGGCCCTGGTGGAGGACAGGCAGGCTGGCCTTGCCCAGCCTGGGGTGACACCAAGGGCTCCTGGGCATGTATCTATTTCTTCCTCGGCCCCCCCCTCCCCCTGCCTCTCTTCCTGGGAGCCAGGAGGGAAGGGGGAGGAGGTGTCTGTCCTCAGATGCCGGCACTATTTTTGGAGCCTGCGTTGATCCCAATTCCGGGGCACGTGGGCTGTGACAGGCGCTAAGAGCAGACCCCGCTGGAATAAGGAATAAGGTCAGCCACAGATGCTGGGATATGCCCCCACCAACCTGACCCTGGCCCTTCTAGAACTGGGCACGGACTCTTGCCCTCCCTGAGCGTAGGTTCATGGGCTTGGGGGCCCCTAAAGCTACCTTCACCCAGCTCTACACCCCCGCCTGGGAGGACCTCCGCCCCGCACAGAAGCAAGCAGCCCCAGCACAGAGCCTGGGGCTGACCTGAATTGGCTCTGAGGACAGTGAGGGGCCCTTCCCTGTGAAGGGCACAGTGGCATGGAATCCAGCTTAACCTCCTGTGCTCGTGGCCAAATCCTGTCTGAGACACACGGAGAGACTGTGGAGGAAATAATCCTGGCCATCCCTTCTCCAGCATCCACGGCAGTTTGCTCAGTTCTCAGGACGACTGTGTGCAACAGGGCACTGAGAGGTTAAGTAACCCACCCGAGGTCACACAGCTTGTAAGTGGTAGAGCTGGGATTTGTACCCAGGCAGGGCTCGAGTCTGTGCTGTCAGCCAGGGTGAGACCCTCCAATGGCTCACAGGAAGCACATTGCTGAATATTTACATGAACATATACAAAAAAATTATGTTATAGATATATTCATATATAAAATAAACTCCTTAAACTACTCATATATTTATTTATATATTTATTTTTATTTTGAGATGGAGCCTGGCTCTGTTGCCCAGGCTGCAGTTCAGTGGCACGATCTCGGCTTACTGTAACCTCTGCTTCCTGGGTTCAAGCGATTCTCCTGCCTCAGCCTCCTGAGTAGCTGTGATTACAAGCATGTGCCACCATGCCCAGCTAGTTTTTGTTGTTGTTGTTATTTTTTAGTAGAGACAGGGTTTCATCATGTTAGCCAGGCTGGTCTCAAACTCCCGACCTTAAATGATCTGCCTGCCTTGGCTTCCCAAAGTGTTGGGATTACAGGCATGAGCCACTGCTCACGGCATGCCCATATATTTATATATGGAATATATTATGTATCCATATATGAAATAATATATTTACATGGGTACATTTATATATACATTATATATTTATAGATATGTATAGCTATGATCTATATTTATTTATATTCTATCTATATTTATAAAATTATATAGAACACCTTATATTTACATTGTGTATAGAAAGATATATGCACACTATATAAATTGTGTATATTTATATTAACATATATTCATATATATTTATATATACACTTAAATAATATATGTATACATGTGGCCAGGCGCGGTGGCTCATGCTTGTAATCCCAGCACTTTGGGAGGCCGAGGTGGACGGATCACCTGAAGTCAGGAGTTCAAGACCAACCTGACCAACATGGTGAAACCCCGTCTCTACTAGGAATACAAAAATTAGCAGGGTGTAGTGGTGTGTGCCTGTAATCCCAGTTACTTGGAAGGCTAAGGCAGGAGAATCGCTTGAACCTGGGAGGTGGAGGTTGCAGTGAGCCAAGATCGCGCCATTGTACTCCACCCTGGGTGACAAGAACAAAACTCTGTCTCGAAAAATAAATAAATAAATAAATAGTATATGTATACATGTGGATTCATATGTGTGTATGTGTATATATAAACACATACACTTGGAGAGAGAAAGACACTTTTTTAAAGAAACAGTTTTATTGAGATACAATTCACATATCATACAACTCATTCATTTACAGCACACAATTCAGTGGCTTTCAGTAGATTCATAGTATTGTGCAAGCTTCACCACAATCAGCTTTAGAATAGTCTCATTCCCTCGAAAAGAAGCTCTGTCTGCCTTAACCCTCATCCCTCGACACCCCCACCATCTCTTTCCTCACCACTCCTGGTCCCTGGCAACCACTAATCTACTTTCTGTCTCTCTCTATTTGCCCATTCTGGACATTTCATATAAATGGATTCATGCAATATATGGTATTTTGTGATTGGCTACTTGCGCTCAGCATAATGTTTTCACAGTTCATCCATGTTGTAGCATGAATCAGTACCTAGTTCCTTTTTAAGGCTGTGTAATATTCCATTTTATGGCTAGACCACCACTGATTTATTCACTCATCCATTGATGGACATTTGGGTTACTTCCACTTTGCCTATTATGAATAATGTTGCTATAAATATTTGTATTTTTTTGTGTGTGGACTTATGTTTTCATTTCTCTTGGGTACATACCTATGAGTGGAATTGCTGGGTCATATGGTAACTCTTTGTTTAATTGTTTGAAGAACTGCCGCACTGTTTTCCAAAGGGGTTGTATCATATTACATACACATGGGAGGGTTTGGGGGCTTCGATTTCTCCACATCCTCACCAGCACTAGCTATTATTATGTCTTTTAAAAGTTATTATGGTCATCCTAGTGGATGTGAAGTGGTATTTCATTGTGGTTTTGATTTGCATTTCCCTAGTGACTAATGATGTTGAACATAGTTTCATTTGCTTTTTTGTGTTGGTATATTTTCTTTGGGGAAATGTCTGTTCAGATCTTCTGCCATTTTAAAATTGGGTCATCTCTTTATTGTTGAATTCTAACACTCGTTTATACATTCTAGATGCAAATCCCCCATTTTCTACACACACATGCAGACATATGTATGTATGTATAATTTGCAAAAATTTTCTCCCATTCTCTGGGTTACCTTTTCACTTTCTTGCTTGTATCCTTTGAAACACAAAAGTTTTAAAATTTGATGATATCCAGTTTATTTTTTCTTTTATTGTTTGTGCTTTTGATGCCATAAGTAAAAAACCATTGCTTAATCCAAGTTCATAAAGATTTATTCATATGTTTTCTTCTAAGAGTTTTGTAGTTTTTAAAAAATGCTTTTAAAAAATTATTATTATTTTATTTGTTTATTTTTTTGAGATGGAGTTTTGCTCTTGTCGCCCAGGCTGGAGTGCAATGGCACAATCTCGCCTCACTGCAACCTCCGCCTCCCGGGTTCAAGTGATTCTCCTGCCTCAGCCTCCTGAGTAGCTGGGATTACAGGTGCATGCTACTATGCCCAGCTAATTTTTTTGTATTTTTAGGAGAGACAGGGTTTCACCATGTTGACCAGGCTGGTCTCTAGCTCCTGACCTTCGGTGATCCACCCGCCTCAGCCCCCCAAGGTTCTGGGATTAGAAGCGTGAGCCACCGCGCCCGGCTCTAACTTCATTCTGTTGCATGTGTATATCCGATTGTCCCGGCACCATTTGCTGAAGAGATTATTCTTTCCTCATCAGATTGTCTTGACACCTTTGTAAAAAATCAGTTGATGATAAATGTAAGGGCTTATTTCTGGATGCTAAATTCTTTTCCACTGAGCTGTATGTCTCCCCTTATGCCAGTATCACACTGTTTTGATTACTGTAGCCTGATATGATATCTATATATTTATAGATATGATATATATTTATATACAATCTATATTTATAGAATTATATTATATAGAAACACCCTATATTTACATTGTGAGTAGATAGATATGTGCACAGTCTATATAAATTGTATTATTTTTTCTTTTATTGTTGAATAGCCTGATGTTGGTATAAATATTTGTGTATAATTTTTTTGTGTGGACTTATGTTTTCATTTCTCTTGGGTATATACCTAGGAGTGGAATTGCTGGATCATAAGGTAATTCTGTGTTTAACTGTTTGAAGAACTGCCAAGCCATTTTCCAAAGGGGTTGTACCATATTACGTTCATATGACAGGGTTTGGGGGTTTCAATTTCTCCACCTCCTCACCAACACGTGCTGTTATGTCTTCTTTTTTTTTTTTTTTTTTTTTTTTTTGAGACAGAGTTTTTTTTTTTTTTTGAGACAGACTGGAGTGTAATGGTGTGATTTCAGCTCACTGAAACCTCTGCTTCCTGGTTTCAAGTGATTCTTCTGCCTCAGCTTCCCAAGTAGCTGGGATTACAGGCACCTGCCACCACGCCCGACTGCTTTTTGTATTTTTAGTAGAGATGGGGTTTCACCATGTTGGCCAGGCTGGTCTCGAACTCCTGACCTCAGGTGATCCACCTGCCTTGGCCTCCCAAAGTGCTGGGATTGTATGCGTGAGCCACCACACCTGGCCTGCTACCATGTCTTTTAAAGTAAATCAGGAAATATGAGTTCTCCAATTTTGCTCTTTTTCAAGATTGCTTTTGGTTATCTTGGGTCTGTTGTATTTCCATATGAATTTTGGGATAAGCTTGTCAATTTCTGTAAAGAAGTCAACTGGGTTGTGGATATTGTGTTGAATCTGTAGACTAGTTGGGAAATATTGCCATCTTAACAATGTTAAGTCTTCTGTTCCATGAATATGGGATGCCTTTCCATTTATTTAGGGCTTTAATTTTTTTCAGCAAATGTTTTGTAGTGTTCAGAGTATACATTTTACGCTTCTATTTGTTAAATATATTCCTAAGTATTTTATTCTTTTTGATGTTGTAAATAGAATTTTTTCGTTTTATTTTCAGTTTGCTCATTGTTAGTACACAGAAATACAACTGATTTTTCTATATTGGTTTTATATCCTGCAACCTTGCTGAACTCATTGATTAGTTCTAATCTTTTTGTGTGTACGTGTGTGGATGCTTTAGGATTTTCTATATAAATGTTCATGTCATCTGCAAATACAGATAGTTTTACTACTTCCTTTCCAACTGGATGGCTTTTATTTCTTTTTCTTATCTAGAACCTCTAGCACAAGGTCGAATAGACACGAAGAATGCACATTGCTACCTTGTTCCTGATTTTACGGGAAAGCACTCATTCACCAGGGATGTTAACTGTGGCTTTTAGCAGATGGCTTTACCAGGCGGAGGAAGTGCCCTTCTTCTATTCCTAGTTTATTGAATCTTTTTTTTTTTTTTTTATCATGAAGGGGTGTTGGATTTTTCTCAAATGCTTTTCCTGAGAAATACCTTATTTTAAAATGTCCCCGGAGTCCCTGTGCTTCCTTCTGAGGGCAAAAACTCAAATGCAGAGGCAAAACTTATGTGCCAAATCATTGTCCAGGCTCTGCTGTGTTGGGCTCTAACAGGTGCTAGCTGGTGGAACGATTGTTGGTAATGACTGCAAAATCCCTGCCCCTTCCAGTGGCCAGGGCTGCCTTTCCCGTCTGATAAGTGACACAGCAGATAAGGAGGTCGCGCTGGGCGGGGGGGGGGGGGGGGGTCCCTCTGCCCTCCCACCGCAGCCGCTCACTGCCGCTCTGCCCCCAGGCCTACGAGAAGCGCTTCCCCACGTGCCCACAGATCCCAGTCTTCCTGGGCAGCGAGGTCTTGCACGAGTCCCGCAGCCCGGACGGGGCTGTGCACGTGGTGGAGCGGAGCTGCCGGCTGCGCGTGGACGCCCCGCGGCTGCTGCGGAAGGTGGGCGGCCCTGGGGCTGGGGGGCGGAGGAGGGGACCTGTTGCGGGGGTGCGGGAGGGCTGGGCGCGGGAGCTGGGGACCAGGGCGGCGGGGTCCAGGAGGTGGAGCAGGGGCGTGTGAGTTGATATTTGGATGGAGGTTCCAGGATGAGGGTGGCGGGACCCTCGTCCGGGGACCAGGGCCCAGGAGGGGCGAGGGCTGGAAGGCTGGGCTGGGGAGTAGCGGGAACTGGGCGGGGTTCGCGGGGCCAGGGCCGGAGCTGGGTGGTGAAGATGGGTGGGGCGACAGGGCGGAAGTCGGGGGTTGGTGTCCTGGGTCCGGGCTGGGTGGGCGGTGGCGCAAGGGACCTGGGACTCAGGGCAGGGGGTGACTGGGGCAGGCCCGCCGGACTCGCTCTCCATTCCTGTGTGCTCCACGCCGCCCACCCACCTCCGCCTCCCCGCCCCTTCCCTTGCAGATCGCAGGTGTTGAGCACGTGGTCTTCGTGCAGACAAACATCTTGAACTGGAAGGAGAGGACGCTCCTCATCGAAGCGCACAATGAGACCTTCGCCAACCGCGTGGTGGTGAACGAGCACTGCAGCTACACGGTGAGCCCAGGCCGCCCTCAGCGCCCACGCCAGGCACCCACCTGCGCCCGGCACCCACCTGCCCCTGGGACCCACCTGCCCCCGGCACCCACCTGTGCTCAGAGCTGTGTCCCCACATTCCTTGAGCCTCTGCCAAGCCCTCCCTCCTGGGGCATTGTCAAGTAAGATGCAGGATGCTTGGTTGCCTTTGCATTCAGATGAACAACCCATAAATTTTTTAGTATGTCTCAAATATTGCTTGGGAGATACTTATACTCAAATGTTATTTGTTGTTTATTTGAAATTCAAACGTGACTGGACATCCTGTGTTTTATCTGCTAAATCTGACAACCCTATCCTCTCCCTCCTCTTTCCCCTCCCTCCTTTCCTTCCTTCTTTCATTAAACTATGCCTCAGTTTCCTCACGTGTGAAATGGGCTTAATAATCATGCCTACTACATAGGTAGTATGTGGTGCCTTTACACCAGTGCCTGGCACATATTAAGTTCTACGTAAATGTTACCTTTGACTATAATTAATAATAATAATTATTCTCTAGTATGTACTGATTGAGCACCTACTATGTGCCAGGCACCCTGCCAAGTGATGAGCACCCAGCAGTGGACCAGGCTGCCTGACCACTGCCCTCAAGGAGGGTCCATTCCAGTGGAACAAAACGGAATCAGTGTGTGTGCATTTGTCACAGCTAAGGCTGGATCCAGCAGGGAGATGTGTGGGAGTCAGAGGAGGTGGTGGGGGCACTGAAGCTGAGTGCTGAAGGATGAGAGGAGCTGCCCATGGAGGACTGGGAACAGCATTTTGGGGGTGGGAACAGCATGAGTGAGGTCTGCCAAGGTGAGGCCATGGGGCCTAGATCTTGATGACTTTAGAGGCTGGAATGAGGCACCTGCAGGCATTCACTGATGGGACCCAGCTCTGCCACTTTCTTGCTGAGTGATGATGGGCCACACTGTCTGTATCTGTAAAATCGGGACATTGGCAGATCCTTCCTTGCTGGGTCGTTTTCATGATGATAACTCCAGGATAGCAATGATAGACCATTGTATGTGTTTTTTTTTGTTTTGTTTTGTTTTTTGTTTTTTTTCTGAGAGACAGTCTCGCTCTGTGGCCCAGGCTGGAGTGCATTGGCGTAATCTTGGCTCACTGCAACCTCCTCCTCCTTGTTAAAAGGATTCTCATGCCTCAGATTCTTGCGCCTTAGATTCCCGCGTAGGTGGGATTACAGGCATGTGCCACCACATCCGGCTGATTTTTGTGTTTTTAGTAGAGATACGGTTTCTCCATGTTGGCCAGGCTATTCTCAAACTCCTGGCTTCAAGTGATCCACCCACCTTGGCCTCCCAAAGTGCTGGGATTACAGACATGAGCCACCGTACCCGGCTCCATTGCCTTTTCTTTCTACGCCTCCAACTCCTCTTGGGTCCTCCAGGAGCTTGGGCTCAGGGTGTTCAGATCCTCTGGGGAGGGGCGAGCAACAGTTGTTGAAACCCCTCTTAGTGTGTGTGGTGTTTCTCAGAATGAGTTCTATCAACAGCTGAGTCAGCAGCACCTGGGGCTGCTTGCGAAATGCAGATTCCTGAGCCCCAACCAGGAAGTGTCTAGGGGCAGGCCCAGGAATCTGCATATTTTAACAGACTCCTTGGTAATGTTTCTGCCCACAGACGTTTGAGGAGGACTAGGTCTGGGTCCATAAAGGAGCTCTGCCAGTGAAGTTTTCTTTTTGCAAACATACAGATCTATAAATGTTTATTGATATATAAGGATATGTAATATATCTTTATATAGATAACATATAATATATAACTATTTTAAAAATCTATATCTAAATTTTATGTATAATATTGATATATAATTTATAGATTATATAAATGTTACACTGAACAATTGTATTTATTTTATTATTATTTTTTGGAGATGGAGTCTTGCTCTATTACCCAGGCTGGAGTGCAGTGGCATGATCTTGGCTCACTGCAACCTCCGCCTCCCAGGTTCAAGCGATTCTCCTGCCTCAGCCTCCCGAGTAGCTGGGATTACAGGCACCCACCACCATCTCTGGCTAATTTTTGGATTTTTAGTAGAGATGGAGTTTCACCTTGTTGGCCAGGCTGGTCTCCAACTCCTGACCTCAAATGATTCGCCCACCTTGGGCTCCCAAAGTGCTGGGATTACAGGCGTGAGCCGCCATGCCCGACCTAAACATAAGTATTTCTAACTAATTTTCTGTGTGCGTGTATAATATTGAAAGGGCAGGGCTGCAGATTTGAGGCCCACATTCTCCCGGCTTCTCATGAGAAGGCTTTTTGTTCCCTGACAGTTTGAACTTTGCATCGTTCTCTGGGTGGGGGCCCCTTGGTCCTGCTACCCCATCCAGGGTTGCCAGGCTTGATCTGCTTTCCACTGCAGGCTCTGCCTGGGCCCAGGTCAGTGGGAGAGCCCTAGGGGAGGGCAGGGTGCCCCCAACATTGAGTCCCTGGCATGACCCCTGCCTGGCTTTCAGGTCCACCCTGAGAATGAAGACTGGACTTGCTTCGAGCAGTCTGCCTCACTGGACATTCGGTCTTTCTTTGGCTTTGAAAATGCCTTGGAGAAGATTGCCATGAAGCAGTACACCGCCAACGTCAAGAGGGTAAGGGGTGGGTTGCGTTAGTTACTGGAGGAAGGTGCACACACCTGCTCTGCCATCAACAGCTGCGTGACCCCCGGCCAGACCCTTACCCTTCCTGGGCTCAGTCTTATCTGTTAAATGGGTACTCTAGTAATGACCAAATCACCACGAGGTAATGGATGGAAAGTAACTGGTCTGTAACAGGGGCACCCTAATCCTCGCTCTGGCGCCACGAGATGTCCAGGCTTATGTGGTGAATTATCTGGACAACAGATAATTCTGCGGTGCTTTTTTTTTTTCTTTAGATAAAATGATCATTGCTTGCTCTAAAGACCTCAGATCCATCCCTGAGTAAAAACCCGTTCTTGTGATGAAACAGATGAAATTAACTTTAATAACAAATTTTTAACCAATATGTTATCAATATAAAACTTATTTCTCCAAGGTTGGAGGCTCAGTTGAGCCCAGGAATTTCAGAGCAGTCTAGGCAACATAGTGGACTCCATCTCTAAAAAAATAAAATAAAATAAAATTAGCTGGGTGTGGTGGTGTGTGCCTATAGTCCCAGCTGCTCAGGAGGCTGAGGCAGGAGGATCTCTTGATCCTGGGAGGTTGAGGCTGCAGTGCGCTGAGATGACACTACTGCACTCCAGCCTGGGCAACACAGCAAGACACTGTCTCAAAAAAAAATAAACAAAAACAAAAACAACCCCCAACCCGAAAAACTTATTACTGAGCTATTTTGCATTCTTTGTTTCGTACCAAGCCTTGGAAATTACGTGGGTGTTGGACACTCGCAGCATCTCTCCATCCCGACCAGACACATCCAGCCGCTCAATAGCCACGTGTCGGGGCTGGGACCTGAGCCGGCTGGGGGTGACTCCCTGTGGTGACCTGGTGACCCCCCTCCATCCTGCCCCGTGCTCATGTGTCTTGGGTCTCTCTGGCTTCCAGGGGAAGGAGGTGATTGAGCATTACCTGAATGAGCTCATCTCCCAGGGTACCTCGCACATTCCGCGCTGGACGCCTGCCCCAGTCCGTGAGGAGGATGCCCGCAACCAGGCTGGACCGAGGGACCCCAGCTCCCTGGAGGCCCACGGGCCCAGTAGCACCCTGGGGCCCGCTCTGGAGGCGGTCAGTATGGACGGTAGGTGGTACAGCCCAGGCCAGTCAGCCCTAGGAGGCTGCTGCAGGTCCTCTTGCTCCATGGGGGGCCCTGGGGCATGTTGGGGAGAATTGCCTCCCGTCCCCCCTGGGAATGGGTCTGGTTCTTGGAACGACACCGCCTCCTGCCTCCACTGAGTGCTTTTCTCTCTCTCCATCCTGGTCCAAGAGCAGAACTCATTTGTTTCTTTTCTTTTCTCTTTTCTTTTCTTTTCTTTTTTGAGACGGAGTCCCCCTGTGTCGCCCAGGCTGGAGTGCAGTGGCACGATCTTGGCTCCCTGCAACCTCTGCCTCCCGGGTTCAAGTGATTCTTCTGCCTCAGCCTCCCAAGTAGCTGGGATTACAGGCATCTGCCACCACACCCAGCCAATTTTTTGTATTTTTAGTAGAGATGGGGTTTCACCATGTTGGTCAGGCTGGTCTCAAACTCCTGAGCTCAAGTAATCTGCTCGCCTTGGCCTCCCAAAGTGCTGGGATTACAGGCATAAGCCGTTGCACCCGGCAAAAACTCGTTTATTTCTAGATCAGGAATTAACCTCTGGTGCCTTGACATTGCCTCTTTCTCTGGTTTTACTATTTACTAACTTACCAATTATTTTGAATTTACTAATTATTACGATTGCTATTGCTATTTTAAATTATACGAGTAATGCATGATCATGGTAGAAAAAAATTCAAACTGTAAGGAAGATGTAAGAAGTACAATTCTTTTCCTCTCCCTAAAGGCTAATGATAGTTTTGTGTTTCTATGTCCTGAAGCTGTTTAGGTGCATATATGCACATAATATGTATATATACCCACACACATATGTGTGTAGATGCATACATACATGTGTGTCTTATGTTGAATACATGAGAACATATAAATTCCATTTGATATTTTGCTTTTTTTTCACTTACTAATGTTGCCTGAAAAACGTTCTGTATCAGTGCCTATGTCTTCTTTTCATACTTCATAGTATGGTGTGGTTGCACCATAACTAATTTATTAATAAATATTAATTATTTATTTAGAGACAGGGTCTTGCTCTGTTGCTCAGGTTGGTATGCAGTGGTGCAGTCGTGTCTCTCTGTAACCTTGAAATCCTGGGCTCAAACGATCCTCCTGCCCCAGCTTCCTGAGTAGCTGGGACTATATAGGCACAGGCCACCATGTCTAGATAATTTATTTTTACTTTTATTTTATTTTTAATTAATTAATTAATTAATTTTGAAGTGGAGTCTCACTCTGTCACCCAGGCTGGAGTGCAATGGCACGATCTCAGCTCAATGCAACCTCTGCCTCCCGGGTTCAAGCAATTCTCCTGCCTCAGCCTCCTGAGTAGCTGGGATTACAGGCATGTGCCACCACGCCTGACTCATTTTTCAATCTTTAGTAGAGACAGGGTTTCACCATGTTGGCCAGGCTGGTCTTGAACTCCTGACCTCAGGTGATCCACCTGCCTTGGCTTCCCACAGTGCTGGAATTACATGTGACCCACTGCCCCTGGCCTTGATTATTTTGAATTAGTCTATTTAGCTAGTTTCCTATTGAAGGAAACAACCCTATTTAGGTTGTTTCAGTTTTTAAAAATACAAACAACATGGTACATGTGAGTACTTAAGAATTTTTTTAAAATGTATGTAAGTATATACAAAGCATAACATTTTAAAAGTGGAATTGCTGGTTCAAAGTTTACATGCAAGTAAAATTTTGGTAGATTTAACCATTAGGCTTCCAATGAGGCTGTACCAATCATTGTTCCCACTGAATGTGTAATTGTCTCTATTCCTGACTTCACTCTAGCTCCCCACAAAAGTCTTAGTAAATATCTCAAACTTCTGAAAGGCAATGAAAGTAGTCACTTGTTGATTAGTGACAAGTTTTTTCATTATGAGCAAGATCAGGCATGATTTTTAATGTTTGGTGACTGTTTTCCTTTTTTTTTTTTAATAATACATACTTGTTCTTGTCCTTTGTCCATTTTCTTATTTGCCCATTGCTTTCTTATTGGTTTGTAAGAGCTCTTTGTATATGAAGGCAACTAGCCTTTTGTCACAGTTCAAGCTTTTATGGACATGGAAAATGTTTACAATATAATGTTAAAAGGAAAAATCCTAGGATACAAACTGTATGTACACCACAAATCCAGTTCTAGCCATGTGTAAGACGTGTACTCAGGTTGATAATGTTTTTCCTTTAGGGCCACTGCCGTGCAGGGACTTCCCTGACTCTGACACACTTGGGTGGCAGTGCCATGGAACTAATAGTACATCTGGGGCTCTGTTTAGGGAGAATGAAATTCATTCATACAACATGTATTATTCTTTTTCTTTTTTTTTTTTTTCTGTCACCCAGGCTGGAGTGCAGTGGTGTGATCTCAGCTCACTGCAACCTCCGCCTCCTGGGTTCAAACGATTCTCCTGCCTCAGCCTCCCAAGGAGCTGGGACTACAGGCGTGCACCATCATTCCCGGCTAATTTTTGTATTTTTAGTAGAGACAGGGTTTCACCATGTTGGCCATGCTGGTCTCGAACTCCTGACCTCAAGTTATCCTCCTGCCTTGGTCTCCCAAAGTGCTGAAATTACATGCAACAAGTATTTATTCTGCACCGACTGTGTGTGCTGGTTGGCTGCTGTTGTACGTGCGCATATTTTTTTTTTTATAACAGTGCCCGCTCCTGCCCCCTCCTGTGCACGCTCTCTGTGGCCTTGTCCCCTGTACCTTCCCCATTTTGCACAGGTCACTCCTTCCTTCTCCATCTGTGCTGTCTGCCAGCAGCACAGGCACTCAGGGTGGCTGGCAGAGGACATCCTCATGCCCCTTCTGCCCTCTCCTGAATCACTGAGTCTTTGTGCTCAGAAGTAGAAAAAGCCTTCACATCTGCCGGGGGCCGGAAGGATGCTGGGAGCTCCGGCCTCTCGTTTTTCTCCCTCATCCCATCCTCACTCCCTCCCTGATTCCAGCATCTCTGCCTCTGACCACACAAGGTCTGGACAATTCGCCCTCTGCCAACATTCTCCCACCTCTGTTTACCTAGATGGTTCCTGGCACAGCAGTTGGCGTGACCCCCCACTGTGGGCTTTTCTGTTTTGGGGGTGCTGCTGGCCGTTCATTCAGCCTGTTTTCTTATTTAGCCATCTGTCCACAAAGAACTGGCTCTGCCCACGGAGGCTGCTGCTTTGTGTGACGTCTCTGCCGACTGCTGAGATGCCAAGAGGCCTCTGCACGCCAGCATCTGCCACCCTCATGGCTAAGAGTCGGGGAACAGGACTCAGGCTTGGGGCCTGGCCTCTGCACACTGGCAACATTCCGACTGCAACCGCCCAATTGTGGGGGACAAGGCTGCACAGTGGGAATGTTCCCTGTGGTTCCCAGGCTGCTAAAGAGACAGCATGGCTGTGTTGCAAGGTCCAGGCTCTGTTAAAAGCTGCTGTCTGTCAAAACCCCACAATGGTGCCTGGGGATGGGGAAAAGCAAAGAGAACTGGTGTTTATCAGCCACCTCCTTTATGCTGGGCGCACAACATGCATTTACTCATTCGAGTTACTCCACCTCTCTAGGCCTCAGTTTTATCTTCTCTCTCTCTCTTTTTTTTTTTTTTTTTTTTTTTTTTTAAGACGGAGTCTCACTCTGTTGCCCAGGCTGGAGTGCGGTGGTGCAATCTTGGCTCACTGCAACCTCCATCTCCCGGGTTCAAGCGATTCTCCTGACTCAGCCTCCTGAGTAGCTGGGATTACAGGTGTGTGCCACCACGCCTGGCTAATTTTTGTATTTTAATAGAGACCGGGTTTCACCATGTTGGCCAGGCTGGTCCCAAAATCCTGACTTCAAGTGATCTGCCTGCCGTGGGCTCCCAAAGTGCTGGAATTACAGTCGTGAGCCACCACTCACAGCAGTTTTATCTTCTCTAAAGCGGGGATAATAGTGACGCCTGCCTCACAGGGGTGTGGGGAGAGCTCAGTGAGACCAGGTGGCTTCTGAGCAGGCAGTGAGTGTAAGCCCATATTGTTAAGAATCCTTAGAACATCCCCAGAGGGTGGAAATTATCTTCAATTCCCAGGGTCAAAGAGGAGAAATCCCGTCTCACAGTGAGATCCAGATTCGCCCGATGATGCGTTTTCAGAACCCCCTTGGACATGGGCTGGAGAAATGAATGCATTCAGAGTCCGGGTGGCTGCTGTCTGGGGCGGGGGCTTAGCCTGGTTTGGAACCACGTTTTAGAGTCAGTGAGGCAGCCAGTAAGGAATGGCACACAGACCACGTGGTAAAGAGACGCAGCGTCTCCCTCTTGTCCTGAAGCTCCCCCTTCTCCTCCAAGGGGACAAGCTGGATGCGGACTACATTGAGAGGTGCCTGGGCCACCTCACGCCCATGCAGGAGAGCTGCCTGATCCAGCTTCGGCACTGGTTACAGGAGACCCACAAAGGCAAGGTGGGTGCAGGGGGTACCCTGGAGCAGTGGATGAATGGGCAATGACTGGTACTCAGCCTCTGTGCGTGGGAAGGAAAGGCGAGATGATAATGCTGACACATTATCTCTTGCTTATTTATTTATTCATTTATTTCTGTGAGACAAAGTCTCACTCTGTCCCCCAGGCAGTGGTGTGATCCTCACTGCAACCTTCGCCTCCTGGGTTCAAGCAATTCTCCTGCCCTAGCCTCCTGAGTAGCTGGGGTTACAGGCGCACACCACCACGCCTGGCTAATTTCTGTACTTTTTGTAGAGATGGGGTCTCACCATGTTGCCCCGGCTGGTTCTGTAATTTTATCTGCTGGGTCAGGGGATACTGTTCTGTGGGCTTTTTACTTCTTTGTCTCTCAGATTCCTAAAGATGAGCACATCCTTCGGTTCCTGCGGGCTCGTGACTTCCACCTGGACAAGGCCCGGGAAATGCTGCGCCAGTCCTTGAGCTGGCGCAAGCAGCACCAGGTGGATCTCCTCCTTCAGACCTGGCAACCCCCTGCCCTGCTGGAGGAGTTCTATGCAGGGGGCTGGCATTACCAGGACATAGGTGCGTGCCTCCACCCACATCATGTATAGGGCATACTTTGGGCACTGCCAAATGCACTTTATTATTTTGAGATGGGGTCTTACTCTGTCACCCAGGCTGGAGTGCAGTGGTGCCATCTTGGCTCACTGCAATCTCCGCTTCCCGGGTTCAAGCAATTCTCCTGCCTCAGCCTCCCCAGCAGCTGGGATTACAGGCACCCGCCACCACAGCTGGCTAATTTTTTGTATTTTTAGTAGAGATGAGGTTTTGCCATTTTGACCAGGCTGGTCCCAAATTCCTAATCTCAAGTGATCTACCTGCTTTAGCCTCCCAAAGTGTTGGGATTACAGGCATGAGCCACCCCACCTGGCCCAAATGCACTTTAAATGCCATGCTTCATGCTAACATCTTACTATTTTTCCTTTTGACTCTTCCAGGCATCTAGAAATGCTTTGAAGTGACAACCTAGCTAGGAAGAACCAGAGCTGGAAGGCTTTGGGGCTTGAGGAAGAGACATTTCTCCACTGGGCTGAGTGAGCCCACAATTACTCACAATAATTGTGATCGTAAACGTAACAGGTGCATACATTTTGTATGCATTTCCAAGGGCAGTTGGAGCAAATTAGCACAAACTTGGTGGCTTAAAACAGTAGAAATGTGTTCTTTCACAGTTCTCAAGGCCAGAAGTCTGGAGTCAAGGCGTCACCAGGGCCGTGCTCCCTCTGAAAGTTCTAGGGGAGAATCCTTGCCTGCTTTTTCCAGCTTCTGGTGGACCCAGGTGTTCCTTGGCTGGTGGCAGCTTCACTCCAGTCTCTGCCTCTCTCTTCACATGACCTTCCCCTCTGTGTCTCTGTGTCCTCGCCTCTTCTCATAAGGACCCCAGGAGGTTGGATTTAGGGCTCACCCCAAATCCAGTGTGATGTTATCTTGAGATCCTTAACTAATTACACCTGCACAGACTCTATTTCCTTTTTTTTTTGAGACAGAGTCTGGCTCTGTCACCCAGGCTGGAGTGCAATGGTGTGATCTCAGCTCACTGCAACTCCGCCCCCCACCAGGTTCAAGCGATTCTCCTGCGTCAGCCTCCTGAGTAGCTGGGACTACAGGCGTGCACCACCATGCTTGGCTAATTTTTGTACTTTTAGTAGAGATGGGGTTTCACCATGTTGGCCAGGCTGTTCTTGGAACTCCTGACCTCAAGTGATCCGCCCACCTTGGCCTCCTAAAGTGCTGGGATTACAGGAGTGAGCCACTGCACCCAGGCATGGGTCACATTTTAATGTCCCCATGGGTATGAGTTTTGGGGACACGATTCCACCCATTACAAATATCTTTTCTGGATTTTGAAGTTAAATTGCCACTGAAGCCTGTGCCTACGACACTTTCCAATGTCCTTTATCTAAACATTCATCTATATCAAGTAGGGTAAACGCTTGACGCTCCTAAAGAACCGGCTGGCATGGTTTCTCTTAATGATCGATCTTCCTAATTTATGGAATCCAAATTTATGAACTCCCCTTATTGCTGAAATTTACTTGTAACCCCCAAATCAGTATTCACAGAACACAGAACTTTTTCAGTCATGCTGAGACATATTCAGAGTGGCGAAGTATTGGAGTCGCCCATCACGCATGCTGTCTGCTGAAGTTGAATGACACGGCTCCTGCCTTTTTGTTTCAGTTCTCATACCCTAAACGAGTGTCCTTTTTGTGGCCTATTTAATGCCACATTCTTGCATTTTTGGGCTTTTCTTTGGTGACTTTGCTGTTTAAAATGCCTCTTTGTGTAGTGCAGAATTGCGCCTAGCTTTCCTAAGGATGAGCAAGTGGCCACGTGCTCCATGCAGAAAACACCCAAAGTGCTCCACTAGCTTCAGGCAGGCACCAGCTATAGGGCTGCTGGCCGTGAGTTCAATGTTGACAGATCAGCAATATGCATTCAAGTGTCCTTAAATAGAAACACAAGCCGGGCGCAGTGACTCACACCTATAATCACAGCTCTCTGGGAAGCCAAAGCTGGAGGATCGCTTAAGCCCAGGAGTTCGAGACCAGCCTGGGCAACATAGTGAGACCGCCCCGCTCCACCACATCTCCACAAAAAATACAAAAAAATGATCTGGGCATGGTGCTGCATGCCTGTGGTCCCAGCTACTTGGGAGGCTGAGGTGGGAGGATTGTTTAAGCTGGGGAGGTTCAGGCTGCAGTGAGTCGAGATCATGCCACTGCACTCCAGCCTGGGTGACAGAGTGAAACCCTGTCTCAAAGAACAAAGAGGCCAGGCGTGGTGGGCTCAAGTCTGTAATCCCAGCATTTTGGAAGGCCGAGGCGGCAGATCACTTGAGACCAGGGGTTCGAGACCAGCCTGGCCAACATCGTGAAACCCTGTCTGTACTAAAAATACAAAAAATTAGCCAAGCGTCGTGGTGCATGCCGGTAGTCCCAGCTACCTGGGAGGCCGAGGTGTGAGAATCGCTTGAACCTGGGAGGCAGAGGTTGCAGTGAGCTGAGATTGCTCCACTGAACTCCAGCCTGGGTGATACAGTGAGACTCTGTCTCAAAAACCAACAAATCAACCAACTAACAAACCAACAAACAACCCCACATAAAACAAGGTTATGTATTGATTGGTTGACGAAAGGTATTATGGGGCCGGGTGCGGTGGCTCATGCCTGTGATCCCAACACTTTGGGAGGCTGAAGTGGGCGGGCGTACACCTGAGGTCAGGAGTTTGAGACCAGCCTGGCCAAGATGGTGAAACCCCATTTCTACTAAAAATACAAAAATTAGCCGGGTGCGGTGGTGGGCGCCTGTAATCCCAGCTACTCGGGAGGCTGAGGCAGGAAAATTGCTTGAACCTGGGAGGCGGAGGTTGCAGTGAGCTGAGATTGCACCACTGCACTCCAGCCTGGGTGACAGAGCAAGACTCTGTCTCAAATAAATAAATAAATAAATAAATAAATAAATAAATAAAAATGTTTTGTAGAGAAGGGGTCTCATTATGTTGCCCAGGCTGGTCTCAAAACTCCTGTGTTCAAGCAATCCTCCTGCCTCTGCCCCCCAAAATGCTGGGGTAATAGGTGTGAGCCACTGTGCTGGCCCTTATCCTCACTGTAACACTTCTGTTTTTCTGCCTTTCACAATAAGAGGCGTCAGCCCCTCTTGGAAGCAGGCAGGGTGTTAGTAAGTGAAGGCTGGATCGGGCCTTGGTGGGTTGCAGCCTGAGGAGGTGAAGCTCTCACCTGCAGCTGTGACCTGCCCCTCGGAAGCAGTCCTCTAAATAACGGGCTCTTCTTTCTGCTTGGCCCCATCCACAAAGATGGCCGCCCCCTCTACATCCTCCGCCTGGGCCAGATGGACACCAAAGGCTTGATGAAGGCCGTGGGGGAGGAGGCGCTGCTGCGGCATGTGAGTCAGGGGCCTCGTTCCTGGACGCCGTGCCTGGGGCCGGGCCTGGGAAGGGCTGTGTGGGGTAAAGCAGCGAGGCGGACGTTCAGCAGCACTGTCTCTCCCTTCCAGGTTCTCTCCGTCAACGAGGAAGGACAGAAGCGGTGTGAGGGGAGCACAAGGCAGCTGGGCCGTCCCATCAGGCAAACACCTGGACTGGGCACAAATCCCCCCTAAACACCAAAGACGGAGGGTGGAGAGGGGTCCACTGTGCATATGTGCTGGGCTGGGCAGCGTGCCAGGGGCTTCATTCTCCCCCAGTTTCTACAGTGGTCTTCTGGGCCTTGAGGCAGGGCCCGTAAGCATCCCCGTTTTTTATGCACGGGGAAACTGAGACTCAGAATGGTGGCCCCCATCGAAGCTTGTGAGCCGGTCACGACAGAGCTGGATTTGAACCTGGGGTCCTGTCTGGCTTCCAGCTCGAAGACTTTATCCTCCCACTCCACTCAACAGTCTCCTTGACTTTGCTTTTTTTTTTTTTTTTTTTTTTTGAAACGGAGTCTCGCTCTGTCGCCCAGGCTGGAGTGCAGCGGTGCAATCTCAGCTAACTGCAAGCTCCGCCTTCCGGGTTCAAGCGATTCTCCTGCCTCAGCCTCCAGAGTAGCTGGGACTACAGGCACCCGCCACCACGCCTGACTAATTTTTTTGTATTTTTAGTAGAGGCAGGGTTTCACCGTGTTAGCCAGAATGGTCTCGGTCTCCTGACCTCGTGATCCGCCTGCCTCGGCCTCCCAAAGTGCTGGGATTACAGGCGTGAGCCACCACGCACGGCCTGACTTTGCTTTTTGAGATCAGCTCTCCACCACGAGTTCTGCCTTGGCTCTGTCATGGCACATCCAGGAACCCACTGTCCTCTGCAGGAACCCACTGTCCTCTGACTCCCCCGCATTTCTGTTCCTGAACTGTTTCCCGGAGCCAGTACTTACGGTGGCATCGCCCCCAAAGGCAGCAAACCTTTCTGAGCAGCAGCTTCCTCTTCTGTAAAGTGGCTTTTTTTAAAATTTTTTTTTGAGACAGGCTCTCACTCTGTCACCCAAGCTGGAGTGCAGTGGTGCAATCACAGCTCACTGCAGCCTTGACCTGCTGGGCTCAAGCAATCCTCCCACCTCAGCCTCCCAAGTAGCTGGGACTATAAATGTGCACCACCTTGCCCAGCTAATTTTTTTTTTTTTTGGAGAGATGAGGTCTCACCCTGTTGCTCAGGCTGGTCTCAAACTTCTGGGCTGAAGTGATCCTCCCACTTCGGCCTTGCAAAGGGTTGGGATTACAGGCGTCAGCCTCTGTTCCCGGCCTGTAAAGTGGCTTTTACAAATGGATTCTCAAAAATAATAAGGGTTTAAAAATAATGCAAACACGGATCTTGCACTTGCTATGTAGCAGGTGCCCTTCTAAGCACCTTGATTCATTTCCTCCTCCTAAACAGCCCTGTGAGACACGGGCAGGCAGGAGCTGCTGCTTCAGCTTTTCAGCCCCAAATATCCAGATCTTTGTGAAAATTAAAGTTCCTTTGCTGTTTGCAGACTTTTTTTTTTTTTTTTTTTTTTTTTGACAGAGTCTCGTTCTGTCGCCCAGGCTGGAGTGCAGTGGTGCAATCTTGGCTCACTCCAACTTCCACCTCCTGGGTTCAAGTGATTCTCGTGCCTCAGCCTCCCAAGTAGCTGGGATTACAGGTGCCCGCCACCATGCCTGGCTAATTTTTGTATTTTTAGTAGAGATGGGGTTTCACCATGTTGGCCAGGCTGGTCTCTAGAGATTTTCTAAGGACACGTATGTTGGGGTGGAAGTGGGAATCAATCCATTAGTGTCCTGGCTGGAAGCATAATTCACCCCAGATGGCTCAAATGAGGGAGTGTCGTGAAGGGATGCTTTGGAGAGGTGTGTGCAGGTTTAAGCGAACAAATCTGGGAGGTGGAGGCTCCCAGGCACCAGCCGCTGCAGTCAAACAGTTATTTTCGTAATGAATGAATACTAATGAAATGGAGGCACAGAGAGGTTCAGGAATTGACCAAGCTCACACAGCAAGTGGCAGAACTGGGATTCGAACCTTGGCCATCTGACTGTGGAGTGCATGCCTTCAGCACCTCTGCTCTGTTTAGTAGTTAGCATGTTTTCAACAATTAACTCATTTATGCCTGAGGTTGCAATGTTTTGAATTTTTGCAATCAGACCTTGGTGATGACCTTGAGCAGTAGGATAGAAATAACTCCCACACGCTTAGCGTTGCAATAATGGAATGCTAGGCCTAAATGGCCACTTGTGATAACCAGCTATAATTGAGGGCATGTGGTGTGCCCGTCCTTGCAGAGAGCTTTGTATATACCATCTCACTTGATCCTAACAGCAGTTGCTTCAGATGAGGACTGTTACTACCTTTGCCACTGTCCTATGAGGAAGTGGGTCTGTGCCCTGACCTAAGGCTCTCAGGGGTGGAGGTGAGACTTGAATTTGGGCGCTCAGCCCTGAAGTCCACAGTCTGATCCTCTTCATCGCATGGGCTCCCTACTGTGGCAGGAGCCCCCATCTGCTCCCAGCCCTACCTCTCGGAGCCTCCCTGTTCATCCCCTGTGGGGAGGGTGTTGGTGGCCTTGGGAGGCAGCAGAGCCAGGTGGAGCTGGGGCTATTTCTGCCACAGCTCCTGGACCTGCCTGCTAGACCTGGAGGGACTCAACATGCGGCACCTGTGGCGGCCGGGGGTGAAGGCCCTGCTGCGGATGATTGAGGTGGTTGAGGACAATTACCCAGAGACCCTGGGTCGGCTGCTCATCGTGCGAGCCCCCCGAGTCTTCCCCGTGCTCTGGACACTGGTAAGAGCTGGAGCCTGGGCCAGGACTCTCCCTGGGGGGGGGGGGGGGGTGGGGGGGGTGGGGGGGGGTGGGGGGGGTGGGGGGGGTGGGTTGGGAGGGGTTCCGTCTGCAAGCAGCTCTGCTCTCTTTTCCTGTTTCATTTCATTTAGTAACTTTTTGGAGATGAAACTCACATAGCATAAAGCTCACACTTTTTAAGTATAGACTCCAGTGGTCTTTAGTGTATTCACTGAGTTAAGCAATTGTCACCACTAGCCAATCCCAGAACATTTCTGTCGCCCCAAAAAGAACCCCCATGCCCATTATCGTGGGTCTCAAATTCCTGGGCTCAAGCGGTCTTCTTGCCTTGGCTTCCCAAAGTGTTCGTGTTATAGGTGTGAGCCACTGCGCCTGACCTGAAATATACTCTATATTGTAACCCGGTGGGTACACGCGTGCATGCACTCGTGTGCGCACACACATACACCCACGCCCCCACACACACTCCTCTGAAACAAGGGTGCAGCCAGCCACTGCACAGTATGGGCAAAAGCCTGGAGGCTGGACCCAGCTTGATGCTTTGGAGGAACTGAAGAAACAGTCCAGGGTGGCTGAGCAAAAAACAGCAAAAGGGACGACAGCACCTGAGGAGGCTGGAAGATGTACAGGGGCAACAGGGACCCATGGAGTGTTCAGTAGCAGGGGAGGGTGGGGGACAGACTTAGGGGCCAGGAAGTTCTCTAGCTTTTGTGGGTGCTTCAAGGCTCTGTTCAGGTGAGGCTAGGGGGCAGGAGCTGCTTCTGAAGCTTTTTATCCTGAATTGTCCTAATCTCCGGGAAAATTAAGTCCACCTGCTGTTTGGGGTGGTTTTGGGAGTGCGAGCGCATCGGCCGGGGTCCTGGCTGGAAGTGGACCTCACCCAGATGGTTCAAATGAGGGGTGTCCTGAAGGGGCTCCTTGCAGAGGTGTGGGCAGGGGAAGGAGAGACCCCAAGCACCAGTGACTGCAGTAAGCCTGGCCACCCCCAAGAGGAGGGAATGTCCTTGCAGAATCCTGGGGAAAGCTGGGACAGGGGTGGGGGCAGGGAGCTACTGGGGGTCAGCCTCAGCCTCCTGGGGCCCAGCACAGCACAGAGCGCAGTGGGGCTGGGGACAGGAGAGGGCCCTGCACGGGGGGATTGCAGGTTCCTCATCCATCTCTTGCTTGTGGCATTCCCTGTAGAACTGGCCTGTTACCTGCCATGCCAAGGTCTCCTTCCTTTCTTCTCTCTCTCCCACTTCCTTCCTTCTTAATCAACATGTGGCTTAGAGCTCAGTGTTAAAATGGATTCCATCTGGAATAAACAAACTGTGGAATACTGTTCCATGTAATGGAATAGCATTCGTCCATAAGAAGGAAGGAAGCACTGATCCTCCAACACGGAGGGACCTCGAAAACCTGATGCTCAGTGAAAGGGGCCAGACACGGAAGTCCATGTACTGTGTGATCTCCTTTATATGAAATGTGCAGAATAGGGCTGGGCGAGGTGTCTCACGCCTGTAATCCCAGTACTTTGAGAGGCCGAGGTGGGTGGATCACCTGAGGTCAGGAGTTCAAGACCAGCCTGGCCAACATGGTGAAAATACAAAAGTACAAAATTAAAATACAAAAATTAGCCAGGCATGGTGGTGGGAGCCTGTAATCCCAGCTACTCGGGAGGCTGAGGCAGGAGAATCACTTGAACCTGGGAGATGGAGCTTGCAGTGAGCCAAGATTGCGCCATTGCACTCAAGCCTGGGAGACAGAGCGAGACTCTGTCTCCGAAACAAAAACAAAAAAGAAACGCGCAGAATAGGCAAATCCACAGAGACAGAGCGTAGATGGGTGGTTGCCCTGGGTTGGGGGAGGGGAGATGGGAAGTGACGGTGGGGTGGGAATGGGGTTTCCTTCTGGGGTGATGAACATGTCTAGGTAGAGGTGCTGGCTGCACAAGCTAGTGAGTACACTGAAAGCCACTGAACTGTGCACTTTATAATGATTAATTCTATGTTGTATAAATTACATCTCAATAAAAAAATACATCCATGTTCAGGCGTGGTGGCTCACACCTGTAATCCCACCACTTTGGGAGGCCGAGGCAGGTGGATCACGAGGTCAGGAGATCGAGACCATCCTGGCTAACATGGTGAAACCCCGTCTGTACTAAAAATACAAAAAAAAAATTAGCCGGCGTGGTGGTGGGTGCCTGTAGTCCCAGCTACTCGGGAGGCTGAGGCAGGAGAATGGCGTGAACCCGGGAGGTGGAGCTTGCAGTGAGCCAAGATCATGCCACTGCACACCAGCCTGGGCGACTGAGCAAGACTCCGTCTCAAAAAAACAAAACAAAACAAAACAAAAGCATCCATCTTGCCTTATGTCCTGGTTTCAGATCAGCCCCTTCATCAACGAGAACACCAGGCGGAAGTTCCTCATCTACAGTGGCAGCAACTACCAGGGACCCGGAGGCCTTGTGGACTATCTGGATAGAGAAGTGATCCCTGACTTCCTTGGGGGAGAGAGTGTGGTGAGGCTTCCATGTCCACAGACAGACCTGGGCTTGAGGAGGGGGCATGCCTAGCTGGGAGGCTGGGATTCCCGGAGGGGGGCTGGGAGGTGGAGGGGGGCTGGGTGCGGCATGTGCACTCTGCCTAGGGCAGGTCTTGCTGGCTCTCAGCAGCCACAGGGCTTGCTTTAGAAGCTGCTTCAAAGAGAGGTAATGCTGTTCTGAGGTTGGGCCTTACTCTGGGTCCTTCAAACATAGTGAGTGAGATAGAAGTTTCTGGAAGCCTAAAGATTAGGCCAGTCAAAGGCTTACCCATTCTATATTCCCATCAAAGACACTGCCAAGCAGCAGTGAGTTTATCTGCTCACTCACTGCAGGGGAGGTGACTCGAATGTCTCTGCAGCTCTGGACCCTGGAGCTGGGACTAGCCTCCAACCCACAGCCACACAGCCTGAGACGATCAGGACCCCCCTTCAAGGGAGGCAGTGTTAAGGCCCCTTTTATTGCCTCCCCTGGGGTGAAATGACAGGCTGGGGTGATCCTAGGTCACAACTCTGTCATCTCATATGGCCCCCAGTGGCCCGGGCCCTCTTCGGTTCTAACAGAAATACCAGACAGTGAGCTTGCATCATTTCTGGATTTTAAAAAAGTCTTTTCCTAGGAATTTTTCCAGGCTTGCCTGTTCTCTCCATTTGTGATGTGCGGCACACACGACTTATTTTTAGCAAATGGTTCTGCAGATCTGAGAGTGGCTTATGGAAAGACACTGAACAGTGTCCTGCTAATCCCCGTGTTTCTACAAGTGAAACGGGGTGGGGGTAATCATTGTTTGGTGGTGGCAGGGGGAGTTCTGCCAAGGCCTGGCCATCCAGGGTGCCTTTGGTTTGGGGAAATCTCTCGATGAGCACGGTGCAGTGACTGTTCCACCCCCACTTGTGACGGGGAGAGGCAGCTGCTATGGGGTGCGGTGTGGAGAGGCCCCCCAGCCTGGCTGTCAGTCCGGCACCGGAGTAAAGGGACATGAGCATGGGGCTGTGACGAACGTGGGTTTGTGCCCTGGCTCACTCACTTTCTGCTGTGTGATCATGGGCGAGTGGCCTGACTTGCCCGAGCCTCCATTCCTTCCTCTGTGAAACGGGAAGAATAATAGTCTCTACTGCATTGGTGGACCTGGGGATTAAATGGGGTCATGGAAGCCTACAGCCCATTCAGTAAGGGGTTGCCATTATGAGTGGCTTTGGGGGTCACACAGCACCCTCCTGTGGGTCAGGCCAGCCAGGCGTCAACTGGCCCTGACCAGCTGCCCTTTATCTCTGACCTGCAGTGTAATGTCCCCGAAGGAGGGCTGGTCCCCAAGTCCCTCTACATGACAGAAGAGGAGCAGGAGCACACGGACCAGCTGTGGCAGTGGAGTGAGACCTACCATTCAGCCAGCGTGCTCCGCGGAGCCCCCCACGAGGTGCCAGGGCCTGGCCGGGGAGGGCCTGCTGGGCTGGAGTGTCTGTCGTCTTAGGTCAGGTGACCCCAAAACACAGCTTGAGATGAGGATTCTTTTTTCTTTTCTTTCTTTCTTTTTTTTTTTTTTTTGGGATGGAGTCTCGCTGTGTTGCCCAGGCTGGAGTGCAGTGGCGCAATCTTGGCTCACTGCAACCTCCACCTCCCAGGTTCAAGCAATTGTCGTGCCTCAGCCTCCCGAGTAGCTGGGATTATAGGCATATGCCACTGCGTCCAGCTAATTTTTGTATTTTTAGTAGAGACGGGTTTTCGTCATGTTGGTCAGGCTGGTCTTGAAATCCTGACCTCAGGTGATCCGCCCGCCTAAGCCTTCCAAAGTTCTGGGATTATAGGCGGGAGCCACGGCGCCTGGCCTCTTTTTTTTTTTTTTTTTTTTTTTTGAGACCGAGTCTCACTCTGTCACCAAGGCTGGAGTGCAGTGGCGCAATGTTGGCTCACTGCAACTTCTGCCTCCCAGGTTCAAGTGATTCCTCTGCCTCAGCCTCCCGAGTAGCTGGGATTACAGGTGCCAGCCAGCATGCCTGGCTATTTTTTGTTTGTTTGTGTTTTTAGTAGAGCTGGGGTTTCACCATGTTGGCCAGACTGGTCTCGAACTCCTGACCTCAAGTGATCCACCCACCTCAGCCTCCCAAAGTGTTGGGATTATAGGCATGATCCACCAAGCCTGGCCGAGATAAAGATTCTTATGCCAGTGATCTGTTGCAGGCGAGGTCTCAGGAGAAAACTGAGGAGAGGAGGGCACTCCTGTAAGGAATGAGCGTGTGGCCTGGGAAAGGAGACCCCAGGGGGCACCCACAGCCCCTCCTGCCACTGTCTTCCCCACCCCAGCTCTACTGTCTCGGCCGTGACTCTCAGACCTCTCCTGTCTCCACGCAGGTGGCCGTGGAGATCCTGGAAGGGGAGTCGGTCATCACCTGGGACTTTGACATCCTGCGAGGGGACGTGGTGTTCAGCCTGTACCACACCAAGCAGGTGCCCAGGCTGGGCGCCCGGGAGCCGGGGACCAGGGCCAGCGGGCAGCTGATCGACAAAGGCTGGGTCCTGGGCAGGGATTACAGCCGTGTGGAGGCTCCCCTTGTCTGCCGGGAGGGGGAGAGCATCCAGGTTTGCATTTTCTGGCTGGTCCCCAGCCTCAGGGACCCTGCAGGACAGGGCAGAGGAAAGACACACAGGGTCTCATGTAATGAAGTGCTCACCTGCCCAATGGCAGCTGGTGCAAAACCGAGAAAGCACGGGGTGTTGTGCTGAGAGGTGGCTGGTGTCTTGGGGAAGAGCACAGGGTCTGGAACCTCAGTTTCCCCATCTGGGAAATGGGAATTCTAACAGGATCCAACTGTATTTGTTTCTTGGGGCTGCAGTAATGAGTTACCACAAACTACATGGCCTGAAACAACAAAAATTTATTGTCTCAGTTCAGGAGGTCACAAGTCCAAAACCAAGGTGTTGGCAGGGCCACGCTCCCCTGAAGGCTGTAGGGAGGAGTTCATTCTTTGCCTGTTTCCTAGCCTTAGGTAACTCCTGGCAATCCTGGGTGTCATTGGTGGGTAGATACATCACCCCAATCTCTGCCTCTGTCCTTAAAGGGGTTTCTTCTCTGTCTGTCTCTCTTCTGAGTCTCAAATCCCCCTCCCCTCTCTCCTGTAAGGACACTGGCCATCGCATTTAGGCTCCACCTTAAATCCTGGTTTTTTTTGAGATAGGGTCTCACTCTATCCATGATCAGGAAACTGTTGCGGGACTGGGAATGTAGTGGTATGATCACAGCTCACTACAGCCTCTACCTCCTAGGCTCAAGCGATCCTCCCATCTCAGCCTTCTGAGTAGCTGGGACTACAGTTGCCCGCCACCATGTCCAGCTAACTTTTGTATTTTTTGTAGAGATGGGGTCTTGCTATGTTGCCCAGGATGATCTTGAATGCCTGAGCTCAAGCGATCCTCCTGCTTCAGCCTCCCAAAGTGCTGGGATTAGAAGTGTGAGCCACCATGGCTGGCCTCATCCTAAATCCTTAACCACAAAGACCCTATTTCCAAATAAGGTCACGTTCTGAGGTTCTGGCTGGACATGAATTTTGGGGGTACACTGTTCAACCCACTGCATTAACTCAAGCAGGGGGAAGGATGAGCATATTGGAATTTGAAGTTCAGGTTGCCTGCATGCATTCAAGTGGCTTCAGTATGGACGAAGACCTTGAGTTGTGGCTGGATATGGGAGGGGGTGAGAGGGGATGATGTTCCAGGTGGAAGGAACAGAAAGAACAAAATTGAAGATGCAGGTAGAAGGCAGGTGGACACGAGGGTAGCTTGAGTGCTGGGGAGGGGTTGGAAGTTAGTTTGGATAGAAGGGAAGGTGCTAAGGTCCTGAGGTCAGTAGTCAGATTTCTGATGTACACTGCGGTTTCAGAACTGATGCAAAAGAAACTGTAGGTCTTGGGCCGGGTGCGGTGGCTCACGCCTATAATCCCAGCACTCTGGGAGGCCGAGGCAGGTGAATCATCTGAAGTCAGGAGTTCGAGACCAGCCTGGCCAACATGGTGAAACCCCGTCTCTACTAAAAATACAAAAAAAAAAAAAAAAAAAAAAAAAAAAGCCAGGTGTGGTGGCATGTGCCTGTAATCCCAGCTACTTGAGAGGCTAAGGCAGTAGAATCGCTTGAACCTAGGAGGCAGAGGTTGCAGTGACCTGAGATCGTGCCATTATACTCTAGTCTGGGTGAAAGAGTGAAACTCCGTCTCAGAAAAAAAAAAAAAAAACTGTAGTCTTGGAACAGAACCTGAACGTGTAACTGGAATATGAGCTGCCCCTGTTGATCCCCACATTCTCCAGGAGGCTGGCATTGCAGGTGGAATGTCACTCTCTGACTCCCGAAATGACACATGCACACACGCAGCACCAGCTCCACGAGCACTGGCAGTTGCTGTTGATCTCACCGAAGTTCCCGGTGGGGAGAGGGTGGAGGGCCATCCTGCATGTCCCTCACAGCCACTGCTGGGTCCCACTGAACTTCTCAACCCAGAGCAACCCAAAGTGGCTCTTCTTGTAAAAACAAACACTTCCCTTTCTCACTCTCCCTGACCCCTCCACAAATTCTCTCTAAGCACCTGTGAGCTCCCGGCCCAAATCCCTTTCCTAATCCCCTTGGTTTGCAAATCCCACTCAGCAGAGCAAAAGCCCCACAAAATCCAGGTGTTTAAGCACCTCTGTTGTCCTGAAGTTGCGCCCCCACCCCCAGGCGTCAGCTCCTCCCCAGATTAAGAGGGAGGCTCTGGTCCCAGGGATATGGGGATAATAGCAAGGATGGCTTCCAGAGGCCCTGACAGGAGGAGTTGCTGGTGGACTGGAGAAAGGGACAGAGGGAGAAGAGCCCCAATTTCCAGGCCTGGTGATGAGAAGCCCACAAAGGCTCAGCCTTCTTGACCTGTCCTCTGGAGGGCCCAGGGCCTCAGGGCAGGGCTGCTGTGTTTCAGGGCTCCCATGTGACCCGGTGGCCCGGCGTCTACCTGCTCCAGTGGCAAATGCACAGCCCCCCCGGCAGCGTGGCCTGCAGCCTCCCGGGTGTGGACGATGTCCTGACGGCTCTGCACAGCCCCGGGCCCAAGTGCAAACTTCTCTACTACTGTGAGGTGCTCGCCTCTCAGGACTTCAGGTAGGAGGGCTCGGGAGCGGGGTCCTGGGCAGGAAGGATCCTGGGGCTGATTGACAATGCAGATGCCTGGCCTCTTGTCTCCCAGCTGGGTCAGCTTCTCCTGGGGTGGGGCCCCAGCATGGGCATGGTTGGAGTTCTCAGGTGACACAGCCCCGCACTGGGGTGTGAGGAGAGCCCAGCTCTGCGCCTCTAACTCCGCTTCCGAAGCAGGGTTTTTCCTTCAAATGAAACCTTGGGCAGAAGCTCAACTTTTTGGAGCAGTTGGAGGGGAGGAGAAGGGGAGTCTTAAACCCTTCCATGTGGGCCTCCCCTCACTCCTAGAATTCCATGGGAATATTTTAGAATATTCTAAAAGGGTGCCTTTTAGACAACCCTCCCCAAGTTGTTGCTTTCAGAGAGACAGGGAACTGTAATGGTTAAGACTTCCAGCACTTCCTGGTTGCTGTGTGACCTCGGGCAAATCACTTTTCCTCTCTGAGCCTCAGGTGCTTCATCCCTTAAATGGGAACCACTGGAGCCCCAGTCTTGTGGGTTTGTCATGAGGATGAGATGGCTGGGGGAAGCTGCCTGTCACCTGGGCATGCGGTGTGCATGCCACAGCAGAAATAAAGGAGAAGGTGTGGAGGCGGAGAAGGCAATTTCTTCAAGGTTTTGCATTCTATAAAAGCACTTATGATTTTGCACCCTGCTTCATGATGGATCTGCACTGGTTTTCATCTAAAAATGATGCTTTAAATTCTTTACCGTGGGGGTAAAATTAAGGTTCAAGGAAAGTGCTGAGTCTAGACCTCAAATTCCAGGTGGAGCTCCAAGGATCCCAGGAGCATGGGCAGCCCAGAGTGAGGAACACTGGGGCAGAGTCTTTATCCAAGGAGGGGTCCCATAGTTTGTCAGGGGACTGGCGATTCACTCTTTGTGAAGCTGCATGTTTTGGCCATCGGTCCTCAGTGTGAGGCGACAGGCTGAGGCCCAGGGGGACACAGGAATAGACACAGGCATTGGAAGGTTTTCTCTGGGAGGGCTGATTCTGAGGCCAGGCATGTGGAGGCCAGAGGGGCGGGCTGGGCCAGACGCTGCACACCAACCTGTCAAGGGTGGTCACCATGAGAGGACCTTACTGCCCTGTCCTCTTGTAGCCTCATGAGAAAATCAGTTCAAAGGCTGTTTCCTGGTTGCCCTCAGGGGGCAGGTGGTGGCTCGGATCGTGGGGGGACCACACAGATAGGGTCTGCCATCATGAAGCAGAGACCAAAGGCTCACACCCAAGTATAACTATGGGCAGTGATGGATGCCATGGCCAAGGCCACTGTGTTAGTCCGTTTCCACACTGCGAGAAAGAACTACCTGAGGCTGGGTGTGGTGGCTCACGCCTGTAATCCCAGCACTTTGGGAAGCCGAGGTGGGTGGATCACCTGTGGTCAAGAGTTTGAGACTAGCCTAGCCAACATGGCGAAACCCCGTCTTTACTAAAAATACAAAAATTAGCCGGGTGTGGTGGCGCATGCCTATAATCCCAGCTACTCAGGAGGCTGAAGCAGGAGAATGCCTTGAACCCAGGAGGTGGAGATTGCAGTGAGCTGAGATCGCGCCACTGCACTTCAGCCTTGGCGACACAGCGAGACTCTGTCTCATAAAGAAAAAGGAAAAAAAAAAAAACTACCTGAGACTGGGTAATTTATAAAGAAAGGAGGTTTAATTGACTCACGGTTCTGCATGACTGGGGAAGCCTCAGGAAACTTACTATCATGGCGGAAGGCAAAGGGTCAGGAGAGAGAGAGAGCAGAGGAAGCCACACACTTTTACACCATCAGACCTCACGAGAACTCATTCACTATCGCGAGAACACCGTGGGGGAAACTGCCCCCATGATCCAATCACCTCCCACCAGGTCCCTCCCTCAACACGTGGGGATTACAATTTGAGATGAGATTTACTTGGGCCATAGAGCCAAACCGTATCAGCCACCCAGCCAGGAGGTGCTCAGGGACGTAACCTAGAGCCTTGCCAGAGCACAGGACGGGCCTGGCCTAAGGTTGGGAGAGGGGGTGGGGAAAGGAATATGGAACATGACATTGGAGTGAGATCTAAGTAGTGTGGTGGTCACACAAGTCACCAGGGGGTCTTTTTATTTATTTATTTTTGGAGACAGAGTCTTGCTCTGTTACCCAGGCTGGAGTGCAGTGGTGCAATCCTAGCTTACTGTAGCCTTGAACTCCCGGGCTCAAGCAATCCTCCAACCTCAGCTTCCCAAGTAGCTGGCACTATAGGCATGCACTACCTTGCATGGCTTTTTTTTTTTTTTTTTTTTTTTTTTTGGAGACAGGGTTTCACTCTGTCACCCAGGCTGGAGTACAGTGGCACGATATCTACTCGCTGCAACCTCCGCCTCCTGGGTTCAAGCAATCCTCATGCCTCAGCCTCCTGAGTAGCTGGGATTACAGGTGCGTACCACCACCCCTGGCTAATTTTTATATTTTTAGTGGAGACGGGTTTCGCCATGTTAGCCAGGCTGGTGTCGAACTCCTGGCCTCAAGCAATCCACCCACTTCGGCCTCCCAAAGGGCTGGGATTACAGGCATGAGCCACTGTGCCTGGCCACTTTTAAATTTTTTTGTAGAGATGGGGTCTCACTATTTTGCCCAGGCTGGTCTCAAACTCCTGGCCTCAAGCGATCCCCCTACCTCAGCCTTTCAAAGTGCTGGGATGACAGGCGTGAGCCATGGCACCTGGCGAGGTTCTGCATCTCTAACAAGCTCCGGGCACTGCTGGTGCTGCCAGTTCCCAGACCATGCTTTGAGTAGCAAGGCCCTAAAGCTGCACTGTCCTATCCGGTCGCTGCTAGTCACCTGCAGCAATTTAACTTAGCAAGGAGAATGAAATAAAAGGAACAATTCAGTGCCTCAGTCACATGGGCCACATTTCAAGTGATGAGCAGCCCACGTGGCCAGTGGCTGGTGTGTTGGACTGTGCAGGTGTACAGCATGTTCATCGCAGAAAGTTCTTGGAGGCTGGGCATGGTGCCTCACGCCTGTAATCCAAGTGCTTTGGGAAGCCGAGGCATGAGGATCTCTTGATCCCAGGAGTTTGAGACCAGCCTGGGCAGCATAGTGAGAGCCCCGTCTCTATACAAGAAAAGAAAGTTCTCGAGGATGGCGCTGCCCTGAGGTTTGGAGTAGGAGTTAACCAGACAGCTGGGGAAGGAGAGAATGGGCTTCTGCCTCAGGCTCAGCACACGCGAAGGCCACTGCAAGAGCTAGGAGGAGGACCATGGAATTTGAGTGCAAAGAGTAAGGAGGGAGTGAGACTGGAGACAGGGCCGGGGACTCCCTGGGCTGTGGCGGCCTTAGGGCCATGCAAGGGCCTCAGGCCAGGGGAGCCCCTGATGGGTCTGTGGCAGGCTGGGCTCCATCTGGGGAGATGGGAGTGTGGGGAATTCGGTAGTGCTTTCCTCTTCATGGTGTCACTTGCTTTTCCCTCTGCATCGGCCCGGGGCCCTGGGGCCTGATTTGCAGCATCAACAGCTTTTCCACTGCTGTGTGTCAGCCCAAGGACCTTGTCACTGCGAGAGGGTAACGTGTGCCACGCCCTTCCTCCCCAGGGGCTCCATGTCCAGCCTGGAATCCTGCACCAGCGGCTTCTCCCAGCTCAGCGCCGCCACCTCGTCCTCCTCCGGCCAGTCTCATAGCAGCTCCCTGGTCTCCAGATAGCCGGGCCCAGTGTTTCAGGGCCGCCCGCTCGCCTCCAGTGTCCAGAAATGTCCAGAATGAGAAGCCAGCTAACTGCAGGGCCTGGGACCATGTGGGCTGGAGCCCCAGGCCTAGATGCTGCTCAAGTTGGGGTGTCTGGAGCGGATGGCAGGGATCTAGAACTGGCCTGTGCGTGGTGTCAGGGCTCTTGAAATTGCAAGGACAGAACCATCTCCTTCCAGCTTCGTGTAAGGAAGACCAAGCCAAGGCCAAGGTGTCTACCATACCACACCTTTGGGACATCCGGGCTTAGCGACGTCAGCCAGGCCCATCTCCTCTCTGTCCACCTCTTGCTCTGCTTTCGCCATGCAGGGGACCATCACTATTAGGTGCCCTTCTCCTCCCCGCAGCTCGCCTGCATAAGAGAGCCTCTTCCTCCCAAAGGCTCCAGCCCACTTCCCAGAGCTGAGTCTTAGCCTGGAAGGGGGGTGATTGCCAGGTCAATTCCTGAACCAATCACAGTTGCCAGGCACACTGGAGAATGCTGATTGGCCAGCAGGGTCATGCCCAATCTGGACCAATCACTGTGATCCAGGGTTGCAGTGAGGTACAGTGATTGGCCAGCCTGGATCACATGCACATCTCTGGAACCAACCACCTGCTCTCAAAAGCACTAGTGGGTGCCTCGAGGAGTACTGGGGTCCCCCCTAAGAAGAAGGGGGAAGGATGCTGGGGAGGCAGAAATGAAGGGTGTTTACCTTGGCATCTGATTGCATAACGTTCTGTTATGCAGTATCAAGATGTGCTTGGTGAGCAGTTAAGTGAGTTACAGGTGCTGCTCTTTGTGGGGAACAGCACATCCTGAACTGAAAATCCATGTCCCCTGCACTTGGCCAGCATGGCCTAACCCTGACCATCCCTGATTGGAGAGGGTGGGAGAGCCCTGGGTTTCTGCTAAGTTCCAGGCAGCGATGGGGTGACTGAGGCTGTCTGTATACCCACTGGAGATGCCTTTCTCTCCTAGGGAACGGTTTAATTATGACTGTTTTTGGTTGTAAGCCACAGAGACCCATGCCCAGGTGCTTCAACACAAAAGCGTGATCATTCATGGGTGCATAGAACTGCCCAGTCCAGGAGGGCTTGCTTCAGGTAAGGCTAGATCCAGGGTCTCAACATGGAGTCTCGACTCCCCCCGCGAGTGGAGGCTGCTGTGTCTGCCCTGGGGCAGATATGACTCTGGAACTAGGTTCAATATTGACATGAGTTTCCCTAGTGACTACACGGGAGTGTCTTGGGTCTCCTTAGGGCCTGAGGACATTTCTCCTTTCCTTTCCTGGACTCCCCAAAAGGCAGCCAGTCAGGGGTCACCAACTTGAAGCCTGATCTGGCCTGCTTTTAGTGTTGCTTTTTTGCCTTTAGAATGGTTTAAAAATTGAGGCATTTCGCATCGAAATCAGGATTTCTGGCTTCCCTTAGGCATTTGGGAGCACCAGCAGAATGGGGTCACTATTGTTGCATGAAGACAACACCTCTGCACCCCTGGATGCGGCCACGCCAGTCCCTACCCCATCGACTTGCGCCCAGCCCACATTACACATCCTCATGACCTGCGTGGCAGGAGCCGCACTGACATGGCTCTGTCAGCAGTGGCTGGTACCCTTGTCTCCTGGCCTTGCTTAGAGTTGGGGCTTATCTCTGCTGCAGTAACTGAGCCAAGGGGTGGTTTTGTGGCCACAAGAAGCATCTTTATGCAGGCTCAGCAATGCAGGGCCAGGAGACTTATATCTACGCCAGCCTCAACCCCAAACCCAAGGAAGAGAGAAAGTGTCATTTTTTCAGATACATCCTTCTTCCTGCTGGGAGAGAGCCTTGCCCACCTTCCTGTTGGCTCTCTGTCCGCTTCTCAGGTATCTGAACAAAATAGATTGCTTTGCACTCTGGGTCAAGGTGTGTGTGCACATGTGTGCATAAGAGACCGACTGATTGGAAGGAGACGTTCTCAAAACTAATTGCTCCCATATCACCAGGCATTTATTGCTGAGAGCAACTTGCAGTATTTTCAACTATCTTTAAGTGAATTTCTAGCTTTTCTCTTAAAAACTAGGTGTTATCCTACAAGTATGCTGGGATAAGCTGCCCTGGCAGTCTTCATACATTTATTGTCTAGCCCCAGAGAAGGACACAGAAGCCTTTTACGGGAGGAAGCTGGAACTGCCTGTTCCAGAGGCGGGTGGGGGGAGGGGGGTCTGCTATCAGCTGTCCACCGTTAACAGTGGGGGTGAGGAACCTCAGGCCATTTCAGTTCTGCTCCTGAGAGTGCTCTCTCCCTAGGGAAAACCAGCCCAAACTGGCTTAAGCAACAAAGCGAATTCCCTGGGTCCTGTACTGGGGATGGCTGAAGGTGGGTGCTGCTTCAGGTATGGCTGGATCCAGGAGCTTAATGTCCTCAGGCCTCTCAACTGCACCCAGGCCTCTTGACTCTGCATCTCTTTGCATGCTGACCTCATTCTTTCTTCCACCTGGCGGGAAAGATGGCTGCCAGCAGCCCCAAGCCTATAACTTCAGGATTCACACTCTAAGAGACGCTTTTCCATCTCAAATCTCATGGAAGGCTCTGATTGGCCCAGCTCGAGTCACATGCTTGTTCCTGTGGGCCACACTGGCAAGGAACTAGGGTCCTGTGATTGACATTCCCTGCAGAAGCAGAAGCAGGATTGGGGAGGGCCAGTCCCCCAATGGACAAGAGAAGCTGGACCACAGAACCAGCAGGTATCCATGGTGGCATCTGCTACGGCCGGCTCTCCTCCCATGTGGAGGTCTCAGGGACCCACCTGGAAGCATTATCAAGGTCATTCTTCTTGCCTTTGGGAGGCCTGGAATTAAAAATAATCCAAGGAAGGGATTGCCAAGCTTTTGGCTTTTCAATTTCCCCTGAGCCACAAAGGCTGGAAGTGCCTTGGCTTGAGCTTCTTGCATCATTAGTTCATTAATCCATTGTGACCAGGACAGAAGCAACCCACAAGCAGCATTACTGTTGGTGTTTGGGCACCTGGGCCTTGAATTTAGGCCAGGACTCAAACCCCAGCCTTCCTTTCACTAGCTGTGTAACCTTGACCAGGTGACTTAACCTCTCTGTGCCTCAGTTTCCTCATCTGTAAAGTGAGGATAGCAGTGCCTACCTCAATAGGTTGTAGTGGGACAAAATGAGGGAGTAGCTGTAAAGCTTTCAGCACAGCTCCCAGAACACAGAAAGCGCTCCATTAATGTCAGTGGTCATTCTGATTACTTAATGCTTCTCATCCAAAGACTCGTTTTCTTCCTGAGGTCGCCTATCCCTGTTTTTCATTATTGCACCCAGAGAAAAGTAGGTGTCAAGAATTATTGCCCTCTGAGTTGGGTGTGCAGTCTTTCTCTTTTAGAAACTGCTTGTGTGGGCGGGGCGTGGTGGCTCATGCCTATAATCCCAGCACTTTGGGAGGCTGAGGCCGGCTGATCGCTTGAGTGCAGGAGTCCAAGACCAGCCTGGGTAACATAGTGAGACCCTGTCTCTACAAAAAATTAAAAAATGAGCCAGGCGTGGTGGTGCGCGCCTATAGTCTCAGCTGCTCGGGAGGCTGAGGCAGAAGGATTGCTTGGGGTCAAGGCTGGAGTGAGCCATGATCTCACCCCTGTACCTCATCCTGGGTGACAAAGCAAGACCCTGTCTCAAAAACAGAAGAAAGAAGCTGCTTGTGTTTTCTGGGTAAGTCCACCCATCTGAGGGAGTGTATTCTGAGTGGTATTTCCCTTGGCAGTTAGAAAATGTTTTTTCCCAGAGGTTGAAATATGGAGAGTTTGAGACTCTTTTTTTCTACCCTGCACTCTCTGGAATTCCCCCTCCCTGCTGTAAAATTTATTGTCCAATGAGAATAGTATAATTCTTTTCAACAAAGTCTCTTTGAGCCAGTGAAACACGATGGGTTTTTTTTTTTTGTTTGCCTGATCATTTGCTCCAACCAGCAGCATTAAATGTTTTCCATTTGGATAAACTTGCATCATCAGCTTCCTAAAACCCTGGAGGTTTCCCGTGGGCTCGTTCAAGAATTTTCCAGCTGTTGTTTAAAAGACTTTTAGAGCGAGCTTGTTCAGCCTGTGGCCTGCAGGCTGCACGCGGCCCCGGACTGCTTTGAATGTGCTCCAACACGAGTTCGTAAACTTTCTTAAAACACTGAGGGTTTTTTTTGTGTGTGTTTTCTTTGTTTTTTCAGCTCATCAGCTATGATTAGTGTATTTTATGTGTGGCCCAAGACAATTCTTCTTGTTCCAATGTGGTCCAGGGCAGCCAAAAGATTGGACACCCTTGCTTTAGAGCATTTGAAACAGGGGTGATATCACCCCCAAGGGGCTGCATATCTGTTTAATGCGGGTATAATTGTGTATCATATATATTGTATACATATGTAATGGATTGGATAGCATGTCCCCAAATTCATGTCCACCTAGAACCTTAGAATGTGACCTCATTTGGAAATGAAGGTTTTTGCAGGTGTAATTAGTTAAGGTTCTCAAGATTGGTTATTGGGCCGTGTGAGGGAGGATCACAATTTTTATATATAAAGCAGAAATAGGCCGGGCACAGTGGCTCACGCCTGTAATCCCAGCACTTTGGGAGGCCGAGGCTGGTGGATCACAAGGTCAGGAGATTGAGACCATCCTGGCTAACATGGTGAAACCCCGTCTCTACTAAAAAATACAAAAAATTAGCTGGGCGTGGTGGCGGGCGCCTGTAGTCCCAGCTACTCGGGAGGCTGAGGCAGGAGAATGGCATGAACCCAGGAGGTGGAGCTTGCAGTGAGCCGAGATTATGTCACTGCACTCCAGCCTGGGCGATAGAGTGAGACTCCGTCTCAAAACAACAACAACAGGAATGTTCTGGAGGCTGGAAGTCCGGAATCAACATGGAGGTAGGGCCCTGCTCCTTCTGAAGGCTGTAGGGGGGGACCCTTCCTTGCCTCCTCCAGCGTCTAGTGGCACCTCGTGGCTTGTGGTTGCATCACTCCAGTCTCTGCCTCCGTCATCATATGGCCTTCCTCTCTCTCTGTGTCTCCTCTTCTTGTAGGGATGCCAGTCATTGGATTTAGGGCCCATCCTAAGTCCAGTATAACGTCTTGAGGTCCTTAACTAATTCCACTTGCAAAGATCTTATTTCCAAGCGAGGTCACATTTTAAGTTTCCGGATGGACATGAATTTTGGGGCATGCTACTCAACTTATTATGTATGCATACAATAGCTAACCAGATACACAGTTATATCTGCATTAAACAGATATGAAAATCCCTGGTGCCCATCTCTCCTGGGCTGCCCTGCCCTCCCCCTGGGGTTTTACCAAAGTGCCAGACCTGGTGTCCTGGAGAGGTGCATCCCAAAACAGCCACAGTCCTGACGTCAGAAGGGTGTCATGAGCCCTGTCCAGGGTGCCACCTGTCCTTCCCGTGAGCTCTCTTGGGGCACGGAGAGTGGAGCTGGCTGCCACACAGATCCTGGGACTCTGAAAAGTCTTCGTCGTTTTGGAGCTGGTGGCTGGGGTTGTCATTTGTGAGAGCAGAGCAGGTGTGGTGTTTTGTGTGATGGCACGAGGGCCATCTGTCCACCCAGCTTCTGCTCCCCAGCCCTGCCCAGCACAGCTCGTCAGGGGAGAGGAGGCGGCTTGCACTTGCGTGTGTTCATGGGCGGTGACTCTTCCGTGGATTTCTCTGGAACTGTGGGTGGCGGGTTTCAAAGGAACAGCCAGCTGACTCGTGGGTGCGGCGGGTATTGAGAAAGAACAGCCCTGTGGGGGAAGATGGAGCTCCGGAGGGTGGGCGGGAGCTGGGATCAGGCCTGAGCTGTGGGGCCCTGCTGATGCCTGTCTCAGCCACAGCGCTTCCCTTGGAGGCCTCCTGGGGCCTGGACCCAGAGCGAGCAAAACATGCCCAGGGCTCCCTGTGGCCCAGAGGCTGCCTCTGGGATCAGTTCTTGGGGCGCAGACCCCTGGGACCTCTGCGGAGCCAGGTTGGATGCAAGCAGCTGCAGTGGGAGCTGGGGTAGGGCCTGGGAGGAAGGGAGCCCAGGGCCTCCAGGGATGTCAGAGGCTGTGGCTACCAACTTCTCCCTCTCACTTCCCTGCCTCCCTTAGTGCCCAGCCCCCAACAAGGCATTTTGGAGGAATGCGGATCCCCAAAAGTCACATTTTTTTTTGAGACAGGGTCTCACTCTGTCACCCAGGCTGGAGTGCGGTGGCATGATCATGGTTCACTGTAGCCTCAACCTGCCTGGCTCAAGCCACCCTCCCACCTCAGCCCCAAGTAGCTGGAACCACAGGTGTGTGCCACCATGCCTAATTCTTGTATTTTTTTGTAGCGGCGGGGCCATGTTGCCCAAGCTGGCAAAAAGCACAATTTGAAACCTCTGAGCCAGGATTTTTTTTTTTCCGGACACAGACTCCTTGGAGAATCCCATGAAAACTCAGGACATACACATGAATTTCATTTGTTTTGGGGCCCCAAAGAGTCCCTGAAAGCCCACCCATTGACGCCAGGATGGGAACCTTTCTGGGGTCTTTCCGAATACTAAAGTTCTGTGCAGAGCACCCCAGAAGCTGAGACGTGTCACCATGGCGATGGCCCAGCATGTGGAACTCTCAGGGTTCCCAGTTGAGCTGCAGAGACTTCAGTGTGCAGTCCAAGACCCCCGTGCCTGTGCCTGGGGGTCTTGAGTCACTACTATGGGTGGGGGAGGGGACCCTTACGCTGCTGGGATCGGAGCACATGAATCCCCAGCCGGCTTGCCTGCAGTTTGATGACTTTAGCTCTTGTATATTTGTGTCCCCACCAGCACCATAGGTAGGTACTGGAATCTCAGACACTTCTGCCTCCTGCTCCATGTCCTGTCTAAGGTCTGCCGTCCAAAATCTAAATGCCTGAGTCCCAAAATGTGCCTCTCCTGTAACAATACAAGTGTCACACGTTTTGGGTTGCCGGAGACCCCAAAACCCAATACAAATTGCCTCAAGCAAAAAATGGGAATTTATGGGTTCATGTAATTCGGAAGTCCAAGAATGATCTTGCTGGCTTCAGGTATAGCTGGATCCAGGCATTCAAGTCATGTCCCCCACCCCCCCACCCCAACACCCTCAGTCTAGTCGTTTTCCACACTGGCTCACCCGCTCCATCTCTTGGTTCTGATCAGGTCTTCTCCACACTGGAGAAGAGTTGGTTTCCGTTCCTCCTCCTTGTGGCCCACCTTGGCCCACCTTGTGGCCCTCCTTGTGTCTAACTTTGGAAGTTAGACAGTCCCAGCAGAGAGAGTTTCTTCTTCCAGCTGCAGCAGAAGTTCCACGATGGGCTCTGACTGGCTGACCCGGGGCAGGTGCCTAACTCTGGACCAATCTCTCAGGCCCACCTGCAACTTGGGGTGAGAAGACAGTGTCCCCCAAACCACGTAGATGGAGAATGGGGGAGAGGTACTACCCTGATAGCAACACGCTAGAGGCTCACAGCCAGGGCTCCTGGGTTTTGGGGTCTCCGGCAACCCAAAACGTGTGATACTTGTACTGTTACAGGAGAGGCACATTTTGGGGCTCAGGCATTTAGATTTTGGACGGCAGACCTTAGATAGGACATGGAGCAGGAGGCAGAAGTGGCCACCTCCCCGGGCACTCTCATTACCATGGAAGGCTTCAGGTCGCAAGATGTTGCAGCTTTCCCACAGCTCCCTGTGGTTGCCAGGGCACTCGGTCTCTGGGTAGGGCAGACTGGCACTGCCAGGGAGTCAACCCCCAGGAGCGGCCCTCAACCAATGATGAATGGCTGTTGGCTGATAAATACCCCAGCTTCCTCGCCCTTGTGTGGTGCAACCGAGACCTGTTCTACCAACCGTCCCAGAGGCCCCCAGCAGGATTGAGCCCCTGTTGCCTACAGTATAGACCTGCTCACTCCTGCACCCTGCACAGGCTGCCTTCCCTCCCTGTCCTCTACCAGTGCTTCCTGGGGCTGCCTCCCCAGTAAAGTACTTGCTCTCACCTCCTTGTCTTAGTTTCTGCATCTGGGGAATCCTAGCCTAAGACAGGGCTGTTGCTAGAAGAGAGACTGGATGTCGGGCAGGCAAAGAAAATCAATAACACGATGACAAATTAAAAAGAAATTACAGGCTGGGTGCGGCAGCTCATACCTGTAATCCCAGCACTTTGGGAGGCCCAGGCAGGTGGATCACTTTAGGCCAAGGGTTCGAGACCAGCCTGGCCAACATAGTGAAACCCCGCCTCTACTAAAAGTACAAAAATTAGCCAGGCATGGTGGTGCATGCCTGAAATCCCAGCTACTTGGGAGGCTGAGGCATGAGAAACGCTTGAACCCGGGAGGCAGAGCTTGCAGTGAGCTGAGGTTGCACCATTGCACTCCAGCCTGGGGAACAGAGTGAGATTGTCTCAAAAAAAAAAAAAAAAATTCCAGGGGCCACAGGACTCACATCACTCGGCATGTTTGAGTCACCTGACCTGGGACCCCTCTAATTTTGCTGTGACAGGCCCTCTTCAGGTACTGCTGCCTCTGGGCCTGGATTCCAGTGCACAGGACTGTCACTTTTCCAACTTAGCCGCCAGCACAACAGAGATGTCCCCTCAGAGGTCATGGTTCTCAGGCCAAGGGTCATTTCAGGATGGCCATCATGGCCATCATCGTGGCCATGGCGTCAGACTGAGAGTGATCCCTGTAGATTCCAGGATCTGCAGCCAGGCTTGGGAACTGCTCTTAGGAATACATCTGAATGACTCTAAGGCGCCTGACTTTGCAGCTCCTTTTAAAGAGGCAGAGCCCGTTTCCCTTCTCCCTGAATCTGGGCTGGCCTGGTGACTTGTGCAGGCGCCCACCAGAGCTGCCAGATCTTTAAAGAGAAACCAGCAAGCTGGAATTTTTGTCAATCTCTGGACTTTTTTTTCTTGTCTTAGAAACAGGGTCTCGCTCTGTTGCCCTGGCTGGAGTGCAATGGCACGATCTTGGCTCACTGCAACTTTGACCTCCTGGGCTCAAGTGATTCTCCCACCTCAGTCCCTCAAGTAGCTGGGACTATAGGCACATGCCACCATGCCCAGCTAATTTTTAAAATTTTTTTTGCAGAGAAGGGGTGTCACTGTGTTGCCCAGGCTGGTCTCAAGCTCCTGGCCTCAAGTCAACCTCCTGCCTTGGGCTCCCAAAGTGCTGAGATTACAGGTTTGAGCCACTGTGCCTGGCCCCTGACCATAATTTGAATGACCAGGGCTTAGTTTTTCCTCACAGTATTTTTATAGAATTTAAATTAGTTACCCATGTTTAAAAGTCAAGAGATTTTAAAATAAATAAGGGTGGGGGTGCAGTGGCTCACGCCTGTAATCCCAGCACTTTGGGAGGCTGAGGTGGGCGGATCACCTGAGGTCAGGAGTTCGAGACTAGCCTGGCCAACATGGCAAAACCCCGTCTCTACTAAAAATACAAAACAGGCATGGTGGTGGGAGCCTGTAATCCCAGTTACTCAGGAGGCTGAGGCAGGAGAATCGCTTGAACCCGGAAGGTGGAGGTTGCAGTGAACTGAGATCGCACCGCTGCACTCCAGCCTGGGCAACAGAGCGAGACCCTGTTTCTAAGACAAGAAGTGTGGTCTGGGGACCTGAAGCATCAGCATCGTCAGCGAGCTTGTTGGAAACGCAGAATTGCTGGCCTCACCCCAGGCCCAAATCTGCATTTTAACAAGATCTCCTCGTGACCTGTGGCATATTAAAGTTTGATAAGCACTGGATTAAACAAGCAGGGAACAGGACTTGGCTCCAGGATGCCGTTGTGACTTCTGTTTCAGGATAAGCCACACCTGCTAAGCCCCAGCAGTGACCTAAGTCCATGATTCAGAATCCACACACCACCTGGTGGCTCCTTTTATTATATCAATTTATTCAAGTGATTAAAAAAACTTCTTGGCAGCAGGATGACAAAATAGGTCTGTAAACATGATTTCATCCCCCCATCCCTTCTTCCAAGGAGCTTCCTGTGACAGGAAATCGAATTCTAGTTGGCAAATCCAGTGAAGAGGTCTCTAGAAAAGAGGTCGTGTCACAGCCAGGAAGGCAGACTCGTCCCTTTAACCCACTCCAGCCAGGGGTGCTGGCCAGGATGTGCTGTTCTGTCATGATGTGGTCACTGAGTCTGGTCCGTTGGCAGCCCCTTCCCCAGGAGGAGGGAGACTCTTTGGCAGTGCGGCAGCCCTCCCGGGGGCACAGGCTTCTCGGCAGCAGACACAGGCAGGCGGGAAGCAGGCGGCTGAGCCTCTCCAGCGAGCATGGTATTGCTAGGGTTGCAGGTGCCCTGGCAGGTGGCCAGGTGAGGGGCTGAGGCACAAGTGCTATCAGGAACTTGGCTGCCCCACAGGGGCTGAGGACACCCAGATGGTACATGCCAGTGGCCTTGAAATTTCCCCTGCAGAAGCCAGACCGTGGGGAAACAAGCTTTCGCGATGTGCCACCCCAGGCAGCTTGAGGCTTCAGTCCTTGAAGGGGTTGTGGGCGCCCCCTGGCTGCTCCTTCTCTGCGGCCAGAGGCTCCCCGTTCATCTCCTGCAGCGGGTGGTATGCATAGTCCCCATGCAGGTGCCGGTTCCTCTCTGCTCTGGACAGGAGCAAGGACAGGTTTGCTGCAGTGCTGATCAGCAGGAGGAAGGCCAGCGCCAGGGTGAGGGCTAGCCAGGCGGTCCTGCAGACAGGAGAGAAGCCCCAAGTGGGGGACTGCTGGGTGGGCTCAGGGCTTGGGTAGCACTGGAGGGGCTTCCCTCTACCCGGCATAGATAGCACTAAATCAGGTGCCTCCAGGGACCACACAGGGAATGTTATGAGCAAAATGGACTAGGTGGGGATGGGGCAACATTTAAGACATGTGCAGGGAACAGCAGAGGCAGTCATGACGTACAATGCAGGTCCGTGCTGCCCCATCTCCTGATTTTTTTTTTTTTTTTGAGACAGAGTCTTGCCCTGTCATCCAGGCTGGAGTGCAGTGGCATGATCTCAGCTCACTGCAATCTCCGCCTCCTGGCTTCAAACGATTCCCCTGCCTCGGACTCCCGAATAGCTGAGACTACAGGCTCGAATCACCACGCCCGGCTAATTTTCGTATTTTCAGTAGAGACCAGGTTTCACCATGTTGGCCAGGCTGTTCTTGAACTCTTCACCTCAAGTGATCCACCTGCCTCGGCCTCCCAAAGTGCTAGGATTACAGGCGTGAGCCACCACGCCTGGCCTGATATTTTAAGAGAAGCCATTAAAAAAGTTTTTAAGGCTGGGCGTGGTGCTCATGCCTGCAATCCCAGCACTTTGTGAGGCTTAGGCGGGCGTATCACTTGAGGTCAGGAGTTCAAGACCAGCCTGGCCAACATGGCGAAATCCTGTCTCTACTAAAAATATGAAAATTAGCCGGGCACCTGTAATCCCAGCTACTCAGGAGACTGAGGCAGGAGAATTGCCTGAACCCAGGAGGCGGAGGTTGTGGTGAGCTGAGATCGCACCACTGCACTCCAGCCTAGGCAACAGAGTGAGACCCCGCCTCAAAAAAAAAAAAAAAGTTTAAAAAAATGTGAATGTTACTGATTTTTAGATGCTGCTGATATATTTTAACTTTTTAAAAATTATGTAAGCCAAATAAAACACAGCTGGATGCTGGGCATGGAGGCTGGGAGGCCAAGGTGGGAGGATCACTTGAGCCCAGGACTGTGCACCTCGTCTGTGCAAAATAGTGAGATCCTATCTCTAAAAAACAGTAAGGAATAAAATTAGCCGGGCATGGGGGCATGTGCCTGTCGTCCTAGCTACTTGGGAAGCTGAGGCGGGAGGATCGCAGTGAGCTGATTGTACCACGGCACTACCGCCTGGGTGACAGAATGAGGAAACCTCCTGCCCCCACCCTGGGATCTCATCTAGCCCAGTTTGCATTCTGAGCTCCAGGGGGGGATGCTGACAACAGACGCTGGGCACTCGAAGGCCCTGGGCTCTGCTCCAGGGTCCCCAAAGCAGACAGTGGGGAGAGCTGGTCCTGCTTCCTCTAAGGCAGGGAGCTGGCAGGGGACAAGGGCAGAGATGGACCTCACAGGGGAAGGGTGCGGGAGAGAAGGGGGATTCCTCCCGCCCTGGCCCTAGCTCCCACAGAAGCACCTACCTGGTGAAAAAGGAGAGTTCGCCCGCCCTCAGGGTGGCTTCAGGTGGCTGGAGACACTGCTTTACTGTAACATACCAGAGACAAGCTGAAGGGGCCGGAGCAGGAGCGTCTGCCCATACCCCCTCCCCTTGGAGGGGTAGGTACCTCCGGAGACGCTGCAATTGCCAGTCTTGGGGTCGCAGGGACAATGGTGCTCACACTTACAAGGCCTCTGGCAGCCCGGCCCATGCCAGCCAAGGGGACACTCTATGGAAAGGAGATGGGAGGAGGGAGGAGGGAGAGGTTGGGGCCCCCAGTGTCAGAGCCTTTCTCGACAGGACAGGATACCTGCCCTGGCCCACGTGTACAGAGCCGGGCTAAAGGTGAAACACCCCCTGCCCTCCCTGGACTAGCCCCTGAACGTGACCTTATTTGGAAGCGGAATCTCTACAGAGGCACTTCAGTTAGGATCTCAAGATGAGACCGTTCCGGATTTGAGGTGGGCCCTGGAGTCAGAGCCCGGGGACCCTTGTTTTAGCCGAGCCCTTTGTGGAATGGGCCGTGGCAGCCACAGGGGAATCACGCAGTGATCTGCAGGTGAGGCCGGGGCAGAAGACAAGAGGCAAGCATTTCCCAGACTAGAAGGTGGAGACAGAAGCAGCAGAGGAGCAGTGGGGGCTGCCGGGGCCACCGTCTCCCCATCCGCTAGTGGCGTGGCGGCTCCTACCTTCACTGCAGTTGGACCCGGTCCATCCGGCATCACAGCGGCAGCCGGCTGCCGAGACAAGACCGGGGAGGCCAGGTGAGGGCCTAGGGCAAGGCAGGGCTGGGCAGAGCCCCCTCCCCAGAACCCCCACTCACTCTCCGTGCACAGTCCGTGCTGGCTGCAGTTAGAGGGGCCACAGTCCAGCTCATCACAGCCGGGACCCCGCCAGAAGTGCCCGGTGCATTGGCAGTGCCCGTCCACGCAGGTTCCGTGGCCGTGGCAGTCAGGCGGCTGGCAGCGGGGTTCGTGTACACACACCACGGTGGACACTTGGCGGGGACAGCGCCACATGTTGTCCTGGCTGTAGAGGGATGTGATGTGTGAGGAGAGGACACCCCCAGACGGCCCCTCAACTCCCTCCAGGCTGCCCCCAACCACCCCTCTCTCCATTCTCACCTGTCTACCTACCTACCTAGAAGATGGCGTCTATCTATCTATTTTTGAGATGAGGTATTGCAATCCTTCCACCCGAGCCTCCTGAGCAGCTGTAACCATAAGGTGTGCACCATCACGCCTGCCTAATTATTTTTTTATTTTTTCATAAAGACGGGGTCTCACTATGTTGCCCACACTGGTCTTAAACTCCTGGGCCCAAGCGAACCTCCCACCTCGGCCTCCCAAAGCACTGGGATTCCAGGCGTGAGCCCCTATGCCCAGCCCTTTCTAGTCTTATAGGTTCCTCCGCTCCCTACAATCCCTCCCAGCCCTGGGCCTTTCACATGTGGTGCCCTCTGCCCGGAAAGCTCTCCCACCCCCACCCAGCTACCACCTCCTTCAGATCTCAGTTCTTATTCTGTCATCCTCAGGGAGGTCTTTGCTGACCAACTGACCATGCTCCTAGGCCTGGGTAGTACTGGCATCCTGGGGGAGGGACTGCAGCAATTTCTGCTCTCTTGAACCCCCGGGGCCTGGCACATAGCAGGCACTCAATATTGGCTGAATGAGACAGGCTGGGGCAGACCCGGACTTCAGCCCTCACGCAGGCGGCTCTCACGTGCTTACCAGTGATCTGACGGGTAACTGGCCAAGGTCCCGTTGAGCACGAAGGTGGCAGAGCCACCCCCATCCAGGTTGATGGCGTTGACCACATCCTGTTTCAGCAGGAACTCCGCCATTTCCCACAGGTTGATGCTGCGGCACAAAGCGGTGTTGCTCAGGCTCAGCGCCCACCATCATTTCTCATTTAACTCCTTTTCCTTCCGCAGCGCACAGCATCACGCCCACAGTGCAGGCACATTTCTAAGTGGCCCCCGCCCCCAAGCATGTCTCATCCTAGCCCCCGGAAGCTGTGAACACGTGAGATCACACCCGTGCCTGTGCTGTTACATGGCATAGGAATCCTTAAGGGAGGGGAAACGGCCTGGAGGATCTGGGTGCGGCCACTGGAATCACAGGAGCTGTTCAACACAGAGAACCTTCTCTGGCTGGTGACAGAATAGGAAGTGAGATTTGAAATACGAGGGGGATGAGAGGGTGGCTGGACAACTGGGGGAGAGGACACACATGGGAAGGAACCTGGGCAGCTTGAAGGAGCTGAGGCCCCAGATGGCGGCCAGCAGGGAAACCAAGACCTCAGTCCCACAACTGAGGAGGCGACGTGGATTCTTCCAACAACCTAAACAAGAGGATTCTTTCCAGATAAGAGAAGAGCCCTGCCTAACCAGCATCTTGGTTTTGTCCATGGGACACCCTGAACATAGAACATTCCAAGTTGACCAGCCTGGCCAACATGATGAAACGCTGTGTCTACTAAAAATACAAAAATTAGCCAGGTGCGGTGACTCATGCCTGTAATTCCAGCACTTTGGAAGGCCGAGGTAGATGGATCACCTGAGGTCAGGAGTTCGAGACCAGCCTGGCCAACATGATGAAACCCCATCTCTACTAAAAATACAAAAATTAGCCGGGTGTGGTGGCGGGTGCCCGTAATCCCATTTACCTGGGAGGCTAAGGTGGGAGGATCACCTGAACCTGAGAGGTAGAGGTTGCAGTGAGCTGAGATTGCACCACTGCACTCTGGCCTGGGCGACGGCGTAAGACCCTGTCTCAAAGAAACAAACAAACAAAAGAACATTCCCTGCTGAGTGTTGCTAAATTTGTGCTGGTTATGCAACCAGAGCAAACCAAAACACTCTCTTTACAGGGGCTAGAAATGCAGCTCAGGGAGGCTGAGGGACTTGTCTACAGCATAGGTGGGTAGACAAGTCATCGATGGCTAAGCTGGGATTGGAACCAAGATCTTCTCCCTGCTCACTTTGTGACCATTTCCTTGTATCCTATCTAGGGTTCAGGAAAGGTGAGGCCTAAAGCTGAAGATGATGAGTTCTTGGAATCGGCAAAGATCTCAGGACCCTCATCCTGTGGGAAGGTGAGGGGGCCCTGGGAGGGGGTACAGATAGGTGTCAACATTCCAGAAAGCAGGTAGAGTCAGAGGGTGGCTGTCATTGGGTCAACGTTCCTCCTAGCAGGACTGAGCCCCGGCCGGGGGGCCTCAGCTCCCAGGACTCACCCACGCTGCTCCGTTTGGCCGTCTGCATGAAAGAGCACCAGCTGCCCTTTCCGGTCGTGGCCAATGGCCGTCCTGGCTGATATCACATTCACAAATTTGCTAAAGGAACCTGAAGGAAAAGCAGCCTGGCTGATCACCGGCCCCTTGGGAGGCCTCCTGCTTCTTGCCTAACTCCACTTCCCACTGGTCTGAGCTACCTGGTACCTCCCTGGGAAGCACAGCAGCCTCCTTGCTCGTCTCCCTGCCTCCCCTCTGCACATCCCAGTCTCCCCAGGGCAGCCGGGGGGTCTCTTCTTACAGGTAAACCAAGCTATGCCAGCCTCCAGGTGAAGACCCTCTAATGGTTTCCCCTGTTCTTAGAACAAAATCCAAAGAGCCAGCATGCCCTCCCCAGCCTCTTCCTCCTCCTGCCTCAGCTCCTGGGTGTCCCCTCACCACCCTGCAGCCACTTTGCACTTCCTGTTCCCTCTGGCTGGGAACTGTGCTTTTCTCTAGCTTGCTGCTTTGTCAGATCACCTCCTCAGTGAGGCCTTCCTTGACTGCCCACTCTTTTTTTTTTTTTTTTTTTTTTTTTGAGACAAAGAGTCTCGTCTGTTGCCCGGGCTGGAGTGCAGTGGCGTGATCTCAGCTCACTGCAACCTCCGCCTCCCAGGTTCAAGCAATTCTCATGCTTCAGCCTCCCAAGTAGCTGGGACTACAGGCACACACCACCATGCCTGGCTAATTTTTGTATTTTTTTTTTGTAGAGATAGGTCTCACTATGTTGCCCAGGCAGGTCTTGAACTCCTGGGCTCAACCGATCCTCCCGCCTCGGCCTCCCAAAGTGCTGGGATTATAGGTGTTAGCCACCACACCTAGCTTACTGCCCACTCTAAAATGGTCATGGTATCCTGTCCCCATCCCAGTATTCCGCATCCCAGTGGTTGTCAACCTTGAGTGTCGGTCAGAGTCACCATGGAGGCCCGTTAAAACATAGACTCTTGGGTCTTGCCTCTGATTCTGCAGGTCTGAGGGTGTGGGGCTTTGGAACAAGCTCCTGGGCCACGCCAATGTTGCAGGTCCAAGAAGATTTTTTTCTCTTCACTTTTCTCTTCCTGTACCCACAGTTCCGGTCCCCATCTCTCCCCTTTCCCCTAACTTTATTTTTGTTTCTGAGCACTTACCAATTCTTTTCAGCATATTCTATAACTATTTTTTGTCCTATATATTCAATATAAGCCTATCTTCATCCCCATGAATCCCCAGTACCCAGAATAGTGCTGGGCACAAAGTAGCTGCTCAATACTTGTTGAAAGACTTAAGAACAGCTCCGCCCAGCCCACTGGTCCTGGTTCTCGAGAGGGCTGTTGCCAACAGCCTCCCCATCCAACCTGTCTCCTGTGTCTCGTCACACTCTGTGGCTTGGCTCTCGTTGATGTAGATGCTTCCATTACGAATCAGCCACACGACCCCACTCAGCAGCTGCACAAATGGGTTCTCAGTGTCCAGCACCTCCTCCTCAGGCAGGTACCTGGATCCGGGGAAGGTGGGAAGCTCACTCACCAGCAGGGGCAACTGCAGATAGTCAGGCTCTTTCTCCCTGGCCGTCCCAACCTGGCTGCTAGATTCCCCCTCATGCCCCAGGAACCTCCTGGGGCCTGAGTGTAGCTGAGACAACTTAACAGCCCTAGGAATCTCCCTGTTGTCAGAGCTGAAGCTGGACAGGGTTCTGACAATACGATCCCCACGAGCCTTTGCAAACAGTCTAAGTTTCAATTAACAGAAATGACCATCCCCCAACAGAGCTCAAATCCATCTATGGCCCTCAATCCCCAGGCCATACCCAGCCCAACTACCACTTGATCCCTGTTACGGCCCTTCATTGGCTTCCTTGTTTCTCCACTGCTCTCTCCCACCTAGTCCCACTCAGGATCAGAACAAGCTTTATCATCAACAAATAATTTTTTTTTGAGACTCAAATAATTTTTAAGATAATTTTAAATAATTCAAATCATCAATCTTGCCAGGGCGTGGTGGCTCACACCTGTCATCCCAGCACTTTGGGAGGCTGAGGTGGGTGGATCACTTGAGGTCAGGAGTTCGAGACCAGCCGGGCCAATATGGTGAACCCACTCCCCCGCTCCCCCTCAATCCCGTCTCTACTAAAAATACAAAAATTAGCCGGGCGTGGTGGCACACGTCCGTAGTCCCAGCTACTCCAGAGGCTGAGGCAGGAGAATCCCTTGAACCCGGGAGGCAGAGGTTGCAGTGAGCCGGTATCAAGCCACTGCACTCCATCCTGGGCAACAGAGCAAGACTCTGTCTCAAAAAAAAAAAAAAAAAATCATCAGTCTTGATGAGTTGATGTTTCTGACACCCCACTCCTTTTTCAGTCCCTCATACACACAAGCCCCCCTGAGCCTCTGAGCCTTTGTGCTTGGGGTTCCTTTGGACTGAAACGCTCTTCCTCCAGTTCTGACCTTGGCTCCCTTAGTGATTCATCTTCGAGTTTCCACTCAAAGGTCACCTCGGAGAGGCCTGTTCCAGATCACCCTCCCTAAAATCAACACTATTTACAACGGGTTCACCCCGTTGGTTGCTTTGCTGCACACACAGCAATCAGAATGTATGTTAGCTATTTACCCGGCTTTTGTTGATTTTTCTAGTAATGGGGGAGGGCTGTTAAGGCAAAGACTGTGTTGTTCACGGCTATCTCACCGGGGCGCAGCACATTGCCTGATACAAGCAAGTGCTCAATGATACTGGATGATGAATAAACTCTGCAAGGAAGCGATTCCCATCCCCATTCTGCAGATGAGGAAACAGGGGCTCAGCTTGGTTAAGTGACTTGAACACGCAGGCACGGCTACAACCCAAATCTCAGGCCCTCTGCCCTCGACAGCACGGGGCTCCCTGCCTCCTCACCCGGTGACCAGGGTCCCGTCGCGGCGGATCCCGAACTGCGCGTTCTGCAGCCCCCCGGAGCTGCTCACCCGCCGCTCGTCGCTCACCACGTTCCCCAGGCACTCGCCCGAGTTCATGCGGAAGAAGCCGCCGTTCTGGGCGACACGGCAGTCGGCCGCCCGCGCCGTCTCCTCCACGGTGGCGCGTCGTCTCGCCGCGCAGCCGCCGGGCCCACCGGGCTCCAGCACCGAGAAGGTGCGCAGGGGCTCAACGGCCCGCGTCAGGTGGCCGGCCACCGCGCGGTCCCTGAAGTGCGACACGAAGGTGCGCACGGCCAGACCGCCGGCGCCGGGGGTCGCTGGAGGCGGAGGCCAACTCTCGTGCTCGCGGCTGCCGGCGCGCACCCGTGTGCAGTCCCGGGAGAGGCGCGCGCGCGCGCGTGGATAGGGCAGTAGCAAGTCGTCGTCGCGGGAGGCCCTGCGGGGACGGGCGGCCGTGAGCTCGGGGGGCTGTCCTCGTGAGCTCGGGGGGCTGTCCTCGTGAGCTCGGAGGACAGGGGGGACCCCCCGAACCAGGCTTGCCCCAGGAGCTGCACTCACCCCGAGTCGAGGCCGCCGGACGCTTCCCAGAGGAAGCCGAATAGTGCAAGCCGGAGGAGAAGCCAGCGACCCGTGGAGGTCGCCATATTGGACCGGGGCCTCGGGTCATGTGGGCTCGCCTCACGTGACTCAAGTCCCAGGGTGGCCGCTTTCAGCTCGGACTGAATTACCTGCGCTCTTTTCGGCTGGCGGGCTGGCGGGCGATGCTGGTGATGGTAACTTTTTATCTCCAGGTAATCTCAAACCTACAGGAAGTTGCAAGGAGAGCATAAAGAACCCTCGTAGAACTGTTATTCATGTTTAGCAGTTTAGGCTTGCCTGATTTACTCAATCATTTGTACTTTGTTTTTTTTTTCCTGAACCAATTGCAACCAAATTGCAGATGTCATGATCCTTTACCCCATACCTCGCTATGCATCTCCTAAGAACAAGGGCATTTTCTTAACCACAGGGCAAATATCGTTAGGACAACTCCCATTGACATTTCTGTGATCTCATCCACAGCTAACCTTCAATTGTCCCTCTAATGTCTTTTTTTTTCCTTTCCTTTTTGTCCGCCCCTGACCCTGTAATCCAGGAGTTGCTTTTAGTTGTCATGTCTCTTTGATCTCTTAATCTGGAAGGCTCCTCAGCCTTTTGTCTTTTACTACCTTGACATTTTTGAAGACAGCCCAGCTACATAATTTGTGTGACTCAATGCAAAATGAAAACGTGGGGACGCTTGCTAAAAAACCCAGAAAACTATTAAGAATTTCAAGATGGTCAGAGCAAATGGTTGCAGCAAGCCAGGGACCTTCTGAGTGAGCCCATGAAGCTGGCTCTGAGTATAGAAGCCAGTTTATTTTGTAGCATGTACTTCAAGCTTCCTTTGAGAGGATTCTTCTCTTCAGGCCTCCTCTCCCAGTGCAGTGTCCAGGGTTGGGTGGTGTCTTGGTGCCACTGCAGTGCATGGGCCATTACAGGAGCCACGGCAAGTCTAGTTAGCTTGATACTGTTGCAGTCTTGCCAATGCACCTTAATATAGCAGTTTCTCCTTGTCTGAACTAGTCCCAGGGTTCTTTGTCCTACCTCCAAGAAAACTAAGGAGCGTGGACACAAGGGTGGGGTTGGAGCGAACGTTTAATAAGGGAAAGAAGAAAGCTCTCCAAAGTGGAGAGGGGAGTCCGAGTGGATTGTCGGGTTACAGCTGAATGCAAAAAGCTTTTTTTTTTTTTTTTTAAGACAGAGTTTTGCTCTTGTCGCCCAGGCTGGAGTACAATGGTGCGATCTTGGCTCACTGCAACCTCAACAACCTCTGCCTCCTGGGTTCAAATGATTCTCCTGCCTCAGCCTCCCGAGTAGCTGGGATTACAGGCACACGTCACCGCGCCCTGCTAATTTTTGTATTTTGGGTAGAGACGAAATTTTACCATGTTGGCCAGGCTGGTTTCAAACTCCTGACCTCAGGTGATCCGCCTCCTTCAGCTTCCCAAAGTGCTGGGATTACAGGCGTGAGCCACTGTGCCTGGCCGCAGAAAACTTTTATAGGACACTGCTGTCTTCCTGGTAACTGAGTAACTTCTTACCAGTAAAGCTGCCTGTGCAGCTCCCCTTATGTTATGCAGCTGTGGGTATGTCTCTAGGCAAGTGCAAATCGCTGCTTCTCTTGTTTGTGTAACTGTGGGTTTGTTTTAGATAAGGCCCCCTCCTCCCTGTGCCGGTTTCCATGGAGCCCACTGTGTATATGCCTGAAAAGGAGAGGAAACTTTTTCCCGGGAGCCTGCTAATTATGCAAAGAACAAAGGGCTTCTGCGCTGGACCCTGTCTGCTTATCTCTGTGCAGGTCCAGCCTGAGTTTTTTCCCAGGTTGCTTTATTTTTGCCGGTTGCTGTGACTTTTCAGGCAGGCCACTTCTGAGGTCGGAATTTTCCCCAACGGATTTTTCTTTTCCTTCTTCCTCACTACCACAGGTATGGGGGGACACAGATAGGGGCCAGGCCATCCCCTTTTCATCCACAGTCAGCACTTCTGGTGCTTGATCTCAGGCCCCTCTTTGAGCCACTGCTCCTTTGAGCCAGTCCACGGTGAGGGTTAGTGAACTCAGTTAGAGAGTGTCCCCCCAAACTCGTGTCCTTACCAGAACCTCAGAATGTGAACTTGTTTGGAAATTGGGTCTTTGCAGATATAATTAGTTAAGATGAGGTCATTCAGGAGTAGGGTGGACCCTGAATCCAATCTGACTGGTGTTCTTGTAAAAGACAGAAATACACACAGAGGAAAGAAGCTCATATGAACACAGGCAGAGGTTGGACTGATGCAGTCATAAGTCAAAGAATGCAAAGAAGGCTAGCAGCCACCAAGAGCTAGGAGCGAGGCGTGGGACAGACTCTTGAGCTTTGACAGAGAACATGGCCATGCTGATGCCTTGCTTTTGGAAACTAATACAATTCAGGGACCTCAAAGGGGTCCCGGGAACAGCTCTGACACTCCTAGTTCACTTTAACCATGTACAAAATGACTGCTCCTCCTAGAGGCTTAAATGACCAATATATTGATGTGAAGGGAGTATATCTTTCTGATCTTTGCATTGGGCTGCTAAAAATAACCAGCAGAGGAGCCCAGGCCTGACGCCTACTCCCTGCCTCCGGAAGCGCTCTTTTTTTCTGCCTCAGTTAGGAGTTGCAGGAACAGGCAGTCTTTGGCAAGTTCTGACTTTGGTTTTCTCCCTACTTTGAGGTTTGCTACTCCTTTGCCAAGTTTTTCTAAGCACATAACGGGTGCCACAGAAATTCTGCATTTGAACAGAGCAGCCCATATCCACAGTTCTAGCCAAAGCTGCTAACGAAGCCAAGGGTTTTCTTTTTTGCTCTTCAGCCTGGAATACTTTTGTCCCCTTTTAGCGTCCTCATTTGAGTTCTACCATCATTTGTGTGTTCAACAGGCTAAGCACCTCGTATGTGCTCCGTTGCAGCTGATCCCTGCCTTCATGGAGCTTAGCTTTTCAAGGGGAAACAGACATGAAACAGTTATGTGATGAATGAAAGAAGCAAAGGGCAGGACTGCGAGAGAAGGATGTTGCAGGTGTGGCAGGGAAGCCTCTCCAAGCCCATTTAGACTGTGATTGAAGGAAAGAAAAGATGCGGCTGTGTGCAGATCTGGGCCAGGGCCTGAAGTGGGAAACAGCTTGGGAGGTGCAGCAGGAAGAGCCACCTGGTGGGAGAGGAGGGCCGTGGGGGAGGGGTTGGAGGTGGTGAGCAGGGTTGAAGGGGGAGGGCCAAGCCAAGGCCAGATCGTACATGCAGGGATCCAGGGAAATGAGTATGGATTTCAGCCAAAGTGAAATAGTAAGCCATTGGAAGGTTTTTTTAAAACTTTAATAAGATATAATTTACATACTGTAAAATTCTCCTGTTTTAAGTGTACAATGCAATGATTTGTAGTAAATGCACAGTGATATTCCAGCATCACCATTATCCAGTTTTAGGATTTTTTTTTCACCCAAAAAAGTTTTGTTATGTAATTCTATTATTATTTAGAGACAGGATCTCATTCTGTTGCCCAGACTGGAGTACAGTGGTGCAATCATAGCTCACTGCAGCCTTGACTTCTTGGGCTCAAGCAGTCCTCCCACCTCAGCCTCCTGAGTAGCTGGGACTACAGATGTGTACTACCACACCAGGCTAGTTTATTTATTTATTTTTAGATGGAGTCTCACTCTGTTGCCTAAGCTGGAGTGTAGATTGAAATGGCCTGATCTTGGCTCACTGCAACCTCAGCCTCCCAGGTTCAAGCGATTCTCCTGCCTCAGCCTCCTGAGTAGCTGGGATTACAGGGGCGTGCCAACACGCCCGGCTAATTTTTGTATTTTTAATAGACACAGGATTTCACCATATTGGCCAGGCTGGTCTTGAACTCCTGACCTCAAGTGATCCACCCCCGTTGGCCTCCCAAAGTGTTAGGATTATAGGTGTGAGCCACTGTGCCCGGCCCGAAAGTCATTTTTATAAAACTCTTAGGAAATGTAAACGTAAAAGGATCAATTTCTTCTGTCCATGCTGTGTAGAGCATCTGTTGTGTAAAGGGCTGGGAGGGCATTTACAGCATCCCAGAACCTGGCGTTGAGGCTCTGAGGGGCAGGAGATTCTATCATAGGCTGCGTGTCTGGTAGGTGGCCCCCAGGTCCAGTTGGGTACATTAGGGGTGCCCCTCATCCCATGTGGACTTGCAGGGTGGTGTGGGGGCTGCCAGCTGGGCAGACCAGACTCAAGCACGCTCACAGCCCAAGGTCCCTTCCACCAGCTAAGACCTGGACGAAACATGTCCAGGTGCCTCTTTTTTCTTTTTCTTCATTTTTTCTATCTAATTCAGCAAATATTTTTAAAACATTTCTATGTTCCAGGCTGTGTAGTAGGAGCCAGGCACCTGAAGAGGAGCAAGACATCGTCTGTGCCCTAAAGTCATTCACAATCTGAAAATAGAGTTGACAAGCACACAAACGAAGCCAGAGTGAGCTGCCACAGAGCAGTGTAGGGAATGAGATGGACAAGTAGGTGTGAGGAGGGGAGGAAGCTTCACAGAACAAGGGACAACCTTGGGGAATCTTTTTTTTTTTTGAGACGGAGTCTCGCTCTGCCACCCAGGTTGGAGTGCAGTGGCACCATCTCAGCTCACTGCAAGCTCCGCCTCCCAGGTTCATGCCATTCTCCTGCCTCAGTCTGCCAAGTAGCTGGGACTACAGGTGTGTGCCACTACGCCTGGCTAATTTTTGTATTTTAGTAGAGATGGGGTTTCACCATGTTGGTTGGCCAGGATGGTCTCAATCTCTTGACCTCGTGATCTGCCTGCCTCGGCCTCCCAAAGTGCTGGGATTACAGGTGTGAGCCACTCCACCCAGCCAATCTCGGGGAATCTTAAAGGGCAAATCAAATTTAACCAGATTGGGGGTGGGGGCAGATTCGCAATTGCAAAAATGTGGAACCAGCCCAAATGCCAATCAGTCAATGAGTGGATAAACATCATATATATATGATAGAATACTACTCAGCCATAAAAAGAAATGAATTAATGGCATTTGCAGCCACCTGGATGGGATTGGAGACTATTATTCTAAGTGAAGTAACTCAGAAATGGGAGACCAGACATCACATGTTCTCACTTATAAGTGGGAGCCAAACTGTGAGGATGCAAAGGCATAAGAATGATACAATGGGGCCAGGCGCGGTGGCTCACACTTGTAATCCTAGCATTTTGGGAAGCTGAGGTGGGTGGATCACCTGAAGTCAGGAGTTTGAGATTGCCTTGGTCAACATGGTGAAACCCCGTGTCTATTAAAAATACAAAAATTAGGCCAGGTGCGGTGGCACATACCTGTAATCCCAGCACTTTGGGAGGCTCAGTTGGGTGGATTGACTGAGCTCAGGAGTTCGAGACCAGTCTGGGAAGCACGGTGAAACCCCGTCTCTGCTAAAGCACAAAAAATTAGCCAGGTGTGGCGGTGTGCACCTGTAGTCACAGCTACTCAGGAGGCTGAGGCAGAATTGCTTGAAGCCAGGAGGCAGAGGTTGCAGTGAGCCCAGATCGCACCACTGCACTTCAGCCTGGGGGACAGAGCAAGACTCTGTTTCAAATAAACAAACAAACCCCAAAATTAGCCGGGTGTGGTGGCGCGCGCCTGTAATCCCAGCTACTCAGGAGGCTGAGGCACAAGAATTGCTTGAACCCAGGAGGCGGAGGTTGCAGTGAGCCAAGATCGCACCACCACTGCACTCCAGCCTCAAAAAAAAAAAAAAAAAAAAAAAGTTACAGTGGAATTTGGGAATTCGGGTGAGAAAGAATGGGAAGGAGGGGAGGGATAAAAGACTACAAATTGGTTTCAGTGTATACTGCTCAGGTCCTGGGTGTACCAAAATCTCTCAAATCACCACTCACGTAACCAAATACCACCTCTTCCCCAAAAATCTATGGAAATAAAAAATGAGAAAGAAAGAGAATAGGTGAAGACCCAGAAAAAGCGAGGATACTGGTGGGACGTTGCCCAAGTCAGTCTTCCTGGCTCTGGTGGGTGAGGGGGGCAGAAGCTTAGCCGCTGAGAGATGGGAGTGGGGAAGCAGTCATGAAAGGGTGGCTTGAACTCGCCCCAGCTCTCACCAATCCCTTCCCCGCGCTCTCTTGCTCTCTCAGACCTCATTCCAAGCAACAGTTCTGCACATACTGTTCTCACAACTCCTTCACACTAAAGCTACATGATGGAGAAAGTCTTAACTCATTCCGTTTCCTGTGTATATTTACATCTTAAGAGGAAACACTTTCAACCAGGCATGGTGGCTCATGGCTGTAATCCCAGCAGAGGCAGGAGGATTGCTTGAGCCCAGGAGTTCCAGGCCAGCCTGGGCAACACACCAAGATCCCCGTCTCTTAAAAAAAAAAAAAAAAAAAAAAAAAAGGGCCAGGCATGCTGGTTCACGCCTATAATCTCAGCTCTTTGGGACGCCAAGGCGGGCAGATCACCTGAGGTCAGGAGTTCGAGACCAGCCTGGCCAACATGGGGAAACACTGTCTCTACTAAAAATACAAAAATTAGACGGGTGTGGTGGCACGTGCCTGTAATCCTAGCTACTGGAGAGGCTGAGGCAGGAGAACCGCTTGAACCCAGGAGGTGGCGGTTGTAGTGATCTGAGATTATGCTACTGCACTCCAGTGTGGGTGACAGAGTCAGACCCTGTCTCAAAAAAAAAAAAAAAGGAAAAACTTTAAGAACATGATGACTTAATGGAATTACTTGTTTGCAGTAGGACTTTATACCTTGAGCCGGGAGCCGGAAGGAATGCACTTTTGACCAAGGATTGTGGCAGGGGCACATAGAGCCACCGTGGGCTGGGTGCTTCCACCAATGAGGGCCTCTCTCTCGGGGTGTGTATTTGGGGGGCAGGGAAAGAAGGCCTTGATGAAGCCGTGAGGTGGGGTTTGTGCCGGGGGACCTGCTTTTCCATCCCTCTCTCATTTAACTCCAAGTCCCAAGCCTCCTTTCCTCCCTGTCTTCCTCCCACCCGCTCCAAACAATCTGCCTGTGACTGGTTTTTCTGCTCTCTGTGCTACTTGAACAGGAGGCTGTCAGGAGCTGTTCTGCTCCAACGAGGAGAACCATTGACTCTCATTTGTGGGTGCTCCTTGTCTTGACCTCGAGTTTTGTTTCAAGCCCTTTGGAGGGTTCCTTCTTTTTTTCTTTTGAGACAAGTTCTCGCACTGTCACCCAGGCTGGGATGCAATGGCATGATCATAGCTCACTGCAGCCTCAATCTCCCAAGTCTCAAGTGATCCTCCTGCCTCAGCCTCCCAAGTAGCTGGGACCACAGGCATGGGTCACCATGCCCAGCTGATTTTTGTGTTTTTTTGTGGAGATGGATTTTTGTCATGTTGCCCAGGCAGGTCTCCAAATCCTAAGCTCAAGCAATCCGCCCACCTTGGTCTCCCAAAGTGCTGGGATTCTAGGCATGAGCCACTGTGCCTGGTCATATGAGAGGGCATTTGAGCAGAGACTGGGGCAAAGTGGAGTGTGAGCCACGTGGATGTCAGGGGAAAAGTATTCAGAAAGATAGGAGAGCCTTGCAAGGGACGTGAACTCCATGTGGGCTGGATGTGTGTGCTGAGTGGATAAATTCCAGGGAGTTTTTGGGCTACAGTTTGGCTGTGGCATGCCACTGAGAAAGTTCTTTTTGTGTTTGTTTGTTTTTGCTTTTTTGAGATGGAGTCGTGCTCTGTCACCCAGGCTGGAGTGCAGTGGCATGATCTTCCCTCACTGCAGTCTCTGCCTCCCAGGTGCAAGCGATTCTCCTGCTTCAGTTTCTCCAGTAGCTGGGATTACAGGCGAGAGCCACCACGCCTGGCTAATTTTTGTATTTTCAGTAGAGATGGGGTTTCACCATGTTAGCCAGGCTGGTCTTGAACTTCTGACCTCAAGAGATCCGCCCACCTTGAGAACGTTCTTTTTAATTTTCGGTTTCACATCGGTCCTTTAAATAGAGGATCAGGCTGTGAACCAGGTCATCAGGACGGGTCATCTGCTTCCCCACGGGTGTGGTTGGGCTGCAGGGACCTTGTTGCTGAGACTAGGAACAGCTCCTTGAGGCAGGTGCTGCATTAGTTTCTGGGGCTGCTGTAGCAAGGTGCCATCAACTGGGAGGCTTAAACCACAGAAATGTATGGTCTCACCGTTGACGAGTGCTGGGATTATAGGCGTGAGCCAAGGATTGCCTTTCCTTGAAAGTGACTCATACGCTCCGCTTTCCTCCACAGTCATTTCACCCTCTCCCTGGTTTGGTAACTGAAGCCTTCTGAAATGAACCAGTGTCAGGCTCCAGTGAGGACTCCATCCCCAATTCAGGAAGCACAGAGGTGGAGCATAATCCCCCCCGATTTGTTTATGTGCGGCTGACTTCTCTCAAGGTGGTGTGCCTGTTTGGGAAAACTTTTGTTTGCAAGACAACGTGAAAGAAATCCTTAAAGCTCACGGACTGCCGGGTGGATATGACATTCTGGCCCTTGGTTCCCCCAAGAAAACAGCAACTTGCAGAAAGCAAGTCAAACTTGTCAGCAGAATCCAGGGATGTTCCTCGAGGCCTGACAACTTAAGAGCAATCATGGGAAGGCATTCAGAGGACCGCAGCAGAGGATCAGGTCAAGGGAAGCCTAACTCCTAAAGGAAAGATCGAGAAGAACCATGCGCCCCACTACCCACCGGGGCTGCTCAGCTGGGCACAGAAGCAGCCAAGGATATTTTCATTCAGATGCTCACATATGACTAAGTTGCCACATGAGGATGATCCGTGGCGATTTTCCACCTTGAGGCAAAGCAGGACCATGCGTGTAAAGAGGTTTGCAGCCCCCGGGTTTTCAGCTGGTTTTTCTACCCCAGAGTCTAATGCGTGCAGGCTGTCATCAGCACCACAGACAGCACCAGAAGCCATCATAACGTCCCAGAAGGTTTTATTGCTAAATTAGTGTCAGAGCTCCAGGGAACACATTCAGATATAGTCACACTGAGTCAGAGCTCGAGGGAAGAGCTGTAAGCTGGGAACCAGAGAACCGATGACAAGGCAGCGGCCTCTTCTGGCAGCTTCCGGAGGAGCCCCCAGTTAATGGGCCGTCATCACTTGAGGCAGCAGGTAACGTTTACTTGGCACTTAGTATGTTACGGGCACCATTTCCAGTATTCTAGAAGCACAATACTCACAGCAGTGGAGGTAACATTGAGGTAGGGGCTGGGTTTTGTTTTTTTTTTGACTCCCACTCTGTTACCCAGGCTGGAGTGCAGTGGTGCAATCATACCTCACTGCAGCCTTGAACTTCTGGGCTCAAGTGATCCTCCCTCCTCAAGTGAGCCTCCCGAGTAGCTGGGACTACAGGTGTTCACTACTGCACCCAGTGAGGGTTGGTGGGGAGGTGTCTCGTTATGTTGCCCAGGCTGGTCTCGAACTTCTGAATCCAAGCGATCCTCCCACCTCAGCCTCCCAAAGTGCTGGGATTATAGGGGTGGGCCACTGTGCCCCTCCAAGGTAGGGGTTATTATTATCGCAATTTTACTGATGAGAAAACTGAGTCCCAGAGAAGTTGGTGACTGCTCAAGGACACAGACAGCTAGGACTTGAATTCAGGCAGCCTGGCCACAGAACCACACCATCAACCGCCATGCTATACTGTGTTTTGTAAAATGACATGATGGCCATGTGATGCAATGTAATGATACAGCAGAGTTTTGTGCTCAGGATGTAAAAATGAGTATGTGCTGCCGCTCATGGTTATCTGTTGAGTTCTGGCTCATGACCTGAACTGTTTTTTCCAAGACCCTTCCTTCTCCTACTGGGAAAGATACTATATTTGGTACCTGAACAAATAGCCTTTAAGATATCAGTTTATGGGTCTTTTTAGAATTTGTGGCTGGGTGCAGTGGCTCATGCCTGTAATCCCAGCACTTTGGGAGGACAAGGCAAGAGGATCACTTGAGGCCGGGAGTTTGAGACCAGCCAAGTCCATGTAGTGAGACCCCATCTCTACAAAAAATTTAAAAGTTAGCTTGGCATGGTGGCACACACCTGTTGTCCCAGCTACTCAGCAGGTGAGATGGGAAGATTGCTTGAGCCCAGGAGTTTGAGGCTGCAGTGAGCCTAGGTGACAGAGCAGGATCTCATCTATTAATTAAAAAAAAAAAAAAGAAGAAAGAAAAGAAAAAAGAATTTGTGCTGAGTGGGATTGGAGAGTTGAAACAGACCAAGAGGTTGTCCAAGGTTGTCCTCAAAGCTGAGAAACAAGACTCAACCCTGGGTCAGTTGCAGTTGAACTTTATTCATCCGTTCACACCTGGGTCCCTCCCGGCCCCCACCTACCCTGGCCCTGCCTACTCAGGGCTTCCAAGATGGGGTGTCGGGGTGGCTTTACTTATCCTCCAGATGCCTTCTTCCCAGGATGTGATACGTGCCCTCCAGGATCTAAGGGATGAGGACTAAAGGGGTCTGTTCCTCCTCCAGGCAGCAGGCGTGGAACCATCCGTCTCAGCGGCTGCTTGGTGGTGGCGGTGTGGATGGGTGTGGCTCTCCGTTTGCTGGGGGGTATTCTGCCAGGATGTACAGGAAGCCACCCAGGGCTGCCACTGCTGTGGCTGTGTTGTGGGAGGAGCAGCCATCTAGAGGAGAGAGCCCCCATGAGTGCTGGGTGGCAAGAACCTTGGCCCTTTATTCAACACAGTCCCATTGAAAGTGCTTTTCAGCCAGACGCGGTGGCTCACACCTATAATCCCACACTTCTGGGAGCCTGAGGTGGGCGGATCACTTGAGATCAGGCGTTCAAGACCAGCGTGAGCAACATGATGAAACCCTGTCTCTACTAAAAAAATATAAAAATTAGCCAGGTATGGTGGCACGCTCCTGTAGTCCCAGCTACTCGGGAGGATGAGGCAAGAGAATTGCTTGAACCCAGGAGGCAAAGGTTGCAGTGAGCCGAGATCGCGCCCCTGTACTCCAGCCTGAGCAACAGAGCGAGAATCTGTCTCAAAAAAACGAAAAAGTGCTTTTCAGATGTCATTCTAGGCAACTTGCAAGACGCTGAGTGGGTGCTTCGGTGCTCCCTTAGGCCCCTTTCGCTGGGCCGGGTGCTCTTCCGCCAGCTGCTAAGGGCTCCCTTCTCTGGGAGGTATGTCCCTCCCAAATAACTTACCAATACAGGGATACAAAAGCCTGGCCACCTTGTCCCAGGGGGATGACTCTGGTGCAATTTATGCTTCAAGGCATTCCCCTCCCACCCCTGCGGGGGGATCTGGCCTGAGGCCGCATCCTGTCCAGCTCCTGCCTGGCTTAGCCTGCTTCCCCGACTTACCTACCTCAATAAACCACACGCACCGGAGTCCTGTCCCAGGTCCTGTGTAAGACCTTCTGAGATTGGGAAACTGAGGCTTGGGTAGCCAAGCAGAGCCCCTGGCCCTGGTGACTCCACAGCTCATTTCCTGACCCCAATGGCCTTCCTCTTAGTTGCCTCTGGTCTGCCTGGTCCCATGTGACCTCATGGCTGATGGAGTCAGAGTCTCAGGCGTGAGCACTTGCCTGAGATAATAACGCTTAGCTGTAGTTAGTTCTTTGAGCTCAAAGTGGGCTGCACGCCTCTAGTCTCACAATCTGTCTGCTTGTGGAAGGGAGCCGGGAATTCTTTCCTCCCTACCCAGAGACTTTGGGAAGGGGAGGGGACTCCAGCCAGGTCCGTTGAAGGGAGGGAGAATGCAGATTTCAAGGTGCCGAATGACTAACCCTGGCAGTTCATGCCTCTCAGTGGCCTACTGTATGCTAAATACAATGGGGAGGGCTTTGCACGATGATCAGTTGTTAGCCCCCAACAGTTTGGTGCCCATTTTACAGATGAGGAAAATGAGGCTCAGAGAGGTTGTGTGACTTTCGCAGCAAGTTAGAGGCAGAAGCGGGACTCGAACCCACACAACCTGACCTCAAACCCTGTGCTCCTAATCTCTACACCAGCTGCCTCCTGCTCTGTGGGCTTGTGTCATAAGTGCAAGAATCAGCACACCCCTCCTGGGAAGTTTTCTAGGCTGCTGGTCAACCTGGAGGTGTCCCAGGAAAGGCCTTGGGCTCTGGAATTTCTGTGGCTTCCGCTCCCGTCCCTAGGACAGTCCTCGTGTTGGGCTCTGGGGGACAGGCAGCTGACCAGGTAGTACACAGCAGGCCCCTACCACCCTAGCCATAGGCAGCCCCAGCCCCTCTGTGTTATAAAGGCCTAGCTAGGGCAGGACCTCTGGAAGTCTCCTGGGAACTTCTCTCCCTTCTCCTGCGTGGCTTTTGGTGGCAGCTACGAAACTGACTCACTGGATTTCTGCTTTCACTCCTCTCTCCTGTCCACCTGTAGGTGGATGATGAGGCCACAGTGGGGTTGCTGGAGAGATGTTTAGTTACTGGAATCATATACCCACATATGTTGGACATCCACTCTGTGAGCTGGCTATCCCATATCCCTTCCTGTTTTTGCCTGCAGTTATTTATTTTTTACTTTATTTTATTTTATTATAATTATTTTTGAGACAGAGTCTCACTCTGTCACCCAGGCTGGAGTGCAGTGGCACAATCTCAGCTCACTGCAACCTCCGTCTCCTGGGTTGAAGCAGATCTCCTGTCTCAGCCATCCAGGTAGCTGGGACTACAGGCATGCGCCACCACACCTGGCTAATTTTTGCATTTTTAGTAGAGATGGGGTTTCACCATGTTGGCCAGGCTGGTCTCAAACTTCTGACCTCAGGTGATCCACCCGCCTTAGCCTCCCAAAGTGCTAGGATTACAGGCATGAGCCACTGTGCCTGGCCTATTTATTTTTTATTAATGAAAAATTGAAATCAAAGTCCTCTCTTTCTTCTTGGTTCCTCCCTTCCTGTGTCCCCTTCCTTCCCTTTCTTCTACGTTATTTCTTGCCTTTCTTACCTTCCCAATATACTTATATCCTGTTCTCACTTTCTTTACATTGGCCAACTGACCATACATTTATTGTCGCAACCAGGACACTTTGGAGGAAAGAGGGCACTATTCATAGTGGCTCCAAGACAACAGGTGTAAACTGGGGCAGCTCTGGGAGCACTGGGCTATGTGGCCACCAAAACTGTTCTGGTCACTTGCCCATTCATTGGCTTTCGGGTCCCTTCTCTGCCTTTCCTTATTCCAAACTCCAGCACACAGACCCCTCCAAACTACATGTCCCAGGATGTCTTGCCTACTGGTTTCGACCAGCAGGAGGTGCAGGTGGAATGAGGGGAGAAGCCAGAATATTTCTCCCTTTCTCTCTCTGTCTCCCCCTTGTTCAGCCCCTGCAGGCTCTGTTAACACTGCCTCCTCCTGCCATTCTCCAGCTCTAGGGAGGGCAGTGGTTTCCTGCAACAGTAAAATCTCTGGGTTTTTCCACCTTTTCCGTTTTCAGCTCTTACAACACCTCTGAGATGAGTTTCCTCTAGTAAATTCCCTCTGTTGAAGTTCCTGACGCAGGTTCTATTTTCCTGACCAGACCTTGACTTAGAAGGGTTACTGTAACTATTTTTAACAACTAAAACTTCTCTTTTATGCTCCTTTAACAAAAGACAATATCTCTTGGACTCCCCACTTTCTTTCTTTCTTTCTTTTTTTTGAGACAGGGTCTTGCTCTGTCACCTGGGCCGGAGTGCAGTGGTGCGATCTCAGCTCACTGAAGCCTCCACCTCCTGGGTTCAAGTAAATCTCATGCCTCAGCCTCCCAAGTAACTGGGACTACAGGCGTGTGCCACTATGCCCAGCTAAATTTTGTATTTTTAGTAGAGACAGGGTTTTGTTATGTTGCCCAGGCTGTCTCCCCACTTTCTAAGAGGAGGCCATCAGGGACCCCCAGCCTCCCTTCCACCTCTCAACATGAAGGCCCTCTGATTACTGCCCCTTTGGTGATGCCAAGTGCTTTTCTTCCATAGCACAGAATAAACACAGGCCTCTGTTTTGCTAGGATATCTTAGTTTCATGTCAAGAAACTCCCTTGGGTATTTTCATTACCTGAAAATTGTTTTTCTCGCCTCTTCACTCTCCTCGAAAAATGCTGCTGATATTGAATAGCTTTAGATAATTCTTCATCTTCAGCATCTGGGAGAAGAGCAAAAGTTGAACTTCTCAAGAGAGATTTTTATTTTTTACATTTTTATTTCTTTTTACTTCTTTTCTTTTATTTTAGAGACAGGGTCTCATTCTATTGGCCAGGCTGGGTGCAGTGACACAATCATAGCTCACCACAGCCTCAAACTCCCAAGCTCACATAATCGTTCCTGCCTCAGCCTACCAAGTAGCTGAGACTACAGGCATGGACTACCATGTCCAGCTATTTAAAAAATTTTTTTTTTTGGTAGAGATGGGGTCTTGCTATGTTGCCCAGGCTGGACTTGAACTCCTGAGCTCAAGTGATCCTCCAGCCTTGGCCTCCCAAAGTACTGGATTATATGTGTGAGCCCCTGCAGCTGGTCTCAAGGTGAATTTTTAAATGTTACTCACTAAACCTCCTGCCCCCATAACATTTCAAGGAAGTTAGGTCTTCTCTTGAAACTTGAGGCTATTCCAGAAGTTTCCACCTGCACCTGTCTGCAGATCCTTTTGCATGGCCTAAACTTGTCATGTACTGATGGTTTTCCAAATTGTGGCTCCCCAAACACCCACCATCAGAACCACTTGAGGTGCCTGTTAGAAATGGAAGTCCCTCCAAGATAAGCAAAAAGCTGAGGGAATTCATTACCACTAGACTGGCCTTACAAGAAGTGCTCAAGGGAATCCTACATCTGAAAAGAAAAAGACAATAATCACTGTCATGAAAACATGAAAAAGTATAAAAGTTACTGGTAGAGGAGAAACAGAAAGAAGAAAGAGAAAAGAAGCAAAACTATCGCTAGATAAAAGCCCAAACAGCAGTGATAACAATAAGAAAGGAAGAAAAAAAAATCAAAGGATATAGAAGATAACCAGAAAACAATTAATGAAATGACAGGAGTAAGTCCTCACAAGCCATAATAACCTTGAAGGCAGACTGATTCAGTCCCGCACTTAAAAGATACATAGAGTGGCTGAATGAATGAAAAAACACGACCCAGCTATATGCTGCCTACGAGAATCTCACTTCACTGGTAAAGACACATATGGAATGAAAGTGAAAGAATGAGAAAAGATCTTCCACATAAATGGAAACCAGAAGGAAGAAGGAGTAGCTATACTTGGATAAAACAGACTTTAAGTCAAAAACTGTAAAAAGAGACAAAGAAGGTCATTATATAATGATAAAAGAAAGAATTTAGCAAGAGGACATAACAATTCAAAAAAATATATGTATTAAACACTGGAGAACCCTAAAGCAAATGTTATTAGATATAAAGGGAGAGATAGACTCCAATACAATAATAGCTGAAGACATCAACACCTTGCTCTCAGCATTGGACAGATCATCTAGACAGAAACTCAACAAAGAAACACTGAATTTAAACTGCACTTAAGACCAAATGAATCTAACAGACATTTACAGAACATTTCATCTAACTGCTGCAGAATATATATTCTTCTCATCAGCACATGGAACAATCTCCAAAATAGACCATATATTAGGCCAAAAAACAAGTCTCAGCAAATTTAAAAGAATCTAAATCATAGCAAGTATCTTCTTGACCACAATGGAATAAAACTAGAAATCCATAACAAGAGGAACTTTCAAAATTGTACAAATACAGGGAAATTAAACAACATGTTCCTGAATGACCAATGAGCAAATGAAGAAATTAAGATGAACATTTAAAAATTTCTTAACACAAGTGAAAATAGAAACACAATATGCCAAAACCTATGGGATATAGCAAAACCAGTATTAAGAGGGAAATTTACATCAATAAATACCTACATCAAAAAAGCAGAAAGATTTCAAATAACGAACTAATGATACATCCCAAGGAACTAGAAAAGCAAGACCAAATCAAGCCCCAAATTAGTAGAAGGAAAGAAATTGTAAAGATCAGAGCAGAAATAAATAAGAGACTAAAGAAACAATACGAAAGATCAATGAAACAAAAAGTTGGTTTTTAAAAAAGATCAACAGATAAATTATTAACTAGACTAAGAAAAAAAGAGAAAAGACTCAAGTAAATGAAATCTGAAAGAAAAAGGAACTGTTACAGCTGATACCACTGAAATACAAAGGATCATTAGAGTCTATTATAAACAACAAATTAGAAAACCTAGTGGAGTGTGCTGGGTGTGGTGGCTCATGCCTGTAATCCCAGCACTTTGGGAGGCCAAGGTGGGCAGATCACTTGAGGTCAGGAGTTTGAGACCAGCCTGGCCAATATGATGAAACCCAGTCTTTACTAAAAATACAAAAATTAGCCAGGCGTGGTGGTGGGCGCCTGTAATTCCAGCTACTTGGGAGGCTGAGGCAGGAGAATCACTTGAACCCGGGAGGTGGAGGTTGCAGTGAGCTGAGATTGCGCCACTGCACTCCAGCTTGGGTGACAGAGCAAGACTCTGTCTCCAAAAAAAAAAAAAAGAAAACCTAGTGGAAATGGATAAATTGCTGGACACATACAACATACTGAAATTGAACCAAGAAGAAATAGAAAACCTGAACAGACCAATTATGAGTAATGAGATTGAATGTGTAATAAAAAGTCTCTCCAAAACAAAAAGCCCAGGACCTGACAGCTTCACTGCTGAATTTTACCAAATATTTAAAGAACAAATACCAATTCTTTTCAGTCTCATCCAGAAAATTGAAGAGGAGGAAAGTTTTCCAAACTCATTCTACAAGTTCAGCATTACCCCAATACTAAAACCAGCCAAGGACAAAGCAACAACAAAAAAACTATAGGCCGATTTCCCTGATGAACCTAGATGCAAAAATCCTTAACGAAATACTAGCAAACCAAACCCAGCAACACATTAAAAACCATTCATGGCTTTCCTACTTTGACTACTTCCAGTAAGTAATGAATGTTTTGCATTAAAAAAAAAATCATTCATCATGAACAAGGGGACTTTATTGGAGGGATGCAAGGATGGTTCAACATATGCAAATCAATAAATATGATACATTACACCAATAGAATGAAAGACAAAAATCATATAATCATCTTAATAGATGCAGGAAAATGCATGTGATGAAATTTAACATCCCTTCATGATAAATCTCTCAATACGTTAGGTATAGAAGGAATGTACCTCAATATAATAAAGGTCATATATGACAGACCCACAGCCAACATTACACTGAATGAGGAAAAGTGGAAAGCTTTTCCTGTAAGAACTGGAACAACACAAGAGTGCCTACTTTCACCATTTTTATTCGACGTAATACTAGAAGTCTTAGCCAGAGCAGTTAAGCAAGAGAAACAAAAAAGGGCATCCAAATGAAAAAGGAGGAAGTCAAATTGTACCTGTTTGCAGATGACATGATCTGATAGACAGGAAACCGTAAAAGCTCCACCAAAAAAACTCTTAGAACTGATAAATGAATTCAACAAAGTTGCAGAATACAGAATAAACATACAAAAAATCAGTAGCATTTCATACACCTACAATGAACTAGCAGAAAAAGAAATCAAGAATGTAATCCTATTTATAAGAGCTAAAACCAGAATACCCAGGAATAAATTTAACCAAGGAGGTGAAAGATCTCTACAAGGAAAACTGTAAAAGACACTGATGAAAGAAATTGAAGAGAACACACAAAAAATGAAAAGACATCCCATGTTTATGGATTGGAAGAATTACTATTGTGAAAACTATCCATGCTACTGAAGTGATCTACAGATTGAATCAAAATACCAATGACATTCTTCACAGAAATAGAAAAAAAAATCCTAAAATTTGTATGACCCACCAAAGACCCCAAATGGCCAAGCAATCCTAAGGAAAAAGAACAAAGCTGGAAGCATCACATTACTGGACTTCAAAATATGCTTCAAGGCTATAGGAAACAAAATATGGCCAGGTGCGGTGGCTGACGCCTATAATCCCAGGACTTTCGGAGGTCGAGTTAGGCAGATCACTTGAGGCCAGGAGCTCAAGACCAGCTTGGCCAACATGGAGAAACCCTGTCTCTACTGAAAATACAAATATTAGCCGGGCGTGGTGGTGGTGGGTGACTGTAATCCCAGCTACTCGGGAGGCTGAGGCAGGAGAATCGCTTGAACCTGAGAGGTGGAGGTTGCAGTGAGCCGAGATTGTGCTACGGCACACCATCCTGGGTGACAGAACGAGACTGTCTCAAAAAAAAAAAAAAAAAGGCAAATGAGCTGCATAGACATCTCTCAAAAGAAGGCATACAAATGGCCAACAGGTCTATGAAAAATGCTCACCATCCCTAATCATCAGAGAAACGCAAATCAAACCACAATGAGATAGCATCTCACACCTGTTAAAATGGCTACTATCAAAAAGACAAAAAATGGCCAAGCGCAGTGGCTCACGCCTCTAATCTCAGCACTTTAGGAGGCCGTGGCTGGTGGATCACTTTGAGCTCAAGAATTCAGGATCAGCTTGGGCAACATGGCGAAACCCTGTCTCTACAAAAAATACAAAAATTAGCAGGGTGTTGGTGGCTCCCACCTGTAGTCTCAGCTACTCAGGAAGCTGAGGCTGGAGAATCTCGAACCCAGGAGGCAGAGGTTGCAGTGAGCCAAGATCGCACCACTGCACTCCAGCCTGGGTGACAGAGTGAGACCCTGTCTAAAAAGAAAGAAAGAAAGAAAGAAAAAAAGACAACAAATAACAAATGCTGGCAAAGATATAGAGGAAGGGGAACTCTTACACACACTTGATGGGAATGTAAATTAGTACAGACATTATGGAAAGCAGTATGGAGATTTCTCAAAAAGCTAAAAATAGGACTATCATATGATCCAGCAATCCCACTACTGGATATTTATCCAAAGGAAAGGAAATTGGTATGTTGAAGAGACATCTGCACCCCCATGTTTATTGCAGCGCTGTTCACAGTAGCCAAGATACAGCCACCTGAGTGTCTATCAGCAGATGAATGGACAGAGAAAATGTGGTACACAGACCCAATGAAGTACTATTTCACCATAAAAATAACCAAATTCTTTCATTCATAGCAACATCGATGAACTTGGAGGACATTATACTAATTGAAGTAAGCCAGGCATGGAAAGATAAATGTTGCATGTCCTTCCTCGTATGTGGAAGTTAAAAAAGTTGATCTCATAGAAGCAGAGTGTTGAGGCAGGGTGCCTGTAATCCCAGCACTTTGGGAGGCCAAGGTGGGTGGATCACTTGAGGTCAGGAGTTCGTGACCAGCATGGCCAACATGGTGAAACCCCCTCTCTACTAAAAATACAAAAATTAGCTGGGCGTGGTGGCATGCACCTGTAGTCCCAGCTACTTGGGAGGCTGAGGCAGGAGAATCGCTTGAACCTGGGAGGCGGAGGTTGCATTGAGCCGAGATAGCGCCACTGCACTCCAGCCTGGGTGACAGAGCGAGACTCCATCTCTAAAAAAAAAAGTGGAGCGTTGAATAGTGGTTACTAGAGGTGGGAAGGGGGATGGGGGAGAGGAGATAACCAGAGGTTGGTTAGGGGATGCACTAGTACAGCCAGGAGGAGGAATAAGTGGTACCGTTCCATAGCACTATAGGGTGATTGCAAATAACAACAATTTGTGGCTTTTTTTTTTTTTTTTTTAAAGACAGTGTCTCGCTTTGTCACCCAGGCTGAAGTGCAGTGGTGCAGTCATGGCTCACTGCAGCCTCGACCTCCTGCTGGGCTCAAGTGATTCTCCCACCTCAGTCTCCCAAGTAGGTGGGACCATAGGTGTGCGCCACCACACCCGGCTAATGTTTTTGATATTTTTGGTATAGATGGAGTTTTGCCATGTTGGCCAGGCTGGTTTCTAATTCCTGAGCTCAAGCCATCTGCCTGCCTTGGCCTCCCAAAGTGGTGGGATTATAAGGCGTAGCCTATTGTGTATTTTCGAATAGCTAGAAGAGCGAATTTGGAATGTTCCCAACACAAAGAAATGACAGATGTTTGAGGTGATGCATCTTCTCGTTACATATTGTATACATGTATGGAAATATCACACTGTACCCTATAAATATGTACAATTATTACATGTCTATTGAGAATAATAATAAAGCCAAAAATGCAAGTTCCACAGCCCCATCCCCAACCCGCCGAAGCTATACATCTGGAGGCCTAAGAATCTTCATTGTATAAACTCTTTTAAAAACACACCATCTTATTTCAAAAGCTTTTGCTTCTTGGAGCATCCCAAGCTTCTAATGAGGACACTAGCATTTCCTGGGAGCTGCCGTGTACCTGGCACAGGCTATGCGGCTTCAAATGTATTACGTTGACTCTCCTTGCAGCTCAGGAAGGTGGGGATTACTATGCTCATTTATTTGCAGACAGGGAAATTGAGGCTTAGAGGGGTGAAGCGACTTATTGCAAAAGGACCAGCTGTCCATTGTCACATGGCTGGGAAGTGGCTGAGTCCTCTGCCTCTCCACCCTCTGCTACGTCACCTCCTCCCATGTAGTTGTTCCCAGCCACCCACCTGGAGAGCCTTTCCTGGACTTCTCTTCTTCCTCACCCTGTCATCTCCTTTATAGCTCTTATCAGAACATGCAATTATTTCACTTCTTGGTTTGTTTAGGTGATTTATGTTTCTTTTCCTCGGGCCTCTGGTTTTCCCTAGAGCCTAGATGGTGTCTGGTACATTAGTGGGTGCTCAATACGTACTTGCTGAATGAATGGTGATGTGGTTTGGCTGTGTCCCCACCCAAATCTCATCTTGAATTGTAGCTCCCATAATTTCCATGTGCTGTGGGAGGGACCTGGTGGGAGGTAATTGAATCATGGGGGCCGTTTCCCCCATACCGTTCTCACGGTAATGAATAAGTCTCACAGATCTGATGGTTTTATAAGGGGTTTCCCTTTGTGCTTGCTTCTCATTCTCTCTTGTCTGCCACTATGTGAGACGTCCCTTTCGCCTTCCACTATGATTGTGAGGCCTCCCCAGCAGTGTGCAACTGTGAGTCCATTAAATCTCTTTTTCTTTATAAATCACCCAGTCTTGGGTTTGTCTTTATCATCAGCATAAAAACAGTACAATACAAATGGGCTTGTTAATGCAGCTGTAGGGGCCAACACCTTCCAATAAGACGGCCTCCTGTCTTGCCACATTTTGGCTTCCAAGGCTCCGAGCCCGTTTCTACTTGTGTGTACACATCTGTGTGTGTGTGTGCACCTGCAGGTTACAAATCCCTTGGCAACCTTAACACCAATGCATTATTCCCACAGCTGGCCTAGAAACTCAGAGCCACCCCCACCCCCACTGCCCCCGCTCTTAGCCAGGGCAGCAGCGCAGCTCACCAGGCTCCCCGAAGCATCCTTCCTGCTGTTTCTGCCAGCTGAGAATGGCCTCCAGCCACCGGAGCTTGTAGAAGTCGGAGAAGCCGCCCATTCCACAGAACATGACTGGAAGTAAAGACGGGGGCCCTCTGCAGGCCTGCCCCCCAGGCCCACCTCCTCCCACTCCCCAGGGCTGCCACGGTGCCACCTGCCTCCATCTGCCTGGGTTAGGCTTAGGAGGTGGGCGTTCAATGCAGAGGTGGGAAGGAGGCAGCTTGAGCCTTTGCCTGACCAACTAGGGGCTCCCACGCTTGTGTCCCGCCTCCCACTGAGGGCCTTGGTCAGGGCTGCTCCAAAGTCAGGATCGGTGGAGGAGTTTGGACATCCCAGCCAGCTAGCAGCCTCCCAAGCACTCCCTGTCTGCCTTATCCATAAGGCTTTGCGGGTCTGTCTGCCAGTCACCTGGTCCGTCTGTGTAGAGCTCCGTCACTGGGGCAGCCTTTGGGGGCAGGAAACTGTCACACAGTGGCAGGTAAAATACAGGATGCCCAGTTACACTTGAGTTTTCGATAAACAATGAATATAATTTTTGAGTGTAAGTATATCCCATGAAATAGTTGGGATAAACTTATACTAAAAATGGATTCATTGCTTATCTGAAGTTCAAATTTAACTGAGCACTCTGTATTTTTACTTGCTTAATCTGGCAACTCCGTGTGTGTGTGTGTGTGTGTGTGTGTGTGTGTGTCTGTGTGTTGGTGGGGGGACACCCTGTTCCTTTGCCCCGGGGGCAGAATGCTGGCCATACTGTTTTCCATGAAGATGTCCCGGGTAGGGTAGGCGTATCCGATGGCCTCAGCTCTGCGGTTCAAGTCCATCATGTTGGCGCAGAAGAGGTTGATGTAGTCCTGGCTCTGTTGGAATGGTCCCTGTGTGCATCCCCTCTGGGGAGACAAACACCCAAAGACAAGGGAGTCAGTGGTACAGATGACAGACACACGCCCTGCTATGGGAAAGTCTTGCAGTTCTAAGACGGTCTTGCAAGGGGCTGTGTTTAGGGCTGTGTTTAGGGCAGGTCTTTTTCTTCTTTTTGCAGGATTTCTTCCCCATGCACACCCCCAGCCTGCCGGGACTCCTTCATCAGAGAGAGCTGGGCTCGAGATCCAGCTCTGCCACTTAGGAGCAAACCACTTGGTTTGCTAAAGTAACCTTTCTGAGCCTCAAGAGTTTTTATCAGGAAAGGGTGAGGCCTCTAGAAACGGCACCAGAGGGGCTCTCATGTCGGGGGATGACACAGCTGGGAAGTGCCCAGTGTGATGCCTGGGCCACTAGGAGGTGCTCTGTGACCGATCGTGGGAGCAATGCAATGTACAACGAGCCTGAACCCGCGGGTAGCTTCAGTGCTACTCAAAGTGTGGGCCAAGAACCGGGCTGGTCACTCCCCACACTGGGAGAGAAGAACAGGAGTTGACAGCAGGCTTTAGACACTTCTGTAGCAGTGGTCAGAGTTACTTTCCACCTGCTGAATCTAATGATCAAAATAATTCCCTTGTAATATGATTTTTATTGTATTTATAAAAATATTGGGCTGTCACAGCTTGCAGAGAAATAATTTTTAAATTCTGTTGAACAAAAACAGAGAGTGTCTCCTCAGCTAAGGATTTCTGGACACTGAATCACATTTTTTTTTGAATGAAGATAATGAACCCTACCTTTCTGTATGAAGAAATATATATGGCCAGGCACAGTGGCTCATGCCTCTAACCCCAGCACTTTGGGAGGCCAAGGCGGGTGGATCACGAGGTCCGGAATTCAAGACCAGCCTGGCCAACATGGTGAAACCCCATCTCTACTAAAAATACAAAAATTAGCTGGGCATGGTGGCACGTGCCTGTAATCCCAGCTACTTGGGAGGCTGAGGCAGAGAATTGCTTAAACCCGGGAGGCAGAGGTTGCAGTGAGCTGAGATCGTGCCACTGCACTCCACCCTGGGCAACAGAGTGAGACTCCATTTCAAAAAAAAAAAAAAAGAAAAGAAATATACATATTATATATATATATATGTGTATATATATATAGTGGTATATATATACATAGTGGTATATATATATAGTGGTGTATATATAGTGGTATATATAGTGGTATATATATATAGTGGTGTATATATATAGTGGTATATATATATAGTGGTATATATAGTGGTATATATATATAGTGGCATATATATATAGTGGTGTGTATGGTGGTATATATATAAAGAAAAGAAATATATATACTGGTGTGTGTATATATATATATGCCACTATATATATTTTTTTATTTTTTTATATGTATATATATAGAGAGCAGCATATATATATATAGTGGCATATATAATGTAGTAGCATGATCTCAGCTCACTACGGCCTCTGCCTCCCTGGTTCAAGCGATTCTCCTGCCTCAGCCTCCCGAGTAGCTGGAATTACAGGTGCATGCCACCATGCCCGACTAATTTTTGTATTTTTAGTAGAGACGGGGTTTTACCATGTTGGCCAGGCTGGTCTGGAACTCCTGATCTCAAGTGTGATCCACCCACCTCAGCCTCCCAAAGTGCTGGGATTACAGGCGTGAGCCACCGTGCCCGGCCTCATTCATTTGTTTTTGTTTACAGAATTCTTTCTGATGATTCTCTTTTATTCTCTCTTTCTCTCTCTCATTGTGTTTTTCTGATGCCCTACAGTCCAGTTCAGCAGGCAAAGCTATCTGTTTCACTGGCCTAACAGAATCCCAAATGCCAGATCCCAAATCGGCTCAATTACACAGCAGGAGTATGATAGGGGCCCTACTTCTCCCTCCTGAGGTCCCAAGTAGAAATCCAAAGCTCTGCTTATTTTCCTGGTGTGTAGCAGACAAAACTACACTGCCATGAGCCCCTTTTCATTTATTTCTTTTTTCTTTTTTTTTGAGGCAGAGTCTTACTCCATTGCCTGGGCTGGAGTGCAGTGGCGCAATCTTACTCACTGCAACCTCCACCTCCCGGGTTCCAGCGATTCTCCTGCCTCAGCCTCCTCTTGTAGCTGGGATTACAGGTGCACGCCACCACGTCCAGCTAATTTTTTTTTTGTATTTTTAGTAGAGAATGGGTTTCACCATGTTGTACCAGCTGGTTTTGAACTCCTGGCCTGAAGTGATCTGCCTGCCTTGGCCTCCTAAAGTGCTTGGATTACAGGCATGAGCCACCACGTCCGGCTGCCCCTTTTCCTTTTTCCTTCCCCTTCCCCTGGCACGGCGGGGGCTCCCTGGGCACTCACCATTCTGGCCCAGAGGAAGAAGAGCAGTTGGTGGGACAGGCAGTAGCCTGAGCAGCCGGGCTTGGTCATGAGGCTCCTGCAGAGGTCTGAGAGGCCGCAGGGCTCGCTGCTGTCCGTCCTGGGGGAAAGTGGTTCCAAGCTGTTAAGGATGGAGCGCTGACTCCGCCCTGCATCTTCCCAGCCCCCTAGTTGTAGTTGTTGGAACTCCCAGTAGATTCCAGACACCCAGCTGGGCATGGGGGTTGACAAAGACAATACAGCAGTCCTGCATCTTGATTTGCTAAATCTGGCTGCCCTAGCCCAGGAAAGATGACGCTGGAGCTATTCTGGGGTTGAGGAAGCCACCAAGGCTGAAACTTCCTATTGCTCCATGGGCCAAATCACATCTTTTCCAGCCCTGAACAGTGGGTACTTGAACCCAGACCACTTGGAATCTGAGCCCAACATGCTTATTCCTCCTGCACCAGCCAGGCGCGGTGGCTTACACCTATAATTCTAGCACTTTGGGAGGCTGAGGCAGGCAAGTCACCTGAGGTCAGGAGTTCGAGACCAGCCTGGTCAACATGGTGAAACCCTGTCTCTACAAAAAATACAAAAATTAGCTGGGTGTGGTGGTGCAAGCCTGTTATCCCAGCTACTCGGGAGGCTGAGGCAGGAGAATCACTTGAGAATCACTTGAATCCAGGAGGCAGAGGTTGCAGTGAGTTGAGATCGCATCACTGCACTCCAGCCTGGGAGACAGAGCGAGACTCCATCTCAAAATAAATAAATAAAAATAAAATAAAATAAAATAAAAATAAAAAATACACACACAAATACAAAAATTAGCCGGGCATGGTGGCGCACATCTGTAATCCCAGCTACTCAGGAGGCTGAGGCATGAGAATCACTTGAACCTGGTAGGAGGAACTTGTAGTGAGCCGAGAAAGAACACACCACTGCACTCCAGCCTGGGGGACAGAGTGAGACTCTGTCTCAAAAAAATAAAAATAAATAAAAATTTTTAAAAAGCAGGGGTCCTTGGCTGGGGCCCAGCCCCTCCGTGAGTCCAGCTGTGTCCTGGCCCAAGCACTGCTCTGAAGGATGCTGACAGGATGCGGCCTGGGCACCGGCTGCCCACTTTGCCCACGGGCCCTGCACCCAGGGCTGCCCTGGGGCCTTGCTGCAAGCCCACGAAACACCAGGATAAAATGAGGAGCCCAGCTAGGCTCAGTCCTGCCTTCCTGGAGCTGCATCCTCACTGGGGATGGGGACAGGCTCATAATACAAATGTAAATTGCATCTGTGGGTATAAGAGGTGCCAGGAGAGGCCCTCACAGGAGGTCTGCTGTGTGCTGGGGTCAGAGATAGGATGGGGTTTGGAGGTAGGATGCTGGCGCCAGCCCTGGAGGATGGGCAGACTTCCTGAGGCCCAGGGGGTGGAGTGGGTGGGGTGGGGGGAGCAAAGTCTTTGAAGTGGGAGGAAGCCTTGGAGAGTCTGAAAAGAGGCCTTTAGGGGCCTGGAGACTTGGAACGGCGGAGAGGAATTGGGGATTCGTCCTGGGGCCTGGAGGTGGTGTGTTCAGCCATGGCTGCTGGAAGGCCTGCTGTGGCATGGGAGGCCAGCGGGCGGCTGGAGCAAGGGGGACCCTGCTGGAGTAGGAGAGGGCAGTGCCCGGCAGCTACAGGGAGCTGCACCTGTGTCTGCACAAACCCCTGGCTTCAGCCCTAGGGCTTGGAGAAGGAGGAGCGGGACAGGACCAGCTGAGAACTAGTGCGTTTGGGTTTCCAGCAAATAGGGCAAGTGCAGGGCCCACCCGGTTCCCAGCAGCTGCACCAGGCACGCGTCACTTCTCTCCTCTGAGAATGAGTCCTGGGGCTCGAACGTGGGGTACACCAAGGAGGCATCAGTGTGGATCCAGGCATGTGGGAGCTTCCAAAACCCGGGCTGGAGGGTCAGCTGGAACTCTGGCAGAGAGGGCAGATAGATGGGGTGGGGTGTGGGGGTGACCCAGGAGCAGTGGGCCACCCTGGTGTCCCCACCTCCTCCTGCAGCCCTGCCCACTGGCAGGTGCAGCTCAGGGCTCTAAGCCCTGTCCCCTGGTCCCAGATTGGGTTTGAAACACTCAAGAAAGCTCCTTTTGCTTTTAAAACCATTTTTTCCCCTAATCAATAGGAACAGTGATGGGACAGGATTTGACTAAACCCACTGCATCCCATGGAAACCCCAGATAAATAAAAGGTTTAGTTTCCCAGGTGCAGGGCTCACACCTGTCATCCCAGCACTTGGGGAGGCTAAGGAAGGAAGATCGCTTGAGGCCCAAAGTTCAAGACCAGCCTAGGCAACATAGCAAGACTCTGTCTCCACAAAAATAAAAAAAGTAGCCAGGTGTGGTGGTGTGCACCTGTAGTCCCAGCTGAGGCAGGAAGGTTGCTTGAGTCTAGAAGTTGGAGAATGCAGTGAGCTATGATCAGCCTTTTTTTTTTTTTTTTTTTAAGAGGCAGGGCCAAGAGCGGTGGCTCACGCCTATAATCCCAGCACTTTGGGAGGCCAAGGCGGGCGAATCACTTGAGGTCAGGAGTTCAAGACCAGTCTGGCTAACACAGTGAAATCCCATCTCTACTAAAAATACAAAAAATTAGCTGGGTGTGGTGGCAGGTGCCTGTAGTCCCAGCTACTCAGGAGGCTGAGGCAGGAGAATAGCATGAACCCGGGAGACAGAGCTTGCAGTGAGCCGAGATTGCACCACTGCACTCCAGCCTGGGTGACAGAGTGAGACTCCATCTCAAAAAAAAAAAAAAAAAAAAAAAGAATTAGCCGGGCGTGGTGGTGCATGCCTGTAGTCCCAGCTACTTGAGAGAGGCTAAAGCAGGAGAATCACTTGAACTCAGGATGCAGAGGTTGCAGTGAGCTGAGATCGCGCCACTGCACTCCAGCCTGGGCGACAGGGTGAGACTCTGTCTCAAAAAAAAAGAGAGAGAGACAGAGTGAGACACTTTCTCAAATAAAAAAAAAAAAAAAGAAACCCCCCAAAAAAACAAGTGGGGAGGTGGAATTAGTGGGGAGGTGATATTGGTAGACCTTTTGGTTTGGTGAGAAAGTGGAGCTCTTAACTAAACAGATGCCCAGTCATAGGCATCTTTAAGATGACATAGGTGGGGACAGTGTTAGGGACCAGGCCTGGGAGAGGGTGGGGGACCTTAATATTGAAAAGGTCAGCTTGGGCTATGGTCCCTGCGGCTGGACTGCCGTGTGAGCATGAAGCGTGGCCTGGCTACCTCCCCGCTCACCCCCATGCATCTGGTGGGAGTGGGGAGCAGAGGGGACAGGGTTGGAGCAGCATGATGGACTGGTTATTTGTGCCCCGCCCTTGCCATCCAGGAACAACTCAGCCAGACTTATTAGATGGGACCTTTTGCAGGGTCACTCGGGGCTGGTGAGGAGAGAGAGACTCTCAGTGGTCATAAGGCATGAGAAAGATAAACCCCACTGTTTTGAAAAATAGTGTGTGGATAACTTCAGGAATTTCTACTGACATTTAATGAAGTGGATTAAAATAATTTGGTGACATGGGACACTACTGTTTGCTGTGCAAAGGGTTGAATTGCCTTTTGGACACTCTCCCCTCGGGGACAGCCCAGCCCCTCCATTCTGGTCTAGGACCAGGACCTCCAGCTTGTGCGTGCGCTGAATGCTTGAGAGAAGACACCCTGCCTCCTCTGCACACCTCTGTGTGGGTAGGAGAGCCCGTCAGAGTCTGAAGTCAAGGATGACCGCACGTCCCCAGGGCTCGTCTGTGGCTTGCTCAGCAGACAGGTCCAAGTTGGTTACGGACTGTCCCAGCCCAGCCTTGCCCCAGGAGAGCCCATGCTGGGTTATTTCAGTCAATATTCCCAGAGGTGCTATTCCTGAGGGAGTGGGACACCCTGCGTGTGCTCACCTCTTAGGTACTTGGGATCACTCAGCTTGAGGTAGTGGAGGGATCTCTGGATGGCAGCCTCCAGCTTCTCCCCCAGCATCCCCACGCGCAGGCTCAGCGGCTGCAGCAGGGGCTCCTGGGCCCACTTCTCCTGGACACTTTTTAGCTGCTCTGGAAGGGAGCAGAGTTAATTCATTCTACTATTTGGAATCGGGACCTTTTTTTGCCTTGGGATAGGAAAAAAAATGCCCCAAAGTCTAATGCTTCCTGGGAGCCTCTCTGCCTTCTCCAGCACTCAGAGGGGAAGGATTTACTGAGCTGACTGGAAATGAGGCCAGGATGGGGGTGATCTGGGCAATGAGAATGGGTGTCAGAGTAGTAGAAGGTGGTGGCTGAGAGCTTGGTTTCTGGAGGCGGGCCTGGGTTCAAATCTTTGATACTTGAGGTTCAAATCCTCAAATCCTTGACTCATATACTTTCTTGCTGGATGGCCAGAGAAAGGTTGTAGGGTAGAGAACCACTGTGTACAGTTGAGCAGGTTGTACACTGCACAAGGGCAACACACATTTGGATCATGGGTTTGTATATGCACTAAGACAATTTCCCAGCAGATGGCTGTCAAGTGACTTCAGGAAGGAAGTGCCTTTTTCTAATTCCCACAGAGGTACCGTGTGGGCTAGCAGTGGCTTTGTTGGGGTGGGAGACAATGGTGAAGATCCAGAGGTGGCCAAAAATTGGGGAGACATGAGTGAGAACATCCGAGTGAGAGCATTCACGCAGGGCTGAGAGGGCGAGGGATGAAGTAGGGCAGCTGCAGTCGGGTAGGAACCTTGTTAGGGAGGATGGGCTAGGTTAAGAAGGATGCTGAGGTAGTCCTCCAGGGCAACCGGCTCTGTCACGCCCCCTCTGCTCAGCCCCCTCCATGGGCAAACCCGCAGGGAAGAAGTAAAGGCTTGGGAGTGCTGACAGGGAGGGGCTCCCTGTGTGTCAGAGTGTCTCCTGTGATTGCACTGGGTCTACAGAGTCCAATAGGACAGGGGTCCCCAACCTCCAGTCCAGTACTGGTCTATGGCCTGTTAGGAATGGGGCCGCACAGCAGGAGGTGAGTGGTGGGTGAGCGAGCTAAGCTGCATCTGTAATTTACAGCCACTCCCCATCATTCGCTGTCACTACTGCCTGAGCTCCGCCTCCTGTCAGATCAGTGGCTGCATTCGATTCTCACAGGAGTGTGAACCCTGTTGTGAACTGCACATACGAGGGATCTAGGCTGCACACACCTTATGAGGATCTAATGCCCGATGATCTGACACTGTCTCCTATCACCCCCAGATGGGATTATCTACTTGCAGGAAAACAGTCTCAGGGCTTCAACTGATACTACATTATGGCGAGTTGTATAATTATATATTATAACATAACAATAAACAGAAAGTGGGCCAGGCACGGTGGCTCACGCCTGTAATCCCAGCACTTTGCGAGGCCGAGGCAGGTGGATTACTTAAGGCCAGGAGTTAAGACCAGCCTGGCCAACATGGTAAAACCTCATCTCTACCAAAAATACAAAAATTAGCCGGGCGTGGTGGTGGGTGCCTGTAGTCCCAGCTATTTGGGAGGCTGAGCAGGAGAATCGCTTGAACCCGGAGGTGGAGGTTGCAGTGAGCTGAGGTGGCACCACTGCACTGCAGCCTGGGCGACAGAGCGAGACTCCGTCTCAAAATAATAATGTAATAATAATAATAATAATTAATAATAAATAAAGTGCACAATAAATTTAATGCACGTGAATTGTCCTGAAACCCTCCCCTCCACCTCAGTCCATGGAAAAATTGCTTTCCACAAAACCAGTCCCTGGTATCAAAAAGGTTGGGGACCACTGCAATGGGACGTAGACCCTGCCCACTGGGAGCTCATTGTTTAGAGAGACACAGATGAGGAAGCCGTTGCTGCTAGTCAAGGATGCTCAATGCTTTAATAGATGGAAACAGTAGTGGCTGACAAGTACTGAGCCCCACTGGTAAGATGACATAGACACACAATCTCATGAGATACATGTGCATGATCGTGTGATACTCCCATCCACCAGCTGCAGCTGAAGGATGAGGAAACCAAAACTCCACGAGAGCAGGTAACTCAGTGCCGTGCAGCCAGTTGGGGGAGATCCAGGATTTGAACCTGGGCAGTCCAGTTCTGAAGCTCTGTTCTAGGCACTGGCACTGCCTTTGCTCCCTTCTGGGCACAGTTCACGGTTGTGGTTGTATTAAGCGCTGAATTCCTAGGGAATCTGTTATGGAGCAAGATTATTGAGAGGAGAAGGGGCAGTGGATGTGGGATGTGGCGTGGGTGGAGAAGCCGGGCTCACTGCAGCTGCCAAGGAGGGGGGACCCTGGTCTGAGGCTGTTAGGTGGGGCCGCTTTCCCAGTGAATGCTGCCCAGTCATGATTAAGAGAACCCCCTCCCTTCTTTGCTAAAAGAGGATAATAATAATGGGTGTAACCTCAGGGATGGCGGGGAGAGGGCACTGAAGTACCCCATGCAATGCACCTGGGTCATGCCCACACTGAGCAGATACTTAGTGAACTACAGCTTTTGCTATCACATGCGCCCCAGGAAGCACCCAGCCCCGTGGGAGCCACCTGTGTGCTTGTGTGTGTGTGTGATATGCTTGTGTGCATGCGTGCATGCGTGCTTGTGTGTGTGATGTGCATGTGTGTGTGCGTGCATGTGTGCTTGTGTGTGTGTGCATGATGTGCGCATGTGTGTGTTTACCTTGGCCTGTCTCCAGCCCCCTTCTTGGGGATCTTATAGCTCTCAAAGCTAAACAAACACTTGACTGTTTTTGCAGAACCTTCAGGAGACTTTGGCTGGAAGTGGAGGAAGTGGGGTGGGAACCCGATCTTGAGGGTCCTCAGTTTTGTCCACAGCCACCTCATTCAAGGGGAGGGGTCTTCCCACAAATATCTGTTTACGGGGCACTCTCCCTGCTCCCCTTGTTCGTGGTGTGTCAGGAGGGGCTGTCAAATGGATCATTTCATTCTGAGAAAAAGATAATTCCCAAATCCCTTCCCATGTTGCCTTTAAATCTTTCCTACTTCTAAAAAATTGCATAACAGTTAGCTGGGCCACAGCCGCCAGGAAGATCCAGCCCCTGGCCTCCTCTCTCCTTATAGCCGAGGCAGGCTATACTGGGGCCAGGAGGCTGCCAGGTCCCAGGCGTACAGAGCAGGGCAGGGGACAAAGCTGAGAGCTAGCTTCCCAGTGTCCAGCCAGAGGAATTGGGGCTCACTCACCTTCCAGCACTTGGACCCCCACCATGCCATCCAGGTTGATTTCAGGCAGCCTCTGTTCTAGGAAGACGGTGGCTCTCTCCAGCGCAGACAGGATCAGGTCTGCAATGGTGGCTTTACTTTCAGCAGTGTCCAGCCCAGGCAGTGAGGAGGACCACAGCGGTGGCAGTACTGTCAGTAGGAGCAGGAGCAGCAGCCCCGGGCTGGCCATGGCCGGCCTCTGCTCACAGCTGGTCACACGCTCAGCACCCTGAGCTCTGGCCAAGCCCAGACTGCCTCTGCACGCCCTCCTCCCACCTCCTCCCTACCTCCCCCTGGCAGACATGAAGACAAGTGGCCCGGCAGGGCTGCCAAGAAGCCTGGGGTGGCCTGGGCAAAGGACTCTGGGAAGGGTGGCTGCAGGGCAGTGGAGGTTAGGCCAGTCCTGGGCGTAGAGCCTGCTGTCCACGGGATGCTGGGGAGAGGGGTGCCCGCCCTGTCCTTCTCAGCCTTGATTCTCCAGGCTCACAGGCTAGATCTTTGATCTAGCAATTGCAATTCAACCCAGAAATCGAAAATCTCTGAAAGCAAAACGAATTTTTTTTCTTTCTTTGTTTTTTGAAATAGGGTCTCATTCTCTTGCCTAGGCTGGAGTGCAGTGGTTTGATCACAGCTCACTGTAGCCTTGTCCTCCTGGGCTCAATAGATCCTCTTGCCTCAGCCTCCTGAATAGCTGGGACAATCGGCATGTGCCACCATGTTGCCTAATTTTTGTAGTTTTTTTTAATAGAGACAGGGTCTCACTATGTTGATCAGGCTGGTCTTGAACCCCTGGCCTCAAGCGATCCACCTTCTTTGGGCTCCCAAAGTGCTGGGATTACAGGCTGGAGCCACCACACCCAGGCTTTGTTTTAAATAAATTTGAAACAAACTCATTTGAGGGCACGTCTGCCTTGAACTGAGGCAAACTTCCTTAAAGGGGCACCGTCCAATTGAAATAGAATTGGAGCTACAAAGATGAGCCATGTGTGCATTTCAAAATTTCCTAGTAGCCACATCTAAGAAAGCAGCAATAAGCAGGTGACGTTAATTTTAACGATCTAGTTTATTTGACCCAATTATTTAAAATATTACATCTGTAATCAATATAGATATGATTTATTTTTATTTTTCTCACACTAAGTCTTTGAAATTGATGAGTAGTTTATGTTCACAACACACTTGTTTTATTTTATTATTTTATTTTTAAGAGACAGGGTCTCACTCTGTTGCCCAGGCTGGAGTGCAGTGATGTGGTCATAGTTCACTGCAGTCTCGAGCTCCTAGGCTCAAGGGACCCTCGCACTTTAGCCTCCCAAGGAGCTGGCACTCCAGGTGTAAGCCACCATGCCAGGCTAAGCACATTTCAATTCAGACTATCCATATTTCAAGGGCTCGATAGTCACATGTAGCTGGCATACTGGGCAGTGTCTTAGTTTTGTGCTACTACAACAGAATACCTGAGACTGAGTAATTTATAAAGAAAAGAAATTCATTTGGCTCATAGTTCTGGAGGCTGGGAAGTCCAGGTTCAAGGGGTTGCATCTCGTGGGGGTCTTCTTGCTATATCATCCCACGGTGGAGGGCAGAAGGGCACGAGAGCTGGAGAGAGAGAAGAGAAAGAAGCTAAACTCTTTCCTTTATCAGGAACACGCTTTTGCAATAACAGCATGAATCCATTCATGAGGGCAGAGGCCTCAGCAGTTTGAGAGGCTGAGGCGGGTAGATCACTTGAGGTCAGGAGTTCAAGACCAACATGGCCAACATGGTGAAACCCTGTCTTTACTAAAAATACAAAAATTAGACAGGCGTGGTGGCACGCAACTCTAATCCCAGCTACTTGGGAGGCTGAGGCAAGAGAATCACTTGAACCTGGGAGGCAGAGGTTGCAGTGAGCCGAGATGGGGCCACTGCACTGCAGCCTGGGTGACAGAGGGAGACTCTGTCTCAAAATATAAAATAAAACGAAATGAAATATAAAATAAAATAAAATAAAATGAAAACAAGACACCTGGAGCAGGGCGTGGTGGCTCACACCTGTAATCCCAGCACTTTGGGAGGCTGAGGTGGGTGGATCACTTGAGGTTATGAGTTTGAGACCATCCTGGCCAACATGGTGAAACCCCGACTCCACCAAACATACAAAACTTAGCCAGGCATGATGGTGCAGGGCTGTAATCCCAGCTACTAGGGAGGCTGAGGCAGGAGAATCACTTGAACCTGGGAGGCGGCGGTTGCAGTGAGCCGAGACGGCACCCCTGCACTCCAGCCTGGATGACAGAGTGAGACTCCATCTCAAAACAAACAAACAAGCAAACAAGGAGATACCTGGGAAACCTCGGGTGGGAGGCTGTGGGAGCTGTGAACAGACCACATTCTGTTCATCACTCATCCACTGATGAGCCTTTGGATTGTTTCCGCGATTTGATTCTTGTGGACAGTACTGATATTTGTTTACAAGTTTTTGTTCGAAAACCTGTTTTTCATTCTCCTGGGTGTATACCTGGGAATGCCATTGCTGTGTCACGTGGTAATTCTACGTTGAACTTAATGAGGGACCATACGACTGTTTTCCACAGTGGCTGGGCCATTTACATGCCCACTGGCAGAAGATGAGGGTTCCTTATGTACTGCCCCATGAAATTTTATTTTACTTGTTTATTTTTTTGAGACAGGGTCTCACTTTGTCACTTAGGCTGGAGTGCAGTGGTATGATCATGGTTCACTGCAGCCTCGACCTCCCTGGGCTCAGGTGATCTTCCCACCTCAGTCTCCCGAGTAGCTGGGACTATAGGCACATGCCACCACCATTTTTTTGGTATTCTTTGTAGAGATGGGGTTTCACTATGGTGCCCAGGCTGGTCTTGAACTCCTGGGCTCAAGTGATCCTTCCGCCTCAGCTTCCCAAAGTGCTGGGATTACAGGCATGAGCCACTGCTTTCAGCCTTCATAAAATTTTAATACTGCAGATATACTGCATGCTTGTGTATTGTATCATTATCTGTGCTTTATACATAAAAAGGGTAAGGATGTTTTGCTCCCCAAGAGCCATTTTTGCCCCCTTGGGAGCACCACTGGGAACAGAGGTTCTAGGGGAAGCTTGTCATTGTCATTACTTCTGTTAATCCTTGATCACTCCTCAAGTGGGTGCTCAACCAACTTGAACAAAATCTGAGGCTCCAAGGGAGATTGAGTGACTTATCCATATATCCTCTTGATTGTTGGAAAGACTGGATCTCATGTGGAATGGATGCTAAGTGAGAAAGCCAGACAGGTGTGCTGGCCCAGCTATGAAACCGCCCCCCTGCTGGGGATGGCTCCGTCCCCTCTCTCCAGGAGACACCATTGCAACTCCCTCCCCAACGGAGGTTCACCTACCAGAGGGAGGCATCTACTTTTGGTTTGTCATCACCATAGTCTTTGTCCTCTTAGCTCATCAGAGCAGGACAGGCTCTCAAATACTTGAAGTTCCCCTCCCTTAATTCACAGATGAAGAAAGCAAATTGATGGAGAGTGACTCGCCCGAGGTGGAGCAGGAGAGCCAGGAGTCCTGAGGCTGAGGTCCCAGATCCCTACCTGTCCCATTACAGAGCATCGACAGAGTTGGGCAGGCGATGTGTCACAGGCCTCCACCCCAGCACATGCAACCTGGAGTCGGGGGCCTCGCTGGGAACTGGAGGACAAATGCCGCTGCCAGCATGTTTTTATGCCCATCCCTGCTGTCTGCAGATACTTACTCGTCCTTCCTTTCCTTCTGAAAGCTCGGGTTTCAAGGTCTGGCTTAAGGCGTGAGCTGTCCCTTCTGAATCCATAGAAAGGGAGTGATGGGGCTATTGTGAAAAGCAGATGCAAAGTGTGCCAAGCCCTGAGCTGAGCCCAGGGACACTGGGGAGCCACATCCATGTGGGCTACCCTGTCCAGTGGGTGCTGCCTGTGGTCCTCATCAGGGGATGAGTCTTGTTTGTTTGTTGAATACGGTCTGGGTGGTGGCTCTCCAGGTTCTGCGGCAGCTCCCAAGTGGAGGCAATGGGGTAGCATCACCAGTGAGCTCTTGGTGTTTCTCTGCAAGGGACCGCTTTCAAAGAAAAAAAGTCATGATATGGTTTGGCTGTGTCCCCACCCAAATCTCATCTTGAATTCCCATGTGTTGTGTGGAAGGGACCCAGTGGGAGGTAACTGAATCATGGGGTCAGGTGTTTCCCGTGCTGTTCTCGTGATAGTGAATAAGCCTCACGAGACCTGATTGTTTTATAAAAAGGAGTTTTCCTGCACAAGCTCTCTTTTTGCCTGCTGCCATCTATGTAAGAGGTGACTTGCTCCTCCTTGCCTTCTGCCATGATGGTGAGGCCTTCCCAGCCATGTGGACCTGTAAGTCCATGAAACCTCTTTCTTTTGTAAAGTGCCCAGTCTCGGGTATGTCTTTATCAGCAGCATGAAAACGGACTAATACAGGCCATCACAGAGACACACATTAAACTCTTACTATGGCTACTTTGGGAGGTGAAATTGGAGGGTCACTGTGGAAATTTCCTTTCTAGCTGTTGATACTTAAGCAAAATCATGATGGTGTTTACTTCCTTGTTTGTCCTTCCCCCTCTCTACCTTTTAAATGTTTTATTAAGTGTGATGTACACCCTGGAAAACGGGCAGGTAGTCTGCTGCTTGAGGTACCGCCCCAAATGCAGCACACCCACATTACCAGCACCAGATCCAGAAGCAGAACCCACCAGCCCCTAACTTCTAACAGCGAGGACTGGTTTTTATTTACATAGACGGAACTCTACAATTCGTACTCGTCAGCATCTGGCTCCTTTCTCGATGTTAGGATGACATTTATCCAAATTCTTGTGTCACTATATTTTGAAATTATCTTTGAATCCTGAAGAGAGTTCTTAGATCCCAATACAGTAACAGCTTTACTTTAGTCGGGGAAATACACTGGTGTGTAGGGAATCTGGTGTATGTGCGTGTGTCCGGAATCTGGTGTATGTGCGTGTGTCCTACTACTACTAATTCTTGGCCCCGAGGGGCTCCTGGGGGTTTCCCGGGCCCCTGTTACGGAACCGCGTCCACATCTCGCCCTCTGTCGGCCCACTTCGGAGGCTCGGTCTGCGGCTGCGCACAGCGCGAGGAAGCGCGGTCACATGACTGCTGAGGGCCCGCCAAGATGGCGGCGTCATGCTTGGTCCTGCTGGCGCTGTGTCTGCTGCTGCCGCTGCTGCTGCTGGGAGGATGGAAGCGCTGGCGGCGGGGGCGGGCGGCCCGGCACGTAGTAGCCGTGGTGCTGGGCGACGTGGGCCGCAGCCCCCGTATGCAGTACCACGCGCTGTCGTTGGCCATGCACGGCTTCTCGGTGACCCTCCTGGGGTTCTGCAGTGAGTGGCCAAGGGTCTGGGAGGGACGATGCTCTCTCAGCCGTTGATCCTCGGTTCTAACCGCCCCGGGGAGTCGAGGCGGAAGTGCTCCTTTAGTCGCCGCCTTTGGGCAGCTCTCCGAGATTAGACGAGCGGGTTCTGCCCAGCCTTTCCTGGGTGGGTCTGTAGGTATAGCCGGCGTTAATCTTGCCACGTGTCAGAAATGTGTTAAGTGAATCCATTGCGTGGTCTCACGTAATTCTCCTAGTAAGTGGAACCCAGGTGCGTGGAACTCCAGGGCTAGTGCTGGTAGCTACGTCCGTGTGCAGCTACCCTTGTCAGGCTATGTCTGAGCTGACAGGATATCTCATTCCTCATCCCTCAACGCAGAGCTCTGCAGACAGATGTTTTCATTTGTTCTTTATGTCCATCTTTTCCCCACAGTTTGCAGGGCAGCGGTGTCTGCTCCCTCATTATTCTCCACGTTGGTATCTTGAGAGGGTAGCTCAACCCCATCTCAGGAAGCAGTGGGAACAGCACTAGTTGCCTTTAATCCCTGTTTAGAATCTGCTATCCTAGGGTGATGGGATAGAGTGGGACTTCTAGGAATGGCTCTGTGGTGGGAAAATTCCACTATCCAGAGAATCTAGATTAGTTTAATTGAGCACCTACTGTTTGCCAGGCATCGTGTTAAGTGAAGGTAGGTAAGATTCAGGCCCTCTCTCTGTGGGCCTCCTGGAGGAATCTGAACAAGAATTGGCCGCATTCTTTGTTATGGCTAGTGGGGAGCAGAGAGAGGTTTTGAAATATCTTACTTTCCAAAACACTGTCCGTGATTCAGCCTGAGTTGGGAGATTATCTGACTTTAGATTGCTGCTTCTGGTACATTGAAGGGATCATTCTCATTTTTCAGACTCCAAACCCCATGATGAGCTCTTGCAGAACAACAGAATTCAGATTGTGGGGTTGACAGAACTTCAGAGTCTTGCAGGTAGGATGCCGTCAACTCCGGAATCCTCTGAATCCATGAGCTGGGGGCAGGGGGTGTTTGTTTGAAAAGCTGTGCAGATTGCCAGACGCTCCTTTGGTAGTCACAGGTGTTTTCTGACTTGCAGTTGGGCCCCGAGTTTTCCAGTACGGAGTCAAAGTTGTATTTCAGGCTATGTACTTGCTGTGGAAGTTGATGTGGAGGGAGCCAGGTGCCTATATCTTTCTCCAGGTGTGTATCAGCCTCTGCCTCCCTCTGTGAGAGCCATGTTAGCAGTTTATTTTCCAGCACAAATTGGTACTATATTGCATATCATATGTGTGTGTGTTGTGTGTATGGGCGTTTAAAGACATGAGTAGGAGGAGCCTATGGTATGTGTCTATTTATGGCACCTATCCATGCTCTCTGTGTCATTACAGATAGTCTTACATTGTACTGACTGTGTATCAAGTGTTTTCCATGTATTAACTCATTTAGTCATCACAGTTACCCTAAGAAATATTGCATGTAGGTAATACAAGAACATATTTCTTAAGGTTGTTCTCATTTCGACGAGAAAACCTAGACCGAGAAAGGCTCCGTAAGTAGCCCATCGCCATACAGCTAGGAAGTGGTGGAATCAGGATTTGAACATAAGTCGTCAGAACATACTGGTTCTATAGTATATGCACGCACGCGCACACGTACACACACGCACATGCGTACACACACGCACACGCACACACATATTTTTTTGAGACAGAATTTCGCTCTTGCCGCCCATGCTGGAGTGCAGTGGCGTGATCTCGGCTCACTGCAACCTCTGCCTCGCGGGTTCAAGCGATCCTCCTGCCTCAGCCTCCTGAGTAGCTGGGATTACAGGTGCCCACCACCACGCCCAGCTAATTTTTGTATTTTTAGTAGAAATGGGGTTACGCCATGTTGGCCAGGCTGGTCTCGAACTCCTGACCTCAGGTGATCCGCCCGCCTTGGCCTCCCAAAGTGCTGGGATTACAGGCGTGCGCCACCATGCCCGGCCTGTTGTTATACTTTTAGCCTCTTCCCTTGATCACTTTTTCTTTAAAAAATTTTTCTTTCTTTTCTAGCTGAAGGAAGAATACCTTTTTTTTTTTAAATCAATTTTTAATTTATAGAAGCACCTTCCTCTTTTATTTATTTATTTTTATTTTTCCTGAGATGGAGTCTCTTTCTGTTGCTCAGGCTGGAGTGCAGTGTTGCGATCTTGGCTCACTGCACCCTCTACCTCTTGTGTTCAAGTGATTCTCCTGCCTCAGCCTCCTGAGTAGCTGGGATTACAGGCATGTGCCACCACGCCTGGCTAATTTTTGTAATTTTTTTTAGTAGAGATGGGGTTTTGCTATGCAGGCCAGGATGGTCTTGAACTCCTGACCTCAGGTGATCCACCTGCCTCGGCCTCCCAGAGTGCTGGGATTACAGGCATGAGCCATCGTGCCCCGCACCTTCCTCTTTTAACAGGCAGCCTTGAATTCCAATATGTGATGTACTATGCTGCATGTATTTAGTCTCATGTTAATGGATACTCAGATTCTTCCTGATTTTGTTTTTACTTTTACAAATAGTGTAGCTCCAAGCACAGTGAGCATATGCCTTTTGCATAAGTCCAGTTTCTTTCTTAGGATAACTTCCTGGCAGTGGAATTGTGTAGTCAAAGTTGATGCATTTTAAAAATGTGTATCTTACTGGATAGCTTTAGAGTAAGGTTGGGTCAGTTTGGCCCCCGCTGAGTGGGGGTACCTCTTCTCCCCCATGCTTACTATCACCAGCTGTTGTTAGACCTTTTTAGAATTTGCATTCCAACAGGTGAAAAATGCCATCTCTTTGTTCTGTTTTTTGCCTCCTTGATTATTGATGATCTTGGACTTTTCAGGTTGGTTCTGTTTGTTTGTTTGGTTTTTGTTTGCTTGTTTTAGAGACAGAGTCTAGCTCTGTCGCCCAGGCTGGAGTGCAGTGGCACAATCATAGCTTAACTGCAGCCTCATCCTCCTGGGCTCAAGTGATCCTACCTCCTCAGCCTCCTGAGTAGCTGGGGCTACAGGTGTGTCCCACCACACCTGGCTAATTTTTAAATTTTTTGTAGAGATGAGGTCTCACTGTGTTTCCTAGGCCGGCCTTGAACTCCTGGGCTCAAATGATCCTCCTGCCTTGCCCTCCCAAAGTGTTGGGATTACAGGCGTCAGCCACCGCACCTGGCCCATTCTGTTTCTTTTATGACTTTTTACACCTGTTTTGGTGGTGGAGAGGGTCTTTCTTCTGCTTATTATCAAGAGCTCTGTGAAGATAACAGACTCATCACCATGTGTGTTGTGACTATTTTTACTGGGTTTATTGCCTAGCATGGGCTGGGTTTCCTCCTCTTCAAGTCTCTATCTTTCCTAGAACCCCCCAGGTCTGCCTAGCATTGCTGTCTGCTGGTTCGTGGGCTGCCTTTGTGGAAGCAAGCTCGTCATTGACTGGCACAACTATGGCTACTCCATCATGGGTCTCGTGCATGGCCCCAACCACCCCCTCGTTCTGCTGGCCAAGTGGTGAGAGTCTAGGAAGAGGGTGAAATACCGTCCCCCAAACCACTCAAGGATGAGTGAGAAGAAGGGCCATTGTGGGCCTCCGTAAGCTGGTTCGTTGTGTGCTCTGCAGGAGGCGGGGTGAGGCTGGTGAATCAGGCCGAACGCTGGTTCCAAGTGATAGAAACAGGCCTCAGCAAAGGACCACATTTTTTGGCCCATGAAATGGAAGTGTCTGTGGAATTGGTTGGTTTCGAGCTCAGCAGTGTCACCGGGACCCAGCTCACGTCTCTCTCCCCACTCCCTTCTGGTGGTGGTTCCCGGAACTCTCCTAGCTCTCTTCCTCACCTGGCTCATTGGGGAGGGCAGCCCTCTCTGATTGGCTCATGTAGGTTACCTGCCTTCCTCTGATCTGCCTGTTGAGGCCAGGGGGCAAGTGCTCCAGCAGAAGAGCTGGGTCTCAGGAGCATCTATATCCCATGGACAGAGGGTGGGTGAGGGCAGATCCCGAAATTAAAACCCAGGGCTGCTGTTGGTAGCTGGAGAAGTGGGCCACAGTTGCTGCAGCTGATGTGACAGGGAGGGAAGAAGGGCCAGTGGTAGCAGTGGGACGTGGAGCTGGGAAGGTCATCTGCTGTACTCTGAGCCCAACTATAACACCTCTGTTATACTCTGCACGGCCAGCCTTCATGTGCACATCCAGCCTCCGTGTGCATGTCCAACCGCTGTGTGTACTTCCAGCCTTGGGCCATTGGCTGGCTGTGGCCTTCGCCCTGATAGTTTGTTCACTGGCAGTGGTGACAGCAGCAGCAAACAGCTCAGTTGAGCAAATTGAGCAAAATGGTCAATGGTGAGCACCTGCTGCATGCCAGTCCTCCAGCCAAGCCCTTTTTGTATTTTACCCTGTTCAATCTCCATGCACCTCAGGAGGGTGTACCTTTTACAAGTCAGGAAACTGAGGCTGAGAACGATTACGCCTCTTGCCACACAGCTAAGTGTGAGGACCAAAATGTCCCAGGCAACCCCATTTCCGAGCTTTCTCTGCATCTTGAGAGAAGAACAGGCCGTGATACCGTGGCGGTGATAAATGACCCAGAATTGCGCATGCTGTGTTCTGGCTCTATCCTGCGATCAGGGCTCAGTCTCCATTAGGAGACAATGTGTACAGTGTTCACTGAATCCCTTTGCCCCACGTTGAGAGCAAGCCGTGGCTTTACAGCCTTTGCAGTGGTAGCACAGCGTGGCTGAGATCGCTAGTGAGGCCTTTATTGTATTTCTTCCTTTTTTTTTTTTTTTTTTTTTTTGAGACAGTCTCACTCTATCTCCCAGACTGGAGTGCTATGGCGCCATCTTGGCTCACTGCAGCCTCCGCCTTCTGGGTTCAAGCAGTTCTCCTGCCTCAGCCTCCTGAGTAGCTGGGATTACAGGCGCCCACCACCAGGCCTGGCTAATTTTTGTATTTTTAGTACAGACAGGGTTTCACCATGTTGGCCAGGCTGGTCTTGAACTCCTGACCTCAAATGATCCACGTCCCAAAGTGCTGGCATTACAGGCATGAGCCACCACGCCTGGCCTGTATTTCTTCCTTTTACAGCAAGAGAGAGGATGTTCACTTTGGCAGTGATACAGTGTCCTTCTATTTATTTTTTTAAATTTGTATTTATTTATTTATTTATTTATTTATTTATTTATTTATTTATTTATCTGAGACAGAGTCTTGCTCTGTTGCCCAGGCTGGAGTGCAGTTTCCTTTTAAAGTGATTGTATTTAAGCCAACAAGTGACACAACATAAAAGAGGGTATATACAGCATAAAGAAAGAACACTGGCACAGGTGGGGCTCAGGGAGCACAAACTCTCCCAGCTCTGCGGCCTTTTCTCTGTTGAGGGATGTCGAGTCACGTTGTGGTGGTAGCGGAGGCCTGTCTGGGGCTCTGCTGACTGCCGATCCCTCTTTTCAGGTACGAGAGGTTCTTTGGGCGCCTGTCCCACCTGAACCTGTGTGTTACCAATGCCATGCGAGAAGACCTGGTGGATAACTGGCATATCAGGTACCATGGCCTGGGATGACGGCGGCCTGGGAGAGGTGCAGGGCCCCTGATTGGCTGCAGTGAGAGCTGCCTTGCCTGCTGCGGTCCTGCTGAGGGGCAATTTGAAATACTGAGGGCCTGGGAGGTGGTCTCTGGTTTGGGGAAGCCGGGGGAGGAGGGGGCAGAGTTTCTTTCTCAGCCAGCCAGGGGGTTCAGGCAGTTTTGGTCCTAGGACGTCTCTCTGTGCATTCCCAAGTAATTGCAAGGCTTCTTCTTGTCATCGTCTGAGACTTGGATTCCCCAAGCATCCTTCTTTTCCTGGAGCCTCTGAGTCCTCTATTCCTGAGGCCTTTCTTCAGCCCTCCCAATAGCCCCGTCATGATTTCATTGCAGGGCTGTGACCGTCTACGACAAGCCCGCATCTTTCTTTAAAGAGACACCTCTGGACCTGCAGCACCAGCTCTTCATGAAGCTGGGCAGCACGCACTCTCCGTTCAGGGCCCGGTAGGCCTCCCATCCTCAGGTGCCTTCTCTCCTGCTCGCCACTGCCCTGGCCTCTCCCCTTCTCACTGCAGACCTGGGAACCCACTCATCCAGGGGTTGGCAAACTAAGGCTACAGGCCAGTCTCCTGCTTTTGTAAATCAAGTTTCACTGGGACACAACACACTCATTGCCTTCTGAGTTGTCTACAGCCGCCTTTGAGCTGCAATAGCAGAATTGCGTTTTGCAACAGAGAACCTGTGGCCCGCAAAGCCTGAAGTATTTACTCTCTGGCCCTTTAAGAAATGTTTGTGGACCCCTGCGCTGTTTTACTCTCCTGCCAATGGGTTCCCAGGCCTGTGGCAGGATCTGTGGACCTGTGTGTCCCCTGGGGTGTCTCATGGGGCTAAGGAGGGGACCTTTGTGCAGGTCTACGCACCCTGAGATGTGCCCCTGGGTAAGCTGGGGTGGTGTGGGAGGGCGTCCCTGCACCCTCATCTTGAGTCCAGGGGATGATAAGACAGTAAGTCCCACGGAGAGAAGGAATGAGTCAGTCTTGTTTGCTGTTGTAACCTTAGCACCCAGCAACAATATTAGAGAAAGCAAGCCCAGGCCTCGGATGGCAGGGGTGGCCTGGTGCTGCTGATGTGGCCGGGCACCCCAACCTTTGGGAGCCTGCAGGCCTCGCCACGGCAGGAGATGCCTCTCCTGGGTCCTGGGCCTGCTCTGTGGCCTCTCACAGGCTTTTTTTCTGCTCCTTCAGCTCAGAACCTGAGGACCCAGCCACGGAGCGGTCGGCCTTCACGGAGCGGAATGCTGGGAGCGGGCTGGTGACGCATCTCCGTGAGCGGCCAGCCCTGCTGGTCAGCAGCACGAGCTGGACAGGTCTGCACGACCCCTGGGGCACTTGGGGTTGGTGTGACGGGCACCTGGCCAACCTGTGTTCTCCTCACCCCTGCCAGTCCTGCATGCCCCCACCCCGCCACGGTCTCAGTGAGAAGGGGAGGGCGTGTGAGCTGGAAGAGGGGTGTCTAGTAACAGGCCCCTGACATTCAATTCTCTTCTCATAGAGGACGAAGACTTCTCCATCCTGCTGGCAGCTTTAGAAAGTAGGTGTGTGGCTGCGGTGAGGAGCTCTGGGCTTGTCGGGGGCCACTGAGCTGTAAGCTGCTTGCCTGGCCTGCAGCATGTTCCTGTCCCAGGCCACTGGGTGGGGCAGCCTGGGGACAGCGGGGGTGGTGGAAGTGGGCCGCCCTGAATCCCCAGTTGGGTCATGGAGTGACCAGGCCCTCAGGCTGAAATGCCCCCTCCAGGACAGTATCTCACACAGGCTGGTGGCCTCCCCGCCAGAGCAGTGCTCTTTCTGCACCTGACCAGGTGACTCTGGCTATTGTTTATTTAAAAATTTTTTTCTGAATGGGCATGGTGGCTCAAACCTGTAATCCTAGAACTCTGTGAGGCCGAGGCAGGCAGATCATCTGAGGTCAGGAGTTCGAGACCAACCTGGCCAACAGGGCGAAACCTGTCTCTACTAAAAATACAAAAATTAGCTAGGTATGGTGGTGGGCGTCTGTCATCCCAGCTACTTGGGAGGCTGATGCACGAGAATTACTTGAACCCAGGAGGCAGAGGTTGCAGTGAGCTGAGATCGCGCCATTGCATTCCAGCCTGGGTGACAGAGCGAGAGTCTGTCAGAAAAAAAAAAAAAATTCTATCAGAAATTCCATGTAGAATTGTTTCTTTTTTTAAACACAGAGTTTGAACAACTGACTCTTGATGGACACAACCTTCCTTCTCTCGTCTGTGTGATAACAGGTACCGCCTGGGACCCTGGGTGTCTGTTTGGTTGGGGGATGGCGGAGGGGGAGGGGTACGCAGCCTTTACCCTGTGCTTCCCACGATCTTGTCTCCTTAATCCTCACTGCAGCTCTCTGCCATAGGGTCTTATACTGCTTGACATGGGGGAAACTGAGGCTCATAGGGTTTCACAGCAGGGCAGGGAGCCCAGATTTGAATCTGTAGATACCAAGCTTTCTACTTTTTCAGTAGTTTCCAAGCATCTTTTTTTTGTTGTTGTTATGTCATTGGTGTCTTTTTTTTTTTGAGACAGAGTCTCTGTCGCCCAGGCTGGAGTGCAGTGGTGCGATCTCGGCTCACTGCAACCTCTGCCTCCCACATTCAAGCAATTCTCGTGCCTCAGCCTCCCAGTAGCTGGGACTACAGGTGCCCACCACAGCCGCCTAATTTTTGTATTTTTAGTAGAGACAGGGTTTCACCATGTTGGCCAGGCTGGTCTTGAACTCCTGACCTCAGATGATCCACCCGCCTTGGCCTCCCAATATGCTGGAATTGCAGGCACGAACCACTGTGCCCGGCCATGTCATTGGTGCCTTAACCAAGCCTCTTAATTTTTCAAACGGAAGAGCCCCTGTCCCACAGTTACTGCTGCTGAGCCCTTTCAAGGTGACTCAGTGAGGAGGGAGAAAAGCGGAAGCAGTGTGGGAAGAGGTGGGGTCTGGGCCAGCTGCTGGTCCTGCTCTCCTCCCTCCTCTGGCCTCTAGGCTCCCAGGAGTAGTTTGGAACCTGCGCCATGTGCTCTGGGGGCTGTGCCAGGGCAGGAGGAGTCCTCGTGTCCCCTGTGCACAACACAGACAAAAGGCGGGGTCCACCCAGTGGGCAGTCGGGTGCCAGGCCAGTGCTTACCCCGCCATGTTTGCAGCCCGAGGCCAGCTGGCTGCAGGTGCAGGGCTATGCGTCAGGGGTCAGGGTGCACACACCCCTGCAGGTCTCAGGGCTCCTGGGTTGCTTCTGGAAGGGCCCGGATGGGGCCTGACTGGAGCTGCCGAGGGGTGGAGCTTCTGGGAAAGGGATCCCTCCTAGAGGGGAGTGTCTTGGGCCTGGGGTCACGTGGCAGGGACAGAGATGGGTCCATGGCAGTGTCTGCTCTTCTCTGTGAAGGCAAAGGGCCTCTGAGGGAGTATTACAGCCGCCTCATCCACCAGAAGCAATTCCAGCACATCCAGGTCTGCACCCCCTGGCTGGAGGCCGAGGACTACCCCCTGCTTCTAGGTGAGAGGCCAGCAGGAGGCTCAGGGAGGAGGCGGGGGGAACAGGGTGGGCGGGATGTACTTTTTCTGAAAAGGTGGCTCTGGAGGCCACTTGGGGACGGGACCTGGGCTCTGGCTGAACTCCCAGGAGGAGGCTACTTCCTGGTGTGCCAGCCCCTCCCTGCCAGGTGGCCCCAGAGGCCGTTTACCAAGGGGTTTGAGGAGGCCACGTCTTTTCAGCCTGCCACGCCCTCCATTCAGTCCTCTTCCTTCCTGCAGGAGGGCTGGGCCTGGGGTTGGGGCCACTGTTGCCCAGGTGTGGGAGGGCAGTGGCTTTGGGAGGTACAGGGACGATGTGTCAAACAGCGTCGCCTCTCTCAGTGAGATGGTTCTCCTTTGCCTCCGTCTCTTTCCCCGTTGATTTCTCCAAGTGGGGAGTCGTGGCTTGGTCCTGATGCGTCTCTAGAGCTGCATCTTCCAGCTCCGAGTGAGCAGAGCAGTTGGAGGCTGAAGGCCTTTTCCTGGCAGGACTCTCCAGCTAGTCTTTGTTTTAGACAGTCTCGCTCCGTTGCCTAGGCTGGAGTGCATGATCTCAGTTCATGCAACCTCTGCCTCCTGGGTTCAAGCAATTTTCCCACCTCAGCCTTCCGAGTAGATTACGGGATTACAGGAGCCCACCACAACACCTGGCTTATTTTTGTATTTTTAGTAGAGACAGGGTTTCACCATGTTGGCCAGGCTAGTCTTGAACTCCTGACCTCAAGTGATCCTCCTGCCTTGGCCTCCCTAAGTGCTGGGATTTCAGGCGTGACCCATCATGCCTGGCCCCAGCTAGTCTTTAGAAATGTTAAGCTATTTGGCTTTATTTTCACAGTGACAGCTGGTTTGTGGTGGGTGTGCTGTGGTTTATTATTATTATTATTATTTTGAGATGGAGTTTCGCTCTTGTAGCCCAGGCTGGAGTGCAATGGTGCGATCTTGGCTCACGCAACCTCCGCCTTCCCGGGTTCAAGCGATTCTCCTGCCTCAGCCTCCCGAGTAGCTGCGATTACAGGCGCCTGCCACGACGCTTGGCTAATTTTGTATTTTTTTTAGTAGAGATGGGGTTTCACCATGTTGGCCAGGCTGGTCTTGAACTCCTGACCTCAGGTGATCTGCCCACCTTGGCCTCCCAGAATGCTGGGATTACAGGCAGGAGGTGAACCTGGGAGGTGGAGGTTGTAGTGAGCTGAGATTGTGCCACTGCACTCCAGCCTGGGTGACAGAATGAGACTCTGTCTCAAAACAAAACAACACAACAACAAAAAAACCAAATTGTGGTTACGTATAAAAAGTGTCAACTTACATTTTCAGATGTCCCAGCCAGGCCGTGTGGCTGCTTGGCCAGCTTAAGCCACTTGTGTCTGGGGCTGTTGGGGGCCTTATCCGATTTTCACTCCCCTCGGGGGATGTTGCCTCACTGTGCTGGGAGGATTTGTGTTCCCAGGGCAGAGACCAGTGCTCTGACCCACCCCTCTTGCCTAGCAGGGTCGGCGGACCTGGGTGTCTGTCTGCACACGTCCTCCAGTGGCCTGGACCTGCCCATGAAGGTGGTGGACATGTTCGGGTGCTGTTTGCCTGTGTGTGCTGTGAACTTCAAGTGGTAGGAGCAGAACCCAAATCCTTCTGGGGATAGCTTCGCAGATCCACCGCTGAGGGGGAAGCAGTGCAGAGGGAGCTGCCCACAGTGAGGCCCTGCCCCTCGGTCAGTCCAGCACACACTGGAGGCCACGAGGAGGAGCCCTGCGGTTACTGTGGCTGGGCTGAGCCTCACTGAAGTAGTTGCTTCCATTTAGAGCTCATGTTATATTTAGGTTGGTACAAAAGTAATCACGGTTTTTGCCATTAAAAATGGCAACTACTTTTGCACCAACCCAATATGAAAAAAAAAGCACCTTAAATACCAGAACTCCACTCGGGGCTTTTGCTCCTAGAGTAGAATTGGCGGGAATTGCCTGCAGGCTTACATGGTTTTCTTCGTTTCTTTCTCTCCCACCATGTCCCTTTTGGCCAAGCTCACGTGCTGGGTTTGAATCAGTTAAATGAGTGTCATGCTGTGGCCTCACTGCACCCAGCGTAGACCGGTGTTTGGAAGCGCGGCGTTAAAGGAGATTCTAGAAGCTGTAGCCCCAGCACAAGTTGAGCCCTTGGCCCCTGCTCAGGAGCCGGCCCCTGGATGGGATTTAGGGATGTGAGCCCCTCGTGTGAGCTGAGCTCAGGGAATGTCGGGATCAAACCTGGTGCCCTAGAAAAGTCATCTTTTATGTGCTGAGCCAGTCCCCAGGGCGTTGCCTTTACTTGTTCCATGGCCATGGAATTAAGAAAAACATGCAAAAATAATTCTTCAGTCCTTGAAGAGCATCCAGCACAGAAGGTACAAACCCTCCTTAAGGCTCCCTCCTCAAATCGGTGTGGCCATTTTGATGTGCACCCCGCCAGGCCTTTATACCCTTCAGATGCCAAATCTAAGAACCACCTCCCGGAAACCACACCCCCTGTTCCAACCCCCAGCCTGGCTTGAGCATGGGGTGTGTGGGGGAGCCCAGGTGGGCACCCCAGGGGTCTGGTGTCTTCTCCAGGCAGCTCTCAGGCTCCCTTGGTTCTCTCTGCAGTTTACATGAGCTGGTGAAACATGAAGAAAATGGCCTGGTCTTTGAGGACTCAGAGGAACTGGCAGCTCAGCTGCAGGTAGCCACATCTGCCACCACGCCACGGTGGGGAGGGTTCTGGAGACTGGCACCAAGCCACGTTCCCTGATCCCTGCTTCCCACAGCCAGGGTGGGACCATGTGGGGTCTGGCGGAAAAGCTAGGGAGGGAGCAGAGGTCACAGAGGTCTTCCCACTCTGCTGTCCCGTTTTCGGTACAGTAGGCTCGGGTAAGTTAAGACACACCCCCACCTACCCTCTGGATTTATGGAGCTGACACTCCACAAATGATGCTGGAGCTGGGTGGGCCGGGCTGCAGTTTAGGAAGTGAGCAGGATCAGGTAGGTGCGTGGGCAAAGGGAGCTTCTGGGACCAGCCTTGAAAGATGGGTGGAATTCTGCAAAGGTTACTTGTTTCTTATTGCAAAAAGTAATACATCATTCTTGCCAACAGAATGATTGGCAGGATTTTCAGTAAAGGTCCAGGTCGGAAGTCATTTAGACTGGGTCCCCCAGTCTCTGTCAGAACCGTGGTACTCTGTTGGGGTGTGAAAGCCACAGATCATCTGTAGATTAAGGGGTGTGGCTTTGTTCCAATAAAACTTTATTTACAAACACAGGCTGTGGGCTGGATTTGGCCTGCAGGCTGTAGTTTGTGATCCTTGATTCAGACAGTTTAGCAAGGCTGAAAAGAACACCGACACCCCCTTGTTACCCACAGATGGGTGGGACTGTGTTGGCCAGAGGCCGAGAGGAGGGTGCTCACAGGGGAATGTGCAGCACGTAGAGGCTGGGAGGTGCTCCAGGGCACCAAGTGTGGGAAAGTGGGACATGCGGGGAAGTTTCCAGAAAGTGTGATGTCAAGTTGGAGGCGGAGCGCTGCTGGGGTGTGAAGGGTCTCGAGTCCAAGTGAGGGAGTTAGGGACTTGGGAGGGGTTGTTGTTGGGTCGGGGACCTGGGGTCAGCCAGGTGGTGACCTGGGATGGGGTGGGGACAGGCAATGAGGTAAGCTCTGCTCTTTATTTTTTTGCAGATGCTTTTCTCAAACTTTCCTGATCCTGCGGGCAAGCTAAACCAGTTCCGGAAGAACCTGCGGGAGTCGCAGCAGCTCCGATGGGATGAGAGCTGGGTGCAGACTGTGCTCCCTTTGGTTATGGACACATAGCTCCTGGGCCAGAGGCTAAAACCCCAGGACCCCTGCTGTCCTTCCCGCAGCTTCTTCTCGGAGTCTCAGGGCAAACCCTTTCGAGCAGCACCTCCCAGTGGCCAGAAGCTGAAATGACAGCAGTGGTACCGCCTGGTAAATGAATTGGTTCTGTGACACGGGAAGCTGTGGTTGGCCTTGATTTCTTCTCTGGAGGCTCGGAAACGCTTCCTCTCTTCTTCTGTTCTTCACGCCTCATGCCCCTGCTAGCGTATTACTGTTCTGTGACTTCCGTGTGACCTCTGCAGAACTCCTCATCCTGCGTTTGGTCTCCAGGTGTCCCCTTTCTGCCGTGTTCCTAACATTTTGATTCCTGTCTTGAAAAAAGCACCTGCTGCACCGTAAGCCCAGGGATGTGGCAGCTACAGCGGGCTTGGCTTTGTGAGGAACCGAGTGTGTCCACGTTGGGGGAACATCATACTTGATACACACGTTTTTATTTGCACAAAGAAAATGCTATTTTTGGTGCCAGAATTTTCATGTCTGATTTATGGTGATTTTCTTAAGAACCAGAACTGCCGGCAGAAAGGGGGCACCCACACACTTAGATAGCCGATGTCTTATTAGAGGGCAGTTTGTGGTTCCTGATTTGGAAATTAACATTCTCCAAACATTCCAGTCCAATGAAAGTTTTATCCGCTTTCCCATATAAAAATTCTTCCCACGAGAGTGACTTGATTCTCACAATCCCGTTGGAGTCGTGTGTGAGTCCTACAGTGTGAGGTTCAGCATTGCCATCTCCAAGTGCTCTTCGTAGGGAAATAGTTTCTGGTCATGACGAGGTTCCACTTCCCATCTGATCCCGGCCCGGCCTGGAAACAGAGCACATGTGTTTGAGGATGGCGGTGTTTGGGGACAGGACATGAGCGTATTGTGTGGGGCTGCTAGGACAGGCCTGGCGGGGTGGGGGGTGTCCAAGTCAGTTTACTTGGTTCACAGGTTCCCAGGCCCACCCAGGTGCCTAGAATTGGCCTCCAGGATGGGACCGGAAATCTGCTTTTGCACAGAAATGGCTAGCGGCAGGCACCGTGCTGCTGTCCACTCTCTGCCTGTGTCCGCCCCAGCACTTGGCACAGCGGGACAGAAGCAGAGATCTGAACAGTCAACCCACTCTTCACAAAGCTTAGAAAGCGGCCGGGCACAGTGGCTCACGCCTGTAATCCCAACACTTTGGGAGGCCAAGGCGGGCGGATCACTTGAGGTCAGGAGTTCGAGACCAGCCTGGCCAACGTGGTGAAACCCCATCTCTACAAAAATACAGAAATTAGCCAGGCATGATGGCGGGTGCCTGTAATCCCAGCTACTTGGGAGGCTGAGGTGGGAGAATTGCTTGAACCCAGGAGGCGGAGGTTGCAGTGAGCTGAGATTGTGCCACTGCACTCCAGCCTGAGTGACAGTGAGACTCCGTCTCAAAAAAAAAAAAAAACCAACACCGCACACAACACACACACACACACACACAGCTTAGAAGGGGCTGCTGTTCTCATAAGCACAGATGTCTGAAGAGCCGTTAGCCAGAATGATTCTTTTTTTTTGTTTTGAGATACGATCTTGTTCTGTCACCCAGGCTGGAGTGCAGTGGCACAGTCATTGCTCACTACAGCCTCGACTCCTGGGCTCTAGCAATCCTCCCACTTCCTGAGTAGCTGGGATAACAGGTGCCTGCCACCATGCCAGTAATTTTATTTTGTAGAGATGGGGTCCTGAACGCATGGCCTCAAGTGATGCTCCTGCCTCAGCCTCTTTTTATTATTTTTTTTTAGACGAAGTTGTACTCTGTTCCCCAAGCTGGAGTGCAGTGGCGCAATCTCAGCTCACTGTAACGCCTCCCAGGTTCAAGTGATTCTCCTGCCTCAGTCTCCTGAGTAGCTTTGATTATAGGCGTGCACCACCACGCCTGGCTAATTTTTGTGTTTTTAGTAGAGATGGTGTTTCACCGTGTTGGCCAGGTTGGTCTTGAACTCGACCTCAGGTGATCTGCTCACCTCAGCCTCCCAAAGCCTCAGCCTTTTACAGTGTTGGGATTACAGGCGTGAGACACTGTGACCCGGGATGATTTTCAATCACAGTTTTTTGTTACAAGTGGAAAATGCGTATCTATAAAAATGAAGTAGTGCAGACATGAATATGTAGAAATCTCTATAATCCTGCCATCCAAGGATGGCACCTGTTAATGTGTATATCAGGGATGTCCAATCTTTTGGCCTCCCTGTGCCACACTGGAAGAAGAAGAATCGCCTTGGGCCACACATAAAATACACTAACACTAGCAATACCTGATGAGCTAAAAGAAAAAAAATCACAAAAAAACCTCATATTGTTTTAAGAAAGTTTACAGATTTGTGTTGGGCCACAGGTTGGACAAGCCTGCTATATATATTCTATTGCGTTGGGCCGCAGGTTGGACAAGCCTGCTATATGTATATTCTAGGTTTTCCCCTATAGGTATACTTATGTGAAAATGATGATTGTGATAATTTTGTTTTGAGATGAAGTCTTGCTATGTTGCTCAAGGGGGCCACAAACTCCCGGGCTTAAGCCGTCCTCCCGCGTCAGCCTCCTGAGTAGTTGGGAATATAGGTAGTCATAACCATGTGTGAGTGATTATTATTAGTTTTTAAACAAAAATGGGGCTGGGCGCAGTAGCTCACGCCCGTATTCCTAACACTTTGGGAGGCTGAGGCGGCAGATCACTTGAGGTCAGGAGTTCAAGATCAGCCTGGCCAACATGGCGAAACCTCAACTCTACAAACAATACAAAAATTAGCCAGGTGTGGTAGCACGTGCCTGTAGTCCCAGCTACTCAGGAGGCTGAGATGGGAGGATAGCTTGAACCTGGGAGGTGGGAGGTTGCAGTGGGCCGAGATGGCACCACTGCACTCCAGCCTGGGCAATACAAAGCCAGACTCTGTCTCAAAAAAAATAAATAAATAAGGTGGGTGGGGGCTTATACTATGTGTGCTGCTTGGCACTGTTTGTTTCACTTAAAAGATACTGCAGGTTTCTTTTCACGTAAGTATCTGAAGAAAGACTTCCTTTTTTTTTTTTTTTTTTTTTGCTTTTTTGCTTTTTTGAGACAGGGTCTTGCTCTGTTGCCCAGGCTGGAGTGCAGTGGTGAGATCAGGGCTCACTGCAGCCTCCACCTCCTGGGCTCAAGCCATCCTCCCACCTCAGCCTCCTGAGTAGCTGGGACTATAGGCGTGTGCAACCACATCTGGCTAGCTTCTGTATGTTTTGTGAAGATGGGGTCCCACTATGTGGCCCAGGTTGGTCTTGAACACCTGGGGTCAAGTAGTCCTCCTGCCTTAGCCTCCTAAAGTGCTGGGATGACAGGCCTGAGCCCCGCGCCCGGCCAGCCTCCTGTGCAAGGTTGTGGGGGACTCTGTCGTGGAACCCAGTACATCTTCGTATGCTGGCTTGTTTGTTGGCTCTGTAGTTAACGGGCTGCCCCACGTGGGCAGGCACTGGGTTGTCTGTGTCTCTGTGTGCAGGCAGAGGCTGCTGCGTGTGCATCTGCGCACATGGCTGCCAGGAGGGGCTGTGCTCAGGGGGAGCTGGGGCAAAGGCTGGTGGCATTGGGGGGCTTGGGTGTAGTGTGGAGGCGCGAGAGCCAGGTGGCCGGGCTGCAGTCTGCGGGAGCTCGGGGGTCTCTTGGCCTCCGTGTGTCCTAGTGTCTTTGTTGGTGAGATGGGACAATGACAGCACACCCTCACAGGTGCTGGGGGCTGACAAATGTCAGGTCTGAGGACAGTTGCTGGCCCACTATGGGGCCAGTTCCCCTTCTCTACAGTCACCCTGCTCGTCTTCCACCGACTGGGTGCTCAGGACAGTGGCGTGGTGGATCCACCTGTACAGCCTGTGCTGCAGCGTCCTGCAGGCCATAGCTGTGTCCAGCCCTGACCCCGAATGCCCCTCCTGCCACCTCCATTTTATAGATGAGGAAACCGAGGCCCAAGGGCTTAGGGAACCCTGCTCTGAAGCACATAGTAAGGCTGCTGGGCTCAGACCCTCCCTCCCTGTGCTGAGCTGCCCTCCTCCTGCCGCAAGCCCCCCATGCCCCAAGCCCACCCTGCTCACTGGCCTCTGCCCGAGTTCCCTGCATGGTTTGGGAGTGTGGGGCATCCTAGCTTTTCCCCGGCACCCAGTTCTTTCACTTCCACTGGCGTCCTGCAGGGACAGCTCGGGGACCATGGAGGCCTGGGTGGGTGTGGGGGCTCACCTAGCTCGGTGGTGAACAGCTGGCACGTCTCTGGGTTGCGGATGGTAAAGGCCACGTAGACCTCAGGAGCCCGCTGGTCCTCCCGGCAGGCAGCCAGCCTCCGCAGGACCCCGACCAGCGACACGATGGCTTCTGGGCAATACAGCACGTCTATGGTGAAAGCTTCAGGTTACTGAAAGGGATCAGTGGACAGTTCCAGGTCATGCTGACCTCAGCAGCAGGGCGAGGCCGGAGAGGCAGCAGTCATATGAGACTAGTAGATGCCATTTGACCATTTGGGCCATTAGATGGAAAGGCAATTACTTGGGTGAAAAAGGAGAACCTTTAGTAGAGAAAGCTGCAAAAGACCGAAGCAAAAGAAAAAAATCTCCAGACTCACTGGTGTTCCTTAAAAAACCAGCTCTGGTTCTCAGCCTATCTAGAGGGCTTTGAATGACACAAAGCCCGACCCTGCTGTGAACTTCATGTTTCAGGTGTCTGCCGATTGGTCTGCTGGCTTGCAGGGGTGGGCCTGTGTCCCTGGCCACCGCTGGACCTGTGGGTTTCAGGGCTGGGACCCAGGACCACAGGCAAGAGCTCTGTTCCACCAGAGAGGGGACTGAGTGTGCTGGCAGGGGTGAGGGGTTTTCGGTGGCCCAGCCAAACACCACCTTCTCTCAAGGCCCTGTCCTCGTTCCAGAAGTGGTTGTTTTCCTCCTGTGGTCTCTGAAGGACACAGGGCATGGCTCTGGGACAGAGCCATGTGGTGACGACTGGAACGGGAGTATGCCTGTCTCCAACAAGAGGGCTGTGGCTTGAAGGTCACCTTAAGAGGCACCCCTGTCCTGTGATGTCACCCTGGAGGCCCAGAGTAACTCTTCTGGAAGCCCCATCATGTCCATGCCCGACAGCGTACATTGTTCCCTTTTCCCAGAGCCAAGAGCTGGATAGAGCTGCAAGGACACCGCCTGCACAGGGTGCCCGGGGCTGGGCATTACCTGCTGCAATGACAACATCTGGCTGGCAGGCAGAGAGCTGATGGACCGTCACGACGTCCCAGTCCAGCTGGGCCACTGTCACCCTGGGGCTGTCTAAGTTGGCAGTGATGTCTGCCTCTAATGAGAGGCCATTGAGAAGGACATTCCCTCGGAGCTGCTCAAGGACCCGGCTGTGACAGTCGCTGAAGATGTATGCCCGGGGGTGGCACATCTTGCAGATGGCCAGGCCTGTGAGGCCAGCACCACTGCCAAGCTCTAGGACAGTCCTGGCGGGAGGAAAGGGGACCGTGTCTGCAACTGCACCAGGGTAAGCCTGCCTCGGTGCCCTGCCCTGCGCCCCGAGGTCACCTGTTAGTGAAGGCTGCTGGGTTCTCGATGGCCCATTCTGCAAGGTAGAGGGCGGCGTCCCATGTGACCAGGCCTGTGGTACCGTGGGAGATGATGGCTGTGCTCTCGGAGAGTGTGACCGAGCCTCCCGAGGGCTGCACCAAGAGAGAGCGAGAGAGTCAGTCCAGCGATCAGAAGGCAAGTGGCTTAGAAGACAAGTAGCCATTCACCACATGGCTGAATAAACCATGACAGGACCAATCGCCACTCAGCAATGAGAAGCAGCTAACTGTTGGCATGCCAACAGCTTTCACAGGCCTCAAAGGTGTCACGAGGCATGAAAGACACTCATCTCAGGCCACACAGGATTCCATTCATCCCACATTCCTGAGACAACGGAATTCTGGCGATGGAACACGTCAGTGGTGGCCAGGGGAGAGGTGTGGCTATGAAGGGGTGGCTGCCTTGTGATGATTCAGTATGCTGTTTTTCCTTTGTGGTTTTCTGTATCTATGTTTTATCTTATTTTTTTTTGAGCTCTGTCACCCAGGCTGGAGTCAGTGGCACGATCTTGGCTCACTGCAACCTCTGCCTCCTGGGTTCAAGCAATTCTCCTGCCTCAGCCGCCCAAGTAGCTGCGACTACAGGCGTGTGCCACCATGTCCGGCTAATTTTTGTACTTTTTTTTGAGACAGAGATTCGCTCTCGTTGCTGAGGCTGGAGTGCAATAGTGCGATCTTGGCTCACTATAACCTCCACCTCCTGGGTTCAAGAGATTCTCCTGCCTCAGCCTCCCGAGTAGCTGGGATTACAGGCACCCACTACCACACCCCGCTAATTTTTATATTTTTAGTAAAGATGGAGTTTCACCATGTTGGCCAGGCTGGTCTCAAACTCCTGACCTCAGGTGATCCCCCTGCCTCAGCCTCCCAAAGTGCTGGGATTACAGGCATGAGCCACCACGCCCGGCCTGATTTTTGTATTTTTAGTAGAGACAGGGTTTCACCATATTGGCCAGGTTGGTCTCGAACTGCTGACCTCAGATGCAACCACTTCGGCCTCCCAAAGTGCTGGGATTACAGGCGTGAGCCACCATGCCCAGCCCTATCAAGTATTCTTTGAGGACTGGGCACCAGGTCCTTGTGAAGCAGGTAGTGTGTGTCACCCATTGGACAAATGCCCAACAACTCCACGAGACATGCTGTTGTTGTTGAAGTGCCTGATTTACAGACAGGGAAACTGAGGCTAAAGAAGGTTGACGGACCTCATGTCTAAGACTGCAGAATGGGTGAGTCAGGATTTGAACCCACACCCACGTTTTCACTTTGTCTGTGCAGGAAGGGTATCTGGGCTGTGAGGGGGAGGAGGGTGCCCTTCTCATACCAGCAAATAGCTCCGGTGGCCCTGGGTGGACTCCTTGGCCATCAGGGTCTCCGCCAGCGCTTCGTACAGCTCGTCCAAAGGCTCTGTGTGGACAGCCTCGTGCTGGGGGCAGACAGAGTGAGAGCTTGTTTGCTTTCGTTCTAATCTGTAAAAATGGCCAGATGATTTTCACCAAGTTTGGAGGGGAGATTTGGGATGGAATGGTGTAATACCGGCCAGCTGCCATATAAAATATTCACTTCGTTGGGTGTGGTGGTGTGTGCCGAATAGTCCCAGCTACTCTAGAGGCTGACATGGGAGGACCGCTTGAGTCCAGGAGTTCGAGGACAGCCTGGGCAACAGAGACCTTGTCTCTAAAAAAAAAAAATTCACTTGGTAGGGAAACCTGGATGGGAGGGCCTTGAACCAGAGGTGTTGAGAGGGTAGGGTTAGGTGTAGTCTAGGGCAGGAGACAAGGATTCCGTGAGAGCTGCCACGTGACCATGACAGAGAGCTCTGTGTTTGGATCAAACACAGAGAGGAGGAAAACAAAAGGTGCTTTTAAGTGAGCCCAGGCAGAAGTGTAAGGGCGGCCCATGCTGCAGGCTGTGGCTGTCAGCAGGCCACTTCTCCACAGCTGGCCCTGTCCTACGATTCACAGGGCAGCAGCAGGGTACACTGGGTGACTGCTGCCCTCTCCTGGTGGCACAGGGCAGACCTGCTGGTGACCACAGATGCACGCTTTTGGGGAGGACTAGGGAGAAAGCAGGTATTGGAGAAGCAGGGGATTGTTTATTTGCTAAAAGTGTGGCCCTTTCACTCAGCAGGTCTGCTACTGCCTACTGAGGAACGGCCTCTCGACATTCTCATGTCAAACCCTGCATGTTCGGGCCCATCTTTAAAATCCATCCTAGGCCACGTGCGGTGGCTCATGCCTGTAATCCCAGCACTTTGGGAGGCCGAGGCAGGCGGATCACCTGAGGTCAGGAGTTCGAGACCAGCCTGGCCACCATGGTGAAACTCTATTAAAAATACAAAAATTAGCCAGGCATGGTGGCGTATGCCTGTAGTCCCAGCTTCTTAGGAGGCTGGCATGACAGTTGCTTGAACCCAGGAGGCAGAGGTTTCAGGGAGCTGAGATTGTGCCACGGTAATCCAGCCTGGGCAACACAGTGAGACTCTGTCTCAAAAAAATAAATAAATAAGTAAAAAATAAAATCCATCTTGTATCAGTCAGGGAAGAGCTCATTCCAGCAGGATCAATGCAGAGAATTCACCAGAGGAACTAGTTCCGAAGGTATGGCAAGAGCTAAACTTCCAACAGGGGCCAGTGGAGCAACCCAGAGATGGACAAGAGCAGGAAACTCCAAACCCTTCGGCGGGCAGGACAGAGGGTGCGGGTGAGGGTTCCAGTGCTGTGGGCTGGGCCAGCCTGGTAGGAATGAGAATCCACATGCTAGGAGCTGGGGCCCCAGAGAAGCAGCTGCTGTGGAAACCCCAGGAGGCAGAGTGAGGGAGAGACACTGGCCTCCCCTTCTTCCCGCCCTGCACTGTCTCCCATGGGTCACACGTGGCTGCAGCCAGTTGCCTGGGGAGGCCCCTGCCATGCTGGGGTTTGGAAAGCAGGCCCAGGGCCTGGGAAGGACGGGGGCTGCAGCACGCAGGTTGCTATGCTGTCTGGCTACCAGGCGGACACTGCCCATAACTGACCTTTTTGATGAGTTCTGAGAGAAAGCACCGGGCATATTTGATGGACGGCGGGTGCTTCACACACACAGGATGCTTCACAGTCTACGGCAAAGGACATAACGTTGGTTGCTCGAGAGCCCGTCTTAAGTCTCCTATGAGCTTCAAGCCAACACAGCAGAGGGCAAACTCCAGGCTACCCGATCCCTCAGCAAAGATGTAGATGGACAGAGCATTCTGGCCCCACACATCTGAAGTTTGTCTTAAGATATAAGCTGTTTCCTAAAAATGCTTCCACTGCAGTGGCACAGGCTATGGCAGCATTTCTAACGCCCATTCTGAGCAGGAACACAGGGCATGTGGGCCCAAACCACCTCCCTCCCAGGGGAGCCAGTGTAAACCAGGGTTTGCAGTAAATACAGTTGCCAACGGTCTGGCTCTATGGAAGAGGCGGGAAGGCCCACTCGGCAACTGCTTTCTTGGAGCGTGTGTCCCTGGGGACAGGATGGAGGGGAGGGGACGCTCAGGGTGACACTCCAGCTAAAGCCCAAAGAAGCCAAATGCAGGACAAGCAAGTTCTAGGCAGTGGGAACAGCTGGTGCAAGCTCTGAGGTGGCCACAGCCCGGCACTTGGAAAGGAGGGCAGAGGGACTGGTGCAGCAGGAGTGGGGATGGTGGGAAAACAGGAGCCTGGAGGGAGAGGGAGGAGACGGTCCACAGCGCCTGCTGGCTGGGAGGGATGCAGATTCTGCCCAAGGGCAGCAAAGTACCCCACGCAATACACAGGCTCTTCAGGCTGGTGCTGGTTTTTCATTTATTGTGACACAGAGTCTTGCTCTGTTGCCCAGGCTGGAGTGCAGTGGCCCGATCTTGGCTCACTGCAGCCTCTGCCTCCTGGGTTCAAGCGATTCTCCTGCCTCAGCCTCCTGAGTAGCTGGGACTATAGGTGTGCACCACCACGCCCAGCTAATTTTTGTATTTTTAGTAGAGATGGGTTTTTGCCATGTTGGCTAGGCTGGTCTTGAACTCCTGACCTTAGGTGATCCATCCACCTCAGCCTCCCAAAGTCCTGGGATTACAGGTGTGAGCCAGTGCACCCAGCCTTGTGCTGGGTTTTAAAGCAGCTCTCCCTACATTTCATGCTTCACCACCTACGAGAGTGAGGCTCGGGCTGAAACTCAGAGCAGGGTGCGAGATAACTTCAGGTATCTCCATGCTCGAAGCCCTGACCTGTATTGCCCCAAAAGTCTTCCCTGCTGTGGCTGCATCTTTTCCACGTGGATAATCTTGGTTCACCTCTAGCACAGGAATTCTTCACTGGGGCTCCTAGGATTGGCTGGGTGGGTGGGGGTGGAGGATGTCTGCCTCCCGAGTTTGTATGGAAAATGTATTCTTCTGGTGCACTTCTTTCTGGGAGGGAGTCTATTGCTTTGTCTTTTCAGAAGGGCTCATGGCCCTTCGAAGGTGAAGACCCAGGATGCAGGGTGATCTGCACTTGGCCCTCAAGGCCAAGGTCAGGCTGTGGCTGGGCCGGGTGGTGATCCTGCCTCTCACCTGCATGCAGATGCATTTGAGTCCAAACCCCACCCTGGGCAAAGCAAGGGCCCATTTAGGTCTAGAAGAGACAGGAGTGGGCAGGACAGGCCTCATGAATGCAAAAAAGAAAGTCTCTGAGCATCAACCAAATGCTAGAAGCTGTTTTGCATCTTCATCTCTGTTTTTGCTGTGGATGGTTTAAAAAACATTCCCTAGATTCCCCCCTCTCATGCAGATTTTTGTATATTCTGAAGTCTTTGTCTAAGTCTTAAATAGAAAACGAAAGCGCTGGAGCTGTCGGAGGTGCCGACATCCACCTGCAGTGCTGACTCAATGGTTTTGTTCTTTGAACAGGGGTGTTTTTAAAGGGTACAAGCACACCTGTGCTTCTTCTCTCAGGTCTTATGGAGAGATTCAGGAGGCAGGGTCATGAGTCCCAGGGACTCTGGGATTCTTACCTTCTGCAAAATATCCCGCAGCAGCTCAGAATCTGATGAGTCTCTTAACTTTGCTTCTAAGCTCTGTGTGGAGGGGAGAGAGAGAAATCTCAAGGGCGCATTCACAGGAACATTAAAACACGCAATAGAATGTGTTGGCAAAGTGCTGTGTGATCCCTCCCTGGGGACGTGGAGCCAGTTCAAAGTGGAAGCCACAGCGGCTGAAAGCCTGACCTTCAGATGTCACAGGGTGCACCTGGATGAGTCACAGGAAGAAGGCTGAATCTTGGCCGCATTAGTCCTGGCTACTTAGCGGTCACCGGGGTCATGGGCCAGCTCCCTGGTTGCACTGGTCAGCCAGGAATTACCAGGGCAGCCATGGCACCAAGGTTTGATGGGCTTGCCATCTGAGTTTAAGTGGAAATGCAGAGTGTGCCCATACCAGCCTGAGTTACATTGTCCTCTTACAGGGGCCTCAAGCCCAGCAGTGAGCTTTGGCTCCCGAGTTAGGCAGACTTTCTCGGCTGGTATGTGACACAGGGCAAGGCACTTCATTGCTTCAGAGCTCCCTCCATGCCATAAAAGGCCCTTCAAGACCTGGTCCTAATCCCTCTCTCTGGCCTGTTCTCCCTCACCCCTGGCCCACCCTGCTCACTCCACTCCAGCCACACTGGCTGCCTTGCTGTTGTTCCTCAACCACAGCTGGCTTGTTTCCACCACAGGGCCTTTGCATATCCTGTTCCCCAAGCCCTTCCCATGGCTGGCTGCTTCACCATTCAGGCCCCAGTTCAAATGCCACCTCTTTGGGGAAGGCTTCCCTGATTCCCTGACTTTGGTGACTCTTCTCCCCAGTTGCTCCATTCACCATTTCCCTGTTTTATTGGCTTTAAAGCCACTGTCATCTGGTCTTTTCTTGTTTATTTATTTTCTGGCTCTCCCATGCAAGCAGAGCCTCATCTGTCATGGGTACTGCTGATCCATGGTGTCTGGCTCACGGAAGGCATTTATTAAACATTTTGAGACTGAATAAAAACACTAGCTAACACCGACATGTGTTTACCATGAGCCAGGCACTGATCCACAGGCTTTTGTACTCAACCCTGACAACAACCCTAAGAGGTAGGTATCATTATGTCCCCCATTTTATTAATAAGAAAACAACAGCACAGAGAGATGCAGTCACTTGCCCTAGGTCACACAGGGCCAGGGGTTGGACCAGGATTGGAAGCAGGCAGGCTGTCTCCTGGGTCTGAACTCTCAACCACTGCACCCTAATCAAACAATCCCTCTGGTCAAATGTGAGTGATAATAATAGTACCCACCTCGTGGGTGTTGAGGGTGGGCCCGACTTAGCATTCAGCGTGGGCATGTGAACAATTATAGTCAATACTGAATGGAGACCTGTGATGCTTTTATGAAGGTTTCTATTTTGGGTTAAAAATGCACAAATTTCTCCTGACCAGAAATGATCTCTGAGTGCAAATATTTTATGTCAATGGAAGAACGCAAATGATTAAGCAACACCCCATAAAATGGGGCAGACCCAGGGAGGAATATCTATCCAAACTCACTCATCCCAGTGAGCTCACCGCACATGAATTACAAATGGGGAGGGGTGCATTAAGCCCCTCTGCAGGCAGAAGGGAGGCTGCTGCCTGTCATGCGCCTGTGCTGAGAATGGCAGGTCCCCAGGGCGAGGAGAGGCCACCCCCTTCTCTGTCTCTTCCATCACAGGCGTGACAGCCTCAGAGCATGAGCCGATTCTGTGCAGTTCTCGACATACAGATGAGAATACTGAGGCACGAGGGACAGCCTGTGACCTGGTCACCGCGCTCAGGAGGACGTGGTTACCTGCGGTCCTGAGGGCGCTGACTTTTTAGAATGGGCGAGGGCAGCTGTGTCCCAATGACCAGAACGATTACTGCCTTTAAAAAGTCGTGAAAATGATCGTGAACTGTACCCTACACCGAGCACGCGTCTACCCCCCAAGGCTGTGGAGACGCCCCCAGCTTCCCCCGCCAGCTCGAGGGGCAGGAGGGGTGCGAGCGACTCTGGCCAGGCCCCAGGGACGGGGACCGGGTCGCGCGGCCCTGACCTGCGGGAGCCCAGGAACTCATGTGGCGGGAGCGCCGGAGGCTTAGCACGGAGACCCGTCCCGTCTGCCCCTGGACTCCCGCGAGCCCCGCGGGCCTCTCCGCTCGCCCCGCCGCCCACCTGCCAGGGGAAGGAGCGCAGTGTGCGCGCCGCCAGGAAGCGGCGCTCGAAACTCTGCAGCAAGAGTTCGGTCCCCGCGTTCTCCTCGGGCGCCATGACGTGGGCGGGGCCGCAGTGTTGCCGGGAGACCGGGCGGAAGCCGGGCCTGGACTGAAGAGGGGGCGGGCCCAGGGTAGTGCGCGGGGGCACAGAGGGGGCGAGGCCCGGGGGTAGGGTCAGGAAGAGCGTGTGGGGGCGGATTCTAGGGCGGGGCCAGGATGAGCGTTATGAGGGCGGGGCCTGGGGTGGGCCCAGGATTAGCGTCATGAGGACGAGGCCTGGGGTAAGGCCAGGATAAGCGTCCTCGGGGCGGGTCCTCGGGAGAGTCCAGGTTGGCGGATCCTGGGGCGGGGCCAGAATAGGGCGATCCTGGAAGCTGGGCTTCGGAAGCGTCCAGGTTGGTGGCGTCCTGGAGGCGGGGCTTTGCGTGGGGGCAGGATAAAAGTCCTGGAGGCGGGCATTAGGGCGTGGATAAACGGCATTGGTTTCAGGAGGCCGGACTCGGAGCAGAGCCCAGGAGACAGGTCTTAGGGCGGCGCTAAGGCCAGACCCAGAGAAGAGCTCAGGAGGCGGGGCCGGGGCGGGGCGTTGACTATGTCGTAGCACATGGCCAGGCGCTGCTCGGACTCTGGGAGGCGGAGCTTAGGACGGGCCGACGTGGGGAGGGGCCCAGGGTCCGGGAGGCGGGGCCGAGTCTGGGCTGCGGGCTGCGCTCAGGAGGCGGGCCCTGGGAGGCGGAGCTTAGGGAGGGGACCGGTGTCGGGAGGGACCCAGGGACTGGGAGGCCGGTTGGGGCTGGGCTCATGGCCCGAGACCTAGCTGGGCTTGAGGCGGGGCCGAGACTGAGGGAGGGGTCCAGAGTGTGGGAAACGGAGAGGGGTTTGAGGAGGGGATCGGAATGTGGCTCAAGTTCGGGAGGCGTTACCTGCGGAGGGTTTGAGGCAGGCCCAGGAGCGAGGCCACGGTCTGCCCACGCGGGGGCAGGGGTGGGCCCCAGGATCCGGAGCTTCGGGCGGGGCCAAGTCCGGGTTTGGGGACCGGGAGGCGGGTCCGGTTAGGGCAAGGGTCCCCGGGATCGTCGGGTCAGGCCTTGGGCCAACGTAGGCACTCTCGCAGTTCCTCCGCCTTCAGGAAAGTCTTTTTGGCAGGGGCCTTACGGGTGCGCGTTTCCGTCCTGGAGGCGTTATCCTAGCCTCCTCTCCATCGGCACCACCCGTCTGGGGCCCGATAGGAGGGAGCTTTCCTTCTGTCCCCCAGCCTTTGGACTGTCACCAAACAAGCCATTCGTTCACCAAATACTGATTAAGCACCTACCATGTGCCTGACAAGGGAGATGTAACGGTGAGAAAAACTAGGTGTGGTCCAGGCCCTCCAGGGGCTCAGGGGCTCGTGGAAGAAGTGGACATTGAAGTATTTATCACACAAATGAGTATAAAAGTACAATAGCGATATCTGCCACGAAGGTGAGCAGGCAGAGCTAGCAGGGCTTGCAGGAGTTTTGATCTTGCAAGAATAGGAAGGAGGAGTTAGCTCCTGCGGGGTGGGATTGGGGGTGGTGGTGATATAGACGTGGGGACAGAGTGGAAAACAACAAAAATATAATTAATTTAGTTCAAAGTTATCGTGTCTTGAGTTGAAAGGCAGGGCAGTTAGCAACACAGTTCAGATTTCAGTACTGCCCCTGAAATCTGAACTGTGTTCAAAGTCTAAAATGTTTACCTTAGCAAATGCCTCATAAAACTCCATTTGGAAGAGTCCCGAGAGCTAATTTGTTAAGCATACTTGTAGAAGGTAGATGAGACAGATTAAATCTTATTACCTCTTTCAGATGAGAGGCACTTGAGCCCTGCTCAGCTATGAGAATAAGAGAGGGGAATTAATTCTAATTGAATACACTTGTTCTCTCATAGCTGTTGTTCCCCACCAGAACCAAATGAGCGCAAGATCTGACAAAGAAAAAAAAAAAGGTTCATCTTTTATTCCCCCAAACACTTTTATTTAAATCAAGAGGGTGGGATGAGGTTATAGCTGTGTTTTTAGACAGAATCAACAGTTTCTGGGTCTGAGATGTTGCATACACCCTCTCAGTCCCTGTATCCTGAGATGGAGTCACCTGAGAATCCACAGCAAGTCCTAACCAGGGATGGGACTGGGTGATAAGGAAGGTTGGCTTCAGAACTGGGCCAGGGGCACTGCTTTGCTTTTGCTGTTTTGATCAGCTCTCTGCCTGCAGGAGACAAGGAAAACCAATGAGAACAGGTTAGTTATACTCATAAATCCTGGGCTTATTTTATTAACTCACATAATAGCTATTAATTGTATTTCCTCCAAGGAGCAAAAGGGCATATACGGTCAATGCCATAGTAACACTGTAGTATGTTATACTAAAATATTAATAAATATAGGTTGGTTCAGTCTTTTCTGAGTCCATAGATTGGAAGCGGATTGAGGAAGGACGCTAGCGGACCACAGAGCTGAGCCACCACACAGAAGAAATCTTTTTTTCTTTCTTTTTTTTTTTTTTGGAGATGGAGTTTCACTCTCTTGTTGGCCAGGCTGGAGTGCAATGGCGTGATCTCGGCTCACTGCAACCTCCACCTCCCGGGTTCAAGCGATTCTTCTGCCTCAGCCTCCCGAGTAGCTGGGATTACAGTCGTGAGCCACCATGCCGGGCCATTTTTGTATTTTTAGTAGAAACAGGGTTTGAACACGTTGGCGAGGCTGGTCTCAAATTCCTGACCGCAGGTGATACACCCACCTCTGCCTCTCAAAGTGCTGAGATTACAGGCGTGAGCCACTGTGCGTGGCCAGAAGAAATCTTTATCTTGGTGTGCAGTCTCTGGTGAGGGACAAATGTCATCTCTCTTGGATCTGAATCTGGAAGGATCAAGGCACTGAAGGGATTTTTTTGTTTCAGACAGTCTCCCTCTGTTGCCAGGCTGGAGTGCAGTGGCACGATCTCAGCTCACTGCAACCTCTGCCTCCCTGGCTGAAGTGATTCTCCTGCCTCAGCCTCCCGAGTAGCTGGGACTACAGGCACGCGTCACCACGTCCAGCTAATTTTTGTATTTTTAGTAGAGACAGGGTTTCACCATGTTGGCCAGGATGGTCTCAATCTCTTGACACCATGATCCATCTGCCTTGGCCTCCCAAAGAGCTGGGATTACAGGCGTGAGCCACCATGCCTGGCCTCACTGAAGGGATTTTTTTAATGTCACGTGGCTCTCGCAGGTGTGGTGTGTTTGGGTGCAAGTGGAGATTAGGACTGATGCTTAAAACCAAATGTAAAATTCCAGGTGGTGTTGCTATGGGGAACAGCATTAGGACAATCTGAGTGGTTTCAGTTGCAAGAGTGTGTGTGTACGTGCAAGAACTACAGTTGAGATTCAACTTCTGGCTTTGAGGGTCTCTTTAATAACAGTAATAACAACCTAAGGCAGTTTAACAGTATGGAATGGTTGCCTTTTAGAAAGTAAGCTATGGGCATGGAAGTTCAATCAGTACATTGAAGTTTTTCCTTTATGTCTCATATGGTTAATGGTTTCTGCAGAAAAGGACCAATTGATTTCTTTCTAAAACGTTGCTTCAGGGTGAAGAGACCTTTATAGGTCATGTTTCAACTTACAGAAAATTTTATAGTTCAAATATAAATTACGTTCAATGTGGACTTTGTAATAGAATTGAAGGTTAAGTAAAGTTTCCACTTTCCTTAGGCTGTTTGCAGTGCCCAGCAGGCCCCATGATATTGAGATGGAAGTTATGTTAATGGAGGAGATTGGTCAGGGATGGGCAGAATAAGGAATATGGGCAGCTCAGGCTAATGATATAATGATTGAGATGGAGAAAGAGTGCTAGGCACGGGATAACGCCTGTAATCCCAGTGCTTTGGGAGGCCAAGGCAAGAGGATCGCTTGAGGTCAGGAGAACAACCTGGTCAACAGAGTGAGACCTAATCTGTACCAAAAAAAAAAATTAGTTGGGCATAGTTGTGTGCACCTGTAGTCTCAGCCACTTGGAACGCTGAGGTCAGGGGATCCCTTGAGCCCAGGAGTTTGAGGCTGCAGTGAGCTATAATCACATAACTGTACTCCAGCCTGGGTGATAGGGTGAGGCCCTGACTCAAAAAAAAATTGAGTCAGGAAATAAATTGGAAATCTTAATCCTCCGTACCCAGGAATGTGACCTTATTTGGAAATAGGGTCTTTCTAGGTGTAATCAAGTAATGATGAGTCATACTGGATTGGGGGCTGCTGGTGAGGAGGCAGATGCAACGACTGGTGTCCTTATAAAAGGAGAGAATGAGGGCCGGGCATGGTGGCTCATGCCTGTAATCTCAGCACACTGTGGGAGGGTGAGGCGGGCGGATCACTTGAGGTCAGATCGAGACCAGCCTGGCCAACATGGTGAAACTCCATCTCTACTAAAAACACAAAATTAGCACTGCGTGGTGGTGGGCGCCTGTAATCCCAGCTACTCAGGAGGCTGAGGCGGGAGAATCACCGGAACCTAGGAGGCGGAGGTTACAGTGAGCCAAGATTGTGCCAGTGCACTTCAGCCTGGATGACAGAGGGAAACTCCATCTCAAAAAAATAAAATAAAAGAGGAGAATGTCAGGTGAAGACAGAGACACAGGGAGAAGGCAGCCATGTGATGAGGGAGGAGATTGGAGCGATGCATCTACAAGGAACACCAAGCATTGCCAGCGGCCACCAGAAGCCAGAAGAGGCAAGGAAGTATTCTCTCTTACATGTTTCAGAAGAAGCGAAGCCCGGCCGACACCTTGATTTTGGGCTTCTAGCATCCAGGCCTGCGAGACAATACATTTCTGTTGTTTTCAGCCATATGCGGGGCCCTTGTTGTTGTGGTGGTGTTTTTTTTTTTGGAGATGGAGTTTCACTCTTGTGCCCCAGGCCAGAGTACAATGGCGCGACCTTGGCTCTCTGCAACCTTCTCCTCCCAGGTTCAAGCTATTCTCCTGCCTCAGCCTCCTGAGTAGCTGGGATTACAGGCATGCGCCACCTTGTCCAGCTAATTTTTCTATTTTTAGTAGAGATGGGGTTTCACCATGTTGGCCGGCTGGTCTCAAAATCCTGACCTCAAGTGATCCGCCTGCCTCAGCCTCCCAAAGTGCTGGGATTACAGGCATGAGCCACCGGCCTTGTGGTTATTTTTTTAGACAAGAATCCGCTGTGTCATCCAGGCTGGAGTGCAGTGGTACAATCTCAGCTCCTGCAGCCTCGACCTCCCTGGGCTCAGGTAATTTTCCCATCTCAGCCTCCAAGTAGCTGGGACTACACGCTTGGCTAATTTTTGTATTTTTTGTAGAGATGGGGTCTTGCTGTGTTGCCCAGGCTGGTCTCAAACTCCTTGGGCTCAAGCCATCTGCCTGCCTTGGCCTCCCAAAGTGCTAGGATTACAGGCATGAGCCACTATCCCTGGCCACCCTTGTTAAAAAATAAAGAATTTCAAGATGGTGATGGCAGATTATTAAACCACAGTGGGGACTCTTCTGTGTCCCTGTGGGACTGTCCAGGTTGCAAGCCCATGAAGCCGGCCCTGGCTGCTGGGTTCTTGGAGTGCTGGACCTCCCATGGCATGTGGCAAGGAGTTGTCATGGGTTCTCACGACATATGATGATCAACTACGGGAGACCCAAAGACCACTCAGTCCTTTTTCCGACGAATGGCTGTGTGTGTCACACTAGCAACAAACAGAACCGCAAGAGCTCCTGTGACAATGCTGAGCCCGATCACTGCACCTTGCAGAGCAGATGCCGTCTGTACCTCCGCTCCTGTTAAGAAACCAGAGGGTTTTTAATTGCCTGATTATTAAGAGGCTCTTCTGGCTGCTCCTGGTTTCCTGGGAAGTTTCCCATCTAGCCGCTAGTGAGTATTCATTATGGAAATGAAATGTACATTTAACCCAAGAAAATGCTCACTCTAGAGAAATCTCATAGGGCAAGTCGTTGAAAGCTGATTTACTAAATGACCTCTTCGCCAAATGATCCATTTGCCTAATGACCACTTTGCCAAATGATCAATTTGCTGAAAGCCAATTCGCTGAAAATCTGTTTGTGGGATGTCCTGCTTATCAGTAACTGACAGTCAGACGCAGCTTATCCCAGGCTCCCAGTGGGATGTGGGACAGGGGAGGGGCTACAAAATAGTTGTAGCAAAACTCCAAAACTTAAAAAGAAGAAAAATCCTCCATAATTTGGTGAATTGGTCATTCATTTAATTAGTCTTCTATAAAAGGGACTGCTTTCTGTATGCTCACAAGGAGATCATGGGCAGTGGCTTACAAGAAGAGAAAGGATGTATATCACCCCAGCCCTCCCCTCTTTTCCTTTTTTTTTTTTTAAGGCAGGAATCGGAGTGCCGTAGCACAATCACAGCTTACTGCAGCCTCAAACTCCTGGGTTCCAGCGATCTTCCCGCCTCAGCCTCCCCAGTAGCTGGGACTACAGGCATGTGACACTACACCCAGCTAATTTATTGTAGAGACAGGGTCTCACTATGTTGCCCAGGCTGGTCTCAAGCTCCTGGCCCCAAGTGATCTTCCTTCCTCGTCCTCCCAAAGTCCTGGGATTACAAGTATGAGCCACTGTGCCCAGCCCATTACTCCTTTTTGCATGTAATTGCTTTAAGTGCTCGTTAGATCACTGGACAGTATCCAAGTCTCTCCTGGCAAAAGGAAAGATAGCCAGTGTTTGTAAACAACCCTCAAAAGAAGGCAACAGCAAATTCTGAGATGATTTTATTCTTCCTTTGTATCACCCAGATTGAAGGGGTTTGAAGTCTTGAGAATTTGCAGTCTTGTTTCAGACTCTCCCCTCTCCTTTTTTCAGCATCGAGGGAACAGCAGGGTTTTGCTCCTCCCCTATGAACAGCTTTCTGTGCTGTTGAAGGAGGGCTGATTTCTATATCTGGAAGGGGCATCTTGGGGGCAGACCGTACACAGTGATTTCCTTAGGACCGGAAGGATTACAGCCCGACTTTCTCTATAGAGCACCTTCCCTTTGCCTAAAAGGCACTATGTAAAATGTTACCAGCAGGTCGAGGGATTCTCTACCTCCCGTGCTATCTGTTTGGAGCTGTTGGCATCTTGTTCTTGGGGCTCCAAAGCTGCTGGGAAACAGGATTGTTCTGCTTGAATTCCCTCCTCCCCACCATGAGACCCCTTTTTGATTCTTTTCTACCTCAGGACAGAGCAGACTCTGCTGACAGTTTTCTGGCAGCTGCTTTTGTGTCTCACCTGGCTGCTGGTCATAAGAGTTCATGAGCATTTCCTGGGTGACTGCCAGGGAGCCGTTGTGGGTTTGGGGGTGACTCCCAGGAGCTTACACATGAATGGGTAGATGTGGATGCTGTTAAAAGTCGTGGCCAGGCGATTCCTCTTGAAATCTGGCCCAAAAGCTCTGAATATGGTCTTCATATCCATGAGGACATTATCAAAGCCATGGCTGCCTTTGTTGAAACACGTAATAATTCTCTGAAAAATAATATCAATAAAAAAGCCATTTTAGATTCCAATCCCCTGAAAGAAAACTGTCCCTTAGTTAATGTCATGCTTGTTGGATCCATGAAGTCTTTGAGAATTTAAACTACAAGGACACTGCTCTCTGTGGTGGTGGAGAGAATACCAAGGATTTAAAGGTCTTTAAGAAAGAGAATGTAGAAAGCGTACCCATTGGAAACAGCAAGATGATGATAATCGTACTGACAGTAATAATAAGCTCAAATATATAGAGCTTACTATGTATCATGAATTGTTTTGAATGCTTCATAAATGTATGTTCCCTCCCTTACCCTCATGGCAGCCCAGTAAAGGCGCCGTTCCCCATTTTACAGCTGGGGAAACTGAGTTACAGAGCTTGTCTGCACTGAGTCATCAGGAGTAAATGCTAGATCAGGTAATTGAACCCAAGCAATCTGGTTCCAGAGCCAAATAGATGTATTTTTTATGGTATAAAAACATATACATACATTTTTAGGGGAAGGGTGGGGGTAGGATGGGATGAGGATTCTGGGTAATTGCTTGGTAAATGCCAAATACCTTTCTTGTCTGTCCCTCTTTTCAAATGATAAAGTAATGTCAATTGCAACACTTTTTTGTTTTTGAGACAAGGTCTAGCTGGAGTACAGTGATGCAGTCATAGCCCACTGCAGCCTCAAATTCCTGGGCTCAAGTGATCCACCCACATCAGCTTCCCAAGTAGTTGGGACTGCAGGCCCACACTACTATGCCCAGCTAATTATTTTAATTTTTGTAGAGATGGCAGGTGGCGGTGGGGGATGGGGGCAGTTTTGCCATGTTGCCCAGGCTGGTCTCAAACTCTTGACCTCAAGTGAACCTCCTGCCTCAGCCCCACAAAGCTCTGGAATTATAGGTGTGAGCCACTGTGGCTGGCTACAATACTATTTATTTATATTTTAGACCAACAGATATTCTAGCCTATAAGAAATGTGATGCTCTCTGTACATTGAAGAGTTGGTCTAATATTTGTCCTGGTGGATAAAGAAATTGCCTGTCTGCTCCGCTCTGGTTAAGAAACCAGTCCGACTGTCTCTGCGGCTATGGAGCATTCCATCAAGAATGAAAGCCCTCGGCCAGGCACGTTGGCTCACACCTGTAATACCAGCGCTTTGGGAGGCTGAGGCAGGTGGATCACTTGAAGTCAGGAGTTCGACACCAGCATGGCCAACATGGTGAAACCCTGTCTCTACAAAAAATAGAAAAATTAGCTGGGCCTGGTGATGCGTGCCTGTAATCCCAGCTACTCAGGAGACTGAGGCAGGAGAATCACTTGAACCTGGCAGGCAGAGGTTGCAGTGGGGAGCTGAGATCACACCACTGCATCCCAGCCTGGGTGACAGAGCGAGACTCTCTCAAAAAAAAAAAAAAAAAAGAATGAATATCCTCATGATGGCCTCAAGCACATTGGTCCCTGAAGAGAGTCAAGGAAGGCCCACTTTACTCTGCACTACAAAGCAGGCAGGTGGACAGGAATCTGAGAAGTGGATTCCGTGAGAGGCATTGACCCAAAGGATTTTCTGCCTAATGGTCGGTTCAGCAGAAGATTAAACTGAGCACAGCATCCTGTTCCCTCAAACTATCTGGTTGGTCAGTGGGGAATGTTCTTGTCTCGTTAAATGTCCTCATGCTACTGTCAAGATATCCTGTTACAAAATATCATAAACCAGGTCTACAAATAGGCCGGGTGACTGTGGAATTTCTCCTTGGCAAGGCCTTAGCTATGGGCGTGGGATTGGCGTGCAGTAATCACAGGGTTCCGGGCCACTTGAGGGATAAAATATGCCTTAGGTGATAAACTGTTGTATTTTAATGTGAATATTTCCACCAACATTAAACAGTAACCCCTTGAGTTTTCTCATACCTGTTACACTCTGGAGTTGCAACAAGCTAACATGAAGCAAGTTGCAAACACAATTATCGCATTTGGCTCCTATTCACAGCAAGGGTTCTTCAAGCTGTACCTGGGGCAGTCTTCCCTCACATGAGGTTTATAGCATCATTTATTTCATTATGTATTTTTTGAGATGGAGTTTCGCTGTGTCGCCCAGGCTGGAGTGCAATGGTGAGATCTTGGCTCACTGCAACCTCTGCCCCCCCCGGGGTTCAAGCGATTCTCCTGCCTCAGCTTCCCGAGTAGCTGGGATTATAGTCACCCGCCACCACGCCTGGCTAATTTTTGTATTTTTAGTAGAGACGGGGTTTCACCATGTTGACCGGGCTGGTCTCAAACTCCTGACCTCAGGTGATCCACCCGCCTCAGCCTCCCAAAGTGTTGGGATTACTGGCGTGAGCCACGGTGCCCGGCTATAGCATCATTTAAGCTTTGTTTCTGCCATGAATTGTTAGTTGGTAGTTAACAAAATATAGACCACCTCATTTGTGTCTCACAGTTAGCATTGGTTTTTGTGTTTTCTTTAGGCTTGTTTTTTTAATTGTTTTTAAAATTGTGAAACAGGGTCTTGTTCTGTTGCTGAGGCCAGAGTGCAGTGATGCAATCTTGGCTCACTGCAGCCTCAACCTCCTGGGCTCAAGCAATCCTCCCACTTTAGCCTCCTGAGTAGCTGGGACTACAAACACGAGCCACCACCGCTGGCTAATTTTTGATTTTTTTTTTTTGGAATGGAGTTTCGCTCTGTCGCCCAGCAGGTTGGAGTGCAGTGGCATAATCTCGGCTTACTGCAACCTCCACCTCTTGGGTTTGAGCGATTCTCCTGCCTCAGCCTCGGCACCCACCACCATGCCTGGCTAATTTTAAAAAAATATTTTTAGTAGTGACAGGGTTTCACCATGTTGGCCAGGCTGGTCTTGAACTCCTGACCTCAAGTGATCCACCTACCTCAGCCTCCCAAAGTGCTGGGATTACAGGCGTGAGCCACCACGCCAAGCCTAATTTTTAAATTTTTTGTAGAGACCAGGTTTTGCCATATTGTCTAGGCTGGTCTTGAACTCCTGGGCTCAAGTGATCCTCCTGTCTTGGCCTCTCACAGTGCTGGGATTACAGGCATGGCCTTTATGCCTGGCCCTTAAAGCTGCTTTTTAATAACAGCCTTACTGAAATATAATTCACATACCATACAATTTACCCATTTAAAGTGTACAATTTGGCCGGGCATGGTGGTTCACATTTGTAATCCTAGCACTTTGGGAGGCTGAGATGGGAGGATCGCTTGAACCCAAGAGTTTGAGATGAGCCCGAGCAACATGGCAAAACCCTGTCTCAACGAAAAATACAAAAAATTTAGCTGGGCATGGTGGGTGTGTCTGTAGTCCCAGCTACTCAGGAGGCTGAAGTGGGAGGATGGTTTGAGCCCGGGAGGTGGAGGGTGCAGTGAGTTGAGATTGCACCACTGCACTCCAGCCTGGGCAACAGAGCCAGACCCTGTCTCTAAATAAATAAATAAAGTGTATAATTCAGTGGTTTTTAATATATTCACAGAGTTGTGCAGCCATCACCACCATCAGTTTTAGAAATTTTAATTACCCCAGAAGAAACCCTGTATCCATTAGCAGTCACCTCTTATTTCCCCCTGACTATCCCCACCCCTGGCTCCTGGCAACCATTAATCTACTTTGTTTCTTTGGATTTTCATATTCTGGGCATATATATATACATATGTGTATATATATGTGTATATATATGTGTGTATATATATGTATATATGTGTGTATATATGTGTGTATATATATGTGTGTATATATATGTGTATATATATGTGTATATATATGTGTGTATATATATGTGTATATATATATGTGTGTGTGTTATATATATATATATAAATAGAATCATCTAATATTTGTCTGGCTTCTTTCACTTAGCCTAATGGTTTCAAAGTGTATCCAGGTTGTAGCATGAATCAGCCCTTCATTCCATATTTTGGCTGATTAATTTTCCATCACACTGGTGGACTGTACTTGTTTGCCCATTCACCTGTTGTTGATAGACATTTGTGTTGTTGCCACCTTTTGACAATTATGAATAATTTTGCTACAGGCATCTGTGTGTGTCTCTGTAGGAACGGGCTTGCATATTTTTTGATATGGGCAAATGAGAACCAGTGGCAGGAGGCCTTTGTGGTGAATTTTTTTGTGATCTTTGTGTACTCTGTATAATGATCAGCCACGCAGGCTTGGGGGCATCACTTAACCTTACATTTCTTTCTTTTTTTTAAGATAGGGTATCTCTCTCTGCCACCCAGGCCAGAGTTCAGTTGATGCAGGGCAGGGGAGCCCCCAAGTGGAGCCTAGTGTGTCCGGAACTGGTGGGTTCTTGGTCTCACTGACTTCAAGAATGAAGCCGTGGACCCTCGCGGTGAGTGTCACAGCTCTTAAAGGTGGCATGTCCAGACTTTTTTCCTTCTGATGCTCGGATGTGTTCAGAGTTTCTTCCTTCTGGTGTGTTCCTGGTCTTGCTGGCTTCAGGAGTGAAGCTGCAGACCTTCAAGTTGAGTGTTACAGCTCTTAAGGCTGCGTGTCTGGAGTTGTTTGTTCCTCCTGGTGGGTTCATAGTCTCACTGGCTTCAGGAGTGAAGCTGCAGACCTTCGCAGTGAGTGTTACAGTTCATAAAGGCAGTGTGGACCCAAAGAGTCAGCAGCAGCAAGATTTATTGCAAAGAACAAAAGAACAAAGCTTCCACAGTGTGGAAAGGAACCCCAGCGGGTTGCCACAGCTGGCTGGGGCAGCTTGCTTTTATTCTCTTATCTGGCCCCACCCACATCCTGCTGATTGGTCCATTTTACAGAGAGCCGATTGGTCTGTTTTACAGAGAGCTGATTAGTCCATTTTGACAGGGTGCTGATTGGTGCGTTTACAATCCCTGAGCTAGACACAAAAGTTCTCCAAGTCCCTACTAGATTAGCTAGATACAAAGTGTCCATTGGTGTATTCACAAACCCTCAGCTAGACACAGGGTGCTGATTGGTGTGTTTACAAACCTTGAGCTAGATACAGAGTGCTGACTGGTGTATTTACAATCCCTTAGCTAGACATAAAGGTTCTCCAAGTCCCCACCAGACTCAGGAGCCCAGCTGGCTTCACCAAGTGGATCCCACACTGGGGCCACAGGTGGAGCTACCTGCCAGTCCTGTGCCCAGCCCTGGCACTCCTCAGCCCTTGGGTGGTCGATGGGACTGGGCGCTGTGGAGTAGGGGGCAGTGCTCACTGGGGAGGCTCAGGCCGCGCAGGAGCCCACGGTGGGTTGGGGGGAGGCTCAGGCATGGCGGGCTGCAGGTCCCCAGCCCTGCCCTGTGGAGAGGCAGCTAAGGCCTGGCGAGAAATCGAGCACAGCAACTGCTGGCCCAGGTGCTAAGCCCCTCACTGCCCACGGCCCGCGGGGTCCGCTGGCCGCTCCAAATGTGGGGCCCACGGAGCCCACGCTCACCCGGCACTCGCGCTGGCCCGCAAGCGCCGCGCCCAGCCCCGGTTCCCGCCATCGCCTCTCCCTCTACACCTCCCCACAAGCTGAGGGAGCCGGCTCCAGCCTCGGCCAGCCCAGGAAGGGACTCCCACAGTACAGCAGCGGGCTGAAGGGCTCCTCAAGTGCTGCCACATTGGGAGCCCAGGCAGAGGAGGTGCCAAGAGTGAGCTCCAGGGCTGCCAGCACGCTGTCACCTCTCAATAGCACATGAGGGTTCTTGCCGTTGCCCAGGAAAGAATTCAAGGGCAAGCTGGAGGTATAGAAGAAAACAGCTTTATTGAAGGGGCAGCGTTACAGCCCTGTGACTGCTCCTGTAGGGCAGGGCTACCCTGGAGTCAGAGAGTAGCGGAAGAGAGTTTGCAATCACATTTATACCCACTTTTAATTGCATGCAGATTAAAGGGCAGTTTATGCAGGAATTTCTAGAAAATTGGTAGTAACTTTTGAGTCGTTGGGTCATTGCCAGGGAAAGGGGCAGTAACTCCCGGGTGTCGCCATGGCAATAGTAAACTCACATGGCACACTGGTGGGCATGTCTGATGGAAAGCTGCTTCTGCTCCAGCCCTGTTTTACCTAGTTCTCAGTTTGGTCTGGTGTCCAAGCCCTGCCTGTGAAGTCAAGTCCTGCCTCCTATCTCACAGTGGCGTGATCACGGCTCACTGCAGCCTCAACACCCCGGGGTCAAGCAATTCTCCCACCTCAGCCTCCTGAGTTGCTGGGACCACAGGCACGTGCCACTATGCCCAGCTACGTTTTTTTGCATTTTTTGTAGAGATGGTGTTTCACTGTGTTGCCTAGGCTGGTCTCAAACTCCTGGGCTCAAGCAATCTACCTACCTTAGCCTTCTAAAGTGCTGGGATTAGAGGTGTGAGCCGCTGCACCCAGCCCAACCTTACATTTTTCATCTCAAGTCACTTCTCTCTAGGTTTCAATTTCTTCTTTAGAATGGTGGAACTAAGAGCATCTATTTTATAGGGTTGTTGGGAAGGCAAAATGAAAGAACTGCTGTTCAATGTTTAGTGAAGCGCTATGCACAATTTTGAATAATGAAGTTGGTGTTTATTTTTTATTATTTGTTTATTTATTTTTTAGAGACGGGGCCTTGCTCTGTTGCTCAAGCTGGAGTGCAGTGGTGCAATCACAGCTTACTGCAGCCTTGACCTCCTGGGCTCAAGAAATCCTGCCACCTCAGCCTTCTGAGTAGCTGGGACTACAGGCATGCATCGCCATGTCTGGCTATTTATTTATTCGTTTGCTTTGTAGAGATGGGGGTCTCCCTATGTTGCCCAGGCTGGTCTTGAACTCCTGGCCTTAAGCAGTCCTCCTGTCTTGGCCTCCCAAAGCACTGAGATTACAGGTGTGAACCACCATGGCCAGCCTTATTTTTATTTTTAAATCAGCCTTGTCAAGTTGAATTGGTCATTAATCTTGTATAATGGTAATTTGGGGCAGCATTGATTGGGCAGGGGGTGGGGAACATTTAGGACCCTGTGGGCTACAACTCATAGTGTGTGCACTTATTTTGTTTTGTTTTGTTTTGTTATATTATATTATATTATATTATATTATTTTATATTATTTTTTTGAGACAGGATCTCACTCTGTTGCCTAGACTGGAGTGCAGTAGCATGATCTTGGCTCACTGCAACCTCTGCCTCCCAGGTTCAAGCGATTCTCCTTCCTCAGCCTCCAGAGCAGCTGGAACTACAGATGCATGGCACCACGCCCGGCTAAGTTTTGTATTTTTAGTAGAGATGGGGTTTCACCATGTTGGCCAGGCTGGTCTCAAACTTCTGACCTCAGGTGATATACCTGCCTCAGCCTCCCAAAGTGCTGGGATTATAGGCGTGAGCCACCGTGCCCAGTTGTGAACTTATGTTTGATTTTTGCAGAACCACCCTTCCCTAATGGTTGTCTCCTAGATCCAAGGTAACTTCATTCATTTTAGAATGAACTTACCCCATTGATACTGTAACCAGAGTTGGCATACATCACGATTGGCAGAACTTGGTCATGTTTAGCGAGATGGAAGTGTTCTGGAAACTCCTCCTTCTTGTAGACGTGGAGGTGACGGTGCGCATTCTTCAGTGCCTGGTAAAGGGCTTCCTCTTGCCCCAGCTTGGGTAGGGGCATCCCAAAGCCATCGTAGCCCACAATATCAAACTTAACCAGGTCCCTGAACTTGACATAGTTGGGCAAGGGGATCTTGTTGACATTGGGTCTCTTCTTGACGGTGGTCATCCCATGGTCTCATGTGATGATGACGCTGAGGTGCTCTGCAGGCTGTGCTTCTCTGTGGCTCCCACCAGATACCCGATGGTCCTGCCGATTTGCTGAATCATCAACTTCCTGTTCTCTGCTTCTGGCCCGAATCAATGTCCCACGTTATCTGGCTCTGTGTAGCACAGAGTCACAAAGTCAAATTCTTCCTTGGTGAACCATTTCATGACGGTATCGATGTTCTCCCTCCGGTCTGTCTCATTGCTGTTTGGGTGAGTGTAGGACTCCACCAGGGACCGCTTGACAGCCTCACCGTTGTATTTAGCACCTCCCCTGGAATAGTGGGATGATGTTGCTTTGTTCCCCTGCAAGTACAAGAAGAAAATTCCATCAGGGCCATTTCTCATATCTTTCTCACAATCAGCAAAGCTCGATTGTCTACATCTGCGCCCCAGTCCAAAGACATAGAAAATATGTGGTCTTTGGAGTCAGACAGGGTGGAGTTAGATTCTGGGTTTCCCCAGGATCTCATAGCATCTACAACACTGTTAGTTACAAGATGTGCTATTATTTTATGGGCTACTAAGCAGAAAAATGCTGCCAAGGAGACCGTGACATTCCAGTGATTGTAAGGTGTATTCCAACTTCAGAGATGGCAAAATGAAAAATAATTCCTTAGAATAGAGGGAGACGGTAATTTCTGAGTTGTTTGTGGTGAATCTGTACATGTGTGTTTTTTATATATATACACATATATATACACACACCTATACATGTATATATATGTGTATATATAGACACACCTATACACATACACATATATATATGTGTATATATAGTGGTGCAGTGGTACAATCATAGCTCATTGCACCCTTGAACTCCTGGGCTTAAGCGATCCTCCCACCTCAGCCTCTTGAGTAGCTGGGGCCACAGGCATGTGCCACCATACCTATTTTTTTTTTTTGAGACACGGTCTCACTCTGTCACCTAGGCTGGAGTGCAGTGGCACGATCTCAGCTCACTGCAACCTCTGACTCCTGGGTTCAAGCAATTCTCATGCCTCAGCCTCCCAAGTAGCTGGGATTATAGACACGTGCCACTATGCCCAGCTAAGTTTTATATTTTTAGTTGAGATAGAGTTTTGTCTTGTTGGCCAGGCTGGTTTCGAACCCCTGGGCTGAAGTGATCCACTTGCCTTGGCCTCCCAAAGTGCTGGGATTACATGTGTGAGCCACCGTGCCTAGCCCTAATTTTTTTTTTTTTTTTTTTTAATATTTGTAGAGATGAGGTCTTGCTATGTTGCCCAGGCTGGTCCTGAACTCCTGGGTTCAAGTAATTCTCCTGCCTCAGCCTCTCAAAGTGCTGGGATTACAGGCATGAGACACCGTGCCCAGCTGGTGGTGAGTTTTAAAATTTCCTAGTGTCTAAGTGTTTCTACCTGTAGAATGCCAAAAAGTAGATGGCATCTTTGTGAGGATTAAGCCGGCTAGCTTCTTTTTGTTTGTTGTTGTTGTTGTTGTTTGTTTGTTTTTGATACAGAATTTCTCTCTTTTCACCCAGGCTGGAGTGCAATGGTGTGATCTTGGCTCACTGCAACCTCTGCCTCCTGGATTCAAGTGATTCTCCTGCCTCAGCCTCCCAAGTAGCTGGGATTACAAAGCCAGCTAGCTTTAAGATACAGTGTTGGGCATCACATTTTGGCACGGAGTAGGCACTCTTTTCTTTGCCCCCAGGTGGGACTAAGCCACCACAAGCCTTCCCTGGTGTGTGCAGTGGGTGATAAATGCCTGCCTGCTCAGCACCCACTACCTGGTGGGCTGGGTCACATTACTCTGACTTCCCCTTGAGCTTCAGTCCGCGCCTGGTTCAAGATGTATTGACTCAACCTGAGGATCCAGAGGTGGGATGTGGCTCTGGCCTGGCCAGAGGACCGAGGATGCCGCATGCCATGGCTACAGCAACTGGTTCAGCTTTGGGCTCATGTCCTAGTCATAGCCAATGAGATGTAATCTTGGAATATCTGCTGGGCTGTTGGGAAGGGGACAGGCTGCCCTGCTCATCCCCATTCCTGATGCTGAGGGATCTGAGAAAATCACTTGTAAAATTTGGGGGTGTTTGGAAGAAGGGGAGACTGATGTCTCCTTCTCTCTACAGACATCTGATCGGCTACAGAGCTTGACCGACCTACCCAGAGGCAGAATGATATGGTGGTTAAAAGTGTGCTCTGGGCCGAGATCTTGCCACTGCACTCCAGCCTGGGTGACAGAGTGAGACTCTGTCTCAAAAAAAAAAAATTGCTCTGGGCTGGGCGCGGGGGCTCATGACTGTAATCCCAGCACTTTGGGAGGCTGAGGCAGGAGGATCGCTTGAAGTCAGGAGTTTGGGATCAGACCCTATCTCTAGAAAAATGTTTTTTAAATATTAGCTGGGTTGGTGGTGAATGCCTGTAGTCCCAGCTACTCAGGAGGCTGAGGCAGGAAGATTGCTGGAGCCCGGGAGTTCAAGGCTGCCGTGAGCTATGATCAGGCCACTGCACTCCAGTTTGAGGGACAGAGAGAGACCCCATCTCTCTAAATAACAAAAAAGTGTGCTCTGGCGCCGCACTGCCTGGTTAGATCCTTTCTCCACCACTTAGCTGCATGTTATATACATGCTCTCCTCAGTTTCCTCGTCTGTAACTTGGGGATGGTAATGCTGCCCCATGAAGTGGTTGTGGGGACTAAACGCATGTGGGCACATTGGTAAGTATTCAACAAGCTTGATTTTTCCTGGAGTGGGAGAAAGAGCATGCAGTGAGGTGGCATGGTCAGGTGCACTGGGGCAAGGATTATTTCCTCTGGCTTCTGCCTCCTGGGAGGTACTAAGGATGGATCTGAAATGTGTCTGCAGACCCCAGAGTTGGGGACTACAGAGGGAAATTGAGATCAGGGACCCCAGTCTGGCAGAAATGGCTGCAGCATGGGGCATTGGGTTCCTTCCATCAGAGGCATGGGGTGTGTTGCAGACAGTCATGAAATGTGGCTGAATCTTGCAAGGGAGCCGCGGTCCTAGGGTTGCTGCTTGGGACAAAGACCACTGTCAGTGGAACCTGGTGACCTTCACCCTTCTGTGTCAGGCTGTAGACAGCAAGAGATGGCAGCAGATTACACCCAACAGGAAAAGGGCCATTGCTATCCCACAGGTTGCCATAGGAGGAGATGACATCTCTTCCCTCTCCTCCTCCAGCAGTGTCAGCTGGGGAAGAGGTGGGTGGGTGTGCACAAAACAGTAAACCGCAGACCATGCTTCTTCTCCTCCAGTCTGCTGGGGCCCCGAGAGAGTCTGCAGCCCTTGGCCAGGGACTGGCTGACACAGGAGAACAAAAGACCTCAGGCTGGGATAACATGGTGGTGCAGTTCATCCTCTGGAGCTCCCTGTGAGATCAGACTGGAGCCAGTCTCCAGCTCAGACCACATCTCACTTAGCTCCTTCCCTGCCATATTCTGTTTTCCTTACTCCTATCTCCTGAGAGTTCTTCCTGAATGAATTACATGCACTCAATCCCTGCCTCAGGCTCTGTTTTTAGGGAACTTGACTTAAGACAGATATCTTAGTACTAAATACTTTGCAAGGCTTCAGAAGCTCTGCTGTCCACAGGCAGGTGAGATATTACCTTCCCTACCACCGGGCAGTCATAGTCTAGGATGCGATTCAGCTTTGTGGAAGTGCTTCTCTAAAGAACTTCCCCCAATTTAAGATGATCTTAATTTGCTTACTTGTTTACTGTCCATTTATCTGCTTTAAAATGTGAGCTCCAATTCAGGGGCCATGTCTGGTTGGTTGCCCATTTCCTGGGACCTAGAACGGGCCTAGCTCAGAGCAGGTGCTCACTATTGATGGAATGTATGTTGAAAGAATGCATGAATATCATCTCCTTTTGTGGGTGAAAAACTCATTCTCACTCCTGATTAACTTTCTTTCTTTCTTTCTTTTTTTTTTTTTTAAATGGAGCCATAATCTGTCACCCAGGCTGGAGTGCAATGGTGCAATCTCGGCTTGCTGCAACCTCTGCCTTCTGGATTAAAGCAATTCTCCTGCCTCAGCCTCCCAGGTAGCTGGGATTACAGGTGCATGCCACCACGCCTGGCTAATTTTTTGTATTTTTAATAGAGACAGGGTTTCACCATGTTGGCCAGGCTGGTCTCGAACTCCTGACCTCGTGATCTGCCTGCTTTGGCCTCCCAAAGTCCTGGGATTACAGGCATGAGCCACCGTACCCAGCCACTCTTGATTAACTTGATGGAAATATTTACAGAGATTCTTTCTCTTCTGGATTCTAGCGTCTTATCTGTAACCTCTGCAGGTAATAAATTTTCCTTCCTGATGATGGCATTTCTATGGTTGCTTTCACTTGCAAATCCTCTAATACTTATTTATTCCATTTCTGATTGGCATTAGACATAATTCTCAATTTTTAGTGACAGCACTTTTGTTAACTTACATATAAATCGACTTTGCCTTGAAATGTGACATTGACTAGAAGGATGAAACTTCTAACATGCTGTAGAAGATAGTTTGACTGGCTAATTTATTATTGAGAAGAAGCTAATATTGCCATTATGAGGGACTTAGGTGGCTCTGAAGAACCAGTTGTATTTCTCATATTTGCAATGTTAAATCACAGATATTGTCAACGTGAAATAGTTTCCGTATGCTGTGTTCTCAATACACACCTTTTCCAAAGATATCCCAAGCTGTAGTCTTAGGAAACTGTGATTTTTCTTATTTGGTCTCATAGGAATTTGGGGAGCTATGTGGGATCTCCATAAAATGAGCTCCAGAAAGACACATGTATGCACACACACACACACACACACACACTCACACATGTACCACACCACACTTGACTCTGTTTATTTGGGACCCATGATTATCAGAAGTGCTATTTTCAACAAACACTTCTGAGAAATAATCTGAACACTTAATTGGATGCAAAAGAGTGGGTATTTACTATTCTACCCTTTAATTAGCATAATCAGTGTTTCCAGCAGCAAAAGCAATTGGAAAATCGCTAGTTTTATTAGGTTCATTATTCTCCCTTAGCGTAGTGTGGCATCAGCATGGCTATTATTCTTAAATTGCCTCTTGAAAACAAGGGCTGGTGCTTCTTACAGGCAATTCCTAACTCTTGGGTTTTGTAGAGGGTCCAAAACTCTTTAGAACCTATAATTCCAGGAAAGGCTGCACTTTGGTTTTACATTTTGTCCAGTCTCTTTGGGTGACAGAATTTATGTCACAAGGTGCACATGTTTGGGGGAGGCTCATGGACATCCCATCGCGGTTGTGTTTTGGTAGGAAGTACGTGCAGTTAAGGGGAAGGAGTTAGTTACTTACCTAGGGAACAATTGGGTAGAAAGAGATGGACTCCCTGTATTTGAAATTCAGAACTCAAGCTTGGCTCTAAGTGTTTCCTTGCTTTGCTGTGCTCCAGGGGAGTCACTGAGCAGAAGGGAGAGTTGCCTGAGATTCTTCAAAGCCCCAGCCCTTTTGGAGGTTACATTGTTATTCTCAGAGCCTTTATGATGCATAATAAAGACCTAGCTTGGACCAATAATTGGATGAGTTATCTTGCTATTAACATTCTTTTAGGAAGAAGTTGCTGGTCCCATCTTGCTCACAATTCTCCAAAGTTTGAATGTTATTTTCCAGGAGACTTAGCTTGCACTGAGAGCTGCCCTCCCACCCTCTCTCCGAATTTCCTCTTGGGAGTAGCCTAACAAGGTGCTGTCACAGACCCTTGCCAGCCACGATGACCCCAGCCAGACCATCCCTCTGCTGTTTCACTCTTTGATACTCTCTGGAGCTCTCTGGGGAGGGGTGAGACCTGCCGTCTGGTTTGTATGGTTTGCCCAGGTCTTGCAGTCATGGCTGGCTGCCTCTCTCTGAGGACTGAGACTCCTGAACTTGGTGAAATACCTCAGCCATCGATCGTGTTGAATTATCGGGGACACTCATTTAAAATCCGAGCCTGTTCCAGATGGACTCTCTCTCTTTCTGCCCTGAACGTGAGAGAAGCCCTGCTGGACGGTGGAGATGCTGGTGGGTTGTGAGCAATGGATGGAAAGGCTGCCGGGAATCCCATCTTTCCAGCATCATCTGCCAAGGCACATCAGTTCCTGGGTATCTTGATGGGTTCTGGCAGCATTACTGTCATTGAAGGAAAACATTTTAGCCATATTAAAGGTGAATGCAGCAATCCCCACACAGGCTGCCTGGAAGGGAGGCGGGACAAGGGTAGGTTTTCTCTGTGATGGACAGGAGGCAGGCGGCCCTCCCACAGCCCTGGTGGCAATGCAGATGTGTCTCCAAAGGCACTGGGGGCCAGCTGGAGTGCTGTGCCGAGGCGGGTTCACCCGAGCCGTGGGTTCGCTCTGATTGCAGCGGTTTCCCGCCAGCTCCCTGGAGAGCTGGCAGATGGCCCAGCCCCACAGCAGGAGCCACGAATGGCAGAACAAGATACAACAATTTGATATCCACTTGCCAGACGAGCCGGGTGTCGTCAGTCGCCTGGCTCTGTGCCCAACCTCTTTTTGCATAAACACTTATGAGTTCAGCCAAGAGGAAAAGCACTCTGATTATGAATTGAGCAGAAGGAAACAAAGTTCTGCAGATAAACACCAATGAGACAAAAAACCATGAATAAGAAAAATGACAGAAAAGGAGAACCTTCCCAGAAGCCTCCTGCCAGTGAACGGCCACCAGAGCAAGAGCATGGAGGCCCTGGGTTTTGAACTGTGAGATAAGGAAGATGATGAAAACCTCCCTAGCAGCCAGACAAGCACAAGATTCCTGTGAAATCCAGGTCTAAGTGTTTTGACCACAGAAGTAATATTATGTCATAGGTGAGAGCTGTGAGTTGCTGAACCCAAAGTGAGTTCAAATCCAGGTTCTGCCTCCTGCAACCTGTGTGACTTTGAGAAGTTCCAGCACCGCTTTGTGCCTCAGTTTTCTCATCTGTTAAATGGGCAGAATCATAGCTCCTGCCTCAGAGTTGTTGTAAATTAATACATGTAAAGCACTGAAATCAGCCTGGTATACAGTAAGTGTTATGAACGTTATTTTCTTGGAAGGACAGAACTTATTTTCATGGTCTAAGCCTGAAAATCTAAAAAATGTGAGAGAAGAGGAAAGAATCTAGAGTGTCACCATGAGGGGGAAAAGTCAACTTGAAGCGGGACAGGGTCATTGACAATTTCCTGTGATTCTACAGCTGCCTTGTACACTATGGTAGCTCCTAGCCACTTGTTGTTTAGATTTTGTGATTTAGAAATGAAGTAAGGCTGGGTGTGGTGGCTCATGCCTGTAATCCCAGCACTTTGGGAGGCCAAGATGGGCAGAACACCTGAGGTCAGCAGTTCAAGATCAGCCTGGCCAACATGGTGAAATCCCGTCTCTACAAAAATACAAAAATTAGCCGGGCATGATGGCGGGTTCCTGTAATCCCAGGTACTCAGGAGGCTGAGGCAGGAGAATTGCTTGAATCTGGGAGATGGAGGTTGCAGTGAGACGAGATTGTGCCACTGCACTCCAGCCTGGGGGATAGAGTGAGACTCTGTCTCAAAAAAAAAAAAAATTAGTTAAAATAAGAGAAAATTGAAAATTCAGCTCTTCATTCTCACCAGCCACACAAGGGCTCAGCAGCCCATGTGGGTGGCTAGCAGCTCCCATGTTGGACAGTGCAGAGTAGAGCAAGTCCGCCATTGCAGAATGTTTGATTGGACCGTGACTGGATAGTCTATTGCAGTGGTCACCAATTTATTTTTAGCACCAAGGACCAGTTTCCATGGATTTGTGGGGGGGAAGTTTCGGGATAATTCAGGTACATTACATTTATTGTGTACTTTATTTCTATTGTTATGAACATTATAATATATAATGAAATCATTATACAACTCACCATAATGTAGAATCAGTGGGAGCCCTGAGCTTGTTTTCCTGCAACTAGATAATCCCATCTCAGGGTGGTGGGAGACAGTGACAGATCATCAGGCATTAGATTCTCATAAGGAGCACACAACCTAGATCCCTTCCACATGCAGTTCACAATAGGATTGGTGCTCCTATTAGAATCTAATGCCACCACTGCTCTGACAGGAGACAGAGCTTAGGTGGTAACACTAGCCAGGGGGATCAGCTGTAAATACAGATGAAGCTTCACTCGCTAGCCTGCTGCTCACCTCCTTCTGTGCAGCCCAGTTCCTAACAGGCCACAGACCACTACTGGTCCATGGTCTGGGGGCTGGGGACCTCTGGTCTATTGGATAACCCTGGCTTGGAGCATTCTGATCAGCCAAATAAGCGCTGAGATGATTTGGCCTCCATTAGTAAGAACGATGGACTTTTTTTTTTTTTTTTTTTTTTTTTTGAGACAGAGTTTCACTGTTGTTGCCCAGGCTGGAGTGCAGTGGCACCATCTCGGCTCACTGCAACCTCTGCCTCCCAGGTTCAAGCGATTCTCATGCCTCAGCCTCCCAAGTAGCTGGAATTACAGGTGCCTGCCACCATGCCTGGCTAATTTTTATATTTTTAGTAGAGTTGGGGTTTTGCCATGTTGACCAGGCTGGTCTTGAATTCCTGACCTCAAGTGATCCGCCTGCCTTGGTCTCCCGAAGTGCTGGGATTACAGGCATGAGACACCGCACCTGGCCAGATGGACTTTTTTTGAGCATTTACTTCCAAGCACCTTCCCTGCACTTTCTCAGTTAATCCTCACAGTGACTCTTTGAAGCAGGGACTGTGACAATCTTCATTTCACAGATGGAGCAACTCAGGCACAGAGAGCAAGTCATTGGCCACGGTCGCCCAGCTGAGGAAGGATGGAGCCGGCTGAGATCCTGTTCTGGGGATCTAACTGTGCAGCCTGCATTCTGGGCTGCTGTATTCTCCCATGTTGCTGTCTGATGAGCACAGCATGGGCTCAGAGTACGGAGAGGAGGAACCAGGTAATAAGGAGAGGTCTGGGGTGAAGGCTGGTGCCTTGGGGAAGAAGAGAGAGGCCCCATTCTAAAGGGAAGCCATTGGAAGCTCATAGTGATAAAGCAAAGCCAACAGGTTTTGGGGCTGGGAGTTGAACACACAGCTCTGGTTTCTGCCTTTTCACAGTGGTGATGAATGGGCACTGAGAGCCTCTCAAGCTAAAGTTGTCATCAGTGCTCTTCATAGTCTGAAGGTGCATGAAATGGTCAACTTTCTTCCAAAGGGCTTTTATGCCTAAGTCTGTGGTTAGTGTATAAACAGATATTTACTGAAGTCCTGCTGGGTGCGGACACTGTGGCCAGCCCTGAGGCTACAGTCAAGATGAAGCCAGTCTCTGTCCTCATGGAGACCTGTCTATTGATAAGAAAAGAGAAAGCTCACTGAGCATTGACCCTGTGCCCACTGCTTTTGATGCATCTCTCATTTAATCCTTCTATCAAATCTGTGAAATAAACACATCACCATCATCCCTATTTCACATTTAGGGAAACATATGCTTAGAGAGGGTAAGTAACTTGGTCAAGGTCGCACAGCTTCAAACTCTTATCCCACAGGCGCAGGAATGAGAGGCAGCAGCCGGGGAAGCCAGGGTCTCCGGCAGTCCTTGTCTCTGGGCGGTGATCCAGAGAGAGAGAGAGAACACGACTGTCTCAGCACTGGGTCTTCTTCTGAGTCTTGAAGGATCTCTTCCAGAGCGTCTCAGTGTTAAACATCATGTTGTGAATGACTCCGTGAGCTCTGACCCAGTAACCTTGGGGATAAAGGAGGGGAGGTACGGATAAGCTCTTTGAATGGATGTTGCCGGGGTGTCAGGGTTCTTTGAGGGCACAGACTATGTGTCACCAAAGAAAGAGCCCAGTGCCTTTTCTTATTGCTCCAGAGATTGAAGGGGTAGGAAGAAAAAATGTTAAGTTATAAACATGTTTCAGTTTTGGTACCAGTTGAACCAATTACGTTTTGAAGAGGAAAGAGTCTTGCCTACAAAGTCAGCCCCCGGGTTTTCCTTCTGCTTATGGAATCCAGGCAATGGGCAAAGAGAAAAAGAAAACTAAGGAATCAGCCAGTTGCAGTGGCTCATGCTTGTGATCTTGGCACTTTGGGAAGCTGAGGCAGGTGGACTTCTTGAGTCCAGGAGTTCAAGACCAGCCTGGCCAACATAGTGAGACCCCGTTTCTACAAAAAATACAAAAAGTTGCTGAGCATGGTGGCATGCACCTGTAGTCCCAGTTACTTGGGAGGCTGACGTGGGAGAACTACTTCATCCCAAGAGGTTGAGGCTGCAGTGAGCCATGATCGTGCCACTATACTCCAGCCTGGGTGACAGAGTGAGACCCTGTCTCAAAAGAAAACAAAAAAGATAAGAAAAAGAAAACTAGGGTATCTAAACAGAATAAGTTTATATATATACTAAAGAACTGAGATAGAACTGCGTTGACTGAGTAATTATTTGAATCGCTTTTGACTGAGTTTTTCCTATTGGAGTCTACCTTTGTTTTTGTGTGTGTGTGTGGGTTTTTTTTTTTTTTTTTTTTTTTGGTTTAGTTTTGTCTTTGTGTTTTTTTGAGACTGGGCCTTGCTCTTTTGCCTAGGCTGCTGGAGTGTGGTGGCGTGATCTCAGCTTACTGCAACCTCTGCCTCCTGGGTTCCAACAATTCTCTCACCTCAGCCTCCCGAGTAACTGGGACTACTGGGCACGTACCACCAAGCCCAGCTAATTTTTGTATTTTTAGTAGAGATGGGGTTTCACCATGTTGGCCAGGCCTGGTCTTGAACTCCTGGGCTCAAGTGATCCACCTGCCTCGGCCTCCCGAAGTGCTGGGATTACAAGTGTGAGCCCCTGCGCCCAGGTAGAGTCTACCTTTCTTTGAATTCACTGCAGTGCAATGACTGGGACATGTGGAACTCCAGGTGTATATGGGTTACATAGAGATGCTAGGGGCTGATTAGGGAAGGAAAGATATGAGAAGCCTGCAGACCATGCTTTCCCAGACTGTGTGGGCCCTGGGAAAGGAGAAGTGGACAGAAAGGGAACACTGGATGCCCTGGAAGAGAAGATTCATCCAAGTCATCAGGGAAGTCACTAATGCAAGGGAAGAAATGCAGAGACAGAGCCAAACACGCTTCTTCCAAGTCCTTTCTGTGCGCTCAGTCACCTCTATGCTTATTTTTCTTCTTTCCTCTAAGTAGTGTCATGCGTTTTCTTCCCATTCCTAGTCACTCCTAGTCAACTAACTCCTCTCTTTACCATCTTTTCATCAGAACTTGAAACCTCCTCTCCTTCATATATTAGTGATCATGTTTCTCCATAATACAGCTAGAAACAAGAATTGAAACCTGGAAAACCTGCATTTGAGTACCAGATCTGCCTCTGCTAGCTATTTGAGAAGTTATTTTGTTCCATTCTTTTTGTTGTTGTTGAAACAGGGTGTCACTCTGTCGCCCAGGCTGGAGTGCAGTGGTTCAATCTTGGCTCACTGCAGCCTCAACCTCCTGGGCTCAAGCAATCCTTCCACATCAGCCTCCTGAGTAGCTGGGACTACAGGTGTGCGCCGCCACACCTGGCTAATTTTTAATGTTTATTTATTTATTTTTGTTTACTTATTTGTTTTTGTAGAGATGGGGTATTGCTGTGTTGCGCAGGCTGGTCTCAAACTCGTGGGCTCAAGCGATCCTCCTGCCTTGGCGTCTCAGATAAAATGGGAAAAGTTCCCTTGTCCCCCTCGAAGGGCATGCGATGGGGGTGTGGTTTGCTTCATCAGTGCCCCACTGCTCAAACCTCTAGGGGAGCACACAGACAGGCAGGGAGTCCCATGGCAGTGTCTAGGAGTGAATGTTTATAGTTGAAGCCCCAGTGGGCGTGTGTTACAGGGTGCTCTTTTAGTTTAGCCATCCGTAGGTAGCTTGTGTTAGTCGGCTCAATTAGACCCCTGCCTTATTGCAAAGACAGAGGGCTCTCTTGGTCCCGGGGTTCTTGCCTTGTTGTACCGGAAGTGGTGCGATCTCAGCTCACTGCAAGCTCCGCTTTGGGTTCACGCCATTCTCCTGCCTCAGCCTCCCGAGTGGCTGGGACTACAGGGGCCTGCCACCACGCCTGGCTAATTTTTTTGTATTTTTAATAGAGATGGGATTTCACCGTGTTAGCCAGGATGGTCTCGATCTCCTGACCTCGTGATCCGCCCGCCTTGGCCTCCCAAAGTGCTGGGATTACAAGCGTCAGAGTGCAAGGTTTTATTGAGTGGAAGTAGCTGTCAGCAGATGGGGGAGCCAGAAGGAAGATAGTTTTCCCCCGGAGTCGGACCAGTGGCCCGACTCTTCTCTGACTGTCCCAGCCAAACTCTGCTTGTTGTGCCAGTCAGTGGCCTGCGGTGTGCTGGTGCCCATTGGTGCATTCCTCTTGACGTGCAGCACCCGTGTGTTCCTCCGCTGATGTGCTCCTTTCGAAGTCCAGCCGCCTGTGTGTCTGCCTGCTAGGGTCTCAGGGTTTTTATAGGCACAGAATGGGGGTGTGGCAGCCAGGGTGGTCTTGGGAAATGCAACATTTGGGCAGGAAAACAAAAATGCCTGTCCTCACCTAGGTCCGTGGGCAAAGGCCCTGGGGTGGAGCACTAGCCAGCGACCACACCCTCCTCTACCCAGTACTTCCCTTCCTCACTTCCATATCATTTAAAGGGACCACATTCTTCCCTTCCGAGCACTTCCCTTCTGCATCACAAAGTGCTGGGATTATAGGCATGAGCCACTGGTCCCAGCCAATTCCGTTCTTTTAATGCAAACTAGAAATAGGTGTTCAGAAGGGCCTGCCCTATCCACCTCAGGGAGTTGCTATGAAGATCAAATTAGATCGTGTGCAACAGAAGTTTAGAAAAGATTCCAAAAGCACTGCACGATGGGAATGTATTTTGAAACTCCACTGAGTGGACTTAAAACTATGGTTTTTTTCTTTCTTTTTTTTGTTTGAGACAGCGTTTCACTCTTGTTGCCTAGGCTGGAGTGCAATGACTCCATCTTGGCTCACTGCAACCTCCGCCTCCCACGTTCAAGTGATTCTCTGCCTCAGCCTCCCGAGTAGCTGGGATTACAGGCGCCCGCCACCATGCCTGGCTAATTTCTTTCTTTCTTTTTTTTTTTGTCTTTTTAGTAGAGATGGGGGTTTCACAGTGTTGGCCAGGCTGGTCTCGAACTCCTGACCTTAGGTGATCCACCCACCTTGGCCTCCCAGAGTGCTGGGATTAAGGCTTAAGCCACCGCACCAAACCTGTGTTTCTTTTTTAAGCAAGAAAACAAATGCCTCTCCCCAGCACTCACTAAACCAATCCCTCTTCTTTTTTTTTTTTTTTTCCATAGGATTCTTATCCTTCTTGCCCCAGTTCAAACAGTCTATTTTCTTTTGGCCCTTCTGTCCATCTGTGAAAGGGTCAGGCTTTCTAGCTAACCCTTCATCAAATATTTTTGATGACCACAGTCAAGACAGTAGTTATTATTTTTTTTGAGATGAAGTTTCGCTCTTGTTGCCCAGGCTGGAGTGCAATGGCACAATCTCGGCTCACTGCAGCCTCTGCATCCAGGGTTCAAGTGATTCTCTTGCCTCAGCCTCCCAAGTAGGTGGGATTACAGGCACGCAACACCACGCGCAGCTAATTTTTGTATTTTTAGTAGAGATGGGGTTTCTCCATGTTGGTCAGGCTGGTCTCGAACTCCTGATCTCAGGTGATCTACCCACCTCGGCCTCCCAAAGTGCTGGGATTATAGGGGTGAGCCACCCTGCCTGGACAAGACAGTGCTTATTAATGCTTGAGATGCATTCAGGAGCACATGACCTGGCTGTGACTGTTCTAACAAAGTTCCCCAAATGGGTGGCTCAGGACAACAGAAAGTCATTCTCTCCAGTTCCAGAAGCTTGATGTCTGAAAAGGGCAGGGCCGTGCTCCCTCTGAAGGCTCTAGGGATGAATCCTTCCTTGCCTCTTCTGGCTTCTGGTGGTTGCTGGCAATCCTTGGCTTGTGGCCACATCATTCCATTCTCTTCCTTCATTCTCATGTGGTCTTCTCCCCTGTGTGTGTCTGTCTCTTCTTCTCTTCCCATGAGGATGCCATTATTACTCCATTTAAGGTCCATGCTATTCCAATATGACCTCTTTGTAATTAGATCTGCAGTGACCCTATTTTCTTTTCTTTTTTTTGAGATGGAGTCTTGCTCTGTTGCCCAGGCTGGAGTTCAGTGGCACAATCTCAGCTCACTGCAACTCTGCCTTCTGGGTTCAAGTGATTCTTCAGCCTCAGCCTCCGAAGTAGCTGGGATTACAGGTGCACACCACCATGCCTAATTTTTGTGTTTTTAGTAGAGACAGGGTTTTGCCATGCTAGGCAGGCTGGTCTTGAACTCCTGACCTCGAGTCATCCTCCTGCCTCAGCCTCCCAAAGTGCTAAGATTACAGGCATGAGCCACCATGCCCCACCCCTATTTTCTAATAAGGTCACATTCTGGGATTTCTGGTGAATGTGAATTTTTGGAGGACAGTCTTCAGTCTAGCAAAAGGCAGGGCATCCTCATTTTCTTCCCTACCTCAGAAATAAGGAAGTTAACTTCAATCCCTCAGAGAGAGAGAGGCTTCCTGAGCTTCCAACAATCAATTATCCAAATATTAGTCGCGGAAGAGCACTAAGGGTTGTGCAGAGCACGTGGCCAGCCCGTTCTCAGAGTCTGTCAAGTTTAAGGTGAACGCTAATCCTGAATGAGTTTTAAAATGTATTTGGCATTTCCTCGTTATTGTAAAATGTTCTCACATCATGATGGCTGGGGCTTCCCTCTCAGGTGTAATCTGCGAAGTCAGACGTGACACAGCCTGGGTGAGGTGGGCCAAGCTGGGAACTGGGTTAGGAGGGAAGCTGTGGAATGAACGCCAAGGTCTCAGATCCCAAACTGGCTTTAGCCTGATTCACCCAGAGGGACCTGGTAAAAAATACACATTCCAGGGCCCACCCCAGACCTAATGAATCAGAATTACCTGGGAAGGAGCCTGGGGAGCTCTGTTTTCAGAAACAGCCCAGCAGAATCCTACCATCAGACAGGGCTAGGAAACCGAGCTCAGTCTAGGGCAGTAGTTCCCAAACTCGTCTGTGCTTCAAAAAATACAGGTGCTGATGGCCAGGCGTGGTGGCTCACGCCTGTGATCCCAGCAATTTGGAAGGCTGAGGCAGGAGGATCACTTGAGCCCAGGAGTTTGAGACCAGCCTAGAGAACATAGGGAGATACTGTCTCCATAAAAAAATAAAAAATTAGCCAGGCATAGTGGTGCCCGCCTCTGATCCCAGCTACCCTGGAGGTTGAAGTGGGAGGGTTGCTTGAGCCCAGGAGTTGGAGGCTGTAGTGAGCTATGACTGTGCCAGTGCACTCCAGCCTGAGTAACAGAGCAAGGCTCTGTCTCAAAAACAAAAAACTAAAAACAGATGCTATGTCCCATTCCAGAGGTTGAGGTTTAATTGTTCTGGGGTGTGGTCTGGGTTTTGGAAGATTTAAAAAAAATCCCAGGTGACCCTAAAATGTAGATGAGCTTGGAAACCACACACCTAAGGCACACTTGAATGGGGGAGCAGTGAGGTGCCGTGGGCTGGCCGGCCAGAACCCAGGGGCGGGGCAGTAGGAACCAGCATTGCAGAGGCCATGAAGGCTGGGAAGCATAGTGTCTGGGGCCCACAACAATGCTTGGACATGAATGCTTTAGACCTAAGACAATTGGCTCCTAAATGTGAAACTGCAAGGCTGAAATGAATGCATGTTTAGTGCTTTGCAACATTGTCAAGTGGTCAGCTGCAACACCGTTCTGAGGGCGTGATGCCTGAGAGATGCCTGTCATGGGGGTTGATTTTAATGAATTTAACATGGTGTGGAGTGGGGCCTTCAGGAGTAAAAATGTCAGTTCTAAGTTGGTTGCGGGGGTTTGGGCAAAGGTCTTAAAACCCCATGGTGAGCAGATGGCCAATCCTAAACACCCCAATTTAAAACAGGGCCTTTTTTCCAAGAGGCATTTTGGAAATAGCTCCTATTTTGAGGGGAGGAACCCTGGCAGGAGAAAGCCAGGGTTAAGCCCAGCTGAGAGGGGGTTGGAAGGCAGGGATCTGCCTGGTCCTCACTGAAACTTGCTACTCAGGGTGAGCTTCCTAAACCAATGCACATTTGCTGGCCCACTGAGCCTGCCAGATGAGAACCTGCATTTCAACAAGGTCCTCAGTGCAGCAAAGTTTGAGATATACTGGGCTAGAACACCCAGGGGACACAAAGGTTCTCTGAAAACTAAGGAAAATAGGCAGGGTGTGGTGGCTCACACCTGTAATCCTTGTATTTTGGGATGCCAAGGTGGGTGGATCACTTGAGGTCAGGAGCTCGAGACCAGCCTGGTCCAACATGCTGAAACACCATTAGCCAGGTGCAGTGGCAGGTACCTGTAGTCCCAGCTACTCGGGGGGCTGAGACAGGAGAATCACTTGAACCTGGGAGGCGGAAGTTGCAGTGGGCCGAGATCGCACTGCTGCACTCCAGTCTGGTGACAGAGTGAGACTCCATCTAAAAATAAATAAATAAAAAATAAAAATAAATACTGGGCTAGAAGACCCAGGAGACCCAAAGATTCTATCAAAACTAAGGAAAATAATCCAGGTCACAAATATATTCTCTTTCTCCTTCTCCCCATCGCCCCCCCTCCGCCAGTAATCTTTATAGACTCCAATAGAGTTGATGTTCTACAATGAATTCTAGTCACTTTTATTTATATTTATTTATTTTAGAGATGGGGTCTCACTGGTTGCTCAGGGTGGTCTCAAACTCCTGGGCTCAAGTGATCCACCCACCTCGGTCTCCCAAAGTGCTGGGATTACAGGCATCAGCAGCTGCACCTGGCTGTTACTTTTATTTTTGATGTTCAAGTTATCCCTAACATGGCCAGTGGGAGCTAATGCCTGTGAGACCATAGATTCTTTTTATGCACTCAATACATTTTTGTGTTTACCTTACATTTTTATTATGGAAAAGATTCTGTTTTTTCCGCTTGTTTCTATTTGATAATGAACCCCTCTGTGCCTATCACCAGCCTCAGCCACTATTATCTCATTACCAAGCTGGGTTATTTTGAAGCAAATATCTTCTAATATTTAGCCAGTGTTCAAATTTCCTTAACCATCCTACATGAGTGTTTAGAGTAGTTGTTTCATTGGAAACGAGGTCAAAACAAGGACATTTTATGTTTTTAGGTCAGTCTTGAAATTAAGTGTAAAACCATATGTGGGGGAGGAGGTGGGACTAGCCTCTCAAGGCAGGGCCTGGATACCAGACCCAATTGAGGACTAGCTAAGACAGATTCCACAATGAATAATACCAGGAGGTGGGAACATTAAGGTCCATTGTGAAGGTTGGCTACCACAATTATTTGATCAACTAGTTATCAACCCTGACTGCAGCTGAGAGATATTTGTTTTTGCTTTTTTTTTTTTTTTTCAGAGACAGGGTCTTGCTATGTTGCCCACGCTGGACTCAAACTCCTGGGCTCAAGTGATTCTTCTGCCTCAACCTCCCGAGTAGCTGAGACTACAGGTGTGTGCCACTGTGCCCAGCAAGATTTTAAAAAATACGTATGCCCAGACACCACTCTAAACCAACTAAATCAGAATCAGATATAGTGAAGTCATTAATCATTTTGCTCCTGGGTCTTTATGACACTTTTGCTCCTGGGAAACTCCTGGGAATGTGGTAGAGAGAGAGAAAGAGATGGGAAAATAAGATTTTAAGAAGTGTTGCTATGCATTTTGAAAATAATTTTTCTTTGGTGTTTGTCTTGAGGGACGGCGGTAAACATTTCGATTGCCTTTAAGTATGCTTGCATGCTGGAATGATGGTTCTTTGAGTGCAGCATTGAACTGGGATCGGGCCACATGGCAGCCAGCGTGAGCCTTTATGCCACATTTATAAACCATGAATGTCATGAGCCCACTCTCAGGGACCTTACAATTTGGAGGGTTAGGTCAGATCCACAAATCTCTTGTATCTCATGGTAAAGGAAACCTGGCGTGTAGCAGGAGATGGTGTGATAACAATATCATGTTGCATGATCAATATTTGTATTATTCTTAGCAATAGTAAACTTTTTGGCCCCCTCCATTGTGTCATCAATTTGCTTAATACAGTTTCTGCCTCAGCTTCGGTTTTTAGGCCTGGCATAAGCTGTTTGAAACCCAGGCACGTACCCCCGCCTGTCGTCTTTGGCCTCGTTAACACCTCCGCTCCCTGCGTGGTGGTTTGGAGAACAAGCTTGTTCCTCATCCCACTGATCCCAAACCCAGGATGCCCCACAGCTGCTGACCGTGATTAAACCTAATGGAGATTCAATGCCTTTCTTTTGATTCTCAGTGACCGATGTTCATTCATTTCTTAAATACTTGCAGAGTCGGCCAGGCATGGTGGCTCACGCCTGTAATCCCAGTGCTTGGGGAGGCCGGGTGGGTGAATCATGAGGTCAGGAGTTGGAGACCAGCCTGGCCAATATGGTGAAACCCCATCTCTACTAAAAATACAAAAATTAACTGGTGTGGCGGCGTGTGCCTGTAATCCCAGCTACTCAGGAGGCTGAGGCAGGGGAGTTGCTTGAACCTGGGTGGTGGAAGTTGCAGTGAGCCAAGATTATGCCATTGCCCTCCAGCCTGGGCAGCAGAGCGAGACTCTGTCTGAAAAACAAACAAAAAACCCAAAAACTTGCAAAGTGAATTTAGGAAACCATAAAGTCCAGAGTTTGATCCAACCCCTTCCTTTTCCTCTTTCTCAAATATTTTGAGCCAGGTACTATCCTAGATTGTTTTGTGATATTTACAATGTAGAAGGCAGGAGAGAGAACAAAGAACAGAGAGCATGTTCTGAGATGTCTGCTGTGTTTGCAGGTACCTTCCCTCAATTTCCCTACTCACTGGCCATGCTGGAAAGCAGGTCTTGGTGCCATATTTGTGCCATGGTTCTCCCCCTCCCTGTACTCAATTGGTTGGCCGGAAGCCCAATTCTCTCTCTCTCTCTCTCCCTCTCTCTTTCCCTCTCTCCCTCTCTCTTTCCCTCTCTCCCTCCCTCCCTGTCTCTCTCTTTCTCTCTCTCTCTCTCTCTCTCTCTCCTTCTACCAAGACATCCAGTTACTAACAGATCAGCTGGTGGTGGGCTCTGCTGGCTGCCATGATGGGCCACCAGCAAAAAGGGAAAATTGGTTGTGAGTGAGAGAAGCAGAGATAAGAAAGTCCACAGGGCTGTTAAGAAAGACCAGGGGAGGCTGGGCGCAGTGGCTCACGCCTGTAATCCCAGCACTTTGGGAGGCCAAGATGGGCAGATCACGAAGTCAGGAGATCAAGACCATCCTGGCTCACACAGTGAAACCCCCATGTCTACTAAAAATACAAAAAATTAGCCGGGCGTGGTGGTGGGTGCCTGTAGTCCCAGCTACTTGGGAGGCTGAGGTGGGAGGATGGCATGAACCCTGGGAGGTGGAGCTTGCAGTGAGCCGAGATCATTGCACCACTGCACTCCAGCCTGGGTGACAGAGCGAGACTGTGTCTCAAAAAAAATAAAAATAAAAATAAATAAATAAATAAATAAATAAAAAAGACCATGGGCTTCTGAGAGTCAGAAAGAGGAATTTTGGTTTCTGTAACTGCAGTTTCCATTCTCTCATGGCCTCTCATTTCTTTCCCATGCCCATGAGTTTGCCTGTTAGAGATAAGGTGTGCTCCTTTCCCTCCAGCTCATGCAAATGGGTTTCTGTTTCTTACAATCATTCTTCCCAGGTACAGATGGTGACTGATGCTCTACTAAATGCTGAAAAAAAGCAGAGTGGAAGCACAGAAAAGAGGGCTTCTCTGAGGAGGTGACGTTAGAGCCCAGTTGGAAGGCAGGAGTAAATGTGCACCATGATTTTTTAGGATTAGAACCAAATGTCTCACTGCTTGGGCACATGTAGATAGAGGTGATTTAACAGTAAACTATCCCAGTTGTACCCATTGTCAGTTACCTCACCACAGGGATTATATAGCCCTGAGTTTGCTTAGTGCTTATTTATTTTAGGTTGTTGTTTATCCAGACCTCTTAAATGATATGCACTTGGAACAAGTGACAGCATTGTTCATTGATGATGTGGACAAACCACTGTTTATTTTATTACTCAAAACTGGGTAAATTATAAAGAAAAAGAGGTTTAATGGGCTCATAGTTCCATGTGGCTGAAGAAGCCTCAAAATCATGGTGGAACACAAAAGGCACGTCTTACGTGGTGGCAGACAAGAGTGATGAGAGCTATTTTGGTCATTGTTTGCTGGCCATAGAGTTTACTTCTATATTTTGAACTAACACAAGAGCCAGGCACACAAGATGGTTACAGGTCTGTCCAGTTTTTGATGATGATGATGATGATGATGATGATGATGATGATGATGATGATGAAATGGCTGACATGGTTCATGACTTGCTTTTTCTCATCGTCTCAGACCTAGATTTTTGGCTGGACTATTGGCTTGGGATAGATTAAAATCATTCCTTGTATCCCCTGATCTTAAAGTCAAGACTGAACCAGCCTCCAGACACAAGCCTTCATGGGGCTTCAAATACCATGAGGAATGGGCGTCCCTGCAATATTGTTATGGCTGTCAAAAGTGTTATTGGAGCTGGGCAAGTGGGCGCTCTCCTGCCATTCCATCCTGCTTAGATTTCCCATTCAACACCAATCTTATTTCCTTTTTTTTTTTTTGACAGAGTCTCATTCTGTCTCCTAGGCTGTAGTGCAATGGTGGGATCTTGGCTCACTACAGTCTCCACCTCCCAGGTTTAAGTGATTCTTGTGCCTCAGCCTCCCAAGTAGCTGGGATTGCACATGCACACCATCAAGCCTGGCTATTTTTTTTTTTTTTTTGTATTTTTAGTAGAGACAGGGTTTCGCCATGTTGGCCAGGCTGGTCTTGAACTCCTGACCTCAAGTGATCCACCTACCTCGGCCTTCCAAAGTGCTGGGATTACAGGTGTGAGTCACCGCACCTGGCCCCATTTCCTCTTATAACATAAGTCATTGCCTGCAGATGTGTTTTCTCCATTAGTTTGCAAAAGCTTCCTGAGAGTAGGTCTGTGCCTCATTTATTTTGGAATCTCCCTGGCATGAAGCACAGGGTTTATCCTCAGTAGGCATTCAACAAATGTTTAATTTCACTCAACAGCTCCTCTTACCACTGCCCCCACCTTATCTGCAGGTGGCTAAGTACAATCAGAACAAGTAGGTATCATAAGATTTAGTCCAGAGTCAATTTGGGAATAAATTACTTTAGTGATATGAAAAGAAACCATGCTATTTAGTCAGAATACTTCTGAGAGTATCCCCTGTCCAAGCATTTGCTGAATTTCTATCTACCAATTTTCAGGTGGAACAGTATGGTTGCAGAGAGTCCATTTGGACATAGATACACTTTCATGCATTCATGTCTTTAACAATAATTTGTGGCCCTACTGTGTTTGTTCACTAACTCCTTCGAACCTGCCATATAAGCTATATCTTTATTTTCCTTGTAATTTGGGAAGTCCAATTCGTCATTAAGCTCACATGCCTGAAACTAATGAAGAAAATAGCTCGTTAACCAGCTAGTATAAAAGTAGCCACCAAATCAACTCAATCACCTGCCTTAAATCAGACCGGTACTCCATCTTGAGCGGAGAAGCCCATTCTGAATCACAGTCAAAACATTGATGGAAAAACAGCTCCCTCTGGGGATCAAAACCACGCTTGCCCCAAATCCTCCTCCCCAGAGTTTTCCTCATTGCTCACCCACTGAACCCAAAACAAACCAGAAGTGTTTGAAATGAGGACGGGTAGCTCCGTGTACCAATCGGAATTTAAAACTATCAATTCCTGCTATAGAAATGAGGCTTCTCCCCAGGACCAGGATTCCATTTAAGGCAGCCCATTTCTAGATGGAGAAAACAGAACCTGAAGGCACCCGTTTCCCTAAACTGCACTCGCTCATGTGTAAGTACAAATGAAAAATGCTGACGCTGCTTCTGTTGGCATTGCTTTTTAATTACAGCCTTCAATAAATCATTTTATCCTTGAACAAGACTTGAGAATGGCCCAAAGGCAGAGGCATGATTCCTTAGGAATTAGGCCAACAGAGAATGGGCTATCTCTCTTCCCACCTCTTCTCTTACTCTGCTGTCAGAAACAGAAAAGTTCTCTGTGAATAGCTGGGAGGAGACAGCTGCACTTGAGTTCCATCTGGGGGTTCTGTTGACACAGTTTTACCCCAGGCTGCCTTGATGGCCACTGCCACACAAGCTGCATCTGTTCTTTCTTCTGTGCATTTTGTTACTTCGTTGTTTTTCCTCTTTCTAGTGTAGTCAGCTGAATGGTGGCTTCGCACAAGATATATCCAGATCCTTGTGCCTAGACTCTGTGGAGGTGGCATTATTTGGAAAAAGGGTCTTTGCAGATGTAATTAAGTTAATGATCTTGAGATGAGATTATCCTGGGGTATTTTAGGTAGGCTGTACATCTAAAGACAAGTGTCCTCATAAAAGGACACTTTTTTTATGGGTGTAGTGGCTCATGCCTGTAATCCCAGTACTTTGGGAGGCCGAGGCGGGTGGATCACCTGAGGTCAGGAGTTCAAGACCGGCCTGACCAACATGGAGAAACCCCATGTCTACTAAAAACACAAAATTAGCTGGGCATGGTGGCACATGCCTTCAATCCCAGCTACTCTGGAGGCTGAGGCAGGAGAGTTGCTTGAACCTAGGAGGAGGAGGTTGCAGTGAGCTGAGATCATGCTATTGCACTCCAGCCTGGGCAACAAGAGTGAAACTCCATCTCAAAAAAAAAAAAAAAAAAAAAAAAGGACGCTCTTCCTCTAGAGGAGGAAACCCAGACAGAAGAGGAGGAGGCAAGGTGATCGCAGAGGCAGAGATTGTACCATGCAGCCACAAGTCAAGGAATTCTAGTAGCTTCTACAAGCTGGAAGAGGCAAGGAATGGATTCTCCCCTAGAACCTCTTAAGGAGTATGGTCCTGCTGACACTTGATTGATTTTGGACTTCTGGCCTCCAGGCTTTTTTTTTTTTTTTTAAGATAGAGCCTTTCTCTGTTGCCCAGTCTGGAGTGCAGTGGCACGATTTCGGTTCACTGCAAACTCCACCTCCCGGGCTCAAGCCGTTCTCTGCCTCAGCCTCCCAAGTAGCTGGGCTACAGGTGCCTGTCACCATGCATGGCTGAGTTTTGTATTTTTAGTAAAGACAAGGTTTTGCCATATTGGCCAGACTGGTCTTGAATTCCTGGCCTCAAGTGATCCACCCACCTCAGCCTCCCAAAGTGCTGAGATTATTTAGGTGTGAGCCACGGCACCCGGCCCAGACATTGTTTGAAGCCACCCATTTCATGGTTCTTTGCTGCAGTGGTTGTGGAATATGAATGCACTCATGCTGTTGGTTGGACTTTGCTGACCTTGTGTCTGTTATTCCCTGGCAGTTCTGCAGGGCCTGGAGTGGTACGAGAAACGTCCCTTCTTTCCCAAATTGTTCCCAGCTTCCCCATTCACTGAAAGCCCTGCAGTCAGGAGCAGTCAGGACTTTGCACCCAGTTGCTGTGGGTGTTGGGCCGACCCGATCCTTCCTCTTGTGTGATCCATGGACTCGCAGCATTGAGTCACCTGTGAGCTTTTGGAATTGAAGACTTTCAGGGCTCACCCGGGAGGACCTGCTGGGCCAGAATCTGCATTTTAACAACATGCCCAGGTGATTTGTGTACACGTTCAGATCTGAGAAGCACTGGTAGGAGAGGCTTTAAGGTGGTAATTAGATCTTTTCTCCACCTGCAAGAATCTTAGTTTCTTCATGTTAAATCAATTAACTGTGGCAATGGCCTGGGGGTTATAAAACAAAACAGAATCCTTACATCAAGAATGCACCCTGGTGTGTTATGGATGTGGATGAAATGAAATGCGTGGAATTTGCTTTAAAATATTGTAAAATAGCCAGAAGGAAAAGAAAAGCAGGAATTGGAATGAGATTGGCGAAATGTTGACAAGTTCTTGCAGTAGGATGATGGGTGCATGGGGGTTCATGGTGCAATTCTCTCCCCGCTTTTTGTGCGTATGGGAAATTTCCATAATGAAAAGTTAGAGGTGGGGCACGGTGGCTCATGCCTGTGATCTCAGCATTTTGGGAGGCTGAGGTGGGTAGATTGCTTGAACCTACGAGTTCAAGACCATCTTGGACAACATGGCGAAACCCCATCTCTACTAAAAATGCAAAAATTAGCCAGGCATGGTGACAGCATGCCTGTAGTCATGTTGAGGCACGAGGTTGAGGCATGAGAATCACCTGAACCCAGGAGGCGGAGGTTGTAGTGAGCCGAGATCGCACCATTACACTCCAGCCTGGGCGACAGAGTGAGACTTGGTCTCAAAAAAATTTTTAATTTTCTTTTTTTTTTTTTTTTGAGATGGAGTCTTGCTCTTTTGCCCAGGCTGGAGTGCAGTGGCGTGATCTTGGCTCACTGCAAGCTCCACCTCCCGAGTTCACTCCATTCTTCTGCCTCAGCCTCCAGAGTAGCTGGGACTATAGGCACCCACCACCATGTCCGGCTAATTGTTTGTATTTTTAGTACAGATGGGGTTTCACTGTGTTAGCCAGAATGGTCTCGATCTCCTGACCTCGTGATCTGCCCACCTTGCCCTCCCAAAGTGCTGGGATTACAGGCATGAGCCACCATTCCCGGCCTTAATTTTCTTTAATTTGTTTCTTTTTTGAGACAGGATCTCACTCTGCAGCCCAGGCTGGAGTGCAGTGGTGCGATCCCAGCTCACTGCAGCCTCTACCTCCTGGGCTCAAGCGATCCTCCCACCTCAGCCTCCTGAGTAGCTGAGACCACAGGCATGTATCACCACACTTGGCTAATTTTTTCACTTTTTGTAGAGGCAAGGTCTCGCTGTGTTGCCCAGGCTGGTCTTGAACTCCTGAGCTCAAGCAATCTTCCCGCCTCAGCCTGGGAGTAATCCCAAAGTGCTGGGATTACAGGTGTGAGTCACTCTACCCAGCCTGAACAGTTTTTCGTGACTCCACTTTTTCTCCCCTCTTGGAAATGAGTAGTCTTTGAGGGAATGTCTTTTTCGTCTCAATGTCTGGTTTCTTTGCTCAGTGCGCTTGTGTTTGGGGCTTTGTTGATCTCCAGGCCTTTTTCAGCAGTGTCGTCCCTGGAGAGCAGGATGGGAGCTGATGGCTTCTCAGCATGTTTTAACTCAGTTTAAAGATGACTATCAACAACATCTAGTCAGCATCTGTTGCTCTCGGCAGCTGGGACTTCATTTCCTTTCTCTTTATCCACCTCTGTATCCTCTTTAAGACTCTGTCTTTGTCGTGGATACAGCATCACCTATGTGGCCCTTGGGCTCTCTTACTTACATGTGATCTGCATATTATGTCTTTACTTCAGGGCTTCTCAACCAGGGGGTGATTTTGCCCCCCAGAGAACACGTGCCCATGTCTGGAGACAGTTTTGGTCGTTGCAGCTGGAGGAGGTGGTGCCACTGGCATCTAATGGGTAGAGGCCAGGGATGCTGCTAAACATCCTACAATGCCCCGGACAACTCCCACTAAGACAAAATAATGATCCAGCCCCAAATGTCAATAGTGCTGAAAGTGAGAGACCCTGATTCCATCTTAGAGATCATCCAAGCACATTTGGCCAAATTGTTTTTGCTACTGTCCCGTGAAGAAAAGGCAGACTCACGACTGATGGCAACATGGATGGGAATTTTGTTTACCTCTTCCTGGTAGACTTTGGGATATGATGACTTACCATTTGTGCAAGTTGTGCATTGCCCACCTGCAGGGGGTGCCACCCACATAGTTATGAAAATGCCACCCCAGGAATTGCACAGTATATAGTCTACATGGCTATAAGTAGTTGCTTTGGTATTGGGGTTGCTGTGGGGTGCTCTGGAACTGGGAGGAACTTTATTTCTGGCCATTAGAGGCCCTGAGCATGACATTGAGTATCCTTTCAAGAAAATAGAAATGTTGAACAGAGAGGACCTCATTTTTATAACTCTAGACCATCATCTAGTTATGGAGCATCCACTTTTCACCCCTGGGCCATATCCATTTGACAGATGTAAAATCATCAAATTATAATATCATGGCTTACACTTTTGATAGCTTCTGCCCAGAACATGGCGGTAAGAGCTTCTCATTTTCAATTGATTCACTGGGGGAGAAAATATACATGGCTGCCCTGAGACTTTCTATTACACACCATTTGCTTGACGGGATTTCTTTAGTTTCTGTAGCATAACTTATTCTAACTGGTCCTCAATCACTTTGCAGTAAAAACTGAGATTGTGAAAATGTTCATTGTCATTACCAGTGACGGAGCAGTAAGTACCGAGTTCTAGAAAGGGAAGGAACCGGGAGATTTAAACTAGCAGAATGAGCCACTCACCCTCAGAATTGCTTTTAATCTTGGTGAGAACTGACGGGAATTTCGACAGGGCTCAGGGGGACTGCGGGGAGTAGGGCTGGGAGGTGGCTGTTTGCATGTGTGGTCAGCAGATCCAGTGGGGGTCCACGTACTGTGGGCAGGCCCACAGATGGAGTTGGGATTGCCCTGGACTGAGTACTGGGTCATCAGACTGCAAACTGCCATTCTCAAGACATCGAGGCCCAGGCTGGTGCAGGAGATACATTGCAGTGTGTCAGCCTTTCTTCCATTGCTCCCCTCCAATGACAGTCCCTGATTTTCCACCGAGGAGTCACTAGTCCCCCACGGCATCTGTGTGACTGGCCACTTCCCAACCTGATCTGGGGCTGGGGCATGTGGTCCCAGCCTGGATGTCAATATCCTTCCACCACCCTGGCCACAGTGATTGGGTCTGAGAAGCAGATTAGCCAAAGGAGAGACAATCTTGGGAATTTCATGTTCATGCTGAAGAAAGTGAAATGGAAAGTGGGGGGAGAGTGAGGGGTTATTGTGATGATATAGTTTGAGGACCTGGATGTAGCCACACCTGTAGCTGTCAACTCTGTGCCATAGTACTGCTTTTTTTTTCCTTCAAATTTAAATACTTTCTAGGGGCAAGGTCTTGCTATGTTGCTTAGTTTTGAAAAGTCCCTTTTGGAGGGTTGCTTTCACTGCTTCACTTCCTTTCTATGAGAGCTCAGGGAATCAGAATACAAGGGAGATGACTTTTTTTTTTTTTTTTTTTTTTTTGAGACAGGGCTTGCTCTGTTGCCCAGGCTGGAGTGCAGTGGTGCAATCACAGCTCGACACAGCCTTGATCTTCTGGACTCAAGCGACCCTCCTGCTTCAGCCTCCTGAGTAGCTGGGACTATAGGTGGGTACCACCATGCCCAGCTAATTAAATTTTTTTTTAGAAATGAGATCTCACTATGTCACCCAGGCTGGCCTCAAACTCCTGGGCTCAAGTGATCACCCTGCCTTAGCTTCCCAAACTTACAGGTTTGAGCCCCCACACCCAGTCAACGCTGTGTTCTTATGCACCTGGTGTCTCCCCAGGCCCTGAGCGATGATCCTCCTGCCTTGACCTCCCAAAGTGCTGGGATAACAGATGTGAAGTACAATGTATGGCCCACATAGTATTCTTATGGGTTAAATTGAGTCCTCCTCAAAAGATATTGAAATCCTAAATTCTAGTAGCTCAGAATGTGACCTTATTTAGAAATAGAGTTATTGCAGGCTGGGCGTGGTGGCTCACACCTATAATCCCAGCACTTTGGGAGGCTGAGGCAGGTGGATCACCTGAGGTCAGGAGTTTGAGCAACCAGCCTGACCAACATGGAGAAACACCATCTCTACTAAAAATACAAAATTAGCTGGGTGTGGTGGTGCATACTTGTAATTCCAGCTACTCAGGAGGCTGAGGCAGGAGAATCCCTTGAACCCAGGAGGTGGACATTGCATTGAGCCGAGATCGCACCATTGCACTCCATCCTGGGCAACAAGAGTGAAACTCTGTTTCAAAAAAAAAGAAAGAAAGAAAGAAATAGGGTTATTGCAGATGCTATTGATTAGGATGAAGTCATACTGGAGTAGGCAGGGCCCTAAGTCAATGACTGGTGTCCTTATAAAAGAGGAGAGGACATGCCGAGTCACAGAGACACAGGGAAGAAGGCCATGGATCGGACGGAAGATTGGACTGATGTGTCTGCAAACCCAGGAACACTGAAGACTGCCAGAAGACCACAGGAAGCTAGGACGAGGCAAGGCAGGACTCCCCGACAAGTGCAGGAGGAAGTGCGGCCCTGCTGGCACCTCCATTTCAGATTGCTGGCCACCAGAGCCACAGGACAGTTAATTTCTCTTGTTTCAAGTCACCGAGCTTGTGGTACTTGGTTGTGGCAGCGTTAGGGAATGAATATACGTACTTTTTTTTTTTCTTTTTTTGAGATGGAGTCTCGCTCTGTTGCCCAGGCCGGAGTGCAGTGACGTGATCTCGGCTCACTGCAAGCTCCACCTCCCGGGTTCATGCCATTCTCCTGCCTCAGCCTCCCAAGTAGCTGGGACTACAGGCACCTGCCACCACGCCCAGCTAATTTTTTGTATTTTTAATAGAGACGGGGTTTCACTGTGTTAGCCAGGATGGTCTCAATCTCCTGACCTCCTGATCCACCTGCCTCAGCCTCCCAAAGTGCTGGGATTATAGGCGTGAGCCACTGCACCCGGCCGAATATAAGTACTTTTAAATTAACTCTCCTATTCTCTCCATCTTCTTCTAAATCATCATTTTTGCCTAAGCAACAGCTAGGGTCTAATATGGATGTGATGACTCACTTCAAAGTAGGGGAAGCCAGTCACCATGTGCGCCCAAAGCTCTTGCTGCCTTGGCCTTGGGCTCAGAGACTGGACCATCATTCTAGGGGCTTGCTGGAGATCTGAGCCAGGGCACCATTCTCTGTTGCCTTTAAACAAAGGCTGGTGCTCGCCCAGGCATGTGAGCTCTACCGAGGATCTATTTGGAAGGCAGAATTCTGAGATGATCCCTTAGGTTCCTGCCCTGGATAAATGCCAGGTGTAATATTCTCTTCCCTGGAGTGTGGGCAGGACCCGTGGCTTGCTTCTAATCTATACCTAGGGAAAAGTTGAAGGGATTTTGCAGATGTAACTAAGCCCCTAATCCGTTCGCTTTGAGTTAATCAAAAGGGAGATTATTCAGTGTGGGCCTGACATCTTCAGGTGAGATCTTCAATGAGGGTCTGGAGGAGACAGACTCCTTCCTCCTGGTTTTTGCTTTTTGTTTGTTTGTTTTTGAGATGGAGTCTCACTCTGTTGCCCAGGCTGGAGTGCAGTGGCACGATCTCAACTTACTTCAACTTCTGCCTCCTGGGTTTAAGTGATTTTCCTGCCTCAGCCTCCCAAGTAGCTGGGATTACAGGCATGCGCCATCGTGCCTGGCTAAGTTTTGTATTTTTAGTAGAGATGGGGTTTCACCATATTGGCCAGGCTGGTCTCAAAATCCTGACCTCAGTTGATCCACCTGCCTCGGCCTCCGAAAATGCTGGGATTACAGGCGTGAGCTACCTCGCCCAGCTGGTTTTGAAGAAGCCAGCCACATGAGTTCCACAGTTGCATGGAAAGAAATTCTGCCGACAACCATGTGAGGTTGGGAGAAGACCCCAAGCCTCATATGAGACATTAATTCCAGCCGATACCTTGATCACAACCTTGTAAGTACCTGAGCAGAGCACCCAGCTAAAGCTGCACCCCCAGACTCCTGACCCACAGGAAAGGAGAGGTAATAGATGGGTGTTTTAAGCTGCTAAATTTGTGTTGATTTGTTACGCAGCTTAGAAAATGAATACATCATTCCATTTTTTAAAATCATAAGCTAATCACACCATTCTTTTTTTTTTTTTTTGAGACAGTCTCACTCTATTGCCCAGGCTGGAGTGCAATGGCACAATCTCGGCTCACTGTAACCTTTGCCTCCCGGGTTCAAATGATTCCCTTGCCTCAGCCCACCAAGTAGCTGGGACTACAGGCATGCACCCACCACACCCAGCTAATTTTTGTATTTTTAGTAGAGATGGAGTTTCACCATGTTGGCCAGGCTGGTCTTGAACTCCTGACCTCAAATGATCTGCCTGCCTCAGCCTCCCAAAGTGCTGGGGTTACTGGTATGAGCCACTGCACCCAGCGTGACACACCATTCAATTTTAAGGAACTTCCAGGTGCTGTGGTCAAGCCCCTCTTGTGTGGCATGGAGGTGGGGAGAGATGGGTTGGAAGATGACTGTATGGGGGCATGCAGCTGGTGGGAAGAGGAAAAGTGTCTTGAAGGAAGTAAGTCCCTTCAGATGAGGAAGGGAGTTGCTTGATCAATATGCAGACTCGCACAGTCCTTCAGTCCTGGGGATATAGGAGGAGAGACAGGTCTTGTCTTGTAATGGAGAGTTACCATCCCAGGCAGAGGCCCTACTTCTACCTTGTTGCAGGTAGGGCTGGGGGGCAAATACTTAGAGGAGAAATGAACACCCTTTGTAAGCATGCAAAAAGTTTCTGGAGTGGAGAGATGATGAAGCAGGACATTTGGAGTCAACAGCCAATGCTTTTAAAAATCCTCCCTCCCTGAGCCTTTCCCTCATTCAAACAGCTGGCACCCTCAGCCTCCTTGCTTCTAGGAAAGAATGTGCTGGAGGAAAACAGAGACTCCTCCTGGCCTGGAGCTTCACAAGCTTAGCTCCTTCCAGGAGCCACAGAGGAGTTGGGACATTGGGAAAGTCTTAGGGGATACCAGGTGAGGAAGAACACAGTCTTGGCTAGGTGTGGGGGCTCATACTTGTAATCCTGACACTTTGGGAGGCCAAGGCAGAAGGATCACTTGCGCCCAGGGGTTTGAGACCAGCGTGATCAACGTAGTGAGATCCCATTTCTAAAAAAAAAAAAAAACTAGTTGTGCGTGGTGGTGCACACCTGTAGTTTCAGCTATTCAGGAGGCTGAGGCAGGTGGATTGCTTGAGCCCAGAAGGTCAAGGCTGTGGTAAGCTGTGATCGCACCACTGCACTCCAGCCTGGTCAATACAGCAAGACCTTATCTCCAAAACAACAACAACAACAAAAAAACAATAACAAATGTCATCTCCCTTGTCTTCTGATTTCCTCAGCTGTCAGAGAAAGGAAATGAAGCAGTGAAAGCATCCTCCCAAGAGGGACTTTTAAATCCTTCTCCCTGGGCTGAACTACAGAGAAAAGGAAGCCATTCTCACAGAAAGATCTATGGGATCACAGAGTGGAGGGGACCTGAGCCCCATGTCATGGGACAAGCCCTGGGAAGATGGCACCATTCCCAAGACACATGAGTTCTATCGTTTGCCATCATTCCCACTGGCTGGACCAAAGTAGATGCTCAAAGAGTATTCCCTGAGTGAAAGGAGGAATACAGCATCAGCCCTCTCAAAGAACTTTCCAGGGAGACTTTCCTTCATCAGCAGCAGGGAAAGCTAATGGGGGTCATATGATCCTGCCTCCCAGATGAGGTCTGAGATGTCTGCACTGTGCACCTCCACAGGCACGTGGCGGGTACCACCGGCTTGGCTTTGCAGAGATACCATGTGCCCCAGGGAGAATCTGGGCAGTGAAGTCAGCTCTCTGTCTTAGGGAATCTCTCCCAGAAGGGCGGTTGTGCCAGGGGGATTGGACTCTGCCGGCTTTGTTTCCTGCTTGGGATCACCAAGCTCCTGGTACCCCCAGGACTCTGTCTAGGCAGCTTGGAGGGCTGTCTACGTGGCTTCTTGGACCTGAACCCTAACTGGACCTGTGCATGGTCTGGCAGCCCAGATGTGAAACAGGGATCACCCCGCCTCACCAGCAATCCCCCTTGTTTTAAACTGCAGTTAATAACTGGCTGGGCTGAGGGAGCCCGCTTTATCATAGTTTACGTGCAGCCTACCCCCTGGAATCTGATAAGGTCTTTGGGTGCTGGCAGTACCAATTTTTATCCATTATTTTTTCTATTACGGATAATTCCTTTCCAGACTGGAGTCACCCAGAGGTTGGCTTGAGCCCAGCCACATGAAGACAAATGCCAGTGGTTTTGCCGGGTCCCGGGTGCCCTCTGTTTCATTAAAGCAACATATTCGGGATATATATCTGTTGCCTGGAAGCTTGGAGCTGGGTGAAATTCACAGGGGTTTGTAATGATGACTCAATTAGAACCAAAGACACATGAGGGCTGAGGCTGGAGGAGGGCGGCGGGGGGGGGGGGGGGGTGGTGGCAGGGGCAGGGATGGGCCACCCAGTTGCTGGAACCATCCAAGGCTGAGTTGGAATCCTGCCCTGCCTCTCCCCACCTGTGTGACCTCAGCCTGTGTTTTCTCACCTTTAAGGAAGGAACCTGCCTGACTTGCTATCAGTGTTTAGAGAATTGAAGGGGAGCTGATTGTGGAACCTGCTAGACATTTTCTGAAGCCTGGTACTGGGTTCATCATGGTGTATAGTTATCTCAAGGTACTGATTCTCAGCTGAGGGTGAATTTGCCCCCCAGCAGGCACTTGGCAGTGTCTGGAGATATTTTTGGTTGTCACAATGGGAGCAGGGGTGCCAATGGCATCCATCTAGTCAGTAGAGGGCAGGAAAGCTGGTAACATCCCACAGTGCCCAGAACAGCCGCATGCAACAGACAATGATCCTGCCCTAAATGTCAATAGTGCTGAGGTTAAGAAACCTATTTCTTGGTTTGGAAGTGGGGGCAGGGTCTCACTGCATTGCCCAGATTGGAGTGCAGTGGCACAATCATAACCCACTGCAGCCTTGACCTCCTGGGCTCAAGCAATTCTCCCACCTCAGCCTCCTGAGTAGCTGGAACCATGGGTGTGCACCACCACACCTGGCTAACTTTTATTTTAATTTCTTGTAGAGACGGGATCTTGCTATGTTGCCCAGGCTGGTCTTGAACTCCTAGGCTCAAGCAATCCTGCTGCCTTGGTCTCCCAAAGTGCTGGGATTATAGGCATTAGCCACAACCTGTGGCCAAAAAGCGGTTTTAATGTTGAAGCAGAGTAAATGTTCCCCAGCTCAATACATGGTATATCTGGTTATAAATAAGAGGCGCACACGAACATGTTTCCACAATGAGTGAACGAAAAAGATTTTATGTTGCAACAGTTTGTTATTTGTAGGCAATGAATGGCTTTGTATGTACTTCCCTTACCGCTAAGCAAATATGTCAGCAGGACAAAGTCCTACAAGTGGAATCGCCAAATAAGAAAGTTCATGCATTAAAAAAGAATTTTTTTTGAGACAGGATCTTGCACTGTCACCCAGGCTAGAGTGCAGTGGTGTGATCACAGCTCACTGCAGCCTCAACCTCCCAGGCTCAAACAGTTCTCCCACCTCAGCCTCCAGAGTAGCTGGGACTACAGATGTGCACCACTATGCCTGGCTAATTTTTGTATTTTTTGTAGAGATGGGGTCTCATCATATTGCCCAGGCTGGTCTCAAACTCCTGGGGTGAAGTGATCCTCTCCCCTTGGCCTCCCAAAGTGCTGGGATTATAGGTGTGAGCCCCTGTGTCCAGTGCACTATCTGATTTTGCCAAATTACCCTTCACTGAAGCCATACACATGTCTTTTCTTTCTTTTCCTTTTTTTTTGAGTCGGAGTTTTGCTCTTGTCGCCCAGGCCAGATTCCGACGGCACAGTCTTGGCTCATGGCAACCTCCGCCTCCTGGGTTCAAGCAAATCTCCTGCCTCAGCCTCCCAAGTAGCTGGGATTACAGGTGCATGCCATGACGCCCAGCTAATTTTCTATTTTTAGTAGAGATGGGGTTTCGCCATCTTGGCCAGACTTGTCATGAACTCCTGACCCTCAGGTGATCCACCCTCCTCGGCCTCCCAAAGTGCTGGGATTATGGGCATAAGCCACCGCGCCCAGCCTGAAGCCATACCCATTTCTATCCCCCTGGCAGTGAATGTAGAAGAGCCGTGGGGTGATTCTGTAATTTTAAAAATGTGCTCTCCCTGTTTATGTCTTCTCATCAAAATCTGGGAATAAATAAAAGGTGGGCACGCTTTATGATAGTTTGTGCCCATCGTATTCTCAGCCCTCAGGGATCCATCCAGGATCTGCCCACAGGAGATCTTTTAAGTGTAATGAAGTTAACGCTACTGGGAAATGGCTTCCCCTTTCTCGAGAAAAGGGATATTTGGCTCCTGCTTCCTGACACTAAGAGCCCCCAAATGACTTGCCTGTCAGAGTTTGCATGTAGAAAAATCTACCTCAGCAAATCTTCCTCTGAGTGGTTGTTCAGCTTTGTTTTTTCAATTTCTATTCTTTTTCTTTGTTTTTTTTTAAATTTTAAGATAGTCTCACTCTGTCACCCAGGCTGCAGTGCAGTGGCACAATCTCAGCTCACTGCAGTCTCCGCCTCCCGGGTTCAAGCGATTGTCATGCCTCAGCCTCCTGAGAAGCTGGAACTACAGGCGTGTGCCACCATACTTGGCTAAGTTTTGTATTTCTTTTAGTAGAGATGGAGTTTCACCATGTTGGCCAGGCTGGTCTTGAACTCCTGGCATTAGGTGATAGGCCCGCCTTGGCCTCCCAGAATGCTGAGATGACATGTGTGAGCCACTGCACCCAGCCTATTTTTTCAGTTTCTGATTCGAGGATCCCTTTGAGAGTCTGATGAAAGTGATAAACCATCTCCCCAGAAGAACGCAGCTGTAACTTGCCTGGAATCTCCAAGGTTCCAGAAGCTTTCCTGGACCCCTGAAGAAGCGGCTGTGTGGATGGAGTGAGGCTCCTGCCGCCAGGTACTCTGCCTTGCCTCGCCTTTCTCTGTTTGAGGTGCACTGCATGAGGGGGACTTCCAGGCTCAGAAAACCAGGTAGAACCAGTTCCGTGTGGCCAGGGACGCCCCAATTCCAAGTCTGTCTTCCCTACCTTCTAGCAGAGCAACTGGTCAGTTATTCAGAATCTGTTTTTGTTTTTGTTGTTTTTGAGACAGAGTCTTGCTCTGTCACCCAGGCTGGAGTGCACTGGCATGATCTCAGCTTACTGCAACCTCCACCTCCTGGGTTCAAGCGATTCTCCTGTCTCAGCCTCCCATGTAACTGGGATTACAGGCATGCACTACCACAACTGGCTACTTTTTGTATTTTTTGTAGAGACAGGGTTTTGCCATGTTGGCCAGGCTGGTCTCGAACTCCCAACCTCAGGTGATCTGCCCACCTCGGCCTCCCAAAGTGCCAGGATTACAAACCTGAGCCACTGCGCCCAGCCTGTTCAGCATCTCTGAACCTTAGTTTTCCGATCTGTAGAATGGGACACTGACTTTGCTATCTCCGTGTATCAGAGATCATGAAAGTGAAGGACTTTATACAGTGCTGGCACCAAGCCTGTGTATGAGGAACGGAAGCTAGTGTGATTCTTACACAGAGTCCTTTGCTTTCCAGCAGCCTCCTCTCCCTCCTTTTTAGGTTGGAATCCCTCTATTTTAGTGGCCACTGGGATTCTGAAATGACCAGGTCTTTGTTTCAGAGACCTCACACATGCTGTTCCCTCTGCCTGGAACACTTTTCCTTGCTCTGGTCCCCTGAGATCTCTTTCAGCTCAACTGCCCCATGCTCAGAGAGCCCCTTTCTCCCTCTCTAGTTTGAAGCGAACTTACCCCTGTAGTCTGTGCCTGGAAAACTCGTTTTCCTCCTTGGTGCCTCCTGAGTTGTCACGGGGTGTATGTGCCTGTTAGGGTGTCTGGTGTCTGTCTCCCCGACTGGACTGCATGCTCCTGGTGAGCTGGAGGGACTGGACTAGCACAGGCCAAGGCCCTGGGGCTGGAGAGAGCAGGGCAGAAGGCACAGGCAAAAGGCCTTTGTGATCTGGAGGGAAGTGAAGGAGAGGGAGAGAGATGAGAGAGGCTGGCAGAAGATGGGCCAGGGGCCAGGCTGCGTGGGATCTTCTGGGCCACAGAAAGACATTTGAATTCTCATGTAAGAGAACCAGGACACCATTGGAGGGTATGAGTCACCTCATCTAACTGAGCTCTGTAAATGTCAATGTTTTATTATTTTTATACAATTCTTTAAAAGTGATTTTAATTATTTACCTTTCTATTTTAATTATTTTTATTTTTTTTGAGATGGAATCTTGCTCTGTTGCCCAAACTGGAGTGTAATGGCACGATCTCGGCTCACTTCAACTTCCACCTCCTGGGTTCAGGTGATTCTTCTGTCTCAGACTCCTGAGTAGCTGGGGTTATAGGCGTCTGCCACCACGCCCAGCTTATTTTTGTATTTTTAGGAGAGACGACGTTTCACCATGTTGGCCAGGCTGGTCTTGAACTCCTGACCTCAGGTGATCCACCCACCTTGGCCTCCCAAAGTGCTGGGATTGCAGGGGTGAGCCACCATGCCCGGCCTTATTTACTTTTTTTAAAAAGATCAGGCCAGGCACGGTAGCTCATGTCTCTAATCTCAGCACTTTGAGAGGCTGAGGTGGGATGATCACTTGAGCCCAGGAGTTCAAAACCAGCCTAGGCAACATAGTGAGACATCCCCTGCCCGAATCTCTAAAAAAATGAGAAAATTAGGCAGGGTGGTTTCTCTGTATCCCCAGCTACTGGGGAGGCTGAGGTAGGCAGGACTGCTTGAGACCAGGAGTTTGAGGCTCCACTGAGCTGTGATTATGCCACTGAGCTGCAGCCTGGGCAACAGAGTGAGACCCCATCTCAAAAAAATGCCACATTCTTTTAATTACTTACTGTTACAGAAGACCACTGGTCCTGGTGGGGAGGGGCCTGGGAGCAGGGAGACCCCTCAGGTGGCTGCAACCCCGGTCCTGGTCCTGTCTGCAGGCTGGGTCTCGAGGCCCAAGTGACGGCCCTGCACCCCTGCACCCCCACACCTCACAGTGTATTCTGACCTGGTGCTGCTCCTGGGGCATGGTGCTGGGCTGTAGGAGCCGCCTCAGCCTCCCTAGAGCTGACTGAGCTTTTGCTTCTTATTCCGGGGAATGATGGGCGCTGGGGCTTTGATGGGCATCGGGTGAAATGGGCAGAGTGGTGCTTACCCGGGATGGCGGTGAAGTGGGACGGGGAGGTCATTGTGACAAAGGGCGGCATGAGGTACTTGGCCTTGACGCCCTCCCCAGCCAGACCGTCCAGGTTGGGGGTGTCCACATCCTGATCCTAGTCCCGGCGGAAGCCCTCAAAGGAGATCAGCAGCAGCTGTGAGTGCTCTTCCTCCCTGGGACGGGGTGGCTGCCCAGCAGGACAGGCGGTGGCAGCAGCAGCAGCTGGAGGGCCCCGAGCCCTGTCATCCCACGAGCACCTGTCATGCACTCCTCAGAGTTCATGGGCTTCTCCCTCTTTAGTCCGTTGTTGAAAAAAGTCCACATTAATAATTCAGCCCAGCTCTGTTGTGGGACAAACAACCCGGAGTGTAGCAAGGTGCTGCATATTTGCAGGACAGGATGAAGGCGTTCTGGAGATGGATGGGGGACATGGCTGTACAACGTGGTGGATGCACTTAACACCACTGAATTTTTCCTTTGAAAATGGCTAAAATAATAGATTTTGTATGTATTTTACCACAATAAAAAATCAAACTGGCTGGGTGTGGTGGCTTATACCTGTAATCCCAGCACTTTGGGAGGCCGAGGCGGGTAGATCATTTGAGGTCAGGAGTTCAAGACCAGCCTGGCCAACATGGAGAAACCCCATCTCTACTAAAAATGCAAAAATTAGCCGAGCGTGGTGGTACATGTCTGTAATCCCAGCTATTCTGGAGGCTGAGGCAGGAGAATTGCTTGAACCCGGGAGGCAGAGGTTGCAGTGAGCCGAGATTGCGCCACTGCACTCTAACCGGGATGACGGAATGAGATTCCGTCTCAAAAAAAAAAAAAAAAAAAAAAAAAAAAAAAAATCCATGTGAAATATTTTGGACTCTTATACTAATTCCAACATTTTGAAGATCTGGGGAGAACAAACTAGATTGGTGCTTTCCTTGGCTTAGTATGTCTGGCGCGATGGCTTACATCTGTTATCCCAGCACTTTGGGAGGCTGAAATGAGAGAATCGCTTGAAGCCAGGAGTTTGGGCCAGTCTGGGCAATATAGTGAGAATGCAACTCTATAAAAAAATTAAAAACCCTGGGTGTGATAGCGTTCACCTGTAGTCCCAGCTACTTGGAAGACTAGGTGGGAGGATTGCTTGAGCCCAGGTGGTAAAGGCAACAGTGAGCTATGATTGTGCCATCGCACTGCAGCCTGGGTGACGGAGTGAGACTCTATCTCTAAAATAAATGAATAAAATTGTGGCATAATATATGCAGCATTTACCATTTTGTACATCTGAAAGTGTACAATTCAGTGACATTCTGTACAATTATCATGTTGTGCAATTATCACTACTACCTAGTTTCAGAGCTTTTTCAACACCTCAATTGGAAGCCTCATATGCAATTCAGCAGTCACTCTGCATACCCCCTCCTGCAGCTCCTGGAAACCTCTCATCTACTTTCTGTCTCTTTCGATTGGCTTAGTCTGAGCATTGCATATAAATGGAATTGTACAATATATGACCTTTCATGTCTGCTTCTTTCACTGAGCATGTTTTTAACGTTCATCCATATCACAGCATGGATAAGTTTTATTTTCTTTTTAGACGCTATCTAAAAAGAAAAAAAAATTGTAAAAAAAAAGAATACAGGATGGAGATCAGATGAGTCCTGCAAAGCTGATATTTACTATTTAGCACTGTACATAGAAGCTTGCCTACCTCTGAGTGATATGCAGGTACAGGGATGACATGTATCTTGGCACTTACAGAAAGACCTGTAAGTTGTATAAAGACGTCATCATTGGATTTCCAGCAACAGGAAGCGGCAAGACATGACGGTGTGTCCAGGTGTTCAGGTGAAGTTTAGGTAAGGTCTTGTCTTGAAGAGGTCGGATGTGAGACCCAGATGAGATAACCCCATTTCCCCTGCTGAAATTGCCTGAGAATTTCTTCCAGCTATTTGCGTGGGTCGATTCTTTCGGTGGGGGGTGGGGTGGGTGAGGAGGTGAAGTGTCAGGGGAGTTCTATTGTGTATTTGCACAACTTGGCTTTCTTTTCACTTGGTGTGGTGTTTTGCTGTATGAGGAATTTCGTAGAATTTTGTGATGAGTATGCAGCGTAGTGGTTTGAATCCTGCCAGGCCGAGGGTCATATCTCAGCTCTGCAACTCATTATCTGTGACGCCTTGGGGCAGGTCCCATCACTCTCCAAGCCTCTGTTATATATTCCATGGGGTTGTGAGGTTCAGATGAAATAATGCATGCTGGCAGGAATGGTTACTGCTCATGGGATTTCCATGTGCTCCCCGTATTCCCCAGATCTCCAATAGTTAGATGGATCCATGCCAGGGTCCAATGCTTTATAAGTGGAAGTCACTGACATCACCTCTAGTGTACAGCTTTTGAGGGCTTGGGAATAACTATCTCATTCTCTTATCTCCTGGTGCAGTAACTATGGGAGAATCCCTGCATTAAGATGGTAGAATTTCCATCATTCTAGGTCTTTGAGGGGCCATATGGAGCACACCATACCCAGCCAACACATTGTGGACATGGAATGTAAGAAATCAACCTTGGTTGCTAAGCTGGTGAGAGTCTGGGGTTAATTTGTTACTGCAGCATAACCTAGTCCATCCTGACACATGCAGCATGGAAACCACTTACATTGACCCTTAGTCATGGTAAGTGCTCCACAGATGTTGGTTACTTTTGGTAGGAAGATAGATTGCCTCTGAAAGTTTTGTTAGCTGATCTCATGATGCCAATGTTGCTATTTTGTAATTGGATAAATTGGACTTGGCTCTCCTTCCAGCATGTGGGAGAGACAGATGACTGAGAGACAATAAAGCACTATTATCTTCAGTTTGTGTCCTTGGATACCCTTGGTGGCAATGAACAATGTATGCTCCTCTGAGAAAACTGGACCTAAAGGAGAATGGGAGGTGATACCAGAATTGGGAATGTCCAAGGCCCCAGGCATTCCCTGGTCTGGAGACAACTTTGAGTCCTTGGTGGGAAGATTCTCCAAGGGAACATAAATGCTTTTACTATCCAGTTTGTCTCTTTGAGAATTAAAACTCTTTTTTTTTTCATTCCAGTAGCTTTTGGGGTAGAGTTTGGCTCTTTGAGAATTGCACACTAATTAATTTTAGGGGTCATGCGTACACATCTCTATATTCCTGAAACAGTAGAAACAGCCAGCAGTCAGGCAACCATCTACCATGACCACTAAAACATCCCCAAAGTGAAACACCAGATGCGATCCGCTAGGTTTAGTGGACGTGGCTTGCTCGAGAGTTGATTATATCAATTATCGTCACTGTGGTGATTATGGCCACAACACTGTGATGCGTCTTGGTCTTGTTTTGGTGAGTTGCAGTTTGGAAGGAATAAATCCATTATTCTTTTTTTTTTTTTTTTTTTTTTTTGAGTCTCGCTCTGTTGCCCAGGCTGGAGTGCAGTGGTGCCATCCCAGCATACTGTAAACTCCGCCTCCCAGGTTCAAGTGATTCTCCTGCCTCAGCCTCCCAAGTAGCTGGGATTACAGGTGCTCACCACCACACCTGGCTAATTGTTATATTTTTAGTAGACACGGGGTTTTGCCATGTTGTCTGGGCTGATCTTGAACTCCTGACCTCAGGTGATCCACCTGCCTCAGCCTCCCAAAGTGGTGGGATTACAGGCGTGAGCCACCATGCCTGGCCCCATTATTCATTTAACCAGTATCTGTTGAGCACGTTCGGTGTGGTGGAGGATGGACTGCAGGGGAGGGAGGAAGCCTCGTTCTGCCACTATGTTTTCAAGTTGTCCTAATACTCCACCATGGGACACACAGGCTTGTGGGTCCCAGAGCTCCAGAAGCATCTCCCAACCATACCATCCTGACCCAGATTCTACCAAAGAATACGTGAGTCTAGCAGAGCCATCTCTGACACTTTCCTTCTTTTGAACGGCTGATCTGTCAGTCATGGGGATCCCTTATGAAAGTGCAGTGTGCTTTGTGAAACTTGAGGTTGATCAAAGAATACCAATAAACTTTGTTAAGAAATCTACATATTGATGACATAGGCAGTGGGGTAGAGGTGGGGAAATTCCCAAATACATTTTAGAAATTATCTCAGAGGGAGGTAATAGTCAGAACTCTTGGTTGCCAGTGACAGAAACTCATCTTACTAGTGTGGAGTGGAAAAGGGATCATGTTTTGGTCTGCACTCCCCAACCCCAACCCCAAGCAGATCCTGAAAGAGGGACAGGATTGCAAGTGGATTATTTAGGAGATGATTCTAGGGAACACCAAAAGGGGAGTGAGGAACTGATTCATGGAAAGGCAGGAGGCCACAGAGGGGGCTTCAATGAGCAGCTTACCATTCCAGACAACTAGGATTTGACCCCACTGGGGACCTCTGGGAGGTGATGTGGAATACATTTCAAAGTTGTTCCATCCAGGGGGCAAAGATATTGAAACATTTATAGCCTGGCTCCCATCTGTCACTGGCTGAGGAGTGGTCCCAGGGCATCAACTTTCTGGCTTTTCCTTTTTCTTTTTCTTTTTTTTTTTTTTTGAGACATAGTCTTGCTCTGTCACCCAGGCTGGACTGCAATGGCACGATCTCGGCTCACTGCAACATCTGCCTCCCAGGTTCAAATGATTCTCTTGCCTCAGCTTCCTGAGTAGCTGGGATTACAGGCGCCTGCCACCCTGCCCCGCTAATTTTTTTATTTTTTGTAGAGACGGGGTTTTGCCATGTTGGTCAGGCTGGTCTCGAACTCCTGACCTCGTGATCCACTTGCCTCGGCCTCCCAGTGTTGGTATTACAGGCGTGAGCCACTGCGCCTGGCTTCTGTGGCTTTTCTGACATACTCCATGCCTAACTTTGAGAAGGCCCTCAGGTGAAAGTCTTGGTTGTATGCAGTAGCAAGCATGTACTAGAATGATAAAAACCAGGGGGCTTACCACGAGATCTCTCTCTCCATCTCTGGATGGAGACACCATCAGGTCTCTCTCTCCATCTCTGTTTCTAGCTTTGTCTGCGTACTGGCTTAATTTCTTCTTACTCAAGCCTTTTCTCCATAAGGCAAGAAATGTGGCCACAAAAGCTCCTGTATTTCTCACTACACACAGTTCCTGTCATCACAGAGAATGATTAACTTGGTCTAGTGCCAGTTTGGAAAAATATTCAAGGGAAGAATTCTGATTGGCCAATTTAGGCCAGATGCTCATCCCTGGACCAATCAACTGAGGCCAGAGGGGTGGAGTCATGTGAGAACATGGCAGCCCCCATGAGAGCCAAGTGACTGGAGTAGGAAGTGTGAGTCTCCATAGAGGGGAGGGCTGCTAGGCTGAAAAAGCAATAGATGTCTGCAGTGAAAGGAATAGATTAGGAGATACATTCTGTTAAACCTGTTAATTATTAAAAAAAAACTTTCAATATACAGTTACAGTATACGTGAGCCGGTGGCTCACGCCTATAATCCCAGCACTTTAGGAGGCCGAGGTGGGCAGATCAGAGGTCAGGAGTTCGAGACCAACCTGACCAATATGGTGAAACCCTGTCTCTACTAAAGAAAATACAAAAATCAGCTGGGCATGGTGGTGCGTGTCTGTAATCCCAGTTACTCAGGAGGCTGAGGTGGGAGAATCGCTTGAACCCAGGAGATGGAGATTGCAGTGAGCTGAGATCACACCACTGCACTCCAGCCTGGGCAACAGAGTGAGACTCCGTCTCAAAAAAAAAAAAAAGTTACATTATGGTTCCCTCAGCATGATTCATCAGAAAGGAAAAATTTACTATATGTATATTTCCTATGCACAGGCTACTGCTATGAATTCAAATTCTTAAATTCCAAAGATTAATTACAATGTTTCTCAAGACACATAAACTGTGTTAGAATCTGCTTATAATGAGGCTGAAGTTGAGTAAGAAGAGAACTGGCATTTAGGACACTACTTTTCTTCTGTCGAGTACTGTCAAGTTTAGGTTCTGCCTGGAAGTAGATGCGCCTCAAGGGAGGGTTGCATGTAAAGGGGTGTGTGTGTGTGTGTGTGTGGTAGTTTCCAAAGATGGGTACAACTTTCTGCAAACGCTCGTGCAGTGTAATTGAACCAATCTTTCCTTTAAGAGGTAGAGTTTATATTCCTCTACATGAATCTGGGCTGCCTATGACTTGCTTTGGCCAGTGGAATGCTGCCAAAGTGATAGTGACCAACTTCTAGCCGTGAAAGGAAAATAAACCTTGGGGCCCCAAGATCACTAAGCTAGGCCAGGCTTGGTGGCTCACACCTGTAATCCCAGCACTTTGGGAAGCTGAGGCGGGCAGATCACCTGAGGTCAGGAGTTCAAGACCAGCCTGGCCAACATGACGAAACCCTGTCTCTACTAAAAAATGTGAAAATTAGCCAGGCGTGGTTGCAGGCGCCTGTAATCCCAGCTACTCGGGAGGCTGAGGCAGGGAAAATTGCTTGAACCCCGGAGGTGGAGGTTGCAGTGAGGCCGAGATCGCACCACTGCACTCCAGCCTGGGCAACAGAGTAAGACTCTGCCCTGCCACCCCCTCCCCGCCCAAAAAAAGTTACTAAGCTAGAGAAAAGTCAAGCTGGGAACTGCTCAGGGCAAACCTGCCTCCCATTCTATTCAGAGTCACCCCTTTGCTCACTGAGATAAATGTATATCTAATTGCCTCATTTGGAGACGCTAATCAGGAACTCAAAAGAATACAACCTATATACCATGGAATACTATGCAGCCATAAAAAATGATGAGTTCATATCCTTTGTAGGGACATGGATGAAATTGGAAATCATCATTCTCAGTAAACTATCGCAAGAACAAAAAACTAAACACTGCATATTCTCACTCATAGGTGGGAATTGAACAATGAGATCACATGGACACAGGAAGGGGAATATCACACTCTGGGGACTGTTGTGGGGTGGGGGGAGGGGGGAGGGATAGCACTGGGAGATATACGTAATGCTAGATGATGAGTTAGTGGGTGCAGTGCACCAACATGGCACATGTATATATATGTGACTAACCTGCACAATGTGCACATGTACCCTAAAACTTAAAGTATAATAATAAAAAAAATTATAGAACTAAAAGGTACAATAACAAAAATTAAAAACTTGCTAAAAAAGAAAAAAGAATACAACCATTTGTCTCTTAACTACCTATGACCTGGAAGCCCCTCCCTGCTTCGAGTTGTCTCACCTTCACCTGGAGTTGTCCCACCTTTCCAGACTGAACCAATGTACATCTTACACATATCGTTTGATGTCTCATGTCTCTCTAAAATGTGTAAAACCAAGCTGTGTCCCTACCACCTTAGGCACATGTTGTCAGGACCTCCTGAGGCTGTGTCACAGGCGTGCATCCTCAACCTTGGCAAAATAAACTTTCTGAATTAACTGAGACCTCAGATTTTTGGGGTTCATATAGTCTTAGGCCTTGAGAGCCCTCTCGTAGTTTCCATATTTTTGCCCTCTTGGATGCTGGCACCAAGCAAGCCTTGACTATCCTGCTTAAAGTGCCATTTGGAAAGGGGCTCTGGAGGGTGAGGGGCCACATGGAGGAAAACAAGGTTCCCCGGCTGACAGCCAGCACCAACTGCCAGGCACATGCGTCAGGCTGTCCTGGATGTTCCGCCCAGCTGACCCTCCAGCTGCAGGTAGCCACACAAATGAGCCCAGGTTAAACCAGCCAGGAATTCCCCATGCAACTCACAGGGTCATGAGCAATAATGACTTGTGGTGGTATAAAGTTTTTAATTTTAGGTGCAATAGGTAACTGAAGTAGCCCACAAAGGTGTGAGCCTGTGGAGGGTGCATTTCCCACCTGCTGAAGCTTCTCAATTCCCAGGATCCAATCTGGATAAGACTCTTGTTCTCAGTGTCCTTGATGGAAATGGCAATGAACTTTTTGCGGATTGGACCATCTCAGGGGAATCCCAAAGATCGGAAACTATTTTCTTTCTTAGAATCTTCCACACAGCATTGAGCCTTAGGAATTTGTAAGAAGGATCTGGAATGAAAAACATCTTTTGAAAAGGTATTTGTATAGCTTCACTTCAGCAAGATTCATGGTGGGTGTTAGAATAAGTGCTGGTGTGAAGCCAAACCTTGTTTTTCAAAGACTCATCTGGCCTCAAGCTTGGCAGGATCAGAGTGGCTTCCCAGGATCTATCACATCCTCAGAAGGGTGGGTTCAACTGGCATGTACCCAGATCTCTGTCAGCTAGTATGATACTCCCTTGAGTCAAAGGCTGCCACATCACATCTTCTTTAAGTCCCTCTAAGTACGACTGCAGAAGCACTGACAAAATGTGCTATTAGTAAAGATTTCAGGAGGACATAAATGAAGAGATTATATTGCAAGGTACCAAAACTTCCATCTTTGCTAAAGACCCTCATCCAGGCTGGGCACGATGGCTCACGCCTGTAATCCCAGCACTTTGGGAGGCTAAGGTGGGCGGATCACCTGAGGTCGGGAGTTCAAGACCAACATGGAGAAACCCCGTCTCTACTAAAAATACAAAATTAGCCAGGTGTCGTGGCACATGCCTGTAATCCCAGCTACTAGGGGGGCTGAGGCAGAACAGTCGCTTGAACCTGGGAGGCGTAGGTTGCGGTGAGCTGAGATCGTGCCATTGCACTCCAGCCTGGGCAACAAGAGCAAAAGTCCATCTCAAAAACAAACAAACAAACAACCCTTATCCAATGGTCATGCCACTCTATCTGGTCATGAAATTTCTCTTCCTGGCTTTCTGTAGCAACAGCCTTCTGAGGAACCTCACTCTACCTTTCAAAACCCCTTCAACTTGTACCCTTCATCAGCAAAGTGTTTAGCTCAACATGTATGCCTCTGGGGGAGCTCATCCACATGCCATTTAAGGATATTTCCAGCAACATCATCTTCACTACCCCAGGACAGCCTTTTAGAGTGGATTATGTGCTTGTTGGATGGGATCATCCTTATGTTCAGCACAGTGTTTGTCCTGAAACTTTAATGGAGTGCTCCTAGTTTGATAACTTTTGCCATGCCAAATAAATTGAATTTCTCTGTCTTAACAACAGATGTTTGAATACAGCCCCATGTCCCTCTCTGCTCCTTCCTGCCTTACTCCTCTCCTCTTCCTTCCCTTTCTTTTCAAGAGCAGGGTTTGCAAACTTTTTCTTGAAAGCATCAGATAGTAAATATTTTAGACTTCGTGGGCCATACAGTCTCTTGTGGTAGTTTCTCAACTCTGCCACCCATAGCATGAAAGCAGCTGATATAGTTTGAATATGTGTCCCTGCCCAAATTTGATGTTGCAATGTAATACCCAGTGTTAGAGGTGGGGCCTGGTGGGAAGAGATTTGATCATGAGGGTGGATTTCTCATGAATGATTTAGCATCATCCCTTTGGTCCTGTCCTTGCAATAGTGAGTGAGTTCTTGCAAGATCTGGTTGCTTACGAGTGTGTAGCACCTCCCTCCTCACTCTCTTGCTCCCGCTTCACCTTCTGCCATGATTGTAAGTTTCCTGAGGCTTCCACAGAAGCTCAGCAGATGTCAGTGTCATGCTCCCTGTACAGCCTACAAAACTGTGAGCCAATTAAACCTCTTTTCTTTATACATTACCCAGTCTCAGGTATTTATAGCATGAGAGAACAGCCTAATCCAGCAGCCACAGACAATATGTAGCAAATGGGCATGGCTGTGTTGCAATAAAACGTTATTGACAAAAACGTGTGCAAGCAGGTCAGATTTGGCCCATGGGCCGTAGTGTCCCAACCCTTGCTCTGGAATATTCTCTTCAGCCTGGATGGACATCTCTACGTGTTTTCTTTCTTTCTTTTTTTTTTTGAGGCAAAGTCTCACTGTCACCCAGACTGGAGTGCAGTGGTGCAATCTTTGCTCGCCGCAACCTCCGCCTCCTGGGTTCAAGCAATTCTCCTGTCTCAGCCTTCCAAGTAGCTGGGATTACAGGCATCTGCCACCACACCTGGCTAATTTTTGTATTTTTTAATAGAAATAGGGTTTCGCCATGTTGGCCAGGCTGGTCTCAAACTCCTGACATCAGGTGATCCGCCCACCTCAGCCTCTCAAAATGCTGGGATTACAGGCGCCTGCCACTACATCTGGCTAATTTTTGTATTTTTAGTAGAGATGTGATTTCACTATGTTGCCCAGGCTGGTCTCGAACTCCTGATCTCAAGCCATCCACCTGCCTCAGCCTCCCAAAGTGCTGGGATTACAGGTGTGAGCCACTGCAGCTGGCCTCCAGATTTTTTTTTTTTTTTTTTGACCATAGCTTATTTGGTTTGACTTTCATTTTCTTCCCCATTGTGGTAGCCATTTTCTGAATGCCTGTTAGTTTGTCCGTCTCCCTCCTCTGTAGTCCCTAGAGTCAGATGAACTCCTCTGCAGATGCAATGGTGTAACACTCTCTAGTGCTGAATTTTGAGCAGGAGAAAGAGAGCAAGAGTGACCAGCACCCTTGGAAACTGGCCTCCTGAGAATTTGGTGTCTTCTCTGCAAAGGTTGCAAACCTGTTAACCCACAGGCCAGAGAGAGAGAGAAGCCAGAAGCATGATCTGTTAAGCTTGAGTTTAATATTTGATGCACAGAGATCACTGAGTTTTTTGATAAGAATTAGAGGGGAAGACACGGCCACAGAGAACAATTTCTATCCCCAGGTGAGGATTCAGGAGATAATTCTGTGAACAGAACTTCCTGAGAACTGAGATGGGGGAAATCGCTGGTGTTAGAAGGGTGAAAATGTCAGTAATTAAGCCTACGACTGTGCTCTGAGAGGTGAAAGAAGAAAATGAGACTGCCAGGCATGAATAATGAGAAATCTTTGATGGAATTAGCCGTGCAGAACAGATACTAAATGCATCCTCATTCCTCTCATAGTCAAAAGTTTTTGCTTAAGCTGGATCGGAAAAAGAGAATCCCTTTTCACTAAGTATAAAAGAGAGGATTTTAGAGAAGGTCTCAGAAGAAAGAGATGTGGGGGTTTGGTGAAACTCACCAGAGGCTGAACCCTCTCCAGGATAACACAGGGATTGCGAGGAGCGGGGTAGCATTAGGCCAGGTGCATAGCCCAGTGCTGCTCTCTCTGGACTTTCTGCTCTCTCTGGATTTGTTTGCTAGCTGAGCTCATCCATTTGCATAATTTTCAGTGCCATTTCTCAGCTGCTGAGTCCTGAACTTTTGTCTTGAGGCTAGACTTCTCCTTCAAGCAGCAGTCTGAAACACTCACCTTCTTTCTTGTTTTTTCCACTTGTCAACTCGTGAACACTTCAACCTTGTGACATCCAAAGCCAAACTCATGGCTTGGAGGGGTAGGTGATGGCTGTAATCCCAGTGGTATGAGAGGCCGAGGTGGGAGGATTAGTTGAGGCCAGGAGTTTGAAGCCAGCCTGGGAAACACAGTGAGACTCCCTATCTACAAAAAAAAAAAAAAAAAAGAAAAAAAAAAAAGAAAAAAAAATTAGCTAGGCATGGTGATGTGCATCCGTAGGATCTGGAGTCCTGCTACTTGGGAGGCTAAGGCAGGAGGATCACTTGAGCCCAGGAGTTTGAGGCTGCAAAGAGCTATGATCACACCACTGCATTCCAGCCTGGGTGACAGAGCCAGACCCTGTCTTAAAAAAAACCGAAAGCCAAACTGTCCTTTTCCTCCTCCTTCTCCATGGGCTCTGTCCGTGCCATCTCTGTTCTGTAAATGGAACCACCCCCTGCTGAGCTGCTCAAGGTGGTCATAACTCATGTGTTGTGCTAACTCTGCTTTTGCCCTCTTCTCCAGTCAGCAAGTCCTGTGATTCTAAACTTTATCCAACTTGTCCACTCTCTCTATCTTCACTGTCGTTATCTTTGCCTAGGACACCCCTATCCCAGCTGGGCTACAGCAGCAGCCTCCTAACTGGTCTTAACTGGTCCTCTGCACCTGCCCTCCATGCTCAGCAACCCATTTCCCACCTGGCAGCTTCAGTGATGTTAAGGTTTCCATTGAGTCTCATCCCTGCCTTTCCTGCCCGTGGCGCATAGAATAAAAACAAGACCCCGAGTCTTCTGCCTGTTCCTGCCACCTCTCCAGCCCTCTCCTATCTCCTCCCCTTGGCCTACTCTATTTCAGCCACTCTGGCCTCCTTTTGTTTTCTTGGACTTTCAAATCTTTCTCCACAACAGGGCCTTTGCGCTTGCTGCTTCAGCCTGGAATGATTTTCCACCTCCCCAAATTAGACCATCCTTTAGGTCTCAGCTAAAATGGTGCTTCCACAGAGAGCTCTTTCCTGACTTCTTTATAAAGTGGACTTCCCTGCTCTTCTCCACCTTAACCTCTATTATTTCTTGTTGCAGGAAGTCAGGGACCCCAAATGGAGGGACTGGCTGGAGCCGCGGCAGAGGAACATAAATTGTGAAGATTTCATGGACATTTATCAGTTCCCAAATAATACTTTTATAATTTCTTATGCCTGTCTTTACTTTAATCTATTAATCCTGTTATATTTATAAGCTGAGGATGTACATCACCTCAGGACCGCTGTGATAATTGCGTTAACTCTACAAATTGATTGTCAAACGTGTTTCAACAATATGAAATCAGTGCACCTTGAAAAAGAAGAGAATAACAGCGATTTTTAGGGAACAGGGGAAGACAACCATAAGGTCTGACTGCCTGCAGGGTCGGGCATAAAGAGCCATATGTTTCTTCTTGCAGAGAGTCTATAAACAGACATGCAAGTAGGAGAGATATTGCTAAATTCTTTTCCTAGCAAGGAATATTAATACCCTGGGAAAGGAATGCATTCCTGGGGGGAGGTCTATAAATGGCTGCTCTGGGAATGTCTGTCTTATGCTGTTGAGATAAGGACTGAGATACGCCCTGGTCTCCTGCATTACCCAAAGGCTTACTAGGGTGGGGAAAAACTCCACCCTGGTAAATTTGTGGTCAGACTGGTTCTCTGCTCTCGAACGCTGTTTTATGTTGTTTAAGATGTTTATCAAGACAATATGTGCACTGCTGATTGTAGACCCTTCTGCTTTTGCCCTTTGCCTTGTGATCTTTGCTGGACCCTTACCAGTAGTTCTGCTTTTGCCCTTTGTCCTGTTCCCTCAGAAGCATGTGATCTTTGTTGGACCCTTATTAGTAGTCCTGCTTTTTGCCCTTTGAAGCATGTGATCTTTGTACCTACTCCCTGTTCTTACACCCCCTCCCCTTTTGAAACCCTTAATAAAAACTTGCTGGTCTGAGACTCAGGGGGCTTCACGGTCCTACCGATATGTAATGTCACCCCCAGCGGCCCAGCTGTATAATGCCTCTCTTTGTACTGTCTATTTCTCAGGTGGCTGACACTTACGGAAAATAGAAAGAACATATGTTGAAATATTGGGGGCAGGTTCCACCAATACTTCTTTCATGGATTTACTTATTTTTTGTTTGCCTCCCTCCATATCCTAGAAACTCCTGGAGGGCAGAGTCGTGCCTGCCATCTTCATCATTGCATTACCAGCACCCAGCACAGTGCCTGGCACAAAAGAGTTGCTCAATAAATAAATCAGGATGAATGGATAAATACACGGATAGACACTTTGAACTACAGATGAGCTTAAATACTTTGTGTTTTTCTTAGGCAAACATGTGCAATTAAGCATGTGATAAATGATATGACCACACCTGTGTGTTCCCTGATGTTCTTTGCAATCACTATATGAAGTCAATTGTGCCTGTTTTCACAGTTCTGTTTTTAACCTAATGATCTGTTTGTTTTAACTTCTGGCGTTTGCTTTGTTTGGCCTTTGTTACTTTGTCACTTTGTTAGCCTGACAGTGACAGATATTGGTATTTACTCCTTGGTTTAAATGTCATGAACTTTAAAAATGCCTTTGCTTTTGGTAAGAAACCCTAGTTAGGACAGTCTGGCTGTCGGGATGATTTGGGTTCTGCTGCAGTAACCACAATCCCCAAATCTCAGTGTGTTCATGCAGTGAGGTATTTGTTTGTTTGTTTTTGAGACAGGGTCTCACTCTGTCACCCAGACTAGAGTGCCGTGGCGCAATCTCAGCTCACTGCAACCTCTGCCTCCCAGACTCAGTGATTCTCCTGCCTCCTGAGTAGCTGGGATTACAGGCCCGTGCCACTATTGTCTGGCTAATTTTTATACTTTTGGTAGAGAAAGGATTTCACCATGTTAGCCAGGCTAGTCTTGAACTCCTGACCTCAAATGATCCACCTGCCTTGGCCTCCCAAAGTGCTGGGATGACAGGTGTGAGCCACCGTGCCTGGCCACAGTGAGGCTTATTCTTGGTCACGTTGCATATCTGGGCTGTGTTAGGGCATTGTGGGGTGGTCTGTTCATTGTGTTCCCTCAGGGATCCAGGCTGACAAAAGCCCCATCTCTGCATGTGTCATTGATCACCACTTCAGGGGAAAGGGAATGTGGTGGATCACAGAGCCTCTTAACACTTCCACCTGAAGGTGACTCAAGTTGCTCCTGCTCATGGTTCATTGGACAAAAAGGATCACAGAGTCACAGGCAACTTCTCTGTGCCTGGAAGGGGAACCAAAATGTGAATAGCTACATTGATTTTCCCTAGCTATTACACAGAAGGCCTCATTTAAACACAGTTACTTATTTGTGTTTTGAAGCTAATTGTAGTCTATCAACCTTCACAGAAGGTATGTGCATTTCCAAGCTATTATTAAGCACAGTTTTTTTTTTTGAGACAGAGTCTCACTCTCTTGCCCAGGCTGGAGTGCAGTGGCATGATCATGGATCCCTGCAGCTTCCACCTCCTGGGTTCAAGTGATTTTCATGCCTCAGCCTCCCAAAGTGCTGGGATTACAGACACCTGCCACCGTGCCTGGCTAAGTTTTGTATTTTTAGAAGAGATGGGGTTTCACCATGTTGGCCTGCTTGTCTGGAACTCTTGACCTCAGGTGATCCACCTGCCTCGGCCTCCCAAAGTGCTGAGATGACAGGCGTGAGCCACCGCACCCAGCCTTGAGTATGATTTTTGATTCGGAAGGTCAGAGTTAGGGTTTTAGTCTGAGGACAGTACGATGTGAAGGTGAAAAGCAGAGCTTGGCTGTGAGTTTGCTGGGATTCCTGTGCTGCTTCTACAGTTCTTTGGCTGTGTGACTGTCACCTTTGGCAAGTTCCTTTACCTTTCTATGTGTCGGTTTCCTCATCAATAAAATGGAAAAAATAATCGTAATCATAACATCTATAGGTGTTGGGATAGCCCAGCGGTTGACACATAAGGACTCAAAAATAGTTTTTTATTTGTTTGTTTGTTTGTTTGTTTTGAGACAGAGTCTTGCTCTGTTGCCAGGCTTCAGTGCGGTGGTGTGATCTTGGCTCACTGCAACCTCCGCCTCTTGGGTTCAAGTGATTCTCCTGCCTCAGCCTCCCAAGTAGCTGGGATTACAGGCGCCCACCACCACTCCCAGCTAATTTTTGTATTTTTAGTAGAGATGGGGTTTCACCATGTTGTCCAGGATGCTCTCAATCTCTTGACCTCATGATCCACCCACCTCAGCCTCCCAAAGTGTTGGGATTACAGGCGTGAGCCACTGTGCCCGGCTCAAAAATACCGTTATTAATTTTGGGGGGTAGTTACTATATTTTGTCAAAATCAGAGTTCAGTACCTTGTAACACTGGGTTGGGATCTATCCCTGAAGGAACAGGCTTCTAAAGAGGAAGGCATGGAGAGAGGGGCAAAATTTTAGTGGATGTTGTAATGAGTTTAGGTATATGGACCTGGAGCTGAATTCTAGCTGGGGCCACCAGGTAGCAAGATGGACTTTGCTAAATTCTATCACTTTCCTGGGCCTTGGACTCACTTGTTACAAATGGGGTTAAAGCATCCCTCTTTCAGGGCTAAGATAAAGATGATTAAGTAAGAGGGAATGAAAGCAACTTCCATCAATGCTCAAAAGTATTCGTTTAACTACTCCTTTTTTTTTGAGATGGAGTCTCTCTCTGTTGCCCAGGTTGGAGTGCAGTGGCATGGTCCTTGCTCACTGCAACCTCCACCTCCTGGGTTCAAGTGATTCTCCTGCCTCAGCCTCCTGAGTAGTTGGGACTACAGGTGTGTGCCACCATGCCTGGCTAATTTTTGTATTTTTAATAGAGACAGGGTTTCACCATGTTGGGTAGGATGGTCTCGATCTCTTGACCTTGTGATCCACCTGCCTTAGCGTCCCAAAGTGTTCGAATTACAGGCATGAGCCACCACACCCGGCCCACTTAACTTCTATATTACTTTCCTTTTGGTGGATTTACCAGTGCAAACTGAGCAGCTTAAAACACCACCCAGTTATTATCTGTTTCCATGAGCCAAGGGTCTGGGTGGGGTTTAACTGGGTCTTCTATTCAGGGTCACAATACTGCAACCAGAGTGTCAGCTGGAGCTGGGGTCTCATGGGATGCTCAGAGTTCTCTTCCAAACTTATTCAGTTTGTGGACTGAATTCAATTTCTTGCAATTGTTGAACGAAGGCCCTCAGCTCCTAGAGCTGCCACCTCCAAAGACAGCTCACAGCATGGCCATTTGTGTCTCCTTGGAGGCTAAGAGTTGAATCTCTGAAACTTCACCTTTAAAAGGCTCACCTGATTAGGTCTGGTCCACCTAAGATCATCCTGCTTTGGATGAACTCAAAGTCAGCTGAGCAAATGTGCTTAATAAAGCAAGTGTGACCTTAATCACATTTGAAAAATTCTTTCCCCTTGGCCGTATCACAAGCTCTGGACACACTCAAGAAGAGGAGATGATACAAGGAGCAGATACAAGGGAGTGGGTCTCTTAGGGGCTGTCCTAAAATTCTGCCCATTACAACTTCCTTTCTCGAGGAACAGCAGGCCTGGGGACAGATGATCACGGATGAGCGCAGCCCACAGGTGGTGAGTACCTGGTGCTGGGGTAGGATGCAGGGGGCTGCGAAGCAAGTATGAAAAGCCTTCTCTGGGCCGGGTGCAGTGGCTCATGCCTGTAATCCCAGCACTTTGGGAGGCCGAGGTGGGCGGATCACAAAATCAAGAGATCTAGACTATCCTGGCCAACCAACATGGTGAAACCCCGTCTCTACGAAAAATACAAAAATTAGCTGGGCGTGGTGGCTCACGCCTGTAGTCCCAGCTCCTCGGGAGGCTGAGGCAGGAGAATTGCTTGAACCTGGGAGGCACAGGTTGTAGTTAGCCAAGATCGTGCCACTGCACTCCAACCCGGGTGACAGAGAGAGACTGTCTCAAAAAAAAAAAAAAAAAACAACAACGAATAAAAAAACAAACCTTGTCCGTTTTGTGATTCTGTTGGGGCTGTGCCTTCGCAATCAGCCAAGACCAGGGTAAGACCAGGACATTTGGATTCTTTGTCTCCTGACACAGTGCCTGCAGGCCCCCAGCTATGCCAGCTTGAGACCCACCAGCTGTAAGTCGGAATCACCTGGTGCCACCGTCAGAGATACAGGTGAACAGTCGGTGGTGGGAGTTACAGGAGCAAAACAATACCCAGGATGATTCTTCTAGTGGCTCTGCAGATGCAGGCAGGCAGGCAAAGGAAAACAAACCTCCAATAAAATCAACCCTAGGGAGAAAGTGAATTTTAAGGGTTGATGTTTTTTGTCAGAATCTGCCAGCTGTTAGAGGCTCTTTGAAACAAAACGAGTGCTGTCTCGGCTCTGCAGAAGGAGGCCCAGGGAGGTTGCTGTGATGTGCCAAGAGTCAAATTACCGACCACTTGTGCAGGAAAATAGCCTCTTCTTATTTACAGGGCTGTTGGGTACACTTGATAACAAGCAAGATAGAAGTTAAGGTCGGCCAGAGACACAAAGCCACTAATCCTGAGGTCTCTTGGTCCCTTTCAGCAAAGCCTTGAGCATAACAGGGTCCCTCCTAGGGAATGAGCTGAGAGGGTCACTGTGAGGTTCCTTTCAGAGGGGTTGTGACAGATGCCCACAGCTCTCTTAATGGGACTGCAGTGGAGGAAGTACCTGGGGAGGTCACACCCTCAGCAATGAAGCTCCATTCTGCAGGTACACTTTGCTCCCCATACCTGTCAACATCTGCCCTGCAGAAGGGAAACAACTGCCTGTCTGTACATTACTGTCAGGCAGGACAGAGAAGATTCCTCCTCGGGCAACAAAAAGGCTAACATGAGAGCATAAGCTGGAGTATTCGTTTGGATTACTGAGGATTCTTAGAATCAATCTTATTCCAAAAGGGGAGGGGGTGCTCGACCAGCCTGGGTTTGGAATGATATCAGTCAACCCACAGATAATGGGATGCAGGCAAGAAGGAACCCTTTGTTCTCACCCAAGGCTTGGTGGGCTGCTGGGGAGAAGAACTGAAATGGAGAGTCAGTAAACAGTTGTAAAAGACTGTGTGCCACTGAGTGTTCTTGATAAATGTTAATGAGACAGGAGCAGGCATTGAGATTGGGCAGTATTGATTATGAGCAGAAATAAAATGAGCTGAACAGTTCGTCACAATCAAAGCGATGACTGTGTTGTGTTTTGAGTATGTCTTGCCGGAGTGTGCATCCTAATAAATCTCGGGTGTGAAATATGCTGTTTTCTCCTTTCTTTCCTCTCCCGCTTCCACGCATTCATTCTTCTGCTCATTTGTTCTTGCATTCACTCATTTGTTCATTCATTCATCAAACGTTTGAGTGCCCACTGTGTACCCACACAGAGCTAGGCACGAGAGTTAAACTGGGGCGTAATTAGACACAGTTGTTTTCCTCTCAGAGTTTATGTACGGCAGTGCTGGGAGAGAAGCTTTAAAAGGTAATTTCAGCTGGGCATGGAGGTGCCTGCCTGAGGTCCCAGCTACTCAGGAGGCTAAGGTGGGATGATCACTTGAGCTCAGGAGTTTGGGTCCAGTCTCTTAAAAAATAAATAAATAAAGCAGTTTCAAGGTATGGAGCTAGATGTGGCAAAAGACAAGGACCTCCTAGTGGGGGTAGGGGGAGGGGAGGCTTCCCTGGGGAAGTGATGGCTGGGCTGAGACTGAAGGATGAGCAGCAACCAGACGGGGCTAGGAAGAAGACTGTCCCATACGAGCTAAACAGTATCTCTGCGAGGGCAGTGGGGGGAAGAGTAGAACTTCTAGGGCTGTGGCATGGGCAGTGGGCGAGGGGCAGAGAGAAGAGGAAGAAATGAGGCTGGAGGTAAGAGTGGTGGGGATATTGTGGATTAAATCGTGTCCCCCTGAGACACATGTTCAGGTCGTAATCCCTGTACTCATGCATGTGACCTTATTCAGAAATAGGGTCTTTGCAGATGGGCTCACGTTAAGATGAGGTCATACTCATATGAAACAAGTTCATGGATTGGGATGGCCCTAAATGTGATGACTGGTGCCTTTATAAGGCAAAGAAGAGGGAGATTTTTTAAAATTTAAATTGCAATAGTTTGGGGTATAGGGGGTTTTTGGCTACGTGGGTAAGTTCTTTAGTGGGGATTTCTGAGATTTTATTGCGCCTTTCACCCAAGTAGTGTATGCGGTACCCAGCATGTAGTCTTTTATCCCTCACCCCCATCCCAACCTCTACTCACCACCTAGTCCCCAAAGTCCATTATATCATTCTTTTTTTTTTTTTTTTTTGACAGAGTCTCACTCTGTCGGCCAGGCTGGAGTGCAGTGGTGTGATCTCAGCTGACTGCAACCTCTGCCTCCCGGTTCAAGCAATTCCCTTGCCTCAGCCTCCCCTGTAATTAGCTGGGATTATAGGTGTGAGCCACCATGCCCAACTAATTTTTGTATTTTTAGTAGAGACAGGGTTTCGCCATGTGGCCAGGCTGGTCTTGAACTCCTGACCTCACGTGATCTGCCCTGATCGACCTCCCGAAGTGCTGGGATTACAGGTGTGAGCCAGCACACCCAGCCAGCCTCCTCATTTCCGACAAGCTCCTGAGTTGCCGATGCTGCTGGCCTGAGGACCTCACTTGAAGTAGCAAGGCATCCAAGGATCCGTGATACCTCCAAGCACATCAGAAGAAAATTTCCCCAGTGCTGACATTGATTGCATCTAGCCTGTCTGCCCAGTATCTGGGGATGGATGGGGGAAGCTAAAAAGGAGAGCTGGGAGCCCCACTGACCTTCACCTTTAGAAGCTGGGAACACAGAGCCCCACTCCAGGGCACAGAAGGATTTGGGAAAAGTTCCTCTTGAAGTCTTTGGCTCAGTGCATGGAGTGGGAAAAGGACTGAAAGGAAACAAAGGCTTCTGAAGAACCAAGTGCTCTCTCCCCACCAAATTATAAGCTCCACCTGGTAGAGCCCTGCCATCTCTCCTTCTCACCCAGGCCCGCGGCATCTGGCCTCCCATCTTGTGCACACATTTTTCTTTGCACTCCTGGAAAAATTGAACCCATAAATTTAATCTACCTTCAGCCAGTTTGACTTGCGTGGCCAGCACTTACTCAGCAGATAACCACCAGCCTCATTAACCTTGGCTCATTCTCAAGAGTTTTTTTTTTCTTTTTTTGGCTGGGGGGCGGGTAGGGAGCTGGTTGTGGTGGTGGTAGAGCTTATGAATTATTCTTGGATGATTTCTGGAGTATTTCAGGGGCACAGTCATTTATTTCATGTATAAACATAGTTGGCGTTCCAAGCCCTCCTTGTTGGTATTGTTACGTGTGTGTGTGTGTGTGTATTGTGTGAGTGTTCACGTACACCCATTTTAAATGCTGACTTGTTCCAAAACCTCTCCCTGAGGGTGTCTCTTACCCGCCTAGTATTGCCAAAAGACCTGCAAAACCATTGTCTTGGGTTTTGTTAGACTCATGTTTTTCAACATGTCATCTTTTGGCCACCTACATCAAATCACTTGGAGAACATGTTAAAATGCAGCTCTCTGGGTCCCGCCATGCACTTGCTTTATTAGAATCCCTGGAGCTGGGGCCCAGGATCCTGTGTTTTTATTAACTCTCCCTGGTGACCCTGACACACAGGAACGTGGGGAGTCATTGCTGTGGACGTGGCTCACAGGATCCTTTCTGCCCGTTAGCTGGGCCATCCCACCTGTCTTTGGGTTGTTGCATTGTTGATAGAATCTAGTTGAATTTATATCACAAAGCACTCCTGCTTCTCAGGCACCACTGGTTGATATTTTATTTTATTTTAATTTATTTATCTTTTAGAGACAGGGTCTTGCTCTGTTGCCCAGCCTGGAGTGCAGTGGTGCAATCATAGCTCACTGCAGTCTCAAACTCCTGGGATCAAGCAACTCTCCTGCCTCAGCCTCCTGAGAAGCTTGGACTACAGGTATGCCCCACCACACCTGGCCAATTTTTATACATTTTGCAGAGATAAGGGTATTGCTATGTTGCCTAGGATGCTCTCGAAACCCTGCTCTCCAGCAATCCTCCCACCTTCCAAGTAGCTGGGATTACAGGTATGAGCCAACACACCTGGCCCGGGCTGGCATTTTAAATGATGATCACGGCCTAGTGCAGTGATGTTTGCTGATCACCTATGTTTCCTCATTGATATGGTTTGGCTGTGTCCCCCTTCAAATCTCATCTTGAATTCCCACATGTTGTAGGAGGGACCTGGTGAGACGTAATTGAATCATGGGGCCAGATCTTTCCCATCCTCTTCTCGTTATAGTGATTAAGTCTTGTGAGATCTGATGGTTTTATAAAGGGGAGTTTCCCTGCACAAGCTCTCTCTTTGCCTGCTGCCATCCACGTAAGACATGACTTGCTCCTCCTTGTCTTTGCCATGATTGTGAGGCTTCCCCAGCCATGTGGAACTGTAAAGTCCATTATATGCATCTTTTGTAAATTGCCCTATCTTGGGTATGTTTTCATCAGCAGCGTGAAAACGGTGCACTCATGTACTCATGTTCGCCAACAGCCCCCATTTTCATCTGGGGCCCCTGGACTGAGATGTGCTCTATGTGATCTCTCAATGTTTCCCTGTGGGGTTGAGTCTCAGTCGCGCAGAGCGCAGACCTCCCCATCCCGCCTTTGGTACTGGGTTCCTTCTGTTGCTGTTTCACTGCTCCTCTCCCTGTTGGAGCCTCTTAGGATCCCCTCCCAAGTCCACTTGTACCCAAACCCTTATCTCAGGGGGTCTCCTGGGACATAATATGTTTAACTTCCTTGTAGCTCATCTCATTCAGTCTTGACATCAGCCTAGCCCTGTAGGAAGTATCAACAGCCCCATTGTATAGATTTACAAAGGGAGCCTTGGAGAACAGAAGACACTTGGCCAAGCTTAAGAGCCAAGAAAACACTAGAAGTTAGGGGCTGGGTGTGGTGGCTCACACCTGTAATCCCAGCACTTTGGGAGGCCGAGGTGGGTGGATCATGAGGTCAGGAGCTCAAGAGCAGCCTGGCCAAGATGGTGAAACCCCATCTCTACTAAAAATACAAAAATTAGCCAGTGATGGTGGTGGGTACCTGTAATCCTAGCTACTCAGGAGGCTGAGGCAGGGAATTGCTTGAACCTGGGAGGTGGAACTTGCAGTAAGCTGAGATCACACCACTGCATTCCAGCCTGGGTGACAGAGCAAGACTCCGTCTCTGAAAAAAAAAAAAAAAAAAAAAAGACTAGAACCTAGGTCTGCTGGTGCCAGTGCCCAAGCTCTTAGCCTCTGGTTTCTATGCTAAGCCAGGGTGCACACCTCCAGGCCTGGCTGGCTTGTGATCAAGACTTTTGACAACAACCTCAGCTAAACTTGGCAAAGTGAACCCCAGCCAAGAGAGATGCTTTTGGATGGAGCCTCCTTGCCCCACCGCCCATCCCCAGCTGGCCCAGACCTAAGCAAAGCCCCATGTAAGCCGACCTCTGGGTCCCAGCAAAATGCCTTTTTCTTGGACTTTTCCTTTTGGGAAAGCCTTCCAGGGTTTTTACATTGATTAATTTCAAGTCTGTGATCTTGTTTGCATTGCCTTAATATTATAAAGTTGCACTAGTGCCTACAGGCCATTCTGCCAAGAGCAGAATTTCTGTTTTAAAAGAAGTAATAAACCACTCTGGAATGGTGATAACTTCATAGCCTCATTAGGTCCAGTCTCTCACTTGTTCATTTGGTAAATGCAGAGAGTTCTTGGGTTCTGCAGGCAGGAAGAAGTGAAGTCCAGCGTGTGCCTGGCGAATACTTTTTGAGTGATTAATATGCACAGGCCTGGGAATGTGTGATTGGAAGTGTGGGAAGTGTATTGTGGATAAGAAATGGTGATAGGAGAGAAGAACAGCAGGCCAAATCTTATAACCATGCTTTTGCTTTGTTGTACAGTCTTCTTGATTATTCTCTGTACTTACATTCATATATTAATTAAAACACATGTGTCAGGCCAGGCGTGGTGGTTCATGCCTGTAATCCCAGCACTTTGGGAGGCTGAGACGGGCAGATCACTTGAGGTCAGGAGTTCAAGACCAGCCTGGCCAACGTGGAGAAACCCCGTCTCTACTAAAAATACAAAAGTTAGCTGGGCATGGTGGCAGGTGCCTGTATTCCCTGCTACTCAGGAAGCTGAGGCAGGAGAATCGCCTGAACCCAGGAGGAGGAGGTTGCAGTGAGCTGAGATTGCACCATTGCACTCCAGCCTGGGTGACAAGAGCAAGACTCCGTCTTAAAAAAAAAAAAATACAGCACACACAAATGGGATTACACTGAATATATTATTCCTCAACTTGCTGTTTCTCTTCAGCATCTTTTATGGGCCTCTTTCTATGACAGTATATATGAACTGCCTCATTTAAAAAAACTCCTTATGGTGGAAACTTAAAAATATATTCAAAAGTAGAGAGAATGGTATAATGAATCCCCCCGACTTCAACAATGGTTGACTCTTGGCCAAACTTAATTCATCTAGATCTGTATACCCCCTACCCACATCTGTTTACCCCTTCCTACATTATTTTGAAGACAATCCCAAACATCACATTACTGCATTTACAAATCTCTTAGTATGCCTTATCCCTTTTTAATCATTGTATAATATTCCACGATAAATAGACCACAATTTGTTTATCCTGTTCCCTATTGATGGTCCATGTTCCAGCTGTGTTTAATATGGGTAAAGATGGCACTTCCTAGCTGTAAATCCAGAACTAAATTTAAGATTTTTTTTTTATTCCTCAAGGAGACCTTTGTACTGAGGACAGCAACTCTCTAGACTTGAGTGAAATGAAAGCCTGCTTCACTGCTGCTGTCTGCCACTTCCAGACCCAGTGGGAAGAAAGAGATGGGTCTCTGCACCAGGCAGGAGGGGATGGGATTTGCTGTCCATGGGTTGGGGTGGGGTGGTTATCTCCACAGCCTGAAAGGCCCCAGAAGGAGGGCAAGTCAGACTGTCTGGTCAGGGAGGTGCAGTTGTTTTACAGGAGGGTTTCAGCAAGCATAAGGGCCACAGAACAGGCTGGAATGAAGACTTCCTTTCCTAGGGGTGTTGTGACAATGACCACACCTTAATGGCTTAAAACAATAGAAATATATTCTCATCATTTTGGAGATCAGGAGTCTGAAGTCAAGATGTTGGTGGGGTCAAATACCCACTGATGGCTCCAGGGGAGGAGGCTTCCTTGCCCCTTCCAGCTTCTGGCATTCCTTGACTTGGGGCAGCACCATGCCAACCTCTGCCTCCATCTTGACATGGCTTTGTGCTCTGTGTGTCTGTGGTCATCTTTCTGTCTCTTACAAGGATACTCGTCATTGGACTTAGGGCCCACCTAATCCAGCATGATCCCATCTCCATCCTTAACTAATTACATTTACAAAGACCCTGTTTTCTTCCTTCTTTTTGAGATGGAGTCTCACTCTGTCACCCAGGCTGGAGTGCAGTGGCATGGTCTTGGCTCACTGCAACCTCCGCCTACTGGGTTCATGCCATTCTCCTGCTTCAGCCTCCTGAGTAGCTGGGATTAAAGGCACCTGCCACCACGCCCAGCTAATTTTTTGTATTTTTAATAGAGACAGGGTTTCACCCTGTTAGCCAGGATGATCTCGGTCTCCTGACCTCATGATCTGCCCACCTCGGCCTCCCAAAGTGCCGGGATTACAGGTGTGAGCCATCATGCCTGGACTACAAACACCCTGTTTTCTAATAAGGCCACATTCTGAGGTACCAAGTGGACATAGATTTTTGGAGGATGCTATTCATCCTATATTGGGAGTGTCCTGGTACTTCCAGTTGCCCCAGGCAAAAGGCTAGGTCTTCTCTCCTTTTTCTGACGCTGAATGTGTGTAGCTGTGGCAGCCACGCAGTCACCTTGTAGGCCATGGAGAAGTTATAGTACATTCACCTGTAAGTGACTGGGAACCCAACTCTCAGGGGGGGAAGAGTGGGATGATCCACAGGAAGCCTGGATGGTGGGTGGTGTTTCTGGGGTTGGTTCAGTAACTGCATGGGATCAGGGCTCTGGGTTGCAGACTCTACAATTCTCTTGGTTTTTCCTTCATGGTTGCAAAATGGCTGCTGAGATCTAAACAGCGAATCATTACCCACCTCCAGCCAAAGGCAGCTGGGGGTGGCCAGGGTGTTTGTTGTCTTTGTTGTTGTTGTTGTTGGTGGTGGTGGGGTGTGTGTGTGTGTGTATGTGAGAGAGAGAGAGAGAGAGAGAGAGAGAGAGAGAGAGAGAGACAGAGAGATTCCTATGAGGAAGGAGACATCTTTCCCAGAATTTCCCAGGAGTCCTTTCTTTGTGTCTCATTGGTCAAGACTGGGTTATATGGCCACACTTAACTGCAAGGGAGGCTGGGAAAACAAGCATCTCTTTTGTTCAGCCTCTGTACAGGCAGGTGAGAGAGAATGAAAGAGCTCAGGAGGAAGGGGCTTCAATAACCTATAGACAAATAGCCCTGCAACTCTTCCCTGTCCATCCCAAATGATCCATTATGCTCTTCCATTTCATTATATTCGAACCCTTGCATTGCCAAGTCTCATTATCTTGTTTATCATTCAAGACCTAGGTGCATCAGCTAATGCCAGGGACAGTCTCATTTCAAGGCAGTGTTTGGAGGGCTTGTGCCCCATGAGAGACTTTCTAGAGAAACCCTATTAAATTCTTTATCCCTCCCCTGTCCCCGCTGCACAATTACAGCAATGCTGAAATGAACAACCTGGTCCATAACTATTTGTACTTCCACGCCTATACTCTGGTAGGTTGGACTTTCTGGATGTGGGATGGCTATGTTTGAAAACCCCATACATACTTGTTGGGAGCTTTCTCTAGGGTGGTGTGAAGATCCCACTTGCTCATCTTCAAGCTGACCATAGTTCACAGTTTTCAGGCAAAACTGGGCAGGAATATGCATTTCTATCCCTTCCCCCTGTAATCCACTATCTCAGCCCACCGTGCCGTCCCTGTTTTGGCAGTTAGGTTCTCTGATGACTGTTGGGCTGTTGTATACATTATTCATATGTCTTTTTATATCACCTACTGGGGCACCAGCTGGGGCCAACAAATACTACAAACATGGCACCAATAAAAAAGAATGTGTAATCAGTCTTTAAAAATTCCTTCTTGTCTGCCAAGAGCAGCACGTGGGGGTGGGGAATGAGCAGCTGGCCAGTCCTACTAATTCAGAGGCGGCTTTTCTCCGAAAATCACGGCTGCTTCACTACCAGCCTCTCCCCAACCCCTGGAAAGAGCAGATCGCAGGAGCCCTGGCTGATTTTGTGAGGGAAGAAGTGTGTGTCTGATGCCGCAATGGAGAGAAAAAAAAATTTTTTTAAATGCATTATCCTGCTTCAATAAGTGGGGGGAATTATTTCTGGCTCTGTCTTTCAGAAGCTGAAAAGAGGAGGAATTTGTTGGTTATTGCTTATTTATTTTTTTCCTCCCATTTTGTTTTATTTTTAATTCAGGTATAATCTTTATTCAGTAAAATGTATTCATCTTAAAGGTGCAATTTGATGGCGTTTTATTTAACCTATGTATACACCCGTGGTTGTGAGTGGAATTTGTTCCCCCAAAACATGTTGAAGTCCTACCCCATTGCTTCAGAATGTGACTTATTCTAAAATAGGATCATTGCAGACATAATTAGTTAAGATGAGGTCATCCAAGCTTGGTGGCTCATGCCTGTAATCCCAGAACTTTGGGAGGCTAAGTTAGGATGATCTCCTGAAACCAGCCTGGGCAACAAAGTGAGACCCCATCTCTACAAAAAATTAGCCAGGTGTGGTGATGCACACCTGTAGTCCCAGCTACATGAGAGGCTGAGGCAGGAGGATCACTTGAGCCCAGGAGTTTGAGGCTGCAGGGAGCTATGATCTTGCCACTGCACTCCAGCCTGGATGAGAGATCAAGACCATGTCTCTTTTAAAAAAAAAAAAAAGAAAAGAAAAAAAGAGATCATACTGGATTAGGGTGGGTCCTAGGCTTAATACAACTGGTGTCCTTATAGGAAGAGGAGAGTAGGACACAGTCACACGCACAGGGAGAACGCCCTGTGAAGATGAAGGCAGAGATAGAGGTCATGCATTTACAAGTCCAGAAACCCTAAGGGTTGCTGGACATCACCAGAAGCTGGAAGAGGCCAGGAAGAACTTCTCCCCTAGAGCCCTCTGAGTGAGCATGCATTTGCCAATTCCTTGACTTTAGACTTTTAGCTTCTAGAACTGTGCGACCATAAATGTCTGTTGGCTTAAGCCACCTCGCTTGTAGTACTTTGTTACCTGTGTGAAAAGACCCATGTAACAAGTGCCGAGATCCATATGTGGAACCTTTCAGCACCCGGACAGCTCCCTGGGGCCCCTTCCCCCATGACTTCTCCTTCCCCACCTGAAGTCACCATCTGTTCTGGTTTCTGTCTTCACTGATGGATCTTGCCTAATCTTGAGCACCACATAACTGAAATAATCCAGTTGGAACTCTTCTGTGCCTGGTGTCTTCGATCAATATCCCATGTGAGGTTCCTTCCTTGTGTTGCCTGTGCCAGATTACTGTTGACTTTTTTCCATAAACATTGATTAATCACCTGGGATGTGCTAGGTGTGGTGTTAGGCCCTGGGGACACAGAGGATCTAGGGGTTCCCTGTCCAGTTTGGAAGAGAAGATGGTAAATTGAGACAGGAATACTACAGGGAGGTTGCAGGAGAATAGAAAATTCCACGCAGCAGTTTCACATGACTAGAGGCTATGGGCTAAGACCCTGAAATACAGGTTGTGGGCCAAGCTGGCTGAGACCAAATGGATCCAACATGGTGCTGGATTCAACCAAGGTTTTACCCAGGGCCTCATGATACACGCATTAACATCTTAAACCACACACCCACCCAGCACCATGACAGTTCCAAGAACACCCGTATGTGGTATGAAAATGGGTGGCACCACATTTTCAAGAACTCTCCACCTTTTTCCAGGAATTTCCATGAATATCCCACTCCTTGGTCAAAGAAACCCCTAAAGATGGAAACCCCAAACCTCTTGGCACATCTCTCTTGAGTGCACCTGCTCTCCTCTTTCTGGAGTGTGTGCTTTTTGCTTTGCAATAAATCTCTGTACTTTCACTATTTTCTGACTCATCCTTGAATTCCTTCTCACAATGGTGTTAAGAATCTGGACACCGGCATGTTTGGGACCTTCCACAGCTCACTGGTATCAAAAGCACTCACCATGAGATGGTGTAGACGTGATCTGATAGGGCTGCAGGCTGTGGGAGCTTGCAGAGCCTGGGGAAGTCAACCCAGTCTTCACAGATGAGGCAGGATATTCATGCTGGCAGTTCTGGGAGGATAGACTAGCTTGAGTCTAGCTATAGACTCAAGTCATGCTAGCTATAGACTAGCATGGAGGTGTGGGGGTGCAAGGTTGTGTGCAGGGGAACCGCGAGGAGTCTGCGTGGCCTAGGAATAAGCCCACATGCCAAGTCTGGCTGACCACCTGCTTTTATAAATAAAATTTCTTTGGAATACAACCATGCGCACTCCTTTATATACAGCCCATGGTTGCTTTTTTCATGCACATTCCTTTATATATGGCCTGTGGTTGCTTTTTTCATGCACATTCCTTTATATATGGCCTGTGGTTGCTTTTTTTTTTTTTTTTTCTTCGTGAGGAAGTTTTGCTCTTTTTGCCCAGGCTGTTGTGCAGTGGAGCAATCTCAGCTCACTGCAATCTCTGCCTCCTGGATTCAAGTGATTCTCCTGCCTCAGCCTTCCCAGTAGCTGGGACTATAGGCAAGTGCCACCACACTCAGCTAGTTTTGGTACTTTGAGTAGTATCGGGGGAACCAGCCCCCAATATTTCAACATACGTTCTTTCTATTTTCCCTAAGTATCAGCCAGTCTGAGAAATAAAGAGTACAAAGAGAGGAATTGCAGCTGGGCTGCTGGGGGTGACATCATATATTGGTAAGTCTGTGATGCCCACCTGAGCCGCAAAACCAGCAGGTTTTTATTAAGGACTTTAAAAAGGGAGGGGGTGTACGAACAGAGAGTAAGTCACAAAGATCACATGCTTCTGAGGCCAATAAAGATCACAAGGCAAAGGGCAAAATTAGAATTACTGATGAGGGTCTAGGTTCAGCTGTGCACATATTGTCTTGACAAACATCTTAAACAACAGAAAACAAGGTTTGAGAGCAGAGAACCGGTCTGACTTCAAATTCACCAGGATGGGATTTTTCACCACCCTAGTGAGCCTGAGGGTACTGCAGGAGATGAGGACGTATTTCAGTCCTTATCTCAACCGCATAAGACAGACACTCCCGGAGAGCCATTTATAGACCTCCCCCCAGGAATGCATTCCTTCCCCAGGGTATTAATTATTAATATTCCTAGCTGAACAAAGAATTCAGCGATATCTCTCCTACTAGCATGTCCATTTATAGTCTCTCTGCAAGAAGAAAAATATGGCTCTATTCTGCCTGACCCCACAGGCAGTCAGACCTTATGTTTGTCTTCCCTTGTTCCTTGAAAATCACTGTTATTCTGTTATTTTTCAAGGTGCACTGATTTCATATTGTTCAAATACATGTTTTACAATCAATTTGTACAATAGTGGTCCTGAGGTGATGCACATTCTCAGCTTACAAAGATAACAGGATTAAGAGATTAAAGTAACACAGGCATAAGAAATTATAAGAGTATTATTTGGGAACTGATAAATGTCCGTGAAATTGTCACAGTTTATGTTCTTCTGCTGCGGCTCCAGCCAGTCCCTCCTTTCAGGGTGCCTGACTTCCCGCAACATTGTAGAGGCAGGGTTTTGCCATGTTGGCCAGGCTGGTCTCAAACTCCTGTCCTCAGGTGATCTGCCCACCTTGGCCTCCCAAACTGCTGGGATTACAGGTGTGAGCCACTGCCCGTGGCAAACCTGTGGTTGCTTTTTAATGACAATGTTTAGTAATTATGACAGACACCCTATGGCTCACAAAGCCCAGAACATTTACTATTTGGCTATCTTGGTCCGTATGAGCTGCTATAATAAAGTACTGTAGACTGGGGAGCTTACAAACAACAGAAATGTGTTTCTCACAGTTCTGGAGGCTGAACGTTTGAGATCAGAGTGCCAGTGTGGTTGTTTCTGGAGATGGTCCTCTTCTGGGTCAAAGACCGCCATCTTCTCATCAAACCCTCACATGGTGGGAAGAGGATGAGAAAGCTCTTTGGGGTCCCTTTTATAAGGGTATTGATCCCATTCATGAGAACTCCTCCCTTATGACCAAACTGTCTCTTGAAAGCCCCAGCTTTGAATACCATCACAATGGAGGTCAAGATTTTAATGTATGAATTTTGGGGGAATGCAAATATTAGTCCATTGCACCTGCCTTTATACAAAAGTTTGTTTTGACCGCTGGTCTAGTGTATTTCAAGAAGCTATGCTGGGTGCTCTTCAGTTATATTCCCATGTAATAACCACAGCAACCCTGCAGGGAACCATGATTGCCCCTACTTTACAGACGAGGATCTTCAGGCTCAGAGAGGTGAAGTGATTTGCCAAGGTCACACAGTCAGTGAGAGGAGGAGTCAGGTATGTCTGAGTTGAAAGGACCTTCTCCAGACTAACTGGAGTTACTCTAACAATGGTACAAGTAGGCTGAAGCCAGATAGTGGAGAATCGTGCAAACATTTTGATCTTTGGAGAACAGGGAGCCACCAAAGGCTCTTAAGAAAGACAGTGGCATGATCAGACTGGTTGGAGGCTGTCCCATCCAAGCTCTTTGCTGGATGCGGGATCCAAGTGGGGTTTTTACTCACCCAAAGAATTCTTTTAAAAATCGTCATTTAGGCTGGGCACAGTGGCTCATGCCTGTAATCCCAGCACTTTGGGAGGCCGAGGCGGGCGGATCACTTGAGGTCAGGAGTTCAAGGCCAGCGTGGCCAACATGGTGAAACCCCATCTCTACTAAAAATACAAAAATTAGCCGGGCGTGTTGGCACACACCTGTAGTCCCAGCTACTCAGGGGGCTGAGGCAGGAGAATCGCTTCAACCCCAGAGGTGGAGGTTGCCGTGAGCTGAGATCATGCCACTGTACTCCAGCCTGGGTGACAGAGCGAAACTCAAAAAAAAAAAATCGTCATTTATTTGGGAAAGTAGAGAGAGTTTGGACCAATCTCCTGTGAAAGGAAAATATATTGGGCTCCTCAAATCATTATGGTAAAGGGAAAAGTCAAGATGGGAAGTGCTAAGGGCAAACCTTCTTCCCACTCTATTCCAAGTCATCTCTCTGCTCACTGAGATAAATGCATACCTGATTGCCTCCTTTGGAAAGGCTAATCAGAAATTCAAAAGAATGCAACAGTTTATCTGTCACCTACCTGTGACCTGGAAGCCCCACACCCTGCTTCAAGTTGTCCCATTTTTTTTGCTTCGAGTTGTCTTGTCTTTCTGGATGAACCAATGTTCATTTTACATATGTTGATTGATGTCTCATGTCTCCCTAAAATGTATAAAACCGAGCTGTGCTCTGACCACCTTGGGCACATGTCATCAGGACCTCCTGAGGCTGTGCCACGGGCACAGATACACTCTTGACCTTGGCAAAATAAACTTCCTAAATTAACTGAGACCTGTCTCAGACTTTCAGGGTTCACACTCTCATATTTCAGCTATGGTTGGGGAGCTGGGCTCTCTCTTGACACAACCCTGAGGATGAGTAGTAGAGAGGAGGGGTGCCTATAAGCCCCCTGCCTAGATTTAGATCTGAGCACATAGTGTGTACCAGTGTGTGTCATATGAACATAGCACATAACATATATAAATACATACATGCATAGTGTGTGCCACTGCAAGTTTATAAACATGATCTCATCTCGTTCTCACCCAGCCCAGTGAGACAGGCACTACTATTAGCTCCTCTCCACAGGTGAGGAAGGTAAGATAAGAATCTTGTCCATCCCAGCCAGGCACGGTGGCTCACACCTGTAATCTCAGCACTTTGGGAGGCTGAGGCGGGCAGATGATCTGAGGTCAGAAGTTTGAGACCAGCCTGACCAACATGGAGAAAACCCATCTCTACTAAAATACAAAAAAAATTAGCTGGACGTGGTGGCACCTGCCTGTAATCCCTGCTACTCTGGAGGCTGAGGCAGGAGAATCACTTGAACCCGGGAGGCAGAGATTGCGATGAGCTGAGATCCCGCCATTGCACACTCCAGCCTGGGCACCAAGAGTGAAACTTTGTCTCAAAAAAAAAAAAAAAAAAAAAGAATCTTGTCCATCCCAAAGTAGATCAGCAGTTTCCAGGGGCTACAGAAAGGGTGGATGGGGAGTGACTAAAATAGGCATGGGGTTTCTTTGTAGGGGGAGTAAATATTCTGGAATTAGATAGTGGTAATGGTTACATAACTTGTGAATATTCTAAAAAAAGATTCTTCCTTGTGAATATTCTAAAAAAAGATACCATTTCATGCCCATGAGGATGACTGTAGTCAAAATATAGACAATAACAAGTGTTGGCGAGGGTATGGAGAAATTAGAACCCTTATGCACTGCTGGTGGGAATGTAAGATAGTACAGCCCCTGTGGAAAACAGTCCTGCAGTTCCTTAAAAAGTTAGCCACATGGTCGGGTGTGGTGGCTCACATCTGTAATCTCAGCACTTTGGGAGGCCGAGGCGGGTGGATCACTTGAGATCAGGAGTTTAAGACCAGCCTGGCCAACATGGTGAAATCCCATCTCAACTAAAAATACAAAAATTAGCTGGTGTGGTGGTGGGCACGTGTAATCCCAGCTACTCAGGAGGATGAAGCTGGAGAATCCCTTGAACTGGGGAGGCAGAGGTTGCAGTGAGCCAAGATCGCACCATTGCACTCCAGCCCGGGTGATGGAGCAAGACTCTATCTCAAAAAAAAAAAAAAAAAAAAAAAAAGTTAGCTATGGAGTTACCATATAACCCATAATTTCACTCCTAGGTGTAAACCCAAGAGAAGTGAAAATTTATATCCACAGAAAAACTTGTGTACCCATGTTTATAGCAGCATTATTCATAATAGCCCAAAGTAGAGACACCTCAAAATGTTCATCAACTGATAAATGGACAAACAAAATGTGGCCTATTCATACAATGGAATATTATTTGGCCATAAAAAGGAATGAAGGACAGCCAGCCCCACATATTCATGGGTTCTGCATCTGTGGATTCAACCAAACTTGGGACTGAAAATATTCAGGGAAAAAATGTTTGCATCTGTACTGAACATGTGCAGACTTGTGTTTCTTTTCATTAATCCTTAAACAATACAGTGTAACAACTATTTACATAATACTTACATTGTATTGGGTATTCAAAGTAATCTAGACATTTAAAGTATACAGGATGATGTTTGTAGGTTCTGTGCAAATACTGTGACATTTTCATATCAGGGATTTGAGAGCAGTGATTTTTGGTATCCGAGGAGGGTCCTTGAACCAATCCCCCATGGATACCAAGGGACAACTATACTGACACATGCTACAACATGGATGAATCTTTAAAACACAAGGTCTTCAAGAAAGAAGGCAGGTGCGAAAGGTGACATACTGTATGATTCCATTATTGTGCAATGTTCAGGATAAGCAAATCCGTAGAGACAGAAAGTAGATCAGTGGTTGCCTGACACTTGGGGGAAGGAGTACAAAGTGACTGCTAATGGGGAGGGGATTTCTTTTTTGGGGTTAAAGAAATATCCTGAAATTAGATAACGGTGAGAGTTGTGCAACTTAGTGAATACACTAAAAACCACTGAGCTGTGTACTTTAAGAAGACAAATGGTACGGCATTTGAGTAATATCTTAACAATAATAGAGGCTGGGCACGGTGGCTCATGCCTGTAATCCTAGCACTTTGGGAGGCTGAGGCAGTCAGATCACTTGAGGTTAGGAGTTCAAGATAAGCCTGGCCAACATGGCGAAATCCCATCTGTACTAATTACATAGCACATTTTAGTAGAGACAGAGAAATCCCGTCTCTACTAAAAATACAAAAATTAGCCGGGTGTGGTGACTTGACATAACTTGCCTTTCTATGTCTGCAGCTCGATTTGACAGGCTGCTCTTTGTTAGAAAAGAAAAGGATTTTGGGGCCGGGTGTAGTGGCTCATGCCTGTAATCCTAGCACTCCGGGAGGCCAAGGCGGTTGGGTCACCTGAGTTCACGAGTTCGAGACCAGCCTGGGCAACACGGTGAAACCCTGTCTCTACTAAAAATACAAAAATTAGCCGGCGTGGTGGTGCGTGTCTGTAATCCCAGCTACTCAGTAGGCTGAGGGAGGAGAATCTCTTGAACCCAGGAGGTGGAGGTTGCAGTGATCTGAGATCACACCACTGCACTCCAGCCTGAGCGACAGAGCAAGACTCCATCTCAAAAACAAAAACAAAAAAACAAAACAAAGCAAAAAACAAAAAAACCCAACAATGACAACAAAAAATAATTTTTAGAGCCTATCATCCATAACGACACAAGGAACACGGTCCAGTCCAAGGTCAAACCCAGGTCAAATATTTACTCTCCCTGTCTGCTACCCCAAGCTCTGGATCCCAACCTGCCAGGCCCTTGCTTATTCATGGACCTCCTTGTCTATGTCCTTCCTAAGAAATCAGAAATTTCCAGTTTTCTATGCTTTAGAGGGGAAAGCATAGTGATCCCACAGGATCACACACTGATCTCACAGTGGGTGTGGTGTGACAATGGGATCGAATTGCTGGATGGAATCCCTTATCTGCTGCTCATTAGTTGTGCCTCAGTTTCCCAATTTGTCTCTCGAAGGGTGGCTCTGAGGAGTAAATTAGTTAACACACACAACATATTTTGAAGTGTGTCTGGCTGATAGCAAGAGCTCAGCAAGTGCTTTCCTGAGTCCTAATGTAACCTCCCAATGGGTTTACCTTGCCCTCTGTTTAGACAGAGCCGATTTATCAAGACGGCAGTTGCAATGGTGAAAGAGTAATTCATGCAGAGCCAGCTGTGCAGGAGACTGGGGTTTTATTATTATTCAAATCAGTCTCCCCAGGTATTTGAAGATCAAAGTTTTTAAAGATCATTTGGCAGGTAAAGGCTTGGGAAGTGGGGAGTGCTAATTGGTCAGGTTGGAGATGGAATCATGAGGCTGAAGTGAGGTTTTTGTGCTGTCTTCTGTTCTGGGCACGATGGCAGAACTGTTTGAAACAGATTACCTGTCTGAGTGGTGTCAGCTGATCCATCCAGTGTGCAGGGTCTGCAAAATATCTCAAGCACTGATCTTAGGTTTTACAATAGTGATATTATCGCCAGGAGCAATCTGGGGAAGTTGAGACTGTTGGAGCCAAAGGCTGCATGACTCCTAAACTAATTTTTAATCTTGTAGCAAATTTGTTAGTCCTGCAAAGGCAGATTGGTCCCCAGGCAAGAAGGGGGTCTTTTCGGGAAAGTGCTATTATCAATTTTGTTTCAGAGTCAAACTATGAACTGAATTCCTTCCTACACTCAGGACTGAACAAGGACAGCTTAAAGGTTAGAAGCAAGATGGAGTCGGTTAGGTCTGATCTCTTTAACTGTCATAATTTCCTGTTACAATTTTTGCAAAGGCGGTTTTGAAGGGCGTCGTTGTCCGGGGTAAATACTCAAGGTTCGTTGTCTTACGCCAAGGAAATTGTGAACATTGACACACGAGAAGTGGGTTTCAGGGTGGAGGGTTTTTTTTTTGTTTTGTTTTTGAGCTGAGTCTCACTCTGTCGCCCATGCTGGAGTGCAGTGGTGCAATTTCGGCTCACTGAAACTTCCACTTTCGGGGTTCAAGGAATTCTGTCTCAGCCTCCCAGGTGGCCTAGACTACAGGCGCAGGTCACCACACCCGGCTAATTTTTGTATTTTTAGTAGAGACAGGATTTTGCCATGTTTGCTGGGCTGGTCTTGAACTTCTGACCTCAGGTGATCAATCTGCCTCAGCCTCCCAGAGTGCTACGATTACAGGCATGAGCCACCACAACCAGCAGAGGAGCAGACGTTTAACAGGCAAAAGGGAGGCCAGGTGGTGGCTCATGACTGTAATCCCAGCACTTTGGGAGGCCAAGGAGGGCGGATCACAAGGTCAAGAGATCAAGACCATCCTGGCCAACATGGTGAAATCCCGCCTCTACTAAAGATACAAAAATTATCTGGGCAAGGTGGCGCTTGCCTGTAGTCCCAGTGTGTCCAGAATTGGTGGGTTCTTGGTCTCACTGACTTCAAGAATGAAGCCGTGAACCCTCGCAGTGAGTGTCACAGTTCTTAAAGGCGGTGTGTCCGGAGTTTTTTCCTAATGATGTTCGGATGTGTTTGGAGTTTCTTCCTTCTGGTGGGTTCGTGGTCTCGCTGGCTCAGGAGTGAAGCTGCAGACCTTCGCCGTGAGTGTTACAGCTCTTAAGGCGGTGCTTCTGGAGTTGTTCGTTTCTCCCGGTGGGTTCATGGTCTCGCTGGCTTCAGGAGTGAAGCTGCAGACCTTCTGGTGAGTGTTGCAGCTCATAAAGCCAGTGTGGACCCAAAGAGTGAGCAGCAGCAGCATTTATTGCAAAGAGCGAAAGAACAAAGCTCCCACAGTGTGAAAAGGGACCCGAGCTAGTTGCCACTGCTAGCTGGGGCAGCCTGCTTTTATTCTCTTAACTGGCCCCACCCACATCCTGCTGATTGGTAGAGCCCAGTGGTCTGTTTTGACAGGGCGCTGATTGGTGCGTTTACAATCCCTGAGCTAGACACAAAGGTTCTCCAGGTCCCCACCAGATTAGCTAGATACAGAGTGTCGACATAAACGTTCTCCAAGTCCCCACCAGAGTAGCTAGATACAGCGTGTCCATTGGTGCATTCACAAACCCTGAGATAGACACAGGGTGCTAATTGGTGTTTTCACAAACCTTGAGCTAGAGACAGAATGCTGATTGGTGTATTTACAATCCCTTAGCTAGACATAAAGGTTCTCCAAGTTCCCACTAGACTCAAGAGCCCAGCTGGCTTCACCCAGTGGATCCCGCACCGGGGCTGCAGGTGGAGCTGCCTACCAGTCCCGCGCCATGCACCTACACTCCTCAGCCCTTGGGTGGTCGATGGGACTGGGTGCCCTGGAGCAGGGGGTGGCACTCGTTGGGGAGGCTCCGGCAGCACAGGAGCTGACGGAGGTGGCAGGGAGGCTCAGGCATGGCGGGCTGCAGGTCCCGAGCCCTGCCCCGCGGGAAGGCAGCTAAGGCCCGGCGAGAAATTGAGCACAGCACCTGCTGGCCCAGGTGCTAAGCCCGTCACTGCCAGGGGCTGGTGGGGCCGGCTGGCCGCTCCCAGTGCGGGGTCTGCTGAGCCCATGCCCACCCGGAGCTCACGCTGGCCCGCAAGCACCCCGGCAGCCCAGGTTCCCACTTGCGCCTCTCCCTCCACACCTCCCGGCAAGCTGAGGGAGCCGGTTCCGGCTTTGGCCAGCCCAGAAAGGGGCTCCCACAGTGCAGCGGCAGGCTGAAGGGCTCCTCAAGTGCTGCCAAAATGGGAGCCCAGGAAGAGGAGGCGTCTAGAGTGAGCTAGGGCTGTGAGGACTGCCAGCATTCTGTCACCTCTCACCAGCTATTTGAGAGGCTTAGGCAGAATTGCTTGAACCCAGGAGGTGGAGCTTCCAGTGGGCCGAGATTGCACCACTGCACTCCAGTCTGGGCAACAGAGCGAGACTCCATCTCAAAAAAAAAAAAACAAAACAAAACAAAAGAAAAAGAAAAAAAAAAGAAAGGAGAATAGCCTTATCTCCTGCAAGAGAGAGGGGGGCGCCCTAGTGGGATTTCTGGTTTTGCGGTGAAGGGCACGATTTTTGTTTTGTTTTGTTTTTTTTTGAGATGGAGTGTCCCTCTGTGGCCCAGGCTGGAGTGCAGTGGCGCGATCTTGGCTCACTGCAAACTCCGCCTCCCGGGTTCAGGCCATTCTCCTGCCTCAGCCTCCCGAGTAGCTGGGACTACAGGTGCCCGCCACTAAGCCTGGCTAATTTTTTTTGTATTTTTTTAGTAGAGACAGGGTTTCACCGTGTTAGCCAGGATGGTCTCCATCTCCTGACCTCGTGATCCGCCCGCCTCGGCCTCCCAAAGTGCTGGGATTACAGGCGTGAGCCACCGTTCCCAGCCGGGCACGGGTTTTTATAGACTGGTTTGAGGAGGCGGTGTCTGATTTACATAGGACCCAAAGATTGGTTGGACCAGATGTGATATTTACATAGCACTTTGGGAAGCTGGCTGCCCCACCCTAATCTACCATTATGCAGATAGGGTCTTTGCCAGGCCAGAGCCATGTTGCCTTACTGTGTACACCTGGTTTACAAAGAAAAGGGAAGATGGAGCCGCCATTTTGAATATGCTTACTCCCCAGGTGGCCCATTTCTTGTTGGCACAACTGCCCGTATTCACCTGCACAAGCTTGTAGGTTGCCTTTCTATGTCTGCAGCCTGATTTTACAGGCTGCTGTTTGTTAGAAAAGAAAATGATTTTGGGGCCGAGGGCGGTGGCTTACGCCAGTAATCCCAGCATTTTGGGAGGCCAAGGTGGGCGGATCACCTGAGGTCAAGAGTTCGAGACTAGCCTGGCCAACATGGTGAAACCCTGACTCTACTAAAAATACAAAAATTAGCTGGGCGTGGTGGGACACGCCTGTAGCGCAGCTACCCAGGAGGCTGAGGCAGGAGAATCACTTGAGCCCAGGAGGTGGAGATTGCGCCACTGCACTCCAGCCTGGGCGACAGGGCGAGACTCCATACCAAAAAAAAAAAAAAAAAGAAAATGATTTTGGGGCTTTTTATTAAAAGAGAAACCTTACCGAGGACTTTGTTACCCTCGCTATCTGCCTAAATAATTTCTTCTTAAATCTTGTAATAGTGTTGGTAATAACGTTCAAAATCCTAAGGAAATTGAACACTCAAAGGATTTTTAGCAAAGCGATTTTACTTCTGCGCAAAGGGGTGCTTCTCCTTGGCCAGTCGCCATGAGAGTACACCTGAACAAAGAGGCACTAGAGCCTTTATTCCTGACGCAAGTCCTGCCTCTGTACCCTTTGCCCACTGGCCGGAGTCGGGTTGTACAGTCTAAACTAATCCCCGTTCGCTAAACATTTAAACTTTTTTTAGATAAGGTGGGCACGTAAGGGAGAGAGGGAAAGGGGAAGGGGTGTCTGCAATGAGCTAGAAAGCTAGTCTTCTTTCCAAATAAGGAAAGGAATGTGAGTTGGTACTGATAACGCCTGGTACTGTGGCGTGTCTAGGCATATAATAAAGGCAGAAAGGAAGAAAAAAAGAGAAAAAAGGAAAAAGGGGTGGAGGGGGTACTATGAATTAAAAAATAAAGGATTGATCAGGCTATTTAAAGAGAAACCTCATCATATCCCACAACAGTTTCACTAGTTCTCAGCTGCCTGGATGTGGACCCTGGCTCACCCCCTTTGAGCTCAGGTGGGTCTGGGCTGCCTCACCTGGTTATCCTGGAGATAAGTGGTGAGACCTGGCTGATGCTGTGCTCTCGGTTCAAAGGTGAGAAAACACCCCCCTGGACTGATGACATTGAGATCAACCTTTGTTTCTCATATACTCGGTGTTTTGAATTCTTTACATCCCTGATTTTGGGCAAAGTGTAACTAAAGCTTTAAAAGGTCTGATGGTACATGGGCCACATAGTAATCACTGTGAGTTTTAATATTCAAATTAGAATCTGAGTGAACTTGGATAATCAAAAACTTTTGAATTCTACTCTCCATTCTCTGCTTGGTCTCCTCAAGGCTGAATAGCTTTGAAATGGCCATAAATTTGCATAATGGCTTGCATAAAGCTAATCACTTTAGGTCTGGGAGCATTTTTGCCTGGGGCTGTCCTAGTCCTCTTCTGCTTCCTTAGCCGACACATAAAATGGAATAATTGGGAGTTTTTTAGGTAGAGGAAGGACTGTTGAAGAGTCTAGCCATGGCCTATTTGGAGCATCACAGGACAAACCAGGCTTCAGAATGAGACTGTGTTGGAACCTGTTCCTCCTGCTGTTTTGGGATGTGTTGAGTGAGGGTGTGGAATCCAGAGAAGACTAGAGAGGCTTCCATATTGATGGGAAGAAACTTCCTCTCTGAGTCTGCCTTGAAAGGGGGCACTGGCTGACTGACTCCCTTTGGGTTGGTGAATGCCATGTAGCCAGTGAAATCCAGGAAGGTTTTCCAGACATTTTTGTCTCTTCTTCTCATGTGCCCCAAGTTTCCCAGGAGTCCAACCACTGGAGAGCGGTCGTAGTGACAACTCTATTTCCATGCTACTTCAGTTTAGACATTTTATTTTAATTAATTAATTAATTAATTAATTTTGAGACAGGGTCATGCTGTGTCCTCCAGGCTGGAGTGCAGTAGTGTGAACACAGCTCTCTCTAGCCTTGGCCTCCTGAGCTCAAGCGATCCTCCTGCCTCAGTGTCCTGAGTAGCTAGGACCACAGGTAGATGCCACCACACCTGGCTATTTTTTTTTTTTTTTAGATGGAGTTTCCGCTCTTTGTTACCCAGGCTGGAGTGCAATGGTGCGATCTTGGCTCACTGCAACCTCTGCCTCCTGGGTTCAAGTGATTCTCCTGTCTCAGCCTCCTGAGTAGCTGGGATTACAGGTATGCGCCACCATGCCTGACTAATTTTTTGTATTTTTAGTAGAGACAGGGTTTCACCATGTTGGCCAAGCTGGTCTCAAACTCCTGACCTCAGGTGATCCACCCGCCTTGGCCTCCCAAAGTGCTGGGATTACAGGTGTGAGCCACTGCGCCTGGCCCACACCTGGCTAATTTTTTGATTTTTGTAGAGATGAGGGTCTTGCTTTGTTGTTCAGGCTGATCTTGAACACCTGGACTCAAGTGATCCTCCTGCCTCAGCCTGCCAGAGTGCTGGTATTACAGGCATGAGCCACTGCATCCAGCCCTATACATTGGTTTTTTTGAGACAGAGTCTCTCTCTGAGACCCAGGCTACAGTGCAGTGGCATGATCTCGGCTCACTGCAACCTCCGCCTCCCAGGTTCAAGTGATTCTGCTGCCTCAGCCTCCCAAGTAGCTGGGATTACAGATGCTTTTCACCATGCCCAGCTAATGTGTCTTTTTGTATTTTTAGTAGAGACGGGATTTAACCATATTGGCCAGGCTGGTCTTGAACTCCTGACCTCAAGTGATCCACCCGCCTCAACCTCCCAAAGTGCTAGGATTACAGACGTGAGCCACCACGTCTGGCCAAAGCCCTATACATTTTAAATAAAAGAGTCTTGAAAATATGTATGTCATGGTAATGGAAGAAGGATTGTTGTCATTGGAATTTTACTGTTTTCACTAGCCAGTATATTCACATGATGCAAAAACCAAAAGATACAAAGAGGTACACATTGGAAAAGACATTCTTACCCTCCTTTACTCCCTCCGCCAGCTCTCATCTCTGCAGGTCACCAATGTTGCCAGTTTCTTGTCTCCTTCCGTAAAGTATATCTGTACGTCTACATCTGTATCTGTAGCAGCATCTGTATCTGTATTTATATCTATCCATCTTCAGTAAATGATAGCTTATGATAAACACTTTTTAAAAAAACTTTTGGCCGGGCATGGCGACTCATGCCTGTAATCCCAGCACTTTGGGAGGCCAAGGTGGGTGGATCATCTGAGGTCAGGTGTTCGACATCAGCCTGGCCAACATGGCAAAACCCCCTCTCTACTAAAAAAACAAAAAAATAGCCGGGCGTGGTGGTGGGCACCTGTTATCCCAGCTACTCAGCAGACTGAGGCAGGAGAATTGCTTGAACCCAGGAGGCGGAGGTTGCAATGAGCTGAGATCACTCAATTGTACTCCAGCCTGGGTGACAGGGCGAGACTCTCTGTCTCAGAAAAAAAAAGAAAAAGAAAAAGAAAAAAACTTTCAGACAGAGTCTCACTCTGTCACCCAGGCTGAAGTGCAGCGATGCCATCATGGTTGATATGGTTTGGCTAAATCTCACCTTGAATTGTAATAATTCCTACATGTTCAGGGTGGGGCCAGGTGGAGATTGAATCATGGGGGCAGTTTCCTCCATACTGTTCTCATGATAGTGAATATGTCTCAGGAGATCTGATGAGTTCCCCTGCACAAGCTCTCTTGCCTGCTGCCATGTAAGACGTGTCTTTGCTTCTCTTTTGCTTTCTGCTGCAATTGTGAGGCCTCCCCAGCCATGTGGAACTGTGAGTCCAATAAGCCTCTATCCTTTATGAATTACCCAGTCTCGGGTATGTCTTTATTTGCATTGTGAGAACAGACTAATACAACAGTTCACCATGGCCTCAACCTCCCGAGGTCAGTCAGTCCTCCCATCTCAGCCTCCCAAAGTGCTGGGATTACAGGCATGAGGTACCACACCCAGCTGATAAAGATGTTTGCATACTGCTTTTTCTCTTTAAATTATGTGTTAGTTACTTTTTTTTTTTTTGAGACAGAGTCTCACTCTGTTGCCCAGGCTGGAGTGCAGTGGCATGATCTCAGGGCTCACTGCAAGCTCCGCCTCCCGGGTTCACACCATTCTCCTGCCTCAGCCTCCTGAGTAGCTGGGACTACAGGTGCCTACCACCACGCCTGGCTAATTTTTTGTATTTTTAGTAGAGATGGGGTTTCACCATGTTAGCCAGGATGGTCTCGATCTCCTGACCTCGTGATCCGCCCACCTTGGCCTCCCAAAGTGAATTATGTGTTAGTTTCTTATTCCTGCAATAACAAATTACTACAAATGTAATGTCTTAAAACAATGCAAATTAATTTTTTCCCCACAGTTCTGGAGGCTAGAAGTCCAAAACGTGTCTCACTGTGACATCAAGATGTTCCCTTGCCTTTTACAGTCCTGCAGGCTGCCTGCATTGCTTGACTCATGGCCTCTTCTCTCTGTTTGAAGCCAGTAGGGTGGCATCTTCAAGCCTCCCCCTGATTCTGATCCTTCTCCCTGTTTAGAGACTCTTGTGATTACATTGGGTTAAACTGGATAATCCAAGGTGATGTCCTCATCTCAACACCCTTGACTTGATCACATCTGCAGAGTCCCTTTTGTCACATAAGGTGACATATTCACAGGAACACAGAGCTCCTTGGGGGACCAGGATTCTGCCCACTTCACTCTACCTTGGAGGTTGTCACATGTCAGGCCATGTCCTTTTCCTTTTATCAGCGGCACACACGCGATTCCTCTGTGCTATTGTTTACTTAGCCAGTCCCCTCTTGTTGAACATTTAGCTTGTTTCCAGCCTTTTGCTCTTATGAGTGTGGTAGGAACAATGCTTCATGTGGTACTTTTGTTGGTGTATCTGCAGGATGAATTTGAAGAAGTGGAATTGCTGAGTCCAAGGGTATACACACTTATTGTCATGCGCATCCATGTGAAGAGACCACCAAACAGGATTTGTGTGAGCAACAAGGCTGTTTATTTTACCTGGATGCAGGTGGGCTGAGTCTGAAAAGAGTCAGCAAAGGGTAGGGGGATTATCATTAGTTCTTATAGGTTTTGGGATAGGCAGTGGAGTTAGGAGCAATGTTTTGCGGGCAGTGGGTGGATCTCACAAAGTACTTTCTCAAGGGTGGGGAGAATTACAAAGAACCTTCTTAAGGGTAGGGGAGATTACAAAGAAACTTCTTAAGGGTGGGGGAGATTACAAAGTACATTGATCAGTTAGGGTGGGGAAGAAACAAATCGCAGTGGTGGAATGTCATCAATTAAGGCTATTTTCACTTCTTTTGTGGATTTTCAGTTGCTTCAGGCCATCTGGATGTATATGTGCAGGTCACAGAGGATATGATGGTTTAGTTTGGGCTCAGAGGCCTGACACTTATCATTTTATTAGCTATTGCCAACTTGCTCTGAGGATGGTTTTATATATATATATATATTTTTTTTGAGATGGAGTCTCGCTCTGTCACCCAAGCTGGAGTGCAGTGGCATGATCTCGGCTCACTGCAACCTCCGCCTCCCGGGTTCAAGTGATTCTCCTGCCTCAGCCTCCCACGTAGCTGGGACTACAGGAATGCACCACCACACCTAGCTAATTTTTGTATTTTCAGTAGAGATGGGGTTTCACCACATTGGCCAGGCTGGTCTCGAACTGCTGACCTCAGGTGATCCACCCGCCTTGGCCTCCCAAAGTGCTATGATTACAGGCATGAGCCACCGCGCCCAGCCTAAATATTTTTTTAATTATAGAAAATTTCGAGTATATGAAAAGCAGAGAGACTCGTTCAATGCATGCTGTGTACATATCATTCAGCTCCAGTAAGGACAACAACCAACTCATGGGTATCGGGTTTCATCTATGTCTCCATGGGCTCTTTGCAGTAGCAGTACCTTGGCTATTGAGGAAGAAAACTCAGACATCCTTTATTCCAAGGGAGAGACTTAAACATTTTAAACATAGCAGCATCTGTGAATGAGATTCTTGTGGCAGGAGTGAATGAAGAGGAGAATCCTTTCCAGGGTGTTGCATTTGGAACACTTGTGTTCCCTTGGGACAGCGACCCTGCACTTGGGAGAGCCTGAGCACCTGCTATTTGCCACCATTCTTTGCTTTTTTGTGGAGGTAGTGACCCACCCCACCCTGCCACCAGGAGACAGTTCCTTTTTACCCAGAGGGTAATCTCAGAAATTAGCACTGCACTGCAGGTTTGCGGAGATGATGTTCTGAAAGGTTGAATGGTTAGGAACCGGCTGACTCAGCCAGCAGCTGTGGAACTCTGGTACGAATCGAGAGCCCCAAAGCAATAAAAAAGTACTTTTCGACTTGCCGTATCTGCACGTTATCAGCAAGCGAGAGCGCTCTCTGTGACACGCCAGAACTTTGATATCTTGCCTTATCAAATTTTCACACCACCTTTCCAAGAGTAATAAAAAAGGATCTGAGAATGGATGGGCTTTCTTGGAAGACGGGCTCTCTGGGGGAGGTGGTGATTTTTTCACCACTCATATCTTGACAAAGGATTTATTCTCTGTTATTGAATCTGAGGATGCAGCATTGATGACAGTATCACCTGGAAACATAAGCTGCCCTCCTCTTCAAGGTCACCAGACTTAGCTCCTCCTCTTTGAGTCTCACCTGCTTTGTAAGTCATGGAATCTAACAACACATCCTAGGGAAGTAGGCAGCTGAGTGCACAGACCGTGGCTCATGTTATGCTCCATTTCAACATGGAGAAAAAGGAGGCACAGAGATGTGAAGGGACAAAGCAAAAACATAAAAATCACTCTAAAAATTCTAACCCCCTTCAGCCCCCATCCTAGCTGTGGTTTGCACCCTAAGGGGTTATTGAGCCACCTCTGGCCGGCGTCCTGTTTCTGTGCTTCCTCTTCATGCAGCAGTCAGGGTATGTCACTCAGGTGCTCAGATGCCACCAGTGGCTTCTGTCTCCCTCTTTTTTTTTTTTTTCTGAGATAAGGTCTCACTCTGTTGCCCAGGCTGGAGTGCAGTGGCACAATCATAGCTCACTGCAGCCTCAAACGCCTAAGCTCAAGCAATCCTCCCATCTTGGTCTCCTGACTTGCTGGGACTATAAGCATGTGCCGCCATGCTCAACTTATTTGTTTTATTTTACTTTTGTTTTGTTGAGACAGTCTTGCTATATTGCCTAGGCTGATCTGGAATGCCTGGCTTCAGGGGGTCCTCCTACTTCTGCCCCTCAAAGTGCTGGGATTACAGGCATGAGCCACTGCACCCAGTCTGGTCTTCTTCAGTGTCACCTTTAAAGGCCACCCAGCTGGGACTGCAAGCCACCCCTCGCCCCCCTGTTCTCCTTCCTTGCTTTACTTTCCCCGCTTAGCACTTATAACTAATAACAAACTAATTAACATATATATGTAATGCGTTAATGTGTAGTTATGTATGTATATATACACATTACTATATATTAATTAGCTGTGACTATATAGTAACACATTACATAATGATATGTTAATGTGTTTATATATATTTAAAAATAGATTTAAATATATAGATTAAAATATGTGTGTATATATATATTTTTGGGACAGGTCTTATTCTATCATTGAAGCGCAGTGTTGCAGTCACAGCTCACTGTAACCTTGACCTCCTGGGCTCAGGTGATCCTCCCTTCTCAGCCTCCCAGTGGCTCGGATTATAGGTGCGTGCCACCACATCTGGCTAATTTTTTGTAAAGATAGGTTTTCACTATGTTGCCCAGGCTGGTCTCAAACTCCTGGGACTCAATCCTCCTGTCTTGGCCTCCCAAAGTGTTAGGTGGTCACTGTGCCTGGCTGACGTGTGTTAATATATTGACTTGTTTTCCTTGTTTGTCATCTGTCTGCAACTATACCACAGGCTCCATGAGACCTGTGATTTTTGTCTTTTTGGCTCACTGCTGTATTCTTAGTGCATGAAGCCACACCCAACACATGGCAGGTGCTTAATAACCATTTATTGAGTAAGCTAACGACTAGTTTTAAGGCTAGAATGATAATACCTCCCTTGAAAGATTCCCAATTCAGATTGAAATCTGTGATGAACTTTGGAGTTTCAGATGTGAGAGGGGAAGGTTCTTGAGCTTTTCTGCTGTCCAAGAAGGATCAGAGGTTGGCTCTGTTAATTTCCAGGGTTGATACAGGGATAGGGGCTGCAGCCATGCTCCCTCCAACCCAGGATGAAACAGGGGTGGGTGGAGGGGTGCAGAGAGCCTCCCTCAGGGTGCCGTTATTCCAGGGCAGCTGGGTTTGCCTGGCATCCTGCAGTGGGGCACAATGAAGCTGCTGTCATCCTTCTGGGTCCACATTTCATCTCCCCTTTGTGCTTCACATGAGCAGAACCTTTGGTTGTAGCATCAGCCACGGAATTTAAAAACACATGTCAAACCAGACACTCCAGACTTCACCTCTCTTCTAGAATTTAACTCTTGGCCAGATGTGGGAGCCCTGGGCACTGGGTGTAGCTGCAGCAGGACACGTGGAGCCGCATAAGGTATCTCCCTGGGAGCCTCTTCTTTGAGGAGTTCTGAATCTAATTTTCAGCTGCGTTCCCAGTGGGGTGCGCTTTTAGCTTTTCAGTAATGTCAAAGTCAGACCGGATGTTGCCTTGAAGGAGGTTTAGATGTTTCTGTAAGTTTGTTTCCCTTGTAATTTATTAGTTTCTTTTTGACTGTGCAATATTTCAAACATATAGAGAAGGATTGGCTGGGTGTGATGGCTCATGCCTATTATCCCAGCACTTTCAGAGGTGAAGGCAGGAGGATCCCCTGAGGCCTGGAGTTCAGGACCAGCCTAGGCAACAAAGCAAGACCCCATCTCTTAAAAAATTTTTTAAAATGAGCAGAAAATAAGAAAAGACCCCACCCTCCCAATTAGCAACATAATTGTGCAGTATTTGCTTCAGACCTTTTTGGGTGTCTTAAGAAACATCATCACAGATACAGCTAAACCACCGCTCTCCATCACATCTCCCTACTTCCTTACCTCCCTCCTGGGAGAACCACTGCCCACAGCTCCTTCCTGCACACCTCTGTCTCAGGGCATGAGTGCCGCACAGGGTTAACCCTCTGACAGTGGCTTCTAGGAAGGGTCTGGAGTTAGGAACCACATCTGGGACACTGGACCCCAGAAGGAGTTCATGCTTTGCCTCTTGGCATAGGATAAGACATAGCACTGCTGTTTGCTGTAGAGGCAGATGTTAATTTCGCCTCCCGTCATAGCCAAGAAGCCATATGGAGCTGTATGGAGACACCTCTGGAGAAGCCCGTCCTGCTCAGAATGATCCGTGTTCTCTGTGCTGTCTCTCCCCTCCCTGCCCCTTGCACAGATGGACTGTGGCAGGTGTATTTGAACTCATCCTTCACAGTGCAGGCTTGTCCCAGGGCCTCTGTTCAAGTATTACCTTGTAGTAGGTGGCGTAATGCCCTTCTCCCCTGAAGATGTCCATATCCTAATCTCTGGAACCCGTGGCTGTGTTATCGTGCTTGGCAAAGGAGAATTCATATCGTGCATGGATTAAGGTTGCTAATCAGCTGACTTTGAAATAGTGTTATTCTGGTGCGCCCAGTGTAATCACAGGACTTTGAAAAGATGGAAGAGGGAGACAGAAGAGTCAGAATCAGAGAGATGCAATGTGAGAAAGACTCAACCCATGACTGCTGGCTTGAAGGTGGAGGAAGGGACCATGAGCCAAGGAATGTGGGGGGCCTGTAAGAGAAGGAAAAGGCAAGGAAAGGGCTTCTCCCCCAGAGCTTTTGGAAGAAAAAGAGTCCTGCCAACACCTTGATCTTAGCCCATCTTGGATTCCTGGCCTACAGAACTACAAGGAAATAAATGTACATTGTTTAAGCCACCCAGTTTATGATAACTGTCACAGCAGCCGTAGGAAACTAACATATGCCTCCTCAGGAAGGCTGTCCTTGACTGGCCCACCCCATCTTTCTGTATCTCTCTGTCTTAGTCAGTTTAGGCTGCTATGACAAACATACCGTACACTGACTGGCTGAAACAACAAATTATTGCTGATGGTTCTAGAGGCTGGAAATTGGAATATCGAGGCACCAGCTGATTTGGTATCTGGTGAGGGCTGGCTTCCTGGTTCACAGATGGTGCCTTCTCAGCATGCCTTCATGTAGTGAAAGGGGTAAGGCAGCTTTCTCAAGTCCCTTTGACAAGTGCACTAATCCCATTCATGAGGGTCCCACCCTCATGACCTAATCACCTTGCAAAGGCTCCACCTCCTGATACCATCCCCTTGGGGTTAGGATTTCAACATATAAAATTGGAGTGGGGGCCAGGCGCAGTGGCTCACGCCTGTAGTCCTAGCACTTTGGGAGGCCGAGGCGGGCGGATCATGTGGTCAGGAGATCGAGACCATCCTGGCTAACACGGTGAAACCCTGTGTTTACTAAATATACAAAAAATTAGCCAGGCAAGGTGGCGGGTGCCTGTAGTCCTAGCTAATCGGGAGGCTGAAGGCAGGAGAATGGTGCGAACCCGGGAGGTGGAGCTTGCAGTGAGCCACGATCACGCCACTGCACTCCAGCCTGGGGGACAGAGCAAGACTCCATCTCAAAAAAAAAAAAAAAAAAAAAAAAAAAAAAAAAAAAAATGGAGTGGGGATACAAACATTCAATTTATGGCACCATTTATTCTGTTTCATTTTTTTGTAGCATTTCTTATGTTCTGGAGCAGTGTTCAGCAGGTAATAGGGGCTCCAGTTCCCCACCATAGGGTCCTCCTCTTGGCCACAGCGGATGAAGATCTGGGTGGATACCTGGCCTGGCTTGGCTGATCAGCTTCCCTCCTCTGGAAATCTGGTGTTAGGGGTGAGAGATTCTCAGCCTGTCTTGGCAGTGCCTGCGGGAAAGGGAAAGGCTCAAAGCCTGGGGCTGCCACCTTGCACCGCATGTGAGAGGAGGCTGGGAAGGGTGGGTGCATGGGGCAAAAGGGAAGAGGCATGCAAAGGGAAGCAGGGAGGAGAGACGTGGCGAGAATCCCACAGGGGTCCCACCTCTGTGGCACCTGATTCCAGGGCTGCCAACAGCTTCAGTCTGCCTGGGACTGAGGGGCTTCCTAAAATGCAAGAATAAAACAGAGAAGGTCCTGGGTAAGCCGGGATAGTTGGTTACCCTACTGTCATTCTTAGATTTCATGAGACACTCTGATGTTTATCCAGTAAACATCCTTTTCAGCTGGCATGAGCTACCTTCAGCCAATTTCTATGACCTGCAGTGAAAATCACCCCAAGACCTGCTCACCTCTGCTTAGCTTTCACCTGATTTCCAAGAGCTCCTCACTGGCTCTGGGTCTGTGAACCAGGTCATAGGTGTCACCCTCTCATCGGCAATGGGCCTCTTGGCACTGGTCAGGGCAAAGGGCTGAGATGTCTCTGCATCAGTTATTCTTCATCCAAGAGCTCTCAGCCAGAGCTGGGCAAAGGCCGTTCCTCTGTTCCCCCATCGTTTGAGCAGGGAACCACTGTGTACTCATAGGAGTGCCTGACATTTCAGAGGAACTCAATGCGTTTAGCTGCTCTTGTTATTGCTTTTCCTGACCCAGCTGGACCTTGTAGAAAGCCAGCTTCTGAGGGCCAATTCGTCTGAATAGAAATGAACAGAGGTTGATTATTCTTATCCTGTAAGTCACACCCTAGCAAAAACCAACAGTTAGCAGCATTTATTTTGTACTTAGAATGAGCCAGACTCTGTGCTAGATGCCTACATGAGTTAGCTCATTTAGCCTTACAACAAACCTGTGCACCATGGGGATGCACCACCATTCCCATTCGACAGATGAGAACATTGAGGCAGAGAGAGGATACAGAATTTAACCAAGGTCACAGAGTGCGATAAATAGGTGACTTGTGCCTTATAAATTTTCATGACAAGCTCTATACAAGCACCACAGAACACTTGAAAAAGAAAAACAACCCACTCGTCACACCCCTCCGGACCATCAGAGTAGAAATTGCCATTTGTTGAGGACATATGGACCCAATCCAAGGATAGGTGGGCCTCCTGCATTCCCTTTAATTCTCAAGGAGTCCATAGGCAGACTGTTGTCTTAGTCCCTTTTTTGCTGCTGTAACAGAAGACCTGAGACTGGGTGACATATAACAAACAGAAATTTTTCTGGAAACTGGGAAGCCGAAGATTGAGGCACTAGTGTCTGGCAAGGGCCTTCTTGCTGCATCATCACATGATGGAAGACATGAGGACAAGAGCACCTGAGAGTGAACCCACTTCTGCAAGCTCTTTTTTATAATGGCATTAATCCATTCACGAGGGTAAGGCCCTCACAACCTCAACACCTCCCATTCGGCCCCACCTCCTAACATGGTTGCATTGGGGATTGTTTCTGACACACGAATTCTAGAGGACACATTTTGACTGTAGTGACTGTGATGCTTGCTGTGCAGACAGAGAAACAGAGGCCCAGCAGACAGGTGAGCTCTCCTGCCTGGGTGACTCAGCCAATGGGTGATGGAGCCTGATGTCTCATCTGGACACTAGTCCCTGGCTCCTGTGCCTGTACCATTCTCAGCATGAGCCCTACAGGCTGAGACCACGCTGTGACAGCCTGAGTATGAGTCAGTCCATTTCCAACTGTAGCATCCCCACCTGTCCCCACGCCATGACAGGCTGGGCCACCCTGTCCATTGTTGCTAATGATCTCAAAGTGGATTTCAGTGACTCACAAGTGCAAATGCACACATGTGGTTTTAAGGTTTTGGAGGAATTTAGTGATAAATACTGTCTTTGAACCATCTTTGGAAAAATGGATGAGGCAAATGGCATTTTCCTCAAGGTTTTACGCACACGTACATACACAGTGTATAGCAGGTGCCTCACACTTGGGTGTGTGCATATCAACTTGGTGCTTATAGGGACAGGCCCGGTGCATCCTGGTGATTCCTTTACTTATATATTAAAACAATGTCATCTTGTATCCTAAAAAAATTATTTAAAGGTAATATGACACCAGTGTGGTGGCTCATGCCTGTAATCCCAGCACTTTGGGAGGCTGAGGTGGGTGGATCACCTGAAGTCAGAAGTTTGAGACCAGCCTGGCTAACATGGTGAAACCCCATCTGTACTAAAAATACAAAAAATTAGCTGGCATGGTAGCACGTGCCTGTAGTCCCAGCTACTTGGGAGACTGAGGCATGAGAATTGCTTGAACCCAGGAGGCAGAGGTTGCAGTGAGCCGAGATCATACCACTGCGCTCCAGCCTGGGTGACAGAGCAAGACTCCACCTCAAAGTAAAACAAAATAAAAGTAATGTGAAACCATTACAGATATTTGAAAGATATTGAGACTTTCCATCTCACTGTAAATAATTTTGTTGTTGTTTATCTGATGTAATCACTATCCAAGTCTACTCATAATTCTCAGTTCTTTTTGCTTAGCATTACCCTTTTTTTCATATTCTCCCTGACTTTCATACTTATGACTTTTCATAACTGCATTAGGTTTAATTTAATGAATGTGCCATCATTTATTCAACCATTCCCCTATAGTTGGACATATAAATTGCTTCCATGTTTTGCTATTTTAAATAATGCAGTAATAAATATCTTTACTTACCAGGTCCAGCAAGTAACATGAAGGTAATTTTTTTTTAACTGCCTACTTTTATAGAGGCCAAGTTTAAAACTTGGTCTGTGAAATGTAATTTAGAACTGAGCTGTGACGTATTATATAAATTGAGGAAACACTTGTCATCTACAAAAACTGATACATATAATTTTTTTAGAAAATCTACTCTACAGATTTTCTTTGCTATTATCTTGCAGAAATTTTAATGATAAAAATTCTAGAAAAGAAACTAAAATTCAGGGCAGCACAACAATTTTCAAGGATCAATGTGAGAACAATTAATTAGTAATGAAAAATTTCTCAATACTTCTTAACCAAAATTATTATTATTATTAGTAGTAGTAGTATTTTTTTTTTTTTTAGAGACGGAGTCTCGCTCTGTCGCCCAGGCTGGAGTCCAGTGGTATGATCTTGGCTCACTGCAAGCTCCGCCTCCCCGGTTCATGCCATTCTCCTGCCTCAGCCTCTGGAGTAGCTGGGACTACAGGTGCCTGCTACCATGCCCAGATTTTTTTTTGTAGTTTTAGTAGAGATGGGGTTTCTCTGTGTGAGCCAGGATGGTCTCGATCTCCTGACCAGATGATCCACCGCCTCGGCCTCCCAAAGTGCTGGGATTACAGGGGTGAGCCACTGAAACACAGTCTCCCTCGGTCACTGAGGCTGGAGTGCAGTGGTGTGATCTCCGCTCACTGCAACCTCTGCTTCCTGGGTTCAAGCGATTCTTGTGCTTGAACACAGCTCCTGAGTAGCTGGAATGACAGGCACCCACCACCATGCCCGGATCATTTTGGTAGTTTTAGTAGAGATGGGGTTTCACCATGTTGGCGAGGCTGGTCTCAAACTTCTGACCTCAAGTGATCTGCCTGCCTCGGTCCCCCAGAGTGCTGGGATTACAGGCGTGAACCACTGCACGTGGCCCAGGATGGCTTTCGGTAAGAGCTGCAATGTTTTACATCATCATAAGCCATGTATGAGTATATCGGCTTCACCTCACCCTGGGGAGAAATTTTATATTAGCATTTAAACATATTTTAAAATTTAATATATGAAAAGGTTATCTCTTGTTTCACTGAAATTTCTTCTGTTATTCCTCTAGATGATTTTGGATGTTCTGTTGGTTTAGGGTAATTCTCATGTGTTTCAGAAATATGTATTCTGTCTTTTCAAGTAAATCATATATTTGCATAGAGATTTGTTTAAAGTTCCTGCATGGTGCCTAATATTGTGTTGGGCATATGGTGAACACTGAATACATTTTCTTGCCGTAGTGGGAAGAGGTCGTGTGTTCCAAATCTGTTACATTTTGCTCCTGGGCACTCAGCTAGATTATACATCCCAGTCCCCTTGTGTTCAGTCTGGGGCCATGGGATTACATTTTGGCTAGAGCAATATGAGTGAGAAGCAATAAATGCCTATCTTTAGACTTGACCATAAAAAAATCTCTCCTCCAGGATCCTGTGCACTTTATTCTTCCATACCAGCCTCAGAAGCCACATGTTGAAGACAGTGAAGTTCTGTCTGGGAAGAAGCATCGATCCCTAAATGACTGCATGGAGCAGAGCAGAGGTACCCTGCCCCTCCCCCATGCATACCACCCATGACATCAGCAATCAACAGATCTCGATTAAGTTAGGCCTCTGAAATTTTGGGGTCGTTTTTTACAGCATCTTGTTTTTGTTATTCACCCTATTTATTAGTCTGTTTCCACACTGCTAATAAAGACATACCGGAAACTGGGTACTTTATAAAGAAAAAGAGGTTTAGTGGCATTTTCAGGATGCTGCTTGGTTCCACATGCCTAGGGAGGCCTCACTGTCATGGCAGAAGATGAAGGAAGAGCAAAGGGACTTCTTACATGGTGGTGGGTAAGAGAGAAATTGTGCAAAGGAACTCCTCTTTATAAATCCATCAGACCTTGTGAGATTTATTCACTATCATGAGAACAGCATGGGAAAGATCCGCCCCATGATCCAGTTACCTCCTGCTGAGTCCTTCCCATGACACTTGGGAATTGTGAGAGCTACAAATTGAGATTCTGGCAGGGGCAGGGACATAGCCAACCCATATCACCCTAATACGCATACAAACCCATAGCAGTTGGTGAGCTCTAAGTCTCTACTTCCACTTTCAAATTACACTTTCAAGCATAAATTTACAAGTATACCCAGTTTGATGTTCCCTTAATATATCATTGAAAGTTCTTTGGATGTAGACAGTAGAAAAATACTTGCATATTTGAAGCAAAAGGGACTTTATTGGAAGGCTGTTGGGGAACTGGCAGAAATAAGGTCCCCCTGAAGAACGAGGCTTGCAGCAGACAGGAGTCAGGCAGTTTCAGAGGACCTTGACAAGTGCAGTGTAGAGATTAGGTGCAGGAGTCGGCCTGGGTTCATGTCTTTGACTCTACTACATGGGGCAGGCTATTTAACAGCTTTCTGCCTCAGTTTTCTGATCTGTAAAATGGCGATGATATTACTCATCTCAGTATTACTGTGAAGTTTAAATGAGTTGATATATAAAAAGTACTTGGGGCTGGGCGTGGTGGCTCACATGTATAATTTCAGCACTTTGGGAGGCCGAGGCAGGTGGATTCCTTGAGGCCAGGAGTTTGAGACCAGCCTGGCCAACATGGTAAAAACCTGTCTCTACTAAAAATACAAAAAAAATTAGCCAGGAGTGGTGGCAAGTGCCTGTAATCCCAGCAACTGGGGAGGATGAGGCAGGAGACTCCCTTGAACCTAGGAGGCAGAGGTTGCAGTGAACCGAGATCGCACCACTGCACTCCAGCCTGGGCGACAGAGCGAGACTTTGTCTCAAATAAATAAAAATTAAGAAAAAAGTGCTTGGAAGGGCTTGGTAAACTTCAGCCATTAGCTCATGTACCACTTTAGAAGGACAGACCTTCAGTCACTTCACCCTTGAATCCCTTTGCTCAAGACCAAAGTTCTGAGAGGGAGTCTACTTGGCTGAGTTGTGACCATTTGGGCAATGCAGGAAAGGATGCAGTGGGAGGCGTCTCCAGGGACATCTTTGGCTTCCATCATGGGGGAGCAGGCGCCTGGATTATCCGCCCTAACAAATCTGGACAAAGGAAAATGAGGTTCTCTGAGGAGGGAGACATAGAGCCCAAGGAGCTAACCAAAAGACAAATAGTCATTCGGTCTTGTCATTTTCTTTTACACATGTGTGTACGTTATCTTATACTTACCACTTTGTTTTCTTTCTCACCTCTAATTGCAACCTGCTGCCAAAAGTTAAAATAAAATGAAAGTATTGAGATAGCTCAGTAACTGACTTTTGGTCAACTGACTTTTCATATAGTGAACAGCTGCCCAAACCATTGCCTCTGTCATTGTGCAAATTTGCAACTGTTTGCATGATCACTCCCAGTCCCCCAACACAGGGCTGTGTTGCAGCACAATTTAGTTCAGTGTTTTGCTCTTTGCAACAGGGAGATTCTCATCCATTGCAGGTTGCAGTAAAAACAGGGATACCATAAGCAACCACCGCTTTCCTCAGTGATGTGATGAAAGCAAAAGCCAAGTAGCTTGATGTATTCAACTTAAAAATATAAAAAGTTACACCCATGGGCTGCAGTTGGAGCTATGGCGGCGGCAGCTGCTGCTGGACATAGCCCGGGGTCTGGACCTGGGGACTCCTCAGAAGGGCCCGAGGGGGAGGCTCCGGAGCGTCGGCGGAAGGCACAGGGGATGCTTTACTATGGCTTCTCGGAAGGGGAGGCGGCGGGACGCCCGGCGGGGCCCGACCCCCTGGACCCGACTGATCTGAACGGGGTGCACTTCGACCCGGAAGTTTACCTAGACAAGCTGCGTAGAGAGTGCCCTCTGGCCCAGCTGAGGACAGTGAGACTGACATGGTGCGGCAGATCCGGGCTCTAGACAGCGATATGCAGACCCTGGTCTATGAGAACTACAACAAGTTCATCTCAGCCACAGAAATGGACAAACAGCATAAAATTGTATGAGGAATTGCAGGAGACCCAGAATTTCCCAGATAACCTTGTAAAAGAATAACAAAGTTGGAAGACTCACACACACACACACACTATATATATATATATAAAGTTTTGTTTTCGTTCAGTTGTAAATATTTAGTAATTTCTATTGTGATTTTTCCTTTAACTCATGAAAGGATATTTTTAATTTTCCAAATATATGCTTGTGTTTAGCTATCTTCTTTCTGTTGACTTCTAATTTTGTTGCATTATGGTCAGGAAAATGTGGTCTGGACATTGTCAATCGTATAGTAGATTTTGTTGAGACTTCTGTATGGCCTAATATGTGGCTATGGCCAGTTGTTGTTGTTGTTGTTTTGTTGTTGTTTTGCAAATGTGCCACATGTGGTTAAAAGGAATGTGGATTATTTGTTTTTTTTAGAAGAGTTTTTATTTTTAAATAGATAAGATTCTCAGTGTAATTGGAATCTAGCTTCAATTAACAATATGCTAGATCTCTCAAACCTTAGGATGTTAGTCAGTGTAACAGTAGACAATGCTGCTGAGATGAATAAACCCTGAACTCTCAGTGGGTTGGCACCCATAGCATAGTCTGGTGCAGGGCAGGGGATCTCCTTGGGGGCCCTTGTCCAACAGTGATTCAGAGATCCTGGAGGTTTCCATCTTTTAATTCTGCCATCTCAGAGTTTTTCACTTGTAGCCATGTGGATGGGAAGAGAGGAAACAGCTCACACTTGCCTTTGATAACCTTGGCCCAGAAGTGATTTCTTACATTCCTATTGGTGGAAAGGCAGTCACATGGTTCCAAGCTAACTGCAGGGGAGGCTGGGAAATGTAGTCTTTCTGCATTTCCAGGAAGAGGAATGGTGTGAACACAGCATTGTCTTTGACACACTGAGCATGTGCTGAAGAGTTCTTACTCTTATAGGAGGTCTGTCTGTCTTGTGTAACTTTCTCAGTTTTTGCTTAGATAGTTTCAGGCAATGTTGTTTGGTGCATTCAGCTTGATGATTATTATGTCCTCTTGGCAAAGTAGTCAAGATTCGCATCAGTTTGAATGAAAGTGTTTTACAGATAGGTCAGGAAATGTTAATACTTTAAAAGGCCCTTCTATTCCTCCACTCTACAGATAAGAACAACAGAGTCCTAGAGAGAGGAGGTCATGGGTCTCACTCTTGAGTGGCAGAATTGAAACCAACGTGGCAGTAACTTTGCCTTTCCCCCATCGTGTTGTTCTCCCTCTATTTTCACTCTGCTGATTTCTTCACTTGCTCCATACAGACCTCCCAGTGCCAAGTATATAAGGAGTGATTAATCTGAGCTTCTCCAGAAAGTCCATTCATGGTAGGCACTGGGAATAAGAAATCTCAGAGTATAAAATAACATCAAGTGGTAGCGCTTTTGTGAATGGCTCCCAAATTAGTTCCTTTACCTTTTTTTTTTTCATGAAGCGCAGTTGCACAAAACACGCTTAGCCTGAGATGAAGCACATATTAGAGAAAGGTTCTCTCTATAGCATTATCTATTACTCTAATCAGCATGAAAAAGAAAAGAGGGGACATGCTCTCTCTAGCTATTATTACCTCCACTATAGAGTTGACATACACAAGCTCATTATTGCATTATGTTTTATTCAACAAAATAACTTTAATGTTGTAGCTTAAATTGAATTCGCTAAAACATCTTTATCTCCAGCATAATGTGCCTCAAGTGTCTTCTTGGTGCCTGAATTTTCTCCAGAATTATAGTGCTGAAGCTATGGAAATGGTGAAATTGTATGCAATCTGCAAAACAATGTGGCTATAACGTGGTAATTGGTCTTCCACATAATTAAAGGAACATTTCCTCATCAGAGCTGTTCCATCAGAGACCCAAAGGCTATCGTTGTACAAATCACCCACTTAGGAAAACCTTTATCCCCAGTAGCCTATAAAAATCTGGTTATGCAAACAGATTTGCTTATTCAGTAACATGAATGGCTTCTCATAGTTAAAAAGTCATCAAGGTGATTGACCTATAATCTGTTTCCTCTGTGACCAAGTGTCATTTTTATTTTGACAGTTGGGAGCCTTTTGACTCTTTCACAGCTGGCATGAAGGCACAGGAAAGGAAATCTCAAAAACCAACAACCTGTGTATTCCCAGCCTATTAATCAATAGAAAATCACTTCAACTGGATTAGGGTCTTGTACCTGGCAGAAAGGCTCTTATGGACATTGGAATTGGATTTTTACACTTGATATGACACCACCTTGAGTCAGATCAGATTTGGGTTTGATAGACTCTTGCCGGAAAATTGCTCCAGGGTCTGTGCAGTAGCTAAAGCCTTTTTGTTGTTGTTGTTGTTTTAAAAGCAGCATTAAATGTTTTCATGAAGACCTTCCCAGCAGTGATTTTATTGGGAATATGGTCTTTAGCTCTGGTCCTGAATAACTCACACTGAGGAAACCTCTAACAAGTGTTTTATTAGAAGATGTCTGATGGATGGTTGGTTTTAATAACAAATCTCTTCCCTTTTTCTGTCCCCTGTGTTCTATTCTCCTTTCTCTACACATTATTCTGGGAGGATTCACCTATTCCCAAAGTCCTTTCCTCTTTATTTCCATTCCAGAGCTCTCTGTATAACTCCAGGCTGATGAATCCAACTGCCCACTGGTTATCTCCACTTGGCTGTCTGTCTTGCATTGACCTCATGTTACCTTTCCTCTCCTCATTTCCTCTTCTGCCTGGGCTCACCACATCAGATTCACACCACCATCCACCCAGCTTCCAAAACACCTGGGCCTCATCCTGCATTCCTCCCGCTTTCTCAGTCAAGTTAGTCTACTGTCTCCTCTCCATCCTCACTGCCACAGCCTTGGTCCAGCCAACCATCTTGTCTCACTTGGTGTATTGCAGCCTCCTACCTGGTCTACTCACCTCCCACTCTCCTCCAGCCAGACTGCTCTTTTTATAGCACAAAGTGGATCATTACTCCCCTGCCTAAAAACATCTACTGTCTCTCTTTGTCTACAGGATAAACATGACAAAGAGCCTTTAAAATTTGGCTCCAACTTACCTCTACATTAGTCACTTTGTATAATTATATGAACATCTCTCAGGTCCTCACCCTCTCATGTCTCGATTTTTGCACATGGTCTTCCCTCTGCTGGGAATTATCTTCCACACCTCTCCTATCTACCTGGCTAATTCCTACCCTTTTCTAGTCTTCAACTTAGGAGTCCTGTGATGGAGAAGTATTTCTGACCACCTGATATAGATTGGATGGCCACCCACCTCCTGGCTTTTTTTTTTTTTTTTGATGGAGTCTCGCTCTGGCCATCCAGGCTGGAGTGCAGTGGTGCGATCTTGGCTCACTGCAATCTCCACCCCCCGGGTTCAAGCAATTCTCCCACCTCAGCCTTCCGAGTATCTGGAATTACAGGTGCCCACCACCACACTCGGCTAATTTTTTTGTATTTTTATTAAAGACAGGATTTCACCATGTTGACCAGGCTGTTTTCAAACTCCTGGCCTCAAGTGATCCACCTACCTCGGGCTCCCAAAGTGGTGGGATTACAGGCATGAACAACTGCACCTGGCCTATTGGGTGCCCCTTCTATGTGCTCCCATTGCCCCAGGCATGCTGTCACCACAACTTTTACCATTCTGAGTTGAAAATGATTTTTTTTTTTTGCTTTTTATTTCTCTCATTAAATGCAAACCTCACTGAAAAGTGGACGGTGGTTGTTCACTGTTGTACTCCTAACCTTTGACTCAGTGTCCTGAGGTCTGCTCTAGAGCTGTGCACACATGTTCAGACACTGGAGCACATCTTGTCTAGTGCCTCTTTTGAGGTGGCTTGGAGAAAAGTTAGTAGGTACTTCCCCAAGGATGAAACAGAAGTTTCACCTAAATCAGTAGTTCTTCAACTTCAGCCTGCATTGGAATCCTCTGAGAGCTTGTTAAAAATACAGTCTCCTAGAGCCCACTCTTCAAGAGTCAGTGAGTTGCTTCATCATCAAAATACATACAGAATCCAGCCGGTCTTCAGCGCCAGCCTGGTCTGAGCCACTGTGGACTCCCACCTGCAGAATCTGCCTGCTGGTCTCCTTGCTTCTGCTCTTACCTTCTTATCATCCATTCAAGTAGCCAGGGTGATCCTTTTTAAAAAAATTTTTAAATTTTTTTGAGATGAAGTCTCACTCTGTCACCCAGGCTGGAGTGCAGTGGTACTATCTCAGCTTAGTGCAGCCTCTACCTCCTGGGCTCAAGCTATCCTCCCACCTCAGCCTCCTGGGTGGCTGGGACCACAGGCATACACTGCCACACTTGCCTAATTTTTGTATTTTTTGTGAAGACAGGGTCTTGCTGTGTTGCCCAGGCTAGTCTTGAACTTCTGTATGCGCCCACCTCAGCCTCCTGCATTTTTAGGAAGCCCCTCTTGTAGGGATTTTGATGCAGAGGCCTGGGTGCCTCATGTCTCCTCCCATCTCTCTCTGTCTCTTTCTCTCTCTGTTTGTCTTTCTCTTTGCCTTATAGCTGCCCTGGGGACTAGACTCTGCCTTAGGCATCCCTCTGACTCCTGTTTGCTTTTATCCTGAGGCTGATTTAAGTTGCGCCTTGATCTAAAGCCTTGGGGTTCTCTTCCTATTGCTTGCTTTTGTTGGAAGGGCGGTGCAGCTTCTTGACAAATTGCAAAGGTGTCCACGATTTCTAAGTCCCCAAGAACCAAACCAGATGACAAACAGGGATGCAGCCCACAGCTGGGGAGACAGATTTCATGTCCACACAGAGACTCCAACATGCTGAACTGAAATCCACCCAGAAACCTGTTTTTTCTCTCATTTAAGTTCAATGTCACCTGGGGGCTTGCAGGGCAGGGCTGGTGACCATTCACAGGGCAAAGATGCTTTGAAATGTCAACTGAGAATGGTGTGGTGGTTGACAGATGGCACGTCAGAGCATAGATTAACATGGAAAGAGAAACTCACCCCTTCGGGAGAGTGTGTGAGGCTGGCAGCCACACAGAGGGCTTTTCCTGTGAGCTCTCGCATAGATGCAAACAGCCAGGAGGTTTTGCTTTCTAAGCCTGAGTGGAACCATGTTCCTCCCTGCACATTGCCGCTCTGCAGCAAATGTTTATTCCTGTTGCATTGATTAAAAGTGCTTACCGAAGGGGTTTGAGAGGAGTGGTGACAATGTGAGTTATGGCTCTGCCGGCTGCCAGTGGAGCCAGCCACTCTGCACAGCTGTGCAAGGGTGTTTTGGAAAGTGGCTCAGCCGGCCAGGAGTGACTGGGTGTAAATGTTGCTGCCACGTCTTGTAGCTTGATTGGGGCCATATTTACAGATCCCTTAAACCACTACACTTGTTCAGGCTTAAAAATAAGCTTACTTTTTTTGTTTGTTTAGTTTTGTTTTATGAGACAGAGTCTTGTTCTGTCGCTGGGTTGGAATGCAGTGGCATGATCTCGGCCCACTGCAACCTCTGCCTCCCGGGTTCAAGTGATTCTCCTGCCTCAGGCTCCCGAGTAGCTGGGGTTACAGGCGTGCGCCATCACGACCAGCTAATTTTTGAATTTTTAGTAGAGACGGGGCTTCACCATGTTGGCCAGGATGGTCCGACCTCTTGACCTCGTGATCTGCCCACCTCTGCCTCCCAAAGTGCTGGTATTATAGGTGTGAGCCACCATGCCTGGCCAAACATAAACTTATTTTCTTACCCCTTCTGCTGAACTTTATTTGCTTCTTTTCCCAAACATCTCTATCCAGAACAGCTTTTAGCAACAAAGTTACCCAATGCCCTTCCCTAGTCTCTCCTTGCAACTGGCTCTCAGTAGGGGGTAGGAGGAAATCCTTGACAGAACCAATTTACGTGACTGTTTGGAGGACTCTGGCTAGCCCCAGGAGGTGTTTGCATTTTTAAATTGGTTACTAGTTATCTCAAATGAGTTTCTAATTAGTAGAGCTTTAGGCATTGTAAGGAAATGAAGTGAAAATATGTAAATATTGTGGGGGAAGACTCCCCCCACCATGCCTGCTCCACCAGTGGCATTGACTTTTCCTACGTTCTTTTCTTTGAGTCCAGTGATTTTTTTTCTTTTTTTCTTTTTTTTTTGAGAAGGAATCTCACTCTGTCACCCAGGCTGGAGTGCAGTGGCGCAGTCTCTGCTCACTGCAACTTCCCCCTCCTGGGTTCAAGCGATTCTCCTGCCTCAGCCTTCCGAGTAGCTGAGACTAAAGACACGTGCCACCATATCCAGCTAATTTTTTGCATTTTTAATAGAGGCAGGGTTTCACCATGTTAGCCAGGTTGGTCTCGATCTCCTGACCTCATGAGTCCAGTGATTTTTCTAAACTTGCAATGGGGTTCCCAGGGGTGGTAATTTTTAAGTGGGATTTGTAAGTTAGGACAGCCTGGTGAAGTCATACAATATGCTGTTTGCTGAGGCAAACTGTGTTCTCTGAAGATGGCCAAAATATCATCTCCCATCCTGTGGGCTCTTCTAGAAGCTTGTCTCACCCCCATCAAGAGGTGAAGTACAAATCTCCTCTTGAATCTGAGCAGGATTGAGACCGTTTCCACAAATAAGATGTAGTGGCAGTGAGGGAAGAGAGAGACCCTCTCATATTGTTTTATACTCAGTACCTGTTTTAAGAAAAAACAAGGAAATAAAACCAAAGACAGGCAGCCCGGCGCCAGGCCTGAAACCAGGCCTGGGCCTGCCTGGCCTAAACCCAGTAGTTAAAAATCAACTGATAACTTAGAAACCTATGTTATTCACAGATTCCAGACAGTTTTTAGAAGAACATTGTGAAACTCCCTGCCCTGTTCTCTCTGACCACTGGTGCATGCAGCCCCTGTCACATACTGCCTGCTTGCTCACATCAATCACGACCCTTTCATGTGAAATCTTTAGTGTTGTGAGGCCTTAAAAGGGACAGAAATTGCACTTGGGGAGCTCGGATTTTAAGGCAGTAGCTTGCCAATGCTCCCAGCTGAATAAAGCCCTTCCTTCTACAACTCGGTGTCTGAGAGGTTTTGTCTGTGGCTCGTCCTGCTTACAGCAGTGGCTCTATGAGACTTCAAGGGCCAGGTTAGAAGATGCTGTGCAACTTTCTCATGGTTCTCTCATTCTTGGCACATAGCCACCATGCTGTGAGGAAGCCCAAGCAGCCCGAGGCAAGACCCCTGTGGAGAGGAACCAAGGCCCTCTGGTGCACAGCCCTGGCTAAGCTTTCAGCTGACACCGGCATCAACTCTTCAGCCGTATGAAAGATTCACCTTGGTAGGGCATGGTGGCTTACACCCTTAATCCCAGTACTTTGGGAGGCCGAGGTTGGTGGATCACTTGAGGTCAGGAGTTCGAGACCAGCCTGGCCAGTATGGTGAAACCCTGTCTCTACAAAAATACAAAAATTAGCCAGGCATGGTGGCAGATGCCTGTAATCCCAGCTAACCAGGAGGCTGAGGCACAGGGGTATCTAGTATTGCTTGAACCTGGCAGGTGGAGGCTGCAATGAGCCAAGATCTGTCCACTACACTGCAGCCTGGGTGACAGAGCAAGACTCCATCTAAAAAAAAAAAAAAAAAAAAAAAGATTCACCTAGAGAGTGGTTCCTCCAGGCCCTGGGGAAGACTCCCCATTTGTTGCTGGGAAGAACAGAAATGAACCCTTTCCTTTGAACCCTGCCCAAAATACAGATTTATTAGCAGAACAAATGATGCGTTTTTTAAACCACTAAATTTTGGTTTATTATGCAACAGTAGATGATCAGAACCTCTACTTTGCATAAAGCCCCTGCTCCATGGAGCAACTAAGAGGGCACTGGAGTCAGTATGCTCAGGTTCAAATCCCTTCCTCACCCTGCGTCTTCTAGGTGACTTATGGCAAAATCCTTAAACTCCTTGTTTCTCAGATTCCCACCTGTAAAACAGGGATGATAATAATAGCGTCCACCTCATGGGTGCCATGAAGATATCCACTGGATGGGTGATTGCATCCCATGAATTGTGAATTCCTTTACAAATATTTATGGAATGCCAGTTACATGCCAGGCTATGCCAGGCACTGGGGAGTGGCAAGTGAGCAAAACAGCCCTGTTCCCTCCCTTCTGGTGCTTACAGTCTAATGGGGGTATAAGGACCTTAAACAAATAGACAAGTCAACATATCATGACCAATTATGATAGCTGTTCAGAGGAAGTGACATTTAGGCTGAGACCTGGATGATGGGTGGGCTTTAGCCAATGAAAAGACCAGGGAAAAATATATGCAAAGGCCCTGAGATATGAAACAGAGGACTTAGATCCCAAATCTGGGCTTCAGGCGATACCTTGCTATCTTGCATCTTTCCTCAAGCAACTGGAAGAGCTTCTTCCTGACACACATCTAAATGGTTTCTGGTTTCTTTTTATAGAATTGCACCAGTGCCCACTGTTTGAAGTATCCTTGGGGCTGCTGGCTCTGAAAACAAAACACAAACAAAAGGAAGTGTATATCAGTCAGGATTCTTGGCTGCAAGCCACAGCAGCTAATCCTATTTATGAAGGGAGGAGGGAGTTTCCTAGAAGGCTTTTGGGGGCTCACAGATGATCAGCTGTAAGATCAGGCTTAAGGAATGGGCAGGAGGAATGTGGGAGGGTTGGAGCCATCTGGTGGGAGCTATCCAGGCAGGGATAGAGCTGACTCCATCTTTGCAACTCTCTTTTGAGAGTCAAAACTCTGGTAGCAAACATCTGACTGGCTGAGCCCAGGTCTTTCGTTCCCTCCCGTGGTACCAGGGAAGATCTGGTCCCTTTGGTTTCATGAGTATCTGGAGAGTGGAGCTGGTGGTGGAGAATGGGCTCGGGATTTGCACCCTGCCAAAGACTTCTCCAAGACAGATCAGGTTGCTAATGGGGATGTCAGCCACAGACCAACACATGCCACCCTGGCTTCCTCATGTTCCCCAGCCACCCTGATTTCCTTGAGAGAAGCAGTGACTCCAGAGTTCATTTTTGCTTGTTCTCTGTCTTCTTTTCCCAGTGGGAGGCTCCATCAGGGTCTGAGATCTCTGGCTGTCCTGGACACAAGTGCCAGCCCCATTCCCAGGCAGCGACACTGTGAAGATGTTCTCACATGACATCACCACTTTGGACTCCATCCTAATTCACTTGTGGCTTTTATAGCCTTGGCTTCCTGACATAAGTGTACAGCATTTGTCATTTGTGGGACCTGCTGCAGCCTCAGGGCTGGCCCTCCTCATTTCTCCTCTGCTCTGTATTTACATTTTGTTGGAATCAAGCCAAAGTGTGCTCCCCTTGGTGCCCATTACTCAGACCTTGGCTCCGAACTCAAGATGGGCAACTCTGACCCTTTGTCAGTATGTGGGTGGGTTTGGCCATGAGGCATTTTTGGTCTCCTTGGGATGGGTTGAAGGGGAAAAGCAGGGAGACTAAGCAGAGTGGGGTTGGAGAAACTGAGTCATCAGCTTCAATGAGATGGCAGTTAATCCTGGCATTCTGAATTACTGTGCAAGAGCACATGGAGGATGAGAGCAAGCTTGGGGCTGGGGATCATCTCCAAGGTGGTCCAGTCTCGTGGGTGGGACCAGCAGCCACAATTTCAGACAGTGCTCATCTCTGATCTTTGGTAGTCTGAGAATTAGGGAAATGTTTCCATCAGGACCTGAAGACGTGGGTGTGGATGACAGAGTCCACTCTCTTGGGGGAAGTCAAGAGAGTCTGGGCAGAGGAACATCCTGGCTTTGGAGTCAGAAAGAAGTCATCTGGATTCTGGCTGTGCCGCTGACTTGATAAAAGTGACTTAATTTCTCTGAATCTTAGTTGTATCTGTAATATGGAGATAAAAATAGAATCCATGCTTCACAGGGTTATTGCAAGAATTAGATGCTGTGATGCTTGCTGAGCTCTCAGCACAGTTCCTGGCACCCAGAAAGAACTCCAAGCATGAAAGCTATGTTAATAGAGACTGGGGAGGCTGTGGCTTGGTGGCCATGCAGGTGGGTCCCCGGGCTTATCCCAGGACCACTACAAATCATTCTATAGCAGTGAGGTGGGGTCTGGGAACCACACCCGGTACACCTGGGATTGCTTCTCCCCAAAGGTTTGATATCTTCAATGCCTATCCTGAGGCTGCACGTTCCTTCAACAATGGCTGCAGTGACATCTCATCTTCACAGACAGCACCCGCAGGCTCTCCCCATTCTTCTTCGAAATTTCCCTTCTCTGGGATCCTCAGATTATTTCCTTCTGCCTAGAGTCTTTGGACAACAGCCAGCTTGTTTTCCTGCCTCCCAGGAGGCTGCTTCTCTTTAGGTAGCCCATTGGCAATGGCACCCACCATTAGTGCCAAGCCCGTGTTTCCAGACACCTAACCCCAGGCAGAACAAGAGGGGTGATCAAGTGCTCCCGATGGCCTGGTTTCCTGGGCTGGGGTTGGCTTAGAGGTAAGAGGAGTGGGGACAGAGGCTTCCGCAGTGCCTGCAACTGGGGAGGATGGGTGGCCGCAGGGCCCAACAGCCTTTTTTCTTGGCTGGTGAGATTCTTGGTTGTTTAGATTGCAGCATGTTCTTTGGAAAGTCTGGTTCTTATGGAGGAAAACTCTAGGAGAGAAGGGTGGTCTGTCAGCTAGGTAGGGTGTAGAGAATCAGTTAAATCAGTTAAAACATTTGAACGTTGACTTCAGTAAAGACCAGAGTGATGAGTGTCTTGTCTTCAACTCTTCTTCCAGGGTTCTGTGTTTAACTCGTTGCATCAGAAAAGGGGAATGTGTGGGTTGACATAACTAGACTATGGGGTGGCTTTCTTTTGTCCATTTTCTCTCTCCCTCTCATCTCTATAACCTGGCTTCTTTCCTCCTACTGTAGATGGAATTTTTGTACATGGTGAGAATCTTGGCAGAAATCTCCTGGCCATTTATCCCTATGGCTTTGTTGCCAGAAAGAAAATGGACTTCCCTGTCCTAGCTCTTGTTTGAAAACTCCCAGGAAAGAGTTGTAATTGGCTCTCTTGGGTTACTTCTCTACCCTTAGACTGGGGGTTTGAGACACTACGATGGACTCAACTTGAGTCCTTCTACAGCTAAGAGTGGGGTTGGGTGCATCTGTTACCTGAAGAAGTGAAGGAGTTGGGGGCACAGACACGGCCACCAGAAGAAATCACTGTGAATTGAATCCACAAAATGGTTAATTCTGACAAAGCTATTTCCAATGCACTGTTTTCTTATCCATTTCAAGTCCTCTTTGGAATAAGCCAGGGTACAAAAGCATTTATCAATAAAATATATGCTTTTGTTATAGCAGAAATGAGTGTGAAGTTAAAATAAAGAAACCCACCAAGAGTTACCAGCAACCCAGGAGATGACAAATAAATCAGTTTTGCCTGATTGTTCTTGATTGTTTGTAGTTCTGAAGGCATGAGTGAAGATGAGATCAGGGTGAGGGCGAGTTCACAGGCTCTCAGCCTACATAAAATTTGAAAATGGAAGCGCAGTACTTCAAATCACCATGGGAGCCTCTCCACAAACCTTAAATATTCAGAGGATACAGGCAGCATGGTCAATGAGGAAGTGATTCCAAGACCTGGGAAGATCTATGTACCAAATGAGGAGTGTATTGGTCAGGGTTCTTCAGAGAGGCAGAACCCATCGTGTATAAATAGACACACAAGAAGGGACTTACTGGGGAAATTGGCTCATGTGATTACGAAGGCTGAGAAGTCCCACGACAAACTGTCTACAAGCTGGAGACCTTGGGATGTTGGTAGCCTGGCTTGCGTCTAAAGGCCTCAGAACCTTGGAAGACCATGGTGTAATAACTCTCAGTCCAAGGACAAAAGCCTGAGAACCCAGGGGGCTGCTGGTGTTAAGCCCCAGAGTCCAGAAATCAGGAAGCCTGATGTTCTGATGTCCAAAGGCAGGAGAAGGAGAGTATGTCCCAGCTCCAAGAGATAGAGACACATTTGCTTTTTTTCTATTTTTGTTCTATCAGGGTCCTCAACTGATTGGATGGTACCCACTCACACTGAGAGTGGATCTTCCCTCCTTAGTCCACGCAGACTCTCACAGAAATCTCCTCTGGAAACACCTCCCGAGTGCTCATAGACACACCCCCAAATAACGCTTTCTGTAGGTATTCCTTAATCCAGTCAAATGGACACCTAAAATGAGCTGTTACAAGATGTCTTCTTTGGGATGCCTCAAGTTACAAGTATAGTCAAAACATTACATTTGAGGTCCTTGCATAGAAATATTTTGGAAATATGTTTATTTTCTTGTCTGGACAATTCTATGTTGCTTTAGAGGATGGCCAGCATGGCTTTTAGCTTAGTGATATACAAGATGGGTCATGTTTGCATAGGGGTGAGGTAGTGCCACATTTTTAATTAACTATTGATTAGTGGGATTTGTGTATTGAGGTTAATCAGGTACAACAAGAACAGATAACTTTACTTGGATTCTTTTAAGCTCAAGTACATAAATTTAATGCAGGGTAACTGTATATTAGAAACAACTTTTTTTTTTTGTCTAGAAGTAATCAATGTAGTCTCCAAGCTGACAATAACAAGCAAAATTCAACCTTCTTCTATTTGTGCGAATATGGTTTTTATTTTCTTCTTAGGTTATGGAGCAAAGGGGACATATTTCTCTTTCTTGGAAAAATCTCACTATATATGGTGAGCAACAGCCCATTACCGTGGAAGGGACAAATGCAGTATTTTCCCAACAAGGAGTCACCTTGCATTCCCAGAGATAGCTGGAGCTGAAGTACAAGGATTTGTCAGGGAAGAAATATTGTTGAGCTTCCTACTAACTCAGGAGTGTCTTCAGGTTAAATTGGAAGGTCTTGTGACAAGGCTGAGAAAAATACACCAAGCGAGAGTTTTTGCTGAAAGATTACTGTTTCTTGATGCCAGATGTGTGAAGCTATGATTGCATTTATCATGAGTGTGGGACCAAAGACTGAATTTTAACCACAGGGTTGCTTACCTGGCAGTCTCTCAAGAGATCCTGGAGTTCACATCTTTCTGAAATCAAAACAAACAAATAATTTCCCCACCTGTCCTTTTAGAACTTGGAAATGGTTATAGTTCTTCAAGCCTGGACAGAGAAAAACTGAGGAGAGGACACCTGAGTGATCAAGGTATTTTTTCTCTTGACACTCATGTAGAAGCTTTGGGGCCTGATAACATCAGTCTTTGTGACCTCTTAGAATCCTTTGTGATTTCCTGGATTCTTCAGATTCTGTTTGTTGAGCAAGGCGCACGCACTGTGGTCAGGCCAGCACCTCATCTTTTCTGCAAACCACTTTCTCCTATTTTCAGAACACTATTATTCAGTTTATGTGGTTCAGGGAGGTCACATGACTCAGCCTTGTCCAATCAGAGGACTCAATCCTGCTGGCCACATTGATTGGTCCAGGAATGGATATATCCTAAGAATGGGCCAATCACTGCTTTCCGTGAGTCTTTTCTCAGAGGTTGTGGGAAAGATGCTTTCTCCTAAGCCGGTATTGAGGGCTGTGTGTAGTACCCAGGCTTGAGACCGTGAACTGCCGTCTTGTGTCCACCTGGATAAAGCTTGTCTGATAATAAAGCAAAGTGGAGCTGAGGGATAAAGAGAGAGACATACATAGGACCCTGATGACATTATTTGAACCTAGATGCCGCTAAGTCTGAAGCTAGTTGTCCGGAATTGGTGGGTTCTTGGTCTCACTGACTTCAAGAATGAAGCTGCGGACTCTCACGGTGAGTGTCTCAGTTCTTAAAGAGGGCGTGTCCGCAGTTTGTTTCTTCTGATGTTCGGATGCGTTCAGAGTTTCTTCCTCCTGGTGGGTTCGTGGTCTTGCTGGCTTCAGGAGTGAAGCTGCAGACCTTTGTGGTGAGTGTTACAGCTCATAAAGGGAGTGTGGACCCAAAGAGTGAGCAGCAGCAAGATTTATTGCAAAGAGCCAAAGAACAAACCTTCCACAGTGTCGAAGGGGACCTCAGCAGGTTGCCACTACTGGCTGGGGCAGCCTGCTTTTATTCCCTTATCTGGCCCCACCCACATCCTGCTGATTGGTCCATTTTACAGAGAGCTGATTGGTTGGTTTTACAGAGAGCTGATTGGTCTGCTTTGACAGGGTGCTGATTGGTGCGTTTACAATCCCTGAGCTAGACACAAAAGTTCTCCACATCCCCACTAGATTAGCTAGATACAGAGTGTGGACACAAAAGTTCTCCACCTCCCCACTAGATTAGCTAGATACAGAGTGTTGATTGGTGCATTCATAAACCCTGAGCTAGACACAGGGTGCTGACTGCTGTGTTTACAAACCTTGAGCTAGATACAGAGTGCCGATTGGTGTATTTACAATCCCTTAGCTAGACATAAAGGTTCTCCAAGTCCCCACCAGACTCAGGAGCCCAGCTGGCTTCACCCAGTGGATCCCGCACTGGGGCCGCAGGTGGAGCTGCCTGCTAGTCCTGTGCCATGCGCCCGCACTCCTCAGCCCTTGGGTGGTCGATGGGACTGGGCGCCATGGAGCAGGGGGCGGCGCTCGTCGGGGAGGCTCGGGCAGCGCAGGAGCCCATGGCGGGGAGGCTCAGGCCTGGCTGGCTGCAGGTCCCGAGCCCTTCCCCGCAGGGAGGCAGCTAAGGCCCGGCGAGAAATCCAGTGCACTAGGACCGTCCCCTCAAACTTGCGGGGTACATAAGTTGCCAGCATTTTAATGTAAGCTGGTTTGAATTGTGTTTCTGCTGTTTGCAAGTGAGCTTATTGGTTAAATCTGGAAAGCTTCAGTGCATTACTCAATCCAGAGAAAGAGGGTGGTTTCAACACATAAGGCAGAAACATGGCATTGAATTGTTTTCATTAAAACAGAAATACCCAATAGCTCCAGTTAGAACATTTCTCAGCAAAACTAAGAGGGTGGTGGAAGGAGTTTGGTGGAAGCCTTAAAAAGCCCTTATCTTATTGAGGAGAGGCAGGCAGAAGAAGAAGGAATGATAACATTTGGTGAAGGCAGGGGTTGGCATCTTGTTTCCATAGAATGATAGAGAAACATATTTATGAATTTTTGGAAAGGGAAAGTCAATTCCTAAAGACAAGAGGGAGCAAACAAAAGCTTGTTTCAACCAGGGAAAAATGAAAATAGGAAATAAAGGAAAATAAATAACAAGCATGAAGCAGTATCAAAGGATCAAAATCAAGCATATCACTTACACTAAGTAGATTGTACTTTTTTTTTTTTTTAATTAAAAGACAGTGACTGTCAGTTGGGATTAAAAAAAAAAATCCAAAATCTGGGTCTCAGTGTCATCTGTAAAATGTAGATATAATGACTGTGGTGTGTATCTGTGTGTGCATGTGTACATTTGTGTATGAGTTTATGTAGGAGTACACATATATTTAGAAGCACAAATGAGTCATGCTCTGTACAACATTGTGCAGCTTCTTTTTTACAGAAGCCACATGTCCTAAGGATCTCCCTATGCTGGCGCATAAAAGCTTGCTCCATTTTTTAGTAGCTGTGCATATTCTGCTTTATGGCTATACCATAAATTCATTTAGCCGAACTCCCATCATGGACACTTCGGTTGTTTTGGTTGTTTGCTTTTCTAAACGATGCTGCAATAAAATTTCCTCATGTACCATTTGGGCTCACTCATGCAGTTGTATCTCGAGGATCAGTCCCCAGAAGTGAGATTGCTGGGCAGAGGGTCCGTGCACTTAACATGTTGAAAGATATTACCAAATTAGACAGTTTAACTTGCAAATGTGTCTTATTAGGAGAAAATCTGTTAGATTAAGTCCACCTTGTAAATGTTATATTTGAGTAGTCCATTTATTAAATTGATTTGTGTTCTGCTTCTTCCCCAAAAGGGCTCAAGGAAGCTTATAGCAAGAGGCAAATCAAATAAGGCTGAAAATAATAAACATGAGGACAAAAGCCAGTATGGCAACAGTAACCGCTAGCACATATTTTGAGCACTTACTACACGCCAGACACTGTTGCAAGTGATTTGTATATATAAACTCAACTAAACCGCACAATTCCATTAGGAAGGATTAGCCTCTCCATTTTGCAGGTGGGGAGACCAAGGCACAGAAGGGTTAGATAACTTGTTCAATGTCACACAGTGAGTGGTGAAGCTGGGAATTGAACTCCGGCAGGCTGGATTCAAAGTCTTCCCTGTTAGCCATTATGATATACTACTTCTCCAAAATCAGGATTCTGATGAGGAGGAAGTATGAAGCTGGACACAGATAGGTGTTTTTTTGTTGTTGTTGTTGTTTGTTTGTTTTTTTGAGACAGAGTCTCATGCTGTCATTCAGCCTGGAGTGCAGTGGTGCGATCTCAGCTCACTGCAACTTCTGCCTCCCAGGCTTAAGTGATTCTCGTGTCTCAGCCTCCCAAGTACCTGGGATTACAGGCACGTGCCACCATGCCCAGCTAATTTTTCTATTTTTAGTAGAGACGGGGTTTTGCCATGTTGCCCAGGCTGGTCTCAAACTCCTGGGCTCAAGTGATCTGCCTGCCTTGGCCTCCCAAAGTGCTGGGATTACAGGCGTGAGCCACCATGTCTGGCCAACAGATAGGTTTTTATTATTGCTGTGATTCAAGTATTCAACCCTTGATTCATTCAACCACCAGTGTATTCATTCAGTCATTCAACAGATGGCTATCAAGGGCAGCCCTTTGCCAAGAACACTGGGATAATAGTGAACAAAAGTCTCTGTGGTCCCCACCTCTACTTGCCTATGGGGGTCAAGTTGCTTCCTGAGTGCACTCATCTGGATGCAAGGCTGTCCTTCCTTGGTGAATGGTGGGTCCCTCTGATCAATATGTTCATTCTTGCTGTAGGGAGAGAGGACTCTTTGAGCCCTTGGTCCTCAGCCTCAGCATCACCAACTTGGTGGCCCTCGCCTCATGCATTGTCAGCCAGAACTTTTGGTTTGCTCATTGCAACCCATCAAGATCCCCCGGGACGAGCAGGTGGGGCAAGTTTGCAGACAGCCTTATAAGCCTCATTCCCCAGACACTGGGCTGAGCTGTAACCTCCTCATTGCTGAGGCGTGGTGGCCTCAGCCAAGCTGGCAGGGACCTCAGCTGAGTCCCAGTGGTTCCTGAGGGCAAAGGGGCAGTTTGACGTTTCTACTTCTTGTCCTCTGTTGGGAAAAACACTGCGTATGGGCTTTTGCTTTGCTTGGACACTCGATCAGCCAGGCTTGGATACATTGAGGTTCCGGGCTCAGTTTTTTTCGTCTGTAAAATGATAAAAATCAATGCCATTTCCACTTTGTCTCTTTGAAACGCATATGAAGCAAACTTAACAAAACAAAGGAAATATCCATTCGTTCAACATACATTTTTTTTTTTTTAGTACCTATGTGTACCAGGCACTGAATTCGGCCCTGGGGCTGTCTTGATGAACAGGAGGACCAGGCTGTCAGCTCATGATGTGCACAGGCTGGTGGGGAGTAGAGGTAAATCGAACAGTCACAGCAGAAATAATAACAAACATTTACTGGGGACTCTCTACATGACAGGTACATTTCTGATCCCTTGACAGGGTGTCAGCTCAGTTAATCCTCACTGCAGCCCCAAGAGGTGGGTGCTTTTATTTTTTTTATTTTTATTTATTTTTATTTTTTTATGTTTTGAGATGGAGTCTCGCTTTGTCGCCCAGGTTTGAGTGCAGTGACATGATCTTGGCTCACTGCAAGCTGAGGTGGGTATTTTATAATCCCCATTTTACAGGTGAGTAAACTAAGGCACAGAATGATTAAGTACGTGTCCAAGGTCCTCAGCTAATAAGAGGAGGAGCAGAGGCACCACAGGCCTCTGGCTCCCAAACCTGTGTCTCTGAATAAGACACCCCATCTTGCCTCTGTACTATAAAGTGATGTAGGAGCGAAAGAACAGGACGGTTTGAGAGAATAATAGTGAGAACCTCGTTTATATTGGAGTGTTTGGGAAACACCCGTAGGAGGAAGTGGAATTGGAAGAGATATGAAGGAGGAGAAGGAGCCAGGCTTACAGACATGGGCGTATGTGTAGGAGTTGGAGGGAGGCAGAGGGAACAGGAGTCGCAAAGGCCCTGGGGTAGGCAAAACGTTGAGGGCATTTGCAGAATGGAAAGAAAACCCTTGTGTTCGGGATCGTTGAATTGGAGGTGCCCTTGAGACTTGGCACAGTGCTTGGAGTGTTGGAAAATCTCAGTAGAGTTTAGCTGTTCCTGTGTCTTGAGAGAGGAAGAAGCAGAGAAATAGAAGTTTTCAGGGATAACATGCTTCCCTAAGCCTGCAGCTGAGCATAGCAGGTATCGGTATTAGCATCAGGTGCAGATGAATCCCATTTGGTCACCTCTGGCCTCCTTCTGCAGGTGTGGGTCCTGCAAGTGTGGGTTCCCTTTGCTGGGGAATCCTTGGGTGGGGGGCTTTGGCTCCCTCCCACCACTTCGAGGAATTCTCCTTTGTCAAATTCACTGAGTGTGCTTCCTTTTTCTCCATCAGTCTTGCTGTGGGAAGAAGGCAGCTCCAACCTGCTTTCAAAGCTGAGCAAATAAAGCTCTTTTACAATTGGTTCCATTGTAGAGACAGCATTAGACTGATTTATTCAAATCAATTCTGGGTAAAAGCCATAAAAGAGAGCTTAAGAATGAGCTCTGTTTCCCCAGGAAACCCAGCTGATGGATGGGCACCTGAGGTGGGGCGGTGCGTGGCTGGCTTCCAAAAGGAGTGGGGGGCTGCTTGCACTCTGGGCAGGCTCAGACAGCGTTTTCCTGGGGGACTGAGGTTAGACGCGGCCTCCAACGTTCCTTAAGCTCCCGGTGGAGACGAAAGGGTCCAGTGTGTCTTTTTGTTTTGGCTCCTGAAGGGCAGGAGGCCTCATCGTACAGCAGCTTTTGGGAACATAAGCTGATGTCATAGCTGGAAGGATCATCAGATAACCTTATCTTAGCCCCTCCTTTTTGGCAGTAGAAGGGTGGGTGGCTAGAACCCAAGAAACTGGAGCAGCTTGCCCAAGGTCACCCTCAAATTAGCGGAAGAGTCAGAATTCAAATTTAAGTCTCCCAACTTCCTTCTCCTGTGCTGTTTGCATTACAGGAGACACATCCCAGTTTATAAACAAAATGTACCAACCACCTAACCCCAAATGACCCTGATGGTAAGGCCTGCCATTTATCCAACTAAAACCAAGTATGCTTTGATTTTTTTTTTTTTTTTTTTTCTTGAGACAGAGTCTCACTCTGTCACCCAGGCTGGGATGCAATGGCGTGATCTCGGCTCACTGCAACCTCCGCCTCCAGGGTTCAATCAGTTCTCCTGCTTCAGCCTCCTCAGTAGCTGGGGTTACAGATGCATGCCACCACACCCGGCTAATTTTTATATTTTTAGTAGAGATGGGGTTTTGCCATGTTGGCCAGGCTTGTCTCGAACTCCTGACCTCAGGTGATCCGCCCACCTCGGCCTCCCAAAGTGCTAGGATTACAGGTGTGAGCCACCATGCCTGGCCCATGTATGGTTTAATCGAAGTCACTTTCCTTTACTTTAGTACTTTGCACACATAGAGAAGAAATAATCAGCACTGTCTTCATAAAAATTATTTGTTGAGATCAGAAGAGAGGGAAAATTAATCTCTAAATTTGCTGCACTCGAATTCATGTAACTTCTCAAACAGGATGAGTTTCTTTTCTTTATGTCGTGCTTGCCTTCTTACCCTCATGCATATGTCTGCCACTTAGTAGCTGTGTGATCCTGATCCCTGATCACGTTACTCAGTCACTCTGAGCCTCAGCATTCTCATCTGTGTAATGAGAATAGTGCCTGCCTCATCAAGCTGTCATGACTGGATGGCATGAGGCGTATAAAGCAATCAACAGTGCCTGGCCATATCGGTTGGTCACAAATGTTAGCTCTTTTTTGATATTTGCACAGAAGAAATGAATGAGCCTCTTCCCCATTGGATAAATGTCTGCTGTTCCATATTTCACTTTCAGACTGACCTTGCCTGCCTCTCATTTTACTACTAGGATTGTTCATGGACACCTCTCTCTGTCTAATCCCCACCCCTCACCTTCAGCATAAATGCACACACAGCACCTGTATGCACATTTGGGTGTACAAAACACAGACTCTCCTTTTCAAGTTGCAAGTAGGAGTAAGAGAGAGTAGTAAAATGTGGGCAGTAAGAAAGAATGTGAGTCCTTACTTTTTTTTTTTCTTTTTTTTGATGAGACAGGGTCTCCCTCTGTCACTCAAGCTGGAGTGTAGTGGTGCAGTCATGGCTCACTGCAGCCTTGACCTCTGTCGCTCAAGTGATCCTCCCAACTCAGCCTCTGGAGTAGTTGGGACTATAGGCACATGCCATCACATCTGGTTAATTTTTTTATTTTTTGTAGAGATGGGTTTTCGCCATGTTGCCCAGCTTATCTTGAAATCCTGGGGTCATATGATCTTCCCACCTTGGCCGCCCCCCCCCAAAGTTCTGGGATTACAGGCATGAGCCACTGCACCCAGCCATGTCCTTATTTCCTAGCCCTTTTATTCTCCAGTGTTTTCCCTGCCCTGGACTGGGGTAGGAAATGTCATGTTTTGAGTTAGTGCAGCTTGGGGCCAATGTGTATAGTGTGGACTTCAGTATTGAACCCTTTTGATTCTTTGTTTCTTTTCCAGGGGCTTGGCGCCCAAATCAATCAGATATCAGAACCCAGACAAGGTGTTCCCAGGTGGTGCTTGTGCCTGGGACCCACATAAGCTGTGTTTTCTTGCCCAGCTGGATGGTGTCCCGGTATCTGTCACAGAAGCTTCCCTCCTTGGGCACAACCTTGTCATCACTACAGGTGTGTTCAACAGCACTAAAGAGAGGAGGAGAAGAGAGGAAGGAAGAAGGGGTAGAGAGGAGGGAGCAAGTGGGAGTGAGAGGGATGGAGGGGGAAGAGGGGAAGTCATTTATTTCCCTTAGAAATTATATACTACCCCTAAAATTACCTACAGGCCCTTTATTACCCTTCCGACTAAGAAAATAGTATTTAAGCCTCAACGACCTGGTCTCTTTTTGAGCCTCATATTTGCAGGACTCCGGTGTCCATATACACACCAAGAAATCTGTATGCCTTTTTTTCTCCTGTGTATTGTTTATTTATCAGTCATTTCAGTGAACCTTCCGTGGGCAGAGAGGACACTTTTCCTCTGTCCCTACATTACCGTGGATCTTGTCAACTAGAAAGCATTAGGAACTAATGTGTACTTCCTGTCCTCAGTTTCCTTATCTGAAAAATGGGGCTGCTGATAATAGTCACTTCGGTAGCTCAAGAAAGAAATAAGAGAGATCACACAAAGTGCCCCCACACAGTGTAGGCACCCAAAATATGACATTTTCCCCTTCCTCTTCTTTGGTCATATTCAAGATCGAGGTATATCAAATATTGGCATAAATGCACAGTTTGGTGGTTCTTGCCTTTTTGAGGGGTCATGGGTCCAGAATCACATCTCCCTCTCAGGGTTCAATAATTCAATGAACTATAATGGGTTTTTAATCTCATTGCCCAGAAAAACCCATCTTAATTGCTTCTTTACACAATACATTACATACAATTTTCTAGGAAAGAAAATGTGACCGACAAAAGTGGGTTATTAAAAGTCAAACTCTCAGCCAGGCACAATGACTCATGTCTGTAATTCTAGCACTTTGGGAGGCCAAGGCAGGAGGATCGCTTGAGCCCAGGAGTCCAAGCCTTCAGTAAGCTACATTTGCACGACTGCACTCCAGCCTGGGTGACAGAGTGAGAACCTGACTCTTAATAATAATAAAAAAAATTGGACTCTGGTGATGGTGAGATGTGGAGAGTCTGAGTGCTTGGCTGTGGATCTGTGCAGAAGCTTCTGAGCCCAGAATCTCTGCCGTTCTGGGACTCACTGTTCTCATCCTATGGCTGCCCTAGGCCCCGTTTGAGGCTGTCTGATGGCTGAAGACAGGATGGTGTTGGGTTGAAGGGGCCTTCCTCCTTCCCCAGTGCTGTCTTGCACACACACAGGCTGTGTGGGCGTTGCCTTTAACACTCTCTTCTCTAAACTCTGCAATTTACGGTGCAGCCGCACCAGGGAGAAGGCAAGGATTCGTCTTTGTTGGAAGAGCTGTTGCATGTATTAAAAAGCTCCTGCAACAATCAGCACCCCACAGCAGGAAACAATGAGACACAGCCCATGCCCATTTCCTTCTTCTTCTTCTTCTTTTTCTTTCTTTTTTTTTTTAAGACAGAGTTTCGCTGTAGTTGCTCAGGCTGCAGTGTAATGGCGGGATGTTGGCTCACTGCAACATCTGCCTCCCGAATTCAAGCAATTCTCCTGCCTCAGCCTCCTGAGTAGCTGAGACTACAGGCATGTGCCACCATGCCCAGCTAATTTTTGTATTTTTAGTAGAGAAACGGTTTCACCAGGTTGGCCAGGCTGGTCTCGAACTCCTGACCTCATGTGATGTGCCCACCTTGGCCTCCCAAAGTGCTGGGATTACAGGCGTGAACCACCACGCCTGGCCTGCCCATGCCCATTTCAGCAGAACAAGAGGAGGGGAGATTCAGATAATCAAGGCAAATATCCATCTGCCCAAATACCCAAGATGCTTCTCAGAAGGGCTAGCAGCCATGGTTTAGATAAATGCTGATGTCTGATGTTTGTTTTCTTGTCCCTGCAGATGTCTGCTCAGTAAGTTGGTTCGAAGCTGAGGAGGAAAAAAATTAGGTGCTAGGATGCTGGAGAGATCCTCAGAAACCCCTCTACATGAATCATTTAAGTAGATGAAAAGCTAGATTGCAATAATCATTGGGAGGAGAAGAAGAATAAAACATGAGATTCCAGTCACATCCCAGAATTAAAGGTAAAATGGGTAAAAAGTGACATTTTCAAACCTGGAATCACACTGGAACGTTATTTGCATCTTGATAGTTAACAATAAAATTTAACATTAAAAATAGGACCGGGTGTGGTGGCTCATGCCTGTAAATCCCAGCACTTTGGGAGGCTGAGGCAGGAGGATTGCTGAAGCCCAGAAGTTTCAGACTAGCCTGGGCAACACAGGGAGGGACCCTGTGTTTACAAAAAATAAAAAAAACTAGTCAGGCATCCTGGCGTGCCTCTGTGGTCCCAGGTACTTGGGAGACTGAGGCAGGAGGATCACTTGAACCTTAGGAAGTAGAGACTGCAGGGCTGCAGTGAGCTGAGACTGCACGACGGCAGTCCAGCCTGGGCACAGGGCGACAGACAGAGGGAGACCCTGTCTCTAAAAAAAAAATCAATCAATTTCCAGCAGCACCATGGTTGGGCTGACAGAAAGCTTGCTGATGACCCTCGGGAAGCTATAATCCCTGTGTAATTTACAGGTGCTGGCCACATAGAGACATACATGTTCCAAATGAGGTGGAAGTTGAGAAGCTATAAGCAGAGATAGGCGGGCATCTGGGAGTATGAGCTGGGAAGAGTGAGGCATCCTGGCCCCAGTAAGATGGAAAGTAAGATAGGACTCATGGAATTCTCAGCAGCAGTGCAGGGCTGCAGAAACCCTGACTTGTCAGTTCAGTATTTTGGGGGTATGGTTGGCTTTGGGGTCATGGCCAGCTGCTAACGTCCACTGAGGAGGGGGTGTGTGTATGTGGGGGGTAAATTATTACCCCTGCTGGGATTTCTCATTGGAGAGGAAGCAGCGACACCTTGACCTCAGGGGTGCCCTTATGGGGGCGCCTGTGTAGGGTGGATAGGCGGGAGCTCTGGGAGAGCAACTGTCTCATCCAGATAGAGTCTTGGGGACTCAGCTGAGAATCTAAGGCAGGCGTTTGTGGGAAGAGGGTGGTTCTAACTGCTGGGCTCCTCCCCTCGCCTCCTAAATGGCTAAAAGTTTTCAAGAGGGATTTCAGCAGGGAAGCCAAGCCTTGGGGTTTATTTTCCTCACGCCCTAATTCACGATCAGCTTAAGATGTGGGTCTCGAAGCTTCTGATGGCCGCTCTGGCTGCACAGTGAGCTGCGGCTGTTCCCCAGCCCTTGCCTCCAATGTCCCAACCTTGGCCCACAGTCTCATCAGCATTCAGGCTCCCTCCTCTTCTTCACCAGGACCTCATCCAACTTCAGGGCTAGACTCACCTTCTTTGTGAGCAAAGTACGTGGGCTGGCCCGGCGCGGTGGCTCATGCCTGTAATCCCAGCACTGTGGGAGGCCGAGGTGGGCAAATCATGAGGTCAGGAGTTCAAGACCAGCCTGGCCAACATGGTGAAACCCCATCTCTACTAAAGATACAAAAAATTAGCCGCGCATGGTGGCGCAAACCTATAATCCCAGCTACTTGGGAGGCTGAGGCAGAAGAATCTCTTGAACCCAGGAGGCAGAGGTTACAGTGAGCTGAGATTGCACCATTGCACTCCAGCCTGGGCAACAGGGTGAGACTCTGCCTCAAAAAAAAAAAAAAAAAGTACGTAGGCTAATGATATTTAAAAACAAACACTTTTTGAACCCTTATTAGGTGTCAGGATTAGAGCTTTACATGCATAATTTTGTTAAATTCTCAAAACAATCCCACCAGGTACTGTCGTGATGCCCATTTTACAGATGAAGAAACTGAGGTTTCCAGAGGTCCAGTCCCTGCCTGAGCTAATGCAGTTACGAAGGCTGAAGCCCGGACTTGATTTGAGTTCGGCCTGCAGAGCCCCGGCTGAGCTACCTGCCTTCTAGCCCCACGGTGGAAAGGGAGAATCCAGACATCCTTGAGACCTACCCAAGGAGTTTCCTTGTTACTGCTCTGCCATCCTTCTGATGCCACCCTGTTCCGTATCTGGCTGGAGCCAGCGTGGTTGTGTCTGGGTTTGGCTCCATAGCAGATGTTCTCGGTGGCCTTACTATTCCTGTGCACGCCGGCCACTTTTGCCTGAAGCTCTCTGTGGCTGCCAATGCCCACTTTGTTGAAAGTACTTGGAAATTAAGACCCTCTAGGGAGTATCTCTGAGTTGTGCCTGGTGAGATTTCATGAAGGAATGGCCCAGCTCCTGCAGACCTAGGCGGGATGTCTGAAGTGCACCTTCTACAAGCTTTCAGTTGGATTAAGTCCTAGGATGCCCATAGGAGTCACTGAGAGGTTAACAAACATTTTTTTTTTTTTGAGATGGAGTCTTGCTCCGTCACCCAGGCTGGAGTGCAGTGGCCTGATCTCAGCTCACTGTAAGCTCCACCTCCCAGGTTCATGCCATTTTCCTGCCTCAGCCTCCTGAGTAGCTGGGATTACAGGTGCCCGCCACCACGCCCGGATAATTTTTTGTATTTTTAGTACAGACCAGGTTTCACCGTTTTAGCCAGGATGGTCTCGATCTCTTGACCTTGTGATCCACCTGCCTCGGCCTCCCAAAGTGTTGGAATTATAGGCTTGAGCCACCACGCACAGCTGACATTTCCACTTTTGTCTTTTGGCCCAGATGTTAACATTTTCTGGGCTCCCAAAAAATTTACAGACATTTTTCCTAGGTCAGAGTAAAAGGGATCCCCTTTGTTCTGGATCTTCTGTTGCCTTGATCATCAGATCAAGTTGAGGAAATGGTCCCTTGGGGAGCTAATCCCAGTGGCTTGGTAAACTTACACCCTTTCTTTTGATGTCAGGCCTTTTAAAACATCAGGGCCACTTTCCTTTACTTGTCCAGGATGGAAACATTTGGCAGCACTTTTTGCAATATCCTTCCATTCAACAGCCACATGCCCCAGCTGAGGGCTTGGCACCATGGAAAAGCAATGAAGATTCAAGAACGAACCAGCTTAGCACAGGTGATTTTTAGGGCAGTGAGACTATTCTATGTGACACTGTAATGGTGGATCCAATGGTGGATGGTCACATCCATCCAAAGAATGTGCAGCACACCAGGAGAGAAACCTAAACTGTGGACTTTAGAGTAATGTATCAATATTGACTCATCAATTGCAACAAATGCACTACATTAAAGCCACATGTTAATAACAGGGGAAACAGGATGGGAGGATTTGAGGGCATATATGGGAACACTATACTTTCTGCTCATTTTTCTGTAAAGCTTAAGCTATTCTAAAAAATAAAGTCTATTCATTAAACAACAAAAATGAATGAGCCTTTGCCCTTACAGAATTCACCGTCAAGAGGAAGAGGAGGCTGGGTACAGTGGCTCACACTTGTAATCCCAGCACTTTGAGAGGCCAAGATGAGCAGATCACTTGGGCCCAGGAGTTCAAGACCAGCCTGGACAACATAGAGAATCCCTACCTCTACAAAAAATACAAAAATTAGCTGGGCGTGGTGGTACATGCCTGTAGTCCCAGCTACTCAAGAGGTTGAGGTGGGAGGATTGATGGAGCCCAAGAGGTTGATGCTGCAATGAACCATGATTTTGCCACTGTGCTCCAGCCTGGGCAAGAGAGTGAGACCCTGTCTGGAAAAAAAAAGAGGAAGGGGAGACGAGTAGATAAGCCGATCATGTCAAGGTATGCTGCAGACTGGGACACAGTCTGTCCAAATTAAACCTCAGGAAGGAAAATATTTATGATACACACCAGAGAGAGTCTATGACTAGCTGGTGGCCCATGTCCTTTTAATTGTCCCTAATTTTCCTGCCTAGTTTAAATGCTGCAAAACATGGGGTTGACACTCTGACCTTGGGCACTGGAATTGGGTCAGGCTGCATGGGTGGGGACTGGAACCCTGAATTATAGTTTTCTTTCCAGAGATGTCAGAATGTTTCATGAGTAAGAGCACAGCTTCTATGTTGGATACCCTGAATTTGAATCTCAGCATGGCCACTTTGTATATAACCAGAGGATGGATTTGGGGACCCAATGGATCTACCATGACATGAACCTGCACCAACATTCACCTGACCTCCAAAATGCCTATTCTGACTGGTAGACCCTAGTCTCGCCCTAGTGCCAGTTCAGAGCCTGTGTCCAGTGATCCTGCACAGGTCCCATTAGTTCCTTTTCCCCTGTTCAGTCATCCTGGTAAAAGGCTGTGTATTCCTGTGGGGGCAGGCTGGGAGAAAGATTGACAGTATAAATTTTTGGCAGTGGAGCAGAGTCCTTTCTGGAGGGGACCTGGCTTCACATTCAGACAAGGGACTCCTGGTCTGTGAACTGGCTTATGTCTGGGAATTGACTGGGGACTGTGACTCTGTTTTTATGATTCAGGTTAGACTTCTGCTCACCTGACCTAGAACTCTTCTGCAAACACAGATCAAGTAAAAATGTGGCAGGCTTCTTATCTATTTCACTTCTAGGAAAGCCACGATCAGCTGGCACCATAGGTCTCTGCGAGTCAGGCTATTCTGCTTGCAGCTTTGACTCTGCTGTCCTTTATGGTAACTGCATCCACCTCGCCTTTGGGGATTGAGTGCTGCGGTCACTTGGCCCCGGCCCCTGTAGTGTGCCTTTGTCACTTACCCTCTTTATAGCTCAGTCTCCTCCTCTGTAAAATGGGCATCCTAATAGCACCCACCCCCAGGGCTGCTGTGAGGTATAGATGGATTAGCATATGGAAAGTAATAGATGAGGGTCTCAAAGCCCATGTGTCGTTATCAGAATTATTTCATGACAGGGGAGAGCTGGAGGAGAGAGGAAGATGCTGAGCAGACCCATGTGCTCTCCCACCAGTGTTTCCTGAGCACCTCCTATGTGCTGCCCACTGTGAGAGCTGTTAGGGTTGAAATAGAGAGCACAGCAGGGTAGGGGCTGCCATCAGGAGCTTAGTGGGGAGACCATTGTGCAACATGGTTCCAGCGCTTGGGATGGGGAAGCTCAGGGAGTACAGGGGCCTAGGATCCTGGGCAGAATCATGGAAAGGACACAGCCTCCCCAGCCTCTCCTGCCTCCACTGCCTCCCTGGCCTCCTCTGCTTCCCTGGCCTCTCCTGCCTTCCTGGCTTCCCCTTCCTCCCTGGCCTCCCCAGTCTCCCCTGTGTCTCCTGCTTTTGAGGTAGGCCAGGAGCTGCGGGTGCTCACTTAGCCTGTCCTGGACTCTGGGTGTAGCCCCTCGATGTCCAGAAAATACCCCTGGGTTCAGCTCATCACACAGCCGAGGAAGGAGCTCGCTCCACACTGACACTAAGGGTGCATCCTGGGCTCATTCATCAGGGCACGCCTCCAAAATATTTCTCTATGTCTCCTCTGCATTTGCCCACCTGCATTGTCTCTGTGGCTGAGCCCTGGCTGGGGGCCTGCAAGGATCCCCTATCTCCTCTGTCCCTGCACAGCTGGGTTCCAGGCAATCTGTCTGCCCACCACACCTCTCTCCCCTTGCCCACCATGCTCCAGCCCCACAGTCCTCTTTCTGCTTCTTTCCCAGCCTCTGGGCTTTTGCACACGCTGTTCCCTCTGCCTGAACACCCTCCACTGGGCTGAGAACAACTCTGAGACCTCTCTCAGCTGTTGCATCCTTTGGAACAGCCGCTGCTGCTGTCCCTCTCCCAGCTCCAAGACCTGCTGAGTCTCCTGTCTTTTTCAGTTCCCATGCACCCAGCACTTCTCCTTGGCCTCCTTTTGCCCAATTGACAATGTCCATTCTCAATGCCTTCTCACCCAGCGCTGAGCCCCACTGGGTGAAGGCAATGCCTGTCATGTTCACCACAATATCCCCTCCCCCATCACCACGCCTGGTCCACAGTGATGCTCAAAAAAGATCTGTTGGTAGGCAATGCGAAGGTGCATTCATGTCATCCTGCAGGCGGAATTCTCCACGAGTTTTGAGCAGCCTCGGTTTTCCCACCACCTCCAAATCATGCAAGACACAGGGTAAGAGCAAAGACAAGGTGGCTGTGGCCCATGTCCACCCTCTCGGGGCGTCCCTTCTCTTCTCTCCTCCTTGGGCAGGGAGACCATCGGGGTGCAACCTGGCTGGGGCGGGGAGGAGGTGCACGGCCTGGCCGGAGCGGGTCTGGGCACGGGTAGGGGACAGCGACCGCCTGGGCCGGGGCAGGTGAGCGCAGCGCAGGCCCGGGCCCGGCGTGTCCGCGGTGCGCGCGAGCGGCCAGCAGAGGGCGCCAGAGAGCCAGGAGCGGCCCGCCGAGGAGCCCGCGCCGGCCCCGATGCCCAGCTCCGCGCCGCGCGGACCCACCGAGCCCGCGCTCAGACGCCCCAGCTCCGCCGAGAGGCCGCTCGCGCCGGGTCCTTCCTCTTCCCCAAGTGCAGGCAGAGCCCCCGGAGCCATGGCCAGCCCTTCCGGCAGCTCCGAAGCCACTGGCAAGCCCCGAGGCAGAGATGGCCGGCCCAGGAGGGAGGAGGACGACGTGCCTCCCGAGGAGAAGAGGCTGCGGCTGGGGCTGGAGGGGGGAAGCGCACAGCCCGAGGACTGCGAGGACGGGGAGGACGCGCCGCGGCCGGGCAGGGAGGAGACCGGCACCCAGACAGGTGGCGACGGCAGAGGAGTAAGTGACGCGGGCGCGGGGGTCCGGGGGTGCCGGGGGCGCGGGGGTGCCGGGGACGCGGGGTAGGGGCTGCAGGAGGCTCCGTGGCCGGCCCCGGGTTGAAGTTGGTAACTGAGTGGCAACTCCGGCGGGCGCGGAGTGACAGCTCGTGACGGCCTCCGAGACGCCAGCTGCCCCTTCTCTCCTGCGTGGCTTCGACTTCCTGATTCTCCCACGACGTCCCTGGCCAGGAGACCCGCTGGGCTCTGCGGCTGGCCAAAAGGGGAGGGGGAGCCCCGCGTCCTGGGGGCCCCCAGCAGGGGAAGGGGCGGGGGTTGCGCTGAGCATCCTGTCTGGGGCATCTGTCTGGGACTTTGTCGGTCCCACCTGGCGAGGGGCTTGTGGTGGGGGTAGGGGGGAAGTCCCTGGCGCCAGCCTTGGCCAAGCCCTGCTCTGCTGGGCTGCGGGCTGGCGGCGCTCACCCAGCTCCTCACCTGCCCCGCATCTTCCTGTTTTTCTTCCCTTTCTCGTTGGGCAGCGAGAGTTGAGAGGAGGCAGATGGCTTCCATCCCAGAAATCGCTCTCCTCTTTCCATCCCTACAGAGAGGGACAGAGAGGCAAAGTTCCTTGCATCCCCCGGGGCGCTGTCCCTGTGAGCTCCCGGTGTCCTGCACACGTGGGCCCCTGAGTCCCCGGGCCCGTGTGTGTGGGATGGGGCTCCGTGGCCAGCCTGGCCTCCTGGGGTTCACTTTCTGCTTTCCTACCCCAACTCTTCCTGTGTGGCTTTGCTGGCCTTCCACTGGGGAGGCACGTGGGTTTGGAGGGCAGATGAGGGCCCGCTGGAGAACTGTGCCCCTCAGTGAGGGCCGCCACCTTGATGGTTTTCGATGGATAATGGGGTTGACCTCTTTGTTCCTTCCAAATGTTTTTATGTTTGACCATTTGCTCAGCTGAGCTTGTCTTAATAATTTGATTCGTGGTTAATGAGCCCCACATGGGAGAGAGGGCGGCCTTCATTCTGAACCCATTTGGGCAGCACTGGCAGCCCTCCTCGCCATGGGCTGCCTCAGAGCCCCCCCTGCCCAGTCTTGGGGTTGCTCCCGGTTGCTGTCTGGGAGGCTTGCTCATGGTGACATCCTCATCTCCCCGTGCACGTTACCGCATTCAGAGCTTGGGTCACCTGGACACTGAACCCAGGCGAATTTTCTCTGAGATCCCAGAAGAAGGAGGACAGTTCTCTGGAAGGTTTTCCAGGGCCGATCACGGAAAGGATGAGAAGGGAGAGGTCCTGGTAGGGGACACAATTACGGTGGCATGTAACGCCAGGAAACTTTATTGCGTGAAGTCCCTCTCACTCCCTCTACCTCCCTCTTTTACGTGGACTCTGCCAAAGACCAGGATACTAGAATGCAGTGGAGTGACCAAGTGTAGTGGGACCTAGGGAACGTGAGTGTGGAGCCAGGCAGCTGGGGTTTGTATCCTGGTAATGCCCCTCCTTAGCTGGCTGACATGGCACACGCCACTTACCCTCTCTGAGCCTTACTGTCTTCAGTGGCAAATGGATCTGTCAACAGGCCCCATTGCCTGGGGTTGTTACTGCTGAGATTAAGGGAAGCTCGTCCATAGAAGCACTTAGCGTTGTGCCTGGCACATAGTGTGTGGTGGATAAATGGGACTTAGGACTGAAACTCATGCCTTGGTGTGTTTTTGCAGTGATGTTTTGTTCTGGGGTGCATCACAAGAGACAAGGTTCTTGGCCGGGCGTGGTGGCTCAAGCCAATAATTCCAGCACTTTGAGAGGCCGAAGGGGGAGGATCGCTTGAGCCCAGGAGTTTAAGACCAGCCTAGGCAACGTGGTGAAGCCTCGCATCTACCAAAAAAAAAGTAATAATAATAAAATAAAAGCCAGGTATGGTGGTGTGTGCCTTTAGTCCCAAGTCCTTGGGAGGCTGAGGTGGGAGGATTGCTAGAGCCTGGAAGGTCCGGCTGCAGTGAGCTGTGATCATGCCACTGCACTCCAGCCTGGGGGACAAAGTGAGACCCTGTTTCAAGGAAAAGAGAGAGAGAGAGAGACAGACAGACCCACAAGTGTCTTAAGCCAGAATCTCCATTAAAATGCTTTCTGGAGGCTAAAAGGATGATATATTGATAATGAAATATTTAAAAGGCAGAAACCCCACTGAATTTCTTGGTCCACAGAGGGAAATGTGAATTTCATGACCTGAAGGATGATGCAGGAACTGAACAGAAACCATCCTTGTTTCCTGAATCTGAATATGCCACCCTCTTTTCACGGTGTCTGTATCTGCTCAGTCCAGCGGCCCCTCGAAAAGAGGGAATCTTGATTTTCAAACTTAAAATTTGGCCCAAAGCCCACTGCTGCCCACAATGCCCGCCAGACACATTCCTCTTCCTTTTTAGTTTCTATGGGAATACTCTTTGAAGAACCCATGAAGCAGTGTCAGGCTGGTGTGAGGATCAGCAGTGATTTCTTTGAGAAGAGCCCGTTTCTTCACTCACAGGCCATCTCTGAGTGGATCAAGAAGAACAGAGTGCCCTTTTATGAGATTTTGTCTGCGTAGACCATTAGCTTGGTAAAAATGTCAAAACCATCCTCGTTCTTTAATAGCAGATTATTTTGGACTTTTCTCTGCAAGAAGCAGCATGGGCATTCAGATGCTTTTAAGGATAAAATGTTCTTTCTCACCAGGCCTGGTGCTCTGGATGGCTGAGGTTTTAATGTGACTGGGTGTCCCTTGGAGTGGCTCCCAGGCTGTGCTCTTGTGGTTGGGTGGCAAGGGGTTGCTTTATTCGGTGGTGGCTAGAGGATGTTTTAGCAGATAAATCGGGCCCCCAGGAGCCCCTGAGTGCCAAGTCCTGCTGTAGGGCATGTGTTTATGGTGGGGACGTGGTGGGGGGTGGAGGGTAGAGGGTGGGGGGCATTGATTTCCTGCCAATATCAGAAGTTTCACTGGCTTCTTGTGTATCCACAAACACCCACCCCATTGAGAAGGCCTAGAAAATCTGGCCCTCCCCAAGCCTTTATTGACCACTTGTGAATGATCCCAGGGTGTGTCTGACCCACAGCTGTTCCTGGAGGGAGAGAGAAGTCTCTCCTAGGTATTTGGTTATCAACCTCAACCATTTGTTGAGCCTTCCCCAAGACCAGGCACCTCAGCAGAGATTTCTGTGTTGTCAGGCGGAACCGAGCATTCAAGGGTAATAACTCACTGGAGTCACTGAAATCCCTGATGGACGCACCAGGTAAAAGCATCCAGGGTTGAAACCAGATCAGGAAGGTTATTGTCAGCCTGGGGCTCCTGTAGAGGAGCATCCGCGTTGCAGGGATTTTCCCTTCTTGCTGAGGAGAAACCTGGGTTTCTCAGCTTTGGCACCATCACAACATTTGGGGTGAGACCATTCGTGGTGGTGGTGGGGGGCGTCCTGTGTATTGTAGGATGGTTAGCAGCATCTTTGGTCTCCATCCTCTAGGTGCCATTCTCCCCTCCCAGCTATGGCTACCCCAGATGTCTCCAGACGGTTTCAAATGCTGTGGGGCAAGGGAGTGGTAAATGAGCAAAACCACCCCAGTTGAGAGCCATTGGTCTACACTTGTGGAAATGTTTGAGGGTGACAGTGTTGAGCTTGGGTCCCTGCTGTACCCTTTATGAGCAATGCGGTCTTGGAAAATTAATACTACTCCAGGGGACTCAGTTTTCTCATCTATAAAATGGAGATAAATGAGATACATTTTCATAGGAAGGTTATATGGGATTTACTGAGATAATAAGACAGTACATGGAAAATGCTGGGCATAGCATTTATTTATTTTTATTTTTTTTTTAAGATGGAGTCTTACTCTGTTGCCCAGGCTGGAGTGCAGTGGCATGATCTCCGCTCACTGCAACCTCCACCTCCTGGGCTCAAGTGATTCTCCTGCCTCAGCCTCCGGAGTAGCTGGGATTACAGGTCCCCACCACCACAGCCGGCTAATTTTTGTATTTTTGGTAGAGATGAAGTTTCACCATGTTGGCCAGGCTGGTCTCAAACTCCTGACCTGAGGTGATCCGCCTGCCTCGGCCTCCCAAGGTGCTGAGATCACAGGTGTGAGCCACCACGCTGGTCTGGGCATAGCATTGTAACACAGACAAAGCACAAAATACTTGGGCAATATCTTTTTACATTTGGCTTGTCTAGACTCCATCCTCCATCCCCTCATGTGCTGGTGCGGTGCAGAGCAGAATATCACCCACCTAGACTGCAGAGTGGATTTGGGTGGCATCTTGGCTTTCTGCACAAGACTTGCCTGTTCCCCACCACATCCCCCTGGTTCTCAGGGTCCAGGATTCCAGGAGGCAGGGATGTGGGCAGGCAGGGTAGGTGGCCTACCCAGTTCACTCCCATGCTGGGGACTTGCAGAGCCGGCTCCCTGAGATAGGGTGTTTGGACCAACCTCTGGGTTTTTGGATTTCCATTTGAGTACAGCTGGACTACAGAGGCTGAAGCTCTCTCTGCTGAGATATAGATATTTCCCTGGCAACGATCTTCCAAGCTGACATGAAGACATGGCCACCCGCTGGAACGCGGTGTGTCCGCCGTGGCGCTCTTGTAATTTGTGAGGCAGGCTCCTGAGGAATGCAGTGCGTAAGTGGGAAATGGTGGGAAGTTCTCGCATCCCCCTTTGGCCGAAAGTGCTGCCTGCGCAGGTTGGTGGATGGTCCTTTGAGAAGGAAGAACACACGGAGCACATTCCTGTTAGCTATGACAGAGAGGGGCAGGGTACACACTGGACATTTCAAGCCCCTGCAGGGAAGCAAGTCTTACTGTGCTGGGAGTACTTGTGGAGTGGGGGCTCTGTTGCCCTGGGCTTTAATTATTTCAGGAACATTTAACCGCAGGGCTGGCAGGCTGGATCTTGATATGTGTTTCTCAGTTGGAAAGGCTTTGGACCATAGGGAAATGTCTTCTCAATTCTTTTAATTTCATTAAGGTGGTCATTTTTCTTCTTGTGGCCTCTGGAATGTGACACAGAACTCAAGGTACAGGATGAGTTGGAGGCTGGGACAGGGGTCCCTGCCAGGGATGCGGGCGAGTCACATGACGGTGTTGATGTGTGGAGTCCGGTGCCTGGTTTGGGGAATGTTCGTGGGATATGTTCCAAAGGACTTACGGACCTATCAGGTACTGGAGGTGAATGGTCAAGTCTGATCTCAGGGCTGACAGTGTCAGGCAAGGACAGGAAGTTGATGTTGGACTCATTGGCTGAGGTTGCTTGGGACCCAGGGGGCTATGTGGGCCAGGACAGATGGGTCTGGGGCTAGGAAGGCAGGTTTGGGCTGGAGACTCGGGCTTGGGAGGCATCCCAGGTAGACAGTGCTTGAGGCTGTGGAAATGACTGCGATTGCCTGGGATGAGAGTGGAGACAGACAAGATGGGGGTTTTCCTCTAAGCCTGGGGAACCCACCTCCCAGGTTCAAGGGATTCTCCTGCCTCAGCCTCCCAAGTAGCTGGAAATGCAGGTGCATGCCACCATGCCCGACTAACTTTTGTATTTTTAGTAGAGATGAGGTTTGGCCAGGCTGGTCTCAAACTCCTGACCTCAAGTGATCGGCCCACCTTGGCCTCCCAAAGTGCTGGGATTATAGGCATGAGCCACCATGCCTGACCATTTTTAAATATTAATTTTTTTGAAATATTTTCAAACACATTTTACTATACATTGGAAAAGTCAATCATGATTTGAAAACTTTATCAAAATCCAATCAAATGTCAATTGACCATTTAATCGTGAATGGGTAAGGAGACTATTTTGACCAAAACATATTAGAACAATTACCACTTATAGAAATAATCTGTGCTTTAATGTTTTAGTTGAATTAAACAATCTTTTATATTCTGGCCGGGCGCAGTGGCTCACACCTGTAATACCAGCACTCTGGGAGGCCGAGGCCGGCGGATCACTCAAGGGCAGGAGTTCAAGACCAGCCTGGCCAACATGGCAAAATTGTCTCTACTACAAATACAAAAATTCGCCAGGTGTGATGGCACACACCTGTAATCCCAGCTACTTGGGAGGCTGAGGCAGGAGAATCGTTTGAACCTGGGAGACAGAGGTTGCAGTCAGCCGAGATCACACCACTGCACTTCAGCCAGCCTGGGTGACAGAGCGAGACTCTGTTTCAAAATAAGTAAATAAATAAAATTCTGAATTTTATTTTTAATAATTATTTTTGTAAAGAGAGTATCTTGTTTTTTGGAGTTGTTGAATTTATTGAATTGACAAAAATTACGTACAAGAGGGTATACAACATGATGTGATTGAAGTATGTATACATTACGAAATGGCTAAATCAAGCTAAATAACATATCACCTCCTCGACTTATTTTTTTGTGGTGAGAACACTTAAAAAATCTACTCTCTTAGTGATTTCCAAGTGTATGATATGTTGTTATTAACTGTAGGTACCATGTTGTCCCATGGATCTCTTGAGCTTATTCTTCCTCTCTAAAAATGACATTCTGTGTCCTTTGGCATCTGCCCACTTCCCCACCCTGACAACCATCATTCTACTCTGCTTCTATGAATTAAACTTTTTTTCTTTTCTTTTTCTTTCTTTTTTTTTTTTTTTGAGACAATCTCATTCTATTGCCCAGGCTGTAGTACAGGGGTGTGATCTTGGCTCACTGCAGCCTTGACCTCCCAAGCTCATCAATCCTTCCACCTCAGCCTCCTGAGTACCTGGGAGTACAGGCATGCACCACCACGCTCCACTAATTTTTGTATTTTTTGTAGAGATGGGGTCTTGCTATGTTATGCAGGCTGGTCCCGAACTCCTGGGCTCAAGCAGTCTGCCGGCCTCAGCCTCCCAAAGTGCTGGGATTACAGACATGAGCCACCATGCCTCGCTGAGTTCAACTTTTTTAGATTCCACATGTAAGTGAGATCAGGTGGTATTTGTCGTTCTGTGCCTGGCTTATTTCACTTAACGTAATATCCTCCAGGCTCATCCATGTTGTCTCAAATGGCAGGATTTCCTTCTTTTTGAAGGCTGAATAGTATTCCATTGAGTACATACGCCACATTGTTGCTGGAAGTGTAATGGAGGCCAGTTGGGGGAGGAGGGGGAAAAGATTCACTCTAAGTCTAGATGCTCCAGCACCCACCCAGGATGTGTGCAAGGAAGTGCAGGATGCTCCTGGTCTTGCAAACTGTGGTTTGTGGGACTCCAAAGCCCGTATCCTTCCACGATGCTTTCTGTCCTGTTATCATATTTCCTTGGAGGAGAACCCAGCCTTGATGGAGAGCCCTGCTCTGGCTTTGTCCCTCGGCATGAGATGGCAAAGGATGGTGCTGCTGGGAGACCCTCACGTCTGCGCACTGGGGGCTGCTCACCTTCTCCATTCCTCCTTCAAGTATCTGAGCAGCTCCTGTGTGCCAGCTGCTGGTCTACAAGATGGATGGGTCCTTGGAGATCACGCTGTAGCAGAGGAGGCAGGCTGTAGCCCACAAGCCAGAACCAGCCCCCTGCCTGTTCATACAAATAAAGTTTTATTGGAACACAGCCACACCCATTTCAGTGCATATTGTCTGTGGCTGCTTTCCTGCTACATTGGAGAGTTGAATAGTTGGGACAGAGACCTATGGCCTGCAATGCTGAACTATTTACCATCTGGCCCTCGAGAGAAAGGAAAAAGAATGCTGATCCTTGTACCCCGACAGTCTTAGGTTAAGAGGACTTTGTACCACCCTGACATCCCAGGCGGCCATGAGTCCAGCCACCCTTGAAATGTACACAGGTCTGGGCTAGGGTTGGAGCAGGTGAGTCCCAATTCTGCAGGTCTTTGGTATCAGGGGCACAACCCAGGATTTTGAGTGGGGTTTCCTCACCACTGTGGCTGGGCACTGGGCTAGGGTGCTTTCTGATTTTTGTATGGGGAAGAGAAAGGAGGGAGGAAATGGCAACTTGTTGCCCTGTTCTAACATTTTCCTAAGATGGGTCTCCAGGCAAGGGCTTGGGATCTCACTTTGCACAGCTTACAAAACCCAGTGAGGCCAGCTGTCTTGGCACTGCCACTGTGAGGGACTGAGCCCGCAAATGACTAGGAAGGGAGATAGAAGAATGGTTTCTGCGAGCACAACAACTGGCGTTATGGAAATTAACATTTCCCCCAAGTTTTACAATGTCTAGGCATGCATATTTCAGTGTCTGCCTCAAAAGCTCTTGCTAATAACCAGATGGTGCATTTAATTTCCTTTTTTTGTTCTCTGAGCAACATGCAGCTTCCTGCACAGCCCTCCTTGCAGGCAACTGTGCTGAGGTGACAGTCCTCCTGACTGCCAGCACGGATCCCCAGGGCCTCTGAGAGCCCTGTATTCTGGGGGCAGCCTTTCCCCTTCTATTCGGCCCCAGTTGGAAGGGGGCAGGTTACCCACAGCCTAGCACAGTGTTCCTGCCTTAGCTTCTCTAGGGCTCCCTCTTACCCTCTAGACCTTACCAGCTGAGGATCAGAGCCCCGGGGCAGGAGCCAGGGCCGTGGAGCGCTTGGGGGGTGGTCTGAGAGTGCAGCTCTGAAAGGGGGCAGGGTGTGCCCAGGGAAAGCTGCTCGGGGGAGACTGCAAAGAGATGGCAGAGTTAGGACAAGAGGGCCAGGCACGGTGGCTCACACCTGTAATCCCAGCACTTTGGGAGGCCAAGGTGGGCGGATCGCCTGAGGTCAGGAGTTTGAGACCAGCCTGGCCAACATGGTGAAAGCCTGTCTCTACTAAAAATACAATAATTAGCTGGGCTATGTGTGGACACCTATAATCCCAGCTACTTGGGAAGCTGAGCCACGAGAATTGCTTGAACCCGGGAGGTGGAGGTTGCAGTGAGCTGAGATTGTGCCAGTGCACTCCAGCCTGGACAACAGAGCAAGACTCCGTCTCAAAAAAAAAAAAAAAAAAAAAGGACAAGAGGAGGAGGGAAGAGAAGGGAGCTGTGGGGCAGCAGCCAGGACCTTAAAGGCACAGAAGAGGAAGCTTGGGTTTCCAATTCCAAAGGACATGAAGACAAAGTCACACACCTTTATTTAACCTGCTCCAGGTGAGGCTGGGCTTTCTGTATTTTCCTTTTCCTTGTGTTCAGGCTGTTGTAGAAACAGGTACGCATGGGCTCTGTGTGGCGCCCTGTGCTGGTGGCCTTCAGGAAGCATGGGGTGCCCTGGTTTCCTTGGCTTCGTGTCCCCCTTTCCTCCTGCCACCCCTGACTGTGCCCCCCCACCTTGTCCCTCAGACCATCCTCCTGGAGGGGCCTGGCCAGGGCTTGTGTCCTTGCTAGTCTCTGGGGAGGAAGACTCTGTGGCTTGAAAGCCTGTTGGCTTAAGTTGCAAGGTGTAGGTGCCTGGGAGGGGACGTGCATGGCCCTCTTGACTGATCCATTCAAGTTTTTCTTTTTTGACTCTGTTCTATGTTGTCCTGGTGGAGGGGTAAGCCCCTGCCTTCTGCCTTTCCTGCCTTGGACTCTTGGAATTGGGCCAGATGAGAGGGTCTATGTGGTCTGAGTATAATTTCTTAGTTTTTGTTCTGCTTATTAAAAATACAAATTATTATTTGTTCATTTGTAAAGAATTCAAGCAATGCAGGCCAGGTGCGGTGGCTCACACCTGTAATCCCAGCACTTTTGGAGGCCAAGGTGGGCGGGCCAGGAATTCGAGACCAGCTTGGCCAAAATAGTGAAACCCTGTCTCTACAAAAAATACAAAAGTTAGCCGGGCTTGGTGGTGCCCACCTGTAATCCTAGTTATTTGGGATGCTGAGGCAAGAGAATCACTTGAACCCAGAAGCAGCAGGTTGCAGTGAGGAGGAGGTTGCAGCGAGGAGGAGCTTGCAGCGAGGAGGAGGTTGCAGCAAGGAGGAGCTTGCAGCGAGGAGGAGGTTGCAGCGAGGAGGAGCTTGCAGCGAGGAGGAGGTTGCAGCGAGGAGGAGGTTGCAGCGAGGAGGAGGTTGCAGCGAGGAGGAGGTTGCAGCGAGGAGGAGGTTGCAGCGAGGAGGAGCTTGCAGCGAGGAGGAGGTTGCAGCGAGGAGGAGGTTGCAGCGAGGAGGAGGTTGCAGCGAGGAGGAGGTTGCAGCGAGGAGGAGCTTGCAGCGAGGAGGAGCTTGCAGCGAGGAGGAGGTTGCAGCGAGGAGGAGCTTGCAGCGAGGAGGAGGTTGCAGCGAGGAGGAGGTTGCAGCGAGGAGGAGGTTGCAGCGAGGAGGAGGTTGCAGCGAGGAGGAGGTTGCAGCGAGGAGGAGGTTGCAGCGAGGAGGAGCTTGCAGCGAGGAGGAGGTTGCAGCGAGGAGGAGGTTGCAGCGAGGAGGAGGTTGCAGCGAGGAGGAGGTTGCAGCGAGGAGGAGGTTGCAGCGAGGAGCAGGTTGCAGCGAGGAGGAGGTTGCAGCGAGGAGGAGCTTGCAGCGAGGAGGAGCTTGCAGCGAGGAGGAGCTTGCAGCGAGGAGGAGCTTGCAGCGAGGGGGAGCTTGCAGCGAGGGGGAGGTTGCAGCGAGGGGGAGGTTGCAGCGAGGGGGAGGTTGCAGCGAGGGGGAGGTTGCAGCGAGGGGGAGGTTGCAGCGAGGGGGAGGTTGCAGCGAGGGGGAGCTTGCAGCGAGGGGGAGCTTGCAGCGAGGGGGAGCTTGCAGCGAGGGGGAGGTTGCAGCGAGGGGGAGGTTGCAGCGAGGGGGAGCTTGCAGCGAGGGGGAGCTTGCAGCGAGGGGGAGCTTGCAGCAGGGAGGGGCAGCTTGCAGCGAGGGGGAGCTTGCAGCGAGGGGGAGCTTGCAGCGAGGAGGAGGTTGCAGCGAGGAGGAGGTTGCAGCGAGGAGGAGGTTGCAGCGAGGAGGAGGTTGCAGCGAGGAGGAGGTTGCAGCGAGGAGGAGGTTGCAGCGAGGAGGAGGTTGCAGCGAGGAGGAGGTTGCAGCGAGGAGGAGGTTGCAGCGAGGAGGAGCTTGCAGCGAGGAGGAGCTTGCAGCGAGGAGGAGGTTGCAGCGAGGAGGAGGTTGCAGCGAGGAGGAGGTTGCAGCGAGGAGGAGGTTGCAGTGAGCCGAGATTGTGTCCCTGGACTCCAGCCTGGGCAATAGAGCGAGACTGTGTCTCAACAAAAAAAAAAAGAAAAAAGAATTTATATAGAAAACAAAAAGCAAAACTTACTTTTGATTTGCTTTTCTTGATCTTGCTTCTCAGAGGTAACACTGGGGAGGGTTGGGGTATACCTTTCCACATCTTTTTCTTTAATTTTTATTTTTTAAGTTCTGGAATACATATGCAGAACGTGCAGGTTTGTTACATAGGTGTACATGTGCCATGGTGGTTTGCTGCACCTATCAACCCGTCATCTAGGTTTTAAGCCCCGCATGCATTAGGTATTTGTCCTAACGCTCTCCCTCCCCTTGTCCCTCACCCCTGACAGGCCCTGGTGTATGTTGTTCCCCTCTCTGTGTCCATATGTTCTCACTGTTCAACTCCCACTTATGAGTGAGAACACACAGTGTTTGGTTTTCTGTTCCTGTCCACACCTTTTTCCTCTGTGCCCGCAAGCACATGTATTTGCACGTAAGTGCTTATTGTAACCTTTTTAAAAAATAAAAATGGAATAATGCTATATTTATTCTTCGGAAAGCCTGCTTTTCAGGCAGCATGTCTTTGACATTGTCTCACGTTGGAACCTGGGTACCACCTTCTTCTCCCAGCAGTTATTCTGACGTGTGGATGCACCATGCTTCGTTTAACCAGCCCTGCACCGATACGTCTTTGGATGGTTTCTGCCTTTTCCCAATCACAGACGGTGTTCTGATGAATTTCCTCACACACATCACTTGGTGCTCTGTGCCTCCATTTCTGTGAGATGTTCCTGGAGGTGGGCTGTCTGGATCAGAGGGGGATCTGTGCTTAATTTGCATCCTGTGCAAAATTCCATCCAGTCATCCGGCTCCCCCAGGGCTACATGGTACTGTCTTCTGTAGACATCATCTTTTGCAGATAATGGCACGACTGCCCCTCTTTCTTTTATTCACACTAATCTGCACCTTGGTGTCCTGGGTGGGGGGGGTCCCAGCCCCTACCCACTTGTCCCCGCAGACCCTGCTAACGGTCCCCCCAGCCCCTGCTAACAGGGACTCTGGCTTCTGAGCTCTGGCAGACTGCCTCACTCTGGAGAAGTTTGCTTTCTCAAACATTCCTGGCAATGTTACTGCAGATCTCGAGGCCTGCCTTTGCCTTCTTCAGCCCTCAGTTTCCTCAAAAGTAAAATGGGGATAATGTGATGCTACTGTCTGCATCCTAGAGCTGCCATGAGGGTTCAGTGAGATCACTGTTGAGAGCACGTTCACGGCGCCGGCCTTGTGCGCAGTCAGCACCTGTGGGGCAGGGCTGTTGCTGATAGGTGGTTGACCGTCATTGCTAGAATGTGGCTTCACCAGAGGCATTGTCTTAGTGCTGAGCCCAGAGCCACCCCTAGTACCTGCTGTGTTTATAGAGTGATTGAGTGGCAGGGTCAGAGCCTGGGGCAATGGCAGCAGAAACAGAGGAAAGAAGTGGGGCTTCTCAGATATAACATACTATCTAATTACTTTTATATTAAAGCCACTTCCAGGCAAAACTAGCATTTGATGATAGATACCAGAACAGTGGCTGCTTAGAGTGAGGGTGGGGAATTCAAACTGAATGGAAAAGGGGCCTGAGGAAATTTTCTGGGGCGATTGAAATGTTTTGTATTTTGATCTGGATGATGGTTATGTAGCTGCATACATTTGTCAACATTCCTCATGCTGTATGTTTAGATTTGTGATTTTACTATATGTAAATTAATTCCTTAGTAAAATACTATTATAAAATAAGCTATAAATTAAATGGAATTAACTTCAAGTTTAAAAAAAAAAAAAAAGAAGTGGGGCTTCTAATAGGTCCTGAACCAGTGGCCTTTGAGATGAAGCCTTCTTGCCAAGGTCTGGGGCTGTGCTGTGTGTTCTAGGCCCGAGACTGGAAGCTAGGCCTGGCTGCAGCCCCCGCTGAGCTGGGGAAGTGCAGGTCAGCATCCTGCTTCATTAGGACACCTCCAAGCCCAGCTTAGACCTGGATGCCAGGTGACCCTCTGTTTACTCTGAGCCCAGACAGAGGACAGGGAAGTGTGGAAGGGTGGGGACCCTCATCACAGCCCTTGACTCTGTAAGGCATGTGGGTTTGTGCACATGTGTGAGCATGGCTGTGGTTTCTCTGTGAGTTTCAAGCTCTAGGTTGTGTTTATGCAGGGTTAGGCTTCCCAGGAGGTCCAGTTAAACGTGAATTTCTCATTAACCATTTTTTTTGGGGGGCAAGTATATCCCATGCAATATTTGGGACCTACTTACCCTAAAAAATGATGTGTTGTTTATCTGCAATTCAAGTTTAACTGGCATCCTATCTTTACACTTGCTAGTATGAGAGTTCCATGTGGGGGTTATCAGTGTGCATTTGTGAGTTCCCATGTGAAGGACTCTCTCCAAGTGTCTGTAGGTGCCAGGATGGAGATGGACAGAGAAGATCCTCTTGGGCTGCTTTAGTGGCACCTAGAGGCTGTGGGGTTGGACACTTCGGCCCCAGGGGCCTGGGCAGCACTGTCCAGCACCTGCCTGCTGCTGTCTCCTTCACGGGGGCTGACTTCCCTGCCTTCTCTCTCCAAATACAGTGGCAAGAGCTATCCCATCCGCCCCCATCTGCAGCTCGGCTGCCCAGCCAGACAAGATGGCAAACAGTGCGCAGATGGCTGCAAAGCTTTCCCCAGCTCCTGCAAGGGGCCTGCAGATGAAAAGGAAGCCCTCATCCTCACCGCCTCCCCCTTCCAGAAAACCCAGGCAACAGCCACCTCTGAATGCTGCTTTAGAAGCTTCTCCCTCCTGGTGATTAAACCACCCCAAACAAATAAAGCACTGCATTTCCACCATAAGCTTGTTCACATGCACGCAGCCAATTGTCTTGGATCCACCGCCGGTGTGCCTGATTCATCGGGGTGAGGGGTTCTCCTCTGAGGTGCTTGCAAAGAGCTGCTTAATTTTCATCTGAAAGACTCTCTGTAGAAACCAGGCCCAGCTTTGGAAGAAAGCCCTTTCTCCCCTTTAGCAAATTGTGTGTTATTCTTTTTTTTTCTTTCTTTCTTTTTTGAGACTGAATTTCACTTTTGTTGCCCAGGCTGGAGTGCAATGGTGCAATCTCGGTTCACTGCAGTCTCTGCCTCTCGGGTTCAAGCGATTCTTCTGCCTCAGCCTCCTGAGTAGCTGGGTCTAGAGGCACCCACAACCACACCCAGCTAATTTTTTTGTATTTTGAGTAGAGAGGGAGTTTCACCATGTTGGCAAAGCTGATCTTGAACTCCTGACCTCAGGTGATCCACCCACCTCGGCCTCCCAAAGTGCTGGGATTACAGGCGTGAGCCACCATGCCTGGCTGGAATTCTGTGTCGTTCTGGATACTTATCATGACTTCAAGCATCTAGGACTCTGTCCTGGGTATCCTGAGCCTGAGGGTGTATATGTGTCCAGCTGGCTTGGAGGTTGTCTACAGGCAGGTTGAACTTGGCCTCTGAGTCCGTGGCAGCCTCACGTGGGAAATACCACCAATGAGCCTCATCCTGTGCTTTTAGGAGATAGTTTCTATTTAGTCATTGCTGAATCTGTTACAGACAGGGTCTCAATTTCTTGCAAGTCCTGTATGAGGTGGGTGCTGTGATTATCCACATGTTCACTTGCTCTCTCTGGCCTCTTTCAGGCTCTTGCACTTCCTTTGCTCTTTTCCTGCCACAGGGCCTTTGCACATCCTGCTCTTTCTGCCTGGAAAGATTTTCCCTCTCCCTGCCTCTTCACCTGGTCACGGTCTCATCTGACAGTGGAGTCACTACATCCTCAGGGAAGCCTGGCCACACTGACTCAGTCACAGCAACCCCCTATTATCTGCTTTCATGACACCAGGTGCCTCTCTGTGGTAGACACTAGCTCAGGTACAGCTTCCTACTTCTGTGTGTGTCGTCTTTCCCCTTCAAGACTGTGGTCACTGTGAGGGCCAGGTCCATGCCTGTTCCTGATTCTCATTTGTGTCTCTAGTGTTTAGTATATGCTCACCTAGAATCTGATTAATAAAGGATGGCATACCCATTTTACAGATGAGAAAGTTGAGGCTCAGGAACATTACGTAACTTGCTCAGTATTAGATAGTGATGGTTTGAAGCCACCTGGCTGGTCGCTGGGTGCACACTCTTAACCACTTCACCATGGTTCTTCTCTCACAGTAGTTCTCCCACAGCAGGAGTGAGAGACAACTTTAGGACAGGTGTACCCAGAATCCCAGGGGTTATGCTAGAAGATGGTGTCAGGAACATACTTGCCTGTGGGCCTTCTTACTGTATTGCATAAAATACCCAGTTTTTCTGACTCGCCTTTAGTAAAGACCTTAGTTGTCAGTAGGAAAGGGTGGATGTTTACACTTTTTTAAAAAGGAGTCTATATCATATTTATCTTGTGGTCTGTCATGCCCCCCTGATCTTTTTTAGCTTCAGATATGCAAAATTAACACTTCTCTTGATTGCCTCTCTCTTACCTGTTCAGTATCTTTTCTGTGTTCGAGATTGCTTAGAAATTTTCCCCATTACTACAGCCTGCTTCCCACCTGCATCCCCCACCCAGATTGTTCTGGATTTTGTCAACAACAGTTCCAGCGTTTAGTGACGGCTGGATTGAAGGACAGTCTTGGAAAAGGCTGTGTGATGAAAGGTGAAGATACCTAATGGGCAGGCAGTCATCAGGGTTAATTCAAAGGCTGGAAGAAGGGCTGACCTGGAGGCCTGGAAATGTCTTGGAGCTGAAGGTCATGTGCAGGTGGAGCGAAGAGGGTGAGCCTTTTGGGGTGAACTGCAAGTATTTGATAAGATCTCTGTCCCCATTGTTGGGGAAGTCTTGGTAAGCATCCTCAATGTGATTGAGGGATTAAGGAACCCCTGGCTCTACCTGCCCAGCATGGCAGTAACATGACACAGCCAGTTGATTATTGGTTGCCCAGCTGTCATCAGATCAACATCTTCTGTTAGTTATAGCTGTAATTTGCATTAGTTGTCAATGCCAGTTTTGACTTTCCTAGTCAATAAAGTGTTCTGAGGGTGGTAACTAAGGCTGAACATTACCCATAATCATGAGTATTACAGAGGCAAGCCCCCTTGCCCACCCACGTGCAGGTGATGACACACCCTAGGAAAATCACTCAATTCTTTGGAGGACCCCGAATAAATGCTCAAGTCCACCTATTCATCTGTCCGTCCATCCATCCACCCTTCCTTCCATCCATCCATCTGTCCATCCATCCATCCATCCATCCATCCATCCATCCATCCATCCAGACATGCATACATCCATCCACCCACCTACCCATCTATCCACCCACCCACCCATCTATCCATCCAATCCACTCTCTTGTGCACCCAGCTATCATCCACCTACCCACCTACAACCCATCTATCCATCTACTTACCAATGCATCTATTTACCCGTTCACTTATCTAACTATCTATCCACCCACCCGTCCATCCATTTATCTATCCTTCCACCCATTCACCCACTCATCCATTTCTCCACCCACTCACCCATCCCTTCACCGACTCAACCATCCATTCATTCGTCCACCTGCCCACCCACACATCTATCCATCCACCCACCTATCTATCCATCCATGTACGTATCCATCCATCTGCTTGTACTTCTGTTCATTTATTCCACAAAGACTTGTTAACCACCTGCTAGATTCTGGGGAGGTACCTGCTCTAGTAATTGAGAACACGGTCTCTGGAATATGATTCCCTGGGCTCAAACTGAGCTTCCTCCTAGCTAGCTGCTTGGATAAGTTATAGAAACTGTGCTTTGATTTTCTTATCTGAAAATTGGCTATTAATAGCTTCTACTCTTGCAGATATAGTGAGGATTAAATAAGATGTCACATTAAAAGTGCGTCGTCGACACTCATTAGAGATTAGGTTTTACCATTCATTATTATTCTTGGCAGATGCTGCAGATAACGTGGAGAGCATACAAAAGACATATGTTCGAACCAGTAGTGACATACAGGTGCTAAGTTTTGCAGTAGGGGAAGGGCAGAGAGCCATGGAGAGGGCCTGGCCCAATCCTGGAGACTCAGAAAAAAGTTCCCCATTGAATTGCTGTTTTAGCTGAGACTTGTGGGATGGGTAGTAGTTGGAGATCCCAGACAGGAGGTGACCGAGTTAGCCAGGGAAAAATTGGGTCCTGGCACCCATGGCAGAGTTGAGTGATCCAGTCCTTCTGTCTCCTCTGGCTGGAAGTCCACCAGATCTGGGAATGTCAAGTTGGGGGAGGGGGCTGACAATGACCATGACCTTCACCTGTCCTCACATGTCCTCTGTGTGTCTGCAAAGCCTCTGCCTCAGTCTCCTCTTCTGGAAAGTGGGATTGGAAACCACATCTGCTTCTCTCCCAGGACTGCTAGGAAGACAAGATTAGATGGCAGGTGAGAGCTCTTTGAAAATGAAAACATTCTGCTATTTGAATGCAAAGTGTTCTTTGTTTGTGATGTTTCCTAATCTGTGAAATCATACTGGACCTTGAAGCTGTCTATTAAAAAAAATAGCCAAATGGCTGGGCATGGTGGCTCATGCCTGTAGTCCTAGCACTTTGAGAGGCTGAGGGGGTTGGATCACTTGAGGCCAGGAGTTCGATACCAGCCTGGCCAATATGCGAAATCCTGCCTCTTCTAAAAGTACAAAAATTAGCCCGGTGTGGTGGCGTCTGCCTGTAGTCCCAGCTACTCGGGAGGCTGAGGCACAAGAATCATTTGAGCTCAGGAGGCAGAGGTTGCAGTGAGCTGAGATGGCGCCACTGCACTCCAGCCTGGGTGAGAGAGCGAGGCTCTGTCTGAAAAAAGAAAAAAAAAAAAAAAGCAAAGTTAACACTTCCTCCATCTCTCCCCTGGGGGAGGCAATTTGTCAAAGATTGTTGTTGGATTTTACACACAGGGAAATCTAAGGAAGGTGTGGAAACCAGACCAGGACTCCAGACTCTGGTCTCCCTGTTTACAGGGTCTTAAATGGGGGAGCCACTTTGGGTTCTTTCCACAAGATTGCTTTGTAAAAAAACCAAGAAACAAACAAACAGAAAACTCAAAAAAACCAGCCCTGACCTAAATATTCACAAGGGACTTTAGGCAATATCTGCAAACAAACGTGAGTGATGAGTGGAATCTGTCATCTTTACAACTAAGACAGCTCCAGAGTTGAAGCAAGTGGAAATATCTCTAGAGACAGAGATTTGGGCAGGTTTTGCCAGTTACAAGCTGTGAGAACCTGGGCAGGTTTACCTCTCTGAGCTTCTGTGACCTTGTAAAGTAGGCTACATTGCGCTAAACGTGCAGGAGGAATCCCAGCATCCTCTTGTGCACAAGGCTGGTTTCTTCCCATCCTTTTCCTTGTTCTGCCTCTCTCCTCCTCTCCAACAGATGAATACATCTGGACCCAGTAAGGGCCTATGTTTGCAAAAGCTCACAGGTGATTCTCATGCAGCCAGCCTGGCTCTGGTGCTGAGTTCTTGGACACTTTTGGAGGCACATTTACTAGTGAGGAAGGTCACTGTGTTTTAAAGGCATGACTCATCTTCCATTCCTTTCTTCCATGAAGCAAGGTGCATGGGTCAACTGAGCTGGGAGAGTCCACAGTGTCAGCCTCCCCCACGCTTCCCTCCCTGCCCATTCCTTGTGTGCTGTACTTTGTCTCGACTTCCTCTACTCTGCACCAAGCCGGGAGACGGTCAGATCTCAAAAAAATCATTTTTTTGGGGGGTGGGGGAAATGGGATCAAGAGGGTTTTTGTTTGCTTGTTTGTTTGAGACAGGGTCTAACTCTGTCACCCAGGCTGGAGTGCAGTGGTGTGACCTTGGCTCACTGCAGGCTTGACCTTCTGGGCTCAGGTGATCCTCCCACCTCAGCCTCCTGAGTAGCTGGGACTGCAGGTGCACACCACCTTGCCTGACTAATTTGTCTATTTTTTGTAGAGATGAGGTTTCACCATGTTGCCTAGGCTGGTCTCAAACTCCTGGGCTCAAGCAGTCCTCCATCCACCTGGCCTCCTAAAGTGCTGGGAGGCATGAGCTGCTGTGCCTGGCCAAGGTTTTTTTTTATTATTATTATGAAAAATTTTCAGTATACATAAAAGTATAGCGACTAGTTTAATGAGCTATCATATACCCATCACATAGGTTTAAAAACTATTAACGTTTGCAATATTTACTCCATTTGTTTTTCTGAAGTATTTAAAGAATAGTTTACAGTAGTTATGTAATTGCTTCATGATATTCACCCCTATGTAATTTACTTTCCCTCTAAAAACATGAGGGTATTTTTTATATGATCATTGTCATACCTAATCAATTACCAGTAATTCCTTAATATCCTCTAAGATCGAGTTTACATTCAGATGTCTTGTCCTCAAAATGTCAATTGTGATTATTTTTTTCTTTGAGCAAAGATAATAAGATCTCAAGATTTAATGACAGAGATTCCATATTAGCCCTGATGTCTAAGCTCTGTGGTCCATTGTGGCTTTACTTGAAAGTCTCAGGCTAGGCGTGGTGGCTCACACCTGTAATCCCAGCACTTTGGGAGGCCAAGGTAGGCGGATCACGAGGTCAAGAGTTCAAGACCATCCTGACCAACATGGTGAAACCCTATCTCTATTAAACATACAAAAATTAGCCGGGCGTGGTGGCGGGCGCCTATAGTCCCACCTACTCGGGAGGCTGAGGCAGGAGAATCTCTTGAAGCCGGGAGGTGGAAGTTGCAGTGAGCTAAGATTATACCACTGCACGCCAGCCTGGGTGGCAAGAACGAGTCTCTGAAAAAAAAAAAGAAGTCTCTCACTGTGGTCTTATAATAAAAGGACACTCCATTTCCCATCTGGCCCCTGCTCCTTAATGTTAGCCCCCTCCTGTGGGGAGGAGGGGGTGACCTTCAGCGCAGGTTCAAGCATTCCCAGGGCTGGCTCTGATGCCGATAAAGCCCATTGTCATGAATGAATCCTTGCAGGTTATTTTAAGTATTGGAAATAGTGCACATGGAGTGTCCTCATGATGCCTGGGACAGTAATGAATATTTATAGGTTTCTTTTAGTGCCTTTTTTTTTTAGTGTTTTCCATAGTTCCATGTTTCTACAACCCTTAGGAACATCAGAATTATGTGTGTGTGGGTGCTTATTAAATACACCAATTCCTGGGGCTCACTCCAAGACAGTTTGATGATTAGGGGCTCAGCTAGGACCTATGTTTGCAAAAGCTCCCAGCTGATCTCATGCAGCCAGCCTGGCTCTGGCTCTGGCTCTGGGAGCTGGGTTGGAAACTAGTCTTTGGTGCTATTCTGCTGAAACTTCAAGCTGGGCTCTTTGACTCCGTGTTGTATTGTCATCACTTGCATTCAGGTCTGTTCTTCCCCTGGATTGTAAACTCCTTGATGTCTGGGTCATTTCAGCTTGTGAAGTGAGCTTTCAGTGGGTGCTCAGTGGAACAGGTGCTGAATGGAGTGAGGCTCTAGGAGGCCAGCGTGTGTTGGTAAGTGAGAGACAAAAATCATTTTAAGAAGAATCTTTTTGCCCTTCAGTTGTGTTTGTCATGAGTTAATGTGATTTACTCTTGTGGAAGCCAGTGCAGCTTAAGTGGAGGTCTTGCCCTGAAATGGAGCCGGGTTATGGATCAGCAGAGCTGCCAAAAGCGTTTTGTGGGAAATGTTTCTGTGTCACCCTCAGTTGATTGAACTCAAGTTTTCACTCCCGTTTAACACCACGTGGGGGCCATTCTGACTTCTGCGGAGTGGGTATGATCAGATCTTCTGTAAAAGTGTAAGTGAGGAGGCTGGGCACGGTGGCTCACACTTGTAATCTTAGCACTTGGGAGGCTGAGGTGGTCAGATCACTTGAGGCCGAGAGTTTGAGACCAGCCTGGACGACATGATGTAAACCTTGTCTCTACTAAAAATACAAAAATTAGCCAGGCATGATGGTGCATGCCTATAATCCCAGCTACGTGGGAGGCTGAGGCAGGAGAATCACTTAAGCCTGGGAGGTGGAGGTTTGGTGAGCTGAGATCATACCACTGCACTCCAATGTGGGTGACGATTGTTTAACCACCACCAAAATGGGTTCTGGGTCCAGATATTAATATGAAGGACATTGGTGACATAGTCTCAAAAAAATTAATGAATACAGAAAAGTACAAAAAGAGAGAGAAATCACCCCAAATCTCACGACCCCAAGAAATAAACCTCCTAATATTAAGTGAACAGCATTCCTTGCTATGCACAAAGATGGCTAGAGACATGAACAGACACTTCTGATCACACAAAATGAGATTTTAGAAACAAGAAGTAGCAAATTGAATGCTGTGTAAATTTATCAGAAGAAAAAGAAATGGAAGTGAAACTGAAGGAACTGGTCAACTCAGATAAATGTAGTTTTTTCTTAGCAAAAATCAGTTTCTAGAACATCTAAGAAACAAAAGGTGAAAAATATTAAGATGTTTTATATATATGTAGAAGTCTTTACAGTTGACTGATCATCTCATGAAAAATTTGTACAGTCACTGCAAATAAAGTCATTGCAAAATCTTTGCTCCTTTTGCTTTTTGACAGCACCAACATTGGCCTTTGCAGTCTCTTGACTTCATTCTGCCCGTGCATTCCTTTTGCTGTTTTCTTGAGGTCATCTTCTTCTCATGCCAGCCGTGTCTTGCAAGTCTATGTTTGAGTTCATTTTTCTTTGCATAATTCAAAGAACCAGATAGCATGCCAAAGCCCATTGTTTAACCACCACCAAAATGGGTTCTGAGTCCAAATATTAATATGAAGATGACACCCATTATGGTCTTGTACATTTAGTTGCCTTCCCGGAGTGAAGGACATTGGTGACCATTTGTTTCCTCTGGAGTGGTCGATTGGTCATGAACTTCCTGGTCCAGATAGTTACTGTGTCGTTCATCATGGTGGCTGATCCTCAGGTAGTTAGGGAGGAAAATAAACAAGAAGTTATATATTTAAAACCACGTTTCAATTTTAGACCTGATTAATTGACTTAATAAAGGGCATTAGCACTTCTACTTCCTACAGTCCCTCCCTTTACCTCTGGAAACTAGTTATTTCTAGGTTGTTTTATGTTGCTAAGGTTGACCACCATTTCTTTCTGTTCTGCAATCATAGTCCTATTTTTAAATGGATTCACCTCTCATCACTAGCCTTTTGTCATGGTCATTCAATTCACAAGTTGCTTATTTTTTAATTTCTTGGCTGACTAAATTTTATTATGAAGACTCTTTTTTTAAAGAGTTCAGAAATACTGTATTCTCTAAGTTCTTGAACATGTGATAGTGTCTTTTGCCTATTTTGATTGGGCATTAATTTAGTTGGCTATAAAATTCTTGGATTATATTCTGTTTCCCTTAGAAATTATAGGCACCCATCCACTGACATTTCATTGTGTGTGGGTGTTTTTTTTTTTTTTTTTTTTTGATTTGGAGTCTCTCCCTGTCACCCAGCCTTGAGTGCAGTGGCGTGATCCTGGCTCACTGCAAGCTCCACCTCCCGGGTTCATGCCATTCTTCTGCCTCAGCCTCCTGAGTAGCTGGGACTACAGGCGCCTGCCACCATGCCTGGCTAGTTTTTTTGTATTTTTGGTAGACACGGGGTTTCACCGTGTTAGCCAGGATGGTCTCGATCTCCTGACCTCGTGATCCGCCGGCCTGGGCCTCCCAAAATGCTGGGATTACAGGTGTGAGCCACCGTATGAGCCCAGCCTCATTGTGTTTTGTAGTAACCTCCTTTCCCTGGCCTCTTCCATCTTGTCTTCTTCTCTCCCGGTAGTTTCTTCATGAAGAGGCCACGTGCTATATTCCATGAGATATTTCACACTCAAAGAAGACTTCTTTTATACTCTTTTGATAATTTGTCTGGGAATCACTGTCTTGATTTATAAGGGAGTTTTGTAATAAATACAGTAAAAGAAACACACAACGTATTTTGAGATATCAGAGAAGGGAGCAACCAATTCTATTAATATTTGGGGTTAGCAGGGAAGGCTTAGTTAAGAGGTAACATTTGAACTAAGCCTTGAAATAAGGGAAGGATTTGGACATGCAGTAATGGGGAGAGAGTAGAAGCAAGACAGGATGGTTAATATTATGTATCAATTTGACTGGGTTGTGGGGTGCCCAGATATTTGGCTACACATTATTCTGGGTGTGTCTCTGAGGTATTCTGGATGAGGATGACATTTAATTGCTAGACTGAATAAGGCAGATTGTCCTCCCCAATGTGGGTGAGCCTCATCCAATCCACTGAAGACCTGAACAAAACAAAAAGGTAGATTCACAGAGAATTTGCTCTTTTTACCTGATTATATTTGAGCTGGGACATCAATCTTCTCCTGAGTTTAGATGTGGACTCGAGTTGGAACTATATCATTGGCTGTCCTGGGTCTCCAGCTTGCTGGCTGCAAACTCCAGGACTCCTTAGCCTCCATAACCATGTGAGCCATCCCTTACAACAAATCAATCTGTCTCTCTCTATGTGTATAGCTCTGCCTCTATCTCTCTGCTCTTTCTCTGGAGAACCCAGAGTAATACACAAGGTTATATTAGAGAAGAGGATGACCCAAGGAAAAGCATGGAGGCAGAAAAGTGCAAAGAGGGTTTGGGAAGACTGGGGTCCTGATGGGGAGTTTGGATTTCACTGTGTGTAGCATGGAGAATCCTTGAAAATATTCAAGAGGTGAAAATTGTATTTCTGGAAGAACACCAGGAGAATGTGAAAAGAAAAACACTCACTCCATTTTAACTCCACTGAAGGGGGCATCAAAGGGATGCACTGGGGACATGGGTTGGAGGGTAGCTGAGGCCATATCTGGAGGATCTTTACTTCTAGGCTGAGTCTGAAGTTATCTTTCTGGGGAGTGGGAGATCATTACAGATCTTTGGGCTCTGCTGAAGAGACAGTTTTGCTAACAATGGCAGGGTGACGGTGGTGGTGGTGGTGGTGGGAAACTTGTAGCATGAATTCTAATTGGGCTTCTGCTATTCTAGCCAAGAAAGGTGGGGAATGGACTTCCAGTAGAATAATACAGATATGGGAATCAACTGCATGGAGGAGGTAGTTATAGGTGATGAAATGGCTCAGGGACAAAGTTTGGTAGAAGGAGAAAAGATACTAGGCTGGTACAAAAGTAATTGCTGTTTTTGCCATTACTTGTAATGGCAAAATCTGCAATTACTTTTGTACCAACCTAATAGGATGCAAACTTCAGAGCTATCTGCAACAGAGGGATTGATGAAGATCAACAAAGTTTGGGAACACAGGAAAGGAGCTGGGAGGGTAATGACTTGAGGGCATAGCAGGGATAATCAAGGTTTTTCTTGTTAGCATGTGGAGACTTAAACATGATTATATGTTAAACGCCTGGCACATACATGGTGCAAAATATGAGTGAAATGAGGAGTGAAGGTGGTGAGTCATGGGAGTTCCAAGGGAACGGGTGATAAAGGCAGGTCTCAAATGAGGTGCAAGTGGAGAAGGTAGTTTGGGAAAGAAGAAGGATGCTTCTCCTTATGAGATGGGAAAGGCAGAGGAAGAGGGTCAAGGTACAGTGATCTAGGGGTGAGATGGAGGTGAGTTGAGAGAACTCAACTCTGAGTGGGCTCTGAAACCCCTAGGGATGGGTTTGGGGGGCTTTGAGATACAGAAGAGGTTTAAAGTCAATTGTTACAGCAAATATGGTTTGGAATTTATTTGTGATGCTTAAAAATATTGCTGAAGAGAAGTGAAGTCTACCCTAGAGTTGGATGGTGAGATTATTTAGTGGAACTACCATATCCATGTTGTGATTCTTTCCAGTATCATTCAGCAGCCCTTGGGCAGTTGCAAGGCAAGTCATCAATGGGGTATGGAGATTTTCCAGGTGGGTGTGGTTGAAGGCAGGGAAGAAGGAGTTTAGGAGCACATTACAAGAAGAAGGTGACTGTAAGATCCAGGCTGAGCAGGAAGGTAAAGCAAGAAGGAAACATGAGGTTGTGAAGAGAAGTTTAGAGGGATGAGGAGGCAGGAGAGGTGAAGAGTTGCAGGATGTAGCTAGAGTGGCGATGTTAGATCTTGGGGCCAGAGAGCTTTACAGTGATGATGAAGATCAAGGGGCATTAGAATCAAGCTATAAAGAGCCACCGTTTGATGTTGGGATGTGAGGATGCTGCAGGTGGATGTCCGTGCATTGATGGTGAGAATGTGGTCACCCTGGCCCTGCTAAGGAGACTGTGCTCTGTTCTTGGGGCCATTTTCATCACCTGATTAGAGCAGTGGTCCCCAAATGGTGTTCTTTGGACCGTCTGTATAAAATGTTCATGGGTCAAAGATAGAATAGAAAAACAGAGAAAATGTCACAGAAATGTGCCCATTGGTGAAAGACCACCAGCTGTCATTTTTGGCAGATTGTTCTTTATTCTAAAAGTGTATATATTCTACTCTATTAAAACATTTTTGTATTTGCATTTTTTCTCTTTTATGAAATGCCATGGGGTAGAAATTTGTCATGTATCCAATTCTCCTGTCTTCATGCATTGCCCTGTGGTGGGGGAGGGGATGTGGCTAGTACTGGCCAGTAGGCTGGGGGCAGAGGTGCAGTGTGAGACTTCTAGCCAGGAGCATTTAATTCTTAGTACAGGGCTCTCTAGCATTCTTCTCCCTCTGTTCCCTGCTTGGTGATACTCGAGGTAATGAAACCCCCATTAGCCTTAGTCTTAGGGCAAGTTTGATGGGAAACAGAGCACCCCACACCTCCCTGCAGATGTAGCATGAGTGAGAAAAACAACTTCTGATGTTTGAAGTTACCAAGATTTAGGAGTTGTTTGTTATTGCAGCAAAACCTAACCTATTCTGACTGATCATGGTGGAATTTCTGTGTGTGTGTGTGTGTGTATGTGTGTCTGTGTGTGTGTGTGTGTGTGTGTGTGTGTAAAACTGGTAGTTTAAAAAAGTTCCTTCTTACCAAAAAGAAAAAAAAATAGCAACCTTATGTTGGTTCTCAAATTAAAAAAATATTTTTACTGGTTTATAAAATAGAAAAAATCTGAGAATCTGTAGCTTAGAGAACTACAGTGTGGGATGTCTGTAAAGACCAGGTTATTTTATCAGCTCCTAACACCCCTTTATAGGAGCTTAGCCAAGACTTGGACTATTTCCGTCTTTCCCATTCCACATTCCATGGACTCTTGAAGAGACATTGATAAAACGGTACAGTCATGAACCACCCTAACTCAATCCTAGTGGTAGAACCACCCTTTTACTGCAGAATGAGTTTCTTGCTGCAGTGATACTTGAACCCCTTAGATATATTCTGTACTGATTATATTAAAACACGACCAATGCTTTTGCTTTGTTGTCCCCCAAATTAAACACCTTAATCATGAGAACCCAGAGAATTGGATTTAGTGTGACTGATTCCCAACTATCAGTAAGAACATAATTAGATTATATTTTTCTCCAGTTCAAATAAAAGAAAATTGACAATAAAATGCTGATCAATATGTGTAGCTCAGGAGGTAGAGCTTGCTTTGAGATGCAGAAGTGTTTGTTTTTTTTAGATCTATATTCTTGAGTAAAGCAAAAATCCATCTCTCTTTCCTAGAGGAGAAGACTTTCAGAGCTGGGCTTGGCAACAACAGCCTGACTATCAGAGGCTGAATTAAACAAATAGGTACCTCTCTGGAGTGAATGGTGCATTTCTCCTGTTCGGGGAACCGTGCTTTTATGGTGGAGTTTGCTTTCTGTCTTGGTCTCCAGATGTGTGTATCTGTGGGTGGATGTCTGCATGTAAACGGCAGTGTATACCTGGATGGGTGTGTACAAAATTACCATGGGAGTCTCAGCTTTGTGGGGATCTCCGGGTCTTGAGCCCAGCAGATGACATTTGAAGAAAAATCACTTGAAAATGAGACAGAAAGAATGGAAACCAAATCCTAGCTCTAAAGGCACCAGGCTGATTAAAAAAAAACTCTGATTTTTCTTTATTTTGGACTCTACCTGCCTCCAAATGACATTTCTGTTTCCTATGAAACGATTAGAATGAAAGAGATCCTGAGCACGAAAGAGCAGATACTGTGTGATTGTGTATATGTCAGGGTTTCAGCTGTGACACTGCTGACATTTTGGCTCAGCAGTTTCTCTGTTGTATGTGTGGGGGTTCCCTGTGCATTTTAGAATGTTGAGCAGCATCCCTGGATCCCTGGACTCACTGGATGCAGTAACACAACTCCCCCCCAAGTAGAGACAACCCCCAGTGTCCCCAGATATTGCCTAATGTCCCCAGGGGGCAAAATAGTCCCCATCTGAGAACTTCTGCTCTCATAAAGGACAATGTCAGGTGAAATAGGTGGAGGTTGTTGGTAGTCAGGGGTTAGTAGAGATGGAAGAGACCCCAGGAATATCCTGGAAGGGACTGTAATGTTCTGTTTCTTGAACTGGGTTTTGGTAATATGGAGATGTTCAGTTTTGTTTTCATTTTTGTTTTTGTTTTGAGGCAGGATCTTGCTCTGTCACCCAGGCTGGAGCACAGTGGCACCATCATGGCTCACTGCAGCCTCTGTCTCCTGGGCTCAAGGAGTCCTCCCACTTTAGCCCTCCGGAGTAGCTGGGACTACAGGCATGTCCTACCACTCTTGCCTAATTTTTGTATTTATTTATTTTTTGCAGAGAGGGGGGTCTCACTATGTTGCCCAGGCTGGTCTCGAGCTGTTGGGCTCAAGCAGTCTGCTCACCTTGGCCTCCCAAAGTGCTGGGATGACAGGCATGAGCCACTGCACCTGGCCAGTATGTTCAGTTTGTAAGGAAAGTACTGTGTTGACCTCTTCTATGTGCACATTTCTTTAAGTAATAATTCAATAAAGCATTTAGAAAAATTGGTCATAATAGGAGTGATTTGTAGAGTGATTGGCATGAAAGCTGATCACCTTAATTTGAACTACTCTGAAATGAGCACCAGGGGCCACCGAGAGGAGCCTTGCAAGGTAGCCAAGGAGAGGAGTGTGTTGTGTACATCTCTGTATAAAGGATTTGCTGGTTACATGGAAGGATGAAGCCTCTTTCTGAGGACAGAGGCAGCAAAGCAAGTGGAAGCCCAAAGCATTGAGCTTTCCAAATGGACTTTGCTAAAATCTTGTGGATGACTCATGCTCTTAACATACACCCATGTACATATTGTCCATATACACATTAATTCTGTAACAAGGCCCACACATAAGGGTTTTTTTTTCTTTTGATACAGTCTTGCTTTATTGCCCAGGCTAGAGTACAGTGTCATAATCTTGACTCACTGCAACCTCCGCCTCCTGGGTTCAAGCAATGCTTGTGCCTCAGCCCCCTGAGCAGCTGGGACTACAGGTGCACACCAGCATGCCTGGCTAATTTTTGTATTTTTAGTAGAGACGGGGTTTCACCATGTTGGCCAGGCTGGTCTCAAACTCCTGGCCTGAAGTGATCTGCCCACCTCAGCCTCCTAAAGTGTTTGGGTTACAGGTGTGAGCCACTGTGCCTGGGCCCACACATAAGGTTTGAGTTGAGATAGGGAAACTCTGGCAAGATTGAGGAATTTGGCCACAGTCTCTGGGAAATATGCACAATTTCTGGAATCTTCTCTACTTCCAGAGTTCCCACTTTCTATCTGTCTCCTGTTTATTCAGCAAACCTGTATGGAACCACAGTGTGTCAGAACTTCCCAGGTGTGGAGGATAAAAAGATGACTGAGGTCAGGCATGGTGGCTCATGCCTGTAATCCCAGCACTTTGGGAGGCCAAGGCAGGCGGATCACTTGAGGTCAGGAGTTTGAGCACAGCCTGGCCGACATGATGAAACATCTCTACTAAAAATATAAAAATTAGCTGGGCATGGTGGCACACACATGTAGTCCCAGCTACTTGGGAAGCTGAGGCAGGAGAATCGCTTGAACCCAGGAGGCAGATGTTGCAGTGAGCTGAGATCACACCGCTGCATTCCAGCCTGGGAGATAGAGCGAGATTCCATGTCAAAAAAAAAAAAGATGACTGGGATACAGACTCCATCAGAGTTGACTCTAACACAAATTTGGTGAGAGCCCAAGGTCTGGCTGGGCAAGCACCTTGATCGGCCTCATCCTGCAGCCTCTACTAGAATGAAGAACACTTTTTTCTTTACCCATGAAAATGTTTTGTGCTTTGTACCTACAAGTGCAATTTGTGTTAATTCTGCAAAATTTGCCGTATAACTGTGCCTGGATTCTTAGCATTTTTCGTTTGAGAGATTCCTCAGCACATCATCTTTGGAATATGTGGAATTGGAAATTTACTTAGAGTCAACAACAAGTACAGGAAAGTCAGTTCTTAGTCAAGAGTTAGGATTTCAAAGACAGTGGATAAAATAAAAAATCTAGTACAGTCAAGATTATACGTGCAAATCCCCTCATCATTCATAAAGTTTAGCAGTCAGTCTTACTGTGGCTCACCAGGTCCAATCCACACTTCTTCCTCCACGATTGGAGCAGAGGGTGATTTTTTTTATGAGGAACTGATGAAGTCATTTAGAGGCCATTTGCACTGGGAGCCATGTGCACTAGAGACCAGTCAATGTGCCCTCATGGCTCCATTTCTGCCTCTCTCCGTCTTTGTTCTTGCCAAGTACCCATAGTTCATTTTCCATAGATTAAAAGAGCCCAAGCTGGGCCTATACCTGGGAGTACAATTGCTGGGTCATTTGGTAACTCTATGTAGAATTGTTTGGGAAGTTGTTAAACTGTTTCTCACAGCGGCTACACCATTTTAATTCCCACCAGCAGTGTATGAAGGTTCTAGTTTCTCTGCATCCTAACCAACACTTGATTTTTTCTCTATTTTTTTTTTTTTTTTTTTTTGAGACAAAGTCTTGCTCTGTCGCCCAGGCTGGAGTGCAGTGGCACAATCTCGGCTCACTGCAACCTCTGCCTCCCAGATTCAAGTTACTCTCCTGCCTCAGCTTCCCGCGTAGCTGGGATTATAGGCACCTGCCACCATGCCTGGCTAATTTTTGTATTTTTTTAGTAGAGACAGGGTTTCACCATGTTGGCCAGGCTGGTCTCAAACTCCTGGCCTCAGGTGATGCACCCACCTTGGTCTCCCAAAGTGCTGGGATTACAGGCATGAGCCACCGCACCAGGCCAATTTTCTGTATCTTCAATTCCAGCCATCCTTATGGGTATGATGTGGTATCTCATTGTGGTTTTGATTTCTGTTTCCCTGATGATGAATTTCATTGAGCATCTTTTCATGTGCTTATTGGCCACTTATATGTCTTCCTTGGAGATGTGCCATATTTTCATATTCAAAAATGAAAGCACAGGTCCACACAAAAACTTGTACATGAATAATTAGAGTAGCATCACTCCTAATAACCCACAGAGGGAGTTAATCCAAATGCCCATCACCAGATGAAGAGATACACTGAATGTTGTCTACCCACATGGTGGAATATTATTTGATCACAAAAAGGAGCAAAGCACATATGCTACAGCATGGATGAACCTTCAAAACAAATGAAAGATCACATTCTACATGATTTCATTCAGATGGAAATCTATAGAAATAGGAAGTTGATTAGTGGTTGCTCAGGGTTGGTAGGGGCATGGGAGGATAGGGGGTGTTAGCTAAAGGGTATGAGGTTTCTTTTTGAGGTGATGAAATGTTCTAAAATTGACTAGTAATGTTTGTGTATATCTCTGAATATATTAAAAACCATTGAAATGTAAAAAATGCAAAGAAAAAACAGCCCAAGTTGCAATTTTATTCAACACTTGATTGGCTTTAAAAATAGATTCCAGGCTGGGCATGGTGGCTCACACCTGAAATCCCAGTGCTTTGGGAGGCTGTGGTAGGAGGATTGCTTGAGGCTAGGAGTTCCAGGCCAGCCTTGGCAACATGGCAAGACCCTGTCTCTACAAAAAAAGAAAAAATAAATAGCAGCTGGGTGCAGTGGCTCACACCTATAATCCCAGCACTTTGGGAGGCTGAGGTGGGCAGATCACTTGACATCAGGAGTTCAAGACCAGCCTGGCCAACATGGTGAAACCCTGTCTCTACCAAAAATATAAAATTTAGCCTTTTGGTACTCTGAGCAGCACCATGGCGGTTGTTAAGAACAAGTGCCTTATGAAAGGTGGCAAAAAGGGAGTTAAGAAGAAAATAGTTGATCCATTTTCTAAGAAAGATCAGTATGATATGAAAGCACCTGCTATGTTCAATATAAGAAATATTGGAAAGACTTGGTCACCAGGATCCAAGGAACCCAAATTGCATCTGATGGTCTCAAGGGTCTTGTGTTTGAAGTGAGTCTTGCTGATGTGCAGAATGATGAAGTTGCATTTAGAAAATTCAAGCTGATTACTGAAGATGTTCAGGGCAAAAACTGCCTGACTAACTTCTATGGCATGGGTCTTACCTGTGACAAAATATGTTCCATGGTTGAAAAATGTTCAACAATGATTGAAGCTCATGTTGATGTCAGGACTACCGATGGTTACTTCTTTCTTCTGTTTTGTGTTGGTTTTACTAAAAAACACAACAATCAGATACTGAAGACCTCTTATGCTCAGCACCAACAGTCTGCCAAATCCAGAAGAAGATGATGGAAATCATGACCTGAGAGGTGCTAACAAATGACTTGAAAGAAGTGGTCAATAAATTGATTCCAGACAACATTGGGAAAGATGTAGAAAAGCCTTGCCAATTTATCCTCTCCGTGATGTCTTCATTAGAAAAGTAAAAATGCTGGAGAACCCTGGGTTTGAAAGGCGTGGAGCTTCGTGGTGACGGTAGTAGTTCTGGAAAACCCACTAGGGATGAGACACATGCCAAAGATGAATGAGTTGATGGGTATGAACCACCAGTCCAAGAATCTGTTTAAAGTTCAGACTTATAACAGTGGCAAATAAAAAGCCCTATTTGTGAAAAACAAACAATAAACAACAGCGAAAAAAGCAAAATTAGTCTGGTGTGGTGGTGCATGCCTGTAATCCTAGCTACTCAGGAGGTTGAGGCATGAGAATCACTTGAACCCAGGAGACAGAGGTTGCAGTGAGCCAAGATTGCATCATTGCACTCCAGCCTGGGCAACAGAGTGAGACTCTCTCCAAAAAGAAAAAAAAAAAGTATGCAGGCTTGGTGGCATGTGCCTGTAGTCTCAGCTACTCTGAAGGCTGAGGTGGGAGGATGGCTTGAGGCCAGGAGTAATTTGAGCCTGCAGTGAACTATGATTGTGACACTGCACTCCAGCCTGGATTGCAGAAGAAGACCCTGTCTCTTATGCATACATACATACACATACACATACATACATACCCAGGCTCTACCTCTGGTGATTCTGACTCAGTAGGGCTGGATATCCCCTACAGATCCTGCTGTTTAGCCTGGTCTGGGATCCACTTTTCACTGGGAACTGAGACACTGGCTGTGAGCCTTTCTGTCCTGAGATGTAGAGGTCATGGTGACACAGGTTCAAGCTTAAGGAGACCTGACTGTGCGTTAGGTGTTGTGCTGAACATCATCTCTTACTCTCACAGCAACGTCCTTAGAAGGTCGATGATGTGTCCCTGCTCTACAGATGATGAACTGAGCTTTCAGAGGAGTTTAGCTTGTTCAAAACTTATTCTTCCTATTGGAAACTTTGTACCCTTTGACCAGTGTCTCCTATCCCCTACCTTTCCTGCACCCCAGCCCCTGATAACCACTGTCCTACTCTCTATTTCTGTGAGTTCAACTTCTTTAGATTCCACATGTAAGTAAAATCATGCAGTATTTGTCTTTCTGTGCCTGGCTTATTTCACTTAAGACAGTGTCTTTCAAGTTCGTCTATGTTGTTGAAAATGACAGGATTTCTTTCTTTTTTAAGGGTTAATAGTATTCTGTTGTGTGTATATAGTACATTTTCTTTATCCTTTCATCCACTGATGGACAGTTAGGTTGATTCTATATCTTGGGTATTGTGAATAGTGCTGCAGTGAACATAGGAATGTAGAGATCCCTTCAACATATTGACTTCAATTTTTTCTTGGTCTGTACCCAGAAGTTGGGTTGCTGGATTATATGCTTTGAAATCTATAGCACAGCAGCGTGACTATAGTCAATAATAATGTATCTTTCAGAATAACTAAGAGGGTACATTTCAAATGTCTCATCATAAAAATTTTCAGTAAATTAGGGGATGGACATGTTAATTAGTTTGATCTAATCATTCCACATTGTATACACATATGAAAACATCACATAAATGTGTACAATTATGATTTGTCAATTAAAATAACGTTAGTTAAAAAAATAAGTAACTTGTTCAAAGCCCCAGTTGGGATTGATGGAACTGGAACATGCACCAAGGCTGTTGCTCTCAGGCCCACAGAGTACTTGGTCCACGAATGTTGAAAGCCCTACCTGAGATTTCTACTGAGATCAGTGTAGGGATTCAATATCTCAGAATCGTCCCATCCTCCAGGGCCCACAAGTTCATGACTGCTGCCTCTACCGCGACCCCACTGACCTGAAATGTGGCCCCTGCTTTCATTTCCGGGAGCATACAACACTTACACCAAGCGTTGATGGGTTTTGTTGACTTCATTTGAGATGTGGGGCCATGGAAAGGTTCCCATGATCCTTGCTTGGTGTTGGCCAACTCATTGACTTCTCTCCTTTGACGTCACCCTTCCCTTTTCTACGCACCTCCTCCGTCATGGATTGCTCTTGGAATTCTGAGCCCTGGTTCCTTTATTTTGCAGATAACCTTCACTCTTCTCTGCAACGAATCCCAAAAGTGTGTAGTTGAGCTGACTTCAAGGTGCTTGACACGCAAGAGACTCCACAAATGGGATTCGGCCTCTGGAAAGTGGTGGTAGTTCCAGATTTATGTGGATGTTACTTTGTTTTTCCCTATAAAATCTATTCTTTAAAGTATCAAGCTCTTGGCTCCTGGCTGCAGTCCTTTGCTGGTGGCAGTGGGCTGGGTACTGCCACCGGGGAGAAATGCTGCCCACTTAGAGAAAGAGAAACTGGTTCTCTTTAAGAGGCAGAGGGAGGTTTCCAGTGCCAGTTTGTTTGGAGGCAAAATGTCTGTTGTGTTAAAATTGCCCAAACTTGGGCTGGTGCCTTGTGTGTTTAGAGCTCAAAGCCACGACTGTTTTCTTTTTTCTTTTTTTTTTTTTGGTGGTTGGTTTTCCATCCTTTTGCTTGGCAGGTTTCTGCTAATAGCTTCAACCTCAAGAGTCGCATTAGACAGACACTAATAGCACCTACTATGTGCCAGGCACTGGAGATAATATAATGATGAAAAAGATAAACATGGCACTTGGAAAAGAGAGTCTAGTTCCCACTCTCAGCCCATCCCAAAGAGAGGCCAGAATTGGGCTTCCAAAGATCTCAGATACCCTTGCATCACCTCCCTGAAGAGGGCGGGTGAAGCTTTGGTGTCTGAAGAGAATTTGGCTGGACAATCCCCAAGGTTTGGAACGATGGGAAGGAGCTGCCATCTGTGTTTAAGGTGAGAAGCGGGGGAGTGGTGGATATCAGAGGAAGCCAAGATGAAGAGAAGGTTTTTGTGAGTTCCTATGCATAGTGGAGACCTGTTATAGTGAGGGTCCCTGGGGCTGAGCCTGTGGGTCAGTGGAATGATGCTGTGAGGAGGGTCTTGTTATAGCAGATGGCCCAAAAAAGGCTGATGGATCATGAGCAGCTGGAATAATGGAGAGTTCGGGGGATGTAGTTCCTACCTGGCTTTCCAACAGTGTGTAAGCCCAGAATTCTTACATAAGCCCATGGAGAAGGGGAAGGAATGCTGGTAATGACAAGATTGAATTCCCCACCTGCCAGGCATCCAGGGACTCGAGCAGATTTAACTGAAGTTACAGAAATAGGAATGTGACATTTCCTACATCCGGGTGTGCTGGAGCAAAATGTATTCCCTCTCAGGTTTGTGGGGAAGGAGAATGCTAACAGACAAGACTTCAGGTTTTCGCTCTTAAACCTGGTACCTAGAAATGCATTTTCTACTGGATGCAGACAGAAGCTCCATATAGACATATCCATCGCTGCATCTCTCATGCCTTGTGTTCTTCCTAATTTTCCCTTTTTAACCCACAGAAGAAGAAGGTTCCAGCATCGCTTCTGGCCTCTCAAGAGTGAGTTAAGTGGTCAGGTGGGGTTGCTTATGCCTGTAGTCTCAGCCCTTTGGGAGGCCGAGTTGGGCAGATCACTTGAGGCCAGGAATTCAAGACCAGCTTGGCCAACATGGTGAAACCGTTTGTCTACTAAAGATAGAAAAATCAGCCAGGCGTGGTTGTGGGCGCCTGTAGTCCCAGCTACTCTGGAGGCTGAGGCATGAGATTCGCTTGAACCCGGGGGGTGGAGGTTGGAGGGAGCCAAGATTGCACCACTGCGCCCTAGCCTGCTTTAGAGCGAGACTGGATCTCAAAACTAAACAAAACAAAAACAAAGAAGAGTGAGTTAGGATGAAAGCTTCCAAGTCTCTCTGCCCCTTTCATACGTCTCCTCCCTGGTGAGCAGAAGAGTTGAATTTATTGGCAAGACTGAGGAAATGCTGACTGTATTTCTGCCATGTTCACTTATTAGTGGATGGGTTATTTTGCCTAGACTATGGCCGCAGGAGCCACCTCTCAGTCCCTCGCATAGGCACCAGGCTTTTTTAGGGCAAGCAGGACAGGTAAGATCTGTCTCTGGCAGAGCTAGCCAGGTCTCCTTACCCTCTGTTTCCCTTTCTGCCTGTGACTGAATGGGCATGTCAGGGTCTAGTAAGGGATCCAGGAGGAGGAAGCCTCATTAACTTCTATTCTGCAGCAATTGATGGCCGCCCAACTTGAACAGTGGGGGCTGATCACCTCATGTACTAAGACCGGAGATAGCTGATGCCAAGGTTGGGTAAATTAGTAGCTTGAGATGTTAGGTTCTTCATTTGAGGTTTCTATGCTGCTATTGCCTTCTGCTTTTGGTCACAGAGGCTGCCACAATCCGCCTGTCAAGTCCTCATGTGACAATATCCAGAGACGGCAAGGAAGAGGTACAGTGTATTCCTGCATGTTTCTTAAAAATTTTTTTTGATAGAGAATAATTGTACACATTTATGGGGTCCATGTGAGATTTTGGTACATTTGTGCAATGAGTAATGATCAAATCAGGGTCTTTGGGATATTGATCACCTCAAACATTGATCATTTCTTTGTGTTTGGAATATTTCAAATCTTACTGCTGTTTAAAAATATACAATAAATTCATTTATCAGGATACAAAATCTATGTACGCAAATCAGTAGCAGTGCTATACACCAACAGCAACCAGGCTGAGAATCAAATCCAACCCTTTTATAATAGCTGTAAAAATAAAATACTTAGGAATATACCTAACCAAGGAGGTGAAATACCCCTACAAGGAAAACTACAAAACACTGCTGAAAGAAATCATAGATGACACAAACAAATGGAAACACATTCCATGCTCATGGATGGGTAGACTCACTATTGTGAAAATGACCATACTGCCAAAAGCAGTTTACAAATTCAATGCAATTCCTATCAAAATATCATCATCATTCTTTATAGAACTAGAAAAAACATTGCCAAAATTCATTTGGAAGTATAAAACAGTCTGCATAGCCAAAGCAAAACTAAGCAAAAAGAACCAATCTAGAGGCATCACATTACCCAACTTCAAACTATATTACAAGGCTATAGTCACCAAAACAGCATGGTGCTGGTATAAAAATAGGCACATGACCAATGGAACAGAGTAGAGAACCCAGAAATAAAGCCAAATACTTAATAGCCAACTGATCTTCAACAAAGTAAACAAAAGCAAAGTAAGGAAAGTACACCCTATTCAACAAATAGTGCTGGGATAATTGGCAAACCACGTGTAAAAGAATAAAACTGGATCCTCATCTCTCACCTTATAGAAAAATCAACACAAGATGGATCAAGGACTTAAATCTAAGGTCTGAAACCACAAAAATTCTAGAAGATAATATTGGAAAATGCTTCTACACATTGGCTTAGGCAAACAGTTCATAACCAAGAACCCAAAAGCAAATGCAATGAAAACAAAGATAAATAGATGGGACTTAATTAAACTAAAAGCCTCCTGCACAGCAAAGGAAATAATCAGCAGAGTAAACAGATCACCCAGAGAGTGGGAGAAAATTTTCACAAACTGCATCTGACAAAGGACTAATGTCCAGAATCTACAGGGAACTCTAATCAGCAAGAAAAAAATAATCCCATCAAAAAGTGTGCCAAGGACATGAATAGGCAATTGTCAAAAGAAGATATACAAATGGCCAACAAACATATGAAAAAATGCTCAACATCACTAATTATCAGGGAAATGCAAATCAAAACCACAATGCAATACCATGTGTAAAATAAAAATAGGGCCAGGCACCGTGGCTCACGCGTGTAATCCCAGTACTTTGGGAGGCTGAGGCGGGTGGATCACGAGGTCAGGAGTTTGAGACCAGCCTGACTAACATGGTGAAACCCCGTCTCTACTGAAAATACAAAAATTAGCCGGGCATGGTGGTGGTTGCCTGTAATCCCAGCTACTCAGGCGCCTGAGATAGCAGAATTGCTTGAACCCGGGATGCGAGGTTGCAGTGAGCTGATATACTCCAGCCTGGGTGACAGAGTGAGACTCCATCTCAAAACAACAACAACAAAAAGCAAAAATTGATGTTGGCATGGACGTGAAAGAGAACGCTTTTACACTGATGGTGGGAATGTAAGCTAGTACCACCACTATGGAAAGCAGTATGGAGATTCCTTAAAGAACTAAAAGTACATCTACCATTTGATCCAGCAATCCCACTACTAGGTATCTACCCAGAGAAAAGGAAGTCATCATATGAAAAATACACTTTTGCACACATGTTTACATCAGCAAAATTCACAGTTGCAAAACTATAGAACCAGCCCAAGTGCCCATCAGTCAATTAGTGGATAAAGAGAATGTGTTATATATATATATATATATATATATATATACCATAGAATACTACTTAGCCTTAAAAAGGAATGAAATAATGGCATTCATAGCAACCTGGATGGAGTTGGAGAGCATTATTCTAAGTGAAGTAACTCAGGAATGGAAAAACAAACATTGCATGTTCTCACTCATAAGTGGGAGCTAGGCTATGATGATGCAAAGACACAAGAATGAAACAGTGGACTTTGGGGGCTCAGGTGGAAGTGGGAGGGGGTGAGAGATAAAAGACTATATACATTGGGTAAACTGCTCTGGCGATGGGTGTGCCAAAATTTCAGAGATCACCACTGAAGAACTTATCCATGTAACAAAATACCACCTGTTCCCTAAAAACTATTGAAATAAAAAAAAGAAATATATGATAAATTGTTATAGTCACTTTCTATGATATTAAACACTAGATCTTTTTCCTTCTATTATATGTTTTTATACCCATTAATCAACCTCTTTTCAAACCCCTCCTCTTCCCAGCCTCTGGTAACTATCATTCTACTCTTTATCTCCATGTTATCAATTTTATATAGCTCCAGGGCACACAAGTCCATAACTGCGGTCTCTATCCCTGACCCTACTGACCTGAAACATGGCCCCTGCTTTGATTTCCAGGAGCATAAGCCGCTCATGTAAGTGAGAACATGGAATAGTTTTCTTTCTGTTCATGGCCTAGTTCACCTGACATTATGACCTTTAGTTCCATCCATTTAGCTGAAAATGACAGGATTTCATTCCTTTTTATGGCTGAATACTATTCTATTGTGCGTATATTCCCATTTTCTTTATCCATTCATCCATTGATTGACACTTAGATTGATTCCATATCTTGGCTATTGTAAATAGTGCTGCAGTAAGTATGGGGGTACAGGTATCCCGTTGATACACTGATATCCTTTTTTTTGGATATATACCCAGGAGTGGGATTGCTGGATCATATGGTAGATCTGTTCTTAGTTTTTTGAGAAATCTCTGTGCTTTTTAAAATAATGGCTGTACTAATTCACATTGTCACCAACAATATACAATAATTTTCTTTTCTTCAGATACTTGCCAGCATTTGTTGTGCTTTGTCTTTTTAATAATAGCCATTCTAACAAGTGTGAGATGATATCTCTTTGTGGTTTTGATTTGCATTTCCGTGATGATTAGTGGTGTTGAATATTTTTTCATAAACTTGGTGATTTGTGTAACTTCTTTTGAGTAATGTCTGTTTATTTTTTGATAGTTTCTTTTGCTGTGCAGAAGCTCTTTCATTTAATTAGATCCCATTTGTCAATTTTTGCTTTTGTGGCAATTGCGTTTGGCATCTTCACCATGAACTCTTTGCCCATCCCTATGTACCGGATGGTATTGCCTAGGTTGTCTTCCAGTGTTTTTATAGTTATGGGTTTTACATTTAAGTCTTTCAGCCATCTTGAGTTAATTTTTATATATGGTGTAAGGGAGGGGTGTTGTCTTTTCACTCTGTTGATTGTTTTCTTTGATATGCAGAAGGTATTTAGTTTAATATAATCCCATTTGTCTGATTTTGTTGCTTGTACTTTTTAAGTGTTAGCTGTACAATCTTTGTTCTCAAGCATTTCTCCTGTGTTTACTTCTAGTAGTTTTATAGTTGTGGCTGTTACGTTTAAGTCTTTAATCGATTTTGAGTTTATTTTTGTAAGTGATGAGAGGTAAGGGTCTAGTTTTATTCTTCTGTATTTGGATATCTAGTTTTCCTGGCACCATTTAATGAAGAGGGTGTCCTTTATTCAATGTATGTTCTTGACAGCTTTCTTGAAAATCAATTAGCTGTAAATACGTGGATTCATTTGTGGGTTCTTTGGTCTGTTTCCTTTGTTTTTGTGTCTGTTTTAATACCAATGCACACTGTTTTGGTTACTATAGCTTTGCAGTATATTTTTAAATCAGGTAGTGTGAGGCTTCTAGCTTTGTTCTTTTTGCTCAGTATTGCTTTGGCTATTTGGGGTGTTCTGTGGTTCCATATGAATTTCAGGGTTTTTTTTCCTGTTTCTGTGAAGAATATAATTGATAGGGATTATATTGAATCTTTAGATTGCTTCGGGTAGTATGGTCATTTTCACAATATTAGTTATTCCAACCCACGGGCATGAGATGCTTTTCCATTTGTTTGTGTCCTTCTCAATTTATTTTATCAGTGTTTTGTGGTTTTCATTGTAGAGGTTTTTTGTTTTTGTTTTGTTTTCCCATCCTTGGTTAAGTTTATTCCTAGGTATTTTATTTTTGTAGCTATTGTAAATAGAATTACTTCCTTGATTTCTTTTTTAGCTTGTTTGTTAGTGGTATATAGAAACATTACTGATTTTTGTATGTTGATTTTGTGTCCTGAAGCTTTGCTGAATTATACGTCCGTTTTTTAAAAAATTATTTTTTATTTTTTATTTTTTGAGATAGAGTCTCACTCTGTTGCCCAGGCTGGAGTGCAGTGGTGCAATCTTGGCTCACTGCAACCTCCACCTCTAGGGTTCAAGCGATTCTCCTGCTTCATCCTCCCAAGTAGCTGGGATTACAGGCACCTACCACCATGCCTGGGTAATTGTTGTATTTTTAGTAGAGACAGGGTTTCACCATGGCGGCCAGGCTGGTCTCAAACTCCCAACCTCAGGTGATCCACCCACCTTGGCCTCCCAAACTGCTGGGATTACAGGCATGAGCTACCATGCCCAGCCTAATTTATCCGTTTTAAGAGTTTTTTTGGTGGAGTCTTTAGGTTTTTCTGTTTACGAGTATAAGATTATGTCATCTGCAAAGTGAGACAATTTGACTTCCTCTTGTCCAGTTTGGATGCCTTTTATTTCTTTATCTTGTCTGATCACTCTGGCTTGGGTGTCCCATACTGTGTTGAATAGGAGTGGTGAAAGTGGGCATCCTTGTCTTGTTCCAGTTCTTAGAGAAAAGGCTTTTCAATTTTTCCCAGTGAGTAGGATGTTAGCTGTAGATTTGTCATATATGCCTTTTCTTATGTTGAAGTGTTCCTTGTATGCCTAATTTGTTGAGAGTTTTCATCATGAAGGAATGGTAAGTTTTACTGAGTGATTTTTCTGCATCTGCTGAGATGATCAGATAGTTTTTGCCTTTCATCTTGTTGATGTGATGTATCACATGTATTGATTTGTGTATGTTGAGCCATGTTTGCATTCCTGGGATAAATCCCAGTTGATCATGGTATATTATGTTTTTCATTCATCATTAGATTCGGCTTAGTAGTATTATGCTGAGAATTTTTCCATCTGTGTGCATTAGGAATATTGGCCTGTAGTTTTGTCTTTTTGTTGTGTCCTTGTCTTGATTGGATATCAGGGTAGTGCTGGCCGTATACAATGAGTTAGGAAGAATTCCCTCCTCTTCAATTTTTGGGAATAGTTTGAGAAGAATTGGTGTTTGTTTTTCTTTATAAATTGGGTAGAAATCAGCATAAAAGCTTAGTCTAGGGCTTTTCTCTTTTGGGAGACTTTTTGTTACTGATCCAAACCTGCTATTCATTTTGGGTCAGTTCAGGTTTTCTGTTTCTTCCTAGTTCAATCTTGGTAGGCTGTGTATGTCTGGGAATTTATCCCTTTCCTCTAGGTTTTCCAGTTTGTTAGCATACGGTTGTTCATAATAGCCTCTAATGATCCTTTTTATTTCTTTGGTAACAGTTGTAATGTCTCCTTTTTCATTTCTGGTTGTATTTATTTGGGTCTCCTTTCTTTTTTTTTTTTTTTTGGTTAGCCTCAGTAGTGGTTTATCAATTTTGTTTAACTTTTCAAAAAACCAACTTTTATCTTGTTGATTATTTGCGTTTCTTTTTTGTCTCTGTTGCATTTGGTTCTGCTATGTTATTTATTATTTTTTCTTTCTAGTAATTGTGTGTTTGATTTGTTCTTGCTTTTTGAGTTCCTTGAGGTGCATCATTAGGTTGTTTATTTGAAATCTTTCTACTTTTTTGGTGTAGGCATTTATTGCTTTAAACTTCCCTCCTAGTACTGCTTTTGCTGTGTGTCATAGGTTTTGCATGATGTGCTTCCATTTTCTGTTTTAAAAAATTTTTTGATTTCCATCTTAATTTCTTCATTGACACAATGATCATTCAATAGCATGTTTAATGTCCATGTATTTGTACAGTTTCCAAATTTCTTCTTGTTATTGATTTCAAGTTTTATTCCATTGTGGTCTGAGAAGATATTTGATGATTTTAATTTTTAAAATTTTGTTGAGCCTTGTTTTGTGTCCTAACATATGGTCTATCCTGGAGAATGTTCCATGTGTTGATGAGATGATTGTGTATTCTGCTGCTGCTGGATGAAATATTCTGAAAATATCTGTCAGGTCCATTTGGTCTAAAGTGCAGCTTAAGTCTAATGTTTCTTTGTTGATTTTATATCTAGATGAACTGTCCAATGCTGAGAGTAGGATATTGAAGTGCTCAACTATCATTATATTGGTCTCTATCTCTTCCTCTAGATTTAATAATATTTGCTATGTGTGTCTGTATGCTCTTATGTTGGTTGCATGCGTATTTAGAATTGTTATATTTTGTGGCTGAATTGATCCGTTTATTACCACATAATGACCTTCTTTGTCCTTTTTACAGTTTTTGACTTAGTCTGTTTTATCTGATGTAAGTTTAGCTACTCATGATTACTTTTGATTTCTGTTTACGTGGTATATCTTTTTCAGTCCCTTCACTTTCAGTCTGTGTGTGTCTTTACAAGTGAAATGAGTTTCTTGTAGATGTTGTTGGATCGTTTTTTATCCGTTAAGCCTGTCTCTATCTTTTAGGTAGGTAATTTAACCCATATTCGAAGTTATTATTGATAGGTGAGGACTTATTCCTGTCATTTTGTTCATTGTTTTCTGGTTATTTTGTATATCCTTTTGATATGGTTTGGCTGTGTCCCCACTCAGATCTCATCTTGAATTCCCATGCATTGTGGGAGGGACCCAGTGGGAAGTAGTTGAATTGTGGCGGCAGGTCTTTACCATGCTATTCTTTTGATAGTGAATCAGTCTCATGAGATCTGATGGTTTTAAAAGGAGGAGTTTCCATGCTCAAGCTGTCTCTTTGCCTGCTGCCATCCCTGTAAGATGTGACTTGTCTCTCCTTGACTTCCACAATGATTTTGAAGCCTCCCCAGCAATGTAGAACTGTAAGTCCATTAAACCTTTTTCTTTTGTAAATTTCCCAGTCTTGAATGTGTCCTTATCAGCTGTGTGAAAATGGACTAATGCAGTAAATTGGTACCAGAAGTGGGGTGTTGCTAAAAGATACCTGAATACGTGGAAGTGACTTTGGAACTGGGAAACAGGCAGAGGTTGGAACAGTTTGGAGGGCTCAGAAGGAGACAGGAAAATGTGGGAAAATTTGGAAGAAATTTCCTAGAGGCTTGCCCAAAATGCTGATAGTTATATGGACAATAAAGTCTAGGCTGAGGTTGTCTCAGATGGAAATGAGGAACTTGTCAGGAACTGGCACAAAGGTGACTCCTATTATGTTTTAGCAAAGAGACTGGTGGCATTTTGCCCCTGCTGTAGAGATTTGTGGAATTTTGAACTTGAGAGAGATGATTTAGGGTATCTGGTAGAAGAAATTTCTAAGCAGCAAAGCATTCAAGACATGACTTGGGTGCTGTTAAAGGCACTCAGTTTTATAAGGGAAGCAGAGCATAAAAGTTTGGAAAATTTGCAGCCTGACAATGCAATAGAAAAGAAAATCCCATTTTCTCAAGAAAAATTCGATCTGGCTGCAGAAATTTGTTTAAGTAATGAGGAGCCAAATGTGAATCCCCGACAATGGGGAAAATGTCTTCAGGGCATGTCACAGGTCTTCATGGCAGCCCCACCCATCAAAGGCCCAGAGGCCTAGGAAGAAAAGATGGTTTTGTGGGCTGGAACCAGGGACCCCTACTTTGAGCAGCCTAGGGTGCCTGAGTCCTAGCCACTCCAGCTGCAGCTAAAAGGAGCCAAGATACAACGTAGGCTGTGACTTCAGAGGGTGCAAGCCCCAAGCCTTAGCAGCTTTCACATAGTGTTGAGCCTGTGGGTGCACAGAAGTCAAAAACTGAGGTTTGGGAACCGCTGCCTAGATTTCAGAAGATGTATGGAAATGCCTAGATGTCCAGGCAGGAGTTTGCTGCAGGGGCAGGGCACTCATGGAGAACCTCTACTAGGGCAGTGCGGAAGGGAAATGTGGGGTCGGAACCCCCACATAGAGTCCCTACTGTGGCACCACCTAGTGGAGCTGTGAGAAGAGGGCCACCATCCTCCAGACCCCAGAATGGTGGATTCACTGACAGCTTGCACCGTGTGCCTGGAAAAGCTGCAGACACTCAATGCCAACCCGTGAAAGGAGCCCCTCCTTTCACCTCCTGGTTTTATTCCAGGAGGGGGGGTTATACTCTACAAAGCCACAGGAGTGGAGCTGTGGCCTTTATTCTCCCAAGGCCATGGGAGCCCACCTCTTACATCAGCATGACCTGCATGTGAGACATGGAGTCAAAGGAGATCAGTATGGAGCTTTGAGATTATACTGCCCCACTGGGTTTTCGGCTTGCGTGGGGCCTGTAGCCCCTTTGTTTTGGCAATTTTCTCCCATTCGGAATGACTGTGTTTACCCAGTGCCTATACCCCCATTGTATCTAGGAAGTAACTAACTTGTTTTGATTTTACATGCTCATAGGTGGAAGGGATCTGCCTTGTCTCACATGAGACTTTGGACTGTGGACTTCTCAGTTAATGCTGAACTTAGTTAAGACTTTGGGGGACTGTTGGGAAGGCATGATTGGTTTTAAAATGTGAGGACATGAGATTTGGGAGGGGCCAGGGGCAGAATGATATGGTTTGGTTGTGTCCCCACCGAAATCTCATCTTGAATTCCCACATGTTGTGGGAGGGACCTAGTGGGAAGTAATTGAGTCATGGGGGCATGTCTTTCCCATGCTGTTCTCATGATAGTGAATAAGTCTCACAAGATCTGATGGTTTTAAAAAGGGTAGTTTCCCTGCAGAAGCTCTCTCTTTGCCTGCTGCCATCCATGTGAGCCATGACTTGCTTCTTCTTGCCTTCCACCATGATTTTGAGGCTTCGCCAGCTACGTGGAAACGTAAGTCCATTAAACCTCTTTCTTTTGTAAATTGCCCAGTCTCAGTCAGGTATGTCTTTATCAGCAGTGTGAAAACAGACTAATACACCCGTGTTCCTTTTTTCCCTCATTATTTATTGTTGCAGTTTGGTGGTTTTCTTTAGCGGTGACATTTGAATCCTTTTTCCTTTGTGTGTCTGCTCTACCAGAGAGTTTTATACTTTCATGTATTATCATGATGGTAGATAGTGTTCTTTTGCTTCCCAATGTAGGACTCCCTTAAGCATTTCTTGTAGGACCACAACAAACAAGACCCAAACAGTCTTTTGCTTATCTGGGAAATATTTTTTTCTTTTTTGTTTTGTTTTTTAGGCAATGGAGTCTCACTCTGTGACCCAGGCTGGAGTACACTGGCATGATCATAGCTCACTGCAGCCTTGAACTCCTGGGCTCACATGATCTTCCTGCCTCACTCTTCCGATTCTCTGGAATTGTATATGTGAGCCACTGTGCCAGGCTCCTTCATTTTTGAAGGACAGCTTTGCTGGGTATAGTAGTTTTGGCTTAGATTTTTTTTTTTTTTTACTTGTGGTATACATACCCTTTTCTCATAGCCTGTCTGCTGAGAAATCCCCTGTTAGCCTGATGGAGATTCTCTTATAAGTGACTTCATGCTTTTCTCTTGCTGTTTTTATAATTTTCTCTTTGTCTTTTGACAGTTTTATCATAATGTGCCTTGGAGAAGGCCTTTTTGGGTTGTATTTATTTGGGAATCTTTGAGCTTCCTGTATTTGGATCTATATCATTTGCAAGACTTAGGAAGTTTTCAGTTATTATTTTATTAAATAGGTTTTCTATGCCTTTACCCATCTCATCTCCATCTGGAACTCCAAGAATTTCAGTATTTGGCCACATATGTGTCCCATATGTCGGGTAGCCTTGCTTCATTCTTTTTTCTTTCTTTTTGTCTGACTGGATTATTTTAAAAGACTAGTCTTCAAGTTCAGAAATTCTTTGTTTTGCTTGATCTAGTCTATTGTTAAAGCTGTCAGTTATCTTTTGTATTTCTTTCAATGATTTCTTCTCTTCCAGGATTTGTGTTTGGTTCTTTGTTATGCTGTCTATCTCTGTTGAATTTCTCATTCAGATCATGAATTGTTTTCCTGATTTTTTTGTATTCATTATCTGTGTTCTCTTATATCTCCCTGAGTTTCTTTAATATCATTATTCTGAAAATTTTTTCAGGCATTTCATAGATTTTCTTTTCATTGGAATCTGTTGCTGGAGAATCATTGTGCTTCTTTGGAGGTGTTATGTTTCCTTTTTCATATTTCTTGCATCCTTATGTGACTATCTGTGCCTCTGACATAACCGTCACTTCTTCCAATTTTATGGATTCACTTTTATAGGGGAAAGACCTTTTCTTATAGCTGTATCTACAATGTTCATTGGGTATCACACTTTGGCTTTGATTCTGGGTAGGTACAGTGGTATAGTCTGCATATGATTTATTCAGCTGTAATTGGCATGAAGATGTCTGTGAGTTTTTCAGTGGCTTAGACTGCAGTTTTTTTTTTGTTGTCGTTGTCGAGATGGAGTCTCGCTCTGTCACCAGGCTGGAGTGCAGTGACATAATCTCAGCTCACTGTAACCTCTGCCTCCCGGGTTCAAGCGATTCTCCTGACTCAGCCTCCTGAGTAGCTGGGACTACAGGTGCCTGCCACCACGCCTGGCTAATTTTTGTACTTTTGGTAGAGACAGGGTTTCACCATGTTGGCCGGGCTGGTCTTGAACTCCTCACCTTGTGATCTGCCCACATCGGCCTCCCAAAGTGCTGGGATTACAGGCGTGAACCACCACACCTGGCCAGACTGCAGTTGTTATTGGAGGCTGTTGTGAGGTTTTGCTGAGGATGGGGATGCCAGGAAGTCTTGTCCTTCGGCATCACTGGTAGTGGTGGTGGTGGACCAGGTGTGTCAATACTAGGGACCATGGGCGGTGTATGTGGGCACTGATGATAGTCTGTCTACGTGGGCCAATTCCTGGGCCTCCAGGTGGCTTCTTTGGTTGCTGGCAGTGGCAGTACTGGGCCAGGTGGGCAGGTGCACCATTGGGCTCCTGGGTGGTGTGTGTGGCAGGCTGATCTCTAGTTCTCCAGGTGATGTGTGCAGGTTCTGGTGGTGGGTAGGCAGGCGTTTCCTCAGGCCTCTCGGTAGTAAGTGTGAGCACTAGCTCTGGAGGCAGGTGAGTCAGTCTCCAGGCCCCCAGATGGTACATTCAGGCACCAGCATATTCCTATGTATTTCTAGATAAAAGTATTTTTCAGAAAACCTGAGCAGATGTCCTATTAATACAACTTACCCTCACAGGTCTGCATGAGAAGAAGGGGGAATTCCCTCAGTAGAACAGTCAGAATGGAATCACAGACTTGTTTTGAGCCAGTCACTGGTAAGGGGGATTAGGCTAAAATGATAAGCTCAGAGTCTAAACCTTAGACTAGGGAATGGCAAACTTTTTCCATAAAGAGGCAAACGGTAATATTTTAGGCTTTTGGTCTAGATAACCTCTGTTGCAGTGACGCAGTGGTGCCATCGTAGCCTAAAAGCATATGTAGACAATGCATAAATGGATGGACCTGGATTTATTCCAGTAAAACTTAATTTATACAAACAGTCAGAGGGCCAGATTTGGCCCTTGGTCTATAGTTTGCCAACCCTGTTTAGATCAGTCACAATTTATTCCCTGGGGCTGGGCCAACTTTTTCTAAAAAAAAAGAAAGCAACCCACTGTCAGAATAAAACAGGGTTTCTATTTAAAAAGAAGAGGCTGGGTGTGGTGGCTCATGCCTGTAATCCTAGCACTTTGGGAGGATGAGGCAGGAGGACGGCTTGAGGCCAGGAGTTTGAAACCAACTTGGGCAATATAGTGAGACCCTGTCTCTGCAAAGAATAAAAAAATTAGCTAAGCATGGTGGCTCATGCCTGTAGTCCTAGCTATGTAGGAGGCTGAAGGCGAAGATCCCTTGAGACCAGGATTTTGAGGTTATAGTGAGCTCTGACTGTTGCACTTGTACTCTAGCCTAGACAAAGAGTGCGACCCCTTTTCAAAAAAAAAAAAAAAAAAAAAAAAAGGTTGGTTGGGGCGGGTTGGAGAAGAAAGTATTTCTGAATTTCTGGATAGGTAACTGGTAGTGTCAGGCCAAACTAGCTGTACAGTCTTATTCATTATAAATAAAGGCAAGTCGAAGATCTCCATCTAGCTATTAAAAATTGGTTAAAATCAACAGAGATAAAGGACGGTAGCCCTTGTATCAGTTAGTTGTTGTCACAAAATGCTGCATAACAAATCACTCCAAATCTCAGTGGCTTAATACAACAATCATTTATTTTCATGCATCTATGGGTCAGCTGAGGGTTGGTTAATCTGGCATGAGCATGTCTGGGAAGCTCTACTTTGCTCTTGGTGTCTCTTATCTTCTGCTGGAAGCAGCAGGCTGGCCTGGACTTGCTCTCATGGTGATAGCAGGAGTGAGCGAGCACAAATGAATGCACACTTTCCAAGTTTTTGGTCATACAGATTAATATTCCAGTGGCCAAAGCTAGACACATGACTAAACCCAATATTAGGGGCTGGAGAAATATACTCCGATTCTTCAGTGGGGGAAACTGCAGAGACAAATGGCAGAGTCTTGGATACAGGGAGGACATGGATCCATTAATGTACCTTAATCAACCACAACCCTCTAACCACCAATGCAATTAAATAAGTATTTGTTGAATGCACTTGTGCCTGAATGCTTCTGGCTGCAGCCCAGGCAATGGGGGCCTGACTGGGGAGGGACCATAGCAGGGACTCGATGTCCTGCAGGTCTGCATGTAATTGTGTACGGCCAACTGCACATTGGTCATGGCTGACTTGCTTTGTCCTGCGTCCCCAAGGGACAATGATTGGCTGATTTTATTTCCGAACAATTTTGACAAAGTTTTTTTCAGGAGCCCAGGAAGCAAATCAGTTATAGATTTGAATTTTACAAGGGGTCAGAATTGTTGAATATATATATAGTCTTTTACATGCTGATAATTATTTCCATACCACAAAGAAGGCTGGCTATTAGGAGGCTACTGTTCAATTCCTTTGCCCTGTGAGCTTATGAGCTGTGTCTATGTGGGGGGCACTCACTTGTTAGAGCTGTTTCCCTTCATAATAACATTAGCCAACATTCTAAATAAATGCAGGAAATTAAATAGTCTTCCGCAGACAAGTACTTTGCCCTTCTAAAGTGAATTACACATTGTAAAATAAAACACAGTCACATTAAAAAAACAAAAGATCTTTGTGTCAGGTTGGTCTGGCTTCAGCAAAGATAATATTTGCCTCCAGAGTAGAAGATCCTTGTAATCCCTGGTATTGCATATGGCAGCCCCACATCTTGTTTCCTTTCCTTTTCTTTTTTTTTTTTAACTAAAAGAGTTGACAATTTTATTTTCACATTTCCCAATACAAATGAAAACTGCATCTTTTTTGGTCCCACTTCTCCCCTCCAAAACTATTCTCTTTGATAGGGCAAGGGGGCAAGTCTTCCTTATGCTGTTAAGAAAACCCAGCATCACAGCGGCATGATCTCCTGGTGAAGGGAGCAGGTAACCATAAAACTCATATAGGCTGGGCGCAGTGGCTCACACCTGTAATCCCAGTACTTTGGGAGGCCAGGGCAAGTGGGTCACGAGGTCAGGAGATTGAGACCATTGTGGCCAACATGGTGAAACCCTGTCTATACTAAAATAAAAAAAATTAGCTGGGCATGGTGGCCCACGCCTGTAGTCCCAGCTACTCGGGAGGCTGAGGCAGGGGAATCGCTTGAACCTGGGAGGCAGAGATTTCAGTGAGCTGAGATCGTGCCACTGCCCTCCAGCCTGGGTGACAGAGGAAGACTCTGTCTCAAAAAACAACAAAAAAAAACACACAACAATAACAATAAAAAAACAACACTGATGTAATGAGGCCTCCCCTCTATCCTTATCTGTCTGGTCGAGTCATTCTGGGCTGACTGGGCACCATCATGAGACGGGCAGGAGGTCTCATTTTTGGGCACCCAGGCATCATGGGCATGTGGCCTCCCATGGGCAGCCTCATTCCAGGAGCAGGTTCCACTGGCATCACCCCAGGAGGAGGAGGGCCCATCATTGGCATCATGGGAGGGCCCCCCATATGGGGTGCTTCCCTCATACCGAGATGTGCGAGAAGTATCAAATACACATTAGATTGTGAAGCCTTAATATATAAAGAAAGCATTTTGTTAATGTTAAAATATTTTATACATGTAGACCTGGTATTTTGGATAGATTTGTTTAAATCTGTGGTATTATTCCAATTACCTTCACTTCTTTTGTTTTACTTTTTAAAACGTGGTTACTACAAAATGCAAAAGTAAATATGTGGCTTGCATCATATTTCATCACATTTAGTGTGGACGCTGAGGGTCTAGGGGAGTTATGAGCCTTAAGTTGAGGATGACCCAGGTCAACGTGAATTGCTCTGAAAGAGAAGCAAAGGGCATAAAGAGAACGTATAAATGGAGAGAGGGAGCTCAGTCTCTCAGGGTGAGGAAAGGCTTTCTTTGTTACACAGTCTGGCACTTCTTCAAAAGCTTAAACACAGAGTTCTGTGACCCAGCGCTTCTACTCCAGTTTATGAAAGAAATGAAAATATATGTCCATGTAGAAACCTGCACACAAATGCTCATAGCAGCGTTATTCATAATAGTGCCAAAGTGAAAACAACACAAATGCTTGTCTACTGATGAGTGGAGAAATAGAACATGGTTTGACCATGCAATGGAATATTATTCAGTCATCAAAAGGAATGAAGTACTAACACGTGCTACAACACGGATGAACCATGAGAATATTATGCTAAGTGGAAGAAACCAGTCACAAAAGGTCACATATTACAAGATTTCATTTGTATGAAATGTCCAGAACATGCAAATCTATGAAGACAGAAACCATTTCTCTACTAAAAATACAAAAATTAGCTTGGTGTGGTGGCACACGCCTCTAATCCCAGCTACTTGGGAGGCTGAGGCAGGAGAATTGCTTGAACCCGGGAGGCAGAGGTTGCAGTCAGCCGAGATTGTGCCACTGCACTGCAGCCTGTGACAGAGACTCTATCTCAAAAAAAGTAGATTGTCAGGGCTTAGTGGGAGGAGGAAATGGGAGGTACCTGCTAATGGATACGGGGTTTCTTTTTGGGGTGATGAAAATGTTTTAAAATTGATCCTGATGGTGGTTGCCGAGCTCTGTGAATGCACTGAAACCATTGATTTGTTCACTTTAAATGGGCAAATCATACGGTACCTGAATTATATTGTAATAGTTATATTAAAAAAGTAAAATCTTCCTTGAAGAGATGACACTTAAGGAGAGGCCTAGGGGGTGGGATGAGTTCACTAGGTGGATAAATGAGGAACGGCATAGTGAAGTCCCTGAGGTTGATAGGCGTAGAGCAGGTTTAAGGGACTTTTTTTTTTTTTTTGAGACGGAGTTTAGCTCTTGATGCCTAGGCTGGAGTAGAGTGGTGTGATCTTGGCTCACTGCAATCTCTGCCTCCCGAGTTAAAGTGATTTTCCTGCCTCAGTCTCCCGAGCAGCTGGGATTACAGGCACCCACTACCACACCTGGCTAATTTTTGGATATTTAGTAGAGATGGGGTTTCACCATGTTGACCAGGCTGGTCTCGAACTCCTGATCTCAGGTGATCCACCCGCCTCAGCTTCCCAAAGTACTGGGATTACAGGCATGAGCCACTGCGCTCAGCCAGATTTAAGGGACTTTCAAGAAGTTTGTGTGGCTGAAGCCTGCAGGGCAAGCGAGAGAATCAGGAAATGAGGCTGGAGAAAGACAGGGGCTAGGTCATGTAGGGTCTCACATTAGGGTGTGGAAACTTCACACGAGTGGTCCCACCTTGGGCATCCCATGTAACTACTCTGTGTCCCAGCTTCCCCACTGGTGAAATAAAGGGCTGATGTAGGGATGGACTGAGATAGTGTGTGCTCAGTAAAGGTGACCTTTTATCATTTTTTTTTTTTTTTTTTTTTTTGAGACGGAGTCTCACTCTGTCACCCAGGCTGGAGTGCAATGACGCGATCTCTGCTCACTGCAAGCTCCGCCTTCCGGGTTCACGCCATTCTCCTGCCTCAGCCTCCCGAGTAGCTGGGGCTACAGGCGCCCGCCACCACGCCCTGCTAATTTTTTTGTATTTTTAGTGAAGACGGGGTTTCACCGTGTTAGCGAGAATGGTCTGGATCTCCTAACGTCGTGATCCAACCGTCTCGGCCTTCCAAAGTGCTGGGGTTACAGGCATGTGCCACTGCGCCTGGCCGAGCTTTTATCATTGTTAACCCACAGAGCAGTGGAAGTCATTGAAAGTGAGTGATCTGTTTGGATGCACCTTCTGAAGTGATTGCTTTGGTCCCTGTGAGTAGTGCAGATTGTCACAGGGCCAGGGGAAAACACAGGCAAGTCAGGAGGCATTTGCAGTCAAACAGCTGGAGGTGATGGTGGCTTGGTTTATGGTGGTGTCAGGAGAGTGGCTGAGCAGTGAACGGATCTGAGAAAGATTTAGGAGGTAAAACCCACGTGACTTGGTCACTGAATGTGGGTTGGGTGGGCTGGAGGGATGGTAAGAAAGAATGAGAAGAAAAGCATACTCAAGTGGGCCCTCCAGCCTAAGGTTACTTGGGGTCCCTTTGTGAAGAGGAATGTTTGTGTTTATGATGAAGATGTCTAGACTTTGAAAGGCCATTTGCAGTTACTTTTTTTTTTTTTCAACAGCCAACAACTCCTCCTTCCCTATGCCCTAAACAGATGAATGTTTTTTGACCTAATTTATCACAGAGGGATGGACGTTCATTTGCTTTAATGAGAAATGCGGAATGCTATTAAGAAAGCATATTAAATTAATCTGGATTGCTGGGAGGGAGCTAAATCTGTTTAGATGTGCACCAGTGTTACTATAATAGTTTGGTCTCAACCCATTTCTGGCCTGCGGCTGCAGGAGGTTGACTCCCAGCTTGCTTTCATTTGAAAGATCCCAGCAACAAGCACGTTTGGCATTTCCAGCCAAACCCATTTTGTGCAGCGAAGGAAAAGTTGAGGAGTGCCTCTGTTGTTTTCCCCCAAATCATTTGGCAGAAGTGTGTCTGGGAGCTTCATTGCTGATTTTTTTCAGTTTTAATATTGCTGTGGAAAGCCTGTACCAACACTCAGCCATGTTATTAATCCACATCTCCAGTCTGGGCTGTGATTTGTTTTTCCGTTGAGTGACACATCCTTATTTTCCATTGAGACCCAATGCAAATAGACACTCATGCACCATCACCATCTCTCCACCTGATTGGTGGAGGGAAGTCAATGGAGTGATTCTAGTTTGGTGTTCATATCAGAGGGATTTATTTATTTATTTATTTAATCTCTCTCTGTCGCCAGGCTGGAGTTCAGTGGCACGATCTCGGCTCACTGCAACCTCTGCCTCCCTGGTTCAAGCGATTCTCCTACCTCAGCCTCTTGAGTAGCTGGGCTTACAGGCATGTGCCACCATGCCCAGCTAATTTTTTGTATTTTTAGTAGAGATGGTGTTTCACCGTGTTAGCCAGGATGGTCTTGATCTCCTGACCTCGTGATCCATCCACCTTGGCCTCCCAAAGTGCTAGCATTACAGGTGTGAGCCACTGTGCCCAGCCTGGAGTTTTTTTTAAAAGCACATTTCTCTCAGATTAACTCCTGGGTGTCCCACTGTGACTTGGGCAAAGGTTTGGATTTTCTGGAGGTGGAAAGTCAAACTTCAAATAGAATTTGGAGGCTGGGCACTGTGGCTCATGCCTGTAATCCCAGTACTTTGGGAGGCTGAGGTGGATGGATCATTTGAGGCCAGGAGTTCAAGACCAAACTGGGCAACATGACGAGACCCTATTTCTACTAAAAATACAAAAATTAGCCAGGCGTGGTGGTGCACGCCTGTAATCCCAGCTACTTGGGAGGCTGAGGCAGGAGTTATCACTTGAACCTGGGAGGCGGAGGTGTCCTGTGTCCACACCCCATGAAGCATATTAGCTGACTGAAGATAAAATCGGTCACGCTATGTTGAGATTGGGGTTGCTGTTATCACACCTCATCCCCACCCCTGCTAGGCATCCACAAATAGTCGTCTTCAATGAGACGTCCCTCCTGCCCTGGCTGCTTTATTTCATCTGCACCCAACCATATCCATTGCTTGTCAGTGGGTCTCAACCTTGGCTGCACCTTGGAATCTCCTGGGGAGATGAGACAATACCAAGGCTCTCTCTCACTTAGCATGATGTTTCCAAGGTCCATCCACATGTAGTAGGCACCAATACTTCCATTGTATGGATATAGCACATTTTGTTTATTCATTCATCAACCAAATGGCCATTTTGGTGATTGCTACCTTTTGGTTATTATATATGTTACATGATTCCATTTATATGAAAGGTCCAGAATAGGCAAATCTATAGAGGCAGAAAGCAGGTGAATGGCTGCCAGGAGCTGGGGGAAAGGGGAGGGGATGGAGAGTGCTTGATGGATACAGGGTTATTTTTTTGGGGGGCGGGGGGTGTTAATGAAAATGTTTTGGAACTAGACAGGGATGATGATTGCTTAACATTGTGAATGTATTTAATGTTACTGAAGTGTATGCTTTCACACAGGGACTTGTATGTTATGTGAATTTTGCCTCAGTAAAAAGTACTGCCAGGAGCAATGGCTCATGCCTGTAATCCCAGCACTTTGGGAGGCCAAGGCGGGTAGAACACCTGAGGCCAGGAGTTCGAGACCTGCCTGGCCAATGTGGTGAAACCCTATCTCTATTAAAAATACAAAAATTAGCTAGGTGTGGTGGTGCATGCCTGTAATCCCAGCTACTCGGGAGGCTGAGGTAGGAAAATGGGTTGAACCTGGGAGGCAGAGGTTGCAGTGAGCTGAGATCGCACCACTGCACTCCAGCCTGGGTGACAGAACAAGATTCTGTCTCAAAAACAAAAAACAAGAAACACACACACACAAACAAAAAATACTGATGCCCATGTTTCATCCCCAAGAGATTCTGTAATAATTGATCTGGGTTGCAGAACCTGGGCACTGGGGTTTTAAAATCTCCCCAGCTGATTCTGGTGTGCACCTGTGGATGAGAATCTCCTTCTGGAATGAACTTGTTCATATTTTACTTGTGTCCTTTTCTAGCCTGCCTATGCCTTTCTGTTTCCCTTCACATCTTTGGGGGGTAATTTTTACAATGCAGTCTAACAACCGGCTGCCTCAAAATGCACTGGGATCCCTCGTAACCAGGTAGCTCCCCATCTCCAACTCTGACCTGCCAAGTCAGAATCTTGTGGGTGGGGACGAGGACTGTACATGTTGAAACAGGCAGTGACCTGGGAACTATTTCTGAACACCCCTATGTTTCCCCTGTGTTTGCCCTTTCCTTTCACATTTGGACCCCTTTGTGTGCTGACCACTGGGGTGTTGCGCTTGGACATAGCATAAAAAAGACAGGCCAGGTGCAGTGGCTCACGCCTGTAATCCCAGCACTTTGGGAGGCCGAGATAGGCAGATCACTTGAGGCCAGGAGTTCAAGATCTGCCTGGCCAACATGAGAAAACCCCGTCTCTACCAAAAATACGAAATTAGCTGGGTGTGGTGGTGCATGCCTTTGATCCGAGCTACTCAGGAGGCTGAGGCTGGAGAATCCCTTGAGCCCAGGAGGCAGAGACTGCAGTGAGCCGAGATCGCACCATTGCACTGCAGCCTGGGTGACAGAGTGAGACTCTTAAAAAAAAAAAAAAAAGACAGAGATGGTCCTTCCTTTATGGAGCTCTCAGTAAAACAAGAAAGCTCACGATGTCCTGGCATTTGTCAGAAATCCATTTGGTATATGTAGCTGGGGTCACATGCTTGACATGCCTATGGAAAGCTTCTGGGTAGGAAGAGAACAATCATCACAGCATCACAGCCTGGCATAACTGTCTCCCAGGACAGGTCTTCCTGGGGAGACTGAGACCACAACTCTGAAATCAGAGCTCAAATCCAGGTTCTGCGTTTCCCTCAGTAACGTACATGATGTAAGACAGTTTTTATATTAGTTATCTATTGTTGTGCAAAAATATTACTGCAAACTTTGTGGCTTGAGACAGCACACATTATCACTGCACGGTTTCTGCGGGTCAGGAATCCAGGCGTGACTCAGCTGGGTTCAGTGCAAGGCTGCAGCCATAGTGTCAGCCAGGGCTCAGTTCTCATCTAGAGGCTTGACGGGTGATTGATCTGCTTCCAGGCTCATCTGGTTGTTGGCAGCATTCAGTTCCTTGCAGGCTGCTGGACTCCGGGCCCCGGTTTCTTGCTGCCCTCAGCTTCTTGCCACATGGGCCTCTCATGACATGGCAGCTCACATCTTCAAAGCCAGCAAGACAGACAGCCTCCTAGCAAGACAACTTAACATCCTCTCTAATGTAATCACTACATCCCATCACCTCTGCCATATGCCATATTCTCTTGGTTATAAGAAAGTCATAGGCCCCACCCACATTAACAGGGAAGGGGTTATACAAGGGTGTCAGTACCAGGATGGGAGGCATCTGGTTGCCATAGTTTTCTCTACATAGAATGGGGATAATTATGCTTCTTACCTCTAGGACTGTAGTGCATATTAAATGAGAGTATGCATGAATGCCCCTTATCAGAGAGTAAGGACTTCATAAATATTAACTTCACTGTTATTTATTATTACTACCATTGTTAATATCATCAGGTCGACACTGGTCATCGGTCTCCTGCCTGTGAAAGGCATCTCCCTCTATTGCCCCCGGGTTCCCCCTGAGGTTCTCCTGTGTTGTTCTCACAGACGCCTTCTTCATCCAGCCTTGGAGATCTAATCTTGAGCCCTGAATCTTTTTTCCAATCTGACTTGTCTGAAGCATGCACTAAGCTAGCTGGGCATTCAGACTGGGTGTAGCATTTTATAAAAAGCAGCATCTCCATCTGTGTAGATGCATCTTTGAGGGACTATGTTTCAGGTGGCCTCTCATGACTTGGTCTCTTCCTCATTTAGGATTCTTTGCTAGAACAGCAGGAGACAGCTTCCCATACTGTCATGTAAGTCTGCATCCTCACTGCATTCAAATTTCCCACTTGGGAGATGTTTACATCCCCAGAACCCATTGAGTCTATTTAATTGAAAAGTATGTGGATGTTCTGGGCCAGATACTGTGCTTTGTTCCAGGGATCTGAAAAAGTCAACGAGACAAATCCTTGGTTCTCAGCAGTTCAATAGAGGAATTTATTTTTTAATTAAATTTTTTTTTTTTTTTTTTTTTTTTTTTTTTTTTTTTTTACAATAGAGCTCTTGAACATTTTCCTCCTTTCTGACATTTTGTGTTATTTGGCCAACCTCTTTTCCCCTCCTGCTGCTCCTGCCAACCACCAATTTTTTCTCTGAGTTAAACTTTTTTTTTTTTTTTTTTTTTGAGATGGAGTCTCGCTCCATCACCCAGGCTGGAGTGCAGTGGTGCGATCCTGCCTCACTGTAACCTCTGCCTCCTGGGTTCAAGCAATTCTCCTGTCTCAGCCTCCTTAGTAGCTGGGATTACAGGCACGCACCACCACGCCCAGCTAATTTTTGTATTTTTAGTAGAGATAGGGTTTCATCATGTTGGTCAGGCTGGTCTCGAACTCCTACCTCATGATCCTCCTGCCTCGACCTCCCAAAGTGCTGGGATTACAGGCATGAGCTACCATGCCTGTCCAACTTTTTTAGATTCCACATATATTTGAGATCTTGTGGTTATTTGTCTTTCTGAGCTTGGCTTAGTTTGCTTTTCATGATGTTCTCCAGGTTCATCCATGTTGTTGCAAATGACAGGATTTTCTTCTTTTTAACGGCTGAAGGGTGTTCCATTGTGTATATATTCCTTATCCATTCATTTTTTGACAGACACTTAGGTTGATGTCATGTATTGGCTATTGTGAATAGTGCTGCAGTGCACATGGGAGTGCAAATATCTCTTCAACAGACTGACTTCAGCTTCTTCATCCAGATGTGTGACTGCTGGATCATATGGTAGTTCTACTCTTAATTTTTTGAGGAATCTCTGTACTATTTTCCATAATGGCTGTACTAATTTACATTCCCAAGACAGTATGCAAGCATTCTCTTGCATCCTCACCAACACTTGTTATCTTTCATCTTTTTTATCATAGTCATTCTAATAGGTGTCAGGTAATATATCATTGTGGCTTTAACTTACATTTCCTTTATAATTAGTGATTTTAAGAATTTTTTATATACCTGTGGGTCATTTGTATGTCTTCTTTTGAGAAATGTCTACTTAGATCTTTTGCTCGTTTTCTGAGTTGTTTTCTTACTATTGAGTTGAGTTCTTTATATGTTTTGGAGTTCCTTATATATATTCTAGCCTTATCAGATGTATGGTTTGCAAATATTTTCTCCCATCCCATAGGCTGTTTCTTCAGTGAAGGAGTTTAGACTTGAGGCCAGTGTTTCTCAATTTAGGACAAATGTTACTGGTTGCATGTAAGATTTTAGGTAGACCAATAGCTGATTTTGGGTGCTACACCGACTTGGTATTAAATATTTCAGTCACATTATGATACACTTATTCCCTTTTAAATTGTCTCTGATCTATATGAGTAGGTCAGGAACAAAGTCTGTTAGGTGTTAATGTTTTTAACATTTTGTATTCTTCCTTTTAAACATAGAAAACAAGGTGTAGCCCAGACACTTTTGTAGGCAACAGTGTCCAGCTAGAATTGAACACAATGTTATTTTCCCATTGAATTAACTTTTTGCAGTCATAGTAGTAAACAGTGAGTCCTTTGGGAAGAAACATATTTAAGTAAAAGACGTGATAAGCTGCCCTTTGAACAAAAGGCAGCCACACTTAAGTGCCCATTGATGGTTGCTAGATCTTCTGATGGTTTAAGAAAATTTGGAAGTTTGGATTTTTATGTGAAATTTTCTAATTATTACATGTTAGATCAAGTAAAAAATACCTTGTGGTTCAAATAAAATACATTGTAGGCAGCTGGTTTGTAAATTCTGTAGTGAGAGGTGTAATGAGACTGTATTTAATTTTGAAGTAATAGTAAGATTAAATCTTGGGAGAGTGTTGGGGTAAGTAAGTCTAAGAATGATGGCGTTTTGATTTCTAGAGTGCTCCAAAATAAACATCTCTCTCCCCTTCCCTCCCCTCCCCTCCTTTCTCCTCCCTTCCCCTTCCCCTCCCCTCCCCTCACCTCCCCTAACCTCCCTTCCCCTCCCCTCCCCTCCCTTCCATTCCTCTCCCCTCCCTTCCCTTCCTCTCCCCTCCCTTCCACTCCCTTCCCCTCCCCTCCCTTCCATTCCCTTCCCCTCCCTTCCATTCCCTTCCCCTCCCCTCCCTTCCCCTCCCCTCCCCTACCCTCCCTTCCCTTCCCCTCCCTCCCACTGCCTCTCCCTCCCCCCTCCCCCTCCTCTCTCCCCCTCTCCCTCCCTCCCTTCTTCCCTTCCTTTCTTTCATTTCTTTCATTTCACTTCTATGTAGAGTTTGATTCTTCACAACTTGGTTGAAACATTCATGAAGACTACCTGGTATGTTAGAGGTTGGCTTGTTGGGAGAAACAAAGGAAAAGAGGCAGAAAAAAAGCAATAAAAATGATACTGAGAATGTTGAGAAATTGAATATTTTGCAGAGGGCAGATGGGACTGAGTTTGAGATAGCTGGAATTGTGTGTTCTATGTGATTTAAAGAATATATACATTAAAATGCACAGATCTTAAGCATTCAATTTGATGGGTTTTGACTTGTATACACCCACACAACCATCATGCCAAACAAAATTTAGAATGTTTCTATGGCCCTGGAAAATTCTTTCATAGCCCTTTCACACAACCCTGTAGCCTTCCAGGGGCAACCACTGTTCTAACTAACAATTTCCATCACAATAAATTAAATTTGCCACTTCTTGGGCTTTATTTAAATTGAATCATATGGTATGCACTCCTTTATGCCTGGCTTTTTTTTTGCTCAAAAAAAGTTTTAAAAATCAATCCATACTGTGTATATCAGTGGTTCGTTCTTTTTTTGTCACATCTAGTTGATAAGTAGCAGTCCATTGAATGCATACTTTATAATTTGTTATTTATCTACCAGTGGATAGACATTTGTTTCCAGTTTTGCTTATTATGAACAAAACTTCTATGAATAAATATTTACCAAACTTTGTGTGAACATATTCTCATTCTTTTAGGTAAATGCTCGGGAGTAGAATTGCTGAGTCATAGGGTAGATGTGTGTTTAACTTCATGAGAAACTGTTAAACAGTTTTCCAAAGTGTTTTTACCATTCTCACAAGCCACGTATGAAAGTTCCAATTGTTTCATGTTCTCACCAGCATCTGCCCTTGCCATTATTTTTGATTACAGCCATTTCAGTCATTGATTTTTATATGTTGACTTCATATCTAGAAATATTTGTAACTCAATTTGGTGAGCTTTTTATGGATTTCATGGGGCTTTTTGAGGTATACAATCATGTCATTTGCAAATATTGATAGTTTTTCTTCTTTTCCTTGTAATTTTTATGCATGTTTCAATTTTTTTCCCTATTGAACTAACTAGGAATTCTAGTAAAATTGTGGATACAAGTGGGGATAATGGGTATCCTTGTCTTATTCCTGATCTTAAGGGAAAAACATTGTTTTACTGCTAAATATGATGTTAGCTGTAGTTTTTTTTTTAATAGATGCACTTTATCACATTGAGGATGTTTCCTGTTATTCCTAGTTTCCTGAGGGTTTTTTATAAAAATCATGAATGGGTGTTAAATTTTGTCAAATGCTTTTTTTTTGGCATATATTGAGAAAATTGTAAGTTTTTTTTTTTCCTTTTTTCTCTTAGTGCGTTGAATTACTCTAACTGCTTTTTGAGTCATGAACCAATCTTACATTCCTGAGATAAATCTCATTTGGTCATATTGTATTATCCTTTTAATAGATTGCTAGATTTGACTTGCAAATATTTTATTAAAGATTTTTGCATTAACTTTCATGAAGGGTATTGATGTATTTTTTCTTGTATGCACATATGCTGGCCTTAAAAATGGGTTGAAAATATCCTCATCTCAGGACACAAGGGCATAAGAATGATACGAGGGATCTTGGGGACTAGGGAGAAAGGGTGGGATCGGGTGAGGGATAAAGACTACACAGGAGCACAGTGTACACTGCTTGGGTGATGAGTGCATCAGAATCTCAGAAACCACCACTAATGAATTTATCCTTCTAGCCCACCACCACCCATTCCCCAAAAACCAGCTGAGATAATAATAATGATAAAAAGAAAGTGTCCTCATCTCTATTATTTTCTGAAAGAATTTAAGTAATATTTATATTATTTATTTTTTAAAGATTTGATGAAATTTGCCAGTGAAGACATCTGGGACTCACTCGGCTTTTCTTTGTGGGAAAATGTTAACTTATGAATTCAATTCATATGATAACTGTAAAACTTTTCATATTTTCTAGTTGCTTTTTTTGGTTTTGGTACTTTGTGGTACTTTGTTCATTTCATCTAGGTTGTTGAATTTATTCACAAAATCAATGACAGTTTTGAAAAACAAAATTTTTGAAAAGTAAAATGTCGTCCATTTTGTCTGTTTTATTATTCTTTTAGTATCTGTAGTGATGTCCTCTCTTTAATTGCTGGAATTAGTAATTTGTGTGTTTCTTTCTGTCTGCCTGTCTGTCTGTCTCTCTCTCTCTCTCTCTCTCTCTCTCGCTGTTTGTCCTGATCATTCTTTCTAGGTTTATTTTTGGTAGACAGCCCTCAAAGTGGCTTCCAATAGCCTCTGCCTCTTGATATCCACATCCTTGTGTAATCTCCTCCCTTCATGTGTGAACTAAACCTAGTGACTCACTTCTAATGAATAGAACATGGAGAAAACGATGGGATGTTACCTTCGAGACCAGTTTACAGAAAGACCGTTGCTTCCATCTTGTTTGTTCTTTCTTGCTCTCCTATTTGCTTGTTCTAATGGGAGCCAGCTACCACCATGGAGAAGTTCACATGGCAGGGAATTGAGGGAAGCCTGCAGTCAGCAGCCACTGAGTTCCTCAGTCCAATAGCCTGCACGTGTTTACAGACTTCCAACAGCTATATAAGTGAGCTTAGGGCTAGGTGCAGTGGCTCATGCCTGTAATCCCAGCCCTTTGGGAGGCCAAGACGGGAGGATCATGAGGTCAGGAGATTGAGACCATCCTGGCTAACACGGTGAAACCCCATCTCTACTAAAAACACAAAAAAATTAGCCAAGCTTGGTGGCAGGCGCCTGTAGTCCCAGCTACTCGGGAAGGTGAGGCAGGAGAATGGCGTGAACCCAGGAGGCAGAGCTTGCAGTGAGCCAAGATTGCGCCACTGCACTCCAGCCTGGGCGACATAGCAAGTCTCCATCTCAAAAACAAACAAACAAAAAAAACAAAAAACTGAGCTTGGATACACAGAGCTTCATCTCCTTAGCAAATCCTTGAGATAACTGCCACCCTGGCTGACAGCTTGATTGCAGTCTTATAAAAGAACCATATATTACAGCCACCCAGATGAAACCCTGTAGAAACTATGAGATAACAAATGTTTGCTGTTTTAAGTCACTAAGTTTTAGGGTAATTTGTTGTACAGGTATAGGTAGCTAATATAGTGTTTATTGATTTTATTCATTATTTTAAGAAACCAACTTTTGTTGATTTTCCCTATTGTTCATGTGTTTTTTATTTCACTGATTTCTCTCTTTATTTTCTTTCTTATAATTACTTTAAGCTTCATTTGCTCCTCTTTAGCTTCTTTAGGTTCCAGTTTAGATCATTCATTTTACAGCTTTCTTATTTTTTAATATAGGCATTTAATGTAGTAAACATCTAGGCTAGTGCTGGTTTATCTGCATATCACAAATTTCAATATATTGTCTTTTGGTTATCATACAGTTCAAAGTATTTTCTCATTTCCCTCATATTTTAGTCTTTGGGCATTTAGAAGTGAGTTATTTAATTTCTAAATATTTGGTAATTTTCTAGATAACTTATTTTTAGTGACTTTTAATTAAATACTGTTGTCAGAGAAATCATCTTTTTGATTTCAGTATTTTCTAAGTTTAATGAGACTAGCTTTATGGAGCAGCAGCAGCATATGGTCTCTCTTAATGAATGGTCCACAGGCACTTGAAAAGAATGTGTATTCTGTAGTTTTTGGGTCTGTCATACTATAAATATCAAGTAGGTCAAGCTGGTTGATTGTGTCATTCAAATTTAATATATGCCTACTAATTTTTTCTGGTTGCTTTATCAGTTACTCAGAATGGAGTGTTAAAAATCTTAAAGTACGGTCAATGAATTTGTCTTTCATTTATTGCATCATATATTTTGAAGCTCTGTTAATAGGTACAGCATACATTTTTAGGGTCATTTTGTGTTGTTTATAAATTGACACCTTAATTATTATTAAATGACCATTTTTACCCCTAGTAATGCTCTTTGTCTTGAGGTTTATTTTGTCTGATATTATTCATGCCAAACCAGCTCTCTAACACTTAGTATTTGCATGATATCTAAAAAGTGTTTCCCACCTTTTTTAGTTTAATCTTTATGTGTTGTGTATTTAAACTGTGTTTCTTATAAACAGCATATAGTTAATCTTGCTTTTTTTGGTTTAATTTGTCAATCTGTGCCTTGCATATGGAGAGTTTAGGCCATTTATATTTAATGTAATTATGGATATGGTCAGGTTTAAGTCTATCTTGGCTTTTTTTTTTTTTTTGGAGACGGAGTCTCTCTCTGTCCCCCAGGCCGGAGTGCAGTGGCACGATCTCTGCTCACTGCAAGCTCCGCCTCCCGGGTTCACGGCATTCTCCTGCCTCAGCCTCCCGAATAGCTGGGACCACAGGCACCCACCACCATGCCCGGCTAATTTTTTGTATTTTTAGTAGAGACGGGGTTTCACCGTGTTAGCCAGGATGGTCTTGATCTCCTGACCTCGTGATCCACCCACCTCGGCCTCCCAAAGTGCTGGGATTACAGGCGTGAGCCACTGCACCCAGCCGTCTATCTTGGCTTTTATTTTCTATTTGTATCCTCCATTCTTTGTTCTTCCGTTTCTCTTTTACCACCTTCTTTTGGGTTAATACTTTTTTCCTAGTATTTTGTGTGTGCTTTTTTGGGGTGTTGCTTTGGTTGATAAAGAAAACTTCAAGCTAGAAAATGACCTGTATTATTTATGATTCGGGAATACATCTGCCTTAAGCTTAGACTGACAGAGGCTGCTGGTCTTTACTGGAGTGGATGCCTCACTGGTTTTATTAATATTATCATCATAGTGTTGATGGGTCCCTATAGCACAGGGCACATTGGATATTATCCCTATTCTCCCTGGGATTTTCTGTCAGGCTGTGGCACATGAGCTGCACAGGCAGAGGATTATTTGCAGATAAGCCATACAAGCCTCCATCTGCAGTAAATGCTAGTCTTTTGGAGTCTGTATTTCAGTTCCATGGTCAAGCTGTGTCTCTCTCTAGGGGCTTCCAGACTTCTGTTTGCTGTCACCTCTCTTTCCATCACAGCTGCTTCCCTCAGTTTTTTAGGAGGCAGGGAACATTCTGAAACCCTTGAGAAAAGCTGGCTGTGGGAGTCACAGATGCCAGTGTTTTAGATAAACTTCAGACATGCTTCTGATGTTGAGGGGCTTGATTCCAAACAGCGCTTGGGTCCCTTCCTCTCTCCCCCACCACAGTGCATGTTATAGGAAAAAGGAACCAGGCCTTATAGGTGTTGAATTATTATTCACTCCATTCCTCTTCATTTTTTTTTTTTGCTTTGTTTATGACTTAGATTAATTCTGAATCTCTTGTACCTGGACTCCTATGAAAATTCCAATAAAGCAAAAATGATTAAAATTGAATTGCCTATAGAAGCTGAGATGCCTTTTTTCCCCTGGAGTTAGGCTCAGCATCTAAATAAGGGAGGAGGCCCACACCCTGCATATCAGCCTTTCAAACAAGGCACAGTGGGAGTACCTGAGTTTGGATCCATAAATACAAAACAGGAAATCTTAAATGGAATTTTCTCTATGTTTTTTTAAAGATCTAATATGAGATTATAGCTTTGATCACAACTTAATTTTTCATTTCCATTTGAACTCTAATTTTACTTAAATTTCCTTCTGACAAATCTCCAAAGGAATATTTAAGTGACACAGCATAATGCTGGCAGATTATTCATATATCAGCCCTTAGGCTACCAAGGAAGGCTTCATCATCTCAGAGTGAGTTTTATTGGAATCTGTAGCTCACAAAATATTGCTTTCTGACAGCTCCTGTGCAGTAGAATTTAAAGGCTTAAGTTTTGGGAGGATTTACACATTGGTAGCATCCTCTGCCATACCTTTTAGGGACATTAAATCAGGAGGCTCCTCAGTGGTAGTCCTGTAGAAGGGTGTTCTGTAATCCTCCCATATTTATATCACAGGTATATGGGCCTTGGAACAGCTCTTTTTCCTCCTACTTTTTGAACCTGATTGGGGCAACTGCGTTCTTCTGACCTGTGCACTTTAGGGGAGTTGAGTCTGTCTTGGTGACCTGAACATGGACACAAAATCCTATCTCAGTGCGGCAGAAAGCCAACTTTGCTTCGTTCATTTGTTCACCCATTCATTCATTCATTGAATAAATATCTATTAAGCTCCTTTTATTGCCAGATACTCTTCTAAGTCCTGGGGACATTAGTAGTGAATAAATCATATATTGTGGCTCTGTTCATAGAGCTCATGGGCTAGCAGGGAAGACAGAAGAAATAAGACTCATAAACATACAACTAAATCTATCATAACTGGTCATGAGAGTGATGAAGGAAATAATTTCTCTGTGGAGGAGGAATTTGAGCTGAGACCTGGAGGACTGGTAGAAGTTAGCCAGATAAAGTGATTTTTTTTTCCCCAAACAATATAGAGAAATGTTTTCATTTGCATTTCTCCTATTCCCCGCGAATTTGAACCTCTTCATGACATTACTGGCAATTTGAATCTTGTTTCATGAAATTTGCCTATTCATGTCTTTTACCTGTTTTTCAGTTCCTTGTCTTTTGCTTATTGCCTTGGGGGAGTCTTGCCTTTCACAGGTAGGTTTTCATCCACCTGCAGCTTGTGTGAGGTAGTGACTCAGGTGGGCTTTGCAAGGGGGTAGATACTGAACGAAGATGGCGCGTGTCGACAAGTCTGAACGGGTAGCCTTACAGAATGCTGGTTTGGTCAGATCAGCCTGGGACCAAGTTGAGTACCACATGTTTCAGAATCAGTGAGGGACCGGTTTCACCTGCGACACTTCATTACAGAAGCTGGGGCTCATGTTAAAGAGAGATCAAGTGTTCCTATTCTGAGCCTGGCACCACACAGGCTTTTGTTGTGATTAGCAACATTTTGGTAGAGATTCTTCCCATGGAGTTTCTGAAATACCTGCTTTCTGTCTTCTGCTGGGGGTCACTTACATCTACAGAGGATGACTGAGGAGGAGGTCTGGCAGGAAATGATGGGGGGCTGTTTTCATCTCATCTCTGTGATTCCAGATGTTTCCCTTGACTTCTTTAAAGACAATGTTTTACCCTATTGATTAGCAAAACAAAGTGGCTTTCAGAAACCTGCTGTTAGGATCTGTGAGATTTTATCGAATCTTCTCCATATTTCTTGCCCTTGCAAGAGATGTCTTGTGAAATTCTTTTCTTGTGGAAAATAAAGTCTGCTGAAGAAGAAATGGGAAATCCCACACGTGCAGAAGCAAGGTGGCACACATGCAGATGGACGCTTCTGGGTGATGGGCAGCCATTTAAGGTTTTAAACAGGGAATTATACTTCAGTTTTAGAATGGTGAGTAAGCCAGATGCGGTGGCTTATGCCTATCATCCCAGCACGTCGGGAGACCTAGGTGGGGGGATTGCTTGAGCCTAGGAGTTTGGGACCAGTCTGGGAACATAGTGAGACCCCATGTGTACAAAAAATTAAAAAATTAGCTTGATGTGTGGCACACGTCTGTAGTCCCAATTACTCAGGAGGCCGGAGGCAGCAGGATTGCTTGAGTCCAGTAGTTTGAGACCAACATGGGCAATGTAGTAAGACTCCCACCTCTGCAAAATTAGACACATACACAAAAGCAGCTAGGCATGGTGGAGTGCACTGGGAGTCCCAGCTACTTGGGAGGCTGTGGTGGGAGGATTGCTTGAGCCCAGGAGGTTGAGGCTGCGATGAGCCAAGGTCATGCCATTGCACTCCAGCCTGGGCACATAGCAAGACCCTGTCTCCAAAAAACTAAATAAATAAAGATAATGGTGAGTAAAGAAGACTTAGAACCTTCAGTGATTTGGATAACAGTCCCTACTAATGTTCCAGATACTCCCTTTCCAAGGAAGAGATCTTCTAGAATTCTTTTTTATTTTTTTGAGACGGAGTTTCACCCTTGTCACCCAGGCTATAATGTAGTGGCATGATCTTGGCCCACTGCAACCTCCTTCTCCTGGGTTCTAGTGATTCTCCTGCCTCAGCCTTCTAAGTAGCTGGGATTATAGGTGCATGCCACCATGCCTGGCTAATTTTTGTATTTTTAGTAGAGACAGGGTTTTACCATGACCTTGAGCTCATGACCTCAAGTGATCCACCTGCCTTGGTCTCCCAGAGTGCTGGGATTACTGTGTGAGCCACCACGCCTGGCCGGCGTCTTGTAGAATTCTGATGATTAGAACTTTATCATGAAAGATTGAGTTAAATGCACAGCAATGCTCTGCGGAGCAAGGTAAGGTTGCTTCCGAGAGAGCACGCCCATGCTGCCCTGCCCTCCATCACCCGGATGACTTTATGCCTTGTATCTGTTAGAGTCCCAGTCTGCTCTGTTCTGCGTCTTGCAGGACCGTAAGGCAAAGCATCACATCACCGCTGGGTCAGAACAAGTTTCAGCCTCCTCCATGTTCTCTGCTATCATCAGGATTTTCAAGGATAATTTGGTCTAAGTCAAGGAGAATCATGTCTAGAAGCAGCAGCCACTGGGGGCGAGGCTTATTTCACCTTCCCCAATGCAGGCATCTCAGCAAAACTTTGGCAATCTTTGCTGGCTGGTTAGTGCAGAAATATGAAATTACTATTTTCACTTCAACTTAAGCTTCTCCGTGGCGGGGGGTGGAGTGGGGGAGCAGGAAAACCAAGTAAACCACCACCAACCTGGCTGTTCCTGGGGCTTGGCAGTGGAGTTGGCTACTCGCTTATTACATTTCAGTTGGTGGGTCCCCAGGCTAGCCACTGTCATTGCTTTGCTTGCATTTCATGTTTGCATGGTTTAGGGAGGCATCTGACAAGTCCTATTTCTGTGCTCAGACCAGGAGACTTTTCTGGCACTCAGGTGTGTAGACCTGGTTTTACTTCTCTTGAATCTGCTTCACACCCACCTGCCCAGTATTTTCTGGACTACTGATTCTCTCCCTGCCATCTTCCCCTCCCTCCCTCCATTTAAAAATAATCACAAAGGAAACACATGCTCGTGGTGAAGTTAAAATAAAACAGCAGAGAAGGATATAGAAGAAAAATGGATTCTCTCTTACCACTTCCCCTCCTTATGCCACTATTTTCTGAGGGTGCCACCCTCACCCCTGTTCATAGTGTGAGGTGCTTTATTCCAGACATTTTGATGCAGTCACCAACACATACCTGATCTCACACACACACAGAATTGTGCACACATGTGCACATACACACATGTCTGAGGGTCTTAGATTTTATTTATTTATGGTGATTTATTACTACTTTTTAGAGACACGGTCTCACTCTGTCACCCAGGCTGGAGTGCAGGCACCATCATATCCTACGGCAACCTCAAAATCCAGGGCTTAAGCAATCCTCCCACCTCAGCCCCCTGAGTAGCTGTGACTACAGGCATGCACCACCATGCCCAGGTAATTTTGTAATATTTTATTTGTAAACATGAGATCTCACCATGTGGCCCTGGCTGGTCATGAGCTCCTGGCCTCAGGCAATCCTCCTGTCTTGGCCTCCCAAAGTGCTGAAATTAGAAGCTTGAACCACCGTGCCTGACTATAATAGCTGTAATTTAAAATAGTCATGCTTGTGGTTAAAAAATAAAGCAGTACTGAGAGGCTTACAATGAAAAATAACTGGCCAGGTGTAGTGGCTCACCCTTGTAATCCCAGCACTTTGGGAGGCCGAGGTGGGTGGATCACTTGAAGTCAGGAGTTTGAGACCAGCCTAGCCAGCATAGTGAAGCCCCATCTTTACTAAAAATACAAAAAATTAGCCAGGTGTGGTGGCAGGCGCCTGTAATCCCAGCTACTCAGGAGATCACTTGAACCTGGGAGGCAGAGGTTGCAGTGAGCTGAGATTGCGCCACTACACTCTAGCCTGGGTGACAGAGTGAGGCTCTGTCTAAAAAAAAAAAAAAAAGAACAAAGAAAAAAAATCACTTTCTGCCTTTGTCCACTCCCAAGAGGCAACAACTTTGAATTCTCTTAGCTTCGACACCCCAGTGGTGGTGATCACTAAGGCCCAGATAATATTTATATATTGCCAGTTCTTGACTGATCTGACTGATCAATTTCAGTCATTATTAATTCAGATTTCTGGCTGTGATAGATGAGATTTAGCCTCATCTCAAACCCATGTCTCCCCTTCCTTTAACCTCAACAAATTGCTATTTTGACTATATTTAGTAAAATAATAAATAGAGTTATATTATTTTGGCTATGTAAATATTATTCTTTTCAGAACCAATAGTAGTAAGATGACCTTTTTTTTTCTTCTGGAGTTTATAGTTGCCTTTATTTTTAGTTTCAACTATTTGCCTTTGCTATGTGTTACTTTTTTTTTCAATATTTGTCTTATATTAAGTATACAGTCAAGTTTTCCTCTCTTGTGTCTTTTTCTGGAGATCTCTCTCGCAGATTCCCAGTGCTCCAATTTGCACGGCACCGCTGTTGTCCTGAGACCTCCCTGCTAAATGCAATGTGTTTTCAGCTCTGTGTTTCTCTCCCACCTCCCCTGGGCTTGGGAGTTCTAGGTCTTAAGACCTTGTGGGGTTCTTGAAGGGGATCAGCTTTCTCCTTGGCTGATCCCTTTCCTTTCTCATGTTGTCTTGGCTAGAGCTTCCTCTACTCCACTTCCTGTCAACTTCTTTAAACACACTCCACGAATTTGTTAAAATCTGTCTTTAACAAGACAGCTCCCTCTCTTTCTAATAATTCTTGCAGATCCCTGACTTAAAATTCCTTTACTGTCATTTTATTGGGTTTTAGGAGGAGATAAATGGTTTTACTTTTGGAACGTCTTCTCCTTTAAACCAGAAGTCTTAGTGTTTAAAAGGTTTTTCTCAGTCTCCTTTTATTTCTTGTTGCTATCTCTCTTTCTCTCTGTATTATTTTTCACTTAGAGATATCTAGTCATTGATAACAGTTCTCATAGATGAAGTAGCTCTCCTCTCAGACAAAACTAGGTAGAACTTAGTGGTTATATGCCACAGTAAGTAACACCAAAGTTGATTGATCCTGAAGTTTACCTAGAGGTTCATAATGCCGTACCATGCTTTTTAAGTGTCTAAACCTCCTAATTTTTTTAAAATTGTTTTTTAATTTTTATAAACTTAGGGGGTACAAGTGCCATTTTGTTACATAGATATATTGCATAGCGGTGAAGTGTGGGCTTTAAATGTAACTATCACCTGAATAGTGTACATTGTACCTATGGAGTCATTTCTCATTCCTCACTCCCCTCCCACTCTCTCACCCTTCTGAGTCCCTGGTTTGGTAATGTCATTTAGTGCTTTTCAATTATGATTATAGAGAGTATAATTTTATAAAGGAATGAAATCCAAGAGAAGCAATTTTATTAAACTATACCGTAAGTGTATAGATATTCACAGACACAGAAAACCACAGTTCATCTGACCCTCAAAGACTTTGTTTCCCTGCCTGGCATTTTTAGATGTATCACAGGCATTGTTCCTTGGGTCATTTTGAAATTTAAACTGGAGCCAAAGCTTCTTTTTCTGGTCCTTTGATTTAGAGAGAGCTGCTTGTTCCTCTCTGTACACTGTGAACTGACAGGGAGCCTGAAAACCTTTTTTGGCTTAGCCATGGATGCACTTTTCCTATTTTTCTCTTAGGATTCAGCTCTAATGTTACCTCCTTCCCAGAATTTTCCTGATCTGCCCTGGCTTGGGCGGCTGAGTGTAGAGGTAAAAAGTGTGGACTTTGATCCCAGCACTTTGGGAGGCTGAGGTGGGCGGATCACTTGAGGGCAGGAGTTCGAGACCAGCCGCCTGGCCAACATGGGGAAACCCTGTCTCTACAAAATATACAAAAATTAGCTGGGCATAGTAGTGCACACCTGTAGTCCCAGATACTCAGGAGGCTGAGGCAGAGAATTACTTGAACTCAGGAGGAGGAGGTTGCAGTGAGCTGAGATCATGCCACTGTACTCCACCCTGGGTGACAGAGCCAGACTCTGTCTCAAAAAAAAAAAAGTATGGACTTTGGAATTAGGCAGGTATGTTAGAATCCCAGCTTCAACATTTTCCAGGTATAGTGAACTCAGCACAGTATTCAGCATTTCTGAGTCTCTGTTTCCTCATCTGTATATGGAGGAGGGGGTGATAATTGTACCGTCCAGGTCATTTTGGCTGGGCTAGAGATTCATGGGCAGAGGCTACACCCACATACCATTGTAAGGTTAGAATCGATTCCCAATTTATGAACAACTTGAACAGGAGGGTTAGTGCTCAGCTGGGGTGACACTGTTAAACACTAGGGTCTTGCTAGACCTGAGAAATTAATTTCTTGTTGTGCTATCATCCATCTTTTCTTTCCTTTATTTTGGAAAAAATACTGGGGTTTGCATTATTTTTCAGAAGGAAAAGTATAGTTTGTACAAACGAACTACACTCTTTTCTTTAAAATTTTTAAAAATTTCAATAGCTTTTGGAGTCTAAGTGGTTTTTGGTCACCTGGATGAACTGTGTAGAAGTGAAGTCTGAGATTTTAGTGCACCTATCACCTGAGTAGTGTACAGTGTACCCAGTATGTAGTTTCTTATTCCTCACTCCCACTACCCCTGCTTCTGAGTCTTCAGTGTCTGTAATACCACTCTGTATGCCTTTATGTACCCATAGCTTAGATTCCACTTGTAAGTGAGAACATGCAGTATTTGGTTTCCCATTCCTGAGTTACTTCATTTAGAATAATGGCCTCTAGCTCCATCCAAGATGCTGCAAAAGACATTGTTTCATTCTTTTTTATGGCTGAGTAGTATTCCATGGTATGTTTGTATGTATGTACATACATACATATCACATATATCACACACATATATATATTAATATCACATTTTCTTTATTCACTCAGTGGTCAATGGGCACATAGGTTGGTTCCATATCTTTGCCATTGTGAACTGTGCTGCAATAAACATATGTATGCAGGTGTCTTCTTGCTATCATGACTTCTCTTTTGGGTAGGTACCCAGTAGTGGGATTGCTGGATTGAGTGATAGATCTACATTTAGTTCTTTAAGATATCTCCATACTGTTTTCCATAAAGGTTGTAGTAATTTACTTTCCCACCAGCAGTGTATAAGCGTTCTGTTTTCACCACATCCATGCCAACATCTCTTTCTTCTGACTTTTTAATAATAACCATTCTTGCTGGAGTAAGGTGTATCTCATTGTGGCTTTATTTTGCGTTTCCCTGATGATGAGTTATGTTGAGAATTTTTTCCTGTGTTTGTTGGTCATTTGTATATGTTCTTTTGAGAAATGTCTATTCATGTCATTTGTCCAGTTTTCAATGGGATTATGTCTTTTTCTTGCTGATTTCAAATTACACTCTTAGTAGGGAATAATTACAGATGCGTTGGCCTCTTGTTGCTGTCAATCTAGATGCAGCTTCAGCAAGCCCCAGTTGTGCCTGGGAAGTAGCTCTGACATTGTTCCTTCTCTTGACTCCCATGGTCACTTGCTCCTTGTTACGGTGCTGTAATAATCTGTGGGCAAATCCATCCTCCCCAGTAAATCATGAGCCTTGCAAGAGCAAAGGCCATGTTCTATTAATGCCTGAATTTCCCAGTGCTTCAGATAGCACCTAATACCTAGAAGGGGCTCAGGAGATGTAGAGGGGCTGCATGAATGAAACCCCATATGTATTATGCAAAGGGTCGGTTTGCTATTTCATTGCATGAGAATAGCCAGGTAGACTTTAACCAACATGGAATGCGTGTTTGGGACACTCTGGTCATATATAGGCCATTGTTGTGAGTGAAGCTTACTTCGAGTGAAAGAGGGTCTCTGAAGCACAACTGAAAACATGTAGGCAGGTATCCTCCAGGGCTGTTGAAACTTAGGGCGGAATTTCTCCCAACTGGGAAGACATGTCTTTTTTCTTTTTCTTTTGTTTTTTGAGATGGAGTCTTGCTCTGTCACTCAGGCTGGAGTGCAGTGGCACTTTCGTGGCTCACTGCCACCTCTGCTGCCCAGGTTCAAGTGATTCTCCTGCCTCAGCCTCCCGAGTAGCTGGGATTACAGGTGCCTGCCCGCGACCACTAAATTTTGTGGTTTTTAGTAGAGACGAGGTTTCACCATCTTGGCCAGGCTGGTCTTGAACTCCTGACCTCATGATCCACCTGCCTCAGCCTCCCAAAGTGCTGGGATTACAGGTGTGAGCCACCATGCTTGGTGACATGTCTTAAATTATAGATGATATGGGATCCATTAGACTCATCTAGGGGTTCTGAGGACACCCAAGAGACAGACATTTCTCAAAAGAAGATATACAGATGACCAACAAACACAGGAAAAAATTCTCAACATCACTCGTCACCTATAGTGGCTGATGCTGCAGATGCATGAGGGACCTGTGTGAAACTTCGTAAGATCCTTGGACAGAGACAACCAAAGAATGTCTTCAGATACGAGCCCAGAATAGAGAGGCGGACACTGCAGATTGCAGGATCTGATTTGCAGTCTTGCTGCCTCTCACATGGTGCCTGTTTGGCTTGCTTCAGCATGAGCAGCAGTAGGCACTTATTTGTCTAATGATGCTTAGTGCCTTTTTTTTCCAGGCACACCACTGAGAATGGCAGGCTCAGTGATGAGATGTAATTCCATTTTGTGCCATGTGTTGTGCTGGGCGCTTTCTGTGAACTGTTTGATTTTGTCTTCACAGCCACCCTGCAAGGTGGATACCGTTGCCCCCACTTTAAAGATGGGAGAAGGAAAGCCCGGGCAGGGATGCTCATTATTCAAAGTCATGCACAGCCTGTTGAAGCAGGGCAAATTGCTCCATTTGCTGCAACCCTTAGGACCCCTAATTCCCCCTCCCCAAAGTCCTCTGGGATGGCCTCAAATCATGGCAGTTGATGAGGAGAGCAAGGACCAGGTGACAAGACAGCTCTAGATATGGCTTTCCCCACAGTGATGTGACTCCCAGCATTAGTGCCATCGTTGTGTCTTTGGGAGGTCAGTCTGGAAGTGGCTTATGTTATTCACCAGGTCCTTTCCTGTAGAACCAACAGGGTCATCTATATATGACCTCCTTAATCTGGGACCCATGACTTACAAGAAGACTGTATTAGTCCGTTTTCATGCTGCTGATAAAGACTTCCCCGAAACTGGGAAGAGAAAGAGGTTTAATGGACTTACAGTTCCACATGGCTGGGGAGGCCTCACAATCATGGTGGAAGGCAAGGAGGAGCAAGGCTATGTCTTACATGGATGGCGGCAGACAAAGAGAGAGAGTCTGTGTAGGGGAACTCCTCTTTTTAAAACCATCAGATCTCCTGAGACTTATTCACTATTGCGAGAACAGCATGAGAAAGACTGGCCCCCAGGATTCAGTTACCTCCCACTAGGTCCTTCCCACAACACGTGGGAATGGTGGGAATTACAATCAAAGATGAGATTTGGATTGGGGACACAGCCAAAGCATTTCAAAGACTTATGGGTGGGCTTTGGAGGCTGTGGGTGGGTGGGTGGTGATAGCCTGAGCTCCCATGAAATGTATGGGATGTTTTGTGTGTCCTTTCTCTGGGTAAGGTTGTAGCTTCCATCAGATTCTCAAGAGGGGTCCAAAGAACAACACATAATAATAGTAATAAATAATAATAATGATCGCATAATGTGAGTTAACATTTATGCAGCACTTTCCAAGTTTTATCTCACGAGACCCTCTTGACAATCTGATGAGCTGGGTGCTGTATTATCCCCACTTGCATACAAGGACAAAAATAAGTCACTTGGCCCAGGTCATGCAGTGGGTATGGGATGGAGTTGGAGTCCAAGCTTAGGCAACCCAACTTGCGAATGCATGTATTGCAGACCCAGCAGATAACCAGCCTTTGTGTGGATGTGTAGCTGTTGTTTGTTAGGGAAATGTGGAGTGTGGAGAGGGGGAGTGGTAGACCCGTGCCCCATGGCACAGGTGAGCTCTGCCTCTGGAGCTGCTGTGAGCAGCCTCTCTCCTTCTCTTGAGGGATCTGGGAGAAGCAGCACCAGGGCTGACCTCTTCACTAGGTGCAGCAGGCACAGTGCCTCATGAAAATGCTTTCATTTCTTTTATTTACTTATTTTTCTTTTTTGAGACTGGATCTCACTCTGTTGCCTAGGCTGGAGTGCAGTGGTGCAATCACAGCTCACTGAGGCCTCGATCTCCTGGGCTCAAGTGATCCTCCTTTCTCAGCCTCCCTAGTAGCTGGGACTACAGGCATGCACCACCATGCCCAGCTAATTTTTTCATTTTTTGTAGAGACACGGTCTTGTTATGTTGCCTAGGCTGGCCTTGAACTTCTAGACTCAAGCAATCCTCCTGCTTTGACCTCTCAAAGTGCTGAGATTTGAGGCATGAGTCACCACACCTGGCCTCATTTCTTTTAAAACCAGAAGATATTGAAAAAAAAAAAAAAAAGAACTTTCAGGTCAAAGAAAAAACTTAAAATAGTGATATATATGTCTTTATACCAACGCAGACAAAAAATACCGTTTTGAATTTTTTTTAATGGAGGAAAGGAGCCCACAAAAGTGAAAGTGCCCGAGGACCACAGAAGTCATAACATGACCCTGGAAAGGGCACTGGGGGCCTCTGTGAGATGCCCTTGTGCCAGCTGTTCAGAGGAACCAGTTTATCTGCCTTGGAAATTTATTTTAGTTCTGGAGCCTTATGAATCATGATGGAACCATTTGGAAGATGCATAAAGTGAAATGTACAGATCACGTTGTTGGTGGAGTCTGTGGGCTGATGGGGCAAATGGCTCTGTACCGGAGGGAAGATGCCAGAGAGGAAGGTTCGATGAGGCCCATCTGCTATGGGACGGGGGAGGAGGCCGTCCGTCTGTCCAGGTGAAATGTCTTAAGTCAAAATTAGCATTTCCATGTTTAATTCCACTATTATTGCCCCACAGGCCACGTAATCACCGGTGATTCAATGGGGACAGGGATGTGCTTAGAATTCATATCTTGCAGGATCTAAATCAACAGTGAAAAAGGGTACTGCTGTGATTTTACTCAGTTCCTGAGTCTGGAGTTTCTTGGAGCAGCTTCCGGGGAACGGGGTCTGCGTAGCTGCACCCCAAGCTGTCTCTGCAGGTGTTTTGTGCTGGGAGGGCTCCCCTTCATTTCAGGGGCCAGACGAAGAGGCAGCGGACAAGAATCCCAATTATATCTGATGTTTGTGTAGCAGGGACTCTGTTTGTCATGTACAGAAAGTGCTTTTGCAAGGAATTAATTTAAGCCATTTTAAATTTGCTTTGCTGGTGAGTGCTGTGTGTAAGAGCACCAGGAAGGTCATTATGGAAGTCTCAGTCCTGCATTGCTCCCTTCTGAAGGCTGGGAAGAAGGTGAGCTCTTCTCCCTTTTGTGAAGAACACATAGGGTGGGCATGCTGGGATGTCCACCTCTGTGCTCACATTGTCTAGAGCCTGTAGACGCACCCTGATGCCAGAGTATCAGACTCATCATACATTCTCATAGGCCTGTCTTTGGAGAGTCACCTGGTAGTGCATAAGACAGAACTTTTGACAGGTGCCACCTGACCCCTGTGGTCTCAAGTCCCACCTGCAGTAGGTCTCCTCCCACCACCAGAGACCTCCCCCGCCCTACTCCTCTCCTTGCTGTCTCTGCTCTCAGCCATACATTGGCTGCTTTTCAGCTCCCAGCAAACCACACTCCCCTGCCACAGGGCCTTTGCATGTGTGGCCTTTTGCCTGGTATTCTCCCACTTTTCCTCCTTTACCTAGTTAACTCTTGTTCATTCTTCACATCTCTAATCGAGCACAACTTCACTCAAATGTTTTTTGTGACTCAACAGGCTAGGGAAATATCTATGCCTTCTCAGATATCCTTATTTCATTTCCTCAGGACACTTCCCTCAATGTGGCATTGCACCTTCTATAATGTGATGGCAAAGTTTGTCTTTGCTCAACTGTGTGCCTGTGTGTCTAGTGCTCAGCACACTGCCCAGAACATGGGCAGTCTCCAGCGAATGGGTGGAGATGGTTGGCAGCTTGAGGTCAGAGGCTTCTGAATATTCTCCTCCATTGCTATGAGAACACCCCCTCCACAACGATAAATGTGCTTGATTTCTGACTCTGCCATGTACCATTAACTGGGGGATCTTGGGCACATTACTTAGCCACGTTGCTGAGCCTCATTTTTCTCATCTGTAAAAACTGGAATAAGAATACCTACTGTGATTGTTGATTTTGGGTGTCAACTTGACTAATTAGGGGATACTCAGATAGCTGGTGAAGCATTTTGTATTCTAAATCATTGCATTAATTATTCTCAACACACTGAGTCCATCTCTCTTCTGCTGAAAGGGAAACCCAGGTGGTTTGGCATTCAGTTAGGATGATTGGGCCACCGCAGGTGCATCTGTGAGGGTGTTACTGGAGGAGATTGGCAGGTGAGCCGGTGGACTTAGTGGGGAAGATTCCTCTTTTTTATGGGTGGGCAGCGTCCAGTTGGCTGGGGTCTCAGAGGAACAAAAAGGTAAAGGAAGGGTGAACTCTCACTCTCTCTCTTCTGGAGGAGCTGGGATGTCCATATTTTCCTGCCCTTGGATGTCAAAACTCCAGGTTCTGGAGCCTTTGGGCTCTGGGACTTGCACCGATAGCCTCCTGGGCTCTGAGGCCTTTGGACTTGGACTGAGCCACACTACCATCTTCCCTGGTTTTCCAGCATGTAGACAGCCTGTTGTGAGCCTTCTCAGCCTCTATAAATGAGTGAACTGATTCCCTTAATAAATCCCTTCTTCTCTCTCTCTCTCTTAATCTCTTGATATATGTATGTGTATCTTCTATTGGTTCTGTCTCTCTGGACAACCCTGACAAAATCACCTACTCTGCAGATCTACTGTGAAGATTAAATAAAAATGCATTCCTGGCCAGGCGCAGTGGCTACTATGTGTAATCCCAGCAGTTTGGGAGGCTGAGGTGGGCTGATCACTTGAGGCCAGGAGTTCAAGCCAGCTTGGCCAACATGGTGAAACCCTGTCTCTACTAAAAATACAAAAAATTGGTTGGGCGTGGTGGCACACGCCTGCAATCTCAGCTACTTAGGAGACTGAGGCACGAGAATCGCTTGAATCTGGGAGGTGGAGGTTGCAGTGAGCTGAGATCACGCCGTTGCACTCCAGCCTGGGCGAAAGACTGAGATTCTGTCTCGAAGTAAAAAACAAAGAAAAGCGAACAAAAAGAAAAAAAAAAGCATTCCTGAAAGTGCCTCATTCAGTGCCTGACAATTACTCATGAAATGTTTGTTTTCTTTTGTTTCTTCTCGTGATCAGGCATTGCTTTGCATTTCTTGTAAAATTGTAGTTAAGTATATATAACATAATATTTGCCATTTAAACCATTTTAAGTTTACAATTCAGTGGCGTGAAGCACCTTCATACTGTTGTGTGACAGCTACCACTATTTATTTCCAAAATTTTTGTCATCTTCCTAAACAGAAACTCTGTATCCTAAGCAATAACTTCTCATTTCCCCTGTTCCTAGTGTCTGGTAACCTCTGTTCTACTTTCTGCCTCTAAATGCTGCTGCTGAAGAGGCAGGGGAATGCAGGTGCAGGAAGGGAGCTGTGGGCCTTCAGCATGGAAGTGAAAGAGTGGATGTCTGTCGGTTTGAGTTAAAGTGTCTCCTGCTAAGACAGTTTAACTAGGTTGTTTACACCTACTGATTTTTTTTTATTATTATTTTTAAGACAGTGTCTCACTCTGTCGCCCAGGCTGGAGTGCAGTGGCATGATCTTGGCTCACTGCAACCTCCGCCTCCCGGGTTCAAGCGATTCTTGTGCCTCAGCATCCCGAGTAGCTGGGATTAGAGGCATTCACCACCACACCCGGCCAATTTTTGTATTTTTAGTAGAAATGGGGTTTTGCCGTATCGGCCAGGCTGGTCTCCAACTCCTGACCTCAAGTGATGCACCCACCTCGGCGTCCCAAAGGGCTGGGATTACAGGCATAAGCCACCATGCCCAGCCCATCTACTGATATCTAATCCAGCCAGTACCCATGAATTTGCCTTCTTATGTTTGCCCACTAGGAATAAATGATACCTGTCCCCTCCCTGCACTCTGTGGATTGCTTGGAATTATTGGGTTGGAAATAAGAGCAACCTATTTGCATTGACTTATGCCAAAAAAAACAACAAAAAAAACCAAAACACTTTATCATATGGAGCCCAGGGTTCCCCCTTGTGGTAGACAGACTTCTAAGATGGTCCCTCAAGATTCTCAGCCCTGATGTGTATACTTTGTCCCAATTATCCAAACAGTAACTTAGGTACTGCCCTAAAGGGATTTGCAGATATTAAGGTCTCAATTTGGCTGACCTTAACATAGGGAGATTTTCCAGGTGGGCCTGACCTAATTGCCTGAGCCCTTTAAAAGCAGAGAGTTGGGGTTGGGCATGGTGGCTCATGCCTGTAATCCAAGCACTTTGGGAGGCTGAGGCGGGCAGATCATGAGGTCAGGACTTTGAGACCAGCCTGGTCAGCATGGTGAAACCCCATCTCTACTAAAAATACAAAAAATTAGCTGGGCATGGTGGCACGCGCCTGTAGTCCCAGCTACTTGGGAGGCTGAGGCGGGAGAATTGCTTGAACCTGGCAGGTGGAGGTTGCAGTGAGCCGAGATCATGCCATTGCACTCCAGCCTGGTCAACAGAGTAAGACTCTGTCTCAAAAACAAACAAACAAACAAACAAACAAACAAAAAACCATAAAAAACCAGAGAGTTTTCTCTGATTGCAGAATAGGTCAGAGATTCGAAGCATAAGTACTTGACCCACTTGTGATGGAGAGGGCCACGTGGTAAGGACTATGAGTGACCTGTAGAAGCTGAGAGTGGTCCCTGGCTGGTGGATGACTAGGAGCCAAGCATTCACTCCTAAGCTAGTCACTGCCCTTGGAGTTTGCTCTGAATTTGTCTTTGGTTCACAGCCCTGTTCTAGTGGTCTCTGACTGTCTGCCCTCCCACTGGTCTTTTCATTCCCTTCTTTTCCAGCCATAGCCACTCCAGGGCTGTTTTCATCCCTAGAAGATGATCTTCCATCTGGGAGTCTCAGGAGCCATCTCCAAGAATCCTTTACTGAGCACCAATGTCAGTCTTTGAGCTGGGTGCTAGGGCCCAGGGACAATCCAGGCCACATGGACCTTGTCTTGGATGGGTTCCCAGCCTGGTGGGGAAAGACTGACCATTTCAATGTCATATATTAAGTTCAAAGACAGAGTTATTTTATTAGATAGAGAAAGTCACACTAGAGGCTGCAATCACAACTCTAAAATCTCAGTAACTTCGACAATAGAAATTTGTTGTCCACAAGACAGTTTATGGTAGATGCTGGTTGGATGGCTTTCCACACAGTCATTCAGGGATCCAGGCTCCTTCAACTCTGTGACTACATCATGCTCTGGGTCCTGGTGTTCCCTCCTAGACTCTCTGTATCCACCCAGCAGAGAGGGAAGGAGAGAGTGCAGAAGGTTTTCACGGGTCATCTCTGTGAGGGGCATATATCACATCTTCCAACATTTCGGTGGCCAGGTTGCAGTCACATGGCCTGACCTTACTACAAGGGAGGCTGGGAAATGTAGTTCAGCTATGTGCCCAGGAGGTAAAGCAAGTGAGGTTTGGCAAACACTTGGCTGTGTTCTCTTTTTGCCATAGGTGTGCACAGGTCCAATAGGTGTGCCATAGGTATGAACATGTGTTTATGTGCATAGGTGTGCATGTAAACAGGTTTATGGAGGCACAGAGAAAAATCACTTAGCTCATTCTGGTAGTTGAGAAGGGCTTATGGGAGAAATGGTGCTTGAACTGTATCTTGAAGGAAAAGTAAAATTTAATGAGGTAAGAATGGGTGAGGTCATAACTCTAGACAAAGGTGCAGAATTGGGAAGTACATGGGTATGGATCAGGGTACTCCAGCATTTGAGCAGGGAGCGGGAGAGATTGTGATGAGTGCGTTTAGTGTTTTGCTGGAGTTTAGAAAAAGCTCAGAATAGAAAACAGTAGGTCCAAGAACAAGACCCTCGAAGGACTTGATTGTATTTTACTTAGAAGTCTTTTAGAAGGCTCCGGAGTCTCCATAAAATTCATCAAGTCTCACAGACACAGAGCTGCCATGTTTTCTGCTGCCTGATCTGTGCAATGCATCTTCAGAGAGAGGTTCTCCTAACATGCTTTTGTTCTGAATCTCAGGAGAGGAGAGCTTGTAGAGATGATGTGCTCAGGCAGGTGTAGCCACGGGAATCTGCTTGTGTGACTGATTTTCAGGAGGTGGCTTGGAGTCTGCAGTAGGGTTTCCTGGCCACCCTTGATATCGGGACCACAACTTGAAGCTCCATGGTCTGAGTAGAGAGAGCTGGGGGCTCCAGGGAGTTTCGAGGAAGCCCTAGGCACGAGGGGGTTCTGGGCTGTGTGTGCACAGCTGAACCCACCATTACATTCTGTCTCCTGCTGTTGCCCCAGGGGCGGCCCTGCCTCTGGCTGACCCTGGCTGTGGGCTGCTCTCTGCCCACAGAACAGCTGTCCTGGGGCTCTTCTGTCTATATTCAGATGCTTTTATTTCCACATGTTGCTGCTGCTGGTCCTGAGTTTTTCTTGTACTTAGGTCTCAGGGAAACTGTACTGTTTGCATCCAAGCACTGGAGACTGAATACATTTTAGCTGGACCCAGTTTCCCAAGCTCAGTACTATAGACATTCAGGTCCTGGGCATTGTGGGATGCTGAACAGCATCTCTGGCCTCTCCCCACTAGATGCCAGTAATACCACCAACTAAAAATGTCTCCAGACGTTGAATGTCTCCTGAGGGGTGGGAGCGAGAAGCAAAATTGACACTGGATGATCATTACTGTGCTACAACATGAGAGATAAGAGATAACTTTTTTTTTTTTTTTTTTTTTTTTTGAGATGGAGTCTCGCTTTGTCACCCAGGCTGGAGTGCAGTGGTGAAGTCTCAGCTTACTGCCAGCTCCGCCTCCTGGGTTCATGCCATTCTCCTGCCTCAGCCTCCTGAGTAGCTGGGACTACAGGCGCCCACCACCATGCCTGGCTAATTTTTTTGTATTTTTAGTAGAGACAGGTTTTCACTGTGTTAGCCAGGATGGTCTCTATCTCCTGACCTCGTGATCCGCCCATGTTGGACCAAAGTGCTGGGATTACAGGCGTGAGCCACAGCACCTGGCCAAGAGATCACATTTTTAAAGCCACTAGGTTCTGGGTGGGTGGTTCTGCAGTAGATAGGGGAAGTGGTGGTGGCTGTCATGGTCCATCTTCCTCCTTCCACACCTGGGGCTACTGGTGGTGGTTTGAATAAATGGAAACCTGGATTGCTGGCAACAGAAGAGAATGTGCACGGCGTGTGGCGTCTGTGATTCTCATGATGACCAGAGTTTGGGGAGAAGATTCTGAGCCTGTCTTCATCCAAGGTGACCTCTGTAGCACATAGCAGGGACCCACACCTTGCTGCACGGCCTTATGGGGCACTGATTGCTAATTGCTCTCTTGCTACCCTGATATGTCCTTTACAGACTCCCTCTCGTCTCACCTTCAGATCTAACCATCTGTGGTAGATACTAGAGTGTCTCCATCTTACAGATGAAGAAGCTGTGGCTTAGGGGGCTTTAACATGTTGCCCAAGGCCTCAAAAATATAACTGGGACCTGAACCCTGACGCATCTGATTCCAAAGCTCAAGCTCTTAATCATATTTTCCAGGTCTTGCTTGGCTCTTAACAGAAAGCTACTTGGGTTCCTTCCAGTTCTGGGAGCTTCTGAGAGAAAAACGTAATAAACACAAAACTAGAAGCAGTAGAAAGCTTTTAAGTAAGCCCAAGTGTAGATGGCTGAGGATTTCTCAGACTGCCTCTCAGATACATTCCTCACTCAACCTGCCTGCTCCTGGGGCTGGGGGACAGCAGAGATGTTCTAGGAACTGGCTTGCGTGTGTGCACGCTTAGGGGTTTGGGGTAGGATGAGCCTTTTGGTCTGGGTGCTGAGCCGGGCGCCCTGGGCATGGCCAGAGGTGCACTGTTAGCCTCTGTGGCTGCCAGTTTCTCATAATGGCATCCATCCTTTCTTGGGGATCATCTTTAATCCTCCAGCAAGACTAGGTCTCCAAGTCAGATTGAACCGATGTAGGTGTGAGAATCCTCTTGCTCAAGCCATTTTGTTCTCTTAGAGCAAGGGGACACTGGAGCCCCCAATCTTCCCCATCCTTCAAGGGTTAGCTCAAATCCCGTGGTTCCTATGACACCTCCCCCAGTGATCTCCTTATGAGTTGTGCGACTTCTAATGTATCATTTTCTTTCTCTGACCCACAGTTTACAATGTGAAAAATAGAAGGTTTCACTGTACCCACCTTATTCTACTTATTTTGAGAGTTAAGTGTTATAATGCACTTAGGGCACTTAGCAGAGCAGTAATCACTCACCTGTCATACTGATTGTTTTCAGTGGTTTCTATTCCAGCATGAATGGGTGGTTTTATCTCCAGAACTTCTTTTGTCCTCAGAGTCTGAGGTCGTGGGGGCATGGAGTTGTGTAGATGAGTGTGGGCTTCAAAGTCAGACCTGACTCCCCACTCCCTAGCTGGATCTCCTTGGATAAGTCATTCTGCCTCTTTGTGCCTCAGTTTCCTCACCTGCAAAATGCAATGGGAACATCTCCCTGATAAGGATCAAGTGATTTAATGCTTTCAAAATGCTTAGCACAGTCTGGACATATGACAAAGTGCTATATGCGTACGTATTAAGAGAAATGCATTTCTTGCCAACTCAGTACATATGAGTAAAATGTACAGATGGGTGGAATGTGTGGCTTTCTCACAGTGCTTACCTTTACTATGGGCGATGCACATTCTTTCTTTCCTTTCTCCTCCCCTTCCTCTTTTACCATTTTACCAAAAAGCATGGCTGGTCGTGATGACCCAATGAATTGATTTCATGACCCATGAATGGGTCATGACCCGCAATTTGAAAAAGTCTGCTGCGGTGACCCTGGCCTCCAGCCTTGCTCATGTTAATTGCGTGGGTTCTCTGGCATCTGAAACATCTGGCCCCGCATCAGTGGCCTTGCCTCATTCTCTCTGCCCCACTGGGCTCTGCAGCTGCATTGCTCTGTGCACCTTTGCAAGCATCAGATTAATTAGACATTTCAGAAGAGATCGACTTTTAAAGCAATAGCTTCATTAGCATGGATGTGCTGGAAGCTCTGAAAAGTAAAACTTAGTTATTTATATGTTAATAAGCTAACCCGGGCTTCAAAAGCCAGCTGATGAGCTCTGGCATTTCTTGAATTCATCTTCAACAAAACTCGTTCCTACACAACTGTGACGGTTGGCCTTACTGATAGTTCTGTGAACGTCTGCCCATCACCAGGGTTCTGTGCCAACTGGCTGAGTGTCCCTGTAACATAGACTGGGGATAAATGGGTTCAGCAGCGTAGTGATAGCAGGGACAATGGGAAATCCCTTAATTAGGAACTGAGTTTTGTAATGCTGACAGAGACGATGTTATTTTTGGTGAGCTGTCATATTACACGTGTATAGTGCTTAATGATTTTCAAAGTGCTTTCCCCTACACTGTCTCACATGGGCATCACATGAGTCTCTTTTAGTGTTGAGTCTCTGCAAAGTGTTTGCTAGTTCTTCTGCCCAGCACCTGCCTCCTCCTAGTGTTGGGGGAGGGGGCGGGGGCTGGATCAGCAGCACGGGCATCACCTGGAAGCTCCTTCGAAATAGAGAATTCTGCTGGGTGCGGTGTCTCATGCCTGTAATCCCAGCACTTGAGGAGGCCGAGGCAGGTGGATCACTTGAAGTCAGGAGTTCGAAACCAGCCCGGCCAACGTGGTGAAACCCCATCTCTACTAAAAATGCAAAAATTAGCTGGGCATGGTGGTGCACGCCTGTAATCCCAGCTACTCAGGAGGCTGAGGCAGGAGAATCACTTGAACCGAGGAGGCAGAGGTTGCAGTGAGCCAAGATCACGCCACTGCACTCCAGCCTGGGTGACAGAGTGAGTCTGTCTCAAAATAAAATAAAATAAAGAATCCTAGCTCTGCCCCAAACCTTATTAGAACCTACATTATCAATATTCACAATAGCAAAGACATGGAATCAACCTCAGTGCCCATCAGTGGTAGATTGGATAAAGAAAATGTGGTCCATATATACCATGAAATGTTACGCAGCCATACAAAGAACGAGATGATGTCCTTTGCAGGAACATAGATGGAGCTAGAGGCCATTATCCTTAGCAAACTAACACAAGAACAGAAAACCAAATACCACTTGTTCTCACTTATAAGTGGGAGCTAACTGATGAACTCATGGACACATAGAGGGGAACAACTGACACTGGGGCCTCTGGAACGGTGGAGGGTGGAGAATGGGAGGGTAGGAAGAGGGAGAAGATTGGACAAAATAACTATCAGTTACTAGACTTGGTGGTACTACACTGCCAAACCCATTTATCCCCAGTCTTTGTCACAGGGACACTCAGCCAGCTGTCCACAGAACCCTGGTGATGGGCAGGTGTTCCCAGATCTATCAGCAAGGTACAGTATTTGGGTGAAATCTGTACAACAAACAGAAGTCTACCTATGTGACAAACCTGCACATGAGCCCCTAAACTTAAAAGTTAAAAAAAGTACCTGCATTGGAACAGGTGATTTACACACTCACTGACGCTTGAGAAGCACTGCTCTACAACACCTTCCCTTTCTCTCCCTCCTGTGTGCTTGGCCCTTCTTCTCTTCCTCTTTTCTTTCTTCCCCTTCCCTCTTCTTCTCTCCTCCCTGTTTGTCACCTCTTTTTTCCTTTCCCCAACTACTTGTAATAGCTGCAGGTTTACAGGCATGGCTCTGACACATGGAAACACGAGACTCACTTGTCCTTTGTATCTGCATTTACTTTTCTTTGACAAGATCCTATTCCTGCACAGTTGTGTGAAAACTAAATTTAGTTCAATCCAGTAAATTTTCTACCACATTTGTTTTTAATTTTATTTTTAAATTAACGTACAGTAAAATTGCCTTTTTTTGGATGTACGGTTCTGTGAATTTTAACACATATATAGATTTGCATATCTATCACTATAGTCAGGGTAAAGAACAGCTCCATCCACCCCCAAACACTCCCCTGTGATAGCCCTCTGAAGTCATATCCTGCCCCACTCATGATCCACTTATCTGTTTTTTGTCCCTATAGTTTTGTTTTTTCAAGAATGTCCTATAAATGAAACCATGTAGTATGCAACCTTTTCAGACTAGCTGCTTTCCTTTACTGTAACGTCTTGAGAATCACACAAGTGGTTGTGTGTACCAATAGTTAGTCCCTTTAGACTAGTATTCCATTGTATGGATATACTGCAGTTTGTTTATCCATTCACCCTCTGAGGGACATTTGAGTTTGTTTTCAGTTTTTGGCAATTTGAAATAGAGCTTCTATACACATTCATGAACAGGTTTTTGTTTAAACATAAGTTTTCATTTCTTAAGGGTAAATACCTAGAAATGGAAATGCTAGGTCCTATTGTGCTTATTGAAGTATTTAAGTGTCTTTAAATAGCTTGGCATTATATAATTTAGCTTACTTACTTATATAAGAGTTTGGCATCAGAGTTTTACACTCCCGTCAGACAGCAGTGTATGAGAGTTCCAGTTGCTCCACATCCTTGTCAACACTTGGTATCGTCAGCATTTTTAATTTAGCCATTCTGATAGGCATGTCCTACTATCTTGTAACCTCTTTAACCTTTTCTATTTTGCAAGACTTACCCTCCTTCTATAGGTGGGATATTGTAAATTCAGAGAGCCAATGTGGCTAGCAGAGCCTCAAACTAACAGCTCTCGGATGTATGTGGGAGCCAGGTAATTCTCCCCACCAAATAGACTCAGAGGTTTACTCAAAGGTCATGTGAGCACCAAAAAATAATAAAATACATGTCCAAGTCCCCTTCTACTATTTTGAGCCCCATCCATACACTTGAGGCTGGGGAGAGTTCAGTAGAACAGTGTTTCTGTTGCATTCATTTGCTCAATAATAACCTCTTCTGAGCTCTGGCATTTCAGATAGGCTGTGTCCAGAGTGTGTGTCCCCTGGTGCCATGCACTCCCTGCCCATTCTAGACTTCATTATCACAGAACATGGAAAGCAGATGTTCTTCATTTTTCCTAGCTAGATTTCAGAGGGCTGTGACTCATCCAAGATCTGTAGGCATCTTTATTTAGCAGAGGTTATCCGTTCCAATTAAAAAGAGAAACATTTTTAAGCGGTGGCTGTTAATTCAAAACCTGGCAGCCTTGATGATGATGATGTCTGGCAATGAATGGTGGAGGGAACATATCAGAAAGCCTTCTGCCTGCTAGGCACTATCTGCTAATTCCATTTTAATATCAGACGTCCAAATGATTGATATTATATCTCAGCAGAAAGCCCAGCACGAGCTCAGGATATTAATTCATTAATTCATTTGTCCAATATCGAGCCAGGCACTGTCCTAGGAACTGGGGGTAAACAGCAAACAAAACACAAACATCCGTGCTTTGTAAAGCAGAAGTTCTGCTTCAGGGAGGTATTGATCATTAGATTTTGTTAGAAAGCCAGAAAATGCTATGGGAAAAGTAAAGTAGAACAAGGAGATTGGTAGTTCTGACCGAGGAGCTGAATACTTATTATTTATGGAACAACTGGGAATGGCAGTTTCTGAGTGATCATTGAATAGGTTTTCACCTGGAGATTCCAAAAATTTGGTGTATAGATCCCCTGCATCAAAATGCCATGGAGACCTGTGAAATTGGCCAGACCCTGCACCCATCTGCTGAATGGGACCCTGCCCCATGTCCATGCCTCTCTGTTGAGTCTGTATCCCTGGAGAGAGGCCTTGGGGAATCTGTGTAGCCCACAAACTTCCCTGGTAATTGTGAAGCACCCTGAAGTTTAAGGACCACTCTCTTAAGAATGCAAGTTTAAAATAGGATGCATGCTTTCAGTCCCAGGAAATGATCAAAATCGTCTAAAACTGGGTCCAATTAAAAGCGTGTTCACTCGTTCAAGTCTTGACACTGCCTGACTTTGAAACTTGCAAATGTTAACTTTGCAGCTGCTGCTGCTTAATTTTAGCCCTCAGAGAGAAACACCCCAATCTTCACAATAGGTTTCTGGTACCCTGGTTGGCAAACATCCTCCCCTACTTCCCCGCTACATGCCCAGGGCCAGAGCTTCCTAACTTTGGAAACAGAATGTAGCAGCATCCCCCTCCCCGATTCCCTGGCCTCAGCAGTGAGCTGCCCTACTTTGCAAAATGAGAGTCTCTTACCTCATTAAGCCAAGCGAAAATGAGTTACACAAAGGTAATTTTCCTGTTAGCACCCCTTGTAAAGCCACCAGCAGACATCCATAGTTAAAACATCTCTTTGTAAGCTGAATGGTTCTGTGGTCTGGGAGGGATGGGAAGTAAGGCTTAAAAATAGTTGTATCCTTTTCTGGCTTTACGTATTGTTTCTCTGATTATTTCTACGAGTGAGGAAAATCCCAGGAGAAAAGGAGAGGTGTTTTGGAAGAGCTGAAGACCCCGTGCAGTGACTGAAAGTCCTAAAACAAATGCAGCCCCATGTTGCTTAGGAGTCCAGGCACCAGGAGACTGGATTTCTTGGGCAAAATCAAAGCCCTTTTGTGCCTGTTATGGGCTGAATTGTGTCCCTGCAAATTCATATGTTGAAGCCCTGAACACCAGTACCTCTGAATATAACTTACTTGGAGGTGGAACCTATAAAGAAGCAATTAAGTTAAATAAGGCTTTTAAAAGGGCCCCTAATCCAATCTGATCAGCGTATTTATAAGAGGGGATTTCGACAGACGAAGAGACTGCAAGGATGCATGCATAGAGGAAAGGCTGTCTGCAAGCCAGGAGACACTCTGACCTTAGAAAAAAAGTCAAATCTGCCAACACGTTGATCTGGGACTTTTAGCCTACAGAATTGTGAGGAAATACATTTCTGTAATTTAAGCCACCTAGTCTGTGTGATTTTGTTATGCTTGCCCTAGCAAACTGATGGAATGCCTTCAAGAATAACTCAGCCTCGATGACAAAGCATTGCTAATGCCCCAGACACAGAGGCAGAGCTTCTTCTGGGTCATTTGAGTCAATGAAACATACCTTTTTTGAGGTCCACCAAGCCCCATGCCTGTCTGCACGTGGCAGATCTAATGAGGTGCTCTCCAGCCCTGCCATGCCCTTTTTGGTCCCAGCCTCCTGCAGAGCTGCCAATGGACCATTTAAGCCCACCGCCTGGGCACAGCTGATTGGCCCAAAAGTGGCCATCCGATTCAAGCTCAGCGGATCAGATTTTTACATGCAAGAGTCAGCCACGAGAATGTGAAATTCACAAAGAGAAGGGAGACCTCATGGCCCCAGACAGGGAAATTAACCATTAGGCTGCCTTGATTCCGGGTCCTACCCAGTTCCTGAGTACCCTTGATGCTATTCCTACCCTTAGTTTCCAGGAGATGCTTCCGAATACTTTATTTCTCATAAATCTGTCTCTTGGTCTGAGCTAGTTTATTAATATTATTTAATAACAACAGCTAAAATGTAGCCAGGCACCATGCTAAAAGTTTTACATATATTGTTTTATTTGATTCTCACGAATCCCATGGAGTAGTTTCCGTTATTATTTCCTTTTATAAATGGAAAGTGAAGTTCACTAAGATTACATAACTAAAGTTGAAAACCGTATTAGTTTGTTCTTGCACTGCTTTAAAGAAATACCTGACACTGGGTAATTTATTAAGAAAAGAGGTTTAATTGTCTCATGGTTCCACAGGCTGTACAGGAAGCATGACTGGGGAGACCTCGAGAAACTTACAGTCATGGTGGAAGGTGAAGGGGAAGCAGACATGTCTTCACATGGCCAGAGCAGGAGGAGAGGAGAAAGGGGAAGGGACTACCCACTTTTAAATAACCAGATCTCACAATAACTCACTCCCTATGACAAGAACAGCACCAAAGGGGAAATCTGCCCCCATGATCCAGTCAGCTCCCACCAGGCCCCACCTCCAACACTGGGGATTACAATTTGACATGAGATTTGGGTGGGGACACAGACCAGAGCCATATCAAAAACTGAGGTCCGCAAAACTTACATAATTTATTCAAGTTTACTGTCTTAGTCTGTTTGGACTGTTGTAACAAAATAACATTAATTAGTTAGCTTATAAACAATAGAAATTCATTTCTCAGTTCTGGCAGCTGTGAAGTCCAAGATCAAGACATATGTGGGCCGGGCACGGTGGCTTACGCCTGTAATCCCAGCACTTTGGGAGGCTGAGGCAGGCGGATCAGGAGGTCAGGAGATCGAGACCATCCTGGCTAACATGGTGAAACCCCGTCTCTACTAAAAAAGTCCAAAAATATTAGCCAGGTGTGATGGCAGGCACCTGTAGTGATGTGATGTGATGGCGTGAACCCGGGAGGTGGAGCTTGCAGTGAGCTGAGTTCATGCCACTGCACTCCAGCCTGGACGACAGAGCGAGACTCCGTCTCAAAAAAAAAAAAAAAAAAAAAAAGACCGATGCGGTGTCTGATGAGTGCCTTCTTGCCGTGTCCTCACATGGTACAAGGGACCCGTGAACTCTCTGAGGCTTCTTTTGGAAGGACATTGATCTCATTCATGAGATCTAATTATTTCCTAGGGGCCACACCTCCAAATACCATTGCTTTCAGGGTTGCAATTTCAACATACACATTTTGGGGGGATATAAACATTAGTCCATTGCAGTTGCATAGCTAGTAAGTAGAAGAACCAGGATGCAAACTCAGCAAATCTAACCTTAGTCTCCTTTTAACTGCTATGCTAAGCTCTTTAAATTCTATTTATTTCTGGAATTTTCTAGAATAAAAATTATAAATTGGTTTATCCCCTCTTGCTTTTTTAGATGACTTTAAAAATTATTTTATTTGATTAAAAAAAATTTTTTTTGAGACAGAGTCTCAGTCTGTCACCCAGGCTGGAGTGCAATGGCATGATCTCGGCTCACTGCATCCTCTGCCTCCCAGGTTCGAGCAATTCTCCTGCCTCAGTCTCCCGAGTAGCTGGGACTACAGGTGCGCATGCCACCATGCCCGGCTAATTTTTGTATTTCTGGTAGAGATGGAGATTCACCATGTTGGCCAGGCTGGCCTCGAACATCGGACCTCAGGTGATCTGCCTGCCTCGGCCTCCCAAAGTGCTGGGATTACAGGTGTGAGCCAGTTTGCCCGGCCTACTTTTTTTTTTTTTTTTTTTTTAATGAGAAATCCTGTGGCCACAGCAGACAAGGAGCATCATTTAAGGATGTTAAAAGAGCACTGTTTCAGGAGGGATGTGGAGAGGAAAAGTTCCCAAAGCAAACTCTGCAAGGTGGAGGCTGCTAAAAATTTCTCCATTGCCTGTGTACTCAAGCCTGGTCCAATTCAGGTTTTTTTTTTTTTCCCTTCTCAGAACAGGGATATTCTTTAGATAGCAAAGCACAAATACCCAGGCTCTCTGGTGGTTTTTTCCAATTAAATTTAAGTCAACTTCTCTATATGAAAGGCCTATTTGGTATCAGGCACCAAACGCTGAGGATCTGGAGGTGATGTGGCTCTAGGAAAAAGGGGAGAGAGGGAGGTAAACCCACACATTACCATGGAGCATTTTTGGTCCACTATGTAACTTACATGGACTCCTCCAGACACGGTAAGCCTGGAATTGGACATTGGTTATTTAATCTGTTTGGCTTGGCTTGGCCCAGCTCGGGAAGGCTTGCTAAATTCGTTCATCACCAGATGGTTGTCATATATCTCATATGCTTTGGGTTTCGTATCAGTCAACAAATGCTACAGAAGTGCTGTGTAACAGTTCACCTCAAAACTTCATAATTATTATGTTCTCTTGGATTGTGTATCAGCTGAAAATGGGCTGATCTTGGCTAGACTCATACATGTGTCTGCAGGTCAGGTGGAGGTAGAAGGATTTAGATGGGGCTTGACTGGGTGGTTTGTTTTATGTCTGTCTTACCAATTCTGGAACTAGTGGGCTAGCCCAGGCATGTCCTTCTTAGGGTAATGGCAGAGCACACTCAAACTCTTTGAGCCTTTGCAGACATCATACTTATTGACGGTACATTGGCCAAAGCCAGTCACATGGCCAAACAAAAATCAAAGGGTGGAGAAATAGGGTTCATCTCTTTATTGAAGGAAACTACAAAGTCACATGGCTAGAGGGTATGGCTGCAGAATGCAGTAAGAGATGGGGACCATTCCTGTAATTCCCCATGGGCTCTCAGCAGCCGAGGTGATAGCCTTGTAGAAGTCACTGATGAAAGAGCTACCTGGTGGGAGGGGCTTTTGACTCATGGCTGGTGACCATGCCCACCCTGGGCACCAACCCCTGTGTTCCAGTGGGGTCTGCATGTTCTTCCCTTCCATCAAAAAGCCTCTCGACCCTTCAGGTGAGACCTGCTTCTTATCCCATAGTGTCAAGTCCTAAGACAGAAGGGGTTTTCGAATCTGGACCTATTTCTAGGTCTCTGATTGTAAAATAAAGCCTAAAAGTAGACCCACATCAGGGCCAGCTTTAATCATAATGGCTTGGGAACAGTGGATCTTTTCGGTTTCTTGTTTTCCTTCTTATGTCTCAGACTCTGGCAAATCTTCTCTACCTTTCTCCTTGGCTTCTCTTGAAGAAAACCACCAAGCGTGGTTTTATTTATTGTTTTGTTTATTTAACACCTAATGATAACAGTTAGTTTTTTACCCACGCAGAGACATTTGCCTCAAAGGAAACTTTATTTTATTTTATTTTATTTTATTTTATTTTATTTTATTTTATTTTATTTTTTGAGACAGTCTCCCTCTGTCACCCAGGCTGGAGTGCAGTGGTGTGATCTCGACTCATTGCAACCTCTGCTTCCTGGGTCCCAGCATTGTTCTTGCCTCCCGAGTACCTGGAATTACAGGCACATGCCACCATGCCCAGCTGATTTTTTTGTATTTTTGGTGGAGATGGTGTTTCACCATGTTGGCCAGGCTGGTCTTAAACTTCTGGCCTCATGTGATCTGCCTGCCTCGGCCTCCCAAAGTGCTGGGATTACAGGCGTAAGTCACTGCACTCGGCCAAGGGGACTTTTAAAAGTCAGAAAACCTTTTAAGATTCAAATAAATATATATATCACAATTATATATCACGTGTTTATATTTTTACATATGTGTGTGTGAATGTATGCATTTTATTTTCATTTTTCACTCCCCTATATATTTGAATTTTTATTACCATGTGTAGATATTATTTTTGTAACAAGAGAAATCAAAGAAAATACAAGGGCAGTTTTATATATTTAACTTATAATACACATTATTAAATATACTTTATATATAGAAATAAACCAGCCCTATTATTTTCTGTTCCCAAGTCACCAGGTAGGAACAAGTTACCTTTCATTAAAAACTACACTAGAGGCCAGGTGCAGTGGCTCACACCTGTAATCCCAGCACTTTGGGAGGCCAAGGTGGGCGGATCACCTGAGGTCAGGAGTTTGAGACCAGCCTGACCAATATGGTGAAACCCTGTCTCTATTAAAAATACAAAAAAATTAGCCAGGTGTGGTGGCAGGCACCTGTAGTCCCAGCTACTCAGGAGACTGAGACAGGAGAATCGCTTGAACCCAGGAGGTGGAGGTTGCAGTGAGCTGAGATCATGCCACTGCACTCCAGCCTGGGCGACAGAGCAAGACTCCATCTCAAAAAACAAACAAACAAAAAACCAAACTACACTAGAAAGATAAGATTGATCATTAAATGCAGGAGCTGGCAAACCATGGTCTGTGATTTAAATTTGGTTCAAGTCCTGCTTTTGTAAATGAGGTTTTATTGGAACATGGTCACGCCCATTCGTTTGCATATTGTATGTCTGCTTTCACTTTTAGGAGACAATGGCAGAGTTGAGTAATTGAGACAGAGACTATCAGGTCTGAACAGCTGAAAATATTTTCTACCTGGTCCTTAATACAGATCCCCTGATTATATACACAATGAAAAAGCTGCTCCTCACACAGTTGGCCCCTTCTCTCCTTCCCTGTGGTTTGGTTTGAAGCACAGCAGATGTAGAAGTTCTACAGGGCCCGAGCTTCTCTTCTGGAGGCAAGTGCTTCAGTGTACTGTCATATGTCACATAATGATGGGGACGTGTTCTGAGAATTGCATAGTCGGTTGATTTTGTCAGTGTAAGAACATCACAGGGTGCACTTATACAAATCTAGATGGTATAGTCTGCTACACACCTAGGCTATATTATGGTATACTTATCAATCCTAGGCTGCAAACCTGTACAGCATGTTATTGTACTGAATCTGGTAGGCATTTGTAACACAGTGGTAAGTATTTGTGTATCATATCTCAACATAGAAAAGGTACAGTAAAAATACGGCATTATAATCTTATGGACCACCATTGCATGTGCATTCTGGAGATGTCTGAAACAGCATTATGCAGTACATGACTTTGTAAGAGTTAAAGACAGAGGAAAGGAACACAAAAAGTGGCTCAACAGTCAAAGATGGGTTTATTTTGGTGAATAAACCTGAGAGGTACTTCTGGCCGATTTCGGTCAGGAGCACTCTTTCTTACACACTAAGAGTATTTAAGGGTTTAGGGCGAGAGCTTATCACAGGCTTGGAATGTTTGTGTGGAGGAGAAGTTTATTGTGGAGTTGGAATGTCTCTGGTCAGAGGGGAGGTTATCTTGGGGCTGACATCTCTCCGGCCGGAGGAGAGGTTATCTCAGGGCTGGTATGTCTCTGCTCAGGGAGGGGTTTGGAATGTTTCTGGTCAGAGCTGTCATTTGTGGTTTATGGTCATGCCGATGTTAGCCATCAGGCTGATGCCCTTTAGGTTGGATTTAGGCAGTTTTTGATTAAGGGGAACCTTAAAATGGCAGTGCTTGTTCAACATGGCTATGTTCCTGCTCTATCAGACTGTATGGAATTCTCTCTGTGGGGTTGTCTCGGGTCCAGATCTTTTCAGAAGAGAAAAGAGATGGCTGGGTCTTGCTCATTTTTGGAGGATTCTAGTAAATAAAGGAAGATGAAGAAGGAACAGAAGGAACAGGAGAAGAAAAGAGGAGGAGGAATAATACCCTAACAGGATTTTAAAAAGCTATGGTATATTTTTCAAGTGTGTGCTTGACAAATTAAACTTTTAGGTTGTTCACATGTGCACATATATAATAAATACAAAATGATTGTTCTCTTTACAATATAATTATAGGATTCATAGGAATAATGTACCATGGGCAATGTGGTACACTGTCCAACGTTAAAGATGGCCAACCTTGGTCATTGTCCTTAAGCTTAAAGTTGGACAATGACCACAGTTGGCCATCTTTAAGCGTGGACACATCCTTAAGCTTGAACACTTAGCCTGTTTCCTGTTTTAGTTTTGCTGTTATCAGTGAGGCTGTAATGACTAGCATGGAAAGAATAGTTTTGTTAACTTGTTTAAATCTTCTTGTAGTATAGACTTCAAGTAGACTTATTTTTCTAGGCCAAAGAGTATGCCCAATTTCAATTCTAATAAACATCACCAAAGTGATTCCAAAAAAAGTTGTTTCAATTTCTGTGCTCACTGGCAGTGTGTTTGTGGTGCCTCTTCCTTCACAATGTTGCCTAGACTGGATATTATAAATTTCTTATCTCTTCGGCTGTTTTTCTTCTGAATTGCCAGTTCACCTCTTTTGCAATTTAAAAAATGGGGTTCTTTATCTTTTTTCTTACTGATTCAAAGGAATTCATGATACATCACAGAGATTAGACTTTTGGTTCATTCATTGCACAAAGAGTTTATTGAAAGGGTTGGATGGAGCCTGAGGCTTGCCGCTGTGGGAGAGAGGTGAAGATCTGAAGGTTCCTGAACCTTTTAGGAGTTCAGATTCAAAAGGGAGAAAGGTGGGGGCTGCAGTTTTTCCCATCATCAGCGGGATTGGGGGACAGTGGCTTTGCTGTCTCCTTCCTCTTCTCCATTGCACATGAGTGACCAGATTAGGAGATAAAACAGAAAGGTATTAATGTTGGTTTTTTGTGTTCAGAGTTTTTCCTGTCACTGGGGGATTGGGGGACTTTGATAGGGTTTGCTATGTCCTTCCTCTTCTCCATTGCACATGAGCGAGCAGATTAGGAGATGAAACAGAAAGGTATTAATGTTGATTTTTTGTGTGTGGAGTGGCACGGTGTGGGGGTGGGAAGGATTTCTCCCAGTAGATCATAAGCTTTCTGAGGGCAGAGACTGTGTTTGTCCCATGACTGTATCTTCAGAAGCCAGCATAACCACCTGGTACCTCGTGGGTGTTCAGAAAATATTCGTTGTGTGCATAAGTGAATGGATCCTATCAAAAGATGTTCTCAGACTGCCGACTCTTTGGGGGTGGTGATCATGGTGATGGTAATTATACCTGCCATATATGGATTCTGTGAGCCAGGTACTGGGCCAAGCATTTCTTGTTTCCTTTAATCCTCCCAATCAGTCTGGGATGTAGGAATTATTATTAGCCCCATTTGGTAGGTGAGAAAATGGAGGCTCAGAGAGGTTAAGTGACTTCCTCAAGGTACCATAGCAAGGAATTAACCTCTAGGAGGTGTGGCTGTAGAGTCTGAACTCCAAATCATTGTGCTTTTTTGGCTTGGAGTTCGTCTGTCTTTCAAGATGGAGAATGTTTCCAACTTGGGAGCCAAAGGACCAGTGGACAGAAAGCCAGGTCTGCTGCTCTCTGTCAAAGGGGGATGGCACTGAGACCCTAGAAATGGGCACATATTAGGGAGGCTGGTTCATTTCCTGGGCACTTCCTTTGCTTGTAGTGGTCAAGGGCACACATTCTCAATTCAGACAGGCTGTTCCTCATTATTTCTGTTACACTGGGCAAGCTGGCACCCCTCTCTGAATCCCCACTATCCTCATCGGTAAAACAGGGATGATGCTAGAGTCTCCTTACAGGACTTCCACTGCCGAGGATGGAATGAGATCATGCGTGGGGGTGCTGATCCTTCTCCAGGCTCAGAATTATCTGTGTGGATGAGCTGTCCTAGGTATGGTCAGACCTGTGGACAACTTGATCCCTGGTCCTGTATCCTCTGGAGTAGGTGCAGGGGCAGGAGAACCTCTTGGCATCCTCTCTGAAGCAGGGTGTGCTTGGCTGCCCTTGAAGATAGGTAGTGATGACCCATTCATGAAGCTGAAAGAAGAGAGTGGTCCTTCTACTGGGTTTAGTTGTCTTTAGAAGCTAACAGGGTTTGGAGGAACTGCCCCTCCAGCCCCCCTCCTTCTGGTGAGCTCCTGGGCTAGCTTTGCCTTCAGCTCACAACTCTCAGGTGGACTTTAAATGGTGCTCATGACTTTTTAAAAGACTTGATTATCCTTTCAGATGCCAGAGCTAATGGATTTGTAGGTTCCTTTCCCACTGGGGATACATGAGCTACCTTCTATTCTCCTACTGGCTGCATCTGACAGCCCTAAGTACCTTCCTTGCTAGAGCTCAGGGAGATTTAAGAGGCGCCAATTAATTGCTTTCCAAGCTCCCCTGGAGAATGGCAGCTGCACTCTTGGTATTTACTCTCTACGTGGGTGAGGAGCAGAGGCGAGTTCTGCGAAGCTGAAGAGATGGCCGGCTGGGGACGGCTGCTTCAAGCAGTCTGGGATTTAGACAGAGCAGATGGCTCAGGTGACAAAAGAACCTCCCCCTCACTGTGGTTTTGGCTTTGTGGGGCCATTGACTGGGCTTGTGAGAAACTCTGCTTTTATCATGCGGGGATGATGGCCTATTGGGATGTGTATAAGGCATTTTTGATTTTGTAAAAGTGTACAGGTGAGTTTTCCCAAAGACCACTCTACTCTCCTGGTGGGTATTGGTGAGTGCATGGGTCAAATATAACCAGTTCCTTCTGATTTCATACTTTATATTCAGACAAGGTGATTTGCTTAGTGTATGAATTAGTTTATAGACCCTCTAAAATATTTTTTTCCTAAGTAAAGGCAGAAATTGAAAATTGTCCCTTCTCAGACTACATAACCTAATATTACTGTCAGTTTTCTTGTATTCTTACTTCCTAGAACAATATATGGCATAAAATAAATGCTCATAAGTATTTTTAAAATAAATATTGTTGAATGTTTGGTTTGGAAACTGTGATGTCTTACCTCTAGGTGTGTAAGACCACAGAATTAATTGGTGATGTAAATCTGGAAGAGGTGAATCCTCATTCAAGCTCCTGAGCTCTTTGCCTGTACAAATAGTTGAGAAACAGTTGTGGCCATTGACTGAAGGTAGAAACTCTGAGAGGGCAAGGAAGGAACTGGACTTTTGGAATATAAATTAATATATTGCTTGAGCCCAGGAGTTCAAGACCATCCTGGGTAACACAGTAAGGCCCCATCTCTACAAAAAATTAAAAAATGAGCTGGACATGGTGGTGCATATCTGTAGTCCCAGCTACTTGGGAGGCTGAGGTTGGAGGATTGCTTGAGCCCAGGAGATTGAGGCTGCAGTGAACTATGATTGCACCATTGCACTGCAGCCTGGTCAACAAAGTGAGTCCTTGTCTCTAAAAAGAAAAAGAAAATAATTTATAGCTTTCTTCTAAGGATAGAGGGTGATTCCAGGCAGAGAGGCTTTTGAGATGCTGCTACTGGGTACTGTGGTTGTTACTGAGCCTTATTGAGGCACCTGCTAGGCCACAGATTGTCTTCTATGAGAGCATGATCTCATATGGATGCCTTGGGAGCCATGTTTTTATTCCATGACCTCAGAATCTTGGCCATAGCTGATTGAGCCAGAGATGGACACATGATCAAGCTGGACCAGTCAGATTCTCTCTCCTGGGACTTTATAATTGGGAAGTAGAGATGCTTGTTAATCTTTCCTGTTGCCTGTCTGTGGGACCTTGGGAATTGTGACTTGACCTTTCTTGCCAAGGAGAAGCAGGACAGCTGGTTTGCAGAGAGAAAATGAAGAAGATCTGGAGAGAGAATCAGAAACTAGGGCCGTCTGAAGACCAGAGATCCTGAAGGTAACCTTCTTGACAGATTTCCAGCTTTATCTTCCAGTTCCTCATATTTTTTATGACTGAACAATGTACATTTATTATTAAGGAAAAATGCATAAACTAGCCAATTTTAAGATTAGAAAAGATTTTTAAAATTTTACTTTAAACTTTTTTCTTTAGATAGGATCTCTTTGTCACCCAGCCAGAATCTATCACCCAGGCTGGAGTGTAGTGGTGTGATCATAGTTCACTGGAGCCTCTGCCTTCTGGCCTCAGGCAATGCCCACTTTAGCCTCCTGAGTAGTGGGGACTGAAGGTGGGTGCTACCACACCTGCCTATTTTTTTTGTATAGATTGGGGTCTTACTATGTTGCCCAGGCTGGTCCTGACCTCAAGCAATCCTCCTGTTTTCTTTCTTTTTATATTGACAAGATTGTATTTATGGTGTACATCATGATGTTTTGAAATATGTATACATTGTGGATGACTAAATCCAGTCAGTTCCACATATAAATTACCTCACTTTTTTTTTATGGCAAGAACACAAAATCTCTCAATAATTTTCAGGTACACATTATCTTATTAACTACAGTTACCATGATGTACAATAGATCTCTTGAACTCATTCCTCCTGTATAGCTGAAATGTTGTGTCCTTTGACCAACATCTCCCCAGTCCCCATAAACTCCCAGCCTCTGGTAACCGCTGTCCTAGTCTCTATTTTTATGAGTTTGACTTCCTTAGATTCCACATATCCATGATATTCCAGTTTCCCTGAGGTCTGTCTGCCCCCCCTGCCGCTTGGTTGCATGAGATATGATTTTACTGTTATAGTAATATGCTAATTTAAACTAGTTCAGTGGGTTTCCATCACTTTCAGCCAAACTGGCCTTAACAAAGGCAATGGTCCTTATGAGACCAAACTCATGCTGGTTTATGGTGAAGAATTTAGATTTTGCCAAAAGCTAGAAGCTGCTTTTTCTGTGTTTTTTTTTTTTGAGATGGAGTCTTGCTGGGTCACTCAGGCTGGAGTGCAGTGTCACAATCTTAGCTCACTGCAAGCTTCAACTCTCGGGTTCAGGTGATTCTCCTTCCTCACCTTCCTGAGGAGGATTACAGGTATGTGCTACCACATCTGGCTGATTTTTGTATTTTTAGTAGAGATGGAGTTTCACTGTGTTGTCCAGGCTGGTCTCGAACTCCTGAACTCAGGTGATCCACCTGCCTCAAGTCCTCAGAGCAAAGTGTATCGAGCAAGTGGGTCAGGGGTGAACACAAGCCTTCCAGCATGGCAGACTGAAGTGCAGCCAAGGATTCTTGGGAGCCAGGTGGGAGAGCTTTCCCAGCCCGGGGACTGAGAAGGAGCCATAGAATCCAGGTTGGCTGCAGAGGTCATGGGAGGCCCATTCCCAAAGGTCGGGTGGTTTGGGAGTCCCATCAGTCTGAGGCATGATGCCACCTTGACATTCCAAGCTGTTGAGGAATGAAGTGGACAAAAGTAAGTGGTTTGTTCTCCCAGTAAGCAGCACCAGCAAAATCAGTATGGGCCAGATTTGAATTTCCTTACCATAAGTAATCTTAGCTTTATAATTCACCCATTTCTTTTTTCCTGGCATTTTGTTTTAGGTGAAATTCTTCAGGAAAAGTCCAACTTGCTTAAGGCTGAATTATGACAAATGGCAGTTGCTTACATCTGGGGCTTTTGTTCTTGTTTGTCCATAAACCCAGAGCACATTGTCCTCTGCCTATTAAGACCATATGTTAAATACTGGGGAAAGGGGAGGAATTTGGACCAGGTTTGTGGTTTTCAGAGCTATTTTCTCATGTTAAGTTAGTATATTGGTGCCAAAATGATACTGCTTTAAGTATAAAATTGTATCATTAGTTGAGGTCTTCTGGAAAACTGTTGTGAAGATTCTGAGACTTGCTTAGCAAGAAATAATTCTATGATCTGTCAGGGATTGCTGCCGTGGGCACATATTGGGAGTGATGGCATGTGTCATTCCTGAAGTAGGAGGAGAGAAGTTTTTGGTAACAGTTAAAGAACACATTCATGGAGCATTTAGTTTTTGGATGGAACTGAGCTTAGTGTTTTGAGGATTTTAGGAAATGAACTGGCTTTTGCTGTAGGAAACTTCCAGTGAAGTTAATATAAATCAAGGCATATAGACATGGAGCAGCAGCTAATAATTTAAAGTAGCAAGTAATCAATTCATTTATAGAGTGTTTGCCATATGCCAAGCACTGTCCAAAATGCTGGAGACACCGTGATGAATACATTGAGACAGATCAATTTCGTATTTTCACATGGGAGACAAAATGGTAAACAAGCACAACAGACAAGTCCTACAGTTCCAGACAGTGATGAGGACTCAGGAGAGAAAGACAGCTGGGTAAGTGGGAGGAGAGTGAGGGACTGTGTGGCTACTGTAGAAAAGGGGTTCGGGGAAGTCTTCCTCAAAAAAAAACATTTAAGCGGAGACCTGTGTGATATGAAGGAGCTGAATAACCCAGATACCTGTGGACGCCTAGGAAGAAGAGTATTCTAGGCAGAGAGACTAGCCAGTGCAGAAGCCTTGGGGCAGGAACAAGCTTGGTGAATTTGCAGGAGAACAAGGATGCCAGCAGGGTTGGTGCAGGATGAGTAAGGGGGGAGTAGGAGGAGAGGAGGCTGGAGAGGGTAGCAGGGACCAGATTGTGCAGGACATTTTAGCTCATGGTGAGAAGTTCAGATTTTGCTTTAAACCTGATGGAAGACCATTGGAAAATTTTGGGATAGGAAATGGCATGGTCTGATTTATATTGAGTAATACTGGATCCTGTTTGAAGAATAGGTTGGTGAGAGGCAAGAGAGAAACAGGGAATCCATCTGGCCCAATTATACTAGTCCAGGAGAGAGATCATGGTGGGTAGAATGTCGTGGCTATAATGGAGTTGGAAAAAAGTGATTGGATTGAGGATATCTTTAGAGTTGGAGCTGACAGGACTTGGGGATGGATTGGATGTGGGGTGGGGAAAAGAATTGAGGTATTCCCTGAGGTTTTTTTTATTTGAGCCATGGCCCAGCTTCATGGACACACAACATGAGCAGTGACTAAGAAGCCCTTGTTTAGTAGGGTCCTAAGCTTGGTTTAATGCTCTGCTTTTGCCATCTTGAAATAATGATCCATTTTAGGGTGAGGGCATCTTCATTTTGCCCTAGGTCCATGCATCGTACAGCTGGCCTTGACCGAGCCAGTGGGTGGATGGTGGCCCCTTTTGTGGGGATGGAGGAGACTGGAAGAGAAACACTTTATGGAAGAGGAACACGAAGTTCTGTTCGGACCATGTTAAGTTTGAGGGGCGAGTTAGGCATCCCAGCAGAGCTGCTGTGTAAGTCACCTGGTAGAGTGTTCAGAAGGGAAGCCTCCCTGCCAGGGCTGGAGCCATGGGGGATACATTCTGAAAGAGGTGAGATTTGGATCACCCTTTTGGGAAGAGAACATGTCAAGTTTGTTCCCCTCCTTCTGCATGGAAAAAAGAGCCAATGGTGGGACAATGCTGGTAAATCCTTTAGTGTAGCTTTTGTCTAAATTTTTATTTCAGAGTTTGCGGCAGATCGTACCTGTTGACCTATTGGAGAGGCATAATTTTCCACCTTCTAATTGCTTTGCATATATGTTCATTTTCTTCTCACACAGTTGTTTTGCTCTTACCTTTCAGCCTAGGGTGACCACCAGTTCCAAAGGTGGCCTCTGCAGCCATCTGTTGAGATTTGAGGTGACTGAGCAACCCTGGCTTTAGAAGTTTGAACCCATCATTGTACAAGTGATTACAGGGGACTCTGTTAGAGGCAAAGAGCTGAGAAAGCCTTGGGGGACTACAGAGCAGAGTCCTGCAGGTAGTCAGGGTTGGTGAATAATGCCTCAGTCTCTAGGTACAGAGGGCTTGGACTCTATTTCTTCCCGCTCTGTGACCCTGGGAATGTCATCTAATCTCCATGGACCTTAGTAAAATGAGAATAATAATATTTTCTATTTCCCAAAGTTCCTGCAATGTAGAAATGAGGCAATTCATGGAGAACTTTTAGCTCGGGCCATGAAACAGGGAAAGGACTCAAAAATGCTAAATGCTGCAACTACCGCTGAGAACAGTTCTTCCTTCTGTGCTGGGGTAGGAGAGCTGGTCTTAGACTGCATTGTAAAGGAAGCCTCGAGCAGTCTCCTATCTGTACCACAAAGCTCATTTCACCTCTTGGCTTCCTTGGTGCACATCCAAAGCTTCATTAAGATTGGTATTGCAACATGTCAGCAAAACCATCTGCTTACCTAGTTTTCCTTATTATGGACATGTGACTGTTTTTCTGCATCTCTTTCCCTGTTGTACAGCAGAGCCATGCAGTTTGTGGGGTATAGGGAGATTAACCCCTACCCCACAAGCCAAGATGAGTTCTAATTAGACCTAAGCCATCTGGGTAATTTCTCTTCTTTTACTCCAGTGATCGGTTCAGTGTTGGGCATACCACCCAAGACTAAGTCAATGGCATTCCATTACCACATTAATCAATAAGGAGTGGTCATACAACCTAGAATGGTTAGATTAGTGTAAGGCTCAGGACTTTTGTTCTTTGGCCAGTAGACATCAGTAAGGAAGCATGTGACCATTGTTGCTTTCAACATTCATTGGCTACTCAAGATGGGAGACAAAGATAGAGTGTTTGGTGACATTGTTGCTTGATCAAACCATACCTAAAGTCCTACTTCTGTACTTTTCAGTTAAAGTCATTACATTTCCTTTAAAACTTTCACTTCTTTGAAGTTTTTTTTTTTTGTTTTGTTTTTTTTTTTTTTTTGAGATGGAATCTTTCTCCATTCCCCGGGCTGGAGTGCAGTGGCGCGATCTCAGCTCACTGCAAGCTCTATCTCCCAGGTTCACACCATTCTCCTGCCTCAGCCTCCTGAGTAGCTTGGACTACAGGTGCCCACCGCCACACCAGGCTAATTTTTTTTTTTTGTATTTTTAGTAGAGAGGGGGTTTCACCGTGTTACCCAGGATGGTCTTGATCTCCTGTCCTCGTGATCTACCTGCCTTGGCCTCCCAAAGTGCTGGGATTACAGGCATGAGCCACTGTGCCCAGCCACTTCTTTGAAGTTTTAACGATTATTTTCATTCAGAAGAATCCCTCTGTTACGAATATACTCTGGGTGCCAATTCTTCAAATGAATAGTGAAATAAGGTTGACCTGGTGACTACGTCCGTATGTAACAATATCAGGAGGATTATTTAACTTAGAACTTTTTGAATAAGGCAAAAGGTTATTTGATATGATGGCACCTGTATTCTGGAGTGATAACCTTTATGTATTACTAAATAGTTCACTTAGGAGCTCTTATTTTTGCAGTATGTATACTATGCAGTGGATTTCTGGTATAAATGTGTGCTTGTGTCTCTTTCAGGACATGGTAAGAACGCTTGAGCATATGTAACCAAGAGACTAGACTTTCTTTGGGTCTGAGCTGGGGTGTTCTGCTTATGCCTCTTATGCTTCTCTGTGCTGGAATGGGGTGCAACTGTTTATATCAGAATCCTATTCTCATTTTTGGAGAAATAAAGGTATCTACATCAGTAATGAGTTTAAACATTTGCCTTCAGAACTGAGTCTTTACCTTTGGTATTTCTGTGGAAGTTTTTTCCCTGAATGCACTCTGCAAATGTCTGCTGCTGTTGAGCTGTTAGCCTCTTGCCCTAGGTTTGGGTTCTCTTCCATGTCCTGCAGCTCCCTCTCTCCTGCTAAACCATGTGGTCCCAGTCCTTTGCCCAGCTCCCTCTTTCTACATCAGCTGTGTCATTGGTAGTGACGGTAAGTCTCCCTCTGTTTTGCTTTAAAAACAACCTGTTTGGGGATCAAGCTAAAAAAGTAATCCCTTCTCGGGGTAAAATCATGGCACACTCAATTGAATTACACTCACTGGATGCTTCTTATTTTGTTCCCTCTTAACTACCTCACCTCCCTCCCCAATTCAAAACTTTCCAGTTCATTTCCCTGTGATACTTGCTTTCCCTTTAGGTTTACAAATTCCATACCCAAAAGGCCATTTTCCCTCTTGGGATGTTTTTTTTTCCCCCCTCCCCCGGCTGTGAGGACATCCTGACAGTAGTTTGTGCCAGGGAAAACCTGGTTGGAATTCTCAACTTCAATATGGATTTTATCTGCATTCCAAATTACATCCATCAATATTTGATACATTTTTGGTTGGAAAAAATATAACTTCATGAAAAAAGTAAAGAAAATTATCCAACGTTATTTAAAATGTCTATGAACAGCACGTGCTTTGAGAAAATAGGGTCACTGTAGGTCATTTCAGGTCTCATCATGGATGATCTGATGAAGGCGTGTTGATACCAATAACTCCAAATTCATGTTTTTGCCTCTATCTATATACACCAGACATCCAGGTCCCACCTTGTAAAATTCTTCTTTCCCGCAGAGTCTGGGTTTTGCAAATGCCTGTTCACCTCCCTGCCCTTTGCAGGCACCACGTGGCATCTGTCTAGTTCTTCTGCTCCTGTCCTCCCTCTTTTGTCAAGGATCCTCAGAGTCATGGAGCCCATCATGAAGACATCGTTGTTCATCCCCAGGGGGCTGCTTCGACCCTCTGTGAACTGCCCATCCTTGAAGCGAGAGGCAGGGCTGTGCTCTGTTCTGGGTGGAAGCCAGTCCCTTCCTTAGTTCTCATTGTGCTTTGTGGCCCAAGCTGCACAGCAGCCCCAGAGGCCTCTTGTCCAAGTCATGTCCACGTCAGGCCAAGGGGCCCCTGGGGAAACAGGTGCCATGCCCTTACCCTATTCCCCTTTTCCCTTCCTCTCTATTGTGCCCCTGAAAACAAGGTAACACAAAACACCCCATTCAAACCCAACTAAAGCCCTCGTGCATGCCCACCCATGCAGACATGTGGCCAGGGAGATCAGCCGCCGTCCACTTCCATCAGCGGTCAAAATGAACGGCAGGCAGATCTTAGCGGCCCCCAAGCCCTGGGGCACTGGTGTGGCTGCTGGCTACATTTGGCTCCTTACCTCTCAACTGAGGATTTCTGTTCATGTGAAACAGTAGAAGTAACAAGATTTAATTATTGAGTCTGCATTTGGCCGTGCTCGTTGGGCTTCTTCAACACCCAGGAGGCACTTGCTCAGCAGAAGGCATCTCTTTCCGATGCATGGGAGAGAGTGGTGGCACCTGATGGGTTAAGGCACACGACGTCACCCCTTTCCAGCTTCCAGGTTTTCATTTTAACAAGGAGCCTTCTGTACATAATGCCTGGACTTAAAGGAATGATGCTGATGACCCGTTAGTGGGCTGGTGGGGAGACATTTTAGGATAGGTTCACCCTCCAGAAGCTCCCCAACCATGTTGTGTGGAAGAAACCCTGCTAATTATGCCCCTAGGAATCTACCAGGGAAACTTGCTTCCCCCATGCTCGTGGAATAACATGGTATGGGGGATTGTCAACAATCCCTTTCAGGATCTGTGCTGAGGCTTGGAACCTGAAAGGCTCTTTGCCTTCCAGCAGCCCACTACCTGGTGAAGGAGACAGACAAGCACACAGAGAAGTATGGCAGCCTGCATCACCTCTGTGGAGCTCCTGGGCTCTGGAGGCAGAGGGGAGTTTAAATCCTACAGCGGACCCTTACTTTGTGTGTGATGTTGTGCAAATCCACCTCTCCAATCTCGGTATGCCCAGCTATAAGACAGGGAATAAAAAAGTCTTATAGAGCTGTGGTGAGAATGACTGAGCACTTGCCTGGCACATCTTCAGCACTCAGAAAATGTCAGATTTAAAACATCATAATCGTTATATAAATTGTCAGGAGAGGGAAAACGAGGGAGCAATTAATTAAGAGAAAACTACAGAGAAGTTATGATGTTTGAACCATGTCTCAAGGGATGCATGGGATTTCACAAGATGGATGAGAAGAAGAGGGTGCTTTGCAGAGAGAGAGAACTGCAAGAGCAAAAGGCTGGGTAATAGGACCTTTATATCACCCTACATCTGGGGCTCCCAGTTGGCTCTTGGATTTGTCATTTGCTTTTTCCTGTATGCACGTCTTGTCTTATCCCCTCCTGGGAATTTTCAGTGCAGTACAGGAGAGTGGAGTGTGCTGTGGGAGTGGAGTGAGATGAAACAGCTTTGCTGTTTTCTAAGGCATGACCCTCGCTTGTGGAAGGATGTAACGGTTAAGAGCATGGCCTCTGGAGCTGAGCTGTCTCAGCCCAGTCCCAGCTCTGTAGTCAAGTGACTCAGTCTTTGTGCTCTTCAGTGTTCCCATCTGCAAAGTGAGGATGATAACAGCACCTCCGTCAAGAGCTGGTGTGGGGCTTAAATAACTGATGTATATTCAGCATTCAGAATGGACCCTGGCTTGTGGTAAGTGCCCTGTAATTGTTCACTGATATCTGGCTTTTGCATTGGCCGCTCTGTCTGCCTGGAAACTTTTTTTTTGCTAAGACACCTACTTGGCTTGTTCGTGACTTTCTCCAGGCCTTTCCTCAAGGGACACCTTTTCAGCAAGACTTTATCTGGCTGCTCTATTGACAATCCCAATTTTGCTTATCCACCTCCTGGCACCTGATATCTCCCCTTCCTGCTTCATGTTTCTTCATAATATTTCTTGTCATCTTATATACTATATGTTATCCTTATTTATTATTGTATGTCTCTTCTAACCAGAATATGAGCTTCTTAGAGACAGGGATTTTTGCTTATACGTTCAGTGCTGTATATGTGCATGTAGAAGTGTGTCTTACATATAGTCATTGCTCAACAAATACTTGAATGAATGCATGAACTCAGCCTCCTTGAATCATACTTTGTTCTTCTGTAAAATGGAGCTATTAGCCTACGTCAGGTGGTGTACAAGATGCCTGTTTAGAAATGACAGAGCACTAAATATGCAGAAGAGATAATAATTATCATTGAAGGCAAGGATCATGTCATGTGTCTTCTTATTTCCACCATACACTTGGAAAATCACTATTCCATCCACCTACCTACTCATCCTTCCACTCATCTGTCCATCTACCCACCCATCCACCCACCCATGCTCCCATCCCCCTATCAACACATCCACCCACCCATCTACCCATCTACCCATCTACCCATCTACCCATCCACCCACCCTTTCACTCAATCATGCACTCTCCTACCCTTCCACCTACCCATCCATCCATTCATCCTCCCATCCACCCCCTGCCCACCTGTCAACCCATCCACCCACCCTTCCACCCACCCATCGGTGCATCCACCCACCCTTCCACTTAATCATGCACTCTCCTACCTTTCCACCCACCCATCCATCCATTCATTCTCCTATCAACCCCCTCCCCCCCCATCAGCCCATCCACCCACCCTTCCACTCAATCATGCACTCACCCACCCTTCCACCCACCTGTCCACCCATCCACCCACTCTTTCACTCAATAATGTACTCACCCACCCATTCATCCTCCCATCCACCCCCTCCCCACCCATCAACCCATCCTTCCACTCAATCATGCACTCATTCACCCATCCACTCCCCACCAACCCATCAATCTATCTACCTTCCCATCCATCCATCCATCCATCCCCCCACCTACCCACCCATCAACCCATCCACCCACCCTTCCACTCAATCACCCTCTCTACCACTCACCCACTGTTCACCCACCCACCCTTCTGTCCATCCATCCACCCACCTATCCATCCACCCACGTATCCATCCACCCATCCACCTGTCTTTCCACTCAATATTCTACTCTTCCACCTGCCCAGTCACCCACCCACCCATCTATTGAATCCCATCCATCCTGTTCCCCATGCATCCATCCATGCATCCATCAAATGTTTATTGAATACATAGTGATTACTAGGCATTGGAATAACATTTATGACTAATAGTAATAGGTGAAAATTAACAAAAACTCACTACATACTACCTACTGTGTTAAGAATGTTGCATCAAATATTTTATTCAATTTTTAACAGTCATATGAAGTAGGCATTATTATCACATCTCCACTTACAGATGAGGAAACAGGCATGGAGAGGGTAGCAGCTTGCCCAGGAATACATATCTAAGAAGTGGAGGAGCCTGGGTTCAAACCTAGGTTGGCTACTCCATCATACTTGCTCTTAACCCCCCATTATTTCAACTCACCTGGAGTTCACAGCCCAAAAGGAAAGACAGACATGGAACATGAATTTATATAAATAGTAGGCTCTCAATTTATGTGTTTAGTAGATGTGTGCTGTCTGAATGTTGGTTAATAATGAGGACCCCTTTTCTGGGAAAAGTTTCAGTTTGTGAAAATTCCTATACCTGATGCTGTATTGAAAACCTCACTGCATTTTCTTTATACATTAATTTGTCGGCAGACTCTTAGGTTGCTTCCATATCTTCACTGTTGTGAATAGTGCTGCACCAAACTTGGGCATGCAGGCATCTCTCTGAGATCCTAATTTCATTTATTTTGGATGTATACACAGAAGTGAGATGGCTGGATCATATGGTACTTCTGTTTTCAATTTTTTGAGAAACCTCCATCTTGTTTTCCAGAACAACTGCATCATTTTACAGTCCCATCCAAAGTGTGCAGGGGCTCCAATTTCTCCACATCCTGGCCAGCCCTTGTTATCTGCAATGGAGTATTATTCAGCCTTAAAAAAGAAAGAAATTCTGACATATGCAACAACGAGGCTGAACCTGAAGGACATTATGCTAAGGGAAGTAAACCAATCACCGAAGTACAAATACCATATGAGTCCACTTCTAGGAGATATCTAAAATAGCCAAACTCATAGAAACAGAATAGAATATTGATTGCGGGGGGAGTTTCTGTTCATGGGTACAAAGTTTGAGTTATGCAAGATGCATGTGTTGTAAATGCTGTACAACATTTTCCCATAGTTAACAACACCATGCACTTAAAAACTTGTCAAGATGGCTGGGTACGGTGGCTCAAGCCTGTAATCCCAGCACTTTGGGATGGTGAGGCCAGCGGATTACTCAAGGTCGGGAGTTTGAGACCAGCCTGGCCAACATGGCGATCCTATCTCTACTAAAGATACAAAAAATTAGCCGGGCATGGTGGCATGCATCTGTAATCCCATCTACTCAGGAGGCGGAGGCAGGAGAATCGCTTGAACCAGGGAGGCGGAGGTTTCAGTGAGCCTAGACCATGCCATTGCACTTCAGCCTGGGTGACAGAGCAAAACTGTGTCTGGGAAGAAAAAAAAAAACTTGTCAAGAGAGTACATTTCATTTTACCTGTTCTTAAAACCTCATTGCCCCTGAATGATTTGGAAGCTGCTGCCATCCCTGCATTTGGCGGGGACCACAGGAGCCGGGCTGCGCTGGGGCTACCTTGGCCCACGCCCTGCTCTGAGCTGAGGCCCCAGGAAGCAGCCGTGCTGAGCAGAGTCTGTCCCTGGCCCGGAAACACATGCGCACCATCCACCGGCTCCCACTCTCCCTGTGCTCTTTCCCAGCACAAGGCATTTCTCACTCCTCTATAATTACCCAGGCTAATTAAATAAATTGATCTGCTGATGTACACTTCACAGTCATTTCTGTGGTGTAATTTGGCTTTAATAGAACTGGCGCTTGTGTGAGAGGAAATGAAAGCCTGGGGTAGAAGTGGGATCTTTTAATATTCAAGAAAAATAATTTTTTCAGGGGGTTTCGGTTCCCTGCGTGTGCATAATGTATGTGCTTGCTGTCAGGATTAACTGAGAAACAGCAGCTGTCTGGTAAGAAGGTTAGTGTGGGAGCCCCTTTGCCATGAGGAACTCAGATGGACTCTTAAGTCTTGACAAGAAGCTCATGATTTTGGAGGCAAATGGGGCATGAAGCATACTGTTGGCTGCCCGGTGGTCAGAAAGTGAATTGTTTGCTCTGTGGAGATGTTCTGGGAAATGGCTGTTGGCTCTGGTTGATAGACGGGGGTGTGTCAGGCTGACACACAGCAGGAATGGGAGGTGAGGTGTCCCTAGTCAGAGTGATGGTTAACAGTGTGGTTTTGGGTCCAGTACCATTTAGTTCCCGGGTCAGCCTTTGCTCTTTGTTGGATGTATGTGTCTTTCTGCAATTGACTCCCACTTCTAGAGCCTCAGTCCTCCTTTAAAATGCACACTGCAGGCCGGGCACGGTGGCTCACACCTGTAATCCCAGCACTTTTGGAGGCCAAAGCGGGCGGATCACCTGAAGTCAGAAGTTTGAGACCAGCCTGGCCAACATGGTGAAACCCCGTCTCTAGTGAAAATACAAAAAATAGCCAGGCATGGTAGCGGGCGCCTGTAATCCCAGCTACTCAGGAGACTGAGGCAGGAGAATCACTTGAACCCGGAGGCGGAGGTTGCAGTGAGCCAATATTGCACCACTGCGCTCCACCCTGGGCAACAAAAGTGAAACTCCATCTCAAGAAAATAATAATAATAATATAATACTAATACTAATACTAATAATAATCATGCATCTCGCAGGGTTGTGAAGAGGAATGCATGAGCCCAGCCAACTGCCTAATTGGTGAGAACTGTAGAAATATTAGCTACTCTCAGTGTTTGTACTGAAGGCAATCGTTCACCCACCCACCAATTATTAAGCAAAAACCGTGAACCAGGTATTGCGCTGGTGGAACCAGGTTGACCACAGATAGGTCTAAGCCTTGTTAAGGATGTGTCTCCCATCTGATACCCTCATTCTGCCCACGATGGGAGTCAGACTGTTGACTGTATTGATAATGCCGTATTGATTTATTTAACCCGACTATGTGCCAGACACTGCCCGAAGCACTTTGCAGGAGTTGCTTCAATAAATAATATGTTTGTCATCTGTTAAGCGCTATGCCAGGGCTTTGACATACATGATAGAATTCCATCTTCTAACTACTCTAGAAGGTAGATACATTCACTGTACCCCCTTTAGAGTTAAGGAAAGTGAGGCTTGGAATAATTCAGTGATTAGGGGCACATGGCTAGTGGGAGAGAAAGGCAGGATTTGAACTTCAGGCTGGCTGACTCCAGGTTTTTAACCATATCATTGAACTGATGCCTATTGATGGGTCTCAGGAGGAGGGTCACCTGGCCCCCAGGCATATATGAAAGGCATAAGATTCAACTCAAGGTGTTATGAAGGTGACAAAAAATTTCATTGCAAACATTTGAGCCTTTCCTCTCTATGGAGACCGCATGCAATGTACTCAACACCTGTGAGCTTAGGAATTGGTGAGACCTTTTAACTAGAGCGGTCAAGGGAGGAATTCAGGTTGGACCCTTGATATCGCTTAGCCCGAGGACTCCTTGTGAGTGACCCTGGTTATCTGTCTCGGATGTTTGCTTGAAGCTTTAGGCTCTAAGTCTCCATTCTTCTTCTTCTTAATTTTTGAGACAGAGTTTCACTCTTGTTGCCCAGGCTGGAGTACAATGGCACAATCTCGGCTCACTGCAACCTCTACCTCCTGGGTTCAAGCGATTTTCCTGCCTCAACCTTCCGAGTAGCTGGGATTACAGGCGCCCGCCACCACGCTTGGCTAATTTTTTGTATTTTTAGTGGAGACAGGGTTTCACCATGTTGGCCAAGCTGGTCTTGAACTCCTGACCTCAGGTGATCCACCCGCCTCAGCCTCCCAAAGTGCTGGGATTACAGGGGTGAGCCCTGTGCCCATCCAGTCTCTGTTCTTATTTTTGTACTTTTCCCCAGTATGGTCTGTTTGATCTTTTTCAATTTATTTATTCAGCGGATGCTGCTTCCCTCTCATGTGCTCCTCCGAACGCTGTGTGCCTCCTGCGCTTGTCCACCCTGGGAGTGGCTGGGAGATGCTATGAACTCTTGTCCCCCAAGCTGAGCAGCTATATCCAACTTTAAAAAAGTTCACATACATTTAACCTATAACCCAGCAACTGCATTCCTAGGTATCTTTACTCTCAACTTTTTGTCTCAAATAATTTCAAACCTGCAGAAAAGTTGCAGACATCTACAATGAACACCCTATCTACCCTTCACCGGTTGTCAAACATTTTCTTTCGTTGGCTTTTTCTTGCACTCTCTGTCTCTTTATGCACACAGGCTCACATTTTATTGAACCCATTTGAGACTCAGTAGCAGACATTACATTTCACCCTGAACGTTTGATCACGTACAGCCTAAGATCAAACACATTCTCTTACATGACCAAAATGTAATGAGCACACTCAAGAAATTTAATGATAATAAAATACTCTTTGGTGGGCACGGTGGCTCATACTTGTAATTCCAGCACTTTGGGAGGCCAAGGTGGGGGGATTGCTTGAGCCCAGGAGTTTAAAATCAGCCTGGGCAACATGGCAAAAACCTGTCCCTACAAAAAATATAAAAATTAGCCAGGCATGGTGGCATGCACCTGTAGTCCCAGCTAGTAGTCAGAAGGCTGAGGCAAGAGGATTATCTGAGCCTGGGAGATTGAGGCTGCAGTGAGCTATGATTGTGCCACTGTGCTCCAGCCTGGGTGATGGAATGAGACCCTGTTTTAGAAACAAAAATATCCTTACTTGATACATACTTCGTAGTCAAATTCCCCAATTTTTCTGATACTATTCTTTATGGCTTAAAAAGAAATCCAGTGTTGAGAGATAAAACATTGCATTTAGGTTTCACATTTTTTAAGACTTCTTTTCTCAGGCTGGGTGTGGTGGTGCACCCCTGTAATCCCAGCACTTTGGGAAGCCGAGGTGGGTGGATCACCTGAGGTTAGGAGTTCAAGATCAGCCTGGCCAACATGGTGAAATCCCATCTCTACTAAAAATAAATACAAAAATTAGCCAGGTGTGGTGGCACATGCCTGTAATCCCAGCTATTCAGGAGGCTGAGGCAGGAGTATTGCTTGAGCCCGGGAGACGGAGGTTGCAGTGAGGCAAGATCATGCCACTGCACTCCAGCCTGGGCAACAGAGTAGTGTCTGAAAAAAAAAAAAAAAAGACTTCTTTACTATGGAGGAGTTCCCCAGCCCTCCCCTCTTCCTCCGCCCCTCTGTGTGTGTGTGTGTTAGGACATTGACATTTTTAAACAGTCCAGTTCAGATATTTGGTGGCATATCCCATTTGCAAATGCAGGATGGATTTATGTGACTGTCACAGCCTAGTAGATTCTGGTGAGGTCGTTTTGGCAGGAGGACTACATAAGTCCTCCTTGGTGCATCACATCAAGAGGTAGATGATGTCATTGGTGGTATTAAGGGAGACATATTTTAAAGTCACTTTGATGAGAAGAGTCACTTCCAGCTTGAAACCTAGGCTGAAAACTAATTTCCCATTGAGTAAAAAAAAAAAAAAAAAAAAACCTTGCCATGCCCTGTGAGACACTGCCGAGTGCTCCCTTAGGACGTCTCGGGGGCTACTGTGCGCTTGCTCACGTCCGGTCTCCTATGGGGTCCACAAGATGCTGGGATACGGAGATCAACAAGACATGGCCTTTGCTCTCAGAGGGTCTTGCTGTATCTGGTGGGAGAAGCTTTGGAACACATCAGCCTAGGGCGGTGTGGTAAATGTTGAAACCAAGCAGGATGAACGGAGGGGCCACTAGCTCAGCTGGAGAAGGCTGGGATGACTTACCAGAGGAGGAGACATTTGGAATACTTACAATTCCTTTCCAGAAAGGCTGCTGGGAGGCCAGTCTCCACCGGCCCCTTACCTGTGAGAGTTAGGATCCCCTCCTCCATCTGAGCTCAAGTCCTGGAACATTTTTCTTGTCTCCTTGAGCCAGGCAGGTGTACTTGCGGGAGCTGTTCCTGTCGGCCTTGGCTGATGTCTCCTGAGCACTAGTGGGTGAGTCTCTCTGGTCTTTCTGTGTCTGTGTCTCTTTTTCTTGAAGAGAACTGTATTGGATGGACCACTTTTTTTTTCTCTTTTCACTGTCTTTCAGTCTCTCCTTGTCGATCTGTAGTCTGACCCAATATTCCTGAAAGACAGACCGACTTGAATTACAACCCAGACTGCACCACTTATGGGCCATGTGACCTTAGGCAAGTCACTTGATCTTGCCAAGCCCCGGTTTTCTTGTGTGTAATGGAGTTATCATTGTGCCTTCCCCAACAGGGCTGCTTGGGGGTTAAATGAGGTGGTGCCTGCAATGTGGGGCCCAGCAGAGAAGGGGATCAATACATTCTAGCTATTAGGATTTTTCTCTTTAATCTTAAGCCGCTTTTCCAGGCCTTGTGCTCTGCACAGAGTGCTCTCTGCCCAGCTCCTTTATTCCAACCCTCTCTTTGTGTAGGGCAGCTCTTTTCTTTCTAGAGCATGCTGTCTTAAGTGTGGTCCTTCTGATAGGACAAACGTTCAGGCAGCCTTATTCATTTCGAAGGTACCAGGGCAGGCTGGAGGGAGTGGAGACACCACCTGCATCTCAGGGGAGTTTCTGAGACTCCTGATGGCAGCAGCCACTTGTCACCATGTGCCAGGCAGCTGTGGAGGGCGTTGGCTTGGTTCCAGTGGCCTTCTTGGAGAGGTCTTATCTGCTCAGCTAAGGGTGCCTGAGGGTGGTTAAGGGTCCCGTGGCTTGGTTTGTGATCAGCAGAGGTTGGAAGGGGTGAAGGGATGTGTATGTGTATATGAGAGAGAGAGAGAGAGGGACAGAGATATAGAGAAGGGGACAGACAGAGAAGAGGGAGAGAGAGAGAAAGAGAGAAATAAGAGAGAATAAAAGAGAGGGAGGGAGGGATTCAATACTAGGGTCGTCTTAGCTCAGAAGAGGTGTGTCCTTCTTGGCTTTGACTATGTTGAATTTTGGAGAAATGGCGCTTCTGTGAGTTTCCCAAACTTGCATCATTCTGTGCGTTAGTTCAGGCCCCAGCAGGAAACGGCAGATGGCACACTCAGAGCAGGATAGTTCAAGGAAAGTTTCACAACTGAACGCAGGTGTGGCAGGACACAGGGAATATAGGCTGGGAGAGATGAGGAAGGAGCAGCTCGTGGATTCCTGGAGGACACGTGTATGTGCCATCCGTCTGTCTGCATCGTGAAGCCTGAGGACAAGGAGGCCTCTTGATGTAAGGTGTCAAGGTTAATGTCTGGGTCAGGAGGCACCTTTGCCGGCTCAAGGCCCGGGGCCTGAGGTCAGGTGAAACTGGGTTTAAAAATGGAGACTGGTCAGCTTCAAAGAGAGGTTAATGACATTTTATTTATAGACAGAGACTCCTTCCTTGATGTAATAGGAAGACAGAAGGAGCGTTGGAAGGGGACTGTAGTGGGTTGAGGAGCGTCTCCTCCAGAATAGGTCCAAGTCCTAACCCCCGGTAACTGTGAATGTGACCTTATTTGGAAATAGGGTCTTTACAGATATAATAAAGAGTCGCAGGATGAGATGGTCCTGGATTTAGGGTAAGCCCTAATCCAACATCTAGTGTCCTTAAAAGAAGGAAAGAGGCTGGGTGCAATGCCTTATGCATGTAATCCCAGCCCTTTCGGAGGCCAAGGCAGGTGAATCGCCTGAGACTAGGAGTTTGAGACCAGCCTGGCCAACATGGCTAAACCCCGTATCTACAAAAAAATACAAAAATTAGCTGGGCATGGTGGCCTGTGCCTGTAATCTCAGCTACTCAGGGGGCTGTGACATGAGAATTGCTTTAACCCGGGAGGCGGAGGTTGCAGTGAGCCAAGATCACACCACTGCACTCCACCCTGGGTGACAGAGCGAAACTCATTCTCAAGTAAAAATAAAGGAAGATGTGAGGCACAGACAGGCACAGAGGGGAAGGCCGTGTGCAGGTGGATGCAGAGACTGGAGTGACGCATCTAACAGCCAAGGAGTGGCAAGGATTTTTGGCAGCCACCAGGAGCCAGGAGGGAGGCATGGAATGGATGCTCCCTCAGAGCCTCCAGAAGGAATCATCCGTGATGACACCTTGATTTTGAACTTCTAGGCTACAGAACTGTGAGCCGATACAATTCTGTTGTTTTAAGTCACCACATTTGTGGTAACTAGTAATGACAGCCCTAGGAAACTCTATAGGGACTAAACTTTCTTCGTGACTCAATAGTGTTTAATGCTATGCCCACATTTCCTTAAGGTCACCTTCTTCAAGTCGCCTTGAGGACCAGTGGTTGTTTGTGCCCTGCCCTGTGCTTTGGGGGAAAGGATAGACTGGATTGTCAGTTTTTTTCTAGGGCAAGATTTTATCTCTCTGTTGTGTCCCTAGTTTCTGGAATGGTGTCAGGCACAGGTTTACCATGAAAAACATACTTGTTGAATGAATGAGCGAACACCAAATGGAAATTAATAATATCAGTCAAAGTTATGATGGGAAATGGCAAACAGTGAGTACTATGAGGTTAATTCAAAGATTGTGGCCTAGAATGCCTTGGAAATCACTAGACTTATTGAGGAGGAAATTAATTTATTTGACTGCTTTGATGTCTAGTTGACATCGTTGTTGTCATTGTCCTTATCTTTGTTTCCGATAGTAATACTATTGATAATATTTATAATAACAATGATAGCTAATAGTCACTGGGTGCTTGCTTTGTTACCTGGCATTAGGGTAATTGCTTACATACATTGTTTCGTTGAAGCTTCACAGGTACCCAGTGAAGTAGGTACTATTACTTATTTCCATCCAGTAGATAAGGAGATGGAGGCTTACAGAGTTTAAACTACTTGCCCGTGATGACACAGTTCGACAGCAGTAGAGTTAGGATTGGTGCTGCTCTTAACTGGCAAAATGTGTAATCTCATGAGCATTTGTTGAGTGCACCTCTTGGGCTCACTGCTCAAGCCCTTCCCTGGGAACTGTACCTCTCCCCCATTGCCACATGATGTAGCAGTGGGGTTGCCATAGCCATGTCTGTTCTATTGGGGCATGCTCTTTGGCCATAGCTGATTGTCTCATGGCTGAACCAGTCAGAGACCTGTAATCAAATATGGCCCAATCACAGACCTCTCCCAGGAATATGGACTTGGAACTGAGAAAAAGAACCACCTCTTGCTCTGGGGTGTAAATGCAGGTGCAGAGGATAGCCATGGTTTCTGCGTTGTTCACAAGAGAACAGAACAACGCAGTCTACAGGGAGAGAGGAGACTGAGTCCCACAGAGAAGAGCCACACAGAGAAGACTTCAGGATTCCCCAACAGAATGGATCTCAAAGGTTAATGTGCATAGGAATCAGCTGGGATCTTGTGAAAATGTAGATTCAGATTCAGCAGGTCCAGGTAGGGCATGTGATTCTAAACTTGTAACAAACTCCCAGGTGATGCTGATGCTTCTGGCTCATGAACCACACCCCAGGCTCTGGTTTCAGCAGAATCTTAAGGCCTGGCTGTGTCCCTGTCCTTGGAATCCATCAGGAGAGGACACAATTGTTCTCTTAGTCAGAATCTCCCCCTTTGCTTAAGACATCACAGGGAATTTCTGTTTCTTACAACCAATCTGTTGCTTATTTATCTGTGTGTATTTTTTATGTGTTCCTTAAATGCTGTTTGAAATCCTCCATGGAATGAGAAGAAATGTAAACCAGATAAAAATGATGATTAGGAATACTAATAGTGAGTTTGGAATACATTAAAAATTGCTGGAGGACTTTATTAGTTTCCTAGAGCTGCTGTAGCAAAGTACCACAGACTGGGTGGCTTAAATGACACAACTTTATTGTCACATTGTTCAGGAGGCTTAGACTCCGAGACCAAGATATCGGCAGTATGGGTTCCACTGGAGGGCCGTGGGAAATCATCTATTCCCTGTCTTTCTCCTTGCTCCTGGTGGTTTGCTGGCAACCTTTGGCTTGCAGTTCCTTGGGTTATAGATGCGTCACCCTGACCTCTGCCTTCACATTAGCTAGGCCTTCCCCCGGTGTGAGTGTCTGTGTCCAAGCTTCCCCTTTTTATAAGGACATAGTTTTATGGGATTAGGGCCCATTCTGTTGCAGTATGACCTACTGTAAACTTTTTATGCCTGCATATTTTCAAATAAATCACCCTCTGAGGTATTAGGGGTTAAGACTTTAACACATGCATTTAAAATTTTTTAAAAGTTATTTTTAAATTAAAATGTTGTGGGTACATAGAGGTGTACATATGTATGGGGTACATGAGATGTTTTGGTACAGGCATGCAATGTGTAATAATCACATCATGTAAAATCCCCTCAAACATTTATCCTTTGTGTTGCAAACTTAAAAATGCACCTGTAATCCCAGCAGTTTGGGAGGCCAAAGCAGGTGGATCACCTGAGGTCAGGAGTTTGAGACCAGCCTGAATAACATGGAGAAACCCTGTCTCTACTAAAAATACAAAATTAGCCGGGTGTGATGGCGCATGCCTATAATCCCAGCTACTGGGGAGGCTGAGGCAGGAGAATCGCTTGAACCTGGGAGGCAAAGGTTGCGGTGAGCCGAGATCGCGCCATTGCACTCTAGCCTGTGTGACAAGAGCAAAACTCCATCTCAAAAAAAAGAAAAAAAGTGCAATTCAGTCATATTGACTATAGTCACCCCATTGTGTTATCAAATACTGCATCTTATTCATCCTTTGTATGTGTTTTGATACCCATTATTCCTCCCCACCTCTCCCTCGACCCTCCATTGCCCTTCCTAGCCTCTGGTGGCCATCCTTCTACTCTCTGTTTCCATGAGTTCAATTGTTTTGGTGTTTATATCCCAGAAATTAGTGAGAACATGTGATGTTTTTGTTTCTGTGCCTGGCTTATTTCACTTAGCATAGTGACCTCCAGTTTCATCCACATTTTTGCAAATGTCAGGACCTCATTCTTTTTTGATGGTGGCATAGTTTTCTGTTATGTATAAGTACCACATTTTCTTTTTCCATTCATCTGTTGATGGTCAGTTAGGTTGCTTTCAAATTTTGGCTATTGGGAACAGTGCTGTACCTGGCATGGGAGTGCAGAAATCTCCTTGATATACTGGTCTCCTTCCTTTTGCGTGTATACCCAGCAATGGGACTGCTGGATCATATGGTAGCTCCACTTTTAGTTTTCTGAGGAATCTCCAAACTGTTCTCCTCAGTGGTTTTCTAATTTACATTCCCACCAACGGTGTACACGAGTTCCTTTTCTCCACATTTTTGCCAGCATTTGTTCATGCCTGTCTTTTGGATAAAAGGATTTTAACTGGGGTGCGATGACATCTCACTGTAGTCTGGATTTGCATTATCTGATGGTCAGGGATGTTGAGCACCTTTTCATATGCCTGTTTGTCATTTTTAGGTCTGCTTTTGAGGTATGTCTATTCAAATCTTCTGCCTATTTTTTTGATCAGATTGTTAGACTTTTTCTATTGAGTCGTTTGAGCTTCTTTGCTGATCATTTCCTCTGCTGTGCAGAAGCTTTTTAACTTGATGTGATCCCATTTGTCCATTTTTGCTTTGGTTGCCTTTCATATGAATTTTCGGGGAGTCATAGTTTAGCATTTAACAGGGAACTACGGTTAATGGTTTCCTCTGTGGTCCTCCACTTTCTCACCCATAAACTGGGGATGCTGAAGTGCGTGATCTCTATGGGACTTGCCGATTCTCACATTTAACATCTCTTGATGATGTTTTTTCTCTGTCCTCACCTCAGAATGTTTGTTCCGGAGCGAAACAATCCAAAACGTAAATTTACATTGAAGGTTAGTAAGACGTCCTCTCATGAGCATTTGCTTGTTCAGAGAACCCTGCAAAGGTTGGGTAGTCACTGTCTTGCAGAATAAATCACTGTCCTGTTCCTTTGAGGACAGAGACAGTTCTGGATGTTGCTCCATAGGCTCCTGATCATCCCACATCTGCAGCCGCCTACTCCATCCATGGACACGCAGGCCTGGGCAGAGTTCTGCCTGGCTAGCTCTGTGTGCCGCTGACATGTTGTGGGAAGGCTGGAGGGCGAAGGATAATTAGAGGATAGGCATCCTCCTGAGATCAGCTCTAGAGACTCCAGGGCCCTTCTGCTGAGGGAGTATATCAGTGCCAGGCAGCTCTGCCTATTTTCTGTGTTCTGCTTCTTGAAACTGAATGTGCAAGTGGTTTCCTGTGGGAGAAAAGGTGCCAGGCTGGCTGGCTTGCCGGGAGGCTTCCTGTGGGTCACATGCATCACCTACCTGCACAGGTACTGGGAGAGAGTGCACCTACCCGTTATACCAGTATCAGCTACCTGGGCTGAGTCTAACGCATTGAGTGAATTGATACTTTAGGGGAAAGATCTGGATGTGTATCCACACTCCCTGAGTGAGGGGGTATAAATTAGAGTCTTTGGTTGCAAGCGACAGAAGCTGCTGTGACTAATGTGAGGAAGAAAAGGGCTTATTGTAAGGACGTAGGGAAACTGGCAGGGTTGAAGGGAAGGCTAGAGATCTCGACAGATGCAGAAATGTCAACAGCTGAAACTGTCTCTTCAGGACTACTGATGGATTCAATGAAAACGTACAAAAATTTCTTCCATGTTTGCCTCTTTCCTGCCCAGTTTTGGGGAGAGTATGACTTGCTGATCTTATAGCATGAACCTGCTTTCCCGGCAGCACAAGCACATCAAGAGGGAGATCTAGTGGGAGAAGCCTCCAGTGCCCATGGCTTCTGCGGTGAGGAGGTGTGTAACCCTGATTGATAACCATACTAAGGCTGCACACGATGCAGGGAGAGACAATGTCAGCTCTACTAATGCTAATAGACAACACAGAGTGCTTACTTGGTATGGAACACTCTATATTCATGATCTTATTTAATCTCTGCAATAATCCTGTGGTTCTATTGTCTTTTCAGTTTACAGATATACAAGGCAAAGCTGGGATTTGAACCCAAGTTTATCTGGGTCCAGTGCCATTGGTCTTAATGGTGATATGGTTCTGTCTTCCACTGCTGCCAATTTGCTCAACAAGGTGAAAGGAGGAGCTGTAAACATGGGTATAGTTGCTGTCCAAGGATCCCCGCAGTTCTTGGCCCCAGAAATAGGTTAAGAAGTGGGCCAACTAGGTAGTTACCCAGAGGTCCAGGTTATAAGAAGTGCTAAAACAGCACCAGATATATCACTAGAAGGATAAAGCTTTGCTTTTTTGACCATTTTATTTTTCTTGTAAAAGAAACTGTCAGTGACTGTAAAGAAAAATATGTTGATAAACTACTCAGGGTGTGGCAAGATTAGCTGCATAATTTACAGGGCCCAGTAAAATATAAAATTGTGAGGCCACTTGTTAAAAAGTTAAGAATTTCAAGACAGTGACAGCAGAACATTGAGTGTGGGGCCTTGTGTGATTACAAACCTTGCAAGCCCGTAAAACTGGCCCTGGGGTTGGAATGAAGGTAGATGGTTGCCGAGCAGTCAACTGAGAAAAACAATTCCAGTTACCTGCAAGGCTCCTCCACTTTGTGCCAAGTTGTATTCTTGCTCAGGCCACCCAGCTGTCTCAGGTGAGCCTGCCTGGTTTTCACAGACAGCAAGAAAAGTTAGTGGGAGACATAGAGAAAGTACTTCTGAGGCTAGCCTATGGGCCTCTTTACAACCCGCTGCTCACAGGCAATGACAAAAATCATCTTAATGTTCTAAGAATGGTTTGGACAGCAGGCAGATAATGCTCAAATAGCATTTCATTAATAGAGCTAAAAACCACCACAATTAATATCTGAATTGATTTTTAGATATTAATTGTGCCAACTGCATTGCATAAGTTATGTTTTTATTTAAATTGTAGTAAGAACATTTAATATTTAACATGAGATCTTTCATCTCAACAAATGTTTAAGTGCATAATACAGTATTGTTATCTACAGGCACAATATTGTGCAGCAGATCTCTAGAACTTACTCAACTTGTGTCACTGAAACTTTTTTTTTTTTTTGAGATGGAGTCTCGCTCTGTCCTCAGGCTGGAGTGCAGTGGCACGATCTCAGCTCACCGCAACCTCCACCTCCTGGGTTTAAGTGATTCTCTTGCCTCAGCCTCCCGAGTGTCTGGGACTACAGGTGCACGCCACCACACCCAGTTGGTTTTTGTATTCTTTATTTTTTTGAGACAGAGTTTCGCTCTTGTTGCCCAGGCTGGAGTGCAACGGCGCGATCTCGGCTCACCGCCACCTCTGCCTCCTGGGTTCAAGCGATTCTCCTGCCTCAGTCTCCTGAGTAGCTGGGATTACAGGCATGTGCCGCCACGCCCGGCTAATTTTGTATTTTTAGTAGAGATAGGGTTTCTCCATGTTGGTCAGGCTGGTCTTGAACTCCCGACCTTAGGTGATCCAACTATCTTGGCCTCCCAAAGTGCTGGGATTGCAGGCATGAGCCACTGCCCCAGGCCACATCACTGAAACTTTATACCCATTGAATAGCAACTCCCCACCCTCTCCCCTCAGCCCCTGGCAACCACCATTTTGCTCTGTTACTGTGTGTTTGACTGTTTGAGAGTCATCCTGTAAGTGGAATCATATAGCATTTGTCTTTCTGTAACTGGCTTATTTTACTTAGCATAATGTCTCCCCATATTGTCAAATGTGGCAGGATTTCCTTCTTTTTTCAAACTAAATAATGTTCCACTGTATGAATATACCATGCTTCCTTATCCATTTATCCATCAATGCACTTTTAGGTTGCTGGCTATTGTGTTTATATAATGCTGTAGTAAACATGTGAGTGCAAATATCTCTTTGAGATGATGATTTTAATTCTTTTTTTTTTTTTTGAGATGGAGTATCTCTGCGTCACCTAGGCTGGAGTGCAGTGGTGTGATCTCGGCTCACTGCAACCTCCACCTCCTGGGTTCAAGCGAGTCTCCTGCTTCAGCCTCCTAAGTAGCTGGGACTACAGGCATGTGCCACTACGCCTGGCTATTTTTTTTTTTTTTTTGTATTTTTAGTAGAGACAGGATTTCGCCATGTTGGCAAGGCTGGTCTTGAACTCCTGGCTTCATGTGATCCACCTTCCTTGGTCTCCCAAAGTGGTGGGATTACAGGCATGAGCCACTGTGTCCAGCCTATTTTGGATAAATATTTGGAAGTGGGATTGCAGATCATATGGTAGTTCTACTTGTAACTTTTTGAGGAAACTGCATACTATTTTCCTTGTTTAATTTTATCCTCCTTCTCTAGCGTCAGTTGCAGGAGGCTTATTTCATTTTCTCAAAAGTCCCATGGGCTTCAGGACTTCCAGGCAGGCTCTTCTCTCTGGAACAAGCTTTCTTTCTCCCCCTGATTGGGGAAGTCCTCATCCCCAGGGCTCAGTTGACCTGACTTTTCCCAACACCTCAGACTAGGTAGGTAGCACCTTGTACTAATGAATCATGACCCTTCTTGCACACTTTGGAAATTGCTTGTGAAATTATTTGCTTGTCTGTCTCCTACACCCCCAAGTCAGTGTCCTTGGGATGGGGACTATGTGTCTGTCTTATTCACTGTTGTATTACCAGGGCCAGAAGGGTCAGAGATATCTCTCCTGAGCTGCCTGGGGTTCCCAGCATCTTTCATTTCTTGAGTGCATGGCTGTTCCTGTCTATTCATTTTTCTGCCAAGGCATTTGCCCTGGTGGACGACCAGTGCTGACTGAGCTCTCCCCTGGAACCACAACTCCAGCTGGTCTCTGCTTTGCCATCTAGTCAGATCCTTCATCCAGTGTGTGCAATCAGTTTCCAAGGGAAGGAAAAACCAACCTAGAGTTAATAGTTACTCCTTCTCTCCCTCAGCGATTCCCTGACTCTGGGTATCAGAAGCAGAAACTGGCAGCCAGGTCCCCTTAATTAGGAAGGTGTCAAAGGAGGTTTTGAAACAAAAAAGTCAGTGTACAGGTTGCCAATTGCTTTATTAATTTTTAAGTTTCCTTCACATTTATTTAGGAACAACTTCTCCTAGAAGTTCCAGCCAAGTGCTAAGTTTTAACTTGGATGTGTGCTGGTTTGAGACGTGAATGCACCAACAGTCCCCCAGGGGTGCACAAAAGGCGCATAGAGTCCCTGGCTAGGCTTTCTTCGTTCTCTCTCTTGATGACTTAAAAGCTGTTGTGCAGCTGTCACTCATTTTCTAGGAAAACAAGCCAGTTGCCGATCGACTTGGCAATACCTAAGAAATATTCCGGTTCCAATTACAGGCTGCCAATGGCAAGTACAGCGTCAGCCAAGAGGAACTTACTTTCTTGGTTCCCCAGGCAAGGGATCTGGCAATAGGGACATCCTTCTATGTTTGTAGAAAAGATTTTTCTCTTTGTGATGATAGTTACTGCATTCTCTATCTAAAAATCTCTCCCTAATGAATTTTTTACATTCTGCTTTTTGGAACCCATTCCTTTATGCCAAGCACTTGTGCTCTACACGCATCTCTGAAAACTCTGGGTACCTGCTTCTCTTTAGGAAGCTCCAAACAGTGAATAGAACAAAGGTTGAGCTGGTTCTGTGGCAGACACCTCATCCCATCCCTGCGAGGCAGGTGCTGCTTTAAAGATGGGGAGATGGGGACCAGCAATGGGGCTTGGCTTGTTGACATAATTAGTAAGGGCAGATTTGGGATTTGAACCCCATCTGTGAAACGCACCTGCCTGGGCTCCCTCCATGATGTCATGCTGGACAGTAGGGTCGCCTAAGAAGCTTAAAGGATGCTGAGAGGAGGAAGCCTTGTCTAGGTTGCAGTGGTTTGGGTTCTTCAAGAAGCAAACTCCGAGACATGGATTTGAATGCAAGAGGCTTATTTGAGGTGATCCCACAGGGAGGGAGTGGGGAAGAGAAGAGGGGTCTTTCAATGACCTACTTACTGCTGTGGGCAGCTGGCACCCAGGCGTGCTGGTGGACTCTGGAGGCTGGCCCAGAACATCCCTAAGTACCGCTTCCTGGAGGTCCGCCTGTTCCCATTTCCCAGTGGTTGAGGGTAGTTCTGGGAGGTGTCACACTGAATGCACAGAATTTAATGTTGATCAACTTGGAGTGTAGATTCTCTTGAAAAATGAGCAAACACATTTGCAGCCACACATCTCCTCCCTGTCACACACCACCCAACACATAAAGTCTGAAGATCCTGGCATTAAGAAAAGTGCTACCAGCTAGGCACAGTGTCTCACACCTGTAATCCCAGCACTTTGGGAGGCCAAGGTGGGAGGATCACATGAGGCCAGGAGTTTGAGACCAGCCTGGCCAACCTGGTGAAACCCTCATCTCTACTAAAAATACAAAAATTAGCCGGGCATGGTGGCATGTGCCTGTAGTCCCAGCTACTTGGGAGGCTGAGGCAGGAGAATCGCTTGTACCCAGGAGGTGGAGGTTGCAGTGAGCCGATATCCTGCACTATACTCCAGCCTGGGTGACAGAGTAAGACCCTGTCTCAGTAAATAAGTAAAAGAAATAAAAAGCTTTCCCTGGTGTGATTCCGTCCTGCATGGCTGTTCTCTTGAGCAGTGGTCATTTATCTCTGTCCGCCTTCTCTCCCACCTAAGTGCATGCTGCCACCCAATGGAAGATTCAGTGGACATGGACATGAGCCCCCTGAGGCCCCAGAACTGTCTTTTCGGTTGTGAACTCAAGGCTGACAAAGATTATCACTTCAAGGTGGATAATGATGAAAAGGAGCACCAGTTATCTTTAAGAATGGTCAGTTTAGGGGCTGGTGTGAAGGATGAATTGTACATTGTAGAAGCAGAGGCAGTGAATTAGAAGGCAGTCCAATTAAAGTAACACTGGCAACTTTGAAAATGTCTGTACAGCAACGGTTTCCCTTGGGGCTTTGAAATCATACCACCAGTGCTCTTATGGTTGAAGTGTGGTTCAGGGCGAGTGCATGCTAGTGGACAGCACTTTGTAGCTATGGAGGAAGATGCAGAGTCAGAAGACGAAGACTGGGATATGAAACTCTTAAGTATATCTGGGAAGCAGGCTGCCCCTGGAGGTGGTAACAAGGTTCCACAGAAAAAAGTAAAACTTGCTGCTGATGAAGATGATACTGGTCATGATGATTTTGATGATGGTGAAGATGATGATGATGATGATGATTTTGATGATGATGATGATTTCGATAATGAGAAAACTGAAGAAAAGTACCAGTGAAGAAATCTATACGAGATACTCCAGCCAAAAATGCACACAAGTCAAAACAAAATGAAAAGACTCAGAACCGTCATCAACACCAAGATCAAAAGGGCAAGAATCCTTCAAAAAACAGGAAAAAACTGCTAAAACACCGAAAGGACCTAGTTCTGTGGAAGATGTTAGAGCAAAAATGCAAGCAAATATAGAAAAAGGTGATTCTTTTCCCAGGGAGGAAGCCAAGTTCATCAATTATGTGAAGAATTGCTTCTGGATGACTGACCAGGAGGCTATTCCAGATCTCTGGCAGTGGAGGAAGTCTCTTTAAGAAAATCATTTAAACAATTTGTTAAAAATTTTCCATCTTATTTCATTCCTGTAACAGGTGATCTCTGGCTGTCCTTTTTGTAATGCAGAGTGATAACTTTCCCTATCGTGTTTGATAAATGTTGTCCAGGTTTCATTGCCAAGAATGTGTTGTCCAAAATGCCTGTTTAGTTTTTAAAGATGGAGCTTCACTCTTTGCTTGGTTTTAAGTATGAATGGAATGTTATGACAGGACATAGTAATAGCAGTGGTCAGACATGGAAATGATGGGGAGACAAAAATATACATGTGAAATAAAACTCAGTATTTTAATAAAGTAGCACAGTTTCTACTGACTTAATAAAAACAAAGATGGTATGACATAGGTGGTTTTCTTAATTTTTAAAATTTATTTTGCCTGTCAGAAATGCATTTTAATTTTTATTTGAAAACAACTTAAATTTTTAGACAGATGATTTTGTGTATAAATTTGATCTGGTTTTTATAGAGAATATAATTATTTCCCTCTTTAATCTTTCATGTGAAGGGCATTACAAGCCTAAAGGAAGATACTTTCTGCACACAAGTGGGTATCTTATGTGTGCAGTATTAGAAATCAGTGATGCGGTTGCTCACTCTGCAACTCCTGACCTGCCCAGAGCACAGGCTGAGCAGGTTCCCATGGCTGGAGGATTACTCCTAGGTAGAGAGACGCAGGTGCTTGAATAAGGGACCCACTGATGTGGGAGGGAACTGTCTGTCCAAGCTGCAGGTGACAGCCGAGTTGGCTGGAGGGGATGTGGGCTCTCACTGCATCTGCCTTATGGGCAACAGGGAAGGAGGAGCCCAGAGTGGCACCATTACTGTCTTTGGAGTGTTAGGTTCTTACAAACCTTCCCCAGTGGATACTATTACTTCATTATCTTATTGGTACTGGGCGTAACAGCAGTTCTAGCTAACATTTATTAAATGCCTGCTCTGTGCCAAGAATTGTGCTCAATACTTTATATACATGATTTCACTTAATCTTCATAACTGCCCTAAGAGGTAGAGGCCATTATAATCTTGAGATTGAAAATGAGACAGGGCACACGGAAGGGAGATGCCTTGCTCATGGTCCCACATCCAGAAAGTAACACAGTAGACTCTTAAACCTGGGTCTGTCTGTCTGTTTGCTGGAGTTAACCTCCAGCAAGAGGAGGTTCCGTGTTTGCTCTTTGAATGACAGGACTCTGGACGTTGAGAAGATCCACACCTCATGCACTTGACCTTGGGTTGTGAGGAGTTTCCTGTTCCTTATTCCAATGAGACATTATGGGTTCCACGGGGGTTCTTCTTAAGCAAGGAGGATCATTAAGTAGCAAGGTGGCCATAGTTGGAGAGACCCACATGAGCTCTAACCAGTCACAAATCAGTTCAGGCCATTAGATTTGTCATAAATGTATGATGAATGGTAATTCCCTCATGTCATATCCAACCTCTGGGAGCTATCTGTTTGAATGATGTCAACGCATAATATTTGAAGCTGCTCATGTGATTATCTTGAATCATTGGAGAAGAATGAGGCTTGAACAGATTTCTTAATAACTTTTTTTACGCTTGCGACTGCGTTTTCATCTCTAGGTTTTGTTCCTGTACGATGAAAACCTCCCAGTTCTTTTTCCTGGGCTACTGCAATATTAATGTTGATGAGAATTGCTCTGCAATGTCGGGGCACCTAACCAATGTGGGTTTTCGTCTCCCACCCTCCCACTTCCTTGTTTTTCTTCAGTAAAGAATAATGAGGAAAATAGCCTACCTTTACAGCAAGAGAAAATAACATTTATTTAGAGGAACTTGAGATGAAAGTACGTTTCCTTCATATTGGGTAATCTAATTCTGCAACTCTTGCTTAGCTTTTATTTCCAATGATTTAACAAGCTGCAGTACACGGTTTCTTAAACTCTTGCCGTTATGCACATTTCTGAGCTCTTTAAGAAACAAAAGCTCAAAGGGCATCCTTTAAAAAAAATTCTGGCCTTTCAGGGGGGCAGGAGGGGCTGGCCCTTAGTGACATGGTTTCATGGTGACCTCTCTAAGCAGGGGGTCTCAGCGTTGATTTTTTCCCTTTAACTCCAATCCAGGGTCTTTTGGGGTCTCCTTGTTTATTCCGGGACCTCCAAGCATGGCTGGCTCTTGTCAACAGAGGCCACCCTCTGGCAGTGCATTCCAGTTTTTATGTGATATGAGTTAGGTTTTCTGTGGGTCTCTCTCCTCAGTTCTCACTATTCTAACTTTAGCTCACGTTCTTGGTATTATTTTCAAAAGCATTGAAGAAATGAAGACCACAGTGGTTTTTGTTTGTTTGTTTTGAGACGAGTCTTGCTCTGTTGCCCAGGCTGGAGTGCAGTGGCGCCATCTTGGTTCACTGCAGCCTCTGTGCCCTGGGTTCAAGCAGTTCTCCTGTCTCAGCCTCCCAAGTAGCTAGGATTACAAACATGTGCCAGCATGCCTGGCTAATTTTTGTATTTTTAGTAGAGACTGGGTTTTACCATGTTGGCCAGGCTGGTCTTGAACTCCTGACCTCAAGTGATCCACCCACCTTAGTCTCCCAAAGTGCTGAGATTACAGGCATAAGCCACCACGCCTGGCCCATAGTCTTTTAAAATGTAAAATGAGCAACATTTCTACCTGTCCCTTAGCCGTCTTTATCCTCGTGATGTCTCTAAGGCCCTTGGAATAGCCAGGGACCAGCACTGACAGACATAGTCTTCTCCCAGTCACTGGCATTTGCAAAGGAGCTGCTCGGTACCAGGCAGCGCACTTAGATGCTTTCAGGCATCACCTCATTTAATGCTGAGGACATTCTCCGTGGTACATGCTGCTATCCTCCCACTTTACAGTGAAGAAGCAGGCATAGGAGACCTCGGCATCATGCCCCACATGCTCCTGAGCACCGGTCGAGCTGCCTCCTCTGCTATGCTGGGCAAACTTGCTTCTGGGCTATTTATAAAAACTAAACATATTTCCAAAGCACACCTGCTTTCAGAGGTGGGTCTCAGTCAGGATCCTTTGTGTTGTTGAAGCCACTCTTTCCCTTCCCTTATACCTCACCTGCTCTACTCATTAGGAAAGCAGGCCCTGTTTCTAGACGCTATCATTTAAAATAATGAAATATATTAGGTTGGTGCAAAAGTAATTGCAGTTTTGTCGTTACTTTTAGTGACAGAAACGGCAATTACTTTTGCACCAACCTATAGATGTCTGAGAATGTTAGGAAAGACAGCATGATGGGGTCATGGGGAGGGATCGCTTAGAGTGGTTTACTGCCAGTACTGCCCTGGATGGAGACAAAGTTCCTCTGAGCTTCCTTGTCTGCATCTATTCCATTTATTGAGCACCTACTACGTGCTGGGCACCATTCTCCATGACAGAATGCATCAGGGAACAAACTGTACAGAAATACCTGCTCTTGTGCATGTTCAGTCTCTTTTTGGAGTTGCAAAGCTCACTCCTGCCCACTCTGGAAACTTCTCTCCTGACACCCCACAGGCTACTTCTGCAGAACCCCATGGTGGGTCAGCTGTGTTCTTGGCATTGAAAGCACAACACACTTGCAACAGACAACCCCCAAGCGTGAGATCTAGACAGCATCTCCATGAGTTTTGTGTTCTCTTCCCTTCTTTAGACATTCAGCTGTTTGACTTCCTCCCTGGTGCCAGATGCTATGAGCTGTGGATGCTCCGAACCAGGATAGGACACTGTCTGGGACAAAGATGGTTAATTGTTCCCCGATCCAGCCTCCTCCTCTTTTTTTTTTTTTTTTTTTTTTGGCTTTTTACAAAATTATTATTATTATTTTATATAAGATAGCGTCTCACTTTGTCACCCAGGATGGAATGCAGCAGTGTAATCTCAGCTCAGCGTAGCCTCTAATTCCTGGCCTGGAGTGATCCTCCTGCCTCAGCCTCCTAAGTAGCTGAGGCCACAGGCACGTGCTACCACACTCAGCTATTTTTTTTTTTTTAATGTTTTGTAGAGACAGAGTCTCTGTGTTGCCCAGGCTGATCTTGAATACCTAGACTCAAACTGTTCTCCCACCTTGGCCTCCCAGAGTGCTGGGATTATGGCTGTGAGCCAGCATGCCTGGCCTCTTCCTCTTCCTTTCCTTCTTATCAGCGGTTCCACCCACCATCCCCCAATTTTTAGCAGGCACATGACTCCCCAGGATCAAGACTATGTTTCCCTGTTGTTATGAACTGAGCAGTGTCCATTTCCCAAATTCACATGTTGAATCGCTAACCCGCAGGACCTCAGAATGTTTTTTAGATGGATTGTTGCTCTTTCGCCAGGCTGGAGTGCAGTAGCACAATCTTGGCTCACTGCAACCTCTGCCTCCCGGGTTCAAGCGATTCTCCTGCCTCAGCCTCCCGAATAGCTGGGACTACAGGTGTGCGCCATCACGCCTGGCTAATTTTTGTATTTTTAATAGAGATGAGGTTTCACCATATTGGTCAAGCTAGTCTCAAACTCCTGACCTCAGGTGATCCGCCCATCTTGGCCTCCCACAGTACTGGGATTACAGGCGTGAGCCACTGTGCCCAGCCAGAATGTGGTTTTAAAGAGGGCATTAGGTTGAAATGAGGCCCTTAAGAAGGGCCCTCATCCAATCTGACTAGTGTTCTGATAAGAAGGGAAGATAGGGTACACAGAGCGATGCCAGGGATGCCAGAGAAGACCCTGGGAGGGTACAGGGAGAAGACAGGCACCTGCAAGTCCAGGAGAGGCCTCAAGAGAAACCCATCCTGCCAACGCTTTGATCTTGGACTTCCAGCCTCCAGGACTGTGCAAAACAAATCTCTGTTGTTTAAGCCACCCCACCTGTGACATTTTGTTATGGCAGCCCTAGCAGACTGCTGTATCTATCTCCCTTGTAACGAGTGCTTATGAACTGAATCCTTGTCTAGGAGGTGTGAGCCAGTGATGTGTACATTTCTGAGTGGTGCAGGGGCAATTCACGCACTTCTCCTTTTCCCACATTTTGAGGGAATGAAGGCTTGGTAATGAGCCCTGCTGGCCATGTGGTGAGGGTGACCGGGATTTCCAGAGATGGTCCCTGGGCTGCATCTTGGCCCTGGGCTGCAGATACCCATGCTCCCACCTGAGGGAGAAAGAAACTTCTCCTGTGTTTAATCCATGGTTACTTGGCCTCTGCAATGCCCTCCCGAGTAAACGGGAGGTTTCCGACCAGTAATCTTTCCTTCCTACCTTGAACCCAGCAGTGAGGCTTTTTTTCATGCCGCGTTTTAATGGATGAAGTGGCAAAGAGAGCTGTCCTCATAAGGGGGGAATCCTCTTTTAAGATGCTCATGATTTTGTGAGAGCAAAAGGAGTGGAGATATCCATGCCGGCTTCAGATATTTCCTTTGCAGCCCAGTGGGTCTAACAAGCCCTAAGATGAAGGATTGTGAAGGCATTCTTGAACTGCCTTTGAAGGGAGGTTAGGTCAAGATTTGATGGCTTAGGCGGGAGGCAGCCAAGGCCAGCTGGGATGTTGTTCTGTCTCGGAAGCGTTTCATGGGTTCACTGCAACAAATTGCAGAACCTGATCTCAGTCTTTGGTGAGTCCGTCCACATGGGTGAACTCAGTGAAACCCTCTTCAATACCCATGTCTTTCTCCCCCAATAAAGATGGTGGTGGGAGTGAGGTCTATGTATTGGGTATGTGGATAGAACAGAGAAGATGGAAATGACACAGTCTCAAACATGTACAATTTTTATTTGGTCATGAAAAATAAATAAGTAAATAAGAAGAAGAAGAAAAGAAATGCTCAGTCTCCAAGACTGATTCCTCCATCTTTGGCACACAGGTTGGCCTACACTTCTGCTGGGAACGGGGGTGGTTTAGCCATGGAGGTGATGCTGACTGCCCCTGTGGGGAGCAGGGCTCAGGTCTCTCTACTATCGTGGCAGCTTCATCCAATCCTGTCAATCAGAACAGAATTGGCTTTGCAAGGAGCTGTTTCTTCCAAGGCTGCTGTATATCTATGTGGTTGGTTTCCCCTGAGATTGAGATAAACTGTTATTAGTTTGATTGCAAATAAGGAGATTGGTAAATGAGAACATTGTTCATGCTGGGTCGTGTTGACCCGCACAATACCATCTCATGATCCTTTGGAATCAAAACACACTTGTGATCGTTTTTGAAGCAAAACACACTCTGCATGTTAGCATGACTTCAGCTTCTCTTGGTCTTCTGAAGATGGGGAGAAGAGTTACCAGGTGAGGACCTTTCCAGACACAGGCTAGCTTCTGTCTCATCTTCTCCATCTAAACCTCTAAAGTCTTTCAGAATTTAAAGAAATAGCTTTCACATCTTGATATCACCTCTTCTCACTTCTGAAACTGGTGGGAACCCACAGAAGGCAGTGTGGAAAGGATGGAGTGGGGAGGAGGAGGATGTGGAATGCACTGGTGGGAAGCCACAGGAGGCAGTGTGGAAAGGATGGAGCGGGGAGGAGGAGGACGTGAAATGGATTTTCTCAGCAGAACCATGGCCCATTGAGACACACAGCTGCTGCAGCATTCCTTGTGGGAGCTTGTTTTTACAGCTTCTAGGTGTCGAGTTACTGGGTCAGAAAGATATGGACCCCAATTTTAGAGAGATAGGGCCAGTGGGTGTGGTTTGGATTTATGTCCCTAACCAAATTTCATGTCGAATTGTAATCCCCGATGTTGGAGGAGGGACCCGGTGGGAGGTGACTGGATCATGGGATTTCCCTGGCGGATTTCCCCCTTGCTCTTCTTGTGATAATGAGTGAGTTCCCACATCTGGTTGTTTAAAAGTGTGTAGCACCTCTCCCTTCACTTTCTCTTCCTCCTCCTCTGCCCATGTAAGACCCACCTGTTCCCTCTTTGCCTTCCACCCCGATTGTAAGTTTCCTGAGGCCTCCTCAGCCATACTTCATGTACAGCCTGCAGAACCGTGAGCCAGTTAAACGTCTTTTCTTTTTTTTTTTTTTCAGATGGAGTCTCTCTCTGTCACCCAGGCTGGTTTGCAGTGGCGCGATCTCGGCTCACTGCAACTTTGCCTCCCGGGTTCAAGCTATTCTCCTGTCTCAGCCTCCCAAGCAGCTGGGATAACAGGTGCCGACCACCACACCCAGCTAATTTTTGCACTTTTAATAGAGATGGGGTTTCACCATACTGGTCAGGCTGCTCTCGAACTCCTGACCTCAAGTGATCCACCTGCCGTGGCCTCCCAAAGTGTTGGGATTACAGGCGTGAGCCACTGTGCCCAGCCAAACTTCTTTTCTTTATATGTTACCCAGTTTCAGATGGAGTCTTACTCTTGTCACCCAGGCCGGAGTGCAATGGTGCGATCTCGGCTCACTGCAACCTCCACCTTCTGGGTTCAAGCGATTCTCCTGCCTCAGCCTCCTGAGTAGCTGTGATTACAGGCACCTGCCATCATGTGCGGCTAATTTTTGTATTTTTAGTAGAGACAGGGTTTCACCATGTGGGCCAGGCTGGTCTTGAACTCCTGAGCTCAGGTGTTCCACCCACCTCGGCCTTCCAAAGTGCTGGAATTACAGGCGTGAGCCATTGCACCTGGCTCGTCAGTTTCAGGTAGTTATTTATAGCAATGCAAGAATGAACTAATAAAAGTGCTGTATGTGATACTGAGATAAAGAGGCCTGGAAGTTTGGAGAAAGGAGATAGAGGCTCTCCCTGAGGAGATCAGGGAAGGCTTCCTGGAGGAGGTGGCCTTTGAATTAGTCCTTAAATTTGGATGTATGGAGATTGTGGAGAGGAATTCCAGGAGGAGGGAGCCCTATGAGAAAAGAGATAAGAACAGAAAAGGATGGAGTGTATATGGGAGCAGGGAGCAGTTTTATCTGGAAGAATCACAGGGAGTGGGAAGGGGAGAGTGGGGTGGAATTACAGATGGGCAGGGTCCGGCTAACAGGGTTTTGAATGGTTGGAGGATGAGCTTGGACTTAATCCGTTAGAGAGAGAGGGGAGTCTTTGAACATGTTTTAACACAGAGGTGATCAGAGCTGGGTTTTAGAAGATGTGATTTATCTGTGTGTTTTTTTTTTGAAGAATTGACTAAAAACATCAAAAGAAGACGACTATTTCATGATGTGTGAAAACGATATAATATTCACATTTCTGTGCCCATGAGTGAAGTTTTGAATTCTACCAATAAAATGTTGATAGAAATTTGTTTTCTCTCTTATCATGTAAGTACCTGTATAATATACTCAGTTTTGCTACTTGGCCCACAAGGCTTAATGTGTTTACTATCCAGCCTTCTAAAGAAAGTGTTTATAAATTCCTGGGATAGGTGAAAGGGAAGAGAGACTGGTCTGGAATTCCAGAGAGGCCACCATTGTGCCAGACACAGGCAGTAGTTCCTGATCTGTGTCCTGTGGTAGAAACAGATTTTAAATGGCCAAAAAAAAAAAAAAAAAAAAAAAAAAAAAATAGGTGTGCGGGTTTGTCAAATGCTGGGTTACATAGAGTTAAACAGATCTCTTTGAAGGACTTCTCAGAGCCTTTAGCACTTTAATGGCCGTTGTGACTCTTGGAGAGGGGACGATGACATGTGATAATTTATAAAATCAATTGACCATGGAAGCTGTTTTCCAGGGATCCATATTCTAGGGAACTCACCATAGGGAAAACTGTTCTGGGGAGCGGGAGTGAAGAGGACAGTGAGGTTGGAAAGGAAACTGTGGCTGCAGCCAAGGGGCATGGAGACTGAATCTCCAGGGCTTGTGGGAGGAAACAGCATCATGGAGGGCTCTAAGGATCTTAGCCTGAGAGTCTGGGATAGTGACGGTGGTAAGTCGGGTGTTCTGTGGGGAGGGCCAGGGGGCAGGGGAGGGAGAGGACTGTGAGGTGTGTACATGGAGATCTCTCATCTGCAAAATAGGGTAAGAAGAGTCCCACATTCTGTGTGAATATGGACACTGATACTGACGTGGACACTAACACTAATGTTGTAATATCCAGTATTTATGAAGCACCAACTATGTGCCAGCCACTGTGCCAGGGGTTGCCAAATGTTCTCTGCAGAGAACCAAATGGGAAATATCTTTGGTGGTGGTGGGCCGGATTTGGCCTGCCAGCTGCGGTGCGCTCATCCCTGCACCATGCTAAGCACTTTAATATACTGTTGTTAAACTAACTAAAGGCTCATAAGTGCCCTTTGCGATAAGACTTTCTTTATCACAAGTTTTAAGATAGTCATCTGGCCGGGTGCGGTGGCTCATGCCTGTAATCCCAGCACTTTGGGAGGCTGAGGTGGGTGGATCATTTGATGTCAGGAGTCTGAGACCAGCCTGGCCAACATGGCAAACCCCATCTCTACTAAAAAATACAAAAATTAGCAAGGCTTGGTGGTGGGTGCCTGTAGTTCTAGCTACTTGGCAGGCTGAGGCAGGAGAATTGCTTGAACCTGGGAGGCAGAGGTTGCAGTGAGCTGAAATTGTGCCACTGCTTTCCAGCCTGGGTGACAGAGCATGACTCTGTCTCAAAAGAAAAAAAAAAAAAAGGTTAGTAGTCTGTCCAAGTTCACAGCTAGTAAGTGCCGGAGGCAGTGCTGGAGCCCAGGTGGTGCATTCTGAGAGCATGCGCGGAACTCTGATGACACCCCAGTGCTGCTGAGTCCTACCCTCAGTTGTGACTGTTGTTGCTGTTATTCCTGCAGGTGGTTGTTTGTTGAGACAGGAGCTCAGGTGAGGGGATCCCAAGGTTGGGATTCACCTGCTGTTGTGTTTTCCAGCGAAAGGTGTATATGGGAAGGACGGGTGGGTGGGGACCCTGCTCACTAAGGAGGACAGGAGAAGGGTTAGGGATGGAGACCAGGGATGAGCAGACAGGGCAGTGGGAGAGTCGGGAAAGGCAGCAGAGGAGGCAGTTGAAGAAGGAAGGGGTGGTCCACACAAGCAGTGTTGCCGGGAGACATTTTCAGCAGGATGAGGAGCTCTAAGACGCTAGTGCAGCTGCTGGCTGTGGTTACTAGGTGTGGCAGATGCTGCGGGTACCATTGGTTCTTGTCCCCTTGGTACTCATCGTCTTGGTCCATTCTAATGGGGTCCTTTGGCAGCACCCATGACTCTCTGCTGAGTACTTTCTTTCCTTCCAAGCTTGGGGTAGACCAGAAGTGTCAGAGATGAAGTCCCCAGTAGCAGCCTCAGCCAGTGATGTTGCCCCATGGCAAGGGGAGCAGGTTCTGCATCACCTGCAAGTGGCCCCTGGGAATAGGCCCCTGTTGCCTGCATTGGCAGTCTCTTCATAGCACACCCTGCATTGGCTTCCCTCCCTTCTCCAAGTCTCTTCCGCACTCAGGGGCTTACCTCCTAAATAAACTACCTGTACTTGAATCTTCATCTCAGGATCCACTTCTGGGGGAGCCCAAACCAAGGAACCAGAAACCATCCAGAGAGTTGTCAGTCAAGTGTGTGGGAGTCATTGGCTTGGTCATGCAGTTGAAAGCACTGATTGAGCACCTGCTGTATATCTGCCAGACATGGGGATAGGCCTGAGGATGCAAGTGCAAATAGTCAGACATGACATCTGCCTCCCCCATGCACAGCAAGTATGTCCAGGAATGGGTTACAAGGAGTAGGGTAAGTGCTTTGAAGGAAGCTGCAGGATGCGGAGGGGTGGAGGGAGGAATGGGACTACTTTTCTTGGAGAAGTCCAGAAAGCCCCCTTGAGATGGGGTTATGTAAGCTGAGACTCGAGGGATGAGAAGGCGTTGACCAGGCAAATCACAAAGGGAAAGGTGTTCTAGCAGAGGGAACAGAAAGTGCAATGGCTGTTGGAGCTTGAGTGAGCTTGGTGAGAAGGAGGAGTAAGTTGAAGGCTAGTATGGGTGTGGGAGGGGAGGAAGAAGGAGGGAGGTGAGGGAGGAGGAAGGAAAGGAAAGGAAAGGAAAGAGAAGAGAGGAGATGGGGAGAGAGAGAGAAAGAACAAGAGAGAGACAGAGAGAGAGAGAACGAGAACGAGAATGAGAATGAGGGAAGGCGGAGGCAGAGACAGAAGTTGAATGCGGACCTGGAGGTCCCAGGGGAAGGCGTGCAGCCCAGGAGAGGGAGCCTGTAAGACAGAACGTCTGTCTCCGCACTTGTCAACAAGTGCTCCGAACTGCACCTCTCATCAGGGTAAGGAAAATAAATATGCAAAAAAGCCTTCTGAAACGTTGTGAGAACATTTTCAACACAAGTTTAAAACACAATCACAGGGTCAACATGTGCTTTCTCTTGAGAACAGTTTTCCATTAGAAACCGTTTCTTACTTCCCACTAATAGGAGCCTATTCAGGTAATTTTCTTTTCTTTCTTTTATTTTTTCAAAGGCCCCTTTTAAAGCACAATGACCTTTTCCATTTTATTTTTTTCTTTCTGTAGTCATTCATGGAGAGAGCAAGACAACAGCACAGTGTTGCACTGCCTGCCAATTCGAGGGAAAGAGGAGTGGGGAATAAAAGGCAAATAAGTAGACAGAGATATGGAGCCTGCAGTTGTTGAAGGTGTGTGCGTTTTCTGGAATATTCAGCAACAGCTTCTCACTGGGAAGTAGGGTCACCAGCTGTTCTGGATTATCTGGGATTGAAGGATCTCCTGGGATGTGGGACTGGTGGGTCACCCTCATCCAAACAACCCAAAGGAATGTGTCAGAGATGTGCTGCCTCTGCTGGCCACCCAGTCGGACCCTCGTTCTCCAACACCTGCATCTAGACTTGCGGTCCTCGTTTCCACTCCACCCAGCCCGCCCGGGATCGGGGAGTTAGCCTCCCTTCGAACACTCCAGAAAGAGTCCTGGCTAACCATGTGACTTTGCTAGGGGCACCCTAGCAAGGAGCTTAAGCGTCAATATTAACTATTTTCGTTCTGTAAATAGCCTCAGCAGAGCCTCCACTAGGGCAGCGAGTTGTCCCAGTTATACCTGGGAATGCAGGCTTCCTGGGACGTGGTACTTTCCATGTTAACACGAGAATGGCCCTGGGTACACTGGGATGGTTGGTCACACTGCTGGAGAAGAAGAGTTTCTGGATCCTGTTCCTGTTATCGACGGACTCGGATATTCCCATGACTTACGTTTTCTGAGCCTCAGTTTTGTCATCTGTAAAATGGGAGATAATGCTAATGCCCATCTCATCCTTGTAAAGTGATTAGCATAGTGCTGGGCATACAGTAGGTGCTTAGTAAATGTTTGCACAATAAATGTTCATTTTATGATTATGGATTAGGCAGAGTAGACTGTATACATAGAGAGATTTCAGGGGCTTGGGATGACCTTTTCTCCACTGAAAACCATTCCCTTACTCTGCTGCCAATAATCTTTCCATTAAGAAATCCTTCCTTGGGCTCAGGAGCCCTCACAGTTTTCCACCAATGTATTAGGTTGGCACAAAAGTAATTGCAGTTTTTGGCATTAAAAGTAATGGCAAAAAGTGCAATAACTTCTGCATCAGCCTAATGCATCAACAGCGTAAGAGACGGACTTCATGCCGTTAGGAGCCAGGGCCAGGGTCATGTGGGTGCTTCATCTCAAGGCACTGACGGGGACCACATTGAATTTAAGTCTAAAATTTAATCATAAAAGTTCAGGTGAATTTCATATTTGGTTTCACTTTCATTTCATTTTTAAAATATGAAAGCAGTTTTTATCGTTTTTTTCTCAGTTGTTATTTTATCTTTCCACGTTCAGACCTCTCAGAGAAACACACCCCCAGCCCAGGAAGTTCTGTGTTGTTTATCTTGTGAGTTACACTTGGGCCATACCTACCTGGGGTGGAGAGCTGTGGCTCTAATGGAAAGTGTGTCTGAAAACATAATCGTCTCTGAATGACACAGTCATTCACACCTTAGTCTAAACAAGCACATGCTGTAGAAGTTCACAGAAAGCACAGTAGCCTGGGAGTCAGGGGTCAGGGGACCAGAGCCCTTCCCTGGGCTCTGCTACTTAATCTCTGTGTGGTCTTTGGTGAGTAACTTCCTCTCCATGAGCTCCAGCCACCAAATCTGAGAAACCAACTGGACCAGATAGATCAGTGGTTTATCAACTGTATTCTGGAGGACCCTGGGGGTCTCAGGGAAAAAGATGAGGCTCTTTATCTCCCCCTCTGAACAACCAGCTTGGTTCCACCAGGGCTCTCCCTTTGATCTGCTTTATAGATTAGTGGTCTGGGTAACATTTCAGGGTTTTGATACTACCCAAGTCATTAAACATCTCTTCTGGGTCATTTTTTAGGTCCTTTTTGGCCAGGGTAACTCCTTGCACTTGGCCCCCTTGCTGGAGAGAAGTGCTTGGGGCGTTGGAGGAATCATCTTGGGCAGGTGCCCTTGTTGGCTGTGAACCTGGGAGCCTGGGCACAGCCTTGCAGTGGGCGGTGTGAGGGCACAGCACCCAGCTGTGACAGGAAGCCGGTGACTAAAGATGTGCTTCCCAATTTTGAGAGGGTTGAGGACAATTATTTATTTTGAGTGTGCCCCAGATTGTCGTCATCCTTCCCGTCCTTGGCAGAGGCTCTGATGACAGCATCCTCCGCCTGGCTCCACTTCCTGGCTGCTCAGCTTCCTCCGTCTGACATGCTGGAGTTTGGCTGCCTTTGCATGTACGGTCGACTTTCAGTGGGTAGATGGCGGAAACTTAAATGTCCACAATAGGGGAATTATTCAATCTATCATTGTGCCTCTGTCCCAAGGATAGACGTACAGAGTGGTTAGAACAAGAGATACATCTGTGTGATGGGCATTAAAATATGCCCACAACTCAGCTGAACTCTAAAGCAAGCAAGTTGGAGAACTAAGGTCTGCTGTGATCATCTTTATACTAAATGTGCACTTGTACTTGTTGGGTACCTATATAAGTAAATGCATAGCAGAGGGTCTCCAAGTCTTCATGCCAAGCTGCGAATAGGACTTACCTTTGGGGACAAGACTAGGGTGTGAAAGCATTGCTGATTCCCACTGTGTGCAGGCTCAGAGCTAAGCATTTTTTAGGCATTATTACATTTAATCCTTAAACAGATATTTGAGGTACAGATGAGGAAACTGAGTCACAGAGAGGCCAAGTAAGTTGTCCAAAGACAGACGTCTAGTAAGGGATGGAGCTGAGATCCAAACCCAGGAGTCTCTGCTTTGAAACCTTCAGCGCCTCTCTGATGAAAGGGACTTTTGCTTTGTACCCTATGCACTTATATATAACTTGAATATTTTATCCTGAGGATGTACTCATGCATGACTTGTATAATAAGGTAGGAAATTTTAAAGAGATAAAGAATGCTTTGTGATGTCACCTTTTTATGCACTGAAATGGCACTGCCCATCACTTGAGGTTTGGCAGTAAAGATCTGGATTCTTTTATCAAACAGTGGCGGAAAGCATGGCTTGAGCTTTGGAACTCTCTGGGAGAGGCCTCGTAGACCATGAGTCATTTACACCATAGTGTGAAATAGATAAGCCACTGGAGAGGACAGGATGCTGAAGGAGGAAGAGGGACTGAGGAATCAGAAGAGCTAGTATGGGGTCCTGGCTCTTTGTATTTGACAGCCTGGTCTTTATCTGTGTGGAGAGAGACTCTGTAAAAGGCAGGGCAGACCCTATGCCCTTGGGTGAGTCATTATCACATCCATGCATATTATGCCGAGTCTGAATTTTATCCTAGCAAATCTCTCCATAAGCTACAGTGATGACAATACAAATAATTAATTAATATTTATTTAGTATTTACTTAGGGCCAGCTGCTGTCCTTAGCAAATTGTGTCTAAAACCCTAACAGGCACATAAATCACTTGGAGATCTGGCTCACGTGCAGATTTGCACTCAGTAGGTCTGGGGCAGGGCTCAAGATTCTGCATTTCTAGCAAGCTCCCTGGTGAAGCTGAGGCTGCAGGCCCGTAGACCACACTGGGTAGTGAGGATGAAGAGGTCAAGGCATAGGCTGCTGGGGCTCGAGCCTGCATCCCTTCCATGTGGGACCTTAGCTGTGCTACCTCCCCCATAGGGTTGTTACAAACATTAAATCAAATAATGCACAGGCAGACTCTTGGCATGGTGCCCAAGGCATAGCAAGAGCCTGTTGAATGGGAGTGATGATGTTGATTAATATCTCTCCATAATCTCTCAACAACTCTGGAAGTTAGGTCCTGGGATGCCCCCTTATTTGATAGATGGTAGAACCAAGGCTCAGAGAGGCTAAAAGCTCCCTCAAGCTCTTGCAACCAAAAAACAGGCTGGCTAACTCCAGCGTGGGATTCTCAGTCTTGACGCTATTGACATTTGGGGCTGATCATTCTTTGCTGTGGTGTCTGTCCTGTGCTTGTGGGAGCTTTTGTGGCATCGCTGTCCTCTGCTCAGTGGATGTCAGTAGCATCTTCATCTCCCCAAACTGGGACAACTAAAAATGTCTCCAGACATTGCCAGATGCCCCTGGGAGAACAAAATCACCCCCCTGGTTGGGAAGCCCTGCAGAACTTTATAAGGTGGTGTCCCTTCAATGGGGCAGTCTGTTTTTCCAGGCTTCACAGAAACTTAATATGTCATTCAGGCCATCTAAGAGTTAACTGAGGCTTCATTAGTAATTGAGAACATTGTCTCTAATGCTGTGATCAAGGGTACCACATCTTTTATGTTTTTTAAAAATGCTCAAATAGTTCCAATTCAGCTGTTATTCAACTGTTATTCTGCTCTTTGAAAAATATTCAGGCTGATATTATGTATTACCACTTGTTTGCATTCAGTGCTATGAAATCATGCCATTTTCATCTTTTTTTTTTTTCAAAGAGATGTTGCCAACACTATCTTTAAGTATGCTTTTATTTGCCTTCTGGTATCTACATATAATGGAACTTCTGGAAAGTAGAATTTATGATTTGCAATCTGTGGCCATTTCTATAGCGTTCTGATTTGCAAACAGGATTCACCTCCTTGTCTGTACTTTCCTTGCGTGCTACCTTACGTTTGACTAATTTAAGGTTCTAATAGATGTACTTGCAGAATGTTGCTTCATTTGTCACTAAAGCTGCCTGAACAGCTTCAATGAAATTGTGCTGACCTCATTTAATTATTTGTAAAACCCGTGTTCTGATTCAGTTGGCAAGGTTTTCGGTATCTTTTTATGTTTAAGGAAATTAAAGAGCCAACATCAGATAATTTATTGAGTGCTTACAATATGCCACTGTGGTTTATCTCTCTGAATCTTCTAAACATTTATTGGAGATAATTTATGCCCATTTTATGGGTAGGAAAATCCAAAGCTTAAGTCTCCTTTTATGATTACACAGAGAATAAATGGTAGAGGTGGGATTTGAGTTTCAGACCCCAGTGACCACACTCTGACTGCTTTGCTGGGTTGAATTTAGCCATCAAGAATAAAGTGGCATTAATTTCCTCCCTTGTTCACATGCTATAAAGCGACCAACTCTGATTGTTGCTTGATGCCACAGTTTCCAGATGCGGCACAGTCCATGATTTGGATGTTCCATCTGCCTAATTTCACACTCCAACTGTTGAGAAATGGCTGGATTTTCAAAGCTGTGGAGACACAGCCAACAAGTCTTCACTTACTGGTAGGGAAACAGGAGGAGTAGGGGGCACCCTTGAGGGCCTGGCAAGATCTGAAATTCACGAATGTATAAGTGGCGCCCACCCGTGTGGGGAAAAGGTGGGCTGTGGGTCTGCCAGGAGGGTGAGATGGCTTACAAAGATGAGAGCCACTCAGACCTGAGTTGGCACCACTTTGCTTGCCAAAACTCATCTGGGTCTCCTCTAACCCAAGGCAGCAGGATGGCAGCACAGCACTACATTTGGGTCTGTTAAGCCTGGTTAGTTGGCACTGTTAAGCACCAACTGCATGCATGCTATGCAAAACACTAGTTGAATCATATCAAAGACATAGAATATTCAGAGGAAACTGCTTAAACTTTCTGAGCCTCAGTTTCTCTGTTTGTGAAATGGGGGTAGGAATGCATAGTAAGTCCCTAGGATCAACTGAGCAGGTGCTCATAAAAGCATTTTGAAACTTACAAGTTGAATTTCATTGCAACACACGTTTATAGGATGTTTCACACTATGATTTGGGCACTGGAAAAATGAGTTGGACGTTGTTTTTTATTAGAGGACCTCAGCCATTCCCTAGAGATTGTACTAGTCTGGGCTCCTGGGGCTACAAGTGACAGAACTCCAACTCTTACTTTCTTTAGTAGAAAAGAGAGTTTATTGGTTGACATAATTAAGATGTCTAACAATATGACTACTTCAGGTAAGGCTTGATCTAGGAGCTTGGCCAGTGTCATCAGGACTCAGGTTTGTTCTCTTTCTTCTTTTCCTATTCTGCATTCTCTTCCATGCTGGCTTCACTATCAAGAAGTCCCTTTCCACAGGGTGGTCCCAGTGGCATCAGGCGCTCAGCTTCCCAGCTCCCAGCTGTAAATCCTGCAGAAATGAGTCTATGTGTCCAGGCCACTCCATCAGGAGTCTTGTGGTTCTGTCTGACTGGCTTTGATTGGGTCATGTGATCATTGCTTAGCAATTCCTGTAGCCAAGGGTGGTGCATTGCTCTGACTGGCCACGCATGGGTATAGGCTTCTTGCAGAGGTCAGGGTGGAGTCATCTCACTCCCTGCCTGGACTGAAAGTGGGAAGGAAAGTCAAGGCTTGTAGCAGCAGCAGTAGCAGTAGCAGCAGCGAGTCATCTCATCTCACTACTGTGGGTATAATGGGCATACAATCTGGCAAATGTCAGTCCATAGAGGTTCTCCCAAAGTTGAAAGAAAGGATAAAAGTTAAGGCACTAACTCCACCTTGGACAGAAGTGTTCAGAGAGGCCTTCTAGAAGCAGCAAGTTTTAAGTTGGGTTTTGAAGGATGCATAGGAGTTTCCCAGATAGAGCAAGAGTAGGCCAGGCAGAGGGACAATCAAGGTAGAGCATATTAAGAGCCTAGAAACAGAAGAAATTTGAATTTGACTCCAAAGGTGATGAGGAGGCATTCTAGGTTTTTGAGCAGAAGTAGTTGATAAAAATGAAATTTTATGATAGTTTTGGGAGAAGAGCAAATGGGTCACAGGAAAATAGCTTCCGGAGGTTCTCAGGGGTTGGGCTTTTTGGCCCCCACATCAAAGATATGGACTAGAGACTCTAGGGCCAGCTACTCACTAGCTGTGTGACTTTGGGCAGGTTGCTTCACGTATAAATGTGCCTCATGTATAAATGTGCATATTCATCGTAGTGATTCCTACCTCATCAGGTGGTCGTGAGGATTAAATGGGCTAATGTGTATAAAGCACCGAGAACAGTGCCTGGCTCAGAATGGGGCTCATCTAACTGTTGGTCAAATTAAAACAAAATCGCTTACTGCAGTCTTTCCCCCTCAGTGTTTTGAGGAAAACCACTTTCATAGGACATAATGGGTGTTAACACAAAAGAAGAACAGAATAGTCAAATGTAGTTTGGTAAATGCCAGGTTAAACATTAGTAATTATTATTGTGGCAAATATGTATTATGTGCTTACCAGGGGTCAGGCACTATGCTTTACGTGCTTTTTTTTCTCATTCAGTTCTCACCACCGCCCTGCAGGGTTACACACTGGAAAGTGGCAAGGCCAGGATTAAAAGCTAGAAGCGACTCAATCCAGATGTGAAGCTACTCCCTTCTAGGCTGCACCGATTACTTTTTCTGCAGGACTTCTCAGAGCCTTTACTATTTACCTGTGTACTTGTAATGTCCATTGTCCAGGTGGAGAGGATGTAAAATATTTCCCTAATGTATTGGATTAAAATCTCACTCCACCCTTAGTGTATCTTTTGGGACATGAAACGTGCACTTTGAGCCGAGAGTGCTTAACAACAACAATTAGTAATGAGAAGGTGAATGATAAAGAAACAGAATAATTCGGGGAACATTCCTCTCAAAGAATGACATGGCTTTCTCCCCCTTCAATGACATAGATCAGCCGCCTGATGGGCTGTCAGTGTCCCTTATGTGCCAAAGTGACATGGTTATTACAGAATTTGCCGGAAGGTTCTTCATCACTCCATCCCATTGTCTCTGTAAGTTTCAGCTTCTCCCTGAATTTTGCAGCCTCTGCTCAGGGAGAAGTGAGCAGAGTCCCATTTAATAGGCTATTTGTTATGACCACCCTTCACTCTGCCAGTGGCCTTGTCTGTTTTCCATGAATCCCTCAATCAGCACCAATATTGAAATTGACAAGAGGTGAATGCAACTGATATAATGTGTGACTGATTGACCTCGTCTTTTGCTGGAGAGACAAGTGGGGGCAGGAGTGTGGATAAATCTGCGTTCCAGTAAAAATGCTGAACCATATTTTTTTGTACATCTAAACCACAGATGCAAAGAGAGGAGGAAATGAATGCCTCTTTTAAGCTTCTGCCAACACTTCACGTTGCCTAGGGAAGGGACTGTGTTTGCCAAGATGGAATAATTTATAATCCTGTTTTGAACTTGGAAAGTTTGCTACTTTTTTTCTTTTTTTGGAGGGGGAGTTTATTTAGGTTTATTAGTGATCACCCACTAAGAGGTCAAAGCTAGCAATAAGAAAAGAAAATAGGAACTAAAATTGGCAGCTTTAATGGGGATGGAGTGGAGGTTAGAATTGGGCTTGAGAAGGCTGGGGGCGGGTAGATGGAGTGGGGACTGGGCTTCTCTTCTGCCTCAGGGAAATGACCAGGTGTGTATGGAGAAGGGTCCTGAGAGCATTGCATCTCAAGGGCCCCAGGGGAAAAGGTAGACGGCCTCAGGTGCTTAATGCACGTGGCCCATCCTCACTGCTGAGCCACGCAACAGGGCTGTTCCCAGTGCTCCAGCATAGAAGCCAAAGCTGTCAGCTTCATATTCCCGATGTTTTCTGCGGTCCCCCTGTAAATCTCCTCTCCTGCCCTCCCTACTCTTTGCATTCAGGGTTAGGGTTAACTCACTGGCCATCTCACTGCAGCCCCACCCTCTCTTAACCCTTGTATGACCTTACCCTTGTCCTGGAGGTCCCACTGCCTGGAATGAGTGTTCTTTTCACCTTTACCCCCGGCAGACTCCCACACATCTTCACTTCCCCATGGCTACCTCCTTGATTCCCCCAGCAGGAGCTGATGCCTCTGTAGCTCACCAGCCGTACTTCTAAGAATGTACTTTAGGCCAGGCGTGGTGGCTGACACCTGTAACCCCAGCACTTTGGAAGGCCAAGGTGGGCGGATCACCTGAGGTCAGGAGTTGAAGACCAGCCTGGCCAACACGGCGAAACCCCATCTCTACTAAAAATACAAAAACTAGCTGGGCGTGGTGGTGGGTGCCTGTAATCCCAGCTACTCAGGAGGCTGAGGCAGTAGAATCTATTGAACCCAGGAGGCGGAGGTTGCAGTGAGCCGAGATTGTGCCATTGCACTCCAGCCTGGGCAACAAGAGTGAAACTCCATCTCAAAAAAATAAATAAAAAATAAAAATGTAGTTTGGTTGCATTACTACTTGTATTACAACTTAGGCTTGAGCTGTCTCCCCACAAGGCTCAAATCTTGGGGTGTAAGGACTGTGACAGGTTTCTGTTTGTATCATCTAGCACTGTGCTTGGCCCTTAACAGGCTCTTGGTATACGCATGTTGAGGGACGAATAAGTAAGGCAGTGTTCTCATTTTCAGAATCTGCTGGGAGTTTCATTTTGCTGTAATAGAATTCTTCCACCCCCACCTGTAGAGATTGAAACACACACACACTTCTGTTTTCCCTTATAAATAAGTCCAGGAGAGGCCCTCCAAGTTGGCATGGTGACTCTGTAAAGTCATCACAGACCTAGGCTCCTTTGGCAATTCATTCTGTTATGCCTTTGAGGGACATTGTCATGGCCCAGTGTGGCTACTGCTGCTCCAGTCATCACATTGGAGTTTGAGACAGTAGAATTGGTGTGATGAAAAGACTGCCTTCAAAGGGATTTCCTGATATTATATAAGTGCTTGGGTTTATACTGCATTGACTGAAACATAATCTCATGGCCACACCTAGTGGCAAGGGAGTTTGAGATTCTCTGGGAGAGGCAGGGGAGTGGATGTCTGGCATGAAAGGTGGAATGTTTCCCCGAAATAATGTTTCCCTGATGATATTCACATCCTAATCTCTGCAACCTGTGGATATGTTACGTTCCATGGCAAAGGGGCATCAATGTTGTGGGTGGAATTAAGGTTGGTTATTGTCTGACCTTGAGATAGGAAGAGTATCTGGGATTGTCCCAGCGGGATTGATGTAATCATGAGAGTTCTTACATTTGGAAGAGGCAGACAGCAGACTCAGAATCAGAGTGATGTCATGGGAGAGAAACTCCGTGGTCCACTTTTGGCTTTGAAGGTGGAGGAGGGGACCACAAGCCAAGGAATGCAGGTGGCCTCTAGAAAGTGGAAAAGATAAGAAAATGAAGAAGAAAATAAATAATCCCATGGAAATGCCAGGAAGGAATACAGCCCTCCTGACACCTTGATTATGGCTCAGGGAGAACTATGTCAGACTTCTGACCTCCAGAAATGTAAGATAGTACATTTGTGTTTTAAGCCACTAATTTGCATGAATTTGTGACAGCAGTAGCAGGAAACCAGCACATTGGTGGAGGCAGCCAGGGGTCTCTGCTGCACCGTGCTTCTAGAACACATCTCAGAAGACATAGCACATCCCTTCGTTGGGTTGGGGGCTTCTTTATAGTGGGAGGCTTAGGACAAAGGCTGATCTCTGCCAAGTGACAACAAGCTTTTTCTATAAAGGGCCAGGTCCTAAATATGTCAGGCCTTGTGGTCCAGTAGGCACAGTCAAGGATGCTGTGTAGGTTCTTCGGTTACTGTCTCAATGCAATCCTTTAAACACGTGAAAATGATTGCTAGTAGGTGGGCTGCACACATACTGTGAGCTGGATTTGGCCTGTGGTTTGCTGTGGCCACTTTAAGGAGTGTGTGTTTCTTTGTGTGTGTGTGTGTGTGTATGTATGTATATATTTATTGAGACAGAGTCTCGCTCTGTCACCCAGGCTAGAGTGGCGTGGTGTGATCTCAGCTCACTGCAACTTCCACCTCCCGGGTTCAAGCGATTTTCCTGTCAGCCTTCTGAGTAGCTGGGACTACAGGCACATGCCACCATGCCCAGCTAATTTTTTTTCTAATTTTAATAGAAACAGGGTTTCACCATATTGGTCAGGCTGGTCTCAAGCTCCTGACCTCATATGATCCACCCACCTCAGCCTCCCAAAGTGCTGGGATTACAGGCGTGAGTCACTGCGCCTTGCCAGAAGTGTTTATTTCTTAAAAATAAAGGTAAGGGGCCGGGCGCGGTGGCTCACGCCTGTAATCCCAGCACTTTGGGAGGCCGAGGTGGGCGGATCACGAGGTCAGGAGATCGAGACCATCTTGGCTAACATGGTGAAAACCCGTCTCCACTAAAAACACAAAAAATTAGCTTGGCGTGGTGGTGGACCCCTGTAGTCCCAGCTACTCGGGAGTCTGAGGCAGGAAAATGGCGTGAACCTGGGAGGCGGAGCTTGCAGTGAGCTGAGATCGCGCCACGGCACTCCAGCCTGGGTGACAGAGCGAGACTCCATCTCAAAAATAAATAAATAAATAAAGGTAAGGTATGATTTTTGTGAAAATTTCAAAGAATGGAGGACACAAAGAAGAAAGTGGAAATCCTCCTTTTCAACTTCTCTTCCTCCAATTTTACCTGCATAACAGGCTTTTCGACCTTGGCACTATGGACGTTTGGGGCTGGATCATTCTGTTGTGGGGGTTGCCTTGTGCCTCATAGGATGTAGAGCAACAGCCCTGGCGTCCAACCACCTGATGCAAATAGCACTTCCCACCCCCGCAGTTGTGAAACCCCAAATGTCTCCAGACATCGCCAAATGTCCTCTGGGAGGCAGTCACTCCAGCTGAAAATTGACATACTCCTGTGTATGTAACCACTCAATCATTGGGGGTATCCTTTGGGCATTCCTTTCTTTTTTTCTCTCTCTGTGTTTGCTTGCAATTCCCTCCTTCCCTCTCTCTTTCCATCCTTTTTCGCTGCTTCTTTTCCTATTTTATTTTATTTATTTTTTATTTTATTTTATTTCATTTCATTTCATTTCATTTCATTTCATTTCATTTATTTTATTTTATGATGGAGTCTCGCACTGTTGCCCAGGCTGGAGTGCAGTGGCATGATCTCAGCTCACTGCGACTTCCTCCACCCAGGCTCAAGCCATTCTTCTGCCTCACCTTCCCGAGTAGCTGGGATTACAGGTGCCTGCCACCACGACCAGCTAATTTTTGTATTTTTGGTAGAGATGGAGTTTCACCATGTTGCCCAGGCTGGTCTTGAGCTCCTGACCTTCAGGTGATCCCCCTGCCTCCGCCTCCCAAAGTGCTGGGATTACAGGCATGAGGCACCATGCCCGGCCTGCTTTTCTTTTTAAAAATAGGGCTGTACTTTCCATTTTTATTCTGTAGCTTAAAAACTTTTATTGAAGTATGACATGCCTACAGATGAAATGCACAGATAATAAGGGCATGGGTTATGAATTCTAACACTGATGAAGTCGCACCCAGGTTAGGAAAGTTTGCCCTTGACAACTTTTAATTTCCCAATATATTTTTTGCACTACATACAGTGTTTATATGATATGCTATTTTATAAAATATGTATGTATGTAAAATATAGTACGTAAATATCAAAAAGTAGTTTTTTTTCTTTTTTTTTTTTAAAGACAGTGTTGCTGTGTCACCCAGGCTGGAGTGCAATGGCATGATTTCAGCTCACTGCAACCTCTGCCTCCTGGGTTCAAGCGATTCTCCTGCCTCAGCCTCCCAAGTAGCTGGGATTACAGGCGCCCACCACTACACTCGGCTACTTTTTATATTTTTCATAGAGACGGGGTTTCACCATGTTGGCCAGGCTGGTCTCGAACTCCTGACCTCAAGTGATCCACCTGCCTCGGCCTCCCAAAGTGCTGGGTTTGCAGGTGTGAGCCACCACGCCTGGCCTCATATATTATTTTTAAATGTCACAATATATCATGGATGTTTTTATGTTTTAGCCAGGCGAATCTCCCTCATCTTTGAAGGTGGCTGGAATGAAGCTCTACCCCTCTACCCCATCTCCAGGATGACCCACACCTAAGCCCAATCAGTTCACATTATTCCCTGGGTCAAATGAATTGTTCCAGAATGGGCATGTGGCTCAAAGCTGACTCGTCTCCTCACTGGGCTTGAAGGAGAGTGCATGTGATGCTGGAGCTGTGGCAGCCATCTTGTCACCATAAGGGAAAGCTAGGACCCACCCAGAGGAAGCAGAGTATAGGCTTGGAGAGGGAAGACTAGATGCCAGTGGTGCGTTTGGGGGCCTGATTAAGCCATTCCTGAAGCTAGACCAATCCTGATGCTTTCATTCCAGCATCCCGGCTTGTGAGAAGCTCAGCCAACAGGGTACAGTGTCTTCTTACTTCCCATCCTCTGAAACTTCACTCCATCTCTAGTGAGACAGCAGGAACATTCCTTGGAAGCAAAACCAGACATACACATTAGGTTGTGTTAGGAAAGCCATTTTGCATGAAGTCTTAAAGAAACTTGGGGCATTAGTTTCCTTGCAGCTGTAAAATATCACCCAAAACTTAACGGTTTAAAACAATTCACATTTATTCTCTTACAGTACTGGAGGTTAGCAGTCCTACATGGGCCTTATGAAGTTAAAATCAAAGCATCAGTGGGGTTATGTTCCTCCTAGAGGCTTTAGGGGAGAATCCATTTCCTTCCATTTTCGTCTTTGAGAGGCTGCCTGCATTCCTTCACTAGTGGCTTCTTCCATCTTCACAGCCAGCCAGGAAGGGTTAAATCCTTCTCACACTCCACATGTAAGGTCCCTTGGGACTCCACTGGAACCACCCAGATAACCAAGGAGAATCTCCCTATTTTAAGGTCAGCAGCCTTTATTCCATCTGTGGCTTAATTCTTTCGTGTGTCAGTTCTGGAAGCCAAGGCTCTGAAATCAAGCTATCTCCAGAGTTCGTTCCTCCCGAAGGCTGTCTGTTCCAGGCTCTTTCTCTTCCAACTTCAGGAGAGCTCAGGTGTCCCTAGGATCACAGGTAGTGTCTTCCCTGTGTCTTCATGTCATCTCCCTTCTGTACGTGTCTGTTTTCATATCTAGATTTCCTTTCTTAAAAGAAGGGCACATGCCCATCAATCAATGAGTGGATAAAGAAACTATGGTGTGTGTGTATATATGTATACACACACACCATATATAAAGAAATGAGTGGATAAAGAAACTATCGTGTGTGTGTGTGTGTATACACACACACACACACACACACACATATATATATACACACACAATGGAATACTACTCAGCCATAAAAAGGAATGACTTAATGGCATTCACAGCGACCTGGATGGAATTTGAGACATTATTCTAAGTGAAGTAACTGAGGGTTGGAAAACCAAACATCATATGTTCTCACTCATAAGTGGGAGCTAAGCTATGAGGACGCAAAGGCATAAGAATGATACAATGGACTTTGGGGACTCAGGGGGAAAGTATGGGAGGAGGATGAGGGATAAAAGACTACAAATTGGGTTCATTATGTACTGCTTGTGTGATGGGTGCACCAAATCCTCACAAATCACCACTAAGGAACTTACTCATGTAACCAAATGCCACCTGTTCCCCTAAAACCTATGGAAATAAAAAAATTACTTAAAAAATAAAATAAGGGTATAGTCACATCATATTAGGACTCAGCCTGGTGACTTCTTATTAACTTCATCATCTGCAAAGGCCCTACTTCCAAATAAAGTCACATTCATTGGTACTGGAGGTAATACTTGGATATCTTTAGGCAGTGCAAAATTCTAAACATAACATTTTAGGGGGCATTACTCTGTCTACCCAATGTGGGATGGAGTATGTCTAAGGATATATATATATATATGTTTTTTTTTTCTTTTCTTTTTTGAGACAGGGTCTCGTCGTGTTACCCAGGCTGGAGTGCAGTGGTGCAATCACGACTCACTGCAGCCTCGACCTCCTGGGTTGAAGTGATCCTCCTCCTATGTCCAAGGAGATTTTTGAAGCTTCTTCAAACCTAGATGTATCGTACCTTTGGGAAAGAAACAAATGCAGATGTAGAAACAAATGTGCTCATCTAGGCAAGTAAAGCCTGCCCTCTGCCATCCCTGGGTCTGTTGTGCACTCGCCCCTGACCCTGTGGGCAGCAGGAGCACCTCAGGGACCACACGGACTCCTGTCTCCTCTGTCTGCAACTTGGGCTGTTCAGAATCTTTACATCCTGGCACTTACCTGCTCATTTTGCAACACATGGGTCAGGTGGTACTCATTTTTTCATTCCGCGTATCTTCATGGAGCCCTAGGGAGGTGTTGAGTGGGATGTGGTACCCCTGAAATAGACATTAGACCTTTGAGAAGAGGTGGCTAGAAGACATCTGAGCATGGGAACCTGGAGGCAGAAGAGTGGCGAGGGTGGGGCTGTGGCTCAGGGCCTCAGCAGGTGGACGGCACCTAGAGTGATGGAAATGGACTCTTGTTCTGTCCCTGCCCCCTCATCCTTTCTCTGATGGCTGTGAGTGCCATCACGGCTGGGCTGTGGCTGTTCTGAGTCACTGTACCCCAGCACTGGACACGGTGCCCTGTAAAACTTAGGAGCTCCACAATTAGTCATTCATCACATGGATGATTGGGGGTTGGATCCAGCTGTCTCAAGCCGAATACTTGGCAGCTTGGGTGTATCTGTCAGTGTCCAGGCAGCCCTGCCTGAAGGATCTGCCGAGAAGGTTGATCTCCCTTCTGCGTTTATTCCTGCCCCTTCAGTGGTTAAGCAAATATGCCTTGATTGTGATGTTGACAAAGTTGGAAGAGAGTGGGTAGGGAACTGATGACCAGGGGCATCCATTAGACTGTCACTTTTGATGAATGGCTCTTTCTGAGGGTTTCGTCCTGCTCACTGGCTTCTGTCAGCATGGAGCAGACCAGCGCCTGGTGTTGGGATGACATTCTGCTGTGTTGTTACTTTATGTGTCATCCTGTTGCTTTTTTCAAAAAAAGGAGGTATTCTGTGTTTTTGTTTTTTTAAAAAACATGTTGGTAAAATATATGTAATTTAAAATGTAATCATGTTAACCATGTCTAAACCGTGTGTACAGTTCAGTGGCTATAAGTCTGTTATTCACAGTGCTGTCCAACCATCACCACCATCCATCTCCAGAACTTTTTCATCTTCCCAAATAGAAGCCCCACACCCATTGAACACTAACTTCCCATTCACGTTTCCCCCAAAGCCCTGTAATCTTTCTTCTGCCTTCTGTCTCTATAAACTTGCCTCTTCTAGGCACCTCATATAAGTGGAATCATACCGTATTTGACTTTTCGTGTCTGGCTGATTTCGCTTAGCATAGCCATTTCTTTTTCTTTTTCTTTTTTTTTCTGAGACAGAGTCTTACTCTGTTGCCCATGCTGGAGTGCAGTGGTGTGATCTCAGCTCACTGCAGCCTCCACCTCCTGGGTTCAAGCAGTTTTTCTGCCTCAGCCTCCTCAGTAGCTGGAATTATAGGCATGCACTACTGTACCCGGCTAATTTTTGTATTTTTAGTAGAGACAGGGCTTCACCATGTTGGCCAGGCTGATCTCAAACTCCTGAACTCATGATCTGCCCGCTTCAGCCTCTCAAAGTGCTGGGATTACAGGAATGAGACATTGCGCCCAGCCAGCCATTTCTTTTAACAGTGTTTTCTGGAAAATTTCAAGACAGCTCACATTGCTCTATTCCCTGCCTTTTTTTGATTTTCTGATCTTCGCAAAATCATTGTGCTTTTCTGATGATCCATTTCTGATTATATCGTCTGGCTCTTCACTTTTGGACTTGACCCCTGAAACATATCTCAAATCTCTTTTTTACCCCTTCTTCTCTTCTCTTGTCTTGTCTTCTCTTCTCTCTTCTTTTCTTTCTGTCTTTTTTTTTTTTTTTGACAGGATCTCGCTCTGTTGCCCAGGCTGGAGTGTAGTGGTGTAGTCATAGCTCGCTGCATTCTCGACCTCCTGGGCCCAAGCAATCCTCCTAAGTAGCTGAGACTACAGATGCATGCAACCATACCTGGCTAATTTTTGTATTTTTTGTAGAAATGGGGTCTCACCATGTTGTCCAGGCTGGTCTTGAACTCCTGGTCTCAAGCAGTCTGCCCCACCTTGGCTTCCCAAAATACTGGGATTATAGGTTTGAGCCGCTATGCCTGGCCTGTCTTTTTTTTCCTTATTATTGCACCTGCACTTCATCTCTTGCTAGGAACGAAGTGGTAACATCCTAAGTGGCCACCTTTTGTCCAGCCGGCATTATTCTCCTGAAGCTTAATCTGATGGTGTTGCCCTCTGGCCTGTACCTTCATTGGCTCCCAATTGCTCGGAGTCCCAAATCTCAAGCCAGGTGCTCGATACCCTTCAGAATCTCTTCCCAACCTGCCCGTTCAGCCTTGTAGTTTGCCAAGCATGGTTCTTTTTCTTTAGGTTTCAGCCACAGGGAACTACCTGCCAGTTTTGGGGCATGCCAGCATCCCAGAGCACTACACTTTCACATCTGTCATGACCTCACCTGGTGGTCTCTGTGCATCTCTTCTCCATCTCACTAACTCTTCCTTGAAGGCCAGGCACAAAGGGTGGCTGCAAGACAACTCCTCCAGGAAGTTCAGGCTCTTTGTACATTCTTCTGTTAGATTCTTGCCAACTTGGATCAGAAGATTTGTTTTTGCCTCTGTCGTAGGTGAGGGAGACCATGACTCCTAGAGGCCAGTGATGGGTTCTGTGAATAACGCAGTTGTGGGTGAGGTCATGGGCCTTGGAGTTCTTCAGACTTGGCTTCTAATTCCAGGTCCTCCACTGTGGCTTGGCTGTGTGGTTGAGGGAAATTTCTTCTACTCTTTAGGTTTTCTAGCCTTAGGTGTTTAAAACTTACATATAATGTATGTGGTGGAGACGTTCAGGTGGTCCTTAGGATCTCCACTTCCTGATGTCTGTGACTTTGTGTGATCCCCTCCCGTTGCATGTGGATGGGACCTGTGACTTGTTTTTAGCCAACAGAATATGGCAAAAGGGATGCTCTGTTGCACCTCTGATTATGTTAAATAAAACTGCATCTTCCCAGCAGACTCGCATTCTTTCCACTGCTGACAGTGAAGAAGCAGGCTTCTGTGAAGTATGCGGCCATTTGGGAGAAGCCCATGTAGCAAGGCACTGTGGGCAGCCTCTAGGGGCTGGAGGTGGTCTCCAGAAAGAAACTGAAGCCGTTGGTCCTGTAGCCACCAGGAAATAAATTTTGCTGACAACCCTCGGGAGCTTGGAAGCAGATTTTCCCCCAGTTAAGCCTCTGGGCTCAACAGCCCCACTGTTGCCTGAATTGTGTAGCCTGGTTAGAGCTGAAGGAGAGAACCCAGCTGAGCCATGCCTAGACTTGTGACCTGTAGAAACTGTGAGATAACAAATGTGTGTTGTTTTAAGCCCCCAGGGTTATGATAATCTGTTATGCAGCAAATCAGTAACTAACGCAATGGGCATATTAATACTTATGCTAAATAGGTAATCCTCTTTGCAATGGTTACATGAAACAAGGCATCTGAAATGTTACCAATGGTATAAATGCACGAAAAGTAGATGTTACTGCTCTCACCAATATCCCTACATCTCCCTAGACCTTATCCTGTAATAGTGAATCAAGATGGGTCAGTAGGTGGCTGAATAGATGAAAGAAGGAGGGGCGAGGCATGGGGGCTCACACCTGTAATCCTAGGAATTTGGGAGGCTGAGGCAGGTGAACCACTTGAGGCCAGGAGTTTGAGACCTGTCTGGGCAACATGGCAAAACCCCATCTCTGCTAAAAATAAAATAAAATTAGCTGGGTGTGGCAGCACATGCCTGTATTCCGAACTACTCAGGAAGCTGAGGCACAAGAATCACTTGAACTGAGGTGGCAGAGGTTGCAGTGAGCTGAGATCACGCCAGTCCACTCCAGCCTGGATGACAGAACAAGACTCTGTCTCGAAGAAAAAGAAAAAGATGAAAGAAGGAGGAAAGATCAAGATTCAAGACCCCTCCCTACCTTATCAGTCATGGACTCATCTGTATCGTGGCTTAACCTAGAAAGATCGAAGATAAATGTGATTTCTATTTAGGTGGGGCATTTTATTATCTCCTTGAAGCCAGCAAACTCCAGCAGAGAGAGTAGATTGATTTCTTGAACTTCGTTGTCTCAAAGTGGTAAATTGTTACCGTGATTTATAGAGATTCTCAGCTGGAGGGGAGTTTGGAGATCCACCTTGTCCAGAATCCTATCAGACACCTCTGGATATGTTTACACCTCCCAGCCTTCCTGTAGCCAGACCAGTTTCTTGCCTTTGAAGATCTCAGGTTGTCTGGCTTACAGGGGCCATCCCTACCAAAAGTCATAATAGGCTCTGGGGAGGAGCATGTGGAAATTAGCAGAGAGCAGAGACATTTTAAAACAATCAGCTCATCCAAAGGCAGAAGCAAGAGCAAAGTGAAACCACAGGTGTCTGGTCATTTAAAGTCACCCTGGAGGTGACTCTCCAATCCCTGGTAGAGAAACGTGGAGGAGGCTGAAAGGCTTCTCTAAAGGGATTTGCCCCCTCTGGTTTCATGGTATCCTCTTTAACTAAGGTGCTCCAAACATTTCCTTCTGGAGTGGCAGCCCCTCTGGGTCCTGAAAAGCCCTGGATGGTCTTGGGCTCTGAGTGCTGGGATCAGCATTTACTAGAACGGGATCAGGCAGCCACCTGGCAGGTGTTCTCGGCACTGAGCCAAACTGAAACCATGAGACCATGCCTGCATGTGAGGTCTGTGGTACTTGCCAAGTCTATAGATGGGGGAGTGTGCCATATCTGCAACCCCATTCCCCTCTGTACCACATTACAGGGCCCTGCTAAAGACACTGATTCAAGATAGAAAAGTCATTTCTGAGAAATAAATATAGGAGCACAAAAGACCCAATTTCTTCAATAGATGAAAGGCATGAAGAAAAGAGAGGAACTGCTGTGGTTTAAAAGAGACTTAAGAGACACATCACCCAAATGCTATGTGGACCTTCTTTGGGTCTTGATTCACACATGATAAGACCATTAAAAGATATTTTGGAGACCTGAAGTCAATGAAAATAGACTTGATATTTGATTTTATTAAGGAATTACTATTATGTTGGGGTGATAATGACATGGTTGTTTTAAAGCCACTTACGTGTTAGGAATGCACATTGAATTGTCCTATGTTTTATGTTTGGTGACTTCCAATTATGGTAACACTATGTGCCACGTGCTTGCTGAACAAGACATTCAAGGTCCTTGCCCCCATGGAGCTCATGGATTGGTGGAAGAGACAGATGTTAAATAAACATTTGCCCAGGGAAGCATTTAATTGAATTGTGGTTGGTGCTCCGAAGAAAAACCACACGGGGCTGTGAGAGGTTATAACTGAGATTCAGCCTAGACGAAGACCAAGACCATCAAGAAAGCCTTTCCTGAGGGGACACCTAAGCTGACAAGTAAAGGGTGGCAGCTTGGGCAAGTGTGTGCCCGTGTGTACATGTGTGGACATGAATGTACATGTGTGGACATGGACATGTCTTTGTGTGGATGTGGGTGTGCACGTGCTGGTGTGTGTGCATGTGTGCTTATGTGTGTGTGCATGTGTGCTTGTGTGCATATGTGTTCATCTGTGCAGGTGTTTGAGCAGATATTTTAGTGTGCATGTGCTTGTGTGTATGCATGCGAGGGTGCATGTGTGTGATTGTGTATCTGTAGGTATGTCTGTTTGCTTGTGCTTGTGTGTATGTGTATGCATGTGTGTGAATTGCAGGCACTTGTGCTTGTGGGTGTGCATATGAGCAGGTGTGCATGCATGTGTGTGAATGTGTACATGCACGAGTTCGTGTGTGCATCTGTACTTGTGTGTGTGTGTGTGGAAGGACAAGGAAATAGAGTAACAGCTGTGCAAGTGTACCAGGCGCACTTGGAGTTGAAGGGAGTCCAGTGGGAGGAGAGCAAGGTTGACAGTGGGGGAGGAAGGAGGCTGATGAGCTGTGGGTCTCTTGAAGGGGTTGGGAGTAAGTGATGATTCCATGGGAGCGAGGGAAGATATTTGGGACAGTTCTGGTAAGCAGCACGTTGGAAACCCTGGGCTCATTTCAGAGGAATTGAATTTGAGTCTAGTTTAAGTTAAACGTTTGAGGCGTAACCCGCAGCATCCAGGGACCCTATTAAACGCTTCATTACAGCAGCGGAGGCTGTGAACCAGAAAGGTGGCTGTGATTGGTGTTTGACTTTGCACTCTGCTCTCCAGTCCCAGCTTTTCTCCTTCTCTTCCCGCATTTGAGGGCCGCAGTGACAGCAGCTACCTGGGAGCTTAAGCCTTTCCTCCAGACCCCTTCTTAATTTGGTGATTGGTGAGAACAAATGGCTTTCGACTTAAATCTATTCTCAGAGGACTAATAGCTATGTGTGTCAGGGAGGAATTCCAAGCCTCAGTTTCCTTATCTGTAAAATGGGGAAAATTAGAGTCCCTCCCTCGCTTGATAAATGGGCACGTGGTATGCCCAGTAATCATGAGCCATTATTGCCATTATTAACTCTGGGGTTTGGACTTTAGCCATGGATGAGGTCAAGGGCTCAGACCTTGATTTATCTGTTTTTGAGCCAAAAGTAGATATTGGAGTAGGATAGAAGTTAGGAAAACTAATGTGTATTTTGAAATATATAAATGCATTTAATTTTTCTCGTAGAAAATTTTGGAAATGGAAAATAAAGGAGAAAGTAAGAATTGCCCTTAATCACCCCATTGGGAGAATGAACACCATTAACATTTTGGTGAATGGGTTCCTTATTTTTTCTCTTTTAAAAATTGGATCAATGCCATACTGGGAAACACGGCAAGACCCTGCAAAAAATCCAAAAATTAGCTGAATGTGGTGGTGCCCATCTGTAGTCCCAGCTACTGAAAGGGATGATGAGGTGGGAGGATTACCTGAGCCCAGGAGATCAAGGCTGCAGTGACCCATGCTTGCATCACTGCTCTGCAGCCTGGGTGACAGTGAGACCCTGTCTTAAAAAAAAAAATTTTTTTTTTTTGGCTCATTTGCAGTTCTAAGTCATGACATAATCTCATCCCCAGTTTTGTCCATCTGTCTATCTATCCCTTAAGCTGAACTGTTAAAGATGATTGGCTTTGAAGATCAAAAACAGTGGTTTATCAGCAATTTTGGTTTATCTTACTGTTGATTTTATTTTTGATGGTAAGAATTCGTGAACCCAACAACCCAAGCCAAAACTTTTTCCTTGACAATAACTTCTGTCTAACCATATGTTTGCCCTCCTTTCACCCCATCCTCCACATCCAGGTACTCATCACCTGGAGCTGACACTCATCATTCCATTGCTTGCTTTTCTTCTTTCCTTTTCTTTTTTCTTTTCTTTCTTTCTTTTTTTTTTTTTTGAGACAGAGTCTCGCTCTGTCACCCAGGCTGCAGTGCAGTCTTGGCTCACTGCAACCTCTGCCTCCCGGGTTGAAGCGATTCTGCTGCCTCAGCCTCTCGAGTAGCTGGGATTACAGGTGCCTGCCACCACACCCGACTGATTTTTGTATTTTTCAGTAGAGATGGGATTTCACCATGTTGGTCAGGCTGGTCTGCAACTCCTGACCTCTAATGACCGGCCCACCTTGGCCTCCCAAAGTGCTGGGGTTACAGGTGTGAGCCACCACGCCCGGCCACTGCTTGCTTCTCTCTTTGTACATCTCTATGTAATTCTTTAAAGCATAAATACTTATTTTTCTAGTTTTATCTATGCATATATATTATTCTCTTTCAAAACAAAATTGAAATCATACCATGTATTATTTCTATCCTGATTAAAAAATATTATCTCTTGAACATATTCCCTTCTCATTAAAAAGTCTCTGAAAATAGAAAATTAAAACTTACGTAATATTCCATATTATGCCTGGGCCATAGTTTAATTTCCCCTTCCAGTTGGGCATTTTTGATTGATTTTTTTTTCTATTACAAATAATGCTGTGTAAACTTTTGAAGGATTCCCAGTATATTTTGTTAAATTGCTTTTAAGGAAGATTGTAAAAACTTTCATTCCCTGCCTCCCTTTATATTCCCCACCCCCAACAGGCCTTTTAAAAAAAATGTTGTCGCTTTGATAGGAGAGAAGTGGTCATATTTTCATGTGTTTATTTGCCATTTACATTTTTTCCACTAATGTTCCATTTTTGTTCATAGATCATTTTTCTATTGGGGCATTAATATTTTTCTTATTGATTTGGAAGTTTCTTTATATATCAAAGAAGTTACTCCTAATATGTCATAGTTAAGGCAGATATTTTCCAGGGTTGTCATTTGTCATTAAATATTTTTATGATGGTTCAAAGGAGATTTTTTAAAAATTTTAAGGTCATCAATATATCTCAGCCTTTTTCTTTGTGATTTTTTCCCTATCAAGTTTGTGCTTAGAAGAGCCTTCTCTATCTTAATATTGGCTAAAGGTTTATTTATACTTTCTGCAAATTTTTATAGTCAGTTTTTACTTTTTAGATCCTAAATATATTTGGAATTCATTTTGTGTAGGTTTGAGGATCTAACTTGATTTTATTCCCATAAATATACAAGTTCCTAGAAACCGTTTTGTCAGTGTTTCTCCTTTTCTCCTTGGTTTGTGATACCTCCTTTAGCGTATGACCAATGTTCCTGTTATGCTCCGGCGTGGTTCAGCGATGTCCATGCTGTGACTTGGTTTGCCCATCAGGTCTTATGCCATTAATGTGCTGGAACAACTGCAGCTTTGTGATGGGGCCCCTCCTCCTGCCGTTAGTCCTCTTCTGTAATAAGATTCCGAAGGATTCTTGTCTGTTTCTTAATGCAGGGGATTTCAGAATAATTTTGACACCCTTCCCCTAAAAATGATTCAGATATTAATTGGGACTGGCATAAACTATAAGTTTACATTATTTTGGAAGATTTGACATTTTTACATATTTAATCTTTCCATCCAGGGAAGCTTGGAAATTCACACTTTCATTGTTTTCATTTCTTGTTAGTATTTTCCCTGTCTCTGTTTCTCTCTCTGTCTCTCCCTGTCTCTCTCCTCCTCCTCCTCTGCCGCTGCCGCCTCCTCCTCCTCCTCCTTCTCTTTCTCCTGCTGCTGCTTCGTCATCATCATTTCTGTCTCTGTCTCTCGTCATCGCCGTCGTCATTTCTGTCTCTGTCTCTCTTTCTTTTCTCTATTTTTACTGCTGTTGGGAATAGAACTCTCCACCCAAAATAGGTTGATGTCCTGGTTGGAAACAAAAGACACACAACGAAACTGGATAATTCAAAGAGAGTTTAGTAAATGGCCTATTTCCAGGGTGTGGGAGAGGAGTGTGCAGAAAAGTCCTAAAGCATTGGAGAGTACTCCCGGGCTAAGAACAAGGGGGCATTTACCAATCTCAGGCTTCAGAGGCAAGAGGAAGGGGCAGAGACCAGGAGCGGGAAGAGGAGGGTCATGTGGAGAGGGACTCTGTGACAGGCTGGGTCACTTGGCTAAGACACCCCAGCGTCCTGGAGAAGATCTGGAAAGAAGGAACTGGAGGATAAATACCCAGAGCTCTCCTCCTCACCTCTATCATGTTGCTGGTGCTCCCCATGGCCTAGGCCCACCTGGAAGACATAGTGCTGGGGGTCCATGCACGCATGCACATAGGCCAGCCTTGTGGGTGGAGAAGAGTGGAGACAAGACGTAAGAGGCCAGTGGAAGATCCCCAGCTCACAACCTCCCCCATTTTCTATTCTTCCCTGACATATGTACCGTCTGGTATTTGTCAGCATAGCCAGAAACAATGGAGGCTACTGTCTTCCTTTTGTTATCACACATTTTCTAAATACCTGCTTTCTTCCAAATTCTAAAAACTTTTCAGTTGATTCCCTTGGGAATTCCAAGTATACAGTCATATGATTCGCAAGTAATTATTTTGTCTTCTTGCTTCCCACGGTTGTGTCTCTTATTTTACTTGCTGCTGCAAGTGTTGAGACTTCCTTAAAACCTGATGTGGTTTTCTTTTTTTTTCTTTTTTTTTTTTCATATGTCACATTTAATGTTTTCACCACTGTACTTCAAATCTACATTGTACAAAGTGACCAGAAAGTGTGCCACGGTAATTGACCAACCTCTGAGATTGTACCTTTCACACCAGTGTCTTCTTGGGCTCTTTTGATACTAAACACGTTTCTCATTCAAGTGAATTGAAATGCTTCAGTTGGGTTGATTCTCAGGAGCCTCATAAAAAAAAAACAAAGATATTGCACCATCTTTGTTTAGTAATTCAATGTTTGTTTCTTTCACAGCAAATAATTACTTCATTGAAGTTAAAACTTTCAAACATAACTTATTAATAGTCTTCAAATTCAGCTCAGATCACTGAAGTTGAAAATACTCTGCTAAATACAGACAACTTACAATAACTTTAACAGTTAATTGTCCATAACACACACCAAGGTTTTTTCCTAGACCAATTTTAAGATGATCCATTAGTATTCCTTGTACAGGTGAAAAATGATCTTCAATTTTCTTGTCTTTTTATTTTTAATATAAAAGTTGGAAGGGACATTCAAGTTTAAAACCTGATGTGGTTTTAAAGAGACCCTCTTAAGTGTGTTAATCTCAGCCCTTTAGAATCATGAGAAATCTGCGGGTTGGTTCCTCTGTTTCCTCTTCCCTCTGTTTCACTTTCTTTCTGTTCCTCCCTCCAACCGTCCATCCTATATAGATATATTAAGTGCCAGCCGCATACTAGTAAACAAGAGAGATAATTAACAAGCAGAAAATAAACAGTAAAATATCAGTGCAGCATTTATCAACCTTTTGGAATTCATCACACAGTAGCAAACTGATTTTATACTGTGTCCCAACATGTGCATGCATGCACGCACACACGTATACACAAATGCATGGAAGCAAAGGTGTCATAAAACCCTTACTACAGGTGGGGCACGGTGGCTCATGCCTATAATCCCACCACTTTGGGGGCCCAGGCAGGCGGATCACCTGAGGTTGGGAGTTCCAGACCAGCCTGACCAACATGGAGAAACCCCATCTCTACTAAAAATACAAAATTAGCTGGGCGTGGTGGTGTATGCTTGCAATCCCAGCTATTTGGGAGGCTGAGGCAGGAGAATCGCTTGAACCCGGGAGGCGGAGTTTGTGGTGTGCCGAGATCGTGCCATTGCACTCCAGTCTGGGAAACAGAGTGAAACGCTGTCCCAAAAAACAAAAAACAAAACAAAAAAAAACCCCAAAACCCTTGCTATATGTAATGTGTAATGCACTGCTTGTAACATGCTCTGATGTTTCTGTTTCTGTTTGTTTTTTGAGACAGAGTCTCACTGTGCCGCCCAGGCTGGAGTGCAGTGGCACAATCTTGGCTCACCGCAACCTCCTCTTTCTGGGGTTTAAGGAATTCTCCTGCCTCAGCCTCTCGAGTAGCTGGGATTACAGGTGCATGACACCATGCCCAGCTAATTTTTTGTATTTTTAGTAGAGACGAGGTTTCGCCATGTTGGCCAGACTGGTCTCGAATTCCTGACTTCAGTTGATCCGCCTGCCTCAGCCTCCCAAAGTGCTGGGGTTACAGGCATGAGCCACCACACCCAGCCAATGCTCTGATGTCTTCTGTGTTGGTGCTAAAGAAAGGAAAAATGCCCACTGCTCTATTAAGTGATTTCCTGCCTCACTCCTGGGATCCAAATTGCAGTTTCAAGAACACGGAGAATGAAATATACTGGGGAAAGATAGTCATAAGGGAAAGAGTAACTGGGTTGCTACTGGAGTCAGGTGGCCTGGGAAGACACCTCTGGGGAGGGACATGCAATGACAAGAAGGACTTGGCCATGGGAAGGTTGGGGCTGGGCATGGGGTGGTGGGAAGCAGGTTTGGTGCAGAGGACAGAATGGGTGGAAACCAGCTTGGCTTGTCTGAGTCATGGGGGCGGGGTGGGGGTGGGCAGTGAGGGAGATGACAAAGGAGATGGGGATGATTAACATTGGAGACTTGGAGGGGTGAGGAGATATGGGGGTGGATGGTGAGGAATTAGTTAATTCATACAATGTACCTTATTTAGGTGATAAGTGCCTGGGAAGCCCTGACTTGACCACTATGCAATCTGTGCATGTAATACAATTGCACGTGAACCCCATACATTTGCACACCTTTTAAAAGAAGTGCCAACCTTCTGGGAGCATTGAACCTTATCGAATTAGCAGGAGTCCCTCCAAATGATGAATTCCCTGAAGGCTAGGGAGGGAGGAGGAGCTCTGTCTTTGATGTCTTCAAATCTGAGAGGCCACTGTCACTTAGAGAAAGTCTCCCCTGATCAGTGATCTCTGTGGACTGCACCTTGTAGGTCTCAGGAAGTCATTTATATGCAAATTGAGTGTGAAGGTAACTGGGCTGAGGACACAGGATAGCTGTATCTTCAGAGCTGGTTTCTCACCCATTGGCTCCTTTCTTCACCTGATGGTTCCCACGTTAGCTCTGAGTTCATCACAGAGCCCTGAACCCCTATTCTGTGCACAGATGCTGTTGTGCATACCTGGGGGATGGGGAAACCCATGCATGGCAGTTTTGTGGTGCATGCTGTATGGAGCCTGCAGGGCAAGATCCTGTCCCATCATTTAGAAAGATGAGGAATCAGATAAGACAGCTTGTCAGAAGTGCTTGATAGATTCCAAAGGAGTTGAGAGAGAGCGACAAAGCCATGAAACCACCAAAGCCTTAACCACCAGGAAAAGAAAGCTTTCTAGCTTGGTCTTCAGGATCAGTAAAGAGTTCATTCTGGGTCTGAGGAACTTTTGGAGTCATCATCATAGGAAGTACTTCTCTAGAGCTTTCTACATGCCATGGACTATTTTATATGCAATAATTCATTCTGTGAGTTAGGTACTGTTATTATTCCAGTCTTACTGATGTGGAATCTGTGCACAGAGAGGTTGAGCAGCTCATTCATCGTCACACAGCTAATAAGTGGCAGAATGGGGATTTGAACCTTGGCTCATAGGGCTCCTTACTGCTGTGTGGTGTGCCCAGGGTGGGCCAGCTGGGAGGGCCAGGACCATGCGCTTCCTTGGTGACATGGTTTGGCTGTGTACCCCCACCCCCAAATATAATCTTGAATTATAGCTCCCACAATTCCTGCATGTCATGGAAGGGACCTGATGGGAAGTAACTGAACTATGGGACTGGGTCTTTCCCATGCTGTTCTGATGATAGTAAGTCTCATGTGATCCGATGATTTTATAAAAAGGAGTTCCCCTGCACAAACTCTCTTTTGCCTATTGCCATGTAAGACGTGCCTTTTGCCTTCTGTCATAATTGTGAGGCTTCCCCAGCCATGTGGAACTGTGAGTCCATTAAACCTTTTTTGTTTATAAGTTACCCAGTCTCAGGTATGTCTTTATTAGCTGCGTGAGAACAGAGTAATACTCTTGGACATTAGAATACTCCATCATAGATGCTAAAAACAAATGTGAAAAAATGAGTTCATGAATAAATCAGTGCTCATAGAGGCTGAGTTGGGTTCATATTTTGGGTGGCAGGATGCTCATGGGAGGCAGACTTGGTTTGCGGGGATAAGTTATTGTTGGCCTAAGCCAGTTACAGTAATCCCTTTCCCTTGGCCAGTGATTGCTTTGGGTGTGGAGTGTGACTGGGGTGCATCTGCTTGGGCTCCCGGGAAAAGTTTTCTTCCTTTTCTATTTTTGAGTGTAGTTGTGTGTGGAAGTGAGGGCAGAGTGATCCAAGTCATCTCCCCACAGGCTGAGGACAGGAGTCAGTAGGGAGAAGGCTCTGGGGAAGAGAGAACATCGGGGACAGGGAAGCATGTCTGGACTTGTCTCTCTCTGGACATCCTATTACATAAAATAATGAGCCACTGTTGTTGAAGCCACTTTTATCTGGGAGTTCTCTTACTTGCAACCAAAAGCATTCCAACTTATAATATATATTTGAAATCTGATTATTCTTTTATTCATTCATTCATTTATTCATTCATGTAGTGTGATGGTCATCTTTATGTGTCAACTTGACTGGGATACATGATGCCCAGATAGCTAGTTAAATATAGTCTCTGGGGTGATGGCGGGGGGGATTTCCAGACAAGGATAGTGTTTCAATTGGTGGATGAGTACAGCAGATGGCCCTCCCCAGTGTGGGTGAGTGCCATCCAATCCGTCAAAGGTCTGAATAGAACAAAAGGTGGAGGAGGGGAGAGTTAGCTCTGACTGCTTGAGCTGGGACATCAATCTTCTTGTGCCTTCAGTGTTCTGGTTCTCAGGCCTTTGGACCCAGACTAGGATGTATCCCATTGGTTTTTCTGGGTTTCCAGTTTGTGGATGACGGATTGTAGAACTTCTTAATCTCCACAATTCTCTAAGTGTCATACCTTATAATAAATCTCTCCCTCTCTCTGTGTTTCTCTCTCTTTCTCTCTCTCTCTCTATATATATATGTGTATATATATTCACACACATGTGTATATGCATGCATGTGTGTATATATATAAATATGTATGTATATGTGTGTGTGTTCTATTGGTTTTGTTTTCTGGAGAACCCTAATACATCCAGCAAATATTTATTTTGCATTTAGTACATTACACAATGGGTCCTGCAGGAGGGGCTGGGGATCCAATAGTGAACTCAATCATGAATACACTTCAGTCGAGGGGAGACAGACGGCAGGCACATAGTCAGATCAATGGGCACTCACCAGCGTGAAGAGTGCTGTGCAGGTGGAGTACATGGTGACAGTGGTGTGTGTGATATGGGATTCATCTTGGAGGGAAGTCAGGAGGGCTTCCCTGAGGAAGTGACATTTGAGTGATGTATTAGTCCACTTTCACACTGCTATTTAAAGATACTACCCTAGACTGGGTAATTTATAAAAGGCAGAGGTTTAATTGACTCAGTTCCTCCTGGGTGGGGAGACCTCAGGAAACTTAGCAGTCATGGCAGAAGGGGAAGCAGGCACATCTTTCTTGGTGTCAGGCAAGAGAGAGACAGAGTGAAAAGTGCAGGGGAAGCTGCCATTTATAAAACGATCAGATCTCTGAGAACTCTCTCACTATCATGAGAACAGCATGGGGGAAACTGCTCCATGATCCAGTCCCCTCCCACCAGGTCTCTCCTCATCACCTGAGGATTACAATTCAAGATGAGATTTGGGTGGGGACACAGTGCCTAACTATATCAAGTGAGATCTGAAAGAAGAGTAGGAATTAGATGAGTAGTGAGGCATGGAGGGGCTGTGTTCTAGGTGGAGGGAAAAACAAGAGCAGAGGCCCTGTGCTGGGAGGGAACTGGGGAGCTTGGAGGTGAGGAAGGCTTGTGGACAGAGTGTGGAGTTCCAGGACAGTGAGAGGCACTGGCAGCACTGGCCCCCATGATTGCTGGATGTCATAGCAAGGCCTTTGGGCTTTTTGTTTTTTTGTCTCACTCTGTCACTGAGGCTGGAGTGCAGTGGCATGATCTTGGCTTACTGCAACCTCTGGTTCCTGAGTTCAAGCAATTATCCTGCCTCAGCCTCCTGAGTACCTGGGATTACAGGGACCCACCAGCACGCTGGGCTAATTTTTGTGTTTTTATTAGAGATGGGGTTTCACTGTGTTGGCCAGGCTGGTCTCGAACTCCTGACCTCAAATGATCCAACTGCCCCGGCCTCCCAAAGTGCTGGGATTACAGGCGTGAGCCACTGCACATGGCCCAGGCCTTTGGGCTTTAACCGAAGACCCGTGGGAGGTGTTTAAGCAGCTGGTGATGGGATTAGATTTACATTTTGGCAAGATCACTGCCCAGGACCCAGTTTGGATTGAAAAGCCTTAGGAAGATTCTGGCCATTCTGAAATCATGGCAGGGCTTTGTGTCCTCCACCTCCTGTGTGGCCCCCGCTGAGGGCCCTGCAGGCTGATGTGTTTAATTCGGTTGCTTATTTAAAGGTAGTGAATTATCTTTGATTTGACACACATTCCTCCTCCTGTCCAGTGGTGGGGGGGAGGGTGGTGCATTTTCAGCTGCTCGTGGTGTTTGAATGAATGTTCTAAGAGCCAGGAGGAGGCTTTTATCATCCCAGCTTGGCAAAACCTAAGCTTAGAGAAAGTGACAGGGGCCATACAGAGACCCAAGATTGGAGAGAGATGACATGTTTTAAGTGCTTGAACTCAGCTCCGCCACTGGATTTCCCAATTTCATGTTATATGAATCAATACATTCCTTTTTTTATTGTCAGAAACTAAGCAAGGCAGGCTGGGGGCAGCATGGGAGGGTACTGCGGTATGAATACAGTCTGAGCTATTCAGAGGCCTTAAACTGAAGTCTGCACTCTGTGCTGGGAGTGCGTTCTCACACTGTGCCACCCAGCCCACGTCTGGTTTCTGAGGGATCTCTCTTTCTCCTGGACCATTCCTCTGGATGGCAGCGACAGTGCTTCCAGCTTCGGGTGTGTGGCTGCTGTATTAGGCCGTTCTTGCATTGCCATAAGAAGTATCTGATACTGGGTAATTTATAAAGAAAAGAGGTTTCATTGGCTCATGGTTCTGCAGGCTGCATAGGCATGGTGCCAGCATCTGCTCAGCTTCTGGAGAGGCCTCAGGAAGCTTTCAATCATGGCAGAAGGTGAAGCAGGAGCAGGCACTTCCCATGGCAAAAGCAGGAGCAAGAGAGAGTTGGGGGTTGGGGATTGTGCTACCCACTTTTAAACAGTCAGAGTTGGTGAGAACTCACAGTCACGAAGACTGTTCCAAGAGGAGGGTGTTACACCATTCATGAGAAATCCGCCGCCATGATCCGTTCACCTCCCACCAGGCCCTACCTCTAATACTGGGGATTACAGTTCAATGTGAGATTTGGTGGTGACAAATATACAAACTGTATCGGTGGGTGAAACCTGTGGCTATCTCACGCTGTTGGAATTTCAGATGGAGCTGTGCTAGGTGTTAAGGTAGGGTGGGCATAATTTCTGCAGGACAGTGCCCAGGCAGCAAGAAACAGGAATCAGAGAGAATGCAGACAGCAGTAGTTGGCATAGTCCTCAGCACAGCGATGTGTGGCAGGTCTATTTAAGTGGCCACAGACGATCAGAAGGCAATGGCTTGGCCTTCCTGTGTGTGGCTGCGATGGACAGTGTTCACTGTTCTGCATACAGCCCCTAGGGGAGCCCCCCAGGTGTGTCCACTCCTAGAGCTCACTGACCTCCTTCAAGGTGATGTCTCATCCTCTTCTCTACCCTCTTCCAGCCTAAAAGACCCTTTCTAATTTGTTTCTTAATAGACTTTTAGGTTTCCGGAGGCTTTTTCCCTCTTGACAATGTCTTCTTGCAAAGTAGAAGTTTGAAGCTTCAAAATCATTGATTCTCATACTCCTTTAAAAGCCTTCTTTGAAAGTTATAAAATGGGAATCTTTATTTTTCTCTTAATACTCACTCAACAAATATTTATTGAGCCCATATGTGCCAGCAATGTTCTAGGTGCTGGGAGTACAGCTGTGAAACAAACTGGCCAGCCTCCTTGCCTCCAGGAAGCATATATTCATTCCAGCCAGAGGAGAGAGAGAGAAATAAACATGTAGAGTGAGAGATGGTGTGTCCCTACTCTAAGTATTCCGGTCTCTTAAAAATCAACATGCAGGCTGGGCATGGTGGTGGCTCACACCTGTAATCCCAGCACTTTGGGAGGCCGAGGTGGGCAGATCATGAGGTCAGGAGTTCGAGACCAGCTTGGCCAACCTGGTGAAACCCCGTCTCTACTAAAAATAGAAAAATTAGCTGGGCATCATGGTGGGCACCTGTAATCCCGGCTACTTGGGAAGCTGAGGTAGGAGAATCATTTGAACCCAGGAGGCAGAAGTTGCAGTGAGCCGAGATCACACCAGTGCACTTCAGCCTGGGTGACAGAGCAAGACTCCATCTCAAAAAAAAAAAAAAAAAAAAAAAAAAAAAAGAACATGCAGCTGGGAATGGTGGCTCATGCCTGTAATGCCTGCGCTTTGGGAGAGCAATGTGGGTGGAACACTTCAGCCCAGGAGTTCGAGACCAACCTGGGCAACATGGCAAGACACTGTCTCTACAAAAGAAAAAAACTACAAAAATTAGCTGGGCATGGTGGTGTGTACCTGTAGTTCCAGCTACTGAGGATGCTGAGGCAGGAGAATCACCTGTGCCTTCAGAGGTTGAGGCTGCAATGAGCTGTAATTGGGCCACTGCACTCTAGCCTGGGTGACAGAATGAGACCCTGTCTCAAAAAAAAAAAAAAAAAAAAAAGAATAAAAAATCATTATGCGTGTCTCTTGTTGACCAGGGAAAGGTTTCCCAACAAAGAGAAGTGAAATAGTACAAATAAGACTATTTCAAGATTTCGTCTTGCTTCATTCTAATGAAATATACCTTGTAAAGCAACTGGAATGGCATGGTCTGAAATTCAAGTCTTGCACATTCCTGCAGGAGAAACGTCAGTCTCTGTAGCTTGTCACTCAAGGTCTTTACAGTGACTTGCACAGTCAGCCCAGTCTTATCCCCGCTGCTTCCATTCTGAAGCTCCGTGTTCCTGTCAAACAAAATCTATATATGGACTTTTGGACATGTGCATACTTCCTGCCTCTGAGCCCCTGCTCCAGCTGTTCCTCCTGTTTACAATGCCCTATCCTCTCCTTTCTGACTTTTAAAATTCTTTCCACTGTTCAAACCCCAACTGAAAGTACTTGAAGCTAGGCATCAGAGTGAGTCATATACGCATGGATTTAAATCCTGGCTCAGCTGTAAGCTTGGGAAACCACTTGTACTCTTTACATCTTGATTGTTTTCATCTCTAACTGGGGATAATGAAAGCACTTGTTTCAAAGGTTGGCGTGAAGATTAGGCGGGCCAACACAACAAAGTGCTTCCAACCTAGTAAGTGCTCATTAAATGTGAGTTGTTATCCTCCTCCATAGTGGGCTGAAACTTTTGGGGATGTTGGGGTGGGGTCAAGTATTTTGCATGTGGGATAGATATAATTCTTGGGCAGAGGCCAGAGGGCAGACTGTGGTGGGAAGAAAAAAGGACCTCAAAGATATCAACACCTTAATCCCCAGAAAGTGTGAACAAGTCACCTTGCATGGCGAAAGGGACTTTGCATGTATGATTAAATTAAGGATTTTGAGATGGGAGGTCATCCTGGATTACCTGGGTGAGTGCAGTGAAATCACGAGTCACGGTAAGAGAGAAGTAGCAGAGTCAGAGTCTGAATGGAGGATGCTGAGCTGTTGGCTGGAGGTGGAGGAAGGGGCCACGAGCCAAGGAATGCAGGTGGCTTCTAGAAGTCGGAAATGGCAAGGGAGCGAATTCTCCACTAGAGCATCCAGGAGGAACACAGCCCTGTCGATACCTTGATTCTAGGCCAGTGAGTCTTATTTTTAAATTTTGACCTGCAGTACTGTAAGATGGCAAACGTGTTGTTTGAAGACACTAAGTTTGTGGCAATTTGTTACAGCAGCAACAGAAAATTAGTAGTTGGCCGGGTGCAGTGACTGACACTGTGGTCCCAAGACTTTGGGAGGCCGAGGTGGGAGGATTGCTTGAGCCCAGGAGTTTGAGACCAGCCTGGGCAACATGGAAAGACCCCATCTCTACAAAAAAAAAAAAATTAGTCAGGCATGGTGGTCTCATCTACTCTGGAGGCTGAGGTGGGAGGATTGCTTGAGCCTGGGAAGTGGAGGCTGCAATGAACTCTGATTGCACCACTGCACTCCAGCCTCGGTGACAGAGTGAGACCCTGTCTCAAAGGAAAAAAAGAAAAGAAAATGAACCCCCCTGCTCCTTTTTAAGTGATTCATCCTCTTCCTTTGTTAAACTCGACAGATCTCACTGAGACTATTCCTATCTGTTTAATATTTCTAGATTGGTTAGTTATGAGTCACGGGCAGTTTCTTTGAGTACCATTTGCCACCAAGATGCAGAATGTCTTGCCCTCCTGAAGGAGGTAGCCTGGATAATGGGGACCACTGAGTCTGACATGGCTTTTTCTCTGGACAGAGGTCAAACGCCCAAGTTCTGGATGCACACAGACCTGGGTTTGAACCCTGGCCAGGCTCCTGACTTGCTATGAGAACTTGGGACAGTGACCACCTGTCTCCAGTCTTTAGAATCCTCATCTCTGAGTTAGGAACACCAACTCAGAGTTATGGTTGAGAGCAGGTGAAACAACACCTGTAAAACTCTTAGCATCATGCTAGGCACAAAGTAAATACCCAACAAATATTACTTATTGTTATCACTAATGATATTTTCTTGTTATTCTGATATGATTATGGGCTCGTGATGGTTGTAAGATAATTTCTGGGCTTTCAGGGACTGTGGATGCTGGAATCTGAAGCAGTCCAAGATTTATTGCTCAAAGATTGCTGTTCCACAAAGCACACAGGTACACAGATTTGTTTTGCAGGTCATTACAGTGGGATGGGCATGAAGACTCCCCTGGAAGGGTTTAGAGTAGGGGAGGGAGGTGGTCAGATGCGAGAAGTCACATTGAGTCCTTATTGTGCGCTGGTTCTTGCTAAGGGCTTTGCAGGCATTTGCTGATTTATTTCTCGTAACATTCCTCAGAGGAGTGGAAATTAGCATCCCTATATGACAGGGAAAAAAATCAAGCACACGGAGGCTAATCAGCCCGCCCTAGGGCTGGCACCTACACACATATCCACCAAGCCTGTCACAGCTAGGGCTTCACATTTTTGGGAAGGATCCAGGAGTCCTGAGCAGACAACCGTGAGCAAATGCTGGAATTCCCCAGCGAGAGGCACCACCCACCCAGGACATGGCTGCATGAGCATTACGGTTGAAACAACACATCTCACTCGCTGAAGGACGCAGGTGGGGTGGAGCTGGCCGTGGCTTCCTGGTGACAGCTCTGGATAAAGCCACTCTGGCATGTTTTGAAGTGAGGTTGCCCTAGGGGGTGTGCAGAAGAAAGGCTGCTGTGTTGATGTTTCCCATCACGATGCTTACGGTTTCTTTATTTCTGGTCCCTGAGCCTCAGGAGTCCTCAGTGCAGCTGCCAAATTGCTTCATGCTCCAGAAATTGGGGTGCCTCTTAACTAAGAAAAAAAACCTGGCATTTTCTACCAACAGCCCCAACTGTTACAGCTTCTTATAATATTAACAAGGCATCCACAGCATTCTCCAGAGAGCACCATGGCCCTTTTTCTTTCTTTCGTTTCCCAGAAAGGGCTTTATTTTCTTTCTCCTCATTACTGGCTACTGAAAGGACTCCATCTGCTTGACCTAGGGTTGCAGCATCCAATACATATCCGTGGTATCCATGTAGCTATTTAAATTCAAATAATTAAAATACAATAAAATTCAGCTTCTCAGTTACAGTAGCCACCATTCCCGTGTTCATTGCCACGAGAGCTCATCATATATCAGGGAGCTCTGGCCACCATATCAGACAGCACAGACGTAGAACATTTCCATTGTCACAGGAGGTTCTGTTGGACAGTGCCTGTCTAGGGCATTTATTCATTTGTTTAACTCTTATTACTGAGGACTTGCTATGTGCCAGGCATTGTTATTCTGGGAAATAAGTGGTCAACAATTAAAGCAAGTCTCTTTCTCGTGGTATAACCTTCGTTGTGGGACAGGAAAAGTAGTAGGTGCAGAATTACGAAAAGAGTCCTAAAGGAGACCGGTAGGGGTGAGGTGTGGAGGGTAATGGTGAGTGAGGGACATTAGGTAGGGTTGTTGGGGGAAGGCAAACACAAGGTGAGTGTTGATGTTTGCCCTTCCAATTCCTGAGTCCATGTTCCTAAAAGCTCATGACTCTAGGTGCCTTACGGAATCAAATCCCTTTTGGTTGCCTGCTCATCCATTTTACAGATGAGGACATTGAGGCTCTGAAAAGGTGTGAGTCATTTGTCTACTGCAGGGAGATAAAGAAGGACATCTGCAGAATGGTGGCCTCTTCTTTGGGGCTGTGCAACACTCAATGATGAGATAAAGGGGACCTGCAAGGGCACTCCCGACCTGAACACACCGTGGTTCTCACAATCATTGCCCCAAGGGAAAAACAAGGATGATCACTTGATTGGCTACAAGTCAGGGAAGCCAGGATGCGAGGTTTTTCTCTTGGTGTGGAGGAGAGAGTGTTGTTGTAAAGGAGTCTGTATGCAAAAGCACAAGTCTCTCTCCCAGTTATTACTCAGCTGCTAGGGTCCAGATTCAGTGTTTGTTCCACTTCCATCCTCCAACACTGTGGGTGGGTATTTTCCTCTCTGTGGGCTTGCTTAAAGCAGAAATGGCCATGCCAATTAGTTTTCACTTTATGAGAGATTTATTCCCTCTAACCAACAGAATGGATGGTGACAGTTGAAGTGCTATGAGCCTCTGCCTGTGGGTAGACCCTGGATGTGGGTTGGTCAATTTGGGGGGCTGCTGTAGGCCTTATGGCTTTCATCATTGCTTCATAGGCATCGTGGGTTGGTGTCCAGCTTCCAGAAAGCTTAGCTGGAGGTGACAGCTGGACCTCCATGGCTTCTCCCAATATTTCCATGTGATTCAATTTTATAGTGTCTCCAGGCTTACAATGCTGAAATTCAAAATTACCTCTGGCCACTAACTCACCATCAGTCCAAGCCTAGAATGACTGGTTGGATCTTGAGGGTGAAATTGACAAGTGGCTGGACATAATGTTACATAAAGAGTTGGGGGTAGGCTGTCTCAGTCACCATCCTGGGTGGGATTCTTCTTGAGGAAGTTAAGGAGCCAGCAGGGATGGAGATCCTAAGCTTCATCCAATAAATATGGGTGCAGGGGAAGTAGTCCATGCCTGTTCTTTACCCTTAGTGGAGGCTTTTGTGCTTTTTCATAACTTATAGTTTTTGTGTGTTTTCCATGTGCCAGGTTATATGTTAACAGTCTTGTAAGGTTGACCCCGTTTATCATTCCCATTTTACAGATGGGTGAACTGAAGATCAGACATTTGAGATAATGTCTGATCACACCGTGTATTAGTCCTTTCTCACACTGTTCTAAAGATACTACCTGAGAATGGGTATTTTATAAGCAAAAGAGGTTTAATTAACTTGCAGTTCTGTGTGGCTGGGGAGACCTCAGGAAACTTACAATCATGGCAGAAGGTGAGGGGGAGGAAGTCACCTTCTTCACAAGGCGGCAGGAGAGAGCAAGAATGAGGAAGTGCCATACTTTAAAACGACCAGCTCTCGTGAGAACTCCCTTGCTATCAGGAGTACAGCATAGGGAAAACCACCCCGATGATGCAGTCACTTCCCACCGATTCCCTCCTCTGACACGTGAGGATTACAATTAGAGATGAGATTTGGGTGGAGACACAGAGCCAAACCATATCACACGGTGATGGAGCCTTAGACCTGGGTTGCAAACTCAGGGATCCAACTCCAGGACCTGCTCTCCTCATTGTACATCTTCAACAGAAAACACTTAAAAGATTAGCTCTTAGGCTCTGAGTCTTGGCAGGCAATAGCACCTAGCTAGAATTTAATACCACTGTTTGGTTTTCATTGCATTTATTTTTACTTGAAATGATACTGGTTTTCTATTCACAGTAGTGATAAAAACTTCCTCTAAAAGTAAATGTGTTTATGTAAAAAGGTGATTCTATTTAAAGGGAAAATATTACGGAACTGTAAATGTGGTATGGATATAGCAAAAATAATGACAGTGGTGAAAGAATGTCCTGTATCTCCCATTAAGGCTGAGACACAGGGATATTTGTTGGTTATAAAGGCCGGTTTTCCAGGGCAAAGGGAAGCATAGATGAGTCTTAGGGGCACTCAGAAATGCCAAGTGTCCCTCTGCATGTGTGTGGACTCAGTGACCACTGTGGTGGAGCTGAGAGCTGTAATGCAGTGATAGTGTTACATAGGGGAGGTTTCTCTGGAACATGGTAGAAAGGAGAGGTTTGACTGTGGCTAAGGAACAGGGCTGAAATTTAAGTCTTACACTGGGAAACACCTGTACATCTCCTTTATGAGAGTTGACATGAAGCCTTCACTCTGTGCCAGACACTGTTTCACATCTCATTTAATCCTTACAGCGACTCCTGGACACTATGGTCCCATTTTACAGATGAGGATATTGAGACTTCGAAAAAAGTGAGTCATTTGTCTAAGGTCACACATTTATGCATGTTTGTGAATGGTGGAGCCAGGACTTACATGCACAGATCCTGACTCCAGAGTCCCTTCTCTTAAGCCCTGCATTATAGTTAATCATTAGCTGTATATACATATCTGTCTTTCCTTTTTTGACCTCAGTGATCTGGTGGATCTAAGAAGAATCACTGATTTTTAGTTCAACTTTTTCCCGTGTCGGTTGGGCAGAAGTGATGCCTTCCAAGCTTTTTCCATACTGGGCTAGAAACTGGAAATACCTCCTTCATTTTAAAAACGTAATTTCATAGGTTATAGAATTCCAGGTTGACACCTTGTAAAAAATTTTCTTATGGCTCTTTAAAAATCTCACTGCATTTTCTTCTGGACTGCGTGATTTGAAGTCTCTTACAATGCTTACAATTGTTCCCTATATGTAATGTGTCTTTTTTTTTTTTTTTCCCTCTGGTCGTCTTCAAGATTTTCTCTGTATCTCCTCTTTTGGGGCCAGAGTTGGAATCAACTCCCCTTGTCTCATTCATGCAGATAGGAACCAAGCAATTTGCTTTGGCAAATTGAAGTTACTTGTTCCTATCTACATTCAGTAAGAGGAGGGAAGTGTAGCGTTTGTTACTGCGGCATAACCCAGCCCATCCTGCCTATCTGATAGACTATCTGCCTTCCTTCAGATGGAAACCAAGGGGATGGCTTATGGAACAGGGCACAGCAATGAAAAGTTCTTCTGTGTAAAACCCAGCCCAGTGAAAATGAAAAAATGTAGAGGGAGCAAGGAAGAAGATTCAGTAGAACAACAACAATAACAATGACCCAGTGAATCCTACCGAAGTCTCACAGCCCTTCTTCGTTTGGCAAGAGCTGTAGCACTGCTGGATAATTAAGATGCATATGCCGCCTGACATTAAGCAGCCTTTTGTGAACTGTTAATTAAGATTTAATCAGTCACATATTTTATTCTTACTGAATTAGAAGATTAGTGTTAATTTCTGGCAGGGTTCCCCTACTCCCTGTTGAAGGAAATCAATGTGTCCGAACGTAATTTAACGAGAAGAAGCTGGTTCCACAGTGAAAACAGGCTAGGGAGACATTATCTTGACATTTTAGGTAATTCAGTAAGTCTGGCAAAACAGGCATGATTGACAAAGTCATTTCTTCCACCGAGGGGGTAGAAAGCACATTTCTGAAGATGAGTTAAGATTTTTGTGGTGAAAGAGCACAGTGAGAATTAAAGGTGGTGTAGATAAGGTGCCCCTCACCACTGTGTGTGGCTTCTGGACAAAGATTATCAATCGTGGAATTCTTACCCTTGGCTTGAGAGAAGGAAAACAACCAGAAGAGAGCAAAGGTGGGCAGGCATGGGCTGGTATCAATGGGATACCCTTTGCAAGCCCTTTTCAGGTTGGATCTGGGGAAGGCCTGCCATTTTCAGGAAGTCTGCCTGGTTGGGAATACAGCAGGCATTTAATAAATGTATGTTGAATGAATAGGTCCAGAGAGGTGACTGTGTCTTCAGAGACTATTGGGTGTCCCCCTACTAAGATTTGTAAAATGGCCGGGTGTGGTGGCTCACGCCTGTAATCCCAGCACTTTGAGAGGCCGAGGTGGGTGGATCACTTGAGGTCAGGAGTTTGAGATCATCCTGGCGAACATAGTGGAACAGCATCTCTCCTAAAAATACAAAAATTCGCTGGGTGTTGTGGTGTACGCCTGTAATCCCAGCTGCTGAGGAGTCTGAGGCAGAAGAATCACTTGAACCGAGGAGGCAGAGGTTGCAGTGAGCTGAGATTACTCCATTGCACTCCAGCCTGGGCAGCAAGAGCAAAACTCCATCTCAAAATAAAAAAAAAAAATCTGTAAACTATGCAGAAATGTCCTTGAATGTGCCATGTGGTCTCACTGCATTAAAACCTTTTCTTATGCCCATCTTTAAAAGCAGGAATAATTAATGGTCAGTAGTGTAGTTATTGGCAAGCATATTAGAGTGTTAGCTGTTTATGAGGATGATGTTGAGTGATAATGGCAAGGCAGCTGGGGATAGAGTAGGCAGCCTGAGCCCTGGCCCTTGGGGGCATCTGGGAGGGAGGCAGGTGGGGTCACAGGTGTCTGAGAAGATGCACAGGGGAAATACGGAGGACCGGGGTGTTGTGTGAAGCATCAGGTCCGACGTGATCAAGCCCAAATGTAATGACTGAATTACGCCAGGAAAGACCAAATTATTGGTTACAGGACAGAGGGCAGGCCTGAATTCAGGAGATATTTCTTTTGGTGTAGAGAGAGAGAGAGGCTGTTGTTAGAGGGTGTTTGGTCCTTGTCTGTGAGCTGGAATGTGAACCAGTTATGGATTTATAGGACGAAGATGACTTCCTAACCACCCCACCATACCTCCCTTGTCCTCGCTCCTCTCTCCCTTCCCCCTTCTTTCCTCCCTCTTCTGGCTTTCATTCAACTCCCTCTCCCAATGTTCCTTCATCCTTTATTTCCTTCCTTTCATCTCTCTCTCCTTTCCTTCCTTCTGCACCATTTATGGAGAACCTACAATAGTGTGATACCCTGGTTAGCAAAGGAGAAAGACTCAGACTTTGTCCTTGTGAACATGGTCTACGGAAGAGATACCCAAACTGACAATTACAGAATTCCAAGCAAACAATGCAGGAAGGGTGGTGCCCCAGCTCAGAGGTGAAGGCGGCCAGGAGAGTATCTAGTTGAGGCCTGAACTGGATTGGGGCTCTGAGGGCCAGGTAGGCCAGAAAGAGCAAGGTGGGGAAGGTACCTCACAGAGTCAGAGACCAGGCTGTAGCAATGACAGACCAGCTTACCTGAGCCCAGTGAGTTCTTAGAGTGTGCCGTTGTTCCCTGGTGTGGAAGTCTGGATTTCTAGGGATGGTCTCTGTATTAGGGTTCTCTAGAGAAACAGAACTAATCGGATAGATGTTTATGTAAAGGGGAGCTTATTAAGGAGTATTGACTCACACGATCACAAGTTGAAATGCCATAGTAGGCCGTCTACAAGCTGAGGAGCAAGGAAGCCAGTCTGAGTCCCAAAGCTGAAGAACTTGGAGTCTGATGTTCAAGGGCAGGAAGCAACCAGCATGAGAGAAAGATGTGGGCTGGGGGAGGCTAAACAAATCTAGTCTTTTCACATTCTCCTGCCTGATTTTTTTCTGGCAATGCTGGCAGCTGATTAGCTGGTGCCCACCCAGATTGAGGGTGGGTCTGCCTTTCCCAGTCCACTGGCACAAATGTTAATCTCCTTTGGTGACACCCTCATAGACACACCCAGGAACAATGGGTGTGTCTTTTCATCCTTCATTCCAATCAAGTTGATGCTCAGTATTAACCGTCACAGTCTCTGAGATCCCATGTCCCCAATCCTCAGAAGCTGTGAATGCAATGAGACATCACTCCCATGGTTGAGTTCTTTTCTGTGGCAGGGCTCCCAGTGAGCCTCATCTGAACACAAAAGACCTGAAAGGCAGAGGGCTTTCTCTGGCTGCCAGCAGAAGGAGAAGTTGGAGAGATATGAAGCTTGGGAGGGGCTCAAAGTGCTGCTGTGGTTTGAAGATGGAGAAGGAGTGTGGGTGGCCCCTAGGAGCAGACAGGGACCCTGGGTGATAGCACCAAGAAGACAGGGACCCTGGTCTTGCAGCCACAAGGAAAAGCAGCCCATGTGAGCTTGGAGGCAGGGTCTTTGCTGGTGTCTGCAGATACCAGCCCAGCTCAGCCGATAATGTGACTTGGGCCTGTGAGACCCCGGGAAGAGAGTCCAACTGAGTCCCCTGCCCATACAGCCTGCAGAACTGTGAGAGAGCAGACGGGTGCTGTTTCAAGCTGCCAGGTCTGCAGTAATTTGTTATACAGTGACGGCAAACTAATATACTAGGCCTGGTCTGACCAGAGTCATACCCAAAATAATGCAATGCTGGTTTGGGGTCAATGAAGTAGATTTAAACAAACAAGGTGGATTTATGTTCTGCCTCTGTTTAATGTAGTTTGGTTGTTTTAGGTAACCAGGGAATAGTAAGAAAAATGGAAACTATTCAATATGCGTATTTCCATCCTGTTGGAAGACAATTTCAAAATAACACCGAAGGTTTTTAATAAATATTCTCCACCACCCCCATATACACACACACACACACACTCTCAGGTTCACACAGTCACACACACTCATACAGTCATACACACACACTCATACACTCATGTACACACAGACTGCGTCCACTTTGTTTTTTTTGTTGTTTGTTTTTTGTTTTTTTGAGACAGGCTCTCACTCTGTCATCCAGGCTGGAGTGCAGTGGTGCAATCATGGCCCACTGCAATCTTGACCTCCCCAGGCTCCAGCGATCCTCCTACCTCAGCGTCCCCCGACCCTGAGTCTGCAGGACCCTGAGTTGCTGGGACTACAGGCGTGCGCCACCACGCCTGGCTAATTTTTGTATACTTTTGGTAGCGATGGGGTTTCACCATGTTGCCCAGGCTGGTCTCAAACTCCTGGCCTCAAGCGATTCACCTGCCTCAGCCTCCCAAAGTCCTGGGATTCCAGGCATGAGCCACCATGCCCAGCCATCATCTACCACCACCTCCTCTTCCTCCTCCTCCTCCCCCTCCCTCCCCCTCCTCCTCTCCCTCCCCCTCCTCCTGCTTTTCCTCCTCCTTCTTTTCCTCCTCCTTCTTCCCTTCCTCCTCCTCCTCCTTCTCCTTCTTCCTTCTTCCTTCTTCTTTTTTGAGACAGGATCTTGCTTTGTCACCTAGGCTGGAGTGCAGTGGTGCAACCTCAGCTCACTGCAGCGTCCGCCTCCTAGCTTTAAGTGATTCTCTCACCTTAGCCTCGAGAGTAGCTGGGACAACAGGCATGGGCCACCACACCTGGCTAATTTTTGTAGTTTTTGGTAGAGATGAGGTTTCACCATGTTGACCAGGGTGGTCTCGAAATCCTGACCTCAAGTGATTCCCTGCCTCAGCCTCCCGAAGTGCTGGGATTCCAGGCCTGAGCCACTGTGCCTGGCTATCATCCACCTTCTTCTTAAATGAAAGAATGGGATTCTGTGAAGGCAGCAGCCTGAGTCTGGCTTCTTTCTCCTCTACTTCTAAACCTAATCCACTCACCTCTGCTGAGCCAAATGGCAGCTTGGCCTTGTGGGTGTCCACGTGCAAGTGTGGCTTTGACTTTTCCAGTTCCAGTAGAGAGAATGGGGTGAGTTAGGATGTCATGAGTCTCAGGAGGATCTTGGCCCTGAGGAGGTAAGGGAAGCCCTGCAGGGGGGCTCGAGTGAGGCTCCTTGGCCCAGGGAGCCCAATAAGAAAATCAATCACCCCCACCCCGGGAGGGCCTGGGAACACAGAGGCTCCAGAGCCAGGCTTATTTGATTCTTTAATTATTAAGAAAGACATTTGAGTGGCAAAACAGATCCCGAAGTCAGTAGCTGAATAATAGTCTTGGAAGATATTTTGCAAAGAATATGCAAATAACCCTTACTCATCCAGATGAGCCTAAGAAACCCAATAGAAAAATGGATATGGAGAGGCCGTTGTTGGGTGAGCAAATCCAGACGGCACCAGCACACGTGAAGGCATGCTCGTGGTTAGGGACATGAAAACCCAAACTCAATATCATTTTTTTTAGCTGTGTGAGTGTCAAGAATACGAAAAGAGCCATGATGCCTGCCGCTAGTGGGAATAAGGGAGAAAGGGTGTCTATACACTTGCTCAAAGTGAAGGGTTTTCTTTAAAAGCAATTACGCACTACCTGTTAACTGAAAATAACAAAAACCTGTTGACTCAGCCATCTTGCTCCTGAAAATCTAGCCCATGCAAATAAGAGTACTAGTAAGCAAAGATGTATGTTTTAGGATGCTGAATATGGCATTGTTTGTAGAGGAAGAGAGAGAGGGAGAGGGAGGAAGGAGAAAGGTGGAGGAGAGAGGAGGGAGAGGGAGGAGGAGCAGGGAGAGGGAGGAGGAGCAGGGAGAGGGAGGTTAGAGGAGGAGGGAGGGAGAGGAGGAGGGAGAATGTAGCAAAGGGGAAGAGGAGAAGATGGAGAAGGAGGGAGCAGGGAGGAGCAGAGAAGAGGAGAAATGAGGAGGAGGGAAGAGGAGGAGGGAGAGGAAGGAGGAGGGAGGGGGAGCATGAGGGAGAGGGAGCATGAGGGAGAGGGAACATGAGGGAGAGGGAGGGGGAAGGAAGGAGGAGGGAGAGGGAGCATGAGGGAGAGGGAACATGAGGGAGAGGGAGGGGGAAGAAAGGAGGAGGGAGAGGGAGGAGGTGATGAAAGGAGGAGGTGAGGAAAGGAGGAAGGGAGCATGAGGGGGGAGGGAGGGGGAAGACAGGGGAGGAGGAGTGGGAGAGGGAGGAAGTGAGGACGGGAGGAAGCGAGGATAGGAGGAAGAGTGAGAGGGTGGAGGGACAGGGAGGAGGAGGGAGAAGGATTGGGAGGAAAGAGGAGGAGGGGGAGGGAGAAGGAGCAGGAAGGAGAGGGATGGGGAGGAAAGAGAAAGAAGAGGAGGGAGAGGGAGCAGGGAAAGGGATGTGGAGGAAAGAGGAAGAGGATGGAGAGGGAGAAGGGAGAGGGAGTGGGAAGAAAGAGGAGGAGGAGGGAGTGGGAGGAGGAGGGAGGAGCAGAGAGAAGGAGGAGAAAGGAGGAGCAGGGAAGATGAGTAGGGAGTGGGAGGAGGAAGGAGGGGAGGAAAGAGGAGGAGGGAGAAGGAAGATGAGGGAGAGGGAAGGGAGAGGAAAGAGGAGGAGGAGGGAGAGGGAGGAGTGGGGAGAGGGAGGAGGGGAGGAAGGAGAAAGGAGAGGGAGGAAGGGGAGGGAGGAATGGGGAGAGGGAGGAGGGGAGGAAAGAGGAGGAGGAGGGAGAGGGAGGAAGGGGAGGGAGGAGGGGGAGGAGAAGGTTGAAATAATTATAGACTCAAGAAGTTACAACAGTAGTAAATAGAGTCCCATGAATATTTTCCTCAGCTTCCCCCAAGGTGACATCTTGTCCAACTATAGCCCAGTATCACTCTCAGGAAAGTGACATTGGTGCCATCTGTTCACTAAACCACAGACCGTGTTCACTGTCACCGGTTTTCACCTGCACATATTTGTGTGTGTGGTTCTCTGTGGTTTTCTCTGATGTATAGATTTATGTAACAACAAATGCAACCAAGATTCAGAACTGTTCGATCACCACAGAATAACTACCGTGTGATATCCCTTTATCCTGGCTCCCTACACCATCCAACAGGGGGCTCCCTACACCATCCAACAGGGAGCATTTTGAGCTTCCGCCACCACCTGTCTCGTGGTGAAGGGGCCACAGATGCCAGGCCTACCCTGGGCTGTTGCTGCGTGTCTCTGAGGCCATTGCTGCGTGTCTGTGAGGCCATTGCTGCCTGTCTGTGCGCAGGGGCGGCCCATCCTGCCTGTGCTGCTGTCTTATTGATATAATATCTTCTTTTACAAATCTATCTCGCTGTCTGCTCTGTCCCCCCTTCCATTGACGATTGTACCTTTGAGTGGATCATGGAATCATCTTGTGAAATTGGCTCTTTTTATAAATCATCCTCTCCCTGTTTCGTGTTGCATCCAACCTGATTTTGGCATAAAGGGCTCTTGTTGTCTTCTCGAGCTCCAGTGGCCAGGCTCATTGAGGCCAGGCATTGCCTTTTGTTCAAGCAACTCAGAGTAGTTTAGAAAATAAAATGCATTTCTCTGACAACCTTGTGAGGTTTTCTGGGCATTATTACCCGAAGCTCGGGGCTTTACAATTCCCATTTCTCAGCAATCTAAGGATAAAGAAGGAGAAATCAACCAACCCTCACTGTCCTAGGGACCCCTCGTGTTCCCTGGCCACCTTCAGATTTATGTATTTGTTTATCCCCACTATGTGCCTCTCAGTAGCTATTCAATCAGTAATCACTCATGGTTAATAAACTAAAGAGCTGGAGAGTGTGCACTCTCTCTCTCGTTCTTTCTCATTTGTTGAATTTCTCAGCACACTGTGAATAGTGAACATCTGCTGAATTGCATTGAAAGACAGCACCACCTAATTTTGATCAAAATCGTGTTTATTATAACTAGCCCATGCAGGTTTCAGTGATTCAGAGTTCATTGACAGGCTGTGTAGTTTATCATTGTGGTGTCTTGGAACAAGACTGGGGGAGCTCCATCACCTTGGGCAATTTGCTTAATCTTTCTGAACTCCGTCCCCACCCTTAGTCTGTAAAATGGACGTGCTAACATTGTGAGAAGCAAAGGAAAAGATAGGCCAGGGGCCCAGCACTTACGAGGATTCTAAAGATGGGTGGCGTTTTACTTTTTTTTTTTTTTAACGTTTATTTTATAGCTAATGCATGCAGGGCTTAATACCTAGGTGATGGGTTGACAGGTACAGCAAACCACCATGGCACACGTTTATGTATGTAACAAACCTGCACATCCTGCACGTGTATCCTGGAACTTAACTATTTTATTTTAGATTCTGAGGGTGCACGTGTGGGTTTGTTACATGGGTCAGTTGAATATTGTTGGGGTTTGGTGTATGAATGATCCCATCACCCAGGTAAGTGGGAAGTCCAGGCTCATGGTGTCTGTTTTCTCTTCTCCTCTCCTCTCTTTCTTTCTCTGTCTCTTCTTTCTTTTTCTTTCTTTCTTTCTTTCTCTTCCTTCCTTCTTTCTTTCTTTCTCTCTCTTCTTTCTTTCTTTCCTTCTTTTTCTTTCTTGATTCTTTCCTCCCTCCCTCTCTCTCTTTCTCTCTCCTTCCTTCCTTTCTTTTTTATCTATCTATCTGTCTGTCTGTCTGTCTGTCTGTCTGTCTGTCTTGAGACAGAGTCTCACTGTGTTGCCCAGGCTGGAGTGCAGTGGTGCGATCTTGGCTCACTGCAACCTCCGACTCCTTGGTTCAAGTGATTCCCCTGTCTCAGCCTCCTGAGTAGCTGGGATCATAGACGTGCACCACCACGTCTAGCTAATTTTTGTATTTTTAGTAGAGGTGTGGCTTTACCATGTTGGCCAGGCTGGTCTCGGACTCCTGACCTCATGATCTGCCCACCTTGGCCTCCCAAAGCACTGGGATTACAGGCATGAGCCACCGCGTCCGGCCAGCATGTGTGTTTTCTATGCTAAGTCCCCAAACATACTGGACGATGGAGATCTCCTCCCTGCCATAGCCCCCAAGTCTCTTGGTAAGTTGATGACCTCCAGGGAAAGAGGACCCAGAGATGCTATTTACCAAATTGGGCCATCGTGCAAAATCAGCCATGTGACTCCCCTCCTTTCTTGTGGATTCCCACATCCAAGAAAGAGAGAACGTGTCCTTTCTCTTTGAATATGGGAAATAAGTCTGGCTGAGCAGGGCAAGATTTGTGGAGAAGAAGGGGTGGTGCAGGGGCAGGGGAGAGTGGCAAGAGGTCTTTCATGGAGCAAGACCCATATACCTGCTGGTCCACACTGTCCTCAGGTTCCCACCTCTTCCAGATCACCTGGAACCCCCCACGTCCCTGAAAGCCGGGCTTGGCGAGAGTTGGGCGGGCTCATTCCAGCTCTTAGAGGTAAGCTTTCTGCTCCAGGTAGAACCCCAAACCTGAAATCCTATGTCTGCAGCAGTGTGTGCCTTTCATAGGCCCCAAGGCAAACACAACAGCGGCTTTAGCTTCCTTTCACCCCTGGAAGGAGAGAGTGTGCAGGGACAGGAAGTCTGGAGTGGAAGTGCTGCCGGTGGAAGGCGTGGAAACGGAATCCAAAACACAAAACAGAAACTGAAATGAAATCCTCTGAGTCTCCTTCCAAACCGATTTAACATTCAGGTGAAATCCAAAGATGCTGTTTTCCCGAAAGTGAGTCCGTTCTTCATGGAAGAGGAAATAATGACTCTGAACCTGCCCGGTGCAGTTGCGGGGCACGTTTGGACTTGTGTGGAGGGGTCCCACTCAAAGTAGGTGTTGGAAGGAGCTGGCAGAGACCCACACCTTCATGGGATGTATACAGCACCCCCATTCGTGATCAGATTCAGGATGTCTGTAAGCAGGAGGGTTGCTGAATGTTTTTATTTTTTATTTTTGGAAATGAATAAATAATTTAAAAGCATTAGATAAAAGCACCAATTCCACTGAACCTAAAAGACTAAAACCGTACCCAGCGTTCGCAGCCACCGCCAGGGTGTCTGTCAATAACGGAGGGTCTGGAAGAGGTGACCCCTCAGGTCAGCACAGAGCCACGTGCTTCTCTCCAGGGATGCCACAGACTGTGCAAAAACACTTTCCCTCTTTTTGTTACTGATTTCTTTGCTGGAGGAAATGGCTGTTACCTGCTCAGCACTTAATCCAGAGCCATCCCTTTACCAGCCTGTTTCCTACTAAAATCGACTCTCTCTGGAGAGGGAACAGCTGCTTCTTGTGGCTGTTTTTTCTGTTCTCGCTCCAGGGAAGAGGGCAGAGAAACTTCTCCTGATTGACCCCAGGGGAGAGAGAGGCTACTTGCTGGCCAAGTGCTGGCTACCATTAAATATAACAACAGTAAAAACAGACATCTGGGGATCAGACCAGGTGGTTAAACAACCTAGTGATGCAGGGGCTGCAACCATCCCTGCTTTACAGGTGAGAAAATTGGAGCCCAGAGCCCTATAGTCACCTGCCCAAGATAACGCCCTTGTAAGTGGTAAAGGCAGGGTTCAAATTCACATCGGCTTCCAGCTGAGTGCAGGGCCCTCAGCACCCAGCTCCTTTCATGCCACCTCCTCTGTTTTTTTTGGCTTTTACCTCGTGGTGTCTTATACAGCAGGCCTGGGCCCCCTGCCATCCCCTGTCCCTTCCCTGTCATCCTGATGTGTCCGCAGATGCTGTGTTCTGGAAGTAAGGTTGGAGCCCTTGAGTGGGCTCACCAGAGAATTAGGTTTCACCATAGAATGAGAACCATCAGATGTGTACCCGTGTACATCAAAAGAGATTTATTTTAAGGAATTGGCTCATGCAGTTAAGGAGAATAGCAAGTCTAAAACCTGCAACGTGGCTGGGCACGGTGGCTCATGCCTGTAATCCCAGCACTTTAGGAGGCAGAGGTGGGTGGATCACCTGAGGTCAGGAGTTCAAGACCAGCTTGGCCAGCATGGTGAAATCCTGTCTCTACTAAAAATATAAAAATTAGCCAGGCATAGTGGCACCTGCCTGTAACCCCAGCTACTGGGAAGGCTGAGGCAGGAGAATCATTTGAACCTAGGAGGTGGAGGTTGCAGTGAGCTGAGATCTTGCCATTACACTCCAGCCTGGGCAACAGAGTGAGACTCTGTCTCAAAACAAAACAAAACAAAACACCCTGCAAGGTAGTTGGACAGGCTGGAGACTCAGGACATAGCCAAGGTTACGATTCAAGTTCAAAGGCCGTCTGCTGGAAGAATTTCCTCTTGCTCCCGAGAGGTCAGTCTTGTTTTGCTCAGGCCTTCACCTGATTGGATGGGGCCCACCCACATTAGAGAGTCAACCTGCTGGACTCGAAGTCCACGGATTTCTCTGTTAATATCATACAAAACTACCCTCCCAGAAACATCCAGAATACTGTGTGACCATCTATCTGGGCATCGTGGCCCAGCCAACTTGATGTACACAATTAACCATCACAGGTAGAGTCAGCACCCGCTGGAAACTCTTGACCAGAAGCTGCTGCCATCCACACTGACATTGTGGGTCTGGATGCTGCGGTATTAATTGTTACACTGTGTAGGTAGCTTTGCCCTGTGGGCCCTGTCTCCTGAGGCAATAGAAAGCACCCCTGGGGGTGGCTCTGGAGGTGTGTATGTGTGTGTGTGTGTGTGTGTGTGTGTGTGTGTGTGCGTGTGTGTGTATGTGTATACACACAAACACAATGCATGCATTTGGAGTCCTTACTGAACTTCCCCATGGCAGAAATGTACCCCAGGCACACCTTGAGAAGCCAGAGAGGTACAAACTTGCTATTGCTTGCTGTAAAATGATTCATGATGAGGTTCAAGCATCCAGCACAGTTCCTATCACACAATGGTTACACATGTAGAGTTGGGTAAATGAAAGATTTTTTAAGTAGGAGGCGTCCCCAATAGTCCTTTTTCAACAGTGGCCGAGTGGACACTAAGTGCCAGGAGCTAGTGTAAGCTAAACCCCTGGGGGATTGCAGTGTGGCTGAGAGATATGCATTCTAGTAGAGGAAGCACAGAAAAACAAGTCATCAGGTAAATAGGTAAGATGCTTTCAGATTGTCCTGAGCACCATGGAGACAAACAGGCAGCTGAAAGAGGAGACCAGGAAGGACTGACCTTAGCCGGGGAGATCTGGGAAGGCTTCTTGGAGGAGGTGATGTTTAAGCTGAAACCTGGAGGGTGAGGAGGAGCTGGCCAGTGGACATCTGGGGGAAAGTGTAGACAGATGGTACATTACATGGAGAGGAGGCCAGGAGGTTTCTGGGTTGGAGAAATTCAGTATAACTTGCTATGTAACAATTTGTAATTACATATGATTTTTTTTGGGACTGTAGCTGAGTTGGGGACCAAGTGCTGAGGCAGAGGCATATGGAAGCCTTTTTTTCCGTAGGACAGTCACTGTTTTGTTCAAATATTTATTCAATAAGGTATAAGGTGATCTTTATGGCTTGTTTCGATGTGAGCAGTGCAGGGGCTTTTCCTCTCTTCCTAACAACCCTCTGACCTGTGTCTTTTTAAATGGAAGTACCAGGGAGGTTCCACCCGCTACGAAGTTGCTCGGCTCTCCTGGCCCTCTGGTGGCGAAGGGGACCAGGAAAACCAGCCCTGCACTGGGTCAGTTTCCCTCCTGCCTCTCTGCCTGACTCAGCCCTGCAGTGTTTTCTTTTCACTCTGTTAAAGCCCTTCCAGCCAGAGCCTTTACATAATGATCTATCCACAGTAATCTCTTTGCTTAAGCCAGTGACTCGGAGTGAGCTGGAGGTGGGGCAGGTGTTCAGCTCTCTGGGACTGCTGGCCCTCTGAGAGTCCAGGCCTTTGCGATTTGGGTTCATAAGGATTTGTCCGCATTGGGTTCACTTTGCCGCATAAACTCTCCCAGCTGTCAGAGGCTCAGGCCTTAGGTGGGACTCAGGGGAGAGTGAGTTTCTGATTGACTTGACATTTGTGGAAGGGTTTCTTCTGAAATGGCAAGGCTCCTTGGTCTCAAGCATCTGATTGATTTTGAGGGGCCTGTGGGGTCCTGGGAGAGGGACCCAAAGCACAGCCAAGACAGGGACCATTCCGATAACAGCTCCAGCCTTCCAAGCTGGCTCTCAGGTGGAATAGTTGTGCTCGCAGCATGTGGTTCAGCTCTGAGTCTACCAGAATGAGGTGTGGGTGGCACAAAGGCCTGGATAGTTCAACCCTACCTCTGACGGGCCATTATCCCTCCTTCAAAACCGTCTCAAATACATCACTGTGCCATAATTCTGCTGTTGTCAATAAGCCAGTGGCAGTGTTTGGCCTGCTGTGGCTGATGGAGTGATTTAGTAATCGTCTATTGGCCTCCTTCTGTGGCCCACAGCCTGTGCTAGGGGCTCCGGCTGTGTCAGTGAATGAAACAGTCCCAAATACCTGCCTTCCTGAAGCTGACATCCTTGTGAAGGTTTTCCTAAAAATTCTTCACTCTGAAGGCTTGTGGTGCACTTTCTCATTTTGCTTATCACTCAAGGAGGCAGAGAGGAGGCTGTTACTATCTCAAGAACTTTGCAAAAGGAGTTTGGTTTTATGTTTAGAGGCTTCAAGCATACATTCACTCATTCATCAGTAAGTATTTATTGAGCGCCTCTGACAAATTCTCCACTGACCATCAGCTGGGGGGATACAGGGAGAAGGGAAGCAGGAAAAAGTCCCTCTCTTCATGGACGGACCAGCCAGGAAGGTCGATGGCAAGCAGATAATGACACAGCTAGTTACAACTGTGGCCATTGCAGGAAATGGCAGCAGGTGGTGGGGCCTGACCTGGGGGTCAGGGGAGGCCTCTCAAAGTGACACCCGAAAGATAAATGGGAGTTAGCTGGGAACAGGCCAGTAGGAGAAAATTGCATGTGCAAAGGCCCTGTAGTAGAAAGGGAGGCATTTGAGAAACAGTGGGAGGGAGAGGTGCTGAAACATGGCGAGACAGGTAGGGCAGGTGACATGAGAGAGCTGGGGCTGGAGCTGGAGGAGGCAGAGCCTGGGAGGCCATGGGGTGGGGGAAGAGCACCCAGGAACGGAAGGAGCATCTTGCGGTGAGCAAGGCGGTTCATGAACCTGTCCAGGATTTAAACGCTAAGCCCACCTGCGGGTGTGAAGTGCAGACTATCAGTTTGGTTGACTCCAGACACTCAGTGATCGGAGCTCAGGGCCAGCTCAGGGCCTGGTCAACGTATTTTTAGGTGTAAGCAGTATTATGTATAAACTTCCTGCTGCGCCAAAATGATCAGACCAGACGCCTCATTGTATTAATATAAGTATTTTGCAATAGTCTTTGCAAAAGGCAAAGTATTTTGCAATAGTCTTTACTGCCTTGAGAAACATACAGATACAACAGCCAACCTTTACACATAGCCTCCAATGAAATTTTGCCCTGGTATAAAGGAGAAATAAAAGGAGACAGTTTATAATAGAATCCTACATACTTCAGTGGGCACCTGCTCAGTAACACCGCAGTGCATAATAAGGTGACTGGTCCCCCGTCTACTGCTAATGGATATTGGAAGTTAAGAGAAGGATGGCCGGAGCCTACTGAGAATTAGTGACACTCTTTCTCCGTAGTGACATTTTGGGACTGGAGCCACAACAGAGTGCTGTGGGTTTATAGGAACGTGTAAGTCCACAGTCACCCTGAGTGTGACAGCTACCGAGGCTGTTGTGGTGTTGTCCTGATGACTTGGCTTGTGTTGTCAGACATAATTCGATTCTCCAAAAATGCTGAATAGCCTTTCGTAAAGTTCTGAATGGCACAAACTGCAGTCTTCTTTTTGCGCGTGTGAAAAATCCAGTGTCTATTTCAACCATGCAAAAATACTTTGTAAAATTTTAAAAGTTAGGGTCTGGGTTACAATAATTCTAAGCTGGCTTATTTTATTTATTTATTTATTTTTGAGATGGAGTCTCGCTCTGTTACCCAGGCTGGAGTGCAGTGGCATGATCTCGGCTCACTACAACCTCTGCCTCCTGGGTTCAAGCAATTCTGCCTCAGACTCCTGAGTGGCTGGGATTACGGGTGCCCACCACCATGCCCGGCTAGTTGTTGTATTTTTACTAGAGACGGGGTTTCACCATGTTGGCCAGGCTGGTCTCGAACTCCTGACCTTGTGATCCGCCCGCCTCAGCCTCCCAAGGTGTTGGGGTTACAGGTGTGAGCCGCCGTGCCCAGCCGCTGGTTTATTTTTTATTATTATTTGCCACTGTGAGTGTCTTGCGGGACTACCCATAGTCATGCAGAATATGGAAAGTTTGCTTTTTGTGTGAGTCTGTCTGTTATGCTGCAGGAAGCCTGGCCTCTAAGTCCCTCACAACACCCAGTGCTATTTGTCCCCCTAACATCCAAAATCGTCCCTACAAATTTCCAGAGCTTCCTTCACGGAGAGGCACCTTCCCTGCTGAGGACCACAGTTCCAGTAGGATTCGAATCCTCTGATGGACAACAGAGACTTTTTGGGGGTGTTGAGGGGGGTGTCTGCAGATCAAGTCCGTTGGCCTAGTGGGGTGAGAAGGAGGTAAATTGTGGCCACAGTTGGTTCTCTCCTGGAGGTAATAAAGACGCCCCTTTTGGGGACTGCACAGCCCTGAGACTTTGAGGTTCAGGCCAAGGGAGCCCCTTCTAGGGCCATGGGTGGTCTTTGTGTGGGGAAAATCCACCAGGATTGGCACAGCGAGGTGTGGACATCACAACCATTAGAAATCTGAAAAACACAATTCTGAAAGCATGGGACAGAATCAAATCGGCCTGTAAAAATAAAAACATGGTTACAGTAAAAATGAGATGAAATGGGAAAAGGCAGGCCTCGCCGCAAGAAGCCTGTTGTTGCCGCTAACCAAATTAGTCATCGTAATAGCCCTGGCGTGAAGCTCTCCGCTGCTCTGCGCCTCTGCCGGCCCCTGTAATTTAACTAGAAGACGCACTCGTGTTTATTGTCCGTCATTATCCCTTGTCTATTGCTTTTTATTGGTGTTGGATTAAGTTAAAGGCTCTGATTTTCTATGATTTCCCAATTTATAGTCTTACCTTACAACTGGGGAGTTTTTTTTTTTTTTTTTTTTTTTTGGTTTTTCACTCTTTTTCCTCTCTAGCAAAAATAAATGGGTAAAAAAAAAAAAATCAGTTCGCTTTTTTCTGGTATCAGAGAAGACATGGCAGGTCAAAGAGGGCCGACTGTGGGTGCCCAGGCTCCGAGTTTATGGGGGGCCCTCCTCAGCTGTCAGTTAGTGTTCTCCTGTCGTTCCCACAGATTAATGAGGCCCGTATTTTTCTTTGTTTCTTTTCTTTTCTTTTTTTTTTCTTTTTTTAAGACAGGGTCTTACTCTGCCTCCTAGGCTGGAGTGCAGTGGCGCAATCTCAGTTCACTGCAAGTTCCACCTCCCAGGCTCAGGTGATCCTCCCACCTCAGCCTCCTGAGTAGCTGGAATTATAGGCCCACACCACCACTCCTGGCTGATTTTTGTATTTTTAGTACAGACACGGTTTCACCATGTTGGCCAGGGTGGTCTCGAACTCCTGACCTCAGGTTATTCCAGGTTACATGTTTATTCCATGGATGGATGGAAAACACAGGAGACCGAAGACGTTAGAGAGAAGACAACAGCCCTGTGCTTCCACTGTGCAGAGTCACTGTTTCTCAGCCTCCCAAAGTGCTGGGATTACACGTGTGAGCTGCTGTGCGTGGCTGAGGCCCATGTTTTTCTTTGCCTCCTTGATTATCTTGGAAGCCGTTATGGTGCAGGAGGAGTCTGTGGACATCTTGAAAGGAGGCCCCTTGACTGCAGGCCTGTCTCTTGTGAGAACTTCACAGCAGGCATGTTCTGGGGGCTCCTCCTTCCTGCTCTCTGCCTGCTCTTTTCGCTCCTGGCTGGGGGTGAGAATTTGAAGCCACATGCGTGCTGCACTTGGTCACTCTGGCTAGTTGTAGCTCAAGGCTGTTTGAGTGGCAAGATTCCAACCCTAGCCTGAAAATAGGATTATAGCTCCTGATGGCATCTTTGAGGAGGGCGGAAATGTTGACCTCCAGTCTCTTGCAAATGGGACGGAGGCAGAGTAAGTGAGGGACACAAGAGAGGGATACAAAGAGATTTTAAAAATAGCATCTATTTTATCCCAATTACAAAAATAATGTATGCATTTATTGCACCCTTTCTTTGTGTGTGGCATTTGTTGCAGTTACAACGAATAAATGAATGAGTCATTTGCTGAATAACTGCTTTCCCTCTCCTTTGCTCCCCTCCCTGCTCCATGGGAAATTCCGTAGCATAAGGTGTCAGGCCCTTCTTGTTCACCGCTGCTTCCCCAGCATCTAGCATGGTGCTTACCAGCGCAGTAAGCGCTCAGTACATGGTTATTCCATGGATGGATGGAAAACATAGGAGACCGAAGACGTTAGAGAGAAGACAACGACCCTGTGCTTCCACTGTGCAGAGTCACTGTTTCTCAGTCCAGGCTGCATGTTCGAATCACCTGGGGGAGTTTGTTAACCACTCCTGGGTCCACCCCAGACCTATCCAGTCTGAATTTTGAGTTGGGGTAGGGGCGGGGAGAAAGGGGTGTCTGACATCAGAGCCTTGCAAAACTCTCAGCTGACTGTAATCTACAGACCTGTACAGAACCTCTGATGCATGTCCTGCCAGTCATAGCTGCGTTTTGTTTTAACATTACACTATTATTGTAAGAGTAAAACATTCATTTGCTGTGCAAATCAAGGAGTGGAGAAGGTTGAGGCCTTAGGAAAATGAGGCCTTAGAAGAGAAATATTCCCCTGGGCTTCCATCCCCAGACCCACGCATCAGAGGGAGCCATCTCTGCTAAAGTCCTTTTTTTTTTTTTTTTTTTGAGGCAGGGTCTTACTATGTCACCCAGGCTGGAGTGCAGTGGCATGATCTGGACTCACTGTAACCTCCACCTCCCAAGTTCAAGCGATTTTCCTGCCTTAGCCTCCTGAGTAGCTGGAATTACAGGCATGCACCACCATGCCCAGCTAATTTTTGTATTTTTAGTAGAGATGAGGTTTCTCCATGTTAAGCTGGTCTCAAACTCCTGACCTCAAGTGATCTTCCCGACACAGCCTAACCAAAGTGCTGAGATTACAGGCAAGAGCCACCATGCCCGGCCTTGTTGTGAGTTCTCCTTCGTGCCTCTGAATTGTGTGCTAATAACCTTATTTCTTCGTTATCAGTTTAAAATCCTGCATCTCTTGACTCTGTCATGACATGTAAGGGATTTAGCGTATTTGCAATACCTTGTCCTTTGTCTTATCTGGCTATACCCTGACTTTGCATAGTTATATAACTAATATCATTTATTCTCTTGGTTACCTGCGTAATGTTAAATAGTGACCTTAAGCCTCCAGTTTTCATTGGCTTTACATAGCATGTCTTGATTCCCCACTAAGGTAAGATAAAAAAAAATTAAGTCTGTAGCATTTCCCTCCATCTTTCTCCTCCTGCTATTAATTCTACATTATCAAGGTTTACAACATTCCCATTTTCTCCTGTAACTGTCCTTGCCACCCAAGCTTTGTTTATAGATTGATTTTAAAAATTGCAAAAGCAGTAAATGATATTTGCTGTAGAATAAATAATGCAGTTGGACTGAAGAGTAGGAAATGACTCTGAATTATCTGTTTCTTCTGTAGCAGCTCACCTGATTCTTCCCTATGGTTCCCCCTGTTTGTGCTCTTGGTGCTTCTCAAGTAGCTGGTGATGGGTGCTTCTCCATATGTGTCTATGAAGAAAAGGTTAAATTGATACGTGCAAACAGCTGGTGTGGGTTTCCTCTGCTGCATGTGTATCTGTTTCCCCACCAGACCTCCCTTCTGAATTGGAGGGATGTTTGTGGGGTGTGTGTGTGTTGGGGGTGTCATCTGTGAGACTTTGCTTTAGAATGTGTAGGAGTGGAGCTTAGAGGGAGACTGGTCAACACCTTCCCAACGCAAACATGAGTAGGGCTATCCTGAAAGGAAAAAACACCCCCCTAGGATCCCTGGACCTCCCTCCGGAAGATGGGCCAATGTCTTCAGTAAACATCTTTCCGGTTCCAGTGTTCGGGCAAATGTCGTCACCACCCACTGAGACACAGGTGGGACCCAGGAGGGCCACCTCACTCTTTCTAGTCCTTGCATTACCATACGTCCCATGTTTATGGTTTCCAGGGGATTTGGGAAGTCAGGGAAGGGAAACATGTGATCTCAAGCTGCTATATTGAAGTGTCTAGTCTCTTTCTCTGGTCAGAGCAATTGCATAATTGCTTTATCTATGTCACTAAACATTCTCTGGCACATAATTTTTAAGATCACGTAGCATTCCACTGTATGGATAACTGTGCATAATCTATTCAGTTAGTCCTCCATTTCTGGTTGTTTCTATTATTTTCAACTATGAACAGAGCTGCGGTGAACAACCCGATTGCTTAAAATCTAGGTACACACCTTTGATTACTTCCTTAGGAATTTGAAGTCTTTGAAGATTTTAAGCACATAGCTCTAGGTTGCCCCTCATAGGGAAGGATTTTAAAGATTGAAGTCTAAGGTGAGATACAAACTAAAACAAGCCCGTCTTCATATTTGGCCTCCCAGTGGGAGCAATCCAGGAGGGGAGGGGGCAGTCCTAGAGGCATTATGGCACAAGGAGACCCCCATTGCTCCCTCATGCCTTTCTCTGGGGAGAAACACTTCAATGCTCTGGTCCCTGCCTAGGAGGCCTCAAAAAGGGGCTCGCGACTCAGACTTACCTGTGTTCCTTTTCTTCAACAGTGACAACGACAAATAAACCATTTGGTCATTTGGTGCCCTTGGTTCCAAGTTGTGGGCACTGGTTTTGGTGGATTAGATCAGGGGCTACAGAAGAGACAGGGTGAGAAAACCACCATCACTCTGCATGGCTGAGTGATTTACACTCATACAAAGCCTGGTCTTCTATTTTCTAAGCTCTTTGCATTCAGGCCACATTACTAAGAAGTACTTCTTTTGCAGAGATAAGGGAATCCTCAGAACTCATCTTTTTTACATCTAAAACAGAGTTTCATTTGAAATGCCAGAAGAAAATAATTCTGGCCAGGCATGGTGGCTCATTCGTGTAATCCTAGCAGTTTGGGAGGCTGAGGGTGGGTCACTTCAGGTCAGGAGTTTGAGACCAGTCTGGCCAACGTGGTGAAACCCCACCTCTACTAAAAATACAAAAATTAGCTGGGTGTGGTGGTGGGTGCCTGTAATCCCACCTGTTTGAAAGGCTGAGGCACGAGAATCACTTGAACCCAGGAAGCGGAGGTTGCAGTGAGCTGAGATTATGCCATTGCACTCCAGCCTGGGTGACAGAGCAAGACTCCGCCTCAAAAAAAAAAAAAAAAAGTTCTGTCAGATAACTTAAATTTTTGCCTTGAATATTTTGTTTCATCCCAAGCCATGTCAATATGTCAGTCTCAAGAGTCTTCTCCCCCATAGAGAGAGGTTTCCTGTCTTTGATTTGTACCTGCCCCCATGACTGGCAGAAAGGGCTGTTGTTTACTCTGATATGTCTACAGGCTGCAAGAGACAGGCTTTCTGATGGGTTAATCCTCATATCTAGAGTGTAGACTGAACTTATGGCTATATTACATGATCACATTGTGAACTTTTATAAATTGTAGTAAGAAAATGCATTGACTTGGAATTCTGAGGTGACAAAAGGAAATTCAGGGGTGAAAATATCATAGGAAAGAAATGAAAGGTGAGGCAGGCACTGAAAGACCTTCTTGAATTATGGCAGGAAATCTTCAGGAACAGAAGAAAGCCAAAGTCATTGTCACTCTGCACAAAAGCAAACCAGCTTTTGTTTTTTGTTTTTGTAAAGGTAATCTGGCATTTTCTTTTGGGAAACAATTTGGTATGATATACTGAAAACCTTAAAGAGACCTTGAACCAGAGACTCTGAGAAATTCTCACAAGGAAATCATCCGAAGTATCGTAAAAACATGAAGAACAAAAGTGTACTGAGTGCTGTTATATTGCAAACTACCTAAAGTGAAAGCAACCTGCATATCCAACCATAGATGAATCTCTAAGAAGCTTAATATCTCATGGATGCAAACTTAAAAATTGCACTAAAAATTGTTTTCAAAGAGTATAATGCCAAAAGAGTGGTATTAAGATATTAACCAAAATTAAGACACAGTGTTACATATGTAGTGTAAATCTGTCTATGGTAAAAGTAATTATGCCTAGAAAAAAATATCAGAAGAAACTATCCTGCAATGGCTGTGCCTGGATAATGAGGCTCTGAGCAATTATTCCATTATTTCTTATACTCTGTGTTTTTCATATCTTCTTTAATGAGCATGGTCTTCTTTCATATTAAAAATATGAAAAGAACCATTGAAATATATATTAGAAGCTCTGAATAAGACATATCGTTGTTGATTGGCTGTTGAAGATTGAGTTTGTGTGTATATTTTTCCTTCTAGGGCAAATGAGTGAATATTAAAAAAGAAAGGATCTGACCATGTCTCTGTGTTGTCAAGGGGACACCTTTGAGTAAAAGGGTTCAGATGAAAAATAAATGCAAAAGCTGAATAGGTGCTTGGGTAGATGACCCATTGTTCATCTATAACATTGGCACATTTGTAGTTTAAACACAACATTGTATTGATCTTTGTGGATATTACACTTCCAACCACAGGGGATATTAAAGAAACAAGCTTGTTAGGCGACAAAACTAGAGGAAGGCTCACTTATAGGACGTGGGGAAGTTGTGATCACCCTCACTTCCATCCAGTCATCACCTAAGTTACCTCCAGGGTTGTGGGTGTGTCTAGGCAGTCAAATCACAGGTAGGAAAGAAGGAGGATCTATGGCTCACATTCATTTGTTCTTTTATTCAGGTATTTGTTGAGCATCTGCTTTGTGGCAGGCACTGTTAGAGACACTGGACATAGAGCAGTGGACAAGTGTAATGTATGGCCTAACACTTCAAGTGTTGTCTTGACATCTTTGAGCCTCAAAGGGCCCAGCATTCCAACTGAGTTATCCTGATCTCTCCAGATATGCCCCCTGTTCTGCAGGAAAGGCTCCCCACCCAGCTAGTTCTCCTATTAGCTGGCCTGGTTGCAGCCCCCTACTTGATTCTAGACCACACGGGTTTCACCTCTCTGCTGGCCCATGGAAGTATACGAAAAATCAATTGCACCCTCTTAAGGGAAGCAAGGGTCACTCTGTTTTGGAGCACACCCCCTCCTCCCTGAATATCATGCAGTGTCCTTCTACCCTGGCCTGTGAGTATTTGTGACTCATAAGCTGCTGTTGACTCATCCGTCCTGTGGGGGTGTCACGTGCTCAGCCATCTTGTACTCTTTAGGGTCAAAATCCCGCCTTCACCACGAGTTGAGTAGGAGGTGATCAGGATAATAAGGGAGGTGAAGAAGGTCTCTCTTGTCTTCAAGCTAATGTTCTAGTAGTTGTGTGGATGGGGAGCTGGTAAGGAGGTAACAAGTTAGTAATCATGTGATCACTTATACTGCATATTGTGAAGGAAACAGAATGATGTGGTAGAGAATAATTGGGTGGGGGGCATAGTGATTTTGTTTTGGGAGGCTTTTCTGGGGAGATAACATTTAAGTAGAGACTTGTATCTTGGGAAGAAGCCAGCCTTGGGGAGATTTGGGAAAAGCAAGCAGGGTGGGATAGGGCTTCACCTGTGCAGCTGGGCCCTGGTGAGTCGGAAGGAGAAGATGTAGAATGGAATGTGAGTCATTCCAGGATGCGATAGAATCTTGGAAAGGTAGGTGAGGACTGGATCCACGTGGCTTTGGAAGCCACAGGAAAGCAAATAGACTTTATTTTACATGTAATGGGGGAATGGAAGGGCTTTAAGCAGGGAAGTGACATGCTATGATTTATATTTTTAAAAGATGATTTTGGTACCTGGGTAGAAAACGCATCATGGGGAATGAAAAGTAAAAATAGCTCAGCTGTTGTAGCACTTCCAATGGGAAATAAGAGAGGTTTGGACTGGGTGGAACTGGAGAGAACGAACAAATCCATGATAGGTATCTCGGAGGTAGAACCGGGGAGACTTGTTTATGAACTGGGGGAATGAGAAAGGCAGAGAAAGGACGTCTCTGAGATTTTTGGTTTGAGCGATTGCGCAGATGGTGGTGTCCTTTAATGAGATGAGAAAGACGGGCCTCACTCCTGGCCTCAAGTGATTCACCCGCCTTGACCTCCCAAAGTGCTGGGATTACAGGTTTGAGCCACTGTCCTGGCCAGGAAAGAGGTTTAATTGACTCACAGTTCAGCATGGCTGGGGAGGCCTCAGGAAACTTACAATCATGGCAGAAGGGGAAGCAAACATGTCCTTCTTCACATGGCAGCAGGTGAGTTAGGGTTAGGGCATGAGATTAAAATTGAGTGGTTTAGAATTTGTAAGATCTGAGTAAAGTATTCAAGTGGAGATGTCAAGCTGGCAGCTTGGAAGTGCCTTTATGTAGCTCAGGATAAATGCCAGAGCTAAAGATATTAGTTTGGCCATTAACACCATTTGGTAGTATTTAAATTGGTTGAATAATATGGGGAGATGATAAAATATTCAAGATGATTTATCCTCCTGAAATGAGTGTCATGTTGGATATAAGGTTGACTATATCAGTGGGATAATGTATAATAAGACCACTTGTAAAACTAAGAAGCATTGTGCAAATGCAGTTTCTATTCAGACCGCCATAACATTTGGGCCTCCCACACCCCTGGTAATTCTGGGATCTTTGGTTCTTTAGATATCGTTCCAGGTACAAAATCTCCTTCCAATTATATATTCACATCCAAGTTTCTTAGAAGATGCTTGCCCTTCAACTTCGACTAGAAAGAATTTCTTTAGAAAGAATTTCTGCCAAGTATCTCAAGTTTAGAGAACAGGGATAAAGCTATGGGTTATCTTTTGTTTTGGTTGAAAAAAAATTTCCACGGTGTTGTTTTAGCCTCAGCCCAAAAGGACTAAAGTCTCTAGGACTTTTCTGACTTGCATTGGAGTTTGGAGAATGTATGGCATTTAATTTTTCCAGGAGAATTTCAGCTGAGGCCAGATTGGAACTCTCCATGGCTCTAGGTAAACAGTCAATATTTTATCCCTGTGATGCTCTGGAGATTATGATTTAGAAGCAAGACTGGCTGGAGGCTGTGATCTACCTGGCCAGGAGCCACATGACAAATGAATCCCCTTTCAAGGAAGCTGAGTATATATTTTACACGATTTAGCTGGGCAGCAGTGGTGGTGATAGGGATGAATTCAAGGGTAGTTATTTGAATTTCAACAACACAGAATGAGATTCTAATGAGCTGGGAGGGATTCCCATTAGGTGGTCTTCTAGATCAACTCACTGGTTTACTATTTGAGGCTATTGAGGTCCAAAAAGGTTAAGTGATTTTCGAAAGGTCACGCACCTGGTTAGAACTATGTTTTCCAGACTCACTTTGTCATACTTCTCCCAAGCAGCAAGCTCCTATGTACACTTATGTATACATTTTAATGGAAGTAGCTTTTCAAGAACAAATTGATCGTGAAAATGAAGGTCTGTCTCCAGGGTCACAGGGCCTTGACTTGGGCCATAGTTCAGACCTAGAATAATGTGGTTTGGACTAGTCTGGCTGTGCCCAGAGCTGCAAGAAAATTGGGTAGTGGGTCCCTAGTTGAAAGATATGCATAATTTCAGTGTCATATTTTTCAGGTTATTGTAGGTAGAGCTATGAGGATTTACTCATTAACTCGTTCTTTCATTCAGTTTTCTACAATGGGCCTGGCTCTGGGGATACAGTGGTCAGTGTATTAGTCTGTTCTCATGCTGCTAATAAAGACATACCTGAGACTGGTTCATTTATAAAGGAAAGAGGGTTTTTTTTTGTTTTTTGTTTTTTTTTGAGACAGAGTCTCGCACTGTCACCTAGGCTAGAGTGCAGTGGCCTGATTTTGGCTCACTGCAACCTCCACCTCCCAGGTTCAAGCTATTCTCCTGCCTCAGCCTCCCAAGTAGCTGGGTTTACAGGTATGTGCCACCATACCTGGCTAATTTTTGTATTTTTAGTAGAGATGGGGTTTCACCGTGTTGGCCAGGCTGCTCTTGAACTCCTGGCCTTAAGTGATTCACCCACCTTGACCTCCCAAAGTGCTGGGATTATGGGTGTGAGCCACTGTTCCTGGCAAGAAAGAGGTTTAATTGACTCACAGTTCAGCATGGCTGGGGAGGCCTCGGGAAACTTACAATCATGGCAGAAGGGGCAGAAAACATGTCCTTCTTCACATGGCAGCAGGGAGAAGAAGAATGAGTGCCCAGTGAAGGGGGAAGCCTCTTATAAAACCATCAGATCTCATGAGAACTCACTCACTATCATGAAAAACAGATAGGGGAAACTGCCACCATGATTCAATAATCTCCACTTGTTCTCTCCCACGACACATGGGGATTATGGGAACTACAATTCAAGATGAGATTTGTGTGGGGACACAGTCAAACCATATCAATCAGTAAGACACTATCCCTGAATGTAGGAAACTCTTCCTATGACCGGGGAGATAGACATGTAATCAAGCAGTCGTCATGCAGAGAGTTGGGGAGCTTTGCTAGAAGTAGGCAGGGAATATACAATAAAGTAGTTAATTCAGACTTGGAAGCTCAGACCAAGAAAACTTCCTAGAAGAGGCAGTGCCTTATCTGAGACTGGAAAGTAGAAGATGATTTAGTGGGAACACATTTGAGGGGGAGGATGTAGAAGGGCATTCCATCCAGTGGGAGTAGTACTGCACAGGGATGTTGCGTGTTATGGGAGCAGCAGCCCATTCAGGCGGAGCTGCAGAGGGAGCCAGGGCCAGACCACAAGGCCAAGGAAGCCTGGACTGTGTCCTGCAGGCTCTGGGAAAGTTGAAGGACTGGAAGCTCCATGTGAGCCTGTCTGCATGTGGGAAAGTCCACTGTGGTTGCTATGGGGAAAAGCACAGGGTGCTGAGTGGAGGCAGGGCGGTGACTGAGCAAGTTGTGTACATGAGGCTGGTGAGGAATTTAATGTCCTAAAGTGGCATGGCAGTGGGGAGAGAAAAACCAAATCCCCAAGGGAAGGGAGGACAGCCATGTTTCCAGGAGGAAGATGCAGCTCTTAAAAACCAAGTGGGCTTGGGAAGTGTAAATTAGAGTGGTTGTATCTACTTCTAGATCCCTTTACTGAGCCCTGCTATGTGCTATCACCTGGCCACACACCTAGCATTTTGTTTTCCATTTAATCTATCTCACCGTCCTCCAAAAGCAGGTGCTGTCATTATTCCCTGTTGTGGACTGAATACTGTCTCTTCCCTGCCAAATTCATGTCCCCCATGCAACCTTGGAAATAAGGTCTTTGCAGATGTGATTAGGTTAGCTTAGAATTTTGAGATGACCCTGCATTTAACATGGACCTGAAATCCAGTGTCTAATGTCCTTGTAAGAAGGGAAGAAGACACAGACACAGGGGGACAAACATGGAAAGACAAGGGCAGAGATGGGAGTGATGCTGCCTCAAGCCAAGGAGTGCCAGGAGTCACTAGAGACTGAAAGAGGCAAGGAACAGTCCTCCTCTAGAGGGTTTGGAGGGAGGGTAGCCTGCTGACACCTTTATCGTGGACTTCTAGCCTCCAGAACTGAGAGAAAGAATAAATTTCTGTTTTTGTAAAGCAACAAGTCTGTCATAACTTGTTGCATCAGTCCCAGGAGACTAAGCCGTGCTCATTTTAGAGATAGGAAAAGCCCAACCTAATGCTTAGGGAGGCATATTCTAAGCTCCAGGTCACCTGACTAGGAAATCATCGGGCAGGGATGTCAACTCCTCATGTCACCTACCATCTGAGTTTTGGTGTTTTTTGTTTGTTTTAGATGGAGTGTCACTCTGTTACCCAGGCTGGAGTGCAGTGTTGTGATCTTGGTTCACTGCAACCTCCACCTCCTGGGTTCAGGTGATTCTCATGCCTCAGCCTCCTGAGTAGCTGGGATTACAGGCACACGGCACCACGCCCAGCTAATATTTTTGTATATTTAATAGAGATGGGGTTTCCCTGTGTTGGCCAGGCTGGTCTTAAACTCCTGGCTTCAAGTGATTCTCCCACCTTGGCCTCCCAAAGTAGTGGGATTACAGGCTTGAGCCACCACACCTGGCCCATCTGAATTCTTAACCACTGTAATTTTTATGCCTCCCCCGTATAATAGCTAATATTTACTGAGTGTTTACTCTGGGTCAGGGACCCCTTTAAGCTTTTGCTTTGATTTTTTCATTTATGTTAAGGATTATCTTGCAAGACACGTTCATTTGAAAATATGAAGAGGACTATCGCTACTTAGAAGAATGGTCAACCATTTTTTGAAAGTCTGGGCTTTTTTCCCCTTCTTTTTAAAGCTTGACCCTGGCATCTTATTTGCCAAGGGGAGGTTTTCCACTTTGAGGAGCTAAGCAGTACGAGAGGAAGTGTCAGGCATGTCAACCATCGGCTAATGAAACATTTCATCTTGTAATACGTTAATAGAGAAAGCCGAGGTGATTTTCAGCCCATTCCAGTAAATTGGTTTTAGCACTAATGAATTGTTCTGTTTGAGCAGAGCGTTATTGGCAAAAACGCTGACATTAATAGTGACACTGAGGCATTTGAAACTCCATCGAAAATTATAATCTGAAAATAAGAGGCTGGAACATGTTTTGTGTTCTATTAATGAACATAGGTGATCTGATCAATGCTTTTAGTTGGTAGCAGATTAAAGTATGGATTGTTGATGTGGCAAAACTGCAGATTGGCTGCCTTGCTACCTGTTGCTTCTGATGACCTCATTGCAACATTTATATTCAAATCTGATCACTCAAAGCGTTAGTTGTCAGCGGGTCATAAATTTCACCCAGTTCCTCTGGCTGAATTTCAAGCATGTAAACCATGTGCTAATAGCAAGAATGATCGGAAAGACAGTTGTAGACAAACGGAGCATGAAGAAAATCATTCTTATTGGAGGATGTGGCAGAAACAATTTTCTTCTGTGCTAGGCAGACGTCAGCTCTGCAGAACTGGCCATTAATGAAGATTGCTCCACCGATGGGCTGTAACCTGGGGAGGAGAATGGTACCTTCTCCCACATCCCAGCCCCAGAGATTACAGGATCTCATGGCCAGATGTCTCTGGAGCTAGTGGCATGGCTATACAGAATGGCCAGAGGGAATTTTTACAAGGGAAAAATATGGGGCTGGGTAAAGGGAGAAATGAGGAAGAGAACAGACACCATGCACAGAGCATTTCTGTGTGCCAGGCACTGTATTCACCTCACTTAATCTAACAATGGCCCTGTGGTGGACGTATTAGGTTGAACTGTATGAAACTGCCATTCTTATAGGTCCAGGATAGCTGAATATCAGCACTTCAGTTTAGTTTACTCTATGCTATTACTAGCCCTATTTTGCAGCCAATGAAAGTGAACTTTCCCAAGGTCACAGGCCAGAAAGCTAATGGCAAGACACGGTTAGCTCTGGGGAAATCAACACGCTGTCATCTTCCTCCTCCTCCTTCTGTTTTTCTTCTGGTGGGCTTTAACAGGAGGGTGGCATGATCAGATGTGCACTCTGAAGACTCCTCTGGGTTACTCTGGCAGGTAGGTGGGAATGTGGGAGGGGATCTGGATGGATTCCAGGAGACCCTTTAGGAAGTTGTTACAATACTTTAAGCAGAGTGACTTGGTAGCTTAGACCAGAGTGATATTGTGAGGGAGGTGGGAGTAGGGGACTAATATGACAAATATTTAGAGGTGAAAATCAACAGGACATGGTATTTGATGAAGGTGGCTTATCTTTCTGACTTTTCCTCCTCACTCTTCAAATCCTGGCTTGAATGTTCCATGTTCTACAAACTCAACACCCTGGACTTTGCCTTTGGCATCTTTGCTTGACTGTAGGCTCCCTAAGGGTGGGGATCATGTCTCTTATTTATGACTATCCTTAGGACCATTATAGTGTGCAATATATAGTAGGTGATATTTGTTGGATAAACAAAAGAATTTAAAACCACCGATCAGTTACAAATCAATGCACTCCTACTTGTAGCATTGGACACCCATTTCCTTAACTCTGGATTTCTTTAGGTGAGGACAGTCAGAGGTGGAGGATAATCCCCATGAGCTATGCTATACTCATCTCCTAATTTATTTCTGTAGCATCATCTCAGTCACTCTGGTGGGGCTGCCTGGAACTTAGCAGCCTGTTACTCAGTGTTCACATTTTCAGAGCATCTTTATTCATTTAACTCAGCTAATTTGGATCATTGCCACTAAATTTTTCTAGATGGCTTAAAGAGGAACACGCTGACCCATACTATATGCTGAATCGCTTTAAACAAGCGAAGAAGTTCTGTCGTCTGCAAAATAGAACATCTTTCCTCAGGGTTAGTTCTTTTTCTTTCTTTTTTTACTCCCCAGGTATGCTTTGAGTGGGAATGTGAGGAGTAAGAAGAACATTGAGTTTGAAGAATCTTTATTGCTCTAACAAGTAAAAGACCCTTTAACAATCACATTGATTTTTTGTTGATGGATGTAAATGGTCTTGGAAGTAAATTTTTACCCTGGGCAAGACCCACTTGGAGATGTCAGGGTTGTACTGCAGTCTTGTAGGACATTAATGGGGAATGAAGGAAGACAAATTTTACCATGGAAGTAACAATTCCAGCTGATGAATTTCTCAAAGGGACAATAGGAGTCTAGAAACTGACACCCACATGGAGACATTTTTCAGGCAAAAGGGACAATGATCTGGTTGCTGGCTTCTGTGGGCAAAACATCAGGAATGGTGCAGTGACCTCAAAACACGTAGAAGAGCCGAAAAAGGAAGGTATGCATCGTCATGGAAGGTGGTAGACAATATAGACAAATCCAGGAAACTTAGATTCAAACATGCTCACTGGAAATGTTTCTTTCCTCTTTTTTTTTTTGTCCTCAGTTTATCTCAAAGAATTGTGGAAGATTCTACCTCTTTAGCCTGTTGATTAAACCTGGTTGTCTCCCTAAGTGGTCCTCTGGATATATTTGTATTTCTGGGGAAATCAACACCTGTCCTCTTCCTCCTCCTCGTGTTTTTCTTCTGGTGGGCTTTAACAGGAGGGTGGCTTGATCCGATTTGTACTCTGAAGACCCCTCTGGATTTCTCTGGCAGGTAGATGGGGGTGTGAGAGGGGATTGCTGTGATTCCAGAAGACCATGTAGGAAGTATTGCAGTACTCCAAGCAGAGTGACTTGGTAGCTTAGACTAAGTTCTTCAAGTCCCTCCTCCTGTCCATCCCCACTGCCAAGATGCCAGTCTAGTTCTCACAGCTGGGCTCCACATGGCAGAGGGCACTGTGCATTAGGTGGCATGTGGTCTTGGGTACCACAAAGATGTAGGCTGACATCCCAGCTTCCCTAGGAAGTGGTCTTTTCTCCCGGAGGCTCCGTTTCCTCATCTGCAACATGGATTAATAACAACTCCCACACAGTCATTTTGTGAGGAGTCAATGGGATAAGTGATCTGAATCCATACCAGCACATTTCCTGGTATGTAGAAGCACCCAATAAATACTAACCTCTAAGCAAACAAACCGCCACGATCAACAAAAGAGGTAATGCTGTGACTACCGCATGAGCCCCTTGGCTGGTCTCTGCATCCAGTAGTTTCTCTTTTCACTTCGCAGCCACCCCCTCCCCACCTACAATAACCTTCCCCTCAAAGGAGTATTGTCCTGCCACCTTCTTGGTGAAGGCAGTGTGTGTGATTATAAGAACTCAGAGCCTGGAGTTAGGCATGAGGTCAAATCCTGGCTCTGCAACGTATAAGCTGTGTGACTTTAAACCTATTACTTACCTTCTCTGAGCCATTCCCTCTCTCTCATCATTCAATGTCAATCAATCAATATCTCTCTCCTCTCTCTCTCTCTCTGTCTCTCTGTCTCTCTCTCTCTCTCGACGCAGTCTTGCTGTTTCACCCATGCTGGAGTGCAGTGGCATGCTTTCAGCTCACTGCAGCCTTCACTTCACTGCAACTGGATTCAAGTGGTTCTCTTGCCTCAGCCTCCCGAGTAGCTGGGATTACAGGCACCCGCCACCACGCCTCCCTAATTTTTGTATTTTTAATAGAGACGAGATTTCACCATGTTGGCCAGGCTGGTCTCAAACTCCTGACCTTGTGATCTGCCCGCCTAAGCCTCCCAGAGTGCTGGGATTACCGGCATGAGCCACCGTGCCCGGCTGCCATTCTCTCTTTCTAGATTGTGTGGCCTCTCATCAGCTTCTCTCAGCACATGATGTTATCCTCCCACTTTTCTCTGCAGATGGCAGTGAACTGGCTTTGCCCACTGCTCAGCCTCTTCTGTGCTTGGCATGGCATGGATACCGATGGCCGAAAGTGGCCACCACCCCTGTTTCCTGTGACACTTTTCATTTCAGGTGGCCTCCATGCTGCTCTGGCCTTTTCCCACTCATTCTGTGTAGAGTGACTTTGATTGGTTGTTGATCAGCCAATGGAGTGGGTCCTTGTGGGTCAGCTCTCACTTCCTGTTCAATTAATTGAATCCGGGGGTGGAGTCACATGGGGGAACAGGCTATCATGGGAATTGAATCGAGGTCAGTTCTTAGACAGTGGGCTGGATATGTCTTTTGACATCCTGTTCTTAAATTGAGGGGTCATCTGGTTGTCAATAGGGGTAGCCTAATTTTTGGAAATTCTGAGAGCTAAGCCTCCGCATCTTCAACTGTGAGGGATGGTAAAATTAGACCTGGGCGCTACATGTTTTCACCTTCACTAGACCCCCATATGGGGTTGTCAAAGCTTTCGACTCTAAACTATTCCTCAAACTTACCTCCCAGCTGGGTCAAAGAGAGAAAGGAAACACTGTCTGTGTTCCAGAGGCAAAAAAACTGGAATAAGGTACGTTTGGGACATTATGCCACAAAATAGGGCTGTTCATTGAAATATAATGAACAGCTGGGAAATAACTATCTCTCCTCTGTGGGCTGTTAAACAGAGCATTTCCCTGAAAATTACCTTACAAAGAAATCTCACTTTCCAAGCCAGACACACTCTGTTTTCTGGGTCTCCTCTGTGCAGGCAGGAGACTGGGGTGAAGACCCCATGGAACTTCACTGAGTGGGTACCCTAGGGCTGCAGCGTTTCATAGCTGTTGAAAACCAAGGATCCTGGACCCTCCCTTTGGCACTGGCTACCGTGTAGCAGAGTTCAATGCGAGATACACCCACTCCTAAGTGACTAACTTGCTGGTAATAAATTACCTGAGCACACTTTTTGTAAGTGCAGCAGATAGTTTTTTGAGCACAAATTCAGTGCCCAGCATTGCTCTAGGCATCTGGGATACATTTAGGAGGAAAGCAGATAAAGATCTCTGTCCTCGAAGACATTTTTATTCCTAAAGCTGGCATGATCCGCCTGCTACCTGCCTCTTCAGCTTGGAATACGTGTCTCCTCCCACTCTCTACTGCAGACCCCCTGGCTGCCATAACCCCACCGTCCTCCTTCCCACCACAGGGCCTTTGCACGTGGCCAGGTCACAGAGGTATTGAGCTGCACGGGACTTCCCCAAAGACTGGACACGTTACCCCAAACTGGGATCCTGTGTGCATCTGGTGCACACTTCTAGCTCTGAATCCCTGGGGTCCCAGATGAGGCTACCCAAAAGTCACAAGGGGGCCTGGAGCATCCCCTGCCCAAAGCCCCACTCCCGACAAGGCATCAGAGCCCTGCAGTCCTGTGCAGCTTAGTTGCTCTGTAATTGGCCTTTCCTCTTCCTGAAATGCTTCCCCTGCCCTGCTTTCCCTAATGACGCCTACTTATCTGAGCCTCCTCAGAGAAGTCTCCGCCACGGCTGCCCCTCATCTCTTCAGGTTGCTTTGTTATTGTGCATTCTCAGAATTGTGCTTGTTTCCTTCACAGTAGCACAAACCTCAGTTTCTGTTTATGTATATTGTCATGATTCTTTGATTGCCATTGCCTCATATCAGACCCTAAACACTACAAGGTTTGGAGAGATTAACTAAGTTGCCCAAGATCTAAAGGGTCACAGTCAGGATTTGAACCCACATCTATCTGGCCCCATGCTTTCTGTGCAGTCTAATATTGACCTGGAAGTATAGAACTACATGTTTCACCTCTAGCTTTGTTTTTTGAGACAGGGTTTCTCTCGGTTGCCCAGGATGAGAACAGTGGCACAATCACAGCTCACTGCAATCGCAAACTCCTGGGCTCAAGTGATCCTCCCACCTCAGCCCCCCGAGTAGATGGAAACACAGATGCATGCCACCATGCCTGGCTATTTTTTTATTTTTTGTAGAGACAGAGTCTCACTATGTTGCCCAGTCTGGTCTCAAACTGCTGGATTCAAGTGATCGTCCCACCTCAGCCTCCCAAAGGTCTTGGATTACAGGGCTGAGCCACTGCACCCAGCCCACCTCTAGCTGTGTGCATCTCCCCTTCTAATTTACTGAAGTTATGCAGAGCTTTCTACATGCGTTTAGTGGTGTAAAGATAATAATAATAGCACCTACCATTTTCTGAGATCTATTTGCAAGGTACTGGGGTAAGTGTCCTGCATGCATTGACCACTTGGATCTGAGAAAGCAGGAACTATGTAATTCACCTCATTGTGCAAATAAGAAAGGGTTAGGCAGGAGAGGTGGCATGCCCAAAGTCTCTCTCACAGGCAGGATTTGAGCCTGATCCTTGTGAATTTCCAGCCTGTGGCATTGCACCTTCAATTCTGTCTCCCTGCTGACACATTCCACCTTGAAGAAAAATGCAAATGAGGTGACAAGGGGGCAAGCCTGAGGCTCTGGGTCCTGCTTACATAAACAGCCCCTGAGATTTATGAAGGGTTCCAGGAAGAAGAGTGATCGATTGGCTGCAGGTTTATTACTCATGGATTTCTTTGGCCTGGGCACATACAGACCACAGGGAATTTGAGGCAGTGTGGAGGGCCCCTTCTAACGGTTCTTTCATGCTCGAACCCTGCTGCGGTATAACCAGGGGGGCTGTGTGTGGGGAGGGCCTCTTTGGCATCAAAAGGCGTTGACGCTGCTAGGAGAGGTTGAGCACATCCCTTTCTTTCTTTGTTCTCTGGAGTGTACTGTTTTGCTTGGATTTATGCAAATGGCTCCACAGGGGGATCTCAGTGCCAAGGAAAGGAGAAAGGATTGTTCTCTGAGGTCAGAGTCAGGGAAGAAACTTGCCACCACAACCGCTCCGTGTTGGAATTTGGCTCTGATGCCTTGTTGGGAGTGGGACTTTGGGCAGGAGATGCTGCAGGCCCTCTTGTGACTTTGGGTAGCCTCGTCTGGGACCGCAGGGATTCAGAGCTGGAGGTGCGCACCAGATGCACACAGGAGCCCAGTTTGGGGTAACATGTCCAGGCTTTGGGGCAGTCCTGTGCAGCTCAATAGCTCTGTGACCTGGGCAAGCTCAAGGGTAAGCTTGTCTGAGCCTCAGTGTTCTCATCTGGAAAATGGGGCTGATCACGGGCCATATCTGTCAGCATGACTGTGATGATTAAATTAGGTCACATGTAACCTGGTTGGCCAGTGCCTGGTACAGAGTGGGCACTCGAGGAATGGCAGATATACCTGAAAATATCCAACGGATTGAGTCCCTGAACCACAGCCTCCTGTTTATTACTGTTGAACAGTATGGAGTCTGTCTGATGTGAGAGAACCAGAGCTCTTCTTCCTCTGCTCTGATTGGTTCCAGTTGTTAATTTCTAAGACCCATTTATTTCCACCCCCACTTCACTCTGAAGAACAAAGACATCCTGCTGAAGGATCAGGAAATGAGAGATAGAAAGGAGACCTCTCAGAGAGCGATGATTTGTAATGACCCATCAACAGGGATAATCTCCACTGTGGCGAAAAATAATGAAACATCGATTCTCAGAACCTATTAAAAGTCAGATTTATATGAGAATTTAAAAAAGCAATTAGTCTGCCTTGAAAACTAATTAGTACCCCAACCCTGCCTTTGAATGGTTTGATGGGGGAGGTTATTAAGGGCCTACTAGGTGCAGGAACTTCAGAGGACTCAAAGATGGAAGGAACTCCACTTGTCGGGAAGGTGCTTCCTGTACTTTAGAAAGAGCAGATAGAAACAGAAATGACTATTATTTAAGAAAGAAATAGATTCTTCAGTAGAAGTCTAAGTACAATGTCATGAGGCTTCAAAGGAAGGAGAGAGACATCGTCCCTGGTTTTAATGATAGGCAGTGTCTCTTATCCTGTCCGGGTTCCACATACGGATACCTCTCAGCTCATTCATTCCGCTCTTTTTTCGTGTACCAGGCTCCCTGAGCTTTCTCTCCAGCCCTTTCAAGTTTTACTTTGCATACTCTCTGGGTGGGCTTAGTCATGCCTACAACTACCAGCTGCCCACCATGTGGTCTGATACCTACCTTCCCTACCTCTGGGCTTCTCCCTGAGCTCCAGCTGTCTGGCTGTCTCTCTGGGGATCAAAATCAAATTCACCATCTCCCTCCACCCCCAAACCCATTGCCTCTTCTGGGTTCCTCTCCCAGGTTAATGCCATCCCCATGGGCCCAAGCCCTCAAGTCTTAATTCCTGATTCTGATTTATCTCTCTGTCTCTCTCTCTCTCTCTCTTTTTTTTTTTTTTTTGAGACAGAGTCTTGCTCTGTCGCCTAGGCTGGAGTGCAGTGGCACGATCTCAGCTCACTGCAACCTCTGCTTCTCGGGTTCAAACGATCCTTCCACCTCAGCTTCCCAAGTAGCTGGGATTACAGGCATGCACCACCATGCCCAGCTAATTTTTGTATTTTTAGCAGAGATAAGGTTTTTGTCTGCTTGTTTCAAACTCCTGGCCTCAAGTGATCCACCCGCCTCAACCTCCCAAAGTGCTGGGGTTACAGGGGTGAGTTACCACACCCGGGCTGATTCATCCCTCTATTCTGCCTCTCACATCTGATTGTCACCGGATACTACAGATTTCACTTCTTAAACATTTCTTGAGACCCGTTTCTCCTTTCATTCCCACTGCCTTTCGCCAGTACTGTTAGCACCCATTTCAACAATTCCCATTTGTTCCTCTGCCTTTCACCTGCCCTGCCTTACCTGTCCCTCATCCACACTGCTAACCAGTGACCTTTTTGAAAAGTAAACCATAAACCTTGACTTTTTTTTTTGAGACAGAGTCTCACTTTGTCACCCAGGCTGTAGTGCAATGGCATGGTCCTGGCTCACTGCAACCTCCGCCTCCTAGGTTCAAGCCATTCTCCCGCCTCAGCCTCCTGAATAGCTTGGATTACAGGCATGCACCACCACACCTGGCTAATTTTTGTATTTTTAGTAGGGACAGGGTTTGCTCAGGCTGGCCTCGAATTCCTGACCTTGTGATCCACCTGCTTGGCTTCCCAAAGTGCTGGATTACAGGTGTGAACCACCACGCTCTGCCAAACCTTGACTTTTTTTACTTGAAATGTTTCAGCGTGTCTTCAAGGCCCTTAGGGTGATTCACTGCTCCTGGGCATTTCAGTATGTCCTTCTGCAACTGGGACTCTGTTTACCTCTCTTACTTTGTCCCTTGCAACTTTCTAGCAATTCCCTCCTCTAATCTTTTCAGTCGATTGGTCAATCAGTCAGTCAGTCTATCCCTACCTTCCTTCTTTCTCTCACTCCATCTATCCATATTTATCAAGCTCCTACTGTGTCCCAGCCCTAGACTAAGAGCTGAGTTTATAGTGAGGAACAAAACAGACATGGTCCTTGACCTCCTCAAGGTCATAGTCTAGGGAACAGTCTGTTAATATACAGACAACCAATAACTAAGTGTGAAGGGTTCCAGGAAGAAAATCCAGGGTGATATGAGAGAGATTGATGGGAGTAGGGAAGTGCATTAAGGATCTTAGATTCAACTAAACATTTAGATTCATAAGAATACCATGGCACACTCTTAGCGTCACATACTGTAGAAGGATAGAGGATAGGACACCTAGCCCAGCACTAGGGCAGCACCAGGCACCCCTCTTCATCAACAATTCATGCTCTGGTGTAAGGAAATGACCCCACATGGGGCAGGTGTTGTTCTGCCTTGGCTCAGAAGCTACATGCATCATAGGAGTCAGTATATCCTCTTAATACACCATAGGCAGAGCTCTTAGAATCCCTGCAAGTAGCATCCCATTATGAGTAATGGCATCCAAAGCACAGCACCCCATCAGGTACTTATCATTCATTTGTACTTCTTCCCAGACCAGGTGCAAAACACCAGTTAGAGATCAGCTTTACTCTAAGCAATGTTGCCTAATAATATAATTGATATCCTGACTAATTAGGTACGAGGGTGACAGTGCTAGGAAGTTAGCCGAAGGGTAAGTTCTCATGCAGAAGGAGAAAGGGTTTTGTTATTTCTTTGCCCACTGGGAGATTTTGTTGGGGTGGTTGGTGAAAGGGAGTACTTAAGCTTAGTTCCCAAGTATGAAAAAGATGGGGGAAGAACATTCTAGGCAAAAGGAATTGAAAGAGGTTGGCGTGTTCCAGGAAGGGTGACCAAAGAGAGGGAGGGAAAAGGAGAGTCATAGAAGATGAGGCCAGAGAGGTGGCTGAGGCCAAATCGTGCCAGCCTGTATGAGGAGTTTGGGTTTTATTTGAAGTTTGGATTTTATTCCTTGTTCTTGTTGACTCAAGGTGAAATGCAGTTTCTCACTGAGAGAACAGGCACTTCCAGCCTCCTAGGTACAGAGATCTCTGGCCGAAGTCCTTCACACTTCCCTCTGGAGGGAGGAGTCTCTATCAAGAGATATTCCAATGTCACATTGCTGTATAGCAAACCACCCTAAACTTAGAGGCAGAAAACAACTATCTGATTAAACTCTTAGAGTCTGTGGGTCAGAAGTTTGAACAGGTGTGAAGGTTAATTTTATTAATGTTTATCAACTTGGTTGGACCACAGTGCCTAGACGTGTGGTTACATGTTATTCTGTGAGGGTGTTTTTATCTAAGGCATTAATATTGAAATTGGTGGGTGGTGAGTAAAGTAAATTGCCCTCTACAATGTGGGTGGGCTGTATCCAATCAGTTGAAGGCCTGAATAGAAGAAAAGGTTGACCTCCTCTGAGCAAGAGGGAATTCTGCAGTAGGTGGCCCTTGGACTTGAACTATGGCATCTACTCTACCTGGGTCTCTATTTGATTATCCACCTTGCAGATTTAGGATTTAGCAGCCTCCATAATCATGTAAACCAATTCCTTAAAATATTTCTTTCTTTCTTTTTCTTTCTTTCTTTCTTTCTTTCTTTCTTTCTTTCTTTCTTTCTTTCTTTCCTTTCTTTCTTTCTTTCTTTCCTTTCTTTCTTTTCTTTCTTTCTTTCCTTTCTTTCTTTCCTTCCTTCCTTCTTTCTCTTTCTTTCTTTCTCTCTTTCTTTCTTTCTCTGTCTCTTTCTTTCTCTGTGTCTTTCTCTCCCTTTGTCTCTCTCTTTCCCTTTCCTATTGGTTCTTTCTCTCTAAAGTACCTTGACTGATAAAACAGGCCACAATCAGAATGACTTGACTGTACTCCACATGTCTTGGGCCTCATCTGAAATGACTTGAAGACTAGGCCCAGCTGGGGTTACTGACCAGAGTGCCTTCACATGGCCTTTCTGTATAACTTGAGCTCCCCATAACACAGTGGCTTGTTTCCAAGAGGGAGTGCTCAGGGAGTGAATTTCCCAAGAGAGCAACGCAGATATATGGCCTTTTATGATACGACTTCAGAAGCTGCCTAGTATCACTTGTGCCATACTCTGCTGGTTGAAGCAGTCCTGAGCCCTCCCAGATTCAAGGGAAGGTATATCGACCCACCTCTTGATAGGAGGGGTATCAAATCATTTAGGGTCTTGTTTTCAAAACCACCCCAAGGAGGCCTTGGAGAATATTTGAGATTCTTTCTTTCATTCTTACCTAAGGTAACCAGATACATTTTCAGTATTTCTTTTTTCTCCCTTAGGTTTTTATGATGTTTTACTCATCTGGATTCCCTTCTCCCACACAGACCCATTATTTCCCTTTTTACTCTCCATGCATCTGATTTTCAGCAACATAGACAGGCAGCCCTTTAGTGGTCACTTTCATTCTCTTTGCCCATTCTCCTAATAGAAAGATGGCAGCATGCACACAATACTGAACAAGAAGTGAAATGCAGGGTGAAGGGTGCTTGGCTAGAGAACCCTGGTTTCGAGAAATAAGTCCTTGAAATAAAGGTGATTGGTGTTGAAACATTAAAATTAGCCTTTGACTATATCCTTCACGTTGGGGTGGCAATTCAGAGCATTAACCTAAGGCTTCCAGTGTTTTTATCAGGCATTGTTCTAAATAAATCTCATGATTTTTGTTGAGTTTCATAATGTTAAGAATACCGAAGTAATATGTGTGCATTGTGAAAAAATTGGAAAATGGAGAAAAATATACAAGAAGAAATAAAAGACAACTAATGATAATATTATGGCATATATCATTTTTTTAAAAAAAATGCTTAACATGAGCTTATTCTATCTATAGTCAAAAAAACTTACAATACCTTAAGCCCATTTCTCCATGCCACTAGACAAAATGTTGAAATGTCAATTTCAACAGCTTGCATAATACTCAATGATATGAACGTGCTATACTTCATTTAACCAATCCTCAAATGTTGGATATTTATTTCAAGGTTGTGTTGGGTTTTTTGACTCATGTAGGGTGAAAAAAAGTGAAACTCGCCTTGTTTATCGTCATGTTTTCCACCTCCCATGGGTTACCTTCATTTGGGGGAACAGATTTGAAAGGTTGTGTTGTGGAAGTAGAATCATTCTGTGTAGTCCCTGAGGGTCAGTGATAGGTCGATGGTGATGATGATGATAGTCATGATAGCAATCACGTTTCTGATTGATACTACTTATTTAATATGCCCACCCACATGCTCATTTTAAAGACCTACACATCATCCTTGCTTTGTTCCTTTTTCTCACCTGCCACACACAGTCACCAAGACTTGTCAAGTCATTGTATGAAATATTTCTTGACTCTGCCCATTTTCTTCCCATTCCCTTGGATACCTCTCTTCTCTTGATTTCTTTAATAGCTGTTAGCTGGGGAACTGTCTTCCAGCTAGGATGGCCCCTGTGAAGGGCAGCCCTGGTCATGTAATTGCAATGCTTGAATCTCATCCCTCTTGGAATAACATCTAACCCCTTTCACATGGCTCCTGAGACCCAGCCTTGCCTCAAGCCACTCCCCACTTCTCTTCTCCAGCCATTTTAAACTTTTCTTGTCTCTAGCACATTCCACCTCTAGGCCTTTATCTTAGTCCGTTTGGGCTGCTATAACAAATATGGATGAAGTGGCTTAAACAATAGAAATTTATTTCACACAGTTCTAAAGGCTGGGAATTCCAAGATTGAGGTGCTGGCCGGTTTGGTTCCAGGGGAGGACTCGCTTCCTGGTTTGTGGATGGCTGTCTTCTCACTGTGTCCTCACATGGTGGGGAGAGAGATCATCTATCTCTTTATTTATTTATTTTTTGAGACTGAGTCTTGTTCTGCCACCCAGACTGGAGAGCAATGACATGATCTTGGCTCACTGCAACCTCCACCTCCCGGGTTCAAGATCCTCCTGCCTCAGCCTCCCAAGTAGCTGGGACTATAGGCATGCACCACTATACCTGGATAATTTTTATATTTTTAGTAGAGATGGGGTTTCACCATGTTGGCCAGGCTGGTCTCAAACTTCTGACCTCAGGTGATCCATCTGCCTCGGCCTCTCAAAGTGCTGGGATTACAAGTGTGAGCCCCTGCACCCAGCCCATCTATCTCTTTTTATAAGAGCACTAATCCCATTCATGAGAGTTCCACTTTCATGAGCTGATCACCTCCCAGTGGACCCACCTCTGAAGAGCATCACATTGAGGATTAAGGCTCCATCTTAGGAATTTTGGGGCCACACAGGCATTCAGTTCCATAGCAGCCTTTGAGTTAACTCTTTCCTCTGCATGGAGCACTCTTCCTCCTCTTTCTTAGGTTGTCTTAGTGCAGATACTGCTTTCTCCAAGAAGCCTTCCGGGACCATGCGCCCACACCTGTAACTGGGTTAGGTGCCCTGCTGGGGCCTACTGTGACTATCTGTGTGGATTCACTTCCTGGTACTTATTTTAATTGTTGCAGAATTTTGTCTTTCTTTCCATTGAACCATGAGCTCTGTGAGAGTAGGGTTCCTTCTTTCTTCCCAGCAGATTTTAGCCTTGAGCCCTGCACGTAACATGCCCTCCTTAACTATATGAATAAACGAAAGCCATGACTGCCATTTCTTGGCCAAGCCCACTCGCAAGATGAGAACTCTGACCCACTTACAAGAACCAACTTGAATAGCCTCCCCTCTTTGCTTTCTCGGGGATAGAAAATTGTCTTCTGGGCAGAAAAATGCTTTAAGAACAGACTAGGAGATCATTTGTGTAAATCATTAATCTGTTTACTATTTTTATTTGCATTGGATATCAAATTAAATATTGCATTAAGTGAATTAAATATTAATGTTGCATTAAATATATATTACATTTTAAAAATTAAGTGCTAGGTGCTCTTTGCTTTGGAGTTGGATTATGATGGCTTTAGCACAGTCAGCCCAGGATATGCTGCATGTGGTCATTGTCTATGTCATCAAGGAATCAATGATTTATTAGAGCTCATGGGAATAAGAAAAAAAACGGTGGGGAGGAAGGGGGTTGAGGGTCTGTGGATGGGTGGTGTAGCCGGGAGGGCACCATAGCACAGTGAGAGTTGATGTTTGAGGATTGAGAAGAAAAGAGAAGAAGTGGGAAGCTATATAATGTATTGTGCTATGCAATTTACATGGATTATCTCATTTAATTCTCATTAGAGATAAATGAAACAGGTAAAGTTATTATTTTGCCTTACATAGGTGAAAACTGAGCCTCAAAGGTTAGGCAAGGCCTCACAGCCTAGACTGGGCCATCCCAGCCACAGTAGTCTTAACTATGACCCTCTACTGCTCTTGAAGGAAGTGCTTTCAGGTTGCCATGAATCCAAATAGACAACTGGGTTTTAAGGAATTTTAAGTTTTGGCTGTCTGTATTCCTAACAACTGGAAAATATAACAAAACTTAAACCTATTCATCCCTGCCTTCATGCATCCATCCATCCATCCATTCACCCTTCCACAGTATTGGTTCTTACTGAGTTCCTGATGGGTACCAGGAATGGCCAACTCTGGGGATATAGTAGAGAACAAGGTAGATATGATCCGTCTGCTAATGGATCTCATAGTCTTGTGGCAGAAGCCAAGAGCACCTGGCTTCAACTCTTCCAGGCTCTTTTCTCCTCCATCAAGATGCTTCCATCTCTGTACCACTCTTGGCCCATGTGATGTTCCATATCCCATGTTTCTGAAGAGCCAGGGCAGATGCTCCCTTAAGGGAGATCTCTGCTTCCTTGTTGCTTACCATGCCCTGGCCCCTTGGTGACTCTCTGAGTCTCTGGTGAACGTCGTCTTTTCTTGGTGATGGAGTTCCCACATTCTAGGCAGTAATGACATATGATCTCCACAGGTGGACATGCATTGGCATGTAAGCCAGATATGACCCTTGTCCCCTGTGCTTAGGGCCTCATCCTAATCTCAGATCAGCTGCTCCTCATCCCATCTGCATGGCAGATATAGCTCCAGCTCACCTATTCACATGGGTCTTCAGGCTTGACTGCATCCCATGCAGTGTGGTGGGTTTTGTGGGACCCCACGTGGATTTTGACACAGAGAGAAGACCCTTAGCACTTTGCTAAACCGCCTCGAAAGGCTCTCAGGTCCCCAGATCCATGCTTCCGTTTAGACCTCCTCTCTGAATCCCAGGCTCACTTGACCAGCCGCCTGACCACTCTAAATGGATGTCTCAAGGCCATCTCAAATGCCGCATGTCCACTTGTCTCATGTCTGTGCAACACTTTCTCACGATCCCCCAATTTCTCCTTCCCCCACAAATCTTTTTCAGTTTACTAATAAGAATCGTCCTTCACCAAAAAAGCAAGTCGGGAAATGAGAGGTCATGATCTTAACCCTTCCTCCCCGACTCACAGCACACATACACACATGCACGCACACACACGCACCTGCATACACTCACGCCATGACCTACCAGCAAGTCCTCTTGATTCTGAGCTCAGAGACTGCTTACACCGAGATGAAATGTGAGATTAACAGTTCCAAAATATTTCTCGAGTCTCTCTCCTTCTCTTCATCCCTTCCACCAACACCTTAATCTCCACTGCCTTTCCGTGTCCCCACTCCCAGTTCTTTATGACAAAGCTTGATTTATTCTCAGCTGCAAAGATATTCCATGGCCTCTTTCCTACAGTTGCACGTTTAGTTTTCCTGTTTTGTCTGATTCTGTTTCCTAAAAGTCAATGATCAGTCTCTGGATGGGGAGACAGGTGAGGAGCTAGGAGTGTAAAGTCGGCATGTTTTATCCATCAAGGGGTAATGAGGGGGCACAGTATAGGGTCATTTGTGTGAGGGCTTGGACCCACCATACTCTGTCCTCTTCTCTCCAGCTCTCCGTGCCCTCTGCAAAGGGTCCACAGACATGCCTGTGTCTGAATCTTCATTCATGCTTGCATCTTCTTCATTTATCCAAGTTCTGCTCATAACTCCAACTAGGAACTCCACAAACGTTCCCTTACTCCTTCACTGCCTTTTCTTCTCTGGATTCCTGCTGTGTGTCAGCATCTCATGTTAGCATTTAGTGGTTTTCAGTTTGTTTTCTGAGGGTCGCTTTCCTGAGTCACTTGGAAACTACTGACATCAAGTGAGTCCTTATTTCTGCATGATGCCAAATGAGAACCTCAGGTATATGAGAGACTCAGTAGACAAGAGGGGTCTTGGAACCAGAATCTGACAGAGAAGGTTTGAATCCCAGCCCACTGACTTTTGCAACCCTCAGACCTTTACTTCTCTGTTTTCATGATTGTTGAAGCAGGAATAGTAATAATCTTGTGGTCTTATCATAAGGACTAAACGTTTTAATTCTTGTATAATGGGATGGAGTTTACCATTATCCCATCTACACCATTGCACCTCCCTGATATTTTAAGGGACTTGTAATTTTCCTTTGAATAAGGAGAGGGCACCATTGAAAAGAGGGGCACATCACATGGATAAGTTTTGTTGCGGTCCTGCAGAGGCTCAGGGCCCAGGAGAAACCCTTCTGTGCCACCCACAGTCCTTGGGCAGCTGATGGTGGTGAAGGACTCCTCCCAGATCGTGGTGAGGACTCGGCTGACAGTGCTTCTTGTCACAGCAACATGCTTTCCAGTGAAGGGTGAGGAATGTTCTGTAGGCATTTGTTCTGCAGCTTCCTTTAGATATCAAAAGGGCTGACCGCTGTTTCCTCCTCTTTTCATGCCTGCTAAAGTAATCCTAATCTTCCCTGAGGCCAGGAAGATGCCTCTGAGTGATGAAGATTCACATTCAAGGAAGGCACAAAGGAAAAGCACAGAGATAAATCTGAGTCCTAATCCCACTGCAGGAGCAGAGCGCATCACCTGGCTCGCACTGTTTTGGCATCGCGTAGTAGCGATTACACATATTGTCACTTGTCATCAGGAAGGGGGGTGGGTGGTGAAGGGATGTGCTCAGATGTCAAGGTTGAAATTCTGCTCATGAAATGGATGACAAGGAAAGGAATGTCTGCAGAAATACTTCCTGTCTCATTGTCTCTACTGGGGTGGGGGTCCCATCATTTCCATGGGGCTCCTGCAGTTTTGCATTCTTGGTGTGCCTTCTATGAGATTGCAGACTGGAGAGGAAAACAGAAAGCCAGCTCCCAAGGTGACTGAACCCCGTCGTGGTCTTGCTGTTTGCAAGGTTAGACCAGCAGAGAATGGCTGCATCTCTAATAGTGGTGCAGAGAGTGGTAACATCTGAACTTGTGCAGAGTTCACTGGTTTGTTAATTCAAGAGTGCAATCAGAGGCTCGATGATCTGCCCCGCACTCTGCCGCCTCTGCCTCTCCTAGCGTTTCCCACGCCTCCTTTCCCCTCGAGGCACTCATTTCTAGACTTGGAGAGCCGAGGGGGCGGCTGAGGAAACCAGCAGGCTGGCAGGGAGGGCAGGCACCTAATTATTGTGCTGGGCACTGTTCAGAACTAAAACTTTGGGCCCTGCAGCTGCAAACAACCAGGCTGGGATGAAAGTTTCATGCAGTTTTTTCTTCCCTTTAAAGTCTATTGGGACATTTTCAGCTGAGGAAAAAGGGGCAGAGTCTGCCTTAATCCTTGCCTGTCCCATATTTCTGCCTTTAAGTGGATTCAAGCCCGAGCCTTGTAATTATCTCAAAAATAGACCTGGTGGCCACGGTGCATTTGGTGGGTTTCCTTGGCAGAACCTAATGAAACAGTGTGGCCAGGAGGAGATAGCTTGCTGGCAGGGTGGATGGATGGCCCTGTGTCTGTTAATCTCACATTTCATCTCAGTTTAAGCAGTCTCTGAGCTCATTAATTGTCTTTCTGAGAAGGGCCAGGCATTTATCTTTGAGAGCCATCTAGCTTCACTGAGCTCATCCAGTCTAAAGAGAAGGGAAGGGACAAGGGGTGGCTATCTACCCAATTCTACTGAACAAAAAATATATAGCTAGACAGGGCAGATGGCTCTTGATCTATTTTGCCTGGTTGCCCACCAGAAAGGTGGCACCAATTTCCACTCCCACCGGTGGTGTAGGAGGGTGCGAGCTCCTCACACCATCACTGGCACTAAAGATTACCCATCTCTTTTCAACAAAAGGTGGAATGCTGTGCTTGCCTACATCCCATGAGCAAGCATAAAAGAAACCCAGCGAGTTTCTTTTTTTTTTTTATTTTTTTTGAGACGGAGTCTCGCTCTGTCACCCAGGCTGGAGTGCAGTGGCGCTATCTCGGCTCACTGTAAGCTCCGCCTCCCAGGTTCACGCCATTCTCCTGCCTCAGCCTCCTGGGTAGCTGGGACTACAGGGGCCCGCCACCGCACCCGGCTAATTTTTTGTATTTTTAGTAGAGACGGGGTTTCACCGTGTTAGCCAGGATGGTCTCAATCTCCTGACCTCGTGATCCGCCCGCCTCGGCCTCCCAAAGCTCTGGGATGACAGGCGTGAGCCACCGCGCCCGGCCGGAAACCCAGTGAATTTCTAATGCACACGGAGCACCTGTGTGTTTTAAAGAAGCAGGATACACAATAACTCAAGTTTTACCAGAGTATAAAGTGGCCCTTTACTTTGTACATTGTGATAGTTTTGAACTACCAAATTCCTAAAAATGTGGTATTTTTAGGAATTTTGGATGCTGATCAGTAGGGAAATAAATACATTATGATGCATCCACGGCATGGAATTCTACGCACCTGTTAGGAAAGAAGGAATTGGTGTCTCCACACTAAGGGCTCTGGACTGTGGTCCCCTGGGGACATTTGGCCTCTTCTGGAGTCCTTTCTGGTTGTTATAATTGAAGGAGGAGATGTAAGAGTGGTATTTGGTGGGTAAAGGCCAGGGGCACTACTAAATGTCCTATAGGCATGGGACAAGCCCCACGACAAAGAATAATCTGGCTTGAATTTTCAATGTTGCTGAAGTTAAGAAACCCATTTATCCATGATTTGTCTGGGAAAGGTGTTCATACTAAATTGATACATTTATAAAAAGAAAGTGTGCAGATCAACGTCTAAGCTTTGGTCCATTTTTAAAAAATGAAAGTATTTTTGTGTATGTATATATACATAGATGATAGATAGATATATTTTTGCATTTTTAGGAAAATGGTTAGAAGAATACACATCAACCTTGCATCCCTGGTTGTACTTCCAGGGTTGAGTTTGGAGAGTAGTAGGGAGTTTTCTCTTCCTTTATAATTCAAAGAGGAGTGGTTAGTAACATAACATGGATTTTGTTTTTTATAAATCCAACTGACACCTTACTTTTCTGGGATCACACATACTGAAAATGGATTTTTGCGGGGCAGTGCAGTGGCATGAAGTGCGTTGCTTTTCAAGGGACTGTTCTATGAAGCTGATCTCTTTATTCTCCTCTGTCTGCTGTTAGTAACCATTGAGCTTAGCAATACTAGATTTTGAGTTTCTAAATGAAAAAATAAAATGAAAATAATACAGGGAAATAAATGGATCCAAGTGCTTATAGATGCATAAAAGTGTTTTAAACCAGTTCATGGTGGCCGGGCATGTTGGGTCATGCCTGTAATTCCAGCACTTTGGGAGGCCGAGGTAGGCAGATCACCTGAGGTCAGGAGTTTCAGATCAGTCTGGCCAACGTGGTGAAACCCTGTGTCCACTAAAAATACAAAAATTAGCCAGGCGTGCTGACGCACAACTGTAATTCCAGCTACTCGGGAGGCTGATGCAGGAGAATCGCTTTAACCCGGGAGATGGAGGTTGCAGTAAGTCAAGATTGCACCACTGCACTCCAGCCTGGGTGACAGAGTGAGACTGTCTCAAAAAAAAAAAAAAAAAAAAGAAATAATAAAAAAAAATCCACTTCATGGCAACAGCAAGATTACAACACCCAGAAATGCAACCACTGTGGGAGGTGTATTTTGAACAAATTTGCTTTCAGCCAAATTGTGTTCAGCAGAACAAAGAGAGGTGTCCAGCAGCCTTTGAAGAGCCTCTCATTGCCATAACCAGGCCTGGGAGAATCGTGCTGTGCACAGCTGCAATGGATCAATAGCCCTGTGATGGACCAGCAGGAGGAGGGAATCAGGAGGTGCCAGGGCTTCAGGCTCAATGGGCTGGGAGAACGGGGATGCCTTCTGGGTGCCAGGAGGGGAAGGAGGCACAGCTGGGGAGAGAGGAGAGCTGGGCTTGGGCTGTGTGGAGTTGATAATGTCCGTGGGACACCCATGTGGAGAGGCCAAGAGGATGGTCCGTTGAGTCTGGTGCTCAGGAGAGCAGTTGGGGCTAGAACTGCAGAGTCAGGGGTCCCCAGTGAGGTAGACATTGGGGTCCACATGCCATGGTAAATGATTCTCTTGGAGGGCAAAGGGCAGACCCTACGGGATGTTTGCATTCCTAGGATAGGCATAGAGAAAGGAGGAAACGCCTCAGGAAAAGATGTCAGAGAGGGGACACAACAGAGCTTGAAGAAGGGAGACTCACTGGAGAGCATTGTAGTTGTGGACTAAGCTGTCTGGGTGGGCAGGGAACCCAGGCACTGAGGAGTAGATGACAGGCGACCAAGGGTCCTTGCATCATCTCCTTCTCCTTCAGAGCTGTAGCTTTATGTGGATTTTTTTGCAGCTCTCTCAGTACAGTGTTCTCCTCCCCAGACTGTAGGCGCCACGAGAGGCCTCCTGTGTTTTGTGCCCCATCATGTCTCCAGCATTCAGCCCAGCTCTGGAGGGTGGATGGCAAGAAGCAAAGAAAACAGAGCTGTGTAGTTGATAATGTGGTGAGCTTTGGGTGCGTTTCTGAGTCCCAAGAAAGGAGGCAATAGAGAAGGAGGGCTTGGAGATTGTGAAGGGGAGGCATGATGGATGGAGGAGGGGCTGGGGAGGCACAGGGTGTGGCTCTAGGGGCCTAGGAGGAAGGTCTGTATCTGTTCAGCCCCTGTGTGCAGACCCTGGTCTGCAGGCACCTCCTTTAGGAGCTTGAGGGCAGAGACCCACCTGAGCTGGCACAGGGGTCTGGAGACTGGGAGGAGAGGACCTTGAAAACCACAGACCATCTCGTTTGCACCTTTCAGAGGGGAGAGAAAAGCCATATCTGCCTGGGTGTGTGTGTGTTTGCTCAGGCTGCTGTAACAAAGTAATATACATGGAGTGGCTTAAACAGCAAATTTATTTCTCTCAGTTCTGGAGTCCAGAAGTCCAAGATCGAGGTGTCAGCAGGATTGGTTTCTTCTGAGGCCCCTCTCCTTGCCTTGTAGGTGGCCATCTCCTTGCTGCGTCCTCACCTGGCCTTTCTTCTCCGCTGCTGCATCCCTGACACCTCTTTGTGTGTCCAAATTTCATCTTCTTATGAAGACAGAAGTCAGACTGGATCAGGGCCCAGCCTAACAGCCTCATTTTAATTTAATCACCTCTTTAAAGGTCCTGTCTGCAAGTCAGTTACGTTCAGAAGTCCTAGGTTTGGGGTTGCAAACACAGGAGTTTTGTGGGGCGGGGTGCAATTCAGCTTAAAACACAGCCTTTGAGCAAGGCTGGGAGAAACAGCTCATTCTCCAGGTGTGTATCCAGCATCTACTCTGTGGATTACCTGTTTTCAAATTGTGACTGTAGGTCAAAGTCATGTCCCTCAGGACTCCTCTTCATGCAGCTGAGATGGAGCTGACTCACCCTAGCCCATGTTCGTTGTTAATTTCATGGTCATGGGCTCATCTAAGAACTGTAACAAACATACTAATAATAGCTGTTAACACTCAGGCCTTCAGTGGATGTTTTTCCATGGACCAGGCATGCGTGGCCTCTTTGAATCGTCACCCTGTGAAGTAGGCTGAGGAATTTGAGACTCAGCAAGTGGAGTCCCGTGGACTGCAAGGGTTGAATGTGGCTTTCTCCACAATGGCCAGATATGTTGTGCCTGAGACCTTGGGCAGCAGAGCAGAGCTGCATCTGGTCTCTGTCCACGGTGCTGCAGTGGGTAAGCTCCCAGGGGCACCTTGTTGAGTCTGGAGCCCTTGATGGGACCAGTTGGTTTTGGGGCAATTTCCTTGGCTGGGCTGGAAGAGGAGGTGCTGGTGGAGTTCATGGGGACCCTGAAAGGTCTGACGTTTTGGCAAGAAAAAAGGGGAGCTATGGTATCTTCTCCCACTTTAGGTGGGAAATCATCTTGTTCAATTGTGGAATACGGCAGAAGCACAAGGTTAGGTCAGAGAGAGAAAGAAAGAGAAGGTGTTCTTGGCTTGAAGAGTGATGTGCTGGGCTCGGGGCAGGCTGGCCCTCAGATTCATGTTCCATACAGTGTCTGTGCAGCGGGCCCTTGCCATTTTGACTAAGCCAGGGTCCTTCCTGTGCAAGCAACTGACTCAGCCTTCTAAGACCAAGGGGAGCATGTGTGGGGTTTGATCTCCTCCATGGGGGCTGCATTTGGTGAGGGGAGGAGTTGGGTTCTGACCCACCGGAGGTGCTTGGCTGAGTTCAGAGCCTGGTAGGGGCAGAGGGTGTATTTCAACTCCTGGGGCCCTGAAATCAGAGAATACTCACAGAGTGAGGTCTTCCTCAAGGCAGCAAGGGTTTCTGTGGGTGCCCTCTGGGAATCCTAGTTCAGGAGCTGGGGTGTTTTAAGAAAGAAATGCTATCTTCCTGTGGTTTCCCATATTGCTTAGAAAAACACCTGAACTTTGTATTTCAACCTGCAAGGCTAGATATGCTCTGGTCCCTGCCTGCCTCCTTGACATCATCTCTTTGCCTCTCCCATCACTCGGTTTGATGGTTCTGGCTGCTCTAGGCTGCCTCCTAGAGCTTGTCCATTGTCCCTGCCCCAGGGAGTGTGACCTGCCATCCCTCCATATGGAAGTCTCCTTCTTGTCATTCCACTCTCAGTGCTCCTTGACCCCTAGTCTAAAGTAACACCAGTTACTCTCCACCCCGTAATTCATCTTGTTATCATCATAGGAATTATCATTCTGATCTTATCTTCATTTATTATTAATAGTTATTGGTTAGCTTCCTTATTTACCATGTTCTCCCCCATCTTCCTTCTGTCTTATGGCAGCCATTTGTCGTCTTGTTTGTTGTGAAAAACAGAGCCTACAACAGAGCCTGACACATGTTAGGCATTTAATGGACGTTTTTAGAATGAATGAATAAAACATTCTTTTTTAAATCTAAGAGAAAAACAAAGCCAAAGCAATTGTTTCAATGTAGACTCAATGTTTCTTCTCTCTCTCTCTCTCTCTTTTTTTTTTTTTTTTTAAATGCAGGATCTACTGTCCCTGCCATACAGCCTGGTTGAGGGTCAGGTAAGTGCTCATTTTATCCTGACTTAGGATGTCTGTGAAGTCTGGTGGAAACGAAAGCAATAGAAAAGTCTTGCATCACAGCCCTGCAACTTCACTGCCCAGGGCAGACATCTGTAGTCAACCACAGCACAGTTCATCCCTTAGCAAGAAGGTCACTACTAATTGATCAGGGAAGGCTCATGAGATCAAACATACTTAGCATCTTTAATGTATGAGCTCCAGAAATGAAGTCATTTTTGCCAGGGTTGAGGGGTAGGCAGGCAGTTAAACAGCTTCTTATTGGGAACAATGAGGGTGCTTGCCTATATTTCATCATTGAGCTTTGAAGGTGAGTGAAGCCCACATCCTTGCATTATGCCACAATTTTATTAGCACTGGAGGTACCAGAGCTTGGCCATGTAAGAATATAATTGAACCAAACAGATCTATACCTTAGGGCAATGCATTTTTTTAAATCAATTTCAACTCTACGTTATTATTGTTGCTTGATAAGGAACTAATGTAATTTCTAATGAAGCCACATGGCCCTTGGATAGAGGAAGTAAGATTTTTATTTCCTCCACGATGTTGTATCCACTCTTCAATTAAAACCTGAGAAGGAAAATTAATACAAATGTAAGAATGTTTTTTCCTCAAGATTAGTGTCAAGATAGCATCTTTTTATTATATATGTAAATTTCCTGTGTAATAGGATTGGAGAGGATCGCATGGCTGGCCCTTGAGTGGATTGGAGATGGTTTAAGTGGCAAAGGAGGCTTTGTGGGGAGGCGGAATCTATGCTTGCTGTCATTTAAGTGGTGATTAGGGCATGCTCTGTGCCCTCTTGTTCCTCCTCCCACCCCTGTTACTGTCCACCCTTCCCCAGGCTCCTACTGTTGGCTGCCAGTTATGGGTAGAAGAGTTTGAGTAGCTGCTTTTTAAACAAATTGTATTGAGGTGAAATTCACATAGCATAATATTAGCCATTTTCAAATGAATAATTGAGAAGTATTTAGTACATTCACAGTGTTGGGCAATCACTACCTCTCTTTACTTCCAAAACATTTTCATCATGCCAAAGTAAAGCCCTGTACCCATTAAGCAGTCTCCCCTCTTGTTCTCCTCTCCCCTCAGCCCCTGACAGCCACCAGTCTGCATTCTGTCTCTGTGGGCTCACCTATTCTGAGTTTTTCACATAAGTGGAATCATATAGTAAGTGGCCTTTTGTGTCTGGCTTCTTTTACCAAGAAAACAGTTTGGCAGTTCCTCCAAAAGTTAAACATAGAATTACCATATGGCCCAGCAATTTCACTCCTACATATATACCCCAAAGTGCTGAGAACAGGTACTCAAACAAGCACATGGACACACAACTTCACAGTGACATTATTCATGGGAGCCAAAAGGAGAAATAGCTGACATGTCCAAATAAAATGTGGTCTATCCATGCAGTGGAATATTATACAGCCATAAAAAGGAAGGAAGCAGCAATCCATTCTACAACTTGGATGAATCTTGAACACATTATGCTGAGTAGCTCCCTTTTGCTTGATCTGGATCCTCTCTGTGCTGACATTGGCTGGTTTATCAGAAACACAGTTACAAGTTGTGAGATCCTGGGAGATTGGATCCATCTCAGGACAGAGGTCGCTACTTCTTCACTTGGCTTCCCGCCCTGTCCCTTAGCTTCATTCTAGCTTCTGAGGCTGGGAACTGAGAACAGAACATATTTATACCTTTTCCCTTGCTCTTGGTAGGTGTCTGCCCGTGCTGTGGTCACCCTGAACCAGTCTGCTTTCTGCAGGACCTGGTGGGGATGGCTGGATCTGACCAGTAGAGGTTTTCTTGGGAGGTGGGTACTAGAGCGGGCAAGCTCTGGCCTGTCTGTTGCCTCCTCTTCTGCTGCTTTGGAGAGCATGGAGCAGGTGGAGGAGGGATTCTCTCAGGTGCAGCTGCCTTCAGGCATTTTGCACTGCTGGGAGCTTCTCAGAGTCCTCTTTCTTTGTGGGGAGTATCATCCCAGCACCTGTGCTCATTTCCCAGCACACCCCCCAGGTGGACAAGTCATTTCAGGACTAGTTGGGTGTTTGGGAGGTGGGCTCTGTTAAAAGCCAACAGAGCAAGGAAGCATCTAATGAAGTGTTTGTTGTGGTGGGGGAGCAGTTTATAACATGCCAGGGATTATCCCAGGTGCCTTATTCACGTGCATTCATTGCTTCTGTCTACACTGCCTGAGTGATGGCACCATTGTTTCCCTCTTTATTAATCAGTTTATAATGGAAATTCATATAACATGAAGTTAGGCGTTTTACAGTGAGCAGCTCCGTGGGTTTTAGTGCATTCACAATGTGGTGCCACCATACCTTTATGTAGTTCCAAAACATTTTTGTCACCCCCAAAGGAGACCCTGCGACCATTAAGCTGTCACTCCCCCTTCCTCCATCCCCCAGCCCCTGACAACTGCTAGTCTGCATCCTGCCCCTGTGGATTTACCTCTTTTGGATATTTTATATAAATGGAATCATATAGTATGTGGTCTTCCATATCTGGCTTCTTTCATTCAGCATAATGTTTTTGAGATTTATTCATATCGTAGCATTCTCTCCTTTTTATGGCTGAATAATATTCCGTTGGAAGGCAAGACCACATGATTATCCATTCATCTAGGGGTGGAAATTTGGGTTGTGTCTACCTTTTGTCTATTGCAAAGAGTGTGCCACCATAAACATTTGTGCCCATGTACTTGTTTGAGTTCCTGTTTTTGGTTCTTGTGGGTATATACCTAGGAGTGGAATTGTTGGGCCATATGGTAATTCTGTGTTTAACTTATTGAGGAGCTGCCAGACTGTCACCATCTTTTAACAAAGGGGAACAGACTCAGCAGGGTTTCTCCCAGAGCTCCCAGAGTGAGGAACAGAGCCGAGGTCTCAAGCCTGCAAGGCTGGCCTTCACCCGTGTTTCCACCCACCACGCTGTCCTGCACGTGGAACATCAGCCCTGGGTAGCATGTTCTAGGCTGTGCACTGGGCTTGGGCAAAGAAGGGGTAGGAGATCGAGGGAAGGGGAGACAGGCTCTTCTCACCTAGAGGGACCAAATGTGTCTATTCCTGGTCCCTGGTGTACCCCCTTTTCCCACTGTAGCCCCTTAACCTCTAAACTTTGGGAAGTCTGTGCAGTTGCTGGGTCATTTGATTGCGTTGGTTTGTTGATAGGTTGTTTAACCCAGAAACACACACACAGATTCTCTTTGTCTGTCTCTCTCAATCTCTATTCATCTCTCTCCCTCTCCCTTTCTATCTCAGGGCTGTCAAAAGCAACTTGACAAAATAATAACAATTCAGTGGGCATCACCCATGAGCCATATGATAACCCATCAGCCTAAATCCATGCAGCATCTGAGCAACTGGGTCTCATCATCTCTCTTTTTCTACCATGGAGTGCAGGAGCCCAGAGAGCTGAGGTAACCTGCCCACAGTCACACTGCTTGTAAGTGGTAGAGCTGGGATTTGAACCCTGGTCTGTCTGCCTTTGCAGCCTGGAACCCTCCTATTGCATCTAGAGGCTTCTCCAGGCTCCCTGAAAGCATCAGCATTTTTCATACCAGTGCAGTGATTATTATTATTATTATTTCTGAGACGGAGTTTTGCTCTTGTCACGCAGGCTGGAGTACAGTGGTGCGATCTCAGCTCACTGCAACTTCCGCATCCTGGGTTCAAGCGATTCTACTGCCTCAGCCTCCTAAGTAGCTGGGATGACAGGTGCCTGCCACCACGCCTGGCTAATTTTTTGTATTTTTAGTAGAGACGGGACTGGTCTCAAACTCCTGACCTCAGGTGATCCACCGGCCTCGGTCTCCCAAAGTGCTGGGATTACAGGCGTGAGCCACTGTGCCCGGTCTGATTGATTACTTTTAAAAACTCATTACAGTCTCGGCTTTCCCAGATCCACACAGCCCCCAGAGCATCTTTAGATGCTAAAAAGTTCTTAGTCGGATGTGAGAAAATGGGAATTCCTATTGAGGTAATGGCATTCTGTTCCTCTTTGAAGAGAGGCTCAGGAACCAGCGTATTGAAAAACAGGTGATCTAGTCTCTACAATTGAGATGTTTTTTAACTGGCCTTGCATTTCTGCCTTTTCAATATTTCAGTGACTGGGTTGAGGTAGGAGTCTGTTGAGTGGTGTCCTTTTTCCCTCTGAGAGTGCTCTATGAAACTGAACAGAGAGGATCCAGGTCCCTACCATTGCTGGCAGCCCAGGAAGCTGAAGATGAGACCCTTCCCAGATGGGAAGGAGAAGAAAGTGATAAAAGGTGGCATGGGCATGTAGGTACCCACACCCAGAGAACCCTCTGTCTCTCCAGGCACCAGGGCAGTTACATGGTCTGCCTGGGAAGGAACTTCCCCAAGGCACAACACCCCCCAGGTCCTCACTCCTGAGTGTGATAAAGCACTCGTGGGACCTCGGGAGTATTTACACCTGCTCTGAGCCCAAGCTTCAGTGGCAATAATTCTCTGACCTTTTTAAATGGATAAATCTCCTTGGCAGCGGTATATTTCTAGAGCTTAGCCTAGAGTGGGGATCAAGGTCCTGGCGAGGTGTGGCTAGACCAAGGAGAAGATTTATTATCCTTGAAGGGGGTTTGTTTTGGAAGCTGCCATGCCCTCAGCCCCACTTCATGCAGCATGGGTGGAAGAAAGTGTGTTTTTGGCTGGAGTGTGGGTCCTTGTGTCACCTCCCAGACAGATGAAAGCAGGCAGTCTGTTTTTCAGATTGCGATGGATTTATTCCTTTGATCTCCTTGCCTTGTCTGCCTTCTCTGTGAGTTCTGACGGATGCTCTTTTCTCATGTCTCTGTTATTTGCTGTCACACAGAAAACGGGGTGAGGATCTTATTATCACGGCTCTCTCCCTGCCTTCTAGCATCACCAGGGAGCATAATAACCTCTGTGGTTGGCAGCACCCTCCTTTTTATTGTCTTTCACTTCCTCCTCACTCCAGAGCTTCCACCCACGAGGCATAGGGAAGCCTGGGGAGGAGGGCCTGGCATTGCTTGTACACCTACTGTGTTCCAGGCACCTTACAAATGTGATCTCGTGTAATCCTCCCAACATTGTCCCCCCAACCCCCATTGCAAGAAAGATTATTATTAAACCCATTTGCAGCAGGGGAGATCCTCAGGGTTAGATAGGCAAATAACCTTCCCAGGCTACCAGGTCTCCCGGCTCACCACAGACAGGGCAAGGATTAAAATCTTGGTCGGACTGACTGAGGAGTGTTTGCTCTTTTTAATGCTACCCCAGGGGTCAGGAGGGTCCGTGTGCATGCTGGAACGAAATCATCTTCTCGTCTTCCAGGCTCCTTAATTATTTCTTAGAGTGATTTCTGTGCTGCCCTCCTGGACTGGGTCTCACCTCCTTTCATCAGCTGTTTGTAAATTCACAGCGCCTTCCCTGTTTGAGAGGCTGGGACTGGCTTCCCAGTTGATCATTTCCTAACAGAAGGAATGTTCTTCTTTGCTCTGCAAGTGTCAGCTCATAATTACCAGCGTAATTAGAGCAGGATTTGCCATCTGATCCTCCATGGAAGCTGCACGCCTGTCTGCATAGGTAACTTTGGCGTTGAAGGGTGTCTGACTTCCAGAGGAACTCAGGTTGTTGTAGGGGATCCAGCAGAAACACATGGAATTCCTGCTCAAAGTCCCAAGGCTTCCCGTTGTTATCAGACTATGTCCAGACAGTCTGACACTGATACGAGCTGGCTCCAGTCACCTTTCTGACATTGTCTGTGCCCCTGCCTTGATCCATGAGGCTCTCAGAGCTGATGTCCCTCCTCCCGAGGAGACTTTGATGACTGCCCTGGCTCAAACATGCCCCTTTCCATTGCCCTGTTCTGTCTTTTCCATGGCATTCAGCATGATCTGAAATAATATTCCTTTTTTGTTCTCATGTTTATTTATGTGATTTCTTCTCACAAAAATATATGCTCCCCAAGAAATATGTCTCATTCACTGTGATAGCTGCTGGGCATGGCATATAATGAACATCTGATAAATATTTGTTAGGTGAGAAACAGACCTTACCTGACACCTCATTACTCCTGTTACACTGTGATGTCTTATTGCTTATCATCATACCTCTTTTTAATTACTTTCTGTACTTACCCTGTTTTTTTTTCTTTTTTTCTTTTTTGCATGGCTATGGATCTATAAAATTCCTAATAAGCAGTACCTCACCTTTTTATTCCATTCCCAGTACCTTGTGTAGTACTTAGTAGAGAGTAGATAATGCACGTTGCATGGGTGGGTAGGTGGATGGATGGATGGATGGATGGATGGATGGATGGAAGAGTGGGTAGATGAATGGATGAAAAGATGGACGTAAGGAAGGATGGGTGGATGGATGGAAGGATAGATGTAAGGGTGGGTGGGTGGATGGACAGAAGGAAGGAAGAATGGGTGGGTAGATGGATGGATGGATGAGTGGGTGGGTGGGTGGGTGGAGGGATGGTTGGATGGATGGATGGATGAATAGAAGGATGGGTAGAAGGATGGATGGAAAGGTGAGTGGGTAGATGGATAGATGAATGGAAAGAGGGAAGGTGGGTGGGTGGAAGGATAGATGTAAGGGTGGGTGGGTAGATGGATGGAAGGTAGATGGATGGAAAGACAGATGTAAGGGGGGTGGGTAAATGGATGGAATGAAGGAAGGAAGGGTGGGTGGGTAGGTAGATGGATGGATGGGTGGGTGGATGATGGGTGGATGGATGGTACACAGATGGATAGATGGATAGGTGGATGGATGGATGAGTAGATGTGTGAATGGATGCAAGTAAGGAAGGAAGGAAGGATGAATGGGTGGGTGGACAGACAAGTGGGCAAGTCTGGCTGAATTTTCCTGAGTTTGTGACCATATTCCAAAGCAAATAAGAATTTCTTTGACATTACTCCATCTTGGATTATTCAAACCCTACCCATTATTCAACTACAACATTAGCCAAGGTGCTCGTGAACTTCTAAGCATTAGGAACTTGTCACAACAGGACTTTTAGAAATTAATTTCCACTTACACTATAGGCTGAGAAAGTAGATTGTACAGAACCTACTGAGGGGACTTCGTTAAAGCTTAACTTGTTCATTAATGTGTGTTTAAAAAATACCCCTGGATGGCCAGGCACGGTGGCTCACTCCTGTGATCCCAGCACTTTGGGAGGCCAAGGTGGGCAGATCACCTGAGGTCAGGAGTTCAAGACCAGCCTGGCCAACATGGTGAAACCCTGTCTCTACTAAAAATACAAAAACTAGCCAAGTGTGGTGGTGGGCACCTGTAATCCCAGCTATCTGGGAGGCTGAGGCAGGAGAATCTCTTGAACCCAGGAGGCAGAGGTTGCAGTGAGCTGAGATCGTGCCATTGCACTCCAGCCTGGGGGACAAGAGTGAGACTTCGTCTCAAAAAAAAAAAAAATACTCCCAGACATTTGTAAAGGTGTTCTCTCTGTATGATAAACCTTATTTATTTTATAAGCATGGGGTAGCATGGGGTTCTTTATTTTTCATATGAGGTATGTTGGTTAGGATCTTCCAGAGTTAGTTTATTTCTGTTTGTTTTTCTTGGTACTGGCCAAATATTGTGCTGTACATATTCTGAGCCCATGCCATTCGACTCACAAAGGCTATTTATTGACTAGCATTGGCTATGGATTGAACCTTTTATTAATAGAAAATGACCATCTTGAGCTTGGCTGATGCATCCTACCTTGGGTTTTTCTGAAACTAGCGTTATTCTCCATTCTTTCTTTGGTTCCGATGGGTAGGCCTGGGCATACTACCCTTCATTTTGTAAGATTTCCTTTTGTTGTAGGTGTCTCTTGGAAGTGGCACACGGATGGATTTCGTTTATTCGGCCAGTCTGAGAATCCTAGTCTTTTAATAGAGGAATTTAGTGCAAATATATTTGCCATAATAGATATGTTTGATCTTCTGTCATTTAAAAAATTATTTATTACAAAGACTTTCCTTGCTGCTTCATTTGTTTTCTCTGTTCTTTGCTCTGTAGAGTCTGTTAAATTTGCTTTTATCTTACCTGCTGATTTGAAGGTAGGCATCCTGCTATTAATTCTACATGCGATTTAAGTTGAGCCTTGAAGTTCTTCTGAAAAGGCTGCTGTAACCCTTGCTTCTCTAAGATTCAAAGTCAAGAATGAGATGACAGCTTTAAACTGTGTCCAGATAGGATGAGGAAATTTAGCTCAGCTGCATTTTGCATTTTTCTGCACCTTCTTCCAACCTCTTCCCAGGCATTGTCAACTATAATTGGGACCTTCAGAGCCAGCTAAATGTCAATAATTTATAATTTTGACATAGGTATAGTAATAGGTAATATTTATGTGGAGGGTTAATATTTAGCAGGTGCTGTGCTTAAGCACCACATATAGAATTTCTCACCTAATCTTTGTGACAACCCAGTGAAGAGCCAGTCCTTTGCTTCCACTGTTTAAATGGTGAAGGTGAGTCTTTGAGGTTTCATAAGATGCCCACAGCCACATATCTGAGGAAGTGGCAGAGCCAAGAGTGCCTGGACCTGGCTCTAGTTTTTTATTTTTATTTTTATTTTAAGATGAGGCCTTGCTGTGTTATCCAGGCTGAAGTGCAAGTACAGTGGCACGATCATAGCCCACTGCAATCTCAAACTGCTGTGTGCAAGTGATGCTCCTGCCCTGGCCTCCGAAGTGTGGCTCTAGCTCTTAACCATGACTGTCTTGTTCCTCTGTCAGAATTACTGCTGCCAAGTGTACGTGGCTTTGAAAAATGTATTTATACCAAGCAGCTCATCCAGGCTCCTACCTGCCTTGTTTCCAGCCAGAGTGCCCCCTCCTTCTCTTAGACTTATGTTATTGACCCCAGACTTTGAGACCAGCGCCATTTACATTTTAATGCCTAGAGGGAGACCCTGGGCACCCTTGTTAAAATGCAGAATCAGGCAATGCATGTTACGTACCTTGGTTTAGCTGTTCTGCAGTGTACACATATCACAAAACATCATGTCATATACCATGAATATATGCCATATTTTACTTGTCAATTAAAAAAGTAATAAAGTGCAGAATCTGATTCGGTAAATCTGCAGTGAGACCAGACATTTCTTATATGCTCCAAACTGGAGAGGCTGAGGCTGCTGTTCCTAATGCCTCCATGTGATTGCAAGATTCTCCATTACTCCAGAACACTGTCGTTCTCCCTACTTAATTGACATAGTTTTAATTGGACCGTGAGCTCATTACTCATTCATGTAGTGGTCAAGTAAGTGAACTCTGAAGACAACTGCCTCAATTTGAAGCTCAGCCCTGGCACTCACAGGTTTAACAGTGTCCATCTTACCGGGTCATTGTGGAGTTCAAGCAAAGTAAGATAAATTAAGTGTTTTGAGTAGTGTCTGGAATTTACTTGTTGAGGACAAGATATATGTTTAATATGATTTGCTCCATGGACGCCTTTTAATTTATCGCTGCACAAACCACCAGCTCCTTTCCCTGCCTCTTGGGTGCCTCTGGGTTTGTGCAGACCCTGCCTTTAACTTCCAAGTTTCTTCTATTTTCTGGGCACAAATCCTTTCCTCAAGATGGCTAGAGTCTTGCGTCTTCCAGGCAGCCCTCCAAGTTAACCTTTCTCAATCTAGTTCTCCCAGTTATTCAAATAAAAATGTCTACCTCTCCATCTAGCCATGATAGCACATACTAAACTTTTTGTAACTGACGTTATCTGTATGTACAGATTTGGAAAACACACATTGGTAAACTATTTTGGTGTTTATTTATTTATTTATTGTTTTGAGACAGGTCTCGCTCTGTCACCCAGGCTGGAGTGTGGTGGTACAGTGAAGGCTCACAGCAGCCTTGTCCTCCTGGGCTCAGGCGATACCTCCCACCTTAGCCTCCTGAGTAGCTGCAACCACAGGCGCATGCCACTACATCCAGCTAATTTTAAAAATTATTTGTAGAGATGGGGTTTTGCTTTGTTGCCCAGGCTGAAGATATTTTTGGTGCCTGTATTTTTTTTCCTAGCCACAGGCCTTAGAGCTGGTTTCAGGGGAACTGAAAAGTTGCAGTCAATGCCCTGCTACATTGGCAGATGGATGATGGTGATGGTGCTAGGGAAGGAGGTAATGATTTTGATTATGATTATCTCACGACCAAGCAAATACCCAAAGAGCTAGGAGAGAAATGCTCAGCCCCTCCTGGGGACAGGCTGCCTTTCCTACCAGGTGGCCCAGACTGTCACTTCCAATTTGGGAAACGATCTTACTTTGCATAAGTTATTGAAGTAATTGCACGGGCTGTTTCTCTTAATCTACAAGAAGCTGAGTTGGGATGGGACAACTAATAGGGTTCATTCTGATTTTTGTCTAGACGGTATTTGATCCATAGTCAGTATCTTACTGCTTACCCTCATTGCAAATCTTCCTATCTGGGGGCTGGGGTGCATATAACACCAGTCTCTCTCCTCTCCTGATGGGCATGTATGTCAGGATGAGTTTCTCTTATGGGTGCTTTATAGCTTTCTCATCACAGAAAAGACCTCGTACAAATGCGTACTTGCGAAATGATGTGTTGTCTCACTGAAGGAAATTTCTGGCTCAGACACTATTGTTCTTCCCTGGCCAGTTAGCGTGATGTTTTTCGTTAGCTGAGACAGAAAGGGCGTGATGTGAAACTCAACTTGCTCGGCCCCAAATGCAGTTCTCCTTGGTTCTCAATACACATCACCGTGGCCCACCTCACTCCCCACTTCTAGGTAACCCTTCCTTTTGTTTTGGCAGCTCAGTAGGGAGGGAGCAGGGGATCCACACACCATGGAGCTGAAATTCTGTGTTCCTCCACTTTCCTTGGAGAAGCAGATGACAGGGAAGCAGCCAAACATTCCCCGATTCCGCAGCCAAATGTTATGTCCTCCCTTGGGGCTCAGCTTGGCGGAGTAAATTTCAGAGCCTTGGCATTCTTCATCCCAATTTAGGTTAGACCAGCGAAGGGAGTTTGATTTCTAAAAGCCGGATGATATTCACATTGTCCGATCCAAGCTGCCAGACGGTTAGAGTGGGCTAGCAGAGGAGAAGGAAGGCTCTGAGCATGGGGATTTGTGCTTCTGGAGGGGGAGTTCCTGGTGTGCTTCCAGGAATGGGTAATGAATGTGCAGTTATTTAATTTGGAATCAGAGCTGCAGCATTATTGATTACCTGGGACATCTAAAGCTCTAGACAGTGAAAGCCCCTTGCAAGAAATGCATCTATAGCAAATCATCAAGCATTTAGAATTAAACACATACATATAAAACACATACAAGGTAATTCTCATTGGCCTTATGAATGCAGGATTAGAAGCGCTAACAAATTCTAATATGACCCCCCAAGATTCCGATGTGCAGAAGGGGAACAAATGGGTAGCATCTGCTTACCTTTCCAGACCTGCTTTCTGCTCTTCTCCACTGTTCTTTGTGCCCTGGTAGGCTTTTCTGTGTAAACCCCAGCATGAGGCACCTTTTCCCACTGGTTTCTCATTGGGTTTGGGCAATAGGGAGCCATAGTGTGTTACAGGAGGAGGCAGGAGAGAAGAGGGCATTTATAGGCCCTACTCCCTCCCATGGGCTGCTATATTCCTAAGCTAAGATCTCTGCTGCTGTCAGGCAACCCTCTCGTCTGTATTTGGGTTTAGGGATGAGGGCAGAGGTGGGATCCTCACTATCACTAGCTGCAGGGCACCAGATTATAACTTGTGGCTCCTTTACCCCCTACCCATACCTTTATGAATAGTCCTTTTATTAATTTCGTCACAAATTATCTTAATTTGAACTTGCCATCTGTTCCCTTCCAGGACCCTGGCTGCCACAAGGGGTGAGAGACGGCTTATTCCATTACATAAAAATGCAGTCACAGTTTAAATGTTGCCTTTGCAGAGAGACTTCCTCAGCCCTCATTATCTTCTGTCATGGCCTCTGTTTGATTTCCTTCATGGCCCTTGTCAAATCTTGGTGCTGTCATTTGATTGGCAACAAGCCTTGTTGCCAATCAGATGACATGTTTGCCCTGTTCATTGCTCATCTCTGTCCCTAGAACAAGGACTGTAAGCACAGAGAAGTCAGGTGATTTGCCTGAGGCCACACAGCTAGGAGAGAGTAGAGATGGGGTTTGAACCCTCTCTGATTCCAAAGACCTCCTTTGCAAAGCCACGCCAAGGCTGAGCTTCAGGCAGAATATTATTTCCTTAGAATTATTTCTCCCCTGCCAGGCATGGTAGCTCATGCTTGTAATCCCAGCACTTTGGGAGGCTGAGGCAGGTGGATGACCTGAGGTCAGGAGTTTGAGACCAGCCTGGCCAACATGGTGAAACCCCATCTCTTCTAAAAATACAAAAATTAGCTGCGTGTGGTGGTGCACGCCTGTCATCGCAGCTACTTGGGAGGCTGAGGCAGGAGAATCGCTTGAACCCAGGAGGTAGAGGTTGCAGTGATCCAAGATCCCGCCATTCCAGCCTGAGACAAGAACGAAACTCCATCCCCGCCCCCCACCCCCCGCAAAAAAAGAATTATTTCTCCCCTGCTACCTGTATTCATGGTGGACAGATGTGTCCTTGGGCTTCTTAAAACATTCCTTAAGCTCCAATTTGCTTCCTGTTTCCCACCAGGCATTTTGCTCAGATGCAGTGGCAGAGACTGGTCTTCAGTGTCCAGGGTCCTTCCCTTCCTTGGTTTCTTTCTCCCCACCCTCCAGCCCAGCCCACAGGAGGTCAAGAGCTTGGCCTTCCTCCTTGCCTGCAGGCCTGGCTTTCTCCTGGTCAGGGTCAGAAAGTGATGTTCTGCATCCAGGCTTGCTGGGCTCCAGTCCAGGGTGGCTCACATGCTTAGGTGGGAGGTCTCCTCCGCAGAGAGGGAAGCTATCTCAGATTCACAGAATGACTTGTGATCTAGGTTTTCTTTCATCTGGAGATGCATAAAAGAAATCCCTGCTGTGCTCTGTAGAATCGCTAATGATGTGTGTTGAAGCTTTTGACCAGGGGTCAAAGCCACTGGGGGATTTTCTCCTAATCTGTCTCCAAGGTCCCAAAGAGGATGAGATAAAAGCACACCCACATGTACTACACATCCATAAACACCTCGCCCATCTATGCATCATGTATAGATGAGTTAAAATAAAACAACAACACAATTTACAGCTTCCTTTCTCAAAAATACAGACAAGTATTAAGAAGAAAACAAAAAATGTTCCATGAACTCACTACCATAATAAACCCTGCTGCCGCTGAAAATGCACGGGATTAGACAATTCAAATGGTATAGAAAGATGCACAATGCCCTGTTCGCCCAGTCCACCAGCCCAGCCTATTTCAGTTCCCAATGGCTTTCTTAATTCTTTCTAGAAAATTCACCCATGGCTATGCTAGTGTGTATGTGAGTGTGCACCTGTAGCCTTGAATATTTATACCAGAGTGGCCATTCATAACACACTGTTTTGTGACTTGCTTTGTTTACCTTTGTCTTGTATCTTGGAGCCCCTTCCAGATCAGCAGAAACAGTTCTGTGCCTTTCTTCTCAGTGCCTGCATAATATGTCACCATGTGGATGTACCTTGACTTGTTTGATTTTGACAGTTGGGTTGTTTCCACTGATTTGCTCTTAGAAGCAATATTTCACGGAAACGCTATTGCCACATATATTTTCATATTTTGCAAGGCAATCTATGTAGTGTATATCCTGGAGGTGGAATGCTCCGTCTAAAGTCTGAGCTGAGCATTCATGCAGGTTGTAGCAACCTACACAAACAGAACATTGTGAATGCCTGTTATCCCACACAAGTCTACTAGCTCTAAAAATACTCCGACTCTCACTGTTGGAAGTGAAGGAGTTAGTTTGTTCCTCTTCTTTGCACTTAGATTGATCTTCACAACCTCTGCGGAGGCACTTTTCATATCTCAAAATGTTGAGTTGATTTTTCTTTTCATTTCTGGCTTCCTCATTAGACTGGTGTCATCCAAGGCAGGACTGGGGTCTTCTATTGAGCATCTTCACCCCTGCATAATGTCTGGTTTCTTGTTGACACCCATGACCTATTTCCTTGGAATTTTCTAGAAGGAATTAAAGCCATTGGGAACTAAAATAGGCTGCGCTGATGGACTGGGAGAACAGGGCATTTTGTATCTTTCAATACCATTTGAATTGTCTAACTCAGTGTATTTTCAGTGTCAGTAGGGTTTATTATGGTAGTAAGTTCATGGACCATTTTTTGTTTTCTTGTTAATACTTGTCTGTATTTTTGAGAAATGAGATGATAAAAGTTGTGTTGTTGTTTTCTTTCATCTATAGATGATGCATAGATGCTTGAACATGGCTATTTGTCCTGTCCTGGGAAAGAAGATACCAAGTGCTTCACTTCCTAAAATGTCATAGTCAGCTCTTGTATTAGTTTGTTAGGGCTGCCGTCCCAAAGTACCACAGCCCGTGTGGCTTAGACAACAGAACTGCATTCTGTCATCATTCTGGGGGCTGCGAGTATGAGACCAAGGTGTCAGCATGTTGGTTCCTTCTGAGCCTTCTCTCTGTGGCTTGTAGATGATCTGCCTTCTTACCGTGTCTCCACATGGTCTTCCCTCTGTGTGTCTGTGTCCTAATCAAAGGATGCCAGTAGGATGGGATAAGGGCCCACCCTAATGACCTCATCTCACTTTAGTTACTTCTTTAAAGACTCCATCATCAAATACGGTCACATTCTGAAGTACTGGGACTTAGAGCTTGAACACACAAATTTTGGAGGGATACAGTTCAGCCCATAACAGCCTCTTCTTAGGTAGTGATGACAGGGACCCTGTCCAAGTAAGGATCCTACACTAGGGGCTTTCACCATGGCGAATCGTGTGATAAACACATGAGCCATCATTTACTGTGAGAATGCTTTTTTCACTCTCTTTCAAGTCCCAGGATTTGTAAGACCTTTTGTTCCAGGTGAGCCATAGAGCATCTAGGGTCGGGCAGCTCAGGCCTTCTTATTTCTCCAGTTGCAGATGTGGATAACTCTCTTCATCAGTTTCTTGCATGCTGAAGGAGTGTGATGTGCACCATTCAGTACTGGGAGGTAGAGACTTTGCCTTCCAGCCCAAGGGGAAGATGGAAAGATGTATGTTTGGCTATTTCTCCTGCTTCCTGCAGCCCAGGCGGGGCTGGCAAATGGCGAGGTGCAAATTTTCATGGGTGAAGCTTGAGTAGGGAAGACAGCCAGGGCTGCCTGGTGCAGAAGTCAGCGTCTGAGCCAGGGAGAAAGACAAAGCAGGCACTTAATGCAAATCTAATTTTTCATGCTGATGCCCATCAATTGTAGGGACTGCTTGAAGTGCTGTGTTTACATAGGTTCTGAGGCCGCATTCAGGTTGATTAGGAAGGAATGTCTTGATTGATTAAGGATGCCTGCTAGGGGCAAGAGGCAGAGAATGGGGGTGTGTGTGATCTGTACCTGCCATCCTTGCTTCTAAACGTGCTGCTGTTTTGCACAAAGAAGGGGTACTGGTGGACCATCTTGGTATTGCCTCTGGGCAAATGGCTTTTCCTGGGAGAGCAAAATATCATCAGCCTGATGTAAATAAAATGGGGCATTCATTTCTTGCTCTGGGAAGGGGATATTTTCAAGATGCTTAAGGCCAAACAAAAAGAAAAGAATCCTTATTCTTTAGAGACTCTAAGCAGCTTATGGGTTAGAAGTCCCTCTTTCTATCCCTTTGAATTTTCTCTGAGTAGGGACCTTATAGGACAGATACAAACTGTCATCTATCACAGTCAATAAAACACATTCATGTCACAGAGTTCTAACCCCACAGAGTGCCTTTAAGTCTGTAGCCCTGGGTAGGGGAGTCCTAAAAACATTTTACAAAGCATGTCTGCGGGGTTGCAGTGGGGTCTGATGAAAATATTATCCTCGGAGTCCAGAGTCCTTGATGGCTTGGATTTCCACAATGGGATAGAGCCACTTCTTCTTCTGCAGTTCTAGAAGCACCAGTAGCAAGGATGGCAGACATGTGGCACGTACTCCCACTTCACGCTCTTCGTGCTCTTGGCACACATCATTAGTTGATCAAGACACACTTGGTCTCGGCCTGTCTGTGACTGCTGCTGTGTCCCACGCTTGCCCCCAGAGGAAGTACTGCTTGACTAATCCCATTAGGCATTTTTTTCCCCATCTGTAAGATGGAAACTGGAGTTGCCTTGGAATTCTAAAGCTCCTTCTGGATCTAATTGTGTCTTATTTCCACACCCTTCTGATTTTACTTTGTAGACTGATAGCTTCCTGTCTATCCCAGCCACCGTAGCTGTCAGGCTCCGCATTTTGAAGTGTGAAATACGGTGAACTTGCTACCTCTGGATATGCCAATTTGTCTTTTCTAATGCTGTGGATGGGATTGCAGCTGAAATTCGCCTTCTGATCTGCTGATAAAGCAAAGCACTGTTGGGTGAATACAGATATGGATGAGTGTATTAGTTATCTATTGCTGTGTAACAAATTACCCCCAAGCTTAGCAGTTTAAAACAACAGACATTTATTATTTCATGGTTTCTCTGTGTCGGCATTTGTGCAATGGCTTTGTGGGGTGCCCTGCCTCAAGAATCTCTCACAGGCTGTAATCACGATGCCTGCCAGGGCCACGCATGGCGGCTCATGCTTGTGATCCCAGCACTTTGAGAGGTAGAGGCAGGAGGATTGCTTGAGCCCAGGAGTTTGAGACTAGCCTGAGCAATATAGTAAGACCCTGTCTTGCCAAAAATAAAAATAAACAGCTGGGCATGGTGGTGTGCACCTATAGTCCCAACTACTCAGGAAGCTGAGGTTGGAGGATTGCTTGCACCAAAGAGGTTGAAGCCGCAGTGAGCTGTGATCATGCCACTGCACTTCAGCCTGGGAAACAGAGCAAGATCCTATCTCAAAAATAAAAACAAAAACAAAGATGCCAGCCAGAACTTCAGTTAACTCAAGGCCTGACTGGGGATGATCTGCTTCTCAATTCACCCATGAATCTGGCTGGACAGAGCCCTTCAGTTCTTTCTTGCTGTCATTTGGAGATACTAGTTTCCTGCCACACAAACCCCTCCAGTAAGCAGCTCACATCTTGGCAACTGGCTTCTCTTAGTGAGAGCAAATGAGTGAGAGAGGGCACCCAAGTCAGAAGTCACAGGATTTTTCAAAATAACCTAATCTTGGAAGTGACACCCCATTCCCTCTGCTTTATTCATTTAATTAGAAACAATTAAGGCTGTGCACAGTGGCCCATGCCTATAATCCAGCCCTTTGGGAGGCTGAGGCAGGAAGACTGCTTGAGGCCAGGGGTTCAAGGCCATCCTAGGCAACATAGCGAGACCTTGTCTGTACAAAAAATTTAAAAAATGACCGGGTGTGGTGGCTCACACCTGTAATTCCAGCACTTTGGGAGACTGAGGCGGGCGGGTCATGAGGTCAGGAGATCGAGACCATCCTGGCCAACATGGTGAAACCCCATCTGTACTAAAAATACAAAAAATTAGCCAGGCGTGGTGGCGGGCACCTGTAGTCCCAGCTACTCAGGAGGCTGAGGCAGGAGAATCACTTGAACCAGGGAGCCAGAGGTTGCAGTGAGCTGAGATTGTGCCACTGCACTCCCGCCTGGGTGACAGAGTGAGACTCCTTCCAAAAAAAAAAAAAAAAAAAATTAGCAGGGCATTGTGGCACACACCTGTAGTCTCAGCTACTTGGGAGTCTGAAGCAAGAGGATTGCTTGAGTCTAGGAGTTTGAAGCTTCAGTGAGCTATGATTATACCACTGCACTGCAACCTAGGTGACAGCCTGTCTCAGAAAAAAAGTTAAGGCTGGGCGCGGTGGCTCACGCCTGTAATCCCAGCACTTTGTGAGGCCAAGGTGGGCGGATGACGAGGTCAGAAGATCAAGACCATCCTGGCTAACATGGTGAAACCCCGTCTCTACTAAAAATACAAAAAATTAGCCCGGCGTAGTGGCAGGCGTCTATAGTCCCAGCTACTCGGGAGGCTGAGGCAGGAGAATGGCGTGAACCCGGGAGGTGGAGCTTGCAGTAAGCCGAGATTGCGCCACTGCACTCCAGCCTGGGCGACAGAGCCAGACTCTGTCTCAAAAAAAAAAAAAAAAAAAAAGTCAATAAGTTCAGCTATTACTCAAGGGAAGAGGACTCTACAAGTGCATGCATACCAAGAGGTGAGATCATCAGGTACCATTTTAGAGGTTACCTACCACAATTAGATAAATGATGATGTGATTAGTAACAGTGAAAATGGCTAACAAATATGAAGCCCATACTAAATGCCAAGTACCACAATTAGGGACTTAAATGGATTTTAATATTTATTCCTCATTATACCTCAAGGAGAATTCACCATTGTCCTCATTTCACAGATAAAAGAAACTGAGGCTCAGCAAGGTTAATAAGTTGTCCAGGCAGCCTGAGTCTAAAGCCCAGATTTTTAACTAAGAGATTCTATTACCCTTGGTCTATTTTAGGGCATTTCCTTAAACACTGTCCAGAACTTCAAAAGTGCTTGTGAGTGTGCACCCTGTCTGGGAGCACAAGAACGACCATGGGTTTGGGACTGAGATAGAATCTGTCATCAGGTTCCTTCTCTGTTACTGAACACTGTGATCTTCAGGATGTTATTATCCTCTTGAACCTCATTTTCCCCATCTGCAAAATGGAGATGATAATCGTTCCCACATCATAAGATTATTGTGAGAGTTAAGAGGCAGGCTCTGCAAAGCAGCCAGCTCATAGTCAGAATTCAGTATGAGCTCGCCTCCTCTCTCCCTGCTTCCCAATAATTTATTCTAATTTTGACATTCTTTTCTCTCCCCTGAAGCACTTCTCTGAGAACTGCTTTATTCCAGTCATTCCTTAAAGTAATAACACTTAAAACCCTATAAAAATGCTCTTCAATTCAGATTACCTCCCCTAGGAAGTCCTGGTGATGGAGACTTGACTGCAGTATTGTCAAAGTGATAGATTACTTTAGGGTTCCATCAAGGGTCATCTCATGTCCTGAAAGTACCCATGAAGAAGAGAACATTTGGTGGGAAGGACAAGGGGGCTCATTGTAGCTTCCTGTTCTCCATCTGAAGTTCAGCTTGGATGTCTTGCCTTCTGAGCAAGAGGAGAGGAGCCGAGGGGACCAATGAGGACTTGCTTTCCCAGCAGACATCAGTCTTCAACTCCGTCATTGTACGGAGTGATCTGTTTTGAGTGTGGACTCCTTGGCTTGGGTAGATGGGGAAGCTGGATGGAAGAAGGTCTGTGCAGTGACAACAGGTATTTGGAATCTCCACCTGCCAGTTACTTGACAGATGTTCTGGATTTGGGGGAAATGATACTCTGCACAGGGACATGCCAGAACATCTCTTTCTTCCCCCGTTAGCTTGACTTGTCCATCAGGTCTCACTCTTGTGCCCTGTCTATGTAGGAATGCAAGTCTACTTGAATCACTCCTGGGAGATGGAGAAGACACTCATCAAGACTCAGTGACCTTCCCATTTCTGAGCTTGGAGCAATCACTGATAAAACTCAGTGTTTTTTTTTTTTTCTTTTAACTTAAATTTTTCTTTAATACCTTGCTGGAGATTTAAGAATAAAACCTGAGACTCCTTTACTTGACCTGTAAGACCCAGCAACGTCAGAAGCCCTTTCGCCTCAGCAGCCTCTCTCAGACCTGATTCCCTTCTTCTTCAGTGCTCACCTCAGTGGAGACTCCGGTCCCCTGCAATACCCCCAGTCCTTTGCACAAAGTGTTCTTCCCAGAATTTTTTTGCTTAACTTCTCCCTGTTTCATCACTGTGAGAATTCCTTTTCCTCTTTCAGGGATCAGTGTAGGTGTCATTTCCTCAGGGAAGCCCTCCTGGAGTTCTCCAGACAATGTCCACCCCCTATTCTGTGCTATCCAAGCTCCTTGTGTTTTTCTTCCTGGGACCCATTATAGCTGTCACTACATAATTAACTGACTATTGTCCAGCTGCCCTACTGGACTGAAGCATTCCAGAGGCCAGGGAGAAGAACCATCTTGTTGTCTATTGTTTCTTGAGTTTGTAGCACAGGGTCTGTGATGGAGCAGATGCCTTCTTCTTTTTCAATGAATGGGGGAATGATGAGAAAACAGGAGAGAGGAAGAGGGAACCAAAGATGATGTGAGAGTTTCAGATCTTGCAGGAGCTGACAGCTCGAGTTGGCTTTGGGTTACCCTAGATTGTTGAGTGGACCCTGAGGGTGAGGACTTGGGTTCTTTTCTCTGTTGCAGAAAACTCAATTCTGGAAAGGTTGGTTGGTCTTGGTCTCTGTTCTTGAAGGTACAGAGGCAATGTTATGAGGAAATCGGGGCATTGAGACTTGTATTTCTATCCCTGGGATGCTTTAATGTTCTTGAGACCATAGAAGATGAAAGCTAAAAAGCAAGGCACAACTAATGGTTATGTCTTCCAAGATGGTGGAGCTCATGTCTGTCTTCCAGGCATAGGAAGCTTTGTCACACCTCTGCTTGCCCTCAGTATGCTCTGCCCTTGGTATGCATTATCTCCCTGAAATGAAATAATGATGATGATAGTAGTGGGAGTGATGATGATAAAGTTGGTGGTCATGGGCATGATGATGGTGATGTTGATGATGATGGTGGTGGTAGTGGTGATGAAGCTGTTGATAATGGAGATTTATGGTGATGATAATGATAATTATGGTAGTGGTGGTGGGGAGAAGATGATTATGGTGAAGACAATGATGTAATCATGATGGAAGATAATAGTGATGATGATGATGATGGTTGTGGTGCTGGTGGTGATGATGATGATGGTGGTGAGGTGTGATGGTGATGATAATGGAGGATTATGGTGATGATGGTGATGGTGGTGGTGGTGATGATGATGATAATGGAAGATAATGGTGATGATGATGGATAATGATGGAGATGAAAGACAGTGGTGATGGCAGATGATGGTGATGATGATGATTGAAGATGATGGTGTGGTGGGGTGTGATGGTGATGATAATGGAGGATTATAGTGATGATGGTGATGATTGAAGATGATGGTGTGGCGGGTTGTGATGGTGATGATAATGGAGGATTATAGTGATGATGGTGATGATTGAAGATGATGGTGTGGCGGGGTGTGATGGTGATGATAATGGAGGATTATGGTGATGATGATGGTGATGATTGAAGATGGTGGTGTGGCGGGGTGTGATGGTGATGATAATGGAGGATTATAGTGATGATGGTGATGATTGAAGATGATGGTGTGGCGGGGTGTGATGGTGATGATAATGGAGGATTATGGTGGTGATGATGGTGATGATTGAAGATGATGGTGTGGCGGGGTGTGATGATGATGATAATGGAGGATTATGGTGATGATGGTGATGATTGAAGATGATGGTGTGGCGGGGTGTGATGGTGATGATAATGGAGGATTATGGTAATGATGGTGATGATTGAAGATGATGGTGTGGCGGGGTGTGATGGTGATCATAATGGAGGATTATAGTGATGATGGTGATGATTGAAGATGATGGTGTGGCGGGGTGTGATGGTGATGATAATGGAGGATTATGGTGATGATGGTGATGATTGAAGATGATGGTGTGGTGGGGTGTGATGATGATGATAATGGAGGATTATGGTGATGATGGTGATGATTGAAGGTGATGGTGTGGCGGGGTGTGATGGTGATGATAATGGAGGATTATAGTGATGGTGGTGATGATTGAAGGTGATGGTGTGGCGGGGTGTGATGGTGATGATAATGGAGGATTATGGTGATGATGATGGTGATGATTGAAGATGATGGTGTGGCGGGGTGTGATGATGATGATAATGGAGGATTATGGTGATGATGGTGATGATTGAAGGTGATGGTGTGGTGGGGTGTGATGGTGATGATAATGGAGGATTATGGTGATGATGGTGATGATTGAAGGTGATGGTGTGGCGGGGTGTGATGGTGATTATAATGGAGGATTATGGTGATGATGGTGATGATTGAAGATGATGGTGTGGCGGGGTGTGATGGTGATGATAATGGAGGATTATGGTGATGATGGTCGTGATGATTGAAGATGATGGTGTGGCGGGGTGTGATGGTGATGATAATGGAGGATTATAGTGATGATGGTGATGATTGAAGATGATGGTGTGGCGGGGTGTGATGGTGATGATAATGGAGGATTATAGTGATGATGGTGATGATTGAAGGTGATGGTGTGGCGGGGTGTGATGGTGATGATAATGGAGGATTATGGTGATGATGGTGGTGATTGAAGGTGATGGTGTGGCGGGGTGTGATGGTGATGATAATGGAGGATTATGTGATGATGGTGATGATGATGATTATGGGCGATGATGGTGATGGAAGGTGACGGTGATGATGATGATGGAAGATGATGGTGTGGCGGGGTGTGATGGTGATGATAATGGAGGATTATGGTGATGATGATGGTGATGATTGAAGGTGATGGTGTGGTGGGGTGTGATGGTGATGATAATGGAGGATTATGGTGATGATGGTGGTGATTGAAGGTGATGGTGTGGCGGGGTGTGATGGTGATGATAATGGAGGATTATGTGATGATGGTGATGATGATGATTATGGGCGATGATGGTGATGGAAGGTGACGGTGATGATGATGATGGAAGATGATGGTGTGGCGGGGTGTGATGGTGATGATAATGGAGGATTATGGTGATGATGATGGTGATGATTGAAGGTGATGGTGTGGTGGGGTGTGATGGTGATGATAATGGAGGATTATGGTGATGATGGTGATGATGATGATTATGGGAGATGATGGTGATGGAAGGTGACGGTGATGGTGATGATGGTGATGATGATGATTATGGGAGATGATGGTGATGGAAGGTGACGGTGATGATGATGATGGAAGATGATGGTGCTGGTGGGGTGTGATGGTGATGATAATGGAGGATTATAGTGATGATGGTGATGATGATGATTATGGGAGATGATGGTGATGGAAGATTACAGTGATGATGGAAGATGATGGTGCTGGTGGGGCGTGATGGTGATGATAATGGAGGATTATGGAGGTGATGATGATGGAATATGATGGTGATACAATAGCTAAAACTTGAGTGCTGACTTACATGTCAGTATTCTGGTAAGCAGTTTAAATACATCTCATTTAGTCTTTGCAAGTGTTCTGGTAAATTCCCTTTCTGGCATTTTCTGCATTTTCATACATAAGATGCCAAGGCACAGATAAATGTCCTAACTTGCCCACAATCACACGGCAAGTAAGCAGCAGTGTCAGACGCTGCCTGTCCAGCTTTGCCTGACACTAAGTCTCTGTGGGCAGCAGAGGGAAGGTGGGGCATTTCTGCATGATAGGAATTCCTAGGCGCATTTGGCTTTGTACAAGTTTCTTTCCTGTTCTCCTCTCATGCTTTCCTTGGCTGTGGCTAACCCTGCGCTTACACATGAAGGGCACATGATGTGGGTGAATTGAGAATTATTAGCTTCCTTGGAAGGAATAAAGGGCAAAGAATTAGGCACAAACATCCTTAATGTCCAGGCCTCACCTCAAAGGGCTGGGCTCTGAGACACTGGTTTAAGTTCTGATCAGCCAGGTAGGTTAAAAGAACAGTTCTGAAACTGGATAGACTTCCATTCAAGTTCATCTATTAGCCCTTCCCAGCTGTCTGACCTTGGGCAGGATGACGTCCTTGTTTTTCCTTTTTTGACTCGGTTTCTTTGTCTGTAAAATGGGGACAATGTTGTCTATTCCTAGTGCTGCCATGCCATGGAGTAAGTCCTTACATATTAGCTGGTGGTATTATTGTTGCTATAATTATTATTGCAGGAGTTCAGAGCCACCCAGAGGAAGGGGTGTGCCCAGTGCTTGACGTGATGACCTCTCTCGGCCTTGCCAACAGTCCTAAAGATGGATGATTTTGCTGAGGAATAGCTGTCTCTCCAAGAGGGCAAATAGCTTCCTCAGGGTCACATAGCTCATATAGTGCCAGGGCTAGGATGTGCATCTCTGTCTGAACTCCCAAGCTGTCTTTTTCCCTCCACCAGACCTGGGCATTCCAGGTAGCTGGCAACCTTCTTGGCACCTTAAGCGCTGAATCCAAGGATGTCTCACAGCCCAGAGCATCTGGAAGGAGGTCAGACCCAGGCCTGGCCTGTTATTTTCACTGCTGTCTGTCTTGGTGCTGCCTGCAGGCTGACCTTGGCCACTGTTAGAGGCCTGTGAGCCACAGCCACTGACCTGGTCTGAACCTGTCCTCAGCTTCTACTGTGGCAGAGCTTGATGAATCTAGGGAAATGGAGAAAGGGTGACTTTTATTTTCCCCTTGTCTCTGTGGCCACGCAGTGATGGTGGAAGAGGGTAGGGACCACCTATCTTGGGCTCATCTCGTTCATTTTGGGAAGGGCTACAACTACCAGTTACATCCCAAGGCAGACACTGGTAAGTGACATACATGCTTCATTTCATTAAGTCCTCATTGCAACCCCACGAGGTGGGTGGTATCACCTGCCCCCCTTACAGAACAGGAAATGGAGATTAGAAGCTTTGCTCAGGGGCACCTGGAACCAGGACTTGAACCCAGGTTCCTCCTATTCATAGCTGCAACTTGACCTTCTTTAGGTGCTCGGCCTTCTGGAGGCAGAGAGAGGCGTCCTGGGAACCCGGCGTTGCTATCCGGAGCCCTTTCGGGAAGAATTACTTTGGGATAGCTGAGAGCTTTTGAGAATGGAATCCCTCGCCCTCCATGGTGCTGGCCGAGGGCGGGGTGAGGGGGTGATGAGTGTGGCCCGGCCCTGCCTTGGTTCCTCTGGGCACTCCTATCTGTGAGCTCCGAGCATCTCTGCAGACCGCCCGGAAACTTCAAGGAGGCCTGGCCAGCCGGATTCCCGTGGACCAGAGCAGCCGCGTGGGAGAGCAGAGATCATGAAGCTGCCGCGCCCCCTGCAGGCCGTGGGCTAGAAGTGCATCCGCCTCTGCACTGGGAGTTTTTGTTTTTAATAAACTTTTTTTCTTTCACATTGAGTACAATGATTAATCTCTTAACAACAAGGATACGTTCTGGGAAGTGCGTCGTTGGGTGATTTCATTATGTGAACCTCCTGGAGCGTACTTACACAAACCTAGATAATGTATATACATTTATTTATATATTTTTTCCATATAGAAAACCAAATGCGCTATTACTGAATCTCAGTTATCTCCCCGATTTGATCTGCAATGGCCAATATCAAATTCCATATATCAGGTTTCTGTACGTGCTTCATTATAATCTTACGGGACCACCGTCATATCTGCAGTCTGTCATCGGCCGAAACATCGTTACATGGTGTGTGACTATGTAATAAACATAAAACAAGCAATCAACCGCAAGAGTACAGCTGGATGAATTGTCACAGTGTGAACACGTCTAGGACGCCAGCACCCACATGAAGAACTGGAATATTACCAGCCACCCCGAGCCAACGACCTAGCGACTTGGCACCCACCCTCCCAAGTGCCACCTGACTATTATGGCCAAAGGTTAATTTTGCCTGTTTGGAAATTCCTATCAATGGAATCACACAGTAGTGTGTATTCTTTTCTATCTGGCTTCCTTTGACGACAAGAATGCATACATGTGTTCACCAAGTGTCATGTACTAGAATTTTATAGCAGCACTGTTTGTAATAGCCCCAAATGTCCATCAACAGGAGAATGGGTAAATATATTGTAGAATATTTATACAACAGGATTCTTACAGCAATCAAAATAGATTAACAACTGCTGTGCATGGTAGTGCTGATGAATCCTCAGTGATTTTTACGTAGTGTTCATGTGCCTTTCAAATGTGCACCAGGAGCTGGCCCAGCAGCCATGAGCTAGACTTTGCATTGGATACCCCAGAATGTTCTCAGACTGCTTCTGTGGGCCAAGCCAGTGCTGGGGCCTGGACCCTAAAGACAGCTCTTGCGCTGGAAACATCTTTTAATTCAGTTGTTCTCAAGCCTAGCTGCACATTAGAATTACCCAGGGAGCTTTAAACAACAAAACAACAGCAACACGTAACAACAGACAAACATACAACAAAGTCCAGGCCTCACATCCTCAGAAAACCTGATGTAAGTTGGTCTGGGGTGGGGCCCAGACACTGGTATTTTTAAAGCCTCTGCAGTGAGTCTAATGTGTGGCCAGGGTTGAGAATTACAGAGTGTAGGCCCCAGACCAGCAGTATCAGCATTGCCTGGGAGCTTGTTGGAACTGCACACTCTCGGGCTCTGTCCTAGACCTACTGAGTCAGAAACACCAGGGCTGGGGCCTGGGAATCTGTGTTTCAGCAAGCCCTCCAGGACATGCTGGTGCATGGTCAAAGTGTAAGAACCCTGAACTACCTACTCCTCTCTGCAGATACAGAGGCTGTTCAGTAAGTATTTGCTGATGAGAGGAAACCCACAGGTCACAGGTATCTGTTTTTCCCAATTCTAATTAAAACCTTTCAGGCCTATTTATTTAATGCATATTCACTTAGTACTTCCTGCACGCCAGGTCCTGTGCTCCATGGTACCCAGCTTAGGTGTGCCCTCAGGGAGTTTGCAGTTTAATGAGGGGAGAGAGTTGGAGATACAAAGACACAATCACAAAATGCGATGAGTGCAATAAAAGCAGAATACAGGATGTGTTTATCCCTGGAGGATGCAGTCTGTGAGCTAAGACCTGAAGATGAAGAGGGTTTAATGGAGAGATAGTGGGACAGAACATTTTAAGCAGAGGCAGTACAGTGTGTACAAAGGTCCTGTGGCCAGAAGGACTTGTCTATGCTGCATTAGTTTTGTGAGTGAGTCGTTTGGATGAAATGACATCTACCACAGTGCTTGTCTTCAGCTTTCCAAAGCAGGGGCTCAGACTCAGATGCAAGATCCATCAATGCCCCCAGAATAGTTCATCATTACCAAATTCCGTGCATGTGTGAAAGAAAGTCATGAACATCTCACTCTTATTTAGTGTTCTAAACCATTAAACCATCAATAGTGCGGGGACTTGGCGCTTTTCTTACCTTCTAAGAGTGACCTCTATGGGAGAGGAAGTCTGATTTTGATGTTCTTCATATTCGTTGTGGAATCCTGTTCACTTCTTTTGACCCTAGACCCTACACCAAGATTTGGCAAACTACGGCCCATGGGCCAAATCTGGTCCACTGCCTGTCTTCCTAAATGAAGCTTTATCTAAATGCAGCTATGTGCATTCACTTACATATTGTCTGTGACTTCTTTCATGTTACCGTAGCAGAGCTGAGAAGATGTGGCAGAGACTATATAGCCTTTACAGAAAAAGTGTGTTGACACCTTACTTAGATGGTTCTTGAAACTCAGATCCCCAAGACATAGCTTTCATTTTTGCCCTGAAATTTTTTATTTGCTTATTTTCATTTTTGTTATTATTTCTTACATTTTGTAGAGACGGGATCTCACTGTTACTCAGGCTGGTTTTGAACTCCTGGCCTCATGCAACCCTCCCACCTCGGCCTCCCAAAGTCCTATGAGCCACCATGCTTGTCTGTTGCCCTGATCTTAATCTTTAAGACAAACCCTCTGCACCCTCTGTGTGTTTCCTCCTGTGAAAAAGGCCTACCTGAGATCTAAGGTGTAATGAGTTGGAAATAGAAAGAATTGACTTCCACCTTGAAGCAAAAAGTACCCTGCCTCCATCAGCCTAGCAAAACTTTGCAAAGTCCCTGTCCCCATTGGTTTACCCTGGTGCTGATTGATGGGACAGAATATTTTCCATACACACCTATCACGGGCAAATGTAATAAGAGCTGAGAGTGAATGATAATACCGATCTGGCGAGATTGATGGAGTAGCCTGGGATTCTCCCCAATGAGGCCAAGCTGAGTGTTGACACAGCAATATGCTTGCTTGCTCTGCTCATTAAAGTTTAATGTTTGAAAACTTCGTCTTCACTTCCCATCAGAGACCTCGAAAGCACAAGGTAACCACACTGGAGACTGATTAAATCTTTCCTTTTTGTACCAGCGTTGGAGGGAAGGTGTTTCTGCAACGGTAGCCAAAATATGAAATTAATCACCCTGTCTCATTTGTAGCTGTCTCATTGCAGGCAATGAAAGTGGAAAGGAAAAAACAAAACAAAAAGGATAGAAAATAAAGAGATTTCAGAAGGGCAGAGATAAACAGCCTTCTTGTGGGGCTTTGTGAAGACTCACGAGGTGATTTACTTCTTAATGGAGCAGGAGGTGGGGTCCCATTTCAATGACGGGGTGTTCCTTTCTGCTTTGTCCTTACTCACGTGCTTTGCTGTCCTGAGGCTGGGGTATGAATCCCTGTCAGAGCTCCAGAAGGAAACTGAGTCTGAATTCTTAATATGCCTTTTTCCCAGACAGTTCTATGATGTCTTCTTGGCGGACGCTACCCTCATCCAGAAACCTTGTTCCCAAAGTCTAGACATTCGGATTCCAGTCTTGCCTCTAGAATCTGCAGCGTATGTGACCTTGAGCCAGAGACTAGACTTGTGTGTCAAAGGAGAGTTGTCAGACTCTGACCTGCATGTGTCAGGGAAAGAACGAGAACACTAAATAAGGGTGAGATGCATCATGGCTTTCTTTTGCACATGCCTGGAATTCGGCAATCATGAATTACTCTGGGGGCATTGATGGATCTTGGGTCTGTGTCTGAGCCCCTGCTTCGAAAAGCTGAAGGCAGATGCTGTGCTCCAAGGATGAGGGAGGTCTTGGAGCAAGAGGGAGGTCTTGGCTGTTCACTGCCCTCTCCCACGAGGTCTTCTGGAGGCAGGTGATCCTGGAGCCTGTGGGCTGATGGCAGAGGAGCCATATATGCTTGGCAGTTTGTGGGCAGGTTTGCATGGCACTGTGGGGTTACTGAAGACTAGAAACAGAGATTAGGGTGAAAGCCAACCAGATGGTGGTCTATTTGGAATTAGATGCTTAATAGCTTTCGCTCGCTGGGCATCTGGGGTGGATCAACTAAGGGACCCTCAGAGATGAAAATGATCACGATGATTGAAAGGGCCAATAGCAGATATGATCCTCAGTGGACCCCTGTTTACTCCTTCTTTTTATGTTCCAAACCTTCTAGAGTATCTTTTGGCTCCTGTAACTGAAATAGGAATAATACAGCGTGGTCGCAGGAGAATAGAAAATCCCAGGCATCAGTTTTACGTGACTAGTGTATTAGTTCGTTCTCATACTGCTATAAAAGACATACCTCAGACTGGGTAATTTATGGAGGAAAGAGGTTTAATTGACTTACAGTTCTGCAGGCTGTGCATGGCTGAGGAGGCCTCAGGAAACTTGCAGTCATGGCAGAAGGCAAAGGGGAAGCAGGCACATCTTTACACGGCAGAGCAGGAGATCTAAGGTGTAATGAGTTGGAAATAGAAAGAATTAACTTCCACCTTGAAGCACAAAATACCCTGCCTCCATCAGCCTAGCAAAACTTTGGATACCAGTCTTGCCTCTAGAGTCTGCAGTGATTCTAGAATCTTGCCTCTTGAATCTGCAGAGAGAGACTGAGGGGGAACGTGTTGCACACTTTTAAACAACCAGATCTCGGGAGAAACTTGCTCACTGTCATGGTAACAGCAAGAGGAATATCCAGTCCCATCATCCAATCACCTCGTACCAGGCCTCACCTCCAACACTTGGGATCACAGTTCAACATGAGATTTCGGTGGGAACACAGAGCCAATCCATATCAACTGGCAAACAGGAAACTGGCACAATAGCTGCATAAGCTAGCAGCTGATAAAACCCTGAAAACTGGAGTGTGGGCCAAGCTGGCTAAGACCAACGGGGCCCAACATGGTGCTGGATTTGACCTAGGTCTCAGGCAGGACCTCATGATATGCTCGTTAACGTCCTAAATCACACACCCATCAGTACCCGGACAGATCCAGAAACACCCATATCTGGTATTAATATGGGTGGCAGCACAATTCTGAGAAATCTTCACCTTTTTCTCCAGGCATCTTCATGAATGTTCCATCCCTTGGCTAAAGAAACCCATTAAGGGCTGAGCATGGTGGCTCACGCCTGTAATCCCGGCACTGTGGGAGGCCGAGGTGGGCAGATCACCTGAGGTCAGGAGTTTGAGGCCATCCTGGCCAACATGGTGAAACCCCGTCTCTACTAAAAATACAAACATTAGCTGGGCATGGTGGCGGGTGCCTGTAATCCCAGCTACTCGGGAGGCTGAGGTAGAATAATTGCTTCAACCCAGGAGGCGGAGGTTGCAGTGAGCCAACATCTCACCACCACACTCCAGCCTGGGTGACAGTGCGAGACTCCATCTCAAAAAAAAAAAAAAAAAAAAAGAAAAGAAAAGAAAAGAAAGAAACCCATTACAATGGAAGCCCCAAACCCCGCTGAGCACATCTCTTTCGAGTGCACCTACAATCCCTTTTCTTGAGTGCATACTATTCCCTTTGCAATAAATCTCTGTACTGTCACTATTTTCTTAATTTCTTCTCACGCTGGTGTGAAGAGCCTGGACATTGACTGGGGTCAAGGTCCCACTGGCATTTGGGGACCTCCCTTAGCCCTCCTGTACCATAACAAGCCTTTGCCTATTCTCTCCCCATTTTTACCTGCCCAGCTCCTTCTCACTATTCAGCTTCATCTCGAATGTGTCCATCTCAGAGAGGCCTTTTCCATCTGCAGTGGCCTCTCTAATCACATCTTCTTTCCTCATCTCTCGGTCGTACTCCGTGGTTATCCCACTTACTTGTTATCAGGCATCATTTAGGAGGAAGTGTGCTTTTCTCTCTCTCTTAGTCACAGATGTCGGCCACAGGGCTGGATCATAGCAGGCAAACGCCCAATAAACAAGGGAAAGTGAGGAGGAGACGGGGATGGGATAGGGAAATGGTTTCTGTTGTGAACTCCCTGCATTTCCAGAGAGCTTGGCTTTTATTACATCTTTATTTGCAATCAGCTGCTTCATCCCTGTGTCGAGATCCATTTCTAGTTAGAGATCATTTCCAATTAAAAAGTGCATAAACCACAGCCCAAGCGCTAATCCATTTCTGCTCAGTAGAAAGACTCCAATCATGGATTTTATCATTTGCCACCATTGATTTTCCATGAGTAATAATTACATTTTATACACAACATCTGCACTAAGTGATATTTATATCTGCAATTATCTGGCATAACTTTTAGTGTTAAAAAGATTTTTTTTTTTCAGGGAGGGGGATGTTGAGTAAATTGAATTTTTTTTACTTTCACCATCGTTTTTTATCCAGACAATGCTCCTTCTCATATGAAATAATAATTTAGCAATCAGAGCCTGAAATGGTTTTATAAACGAAGTTTGAATTGACATTTCCACCAGCTGGGATGGTAATTTTCAGCTTTCACCGGGGTTGGTGAATTTAGATCCACTCTTGAAATTTACTTTGCTATTATTATCTTTGAAATCCTTTGGGATATTTTTTTTTTTCTCAGATAACACAAGCACTTCTCTCATCATGCTGGGTATTGCCCTGCTGTGAAGTTCTCGGTGAATCTCTCTACTCTTGAACTCAGCATTCAAGGCCTCACACAACAGATGCATCTTTTATGGGTTCAGAAAATGCTTATTGAGCCTTGACTATGTGCTGTGTATTCAACAGTGACCCAGAGAGACGAGAAAGAAGCACTTTTAGCCAAGAGAAATCTTACAGCTTCTGGCCAGGCACGGTGGCTCATGTCTGTAATCCCAGCACTTTGGGAGGGTGAGAGGCGGGTGAATCACCTGAGGTAAGGAGTTCAAGACCAGCTTGGCCAACATGGTGAAACCCTATCTCTACTAAAAATACAAAAAAAAAAAAAGCTGGGCATGGTGGCACACACTGCCAGCTGCTTGGGAGGCTGAGGCAGGAGAATCACTTGAACCCAAGAGGCAGAGGTTGCAGTGACCTGACATTGCTCCACAGCACTGCAGCCTGGACAACAGAGTGAGATTCTGTTTCAAAACAAACAAAAGAAAAGTTTACAGATTCTGATAATTGTCCCCAAGAATAACAAAGTGATGAAATCAAAGGCTTGCAGGGAGGATGCTTTAGGTAGTTTGTCCCTCTGAGGAGGTGGCTTTGGAGTGGATACATAAAAGATGAGGAAGAGCTTGCCACGGAGAGATGGGGGAAAGAAAATTTCAGGCAGAGGGAAAAAACGTGTGCAAAGGCTGGAAGATGGGGAAAGCTGTCATTTTCAAGGAAGAGAGAAGATTCCAGAGTGGCTGGAGTGAGTGAGCTTGAGGGAGAGGGGCCAGAGGGCAGACCCTGGAGGTCACTGAAGGTCTTAGTAAGGGGATTGCATTTTATTCTTTTGTTTTTGTTTTTGTTTTTGAGACAGAGTTTTTGCTCTTGTTGCCCAGGCTGGAGTGCAATGGCGGGATCTCGGCCCACTGCAACTTCTGCCTCCCACGTTCAAGCAGTTCTCCTGCTTCAGCTTCCCAACTAGCTGGGATTACAAGCATGCACTACCACGCCCAGCTAATTTTTTGTATTTTTAGTAGAGACAGGGTTTCACCGTGTTGGCCAGACTGGTCTCAACCTCCTGAATTCAAGTTATCTACCCGCCTCGGCCTCCCAAAGTGCTGGGATTACAGGCGTCTAAGAACAAAGCTTGGGGAAATTCTAATTGGCAGCAGTAGTGATGGTGGGTGTTTGTTCTTGTTCAGTTTCTTTGATTTGTGTTTCTAGAAGATCACACTGCCTGCTGCAAGGAGAATAAAGGGTGGTGGGAGGAAAGGGGTGTGCATGGCACTGGGGAGATGTTTTAGGAGGCTGTGGCTGTTGTTTAGGCAGGAGAAGATGGTAGTTCAGGCTAGGCTGTTGGGAGAGAAGATGGGGATAAGCATTTGAGAGATGGATACTCACACATCAACCTGATCTCTTATTTCCCAGCAGACATTATCTGATAGGCAGTTGCAGCATACACTGTACATTATCTGGCAATTATATTTTTGCGTCTGGGCCTTCATGCCCTGCACCCATCACTCCCTCCCCTCCTATTATCATCCATATGTCCCTGGGCTTGGCACCAGGATCTCTCCTCTGTGAGGCCTTTGGCCGTCGTGGGTCTGTAGGTCTGTCTTTCTCAGAGGTGCTAAGTCAGGCTCTCATTGTTGGTGTGTAAGTGGCTCCTGGGCAGGTTGGTAAGGTGTGGATTCTGGAACCCCAGCCTCTAGGAATTCTGGCTTATGGGTCCCAGCAGGGCCTGGGATCTCAATATGCACAAGTGCCCCAGGTGGTGCTGATGCTGGCTGGCCAGGCCGGATCTGGTTTTCCATTTCTCCATTTCCCTCAGCTTTTTGTTCATCTTCTCTTCTATGTCATAAGCTCTGAGGGTAGAACCTGGCTATATTTCATGTTCGTAATCTCTCAGTGCTTGGGTCCCAAGCTGTACGTGGAAGAGACACTCAAATATCTGTCTTATTTTGGGTAGAAAATCCTAGAGGAATGACTGACTTCTGTAGTGTGGCTGGTCAGCCTGTCCTGGCATAGGTGACATTCTCTTGCTGCCCCTGTTGGTAGAACTCTCTCTGTCCAGGTCTCGGATTCCTGTCTCCCTTCTGCTCGCCAATCCTGACCCACCTTTCAGGTTCCAGTGTGAACATCAACTCTTCACCTGTCCTTTCAGCCCCACTTGAGAGATGGACAAACAGAGGCTTAGAGAGGCTACATCACTTGACCAAATCCGCACCATTATAATGTTATAAGATTTAAGCCCAGGTTTTTCTTTTTCTTTTTCCTTTTTATTTTTTTATTTTATTTTTTTGAGGCTGAGTCTCGCTGTATCGCCTCAATACACACCACGGGTATTGGTGTGTATTGAGATACACACATAGGGTGGGATCTACCTCACATAGATCCCAAACTCCAGAGAGATGTCATGTAAGGGCAAGGAATTATGGCTAGGAGAAGTTAAGCCCAGTGGTGCCTCTTCATGGGCAGGCATCATAATTTGGAAGTTTACAGCAATGACTTTCAACATTCCGTGAGCCTGAAAAAAGAAAACACGGCCAGGCGCGGTGTTTCACCCCTGTAATCCCAGCACTTCGGGAGGCCGAGGTGGGCGGGTCACCCACCCACCGTGGGTGTGATCTCAGCTCACTGCAGTCTCCACCTCCTGGGTTCAAGCCATTCTCCTGTGTTAGTCTCCCGAGTAGCTGGGATTACAGGTGCCCACCACCACGCCTGGCTAATGTTTGTATTTTTAGTAGAAAGGGGGTTTCACCATGTTGGCCAGGCTGGTCTTGAACTCCTGACATCAGGTGATCCACCTGCCTTGGCCTCCCGAAGTGTTGGGATTACAGGCATGAGCCACCGTGCCCGGCCAAGCCCAGGTTTTTCTGACTCCAAAATCCACACTCCTGATGGTCACTCACCATTTCAATCTTTCATTCAGCAGATACTTATTTTGTATCTGCTACATTTGAGGCATTTCACTCTTTCTCTCTTCCTTTCTCCCATTCTCGCATTTGCCTAGATCTGTGATCCATGCAAACCCATGAGGTCTACTCTCTCCTAATCATCAGCCTGCCTTCCTGCCTTCCCTCCTTTCCCTCCCTACCCTCCCTTCCCTCCTTCCCTCCTTCCCTTCCTCCCCTCCCACTCCCTCCCTCCCTTCATTCCATTCCATTCCATTCCGTTCCGTTCCCTTCCGTTCCGTTCCGTTCCGTTCCGTTCCGTTCCGTTCCGTTCCATTCCATTCCGTTCCATTCGTTTTTGCCCAGGCCGGAATGCAGTGGCACAATAATGGCTCACTGTAGCCTCGACCTGCTGAATTCAAGTGATCCTCCCACCTCAGCCACACAAGTAGCTGAGACTACAGGCATGCAGTACCATGCCTGGCTAATTCTTTAATTTTCTGTAGAGATGAAGTCTGCTTATGTTGCCCAGGCTGTCTTGAACTCCTGGACTCACGCAATCGTCCCACCTCCACCTCCAAAAAGTGTTGGGATTATAGGTGTGAGCCATCATGTCTGGTCAAGTATCAGGCTTTCAAATGTTTATATGTAGCTGCTAAACTTCCCCCATGCTCTTTCTGTCTCTGCCATCAGCTATGTCAGGACCTAGAGTTCTCTCTCAACCTGAGTCACTCTATCCAGACACACCATCCTCAGCCAGCAGCCTCAGTGTGTGGGTCCCAACCTTGAATGCTTCAGATACGGTCCTGTGGGCAAAGTGTCTTATCAGCATTTGTTAGTGCAGCCTCTAGTTCCATAAGCTCTTTGCATGGTAACTTCACCGCACAGTTGACTCAGAGGCTAACTGGTCTCCCAGCTTTCATCCTATACTTACGAATTGCCTTTCAGATTATAGTTTTTTCTCTAGTCTACTTCACATAGATCCCAAACTCCAGAGAGATGTCATGTAAGGGCAAGGAATTATGGCTAGGAGAAGTTAAGCCCAGTGGTGCCTCTTCATGGGCAGGCATCATAATTTTGAAGTTTTACAGCAATGACTTTCAACATTCCATGAGCCTGAAAAAAGAAAACACGGCCAGGCGCGGTGTTTCACCCCTGTAATCCCAGCACTTCGGGAGGCCGAGGTGGGCGGGTCACCTGAGGTCAGGAGTTTGAGACCAGCTTGGCCAACATGGTGAAACCCCACCTCTACTGAAAATACAAAAAAAATTATCTGGGTGTGGTGGCGGGTGCCTGTAATCCCAGCTACTAGGGAGGCCGAGACAGGAGAATCGATTGAACTCGGGAGGCAGAGGTTGCAGTGAGTTGAGATTGCTCCACTACATTCCAGCCTGGATGACAAAACGAGACTCTGTCTCAAAAAAAAAAAAAAAAAAAGAAAAAATACAATTATCAATTATCTATTCCCCAGCCAAGCAGGCTCCCACATTTCTAAATGAATGAATAGCAGACAAACTATGCGGACGCTCTGTCGATCTAGTGGAAGAGTTGGTGAGGAGTGGTGGGGAGGCAGGCTGAATCCTGGGGGAAGAGGGTTTGTCTCTGGAGGCAGATGGGCTGGATTCAAATCCCAGGCTGGCTTTGGCTAAATTACTTTAACCTTGCAGAGTTTCGTTTTTCCCCTCTGTTAAATGAAGGCAATTATAGCATCTTCCTCCTAAGTTGCTCAAATATTAAATGAGATGATGCCGTCAAATCTCCAGACACAGTTCATGGTGTGTGGGTAGTGCCCAGTGAATGTTAATCTGATGATTACTGTTATTATTTTAGAGACAAGATCTTGCTCTGTCACCCAGGCTGGAGTGTAATGGTGCGGTCACAGCTCCCTGCAGTCTCAAACTCCTGGGCTCAAGTGATCCTCCTGCCTCAGCCTCCCAGTACATGCTGGGACTACAGGCATTTGTTACCATGCCCAGCTAATTTTTATTTATTTATTCTTTTTGTAGAGATGGGTCTTGCTATGTTGCCCAAGCTGGTCTCGAACTCCTGGCCTCAAGTGATCCTCCCACCTTGGCCTCCCAAAGTGCTGGGATTACAGGCATGAGCCACCATGCCCAGCTCACTATTATTATTATTATTATTATTATTATTATTATTATTAATTGTTATGATTACTGAGGAGACAGGTAAGCAGCTACAATTTAGAGTGACCAGTATGGCCGGCAGAAAGTGGTTGTAGGGTTAGCTAAACTAGGGGAAGAAATCAAGAGAGGCTTCCTAGAGTAGGGGGTGAATGAGATGGCGTGGAGGCAGCAGCTTTGGGCAGAAGGATTAGAATATCCTCAGGAAATCTTTAGGAAGAACGGCAGGGATGCCTTTCACCCCATGAAATGGAGAGCTGGTCCTCCTGTCCCTGTGTGACTTCTGTGCTGGTGTGTCCCAGTGGATGGGGACACTGTAGGGGTGGGATGTGGACACTGTAGGGGTGAGATGTGGAGAAGGCTCCTGATCATTCTTCCTCGGCTTGCCTGAGGGTCAGGGGTGGACATGGAGGTTGGACCTCAGGCTCCGGCCCCTAGTGTCCCTGTTCTGGAAGCCCCCTGCTCTGCTTCTCTGGGTCTGGCTGGAGACCTGCCTTTTGTTGCTGTTACTGTAGGTGGCAGCAGAAGCCTGACAGAGTCCATCTTTGCAGGGCAGCGAGAGGGGAGAAAATGCAATCAGGTCCAAGGTGCCTCCAGCCTCTGTTATCTCTGCAGTGGTTAGGCTGGGAGTCGAAGGGGTTAGAACAGGCAGCAACCATATTAACAGAATCCTCTATTGAGTTATAGTCTGTCTGCAGATGTCTGCAGAGACTGCAGTGCACCAGAGCCTGCCCCCGAAGGCTGGATCTTTATCAGACCGTCTCCCGTCAGTTCCAGACTCTTCCGTGCCTCAGGGGACCCTGAGAAATAGCCAGGGCAGGGAGACCAGAGCACAGGAGCAATTCTGATTGAGATCTTGAACAATACAGTCCCTGGAAAGATGGACTCCCCCTGCAGAGGAAATTCTGATCTTGCTACAACGATTGCTTGGATCATTCTATTTAGACGTGTCCAATACACATCTCTCCTAAAATATTTCCTCTTTCTTCCCTGGGGCTTTTCAGGTGCCCCATGCAAGTGTGGAAGCTGCATTTCAGCTGGGGAAACAGGGCACAGGAGAGAAGGGTGCAGGCTCTGGAACCACACCCCCAGGGTGGAGCCCCAGTTCTGCCATTGACTGCTGTGTGACTTCCGGCAAGAGAATTAACCTCTCTGTGCCACAGTGTCCTCCTCTGTGCAGTACCCCATGTATCTTTGCACTTATTTTTGTTCTTATAGGAAGAGCCAAGAGGACCTCTGGTATTACGGACAGAGAGTTGTACCCGTGGGAAGTAATTTCACCACTGTCCCCCACTCTTGAATCTCCCTCACCCCTTTTCTTTTTGGAACAGGTTTACTGAGATATAATTCACACACCATATAATTCATCAATTTCAAGTGTACAAGACAATGGTTTCTTTCTTTGTTTTGTTTTTGTTTTTTGAGACGGAGTCTTGCTCTGTCGCCCAGGCTGGAGTGCAGTGGCGCATGGCGCAGTCGCGGCTCACTGTAGCCTCTACCTCCTGGGTTCAAGCGATTCTTGTGCCTTGGCCTCCTGAGTAGCTGGGACTATAGGTGTGAGCCACCACACCAGGCTACTTTTTGTTATTGTAGTAGAGATGAGGTTTCCCCATGTTGGTCAGGTTGGTCTTGAACTCCTGACCTGAGGTGATCCATCTGCCTCGGCCTCCCAAAGTGCTGGTATTACAAGCATGAGCCACCATACCTGGCCAAGACAATGGTTTTAAGTATATTCAAAGTTGTGCATCCATCTCCACCATCACTTTTAGAACATGTTCATCCCCTCCCCAAAGAAACTCCCTATTCTTTAGCTATCAAACCCCTATTCTCTGGTCCTCCCAGCCCCTGGCAAACACTCATCTACTTTCTGTCTCTACAGATTTGCCTGTTGCGGCCATTTCATATAAATAGCCTCCTTTCTTCTTTGCTGCTGCTCAGCCATGCCCCTCTTCCCATCATGGTGAGGAGAGCTCGCTTACCCTTTGTCACTGGGGGGCTGGTCTGGGGCCCCTCCAGCCCCTTCCTGGCATCTGGAGCAGCATCTCCAGAGGGCGATGGCTGGGAGCGGAGGGAACTTGCCAACCAGCCTCGTTGCTCACAGCACAAGCAGCTTGGCTCAGGATTACTCATTTCAAACTCGATTTGAGGCTCTGCCAAGAGCACCAGCACCCCTGGAGCATGTTACCTGATTATTCCTACCCCTTCCCTGGTCCCTGAGAGCCCAGAGCCCAGAGCACAGAGCAGGCAGCCTCCCAGGACCCAACAGCTGCCAACTTTGAGGCAGGGCCTGCCAGGAGCCTGCTGGTCCTCGGACTTGGCTCTGAAATGCTTGCCCAGCCTGGCCCAGGCTCCTGGATAACAAGGAAGCCTGGGGCTTTTGTCTTCAGGCCATTGAGAAGCAGTTTCCTGCAGTAGGGCCAATGGCATTGACCTCTCTGACCAAGAGCTGAGGCAGTCACCGTCCACACACGCACGATCATAAAAATGCCTCCATTCACAGATAGGCTCTGCTGACGCCCTCCACGCGCCGGTGGGTTGCCTTGTCTGTTACTTATCATCAAAGGGGAGGGCCCGGTTTGGCTCCCAGCACGTAAACCAGGCACAAGCACACAAGAGCAGATGTACTGTCTACCATTTGCTGAGCATTTGCTAGACACCAGACACTGCGATAGGCATTAACTTCCATAATCCTCCCTGCAGCTCTGTGGGGAAGGAACCCTCACCAGCCTCACCTTCAGAGGAGGATGCGGAGGCTTGGGAAGACCAAGGGAGTAACTGGCCATGAGCGGTGAGGTTGGAGCTGGCATGAGGGCTTGCTGACCCCTGTGGAGAAGGAAGGAGGCCATTCCAGGAAACTTCCAGACTAGGCAGATCTGTAGAGACAGACAGTGAATCCCTAGAGACAGTGAATCAGTGGTTGTCCTAGGGGCTGGGGACGATGGGTTTGGGAGGTGAGAGCTGAAGGGTGCAGGTTTCTTTGAGGAGTGATGACCGTGTTCTAAAGCTGGTCAAGGCGCTGGTTGCATAGCCCTGTGGATATACCAAACACCACTGAGATGCGCACTTTCAGTGGGGGAATTGTGCAGTGTATGAGTTACAGCTCAGTAAAGCTGTTATTAAAGCAAGCAATGAAAGCTTGACATTGTAGGCTGCATAAACCTCTTGTATGACTCCTTCTTGCCCCCTTATCCTCTAGTTAAAACCTGGAATTTCCACCTCTGTGCTTAACCCAGGGGGCGTTGGGATAACCCTGAACTGTAGGTGGCAGAAACCATTGAACCAAAGCCTGCATTTTCCCTGCTTGGTGCCTGTCGTCTTATTCTGCTTCTATTGCTGCTCATAGAATCGCAGAGTTTGTTCTATCTCATATTTTATACTCCAGCTACACATTTTTATAGGGTGGTAGAGAATTGGGGGTGGGTTTAGTGTCTGAGCAACATTTGCAGCCTGAGATTCCAGGGGTGCCCTGTGTGGGTGGGCAGAGAGTCCCACCAGAAGCCCTATCTCCTGCAGCCCCTCTTACCCCTCACAGTGGTCTGGTTTTTGGGAGGAGCTTACATGCATCTACATCAGGCACTGTGCTGAATACTGTCTTCCCTTGGTGAGTGCCTTTGTCTTATCACATACAGAGTATGTCTCTCCTTTCCAGCCTTGAATTGTGTGACAAAAGATATCATCTTACATTGTCCAGGAAGCGGGAGAGGGAAGAGAGACCCATTCTGCCACACTTGTGAAGTCCATGGCTTTTTGGGGGCTGCTTGGGGATACCCCTGGCAGCTGTCTGGTACCTTCTCCCTAGACCGTGGTTTGCATGTGCGTCCGGAGGGATGAAGCCTCACCCTGCCATGACATTTCTACCAGCAAGCAGAGCCCACTCTCACCCTTCCATCCCTGCTCAAAATCTCTCTGCTATAGACTTTTTCTTACCCTCCCTTCCCGCTTTGACCCAGATTGTGTGTATATCAGTTAGGGAAGGAGGAAAGATGATGCCTGGATTTCAGGGTATCTCTCAGAGTCCTAGACCCTGAAACCTCACGAGAAATGAGGAGCCCTTCCCTTGCCTTTGAGCCCACACTGCCTCACACACCTCCTCCTGCTGGTCTGCCAAGCTTGCTTTGAAATCATTAATGTGCCTGTCTTCACAGTGTTCCGGGAACTTTCTGAAGGCAGGGTTCCCAGTGTCCTCCCACCTCTCCTACCCCAGTACTGAGCACTGTGCCCGCACCAGCAACTTGCTCCAGCCACATTTGGGAGAATAGCTTGGCAGCCTGCAGGCACAGAGACATAAGTCGGGGATAACTCCTCACAGGTCGTCCTCTGTCCTTTCTCTCCCTCTCTGTCCTTCTCTGACTCCACGGACTCTAAACCCCCATCCTTTCTTGGTCTAGTCCCAGCCTTCCAAGTTCAGGTACGTGAGCCCAGACCAGAGAAAAACAAACAAATTAGGAATGTCCCCAGTGCAAAATGAATATAAATAAGTACACAAAGGCTTTCTGCTCACCCTGCAGCTGCCCACACACTGCTCTGGAGGTGCAGCCAGCCTAGCTCAGCTCCATGGAAGTTAATGATAAATTAAACCTATTAATCACCCCAGGCAGTGGGGCTGGCCTGAGCACAGAGAAGGTGGGCTATAGATTGGAGAAGATGCCACAGAGAAGGGAGTGAGGTGTGGGTTACGGCTTCCCCAGGGGCATCTTGATCTCCAAGACCCCTTCTTACTTGAAATGTTGAAAGTTTTACCAGTCTGCTCTGTTGGGCACGACCACTGGATAATTCAGGAGCTTCCACCTTGGGAGTGGGGTCTAAACTCTTCTCCAACTATAGATCCTTTTAGCATTTTGATACCCTCCATTTGCATTTCCCCCCTCCACCCACTCCAATCTGGAGTCCCCCCCACTAGTCTTTCTTCAAGTCTTGACTCAAAAGCCCCGTCTCAGAGACCACCAGATCTAAAAGCCTATTCTGTTCTCTACCTTTTTGTTTTCTTCATAATGGACCTCTGGAGCTTGGCTGCCTGGGTTCAAATCCAGGCTCTGCTGTTGGTTGTGTGCAGGCGCTCTGTGCCTCAGTTTCCCTGCCTGTAAAGTGAGGTTGATAAGTAGCTACTTGGGTTGTGGTGAGGATGAAGAAAACAAATTCGGGTGTGTGAATCAGAATGATGCCTGGCACCGAATAAGCAACACCAACCACTGCGGCCACCATGACTGTCATCACTGCTGTTGCTATTATTATACCATTTGCCATGATTGGAGATGGTTTCCTTTAGTTGTTGCTGTTGATTTTCTCTCACTGCTCCCCAAGCAGAATGCAAGCTCCATGCGAGGAGGGATTGTCTTGGCTTTGTTCCCCCCAGTTTCTCCATCAGTGGGTGGCACACATAGGTGTTCAGAAAACACGTGGTGCATGAATGGGGGTTGGCGTGGGAATGGGAGAGAGCAGGCAGCTTCCCAGTGGGCTGGAATTGGCAGAGAGCCACGTATTCTGTTTTCTGGGTCTGAAGACAGCATCTGTTGTGGGTTGAATTATGTCCCCCACCACAAGATATGTTGAAGTCCTAACCCTTCATGCCTGTGAATGTGACCTTATTTGGAAATAGGGTCTTTGCAGTATAATCCAGTTAAGATGGGGTCATACTGGAGTGGGGTGGGTCTTAATCCAACGACTGGTGTCCTTATAAAAAGATGAACTTTGGAAACAGACGCACACAGAGGAAAAAGGCCATGTGAAGACAGAGGCGGAGGTGGGAGAGGTGCAGCCACAAGCCAATGAACCCCAAGGATCGCTGGAACCACCAGAAGCTGGGAAGACGCAAGGAGGGGCTCTTCCTAGAGCCTTCAGAGGGAGTGTGGCCCTGCTGACACCTCCATCTTAGAGTTCTGCCCTCCAGCATGAGAATGCTTATGTGTTGTTTTAGGCCATCTGGTTTGGGGTGATTTGTTATGGCAGCCCTGGGAAGCTCACATGGCATTGACCCATGAGCAAGGTGTCCCATCAGGAGTGGGGAAAAATGTAGAAGGGAAACCCCCATGAACAGTCCCCGACCCCTCTGACATGCTAGTTTTCTATTGCTATGGAACAATAGTATGCAAACTTGGCAGCCTAATATGACATAGTAAAGTTTCTGTGTGCTGGGCGTCTGGACGTGGTTTAGCTACATCATCTGCTTCTGAGTGTCACAGACTGCAATGCAGGCATTGGCCAGGGCGAGGGTCTCATCTGAGGCTCGTCTGGGTGGATGCAGTCCTTTGTGTCTGTAAGTCTGAGATCCACTGAGATTGCTCAGGGTCCACCCTCAGCTCCTTGCCAACTACCTGCATCTCCCCACTCCAATGCGGCCACTTGTTGCATCCCAGCTAGCAGCAAGGGTGAGAGAGAGACAGAGTCTCCTAGCAAGGTAGATGCTGCAACCTTCATGTGGGCATGAATAGAACATGTTGCTGTGTTCTATTCATTAAAAACAAAGTACAGGTCCTGCCCACTCCCGAGGTCGGGAGGGAGATTGCACAGAGCAGTTGCACAGAGTGCCACATCCAAGATGTTGGGCGGGGGGGGCGGGGGGGGGACTGCACAGAGCGATTGTACAGAGTGCCACACCCAAGATGGTGGGGAGGACTGCACAGAGCGATTGCACAGAGTGCCATACCCAAGGTGGGGCGGGGGAGATTGCACAGACTGTGACCACCAGAAGGTGGGGATCACAGGGCCAGCTCAGAGTATGTCCCTGCAGTCAGGATGGCAGAAGTCGAGAGCTGACATTGCCTCTGGAATGTGGTGGGACTGTATTCCTCATGGTCAAGTGGAGCCGGAGGCTGTTCCTATGGCAACCACCCACCTGGGGGTTCTGCCTCGTCTCTCCAACATAGGAACCCTCTACGTCTTTGCCCACTCATATCAAGCAGTGGAGGTACTTAAACTCCAGGGTCCTATTGTTAACTGGACTTCCTTCCCTCTCACTTACACCCTTACTCAGTCATGTTGGACACTAGCTGTGTCTCAGGTGCTGGAAATATAACATGGAGTGAAAACTGGGTCTCAGAGGCACAGTGTGAGATGTAGACATGAAATAGCCACACACTTCCCGACATGGGATCCCCCACTGGGATTTGTACTTTGATGCCCACATGCAGGGTGGTGCAAGAGCAGGAAGTGTTGGGATATGACTGAGCCCTGGGGAATGAGGAGACATGAATTGGCAATGATGGAAGAAGGGCAAATCCATGCAGGTGAAATCACAGACGGGGGATGTCCCACAGGTGGCCGGAACCATGGTATTCCGTGTGAATGAGGAGAAGCTGGTGATCTCCCTCCACCACCAACATCTCCTTCACCCATGAACTGTAAATTTCCTGAGAACGGGGGCCTCAGCCATTTCTGTTCACAATTGTGTCTCCAATGACAAGCACTGTGGCCGGCTTGTAGTTGGCAAAGTGAGCAAAGAGAGAAAGGGGAGTGTGGAATGAGATGAAGTGGCTGGCGGCCCAGAGGGTGTAGGTGTTGTTAGAGTCTTTGTCTCTTATTCAGAGAGCAGTGAGGGGCCCTTGCAAATTCTCCTCATTTTCCAGGGAAGGCATTTCCAATATCACCACGCAGACAGTGGATTGGAGCGGCAAGAGCGGGTGCCAGGAGAGCTGATGGAGGAGGGAGAGCTTTCGGGGCTTGGGCCAGGCGTGGACGTTAAGGGCAAGATGGGCGCATACACAGGGGAGTGGATGGACCCAGGAGGTACTCTTGGAGGCAAAGTTGACAGGGCTTAGTGATGGGTATATAAGTAAGGGAGTGCGGGGTGTCCCAGATGGTGCCCAAGAACCTTGGCGCAGACGAGTGGAGGATCCGTTGAAGAGAGTTTGCTTGTCCTTGAATGCCTTTGGTTTTAGAAGGTGGCCATGTGATGTCAGGGCACAAGTTCTGGGCTTGGAGCCAGAGCGCCTGTGTGCAGAGCTCAGCCACGCCCTACCCCTGGGCACGTCAGTTCTGATGCTCCTTTGCCTCCTTTGGAGAATGGGCCCAAAGCGTCGAGCACAGGGCTTGTCTCAGAATGGATGCAGGTTGAACCTACGAGCTGTGTAACTGGGGCTGGTTATTTAACCTCTCTGTGCCTCAGTTTCCTCATGGCTAAAATGGGGTCTATTCTGCTATAGCAGAGGAGGAAACATCCCAGACCTCTGTGGCTTCAGCAGCCGTCACTTATTGTCACAGGTGCAGCTGTGAGTTGCGTGGGGTTCAGCAGATCTTGCCTGGGGTTGGCTGGGGCCGCTCTCCCTCTGACTGTAGGTCAGGGGGTCTGCCTGGTGTCTCTGCTTCTTGTGTCTCTCATCCATTTGGAACTGGGAGATAGGCAGGGCCTATGGATCTCGTGGAGTTGGTACTGGTGGAGCAGAAACATGGCCTCTCAAAGCCAAGTCTTGAAACCAGCATGTCATCACTCCCACCAAGTTTTATTGGCCAAAGCAAGTCGCATGGCTGAATCCAGGCTCACCGAGCAGGGAAGAGCACCCTTCCTGGAATGAGGCCAGGGCGAAGGCTAGGGCTTAGGGGGAGATGAAAAATGGGGGCTAGCAATTCAATCTGCAAGGTAGGTTAATAGCAGGGTTTTCCTTGTAGGTGGCCTGTGAGCTACTGCATTTAAAGCTCTTGGAACCAAGCTTGGTACCTAGTAAAACTCAGGTGTATCAGCCTCAGAACTGTTGACACCTTGGGCCACATAATTCAGTGTGGCGGGGCTGTTCTGAGTACTGCAGGATGCTGAGCAGCCTCCCAGGCCTCCACCCATTAGATGCCATCTCACCCTCTTTGTCCTGACAACCAGAAGCGTCTCCAGCTATGGCCACGTATCCCCAGGTTGAGAACTACTGCTGTAAAGGGTTAGTTGTTATTATTATCTGAATCACCTGTGAGTTGTATAATCCACATGACTATTATTTTTCCTTTACTGTTTTGCTTACATCATTGCTGAAAATGAGGAGGTCCTTTGGAAGGAAAGAGAGTCACAGCATGATGCAATTGGCCGTGAAAAAAACAGTGTGGTTTGTTTTGCCAGATTGTCTTTAAAGGAATTAGAAAGTTACAAAGAACTCAGCCTAAGCCCTGGCCCCTGAAGATTTCTGTGCAAGAACAGACTAGCGATTCTTGCCCCAAGAAGCAGCAGTGGCTGCATTTTAAACAATGGCTTGGCTGGCGAAACTCAGATGCTTGATGTGACTTCAGAGCTCTGGTTTGAGGTCTTTTCAAAAGCTAAGAGGAATGTGCAAAGCTAAGAGGAGCTGAGGTTACTGGTCTTTGGGCTCTGTTTTCTCTGCAGGGATGGTGGTGGGGGGGTGCCTTTATTTTTCCTTGCCATATAAAAGACTCTCTTTTTTCATTTCGTGCTTTGTCGATAAGTCAAGAGTAGTCAGGTAATAGCTATTGTTTATTCAACACCAAACATGGTGAAGAACAACACTAATCACTTTATCAGCATCATCTGTTACTTCCCTCCTTCCCCTTCTTTGTTTCTCCCTCCTCCTAGATGCCACTCGGCTCTGTGCCTCCTTCCCCTCAATATGATAATCAATAACTTTTTGAGTAGGTTCCAGTTTATCCCCATTTTATAGAAGAAGAATCAGAGAGTTAAAGCAACTAGCCCAGAGTTGCACACCTAGTGAGTGATGAAACCATTCCAGCATTCAACCTCCTATTCACCATGCGATGCTTTATCAAGGTGAATGTAACTATGTCCCCAAAGTTCTCGGAATTGCAGAGTAGGGGAGACCAGAAGGGTGACTGAGTTGTCACTCCCCAACAGAGTTGAGTACACCCTGCATGCAGTGTATAAAGCACCAGATATTAAAGTTTATGAGTCTATTAATCCACAGCTTCAGAGGAATTAAAGTTTCATATTGATGATAAACCTTCCCTAATAAAATGTAAGGGAAGCAGGAATAAATCTCTGATTTCGAAGGACCCCAAACCACTTAAACAATTGCATGCAAGATGGATGCACACGGTGGCAATGGGGTGATATGTCTTGTCCGGAGGAGGGTACTTTGGCAAAGTGGTTTTTGCTTCTGGTAAGTGGTGGAGATAAAATGATGGATGTGGGCTGTTGATTGCATGGGAGTTTGCACGAGGGTGAGCACAGCTGGGTGAGAGGCACACAGTGCAGCTGAAACTGCTGAATATGCATTTAGGAGGAGAAGAGACAAAAGGCACTGGAGGTGGCCAATTTCATCAGATAGCGGAAGACCAGCCTTCTCCATAGATTTACTGCCCAAATGTATTGCAATCAATTTCCCTCCCTCCCTCCTTTCTTCTTTCCTTCCTTCCTCTCTTCTTCCTCCTACTCCTCTCTCCTTCTCTCTCTCTTCTTTCATTATGTGGATAAGTGTGTGTGTGGAGGTGAGCTATAGGGTGTTGTTTAAACACAATCATCACAATCATGGATAAGAATCCCAGCTTTGTCATTTATGAGCTCTGTGATCTGGGGCAATTTACTTAATCTCTGGGCCTTAGTTGTTGCTGTTGTTTTAGTAAACCATTTATTTTGGAATAGGTTTAGGTTTATAAAAAGTTACAAAGACAATGCAGCAAGTTCCTGCATACCCACTGCCCCCCGCCCCCAGTCAGCTTTACCTATTGTTAACATCTTATACTCCTGTGACACGTTCGTCATAACTGATGGACCCATATTGATGCGTTGTTATTGCCTAAAGTCCACAGTTTATTAGGATTCCTTTAGTTCTTGCCTCATGTCTGCTTTCTGTTTTGGGATTGTATCCAGGACACAACATTACATTGAGTTGACATGTCTTTTAAGGTCCTCTGGACTGTGATGGTTTCTCAGACTTTCCTTGGTGGTTTGAGACAGGGTCTCAGTTTGTCAACCAGGCAGGAGTACAATGGCGCCGTCACAGCTCACTGCAACCTCCACCTCCTAGGCTCAAATGATCCTTCCACCTCAGCCTTACAAATAGCCAGGAAGGCAGGCGTGCACTACCATGCATAGGTTATTTTTTATTTTTTGTAGAGATAGGATGTTACTATGCTGTTCAGGCTGGTCTTGAACTCCAGGGCTCAAGTGATCTTCTGGACTCAGCTTCCCAAAGTGTTCGGATTACAGGTGTGAGCCAAGGTACCCGGCTACTTTCCTTGTTTTTAATGACCTTGATGGTTTTAAGCTCAGGGTATCTTGGTCAGGTATGTTGTAGAATATACATCCAGTGGTATCTGTCTGACGTTTTGATTAGACTAGGGATGTATGTTTTTGGGAGGAAGACTGTGGAGATAAATTGCCCCTTTCATCATGTCATATCAAGGGTGCCAACTACCGACATGCCTATCGCTGTTAACCTTGGCCTTGACCACCTGCCTGAAGCTGTGTTTGTCAGGTTCCTCTGCTGTAAATTTGCTCTTCACACACCACACCCACCTCTTCATTCTGTGCTCTTTGGGAGGAAGTCAATATGAGCAGCTCACATTTGAAGAGTGGGGATTTTTGTTTGCTTTCATTGATGGAGGAGTATCTACGTAAATTATTTGGAATTCTTCTGTATGGGATATTTGTTTATTCCCCCACATTTGTTTATTTATTCAATCATTTATTTACATCACGATGGGACTCATGGATATTTATTGTATGCTTTGAGTTATAATCCAATACTACATTATTTATTTTGTTGCTCAAATTGTGCCAGATTCATCTGGGCCCTAGTTTTTTTTGATGGATTTATTTTTATAAGGAATAAATGTGATCATCAGGGCTAGAAATAATGTGACATAAATGAGTGGTGCAGAATTTAAGGGGGTGCCAAAAATCAGTAATTGAGGTAAATAATACATTAATTGAATATTTTAAGAAGATAGAATGAATGAAATGAATTTCATGATGAATAAAATACCAACATGTTAAGGCAGGCTTTGTCATGTCTATAAATTATTTACCCAGATACCTGGTGTTTAATATGTATTTAATGGACTGAAGCTATCAATTCATATGGATATGCTAGTATATTACTGACTTGTTGTCTAATCACGTTAGGTAATAAACTACCCCAAAACTTTATGGTTCAAAGCAGCAAGTATCAGATTATCTTACAAGTTTATGGGTCAGCTGGCAATCCTGCTGGCTTGACTAGCCCCCTTGTATGTCTGAGGGTCTACTGTTGGCTGACCGTGGATGGGTTCAGCTAGAATGGCCAGGGCAGTGTGGCTCTGTGGCCATGTCTCTCATCCTTGTCCTGGGACAGACAGGCTCGTCTGGGCATGTGTTTCTCATGATGGTGGCAGAAGAGTGAGAAAGGAAGTAGCAAGGTGTAAAGTTTGGAGGTCTTGGCTCAGAATGGTGAGTTTTCCTTTCTGCTGCCTTCTCCTGGACAAACCTCATCATAAGGCCAGCCCAGATTTAAGGGGAAGGGGCAGTAAGACCTGCCTCTTTAGTGAGAGGAACCATGAGTGACAGGGCAGAAGGCATAGTGTGGGTACACGAAGGAACAGAGAGTTGGGGCCATTCACACTGTCAGCCTGCCACAGTCAGGCACTGTTTTAGGTGCTGAGAATATATCAGTGAACAAAACAGATGCACATCTCTGCCCATAGGAAGCTCACATTGAAATGACAATGATGTCCACAGCAAAAGATGAAGAAAGAGGAGGAGGAGGAGGAGGAGGGAAGGAGGAAGGGGAAGAGGGGGAATCAGAAGAGGGAGAGAGGGAGGAGAAAAAAGAGATAATATAGTTCTGCCTTTCAGGAAGCATTTTCGTTCATTTTGTATGACTAGAAAGGAATACCTGATTCTGGGTAATTTATAAAGAAAAGAGGTTTATTTGGCTCATGGTTCTGCAGGTTGGAAGGAAGCATGGCGCCATTGTCTGCTTTTGGTCGGGACCTCAGGGAGCTTTTACTCATGGTGGAAGGTGAAGGGGAAGCAGGAATATTACATGGTGTCAGAGGGAGGAGCGAGGTCCCAGACTCTTTAACAACCAACTCTCTAATGAATTTACAGAACAAGAACTCATTTATTACAGCAGAGAGGACAACAAGCCATCCATGAGGACTCGGCCCCCATGACCCAAACACCTCCCACTTCAATACCGGGGATTACATTTCAACATGTTATTTCGAGAGGACAAACATCCAGATTGTATCAGGTGGCCTGTGGCTACTGTCAGCTCCATGTGGGCAAGTGGTCTGGGTAGAGTGGTTTTTGGCACCTTTTCCTGTAGCCGTCAGCACTTTGGGGAGGCCCCAGCACCTGCTGCAAAGCCCCCACCTCACTGTCAGCTGCAGGTGCCTGGATCAAGTCCAGGAAAGGAACCCAGCTTGGAATCCAGCCTCTGAGAGGGGGCAGGTTGTTTGTGAAGAGGTGTTTTGTCCTCCCAGGAGCCTTCTATCTTATTAATCTCCTTGTCCAACAAAATGGTTCCCCAGGCACTAAAATGAAATCAACAGCTTCTACCTTTGCAAAACGGAAGCTGTTTTAATTGAGATATTGGAAGATGTATTTCCTTAATTACTACCTAATGGAAAATCCTTATGCCTGATCAATTTGGGTACGGTTGAAGTAGTCACTGCTATAAATTAGATTAATCTAAGGTTATTCTCGTTAAAAACCAATATCCAATAGTTTTGGGAAATATGGCAAGTTCCACTGCAGAGAAGCTTTAGAAAGTATCAAGACTGGTGAGACTTGCTGCCTCTTGAAAAGTACCATGCCATTCAGCCTTCTAAGAGGGCAGGAAATGATGCGTACGGCTCCCTAAGTAGATTCTGAGGCACAGTGCTAGGCCCTTTTGTGTGCATTTTCTCACCTAATCCTCACAGTAACACAATGAGGTAGTCTATTCATGTTTTCATTTTGTAAATGAAGAAACGGAGGCCCAAAATAGTGCCACCAAATCAGAGAGCACCAGAGCATATTTGAGCCCGGGAGCTTAGCCACAATATTGCCTCCCTCTCAACTGTTTCCCAAGGTAGCTAGTCTTAGTACAGTGAGTATTCCCGCTTCTGGCTGGGAATGGTCAGCAAAGAGCATTGATTAAGCTTGGTGGCCTTCTGAGTCCTGTGTCTGGTCCTGAGACAAAGATGCCACTCCTCCAAAGGGAGTCAAGCTTGATGGAAAATGAATAGGCTGTAAAATCAGATCAACTTATTTTCTATCACTTCCTGTCTCCCATCACTTTCTGTCTCCCATTATTTCCTATCTTCCATCACTTCCTGTCTCCCATCACTTCCTGTGTCCCATAGCTTCCTGTCTCCCTCACTTCCTGTCTCCCATTATCTTCTGTCTTCCATCACTTCCTGTCTCACATTATTTCTTGTCTCCCATCACCTCTTATATTCCATTCCTTCCTTGTTGTTGATCTTGCATAAGTTACTTGACCTCTCTAAGTCTTGGTTTCTATATTGTTTAATAAGCATAATAATGTCCACATTTCAGAAGAATAGTGAGAATTAAGTATGATTATGTACATGAACTACTTATTCAAGACAGTGATTCTTTTTTAATTATAGTAGGCACTCAATAAATCTTGATTCCTGATATGGTTTTGTGGTATTTCCACCCAAATCTCATCTTGAGTTATAGTTTCCATAATCCCCATATGTCATGGGCAGGACCCAGTGGAAGGTAATTGAGTCATGGGGGTGGGTTTTTTTGCATGCTGTTCTCGAGATAGTGAGTTCTCATGAGATCTGATGGTTTTATAAGGGGCTTTTCTCCTTTTGCTCGGCACTCATTCTTCTCTCTCCTGCTGCCCTATGAAGAGGCGCCTTCTGCCATGATTGTAAGTTTCCTGCAGCATCCCCTGCCATGCAGAACTGTGAGTCATTTAAACCTTTTTTCTTTATAAATTCCCCAGTCTCAGGTATTTCTTAATAGCAATGTGAGAACGAACTAATACGACGACTCTTCTCCTGACTTTCTTCCTGGTTTTTTTTTTTTTCAATCAAAAGTCTCCTGGGCAAGTTGGTGCATACAGGGTCATAAAAATAACTATGAAATGGCTTTTAGAAGACCTCCAGTGGTTGGAGGCCTATAGTAAGAAGCAAGTGGATGGTCAGAAAGAGGATGCTGCTGTGGTCACCAGGAGCAGAAACTCCATTAGGCTAGCTCAAGTCAAAGGGGTTTGTTGAAAGGAGATTGGTGTATCTCACAGCAGGTCTCCAGAGCCTGGATGCGGATCTGGGAAATCAGCAGAATTGCGCAGAATTGTTCAGGCCCCTTCTCAGGGTCTGTGTGGACTGCCATCCCTGTTTTTCTGCTCAGCTACTTTATCGTCTTCTCACTATAGGCTTTCCCTGGTTACTCATCTACCCTTGTCCAGCCCTTGACTTTTCCAGATGGTAGCCTCTTCTCTGAGTCTGTGGGACTTTTCAGCTTGGCTTCCAATAGCTTTTTAGCTCAGTCTCTGAATGTACTAATTCTAAAATCCCAGAAGAGAGAATTTTATTGGACCAGATTTGCACAATTGTCCAACCCTGGTCCAGTCCACTGTGAATGGTGATTTGATCTCTACCAGGGTGTGGACAGGGTGAGTTTCCTAAGATGTGTGATTGAGGAAATAATGTCTGGCATCTCCAATAGATTGGGCTTTCTACAAACTCATTAAGGGAATGAGGAACCATCCAGATCAGAAGTAGACCAAGAAGGACTTGTTTTTCTTTCCTTGTTTACTTTCACTTCACATTGTAATTCATATCCAAGAGCTCAAGAACTAGAGAGTGGTGCTGGATATATGGTGTAGATTTTCTCAAAATTGACTATTTTACATGTATGTATACACACACACACACACACACATATGTACATATACTGGCTTTTACACATTTTACATATATATGTGTATATTTATAAAATATGCAAAAGCTACTGTGTGTGTGTGTGTGTGTGTGTGTGTGTGTGTGTGTGTGTGTTTAGTGGCTTTTATTGGGAAAAAACTTTCTCATGGAGCCCCACTGTTGACTTACATTATTCAAAGCTAATGTTAAACTTAAATTAATATTATTTAAAGAGTGCAAACATAAAACAACCTATAAATGCCTTATGCTTGTTGCTGTTATGCAGCTGCAAAGCTAAAACAAATTTATAAATTAAATGCAAACAGACCTACAAAACCAATAAAATCCAAATTAGAAACATTAATTTAATGTGATGGATGATGTTCCTTGGTTGAAACTAAATCACTTCTCCTAAAGTGCATCGAGTACTGACTGCTGGAGTGTGGGTTCTTCTGAGTTAGATGAGCATGGACAACTGTTTGCCACATGAAAGCTCCATTCTTCCACCATTTTCACTCTCCAAAGTGACATTTTTTTTGACCCTCACCATTGCACTTCATCACTGATGTGTCAAGATCCCCTCTGCTTTTTCCCATCAGCTCAAGACTATTCAGATTTTACTACTTGGCAACAAGGAGATTGTAAATACAACCACATGTGCTCAAGCATGCTGAAGGACAAACTAATTAAGTGGGTCAACCAGTGATGCCAAAAATGCAAGTGTTAATTTAGAGTAGATTGATTACCTTTGAAATTAAAATGTAAAAGAATTAAAATTTTTAAGAAATGAGAGGAAATCCATAAACCTGCAAGGATATGTCCATGTTTGAAGTCCAGGACCAGATCTGGATTAGTGGTTCAGATTAGTGGGTTCTGGTTCTACCTCCATTCCTCTCCAGGGGTGCAACTCTAGGGATTCCTTTTATCTCTTGACATCCTCAACTGTGAAGCGAAGGTCCCTGTCCTGCATGAGGCACAAACCTATTATAAGGAACACAGAAGACAGAGTATGTGAAAATGCTTTGAAAATGACAAATTCAAGATGATGGCTGTTATGAGTTGAACCGCATCCCTATCCCCCAACCCCAACTCCCACACATTCGTAAGTTGAGGTTCTAACCCCTGGGGACATGAGAATGTGACTGTATTTGGAGATAAGACCTTTAAAGAGGTAACTAAGGTGGGTGGGTGGCCCTCATCCAACCTGAAGTGCTGCTGTTATAAGAAGAGGAGATGAGAACACGAATGTACAGAAGGAGAACCGTGTGGCACAGGGAGAAGCCATCTTCAGGCCAAGGAGAGAGGCTCCAGAAGAAAACCTTGCGGACATCTTGATCTCAAACTCCAAGCCTCCAGAATTGTGAGAGAAGTAAATTTCTGTTGTTTAAGCCACCCAGGCTGTGACACTTTGTGGTGGCAACCCTAGCAAAGTAATAAAGTGGTGAAATTGGCAAGTTTTGAGTGCCAGTGAGTTCATGAGTAGAATATCTGGGCTCCCATGCTAGCATGGTTGTTTTTCATGTCCTGGGGCAGTACTTTTACTATCCTGACTAACCTTCTCTGAGATGGGGGGTAAGTGCCCTCTTTTATCATTATGGGATAAATGTGGTAGGAGGAAGGTATGCTCACCCATACTTAATTTGTTAAAATAGGCTGAGCTGGGTATGGTGGCTCATGCCTGTAATCCCAGTGCTCTGGGAGGCTGAGATGGGAGGATCACTTGAACCCAGGAGTTTGAGATCAGCCTGGGCAACCAGGGGAGACCTTGTCTCTATGAAAAATAAAAAAAATTATCCAGGTGTGGTGGTATATACCTTGTGGTTTCAGCTACACTGGAGGCTGAGGCAAGAAGATTGCTTGAGCCCAGGAGGTCAAGGCTGCAGCAAACTAAGATTATCTCCCTGCACTCCAGCCTGAATGATAGAGTGAGATGGTGTCTCAGAAAAAAAATGGCTGTTAAATACTCTAGACCTATTATTTGTGGATAAGACAGCCTGGGTGACTTGTTCCCTGAGAACTCAGTGCCTTGTTTTTTCTTTAAAACTTATCTAGAGGCTCATCTCTCTCATTTATTCACGAATGCATTCATTCATTCAATAATTCTTTATTGAGCCCATACTTGAAGCCATTTACTGTGATGAATAAGTGCTATAGTTATAGTGGTGAGCAAGGCAGATACATGTCCTGCCCTCAGGGAGATTCCAGTCTATTGGAAGTGGATATTAAAGGAGTAAACTGATAAAAATATAACTAAATGATGCAGGATGTGCGATGAAGCAGAGGTACAGGATGTGATGGAATCGTTTAAAGAATGTGGGAGCAGCATTCCAGGGAGGGGAACGGCTTGTGTGTAACCCCAGAGGGGAAAGAGGAAGAGGCTATTGTGGCTGGAGAGAGATGAGTGAAGGAGAGAAGACAGGAAAGGGAGAGTGTGGGGCTGTTTCACTTAGGATCTTGTCGGCTGAAGTAAAGATTTTGGAATTCTTACCCATTAGAAAATTTTCATCTTCAGGTAGTAGGAGTCTCAGCTTGAAATGGCTTGAAGTCCAGCAATAAGGAAATTTATTCTTTTACCTAACAAGCAACCAAGAGGCAGAGTGGTACAGCTGACTCATTTAGATGGCTAAATCACCCCCTGTCTTCTCAGCCACCATGCAGACTTGGGCGTCCATGTGATCTACATGTGGCTGATGAACTGGAAATGAAACTGTTCTGGGGTTTCTGGGAAAACATTTTCACAATTCTCTCCCTTCCTATATCCTTCTGCTGAGACTGGGATGCAATGCAATGGCCAGAGCTACAGAAACCATCTTGTGATGTTGAGGGAAAGGCTATGTGGTAGATTATATTCTTGATCACATCTATTTGCTCTCTCTTCTGAAAAGGGACTGTATATGCTCGTCTCGCCATATGGCTTGCAAAACTTATCTGTAGGAGGAACATACTTTCCCTGTTTATTGTCAGACTTAGGCTGTGTAATTTTGTCCGATAGAATGTGAGCAGAGATGACAGTTTGGCTTTCTGAGCAGAAGTCTAAATGCAGTTATGTGCTTAGACTTGGCCTCTTTGATCAAGTTTCCCTCTCTGGGTAGAATGGGCATTGCCCATGTGGGGTCTGCTCCTTCAGTCTGGGTCCTGCAATGAAGTTACACAAGGAGAGCCACAGCCAGCTGCAGCCTGTGTGTGTTCCTTGAGTAAGAAAAGCATATTGTTAAAGTCCTCGGAGATTTGGGGGACATCTGTTAGGTTAATAGAGATTAATGGACATCAAGAAGATACTGAACCAGCCCCTAACCTCTGGAACTTTTATTTTATGAGAAAAATAAGCCCCTATCTGTTTGGGTGGTTGCAGTCTGGCTTTCCAACCCTTGCAGCTGAAAGCATTCCTCCCTGAGACGAGGAGTCACAGAGCTGGTTGACGCAGAGGTTTAGTGTCACCACCAGGGTCCCCAACTCCTTTATCTTTCCATCTGGCATGCCCAGTGCTTTCTCAAGGGAGGCCCCTCAAGTTTGCACAACTGCTGCCCCAGGTCCGTGCAATTCATGCAGACTCAGCAGCTTTTGCTATGGCGGGGGGTGGGGGGGTGGAAAAAGAAAAAAGATTATTCCAGCCTTGTACATCTGATTTTAGGATCCCAAATCATTTCTTAGAAGGCTCTGGCACATATCTCTTTGTATCCTCCGTCTCCCCAGTGTCTCATTGACCCGAACCTGTCAACGAACCTGTCTGTAAACCTATTGCTTTGGTCAGTGAGTGAGGCCACCATGATTGGCCTCTGCAGATGAGAATTTCCCAGAGTCACAGGGGACAGGTGGACACCAGAAGGCAATTGGGGCTCTGCCATCATGGACGAGAAACTTGCTTCTGGGTTTGTAAGCAATCACGTCTGCTACAGATCTCCCTGGGAGTTATTTCTGAGCCCAAGACTTGGTTAGGGACAGTGATCTCCTGTTCACACAATACACCCAGGTATGCATCTCATTTCAAACTGCACTGCAATGCTGTCCTTCTCCAACATGTCTCTCACCCCGGAAGTTCACATCTTATTCCTCTTCATATCCCTAGTTTTTGTCCAGAACTTGACGAGTCATGAGTGCCCAGGACATGTTGAGATGGATGGATGGAGATGGGGATGCCCTGGAGGAGTCAGATTACAGAGGAGGCTGGGGAAGGAAAAGACTTACTAGGCTGTAAGATACACAGGGGCTGTGACTTCCTCATCTCTGTATTCCCAGCACCCGGGATTCGACTGGGGTCCCAGAAATGTTTCTTGAGTGAATATGTGACCACATGCTGGAGGCAGCCAGGCTCTCTGGAGTAAGCTCATGCTCCTTCATTCACTTTTAAGGAGTAAGCTCAGCTCCTCTCCATTTTGAAGGGTTAAACCCATGGAGGAATTAAGATCTAGGTTCAAATCTGAACTCTGCTACTTTTTTATTGCATGGCCATGGACAAGTCCATGTACCTCTTTGAGTCTCTGTTTGTTCATCTGTAAAATGCGTCTCATAATAGAGCTCATCTTGGTGTTGTGATGTGCATAAAGCATGTTGCATACATACATAGGTCCTGAAGAGCATTGAGGAAACAGTGGAGCATCTGTTTAGGAAGCCGCATTTTTTAACTGATACATAGTATTTGCACATATTTAAGGGGTACATGTAGTATTTCATTACATGCATAGGATGTACAGTGATCAGGATGGGGTACCTAAGATACCCATTACCTCAAACATTTATTATTTTAATGTGTTGGAAAATTTTCAAATCCTCTCTTCTAGCTATTTTGAGATATACAGTACATTCTTAACTATAGTCACTCTACTCTGCCATGGAAGATGAGATCTTATTCCTTCTTCGTTTGTACCCATTAACCAGTCTCTCTCATCTCTCCACTCCCCCTCACCCAGACACAACCTTCCCCACCTCTGGTATCTATGATTCTGCTCTCCACCTCCATGAGATGAGTTGCTGTAGCTTTGACATAGGAGTAAGAATGCGTCACGTTTGTCTTTCTGTGCCTGGCTTATTTCGCTGAACATAATGATGTCCAGTTCTATCCCAACTGCTAAAATGACAGGATTCCATTTTTTTTTATGGCTGAATAGCATTCCATCATGTATCTATATCACATTTTCTATATTCATCCATCCACTGATGGACACTGAGGTTGATTCTATAGGCTATTGTGAATAAAGTGCTGCAAAAAACATGGTGGGGGCTGGGCATGGTGACTCACGCCTGTAATCCCAGCACTCTGGGAGGCTGAGCTGGGTGGATCACAAGGTCAGGAGTTCGAGACTAGCCTGGCCAATATGGTGCAATCCCACGTCTACTGAAAGTATAAAAATTAGCTGGGTGTGGTGGTGCATGCCTGTAATTCCAGCTACTCAGGAGGAGGCTGAGGCAGGAGGATTGCTTGAACCTGGGAGGCAGAGATTACAGTGAGCCGAGATCATGCCATTGCACTCCAGCCTGGGTGACAGAGCAAGACTCTGTTTCAAAAAAAACACGGGAGGGGACAGGTGTCCCTTTGATGTACCAATTTCTAGCTGGGCGCGGTGGCTCATGCCTGTAATCCCAGCAGTTTGGGAGGCTGAGGCGGTTGGATCACTTGAGCCTTGGAGTTTGGGACCAGCCTGAACAAGATGGTGAAACCCTGTCTTTACAAAAAATAAAAAAATTAGTCAGGTGTGATGGCGAGTGTCTGTGGTCCCAGCTACTAGGGAGGCTGAGAGGAGGATCACCTGAGCCCAGGATGGTTGAGACTGCAGTGAGCCACGAACATGCCGCTGCACTGCAGCCTGGATGACAAAGTGAGACCCTGTCTAAAACAAACAAATGAACAAACAAACAAACAAACAGAAACAAACAAAAACCTGATATACTGATTTCCTTTCCTTTGGAAAAATACCCAGTAGTGGAGTTGCTGGATCAAGTGGTAGTTCTGTCTTCAATTTTTTGAGAAATGTCTATACTCTTTTTCATAACATTTCCTCTTACTGCCTCCAAGGTGGGGAGAGGATTTGGAAGTAGGGAGAGACAAAGCTGCAGTGGTCCCTGGAGGACCACGTGTCCTTGGGGCAGCATGGAGGGGCTGTTGTATCCATCCTGGTTCTGCTGCACAGGGACGGACCAGAAGGTTAAGAGCCCCTCCGCACCCTCCCCCAGCCCTTGCCTCCTCCCGGCCCAGGACGAGACAAATGGTCTTTAAACATAACACTCATTCAAAGCTAGATGACCCGCCAGCACCTCATAAACTGTGCTGTTTGCAATTTAAAGGTTTGTGGTTGAGAAAGTGTCAGATTCCTTCTACCAGCCTCACAGGATGCAGTAAAGACACACTCTGGGAGGACCTATTTAAAGAAAACTAAATGTGAGATGGGTGATCCTCTAGAGCTGAAACAAAGCTGAGCTTTTTGGCTTCCTGAGACTGTGCTCTACGTGCAAACCAGAGTAACTCAGGAGACTGTGGACATCTTTCCGTGGTGTGTTACTGGAGGGAAACCATGCTCTGAAACTTCTCCCCATCCCCATTAAACCATTATTCTTTTGGGTTAAGCATTGCCCTCGAGAGACGCTTCTATTAAAATTCTTTTGGGAGGGCAAGCCCAGTAAGTCACTTAAAAATGTGTGAATTTGTGAGTAGTGCTGCAGTGAACATATGTGTGCATGTCTCTTTATAATAGAATGATTTATATTCCTTTGGGTTTATACCCACTAGTACCCAGTAGTGGGATTGCTGGGTTGAATAGTAGTTGCTTTTTTTTTTTGAGACAGAGTCTCGCTCTGTCGCCCAGGCTGGAGTGCAGTGGTGCGATCTTGGCTCACTGCAACCTCTGTGTCCTGGGTTCCGTCAGTTCTCCTGCCTCAGCCTTCCGAGTAGCCGGGATTACAGACGCGTGCCACCATGACCGGCTAATTTTTGTATTTTTAGTAGAGACAGGGTTTCTCCATGTTGGCCAGGCTGGTCTTGAACTCCTGACCTCAAGTAATCTGCCAGTCTCGGCCTCCCGAAGTGCTGGGATTAGAGGTGTGAGCCACCACACCCGGCCCCTATTCATCATTCTGATTTAAACACTTGTGCTACTTATTCAGGGGAGCCTTCTATAACTTCCCAGCCCCACAAGTCCCCCACCATACCCTCACCTCCTACCCCAGTGGGTGCATTTCTAATAAGCAGCTTATCTACTTTGTCCTTTAAAAGTTGTTTGTGTGATTATTTGATTGATGTCCATCTTCCCCAACACAACTTAACATTCATTAGGGCAAATAATTCCTTCTTTCTCTACACTGCTCCCGTGGTGTCTAATGCAGGTCTCCTCAATAGATGTGTTGACTGAGTAAATGGAAAGAGGATTGCGATGTTCCCAGGGAAGAGTGGCTTGTCAGGGAGAGCTGTCAGGGTGGCCCAGGGTCCGGTCTTCATCTTTGCAGGGTCAGGAACTTGGTCTGATCACTGTTCCTCAGCTGAGAAGACATAGGGAGTAATAATCACGCCTGACGTTTATTTAGTGCTTCTAAGAGTTTTATAGGAACCCTTCCTCTTGTTTTATACAACAACTCTGTGAGCTGGATTGTTTTATTACTCTGACTTTATAGTGGGGGAAACAGATGCAGAGAAGGTGAGTGGTTTATCCAAGGTCACACAGGGTGGGCAGAGCTCAGACTCACACCGAGATAGGCTGGCTCTAGAGCCGACACTGTTTTTGTTTTTGTTTTTGTTTTTTTTGAGACAGAGTCTCGCTCTGTTGCCAAGGCTGGAGTGCAGTGGCATGATCTCAGCTCACTGCATTCTCCACCTCTCAGGTGAAAGCAATTCTGCTGCCTCAGCCTACTGAGTAGCTGGAATTACAGGCTCCCACCACCAAGCCCTGTTAATTTTTGTATTTTTAGTACAGACAGGGTTTCACCATGTTGGCCAGGCTGATCTTGAACTCCTGACCTCAGGTGATCCACACTCCTTGGCCTCCCAGAGTGCTGGGAATACAGGGGTGAGCCACTGTGTCCAGCCTAGAGCCCACACTCTTAACACAACAGTTCCCTCTAACAAAGCTCCCTGTTGCTGCATGCACCAAGTGGCAAATTTTTAATATTAATTTATAGTAATATACAAACATCCAAGGCTAGTGCCTCTTTACTTGAAGGCAAGCTTCACATGATGTGAAGCTACTTAGGAGCATGGCTTCAGGGAGAGGGGAGCTGGTATCAAGGCTGGGATAGTCTGGTCTGCGGTCCCAGGGGCGGACGGGCAGTCACAGGTGAAACATGTCAACCCCCAGGCAGTGCATGTGTAGACAGTACCAGCTCCTCTCTTTTATTTTCTCAGCCTCCTTGGCTGCTCAGGCCTCTGTCTCGAGAGTGACTTTGCTTCTCTCTTCCCTGATGTTCATGGGTTAATTTCATTGTTATCCTTGTTGAAGGAAGCTGTAGTTTCCCCTCCTTTCTAGGATCTTTCATGCCCTGACAGCAACCCTAAGCAACAGAAACTGTTTCCACTCCCTTTATTATTATTATTATTTGAAACAGAGTCTTACTCTACTGCCCAGGCTGGAGTGCAATGGCACAATCTCATCTCACTGCAACCTCTGCCTCCCGGGGTCAAGTGATTCTCATGCTTCAGCCTCCCGAGTAGCTGGGATTACAGCTGTGTGCCACCATGTCTGGCTAATTTTTGTATTGTTAGTAGAGATGGGGTTTCGCCATGTTGACCAGGCTGGTCTCAAACTCCTGGCCTCAAGAGATCTGCCCACCTCAGCCTCCCAAAGTGCTGGGATTATAGGTGTGAGCCACCACGCCTGGCTTCCACTCCCTTTTATGATGCTCAGAGAGCCTAGGTAATTTTCCCAAAGACACACAAGCAATGAAACAGGCTGGCATCCCAGCCCAGGTCTGTTATGTTGCAGAGTTTGAACACCTAACCCCCCTGCTGTGCCCCTCTCCCCCAGCCTGCATCCACTTACATTCTGTAAAGTAGGTGACCTACTGCCTGGCACACACTAGTGTCCATAACATGTTTGTAGGCAGCAAGCATGTTATTGTGCATAGGAGTTTGAGTTTTGAAGTAAGACTGCTTGCTTGGGAATCTACTGCTGGCTGTTTGTGTGACCTTGGGCACATTTGCTCGCCTCTCTAACCCTTGGTTTCCTCTTATGCAAAATGGGAGTGATGACAGCAATGGTCCTTCCTGGGATTTCTGGGAGGCTTAAAGGGATTAATGAGTGTGAAGTGTTCAGCATAGCGCTTGGAACGGTGCCATGTGTCAGTGGCACTCTTTCAATAATTATGACAGAAACCCAACTCTCACCAGTCTGGAAAGAATTAGGTGGCGATGTATTGGAAAGGCTGGTGGAAAATGAAGGCTTGAGGCTTGGCCAGATTGAGTGTTCCTTTCCTCTCCTCTTTGATTTCTGCTGTGTTGTGCTGATGAGGGCCCGCGATGGGCCCTGGGAATTCCAGAGCCATGTGATCATGTCCTTTTTACCAACAGCTTGCCCACAAGGAAGCTGCTTGTACACAAGGACACCTACCTGCAAGGAACACTGGGAAATGGAGTTCGTAGACTCCTCCCTGATACAGCGTCCTCCATGCTGTTTCTCTTCCACCGGCTTAATGCAGGTGAGGATGGCAGTCTTAGAAGCCACATATTGAGGATGGCATTGGAAAGTTGGAAGCAAGATGAAAAGAGCTTCTCTGTGATCTAGAACAGCTGTTTTGGAGTTTTTTTATATAAGCAAGAAGTAATTTTCTATGTTTGAGCCACTGAATATGTAGGGGCTTGTTTGTTACAGCAGCTGGTGATGCCTCTAATTAACATGTACATTGTTACCCTTCTTCCTCCCTGTCTTCCCATTGGAGGGCAGGGTTTAGGATGGTTTTTTGGGTCTTGTGCTTGAGCTGCAGACTTAGGAAAGGGCTGCAGGAGATTTAAGCCCTCTAAGTAGCTCCAGATCTCTTCTGAAATCCTTGTACCTTGCATCGAAGGGACGATCTTTGAGAGGCCTCCTAAATGACAACCCATCATTGTGGACCTTTGGGTTTTGTCTTGGATACCCTAGGTAACAAGTGGACCACTCTAAGAAAATATTAGATATCAGTTTAATTGTAAAACATGGAGGCTCCCTGGAGAGCACTCACAGTGACTTCTACCTTTATGAGAAATTTTATTAGTGTGAATTGCCTGTCAGGATGTTTAAACAGCCCCTCAGAGCACCTAATAGCTCACTCCTAGTCATTATACATCACTAATGGGTGCTCAACATTCAAACACCTATTTACTGCATGGATTTAGTCGTCCTGGAGGACCTATTTCTGATTAAATAATTCATGATTTCAGAGTGTCTAAATACTGTCTATATGCCCAGGGCTGCACTTCTGGGTTCTAAGGTTCCGCTCGAGACATTCCCGTGAGCTTCCTTGACGATGATCCACAGAGGCATTCCTCTTTGCCGAGTGCTGAAGCTACGGTGCCTATCAGTTTTCCGTGGGGGAGTGTAGGACCTGCAGATTTCTGGCCCCCACCCTAGAGAGCGTGACTCAGTAGATCTGGGTTTAGAATGTCCATTTTTAAAGGCACACCATTCATCTTAGGAGTATGTGTTGCACATTTACGTTGTGTTAACTCTGTGCTTGGCACCGGGGCTACATCTGAGCACAGAGCAGACCACGTTGTTGCCTGTGTGGCCCTTACCGCCTAAAGCGACAGTGGCATTATAGGTCAAAGCAATCTGTGGTCCTGCATGTTCCCCCACAGCTCTTTTTTTTTTTTTTTTTTCTGGCTTCTTCTTGTCCGATCCCCAATTCATTCTCTCTCTCTCTCTATCTTTCCTTCTCTCCTTCCTTCCCTTCATGTCCTTCTCTTCTCCGCTTCCGCCCTCCCCTCCCCTCCTCTCCTCTTTCTCTCACTCTGTCGCCCAGGCTGGAGTGCAGTGGCGCAATCTCGGCTCACTGCAACCTCCACCTCCCAGGTTCAAGCGATTCTCCTGCCTCAGCCTCCCGAGTAGCTGGGACTATAGGTGTGCACCACCATGCTTGGCTGATTTTTGTATTTTTAGTAAAGGTGAGGTTTCACCATGTTGGTCAAGCTGGTCTTGAATTCCTGAGCTCAAGTGATCCATCTGCTTTGGCCTCCCAAAGTGCTGGGATTACAGGTGTGAGCCACCATGCCTGGCCACCAATTCTCTAATTTTCTATTACTCATAAACCTGATTCTCATCTAGTTGCATGCAGTGAAGTAACCACTGGCTCTCTCCCTTCTTGGACCTCTTGCTTGTGCCAAGACCTGCTTTCTCTCTCATCAGTGCCCATAAGATCTTCCTCCTCAGTGCAAGTCACATTAATAGAGGACTCTCAGGCTGTGCAACTGTGTGCAAAGTACTTAACCTTTCTTGGTCTTACTTGCCCCATCTATAAAATGGGAATGATCATTATTTACCTGCCTGAGGGTGGGTGACTTTGTTATGGGTTGAATTTTGTCCCCTCGCAAATTCATTTGTTAAAGTCTTAAAACACCAGCTATCTTAGAATGTGAGAAAATTGGTTTATTCTGGTATAATTAGTTAAGATGATGTCATACTGGAGGAGGTGGACCGCAATCCAGTATGGCCAGTGTCTTTTTTTTTTTTTTTTAATTTGAGACAGGGTCTCCCTTTGTTGCCCAGGCTGGAGTGCAGTGGCATGATCTCAGCTCACTGCATCCTCTGCCTCCTAGGTTCAAGCAATTCTCCTGCCTCAGCCTCCCAAGTAGCTGGGAATACAGGCGTGCACCACCATGCTTGGCTCATTTATATATATATATATATTTTTTTGAGATGGAGTTTTGCTGTTGTTGCTGAAGCTGGAGTGCAATGGTGCAATTTTGGCTCACTGCAATCTCCACCTCCCGGGTTTAAGCCATTCTCCTGCCTCACCATCCCGAGTAGCTGGGATTACAGGCTAGTACCACCATGCCTGGCTAATTTTTTGTATTTTTAGTAGAAACGGGGTTTCACCATGTTAGCCAGGGTGTTCTTGAACTCCTGACTTCAAGTGATCCACCCACCTCAGCTTCCCAAACTGCTGGAATTACAGGCATGAGACATTGTGCCTGTCCTCAGTGTCCTTTTAAATGGGGACATTTAGGCACAGGGAGAGAAACACCAGTGAAGGCTGGAGTTATGCTGCCACAACTCAAGGAACACCAAGAAACCACAGAACCCGAGGCAAGAGGCACACAACAGATTCTTCCTCCCAGCCCTGAGAAGGAACCAACCATGCAGGCACATTGATTTCAGGCTTTAGCATCCAGAGCTGTGAGACAATAAATCACTCTTGTTTAAGCCACCCAGGCTATGGCACTTTGCTATGGTAGCCCCAGTGGTCTCATACACCCTCAGAGCCTGAGAGCTCTGATTCTTGAGCATAATTGAAAGAACCTTATTCCCAGCAGTCCGAGGTACAGCAAGACAACATCCTGATGTGATAATGGTGAGGACGGCTGCAACACCACTATCTCCTACTTCTTAACTGCTTCTTTTGTGCCTGGCCTTTCTCTCATTTATTGCTCTTATCGACCCTGTGGGGTAAGCTTCTAGAACCCCATTTTGAGGATACAGAATCAGGATTCAGAGATGTGAAGTGACTTGCCCAAGGTCAAGCAGCTATTAGATGGGGGAGTCAGGATGTAAACCCAGACCACTCGACAATAAGACATGTATTTCACCTCTACCCTATAAAGTCTTCAAGCTAAACTGTAAACATTGGTGTTCAGTAGGTGTTACTCTCCGCGGCATGGTTTCTTAACATCTACACTGTGGACATTTTGGCTAGAAAATTCTGTTGTTGGGGTGATATTCTGTGCATTGTAGAATGTTTAGCAGCAACCTTGGCCTCTACCCATGAGAGACCAGTAGCAGCCACCTCTTCCCAACCCATTCCCAGGTGAGACTACCAAAAACATCTCTAAACATTGCAAAACATCCCTTGAGGGGCAAGACTATCCCCAGTTGAGAACCACTGCTCTAGGGGAGTCCCTTTTAAAATCACAGTCCAGCCCAGGCGTGGTGGCTCACGCCTGTAATCCCAGCACTTTGGGAGGCCTAGGTGGGCAGATCATCTGAGGTCAGGAGTTCGAGACCAGCCTGGCCAACATGGCGAAACCCTGTCTCTACTAAAAATACAAAAAAAAAAAAAAAAAAAATTAGCCAGGCTTGGTGGCAGGCACCTGTAGTCCCAGCTACTTGGGAGGCTGAGGCAGGAGAATTGCGTGAGCCAGGGAGGTGGAGCTTGCAGTAAGCCGAGATTGCGCCACTGCACTCCAGCCTGGGTGAGAAGAGCAAGACTCTATCTCAAAAATAAAATAAAATAAATAAAATAATCACAGTCCAGGTGGTCCGGGAAGGTGGGATACTTTAGGGGATACTCAGAGGATTTGTTCATCAGCGCACCTCAGGCGCTCTGGGGTGGGTTGTGGCTCCAGCAAAGGGATGGGGTGGGAAGGAGCATGTATCTTGCAGCAGACAGGGGCACTTCACATTGTTAAATCCTGGGAAATTGAGGCTGGGGTTCCATGGCCAGTTTTGATTACCGTTTGTCCATGTTGTTACCGATCTTTAAAGTTTGGTTGTGGAAAATTGAGAACTCACAAAGGCTTAGAAGTAGGGGTAATAGAACTACCTTCTTTCTTTAAGTTCACTCTTTATTTGTTAAGTACCTTTTAGCGTGGGGCAATAATGAGGGACTGTTGAAAAAATGTGTTTGAGCCTTGGCTCTGCTATATTCTAACCAAGGGGCCTTGGGAATGTGTCTTAACATCTGCAAGTCTCAGTTTTCTCATCTGTGTAATAGGATTAGCAATACCCCATGCCTTAAAGCATTGCCATGAGGATTAAATGAATCAATGTGTTTAAGGTACTCAAAGCAGTGCCTGGCACATAGCAACAGCCCATTAAGTATTTAGCTTCTATTAAGTCTCACTTCTAGTGGTGGAGGTAGATAGGTCAAAGGGACATGACATGTCAAGAAGTTTTTTTTTTTTTTTTTTTTTTTTGAGACAGAGTCTCACTCTGTCACCCAGGCTGAAGTGCAGTGATGTGATTACAGCTCACTGCAACTTCTGCTTCCTGGGTTCAAGCGTCTCCTGCTTCAGCCTCCTGAATAGCTGGGATTACAGGCACCCGCCACCATTCCTGGCTAATTTTTGTATTTTTAGTAGAGATAGAGTTTCACCTTGTTGGCCAGGCTGATCTTGAACTCCTGATCTCAAGTGACTGTCCGCCTCGACCTCCCAAAGTGCTGGGATTACAGGCGTGAGCCACCATGCACGACTGTCAAGTTCTTCTTGATCAGGGCTTCCCAACCTCAACACTATTGATGTGGCAGCGGGGGTGGTTTAGAAGATTCTTGGTCATGGTTGGGGTTGTCTTGCACCTTGCAGGATGTTGAGCAGCACCCAGGGCCTCTATCCATTATCTTCCAGTGACAGCCTCTTCCTCTAGTTGTGACAAGCAGACTTTGCCAAACATTTCTGGGGAGCAACATCCCCATCACTTGAGAACCATTGTTCTAGATAATAAGCTCCTTTGGGCTTTTTGGCTCAATGTGTAGAATACGGCATCAGTACCACGTGAAGTTTCTTAGAGATGCAGAATCTCAGGCCCTGACCCGGACTCACTGATCTGAACCTGCATTTCACAAGACCCCCTGGTGAGTCAGATGCGTATTAAAGTTTAAGGGGCTGGGCTTTAGAGAATGGATAGTGTCATATCATTTAGGTTAGTCTCTAAATCTATAAAGTACAGCACAGAGCAGCACTGGGTTATTAGTTGAATGGATGAATAAATGAATTGTGGCAAAGATAGAGGTTCTTTGCTTAAGATTCTAGCAGTTAACCACATTTTTCAGTGCTGTGCTCTGAGCTTGCTGGCTCATACCCAGGCCTGAGATCAGTGCTTTATCAGAAGTGGCTTCACCCAGGAATCTTCACTCATCCAGGTCCTCCTGGATTGGGGTGAATTGGGGTGGTGGGTTGTGAGGCAGAGAGAAATAGCTGTGGGCAGAGTTGTGAAGTCTGTGCAATGTATTCCAACAGACTCTTCTCCTTCCCTTTCTGCCTGGAGACCCTGATGGAGATGGCCTAGGGTGGAGATCTCACATTAGGGATTTAAAAATGCTTCCTACATCTTTATAGTAATGCTGAGGGGGCTAGAGCATATAAAATAAATTATACCCTCCTAATTTTTAAAAGCATTGCAATGAATTATATGAGAATGCATTGGAGGAAGCTTCAGAATTTTTCTTGTTTTGCCTCTGAAAGTGCAGCAGAGGAAATTAGGGCAAGAGAAGGAGTTATCCATCATAACAGGTGGGAGAAGGAATCAAAGAAGAGGGTAAGAACGTATTTAGAAGGTTTGTAAATACTCTTTATGCAGGCTAGGGGCTGGGGACTTTTGGAATTTGTGGGCAAAGGCAATTCACACAAGTGAAATTGCAGAAATTGAACTCTAATGCTTTGAGTAACAAGCGTCATGTTTTAATAGGGCTTATGATATGTGCTGGGCTAATTTCAAAAGGAAAGGTGCCACCAATAAATATTCTTGATGGCAGAGATAAGAATTAATCTTCAGTGTGGATAGTTTCATCACTGGGGAAGGGGTGATGAGCTGCAGGCACACTGAGAGGGGTTTCTTGCTTGAACACACATTTTTTTCTGATGGTGGCATGAGTGCTTGTGTGTATTACAGAGATGCAAGGAACATTTAAAGTCTGAGCAGACTCCGTGACAACTTCAAACAGAGGCTTGGCTGAAATCCCTCCTGGGCCCCAGTAGACATCTCAGCATGGATGAGATATTATCACTCCTGATGAAGATTGATTTTAAAGTAACTGGGTTCTCAAGGATCCTAATTCTGGGAATCAATTAGATTAGTCAGCCTTGTAAAATGACCATGTGGAGTGTGTGTCAAGGTTACTGGGGAAATCTGAAGTCAGCAAAGTGACTGGCTCCCTGAGTGTGATGTGGCCTGTACTGTTGGTAGATTTGATTTGGTTTATGGTGCGGCTTTCATATGGAGCTGGATTACCTTCTCCCAAAGAGAGGTGGGCAGGGGTGTTGGTCAGAATTCTAAGATGCAAACAACAGAAAGTGACTGGGGGTGATTTAAGGAGAGCAGGAATTGTTGAGACGGTGATGAGAAGCCCACACATTCGGAGGCTATGTTGCCAGGGTCAGTGTCCCCAAATCACACCACTGAGCCAAATCTGGGAGGATGTGGTTGCCATGGGGACTGGCCACATCTACTGCTGCCACCTGCCAGTCGCTGCCACTTTGTGCACTGGCTCTCAATTCACAGTCTGGCGTGGGTGTGTCTGATTCACTGAGCCTAGTCAGGTGCCTAGGGTGTCATAGGTGCAAGGGTGGCTGGGAAAGGGGGAATTGGGCATTTTCAGCTTTAGTGGTGGGTGTTGGGATTTGTCATCTACCAAGTCATATACTGTATTAGAGTTCTCCAGAGGGACAGAACTAATAGGATATATGTATACATGAAAGGGAGTTTATTAAGGAGAATTGACTCATACGATCAGAAAGTGAAGTCCCCCAATAGCTGTCTTCAAGCTGTGGAAGAAGGAAGCCAATAGTGGCTCAGTCCGAGTCCAGATGCCTCAAAAGCATGGAAGCCAACATTGCAGCCTTCAGTCTGTGGTGGAAGGTGCGAGAGACCCCAGCAAACCACTGGTGTAAATCTAAGAGTCAAAAGGTCATTGAAGAACCTGGAGTATCTGATGTGGAAGGGCTGGAAGCAACCAGCGCAGGAGAAAGATGAAAGCCACATGACTCAGCAAGCCAGTTTATCCCACCTTCTTCCATCTGCTTTTTTTTTAGCATGCTGGCATCCGATTAGATGGTGCCCACTCACACTGAGGGTGGGTCTTCCTTTCCCAGTCCACTGACTCACGTGTTAACCTTCCCTGGGAACACCTTCACAGACATACCCAGAAACAGTACTTCACGAGCTATGTAGGCATCCTTAGATCTAAGAATCCTGAGTTATCTTAGGCAATCCAATCAAGTTGACACCTAACATCAACTATCACACATACAGTAGGGAATTTATTAAACACAAGAAAGATGCTACAGATATGGGTGGCCATATAAAATGACCAATTTTCAGAATACAGGAATAGACATTCATCCATTCATTAAGAAAATATTTACCAAAGGCTTACTGTGAGTCAGTTCTGCATGCCTGGGAAATCACAATGAATAAAACAGACAAAAATAACTATCCTCATGGGGCTTAGATCCTACTGGAGGGAGACAAAAAATGTTATAGAGGTGCATTGACCAGTACAGTAGCTGATAAACACATGCAGCTACTTAGGTTTGAAAAAATTAACTAAAATTAACTAAAACTGAACATCTAGTTCTTTAGTCACAGTAGCCACATTTCAAGTGCTCAACAGCCACGTGTGGCTAGTGTTTACTGCAATGAACAGCTCATCAACTCCAAAATCTCACCTGAATATCATCAGCTCATCTACAGTATCCACATTTGGTGTGGAAGTGGGTGGGAGTATGGTCCATCCTGGGGCACAATTCATTTCCAATTGTAAGCCTGTGAAACTCAATACACAAGTTATCAGATTCTAAAAATGTAGTAGTGGGATAGGGACAGGATAAAAGTGATAGGCATTCTGATTCCAAACCCAGGAAAATGTGAGGTGAAAAGCAGTCCCCAGTCCCAAGGAGTTTACAAATCCAGCTGGCAAAATTTCCTAGTTTCCAGCCCTAGGAATAATCCTGTTTTGCAGCTCTAAACTTCTGGGCTCACAGCTCTCCCCACTGGGTCATGCTTCTCTTTTTAGTGAAAGGTAGCCTGTGTTTTGCAACTGATTTGTTTCAGTCTGTTTGTTGATTGCAGAATTTGGGAAGACCAAGAGCCTCCTTTCATTTTGTATTTTCTGTTTCCCTATCAAACCAAGTGACAGTGTTTCTGCTGGTATAACATCCTCAAGAACTTTGTGCATCTCTTGTGTATGTCACCAGGTTTCACCACATTCGACAAAAGACTTGTCAACAGACATTTCTGAGGTACTATCTAATTTGCGCTACTGCTGAGATGGCTGAAGAGGGGCGTACTGTAAGAGTCACACCCTTTAATGCTTCAAAGAGCCTTTTTGTTGAATGGGTACTCTGAAGTTTTGATCCTTCCGATGAGTTAGTAAAAGTTTGTACAGCCACACACTGAAATCTTTCTCTAGCCCCCTTTCCTGACAGGGAATCTCTTACTTTTAGCTTCTTTTGCCTGCCAGGTAGGCTGAGAAGTCCCCAAGTCATCAAGCCCCCGCCCCCCCCTTTTTTTTCTGTTTTATTTAACAGTTCTTACCTCAACTTATTTCTCTCCTCTCATATTTTTCTTATGAGCGTTATGAAAACACAAAGCTGCTCTTCAGTGCTTTGCTTGGAAATCTCCTGTCTTTTTTTTTTTTTTTTTTTTTTAGATGGAGTCTTGTTCGTCGCCTAGGCTGGAGTGCAGTGGCATGATCTTGACTCACCACAGCCTCCTCCTGCTGGGTTCAAGTGATTCTCCTGCCTCAGCCTGCTGAGTAGCTGGGATTACAGGTGCCCGCCACCATGCCCGGCTAATTTTTGCATTTTTAGTAGAGATGGGATTTCACCATGATTGGTCAGCCTGATCTTGAACTCCTGACCTCAGGTGATCTGTCTGCCTTGGCCTCCCAAAGTGCTGAGATTACAGGTGTGAGCCAGCGCTCCTGGCCCTGTCTAGGTCTTACTGCACACCACAAAGAAAGCCGATCACTGAGACAATGAGTGTTTCCAGGGACGAAGGGTTTGTTATGGGTGATGTCAGCTGCATAAATGGGAGACAAGCCTGAAATTCAGTCCCCACTCCCATAACATTAGGAGTTTATATAGCAGAGAAGGGAAATGGAACAAGGAAGAGAAATGGGTCAACAGGGAGCAGGTGGTTGAATGAGGGATGTAACATCTTATTGTAATATGTGGGGGAAAACAGGAATTAGGGAGAGGTAAGGAAGGGAGGAGTTGGTCAACAGACAGCAGGTGCATCTGTACCTGTACTGTACAAATGTAGGTTTACTCAAGCTTCCATTCTGTGGGCATCTGGCTTGCTGGAAAATGGACTGGCTTACATTGCTTACATATTTTTCTTTCCACATAACTGCAGAACACACTCTGCTAAGCTTTCTATCACTGCATAACAAGGAGCATCTTCTCCCCAGTTTTAAGTAACAGGTTTCCCACTTCCTTTTGAATACTCACTGGAAGCATCCTTAGTGTCCATGTTTCTTGTACTTCTGCTAGCAGTCTGTTCATGTTGTTTTAGGTATTCCCTAAGGCAGTTTAGGCTTTTCTATAATCTTACTTCCTTCTGAGCCCTCACCAGCAGCATCTTTAATGTTCATATATATATTAACAATCTGTTCAAGGCGATCTCAGCTTCTTCTGTCATGGTTCTCGAAATTCTTTTAGTTTCTACCCATTGCCCAATTCCAAAGCCAATTCCACATTTTTAGAAGTTTGTTACAGCAGCACATCACTTCTAGGAAGCGAAATAGATATTAGTTTTCTATTGCTGCTGTGTCAAACTATCACAAATATAGTGACTGATGCCAACAAAAAATTTATTATTTTATAGTTATGTAGGTCAGACATCTGGCATGGGTCTTACTGGGTTGAAGTCAAGGTGTTGGCAGAACTTCCTTACTGGAGGCTGGAGGGGGAAATCTGTTTCCTTGCTTATATGTGTTGTTGGCAGAAATCGCTTCCTTGTGGTTGTGGGACTGAGGTGCCTCTTTTATTGCTGGCTGTAAACTGAAGGTTGTTCCCAGCCTGGAGAAGCCATTATAGTCCTTGGCTAGTAACCTCCTGCCTTCATCTTCAAAGCCAATGGTGGCTGGTTGAATCCTTCTCATGTTTCATTTCTTTGACTTTTCTCAGACCCAGTTGGGAAAGGTGCTCTCTGCTTCTAAGAACTCATGTAATTAGATTGAGCTCACTTGGATAATCCAAGATAATCTCCTTCTCTCAAGCTGTATATCTTTAATCTGCAAAGTCTGTTTTGCCACATAAGGTAACATGTTCACAGATTCCGGAAATAAAGCAGTGGGTATCTTTTTGGAGGGCATTATTCTCCCTCTCACAAGAGTTACACATTTTTCCCACACTCACTAGGAGGTGTGACTCCCAGATAATAAGGTCAGCATAAGAACCACAGAGATACCATGAATTTCTCCAGATCTTTGGTGACACACGAGCCTGGAGCCCCAGAGCAGTCATATCCTGACCCCACAGGCACAAAGTTGTGGTTGACTCGAGCAGGAACATTGAGGAGACATCGGTAACTAGAAGGTCTGTAATCTAGGGGGAGGGTGTGGAGATGTAGAGCCAAGAGGCCAAGACCCTGAAGTTGTCCGATCAATATGGATTCAAATGACACCTCTTACACTTGACATTGAAAAAGTCAATAAGCCCTTTGAGCCTTGGTTTTCTTAGCTTTTAAAATGGAGGTAATGAAAATAGCATCCACCAAAAGAACAGAGAGAGGCTTTCTAAAAGAAAATATTTATTTGGGAATGTGGCATTGCCATGGGACTATGCATGCCATAATAAACTACTGTTCAGGGAGGTCAAAGAAGACTAAGGCTTTTAGATGAAAAATGAGGAGGATTACATGTTTCAAGGATCAATAAACAAGGGTAACACTGGCTTGAGGTTGGACAGGCAATTGTGTTTTTCGCAGAGTCTTCTGTGATAGTTTTTGTTATCAGGCATTTATATATCAGAATGCTCTCTTCCTGGCCTTTTCTGGCTTTATTTCTTCATTTTTTTTTTTGTTTTTTTTTTTTTTTAAGACGGAGTCTTACCCTTGTTGCCTAGGCTGGAGTGCAGTGGCGCGATCTCCGCTCACTGCAACCTTCGCCTTCCCGAATTCAAGTGATTCTCCTGCCTTAGACTCCCGAGTAGCTGGGACTACAGGCACACACCACCATGCCCAACTAATTTTTTGTATTTTTAGTAGAGACAGAGTTTCACTGTGTTAGCCATGATGTTCTCGATCTCCTGACCTCATGATCCGCCCACCTCAGCCAGTGGCTCCGTTTTGATTCTGACACCTTGCACAATTCTTACATCTAGGGTAACTGCTGGGAGAGGGTTCAGCAGAGCCAATCGTGTGAAACCCATAGCAGCACGGCTCCCACACACAAGGATGGCTTTAGGAGGGTCCTTGAAAAAGAGGTTGGGAGATGTATGTTGATTTTTGAAATGCTTCTGAGGACAGGCAAGACCTGCCTTTCAGACTCTCTTGTGTCTTTCCGAGGGCACGTAAATCTTAGACACCTGGGCTTCTAGGTGCTTGGTTCAGGGCAAGTGCAGGAAGTGCTGGGAGAGAATGGGTCCAGGTCAGGTCCCAGGGAGCTACAAAGTGCATGGGAGGCTGGGGCTTCACAGGAATGCAGGGGAATCACCTTGTGTCCCTACTCATTTGTTTTTAAACCTTGTTCCAAGGGAGTGATGGGGCCAGCTATGATGGCTCACGCCTGTAATCCCAGCACTTTGGGAGGCTGAGGCGGGTGGATCACTTGAGGTCAGGAATTCGAGACCAGCCTGGCCAACATGGCAAAACCCTGTCTCTACTAAAAATACAAAATTAGCCGGGTGTAGTGGAAAAATACAAAAAAAACACTTGTAATCCCAGCTACTCGGGTGGCTGAGGCAGAAGAATTGAACCGGGGAGGTGGAGGTTATAGTGAGCCAAGATCGTACCACTGCACTCCAGCCTGGGCAATAGAGCGAGACTCTGTCTCAAAAAAAATCCCAAAAAGCAAAACAAAATGACAACAACAAAAACCAAGGGAGTGATGGGAATAGTTAATTTGTAAATGTGAGAGATTGTAAGAATTTTTTCCCATTTTTCGTCTCCCTCCCCCACACCATTGTGTTCTCATGTTGGGCCATATGAAAGAAACTAAAATTCTGCTTAGATGTCTATTTTTTTAAGCATTATCGTCTTGGAAAGTTGGATTTGAATTGGAAGAGTGACATGGAATCTTTAAAATGACTTTATTTTGGTCACAAGTGAAGTAGGAATTTAACATTTAAGAGGTAAACAAGTATTTTATGGATGTTTCAAGGAGGGTTTTGGCTTTGACAGGGTAAAATTATTTTTGATTGGAAAAAGCACATTTTAGCATTTAACCAAGATTTTTGCGTTCTTTTTCTTCTGTTCTGATTTCTGCCAATCTTCTGGGAGGGAAGACAATTATTTTTCTAAAGGCAAGAGACAGTTAAGAATGAAGATACTAAATAGCAAGGGTGCTGAACAGAAAAACAAAGGAAGCCGAAGCATTTTGCAAAATCAAAAGGATCTGGGGTCTTAGACGCCATGTGGCACTGCTGGAACATCATTTTGTTTATACCTTTCAGCATAGAATTCTCCAAGTTATTGGCTGTAGCTTGCAGGGTCTTAATAGGTATACTTCAGAGAAGGCAGGTAGAAGATGACATGTTCATATATGTTTGGAAAAAATCGGCATAGACAGATTATGTATACTATGAAATATCAAGAGTGGGATAAAGTAGCCAGTGTTTCACACTTACTTGACCACAGAATTTTCATTTGTTGGTTGGTCTGATGTATGGCACACCAGTTAACTCTTAGTGTTCCCAAACTTAAGTTTGGGGAATATTACACATTTTTCTATGGTGAAATTTAGTTGAATTTGAAAGAGGTGGTTTAGTATAACCCAGGGAAATCCACAGTAACGGAGCTTCCGTGGTATTTCTCAAATTGTGGCTCATGAACTGCCTGTCTCAGAATCACCTGAAGAGTTTGTTAAAAATCCAGATTTCTGGGTCTGATCTCAGATTTATTGAATACGAATCTCTGGCACTGACATCACGGACTCTGACTTGTTAAAAACACCCTAGTCTTTGCTGCTAAAAGTATGGTCTGTGGACTAGCAGCGTCAGAATCACCTGGAGCTTTTTGGAGTGCAGAATCTCAGCTCCATCCCAATTGCGCTGAATCTAAATCTGAATCTGCAATTTTTAAAATTTATTTTATGTTTTTAGACAGAGTCTTGCTCTGTCGCCCAGGCTGGAGTGCAGTGGTGTGATCTCGGCTCACTGCAACGTCCACCTCCCTGGTTCATATGATTCTCCTGCCTCAGCCTCCTGAGGAGCTGGGACTACAAGCATGTGCTACCCCGCCTGGCTAATTTTTGTATTTCTAGTAGAGATGGGGTTTCACCATGTTGGCCAGGCTGATCTCGAACTCCTGGCCTCAAGTGATCCACCTGTCTGGGCCTCCCAAAGTGCTGGAATTACAGACATGAGCCTCCATGCCTGGCCTGAATCTGCATTTTTAAAAAGAGTTCTGGGTGATTAATGTGTATGTTTAAGATAAGAAGCATTGGAGTAGAGAATAAAGCCTCGAATTTTACTATATATCTTGCTCTAATGCTTTGTTTTGTGAACGCTGAAAATCTGAGACAGGTCTCAGTTAATTTAGAGAGTTTATTTTGTCAAGGTTGAGGACACACGCCCATGACACAGCCTCAGGAGGTCTTCATGACATGTGCCCAAGGTAGTCGGGGCACAGCCTGGGTTTCACTTATTTTAGGGAGACATGAGACATTAATGGATATAGGTAAGATGTACATTGGTTCCTTCTGGAAAGGCAGGACAACTCAAGCAGGGAGGGGGCTTCCAGGTCACTGGTAGGTGAGAGACAAAGGGTTGCATTCTCTTGAGTTTCTGATTAGCCTTTGCAAAGGAGGTAATCAGATATGCGTTTATCTCAGTGAGCAGAGGGAAGACTTTGAATAGAATGGGAGGCAGGTTGGCCCTGAGCAGTTCCCAGCAGGACTTTTCCCTTTAGCTTAGTGATTTGGGGGCCCTAAGATTTATTTTCCTTTCACAGTATCCTTACATCTTGCTCTAATTATTTATTTCATTTTTAAAACTATTTAAACAAGGAGTTGTATTTTAGCTAAAACAAAATCGTAATTGGAAGGATAGGCTTGGTTATTCCTCTCTTAGTTGGCTATTCTACGGAAAGCATTGCTGTTTAGATCAGGGGCCTCTTCAATTTTTTAAAATTTTATTTCAGTAGTTTTTTGGGGAACAGGTGGTTTTTAGTTACATGAATAATTTCTTTAGTGGTGATTTCTGAGATTTTGGTGCACCGTCACCAGGGGCCTATTTAAAGGAACTGCTGTTCACTAGCGATCAAAATATATACTGATTTTCTTTAAACTGGCCAAAGAAAACAGCCTCTTGAGTGTTGATCTTATTCTAGATTTATGAACATGATGGTAGCCGTCAGGTCCAGAGCATGGGATGTCTTTCAAGAGTAATCGACTCTGTATAGCTTAATTCCACATCCCCTTCTATGCGCACTCAGGAATTGCTTATAGTCATTTCAATTTAATAACACAGGTATTGATTTTTTTTTTTTTTTTTTTTTTTTGAGACAGAGTCTTGCTCTGTCACCCAGGCTGGAGTGCAGTGGTGTGATCTTGGCTCACTGCAACCTCTCCCTCCCGGGTTCAAGCAATTCTCCTACCTCACCCTCCCGAGTAGCTGGGATTACAGGCATGCGCTACCGTGCCTGGCTAATTTTTTTTTTTTTTTTGTATTTTTAGTAGAGATGGGGTTTCACCATATTGACCAGGCTGGTCTCGAACTCCTGACCTTGTGATCCACCCGCCTCGGCCTCCGAAAGTGCTGGGGTTACAGGCGTGAACCACCGCATCCAGCCATAGTTATTGATTTTACTGAATACATCTACCTTGCATTTCAATCTAGTACAACAATGAAAGGATGGATTTTACGTAAACAAAAAGACCACTCAACACTTCCATTGTTATTTAGAGATGCATGGAGTTTTAGCAAGGAGAATGAAAACTGTCAGTTTGAAATACTAATTTCTTGAGTTTTCAAGTAAGAAGGACAAAATTATGCTTGATTTCTTTGTAGGTTCTATGATTTGATACTTTACCATCCATACTCATTAATAAGGCAGAGTCCCCTAAGGTTCAATGTCCACTCAATGACCCATTCCAGGGAACATAATTCAGCAGTTAGAAATTATTTTAAGAGCTGCTTATAAGGATTAGAAGAACCAGTACCTGGTGCTCAGTGATGGCTGAGAATAGTGCCAACTTCCACCAGCCAGAGTTGAAAAACCTCATAGTTTATAAGACATTGGGTAGAGTAATCAGAAGGCTCTTGCCTCAGGAGTGGGGAATAATTAATCATAGAGTAAGCATGGCTCTAGTCCCAGCTGACAAATCTTAAAAATAAGTCTTAAAGGGATCGAACTGTTTTCAAGTAACTTAACTATATCCCAGAACAAAGGTCAAGGATATTTACTAGAATGCCATAATATCAAGCCCAAAGAGGTTGCAAAGAAGCATGAAAAATACAACCTAAAATGAGTAGAAACATGTATCAGTTGGAATTAATAAAGAAGTATCAAAAATGTTAGAATTAGCAGAGAAGGACATGTTTAAAAAATTAAACAGAAACATGGAAGACAAAAAAAGACCCAAATGAAAACTCTAGAGATAGAACTCTGTGATATTTGAGATTTAAATTCATGGGGTGAAATCAACAGCAGATGAGACATTGCCCATACACAAAAAAGATGAGTGAACATGATGACATAGCAACAGAAACTGTCCAAAATTAAACACATAGAGAACAATAATAATGAGAAAAAGAGAACAGCATTAGTAATCTCTGGAACAAGTTCAAGGAATTTAACATATATGTAGATGAAGTCCCTAAAGGAATGAGAGAGATGGAGAGACAGAAAAAATATTTACAGGTAGTGGCTTAAAAATTTTCCACATTTCATGAAAATCACAAACCCAGAGACCTAAGAAACTCAATGAACACACAGAAGAGACATGAAGAAAACTACTCTAGGCACATTATAATCAAGTGTTCAAGCTTAGTGATATAAAAACTTAAAAGCATCCAGAGGGGAAAACAAGACAGATTACTTACAGAGCCACAAAGATAAGGGTGAAAGTGTATTTTTTGTTCAGAAATAATTCAAGTGCAAAGACAGAGAGTAAAACAACAAAACAAAAATAAGAACACTAATGTAAGTGCAAAAAGAAAGTCCAAACCTGAAATAACTGCAAGGAGAAATAGTCAAATCCAGAATTATGATTGAATGTCAATACACTGCTTACAACAATTGATATACAGAGTAGATAGAAAGTATGCAAATGACCTGAACAATGTCACCAACCAGTTTGACCTAACTGAAGCTTACAGAGCCCACCACCCAACAACAGGATACACATTCTTTCTGAGTGCACCCAGAGCATTTACCCAAATTTTATTTGGTAAAATAAATTATTTTCTGGGCCATTAAACCAGTCTCAATAATTTCAGAAGGATTCAGGTCCTGCAAAGTAAGTTCTTTGGTCCCAGTGGAATTAAACTGGAAATTGGCAACAGAAGGAACTCTGGGAAATTCTCAGGTTTTTTGAAACCAGCATATGTTAAGTAACTCATGCATGGAGAAAGGGGTTAAAGAGAAATTAGAAGCTATTTTGAATTGAATGAAAATGAAAACACAACATATCAAAATTTTGTAGGATACTGTTAGAAAGGGAAATGTATATAGCACTCATTAGAGAAAAATAAAGTTCTCCAATTTCACTTTAAGAGACTAGAATGAAAAGAACAAAATCAACACAAAGTAAGCAGGGAAAAATAATAAAGATCAGAGAGAAATTAATGAAATGAAAAACAGAAAAACAATAGAGAAAAATCAATAAAACCAACAGCTAGTTCTTTGGGAAGATCAATAAATTGAGAAGCAGCTAACCAGAATGATCAGGATAAAAAATGATATCAAATACTAAAGATATATCTTTGTATAGTACATACTTATATCTTAAATAAGGCATAACTATATCTTAAAGATAGTATGGGAATATTGTGAACAACTTTATGCTCATAAATTTGACAAAATGAATGAAATAGACAAATTCCTTGGAAGATATAAACTGCTAAAGCTAATTTAAGAACTAGGTAACCGTATTAACCCTATATCAAGTTTTAGAGATTGAATTTGTAGTTAAAAACTTTCCCACAAAGACACATACAGGTATAGATGGCTTTACTATTGCATTCTTTTTTTTTTTTTTTTGAGATGGAGTCTCGCTTTGTCTTCTAGGCTGGAGTGTAGTGGAGCATTCTTGGCTCACTGCAACCTCTGCCTCCTGGGTTCAAGTGATTCTTCTGCGTCAGCCTTCCGAGTAGCTGGGATTACAGGCACGTGCCACCATGCCTGGCTAATTTTTGTATTTTTTACTAGAGACAGGGTTTCACTATATTGGCCAGGCTGGTCTTGAAACCTTGACCTCAGGTGATCCAACCGCCTTGGCCTCCCAAAGTGCTGGGATTACAGCTGTGAGCACGCCCTGCCCTTAGTGTTAAATTCTAACAAATATTTAGGAAGGAAATAATATCAGTTCTATACAAACTACTCCAGGAAATTGAAGAGGAAAGATTATTTTAGGAGACAGGTATTGCCCTAATAGCAAAACCTGACAAAGAAATTATACGAAGAGGAAACTGAAGTCCAATATCTATCATGAATATAGATGCAAATAATTCTAAACAAAATTTTAGCAAAGCAAATACAGCAATATATAAAAAGGGAAATATATCATGGTCAAGGGTGGTTTATGCTAGGTTGGTTTAAAATTCAAATGTAATCAGTAGAATCCATCATATTAGGAGATAAAAAGTGAGAGACACGTGATCACTTCAATGGATACAGAAAAAATATGTAAGAATTTAACATCTATTCTCAATTAAAAAGAACTCTCATCAAGTAGGAATGTAAGGAAATTACTTTGATAAAATATGTCTATGAAAAATCTGTTTCATACTTAATAGTGAAAGACTGAATGCTTTCTGCTTAAGATCGGGAACAAGAATGTCTGCTCTTAGTCAATTTAATAAGGCAGGAGAAATGAATAAAACCCAGAAAGTAAAGGATAAAATAGATGTGTCTTTATTTACGGATAGCAAGATCTATTATAAAATCCAGTGAGATCTAAAAACTTTTTTTTTTTGCTGAACAACTATGAATTCAGTGAGATTATAGAACAGTAAGATAATTATACAAAAAGCCATTGTATTTCTATATAATAACAATAAAGAACTGAAAATTAAAGTAAAAAATACTATCTATAATACTATCAAATGAAATAATAAGGAATACATAGGGATAAGTCTGACTAAATTTGTATGATTCATACACTGAAAATTACAATATATTAATAAGACAAACTAATGAAGAACTAAATAAATGGAGAAATGATTACAAGTCAGAAAACACTGAATATTGTTAAGGTGTCAATTCTCCCAAATTGATCTACAGAGTCAATGCCGTCCAAACCAGAATCTCATCTAGGCTTTTTTGCGGGGTGGAAATTCACAAGCTGATTTTGAAATTTATACAGACAATGAAAGACCAGTAATAACCAAAACAGCTTTGAAGAAGAACAAAGTTAGAGGGCTAACATGATTTGATTTCAAGATTTATTACAAAGCTGTTGTAATCAAGACAGTGTACTATTGACATCAAGGTAGATACTTGGGTCAATGTAACAGTAAAGAGAGTTCAGTGGAGTAGAATCATCTTTTCAACAAATGATGTTGAAATAGTTGGACATCCATGTGCAAACAAATGAATTCCAATCTGTATCTATGGCATATACAAAAATTAACTGAAAATGCATCATACATTCAGATATACAACCTAAATCTGTAAATCTTCTAAAGATACCATAGGAAAATCTGTGTGATGTTGGGTTAGGCAAAAATTTCTTAGATATGTTGCGAAAAACAAGACCTATTAAAAATGGATAAATTTTAAAATTGGCAAATTGAACTTCATCAAAATTAAAAACTCTACTTTGAAAAACAGTTAAGAGAGTGACCAGCAACTTATTTGGAGAAAATGTTTGCAAACTATATATCTGATAAAGGACTTATGTGTAGAATAGGTAAAGAACTCTCAAAACTCGATAATAAGAAAATACCCAATAAAACAATGATAAAATATTTGAACAGACATTTTACCAAATTAGATATACATGGCAATTAATCACATGAAAACATGTTCAACATCATTAATCATTAGGGAAATACAAATTAAGACCACAATGAGGTACCATTATACATCTTTTAGAATGACTAAAAGTAGAAAGACTGACCGCACCAAGCCTTGGCAAGGATGAAGAGAAACTGGAACTCTCATACATTGCTTATGAGAATGTAAAATGGTATAACCACTTTGAAAAACAGTTTGACAGTTTCCTAACTGGTTCAACATGCACCTGCCATCTAGCCATTTCACGTCTAGAGGTATGTATCCATGAGAAAAGGCAGCATGTGCTCAAACAGCACACATGTGCATGAACATTGATGGTGATTTTATTTATCAGAGCCAGAAACTAGAAACCACCCGAATGTCTGTTATCAGGTGAATGTAGAAAACAATTTGTGGCACATGCATATAATGGAATACTATTCAGCAGTAAAAAGGAATGAGCTATCTATACATGCAACAACATGGGTAAGTCTCAAAAGCTTTATGCTCAGTGAAAGATGCCACATAAAAAAGATTACATACTATATAGGCCTATTTATATGAATTCTAAAAAATGCAAATCTTTAGTGACAGAAAGCAGATCATTGGTTGCCTGTTGACAAGGATGGGAAGTGGGAAAGGATGAGAGGGAGAGATTACAGAGAGGCACAAATTCATTAACGGTGCCTTGAGTGAAGAATATGTGCTGCATATACACAATGGAATACTACACAGCCATATCAAAGCACAAAATCATGTCCTGTGCAGCAATATGGATCCAACTGGAGGCCATTATCCTAAGCGAATTAATGCAGGAACAGAAAACCAAATACTACATGTGCTCATTTATAAGTGGGAGCTAAACATTGGATACACATGGACTTAAAGATGGCAACCATAGGCCGGGCACGGTGGCTCATGCCTGTAATCCTAGCACTTTGGGAGGCTAAGGTGGGCAGATCCCCTGAGGTCAGGAGTTCCAGATCAGCCTGGCCAACAGGGTGAAACCCTGTCTCTACTAAAAATACAAATAATTAACCGGGCGTGGTGGCTTGTGCCTGTAATCTCAGCTACTTGGGAAGCTGAGACAGGAGAATCCCTTGAACCAGTGAGGTGGAGGTTGCAGTGAGCTGAGATTGTGCCACTGCACTCCAGCCTGGGTGACAGAGCAAGACTTTGCCAAAAAAAAAAAATGTATATATATAGACACTGGGGACTACTGGTGGGGGAGAAAGGAAGAAGGGAGGAAGGGTTGAAAAACTAACTATGGGGTACTATGCTCACTGCCTGGGTGATGGGATCATTTGTACCCCAAACTTCAGTGTCATGCAATATACTTGAGTAACAAACCTGCACATGTACTCCCTGAATCTAAAATAAAAGTTGCAATTAAAAAAAGGAGCACACACAAAAATAGAATGAATAAGACCACCTATTTGATAGCACAATATAGTGACCATAGTTGATAATAACTTAATTGTAGATTTAAATATAACGTAAAAGTGTAATTGGATGGTTTGTAACTCAAAGGATAAATGCTTGAGGGGATGGATACCCCATTCTCCATGATGTGTTTATTTCATGTTGCATGCCTGTATCAAAACATCTCATCTACCCCATAATATATACACCGACTATGTACCCAAATGATTAAAAATAAAAAAAAGCTAAAAAAATTTAAAAAGGAGCACAAATAAACTCTTGGGAATGATGGATATTTCACTGTCTTGAGTGAGGTGAGAGTTCATGTATGTATGTATATGTCAAAACTTATCAAGCGGCACACTTAAACACTAAATTCAACCTTCTCTCAGTGAAAACACCTGAGCATTCCATGGATGAAGTGAGAGAAGGCTGGGGCCAAGGATGAGGAAGAAGATGGAAGGGGCACAGGGGCACTTCCGCAAAAAAACAAGTCCTCTACATTATACATCCTCTCTCTGTTGTTTCTGAAAATTGTCTGTTATTAGTAATGAAGATAAGGTGATTTTATTGGATGTGGATGCTGATACAGCTCATGACAATTCATACTGGCCGCAAGGCAGTGGTTTGTAGATCGTATCCTGAAAAGAGACATCCTCGTGGAGGACCCCAGCTTCCAAAGATGACCCTATGAGCAGCTCACTGTACTTGCTTCCTCCCCTGCCTGAACATTGCAGATGGTTGTTCCTGAGGCAGCCATGAGCAAGTGGCAAACTTGTTGAGAAGGAGCTGAAATGCGGTCAGCATCTGGGAGAGCCTGGGAGCCTTCCTTCTGGTCTGCAGACACTTCTGTCTGTCTCACTCTCTGAGCTTGACTGTTCTTGGTTGAACTTTGCTTTCTCTCCTGGGTCCCCTGCTGGTAACTGGATCTGCTTCTTCAAGCTGTGGGACCGTCAGTAGCCATAATCTGGTGGGTGACGTTGATCAGAAGGAATTTTTCTATTTCAGAGTTATATTTATTGGCTATGAATACTTAGGAACACTTTGGAAGAGGGAAGTGACATAGCAAGTAAGATATTTAGACAGGCAGATATGATAAAGGGGAAGATGATACAGTCAGTTCTGTGATAGCATGACATGTGTTTTCCTAAACATGACTATACTATGCAGAATTGCACAGTAAAACCAGATGGGAAAAATTGGGTTGGGGCACAGCATTCAAAAACTTCATCAGTGAGATGTTTAAAAAGGGTGGAAACCTAATACAAATCATAGCATGGTTTTACATACATTAAGTGGTTAAGAAATGCATATATAGTAAAATAATCATCTCATTTCACCCTGGAAAAGACCTGAAGTTTGGTTTGGAAGTGGATGTCTGAAGGAATGTAGTTTGTGAGTTACTGAGAAGAATGGAAGCAGTGTCATCTGAGATGGGAGGGAATCTTGCAGGCCCAGGTGTGGATGAGTGTGGCTCATAACTTGCACAATGAACTGAGGTTGCTGGTGGATGTTTGCATGTGTGTGTGTGCACCCATGTGCACACATGCTTGTATTTTGCATATTGCTCAATGTCTCAGCCCAGCTGGTTACAGCTTTCTGTGTTTACCTAGTGTTTCTCGCAGATGAAATCATGCATAAGCAAATGCAAAATGTTATGCTCAGATTGTTCCCTAATAGATCAGTTACACTGGAACAAATTCACATCTTCCAAACAAGCATCACTGCAGAACCAACTGTGCAGTGTTGAGAGAGGGGCTGTGTGGAGAAGCTTTCTAAAGGAGGTTTCTGGAGGACAGTGTAGGGTAGGACTGAACTGTAGGATCTCAAGAACACCCAATCGTGGAACCTGCCTTTGTTTACCTACTGTTAGTAAACCAAGTGTCTGTGAATCCACGTTTCCCTGTCTTACCCACCACTGTTGGTACATGGAAGGAACTGGAAAGGCAGCTCATTCTTCAGGGCTGTCATGAGCCACCCTGGGCTCTGATTACAGCTCTGTTGGATCCATCAGCCACCAAAGAAGGCTGAGGCTGCCCAGGGGGGCAGTAGGAAGGGGAGCCAGCTGTCCCTTGACCCAGAACTGAGAGAGCTGTACAGAAACGGATGCCCAGACATTGTTATTTCAGACCTGTCACATTAAAAAAATGTAGTCATTGACATGATGTTGTCAATTCAATCACCAGCTTGTTATTGACTTATTGAGTACCTACTATGTATCAGGTCCCATTTATGGTACGTTAGCAAATAAAGCAGACAAAGCTCCCTGTCCCTGTGGCATTTATATTCTGGAGACTCAGATAAATGAGGTGTTATTTTTCTGAATAAGGACATGAGAATAAACAAGTCAGCAATACCAATAACAATTCATGCTTTCATTTCAAAAAAGAATTGTCACCTTTATTTTTGAAAGGATGTCTTTACACCAGGTGCATAGGGCTGATGTAATCTCAGAATGCAGGGCTGATCTTTAAAGAAAATGGTATATCCACATACAGAGTCTTGGAAACCACAGCTGATGGGCAAGGGAAGGTTAAGCCTTGAGAAGGATCCAACTGTCTTATTTCTGGCCCATAACTCTCTGTAATAAAGGGTGTCTCTTGCATATCAAATGCTCAGGGAACTGTGGGGAGGCAACCCTGGGTCCTATATACCCACTGCATGGTTCTTACTTGCTGGGAGGTTTCTCCTGCCACTCTTGCCTCAGTTTCCCTTCTAACCTCTTGAGAGTTGAGGTGTTTTTCTTCTGGGTTGAGATAAGTAACTGTCTCTGGAGCTCTTACTCCGTGACTTCCTCCAGCAAGCACTTTCCTTCCCCATCCTCCCAGCCTGAATTTTCAACAGGGGCTATTTGTACTATAGTTACTTACTTATCGAACACTTCAGCATCCATGGAGGCAGCTGGTCTGCCCAGAGTGGGATACATGTGCAAGGCTCCCTGAAGCCCCAGATGCTACTGGGTTGTTGGACGGGACACAGCCAGAGCTGCTAGCATATGCACAGGGCGATTCCAACAAGCATATCTTGTTACCACTAAATTGTGCTGCCTGCTGCAGCCAGGGAGTTCCTGCTTCCTTAGGTTATTTAGGAATAGATTTACAAAGTGCCTCTGAATCCACTCTGCTTTGGGACTGTGTTCCATCGGGGGTGATGCCTGTTCTCTAGCAGCTTGCTTTCAGCGTGGTGATTTGGTGTGTGTCCCCTGGGCCTGGGTTCAAATCTCAGCTCGTTTTTTTACCTTAAGTTCTGGGATACACGTGCAGGTTTGTTACAGAGGTATACATGTGCCATGGTAGTTTGCCGCACCTATCAGCCTATCATCTGGATTTTAAGCCCCACATGTATTATGTATTTCTCCTAAAGCTGTCCCTCCCTCCGCCCCCCACCGGCCGACAGGTGCTGGTGTGTGATGTTCCCCTCCCTGTGTCCATGTGTTCTCATTGTTCAACTCTCACTTATGAGTGAGAATATGCGGTGTTTGGTTTTCTGTTCCTGTATTAGTTTGCTGAGAATGATGGTTTCCAGCTTCATCCATTCATGTCCCTGCAAAGGACATGAACTCATTCTTTTTTATGCTCAGCTCCTTTTTATTATTAGCTGTGGATGAGTCATTAAACTTTTCTAAGCTTTGGTTTCCTCATCTAAGGATATGCATAATAATGAAACAGACTGTGTCGTGTTACGGTGAAATTGAACTAAGATAATGTAGTCAGCCCAGTCTGGTACGTGGCCAGAACTTAACGCAAGCAAACTCTCACCATCAAAGTAATGCAGCTTCTCTGAGATAACCTTGCTTGGTGATTCCCAGCCCTTGGGGATGATTCTTTTCCCCTGGATTAAGAGTGGTTTATTATCCATCCCTCCTTAAGCATTCTGTCATATGTTGCCTCCTATGAGGCTAACACACAGAGTGTTTCTGCCTTATTTTTCCAGCGGTATTTGCTCACAATTATTGAGCTCTTCAATGACAGGCATTGGGCTAGTGACTTCCCAAAGGTTTCTATATTAAATGCTCACATAGCCCAAGAGGTGCGGGATGTTTTACTCCATGTTTCAGGTGAGAAAACTGCAGACCAGGAAAGTTTAGTAACTTACTGAAAACCACACAGGTAGTCAGGGGCAGAGAAGTGGTTAGAAGCCTGGCTTTTCTCTGCACTCACAGGAATTTCAAACTCTCAGAGGATGGAGGTCAGGGTTTGCATCTTATTTGTAAGTGTAGAGAAGTTGGTCAGTAAAATAGAATTGGAAACCGACTCACATTGAGAAACTCTATTCTGCCAGCCTTCCCTCTACAGTGCTTCTGAGCGGGAAGATCCCATGACCCAGTGGTGAGTAATGGCTTCCCTTTGCTCTGATCACAGTCAGATAATGAAGTCCCTGCTGGTAAACAAACATACCCCCAGGCCTCGGAGCAGATACAGCCCCTGGGAAACGAGGAAAAGGGAGAAGGTCAGCATGTTCCCATCTTGATACCCATCTCCAGGTCCTCAACAGCTTGGGGCAAGAATTCAAAAGGCAAGGTGTATGGAATACTATGTAGCCATAGAAAGGATGAGTCCATGTCCTCTACAGGGACATGGATGAAGCTGGAAACGATCATTCTCAGCAAACTATCACAAGGACAGAAAACGAAACACCACATGTTCTCACTCATAGGTGGGAATAGAACAATGAGATCACTTGGACACAGGGCGAGGAACATCACATACCCGGGCCTGTCGAGGGGTGACAGGCTGGGGGAGGGATAGCATTAGGACAAATACCTAATGTGAATGATGAGTTGATGGGTGCAGCAAACCAACATGGCACATGTATACCTATGTATCAAACCTGCATGTTGTACACATGTACCCTAGAACTTAAAGTATAAGAATAAAGTAAGGTGTATGCCATATGTCTGAATTTTTTTTTTTTTTTTTGAGGTGGAGTCTCACTCTTTTACCTGGGCCAGAGTGCAGTGGCACAATCTCAGCTCACTGCAAACTCCGCCTCCCAGGTTCATGCCATTCTCCCGCCTCAGCCTCCCGAGTAGCTGGGACTACAGGCGCCCGCCACCACGCCTGGCTAATTTTTTGTATTTTTAGTAGAGACAGGGTTTCACTGTGTTAGCCAGGATGGTCTCGATCTCCTGACCTCGTGATCTGCCCGTCTCAGCCTCCCAAAGTGCTGGGATTATGGGCGTGAGCCACCACGCCCGGCCATGTCTGAATATTTTAAAACTGTGCAGTAAGCTAAAACCATCAGATAGAATGTTCTATATATGTGTGTATATACACATATATATGTATATATATGTGTGTATTTATGTATATACATGTAAAACCTCATACCACAATATTGAAAAAACATGTATACTACTATAGAGTTTTTATATAATTAAAGGTCAACAAAATATCTTACATGATTGAATTTAATTATTATTGCATATGTCTGGGTAGCCTGTGGATGGATCAGAGATGTCTGGACGATTGGCAAACAACAGACATGTCTTATAATAATCAATACTTTCTTATAACATGTATTCTTTTTTTTTTGAGACAGAGTCTTGCTGTTGTTGCCCAGGCTGGAGTGCAGTGGCATGATCTCAGCTCACTGCAACCTCTGCCTCCTGGGTTCAAGTGATTCTCCTGCCTTAATCCTCCCGAGTAGCTGGGATTAGAGGTGGCCACCACCACGCCTGATTAATTTTTGTATTTTTAGTAGAGATGGGGTTTCACCGTGTTGGTCAGGCTGGTCTAGAACTCCTGACCTCAAGTGATCTGCCCACCTTGATCTCCGGAAGTGCTGGCATTACAGGCATGAGCCACCATGCCTGGCCTTTTTCTACGTATTCTATTGACAATAATGACCTAAAAGCATAAAACCTAAAATAATTATATGCAAAAGTTATAAAACTGGTGTATATTTCTGTAAAAAATGCAAGTTATATGTTTTAAAAATAAAAAAATTAAAATTATTTTTCTATATTTTCAAAAGAGGTTCTTCTAAAACATTAAAAAGTATCTAAGAGTAAATGGAAAAATACAAACCATATAAAATGTATATTAACGTTTTAATAAAGCTGACCATTTTACTTAATTTTAGCAACTTCAATAAGATAGTGTATGTTTCTATAATGAAAACGCACAGTTTTGCATTCAGCGTCCATCTTGGGGCCGATGTAATGTCTATCTTGGGGCCGTGATTCTGCACTTACACAAATTTAAGACAAATGAATTGGTTAGTATTGCAACCTATTCCCAGACACCAAAGGCTCTATTCACAGACGTCTCAGGGATTATGAATTGATCAACAAAGAGAAGCAAGGAATGAATGCTTGACACTGGTGGATGATGGATTTGACAAGTTAATTAATTTATTTGTCTTTTTTCTTACTCACATTCTTCCTACCTTCTGAGCAGTTGTCTCCAATGTCAGGGGCGGTGGTACAACCTACAGACCTTGAGTGCAATTAGAAGTGACCACTTTCTGGTTCAAGGACAGGATGCAGAGTTGTATTTCCATGGGGCTTGAATGGTGTTAGTCATAGGAGTGGATGTTTATGGTCACACACTGCACTGGGTCACTCTGACAACCAAATCCCAGAAGAGAGAAGTTTTCTTTAATTAATAAATGTACTCTTTTGTGTGTTTGTGACATGTGTGGCTCTCTAAAGCCCAGGGTACAGGGCAAGAGCCCCCCTTGCCTGCATCTCGCTATACTCCGCTATGGATGTTGGTGGATTTGATTCAGTGGATAGAATGGAACTATTAGGTTGGTGCAAAAGTAATTGTGGTTTTTGCAATTACTTTATTATTATTATTTTTATTATTTTTGAGATGGAGTCTCACTCTTGTTGCTCAGATTGGAGTGCAGTGGTGTGATCTCAGCTCACTGCAACCTACACCTCCTGGGCTCAAGCAATTCTCCTGCCTCAGCCTCCCGAGTAGCTGGGACTACAGGCATGAGCCACCAGGCCTGGCAAATTTTTGTATTTTTAGTAGAGACGTGGTTTCGCCATCTTGACCAGGCTGGTCTTGAACTCCTGACCTCAGGTGATCCACCTGCCTCTGCCTCCCAAAGTGCTGGGATTACAGGCATGAGCCACTGCACGGGGCCTTGCAATTACTTTTAATGGCAAAACCACAATTACTTTTGCACCAACCTTATAGTTGGAGAGACCGTGAAAGTTAAAATAATCTGGAACATGTGCCCTATGTGTAGCTCTGTTGAAGTGAGGATTGAGGGCAGAGATGGGGAAGTGTTTCACTAAGTCTGGACAGGTTCATCTGAAAGACCCTCTCCCTCGGCTGGGTGCAGTGGCTCATGCCTGTAATCCCAGCACTTTGGGAGGCCTAGGTGGGCGGATCACCTGAGGTCGGGAGTTCGAGACCAGCCTCAGCAATATGGGAAAACCCTATCTCTACTAAAAATACAAAATTAGCCGGTCGTGGTGGTGCATGTCTGTAATCCCAGTTTCTTGGGAGGCTGAGAGAGGAGAATCGCTTGAACCCTGGAGGTGGAGGTTGCAGCGAGCTGAGGTCATGCCATTGCACTCCAGCCTGGGCAAGAGAGTGAGACTCTGTCTCAAAACAAACAAACAAACAAAGACAAACAACGACAACAAAAAACACCCTTTCTCTGTATTCTACTACTATGATTTATGCCTAAGCCAGCCTGTTAGAATTTATATTGAGGAAATATGAACACACATGTTAATTAAGGAACACATTTCCCTCTTGCGGTTACGTACGTTCGGTCTGCAGAGGAGCCTTGGTCATATTAATGAGGCTTTGCTTTGCTTTAAGGCTAATTCCAAGCCTGCCATCTGTAGAAAGTGCTATCAAAGGGATCTCAATGTAAATGGTGGTATTCGTGATTGGCTCTGGTGGGGCCTTGCCTACCCTCCCCTGCAGCTGCTGAAATTGAGCTGTCAGCCGAGGAAGATGAAATGCTACTTTGTTCTATGGCTTGAGCTCCCAGAGGCAACGTTTCCAGGTCATTTGATATTAGTTCAGAGAATGGGAAAGTATTTATCTTTTTGCCCCCCCCTTTTTCTAAAACTTAAAGAAATGCTCAATGCTTGTTGGTAAGTAGGAAGTGACTGCTCTCCAAGACGGCTGCCTGATGTTTGAGGGGAGATGTTTACTGGGGTTGTTGGCTGAGCTGCAGAGGATGCCAACCCTCTCCCTCTTGGGAGAACCAGCGGCTGCATACTGACTCTCACCCTCGGGCACCTTCCATGTGATACTCTTTGAAGCAATGTTTTCTGAAGAATGTTCCTTGGGACATGAGATGCATGACATGTCCCCATGGAAAGAAAGATGGCACAAAAACAAAACAAAACACTGTTCTGTGGCCACATAAGTTTGAGGCCACAGTATTTTCAGGCCACTGTGTACCCTATTACTTCCCTCTCATTGACACACAGTTTATATGTCTATTTTATAGGCTCTGGGGATTTCTGCAGGCAAGAAACTCGTTCAGCTTTGCTGAAGCTAGAATTTCTTCATGTTAATTTGAATTTTTAAAATTCTCTGGGACTGAACCTGGTGGCTCACGCCTGTAATCCCAGCACTTTGGGAGGCTGAGGCAGGCGGATCATGAGGTCAGGAGATCAAGACCATCCTGGTTAACACAGTGAAACCCCATCTCTACCAAAAATACAAAAAAATTAGCTGGGCGTGGTGGCAGGCACCTGTAGTCCCAGCTACTCAGGAGGCTGAGGCAGGAAAGTCGTTTGAACCCAGGAGGCAGAGGTTGCAGTGAGCCGGGATTTCGCCACTGCACTCCAGCCTGGGTGACAGAGTGAGACTCCATCTCAAAAAAAAAAAAAAATAAATAAATAAATAAATAAATAAAAATTTCCGAAAGGATGTTTGCGTTCCTGCTGGCTGTCTGGCACTGTGCAAGGCAGACATTTGAGAGGTACAATGAGAGTCAAGCACATGGGCATTGGGTCCCCATATGAAGCTTACAGAGAGACAATAAACAGGGAAACAAAACTGAATATACGTTTTGATGCATAATATGATGAAACAGCTGGGGTGCTTGTGGTAAGGGGTATCGGAGGGGTGACTGTGATAGGGAGCAGGGATCACTCCAGGAAGGCAACTTTTAGTTGAAAACCAAAGCATGAGAAGGAAGCAGACATGCAAAGTGTGGGAGAAAGAGCTGGGAAAGCATGTGCAAAGGCCCTGAGGCATTGTGTGATCTAGTTCTTAGAAACACTTGTAGGCTTGTGGTGCAGACAGGAGACAGGGAACTACTGGGTAGAAGAGGGTGGTACCCAGGTGGGGCAAAGGCCCCACCCCCAAACCTGAAGACCCATGACTGTAAGTGAGTACAGGCATTTCTGTTTTCACACCCATAGAAGTTGCCTTTTGGCCTGCCATGCCCCTCATCCTGGCCCCGTATAAACTCAAGACCTTAGTGGCCACACCCACAAAGAGCTGAAGGTCAGAACCAGAACAGTGACAGTGGAACAATGTGGCAGAGAAAGAGAGAAGAGGAAGCATGTCTGGATGCCAAGGGGAGTTCAGCTGGTGGTGGTCAGAGACTCGCCACTGGGCGGCCCAACTCCGGGGGAAGACTGCCTTCCCACTCTATCCCCCGCTTCCAGGTCCCCATCCATCTTGCTGAGAGCCACTCCCATCACTCAATAACACCTTGTACTCATCCTCCCAGCCCACGTGTGATCCAATTCTTCTGGTACTCTGGGTGAGAACTTGGGATACAGAAGGCTGTCACACTAGCCCCCCTGCCGTTGTGATAAGTCCAATGGTCTGTTGAGCTGATTAACACACAAGCTGTCTGCAGCATGCAAAGCTGAAAGAGCACACTGTAACACACGCCTACTGGGCTTTGGGAGTTCTTAGACACCCAACCCTAGATGCAGCTGTGGAGGCAGAGCCCAAAAGCGGTCCCCATGTCCTCACCACCTACCCATCTGCAAGTTCCCCTTAGAGGTTTGAGCATCGAGGAGACTGAAGGAGCGAGCCACAGCCCTGTCACACATCCTGCCAGGGGGATATGGGAACTCTCCCATTTCACTTGTACCCTGTACAAACTACCTTAGTGACCAGAGACACTCCTGAGATCCTTACAAAGGCCTGGTTACAAAGTAGATAATCTGAATTGGTCCCTTTCCTTTCCTTGTCAAGGGGATTCTGAACATGGCCATTGAGAATAGCTTCAGTCTTGAGCAAACTCCATGGCTCTGTTCCTGCCATCGTCTCAGTCTTGTGTGGGGTGGGACCCTGAGACTGTCAGCCCCCTCAGAGTGCAGAGGGTCTGTCTTTGTAGCTTTCTGGCCAAAGCCCCCAATTCAGATCAAGGTGTGTAATTTGGATTCACTCAATGCATCATGAGCATGCAAAGGTGTCAGAACACTAGAGCAGGAGTTCTCAAAGGTCCACGTACAAGAGAGACACCTGGAGAACTTGTTAAAATGTGCAGTGTCTGGGACCACCCCTTAGATCTGGAATCCACAAGCCTTGAGCTAGATGTGTGAGGCATGCCAGGTGGATCAGAGGGAGGTGATCCCACACTCTCACACTTTGTGAAATACCCTGAAACCATAGCAGTTATGCTCACGTGGGTACAGAGCTGGGCTGGGGGGGTTTGCCTGAGGAAACCTGAGATTTTGATATGTGATCAGTTTTTGTCTTGCTCCTCTGTAGTAGCAAAAGGGGTTTATGTAGCTAGGAGAACCCCGCTAGGCAAAAAAAAAAAAAAAAAAGTCAAGTGTAGAGAAAACTGGAAAAGTACTTTGCCACCCAGCACGGGCAATGGCATACCCCTGTTCTCGTTCTTGGTTTGTTTAAGCATGGTTTGTATATTCTTTGATTTATAGATTCCATGAGGTACATCTTAAGGATCATAATAAACATTGATGTGGAAACCATTTGTTTTGTAATCTGGTGTGGCTGTGATTCTCAAATCTGAAATATGGCAGCTAATAGGCTAATACATGAGGAAATAGACTTATTTGCATACTCTCAAAACAAGCCAAACAAGGCTACAGTGTTTTTGCAGGCAAATGAAGCCCACACCATGGGGAAGGCCTGTCAGGATTGCGCCTTGGCCATATGGATCAGGGGAGATTGATCCACACCTCCTTCCTTGAACCTGGCCTGGTTCCCCTGTCCTAAAGGCGCCCCTCCACCTGGGACCTTGATACCACTCTTTTCTTGGAAGTTGCTCTATCAATTTTCTCCTTTTTCCCCTTGGAATATAAATAAACTTCCCAAATCTCTTTCTTCCTAGGTCATTCTGTCTTGTGCAACATTAAAAAGTCTTCAGTGATAACCTCTCTCCTCATCTTGCTTTTATCATCAGCCAGGGACTTCTTCCTGCTTCCAGGATGTGCACGGACTAGCCCCTGCCTACTTGTGCAAGGTCACATCATACCCTTAACTCTAGCATGCTGTACTTTAGCCATCCTGAGATCCTTTCATTCTTCCTCACCCTCCACTTTGGGGCTTTCTTAACAGGATCTGTTTCTATCTGGATGAGCTTGTTTATATTCTATGTGTCTCCCTAACTAGCACGAAAAACAAGTGAATTTAGGCCTCTTGTCTGTCTTATAACCTATTGCTATATTCCCAGGGTGTCAACAGTGCTTATGAAAATGGCCAACACATATTCATTATTTATAGAATAAATTTCTTCTCTTTCTTCTGAGTATTTGCACATGCCTGACAGTCTCTTTCCCTTGTGCACACTTTGTGAAATACCTTGCTTGCTAACTCCTGGGCATCTTTAAATTCTCAGCTCATATGCCACTTCCTCCAGAAAGCACTTAGTCACCTCCTCCAGGAAGCACTTAGTCACCTCCTCCAGGAAGCACTTAGTCACCTCCTCCAGGAAGCACTTAGTCACCTCCTCTAGGAACCATTAAATTACTTCCTCCAGGAAGCACTAAATCACCTCCTTCAGGAAGGATAACCTGACTTCCCAAGTTTGAGATGGGTTCTCCCACCACTCCGGTGTTATTACACTGCACTGCAATCACCCATTTATGTATTTTATTTCTCTGTAGACTGTAAACTCTAGGAGGGCAAGGCTCCTGGATTCCTTTGTCTCTTTGAATCTCCTGTCATCTGTGTATCACTCTACAAGGTCAAATGTGGTGCCTGTTTTTGGTGGGTGTGCAGTATGTATTTATTGAATAAATGATTTTTCACCTTGTGCTTTTATTCCTTCATTTTTATCCAAACATCTCAGCGTAGTCTGTGCTCCACATCTTTTTTCTTAACCTACCAAAGTTTGACTCTTGGACCTCCTATTGGACTTCTCTGGACAAGATACCTATGAGCTCCATGCTGCCAAATCTAACAGATACTTTGCAGTCCTTTTATCCTCCTTGTGGCATTTCACACTGTCCACCCATCCTCCTTGACACTCTGCCTCTGAAGGTAGCCGTGGTGCCTAGGTCCTGCTGTGATGTGCGCTGCAGTATGGAGGCGTTTTGGCTAGCAGGTAACAGGAGATTTCATTAGCTACCTGGCACACCCTTGTGGCAGGAGAAATGGTTAATGTCAGGACTAAACCTCATGCAAAGAAAAGGAATTTCCTAAAGATTTTATTGCAACTTTGGGTTTTATCAGTTCCCAAATGGATTCCCTCAGTTGTGTCTTCCTCCCAATACAACACTGTGACTGTGTCCATCCTCAGGGCAGCAGGGGTGGGAAAATGGGTAGACATGGCTTGCTGCCTGATCCTTCATCCATGGGAGGGGGTCTTGCACATTAATATTTCCAAGAAATATGAGCAGACTCTATTATGGCCCATGGTTAAAACCAACTTTCTTTAAAAAAAATTGAATGAGGACCTATAATTAGTTGGAATCAATACGTATTTCAGATAGTTATAATTAGGTGTCAGCAAACTTGGCTAAAAAGGGGACCTATAGCTTCATTTTTTTTCTTTAAAAACCTCAAAATTTGTAATTCTGTATTTTGAATACCAGATAGTGGGACACAGACATTCTCTTTCTTTTCTGCCTTATAGACACTTGTGGAAGCAGATCTGTTTAACAGTCATTCTAACTTAATTAGCTGGGAAGAAAATGTACAAAAGAAAGCCATTATGCAAAAGTCAGGCCCTATCAGACACCAGGGAAGGGGTGATGATATAAGGTTTTAAATACATTTCCAATCCTATTTTAATACTAGACCTTTGTATTATGATGATTATTAATAATATGAGTTAATGCTCTTTACCCTAGGGATTCTCTTAATTCTCTTATCTCCAGGAGGGTCCCCACGACTTACTGGGCAATCTGCTCCCTTCTTTTGGGGTGAGAGGGTCACTTGTTCTACCCTCAGATGTGTTTTAGCAGAAGTTACTTGAAGACGATGGTCTTGGTTCCTTTTGCAATTTAAGTTTAGGGTCATGACCCTGGAATTAATGAGAAGTTTTATTGCAAATGCATCCCATCCATTGAGACATGGAGTCCACCCAAGATAATTCTTTCCAGGGCCTCTTTTCCTCTGTCATCGGTTCATTCATTGGTTAATTTATCCGCTCATCCAATATGGTGCTAGAGGGTGTGAAGACACAGGGAAACTTGTCTTTTGTCAGCCGTCTTTTATTTCCAGGGTGAGAAGCTTTGAAATCTCGGCACTCATTTTGTCTCTAGCTTAAAGGCAAAGTTCTTCCTGAGCTCATGGCAAGGTTAGAATGACCTCTCATCATTCAGGAAAAAGAAAGATTTGATAGAACAGATTTATTTCTGCTCCATCCAAGTTTATTTCCGAGGACACCATCCGTGGCAAAGTGTGGAAATTGGAGGTCTGCAGTTATATGTCAAGTAGGACCCGGAGCCTCCAGCAGTCCTACTTAGAAGTCAGACAGCTGCCCGAGAAAGCTGCCTGTTTCCTAGATATTGGAACTGCTGGGGTCAGGATTCAGTGAAGAACCTCTTGGTCCTGTCACTTTTGGTTATGTGTTAGATCAGGGCTCTGATGGCAGATGCTGGGGCCAGGGCTGCAGTGAGATACCCAGGATGTATAGAGCAATTCTCCAGGGCCAGGAGGAGAAGAAGGGGGAGGACCTGGGGGAGACAGGAAGACCCCAGGGGTTGGTCTTGGGATCAGAGGATTACCCACTATGGCAGAACTGGCCTCAGTTTTCTAGGATAGAAATGGGGTTCCTCCAACTTGTAAGTGCTAGGGAGTCTTCCTTAAGGTTCTGAGTGCAAGAGAGCTGCTCCAGTAGGCATCTGGCCACATTCCCCTGCTTCTGGTATAGGTGCCTCTCTGTCCTATATTTTTGTTTTTTTCTGATCTGTTCAATCTTTTCAAGAATTAAAAGTGAAAAATTCTCTGCCATTTTCTGATGAGCCCTTTGGGATTTTACAAGAGGAACTACCTTTAGGCAAACTATCTGCTAACCTGTGATATTGATATTGGCTTCATACTGCCGCTGTCTCAGGAGGAATATGCAGATGAGGTCTTGGAATCCCAAATTATGTAAAATAGGGCTGTATTATTATTATTATTGAAATGGAGTCTCGCTTTGTCACCCAGGCTGGAGTGCAGTGGTATAATCTCGGCTTACTGCAACCTCTGCCTCCCAGGTTCAAGCGATTCTTCTGCTTCAGCCTCCTGAGTAGCTGGGATTACAAGCACCCGCCATCATGTCTGGCTAATTTTTGCATTTTTGTAGAGACGGGGTTTCACCATGTTGGTCAGGCTGGTCTTGAACTCCTGACATCAGGTGATCTGCCTGCCTTGGCCTCCCAAAGTGTTGGGATTACAGGCGTGAGCCACCGCGCCCAGCTGAGGCTGTATTATTGCATCTCCTGACCCATGTTCATTTCCATTTCCATTTCACTGATTCAAAACACCTCCTAGGTGAACTAACTCTCTGTCCTCCAAATGTAAAGCAAAGGAGTCACATATCCTCATCTTTGCTGATGGTATCGTTATCTACTGAACTACAATGCTTAAACTGTTGAAATAATAGTTTTCTGGAATATTTTATTTTCTGAAATAACCCAGAGAGAATAAAGTACACCAAAACTAAATATAAACCATCTGGTAGTTTAATTTCAGGAAACATTTTACAGTTAATGCACCTTGGCCATCAAATTTGATGCTGTTGAGTTGTGCTGAAGCTTGATTCTTTCAATAAGTAGTTGACCAGCCCTGAAATCCTGACTTATAATATGATGATAGTAGTTTTTTAAAATTACAGCTTTATTGATATATAATTCATATGATATACAATTCATCCATTTAAGGTGCACAATTCAGTGGCTTCTCATATATTCACTGAGTTATGCAATGAGCACTACAGCATATTTTGGAACATTTTCATCACCCCCAAAGTAACCTTGTACCTTTTAGCAGCCACATCCCATTTCTTCTTCCCATCTCTAGCTGTTGGTAACAACTAACCTGCTGTCTGTTACCATCATTTATTTTCTTAAGTTTCTTGTCTGTCACTGACATGAGAGTATGACCTAGATGTGGTTAGGAACCACGTCATTTTTATCTACTGCTCCAAGTACTCAGTGTATAGGAGAGAGTTTTTTTTTTAATTTTTTTATTTTTAGACTGAGTCTTGCTCTGTTACCCAGGCTGGAGTGCAGTGGTGCGATCTCAGCTCACTTCAACCTCCACCTCCCAGGTTCAAGCGATTCTCCTGCCTCAGCCTCCAGATAGCTGAGATTATGGTGTGCACCACCATGCCTGGCTAATTTTTGTATTTTCTTTTGTTTAGTAGGGACAGGGTTTCACTGTGTTGGCCAGGCTGGTCTTGAACTCCTGACCTCAGGTAATCCACCTGCCTCACACTCCTAAAGTGCTGGGATTACAGGCGTGAACCACCATACCCGATCGAGGAGAGAGTTTCTTTACTCTTCTGTCATTTTCTTTCACCTTCTGCCATTTGATGATGATGTCTTTCTGGGTTGAATTTTTGTCTCCTCCCACTGAATTTGTCCTTCTACCGTCTTCTTGGATTATCTCTTTCTCTCTCTTTTATTTATCTATTTTTTTGGTCTAATAAGAAACCCTCCTGACATAGAACAAGTTTCGTAACACATGTCAGGTGTGTACCCTTTCCCTTGCGGTCACTTAAAACCTTATTTGCTGGGAATGGAATGGCTTAATCTGTGTGGTCTTTGGAGCTGTAGCATCTCTTTATGGAGTCTGTCCTAGATCAGATGAGGGAGACTCATACTTATGTGACTTAGAACCTCTCCAGGCTTTCTGGCAAGCATCCAGGCATTTATTTATTCATTCTTATCTTTGAACAGTATTTATTGAGTGCATATCAAGTTCATCATGGTCTTCTAGGCAGTGGGTCCTAGAAGAACAACCAGTTTTCACGGTTCTGCAGCAATTCTCTGGTGGATGCCATCATCCTGGCTGGGCATCTCACCTCTTGGATGAGGAGGTGGAGACAGCTGTCCCTTGGGTGAGATGCCGCTGGAACACGCCTCAGCCTTGGCAGCCACGTGTAGTTTCTTACATGGATTGGTTTTTTAGTTCCTGCTGGATGAGGGATGGCACTTCAAAGAGCCCTAGCCACTCACATTGTTTAGCTAAAACATGACAACAGTTGCTCTGTCCATCACAGGTGAGCAGGAGACAGTGAGGATGGCAAGAAAATGGGAATACGTGGGGTTTGTTACCATGGCTGCAGCCTCGGGGGGATACTAAGTGGCAGACATGGCTTGGATCATCCAAAGCACCAGGGTTCAGAACTAATAAGGTGCCTCTTCCTTACCTTTAGCTAAGCTATCTCCATGATATTCCAGATTTCAGAAGGAAAACTGGTGTGTGTGTGTGTGTGTGTGTGCATGTGCATGCGTGTGTTCATGTGCATGCATATGCACACACCACTACGTTAGAATTTGCAAGTCATGGCCGGGCGCAGTGGCTCACTCCTGTAATCCCATCATTTTGGGAGGCTGAGATGGGCAGATCACCTGAGGTTGGGAGTTCAAAAGCAACCTGACCAACATAGAGAAAACCTATGTCTACTAAAAATACAAAATTAGCTGGGCGTGGTGGCACCTGCCTATAATCCCAGCTACTTGGGAGGCTGAGGCAGGAGAATCATTTGAACCCGGGAGGCGGAGTTTGTGGTGAGCTGAGATCGTGCCACTGTACTCCAGCCTGGGCAATAAGAGCGAAACTCTGCCTTACATAAATAAATAAATAAATAAATAAATAAATAATTTGCAAGTCGTTTTCCCTCTTTTATGATAACCTGTGAAGGCAATAGAGTAAAGCTTTCCTGGAATCTCCTCTGTAGCCATCCTGAGATATTTTCTAGTAGCCAGTCTACTTGAGGCTAGTTTTATGTGGACATGGGAAATAGGAGAGGCTCCTAAGGTTGGGTGGGTGATAGGGTTTGGCTGCGTCCCTACCCATGTCTCATCTTGAATTGTAGCTCCCATAATTCCCACGTGTTGTGGGAGGGATCCGGTGGGAGATAATTGAAGCATGGGGGGCAGTTTCCCCCATACTGTTCTCATGGTAGTGAATAAGTCTCCTGAGATCTGATGATTTTATAAGAGGAAACCCCTTTCTCTTGGCTTTCATTCTCTTTGCCATATAAGATGTGACTTTCGCTTTTCACCATGATTATGAGGCCTCACCAGCCATGTGGAACTGGGAGTCTATTAAACCTTTTTTTCTTTATAATTTACCCAGTCTTGGGTATGTCTTTATCAGCAGCATGAAAATGGATGAATACAATGGGGATCTGAATCCAGCCACACTTGGTCTCCTCCTTCCCAGTCACTGTCCGTTTTTGTATTGAGGGTTCATGTGTTAACATAGTTAGACTGGCTTATGTCAGCGCTGTAACGGCATTCCACTGTCGGAAGATAGACCACTGATGTATAATCAAACAAACATCAGGCTACAAATGGTGGCACGGTACATAGAGAGTATTAAATGTGATGGAATTGACCATAGATGGATGGTTGGAAAAAGAGACTTTGGAAGTGGAGTTTAATGTGTAGAACCCGCTCCCTCTGGTTGTTATATTTTGTCTTTGATCAGTTTCGTGATATTGGCTGATTTTTCCTGTAACTTGCCCCATCTCTCAGAGATTTCAGGAAAGTAGTTATATATATATGTGTGTGTGTGTGTGTGTGTGTGTGTGTGTGTGTATTTGTATATATATGTGTGTATAAATGTGTGTATATATGTGTGTATATATGTGTATATATGTATATGTGTGTATATATGTGTATATATGTATATATGTGTATATATGTATATATATGTGTATATATGTATATATATGTGTATATATGTATATATATGTGTATATATGTGTATATATGTGTATATATATACACATATATGTATATATATATATATCGTAATATGGATAAACTACCTAGAGAGCTTTCGAATGCTTTGGAATGGTTTTTGTTGAGTATTAGAAATACATTCACAAATGAGCCACGAGACAATTCACCTACAGACACACCGCATCGACTCACTCCCTTGTTGTGTATTTAATCAAAGAGCCCATAGTAAATTAACAGTGACTGGTCTGGACACCACATACCAAGTTGTTTTAGGTGACCTGGATTGATTTCCATGTGTCGCAATTCATCAGAATGAAGTGGCTTCACCGGCTGGGAGTCCAAATACCCTAACACATTTCTGTTCTCACTTTAACCAGAAAAAGACATTTGGTTTTTCTGCCTCAGGTCCTAAGCCTCACAATTAGTGGGGCTGGAAATGCCACACAAAGACCTTCAGATGAATTGGAGATGTTGAAACAGAAAAGCCTTGTGAACAACCTAGGGAAACAAATAAAGCTGGTGCCCAGGAGAGAAAGATGCACCATTTAGCTGTATCCCACAGCCCATGGCCTTGCAGACATGTGGGACGTATCCTGTGTGGATATCCCATGTGGACACGTGCAGCTCAGGACTGTGTCACTTTGGAGTGGCTGTGGGTTGCAGCACTTTGGTCAGGTTAAGCGGTGAATATTAGTTACTAGCTAACGTGTATCATTCTGTACAACGTGCCAAGCTCACTCTTAAGTACAGTAATAAGTCTGAACACAGCCAATCTCTCTGGGTAGACGAGTAGCCGTATAATCTCCACTTTACAGACTGGGAAGCATGAAGCATCCAGCGGGTCATCACCTGCCCCTGGTCATAGGGTGAGGCAGCAGTGGTGCAGGTTTTTTGTACTAGGCTTTACATCAGAAACAGGGCTAATTTCTATGTCTGTGAATGGAGGAGAAGCCAGTTTAAACCATAGTGGGGGGATATTCAGGTTAAAAGCAAAAAAAAAAAAAAAAAGCCTCCTAGATGGAAGGGCTGTGTCTATGTTTAGACAAAATTACTGTCATTGCTGACATCATCCTCACTGCCACCATCAACATTGTCATTACCATCATCATTGTCATCACCGTCACCTATACTGATTAGGTTGATGGGCCAGATATCTTGCCAAGCACGTCCTGATCATTATATTCGTTAACCCCCACAACTTTCTTATTAAGGAAGTAGGGTTGTTACCCCATTTTATGTTTGAGGACACTGAGGCTTAGAGAAGGTAAGTAACTGGCTCAAAATTGCACAGTAGTGGGGCAGAGGGGCTGGGATTAGAACTCAGTGTCCTCTGAATTCCATCATGAAAACTCTGAACTGATCTGCTCTATAGCCTGGCACCAGTACCCAGTGATGCACTTTCACTAAAACGCAGATCTGATCCCATCCTTCTCTAGCTCACAAACCTTCACTGGCTACCCACTGCTAAACAATGAGATCTGAAGTACTCAGCATTGCATTCAAATGTCTCCAGCCTTCCCCTTTGCCCTCTCCTTCCTCGAATCCCCACCACACTGCACTTCAGGTTGCAGCGTATGGGGGCCTGTGCTGCATTCTCTGTGCACGTGGCACAGTCCCACCTCCTTGCCTTTGCCCAAGCTGTGTATTCCCTGTGATCTCTTGCTTCACTCATAGTCCAAGACCTCCCTGTGACACGTGATCCTCCTCTTCCCTCCTTGAACTTCCCTCCTTGCTTAATACCTGATGGGATGTCTATAATTGGACATCATATAATCTGTGATCCCTTCCCTCAAAGCCCCTTCTATTTCCCCCTTTCCTGTATTTTTTGGTAATTTCACCATCAGTGTTCGTCAAGATGGAGCAGAGAGCAGCGTAAAGGTCACCAAGATAAGCGCACAGGGGTTTGGAATTTGAGAGCTAGGCACGCAGGGATGTGAGGATGCGTGACACTCATCACTCTGTCTGCTTCTGTTGTCTGAAGTGGGCTGGCATAATTTGATAAATTCCATGTTTTCCTGCAGTTCCTTGTCCACCTATGCCAGCATGGGCTTTCTCTCTCATCTGTATTCTTCTTCTGCTCTCAGATTTGCCCCACGATGGTCTTAAGAATCCATGCTTTGAGGTTTGAAGTCAGTTTTGAAAACATTTGTTTTTTCACTCCTCCCACCAAATGACTCAACCTGGCTTGGGAAATCATGACATCGCTTCTTTTTGTTGTTGTTGTTGAGATGGAGTCTTGCTCTGTTGCCCAGGTTGGAGTGCAGTGGCACGATCTCAGATCACTGCAACCTCTGCCCGCTGGGTTCAGGTGATTCTCCTGCCTCAGCCTCCTGAGTAGCTGATACTACAGGTGCATGCCACCACGCCCGGCTAATTTTTGTATTTTTTTTTTTTTTTGGTAGAGACAGGGTTTCATCATGTTGGTCAGGCTGGTCTCGAACTCCTGACCTCATGATCCGCCCGCCTTGGTCTCCCAAAGTGCTGGGATTACAGGCGTGAGCCACTATGCCCGGCTGACATTGGTTCTGTATGTGTCGTCACCTGGGGTGGACACCTCTCTCCTAAAGTCAGGGCATTGATGGAGAAGGGTAAAATGTCTCCAAGGGACTGACCAACCCCAGTGTAGATGTTGGAGGAGTCAGCAGAGGGGCTTTGAAAAAAGACAAATTTGAAGCTTGGTTCTGATTTTCTCTCACCTCAGGCAAATCACTTCCACTGGCTAACGCTCTGATTACTTCTCTGTGAAACAGAATGGATGATACTCTTTTTCAGACATTTGGTAAGGGTTAATGATAAGAAGTAAGCTTTTTTTTTTTTTTTGGAGCACTCTCTATGTTCTGGCCACTGTACTAGGAAATTCAGCTCATCATCTCATTAGATTCTCAGAACAGATCTATGCGGTGGATACTTACCATCCCCATTTCACAGATGAGGAAGCTGAGATTTAGAGAGAGATAAAATAAAGTCCCTAAAGTCAATTAGATGGTGGAACCAGGAGTCTAACTCCAAAGCCATTTCTCTTAACCACTCAGCTTGGTAGAGTGGGGAGTATTCAGTTGACGCGTTCCCCCTTTTCCTTTCCTTATGACCCCTCCATCTGATCTTTCTGATGGACATCCTGCCGTGGGGATACGACATAAGGGTTATTTCTCTCCTCTTCCTTTCTTGACATGGTCTTCCTGTTTGGATAGTTTAGGGTTCATCTTGTTCTGTCTGCGACATAAGAAGATCCTAGTCAAAGAACAAGACGTAATGTCAGTCATATTGCAGATATCATAAAGATTAAAAACCCATAATGATGGGAACTCGGCATCTAACTAAAGATTTTCACATTAGGAGTGGAGTTTAAACTTTATCAGCCCTTTCATGGCAACAACACCTAGTGACATTTACAGAAGAGCATTTTATAAACATGGAAATACACACAGTGTCACAGTCTGGGTGAGTCTTCCACAACTGACAAGTAGGTGACCAAATATTCGGAGGTTTATTGTTGGTTCTTCGTTATGTGCTCACTCTCTCTCTTTTTTTTCCTCTTCTAACTCAAAGTACATACAGCAGGGGTTTGCACATAGCACACATGATGGGTTTGTACTAGAAAGTATGGGTTCAAATCCTGTTTTTGTCATTTGCAAGCTGTGTTCCCTGAACCTCCATTCACTCATCCATAAAATGGGCCAAATGATCAATAACCCTATAAGGGTTGTTGTGAGGTTTGAATACGAGTTAGTGCATGGGACTCATTCATGTTAGTTAGGACCTGACAGTCCTTAGAATGCCTAGGTCCCTGGCAAGCATTTGATAAGTTGTAGCCATTTGAGCATTCTGGGTGCTTAACAGCTGGTCAGGTCAGGTCAGCCTCTGATGCACAAACGAGTCTTGGACACTACAAGCATTTCGGGTTGGTTGTGGTGGTTCACGCCTGTAATCTCAGCACTTTGGGAGGCCAAGGCAGAAGGATCACCTGAGGTCAGGAGTTTGAGACCAGCCTTGCCAACATGATGAAACCTCGTCTCTACTAAAAGTACAAAAATTAGCTGGGCTTGTTGGTGCACACCTGTAATCCCAGTTACTCGGGAGGCTGAGGCATGAGAATTGCTTGAACCCGGGAGACGGAGGTTGTAGTGAGCTGAGATTGCACCACTGTACTCCAGTCTGGGCAACAGAGTGAAACTCTGTCTCAAAAAAAAAAAAAAAAAAAAAAAAAAAAAAAAAAGCATTTCATAGATTACACTTATTAAGTTACTTGGAGATCTTTAGAGAAATAAGACAGTGAGTAAAATGTCCAGATGCTGAGTTTGATGTTAGCTAGAAGGGGATTTTATTCTTAGTATTGCCTATTTTATTTTATTCTCAAAATAATATTAATATTCAGCTCTCATATACACAATCTCTTGGATCTTTGCTGGTGAGATTTCTTTCCTTTAGTTGTTTTTGATGTCTGTTCACTGAAGATCCCCTGATCACTCCCCCAGCCCTTCATGTAATTCTACCCATGTCTACAGTCAGAGTCCTGAGACAGAAACCTTGTAACTCTCTTACTCCCTTGTCCCCTGGTAGTGAAGTGACCCATCTTTGACTTTTTTTTTTTTTTTTTTGAGATGGAGTCACACTGTGTCACCCAGGCTGGAGTGCAGTGTTGCGATCTCAGCTCACTGCAGCCTCCACTTCCTGGGTTCAAGTGATTTTACTGCCTCAGCCTCCCAAGTAGCTGGGATTACAGGTGCACACCACCACGCCCAGCTGTTTTTTTTAGTAGAGATGGGGTTTCACCCTGTTGGCCAGGCTGGTCTCAAACTCCTGACCTCAAGTGATCTGCCCGCCTGGACCTCCCAAAGTATAGAGAGCCAGAGGCCTGAGGGTCGTGGCCAACTCAGCATTCCACTGAAGGCTGTACGATCAAACAACAAACTGTTTATCATGAACTCACATCTGCGCCCACCGCCAGAAGATATGCTGAATGCAGTCACTCCCTGGCGCTGTGCTTCTTGAGGTTATCTATTCGAACATCTGGAGACTACTGTTCAAAGAATGCAGTCATGCAGGCCTGCACCGAGTCAAGCAGCTGACTGACAACCACCTCCTCCTCGCTATCTCTTTTACTCAATAAATACGAAGGGAACTAGAAGCTCAGGGTCCTTTAAAAGCAAGGAGCCCCCTTACCTCTTCTTCCAAATATAATCTTTTGTCTTTGTCTTTATTTCTGCATTCATCCTCCTTTGTTTAGTCCACCAAGGTCCGTAGCACCAAAGTGCTGGGGTTAGAGGCGTGAGCCACTGTGCCCGGCCCATCTTTGACTTTCATAATTAAGATAATGGACCTTTTCTTATGTGGGGCCCCAGGAGACCAGCCTCCTCTATTCTCCATTAGACACACTGCAAAGAGGAACACAAGAAGCCCTCCTGACATAGAACAAGCTTTGCAGCACATCTCAGGTGTTTGCTCTTTCCCTTGTGGTCCCTTAAATACATGATTTGTTAGGAAGGGAATGGCTTAATCTAGGTGGTCCGTGGAGCCATAGAAGCCCTTGATGGTGTCTGTCCTGGATCAGATAAGGGAGACTTATACTTCTGTGGCTCATAAGCTCTCCAGGCTTTCTGGGAAGCATCCAGCCATTTATCTCTTCATTCTTATCTTTGAACAGTATTTATTGAGTGCATACCATGTTCATGATGCTTTTCTAGGCAGTGAGTCCATGGCAATGAACACAGCAGACAAAAATCCCTGAGGCCACTAACTGTATATTCTGTGGCAAGATTTTTCAATCTTGGCGCTGTTAACATTTTGGGTCACTTTGTTGTGGGAGGCTCTTCTGTACGTGGAAGGATGCTTGACAGCATCCTAGGTCTCTACTCACTGGATACATGGCAGCATCTTCTTCCCCAGTCATGACAACCAGAATCTCTCCAGGCATTGCCAAATGGTCCCTGGTAGTCAAAATCACCTGAGGTTGAGAACCCCTGATCTGTGCAGCGGGAAGAGAGAATCTGTGAAATAGTGTAATGGAGAAAATCTGCAGGGGAGAGAGGAATCCTTGAAGAGTAGGGTTGGCCATTTTACAAAAGGTGGTCAAACAAAGCCTCACAGAGATAATATTTGAGCCAAGACATAAAGAGGTGAGGGAATGTACTCTGTGGATATTTAGGGCAATCGGGATGGGGCAGAAGGAGGAAGAAGTGCAGTGGACTATGTAGGAATAGAATGAGCAAAGGCAAAGGTACTCAGGGTTGAGGCCAGACAGGTAATGGTGGGAGCCAGGGAAGACCGGGACAGAAGGCATTTTCTCTGAGGGAGACTGGGGGGTGATTGAAGGGCTTTTAGTGGAAGAATGGCATGACCTGACCTTTGATGAAGGCTGCCCCAGCCACTGCATGCACAAAGGGCCATATGGGGCAGGGGCAGGGAGGACATTTAGGCAGTTGTCGTAATGATGGTGCCCTGGACCGGATGGTGGGATGGAGATGACGAGAATTGGGAGGTTCTGGTTCTGTTATGAAACTCAAGTTGGGAGGACATAATGAAGATTGGAGGTTTGGAGGAAGACTGTTAGGGTTGACTCCAGGCATCAGGTGTGAGCAATGCAAAAAGGGAGTGTCCACGTTTCATTGGCTGCTGGTGGGGATGCTGTCCCTTCCCCACGGCCTCGGGTGGGAGGTGAAGGCCACAAAGGTGGTTCTTCTCCAGCTTTCTCATCACTGCTTTGACCTGAGCTGTTCCACCTCTTCCCCTGCCTATGTCATGATCACTTTTGGGTGCTTCTTAAAATGCAGATTGCTGGACCCCCACCTGAATATACTGTGTTAGAATCACTGGAGGCAGAGCCTGAGACATTGTATTGTAGTATGCACAGCAGGTGACTTGGGCACTGCCAACTTTGAGAGCTTCAGCTCCACGGAATGTACCAGAAATCAACCTGAGCTTCCTTTAAAGGAGGCCTTGTTTGTCTGCTTCCCTGGGTCCCAGTCCTGGACCCAGTGTGCATCCCCTCTTTCCCCGTCCAGGCATCCCAAGGCTCCTCTCTAAGAAACAGACCTGGCTGGACACAGTGGCTCACACCTATAACCGCAACACTTTGGGAGGCCGAGGTGGGAGGATGGCTGGAGCCCAGGAGTTCAAGAGCAGCCTGGGCAATATGGCAAGATATCATATCTACAAAAAATAGGCTGGGTGTGGTGGCGTGTGCCTGTAGTCCCAGCTACTTGCGAGGCTGATGTGTGAGGATCACCTGAGCCTGGGAGGTCAAGGCTGAGGTGAGCTGTGATCGCGCCACTGCACTCCAACCTGGGCAACAGAATGAGACCCTGTCTCAAAAGGAAAAAGAAGAAAAAGAAAAAATGAAACAAGTCTGTTCCGAAACCATATCTTGTTTATGTTTAGCTTCATGGATTTGCCCCCGATGCCATTCTTCTGATGAGCTCTTGAGATTTTTATCTGTTGCTTTTGGTGGAAGGTGGAGTAACTTGTACAATAGGCAGATGTATAATCTTAGAAGGGCAGAATTTTTATGCCTGTGAGGATCTATGACGGCATCGAGTTCATTGGTTTCATTTTTTCCAAGTGAAGAAACAAAGGCTCAGAAAGTGCCATGATTTCATACAGTTTGATGCAGTGATAATGCTGCTGGCAGCACTTGCCTGGAAAACGAGGATCTGATTGCGCTGTATCTGTCTGTAGCCTCCTAACCCTCTGTATAGGTTTCTGATTCTCATCCAAGCCCGGCTTGCCACATCTCAATAACTGCTTTTGTTTTATAAATTAAGAAAATTGTTACTTCTTTTTCTTTTTTTTTTTTTTAAGACGGCGTCTCTGTCGCCGAGGCTGGAGTGCAGTGGCGCAATCTTGGCTCACTGCAACCTCCACCTCCCAGGTTCAAGCGATTTTCGTGCCTCAGCCTCCCGAGTAGCTGGGATTACGGCACCTGCCACCACGCCCAGCAATTTTTTGTTTGTTTGTTTGTTTGTTTGTATTTTTAGTAGAGATGGGGTTTCGCCAAGTTGGTCAGACTGGTCTTGAACTCCTGGCCTCAAGTGATCCACCCACCTCGGCCTCCCAAAATGCGTTACATGCTTTTAAATGTCAATGCGTCTCTCACTCCTCCCTGTTTTAGTCTGTGCATCTCTGAGCTCCATTTCTAGGGAAACCTGGGGGCTTACAGTGAACTCTGGAAAGGCATTATTTTGTTGTCTCATTTTGCAAGAAAGGCTTGGCTCCAGAAGGAGATGGTTCTATAACCCAGGTAAGTTATAGGGATGGTGGCCGCCCAGACACTGTGCTGTGAGTTGAGCTTTTCATACCCTGCGGCTTGATAAGGCTGCACAGAAGCCAGTGTGCTAAGTGGCTTCTGGCCTTGTCCCCTGGCTAACCAGATAACAAACGGATACTTGAACAACTTTGTGATAATCAGGGCCATTCACCTTGTGATATAACAGCATCTCCTGAAGGATTTCACATTGGGATTATTTTATTACCTTGGAAGTGCCTTTGCGTTATGAAGGGGATGGATTTCATTACAACTATGATGCTTCTGTTACCCTAAACACAACCTAACTTGCTGTCTCTGAATAGTTTGTTTCTTAATTTTAACTCTGAGAAATCAGGTATTAAGGAATGGATGAAGTTAAAGAAAAGCAAACCATTGATCATTATCGTCGTCATCATCATCATTTTCATTATCATCATCATCTTCATTAGCGTCATCATCACTGCCATCACGGCTCAGCCATCATTGAGTTCACATGCCCTGCGTGTCCTCTGTCTTAGGTGATCATCCTAACAGCTCTATGTCAGGCAGGTTCAACTTTTGTCATTTTATGGATGATACACCAAGAGTGCAGAAAAGTGAGTTTCCTTGCCCAAAGCCATCACAGTCTGTCTGGAAAGTGGCAATTTCTGACAGTACACTGCCTGGCATCTACTCCTACCTGACGGAAGTGAACACACATCCCATGCCAGCCAGGGTTGGAGCTACCTGTTTCCGAAACAAAGCTTCCAGAGGCACATGAGACGGGCAGGAAAGTGCTACATTGTGTGGAGTGTGGACCTAACCAGTGAATAATCCATTTGCCTTGCTTGATCTAATTGGGCTGATGCCTCCCTGTCCAAATAGGAAGAAAAGATAACTCTATCTTTATTTGGCATAAAATGTAACCTCTTCTTGGGCTGGAATGTGCCCAGAGAATCTGGTGCCAGGACACTGAATTTTTCTCTCATTCAAAAAAAAAATAGCATCAAAAGCTGGCATGATATGAAGTTTGCAGCAAATGGGTCACGCATGTTTGCACTTAGAAGTGAAGACATCTGCTTCTTTGGCTGGGGGAGAGGGATAGAGAGATTTGCAGAAATTTTCATCTTTTTTTTTTCTTTTTTTGGGACAGAGTCTCACTCTGTCACCCAGGCTGGAGTACAGTGGTGTAGTCTTGGCTCACTGCCACTTCCATTGCCTGGGTTCAAGCAATTCTGCCTCTGCCTCCAGAGAAGCTGGGATTACAGGTGCCTGCTACCATGTCCGGCTAATGTTTGTATTTTTTTTAGTAGAGATGGGGTTTCACCTTGTTGATCAGGCTGTTCTCGAACTCCTGAACTCAAGTGATCCAGGCTGGAGTGCAGTGGCCTCCCAAAGTGTTGGGATTACAGGCGTGAGCCACTACGCCTAACCAGAAGTTTTCATTTTTTGATGGGGTCCTGTTAAGATTACTTCATAACCCTTTTTCCTTTTCTCCTTCAGTCCCTCCCTACTTGTATTTCTATTGAATCCAAAATTTATATTCACCAAGAAGCGTGGTTTAAAAAAATCAAGGCAAATATTCCCCTCCCACCCACCTAAGAGTGGAAGTATTTTTCTTTTTTTCATCTGTGCGTATTGCAGTTGCTTAACTGGAAAGTGATAATTTCCCAGATGAATCCTATAAAGATGTGTATCCTGCCCCTTTCCGCCGTAGATCCTAATGAGGTTTTGCATTAACGGGAACTAGGACAAGTGCTAAAGTCCATTTTCCACTGGTTTTGGAGGTATGGCAGGAATGCCATCTCATTTGTCTCTTTGGTGCTTCTTGCCTTTCTAGTGTAGAGAATTCTCATCAAAGCCCGTTTCTTAAAGGTCCACCTTCTGGGTGGATGTCAGCAAGCTGCCTGTTCCTGAAGGAAAAGTTCAGCTTCAGATATCTTGGGGAATAAGAAGCTGAAGGGTCTGAGCGCTAGAGAACTAAATAAATAGAGGGAAGAGATTTTTCAGATCTGCTGTTGATTGGATACTGAGGAGTTATTAAGTTCTCAGAGTGGCTTATTACAGCACTTGGGCCAAGATTAAAGAGGAGTTAAGCCGTCAATATCCTTTGGGAGCCATTGCTAAAGTTCAGAACCCTTGGCGGAGGCCCTTTTCCTCCTCTGCTCCTCTCTCCCCAATTTCTCTCTTCCCTTGTCTTCCAGATTGTCTAATGCAGGATACTGTCAGGACATTTTCCAAGTTGGTCTCTCTCTCTTAATGGACTATCCCTAGGAGCCCCATGTGGGATGTCTTTATCAAATGACACATTTCCCCAAATTAATGCAAACTGTTCTCCTACAGAAGACAGCGGTGTAATTACTTTTGCAGCGATCTAAGAACAAGCAGACTCCGGGTCTGATGAGGCTCCTGTTCATCTGATTGACTCTGTAACTAGCAGCATTGTAGTGGGATCAAACTCTTCCTTCAGTTTGTGGGTGTTAGGGAGGCATAGACCTGTTGGGGGGTCTCACCTCCTCACCTCAACATTTTTATGTTAGGACAGTAAGTGGCTTCATCAGCTGGCATTTTAGTGGGAAAAATGGTGCCTTATTTGAGTTCATATAATGAACACCTGTGAGCTTTTTCCCCCATACTCATCTTTATCCCCAGAATGAATAATCTATGTAATGCCCAGCACGGGGCCTTGTGCTGCCAGAATGTGCCCCATAAATGATTTTAACCACTATTCTGTTACTACATGTTTGCAATCTTGAGGCCAGGTGTGGTCTCGAATTGATCATTTGCAAAATTTTAAAATGGCAAGGCAGTGACTGTGCTGTACATTACATCATAGCCCCAGTGAGGTCTGGGGCAGTGTGCCGTGATCAAGCACGTTAATATTCCTGAAAAAACTAAAAGTTCGTGTTCACATCAGGTGGCATAATAGAAGCCATGAAGCGGAAGACATGGTTCTTCTTTAGGTTGGAAACTGTCAAAGGTTGATTTCTTTTGGTGCAGCCTAATATAAAGAGCCTCATGTTAGAGCAGAGGGGATGAGGCCAAGTCAAATTTAAGAAGGAAATTACAATTTGTAGAGAGATTCTGGGGTTTGGGGATTTCTTTTGAGACAGAGTCTCGCTCTGTTGCCAGGCTGGGGTACAGTGGTGTGATCTTGGCTCACTGCCACCTCCACCTTCCGGGTTCAAGCGGTTCTCCTGCCTCATCCTCCCGAGTAGCTGGGACTAGAGGTGTGTGCCACCACAGCCAGCTAATTTTTGTAATTTTAGTAGCGACAGGGTTTCAGCATGTTGGCCATGATGGTTTTGATCTCTTGACCTTGTGATCCATCCACCTCGGCCTCCCAAAGTGCTGGGATTACAGGCATGAGCTGCCGTGCCTGCCCTGGGGATTTCTGATGGATGACCTGGGCTTCTCACCTAGCCTCATTCATCAGGAGGCACCTTGGCGTCTGGTCTTTCTGGCAGCCAAAATTTACTTGTTGGGTGGGGTATGTGTATGTAAAAGGAAGGAAGGGTGGAGTGGAGAAAGGAGAGGTTTGTTCCAGTTCCCTTATCCTCCCTGAATCCCAAGAAGGACCTTGGGCTCTAAAGCCCACCAGGAAAAACCCCATCCACGGTCTGACATTTAGAAATGTATTGGCTAGAATAAAAGAACTGTCAATTTCAAAACACGAAAAACCACTGGGAGATCAGGTACTTCCTGCAAACATTCCCACACAGTGACTCCTGGCATGGGGGAAAAAGCCTGCCTTGTTCTATTAATTTAGCGCCAACAGCTGTTAGATCTAAGGCCTTCAAGGTTCTCGGCAAAAATGAAACGCATCCTCAGGAACTCCTCTGTGAAGTATCAATAATGAACCATGGAGGGAATGAAGGCTAAATGAAGATAAAATATCTCCACTGGGCCGGGGTGTTTTTGCGCTTCAATCCCAAAAGTACTAGCGCGTGAAACCTCCACACACACACACACACACCCTTTCTTTTTTTTTTTTGAGACAGAGTCTCACTCTGTCACCCAGGCTGGAGTGCAGTGGCTTGATCTTGGCTCACTGCAACCTCTGCCTCCTGGGTTCTAATGATTCTCCTGCCTCAGCCTTTGAGTAGCTGGGACTACAGGCTTGTACCATCACGCCCGGCTAATTTTTGTATTTTTAATAGAGACAAGGTTTCATTATGTTGGTCAGGCTGGTCAGGAACTCCTGACCTCAGGTGATCCCACTGCCTCAGCCTCCCAAAGTGCTGGGATTAGAGGCATGAGCCACCATGCCTGGCCACACCCCTAATTCTCTAAATTGGTCAAGACTGGACCTGCTATCGCCCCACCCAACTTGCACTTCCACTAGGATCGCCAGGCTCAGTAAATAGTGCAAGTAGCCGGACAGGTGCTTATGCAGAAACCCTCCAGGCATTCTTGCCTCCCGTCGGTCACTCCCCACCCACCTTCACTTCCCAGTCCTAGGAAATCTACTTCCTAATCTCCTCTTTCTCATCACTCCCCTTCTATGTGCCTCCCCTAGCATCCTTGATTCTGGGATTCCCCTTGTGGCCTCTTACTGTGCTCCCCACATCCATGTGTGCACTCGTAGAATCCAGCCCCAGCCTCTCAAGCACACACCTGACCTTGCTTCAACCCTCCTGCTGCTCGCAGCGTGGCCTTTAAAACCCCCAATCCGCTAGCCCACTGTTTCTCCAGCTCTTCCTGCTGCTCAAACCACGCCCTGGTGACCCTGTTTTGCTGGGGCTGCTCCTTCTGCCAACTCCTGCCATTCTTAGGGGAAACCTTCCCCAACTGGGTGCACCAGGTAAGGTCTTGAAGCTCGCTTGACTTTTCCTTTCATGGCACTTATCACACAGTCATTGCCCAGTTAATTCTTTTCTTTCTTTCTTTTTTTTTTTTTCCTTGAGAAGGAGTCTCGCTCTGTTGCCTAGGCTGGGGTGCAGTCGCTTGATCTCAGCTCAGTGCAACCTCCAATTCCCGGGTTCAAGCTATTTTCCTGCTTCAGCCTCCCAAGTAGCTGGGATTACAGGTGCCTGCCACCACGCCCAGCTAATTTTTTTCTTTTTTTTGAATTTTTAGTAGAGACGGGGTTTCACCAACATGGCTGGGCTGGTCTTGAACCCCTGACCTCAGGTGATGCACCCACCTTGGCCTCCCAAAGTGCTGGGATTACAGGTGTGAGCCACTGCGCCCAGCCGGCAGTTAATTCTTTATCTGCTCAGCATCACCTACAACAGCTTGTAAGCCCCAAGAGGGCATGGACTCTGCCTCCCTCGTTCCCAGCTGCCTCCCTTGGCCCGGCGTAGTGATGGTGCCTAGGGGGACCCCAACAATGGATGCATGAATAACAGTTGGGCCTGAAGAGCCAGTGAGGGCAGCCTGGCTTTTCTGGGTTCTGGGAGTGCCGGCTGATTGGATTCCACTCTGATCTGGGAGCAGCTGCAGGGACTGATTGGTAATTGAGCTTGTGGGAAAACATCCTCAGCTGTGTGGGTCTCAGCCTGGCACCATTTTCCGAGGGGTAAGTGCCCACTGAGCTTGCAGAGCTTCTCAAGGAGTGGGAGAAGTGGTTGTACGGATGGCCCCACTTCACCCCCTGGGTGACTTGGATGCCACCCGTTGCCAGGCGGCCAGCTGGGTGTGCCTTAGCTCAGAGCCAGGGCTGCTTGGCTGAGGTGCCAGCTCCAGCTGGTCCTGCTTCAACGCTGGTTGTTCCCTTTGGGAGGCTTCAGCCTTCAAACATCTGCTTTGTGTGGGTTTTGAACTTCCCACACTGGATACCTTTGGGGAGAGGATGCAAACGTTACCTTTCACGGCATCTCACACTGCCCTGCCTCTGCACATAGAGGCCGAGAGGTGGGGACTCCTACACTTAGGTTTAATTAAAGGCAAACTGATGGGATTCCAGCGAAGGGCAACCCAGACCCAGGAAGCTGTAGGGCAGGTGGCATTTACATGGTCACCTGTCTTAATGATCCCATTCCTCAAAAGACAGAGCTGGGAATGACATGCATCCACGCTGGTCCTTCCCAGTCATTCTATGGGAATGATGAGGACGTGACAGGCTAAGACAAGGGAAACAGTTTTCCTTTATCTCAACTTTTCAGGAGAGGCTGGGATGATTCAAGGGCTGTCAGTGTGCACAGACCTGGGATGGATTTTTAATGAACTGGAAAGTGTTGTCTGTCTTCTTAGGTAAATGCAAATATCCACGTAGCCGCCATTGTAGATGGCACTTGACAGATCCAGAGGAGAAGGGGGCAGGGCTTTCTTGGACTCCTATGTGCATTTTTTTTTTTTTTCTGACAGAAAAGAAACTAGAAGCTAAAGCAAGAGTCTGCTTAAAAATTCTGCCAGTTCAGACCGAGTATTTTGTCATGTGCCAGGGACTGTGCTAAGTTCTATAAGGAATAGACTTTGGGTGGAGACACAGGTCCTACCTCCAGCAAGTTGCTCTCCTTAGGAGGAATAAGCCATTTGTGTAATTAAACACTCTTTTGTCCAATACCTATGTGTGTCAGTGGGGCTGTGCTTGGTTCCTGGAGGGAGAATCCAGTAGCAACCTTGGAACAGGAATGGAGTACACGAGTCAGTGGTGGAGGCAGCCATCTACTTTGTAATTATGCATACGCAAGTAACTAATTACAAGCTTTAGGAAGTGTCACAGGGCTAATGGGCACGATGCTGCAAGAGCATGTTACAGGAGTCTCATGGTTAGTGTGGAACTTCAGGGAAGGCTTCCTGGAGGAGGTGATGTCTGGACTTTGATATGAAGGATGTGTAGGAGTTAAGTTGCAGAATGGGAACAGGGAGCTCTCCAAGCCAGGGTGACAGACAGCTGATGCAAGGGTCAAAAAGAAACACTGTATAGTTGCAGCTCATGACAGGGCCCAGAGTAGTGGAAGAGGAGGGAGGAGCGAGTGGGAGGCAGACTGTATGCAAGGTGGGCCCAGGTAAGGCGTGAGGATATTATCTAGGGACAAAGAGAGACCTCTGAGAGGTAGGAAGTGATGCAAGATTTAGGAAGAGAAGCAAGGACACTGTAATGTAGATGAGTAAGTGTAGTTGAAGGCAAAACTGAGAAACTCCTTTGGGGTTTATGCACAACGCAGGATTACATTTAAGCAGCAGTTGTTTCGAACAGAAGGTGGCTTCTAATTGCAGATGTTCAGCGTAGAATCCACATTCAAACTTGCAATTATTTTACTGTTAAAAGAGCTGACAGCTCCCTCTTCTGCAGGCAGGCAGTCTCGAGGGAGCCCTAATCCCAGGGACTTGCATTACTCTCGTCCCGGGAGTACCAGACCTCACTCCCGTGAGGTTGCACCACAGGAAGTGAGGCTGGGGTAGCGACAGGCTGATGGGGAGTTAGGAGCATCTGAGGCATGACTCGGGCTGCACGGGCCTTCAGAGCAAGCTGAGTTAAAGAGTGCAGTGACACGCCTTAGCGAAGTTGGACTCACCTTCCACACAGGGCATTGGACTGGAGCCGGTGGAAAACATGGACCACACTGGCCGTCGTGATTGGCATTGCCAGGTATTGTGGAATTGGGGTGCAAGTACAGTGCCCCCGTTAACGATGAGGAAACCAAGACCAGAGAGGTTAAACAGCCCTCCAAGGTCAAAGCCAGAGCAGAGCTGGGACTTGAACCCAGGCATTTTCAAAGCACGTCACTTTTTTTTTTTTTTTGAAACGGAGTCTTTGTTGCCCAGGCTGGAATGCCAATGACGTGATCTTGGTTCACTGCAGCGTCTGCCTCCTGGGTTCAAGTCATTTTCCTGCCCCAGCCTCCCAAGTAGCTGGGACCACAGGCATGAGCCATCACACCCACGCTCGGCTAATCAAAGCCCATCATCTTAACCTCTGCCTCCTGCCCTGCCTCCGATGACCCTGGGAAGTTCATTGAGGAGGTGGTTACCAGTTCAGCCCCAAGTACAGAAGGCAGAAGAGCCTGGGTGACAGATTTCAGATTCTGCCTCTCATTCAGCTGTGTATCCTTAGGCTTACCCTCTGTGGGCCTGGTTTGTGAGATGAGCTAAAAATCAGTGACAATATTGAGCACTCGGGGGCCAGGCTCTATTCTGAGACCTTTACAGACATTAACTCATTTAACTTCTCACTCTGTCCTCCTTTTAACAGACGAGAAAACTGAGGCACAAAAAGGTAACATGCCCAAGTTCACACAGCTAGGGAGAGGTTGAGCCTGACTTTGAACCCTGGCAATTTGGCTTGCACGTTCTTGCAGAGCTCAAATACATTCAAACAAAAAATTGTACAGCCATAGAATGCCATGCGCAGCAAAAGCCAATACCTATGAACATCCATTCATGTTATTTAACTGTTGTTAAAGCCAACTAAATATGGCCTTAGAAGGACTCCATACTTCTATATTTGAGTTCTTGGGGACAAACCGTAACCTAGCTTCATAGGCAGACAACAGTGAAAAGCTAACTTAATAGTATGTATCTGTAATAATAGCTGAGTGTTGGCCAATCCCAGCGGCCATACTTCAACCACTTGTAGACTGCTGAGTGTTCAAACTGCATTCAAATAAGACAAACGCCGAGCTCTAACCAAGCTCACTTCTGATTCCTGTACGTCACTTTACTTTTTTTGTCTGTAAATTTGTTCTGACCGCGAGGCAACCCTGGAGTGTCTCTGAATCTGCTGTGATTCTGGAGGCTGCCTGATTCACGAATTGTTTCTTTTCTTTGCTCAGTTAAACTCCATCAAGATGAACTTGTCTGAAGCTTTCTTTTAACATTGGGCTGGGCTTCAGTTTCCTCTCTGTAAAGTGGGGTCGATAAGAGCTAAGATTTATTGGGCTTTTAGGATTGTCTCATTTTAGGATTGTCCTATGATGTAGGCTGTTAGCCCCATTTTATAGAGGGGAAAACTGTGGCTCAGAGAAATGGAGTGAGCTGCTCAAGGTTATAAGTCTGCTGAAATAAACAGCAGCATCTTCAATGCTGGGCTGCCCCAGTCTAGAGCCCATGGCCTGAACCTCTGCCATGTAGAGTTTGTCTGGTGGTGCCATCTTCCTCTGGAGGGACTTCTCTCCGGGAATGGCCCAGGGAGCTCAAGGCTGTGCCAGCCATTCCTGGTTCCACTGAGTCTGGGCCACGTCCCTCTAATCAGCCTGCCTAGTACCCCGTGCTCCAACTATCCCATTTCTGCCTCAGTGGCCTGTGATGTTATGTGGGTTAGTGACAACTCCTCTCTCAGGAGCCCTGAGGAAACCCTGGGCAGATTGAATAAAAAGCCCTTGTCAGACATCCTAATTTTAGTGTTCTCCCTTGTGATTACGTTCAGGAAGTATTTATTTTACACTTCACTTGTTTTGCCATTCTCCCCAACTTCATTTTGCAAGAGCTTCTGTAATAATCCGTGTCTCTTTCAGCAGCTCCCCTGCTCTTCTTGTCCTTGGGAAAACTTGAGTGCTGTGTTCAGCATCTTGAGCCAGAAATATGTCCGAGTTTCATCTTGCATCACTGATGCCCTCCTTTATCACCAAGCTGCATCTCCCAGCATTTTTGCCAAGACTTCTTGATGTTCCGTCTTCCCTTGTCTCCTTACGTCTATTTCTGATACTATTGCCCACTTGCAAATGGACATTTTTCATGCTGTGAGTTCCCTCACAAGGGCACAGAGACCAAGGGTAGGCTGGCTTTTATCCCCCTTCAGCTTCTGTTTTCTGGAACTCTTCCCTCGTGTGGCAGCACAGGCAGGTGGGTCATTGTCTCCTGAGTGTGGTTACCCTCAGGTGTCTGAGGCTGTCCCTGTGACACGGATGGGAGAGGAGGGCTGGGTATTGTTAACCAGTCCCCACTCACTTTAGATGGAAGTTCTCATTGCACCGGGGACTGTAGTTCTGTTACTGCTTGGGCCTGTTTCTTGATTCAGTGAATTGGCAACTCTATTAGACATTGCTGATACAGACCCTATTAATTTTAATGGCTTTTGAGATGCATGGAGAGGAAAGCTTCTTTTGATTGTACGGATGTGTGTAGAACTCTGTGGTTTTATATATTTATTTTTATTTGAAAAAATACGGTCAAAGCACAAAGGGAGGGATAGAAGTCTGGGTCTGCTGGGGATTTTTTGGAAGTCTTCTGTAGAAAATAAAGGCAGCCTCCACATAACATAAAATTAACCATTTTGGAGTTAACAATTCAGTGGCATTTAATACATTCACAGTGTTGTACAGCCGTCACCTCTATCTCATTCCAAAATATTTTAATCTCCCCAAAATAAAACCCTGAATCCCTTAAGGAGCTACTCCCCATCCTGCCCTCCCCCCAGTCCCTGGAAATCACTAATCTGTTTTCTGTCTCTACAGGATTGCATTTTCTGGATATTTCACATCAGTAAAATTAGGCAATGTATGGCATTGGTAACTGGCTGCTTTTGGTTAGCATAATGTTTTCAATGTTCATCCCTGTTGTCGAATGACTCAGTCCTTCTTTTTTAAGGCTGAATAATATTCTGTTGTGTGGCTGAGCCATGTTTTATTTATCTGTTCATCCAGTGATGGACATCTGGGGTGTTTCCTGCTTTGGGCTCTCTTGGGATTTTTAAACTTGTAGACATGTGCCGTGGTCTGGATCCATGGTTGCCCTTGGCCTGTAGCTATTTGTTTCTTGTGAGTATCCTGTGTCTTGATTGACTTACCTCTGTGGAGAGTGCAGCTAGGTGTGTATGAGCCTCTGTGGTTTGTGAGACTGTGGGATATCCCGATGAAAGGGCTAACAAGGCCCCTTATAGATACCCTACCACGTTATGGGGTGACCCTGACTTCCCCAAAGCCATCGGCTTCTAGGACCACCGCAGCATTTATGCAGGGTGTAGACCTGGGTTTACCATCTAACTGTATGTGGCCATCACCTGGGTGGATTCAAGAACTGCAGATCCTTGGTCTTCACTGCTGGAGATTCCAACCTGATTCGTGTGAGGTAGAACAAAATTCTTGGCACTTTTTTTGGTGTGCTCTAGTGGGTTGAATAGTGGCTCCCAAAAGATATGCTCAAGGTCTGGACCCTGGAACCTGTGAATATGATCTTATGTGGAAACAGGGTCTTTACAGATGGAATACATTTAGGGATGTCATGATGAGATTATCCTTCCCTAAATCCAACGACTGGTGTCTTTAAAAAAGACATAAAGGAAGAAGACACAGTGACGTGCAGAGAAGAAGGCCATGTAGAAACAGAGGCAGAGACGGGACTGATGCTTCTACAAGCCAAGGCACCTTGAGGATCTCTGTGGCCAGCAGAAGTTGGGGGAGAGGCAGAGCATAAATTCTCCCACAGAACTTCTAGAAGGAGCCAGCCCTGCCCACACCTTGGTTTCAGACTTCAGGCCTTCAGAACTATGAGAGAATACATTTCACTTATTTTAGGCCACCCAGTTGGTGGCAATTGCGTGACGGCAGCCACAGGGAACTAAAGTACATGTTTTTAAAGCTCGCTGGGTGATTATCATATAAAGCCAAATTTGGAGACCACTGGCTTTGACTGTGCCAGAACTCATGCTAAGAGCTTTATATATGTTATTTCATGTACTCCTGACTCAAGTAGATAGTTTTACTAACTCTTGCTATTATTATCCCTAATTTTATTTGTTCATTCATTCATTCAAGACAGGTTTCACTCTGTCTCCCAGGCTGGGGTACAGTGGCATGATGATAACTCACTGCAGCCTCAACCTCCTGGGCTCAAGCAATCTCCCCATTGCAGTTCCTAAGTAGCTGGGACTACAAGCATGTGCTACCACACTCATCTAATTAAATTTTTCCCCCTGTAGAGACGGGAACTTGCTGTATGGCACAGGCTGGTCTTGAACTCGTGGCCTCAATGGTCTCCCACCTCTGCTTTCTAAAGTGCTGGGATTACAAGTGTAAGCCACCATGGCTGGCCCCCATTACCCCCAGTTTTACAGATAAGGAGAGTGAGGAGCTGAGGTAGCATTGATGAGGTTTGGACCAGGACAGTATACTTGAAATGCTGACACTCTTAGCTGCTCTGTTCTGCTGGCAGGCACTTAGCAGGTTCTTAAATGTTACTGGCTGAATTGTGTTGTCATTGAACCTTCCTGTGCTGCCCAGATGCCCTTCCCAGAGCAAATCCTGAAAAGGCAAGTAGAAGAAAACCTGGGTCTCAGCCCCACAGGGAGCCAGGGCAGAAAGCTCTGAAAATGGACATGGCCCATTGGTTACGCACCTGAAACTGACATGACCAAGATGCTTTAGGATAAGACACTGTTCAAAATTGAGCAACCCATTGAGTTGGGAGAGTATATATGCAAATTGCATATCTGTAAGAGACTTACATCTAGAATACATAAAATTCAGCAATACAGACACAACTCAATTAAAAAATGGGCAAAGTGTCCGAATAGACATTCCTCCAAAGAAGATACACAAATGGCCAGTAATCACATGAAAAGATGCTCGACATCGTCAGTCATCGGGAAAATGCAAGTCAAAACTGCAGGGAGATACCACTGCACACCCATTAGAATGGCTAGAATCTAAAAGTCAGATAATTGGGCCTGGTGCGGTCGCTCACGCCTGTCATCCCAGTACTTTGGGAGGCTGAGGCAGGTGCATCACCTGAGGTCATGAGTTTGAGACAAGCCTGGCCAACATGGTGAAACCCCATCTCTACTAAAAATACAAAAATTGGCCAGGCCTGGTGGTGGGTGTCTGTAATCCCAGCTAATCTGGAGGCTGAGGCAGGAGGATCACTAGAACCCAGGAGGCAGAGGTTGCAGTGAGCCAAGATCACGGCACTGTACTCCAGCCTGGGCGACACAGCGAGACTCTGTCTCGAAAAAGTCAGATAATTTTAAGTATTGGTGAGAATATGGAGGGACCTGAGCCCTCATAAACAGCTGTCACTTGAGAAAACAGCCAGAGAGTTCCTCAAATATTAAGCACAGAGTTGTCGTATAAGTCAGAAATTCTACTTCCAGGTATGTACCCCACAGAAGTATCAACCTATGTCCACATAATAACGTGTGCGGGAATGCTCACAGTAACATTATTTATCATAGCCAAAAGGTGACAGTTACCTAAATGTCCACCAGCAGATTCGTGGAAAAACAAAGGTGGTCTCTCTATGCAATAGAATATTTTCAGCAATAAAAAAGGCATGCATCCCTGATGCCTGCTGTAACTTGTTTGAACCTTGGGAACATGATGCTGAGAGAAAGAAGCCAGGCACAAAAGACCATAGATTGTGTGAATTCATTTATATGAAAGTCCCGCACAAATAAATCCATAAAGAAGAAAATAGATCGATGATTGCTTGGGGCTGTGGGAATGGGGGGATGGGGGATGGAGGATGGAGGTGATGGAGTTTCATGGTGATGAAAACGTTCTAAAAATACAACGATGGTCACACACACCTGTGAACATACTAAAACCCATGGAATTGTACACTTAAAATGGAAGAATTACTAGGTGAATTAGCTCAATAAAGTGTGAAAAAAAAATGACTGAGAATTGTGGCACAGAGGCCGAGTCCCCTTCCTGCTTCTGCCACTTAGCTGTGGGGTCATGTATTGAAGCACAAAGTAAATGCTCAATTAAGTAGCATTCTGCTTTTTTTTTTCTAGTTTTACAGCCCAGGAAATCCAGGCACTTCATCCTCAGTGGCATCAGTGTTGACTTTGTCTGACGTGGGCTGTTTTGTGTCTCTATGACTGAGTTACATATTTAAGGGCAACAGTCCTCAGCACATCCCCATGTGAGCAATGGACACCACTTTGCAGACTTAGAGGGCTGGGAAGGCATTGACTTGGGAGAGGCATGAACCACTTTATATCCAACAATGATCACTCTGGTTGTCAAGAATTGACTGAGGTGGGGGGGAAATGGAGCCAAGCCGGTCTTTTTTTGGAAGCCACTGCAACAAAAGTGATCTGAGTTCAGGCATTAGCATTACAGATGCTCACATGAGACAGGATTTTGCAGGTGAAGGTGTTTTACAGGTTGAAAGGTACAATTGGGTGGTTGATTGGATGCACAGGTGAGAATACAGGGCTGGCTTTTGCAGAAACAAAGAGTTGAGGATGGTTTGGGGCTGCCTAGATGTTATGGCCTCATAGGGGCAGTTTGTTAATCTTCTGGATGTAGCTGAAAAACTGCACAGAGAGGGCATCCATCAGGGATGGCAGGGCCAAGGCAGTGGGTATGGAGTGGGGTGGGGAGAAAGCGCCTCCTTATGGGAGATGTTGTAAAGATGGGTTTCCCCAATCTGCTGGGTCCAGGACCCACTGTAAGAAGCTGTTGGCCCCTATCTGCACCTGGCCACATCCCTGGTGGGTTTGTGGGGCGGTGGTGGAGGGAACATGAGTGTACCAAGGGAATGCCTCTGTTCCTTTGCATGGTTTGTACAAGGAAGTGTGTGTGCTGGGGTCAATTGCCTGAGGCTCAGGGGTCCCAGCGTTCAACTTAGATGGGCTGCTTTTAAGTTGGCCAACCTGGGGCAAGTCACTTGCCCTCTCTGAATCCAATTTACTCACCCAAAAATGAGGATGAGCGTTCTCTTTCTAGAAACACATAACATTATTATGTCCATCTTCCAGAGGAAGAAACTGAGAGGATAGAAGGTAAGTATCTTGTCCAAGGCCACATAGCTCATTAATAGATCAAAGGTGATTTGGACTCCAGAGCCTGTTTAACCCTCACACTATTCTACATGTTGATGAAGGATCACTACGTGAAAGTGGCTAGTTCTAGGCCAGTTCTCCAGGATGTGTAACCTTTGGCAAAGTCCATAATGGACTGGGTTGAAGCGTTCTGTAAGGTTACCTAGTCCTCATTTTAAGTAATTTAACAAGTGTAGAGTCTGAAGCTCAGAGAGGTGAAGTCACTTTCCCATAACTCACACAGCCACCCAGACAGACTCCTGGCTTGACCCCAACTCTTCGTGACCCCCAGTGCAGCTCTCCTTCCACTCCACTGCCTTGGCCTGCAGAGGGTTACTTTGCTGGATCCTGTTAATCTTGTCCGTCCCACACTCACACCTGGGGCCACTGGGCCATGGTACCAGGGTCTCCCCTGTCACTGCCTTGACTGACGTGAGACTGGGTTTTCTGTTCCTGCCTCTTCACGACTTAGACAATAGCCTAGCATTTCAGAGGATTCTGCGCGTTACAAAAAAAAAAAAAAAAAAAAGGGCAGCAGGTGTTATTTGGGCTAAATTGACCTTGAAATTGATTTCTTTATTTTATGACTTACTGAGAGGAGATTAATACCTTTTTTTCCTGCAGTCTGAAACAATTTACATGGTAATAGAAGGCATAGTCAGTCAAATAAATTGCTGGAAGTGGTAGTGTTCCAAAGAGGGGAAAAAAAAAACGGAGCTCACTTGCATTGATTTCTTTGCCCTGGGGAGAAGCAGAGATTTTAACATCTGGGAATAGGGAGGTAAATTTTATCTCTCATTTGAAAAGCAGAGGACTGAAGAGCTTAATCTGACATTTACACAGAATTTTATAAGTTGGGGAAAATGAGGGTAGCCTGAGTTCCTTGCTGAAGGTTAACTGGCATTTCCTACGAAGGGCTGGGGGTGGTTTGATTCAGAATGGGCAGGGGAAGCCTCGGTGTCATTATGATGAGCTTGGAAGTTGGCTGCATGCTCTTGGCTGCCATACTGTGATTCGGGGCGTGATGGAGGAATGGGGTGGTGGTAGCGGACTGTCTGCCAAAGATTCAAATTCACTCCCAGATCGGGCACTGAGGAACCATATGGGTGGAGGCCATGCTTCCAGCTTTCTGGGCATTGCCTTGTGGTCACCCTACCCCAGGATGGGGTTTAATGTTCACATATGCTTCAGCTCACACGGATCAGTGGGATTTGCCAGTTTGCCTGGAGCATTGGGTTGAAATCTGAGAGTGCATCTACCTCAGTGGTAAAATGCAGTGATTGATTAGTACTGCCTACCCTGGGAACAGGAGGAGGACTGGTGGCTTGCATGCTGTTTATATTTCCTGGTGGAATCCATTAAGGTATTACCCCAATGCCAGCATTTCTGCATTCAGACCACACTGAAAGGACTCCTGTCCTCCAAAGCGACCCCAAATTCATTTACCATGTGATGTGAGCTAAACATTTTTTTTTTCTTTTTCAGAAAATGGCAAGAAATGAAGCCTTACCCAAAGGGTTCTTGCCAATGTTGTCATGTGTTTTTCTCTTAAGTTATTTTCTTTTAAAAATCCAATAAAAAGTTTCAGGTAGCATAAAAAATATTTTCCTCAATATTACATGCCCAGTGTACAAAATTCAAGGGTCAGAAATATAAAATGAGTTTTCCTGCTACCACATCCTTTTCCTTCTCCAAAACGAACCTTTTTTTTTTTTGAGATGGAGTTTCTCTTTTGTTACCCAGGCTGGAGTGCCATGGCACGATTTCAGCTCACTGCAACATCTGCCTCCTGGGTTCAAGTGATTCTCCTGCCTCAGCCTCCCTAGTAGCTGGGACTACAGGCACCCACCACTGTGCTCGGTTAATTTTGTGTTTTTAGTAGAGATGGGGTTTCACCATGTTGGCCAGGTTGGTCTCGTACTCCTGACCTCAGGTGATCCGCCTGCCTCAGCCTCCCAAAGTGCTGGGATTACAGGCGTGAGTCACCACGCCTGGTCCAAAATGAGCCTTTTAAAAAATATCAGTTTCTTCTCTGTCTTCTGAAGATTTCAATGGATATACTAGAAATGCCTATATTCTTAAAACAATGAACAGATGTGGAGTACTACACATACCACTGAGCATTTTACTGTTTTCTCCCTGTCATTCCGTATAAAGCTAGCTCATTATCTTAACTGACAGTGTCTGGATTCACTATAACTTATTTACTTGGCATCTGAATAATGGAATTTATGTTGTTCCCAGTATTTTGTAATTACAAAAAGGCTTCCATGAATATCCTTGGCACAAGTCATGTTATACTCATGCAGATGTTTAAACAGCAGACACTCGAAAAATGGAATCCCTAGTCCGAATATTATCAACTTTTAAAGTGTTGACCAATGTATAATTTCACTGTGTATAAAGAATACTTGTTGCCCTAGAGTCTTATAATTTCCATGCATTATTCAAATTTCTTCTTTGTCAGTCTCAGTAAAAAATAATATATTGCCTTATTTGCATTTGTTTTATTATGGTTGAAGTTTTAATTACAAGGACTATGGGGATTTCTTAATGTGCATAAGAGGTATTTGCATGACCATCTTGTGAAATTGTCTGTACGTTTCCTTTGCTTGTTTTTTTCTATGGACTTCCTTTGGTGTTTTCCTTATTGATTGGGGCGAAGCTCTTTATAAATGATGTTATCTCTTTGTTCAGTGGGTTTTAATTTTCTCAGATTGCCCTTTGTCTTCTACTTTGTTTATGGTATTTTTTTCATGCATACAATTATATATACACAGAATTTTAAATCTTTTGTTTTAAGGCTTTTGTTTTGGGGGTCATAATTAGAAGGATCTTCACTACCACTCTGAGATTACAAAAATCTTTTTTTTTTTTTGAGATGGAGTCTTGCTTCATCGTCCAGGCTGGAGTGCAGTGGCACGATCTCGGCTCACTGCAACCTCTGCCTCCTGGGTTTAAGCAATTCTCCTGCCTCAGCCTCCCCAGTAGCTGGGATTACAGACTCCCACCACCATGCCTGGCTAATTTTTGTATTTTAGTAGAGTTGGGGTTTCACCATGTTGGCTAGGCTATAAAAATCTATTTGATTATGTTAAGTCCTCTGTTTGGACCATGCATTAAGGAGTTATTTTGATGTTTTGCCTCCAAGAAGGAAGTCTCTGAGGTGTGGTGGAAATGTGTGTGGTCTGTGTTCATCCAACAGCCATGATCTGGCCTGATAGGCTCCTCAGCCTGCTTTCTTTCTCTTGGCATCCAGAATTCCCAAGGAGATGTGTCAGAGCCCTGGGGTCAGAACACTTTAGGGTTCAGTGGGCCCTGGCGGCCTGGTAGACCTTTGGAGCTGTCAGTGGTGCGGGGGCCAGAGCAACTCCATCTTGAATAGGAGCTGGATAAAATGAGACTGAGACCTACTGAGCTGTGTTGCCAGATGGTTAAGGCATTCTAAGTCACAATGTGAGATAGGAAGTCAGCACCAAATACAGGTCATAAAGAACTTGCTTATAAAACAATAGCAAAGACCTGGAACCAACCCAAATATCCATCAATGATAGACTGGATTAAGAAAATGTGGCACATATACACCACGGGATACTGTGCAGCCATAAAAAAGGATGAGTTCATGTCCTTTGCAGGGACATAGATGAAGCTAGAAACCATCATTCTCAGCAAACTAACACAGGAACAGAAAACCAAATATTGTATGTTCTCGCTTATAAGTGGGAGTTGAACAATAAGAACACATGGACACGGGGAGGGGAACATCACGTACCGGGGCCTGTCAGAGGGTGGGGGGCTAGGGGAGGGAGAGCATTAGGAGAAATACCTAATGTAGATGATGGGTTGATGGGTGCAGCAAACCACCATGGCACATGTATACCTGTGTAACAAACCTGCACTTTCTGCACATCTATACCAAAACTTAAAGTATAATTTAAAAAAAAAGACCTTTCTGAGAAAACAGTTTGCAGTGGAGAAGTCGGCCAAAACCCACCAAAACCAAGATGATGATGAGAGTGACCTCTGTTCGTCCTCACTGCTACACTCCCACCAGCATCATGACAGATTACAAATGCCATGGCAATGTCAGGAAGTTACCGTATATGGTCTGAAAAGAAGAGGCATGAATAATCCATCCCTTGTTTAGCGTATCAAGAAATAACCATAAAAATGGGCAACCAGCAGCCCTGGGGACTGCTGTATGGAGTGGCCATTCTTTTATTCCTTTACTTTCCTAATAAACTTGCTTTTGCTTCACTGTGGAGTCGCCCTGAATTCTTTCTTGCGCGAGATCCAAGAGCCCTCTCTTGGGGTCTGGATCGGGACCCCTTTCCTGTAACAGAGCTACTGACCTCATTTGTCTTACACAACCTTGGTCCTTGAAGGTCTCCGTGCTTCATCCGTAGGAACCCGTGATATACCACCCCCATCCTGCCCCCACACCTTCTGCCCATTGTTCATGAGGCTTTGGTCAGCCATGGCCTTGGCTTGGAGCTTTGCACAATGTTGGTCCACGTAGGTTTTACTGGCGCCATCAATGGGAACTCATCATGCACCCAGAACCCCACCCCTAACCCCACACCCTCTGTCCATTGCTCAGGAAGCTTTGATTGGCCATGGTCTTGGCCTTCTGTTAACCTGTAGGATGGAGTGTTTATTTTTTTCCACCTCCTACATCTTTATTCTATTTGACTGTAGATACAAAGATTGATACATCTGGATGTGGCTATTCATAGGTAGGCACATAAACGCTCACAAGATTACATGAATATGTCTGTGAGCCCCGAAAATCTGAGACACAGGTCTCAGTTAATTTAGAAAGTTTATTTTTCCAGGATTGAGGACACAGGCCTGTGACATAGCCTCAGGAGGTCCTGACGACATCTGCCCAAGGTCAGAGCACAGTTTGATTTTATACATTTTAGGGAGACATAAGACATCAATGCATATGCAAGGTGAACATTGGTTTCTTCATCTGGAAAGGCGGGAGAACTTGAAGCAAAGGCAGGAAGACAGGGAGACACTGGGAGAGGAGGCTTCCAGGTCAGAGGTAGAAAAGAGACAAATGGTTTCATTCTTTTGAGTTTCTGATTAGCCTCTCCAAAGGAGACAATCAAATAGATATGCATTTATGTCAGTGAGCAGAGGGGTGACTTTGAATGCAGTGGGAGGCAAGTTGGCCCTAAACAGTTCCCAGCTTGACTTTTCCCTTTAGCTTAGTGATTCGGGGGCCTCCAAGATTTATTTTCCTTTTACATGTCTATGTAAGTATTCACAAAAAAGTGTGGCTGAATGTGGTGGCTCATGTCTATAATCCCAGCACTTTGGGAGGTCGAGACAGGTGGATCACTTGAGGTCAGGAGTTGGAGACCAGCCTGGCCAACATGGTAAAACCCTGTCTCTACTTAAAAAAAAAAAGCCAGTTGTGGTGGTGGGCACCTGTAATCCCAGCTGCTCAGGAGGCTGAGGCAGGAGAATTGTTTGAACCTGGGAGATGGAGGTTGTCGTGAGTCAAGATCCTGCCACTGCACTCTAGCCTGGGTGTCAGAGCAAGACTCCATCTCAAAAACCACAAAGAAACCATGTTTCCCCAAAGACATTTCCAATCAGGAAAAGACCCTGTAAAGGCAGTTGTTATGCAAGGAATATCACCTTCTAATGCCACCTCTGGGAGCTGACCCCAGCCCATGACAAATCTGTATTGGATGATGTTTGATGGCCCATCCGGGATCTCTGCCTGGGTCATTGTCTTAACTGGCTAAATCCTTGCTGCTGGGGATTCATGTCCCAGCTTTTGAAAGCTGTAAAATGAGGTGCAAGAGGGCATACATTTCCAGGGAAGACTACTAGACTTCTAACAAGTGGGTGGAAAATGAGGGAGCAGAACTTGGGGGGGAAAAGAAGAGTGGCAGACAGCGACCAGAGTGACAGCTGGTTCGGGACCCTGGTTTGGGATCTAAAAAGGGTTGCAGATCAGATCTTCTCTGTACTCCTCAAGAATTTTCATCTGAATGGATCAGGCCAGCTCAAATGATACGGAGGCTTATTGTAAGGATTCAGGGAAAAGACCTGGGCTTTCTGAAAACCAGAACAGTGTCAGACAGCCACTACCTCCCTCGCTGCATCTCTTGGCTCTGTTTCCCCAACTCAGTCAGACTTAGAATGTTAATATGTGCTTGTCTCTGTTTTCGAGTTAAGGAGGGAAATAGGGACACACGGGATTGGGCATAGAGCTTGCTGCTTTGTTCAGATAGCACAGGGACTGTGTTAAGAAGGAGGGTGCTAATCTACGGTTAGGGTGCATGTCCAGTTCCAGGGTATGGAGAGGTATAAAAGTGGCAGGAAGGGCAGAAAAAGTCTCTTGAGAAGAGCAGATTGAGTTGGTACCATCTTCTGTCTCCTAGGAGTGAAGGCTTCCTGTGCTCCTGATGAAAATGACATGGAAGTGCGACACAATGAGAGATAGACAGCTAAAGAGGACATCAGGCCTCTGGGACCTCAGGCTCAGGGATGTGGAGAGGGAAAGACCCTAGCTAGGGGGAAGGGGCTGGGAAGTGAGGAAGGGGCAAAGAGGAAGAAGGCTCTGCAGGGGCAGCTGGATAGGAATTTCATCTGGTAGCTAGGTTCCCAAGTAAGATCATACTCGAGTGTGAGTCCTAAGTTGTCTATTTCCAGGCTCTGGGATACTGGTTGCCTAGATCCTCTATTCTCTTTTCTTCCAATCAGCTTCCCCTGGAAGACTCTTAATTTTGACTCAAACCTAATTTTACCTTCCTAAGGCTGGTGGTTGCTATGAAGCCAATACTGGCTTCACATGCAAGGTCTTGGACTTAGGAAGTCCAACACAATGCAGTGACCATTTCTGTGGGTCTCTGTCTCTGTTCCTGAGAAAGACAGATTGATTCATGCGGCCTGGGGCAGGAGTGTGTCCCTAGACTAGATGGAATTGGGCAAGGTACTGGGTCACCTGTGAGTGTTGGAGGGAGGCCCGTCTCAAAGAAAGGACCAGGCTGTAGATAGGGATCCCAGGGCATCTAGTAACACTTGGGTCTTGTCACTGGATTGAAATCTGCTGTTGCGCTTAACTCGTTGATCAAGTGCAGTTTTTTCTTGGTCCATCTGTAAAGTGGGACTGAAAAGAAAGTGACAAAAGCCAGACATTCTCAGACCAGTGGACATTCTCTCAAAGGAGAATTGACGCATCTGGCAGCAAAATCACTGCATCATCCTCCTCCCCCTTCTCTCCCCATTCAGGCTACTACTTTAGACAGTCACTGGAAGCAGAGGACATGATTTGTGTTTAAGTTTATTTGTTCACTTCAATAAACTGGAGGGTGGATGTGGCATGAGGACCATTCTCTGTGTTGAGGAAAGAGGGGAACAAACACATTTTTGATTTCTTGGTCACCAGATTTTTCCATGACCAATGTCTACTAGAAAACTGCAAAAAGAGAAACAATAAAATATGTGTCTTCTCATTATAAGTTCAGAAACGATGTACAGAAACAGAAATCCCAGAACTCTGTGGGTGGGTCTGAGTAATTCTTGTGGCTGGTACAGGAAAGAGTAGGTAGCTTCTGTCCCCCTCTGTTTCTCTCTCTTTTGATATCTGTGTCTGTCTATATCTTTGTCTCTCTCTCTTTTTATACACCTCTCCTTCCCACCCCCCTCCCGCTTTCTCTGCACCTCTTCGTCCTTCCCTCTTTCTCTCCGTTGCTCTCCCGCCCTCTCTCTTTTGAGACAGGGTCTTGCTTGAGACACACACGGCCCTCTCTCTGCCCAGGAAGTTAAAGGGGTGACCCCAGGCCAAAGCCTGCTGACTTTTTTTTTTTTTTTTTTTTTAAGTTGGAGTTTTGATCTCGTCGCTCAGGCTGGAGTGCGGTGGCGGTGGTCTTGGCTCACTGCAACCTGTGCCTCCCAGGTTCAAGCGATTCTCCTCCCTCAGCCTCCCAAGTAGCTGAGATTACAGGTGCCCACCACCACAGCCTGGCTAATTTTGTACTTTTAGTAGAGACGGTGTTTCACCATGTTGGCCAGACTGGTCTGGAGCTCCTTACCTCAGGTGATCTGCCCGCCTCGGCCTTGCTGACTTTTGATTAATGACAATGTAGAGCTTTAGGCATTGCTGACACTTTTGAGGCAGGAGCAGTTCCCTAGAGTTGATGGTGGCCAGCTTTAACATGCTCCTGCGCTGTACCTTATGGAAAGGTGGACGAAGGCTTTGGGAATACTGCGACGGTGATTCACATCCCAGTGTTTGCAGTAGGCATGCTCAGTTCAAGCTGAGGCTCCACTGCAGCCCTGCTGAGTGCTGTGTTACCTTGGACAAGTCCCTCAGCCTCTCTTTTGCTTCTTCACCTGTAAGACGGGGCTGAGGTTAAGACCTACTTCTTAATACCCTAGTAAGGATTCAGGGTGAAAATGCACAAGAAATACACAGTGGCTGGGTGTGGTGGCTCAGGCCAGTAATGTTAGTACTTTGGGAGGCTGAGGCAGGTGGATCACCTGAGGTCAGGAGTTCGAGACCAGCCTGGCCAACATGGCGATTCCCTGTATCTACTAAAAATACAAAAACTTATCCAGGTGTGGTGGCGGGTGCCTATAGTCCCAGCAACTTGGGAGGTTGAGTGACAGAGGGAGACTCTGTCTCAAAAAAAAAAAAAAAAAAAAAAAAGTAGTGCATAGCATTTCAGATGCTCCCTAGATGCAAACTGTTGCTGGAGTGGAAGGTGGAAGGTTAGGGATCCCCAGCGTCCTCGGTCTGGGACGAGGAGTCCACACGGAGAAACATCCGGACCAGCACTGCCTCAGGAGTGTCAGGGGAGTCAAAGATGCAATTTAGCATTTGCTGGTAGCCACATTAAAAAGTAAAAAGAAACGAATGAGATTAACTGTAATAATAAACTTCCTTTGAGATAGTCTTAATATATTTACATTTTTAAACATAGCAATATATTTTATTTTTATATATTATTAAATGTCTTTCTAACATGTATGTAATCGATATAAAAATAATGAAATATAAATATTAATGAGGTATTTTATATTCATTTTCTTCATCATGTCCTGAAAACCCAGTGAGTATTTTATGTATACAGCCCATTTCAATGAGACTAGCCACGGGGCTCTGTAGCCATATTGGGCTTGTGGCCATTGCGCAGGGCAATGCAGGTCTTGACCCCTGCAGGGGATGGGTGGAGAGACAGAGGGTACTGTGGCTAAACGTGGTGAGACATTCTGGGTTGTGCTAAACTGGGTTACTCCAGGTTAGAATTTTTTTCCTCAACCGGGCTTCCCCAACCTTTTTCTCTCTTTGTTTGTTTTTTGCCAGGACTACAAGTCTGAAAATTCAACCCTCCTCCCCGGTGCCGAGAACAGTCTGCAAGACTCCGTAAGTAGAAGCATTTTGCTGAACAGATTAGATTTTGAAACTACTTTTGCGTCCTTTTCAGCCTCTTTGGTCTCTGTCATCAATCACCGGGAATGGTTTTTACCTGAAACTGATCTTGCTGGAGAATTAACTGGGTTTGAGAGGAATAAATTTTCCTGAGCACTTGCACGATTTCTATTAGGAAACACCTGGGCTGTATTCCCAGCCTCTGCTACATGGTGTGAGAGCTGTATTCTGTCCTCTAAAAAAGACCAGGCCCACTTGGTGGACAGATCTGGGGCACAGTGGTTGGTGACAAGGCTGCAAATTGGTCCCTCTGCCCCCTGGTGTGACGGCCCCAGGTTATGGGAGCACGTGAAAGAAGTCGAATGTCATTGGGTTGTCTTCCTAGTAAGGACAGGAATGCTTACTGAGTGCCCTGGGGTCCTGCATCATGGCATTGGGCTCGGAGTCACTGGGGTACATAACCTGGGATGATGGCAGTGAATTCCCATGTATCCCTCATCTGTCACCCACGGATAACAGTGGCCAGGAAGTTCCCTGCACAGATACTTCTGAAATCACTCATGCACCACCTCTCGGCAATGCAATCATGGTGTGGTGCATTCCCCAAGTGTGACCTGTTTGTGTATTGTTGGTGACCTTGGGATGGCACCTTCAAGTGGCACATAGACTGTTGCTGTTTGGTATTCATCATTATGTATTTCATTTTATGATGATCTTCTCTTTATAGCCATCACTACTAGCTTTCCGTTAATGGCAGTGGTATGAAATTTCCTTCAAAAAAAGTTTAACATAAAGTGAGTTGACTCAAAGACAAAAAATGGTATGGAAATAACAGAATGGAAATCGTAATGTAGGTATGGTGAGACATTGTGATAGTGGTAAGTGAAAGGCTGAGAGTAAATTCTTTTATCAAAAGATGTTCGTGGCTAGGCCCAGTGGATCACACCTATAATCCCAGCCCTTTGGGAGGCCAAGGTAAGAGGATTGCTTGAGCTCAGGAGTTGGAGACCAGCCTGGGCAACATCTCTACAAAAAATAAACAAATTAGGCTGGGCGCGGTGGCTCACACCTGTAATCCCAGCACTTTGGGAGGCTGAGGCGGGCTGATCAAGAGGTCAGGAGATCGAAGCCATCCTGGATAACATGGTGAAACCCTGTCTCTACTAAAAATACAAAAAAAAAAAAAAAAAAAAAAAATTAGCCAGGCACGTTGGCAGGTGCCTGTAGTCCCAGCTACTCAGGAGGCTGAGGCAGGAGAATGGCATGAACCTGGGAGGCAGAGCTTGCAGTGAGCCAAGATCACGCCACTGCACTCCAGCCTGGACGAGAGTGAGACTCCGTCTCAAAAAAATAAAAAAAAATAAAAAAAAAAACAAAACCAAATTAGCTGAACGTGGTGGTGTGCGCCTGCAGTCTCAGACACTCGGGAGGCTGAGGTGGGAGGATTGCTTGAGCCCAGGAGATGGAGGCTGCAGTGAGCTATGATTATGCCACTGCACTCCAGCCTGGGCAAACAGAGTAAGACCCTGTCTCAAAAAAAAAAAAAAAAAAAAAAAGTCTGCTTGGCCCTGGGTCTTGTCCATGAGTGTGCACTGTATTTGGAATGTTCCCTCCTCTTTATGCACCAAGCTATACTGACCCTTGGTGTAAACTGGAATCTGTAAGGGCCCACTGCTTGGTGCTTGTCTATTCCCCCAAAATGACTTTCCAGGCTGGATTTTTATAATAAACCATTAATGGATCATCTGAAAGTAGTGTTTACCTGTGATGCCAAGAAGAAGAGGAAGAAGAGGAAAGGGATGATGAAAAATGACAACCACACACCCAACTTTCTTATCCCACTTTTCAGTTGACCAAATGTTTGATCTCTGTTCTTTTAACATCCTCTCAATGGCTCCGTAAGGTGAGTGCTGTTTTTATCCTCATTTTGTGGCTTAGGAAACCAAAACTCAAAGTAATTACCCATGGTCACACAGCCTGGACTTACCCTCTGACCCAACTGCATTAGTGGAGTACCAGGAGTCTTGCAGCTTCGCATCAAGTCTGTGAAATATTCTTCCCATTTTGGATAGATGCAAAAATGATGTATGAAGCAGGAAGGTATTGTATTGGCTGTCTCTTGCCCGTGACAGTTACACTGAACTTAGTGACTTCAAACAGCAGACTTTCATTATCTCACAGTTTCTGTGGGTCAGGAATCTGGGAGTGGTTTGCTTGGTGGTCTGGCTCAGGGTCCCACATGAGCTGGGGCTGCTGTCTTCTGAAGGCTGGAGTGGGGCTAGAGGGTCTGCACCCAAGGTGTTTCACCTAACAGCTATTGTCAGGAGGCCACAGAGCTGCTTGAGTGTCCTCAGGACATGGTGGGTGGTGTCTGCCAGAGTGAGAGATCTGAGAGATTAAGAGCAAAGTAGAAGCCACATGGGAGGATGGGAGTGAATTCCTGTGTATCCCTTAGATGACGTAGCCTCAGATGTCCTATGCCATCGCCTCTGCTGTATTCGATCAGTCATACAACCAAATCCTCGGAAGATTGTGGGAGCAAACCATACAAGCGCATGAGTACCTGGAGGAGGGATCATGCGGCCATCTTGGAGTTTGGCCAGCACACTCTTCATACTCTTGAAATAACTATGTCTTGCAGTTCCACCCAGGATGCTTGTAATGTCACACTGAGTCTATGGAAAGAAAACAAAGATACTAAACACATTTTGCAGATGAGGAAATGAGGCGTGGAGCAGGAAAGTGACTTGCTAAAGAGACTTAATATTGGTGGTGCAGAAGCTTTTGAAGGGAAAGTAGTTGAAAAAGTTAATTGCCCACAATAGGATCAAAGGTGTCTGAGATGGCTCCATTTCCCCAGTGCTTAGAATAGTGCCTATGCCTGCTAGATTTTTAGCTCTCTTGGTTTGGGTCAGGTATTTCCTGGCCCCCAACCTCACTCATGGAGGCTGATGTGTTCTCTCTAGTGGAGGGGATGATGGTATCCTCCGGGTTTCTCCTCTGGAGGCTGTAGAGTCTTCTAGGTTTGCAGAGATTCATGCGGTGAGGATCCAATTGCCTTAACCTGCTCCTCCATCTCCACCCTCTGACTGTAGCAGGGCTGCTGAGCTGGGTCCTTCTGGCTGGACTCTCACAGGTCAGCCTCCTGTCTTGCCTTGGAATGTGTCATGGGTAGAAGCAGTCTTTTTCACGACCTCTACTGGAGGCAGCATATGTTGCCTGACCATCTCTGGATGGCAGATTGCCTCACATTCACATGTGTCAAAATGTAAAATGTGTTCCATCTTTGATCTAGCAATTACACTTCTGGGAATTTGCACCTTGGAGATGATTGTACAAGTGTGAGATGTGTTTGTATATTTATTAAGGAAATGATTGTAGTAGCACAAATAATTTTTAAAAAGATGTGCCCTCAATATCCCTCAATAAGGGATAGTTTAAGTCAATTGTGTATATCCATAAAGTCCAATTCCAAGCTGCTGCTAGGATTTTGTGGTGAGGATTTATGTTTATTGACTCGGAAAGATGCACATGACATATTGTTGAGTGAGAAATACAGCCTGTATTATATGATTCCAATTATGTGCAAACTGTATTCATAGATCTCCCTTTCTCTGCTTGCAGAGAGATGTCAGAAAGGCAGATGGAAAGTTCAACTAAATTACAGGTTTTTGCATTTTCCTTTAGACTCTTTTATTTTTTTTCTATAGTGAGCAGTTATTTTCTTTGACAGTGGTAGTAATAATATAATATTAGTAATAATGTAGTTGTAATAAATGTAATATAGTAAGAAGCAGTAGTAGTAATAGTAGTAACAATGTAGTTGTAATAATAGTACTAGTACTAGTAATAGTAATAACTATTTATGAAATTAAGCAGTGTGTTCTGGACTGTTAAGAAGGTTTTCCAGGAGAGCTGACAGCATATTCGTTCAAGTTTCATTCTCAGTTGTCATGGAAATGCTGTGTCGTTCCTCTAGAGGAGTGAAAATGGGGTTTACAAGACTAAATGTGGCCTCTAGATAGACTTTTTGGTCCTTGCCTGCTCCAGAATGCAGAATGCTCCAGGCCATGGCGTCTCACCGCCCTTCCTACTCACTGCCCTGTGGCACCAGTCAGCTCTACTTTTTCTGACCTCCACCTGTCTGCTTTGGCACTGTCTCCCAGAAAGGGCTTTCCCTGGATGCAGAAAGTATATTTTGCCAGCATTCAGAATAAAATAATCATAACAGCTAGCATCTTTGGGAACTAGGAAGTACCTGGCATTGCACCCACCATTTCACAGGCATTATATCTTTCTCTCCCCAGAGTAGTCCAAGGAGGGAAGACCTATTCAAACTATTTGTTTACAAATGGGGAAACTGAGGCTCATAAGGGCATGGCTTGCACAGTCTCATAGCTAATGGGGAAGCAGTCTGAAATTCAGATCCAGATTGGGCTGTTTCCCATGCTGCATTGAGCTGAGGGGAAGGCCAGCAGGTTCTGTTTGGTGATGCAGGGAGCATTTCTGTGAACCTGTGTCTTAGATGCAAAGTTAATTCCAGAGTCATCAGGTAACATAAAAATTACACCTGGTCAATTACTTGTGCAAGTCCTGTTGGAGACCAATCTTTCTGCCCCTCGATACATCAAATACAGCCACACTTTCCTTGATTATTAGAAAAAATGAGGGTCTTTGCTTAGATGCCAGATGAAGTGATTGTGTTGAGGTGGCATGCTGGGTGAATGAAACATACCTGTCTTTAAACATTGCAGTCATCTGTGATCATGTGGCCACATGATGGAGAGGCACTTGGGAATGAGACTGAGAAACTTGCAGGTACATGTTTCCTTTTGGGTTCACTGTGGAGCAAATGCATCCTGAACTCGTGGAAGTGATGTTGTCCAGCATAAGAACCGCACTATTATTTTTTCTCTCTTTCTTGATATAGTAGAAACTATACCCTCCTATACCCAAGGCAGACATTACTAAGCAGTGGTGCCATTCTCCCCTCCTATACCCAAGGCGGACATTAGTAATCAATGGTGCCATTCCCCCCTTCTGTACTCAAGGCAGACATTACTAATCAATGGTGTCACTCTCCCCTTCTATACCCAAGGCAGTAAGCATAGTGCAGTTAAGTGGAAGAACCTAAATTTTTACTTTGTTCTGCCTCATTCCAGAGCCATATTTCGTAACCCCTGTATTTTTCTGTAATAAGAATACAAAAAATTCATTTTTTATGCCTGCTTAAGAGACTAAGTGGCTTCAGACAACACCTGTCTACTATCTTACTGCTTCGATTGGTCATAGGTCTGGACACAGCTGTACTGGGTTGTCTGCTTAGGTTCTCACCAAGCTGCAGGCGAGGGAGTTGGCAGGAGCTGGGAGTTTCATCTGGAGCTCAGGGTCCCTTTGCAATCTCACTGGTTGTTGGAATAATTCAATTTCTTGTGGCTATAAGATGCAGGCCGTCAGACCCTAGAGGCCACCTACAGTTCCCTGCCACATGGCCCTCTCCACAGGCAGTTTACAATGTGACAGTGTGCTTTTCCCGGAAGTGTCTCTCTAGTGCATGTTAGCAACATGGAGTCTTGTGTACACATGTCCCAACATAATCATGGCATGCCCATCATCTTTTCTATTGGTTAGAAGTAAGTCGTGGGTCCTGCCTACATGCTGCTGATCATGGGGCCGCACTGAGGTCTGTCCATGCTGATACATTCCCGAGATGAGTCTGGATTTCTCCTCTTCTTGGGGCCAAGTGTGCTGCTATTTCTCTCCAGCATTTTCCCTTTTTCTTGCAGAAAAGGGGCTCATGGGCCCCCCGGGAACCAGACCACTTCAGTGTTTGACCCTCCAGACTTCCTTATCCCCTAGTCATCTGGACGTCTTAACTTCCTGCCCATGTCACCTCTGTAGGACGTCCCCTGCTGCAGTCTCAGCAAATGAATATTTGATGTAATGCTGCCACCTTTTGGAATTTAGCAAAAGTGATCTGTGTTGTTCAGAGGGATAGAAGTGAAACTCCTGTTCCCTTCTCTACAGCCTGCGCACACACACCCACTCACCCGGCCTTCATTTCCGCTGAGCATTGACTCAGGTTTGACGCCAGTCTCTTCATGAGGCAGGTTTGCTTGTCCTTTCTGCTCTGGCTTCTAGTTGCTGTGAGTGGTGACAGGCTTGTTCCCTGTTTTACCCTCCAAGGTGCAGCAGAATGTTGAAGAAAGAGATGGGGCTCATTGGACTGGATTTCATCTCTGATTCCACCACCAACTCTCCAAGGACTTTGGCTTCCATGTCTGTGAAATGAGGGTTTCTCAGGCTCTTTCTGCTCTCACGTCCCTGATCCCAGGTTATGATGCTTGTAACCATGTATGGAGAGTAGGTAACACCTCATTTATAGATGGCAGTCAGATGGGAGTGGAGGTTAGACCCAGTCCCAGGTCAAGGATGCCAAGGCTATATCTGTACTCAGTAGGGAAGAGTGGTGCCATTGATGAGTAATAGGAGGGAAGAGTGGTGCCACTGATGATTAATGATTAATGTCTGCCTTTGGTATAGGAGGGCGGAGTGGTGCCATTGATTAGTAATGTCTGCCATGGGTCTGGGAGGGGAGAGTGGTGCCATTGATGAGTAATGTCTGCCTTGGGTCTAGGAGGGGAGAGTGGTGCCATTGATGAGTAAGTCTGCCTTGAGTCTAGGAGGGGAGAGTGTTGTCCTTGATGAGTAATGTCTGCCTCAGGTCTAGGAGGGGAGAGTAGGGCCATTAATTTAATAATGTCTGCCTTGGGTACAGGAACGGAGAGTGGCACCATTGATTAGTAATGTCTTCCTTGGTATAGGCGAGAAGAGTGGTACTCTTGATTGGTAATGTCTGCCTTGAGAACAGGAGGGGAGAGTGCCAACACAGATGCTGTCCCAACTCCAGGTGTCTCATAGAGACTTGTAGCAGCCATCATGGAACCCATAAGCTGGCCCACCTTTCCCATTGCTTCTCTTTCTGTATATTCACAGGCATAGCTTTCCTCCCTCTTCCCTGGCATCCCTGGCATTTTCCTGTCTTACTCTCAATCTGAAGTTAGCAGAGGTTGCCCGTGGCATGTCTCTAGTTGACCCACTGTCTGATCAGCTCACTTGCTGAACCGTGGCTCCTCCTTTCCAGCATATTTCAGCAGCTCTCTGTGATGTGAGAGTAGAGAGCAAGGTCCTGTGATTTCATACTTGGCATTGGGATACTATCTGGTGGCTTCTCCAACCTTATCTGCTACTCTCCTCCCACCCTGTCCTCCAGTGTCTATGCCCCATGTTCCCTGACTGCAGACCTTTGCTTAGGCTATCCTTTCTGCTTGAATTCTCCCCTCAAATCTGACCATCCAAATTCCTAACCATTCATCCAGAGTCATCAGAAAAGCCTTGTTCAGAGATTCTTCCTAAGTCACTCTGGTTGTGTTGCTCTCCAACCACAAAATGCCCTCCACCCTCATTCCTCCCTCCCTTCCTTCCTCACCTTCTCTCTCACTCACCTCCTCTCTCCCTCACTTCTCATCTCTTCTTCATTCCACCCCCAACTCCCTAAATTATATCACAGTCACTGCTAAGAGTTGGAAGGTATGCATATGAATAAGACTCAAACCCTGCCCTCAAAGGGCTTGCAGTCTGTGAGGAGGACACAGGATGAATAAGAAGTAGCCCATAACTGAGGCACAATCTGATTGCTTTGTAGTGTAGGAAGAATATAAAGTTGAGTGGTAGTGCAAACAGGTACGGGAGGCTTCACAGAGGAGGTGATACATAGAGTCTTGAAGGACAAGGGGGAGTATTAACACTGATTGCAGGAGATGGGGGGCTCCAGGTAGAAGGAACAGAATCATCAGAAACATGGGCATGAACTTGGGTCTGTTATAGTCTGGAAGAGGGGATGTCAGGGGTTGGCGGGAGAAGCAGGCATGCCCCAGTGCTGCATAGTAGTTAAGAAATTGAGTTTTTGCTGTGATCAGTGTGTGGCCACTGAAAGGTTTTAAGCTGGTGATTGTCTGGATCCAATTTGCATTTTAGAAAGATCTCCCTGGGACCTGGCTTAGGAGGCTGGGAGGCTGCAGGAAGCCTTGGTCCCTCCTGGGTATTTTTCACTATGTCGCCTCACTGGAGTGGCCTGGGGAGCAGAGGGGTCACCAGCTGTACGCCCAGACTCCTGGGCACGCTCTACTTCTCACTGCTAATGTGCCTTCTACAGCATCTGCTCGGCAGAAAACCAAGTGTGCGGATGAGATAACGGCATTAGGAGCAGGAGGACAAAGCTGATACTCGGGGCAGTGAGACATGGAGGCTTAAATTCTTTCCCTTCAAAATATCACCCGTGATGTAGGCCACATGGTTCTGATTAAAGGAAGCTGGACTTGCTGGGACGAAATGCTAAGTGGCACTCTTGACCTCAGGCACAGACAGCGCAGGGTCTGCTGTTCTGGGGAACATCCCTGCCATTTCTCTCTGCTGCTTTCTGCCAGATAAGAGGGGAAATCTATTTAGTGATTTCCCCTAATCTCTGAGGATGGCTGTGCCCCCTGGAGACACGGTGATGATACTGACAGGTTTCAATGTTGGCATTGAACTACGGATGGGGAGTGAAGGTCTTTTCTCCTTCCTATCTCCTGATGGGGTACCTAAAATACAGTAGGTGCTCAGTAACGCTTGTTCTTGAAATGAATGAATGAAAGTGTCAGCTCTGTTGATGTAAACTATCCCAGAAGGCTCCCTCATACTTCTCTCTGTCAACACTACCTGCCCCAATCTGAGGTCACTGCCTTTCTAATTCCACTGGGCTCATTTCTGAAATCTCTATAAATGGACCCCTGCAGTCCATATGTATCTGCCTTCTTTCCCTCAAAAGCATCCCTAGGAGAATCACCTATGCTACTGTATGTACCACTAGCTACTCTTTTTAATGGCTGGACAGTATTTCATTGTATGATTGGACCATAATGTATCCATTCTCCCATGGATCAGCATTGGGGTTGTTTGTAGTTTGGGGCTATGTGCACTCGTGCACCTGTTGTTTGGTGGACGTAGGTACTCATTTATCTGGGGAATATACCTAGGAGTGTGTCTCTTTGGTCACAGAATAGGCACATGTTTAATTTGAGTAGCTACTGTCCAAAAGTTGCCCAAAGTGGTTGTTCCAGTGCTCATTCCCACCAGCAATGACTATGAATCCCACTTGGAAGCTCATTGTCTGAGTGCATACCTTGTGAATTGTCATAACACCCCAGGGGCAAGTGTGGTTGTTATTACCCTCACTTCATGGAGGGGCACTTTGAGTCTCAGCTGACTGTGTCAGTGTTGCAAGGGTGTAGGACGGGAACCAAGGGCTCTGTTTCCATAACAGCAGCAGCGCTCTGAGCAATCGTAGCATACCATGATTCTGGGAAGCTGTGGAGGTGTGGGGGTCCACACATGGCCACATGATGGAGGGGCACTATGGCAAAGTGGTTCTGTGCATGGCTGGGAACCAGGCTGCAGCCTTGAGTCCCAGCCCCGCCACCTATTTGTTGTGGAAGCCTAGGCCAGTGGCTTGACTTCTCTGTGCCTGTAACTTTTCTCATCTGTAACACAGAGTTGATAAATCAAATTGTTATGAGGATTCATTGAGTTAATATAGGTAAAGCCTTAGGAGAGAGCACTAGAGAAGGTTTAATTATTATTATTGATTATTTCAGCTCTGTCCAGTTTGAGTGCTGGAGTTGTCTGTTACAAGGCTGCAAGCCCTGTAATAGTTGTAGGGCTAACAGTTGTGAGATACACTGCTTAACTCTCCCTCCCATCCCCTATCCTCTGAAGGTAGCTGGCTTTCCTGATGTAACCCAGAATCTAATTTTGAGCCCTGATCATTGGTTTCACAAAGCCTGCTGGGGTGCAGTCCGAGTGGTCCCTTCTGAAATGCATCTCTGCTCTTTAGTGCCCCTAATAAGAAATGCAGTCTGTTTGCTCAAGGTTTTACCCTTTACAGAAATGGTCAGACTCCTTTCTTCCCCCCATATCCATTTCGCAAATCCATGCCAAATATTGATGTTTGATAACTACAAATATCACACATAGCTTTTAATCAAGAAAGACAGAAGGAAGATAAGGGGAGCAAATACATCTCTGTAAGGGAGTTCAATATTCTCAGTAATGATTTTGCTAAGAAATAAAATTATTGGAGGGAGGGGAGAGGGCTCTGTGCTGTGTACCGAAATGGGCCGAACCACCTGAAACTACCTGGGCCCTTCTTCCAAACTCCCATGGCTTGCATTTAAATTATGTATTCATTACCCGAATTGGTAGATGCTATCTCATTTTACAGAAAGGAGAGCTGTATTTTAAATGTGAATTTCCAATACGCCATCAGTCTATCCCATTACCAGCAAAACCCATCCAGCCATCTTACATTCTCTGTCGCTTGTCTGAGACAGAAGTGGAATGTGAATGCCTGTCACCTTCCACTCTAGGGAAAAGTCAGCGTGCTGGGGGCAGAGGAGAGGTCAGCTTCCAGGCTTTTATTCAAGAAGGCTATTTCCTTCTTGTGGAGACAAAGGGCAGGATCGTTCTGGAGTAGTGGCAGGTGTCAAGCAGGTAGAGATGTCCACCATGTCAGCGAAGGTTGACCCAGGGTCACTCCAGGCCAGAGCCTGGCCAAACCAAATGGGACCCTGTGACCTGCATCCAAACCCTCATGTACAAGGCAGCCCCCAGTGTCCTGGTACATTTCAACTTGACTGTTTTTCATGGTCCTCATGCCTTGTGTCCTTTACACATGCTGTTCCCCTGACCACAGATGCTTTTCCCTAAGACTTGTTAATCTCATAATATTTTTTATCGGCCATGTACTTTGTGCAGAGCACTGTTCTAGGAGCTGTGGAGAGGGTAGGTGGGGGTGGGGAGCAGAGGACTGTGCAGAGATGGTGGGGGCGGGGTGGAGGACAAAACCGACATCAGCATAATTTGTACTCTTACCTTCTTTGAGTTTTTATTCAAATATTATCTTCTCTGCAACGTTTTCCTTGATGGCTTTATTTAAATCTCTAAGCCCTGCTCAGCACCCTTCTTCTTTTCTTTGCTTTGATGCTCACACAACACTGAGCACCACCCTCTGACATCCAGTGTATTTTACTTACTTGCCGGCTTGCTGTACCTCCTGCCGCTAGGAGGGCAGGGAGTTTTCTGAATTTCCAATATGCCAGCAGTCTATCCTGTTACCATCAGTCTATCCCATTACCATCAGCCTATCCTGTTACCAGTGTTTTTCTCATTCTTGTATCCCCAGCACCTATGCCTGTGCCTGCATGTAATAGACTCTCAGTCACTACTTGTTGAAAGACTAGTGAGCAGCTGCTGCACACTCGCTATGTACTAGGCCCATGTTTTATTCACATAGCCTCATGTGATTGTCAGAGTGTCTCACGGGGTTCTGTTGTCCCCGTTTAACAGAAGAGCAAGTTGATGCCTAGTGAGGCAAGTGACCTTCCCAAGGTTACACAGCTAGAAAAGGGAACAGGAACATGGGTATAGGCAGGATGGCAGTTTACCTAAAACTGTGGTCTTGGCAGGGGTATTAAAAACACCATAATGTACAAAGTTGAAAAATAAAAATTAGGCTGGGCACAGTGGCTTATGCTGTTAATCCCAGTGCTTTGGAGGTTGAGGCAGGAGGTCGGTTGAGGCAGGAGGTCAGTTCAGGCCAGGAGTTTGAGATCAGCCTGGGAAACATAGGGATACTTTGTCTCTACAAAATTAGAAAATTAAAAAAAAATTATTTTAAAATTAAAAATTTAATGGCATGGTAGCACATGTCTTTAGTCCCAGCCACTCCAGAGGCTGAGGTGGGAGGATTGCTTGAGCCCAGGAGATTGAGGCTGCAGTAAGCTATGATTGCAGCACTGCACTCCAGCCTGGGTGACAGAGCAAGACCCTGTCTCTCAAAAAATAAAAATAAATAAAAATCAGATCCCTCTAATCCCTGGCTGGCTGAGTATTTTAACACTCAAGTCGTGGGCTGTGGTTCTCAGGCTAAAATCCAAACTCCTTGACACAGCTTACAGAGCATCCTACGATGTGGCCTCTGTGTCTCTCTACAGTCTGGTCTGTTTCCATATCTCCCCAGCAGACAACTGGAGCATCATCCACATCCTTAGGTGTGGCGTGCTTTCTCTCTGGCCCACATGTGCTCTGTTGGCAACATGTCCACCCTGAATCCACCCAGTCTCCCTGCCTGCCTTCCCCTGAAATCTTGGGTTCATCTTTAAGGTACTGGCTTACCTAGGGCAGGTTCTTACTCACCTGTCTGGGTTGGTTTGGCAGTGGGTTTCATGGACCCCAGGCTCCATCTACTTCCTTCATCAAAGTGTCGATCACTCTGTATTCTAATTTGTTCTCTCATCTCCTTTCTCATTTCTGACACATCTAGTTCGACAGCTCACTGCAACCCCAGCATCACCTCAGTGCCTGCACGTGTAAGAGCACAGAAAGTCTAACAGAACGAATGAATGACTTGGTGGACCTGCCTCCCTACCAGCGTTGTTGCTGCTGTGTTCCTTGGCTCCTACGCTGGCTTTTCTGTTCTTCAGTAGCCTTTTGCTTTGCACTTCTGTGTACTTAACTTCTTTCAACTGATAAAAATGATCAATTTTATAAACCGGTATCAACAAAAACTAGTGATTCACCTATCCATCTGTTCATCCAGCCACTCTCCTATCCATCCCTCCATCTACTCTCTCATCCATCCATCCACGTACTCCCCCACCCACTCTCCCATCCATCCATCCATCCATCCATCCATCCATCCATCCATCCATCCATCTATCCATCCATTCATTCACCCTTCTTTCAGTCTCCCATCCATCCATCCATCCATCCATCCATCCATCCATCCATCCATCTATCCATCCATTCATTCACCCTTCTTTCAGTCTCCCATCCATCCATCCATCCATCCATCCATCCATCCATCCATCTATCCATCCATTCATTCACCCTTCTTTCAGTCTCCCATCCATCCATCCATCCATCCATCCATCCATCCATCTATCCATCCATTCATTCACCCTTCTTTCAGTCTCCCATCCATCCATCCATCCATCCATCCATCCATCCATCCATCCATCCACCCACCCACCCACCCATTCATCTACTCTCCTGTCACTCAGCTACTGGGTGCAGTAGCTCATATCTGTAATCCCTGCACTTTGTAAGGCCAAGGGAGGAGGATCACTTGAGGACAGGGATTAGACAAGCCTGGGCAACACAGTGAGACCCCCATCTGTACAAAAAATAAAATAAAAATAGCCAGATGTAGTAGCATGCATCTGTGGTCCCAGCTACTTGGGAGGCTGGGATGGAAATATTACTTGATCCATCGATCCATCTACTCTCCCACCCACCTACTCTCCCATCCATCCCATTCATTCATTCATTCATCTACTCTCCCATAATTCCTCCCATCCGTATGTCTACTCTCCCACCTGCCCACCCATTCTCCCACCCATCCATTCATTCATTCTCCCCTCCACTCTCATCCATTCATTCATTCATTCATTCATTCATTCATCTACTCTCCCATCAGTTCTTCCATCCATCCATCTACTCTCCCAGTCACTCTCCCATCCACCCACCCACCCACTTTCCCATCTACTCATCCACCTATCCACCACTCCATCTGTCTATCCATGCAATATTGGGAAGCCACCATGTGCCAGGTCCTGTGAAGCTGCTAAGGTTATAGTGATAAGCCAAGACACACTAGGACCCACCCTCCCAGAGCCTACAGTTTAGTGAGACAGAGATTGAGCAGATACTCATACAAAAGTATATCTACAAATGAAGAAAAGTGCTTCACAAGGTAGATAATGGCTCTGAGAAAGATTTTTATAATAAAACCGGGCATACATGGTGGATATGTCTGGGGTTTTCCCAGGAGGAGGCTCATGAACTGAGCTCTCAAGGCCACAGGGCAAGGTCAGGCGAGAATAGAGCATTCTAGACAGAGGAAATAGCATGTGTAAAGGCCCTGTGGCCAGAGGAGTTTTAGGAACTGCTAAAAGATAGCCAGAGTAGCTGGAGTTCAGGGAGGAGGAGCATTCCAGTGAGGCCAGGCCATGGTGAGGATGCTGGTCTTTAACCCTAAGCATTGAAGACCTCAGTGCCACCATGAGGCAGAAACCTAGCTAGGCACTCATCATTTGGGATTCTTTTTCCTAACGAGGTCTCCTAAATTGATCTAGGCTCATGTCCCACAAAGCATGGATCTGGCCCCTTCCTGGCACATAGAAAGGACTCAATCCACAGTGGCTGACCAGCAAGGTAGAATGGACTCCATTTTACAGATGACAAGACTGAAGCTCAAGGGCCCATGAGAATGAGACTAAGGCTAGGGGAGGGCCCTGATGGGTTTTCAAGGAGGTGATTGGATTTGCATTTTGTGAAGATTCCTCAGGTTTCTTTGAGGGGCCTCAGTTGGAGCAGGGGACAGAATCACAGGGGTACCAAGACGGGAAACAGTTGTTGGCATGGACAAATCTTCCTTCAGGCTTCAGAAGAACCTCCCCACACCCAACATATGGGTGGACATCCTTCAGGGCTCAGAACACACATATGCCTGCAGTATCTCTGCATTTGCACAGTTGAGGGTGGGTTCCCCAATATAAGCCTACCAGGTTCTTGGCAGAGGGAGGGTAAGTAGACATATTTCTGTACGTGGGTGCAACGTTACCCTCACCTGCATCCCATATATGTAGGGATCTTCCACTTGCTTTCATATCTGCTGATGGCACAGGGTTGCAGCCCTGATTATGGCTCCCAGAAGCTGAGATTTGTGGTCTAAAACTGAGGGCAGAGAGGAATGAGAGAGTCATACTCCAAGTGAAATTTTCCTTTCTCATTATCTGTGAGCTGATAAAGACGCCAGCATGTCAGGTTCATTTGATGGACAAATTCAGACCATCATTTCATGGGGGGAGGCAGTCCAGTACCAGGACCATATTGGGGTCGTGTTTATGGGGCCAGGTTCCATCATTGAGTGGAAAGCTCACAAAAGCAGTTGATGCCTGAGGGCTTCTTTGCACATCTCCAAGTTCAAGGTTCTGTCATCCTTGTTTAACTCCCCAAATCAAGGTAGATGGGGGTTTTTTTTTTCTTCCCCAGCCAGCATCCAAAGACTGGATTCTATGGATGAGCATAGAAGTCCCTCTTTCTTCTCTGACTCCTTCATCTCCCATTTTCGTCCTGCAGAATTTCCTTGGACTTTTTTTTTTTTATCCTGATCCTGCCTTTCAGGGTCCCAGCTCTTTGACCTAGGTCAGTTCCCTCCACTTCTGTCAGTGGGGCTGTGGAGGGAGTGTCAAATTCTGTAGGAACACTGAGAAAGAAGCCCAGCCTTTTTCTTGCTAGGAATGGCCACCTTTTTATAGGAATGATGCCCACCTGGTCTCAATTCTGTCTTAGACTCCCTCTTGGTTGGGAGGTGCGGATCAGGTGGATGGCGGATCCTGTCCTGTCACGTACAGCCTGAGCCTGACATTTTTTTTCCTCTACAACTGGGACTGCAGACATTTTTAAACTAGAAGAAAACAAATTTGCACATGGACTAAACAGAAACTTCATTTCCCCCTAGGTCTCCCCTGGGGACTATGCAGGAGGGCTCTGGGCCAGTGGGGAGAATCTTCAATGCAACTTTCATCTCTGGTTTTCCTCCCAGAGTCCATGGGGATTTCATAAACATTATGTTGCTCAATTTCAGTTCAATGGCACAGAGTCATTCCAATGTGTTCTAATTACTCAGACATAAATGATTTCTGGTGCACTTTAAATGATTTCGGATGCACTTTTGTCTATCAGGCTCCTGATTTATCACTCCCTGAGACTTTGGTGTTGTGCTTCATTCATTTCTTTTAAGGCTCTTCAGAGGTATATTTATTATAGACGATACATCTCCCTGTTCATTTGCTCCATAATTCTGAAACACTTTCATTTTCCAGTTGTCAACATTCCACCCCTACCCCCTGTACATGTCTTGTACCAGCAGGAAGAAGACACATTTATTGAGTGCTTACTGAATGCAAATCTAGATGCGAGATGCTATGGGTGAGTGAAGGTGCACAAATTAAAAACAAAAACATCCAACATTCATTCCTGGCCAAGATAATATGCTTATCGTTTAGAGAAAAGGACAATGCACACCCATTGACTTACATGACACGAGAGAGGAGGAAGAGCACAGGGAGGCTGGGGGTTTGGTCCATGAGCTGTGAGAGGTACTTGGAAGAGAAGAGTGATGAGAGATGGGTGGGGTCAGAGCTTTGTACCCAGATTTCCATGATGATGGGCAACAGAAAGTGTGTAGCATTCAGCTCAGTTTTGTTTGTTTTTTGAGATGGGGTCTCATTCTGTTACCCAGGCTGGCGTGCAGTGGTGCCGTCATAGCTCACTGCAGCCTTGAACTCCTGGGCTTAAGTGATATTTCCATCCCAGCCTCCCAAGTAGCTGGAACTACAGGTGCATGCTCCCACATCTGGCTATCTTCATTTTTGTACAGATGGAGTCTCACTATGTTGCCCAGGCTTGTCTCTAATTCCTGGCCTCAATTGATCCTCCTGCCTTGGCCTCCCAAAGCACTGAGATTACAGAAAGGAGCCACTGCACCCAGCAGCTGAGTTGTTTTGACAAGCTAAGAGGCAAAGCTGCCAGTTTTTGATGTGTGCTTGATAGACTCTAGAGCTTCGAAGAGTGAGTGGTGTGTACTGCTCAAGTCTACTTGCTCTGAAGACAGCTATGTGTATCTGAACAGGCACCTTATTAGCCTTTAGCCTGTCCCCATAGACATGAGGACAGGAGGGACATTGGAGTGGTATTTTGACAAGGCAGCTGGCTGCCAATCTGAAGATGTGGTGGGAGTCCCAGCTCCGTCCTGTTCCCATAGGTCCTTGAACCTCAGTCTTGTCATCTGCAAAATGGAGGTCATCCTGTCTTGCTGGTCGGCCACTGAGGATCGAGCCGTTTCTATGTGTCAGGAAGGGGGCAGATCCACATTTTGTGGGACCTGAGCCTGGATCAACTTAGGGGACCCCGTTAGGAAAAAGGACCCCAGATGATGAGTGCCTATCTGGGTTTCTGCCCCATGATGGGAGCCCACCAGGGTTAGCAATGGGGTCTTCAATGCTTTTTAAGCTGTGGACTTTTTTTTCTCCCCAATTATTTGTGGCACGGCTGTTCAGTGCTTAAAACGGGTCACAGTGGAGCTTCTGTTAATGGGAACGCTTCTTTCCCCTCTGAAGTTGGGCTGAGAGGCGTCTCCAGGAAGCGTGGTTTGAACCTGAACCGTCTGTTGTGGTCAAGATCAGATCTGAACCCAGAGCTCTTCTCCACTCCCCTCCCTGCCCCGGGGTCTCGCTGGGAGCACCTGTAAGCTAAGCCCTGACCTGCAAGGGACAGTGTGGACCTACTTCCCGGGCAGACCGTGGTGACAGTTCTTGCTCCCTCAGGCTGCACTGCCGTCCCCTGGGCTGGCTTAACGGTCCATCTGTGAAAGGACCTTCGGCTTCCTGGAACCCCAGCCCCACCCTCTGCCTCCCGCGGCTGGAAACCTGGGAAGGAAGTAAGGCGCACACGCCACCTAGTGGCCGCTTCCTGGAGCTGTCATTCCCGACACCGCCCCTGGGAGGGAGCTCATCTCTGGGCCCAGCTTGTCTGCGGTGCTGGCCAGCGAGGTCCAGGCGCTGCTCCTGAGAGCCTTGGCTCAGAGGAGCATCTGGCTTGTTAGAGCAGGAGGTTCTTGTGTCACAGTGCCCTTGATTTTCCCACTGAACTGCTGCCACCGTGAATACGAGCTCTTGGAGATGCCGCTGTCTGCCCTCTTCCCTTTCCTCCCCCCCTCCTCCTCCTCTTCCCTCTCCCTTCTCCCTCTCCCTCCTCCTCCTCCTCTTCCCTCTCCCTTCTCCCTCTCCCTCCTCCTCCTCCTCTTCCCTTTCCTCCCCCCCTCCTCCTCCTCTTCCCTCTCCTCTCTCTCCTCCTCCTCCTCACCCCTCCTCCTCTGCTTCCTCCCCCTCATCCTCCCCTTTATCTTCCTCCCCTCATTGTTATTGTCCTCCCCACCTCTTTCTGTCCCTCTCCTCCTCCTGTCCCTTCTCCCTCTCCTGTCCCCCCTTCTCCCCTATTTTCCTCCTCTTTCTCCTTCTCCTCTCTTCCCCCTCCTCCATCCTGTTCTTTCTCTTTTTTCTCCTCCTTTGCTCCTCATCCTCCCTTCCCCACCCCTCCCCTTCCCCACCCCTCCCCTTCCTCCTTTCTCTCCTGCCTCTTTTTCCACCCCCTCACTTTGGCTCAGCCAGCTTTCTTTTAATTAAATAGATACTTATTGGCGGTACCCTTATTTGTTCCAAGTGAAACTGGCTGGAGGGCAGTTCCTGAGTTAGAGACTAGATCATGAGTCCCAGCTGTGGTTGCTGAGGGGTTGAAATTTCCCTCAGATCTAGCCATCCATTCCCTCCCTCCCTCCCTCCTTCCTTCCCTCCGTCTGTCCCTCCCTCCCTCATTCATTCATGAATGCACGCACAGATTTAACAAATGCATTTTGAGGCTCTGTGCCAACATCCCCTCACTTCCGACTTTGACCCCAGAATCTTTAGCACATGCCATTCCTCTAACCTCCCTACCTGGAAAGCTCCCATTCACTTTCAAGACTCAGGTTCAATGCTGCCCTGCGGACTAGCCTGTGAGCACTTACTTCTGCTACCCATGGTCCTGAGGTCTTCACGAGTTTTCTGGCTCAGTCTTCTCTGGTTCCCATCCCGGGTGCTCAGCAGTCAAAGCCAGCCTTGCACTGAGTCAAAAACCCCAGAAGCTGTTTCTGTCTGCCTGGGACTCTGTGTTCTCCAATCGTCAGGCTTGTTCCCCTCCTTTAAGGGTGTCCTGTACACAGTAGCGTCCATTGAAGTCCAGAAACGCTAGCACAGCAATGTGGAAAAAGACAGGTGCATATGTCTTCTGCATTCTTTGGGTTTTGCCAATCTTACTGTAATCAAGCTGTCTTTATTCTCAGGGATTTAGTGAAAATGAGTTGTTTCTGAGGACTATACCCTGGAAACCTAGTGTTTTTTTCTGTCTTGTCTTTATTTCTCTCTCTCCATATTCCTAAGCTAATGCTGTGAATGGGAAAAACAAGGTTTGCTCTTTGATTTGTTGCAGAGCCCAGGTCAGGTAGCCATTTATATTTAATAAAAGAATAGATGATGAGAGTGTCTCTCCTTCCCCTAGGCAGCATTTCCGAAGCTTATCTGTGGCATTATGAAAGGTAACACTCTTACCTGGTATCTACTAGGAGGGTATTGTTCAAGCCATCAGTCTTTTGTTCAAGCTCTGGCATGCAGAAGGTACCCAGGAAATGGTTGGCAATTTTAAACATTGAGGTATAACTTACATAACATAAATTATACAAATCTGGAGTACACAGCATTATGAATTTTTACATCTGTGTATCTCTGGATTACTACCACTCAGATCATGATGTAAAGTATTTTTATCTCCTGGAAGTCTTCCCACTGCCCGTCCACCAACAGCTCTCCCTACTCTGTCCTCTCTTTCCTTTGGTAAGTTTTGTTCGTTTCTGAGAGTCATAGAGATGGAATCCTGACCTGATGCATACATCTGTTTCCTTTGCTGTGATGATGGCTGTGTGGGTATATGCATGAGTCCAGATTCATCCAATCATATACAGGAGATGGCTGCAGATTTTTTTTTTTTTTTTTTTGTGACAGAGTCTCACTCTGTCACCCAGGCTGGAGTGCAGTGGTGCGATCTCGGCTCACTGCAAGCTCCACCCCCCAGGTTCACGCCATTCTCCTGTCTCAGCCTCCCGAGTAGCTGGGACTACAGGCGCCCGCCATCATGCCCAGCTAATTTTTTGTATTTTTAGTAGAGTTGGGGTTTCACCGTGTTAGCCAGGATGGTCTCGATCTCCTGACCCTGTGATCTGCCTGCCTCGGCCTCCCAAAGTGCTGGGATCACAGGCGTGAGCTATCGCGCCCAGCTGGCTGTAGATTTTTGTACGTAAGTTATACCTCAAAAAAACTGTTTTAAAAGAAAGAAATGCCCATGAACACCATCCATCCCTTTGAAATTCTCATTTTGGGTCAGGTTGAAGCCAGCTCAGGAAGGTAAATCAGGTTAGTTTCTGTTGGAGAGTTTGCTTTTACTTAAAAGCGTTAAAAGGCAACCTTCAATGTGGATTTTGCTGTGTCTGGATACCAGTGGGTGTCAGATCCAGAACCCAGCTTCCTTTTGCTGCTTGGCGGGATCATGGGATCTGGAGAGCTCCAGGTAGGGCAGATGACTTTGGGTAACTGATGGGTGCCGGCTCCTGCCAGCCGGCATCCTTTGCTCCTGTGGTTCCAGGGAGGCCAGGCTATTTAGGAGGAATGTGGCTGTTGCCCCTGGACAGGACAAAATGTCTGGTCTATTCACAGTCACTGTAGTTTGTGCCTGATTTGCAGTGCTGGAGGAACCACATGGGAATATTGTCCATTTTACAAGACGTGCAAAGGGGTTACCTGTGAGGCCTTAGCTCTAAGGCTATGTTCGTTCTTAGAAAATAGTGTTGGCCCCACTCTCTTCCCACTAAGGAGTGTGTAGGATGCTGACAGACAGGCCTCCCGGGCTCCAGCCACCTTGGCTGCAAACATCAATATGGAACTCTGACCCTGGGACGGAGGGCCTGAGTTCCTGGGCAGATAGTGCCCAGGGACGGGCATGTTCAACATGAGATTAACAGGCTCTGCAGGGAGGCCCAGAGACCTGGGGCTGGGACTAGATTGCTTTGCAAGGTAAGCTCTTGATTTCATGACCTCATCTCTCGCCCCAACCCCGAGACTTCACTCACAATCCAGGTTGTTAACAGGGAGCGATCTTATCCTGTTAGCCTTTCACTCGAGAGAAATTGGATTGAAAATCTCGCCAGACTGCCTCCGGACAGAGCTTTTCCATCAGCTGTGAGTGACCCTTGGGCAGGGAGAGTTGCTTTCCTTTACACACCATTAGCAGGTGGCAAAGAGGGGGGCCTCCATCTCTGCCCAGCTGTTGTCAGAAACTCTTGGAGAGGAGGCTCCACTGGGAGCTTACTGCCTGACCCATGGTGAGACCTGAGTAAGCTGCTTCCCTTCTCTGTACTTGGGCTCACCTCTCTCTTCCATGTCCTTTCACTGAGTTTCCATGAAGACAGTCAGACCTGGGCAGGTCCCCTGGGGACATGGGGGCTCACTTCCTTCTCCTGGTGGCCTAGGACTTTAAAGAAGAATATGCTGACTTTCTACAGCCATTATTTTTTGCTGTGCTCATTCTGTTTTATTAAATCTCTTTGCAGATAGTAAATTCCTAGGATGCATTAAAAAAGAAAGAAAGAAAGAAAAGTCTCATGAAACTCCAAGACCTGAACTCATGACACCTTCTGGGTTGGCGCCTACTGTTTCACTGGCCTCGCTTACTTTCCTAGTTCGGCAGAAAGTGAACATTCCAATCAGGTGGCAATGTTTCTGAGCAGGCTGCTGGAGCCTGAGGAGCTTTGTGTTCATTTTTGCGCCATGCTCACATTATCCCAGGATCATCAGTCCTGGCATTAGCCCCATTTTGTGGAGGGGAAAGCTGAGCTTAGGGATCCACCCAACACATGCCATCTGAATTGAGATCTCACTCTCTGCCCCACATCGCCGCATCTCTACACATGGTGTAGAGAGACATCACATTGTTGCCTCTATACAGCATAGCAAGATCTGAGGTCGGCTGAGTACTTTCTGTTCTCAGTGCTGCAATCGTTGGCTGGGGCTGCCATCACAGATCACCCAGACTGATCGCTTCAACAGGAGAAATGCATTTTCTCATAGTTCTGGAGGCCAGAAACCTGAGGTCAGTGTGTCAGCGGGGTTGGTTTCTTCTGAGACCTGTCTCCTTGGTATGCAGATGGTCATCTTCTTGCTGTGTCTTCTTATGGCTTTCTCTTTGTGTTAGTATCCTCACCTCTTCCCATAAGAACAACAGTCATGTTGGATTAGGGCCACCCTAATCTGATTTTATTTACTCATTTATTTTTTGGTAGAGATAGGGTCTCACTCTGTCTCCCAGGCCAGAGTGCAGTGGCAGGATCATGGCTTGCTGCAGCCTTGACTTCCTGGGCTCAAGTGAACCTCCCACCTCAGCTGCTTGAGTAGCCGGGACCACAGGCATGTGCCACTACACTCAGTTAATTTTTATTTTTATTTTTTTGAGACTGAGTCACTCTGTCCTCCAGGCTGGAGTGCAGGAGTGCGATCTCGGCTCACTGCAAGCTCCGCCTCCCAGGTTCCCGCCATTCTCCTGCCTCAGCCTCCCAAGTAGCTGGGACTACAGGCGCTCGCCACCACGCCCGGCTAATTTTTCGTATTTTTAGTAGAGACAAGGTTTCACCATGTTGGCCAGGATGGTCTCGATTTTCTGACCTTGTGATCCACCTGCCTTGGCCTCCCAAAGTGCTGGGATTACAAGCGTTGAGCCAATGCGCCCAGCCTGCTGATTTTTATTTTTTGTAGAAATGGGGTTTCCCTGTGTATCCCAGGCTGGTCTCAAACTCTTCGGCTCATGGGATCTTCCCACGTCAACCTCCCAAAGTACTGGGATAACAGGCATGAGCCACCGTGCCTGGCTTTCCTTTCAGCTGAATTAACCTTTTTAAAGACCTGTCTCCAAATAGGTCTCACAAATGTGTCTCACATTCTGAGTTGTGAGTTGCTGGGGGTCATGATTTCCACAAGCGAATTTTGGAGGCACCCAGTGTAGGCCGTCAAAAGTGCTCTGCATGTTGTTTAATTTGTGTCGTCTTGACAATGCTCTGTGAAGTAGATACCGCTGTCAATCGTTGATGATGGTTGACCTATCAACCACGGATAAATTGAGGAAATGGAGGGAGGGAGGGCAGGAGGGTTTACATAGAAGGTGGGATATAGACATCAGCGGGATTCAATGCTGACTTCCCTTACTGAAAATACTATAAGTGAAGATTAATTCTTAAACCCATATCAACTCACTGTGTCATGGAATGATTTAGGAAGAGGAGGATATGGAAAATACCAGGATGGTGAGGATTCTCTCCAGGCAAAAGATGTTTCCCCACCCTTATTAAGAATGGAGTCATTAACTCCAAAAGGGCAGTGAAACCATCATGTAGGTACTGTATTTGGATTTGGTGCAAATGTGTATCTATCCAGGTGCATATTTTTGCACCCAAGCCTTCGTGTTTCAGTGCTTAGGGGTAGTAGTGATGATGTCCATACCATGAAAACATCTTTCAGTGCTCCAAGCAGCTGCCAAAAGCCACTGGCCCAGCATCTCCTGGGAAGAATGAGGTTCTTGTAACAACACAGACCTTGGCCACGTGTCAAAAGTAAACATGGCTGTGGGGAAATGGAATTATCTGGGTTATCTGAAACTTTGCCAGAAGCATTGTTCTCTTATTCCTGAAAAATGTGTTCTTCATTAAAACCATGCATGAATCACATTTTCCCCAACGTTCTCAGCAACCAATTCCACTTGGCATCAATGATCCACAATCTACAGTGTACCTGCTAGGCTCTAGTTATCAAAAACAGTGTTTTGACAGTAATTATGATGCCAAAGCTCCAAGTTTGAGATGTTAGGCTGCTTTGGCTTGTTATATCTTCTCTTTGTCATGCTTCTCAAAATGGTGGGACATTAATTATGCATAATTAATTAATTATGTTTAGTGTCTGTCTCTTCCACCAGAATGTAGGTTCCATGGGGTAAGGAGTCTTGTGCACTGCCCTCTACTCAGTACCTGGCTTAGTAAGCCCTTGGTAAATAATTGCTGGATGAATAAACAAATCTATTGAATTACAGAGTTAGGTCATCGGAGATCTTCGTTCATGCCTGTGGAATTTTTAGAACTTGACTCTTGTCCTTTTCTCTAGTGGTACTTTTTAAAAAATCCATTTATTTGCTTAGACCAAGGGTTGGCAAACTTCATCCCATAGGCCAAATCTGGCCCGATGCCTGTGGGTTTTAAATAAAGTTTTATTGGAACACAGCCACACCTGTTCATTTATGTATTGTGGCTTTCCTGCTATAATATCAGAGTTGAATAGTTGCAAGGGAGACTGTGTGGCCCGCAAAGCCAAGAAGGTTTACTATTGGCCGTCCATATCTGGGGGTTTTGCATCTGTGGATTCAACCAACCTCAATTCAAAAATATCCTTATGTGTACGATGGCTGCGTCTGCACCCAACATGTGCAGACTTTGTTTTCTTATTGTTTCCTAAACAACACAGTATAACAACTCCTTACATGCACTTACGTTGTATTGGCTATTACAGGTAATCTATAGACAGTTTGAAGTATATGGGAGGATGTCTGTAGGTTATGTGCAAATACTATGCCACTTTGTATGAGACTTGAACATTCATGGGTTTTGGTATACAGGGGAGTCTTGGAACCAACCCCTCATCAACACCAAGGGATGACTGTGCTATCTGGCCATTTCAGACAAACTGGCCAATCCCTGTCTTAGTCTAAAGAAAGCCACCAGTGAAGTCAGCAGTCTTATGGGGGCATTATGGTGTTGGCCTGAGAAGAGAAGGGGTGTGGTACATCTTACGGGGTGACTGTTTTCCGTTTCCCAGTGGACAGGACTCTGGTGGATTTCTTAGGGCAGGGGTCCTCAAACTGAAGGGTGTGTAAGAATCACCTAGGCAGTTCCTCAAAATGCATTTTCCTGGGCCCTTCCACAGTCAGTGATGTACTGCACTGAACAAAACAAAACAGAGAAAGTCTCTACTCTCAGAGAGTTTCTGTTCTAGTGGGAGAACACTCATAATCACCAAACAAACATGCATGGCCATGCTAAGTGCTGGACAGGCCCATGAAGACTTTTCTGCATCTTTACCCACACCCTAGATGGTACAGGTGCAGGTGGTCGGAGGACCACATGGTCCCAACTGCTTTCTTAAAGCCTCTGATAAATTCTCACCGGTGCCTTCTTTTGTTCCCGGTACACTGGTTACCCCTTCCCCCAGCTGCTTGTAATGTCTCTCTCCCTTCTCCCTGCCTCCTTCCCTTTTTCTCTCTCATTTGTTTTCTTTGTCCTTCCCTCCCTGTGTCTCTCCTGCTCTTTTTCTCCCCCATCTCTCCCTGTCAATCTGGTTGAGAGTTGAAGTCCTCAGATGGCAAGAATCCTTCACGGGTTATAAAGGCTTTTGGAAAAACAGCTCTATTGAGATATCATTCATATACAGTACAATTCACCCATTTAGAGCATACGATTCAGTGGTTTTTTATTATTCACAGAGTTGTGCCAACATCAGCACAATCGACTTAAGAACATTTCCATCATCCTGCAAAGAAATCCCATACTAAGGCTTTTGCAGACTATTTGATTTGATCCTTACAGAACTGAGAAGAGCAGGGCAGATGGTGTCCACCCCATTTTACAGAAGAGCAAATAAGGGATTAAAGAGTTTGGGGATTTGGAAAAGCAAAGGAGAACATTTTAGATCACTTTTAATACTCGAAGGTTCCAAGGAGTCCCTAAAAATAAGGCCTTTTGGTGACTCTCCTGCTACCCAGAAACTCTTTTTGAGACGGAGTCTCGCCCTGTCGCCCAGGCTAGAGTGCAGTGGTGTGATCTAGGCTCACTACAAGCTCTACCTCCTGGGTTCACGCCATTCTCCTGCCTCAGCCTCCCAAGCAGCTGGGACTACAGGCACCCACTACCATGCCCAGCTAATTTTTTTTTCTTATTTTTAGTAGAGACAGGGTTTCACCGTGTTAGCCAGGATGGTCTGGATCTCCTGACCTTGTGATCCGCCCGCCTCGGCCTCCCAAAGTTTTGGGATCACAGGCGTGAGCCGTCGCGCCCAGCCACCCGGAGACTTTTAAAGCTCGTACCCAGGTGGAGAAAAGCTCCTGAGAACCCCCTGAGTTCCCAGGATTTCTAAAGCACAGCTTCATGTTCCTCATCCCCCACCTGGGAGGCACAAGGACAGCGTCTGTGATTGTCTGTCTGGCTGATGGATTCCGACTGCCAGCCACTCGCTGAAGGGCGCTCTCAGCTACCGCCATGCATATGCATCAGGCTAGCTGGCTTGGACACAGCCACCAATGCGGGGTGACAGGTCTTTGAGCTTGCCTCAGGGACCCTTCAGGAAGCTCATATGCTGAGTGCCAGGTGGCATCACAGAGCTCTTATCGCAGGATGGGGGGACAGAGAAAGCTGCTTGCTGAATGGCTCTGGGAGATGAGAGGGGCTGTTTGACCACTTGGAAACTGCCCGATAGGTTTATCTGGTGCCAAACAGCAAAATGCACGGTCTGTAGGGACCCCACCCGGATTTCGGGCCGTGTGATTGAGGGTGACTGTGGTGCCAGAGAGCCTGGCACGAGAGATACCAGCAGTCACCCTCCGTAGGCGGCTCTGGATTCTATTTAAAATGGGATTCAGGGACATTGCACAGAATGCAATGAAATGGACCCAGCGTTACCATTTTGCATGTGAGCCATCTTTCTCTTTCTTACCAAAGTGCACTTAGTATTGTCATTGGCTAGGCTTTACTGGAAGATGAGCCCCCCAGAACAGGGCAGGATATTTTTTTTTCTGTATCCCTAGGATCTGTAGCAGGACCTGGGCGTGGTGGGGGTGTAGGAAGCATTTGTTGAATGAATGATGCAATGGAGTCTCTGAGGGTGGTCCCCAGCTATCAGGGGCTGCTCCACTCTGATGCCCACTGCAGTTCTCAGATGAAGAGACGGGCACAGAGAGGTCAAGAACGTGGCCATGGGTCACACAGCTCCTCAGGAGTCTGGTCGGGATTTGAACTCACTGGTGTGCCTGACCACTGCACCGTTCTTCATAACCAGTCAAGTTTTGCGGAGGAGTTTGGATTTACTCTTTTAATATTTTTTGTTTTTTGTTTGTTTATTTATTTATTTATTTATTTATTTATTTATTTATTTATTTTTGAGATGGAGTTTTGCTCTGTCACCCATGCTCGAGTACAGTGGTGCAATCTTGGCTTACTGCAACCTCCACCTCCTGGGTTCAAGTGATTCTCCTTCCTCAGCCTCCTGAGTAGCTGGGACTACAGGTGCCCACCACCATGCTCAGCTAATTTTTGTATTTTTAGTAGAGATAGGGTTTCATCATTTTGGCCAGGCTGGTTTCAAACTCCTGACCTCAGGTGATCTGTCTGTCTCAGCCTCCCAAAGTGCTGGGATTACAGGTGTGAGCCACCGTGTCCAGCCCTGGATTTACTCTTTAATATCTTATTTTATTTTTTTGAGACAGAATTTCACTCTTGTTGCCCAGGCTGGAGTTCAATGGCGCGATCTCAGCTCACTGCACCGTCCGCCTCCTGGGTTCAAACTATTCTCCTGCCTCAGCCTCCCATGTAGCTGGGATTACAGGCATGTGCCACCACGCCTGGCTAATTTTGTATTTTCTTTTTAGTAGAGACGGGTTTCTCCATGTTGGTTAGGCTGGTCTCGAACTCCTGACCTCGGGTGATCTGCCCGCCTCAGCCTCCCGAAGTGCTGGGATTACAGGCGTGAGCCACCACACCTGACCTCTTTAATATTTTGTGTCCTCCAATTTATCCTCTGGAGGAAGGATGACTCAGAGTTCTGGAGGCAAGCAGTCAGAGATCAAGGTGTTGGCAGGGTTGGTTTCTTCTGCAGCCTCCCTCCTTGGCTTGTAGACGACCGTCTTCTCCCTGTGTCTTCATGTAGGCTTTCTGTGTCTGTGTGTGTCTGTATTTTAATCTTCTCATCTTAGGAGGCCACCAGTCAGGTTGGACTGGGACTCACTCCAATGACCTCACTGTCACTTAATTACCTCTCTTTCAAGACCCTGTCCTTGATAGCAGTCACATTCTGAGCTCATGGGGGTTAGGACTTTAACATATGAATTCTGGCAGAACACAGTTCAGCCCATAGTGGACCCTAACCGAAAAGATCCTGGAATACCCCTGTTCCTTCCTCTCCAAAATCCTTTGTTTTCAGCCTCTTCTCCTGCCATGGGAATAAGGTGTCAAATGTTGACGCGAGCTCCGATATTCATCAGTTCTGGACAACTGGTTATACTCCCGTGCTTAGAGAGGAATGAGTTTCCTTACTTTCTCATGATAGATCTTGTGAATGGGACTGAAGATTCAACCAGGGGTTTAAAAAAAAAAAGCTCAACTCTCTTGTTTTCCTTGGTGCCCTTCTGAGCACATTTGAGCAATCATTTTATCTAAATCATTTTTTTTTCCATAAGAAAGAATTTTGCTTAATTGGGTCTCATTTCTGTTCTCCCCTTAACAACTGAACATCTACATTTCTGTTGGGATTGAAAGCCCCAGTCAGTTCAGATAAATGAGCTTCCTTTTAAATTATGATTTTGGAGGAAATAATGATCTAACTCACTTTTTGTTAATTACTTTTGTGTGAATTAGGCATCCTGGCTTTGCAGTTGCTGCTTTCCTCAGAAGTATTTAAGCCCTCAAATCTATTTAAACTTTTTCTTTTTACTTAAATTAAGATGCTGAAAAAATCCACTATTAGAAATAATTTGGGTAAGTTCAGCTTCATGGCTCTGTAATGTTAAATAATTTGAGCTGAAAATGATTCTATCATATCCCATGTAGTGGCACCAAATTACCATTTTCTCTTCAAGATTTTCTCATATTATTGGTGTGTCGGACTTAGTAAATAAATAAATAGAACAAAAGGTAATGAATGAAACAGTCTGGTAGAATTGTAAAACAGAAACCAAATTGTGTATCCCACATTCAGCAATTTTGCCTTTTAACCATAGTGATCTTGGGGTGTGTGTGTGTGTGTGTTTGTGTGTGTGTGTGTGTGTGTCCCAAAGGGGGAAAATAATCATTTGTAAAGGATAGAAAATGCTATTGCTTTGAGTACAAAGCAATAGATTACAAAATGAATAATTTAGGGTTTTTATATTAAAAAATCTTAAACCTTCAGAAGAGAAGCGACAACCTTATAATAAATAAGCAACAACCTTATAAATAACAACAAACTAAGAAGGGGATTAATACCCCAGAGTAGAAGTACAGTTGCCCCTCTGTATCCACAGATTCAACCAACTGAAGATTGAAAAATAAAAGAAACAGTAAAAATAATACAAATAAAAAGAAATACAGTATAACAACTATTTACATAGCATTTACATTGTATTGAATATTATAAGTAATCAAAGATGATTTAAAGTATATAGGAGGATAAGCATAGGTTCTATGTAAATATTGCACCATTTCATATAAGGGGGTTGAGCATTCTTGGATTTTAGTATCCACAAGGGGAGTCCTGGAACAAATCCCTCATGGATATGGAGAAATGATTGTACCTAATTAAAACTGGTGAGAAGAGGCCAAAGCAGCATTGAGAGGCATTCTTATAGCCTTAGGTATTATCAGGCCTCTTCTGTCATCAGAGAGAGGAATTCCTTATATTTTGAATATTAAGTAAAGTAGTATAAGGGTGATGGTCTGTCCACCCCACCCCAATTAGTAAAAATGTTGTACAGTTAGAGTTTTGGTGCCGGCTCACAGTTTAGTGTCTGGCATTGGGTAGATACCCTTATATCGGATAGTCTATTGAGAAATACAGTGCAGCCCAGTGTTTGAGGTGAGGACTTGGGAGTTGAAAGAATCCAAGAATTGAAGTCTCTTCTACCATGCAAATGGTGATCCTATCTGTGATACCAATTATCACAGACTAAATTCTTTTTCTTTTCTTTTTTATTGCTCCTTTTTATTGGCCCCTCTGTATCTTGGGCACATTCTCCATTGAAAGCTCAGTCAAAAAGGAGCTCTGAGTTTTGGGGATAACTGATATAACCATAGTGATCACCATAGTGATCATGCTGTGTCTGTTTAGGTTTCTAGGATCTGGGTTAGGGGAAGAACGCTTTAGGTCAGTGAAGTAGTATTTGGGCTCTAGGAAACAACTCAAACATGAAGTCTGAACTGCTGAACTGTCCTAGAGTTATTGCTCTGTCTTCATCCACAATAAGAGCGAAGATACCCCAAGAACCCACAGCTGAGACAGCTGCTGGGATAAATGATGGAAGAAGCCTTGCTATTACAGTCCTTGATATCAAGCCAGGGTTGACATAGCAGTCTCTTGCTTTTCACCTGCCAAGTTCCAAGGGCAGGATTTTATATCCCTAAGAAATATCAAATTTGAGCATCCTTATGGCTGAAGGGAGATCTCATGGCACCCTTGTCTGTCCTCTTCTACATGGGCTATGATGAGTGCTGTAGCATCTGACCTAAGCTAAGTCCTAAGACATTAGTCCTAAGTCAGATCATGTACCAGGGAATCTTGTAGCTTTGTGTGGATAGCAAGTTATGGCTGATGCCAAATGTCAACAGAGTAAACTGTGAGTGCGATTAAATGTCTTTCTAATGATGCCATCCAGGCCCCAAGCACCCATCGTAGGGCAAACAAATGCACCAGAGCAGCAGTAAGCAATCAAGAGAAAACAAAAAAAGTGATGCTGTAAAAAGAAGAAGCTATTTTACTCTTCATTTTCCACTTAGAACATATTGAGAGTACAGGGCTGGATGAGCAACCTGAATTCAACTCACAGAACGTAAATTCAAAGCAGAAGTGATTCTAGAATACCTTCCCTCTATCCCTACTCCTCCATCTTCTAAGGATGTACCAGTATGATGTTCAATATTTAACAACGTTTAGGGCTCAGGTGCTAGTCGCTCAGAATGGATACAGCAGCTAACCAGAGCAGACCCAGCTATAAACCCACACAGCTCTGCCGTGGTCAGCCAGGACTGCCAGTGGTATAAATCCTTCTTTGTATCTTCAGGACATTGGCTACCAGTTTGTAGGGGACCCTATGGTCCTCATGGACCCAAAACCACTGCCCAAAGAGGGCTTCATGGACCATTTAACTACTGGATAACTCAGTAGCAAAGGAAGAATGGAGTCTAATGACAGAATAATATCTGAGAAGCTGGTTTAGCTTAGGACTAATGCCTTCTTGTTTACACAAGAGATCTTGTCCGTGGTGCCTGCTTGGGGTCTTGGTATCATAATAGTTGCTCTGAGCCTTGGCTTTTTATGTGCTTACCTCCCTTCTTTCCAGCTTAAGGTTGTGTTTCTCCAACTCTTGTATTTCAGCCGAAGGACCTGATGTCAGTGGTTAGTGCTTTCTGTTCAATTGGAAGCCAAATGGCTAAGAGTGTAGGTTTGGAGTCCATTAGAACTGGAGTGAAATTCTGGCCGTGAAGCCCACTTTATGTCTTCTTGAGTTGGAAAGTACCCATCTTAGGGTGTTGTAGGGAGGAGTCAGTTAGCTGATGTCGATCAAGTGCTTAACTCACAGGAGAGCTCCGTGCCTTGTGACTGTTGTTATTTGGTTGGGGATAGGATTTCTCTATGTCCTGGGAGGTGCTCTTTGCAGGAGATCAATGCAGATACATTTCAGGATTCTCTGTTTCTTTCCACCTATCTTTATCCACTTCTCAAAGGTCATTTGAGGCTCAGAGGCACAGAGGTATGGTGCCTTCTGCAGGAGTAGAGATCAAGGAGGAAGCATAGGCACTTTAGCTGGGTGTAGTGGCTCATCCCTGTAATCCCAGGACTTTGGGAGGCCAAAGTGGGTGGATCACGTGAGGTCAGGAGTTCGAGACCAGCCTGGGCAACATGGTGAAACCCTGTGTCTACTGAAAATAGAAAAATTAGCCAGGCATTGTGGCACATGTCTGTAATCCCAGCTACTCAGGAGGCTGAGGGAGGAGAATCGTTTGAACCCGGGAGGTGGAGTTTGCAGTGAGCCAAGATCACGCCATCGCACTCCAGCCTGGGTGACAGAGTAAGACTCTGTCTCGAAAAAAAAAAAAGAAAAAAGGAGAAAACGTTGGGACCTTAGACATCAGATGTGCCCCACCATCTGATTACAAAAGTTCTTCAATCTCTGCCTGCAGGCCATGTCAGGACCTTCAGAGCATTGGCGGGTGGCTTTCATGATACTCTTGATGGAAAGGACTGAAGTTTCCATTGATTGGTGGCAGTGCCCTCATCAACCAGTGTTTCCCAGAGAGAAGCCAAGCCGGCTTCTTATTCTTTTTCTATCCTGATGGACATGGGCTTGTCATTCATACCCAGGCAGTATCTGGAGGACCAGGCCCTAACTCTCGCCTTGGACTTTCAATTGTTGGAAAAAAGGCACTGAGGGAGATAAAATGTGTGGATGAGGAAGTCATTTCAGAGGGGAGCAACTTGAACTTTACATTTTTTAGTTTGCTGATGTTTAATGACCAAATATGTTTTATTAGGTGGTTTCTGATGTTATTTTCTCCGTCTATTACAAAACAGCTGCAGAATGGCAACATTTGACATTTAAGAAAGGGAAAGTGGGAGTGGTGAAGTGATTCCCCTTGGAAGGGTCGTACTTGTATCTAGAGGTTGTCCACAACAAATGGCCAAACCAGTCCCCAAAACGTGAGTGTTGGCACTCAGAGGTGCTGCATCTACATTTGAAACCATCTAAAGCAAAGCAAAGAAAACTCAACCGGTCATTGAGTATGTCGGAATTTGCTCTGATGAAGGTGATGAGGTTGATGATGATGATGTTGGTGGCTGATGTTACTGGTCAGGGTCTTAGAGGCTGTCTCCAATCCTCATGCACATTTAAAAGTCTCTCTTTGGCCAGGCGTGGTGGCTTACGCCTGTAATCCCAGCATTTTGGGAGGCCGAGGCAGGTGGATCACGAGGTCAGGAGTTCAAGACCAGCCTGGCCAATATGGCAAAACTCCATCTCTATTAAAAATACAAAAATTAGCCGGGTATGGTGGCGGGTGCCTGTAGTCCCAGCTACTAGGGAGGCTGAGGCAGGAGAATCTCTTGAACCAAGGAGGCAGAGGTTGCAGTGAGCCGAGATCGCACCACTGCACTCCAGCCTGGTGACAGAGCGAGACTCCATATTTAAAAAAAAAAAAAAAGTGTCTCTTCTATGTATCCATTACATTTTGACTTCAGTTTTAGATAATTTATTGCACACTCTTTTGCCCTTCTGCATTCATGTTTCCCACCTCCTAGAACGGAAGCTACTTGATTATTTCCTTCCCCTACCCTCATTTTTTGTACGTAGTATTGAGTTTTGGCTCTTAGGAGGTGCTTACTGAGTATTTATTCAATGAAGTATCCAGAGTCTGGTGAAAGGAAGTTGAGCATTGTCCAGATGAGCTTTTCTCTTACAAAGTCAAAATTTGGCCAAAGGCAGCTCCCATTGTAGGATCATTTTCTGGGATGGACACTGGGGTGTTCACTAGGGTCAGGTGAATGATAGAGTGGAGACAGTAGAAATGGCATCCCCAAGTAGGAAAGAAAGGTTAAGCCTCCACCTGTTTGCTCTCTATAAGCTTCTGTCTAAAGATCTCCACACAGGAGGATTGGATGTCTGAGCTTTCTTTTCCAGTCCTACTTAAGCTACGAAGCCAAGGAGGGCACAGAGGTACCAGAGGAAGGGCATCTGTGTGTGCCCAAAAGAGGCCTCTTCACAAAGGACACAGGATGCAGGTAAGCTACTTCATATGGTACCTATCACATGTATGCATTCAATATACTAAAAATAATTATTATTCTGTATTAGAGACGATGTCATGAGACAACTAGCCACAGTCTGATGAACGAAAGTAAGGATGAATATGGGAGTTACACCTGCTGGGTTCCCAACCCACATCAATCTCTGTGTCCCTTGGGCAAGCCCTTTTACCTCTTGTAGCTCTTTCCTGGTCAACGTTATTTGACCCTCTTAAGATGGAAATGCTAATACCTACCCTGTATGTTGTGGGGAGAATCAAATTAAGCAGATGAAAACTGCGTAGCATAGTGACAGCTCAGTACATGAGAGCCATCATTTTTGTTGTTGTTGTATTTTTCAGCAAGGCAGGGGCTTTGATGGCTTTTAGGAATAGTTGAATTTTGGCTTCATGTGATTACACACAATATCAGTGGTGATTTATCTGGAAATAGCACTCACCTCCAGGCCCTGTCCACGAGCCACCTAGCCCAAGTAAGTTTATTTGTCTTTTGTTTTGGAGCCTATAAGGGCATATTGGGAGGGTTTAATACAGCCCCATCACTGTGATTTAGTGAGCACTTTCTGTCCCGCACATGCTACTGTGCGAACACTTTACAAAATGGTCATGAGTGAGCCTTCCTTCAAACCTGTGAGGTAGGTACTCTTCTATAAAAGCTGGGAGAACTGCAGCACACAGAATTTCCGTAACTTTCTCCAGTGTGGCTAAGAAAACTGGGCTGGGAACACAACCCAGGTTACCTGATTCCTGGGCCTGCAATCTTAACAACTCCTTTTTTTTTTGTGAGGTGGAGTCTCACTCTGTCGCCTAGGCTGGAGTGCAGTGGTGTGATCTCAGCTCACTGCAACCTCCACCTCCCAAGTTCAAGTGATTCTCCTGCCTCAGCCTCCTGAGTAGCTGGGACTGTAGGCACCAGCCACCATGCCCGGCTCATTTTTGTATTTTTAATAGAGATGGAATTTCGCCATATTGGCCAGGCTGGTCTCGAACTCCTGACCTCGTGATCCACCTGCCTCGGCCTCCCAAAGTGCTGGGATTACAGGTCTGAGCCACCACGCCCAGCCAACAACTCTTTTACATCAGTGCAAGTTGGAACATTTGGAAGCTCCCACTCTTCTGCCTGGAATCACACACTTCTGGTTTCTTTTCTCATTCCAAAGCATAGGGGCTCTTTTTTTAAGAAAACTTTCAATAGTTTTGGGGTTACAGGTGGTTTTTCGTTACATGGATAAGCTCTTTAGTGGTGATTTCTGAGATTTTGTTGCACTCATCACTGGAGCAATGACTCTATACCCAATATGTAGTGTTTTAGAAAATATTCACAAACTGTGTATCCGACAAAAGACTGACCTCCAGAATCTACAAGGAACTCAAATCAACAGGAATAAAACAAATAACCCCATCAAAAAGTGGGTAAAGGGCTGCGTGTGGTGGCTCATGCCTGTAATCCCAGCACTTTGGGAGGTCGAGGTGGGTGGATCACCTGAGGTGGGGAGTTTGAGGTCAGCCTGGCCAACATGGTGAAACTCCATCTCTTCTAAAAATACAAAAATTAGCCGGGCGTCGTGGTGCATGCCTGTAATCGCAGCTGCTCAGGAGGCTGAGGCAGGAGAATTGCTAGAACCCAGGAGGTGGAGGCCACTGTACTCCAGCCTGGGCGATAGAGTGAGACTCCGTCTAAAAAAAAAAAAAAGTAGACAAAGGAAATACATAGACAGTTCTCAAAAGAAGATATACAAACACCCAACAAACATATGAAAAAATGCTCAACGTCCATAATTATCACGATGCGCATTTGAAGGTCAATCGTGGCCTGTTAGCAAACCCACCTGGAGTGTAATGGTGTTTCCTCTACTGCCATCTAGAGGACACAGACTCAAATAAGCGTCATTAGTTGCAGTTTCTGAGGTCCAACTTCCAAATGATCCTTACCCTTTACCTTTTATAGCCACTGGCCTCACTTCTTTGCACACAGCAAATTCAGACTTGTGTACATCAGTTGGCAAATTAACATTGTGGGTATTGCATTCTGGTATTACCTGACAGCTACTGGTTCAGTACTGGCAAAGCCTGAAGTCTTGTCCTTACAGCAACGGTAGTGCAATCATTTGACTATTTATTTTCACTTTCTCCATACTTTATACAGAGTGGAAAACAAGCAAATTAAAGTACTGATACGAGTGATAAAAAGCAGTGGTCTCAAATGTAATTGAGACAAAAATAGGGACTATTTAACTGTAATTGGACACTTACTCATTTAAGCTAATTAATCATTTTAAATTGCAAAGGGGGTAAACAAAATTAAAGAACTTGTACAAAATGCTAAACATATTTTTTTTTCAAATACCTAAGTGTGATTAAGGATACATATCTATCCCTTCTGGAATTGAGCCAGTGTAAGTCAGGATGGTTTCAGTGACAGAAACTATTTCAGATCATTTAAGCTGAAGGAAAGTTATTGGTCAGAGAGGAAGGATCATAGATCACTCGGAGTCAAAGAAGAGTTGCAGGAGGCAGCAAATTGGGATGGGGAGCCAGGAGTCAGGGTCCACCAGCGTATTCTCTCCATTTCTCTTTCATTTCTGGCTGACTTCCTTCTGCAGACAGATTCTGTCCAGATGGCATAAATGGTGGGGGAAATTACCATCAGCTCTTTGGCTTTCTAACCTCATATTTGGCAACATCATAAAAAAGAGAATCTTTTTACTCACAAGTGTTTATATGTCTATTCCAGGACGGATTCTGATTGGCTCTCCTTAGGTCATGCACCTCCCCCTATACCAATTACTGTGTACAGGGGAGGAGAGTCACCATGATTGGTCAAGACTGGGTCATGTGATCAGGGTCAGGCAGTCTCAGAGTCTATTACTAAAATAAAAGAGTTGGAGAGGAAATATGCTAGCCAGCCCCAAATGGGAACTATTACAGTGTATCACTGAACTACACTGCTCCTCCTCATCTTTCTTTAACATTTTCACTTTTGACTTTTCTGCGTAGTTTCATTCCATTTAAAAGAAAATCTGTTTGTATTGATGGTCAGCCATCTGAAAGAAATCTCAAGCTACTTCATTCTATTGACCTCACTGAATAAATCGAATAAATAATTTACATTCTGCACAGGGATCATACAAAACAGTTTTGGCATGGTGGGAATATGCAACCTCCTAGCATGTCCCTCTCTCTGAATGTGGTTCTCTAGGCAGCAGAGTAATGGCATATGTTGTGAACACCTGGTGGCCTCCATTCCTCATGGAGTTAAGCTGAAAGTTAAAGAGAATGAAACTAGGGCCGGGGACTGGAGGGGCTTCATTGAGTAGAGCCTTCTGGCTTTGAGTGACAAATGTGTTGAGATGTGAAGGAGAGAAATATGTATCCCATACAGATTTGCTTTTCATGTAAATAAGCGTTTTAGCCTCAAACTTTCTGGCATCTCATTATGCAGGTGGCTTAGTCATTGACATGCATGCAATTTGCATTTCCCCCTGTCTATGCCAAAAGTTGAGAGACTGTAACTTGGCTAAATTACATATCCTGGGTGCACCAGTAGACTGCCATCTTGGGTGCATTTGTAAATACTGAGGGATAGATCAAGCCAGAGCAGGACTCACATCCTGTTGATTTGTAGCACTGGGTTTTTTTGGAGGATTTTTATCCTATTTGATTTCTATCATGCATTCCATTCATTTTTCGTGTTATAGATACACCAGCTAGACAGGTCTAGGATGAAGGGGTGATATCAAAACTATTTAACATTCCAGGTGCAGTGGCCCATGCCTGTAATCCCAGCAATTTTGGAGTCCAAGGTGGGAGGATTTCCTGAGGCCAGCAGTTTGAGACCAGTCTGGGCAACATAGTGGGACCCTTTCTCTATTTAAAAAAGGAAAAAAAAAAAAAGGCTGGCATGGTGGCTCATGCCTGTAATCCCAGCACTTTGGGAGGCAAAGGCGGGTGGATCACCTGAGGTCAGGAGTTCGAGACCAGCCTGACCAACATGGTGAAACCCCATCTCTACTAAAAATACAAAAATTAGCTGGGTGTGGTAGCAGATGCCTGTAGTCCCAGCTACTCTGGAGGCCAATGCAGAAGAATCACTTAAACCCAGGAGGTGGAAGTTGCAGTGAGCCAAGATTGCGCCATTTCACCATAGCCTAGGCGACAAGAGTGAAACTCTGTCTCAAAAAAATTAAATAAATAATAATTAAAAAACCTATTTAATAACCAGTAAGTTGTGGACACTTTACTGGTTATTGCAGTGTATCAGAACTAATGCTGGCCAAAGCACTGGATGAGAATCTGAAGGACTCCTCCCGCTCATGGGGCCAGGCATTAACGTTTTATTGGCTGGGTCATGGAGATGGCCAGTGGCAAGGTCAGGGTTGTCATGTTTTTCTGACTGGGATATCAAGATTTTATTGGCTCATCAACTGGGCAGCTACTGTGGCACATAGCAGCTTGACAGCCAACTTTCGTACTCGTAGGAATATGAATCTAGCAAAATTCTTGGTAGACCTGAGATCATACCCTTGGAAGGGCCATCTAGGGAACTCTGGGCAGTGGACCAGGTGAGACCGCAGGGTTGCCTTCCAGAGCTATTCTTGCTTGTTTTTATTTTCAAATGGGAATTTGATTTAGGACCGGCCTTTGGTTTTCCCCAGACCTGGGAAGTAAACATTTCTCATTCTCAAAACCCACAAATTAATCATTTTTGCAAATCAGAGCTGAGCTCTGAGCCTCTGACCAGGAGGCCTGAGCCTGCTGGCCTTGGGAGCCAGGATTTGCCAGCGTGCGCTGCTAATCCATATGCATTTGTTCTTCTTGTGGGAGTTCGGGCCCCTCAGGCTTCAAGGGGTGAAGCTCTGCTCACTAATCATAATGCAATATCAGTGTTTTCTGCAAATCCCCTTATTATCTCTGCATCATTAGCAGTTTCTGAGCTTGTCTACAACTAATTTCACAGTGAATCTTATTTCTACCTGATATTTTAAATAAGCTGTCACGCAGGGCAGCAGCTGACATGCCGCTGAGAAAGAAGCAAATCAGCCTAAAGTAGGCTTTCAAGCAGCCTCCAACAATTAGGCTTTGGGCCGTCGTACAAGGTGGGAAAATGGGGCAAGTGTCTAGAGCAAACCCTGCCCCCTACCCTAGTTTAAATAAGTCATGTCTTAGTAGATAGGTAAGTGGTCTCCAGAGCTAGGTTTCCAGGGGGCTCATTTCTGCTCAGCTCCTTCCCACAGGTGACCCATAGCGAGTGAATTGATGTCTCTGAACTTCAGACAGTAAAGGAATAAAACCTCCTCATAGGGTTGTTGTGGGCTTAGCAAGCTAATGTCTATAATGTGCTTAGTGTGATGCACCTAGACTATTGAACACGTAGTGTATGCTCAATAAATCTAGTTTCAATTGCTGTTCATATGTTTATGAATTAAATAACAAGTTACCCTTTTGTGCCTTGGGTTTTTCAAGGCCCTGACACCATTTGGGCAGTCTCTACTTCTGATGAATCCAGTAGTTCCCCAGGGAAGCAGATGGGGAAGTATCCCTAAGGGTGGAACAGGAGATGTGTATATCCAGGCAACAGGAAGAGAGAGCTCGCATTCCCATGCTGAAGACCGCCCTCCCTGGTAGCGTGGTGAGGAGGGAGGGCCACAGGGCTTAGCCCCACTCTGGATTCCAGGGGCCTCTCCTACCCCCTTAGGTGAAATCTGCTACTCCCTGGAGGAAATGACCGTTTCCTTGGCCGAGCACCAAGGCTTCTTTTGAAAAATGCCTAGAGGTCCAGTGTTCTCAAGTATTTCTACTCTGATGATGTCGGAAGTCCCCTGACTATTCTTTCCTTTGGGTAAAATGGGCAATCCCCCACCTCATATGGGAGTTCCTTTTCTAAATGACTGAAGGCAACAAGAGATTAATCTTAGAAAATATTACAGAAAGTTCCCATTCATAGATACAGTGCTGAGCATTTTACATACGTGATTATTGACTAGCCCTGTGGAGGGGGTGCAATGGCAATTGTTACTGTCATTTTATAGCTAAGAAGAGTGAGGTTTGGAAAGGTAGCATAACCTGCTATCAGCCACCCAGACAGGTGGAAGAGCCTGGGGTCCAACCCACACATTCTGGTTGTACCACCACTACTCTATCTTGCCTTATGACACAGAGGTGACTAAAGATGCTAGACGTTGTTTGGTCCTTGACAAGGTGGTTCCAGGACACACAGCCCTAGCAGAGGGATGGCTTCTGGGGAGTAACCATGATGATTGAATAAACTGGTGTTTCTAGGGGCCTCCATTGCCTCTTCCTTTTCCCTCTGCCTGCAGCTGCTAGGGATACTCACCTGCCACCCCCAGTCCCCAACAAACACAGTGGCATCTTTGGGGCCTAAAGGAAGGATGGAAAAGTGGGGTTATAGGAACGGGATTGTGCCTCTACCTTCCTTATTTACATCTGGTATTCATAAGTTTTTATTCAGTGTAGATTCTAGATGGGGAGGATTGGAATGGGGTAAGGAAGGGAATAGAATTTCCATTCCCTGTCTGTCCCCACGGACACTGGCTCTCTACATCATAGAGCTTGAGTAGGATCCTGTACTGGTTCAGAGACATCTGAAGAAGGGAAAAGAGCAGCCTTAAGTTCTGGGCTGAATGGGCTCAGAGAAAGCCATGAGGGAATGTGTTTTGGCACTTGTGGTTCCTCTGTGTGATAGCCTTCTTCTGAGCAAACTCCCATGTATCCTGTGAAACCCAACTCAAATGGCCCCTGCTCTGTGATTCCTACAGAAATGCCATTCTCTCCTCCTGCAGTTTGTCACAGGAGGAAGATACTTTCTCAGAAGAAGTGGACCTCCTAAGAATGCTGAGCTTTACTCTTGTCCTCTTCACTAACCCCCCCTTCTCATTTTCTTAATCTGTGAGATTTCCTAGATACCTCTACTCTAGAGACTAGGTTCTTTTGCTCTGATCCTACGGTAGAATACACTTTTATTAGTCACTTGAACTTGCTTTTGGCTTCCTCTTGCGTGATATGTTCTAGAATTGTGTGCACACATTTCATCTATGTGCGTAAGAGAATGCCCCCACTAATTGCACAATTGTGCTGATTAAAAAACCACATAAAGGCCTGAATTTCAAATATCTCTGCTGTTGTCTCACAAGCATGGGCCATGGCAACATCTCATCCACAGTTGTATTTTATTTTGCCTGCAGAGTTGTTAAAATTTTGGATTACTTGTCAATGTTTCAAAACTGGGAGGTTCAACAGAAGTCTTGATATGAATCAAGACTTCTTTTGGAAAATGAGAAGGCCTCGGAACACTGGGTCCATGTTCCTACATGACACTAGTCAAATGGGACTGAGTAGTGGCTTCCCTTTTAGAGGGAGCAGGAAGTGTGTTTGCCACACTCTCCATCACTCTCTATGATCTCCCGAACATCAAGTGGCAGGGTCAGCATGCATTCATCATTACTATAGTGCTGCTGTCTCTCTCTTTCAGCCTTGCCTCACCCAAGCACATACCTACCAGGCTGTAGGTGGCTGAGGCGGGAGCCTGATCAGCATTTGGGCAGAACAAGATGACTGAATTTACTGGAGTGTCTGGCAAAAAGTGGGTGTGGTTTCCAGTCCCCTGGGCTGGTGTTGCTCTGTTCTCTTTGTTATGATTGTGAATTCTTCATCTTGTGCCTTTGAAGCCCCACAGCATTTGATTAGTTATGAGCTATTTTCTGCTAAAGCATGAAACATTGTGCTAACCAGGCAAGCTGAGCATCTCTTTTACTTTTCTCTGCCCAGAGCCTTATTTCCTGATCAGGAGTGTTCACTGGCACTGGACTGATTTTCCCCATGGTGCTGGGTGCTGCCTGTGATAAGGATCTTGTGGCTCACCTTTGAGGCACATGCAGGTCAGGGAAATAAGAAAAAGGTAAAAGAACCTTCTGTAGCAGCTGAGGGGTAGAAGTGGCTGCTTACCCAGGCGTGTGCCTGGGGCCCCTTCCTCAGCATTGAGCAGGACAGCATTGCTCTCTGGAGGGCTGCTCATTTCCAAAGCACCCAAGAATCTATATTAATGAAGGGACATTTTGCAGAAGCGTTCACTTTAGCCATCGGTCTGAAATTACTGTGAATGGGAGAGAGTAATTTTGCACATGCACACAGACACATGCACCTGCACATTGGCACAAGCATGTATGCACCTGTACATCATGCATGCATGCATGCACATATACACATGCACACCATGCACACATACACATGCACATGAACACCATGCATACATACACAGGCACACGCACATGTACACCATGCATACACATACATGCACACCATGCATATACATGCACATACACACATACACATATACGCATGCCATGCATACATATGCACACACATACACACAAGCACACCATGGATACACACATGCACATACACATGCACACCATGCATACACACACACATGCACACCATGCATACACACACACACATGCGCAGCATGCGCACACACACATGCACACCGTGGATACACACCTATGCACACATGTACACTATGCATACAAACCCATGCACATACACACATGTACACCATGGATACACACAAGCACATACACACACCATGCACACACACACATATACACATGCACACCATGGATACACATACATGCACACACACACACCATGGATACACACACACATGCACACCATGCATACACACCTATGCACATACACACATGGACACATGTGCACATACACTCATGCACACCATGCATACACACATGAACGCCATGCACACACACACATACATGCATATCATGCATACATATGCACACACACATGCACACCATGCATAAACACCTATGCACACACATATGCACATACACCCATGCACACCATACATACACACACATGCACACCATGTGTACACACACATGCATACACAGATGCATACACACATGCACACCATGAATACACACACATGCATGTACACACATGCACACCATGGATACACACAGGCACACACATGCACACCATGCATACATACATGCATGCGCATACACACATGTACCAACTGAGTACCAGTTATTAAATAGGCTGTGTTCTAGGTGCTGAGAATACAGTGGAAGGGAAAAGACAAAGTTTCTGATCTCATGGGCAATATATTCTAGCAAGGAAAATTATGCAATAAACTACATACACAAGTAGATACCTGCTGCAGTGTCCAGTAGTAGTAAGTGCTACAAAGAACTGCAAAGCAGGCTGAGGGGAGAAAGAGTGATGGGAGGCTGTTTAGGATAAAGGTAAGTAGAAAGGCCTCTTCCAAGAGATAGCTGTTACTCAGGTCCTGGCACAGGGTCACTGTACCACCCAGTTCCTGAGCGAGGCTGCAGGATATACCATTTATTGCAAGTGTGATATGAATGGCACCCCTTTCGGGTGTGCCATGCAGCAGACCTGGCACTGCAGTGGCCTGGGGAAGTATGCTTGGGCAGTGAGCTCAGCAGGGCAAAGGCCTGGAGGCGGGGGCATGTTGACTTTGTCTTAGGAATAGCAAGGAGCTCAGCGGAATAAAGGCAGGGGGTCAGTTCTTGGAGAGCCATGAAGACCAGTGCATCTCAAACTGTATGCTCTTCCTATGGCATTTTCTGTAGGAATCAAGGAGCACATCACAGAGCAGGGGCCATTTGAGTGGGATTTCCTAGGATGCATAGGAGTTTGCTCAGGAGAAGGCTATGATACATATGTCACTTGGGGATTTCAGTAAAATGCAGATTCAGTTTCTACAGGTCTGAGGTGGGACTCGTGATTCTGGATCTCGAGTGAGTTCTCAGGGGATACCAAGGCTGCTGGTATCTGGACCACACTTTGAGGAGCAAGACTGGGAGGGGGCCATGGTCTGGACTTAGGGAAAGCCACTGAGGATCTCAAGCTGGGAGTTTATTCTGCCTGGCTGAAGAGTGGTTCACTTTAGAGGCCATGTGCTCATTGAATCAGTCTGTCGGGGAGCAGTTTTGATCCCTTCACTGCCCAAGCAGGCAAAGGAAGGCTGCCAGGAGAGATAAGAGAAGGTTTATTTGTGTAGCTGCTCAAACTTGGGGCTGTTTATAGTCGATGAATATCTTTCTTTAAGCAGCTGTGCGAATTACCCGAAATACATGAAAGCAATCCATGCGAGATCAAAATCCTTAATTCCAGACCTTTCCAGGTTGATACGTCTTAAAAGAGGGAGGCTTGGTAACATTGTTGAACATTAATTAGGTAACACTTGTGCTGGACTCTGAGGATGAAAAGCCTTCTGTGTTCAAGTGTTTGGGAACGTCGCTCTTAAATGCTGCAATCTGAGGCTGGGATTGAAATGAAAATTTCACATAAGCAAGTGCTTATTCCCATCAGGTGCGGTGATTGGAGATTGTGCAAACTTGAATGTGCCTAGCCGCCCCCCCTTCCCCAGCCACCCAGCCTCATGTCCTCACTGAATAGAAGCTGGCAAGCCGATGAATGGGGAATTTACTAGAGGTAATTACAGAAGGAGGGAGGGGGAGGACTCATGTGCTCCCGGGAGGGGCCTCTCTTCCTTGCCACAAAGGACTGGTTTCCTCTGATGGTGCTCTCCCCTGATGTATGTCTTACCCAGGACTTGGTTACAGACATAATACTAGAGGCAAGGTGCTGCCTGATGACTCTGTGGCCCCTAGAGTGAGGGGATCTGTATTCAAAAGCTAGGCTCCTTGCCTTTCTCACCTGTCAATGCCCACTCACCCACCTGGTATTCCTTTTGAGTTCCTCCAGGGCTGGCCTAATCCACCGCCTCTCCTGAGCACGACTTCCTGGAGCCCTTGCAGGAGGTCAGAAGTTTATGTCCTCACCTTATGATATATTCTTGCTCTTCCAGATGGTGGGATATGGGTAGAGGCTCCGTGTTAACCTCTAAAAGCCTCAGCAGCCAGCCCCTAGGCAGATGCTAGCATTATCATTGCCATGGTAGGCATGAAAAAAAATGACATCAGAAGCAGGAGGGTGAGGAACTTGCCTAAAGTTACATGGCACATGGGCAGGTGAGCCCCGCTTTTGACCTTAGACTGCCTCTTTGTAAAAATGGTGTGGCTTCTTGGCTGTCCTTGATCATCGTTTTTTTAGGGTGTGGCTGCCCCCTGCTCACTCCCTCTGGGCACCCAGGAAGGTGGCTAAACCTTAGGCATTATCATTTCCTTCTTGATGCTTCATTGTGGGTGGACTTGGCCCCATGTTCTCCAAGGAAGACAAGGTTTCTTGATACATAAAGTAGAGCTTCTCTGCTGAGAGGTATGGAGGTTCTGAGCATCTGACTTCACACACCCAGCCTAGGAAAATCCAGATGTGTACCCCACATTGATTAGGGTGGTGAATGCTTCATGATTTTTTATTGTCAGAACCGAAGAGTCATAGCAAGGTATTTTTAGGTACAGAGTCTTCCTGCAGCATTTAAATTACGATTTGATGTAGGAACTTCAGCTTTCCCCAGAGCGTGGATCTACTTAGATGCACAGGATCGGGCCCTTTATTTTATTTATTGATTCTTTTACTGATTTGAGAGTCACCATTCTACTGATTCTTGTGGAAGAAACTTTCCATCCACTACTGTCCCCTAATCACAAGCTAAGCCAATAATGTGCCAGGCACATTCACGTGGGATGGAGCTCACCCTGCACACACATAAACAGTATGAATAAAAATTAACTTAAAAATCTTTTCTTTCCCTCTGTAACAATGACATTATACCAAATGGGCCTACTTAATTTCTTACATTTGTACCTTTTCAAAAGGGCCCGCTGTTTTACGATGTCAAATGTGACCTTTACAACAAAACGTGCAAACTGCGTCGTACACAGAGGACTCTTCGAAGCTAATAATTTTCATGATGCAAATTTCAGAGCAGAATGAGCCCATTAACCAAATTAGCAATTCATAAAAGCAGAAGTTCATGGTCAGGAAATAATCGCGTCTTTCCATAAGGTATAATTTTAGCCCCTTGTAGAGTTAAAGTGTGTGTATTTTTTTCCTTTAAAAAAAGTAAATTGGGACTCTAATTAAATAGGTTAAGGCTATATATGAAGGACAGTGCAATTTATGTGTAGAAAAATGAATTAGGGACTTGAATGGTGCCAGAGATCCTTGATAAGGGCATAGTAACACCACCCTGAATGTGGATGAGTGATTTTGGCCATTGTGCAAAGGAAATGCCCATGGTAGAGGGAAGGAGAATTCTCTAAGTCTGTGTTAAAGGCACTTGGGCTCCAGATGGGTTGAAGTTGGACTGTACATCATGGAGGTAAAGTTCCACCTTAAACTCCAGAACCACCCATGTGGCTCCCTCTGACATGAGGAGTTAGTCTGAGATACATTTCAGGAACTCAGCCGTGTCTCTGATTTTGAAGCGTGTCAGGCTGGGAGACACAAGGCTGGCAATGTTTCTGATTCACAATTTTTTCCTCCACAAATTGTGGGGGATAAAAATACTATGCATTCTGCAACCTTATTCTGATTGTGAACTGAGATCATGTCCACAAAAAGCCCAGGTATGGCTGAATAATACTCCATTGTATGAATATACCATGTTTTCTGTATCCGTTTATCAGCTGATGGACATTTGGGTTATTTGTACTTTTTGCCGATTGTGAATAATGCTGCCATGAACGTTCATGTGCAAGTTTTTGTCTGAATACCTGTTTTTAATTATTTGGGGTATATACCTGAGAAGAATGAAATGCTCACACATGCCATGGCATGGATGAACCTGGAAAACATGATGAAGGCTGGGGATGGTGTAATCCCAGCACTTTGGGAGGCTGAGGCGAGTGGATCACTTGAAGTCAGTCATTTGAGACCAGCCTGACCAACATGGTGAAACCCTGTCTCTACTAAAAATACAAAAAAAATTAAAAATGTTGAGTGTGGTGATGCACGCCTGTAATCCCAGGTACTTGGGAGGCTGAGGCAGGAGAATCACTTGAACCTAGGAAGCGGAGGTTGCAGTGAGCCAAGATCATGACATTGCACTGCAGCCTGGGCAACAAGAATGAAATTCCATCTCAAAAAAACAAAAACAGAAACAAAAACAAAAAAAAAACATGCTGAGTGAAAGAAGCTGCACACAAAAGGCCACATATTGTATGATTCCATTTATATGAAGCATCTAGAATAGGTATATACACAGAATGTAGATTTGAGGTTGCCAGGGACTGAGGGGTTTAGGAGAGCTGGAATGAGGTTTCTTTTAAGAATGATAATGTTTGGGAATTAGATGTGATGTTTGCACACAGCTATGAATATACTAAATGCTTATGAATATACTGAATGGTTCACTTTAAAGTGCTTAATTTTATATTTATGTAAATTGTTATGTGAATTTTGCTTCAATTAAAAAGAGTCTCATATATACATTGACCTATTCCTTGATTGTGAATTTCCTTGGGAAAGATTCTGTGTGTGCTTTATTATGTATTTACATACATATTTTTTGTTCACAGACAGGATCTTGGTCTGGCACCCAGACTGGAGTGCAGTGGTGCAATCAGAGCTGACTGTAGCCTCAATCTCCTGGCCTTAAGCAATCCTTCTGCCTCAGCTTCTTGAGTAGCTAGAACTACAGGCATGTGCCACCACATCTGGCTAATTTTTAAAAAAATTTTTCATAGACAAAGGGTCTTGCTATGTTGTTATGCTGGAATGCAATGGCGTGCATCATAGCTCACTGCAGCCTCAAACTCCTGGGCTCAAGTGATTTTCCTGCCCCAGGCCCCTGAGTAAGTAGGACTATAGGCAAGTACTACCGCACCTGGCTAATTTCTTTGTCCTCTATTTTTTTTTAAATTTTTTTTTTATATTTTTGAGATGGAGTCTCGCTGTGTTGCCCAGGTTGGAGTACGGTGGCGCAATCTTGGCTCACTGCAGACTCTGCCTCCCAGGTTTACACTATTCTCCTGCCTCAACCTCCGAAGTCGCTGGGATTACAGGCACGTGCCACCACACCCGGCTATTTTTTTTTTTTTTTTTGTATTTTTAGTGGAGACAGGGTTTCACTGTGTTAGCCAGGATGGTCTCGATCTCCTGACCTTGTGATCCGCCTTCCTTGGCCTCCCAAAGTGCTGGGATTATAGGTGTGAACAACTGTGTTGTGGAGATAGGGTCTCACTATGTTGCTCAGGCTGGTCTCAACCTCCTTGACTAAAGCAGTCCTCCTACCTTGGCCTCCTAAAGTGCTGGGATTAGAGCCATGAGCCACTGTGCACAACCTCTGGTTCCCAGCACAGTGCTTGTCATCTTGTAGGCTGTCAGTGAAAAATACTGACTGTGACAATAGTGTGCATTGTGTATGTAGGATGTGCAGGAGGAGAATGCAGAGGAGACACCTGCTATGTCAGAGGGTCGCAGTGTGCAGCATGTGTCAGGGAGGGCATGGCAAGGGTCTGGGCAGGTAAGGGAAGACCCTCTTATTTTTTATTTTTTTGAGATGGAGTCTCGCTTTGTCACCCAGGCTGGAGTGCTTTGGCATGATCTCTGCTCACTGCAACCTCCGTCTTCCAGGTTCACACCATTCTCCTGCCTTAGCCTCCCAAGTAGCTGGGACTACAGGCGCCCGTCACCACGCTTGGCTAATTTTTATATTTTTAGTAGAGACGGGGTTTCACTGTGTTAGCCAGGATGGTCTCAATCTCTTGACCTCATGATCTGCCTGCCTCAGCCTCCCAAAGTGCTGATATTACAGGCGTGAGCCGCCACGCCCAGCCAGGAAGACCCTCTTGATGGTGGGAGGGAAATACTGAGAAAGGGGAGCGCAGGCGGCGGCTGCTATGGAGGCTTCTCGGGAAGGATGCAGATGCCATTCCTGTGTGAAATACACTATGGGACCCTGTGCTTTCCTTCTAAGAAACACTTGATTCTTACATGCCTGGGGACTCAGAATGTGTGTGTGTGTGTTTTAATGCATCAGTGGACAAAATCCTGCCTCAAGGTGGACCAGTGATATGTGGGTGGCATGTGCACCGTTTCACTGAATATGAACCCCAGGTTTATGAAGCAAAACAGTGAGGCATCAGGAGGTGAGGTCATTCACCCAGGGCCATGGAGCTTGGAAGGGGCACAGCTGGGATTTAGTTCTACATCTGCTTAATGGTGGACATTCTACTGCTTCAGAGGAAATTGTATTTTAGAAAAATTAGGTCCCTTTTCTTCTTAAATGTGCCTGCAATTTATTGCCACTGCGAAATAGGATTCTTTGGTTTCATGTTTCATGTTTTTGGCAACATGTAAACACTGCTGTCCACTTCACGGGGTTATTGTGAAGTCATTCGAGGCAAGTTATCTCAAGCTCAGGGCACACAGTACGCACTGAGCAAATGTTAGTCTCTGTCCCGTGGAAACCCCACCTCTTCTCCTTTCCCTTTCCCCATTTCTCCGGTGTGGGAAAGGAGAAAAAGAACAAGAAAAGGGAAGACCTCAGTAAGTCAGTACCTTCTCTGATTATTAGGATAAGAAGAACTAATCCGTAGCTTAACAATAAGAACCTGAAACGCCAGGTTCAAGGCTGCATTCTTCCCCTAATCAGCTACCAGGCCTGGTACAAGTTTCCTGGAACAGATTCTTTGTGTGCTTTATTTTAAAAATCTCTGCTTCCCAACACAGGAAGATTGGCATCTTGTAGGCTGTTTTGTTTTCGTTTTTTGAGATAGAGTTTCATTCTGTCCCTCAGCCTGAAGTGCAGTGGCATGATCTCAGCTCACTGCAACCTCCACCTCCTGGGTTCAAGATATTCTCCTGCCTCAGCCTCCTGAGTAGCTTGGAGTATAGGCATGCAGCACTGTCCCTGATTAATTTTTGTATTTTTGGTAGAGACAGGGTTTCACTGTGTTGGCCAGGCTGTTCTCAAACTCCTTACTTCAAGTGATCAGCCTGCCTCTACCTCCCAGAGTGCTGGGATCACAGGCATGAGCCACTGCACCTGGCCACCTTGTAGGCTTTTGATGAATAACACTAACCACGACAATACGTACGACATGCAGGAGGAGAATTCAGGGAAAACCTGCTGTGTCAGAGGTTCTCAAGTTCTCGGAGCCTCAGTTTTCACATCTGGGCAACGGGTGTCACAACCTCACTTTCTCAGGTAGTGCAACTAAAAAACCAGAGTAAGAGAATGCATGCGAGTGTGATCAGAAGGCGCTGGAGGACTGCGCAGGTGTGGTGCACTCTGCCAGAAGAGGGGATACTGGGCTGACATAGGTTTCATCTAGACCAGGGCGTTTCAACCAAGGGTGATGTTCCCTAGGGGAATTTGGCAATGTCCAGTGACATTTTGCTTAGTACAACTTGCGGGGAGGTGGTACTGGCATCTAGTGGGCGGAGACCAGGGATGCTGCTCTGTGCCCTATGATGCACAGGACATCTCCCACCACCAAGAATGATCTTACCCAACACGTCAAGAGTTGATGCTGAGAAACTCTGATCTAGAAGGAGAAAAGAAAAAAATGCATTTAGATGTGGGCAGGACAGGAAGTTATTGAGGATATGGAGTTAGTTTTCCTTGTGTCTACCTCCTCTTTTTATTTGCATATTTTAAAAATCACATTTTAGGCCAGGCACACTGGCTCATGCCTGTAATCCCAGCACTTCGGGAGGCCAAAGCAGGCAGATCACTTGAGGTCAGGAGTTTGAGACCAGGCTGGCCAACATGGTGAAACCCCATGTCTACTAAAAATACAAAAATTAGCCGGGTGTGATGGTTCTCACCTGTAGTCCCAGCTACTTGGGAGGCTGAAGCTTGAGAATCACTTGAACCTAGGAGGTGGAGGTTGCAGTAAGTAGAGATTATGCCACTGCACTCCAGCCTGAGAGACAGAATGAGACTCTGTATCAAAAAAAATATATATCAGATGTTTAAAGATACATAAAAGTAGCGATTATATATATATACACACATATACATGCATATACATATATATACACACATATATATATGTACATATGTATATATGTACTTTGTTTTTTGAGGTGGAGTCTTTCTCTGTCACCCAGGTTGGAGTGCACACTTTTGGCTCACTGCAACCTCCGCCTCCTGGGTTGAAGCGATTCTCTTGTCTCACCCTCCCAAGTAGCTGGGACTACAGGCATGCGCCACTATCCCCGGCTAATTTTTATATTTTTAGTACAGACGGGGTTTCGCCATGTTGGCCAGGTTGGTCTTGAACTCCTGACCTCAGGTGATCCACCTGCCTCCGTCTCCCAAACTGCTGGGATTACAGGCATGAGCCACCATGCCGGGTCAGAAATAATATTTTTAAAATGTGTTTCTACCACCCCACATTGGCAGTTGTTATTGGTCTCTCTTAATATTTTTAATAAAACTAAAAACAGAAATCATAGATAAGCTCCTCCCATCGTCTCCCTCTCTCATTTCCCTTTCTTCCCTGAGAGATGCAGCCTCTGTCATGAATTTATTTTTATCTTCTTTGTCTGTTTTTTGGTACTTTACAATTAGCAATATCCATGCACAAAGTACTGCATGAATTTACATTTCTCTTTTCAACAAACACAAATTGAAGGCCATCATGTACAACTCGCTGTTTTCACTCAAAAACTGCTTGTGTTGACAACATGTACGTGAGGTGGATTTGATCCAGGTGTTTTCAGGCTGGTGGATTGCCCTTGAGCTGAGCTTGTTAGTCCTTCACACTGTGCAGATTATAGAGGGATGTGAACCATTTCGTCAGAGCAGGTTAGCACTCGAGTTTGCAAGAATCGCCTCCCGGTGGAACACGCGGGGAGGTCGGCCCACAGGAAGAGGCAGAGTCGATGTTTTGCAAACACCACATTGCTCTCTACATGAAGCATTGGCCGTCTGGGCTGCTTAAGCAAACACAGGGTTTGAAGGCAAGTTGGGGTCTTCATGGATGAGCTTTCCTCTCAATAACCTCTGTGGTTTGGACAGGGACTCAACAGCCTCCAGCCCCCACCCCCAACTCCTGGTGAAATAGTCGTAAGACGAGGCTCTCGATCTTACCTGAGCAAACAGAGGCAGATGCTCGGGCCAGAGAGGCTGACTCTGATGGCCTCGAGAGATGTGAGGTGTCCCTTTCTGGGCTCTCAGCCACACTCCTCGTCCTCTTCAGAGGCAGCCATGGCGGGGGTGGTGGTGGTGGTGTGGAGGGAGGGAGGGAGGGAGCCCCGTCGAGGGCCTCCTCCATCATCCTGGCATCCTGCAAGTGGTGCGGGAGAGGCAACCTGGATGCCCAGTCTGCATTTTTAGAGACAGAAATGGAAAATAAAGCAGTGGCTTCCTGCTATTAAACGGGAGTGTGATTAGTTATAGGAAAATCAATTCATTCTTTGGCTTTGGGGAAGGCTTTTAAGTGTGAAAGGGGATGCTAATCCCCTGGGAAATGATTTTTAAGCAAAACTGCCTTAGTTCTGCCAGCTGCTTAGATAAACACCAGAGGGGAGGGAATGGCAGCTTTTCTGTTCATGTAACAGGGGTTACCAGGAGCCTACCTTCCTCTCTCTGTCTCTGTCTTCCCTTGCCTCTCTCCCTCCTTCTCACTGTCTTCTCCCACATTTATTCAATGCTCAGTTTGGGTCTTGTTAACAGATGGACAGAGTCTTTTTCCTTATGGAGGATGGGGCAGCATCCTTCATGACCCATCGGTCATGAAGACAGGAACTAAGCCAGTGAATGAGACACAGGGAACACCTTCCTGTCTCCTCACTCTCTCCTTGATGACTTTTCACTCCTTCTTTCCCTCTGCCTCATTTCTCTCTTTTCTTTCCTCCCCTGTCCTTCCTTGCTGTCCCTTCTCCCTCTCCCTTTGTCTTCCCTTCCTCTGGGAGAACACTACCTCCTTCTTTTTTTTTTTTGAGACAGGGTCTCACTCTGTCACCCAGGCTGGAGTGCAGTGGCGTGATCTCAGGTCACTGCAACCTCTGCCTCCTGGGTTCAAGCGATTCTCCTGCTTCAGCCTCCTGAGTAGCTGGAATTACAGGCACCTGCCACCATACCCAGCTAATTTTTGTGTTTTCAGTAGAAACAGGGTTTCACTATGTTGACCAGGCTGGTCTCGAACTCCTGGCCTCACGTGACCCACTTGCCTTGGCCTCCCAGAGTGCTGGGATCACAGGAGTGAACCACCATGCCCAGCTGGAATCCTAGCTTCTTGCACAGCCATTCCTGGAGCAACCTGCAGAATGTTGGTTGGAGGACACAGGCGAGTGTCTCTGCTGCCACCCCAGGTAGACACACACAGAATCCTGCCCCAGGCCACCTTGCAGAATGGAGGGAGCAAAGCACAGGTTGCGTTTGGGACCTGGATCAGGTTTTACACTCCCAGGGTTGTCAGGAGTCAGCATTTTTTCGGGGGAAATGAGCACCCCGTCCTGTCCTGTGTGTGACCTTGTCAGTCACCACCTTGCCCCAACCCTCCATAACTTGTGTGAATTCCCAGTGCCCACCTGTGAGTGAGCCGTTTCAGTCTAACTGATTCCTCATGGATACCCATCCCTGCCTGCTTTTTATACTTTCCTGTTAGATTTGCATGAGGAGTTCTGGTTACATAATTTCTTCTGAACAATCTTGTTGCCCAATCGTAAGCATCCATTTGCATATCAGTAACAAAGTAAACTGATAATAATAATGCTTTTAGGCCGGGCACAGTGGCTCATGCCGGTAATCCCAGCATTCGGAAGGCCAAGGCAGGAGGATCGCTTCAGGTCAGGAGTTCAAGACCAGCCTGGCCAACATGGAGAAAGCCCATTTCTACTAAAGAAAGGAAAGAGAAAAATAGCCGGGCTTGGTGACACATGCCTGTAGTCCCAGCTACTTGGGAGGCTGAGGCACAGGAATCTCTTGAACCTTGGAGGAAGAGGTTATAGTGAGCCAAGAGCACACCACTGCATTCCAGCCTGGGCAACATAGTGAGACTCCATCTCAAAAAAAATTATACTTTTAATGATGATGAGGATGGTGAAGATATTGACAGAGCTAACATATCCTGAGAGATTACTAGTCTTCAGATACCACTTAGCACTTTATATATTTGATTTTATTTACTTTTTAAAACAACCTTATAGGGTAGCTGCTATCATCAAACCATGTTACAGATGGGAAAGCTGAAGCTCACTAAGGTTAACTAATATGCCCAGAGAATCAGATCTTGGAAGTGAATGCAGATCGGTCTGACCCCAAAGCCTGTGCTTTTAACCACTGGCTTTCCTACCTTGATGGCATAGTTGGAACGGAAGCCTGAATCACATGTTACAGGAGCCTAAACATAAATTATTATCTTTAATCAGAGTCTTTATGCAACAGGAGGGATGACAGGATTATACTAGGGTCACCTTTTTGTGCTTCGCCAAGGCCATACCATCCAGACCTCCACTTCAGAAGTCTTTGCATGTCCTCCTCCCAGCCCCCACCCACTCAACCACCCGGCTTCACATTCAGAAGCTTAGCTGGGAAAATGGGTGCAGGAACCCAGCTACATAAAGGGTACAAATGTCCCTTTCAGAGAGGCACAGTGGGAAGAACAAAGGATTTGAAACCAGACAGACTTGAATTCAGATTCTGGTTAGTGACCCTGGGTGGATTAGAGATCTCCTTTTCCCAGCTCAGCCACCTTATCTTTGTAAGCTTTCCAGGTCACCAGCTAACTGCCAGGACTCAGGGGTCACTGCAGGTAGTGTGATGTGTATAGTACATATGTGGTTGGCATCTTACCCTTCCTTTCTCATATCAGGGGTGACTGGGTCTCTGCTGCACCCTATGCACACTCAACCTGCTGAGCTGCTGTGCAGAAGGTGGGGTGCTGAGCCGTGTGCTGGGCTTCTGTGCGGAAGGTGGGGTGCTGAGCCGTGTGCTGGGTCTATGTGCGGAAGGTGGGGTGCTGAGCCGTGTGCTGGGTTTCTGTGCGGAAGGTGGGGTGCTGAGTTGTGTGCTGGGCCTTTGTGCGGAAGGTGGGGTGCTGAGTTGTGTGCTGGGCCTTTGTGCGGGAGGTGGGGTGCTGAGCCGTGTGCTGGCCTTCTTTGCGGAAGGTGGGGTGCGGAACCGTGTGCTGCACCTTTGTGCGGAAGGTGGGGTGCTTAGCCATGTGCTGGGTTTCTGTGAGGAAGGTGGGGTGTGGAGCCATGTGCTGGGCCTATATGCGGTAGGTGGGGTGCTGAGCTGTGTGCTGGGCTTCAGTGCAGAAGGTGGGGTGCTGAGTTGTGTGCTGGGCCTTTGTGCGGAAGGTGGGGTGCTGAGCCGTGTGCTGCGTCTTTGTGCGGAAGTTGGGGTGCGGAGCCGTGTGCTGCGCCTTTGTGCACAAGGTGGGGTGCTGAGCCGTATGCGGGCCTGGGGTGATTGCCTCTCCCTGACCTCCTTTGCCTCTCCCTCCGCTAACAGACCAGAAGCCTGTTCTGCCCCATGTGCAGCTGCCGCTCTCTTTGAAATGCTCGGCTTTTGGGGCAGGTGCTGGCTCTGAGAGATACTGTTCATTTTCCAAAAGTGCTTAGAGCCGCTCATTTCCACAGGCCAGGGGTGGGGTGGCTCAAGCCCAGCCGGTTTACCTGCAGCCACTGAGTCCAGGCCATATGTGCCCTCTTAGAATGGATGCTGGGTCAGGGGTCCGTGGCGAACTCAGCCAAGACCAGCGGGCAGGAGGGCTGCTCTCGGCCCCTGAAAGATGAGGGGATAAAGTCAGTGTCTGCTCGTCTATTTTCCTTCTCACTTTTTGGATGTTCTCAGATCCCATCTGGTCGGCCACTCACGCAGCAGGGTGGGCAGGCGGGGCCCAGCTGGTGCGAGCTTTTGGTTGATGAGCCTGATGTCAAGGGTTCCATCCCTGCCTGTAGTGAAAAGTGCATAGACTTTGCAGTGAGGACACGTCTGGGTCAAATACTAGCTCGAGCATGCACCTGGTGTGTCAGTCTGGACGAGTCGTTTTCTGAGCCTCAGACCTCTTATCTGTGAAATGGACTTGAAATTAATGCTTTGAGACTGTTCGACATGTTGTATATAAAGTGAATCAAGCTGTTCTTTGGCCTGTAATATGCTGGAGCAAATCCATATTGGCTTCTGAGAGCCAAGTGTTGAATTCTCAGGAATCCTGCAAGCCAGATGTTAAGCCATTAAGCTGGAAATGGGCCATGCTGTAGTGGGAGTATTTATACATGGAAATCAGCAAACATTTCAAATCAGGACTCCCCCCAACCTAAAGTCCATACCATTTCGTGTGGAGGTTGGGAAGGAACATTCTCACCTGTCCTTCTTCCTTCTTTGTGGTGTTTTCTTCTCTCATTCAGAATCATCCTCCAAGACTCCAAGCACAGGACTTTCTGGTTCAAGCCTGGCCTGTGTTGGATGTGAAAACACCCTATTCATTTCTCACCCAGCCCCACTGAGCCTCCCAAAGCCTCAAGCCCTTTCACATCTCACTCACAACCTGGCATGACAGTCCGAGACTGACCAAGTCTGGGTCCTGTGGATCCTACTGCCTGGTGTGATGTGCTCCTCCTCCTGCAGCCCTTGCCATGTTCTCCTTTCCCTTCCTCCTTCCTCCTTCTTCCTTCTTTCCTCTGTCTCTCTCTCTGTCCCTCCCTCTCTCCTTCCCTCGTGGCTTCCATTGTATTCCCCCCTTTATTTGTAACCAAGCAGGGGAATGAAAGGGATGAAATGCTCTCTTCTCATCTCTGTACCATTTCAGCATCCAGGACAGTTCCCCCCCAGCAAGTAGAGGCCCTCCTGCTTTGGATTATACGTTGCATTGCCTTGCACACTGGGTCCAGCCTACGCTTCCTACCCAGGAGTCCTAGTGCGGACGCACACACTAGGGCGCATCTGTCTCCACACTTAGGAGACAAATCTAAGAGCAGGGCTGACAGATGGTGCCATCTTCAAATGGAACATATTTGATTATTTGTTTGCTATCTGGAATTTAGCCCCGACGAGGGTGGCATTTGCACACCATCATATGCAGAATCTACTGTGGAAATCAGGCTTGTGATAATATGTGAGGTGAAGGACTGTGGGCAGGAAACTTGTTCTATGATTTTTTTTCAATGTGGACTTGTGGATAGTTTTCACCCATTTCATGCGGGTAAGATACGTGGGAAGAGTCAAGAGTCCTGTTGCCTGAGAATGGAAAGACATCAAGCATCACAGACTTTCTCCTGCTCCTTGGAGGTGGGGGTTGATTGAGGCTTTTCATGAGCATATCTGGCAGGAAATGACATCTGTAGCCACAGCTGGCTGGAAGAACACTGAAGATGGGGTGTGGCTAGGTTCAGCGATGAATGGTGCTTTAAATTCCTTCCCAGAATTTTTCAAAGTGGGTTCTGCTACAACTGCAAAGGGAATGATTGGGTGAGGAGCTGTAATGGTTGTCCTTTATACAGCAGAGTGCCCTGTGTGTCTTTGTTCAAGCTTTGCAGGCAGATGAAATGGGAGTGCATTTGTAGCTCTTTCTCATCTCATAGGTACAGTGTAACCCTTGAGAAGGTCCAAGTGGAAATGGAATTTAATAGCTTGTTGGAAAGCAAAAATAGCCCTACACTTTGACTTTGCCAGCAGTATGAATTAGGAGGAGGCGCTGTTGAAGCCTCCATTTGACTCTGTGTTTGTCTTTGGAAGTACTTTGCACACTGACAATGATTTGTTTTAAAGCATGTGCATTTGTAGATTAGGTAGATCTCCTGCATGTCTCTAGATTGTGAGCTCTGAGGAAGAAGGATGGTCACTGTGTCTGTCTTGTTCACCACAATGTCAGCCACTTTCACAGTGTTGGACTTGTAGTACGTGCTCGTTAAAAGCTTATGGAGAGATTGACTGGGATTACTTTTCTGGAGTAATGAATAATATTAATTATTACCAATAGTCGCAAAATATTAGTAACTTGAATGATTTGGGGCTTAGGGAAAGCTGGATTCCAAACCTTGTTTCTCTTCTTAGGTGCATGTGTGTAGGCAAATCATTTGGACTTCCTATAGTTTTGAGTTTCTTATTTTATAAAGTGTGATCAGTAATAGCTTTCACAGAGGGTTGTTTTTCAGGGTGAAAAAAGTTATGTCTCTCAGCACTCAGTGCAGAGGTGAGCATATCATTAAAATTGTTATTTTTGTTGTTAATATAATTATCTTTATTAGTATGTCTTGCAACTCTCTCACATTCATTTAAGAGTGCTGGTTGGAATAAGTTGGCATTTTCAAAATTTAAGCCACTTTACTAAGGTGTGATTAATATACAAAAATCTGTACATAGTTAACATATACAACTTGTTAAGGTTGGTGATAAGAATACATCTGTGAAACCATCACCACAGCTTACACCATAAACCTGTCCATCACCTCTAAAAGTTTCCTCCTGACTGCTTATTTATAATTGTTAATATTTTTAGTTTCATGTAAATTAAGAACACTTAACATAAGATCTGTAGCTCTTATAGCCATACCCAAGGATTCTTAGAAATAGTCTTCTCTTCATCCATATCCCTGCAAAGGACATGAACTCATTCTTTTTTATGGCTGCATAGTATTCCATGGTATATATATGCCACATTTTCTTTATCCAGTCTATCATTGATGGGCGTTTGGGTTGGAATAAACACAGGAACGGAAAACCAAATACCGCATGTTCTCACTCATAAGTAGGAGTTGAACAATGAGAAAATATGGACACAGGGAGGGGAACATCACACATTGGGACCTGTCGGGGGTGGGGAGCAAGGGGAGGGAGAACGTTAGGACAAATACTTAATGCATGTGGGGCTTAAAACCTAGATGATGGGTTGATGGGAGCAGCAGACCAACATGGCACATGTATACCTGTGTAACAGACCTACATGTTCTGCACATGTATCCCAGAACTTAAAGTAAAATAAAAAAAAAAAAAGAAACAGTCTTCTCTGAATATATGTGGTATACATCTCTTGATTGGGGACCTATTTATTAGTTTTTCTCTGGGAATGATCTGGTTGATTGGAGAACTCTGGTTTCACTGACTTCAAAGCAAGCCATATATGGTCTTAGAACCATGATTTCCTGACAAATTCACATTAATAGCACTAATAATAGTTAATGTATAAACAATTTATTGTATCACAAACCCTTTGTGGTCTTTCTCACACTTAATCCACATTATAAGACAGTGTGGTTGATCCTGCTGTTGCTGTTTACAGAGGATGAAATTGGGACTGGAGTGAATAAAGTACTTACAATCACAGGACCAGTGAATGGGGTGGAATAAGAATGCAAGGCCTGACAGCCCGACTCTAGGGTCTAAAGTATTGAGCAGCACAGTGTGGCTCAGCTGTCATATAGAGGCACTCACTGTTCACTTGCTGGACTTGGAGGGTTTGGTTTGAGGTCTGCAAATTCTTCTGGCTCGCTTTCTTTCTTCCTTTCTTTCTTTCCTTTCTTTCTTTCTTTCTTTCTTTCTTTCTTTCTTTCTTTCTTTCTTTCTTTCTTTCTCCTTCTGTCTTTCTCTCTTTATTTTCTTTCTTCTTTTTTTTTTTTTTGAGACAGAGTCTCACTCTGTCACCCAGATTGGAGTACAGTAGCACGATCTTGGCTCACTGTAAACTTCACCTCCCATTTCAAGCTCTTCTGTTGCTTCAGACCCCCAAGTAGCTGGGATTACAGGCACCCACAACAACGCCAGGCTAATTTTTGTATTTTTAGTAGAGATGAGGTTTCGCCACATTGGCCGGGCTGGTCTTGAACTCCTGACTTCAGGTGATTCACCCACCTCGGCCTCCCAAAGTGATGATATTACAGGCATGAGCCACTGCGCCCAGCTAAGGTCTGCAAATTCTTGATCCCATTTCGTGATCCAGACTCCAGGGCAGGGCTGGAGAGAATGCCTGCTCTGTGGCAACAAGAGAGTTGTTGAGCAAAGCAATGCCAGGATTGATCCAGCAAGTGGAGTGAGCAGAGGGAATGAAGAAAGGCTCGCAGACCTGGGGATGTGTTCTTCTCTTTTGTTACTGGAGACCTCAGGCAAACAACCTGCTGGGAAGCTGAGACCCCAACACTGAGACATCAGGATTGGAAAGATATCCTGAGCCAAGGAGAGCAAACTCCTCGTTGCAGTCCAAGTTTGTGGCTGAAACAAGCTGACGGGACCCAGGCTGTCCTTCCTGAGCCTGAGCCTTGAGTGGCCACGTTCCAGGGTGATCATCTAACTTTGATCATCAGATTGGGACACTTAATTCACTTGATGAGACTTGGGATGGTGCTTCTTGACCCTGGAAAATGGCAGTGATTTTCCAATTTAACTCACTGCATGGGTCATTTGTTCTCTGGTTATTACCTGGAATACCCTGAGGGCACACAGCTTAGCTCCCACTTATAAGTGAGAAGATACTATGTTTGGTTTTCCATTCTTGAGTTACTTCACTTAGAATAATAGTCTCCAGTTTCATCCAGGTTGCTGTGAATGCCATTAATTCATGCCTTTTCATGGCTGAGTAGTATTCCATCATACATACATATATATGTATATATATAATATATGTGTATATATATGTGTGTATATTTATAATATGTGTGTATATATGTATTTATAATATATGTATATATATAATATATGTATATATGTGTGTGTGTATATGTATAAATATATATATATCTCTCACACAGTTTCTTTATCCACTCGTTAATTGATGGACACTTGCATTGCTTTTACGTTTTTGCAATTGCAAATTGCGATGCTATAAACATGCGTGAGCAATTATCTTTTTTGCATAACCTTGGTAGATACCCAGTGGTGGGATTGCTGGATCAAATGGTAAATCTGCTTTTAGTTCTTTAAGGAATCTCCACACTGTTTTCCATAGTGGTTGTACTAGTTTACATTCCCACCATCAGTGTAGAAGTGTTCCCTGTTCACCGCATCCATGCCAACATCTACTGTTTTTTGATTTTTTTGATTATGGCCATTCTTGCAGGCATAAGGTGGTATTCTGTTATTGTTTTGATTTGCATTTCCCTGATGATTATTGATGTTGGACATTTTTCTTATGTTTGTTGGCCATTGGTATATCTTTTTTTTTTTTTTTTTAAGATGGAGTCGCACTCTGTTGCCCAGGCTGGAGTGCAGTGGTGCCATCCCCGCTCACTGCAACCACTGCCTCCCGGGTTCATGTCATTCTCCTGCCTCGGCCTCCTGAGTAGCTGGGACTACAGTTGCCCGCCACCATGCCCAGCTAATTTTTTGTATTGTTAGTAGAGACGGGGTTTTACCATGTTAGCCAGGATGGCCTCAATCTCCTGACCTTGTGATCCATCCGCCTCGGTCTCCCAAAGTGCTGGGATTACAGGTATGAGCCACCGTGCCTGGCCGGTATATCTTTTTTTGAAAATTTTCCAGACATTTTAAACCTGGGGTTAGTGGATAGGATTCAGGGAGTCTGAAAACGTGGCTGTGAAAAAAGTGTCATAGTTATTTACATGAACTCTAACTGATAAGTTAAAGAGTTTCGTCCAGTTACCAAGGTAGAGAACAAACCACAGGTGGTTTTTAGCAGAATCTGTGGCTTTGTCATCAGTCAAATCATAGGTATTTTCACATCACATTGCAATTGTTGCAGGTGTCCCCAAATACTATTTATCCTCATCCCTACCTTGAAATTATGGTGGTTATTAGGTGTGCTGCTGGATCTTGTTATTTAATGCATTAACACAGAAGCATCAATTGATAAATCACAGGTTGCAGTATTATCGATATATTTTGTAGTCCTTTGTATTCTATTTTTATGAACTTAAAAACATCCTGAGAGGGGACCCATAGGCTTTGTTAGACCAACGGGGTTCAAGGCACATAAAACAGTTAAAAACCTCTCATTTAGATACAAATGCCTTGTCTGCATTTGGAGAGAATGGGACTCAGGTTGACTGGGGGACCTGAAGTGTGGAGGTCAGGGAAATGATGTTTAGAGTCAAGGTTGTTTGGTTGAGTGGCTGGTATTAAATGGTATTCCCAAGCACCCCAGTGAGAGAGGGGAATTTGGTGCAAGCCCTAGATCCCTGTTGAGTCTTTGTGACCAGCAAGTCCTCCTCATTGCACTCTCCTCTCCCTCGCCTTTTCGGCTTAGCTGGTAGAGTCCGGTGACTATGAAGGGGTCTTTGGCTCATCATTTTATAACTGGGACTCAAGGAGAGATACTGTCCTCTAGATGCTTGTCTCAGACCTGTGATTTCGTTATCAATGCAATGTGAGTAATGAATGCCATACGTTGTGTGTGATGCGTTCTTTTAGGTTTATTAAATCACCCAGGTGCTATTCTGATTGGGTGTTTTCATCATCTCTTGAGAAGACAGGAAATTTATGGTTGCCGTTTGCTCTGTTTAGATAATTTTCACATTTCTTTCTCTGCACAGTTCATTATTTTTTTTTTGTATTTGCCATAGAGATAAAGTGCTTAAAATAACCAGTTTAGAGCTAAGCTGATAAAGCTAACAGATCCATAAATTGGGCCATGAATGACGCTTTAAGACGCCTGCTATGCCGGAGAGGTGAGCTGAAGCATGCGGAGTGGTGAATGAGGGAGAAGAGTAGACAGGAAGAGATTCCTGACATGGAGCATAAAGGATTCTGAGCTGGCTTTCCTATGGCCGTAGCTGCTGCGTGTGCAAGTTGAGGCTGAATTGACTCCAACCCAGGAGGAAGGAGTGCTGATGTAAGAGGTCCCAGAATGGCTTGATACAGGGTTGAGGAGGTAGCGCCATGTTGAATCAGTCCTAAGCTTTGCTGTGCTGGGGCTGGCAGTGCTAATTCAATGGCATACTCATTCTGCACCTGCTCACTTCAGCCTGGCCATCTTCCTCCTGAGATTGGGAAAAGAAAGGAAACTTAAAAGGCCTCCTGTCTTTCCTCACTGTATATCTCTTTGTGACACAAAGTTGAATCTACTTTCCCAACTTTAATTATTTTCCCAACTTATTTATTACAAACATTCCACAGCACATGGAAGGAAAATATAACAAATGAATAATATGACATACGCTATATACTTACCATCCAGGGTCAATGACAGTGAACGTTTTGTCACCTCTGCTTTACCTACATTTGTGTATACTAAAAGAGGTATCTGCATGTTTACATGTGTGTGGTGTGTATATAAGCTACAGTAAGTTGTATGTATCCACTGTAGAAACCTTAGCCTGCATCTCCTCAGGATAAGAACAAAATTAATAACTCCTTCATATTGCCTAGTCTCCAGTAGATATCCAGATTTTCCCAGTTGTCTCACAAATGTCTTTTTTATCTATTAAGTTTGTAAGATTTAAAAATATTTAATTGACAAAACTTGTATATGTTTAAGTTATACGGTGTAATGATTTGATGTGCATACACATTGTGTAAATGAGTATGACAATCAAATTAACACGTTGGTCCTCACCCGTAGTTAGTTACTATTGTGTATGGTGAAGACACTTAAAGTCTGCTGTCTTATCAAATTTTAAGGAAACACAACAGCATTTTTAACTGTAGTCAGCATGCACTACATTGGATTCCCAAAACTTAGCCCTTTGTATTTTTTTTGAGATGGAGTCTCACTCTGTTGCCCAGGCTGGAGTGCAATGGTGAGATCTTGGCTCACTGCAACCTCCACCTCCTGGGGTCAAGCGATTCTCCTGCCACAGCCGCCCGAGCAGCTGGGACTACAGGCACGTGCCACCAAGCACAGCTAATTTTTTGTATTTTTTAGTAGAGATGGGGTTTCACCATGTTAGCAGGATGGTCTCCAGCTCCTGACCTCGTAATCCACTCACCTCGGCCTCCCAAAGTGCTGGGATTACAGGCGTGAGCTACCGCCCCCGGCCAAAACTTCGACATCTTGTTAACTGAAAGTTTGGACCCTTTGACAAACATCTTTCCATTTTCCCCTTTAAATTCCCCTCAGAAAACTGGGATTCGTATCAAAGTTGACATGGTCTGTTTGAATATTTATACCTTTGAGTGTCTTCTCATGTAAAACAGTAGTTCTGAACCATTTTAGTTTCAGGACTCCTTTATGCTCTTAGAACATATTGAAGAGCTTTTGTTTGTGTGAACACTCTCTCTCCATGTTTATTGTACTAGAAATTAAAATGAGAACTTTCTAAAATGCAGGGTTACCTGACCACATAATCCATTATGTGTGAAAGTAACAGTATCATCACTTTCAGACACATTCTGGAAAACTCCCCTATACACTCATAAGAAAATGAGAGTAAAACATGCCCATAGCATCACAGTATTACCATGAAGTTGTTTTGACTTGGTAGATCTCCCTGAAAGAGTTCTGGGGACCTGGACCACACTCTGAGAATTACTGACCTGGAGTTACCCCCTACCATTTTTATTTTATGACAATTTTTTCTTTCTTTAAAAATGTGTTAGTGAAAACTTAAAACACATGAAATATGGAGAATTGTGTGGAATTTTTTGAATCTTTGTAATAAGTCACTGATCACACAGCAGTAGGGGGTGGAGGTTTGAAGTTCAAGTGCTAGTTGAAACTGAAGACAATCAGGTTCACTGTTTAGTCCCCTCCACTTCTAAGTTGTGTAGTGGCCCCTTTGCTTCAGTTTCCTTATCTGCATAATGAGGATAGTAACACCTATGCCACTGTTAGTTGAAAGGATTAAATAAAGAGCATATATCATGTAGCTGGGTTAGTGCTTAACACATAGTAGATGCTCAGTGCATGTTATCTATGATTATCTGTAGTGGGGTTTCCACTGGGCAGGAGAGCAATTTTGCCTCCCAGAGGGCAGTTGGCAATGTCTGGAGAAATTTTTGATTGCCACAGCTGGGGCAGGGAGTGTGTTGCTGACATGTGGTAGGTATAGGCCAGGGATACAGTTAAACACCGTACAATGCATAGGACAGCTGTCTACAACAAAGAATGACCCGGTTCCAAATGCCAAGAGTGTTGAGGTTGAGAAATCCTATTATTTATTGATTATTTATTTTCAAGACAGAATCTTGTTCTGTCACCCAGGCTGGAGTGCAGTGGAACGAACATGGCTCACTATAGCTTCAACCTCCTGGGTTCAAGAGGTCTTTCCATTTCCCAGGTAGTTGAGACCACAGGTACATGCCACCATGCCCAGCTAGTTTTTTTTTTTTTTTTAGAAATGGGGTCTCACTATGTTGGCCAGGCTGTCCTCAAACTCCTGGCCTCAAGCTATCCTCCCACTTCAGCCCCCGAAAATGCTGGTATTAAATGCATGAGCTACCACACCTGGCTGAAAAATCCTATTGAATAGCCAATTGAAATAGCTTCAGTCAAGCAGTGACCAGTTGTTGAGAGTGCAGGGGGTGCAATCCCATATTCAACACTGCATCATTCAAAGCTGGTGTATGTACTGAATGAAGGTAGCCAGCAGCTGTAAAGCCCCTACTTGGTGCAAGGCACCATGCTGAGGACTGCAGGAATAACGTCATGTAGAGTGCCCTGCGGCCAGTCAGCGTGGAAGCAACAGGAAAGCTGGAGACCACGCCATATTCTGGGTCACCTCTTGTCTGTATTTGTCCCAGCCTCTTGTGCTTCACACGTCAAAGACATTCAAAAGGCAGCTGTGCATTTTAGTTTAAAGTTGGTGGCTGAAGCTTGGTGGGGAAGCTTCCCTTGATGCTCCTATTTTTGTTCCAGTTGAAGCAAATGGGGCAGTCGCCTTCCCTTCAGGGACAAGCCGGCACTCGAGATGTTCCGGCCACGGCGAAATTCCTCAGTATGAACATCAGAGCTGCTCCTGGGGACCCCACACATGGAGGAGACAGACAGAGAGAGCACACTGTCTTCTCTCGTAGAGACCCACCCTTCTTGGCAGCTGCCTCTAGGCGTGCCCCTCTCACCATAGCTGCTGTGTCTGCTTCATCCATGTGTTGTTTCTTCGATTGGCTAAATTTTAAATAATCACATCTTTAAGGAACTGCATCTCTTGACTTGGGGGTTCTCGAGCCAAGCTGTGCAACAGAGTCAGTTGTGAACTCTTTAAAAGTGGATTCCTGGCCGGGCGCAGTGGCTCACGCCTATAATCCCAGCACTTTGGGAGGCTGAGGTGGGCAGATCACAAGGTTGAGAGATCGAGACCATACTGGCCAACATGGTGAAACACTGTCTCTACTAAAAATACAAAAATTAGCTGGGCACGGTGGTGTGTGCCTGTAGAGCCAGCTACTTGGGAGGCTGAGGCAGAAAATCAGTTGAACCCAGGAGGCGGAGGTTGCAATGAGCCGAGATTGCACCACTGCACTCCAGCCTAGTGACAGAGCGAGACTCCTTCTTAAAAAAAAATAGTGGATTCCTGTTCCTCCTCCCAGAGGTTCTGCCACAGGACCCAGTAATCTGATATCCAGCAAACTCCCTAAGGGTTTATCCTACTTGGGATGGAGAATCTGTCCATTTGTCCTAGTAAATGTGGTTTGAGTATCAGAAAATCAGAAGTTCCTAAGTGGGAAATACTGACTCTTGGTCCACATGGTCCTAATTCCTTTTTGCTTTTTCCAAATTCCTGGGATCCATGGAGAGGTAATGCTGCTCCTAGTTTAAAATCCTCCTCTGGCTTCTCATTGTTCTCAGAATGCAATACACATGGCCTTGATCCTGTGTAGAAGGCCCTGCACACTTGGCCTCCTCCCCACCTCCATATTGTCATCCCGGGTTGATTTCCCATTTGTTATCTCTGCTCTTTTTTTATCGAGATAGGGTCTTGTTCTGCCATTCAGGCTGGAGTACAGTGGCACAGTCCTAGCTCACTGCAGCCGTCTACCTCCCATGCTCAAATGATTTTCTCATCTCAGGCTCCCGAGTAGCTGAGACCACAGGTGTGCACCACCATGGCTGGCTAACTTTTTGATATTTTTACATAGGGGGTGTCTTTCTATATTCCCCAGGCTGGCCTCGAACTCCTGGGCTCAGGCGATCCTCCCACCTTAGCCTTCAAATTTTCTGGGACTACAGGCAGGAGCCACTGCTTCTAGCCAACCTCTTTTCTGTCTCAGAGCCTTTGCACCCATGTCCCCCTCTGCCCCAAATAGTCTGCCTCTTGCTTTCCAAGTGCCTGGCTCCTTTTCCTCCTCCAGGTTCGGCTTTAAGGACATCCCATCTTATGGGCCTTCTCTGGCCTCCTTCCTGATAAAAGTAGTTCTCCCTTATCTCACATACCACCTTGTTTTTTGCATTTCTAGAAATAGTCGCCATTGATAAAATTAAACGGGATTGTATGTTTGCTGTTTCCCTGACCAGCTAGTGCCACAGGGGCAGGGACCTTTGGGTCACCAGTCACCATCAGAGAACCAGCGCCTGGTTCAGTGTTTGGCAGATAGTTGGCACTCAGTTAGTATTTAGTGGATGAATGAATGTGTGGCTGGATTCCGTCTAGCTGTTTCTCCATGTTTACTGAGTGTCCTGATCTTAGGACAGATCCTGGAAAACTCAGGCTGCCCCAGTCCCTCGGGCTCTGACAAGGTTCGGGCACAGCCATGCTCCCGGGTTTATACCCACGTGCTGCTGAGTGGGGGCAGAGCCATGCTGTGCCCTGAAAGCCCACAGAAGTAGGTGCTGTTTTCAGCAAGCCTCAGCTTCTGAGAGGCATCTGCTGAAAGCTGTTGTTGGCACGCCTGCGTTGGGAGAGAAGCAGAGCTGACGAAATGTCAAAGGGTGAATGGGATAATCAGGCCCCAGCCGTCAAAACTGCCACCCACTCAAGCCCGTCAGAGCCTACAAGAGAAATCTTTCAGACATGTCAGCTTCTCCACGTGTCTAATGGCAGAGAGCAAGGATGCCCCCAAGGGAGGTTTGCAGGGGCCGGTTCCGTTTGCCTGGAGCCTTTACAAGCCACATTTGGGCACATCCATCATGGATATGGAGGCAGCTGGGAAGGAAAGGGAGGGCAGTTCTTCGCAGAGTGCGGGGCATCTGGTCCAGTTCCCAGTGTGTGGAGTAAATGCCTGATTGGAGCCTCGTTATCCCATTTCTGTGACCTTCTTCTTTACTTCAACATTGGTACTCGTGAAGCAATGTGAAGGTCTTACAATTCCTCAGCACAGTAAACAGAGCTCAGGGAAGTCTCTGGGAAGATAGCATGCTCCTTTTATTCCCATGACAAGGTCCATTGAATTCCATTGAATTCACTTTGTTCCCTGGATCTCTCAGACATTATCCTAGATCCTAGAAATAGAGCGATGGACAAGACAGACCAAATAGGTTCCTTTGGAGTGTGCGTTTCAGTTGGAACAGACAGATGATATATTAAATACATACCTAAGCCAACAGTGTACTTAAAGACTGTGATAGAATCCACAGAAGAAGGAGACAGCTAATAGGACAGGCAGTGAGCTGGGGCAGCCACTTTAGATAGATAAAGAACGTGAAGGATGAGCTCTAATCCACATCTTCCTCCCCATCTGTTTTTTCTAGGTAGGGAATGGATCTCTATTTCTCCTGCTTAAGGAGTCAGCATGAAGTTGTTATGTGAAGACGTCAGGGTGGTAGAGATGTGACTTTTGTGGGGTAACTCTGGATTTTCATTTGAGCCCCAGGAGGATGAGTCTTGATTTTACCACTGCTCATTTTGCATGTATTAAGTATATGTCTGCTTTGTGGATTGCCCTGTGTGTTTCATTCTATCTCCTACCAGACACATGAAGAAAAAAATAGGGCAAGGCCTCTGAGGGTTGGGCTTGTTTTCCCAAGGGCTGCTTCCGGAGTCCTCAAATTTCATTTGAGGTTGATAAGATGCCTGTTCTGCCGTCTACCTTCAGGATAGGTCATTCCCTATTTCACTATTATTTATAAAGTAAAATCATTTGTCTTTGTGGGTATACCCCAGTGTTTTTGTTGTTGCTTACTTAGTTTTTGGCTTCATTAACATTTTGTTTTCTCTTTATTATGTTTTTGTATTTTCTTAGGGTTTATTTCATTCTCCACTCTCTCCACCCCCAAGATTCCTGAGTTCAAGCTATAGCTATTTGCCCTTTCTTATTTTCTAATACATACATGTAAGGCTATACATTTTCCTCTGAGAACAACTTTGGCTGTGTCCTGTCACGTTTGCTCTATGGCACATTGCTGTTTGGTTCTACATTGTTTATTAATTTCTATTTTGATTTTCTGTTTAGAAATATATTTTAAAATTAGCGAGTATGCAGATAGTTTTGGGGATTGGTTTTGGGTTACTTGTAATTTTCTAGGATTGATGTGAGTGAGTGAGGTCCATTAGTTCATCAACTTAAAAAATATTCTTGATTTCCTTTGTGGCCTGTACATAGTCAGTTTTTAGAAGTGTACTTGAAAATCCTATGTATCTTGCTTGTATATTCGGGTTGAACAAACTCTCTTTGGATTTTCTTATTTTTCTGATTGATCTCTGGATATCTTTTCATTTATCCTTTCTAGTTGGTGTTTCTGCAGGTGAAACTGTTAGAATTAGTTTTTCTTCTTGCTTAGCTCTAGCACCAAGCCAGGAATTTCAAAGTAGGAAGAATAAAACTAAATAACCCCTTTATCATCTCCCCAGGTTCACCAAGAGGATATTTCTGGTAATGAGACTTTATAGTGAAGTGGGGATGAGCTTATTGATGCAGCGAAACTGCCTGTGGCAAGGATGTCTCTGCAAAGACTGAGAGATCTACCTCTAGACCGCTTTCAGGGGATGGTAGCAGTTGCCCTGGTTGGCTTCTTAATGAGGCATTTCTAGAAATACACCATTTTGTCCACCAGGAAAAAAAAAATTCTAACAACCACATCACCAACAAGCATGCTTTAAAAGGCCAGGAATTCAGGACCAACCTGACCAATATCGTGAAACTCTGTATCTACTAAAAATACAAAAATTAGCTAGGCATGGTGGCATGTGCCCATAGTCCTAGCTACTCAGGAGGCTGAGGCAGGAGAATTGTTTGAACCCGGGAGGCGGAGGTTGCGGTGAGCTGAGATCATGCCACTGCACTCCAGCCTGGGCAACAGAGCGAGACTCCATCTCAAAAACAACAAAAACACCAACTTTTAAAAAAAGATTTGCTAAAATATATAATTAAGGTCATCTCTGAGCTGAATAAGCCTTGAAGCAAAAAATCATCTCTTTTTCCCGACCTTAACACAGAGCTTTAGAAACCTGTGAGAAAGAGAAGCGCTACAAAAAGACTTCACTGGTAGCCAAAAGCATCAGAGGTGGTTCTGATAACCACTGGGGCTGCTGGAAAGTACTTAATAGAGCAATCTGTTATCTGGGAGCATTAACAGGGTGGACTGAGGCTGGATTGTTTTCCTCTTCAGATTAAACTGCAGCCTGGGAAGGCTTTGGGGGAAGTGACAGGTAGGTGTGTTATGCGTAACTCTTCATTTTAACCAAACCAGCAGTTTCTTCCTCTCCTTTCCCCTATCATCAAGATGCCAGTGTTCTTTCTCTGTATGTGACAAGTCTGTTGACAGCAGGCTCCTCCTCTCCTCCCTCCCACTTTTGTTTTAGGTGCCTGGTCTAACACATGAGGTCATTCACCATTATCTTGGAAATGCTCATAGCTGGTCTGAAGTTGCTGGAGAGGTGGTGGGTGGAGCACACTTTTGACTCCTTCAGCATTAGATTCTCCCTAGCTTGCTTATCTCAGTTCACAGTTTTGGAGATGGATACTCAGGCTTTGGTTAGGGGGAGCATTGCTCCAGCTGGATGCCTATGTAGTAGTATTCATGATACATTACAGAATTTAAATGAAAATAATCCTTGCCCAATCAGTCCACCCATTGGTACTGTCTGAGCACCCACATAACAGCAGTTGGATAGCACCCCAACAAAGATCTCAATTCAAACCAAGTTGAATAGACCCAAAATGTAATCTCATGGAGCTGAAAATTCCAGAGGGTTGGCCTTTACCCCTAAGTGTGACGGAATCTGGATGCTCTAATGATGCCCCGAGGCATCTGTCCTACTCTGTCCTTTCCTTCTGTTTTTGTTTTATTTGCTTGGTGGGGGAGTCGCCACCCTCAGCTCCAAACTCTGTTTGACTCTCTCAGCCTACCCAGCAGCAGGAGGGAGCCAAGTTTCTGCAAAAGCCTCAAGGCTTGGGCTCTTTGGGTTCACATGGGTCAGAAACCCACCCACAGAGCAGTCCTGCCAAAGAGAATGAGAACAAGTTGGCTTTTTTTTTTTTTTTTTTTTTTTGGAGACAGAGTCTTGTTCTGTTAGGCTGGAGTGCAGTGGTACTATCTTGGCTCACTGCAACCTCCAACTCCCCGGTTCAAGCAATTCTCCTGCCTCAGCCTCCCAAGTAGCCGGGATTGCAGGCATGCACCACCATGGCTAGCTAATTTTTGCATTTTTATTAGAGACGGGGTTTCACCATGTTGGCCAGGATGGTCTTGTTCTCCTGACCTCGTGATCTGCCTGCCTTGGCCACCCAAAGTGGTGAGATTACAGGTGTGAGCCACCGCGCCAGGCCCAAGATGGCTTTTTGAGATGAAAACACAGGGAAAGAGCATGATGAAAGAGATGGTTCCTGAGTAGAAAATAAGAGTCATAGAAGTGGAAGAAGTTAAATAATTGCCATAGGGTCCAGCAATTCTTTTGTCAGGTATATGTATATGTCCACAAAAGATTTGTACATGAATGTTCAAAGCAACATTGTTCACAATATCCAAAAGGTAGAAACTACCCAAAAGGCCGTCGAGGGAAGACTAGATGAACACATTGTGGTCTATCCATACAGCAGAGTATTTTTTATCCATAAAAAGATATAGAGCGCTGACATGTGCTAAAATGTAGATGAAGCTTGAAAACATGCTGAGTGAGGGAAGCCAGACACAAAAGGTCACAGACCTTAGGATTCCATTTACCTGAAGTGTCTAGAGCAGCCAAATTCATAGCGACGGCAGATTAGTGGTTACTGGGGGCTGGGGGCTGGGGGAGGGGTGTTGAGGAGTGGCTGCTTAACGGGTCTGAGGTTTCCTTGTAATGAAAATGTTCTGGACTCAGATAGCGATGATGGTTGCTTAATACTGTGAGTGTATTAAATGTTACTAATATTACATTTAATCTTATACGCATTTCGCCACAGTCTAAATAAATATTAACCCATTTTCAATTAAACAACTAGATGGAGCAAATCAGGATTGCTGAGTGGGCAAAATTATTCTGTAGCCCATGTCCATAGGTGCCATCAAGATCAAAACCAACACCAATGTAAGTTGTGAATATAGGCTGAGCTATGGAAGATATGGGAACATAGGCATTTGTCTCTTAAGGCACAAGCCCTGATTTTCATTTCCAAGTTTCTGCACTGTGATACTGCCTGAGGTCCTGGGTTTCTGTAAAAGAGACAACTGTCACTCTGTACAGTACTAATCCTACACTCATACACATTTCTTTGCTTTTTACTCATGTGCGGTTTAAACTGCTAGGCACCTCACAGGGTTATCCTTCTTACTAGTTCGACTGTTTGAGTTTATTGAGTCTCTCATATGTGCCTGGAGGTTTTCTTAGACTTGTCAACAAACTTGGAAGTGTATCAACCATAAACCCAATAACTAAGTTTAATAAGTACTGACTGTCTGCTAGCATCTCTGTTCAATACATTATTTTTTTCATTGCATTGTCTCACTCCAGCCCTGAAAGGTAGGTGCTATTATAAGCTCCACTTTGCAGATGAAGAAATTGAGGCTCAGAGAGCACAAGGAAATGGCCCAGCTGGCAGGTGGCAGGGACGGAATTCAGACTCAGAGCCCCCCTCACTGAAATCCCTGGTGAAGCCATCCAGCAGAGTAAATGAGGACATCAGCAAATGCTGGGTGCTCTCAGCCTCACACAAACCAGAGAAACATCCATTAGAAAGCACAAATTAGACCATCTTGCTCTCTTCTGTGGATTCCCTATTTATAGAGTGCCCAGTGGATGCTATTTCTAACTTAAGCTAGGAGGTTTTCTTTGAAAGTTTCAATCTGCAACTTAAAAGCAAAGCAAGAGAATGAAAGAGCTGGGAGTGCACTTCACCAAATGCGGTTCTGAAATCTAAGAGCAAGGAGGCAGGGGGAGAGACATGATCATCTTATTAGTGTAGAAGGATAAAGATGATCAGAGAGGGATGCTCCATTATTTACAGGAATCCGGTTCTTTTCTATACACTTCACTGAGGCATTTGATATATTTGTGCTGGAGATTAACACTGATGTTATTTTCTTTAATGTCTGTTTTTAGTGTATGCGGTGCATGTTGGCATTCAGGAAATTCAGCCAGAGGAGAAAAACAATAGTATTAATTAGGAATGTCAGTCATGGGTGTTATGAAATTCAAAACTGCCAAGTTTCTGGAGCATTTAGTGGTAATTATAATAGACTGTGGAGACAAGCTGTTCTTCGTTTCCTATACAGAAATGCACAGTTTGATGGGCAAGTGATCAAAGTGCTAATGCGAAGCCTTCTGAAAGGGGTGCCTCTCTCACCCTGTTATTTTAGGAGCTAATGCTTTTGCTAATTCAGAGCTGCCCAGAGAGAGGAGACTATCCAGTGAATATAAGGCCCCTTGTCTTTTTATAATTTAAAATGACTATTCAAATTATATCTCCATCCAAGTTGCAGTGTGAGCTGGGGGTTGAAGGATACCACCCATCAGCCTTGCAGAATATTTAGATTTAAATCAGAGCCATAGCTTTTTCCAGGTAGAGTCACACTTATAATCAGTTTTCTCTCAAAGTGATGAAGAATAAAAGCCTGTCCTATGTTCTTCAGGTAACCCAGTTAAATGGGTGGAGAGATTTGCATCTTTGAGAATTGGGAAAAAAAAGGGGTGCAACTTTCTTGGACTTGCCTGGGTTGCTGGTTAGAGGTTTATGTCTCTTGGTATGTTTTAGAGTCATTCTATCAGTCTGGGGGCAGGCAGTGGATCAGGTAGAATGGCAGGGATGAAAGGATTCCATCCTCAGTACCCTAATGTATTATATTCTCTTAGGTGAGCTTCATAGTGGCCCTTTGGAACTGTCTGGGCAGATGCCTACCTCTCTGATGAGTAAAATCAATTACAGATCAATAAACCTGCCCCAGGTTATTCTGACACCACGTGTCAGGAGGGCTCTTGACTTCATGCCTGGTGCTGTCTCTAGTGCTTCCCACCATTTCTGCACCTCTTCAGTGCCCTCCTGCCACAGGGCCTTTGCACATCCTAGTCTCCATTTCTGCTATGCTCAACCTTTGAAGGCTGGCTTTGGGTGCACCTCATTCTTTAAGGACAAGCACACCCCTCCAGACCCTAGCAAGGACCCAACTGTGGAAACAGTAAGTGTGCCACGTTCCCTGTAAGATTTTCATTTGAAGAAAACAGAACAACCCACAAAGAGTAAGTCATATTTTCCAGGAAAAGGCAGAGCAGTGGGAGATGAAGACTCATCCATCTCTGATTTTTTTTCTTTTATAACCGCCACCTCCATTAGCTGGAGATAATGATGTCAAGAGGAAAAAACTTTAGCAGTTGTTGGTTTGCCTGTAATTTGTGTGGCTCACAAGCAGCCCAGCTAAATTCAGTGGTTTCTGATGGTCCTACCTAGACCAGAGAAATAAGAGAGGGATGATCAGAAATCCTTCACCCTAGGTGTGTGTGTGTGTGTCTGGGTTTTCATTTTTAATAATTAATAGTAGTTCATTCTCCATCCTGAACTTTTTCAGAAATAATTAGGGAGCTTGGGGTTGGGTCAGTAATTGCTCAGAAATGTGCTTGGCTGCAGAGAAGCCTCCACTCTGGGGTGGGTGAGATGGTGGAAACGCCTCCACTCCCTTCCAGCGGTTTGGAAGTATGTCTAGCGGCATCTCTGCATCCTTTGGAAAAGCAGGGCACGCATTTTCCTGCTGACACACACAAGCCTTATAATTTAGCATTAGAAAAGAAAAATGGTTTCGAACAAGAAAATATATTTAGAGCTCATTATTCAAGTAGAAGTCACAGAGAAGGGGCAAGGACGGAGCCAGTCAACAAGAAGCAACCCACATTACAGGGTCAGAAGGAAGCCTGTGCCTGGCACCCAGGAGCCAGGCAGGAAGCAGGTTCCAAGGTCGACAGGGTTGATATTAAGGTCACACCTCAGTAAAGAAGGTGCATGAAGCTATCTTCTCTCAGAGGGAACCCATCCTGAAGGCTCTGTCCAGAACTACTTCTGTGGATTTCCTTCCTCTCTCTGGCTTTCAGCACAGGTCATCTCACAGTCCATTTCCATGTTCAAGCCTCAGCAGGGTCTCGCTTGGCACCTAAATGTTGACATCAGTGTCACTGAGGCCAGACCTGGTTGTTCCGTCAAGTGGAAGGGGCTCCATGGAGGGCAACTATCTCCATTCAGTGAAGTTCATGTCTATCTTTGGGGGAAGCCCACATTGCAATTCTTTTCCATCTTTGACTTGCATTTCTTCTCTCCTTCTCTAGCTACTTGTTGTGGCATCCCTCCTGTCTGTATCCACACCTTTTCTCTTCTACCTTACAAATACGTATACACATGACAGTGCATCACTGTAATTCTTGGCCTTATTGTAGGCCTTGTGGCTCTTTCTGATGTTGTCTAAGACTCATTAGCATTTCCCAGCTTAGCATTTTGCCTGCATCTTCTGCTTCAGCCTTCAGCTTTTCTCTTCTGCATCAAGGCTGGTTACAAAACCGAAAGGGGTAATGAGGAAGCCCCGTGGGTCTTGATGCATCCGGGAGAGAGGAAAGATAACAAGTCCTTCTGTGTGTGACAGGGACTATGCCAGTTGCTTTATAAATACCATGTTGCCATTGAATCATTCATTCTTGGTTGTCCATCCTCTATGTAGTACTGTTCTAGGAGGTGATTCTACAGCAAAAGACACAGCAGATATAAGCCCTGTCTTCATTGTTCTTAGGGTCTAGAGGTGGGGCGTGTAATTAAGAAGAAATTACAGGTATAACAAATGTTATTCTGGAAGGAGCATAGGGTATTGTGAAAATCTTTTAAAGCAATTGAATTTAACCTGATTTAGGGTTCAGAGAAGCTGTTTCTGAGTAACAAAGACTTGAAGGATGAATATGACTTTTATTTCCTATGTAATCTCCACTTTCCTCTACAATGGGTAAAATATTCATGTCTGTTTGCAAGTGGGGGAGCTGAAGTTTCGTGAGGTAGGGGTAACATGCCCGGGCGCAGGTTGATAGTGACAGGGCCAGGACTCAATCTCACGTTTGACTCCAGAATCTATGGGACTCTTCTCTCACATATCAGAAAGTCTTGACAAAGGAACTTACAGAGCAAAGGTAGACAGAAGGCTTCCTGGCAGAGCCCAGGTTCTGTTTGTTTAGAATAGGAAGCATCTCATAGAACATAGTATTGGGTTAGTGCCAAAGTTATTGTGGGTTTTGCCATTACTTTTAATTATTTTTGCACCAACCTAATACGTGGCGAATGCATGGATGTTGGAGAAAGGTTTTGATTCAAGTTCTATTTGGTGATTTTCACAGATTTGTAACTTCAGATGAGCCACTTTTCCTTCCCTATGGTGAAAATCTGTTGGACAGATTCAAATATATAATGCTGGTCTGGCGCACGTAGTACGTTATGTAAAAATAGCACGTTGTGGCTGGATATGGTGGGTGGCTCATGTCTGTAATCCCAGCACTTTGGAAGGCTGAGGCAGGAGGATTGCTCGATCCCAGGAGTTTGAGACCAGCCTGGACAACACAGCAAGACCGCGTCTCTCAGAAAAATTTTAAAAAATTAGCCAGGCATGGTGGTGTATGCCTGTAGTTCCAACTACTTGGAGCCTGAGGTGGGAGGATTGCTTGAGCCCAAGAGGTCAAGGCTGCAGTGAGCTGTGATTGCACCACTACTCTCCAGACTGGGCAAAAGATAGAGACCCTGTCTCAAAAAAAGTGTGTGTATAGATATGAATATACACTGTATATATACATCCACATGCACATGCACGTACGCACGCACACACACACACACACACACATGCACACCCACCCACACACACATAGAAAGAGAGAGAAAACACATTTTTGGGTCGTAAGGAACAGAAGAAGGGATGAACCAGCCCAGGAAGCTCTCCTCTTTGGGAGAGACCATTTACTACTGATCATTTCTAGACTTTGGGCTAAGCACATTGGTGCTTGGAAAGAGAGAAGCATCCCTGGGTTTTCAGCCAGGCGGCCACAGATGTGAACAATAGAGAACTCAGCTCACGTGCCCAGTGGGAAGAAGACAATTGCTCCCCAAACACAGCTGCCTCTTTCTCAATTGGACCCAACTTGGCCAGATAATGGAAACACAGAAAACAAGGCATGGGGAAAACGAGCTGTTTATGTTTAAACATGGCAACGGAGCCTCAACACTGAGCCTTCTTGGATGGCGTCCGCGTGTCATCGTGCAGCCCGTGTGGCTGCTGGGCCCAGCCTATGGATTTGCAAGGCTGTGCTGGAGCCCATCTGTCAGGGAGGGATAGATGATTAATAGCATCTGTTCTAGTCATCCACTCTCCTTGTGGATGGTATGTGGAGACATGCTGCTCCTCTCCATTCTCCTCTGGCAGCTCCTGGAAGTTGCAGCAGACATTGCTTTGAAATAAAGATGAGGGGCACAGAACTCCTCCTGCTGGATGTGGTTTGGGGTAATGAGCTCTCATTTGGGGGAACATAATTTTCTGGGTTATGAAGACTCAATAGGCTAAGTTTTTTGTCTATAATTAGGTTGTTAGAGGGATCATTTAAAAAAGGAAGGCATCGCATGTTCTCAGTCATAACTGGAAGTTGAATAATGAGAACACATGGACATGGTGATCGGGAGGGAACGTCACACACCAGGGCCTGCTGGGGCATTGAGGGGCAGGGGGAGGGAGAGCATTAGGACAAATACCTAATTCAAGCAGGGCTTAAAACCTAGATGATGGGTTGATAGGTGTAGCAAACCACCATGGCACATGTATACCTATGCAACAAACCTGCACGTTCTGGTATTCCAGAACTTAAAGTGAAATACAAAAAAAAATAAAGGAAAACATCACACCTTTTTACCCACCCATTTGTGTATCCATTCATCTATACTTGCATCTATCACTTATTAAGGTAACATTTATGAAACATTTATTGTATAGCTGCCCATGTATTTGTGTGTGTGATATTACATATCATTTAGGAAGTTAAGAGAGCAGACTCAATCTCACATCTCCCTCTCACTAGCTGTGTGACCTTGGGAAAATCACTCAACCTCTCTGAGATTCAGTTTTTCCATGTGCAAAATGCAGATAGCAATGAGTTGTTGTGAGGATTGAATGAGATTGTGCCTGGAAAGTGCTCAGAACATGCTGGGTGCGGTGGCTCATACCTGTAATCCCAGCACTTGGGGAGGCTGAAGCAGGAAGATCACTGGAGGCCAGGAGTCTGAGGCCAGCCTGGCCATTGTGACAAAACCTCATCTCTACTAAAAATACAAAAAACTAGCCAGTTGTGGCAGCACATGTCTGCACTTCCACCTACTTAGGAAGCTAAGGCACGAGAATCCCTTGAACCTGGGAGACAAAGGTTGCAGTGATCCGAGATTGTACCACTGTATTCCAGCCTGGGCAACAGAGCAAGACTCCACTTCAAAAAAAAAAAAAAAAAAACGTGCTCAGAACAGTGCCTGGGCACATAGTACTATTCAATAAATATTGGTGATTGACTTTTATATTTGTACATTGATGAACCAACCTGAGGTAGCAAGTATGACTCTCTGTCCACAAACAGGTGTGAAGTAAATATCTCAGTTTTCCTTTTTCTTTTAGAAAATCAACTAAAACCGGCCTCCAATTCTGCATCTTCCCAGGCTGGTGGGAAGTTCTTGCTCAGTCATTATGGAGGGCAAGGTCAAATGGACAGAAGGGGAAGACCCAGAAGTTGAACCCAGGCCTCTGATGTTGGTTACTATGACAGCTTCTCTTGCTCTGTCTTTCTAAAAGACCAGAGATGCCAATTCTCTTGAGGCTGTTGAGTGAGTATCACTAGAGAATAGGTAGTTCTGCAAAGAATATGCCCTCCTTTGAGAAGGCAAGGTTCCAGTGTGAAATCCGCCTGCATATTCACATTTTAGTTAAACTGAGTTTCGTGTTTTGGGTAGTAAGGGCTAGTAAGAGGTAGTCAAAGAATTCTTAGGGGAAAATGAATGCACTTTCTGTGGGTCCCTGTTTACAGTAAATAAATGGGCATGTAGGTAAATGTGCTTACGAGTGATTAGGAGTGAAGGATAGACTGCCTACGACTCACCTGCCTCCCTCATGTTGCTTTTATTTGAAGTCAGGGTTGAAAGAAATTCACTGGACCAATCCATATTAAACATTTATGAATGAGACACTAGATTAACTTCTATGGATACAGCAGAGAATGACACAGGCATATTCCCTGCGCTCATGGAATAAACATGTCGTGTTAGTAGAGCTTGTTACAGGGTCCTTCTATCAAGTCTGAAAAATACATTTCTCTGAGTTCAGAAGGTGAGTAGCAGTTAGCTAGGGGAAGAGTGTTCCAGATGGAGGAAATTGCATGTGCAAAGGTTTGGTGGTGAAGCAAACACTGTGTTCTGGAGGAACGTGTAAAAGTCTTATGAAGATGGATTATGGGTATGAGGGGTGCAAAGAGAGATGAAGTGAGGGAGGCAGGTCTTCAGGACCAAGATCGTTAAGGAGCTTTGCTTTTTTTCCATGTGCCAAAATGTGTGCTATGTCGGATGCTCGTGGTGGAGCACTGTGGGGCTCTATGTGTGTACATATTTCAGCTGCTTAGCATCTGAACCCTTTTGTGTATTTAGGGATTCACTATTGTGTTGGTGTCGATGAATGTCAGGAAGATTAAAAACACCAGATACTCATTCCTGTCCTCGCCTCTCCTTTCCTCTCCTCACCTCTCCTTTCTTCTCTTCTCTTCTGGGCAATTTGGTCCAGCCTGATGCTTCCTTCTGGGACACTGGCTCTGGTGCCAGCAGCCCACAGATGCAGGGAGAGTTTAGAAATTGTTCTGAAGGAGCACCAGCCAGTCAGTGTCCTCTGAAGAGGGCAGTGCAGTCTGAATTAGACTGTTCTGTGGTGTCATCTGGGTTTAGCAGCTGGTCTTGTTCTTAAGCCTCTGTTGCAATTTGTTGAACAAACAAGTCTTCTTCCCAAGAACTCCTTTTCTTTTGAAAGAAATTCCTGCCAGTTTCTATTGTTCTTAAACAAGAACCCTAATCGATATAGAAAGTAAATAGATTTAGGGCATATGTGCAAGGGGGTAGGGCAAGGTCTTCATGATGATCTTTTGAGTATTTCAACTTAGAACCCGTTTCCTAAGCTCAGTGAGCCCTGTCCATGGTCCTGGATGGTTATGTGGTTAATCATTGCTTCCTCTGGGTGCTTGAGCCTGTCCCACAGGAATCTATTATCCGGCGTAGGCAAGTGAGAACCTCAGCTGAGGTCTCTGCTCTTCCTCCAGTGTTTCTCACTTCCCATTGTCTTTGGACAAATGGTACATGGAGTTTGTCGACATTTGTGTTTCCAGATGAAGGTGGTGGCAGTGTGGGTAGAGTGGTGGCTGCTAAAATTCACTTTGAGTCAACCTGCTGTTCTAGCACGTTAAATTTGCTACTCAGTGCTCACTCTTCTCATTCTTATTTGTAGACCCAGCTCATGGGTAAGGATGGACAGATTCACGGGAAGAAGAGCGATGGCTTAATTAATGGTAATGCGGAGGATGTAGGTACCTCAGTGATTGGGGCTACATGTATGCAGAATTGGATGGAAGGCTAAGATGCAAAATGGGATAATTGAACTGTTAGCTTGAACTGGAATTTAGCAGTTAATCACTTTTATGAAACATGCATCTCAATTCATTACTCCATTTATGCCTTGTTGCAATACATAGCTGTTCAGCTAATTGGCATACAGAAACCAGGCAGAGTACCCTGGAAAGGGCAAGGCTATTGAAAGTACTGTGATCTTTTCAGCAAGGGCGCATCTTCATTTAATCCAACCAGGAGTTGCCTGTTCATCTGAACCTCATGCTTCTCTTAAGGTGAGCACTAAACAATATGCTAAAGTCATGCTGTTACATCCCAAGTTGTATGACTGGCCACCAATTCTCTCTCTTTTTTTTTTTTTTAAAACAATTTAAGTTCTGGGATACATGTGCAGAATGTACAGGTTTGTTACATAGGTATACATGTGCCATGGTGGTTTGCTGCACCTATCAACCCATCATCTAGGTTTTAAGCCCTGCCTGCATTAGGTATTTGTCCTGAGGCTCTCCCTCCCCTTGTCCCCCACCCCCCGACAGGTCCCGGTGTGTGATGTTCCCCTGCCTCTGTCCATGTGTTCTCATTGTTCAACTCCCACTTGTGAGTGAGAACATGCAGTGTCTTGTTTTCTGTTCCTGTGTTAGTTTGCTGAGAATGATTGACCATCAATTCTCTTTCATGAAGTCCTCTACCCAATTATTACCTGGTAATGAACTTTTTAGTATGGTGATTAAAATAATGGGCTTTGGCAACACAGCCATCCAGATCTGAAATTGGACTCTACCACATGTTTTCTGGGTGACATTGCATAAGCTCCTTCTCTCCAAATTTCTGTCTCCTTTATAATTAACTTAAGGGAGTTGTAGTGAGGCTTATATGAAAGTACAGTTCATAGTGAGCAAAATGTTTAGTCTGGTGCCTAGTGTTTAGTCTGTCTTCCATTCATGCTTCCTGTCATTGCTCTCTTTCACTTAGGAAACATATATTGTTTTAAGAAAAGGAGGAACAAAGGAATATCTCCCTATGAGTGTGTTGAATCAGAGATAAAAAACAGAAATGGCTGTTAGAGTTGGGGCTCGATTGATTAATGGACAGAAGTTTATCAACAAAGGCGTCAGAAGAGGGACATCATGAGACTGGCAGAGGAGAAGAAAAGTATGTGTGGGGGGTAAAGGTACAAAAACACATGAGCTGTGCTTGCAGGGGCATTGCTGCAGGACCCCATGAAACCTTTCACGATTTGGGTGCCGTGTGGCTTAATGAAAATGGGAGCTCAGTCTGGCGGAGATTTGTTTGTTTTGCTTGATGGAGGAATAAGAAGGTCTCATCTGAAAAAAAATCTTCACTTTGCAGCCAAGTCCATTGAACCCCAATGTCCTGTTTAATTTCAGGTCTTTCTTTTCATGGATATGGATCCACGGGGGCTGAGGCAGGCACAGATCTGAGTGAGGGACTCCACTGTATACCTGGAATTGCTCTTCCTCTTTAAAGACTGAGACTCCCAGTGAGTCAAGCTGTAGGTTTCTGGTTCCCTTGCAGATAGACTTGGAGTACATGTCACATGGGAGTCTCTAGACTTCAGTAGACAGACCTGTTGGAGGCATGGATTTAGCAGTCATAAGTAGAAGTGGCTGTTAAAGTCAGCGGAGGGAAGGAGAAATAGTTGAGAGGGAAGAAAAAGTAGTCTGAGGTCTTAACCTTGGAGAATGCCAAACTTTAGGGGCCAGCAAAGGCACTAAAAACATCTTTACACTCCGGGTGAAGCTGCCTATGTTAAGATGGTTTACTATTCATTCTCATGCTCAACAAATACTTGCTGAGAACCTCTATGTCCCAGGCATAGTTCTAAATGCTAGACATAGAGTAATGAACAAGACGTGCAAGTTCCTTGCCCTATAGAGCTTGTATTTGTGTGTGTGTGTGTGTGTGTGTGTGTGTGTGTGTGTGTGTGTGTGCATGGTTGGGGGGCAGGGGTGCAGTGGCTGTAAAATTAGCAACTATAAAAAGACCAACTTGAGATGTTTTAAGTGCCATAAAAGAAAGAAGGTAAAATGATGAGTTTCTAGGGAGAATCTCTTAGATAAGATGGCCAGAAAAGACCACTCCATGAGGTAATATATATATATATATTTTTTTGAGATGGAATCTCGCTCTGTCACCCAGTCTGGAGTGCAGTGGCGCGATCTCGGCTCACTGCAAGCTCCACCTCCTGGGTTCATGCCATTCTCCTGCCTCAGCCTCCTGAGTAGCTGGGATTACAGGTGCCCGCCACCATGCCTGGCTAATTTTTTTTTTTTGTATTTTTGGTAGAGACGGGGTTTCACCATGTTAGCCAGGATGGTCTCGATCTCCTGACGTTGTGATCCACCCGCCTCGGCCTCCCAAAGTGTTGGGATTACAGGCATGAGCTACCGTGCCCGGCTTTTTTCTTTTTTCTTTTTTTTTTGAGATGGAGTTTCTCTCTTGTTGTCCAGCCTGGAGTGCAATGGTGTGATCTCAGCTCACTGCAACCTCCCCATCCCCGGTTCAAGTGATTCTCCTGCCTCAGCCTCTGGAGTAACTGGGATTACAGGCACGTGCAACCATGCCCAGCTAATTTATTTTGTATTTTTAGTAGAGATGGACTTTCTCCATGTTGGTCAGGCTGGACTCGAACTCCCGACCTCAGGTGATCCACCCACCTCAGCCTCCCAAGGTGCTGGGATTACAAGCTTGAGCCACTGTGCCTGGCCGGTAAGATTTGATCTGAGACCTGTAGGATAAAATTGACGTAATGCAAAGAACAAGAAGGGGATATTTCAGGCATTTTTAACAACATGTGCAAAGGCCCTGAGGAGGATTAAGCTAAAGTGTCTGAGATATTAATATATGGGGGTGGGGGAGGGAGAGAGAGGGACTGACCTGGCTGAAGAAGAGTGAATGTAAGTGGTCTGAGATGAATCTGGAAGGAGTAGAATCTTGAAGACCATTGTAAGCAGTCTGAGTATTTTTCTTGGAGTATTGGGATACAGTAACACATCTCCCCTTTGTTGAAATGCATAATATATATATATGAGCCTGGGGTTGATGTTAGAATGCTCTGCAGCTCCTAGGTCTCTGGGGCTGCGATACATTCACTTATGCAGGACAGCATTATAGTTGGGTTTCAGATTGCCGTTTCATGTCGGGCACTGGGGTAAATGACACCAAAAGCTATTAATGTAAATTAATGATTGCTCCTGCTGGCTTTGTTACAGTTTGCTCCAATGAGAGATTAATAAATGCATCATGCCTTGCAAATTTGCATCCATTAAAAGCCTTCCCATTGTGGGGGCACCATTAATCCCTTTTGTGGTGGGGTGGGAGTGGGTCAGAAGAACTTTTTTAAAAATTGCACAGCTGTGAAACCTAGTATTTAATATAAACTGGTTAAAATGTGGTAATCGGTGGAAAAACACCTGGAAAAAGAGGGTCACTCTACAATTTATCAGGTGGTGCTAGAGATAAGTATCATACAATTTGACAATCGGTCCGTTTCGGTTTCTAAGCCATGTATTACTTTCGGTGGAAGAGATGACCACTTGTTAATCCCTGGTTTGTGCCAGGACATTTCATTAGTGTGATTACTTTCAATCCTTGTGAACCTGGAAGGAAGGAATTATCCCCATTGTACAGATCATGCAACTGAGTTTCATAATAGATAAGCAATTGGCCCAAAGTCTCAAAGCTGAGAACAGGAAAAGCTCAGGTTTTATCCAAGGTTGTCCGAGTCTAACAACACTATGTTGAAAGAGAGGTGTTTTCATCCTTGGCAGCCACACACTGAATTCATGGAAGAGCTTGAGAGGTCCTTGAATTTTCCTCACCAGAACTGGCAATCTGATATGTGAAATGTATTGCTACTTTCTCTTTAAAAGTGAGAACTGCACGTTTTAAAGACTGGCTGCCGTGAAACAGCTGTGGAAGTGCAGACCCCAAAGCTCCCAGGGTCTAGTGTGAGTCCTGGCTCTGCCTCTTGCTTGAATTGATACTTCAGGACAATTCTTTAACCTCTCTGAACCTTTGTTCATTCACTTACAGAATGGGGAGAATCAGAGTGTCCACCTCTTAGGGTTATAGTAAGGATTTACTGAGATAAAGCCTGGACAATGCTTTGTTTTTGCTAAGGTCTTGCCCTCTAGGGCTTGTATTTGTGTGTGTGTTGGGGGTGGAGGTGGAGGTGGGGGACGGGGGCGCCAGATCCTTGGCCAAGTCTCTCAATCTTAGATGCAAAGCTGTGACACTTGGGAAGCCTTCGAAAAATACTCATGTGCAGGTCTTACCCAAGAGATTCTGACTTCCTTGCCAATGCCCAGGTTTAACCCCAGAGCATTTGTAACCTCCCTTAGGTGAGAACCACTGCTTTTGATTAGCTGTTGTGATGGTCAATACTGAGTGTCAACTTGATTGGATTGAGGCATACGAAGTATTAGTCCTAGGTGTGTCTCTGTGGGTGTCGCCAAAAGAGATGAACATTTGAGTCAGTGGGCTGGGAAGGCAGATCCACCCTGAATCTGGTGGGTACAGTTTAATCAGCTTCCAGTGCATATAAAGCAGGCAGAAAAACCTGAAAAGGAGAGATGGGCCTAGCTTCCAAGCCTACATCTTTCTCCCATGCTGGATGCCTCCTGCCCTTGAACATCAGACTCCAAGTTCTTTAGTTTTGGGACTTGGACTGTCTCTCCTTGCTCCTCAGCTTACACACGGCCTATTGTGGTCTTGTGATCATGTAAGTTAATACTTAATAAAGTCCCCTTTACGTGTATGTGTGTATATATATAATATATAATATATATACTGTATTATTTATATTATATGTTTTATATATTATATATAACATATAATTTAATATATATTATATGTAAATTATGTATTATATACAGATACATATATGTATGTAAAATTGCCTAAGGTCTTGCCCTAAATCCGTCAGCCCAATATGAGCTTGAGTGCCTTACTTGATTTTGACATATTATCCCAAGGTATTCTCTGATGGCCAAGTGGCTCATTCATTCAGTTCTCACAGCGTAGGAGAATGCAGATGCATTATTAGCTTTTAAAAAGATGTAACTGGTGATTAAAAAAATTAAATTGAACTTTATAGGTTTTTTCACATAAATTAATCCATTTCTTTTTTGTATGAAAAGGTGAGCTCTTGGCTCAAGCTAAGGCCATCTCATCCTATATCTAAAAAGGATATCCCTGGAGGTGGGGAGAGGATGGCACCCTCTTCAAGGGCTGACAGGATTGTAGGTTGGTATGCTCTCTTTGCAGAACAAGTTGGCAGACAGAATCTAACAGATTTGAACTAATAGGATATATATCTATATCCTATGAGTTCTGTCCTTGTAAGAGAACCCTGACTAATAACAGCTGTGGAATTCAAAGGTCATGGGATGGATGTCTCTGCTTCACCAGACATGACCTAGTTGGGACAAATGAGTGACCCCACAATGCTCTGCAACTCCCACGTGGCACCAGCTCTCCTCTCTAGAGCCACTGACTGTTCCTTGTGTATGTTTGTGTGTGTGTCTGTTTTCTAGGATTAGCCTCGCACAAACACCTACATTTCTTTTGGTTTCCTCAAGCTTTCCAAGGACGTACACTTGTTTATAAAATGACCCCATGGTTAATAAAGTAACTTCTTGATGCGTTTTAAATGGGACCCAAAGTTTGGAGTGATTCAGCCTTTTCATCAGCTTCTCCCTCAGCAGGGAGCCGTTGAAGCTATCAAATGATATTGCAAATACATCACCGCCTACTGTAATGAAGTGCATCCAAATAAATGCTTGGCTGGTATATCTGGGGCCCTGTCCTGAGCTGTGTATCTCTACTTTAGGGTTGCTTGGGGGTATTTGGTTCCCTGCGTTATGATGTGAATGGGTATTTAAAATATTTTTGTAGAATGCTGCACTTGAGTTCCAGGCATCAGGGAGCTCTCCAGTATATGAGACACAGTTTATATGATCTCCCAGACACAGATAGATAAAGTCACTAATGAAGATGGGGCATCCAGCCTGATGGTTGGTTTTATTAGGATCTGGTGTAAAGTGCATGCGATAGAAGCGGTTGTGATTCTCTTCCCAGCTGAGATGAATTGGTCTCATAAGCAGACATGAAGAAAGGAGAAAAGAAGCAAGGGTGTTACTGACTTCAGCAAGATCAGCGGGAACTGGAACTGTGTAAGTTGGAGAACTATATATTACAGCTCCAAGAAGGAGATATCACCAACCTATTAAGGATATTATTGGCTTTTTGATAGGACATCCAGAAATTGATGCACTGCCTTTGGTTCTGTTATGTTTTCAAACTTAATTAAGTTTATACCTCTCCCACCTGGACCTCATAAATAGTTAGCCTCCAAGTAAGTCATTTGTCATGGAGGGGCTCTTATGAGTAGATTCATCTTCCAAACAACATTATTATGGCCTAAGGTTTTGCCTTAAATCCATCAGCCTAATAGGAGCTTGAGTGCCTTACTTAATTTTGACATATTGTCCCAAGGTGTTCTTCTCTGATGGTCAAGTGGCTCATTCATTAAGTTATCACAGGGTTGGAGAATGCAGTTGCATTATTAGCTTTTAAAATGATGCAACTGGTGATTAAAGAAAATTAAATTGAACTTTATAGGTTCTTTCATATAAGTTAATCCATTTCTTTTTTGTGTGAAAAGGTGAGCCGTTGGCTCAAACTGAGGCCATCTCATCCTATATCTAAAAAGGATATCTCAGGAGGTGAGGAGAGGGTGGTGCCTCCTTCATGGGCTGACAGGATTATAGGTTGGTATGCCCTCTTTGCAGAACAAGTTGGCAGACGGAACCTAACAAATCTGAAGATGTATGCTCCTAGTACATAGCAATTTCACCTTTAATTATGTGACTTGGACAAAATCGTTTACATATGCAGAAAGAGATGTTCATTGCAGCAATGTTTGTCATGCTGGACATTTGTAAATAACCTAGATGCCAATTAATGGGGACATGAATGAAGCAAAGGTGGTGTATTTCGTGATAGACTACTGTGCATCAGTCAGAAGGAATACAAGTAGGTCTCTTTTTAATTTGATACTGCATGTGGGTTCCCTGCATTAATATGGACAGGCTCAGAAACGATATTGAGTGATGAAACGAAGATGGAGACTGGTATCTACATTGGATGTTACTTGTGTGAATTTTTACTCCATGTACCAAGCAACATGGAATCTAGAAATGTATCAAGAGGAAGATACACACACACAAGAGGAAGATACACACAGCTTCCTGGGGAAGGGGAACAGGATGGGGTAAATGGAACTGGGCACTGTGGGGTTATGGAGGATGTTTGGTAATATCCGTGATGTTCTGTTTGCTTAAGGTGTAGAAATTATTGTGACAAAATATAATTTGTAGTTTTGGGTGGTTTGAATATTAGTATTTTCTCCATTATTTTTTGAGAATAGAAGAAAGACTTCCTGGGAATAGGAGGAAGAATATAGTCAGAGTCAAACCCAAAGCCTGCAGTGAAGGTAGCTGTTTCCTGTGCCTCCACTGAGAGATCCTGGCTTTGTCTATTCAGGTGGCCACTGAGGGATTTCTACTTAATCATGGGTCTTCTTTCTTGACTTCTGATTATTCACTAAGATATTTGGTCTGGTGTTTGACTACTGCCTCCCCTAGAGGACATATGAATTGATTTCTCTCTATATATTGGTTTGACAGAAGCACTCATTTCAAGTCTTTGGCATATCCACATAAGAAGATCCATTGAATATTATTCAGCCATAAAAAAAGAATGAATCATATCTTTTGCAGCAACACAGATGGAACTGGAGATCATTTCTTTTTTTTTTGAGACAGAGTCTCACACTAAAGCCCAGGCTGGAGTGCAATGGCACAATCTCGGCTCACTGCAACCTCCACCTCCTGGGTTCAAGTGATTCTCCTGCCTCAGCCTCCTGAGTAGCTGGGATTACAGGCCCCCGCCACCATGCCTGGCTTATTTTTTGTATTTTTTTTAGTAGTGACGGGGATTCAGTATGTTGACCAGGCTGATCTCGAACTCCTGACCTGTGATCCACCCACCTCGGCCTCTCAAGGAGATCACTATCTTAAGCCAACCAGGCTTAGAAAGTCAAATATGGCATGTTCTCACTAATACGAGGGTGCTAAAAAGTGTGTGCACATGGTGCAGAGGGTGGAATGATGGACAGTAGAGACTCGGAAGGATGAGGATGTGGACTGGATAAGAAATTAGTTAATGAGTACAGCGTACATTATTCAAGTGATGGAGACCCTAAAAGCCCCGAATTAACCATGATGTAATCTGTGCATTTAAGAAAATTGCTATGTACTCCACAAATTTATACAAATAAAAGAAAAACAACACTTGTGATAATAAGGGAAAAAGTATGTGTCAATTGAAAGTAAGGTCTCTGTTACCTTTTAGTAAACTCTGAGCTTTCCAAGTCTTCCTTCTACACCTGCTGGTTAACAGTCATGTTGGGATGCACACCGGGCTCCCCAAATCTGCCAAGAATGGAAAATCAGAGCCTTGTTCCGTCCCATGAGATGACCTACAAATTTTAGACCCTAATTTCGGGAACTCCAACCAGTATCTTTTTTGTTTGTGTGTGCCTGGACACTATCTCAGCATTTGGCCCGGGCATGATGTGATTGTGCCTTTAGTCGCAAGCATGCAGATGAGAGGTAGCAAAGCTAGTGTTGGATTGCAGACTGCAGGGTGGGGTGGGGCTGGCTGCTACCTTTGCAGTTTTCACTGCTCTTATGGGGGGGATGGGAGCCAGAGAGATACCTTCAACTGAGAATGCAAGAGTCTTCTAAGAGAAGACCACATCTTATTGTTTTTCTTTTCTGTCTTTGCCTTGGAACTAGGGATTTCCTACCTTATTTGGTACTTGGAGCAGTATTTCAAACTTATTTTCCAGAATGTTTTATCTTTGGGGCTAGATATTGATTCATGTATTAATCCGACTTGTAATTATTAATTACTATGTGGCAGTCCTTGATCCAGTTGCTTAGGAAAACTTGGTGCAAAGAATGAATCTTACCCTCTAATATTGTTTGGTTGTTTGTCCTTTGCGAATCTCATGTTAAAGTATGGTCCCTAGTGTTGAAGATGGGCCTGGTGGCAGGTGTTTGGGTCCTGGAGGCAGATTCCTCATGAATGGCTTGATGTCCTCCCCATGATAATGAATGTGTTCTCACCCACATGGAATTTCTCTGATAGTGAGTGAGTTCTCTGTTCACATAGAAGCTGAATATTGAAAGGAGCCTGGCACCTCTTCCTCTCTCTCTTGCTCCCTCTCTTGTCATGTGAAATACCTGCACCCCCGTTTGCCTTCCATCAGGAGTAAAAGCTTCCTGAGACCTCACCAGAAGCTGAGCAGATGCTGGAGCCACTTAGTATTTAGTACTTAGTATTGAGGGTAATATACTTATTACCCTCAAGGAAAAAAATCACTAACTCTCATAGTGGAAATTGCTGAAATATAGAATAGATGTTTAAATAACAAATGAAAGTATTTTTTCCAGTAGAAATTCCATTTGGCTATCAATTAGTCAGCAAAACTGCTTCTAGTTCTGACAGAAGTCATAAATTGTTGACTTTCATCTGGGTCTGATAATAACTAATATTGAAAAAGGAGGAGTCAAGGATTTAATGAGCCTGGATTTACTTCAGTTTAAGCTTCAAATACTTCATCTTTATAGAAAATTCAGAAATAAGATGGATATCAAAGTCATTGCAGTTTGGGTTGGGTACGGATACCCATGCTGCATTCGGATCTATTGCAAGAAGGATTGCTCACTCATATTGGCTAAGAATCAAATTAAGGAGTTAATATGAGCCAAAGAAACCTCTTTTCCTTATAAATTACCCTGTCTACTCCTTTATAGCAATGCAAAATGGACTAATACACCCTCAAACTTCTCCCAGTACAGTGGAATAGGGGGAGACAATTAAGGTTGAATGTGATGTGTGCTTAATAGGAGTGGAACAGTAGGAGGAAAACCCAAGACTAGAAACTGTGGTGCCTTCATGATGTCCTGGTTCAGTGCAGTAGTGTGTGGACCAAGAGAGACAAAGGTGTGTAGAGTCGCCTGCTTACCACTCCCTCCCCACCAATTAGTGGGTAGCCAACTTTGGGCCAGTCCTTAAACTTTTTAGCTTCCTCCTCTGTAAAATAAGACACTGATGTGTACACCTCACAACTGTTGGGAGTATTAAATTAGACAGCAAAGATAAAGAGTCATTTTGAAGCTATGTTCGAATGCTTTGATATCAATACATGATTAGGTGAGTGGAACCCATGTAAATAGTATCTTAAAGTTTCAGACTAAGGCTTTGGCCTCTCTGAAAGCCATGTTAGAGACAGTCATTGTAGCGTCACCATGAAACCAGTATGCTCCTAGGATGACCGACCATTCCAGTCTGCCTGATACCGTCTCAGCTTTAGCACTGGAAATCCCACACCTGGGAGCCCCTTCATTCTCAGGAAAACTGGAAAAGTTAGCCTTTCAAATCTCCACTAATGGCTCTGCTGTCGGAGTCTGAAGTACCGGGTATATATGGTCTCAATGTTAGGTGGACGTTTTATATTTTAAAAAGTTACATTTGTGGTTGGCATCCCCTGTGTACCAGCTTCATAAACAAAGCAGTCTCTGCTCTACACCTTTAAGGAAGTAGGATGTATACTGGGTTTGTTTTTCTCCTTAACTCACAGTTGTGTAATTTTTTTTCTCGTTCTCTGCAAGGGCCCAAGTTTTGGTAAAAAATATACTTTGAGAAATCAATACAAAATTTGATCCAACCAGGTCAAGCTCCCCAGCTGACCTATCTTAACACATTGTGAAAAGTATTTCAATTTATTATACTCTTGTAGTTCTAAGGAGAAGCTGAAAAAATGGTGTTTAGGTATGACAGAAAAGGAGCTTGGAAGGCTAGATTTAGATTACACCTGAGTCACTTTGCTGCTAAGTAGAATTTAATAGAGGTGCATCTTTGCAATCTTTTTATGTGTTTGGCATGACAATTTGTTTTGTTAGTCAGAAATGATCCTTAAGAAAAAAGCATTTTTTGCATTGCAACAAGAATTTTATATCAGTGAGAGCCATTTTGACTTATAGGCTACTGCTACTAATTTTCCTTAGCTAGGGATAATTTATGTCTGTACAAAGCTACTTACCCGCATGTTGCCCGCAAGAATTCCTGACTGCATTTTAGCCTCTTGAACCATGCATTTCCTATTTGTAAGAATACAGAGAGGTGGTTCTTGCACCTCCCAGATGTCCAGTGATCCTCCCTTACCTCCTCAGCTCTGAGATACTGCAGTTGGTCTGGCCCCAACATGGACTGGATGGGTGATGGCCTGAACTGGATGGTTGAGGGCCTGAACTGGGTTACATTAAAGAGAAATTCATTACCTACCCAGAGTCTCACATATAAATTAATGAGACACCTTGGGTGACATAATGGCAAAGACTGAATTAAAATAAGCTCAGACAAAAAGGAGAATTTATTGGAGAAATGTCAGGGTATTCCAAGTAACTTGAGAAAGTGGAATGGAGCCTCTAGGTCTTTAAGAAAACTAGAACTAGAGTCTCAACGTTTGCCAGGACTCTCTTCTACTGCCTCTCATCTCTGCTTCTCCTGGTATTGAGTTTCAGTCTCTAGATTAACTATGGGGAATGTGGCCACTAACTCCAGGAGCACAGCCCTCACAGCTCTACCTAGCAAATGTGAACCCATCTCTTCTCTTGGTTAAAAAAGGAAACAAAATCAAGGCAGGATTTTATTTTGACATCTTGTGTCAGTTACGTAACTTTGAACCAATAAGCCAAGGTCGGGAGGCTTGGTTATGTAACACAAACATGGCACTTGGAGATTAAAGTGTGGATGTCAAGGTCACGTCCAGAGAACTGGAATTGTGGGGAGGGCAGCCACCCAGGTGGTGCTCAGTATGGCACTCATTAAGGATTGCTTATCAGCTCCATCACTTATGATTTTGAGGCTTTGAGCAAATCATTTACAAGTTACCTGCTGGCAATGCAAGTATCATAATGGCTACCTATCAAGGGTTGTTACACAGAGTTAGATAACATATATGCAGGGCATAGTACAGTGCCTGGGTTACAGGAGGCAATTGGTAAATGGTAACTATGATTGTGGGTGTTGTAAATTTGGTGATGAGGGTGGGGAAAGCGGAGGATAGGACTAGTTGCCTACTCACATTTCTGTGGAATCCTAAAGAAAGATCGTCTGGTATGTGGGAAATATTACACTGAACTGAATGGGAGGTCTTATGTGGCACACCAGGAAAGACTTTTTGGGACCTTAGAATATTTCTCTTTGTCCTCTGCAGAGACTGGAGACCTATCAGGACAAAGCATTTCTTAGGGAATTTCTGCGTTATGGTCACATTCACTTATTCAGTCATTCATACATCAGATATATATTTTTGAACTGTATGTCCCAGGAACCTTTTAGGAACAAGGAATGCAATAGCGAACAATAGGGACAAGATCTTTGGTCTTAGACCAATCATTTTAATAAGAAATACAGTCCAAAAAAAATGAAGGAACACATTTGTAAATAAGTTATGTATTATGGTAATCACAAGGAAGGGAATGAACTGGTTGACAGGGGAATGATGGAACAGGATAGTCTAGGAAGGTCTCTCTGAAGTATTGACCTGGAGATGTAGAGCATGGCCATGCAGAGAGACAGCAGGGGAGTGCTGCTTGCACATGGAACAGCAATTGCCTAAACTTTGCAGAGGAAAAGACCTGAGTGTGCTGGTGAAGCTGAAGGAGAGCTGGACAGTGGTCAGGGAGAGAGGAGTATGGCCTGAGAGGCCAGCGAGGTCATCCCGGTTAAGACACCCCGGTTGGTTTTATTTTCCCTGAAAAGGAGTCTTGGTTTTCATGTAATGGTATCGCATATTTATCCAATGAAAGGGCATACATTGAAGACAGTCATCCATGAGCTCCACCTGAATGCATGTTATTGTCATCACAGTGTCATCAATGCCAACAAAGTGCTTCTGTATCATGGATTGCATCCTCTCCTGAAAGGAATACTCCTCAATGTAGAACTCCCAAAAGCCAGTGATGACCTTGAGAAGGATTTGGGCCACCGTCTACCCATATCTTGGGGCTCAGTGAATCTGTTTACAGCTCTACAAACAGGATAGCCACTACCTTCCACACCATGTTAGGAGAATTGGACAAAATACTGCACGTAACGCTCTTGGCATAACGCCTGGCATGATGGAGGCACTCAGTCCATACAACACTCACTTCTGTTGTTGCCAATCTTCTTGAAAACAAACAAACAAACCTTTCCCATCAGATTTTGAGGGATTTGAGGGCAAAGACTCGATTTTACTTCCCTCTGAATTCCAAAATCTTAACGGAAGATATAGTACATGACTGACATTAAATGAGTAATTTTCAAATGAATGGGTAAAGAAAGGAAACTGACGTTGGGGTGCGGGGCGTGTATGTCTTTCTCTAAGAAGCTGTGTTCTCCTGAATTGGATGTGAAACCTGACCATGCCTAGGCTGAAGTTTCCTGATGAGTACAGAGTGTACTTCCATTGTTTTTACATGCCCAGTTTTTATTTCTACTTATGCCAACAAAACCCTGATTTGTTTGGGGGAACCGCTCATTCCCAGTAGGTGACAGTTTCAGAGAGACTGTAAAGTGGCCCCCTGTTTCCCAAGAAGGGAGAGCAGGTAATCCAGTGCAGCCCAATAATCCTCTTTATCCCAGAACAAAATTTTGAGTACAGTGACACAGAGATGGAAATAGTATGAGCTTATTCACCCTGACTGTGGCTCTCTGAAGAGGCTGTCCAATAGGTCTAATTATTTGGATGCTTAGAGATAGTTGTTAAGTTTTCCCTTATGTTTTCTGAACTCCTCAACATATTTGTAATAAATTTTCTGTTTTGCATAATTTCCATCATTAGTTTCTGTTGCCTGCAACCAAAGAACCCAGGGCAATTCAGGAGGATTGGGATATTAGTCATGAAGCAGAAACATTGTCTGCAGTACATAAGACCCTGGGAAGCTGGTAGTCTCTGCCTGATCTGTGCTGATGCAAGATGTACTGGAGTGCTGCATAGAGCCATGCAGCTGGTCGACCATTTGTCCACTAGGGCAGTGTGTGCTCTTGGAATGGTACCGCTTGAATCAGTGGTTGAATATTTTTTAATTCAATGTTCATGGCAACTTTTCAAATATGTATATATTTGTGTGTGTGTACAGGTTGAGTATCCCTTACCCAAAATGCCTAGGACTAGAAGTTTTCAGATTTTGAATTTTTTCAAATTTTGGAATATTTTGCATTCTGCTTATCAGTTGAGCATCTCTAATCCAAAAATCTGAAATGCTCCAATGAGAGTCATGTTGGTGCTCAAGGAGTTTCAGATTTTGGGAAATTGTGGATGTCACGTTTTCAGATGAGGGATGCTCAACTTGTATATCTCAAGTAGACTGTAATCTTAAATCCTGAAAACATTATCTTTTTTTTATTTTACAAAAGAGGAAACGAGGTTCACAAGTGCTTGATTTGTCTGAGACTGTCCCACAAATAGGTGCCAGAGTTGGGATTCAATCCCCATCCAGTTGGGATTCAAGCCAGAGCTTCTTGTACTCCCCTGTACTGCCTTCCTCCACTTTGTGGTCATCTCGCTTTGAGACATGTAACATGAAGGCTGACTGTCACATTCTTCACCTCTGCTAAGAATGTGCACATTTGGTAACTCTTTTTTATTTTTTTGCCATTATGTGTACATCCTCAAATGACTGGGAAAGTGTCATGGTTATTGATTTGACGGTTATGAATAAACTGTAGTAACTTTAATAAACTAGGCAAATTCGCAGATACCAAACCCATGCATAATAGGGACTGACTTGTGTGTGTGTGTGTGTGTGTGTGTGTGTGTGTGTTTGTGTTTCACTGCTAGCAGATGCACAGAAGCTCCATTTGTTGGCTTTAAAGAAGCAAGATGCCATGTTGTGAGATAACGCTGTGGAAGAGGCAACACGCCAAGGAACTGCAGGCAGCCTCTAGGAGTTGAGAGTGGTCTCTGGCCAATAGCCACCAAGAAAAAGGGGACCTCAGTCACACAGCTGCAAGGAGATGAGTTCTGCTAACCACTGGGGAAGACTTGAAGTGGATCTTTCCCAACTGAGCCTCTGTGTATTACAGCTCCAAAGAGCGCCTGATTTGCATCCTGGTGAAGACCCTGAGTAGAGAAAGTCCAGTTCTGCTGTACCCGGTCTCCTAATGCAGCAAATTAGTGTTGTTTTAAGCTTCTGAGTTTGTGAAGATTTGTTATGCAGCAGTAGAAAAGTAATGCAGGAGGTGAGTACGTACACACTCCTACATAGGGACCAGAATCCCTGGCTGGGGAGCTCAGTGCCTCATCTAGTAGTTCTTTGTGTACTTGGTTTGTTGAGAATTCAAGCCAGCAAACCTGCCGGGATCATCAAGACCCAGCCCACCGAACAAGAAGACTCACAGAGTCCAGGCAAGAGGGATGTGCTCATCTGCAAGCCAAGTAAGAAAGAAGTGAGACCATACCTGGAAGGCAGATTGAACAAAGAGGTATCAAAGGTGAAGACATGGCACATGCAGCTTAGCGGGGAGGACACAGGTAGGTATGTTCTGAGACAGAAGCATTTAGACAGCTTTGCAAACATCTGGACTCAGTACACAATTCACTATTTTTCCAGTTTTTCCCCAGCTCTGGATGTCAACTGAAGGTGTTTTAAGTATGGAAGTTTGTATCTTCCCGAGAAGGCAGTATTCTGGTTGCTATGGAAGACAGCTGAGTGGACAGACGTGGGTGTGTGCATCCTGATGTGAATTGTGAAGCACACAACCCTTCTGTTGCTTTCCCTTCCCTGAGATGATACATCTCTTCTCTCCTGCCCATGGGCCCTTTAACCCTCTCCTGACCTAACTTCATAAGTAGGAGATGAAAACTGTGGGTAATGAGGCTTGGAAACCATCCAAATTGTAGACCTTTGCATTAAAATAAAATGATTTTTCGTTTACAAATAGTATGACTATTTTAAAAGCATATATAGGCAGATCAAAAAAAAAACAAAAACAAAATATCTGAAACTCTGAATCAAAACGCTGCAATGGATACGCCTAAGTAGGGCAAATGAGACCAGTTTTATTTTATTCTGTTTTGCCTGTTCTTTTTTTTCTTATACATAATACTTGTGGAACAAAAAAGGTTAAAAAACTCGTTATATGTTGGGGGAAGGAGAAAATTCTTCCCTGCAGGTCAGGCCTTTCTTTCAGTCATGCTGCTGTGGAAGGTGGGTGGTGATGGATTTGAGTGTGGGTGTTTGTGAAAGATGCAGCGAGAATCTTGGTTCCAGAACTTTTGATGCCAGTTAAATTAAATAATCTTAAATGTCACCTACAGTGACTTCCTCTTTCCCATTCTGTCCAAGATCAAGCCCGGCTATGTGATTCCTTTTGCCTGGGATTCCTTCCTCTCCCTTCTTATAAGTAGGCAACTTCTCACTCCTCAAACTCAGCTCAAGTATTGTCTTTTTGTGACAGTTTTCCTGATCCAGAGAAGGTTGGGGTTCAGTGAGAGGACTGTCTTCTGGGCTGCCTCATTCCCCCACCTCGTCACAGGTGGCAATGGCCTTGTGTTACCCATTTTCCCCAGTTAGAGTAGATATCTTGTCTATCTATTGCTAACGTGTAGCACAGAGCTTCGGGGCATCAGAGTAAAGTACAGAGTAAGTGAGATAAATTTGAGCTCAGCTCTCATTTTGCCTCAGAGTTGAAAAGAAAGCCCAGCTGTGCTTGGCTCAGAAGTAACCCTAATAGGATGGGAATGAACATTGTGCTAAACCAAAATGTGTGGCCAGGGATTTTGCATTCTGCATTTTTCACACCCTAACTGGGGTATGTGTGCAAGCCTGAGGGGTTTACCAGCCTGATTTACCAGCCTCCATTTCCAAGACTGTTACCCTTCATCTTGACACACTGCTAAGGTCTTTTAATTATCACTGTTTTACCTTGTCATTAAAGAGCTACTGCGATCCATTATTGAGGATTTTGAGGTTTTCTGCCTTCCGTCTACTTAGTGGGGCAGCAGTTGAGATTTCCTGAGAGATTTTGGTTCTGTAACTTCATGAACACCACTTCTGAATGATACCCACTTGGTCTATGAAATCGGTAGGCATTTCTGGGGTGATTTGGAGGACCAGCTGGTATCCAATTTTACCAAGAGCTTAATGGTACCCAGCACTGCCTTGCTGTACTCTAGCTTTTCGTGTTCCACACTCTAAGATCACCACTGTGCTGGGGTTTGGGTTATCTCTTCCTGATGCACTCCTTCCTGAGGGCTTTGCTCAGTCAATTGTTTCAAATGATACCTCTTAGGGAGACTGGCCCTGACTCCTGATTTAAAGTAGACCACTCACAGCCCCCAACCCCACTATCATCACACCATTCTGCTCTTCTGCTTGATTTTCCTTTTTTGGGGAGTTGGGTTTGTTTTTGTTTTTGTTTTGCTTGTGCAATTGGAGCGATGGGGAGATGGTAGAAGAGAACAGATTTTGGAGAGACAATGAAAGCAGGAATTCTGCTTTGAACATTTTAGATATAAGATGTCTGTTAAGTAGTGTTTACTTAGTAATGGTTGTGGAATTTAGAAAGGAGGTTGGATTAAAGGTGAGGGTGTGGAAGCTACAGAATATGGATGACATTTAAAACCATGGGACTTGAGATTACCAAGACATTGACAGTAATATATGTTTTTATTGATAAATTTGGAAATACAACAGTGTGTAAATGTCACCTGTAGTCCTACAACCTTGACATAAATTAGGGTGAGATATTTGATGTATTTACTTTCAGTTTTTTCACTATGCATTTAAATTTTTATTTCACTTTGTTTTTAATTTTTTACTTTATGACCGAAATTTTCAAACATTCAGAAGTGGAGTGGATAATAAAAGAAGTCCCTGGGTACTCATCATCCAACTCAATAATCATTAAATTTCTATATATCAGGGCAAATATTTTATAAGGAAAAGTTTTCTATGAAAGAGCCACAGCAATAAGAGCAAGCAGGATGGTAAATCGCTTAGAAATCACTGAGAATCACTAAAAAACCACTCTTTTGTAGGTCCTAATTAAATAAAGAAGCTAGGCAATCAGGATCCATAGCTATGAAAACCACTAGGTGAAAGGTGGATGGGGAATTTGATGATAGATGGATAGGATGATGCCAGTCAAAATAATTGGTCAATCTTAGCATTGCTGAAACTTGGAAAATCAGATGTTATGCACCTCCTTATGTGATGCAATCATCGGTAATAACAAGTACCACCACGACGTGGTTTGGCTGAAAAGAAAAGAAGTTGCACCTTTGCACCCTTTGACCTGCGCTTGGAATTAGGATGACTAAATCTAAGGATCTAGTGGACAGCACAGGACTTAATACTTGTAATACTTAATAGTATTGTATATTGAACATTTAGATGCTCTTCTAAAGGAAGGGAGGTAACTATAGAATGTAATAGATATGTTAATTTGCTCACAGGTACTAATCATTCGCTATGCATATATATGTGGATCAGAACATCATGTTGTACCCCTTAAATATATGCAATAAAAAATCAATAAGAGAAGAATTTGCCCCTAAATCCAATCAAGCTTCTAGATTTAATTACAGTTATAGGGAATACGAGGATTAGAGAAAAATGTCAAACATGGTTTTAGATTTGGATACAAATAGCCAAATCCAGAAAGTGGGAAATTCTGGTAGAAAATTACAGAGAAGAATATAGTGAACCTCCTGTACTCACCTTTTAGCATTATTATGTTTTAATATTATTTTATATTTGCTTCAGAATTTGTAAATATTTTAAAATCTATGAAAGAGTTGATGCCTCTGGGTACCTTCTCCCATTTTCATTGTCTTCCTTAGCTGCCAGAACTATTATTCCCATAGGTATTTTCTAAATATTTATGAATCCATAGGCAAAACAGGGTATCTCATGCATCTGTGTTTTCACATGTAATGCCAGTTTATTCATTTTAACTTCTGTATAATATCTCCCTGTATGATTACAGCAGAATTTGTTAACCATTTTCCTACTGGTGGACATTCAGGTTATTTACATATTTTTATTTATTCAAGGCTGTAAGAAATATTTGTGAACTTGCTTCCTTGTGCTTTGACTAAATATGTAGGAATAAAATTATGTGATCCAAGGCTATGTGCATTTTCAAATTTACCTCATGTTTCTAAAACCAACTCCAGAATGCACTGAAGTCTTTACTATGCATAGTCCTTTGCACCTCTATGTGAATTTAAAGATCAGTGTATTAAAATTTGATGAAAATAATTATTATAATTTTGATATAAATTGCATGGAATTCAAATACTTGAGGAGAGTTTACATTCTTATGATATTGCCTTCCCATCTATGAATACAGTATGTCTTACGATTTTTGAAGACTTTCTTCATGTCTGTCTATAATCTGCATCTTTTTATATTTGATTTATATATTTAAATTATGTATAAATTATCTTACATATCTTCTCTGTTTCTTTCTATACACATATATACTCACAGAGATATATATGTTTTTGTTTTGTTTTGTTTTTTGAGACCGAGTCTCATTCTCTTGCCCAGGCTGGAGTACAGTGGCACAGTCTTGACTCACTGCATCCTCTGCCTCCTGGGTTCAAGCAATTCTCATGCCTCAGCCTCCCGAGTAGCTGGGACTACAGGTGCAAATATTTCTAGATAACTTAGAATTTTGTACTATGTGAATGGGGTAGTTTTTTCTCATATAATTTTGGATTGCTTATTTCTGGATATAATATTAATTTTTGCATGTTGATTATTATCCAGCAATCTTGCTAAACTCTAATAATCCTAATACTTTGGTTGTAGATCTTAGATGTTCTATTAATGGTATTCACGTCATTTGTCAAGACTGTTTTGGCTCTCTCTTTCCAACCTAAATAAATAAAGCATATACATCTCTGTATAGGAAAACTATATAATTTATAGATACATAAAACATATAATATGAATAATATATAGCATATATGCTATCTATAATACAGAGTGTTATATATAATAATATATGTTTATATATTATATAGATGCCATATTTATGCCTATTGCACTAGTTAGAGGACCAAGAGAACAATGATGAATAAAGGTAGTAGTTGTGGGCTTTTCTTTTCTTTTCTTTTTTTTTTTTTTTTTTTTGAGACAGAGTCTCGCTCTGTCACCCAGGCTGGAGTGCAGTGGCATGACCTCAGCTCACTGCAACCTCTACTTCCCAGGTTCAAGCGATTCTTCTGCCTCAGCCTTCCAAGTAGCTAGGACTACAGGTGTGCGCCACCAAGCTTGGCTAATTTTGTTTTTTAGTAGAGAAGGGTTATCTCCATATTGGCCAGGCTGGTCTCGAACTCCTGTCCTCATGATCTGCTAGCCTCAGCCTCCCAAAGTGGGGTTATTCTTTTTCCATCCCTGACATTAGTGGGAGTCCATCTATAGTTTCAACTTTAAGCATGATCTTTGCAATAGTCTTTGGTAGATAACCATAATAGGTTAAGAAAGTTCCCTGTTGTACCAAGTTTGCTAAAGGCTTTTATAATGAGTAGGTATTAAGTTTTATGAAATGCCTGGTCTTCATAAATTGTTGTTATGTGCTCTCCCCCTTAATCTTTTAATGTGGTGAATTACCTTAATAGGAGTTCTGGTTTTGAATCGTTATTAGATTTTTGTACTAAACATTATTTTACCATGATGTATTATTATTTTTAGACTCTGATGAATCCCATTGGAAACTGCTTTATTTGAGATTTTTACATCTGTGTTGATAAGTGAGAATGGTTTATAATTTTCTCTTCTTACACTGTTCTTGTTTGATTTTGTTACTAAGGTAATACTACCCCCAGTGAGTCATGACTTTCTTTTTATATTCACTGAAAAAAATTATATAAGGTAGAAGGTTATCTTTTCCTTGAAAATTTGGTAAAATTTACCTGTAATTTTTTGCTTTTGGGGTGTGTATATTAGATAGAAAAGGCAACTTTGATCATTACTTGTATTTTATGGTTATTGGCTTATTGTAGTTTCCTTACTTTTTCTTGAGTCAATTTGGTAATTTAAGTTTTTCTAGAAAACTGTACATGTAATATACTAGTTTTTGTTTTTTGTACAGAGCTGCTTTATAGTTTATTTTTTTGATTGTAAAAATATATCTAAACAAAAATACTGTATGACCCAGAACTTCTACTCCTGAGTATACATCCAAAAGATTTAAAAACAGGTGTTCAAACAAAAACTTACAGATGAATGTCTGTAGCAATACTGTTCACCAGGGCCAAAAGTTGGAAGCAACCCAAATGTCTATCAACTGATTAATGAATAATCAAAACATGGTATGTCCATACAACATAAAGTCATTTGTTTATGAAAAGGAATGAGGTACTGAAACAGGCTACACCATGAATGAACCTTGAATACTTTGTTTTTAAAATTTTGTTTATTAAAGATTTTGTTATAGCTACATCAGCTTTATTTTGTGTAGCATCTGTATTGCAATGTCTTTGTTTTCCTATTTCTTTCTTTCCCATCCATCTGTGTAGCTTGGTTTTAGATATCTCTCTTATAAACAGCACCTGGTTGGATTTTTTTTTTTTTTTTGAGACAGAGTCTTGCTCTGTTGCCCGGGCTGCAATGCGATGGCATGATCTCGGCTCACTGCAACCTCCATGTCATGGATTCAAGTGATTCTCATGCCTCAGCCTCCCGAGCAGCTGTGTCTACAGGTGCACGCCACCACGCCCAGCTAATTTTTGTATTTTTAGTAGAGATGAGGTTTCACCATATTGGCCAGGCTGGTCTTGAACTCCTGACCTCGTGATACATCTGCCTTGGCCTCCCTAAGGGATCTCGGTTTTCTATGCAGTTATATCACCTTAGTCTTTTAAAAAGTAAATTGATGTATTTACATATATTGTGATATGGGTATATTTAGATTTTTAAACTATACTTTCCCTTAATTTTCCCTTTTTTTTTTTTCTCCTTCTCTTGGGTCAATAAAGTTTAGTTTATTTCTTCTATGTTCTACACTGGTTTGGAGACAGTAGATTGTTCTATTTTTAGTGCAGTGGTTCTTAACTGAAGGCAATTTTGCCCCCAAGAGGATGTTTTACATAGAGAGCTTTGTACCATATGACTATTGCACTAATTGCCAAATGTCTGCTTGGGGGCAAAATTGCCTCTAGTTAAGAGACATTTTTGGTTGTCAGCTCTGGGTAGACATTTTTGGTTGTGAGCTCTGGGGTGGGGTGTGCTACTGGCATCTAGAGGATAGAATCCAACTGTATTGCATCCTACAATGCACAGGACAACTCTTCACTGTACAAAATTATCCTGCCCAAAATACCAACAATGCCAAGGTTGAGAAATCCTTCATGATACGATGGCATGGATGTTAGCAGACATTATCTTTGTGTTCTGGTTTTATTTTTTATTTATTAATTTTTAAGACGGAGTCTCGCTCTGTCGTCCAGGCTGGAGTGCAGTGGTACGATCTCAGCTCACTGCAAGCTCTGCCTCCCGAGTTCACGCCATTCTCCTGCTCAGCCTCCTGAGTAGCTGGGACTACAGGTGCCTGCCACCACGCCCGGCTAATTTTTTGTATTTTTAGTAGAGATGGGGTTTTACCGTGTTAGCCAGGATGGTTTTGATCTCCTGACCTCATGATCTGCCCGCCTTGGCATCCCAAAGTGCTGGGATTACAGGCGTGAGCCACCATGCCTGGCCAGTATTCTGGTTTTATTAACTGAATTTTTAGTTTAATATTTTTTGAAATAGTTATTTGAAGTCAGCATTTAAAAAGAATGCAAACTATTTGATCAATTTTTGTGTTGAATTTATTATATGCCTCAGTATTCATTATCTTTATTCAAAAGCCCACTTTGACAGTTTTTCTTTGGCAAGGGTTAGTGGGCGGTAATGTGTCTTGGTCTTTCTATATCTAAAAATATCTTTGTGTTGCCTTCTCTCTGGAATCATAGCAGGTGGATCTAAAATATTAGATTCATAGTTGTTTCTCCTGTTATTCCATTGGCTCACGTTCCTCGTGAAAGCGTTTCATGAAGTCTACATGTCTTTCTTTATAGGCAATAATATTTTCTTCTATGTCAGCTTTTAAGATTTTTACAATTCTTTTGTTTATGCAGTTTCACTGTGATGTATCTAGGTAGACATTTCATTTATCCTGGTCGGAACTCGCAGAGAAACAATGTGTTTTCAACTCTGGAAAATTCTCCATAATGATGTCTTCAATTTCTTCAGTTCTGTTATTGTTTTTGCTCACTTCTGAGACTCCAATTAGATGCATGTTGGAGTTTCTCAATCCTTCTGGTTTATTACTTACCCTTCTTTTATTTTTGCCCTTCTTTAGTGCACTGTGGATGAATTCTTCAGTTATCCTTCCTATGATCTCAATTTGGGTCCCATGCCCATCTGTGAACCAGTCATAGGTTGGCCAGTTGTAGGTCACATATCCACTCCAGGAGCTGAGCATGCTGTGGTGTCACCCATAGTGTCTGAGAGTAAGAAAAGGATGGTTTTTGAAAGGTTAAGAGGAATGCTACTACTTCCAAAAGGTAGAATGACACTGGGTAGGCAAAACCAGGAGATGTTCACTGCAAATATGCTGTGTTCTTGATCTAGATTTTTCTTCTTTTAATAGCCTCTCATCCCCATTTCTTTTTGCCCTGATGATACCAGAAAATGCCTGTTTATTGTTAAAGATCCTGGACCAAATAAATCAATCTTAAGTCTGTGTGATCTGTTTCTTGCATTGCATTATTGGCTAATTGCTGGCCTCCCCTGCCGGACTATGCTGTTTCAGCTTTGGAGACTGTTTCTTCATACTTGAAGCTAAAATACAGCATAACAGGTTATGAAGACCCTGAATTCCAATGTAATGCAAACAAATACAAAAGGAAATCATTTGAAAGTTTATTTTGCGTGTAGAGTTAAGGGACTTCTTGGGAGAATGTATTGTGATGCCTCAAGCTTGTCTCCAAGGAGTGCTCTCTAGCCAGGTTTGTAGAGATCACAGAGATGCACCTTCCTCCATGTACAGAGGATGGAAGATTTTTTTTTTTTCTGGAGTGCAGAAGCACCATCTCAGCTCACTGCTACCTATGCCTCCTGGGCTCAAGCCATTCTCTCCAGTAGCTGGGACTCCAGGCACACTGTACCACACCTGGCTAATATTTTTTGTATTTTTTTTGTAGGGACAGAGTTTTGTCATGTTGCCCAGGCTGGTCTCAAACTCCTGGCCTAAAACAATCCTCCTGCCTTAGCCTCTCAAAGTGCTGGGATTACAGGTGTGAGCCACCACATCTGGCCAAGGTGGAGGACCTTTGATGACCATCTTACCATAGGCATTTGTTGTCCGTGGCATCCTTGAAAAGTAGGTCATCTGGACGTTCATCAGGCCAGTTCAGCCTTCCTGGACCTTAGGTTTAAATGCCCATTTTGAATGGTCTTAACTTCGTAATTTATTTCTAGTAGAGGTTTTGCCAAATTATTCCACACAGTATAAACTCTAGGAGAATGGAGACCTCTGTCTTGTTTCCTCCTCTTCTTTCAGTGTCTAGAAGAATGCCTGGTAGAAAGTAAGAGCTCAATAGACACGTGTTAATGGAGTGAAGAGAAATCTAGCCATAAGTAGCTATCAGTGAGAAGGAGGTGGGGAATTGGCTGGGAAGTCTTCTGTATTTAGCCCATTCTCACACTGCTGTAAAGAACTACATGAGACTGGGTAATTTATGAAGAAAAGAGGTTTAATTGACTCAGTTCCAGAGGCTTAACAGGAGGCATGACTGGGAGACCTCAGGAAACTTACAATTATGGCAGAAGGTGAATGGGAAGCAAGCCCCTTCTTCACATGCCGACAGGAGGTAGAGCAAAAGGGGATGTGCCACACACTTTTAAACCATCAGATCTCATGAGAACTCACTCACTATCACGAGATAACAGCAAGGGAGAAATTCACCCCTATGATCCAGTCACCTCCCACCGTGTCCCTCCTTCAATTTGACATGAGATTTGAGTGGGGGCACAAATCCAAACCAAATCACCTTCCTAATCAATTAGCTAGGCCAGCGAGGAAACTGAAGGATAATTGGTGTGCAGATGTCTGAGCATTCCAATAACTTTCCCCTAATATCCCTGGAGAGGAACAAGGTTTGAGAGAGGATTTTAAACCTCTCTGGTTGTTTTTGGACTTCGTTGAGGTCTGTTTTACCAATAAGCTTCTATAACCTCAATGAATGTTAACAGTCTATGAGTATCAATTGATCCATCTGTAAAATGGGGTTCATAATGGTGTTGATCTCATAAAACCGTTAGGGAATAGATTGAGATGCATGAACATGCTGCTTGGGGGTGGGCAAGTAGTGATCTTTGCTGTGTGTGTTGTGGAACTAAGTTTAGTAAATGCTCATGTTTTTAGATAACACCGTCTTTGCCCATATGAAAGGTCTTCTTGGTTGTGAATATGGGGAATAGGGGATACTTTCATCTTATTGTATCTGTTACTATGTGACGAATTTCAGGACTCTGCATGTTACTATGTGACAAACATCATGTACATCATGATGTCTCTTAAAGCTTCCTTTCCATTGTGTCATCTGGTAAATAGTTACTAAATATGTCCTGTGTGCTGGAGTTCATGCTAGGCACTAAGAAGATGATGATGAAAAAGATGCCAGGTCTTTTCCCACATGGCATTTACAGTCTAAGGCATGAGAGAGATATGGAGCAAATGATCTTGTATAATTGCAACTTTGTTATGAAAGAGGGGCACAGAATACTTTGGGGGTGTTACAGGACACATAACACAGGGGCATGGAGCTGAGTATGGGGTAAAGGCATTGGGAAAAGGCTTTCTGGAGGATATGATATTTGAACCAAGGCTTTTTGAAAGATGTATAAGAATTGGCCATGCAAAGAGGGCAGGGAAGAGCTGCTGAGGGAGAGGAGCAAAGCCTCTAAATTGGGATGGAGTTTGGTTCATTGGAGGGTCGGCAGGTGGGTAGGAGAACTGGAGCCCAGAGGGCAAGCTGGGAGTGGCATGAAGCGAAGCCAGGGTGCAAATATCACAGAGCATCCTCGTATATTCTTCCAAGGATTTTGGTCTCAATCCTTTGAGCCATGGAAGCCTATTTAAAGATTTTTAGTGCACAGATGTTTTAGTGCAGAGGTTAATGCAGAGACTCTGGAGTCAGGATGCTTGCATTTGGGTTTCAGCTTAGCCACTGAATAGGTTACTTAACTCTCTGAGCCCAGTTTTCTCATCCATTAAATGGGGATAATGTCTTTATTGCATAATTTTTTATAAATGTCAAATGTGTGTGTATGTATGTGTGTATATGTGCATGTGTATTTATGTGTGTGAGTATATATATATGTGTACATATTTAATATGCAACCCATGTTGTAGGGATATTATTATCTACATGTTATAGATGATATGCAGTGTATGCATGGCTTACAAAGGTGGTAGCATATTCAGAATTTTACAGAAATTTACACTAATCATTATGTGAACTATTGCCATTATTATTATTATGCCCAGGTTAAGCCCCCTCAAATCGTTACATGGTCGCTCAGATCTGTTCTACCTTCAGAGATTAGAGCAAGCTGAATGGTGCTCTTGGGTTGACCTGGTGAGGTTTCCAGGTTCTTATTACCCACCTTGAACTGCTTGTTGGGCCAGTACAGAAGACTTGGGGCACATCCACTGAGGACATGACAGCAAGAAGAGGGGAGGTCCCAGATGCAGAGACATTTAGTACCTAGATGGAGGAGAACAGGAATCACAGTTGCAGAAGCTGCTGGATAAAACAGTAATAATTTGGATAAAAGTTATGCAAAGAGAAGCCCCAACCAAACTCCTCTGGAGCCTAATCCATCACTAGAAGGTAGAAATTAAGTACTCGCTGCTTATCTCTCAGAGAAGAGTAGCACACAGAGAGGCCCTGGGGGTCTGGGGGTCGCCACAACTCACAGGGAGTGGGGGGGTGTGATTTATTAGAATGTGCATAGCTCTGTTGGCTTTTTGTCCTTTGAGCAGTGCTGGGAGCCAACCAGGCACAGCTACTTTGCATACTAATAAAGATTGGTGCATGTAATTATTCAGCAGTCACACCGTTATTCCTCGGAGATAAATCATCCCTGGTTTATTTACCCTTCTTCCCTCAAGTTATTTTAAGTCGCTTTAATGCACCGGATCTCAAGTTGAGTGGAAGTAGCCAACTACTTGGGTTTTTGACATTCTGAGGTGGCTAGGGTTCCATTTGGCTCATTTATATTTTGGGGGGCTCTCCCAGGACCCCTCAACTCCATCCTCAGCTTGGCCGGGTTCCTATGTGTGCTCTGGCAGCACATATAATGACAGGGTGAGTTGGCCAGTGCCAGGACCCCCTTTGAGTTGTTAGGAACTTTTGGAAACATGGGGTAATTTGAATTAGGACTGAGACTTATTGGGCTCCTTACGTCATGGGGATTTAACTACCCTCCTTCAACCAAAAAGTCGTATGGGAATGAGGCAGTGGGAAAATCTGCTCATCTCCAAGGGCACATGTGTACATCATCTCTTCCACCAGGAAGCTCTCCCTCCAGCCCATTTTTTACCCAATGGTATCCATTTTGCAAAATCAAATATGTAACCACACATTGTATGTCATTGAGGAGTAGGCGAAATTATTGTTAGTAAAGATAGGGTAAAATAAATCATTTGGTTCCTGCAACCTTTGATCTTTGTCCTTGAAGGCTATCTTCCTATCTTCCATCATGCTTCATATTCTTTCCATCAGCACCAAAACTAGCACCATCCACGTGCTAATGGATCTCTTAGATTTGTTTTTATTTTTTTAGTTTTAGACAGGGTCTTGCTGTCTTGTCCAGGCTAGGGTGCAGTGGCATGATCCTTGATCACTGCAACCTTGAACTTCTGGGCTAAAGCTATCTTCCCACCTCAGCCTCCTGAGTAGCTGGGACTACGGGCATGCACTACCATGCACAGATAATTTTTTAATTTTTTACAGAGAAGGGGTTCTCACTACATTGCCCAGGCTGGTTTCAAACTCATGGGCTCAAGCAAGGATCTCTCAGCTTTTAAAGACCTCTGTAATCACGAGTGAAACATTGACATTAGTACACACAATTTGTTTTTTGGACTAACAGCAAACTAAGAAACATTCAAAGACAGAGAGGAGGCAACTAATAATCAATGTGGGACCATTAAGTGACTGAGCAATGAGGAGAGAAAGAGATGAGACCTGACTCATAGGACCTCTCATCATCCCAACATGGGGATTATGGAAGCAAAGTAGGTGGGCTTTTAGGGATAACAACATCACTCTGTCATTCTCCTGGGATACAGTATCTTTGTGCGAGGCCTCGTGGCTTTGCTTATTATCATATCCGTAGTGGCTAGAACAGTTCAGTGGAAACACAATAGGTGCCTGATAAATGTTTCTCAGACACATGAACTGATCGTGTTACTTTTTTTTTCTGTCTTTTTTATTGAGACAGAGTCTTGCTCTGTTGCCCAAGATGGAGTGCAGTGGCGTGATCTCCATTCACTGCAACCTCTGCCTCCCAGATTCAAGCGATTCTCTTGCGTCTGCCTCCTGAGGAGCTGGGATTATAGGTGCATGCCACCATGCCTAGCTAATTTTTGTATTTTTAGTAGAGATGGGGTTTCACCATGTTGGCCAGGATGGTCTTGAACTCCTGACCTCAACTGATCTGCCAGCCTCGGCCTCCCAAAGTGCTGGGATTACAGGCGTGGGCCATGGCTCCCGGCCATGTTGCTTTTTTTTCTATGATTTTTGTCTTAGAACATTCCGAAAGTTACGAAAATGTGTACAGGTGAGGAATTTGGCCAGTTTAAACATGTTTCTTGATGTAGCATGTCTGGAAGATGAGAGTGGAAATACAGTTCCAAGCAAGCTGATTTCAAGGTGTCGATTGCCCCGAATCACCAAGCACTGCCTTGCTTCTTCTTTAGCAGGAAACCTGCCCTCTTATTTCTCTGGTGCTCCCCCGTCATTTATGCTGGGTGAGTCATGATGCAGAGAGGGTTGAAAACACATCCTGGGTGGGAGAAAGTTAGTCATTAAAAATTTATCTTCTCTGGGAGTTTGTTTTTAAAACTTTGGACTAGAAAATGTGTACAGGAATGTTTGGCTTTTAATAATTAAATCTTGCATTGTTTTAATTTTCTCCAGAGTGTCTCTCTGGAGGAAAATAAAGTTGCAATTCCAATATTTATGTCTTTCCTAAAGCACTGGTTGCCAAATGAAATGAGTTTTGCTATTTTTTTTCCCACGATGGTTGATGGTTGATTTGTCTCCAGGGGCACCCCTTTGAATTTGCAGGAAGGACTCAATGTTCCATGAGAGTGGGGAGGAATCACTGGGGCAGGGGGCAAGAGGGCATGGCTTTTTTTTTGGTGTAGGAGGATACAGGATTTAGGGTGGGGTTCCTCCAGCCGTAGCCTACGCCCACTCTGTAGGTGGCCAGCACCTTACCTTCATACACAGTCCGTTTTCAGCAGGGAGAAGAAGCCAAGCATCCTGCGTGAAAGCAATTATTTGTCTGAATGCTTGAGGCCGTCTCTCTCTCTCCACCTCCAGCAGAGCACCCATCCAGGGGTGTCCAGACATAAACACATGAGAAACACCCAGCCTGCCAAGTCAGGATTTGGATTTTTCACGACTCTCCCATTCCCAGACAATACAAGCCTCATTAGTGGGGAGCTTCTCTTCGTGAGCCCATGAGTAGGACTCACACCTGTAACTATCTCTAATTCATCCAAGCCCTGTTTAAACAGAAAGAGGAAATGTGTGCAATTGGAATCTCTGGGCTTGGCTGCAGCTGTTTTGGAGAAAGAAAATTGCTCCTGTAATTTCTGCTTCTGCCGTGTTTGATTTTGTAAGTCAGTTCTTTAAGAGCCTCAAGGAAAAGGGCGTGCATTTTCTCAGAGCTGAACTGTCTTGTGCTAGGAATGGGGGACATGAGTGCCTTGCTCATGAAGGTGGTTGGACCCAGATTGAGTTTAGTAACCACTAAAGATGCCAGGTCCTAATTGGACAGCTAACACCTATGTCTGCCATTTGCAAGGAACTCAGAGAATCATTGAGATAGGCAAATATCATGCCTTCCCCCCAACACTCCAGCTATAAGTACAATATTTAAAGGCACAGTTTTCAGGGAAGATACAGCTGGCATCACATGTGGCTATGAGGTTTGCTGGTGTTGCATCCTTGTTTGGAAATCTTAACTTCTATGAGCAGGAATAGCCTCATCTGTTAAATAGGAATGATACTAATACCTTATTGGGTTCCTTGGGGATTAGGAAAACCTGTGTAAAGGACATGGTGGAATACTTGCTGCTAAGACACTTGACAAAGATTTATTAGGAAGGAAGTAGAGTAGCGGTTAATAATGCCATTGGAATCAGACAGACTTGGGTTCAGTTTCCAGCTCTGTACTTAATACTATTTGTAACCTTGAGGATGCTATTTCTAAGCTTTAGTTTTCTATTCACTAGGTAGGGACCATAATACTAATCTCAGGTGAAATTTGGCAGTGTATTCAAAGGGTTCACCACATGGTTAATTATTGTTGTTGAAAGAGAGAATAAAAGAAGGAGGCTTGTTGCTGTCCATACCAACCAAGACGCTTGTTTCTTGGGCTCTTCCTGGAATGTCTTATTTTCTGAAAACCCGAAGTAGTCAGACTGGAACTGGATGAATACAGAGAGAAACACATTATCTCCTGCACTTGAATTTGTATGACTTCATTCATTCAGTTCAAGTAATTCATGTATTCATTATAATTTCGCTTATTCATTTGGGAAATATGTATGAAGCAGATGAAGTATGAGGCACTGTCCTAGGTGTTGGAGATTCAGGACAAAAAGACATAGTCCCGCCTCTCAAGTTCATTTTGAGCTTCCATATCCATAGATTCCTTTGATAGTTCAATCAAAAACATGGTTTTTCTCTCAAGCAGTAAGGTGAGAGAGACTAATCTGTACATTTAATTTATAATTTCAGGATATTAGTAGATCCACCTGCATCCAGCTGGATCTGTACCTTCCATCTCTTTGATTTTTTGCATATGTCATTTTTATGAAAACAGAATCCTACTTTAAGCAGCTGACCCCCACCACCTCAACCATGTGTCTTCCAGTTTCCAGGAGCTGGCCTGGTTCATAGATTCTCCCCCTAATATACAAACAGATACCTATTTACTGCACAACACATGCCACCTACCATTGGCTGTTCCAGTGGTATATCTGGCACTGGCTTGGCCGATAAAAATCCATCTTGGGGATATTCAAACTGAGCCTGGGAGAGGGACATTTTTCTGTGAAAGAAGTAGCTGTGAGATGAGAGGCTTGGGAGCTGCCATGGGCCACAATTTCTAACTTTTGGAAGAAACATGTCTGTCATTATTGAGAATAAACCCAATTGTCATAGAAAAGGAAAGATGAGAGTGAGAGCAAGAAGAGGAGTGAAAACAAGAACAAGAAAGAGAGCAAGAGAGAACATGGGCCATGGCAGTGTTTGCATCTCTTGTTTAATTTGTTCTTGAGACCCAACCGAAATATTTCCCTACTCAGGATTTTGATATTCAACCCCATAATAGATCCCATGAGTCATCACGTTCTACTCTTGCCTAACCTTGCTAATGTTGAGTTTCTGTCTCTTGCAATCCAAAAACAGTCTTGATGAATACAGCATCTGTGGATCTGTTTCTGGGCTCCAGTGAGAGATAGATTAGAAAATGGGCTCTGATGGCTTTGTGTAATCAGTGCCATGGTAGAGAACACAGGATGCCAGGCAGCATAGAGGATGGGTGCATAATCAGGAATTCCACAAAGCTCTGTTCTGTTATTTTGGGAAGAGTAAGGAATGGTTCTTCTGTTCTTTGATCAGTGAGCATGTGCCTGAATATGACCTAATTGAAATGAACCCACCTGGCTTAGACAACTGGCAGAATGATGAGAATTTAAAACAGATTTTCGTGATGGCATGTTTTATCATTCATTTCCTTTCTCCTCCCAAAGTATCCTAGGGTAAGTCTTCAGCAAGACAAATGGATGATCTTGGCCTGTATGTGTCGATTATGACATTAATCCATATCTCATTCTCCCAGGCCTCCTCCTGACACTTCCTGTTTAACAGCAAGCATCATTAGCTAGGTGTGTCAGGCACTTGTCTTGCTGCATTCTTCCATAGGATAATATTGTCTTCTTCATACAGGAGTTGAAATTCATCTGACACGTGGTATTCTACGGTATAGGTATATAAAGTTCATTCAATGAGATGTTTACACTAATATCTCCCATTTATGAAGCCACTGCAATCTATTGGGTGTTGTATCTGTTTCTTTATATATATACATATATTTTTACCATTTCCTTTATTCTTCACAATGGCCCCGTGAGTTATGCATTATTGCCCTTGGCTTCAGATGAGCACCTGAGAGATTAGGATACCTATCCCATAGGTGTTGGGTCTCTAACTCAGGCGCATTGGGCTCTACATCCTGTACGCTGAAGGGTTTTGTGATTTTTAAGTACCCATGTATCTTCAGCACCCGGGACAGCTCCTGAGTGGCTGGATAAGACATCCAGGTTATCTGAAGATGCATGTGAGAGATTATAAGCTCCCACGAAATTCCTACTCAGAGACATGTGAGTTTAGAGCCAAGGGTTATATGACAGTGGATAGGGTCTTATTTTGTCACTTTGCAGATGTTGAAACTGAAGCAGCTAATTGTGGATCAGGTAACCCAATGTCACACAGCTTGTAAGGGCTAGAGCGAGGCTTGGCATCCATGCTTTTGTTTGTTGCTTTCACTGCGCTCTCTGTTAAATGTAGGGATGGCTGCCTTCTCCTGCTAGTGCCATTGACATGGGTCTCTTCATTTGCTGCTTTCTAGCCTTGCACAGTTGCGGGCCTCCAAGAGGAGGGGAAGAGACTTTGCCGTGGCTGCTGCTGCTATGCTAACACAAGTCACAATGCTGCCCTAATTGTCTGTATTATGAGGATGGCAGGCCTGGCACATGGGTTCTCTCAAGGCAGCTTCCCAATTAATCTTTTCTTCTCTGATTAAGGCTCACGTCCTGTGATTGTTGTGGTTGGGGAGGGTTGGTGCAAAGGATGTTTTAAAGAATTGCGTGCAGTGGAGTGAGTGAAGGAATTTGGGGTTAACCATGCTGACATTGTCTCAGACATGATCACTTTGTGGTCCAGAACATCTGAAACAACATGGAGCCTATTACCGGCTCTGTGTCCCTGGGGACCCCTGGCGTTTGCTGGGCTTGTTGGCAACGGTTGCATTTGTGTGCCAGGCAGGGCAAGAGCTGTTGTGGCTGCTGCAAGACCTGGGGGAGCCAGAAAGGGATGACGGGGCCTCTCTGTCTTGGTATAAGCAAGGAAAACATTAGCTTATGCTGTGTGTTAAGTTTTCCTTCACCTATTAAAAACATATTTATTGCAAAACCATCCTAGATCAGTTCTTGTGCCTGACCCTAGGGTAAGTGGGAAGCACAAGGAGACATGCCTCTGGACTCACAGGGTGTTTGATCTGGAAGGGGAGAGAGTGAATAATCAAATTATTACAGTAATGAGTGCATAATTGCAGACAAGAGAGATTCTCTGCAGGCATGGGACAGTTTATTAATTTGATGTAGTAAACACTTATATAGCACTTGCCCTGTGCATGCCATGATTCTAAATGCTTTCTAATAGTAACTCATTTAATCTGCAGAATAACCCTGTACGGTAAGTATTGGTATTAGTCATTGTTATCTACATTGCACAGATAAGAAAATGGAGGCACAGAGAGGTTAAGTCGCCCAAGGTCACACAGCTAGTAAGTGGTAAAGCTTAGATCTATAACCTTGTAGTCTTATTTCTGAGTTCATGTCCTTAACCATTCAGGATACCACCTTTCAGCTGAGAAAATACACTGGAGGACTTTGTCTCTGTCTGGGGTTTGGACAGACAATGTCACTGTAAAGTGACATCTGGGGTGCGATTCAAAGCAGGAGGAGGAAGAGGTAATGAAATAAAGAGCATTAGGTGGCAGGAACAGTACAGGCAAAGGCCGTGGTCATAGGGAGCCTGGAAGATGTCCTGGGCAGCTTTGGATGAGATGGGACTGGGGAGGTGAAGTGGAACCAAATCTTAGAGGGCCTTGCATGCCTTATTAAGAATTTTTTGGTCTTTACTCTCAGGAAAATGGGAATTCAATAAAAGGTGGTAAGCAATCAGGTTTGCTTTTTGAGGAAAATTGCTGTGGATATGGAAATCCATGTGAATCTAAAGGACCCAGCACTTGACAGGCTGGAGGCTTTCCAGAAAATGATGATGATGATGACAAAAATAGTAACAGCCTCTATTTATTGAGTGCTTATTTAGGACCATTGACCTGCTATGCATTAGTTTGTTCTCACAGTGCTAAAAAGAAATATCCCAGACTGCGTAATTTATACATGAAAGAGGTTTAATTGATTCATAGTTCCTCATGGCTGGGAAGGCCTCAGGAAACTTACAATTATGATGGAAGGGAAAGCAGGCATGTCTTACATGGTGGCAGGCAAGAGAGAGAAGTGAAGGGGGAGGAGCCCTGTATAAAACCATTAGCTCTTGTGAGAGCTCACTCTCTATCATGAGAGCAGCATAGGCGAAAACTGCCTCCATGATCCAGTCACCTTCCACCAGGTCCCTCCCTCAACACCTCAACACCTTGGGATTACCATTTGAGATGATATTTGAGTGGGGACACAAAGCCAAACCATATAATGCTAAATCCTTTATTAGCAATACCTCATTTAGTTTTTTTACAACCACCTTCTAGGAGATTAGAAATATTATATTTATTATATAGACAAGTGCTCTAAGGCTTAGGGAATTTCAGCAGCTGGTTGGCATTACAGGCTGGCACCTGCCGGGACCAGTTATTGGGCTCAGATCTGATTCCAAAGGTTTGGCTTTCACGCATGCTGATGAATTCTTATCTCAAGAGCAGAGGGAAGAGAATGTGAGGCCTCTCAGAGAATGACTGTTAGCGGCTGGTGTTCTAGGGGCTTTTCATCATCTATGAGCTCACTTAATTCCCATAACAGCTAGGTGACTTATGTGTTACTTGTCCTGATGTGTAGTTTAGGAAATGGAAGTCTAGAGAAGTTGCCTGTGGTCACGTGGTTCATAAATAGCAGCGTCCAGATTTTAACCCAGTTCATCCAGATGCAAGGAAGCCAGTGGTTAGATGATCTGAAGAAATTTCCTGGCTCCCTCTGATCTGAATTCCTAGTTTTTAATGCTACTTCTTTTGCCACATACACTTGACTCCACCCAACTTCCACCCCCACTCCATTTCTGTGCTGCAGAGTTCACTCTGTTTTTAAATATTGACTAGTCGTGTTTTTCCAAGGAGATTGAACCCAGCTCCAAAGGCTATATCATGATTGGTCTCTGAGGACATCCTTGTAATACATGCTGGTGGTTAATTTGAGAATAGTGGATGAGACTTTACTCTAGCCAGTGAGAGGTAAGGAAAAGTCTGTTGGGTAGGGGATGTGCAGAAAGTTTTCCTTTCCTTTAAGCAAGCATCCAAAACTTTTCTCTAGTTGAGTGAACCGACACGGAATGAACTTGCTTCTGGATTTCTTGTTCTGTGTAATCATACTGTCTTTTTATTTGCTTAAGCCATTTGGGGCTAATTTCTTTTGTTACTCGAGGCCAAAGGTACTTCAAATGATAGGCAGCCTTTTGGATTTATCCTCGGTAACCTTTGAGCGATGGGGGAGAGAGAAGGAGAAGGACAAGGAAGGGAGGAAGGGAGTCAGGGACTTAAGTACAGGAATGAGATTAAGGGGCGTTTAAGAGCTCTTCTTGCCATTTGAACCATAGAGATTGGTGAAACTTGTTCTTGTTTGATTGTTGCTGTTTTTGAAGTAAAATATTTCCCTGTCTGAGCTAATCTGGGCTTTGATCCCCAAATATCTCATCTTTGTTGCCTCTTTGTTCCTAAGGAGGGTATCTGTCTCTCCAAAGGATGCCTCTTTTAAGGTTTTAAAAGCCCAAACTAGTTGATCTGGAAATGCCCAGATCTTTGATTCTTTAAAAAAGTACATTCTATAAGGAGCTGTGAGGAATGCTGCCCACACAGCGGGTTATGATTTTGTAGATAAGTTCTTGCTGTATGTCACTGTGGTGTCTGGACACACAAAGTGCCCACAGCATCACAGAGAGACTCATGCAAACTGCCCCCGTGCCTGGAACATTGGCTTGATTTTGCCCAAGTCGGTAAGAGCTAGAACTCTGAGGGCTTGACCATGTAGACAATGAGGTACAAAGACTCGATCTGCAGTGACCTTCTTGTTGGGAGTGAGGAGGAAGCCCAGATCATCCACGTTGCAATCTTCCAGTGACCTCTTTCTGGGAGACGTGGGAGATGTTCTGACAGAGCTCAAATCTGCTGAGCTTTTTGAGGTTTTAGGAAGCTCGCTCACAGGGCTTGTTACCTAATTAGGAGGTAAAGAAAGGCAATAAAATATGAGCCTGTGCACTCCATAAATTAGTCAGGAGCCGCCTTCAGTTCTCTTTGCACAGAAGTGCTAGGGACTATCTTGCATTTCCGCCATATCTGTCTATAAACATACTTGGGATACCTTGCAGTGATAGCCTCATTCTTTACTCTTCTCTGCCTTTTGCCATGAGGGCTTGCTGTGCTCCCCCATTGTGAATCTGCACATAGTCATGTAACTTGCTTTGGCCAATGGCTCAAGGCAGAAATGATAATGTTCTGATTCTGAGCTCAGACCTCAAGAGGCTCTGCCTGTCTTCACCCACTGCCTTGAACTGCTCCCATCATGATGAGAAGAACTTCCCCATACCAATGACTGGTCACTGGAAATGGATACAGAGAACATGGAATAGAGACGTGCCCAGCTGAAGCTAGAAGAGACCAACCAAAAGCTGGCCAGCATCAGACATGTGAGCGAGCCCAGGTGCATAGGCAGAGGTATCTGGCCAACCTGGGTGGGACCTTAGATGTGTGAAAAATAAACCCTTACAATCGAATGTCACTGAGGTTGTGGTGTTTGTTATACAGCATTATGGCGGCAATAGGTAACAGATACAAGAAAGATGTGCTTAGTAACGGTTTTCATTTGTCATCTCTGCAAGAGTATAAACTGTTTGTGGGTAAGGAAATAACAAAAGCCATAATAATAGGAAGGATTGTAATACTGTATTGTGCATACCACCCTGAGTGATTTATCACTGTAATCATGTCAGCCTCGTAAGGTAGAAACTATTATCGTCACTGCGTCACAGATGTGGGAACGGGGACTTAGAGGAGCAATGGGCCAAGGTCACGTAGCTAGTAGACATCTCAGTGACTTCAGTGTCAAACACAGAGGCAAGCATAGAGTTGATGCTGAAATGTCTGTTGGATGAATGAGTAACTGTACTTCCAATTGTGTTGAATTGAGTAAGCCCGAAGCAGATTAAAGTAAAATGGTACATCTGCCTTATGTGAACATAAATGAGAAGGATAACTTTTCCTGCTTCTCCAATCTTTTGCTGACGCAGCCGCCTGGTTTAGCAAATGCTCAGTACCTTACATTTAGCCATTTTGCCTCATTCCTTGGTAATGCATTAACGCTAACCATTAGATTATTGTTACAAACGAGATAATATACTCTGTTGTGTGTGTTTTTGAAACAACCCTATAAATCAGGTCTGCCTTATTTCGAAATCTAATTCAATTACAGAGAAGCTTTACCTTGTGGATGATTAAACTGTAAATTGTGGGTGTCCACTGGGTTCCTAGATTACTAATATGTTCCCTGCCATAACTCGCCTCTGTCCCTACCATATATTGTCCACGCTTACTCAAGGATGGGGACATTCAGTTGACATGCACCACATTGAAGGATATTTATGGTGTATCTCAAACTCGAAATATCTTCTTCAAGGAGATACACATACATCATGAAAACTCTTAAGATGTATTATGCTTCTCTAAGTGTAAAAGTCCAGTTGACTGATCTCTCTCTTTCTTTCTTGCCAGTGCTCAGGTATTGGGACATAGAATGATGAAATGTGACCTTTCTTGTTTTCTGCAAAAATAATCTCCGTGCTGTCTCTTCTAGGTCAAGGCATGAAGGCTAAAGGCTTGCCTTCTCCATGATGAGTTTCTTAGGAAAGCAAGCAATGTGCTGAGGCTGGGGGCAGCTTCGGGAGGTTTTGAGATGCCTGTGCTGGAATGAGAAGCCTGCGGCTGCGAGTAGGAGTGCTGGCTACAAGGGCTTCCTTTTACTGGCCCAAAGCAAATAGCGAGAGAAGGGGGTTTAATTGCATTTACCTACTCCCTGCTCCCTTAACAAATATTTGTTGAGTGGTGCAGTGTGCCAAGGCCTTAATAATCATCACAGCATAGTTGTATTTGTCTAATTCTTCACAGATTTTAAAGTATCTAATAATTCTCTCATTCGCTCCCTATTTAAAAAAATTCATGAAGTGGGCAAGGCAGGAATAATGATAATATTTTAAAATTACCATTGATGATGTCTGGTATTAATTTAGCAACTATTATACACCAGAGATTCCATTTCACATTTCACATGTGTTTTTTTCATTTAAATTTCACGTAAACCTTTGGAAGCAGGTAGTAGTATGGGGCTCTTTTTATTTTTAAACTTGTATTTGGTTGGCACAAAAGTAATTTTTTTCCATTAAAATCAGCGGCAAAAACTGCAATTAATTTTGTACCAAGCTAATAAGTTCAGGGGTGCAAGTACAGGTTTGTTACACAGGTAAACTTATGGGAGTTTGTTGTACAGATTGTTTCATCTCCCACGCATTAAGCCTACTAGTTATTTTTCCTGATCCTCTCCCTCCTCTCACCTTCCACCCTCCGACAGACCCCAGTTTCCATGTGTCCAACAATTGCATGAAAAAAACCTCAGCTTCGCTGATGATTAGAGAAATGCGAATCAAAACTGCAATTAGATACCATCTCACACCAGTCAGAATGGTTAGTATTAATAAGTCAAACAATAGCAGATGTGGGCGAGGTTTGGAGAAAAAGGAACGCTTATACGCTGTTGGTAGGAGGATTGTAAATTAGTTCAGCCATCGTGCAAGACAGTGTGGCAGTTCCTCAAAGACCCAAAGACAGGAATACCACTCTGTCTTTAAAAAGAGAGCTGCAGTGAGCATACGTGTCCATGTGTCTTTATAGTAAAATGATTTATATTCCTTTGGGTACATACCCAGCAATCCCATTGGAAACTGGAGCTCAAGGAAGCTCAGCGACTTGTCCCAGATTGCATGACCATCAGTGGCAGATTTTGGATGCAAACCCAGGACTCTGCCCCTAAAATGTCCAAGCCTGTCATCCCTGGTCACCTGCCTCCCAGCACCGCAGCCTGGATTTGCTGACTTCTGATACAACTTTTCCCTTGACAGGATAATGAGTTCAAGGATTCCTCCTGGCATAGGGAGCTGTATTAGCAGCAGAAAAAACTCTTAACTCCTGTGATTTCCCCTCTATTTTCCTGCTTGGCTGTCAGAAATTAGAAATTCTTGGAGGTGCTTTTCTATCTGAGAAGGTCAGAGGATCTGGTAGAAAGAGCTCAATTTTCAAGGACTTTCATGAATCCCGCAGACAAGTCAAAGTTCAATGTTATAATAATTTATAATCTCAATGTCTTATTATGGTTGTTTTCAAAAGGATTTTCTTGTGTGATACAGCCTCGTTGTTTCCTGTGAATTTATCTTTGCACTTCCACTTCCACTTTTATTTGATTATCTCAATAAGGCCATCTATCTTTTTTTCTTAATACAGATTTTAAAAAAATGTTTACTTTCAATAGTTTTGGGGGTACATGTGGTTTTTGGTTATATGGATAAGTTCTTTAACGGTAATTTCTGAGATTTTGGTGCACCATCACCCAAGCAGTGTACACTATATCCAATATGTAGTCTTTTATCTCTCACCCCCTCCCACCCTTCACCCTTAGTCTCCAAAGTCCATTTTTCATTCATATGCTTTTGTATCCTCATAGCTTAGCTCCCGCTTATAAGTGCGAATATACGATATTTGGTTTTCCATTCGTCAGTTACTTCACTTAGAATAACTTAGAATAATGTCCTCCAGCTCCATCCAAGTTGCTGCAAAGGCCAGTATTTCATTTCAACACAGCACTCTCTCTAATAATAGGGACGGCTTCGGTAGCTACTAATAACAATAATTCTTGTTTGCAAGAAGATTTGGTACGACTCGGAGGGCCTCCCATGATCAGCGATTTATTCGATCCTCACAACCACTATGTCAGATAGATAGGTATTTTTGGCTATCTGTTTACAGATGAGAAACTGCAGGTAGAAGGTACTGAGCATCTTTATTTGAGGTACAGGTATCTCTTTCTGTGGTCAGTTGAATGCTTGACCACAGTTCTTCACTCTTCTGAACAATGTTATGCATCTACACTTTCTCATGACCTCATGATGAGCAGAGTGGACTTCTTCGCCTCTTGACTTTGATATTGGCCAGGTGACTTGCTCTGGACAATAAGGTATCGTCGAATATGATGCACACATAGGGCAAGCATTTCTTTACATAGGGGGCTTTCCTTCATGTGCCTCTGCCATTGTCATGATCCTCTTGAATAGCTGCTGTTCTTTAAGCCTGGGCTCAACAGATACAGTCTATCTTAATAGACAGAGACCAAATCAAGTACATTTATTAAGAATCCATGTGGAGCTTGCATGAACCCAATGTGCAATGAGAAGCACAGCCAGACCTGAGGTTTGAAGCAAAGTGGCCCAGCTGAGCCCAGCCTAAGTCATCCAATCTCCACCTGACCCACAGACACATATGTGAGAATAAATGAGGGCTGAGTTAAGCCACTGAGTTTTGGTGTGGTTTGTTATGCAGGTGTTATTTTGATGATAGCTAACTGATAAACTCTCTTTAGATGTGAGCTCCATGAAGGCTGGGCTATTGTGAAACACAAGGCTTGGAAGAGACAAAATCAAGTCCAGTTATTAAATGCATGGGGCTTTGAATGACACATACTTAGATTTGATGCTATTTACAAACTGTGTTAAACTTTCTGGCCTGGCTGGATATGGTGGCTCACGCTTGTCAGTCCAGAACTTTGGGAGGCCAAGGCAGGTGGATCACCTGAGGTCAGGAGTTTGAGACCAGCCTGGCTGACATGGTGGAATCCCATCTCTATTAAAAGATACAAAAATTAGCCGGGGCATAGTCGTGGGTACCTGTAATCCCAGCTACTCCGGAGGCTGAGGCAGGAGAATTGCTTGAACCTGGGAGGCTGAGGTCGCAGTGAGTGGAGACTGCACCAATTTACCCCAGTCTAGGTGACAGAGTGAGATTGCTTCTCAAAATGAATGAATGAATGAATGAATGAATGAATGAATGAATGAACTTTCTGGCCTTACTGCCTCCATGTGTATAGTTAAAAAAAAAAAAAACAATATTCCCAACTTTATAAGATTTCTGTAAGGATTGACTGAGATCATGTGTATAAGTGACTAGCAGATAGCAAGAAGTCAGTAAAAGTTAACTGTTATGAAGATGACCTCAAGTAATATTTGTTGAATACATTTTATCCATTAAAAGCATATAACCCAATAGGCTTAGCGTATCTACGGAGTTGGAGGGCTGCCACCCATACTTCATATTAGAATCTTTTTTTTTTTTTTTTTGAGACGGAGTCTTGCCATCTCCCAGGCTGGAGTGCAGTGGCACGATCTCGGCTCACTGCAGGCTCCGCCCCCCTGGTTCACGCCATTCTCCTGCCTCAGTCTCCCGAGTAACTGGGACTACAGGCGCCTGCCACCATGCCCGGCTAATTTTATTTTTGTATTTTTAGTAGAGACAGGGTTTCACCATGTTCGCCAGGATGGTCTCAATCTCCTGACCTCGCGATCCGCCCACCTCGGCCTCCCAAAGTGCTGGGATTGCAGGCGTGAGCCACTGCGCCCAGCCTAGAATTTTTTTATTATTAACCAAAATAAGCCTCCCACCCATTAGGCAGTAACTCCCCCATTTTGCTCGCCCCCACCAGGCCCTGGCAATTACTAATCAATTTTCTGTCTCTATGGACTTGCCTATTCTAGATATTTCATATAGAAGAAATCATACCGTAGGTGGCTTCTTGTGCCTGTGTTTTTTTGCTGAGCATAAATTTTCAAGCTTCATCTCTGCTGTAGCCTATGTCAATACTTCATTCCTTTTTATTTCTGAATAATCCATTGTATGGATAGACCCCATTTTATTTGTTTATCATTTGTTGGACATTTGGGTTGTTTCCGTGTTTGGCTATTATGAATAGTGCTGCTACGAACATTTGTGAACACGTTTTTATGTGGACGCATGTTTTGACTTCTCTCGAACGTATATTTAGAAGTACAGCTGCTAGGAGGGATGGTGACTCTTCCCCGCCCCACCCCCATGGTTTGAGGAACCACCAATCTGTTTCCGAAGCGGCTGCACCATTGTAGGTTCCCATTCCTGCTCACAATAAATGAAGCTTCAATTTTTTTCACATCCTCACCAACACTTGGTATGATCAGTTTTGGTTTTTATTCTGGCCATCCTAGTGAATGTGAAGTAGTATCTCATTGTGGTTTTGAGGTGTATTTCTCCAGTTACTAATGATATTGAACATTGTGTGTGTGCTTACTGGTCATTTGTAGTAGGTGTTTTTTGGAGACATGCCTGTTCAGATTCTTGGTCTGTTTTTGACTGGGTTATTTATATTTTGATATTGAGTTGTGAGAGTTGTTTATATGTTGTGGATCCTAGTCCTTGATCAAATGTGTAATTTCAAATATTTTCTCCCATTCTACAGGTTGTGTTTGCTATTGCTATTATTAGCTAACTTTCCGAATGTTATTATTTTCAGCATAAAGTTTTAAATTTTTGTTAATCGCAGTGAACCTATTTTTTCTTTAGTAGTTTGTGCTTTTATTGTCATATATTAACAAGGCTTTACCTAAGCCAAGGTTGTAAAGCTGTATTCCTATGTCTTCTAAGGCTTTTCGAGTTTTAGCTCTTACATTTAGGTCTATGATCCATTTCGAGTTCATTTTTATCTATGGTGGAAGGAGATCCAACTTCATTCTCTTGTATGCAGTTATCCAGTTCTGACATCATTTGTTGAAAAGATTATTCTCTTCCCCTTGAATGCCCTTTATGCCCTTGTCAAAAATCACTTATTCGTAAATAAAAGGATTTATTTATGGGCTCTCAGTTCTAGTCCATTAATCTGTATATATCAGTTCTTAGGCTAATACCATACTATCTTCATCACTGTAGCTTTGTAGAAATATTTTAAATTGGAAAGTGTGAGTCTCCAACTTTGTTCTTAGTTTTCAAGATTGTTTTGACTATTCTGAATCCCTTGTATTTCTCAGTGAATTTCAGAGTCAGCTTGTCAATTTCAGCCGAAATGGCAATTGAAAATTTGGTAGGGGTTGTGTTAAATCTGTAGATCAATTTGAGAGGTATTTGCATTTTAGTATTGTCTTCTAATCCATGAATATGAATTTTATTTTCATTTATTTAGGTTCCTTTAAATTTCTTTGATCAATATTTAATAGTTTTCAGCATGGAAATTTTACATTTCCTTTTTTATGTTTATCCACAAGTATTTTCCTAAGTTTATTTTAAAGTTTAAGTTTATTCTTTTTGATACTATTATAAAGGAAATTGTGTCCTTAGTTTCATGAATTGTTCATTACTAGTGTGAAGGAATACGGCTGATTTTTGCAAATTAATCTTATATCCTGCTACTTTGCTGAATTTATTGGTTTTAATACTTGTGTGGGTGTGGATGTGGGTATGTGGGTGCGGATTAGTTGGCTTTTCTGTGTTCAAGATCTTGTTGTCTGCAAGTAAAGATATTTCTACTTCTTCCTTTCCAAGCCGGATGCCTTTTTTTTCTTGTTCTTGCCGAATTGCCCTGGCTTGACCCTCCAGTGTAATGTTGAATAGATGAGATGACAGTACCCACCTTTGTCTTGCCCCTCATCTTAGGGGAAGGCATTCAGTCTTCGGCCATTGCGTATGATGCCACCTGGGAGTGTTTTCATAGATTCCCTTTATCATTTTGAAAACATTCTCTTATGTTCCTAGATTATTGAGTGTTTTTATCATGAAAGGTTGCTGGGTTTTGCCAAATGCTTTCTCTGCATCTATTGAAATAATCATGACATTTTGGTTCTTTATTATCTGCTCATTCTGAATTATTATTCCCTGGATTCTCTAACCTGTCACAACCCTGCTTGTGAAACCTTCGCAAAGGGCTTGTAACTAGAGAATCCCAGTGCTAAACAGCTCCCAGACAGAGGACCAAGCACAAGATTCACTGCTTCATATGTAGAAAGACAAACACAAATTTAATTTTATGCCCCTTTATTGAGGGGAAAAAGCTACCTGGAAGGTCTTGACAGTCTGTGGCATTTTGACCCCATAGCACAATATTTTTGCTGCGTGGGTTGGGCTCTAAGGAGAATCCTCATGTGGTAGAATCATAAATCTGAAGTATTGAACTTTGTTAGCCAAGAGCCTTTAAAAGAACCAGGTTGCTCTACTGACATCCTATCTTTCCCACAGTTACAATGGATAATATTACCAAGTCCTATAAAATGAAAATCAAGTTTGAAATAGGGTTTGTTAATTACAGTATTTAACTGTTGTCGTTATTGTTTCCTTGGAGATTAATGAGGTGAGTTATTGTAACATAATTAGGCTACAGTGTATCTAATCTCTTAAAAACCCTTGTGATTCACTGTTGTTCCAGTATGGTTTGAAGGTTAATTTCACTTTGCTGGTATAGACTTGGCAATGTGCTTTCTATTGAAATATGTTTTTAATTATATTTGAAAGTCATTAGTCAAGGGCTCTGCTGGGCTGTTCTGCACACATTTGCTGTAGAGAAATCCAGATACAATTAGACTCGTCGCGATCATCTATCCCCGTGCCCAGGTGTCCCCAGGGGATCAAGGGGGGAATTCAAAGACACCTGAGACCTGTATTGACACTCAGTTTGGTCCCAGGAAGGCATCTTTATCAGTGAAATCTTTTGGGTAAGTCCCCACGGTGGCATTAGGGCTGTGAGTCCGCATCTGAAGTAGACATAGGTGGTTTCACCTTGGTTGAGGAGTTTCTCAAACATACCCAGCTCTTTCCCAGCTTCAGGCTTCATGGATACCATTCTGTGCTTGTAATATTCCCTGCCTGGCTTACTTCTAGTTATCCATCAGTCTCGGCTTACCTCTGTTAAATCCCACTGCTTCTGAGGAGTCTCCCAAGACCAAGTATCCCCCTACCCTCTGCCATTTAACTTTTTCTGTTGCCAGCTCTCATTTTATCCTGTGTTTTCTTTTGTGGAATTTCTCACCATATTTAATTATCGGTTCGGTGTTTCCTTCCTTGTAAGGGCAGAGGCCCTATTTGTCCACTGCCATATTCACATACTTAGGGCACATAAGGCTCTCAGTTGTGGTGGTGCCACAAATCCATCACAAACTGCTTTCCTAATCTCCAGCAGCCTAATTCACAAGTGATGCAGATTTGCCAGTCTCTTCCTTGTACCTCAGAGTCATCCATGCTGAATGACTGGACCACCCTTCCTGCTACCTGAGTGTATGCATCGGTAACACAGGAGAATCACAAAGGGATCCTCCTCACAGAGGAGGCAGTAGATGGATGATGTGAGCACGGTGACTGCTCCAAGGCAGGCATTCACCAGAGTCCATTTTCTCATTTGTCTGCCATTGGAGAAGCTTGGGATGGATGGCATCTGAGGTCTGATTTTGAGACTTTTGGTCTAAGGTTAAGTAGTCAGCCCACAGGAAGCTTTGTATTAAACAGTGGCTGTCTCAAGCTTGGGCTGGATGGTGTCTGAGGTCTGATTTTGAGACCTTTGGTCTAAGGTTGAATAGTCAGCCCGCAGGAATCTGTGGATTAAACAGTGGCAGTCTCAGGCTTGGGCTGGATGGTGTCTGAGATCTGATTTTGAGATCTTTGGTCTAAGGCTGGGTAGTCAGCCCACAGGCAGCTATGGAGAAAGCAATGGAGGTCTCATGGACTGCCCTAGTTAGAAATCTGGCTCTAGACTGGACCTTGCACCATTGTTTTCCTTACAGCAAAGTAGCTTCTACATGGGCATCTCTTTAAAGAACTCAAGTCAAGAAGATGTTTCACATTTTTCCATTTAAAAAACAGACTCGGCTTTGAAAAATGTTTTGGAGTGGTCCAACTCGAAGAAGAGTGTCAGTGTATAGCTCCCTATGTTAGCAAAGCCATTTGTGTGTCCGTGTGTGTGCATGTGCCTGCGTGCAGACTGCTCACCACTTGAATGCTTTTTACCATTTTTGTGGTGGAGTAACAGATGTTGTGACTGGAACTGTGCTCCTAGGTTTGTTTTTTCTCAAAGAAGAGAATGTTTTTTCCTGAGTGGCAAGATATTCTTTGGAGCAGTGTCCTGAGCAAAGACCCAAGGGCTGGAAAAGCCCCAAAATAAAGCCCGTGTCTGGGGTAGTTGTCAGAGAGGCTGAGCCAGGGCCCTTGCCCACCCTAAAGGCACGGTGGGATTGTCCTAAGCTGCTTTGACTGCCATTTGGGGAGATGATGCTGGGGCTCTGTGAGAGCATTCAGGAGCTGCATGTGATGGGCCTTATTTGGTCAAACTGGCTTCCCTTGAGTCTCTATGTCTATGTCTTCGTGAAATGGCATAGTGGTTAGAGGAGGGACTCGGAGCCAGACTGCCAGGGTTTGAACCCAGCACACATTACCTACCCACTGTGAGAGCTTAGGGAAGGCATCTGACATCTCTTCCCTCAAGCATAATCCTCATGGTCTTGTCATGAGGTTCAGAGAGCCTAATGCATTCTGGAGTAAGAATCCTATCAGCATTGTCACTCTTGTTTGTCAAATAGACATGGTTTTTCTTCACTTCTCCCATCACACAGAGAGCCCAGATGGGAAGTAAGGTAACAGGCGAGGACCCAACAAGTTCTGAGTACCTACCAAGTACCTGGCACCATACTGGGTGCTTATATTCTTCTCCTTGTTGGATATCTACATCAGCCCACTAACATAGATGGTATCCCCGCCTTCCTGGAAAAATGAAAGTTACCATGAGCCTATTTTGCCCATGATCCTCAAAGATTGTCTGTGATTCCTGCCACGTAGTGAAATCAGGGTCTTTAACAGTCTGCAACTGGGGAAGGGCCATGTATCAGGAGGTGTCTCTGCTCAAACCTTGCCCATTGAGAAGGTTCCTTATTGGGTGGTGAAATCCAATCCAATCAACCCTTTCCCTTGGGAGATGCCAGTGGATAATGAGGGTCTGTCTGTAGAGATCCATCTTTGTCCCCAGTACTAATAAAATATTTGGGGAATCCTCCAAGAGGCCTGATACCTGTTGCAGAGGAGGCTAGGGTGTTGGTTAATGAGCATGCCAAAACAATCCCTTGTGCTGTGTGCCCTCTAGTCTGCGGTATCTTTTTTAAAAATTATTTTCTATTTTTTTTTTAAGAGACAGGGTCTTGCTCTGTCTCCCAGGCAGAAGTGCAATTATGAAGTCTTAGCTCACTGTAGGCTTGAACTCTTTGGCTCAAGGGGTCCTCCTGCCTCAGCTTCCTGAGTAACTGGAACTACAGGCATGCACCACTGCCCCCAGCTAATTGCTTTTATTGTTATTATTATTATTATTATTTTTTTGTAGAGATGAGGTCTTTCTTTGTTTTCCAGGTTTGTCTCAAACTTAACAGGGCTCAGGCAATTCTCCTACCTCAGCCTCCAAGTGTTGGGAGTACTGGTGTGAGCCACTGCACCCAGCTAATAGCTTAAGATATGTTTTTATCACCAAGGCTCTCTCTGTAGCCCTTCTGCTTGAGTCTGCAAGAGTGCTCATAAGATCCTCATTTTCCGTATAAGGAGAATCAGAGAGGTAACTTGAGGTCCACGTTCACACCTGGCATGGGGGAAATCCACTGGGACATCTTTTTGCTGCCATTCCTGCCTCCACGGAGCTTATGCTTCCCAAGAATGGCACTGCTAGCTGCCCTCTCCCCACTCAGGGCTGTTCTAGGATGCCAGCTCTCCGAGTTCTCTGCCTCTTGGTTGGCACTGGCATGAGGAGGCTGCTGGGTTCAGCAGGTTTGCTACAGGTTGGGGTTAATTCCTGAGCACTCAGTTCCTTCCTTTGCTGATGTGATGACATCCATACAAACCCACATTTCTGAGGTTCGTCACCAAAGAGTCTCTTCTTTAAAAGTGGGCCTTTCCATTCCATGGTCTTCCAACCCAAAGAATCCTGCCTCTCTCTACTTCCTTTTTCTTTTCTCCACTCTTATTATTATTTTTTTTTAATAAAGCTTTTTCTTTGGGTAGAATGGGTTTCTCTGATTTAAACTCCTTTCATCCCAGTTTAATTTCCCTTCCCTAAAGTGCTGTAGAGGCCTGTGCGAATCAATCAGTTTTGTCATTCTAGATCAGATGCCTCCCTGAAATGCAGATAAATTGGCCTTTATGGGACCGTTGTCTCCCTTTCTGGGGATGTATTCAGAGAATTCAGCCAGATTTGTAAGGCCTGACCTTCTTTTCATGAACCATGCTATGACCGGCCCTCTCTAAATTAAATACTGCTGAATGGCCCGCATCTTCTAAACCTCCTCCCTCCCTGGGGCCCTGGACAACAACCCCTCCATTGCCAAGGTTGCCACCAGCAAGCCAGGACCTTCACTTTCTTTGTCCCACTTTCCTTCACTCTGTGGTGACCCGAATTGCTGGGCCAGCCCCATGCCGTGAGGTCATCCAGGGGCAAATCCTTGTCCATAGCCTGGAGCCCAGGGAAGCAGCCTCAGAAAGGAATCTGCTGCTTCTCACCTCCCTTGCTGCTTTGCTGTTGACCTGTACACTAACACTATTATATTATGATCAAGGCTTAACTCTACTGTATTATTTGCAATGCTAATAGCTATAGGTATTATGAACAATAATGTAATCATTGCTAACATTGTGACATATCGTTAGTACAGATATTTTAATATTATTGTTGGCTACATGCCACTGTGCTTTGCCCCTTTACACACTGAATCTTCTCCTGTCAGCTTGGTGTCTCAGCTACAATCGTATTGTTTTTAGTGTCATTGATGGTGAAGGAAACTGAGGCTCAGAAAGGTTCTGTGACTTTCCTGAGGCCATATGGGTGGGCACTCTTAGCCCTGGCCGTGAATTCAAACCTCGATGTGAAGGCCGGGCATGGTGGCTCATGCCTGTAATCCCAGCACTTTGGGAGGCTGGGGCGGGTGGATCACCTGAGGTCAGGAGTTTGAGACCAGCCTGGCCCACATGGTAAAACCCTGTTTCTACTAAAAATACAAAAATACAAAAATTAGCTGGGTGTTCTTTCACGTGCCTGTAATCCCAGTTACTCAGGAAGCTGAGGCAGAATTGCTTGAACCAGGGAGACAGAGGTGGCAGTGAGCCAAGATTGTGCCACTGCACTCCAGCCTGGGCAACAGAGTAAGACTTTGTCTCAAAAAAATGAAAAACAAACAAACAAATAAAACCTTGATGTGAAGATTGACTTTACTTTTTGTTTCTTCTAGCTTTATGAGCATTTAATGACTGACAAATAAAAATTGTATATATTTAAGGTGTATGATGTGATGCTCTGATGTACGTATATATTGTGAAACGCTCACCACAGTTGAACTAACATACCCGTTACCTGACATAGTTAACCTTTGTATGTGTGTGTATATCTACTCTCTTTGCATATTTCAAATGTACAATACAGTGCTGTTATGTAGAGTCACCATGATGTATATCTGGTTTCCAGAACTTACTTATCTTTTAACAAAGTTTGTATACTTAGACCAATATCTCCCCATTTACCCACACTCAAGCTCTTGGTGACCACAGTTCTACTCGGTTTTTGTTGTTGTTGTTTGTTTGTTTGTTTGTTTTGAGACAAGGTCTTACCTTGTCACCCAGGCTGAGTACAGTGGTGTTATCATGGCTCACTGCAGCCTCAAACTTCTGGGTTCACGTGATCCTCCTGCCTCATCCTGCTGAGTAGCTGGGACTGCAGGTGTGCGCCACCATGCCCACTAATATTTCAGTTTTTTTGTAGAGATAGAGTCTATGTTGCCTACACTGGGCCTTCAACTCCTGGCCTCAAGTGGTCCTTCCACCTTGGCCTCCCAAAGTTCTGGGATTACAGGAGACAGCTACCGTGCCTGGCCTCCTCTCTCTGTTTCTATCAGTTCACTTCTTTAGATTCTAAATATAAGTGAGCTTTGGTAGTATTTGTCTTTCTGTTATCTGGCTTATTTCACTTGATCCAGCAATCCCACTTATGAGTGGACACTCAAAAGAAATAAAATCACAATCTCATAGAGATATCTGTGCCATCATGCTCATTGCAGCACTGTTGACAATAGCCAAGATATACAAACAACTTAAGTGTCCATTGACAGAGAACGAATACAGAAAATGCGGTGTAGATATACACATAGTGGAATACTATTTAACCTATAAAAAGAAGGAAATCCTGCCATTTGCAATAACATGGATGAATGCTGCTTTTTATCCCTATTGTCAAAAGCTTTTAAGTTGAAACTTCCTAAGCAGGAACTCTTGTGTGCAAAGGAATGGTCTTGTGGAAGCATTTGCATATTTGAAGGGATTGATGGACACATTAGCTCAAGGGAAGTCATCCACGCCAGGTGGAGTTCCCCTGGAGTGAGGACTGTGGGAGCAAATGCCCTCCTTGCCCACTTAGCAGGTTTCCAGGTAAGGTCCCTGTGGTTAAGAAGTAGGGAAAGGCAGGAACACCATTCTCTGATGCCATTTATCTTCTCTGATTGTCGCTCCTCGCACCTGTGAGCCCTCTGGGTTCCTGGGATGGCTCCGTAGGTTACTCTGAGAATATCCTTCTTTGTCTGGTCGCCCCTCCCTTCTCCATGGCTGAGAGTCACATGAAATGAGATTCCTTCCAGGCACAGAGGCAGCTCCATGCAGAGTCCCTGATGAGCTACTCGCCACTGTGTTCTGCTGGCCCCTTTCTTCCCTGTTCACCTCCAGCAAAGTTCCAAGATCACCTTTAAGTCTGCTCATCCAGGCCAAAAGTCTGTACCTGTCAAAACCTCTTCTTGTGGGTTCCCAGAGACAATATCACCTCTCACCTTCAACTGATAGTGACAAACAGTGACAGGTTGAACTTTAACTGCACAGCCCTGGCTCCTGTCAAATGTCTCCGCTGACAGGTGAGAGCTCTGAAATCATCCCAATACTCTCAGGTCCAACTGCAGGGCAGAAGGGCCAGAGAGGCAGTGATGTATGTTGAGTGCTTGCTGTTGCTGAGAACCGGAACAGTTGAACATAGACTTTGGAAACTGGGAGACCTAATTCTGTCACTTACAAACTGTGTGTCCTTGGGCGAGGGGCTTAGACTTTCTAAGCTTCAGTTTGTAGTCTGTCAGATAGGGGTATGAACATGGAGATGCATCATACCTAGAGGTTAAGTTCTAAATCAGAGCTGGAAGCAAAATATGTGAGCAAGTCAAAAGTTTCTCTTGAAGGCTGCAACACTGGAAAGCATTTTGCAATTCCTCAATAAGCCCAGCACACAGCTAACTTTTTTTTTCTTTTCTTTTCTTTTTTTTTTTTGGCCAGCCAAGAAATGGATTATTGTTTTTTTCGTTGAGCGTCTGGTGGATAGATGGCTTGCATTTAGGGGATATAAATGTAAAAATCACAGCATGGGGATTCAGAGATAGGCATGTGGGAACTAAGACCTGCTATATTTTACAAGAAGCTATGTTAATTATATTTGTCCAGGGTACCCAAGAGAATTTGCATCTTTACTAAGCTCACCTGTATCTCTTCCACTAAAGGTCTCAAGCAAGGAGGAAACTGGCCACAAACTCCACTCAGGTATTTGGGTTGGGCTGTCGGAAAGGCACTTTTATTCTTCTACTCTTATCGCAATTAGGGTTCAGTCATAGAGAACAGACAACACTCTAGCTGGTTTATCCAAGTGTTAAGGTGAATAGCAAGGTTTTGGTGACTTATATTGCCTTTGAAAAGGAGGAATGCCAGACCCTTGGCTATTTTGAGGGAGATAAATCCTAGCCCCGAGAGCTGCATACTGCATCTAAGCTCAGGGAAGCTGCTTCTCTTGCTGCAGAAAGCTAGTGGGTGCAGCACCTGCCATTGGAGAACCACTGTGCTTTGCCTCTGGTCCATGCCCGCAAAGAGGGTGCCTCAAGTCCTGCCTTCATCTAGACTCAATTCCACTTTGAGTATCACACAGTGCATCTGATCAGAGGACCCAAATTACACTCAGAACTTACCTGTCAGTGTGTCTGGGGAATTTAGGTTTTTGGTTTCTGGTCTTGGCAGTAGAAGAAGATTATAATGGTCAATGAATTAGCCAGATCACCAGTCTACCACAACTAGGGGAGCCTTGAAGACAAGCTGACCACAGGTTTATTCTCTTTTTTTCTTTCAATGTCCATACCTGATCCTTGGGGATTTAGTGTCACAGAGCAAAGACTACAGCTCCTCATGCCTGAGAAAAAGAATCCAGAGGAGCATATAGATGGAGAGAATGAGCCTAGAGTGGAGCCGGCAAGCACCCTCTCCCTGAGAGGGTCTGTAGAGGGCATGGAACTGGTTGCCATTGTATGCCTCTGGCTGCGCACACAGACTGGAGCTGTTAATCTATGATCCCATCAGTGTCCAAGATTTGACCAACAAGCTTAAGTATTTTTCTCTTTGGGATAGAATAATACTAATAATCATCACCACTGCCATCATCATCGTCATCATTACCATCATCATCACCAACATCACCACTGCCATTGTCACCACTGTCACCATCATCACTACCACACCACCACCATCATTATTACCACTGCTGTTGTCATTAATGTCACCACCATCATTATCATCATTACCACCTTATTATTATCATCACCATCAACATTACCACCATCATCACCATCAGTATCACTGCTACCATTATCACCAATGTTACCACCATTACTACCAACATCAACACTGCCATTGTCACCACCATTATCATCATCGTTGTCATTATCACTATCATCATTGTCATCACTATTATCATTGCCACTGTCATCAACATCAACATCTCCACTGCCATTGTCACTGGTGTCACCATCATCACTATCAGTATCACCACCATCATCATCATTACCGTCACTACCATCATCACCATCACCACTGCCATTGTCACCAATGTAACCACCATCACCATCATCATCAACATCATTGTCCGCATAACTATCACCATCATCTCTGTCATCAACAGCACCACCACCATCACCATTATCATTACCATCATCTTCATCATCACCACTGCCTTTGTCACCAGTGTCACCGTTATCATCAAGATCATCAACATCACTATCATTGTCATTGCTATCAATGTCTCCACCACCACGATAATGGTTGTCATTATTGTCATCACTGTCACCACCACAACCATCATCATCACTGTCAGTATCACCACCACTACTGTAATCACCATCATATTAATCAATTCATATTTACCAAGTACTTTCTTTTTGTCAGGTATTATGCTAAAACCCCTCCTGCAGCATCTCAGTCATTTCTTACACAACCTTAGAAGGTGGGTACTGTTGCTATCCCCATTTTACAGAAAAGAAGACAGACCCAGATGAGTAGGAGGGGCCATGATTTGAACCTCAGTTGTCTGAGTCCAAAGTAAAGGGGTAGAGGGGCTCTCTTGCTTCTGAGATTAGCAAATATAGCTCAAGAATGTGGGCATGAACTATGTAATCTCTCTTAGAGGCAAGGTGATATTTTTTCAAGTGAAATAGGGAGAGCTATTAAGTCAGAAATCCCCCCTGGATGTCCATAGGACATTTGTGATGGCAAATGCAAGAAGAAATGTGGGTAGGGAGAATAGCGGCTCAACTGTTGAGGTCATGAAGAGGATAGATGACAGGAAGTATGAAATCTTGGACAATTTTTCCAGTGGTTTCTAATATGTGTCTTTCTGTCCACTGCAAGAAAAATAAGAAGACACCACCATATCTCACATGTTAGCCTCTCAATCAGTAGCCCATTATCTTGTCTGTTCAGGTGTTTAATGGAAGTTCCTCTCTCCTGCTGACCCAAAAGCTTAATGAATCTAGAATTCTCCACCCTGCATCAGTGAGCTGGGCATCCCCTTGCAAGACAGCCTCATTGCAGCCACGCAGAGGGTAACATTTCCTCTTTGCTTCATATTCTAATGAATAAATGATATTCCCATTGGTTATTTATCCACTTTTAGAATTTGAATGGAATTCTACAGATAATTACGGCATTTCACCATTTGATAGGAAATTGGCACCTGCTGCATGGAGATAATAGTTCAATTCAGCATCTATGAAATAGGTAATTTTCTGCTAATTCCTGCCTTGAAATTTGTAAATCGTCAGTGGAGTTGGTTATTAAAATTCAAGAGTTTAAAGGCCTGGAGCGAAGAGGGAACGTACCTTCTTCATTAAAATTACAGAAACCAACAATGACTGCCGGACTGAAGATTCTCAGCCCAGAAGGCTCAAAGCAACTCAGGAGCAAGAAAGCTTAGTGGCAGTGTGATTGTCTCTCCAGGAGATTCAAACTGCAGAACAGGAGCTAGCTGGCTCTAGGGCACTTGTCAAAATGTGCAGAAATGAGAGATGGCAACAAGACATAGGGGAGAGGCAGGGACTTTGGGGTCAGGCAGACGATGGTTTGAATTCTAGCTGTCTATGGCTTTAGGCCTTTCTGGGTCTCCGTTTCTGCACTTGTAAGGTAAAAAATTCCCTTTTTGGCAAGAAGTAAGTACCTTCTATGTAGTCTTTAGTTAATCTAAGATCAAATCTATCCATTTTTCACCCATTTACTTAACAATTATTTACTACAAGTTACTTAAGTGTGAGATTCTGCCAGGTCCTAGGGGAGGACAGTGGAGAACAAAGCCAGGCTTGTTCTCTGCCCTCATGAATATTCTTCACAAAAGTCTTCAACCGTGTCTTCATGGAGCCAGGATGAGTGCAAAGACCCCAAAAGGAAAATAAAAAATTGCACGAGGCTGAGCGGAATGCCTGCCTTATTATCCAAGGAGTCAACTTGGGGGGTTGGGCTTTTTGGGGTGATGGAAATATTCCATGTTTTTATTGCGATGGTGACTATACGATCTTATACATTTTTCAAAACTCATCAAACCCTGTGCCTAAACCGGGGTACATCTTACTGTATGCATGTTATCAATACACCTGACTTCCAAAACAAATGAACAAAAAAAGTCCCCTTCTGAAAAGAAATAGGCAGTCAGTCTGGTATACTGTTGTAGTTGCTGAGCCTAAACATTTCACCAACTAGGAAATTAGAATTAAAGAGACTGGGGACTAACGCAGTTTCTGAAGTTTCACTTTGGCTTGTGAGAATATACAAACGCTTCTGAGCACCACTGACTTCCACAAAGACCTTGTAAACGCTAGGCTGTGGGTGGACTCATCCCTCTTCTGGCAGCCATGGGTGTCCAGGAAGGCCACTGGGGAAGCAGCTTACCATGATTCACATTGCCAGGTGATCCGAAGATCAACTCCAATGTGCAAGTGGCGCTCTTGTCTCTGGCCTTAGATTGTCCTCCCAAGCAGCAGTGCTGTCAGTGGAGTAGCTGCCCTGGGCCGGGGTCGTCATGCCTGATATTTACCTGACCTTGGCAAGGTCAGCTGGGAAAACTCAGGCCTTAGTTCCTAGAAAGCGATCATGAAGTCAGCATGGTCACCTAGTCCCCAAGGTGCCTCGTGATGTTACTCTTGTCCACTTGCAGAGACCTTTCCCAAACACCCTTGTATCCTTCCTCTTTCCCTTCTCCTGGCTTCCTTCTCCCTTTCCCTCTTACCTCTTTATTCCCTTCCTATCTCTTCTTTCCTCTTTTTCTCTTTCCCATTCTCACCTTTTCTTCCCAGCACTTCCTTCCTTCTCACCTTTCCTTCCCATCCCCGTCCATGCTGATGCTCTAGTCTTTCCCTGGGATGCATCTTCTTTTCTCTCAGCTTTCTCTCTCCAAGGCTGCTGAGGACATCTATTCTGCCCTACCCCACCCTTCATTTTCTCCGTTTCCTTCATGCTTCCTGACCTCGACCCTTCTCCTGTTCTGAAGACTGGGCACGTGTTACCTGTTAGAGTGGAAGAGAACTTCATTGTCCATGTAATAAGAACATGCATGAACAGCCCAGGCACTTCCCCAGGGTGTTTATGGCTGGAGGAAACTCCATATCCTTACCCCCTGCCTGGTTTCATGTTCTTCTCCTTACCTGTTGGGTCTCTGGGATAGGTGTCTTGTCTGTTCAAAGAGCACAGGTTTGGCCAGACACGGTGGCTTATGCCTGCAGTCTTAGCGCTTTGAGAGGCTGAGGTGGGAGTATCACTTGAGGCTAAGTGTTAGAGACCTGCCCGAGCAACGGAGACCCCACCTCTACACAAAATTGGAATTTTTTCTACTTGGGATTCTGAGGCAGGAGGATCACTTGAGCCCATGGGTTCAAGGCTGCAGTTAGCTGTAATTGTGCCACTGTCCTCCAGCCTGGGCAGGAGAACAAGATTCTGCCAAAAAATAAAATAAAAAGAAAGAAAGAAATACAGCACGTGCTTTCCTGCTTTAATCCCCTCTGAAACGTGATTTCCTCTAAGCCCCATGGAGTGTTGCCATTGCCAAAGAAACCCTTGGTAGAGGAAATGAGGCAGCATCCATGTTTGATCCTCAGATGAATTAATCATCTTGCTCAGGTCCATTGATCTCAAAGCTAGGTTCACGAGACTGAGTGCACCTGCCTGTCACCTTCCTCTTTGGTGCCAAACACCCACATTGCTGTTGGGCAGCAGCTCTCAGATGACTTTACATGCTGGCTTCCATCTCAAACACTGAGCTCATTCCCTGTAGGCTATAGGGAATAGCATATCCTTGGCTTGGATGAGCTCAGTGGGAGCTCATCCAAGAAGGAAGGGAGATAAGGGTGTTTAAGAACGGTCACTGCAAGTGAGCAAAAGTAACATCGTGAGACACCTTGGGGAGTAAGTGAATGTGATGATTTTAAACACTTTCTAGCACAGGGTTTGGCATATAGTAGATGTGCAGATAAAGTTGGCTCAAACAAACTGGCCACAAAAAAGAAAGAAAAGAAAGAAGACAACTCCAAGGAAGATACACCATGAGAGAAGTATGTGAAGTCCACAATGGTAGGAAGGACTGGGGGCCATGCCTTGTGATCATATGGTTTATCCAGCTTTCCTTAGTTACTCCGTTTCTGTGCCTGAAGTGTCTGTGGTCACAGAGATATTACCCCTGGCTAGGAAATATGATGGAACCACCTTTTAATAGCATTCTTATCTCAGTTTAACTGAAAGAAGGGGTCAGGACGCTCCATGGGCCCCAAGGAGACGTCTTCAAGCCACTCTGCGTTTCATGGCTTCATAGCACTTACTCAAACCCAGACAGTGTTAGTTCTGAAATGACAGAACAAAGCAGACTATTGCCTGAATTCATTCTTCTCAATAACATCTGAATTCCGTCCTTACAGAATGTCACAGTGTGCCTGGTTACCTTGGCATTAGAGATACATCTTTTCTGAACTTTCTTTCTCCAAGGCTGTTGAGGACATCTGTCCTGCCATGCCCCACCCTTCAGTTCCTTCCCGCTTCCGCATCTTGACCCTTCTCATGTTTTGATCGCTGAGCCATGTGGGTGTCCATTACCTAATAGAGTAGAAGAGGACTTAGTTGTCCATGTAATAAGAACATGCATGGGCCAGGCCCAGTGGTTCACGCCTATAATCTCAGCACTTTGGGAGGCCAAAGTGGGTGGGTCACCTGAGGTCAGGAGTTTGAGACCACCCTGGTCAACATGGTGAAACCCTGTTTAGCTGGGTGTGGTGGTGGGCGGCTGTAATCTCACTACTCTGGAGGCTGAAGCAGGAGAATCGCTTGAACTTGGGAGGCGGAGGTTGCAGTGAGCCAAGATGGCACCGCTGCACTCCAGCCTTGGTGACAGAGCAAGACTCTGTCTCAAAAAACAAATAAAACAACAACAACAACAACAACAACAAAACAAATATGTTCATTTGACACATGTTCCCCAGATGGGAGGAAGGCATGGGTAGAGTACACATGTGTTCTTAAAAGCAGAGGTTTGCTTAGGGGCCTCTTCCTGTGTTCAGAGGGAACGAAGATGGTGACATGCTGACCTTAGAGTTCACAGAGGGATTTGGACGTCCATGACTCATTCATTTTCCTTCTTTACTGGCTATGATGATGATGGCAGGAGGTTTTGTTACACGTGGACCAGTGGAGCCACTCTTCCTGCCTTTGCCACAAGCCTGCCACCTAGCACCCCCCATCCCTTTTGAGCAGTGATGAAATGAACCTGGCATCCTGGAGACATACCAGGACATCTGTTTTGGGAAGTGTGGGGTATAGGGCTTTAGAATTCTGAGCTGCCTCCTTTGTGTCAGAATCAGATGTGTCACTATCTATAGCGACCCCTCCTCCCATCTTTTTTACTTTCCTAAAAGTGCACCCGAGTAGCACTGGGTGTGGGGTGATGGGAGGTGTGATTCAGACACCCACGGCCATATGGGGCTGCTGCTTGTCCCAGCTTCTGCTCCGTTTCCCTCCCCGAGTCTCCTCCTTGCTTCCCAGTGAGAGGAGGGCTCACCACCCTGTTTCCTGGATGCCTGGGCGGAGTGGGGCCGGGATCGGGGTCATTTGAATGCCCTGTGAAGAGTTGAAGATGAAGTGGAAGCTATTTAAATTTTTCTTAATTTATTTTTTGAACAGTCTCTCTGTCACCTGGCATTTTCCTGTGCTGGTGTCTCTCAGATTTTCTGTCTCTGTCTCTATCTGTGCCTCTCTCTGCCCCCTCCCCTCTCTCCATCTGTGTGTGTCTGTCTCTTTGCTCTGCCTTTCTCTCCATCTGTTTATGTGTCTGTGAATTTGTCTTTGTCTCTTTTTCATTCTTTTTTCCTTCTTCTCTCTTTCTCCCTTTCCCCCCCTTCTCTTTCCCTCCCTTCTTCCTTCTTTCTCTCTCTCTCTCTCCCCCTCCCTCTCTCTCCCCCTCCCTCTCTCCCTGTCTCTCTTCCTCCCTTCTTTCCTGGACCCCTCTCACTTTATTCCTATCTTTCTCTCTCTGATTCTGCTTCAGTCTCCTCCTCTTTCTCTCAAGCACCTCCTTCATTTAAAAAGGTGGGCAGAGGTGGGTGAGGGGTGCTGACAGTGATGGTGACTTGCATTGCCCATAATCTGCTTGAGGTCTAACATGGCTCCACTTTCTGCTGGATGCTTCATGTCAGCAATCAGTGTCATTGTGGGAGGTCTGTCGTCATTTTTTTTAAAAAAAGATTCTGGGCTGGGTGCAGTGGCTCACGCCTGTAATCCCAGCACTTTGGGAGGCCAAGGCAGGTGAATCACTTGAGGTTAGGAGTTCAAGACCAACCTGGCCAATATGGTAAAACTCAGTCTCTCCTAAAAGTACAAAAAGTTACCCAGGCGTGGTGGCGTGTGCCTGTAATCCCAGCTACTTTGGAAGGCTGAGGCAGGAGAATCCCTTGAACCTAGGAGGTGGAGGTTGCAGTGAGTCGAGATCATGCTGCTACACTGCAGCCTGGGCAACAGAGTGAGACTCCATCTCAAAAATAAACAAATAAATAAAATTAAAACAAAAAGATTCTGGATTTTTTTTTTTTTTTTTTTTGCCTGTCCATGTACTACAATTTCCTGCCTTATCCTGCTCCTATCTGGCTCTTTATCCTGCTTTTTGTTTGTCAGCAAATCTGTACTTCTCACTAAGTTTAGGGTGCTTGGGGTCTTCCTTTGCACTGTCTCCGTATCAAAACTACCCCTTCTACAGAGCTCAAGATTGGATGATGGCTGCACAACTCTGTGAATAAACTAAAAACCCTGACTTGTACACTTTAAATGGATGACATGGAATAATGTCTGAATTATATCTCAATAAAGCCGGGTTTTAAAAATTTGTTTCTTTTTTTAGTCTTTTATTTTTATTTATTTTTTAAAATTATACTTTAAGTTCTGAGACACATGTGCAGAACATGCAGGTTTGTTACATAGGTACACATGTGCCACAGTGGCTTGCTGCACCCGCCAACCTGTCATCTACATTAAGTATTTCTGCTAATGTTATCCCTCCCCTTGCCCCCCACCCCCTACAGGCACCAGTGTGTGATGTTCCCCTTCCCTGTGTCCATGTGTTCTCATTGTTCATCTCTCACTTATGAGTGAGAACATGCAGTGTTTGGTTTTCTGTTCCTGTGTTAGTTTGCTGAGAATGATCTTCTGGTCTTTAAAAAATATTTTAATACATTATATTTATACATACTCATGAAAGTGCATATGAAACTTTGTCACGTGCAGAGAATGTGTAATGATCAAGGCAGGGTGTTTAGGGTATCCATCACCCAAGTATTTATCATCTCTATGTGTTGGGTATATTTCAACAATGCTGTTTCTTTAAAAAGTAGATCTAAAGAAAGTATAGCCCAGGTGTGGTGGCTCATGCTTGTAATCCCAACACTTTGGGAGGCCAAGGCAAGCAGATCACTTGAGGTCAGGAGATGAAGACCAGCCTGGCCAACATGGTGAAACCCCGTCTCTGCTAAAAATACAAAAAAATTAGCTGGTCGTGGTGGTGCACGTCTGTAATCGCAGCTACTCGGGAGGCTGAGACAGGAGAATCGCTTGAATCTGGGAGGTGAAGGTTGCCATGTGCCGAGATCGCACAACTGTACTGCAGCCTGGGCGACAGAGCAAGGCTCTGTCTCAAAAAAAAAAACAAAACAAAACAAACAAAAAAAAAAACGGGAAATCTAAAGGAAGTATAAAGCACATTCCATTGATTTCAATCTGACTGCAGGTTTTCCGTTGGGGCATTTGAATTGGGAGCTGAAGTGGGGGTGCACAGCATGTGAATCAGGAAGTATTTATGACTCTGTGTAAACATATCACAGTGGAATGCCAAACATTAGCTTCTGCTGAAATCAGCTAGCTCATCTAAACCTTAGCTAGAGGGGTTTCCTTAATGTCAACATTGATGCAAACAACCAGGGAAGATGGATGAACTCAAAGCAGAATTGGGTCTACATGGATTTTCTTCTCTCTGACAAAGAACAGGCTAACTCCCACTTACTCCACACAAACACCCCTTCCTCCACAAGGCCTTGCCTGAATCTCAAGTTTAGAAAAAACTCTTTTTTTTGCTGTTGTCTTGAAACACCTTGAAATCTAACACTTCTCTTGCCTTATTGTCCTTCTTGGTTTAAGTATGTGTCTTATCCATTGGGCTGTATACTTCTTGAGTGTAGGAACTGTGCCCCTTTTGCACCTAGAAGGTCTGTGATAATTATTCAGGCAAGGAAGGATGAAAGATAAACAAACTCATGACTGAGGGGGAACTTGGCATCCAATATGGATATTAAGGCTAGTCCCAGTCTAACATCCCACTTTTAGCACGTAACTGTTGTGCACCTATGGGTAACGTTCTGCATAGCAGGCAGTACTCTAGGCACTGGTAATACAGCTGTGAATAAAACAGGCAAGAATCTGTGCCATTGTGGCACTTGTGTCTGGTAGGGGGAAAGTAGATAATAAAAATAAGTAAATTATAGGGAGTATTGGAAGGTGGTAATGTTAGGGAGAAAAGAAAGCGTAAGAGTACTTGTGCGCATGTGGTCATTTGCAAAATATTTTTCCTTGATCTTTATTCCCCTGATATCTACAGAGAAAAGAAATTTTTCATATAGAAGGAGAGAAAATTGAGGTATTTTGCAGCAGAGACGGATATTAAAAAAAACTTATGCTTTGGCATTTTCTGTGCACCCTAAGCTTCAAACTTAGAATTCTTGGAGCCAACAAAAAGGCCCTTGGGGCTGGGACAGGCAATCCTGTGTTGTAGAAGCAGAGAGCAGGGAAAACAGGGGAGCCACTGCCCCACGTTGGGGCCTCCTCCCCTCTCTCCATCTGCATGTGTCTGTCTGTAACTCTGCCATTTGAGCAAGCTTCATTTCAGTTTTTCAAGCTTAAGCCTTGGGATATTAAAAATATAAAAAATAATAAGAAAAATGAATGGGTGCAAACCACAGCTAGAGACAGAGGAGGTGGGGTGAGGCTGGGTTGCTGAGGAGCCCCGGGGAGGGATCAGTGTGGCCAGCAGTGGGAGGGGTCCATGCTGCAGAACTGCTCTCTTTGAACTTGGTATTTTTCCACAGCAAACAGAAGCCCAACGCTTGTTGGCAGTGGAGCCTCGTCCTGGGAATAGAGAGGGCAGAGTGGCCACTGGGAGCTAGATGTGGAGGAAGTAAACACACGGGGAGGAGGCCAACTTTCATGTCTTTACCATCTGGGGGCTCCCTGAGGAGTTGGGGCCGGTGTTAACATTCATCAGGTGCCCTGTTGATCAATCATCATCAGAAGTGAGAGGAGCAAAGCATCCAGTCACCGAACACTGTGTGATTCCCAGAGACTCCAAGGGGGGCTCCACCAAACGGGGTGCAGCACAGTCCCCGAGGCACAGGGGCTGGCCACAGTCCCAGCAACAGTGATGAAAGTGTCAGCTAGTGCGTATGAAGACTTGCATATTGGACACTATTCAAAGCACATTGTGTGAATTATCTCACTTAACCTTGTAAGGTTTTCTGTAGCAAACTCATGGATCAGTTAGGACTCAATTGATTACATGTGACTGAAAACCAAACCCAAAATGATAAGCAGAAAGGGAATCTGTGAAGTCATGCAACTGAAATATCCAGGAGAAGCTGTGGATTCAGGCATGGCTGGATCCAGGAGCTTAAACAGTATGATAGGCTCTGTTGTTTTTCTTGGTCTCTTGACTCTACTTCCCATATCTCAGTATCATTCTAAGATGAGCTGTCATGGCGGCAAAAGGGCTGTGGGTACTCTAATCCACATGCTTTCAAGGTGAAGTCCAGCAGAACAGAATGTTTCTTTTACTGTCCCCATAGTTTTAGTATGTCTTGTAGTGTCTCCTTGGCTCTGATGAGGATTATGTGCCCGTCTGGACAGATGACCATGGTGGCAGGCAACGGAAGTCACCGTTTGTTGTGTACTACCCTGGAGTGAGGGATGGAGTCATGATGAGTTGGAGTGGGATCGTGAGGGATGGTCCTTAAAATAGGTAAAACGAGGCAGGTGGTAAAAAATTAAAAAATGTCTATGTCTTGGTACTATTATCACCTCTGTTTTGTAGATGGGGAAATTGAGACCAGGAAGGGTGGAGTCACTGGTCCAAGGTCACACAGCAAATAGAACTGGGATAGTGGTCCAGTGTCATCTATGGCCACCATCAGGCCATCACCTTCCACGACCAGAGCCTCATCTCATCCCTCTTTCCTGCATCTGTCCTTGGGGCTGCCACGTCATTCCAAACCACCAGAGCGATCAGTGGGGTTGCCCTGAAGACTGCAGGAGTCATAAGGCCGCAAGCCCATCAATCCTGTCACTTTCCAAGGACCATTCCCAAGGCAAAGGGTCATTAATATCATCATCTCCATCTTCTTTAATGCTAATTACTTTTTTTCCCACGTCAACATAAAAATCATCTTAAATGTCCTCATTAAAGTGGATGTGATTTCTGACCACAGAATCATCAACTCAGCCTGGGAAAGACTTTCAGGGGAGAAAATGTCCTCAGAGCCACAGTAGCAATTTTGAGTGATTTAGAATATCAAGTTTGTATGATTTTTAATCATTAAAGGAGATGTAAAAACATATTTTATACACAATCTTTTATCTTACACTTATATTTCTCTATAACAATTTATTGCGACACATATATCACCATTACATCAGACATTTATGGCTCCATTAAAATTCAATGCTATCATAAATTTGGGCCGGTTAAAGTGGTGACATTTGTAACAGCTTCCACAAGGACGTATTTTATATTTAAAGTGAAACTTTGAGTAGAAACTTTCGTTAAGGAAATAAAAAACATGTAGGATAGGAAGGGGATATAAGATTTTCTTCTTTGTAAAACACTTAATGCCTACCTTAATACCTGCTGTATTATGAAGCCAGACTTTTGCTAAATACTGCGTATGCTAGTTCCAGTATGTAGGGATTAACGGGAATCATGATAATGCTATCATTGACTAGAAATACTCCACTCTTCTCAGTCTTTTGGCACCCTGAGACCTGGGAGAATTTTAGAAATAACAGAAAATAATAAATCAGATTTTTAAAAAATGCTATGTCCATATAATGAGAGGTTTTCTGATTCTGGAGCATAAGGATTTTCAGAGTGATAGTATATGGAACTTATATTTTTCCATCATTTGGTTCAAGATGGGAAATTTGGGCATATCCGTCCTTCCCTTCCTTCCTCCTTTCCTTCCTCCTTTCCTTCCTCCCTTTCTTCTTTCCTCCCTTCCTTCTTTTCTTCCTTCCTTCTTTCCTTCCTTCCTCCCTCCCTCCTTCCTCCCTCCTTCCTCCCTCCCTCCCTCCCTCCCTCCCTTCCTTCCTCTCCTAACTTTCCTTCCTTCCTTCCTCTCCTTCCTCTCCTTCTCCAAACCATCAGAAGGTGTTAAAACAACTTTTGTGGGCCCAGTGCTTTTATAACGGATTTAAAATGTAAAAGTGGGGCTGCTATATTCTTACTTCTGAAGGAGGCTTCTACACTGGGAAGCTGTCAAAGGAGAGAAACAAGCCCGATCACTTCTCTTGCATCCTCCGGTGCCATAAGAACGTCTGGCACATAGTAGATATCCACCAGTAGCCTCATCAAAGCTCTTGGTCAAGCTACTCACATAGAAAGCTTTAGGCAATTAATGCTCAGCTAGGCATAACAGAGGACTGGCCCAGCTGTGCAGGACAGAATGGGTATCATATATGACTTAAAGAAAGCGAAGTGAGTGAGGACCTTGTTTACGTCTAGATAGGGTTTGTGGAAGAAGAAGGCTTCAAATTAGTATTAGTCCAGAAATGGGACTAAAGGTAAGCTAGCCTGAAAGAATCAATGGGGGCTAAGAGCTAGCTTGAAGAACTTCATTTGGGCCGAGAGATGGATCTGGTCAGGTGTTGGGATAAAGTGAAGGTGAGTCTACACAGCACCATGGTGTGTATCACAGCAGGGACAACAGACACTGAACGTGTGCTGGGTCAGGCAGGAGGCATGCTATTTTGCATTAACAATAGAGATAGCAAAGGATTAACTCCACTTACTATTAGCCTGTTTTTTTTTTCCAAGTGCTTTTCTCAAATGGACTGATTTTAATTCTCACAATCACCCTAACGGTGAGTATTCTGTATTGTGATTGGAAAGAACGAAAAAGGAGAGGAGATATATAGGTTACAGGTACATTTTCTATTTCTCTCTGTATGTCTCTGTGAATCTGAACAAATAGAAGGCAGAACACTACTCACATCCCAGGGGTAAATTTAATTGGGGGACTGGGTGGGCACCTTCTGTTTTCTGAGTTTTACTGGCCGATGCTGCTAATTGTGGGCTGAAATCAAATGTCATTACAGGAAGTGTCAACTAGAATCAGACAAATCAGAGTTCTCCTAAACAAAATGAAACCTTTGCAGAGCATGCCCCACGGAAGGAGGAGTCTTACATTCTCATAATGGAACATAGTACCTACAAGCTGTGCCGTTCAATATGGGAGCCGTTGGCTACATGTAGTCACTCAGCACTTAAAACTGACTAGTGCGACATATTAAAATGATCATTTTTTGCATGTTGTGTTAAGTAAAACCTATTTTTAAAAGTAATTTTCCTGTTTGCTTGTTTTAATGTGGCTACTGGAAAATTAAAAAATCACACATGATTTTCATTATATTTCTTTTTTGTTTATTACGCTAAGAACACTTAAAACGAGATCTGCCTTGTAACAAATTTTATTTTTGTACACATAAGGCCTTGCTGTGTTGCCCTGGCTTGTCTGAAACTCCTGGCCTTAAGTAATCTTCCCACTTCACCCTCCCAGAGTGCTGGGATTATAGGCATGAGCCACTGCACCCAGCCTTGCAATGAATTTTTAGGTTCATAACGTGGTGTTGTTAATGATAGGCATGATGTCATACGGAAGATCTCAAGAACTTATTCATCTTGATAACAGAAACTTTCTGTGCTGACAGCATCTATGTAGGTTGTTTGCATCCTTTCCCTTGAAAGGACATATCTTACGGAAATAGAGAAAGACTCCTGGAGAGCTCCTTCTTCATCATGTCACCAAGGTCTGGGCTGGGAAGTGCTTTCATATAAATTTTCAACTACAGCTCCCAGGCTACCATGCCCTGAAAAGAATCATTCACAGCTCCTTGTCTTTGCTTGTGCTATGTTCCCTATCTGGAGCTCCTTCCTCTTATCTTCCACCTCACTCACCTGGCATGCTCCTGAAACCCCAACTCAAATATTCTGTTTCTTGTAGCTGCCCTTGAATGAATTGCTCTGTCTTCTGGGTTCCCACAGCACCTTGAACCCGTTTCCTCTGCTGTCGCTCTGACTGCCTTGTGTTTTAATTATTTATCTATTTCCATAGCTGCTCATGGAATCCCTTGAAATCACGGACAAAGTAACTTTAGATTCTTCTTAGGCAGAATCCTTCTTTTCCGCTTCCAAATAGAAGGGCACCCCCCATCGATGCTGGAGCTGGTTCATATGGGATCATCGGTCATTGGCGTGTCTCTTCTTTCCAACTCCACCTTCAGTGGCTTTGCACTGATGCCTTGAAACTGGAGTATTTACATCACAGACATTGGCAAACAACGTAAATCAGGGCTTTTTGTGAGGAGTGGGGAAGGGAGGGCAAGTTGTTAAATATTTACCAGCTCACCCTGATCTGAAATTAAATGAAATAAAAGGCTTTTGCCGTGTGAATCAGCCTTGGAAAATGGTGGTCATTTTCTTGTGATTAAGTGACGTGAGTGTGAAGAAATTCTGCTTTCTTTTTCTTTTTTGAGACACAGTTTTGTTCTGTCGCCCAGGCTGGAGTGCAGTGGTGCGATCTCAGCTCACTGCGACTTCTGCCTCCCGGGTTCAAACAATTCTCCTGCCTCACCGCTCCCTCTCCGACTGCCTAAAGTAGCGGGGATTACAGGCATGCACTGCCACACCTGGCTAATTTTTGTATTTTTTTTAATTATACTTTTAGTTCTAGGCTACATGTGCACAACGTGCAGGTTTGTTACATAGGTATACGTGTGCCATGTTGGTGTGCTGCACCCATTAACTTGTCATTTACATTAGGTATATCTCCCAGTGCTATCCCTCCCCCCTTCCCCCACCCCAAGACAGGCCCCAGTGTGTGATGTTCCCCTTCTGTGTCCAAGTGTTCTCATTGTTCAATTCCCACCTATAAGTGAGAACATGCAGTGTTTGGTTTTTTGTCCTTGCGATAGTTTGCTGAGAATGATGGTTTCTAGCTTCATCCATGTCCCTACAAAGGACATGAACTCATCCTTTTTTATAGCTGCATAGTATTCCATGGTGTATATGTGCCACAATTTCTTAATCCAGTCTATCATTGATGGACATTTGGGTTGGTTCCAAGTCTTTACTATTGTGAATAGTGCTGCAATAAACATACGTGTGCATGTGTCTTTATAGCAGCATGATTTACAATCCTTTCAGTATATACCCAGTAATGGGATTGCTGGGTCAAATGATATTTCTAGTTCTAGATCCTTGAGGAATTGCCTCACTGGCTTCCACAATGGTTGAACTAGTTTACAGTCCCACCAGCAGTGTAAAAGTGTTCCTATTTCTCCAAATCCTTTCCAGCACCTGTTGTTTCCTGACTTTTTAATGATCGCCATTCTAATTGGTGTGAGATGGTATCTCATTGTGGTTTGATTTGCATTTCTCTGATGGCCAGTGATGATGAGCATTTTTTCATGTGTCTTTTGGCTGCATAAATGTCTTCTTTTGAGAAGTGTCTGTTGATATCCTTCACCCACTTTTTGATGGGGTTGTTTTTTTCTTGTAAATTTGTTTGAGTTCATTGTAGATTCTGGATATTACCCCTTTGGCAGATGAGTAGATTGCAAAAATTTTCTCCCATTCTGTAGGTTGCTTGTTGACTCTGATGGTAGTTTCTTTTGCTGTGCAGAAGCTGTTTAGTTTAATTAGATCCCATTTGTCAATTTTGGCTTTTGTTGCCATTGCTTTTTGTGTTTTAGACATGAAGTCCTTGCCCATGCCTATGTCCTGAATGGTATTGCCTAGGTTTTCTTGTAGGGTTTTTATGGTTTTAGGTTTAACATTTAAGTCTTCAATCCATCTTGAGTTAATTTTTGTATAAGGTGTAAAGAAGGGATCCAGTTTCAGCTTTCTCCATATGGCTAGCCAGTTTTCCCAGCACCATTTATTAAATAGGGAATCCTTTCCCCATTTCTTGTTTTTGTCAGATTTGTCAAAGATCAGATGGTTGTAGATGTGTGGTATTATTTCCAAGGGCTCTGTTCTGTTCCATTGGTCTATATCTCTGTTTTTGTACAAGTACCATGCTGTTTTGGTTACTGTAGCCTTGTAGTATAGTTTGAAGTCAGGTAGTGTGATGCTTCCAGCTTTGTTCTTTTGGTTTAGGATTGTCTTGGCAATGCGAGCTCCTTTTTGGTTCCATATGAACTTTAGTTTTTTCCAATTCTGTGAAGAAAGTCATTGGTAGCTTGATGGGGATGGCATTGAATCTATAAATTACCTTGTGCAGTATGGCCATCTTCACGATATTGATTCGTCCTATCCATGAGCATGGAATGTTCTTCAATTTGTTTGCGTCCTCTTTTATTTTGTTGAGCAGTGGTTTGTACTTCTCCTTGAAGAGGTCCTTCACATCCCTTGTAAGTTGGATTCCTAGATATTTTATTCTCTTTGAAGCAATTGTGAATGGGAGTTCACTCATGATTTGGCTCTCTGTTTGTCTGTTATTGGTGTATAACAATGCTTGTGATTTTTGCACATTGATTCTGTATCCTGAGACTTTGCTGAAGTTACTCATCAACTTAAGGAGATTTTGGGCTGAGATGATAGGGTTTTCTAAATATACAATCATGTCATGTGCAAACAGGGACAATTTGACTTCCTCTTTTCCTAATTGAATACCCTTTATTTCCTTCTCCTGCCTGATTGCCCTGGCCAGAACTTCCAACACTATGTTGAATAGGAGTGGTGAGAGAGGGCATCCCTGTCTTGTGTCAGTTTTCAAAGGGAATGCTTCCAGGATGGGAATGGATCGCATCAATACCTAATTTATTGAGAGTTTTTAGCATGAAGGGGTGTTGAATTTTGTCCAAGGCCTTTTCTGCATCTATTGAGATAATCATCTGGTTTTTGTCTTTGGTTCTGTTAAAATGCTGGATTACATTTATTGATTTGTATATGTTGAACCAGCCTTGCATCCCAGGGATGTAGCCCACTTGATCATGGTGGATAAGCTTTGTGATATGCTGCTGGGTTCAGTTTGCCAGTATTTTATTGAGGATTTTTACATCAATGTTCATCAGGGATATTGGTCTGAAATTCTCTTTTTTTGTTGTGTCTCCACCAGACTTTGGTATCAGGATAATGCTGGCCTCATAGAATGAGTTAGGGAGGATTCCCTCTTTTTGTGTTGATTGGACTAGTTTCAGAAGGAATGGTACCAACTCATCCTTGTACCTTTGGTAGAATTAGGCTGTGAATCTGTCTGGTGCTAGACTTTTTTTGGTTGGTAGGCTATTATTGCCTCAATTTCAGAGCCTGTGATTTGTCTGTTCAGGGATTCAACTTCTTCCTGGTTTAGTCTTGGGAGGCTGTATGTGTCGAGGAATTTTCCATTTCTTCTAGATTTTCTAGTTTATTTGCGTAGAGGTGTTTATAGTATTCTCTGATGGTAGTATTTCTGTGGGATTGGTGGTGATATCCCCTTTATCATTATTTATTGTGTCTATTTGATTCTTCCCTCTTTTCTTCTTTATTAATCTTGCTAGCGGTCTATCAATTTTGTTGATCTTTCAAAAAACCAGTTCATGGATTCATTGATTTTTTGAAGGGTTTTTTGTGTCTCTGTTTCCTTCAGTTCTGCTCTGATCTTAGTTATTTCTTGCCTTCTGCTAGCTTTTGAATGTGTTTGCTCTTGCTTCTTTAGTTCTTTTAAGTGTGATGTTAGGGTGTCAATTTTAGATCTTTCCTGCTTTCTCTTGTGAGCATATAGTGCTATAAATTTCCCTCTACACACTGCTTTAAATGTGTCCCAGATATTCTGGTATGTTGTGTCTTTGTTCTCATTGGTTTCAAAGAACATCTTTATTTCTGCCTTCGTTTCATTATGTACGCAGTAGTCATTCAGGAGCAGGTTGTTCAGTTTCCATGTAGTTGAGTGGTTTTGAGTGAGTTTCTTAATCCTGAGTTCTAGTTTGATTGCACTGTGGTCTGAGAGACAGTTTGTTATAATTTCTGTTCTTTTACATTTGCTGAGGAGTGCTTTACTTCCAACTATGTGGTCAATTTTGGAATAAGTGTGATGTGGTGCTGAGAAGAATGTATATTCTGTTGATTTGGGGTGGAGAGTTCTGTAGATGTCTATTAGGTCTGCTTGGTGCAGAGCTGAGTTCAGTTCCTGGATATCCTTGTTAACTTTCTGTCTCATGGGTCTGTCTAATGTTGACAGTGGGGTGTTAAAGTCTCCCATTATTATTGTGTGGGAGTCTAAGTCTCTTTGTAGGTCTCTAAGGACTTGCTTTATGAATCTGGATGCTGTATTGGGTGCATATATATTTAGGATAGTTAGCTCTATTTGTTGAATTGATCCCTTTACCATTATGTAATGGCCTTCTTTGTCTCTTTTGATCTTTGTTGGCTTAAAGTCTGTTTTATCATAGACTAGGATTGCAACCCCTGCCTTTTTTGTTTTCCATTTGCTTCGTAGATCTTCCTCCATCCCTTTATTTTGAGCCTATGTGTGTCTCTGCACATGAGATGGGTCTCCTGAATACAGCACACTGATGGGTCTTGACTCTTTATCCAATTTGCTAGTCTGTGTCTTTTAATTGGAGCATTTAGCCCATTGACATTTAATGTTAATATTATTATGTGTGAATTTGATCCTGTCATTATGATGTTAGCTGGTTATTTTGCTCGTTAGTTGATGCAGTTTCTTCTTAGCCTTGATGGTCTTTACAATTTGGCATGTTTTTTCAGTGGCTGATACCGGTTGTTCCTTTCCATGTTGAGTGCTTCCTTCAGGAGCTCTTTTAGGGCAGGCCCGGTGGTGACAAAATCTCTCAGGATTTGCTTGTCTGTAAAGGATTTTATTTCTCTTTCACTTATGAAGATTAGTTTGGCTGGATATGAAATTCTGGGTTGAAAATTCTTTAAGAATGTTGAATATTGGCCCCCCACTTCTGGTTTGTAGAGTTTCTGCCGAGAGATCTGCTGTTAGTCTAATAGGCTTCCCTTTGTGTGTAACCCGACCTTTCTCTCTGGCTGCCCTTAACATTTTTTCCTTCATTTCAACTTTGGTGAATCTGACAATTTATGTGTCTTGGAGTTGCTCTTCTCGAGAAGTATCTTTGTGGTGTTCTCTGTATTTCCTGAATTTGTATGTTGGCCTGCCATGCTAGGTTGGGGAAGTTCTCCTGGATAATATCCTGAGAGTGTTTTCCAACTTGGTGCCATTCTCCGTCACTTTCAGGTACACCAATCAGACGTAGATTTGGTCTTTTCACATAGTCCCGTATTTCTTGGAGGCTTTATTCATTTCTTTTTACTCTTTTTTCTCTAAGCTTCTCTTCTCGCTTCATTTCATTCATTTGATCTTCAATCACTGATACCCTTTCTTCCAGTTGATCGAATTGGCTACTGAGGCTTATGCATTCGTCACGTAGTTCTTGTGCCATGTTTTTCAGCTCCATCAGGTCATTTAAGGACTTCTTTACACTGGTTATTCTAGTTAGGCATTTATCTAATCTTTTTTCAAGGTTTTTAACTTCTTTGCGATGGGTTGGAACTTCCTCCATTAGTTCAGAGAAGTTTGATCGTCTGAAGCCTTCTTCTCTCAACTCGTCGAAGTCATTCTCCAACTAGCTTTTTTCCATTGCTGGTGAGGAGTTGTGTTCCTTCAGAGTGGGAGAGGTGCTCTGATTTTTAGAATTTTCAGCTTTTCTGCTCTGTTTTTTCCCCATCTTTGTGGTTTTATGTACCTTCGGTCTTTTATGATGGTGATGTACAGATGCGGTTTTGGTGTGGATGTCCTTTCTGTTTGTTAGTTTTCCTTCTAACAGTCAAGACCCTCAGCTGCAGGTCTGTTGGAGTTTGCTGGAGGTCCATTCCAGACCCTGTTTGCCTGAGTATCAGCAGCAGAGGCTGCAGAACAGCGAATATTGCTGAACAGCAAATGTTGCTGCCTGATCATTCCTTTGGAAGCTTCGTCTCAGAGGGGCACCCGACTGCGTGAGATGTCAGTCTGCCCCTACTGGGGGGGTGCCTCCCAGTTAGGCTACTCGGGGGTCAGGGACATACTTTAGGAGGCAGTCTGTCCATTCTCAGATGTCAAACTCCATGCTGGGAGAACTACTACTGTCTTCAAAGCTGTCAGACAGGGACATTTAAGTCTGCAGAGGTTTCTGCTACCTTTTGTTTGGCTATGCCATGCCCCCAGAGGTGGAGTCTACAGAGGCAGGCAGGCCTCCTTGAGCTGTGATGGGCTTCACACAGTTTGAGCTTCCCATCTGCTTTGTTTACCTACTCAAGCCTCAGCAATGGCAGGCGCCCCTCCCCCAGCCTCGCTGCCATCTTGCAGTTCGATCTCAGACTGCTGTGCTAGCAATGAGTGAGGCTTTGTGGGCGTGGGACCCTCTGAGCCAGGCATGGGATGTAACCTCCTGGTGTGCCGTTTGCTGACTGTTGGAAAAGTGCAGTATTAGGGTGGGAGTGACCCAATTTTCCAGGTGCCGTCTGCCACAGCTTCCCTTGGCTAGGAAAGGGAATTCCCTGACACCTTGCGCTTCCCAGGTTAGGCGATGCCTCGCCCTGCTTCGGCTCACGCACGGTGGGCTGCATCCACTGTCCTGTCCCCACTGTCTGACAAGCCCCAGTGAGATGAACCCGGTACTGGGAAATTCAGAAATCACCTGTCTTCTGCGTTGCTCACGCTGGGAGCTGTAGACTGGAGCTGTTCCTATTCGGCAATCTTGGAACCCACCAATTTTTGTATTTTTAGTAGAGAGATGGGTTTCACCATGTTGACTGGGCTGGTCTCAAACTTCTGACCTGAAGAGATCTGCCCACCTCGGCCTCCTAAAGTGCTGGGATTACAGGCATGAGCCATCGTGCCTTGCCAAGAAATTCTGCTTTCTGTTCAATCCAGACAGTTTGAGGAGCTCTCCCCGAAGGCTGTAATTTTAGGCTCTGGTGGAGAGATGATGGATTAGACTAGGTGATTATGAAGTTTCTTCTCAGCTCTAAACTTCACTGATTCTGGGCATTATGCATTTCACTCATGAGTAATTAACATTTGTAGTGCCCTACATTTGTGCATCCCTTATCTTTCTTTTTCTCTCGGGGAGCTTTCATACTGATTACGTCTCTTGACATCTCTGTGAAGCAAGTGGGCGGATACCCTCTCCACCCAATAGAGAAGTTAATACATCCACTGTAGACTTCTGCTTAAAATCAGATAGATTTGCACATAATTGTTTTTGGTCTCAAATAGTTAGATGATGGGGCTGCTGGATGAAGGTGAATCTGGAGGATGAACTCTAGGAATCAGAGAGGGCAAGGAAGCCACCTAAAGTCACACAGATACTGGGGAGCAGAACCTCATCAGTCTCAGGACTACTCTGAAGGTGAGGAACATTTGGAAGTGGTAGTGGTCAAGGAGAATGGAAAAATACTGTTAGCTGTAGAATATCCACTATTGCAATTAAATAAGAGAACTGACTCCAAATTGAGATGGTTTAGTGTTTACTCCAAACCTCAACTATATTAAACCCATTTTAATGGTTTTTTACTCCTTATTGGTGGCAATGTAAATTAGTTCAACCATTGTGGAAGACAGTGTGGCAGTTCCCCAAAGACCTAAAAGCAGAAATACCATTTGACCCAGCAATCCCATTCCTGGGTATATACCCAAAGGAATATAAATCGTTCTATTATGAAGATACATGCATGCGTATGTTCATTGTAGCACTATTCACAATAGCAAAGACATGGAGTAAATCTAAATGCCCATAATGGCAGATTGGATAGAGAAAATGTACGTATATACCATGCAATACTATCCAGCCATAAAAGAAAGAATGAGATCATGTCCTTTGCAGGAAAATGAATGGCACTGGAGGCTATTGTCCTCAGCAAACTGATGTAGGAACAGAAAACCACATACTGCATGTTCTTACTTAGAAGTGGTAGCTGAATGATGAGAACACAGGGACACATAGAGGGGAGAAACACACACTGGGACCTTTTAGAGGTCACGGATTGGAGGGTGGGAGGAGAGAGAGGATCAGGAAAAACAACTAATAGATACTAGGCTTCATACGTGGGTGATGAAATAGTCTGTACAACAAACCCCCATGACACAAGGTTACCAATATAACAAACCTGCACATGTACCCTTTAACTTAAATGAGACATTTTACTCGAAACATTCACTATTGAAACCATCAACTATTAAAAGGGCTCCCCCTTGTTTTTGCCACCCCCCTAGCTGTTTCACCCTCTTTACTGTGATACTGTGCTTTCCAGAAAATAAATTGCTTTATGGGTCATAGGATCTTATTTTCTCCCTTCAGAGAGAATGGCACCCCAAATTGAAGATAAACAGTCATTTTACAAAGGTTTCAGAAAAGGATGGTAACTCTTTGAATGACCGGTAATAAGAGAACCCTCTTAGGAGGTGAGGGCGTAGAAGCAGTTGGGATTTCATGAAATGGCTGAGTAATTTTTCCAAGCCTGGAGATAGGACTTCATACTCACTCCTCTACTTTGAATTTCTGCCACTTTGAGGCATATATTGTGTTTCAAACTAGACCAAAAGAAATAAATTCAGAGAGAAGGAAAATTCACCCAGAACGTTGTTCAAAAAAAGAGTGCCCAGCACTTTGGGAGGCTGAGGCAAGAGGATCACTTGAGCCTAGGAGTTCAAGGCCAGCCTGGTCTTGAACATAGTGAGACCTCATCACTACAAGAAATAAACCGTATTTTAAAAATTAGCCAGATGTGTGGCTACACTTGTAGTCCCAGCTGCTTGGGAGGCTGAGGTGGGAGGATTGCTTTAGCCTAGGAGGTTAAGACGGCAGTGAGCTGTGATCACAGGACTGCACTCCAGCATGGGCAGCAGAACAAAACCTTGTCTTAAAAAAAAAAAGTGAAAATACTTATGTGTGTATGAGTGGGCACTAAACTTCAATAATGGCCCTTTTTGATGTAGCTCAGTCCTCATAATGCACTAATTAAAACTCTAGAAATAAAGGTTTTAGTGCCATTACATAGAACACTTAAAAAAATCTTCATAGGTATAAATTGTCTATGAATTATTACACTATGTGCCCTGATTAGTGGTTATTATTTTACTGCTTATACTCAAAAAAATTTAGAATATACTTGTGTAGAATTTTGGCTGCATTTTTCACTTGAAAAAGAGTTACAACTCCGTTTCCATATGGTAGACAGAGGAATCCCTCTAAATATGCGGCAACGGAGTTGCTTCTGTTTCTAAGAGCTGTCTATAGGACCTGTCCTCCAGTGGTGTGCTGCAGCCAGCTTGTATTGGCTGGCGAGAGCCGATTGTGAAATTTTAAGGAAACCTACCAGCTGGTTGATGTCGTATTGGCAGCTAGAAATTGGCCATAGAGGGAGTATTTATACCACAGAAACTGGAAAACGCTATAAACCAGTGTTTTTCTGTCCCCAGAAAGTTGGTTGTTAAGCATTTACCAGCACACCACTGCTCTCCCTTGTATAGGAGACTCCCCTTTTATCACATTCCATCTCATTTAATCCTCAGATCTACAAATAAGTAGACAACTGTGTTGAGGATATAGAGTTTTCATTTAAAAAAAAAAACACAAAAAAACGATCTAAACCCTACAGAAAAGCAGGGACAATACAGGATTCTATGTCCATCCCCCATTCCTCTCTAGGTATTTGGTAATTATCTAGCCTCTCCATGTAGCCTTTCTTTTTATTCATTTTTCTAATCTAACTCAGCCATTCTCAAATGTCAGTGTGTATGTTAGTATGCATGTGTTGATAATGCAAAACTACCTGCATGACACTTTGTGGGAATATTAGGGGCTTTTGAGGGTAATTTTAGCCATGCAAGTATTTTCCTGGAGTTGGCATAATACATTTGTTAAAAGCCAGAATAGTTTTGAATCCCACCTTTGCCACATGCAAGCTACTTAACTTCTCTATGCCTCAAATGAAGGTAATAATGGTACCTTCCCTTTAAGCGTCTTGGGAGGATTACTTGTGTTAATCTATGTAACATGTTTAGGATTATAACTTGTGTTTAGTTGGTGCGATGTTCATGTTCGCTCCTATTGTTAGGAAGGAAGGGAGTGTTTTAATTGATGATTCTGGCAACTGAGTGAGGGACAGATTGGGTGAGGCCAAGACTGGGAGACCAGTAAGGATCCCCATTTTATTGGTTCACACTGATCTTCCTGAATCAATTGATGGCATGTGGCTGTTGAGTGTTATGTAGACCAAAGCAGTAGCCCTAAGCTGTGACTTAAAGGGCCTTGGTTGGTCACAAAAGACGACCACTTCCCCATGGGCATCTATTTGATCAACTTCCATCTCATTACTTTTGTTTGTTTGTTTATTTTTTCTTGAGACAGTGTTTCACTCTTGTTTCCTAGGCTGGAGTACAAAGGTGCAATCTTGGCTCACTGCAGCCTCCGCCTCCCAGGTTCAAGCGATTCTCCTGACTCAGCCTCTGAAGTAGCTGGGATTACAGGCATGCATCTCCATGCCCGGCTAATTTTTTGTATTTAGTAGACATGGGGTTTCACCATGTTGGTCAGGCTGGTCTCGAACTCCTGACCTCAGGTGATCCACCTGCCTCGACCTCCCAAAGTGCTGGAATTACAGGCATGAGCTCTTGCACCCGGCCTCTAATTCCTTTTGGAGCTGAGGGCATAATGAAGAGAGAAAGTAGGAGATGAAGTCAAAGACCAGGCAGACATCACACTTTGAAAAGACCTCAGAGGTCATGGTGAAAGTTTGGATTTCATATTTGCTGCAGTGGAAAGCCATGAGAAATTCTTAAGCAGGTGATTCTCCTGTCTCTCCCAGTGCCTTCTAAGTCAGGCACTAGGAGAGATACAAAGCTACAGGTGGTGCCTCAGGGACTTACAAACCAGAAGGTTCCATGCCTTCCCCTTTAGTGGGTATTATTTGATCTCTGTGAGCCCCCTTCTTACATCTTCCACATAAGCAAAAAAAAAAAAAAACAAAAAAAAAAAACCCTGCACCACCTCCTGCAGTGTATGGACATATGAAATGCCGTGGGGTTGTAGTGTGGTGTGATAATTAATAGGAAAAGGGCAAGCAAACTGTAGGACTTAACCTAGCAAAACTGGAAAAGCTACAGACATGGCAGTGAGAAAAGATGGACACCGTTTCTCTCCTTGCTTAGACCTGGTTTCTTCAGGGACCACCTTTGCGGTGGAGTTTGTCACATCTCCCAAATGCCCAGGCTGGTTTCTTACCTCCTTCTCCATCCAGGCCTTGTCTCACATCCAGGGGCCAATAATAAAGATAAATTTGAGGAGTAATGAGTAAAGACCCATTCCTTGTGGAGCAATAAAGTTTATCGTGGCTTAACTAATCTGGCACCATTTATGCCTGCTGCCTGCCTTTCCAGCCATCGAATGACTAATTGATAACTAATTTCCTCAATTTGTACTTCATTACTTATCACAGCAGAAAGGCTTATACCTAATTCTTTGAGCCAAAGAGACCCCATGAAATCAATGGAGATGTTACTTGCCAGGGATCTTGGCAAATTGGCCAGCTTCGTGGGAAAGGTGGACTCCTCAATAATACAGCTAACAGGTACTGAGTGTTTATTGCATGCCAGAAACTGGGCTAAGCACGTTACATTTGTATAAAATATATAAGTGTTCTACAAGATGATGTAAATGATAAAGCCCTTAACTGTATTATCTTAACACAATAGAAATTTACCAATGATTTAATGTTATTCTTAACACAATAGAAATTTACTAATGATTTAATTCAGATGTTTCTGGTTGGCAATGGATTGGGGAGTTCTGTATTGCATTCTTCAGATTCATTGAGACCTAAAATTAAGAACCAGGTTGACTGAGACTGCCATCATTACTGCATAGCTGCCAAGCTTGCCCTTGGTCGATATTCAGCCAGCAGAGGGAGAAAGAGCATGAGGAGCGTGGCGGGGAAGGTTTTTTTTTTTTTTGTTTTTGTGTTTTTTTTTTTTTTTTTTTGGAGATGGAGTGTCACTCTGTTGCCAGGCTGGAGTGCAGTGGTGCAGTCTTGGTTCACTGCAACGCTTGCCTCCTGGGTTCAAGTGATTCTCCTGCCTCAGCCTCCCGAGTAGGTGGGGCTACATGCCCATGCCACCACACCCAGCTAATTTTTGTATTTTTAGTAGAGACGGGGTTTCACCATTTTGGCCAGGCTGGTCTCGATCTCTTGACCTCGTGATCTGCCCTCCTCAACCTCCAAAAGTGCTGGGATTACAGGCATGAGTCACCACACCCGGCCGGGTGGGAAGCTTTTAATAGGCCAGCCTAGAAGAACACATCATTTCAACTCACAGGGTGTTGGTTATAACTCAGCCACAGAGAGAACAGGAAATGTGGTGTAGATGTGACCCAGGAGGAAATGAGTTTTGTTGGACAGATTGCCACATGTTTGTGATTTTATTTAATTCTTACAACAGTGCTATGAAGTTGGTCCTCATCCCCACTTCACAGATGTGGAAACTGAGGCTTGAAAAGGTTAAGTAGACTTGCTAGTAAGTGGAGGAGCAGATTCTTCAGCTTGTCATCTATCTGATTTCTGGGCTTATGCTTCTACTACTGTGCTAGACTACTTCTCTTGGGTCTCAAGCAATGAGAAGCTCTGACAATAAATCTTTCCCCTTCACTACTCTAGCTGGTCATCACCACTGTAGCTGACCCTGACTCACTGTGAAGTTCTCTACTGGTCAGCCATCACCTCTGCCTATGGCACTGAGCTTCCCAGAAAAACATCTCTGGAACTTCCAGCAACCTGGGGTTGGAAGCCTGATGGGACCCAAGTTGGGTGATACAGAATTCTGAGGCTGACCACCCATATGTGTGGGGGCGCAGAGCAGATGTTAAATTGAGCCAGGAAAGACTCCACTAATTAGCGTTTCTTCTGAACTCTGCCATCCATTGGCTTTTTAACAAATGATGCTATTAATCCTACATGTTCTCGACTCTTCACTTTCTTCATGGGGGGAAAAAAGTTGAAGGTGGTATTGTGGTATTTATCCTTGAAATAATGTTGCCATAGTTACCTCTCGGCTCTATTATAACAGTAGTGCCATAATTGGAGCACGGAGACCTGGAGATGCTCTTGTAACTGCGAGCTTGGTCCCTAGGTTGGGCATGAAAAGCATCTCTTAGACTGGGGGAGAAAGAAGAGAGGTTGGCCTCAGCAATTAACCCCAAAGCGCAGCACTGTGGCCCTGTCTGCTGGATGAGAGCATTGCTTGGTGGTGTCCAAAGTGAGCCATTTCTGTGAAGTTGCTTTGTTTTCACATTGTTTTACAGTGACACTCTTAGAATGCAAGAATGTAGTGTCTCCATGGAAACTGGAAATGTACAAAATTAAGGCCTCAGAATAGGAAAGCTTCTATGAGCACAGTTCTGCTGATCACTAATAAAGAAATGATGTGTTGTAAGTACAAGCTGTTGGATGTCAGGGAAGACGTGGAATGGTAAATTTGACATCCTAATCTAATCCAAGACCTTCACTTTTTGGACAGGGTGGGAGAAACGTTATGAATGCACATTTAGGGAATGTGTGCTCCCCTAGACAGGAAGAAGGTTTGTTAATGTCCCACTGTGGCAAACCAGTGGCTGACCCTCCATGCAACATGAACTTGACTCCACTTACCTCTTGTGTATATGCGAAAGGAAAGAGTTAGTGGGTTGTGAGAGGGGCAGTGTGATACATTGGGAAGACACCATTTGCAATTAAACCATGGGTGAGTTTCACGACTTTGAGCAAATTCATGAAACCTCCGTTTGAACCTCCATTTCTACTTCCATAAAATGGGGAGGCTACTAGTATATACTTCTCTGAAGAACATGCTTCCTTTCTTCACTTTCCTTTTGATGTTTATTTTTGGCAGTATCAGTAGGGGTTCATTAGCCTAACTTCCTATCCACAAAGGCAAGGTTCAGTTTAGAATGTCTGAATCTTCATCATAGCCTGAGGTCTGTGTTCAGCTTACAGCAGAACCAGTGGAAACAGGAAGCCATCTCTGGGTACACATGCTGTTTGCCCATAGTGGGAATTGGTGAACTTCTTGGAGAGATGTGTCTCTGTTCTGAGGCTTGTATTTCCTTGGTGGATCCTCCTCCACGTCTCTCACCACCCTGCACAATTCCTGACCTCTCATTTGCCTCCTTACATCATGTCTTGACACATTGACAGAAATGCCACGCAGCTGTATCAGGGCATTCAAATGCATACACCTCTCAGGCTCACCTTCAGCCCTTGCAAATTCAGAGTTTTCTTAATTTCTGTAGCTCTTTCTATTTCTGTATTTAATGGCACAGAACATGAGGTTCCTTTTGCCGCCAGTGCCAGGCATCTGCTAGATCTCCATTTGGGTAGAAGCAAAGCTCTCATACTGATCTCCTTTCCTGTCTGAATACCTTGCAGTGTTTCCCACAAGCCTCTCTGTCTTTCTCTAAAAAGATGGCAGTTACCACTTTGGCTGGCTGGCATTTTTCTGATCTCCCTGATCCTGTAACAGTATTCCTCTCTGGGATTTTTTTTCTTGGCATGGCAAGCACTTCTCCCTCACCAGTGCAGAGAAGCCTTTGATACTTCTTGGACATCTTGATCAAACGGCCTTAATGCTGCAACCACCTGCAGTTTTACTGTTTAAAACTTCCACATCCCCTTTTGTGCGTATTTCAACTGCACTGAAAATGTAGGTTTCTATAATCTTGTAGATGGCTATAAATATCCCCATTGGGTTAAAAAAAAAAAAACCTTGTATTTGAGCCTCAATATGCTGAGATGTGTCGTGATCTGGTAAATAGCAGGAATTTTTTGCTTACCTAATATTTATTGAGTAGCTGTTACATATCAAATAAAGCCCCTGACTTTGTTAGGGTGACCAGGTTGTCCAGATTTGCCCAGAATGTTCCCAATTTTATCATTGAAAGTCCCACATTCTGGGGAAACTGGAAATCTGTGGTCCCAGGCAAACAGAGACAGTTGGTTGCCTTAGGCACTAGGGGTAAATTGGTAAACAAGACAAAATTTCTACCCTCAAGGATCTGACAGTTTGATAAACCAGAAAATAAAGATAAGCACTCAGCAATTTCACACACACACACACGTATATACATATACATACACACACACATACATATATACCCCCAAAGAATTGTAAGTAGGTATTCAATTACATGTCCATATACGTGAGTAGCAGCATTCCTCACAATAATATTATTGTGAAAAGAACCCCATTTCCATCAACAGAGGAGAAGGTAAACAAATTGTGGTGTATCCATACCACAGAACACTATTCAGCCCTAAAAAAGAAAGAAGTACTGGTGTGGATGAACCTTGAAAACATGATGCTAAAATTGAAGGAAGGCAGACACAAAAGGCCACATCTTGTACAATTCAATTTATATCAAATATTTATTAGGTTGGTGCAAAAGTAATTGTGGGGTTTTGCCATTATATTGAAAGTTATTTGAAAGTAATGACAAAAACCACAGTTACTTTTGCACCAACCAAAAAGAATCGGTAAATCCATAGAGACAAAAAGTAGGTTGGTCGTTACTGGGAGCAGAAAGGAGAGAGGAATAGGGAGTGAGTGGGGTTTCCCTTTGGGGTGATGAAAATATTTTGGAACTAGATAAGAGAGGTGGTTGCACAACATTGTGAGTTCACTGAATGCCACTGAATTATTCACTTTAAAATGGGTAATTGTATGTTATGTAAACTTCACCTCAATGAAAAACAGATAATGTGGTAATTGATAGGATGGTGGCCAGTAGAAGGTTCTGGGGCAGGAAGGATCCAGTTGGTAAACAGTGAATGCTAATGCAAGAGTTAGGTCAGAGAAAAGATGAAGGGTAGTGTTTCAAGCAAAAGAAGAAATGCTTGTGTAGATGTGGGAGGCAGGGGAGCCGTCTCGCTGCTGTTTATTTTGTGACATGGTGATGCACATCTTGTATATTAAGGTGACTTCTGAAGAGTAATATAGAAGCAGAAAGCTGGGATCACCTGCAGAATGTGCCCCCCAACTTTTTAAAATGGTTTTCTAGCCACTCAGCTGCAAAGAGATAGATCTGGCCTTGCTATTTGTTAATTGTTTATTTCCCAAGGAATATGTTCATAGAGGCTTTATATTAGCTGTTCTCATTCTGCTAATAAAGACATACCCAATACTGGATACTTTATAAAGGAAAGAGGTTCAATTGACTCAGTTCCACATGGCTTGGGAGTCCTTACAATCATGACAGAAGGCAAGGAAGAGGAAAGTCATGTCTTACATGGCAGCAGGTAGGAGAGCTTGTGCAGGGGAACTCCCCTTTATAAAACCATCAGATCTCGTGAGAACTCACTATCACGAGAACAACATGAGGGTAACTGCCGCCATATTTGAATTACCTCTCACCGGGTCCTTTCCAGCACACATAGGAATTATGGGAGCTATAATTCAAGATGACATTTGGGTGGGGACACAGCAAACCCTATCAGGCTCTTTGGCTAAATGGGTAAAAAATAAGCTGAGATGGCACATTCTCCGGGAAGACATTCAGTGTCAGCAGGTGACTTGATGCTGGGATGATATCCCCACTGGAGGGGCCAAACATCCTAGGTCTGGTCCTTACACAGCTTCCCCTATCAGAGTGACCCCAGAATCAAAGGAAGTTTCAACCCCTCCCAGGAGGTAGGGATGGGAATGAGCTTCATGGCAGAGTTTGAATTTGGGCTCTGCCCTTTGTCACCTGCGCCTACTTGGGTAGGTGAACTTCTCCAAGCAACAACATCATTATCTAGAAAAGGGGAATAGAAATAAAAAAGAATCTATTGTAAGAATAAATGAATTTTCCTGCAAAACCAATAGTATACACTGTCTGGCAAATAACAAGCACTCAATAATTATTAATTTTCTCCATTCTTTCCTCTTCATCCTAGACTTAATTAAGATGTATCGTTGAAGCTGTGAATAAGCAGTTCACAAAAAGAGAAATCTAAATGGCCGGGACACTTGGAAAAATGTTCAGACTGGGTAGCAACAAAGGATTTAAAAGTGAAATAAGACATAAATTTTTCTCCTAGAAATTAAGGCAAAAAACCAACAAAAAGAAAAAAAAAACGAAGAAAGAAAACTCAAGTCAGTGTTGGCCAAGAGGGTTGTGAGTCAGACAATCTCATACCAGGCTGGTAGAAATACAACGTGGAACAACCTTTTGTGGGGCAGTTTGGCAATAAGACTAATATGCTCGTTTCAAAAGCCTTAAATGCACGTTTGTGCTTTGACCCGGCAATTCCACTTTGGGAAATTTCGCCGCGGGGAATAATTAAGGATGTGTTCGCAAACTTAGCCGCAGAAGGCACTCTATAAATAGTTGTTAAATGAAGGAGTAAGTGGTACTCATTGCTGCATTGTTTATAATAATGAAAATTCCAATAACGGGGAAAAAAATCAAATGATGGTTCTGGCCATAAAATGGAATCCTTTGCAGCCATTAAATATGATTTGGTAAACACGTTTGGATAATTCTGTCATTTACATAGGTCTGGGAAGATATTTCTGATTCCTCAAGTGAAAAATTATGTTAAATGGCATATTGCATGGCTTTGGCTTGTTTAAAAATATGTATCCGTAAATAAAATTGGGAAGAAAACCTCTTGAAGGATATACAGCAATATGTGAAAAGCAGTTATTGCTGAATAGTGACACTGTGAATGATTTTTTAATTTCCTCCTTTTTGCTTTTTGGTATATTCTGAGCATGTACTGTTTGCACATATCTGTTTTTAAAGAAAAACTTAATGTTAAAATAGAGGGACTTGTTAGGATGGGGGTGGGTGGTTGGAAATCAAGACAAGAAAGTAGAACATAAATGCGCCCAACAAAAGAATGTGGGGCATCTGGCTGGGTTAGAAGTCCAGCGTGATTTGGGCAGCCTTCCTTCCCCGCTGTTGGCACTTTAAGCTTTTTCAATTGCAGATCCACACTCGGATCAGAAGGAGGCTTGGTTTGGCCTGGACCCTCCTTAGGAAGTGTCATGTCTGGGAAACACACACAAGAGCGCTCCTTTGTTCATGCTGTTTGTTGCCCAAGTTGGCTGTGCTTGGGGGTGACTCGCTCCCAGCTACAGCGATGCAAACATGTGTGTCCTTGGGCTGGGCTGTGCAGACAGCCTGCGCCCATGTCTTGGAGGGAGACAGCCAGATTCTGGCTGTGAGAAAAGCCCCTGGCCCAGGAGGCTCTTGGGGATGAAGGGGGGATGTCTTTACCTTTTCTTATCCCCATATTTTCACCGAGTAAATTGCTGCGATAGAACATAATTGCTTTTCATTTCATTTTTAAAAATTGCTGCCAAGGCAATCCGCCGGCCTCCTGAAGTCAGCACAAATCTGAAAACACTCACTCCGAGGGAATATTTTGAAAACTTGGATTTGAAAAGCGATTTAGCCCCAACGATCAGCAGGTCGAGGTTCAACCGACTGTGGTAACTGGGTTGCACTTTAGCCCCAGAGATTCACAGAGCTCATCACTTCCTTTCTCATTGAAGCCTTTGCTCAAATGCTCCCTTCTGAGCTTACACTCCTCTGAATGCGCTGGCTGTCTTAAGTAGCAACTCCTTCTTTTGGGTTTCCCAGATCTCTTTTTTATTTCCAGGTATGTATCCCGCCCTGGTATTATATTATTTCTTATTTCTTTATTCACCTGTTTACTCGTCTGTCTCCTATGCTAGAACACATGCATCTCAAGGGCAGGTACTTTATCTTATTCATTGCTCTACCCCCGTGGTAAGAATCACATCAGGCACACCGTAGGTGTCTAATAAATGCTTAACTAATGAATGAATAAGAGAGAAGGTTGTGAAAGTCTTTTGCAACCTGGAAGATGCTGTGGGGCAGTAAGGTGTGGGTAGGATGATTACATTTGGGCTACTAGAACTCTCCAGCTCACAGCCAATGTCATCTGAACCCCACATCATGGTTAGATGGGCTGTTCTTAAGTTATTAATAGTCCTGGAATACCAGGAATATCTATAATGGCATTCTGCCTCAATGCTGGAAGGTACCAGAGGCCTTGAGTTTTCCTTGGTGGGGAGGACAGGACTCCTTTCTTCACCAGAAGCTGAGTAGATGCCAGCGCCCAGCCTCTTGTAAAGCCTGCAGAACCATAAGCCAATTAAACCCCTTTTCTTTTTATTATTATTATTATTATTTCTACTTTACCCCTTTTCTTTATAAATTACCCAGGCTCAGGTATTTCTTTACAACAATGCAAGAATGGCTTAACACAGCTTCCCTGATTTCTCTAAGATGCTAGAGGAAAGAGAGCGCAATGGATAGGGGAGGGAGAAGGGCCCATCCCTTGCATGCTGAGACCTGGTAAGGAACCCCGAGGGAGGAAAGAGGCAATTATCAGTAAACCAACCTGGACTCAGTTCCCTCACACCTGTACACTTGGATTTTGGTCAAAACATAACCTGAGCTTCAGTTCCTCCATCCTTCAAGTAAGGTGAAGAAAATCTGCCCTGCCTGCCTGTCATTATAACCATCATCATTTTTTATCATTACAGCTTATTAAACATTTATTATTTACCAGCCACAGAAGCAGGCACTCTGTATATGGCGTTTTATTCAGTTCCTGTGATCATCCTATGAAATAAATACAATTTTGTCCATTTGAAAGAGGAGAAAGGATAAGGTAGGAAAGGCAAAGTAGTTTGCCCAAGTCTCCTTGGACTGCAGGTGCTAGACCAAGTCTCACAGGGTACCTGATGCTGTGTTTTATGAATCAGGAAACACCGTCAAATGTCACCAGTACCTTTCCAAACGTGTCCACAGGCAAGCATGTTTGCATGCAAGCATCTCTTCTAATTATTGGGAAGCCCTTGGGTGGGAGCTGGGAGACTCTTTCCAGCCTAGCTTAAGGAGGTAAACTTAAAGAATACGCATATCCTCTCCAGAATGTGCTTAAATCTGATCACTGGAGCCCAAACCCAACAAGAACAGGGCCAAGGATACTAGCAGCAGAGCACTCCCCCAGTCTAAAACAACACTGTGGTTTATAAAAGGTCAAGTTCAATCAACCAATTGTTTTCCAAGGGAAAAAAGTCAAATTTCAATTTCAATAGACATGTCTTTGGAGGGGAAAAAATCCCATTAAAAACTCTTACCAGCAAATGATAATGAATTCAAATCCACCTTTGACCCTTCTTTCCCAGAGTCAACCACAGTTACCATGAGAGGCATAAAGACATTTTATGAGGGTAAGGACTTTGTCTAATTCATGGCTGAATACCTAGTGCCAGACACACAGAGAGTGCTTAATAAGTACACATTAAAGAATGGCTGTCCAGCAGGTGGCTGCTATGGATTCTCTGCAAACATTCTAAGAGATATGATACTCTTTTGCAATTCAACCCAAAATGGCAGGGTATGGACTCGCCCCAAGGGAGAAAGGACACCTTGTGTTTTCAAAATCAGCCAGTGAAGCACCTCAGCCTGGGGTTTGAGTTTACAGCCTTTGGATATGGACTCTGGCTTTGCTGCAAGTACACGATGCTCATCCCTAGAGTTCCAGACACTAATGGCAAGAACAAGGATGGGAGTGTGGAAGGATTCCTAGTCTCCCATGGAAAAGACAACCTTGCTTGTCAGTGAGGTGTCTGCAGTCTCTGGTGTTCCACCACTACCCAGCTACATGGTTACTGCTGTTGTCATCTTTGTCTCTGGGATGCTGAGGTTGGTTTACAACACTGGAGAGTCAGCCCAGTGGGACAGTGGGGACTAGCTTGGTAGTGTGCATGTCATGGAGCAGCCAATAGCTCAGAGTTCTGTCTTCCCGACCAAGGAATACTCAAGGTTTTTGGAACCTTCCAGCATTGAGGCTGAATGCCATCATAGATATTCGTGGTATTCCAGGACTATTAGGAACTTAAGAACAGCCTGTCTAGTCATGATGTGGGGTCCAATCATGGCAGAAGGAGAAGGGGTGTCTCACATGGCCAGAGGAGGAGCATGAGAGAGAGGAGGAGGTATCATGCACTTTAAAATACAGATCTGGGCTGGGCACGGTGGCTCATGCCTGTAATCCCAGCGCTTTGTGTAGCTGAGGAGGGCGGATTACAAGGTCAGGAGATCGAGACCACCCTGGCCAACATGACGAAACCTAGTCTCTACTAAAATACAAAACATTAGCTGGGTGTGGTGGCACATGCCTGTAGTCCCAGCTACTTGGGAGGCTGAGGCAGGGGAATTGCTTGAATCCGGGAGGCAGAGGTTGAAGTGAGCCGAGATCACGTCACTGTACTCCAGCCCGGGCAACAGTGCGAGACTCTGTCTCAACAAACAAACAAACAAACAAAATGAAAAACAGATCTCATGACAACTTACTCACTACCATGAGGACAGCACCAAGCCATGAGGGATCCCCCTGCAGGACCCAAACATCTCCCATCTGGCCCCACCTCCAATGTTGGGGACCACATGTCAAGATGAGATTTGGGTGGGGACAAACATCCAAACTGTATCAGAAGCTAAGGCTACTCACCCTGCTTCTGCCCTCAAGGCCCTCTGCTCTCTATCCCTCCCCACCAAATCCCACTTTATTTCCCTTAGTCTTTCACTGAGGAGTCACTGTTTGCAAAGTCCTCTCATTTTTAAACCTCTACTTATAGTTCAGTACATGCTACTTCTTGCAAATAATGAGCTCTTTACATTTAGTTCCCATCACCTTATTTCAGGGTTTTCTGTATCTGTTAGTTTGCTTCTGGGTGTTGTGGTTTTCACTTTGTAGGAACTGATGTCTCAGTCATTTGTATAAGGTAAGTCCCACCCTTTAAGACAGAAACTGTGTTTGCACACCCTAAGTGTTCCCTTCAGAGCCGCTACCTAGGGCTGGGCATTCAGTCCCAATCACAGGTTAAGGGTGAGGGATAGGTTGGTAGAAATACCATAGAAGTAATAAAGAATCTACAAGACAGCATCTCCTCTTGCCTTCTTTTGGCCTGTGTTATTTTCCTGACTTCAGGGAGATGAGGCAGAGAGCTGCTCATGGTTGAAGGAAGGAAAGGTTTCTCTTGGTCCATCTAGGTCCAGATGGGATGCTGCCCAGAGGACCTCCACAGAAATTCATTAACTGAGAGAAACCAAGCTATGGGAGTGAAGGTTGGTGGCTGAATTGCCCATTCAGCTGGGGAGAGGTGGGTGTATACCTGAAGGTAATGTGGATAGAAAGGAATGAAGCATGTGTGTATGGGTTCAGAGCCCCTGTGCAGACATCACACTGGAATAGACCTGTCCCTACGAACCCTGCGTGAGTTTCCAAGCTCACACGCATCTCCAGCTTCCTGCTTTTGTCACACGCCTTCCAAGGACACAACGGGATTTGCCAGGACATTCTTGATGTCTTCCCCTTGGTATTTATAGGGTGGCTTTCCACTGGACTCCTGAAAAGGCATAAATGAAGCTTTGTTGACAGGGGAATCCTGTTTGCTGTAATTAGATATTTAAAGACCCTCATTAGTTGCCTTTGCTGGGCCTAATACTCAGCAGTACCAAAATGAGGGGCTCTCGACTTTGGCCGTCTCCTCCCCCTCACTCAGCATCATTCTTTGAGGATTCCTATTTGTATTTCTTCACAGCCCTTTAGTCTCATGACCATACTCTTGACTTAATGAAGTCCCATTACTTTCTCTCTGCAGACAAAAAAAAGTATATATTTTTCAGTTAAAAAATGTTAAGAAACAGTCGGGCTGCCCATCAGAATGAATGTATAGCTCACCCAGCTATGCAATTATCCAAAAATAACCCATTTCTATTTGCAAGAGTAGACTGCATTTAAATAAGCATTCTCTTCAAATAAACTTTCATTAAGTCAGATTTCTCTATAGTCTGCAAGCTTAATGAATGCATGTGCGGCCGCGTGGGATATATAGGATTTACCTCCATGCCTAGTTTTTGGAGCATGAGAGAAGCTGATCCGTAATGAGATAAGTGAGCCCATTTTGGTAGAGGCACCGTTGATTTAACAAAGGAAGCGCTGAAATGTGCATCAAACGGGGGCCGCTAAGATAACTGAGCTTCTGAGGAAAAGGCTGCTGAAATGTTAGAGTCCTACGGCTGTTTTTTTCTTTTACATATTATTAGAAAGTCTGATTTCAACATGACCTCCCTGTTTAGACCCCCTTAAAATACTTGTTTCCCCACCTTCCACGTGGCACTGTCAGGAAGGGGTACGTGGCAGACAGGGAATAGCTACAGGTGCAAAATGCAGAATACCATTTTTCCAGTGTTTTCGGCCCACATGACATACCAGCGTGGATCCTGTTTGAAAGCTACCAGGTGGTAGCATTTATTTTGGCTGAAACTCTGCATCATCGCCAAAATCTGCTCTCCTGTGCATTCCTCTTGCGTCTATTCCACTCTGCCTGCTGGGGAGGAAGCGGATGATTCTGAGCCCCGCCCACGTAGGTGCTGTTGAAACAGGAGGTCAGGCCAGCCTCTGCTGCTTCTGGGGTGCTTTAGTAGCAAATGGCTTCTGTTGTGTCCAAATGGAGTCCCCTCCATGGAACATGGGTATGAGATGCCCAGAGAAGATGCTGGACCACACGGACCATCACTGTTTTTTGTTTGTTTGTTTGTTTTTGTTGTTTTTTTTCCCCTGTAACCCATTGTATTTAAGTGGTTTAGATTATCAAAGGAAAAAAAAAAAAAGGAAATCCAGGCAGTGGGATAGAGAAGAAGTCAAATGGGGCTGCCTGGAGCACCATCAGTGAGTGTCAAACAATTTTGTCAGCAGAAAGCATTGTTATAAAGTCTGTAAACTACCAACATGTCAAAAAGAAAAAAAATAAGAGTCAATTAAATATTGATATATAGGAGGTGGAAGAGAGGTGAGTGACTGCATTTAAACCTGACCTTTTTTGATGGGAAACACCTTATGAATATGTCATCAGCTAAATTGTGTTCCCTCAAAATTTATACGCTGAAGTCCTAACCCCAGCTACCTTAGCACGTGACGTTATTTGGAGACAGCGTGTTTATAGAGCTAATCAAGTAAAAAATCAGGTCATTAGGGTGGGCCCTAATCCAATATGACTGGTGTCCTTATAAGGAGGAGAAATTTGGGCTGGGTGCAGTGGCTTGCACCTATAATCCTAGCACTTCTGGAGGCTGAAGCAGGTGGATCACTTGAACTCAGGAGTTTGAAACCAGACTGGCCAACATGGTGAAACCCCATCTCTACTAAAAATTAAAAAAAAAAAAAAAAATTAGCTAGCTATGGTGGCAGGCACTTGTAATCCCATCTACTTGGGAGGCTGAGACAAGAGAATTGCTTGAACTCAGAAGGAGGAGGTTGCGGTGAGGCGAGATCATGCCATTGGACTCTAGTCTGGGCAACAGAGTGAGACTCCCTCTCAAAAAAGGAGGAGGAATTTGGACACAAACAAATACAGGAGGAAGATCACGTGATGACATGGGGAGAAGAGGAGCCATCTGCAACGAGAGGGTCCTGGAACACATCCTTCCCTTGCAGCCCTCAGGAGGAATCAAACCTGTCAATACCTTGATTTTGGACTTCTGGCCTCCCAGACGACAAGATAGTAAATTTCTGTTGTTTGAGCCACCCAATTTGTGGTACTTTGTCATGACAACCTTAGGAAATTCATGCAGGATGTTGGAGGCAAGGATACCTTGGAAGAAAATTAGGCTCTCAGTATGGGTATGTGCTAGAGACTTGTACTCCTCTGGCTAAGGGAGAGGTTACAGAGGGTGGAGGCAGATAGAAGCTAAACTATAGAGAAGATTTACTGTGGAGGTAAGAATGAATGTGGCTCTAGCCAGAGTAGTTTGGGTGATTACAGGTTGTGGGTGTTTTTGTGTGTGGGTGTATATTAATGTTTGAGGTGATGAGCTATGCTTAAGTGAGAAGCTTTCATGTTGGACCTGAGGTAGGACATCAACAGGACTTTTTTCAGAACACCAGTCACAACCCCGCTGATCAAAATAGGATGCAATAATGAAACTGGCCAAAACCAGCTAAAACCAAGATGGTGATGAAAGTGACCTCTAGCTGCCCTCACTGCTCTTTGCATGCATTAATGCATTAGCATAAGCCGTTCCAATCAGTGACATAAGTTTACAAATGCCATGGTAACACCTGGAAGTTACCTTATGGGGTTTAAAAGGGGAGGAACCCTTGGTTCAGGAAGCTCCCCACCCCTTTTCCAGGAAATTCATGAATAACCCACCTCTTGTTTAGCATATAATTAAGGAGTTGCTATAAATAAAGCTAGCCAACAGTCCACAAGTGCTGTCTGCCTATGGGGTAGCCCTGCTATTTCTGTGGAGCAGCCGTTTTCCTATTCTCTGTTGCTCTAGTAAACACGCTTTGCTGTCATTTTACTCTGTTGGCTCACTCTTGAATTCTTTCCCGCACATAGCCAAGAACCCTCCTGGGCTGAGCCTCAGTTTTGGTGCTCGCCTGCATCAAACTGATTTATTCCACTGTTTAAACACCTAAGGTACAATGAACTGGCACGATATGGGTGGCCTAGAAGAAAATAGCACACAGCTTTTAGAACTCTATGCCAAGCCCATGACAGACATCACTAGTTGATCACGGCACTCTTTTTCTCTGAGCTGAGTCTTCTTGCCTCCCCATCTTACTGGGTAAGCAAGACAGGCACAACCAGTTATTCCATCTTGGCAGGTGAACTCTGTTTCCTGTCTCTGGCCACGACCTTTTTTGCTGGAGGTGTGGTCTGCAAACGAGCAGTGTTGGCATCATGGAGTCTCCTGGAGGAGACGCAAAACCTGAGGCTGCCTCCCAGATCTACTGAGTCAGAAACTGCATTTTAAACTGTGTAAAATGAAAGATCAAAATGAAAGCAAAGCGTGTTCACTAGAGCAACAGAAAACGGGAAAATGGCTGCTCCATAGACACAGCGGGGCTACCCCATAGGCAGATAGCATTTGTGGACTGCTCGCTAGGTGTGACCTAGGTTGTTGGTCTGCACATTAAGGTTGTGAGAAGCTCTGACCTGGAGGGACTCTCCTTCTGAGGAGGGAGTTAGGGTGAGGTCTACATGTACCTGAGAAGTGAACTCTATTCTAGTCAAACCAGTAGCCAGTAACTGGGTATCTCAAGATAAGTATTTCATTGTGTTTGTTTTGTTTTGTTTTCTTGAGGCGGAGTCTCCCTCCGTAGTCCAGGCTGAAGTGTAGTAGCATGATCTCAGTTCATTGCAGCTTCTGCCTCCTGGGTTCACATGATTCTTATGCCTCAGCCTCCCGAATAGCTGAGATTACAGGCATACGCCACCATGCCTGGCTAATTTTTGTATTTTTAGCAGAGATGGGGTTCCACCTTGCTGCCCAGGCTGGTCTTGAACTTCTAGCCTCATGTGATCCAACTGCTTCGGCCTCCCAGAGTGTTGGGATGACAGGTGTAAGCTACCACACCCCACCGAAAGCATCTCATTTTGGTATCAGGCATGTGAAAATGTCCAGTGTGAAATTTAATTCTTGCTCTGTATGTTGTAGGTGCAGTGTGTGTGTGTGTGTGTGTGTGTGTGTGTGTGTGTGTGTGTGTGCACGTGTAGTGTTTGAAGTGATGACGTAGTTATTTCTTGTCATAGTGTCAGTTCAATCAGTATGGTACCTTTTAAAAAGGCTAGTTTGGGCTGGGCACAGTGGCTCACGCCTGTAATCCCAGCACTTTGGGAGGTCGAGGGGGGTGGATCATGAGGTCAGCATTTTGAGACCAGCCTGACCAACATGGTGAAACCCTGTCTCTATTAAAAATACAAAAGTTAGCTGGGTGTGGCAGCACATGCCTGTAATCCCAGCTATTCAGGAGGCTGAGTCAGGAGAATCCCTTCAACCCAGGAGGTGGAGGTTGCAGTGAGCCGAGATCACACCAGCACAGTGCAGCCTGGGCGACAGAGCAAGACTCTGTCTAAATAAATAAAAAACAGAGGCTAGTTTATAGAATAACAATAGTGAATTTATGGGGCAGAGACTCACCTGTTGCCGCAAGAAGAGCCTCCACAATACCTTGTGGAAAACAGCCAGACTTACTGGCAGGCTCCCTCCATGCGGAGTCTGTGCGCCCCCTCTCCTAACATCTTCCCATGTGCTTTTCACACACCCAAATTCCTGAGCTCCACTTCTAACCCACTGACTTGGGATTTCAGAGATTAGAGGCACAAGGATCTTCCTGCTTAGATCCTCAGGTACCTCTTATGCACTCTTGAGTTTATTTCCCCATCAGTGTAACTTGAAAATTCAACCCAATTATATGACCATAAACCTTATGAGAAAGTGAATAATGAGTCCTTTATACTATAGTATAAATGTTAGCATATCTGCAAGTATTTATTCATTGCTGATTTGGGCAAGTGAGTTGAAAGGATGGTGGCGGTGATCTATTCTGGAAGAAACAGGCAGCTAGAGGGGAGATAAGGAGAAACGATAGTTTGGACCAAGGACAATTTGCTGAGAGGAACAGATCTGAATGAGGAGCCAGTATCTTTGTCCTTGTGGAGCTTACATTCTGATTGGCAGAGACATGCAACAAATAATAGCCTGGTGGAAAGGAATGAATAGTGGGTGAAAAGCAGGGCAAAGGGCTGTCAGTTACAGTTTTAAGTAAGAGGTCAAGAGTAGACCAGTAAGATGAGGGAGCTGGTTTTGCAGACATTGGAGGAAGAATGTTACGGGCAGAGGGAGCTGACTGTGCAAAGGTCCTGGGGCTGTAGCGTACCTGGTGTGTTCCAGGAAGCCTTCTGGCAGGGAGAAATGGGCAAGGGGAAAAGGAAAAGATGAAGTCGGAGAGGGGCAGGACACCGTTGGGACTTTTGCTTACAATGAGAGACTTGAAGGGTCTCAGGAAGATTTTGAGCAGTAGACAGGTATGACCTGGCTTAGGTTCAGTGGCTCAACTCCAGTGATATGCTGAAGGTAGACTTCAGGGGATAAGTATAGAAGCAGGGTGGCTAGTTAAGAGGTTATTGCAATTACTAAATGTATAAATTTATAAAGCATGTGAAGAAAGAAAGAGATTCCTTCTTACTGCATTGTAGCTCCTTCCTCAGTGGTAAGTATCATTAACATGTTCACAAGCAGCCTCTAGACTATGTCTGTGGCCATTCAAACACACACACACATCCACACACACACATTGTTTACATAAATGAGATCATAGTACGCATATTGCTCCAGAACTTACTTTCTTATTCAACATATTTCATATTCTGTGTCGTAGTCTATTCTAACAGTTGCATAATTTTTCATAACATGAACGTACTGTAATTGCTATATTATTTTTTTGTTGATGGACATTTAGGATGTTTTCAGTTTATTTTTTCCCATTCTGAACAGTGTAACAGTGAACATTTTTGCAATATCTATTTTTATGCACCTGAGCAAGAATGTGCATGGGATTATTTCTGAAAAATAGAATTGCCAGGTGGAAAAGCATGTGCATTTTAATTTTATTTTGTTTTTGAGACAGAGTCTCGCTCTGTCACCCAAGCTGGAGTGCAGTGGTGTGATCTCGGCTCACTGCAACCTCCATCTTCCAGGTTCAAGCGGTTCTCCTGCCTCAACGTCCTGAGTAGCTGGGACTACAGGTGAGCACTACCATGCCTGGCTAATTTTTGTATTTTTAGGAGAGATGGGGTTTCACCATGTTAGGCTGGTCTCTATCTACTGACCTCATGATCTGCCTGCCTCAGCCTCCCAAAGTACTAGGATTATAGGCCTGAGCCACCATGCTCGGCCTGCATTTTTCTATTTTAATCGATACTGCCCATTTGCCCTCCACATAGGTCGTAGTCATTTACATTCCCACCAACAATGTGATGTCTGCTTTATATGTAGTTTTATGGTTTACAAAGCCCTTTCACGTGCATCATGAGTTGGCCTGTGCAGGAGGAGGAGGAGTGTGTTTATCCCCATCATGCAGATGTGGAAACTGAAGCCCAGAATGGGGGATTTGGGCAATGGGAAGAGAAAGGGCCCATTACCTTACTGACAGACAGACAGACAGACAGAGACCCACAGACCAACATTCCTTTTCTGTTTCTGGATTAATAACACACTGGCTTCCTTTGACATTTCTATGTTAGTGGGAATACTTGATCATATCATTTCTTATGGTGATAGGAGTTGCTGTTTTAGTTTCACGTAGATGATTTTAGAAATTATTTTCACAGAGGCAGTATTTTAAACACACAGGTAATGTCAACACGTAGTTCAAAATTTCAGTGCCTCTCTGGTTTTCTTCAATCTATTTTAGCAAGGAGAGGTTATGCAGCTTCCTTCCACATATCCTAGTAAGTAGTAGTTATCAATAGCTAAGCATTTAGTTTAATCATTAGGTAGTCACCATTGTATCAGCATTTACATGGTGTCTACTGTGTAACAGGGCTTCGGGATACCAGCAGCATTTCCTTTCCTGTACACCAGAGGATTTTTTATTGGTTTAGTTTTGTAGATGAAGTCTCACTCTCTCACCCAGACTAGAGTGCAGTGGCGCAATCTTGGCTCACTGCAACTTCCACCTCCCGAGTTCAAGCGATTCTCCTGCCTCAGCCTACCAAGTAGCTGGGATTACAGGCACGCGCCACCACACCTAGCTAATTTTTGTATTTTTAGTAGACCTGGAGTATCACTATGTTGGCCAGGCTGTTCTCGAACTCCTGACCTCAGGTGATCCACCCACTTCGACCTCCCAAAGTGTTGAGATTGCAGGAATGAGACACTGCACCCAGCTCAGAGGATTTAAAATCAGTTTTAAGAATAACAACCCCCTCCGCTTTTCCCTAAACCAAATCTCACATAAAAATGGAAAATCTACACAGTGCTTATAAAGTCACAGTGCATATAGCTTGATCCTTGAGTGATGGTGTAGACAAGAGAATGCAGTCCACACCCCCAAATCAGCTCAAAGTAACTCACATCCTATTCTGGAGCTTTTGGAATACCCTAACGGGGGACATATGATCCCTAAATGTATCTCCTTCCTCAACCACCATAGCTGTTCCTAAGCTTCCCTTCAACTAACATCCCCTTTCTCACCCCACACACCTTTCTTTTCCCTCTTCCCTCTTCCCTTCAAGTTTTCTGGGCCTGATGTTGTACCTGGGAATTTCTTATAGTGGAGAAGGCAGGTGGAACAGAGGGGGTCACTGCGTTGGAGGGACTGATGCAAGCCAGGCTAGGACCGCTCAGAAGGCAGGGGAAAGTGACACAGTGGAAACCCCCATGTGTTCAAAACGTTTTGTCCCTTCTATCACAAATGATAAAAATTAAGGAGCCTTATATGGCAGAGGCTCAGAGGTGCAGACACCAGGTGCACAGGTGTCTCAATGCTCAGGAGCCCTGTTGGCCATCCATACCTCTTTCCCTTCTCTCTGTTCATCCACCTGAGCATGGCCTCAGTGCCACTTCAGGGCTCCAGGAAATAAAGGACTGAAAACCATGGGTTTGATACTCTGAATCCTTAGAGCCTGCTAACTTGTTGGAAGCATGGAATGCTGCAATGTCCACTAATGTAGGGGTTTTTCAAGAACAAGGAGCTAGCAATGTCCAGATGAAAGAAAATAATTTCTGACAGTGGAAATGAAGATGCAGGCGTCCATGGGAGAAGGACTATTGGATGAGTCAGGGCCAGACAATTGTTCTCCTTTTTTGAAGGTTCTGTCTCTGGACCTTGAGGTGCCCCTCTTCTTGTCTGGGTTACACATTTCAGCTCCCCAGGATGAGCGATGAGCTCTACATCACCTGGCCCAGGCTTCAGGGCAAAGAGCTCTTCAAGAGCCCAATGAATCTTAATAAAAAATGGAAATGGCTTTCCCCCTTCATTTTAATTAACATTATGTCTACATTTCTGGGATAATGGATAATTAAGTGAGTTCCCTTGGCATTACAATGTTCTTGGAAATAATTTATGGTTTCGTTTCACTGTGTGAAGGCTGTTTGGGTTGGTGCTTAAGTTTTATCATAAATATTTCCGAGGAGTATTTGCACATTCGTTGATTTGTATTCACAAGGCTGCAGTACCCCATTCTGGGGAAGTGTCTTATGTAATATTTTCTCACAGGCCACGCTTCCACTCTGTGTGTTCTTTTTTGGCACAGAGTTGTTTGCAGAATGTTGCATTCCTTCAGCAGCATGAGACCACGGCCACCATTTTAACCTGCATCCCTCTGTGTGAATTGGTTGACCTGAGACAGAATCTCAATGAGCCTTCTGGAACTGGGCTGAGCTTAAGTCTTCCAGTCTAAAAGGGAAATGGTAATAATAATAAGGGTTGGTATTTATTACGTGCCAACTAGTCTGCACCACGTACTGTGCTGAAGATTTTAGGCAGTCTTTTATTATGAAGAACGAATGTGGCATTGTCCACAGTGAGGCTTCATCATAAAGCAATGGTCTGGGTGTTAGTATTATCATCCCCAGTTGACACTAAGCTAGAAAGTGGCAGAGCTGGGATTTGAACCCAGACAGTCTGCCTCCATCACCCACAGTGATGAACACCTTATGTTGTACTTATGCAAATATCTACAGGTATGAAGATGTGTCTACTTTTTACCTCCAGAACAGCCCTGTCCAGGAGATTTTGTGTGATGATGGAAGTGTTCTAAATCAGCATCATCAAACACGGTGGCCATTTGCCATGGATGTGTATGGATGTCTACTGAGCACGTGAAATATGGCTTAAGATGACTGTGGGATTGAATTTTAAATTAAATTTAAGTTTATCTTAATTTGAGTAGCCAAGTGCAGTTATGGCCACCATATGTGGTAGCACAGCTCTGCTGCAAACTGCCTGCTGGATGCTGTAATGCCCTCACCTCATCCATTGCTGCTGGAGCAAATTACTCACACTTTGTGGTTTAAACAACACAAATTTATTACCTTACAATTCTGAAGGTCACAAGTCCCAAAATCAGCAAGGTTGTTTTCCTCCTGGAGGCTCCAGGGGAGCGTGAATTTCCTTGCCTTTTCCAGCTGCAAGAGGTCACCTACACCCTTGGCTCATGGCCCGTTCCTCTACCTTCATAGTCAGCAACAGATAATCTTCAAGTCTCTTAATTCTGACCCTGCTGCCTTCTTCTGAAGGGACCCTAGTAATTCCATTGGCCCACTGGATAATTCAGGGAAAATGCCTCATCTCAAGTACCTTAATTACATCTGTGAAGTCTCTTTTGCTATAGAAGGCACATATTCACCCGAGACTCTAGGCAGTAGGACCGGGACATCTTTGAGGGGTCCTTGTGAGAGGATTTCTTGGAGTTTAAGAACATAGGCTCTGAAGTTGCATTGAGTTGGATGGAAATCTCAACATTGTCACTTACTCTTTGTATAAATGGTCTTCGAGCAGGTCACTCAACCTTCCTGAGTCTGAGTTAACTTATATTTAAAAGCGGAATAATGCTAGTACAACCAAATAGGGTTGTTGTGAGACTTAATTAAGGTAGTGATGAAAAGTGTCCATCACACAGGGAAACACACAATACACACATAAAATTGTTAAAGGCTACTTCTTTAACTTACATTTCATTATTATTTGGCACAGGAGTAATACCCTCACTCTCCTCCTTAGCTCCTTTAAAAATATGCCCTTGGTGAGAGAAATGTAGAGATGATGAGAACCACGATCATAAGTAGGCATCTCTTCCATTTAAATTGCTTTTTCAAGGGCTTGCTTTTATTTAATTTATTCTTCATAACCACCATTTGAAGTACGTGGTCACGTCCTCATTTTGCAGAGTAGAAAACAAAGATTCAGGAGCATTAAGATACATGCTCAGAACCCTAGGGCCAGTGCAGTGGTGAGCTGGAACCGGGCACTTACCTGCTGGTTTCATGGTGGATCCTCATTCCAGCTTTGTACTGTTGACTTCCCTTCCATGTGAGATAAAAGAGGAGAAGTGTCTGTAGGAGGATAAATTGGGGAAGGTGGGGAGGAATGGCAATAGTGACTTGGTTGAGAGTTACGGTGCCAGAATCATCCATGTGTGGAGACCTAACATTTCAAGGCATTCCTTGGCACCTTTGAGCTTCACAGGGCCCCAGAGTTCTAAGTGTGAGTTTCCATGATCTCATCTGATTTCCCTACCATCTTGCAAGACAGGACCCCCCACCTGGCTAGTTCTCTGATCACCTGGACTGGCTTCACCCTTAGTCCTTCACCTGGTTCACAATCAAATGGGCTTCAGCTCCCTGCCAGCCCATGAAATTATTTAAACAAAGCAATCACTTCCTCCTGTGGGAACCAGGGGACATCTCACCATTTTGTCACTGCCAAGCCTGCTCCCCACAGTGCCTGCTGGTTCAACCTGCTCTGAGAGCAACCCCGCGTGGCCTTGCATGGCATGCTGTGTCTGCCTCTCCCCTGAACCAAGTAGGTGTGACTAATGGATTCGTTGATTGCATCTGTCCACAGCCAGGTGTCCTGTGCATGGCCATCTCATACTATTTAGGGTGGGGATCCCTTCTTCACTATAAGGGTGAATAGGAGGTGATCAGAGAACAGTTTTCCCCTAGTTTGAGCTCTAACTCCCGCCCCTCAGCCACTTTGCAAGCTCAGATAAAAGTTACACGTCCTCTTGGTGCCTCGGTTTTCCCATCTCAAAAATGGGGCTGTCATTGTCATCTGCCTTATATGATTCCTGTAAAAGTAAAACGAAATACATGTTTATGTGTCTGGCATATGAAGCACTCAATTTTTTTTATTCATTAAGGTCCTCATCCATTGATCTATTCATTAACTCATTTAACAATTGTATATTGAGCACTCATTGATTTGTGGGATGAACCAACCTATTACTAGAAAAATCTAGCCTCCAAGTTATGAACCATGCTGTCAATGACTAAGTGAACATGAACTCAGAATATTTTGATGACAAGTTTAGAGTGAATTTGAAAATAAATTGCATACCCACTTTTTGCGAAATGACTGTTAGGTCAGCTTTCCTTCATCCCTCACCTCGTGTGCAGACCAGACCCCTCTGGATCTGATCCCTCTGTCAGTCTCTGTCCCTCTAAACAGCTGAATTTATCTTGAATTTAAATTGTGAGAAGTTAAGATGCATACAGTTGTTACATTTCCAAACTTGATCTCTGCTCCCTCCTGCATTTTCAACCTAGCACAAAAGCATTTTCATCAGGTGATCACCCGAGCTGTAGCTGGTGTTATACAATTCCATTCAGCACATAAAAATGTATATCTTTCTGACTGCATTATATTACATGACTTATTGAGCCATTTATCTCATGGTGTGGGGCCCAAGCTGTGTTTTATTGAAACTACGGAATCAAACGTCCATGTATCCACATATCCCTATACCTCTATGGGTACTTATTTGGAGAGTTGTTCTTGTGAATGTTGGTGAGCTAAGTAGCCTTCCCTCTCCATTCTCCTGGGCTCATTGTGGATTCTACTGGAAATTCTTCCAAAGGAGTTATTTTTATAGATGCACCCCCAACCCAAGTGGAATGATGGGATTGTATTGCCCTGACATTTGGCCTTGGCTGCAGAATACCATGATAATGAGGTGCTCCGGCACAGGAGGCCAGGGCTGTCTTGTCTAAGTTCAAACCCTAGCTCTCCGTTTGCCTACACTGTGACTTTGGGTTACCTTTATAATCTGCCTGATCTTCAGTTTTCTCACTTGTAAAATAAATGGAGATGGTAATCATACTGATCTGACAGAGTTTTTGAAAATAATAAATGAGCTAAAATATGTACTAGTTTATAAGAGTGCTGTATACCTTAAAAGCATGTTTGCTATTATTATTATTATTTTCAAGACAGAGTCTTGCTGTGTCGCCCAGGCTGCAGTGTAGTGGCACAATCTCGGCTCACTGAACTTCCACCTCCCAGGTTTTAAGGAGTTCTCTGCCTCAGCATCCAGAGTAGATGGGACTACAAGTGCGTGACACCAGGCCTGGCTAATTTTTGTATTTTTAGTGGAGATGGGATTTCACTATCTTGGCCAGGCTGGTCTTGAAATCCTGAACCTTGTGATCCACCCATCTCAGCCTCCCAAACTGTTGGGATTACAGGCGTGTGCCATTGCACCCAGCCTTATTATTTTTTATTATCTTTCTTGCCTTTCTATAATCTTTTTATTTCTTCTGGGTACAGGAAAGGATAGAGACAATGAGATAAATTTTATTCATTGGTTCATCCATCCATCCAACATTTATTATGTGGTTGGCATGTACCATGTATTACACAAGGGAATGAATGTGAGATAAAGATAAAATCAAAATATCACGTTGTATACCATAGATATATACAGTGTGTATTTGTCAATTTAAACAATCAATCAATTAATTCCCCCAAATGAAAAAAAAATCACAGTCCTAATATTCACAATGCTGAATTTCCTGGGGAGACAGACATTTAAGTTTTCATAGGCAAAGTAGGCTGCCTCCTCTCCTGCTTTGTATCCCATTCTCCAGTCTGACATATGCTCAAAAGGCCACTCAGCTTCTGAAATTCCACTGTTAAGTCACTTGAGTACAATATGTATAGGCGGCTCCTGAGAGAAGCATGGGAGGCCTGGTTTAAGTTCAAGTTACTCACTTAACCTTGAGCAAGACACTTCTTTGCTTTCTCCTCTTGAAAACTGGTAGGTGCCAACGCTATCTGCACAGTCTACCATGCTAGAGCAGAATCTATTATATCGTGTCTAGAAAGAGCTTTGTAAACTCCAAAGTGACAATTCCAGTGTGACAAGCAGAACACCCTTGCGGGGTCCCCCTGGGAGAAGTGGAGGTTATGATAAAACAGGTTAGAACCATGATGGGTATTTCTCTCTCATTCTGTTAAACTTGGGTTTGGCAACTTTTAAAAACCATTCTCCTTGATTCTAAAACTAGGCCTTAAGGGAACCTGTGAGATAACCTGCCGAACAGTCACCGAAAAGCTTGGTGAAATTAGGAAGGCTAAAAGATAGGTGCTTTTCTGATGCTTCTTGCCTAAAGATGGAGAAAACTGGGACAGGGAGGAAGGGTGCATCCTCTAAGTGGGGGAAATGGAATCGTACAGTTTCAATTTGCTTAGAAGCATAAGGTTTATCCATAGCCTCCTCCTCTTGACTCTATTGACTCTATTGAACCTATTTCTAGAGTGAGTTTCTCAATGGATTGCTATTAGAGGTTTGGATAGGACAGCGTAGGGCAGTTCTTTACAATGTAGTAAGTAACTATGCCAATAAATGCCAGTAGTAGGCCCAGCTCAGTCACTGTGACAACCTCAAACACCCACACATATTTACAAATGTTCTCTAGGGAAGGAATTGGCAAACTTTTTCTGTAAAGATCCAAGCAGTAAATATTTTGGGCTTCATTGGCCATACGGACTCCGCCGCAACCATCAACTGTCTTATAGTGTGAAAGCAGACATAGACGTGTACACAAATGGATGTGGCTGTGTGCCAATAAAACTTTATTTACAAAAACTGGTGGCAGGCTAGAATTGCCCTGTGGGCTATATTTGAAAGCCCCCTTTTCTAGGGATTTGTGCCACCCATTGAAATTTTCTGTTCTAGAGGGAGAAAACTGGCCAGAAAAATGTGCTGGTTATCCTCTATGGCACTGATACCAGAAAATGGTGGATTCCTCATGAAGAGATTGTCTTAGTCCATTGTGCTGCTATAACTAAATGCCTGAGACAGGGTAATTTATAAAGAACAGGAACAGGCCAGGCGTGGTGGTTCACGCCTGTAATCCCAGCACTTAGGGAGGCCGAGGTGGGCAGATTACTTGAGGTCAGGAGTTCAAGACCAGCCTGGGCCAACATGGTGAAACCCCGTCTCTACTAAAAATAGAGAAAGACATTAGCTGGGTTTGGTGGCACATGCCTGTAGTCCCAGCTACTTGGGAGGCTGAGGCAGGAGAATCACTTGAACCTACGAAGTGGAGGTTGCAATGAGATGAGATGGCACCACTGTACACCAGCCTGAGTGACAAAGCAAGACTCAAGCACAGAAACACATTTCTTACAGTTCTAGAGGCTGGGAAGTCCAAGATCACGGTGTCAGCACGTTTGGTGTCTGATGAGGGCCCAGTCTGCATTTCACAATGACATCTTGGTGCTTCATCCAAGAATGTTGTGTCCTCCTATGATGGAGGGGACAGAAGGGGCAAAAAGGAGTACACTCTCTCAGTCAAGCTCTTTTATAATGACATTAATGCATTTGAGAGGGCAGAGCCCTTATGACCTACACATGTCCCAGAAACCATCACCTCCCAACACTGTTGCCCTGGGGATTAAATTAAATTTTCACCACAAGAATTTGGGCAAATACATCTAGATCATAGCAGAGATAGAAGAAGACAATGTCAGGATGGGAGATTTTATATTGATTGCTTACTATGTTAGGGTTCTCCAGGGAAACAGAACCAATGGGAGATACTGAATGTGTGAGAGTGTGGGTATGTGTATGCACGCATGTCCGTTCCTGTTATGAAGGATTGGCTTACATAATTACAGAGGCTGAGAAGTCCTACAACCTAACCAGCAATCTGGAGACTCATGAAAACAGGTGGTATAATTCAGCCTAAGTCCAAAGACCCAAACCAGGGAAGCTGATGTTGTAAATCCCAGTTGGAGGGTATGAGAAGATGAACTGAGATGTTTCAGCTCAAGCAGGGATGCAAGGAAGAAGGGGGTGAATTCCTCTTTCCTCTGCTTTTTGTTCTATGTAGGCCCTCCATTGATTGGATGACATCACCCACACGGGTGAGGGTCATTCACTTTGTCGAGTCCACTGATTGAAATACTCATTGCATCCCCCCAAACACCCTCATGGACACACCCGGAAGTAATATCTCACCAAATATCTTAGCATTCCCTAATCCAGGTGAGCAGACAGATAAGATTAACTGTCACACCCTCTTTACTTAAATATTTTTAAATTGTGATACAATTTACATGCAATAAACACACAATATTTGCATATAATTTACATAAAATAAAATGCGGCTCTTGAAGATACAGTTTAGTGAGGTTTTGATAGAATTGCACCTGTGTAACTATCTTTTCAATCTATATATAAGATATCTCTCTCCTCCCAGAAACTATCTTTTCGCTGCTTAGCAATCTAGTTTGTACCAATTTGTGGTAACCAAGTTTTGATTTCTGTTTCTACAGATTAATTGTGCCTGTTTCTTAAATTTATATATTAGGGTTATATGGTGTATATAGAGATTTTTTCTTGTTTTGAGTATTTCATTAAATAAAAGATGCATATCAGTAATACAGGAAAAGTGGATAGAAAAAAATCACCCTCATCCCATTACCCAGACATCACATCTGTTTTCATCGTGGTAAATTCTCTTCCAGCTCTGACGCATTCATGCTCGTATTTTAACATAATTGTTTTCAGACTTTACACACCATTTCCCCTGCTTTTTAAAAATTTAATGATACCCCAGACACATTTCCCTTGTTTCCATGGAATGACTTTAATGATTGTTTAATGGGTGTCTAAAATTCCAGCCTGCTGATGTGCCAAAACTTACCAAAAACCTCCCTTGTCACGAAGAGGCAGCATAGTATAGGTATGTTCCCAGGAGGCAGGCTCCCTAGTGCATATTTTGGCTCTGTGTCTTGGTTGCTCATCTACAAAGTAAGGATCATAACGGGATTGTTGTGGCTTTCATGTGTGCTTCCCCGCCACAAATTCATACATGGAAATCCTAGCCCCCAAGGTTTTGGTATTAGGAGGTAAGTATATTCATCCATTCTTTCCTTGCTATAAAAACTTACCTGAGACTGGGTAATTTATAAATAAAAGAGGTTTAATTAGTTCATGGTTCTGCAGGCTGTACGGGAAGCATAGAGGCCTCTGCTTGGCTTCTAGGGAGGCCTCAGGAAACCTACACTCATGGCAGAAGGTGAAGAGGAAGCAGGCAGCAGGGCGCGGTGGCTCACGCCTATAATCCCAGCACTTTGGGAGGCTAAGGCAGGTGGATCACGAGGTCAGGAGATCGAGACCATTCTGGCTAACATGGTGAAACCCCATCTCTACTAAAAATACAAAAAAACAAAATTAGCTGGGCATGGTGGCTGGCGCCTGTAGTCCCAGCTACTTGGGAGGCTGAGACAGGAGAATGGCATGAACCCAGGAGGCGGAGCTTGCAGTGAGCCGAGATCGTACCACTGCACTCCAGCCTGGGCGATAGAGCGAGACTCCATCTGAAACAAAAAAAAAAAGAGGAAGCAGGCACATCTTACATGGCCAGAGCAGGAGCAGCAGAGAGACGGGGGAGGTGCTACACACTTTTAAACAACCATCTCTTGTAATAACTCACTCACTGGACAGAACCAAGCTGGGATGGTGCTAAACTCTTCATGAGAATTCCATCCCCATGATTCACTCACCTCCCATCCGGCCCCAACTCCAGCCCTGGTGATTACATTTCAGCATGAGATTTGAGTGACGACACAGATCGAAATCATATCAGTAAGGCCTTTTGGGGGTTAATTAAATCATGAGCATGATGCCCTTATGAACTGGATTAGTGCCCTTTTGGAAGAGGCCCCAGAGAGCTGCCTTGCTTTTTCTGCCATGTGAGGACATGGCGCATAGACACCATCTATGAACCAGGAGGTAAGTCCTTCCCTCACCAGACACTGAATCTGCTGGTGCGTTGATCTTGGATTTCCAGCCTCAGAACTTTGAGCAACAGATTTCTCTTGTTTATAAGCTACCCAGTGTATGGTATTTTGTCATAGCAGCCCAAATAGACTAAGACAGGGACCTACTTCATTGGGTTGTTGTGGGGATTAAATGAGCTCTTTTGTGTCAACATTGTTAGCCATCCAGTGTTGTGTAGATAGTGGTGTCACAGATACATAAAGGCATGCAACTTTTACCTTCCATGGATTTATTTTTCTGGGATAAATTCCCAGGAGGGGTGTTAAAGAGACGGGACATTCAATGGTCCTTGCTATGTGGTATCTCTTTCCCCTGTTCTCTTCTCAGTGAAGGCACTACCTCAGTGGGATTGCAGTATGTTCAAACTCAACTAAGGAACTTAAATGGTATGTGGCAGGACATTTACCAAAGAGCTTGGTAGACACAACAGAGAGGTGGAGCTGGCTCAAAACTATCCAATTCTGAGCTTCTGCATCCCTTCCAGGCATGGGGGTGGTGGGGCAGGAAATGAAGCTACTTTGTTTCCAAGCCCCCACCGCCATCCTTGACGATCCTTCCATTTTCTGTCCTACCTTCTGTATATTATCAGGGTTTCTGCATGGTGTTTTCAATTTCTTTTCTTTTTTCTTTCTTTCTTTCTTTTTTTTTTTGAGATGGAGTTTCACTCTTGTTGCCCAGACTGGAGTGCAATGGCATGATCTTGGCTAACTGCAACCTATGCCTCCTGGGTTCAAGCGATTCTCCTGCCTCAGCCTCCTGAGTAGCTGGGATTACAGGCATGCACCACCATACCCGGCTAATTTTGTGTTTTTAACAGAGACAGGGTTTCTCCATGTTGTTCAGGCTGGTCTCGAACTCCTGACCTCAGGTGATCCACCTGCCTCGGCCTCCCAAAGTGCTGGGATTATAGGCATGTGCCTCTGCACCCAGCCAAGATGTCTGCAATTTCCTGAAAAAATCTGCCTCTCTTCATTCCCACTGCCATTACGTTAGACCACATCACCTTAGCTGACATCACCTTGCTTGTGGATTACTGAAACCACTCCCCATTTCCATTCCCTACCTTCATGCTCACCTCCTTACCTCCTTCTCTTGCCATTTCTCCATTGGACCACCAGAGCTTTCCTTTCGTTAGGATCCTTGAATCATGTCATTCCCTGCACTGGTCCTACTGCCCTTTGGATGATCCAAAACCCTTAAGATGCTTTGCAAGGCCCTTGGTGATTCAGATTTTGCTTATATTGCTCCACCTCTGACCCCAGAAGGCACCTGCCTCCACTGTGTTCTCTCTGCCCTTCAAATGAAGTATGCATGGTCTTTCTCACCTTTTTGGACTTCTCTACTCCTTCTTCTCTTGCTCCTGCTCAGCCTTGAGATTGCAGCTTGTCTCTTAGCTCTGGGGAAAATGCACCTCTGATCTCCCAAGTCCAGGATGGGGGCCCTTCCAGCCGTCCCTTGATACGCCCATTCCTCTGTTGCTCATGTAGCACTTTGCTCATTGCTGCTTCTTGGTGTGTCTCTACCACTAGGAGGGACCCTGTGTTTATGCAGAGTTGAAATAGTGACAAGAGAATGTAATGAAGGCCATTATAAGGAGATGTGCAGTGTGTCAGGGTGTGTTTCTGCCTTGAGAGGGTTCTGCACTACCCCAGTGTGGGGAACAGAGCTTGCTCTGTGGATGATCTCTTCATTTTTCCAAGACCTCTGCACCTTTCTTGGTCCTATAGTGAGGTTCATTCTCCTTAGCATGCCCGCTGCCCTCATCCCAAACCTGGACATCATCCCCGACAGTGCCTCTTTCCTGCTTTCACCAGGCTGGTCATACTCATTACAGCCATTTCACATTTGACTGGCTTGAGAAATTGGTGTTTGACCTCATCAGAGAGTGATGGGAGGGAAGGAAGTGAAAGAGGTCTGAAAGGTAGAATGAGGCCGGGCATGGCAGCTTGCGCCTGTAATCCCAGCACTTTGGGAGGTCAAGGTGGGTGGGTCACTTGAGGTCGGGAGATCGAGACCAGCCTGGCCAACATGGTGAAACCCCATCTCTACTAAAAACACAAAGATTAACTGGGCGTGTTGGCACATGCCTATAATCTCAGCTCCTTGGGAGGCTGAAGCAGGAGAATTGCTTGAACAGGAGGTGGAGGTTGCAGTGAGCTGAGATTGCGCCACTGCATTCCAGCCTGGGCAATAGAGTGAGATACTGTCTCCAAAAAAAAAAAAAAAAAAAAAAAAAAAGCTCATAGCATTTCTTTTTGTGAAGAAGACCTTGTAATGACTCCACAGGACCCTTTCACTGGGAGAAAAGGGAACAGGTGAGCACACCAAGGAGACTGTCTAGGATTGTGCTGCTCGGGGATCTGGTCATCATAAGCATCAGAGGTGTCCTCCAGTGCACACAGAATTGCCTCACAGTGAATTAGACAGAAGACCAATGATGTTTCCTGGCAATGAGGTGAATAAAGACTTTATGCCCTAGGACATCCATTGTAAGCCTCTCTACAAACTGGTCATCTGAATAATAAAGTCACTGTAGTTTGCCGTGGGCTTACCTCATGCTTAGCCATGAGGGGATGACACTGTATAAACCTGACACCATACTCAAGGACAGTATGGTTTAAGTGGGTAGGATGGGATACCCCACAGACAAAACACATACAGTGATAAGTAAGTATATGTGAATGCTGAAGAGGAGGAATATGAATGAGAGCTTTGTAGAAAAGGTAACAAAGAGCTGGATCTCGCAGAGAGGGTTTGGCAGCATGGAGGGAACAGGAAGGCGAGCCCAGGAGAGGGTGACACCACCAGCAAAGGGGGTCAGGAAGTAATGAGTTTGGAACAGTCAAGCCTCCATGAGGATCATTTCCCAAGGTTTTCCGGTAAAGGGCACACGTTGACAAGAGGTAGCAAACAAAGTTGGAAAGGAAGAATGCATTGCAATTGCAGTGTTCAAACTCAACTAAGGATCTTAGATGTTATGTGGCAGGTCATTCACTGAAGAGTTGGGCAGAGACAAGAGAGAGGCAGAGCTGGGCTCGAGACTGTTCAATTCTGAGTTTCTGCATCCCTTCCAGCGGGGGCAGGAAAGGAAGCGACCTTGTTTACGCCTATAGAATGGGGTAAATATAAATGATTGACTTGTAGTGGTGTTGAAAAGATTGTCTGTGAGCCCTTCTTCCTAGGCGGAGACTCGACTGCTGAAAACATCATACCTGGAGAGTGACATCTGGCCATGCTGGAGGTTGCTCCCAGGACTGCATCCTGAATATCTGCTGTTGGCCGGTAATTTATTTACCCTGGATGGAGAGAAGAAATGACAGCATATGTCAACCTTTCCTTTTAGAACCTCATTTTTAAATTGTATTAACTGCTGTCCTTATTGGAGACATTTAGTGCAACAAAAGCATCTTTTGAAGGAACACTTGTGGCTGGGTGTGGTGGCTCACACCTGTAATCCCAGCACATCGGGAGGTCGAGCTGGGGGGATCACCTGATCTCAGGAGTTTGAGATCAGCCTGGCCAATGTGGTGGAACACTGTCTCTACCAAAAATACAAAAATTAGCTGGGCATGGTGGCAGGTGCCTGAAGTCCCAGCTAGTTGGGAGGCTGAGGCAGGAGCATTGCTTGAACCCGGGAGGCAGAGTTTGCAGTGAGCCGGGATCGTGCCACTGCACTCCAGCCTGGGTGACAGAGCGAGACTTAGTCTCAATAAAGAAATAATAAATAAACAAACTTGTGCTCTTTCGCAAGAGCAAAGATAGGCCTTATTTACCAAAGTGTCAAGCTCCTCAGCGAGTGTAAGACACACACATACACATACACATTCACACACACACAGCATCCCGAGAGTGAGGTTGTCAGTGACAGGCACATTCTTTTCTACCCACCTCCCAAGTTATTAGGAAAATTATAAGTTAAAAATCTAAGAGGCCCCAAAAGCAATTCAGACCTGTGAAAAGCCCCCATCCTGTTGCACCCCATATGTAAGGCTTTCCTGTGTCTCAGGAAGATAGAAGCCTCTTTCAAGACATTTTCTCCTGCCTGCCCGATGTGGCAGTCAATGCTCTTCCACTTCCAGCTGATTCTGATGGGACAGACAAGCAGTCCAAACTAGTGAAAAGTTTGAATGTCCTGGAGTCCTTGTGCCCAAACCCTTCCCTCTCTCTCCCTCTTCCTCTCTCTCACACAGCACCAAGTAAGAAGGCCTGTCTGTGTAAGGAGGATTCATCAAAATCTCTAATTAAATACATGGCAGCTGGTGAATTGAAGCATTTGTCTTAGCTCTGCCATCCTATAATACCTTATAATCCTGGGAGCCCAAAGTATGAATTAATTATAATTTCTGAGAACCCAGGGAGCCAGGAGCATCAGGGAGGGAGGTGTGGTGAAGGAGAGGCTGTGTGTGGTGACAGTAAATGCTTCTGAGAAAGGGACAGAGACGTCGTTGTGTTGACTTACAAGAGACCACTTTGGGAGGTCTACAAGCCCGCATATTTGTGTATATTTATGAGTATGTGTGTATGAGAGTGTGCATGGGCATGTATGGGTGTGTATGTATTTGGAGTCAAGTTTTAAGATGTTACTATAGGGCATTTAACGTGTTAGTTTCATCATCATCGTCATTATCATCACTAGTACTGGTACTAGTATTTTACCAGCTACTGAGAGCTTATTATTGTTCTCTTTTGGTTAAGCTTTTTCCCCAGTCGTATCTTGTTCATGACTCATGACTATGCATTATTTATACAGTTAGTATCACACTTCTCTTGATAAGAAGATAGAAGCTCAAAAATGTTAAATAATCTGCCATAAGTTCCCAGGCTCACAAGTGTCTAAGCCAGTGCTCAAGTCCTAATCTGATCTCAACATGTCTCCTTCTAACCGCCAGGCCAGCCTTCCTGAATTCACCATACACCATGACTAGGTACTCAGATTATAAACTTGGCTATGAGATAATTTCTGCCTTAAGGAAGTGGGCCTGCAGCTGGATGGGCTGTGCTAGCTGGGGCAATGGTGGCTGCTGTAACAGATAGACCTCTACACCTCACGGGCTTCATGCGGGAAAAGTTTATTTCTCTCCCATGTGATGTGTGACCATGACTGTGGGTGTGGAGCTGGCACCCTACCTTTGCGGTTATTCGGGACCCCAGGCTGCTACCACTCAGTAGGTCTTCCTCCATCTTCAGCATTTGACCTCCAAGGGAAGAGAGTGCGAGGGTCTCACATGGAGAATTTGGACAGGCTGGACCTGAAAGTGACAAATAGCCCTTCTTCCACGCCCACATCATCCACCAAAGGTCAGTTGCATGGCCATGCCTTGTGGCCTGTGAGCTGGGACGTGGAGCCCAGTTGTGTAACCAGGAAGAATACAAGAATGACAAGTATATGGGAAAGGCTTGCCAGAGGGAGAAACCCCTGCATTTTCCATTGTCCAAGGTGCAGAGACCGTACAGAGAAGGATGGGGCTTTAGGAATGGCTTTGGCTTTGTTTGTGCCTCCTTCCCCTCCAGAAACAGGAGCTCAAAGAAAAAAAAATTGCTGCAATACAACTGTTGATGAAGATGCAAGGAAAACAATATGCTGAAAAAAAAAAAAAGGACTCAGAATGTTCAGAAATGTAGCACATATGGTGAAATGGAATAGGGACCCTGATGCTTACAGGGTTTGGGGTTTGATCCTGGGCCTACCAGGAGAAAAACGTTTCTTACCCTCCCTAAGCCTCATCTCCCTCCTGGATGATGACAACAATACCTACTCCACAGGGGCTGCCATGGAAATGAAAGAGATGAGAGTGAGTGTGGAATGCCTGGTGCTGGGTGCGTGCTCTGCATCACTTCGTCTTCCTCTGTTGGCCTCACAGGACCATTCCAGAGTCACTGCTGCTGCTCTTGTGGCCCTCTGCCCCTTTTGGGGATGTAGATGGTGGGTCTTTATTTTGTTTTGTTTTATTTATTTATTTTTTTTGAGACATGATCTCACTCTGTTGCTCAGGCTGGAGTGCAGTGGTGTGATTTCGGCACACTGCAACCTCTGCTTTCTGGGTTCAAGTGATTCTTTTGCTTCAACTTCCCAAGTAGCTGGGATTACAGGTGCATACCACCACACCTGGCAAATTTTTATATTTTTAGTAGAGATGGAGTTTCACCATGTTGACCAGGCCGGTCTCAGCTCCTGGCCTCAAGTGATCTGCCTGCCTTGGTCTCCTAAAGTGCTGGGATTACAGGCGTGAGCCACAGTGCCTGGCTTCTTTATTTTAATTTGTCACGCATGACTCAGCTAGATCATTAAATAGCACATACTTAAGTAAATATTCACTAAACTGTAGCCAACTATCTTTTTTATTTTCTATCACACTAAAAAATGTAGTTCTGATAAAAAGATCAATGCAGTGCTATTAATAATTATATCATCTTAACAGACATCATTTGTTGAGTGATGACTCACCAGGAGTCATTATTCTAAGGCCTTTACATGCAATCGCTTTTTAATTCTTATAGCAATCCTAGGATCTGGGTACTAATATTATCCCCCTGGGATCTTGGCCAGGAGGGCTGGGTAATGGTCTATCGTGTTCATGCCTCTGTTCTCACTGCTTGGCACAGTAACTGACAGGCAGGCAGCACACAAAAGTCTGTGTGGGTGAATGGGTGACTCTCCAGGTTCCAGGAACAAGGGGTCTTAAGTTACTTGACTTCCCCAAGGTCACACTATAGCAAGTATTAGAGCTGAATGCAAATTCACATCTAGCTAACCACAGACTGCATTCTAGAGAGTAGAAAAAAATTAGCACACACACAAAAAAAACCCTCACATGTTGGACATCATGTATTCAAAAGTAAGCAATGCAATAAGCGTATGACATGTTTGATCTGAATATCCTTTGCTTGGTTTCCACTTAAGGCCACTTTGCTCTCTGGAAATAAAGAGGTGGAGAAAATGGCAATTGTCACTGTCATCCTTATGGAGGTTTTGGGAAGAACCAGCAAGATGACTGAGCCCACCCTCCAGATTTCGTGGCGTTGCCTCTGGGGCTTGGAGGTCCTCTGTACACCAGAGACTTTGAGGATGACTTTGGCAGGGCGCTGGCTCTCCCCCGCAACCCAGGCACCCTGCAGAACTTGTGTCTTTGCCTATAAAGCAAGCAAATTGGGTGGGATGATTTCTGATTCCCTTAAGAGCTAGTTATTGTGGCTAAGTGATTTTAAATCCCGGGACCCCAGTCTCATGGGCTGATAAAAGAGAACCTGGGACAAGGCCAATTTTCAAGTGATGTGTGTGTGCTCCTGGCACTGAATGGCTTCTCTGTAAATGGTCAGTTCTGTTTTTATTCCTGTTCCACCCCTCTGTAATCCCTTTCTAAGTTCTCTTAGATACACTAGAGAGACAACATCACAGCTACATAAACAGTTGACTCCTGCACAACATAAGTGTTAGGGACACCTCAGCCCAGTTGAAAAATCCATGTATAACTTGTGACTCTCCAAAAACTTACCTACTAATAGCCTACCATTGGCTGGAAGCCTTAGTGATAACATAAACACTCACTGAACGCAAATGTTCTATGTAATATATACTGTATTCTTATGATAAAGTAAGCTAGAGAAAAGAAAATGGCATTAAGAATATCATAAATATGGCTGGGTGCAGTGGCTCATGCCTGTAATCCCAGCACTTTGGGAGGCTGAGGGGGGTGGATCGCCTGAGGTCAGGAGTTTGAGAGCAGCCTGGTCAACATGCTGAAACCCCGTCTCTACTAAAAATACAAAAATTAGCCCGGCATGGTGGCATGTGCCTGTAATCCCAGCTACTCAGGAGGCTGAGGCAGGAGAAGCACTTGCACCCTGGAGGTGGAGGTTGCAGTGAGGTGAGATCGGGCCACTGCACTCCAGCCTGGGCAACAAGAGCGAGACTCCATCTCAAAAAAAAAAAAAAATCATGAAGATAAGAAATATGTTCACTATTCATTAAGTAGAAGTGGATTATTTTAAAGGTCTTCATTCTCATGTTCTTTGTGTTGAGTAGGCTGAGTAGGAGGAGGAAGAGAAAGGGTTTATCTTGCTGTCTCTGGAGTGGAAGAAGTGGAAGAAAATCTACATAGAAATGAACCCCTGCAGTTCAAACCCACGTTGTGTTGTTCAAAGGTCAAATGTACTTCCCGTTTTCCAGACCTCAGGCTATGTCCAGGTGTCGGTAGGGAACCCACCTGTCTCCATGACTCCCTTTCTCTCTGGCTGGTCTCACTTTTCTCTAAACTTGCACTTCACCCTCTGAGAAGTGCTTACAGAGGCCAGGAGCCCAGCCCTGCTGTGCTGACCAGCTCCTTTTGCCCACCGTGGGCAGCCAGCCCTGGCTGCCTCTGCTTCTCCCCTGGCCCGCCTCCGAAACTCAGCTTAACCGTGTTTGTTTCTGTCTTTTCTTGTTTTGTCAACATGCCATTGAAAAGGAAATGCAAACCTGAGCCTTGATTAGAAATCTCCCTTGGTGCAGATTTACCCTGATTTTCAATTCAGCCGGTTGGCGTGGGTGCTGGGGGACCGGCTTCATGCCGCTAAGAGGTCCAGGAAGCTGATGTGGCACTGGCCAGAGTCCTGAATCAGAGGTGTTGGCACAAGCCGTGTTGCCTTCCTGAGAAGAGGCGGGCGTCCCTCCCTCTTCAGCCCCCAGACCCCTCTCTTAACCTCCTCATCTTCCCCACTACTGAAGAGCAGTGCTCACAAAGCAGTGAGGAACCCGGTACTTGCAGGGGATGCTGGAGGGCCCAGACTGGTGACCCCACTGGGAGAGTTTCCAGGCTGGGAGGGAGCCTGGATCTATGTACATGTGCCTTCGTGTGTGTGTGTGCATGCATGCATGTGTGTATGTGCATGTGCATGTGTGTGTGAGTGTGCATGCATGCGTGCATGTGCAAGTGTTCATTTGCACATACTCACAAATGTACTGGGAGACTGGAATCCAGCACGTTCTCCCTGATCCTCACATTATAAACCTGTGTGATCTTGGGTGAGCCATTTAAGCTCTCTGTGCTTCATTTTTTGGGAGAGTTAATATGTAAAATCATGAAACTGCAAGGTCTTGGACAAACCTCTTAACTGATCTGAACTTCACTTTTTTGCATTTATGTGGTCATTTGTGGTTAAGGGAATGAGCATTTGGAGCCTCAACCTTGACATTTAATTCCAATACATCTGTGGTGTTGGGCATATGATTTAATCTCTTGGGGCTTTTTCTTTATCTGTAAAGTGAGCATGGTAACAATCTCTAACTCATGGGGTTATACTGAGCATTGCATGGAAACATACAGAAAACACTTACAAAATGGTCCTTCTTCCCCTTTCTTTTTCCTTCTCTTCCTCCTCTTTGTTTCCCTCCTTCACCTTCCCTTCCATCTTCACCTTCACCTCCTTTTTTTCTCATCCTTTACTAATTCCTCCTCCTCTTCCATTGTCATTATCATCATTGCCATCATCTCACTATGAGGCCAAATTCAATTATGTACCTGAAAGCACTGTGTGATCTATAAAATATTAGAAACACCAAAATGTCCGTGATACCAGAGGCAGACTCACCTTATGTGAAACTCGATGCCAGCATGCATGTTTGCATGTGTGTGTGTGTGTGTGTGTGTGTGGTGTGTGCAGCCTTTCAGATTTGCTCAGTGGAGAGGTATAGCTGTCGGGCAGGTCAGATGTTGTGTGTCAAGGCATGTGGTGAGCAAAATGAGTTTGCCTGTGGATGGGGGATGCAGCTGGAGGAGTCGGGCGGCCCAGCAGGAGGGGAGCCAAGAAGAACACCTTAATGATGGCTTAAGAAACTTACAAATAAAGCTGAGATTCCTAATGTTTAATTTCAAGTGACTGAACATTAACATTTAATTAACTCCTGACTGCTAAACCAATATTAAATCTAGGCAGAGGCTAGTGGCATCTCTTATGTATTAGCCGCCAAGAGGCTGCAATCCTACTATGGCGACATTCGGCAAGATGGAAGCTACCCCATCACATGGGATCCCAGTCTACACACTGTCTGTGGAATTCCCCAGGCACACACCCACTCTCATCTCACTGGTTCTTGAGAAGGAGTCACATTCAAGCCAACATGCCTTGGCTCAAAATCTAACTTTTCTTCTCCCCAGTTGCATGACTTTGGCCAAGCTGCTTAAATTATTCCATCTCAGTTTCTCATCTGGAGAATGGCAAAAGAAATACCTACCTTATTATATTGTTTCTGTAGATCAGTAGTGATGGATCTGAAACACCTCACGAAAGGCCTAACCCATAAATGCCAAGAAATGATTCTACGTCAGTTTCATTTCCCCCCTCTCTCCCTATTACTATGCCCAGTGACACTTGGTTCCTGTTAAGGACCAAGATCTGTTCCACCTTATCGTCTTCCACTTCTTCCTTCGTCTTCTTCTTTTTTTTTTTTTTTCTTGAAACAAGGTCTTACTCTGTTACCCTGGCTGGAGTGCAGTGGCGAGATCATGGCTCATTGCTGCCTCAATCTTCTGGGCTCAAGTGATCCTCCTGCCTCAGCCTCCCAAGTAGTTGGGACCACAGGCACCTACCACCATGCCTGGCTAAATTTTTAATTTTTTGTGGAGATGGGGTATTGCTATGGTTGTGAATTCCTGGGCTCAAACAGTCCTCCTGCCTTGGCCTCCCAAAGTGCTAGGATCGCAGACATGAACCCCTGTGCCTAGCCTGGTCTTCAATATGTTGTTTCCTTGACCTGGAATTCTTTCCCCTCCCTACCCCTGACCACTCCTCTTCCAAATCCTAACTCAAATATCATTTCTTCAAGAAGCCTTCTCTGGCCTCCTAAGTAGATCCATTTCCCCCATTATATACATTCGTATATCCCTCCTAACTTTTGACTTTAGACCTGGAAGATAAACAATCCCATTCTCCCCTTCTGTTTACATTCAGTGGGGAAGGATTTGCTTCCTTTCACTGATTTCCAAAGCCATTAGAGCCTCACAGTCTCTGTTGCATTTTCTAATGAGTTAGTTCTTTTGTTTACTCTACTGGAGATAGGTCTGACAACACTCACCACTTGCATCAATAGTCCCCACCTTTTCAAAGACTTTGGCAGTACAGGTGGGTTTTCCCATTTGCATAGGGCTGTGCAATGCATTGTAGATGTCCATAGCAGTTGAATCTAGTGCAGTTTCAGCTTGTAGATTGGGGGAAGGGAGGACTTCTGTCACTTTGTGAAGGCATGGTTGGCTTTTGGTGAGCTGTTTTGGAAGGTCATAAGCTGCTCAAGACTGGGCTCAGGAATAGTAAAACCCTGACATCAAGTGGATCCACCCACTTCTGAGACTGGGTTCTGAAACGCACAGATCTGGATCTGGAGGGAAGTGGATGTGGCCCACATGGGTGAAATCTGGGGCATGGAAGAAGGAAACATGTTATGGGAAAGAGGCAGTTTTTGCTAAGCTATGGCCACGAGCAAGGAATCAGGAATGAGTTGCTCAATCCAGGATCTGGACCAAATAAATCCACAGTGATCAAGTGTCCAGGGTTTGTGATATGATCAATGGCCTCAAAAGCATCACATGGGATCAGAGAGGAAGAGGAGTGGTGGTGGTATCATAGATGACATTTCCAAGATGGGATGGAATGAGTTGGATCCCAGGGATGAAGCAGGGCTGTATCAGATGGTGTCTCCACACCCTGATGATGATGATGATGATGATGACAGCAGTAACAGCAGACCTTTCATGAGCACTAATTGGGCTCCAGTTATGGTGCTGAGTGTTTACTTGTCAATGCCCATTTGATACTCTTACCCCATTTTACAGATGAAGACACTGAGGCACAGAGAGGACAAGTAATTTGACTGTGGTCATCCAGCTAGAAGGAGACAATGCTAAGATTCAACCCCAGCTCTGTTTGCTTCCAAACCTGTTGTTCTCTAACTCTGGTATATTTCCCTCTTGTTTCCAGGTTAACCTCTATATGGCCCTCACATCATTCATCAATTCATTGTTTATTCATCAATTATTTACTCATGTGACAGTGTTTATTGAGTATCTACTTTGTGCCAAGCACTGCAGAAGGTGTCTGGCCTTTTAGAGTTTATATTCCTGTGCAGGAGAACTACAGAAAATTACATAAAATAACTGCAAAAGGTGACAGTCTAATAAGTGCCATAAAGAAAATTAAATGGAATTTTGTGATCAGGACTGGTAGATGGGGATGGTGAGGTCATCTTTGTATAGGGAGGTCAGGGAGGGACTCTACAGTGGTGACATTGACACTGAGACATGAAGGATAAAAGGAACCAGCTATGCTAGATGCCCATAGAAGAAGTTCTGATTTCCTATCACTATTCTTTACCTTTTGGATCTTTGAAGGTAAACTACATATATTGGATTTGCATCAATGGTGTAGACTTTCAGGACATCTTTGGGGTAGGCAGTTTTAGCATAAGTGTGTGTCCACACCCACTTCTTGGGACCCTCCATTTCAAGGACCGTCTTGGAACACCTCCATTGGGTGCTTCTGAGAAGTCGCTCCCTATTTGATTTTCTGCTCTTCCTGTAACTGAAGGTGTGTTTCCTTGTTGTTTTGGCTGTATCTGGCTTCCAGACCCTTATACAGATGGCTCCCCAGAGTGACTCAGCTCTGAGTAGCTGGGGACCAATTATGAAGTTGACCCTTATTTTATTCACTTCTGAGCCCAGCCCTAAGCTGATGCAGAAAATCCTACATCCAGTTAAGTGTTATTTGCTTGAAATATTTGAAAGAGCCAGCTTGGCCCATCTTCAAATATTTTGTTAGCTAATCAAAGCCAGATTGTGGTCAGAGGCCATATCTAAATTTATTAGGAAAATTAATAGACCATTTAGATTTTATTGGAATTAAGCTAAAATACGATAAGCAGCCACACAGCAGATAGTGATTAATTATTACACTGACCTGAGTGATGGGCTCATAATGAAATATTGACTTCTAGGTAAGTCATGAGGCCTTAGAACAAGCAGGACAGGCTCTGGAAGGATGTCCCCACTCCATCTGCTTGAGGTTAATTGGATGGGACACCATAGGAGAGATGCTCAGTAAATATGCATCATTTATTCTTTCAAACAGCATTTGTATGCACCTACTGTGTGCTAAGCCCTGGGAATATATAAAGCAGACAGCCTGAGTTTGAATATTGGTTTCTGTACTTAATAGCTATGTGTCTTTGGGCATGTTACTTAACCTTTCTGAATTTCCATTTCCTCATTTGAAAGCCAGGGATAAAAATGACTAACAGGGATAAAAATGACTAATTGTAAGAAGTCATGGAAGTGATATGTGTAAAAAGTGGACATAGCACATAGATGTTGTTATGAGTATTATTGTCATTAGTAATATTCTAAATGAGACCCATTTTTGGCCTCACATAATTCAAACAACACATTACAATACAGCTGATCTTCCAAGCAGTGTCGATTTCTCCCTATTATGTGCTTGGTAAATATTAGTTAGGGTCAGAAAAGGCTTTGTGGAGAAGATGTTTGAGCTTTGTTCTAAAGGATGAAAGGGTTTATTTCCCAGGTGGACTGGGAGGATATGGGACTTCCAGGTAGATGGCTCAGGATAGGAAAGGACATGCAGACTTGAAACAACCTGGCAAGTGGTAGAACTTTAAACAGTTGGGTATTACAGGGCAGAGGGCATCTGCGCTAAATGATTGTTAGGGCAACAGGAACTGGACGTTGGGTCTTGTGGTCTGGATCACTCACCTATATGCCTGTCTCCATGAAATATATGTGTGTCAAATGGGACTTATGAGAAGGGCCCTTCTGTTTACTTTTTTAAACTTTTGCTACTCGTTCCACTTTGTTCGTGGAGGCAGAAGGAAAATCTTAATTAAGTGATGCCAGAGTCAAAAATTATGAACCAGGGGTCTGAGCTGTGAGGTTCCTCCCAGGTGCTTGCCTTTTATGGGCACTACATAAACCCCTCCAGCGTCAGCTTGGGTGTGGCTCAGAGGTACAGACTACTGCCTGAGTCAGACAGGCCCAATTCAGCTCCAGCTCTGCCACTTGACTCCTTCAAGATCTCGGGTGAGCCACTCTGAAACTCAGATCCTTCCTCTGCAAAAGGGCTTATTAGTCTGTTTTCATGCTGCTAATGAAGACATACCTGAGACTGGGTAATTTATAAAGAAAAAGAGTTTTCATGGACTCACAGTTGCACATGGCTGGGGAGGCCTCACAATCACGGTGGCAGGTGAAAGGCACATCCTACATGGCAGCAGACAAGAGATAATGAAATCCAAGCTGAAAGGGAAACCCCTTATAAAACCATCAGATCTCGTGAGACTTATTCACTACCATAAGAACAGTATGGGGGAAACTGCCCCCATGACTCAGTTATCTCCCACTGGGTTCCTCCCACAACACATGGGAATTATGGGAGCTACAAGTAAGTTGAGATTTGGGTTGGGACATAGCCAAACCATATCAAGGGAGGTGTGTAAAAGCAACCTCATTGGTCTGTGGACAAGATGACTGAAAAAAGTCAAACAATATACAGACGTATGGTTCCCGAATGATGATGATTTGAGTTATAATTTTTCAACTATATGATGATATGAAAGCAACATACATTCAGTAGAAACTGTACTTTGAGTACCTATACAACCATTCTGTTTTTTTCACTTTCAGTACAGTATCCAATTGGTTACAGGAGATATTCAACATGTTATTATAAAATAGGCTTTGTGTTAGATGATTTTTGTCCAACTGTAGGCTCATGTGTTCTGAGTGTGTTCAAGGTAGGCTGGGCCAAGCTGTGATGTTCGGTTGGTGAGGCATATTGAATCCATTTTTGACTTAACAATATTTTCAACATACAAGGGGTTTTTTGGGACATTACCCCATTGTAAATTGAGGAGCTTCTGAATAGCTCTTTGTACAAAGTTGGGCGCCTCTACCTATTCAACAAATGTTAGTTCCCAGAATATAGTGTGGTGTCTTTGATTTTTTAAAATTAATTTAAAAAAAATAAGTGGGAGAATGTTGCTATATATGGGTGTTCTGTTTCATATACTAAATATATATCTGTCTGTCCTCAGAAAATGAATATGCATGTCTCCCAAGATATATTTGCATGTTCCATTTCTCCTATTAAGTATATATTTCCCTATTTTATATATATATATGTATAAGTGTATACATATACATGTCCTACTTATAGATGGAGGGGAGAGAAATATGTATGTAGGGAGAAGTAGGTACAGAAAACTGTAGAACAAGCCAGACTGTTCCAGAAAAAGTAGGAAATATGCTAAGGGTAAGGGAAGGGGAAGTATACACCCCAGGGCCACAGGTGATGCTCTGGCATGTCCAGTCCAATGGTGTGTAGCCTAATTTTGGATTAGCAGAGGAGACTGGACCCCATAGTCCATTTCGTTACTCATGCATAACCATGCACATTATGATGTGACATTAACAAGGCAAAAGGAAGTCAAGAGCAAACCAGGGTGGGACATCCTGTGACCAGGACTTGATGGACATGGGTGAAGGGAGGGGCAGGTTGTGAACAGGTTCTGCACCCCCAGTACGCCCTTGAGCTTAGGCCAGGGTGTGAGTAGACGCAGACTCCACTGCTGGGCAGTGGCAAGGGCTCTCCAGCACAAATAAGGGAGAGTTGGCTGGGACAGATGACCAAGGATGTGTGGAATTGGAGGACACGGGATGGTGAAATGGATGTGACCCAGTGACTCAGGGACACTTTTAGTGGCCTATTACCTAGTTTCACGGTGACACTGGAGATAAATTGGAGGAGGAATAAAGTGTTGTCCCTGCAGTCATTATTACAGACAGGAATTTCTGTCCTCAGTTGCTTCTCAGATAGCTAATAGGGCCGCTCAGAAACCTAAGCAAGGAAGATGTCCTATTGCCATTGGATCCCTTTTCTGGGGCAAATCACAGACAAGCCTCTCTGTTTGAATGGCTGGGAGGGCACGGGAGGCAGTCCTAGGACAAAAATGAGTTAATAGTTTAAAACTTCCCTGCCACATGAGCACAGATGGAATCTGCCTTCTTGTGCCTGATATAGACCCATGGGAGGCTCCAAGAGGCAGGCTTAAGTGCAACAGCAAGACAGAGAGTGGGATCTTCTACCCCAGGAGCCCTCTGATCACAGGATTGCCACTTTTGATGAAGACACAGTTGAGTTAAAAATAGGCCCCGTCCAGAGTGTGTACGGAAGTGGAGCTGGAAGTTCCTGGGCGCATGTGTGACAGAAATGCAGTGGGCCATTTTAATTAGATCTCTTTACCAGAACTCCTGACCTTCTATGTAGCACATTAATGTATTTTACTAATTATAAATGCAATTAAAAAGTACTGAAATAAAATTAGGCTGATCTATCTAATTTACATTAAGCACTTTCAAATTATGCAGATTTTAAAGTCTCTCTCTGCCTCTCTCTCCCTCTCTCTTTTTTTTTTTTTTCAATTTGAGTTTCGGGGTAAAATTGTCTGCATTAAAACAGCTGGAAAACAACCTTGTAGGAAAACAAATTTCTTTTCTGTGATTATTCTCAGTGTGCGAGTTAATTTTTGAGGCAGTAATATACTTAGCAGGCATCGGGCAGTTACTTACAAAGCAGACATATGTGTCTTGACGCAGGCGCGGGAGCTGGGGTGCATGCGGGGATGAGTGGGGTTTGGTTACTTAGGGGAATGAGGTTGAAAGGCTAACTAGGCACACACACAAAAATACCAATGTGATCCGTGGTTGCTAAAGAGTTGAGATTTACAAAGAGCAAGATGTAATGGCAGGCACAGTGTGCCTTTGATAGAGATGAACCATCTGGTGGGTTTATCCAACAACATAGGTTTTTTTTTTTGTTTGTTTTATTCCTATGCTGACAGGCACAGAGAGTGAACCGGGTGCCAAAATTATCGCCTAGCATCATTAAAAATCAGAATGTTCAGTTTTGCTGGCTATGGAAGTTGTGTATGCAGGGCAGCTCTATATTAGGTGAGGAAATGGAGCATAAAGGAAAGCGAATTCCCCTCTCCCCCGGAGGGTTGGACGTGTGTGCTTTTCTGCTGGGGCCATCACTCTGCCTGGGTCTGCTGGAGGCTGCATTCGCTGGAGGAAGAGGAGACCTTGACGGGGCCTCTTTATAGATTAAATCTGATTCGCAGGTTCCTTGGAAGCAGACGTGTAATAAGCTGTTCTCTGGAGTTGTGTATAAGCTCCTTAAGACGTTCCTGGTGAGGTTTAACTCCCCTTACTCCATGCCCTCAATTTTATTTGCTGCCCAAACTTTGCGCTTTAAGCTCCCCATCAAAAGGAAGCCTGAAATAATTCCTCAGATTGAAGCTGTTCGTTTGGAAAGTCCTTTTCTTCCTCTTCTCCCCCTTTAGATACAAAAGGGATGTTTCCACTTGCAGCCAGGGAACCAACTTTGCCTCCTCTGACCTGGAAGCCAAGATGTGTGTGAGTCTTCCCAAAGGACGGCTGGACTGTAAAACATGCAAACAAGGGTGGGATGGCTGCTGAGGTCCCTTGTATTCTGAGATCTACAGGCTCAGGGGCCCTGGAAAGCGTAAAGTGATTCTTGGCCCTTCCCTCATCCCATCCTCTGCCATCACAGACTCTCAGAGGGAATGCTCAGAGGTGGAACTGCTTGTTAACCTACGGGGAGAAAGTTTTCAGATCTTTCTCTTGAAGAGGAGCATGTCTGGATCCATGTGGCAAGCAGATGCTAACTTAGAGCTAGACCCTGCAGGTTTCTTCCCTTTATAGGGAAGAACACGATAGCTTGTTTTGTTTTGATATTTCACTAACTAAAGCCCTTCTGGATTACAGACAAAAACTCCATCACTACCACCAATAAACTAAGTTTATGTATTCACTTGTATATTGGTTCATTTGTTCATCCATCTATACACATATGAATGTATGAATCTCGCCCCCATCTGTCCATCTATCCAACCATTCATTCATTAATCATACAGTTATTTCCTCACCTCACTGACATTTATTGAGCATTTACTCCATTTCAGGCAATATGCTTGTCTTGAATTTTACCAGGATGTATGGACACAGGCCCTTGAGTTCTGAGAATTCATAGTTTGGAGAAGGAGACAGACATGTACTTGGGTAATAATTTGATCCTGGAAGGATGGATGCAGTTGCAGACCATCTTTAGCACCCAGACAATGGCAGGAATGGGTTGGATGGGACTATAGTCACAGGGTCTCTCCATCCACTCTATCCCTCCCCCCATCCAAGAAACAACAGCAAAATAAAACCTTACCTCATAGCCCTTTGTTTTCCATACCTCAGTACCCCCTCAGCATGTCAGCATCAGGCCCACCCTTTTGGCCTGAGCTTGGTTCGTCTCTGACAAACACAGGCTCTCAGAGTTCCTTTGTACTATTTTATGGTCCTCTTTGTACTGGCTTTGGGAGGGATATTGGAAGAGTGGTAGAGAGATAACAGGTGCTTTGGAAAAACAAAACTTGTGGATTCTGATCCCAGTTCCCACACTGACCAGATCCGGGATCTTTAGCAGGTTATTTAACATGGCCCAGCTTCTGTTTCCTCATCCATTTTTAATAACGGTGCTACTTTCTTTGTGAGATTGCAGTAAGTATTAAAATGAAATCATGACCGTGAAGCATATGTATGGTGCCTGTCATTCATTCTCTCACTCCACAAACCACACTTTGTTAGGCATTCATTAAGAACTTGATGAAACAGGGATGAATTAATAAAGTGCTAGAACTCTACAAAGAGAATATTGAACATCTGCTGTATTTAAGGTACCATACTAGGCACAGAGTGGGTATATCAGAGTGAATAGGATGCATTATCTACCTTCTTGATCCCCTTTCTATTATCTCATGCTCTACTATGATTATGTTGCTTCACTTAAAGTTCTGGGATTGCAGAAATGTTGCTTCTTTCCTCTCCTGGTCTTCTGCCTCCTGTCTGATAATTCCCACCAGTAATCAGACTTCCACACCTTGCATATACTGCTCTCTCTGCCTGGAATTATCTTGTCCATCCCAATTCATGCCCTTCCCTACTTGTCAAACTCCTACTCACCCTTCCAAGCCCAGCTCAGAGATTTCCTCTGGGAAGTCTTGCCACAGTATTAAAGATGGTCTGCAATTGCATCTATTCTTCCAGGATCAAATGATTACCCAAGTACATGTCTGCCTCCCTCTCTAAGCTATTCAGTTCCTGGAATTCAAGGGCCTCAGTCCAATTCATTTTGGTGTCCTTCAAGACAAGCATACTGCTTGAAACTGAGTAATTGTTCAGTAAATATTAGTGAGGTGAGGAAATAAATGCATGAATTAATGGATGAATGGTTGGATAGGTGGATAGATGGGGGTGAGATTCATACATTCATATGCGAGTGAATAGATGAATGGATGGATGGATGAACAAATGAATGAATACACAAGTGAATACATAAACTTAGTTTATTGGTGGTAGTGACAGAGTTTTTATTTTATTTTATTTTATTTTATTTTATTTTATTTTTTTATTACACTTTAAGTTTTAGGGTACATGTGCACATTGTGCAGGTTAGTTACATATGTATACATGTGCCATGCTGGTTGTCTTTAATCCAGAAGGACGTTAGTGAAATATCAAAACAAAACAAGGTATCCTGTTCATCGATAAGGTTTGAACTTTGAGGATTGCTTTGTAGGGAGTCCCTGGGGTATTTCATAAACTGATAAATCTGAGGACAAATGAAACGTTGAGTGCTGTGAATTCCAGGTATGAGTTGCATTCCACCCAGATGGTGGGAGGTGAAGGGGACCTGCCTTCTGTGTGCTGCATGACCCCTCTCCACCGTGCTGCATCCTCCCTTCCCCTCTTCTGCCCATTGTGAAAGCCTGTTCCTAATTAATTACGGTGGCCTTTCAGCAAGTTGGTCCTGGACACCAGGATTTTCTCTGCAGCCGTGGCTGCTGCCTGGCCTTGAGTCCTACCACGCTCACCTCCCAGACAAACATACTTAGCAGGTGTTTTCCCCACATTAATAATCAGAATTGACACATTCTAAATGAGGCCCTCCTTGTTGTGCAGGGCAGCTCTGATGGATATGTGGGGAATTGACGGCTCCTGAGAAATGTTTTTGCCATTACCAGCATTTCTCTGACAGGTTTTTAATAGTCCCACTAAAACTGCAGTATATTGGAAAATTTTGTAGATGAAGTGCAAAGGGCTGCTGTGACTTGGAGGCTCTGGGGTGGAAAAATACAGTTTGGGGAGCATTGAGTTGTTTGAATCAAAAGAAGGTGATCTAGTGTGGATTTGGGCTAAAAGCTGGGAAGGGGGCAGTTTGGTCACAGGTCTTTGAGGAGACCTGGGCTGGGTTATGGATGGCACTATGCAGTGATTCGTGTGAACAGTGAATGAAACACTGTGTTCAGCCCTGGAATAGAGCCTGGATTAAAATATGAGGTTAGAGAGGGTCAGACAGGATGGGTTCATTCATTTATTTATTTACTCATTCCATAAGCACTGATTTGCCTCCAACTTGTGTGTCACAAATATAAATTAGCCTCCATAAGTTCAAAATTCTATTAACTAGTTTAGGGCCTTGGGCTATTTATGCAAATGTGAATTTTGATCCTCAATTCCCTCATCTTTAATACGAAGCTGTTAATGCCTGTTCTTTAGAATTATATTTCAGGGTTGGAGATCCAAAATGTAAGCTTCTATGTGGGTTGGTGGCCCTGCCAGAAACAGAAGACATATATTGATGGGATAATTGAGAAGAGTTGAACAAAGGAATTGTTTATCAAAAGGTTAAAGGAAACAGATAAGATGCAGCACCCTGGGGCTAGCAACTGTGGAGAGCTGTTACCACCCCTAGGGTTCCAGGGGGAAGGAGAAATTAGCAGAACTCAGAGGGCTATAGGAAGGGTTGCCTGACATGAATGTGGTTTTCAGTAATGAGTCAAGTCATAACCAACCCATATTCTAGCAGAGAGGAAGTCAAGAGGATGAAGACTCCCATATCTCTCTCCTCCCACCTTCTGCTACCCTGTAATGTTTTCCTTTGGCCAAACTCAGTAGGGAAGGGGATCCATCAATATGGTTTCAGGGCACAGAATAGAGTGGATAAGGACGGAGAGTGGACCTGGGGGGACAAATGGAGAAATCTGTCCTGCATAGATCCTAGCACAGTGTTGATCTCTCAGTGAGTCAATAAATGGTAATGAACATGGGTATCAGGAGCTCACATTCCCATTGGGAGTGAGGAAACAGCTGGCATTATTATTCCAATTTGTCCCTGAGGCTTAAAAAAATGGGAGGGCCTCTCATGTCTTTACTAGCAGACCTGCCTTCCCTGTAACCTACAATTCAGTTCTCTCATTTTCTGTCTTACTTCACCAGCCACTGGAGGGAGGTTTTCTGTATCCATTTGTGCAGTTATAACAAAATGATGAGACTGAGTGAATTATTAAAATGACAATTTATTTTCTCACAGTTCTGGAGGCTGGGAAGTCCAAGATCAAGGTGTTGGCATTTGCCGTCTGGTGAGGGCCTTCCTCCTGCATCATCACATGGTGGATGGGGCCAAAAAGGGTAACAGGGACAAATGCTATGTACTCACATGATGGAAATGGAGAAGAGCCAGAAGGGAGCCAAAGCTAGTTGCCTCCAGCCCTGTTATAAGGGATCAATCTATTCACGAGGGCTATGCTTGCCAAAGGCCCTTACCTCTTAATACCAACATAATGAGGATGTACTTTCAACACGAATTTTGGAGGGAGCGCCAGAGTTCCAACCTTAGCAGAGGTGAACAAGTGTGCAAGTCTGCTTTGCGGTTCAAGGGTGAAAATCAAGCCCAAGAGAGTGAAACCAGCTATTGGAAGTTCATTAAGGAATCAGGTCTTTGCCAGGGACTGTCAGCAGTGGGAAAGACAAGAGCTGAAAGCTAAACAAACCTGGTAATGCCCCGGGATAAGCTTCCCTAATTAGCACAGAGGTGACTGCAGGATCACTGATGCTCTCAGCCCAGCTCAGCCCTCTGAAAGCCATCACGTCATCAGGGGCTCTTCTTATTCCTTGGCCCACTGATGTTCCCAAATGCTCTTTCTAAGCCTCTCAGAGCCACTTACCCAAGCAGCCAGCCTTTCCCCACTGGAAGAGCAGGATCTCCAGGAAGAGAAGGAATAGTTAGAAAAATGTCTTGCCATGGCCTGGGGGAGAAACTAGAGCTACCCCCCGACACCTCCACCAGCAGGCACCAATGATGGCTGAGCCTGGCCCAGTGGGAAGATGAGGCATTCAGGCTTTGGTGTGAAATGTCCAGGTAAATACTGACTCATTTGTTTATTTGCACTGGACAGTGACAACACAATTACTTAACGTCTCAGAGCCTTCTTTTTCCACCATGATGGAACCTACCTCCCTATTGTCCTGGGCAGTAAGATAGTTGTGGCCATCCCTCCTCTCCCTTCACGGGGGCTGTGGATATGAATTGCATCTTCTTGTATCCTCAGTTTGAGGCTCCAACCACCTGAGCACCTCTCTTAGTATATCATTCACAATCTTGTGGCATCCTCAGGATGCCACAGGGCCAGGAGTCCCTGTGAGCTGGGTCCCTGCCAGGTCATCTCAGAAAGCTGCTGTCTGACTGCTGCAAAAGGTGGAGCTGGGTTCCTGAGCTAATTTTGGTTACTATTAAAATGGGTCATTACTGAGCACTTTTGCACAACCAGGAAATCAACTGGATGCAAACCAGTTTGCTAATAGGGCTCATTATAGCCTCGTTGTAACTTAATTGCATAGGTAACCACACAAGTGTATAAATAGGGATGCATGTAGTCAGGGAGGGGGCTTTTAGAACAGGGATCAATTCTGGATTCTGGAAGTCCTGGCTTCTGAGAGAGAGGGAGTGTGGAAGGTTGAAGTCTACATCGGTGCATCACAAACTTTAACAGACTGAAGAAGGAGCTGGGAATCTTGTTACAATGCAGGCTCTTGTTTACTTGGCCTGCGATGGGACTGGAGAGTCTGTGTACCTAACCAGCTCCCAGGTGATGCCCACGCTGCTGGTCTGGAACACACTTTGAGGAGCAGGGAGCTGGACAACTGGACACTTTCCAGAACCAAATCCACCCAAGACAGAACCACCTTAAACCTTATATCTGGGGTTATTTAGTCCATTTCTTTCAATTTCCTCCTTCCTTCTTGCTTTGTCTCCTGAACACCTATCAGGCTTACTCCTTCTATGCCTGAATCCTAAGAGGGTTTTGTGAGCTGAATTTTGTCCCCAATCCCACTTCAAACTCTGAAGTCCTAGCTCCTCGTATGTCAGAATGAGACTATATATGGAGATAGGATTCCAAAGAAGTAATTAAGATAAAATGAGGCCGTTAGGATGGGCCTTAATGGCCTCATTAGGACAGAGACATGTACAGAGTGAAGACCAAGAAAAGACATAGGAATATTTCTGAGGGCTGTGTTCTGTTCCACTGATCTATGTCTCTGTTTTGGTACCAGTGCCATGCTGTTTTGGTTACTGTAGCCTTGTAGTATAGTTTGAAGTCAGGTAGCTTGATGCCTCCAGCTTTGTTCTTTCAGCTTAGGATTGACTTGGCTATGCGGGCTCTTTTTTGGTTCCATGTGAACTTTAAAGTAGTTTTTTCCAATTCTGTGAAGAAAGTCATTGGTAGCTTGATGGGGATGGCATTGAATCTATAAATTACCTTGGGCAGTATGGCCATTTTCACGATATTGATTCTTCCTACCCATGAGCATGGAGTGTTCTTCCCTTTGTTTGTATCCTCTTTTATTTCATTGAGCAGTGGTTTATAGTTCTCCTTGAAGAGGTCCTTTACGTCCCTTGTAAGTTGGATTCCTAGGTATTTTATTCTCTTTGAAGCAATTGTGAATGGGAGTTCACTCATGATTTGGCTCTCTGTTTGTCTGTTATTGGTGTATAAGAAAGCTGGTGATTTTTGTACATTGATTTTGTATCCTGAGACTTTGCTGAAGTTGCTTATCAGCTTAAGGAGATTTTGGACTGAGACAATGGGGTTTTCTAGATATACAATCATGTCATCTGTAAACAGGGACAATTTGACTCCCTGTTTTCCTATTGAATACCCTTTGTTTCCTTCTTCTGCCTAATTGCCCTGGCCAGAACTTCCAACACTATGTTGAATAGGAGTGGTGAGAGAGGGCATCCCTGTCTTGTGCCAGTTTTCAAACCCTAATGCCACATGTCTACAACTATCTGATCTTTGACAAACCTCAGAAAAACAAGCAATGGGGAAAGGATTCCCTATTTAATAAATGGTGCTGGGAAAACTGGCTAGCCATATGGAGAAAGCTGAAACTGGGTCCCTTCCTTACACCTTATACAAAAATTAATTCAAGATGGATTCAAGACTTAAACGTTAGACCTAAAACCATAAAAACCCTAGAAGAAAACCTAGGCATTACCATTCAGGACATAGGCATGGGCAAGGACTTCATGTCTAAAACACCAAAAGCAATGGCAACAAAAGCCAAAATTGACAAAAGGGATCTAATTAAGCTAAAGAGCTTCTGCACAGCAAAAGAAACTGCTATCACAGTGAACAGGCAGCCTACAAAATGGAAGAAAATTTTCTCAACCTACTCATCTGACAAAGGGCTAATATCCAGAATCTACAATGAACACAAACAAATTTACAAGAAAAAAACAAACAACCCCATCAAAAAGTGGGCGAAGGACATGAACAGACACTTCTTAAAAGAAGACATTTATGCAGCCAAAAAACACATGAAAAAATGCTCACCATCACTGGCTATCAGAGAAATGCAAATCAAAACCACAATGAGATACCATCTCACACCAGTTAGAATGGCGATCATTAAAAAGTCAGGAAACAACAGGTGCTGGAGAGGATGTGGAGAAATAGGAACACTGTTACACTGTTGGTGGGACTGTAAACTAGTTCAACCATTGTGGAAGTCAGTGTGGCGATTCCTCAGGGATCTAGAACTAGAAATACCATTTGAGCCAGCCATCCCATTACTGGGTATATACCCAAAGGACTATAAATCATGCTGCTATAAAGACACATGCACATGTATGTTTATTGCGGCACTATTCACAATAGCAAAGAATTGGAACCAACCCAAATGTCCAACAATGATAGACTGGATTAAGAAAATGTGGCACATATACACCATGGAATACTATGCAGCCATAAAAAATGATGAGTTCATGTCCTTTGTAGGGACATGGATGAAATTGGAAATCATCATTCTCAGTAAACTATCGCAAGGACAAAAAACCAAACACTGTATATTCTCACTCATGGGTGGGAATTGAACAATGAGAACACATGGACACAGGAAGGGGAACATCACACTCTGGGGACTGTTATGAGGTGGGGGGAGTGGGGAGGGATAGCTTTAGGAGATATACCTAATGCTAAATGACGAGTTAATGGGTGCAGCACACCAGCATGGCACATGTATACATATGTAACAAACCTGCACATTGTGCACATGTACCCTAAAACTTAAAGTGTAATAATAATAAAAAGAAAGATATAGGAATAAGGTGGTGTCAACAGCCAAGGAGAGAGGCCTCAGAAGAAGCCAATGCTGCTGACACCTGATCTTGGACTTTTAGTCCAGAATTGTGGAAAATTAATTTTTGTTGCATAAGCACCCAGCCTGGTGCTTTGTAATGGCAGCCCTAGCAAACTAATACACAGGGGATGCTCAGCTCAGCACACATGCCTGCACTTCTATCCCATGGTGCTGGGTATATCTGTGACATCATCACCTCCGTAATTTGAGTGACACTTCTGCTGGGTTCACCCAGCCCGTGGAACTCCTAAACAGCTGTACCACTTCCCCATCTGCACAATCAGAACTCAGGAGTAGGGTCTTCATACAATAAACCCAGACTTCCATCCCCCTTGGGACTAAGACCTCCTAGCTTCCTTGTTCAGTACTGAGCCTCCTGCTTTGGTAGCTCCCCTCTGAGTTACGTGTATGTGTGCAAAAGGGAATCATCACAAAATTCAAATTGCCTCAACTGGAAATGTTCTCTTGTTTAGAAAAAAAAAATTATTAAGATATGATTGGCATTCTGGAAACTTCACACATGTGAAGAGTAAAATTGGGTAAGTATTGAACTTTGCATATACTTGTGAAACCATCATCACAGTCAGGATAATGAAAATATCCATCACTCCAATGGGTTTCTTTGTGTACCTTTGCAGTCCCTCAGCTCCTGCCCCTCCCTGCTCCCATCCTCCTCCGACAACCACTGATCTGCTTTCTATATCTGTACATTGGTTTGCATTTTTTAGAATTTTACATAAATGAAATCATATGGAACAAAATTTTTTTTTTTTTTTTGAGATGGAGTCTGTCGCCCAGGCTGCAGTGCAATGGCGCGATCTCGGTTCACTGCAACCTCCGCCTCCCAGGTTCTTCCACCTCAGTCTCCCAAGTAGCTGGGATTACAGGCACCCGCCATCATGCCCAGCTAATTTTTATACTTTTAGTAGAGACGGGGTTTCCTTGGTTTCCCAATGTTAGGCAGGCTGGTCTTGAACACCTGACCTCAGGTGATCCGCCTGCCTCGGCCTCCCAAAGTGCTGGGATTACAGCTGTGAGCCAACGCACCCAGCTGGAACAAAGTATTTTTTTTTTTTTTTTTAAGATGGAATCTCGTTCTGTCACCAGGCTGGAGTGCAGTGGCACGATCTCAGTTCACCGCAACCTCTGCCTCCCAGGTTAAAGTGGTTTTCCTGCCTCAGCCTCCTGAGTAGCTGGCATTACAGGCATGCACCGCCACATTCAGCTAATTTTTGTATTTTTAGTAGAGACAGGGTTTCACGATGTTGGCCAGGGTGCTGTCCATCTCCTGACTTCATGGTCTGCCCGCCTTGGCCTCCCAAAGTGCTGGGATTACAGACGTGAGCCACCACACTAGGCCAGGACAAACTGTTTTTAAAGCATTATTGAGATGTAATTGACATGCTATTCCCCTATTGTTTCTATAAAATACAATATAGATCTTGACTGAATTTATGGAGTCACGTAGGCGTTACCACAATTTAGCTTTAGAACTCCATCACCTCAGAAATATCTCATTTGTAGTTAACCTACTCTCCCTCAACCTCCAGCTCCAGGGAACTGCTGAAACTCCAGGAAGTGACTGATCTGATTTCTATCTCTAGGAATTTGCCCTTTCTGGACATTTCATATAATTGAATAGAAAGAACGTAGTCTTTTGCACCTGGCTCCTTTGGCTTACTGTAATGGTTTTCAGGTTCACCCACACTGTCCCATGTAACAGTGTTTGGTTGTTTTTGTTGTGCAGTCATATTCCACTGTATGGATAGAGACTACATTGTGTTTATCCATTCACCAGTTGATAGACACTTGGTTTATTTCCAGGGTTTGGTCGTTACAAATAATGCGGATGTGAACAGTTCTGTAATACGCCTTTGGACATGTGCTTTTCTTTCTCTTGAGTAGCTAGAAGTAGAAAGGCTGGATCATTTGTAGGTGAATATTTAGCTTTTTAAGAAACTTCCAAACTGTTTTCCAGAGTGGTTGAACCATGTTACATTTCCACCAGCAGTATATAAAAGTTCTACTTCTCACATACACTCACCAGCATGATCAGTCTTTTTCTCTTTTTTTTTTTTTTTCAGAGTTGGGGTCTCACTCTGTCACCCAGGCAGGAGTGCAGTGGTGCAATCATAGCTCACTGCAGCCTCGAACTCCTGGGCTCAGGGGATCTTCTCCCCTTAGCCTTCCAAGCAGCTAAGACTACAAGTGTGTGCCATCATGTCCAGAAAAGTCTTTTTTATCTTTGGTTGACCCGGGGTCTCCTTCTGTTGCCCACGTTGGTCTCAAACTCCTGGCCTCAAGCAATCCTTTCACCTCTGCCTTCCAAAGTGCTGGAATTACAGGCATGATCCACCACCTTGCTCGGCTCAGTCTTCTAAATGTTAGACATTCTTACAGGTATATACGGGTATATGACTGTGATTTTAATTCGCATTTTCCTAGTGACTTGTTGAGTATCTTTCAACTCCTGGTTTTCCATGTGTGTATCTTCTTTGGTGAAGTTTCTGCTCAAATATTTTGCCCATTAGAAAATTTTGGGTTTTTGATTTTCTTATTGTTTTTATTGTGATACATATACATAACATAAAGTCTATCCCTTTAACCACTTTTTTTTTTTTTTTTTTTGAGATGGAGTCTTGCTCTGTCACCCAGGCTGCAGTGCAATGGTGCAATCTCGGCTCACTGCAACCTCCACCTCACAGTTTCAAGTGATTCTCCTGCCTCAGCCTCCCGAGTAGCTGGAATTACAGGCCCATACCACCGCACCTGGATGACTTTTGTATTTTTAGTAGAGACGGGGTTTCACCATCTTGGTGAGGCTGGTCTTGAACTCCTAACCTGATGATATGCCTACTTTGGCCTCCCAAACCTTTAACCATTTTAAAACATACAATTCAGTGGTGTTAAATGCACCCACAACATTGTACAACCATTATGGTTCCAGAACTTTTTTGTCACCCAAACAGAAAACTCGTACCCATTAAGCATTCACACCCATTCCTCCCCTGGCTCTCAGTAACCACTAATTTACTTTGGTTTTGTGTGGTCTATCTATACAATGGAATATGATTCAGCCACAAAGGGAATGAAGCACTGATTCATGTCACAGTATGGATAAACCTTGTACATACTTTGCTCACTGCAAGAAGCCAGGCATAAAAAGTCACATATTATAAAATTCTGTTTATATCAAATACCCAGAAAAGGCAAGTCTCACTATTGAGTTTTAAGTGTTCTTTATATAACAGGGATCCTGTATCAGGTATGTGATTTGCAAAGAGTTGTTCTGAGGATTAAGTGAGCTGATATATCATGCTCTTAGCACAGCTACTGGCATCAGCCACGTGCTTACTATTTGTTAGCTACTGAGATTTCATTATTTGGATCCAGTCTCACTGGGAATTTTAGTGATTTATTCTGACTGTGAACTTAGTTAAAGCCCTTTATATAGAATTAAACATCTTCACTGCTGACTTGGGACCCTGGAATTATAATAGATGAAATTTTAGGATTGGCTTATCGTAGGTGTTTAACTAACTTACGTTATTATGGCAAAAGCCACAATTACTTTTGCCCCGACTTAATACAAGAAGTAACTTATTTTAAGCAATTAGGATAGTAATGGCAATAGTAATAATAGTTATTATTACTAATGTCAGTGACTAACCTTCCATCTCGAAGTTAACTAACCTGTAATTACTCTTACAAGATGGTACCTTCCCCTCTCCAGAATCCTGCAGAGAAGGTGTCTCTTGAGGCCCACCTGTGCTGCCCACATCCCCTGGTCTGCATCCATATGCCCTCCTTTCCCAGCCTTAGCTGAAGTGCCTTTGGGAAACTGTATCGCTGTTACCTTGTATGCTATTTCCTAATGAAGAAGTGACAAAGGGATTGTACTCTGTAAAAGAATATAAAAATAAATTCACTCTAATTTATATGAAGATCTGTTTGCTTCCTGCCTTCCCAAATCCAAGCTTCACCAACTCTTTCCCTCTTCCAAAGAATTATACCCCCATCAGCAACAATAATAACAATAAATATAGGCTCTGTGCTGAGCACTTCTTAGTTAGTTGAATCTTCCTCAGAATTCCATCAATGCCCAGTTCACAGATGAGGAAATTCAGGCTCAGAGGCCACACAACTTGCCCAAGGTCATGAAAGTAGTCAGCGGTAGAGAGCCTATCTTCTCATCCACTTGTCTATCCTGCCACCTGGCCATTTAAAAATTTTATTCCTGACCTATTTTCTTTCTTTTTTTTTTTTTGAAATGAGGTCTCACTCTGTTACCCAGGCTGAAGTGCAGTGGCATGATTCTAGCTCACCGCAGCCTCAACCTCCTGGTTTCAACAATCCTACCTCAGACTCCTGAGTCGCTGGGACTGCAGGTGTGCATCACCATGCCTGGCTAATTTAATTTTTTTTTTTTTTTGTAGAGACAGTCTCACTATGTTGTCAAGGCTGGCCTCAAACTCCTAAGCTCAAGTAACCCTCCTGTCTCAGCCTCCCAAAGTGCTGGGATTACAGGTGTGAGCCATCGTGCCTGGCCTGATTTCCTTTCCAATGTCTTGATCACATGTGGGTCTACTTTAAATTCCCTTCTATCCTCCCATCCCCTGTTTGGAGACCCCAGTGGTCAGTAGCTGGCCAGGGCCTGACTCTTCACATCCCATGATTAGAACAGGGGCAGCTCTGTTGATCAGAAACCTCAGCCAGGGTGCTAAGAAAAGAGCCTGAAAAATGAGTATTCAGTCACTAATGGACCAAGAAGAGGTCCAAATTCTGTTTGGACCCCACTCAGAAAGTCCATCTGCTTCTCTCCAGAGGAGCTGAAGAGAACAAAGTGGACCCTGTTCCAGGAAGGAAGCCACAGCAGTTTCCACAGAGGCAGAGAGAATCATTTTTCTTAGGTGTGTGAAGGTCCTCAAAGAGTGAGGTAATAGGTTTCTTTATTAAAAATTAATCTTCTTGTAAAACCATTGCAATACAATGCACTTTAATAAATCACCCCACGCTTCCGAACACATTTATTATCCCTTCTCAGGAAACAGTGGAGCCCAGAGAAATTGGTGCTGCAGAGAGAATGGCTGCTGGTTCACTAATGAACTCAGATGGGGGCAGGGGCTGGGAGCCTGGGGCTGGGGGCTGCGTTAGGTTTGAAATCCACCGGGTGGTGTGGATTTTGCATGGGTATTACAATTGGTTAAAATCCATTAGGCTTGGTTGGATCTTACAGCCCCCAGGTATAGAACCCTTGGGATTTCTGGGTTGAGAGGGGCCCAGTAAAAGGACAGCAGCTCTGGCTAGGGCCAATAAGGTCATGTGAGCCTCCAGTTCTCCATGGGAGTGCTCTGGGATGACGGGTAGCATTAGTTCCAATTTTCAAACAGGGACCCAGCATTAGCACCCAGTGGCTCCTTAAAGATGCTCCTCATCCTTCATCTCTGCTACATCCTTAGGCTTGGAGGTACTGGGATTTCAGACGCAGGCGGAATACCTTCTCCCCTTGGCTACGTATTCCTTCAAGCTCTCTTCCTCCCTCATCTAGGAAGATTCTCTAACTGCCAGTACCCATCAATTACAAAACCTTCCAGGTACTTTGGATTCTTACTGGCTGAAGCAGCACCTCTCTATAGAAGTGACAAAACCGTCTTCTCTCCTTGACCAAGGATGACACTGACTGCCAAAGCCATGCCAGCTGAACCCCAAATTCCATAGCCTCTCATGAAACTAGACCTTGCATCTCCCATCTGAAGCTCCTTTCTCAATTATTATGCCTGGCCAGGCGTGGATCATGCTTGTAATCCCAGTACTTTGGGAGGCTGAGCCCAGGACTTTGAGACCAGCCTGGGTAACATAGTTAAACTTCGTTTCTACAAAAAATACAAAATTAGCCAGATGTCATGGATTGTGCCTATAGTCCCAACTACTAGGGAGGCTGAGGTGGGAGGATTGTTTGAGCCTGGGAGGTTGAGGCTGCAATGAGCCATGATCGTCCCACTGTACTCCAGCCTGGGTAATAGTGAGACCCCTGTCTCAAAAAAGAAATTATATAGCTCTAGATCTAGGCTGAAAAAGATGCTATTCTGTCCTCTCTGTGTTCTTTGTATTATTTTATTTTTAATTTTTGTGGGTACATAGTAGGTGTACATATTTATGGAGTACCTGAGATGTTTTGATATAGGCATGCATATCCTCTCTGTGTTCTCTTTGTTTTTGGGATCCAAACAAAAATATTTCTTCTGTCAGTCTCTCCTCTCATGCAAATAAACAACCTGACTAATAGATCCACCCACCTCCAGTAAATCCCAGAAAAATCAGACATATCCTATTTTGGGTTCAGCTGAGGATATCCCCTTTCCTGTACATCTTCCCTACATTGTAATCCAATTCAGCGCCGTCTTGCACTCTTGTGCACTCTCTCTCTATCTCTCTGTGTGTGTGTGTGTGTGTGTGTGTTGGGGTGTGCACTTCTAGAAGCAGCCATGTTTCTATTACGGTAATTAAACATGGGTGAAGGATAGCTTGGAGCTTTGAAATCCATATTCTTCTCCCCAATTCCCCTCACATTTCTTCTTAAAGGGAGCTTGCTGACAAGCAGGTACTGATGGATAACGGAACTCTCACTGATATCCCATTCGTGGTTGGAGTTTCAGGTACTTCCATTTTTACAGTGCTTGGCACAGTGTAGGTAATAAATAAATGTCTTTTCAATGAGTAAGAGAGTGAGAAATTAATGGATGAACAAGTGAGTGAGGCCAAAATTCTCATAGCTCAGGGAACAGGAGAAAGTCTGACTAATGTTTGGGAAGATGGCATGACACCAAGACCCTTAGTGGGAGAAGCCCAGCTGGATAGGGGAGAGAGAAAGGAGAGGGGAGAGAGAAAGGGGTTCATGAAGATGGGGCTGGAGATGCCGACAGGGTGCCTGCAGTGATGGGTCTTGTGGGCTGTATTTTTTTTTGAGACGGAGTCTCGCTGTCACCCAGGCTGGAGTACAGTGACGCAGTCTGGGCTCACTGCAGCTCTGCCTCCCGGGTTCACGCCATTCTCCTGCCTCAGGCTCAGTAGCTGGGACTACAGGCACCCACCACCATGCCCGGCTAATTTTTTGTATTTTTAGTAGAGATGGGGATTCACCGTGTTAGCCAGGATGGTCTCGATCTCCTGATCTCATGTTCCACCCACCTCGGCCTCCAAAAGTGCTGGGATTACGGGCGTGAGCCACCGCGCCTGGCCGGGTCTTGTGGGCTGTATTAAGCGTATTTGTCTTTATGGTGAAAGCAGTAGGGTCTTTGAACAGTTTTAAGCAGGAGACAGGTAAATAAAGATATTCAATAACTTTATCCCCATTCTGATCACTGGTAATGATACTTCATTAGATCATCACCATCCTTAGCATTGATACCAATCATTGAGCAGCTGCTGAGCCAGGCTGTGTGTTAGGAGGTTTCTGTATCTGACTCAATGGTACCTCCAGGCATTGTGTACCATCATCAGTTTTGCATATGAGGGAATGGACTGAGAGAGTGAAGGCCATTACCCCGGCAGGAAAGCCTGAGTTTCATTGCACATCATGCCTTGCAAGGGCTTGTATATCATGGGGTTCTCACACTCCCCTTATGAGGGGATACCATTGTGTCCTATTTCCTGCTCTTGGGTCGTGGAGAGGTCTATAACCAACAGAGAGCTCTGCCTTTCTTTACTCAGTCAATAAGTTTTTTGAGCACCAGCCATGTGGCAGGTACTGTGCTAGGCTCACCTTCTGAAACCCGTCTCCGAAGACACATGGAACTTCTGAATTGGAGATGGTCTAAGTCCATTAATAAGCATTTTTTGAACAATATTTACTTTGTTAGTTTTGAGGAGAAATTAGAATAATTAGATAGGACCCTTGTTTTCAAAAAGGTGTCAGCATGGCAGGAAGAAAACAGAGAGTCTTGACCGTGGAGGGGACAACAAAGAATGAGCTTCAACGAGTGTTGCTGGTTACTGCTGCCTGCAGCTAATGTCTCCCCTGAGCGTTGGATCCCTGTGTCCTTTATGTTCTATGCATACCTCACGCTCAAAGGGGCTACAGTGGGAGAGAGGACTCCTTTTATGTCCCATAGTCTGTGTAAATGGTTCCTCCACCCACCAAATACATCACCTTTGACTCATCTCTTTCCCTTGTTCCATCCTTACAATGGATGGGTCTTAATTACCTCTTGGATCTGTCCCCACCTCCATCTGTCCTTCTCCTCCTCTGCTCCATTTCCTCCTCCTTGTCTCTGCTTTCTCTCCATCCACAGGTCTGTTCTCCTGCCCTGGTATCATATTCTGTTTGAGCCACTATAACAAAACACCACAGACTGGGTGGCATATACACAACAGAAATGTATAAGTCACGGTTCTGGAGGCTGGGAAGTACAAATCAAGGTGTCAGCAGCTTCAGTGTCTGCTAAGGGCCCACTTCCTAGATGGCCGTCTTTTCAATGTAACATCCTATGACAAAGGATCATACGAGCTCTCTGGGATCTCTTTTATAAGGGCCCTAATCCCATTCATGAAGGCTCATGCCTGTGACCTGGCCACCTCCCAAGGGACCTCACCTCCTAACACCATCACTTTGTGGGTTTAATGTATGGTTTTTAGGGGACACAGATATTTAGACCACAGCACCTGGGAGGTTAGCAATTTCTTCCTGTGGTGCCTCTCTGCTTCCATCTATGCTCTGCTTCTGCTCTAGAGTGATCTTTCAAAAGCATGACCTCACTGTGCCTTCTATGAAACCCTACAGAGGTTTCACTTTACTTGCAGGAAGCAGAGCAAACTGTGTTTTGGAATACTGGTTCTTTCAGACATGGGTCCTTATCTTCTGCCATTTACCTCTTGGAAGACTTACATTCTACTGACGCTGGACTACTTGACATTTCCTATCCAAGTTGTGTCTCCAGGCCCTTGTCTATGCTGCTCCCACTGCTTGCAATACACTTTCCCTCTGCCATGCCCACCAGGTGAATCACAGCTTATCCTTTAAGACATGGCTTTAGTTTCTTTCAACAGATATTTTTGAGCACTTTCTTTACATGCTAGACCATGCCCTAGGCAGGCCCTGGAGCCCCAGAAATGATGGATAAATGAGGAGCCAACTTTCTACCTCAAGTGCCCTGTCACTTTTTCATTCATCACTCACCTCCTTTAGAGAGGGTTGGCCTTTCTGCTGGCCTCTATCGTCACATCCCACTCTGTTGAGGTACCTTGCTTACAAGCCAACATCCCCCACCAGACCGGGACCTCTGGCAGGGAGGGGTGATGTCTTTGTCTTCTGGTGACTTTACTGCACACTCACTGTGTCTGAGACATTGCGCTTCTGCACTATAAATGCACTTTTGCATTAAATATTTCTACCACCTCTAGGAAGTGGTTGTTGCTGTCATTCCCATTTTATAGATGGAGGAAGCAGAGCTCATGGGGATTAAAACACTTGCCCCTGGTCCATACTCACCCCATAGCCTGACTGCAAAGTTCATTCTCTTAACCGCCATGCCACATTGTCTTATTCAGTTCTGTGTCTTCGGCACATCACGTGGAATAGGGCACAGAGACGTTTGCTAAAGGAATCTTACTGTCTGTATATAAATCCTGCAAGAGGGGAGGCAGTAACAGATTGCATTGGAGAAGAGGTGGGGTGAGGAAGGACCATCCCGGTGACCCCGGCCATGTGGCTGGACCGTGCCCGGAGTGATCAGCATTATCAGCACCAGAGCTGCAGCTGCCTGCACGTTTCTAGCCACAAGGGAGGGGAACCCACCCCAGCTTCTTTTTATCATCAGCCTAACTAATTTCTTCCCCCACCTCCTTTTGTGTTTTCGCTTGGTGGTTGTCAGAGGGCACCTGAAAATGAGCTTGGTGAGAAGGAACGTTTTCACCATGAATCAGAGCTATGAAATCATTCCTCTGAAGTGCGTCACAGCGTTACCCTGAATTGTCGGGACGCGACTACCAGCAGCGTCCTGAGTGACACCGTGCTCCCGTCTGTCTCCTGTGCTCTCCCAGCCTCACAGGGGTTTAAGAGGATCAGACAGTTAGACAAGCCAGTCTAGATCCAGCCCTCTCTTTGACAGCAATTTCTTAGGGGAAATTTGATCTCAGTTTCGGGAAGTCTTCTCTCCTCTCTGATTGACGGTTTTCCCAACCTCAGGCTCCACAATGCCACATGTTTAAGGGGATCCCTCATCACAGTGCCCTCCCTGTGAGCCCACCTCCTCTGGGAGGGCAGGAAGGAGGCTTGCTGGCCACCAGTCCTCAAGAGCCTGATTTTCCCTCCTTTCCCTTTCCTTCCCTAGACATGCTGCCCTGAGGTGCTCCTACCAGGGTCTCTGCAGCACACCCCCATCAGGACCAAACTCATTGCTCAGGCAGGACAAAGGCTCTCTGCTGAAGACTGATGTCATTTTCTGCTCCTCTGGCCTGGGAGATAACATGGGGGGCTGCCTCAGATGCTGAAGCCTAAGACTACTACTAGGCTGGCCACCTTCCATCCCAGTTGGGGCGGGGAAGTGGGCTGGCTGTCTGTCATTCTCTTTTTTTTTTTTTTTTTGAGACGGACTCTTGCTTTGTCACCCAGGCTGGAGTGCAGTGTTGCAATCATGGCTTACGGCTCACTGTAGTCTTTGACTCCTGGACATGAGCAGTTCTCCTGCCTCAGCCTTCCAAGTAGCTGGGACTACAGGCACCTGCCACTAAGCCCAGCTAATTTTTTCAGTTTTTGTAGACATGAGGTCTTGCTAAGGTGTTCAGGCTTGTCTCCAGCGCTTGGGCTGAAGTGATCCTCCTGCTTTGGCCTCCCAAAGTGCTGGGATTATAGGTATGACCTACCATGCCTGGTTCTTTATTATTATTAATGTGTTTGTTTTATTTTTGTCTCAGTCTTTTCCTGCTGCTGTAACAAAATTCCTGAGACTGTGTAATTTACAAAGAACAGAAAGCACAAAGATTAATTTTCTCACAGTTCTAGAGGGTGGGAAGTCCAAGGTCAAGGCACCAGCAGGTTCAGTGTGTAGTGAGGGCTGCCCTCTTAGCATCCAGGATGGTCTCTTGTTGCTGCATCCTCACATGGCGAAAGGAGAAGGGCAAAAATGGCCCAGCCAGTTTCCTGCAGCCCTTTTATAAGGCACGGAGCCTTCATGGCCTGATCACCTCCTAAAGACCCCACTTACTAATAATGTTGCATTGAGGATTAAGTTCCAACATAATTTTTGGAGGGGACACAAACATTCAGAGCATATCAGGTATGAACATTTAACATAAGATCTATCCTTTTAGCAAGTTAAAAAGAAGTTGTTTATAAATTGGGTTGGTTCCATGATTTTGCTGTTGTGAATTGTGCTGCCACAAACATGAATTAACAGCATTTGCAATGATCTGGATGAAATTAGAGACTATTATTCTAAGTGAAGTAACTCAGGAATGAAAAACCAAACATCTTATGTTCTCACTGATATGGGAGAGCTAAGCTATGAGGATGCAAAGGCATAAGAATGATACAGTAGACTTTGGGGACTTGGGGGGAATAGGGAGAGGGGGCAAGGGATAAAAGACAACAAATATGGTGCAGTGTTTACTGCTTGGGTGATGGGTGCGGCAGGTTCTCACAAATCTCCACTAAATAACTTACTCATGTAACCAAATACCACCTGTACCCCAATAACTTACGGAAAAATAAAATTAATAAATACAAATAAAAAATAAAAAGTTGTTTATAATTGAGTGGGTTCTCACTAATAATAGTAATAAATAAGTTCTGGAGATCTACTCTATAGCATAGCTCCTATAGCTACAAATACTATATTGTACACTTAAAATTTTCCAACCACAAATAAATGGTGGTCAAGAATTGAGGTGATAGGTACATTTAAACTACACAATGCGGCTACAAGAATTACGGAATTATGTCTTGTGTCTGTGGAATTATGTCTTCTTGGGTTTCCAACCCATGGCCTGGAGAGTCCATCCTGGGCTCCTGGAGTGTGCAAGTTGGAAGGAATTGGAGGTGGTTTGTTGTCATGGTTAAGTGCATGGACTTTGGAACCTAGCTGCCCAAGTTTAAGTTCCAGCTCTGCCATGCACATCTTTGGGACCTTGAGTGTGTTGCTTAAAATGCATCTGAAAGGCATCCGAGGCCTCTGTCTTGCCAGGCTGTGGGCTTAGATGTTGCTTTCCACATGATAACTGCATAATTTGAGGCTGGTTGCTTCAGAGGTCTTAGGGCACCAAGCTATAGGAACTATGCTGTGTAGTAGATCTCAAGGACTTATTCATCAGTTAAAAATTAGTAATGCTATTGGGAGCCACTGCTGCACCCCATCTGGAACTTTTCCCTCTTAGCATATTAAACCCTTCTGCCTACCCATTGCCTTACACTGAGGATCCTGGAGGACCGTGAGAGTCCTGGGCACATAGAGGGCAGTCAGATACTGATGCAGTGAGTGGATGAACACCCATTCACTTTGCTATTCTAGCATAAGTCCTTACACATAGTTGGTACATATGTTACACATAGTTGGAAGTGAGATTAGAGGTTGAGTATGTGAACAGATAAATAACTGAATACCAGATGGCAAGTACATAAAGGAAGGGGTAGCTCCTGCCTCTTGGAACTAATGAGCTGGCAGAGTCGTAACCAAATGCAACATAGCATGTGAAGTGTTCTATCGAGGGAATAGTCGATATTGCTTATTGAGAATATAATATGTGTCAGGCACTGCCCTCTATGGCTGGGGTCACCAAACCCCAGGCCACGGACTGCTACCAGTCCATGGCCTATTAGGAACCCAACCACACAGAAGGAGGTGAGTTGCAGGCGAGTAGGTGAAGCTTCATCTTTATTTACAGCCACTCCCCATCACTCACATTATCACCTGAGCTCCACCTCCAGTCAGGTCAGTGGCAGCATTAGATTATCACAGGAGTGCAAATCCTATTGTGAACTGCACATGTGAGGGATCTAGGTTGCATGCTCCTTACGAGAATCTAATGCCTGATGATCTGTCACTGTCTCCCATCACCCCCAGATGGGACTGTCTAGTTGCAGGAAAACAAGCTCAGGGCTCCCACTGATTCTACATTACAGCAAGTTGTATAATTATTTTATTATATATTACAAAGTAATAATAATAGAAATAAAGTGCACAATAAACATAATGTAGTTGAATCCCACATCTCCCTGGTCCATGGAAAAATTGTCTTCCATGAAACCACTCCCTGGTGCCAAAAAGGCTGGGAACCACTGATCTATGGTATAAGAGTTAAGGACAAGGCCCTGTAGCCAGATGGCCTGGTTTCGAATCAAGATTCTGTGACTTACTAGTGAGGGAAACTTTGAGGAGGTGCTTCACCTCTCTGGGCCTGGGAGCTAGAAGAAGTGCTCATATCCACTTTGAGGACTAAGAAGCCAAGGATCAGAATGATTAAATTAATTTTCTCTGGGCCCAGGACAGAGTAGGAGGGGGCCCCAGAGTCTGCCCCAGGTCCCTGTTATTTCCGAGGACTTGTGAAGAGCCCTCCATGATGACAGCTGAGTGGATGGTAGAAGGGGGCTGCCTCCCTCTTTTTTGTCACCCAAGTGTGTCCTTCTTACAGTCATGGAGCTTGTCTGTCTCCCTCCTTGACAGGGAAAACAAGTGCCAGACAGTGTCCCAGCGTCCAGGGCAAAAGGCTATCTGGTGTTTCCATTTGTCTCAGATAAGCCAGGGCACATTCCCAGGGCCCCAGTCGTGCTCTCTTCATGCAGGGGGCTGCAGGGTGACTTCAGGCTGGTCAGTGGCTTTCTGGGGTGATTGACACATGCAATTTCCCTCCTCCTGTCTGGCTGAGGTGTGGAAGGAAAATTGGATGTTGTTGAATAATTGAAAATGAAAATCCCTGCAAATTGATTCTTATGAAAACAAAATTGAGTTCCACAATTAGGCGTCTTGCCTTTGCAGGGCATCTGAGGCCTCTCTCTTCCCAGGCTGCAGGCTCAGACGTTGCTTTCCACATAATAACTGCACACTTTGAGCCCAGTGGCTTCAGAGGTCTTAGCAACTCCAGAGAGTATCTAGAAGGGAACCCTGAGGCCCGCTTCCCATCCCTGGTTCCTGAGGTGGGCTAGGAGGTTTATCCTTTGGTTTACTTTCCTGGGGGACTCCAGTGACATAACTAGATGTTTCATACTGGCTTGTGAGTGGGCTCTGTCCATCTGGATTCTTACTGTGAGGGTCAACGCTCTTACTCCGTCAGAAAATTAAGAGGTCTCCATTGTGGAATGATGTTTTTGCAATCTTTCCAATCCATGGCCTGGAGAGTTTTACTAAGAACTTAGACTCTTGGAGCATCAACACAGGAAGGAATTGGAGGTGGTCTGTTGTCATGGTTAAGTGTATGGACTCTGGAACCTCGTTGCTCAGGTTTAAGTCCCAGCTCGGCTATGCACAGCTTCAAAACCTTGCAAGTGTTGCTTAACTTCTTCAGAATGCAATATAGTGATGGAAGGCAGCCCCGTTGGGGAAGGAATGAGCAGTACCAGGAACCCCAGGTTCAGAGATGTTCCCTGCCCAGGCTGTGAGCAGGGTACTGCAGGGACCTCCCCTCTCCATGCCACATCTTTTGCAGATTCCACTTTCATGCTCATTTCCTGGATACAATCACAGCTTTTAACAGAGCAGCACCAGGAGTCACCTACTATAAGGTTCGAAGGAAGTGTCTAGATCATCTACTGGGGTTTTACCTGGAATTTGTGGATTGAATTTAGGAGCATTCATAAACTTGGATGGAAAAAATTATAGCATCTTTTCTCAGTGCATTTTTTATGGTAAAAACCATGTAACATAAAAGTTATCATATGAACCAATTTAAAGTGTACAATGTAAGGACATTAAGGACATTGACATCGTTGTACAGCCATCACCACTGTCTGCCCCAGAAACTTTTCATCACCCCAAAGTAAAGCCTCATACTTATTAAGCAATCACTCCCTGTTTCCTCCTTCCCTTATTATTCCTTAATATGAATAAGGAATAATATTCGTTATATATATTATTATATATAACATATTATTCTTATATATTATTATATAATATTTCTTATAGTAATATTCCTGATTATGAATATTACTTATTCATTTACAAACACTCTTCCCTTAGCACTTTTTATCTAACATTTACCTGAAGTATACTGTGCCCCTCAAGTGTGAATTGTGAAGCAAACCACAGTAGTATTAGCAGTACTTGTGACTTTGTCCCCAGTAGATGTCCAGATGTTTTCATTCCACATTACAGTGTTTCAGATGTTTTGAAAGTCTTTTATGCCAGGAGGTGGCAAACTATTTCTGAAAAAGGCCAGGTCGTAGATACATTTTGGTGTATCTACGCCAAATGGTCGCTGTCTCAATGACTCAACTCTACCATTTGGCATGAAAGCAGCCACAGATAACATGTAAACAAATGGGTGTGGTTGTGTGTCAAGAAAACTTTATTTACAAAAGCAAGAGCTGGGCCAGATTTGGCTTGCAGGCAATAGTTTGCTAACCTCTACTTTATGCTCATCTCTATTGTGAAGTTACTAATAGTTATTAGATTCACTGCTGTATTTTGTTATTTAACATATTAATTAAAATCACATCCATATGCTGTCCTATAAATTTTTTATATATGTATTTTAACACAAGTTCCTTTTATAATTCCAAATATATTATTTATTCATTTATTAACACTATTCTGAGAAGTGATAGATAGAGTTCATCTGACTTGTGAAGGGATCCGTGGCAGGAGCAAGCTAAGGAGCCCTGAATCCTTGACCAATAGTGTTGGAAATGCTAGAATATCTTTGAAATATTCCAGAAAACAGTTGTGTAGCTTCTTCTAGCGCACCTTCAACGACACAGTGCTCACCATCTCCCAGAGAAGCCTATCTCTTTGTTGGAGCATTCTTGACTCTACGAATATTCTTTCTCCTGTTGACCAAGTCTTTTTCTCTTTCACACATGAGACCCTCCTTTAAAGCTACATTGAACAGGCCAGGCACTGTGGTTCATGCCTGTAATCCCAGCACTCTACGAGGCCAAGGTGGGCGGATCATGAGGTCAAGAATTCGAGACCAGCCTGGCCAACGTGGTGAAACCCCATCTCTACTAAAAATACAAAAATTAGCCGGGTGTGGTGGTGGGTGCCAGTAATTCCAGCTACTAGGGAGGCTGAGGCAGGAAAATTGCTTGAGCCCAGGAGGCGGATATTGCAGTCAGCCAAGATCATGCCACTGCACTCCAACCTGGATGACAGAGCAAGACTCCATCTCAGGAAAAAAAAAAAGATAAAGCTGCATTGAACAACTCATATTCTACTTCTACACAGTAGTTGAAGACAACTCTCCATGCATTCCGAGAACTCCCTCCCTCTACATCAAGACTCTGCAAGATTTTTCTGACAAGGGCCAGGTGGTAACTGTTTTAGGCTTTCTGATCATACTGCTTCTGTCTTAACTACTCAACTCTACTGCAATGTGAAGGCAACCACAGAGGGTGTGCAAAGAAATGGTTGCAGCTGTTTTTTAGTTAAATTTTAGATGGCAACCCCTGCTTTGAGTTAAATCCTCCCTAATTCTAAGTCCCCTTGCTATAATGGCCATCTTCCTCTGGATGCACACCACTGTGTCTCTACAGTTTTTTCTCTCCTACACTCGTCCATTCATTCATTCATTTACTCACCCATCCACCTGGCCATCCATCCATCCACCCACCCACTCATCCAGCCTTTTGTCCATCCATCCATCCATCCATCCATCCATCCATCCATCCATCTATCCATTCATCCATCCATCCATCCACCCATCCACCAACCCACCTATCCATGCATCCATCCATGCATTCCTGTATGCATCCAATCCATCCATCCATCATCTATCTATTCTTCTGTCCATCTATCCATCCATCTACCCACCCATCCATCCATCCTTCCAGCCAGCCAGCCAGCCTGCCTTCTGTCTAACCATTAATCCACTCACCCACCTATCCACCCATCCATCCATGCATTCAATCTCTCCATCCCTGCATCCAATCCATCCTTCCATGTATCTGTCCGCTCATCCATCCACCCATTCATCTATCCATTCAACCACCCACAAGTCCACCCATCCATGTGTGGGAGAGCATGATTTAACTCATATATAAACAATTTATAATTACTGTGATAAGAGCTGCAAAGGGAATAAACATGGTATTAAAGGACAATGGTCACTAGTAAGGTGGTGTGATCAGGTCTGAGTGAGTGACATCTTAATTTAGAAATAAAGGATGAAAAAAGTGCAACCACCGGGCTCACGCCTGTAATCCCCGCACTTTGGGAGGCCGAGGTGGGCGGATCGCGAGGTCAATAGATCAAGACCATCCTGACCAACATGGTGAAACCCCATCTCTACTAAAAATACAAAAGATTAGCTGGGTGTGGTGGTGCACGCCTGTAGTCCCAGGTACTTGGGAGGCCGAGGCAGGAGGATCGGTTGAACCCAGGAGGCAGGGGTTGCAGTGAGCCGAGATCAGGCTACTGCACTCCAGCCTGGTGAGCGAGACTCCAAAAAGAAAAGAAAAGAAAAAAATGGAACCTTGTCAAAGTTGAGAGTGGAGGATTTCAGCAGAGGGTGCAGTGTTTGGAGAGTCCTGGGCAAGGAAGAGTATGGTGTGCCTGTAGGCTGAAAAGAGAATAAGGTGGCTGGATGCATTAGTAATTTATTGTTGTGTAATAAATTACCATTACCCCCAAAGTGAGTAACTTAAAACAACATCACTTACCGTTTCACTGTTTCTGTGGGTCAGGAATCCAGACACAGCTTAGCTGGGTCCTCTGCTCCGGGTCTCCCACAGGCTGCAACTGAAGTGTATTGCTAGGGCTGCAGACATCCGAAGACTTGGCCAAGGAAGGATCTGCTTTCAAGCCCTTTCCCTGTGCTGCATTCTGTTCTTTAGAGGCAAGTCTCTAGCTCCAGCTCACACTCACGAGGAGACCACTCAAAGGAATGTGTGCCAGGAGGATGGGGTCAATGGGGACCATCTTAGAAGCTGCCTGCCACACTGTGGTTTAAAGGGTGATGAGGAGAGTAAGGCAGGGACCGTCCTGCAGAGGCTGAAGGCCGCAGCCAGTCACTCAGAGGTTATCCTGAATGCTAAGGGAAGTTATTGAAGGGTTTCAAGCAGAGGAGTCACATGATGAGCTATGCATTTTGAAAAGATCATCTTGATGACTGCGAGGAGAATGGATTGAAGAGGCACAGTGAGGGAGCAAGGGGAACGGAGGAGGTTGTTGAAATCATCTGGGGAAGAAATAATGATGGCATCGACCAGAGTGGTGGCACGAAGTGTCAATTGGGGGAGGAGGAGGGTGCCTTTTTATGGAGGCAGAACCCAAGGTGTGTGCTGTTCAGCTGCATATGAGGATTCTGGTGGCCCTCCTCTACCTCCTCCAACGTCCCCCTCCATCCCCTCCTTTTCTTTCTCTCTTCAGTAACAGCCCCTGCTCATGATCTCCCATGGGCTGTGTAGATCTGCTGTCCATGAGCCAGGCATTGACGCAAGAGAACAAAGGCATTGCTAATGCTGTAAATCCTGGATCCAATTTATTTGTTATTTTCATTTATTTGAAATGCACCTGTTACCCCAAAGGCCTTTGAATGCCATCAGCAGCAACTACAGAATCAAAGAGAAATTAGAACCTTTTGGAAAAGCCCTTGGTCATTCAGAAGGGAAACAAAAACAGGGGGGAAGAAAAGGGCTTTGGTTTTTTTCCCCCTTAGATGACTTACTGGCATAGATGGCTGGGCTTCTGAAAGACCCTTAGGAGCAAGGATCTGAGGCTGTTTTCTTTTTCCTTCCTCTTGCTTCCAGTCTCTTCGTTTGCTCAATACATTCAAATGGCCATGACATTTCCTTGTAGGGTTTTTAAAACACCACACTGCCGCTTTTCTTCAGGCTAAGATTGTCCAGCATCCATCTTGTGGGCTGCAATGCTCATTTGCAAATCGTCCTGGATACATTGGCAGATCAGGGTCTGATATTACCCAGCTAATCCAGTGTTTTGTTAGAGACCATTTGCCCCGCAGTTGGGCAGAATTAGGAAAACCCTCCCTATCTACTTGGTTCAGCTTTCCTATGCATTTTATGATGTTGGAGGTGGAATCATTTTAGCCCAGCATAGGCAATCCAATTGTCTAACAGGCCTTCTGGAACCTAATGAGATCATTAAATTTCCAATCATTTTGCTTTTCGGTTTTTTTTTGTTCTTTCTGTAAACATGAATGTGACTCAGTGAAAGCTTAGTGCTTATCACAGACTCGCCACTGAGGGAAAGAGGATTGTATAGAGGCTAGGACTGTGGGGGCTGAGTAATATCTGGGTATGACCCTCGGGAGAAAGGGGTTCACGTCCCAGCCAGAGTGGTGACTTCTAGCTCCATTTGGGTGGGTGTCAGTAGCCAGCAGATGTGATCTGGGAGGTGAGAAAAGATGTATGGGAAGATAAAATGCAGCAGCTAGGATGATCTTTGAGGCCAGATCAAATCATGTCAGTGTGTCCTCTCTGCATCACCACTGCCCTAGAATAACACTCCCATCTTCGGTACCGTTGCAGTGTGCCTGCTGGACCTTGTGCCACCATACCCTGTGGTTCTAATGATACTGACCGTCTTTTGTAAATAGCTCAGGGTCTTCAGACTGTGTTCAGGCTGTTTCCTGGCTGTTGTCTCTGCCTACCGTGCATAGAATGATTGGCTTTTGCTGGACAGTTGAGCCTCTCCTGTGATGCCCTCTTCTTGGCCAAATTAACTCAGACTGTCTCACCTGCCACCATTTTCTATCCCCCCAACTCTGTTTTTTGCCTAGCCCTGGTTGTCATGTAAATTAACCTTGCTAATGCATTAGTTGGTGAGTTTAATATCTGTTCTCCTTACTCACAGGGATACGAACATCTTTAACAGTACATGCCACAGAGTAGGCATTTGATGTGGTTTGGATCTGCGTTCTGACCACATCTCATATTAAAATATAATTCCCACCAATTCCAGTGTTGGAGGTGGGAACCTGGTGGGAGCTGTTGTTTGGGTCATGGGGGTGGATCCCTCATGATTGGCTTAACACTGTCCCCCTTAGTGATGAGTGAGTGAGTTTTCCAGAGATCTGGTTTTTCAAAAGTGTGTGGCACCTTCCCTGCCATTCTCTCTATCTTGCTCCTGCTCTGGCCATGGGACCTGCCTGCTCCCACTTGGCTTTCCACCTTGAGTAAAAGCTCCCGTGGGCCTACGCAGAAGCTAAGCAGATATTTGTATATCCTGTAGAACTGTAAGCCAATTAAACCTCTTTTCTCTTCTTTTATTATTATTATTATTTGAGATGGAGTTTCGCCCTTGTCCAGGCCAGAGTGCAGTGGCACAATCTCAGCTCGCTGCAACCTCCACCTACTGATTTGAAGCAATTCTCCTGCTGTAGTCTCCTGAGTAGCTGGGGTTACAGGTACCCACCACCACGCCTGGCTAATTTTTGTATTTTGGTAGAGACAGGGTTTCACCATGTTGGAGAGGCTGGGATTACAGGTGTGAGCCACTGCGCCTAGCCTAAACCTCTTTTCTTTATAAATTACCCCGTGTCAAGTATTCCTTTTTAGCCATGCAAGATGGCCTAATACTGTCTTCACTATATAGTGGTGAAATAAATTATTTAAAAATGAATGCATAAGCTCTTTTAAGTGAAGGACCCCATGCTTGGATCTTGTTCACCCCAAGTTTCTACTGCCTGAAATAGAGTTCGGCACATGGTAAGTACTCAAAAAATGTGTATCAAGAGGTTGAAAAATGGGGCAGATGTTAGCACTTTCATCCTAGAGGGAAGGCATGTCTGTCTGGTTGAAGGAAGACCCCAGTCAGCATCAGACCATGATTCAGGACCCTGTGTTGAGGAGGCAGGACATAGCTGGGGGCTTAGGAGAGAACTGGGAACTGAAACAGAAACAGAACTGGCTAAGTAGGAAGCCAGGTCACCTGGGTTAGGTATAATCTGGAAAGGTCTAACAGGTAGGCTGGAGCTCAGCAGATATGGGGTAGCTCAGATCATGCCCCAGGGCCTCCTGAAACAGGAGTAAGGCTGTGGAAGTAGTTCTTTACCCCAGCTAGTTCCAAACCTTACTGGCTAATGGACTAGGGAAGGGTGAATCCGCAGAAGGAAGGCTGAGGTAGGCAGGGAAGAATGGGGCATGCCCAGAAAGGGCTATTTTGCCACTTCCTAGCTGTGTGATCTTGGGATCATTACTTGACATCTGTGTGCCTTAGTTTCCACAATATACAATGGAAATTGATAATAGTCCCAGCTCTTGGGGCTGTTTCAAGGGTTATTTTATGCATGAAATGCTTAGTTCACAGCCTGGCATGTAGAATATAACACATGTTAGCTGTCACTGTTAGGCTTCTGATTATACTGCAATTACACCTAATTGATGTCTCTCCCAAGAGTCTGTAAGTTCCCTGAAGGCAGGTGTACAATTGTGGGTCAATTAGCCTAATCTATAAAATGTCCAGCAGCCTTTTCATTGGGGGCATCATGGAATTAACAAATTTAAAAAGCTAAGTCTGAGTCTTAGAGCCAGAGTGAACAGGAACCAAAGATGTTCTGGAAGCTGACTTTCCTATACTCCAACTGCTTGGGACCACAGGAGGAAAGAGTGTACATCTAGAGTTATTTGAAGGTTTGCTGCAAATGATAAAGTTAAAGGGTCCTCAAAGGCTTCTTGGGTATCCCCAGGCTGTAGAAATCCTGAAAAAGATATTCACCAATGGTGATTTCATCCCTTTTTGGGCCACAGGTGTTTTTGAGAATCAGGTGAAAGCCACCAACCCCCCAAAATGCATAGGCACAATTTTCCATTCAATTTCAGGGTGTCCACAGATTTCTATGGTACAGGACAATGCAAGGGTCTGGGTAAGAACCCCATACTAGAGCCTTATGCATAAAGTCTCACTGCAAAAGGAAAGTGACATCTCCTCCTAATTTTCTAGTCCAGGAATAATATCTGTATCAATACGAAATCTGGCCAGGTGTGGTGGCTCACGCCTGTAATCCCAGCACTTTGGGAGGCTGAGGCAGGCGGATCATGAGGTCAGGAGATCGAGACCATCCTGGCTAACACGGTGAAACCCCATCTCTACTAAAAATATTAAAAAAATTAGCCGGGCATGGTGGCAGGCACCTGTAGTCCCAGCTACTCAGGAGGCTGAGGCAGGAGAATGGTGTGAACCCGGGAGGCGGAGCTTGCTGTGAGCCAAGACCGCACCACTGCACTCCAGCCTGGGCGACAGAGCGAGACTCTATCTCAAAAAAGAAAAAAAAAGAAAAGAAAGAAATCTGTAGAAGGTCAAAAGGAAAGGAGGCAGTCCATTTTTGTACCTTTCAATTATAAAGGTAACTTAGCTGATACCGTGTTGCCAATTAAGACACTTTTAGAGGGTCTCCTTAATTGAAAGATAAGGATGATTTGTGATCCGTAAATCAAGAATGGACGTGTGCATTGGTCCTTGAAATGTCTCATGTTGGCACATCTCTCTCTTTTGAGAGAAAGAGGGAGAGACACATTTATTTTGTTTCCCTTGTCTTTCAGCTTAGTTAGCCCTTTCTTTAGCCCAGGCCCTGTCCAAATTATTATAATTTTGGAAAGATTGGAGTCTCTTATGCATTATGTACTATTTGGAAGCAATAAAGAATTCGTGCATATACTACTCTCCCTCTCCATACTAGGGTGGAAGAGGATGACACTTTTGTGGCACGTGTTTGAAGCTCCCTTTCCTAAAACTTAATTGACTTGAGCCCCCTGCAAATGCACATAAAACAGATACAGATTTTAATCCTCAGTGTCCAGCCCCAGGCCTGGCACCAAGCCACTGCTCACTTTGAGGTAGGCTTAGTTGCAGAGGTCATCTGTGAATTCTGCTTATTCTAAGAAATTAAGACAATTTTTCAATGGCTTCAGTGGTACACGTGGTTTTTGGTTACATGGATTCATTTTACAGTGGTAAAGTCTGAGCTTTTAGTGTACTTCTCATCTGAATAGTGTATGTTGTACCCAGTAGGTAGTTTTTCATGCCCCCTTCTGAGTCTCCAATGTCCACCATACCACTCTGTATACCCCTGGGTACCTGTAGCTTAGATTTCAGTTATAAGTGAGAACATGAGGTATTTGATTTTCCATTCCTGAGTTACCTCACTTAGAATAATGGCCTCCAGTTCCATCCAAGTTGATGCAAAAGATAGTATTTTGTTCTTTTTATGGCTGAGTAGTATTCCATGGCACACATATAAACCACATTTTTCTTTATCCACTCATCTGTTGATGGGCACTTGGTTGGTTTCATATCTTTGCAATTGTGAATGTGCTGTGATAAATATACAAGTGCATGTGTCATAGATAGATAGATAGATAGATAGATAGATAGATAGATAGATAGATAGATAGGTAGATAGATAGATAGATTGACTGATTTCTTTTCTGTTGGGTAGTTAACCAGTAGTGGGATTGCTGGATTGAATGGGATAGATAGATAGATAGATAGATACATAGATAGATAGATAGATAGATAGATAGATAGATAGATAGATAGATAGATTTGTTTATTTTCTGTTGAGTAGTTAACCAGTAGTGGGATTGCTGGATTGAATGGGATATATAGATAGATAGATAGATAGATAGATAGATAGATAGATAGATAGATACATACATACATACATACATACATAGATACATAGATGATAGATAGATAGATACATACATACATACATACATAGACAGATGATAGATAGATACATACATACATAGATAGACAGATGATAGATAGATAGATAGATAGATAGATAGATAGATAGATAGACAGACAGATTTCTTTTCCATTGGGTAGCTATCCAGTGGTGGGATTGCTGGACTGAATGGTAGATCTACTTTCAGATCCCTGAGAAACCTGCATAGTGTTTTCCACAGAGGTGTTACCAGTTTACATTCCCACCAACAGTGCATAAGTGTTCCCTTTGAGATATCACCTTACCCCACTCACCATGGCCGTTTTTTAAAAGTCAGTAAACAGTAGATATTGGTGCAGATGAATCCTGCTTTTTGTGAAAGGAGGCGGGATGGCTCAACTTGACACATCTGTGTCACTATATAGGACCCCCCAGAAGTATAATGGGGCTGTAGAATTGCAGAAGGCAACTGGCCCAGCCTTAAGAGGCTGGTGAGGGCTTCCTAGAAGTGAGAACATCTGAACTGAGCACAGAGCAATGAGCACGTGACAATACCCAGCTGGGCAGGCACTACAGGCAGGGAAGCCATGCGTCCCACCACATGGGAGGAGGAAAGGGCAGGGCACGTAGACAACTAAGCACAGCATTGCAGAGCCTGAAGCCACAGCGATCTGCTTTGTAGAAAATGGTGCTACACATCTGGATTCATACTTGGGGAGGCTTGGGAAAGCTTAATGGAGAAAGGGGGTTTTGAGTATATCAGTCCTCCTATTGTCAGACTTTGTAGGTATCAACATCCTGCCTGTTGGTTGAAAAGAGTCCAGGTTCCCAGGACCCTCTTGGATCTACTGAATCAGCATCTTCAGGGGCAGGGCCCAGGAATCTGCATTCCTAACAGGCACTCCCTCAACCTCTCCACAGGGTTTCTGCAGGATTCTGAAGCAGGTGGCTCTGCCTGGACCCTTCTTCTTAAGGTTTTATGAGGAAAAGAGTCTCATCTGCCACCCCCATAAAATGTGTTTCCTGTCTCATCCGTTTTAGTTCTTGATTAAACTCAATTTGGCATGTCGTTATATCTGATTACTTATTCATCTTCTTCTTTAGTCTTTTTCTGGGGGACAATTGATTACGAGCTCTTGGAGGAACCATACCCACAGGCCTCCCATCCCTCCCAGAGCACAGTCCCAGGAGAGAGACACCTGCCTGGCCTTGCTCCTTGCACCCGCTGCCCATGAGTCTTGGTGTCACAGGGAAGTTGGGGAAGAGGAAGAAGAGAGCTCAGGAGGCTGAGGCTGCTTGGAGGGAGGCTCTGGGCCTGGAGTTGAGAACTCAGATTAGTCCCTGCCAGAAGTTAGAGTGTGAGGCAATTTAGCAAATTGTAGCTTGCAGCAGATGTTTAATTAGTCGTGAGGCTGTGCAGTGACTGGAGGCTGAGCGGGGGAGGGCAGCTCCGTCTGCTGCTACTGCCACCAGCACCAAGGACATGGGCTCTGCAGCTGGGGGGTGAGGCTGGGCCCAGGGGAGCCCAACCAGCAGGAGAGAAACCTAAAGGCTTGAGACCCTGGGACATGGGAAGTCCAGGTAGACAGGCAGGGCACGAGAAGTTTAGTGCAGAAAGGAAGCTCCAAGACCCTTTGCCTGGCAGTGGGGTAGTTCTGAGGCAGAGTTTTCCCCTGCAAACATCTGGGAGCATGATCCTCAACAGGTCCTAAATGGAGACACTCAGTCGTACCCGTCACTTGCTCCCCCTGTTCTGCTCCCCATCTCAGTGAACAGAACCATGACCCACCTTCTTCCTTAGGAGCCATCCTCCTTACTTCCTTATTCTCTGCCCTTCACCTCCACTTCATCCCCAAGTCCTGCCATTTCTGCCTTCCAGGCACATCTCAAATCTCCATCTCCATTTCCCCACCCTATCCCAGGATTTCTCAAACTTTGCACTGTGGACGTTTGGGGGCTGGGTTATTATTTGTTGCAGGGGAGCTGTCCTGTGTGTTGTAGGATGTTCAGCAGCATCCCTGGCCTCTACCCACTAGATGCCATTAGCATCCCTCCTCCTGCCAAGTTATGACAACTATAAATGTCTCCTGACATTGCCAAAAGTTTCCTGAAGGGGAGAAGCACCCAGATGAGAATGCTCTTCCACACCAGCCCAGGCCACCTCTTTCTTGCTAAGGATCTTAGCTCCTTAGTTGTCTTCTGACTTGTTTCCTGGTCTCCAACCTCACTTCTTCCAATGCATCCTCCACACTGAAGCTGGAGACATGTTCCTAAGGGAAACTGGGTCATGTGATAGTCTTCCCTAGAGCCCTTGCGTGGTCCCTGGTCACTTGCAGAAGTACCCGTATTCCCTGACATGATTTGGAGGTCCCTTCTTAGGGGACACTCATTCATAATTCTAGCCTCCTCTCCCACCCCTCAGTCTCTCCTGCTTCGCTCCAATCCCCCTGGAATCCTGCCGCTTTCATGATCCTCCTTTCCCACCTCCTCTCCTCCTCCCACGGAGGCTTTGCACACGCTCTCTATATTCCAGTCCCGCTAGACCTTTCTCAGTTTTTTTTTTTTTAACTACACACAAACTGCATCTTCTGCCTGAAACACCCTCACAGATATAGCCCCAAGGGTCCTAGAATAACAAATTAAGATGAGGGTTTGTCCAGCTGGCAGAATCCTAAGAGATCTTATTGGACACATTGTTTAATTTTTGTCCCAGTCCAAGTCTGACTCAGACATGGGCTTTCTGAGAGATTGCATAAGCTTCAGAATTGCAACGACTCTCAGCCACCCTCTGCCCTCCTCCACAGACATTCCCACTCCCAACCCCACCGGTTACCACACAGTCCCTTGTGTTGGGGCAGGAGGAGGTGGAAAAGCACCTCACAGGGAAAGTCTTGATGGCAGCCTCCTCTTTTTTTTTTTTTTTTTTTTCCTGAGAGGTTCCTGGTCCTCTTTTGCGGGTACAGGCAACAGAACTGGGTGGGGATTTTTAGTTCTATCCCCATTCCTGTTTTACCTTTAGAGCTCCAAGTGGTTTATATTGCAGACCATCAGTAATTATTTATATAATGTTGGCTTTCCCAACCAGACTTCCCTGAAGTCAGGGTGCTTATCTCATTGATCACACTATTCTTAGTATTGGCCATGCTTGGTGGCATAGAAGTCTGTTCTCAATAAATCCTTGAGTTGGCTGGGGCAGAGGACCCCGTGGGAGGTAGGTTGGGCGCTTGGAGAAGACTGTCTCAGATGGCTGCTTCGGAAAGAGGCAACACAGGTACAGCATTCAGGATATCTGTGGACTCCAGTTCTAGGGCTAGTTGTTACTTTTAATGTGACATTGCTGCATAATTTTTTTTGGCGGGGGGGCTTGAAAACAGAATTCTCTTTACTACATGGCAGAAGATGATGCAAGGTTAATTTTGTTAATTTCCATATTACATATTGAAAGAATACAACACCAGAATGCTGGAATCATCCAGTTTTTTCACCTTAAGTACTATGCTCACATTACCACACATTGTGTAGGAGATGTAGCTGCATGATGTCTGATCTTGCCACGTGTGTTCCAGGTGACAACAGCTCCTGAGGTATGGGTGGCGGCCTGCCTCTTCCCACGTGTACACCTGCACAGAGTTATCCTTGAATGCAGTGAGCATGTGGAGAGAAGCCACCCAGCAGTTACTGATGGCTGTCTGGTGGTCGTTAAATCATTGCAGCCAGTGACGGTGGAGAGGAACAAGAATGGCCCACTGATAAAGACAATCATATATCCTATTCTGGCTCCCATCCAGTTAGGATGCTGCAGATGAGCTGGGAACAGGAAACTTGCTATCTCATGTGCTTAGATGACTGTTTGGCTGCCCATCCTCTTGGTTGTTAGATCAAGGGTGATAAATTCTGTCTTTCTTCCAGTGATACTTTGGGACATCTGTGTTAGCCTGTTTTTTCATCTTTGGGGCCCAGCAGTCACTTTCTCTCTCTAGACCTCTGTTTTCTTATCTGCAAAGTGGGAATTTGGATGGATGAATATCTTCATTGCTTTCAGTTCTAATATTGGTGACAGCCCAGTCACAAAGCAAGCGCAATAAAATCTATCTCTGCAAACAGTAATTGTTACAGTTAGCGTGAACTAAGCACTTTTTGCAGACTACCTCAGTGAGCTCTCACACCATTTTACAAATCAGGAAAGAGATACCCAGAGGATAGTTTCCTTGCTCAAGATGACTTTGAGAGGTGTGCTTCTCAGCTGGAGGAAAAGTTTGCACCCCAGGGGACATTTGGCAATATCTGAAAGTATTTTTGGTTTCACAGCGCGCTGGGGAGTGCTCCTGCCATACAGAGTAGAGGCCAGGGATATCGATAAACCACCTGCAAAGCACAGGAGAACACCTACTGCAAAGAATTATCTGGCCTCAAATTTCAACAGTACTAAGGCTGAAAAACACGGACTTATAGCTAGAAGTAGATACAAATTATCGTACTCCAGAATTTATCCTTTGCACCAGCACATTTTGGCTGGCTCAGACTCCAGCTATATTTCCTCATCCTCTGTTCAATACTTATGAGGGAAGAAAGTCTTACAAAAAAATCACAGAAAATCAGAACCAGAAATCTCATATTTCTGTTAGTCTCTAACTGGGAGGGAACTGATAGTTTCATTTGGGACCCACTTTTTGCCAAAAGCCCTTTTCTTGGTTTATGGCCCTAATTCCTTTAGCCGTCTCCACAGCCACTAAGTGTCCTATTGGCATTATCTGGTCCTGATTCACCAGATGCAGATTTCCCATAAGCCCTTCCAGTACAACTCAGGAAACATTTATTAAGCGCTACATTAACCTGAAGTGCTCTGAACTGCAAACAACATACCTGGCCATCAGAGGCTTCTTAATCAAGCAGTAACTAACTTACTCAAAAAGAATACTGGAGTCAGGTGGTTCCGGGACTAGTTCAACAGCATCAGGAATTCAAGCTTTACTTAACAGTTTTGCTTCACCATCCTCATCCACATATTTGTAGTCTTATGGTTACAAGATGGCTGCCATTGCTCCAGGCATCACAACCTCCCACTGTGGTTCAAGGCAGGGGGTGGATGAATGCAATTTTTTTTTCTTGAGGCTATTTTTAAATGAAGAATTGCTTTCCGAGAAGATGCCCTCACCAGTAGTCATGCTCCTGCAGCTCATTGACTAGAATCAGTCTCGTTGGTAACCCCTATGAGCAATCAAGACAGAGAAACTAAGGTAGACAAAGAAGAAGGTGAGTTGGAATGATTACTGGACAAACATCTAACAGTGTCTGCCACAAGCACCTACGCACCTACTGTGTGCCAGAGGCTGCGCTAGACTCTGGAAGTAGTGACCAAGACACTCATAATCCATTGTTGACAGTCCATTTAGTATCTAACTCATGAACACCCTCTTCCTCAATTTCTCCGCATCCAAAGTCAGCAGAGAGTCCTTATTTCCCCCATTGTGTTTTAGAAAAAGACCTGGACACTGAGTCACAAACCCAGTGACAAATATAGGACCATTTTCCTTGGCATCTCAGTCTCAGCCTTATCTTGCTTTCCCTATGTCCTGATAGCGCTGTCCTTGGTTGAACCAGAGGCAGAACATCTGCATGGCAGTGAATCACACAGCTCTTCTGAAGAGGCTGGAAAAACAAAGCCACACCCAGAGAGGCCACCCCCTGTCCCCAGCGTCTGAGGGCGCATGAGATGAGGTGAGGCTGGGTGCCCCAGAGGATGTTGTGCTCTGCGGGGTAGAAAGTCATTTTGTGCTGATGGGCCTGGTGGTGACCTGGCTCTACACCTCTCCTGTGCCTTCAGAACACCAGGAACACAGCTCCCCCACTGCCATCATGATCTTTACATAAACACTGAGCTCTAGAAGAATAGGCTTAAATGGCGGAAGGAGTTGCTGGGATGAGAGTATGGGCTTCACAAAATGAAAACATGCCAAAAGGGGAGGATTAGGGTTACTTAGAAGTGAGGCCGTGGGTCACCACTGCCTGGAGATGTGTGTAGGTGAAGCGGAAGGAGCCTTCTCACAGCACACTGGCTTTAGCATGGCCTGTGTGATCCACCTGGGAATGCAGTGAGTTCCCTCTCATGGAAAACACACAGACGAAACCTAGGGGAACCACTCTCAGTGTTGCCGAGAGCCAGTGCCTGTCTGGGTGAGAGCTTGGACTGCCAGAAGCTTCCTGCCAACAAGGTCTTCTGCCTCTCTTCAACCAAAATGGCCTTTTCTCTTCTAAGCTCTTAGGCTATTGCAGGGGTAGTGAACCTCCCACTACTCCTACAACAGGGGAATCAGAATCTGGAGAAATTACCTTGTGCTGCAGATAACGTCTCAGGCAGGTTAGCAAGCTCTCCCTAGCGGAGCTGAGGGTCCTGGGAATAACCGTGGTCAATAATCACGTCGATTGAGTGATTTCCTGGCATTGCGTCAAACATTTTACATAGATTTTGCATGGAATCATCTCCAACACTATATAGAGTAGGTACTGTTATCACCACCAATCCAGTGTCATGGATGAAGAAATGGAAGCATGAGGAGGTGAATAAACTTGCTCAGATTCAGTAGCTGAGGAGCAGCAGAGCCAGGATTTGAACCCACACAGCTGGATTCAGGGAATGTTCTTATCACCATGCAGCTGCACTGCCGCTCATGTAACCCCAAACTGCAGATCATCCATCTATCCATCAACCTTCTTCCTCTCTCCATAGTATCTTCTTCCCAAGAGCAAGGGAGGGCCCAAGAGAATAATTTCCTCACCTTGTCCCTCCCACAAAAAGTTGCCAGATATAACAAGTAAAATACAGGGTGCCCAGTAACTTTTCAATATATGAATGGACATGTACAACCAAACGTTCAGATACACAGCAGCCATTCGTTTAGCATAAGTATATCTTATCCAATATCTGGGATATACTTCTGTTAATCTCTATCTGTCTAGTCATTGTTGATCTGAAACTCAGGTGTAAGTCATGGGTGTCCTGTATTTAGCTGGCATCCTGACTTCCATGGCCTGTAGAGGCCCAGTGCTCTGTCTGACTCCCAGCCCATCAACTGAACAGGCCAGATGCAGCCCAGTTGTCATTTTAGCATCGAGGACTTCCTTTCTACTCGCAGACTAAAAGAATCAGAAATAGATGTGGCTGCTTTAAAATGCACATCTGCATTCCTGGGCTGCCTCCGCTCAAAGCCGAGAGTCTCAAGTCTGATTTGAAATTAAACACCACCAGGTCTTTGCTCTGGGTAGACGTGGGCTGGTGGGCTGCTATCCTCGCCCAGAGGCACACCACACCCCATCCTCATCCTCCTCTCCCTGTGCTGATGGCATTCAGGCTTCTTCTGCCTGCAGGTAGATGGTGAATCTCTGCCCTGAATCATGGATTTTGTGTGTCAGGTTCCTGGAGAGAGGCCTGGAAGAGTGACAAGGAAATGGAGCTGCTGAAATCAAGTTTAGACTTGTTAGAGGGAACAGTGTTTAAAAGGCGCCTCAAACATGTTAACTGCAGCTGTTCTCAGCACCGAGAGAATGGCGATGATTTTCCTAGTGAGATGCAGGAGATCATCGTATGAGAAGTAGTCAAGCAATAATTTAACATTGTTGTTCCCTCCTAAGCTGATGCGAGCTGCTTCTGGCAGGAGGGTTTGGGGAATTTTGTTCTCTCTGTGGGAAATCACAAAGCCCTTGGATTTGATTTCCATTTAAATCCCTGAGTGTTTGGTTATCTGCCTTAGTTCCCTCATTCATTCGTAGGCAAGCATGTATTAAGCACCTACTGCATGCCTGGCACTGTGTCATTTCAGTCCCTAAGTGCATGCTGCAGGTGTTCATTCATGTATTCATTCATTTATCCATTTTTAAACTTATTAAACATTTTTCAAGGCAAGTGTATGTCTGGCTCTGCTCTAGGTGCTGGGGATATTTAATAATAGAAAATAATGAGGTCCATGCTCTTCCTTCAAAGAATGGATTTCTCATCGGAGGAAATGTACCTCTAAGCAAGTCATCAAAAGGCAATGGGTTAGTCCCATAATAATAACAAGGTGGGACTCCATTGACTGAATAGCTACTGTGTACCAATCGCTTTGACCACATTACTATTTTTGTTTTTATTTTTTTTAAAATTTATTTATTTTGAGACAGACTCTTGCACTGTCACCTGGGCTAGAGTGCAGTGGCACGATCTTGGCTCACTGCAACCTCTGCCTCTTGGATTCAAGTGATTCTCCTGCCTCAGCCTCCTGAGTAGCTGGGATTACGGGCATGTGCTAGCATGTCTGGCTAATTGTTTTTTTCTTTTTTTTCTTTCTTTTTTTTTTTCGTTTAGTAGAGACGGGGTTTCACCATGTTGGCCAGGCTGGTCTCGAACTCCTGACCTCGTGATTCGCCCGCCTTGACCTCCCAAAGTGCTGGGATTACAGGCGTGAGCCACCACGCCAGGCCTATTATTTTTATCTTTCATTATAGGTTCAGGGGTACGTGTGCAGGTTTATTATATAAGTAAACTCACGTCTCAGGGGTTTGTTTTACAGATTATTTCATCACCAAGGTACTAAGCCTCGGACCCAATAGTTATTTATTCTGATCCTCTAACTCCTCCTACCCTTCACCCTTAAGTAGGCTCCAGTGTGTGCTGTTCCCTTCTGTGTGTCCATATGTTCTCATTATTTAGCTCCTACTTATGAGGATATGAGGTATTTGGTTTTCTGTTCCAGCATTAGTTTGCTAAGGATAATGGCCTGCAGCTACATCCATGTTCCAACAAAGGACATGATCTCGTTCTTTCTTATGGCTGCATAGTATTCCATGGATACATGGGACATTCCATATATGTTCCACATTTTCTTTATCTACTCTGCCATTGATGGGCATTTAGGTCGATTTCATGTCTTTGTTACTGCATATCTATGTTCACTGCAGCACTATTCACAATAGCAAACACATTATTATTTTTAACACATTATACCCAAGCCATTCCTTGAAGCAAGGTAGCCATGTTATAGATGAAAAAACAGAGGTCCAGAGAGGTAAAATAACTTGCTCCAAACTACGCAGTTAGTAAGTACAGGGATTAAGTTCAGAATATAGGTGCCTCCTTCTCTAAAGCCTGAACGCTTTCCACTCTGCCACATTGCTGCTGGCACCAATGAGAGAACACAAAGAGGAACAAGGAGAAGTATGCAGCAAGCTCCAACGAGCGCACCTGAGTTGGGTTCTGGAGGTTGAATTTCAGAGTTTTCCTATCAGAAAAGTCAGAAGAGTTTCCCTAGAGGGGAGAACATCATCTCTTGAAAGAGTGAGATTATTTGGTAAACTGAGGGAGGTGAATGAGAAGCTTTGGAAGAAGCAATATGGAACCCAGTTCCTGGGCTGCCTGGATGGTCTAGTGATGGTTTGTTTTGCTGGAACAAAGGGATGGCTCCTTCTGAGACTAAAGCTTAGTGTTTTGGAGTACCAGGGACTTTGCCCATCACCTACCTTGAGGTCTTACGTGTTCACTAAGGACAGTTTACCATGAGGGTTATTATGTTTTTTTTTTCCACCAACCTGACTTAGAAATCTCAAACTTAGAAACTCAGCCCACATATCAGAGCAAAACTGCCAGCAAGAAATGATGCATGCTGCATTTTAAAATCCGGTTGTTGTGGCTGATTATATATGCTGTTCTAAAAAGCCCTGGAATAAAGTCTGCCATCCCACAAGGGTAAAGAATGGCCCCCAAAGTAATTGGCATTACATTATTGATAAATGTGTTTGGCCACGTGAGAGCAATAGCATCTGTCTTCATCCCTGACATCTGATAAATTCACGAAGCTCCTGCGTTCACCTTGGACATGCGTGTAAGTCTAGTGGCAAAGATTCCTTCACTAACTAGCAACTTCAAAATGTACTGTGTCCAAGGGAAAAAGAAAGGGGGAAAAATAAGCAGTGTGTCACTTTTGGAATATTTGTCCTGAATGAAGAAAAAAAAGTATATTACTGTTCTCTTGTCTTTTCTCTGCCTTCTTAGAAATCGGATTAGTCATTATTAAACATTTTGAAGTGGAATAAAAAGAGGGAGAAGATTCCAAGGGCACATTGCGACTTTGATCTTAACAGAACTATCATTGTCAGGAGCCAACACAAAGGCGGTTTCCCTTACACGTTGAGATCCTAGTAATTAGGGCCTTGTAATGACCCATTCCAAAAAGAAACAGCTCTGTTCCTTATTTGCCGTTAAGAACACCAAGAGTTTATTTGCAGAGAATTGGGTTTAATTCAATTAGCAGGAATTGTGAGGCATTCATAACACAAGGTATATTAGCCCAGCACTTAGTTTGTAATGAGAACCAAAAAGCATTTAGGGAAAGGAAAGCTAATTACCTGAGATTCTTTTTTTTTTTTTTTTTTTTTTTCTGTAACACAGAGGGTTTAGTCCAAATTTCAGAGGCCTGTGTTCCCAAATCCCTTAAGCTTTAATTAATGATTAAGCTGGGCAACAGGAGATGAAGGACAGCAAAATTTTGCCATGGAGTCATTGCCAAGGGGATATTACTCATAACTCCACCCTCAGCCAGCACTTCAAAGTTTACAAAGCATTTCCACCACCGTTATCTGTTCTGAATATTCATTTCCTCCTTCTTCTGGACCAATTCCCCAGCACTGGGATTATTCCTCTCCAGCCTGTCTTGAGTTTCAGATCTCAGCTTGCTTCTCCAAGGAGGTCCACATCCAGCCCAGGGAATATTCGTCTCCAGCCTTTCTTGAGTTTCAGATCTCAGTTTGTTTCTCCAAGAAAGTCCTCATCCAACCCAGCTGTTTTCTTCTGGAGATGTGAGCAGGAAATTGACGAGTGTGAACCCCCACTCTTACCTGCACCTTGGTCCAGGTTGATGACCCGGGGCAGGTGGCCAAGCTTCTTCAGACTTCACTGTGCTTTTCTTTGTTATTCCCCGTAACTGTGCTGTCCCATTTGGAAGCCACTGCCAAATGTGGTTACTTAAATGTAAATTAATTAAAATGAAACTTAAAATCCAGTTCTCAATAACACTGGATACATTTTTAGGGTTCAGTGGCCACATGTGGCTAGTGGTGACTCTTATTGGATGGCACAGATAGAGTCCACTTTCAACATCACAGAGTGGTCCGTCAGACAGCACTGGTCTATGAAATGGGAGACCTCATCTATCTTTTGAGGGTAATGCATTAGGAATTTTGTGAGAAAATGGCCTGGCGTGGTAGCTCATGCCTGTAATACCTGCACTTTGGGAGGCTGAGGTGGGCAGATTACTTGAGGTCAGGAATTCAAGACCAGCTTGGCCAAGATGGTGAAACCCTATCTCTACTAAAAATACAAAAATTACCCAGGCATGGAGGTGGGTGCCTGTAATCCCAGTAATCCTAACTACTTGGGAGGCTGAGGTAGGAGAATCACTTGAACCCGGGAGGCGGAGGTTGCAGTGAGCCAAGATCGTGCCACTGCACTCCAGCCTGGGCGACAGAGTGAGGCACTGTCTTTAAAAAAAAAAAAAAGAATTTAGTGAATTTAGTAAGAAAATGCACAGGAAGCTCGTGACTAATAATGGTGGAGGCCCAGTAGTAGCATCTCTGATGAAAAAAGAGAGTGGAGAAAAGGAGGAAGAGAAGAGGGCACCCCCCTCTTAAAGTCCATTCTTAACACAGTGGGAAAGAATAATGGGGAAAGGTGTAGGGAAAGGAAGGTAACTTCTATTACAGCATGTTTTATGGGCTTTATTATCTCTGTGTCTCTGTGTGATTATTCGACAAGTGTTCATTGAGTGTGCCAACCATCTCATCTATTCCTCACAACCCCCCAAGGAGGAAGATTTTCTTCCCCCAACTGGGTAGATGGAGGAATGGAGGCTCAGGTGGGTGACCAGGTGTAGCTGTGGGTGCACAGCCAGTAAGCTGTGGAGCTGAGATCCAACCCTGTCCCAGGGAATGGCAAGACCCTGCTTCTCTCCACCACACTCAGCTGTCTTCATCAACACAGACTTCCAGCTGGTTCTTATTTTTTTAAGGGCTGAGCGCCATTGCTCAGGTAGCCAAGAATGCTCCACTTTACAGTCTTTGCATGATGAGTGGATGTGAAGGACCACATAGGTCACTGAAAAGGCTCCAGGAAGCCCCTCAAATGCTTGCTTCACTGGGGACTTGGGATTACCTTCAGAGCAGCTGCGGAGAAGGACACATTTTGCAAACAGCCCAACCATGCACATAAACTGCATTATTAGCCTATAAATCAATTAGTGCATTTGGGTCCAGGCTGCACAGCGCTGCTCTGACAGATGGCCATCAGTCTGTCTCCATCTCCTTAGCTAGATCCCAAGAGGAGGGGAGAGAAGAAAGAGCTTCCAGGAAGGTGTTGAACCCAGTAGCTCTCTTGTAGCAGGGAATAGGGAATCTCGAAGTGGCTGTGCAAGGGCCAGGCTGTTCTCTGGAAGTCATTTGAAGAATGAAATTGGTGACTCCAGGAACTTTGTTGGAGTGAGAAATACATGACTCTCAGGTAGGAAACACATGAGCATTTTGGAGAAGACGCTGCAGTTGGTAGAAGTAGGGGGAAGGACACATAATAGGGAACGTGCAGGACCTGAATTCCATTTCCAGCTTTGCATGACCTGGATTCCATTTCCAGCTTTGCATGACCTTGGGCAAGACATAAGAACTTCTTGGCCTCAGTTTCCTTATCTGAAAAAAAATGGGGGTGGGGGGGAATCTTAAAATAGATCCTGATTGCATCAAAGTATTAAAATGTGTGCACAGATGTTACAGGAGAGAGATCTTTTTCCAGATAGGTTATAGGAACTCCAGTGCCATTTGCAAAGAAAAACGAGGTGGACATTAGTTTTCAGGGTCTTACCAAAGGCTGAGTTTTTATTAGAGGTATGTCACGGTGTTGCATTAGAACTGGAGAGCAACATGGTTATGAATTGAACAACGTTTATTCCTGCATTAGTTTGTTCTTTCTGGAGACTTAGTGAAGCTATATGGCCCTCCAGAGGGTGACTGGCTTAGCTTCTGATTCCAGCACCAAGCCTTCCAGTTGTGTGGTCTGGACTGGTGTTCCACAGCCTCACTCTCTTGGTCCGTGCAACAAACATTATAGCCACCTCTTAGGGTGGTCATGGAAGTCAATGAAATGAAGACTGTAGGGTGTTTGGCCCCATGCTCTGTTCAGAATCAACATCCATACTATGTTAGTCATTAGCATTGCCAACAGATTGTCTGTAATTGTCCAGGACCCTAGGGATACAGGAATAAATAAGGCATTGTCTGGTCTTTGAGGAGCTCTAGTGCCATGGCTCTGACATTATCTGGTGTAGTGTAAACACCCCCAGTAGTGATAATTTAAGCATACCCTGAGAATTATCCTGTATGGCACATGCACCTGAATGTGTGTCCGGAGCTCTGGCCAACCCAGAGATTTGTTCCTTGTCTGTGAGGAACATCTGTGCTAAGTGAAAATGGCATACAAACTGCATGCAGTTTGCAAGTAGGTTGCAGTTTTTTTTGTCCAGCCTGACACCACTAAACTATATATAAGGTGGATATCTTATCCATCCCACCACCACTGGACCGTTTCTATACATAAGGTGGTTCTCCTGTCCAGCCCACCACCACTGGACTCTATCCCCTATATGGAAACCCCTAACAAAAACTGATGTCTTGTTTTCTGGCTCTGGATCTCTGGCCTCTTGAACCTGATGCCTTCCCCACTGAGGTTAACAGGGGTTCAGCACAACATCTGGAATCAGAAAACCATCTGAAAAATAAACACACAAATATGATTCCAGGTCAGGAACTGCTAAAACTCCATGGACTCCAGGTTAAGAGACTGGCCTAGTTTGGAACTATGGGTAAAACAAAGTTTATACCCAGCACAATCATCCTAATTGTAACGGATGAGTAGTGATTGCTCTCAGAATAGGTGATGAGGGCAAGGAAGTCTTCCTACAGCAGGTGATGTCAGTTAAAAACAAGAGCATAAACAGCTTATTAAATAAGCAGGGTGTCATGCCTGTAAACCCAGCACTTTGGGAGACTGAGGTGGATGGATCACCTGAGGTCAGAAGTTCGAGACCAGCCTGGCCAACATGGTGAAACCCCGTCTCTACTAAAAAAATACAAAAATTAGCTGGGCATGGTGGCAGACACCTGTAATACTAGCTCCTCGGGAGGCTGAGGCAGGAGAATCACTTGAATTTGAGAGGCAGAGGTTGCAGTGAGCCGAGATCATGCCACTGCACTTCAGCCTGGGTGACAGGGAGAGACTATCTCAAAAAAAAAAAAAAAACAAACAAACACAAAAAACAGAAAAGTAAGTGGGGTGAGGGCAGGACAGGAGCTCCAGATAGAAGGACCAGAATATGCAAGACTGGGAGAGTAGAAAACCCAGGTAAGAATACTAGAGTCCTTGGTCATCTGAGAAGTGGAGGCAGAGTCCATTGGAGCGTCCTTGGGGTCAGAGATAAGGTTGCATTGAACTCATATTTCTTCTGTTTTCATTGCCTTCAAGCAAATGCATTAACTCATATTTCTAATTTTATTTTCCTGCGTGGAAGAGTTCTTGACTTTAAGGACGATGGAGTGCCCTGATTTTAGCAGTCATGTGGATTTGGGAAATGGCAGTAACAAGTGTCACCAGGTATTGGGTCGAAACAGGAGACTTGAGGTTGCTGAAATCACCATGAGGCCCTCCTTGCTCAAGGTGTAGGAAGGGGAGGGGGATGTGTCTGGGGCACTGATGCATTTGCTACAATCCTCTGCTACAGAACTCATTCCCAGGCATCCAGTTTCTCCCAGGGGTCATATCCTAGCTGGATACCCAGTATCCACTCTAGGGTCCTTCTCTGATTCCATGGCCCCTCTGATTTCCATCCCACGTGGTTCTCAAGTCTTGGTTTTTCTGACTGTAAGCCGCAGTCACCAGTGCTCAGAGCCAGGAAATCTGGAAGTGCCAACTGCTCATGGAGGCTGCTCTCCTGTTGCGTGGCCCCCTCACTCCAAGGCATTGGCTAGTATTTGTTCTGATAATTATTTATTAGCATCTCGCCGATGCACAGCTTCCCTGCAGCTCCTGTATGATCTTGAGTGTGCAGCATCTCTCCTCCCACGTCTTTGGAATTTTGAGTTGTGCTGTCATTTGTTCCTATGAAGTAAACACGGAGGCATTCTGTTCCCCTCCAAAAGCATGTTTTCAGCTACTCCCAGTGTAGCCCAGCAGGTCCCTGCTCCTAACTCAAAGGGAATGTTATATTTCGGATTTGTTTTCCTTTGCGGAGCATCTGCTCACAGATGTTTGTCCTTTGGCTTGTTTCTCTTTCTAATTAATTTTTGATTAAGTTTTGAAACACCTTCTGTCTCCACCAGTTTCAGCCACCCCAGGTGATTCTGTTTACTCTGAACCCAGGCTGGGAGTCTGGGTTCTCGGAGACTCGGCAATTCAGTGGCTAAGAGGGAAAGGAACTTCCAATTAACTGGTTAAGTGATGTTATCCGTTTTATCTAGAGGGATAAGCGGAGGGGTTGCTGCTTGGCCGAAGCATGAGGGAGGGAGAAAAGTGAATGAGTCTGAAATCTCCTGGAGTAATGAGTGGAGTGAGAGAAAGGGAAAAGGTAAGATAAGTGACCTTCCAGAAAGAAAATGGAGCTGATATTGTGGCACTTAGTAAGAACATATGTGTGCAGACACATGTCTTTCGAACCAGTAACTCCATTCTTTGGAATTATTTAGAGGAAGAAGAAATAAAATATTAAGCACCAGTATCCTGTGTGTCATGAACTATGCTAGGTTCTCTAACAAAGTAGCACTAGTAGTCACCATCATTGCAGTAGTAGTGGCAGTAACAGCAGCAGAATTAATAATAACAGTAATGATGCATTATGACAGCAGACAACTCTGCATGTTTACTCCGAGAACTATTTTCGGTGTCTTATGTGCATGATCACATTTACTCCCTAAAGACTCCATGTGATCCTCAGTGAACAGATGAGGAAACTGAGGCTCAGAGAACTTGAGCATTGCCTCGGTTTGCACAGAGAGTCAGTGACAGGGGTGAATGAACCCACAAGGGCGACTCCAGAGACTGATGTCTCATTTCCTTTACTTGCCATCTCGAAAGGGCCCCGGGCCAGGTGTGAGCAGTTCACATTTGACCTTGCAGGCAGGGAGACAGGCAGCTCAGCGTGGGAGAAGTGATGAAGGACGGCTTTTCAAAGGCTGGGACAGCAGGTGCGCAGCCTGGCTGGAGATGGCATCGGGCATATCCTGCTGCGTTCCCGGAGGCTTATGCATCCTCTGAGCTAAGCCGAGCTGTGGCCACCTGGAAACTTGCCTTGTTGATCCCAGCCTCCCTGTGGGAGTGCACCCCCCAAACCCACTTCCCCAATTCCCAGGCCTGCCTTATTTCTCCCTTTGGTACACTGTGCTGTGGACTTACCCTCAAAATCAGCCCAAAATCCTGGGTTGTGAAGCCAGACTCTATGACGGTAGTAACTCTCCTGCTAGTTATTATCATGGTTCTACCTTGTGTTCCACACAGAGCAGGAAGGATATCAGTGTGCATTCAGCTTGGTGTTACTGATCACGTCCTATCTGGAGACAAGATGCTCTGCCCAGTGTGCAGTGGGTGCTTTTCGTTTATCCTGCAAAGGCCACACTGGAGGTTCATTTCACCGTCATCTTGCATTTTGTCTGAAGACCTTTTCCCTAGACCGCCTCTCTCTGCATCCCTCCTCCTTAATTTTCCTGTGTGTTTTCCAAGGCATTCTCTGCACTGCCAGGGACAGCCTAAGATTTACCAGCCCTGCCAAAGAAGATGAAATGCTCAGGGGTCACTGGGCAGGACGAGGTAATAAGAAAAGCAAACGGTCAACAGCAGGCCCAGCCCAGCTGAAGCAATTACCAAGTTTCTTCTCAATTTTGAGATTGCAATGGGGAGAGCAGAGATGGCTATGGCGGAACATAAATTATGTCATCTCTGTGCTATCAAAGGTTCTGAGCATTCCTTCCTGCTGTCCTTTTCATTTTGGCTCCGTAAATACTGTGTCCTTTTAAAAAGAGTCATTGTTCATGTCCGTTCAAAGGTGACAGGAAAACCGCAAGTTTAGCATTCTGTGGGTGGGTGTCTTAAAGGAACTGTCTGTTGCTGAGTCAGTGGGTGAGTAAAGGAAGGAAGATGTCTTGGCCAGGTGTAGAGAGTTTCTGAACCCTACAACATTGGCTGGAGAGCAGAGGCTCCATCATTAGAGGCACCTGAACGAAAACCTCCAGCCCACCACTTACAAGCCATATGAGTTAGGGCTGTTCCCCTTCTCTGTTTTTAAAATCGGGGACAATGAGAGGATCTACATCATGGGGTGTGATAAGGATCAATTGGCATTATATATTAAAAGTATTGAGAACAGCCTGCAGAATGATCAGAATGATCCTTAGTAAAAGTTAACCGGGTTTTTCCCTCTCTTATTATTCATAATATTGCAGAGAAAGCTTCCTTATCTTCCAAGATCGTGCCTTCAAGTTCATGCCTCCTAGCCTTTGCTCATGCTGTCTCCTCTGCCTCGAATGCCCTCCCTCCCCACCTTAGGTCGAGTTCTCCAGAGCTGAGATGTGGCTTTTGAAGCAGTGAGGATTGCAGGCGTGCGCACAGGTACGGCCTGTCTAGAGGTGAGGGAAGGAAGATGAGGCAGCAAAGATGTGGTTTAGTTGAAGTTGAGCCCCAGCCTGATGCTGTGGGAGGCTCTGAATGTGGATAGCTCCAGGGAGCTTGCACACCCTGAAGCATGCAAAGTGCACCTTTATACCATCGTCTCAGCCAGCCATGGACTGAAGTCTGGCTCCGGATGGAGGTCAATGCGTAAGTGTTGTGGCACCTTTGGGCAAGGCACGATTCTGCAGAAAAGATGGCAGCTGAGAGTCCTGATCAACCAATGCTTGATGCAGCTTATCTAGGGGTGGAGGGGGGTGATTAATATACTGGATTTGTAAAAGGGGTTATGCAGTTGGGTATGGTGGCTCATACCCGTAATCCCAGCGCTTTGGGAGGGTGAGGTGAGAGGATCGCTTGAGACCAGGAGTTTGAGGCTGCAGTGAGTTATGATTGTACCACTGCTCTCCAGCCTGGGTGACAGAGCAAAACTCCATCTCTAAGGGAAAAAAAAAAAAAAAAGGATTTGGGATATGGGTGGAGGATCACCTTTCCCCTGCCAGCAGACTCTCACCCATCCTGCAAGACATTGCACTACTGCCCCTCCTCTAGGGCCCCTTTCTCTGTGCCTTATGCTCTGAGTCACTTCCTTCTCTCTGAGTGCAGAAGACTTTTCACTGCAGGTCCCTTGGTTACAACGCTCATTATACTGTAATAGAATTATATGTTTACAGATCAGACTAGCCCTAGGAAAAGAGACTATGGATATTGGAGTCATCTCTTGTGTAGAGAAAGGAGGCAGCCAGTAAGGGGGTGCAAGCTGAATAGGGGCAGAGCAAGGAGGGAGTGGGCTTCTTGGGGTGAAGGTTGGAGCCTCAGCCTTGCATTTCAATGCCAGGTAGCATTTGATATCCTGGAGTTGAACAGCTCCCGGGTCTTCCAGCCAGACAAGCCTCACCTCCTGAGAACGACCAGGGGAAATTATGGAAAGTCAGAAGAGGTTGCACAGTTAAATTTCCCAAAACAGAGTAGAAAACAAAGCAAAGCTTGGTGAGCATGTTGGAGTCCTGCCCTGGGCACGGCCTGACCTGCCCCCATGTTCCCTGGGCTTGAGGAGCCAGGTCTGGTCTCAGCCTGAGTCATACCCAGGCCCCAGCCCGGTAATCTAATCACTGGACCATCCAGCTGCACCTGAGGACACAGACCCTGACTTGGAGATCTCTCTTGATGGTTACATGCCTTTCTTTTTGTCTGTGGCAGCAAGCATCCTTTCCTTCGATGAATGATGGTTTGAGTGAGCCCTCAGAGAAGACAGCCCAGCTTGGCCTGGTCTAGCTTAACAGAGTTCAGGATGTGAAGTCCTGTAGACGAGGGAGGTGTGGGGGACAGAGAGGCAGGGTGGTACCCTAACTAAGCCTGCTGCATTTCAAATTCTGGCTTTTCTTTTCTTTGAGACAGGGTCTCCCTCTGTCACCCAGGCTGGAGTATAGCGGTTCAATCAACTCACTGCAGCCTTGAACTCCTGGCCCCAAGCAATTGTCCCCCACCACCCGGCCTCCCAAAGTGCTGAAATTGCAGGCATGTGCCACTGCACCCAGCCAAATTCTGGCTTAAAATGGTATGATTATTTTGTGTTTTAATTACAAACTAATCCCTTATTGACTATATTTGATCATATAATATCAGCTAAGTTTCTATTTTTAATTTTTGCCAGCTTTATTGAGGCAGACTTGACAAAGAAGAACTGTATTCTTTAAGGTTAACAATATGTTTTGATATGCACATGTATTGGGAAACGCTTACCACAATCAAGCTAATGATCATATCTGTCACCTCACATCGTTGTGATTTGAGTGTGCCTGGTGAGAACATGTAAGATCAACTTCTTCAGAAATATCAAGTATGTAGTACAGTGTTGTTCATTGTCATCAGAAGACTGTGCATTAATGAGATCCTCAGAACTTATCCTGCGTAACGGAAACTTTGTGTGTTTTGACCAACATCTCGCTATTTCTTCTCACCTCCAGTGTCTGGCAACCATCATTCTAGTCTCTGCTTTTGTGAGTTAAACTCTTTTAGATCCCATGTATAAGTGAAATCATGTAGTATATGTCTTTGTGTCTCTGGCTTATTTCACTTAGCATGATGTCCTGCAGCTTCCTCCATGTTGTTGCAAATGGTAGGATTTCCTTTAAGGCTGAATAAGGTGTTTATATGTTTATACCTATTTTACCCCCCCACACACAAACACACATGCGCACACACACACACACACACACACACATGCACACCACATTTTCTTCGTTCATCTGTTAGTGGAGACCTAGGTTGTTTCCATACTTTGCTGTAGTGAGTAATGCTGCAGCGAACATGGGGGTGCACATATCTTTGAGATACTAATTTTATTTCCTTTGGATATGTACTCAGAAGGATTGCTGAATAATATGATAGTTCTAGTTTTTTTCTTGGAACATCCATACTGCTTTCCATAATGGCTCTATCAATTTACATTCCCACCAACAATGTAGAAGGGTACTCTTTTCTCCATATCCTCACCAACACTTGCTATCTTTTGACTTTTTGGTAACCCAGCTTAACAAGTGTGAGGTGATATACCTCATTGTGGTTTTGATTTGCATTGCCCCAATAATTAGTCATATTGAGCACCTTTTCATAAGCCTGTTGGCCATTTGTACATCTTCTTTGGAAAAATGTCTGTTCAAATCCTTTGTTCATTTTGTAATTGTATGTGTGTTTTTTTCTGCTGTTGAGTTGTTTGAATGCCTCATATATTTTGAATATTATCCCCTTATTAGATATATAGTTTAGAAGTATTTTCTCCCATTCTGTAGGTTGCTGTTTTGTTCTGATTATTTCCTTTGCTGTGCAGAAGATTTTTAGTTTGATGAAAGCCTACTTGTTCATTTTTGCTTTTGTTATCTGTGTTTTTGGTGTTATATTAAAAAATTCACTACGCAGACCAATGTCAAGAAGGTTTTCCACTTTGTTTTCTTTTGGTAACCTTATGGTTCAAGTCTTATGTTTGAGTCCTTAATCCATTTTGAGTAGGTTATTATATATAGTGTGAGATAAGGATTCAATTATATTCTTTTGCCTGTGGATATCCAGTTTTCCCCATACCATTTATTGAAGTGACTGTTCTTTCCACATTGTGTGTTCTTGGCATTCTTGCTGAAGATCAGTTGACTATAGATGGCTGAACTTATTTCTAGGCTCTCTATTCTGTTCCATTGGTCTTTATGTCTGTTTTTTGCCACTACTATACTGTTTTGGTTACTGTTCCTTTGTACTGTATTTTGAAATCAGAACATATGTGATGTCTTCAACTTTGTTCTTCTTGCTCAAAATTATTATAGCTATTAGGGGATTTTTGTAGCTCTTTATGAATTTTAGGGTTGTTTTTTCTATTTCTTCGGAATTTCCTTGGAATTTTGATAGGGATCATACTGACTGTAGATCACTTTGGGTTGTATGGACATTTTAACAATATTTGTTAATCCTATCCATGAATATCGGATGTCTTTGCATTTATCTGTCTTAAGTTTCCTTCATCAATATTTTATTAATGTTTATTAATGTTTAATGTACACGTCTTTCAACTCTTTGGTTAAGTTTATTCCTATGTATGTTATTCTTTTTTTTTTTGCTATCATCAATAAGATTACTTTCCTAATTTTCTTTCCAGTAGTTCATTCTTTGTGTATAGAAATGTAACTGATTTTTGTATGTGGATTTTGTATCCTCCAAATTTACTGAATTTGTTTATTATTTCTAAATTTTTTTCCAGGAGTCAGTCTTTATGGTATTCTCTCTCTCTCTCTCTCTCTCTCTATATATATATATATATATATATATATACACACACACACACACACACACACACACACACACACATACATATATATATAGGGAAAACCGTTGTATTTTATATATATATATAATGTTATGGTTTGTGTGTGCTTGGTGGGAACACATAAGATCAACTTCAGAAATTTCAACTATATAGCACAGTATTGTTCATTGTCATCATAAGACTATGCATTAATGAGATCCTCAGAGCTTATCCTACGTAACTGAAAGTTTGTGCATTTTGACCAACATCTCTCATTCATATATATGTATGTGTGTGTGTGTGTGTGTGTGTGTGTGTGTATAATCTTAGCCAGATCTTCTGGATAACTTGCTGGAGCTTTAGGACTTGCTGCTTCACCTTGCATTTTTATGTTATAGAGATGGTTTCTTTTCTTAAACCTCATGAGCCAGGCTCTGCTAGCTTCAAGCTTTTCTTCTGCAGCTTCCTACCATTCTCAGCCTTCATAGAATTGAAGAGAGTTAGGGTCTTGCTCTGGGTTAGGCTTTGGCTTAAGGGAATGTTGTGGCTCGTTTGATCTTCTATCCAGACCACTGAAACTTTGTCCATATCAGCAGCAAAGCTGTTTCACTTTCTTATCATTCCTGTGTTCACTGGAGTAGCAATTTTAATTTCCTTTGGTAACTTTTCTTTTGCATCCACAACGTGGATAACTGTTTGGGGGAAGAGGCCTAGCTTTTGGCCTGTCTTTGCTTTTGACATGCTTTTCTCACAGAGTTTAATCATTAGCTTTTGATTTAAGGTGAGAAACATGTGACTGTTTCTTTCACTTGAACACTTAAAGGTCATGGTAGGATTATTCAATGACCTGATTTCAGTATTGTTGTGTCTCAGAGAATAGGGAGACCTGAGGAGAGAGGGAAAGATGGGGAACAGCTGGTTGGCGAAATAGTCAGAACACACACTACATTTATCAGTTAAACCTCCCATCCTGTGGGAGAAGTTCACAGCACTCCAAAACAATTGCAATAGCAGTATCAAAGATCACTGATCACAGATAACTGTAACAGATGTAATAGTCATGAAAAATTTTTAAATATTGCAGGTATTACCAAAATGTGACACAGAGACATGAGGTATACACACACTGTTGGGAAAATGGCACTGATAGACTTGCTTGACACAGGGTTGCCATAAAGCTTTAATTGATTAAAAAGCAAGCAGTGTCTGTGAAGTATAATAAAATGAAGTGCAATAAAATGACCTGGGCCTGTAATAACCTCCCACCTCTGGTTGCGACAGCCAAATATACCTCCAGACATTGCCAAATCTCCCCAGTACACTGAGTGAATCCCCTGTTGTTGGACAGCTAGGTTGTTACCTATTTTTTCCATTATAGAAAATGTTCCCAGCATTTTGGGAGGCCAAGAAGGGCAGAACACTTGAGCCCAGGGGTTCAAGACCAGCCTGGGCAATATAGAGAAACCCTGTCTCTACCAAGGAAAAAGAAACAAACAAAAAAAAGAACCGCACAAAACTTAGCCAGGCATGGTGGTGAGTGCCTGTAGTCTCAGTTAACTGGGGAGGCTGAGGTGGGAGGATCCCTTGAGCCTGGGAGGCAGCGGTTGCAGTCAGCTGGGTTTGCACTACCGTACTCCAGCCTGGGTGACAAAGTGAGACCCTGTCTCAAAAAATAAAAAAAGAAATGTTACAAAATATCATTTTGTGCTATAAGCTTTTTGTGGTATTTCCAATATGTAGAAGAGACTTCCACAAGCAGAGGTATGAGGTCAGTGGAAAGGAGGGTTTTTAAGGATCTTTGTCTGTATTTCCACATTGCCAAGCTAAATTTGGCAAGCTAAAGGCTCCCTCTTAGGAGCTTTTTCTAACCTTGCACCTAGCCGCAGAAAGTAACCAGGGGCTCTTTAGAAGGAAACTTAGATGGTGACACCTTACCCCAAAGATTGCAGGTTACAATGGGAAGGGCCCAGAGCGCCTCAGCACCCACTTCTCACGCCAACCCAGCCTCCTCCCTTCTTCATAATTAAGCTTCAGATAATGTTTGCAATCTCCCCATGTTTTCTACCATGTGTCAGGGTGACTGATGGGCTTGTCACAGCTCAGACTCCCTGTAAACCGGCACTGTGACTGCTTTAACCTTCCTTAATAAACCAACTTCAAGGGCAAACCAAGGACAAGGATTTGCCAGGCCCTCCCTGATCAGTCCCTCCCTCCCCTGTGACTTTTCCTTTCCTCTCTTCTGCCTCTTGCTCCTCTCAAAATCGTCTGCAAGATAGACCTAAGGCAGTTGCCGAGCACCATAAGTAAAACTATTCTTAGGTTACAAGCTGCCAGAATTTTGAAGCAAATGCATGTAAATATTTCATTCCTGACAGTGAGAGTTATTAAGAGAAACCTTGTGCGTTTTCTAGAAGAATTTTAAGAGACATTTATTCATTGGACATGTCTGGAGCCTGCAGAATTTGGTAGGAGATGGGGAGGGAGGTAGGGAGATGAATATCATCCATGAATGGGCTCTTTCCTCTTTTATACTTATGGTTAAAATTTAAGATGAGTTCTGGCGGCTCAGTGGCTGGAACCAAGTCCCAGGCCAGAATAGAAGAGAAAGAGATAGGGAGAGGGGAAGCTGCCTACTTCAGAAATACCCCTTTGGGGCCGGGTCTGGTGGCTCACGCCTGTAATCCCAGCACTTTGGGAAGTTGAGGTGGGCAGATCACATGAGGTCAGGAGTTCAAGCCTGCATGGTGAAACCCCATCTCTACTAAAAATACGGAAATTAGCCAGGCATGATTGTGAGTGCCTGTGGTCCCAGCTACTTGGGAGACTGAGGCATAAGAATTGCTTGAACCTGGGAGGTAGAGGTTACAGTGAGCCAAGATCACGCCACGGCACTCCAGCCTGGGCGACACAGCGAGACTCTGTCTCACAAACAAAAACAAAAACAAAAACATAAACAACCCTGTAGGTGGGCTGTTTGCAAGTGGCTCTGTTGAATGTGGTAGGGCTCATAGTATCAGATGTTAGGACTTCTGCTACTGTTACAGTGATTACCCTGAACTCACACAACCACAGCTATCCATTCTCAATCTCCAACTCTAAGCCAGACGTTCCCATTGAATATACATAAAACAGCAAGAAAGATTTTTATGTCCCTTTTTAAATAAGGAAACTCAGCTTCAGACAGGTAAGGTAACTTTCCCATGGTAGAGTAAGGACGTATAAAGATCAGGCATTTTTGACTCCAGAGCAATCCTTACACATTCTACCAGCTGGAGATCAAGTTGAAGGTTCTGAAAATCACTTGCCAGCAAAGGAAGAAAATTTACAGTGGAAAATCACAAAGAACAGTGTAGGTGCCCAGGGTTTTGTGACTGGGAGGATAAAACTCTGCCTACCATTGGCCAGCAACCATGCCAGGCACCTTGAACATATTGTTTTGCTTCTTACAGCAGTCTTATAAAATGTTATTTCCATTTTACAGGTATAAAATTATGGAATCAGAGAGGCTAAGTCACTTGTCATCATCTATGGTCATGTAACAGAATATCCCTAAAACTTAGTAACCGTTTATTATACCTCAAGATATTGTGGGTCAGGAATCTAGGCAGCACCTGCTGGGCATGAGTTGACTCAAGTTTCTTGGTGAAATTCAGTTGACTGGCACATTGGTCAGGAAGACTGGAAGCCTGGGCTCCCCTGGGACTGATCCCAAAGCACCTAGATGTAGCCTCTGCAACAAGGCTATCTTAGGATAGTCAGAATTCTGACGTTTCAGCTGTGGGTGCCCAGAGAGCAGCCCAGTAGACAGTAGTGGACACTGTCAGCATTTCTTTTTTTTTTTTGATGGAGTCTCACTCTGTCGCCCAGGCTGGAGTACAGTGGCATGATCTCAACTCACTGCAACCTCCGCCTCCTGGATTCAAGTGACTCTCCTGCCTCAGCCTCCTGAGTAGCTGGGATTACAGACGCATGCCACCATGCCAAGCTAATTTTTGTATTTTTAGCAGAGAAGGGGTCTCACCATGTTGGTCAGGCTGGTCAGGAGACCTCGTGATCCACCCGCCTCCACCTCCCAAAGTGCTGGGATTACAGACGTGAGCCACTGCGCCTGGCCTACTTCACCACTTTTTGACAATAGGACTATAAGGTTTTCTGTTTGTGCCTGTGAAAACAGTCTAGAGATTCAAATTGGTTCAAGAAAAGAGTTGACTCAGTTTGTTTAAGAACTCACAACCTGTTGCTTGCTCCCATTTGTCAAGGTGGCTGTGTAGAGGAGAAGGGGAATGCAATGTTGCCTGTTATCCCCAAATGGATCATTAGGACCTAAAGTTACCTGCAGAGATAAGCTATGCATGATAAGCTCCAAAATAGTGAGGTTCAGATACCTCCCCAGGGCTAAAAGAGGACAAGGCAATTGTGCTATTTCTAGTGTCCACTAGTCTATATAAGCAGAAGATCAGAGAGGATTCAAGAAGAGAGAGAAGAATGAGTCATGGGTCAACGTCCTTCTCCACAACATCATGAAAAAAGCCAAGCTCCAGGGCTCCTCTTGTAGATACTGGGAGGCCAGCAAAAAGAGGCCCTGATCTACTCACGCAGCATCTTTGATGGTCGTTCTTCTGGGCTTATTTGTGCAGGTGGAGATAAAAAGGAATGGAGGAGAGAGAAAGCTTCATTCTCTGCTTTGCTCTCGCTTTTTGTGGCTAGGTGAGGACCTGAGTTTCCTGAAGGCTAAAGGGATACCAAAGAGAAACTGGGTTTGAGCTTTGTGGCTGGTGTACCAGAGAGAACCAGTTGCAAGGTGAACAATCTCAGTGTCAAGAGATGGAGTCACACTGCCAGCATTCTATCACCAGGAGAGTTTGGGAGAGGTTGAGCAGAAGTGGATTTCCTATCATGGAACCATGTAGGAGGATCTTGTACAAAGTAGTGCTTCACTGGGGATGTGTGGGCAGCCAGCTGGGTCTGTTCACCAAAACCATATTCTCCCCTTTGATACACGGTTGGCTACATGCTTACACCTCCCTGCCACACAGGTGACTATGTGATTGAGCTCTAGACAATTGAATGTGAGCTGGAATGATGCATGCTGCTTCTGGGTGTGGTCTCTAAAAACCACTACTCATTCTCCTCCTGTCGGATTGGGACAAAGATGATGATGGTGGCTTTGGAAGCCACATCTTAAGCATAGCAGAGCCTCTTTCACTCTGATTTTCTGAATATTCATGTGGAAGAGATCTGTTATTCAATTTGCTCTCCCACCTGGGACTCCTACATGAGAAAGGAATGAATGTCCATTGTGTTGAGCTGTTATGCATTTGGTTCTATTTGCAACTGTAGCTTAGATATCCTTGACGAACATAAGCAGCCTTCACCCATAGGACTCCCCCAAATCCACCCATGCCCTATGACGGTGCCAGGATTTGGACATCTTTCATACACAGGGCATTTGTTGCTGTTGGAATTCACCTGATCACCAGAGGCATTAGCAGATGATTTCATTTGTTGCAAAGTGCAAAGGATGTTGTTGCCCTTTCTCTTGAACCCATCTTCTTAGACGCAATGGCAGAACAGATGAAACCAGAAAACCAAAGGGGAAAGAGGTCAGGAAAGAAAAGACCATGCATTCACCCCAGTTAGTCCTTCTGGTTGCTGCCTGTGGGGGGAATGGAGGAGATGCATCTTATACTGTACGTGAGATTAAAGTTTTACACTGAGTTGGACTTGAGAGGACAGGAATTCTCAGGCCTGAGAGCGACGGCCATTCTCTGTGTCTGGCCGAGGTGTCCTTACAGCTCAAAAACCTCCACATGTGTGTCATTCATTTCATACGCTGGTGTCAGACCATTCCATAAGTCAGTTCCATCTAAGCCATAGACAGTCTGGCAAAGACGACCTGCTAGACTCCTTCAGGGTTTGGGGATCTAAGATTTTCATGTGAATGACTAGCAACAGAAGTAATCACCCAAATGCTGCCACGGATCCTCGTGTTTACCTGGAATGCCAGTTTAAGTTAAGATGCACTGACGTCACAGTTAAAGGCTTCCCATTCCGGCACTGTGGTGTGTCATTTGCTGGTGGGGAGGGAAATCTGGAGGCCTACCAGGGATGGCATTTGAGGGAGGGGTGTGATTATTCAATCTTGCTGCCTGGCGGGCCGCTTATAGCACCATTGGCACAGCCATCCCTACTGTGAATACTGGAGGCAGGGATGGGTGACCTGCATCAATCAGTGAGAGGGGAAGGGATAATGTCCAGCCAGGGAATAGCAGACAGTCACCCACTGCGTGTCAGGGTTTTTGGATGGGAGCATTGCAGAGCTGTGCAGGGAGCGCTGTCTTGGATGATAGAGACCGGGTTCAGTTTACAGCTCTACTGCTTGCCAGGGAAGTAATTAAATCTCTTTGATCCTTATCTGGATCCATTTAAAGTGAGCTCTATCCCTTGAATGAGCTGATAAATTCCTTCCTGTGCTTGAGCCATTTTGAGTTGTTTTTGTGTCATGTTTCCGAAAGAGACCTGTCTAACACGACCCTGCAAAAGTTATACAGGGTAGCCCCACGCTGTTCAGCATGGAAGGCACACACCACAGACTGGTTTGCAGCATCAGAGCCCCAGACAGTGTTTGGGCATCTCAGAAGGGGTTCAGGGAGAACAGGTGTCTGTGACTGGACAGTGATCTTTCCTCTGTCCATTAACTCAGTCCGGACATCTCCTGACGTGTGGGAGTCCCAGGAGGGAATCCAGGTCTCCATCATGTGGCAGAATCCCTGCCTGGGTCTCAAAGGCAGCTTTGGAGTTCGACCTGAGTTCAGACCCGGCCCCTGAAAGTCCCTGGTGTGGCCTTGGGAAAGGCTCTTTATGTCTCCAATCTCAGTTGAAAAGGAATCACGTCCACTGAGTTCCTAGCACAAGTGAGAAGGAAACCCTTAATGTCGGCCTTTGCAATTTCAAACACATGCAGAGAAACCGAAGGAGAGGAAGGGAAATGATTAAAGGGATGGGAAATAGCTGGAACAAAGCTTTCAAGAGAGTCCTGCTGGAAGTTTCCCACGTCCCTTTTGCACCCTGCGCTGGTCCACAGAATGGCCCGCCTCATACACGGCTCTAATCATATCAGCCCCCCACTGCAGACACTCTGATGACTGCTGATGGCTCGATAAAAGCCCATGGCTGCAGCTGGCGTCAGCAACCCTTAAAGAGCCCTCCATCCTGCAGCAGGCCTCTGCGGTACGGTCTGGCTTGCCCAGCGAGCAGTCCAGCCACAGTGGGTCGTGACAAACCCTGAGGTCTGTGGGTGCACATTCATGAATACTACCTGCCTTAGAAGGGAGTCTCTGAATCTAATATAATGTTGCCTACGAAATCCACTCTGAATGCAGCGTAGAGAGGGTTCTAGATACCTAGAGAGACCTCAGTAAAGTTTACCCCTTGTTTCATATATTTAGCTGACTGGTAAAATGATTAATGTGGTATAGTTTACCTTTAGTTGGCCACAAGCCGTACCACTCCCCATTGCATCACTATACGCCTTACCTTCTACTGTGCCCTCATATGTGAATGTTTGAGAGAGTTCTTTTTAGTCTCCTCTTTAATAAGAAAAAAATAGCCAACGTTTCCACAAGGTCTCTTTCTTTCCAATTTTTTTGTGGATTTCTTTTAACTTTTAAGTTCAGAGGTACATACTGCAGGTTACAAAGGTAAACTTGTGTCATGGGGGTTTGTTGTACAGATGATTTCATCCCCCTGGTATTAAGCCTAGTGCCCATTATTTTTCCTGATCCTCCCCCTCCTTTCACCTTCCACCCTCCAGAAGGCCCCAGTGTGTATTGTTCCTTTCTGTGTGTCCATGTGCTGTCATCATTTAGCTCCCACTTCTAGGTGAGGATATGCAGTATTTGGTTTTCTGTTGCTGTGTTAGTTTGCTAAGGATAATGGCCTCCAGCTCCATCGATGTCCCTGCGAAGTACATGATCACAACACTATTCACAGCAGCAAAGACAAGGTCTCTTGTTAACGCTAAAGTGGTACGAAGCTTTATTTTTTATCCTGGTTTAAACGTATATTTAATTTTACAAGTGGATACATTATCAATGTAAACATCTTAAACGATTCAGGAAAAGAGAAAGTTGCCACTGACTTTTCTTCACCCTTTGGGTCCCAGTCAAGTTCCAGTTTGCTCAGGAGTAAACCTTTTGTCGGTTTGATGTATCTCCTTTGATACATTTTTCACATATGCATCTATTGTGTGTGTGGTGAGGGAGAGATGGATGATGTATACATACTTGAGGTTTTTTTTGTTTTTTGTTTTTTTTAGAAAATGGTAACTTATGTACACTTTTCTGAATGTTTCGTTTTTCATTAACAATGTATGCTGTAGAGTTTTTAATGTCAGCATATAAGAATCTTCCCCAAGCTGTATGATAGTTTATAATATGGATGGATCGTAATTGACTTGGCTTAAAAGATCAGAAACTGGAAGTCCAACAGCCACATTCAGATCATGTATGTGTTTTTTGTTTGGCTAGAACCGTGTTTTGCCTGGGAAAAACTGAAACGCAAATGGCTTTAACTAGTGGGCAATCATTAGTTACCCCACAGGCCCTGCCACTCCCTACTGTCTCTCCCACTATAGATGACTGAATATTCAAACCCTGTACTTTAGTCATTATACTTTTTAAAAAATGTATTTCTGTCACATCAATGCCACAATGGAAAGCTATGTGTATGCCTTTTTATGTTTGTATTTCCCTATGGTAGATGCAAGAAATGGCTTCCCCCTAATGGGGGGAATAAAAGGGGCTTGATGATGTAAATGACACAAGGTTAGGAAACACTAAAAGTATGACTTGGAGGACATCAGAGTAGTCAGCTGAAAACTCTTTTGCCCATGGAGCTCAGTGAAGCAGAGAGGGTAGTTCTGCCCAAGGCTCATAGCTGTTGAATATCATATTTCCCTGACATATTCCTGTTGGTTTTCAGCAGAGAAATATACACATTCACGTGAGATAATGTAGCCCAGGGATCTTGTGTGCTTGTGCTTTACGGATGTGGCTGATCACCATGGAATCAGCTACTTTCCCAGTCCTGAACGGGCACCAGGAATGAGGGAGGGGAGGGAAGGTTCCAAACTCTGACATCCATCACACCATGAGTTTCCCCATGGCTGGGCCCCGGATTCATGGCTTGGCAAGCCTTCAGCCACAGCTCATGGACTTTCTTGGCTGAGGTCAGTCTGAAGTCTGGTCTCCTCTGGCTAATGGTGCATGAAAGCTGCTCCGTGGACAGTGAGCTCTGCCTGAGCTCCTCATCTGATGCCTTGGGAGTGAGTGTGGGAGAGTTGGTGCCAAAGCCAGGTTAGTGGGAGCTGCAGGGGCTGGTCAGCTAACTCAGGAAGTCATTCGTTCTTAAGTCCTTTGTTGGATTCACATTTGTGAGCTGGTATTGGTCTGTGTCTTAGCCTGGGCTGCCATAATAAAACACCATGGACTGCAGCTTAACCAACAGGAATATATTTCTCATACTCTGGAGTCTGAGAGTTGAAGATGAAGGTACCAGCAGACTCGGTATGAGAAAAGGGTCTGCTCATTGGGTTGTAGGTGGCTGCCTTCTTGCTGTGTCTTCATGTGGCCTTTCCTGTGTGCAGGAGGAGAGAGAGAGAGAGGGAGAGAGGTAGAGAGAGAAAGAAAGTAAGTTCTCTGCTCTCTCTCCTTTTTTATGTTTCATTTTTTTAAGACGGAGTTTCATTCTTGTTGCCCAGGCTGGAGTGCAATGGCGCAATCTCGGTTCAATGCAACCTCTGCCTCCCCGGTTCAAGGGATTCTCCTGCCTCAGCCTCCCGAGTAGCTGCGATTACAGGTGCACACCACCATGCCCAGCTAATTTTTTGTGTTTTTAGTAGGGACGGGGTTTCACCATGTTGGCCAAGCTGGTCTCGAACTCCTGACCTCACATGATCCACCTATCTCGGCCTCCCAAAATTCTGGGATTATAGGCATGAGGCATTGTGCCCAGGCAGCTGTCTCTTCTTTGATGGGCACTAATCCCATCATGAGGGCCTACCTTCATGACATCATCTAAACTTAATTACTTTCCAAAGGTCCAGTCTCCAAATACAATCACAGTGGGGGTTAGGGCTTTATTATATGAATTTTGGGGACATAGCTCAGTCCAAGTAGTCAGATAGGACAATATGGCTGGGGTTGGCCAAGTCATCCAGGTATAAGAGAAGTTGTAAGATAGAAACCTTCTTAAGAGTTATCACACAGAGAAAAAGATCTGATCTCTAGATAGGAGACCCTTTGTAGGCATAGATGAACAATGTTGGGAGGTGTCTACACCAAATCCTTTGATATACAGTAGGCTTGTAGATAGGAGGCTGAACATCTACGTGACTTTATGTTGGGTTTAAATCTAATTTCTTATGCTTAATAACATCCCGACTTTGGAAAAGTTACCTAACTTGTACAAACCCCAATATTTTCATTTATGAAATGGGGTCATAAAAGTTATTCAAGGGTTTAAATGAGATAAAATATATAAACAACTTGGCACCATTCCTGGCACAACTCTATTTCACAATATTTTGAGGAATTTTGCAAACGTGAAGCTGCTGCTGTTGCTGTCATTGTAGCTTTTACCTGGTGTTTCTCATAACACTGACTTGAAACTTTAAGGGAAGGAAAAAAACACATTAAGAAACTTTAAGGGAAGGAAAAAAACACATTAAAAATGTCTTCAGTGCCTTTGTTTTCTTTTTCAGTGTTTATTTAATCATTATCAGTACATGGACATTGCTCACAGCCCTCCCCACTTATTTTTTTCTTGACAAGATTGTTATAATATGTTGAAGATACTAATTATCCTATTCACCTTATTAACAGGGCTGGATAAACAAATCATGTTGCTGTGCTTGGTGGAAGAAAATGCATGTGTGTGTGTGTGGTGTGTGTTGCAACCTTTGTCCCCTCGGGTCATAACAAATTGTTGATGCCAGTTCCTTTAAAAAGACAATTAATCCAATTACCTTCTTGTTGAATCAATACTAATGTCTTTTTTCGTTGAACTTGCAGGTTTCGGCAAGTCAGGCTACAGGCAAAGCTGAGGTAGGAAACGTGGTTTTTCTGTCCCTTTAGAAGACAGTTTGAAGTGGGTTTCTTTTGTGATGGAGTGTAACGAGCATTCTAGCAATGATTCTTCCGTGTTTCATTTCCTGGTGGCTTGGATGGTGTGTTTTCAGTTGAGTGGTTTCTGTGCTGCTGGATTTTGGGGTGCCCAGGTCACCGCACTGCTCTTCATGGAGTGTGCATGGTAAAGATGGTGCAGGGTTACTTCAGCGTCTGTTTCTTGACAGATACATCATGATTCTAGCCCAGCTCAGACAAAGCCCTGGCTCTGCCAATGAGACTTCCGCTGTCTCTATTATATAGTTTCCCCATTCCTTCTCTTTTGGCTTTTCTTTGTATATTTTTTTCCTTTCCTTTATTTTATTTTATTTTTGGGACAGAGTCTCGCTCTGTTGCCCAGGCTGGAGTGCAGTGGCATGATGTCGGCTCACTGCAACCTCCGCCTCCCGGGTTCAAGTGATTCTCCTGCCTCGGCCCCCTGAGTGGCTGGGATTACAGGTGTGCACCACCACGCCTGGCTAATTTTTGTGTTTTTAGTAGAGACAGGGTTTCAACATGTTGACCAAGCTGGTCTCAAACTCCTGGCCTCAAGTGATCTGCTCGCCTCAGCCTCCTAAAATGCAGGGATTATAGGTGTGAGCCACCATGCCCAGCCTGTTTTTCTTTTTCTACTCAGTCTCCAAGGCATGAAAGGAATTGTGGTGGATGCTGACAACATAGGTAAAGAATAAAAAACGAAGCTGTTCAGAAGTCACCAGCAAGGTGACCACCCATTGGAAATTGTCCATGTTTTAATGTAATGGGCTCCTGCAAAATATGCCCAGCACGATAGAGCCGGTCACTCTCACTCCTGAGCCACTGTGTGGTTAAAGCAAAGAACACTGACCCAGGTCCCAGGAGCCCAGGGCTCTGTGTGACGCCCAGTGTTGCATTATTGGAACCCTAAGCATGTGGAGTTATTTATATCCTACTGCGCAATGAGGTCATCACCAAAGTCTGATTTTTCAAATTCAAGAAATTGCAACCTCAGGCATAAATGGGTTAACTGTGGCTATTCGCTTTCCTCAGGTATACCATGGGGATAGTTATATCTCTCTTTGATCCATCACACAGTCGTTAATAGGGTAAAATAGAATAAAGCTTGTGGAGGCAGATTCTCGCAGGATTCTGCAAACACCTAAGGGGAGATCATTATCCATAAGTATCCATTCCCGTTCAAATGTCAGCATCCTCGGATACAGTAACTTGGTGTGCAAAGGTTTTCCAGGAGCTGTGATGCATTCATAGTGTGAGTGATTTCAGATGCCTAGTGAGGCAGGGATTTGGGAAGCACAAGGATAGGGCAGAGATGAGCAGCCCCCACTGTCACCTATGTCCCCATGATCTTGCGACCAGTCACTCGAGTGAGTTATTAAACAACACAAATTTTGTTTCCTCATTTTTGGAATAGGAATAGCAATATGCATCCTATGAGGCTGTCGAGAGCATTAAAATGGCAACGGCAGTGTTTCCTCTGGTGGTTTGCTGTCACGGGAATACCAGTTTCTGTGTATTTAGCATCTCTGATGCACCATTTATTTATAATTGCACTGCACGCATCGTTATATAAAATCCTTAAAAAAATTTTGTGATGTATAGGCTATGATGATCCCTATTTTACAGAAGAGTAAACTGGGACTTAGAAAGGCTGAGTAACTTTCCTAGTGCTGTTCAACTAATGAGGTATAGAGTTGGAATTCATAACCATGTCTGGCAGGGTACAAAGTGCCATGCCATGTAACCCACCCAGATTATGGCCTGGTAAACAGTGGGTGTTCAGTAAATATTAGTTCCGCCAGTCATGAAGGACTGATTGCACTTTCTGGAGCATACCTGAATATGTACTGTTTCTCTGTGGTCATCACCCGAGACAGCCGTGTGTTTCCTATGATCTTCCATCTTTCTTCGTTTCCCCAGACACATTCTTATATCTGCATCTTATTTGGTAGTTTAAAACAATCATCCAACAAGAAAACGATCATGTTGCCCTTTTTAAACTTCACAAGATTTATATGTATATATTTTTAGATGGGGACTCTCCCTGTCACCAGGCTGGAGTACAGTGGCACAATCTCGGCTCACTGCAACCTCCGCCTCCCAGGTTCAACTGATTCTCGTGCCTCAGCCTCCCAAGTAGCTGGGAGTAGAGGTGCGTGCCACCCACCATGCCCAGCTAATTTTTGTATTTTTAGTAGAGATGGGGTTTCACCATGTTGGCCAGGATGGTCTCTATCTCTTGACCACCTCGTGATCTGCCCACCTCGGCCTCCCAAAGTGATGGGATTACAGGCATGAGCCACCGCGCCCGGCTGTTCACAAGATATTTCTTATCCTTGTTTTACCAATTGAAAAAAGGAGGTTTGAGGAGTTGAAGTAGTTCCTACATAGGTGAAATAATGTTTAAAAATCCAACAATTCCACTTCTACTTGTATGCCCAAGAGAAACGGTGCTTATGTCCACCAAAACAACACATGCAAGAATTCCCATAAAGGTTTTATTTACCATACCCAAACACTGGAAACAAACCAAATGTCTATTAACAGAGTAATAGATCAATCAATAGTGGTGTATTTGTGGAATGAAATACAATACAGCAATCAAAAAATATTATCTATAGGTGTATGACACAACCTGTATGACTCTTAGTAATATAATATTATAAGAAAAATATCAGAACAAAAGAATGTACCCTGCATGATTTTGTTTATATATGTACATATACACACCTACATATATATTATTTATATATTCTATATATTATTTATATATATAAAATAAACAGACAACATTCATCTCTGATGATAAAAGTAGCAATAGTGGTTACCTCTGGGAGGCGTTGGCTGGGTAGGGGCAGAAAGGGACCTAATGGGAATGTCCAACACTCTCATCTGGATGTATTTACGGAGGTAACCATCATATATAAAACTGTTAGAGCTCTACAGTGAAGATGTGTGCATCTTACAGGTTGTAATTTGTATGGCAAAAAAAAAAAAAATGAAGGCACTTGGCAAGAAAAAAGAGAGAAAACACAAAATGTATCAATCAGGATGATGGGGTGGGGGGAATGGTCAGATGGTCATGATGGGGGTAAGTGAGATGAAGGGAATTAGGAAGTGTAGGAATGCTTAATGTACAGAAACACTTTTGATCAAAAATAGTCTTCCTTCCTTCATTCTTTTTTTATTCCAGTCTCCCATTTCCCAGATGGAACAGTTTTTTTTAGTCTTTTTTTTTCCTTACCATTTTTCCTAAGGCTGAATTATCATTGCTGCAGCCACATCATATTTTTTTTCATGACAGCAGGGAGGTAACCTTTTATTAATTGAATTTCTAATGGCAATTCATCAAAGCAAGCGATCACCGTTATTTAATGCGTGATCCATATTCATGGCATGTTCTGTTAGGTAAATAATAGTGGCTCTGGGAAAATGCTTCTCTAAGGTCCTTTTCCTTCTCAAATGACTTTCTTTCCCCCCCACCCCCAAGTAGAGACAAACAGTTGTAATTTAAGCAGAACAAACCCCACCTGTGGAGGAGACATTGGTTAAAAGGAGACAAAAAGAATGACAAACCCACAGAATCAGTGAGAATGAGTGGCTTTGCCAGTTCCCTTTCTCTCTGCAGATTGACAGTGAATATGTGAATAACGTTTGCTAAATCTGGACTTTGAAAACATGACAGCAAGCTGTTTGTGCCAATAAATTTTCATGGCATATGCCACCCCTCCCTGCACCACACACAGTTTTAATAAGATGGCACATGAGCTATTGAGAAATGTTAAAAACCCTGTAGAGGAAAGAGCTTTATCTTCTGACCAAATTCTGCCCAGCAATGTTTATGACAGCTGAAGAATTTATCTGAAATTCCCTCTGCTAGCCGCAAAGCACCTGGCCCTTTGTCCCCAAGCAGCCTTTAAGAACCAAACTAAGATGTCACATACATAATATAACAGATAAATGGCCCAATTTCTGTGTCCACATGATGAATGGAATGCAAGTTCAGCACACACATATTTGCACATTAATTGGCCCTGCATGGTTCCATTTTGTTCCTAAGTTGCTACTGTATGTCTCGTAGACTCCTTCCCCTTCAAAATCATTAAGCCTGTTTTATCGCAAAAACGCATACACATTTCCCCCCTATTTATCGTCACGCAGCTTGCCCTGCTGAGAGAGAACGAAGTTACCTGGGCGCAGCCATTGGGTTGCAAATGTGTATGTCTGAGTCCTCTCCACCACCAGCTGTATATTAACACAAAGATCTGAGACCCAGCCCCACGTTGTCTACGCTGACAAACAAAGGAGGTTATAGACGAGGATGTTTGAGGAAAAAAAAAAATTCATTTCATTTCACTTACCAATTGGTTTATTGCCTCACCTTAATGATTTCCTGTTGATAGTTTAATGGCAATGTAAACTCAGTGGAGGGCCTCAATTTTGATAAATTGGCCTGCTTTTATTTCATGGCAAAGCAATCGAACTGAGATTGATTGATATTACAGCTCTGCTATCCCAAATAATTGCAATGGCAAACTACGCAGGTAGCAAACTCAGTGGCCTTGGGAGAATGTAGGTGGAATCTCCCTCCTACCATTATTTTTTCCTTCCAAGAGGAAACTTTATCCTAGGCCTGGGAATCATTTATTTCTCCTGTCTTCCAAGCCTCGTTCTCAGGAAAATAAATTGGGGGTTGTAGAGCCCATTAAAAATATTCTTACCTACTTGAAAAGACACCAGTGCATTTGAGAAAGGGGCTGAGCTGCTTAGTCTATGAACAGATCAGTCCTAGCCATCCTGTGTCATTTGAGAACCTAGCACATTTAACAAGGGTCTGTTGAGGTGTTTCATCAAGAAGGTTACAGTGGAAAGAGCAAGAGTTTTGGAGTCTTGTAGATGAGGTGTGAATGATGGGTCCACAGCTTGTGAGTTATGTGACTGTAGTCAAGTTACTTAACTGCTAAGCAAGTCTTTTCTCCGCAAAGTGGGAATGGTGAAATAAAGTACAAGGTTTGTTTGAACTTTAAATGAAATAATCAATATGCAATGCCTGGCTGGGCATGGTGGCTCACACCTGTAGTCCTAGCACTTTGGGGGGCCAAGGCAGGAAGATCACTTGAGCCCAGGAGTTCGAGACCAGCCTGGGCATCAGATGAGGAAGAACCGAATCTCTACAGAAAGAAAAAAAAAATTGGCAGGTGTGGTGCCATGTGTGTGTAGTCCCAGCTACTCAGGAGGCTGAGGTGGGAGGGTTGCTTGAGCCCAGAAGGTTGAGGTTGCAGTGAGGCAAGATTGCACCACTGCACTCTGGCCTGGGTGACAGAGCTAGACCCTGTCTTAAAAAAAAAGAAAAAAAGAAAGAAAATAATACAATGCTTAAGACAGAGCCTGGCATACAGTAGATGTTCAACAATTAGTATTTTGCTTCCATACAAAGTCCCCCTTCACTTATATATGTATTAAGTAAAACAATAATTAGGGTTTGGTGGCTCATGCCTGTAATCCCAGCACTTTGGGAGGCCTAGACAGGTGAATTATGAGGTCAAGAGATCCAGACCATTCTGGCCAACATGGTGAAGTACTGTCTCTACTAAAAATACAAAAATTAGCTGGGTGTGGTGGCACGCACCTGTAGTCCTAGCTACTTGGGAGGCTGAGCAAGAGAATAGCTTGAACCCAGGAGGCAGAGGTTGCAGTGAGCTAATATCATGCCACTGCATAGTCCAGCCTAGCAACAGAGCAAGACTCCATCTCAAAACAAAGAAACAAACAACAACAACAACAACAAAACAATAATTAAATAACCTAATTAGGAATCATCGAGACCTGTTGTTTTGAAAGCTTGCTGTGCTACCTTTGCATCATGGCTGTTCTGCCCTAACCAGACAGAAGTTCACTCCTATGACTTAATTCACATTGGAGTTAATGGCCCTCTTGTCTCCACCCAAGGACAAGATTCACTTGAAGATCAGCAGTACTTTCCAATGAGCACTCTTGGCCTTGTCTAATTTTGCCCAATCACGCTTTGATAGTCATCTCCGTCCTTGAAGCCAGCACCAAAGAATATTTAAAGAACTCTAAACAATCATGTGGTCTTAATTCAAGAGTCCAGAATTCTCAGTTGGAGATATGGTTAGTGTTTTGTAATTTCTTGAACATTTAAGTGACAGTCTATTATAGTCTAGGCACAATACTAGGCCTGGGAATACATGTACAAAGTTGACACACTATCATATCCTCAAATAACTGATGGTTCATTATAGCATTATAGAATAAATGCTGTAGTTTCACTTGTCTCATGAGGACTGATATTCTCAATAGACCAAAACTGTCCCCATAAGGCTTCCTCCATATTTGGTAAGTTCTGGATCTCGGTTAAAACATAAATGAGCCTAGATAGGCTAGGGATATTTATAGAGGCTTCTCAGAGGAGGTAGTATGCAGACTGGAGCTTTGAAGGGTGGATTAGGTTAGGTTGTCATCAGGTAAAGAAAAGTCAAGGGCCTGAGAAAAGGCAGACATGGGAAAAAAGCTGCCTGCTCAGAGAATAAGTGAAAAGTAAGTGTGGAAACAGTGAAGGAGAATGATGTAATCAGAAGGAACACAGAAGAACCAAGGCCCAGCATCCTTATGGAAATCAAAGAGTAAGATGGTTACAAGACAGAGGTAGGGGTATTGGATAATTCAGAGGGCTCGAGGAAACAGGGTCAGGACCCATGGCACTGAGTTTGGCAATCGTGCCATCATTAATGTCCTCAACAGCAGCCTTTCCAATATGGATGGCGTAGGAGTAAACAGAAGGAGAAGACACATGGGCCACACTGGAGCCCAGCTGTTCAAAGCAGCCATTGGTTGATTCAAGGGATCAATGGTCCTCTGGCTTGAAGGAAAGACAGGAGTTGGGAAGGAATTTGGAAGATGGCAGAGGCTTGGGTATATCGTAGTCTTGGAGAACAGGCCTCAGAGGATACGATGGTGGGGCACAGTCGGGGATTTACACATTGAAAGGTGATCCGAGTATTCTTGAGGCTATTGTATTTTGCTCATCATTGTCTAGTGCCAGAGAGCTATGGTACCAATCAGTCCAATCAGACTGAGCAGAGATATTTTTTTTTCTTCTAAGAACATTGAAGGAAAAAAAGATGGAGAGTAAATGTGGATACATTTTGAAGGAGAAGGAAGATAAATTGAAAGAGGTTATGCCTGGTGCTTCCCCAGTGAATAGCAGAGGGAAATATATGTGTTGAGAATAAGGAGAGCAGCTGGGCGTGGTGGTTTATGCCTGTAATCCAAGCACTTGGGGAGGCAGAGACAGGAAAATTACTTGAACCACGAGTTTGAGACCAGCCAGGGCATTGTAGCAAGACCCTCTCTCTCCAAACAATTTAAAAAATTAGCCAGGCAATGTGGTGCACACCTGTAATCTTGGCTGCTCAGGAGGCTGAGTCGGGAGGATCACTTGGGACCCAGGAGTTTGAGGCTGCAGTGAGCTATGATTGCACCACTGGACCCCTGTCTTGGTGACAGAGCAAGACCCTGTCCCCCATAAATAAATGCATGAATGAATGGATGGAGAACAGAGGCAGAACTAGAGGTTAGAGGGGAAAAATAAGCAGAGAGAAGAAATAGCTGATGTGAGATGCTGGTGAGAGGCTAACTAACCAGCAAGCTGACATCCAGAAGCACTTAGCGGGGAGATGAGTAAGAACCTTCCCGTAGCAACAGCAGCAGCAGCGTTGATAACTGCAGCCATCATTTACCACATGTGAACGGAGTCCCAAGCACTGCATTATCTTTACAGCAATCTTTGAAATAACTGTGAATGCCTCCATGTTACAGACAAAAAAACTGAGATGTGGAGAAGTGGTGTAGGTTGGCCAAACTTACTCAAAAATAGTGGGACCCATATCTGAACCAGGTTTGTCTGATTGCAACACCTGGGCTGTCTCCACTAGGAACAGCATGACTGTCATTTTTTATCTCCAGTCCCAGTGAGTGGTGAAACTTGGGCAAATGACTTAATCTTTCTTTGTCTTGTTTGTCTGTTCCATAGCATGAGGACAATTAAAGAATGAACTTTATGGCTTATTCTGAGAAGTTGAAAGGCATACTGTAACTTACAGAAGGCGATAAGCATATTATTTGGTGCATAAGTAGTCCATAATACAGACTAGTCATTGTAGTGGTTACTTTTATTTGTGTGCTTGGTGACTCATTCTAAGCTACAATAGGAAATAGCAGAAGTATCAACTAGAACCAATTCCTGGCCTCTGAACCCACATGGAAGCATCATTCCTAAGAGTGTTTCAGAAACATCTTCCTCTGTGAAAATTGATTAAAGGTCTCTGGAAAAGTGAACTGTTGTAAAATTTGTCTACTTCTTTATTTGAAAAACTAGGTATCTGTTGCTGTGAGGGGGGATGAATTAGAAGGATCCCACTTTTTTTTTTTTTTTTTTTTTTTTGAGGCGGAGTCTTGCTCTGTCTCCCAGGCTGGAGTGCAGTGGCGCCATCTGGGCTCACTGCAAGCCCCGCCTCCCAGGATCATGTCATTCTCCTGCCTCAGCCTCCCGAGTAGCTGGAACTAGAGGCGCCCGACAGCACACCCAGCTAATTTTTTGTATTTTTAGTAGAGAAGGGATTTCACCATGTTAGCCAGGATAGTCTTGATCTCCTGACTTTGTGATCCACCCACCTTGGCCTCCCAAAGTGCTGGGATTACAGGCGTGAACCACCGTGCCCGGCCTATCCCACAATTTTTACCTTGCATTGGGGGTTAATGAGTAAAAACAACCAAATGGGGGGAAAAACAGCTAACTTTTAATTAGCACCTGAGTCTGTGACAGCCAGGCCACTCTGCAAGTCATTCTGCATGCCTCATCTTATTTAATTTCATCCTCACAATAACCCTATGAAGTACGTCCTATCATTTTTTCTGTTTTACAGATGAACAAACTGAGGCTTAACATGGTTAGTTAAATGAGTCACAAATGTAATAGGAGGGAAATTGAGACTCACACCCAAGGCTATCAGACCCCCAAACCAGCTGGGGTGCTTAGAAAGTGAAGTCAGGAGTCACCTCCAGTCTCTTAGAGGCAAAGGCTCAGTCTTTTAAACCTAGAGAGAAAAATCTCATCTCTCCTCCTCTAAATTACCTCATCTTCCAAGGCTTCCCCTGCTACAGCTAAACCAGCCTCGTTGACTGCCTGTTTTAAGATTTTGTGAGTGTTCTGTGATCACAAAACCCATTCCCACAACCAGATATTATTTCCTACAGTTTTGACACCACTTATTTCCATAACATTATACAGTCCAACCTTCTGACTGTTTAAGATCAAAAGATGTGCTCCCGGGCTCATACTTCACTCCAGCTCTCATACTCTGTGCACCAAATTAGACAGAACAGCAGAAGTTCCAGCCTGTCATAGTCTGTAATGTTGCATAATTCCAAGGATTCACCATGTTTTATCAATGGCAAAAGGAGAGACAGACTCAGCCACAGTGGTGGGGCTTTCATGGAGGATATGGGGGAAGGCCTGGAGATGCAATGGTTGAAGGGGAGTGCTGGGATGTTCAGAATCAGTCTAGAATGTGGGGAGTTAAATTGGTTGATTGTGGAAATCCCAGGCCAAGGGCAAAGATTTATAAAAGGTGAGAGAAGAAGGAGGAGATCCAGGTAGGGTACTGTGCTCCCTCCTAACAGAATAAAAGAATTACTGATTATATCCAGGAGGAGGGAAAAGAGATTGTGTCTGCTCTCCAGGCTAGGCTTAGTGGTTCTAGAATGAAGCAAACTACATACTGATTAGCAGATGGACTTCTTTGGAGGGGTCACGCATTTATTCAGAAAGTCAGAGAGTTTTAAAGAGCATCTAATATGTGATAGCCAGTCTTTTAGACCCTGGTAACTTAAAATGAATGAAACACTTTTTTCTGCTCTCAAGGAGCCTGTGATCTATGAAAATACACTGATGGATGAACAGATGCTTTTAGCTAAGCTGTAATAGAAGTGGGTTCAAGGGGGAGAGTGAATACCTAGAGGGGGCTGTTCAGCTCTCCCAGGAAGCCTGGCTTCAGATGAGATGGGTCTTCCTTTACCATTTACCCACATACACTTGATGCAGGGCAGGCGAGCCCCACAAGTGGGGCTTAGCCTAAGAGGGTTCTTGGCTTTGCCCAGGAAATAATTCAAGGGTAAGCAGTGGTGTTAAACAGCAGCTTTTATTGAAGCATCAGTTACAGTAGCAGCAGAGGGACTGCTCCTTCCTGAGCAGGGCTACCCTGAAGGGAGTGTGCCCAGAGAAGCAGCTCAGAGGCAGTTGTGCAGTCATATTTAGACCCACTTTTAATTACATGCAAATTAAGGAACAGATTATGGAGAAATGTTTAGAAATAGGGCGGTAACTTCCAGGTCCTTGGGTTGTTGCCATGGCAAGGGCAGTAAGTCCTGGGTGTTCCCATGGTGATGATAAACTGGCATGGCACTCTGGTGGGCGTGTCTTATGGAAAGCTGCTTCTGCCCCATCTGTGTTTAAGCTAGTCCTCAATTTGGTCCAGTGTCTTGGCTCCACCTCCAGAGTTGAGTCCCACCTCCTACCTCACACTTGCTCTAGAACCAGTAAGGGGCATTGGAGACTATATACACAGACACCACATTCCATGACATATTTTAGTAATCTGAAAGCAAGCTTGAAAAATAGCAAAGAGATTGCTTTGGATCGACTGTATGTATGGATAAGGGGTAGGCGATGAGGGAACAATTGGAAAATCAGCTGGACATGTGGATGAAGGGCACTGAAGGTGACTCTTCATTGTGGGGATGATAATGATAACAGTGATGGTGGTGGTGGTTATAGTGGCAGCAGTGAGAACAGCCAGCAGTTATTAATGCTCACTGTATGCTAGGCACTGAGCAACGTATCGTATATAAATTACCTCTTTTATTCCTTCCAATGAACTTAGGAGAATGAGTATTAATGTAGACTTCATTTAACAGATGAGAAAACCAAGGCTCAGAAGAGTTTATGGGACCCACCCAGGGCCATATGGCTAGTAGGCAAAGTTAGTATTTGATTCTATGCAATTTGCCGTCTGAACCAGCGGTCCAGCAAAGATGGGGGAAGCAGGCTTGAAAACCCCCTTGGGTTAAAGTCTACATTGCTCAACGCAATCTTCTCCTGATAAATGTTGCTGACACACTTTGGAGAAACTTTGTGACTATGCCTGATTCCCGGCACTAATGTAACTTGACTTAGGGCTGATATTCCACTTACCTCACCAGAATGACAATCGGGGTGGAAAAAAAAAGAGTTATTGCAATTCTGGCTTCCTCTATTGAGCTATGAATAAATGATGATAGCTGTGAAATGGTGTGGTGTTTAGATCGTTTCTGGTAAACTAAAAAATCTAAAAATTGAATAAAGTGGTAATCCATGCAGCCATTTAAAATAGGAGGATTGGAACAAAATTGGTAAACTCTTTTAGTGTCTTCCTGGCCTTGTCATTCTAGTGTAATTAGTTTGCAAAAATATTAATTAATACTCAAACATCTGACGCATTTTACATGTTAATTTGAAATGTGTTAGTTACATTTTCTACTTTTGCCCTGGTACTGTCTTCAGCAGCAGCACAGGCAAGAATTCTGGTCCTGTAGCCCCCTCCTTACAGCTCAGCAGCCAAGTAGATATTGAGTAGATACTAGGAGCTCCTGGCAAAGCTCAGAGCTGCTTGCACCTTTGCAGAGAAGGGGAGAGAATGCTGTATGGAAACGGCATGTTAGTGGTTTTAGCTAATGGGGACTGACTGCAAATGCAGTATCTCAAGAAGGCTTCCTGAGTTCCAATGAGCAAATGCTGTGCTGGGCCAGCAGGGGTTTCAGATGGTAAGCAGAAGCTGGAGGGAGAAACTCCTCAGATCATATTTGGACTAGGTTCTTTCCAGATCTTGCAAATGGGTTGTGTACTCATGTCCTAGAGAAAAGTGCTGAATTCTAGGCATGTCTCATGAAATATCTAGCCACTGATATCATTTGAGGGTGTTATCTGCTTTTTTTCTTTTCTTTCTTTTTCTTTTTCTTTTTTTTTTTTTTTTTTTGGAGACAGAGTCTTGCTGTGTCACCCAGGATGGAGTGCAGTGGCACGATCTCGGCTCACTGCAACCTCCGCCTCCCAGGTTCAACGATTCTCCTGCCTCAGGCTCCTAGGTAACCGGGACTACAGGTGTGTGCCACCACACCTGGCTAATTTTTGTATTTTTCGTAGAGACAGGGTTTCACCATGTTGGCCTGGCTGATCTCAAACTCCTGACCTCAGGTAATCTGTCTCTTTTGGCCTCTTATTTAGTTCATACATTAGTCAGGAGAGGCTAAGCTATACAAGTAACAAGTTAACCGTGAAATCTCAATGGCCTACCCAAAGAGGCTTATTTCTCGCCCATGCTATGTCTGATGAGAGCTGGGGGTGGCTCTATCCATCTGTTGACCTCGCAGTACAGGATGCTTCTCTCTTGTGGCTTCTCTGGGTCAGTGCATACCTCCACTATCACTCTGGCAGGGGAAGAAAGGAAACAGGGAATCTCTCTTGACCTTTTCATTGCCTTAGCGCAGAGATGGCATACATCCCTTCTACTCACAGTCCGCCAGCTAGAACGTATCTCAGGGCACCTGTGACAAGAGGCCTGAGCAGGTGAGGAGCACATGGGTATTCTCTGGGAATTAAATGCCTGCCATGGTGTGCCAGTGAGGCCCATGACAGTGATCACAACAAGCACCTCTATTCTCATCTCAGTTCTGGGCTTCACTGACTCCTACACTGGGGTTGCTTGCCTGGCACTCTTGTATGCACTTTGTTCCATTCATGTCACTGCAGTGTCAGTCTTTCCATTCTAAACAAGAGGAAATGGAGGCTCAGAGAGCTCAAACTATTTGTCAGCGGTCACACAGTTAGTAAGGGGTACAGTCAGGATTCACCCCAGAATCTGACTCCAGTACCTCCACTGGTTTTTTGCCTCCCAAGGTTCTTGACAGATTTCCTTTGGTAGCAGTGTAGTAGAAAGAGCTAGAGGCAACACTTAGAGAACACCCATGAAGACCCAGAGGACAAGGATCTATTAAGTCTCCAAGGGATGCTACGAGTGATGTCCAAGTTTGTGCAGAATTTATTACTTTCAGCCAGCAGATCGACATTCTGCATCATATTTCAATCTTACAATAATCCTATGGAAGATTTGGGAAGAATAATATTAGCTCTGCTTTGTAGATGCATTATTAGAGGGTCCAGGAGGCTAAAGAGCCGCTAGAGGTCACCTTGGTAGTCACTGATGGGTGTCTGGACTTTGGAATGTGTCTCTCTGTGTATATGGGATTGTGGATCCTGCAGATCCTAGACTGAAGTCCCTTAACCTCTTCTGTTTCATGACCCCCTTGGACATCTGGGGAGAACAACGGGCCTCCTTGCAGAATAAAGATTTCAAATACACAATACAAAATACTTAGAATCACAAAGGAAACTATTTATATTGAAATACATTTATTAAATAAAACATGATTCAGTCAAATCTTTGCTTTCTTTATTAACACATTAAACAAGCAAATCTAGTAATTACCATAATTTGGAAGTAGCGATAAGCATTATATTTTGAGATATCTGTGACAATTATAATGTAATGTGACTAAAATATCTGTGATTTCTCTTGGTGACAAAGTCATAGGTACTTGTAATACTACTGCAATGTTGTGGCTTATATTTAAAGGGAGTGCTAGAATTGTTAGAGGCTAGTGAAAATCAAGTTTTATTTTTTCCTATCGAAGTTCATGGACTCACTGTGTTCTATCTAGGAACCCCTGTAGAATCTTGGATCCCCATTGAAGAGTCCTCTCCATCTTGGCCCTGAACTGTCTTCTGATTCTAGTTGGGTGAAAGTGTAGAACTGGATGAGTCCAAGCTCATATTATGTTTGATTTTGTTGCATGTATTCACTTGGTCTCTACCACCTTGTGGTAGTGATGTCATCTCTGTCCAGTGCCTGGTTTTAACCCATGGCTTCTTCTTTTCCAATACAGCACATGTGGCATTTAAGAGTATCAGGGGTCTAGGTGTGGTGGCTCAGCACTTTGGGAGGCTGAGGCAGGTGGATCACTTGAGGTGAAGAGTTCGAGACCAACCTGGCCAACATGATGAAACACTGTCTGTACCACAAATACAAAAATTAGCTGGGTGTGGTGGCACATGCTTATAATCCCAGCTACTTGGGAGGCTGAGGTGGGAGGATCATTTGAACCTGGGAGGTGGAGGTTGCTGTGAGTCAAAATTGTACCATTGCACTCCAGCCTGGGTGACAGAGCAAGACTCCATCTCAAAAAAAAAGTTTTTTTAAAAAAAGATCAGGGATTAATAAAGGCTCAAATTCTCCCCCCAATGCTAGGTACTATACTAAGACTTCATATGCACTATTTCACTTAATTCTGGTAGATTCTAGTGTTAAATGTATTTTGCAGAAAGTAATAATGATGGCTAACATTTATAAATACTTACTATGCACCAGGCACTCTTCTAAGCACATTTAAGGTACTAAAATAATAATAATTACTTTAGTAGCAGTGGTAGCAGCAGCAGTAATAGTAGCAGCTAAGACTTGTTTAGCACTCCGTTGGTGCCAGGCTTATTATCTTCTAAGTATTTTACATACTTTCCCCACCACATTCCTATCAGGTCAGTATTAGTTATTTACATTTTACAGAATAGGAACTAGGTTCAGAGAGATTAAGTAACAAAGTCACATGACTACACAGCCTACCTTTGAATTCAGGCATTCTCTTTCCACACACTGTGAAGGTAAAATCACTAACCTCTACTGCCTTGTTTTCCACTTTGTTTACTGTTCCTCATAGCTATGTCAGAGGTAGAAGTGAATTTTTCACTCCCATTTTACAGATTGGACAACTGAGGTGCATCACCTTAAGAAACTTGCCTTAGAGTTGGCTTCATTCAACTCAAAGATGGAACAACAAAGCCTGCGGATGAGCAATGTACAGGAAAGATTTATAGGCAACACCTGGAAAAGTCATACATTACTTTTGCCCACCTCCCATTGGCCAGAACTCAGTCACTTGGTCTCAGAAACTGCAAGGGTGCCTGGGAAATGCAGTCCAGCTGTGTACCCAAGGGGAAGAAACAAATTTTGATGAACTCAGAGCTGTCTCTACCACAGGTACTGAGCAGAGACCTGGAGAGCTCATGATTTGTGGTGAAACTCCATCCACAGCAATAGTGAAACTAGGGGTTCAACATTTGAGGGGACACTCTCACAGTAGCCAAGGTCACGCCCCACTCCAGAGCTCCCCATGGTGCCTGAACTGAAATGTTAGTTTGCGCAGCAGAGGCCGCATGTGCCAGTGTTGTCCCTGGGCGGCTTAAAGACGGAATTTGACACAATACATTACTGCAAATTAGAGAATGTGAAAAATCTCATGCTGTGGAGATTTGGACTCTGGGTATATTTTTATAAGCCATGGAGAGTCTGCAAATGAAACACTGTCAAAGAGAAAACATGAAAATGTGTAATAGTCTGTTACTGTACATTTAAATGAATATTTAAAACACAGTCTATTCTTTTTTAAAGGAACGTTGTTGTTGGCATTTTGTTTTCTTTAGTTTGGTGTGTATTTTTAATTTGAATGATCCAGACCCTGCTCTTAGGATCTCCTGCTCAAAGCCTGTACAAGCAGCCAGTTTATTGGCACAGGGTGAGAAAATTGGGTACTTGAATCATGTATCATATAGTACTGTGTGTTATATTCCCTCCATTCTTAGATATCAGGGGTTATAAATCTCAGCTTCACTTTAATAATAATTTTTTTTTTGCAGGAGGAGAGGATATGGAACAAAAGCAACACATTAAATGTACATGTTGATTTTAAAACACAATTATATTTCAGATATATTTTAAAAATATATGTGTGTTAAAATCAGAAAAATCTCTCTTATCCCGAAAGAGAAAACAAACCAATAAACAATAACAACAAAAATACAATCCTATTCCTCATAATACTTTTTCTGACATTCTCTAAGTATGAAACAAAGCTACTTGGTAACTGCCTCATAACTATTCATCTCTTAGCATTGCATCTTACCATATTGGTAAGTAAACTGTCTCAGAGGAACCTGCAATCCCAGATACGGGTGGCAAACACCCACAGTCCCAACGTTGGACTGCTCTAATTGTTTTGAGTGAGGAATTTGATCACACGTCTCTCTGCTTTTGGATTTTGAAGGCTGTTGGCCCAAGGCTGAGAGCATGCTTGAGGCTCTGTCTAATAAGCCTGGTGTCTTCAGCTAACGACTCTTTCTTTCTTGTTCTGAGTAGAACACAAGCCTTATAGGCAGCTAAGCAGTGATTTTTTTTTTTAAAAAATCACTCTGATTAGCAACATTCCTGTGAGTAGATTTGTGTCTTTTTCATATTTCACATTCTGAATATTTTATGAAAACGGTTTCTTTTCCCAGTGACCTAATGCTGTGGTTTAAATAATACGATGAGAAGGTAGGAACCCTGATATTTCTCCCTTTAGGGACAACACATTATCTTGTTGATTGGAAGAAATGAGGATAGATGGGTAAAAGCCATTGAGGTAAGCGCCTGAATGCTGAGATCCCATTGACTTGGATGTGATTTCTGGTTCTCTTGTGACTTATTGTACCACCTCTCAACATTTCAACTTCTCATCTGAAAGATGGGGATAATCACTGTAGCTACCTAATATTATCAAGGTGAGGATTAAATGAGAAAGGCTATTAATTACAGCATGGGTCACAGTGCCTGGCAAATAGCAAGTTGTCAGTAAATGATACCTCAATTTTACATTTAAGCAGCATCTCAGATGATAACTCCCCCATAGATAACCTTCCCTTCACGCCTCCCCGGCAGAGTGTTGTCCAGTGATACAGTTGAGAGCTTTTATTGTAACTCTGGAGTGGATAAGGTGGGTGATTAAAAAATGATAGTGTGCTTTTGAGTCTGGCTTCCCAGACTAATCTCAGCTCTGTAGGGCTTTGCCTGGTGCCTATGGTAGAGACAGCTCTGAGTCCACCAAAATCCATCTGTTCCACCGCCCCGCCCCCCGCTCCCCACCGCCCCCCCCCGGCTAGGGTACACAGCTGGACTACATTTCCCAGCCTCCCTTGTAGTTGATAAGACCATGTGACTGAGTTCTGCCCAATGGAAGGTGGGTAGAAGTAATGTATGACTTTTTCAAGCGTAGCCATGAGCCTTTCTCATGGATTGCTCATCCCCATGTTCTCTCATTCCATGTTGGAGTTGAATAAATCAGATTCTGAGGCAAGTTTCTTAATGTACTTGTGCCACAGTTGCCTGATCTGTAAATTGGAGTTGTAACAGGTGGAGGATTGAGAAGCAGTTATCCTGATGGTGGGTAGATGGTGTAGTTGATGAGTGAGGTCCAGAAGGTGCTCTCAAGAGGCTCCATGAGGGGCTTTGGTGCTCTGGAGGCAAAGTGTGGCACGAGCTTGGAGCGTCTTTCTCCCATTTTGCCATAGTCTGGTGCACTCAGAATCTCTTTAGACTCTCCTGGAAAGAGCTGGTGGTGCTGTGGGGATACCTAATGTTGGCCCAGAGGTAGGGGAACCTAGAACCAATGCTTTTGGAGCCTGCATGTAAAATGACACTCTATTTTGTAATGCATGGTCTCTGAGGCCAGATGGTCTTCGGGTCTCTTGTAGATGAGCATTCTCCAAATGGAGAAGCTCCCAGACCTCTTAACCTTTCCTTTCTCACTTCCAAGGTAAGGGTGGCAGCTATGGTTTACCACGCTGTTGCAGGTTTCCTGTTAGGTTTCTCAGCGCCTCCTCAGTGATCTGCCACCATAAAGAGATTTCATAAATCATTAAGGGAGATGTCATATGCGTAAACATAATACTGTGTTCTTACCCAGAATGTCACGTTAGACTCCTGGAGGCTTAAAAAAAAAAAAAAACTCCAAATACTACTGCATTTTCCCCCTTAAATCATCCAATTTGCCATCTGAGGCCCCCAAAGGAAGCTGCTAGTAAAATAGCAACTTGCAAGGTTAAGAAAAGCATCACAAAACATGTTAGCTAAAATGTGAACTTTTGCAACCTGTGCTTAGGGAATGGAGTCAGAGAGTTCACAGAGGCCTTTTGCTGTTTTTCAGAATCTCCTTTCCTTCCTCAAAGTGATGGGTAAGAGTGTTTGGGACAGGGCTAATGGTCTCTGAAGACCGCTGGCTTGATTGGAGTTGTCTATTCTATGTTCTCTTTCAGTATTTCCGCTATGCTAATGTTGCCCAGGGAAACTTGTATGGACGCCAACATAAAGAAATACTTTCTGCTTTCTCATCGAGTTTAGAGGCAGGAAGTGATTTTCTGACTTAGGCACTCATTGACAAACCTTCACTGGGCATCTGCATCAGACCAGGTGCCCTAATGTGTCTAGGTGCTGCTGCTCTGAACTCTTCCACCTACTAGCTGGGTTACTGATACAGGTTGGCTCTGTGACGCCACCCAAATCTCGTGTTGAATTGTAATCCTCGATGCTGGAGGAGGGTCCAGATGGGAGGCGATTGGGTTATGTGGGTGGATTTCTCCCTTGCCGCCCTCATGATAGTGAGTTGTCATGAGATCTGGTTGTTTAAACGTGGGTAACGCCTCTCCCTTCACTCCCTCTTTCTCCCGCTCTGCCGTATCAAAATGTGCCTCCTTCCCTTTAGCATTCTGCCATGGTCATAAGCTTCCTGAGGCCTCCAAGCCCTGCTTCCTCTACAGCTTGTGGAACTGCCAGTCAATTAAGCCTCTTTTCTTCATAAATTCCCCAGTTTCAGGTATTTCCTTATAGCAGAGCAAAAATTGACTAATACCGTTACCTTGGACAAGCAAACTAATGCCTCTGTATCCCTCTGTCCTTATCTGTAAAACAGAGATGATGGGTGGTTATGAGGATTAAATAAATTAATACATGTGAAGTGCTTAGCCCAGTACCCAGCAAAGTAAGGCTTTAAAAAATATTAGTTATTACCAATCTCAAGAGGAGTTCTGTAGAAATAGACAGAAATAACTTTGGCGTATGAATTCTTCTGAAATTGTGGAGACCATTTCTCCATGGATCATTCAGGTTCTCAATGGCTATTTTAATTAAAACAGCAATAACTAACATTTGGTCTTCTTATGTGAAAGAATACCATTGGCCCTGAGCTGGAGGATGACTCATTATTCAAATCGTCTCTTTGGCTGGGCGCGGTGGCTCACACCTGTCATGCCAGCACTTTGGGAGGCCGAAGCAGGCAGATCATCTGAGGTCAGGAGTTTGAGACCAGCCTGGCCAATATGGGGAAACCCTGTCTCTACTAAAAATACAAAAATTAGCTCCGTGTAGTGGCACATGCCTGTAATCCCAGCTACTTGGGAGGCTGAGGCAGGTGAATCACTTGAACCTGGGAGGTGGAGGTTGCAGTGAGCCGAGATTGTGCCACAGCATTCTAGCCTGGGCAACAGAGTGAGACTCTGTCTCAGACAAACAAATCATCTCTTCAATCATTCATTCAGTCCTGTGACCAGTCATTCCCTTAGACCAGTTTCTCAACCTCAGCCCTATTGACATTCTGGGCCAGCCAATTGTTGTGGGGAGCTGTCCTGTGCATTGCAGGATGTTTACCATCATCCCCGGCCTCTACTCACTAGATGTCGGTAGCATTTTCTCCCCAGGTTGTGACAACCAAAAATGTTTCCAGACATTGGCAAATGTCCCGTGGAGAAGGAGATGAGGAGTAACTTGCTTTAGAGTCATAAATAATTAGAGTCCTAAGAAGACTTTAGAGATGAGTCCATTCAGGGATTCACTGTTTTCAGGAATCCCCCATGCATGGCAGCACAGTCAGCATTCCTGGTACCTGGCCCTGGGCACCACAGCAGCCCCAGTGAATATAACAACTAGAAATGATGCAACTTTTCTCCAGATGCCCCAAAGACCATAGTACTGCCTTCAGTGGATTTCCTTCTACCTTGTATTTCTCTCTCCTGTTTTATTTGTTTGTTTGTTTTGTGAGATGGAGTCTCACTCTGTTGCCCAGGCTGGAGTGCAGTGGTGCAATCTCAGCTAAGTGCAACCTGCACCTGCAGGGTTCAAGCAATTCTCCTGCCTTAGCCTCCTGAGTAGCGGGGATTACAGGCACTCTGCAATGTGCCTGGATAATTTTTTTTTTTTCTTTTAAGTAGAGATGAGGTTTCAGCAAGTTGGCCAGGCTGGCCTTGAACTCCTGAACTCAAGTGATCCACCCGCCTCAGCCTCTGAAAGTGCTGGGATTACAGATGTGAGCCACCATAGCTGGCCTCCTTTCTCCTGTTTTTTACAGAAGTGAAAATGTAGGGCCAGAGACCGGGATTGGTTCACCCGAGGAGTCAGACCACGCAACCGAATGGTTGTGCCAGAATTCTGAGCAGTCTTAGTTCTTTGTGCTCTTTTTCGGAGAGAGATTTTTTGCATACCTGCTGAGTTACAGCAAAATTTGAGGGATACCAGATAAAATGATGGCGTGAAGGTTTCCACTATTCTGAACAACAGGGCAAGGACCACACACACACATCAAAACTTCTACAAGACGAGCAAGGTCCTGCAAGACTGTGTTCCTGCAAGACTGTCTTCCTGTAAAACTGCATTCCTGCAAGACAGCCTTCCTGCAAGACTGCCCTCCTGCAAGATTGTGTTCCTGCTGGCCTCACCACCTTCCTCTCAGACCACTTTCTACTTGCTCATTCCCCAGCTTTGTGACTTTCTCAGCCACTGTGGTGTGCCAGGTTCCTCCTGCCCCAGCGCCTTTGCAGAGTTTGTTCCCTCTGCCTGGAATGGTCCCTAATTGGCTTCCCACTTGGCCACGTCCTCTTCTTCCTGTGAGCCGCCTTTTCTCCAGTTGCCTCCCCTCATTATCCATCCCAAAGTGAGCATCTTCCTTTATTCTACAAATCTTTTTTTCTTAATGACTTATCACAATTTACGATCATTTTACTCATTATTATTATTGTTGCTTAAAAGTGTTTTATTCCATGATTGTTCCCTGAGAGTCTAAGTCACAATGTCCTGCTGTGTTCCAGCCTCCAATACTGCAACCATAGTTGCCAAACGCTTAAAAAAATAGTTGTTGAGGCCAGGCACAGTGGCTCACGCCTGTAATCCCAGCACTTTGGGAGACTGAGTTGGGCAGATAATCTGAGGTCGGGAGTTCAAGACCAGCCTGACCAACATGGGGAAACCTCGTCTCTAGTAAAAATACAAAATCAGCAGGGCGTGGTGGCACATGCCTGTAATCCCAGCTACTCAAGAAGGCTGAGGGAGGAGAATTGCTTGAATCCTGGAGGTGGAGGTTGCGGTGAGCCGAGATCGTGCCACTGCACTCCAGTCTGGGTGACAAGAGTGAAACTCAGTCTCAAAAAAAAAAAAAAAAAAAGTTGTTGAATTAAAATAAACCTGAATGAAGGAATAAATAATAGCATGTACACAGCCCTATCTAGAAACTGGGGATGGTGACTAGTTCAGCTTCATAAACTTTCCTAGGTACTGGGAGGTTCTCTTCATCCTCTGCTCTGGGCTGTGAAGGTCCCTTTGTTGGGAGTATTAAGCAAGATTGGTCAAGATTTGGCCAAATAATATATTGATCACCACACACTCTTCAATAAAAATGTCACTATGTAGTCATTTATTTAAAATTTTATCTTATTTTTCTTCAACTTTTAAGTTGTGAGGTCTCTGTGTAGGATGTGCAGGCTTGTAAATGTGTGCCATGGTGGTTTGCTGCACAGATCAACCCATCACCTAGGTAATAAGGCCAGCATCCATTAACTTTTCTTCCTGATGCTCTCCCTCCCCACACTCTCCTGCAGTGTGTTGCCATTCCTCCCAATGTGTTCTCATCATTCAGCTCCCCCTTATAAGTGAGAACACGTGGTGTTTGCTTTTCTTGTCTTGTGTTAGTTTGCTGAGGATAATGGCTTCCAGTTCCATGTCCCTGCAAAAGACATGCTCTCATTTTGTTTTATGGCTGCACAGTATTCCATGTGTCTGTGTGCCACATTTTCTTTATTCATCCTATCATTGATGGGCATTTGGGTTGATTTCATGTCTTTACTATGTGAAATAGTGCTGCAATGAACATACATGTGTGTGTACCTTTATAATAGAATGATTGATATTCTTTTGGATGTATTTAGCACCCACTATGTGTCAGTCACACTTTTGGGCACTGAGGATGCAGGACAAGCAGACTCCACACGTGTCCTCATGCACTGAGGATAAATAACCAAAAGCCAACGTGGAGGAGTGCCTGTCCCTGGCAGCCCATGCTAGAGGGATCTCACCTAGTCCTGGGGTTGGGGAAGGCCTCTTTGAGGGATTAATGTTTTGATCAAGGCCTGAGAGAGATGCAGGTGTTGGCAAGACAAAAGCAGACGCAACAGCCTGTAGTCGAGTGGTTTTTAAAGACATGGATTCACCCCAGAATGGCTGGAAAGAGGAGAGACTGGATCCGGCCTGGAGCACAGGATCTGGCAGAGGACGAAGACTGGGCAAACAGTTGGCCTCTGTGATGATCACAATGCGTGTGAGATGTAGCTCCAGCTTTTCCTCTTCATCTTTTCACAAGCAGCAAAGTGGACATGACACACGGGGTGTGTTGACTGGCAGTTCCGTGTGTTCCAGCTTCACCATGAACAGACTGTCAGATCTTGGGTAAACTGTACTGTTTGCTTGGTCATGTGGGGAGGATATGAGCTTGGGGATGAGACCTGGCTTCAGATCCCAGGTGTATGTGCTTAAGTACAATACTGTACCTCTCTAAGCCTCTTGTCCTCACCTATGATAATAATATCTAATTATAACAGGCATTAGTAATGCTCTCTCCTTAGCAGACACTGGGCAAGGTGCCTCTTTCATGTTGACTGACGTTACCCTCCCCACCACGTAGTGAAGCTAGCGATAATTTCACAGCTGAGTAAACGGAGGTGCTGGTAGTTAATGATTTTGCCATGAAGTCCCAGAACTAAGAAGTGAAGGCTGGGCACAGTGGCTCATGCCTGTAATCCCACCACTTTGGGAGGCTGAGGCGGGCAGATCACGAGGTCAGGAGTTTGAGGCCAGCCTGACCAACATGGTGAAATCTTGTCTCTACTGAAAATAGAAAAATTAGCTGGGCGTGGTGGTTTGTGCCTGTAATCTCAGCTACTCCAGAGGCTGAAGCAGGAGAATTGCTTGAACCCAGGAGGTGGAGATTGCAGTGAGCCGAGATCATACCACTGCACTCTAGCCTGGGTGACAGAGAGAGAGTCTGTCTCGGAAAAAGAAAAAAAAAAAAAAGTGAAGGTGCTAGTCTTCAGCCCTACATCTGTCTTATAGTGGAGCCTGGGCTTTTGATCCTACACCATATTGCCATTTAGGATGACTAAGAGGGTTAAATGGAATGATCCATTCACCCGACATTGTGTCTGGCATGAATTCAGGAAATGGAATATGGTCAAACAGATGTGGGCTCTTGTCTTCATTTTCTCTCATTGGATACATGGCTCCTTCAGGTGCTTCATCTGCCTGGATCTGAATTTCTCAGTCTGTGAAATGGGGATGAACTGAGATTATATCTCATCTGGTAGGAGCATTTGGTGAGAAGACGCGTGCAAATCCCTTAGCACAATTCCCGGGGCACAGCAAGACTTGATACTTGTCAACCGTAACAGTTGTTAGGCAGATAGTAGGCCCAGCACAGAAGTCAGTTCTGCCTCTCTACCCTCCTTAGGATTTTTTCTTTGCACAAAGGGCTTCAGAAAGTGTAAACCCCCTCATCTCTCTCTTGCATGTGAGGGGCAGAGGTGTCCCTGATGTGAGGCAGTGGTAGAAGCCAAGGGCACGGGAGGAGCTGTCGGATGGCTGGAGCCGTTTCAGTGCACCAGCTGATCGCAGCACACGTCCAGGTAGGGGGATGCCCTTGGTTTCAAGTTCTTTGTGTTCTTTCCCCAAAGCAAGCGCCTTCCATGCCAAGCCATCTTTCCTGTGCAACACTTTAATTTACATCTTTTAATAACTTTGGTTGCCATGGAAGCATTGGAATTCAGTTTTAAAATAGACAAACTAATTGTTTCAGTCAGAGTATTTGCTGTCAAGGAAACAGCCCGTTTTCCCTCATCCCCGAGAGCCCGCTTAATTGGATGGATGAGGTGGCAAAAATGGCAGAGGGGTTCCTTCTAGTCTACAGCTGGGTGAGGGTGCACCAGGAAGCTCCAAGGGAATCTCTGGGTCCTGGCCATGTGCCTAGGAAGGGCAGAGACTGGACTCATGAAGGGATCCACCTGGGGAGAAAGGAACAGTGAGAAAGGGCTGTGGGGCCCAGAAAGTTCCTGGGGCAGAGCTGGGGTAGAGCACAGGGCTCGGACATCTGATAGCCAGTGTGGTCAGCTGTTTCTCTGACCTTGATGGAGGCTTGGAGACCCTCCATCATGTTCTGAGGGATTCTAGGAACAAAAACAACAGCAGCACACGTTGCGCAGGACTAAAGCCGCTTCCTCAGTGAGATCAACAAGAAGACGATGTCTCTTGTGGGACAAACTCTCACTTACTGCCCTCTCTGTGCTGGGTATCGGGGAGAGGGTGAAGACATTGTTCACTTACTGAATCATTTCACAAATATTATTTGCATTCCTGTTAGGCACATCGGTGAACACAATAGTGTTCTGTCCTTATGGCACTTATATTCTAGCAGGATGGATTACACAGGATGTTGAAAGTTAATGCGTGGGACGGTGCAGAAAAAAGAAAAAGCAGGACAGAGAGAGGGGCGGGCAGTGCTAGGCACACAGCAGTGTGAATGGCTGAGAAAGTGAGGTTTGAGAAGAGACTTGGCGGGGTTGAGGGGAGACCAAGCCTGATCTTGGTGATTGAGCATGCTTAGCAGTGATTTAAAGTTCTGCCTTTGCTGTCAGAGAAGATCTGGGTTGCAATTCCATTTTTCATTGCTTACTCCGTGGGTGACCTCTGTCCATGACTGTATCTCTTTATGCCTCAATCTCCTCGTCTCTAGACTAGGGGTAATAGTACTTTAAATGGGTTAAGTGAGTTACTGCTTATAAAGTGCTTGGCTTGTAGTAAGAGTGGTGATGATGAAGATGAGGAAGAGAAGGAGGTCATAAACCAATGAGAGACAAGCTGTGAGAAGTAAGCAGAGAGGCAATAACCACTTTTTTGTGAAACAGTGAATGGTGGAATGCATCGCGGGATCTTGTAGAAGCTCTGAGGAAGATCAAATTCACCCTGCTAAAGACGGCTTCCCAGACGGGATTCCTAAGTCAAGATATGCAGCACTCTCAAAGCCTGTCCAGGGGTAGTGGGGAGAAAATGTTGCTTTATTTTAGGAACAGCATGTGCAAAGGCCAAGTAGTAAGAGAGCATGGCCAAGTCAAGGCACTGTGCAGAGTGCGCTGGAGCTGAGCATGTGAGATTCAGCACCCCAGGTGCCATGAGAGGGGGTTGCAGATGTCAACAGGGGCTGTAGGCCTTGAATAAAGCTGAGCTTTACCCTAAAGCTGGCCTTCTCCCAATGTTCAACGAAGTCTTCCCAAGGGTAAAGAGGAGGAAACAAAAAATTTCTGGTGAGGAATAGGGTATTGGGGAATCTGAAGCTTTCGGTGACCCAACCCAGCTGGGAAGCCTCTTCAAAATCTCATGCGTCAGTATCAAATGTGTATGCAAGTTTGGCATTTTACCTCACATTATATCACATTTCCTTAGCATTCTAAATTACTTACCATGGAGTTCAGCTAATGCTCCAGAAGTATGCTCCTCATCCTCACATAGCTTTGAATGCCCAACACATAACTTGGCACTCTGGTTTTAGCATCGTATTTTACAAGTAAATACGTGGCAGCCTTTGAAGGTGTTAAGATCACATGGTGAATGGGCACAAAAAATAGAAAGAATGAATAAGACCTAGTATTGCTAGCATAACAGGGAGACTATAGTCAAAAACAATATAGTTGTACGTTTCAAAATAACTAAAAGAGTCTAACTGGATTGTTTGTATCACAAAGGATAAATGCTTGAGGTAATGGAGACCCCATTTAACCTGATGTGATTGTTACGCATCGCATGCCTGTGTCCATATGTTTTATCTGGCTAGGCATGGTGGCTCACACCTGTAATCCCAGCCCTTTGGTAGGCTGAGGCGGGTGGATCACCTGAGGTCAGGGGTTCAAGACCAACCTGGCCAACGTGGCAAAACCCCGTCTCCACTAAAAATAAAAAATTAGCTGGGCGTGGTGGTGGTTGCCTGTAATCCTAGCTGCTATGGAGGCTGAGACATAAGAATTGCTTAAACCCAGGAAGCAGAGGTTGCAGTGAGCCAAGATTGCGCCACTGCACTCCAGCCTGGGTGACAGAGCAAGACTCCATCTCAAAAAAAAAAAAAAAAAAAACACCTCATGTAACCCACAAATATATGCACCTGCTACGTACCTACAAAAATTGAAGATTAAACAAAAACAAGTAAAGTGTGCTTAGAACAATTAAAAAAAAGATCACCCAGAGCCATGTCCATCATTCTAAGGATTAATTTAGTTGCAAAATGTGGAATTGAAGATGAGGAGGGGAGGGAATCAAGGCTGAAAGCTGGGTCACCACTAGGAGGAAGTAGCAGTCATCCACTGGGGAATGATGGTGGCCTGGCGAATGGTCATGGTGTGGGTGAGGGAGGAGGGGAGAGATATGCATGAGGACGATTTTTTAAACATGCCACCAAATTCGAACACAATTCTGGAGCTCTATTTTCCCCGGTGTTCCCTTTCACACCACTCTGTTTCTTTTAGTGTTTTACTTTACTTATTTTTTAAATTGAGGTGGACTCGTAGAATCAAACATAATTAAAACAATTCAAAACATTATAGAAACTTTTTTTTTGTATGAGATGGAGTCTTGCTGTGTCGCCCAGGCTGGAGTGCAGTGGCACAATTTTGGTTCACTTTCACCTCCGCCTCCTGGGTTCCAGTGATTCTCTTGCCTCAGCCTCCCAAGTAGCTGGCATGTACCGCTACACCTGGCTAATTTTTTGTATTTTTAGTAGAGATAGGGTTTTGCCATGTTGGCCTGGCTGGTCTTGAACTCCTGACCTCAGATAACCCACCAGCCTTGGCCTCCCAAAGTGCTGGTATTACAGGAGTAAGCCACCATGCCCTGTTACTAAAAACATTTTAAAGGAGTAGACAGTTAAGAACAGTCGTATATACATCAGAGCCCTGAGTTTCCCTCTGACCTCCCTGGAAGCAAAGGAAAAATGAGAAATACATTGGACCATGTTATCTATATTGCACAGCAAGAAGAAGAAACAGGAAATTCATCTACAGGGCCGGGCGTGGTGGCTCACGCCTGTAATCCCAACACTTTGGGAGGCCGAGGCAGGCGGATCACGAGGTCAGGAGATTGAGACCATCCTGGCTAACACGGTGAAACCCCGTCTCTACTAAAAATACAAAAATATTAGCTACGCATGGTGGCAGGTGCCTGTAGTCCCCACCTACTGTGGAGGCTGAGGCAGGAGAATGGCATGAACCCGGGAGGCAGAGCTTGCAGTGGGCGGAGATCGTGCCACTGCACTCCAGCCTGGGCAACAGAGCGAGACTCCGTCTAAAAAAAAAAAAAAGAAATTAATTTACAGAAGGGGGTATTACACAAGTACTGAACTCTGAGAAAGAGTGAATCACTTGAATCCACATTTAAGGGGTATTTTTATAATAGAAAAGCCATGTCTTCAACCATAAGATTGTCCACATCAACATTTCATGCCCTTGCCTGCTATAAATGCTGAGGTCATAGTGTTAAGTCTTAACTTAGTTGAGGCAGTTTCATGGGGGATGATAAAATAATGTGGTCCAGATGCCTGTCTTTCTAACTTAATACAAGCTTAGATCTTGTAGAAAATCCCAGGAAATGGATGACTCACAAGCCCATTACATTATCTGTCTCAGATATTAGATTTCTAAGATGAGCTTCTGGAAGTAGGAGCTGGATCTTCCTCAACTCATAGCTGGACTCTCTAGTGAATGCCAACCTCTGTGTCATTGACTGAAGAAGAAAACGTACGTGATTGAAATACCAGTGCCAGAGGACTCTGCGTTTTCATTCTGAAATGATAACTTGGCAGCCTGATCTTTATTCTTACTGAGCTGGAGAAGGGGCTGATGTGGCCCAGGGCATAGGAAAGAGGTATCAGAATCGCAAAAGCTGGTTTACATTTCTGCCACTAACGTGCAGTCTTACTGTGGGTAAGTCAGTTTAACTCTTGCAGACTTAGTCTTCTCATTTATAGCATAGGATCTAAGGGGCATCTCACAGGGGTTTTGGGAGGATTAAATGGCATGTCATGTGTCAATCACCCATGACAGTGCCTAGAACAGAGACATTCAATACCTTATACTGTTGCTGTTATTTGTATTATAAACGGAAAGCGATGTAACTGTTTTGCTGGACCTTAAGGCCAATCACAAAATATTATCATGCTCCCAAGAGGCACATTTCTAAATCAAAAAGAATGGAAGAATGAAGTCTGTATTCCTGAGCTTTCCAGGAAAGAGGGATGTGAAGGGAGGAGGAAGTACGGCAAACTTGGTGTAAAATGTTCTGTCTTACGTTGGGTACTTTAGATGGAGAGCCTGAGAGGGGATTTTCCTTAGGAGATTTACTGGGGAAGTGCCGCCAGGAGAAGGGGCCTAAATTAGCATAAGGAAGGGAGATGCTGGAATCTGATCCTGGATGGATCCCAGGAAAGGCTGTGGAGCATGAATGGTCCTCACAGCTGGTCTCATCTAGAGGCAGAGAGCCAAGCTGCTTGTATCTTTCTACAGTTTGGATGTTTGTCCTCCCAAACCTCATGCTGAAAGTTGATCCTAATGTTGGAGGTGGGGCCTCATGGGAGGTGTTTTGATCGTGGGCAAGGGTCTTTCATGAATATATTAATCCCCTCCCTGTGGGGTGGGAGGATAGTGAGTTCTCACTCTGTAAGTCCCCTTGAGAACTGATTGCTAAAAAACCTGGCACCTCCCTGCGCTCCCCCTGTTTTGCTTCTTCTCTTGCCGTGGCATCTCTGCACATGTGGGCTCTCCTTTGCGTTCCACCATGAGTGGAAGCAGCCTGAGACTCTCACCAGAAACAGATGCTGGTGCCATGCTTCTTGTACAGCTTGCAGAACCATGAGACAAATAAAATGTTTTTCTTTATACATTACCCAGCCTCAGGTATTCGTTTATATTATAGCAACATAGAATGGACTAAGACATATCCTCATGTCATTAGCTGAGGTTTGCCTGCAGGGTGGGGGAGAATAGGCATAGCTCCTCAGGGGAGAGGGTTTCCATTTGGAGGAGAGGAGATATGAGCTGTATCAGCCAACACTTTAGTGTGTGGCGTCCAGTGTTCTTGCAAGTAACAGAGATCTGGTGAAGCATCAACAGCATCACTACAGTTCCTAAACATCATATATTCATTCCCATTTTCTTCTGCTTTTGAGCAGCTGCCAAAATCTCTCACCTTTGTCTCTCCAACATTTGTTTGAAAGCTACGTTACCCCCGCTGTTTTTTTAAAATCATAAGGCTCTCCACCCACCCACTAAAAATGTACCCATCCGCTTTTAAACAGAAAAGGCATTCCACTCTGCTTTCTTTTCTCTGCATCTTTATCCACCCTCCTTAAAGGGTCTTAGATACTTAATCTTCAATATTTCATATTCCTATCATCACTACCTCATAGGAAACATATGAGTAGGATCAATGTTATTCTCGAAAATTGGCTTTGAATCTGCAAGATCACATGGGAAAATATACAGTGACGACCCCTGGGGTTTGCTCCACTTAATATAAAATAGAAACTCTGTGTTAGCAGGATGTGGTTCAGCACCTGGGAAACCAAGGCCCCTCAAGGTGGGCCTCTCTTAGCTGGGATAAGGTGAACAAACCTTTTCATCCTGCCTGCAAGCTTCTCCAGAGACTGTTCAGTTTGAAAAACCTGACTGGTGTCTCCCCAGCATTTTGTTTTTTAGTCTGATCATAGCCATATGTAAGAGCATCTCTCAAGACAGCCAATAAATCATACCTTCTATTGCAATTCATTTAACTTCTCTTTTTTTTTTTGAGCAGACTAGTTTCACTCTGAAATGTTACATGTTTGAGCTTTGTAACTCCACATAATTTTTTGTAGTCCCCTGGAAAACCAAGAGTTTAGGTAATGACTTCTGGGTATGTATTGGTTTGCTCTCAGGCTGCTAATAAAGACATACCTGAAACTGGGTAATTTATAAGGAAAGAGGTTTAATTGACTCACGGTTCTTCTTGACTGGGGAGGCCTCAGGAATCTTTCAATCGTGGTGGAAGGGGCAGCAAACCTGTCCTTCACATGATGGCAGGAAGGAGAAGTGCCAAGCAAAAGCAGGAAAAATCCTTATAAAACCATCAGATCTTGTGAGAACTCACTCACTCTCATGAGAACAGCATGAGGGTAACTTCCCCCATGATTAAATTACCTCCTACCACGTCCCTTCCATGACATGTGGGGTTTATGGGAACTAAATTCGAGATGAGATTTGGGTGGGGACATGGCCAAACCATGTCAGGGTATCATAGAGCAAGATCTTAACTCTTCTACCTGAGAAGTAGGGAGGACATGACCCAGAAGATCTGGTGGGCCTCTTGCTTAGACATAAAACATATCAGACCTCTGATTCATCCTGGCCTAGAGAATAATCCACTGTCCTGTGTGACCTTTAGGGAGGAGTAATGATGATAATAGTAAGCAACAGTAGCAGGGTTTTTTGTTTGGTCATCTACATGTAAAATCATATTTAATCCTCTCCACAATGAGCATAGATTCTATTGTCAAGTCTGTTTTGCAGATGAATAAACCAAGGCCCAGAGAGGTTGTCCAGAATTACCCAGGCAGTGAGTGGCAAGTCCAGAATTTGATCTCAAGCCATTTGACTTCACGGGCAAGTTTAACCATTATGCTCTACTATGTTGTAGCTTCCCTCTCATTAATTCATATAAAGAAATAGCTACTGGTTGCACACAGTGGCTCATGCCTATAATCCCAGTACTTTGTGGGGCTGAGAAGGGAACATTGCTTGAGGCCAGGCATTAGAGATCAGCCTGGGCAACATAGTGAGTCTCCATCTCTATTAAAAAAAAAAAAAAAAGTAGCCAGGTGTGGTGTCATTTGCCTGTGGTCCCAGCTACTTGGGAGGTTGAGGTGAGAGGATCACTTGAGCCCAGGAGACTAAGACTGCAGTGAGCCTTGGTTTGGAGTGAGCCTCACTGCTTTTAGTTTCAGAGATACCTGCCTCCCCTCTCTTATTCCAGATCACAAGCCCTTCTCAGCAGTTGCACCACTGCACTCCAGCCCAGGAAACAGAGCGAGACCCTGTCTCAAAAAAAAAAAAAAAAATAGGCTACTGACTATCCACTGTAGCAGGATGCAAGACACTGTTCAGGTGTTGATATATACTGATGAGAAATACAAACACAATCTTATCCTTAGTCTAAGGGGAAAGAGATCTCAAAGGATCACAGAAACAAACACAAACATGATGAGAGCTACAGAGGAGAGCCTGTCATGCAGAAGCTGCCCATTATAGGGGAAACTGACCTGGTCGACTGAGTCAGGGAAGTCTCTCTGAGGTGGTGACAAGCTGAGACTGAATGATGAACAGGGCACAGTTAAAAGGAAATTAATGAAGATTACCACAGTAGCATTTGAAATCAAGCTGAATTGTCTGCTTGACTAGCTAGGAAGAGTGGGGCCACTCTGTGTGAATTCCACGGGTTTCACAGAGCAAACTGAAAGAGCTGGATATTGAGCAAAAAGAGGAAGTAGCCAAGCTGAGCAAGATTCTGATGTCGGGTACCTGATTGGGTCAAAAACCCTCCCTAGTGGGTGTTGCATTATCAAAGCTGGAGAGTCTGGTTTAAAACATGGCTGCTGGGGGCCATAGAAGATTCCAACCCGCCTGGTCCATCCACAGATTCACCTGAATGGGCATGCTGAAAGCTATGGCGACGGTTCCTTTGATGGCCCGGCATGGTGACTTACACCTGCAATCGCAGCACTTTGGGAGACTGAGGCAGGTGGATCACGTGAGCCCAGGAGTTCAAGACTAGCCTGGGCAACATGGTGCAACCGTCTCTACAAAAATACAAAAATGAGTCAGGCATGGTGGTGCAGACCTGTCGTCCCAGCTACTGGGATGGGGAGGCTGAGATGGGAGGATTGCTTGAACCCAGGAATTGGAGGTTGCAGTGAGCCGAGATTGTGCCACTGCACTCCAGCCTTGGTGACAGAGCAAGACTCTGTCTCAAAAACCAAACAAAACAAAACCAAGAGTTTCTCCAACAAGGTTGTCTATGCTTATATTGTACCTTTGTTTGGGCAGTTTATTGACTAATATCTGAGCTTTCTCATTACACTCCAAATGTCATGGGGGGGGGGGGCCCATGTGGGAGATCCTGTCTTGCTTTGTCATTGTGGCATACTGAATTTCTAATACAATGATAGGCAGGTGGTAGATGCTTAGCATATTACTCATTGATTCATGAAGGCCTGTAAATGTGAATAAAAATAGTGGAGGAGAGAATAGCGTGTTTTTTCCTAGCAGAGAGAATTGTACATGCCAAAAGGAAGGGGGGAAAAAAGAAAGAGAAAATTCCCCAAACAACTGTGTTTCTGCAAGGAGATTTATTTCAGTAGACATGAGTAAAGAAATGAAGATTCTATTTCCTTTTTAGCCCTTTTGCCCCAGAGTAGAAATCCACCAGGAGACCTTTGTCTGGACCCTTTCATCGCAACCTTCCTGCTCCCGCCTCATGCAGCCAGTTCCTCATCCGTATTCTTCCCAGGCCATCCCTCTAGCCCAGCAATCTGTTTCTGTCCTTTACAGGAGCTAATAGGACAAAAACAAATCGCAGCTCTCCAGCAAGTCATGCGGGGTTCTTGGGGACCTGGCGGCCAGCTTCGAGAAGGACATGAGAGGAGGGGATGGTGCCAGGAATGTCAAATTAGCCTCCTCTCCCTAGAAGAATTCACAACCACCAACCATCAAGACATCCAGGAAGCTGCAGGAGCTCTCTCCCGGCCCCTGAGCTCCTATTCCAAAAAACCAAGTCTACATAGTTCTGATTACCTGGGGAAATTAATAGAACAAATCTTTCCCTTGGGAGAGACTGACAGTGCAGTGGCTCTATCTCAGAGGTGGCATGTGAGAAGCAGAGAAGCACTGTCCTTTCAGTCTGCAATCACTGCCTTTGGTTGCAGGGATACCTGCCTCCTCTCCGTTATTCCAGAGCACCAGCCCTTCTTCACTCTGTGCTGTGACTAGTGTCAGGAGAAACTGAGACGCGTGTTGATTAAGTCTGGCGTCTCAGCAGCAGTCCAGTCATGTTCGTCTCCCTGGACCCTCTCAGCTTACCATTCCCTAAGGGCTGTATGTGGGGGCTACTTCTTATATCCATCTCCTCATCCCCAGGTCACACGGTCTTTGTTTTAGGCAGGTCCTAATCGTTCCTCTTTGAAACAATTTTATGCTGTGGTAATCTGATCCCCTTACCTTTGGGGTTCCCTTTTATAATTCACCTTGCACCCTGTAGCTGGCGATGACTTCCCAGAGCTGAACGATGATGTGTTATGATGTAAGGATGAAATACAACTCCTAGCTTAAGCTCAAGGTGCTCCAGTCTCAGCTCATTTGTTCCGAAGGTTTGCCTATAATTTCCCTTCACACCTTTGCTAGCCAATATGGTAGCCACTCAATGCATGTGGCCGTTACACCTAAACTGAAATTGGTTAAAATTAGAAATTCAGCCCCTCAGCCATAACAGCCCCATTTCAAGCAGTCACAGGCCTCATGGAGCTCAAGGCTGCCATATTGGAGAGTAAGGATATAGGAAATTTCCATCACTACAAAAATTGGTTGGACATGGACATCGGAGAGCAAGGTTATAGGACGTTTTCATCACTACAGAATTGTTTGGGGGCAGTGATGTTTCACACATTACCCAAATTGAGCTTTTCTGTATCTTTTCTTCATAGCCTCAGAATTTCCACCTAATGCTTTTGCTCATCATCTCGTCTCTGCTGAAAATTCCTTCCCTCAGTCTGCCTATGCCCAAGCATTCTTGATCTTCAGACTCCTTTTGGAAGCCTTCTTTGGTTCTCCACCTAGAAGCAACTTATCCTACGTCTAAACTCTCATAGCCCCTAGTCCTCCTGATACTACCTGTAACTTCCCATTATTACTCAGTTATTCATGTCATAGTGCTTATAACATGGATGGGGTTCAATGCATGTTTCTTGAATGAATTAATCATATTCCCTCTTTTGAACTGTAAGCTGTAAGTACTGTCAATTACCCATTATTGTTCACCTGCAATGAGTCAGAAAGTATTCCATAAAATTTATTTATCGCCCTCTCTCACCCTTACAACAGACCCATTAAGTACGAATTAATGTTCCCATTTTATAGATGAGTAAACTGAGGCTTAGAGAAATTCTGCACCCTAGCCTAAGAGCCACAGTTGACAAATAATAGAGCTAGAATTTGAACCCAAATTTGGGTGAGTCTCATCCTCTGTTTTCCCACAGAGAAATGCTCTGCTGCCTTTCTTTGAAGAGATGTTCCTTAATTTAATTAATTAATTTATTTTTATTTTTATTTTTGAGATGGAGTCTTGCTCTGACACCCAGACTGAAGTGTAGTGATGCCATCTTGGCTTACTCTGCAGCCGCCGCCTCCCAGGTTCAAGTGATTCTCCCGCGTCAGCCACCTGAGTAGCTGGGATTGCAGGTGCCTGCCACCACGGCCAGCTGATGTTTTTATTTTTAGTAGAGACAGGATTTCACTATGTTAGCCAGGCTGGTCTCAAACTCCTGGCCTCAAGTGATCTGCATGCCTCGGCCTCCCAAAGTGCTGGGATTACAAGCATGAGCCACTGTGCCCGGCCTCATTTAATCATAGAGGACAAGAAGTCTTCATCAATCTCTCATTCCATCCACCCTCCTTTTTTTGATTCCAAGCGCCTTGTGTGGCCTGTAGTTGCCACTCTTTAAACACTGAACTAAAAGTGTATCATTCACAAAGAGACCCCCAGGATCTGCTGCTCACCTCCAAGCTCTGCCCACGTGGACACTTTGATGCTTATTGAAGTGACCATGTGCTAACCTTGCCCTTGTCTCTACTACAGTTCTTATCTCAGGTAAGTCTTTCTAAACTACCCCACCCTCAACAAACGTGTGCACCCCTTTCCAGCCTCCCATGATTAGGCTCCTAGCCTTTTCTTGGACTTGCCTGAGCCGACTTACTGTTTGTATTAGAGGGGTGTGTGTGGGTGTGGGTGTGGGTGTGGGTGTGTGTATGTGTGTGTGTTTGTATGCATGTGTGTATGGGAAATATGTTCTGCACTGGAAAATGTAAACCCATGCAGTGTTTCAGAAGACAGTCTCCTAAACTAACACCTGCCATACTATTCTCCACTCTACCTTGTTGCTCTGACATATTTCACCACTGCTTCGTCATCCTCCTTCTTGCCCTCCCTGCTGTGCGTGCTCCAGTATCAACCTGTCCTCTGAGAAGTCATGCCTGACTATGCCTGTTCTTCCTGACGCTTCCTGTTACTCAGTAGCAACATGACACAAAGCGGGTGGGCAGATCCCCGTTTGCAAAAGGGGGCATTTATGGGGTGCAGTTGCTGTGTGCTCCTCTTTCTCATCTGGTCCATAAAACAACTTAAGCTCATTTAGACAGAAGGAAGAGGATGATAAGTGGATAGAAAGGAGGCAGGCAGGGGCCAGCCAGACAAAAACACTGTCTCTTGCAGCCGTGGGAGTGGTTTGCCCCCATTAGACCTATGAGAACTCAGAGGCTGAAAAAAAGTCTATGTGTTTGGGGGCACCTCTAATAGAAAAATTTATGCTTGGCCTTAGATATGTGACCCCATTTCACCACTTTGTCTCTCCTCCTCCCACCCCACAAACACTACCTATGAGATCTAGGTCGACTTAGATGTTTCTCTGTGCCCCGGGAAGGATGCGTCCCCCTGAATTGACCAGTTTTCATTGCGAGGGACCATAGGAAAGCAGATGCGGGGGCCTTGGTTGGTGCAAGCCCTGCATGTGCTCACCGGAGCGGGCTTCCTCTCTCTTTGCTGAGGGAAGCTGGTGGAGGCACGTTTTCCTCTAAGCTGGGCATATGTCACCTTCGGGCAAAAGATGAGCTAATAGAATGGAGATGAGTGTAATTGGCAGAAGGTCAGCGAGGGAGCCATGTGTGTCTGGAGCTTCCCGAAAAGGCCAGCATGTTCCCTGCTCCCCTGTGTCATGATTAGTATGCAGGTAAGGCGAATGGGCCTCTGCAGAGTAATTGGATCATTCGGAGATCGGCAATGCCTGGTGTATGCACAAAGCCTCAACAGTGATTAGATCCTGCCCGCTCATCTCGGCAAGCCTTGAAATTCTTCCCACTGTGAAAAACTAATTTTCTGTGGGAATTTATTAAATAAGAAATCTGCATGCCACTTTACCTTGTAAGTCAGGCCAGCGGAATACAAAGCTTCCCCTCGACTTTGATGCCTGCTCCCAGCAGAGGCTGCTCCGTCACTTGGGGACAGGTGTTTAGGAGCTCGTTTTGTCTCAGGGGATCATATATTTTTCACTCTGTCCTCAGGGCAGGAAATGTGGGGAACCTCCTCGCTAAAAGCCTCTGAGAGAGAAAAATCAAGACAAGCAGAATGTGGGGATTGGGGGTGGGAGTGGGTAGGCGGAAGGCAGGCAGGTGCATTCAGACCGTGCTGTGGTCTCTCTCCCTATCTTGGGCTAAGATGTGAAATATTTCCCCTTGAAAAGACTTCTATGTTGAGGTCTTTACCCTCAGTACCTCAGAATGTGACTGCTTTTGAAGACAGCATCTTTAAGAGATAATCAGATGGGCCGGGCACAGTGGCTCACGCCTGTAATCCCAGCACTTTGAGAGGCTGAGGTGGGCAGATCGCGAGGTCAGGAGATCGAGACCATCCTGGCTAACACAGTGAAACCCTGTCTCTACTAAAAATACAAAAAGTTAACCAGGCATGGTGGTGAGCGCCTGTAGTCCCAGCTACTCGGGAGGCTGAGGCAGGAGACTGGTGTGAACCTGGGAGGCGGAGCTTGCAGTGAGCCGAGATCGCACCACTGCACTCCAGCCTGGGCGACAGAGCAAGACTCCATCTAAAAAAAAAAAAAAAAAAAAAAAAAAAAGAGGTAATCAGATGAAAATAAGTTCACTGGGTGAGCTTAATCCCATATGACTGGTGCTTTTTTTTGAGACAGAGTTTTGCTCTTGTTGCCCAGGCTGGAGTGCGATGGTACGATCTTGGCTCACTGCAACCTCCACCTCCTAGATTCAAGCGATTCTCCTGCCTCAGCCTCACGAGTAGCTGGGATTACAGGTGCGTGCGACCACACCTAGCTAATTTTCGTATTATTAGTAGAGACGGCCCGGGCTGGTCTAGAACTCCGGAACTCAGGTAATCCACCCGCCTCGGCCTCCCAAAGTGCTAGGATTCCAGGCATGAGCTGCTGTGACCGGCCTAACTGGTGTTTTTACAAGAAGAGATGATTAGGACACAGACACATATAGAGGGAAGCCCACGTGAAGACACATAGAAGGCCAGGCGCAGTGGCTCTTGCCTGTAATCCCAGCATTTTGGGAGGCTGAGGTGGACAGATTGCTTGAGCCCAGGAGTTTTTGACCAGCTTGGAAAACCTGGTGAAACCGAATCTCTACAAAAAAATGCAATAACCAGCTGGATGTGGTGGTACACATCTGCAGTCATGGCTGTTCAGGAGGCTGAGCCTAGGAGGTCAAGGCTGCAGTAAGCTGTGAACATACCACTCCACTCCAGCCAGAGGGAGACCCTGTCCAACACAACAACAAAAGACACAGGGAGAAGACAGCATCTAGAAGCCAAGGAGAGAGGACTCAGAAGTACCCAACCCTTCAGATTTCTTGATCTCAGGCTTCCATCCTCCTGAAGGGTGAGAAAACTGATCCACTCCCAAGCCCCAGCAAAGTGATACACTCCCCAAATGCCTCCTCCGGAAGCCTTCCTAATTTCCCTCTTTAGAATTCATCTCTTTTTCCCGACGATGGAAGATAAGAAGGTTTTCAGCTCTCTTGTAGTGGGAATTGGCTGCCCAAAGCCCTACCTTAGGATGTGATTTTCAGGCTGAGTCCAGGCAGGGGAGGATGCTGTCTGCAGGTGTATGGTCCCTGGCTATGAATGGAGGTAGTGGTCGCCTACCTTGGAATGTGATTCTCAAGCTGAGTCCTGGCAGGGGAGAATGCTGTCTGCAGGTGTATGCTGCTTTGGCTGTGAGTGGGGGTAGTGGCTGCCCATGTGCCCTGCTTGTTATGTTCTTAGCTGGCAGCAAACACCTCAACTGGTATTTTTCTTGACACAAGCATTAGGGATTGAGTCATACCTCCCCCAGACTGGTGAAGTCCTAGGCCTCAGTGCCTCAGACTGTGTCCTTACTTGGAAATAGGGTTCTTGTAGATACAATTAGTTAAGCTGAGGTCATCCAGGAGTAGGGTGGGCCCCAAATGAAGTATGACTGGTTTCTTTGTAAAAAGGGGAAATTTGGACACAAACATGCACATGGGGATAATGCAATAATGTGAAAATAAAAGCAGAGATCAAAGTAATGTTTCTGCGAAGAATGCCAAAGATTGCTAACAAACTACTGGATGCTAGCTAGGGTAGAGCTACGGAACAGATCCTGCTTCACAGTCCTCAGAAGGAACCAAACCTGCCAACGCCTTGATCTTGCACTTCCAGCCTCCGGAAATGAGATGATACATGTTTGTTGTTTAAGCTCCCTGTCTGCAGGACTTTATTATGGCAGCCCTCCAAACGAATACTTGCAGGAAGGCTCTTTTTCATGGGGGTGCTCCTGGACTGGGAGTCGGGACATGTGTACTCTAACTTAACAGAGGGTTGGCTGCTGAGGGCTGTCACTGACCACACTCCCAGCAGCCGCTGAACCCATGAATCCTAGATTCTTTTTTTTTTTTTTTTTTTTTTGAGATGGAGTCTCGCACTGTCTTCCAGGCTGGAGTGCAGTGACGCTATCTTGGCTCACTGCAAACTCCACCTCTCGGGGTCAAGCAATTCTCTTGCCTCAGCCTCCTGAGTAACTAGGATTACAGGTGCCCACCACCATGCCTGGCTAATTTTTTTGTATTATTAGTAGAGACAGGGTTTCATCATGTTGGTCAGGCTGGTCTTGAACTCCTGACCTCAGGTGATCCACCTGCCTCGGCCTCCCAAAGTGCCGGGATTACAGGCATGAGCCACTGCGCCCGGCCCATCTGGGGGATTTTAAAACCGAAGCATGACTCCTCAGAGGCTTTAGGGAGGAGATGGGGGTTGGAGGGGTGTACGCATTTGGTGGATGATTTCTGTGACACCTTAAAATTTGGAAACTTTGCAGATTGTTGACCTGCTGTGGCTTCAGGGCAACGTGAACTAAGTCAGTGATTTATGTGAGAAATCATGCAGTTGGAAGAGCGTGAAATTTGGAATTGAGATAGTGGAGTTCTCATCCTGCCTCACCCTCTGTGCATGCCCCTGGAGCAGGATCTTCTAGATTTCATGCCTCTTTCTCTCTAAGTGTCAAAGAAGGGATTAAACTAGACAAACACTTTTCCATCCAAAACCATTCTCCCAGAGCCATGCTGCTTTTTTTCAGAGCACCTTGCACCTTTGTGATTATATTAATATCATCATCTGTGTGACATTGTGATCCACATCTGTCTCCTTCAGAGGGCTTGGGCCTATGGAGAACAGGGGCTTGTCTTGCTTATGCTGTGTGATTTTACATGCTTATATTTACTGAGTACCACACATATGTCCAATACATAAGTACTCATTTAAGTCTCATAACAACCCCTGAGTAGGACTCTTGTTTTCCTGACGATGCATTTGGGGAAATTCCACAAAGACATGCCTACTAGCTGGTATAAGTAAGACGCGAACTCAAGGAGACTATTTATTATCATTATTATTATTATTATCATCATCATCATCATCATCATTATTTGAGATGGCATCTTTTCTCTGTTGCCCAGGCTGGAGTGTAATGGTATGATCTCAGCTCACTACAGCCTCTGCCTCCCAGGTTCAAGCAGTTCTCCTGCCTCAGCCTCCCAACTAGCTAGGATTACAGGCATGCACCACCATGCCCAGCTAATTTTTTTACTGTTAGTAGAGACTGGATTTCACTATGTTGGCCAGGCTGATCTCAAACTGCTGACCTCAAGTTCTACACCCTCCTCGGCCTCTGCAAGTGCTGGCATTACAGGCATGAGCCATAGCACCTGGTAGATGTATGTATGTGTATATATGTGTGTGTGTGTATATATATATATATACATATATATATATACACACACACATATATACACATATATATACATATATATACACATATATAAATATATATACACATATATAAATATATATACACATATATATATACATATATATATGTGTGTGTGTGTGTTTTTTTTTTTTTTTTTTTTTTGGTAAGACAGAGTCTAACTCTGTTGCCCAGGCTGGAGTGCAGTAGTGCGATCTTGGCTCACTACAACCTCTTCTGCCTCAGCTTCCCAAGTAGCAGGGATTACAGGTGCCTGCCACCATGCCCGGCTATTTTTTGTATTTTTAGTAGAGAAGGGTTTTCACCATATTGGCCTGGCTGTTCTCGAACTCCTGACCTCAAGTGATCCACCCACCTCGGCCTCCCAAAGTGCAGAGATTTATTATTAATTACTATATGATCCTCCCTACTAGGGCCTAAAACTGTGGCAGGACATTGCAGACTCTTAGTTTCAATTCGATGCATATAAACTCGTGGGCCCCTGCTATAGTCTGAATGTTTGTGTCCCACCATCCTAATTCATGTGTTGAAACTTAATTCCTGATGTGAGGGTGTTCAGAGGTGGGGCCTTTGGAAGTGGAGGAGCCCATGAAGGTGAAGCCTTCATGAGCGGGATTACTGTCCTTATTGAAGAGGTCACAGAGAGCTCCTTTTCCTCCTGTGCTGTGTGAGGACACAGCAAGAAGCTGGCTGTCTATGAACAGGGGAAGTGAGCCCTCACCAAACACCAAATCTGCTAGAGACTTGATCTTGAGCTTCCAGCCTCCAGAACTGTGAGAAATAAATTTCTTTTGTGTATAAACCACTTAGTTCATGGTATTTTATTATATCGGCTCCAATAGACTAAGCCCCTTTCTTTTTTTTTTTTTTTTTTTGAGATGGAGTCTTGCTCTGTCACCCAGGCTGGACTGCAGTGGCATGGTCTCGGCTCACTGCAAACTCGACCTCCCGGGTTCACCCCATCCTCCTGCTTCAGCCTCCCGAGTAGCTGGGACTACAGGCACCCACCACCACGCCTGGGTAATTTTTTGTATTTTTAGTAGAGACTGGGTTTCATTGTGTTAGCCAGGATGGTCTAGATCTCCGGACCTCATGATCCGCATGCCTTGGCCTCCCAAAGTGCTGGGATTACAGGCATGAGCCACTGTGCCCGGCCCAAGCCCTTTCTAAAAAAAAAATGATAAAATAATAGAGAAGCCCAATATTTAATAGATAAAAGGAGAGATGGTCTGCTCGAGGAAGGGCCTCCCCTCAGTCAGTCCTCTTCAGCACCTCCACCATCAACTTTGACAGGTGCAGGAGGCATGGTTTGTAGACCACAGCAACAGTTGATCCATGGAATCTCTCTTATCCTGAGTGTAAGTGAAGTCAGTGGAGAGCCTAATTCTGTAGCCTCCCTCCTGGGCATCTCTACCTGAGGTCTGTTTGACATCTCAGTTGCTGGAGGGCAGATGCTTTGAGTGGCTCATTCATCAAACTGGGGAACAAGCCCAGCCCTGGTAAGATGTCAGAGCCCTGAAATCTTTAGCAACGTGGCTGGGCGTGGTGGCTCAGGCCTGTAATCTCAGCACTTTGGGAGACCGAGGCGGACAGATCACTTGAGGTCAGGAGTTTTGAGACCAGCCTGACCAATATGGTGAAACCCCGTCTCCACTAAAAATACAAAAATTAGCCGGGTGTGGTGGCAGGCACCTGTAATCGCAGCTACTCAGGAGGCTAAGGCCGGAGAGTCACTTGAACCTGGGAGGCGGAGGTTGCAGTGAGCCAAGATTGTGCCACTATACTCCAGCCTTGGTGACAGAGCAAGACTTCAAAAACAAACAAAAAAAAAAAAAGAAAGAAAAAGAAATCTTTGGCAACCTGTTTTTAATCCTCCACCAACCTGCTCAGAGGCAACTTGATCACATGGGGGTTTGTGAAGCCTTTTCTGTCCTGCAGCCTAGAATGGTTACCAAAGGCTCTCAGAATGAGAAGGGAACTAAAGTGGGTAGAGACCTCTATATAGCCTGGTCCTCAGGCCAGTCTCAGGGAGAAGTTTCACATAGCATCACATAGAGGGGCACGTTCTCCCGTTCCCTGCCTCCATAGCACCCCAAATTCAGTGCACCCTCTAGGAGGTACCAGAGCCTTCTTGACTGGAAGAATGTCCCTTCTTCAGCTCAGAATGCTTATGGGAGGGTCAATTCGTCCATCCCTCTGCCTTCAGGTAGGATGAAAGATGGTCAGGAAAGTCTTGACAATGGTTGGCTACTATGAGAATCTCTTCTTGTGTAGACGGGATAGGTAGAAAGATTTAGGAGGCCTGGTGGTTATTGGACTGGAGGAAGGCGTGAGGGTTGAGTTGGGTGCAGGGCTAGCAGAGGCAGGGAAGGAGCTGTCCGGGGTGGCTTTTTGGTCCTAGGATGTGAAGGTTTGTCAGCCTTTGCTTTGTGTCTCTCCATCAATGCCCCACTTCTATTTTTATCACTAGGATGCCCATCAACCGAACTTCAAGCTGTCAGAATCTGCATCTCTGCCTGAAAACTTTGTTTGTTTGTTTTTTCCCGTCTGAGTTTCTCTGTGTGCAGTGCAGGCTGGAAGTGCTGGCAGATTCACAACCCCAGGAGAGCTCCCTGTTCCGTGACAGATGGAAGCTGGTGTACAAACACCCCACATCCCTCATCCTCTGGGTGGGATAACTCTGACTCTGCTCCCTGTGTTCCCCAAAGGGATCAAGCTTCATTTACCCAGAGTGGTAATTTGCCTAATAATGCAAATCATGCCCCCTTTCTCACCTCTCTTATCTGTAATCATCCCCCAAATAAACTACTTGTGCTTGGATCTTTGACTTAGCATCTGCTTCTAGAGGAACAGAAACTAAGGTACTCTGTCATTGGTCTGGCATTGATGGAGGGAGCCTGGGGTGCTTGGCAGACATAGGTCCTACCTGCAGACAAATCTTGCAGCCCATTTGGCTTGCTGGATCCACCCTGTTCTCTAGGGCCTCCCACTTGAGGTCCACTGTCTGTTTTTCACCCCCAGAAAAACGTCCATCATCTGTTTTGACTCCACACTTATTACTGATGGGAATTTTCACTGGATACTTGTGGAAGATCTGAAGCTCTGAAGTTCCTGTTCCCCTTATCTTGTGCCACAGCCGTATCTTCAGAGACCTCTTGCTGTTGAGATAAGCACAACTTCCCTGGGGGCACCATCCTAGCATCTCACGCTTCATCCCCACAGTATTGAGTACATGTTTATTTTCTTCACTAACAGAGAGCTCGGCTGTAAAAGAGCTGGTGTACGTTATGAGTCTTCAATGCCTTGTTCGTGCACCATGCACTAATCCCATTTCTAGCTTCTGACGGGGGTGCGGAGGCATTGTTTTACTCTGTTTGGGCTGATGTAACAAAATATCATGAACAGGGCCACTTCTAAGCAGCAGAGATTTATTTTACACAGTTCTGGAGTCTGGGAAGTCCAGGATGAAGGCAGATTCAGTGTCTGGTGAAAGTCCACATTCTGGTTCACAGGTGGTGCCTTTGCACCATGTCTGCATATGGTGGGAGGGGAAGGGGAGCTCTCTAGGACTTCTTTTATAAGGCCACTCATCTCAACCATGAGGGCCCCACCCCCATGGCCTCATACCCCCCCTAAAGCCCGAACTCTGAATACCATCACCTTGGGGATTCGGATTTCAGTATATGAATTTTGAGGGGACACAAACATTCAGACCTTAGTAGGCATCTTCACGGGGAGAAATTTGGAGACAGGAGGACCAAAGGAGAACCTCTAAAATAATGATCCACTGATTCATCCATCCTCACTACTCCACCCAAGTGCCGTCTAAAGTAGAGACTGGTGGAAAAACAAATAAGCATTTGGGGATTGGACAGACCTGAGCTTCACACCCATCTCTGCCATTTGCTAACGTTTGTGTCTTTGGCTAAGTGACTTAGCCTCTCTGAGCCTCAGTTTTTTCATCCATGTAGGGGGTTTGCTGAGGTTACCTCTTAGGCATTTATAGTGATCAAATGAGGCAAGACCTGTCAGTTTCTCAGAATGCTCCTCGCCGTATCATTGACACATAATAAATGTTAGCCATTGTTTTCAGTTTGTGTCCCATTGATGCCTGTACATTTAGCTGCACCTGGGAGAAGCTGAGCAGCTTTGCACTAATCAGAGATTAGGAGTCTACCCTGAGAACAGTGTGGTTTGGGGACATGTCACGGACACCTGGCATCTCCCAGCTCCTCTCACCTCACTCCAGTCCCACTACATAACGCAATAAGGGAGGATGCATTGCACGTTGAAAGACTTTTATGCCAAAGTCATTTTACTACTCATGACCTCTTGTTTTTACACAAGAACTTGGTAGGCATCTGGCAAAACACCAGCCACAACCCAGATAAAAGTATAATTATTTCCTATTTGCTTGCTGGGGTTTTTAAATCAGTGCAGTAATTTAAGCATGACTCTTGGAGGCTTATAAAAAAGATGTTATGATTAGTTTTATCTCCTTTGTTAAGAAAAAATAATTACAGTGAAATAATTAGAGGCGGCAGAGTTGACACGAGATTAGGAGAGCTGGCTTGGCGATGAAAGTGAAGTTCTAATGAGGAAAAGTATAACGAAGGGATGGGTCCATGGGGAGAGTGCCAGGAGCTTTTCCAGTTCTGGCCTCCAGACCCAAGAACAGAGGGGAGGCAGGACAGCTGGCCTGGTGGGGTGGCCAGCTTCCTAATGTACTTAAGTGACTCAGGAAAAAAGTTCTCTTCTTAGTGTCAGAAGACCCAAGTCTAAGTTCAGACTCCAGCATTGCCAAGCGTGTGACCTTAGGCGAATCCCTTGACATTTCCAAGCTGCATGTAGTAGCTATGTGTTGTGTTAGCCTCTCTTTCTTGGTCTAGAAATTCAGCTTGTGGGTGTATGATAAGGATAACAGGTTGACCTGGCTTAATAGGTAGAAAGCCACACACAGGTGCATGACACCATCTTATTTATCCCACGGTTATTTATTGGGACTTATTTATCTCCCCACCCCTACCATGCATAGGTTGTTTCGACCCACGCAGGGGTTGATATGGTTTGAATATTCGTCCCCTCCAAATCTCATTTGGAAATGTGATTCCAATGTTGGAGATAGGGCCTAGTGAAAGGGGTTTGGGTGATGGGGGCAGATGCCTCATGAATGGCTTGGTACCTTCCCCACAGTAATGAGCTCAAGTCAGAGCTGGTTGTTTAAAAGAGCCTGGTATCTCTCTTGCTTCCTCTCCCTTGCCGTATGACACACCTGCACCCCTTTGCTTTCCGCTGTGATTGAAAGCTCTCTGAGGTCCTCCCTGGAAGCTGAGCAGATGCTGGATCCATGCTTGTACAGCCTGAAGAACTGTGAGCCAAGTAAACCTCTTTTCTTTATACATTACCCAGTCTCGGGTATTCCTTTGTAGCAATGCAAAACAGGCTAACACAGGTGTATAACCAGATCCTTGCTCAAGAAGAATGATATTCCAAACATTCCAGCAACACATCCAAAATACCAATAATTCTGCATTCTGGCCTTTGTTAAAGGTTTGAGAAAAGGTAAAGATAACACCTAACATTGTCTTAGTACCTATCACGTACCAGACACCATGCTGAGCACTTTGGATGTATGAATGACATCTTTCTTTACACCAATGCTAAGAGGTGGACAGGGTATATTCCATCACTCCTCTCATTCCATCATGAGGACCTCAAGGCTCAGTGGTGGTAAGGAACTTCCTTAGAGCCATCCAACTTGCAGTCTGCAGGATCAAGATTCAAACCTAGGTCTGTTTGATTCAAGGACAGAGGCATTAACCCACAACTTTCATGAGATCTCTTGGGGACTTTCAAGCTGTGTTTTCTCATTTGGTGATGGCAGCCAGGAGGAAAGGCCATTTTGGCCCCAAAATAATCCAGGAAAAACATGGAAAACTGTCTTCATTTTGAGTTAGCAGTGCCTAGTAGATGTCTTCTCACATGTATTTATTTTCTGTTACATAACAAATTATCACAAAACTTGGCAACTTAAAATAAGAAATTTTTATTATCCCCAATTTTTGTTGGGTCAGAAATTAGGAAGTAGCTTCGCTGGGTTCCCCTGGTGCAGGATCTCTCATGAGTTTGCATTTATGCTGTCAGCCAGGGCTGCATTCTCATCTGAATCCTGACTGAGGCTAGAGAATCCCCTTCCAAGTTCATTCATGTAACCTTTGGCAGATCCTGGATCTGCTTGTAAGCTGACTCGTGGTTGTTGGCCAGCCTCAGTTCCCCATCATGTGGGACTCTCTGTAGACTGCTTGAGTGCCCTTACAACATGGCAGCTGGTGATGAGAGAGAGAGCAAAAGAAAAAAAAGAGAGAGAGGCCAGGCGAGGTGGCTCATGCCTGTAATCCCAGCACTTTGGGAGGCCCAGGCGGGCGGATCATGAGGTCAGGAGATTGAGACCATCCTGGCTAACATGGTGAAAGCCCATCTCTACTAAAAATACAAAAAATTAGCAGGCATGGTGGCAGGCACCTGTAGTTCCAGCTACTCAGGAGGCTGAGGCAGGAGAATGGCATGAACCTGGGAGGCGGAGCTTGCAGTGAGCTGAGACTGCGCCACTGCACTCCAGCCTGGGCGACAGAGTGAGACTCTGTCTCAAAAACAAAACAAAACAGAAACAAAAAAAAGGGAGTCTATGACAAAGGGTTCACCAGTTGGAAACCACAGCCTTTTTATCACCTACTATTGTGATGTGCCGTCACTTTTGCTGTATGGTGTTGAGTAGAAGTAAGTTGCTATGTTGAGTCTACACCCAAGGGGAGGGTGTACACAGGGGCAGAACACCAGGTGGTGGAAACCACTGTGGATATTTTAGAGACTGCTCATTCCACTACTTTTTATTGCCCACTCCCTTTGTCTCTTCTAGGTATCTAGATTGTAGATGGAGCACCTTATTACATCCTCTGATGAGTGAACAGATCCTAAGAGGTCAAGATCATCACTAATTTGACTTCTGTCTTTGCTTTTCCATCTATTAATATTTTCTTCCACATGATTTGAATAGAGTCAAGATAATTCAACTGGCTATTGCATCCTTTCCATATTTTGAGACTCTAGAGAGGGCTGAAGCACTCCAGAGACTAAAATGCCGCTCAACACTTGTACCTAGATGATGTTCATTCATCCATTCAATGAACACTTTAGTGCCTACCTATTCCTTGGGGCTAAGAAGAGAGAGTGAATGAGATGGCAGGGTTCCTTCAGAGAGGACCTAGTTTTAGTAGGTAGTCAGAGAAGTTTATAGAAGACAGGCTGGGCGCCGTGGCTCATGCCTGTAATCCCAGCACTTTGGGAGGTCAAGGTGGGCAGATCACCTGAGGTCAGGAGTTTGAGACCAGCCTGGCCAATATGGTAAAACCCTGTCTCTACTAAAAATACAAAAATTAGCCTGGCATGGTGGCGCTTGCCTGTAATCTCAGCTACTCCGGAGGCTGAGGCGCGAAAATTGCTTGAACCCTTGAGGTGGAGGTTGCAGTGAGCCAAGATCATGCCACGGCACTCCAGCCTGGGTGACAGGGTGAGACTCAATATAAAAAGAAAAAAAAAGTTTATAGACTACAATATGACACATTACCATCATAAGCCTTAAAAAATGTCATATTAAAATTCATGATGATCACATTGGGAATAATGGGACTTAGAGTTATTCAGTGCACTGCCCTATGAACTGCACACAGCTTTCTTGGTAGAAGCAGTCTTACTTCTCCAGCCTTCACAGCAGCTAGTAATGCCTGTCCCTTGGTAGGTATAAGATTGGATCGTGCATATCCCTACAGACTGTGTTAAGGATTTTAAGCTGTATCTCAAGTGCAAATGTAAGACATTGGATAGCCTGAAGCAGGAGACCAAGCCTGAAAATTCGTTTGGTGTCTGAACTGTCTCCCTGACACTCTAGCAAAAAAAAAAACCCAGATGAAAGGAGGATTTCTTCCCATCACCGTAACAGGTTAGACAGCTTTATCCATAACAGCTCTAATTCTCGGATTATTCTTAATTCCCCCCTCCTTTGTTGGAGTTTGTCTTCTATTTGTTTTTGTCTTACCGTCTATCAGCTTGTATTAATTCTCTGTTTCACCTTCCTCCCTCTCTTATTTCTTTCTTTACCTCCTTTCCCAATCTCTTTGCTCATAAGAATCTCAGAGAAAAGTCTTAGGGAAAAGGCCTCTGCTTGACCATTGCTTCCATCTCAATTTGCCTATTCACCACTTGTTTTAAGCTTTTGTAGGGGCCTGTGTGCCCAGCCCTTCCTCTCATTTTCCCTTCATAATTAGGAGGTGCTGGGTCCTCCACTGCTTCCCAGCTTTGGAACTAATTTCAGGGGAAGCAGGAGGAGGAGGACCTCCTAGAAGGGAGAGAGAATTCTCATTTTTCCTTCTGGTAAGCCCCACAAGTGGTTGTCAGGTGAGAAAGCTGCCGGGTCAGCACCACCCCCCACACTAGGCTGCTTATCTCTGACTCCACTGGGCTGCCGTTTTATTAGCTTTACTTCTCAAAGGCACAACCCCTGGATTGAGCTGGGAGAGAGTCGGAAACCACATCCTCTTAGCCAGGAGAGAGAAAGCTCTCCTGATGGGGGAAAGCAGGTTTCCCATTGCCTGGGTGACTCCTGCCTCAGGGCTGAATTCAGCTGTGCACACGACGAGCTAGTGGGTGTCTCCCCTGCCTTTGATCCCGGTGTTATGACCTGCATCCCATGTGCCCCTAGGATGGGGATGAATTGAGTCAGAAGGGCTTCCACTGAGTCGCCCTTTCTCCCTTCACCCCACCCTGCAGGCGTGGCCCCACTTGAACCTGCTCTACGGTCTGGAATTTGTGGGTCTGTTTTCCTTCCTGTTCCTCCGCTTTAGACAACCGCTTCCTAAGCATCACAGGATGCCAGGCTGTTTTTCACTCCCAGCACCCGTGCTTTGAATCCACACCCCAGAGGAGAGACTTACTAAAGGGCTCCAGTGTTTTAAAACATGCCCATGGAAGCGTGATAATATTGATAATAACATAATGGAGAATACTCAGTAAGTCCGGGCCCGCTGCTAAGCACTTTATGTGCATCTTACGTTGGATCCTCCCAACAGCCTAAGAGATTTGGTGCTTTCAGGACTCATCTTCATTTCATAAAAACAGAGAGTTTGAGACGTTAAGTAATTTTCTCAAGATAATCTGTCGGATCGGGACCTTATAATGATTCCAGTCAAAGAAGACGGGAATTCCCAGGTGGTTCTGACACCACCTATGGGAGCCACAGTGGGTGGGAAGGAAGGAGACTCAAACTCTGGACTGCACTGGGCGTATCCATGTGAGTCCTGCCTCCTTTCTCCTGCGCCCTGGGAAATGTGTCAGCACAGAAATGGTTATGTCCCCAGTCCATGCCGCCATCCACCGTTTCTTACCTGGATACCTGACATAACCTCTCCCTTGCTTCACCACATGATCCCTCAAATGTATTTTTTAATGTAGTCTCAAAGTGTGACCAGAATGATCATTATAAAATTCATACTGGGTTGTGACTCTTCTCTGTTTGAAATGACTTCCCATTGCAGGGTCTAGCCCCTGGTCCCCATCAGGTTCCTTCCTCCCCTTTCTCTTCCTGCTGCACTGACCTCTTAGCTCCTAGAATATGGTCCTCTCTCTCCCACACGGGAGAAAGAATCTGTCACAAGTTATGCTCTCCCCACCTCTCAGATTTAGAGTGCAGCTTGATCCTCGCCTTCTAAGAAAGCCCTCCTTTCACAGGTCAAATTCCATGTCCCAAGCACTCAGTCAGCAACAGCCTGCAGTTCTCTTACCACAACTGCAGTTTTACGTTTATTTTTATTGTTATTATTTTGAGACAGAGTCTTGTTTTATTGCCCAGGTTGGAATGCGGTGGCACAATCTCAGGTCACTGCAACCTCTGCCTCCCAGGTTCAAGTGATTCTCCTGCCTCAGCCTCCCGAGTAGCTGGGACTACAGGCAGCTGCCACCATGCCTGGCTAATTTTTGTATTTTTAGTACAGACGGGGTTTCACCATGTTGGCCAGGCTGGTCTCGAACTTCTGACCTCTGGTGATCCACTCGCCTTCGCCTCCCAAAGTGCTGGGATCATAGGCGAGAGCAACCATGCCCAGCCAGTTTTACCTTTTTCCACCAACACCGGACTGTGTGCAAGTTGACATCCCAGACCATGCACCTAGTTCTGTATCGTAAGTCACCAGCACCTGACAGATAGTAAGGGTTAATAGGCCTACTGACCAGCTTTAACAGAGCCCTCACTATCTATAACAAAATTAATCCACAATTCTCTGGATGAATGATTAAAACCCCTCTAAAAGTTTCCAGGGTAGACAGTGAGCTGTAGGCATTCCTTATCTTCAGGAAAATGAACTCATTGAGTTAACCAAGATGTTACTCCAGAGTTACAAAGTAACCACTAGGACTGTGAATTTGCTTAAGACTTCCTGGTTGTCCTGAGGTTGATCACAGTCAAGGGAGGAGGGACTAAGGTGCAGTGATAGTGAGACCTGCAACAAAGCAGGCTTGGCCAGAGTAAGAAGCAACACTTGGCTTTTCCTGGGAAGTCAAGGAGGCTTCTCAGAAAAGTTGTCTTTAGGTCCAGCTCCAAGGAATGCTGGCTCTACAGGTGCCCAAGGAAGGAAGGTGTTCCACATGGGGTGAACAGTGGACACAAGGAGGCGCAGTGGAGCCTGGGGCTGTGACCATGGGATAATTTGCCTCTCAGGCAGAAATCATATATCCACCTCTTTCCCAGTGTCTGAGAGCTGAGGCAGTTTTAGCCTATCACCTGATAGCACATAGGTACCTGGAAAATTGGTTGTGGTGTTTATAATTCTTATCCTGATATGTAGAAAAATATGTACAAATTGCTGACACTTCAGTGAAGGCCAGGCTGACCATATATCCCTGGATGGTTCTAGTTAATGCCTATTTCTCTGAATTAGCCCTGTAACATGTTCCAGGTTAGACAGTAAATCATGGTGTCACCCTACTGAAAGCCCAAAGTGAAACGCAGAGCTGTTGTTTTAATTGCATTTTTTTTTATATTTTTATATTGAGACGGAGTTTTGTTCTTGTTTCCCAGGCTGGAGTGCAATGGTGCAATCTCAGCTCACTGCAACTTCCTCCTCCCGGGTTCAAGCGATTCTCCTGCCTCAGCCTCCCGAGTAGCTGGGAGTACAGGCATGTGCTGCCAGGCCCGGCTAATTTTTTGTATTTTTAGTAGAGACGGGGTTTCTCCATGTTGGTCAGGTGGGTCCCAAACTCCCGACCCGAGGTGATCCGCCTGCCTCGGCCTCCCAAAGTGCTGGGATTATGCAAATTTTGTATAATGTAAAGTTAACCATTTTAAAGCATATAATTCCATGGTATTTAGTGCATTCACAAGGTTGTGCCACCACCACCTTGATCTCGTTTCAAAACATTTTCATTTCTCCGAAGGAAACCCCATACCCGTTAGGAGTGACTCTGCATTCCCCTTCTCCACAGCCCTGGACGTTACTCATCTACTTTCTATCGATTTGCTTTGCTGGGTATTTCCTATACATGGAATCCTATAGCATGTGACCCTTTCTCTCTGCCTTTTTTTCACTGAGCATAATGTGTTCAAGGTTCATCCATATTGAAACATATATTAGTACTTCCTTTTTTTTTTAGACGGAGTCTCGCACTGTTGCCCAGGCTGGAGTGCAGTGGTGTGATCTCACTGCAAGCTCCGCCTCCGGGCTTCACGCTATTCTCCTGCCTCAGCCTCCCGAGTAGCGGGGACTACAGGCGCCCGCCACCACACCCAGCTAATTTTTTGCATTTTTGGTAGAGACGGGATTTCACCGCGTTAGTCAGGATGGTCTCGATCTCCTGACCTTGTGATCCGCCTGCCTTGGCCTCCCAAAATGCTGGGTTTACAGGCCCGAGCCACCACACCCGGCCATATTAGTACTTCCTTTCTATAGAAGGAAGTACTGTATTTCACTCCGTCTTATTCCTTTTTATTGTACATTATCCATATAATTGTATGTAGAGAGATCCTATTTTGTGAATTCACTCATCGGTGGCTATGCGTTTGGGCTGTTCCTACCTTTGGATTGTTTAGAGCTGCTCTGAGTGTTTGTGTACAAAGGTCTGTTTGGGGACCTGTTTTTATTTCTCTTGGTTGTATACCTAGGAGTGGAATTAATGGGTTATATGGCAATTCGTTAACTTATAGGGGAACTGATTGCAGCTTTTTGAGTGTGTGCCATGGTAGCCTTGACCTGGCTCCCTAGTCTCAAGACCACAGCCCAGGCAGCTCTGTACTGGGCAGAGGAGGAAGCACCCTTCCAGGGATGGCCAAAAGACCTTGTCCAAAAGTGGGGCAGCGGGGAGACCAGGAGCATGCCCAGGTGGGATCCTTGTCCTTGGGATGCAAGGCTGTCCCTAGACAACGATGTCGGTGTGGGATCTGAACTGGAAGTAAAACATCCTTCAGGAGGACCTGGGTGGAAATTCTTCCTGCTCAGCATTATAATTTTTAGAAATCCTTCGAAAGGACAAAATAAGTACATCATCACAAGGATCTTAAAGGAAAAGCACAGACACTTCCTGCCCAATGGAGTTGTCTGTTTGTACGTGCAGTGGTGGAATGTGAACATGTGCCGTGCAAGGCTACCTGAAGAATCTGTTCTCCTCTTCCCTGTGTGATGTTGAGCAGGAGCCTCCATGGATAATGGGAATCCGTTGATTCTAATTCCTGCTCTGATGTGTTGGTGGGAATCTAACTTAGCCCTTCCAAATTGCAAGCAATTCTGTAAATATTACTGATCTCCTGTTAGGATATAGGTATCATGCTAGGCACCCCAGAGAATGCTAAGGCCATAGAAAGCAGTGGAATCCGGGAGAAAGCTAGAGAAACAAGAGTTCTGGTCCCATTCTAGCTCATAATGAGCTTTCTGTGTAGCTTCTGATGTGACCAGATCTTTCCCTCTTTTGCCTTCTCCAGAGATTGTCTTTCTTTACTGGCTCAAGTGTTCACATCCTGTCCCCTTGGAGGGACAGCAGTTTTTGTATAAATTACTTATGATGCAAGGTGGAATCGGATGAAAGGTAGGAGCAAAGTACCTGGGATGTGTGGGGGGAATAGGTTGTAAGGGAAGCATTCAGGCAGGAAAAGAATCTTATCTGACTTGACTGAGAAGGACCGATGAGGGCATCAAGATGAAATTGATTTTGAATGCAGCCAGTCACTGATATTGATAAGACTATTGATAATAGCAACTATTTCTGGAAAGGTAATGAAGGGGATGAGAAATAGGAAAAGGAACTGTGTTAGGTGGTTCTTGCGTTGCCCTAAAGAAATACCTGAGGCTGGGTAATTTATAAAGAAAAGAGGTTTAATTGGCTAATGGTTCTGCAGGCTGTACAGGAAGCGTAGTGCCAGAATCTGCTGCTGGGGAGGCCTCAGGAAGCTTCCAATTATGGTGGAAGATAAAGGGAGAGCAGGTGCATGACATGGCATGAGAGGGAGGGAGCAAGAGAGAGCAAGAGGGGGAGGAGCCAGGCTCTTTTAACAACCAGATAGGCCAGGTGTGGTGGCTTATGCCTGTAATCCCAGCACTTTGGGAAGCCAAGGTGGGAGGATCGCTTGAGGCTAGGAGTTTGCGACTAGCAAGAGCAACACAGCTGGACGCCATCTTCACAAAAAAAACAAAAAAAAAAACAAAAAAAAATTTGCCGGGCATGGTGATGTACTCTTGTGGTCTCAGCTACTTGGGAGGCTGAAGTAGGAGGATCACTTGAGCCCAGGAGGTCGAGGCTGCAGTGAGCTCTGATCACACCACTGCATTCCAGCCTAGGCAACACAGCAAGACCCTGTCTCGACAAAGAAACAAACCCCCAAACCCTAGCTCTCTATGTGAACTCAGAGCAAGAACTCACTCATCACCAAGGTGATGGTGTTAAGCCATTCATGAGGGATCCAGTCTCATGATTCAACACCTGCCATCTCCAACACTGGGATCACATTTTGACTTGAGAGCTGAGATTTAAAGGGGACAAACATCTAAACCATATAGGGATGGACGGAAGGAAGGGAAGAAGAAAAAGGGACACAAGGAGATGTGGCAAGGACGGTGTCTCAGCTAAGCATAGCCCTTGTTCACCCCCTTGTCTTGCTGGAGCAAGGCTAACACACTGGAAGTTCCTGCCCAGCTCAGGGCAGAGGAGAGCCCAGGCACAGCAGGTACTTCTGAATGGTCACCCTCTCCCTGCTGGACCCAGAACCCAGGTGAAGTGTCCCCGTGGTGCACAGTCGTCCGCCCACTCTGGCAGAAAGCTGCTGCTGGTTTAAACCATTTAACATCCCCATCATCAGTAACCACCCACCCTCATATAATTTATTTATCTATTCATTCTCCTTACCCAGATTTCCATAAACTCTTCCAACCCCACAGTGTATTCAGATGGAAATAAATGAGTTTAATTACTTAAAGTAAATTTGGAATTCAGGGGCTAACGCTCTCCATTCTGCATGTGAGCCCAGCCACAGAAGGAAGTGTAAAATATTCAAGCCTTTGAAAGATTGCAACCACTGGGCTTGGCAGACACCAGCACTTTGCCTTTTTTCCTGGATATGCTCCCACACTTGAGGGGGAAGTGATGGGCTCTTCCTGTCTTCCCAAGTTGAGCACGGTATGTGGAGGACAGAGAAAGCCTTAGCAAGGTCTCTCAACCCCCATGCCTCTTCCCAGGGGGGACTCTCCACAAGGCCTTGGATGGTTTTCACATTAACCTCTCCCGCCGCTTGCTGGAGCAGCTGATAATTTTGCTCTGCACCAAATGATGCATGTGAGAGATCAGAAAAATCTGTAACCAGAGGGGAAAAACGGCTGCTAATGTAGTGGTAATAGGGTAGTTTAGGCGAGACTTCCAGGGAAGAGATTTACAATTTAAATAAGAAAAATAATAAACTCTAAATTAACAAAAAGAGAGGAGAAGAAGAATGCTATGGCTCTGTGATTGGGGATGGGGATGGTGGGGACCTCGCAGGACCCTCAGAACAAGGCTGGAAGGGGCCTCACTGAGTCAGAGGGATGCCAAAGGTGGAGGTTGAATAATGAGGGCCTTCAGGATTAGCCCCAGCTCCAGCAAGGACAGGGGCACATGGGATTGGAGCAGCTCCCTGAAGGCTCACAGAGAGCAGAGGACAGATTGTGAATTCAGACCTAGATCGTCTGTCTCCAGAGCCAGGCTTTTTTTTTTTTTCTTTTTTTGAGGCAGAGTCTTGCTCTGTGGCCCACGCTCGAATGCAGTGGTGCGATCTTGGCTGACTGCAACCTCCACCTCCTGAGTTCATGCATTTCTCCTTCCTTAACCTCCCAAATAGCTGGGATTACAGGCATGTGCCACCACACCCTGCTATTTTTTGTGTTTTTAGTAGAGACGGGGTTTCACCATGTTGGCCAGACTGGTCTCAAACTCCTGACCTCAAGTGATGTGCCCACCTCAACCTCCCAAAGTGCTGGGATTACAGGTGCGAGCCACCGTGCCCAGCCTCCAGAGCCAGTTTTTAGCCATCGTGACTTCCTGTCCTTTCCCTAATTCTTAGAGACCTTCCTGGCTTTCCTACTGACATGGTTTGTCTGTGTCCCCACACAAAATCTCATCTTGAATTGTAATTCCCATAATCTCCACGTGTCAAGGTCAGGACAATGTGGAGGTAATTGGCTCATGGGGATAGTGTACCCCATGCTGTTCTCAGGATAGTGACTGAATCTCATGGTATCTGATGGTTTTATAAGCATCTGGCATTTCCCCTCCTTGCACTCATTCCGTCCTGCTACCCCATGAAGAAGGTGCCTGCTTCTCCTTTGCCTTCTGCCATTATTGTAAGTTTCCTGAGGCCTCCCCAGCCGTGTGGAACTGTGAGTCAATTAAACCTCTTTCCTTTATAAATTACCCAGTGTCAGGTATTTCTTCATAGCAGTGTAAGAATGGACTAATACACCTACTGCTATAATTTGGATGTTTAACCCCTCCAAACCTCATGTTAAAATTTGATTGCTAATGTTGGAGATGGGGCCTAATGAGAGGTGTTCGGGTCATGAGGGCTGATCCCTCATGAATAGATTAATGTCCTCCCTGGCAGGGGAATGGGGTTGGTGGGTAAATGAATTCTCTATTCATTCCTTTGAGAGCTGGTTGTTAAAATGAGCCTGGCACCTTCTCCCTCTCTCTCTTGCCTTCTCTCTTGCCCTGTGATCTCTGTACTCACCAACTCCCCTTCATTTTCCACCATAAGTAGAAGTAGCCTGAAGCCCTCAGCAGAAACAGGTGCTGGCACCATGCTTCTTGTGCAGCCCGCAGAACCATGAGCTAAATAAACTTCTTTTCATTCTAAATTACCCAGCCTAGGTATTCTTTTATAGCAACACAAGTGGACTAAGACACCTACCTTTCCAGGAATCATTCTGACCATGTGAGTCTTATCTTCATGATTTTTTGTTTCCATCTTCATGTCTCCAGATACTGTGTTCCCTCCCAAGGATGGACGTGATGCTGTGGGGCCCAGGGATTGGGGAGTAGAGTCTAACTGGATCCGCCTTTGCAGACTGGGAGCTCAGTAAAGACTAGAGCTTTTTCTAGGCAAAACCACAATACAGTGCCCTAAGTTGGTTCAGGGACCTTCCTATTCCTCCTTGGCTTTTTTAGTTAGAAATTGAGGGTCATCCTATTATCTCATTCCTTTTAGCACAGACACCCACTGAAGCTGGTCGTCCATACTCTCCCACCCGCCCTGTTTCCACACCAACCCTCGTCTCTCCTAAGTATTGATCCTCAGACCCCGATGCCTCTGCAGACAAACTTCCCTTTACCTAAGTAAGGTCCCTGCCCTTAGCCCAGTCCCTGCTACCTGTATACAAATGCTTATAGCTGTACCATTCACAAGAGCCAAAAGATGGAAGCAAACCAAATGTCCATCAGCAAGTGAACAGGCAAAATGCTGTCTACCCATACAGTGGGATATTATTCAGCCTTGAAAAGGAATGAAGTTCTCACCCAAGCTACAGTGTTGATGAACCTTGAAAATACCATACTTAGTAGAAAAAACTAGACATGAAGAACACTTACTCTATGATTGCATTTATAAAAGTGTCCAGAACAGGAAAACCCATGGAGACAGAAAGTAGATTAATGGTTGAACATAAACTTGGACGTGATTAGTGGTTCATGATTAGTGGAACATGAACATGATTAGTGGTTGAACAGGAACATTACTGGAAGCAGGTAGTGGTGATGGTTGCATAACATTGAATGTACTAAATGCCACTGAATTGTACCCTATAAAATGATTAACAGTGAATTTTATGTTATGTGTATTTTACCACAAATATACATATTATATATATATTATGTTATACTATAATATAGAATTACCTAAAACTGTACATAATTGTATGTGTAAAACCAGGTTGTTTTTCTCAGTCTCTCAGGTCTCTTCCACCCTCTTTCCTGAAGAGGAGCTTTCTCTGCTCACACATCGGCATAAACCTCCAAATAACTACCTGGGCCCCTCTCAGCACTGCTACCTTGGGCAGTGTTTCACTACCACAAATTGAACTTCTAAACCTGATGGGCCAAGCTTATCTCTCCATAGACTAAACATGCAGTGGCCTTCCTTACCTTTCCTACTGTCTATTGTCCTCTGTTTACTACAGGTGGGGTAGCAGTCAGACTACCCCTCGAGGGTTCCCTTTCTCACTTGCGTGATGTTCTAACTGTTAGCTGGGAGTTGGAGGAGCAAAGGTAAGCCATTATGTAAATATCAGGCCATTCAAAGACATACTGTTATCTCTTCCAGTGAAAAGGGAAGGTAAAAGCTTGAGAATGATGCATTCCTTTTAAATAGTATTTAAATTTTAAATACTATTAAAATGAGATATGTATATAATTACCCATATGACACTTTGGCAAAACCCAGGTCTATCTGAGTCTCCTGCGTGCATTCAGGAACGCTGTACCTCTCACTGGAAATCCTATTTGTAAAATTGGTATATTGGAGAAGGGTTGGGGCTGGAACAGGGATACTGGCTGTTCTTAATCAGCTTCCTAGGGAGTCTTTGAAAATGTGGTGAAATTTGGAGTTGTTAGCTGACTGGGGGGTGCTTTTGGAATCTGGTGTAGGCAGGGCAGGAGTTAGGGATGCCAGAAGTCCTGCAGTGAGTGGTCCAGACCTCACAATCATTATCCCATGCCAATGTGACTGTAGCCCATTGACAGAAGGAGATTTGGATTCTGCTTCACCTCAGACTTGTAACTCATTGTGTGACCTTGGAAAAATCACCTAAATCTCAATCTCTTCATTATTTATTTTTGCAATGCCTGGATCCATGGTTTATAAATTGGATTCTTAGCTGAAGACTTGGGGTCTGCAAAAATTTTTACCCACTGGGTGGATTCATGAGAATTGCTTTTCCTCTGAAGGGGGTCCCTACATTATTTAAGTTTGAGAAACATTAAGCTTATTTTTAACAATAATAGAAAACAGTAGCTGAGTGATTCCTTTTCTGGTACATCCTCAGAGCAACCTGTTAAGTCAGGTATTTTTATTAGCTCCATTTTCTAGCGGAGGAACTGAAGTTTATACAGTTTGCGAAGGCTAGTAGGTGGTAGAGTTGGGATGTGAATGCATGCATTCACTATAATCCACAGTCTTAGCCATCAAACCAGTGTCCCAAAATGTACTTTTCCACAAACCTCTTTATTTATTTCTGCAGTTTCAAATACCAGAATGATTTTTGACATATTTTTATACCCTAGCTCTGTGATCCATTTAATATTTTAAATTGATTCCATTTTGACTGACGTTTATTTTAATTGGAAACTATGATTATTTTTCTTAAAATCCAATGAAAGTAAAACAATGTTACTAAATTCTATGCAGATTCCTAAAAGGCTCCAAGTATGTCACTTGCTCTGTCTTTGTTAAAAAGGAGATACAAAAATATTAGAAGTTAAATATATATGTGTGTGGCAAACAGACTTTTTGCTTGATGAATTCCAAAATGTTGCAAGAAAATTGAATATGAAATTACTTTCTCACTCTAGGCACCAATGGCTTTTAACACTCTGTGTACGAATGATCTAAAGTCATTACCTTAGGTATTATCAAAAAGTCAAAAGGTAAGTATTGGTAAGGATGTGGAGAAAAGAGAACGCTTGTACACTGCTAGTGGGAATGTAAATTAGTACAGCTATGATGGAAAACAGTATGGAGGTTCCCCCCAAAAGTAGAAGTAGAACTACCATATGATCCAGCAATAGTGCTTCTGGGTATATATCCAAAGGGAATGAAATCTATATATCGAAGAGATATCTGCAGTCTCATGTTCATTGCAGCACTATTCACAACAGTCAAAATGTGGAATCAGCGTAAGTGTCCTGCAACAGATGAATGGGTAAAAATAATGTGGTGTATATACATGATGGAATACTATTCAGCCTTGAAAAAGAAGGAATTTCTGTTATTTGTGACAAAATGGGTAAACCTGGAAGACATTATGCTAAGCGAAATAAGCTAGGCACAGAAACACAAATATTACATGATCCCACTTGTATGTGGAATCTAAAAACATCAAAATCCTGGAAACAGAGAGTAGAATGGTGGTTACCAGAGGCTGGGGCAGGAGATGGAGGTTGTTGGTGAGATAGAATAAAGTTTTGGTTAGACAAGAGGAATATGTTTTAGTGATCTATGGCAGGGCATGGTGACTATCATTAGTAATAAAGTATATTTTGAAATAGCTGAATAAATGTATTTTATTTTTATTTATTTATTTTTTATTTTTTGAGACAGGGTATTGCTCTGTCACCCAGGCTGGAGAACAGTGGTGTGATCACAGCTTACTGTAGCCTTGATCTCCTGGGCCCAAGTGGTGTTCCTGCCTCAACCTCCTGAGTAGCTGAGATTACCACACCTTGCTAGTCTTTTAATTGTTTGTAGAGACGGGGGTCTCACTGTGTTGCTCTGGCTGCTCTTAAAACTCCTGGCCTCAAATGATCCTCCAGCCCCTGCCTTCCCAAGTGTTGGGATTATAGGCAGGAGCCACCACACCCAGTCATGCATAGATTTTAAATGTTCTCGTCATGAAAAAAAAAAAAGTATGTGAGATGATGGATATGCTAATTAGCTTGATTTAATCATCCCACAATGTATAGATGTATCAAAGCATCACGTTGTACCCCATAAACATATACAATTATTATTTGTCAATTTTAAATAAAATTGTTATGTTAGGTAACACTGGTGAATGTCACTATATGTTCCTCCTGCCACCACATCCCTTCCTGCTGTCAGATTCTGGCCCTGTAAGTTTACACCAGAGCTGATGCTGACCAGGTCCTAGCTGCTTTCACTCTCTGTGCTTCTGCCCAATAAAAAAAAAAAAAAAAAAAAAAATCCTGGAATGCGTTCTTGGCTGCCTCAATCCCGGTATTGTGGGCCACCATTTTGGTTCCACAGTTGTCTGACCAGTTCTTTCCCACCCTGGCTTTGGAAGGTTAGAAATCTTTTGTTTTTCCTACTTTTCAATTACAAAAGCCTGTTTGAACAGCCTCTGTGACAGCCCATGTTCAAACAAGCTTTTGTAATTGAAAACAGAGCTCGCAATGTGGCTGCAGGGACGCTCGCCTCAAAAGGAGGGGTTGCAGATCCAGCTGTGAGCTGGTCCCTAAGGCCACTTTCAAAGTGTTTAAAGCTTCTTTCCAATTTAAAAAAAAAAAAAGGAAAGAAAATCCTATTTAAACACACAGTCCAGACCAACTGGCTTGGGTGATTGAAAATGAAAATTTTGACAGAGACATTGCTTTGGATCCAGGGGCAGTAGTCTTGGGAAGCGGACAGGAAAGGGGCATTGCCTCCTGGTGGACCTTCTCACCCCTCCCCCAGCACCTCTGTGCCACTTTCTAAGGGGTCTCTGAGGTTGAATGCACAGGTCTCAGCAAGTTCAAGTTCTTTTTTAGGCTCACCTTCAAGTTCAGTCTTAATCCTCTCTCTCTCTCTCTCTTTCTCTCTCTCTCTCTCTTTCTTTCTCTGCCCACCACCCCCAAGCATTATAAATGTAATGTCTGAGAATGATGGTTCTGGAAAGAGAATTGGGTTCAAATTCTAGCTGTGTGACGTTGAGCAATCATCAAACTCCTCTGGGACTCAGTTTCCTCTCCTATAAGACAGCATGACATTAGAGTGTCTTTGAAGATTAAAGGACATAATCTATTTAAATTACTTCTTACTATACTGCAAGACAAAGGTTCCATGTTCCATATGTGTAGTTATTTTTACTATTAATGCTAGTAACAATATGGATCATAATATAATAATAAAGTGAAAGACTTCATAGTGGTTAAGAATGTAGACTTTGGTGTCAGATTGGTCTGATTGATCCTCCCTGAGCATCTGTTTCTTTTATGTTAAAATAGGAATAATGATAGATTTACACACATGCATACCTAGTCACTTGCTGTGTGCCACACGCTGGGATGGGATGTGAACAGAACTCACTAAGAGCTGGCAAGGGAGTAGGCTAGAAGGTAAGTAGGTACAAACAGAGTCTTCTGAGAGTCCAGAAAAGGAGAGAATTAATTCTTAATGAGGGTGGGGAGGGTGGGAAATTGTCAAGAACAGATGTGCTTTGAGTGGGGCACAATGTGACTGGTCAGGAAAGGAGAAAGACGGATGCACTACGAAGCAGGTGTGAGTTGAGAGAAGTGAGTGAAGAAAGAAGGCGGAATGGCTTGCATTTCAGTACAGCTGGAGAATGGGGGCTGGGAGGGGGTTTGCATTTGTGAGAGTTGAATGGAAGGATGGGAGACAGGCTGCCTCCAGGGGCATCTGTGTTAATCTTGGGATTATAAGTGACAGAAACTCAACACCAAATAGCTTAAAAGAAAGAAGAATGGATGGATGGATGGATGGATGGATGGATGGATGGATGGATGCTTGGTTGTATAGATGGGTAGGTGGGAGGGTGAGTAGGTGAGTGGGTGGGAGGGTGGGTGGATGGATGGATGGATGTATGGATGGGAGGTGGGAAGGTTGGTAGCTGGATGGGTGGGAGGGTGGATGGATGGATGCGTGGATGGATGCATGGTTGGGTAGGTGGGAGGGTGGATGGATGGATGGATGCATGGATGGATGCATGGTTGGGTGGGTGGGAGGGTGGGTATGTGGGTGGGTGGGAGGGTGGATGGATGCATGGATGGATACATGGTTGGGTAGGTGGGAGGGTGGGTAGGTGGGCGGGTGGGAGGGTGGATGTATGCATGGATGGATGCATGGTTGGGTACATGGGAGGGTGGGTAGGTGGGCGGGTGGCAGGGTGGATGTATGCATGGATGGATGCATGGTTGGGTACATGGGAGGGTGGGTAGGTGGGCGGGTGGCAGGGTGGATGGATGCATGGATGGATGCATGGTTGGGTAGGTGGGAGGGTGGGCAGGTGGGCACATGGGTAAGTGGGAGGGTGGATGGATGCATGGTTGGGTAGGTGGGAGGGTGAGTAGGTGGGCAGGTGGGAGGGTGGATGGATGCATGGTTGGGTGGGTGGGAGGGTGGGTAGGTAGGTGGGTGGGAGAGTGGATGAATGCATAGATGGATGCATCGTTGGGTAGGTGGGAGGGTGGGAGGGTAGATGGATGCATGGATGGATGCATGGTTGGGTAGGTAGGAGGGTGGATGAATGGATGGATAGATGAGAAGTAAACTTATTTGTCCAAGAGTAGTCTAACTTCAGGCTCAGTAGGACCAAAAAGCTTAGATGTTGTCATTAGTACCCACCTCTTGCTCTCTGCACGTAGGGCTATTCTTTTGTATTGGCTTCATTATTAGGCTCCACCTGGTTACCCCTTGCGCTCCAACCACATCAATCATCCTATTGCTCATGGCCTCAGTGAGAAAAAGAAAAAAGTGCCTTTCTGATAGATTCCACCTGTGTTCCTATTGACCTCCATGGGTCATTTAACTATTCTCATACTTAACACTGTGAGATCAAGGTGCGGGGATAGGGGACTGAATTAACAAAATAACATCACTTGGCCATATCTGGAGGTGGAGATGGGCCCTTTGTCCGAACCACAGAGACTTAAAGTGGGAGAAAAGTTTGACAGGAGAGGAAGATCAGGCAGGTGTTAACAGAGAAGGAGAGTGGTTTCCAGGCAGAAAAAGCAACAGATGCCCACCGTAGCCCTGCATGCTCAACCACATTCTGACTTAATGTGTAGGCAGTTAGGTAAGTCTTTGAGCAGCTGGGTCTGAAAAGACGTTACAGACCTGGGATCAAATGGTCCTGGTGAGAGCTTCCAGGAGCAAACAGGTCAGGCTGAAGGAGACTCAAGTTTTGTGGGTCCTGAATCTTACAGTTTGGAGCCCTTCTTTGTGTAGGCAGAATCCTGAAATGCCCCCTGAGATTCCCTACCTGTCTCATGCATATACCCTGAATATTCTTTGGAACTTGAATATGATGGATTTTACTGCTGTGATTAGATTGTTATGTGGCATAGGTCTTGCTCTGTCTCCCAGGCTGGAGTACAGTGGCACAGTCCTAACTCACTGCAGCCTTGACCTCCTGGGCTCAAGCATTCCACCCACTTCAGCCTCCCAAGTAGCTGGGACAACAAGCATGCACCACCACTCCTAGCTAAATTCTTTTGTACACTTGGGCATCTCCCTATGTTGCCCAGGCTGGTTTCGGACTCTTGGACTCAAGCAGTCCTCCTGCCTCGGCTTCCCAAAGTGTTGCGGATTACAAGAATGAGCCACTGTGCCTGGCCTTGTATGGCATAGTTGGTCCTAAGAGAGGAAGAATGATTTGGCTGGGATTGACTTAATCACACCAGTCCATTAAAAGCAGAGAATTTTCTGCTGTTGGTCAAAAAAGAGGAAGTTAGAGATCAGTGAGAAGGTTTTGATGCACCGTAGCTGGTTTAAAGATGGAAGGGCCGTGCCCTAAGGAATACAAAAGGTCTGTGGGACTGAGGGCTGCACTTGTCTGACAGCTGCCAGAAAACAGAGCCTCAGTCCTGAAACGTCAAGGAACTGCCTTTTTCCAACAATGGGAATGAATATTGAGGCAGATTTTTCTCCAGCACCTCCAGATGAAAATTCGGCAAGGTCGACACTTTGATGTCAGGCTTGTAGGACTCTAAGCAGACAGAGACCCCAGCCATGCCATGCTAGACATCTGCCCTTACAGAACTGTGAGCGAATGAGTGAGTGTTGTTTTGAGCTCCTAAGGTTGTCGTGATTTGTTCTGCAGCAATAGAAAACAAGCACACTCTTTAAGTAAAAGAAACAAAATTATGATTATAACATTAGGTATATAAAATTAGGTCAGTTTCATCAATGTCATGGAAAATCCACCACTTGGGTCAGGAGTTGCTCTGGTCTTGTTTACCTGCATTTCCCATCTCTCCCAATTCTCTATAAATGTGGGATGCTGAAGAATTCACATACTCATTTCCCACGTGACCTCGGGTGCTTGGTTTTCCTGCTCTTTGGCCCCAGTGCCCCACACCCGCCACTCCCTGCCCCCATATGGTTGTGACATTGCCAAGCCATTTGGTCCATTTCCCTTCCTGGCAAAGAAAAAAAAGGTAAAGCTCTCAAAATTATTAGGTAATGATATCACTTTAAAAAGCGACACAATATTTTAACAGCATGACGCCACTTAGCTGTGGTTTAATAAAATGTAGAAAGCCCAGAGCCGAGGAAGCTGCAGCAGCCTTAGGTGGGGGCAGACAAACAGCTCTGGAAACTCACATCAGGAAAATTACTTTTTCTTCAAATGGAAACTTTTCAATTGCTTTCAAATAGCTGGAGCTGATAGAAATAATTTCCTTAGCACGTTTGCATACGCTGCCTGTGTCTTCTCTGCATGGCGCCAGGAGCTTCATTAATAAAGATTGTTGCGAGGTTCCGATGTTGCCAGGCTCTTGTTATTTAGAAAAAGCACCAAACCAAGTCAAGGGGAGTCAATTGATTACTAAATGCAATTCCTGTTTGGTGTCCCTGAGGCACATTGAGGGCAGTGGGGGAGTGTTCGTGTGTTCTTATGCACACATGTAGCAGGGATCCTGCCAGAGCGGCTCCGACATGTCAGCCTGATCCTTGGCCCGTTTTGAGGGATCTCTTTAGGATCACAGGGACCGTCAGGGTTGAATCTCCTTGTTTTCCTGATGCGAAAAACGGATGCTCCTGGAGGGAAAAGTGACTTAGGAACAATCACACAGAAAAACAGAAATTGCCATTCACGGAGGCCAAGCTATTGTCTTGGGTCTAGCAGACCTTATTATGTTTTCATAATGGATAGGGAGTTAGGGTTTGATTGTTCTCTTTCTGGGCCTTTCTGTCCAAAGCCCTGAAATACTATGTAGAGTTTGGGGTAGAAGATTAATGAGCTCAGTGTTTTTAATAATGAAGTTTGGGAGGGCTGGTGGCCACAAGGTATTTTTTTTGGTTTTTTTTTTAACTTTTATTTTAGGCTTGTGGGTACGTGTGCAGGTTTGTTATATAGGTAAACTCGAGTGATGGGGGTTTGTTGTACAGGTTATTTCATCACTCAGGTAGTAAGCCTAGTACCCAATAATTATTTTTTCTGTTCCTCTCCCTCCTCCCACCCTCCACCCTCAAGTAGGCCCCTGTGTCTGTTGTTCCCTTCTTTGTGTTCATGAGTTCTCATCATTTAGCTCCCACTTATAAGTGAGAACATGTGACATTTGGGGTTTCTGCTTCTGCGTTAGTTCACTAAGGATAATGGCCTCCAGCCCCATCCATGTTCCTGCCACAAGGTGGTTTTATGTGGACACGGCATGGCATCATCCTCAGGAGTTCAGTCTAAGGAACATGCTGCTGTTTGATTGGCTTTCCATTTTTCAAATCCTGTAGGGAGAAAGGCCCAGATTGGTGCAAACACAGCTTTAATGCCTCTCCAAAGCTCCCCAGCTTCCTTTTACTACAAAGAGGCACAGAGCCTTGGAAAGACAGTGGTACCCAGCTCATTGTGTTTATTATATCTATTGTGCTTATTTTATGGTTATTCTTTATGGCAGCTGGTGTGGATTTTGCATTTGTGTAAAGCTTCCTTTCTAAATCTATTACTTTCTTTTAAAAACTGAGTCCACTTAAAGAAATACATGTGAATTACAAGACATCAGAGTGAAGCCAAGATATCCTGGCCTAGTCCAACCTGAGTCCACGACTCAGGTTGCAGATCAGGAGACTGAGGCCTGCAGTACGGACGGATCCCGCCAAGTGTTTTAAAATAGAAGAGGATATTGAATGTTCCCAACACAAAGAAATGATAAATATTTGAGATGATGGATATGCTGATTACTCTGATGTGATTACTACACGTTATATTTATGGAAATATCAGGATGTGCCCCATAAATATGTATAATTATTACGTGTCATTTAATTAATTAATGTGGGGGACTGACCCACAGACCAAGGCTGCACGATGGATGAATAACATACTCAGACCCTGATATTCAGTGAAAGAGCAGGGCAGGGGACTGGGCCACTCACAGAAAGAGTTGTGGCAGCTGCACACAGACTGGCTGGCCCTGTGGGCATTTATTCAGCACAGATTTAATGACAAAGGCTTTGAGTCAACACACCTGTGGGTAATTAATCTGGTTGGCCTCCCCCAGAGAGATCAGTCCTGCATCTGCAGAATATTGAAGGTCAGTCTTCGGGCCACATGATTAAACAAGTATCTACGCCCTCAGCTTTTAAGAGAATTCAGCTTCCTTCAGCCAACTCTTTTACTGAAGCTATGCAAACCTCCCGGCCTTCCCAGAAGGCTTGTGTCTATTTCCTATAACTTTATCTTTATAATTTTTCCCAGTACCCTGACCAATCCCCTACAATCTAAAAAATGGAAAATTTGAGCTGTAGTGAGGTTAACAGATCAGGAAGTATCTGCCGTTGAAAAGATTGTTACTCATGTTCCCAAGAGGAGGGGGCAGGCCATGCCACATGGGGCCACATGGGGACACACGAGGATCCATCCTGCATGTGGCAGAGGCTGGAAGGAGGACCATGGCCAGGAGCCTGTATTGTGGTTTCTGTGTAAGGATCAGGTAGGCAGCATTAAGGAGATTTAGGAATGGCTGGTTTGAATAATGGCAGAGAGGTCTGGGGCATAGGAGCTGTTCCTAATTTGTACCTGGGCCTGGGGTGATTAGGGCCAGTGGACAGTGGCCTGGAGTGTGAGAGCAGGAAAGAAGAGGTAGTTGGGGGATCTGGGTTCTGGAATGGTTGGCTTGTATTTGAAATGCATACTTACACAGGACTTGTTTCTAGTCTCTAGGAATTAGCTGATCCTAGGAAGGGCAGTCCCTCCAGAGTCAGCAAGGTCCCAGATGTTAAAGCAACAGAATATAAGAAATAAATGACATGGATCAAAGACCAAGAGCCTGGTCTACTTAGCGGCAGGGCCAGGTTTCAAATTCAAGTCTCCAGATCCAATGGCTAGTTTATCTCTTGTGCTGCCTACTTCGGGTGGTCATGGTTCTAAATGCCCCATTGGATATCCTGGTTGTTGGCTGAATTCACAGACGTATAATGGCTACAGAAGTACAAGCAAAACTTTACCTCAACCAGCCTCCCCTGGAGGCCCTCAGGGCCTTCGTTCTGTAAACCTGCAAGCTCCACGGTATTCCATTTTGAAGCTTACTCCATTCCTTCAACTGATCTGAACCCATTTTTTTTTTTATGTCAAGAGTGGAAATATATGGTAAAAATTATATGATGGTAGCATCTGGCATCATAAGCCTTCCTAGGGAGGAATGGTGGTGGTGGTTGTTGTTTTGAGACAGTTTCAGTCTGTCATCCAGGCTGGAGTGCCATGGCGTGATCTTGGCTCACTGCAACTTCTGTCTCCCAGGTTCAAGCGATTCTCGTGCCTCAGCATCCTGAGTAGCTGGGATTACAGGCATGTGCCAACACGCCTGACTAATTTTTGTATTTTTAGTAGAGATGGGGTTTCACCACGTTCACCAGACTGGTCTCAAATGCCTGATCTCAAGTGATCCACCTACCTTAGGCTCCCAAAGTGCTGGGATTACAAGTATGAGCCACTGCACCTGGCCATTAGGGAGGAATTTTGTTTGGAAAAATAGTAAGGCAGGACAGTGAGACTGGAAGGAGTCCCGTCTAAGCCAAGTTAATGAAAGAGAATGAGCAAGTTCCTCTGCCTATGTCAAGGAGACTGATGTGTTTTGCTCTAGACCAGGGCAGAGAGAGAGGAAGGCACAGAAAGAGGTGGAGACACAGGTCAGATTGATGGTGGATGATGAACATTTTAAGAACAAGGATGTACCTTTCAACTTGTAATTGTGTGCTCATTCTCCACCCAACTTCCTACCTCACCTAAATCATTGTACTGTGTATAAATGGGGATTTTGCTGGAAATGGAGAAAAGAGCTGAGTTTCATACAAGGGTCCGTTGTTTCTGCAGCAGAGACAGCACAGGCCAAGACAAGAGCGGCAAAGCAGAGGTGATCCCCAGAAAGCCAGCTATCTGGGTATCAAAGATCTCACAGAGGGCTTTGGGACTGGGGGTGTTGACCAGGCTTACCTTCATCTCAAGGGACTATAGACCACTGCATACATCTGTTTTTCACTTACATATTTCTGGTCCTATATAATCAGTGTCAGTGTATCTTTTACTCAATATCTCTGAGCCTTAGTTTTCTCATCTGTCAAATGGGGATAAAATCTGGTTTGTCTGCATCATAGACCTATTGTAAGGACTAAAGTCTAGTGTGGATAATTTATAAATAAGGCCAAAATGTTGCCTGGAAATGTGCTAATCCTGCTTTTTGCTATATCTTGGAATTGTGTTCTCTGGACTCCATTGGACTATCTCTTTATGGAAAGAACACGAGAGATTGTGCAGCTTTTCCTATAGTGTGTGGATTTACAGGAGCAAAGGCATCACTCTGTGAACAAACTTGGCAAACACTGGAAAGAAAGAAGTGAGAAGACAGTGTCCCTGTTCTCAGAGAACTGAAGAACTCTACCTGCCATTAAGCAAATGCCATGGTTTACATTCTAGAGTAGAGGTGTGAACCAAGTGTTGAGTTCTAGTGACACACGTTTATTTCTGTTTGGAAGAGTTAAAGAAAAGCCCCTGGAATAAGTAGGAATTTTTCAGCAGTGAATATATAAATATTTGCAGGCAACTATATGATATATAGTTACATATTTATACATAACTGTATGATATATAGTTGCATATTTATATATAACTATATGATACAGTTTTATATATATAGCTACATATAGAACTTTATAATACAGTTTTATATATATAGCTACATATAGAACTTTATAATATATAGTTATATGGTTACATATTTATATGTAACTAGTATAGTTATATATAGTTACATATCTCCATATAACTATAAATATGTACAAATACAAATATATGTATATAATGTATATATAAAATATATACCTGTATAAATTATACAAATATATATTTATAGTATACATAAATATATATGGTTATATGTACATGTATACATACTTACATAGACATATATTGCAAAATGTGGTTTTCAGTTTACTCATTTCTTATCGATGTCAAATATATGTTACAACAGAAGTAACGTCCATAAAGTTACTTTGGTTATTTGAATAGTTATTAATTTAAATCACATTTAATTTTTGGGTATCTGTTTTTAATCCATCAAGATAATTTCACATGAGTATTTATTTTTTGCTAACATTCTGGCCAAAAACTGAAACACCTCTATACCCTTTTCATTCTTTTCTTCTCCTTTTCTTTTCTTTGCTTCCGTACTTTACACAGAAAACCTGGAACCAAAATACTCCTTCTGGAATATTCTACCTATCTTGGTGTCTTCCTGGGAAGTATATAGCTTTCAGGTTTGTAGCCAGCTTTCTGGAAACAAATTAAACTACTAACTGTCCCATGACCTGAGCTAGACCAGTGTCTGGAGCCAATTCTCCTCCGGAGTGTCTCACTGATCTTTGCTGATGGAATTTCAATTTTGGCCCTATTTCAGTCCACATTCTTGAGCTGAGTGACTTAGCAAGTTCGCATATTAAAATTACTAGGCTGCTGCTGCTGATGGTGATGGTCATGTTGCATAGCTACCATATTTAAAATAAACTCAGTCTCTGTGGCAAGTTGCAAAATGTCCCCAATTCTCCATACCTCCCTAAAACCAGGGAAATTCTACAACCTATTTCACTAAGGTGTGGGATCTGCTTCCCACATCCTTGAATTTTTTAGCTCACCTTGTAACTTGATTTGGCTAATAGGATGCAACAGACCTGACTGTGCAATTTTACACCTGGGGTCATTTTTTCTTTGTCATTTGGATGCTGAGGAATAGCCTGGTTGCTTCTCATTGCTCCCGCTGACACCAACACACCCTCCATAACAGTCATTTTGGTTACCTGCAGCTCACCACAAAGCAGGAGGAAGCCCAGCTGAAAACAGATGAACCACTCAGCTGAGCCTAGCCCAAATTGCTGATTCATTAGTATCATAAAGAAAATAAATGATTATTGTTTTAAACCACTAAATTTTGGGATGGTTATTATGTTAAAAAAGGATGAGTTTATGTCCTTTATAGGGACATGGATGAAGCTGGCAACCATCATTATCAGCAAACTATCGCAAGGACAAAAAACCAAACAGCTAATGTTCTTATTCATAGGTGGGAATTGAACAATGAGAACACTTGGACACAGGGCAGGGAATATCACACACCACGGCATGTCTTGGGGTTGGGGGAGGGGGGAGGGATAGCATTAGGAGATATACCTCATGTAAATGATGAATTAATGGGTACAGCACACCAACATGGCATATGTAGACATATGTAACAAACCTGCACATTGTGCACATGTACCCTAGAACTTCAAGTATAATAAAAAAGTTAATCATATTAGTATATGTAATTGTCTAATAAATCATCACAAACTTAGATTAAAACGACGGATAGTTATTATATGACAGTTTCTGAGGTTCAGGAATTTGGGAGCTGTTTAGCGATGGCATTCTGCCCCAGAGTCTGTCATGAGTTTGCAGTCATCTGAAGGTCTGACTGGGACTGGAAGAGCTACTCCCAAGATGGCTCACACATGTGGCTGTTGGCAAAATTCCTGTTTCTTGTCATGGTGGACCTTCCACAGGACTGTTTGAGCATCCTCACAACATGGCTGCTGGCCACCCTTCAGAGCCAGGGATCGAAGAGAGAAGGTAAAGAAGAAACCACAGTGCCTTTTATGACACAATTTTGGAAGTCACCCACTGTCACTTTTTCCATATTCTGTTTATTAGAGAGTCACTAAAGTTCAGCCTTGACTCAAGGGAGGTGGTGGCTCCATTTTTTAAAAAAAAAGTGTCAGCAAATCCGTGGATGTATTCTAAAACCACCATACCAGTTGATAGAGCCTCACATAGATAATTGAAATGTTTAAGGAGATTTCTTCATAAAGCCACAGCCATACCCTGACCATATGGACATGGGGATCTATTGAGGCACAGTTGCAGGTTGACAGTGTGGTGGGATGAAAGTGAGTAGGCTTCACAGTCAAGCAGACTTGGGGTAGAATCTTGACTCTAGAGCCTACTAGCTGTGTGACCCTGGTCAGGTTATTTACCCTCTCTGAGCTTCAGATTTCCTATTCGTAAAATGGGGCAGATGCCATCTTCCTTACAGGATTATACAGTCATAGTGAGTGCTAGGTAAATTTAAATTTCTTTTTTTTTCTATCTTCTGCCCTGAAGGTTCACCCCGTATTCCACACTGATAATGGTCCCCTGAGACCATGGGGAAAAGGAGGAAGCCTTAAGAAATATTGGAATGATGGAGACACTAGAGTAACCATTGAGAAACCATCTCTAGTTGTGTGACCTTAGTTAGTCAAGTCACTTTCTACTTCTGAGTCGCATCTTCCACCTAAGTTAAATTCAGTATTTGAACTAGATGGTCCCTAAAGCTTCATTTAGCTTATTGAGCATCTCGTTTTTCCAGGCATACCCTAAGAGCCCAATGTTCACGTTCTCATTTGATCCTCCTATTAGCCCTGTGTGGTGGCAAAAAGGAATCTAGGCACTGAGAATTGGAGGGACCTTTCCAAGGTCACCCACCTGGAAAACCATGGGGGAATGTCAGCCTGAGCCCAGATCTATGGGGATATTAAGATCCTCACAGGGAGGTTTGTAGAATTTTAATGACAGCTTGCTTTGGGAAATTATAATTCTTTAAAAATTTCAATCAGGGCTCTCAGAACAGCACCAAAAGACTCCTTCAGGAAGCAATTAAAGGGCCTGCCCCATAGTGGGAGCACCCGCGGTAAATCAACATTTCAGCAGAGCAGTTTCTAGGCCAGGAATTAGAGGGGAAAATGAAATCATTCAAGTGGAGGGGAGGAGAAATAAATTCTTTGCTGAGGCCACAGCCGGCTAGTCTGGCACATACGGGACTTGGGCTGGCAGCTGTGCTGTGAGCATTTCCGCTTGGGATCTAGGTGGGTGGGTGGGGGTTCCAACCCTGTGTTTACATGTTGGGCTGTGTGTAAGAAGGAGCTGAGGTCTTGATTTTGGAGTCAGACTGCCTCGGTTTGAATCTCAATTCTGCCCCTTAATTGAATGACCTTCTGAGTCTGTTTCCTCATCTTTACAGTAGAAGGAATAACATACTTATCTACTGGTGGGTTGTTGTGAGAATTAAATGAGATGATGCATGCAAATCCTGGAACACATTGCCTGGGATACACCCATCCCCAATAAAGTAGCTTAATAGCTTAAATAAACAAAAAGCGTTCAAATAAGACTTTCTTGGTGGTGTGGAGAAAGTCACTACAATAATGTAGTTTTAAAAAGTAAAGGAGGGCCCAGGAGTGATTGCTCATGTTTGTAATCCCAGTGCTTTGGAAGGCTGAGGTAGGAGAATGGATTGAGGCCAGGAGTTCAAGACCAGCCTGGGCAACGTAGTGAGATCTTATCTCTACAATTTTTTTTTAAGTTAGCTGGGAATGGTAGAGCATGCCTGTCATCCCAGCTACTTGAGGGGCTAAGGTGGGTGGATCACTTGAGCCCAGGACTTTGACATTGCAGTGAGCTGTGATAGCTCTTCTGCGCTCCAGCCTGGGTGATGAAGCAAGATCTTATCTCAAGGAAAAAAAAAAGTAAAAGAGGGTTGGAAAATATACTAATATTTACTGAGGGTCCCATGAGAGCAGAAATTGTGCTTACTTTGCACATAAGTATTTCCAGTAAAATACCTGGCACATAATATGTGCTCAATTAAAATGTGCCAAATAATTGGAGCACATGGAAGACCTACTGGGGCATCCCACTTAGTCATTTTAAATGAACTAGGCAGGAATTATCCCATTTTTTTTCCATACAGAGTTTGAAACTGAAGTTTAGGAAGATTAAAACCTCTTCCCATGAGCTCATAGCTTCTCACTGGGTCTCAAGTATGTCTTGCTCCGTGCAAAATAGACAAGAGAGCCAGCGTTAGTATGGATGATGCAGTACATCCCCTTTTCGGGCCTGAGTCTGCTTCAGAAAAATAAGGAAATATACCTGGTATGAACTTTCTGCTCTATACTAGAGAACAACGACCACCATTGTTATGGTATTTTTCTAAATCATATCTGACACTGAAACCTGAGTGGAGGAATAACAGAAATCAGTCATTAGTAAGGCTTCCTCCCCATGTCCATTGGCTTATTCAATTATCCTAGACCAGCCTGTAACCACCCAGTGGGTTCTTCTTGCCTGATGCCCAGGTACAGCCAATTTATCTAGACAGGGGAATTGCAATAGAGAAAGAAGTTTTATACATATAGAGGCAGCTAAATGGGAGACTGGAGTTTTTTTATTACTCAAAGCAGCCTCTCCATAGTTTGCAGGCTAGGGTTTTTAAAATATAGTTTGATTGGCAGGGGACTAGGAAATGGGTGCTGCTTATTGGTTAGGAAATGTAATCATAGGTATGTGAACAATGGTCCTCATATGCTGAGTCTGCTTCTGGGTGAGAGCTACAGGACTAGTTTAGTCATGAGTCACGGGTCTGAGTGGAATCATTTGGTTGTCAGAAATGCAAAACTCTGAAAAGATATCTCATTCGACCAATCTTAGGTTCTACAATAGTAATGTTGTTACAGGTGCAATTGGGGAAGTTATCAATCTTGTGATCTCCAGAACAGTGGCTGGTTATCGTTTAATTATGCCTACCTCTTAGCAGGATTCAAGTCCCTTTCATGATCCTAAATTTGTGGGCTTTTATTACTTTTACAAAGGCAGTTTAGTTTTGGTAAGGTCTATTATCTTTTAAAATACAAACTACATTTCTCCCAAAGTTAGCTTGGCCTATACCCCGGAACAACCAAGGGTAGTTTGTAGGTTAAAGACAAGGTGGAGTTGGTTAGATCAGATCTCTCACACCGATATAATTTTCTCACTGTTCTGTTAAATACTTTTTGCAAAGGCACTTTCAAGCTGAGGGCCCAGGAAACTAAGATGAGGATGGGAGCTGATCCTTTGCATTGTGGTTGCCATCTTTATTGTTGATTCTTGGGATATGCAATGTCCCTGTCTGGTGCTGAGCCTACACTATCTCGGGGTGGTAGGGCTTGACTGCTCAAGATGGGCTGCCAAGCACCCCCCAAGGGGTCTGCACTGACCACAAGCTCAGTATGGGGGGCCATGACCCCACTGTTCTCAAGCCTTTGTTCCTATTCCCTCATCAGAGATTCTCCCACCCTGAGGGGAGCTGTCCCTGGACCTCAGCACCCAGACACACATCCCCAACACAGCAGATCCGCACCTCCATATGCCCAAGCCAGTGCTTCTAGGTGTAGCCCCTGGAGCACCTGCATTCACATCATCTGGGAATTATTTAAAAGTGCAGTTTTCCCAGCCCATCACAGGCTTCTTAAGTGAACTTTCTTAGTATGTAGTCCAGGAATCCACAACGGAATCTCCAGTTGATTCTGCACATTAGAATTTGAGAATCATGGGGCTAAACCGTTGATACCAAGCCTTGTAGGGTTTCCCTGGGTCCACATACCCAGGTGCTTGTTTAAGTGGAGAAACAGCAGGAAACATTTCTGGGTCAAAAGAAAGAAAAATATGAAGAATTCTCATTTAGACCACAGGGTTAACTGAAACTCAGGGCATCCTATGCCAGAAACAGGAGGGAAGAAGAGGCCAAGACCCAGCACTGGGAGACCCTAAGTCTTATGTCACTAACTCTTTGGGTCAACTTGGCCAAGGTGCTTGTCTTCTCTGCATCTTGATTTATTTATCTGTGAAATGGAACTAATGAGGTATCCCCAGAAATCTGAGAATTCCAAAGAGGTTGATCTGAAGAGGCTGAATGTATCAACAGTTTGCCAAGTAAACTACAAGTTGTGCCTGAACAAGGTCCAAAAGATTACCATTCACATTCACCCATTAATTTATCTATTCACCCACCTACCCACTCACCCATCCATCAACCCACCCATTTATCCACCTATTCATCCACTCATCCATTAATCTACCTGTTCACCCAGCCATTCATCTACTCATCCATCCATCCACTCCTCCTCTGTCTTTCCTTCTATTTTCCATCCATCCATCCATCCATCCACCCCCCCACCCATCCATCTTTCCATCCACCCATCCATCCATCCACTCACCCATCCACCATCCATTCATCCAGTTATCATCCATCCATCCATCCATCCTTCAGCCAACATACATAGAGCATCAATTCCATTCCAGACACATGGACACAGTAGTGAACAAGACTTAGTTCATATCCTAATGTACAAAATGGCCATTGGTCTAATGACCTCAACGATGTGTGAACAATGATAAGATTGAGTTCTGAAGGAAAGAAACAGATACATGGGCTACACTCCTTGCACTGTGTAAGTTCAATCTTGGTTGCTTATCTCTAGGAATGGACGAATGGTCACCAGGCGGCTCTTGAGGCTCTGAACGAGCTTAGGGGCTGCAGGACTTTGGGATGGAGAAGAGAGAGACATAGCTGTGTATACATAGCAGTTACATGAAGACCTGAGACTGCTCTTATCATAGAATAAGCATCTGAGGACAGAGTAGCTTTTCTCAGGCAGGTATGGCCGTGGCCTTTAGCTGCACTTCTCAGTGGAGAAAGCAAGGCTTTGTATTAAGCTAAATCTGGCTGCAAATCCCGAGTTCGTCCCTTCGGAGCTGTGTGAGTCATGCCTCAGTTTCGACAAATGTGAAGTCAGATGGAGGCAACGAGGAAATCTATACTGTCCCCACCATTGTCACCTTTGGAAGTCCCTTAAGAGAAAGCTATTCTTGGCCAGGTGTGGTGGCTCACGCCTGTAATACCAGCACTTTGAGAGGCCAAAGTGGTCAGATCACGAGGTCAAGAGATAGAGACCATCCTGGCCAACTTGGTGAAACCCTGTCTCTGCTAAAAAAAAAAAAAAGAAAATTAGCTGGGTGTGGTGTCACACAGCTGTAGTCCCAGTTACTCAGGAGGCAGGAGGCTGAGGCAGGAGAATCACTTGAACCCAGGAGGCAGAGGTTGCAATGAGCTGAGTTTGCGCCACTGCACTCCAGCCTGGAGACAGAGCAAGACTCTGTCATAAAAAAAAAAAAAAAAAAAAAAAAGAGAGAGAAAGAGAGAGAAAACCATTCTCAACTCCCTTCCTGGGCTTCTTCTGGAGGGAGACTGGAGCTCTATGTAGGTTTAAGTGCTGTGAAATGGACTGCCGGGTACTCCCTGGTGCACATCCATCCAGGCTTAGATGGTTCTGGCAGGGGTATTGACCAAGTCATTACAGAATTACTCACAGGCTGACCACATGCCAGGAAGTGAACAACTCAGATAAAAAAGCTGACTGGCCCTTCATGGGTCTTACCTTTGGTTTTAGCTAGCAGACACGAGGACCCACACATGGTCTGATGTTGTGTCTGGAGTCATCATCGTTGAGGAACAAGGGGTGAGTTACAATAAAGGTAACTGGATTTGGGACAGCCATTATACTTTGAGGAATGGGATTCTGCTGCTGCTGGACATTGGCCATGATTGTGAATGTCTATGCTTCGCCCCAGATCTAGAGATGATAACATCTATTGAGCTCTAGGCATGTGCCAGGCTGTGGATTGAAAGCCTTGTCTGACTTGCTTATTTTAATAATTCTCACTGCCCTCTGAAACGGATATTGTTATGATGTCATCTTTACAGAAGAGAAACTGAGCCTCAGAGAGATTAATAACTCCTGGGTTCACAGAGCCAGGGCCAGAGCCAGGATCAGAACACAGATGTGGCTGGCTTTAGCACCCCTGCCCTTCTGCACAGCACAGCCCTTCCTCAGGTAGAATCTGCAAACCTCCACTGTCCATCACCACCCCTGACTTTGCCAGATATTGCTGGATGTAGGTGGCTACCCAGTGAGGCTCTAGAATTCATATCCTGCTCAGACCATCTGGGCATCCTTCCTCCCTAGTGTGTGAGAAGTCTACTCCATCCATCAGTATTTCAAAGCCCCTCCCACAGGGTGTCTGACACTGAGCCACTCCATGCCATGGGCAAGAGAGGGATTGGTGTGCTTCACATCCTCCTTTCAAACCGCTCTGAGTCTAGTACCATGGAATGGAACATCCACACCGGCGTCCACATTGGGTTTAAAAAGAGAAAAGAAGTCTGCTTTGTTTGCTAGTAAAGTGAGGGGGAGACAGGGTTTTAATAAGTGGACTGACTTACCCGCTATTCTTCTGTCTTTTTAAAAAATATTTTGTTAATAGACCACCACTCCTGTCCTAACGTGGCAGGATGTGATGGAAAGTGCACAGACGGCCCGAGGTGGGGGCCAGGCTCTGCCACATTAGATGCCTTCACGTCTCTAAGTGTCTCTAAGTCTCAGTTTTCTAATCTGTAAAAGGGACACAATCATAGGACCTCCCTCATAGGGTTATTTGAGGCTCAGACTAAATGGATGTGAGTGTGTCTTCATTGATTTACTTCTCCATTCTTTTTCTTTTCATTTGCTCATGGATGTTTATCAAACACCAGCCAAGTGCCGGATGCACTACTCTATCTTGGGACAGAGCCATGAACAGCTCAGCCAAGATCTCTGCTCTCATGGAATGGGAGTGCCTCATGGTGGGGTGCCTGGAGAGGACATGGAAGTTCTACGCCCTTCCCCATATCTCACCCTATGCATATTTTTTTCCAACTGGGTGTTCCTGAGTTATATCTTTTACAATATACTGGTAATAGTAAGTAATTTCCTAAATTCTGTGAGCCGTGCTAGCCAACTATTGAACCAGAGAAGGGGGTTGTGAGAATCTCTGATTTATAACCGGATGGTGAGAAGGGAAGTCCAGGCTTGCTCTGCAGTGGGTCCAGTCTTGTGGGACTGGGCCCTCAACCTGTGGAATCTGATTCTAACTCCAGGTGGATCGTGTCAGAATTGAACTGTAGGACACCCAGTTGGTGATGGCAGAGAATTGGAGCATTGCTTGGTGTGAAATAAAACCCAACACATTTGAGTGTAGTGGTATGCTGCATGAGTAGAGAAACAGAGTTTTCTCTGTTAGAAGAAAGGCCAGAGCAGTGGCTCACACCCGTAATCCTAGCACTTAGGGAGGCAGAAGTAGGAGGATTCCTTGAGGCCAGGAGTTTGAGACCAGCTCTAACAATATAGTGACACCCCATCTGTACAAAATAAACAAAAATGAAAATAAAATCAGCCCATGTGGTTGTGCATACTGTAGTCCCAGATACTCAGGAGGCTGAGGTAGGAGGATCATGTGAACTCAGGAGGTTGAGGTTGCAGCGAGCCATGATTCTGCCACTGCTCTCCAGCATGGGTGGCAGAGTGAGACTGTGTGTCTAAAACAAAACAAACCAGAAGAAAGGCTACTAAGGCTGGAGAGCACAGTGGGTAAGGAGGAGGTGGCCAAGCTGAGGTCAGAGGGGGAGGTCAGATCGCCATCGAATGGACACCTCTTTTTACAACCATGTGTTCTACATTGCAATGACAGATTTTTGTTCTGTTTTGTTTTCAGAGAGGGTCTTGCTCTCACCCAGACTGGAGTGCATTGGTATGATCATGGCTCACTACAGCCTCGAAATCTTGTGCTCAAGCCATTTTCCTGCCTCTGCCAATTTTTAAAATTTTTAGAGACAGGGGTCTCTGTATGTTGCCTAGGCTGGTCTCAGACTCCTAGCCCCAAGCAATTCTCCCATCTCAGCCTCCCAAAGTGCTGGGATTACATGCATGATCCACCATGTCTTGAACCTTCGATTTTAGGTATTTTTATTGCATCCCTTACTATCTTCCTTCTCTATTGTAAATCTGCCCTTTTGGGAGAGTGGGGTTAGGGATTTCTGCACCCTTTTTACTATGTCCAGGAACATTCTTAAGGGGGTGTCTCCACCTAACAGTGCAAGGATACAGCTGCCCTTGGTATTCTTCATGGTGATAATGGAAACCTAAGTTGCTTTTTAAATTTGCTAAAAGTACCTGTTGTAATTACCGGGCCACCCGTAACGGGAGTTTATGTAATTATTAGTTTGAATGGCTCTGCTCATTATGGTACAGAATTTTAATTTGCAAATGCATCACCAGATTCTTGATTGAATTCCCTTTTGACCGTGGCGCTGAGGACATATGTTCATACATTTTCATGGCAGGAACTCTTCGGCGGAACCAACGCTGCTCAGGAGAGGCAGGTGCACAAGGGTGGTGGGCATGTGGGCATGGTGAGTCTATGTTTGCAAGAAAGGAAGTGCAGTTGAAACAGGACAGGGGTGCCTCTTTCCCTAATGCTATATATAGTAGCCTCTGTTTGCTATAGAGCGGAGGAAGGAGACATCTCACATGTTAAATTGCGCTGACGAAGCTGGGCAGGTGGGTGTTAGTTCTATGGAAGGCTTTGCTGCTGCTGATTTGTAATTGAGTTCAAGGAGAGGAGAGGACCAAAACATTTGTGGGAGACACATGGCCTTTGGCTCCTGGCCATCTTCTCCTCCGTGGCTGTGGTCCAGCAGCGGGGACATTGATTTCTCAGGCCCACCATAGATTGGGTTGAACAGCATCTGCCCAAAATTCATGTCTACCTGGAAGCTCAGAATGTGACCATATTTGGGAATAAGGCCTTTGAAGATATAATTAGTTAAGATGAGGTGATGATGGATTTTGGGGTTGGAGTGGCTAATTCATTGACTGGTCTCCTTAAAAAAAGAGGGAAGTTTGGAGACCTACAGGGAAGGCCGTGCGATGGCAGAGGCAGAGATTTTAATGACACAGCTGAAATTCAAGGAATGCCACAGATTTCCAGCAGCAACAAGAAACCGGGAGGGACGCCTGATGTTCCCTCAGAGCCTCAGGATGGAACCAACCCTACCAGTGCCTTGATTTCAGACTTCCAGTCTCCAGAAGGGTGAGAGAATAATCTCCTGTTGTTTTAAGCTGCTTAGATTGTGTTACTTTCTTACGGCATCCCTGGGAGACTAATACACACTAGTAGGTCCTATCACAAGGACAGGGGCGCTGCCATTTTATTCACTCACCCAACACCTAGTGGGTACATTACACAACAACAGATGTTTCAATGATTTCTTATTATTTTACCTGTTTGATGTCTTCTCTCTTGCTGTCTCAATCTCTTTCTCTCTATGTGTTTGTGTGTCTACGTGCGTCATATACACAACTATTATGGGGGGTGTACTCTTTGAAGGTAATTGCAGACATCATGAATGACATGTCCTCCCCAACTACTAGAGTCTGTATCTACTAAGAGCAAGGGTATTCTCCCATATAACCAGCATACCATTAGCTGACCTAAGACATATAACAATGATACAAGGATATTATCTACTATACAGCCTGTGTCCAAATCCTCACAGCTGTCCCAGAAGTGTCCTTTCTAGCTATCTTTAAAAAAAGAATACAGGCTTTTGGAGGCTGAGGCAGGCCGATCACGAGGTCAGGAGATCGAGACCCTCCTGTCTAACGCGGTGAAACCCCGTCTGTACTAAAAATATAAAAAATTAGCCTGGCGTGGTGGTGGGCGCCTGTAGTCCCAGCTACTCGGGAGGCTGAGGCAGGAGAATGACGTGAACCTGGGAGGCAGAGCTTGCAGTGAGTTGAGATCACGCCACTGCACTCTAGCCTGGGTGACAGTGCTAGAGTCCATCTCAAAACAAAAAAAAAAAAAAAAAAAGAATACAGGATCCAATTAAAGATAATACATTGCATTTGGTTACAATGTCTCGAGTCTTTTGTGTTGTGGCATGGGTCACCCACTCTTTTCTTGTTGGTCTTTTACAACAATCAACAGTTTTGAATGGTCAAGCCATTTATTTTGTAGAACAGTAGTTCTCAAAATATGCTACCTCAACCAGCAGCAGCAGCATCAACTAGGAACTTATTAATTCATCACCCCAAATATTCTTTGGCCTCATCCCAAGCCTATTGAATCAGAAACTCTGGAAGTCGGGCCCAGACATCCATTCTAACAAGCCCTGCAGGGGATTCTGAGACAAGCTCAAGCTAGAGAGCTTTGGTCATAGAGTGTCTGTCTCATAATCTGGGTCTCTCTGACTGGCCCCCCAGATGAGATTCAGTTAGATAATTTTTGACAAGATTGTTACATAGGTTGATGTGGCCATCACTCAGCACATCACACCAGTGGGCACTGAGTGATACGTTTAATTGCTCTAATCAATCAGTGACAGATTTAATCACTTATTTAAGGCAGTATCCTCCAGTCTTCTGCAATGTAGAGACATTTCCACCTGTAATTGGTAAGAATGAGTACATCATTTGCAAAACCCAGTGAAAAATAAAAGTGTGAGGCCTCTTGTTAAAAAATGACAAGGACTTTCAAGGCAGACAGCAGAACATTCGCTAAGCATAAAGCTTTTCTGCCTGTGGGTGTCTGTGCAGCTGCCTAGACTGAACACCCAGGAAGCCAGCCCTGCCATGGGCTGATATTGAGACGATGTGAAGATTTCATTTCCTATCAATCTTTCACCCGATGGTTTTTAGCACCCACTTATGATACTTACTTGAGTTAATTGTCACATTGGCAGTTCCACATTGGTGGGTTTCAAACTCTTATGATCATTCTTTCTATTTTCATTATCTGGTTTTCTGATGTAAAAATGAGCCCTCTCCCTCCACTCCCCATTCTTGAGTATCACTACGGGCTCATAGATCCTTCTTAAGTTATTTAATGTGTTACAATTATTGCTATTCTTCTTCTTTTTGATGCTCAAATTGTCCGAAGTCTAACCAGCGAGTGGAAACCTTTCGGTTATTATTTTGCACTTACCTGGCCAAGCTCTTCTTCCATCTATGTCTCTTCCCAGTCCAGCAAACATTTATCAGGCACCTACTGGATACTCATTTCAGGGCTGGGAGCCAGGAGTAAGATGAGTAAGATGCTTTTTTTTCCCTTGAGGGTAGGACACCTGAGTTCAAGGGAAACTCAGTGTGGTGAATATCTGTTCTGCAGTGGTCCAAGTGCCAGGAGAGAGGGAGCTAGGGGGAGATGGCATTATGCGGGAGGGGCATCCAACCCAGGCCAGAGAGGATAAGAGACCTACCTAAAGTTGTACAGTGGTGGTGACACTGGGTGTTCAGCTCAGGACTTCTCACCTCAAGTGTAACTCACTTTTCATCACTGTCTCTCAAGGTGTAGACTAATTACCAGGTACCTCAGAATCACCTGTGCTGGTTATCAGAAGTGGCGATTTGGGGGCCTCACAGAGACCTATATAATCTGAATGAATAGAGAGAGGTATCCTGAACTTTTTATTTAAAAAGAGTATATATTTGGCCGGGCACAGTGGCTCACGCCTGAAATCTCAGCACTTTGGGAGACCGAGGCAGGCAGATCACTTGAGATCAGGAGTTTGAGACCAGCCTGGAGAACATGATGAAACCCTGTCTTTACTAAAAATACAAAAATTAGCCGGGTGTGGTGGTGTGTGCCTGTAGTCCCAGCTATTCAAGAGGCTAAGGCAGGAGAATTGCTTGAACCCGGGAGGCAGAGGTTGCACAGAGCCGAGATGGCACCACTGCATTCCAGCCTGGGCAACACAGCAAGACTCCATCTCAAAATATATGTGTGTGTGTGTGTGTGTGTGTGTATATATATATATATATTTATATAAAACTGTGTATTACATTATGCATGTGTATATAAGCTGCTGGTTGATGGAGTGTATTTTTGTTGAGTTTGCTGGTTATATGCAGATGTTGGAGCATAATGTTAAAAAGAGTACTCCAGAAACCCCCACACCACTTATCAGCAGAAACAGTCCCTGCACTGCTGAGTCTCCCCTATGACCGTCCCCCGACTCATCTTCACAGGCAGCCAGTTCCTTGTATTTCCATCATTCTCCCTTACTTACTGCACGTTTGAGTATCTTTAAAGGACACAAGGGGTAGATTGTTAAAAGTTGAAAGTTAAAGTTGTTAAAAGTTTCTGGATTTTGCATTTTCCAAAAGTAGTGTGTGTGCGTGTGTGTGTGTATATATGTGTGTGTGTGTGTATATACATATATATACATACTTTCAAGGTGTAGACTAATTACCAGGTACGTCAGAATCACCTGTGCTGGTTATCAGAGGTGGAGATTTGGGGGCCTCACATATATATATGCGTGTGTGTATGTATATATACACACGCGCATATATATATACACACATACACATATATATAGACATACACATATATACACACACATCTATATAAATATATATGTGTATATGCATATATATATACACACACATATGTATACACACACACATATATATATAGGTTTTGTTTTTTGTTTTTTGTTTTTTTTTTTGAGGTGAAGTCTCACTCTGTTTCCCAGGCTGGAGTGCAGCAGTGTGACCTCGGCTCACTGCAACCTCCACCTCCCGGGTTCAAGTGATTCTCATGCCTTAGCCTCCTGAGTAGCTGGGATTACAGGCGTGTGCCACCACACCTGGTTAATCTTTGTATTTTTCATAGAGATGGAGTTTCACCATGTTGACCAGTCTGGTCTCAAATTCCTGACCTCAAGCAATCTGCCCACCTTGGCCTCCCAAAGTGCTGGGATTACAGGCATGTGCCACCATGCCCAGCTAATTTTGTGTATTTTTAATAGAGATGGGGTTTCACTATGTTGCCCAGGCTGGTCTCGAACCACTGACCTCAGGTGATCTGCCCACCTTGGCCTTCCAAAGTGCTAAGATTACAGACATAAGCCACCATGCCCAGCCTATGTATATATTTTTGTTCTTATTTTATTTACCATTATATTCTTCATCTGTATCGATAGTGATGGGTGTAGCTGTAATTAGTGATTCTCCCGTTTCATAATGCCCTGTGGTATGACACCGAATTCTCCCATGGATCGGCATCTATCTGGGGTTTCCCTGTTACAGAAATGATTTGTGTGGGTGTCTTGTGCACACCTGGGAGAGTTTCTCCAGGACAAGGCCTCCCATACTGACCTGATGACCAGAGTCACCCGAGACTTGGTAAAAATCCAGGGTTATCAGACCTCTGCCTCTGAAAATTATGTTTCATTAGGTTTGTGCTCAGGATCAAGAATCTTTTTATTTAATTTGCTTTGGTTTTGTTTTTTACAAGCACTTCAGATATTAATATTATCACTAGGAAACTTTTGGAAATACAATGGCAGCAGTTCCCAGCCTGGCTACATGGTAGAATCTCCTGGGGAAGATTATAAAGAAAGTACCAATGACTTAGCTCTGCCTCTGTAGATTCTGTCTCAATTGGTTGGGAGGGTGGGGTGGGAGTTAGGGATATTTTAAAACCTTGCTGGGTGATTCTAATATTCAGTTAAGATCAAGTGCCCTGGGGCCGTGTTTCTCAGCTAGGGAATGATTTTGCCCCTCAGATAAGGCCATCAGAAGATAGATAAGGATGCCCAATGAAACTGGAAATGTGTAACAATTTTTTAGTATATGTGTTGTAAATATTGCATGGGCATACTTTAAAAAAAATTATTTCCATAGGTTATTGGGGGACAGGTGGTGTTTGGTTATATGAGTAAGTTCTTTAGGGGTGATTTGTGAGATTTTGGTACATCCATCACCTGAGCAGTGTACGCTGCACCCAGTTTGTAGTCTTTTATCCCTCACCTCCTTCCCGCCCTTGCCCCCCGAGTCCCCAAAGTCCACTGGGTCATTCTTATGCCTTTGCATCCTCATATCTTAGCTCCCACTTATGAGTGAGAACATACGATGTTTGGTCTTCCATTCCTGAGTTACTTCACTTAGAATAATAGTCTCTAATCTCATCCAGGTTGCTGCGAATGCCATTCATTCATTCATTTTTATGGCTAAGTAGTCTTCTATCTTATATATATATATAACACATTTTCTTCATCCACTTGATTGATGGACATTTGAGTTGGTTTCACATTTTTGCAATTGTGAATTGTGCTGCTGTAAACCTGCGTGTGCAAGTATTTTTTTGTATAATGACTTCTAGATACCCAGTAGTGGGATTGCTGTATACTTACACTAAAAATTAGTTGTTGTTTATCTGAAATTCAAATTTAACTGGGCCACCTGTGTTTCTCTTGCCAACCCTGATACCCATACCCCCAGGGGACATTTGGAAATGTCTGGAGACACCTTGGCTTGTCACCACTGGGTGGCGAGTGCCATCAGCATCTAGTGGGTAGAGGATGGGGCACTGCACACTATGCCACAGTGCACAGGACAGCCCCCTGCCATCGAGAATGACCCAGTCCAAATGTCAGTGGTGCTGAGGTTGAGAACCTCTTCCCTTGTGTTTGCCTCAGTGTTTGTGGAACATCTCAGTTTGAGAAATGCTTCATCACATATTCAGGCTGGCCGTGGTCTCATGGACGGAGGGGCTTCCTGGGCTTGTGACAGACCCCCACCCGCCCACCTCTGGAGAGATGGACAGGCCCTCAAGTGAGCATCCTCCTGTGTAACTCAGGCCGGGTGGGGGTTGGGAACAATAACGGTGGAGCAGGTGGTGCCAGGTCTCTTCTTTCGCCACCACCGGTGGACACTGCTGAGAACGAAGCATTAAACCCAGCAGAAAATGATCTCAGTGAAGGTACGAAACAGGGAGATTTTTCATCCTAATTTCAGAGATGCTCGTGGTGCCCTTGCGTGGCATCTTCAGTCTTCCATTATTAAAAGTGTTCTTAATTAAAGTGGTTTATGACCTTCAAAGGGGGCAGGCCAGAAAGGGCATTGTTTTGTGGTGGTAAGCAGAGTTTTTCAGCTCTGGAAAGCGTAATGAGGACTCATAAGTTGGCAGAGCAGTCAGTAATCACCCCTTAACTCTCGGCAAGCATCTGATCGTGTGCGCCGTGAGCTATTATTTCATCTCTGCCACCCGGCACTTGGCCAAATTGCAGAGGCTACATTTAAAATGCTTCCTTCCTCCCCTTCCTGCAGCCTCTTTACCCCTTAGCCAATATTTCTAGGATGTTATGGAGGAGGAGAGCATTCCCAGGGTGGACAGGTGGACTGAGTAACTTGAAATTTAGGCAAGGGTCTCACTGTTTCTAAGTGAACAGCACCATTCAGTTCTTGGGTTCCTCTTGAAGGAGGAGCAAATACTTGATGAGGCAGCAGCCTAAGAAAGTCAGTCTTTCCAGCTGGACGTGGCAGCTCATCCTTGTAATCCCAGTGCTTGGGGAGGCCGAAGCGGGTGGATCACTTGAGGTCAGGAGTTCAAGACCAGCCTGGGCAACAGGGTGAAACTCCATCTCTACTAAAAATAAAATAAAATAAAATAAAGCCAGGCGTACCTGTAGTCCCAGCTTCTCAGGAGGCTGAGGCACAGGAATTGCTTGAACCCAGGAAGCTGAGGCTGTAGTGAGCCAAGATCATGCCATTGCACTTCAGCCTGGGTGACAAGAGTGAGACTCTGTCTCCCAATAAAATAAAATAAAATAAAATAAAATAAAATAAAATAAAATAAAATAAGATAAAATAAAATAAAATAAAATAAAATACTAATAAAATATAAAAAAGTCTTTCCTCAGTGCCTGAAAACTAACTATACCCTTTTGGACATTTCTTTTATGGAAACCAGGGAAGACATAAGAAATAACCTTCTGCAAATAAATAATCATCATAGAAGTAACAGTAGCAAAGGTTTATTGAACACCTACAGTATGGTAAATATTGTTGAAATAAATGTATAAGTCACCTCTTTGGTAGCAGTTTTTGACTTTTTGTGATGAGCACTGTTGTTATTATCATAGAGGGAAAAACTGATAGACTTCACCACATTGAGATTTTAAAATTCTTCTGGATAAAAGATATAAATTAAGCTTACAGATATTTCCAATACACAAAATGGAAATATTAGTATCAGTCAATAAGAAAAAGGCAGTGACCCGTAGAAAAATGAGCAAAGTCACTCCCAGAAAACTAATATATATGACATGTTAATGTAGTTACCAGCGGAATGCAGGTTAATTCAGGAAGATAAGGGGTCCAATGCCCAAGCAGCAAACACTTAAAAATGTGATAATACCGAATGTTGGTGAGGATATATGTAGGGTGCACATCTAACAAATAAAAATACATTGGCCATGCGTGGTGGCTCATGCTTGTAATCCCAGTACTTTGGGAGGCTGAGGCAGGAGGATCACTTGAGGCCAAGATCACAAGAGCAGGAGTTCAAGACCAGCCTGGCCAACATGGTGAAACCCCATCTCTACAAGTAATACCAAAATTAGCCAGGTGTGGTGGCGCACACCTGTAACCGCAGCTACTCGAGAGGGTGAGGCACGAGAATTGCTTGAACCCAGGAGGTGGAGGTTGCAGTGAGCCGAGATTACTCCACTGCACTGCAGCCTGGGCGACAGAGTGAAACTGTTTCAAAATGAACAAACAAACAAACTAAATATGTATTAAGCCCAGTAAAATTTGAATTTTACATAAACAACGAATAAATTTTTAGTATAAATATGTTGCAAATTTGACAGATTTATATGAAAAATTATGGTCTCTCTGGAATTTAAATTTAAGTAGGAGTGTGGCAACTCTACATGTGGGGAAATGCAAGTTACTGTACAGTCAAATGTACATGAATGCCCTGGAGCTCCTGTTAAAAATGCAGATCACTGGGCTTCCTCTCTGAGATTCTGATTAAGTTAGATGTGGGGTGGAAAACAGGCAGTGGGCTGCTGGTGCTTGTGATAGCAAACTAGTGAGGAACAATTGGTAAATTCTTAGCAAAAAAAAAAATATATATATATATATTTTTTTTTTTTTGAGGCACAGTCTCATCCTGTCACCCAGGCTGGAGTGCAGTGGCATGATCATGGCTCACTGCAGCCTAGACCACCTGGGGCTCAGATGATCTTCCCACCTCAACCTCCTGTGTAGATGGGATTACAAGCATGCACCACCATGCCTGGCTAATTTTTTTTTTTTTTTTTTTTTTTTTTTATAGAGATGGGGTTTCGCCATTTTGGCCAGGCTGCTTGGTCTCCTGGTCTCCAGCAATCCGTCTGCCTTGGCATCCCACAGTGCTAGGGATTACATGCCTGAGCCACTGAGCCCAGCCTGCAGTTTTTGTAAAATGAGTTTTAAGTAGGCTGAAACTTGGTAGCTTGAAATCAACAGAGTGGAAATATTTACACCACAGTAATTGGTGAATTACTTTAAGTCAGGGCTTTAAAAATTGTTTTACCAAAGAGCCACTTATTAAATGTTTACCAGCACACTGTTGGACCAAATGTCTACCTGAACAAGTTCTTAGGTGATTGATATGCTATGATCACACTATGAGAAACAATTTATTTTTTTTCTTTTCCTTTTTCTTTTTTTTGAGACAGAGTCTTGGTCTGTTGCCCAGGCTGGAGTGCAGTGGCATGATCTCAGCTCACTGCAACCTCCACCTCCGGAGTTCAAGTGATTCTCTTGCCTCAGCCTCCCGAGTAGCTGGGATTATAGGCACGTGCCACCATGCCCAGCTAATTTTTGTATTTTTAGTAGAGATGGGGTTTCACCATGTTGGTCATGAACCCCTCACCTGGTCTTGAACCCCTCACCTCAAGTGATCTGCCTGCCTCGGCCTCCCAAAGTACTGGGATTACAGGCATGAGTCACTGTGCCCAGCCACAATTTCTAATTGTTATATCAGGCGGGCAATTTCTGGAGCAGCTGATCCTTCATATGTGGAAGCAGGAGTCTCTCAGCAAGTAATCTTGAATCACTTGCATGTTGATGGGCAGCCTTGTTTTATTTTTCATTAAAACATTTTTAAATTTTGGAATTGTGTGGGTACACAGCAGGTGTATATATTTGGGGGGCACACGAGATGTTTTGATACAGGCATGCAATGTACCACAGTCACATCATGGAGTGTGGGGGTCTCCATCCCTTTGAGCATTGATCCTTTGTGTTACAAACAATCCACTTATACTCTTTTAGTTATTTGGAAATGTACAATTTATTATTAACTATAGTCACCCTATTGTACTACTAAGTAGAAGGTCTTATTCCTTCTTTCTGTTACTGTACCCATTAACCATCCCCACCTTCCTCCCACCATCCTTTTATTACTCTTCCCAGCCTCCAGTAATTATCCTTCTACTCTCTATGTCCATATGTTCAATTACATTGATTCTAGATTTGATGGGCATCTTTAGACCAAAGAATCTACTGCACTTCAGATTCTTCGTGTGTGTACTGAGAATACTGATGGCACTACCTTTGTAGTGTTTGGGAATGATTTGGGGAGATACTTTTTTGTGTAAAGGGCTTAGCACCCTCAATACTTATCAAAGGGGTGCTATAAATGTTTTACTAAAACAGAGCTTTCTTGTGGCCCTGCTTTAATGAGTACATGAGACTTGCTTGGAATTAGCATTATTTGCTAATTGTGTCACACTTGTGGAGCAGTCTTTAGAAAGTGACTGTTTTGCTAAGGACGTGGAGATAAGCCTCCTTGCAGTGTTGTCTGTGCTCTTGCCTGCTCCCTCAAAGCCTTCCTATCATACAGTGGTTATAAGTGCATAGTCTGATGCCAGACCACCACAGTCCATTCCTTGGGTCTGCCAATTATTAGGTATTGTTAGGTGCGAGATATTAAATTGCTTAGCCTCAGTTTGCCCCAATTTCCCCATCTGAAAAAGCGGGGTGTTAAGAGCAGGTGAGGATTTAAACGAGATAATACAGGTGTATTACTTTCCTTTTCTGTTGTAACAAATTACCACAGAATTCGTGGCTTAAAACAGCACAGACTTATTCTCTTACAGATCTGGAGGTCAAAAGTCTAAATTCAGACCTGTGGGGTTAAAATCAAGGTTCCTACTGGCAGCTCCAGGAGATAATCTGTTCCTTGCCTTGTCTAGCTTCTGGCATCCACCCACATTCCTTGGCTGGTAGCCACATCACGCTAATCTCTGATACTATTGTCTCTGCATATTACTAACCTTGGTTCTCCTGGCTACCTCCTCTGGGGACCCTTGAGATTGCAACTCTGGGCACACCCCGATAGTCCAGGATAACCTCCCCATCTCAAGAACCTAAATCACATCTGCCAAGTTCCTTTTGCCATATAAAATGATATATTCGCAAGTTCCAGGGATTAGGATGTGAACATCTTTGGAGGAAGGGAGCCATTATTCTGCTGACCACACCAGGTAAACCTTGCAGCAGTGCCTGGCACAGAGGAAGGCTTGTTATGTGCTACCTGTGGTTTTAACTGAAGTGTAAGGAGGTCAAGGACAGACTGCCCATCCTGTTCCAGTGAGCAGTGACGCTGGCTAAGCATCAGACAGTGGCTTTATATTGCTCAGTCGAGTTTAACCATTCACAGATGGAACTCTTGCATAGCCACCTCTGTTGCCTTGAGAACTAATAGAACATGGATGCTCCCAGCCCACTTTCCAATTCCCAGGTTTCTTCCTCAGCCTGAATCTCTCAGTTGTCTGTCTGGAGATATTTCTCAGGCCCCAAAGGTCAACTGTTGTTAAAATTTTAAATTGGCTGAATGCAGATTCTACACACGTCATTCCATTGACCTAGCATCCATTCTTGCTCAGGAACATACAATGACAGGGGTGTTTTCTAAGAGTAATGTTCCTCATTTTGAGTGCAAGGGGTAAGAAAAAAGGAAATTTGTATAAAAGTCCAAAACAGAATTTCTTTATTTAAGTCTCTGATGAAGGAAAAAAGCACATGGTAAGCCCAAAGCAAAAATACAACTGAGTTTGGATTGAATTTTAAGGATGTGTAAGGAATGACAGTTTTCACCAGAAAACAGAAAGATGCTGTGCAGATCCTAAAGAAATTGTTGCTGAGGCAGGAGAATCACTTGATCCCAGGAGGCAGAGGTTGTAGTGAGCCGAGATCGCACCACTAAACTCCAGCCTGGCTGACAGAGCAAGACTCTGTCTCAAGAAAAAGAAAGAAAGAAAGAAAGAAATTGCTGGTGGCTTTCGCTCTCTGCCCCTCTCTCTCCCCATCCAGCTACCAACAAGTGTTTTTGAATAAGAGGAACCCTGGGCTGCGCATGGTGGCTCACGCCTGTAATCCCAGTACTTTGGGAGGCAGAGGCGGGGGGATCACCTGAGGTCCAGAGTTCAAGACCAGCCTTGCCAACATGGTGAAACCCCGTCTCTACTATAAATACAAAAATTAGCCGGGCATGGTGACATGTGCCTGTAATCCCAGCTACTTAGGAGGCTGAGACAGGAGAATTGCTAGAACCCAAGTGGCAGAGGCTGCCGTGAGCCACAGATCGTGCCATTGCACTCCAGCCTGGGCAACAGAGTGAGACTCTGTCTCAAGAAGAAGAAAGAAAAAAAAAAAGAATAAGAGGAAGTCAGCACTTACTAAGCCCTTTTATCTATATTATTTCACTTAATTATTACCATAACTCATTTTGCAATAAACATACTGAGGCTGAAAGAAGTTATTATTTATTCACAGTCACACTGATACCGAGTGGAAGAAGGTGACTCAAACCTATTAGATTTCACATTACCACCAGCCCCATGCCCCTCCCAAATTCCATTTTTTATGTTCCCCCAAACTATTACGTGAAAACAGCAAATATGGAGCTATGACAATGTCATCTTCAAACACATTCCCCAAATGTAGCTATAAATACATTCTGCTTGCCATTAAACCATGCACATTTCCACCTTCTTTTTTCTTGCCTTTTTTAGTGTTAATCAGATTCATGCCGTTCACAGAGCAGTCATATCTCAGAAACTTCTAGCTCCTCATGAAGTGTTTGGGGAGTTAAGAAGTGGCCTGGTTTCCCTGAAAGAGTTTTCAACTTCACAGAGCCCAGCCCCACCTCCTCCATCATTCTGTCAGTGTTGAGCAGCCCCAACACAGCGAAAAGCCAAACATCCCTTTGATTTAATCAGCCCCTTTTATGCAGAATTGAAGCCAAGTGTCTCTTCTTCCCAACAGCACAGCATTTCCTGGAACATGAAGATCAATGGTGTTGATAGGCTGTTGACAGAGTGTTGACCATAAGCCCATTAAACAGAAGGTGGAACCGCAATTGTGGTCAAAGGCTCCCTCCCAAGATGGCCAGAAGACTGCAGGGCTGAGATGGGGGAAAAAGCCACCTTCTCTGGACTTCTCATTTTCACGGCATGGAGGTGACATGGGTGATCCTGGAAAGGAGAAAGAAAGTTTGAGAAATGTGTTTTCCAGGAAGATTTTCTAACCTCTCACAACCCTCTGGCAGAAGTATCCATTCCCTTCTCATTCATTTCCTCTCTCCAAGAATTTTAAGCCTTTTTTTCATTTGGGGCATATTCTATTCTATTTTATTCAGCATTGCTTAATAAAATTTGCACCACAGAGCATGCTGAACATTTTACATTAGTTGTTGCATTTAATCATCTTAAGAATCCATTAGGTAGGTACTATTTATCATTATTCCATATTTAACCATTGTTGAAACCAAGGTACTTGCTTAAGTTTCCAAAATTACTCAATAGCAGAGCCAGAACCTAAATTCGGGTGGTGGGACAGAAATCCTTAACCCTTACTTCACACTATATTTGTTTGGCTTATTAGGTCTCCCTTTGTGCTCTTTTGTTTAAACAAAACAAAACAAAACAATAGTTTAATTTTTTAATTATTGTTTTATTTTTTTGAGACAGGGTCTTCCTCTGTCACCCAGGGTAAGTGCAGTGGTGCAATCATGGCTCACTGCAGCCTCAACCTCCCCAGTTCAAACAATCCTCCCACCTCAGCCTCCCAAGCAGCTGAGAATACAGGCATGTGCCACCATGGCTGGCTGATGTTTCTTTTTTTGTAAATTTTGGTAGAGATGAGGTTTTGCTTTGTTGCCCAGGCTGGTCTCAAACTCCTGGCCTCAAGCAGTCCTCCTGCCTCAGCCTTCCAAAGCGCTGGGGTTGCATGCATGAGCCATCATGTCCCGCCTCCCCTTCAGTTGCTTCTAGGAGAAACTCCAAATAACAGTAAATTAAGGTGAAGTTTATCTTTCTCTAATGTAAAAAAGATCCAGAAACAGGTAGGCTTTGATTAGTGTGGTAGCTCGATAAAGGTATTGGGAGCCCATCTGTCTCCTTCCAAATCCATTATGCATCCATGGCTCCTGTTCTGATGGTACAAAACAGCCCCTGGAGATCCGGCCATCGCTTACATGTTCCAGGTGGTATGATGAATAAAGGGGCAAAGAAGGCTGTATCTCCTGTCTTTAAGATTTTCCAGAGATCTCACATCATACTTAGATTCATATATAGTTGGTCAAAACATAGTCACATTCACTCTTTATACCTACATCCTTGGCAAGATCCACTTCTCATCAAGCCTGAGCTATTACAATATTTCCCTAAATTGTTTCCCAGACTCAGTCTCTCTCTGTTCTCATCCTGACCCTGTACTGCTATCAGGACAGTTTTCTTTGAATTATGCTTTGTCATCCCAGTCCCTAGATATGAAGCACTCAGGGGACCTTCTTTATCTCTAAGATTACATCTGAATTCCATTTTCTGCCAAAAAATGCCTGCCTCCTTTCCCATTATGTGGCATGCCTTTCTCCACCTTTTTTCTTCACTTCACATCATCCTCTCTGGCCTAAAATGTCTTTATCCCTTTGTCTCATTGGGTCTAAATCTCATGTCTCCTTTAATACCCATTTCAAATTCTACCTCATTCATAGTCATTCATTCACTGAGCAAATGTTGTTTATGATGACATGTAAAGCACTGAGAAATGGCTAACAGATCGTAGAAGGTGACTATTATTATCATTAAGAGTAATTATAGTAAAAGTGGTAATAGTGTGTATAGCCTGTTTCTTGGGCTCTGGATTAGGAATTGGGTCATTCGCTTTTCAGTAATCCAGCAGCTACGATATGAGAAGTGAGGGTTTGTTTTTTTTTTTTTTTTAATATGTAATGATAATGGTGAGTATGTTGCCTTGAGAGAAGGAATTTCCTTTTATATGATAGGGCTTATCTTTGGGACTCCAGACAGAGATCCAAGTTCAATATGGTCTTCTAATCCTTGGGAAGTAATTGCCTCCACTCTGGTCTTGAATTTAGAAAGTGTTAACTTAATAAGATAGAATGGCATTTTACTCATTTACGGTTGTATTATGTATCCTGATTGTAATATGTGAGTTAATATTTGAAAATGTATTTTTATGTGTGTAAGATAAACTGTAGCTTTAAAAAGACTCATGAAAATCTGCATGTTGATCTAAGTGCATTTTAGATGCCCACATCCGTCTTTATAGGTTAGGTAATGCTGCTGTATCGAACCCCAAACCTGAATAGCTTAAAGCAGCAAAGGTTTGGTTCTTCCTCCATTACATGACCATTGCAGGTGGGTCATGGAGCTGATCCAAGTTGATAGAGCAGTTATCATTCCCACCATTGCCATTCTCTGGCTCAGAAAGATAAAGAAAGTTCTGGAGTGTTATACGCCAGGTTTAAACCATCAGGTTGTACACACAGAAAAATCCAAAGTTGGCAAGGAACAACAGAAGATGTTGAATCTTGAGCAAGATTATTCTGGGGGAATGAAGCTGGAGGTATCACACTTCCTGGTTTCAAATTATATTACAAAGTTATAGTAATTAAAACACTATGGTACTGGCATATAAACAGACACATAGACCAGTGGAGCTTAATAGAGAGCTCAGAAATAAATCCATACATCTATAATCAACTGACCTTCAACAAGGGTGACCAGAACATACAATGGGGAAAGGATGGTCTCTTCGAGAGATGTTAATGGGACAACTGGATATCCAGAGGCAGAAGAGTGAAATAGACCCTTATCTTATACTATACATAAAAATCAAGTCAAAATGGATTAAATACTTAAACTTAAGACCTAAAGCCATAAAACTCCTAGAAACAAAACAGGAGAACGTGCCCTGACATTGGTCTTAGCAGTTTTTTGGGCATGACACAAAAACACAGGCAACAAAAGCAAAAATAAAAAGTGGTTTTACATGAGACCAGAAAGTTTTTGCATAGCAAAGGAAACCATCAACAAAATGGAAAGGCAGCCTATGAAATGGGAGAAAATATTTGCAAATCACATATCTGATAAGTGATTAATATCTGTGTTATATAAAAAGTAATACAACTCAGTAGCAAAAAGCCAATAGCCAGATTTTTAAAAATAGACATAAGACTCAAATAGATATTTTTCCAAAGAAGACACACAAATGGACCACAGGTAGATGAAAAGGTGCTCAGCATGATCAGGGAGGTAAAAATCAAAACCGTAATGAGATACCACCTCATACCTATTAGGATGGCTGTTGTCCAAAGGCCAAAACGTAAGTGTTGGTGATGATGTGGAGAAAAGACAACTCTTAGGCACTTGTTGGTGGGAATGTAAATTGGTATAGCCATTATGGGAAACAGTATGGAGATTTCTCAAATAATTAAAACTAGAGCTACCATATGACCCAAGAATCCCACTTCTGGGTATAAATCCAAAGGAAATAAAGAGAGGACTGCACTTCCATGTTTATTGCACATTATTCACATTATTCACAATAGCCAAAATATGAAATGACCTAAGAGTCCAATGGCGGATGAATGGATATGGAAAATGTGAGATACATGTATACATAGATATATATGTATATGTGTATATATGTATCTATATGTGTATATATGTATCTATATCTATGTATATATATATCTCACATATACCATATACACATATACACACACATATATACATACAGTGACTTTTAGGCCATTGTGTGTTTGTGTATATATATGTACATATAACATATACACATATATATACACACAATGACTCTTAGGTTATGTGTGTGTGTGTATATATATATATATATATATACATACACACATTGTTGCATATATACATTTATATACCATATACACATATATACACACACACAATGACCTTAGAGTTCATTAATAGCTGAATGGATAAAGAAAATGTGGTGTGTGTATATATATAGATATGTTTGTGTGTTTGCGTGCGTATACACAATGAAATTATATTCAGTCTTAAAAAGGAGTTTTTCTATTTGTGACACCATGGATGAATCTGGAGGACATTATGCTAGGTGAAGTAAGCCAGATACAGAAAGACACAAATACTGTATAATATCAGTTATATGTAGAATCTAAAAATGTCGAACCCATAGAAACAGAGGGTAAAATGCTGGTTACTCAGAGCTGGACGGTGGGAAAAATAGGAAGATGCTGGCCACTCTGTTTATACCACACAATATAAATTTTCAGTTATAAGATGAACAAGTTCTGGAGACCTAAAATACAGTATAGTGACTATAGTTAATAATAATGTGGTGTATACTTGAAATTTGCTAGGAGGGTAGACCTCAAATGTTCTTACCACAAGCAAACGTAGCTGTGTGAAGTGATTGATATGTTAATTAGCTTCATTATGGTAATCACTTCAAAATGTGTACATATATCAAAACATCATGATGTACATCTTAAATATATACAATTTTTATTTGTCAACCATACCTCCAGAAAGCTAGGGGGTGGGGGAACGAATCAAGCTGTAAGTGGCATGCTTCAACTCAGGCAGAACTAAACACATAACCACACCTTCACAAAAGAACCAGGAAATATTCTGTCACATAAGAAGTAGGTGGAAAGCCCAACATTGTTAATGACTGGCACCAATGACCTCCACAAAGCTTCAAAAGAAATTACTATTGAAAAGCAGTATCGTGGTTGATACTCAGGTCACTGCGTCCCTAAACCCTGCCTCATCTCTGAGTTAAGCAGACTCTAATTTTGCCTCTGAGTGAGGATATTTTTCTGGCTTCATGGGCAGAGTAGCCGCTCTGAGTGTGGTGGGTGTCGGGGCCAGGTTTCCCTTGGCCCTTCTTTGGAGAGTTCAGTGGGTAGATTACCATGTTGTCTTTCTACGTCCATCCTCCTTTCCTCCTCCAGCTCACACCTCTCATTGTAAATCAGCTGATCCCTGAGATACCCTCCCCAGAAGATCTGCATGTTATCCACCTGGCTGTGAAATGTTTTGGCCAAGGAGCTGGCATGCCTGCTGCCCCCAACAGTTTCCTCTTCATACTTCATGCAGCAGCTTTTCCTTATTTTTTGTCTGTGTTTTCTCCAGCCATAAAATTCCTAACTCTTTTTTCAGATGTACTGTATTTTATTGAAGTCTAATATACATCAAGTGAACAAATTGTATATTCATTGCTCAATGAATTTTCACAAGTGAATACACTCATAAAGCCACCGTGAGTGATGCATGTAGAAATAGAACATGACTGGCTATATTCGGCCATTCTTGTGCTGCTGTAAAGAAATACCTGAGACTGGGTCATGTAGAAGTGAAGGTTTCATTGGCTCATGGTTCTGCAGGCTGTTCGGGAAGGGCAGTGGCATCTGCTTCCACAGAAGCCTCATGGGGCTTTTGCTCATGGCAGAAGGCAACATGAGGGCAGACAGTTCACATGGCCAGAGCAGGAGCAAGTGTGAGGTGGGGAGATGCCACACACTTTTTTTTGTTTTTGTTTTTGTGTTGAGGTAGAGTCTTACTCAGTCCCCCAGGCTGGAGCGCAATGGCGCGGTCTCGGCTCACTGCAATCTCTGCCTCCCAGGTTCAAGCAATTCTCCTGCCTCAGCCTCCCAAGTAGCTGGGATTACAGCACCTTCCACCGCACCCAGCTAATTTTTGTATTTTTAGTAGACAGGGTTTCACCACACACCTTTAAACGCCCAAAATCTTTTGACAACTCGCTGTTGTGAGAACAGTACCAAGAGGATGGTGCTAAAATCATTCACAAGAAACCTGTCCCCATGATCACATCACTCCACCAGCCCCCACCCTTGGCGAATTGCAATTTGAGATGAGATTTGGGTAGGGGGGCAGATCCAAACCATATCAGCAGCCTCATGGAAGTGCAATTCATGCCTCCACCAGTCACTATCCTGTCCTCTTCCCAAACAGCCTTTGTTCTGATTCAAATCACTGAAGATTTATTTTCTCCAGTCTAACACTGATTGAAATGACCTACTTAATTGTCTTTCTTGCACTAAATCGGGGGGGGGGGGGGGGGAGGTCAATAAATGATAGCTCAGGTGCCACCTGTTTTTGTAAATTAAGTTTGATGGGAACACAGCCATGACCACTCATTTATATATAGTTGACGGCTGCTTCTTTGAGTTAACAACAGCAGAGTTGGGTAGTTGCAACAGAGACCATCTGGCCCACAAAGCCACAAATATTTACTACTTGACCTTTTACAAAAACATTTGCCAGTCCCAGGACTAGACCAGAGGTCTGAAAGCTTTTTTGATCTACTAATCCCTAAAAATGAGCATATATCAATCTATGAATAATTTTTATACTATGTATACATTATGTAACTTTACTGTGGCTCTTGAGTCCTTTTGATAAGACTTAGTTGTTCTTGATAGCTTCCTTGCTACCTGGTTTGATAAGATTTCCAGGCTCATTTTATACATTTCTTAACCTGGTATTGGAATCAGTAATTTCAAGAAGCCCTGATTTCTTTTAGTGAGAAGTGATATTTTATGACCATAATCTGAGTGCTAGAGATGCTCATTGTTACTGAGTTATTCATCGTTTCTATGCCTTTATAGTAGATAAAGCAAGAAAAACACACACAATTTTAAAAGGATAAAATACACCATGGGCTCATACTGATACTTCCAATCCATGTTTTACACTTCAGGGATTTTAACAAATCTATTCTCTGTTTTATCTATCTCTTCTTCTTCCCCCTAAGAATCCTGCTTGTAAAGAACACAGGATGTTATATAATTAGGATATTCCCAAATTATGTAATTGCTTCAACAATATATACACACAGGCTCAGAATTATAATACTCAGACCACATCACTTTTTACTACCATCAATTAGGATATCTGAAAGCAGGGGTATTTTGCTTTGGGGACTGGCTGTTTTGTTTTGCTTTGCATATGGTATCCCTATCATTCCTCTGTTTTTCATGGTTGTACTGTGTCTCCATTGTCAGATCATATATATGTTACTTCTGATTACTTTGGTTTATAAACCCTCAGTCTTAGTTCTGCAAATAACCATCCTGATGTTTACATCTGTCTGACCATTTTGACGGTCTAAAGCTCCTTCTCCAATACTTTATTTTATTTCATTGAGATAGAGTCTTGCTCTATCACCCAGGCTGGAGTGCAGCGGTGCAATCTTGGCTCACTGCAACCTCCACCTCCTGGGTTTAAGCAATTCTGCTGTTTCAGCCTCCCCAGTAGCTGGGATTATGGGCATGCACCACCATGCCCGGTTAATTTTTGTAGTTTTAGTAGAGATGGGGTTTCACCGTGTTGGCCAGGTTGGTCTCAAACTCCTGACATCACATGATCCCCCCGCCTCAGCCTCCCCAAGTGCTGGGATTACCGGTGTGAGCCACTGCCCTGGCCTCTCCAGTACATTTTTAGGGGAGGATCCATGAGGATTCTCTTCTCTGAGTTACTGCATGTTGTTTACAGTTTATATCCTTTCTGTGTGTAGGTGACTTGTGTTGGATGTAGAACACGTGGGTCACTTTATTTAAGTCTCTTAAATATTATAATTTCCTTTTCTTCAGGCCTACAGTGATTCCGTCAAGCTACCTGAAAATAATTTTCTTTCCCTTATAAATCATGTGTTCTTTTGCCAAGATGCCTGAAGATTTTTTTTTCTAATGTCTAGTAATTTGCAATCCTATCCTTGACAAAGGACACTTGAGAACACTATTTGCAGGTATACTGTTTGTTTTTGTTTTGATGTGATTCCATTAATTTTTAAAAATTTTTAATTTTGGGAAAGTCTCTTTGAAATAGGATTTTTAGAATTTGTTCTTTTCTCTTGTTTTCTCTTTCTTTTTCAAGGACTCTCATCTCTATTTTACCCATCTTTAAAATGTGTTACGTGCTCTTGAATCTTCTTTTTATTTATCTCTCTTTTTAACAGCTTGATTTACACATCATAAAATTCACCTTTGCTGAGAGGACTATTTATATTTTCTCCCTTTTCTCTTTTAGTTTTCATATTGATTTGCCCTTAGATTTTTCTAGTTTATTCTTGGTTATTAAAATGAGTTTTTTTCTTTTATTTCTTTGCTTTAAACTCTGTCACCTCATTTTTATGCCTTTCTAATTCTGATTTATATTGTTTTCCATTTCTTGTATCCCTTTCTCAATGCCTGTTGGCATGTTTTGAAATAGAATGTTGCAGCATTGATCTTATTTTTGACAATGCCTCTCTAGCATGCTTTTGTTATCTGTAGAGATTTTAGTCTGCTCCTTTTTCTCTTTCATAATAAATTTGTATGAGGTATGCCTGTGATTATTTTCGGTTGTTCTTTTTTTTTTGTTTTGGAGATGGAGTCTCTCACTGTCACCCGGGCTGGAGTGCAATGGTATGAACTAGGTTCCACTGCAACCTCTGCCTTCTGGGTTCAAGCGATTCTCCTCCCTCAGCCTCCCAAGTAGCTGGGATTACGGGCACCTGCCACCACGCCTGGCTATGTTTTTTTTTTTTTTTTTGTATTTTTAGTAGAGACGGGGTTTCACTATGTTGGCCAGGCTGGTCTCGAACTGCTGATCTCATGATCCGCCTGCCTCAACCTCCCACAGTGCTGGGATTACAGGTGTGAACCACCATGTCCGGCCTCTGTTGTTCATTTTTAAGTGATATTGTATTTCATAAAATCTTAGGTAGCTTATCTAACTTCACAGAGCTCCCTCTTTTGTTGTTTTTCCTTTTTTTCATGTAGTTTAAAAAAATTGTCCCTTGCTGTCTGTGACGTCTGTAGTTTTAAAAAATTGTCCCTTGCTGTCTGTGACGTCTGTCCCCTCCTCCTCACCACCATCACTTTTATTTGGACTTTGTTTCGTTTTTTTTTCTTTTGCTGCTGACTTCCAGCAATATCTTCTCAGTGTGGATGGTCCTCCAAGCAACTCTGACTGGTTAGTTGAGTTTGGGAGTTTGCAAGCAGAGTTTGGAGTCTTGGACTTTGAACGTTTGCAAGGAGTTGACCACACTTTGTTGCTTCGCAGCTCACTGGGGATACGTTGTGTTCACCCACTGTTGGGTTGGGAAATACTCTTCCTAGTTCAGCTGCTGTCTTCAGATTGGCACTCTACACATTGCTGCCACTGCCTGTTGGTCACGGTGGGTGTCTCCTTTTGTTGAGTCTGCCGCATGACCTGAGGTTTCTTGCTGCTTCCTGTCACATAGAGGAGGGTAGCACAGGAGTCTTGGGATATGGATGGTTGGTCTCTGTCCACTTATATCTTGACATTCATGCAGGCACTTCGTTGTTTCTCATAGATTTTGTCTATTTACTCATTTTGTTCTGGTTACTCTTTTTTTTTTTATGTAGGGATTTTGGAAGGATTAGAGACTATATGGTCATCATTCTTCCAGAATTCTAAATATTAAACACGTGTTTCTGGTGGGGATTTGAAACCCCAGAGGGTGAGTGGCTTGCTTATGGTCATTTTTCTGGGATTAAAACCAAGGCGGGCTCCTCTCTTGACTATAGTGGCATATTTCTGCTACACATAAGGAACATTCTCTAGGTTCTAAGCCAGAATGCACGCTAATCACATTTCCAGTTTCAACCAATGAGCTGCTCAAGTAGAAATAAGATAGAAACCTTGACCGTGAGTAATTTTACAGTCTGTAGAGAAGACAGACTGTGGGCCGACCAAGTCAAATTAGCACCTGCCAGACTGTCATGAAAGAGGAAGCAGGACTTAGACCTGAGTCATGAATATGGAGGTCTTTCTTTTCCTTCTTTTAGATAAAGGACCCTGCGAAATTGACTGAAATGGCACTGACATCAAAATCATGAAGTCTATGACTATATGGCCATGTTTTCATTGCACAGCAAAATATGCCTTGAGTCAGTATGCACATTGCAAGATACTCATTTTTCATTCTCAGGATTGGTTTGAGCATAATATTCAAGTAAAGTGACTGTTGTCAAGCATGTGTTCTCAGTGCACCCTAAAGCACATATCCCAAACTGTTTTATACCCAGATGTTTTTCCTGAACCATCTCATTCCACAAGGAGACATCTCTATCCTGTCTTGCTATGTGTCCATACCAGAGGATGCTCCCTGTGTGAGCTGACATGACAGTGTTCCTGTCCCCTTTCGATCATTGTCTTTTTTCCTCCCATATCCAGGTGTCCAGCTGTCAACACGTTTATTGAGGATCTACTATGTGCTAGGCACTCTGCTGGCTCTGGGGATAGAGCAGTGAACCAGACTTACTTATTATTTTTCCTCAAGGAATTTATATCACAGTGGTGAGGATGTATTTCTGAGCTGATTCTGAGCCAAATCAGTTTAGGCTCCCATAACAGTCCTTGTCATGTGACAGGAAATGACATCATATCTGGACGTTATCCTCAAGAAAAGGAAGAGGAAGAGGAAGTTCATAGAAGGTGTGAGGATGGTAAATAAGATATGCTGGGTGTGGGGACCATAGATCTCAGGAGATTTCAAGGATGAAAGGAGGTAATTTGTTTTTTTATTCCCCCCAAAGCTAAATTATGTATCATTTGGGGTGTTGATTTTATTTTTATGATACAGACTCATTGTGTTTAAGGAAAGCAAATAATTGGGGCAGCATCATAAGTTAAAATCCTGCTAATGCACTAGCTCTTGTGGTCTTGGATAACTAATTTAATCAACGATTTAAGCCAGAGTTCCCTTAGCAGTAAAATGAGGATAATGATGCCTTCCGTAGGTCAGAGTCAGAAAAGTCATATACGAAGGATATGAAGGACCAGTCTGGATTTATTACTTTTGTAGTTGTTATGTTGCCTTCATGGTTAATTTTATGTGTCAAGCTGACTAGGCCATGGGGTGCCCAGATATTTGGTCAGATATTTTTCTGCATGCTTCTATGAGGGTGTTTTGGATGAGATTAACATTTATGTCAGTAGACTGAGTAAAGCAGATGGCTCCATGTAATGTGGGTGGGCCTCATCCAGTCAGCTGAAGGCCTGAATAGAGCAGAAAAGCTGAGCTCCCCTTCATCAGAGAGAATTCCTCTTGCCTGCCTGAGTTCAAACTGGGACGTGTGCTTCTTCCTGCCTTCGGACTCAAACTGAAGCATGGGCTCTTTCTGGGTCTCCAGCCTGCTGCCTTCAGACTGAAACACCACCATTCATTCTCCTGGGCCTCCAGCATGCAGACTCACCCTGCAGATCTTGGAGCTTCTTGGTCTCCATAATTGTGTGAGCCAATTCCTTATGATAAGTAAATACACACACACATGCACACACACATAGACACACACACACACCCTCCCTCCCTCCCTATCTGTTCTGATCCTCTGGAGAACCCTGACTAATACAGTTGCTAAGTGGATTCCTAGAAAAAATGTTATTTCCATAGGCTACACGTGGAAAACGAATTCCAGAATCAGCTTTACAGCTAGACAGTGTCGCTGACCATCAATAGTGCATGATATGCATGGTGATGGCAGGCCCTTCCGTTTTGAAAGAAACCTCTCGTTATGTGTCCAGTGCCTGAGAGTCCATCATTCACTCCATCAAGTATTCCAGCGTCCTCTCTTAAAATGTGAATGTTTCTGGGAAAGGGAAGGGGAGCTGGCCCTTATGGCTAATTCCTTAGCTAAGAGTACCTCTGTGATGGGAAAACTGGGATGAGATGCGGCACCTGGAATAATTGGTTGTGGGCAATCAGGGAAGGTTCAGGCACGTAGTGGACCAGGAGATGGGAACATGTCCTGTTCATTATTTGACCTTATGGTGGCTCAGGACCTGCCTGCCTCATGCCGGGGCTCTGGCAGTCTCTCCTGGGAGCTGCACGTGGTTCTCACCCTCTCCACTCCAGAGAATCTCCTATCTGTTTGCCACCTTCCTGGGCACCATGCACCCTTGGCTGTTTGGCTTCCTTAGTAGCAGGGGAGGTAAATCTTGTCTTCAAGATCAGCTTTGAATGCTTGAGGAGTTTTCTGCAAGGTATGCTTTCCCCAGCTTTTCCACAGACAAAAACAGGGCTTTTCATGAGTCATCATTTCTGTTGAGTCCCGTATAGCTACAGAAAGTGTGAGAATGGATGAAACATGCCTGCGTGGCAGGGTCTTAAACATTTCAGCTGCCCTGAGATGTACCAAAGGTGTGTGGCAGAAGGTTAAAGAGTCAGCTGACTACCTGCTGTAAAGAGACAGAGCTAAAAATAATATTCTTTTCTACCTTATGATATTGGTAAATGTAATATCTATATTTAGGAGTGGTGGAGAGAACTGGACTTATCCTCATAAATATTAGGGATGTTCGTGAAAGAAGGGGGTATTGGAAAATATATGAACAGAGTCTAAGGTGTGATATATACATTGATTTAAACGTCATATGTCTTTGATGGTTAGGAGCAATTAGATCTATATCACACATGAACTGTATTCCCTGACCACTCTTCACCAACCTGCTATTTTTCTGTCATTGTTTCCTTCAAACTCATCATAGTTAGTATGTCTTGCCATTTTGTTCATACACCTGTATGCACAAAGCCAGAGTTCCCTTAGCAGTAAAATGGGGATAATGATGCTTTCCCTAGGTCAGAGTCAGAAAAGTCATATACAAAGGATATGAAGGACCAGTCTCGATTTATTACTTTTGTTATTGTTATGTTGCTGTGATGGTTAATTTTGTGTCAGGTTGACTAGGCCATGGGGTGCCCAGATATTTGGTCAAGTATTACTCTGCATGCTTCCATGAGGGAGTTTTGGATGAGATTCACATTTATATCAGTAGACTGAGTTTCTTTGTTCTAAACAATAATACATTTATTTGTTCATTCATTCATTTGTTTCTTTGTTCATTCATTCATTTGGAGCAAGGACAAGGATCTGTCTCTTCTGCTAAAATTATGTTCCACGTACTTGGGGCTTATCCAAACTTAGCCATGATGAATCTCCTGTACCTTACACTTCGTAGGGCTCAGAAAATGCATATTGAATGGACTCTGGCATCAGGATGACCGGCATTTTCATTTTCAGGTCACCTGCTGACTGTGAAGCCTTGGTTAAATTAATTTAACATCCTTAAAACCTCATTTCATCATTTGTAAAATAGAGATGATCATCGTATCTACATGGAAGGATTATAATGCATATGAAATGCAATAATGAATGTAGAGTGCTCAGCCCAGTGAGAATAGAATACATTCTTAACCATTGTTCTCTATATGGCCGTTGTTCTACCTCGGATGTGCAGCAGGCAATGCCAGATCCAATTTGGTTTAGCCCTCAACTGCTTCAGCTGTTCCTGTTGCATTTGGAACTGCAAAGAGAGGTAGAGTTTCATGAATAACTTGATAAAGGCTTATTTCTTATCAAAGAGAGAAACATACTTGATTAAAAGAAATCTGGGCCAGGCACGGTGGCTCACACCTGTAATCCCAGCATTTTGGGAGGCCAAGGCGGGTGGATCATTTGAGGTCAGGAGTTCGAGACCAGCCTGGCCAAGATGGTGAAACCCCGTCCCTACTAAAAATACAAAAAATTAGCTGGCCGTGGTGGTGGGCACCTGTAATCCCAGCTACTCGGGAGGCTGAGGCAGGAGAATCACTTGAACCCGGGAGGCGGAGGTTGCAGTGAGCTGAGATCGCACCATTGCACTCCAGCCTGCGCGACAGAGTGAAACTCCATCTCAAAAGAAATAAAATAAAATAAGATCTGTCCCCAACCCACATTTTATCTTTAGTTTAAGGATTTCATTAGTTGTAATTATTTGTATAGAGGAACTTTACTATTTAAAAGTAAAAACCAAGCCAGGCGCAGTGGCTCATGTCTGTAATCCCAGCACTTTGGGAGGCAGAGGTGGGAGGATCACCTGAGGTCGGGAGTTCCAGACCAGCCTGACCAACATGGAGAAACCCTGTCTCTATTAAAAATACAAAATTAGCTGGGCATGGTGGCACATGCCTATTACCCTGGCTACTCAGGAGGCTGAGGCAGGAGAATTGCTGGAACCTAGGAGACGGAGGTTGCGGTGAGCAGAGAACACGCCATTGCAGTCCAGCCTGGGCAACAAGAGCGAAACTCCGTCTCAAAAATAAATAAATAAATAAAAATAAAAATAATAAAAGTAAAAAACCAAAATCACTTTAAAAAGTTGCCCTCTGTTTTTAATAAGTTGAAACAACAACAACAAAAGTGCCTTTGATGCCTTTGTTGTTTAGTACTTAATAAATCATGGCACATAATTATGTTGATAAATTCCAACAGCCTAGCCGACTCCTCTTTCTCGATGCCGGCTTGGGATGGCCCTGATAAATCGATCTCTACTTTCTAACTGCATCGCTATCCTGCACGGGATCTGCCTCATTCCTCCATTGCAGTATGTTGAAGCAATACATCACCTAAGCTCTGCAGCCTTCGTCCATATCATTAGAGCAACAGCTGCTTCTGATAATGCATTAATGTAATACATCACAGAGCTGGTGCCTGGCTGCTACATTACTCAAAAGCTCATCTGATAGGGAAGGGAAAAACCGAGTGTGCTTATAACTCGAAAAGTTGGGTTGTATACTTATGGTTTAGTATTGCTTGGCATTTGAAACTTCAGGGTCCAGATTTTACCCCTTTATAAGCTGTTTTCACAGGCACTGCTGTTTGTTTTTCCTGAACCAGTGTATTCATCTTTCCTGCATCCAGAAAGTTACTTTATCTGTGATCAGTTCTGGAGTAAAGGATGTCATGTCATAGTATCTGCTCTTGCCCATGTTTGAGGAGCTCCTAGCATAATTTAAGCTCAATGTCAAAATGCTTGGGGTTGGAATCTAGGTTCTGCCATTTGCTGATTGTGCTGCTTTGGGTAGAGCAGTTGTATAATTCAATGAGATATTGAATGGCAAGCGCTCGACATATAGTAATAACTCAGTCAAAATAATTAATATTTTTTATTATCTGGAAGGGTGCAGTGGCTCATGCCTATAATCCCAGTACTTTGGAGCTGAGGCAGGTGGATCACTTGAGGTCAGAAGTTCAAGACGAGCCTGACCAACATGGTGAAACCCCATCTCTGCTAATAATACAAAAATTAGCCGGATGTGGTGGTGTGTACCTGTAGTCCTAGCCACTCAGGAGGCTGAGGCAAGAGAATTGCTTGAACCTGGGAGGCGGAGGTTGCAGTGAGCCAAGAGTGTACCACTGCACTCTAGACTGGGCAACAGAGTGAGACTCAATCTCAAAATAAATTAATAAATAAATAATAAAATAAAATAAAATAATTAGTATTTTCTAGCCCGCCACTTACCCAGTTAGGTATCCCAGGACTTTGTTAGTAGCAAGTAGCATACAAGAAAACAACAGCAGCAGCAACAGAGTTCTGTGAGCACACGAGTTAGGAAAACATCAGGATGAAAAGCTCACATAGACTCCTTTATGGCAGGACTTAGTCTCTAAAATGCCACATAATGTGTTTTCTAGAGAAGAGTGGAATAAACGCTAATTACCAAAGTATTTGGCCTTAGAACCCCTTTTGTTTTAGGGTGGCATGGTAGAGAGAGTGATGTTCCTTAGAATCCCATTAGGAAAGAAATTCCAGGGTGGTCCAATTCCCTTAGGAATTCTAAGGTATTCTAAGGAACATCACAGTCTCTATCCTGCCATCCTTGAAAACAGTATTTGAGGCCAGGCACAGTGGTTCATGCCTGCAGTCCCAGGACTTTGGGAGGCCGAGGTAGACAGATTACTTGAGGTCAGGAGTTCGAGACCAGCCTGGCCAATATGGTGAAACCTTGTTTCTACTAAAATTACAAAAATTCTCTGGGTGCAGTGGCACATGTCTGTAATCCCAGCTACTTGGGGGGCTTAGCCAGGAGAGTTGCTTGAACTTGGGAGGTGGAGGTTGCAGTGAGCCAAAATCATGCCACTGCACTTCAGCCTGGGCAACAGAGCAAGACTCTGTCAATCAATGTATCAATAGGGTCTTCCTAAAAAGATGATAAAGCGAATTAGATGTGGAACAAAGTTAGAAGTGCAGGTTCCTCTCTGCTTCCTCCTGCACATGCACTTCTCAAAGTCTGATCTTTGATACACCTCTCCCAGCATCACCTGGGGAGGGGATGGGTAGGAACACAGATCACAGACACAGGGCATCAGAATCTCCTGTCTCAGAACCCAGGAATCTGCATGGTGACAAGTCTTCCGGGTAATTTTCTAGTAAGCTAAATTCCGGAAACCACTGGACTGGACCACCCATCTCTGTAGCTATATTGTGTAGGTAGAACTGAGGTTGCTGCTCCTTCCAAAAACTCTGGCGACTTTGGAAAAATGGTTGATGATGGCTCCTCACCACCTCTCTGCCTGCCCCATGACCCTGGAGGAGGTCTGTATCTCGGGAGAATGCTGGAGGCCTTCCTGGGCTTTCACAGGCCAGCCCATCATGCAGAGTCTCTCCAGAGACCGCTCCCTGCCTTCCATGGTCATTGTGGGAGCTATGTGTCTCTACAATCCCTGGTAATGCTCCTCCAGGGAAACCTGTGTGTGCGGTGCAGGGGAGATTAGTTGGAAATGGAGAGACACATACTCGGGGCCTTGCCAAGTCGCTCTGGAGAGAGCATGGCGACGCTTCAGTTTCCATGGAAACCAGGTGACTGTAAGCTCACCTTTGGCCCTGGAAACAGCCTCCAGCTTCTGGGAACAACTGCAAGGCTGCTGCTTACTATGAGAGGGGAGAACAGCAACAGAGAAGAGAAAACCAACTGCTGATTGGAAAACAGGCTCAGCTGCCTGTTTTGAACTGCAAGAAAAGAAGAGTGCTCCAATCCAAAGATACAGAAGGTCAGATGTGGGGCAGGCGACTAGCCCACTGTCCTGATCTATATTAACAGACACCACCATCAAGGTGGCTCCCTTCTCTAGGTTTTCTACTCAAAAAGCCTTTTTTGGCTTTTTGAGTCGAAATTTATGAACATCACAGGCTTAGACAGTTTTTTTGACTGTTCCTTTATTTCCTGCTAAAATTGATATTCCATGTTATCCAGACATTGCCATGCTGGCTTCAATTCCGACTTTGTGTGTGTTCTTCCTCTTTCTCATATGTGAGCAGCTGTGGATAGCACCGCGCCCCCAGTTTTGTAAAGTAAAGCTTTCCAAAGTGGAAGGATCGCTTGCAGGGCAGGAGTTCAAGACCAAGCTGGGCATCCTAGGGAGAATCCTGTCTCTTCCAAATAAAAAAACCAAAAAAAAAAAAAAAAAAAGAAAGGAAAATAAGAGCCAGGTGTGGTAGTGCATTCCCGTATTCCCAAATACTCAGGAGGCTGAGGTGGGAGGATCACTTGCACCCTGGAATTGGAGGCTGCAGTAAGCTATGATCACACCACTGCACTCCAGCCTGGGTGACAGAGTGAGGCCCCATTTCTTAAAAGATAAAATAAAATAAAAATAAAAAATAAAAAAGCTTTGTATTTGGGGATAATTTTGGATTTGCAGAAATGTTTCCAAGTTAGCACAGAGAGTTCCTGTATACCCTACATATGGTTTTCCCCACTGATAACATCGTCCATCAACAGGGTAGGTTTGTTGTAATGAAGGCACCAGCGTTGCTATATTACTGTTAAGGCCACATTCTATTCAGATCTCACTGGTGTTTCCATTAATCACCTGTTTCTATTCCAAATCCAAGCCCAGGTACCACATTGCATTTGGTTATCCCTTTTCGCTAATCTCCTCTGTTATGTGAAAAATACTCAGAGTCTCAAAGTGTGTTTTTTGTTTTTTTGTTTGTTTGTTTTTGTTTTTTTTTTTTTAAATGATGACAGTGTTGAGGGGTACCAGTCCGGCGTCCTGTACATCCAGTCTGGGTTTGGCTGATGTGTTTCTCATGATTAGCCTGGGGTTTGGAGTTGTGGGGAACAACACTGCAGAAGTGAAATGCTCTTCTCATCATATACCGAGAGCTACACCCCCAGTACTGTTCATCACGGTGCCCACTTTGGTGGGCTGAGGGGGTGGCTGCCAGCTTCTGCATTGTGAAGTCACTGTGTTTCCCGTTCCACGCTGTATTCTTTGTTACTAAGTTAATGAGTTATGGTGCTAAGAAAGTTACTAGGCCTAGGCCCCTCTCGCCTTCTCCTCCATTTTTGCAGAACCATGGACAATGGTTTAACTGAAACTGGGTATGAGTGTTCCTTAAATGAGACAGCTGCTTTCTCTTGGGGCAGAAATGATTGGCATGAAAGCTTCCAGTTAAAACTCCCTTACCTGTCTGAGGCGAGCTCCAAGGATGCCCCTGCTCACCCGGTTCTTGCAGTAAAAGTAAACCCCAGCACGTTTCTGGAATGGAGGATTTTTTTCTTGATCTGATAAGCGTGAGAGGTATCATTTGTTGCAGTGATGTGAAATGTATGTTTCTGGGAATGAATGGGAGACTCGGATTGTAATGTAGCCCTCTTGACAACCATAGCCAGCAGTCAAAATTTGTTATTTTGTTATTTCCTTCTTTTTATCTCAAGAGAGGAAGCATTCAATCAATGTGATTAGTGACTGTTGAGGGGCTTAACACCATAATAACTAATTCACTGAGAATTTACTGTGTGATATGAGGATAGTTTATATGTATTGCCCTCATGTAATCCTTACATTCTCTCAGTTAAGTTTCACCATGTAGAAATTAAAATGCAGCTGGCTGGGCATGGTGGCTCACGCCTCTAATCTCAGCACTTTGGGAGTACGACGCAGATGGATCACGAAGTCAAGAGATCAAGACCATCCTGGTAAACATGGTGAAACCCCATCTCTACTAAAAATACAAAAATTAGCCAGGTGTGGTGGTGTGCGCCTGTAGTCCCAGCTGCTCAGGAGGCTGAGTTAGGAGAATCGCTTGAACCCGGGAGGCAGAGGTTGCAGTGAGCCGAGATCGTACCACTGCGCTCCAGCCTGGTAACAGAGTGAGACTCTGACTCAAAGAAAGAAAGAAATTAAAGTGTATTTAAGGTGCAAGAGGTTAAATTGCTTCCCCATGGTCACTCACACAGGTAGCACGTGGCAGAGCTGGGATTTGAACCCAGACAGTCTGACACCAGAGTCCAGACTCTTGCCTGCAGAAACTGCTGTGCTAGGGAATTTGATCCAAGGGTTCCTGAAAAGTCTTCCAATCAGCTCCACCCTCCTCCCTCTCTCTAGGAACTTTGGCTCCTTTCTGCCAACAGCCTTTCTCTGGAAGGCAGGAAACTGCAATCCTAGCTATCATAAACAATTCTGTTTATTTAGCTTCGGGCACAAAGGTCAAGTGTTAAAATGCTTTAATGTCTCCTACCACTGTTTGCATCTCCCTTGGCTAAGTGATTGCCATCCCCAAATCGACTCCTTCCCTCCAGCAGGATCTTGTGACCAGGCCACAGCTTGCAGAGAGAGCGGGAGGCAGCAGAACGGTGCAGATGGTAATGACCTCCCAGGCAGGTGGGACTGGTCGTAGTGAGTTCTGGGGGGAAAGTGCAGATAGCATCAGTGGGATGGGGAGCTTCAGGGTGTCTCAGGATCCTGCAGGAGGCCGAATTCTCACTCTGGCCCTGGGCAGACAGCAGACCTGAGAGCTGTTCACAGTTTTTATCGGCTCCATGTGGGGCAATGAGCAGTGATCATCAGCATTCTCAGAAGTTAAGTAGAAAAATTGGACTTCTTGAGTATTTCCCAGAGTTGAGGGGTCTGCCTGTGACTTTGGAGGGGATTTGTGATAATTTTAGGTAAGACACAGAGCAGGCATTAGACAACATTAATTAATATCATGAGGAGGTTTCATTCCCTCTTAGTGCTTCTGGTGGCCTGAAAGAGCAAATAGCAGGTAGGTGTGTGTGCGCCTGTGCATGTGTGTGTTTAATGCCTCTTAAATCCTTCTAATGTCCCCTTTTAGCACCAGAGGGAGCAGACCTCAGGCTCAGACGCTTTGTCGGGCAACGTTGTCGTCCTGCCATTTCACATGGTTTTGTTTACACTAGGCTTGCTTTTTATAACTACCTTCTATGTGCCACGAGTAGGGTTTCCATTTCTGGAAGTGATGTGGAGTTTCAGAAGTCAGAGTGCGATCTGCAGACCCACAGCCTGCCTCCCTGGGAGCTCATTGAAAATGTGCATCAGACTCCACCCCAGGCTATGTTCCTGTTGACAGGATGCTCAGTGGGTCCTGCACCTTTGATATCAGTTTGGGAGCTACCGATACAGATTTCCCTTTTTAGCATCAATAATTAAGTAAAAGAAATTGGCTGATTTAGGGAAACATATGATTAAATAATAGTACAGGCGCTGTGCCTTGGCAGCAGCAATGTGAAGGGTCAACAGGAAAGACAGGGATTGGAGAAGGGCTGGGCTGGATCTTTGGGGTATTATGGAGAGCTGGCATCTACTAACGTTCTGGAGCCCTAGTCCCTGGGGACACAGGCTCTGTGGGTCTGGGGTGATGCTCTGGAATCTGTATTTGGAAAAATAAACTTCCCAGATAATGCTAATGTTTAATGAGGCGTGGAAACTATTGGATTAGATTATTTCTTTCCTTCTGAAGTTGTGTGATGTTTTATTTTATTTTATTATTTTATTTTTGAGATGGAGTCTCATTCTGTCACCCAGGCTGGACTGAAGTGGCACCATCTCAGCTCACTGCAGCCTCCGCCTCCCAGGCTCAGGTGATTCTCCTGCTTCAGCCTCATGAGTAGCTGGGATTATAGGTGCCCACTATCAGGCTGGGCTAATTTTTATATTTTTAGTAGAGATGGGGTTTCACCATATTGGTCAGTCTGGTCTCGAACTCCTGACCTCAAGTGGTCCACCTGCCTCACCCTCCCAAATTACTGGGATTGTAGGTATGAGCCACTGTGCCCGGCCGTGTGATGTTTTAAAACGGTGGTCCTCAACTAGATTCCCCTGAACGGACGTTTGACAATGTGCATGGGATATTTTTGGCTGTCAAAATAGGGGAGCTGCTACTTGTGTTTAGCGGGTGGAGGCCAGGCAGGCCGGTAAACATCCCATAGTGTACCCCCTCACCACAAAGAACTATGCAGTCCCAAAGGTCAGTGGTGCCAAGAATGAAAAATGCTTATCTAAAGGGTGTTTCTGTTATCCAAGGAGTCTATGCAGATTGAGGAGTCTGTCAAAAGGCCAGGACACATCTCTGCTCCAGACCCAGCAGTTGCCATCTCATGGGGCGCAGAGCCAGAAGCCTTATAATGGCCTGTCAGCTTCTGTGGCATGTGGTCCCATTGACCCTCTGAGTGCGTCTCACCCTACTACCTTTACCCAAGCATGCTGAGAACCAGCTACGTTGCCGCCAAGTTGTTTCTGGAATAGTCCAGGGATGTTCCCACCATAGGGCCTTTGCACATGAATTTTTTTTTCTTTTTTTTTTTTTGAGATGGAGTCTCGCTCTGTTGCACAGGCTGGAGTGCAGTGGCTTGATCTGGGCTCACTGCAACCTCCGCCTTCTGGGTTCAAGCAGTTTTCCCTTCCTCAGCCTCCCAAGTAGCTGGGATTACAGGCACCCACCACCACACCCAGCTAATTTTTGTATTTTTTAGTAGAGAAGGGTTTTCGCCATGTTGCTCAGGCTGGTCTTGAACTCCTGACCTCAGGTGATCCGCCTTCCCCAGCCTCCCAAAGTGCTGGGATTACAGGCATGAGCCACTGTGCCCAGCCTGCACATGATTTTTTAAAAGCCCTCTCATACCTAGAATGCTCATCCCTATGGCTCTATCCATTTTCTTCAAGTGGGCTCCTGCTGAAATCTCATCTCACCACTGAGGACGTTCCTGACCATCTTGACTAATAAGCAGCCCCCTTGTCATCTCTCTTTCTCCTTACTGTGCTGTGTTTTCCTTACAGAACTTACTAGAAATAGATGGTTACTTCCCATTTCTCTCTACTAGAATGTAAATACCCGGAATGTGGAGCCTTTGCTGTGTTCACTATTATATCTGTTATGTCTCAAGATGTAGCAGTGTCTGGCAGATGAAATGCTTTAATGAATCATGAGTGAATGAATGGGTGAGTACATGAATACCTGAATTATAGTCCCAGATGTACTATGTCCAGTTACCACTCCCTCTTTGTCTCAGTTTCCTCCTCTGTCAGGTAAGAGGGTCATACAGACTGCCTCTAAGTCATCCCAGCTCTGATGTCTGCAGCTCTGACTCAAGAGTGAGTGCGACTTCACTTCTCACCTGCATCCCCGTCTCTCCAATTAACTCCCTGCATTCTCCCAGCTCTGTGTCCCTGCCCCCCATTACCCCAGATGCCTCCTGTCAGAGCTGAGAGGCCACGGGGAATTAGGGATGTCAGAAATCCTCAGAAAGTGGCAGATCCATTGTGTGCGCCACTGAATTGGGTAATTAGGGAGGGTGGCACTTGAGTCGTTTTAAAAGCTTAGTGGGTGGGGAGAAAAAATATTCCCTGACAGCTCCTGCACATCCACTTAGACGTGGAGCTTCTCCGCGGACAAATCTAGTTTTGTCACTGAATAGTGCTTTATCGGTCTCCCAAGGAGTGTGTGAAGGAAAGGAGATAAGGGCTGGGGCCCTGGCACTGACTCATGGACCCTTCCAGTGAAGAGAGGGGTACGGTGGGGTAGGCGGGGAAAAACTGCACAGCCCAGTTCGGGGATCACCACTCTGTGGTGCAGGAAACGCTAGCACCCTGGGCAGGAGGATGGCTCCATAAGCTCAGGTGCTCAGGAAGCGTGGTCCTTGTTTTTTGAAACCAATTTCATTTCTGACCCTCGTTGTTATTCTGTAACTCAACCTCCATCCTGCTTGGGGCTTCCCCACACCCAAGAGAGCATCGAGTTGGAATTAGATTGGATTTGATTGTTTCTTCCACTCCTGGAGTCATGAGTATTCTGAACAGTGATTCTTAACAGGGCCAGGCTGTCGGGGGGTGTCAGGTCTGGCTGTTCAGGCATTCTTCCCTCCCTCCCCACCTCCCTACCTTCCTTCCTTCCTTCCTTCCTTCCTTCCTCCTCCCCCTCCTCCTCCTCCTCCCCTTCTCCTCCCCCTCTCCCTCCTCTTCCTCCTCTCCCTCCTCTTCCTCCTCTTCTTCTCCTTCTTCCTCCTTCTTCCTTCTTCTTCCTCTTCTTCCTCCTCCCTCCTTCTTCTTCTCCTTCCTCCTTTTTTTCTTCTTCTTCCTTCTTCCTCCTCTTCTTCTTCCCCCTCCTCCTCCCTCCCACTCCCCCTCTTCCTCCTCCCTCCCACTCTCCCTCCTCCTCCTCCCTCCCACTCCCCAACCTCCTCCTCCCTCCCACTCCCCAACCTCCTCCTCCCTCCCACTCCCCCTCCCCCTCCTCCTCTCCTTCCCCTCCCCTTTCTTCTTCTCCTCCTCTTCCTCCTCATGGAACCAGGAGCAATAAAAGTCCCTATTTCTTTTCTGCTGCCTAAATACACGTTACCTCTCTCCATATTGGGGCTTATGCTTTTAGAGACAAAGGACAGGTAAGAAAGTCTTTGCAGTAACCGACTTTTCTAAAGCAATGAACTACTTGAATAGAGGAAGCAAAGAAGGAAAACTGCAGGGAGAAGAGGAACCCGTCAATTAATTTACCAAATTATTATCCAGCCATAGTTATCCCCGTGAACTGTCATGTCCTGAGCATTCTCTTCGTGGCAGCTGCTATGCAAAAGGTTTCATTGGCAGGAATTACTTACCTAACCCTTGGAACAATCTTATGAGAGAATAGTAACTGCACATTCTGGTATTATCTTACTATGGGTCTGCACAGGGCTAAGTGCTTTACCTGTACAGGCATAGCTCTCTTAACAATGGGGACACATTCTGAGAAGTGCATCGTTAGGGAATGTTGTCATTATGGGAACATCACAGAAGGCACTTAACACAAACCTAGATGGTATAGCCTCCTGCACACCTAGGCGGTATGTTCTGGCCTTTTGCTCCTAGGCTACAAACTTATATGGCGTTTTTCTGTACTGAATACTGTAGGCAGTTGGAACACAGTGGTCACATTTGTGAATCAAAACACACCTAAACATAGAAAAGGTACAGTAAAAAGACAGAATAAAAATGGTACACCTGTATATGGCAACTCCATTATATATATATATATATATATTTTTTTTTTTTTTTTTCTTTGAGACAGAGTTTCACTCTGTCGCCCAGGCTGGAGTGCAGTAGTGGTGCAATCTTGGCTCACTTCAACCTCCGCTTCCCGGGTTCACGCCATTCTCCTGTCTCAGCCTCCTGAGTAGCCAGGACTACAGGCACCCGCCACCATACCTGGCTAATATATATATATATTTATTTTTAGTAGAGGCGGGGTTTCACCGTGTTAGCCAGGATGGTCTCGATCTCCTGACCTCGTGATCCATCCCCCTCGGCCTCCCAAAGTGGTGGGATTACAGGCATGAGTCACCATGCCCGGCCAACTCCATTATAATCTTATGGGGCCATTGTCATGGATGCCATCCATCCTTGGTGAGAAACTCATTCTCTGCAGTTCAGGACTGTAATTCAGTCCCTTCTCTCCACAATCCTGTAAGGTATAATAGTTGCTATTATGATTCCCATTTTACGGATGAAGAAATGAGGCACAGAGGAGTTAAGTGATGGGCCCAAAGCCACAAAAGCTGGTATTAGGTTGGTGCAAAAGTAATTACTTTTGCTCCCATCTAATAGCAGAGGGAAAATTCAAACCCAGGCAGCCAGCTCCAAGGCTAGAAGCCAGGACGGCCCCAGCAGCCCCCAGGGGAGGGGGAGCACCTGCCTTTTCTGGGACATTCCTAGTAGTATTCTCCCTCCGTCTTGCCATTTGGGAAGCTGTTTGTGACTTTTAGGCAGTTGCACACGCATGGTACCTGGAGGCAGGCTGCCCCCAAAGACAAGAATCCAGTGTGTCCTCAGCGACCTGCAGCAGTGTGATGGAGAAAATAAAACATCTGGCTGCCTCTGGGGGGCCCACAGAAAGGCCAGGTGCTCTACAACCCAAGTAATAATGGCTTGGCCATCACACTTATGTTTGAGAAGAATGAGGCCAAGGCAAACCGGTGCTACTTTTCATCTTTTCATATGGACTTAGGAATCCATTAGTATCCACCCGTATACCATCTAGAGAGACATTTATTTTATAGAAACAATAGCACTTTTTGGGGTACCCAAAATTCCTCTTTATTTTCTATTGATTTTTTTCTGTACTTTTTTTTTTTTTTTTTTCCAGACAGGGTCTCGCTCTTGTTACCCAGGCTGGGTGCAGTGGTGTAATCTTGGCAGATCTTGCAACCTCTGCCTCCCAGGTTCAAGCAATTCTCCTGCCTCAGCCTCCCAGGTAGCTGGGTTTACAGGCATGCACCACCCCAGCCGGCTAATTTTTGTATTTTTAGTAGAGATGGGGTTTCACCAAGTTGCTCAGGCTGTTCTCAAACTCCTGACCTCAGGCTATCTACCCACCCCGGCCTCCCATAGTGCTGGGATTACAGGCGTGAGCCATCGCGCCCAGACTGTTGAAATTTTTATTGAGTCAATTGTACATTCAAGTGCAGTTCTGATCAGAAACTATGTACACTTTACCCAGTTTCTCCCAATGTCAACATTTTGCAAAACTATAGTACAATATCTTAAGATATGGAATCATTCCATTACTGTAAGTGTCCCTTTCATACCCACATTCACTTCCTTCTCACCCCTGCCTCCTGTCACCCGTGTTACCACTGATTCATTGCCTGTATCTAAAATGTTGTCATTTCTAAAATGTTATATACATAGAATCACATACTAGGCAGTCTTTTAGGATGGGCTTTTCTTCACTTAGCATAATTCCCTGAAGATTCCCCCAAGTTGTATGTATCAATATTTCACTCCTTTTCATTGCTGAGTAGTGTCCCATGGTATGAATATACACAGTTGCACTGTTCACTTGTTGAAGGGCATGTGGGTTGTTTGGGGGTACTGTGAGTGAAGTTGCTGTAAACATTGGTGTACAGGGTGTTGTGTGAACATAAAGTTTTAATTTCTTTTGCACAGATGCCGAAGCATAGAACTGCCGGATCGTGTGGTAATTGGATGTTTAGTTTCTGTGTCACTGATACACTGTTTCCTCGAGTGGCTAAGCGGTTTTACATTCCTAGTGGCATTGTATGAACAATCCAGTTTATTTGCATCCTCACCAGCTTTTGGGATTGTCATTGTTTTTAATTTTTTTGCTATTCTTACAGGTTATAGTGATATTGCCTTTTGAATTTATAGTTCATTCCCTGATGGCTAATGATGTTGAATACGTTCTTATGTTCTCATTTACCACCTGCATCTACTTTTTATTGAATTGTTTGTTCACATATTTTGCCTCCTGTCTAATGGGATTGGTTTTTTTTTTCTTTATTACTGTGTTTTGAAAGTTATTTATATATTCTGGATATTATTCGTTCATTATTGTGGGGTATGTGGTTTACAAATATTTTCCCCCAGCTGTAGCTTGTCTCCTCATTCTCTTTCCAGGATCTTCTGCACAGCAAAGGTTTTTAGTTTTGATGAAGTCCAATTTATGAATTTTTAGAAATGGATCATGTTTTGGCCTGAAAGCTCTTTGCCTAGCCCTAGATCCATCATTTTCTTTTATATTTTTCAAAGCATTTTATAGTTTTACATTTTACACTTAAGGTTGTGATCTATTCTGTTATAAAAGTCATAAGCGGGGCACAGGGGCATGTGGGCATGTGCCTGTTTTTCTAGGTACTCGGGAGGCAGAGGCAGGAGAATCACTCGAGGCCAGGAGTTCGAGGCTGTAGGGCACTATCATCATTCCTATGAGTAGCCACCGTACTGCAGCCCAGGCAACATAGCAAGGCCCCATCTCCAGCTATCTTTTTTAAAAGTTATGTTTAGTTTGAGGTTTATCTTTTTTGTTTTTAGCTTATGAATGTCCGATTGCAACAGCACCATTTACTGAAAACTATAGCTAATTTTTTAACTCTTACTCTATCCCTGACACCCAGCTAAGCACTTTTCAGTAGCATTTTATATAATCCCTGAAGTTACTCTGTGACATGGGAACTGTATTCCAAGTTTTCTAGATGCAGAGAGTGAAGATCAGAGAGGTTGCTTGATTTTCCTGAGGCCCCACAGCCAGAGGCAAGCTGCAAATCTCTGCCTGGCTCTAGCCCACAGTCCTTCACCAGCTCTAGTTTGATATCTGAGTGGCTGTCTCTACATACATGTGCTCCCGACATCATGGCAGAAAATTCAGACCCGATTCAATTCGCATTCTATCATGGGACTTCTCTTTGGGCTGTAACTAAATCAGATTTTCAGGAGGTGCAAATGTAATATAATATGAAATATCTGTTCATCATTTAACTCAGGGAAGTCTTTTCCCCCTCACTAATATCCATGATAAAGCATATGCAAATGTCTGTAATTGAACATAATTAAAATAATGAGAGTTGAAAGAATGTGATATTCAAAATAAATGCAATAAGGAGTTGGACACAGCCATTATCCTAATTCAGAGTGATTACTTTATGATTACATTATCAGAGCCTCTAATATTTCTGTCTTTAATATAATTTTATTTACTTTTGGGAGGCAGGTGCTCTCTGATTGGGATGAATTCCTGTCTTAGGTCTGGTTACCACTACTTCGTCTAAGTTCCCAGAGGAAGGAGGGTGAGATTTTGATCAGAGCCATCTGCTGTTACCCCCTTCCTGCCACCCTGCTTGGCGGCATGAGCCTCCACTGGGACGACTGAGTGCCGTGACACGGACAGCCTCGTATCCTGTGAGCACGTCCAAGACCTGCCTGATCATGAGTGAGCTGGAGGAATGAAAGGCCAGGGGTTGCATCCCAGGAAGTGCCTGTCAGGTTGACATCCGTGTGGATCAGTAATCTGAGTGATTAAGAGAGATTTTCTTTCCCTGCCCTTTCTCAACTTTTTTTTAAATATAAAATTCAGCTTAAATGCATAGTGATAGTTAACCGAGACTCAGAGAGTATGAAACACAGCTCTTTGGCAGGTAGGAAAGTATATGCAGTGCAATATAGAGAACATTGCTCTGGCTTTAGGTGGGCATGCTCCAAACCCTCCCTCTGTCCTGCATCTGCTATGTGACCTTGGGTGAGTTTGCTTACCCTCTCTGGATTCCAGATTGCTTTTCTTTAAATGGTAAGATAAAAACTTAATTACAAGCCAGGCGCAGTGGCTCACGCCTGTAATCCCAGCACTTTGGGAGGCCGAGGCGGGCGGATCACGAGGTCAAGGGATCGAGACCATCCTAGCTAACACAGTGAAACCCCGTCTCTACTAAAAAAAAAATACAAAAAATTATCTGGGTGTGGTGGCAGGAGCCTGTAGTCCGAGCTACTCGGGAGGCTGAGGCAGGAGAATGGTGTGAACCCGGGAGGTGGTTTACAGTGAGCCGAGATGGCGCCACTGCACTCCAGCCTGTGTGACAGAGCAAGACTCTGTCTCAAAAAACAAAACAAAACAAACAAAAAACCCAAAAACTTACTTACAGGGGGTTTCCCTATAAAATGAGAAAATATGCAGGAAGAACTTAGCATGGAAAGATGCTCAACAATGTTGAATGTGGAATGTCACAGGAAATGGAGGCAATTTTTAATGTTGTGTTCAAAGTTAGTTGCTACAAGAGATAGGATTTAGGGGCAAGAACCTGAGACTGTGGGCTGTGGATTCAGCAAGGGCTCGCCGACCTAGAATGGGTGCTGGCGATGTGGGTGGGGGCAGAAGACCTCTGCCATGCTTTTCTGCCCTTCACCTCCAATCAATAAAGGGCGGTGGCTTCCATAGTTGACCTTAAATTTCTCTGGGGGTGGGAAAGATGATCTCACTCATTTGTCTCGCTTCTGGGCTCTGTAGCTTATCTTGGTCCTGAGAATGATCCTGTACTAAGTCATCCAGGTAGAGGTTGACACCCACCAAACTCTTTATAAGAAATGAGAGACTAGTAACACCCCCCAACACACACACACACACACACACACACACACACACACACACACAGACGCACACACTCCACCCCTGTTTTATAATAGGAGTAACCACCCAAGATGGTCTGAGGCTAAATCCAGAGGAAGCCAGTGAGATTTTGTGTTTCCTTCCTTGGAGAATGTCCTCACACCAGCCTTTTTGTTTGTTGGTTAGAGACTGGGTCTCCCTCTGTTGCCCAGGCTGGAGTGGCGCTATCATTGTTCACTGCAGCCTCAAACTCCTGGGTTCAAGCAATCCTTGCTCCTCAGCCTCTGGAGTAGCTGGGACTGCAGGCATGTGCCACCATACCTGGGTAATTTTTTAACTTTTTTTGTGGAGATAGGGTCTCGCTTTGTGGCTCAGGCTGGTTTGGAACTCCTGGGCTCTTCAAGTGATCCTCCCACTTTGGCCTCCCAAATTGCTGGGGTTACAGGCATGAGCCCACTGTACCCAGCCCATAAAGGCATATATGAAGATTTCCACTGGCCATAATGGAAAGAATCAGCTGGCCTTGGGCAATGAACTATAACAACATTATATACCATAGGCTGAGCACTAGACAAAGCATTTCAAGTACATGTTATGACCAAATTTATTCACATTCGAGGATCCCCAGCCTCTATACTTAATACCTACATTCTGGCTTGACCTATTCCATTTCTTTCTTTTTTCTGCCCTCCCAAGGGATTTCTGCTACAGCCTGACTTGTTCTGTGGGCTATAAAAATAGGAGGACAAGGAGAAGGACAAGCCCATGGACTACAGCTTTTTCAGAGAGAGGCCTGGAAAAATAGTTGCTCTGTATGGGGAAAGTGGGTGGGAGGGAGGCTTGTGAAGAGGAAGTGAATTTGGGCCAGCCACAGTGGCTCACACCTGTAATCCCAACACTTTGGGAGGCTGAGGCGGGCAGATCACTGGAGGTCAGGAGTTCGAGACCAGCCTCAGCCCGGCCAACATGAGGAAAATCCATCTCTACTAAAAATACAAAAATTAGCTGGGTGTGGTGGTGCACACCTGTAGTCCCATCTACTCGGGAGGCTGAGGCAGGAGACTCGGTTGAACCTGGGAGGCAGAGGTTGCAGTGAGATGAGATCACACCACTGAACTCCATCCTGGGCCACAAGAGCGAGACTCTGTCAGAGAAAAAAAAAAAAAAAAAGGAGTACGTTTGGTTATGCCTCCCATCAAGGTTCTCATGAAATAAAAAAATTTTTTTAATGGAAAATTCTTGTGAAACAAGGAAACTGAGTTTATTTTGAAAGCATTCTTTGTGTGCTTGGCTCCCCTTGCCCCTCTTATTAAAGTTGGACCATTTGGGGGATGACTGTAGGGTTACATACAATGCATTGTATTCAGTTGACCCTCATGGCAATCCCACTAGGTTGATTTTCATATTCCCCATTTGCAGAGGAACACCAAAGTTCTAGCACAAGACCACACAGGCAGGAAGTGGAAGCCCATGATTTTAATATACATCTCCTAGGTCTGATTGCACCCCTTCCCTTCCTTTCCCTTGCAAACGGGTAGCTACAGCTCACAGTTAGTGAGCAGAGTAGAGCGCCGTGGGCTGTGAGCACGTAGAAAGAATTAAAGAATCGTCTTCACTGCAGCTTTGTGCTGGGAAATGGCAATTAGCCTCTAGTTTGTTTGGATTAATATCTCTGGAGACCTTTACTGAAGTATTATTTATAGATAAGGACCATGCATCGTGGCTGGATAGGAGCTGGGAGATCTGTACTCAATGATTGCAGTGGAGCAATTGCACAAGGAGAAACTCCTCATCCAAAAGATGCCATTTGGTTTGGGAAATTATTAGATAGTTTCTGTTTGTTTGTTTTTTTTTCTTTTTTTTTTTTGGAAGTTCTATAACTTCTGTGGGGAAGTTTGCTCTGTGAGTTGAGCCTGCCTTAGGAGCTAAACAGACCCAGGAAAATCCCAGCCCTGCCAATAATCAACAGTGTTGCCTGGGATTGATAAGATTTCTAACCTCCTTCAACCTTAGCATGTACCTGGTTGCAGGGCTGGGAAATTGGATATGGTGTATCTGATGCTCTAGCACCTGAGCAATGGAAGGCATTTAATAGCAACCATTCTTACCATCACAGTTTTAAAAAGTTTGAACACTTGTTAACTTGAATTGCTATGCACACACAGGCTAGACTAGAGAATCAGGTAGTGAGAAAAAAATACAGAGATTTGTAAAAATGCAAATACATTTTACACAAAGTTATGGGTTGAGCTTTAACATAAGGAGAGATGAACTGTAAAAATCCTTCACCAAACTGTGATCTTTGGGAATTGAATTAGACTACATTTACCTCGACATAAAATATCAAAAATTCTTAAGAAAAAAAAAGAGAAAAGAAGTAAAATAAAAAATGAGGAAAATAACTTCCTTCTTCAAAGAACAAAGAGTTTTCAAGTTCTTTAGAAGATTGTTTATGTGAGAATGATACAGCTGCAGTGTGGATTGCAATAGATAGGGAAAAAAAGTTAACATTGCTTAGGCAACTCTGTTCAACAAAAGCTACTTCAGTAATTGACTCAAATTTTATCTATTCACTAAAGCGAGACCAATGGGTAACCCTTTCTTAGCCATCACTCAGTGCTGTGTAGAATGAAAATGTGTAAGACTGAATTCCTTTCGACAGGATCCCCCAACTTAGATCTTGCAGGTTTTTCCTGCAACTGGCATGAGTCACCAAGCCTTCGTGTGCGTGTATGTGTGTGTGCTTATGTGTGTGTTGGGGAGTTTGTGGTTGCTTCTCTAGGAATCCGACGATAAACTAATATTTTCTGACAGGAGACACTATTAAGATTTGTGGTCAGACGTGCTGGCTCACATCCGTAATCCCAGCACTTTGGGAGGCCAAGGAGGGTGGATTACCTGAGGTCAGTAGTTCAAGACCGGCCTGGCCAACATGGTGAAACCTTGTCTCTGCTTAAAATACAAAAATTAGCTGGGCGTGGTGGCAGGTGCCTGTAATCCCAGCTATTCGGGAGGCTGATACAGGAGAATTGCTTGAACCTGGGAGGTGGAAGAGGTTGCAGTGAGCCAAGATCATGCCATTGCACTCCAGCCTGGGTGTCAGAGTAAGGCTCTGTCTCAAAAGAAAGAAAAAAAGGATTTGCATGACAGTGGCAGACATCTGCCGACTTGAGTCAGTAGTAGGACATGGAACCTCCAGGCTGGAGGACCCTGGGCTTGAGCCTGATCTTCCTCTATGCTTACCCACAGGCCCTCTGAAATCCACAAGTACCATCCTGTCTAAAACTGAAACAGATACGGAACATGCCATGCCCTCAAGGTTGAACCAGTGCCCTTCTGTCTTCTGTCCACTTACACATGATAAATAAGTAGCATCACATGGATGCAGGTACCTCAGAGTAACTGTTACTCGCTGGGCTCTGAGCCATATAAACCCATTAATTTCTCTTTCTTTTTGTAGCATGTATGTGAAAACCACAAGAGAGAATGTGCCTGTTTGCCTGCCTATTTGATAATGTTGTACGTGTGTGTGTGTGTGTGTGTGTGTGTGTGTGTGAGAGAGAGAGAGAGAGAGAAGGAGACAGAGAGAGATAGAGACTTTCAAGCCTGTTTTGTATGAAGCTGTCAGCAAACACATCTGGTGAAGGAGGCAGAAAATACAGGCAAGTCTGTAGAATTCGCCTTCTTACCCAGCAAGCATGAATCTGTGTTCATTGAAATGTTGGCCATTATTCTATTTGACTTCTCTGATGTTCTCAGGTTGATATGTTTAAGATTAATGAGGCATTAGTTCTCCATCAAGGAGCCATAATCAAGATTACCCATTTAGCTGCAGCGAGCTGTGTCGCTGCATTAATTAATATCATTTGACCTTTGTATTTTGGGTGGGATGATGTATCGCTGCATTTTCCTGAGCAGTGCCGTAAAATTGATGGCTTGAATATTGCCGCTCATATGGCCGAATGGTTCGTTTAAGTTAAATACTTTGCTTGTAATTAATATAGGATAGGTAAGTCTGGGAAGATGATGTATATTAGTTCTTATTTAGTGAAGCAGGTCCCGCTGGGTGGGAGATTCAGCCCTTGATTTGGATGCCTTATTGGAAGCACTTTGCTGCTGGGGATGTTGGCACGTATGGGAAGGTTCCTCTGAAAGTATGACTTGAGGAGTCCTTTCCTAACTCAGACATCATGTCTGCACAAAGAGTTAAATGATGCAGGATGGGAATGGAGCTATGGGGGCTCGTTCGACTCTCTCTGTTCCTGTTTTTCCAGCTGTAATGGGTGTATTGCTAATGCAGATGCCAATTCATTGGGTTTTTTGTTTATGTTTTTGAGACAGTCTTGCTCTGTCACCCAGGTTGAAGTACAGTGGTGCAATCTTGGCTCACTGCAACCTCTGTCTCCTGGGTTTAAGCAATTCTCATGCTTCAGCCTCCTGAGTAGCTGGGATTATAGGCATGTGCCAACATGCCTGGCTAATATTTTTATTTTAAGTAGAGACTGGGTTTCGCCATATTGGCCAGGCTGGTCTCGAACTCCTGGCCTTGGGTGATCTCCCTGCCTTGGCGTCCCAAAGTGCGGGGATTACAAGCATGAGCCACCACTCCTGGGCATTAGGTCTTGAGCAAACTGAAAGTTTCAGATTTTTCCAAGTGGTCCCGGTAACACAATTTTAGCAGCAGATTTCTATACCAGGTATATTTCTACACAAGCTTGGCAAGGTTCAGAGAATAGATATTTCTGGCTGTGTGGGTCCTACAGTCTCCATTGCAGCTACTCAACTCTGCTCTGCAGTGGGAAAACAGCCACAGATAATATGGCAATGAGTGTGTGTGGCTGTGTTCCAATAAAACTTTATTTGAGAAACCAGGTGGCACGCTGGATTTGGCCCATGGGCAGTAGTTTGGTGAGCCCTACTCTACACCACAAATTCCTCCTGGGCAAGTCTCTTTTCTTCTCCACTATATTCCAGGGCCTAGCAAAGGGCCAAGTGCCCAATGAGAAATGCATACACATCTACGAATTGAGTGATCAGTTTCCACTCTTCTTCAGTGTCATGAACAGATCAACTGGCCCACAGCAAAAGTGACATCCATCGATGTAGGAACCAAAAGCCCCAGCTTCAGGCTCCTCTCACTAGCTGTGAGACAGGAGGAAAGGATGGGAGATATTTTTTTCCCCTTTCCTACAACCATGCATTGATCTTAAATGAGTTCCAAATAGATGAGTTCTGCCCAGTCTTCTTGAAGTACGTTTCTGTACCTTACACTATAACCTGCTTCGAAATGTTAAGTGTTTTAAAAACATCTTTCTACATAATTAAATATTCCTTACCATTATTTTTATTTATTGACTGCTCAGTATTTCACATTTTAAGCAATATTCTGTGGGAAAGCATTTGTGTTGCTTTCTTTTTGCAAACTGCTAAACATTGTTGCACATGTATCTTAGAGCCTGAATCCACATATTGTCTTGAAATAAATACCTGAATAGGGCAATTTCTGTGTAGAAAGGCAAGCTCATTAAGATAGATTGCCCGCCATGAATTTTAGAGTCCTACCAGAAGAGCATGATGGTAAGTGCTTTTATCAAAGGTTTTTGAAGAGGAATTTAGAGAGAGAGGGAGAAAAAAAATAAATCTTTTTAAGGATGATTATTATGCCAAGTGGAATAAGGATACAGAAATGTGAGAGGGGACAAAGAAATCTTTGTGCATCTAACTGTTGCTGTGAGGACTTAGCTGTAGAATTCAATTTTCTAAAATAGAATGGACAGACAGAAATCCTGGATGCTACAAGTCAACCCTTTGCTTCATTGCAAGTCTAGATTATGTTCAAGCTTGGTGGAAAATCTTTGATATAAACAGAAGAAGAGTTCCTGGGGCTCTTAGATCAAACTGATGTACACAGTACCATAAATAGGGTAGGGAGGGAGCTTGGGCATTCTCACCATTTCATTAAGAGGAAAGTGTCTTAACCCATTTGGGCTACTGTAACAAAATAGCATCAATGTGTAGTTTATAAACAACAGAGATTTATTTCTCACAGTTCTGAGGGCTGGGAAGTCCAAGATTGAGGCAGTATCCAAGATTGATTCGGTATCTGGTGAGGGCCCATGTTCTGGTTCATAGATGGCATCTTTTGCTTTGTTTTCACATGGTGGAAGGAGAAAAGGAGCTCTCTGGGACCTCTTTTATAAGAGTACTAATTCCAAGCATGAGGGTTCCATCCCTGTGACATAATCACCTCTGAAGGATCTCACCTCCTAACACCATCAACTTCGGTGTTAGGATTTCACCATATTAATTTTGGGGGCACATAAACATTCAGACCATAACAGAAATGGATACTGAACTGCAAACAGTGGTCATTTTCCACGAGCTCTAAGCTCTGCAGCAGGGAGAAGTTTCTCTACATCCGCACCATGCCATTCATTTCACCAGACGATGTAGACTCCACAGAAGGCATGCCTCTGATTTGAAACCCATGAGAACCCAGGTCATGACAATGATTTGGGACAAGCGTTGGATTCCCCTTAATTACATATTCAGAACTGGCTTTGCAGTCTGGTTGGAGGAGTTCACGGAGGTGTGAGGGTGATTTTTTTTTTCTCCCAATAAGCAGTGAGAGGTTTTGTGTGTAGATTAGTGGAGGTCGTAGGAGGGCACAGGCAGCATACTCAAATTAGGTAACTTGTAAGTGAGGGGCTATTTGCAAAACATGGACAGGGAATGGGGAAATCACAAGGGCTAATTCTGTACCCTAGGGCTAATTGCAGCATAGGCAGTTACCACCTTGGGGCTTGAAGGGGTAAGAGAGAGAGCAGTTAAAGGACCTTCAGGTAGAGAGAACTGTGGGATTTAACTGACGGTCACAGACACCTCACAGCTCCCCTGCAGGAAATCTGGGGAATAAATATGCCAATGTCACCCTCTTTCCTTTCTCCATCTCTGCTAGTGCTCACCATCAGCCAAACCCTCCAGGAAGCCAGAGAAAAGAAACCCACTGTTGTAAAGAAACCCATTTTTGCCATTGAAAGTAAGAGCAAAAACCACAATTACTTTTACATCAACCTAATAGTTTGTCCAAACTGACGAGCAAGCACCTCCATCTCTGTTGGTGCTCCCCATTGTCCAAACCCACCAGGAAGCACCTCCGTCTCTGCTGGTGCTCTCCATTGTCCAAACCCACCAGGAAGCACCTCCGTCTCTGCTGGTGCTCTCCATTGTCCAAACCCACCAGGAAGCACCTCCTCTCTGCTGGTGCTCTCCATTGTCCAAAACTACCAGAAAGCCCATAGCTGTTGTTGGTCCAGGTCAGCCTCCTGCCTGGGGCACAGAACAGAATGGAGATGTTGGAGCCTGGACCTCTACAGTTAAGTAGAAGGTAAACAGCCCAGTGTGGCTGCATGGATTATTTAATTGTATTCTGTTGTCTAGGGCAAGGTACTTTGGTTTAGACTTGAGTCTGAAAGCATCATGAATTTGTAGCTACATGATAGGATTAATGGTATAATTAAAAAGAAAAACAAGAGCTTAACCACATGCTAGCTCTGCGATATGAAGATGGGGTTTGTGTGACTATGTGGCAGATAATGTGGCACACACCTGTACTTTATCTGACATAGTACTTCTTGGTAGCTTCAAGAACTCCATGAAGAATCACCAAATCTCTAGAGTGATTAGGCACTCACATTGTGCCTCCTGGGTTGCAGGTGATAAATGAATTATGCCAAGGAAAACAAAATATTGATTTCAGCTTTAAAGTTGGAAGAGAAATGGTTTTCACATTTTCCCAAGGCAAACCGTCCAAGAGCAAAATAAGCCTCATTCCCGTAAAAGTTTCTGTTAAATCTCACTCAACTAGGAGATCATCAAATCCAATATATGAACCCGTTTGCTTGGTTCTCATGTAGTTTAATGCCTGTACATTTAGTTTACTTTACTTTTTTTTTATTTGCTAATAGTCAATCATTTCCTGATTTTCAAGATGTTAGAGTACATAACATGAAATCTGAGTTCTGACATCTCTTGAACAATATAAAAATGTGGCTGTTATTCCCACATAGGAAAGGCCGTAACATTGGAGTGAAGGATTTCCCACTTCAGTTGGTGCCTCACCAGTTCCTCCTGGTCATTGTTAATGTGCCTATGTGAGAAGATATTTGAGTTTCAAGACTGTATAAACCTACCAAGTCCCTCTACAGCAGAGTTTCAAGTCTGTATAAACCTACCAAGTCCCTGTACAGAAGTGTCTGTTCATTCTGGTTTCATTTGTTTTGTTCTGGGGAAAATTCATGAACATACACTAGATTCCTCTGATGTGGAAGGTTTATCCTGGATCTCTCCCTTAGATCTCTTTGAGAGTCTCTGATATTCTCAACAGCTGGATCTATTGCAATTCATTAAATTTGAGGAAAACTAAAGTAGATTACACTGACATTTACATTTGCGTTGTCTATAACAAAAGAAATACAGTGAGGAATTATCAAAAAATAATCAGTAGTTTAAATCAGATATTGGGGGAAGGCAGGCAAGCGAACTTCTATCTTGAGTGTTTAGAGCTAGAAGAGGCTTCGGACATTTCTAGGGCTAGGGTCTTTTCAACAAGATGATGTAGTTGTTTTTCTTTGAGTGAAATGTATGTGGATGCCCAGCATATAAAATGGATCAAAGCTGAGGGGCTTTCACTGAAGCAAGGTTGTGTGAGGGTGCAGAGCCACCTCCCTCACCCTTTTCCAAATCCTGAGTGCACTGGTGTGTTGTCCTCCCATCCGAATGGCCTTGCTGCTTGCAGAACATGAGAACTTTACCGAGTCTCTGATTGTCCATAATTAAAGTGCAAATGGCATTTTTTCGCATACTCCTTCTGGTCTGTCAGCATCTCCTTGGCACCCACATCAGATGTTACTACGTATATAAATTCATGTGTCATATTGCAGTCAGATTTTAGTCCATTTAATTCCAAATGGCATCTCCTTGTGTTCATCTGGATTTTTTCTAATTTTTTCATCTATGGAACATCTCCCTATGGAAGATACTGGACTATCTGCATTTCCCAGTCCAAAAAAATCTATGTGGACGAACTGTTATGGGAAACATTTATCCTGAATCATCTGAACACTCCACTAATCGCAGACTGCCTGAGACCTCTGTTCAAGGAGCATGACGGAGTTGTTGAGTGAAGAAGGAGGCTCAGGAGTCATTAGCAATTCATTAATGGAAACTTTCTGAACAGTCCTCTCTGTCTTCACTCCTTAGAATGCATGCCCAGCCTCCTGCCAACACTGCCTTTCCATTATTTACTCACCTCTTCCCTTCTCCCACCTTATCTCTACCACAGGGCCTTTGAACATACTTTTCTGACTGCCTAGAATGCCCCCTCATGCTTCTTCCCCAAACTAACTTTGGCTTTTTCTCTCAGCTCAGACATCACTTCCACAAATAAAGCCTTCCTTAAGTCTTCAGACCACGTCAAACTCTTCCCCCATTGAAACCTTTCATAGCATCTTGTAAATACTTATTTGCAGGATCATTTGATTCATTTTTTTAACCTCAAATTTCCTTAAAAACAGATCATGAGACAAAACTTACATGCTAAGGCTTTATAAAGAGGTGTAATGCCAGGGCAGCAAGAGTGAAGGAAGAAGGGTTGGCCGGGCGCCGCTGGGCACGGCTGGGCTTGGTGGCTCACGCCTGTAATCCCAGCACTTTGGGAGGCTGAGGTGGGCGGATCACGAGGTCAGGAGATGGAGACCGTTCTGGCTAACACGGTGAAACCCTGTCTCTACTAAAAATACAAAAAATTAGCCGGGCGCGGTGGCGGGCATCTGTAGTCCCAGCTACTTGGGAGGCTGAGGCAGGAGAATGGCGTGAACCCGGGAGGCGGAGCTTGCGGTGAGCAGAGATCGCACCGCTGCACTCCAGCCTGGGCGACAGAGCGAGACTCCACCTCAAAAAAAAAAAAAAAAAAAAAAAAGAGTGAAGGAAGAAGGGAAATCAGACAAGGAAAGAAAGCAAGCATATATAAGGTGGTATGTTACTGAGCGGACCGCAGCTTTATAAGGAACAATGGTAAGTTGCTCCATTATAGGGGATGTTTTTTAGGCAGGCTGTGTGGGATGACTGTACCTTGCAGTGGTTTGTCGGAAGAGAGAAGGATGTGTCTGCCAAGGCCTTACCTCCTCCTATTATCTCATAGGACACGTTCACTCAGTGAGAGAATTAACTCATCTACATTTACAGGGTGTGTTTTCTGGCCTCTTAGGGCAGCACCTGGACAAGATCCCATGTCCCCCTGGTGCGATGCTTCCTCTGAACCTGGAAGCAGTGGGACGAACCATAGACTTCCTGAGTCTGGTTGGTTTGGACTTGGGTTATGAAGTCACAGCAGACATGATGAAGATCATGCCAAAGCTCAGCCCTGACCAGGGAGAGGCAGTAACAGCTGGGTTATGTTAAGATAGGAGGCACTGTGGGGGCGTTTCCTTTGCTAGAATTTCCTTTGAGGAAAGGGGCAGGTGGTGCTGAACACATCTGGAGAGTATAAAATTGGATCCCGTGCATGCCTGTCTTGTGTCTCCCACTCTCTTGTAAGCAAAATAAGGGTGAAAACTCTATGTTTTCCTTTGCTGAATACTGTATAACTAGCCAGCCTCTAGAACAGTGCCAGGAAGTAGAGTTACTTAAATATTTGTTGAATGGATGGATAGGTGGATGGATGAATGGGTAGGTGGATGGGTAGATGAATGGATGACTAGGTGGATGGATGGGTTGGTGGATGGGTGGATGAGTGGGTTGGTGGATGGGTAGATGGGTGGATGAGTGCATGGATAGATGGATGGATGTGTGGGTAGGTGGACAGGTAGATGGATAGGTGAATAGGTAGATGGTTAGGTGGGTGGATGAGTGGGTGGGTGGATGGATGGGTGGGTAGGTGGGTGGACAGGTAGGTGGGTGGATAAATGGGTGGGTGGATAGGTAGGTAGGTGGGTGGGTGGGCGGGTAGGTATTTAGATGGATGGGTGGTTGGATGGGTAGATGAATGAGTGGGTAGATGAGTGGATGGGTGGATGGATAGCTGGGTGGATTGACGGATGAGTAGATGAGTGGGTGAGTGGATTGGTGGATTGATGGATGGGTAGGTGGGTTGATGGACAGATGGGTAGATATTTAAATTAAAATTAATTAAAATATCTTAGCCTCTGCCCACTTCTTCAAAATTACTGGTAAGTTGTTGTGAGCTAGAGGCAACAATATTTGACCAACTGGAGAATTATCTTTGCACAGCATGCTTTGCCACATATTAGCCTGGAGCTCTCCAGTGGCTGAGTTGGTCCTGGAATTCTGATAATTTCCAATGAGATGATTTTCTCTAGATTTTCACTTTTAGGATTTATGTAAGAGTTATTGGCATAAAGACACTAGGATCAAGTGTCTTTATTGCCAATAAAGAAACCACCAATGGTGTGTGGCTTGTGGAGCTCTGCAATGTAATATTTTACAAGTGCCTTCCATGGGCCACACATAGTGTGAAGGACTTAGCTCGAATTATAGAAAGCAATTCCTCTGGAGCAGCAGAATTGGGAGGTTGAACCTCATCATGTCTAACTCCAGAGTCCATGCTTTTAACAATGTTTTCCCGAGATAAGTGTGTTATTAAATATATACAAGATGGATTTTAGATACTACAGAGACAAGATTATTAACCTTAGTGCTTATGTATTTGTTTAAATACATGGTAACAATGCTAGTTTTTAATTAGGATGTTAATGTTTTCATTTCAAAATACATTAATTTAAATAAGGAAATAGTTTCAAGAAAAATATCAACTCTTAATAAGAGTGCAGCTGGTACAAATATATGACAGAAGCCATGAGGGTGGTGCACAAATGACTAAAGCCTGGGAAACACTGCAGTAAGCCAAACTGGAATATCCAATGGGACTCAGAACCCTCTGAGGCCCTCCTCATTCCCTCTTCTTCCCCTATTCTTTACACCCATGATTACTGTAGGGCTAGAAATTTTCCCTTCAAACATGAATAATCTATAGCTCTTAAACCTTTTTTTTTTCGAGACTGGGTCTTGCTTGGTCACCCAGGCTGGAGTGCCGTGGCATGATTTCAGCCCCTGGGCTGAAATCTTCAAACTCTTGGGCTCAAGCGATTGTCCCTCTTCAGCCTCCCCAGTAGCTGGGACTACAAGCATGCACCACCATGCCCGGCTAATTAAAAGAAAATTTTTTTTATAGAGACTAGGTCTTGATATGTTGCCCAGGCTGGTCTCAAATTCCTGGGCTCAAATGATCCTCCCGCCCCAGCCTCCCAAAGTTCTCATTTTATAGGCATGAGCGACTGCTCCTGGCTACCATTTTCAACTTACGATTGTGTCTCTTTTGTCCTAGATTAACAGGCTAATTCGCTCTCAAGAACTGAGGGAGTGGTACAGAGGAAATAGAGTTTTGACATGGAGACCCAGAGGAAGTAGCAGCTCTGGCTGTGCGTACTAGTTAACAAGACTCACTTTCCACATGGCATGCATCTTTGCATTTTGAACTCATTTTGGTGCCCTGTTGTTTAAAACAGGAAATCTTCTTTGCCCATGAGTTTGAATGAAAGGTTGAAGTGGGTGGAGATAATTGAGAGAAGTGAATCCATAATTGAGAGAAGAGAATCAGTAAGATCTCTGTCACTCTTTCTTCTCCTACCCTTCTGTGTTTCCAGAAAGGACACAGCTTCTAGCACATGATAGGCACTTGGAAAAGTGAATAAAGCAATATAAAGTTCTTAAAATAGTAGCTGACACATTTTAAGTACCATATTTATGTTTGCTAATTTCTTCAATATGATTACAATAGTAAATTGATTGAGTTAGAGCAAATAAAGTGGGAAGAGCATGGTTTGTGGACTCCCATAGGGTTGTGTGTTAAATATCCTCTGTGGTATCTGAGATATGCACTCTACACATACTTCCATCCTGTTCTCTGCCCTTCATCAACAAGGTTGTAGATCCTCTGACAGCCATTTCAATTTTCCTTGTTGGGGGACACAAGAAATGGGAGGGAAGACTGGGTGTGGTGGCTCATGCCTGTAATCCCAACACTTTGGGAGGCTGAGGCGGGTGGATCACGAGGTCAGGAGATCGAGATCATCCTGGCTAACATGGTGAAACACCGTCTGTACTAAAAATACAAAAAATTAGCTGGGCGTGGTGGCGGGCGCTTGTAGTCCCAGCTACTCCAGAAGGTGACGCAAGAGAATGGCGTGAAACTGGGAGGCGGAGCTTGCGGTGAGCCGAGATCGTGCCACTGCACTCCAGCCTGGGCGACAGAGAGCAAGACTCTGTCTCCAAAAAAAAAAAAAAAAAAAAAAAAAAGCAATGGGAGGGAAAGAGATCAAGATGTTTATTTCCCTGGTTCCCTCCTTGTGAGATCTCCTGTGCTCCTTGCCTGAAGGTAGCTCTTCCTCCTCTCAATGCACCTGCTCCAAACAGTTTCTCCTCCTGCATTTTGATGACTACTTCTCGCCACCGCCCACCACCACCCCTCCCACCCCGCCCATTCTTTGAGACCTAGGCACAAGGATGACTTCATTGACAGGAGTCTAGGGTCATTGCTCCACCCCTGCGGCACCTTTGTAGCTAGTGCCTTTTTAAATACAGCGACAGCTTCCTGATCACCTACATTGGAGTGTGCCAGGTCTTTTCTTTCCTATTGGGATCCTGCCAACTGCAAATCTAGCCTCTGCTATTCCCTAGGTCTGGGGCCTTGGCCAAGTTCTTTAACATCTCTTGGGTTCAGCATCTTTGTCTGCAAAACAGCTAAGCCAGGGTCTCAATCTCAAATGCCTCAGGAACCACACAAGTGGTTAAATGAGTGAGGAGGGTCTGTGCCCCTCAACTGAGGCCTCTTGTCAAAGGCCTTCAAGAGAGTAGGCCTAGGTGGCCAGATGTTTTGATTTATTAAGAGAGTCCACAAATCTGGCTTTTCTATGAAGTCTCCTGACTTTGAAATGCTAATTTTAGAAATATTGAGCAGGCCAAACTTTGGGTTTATTGAGAGTTTATTGAGATGACTAGAAGGCATTGCATACAAGGTCGTGTTGCACGGTGATTAAGAATATCTACTCTAGGATAAATAGCTAATGCATGTGGGGCTTAATACCAAAGTGATGGGTTGATAGGTGCAGCAAACCACCATAGCACACGTTTGCCTGTGTAACAAACCTGCACGTCTTACACATGTATCCTGAAACTTAAGATAAAATAAATTTTTTTTAAAAGAAAATAAAAAAGAATACCTGCTCTAGAGCCTGACTACCTGGCTTTGCCTGCAGGCTCTGCTGCTTATTACCTGGGTGACCTTGGACATTTCACTTAGCTTCTCTAAGCCTCAGTCTTCTTATCTGCAAAATGGAGATAATGTTTTATCCACTGCATAGAGTCGTAATGAGGGTTTACATAGTTAATATTTGTAAAGATTTAGGAAAGTGTACATAGAAAGCATTACTGAAGCATTTGTGAACTTAAAAAATGGGTCAATGTGATATGCCTGATGCAATACTTGGCATATCAGAGACTTTCAGTCTATGGCCACTCAATGAATGTCCAGAAGGTTTTAATGATGGGAATATAAACACAGATTTCTGCTGCTTCTTATATGCTATTCAGTCAACATGCACTCTCAAAATAATGGAAGCCTTTAATTTTATTTCTCTCTCCAGAATGGTCTATTTAATGCCACTTGCCTTGAGATAGTGTCTGACTTTAGAGGTCCTCATCAGGGTATATTGATACTCAGCCCTAAGATTGTTCTAATAAGCTTTATTGACTTGGTGAACCTCGGAGTACTTTTTATTGACATGCAGTGTAAATCATTCCATCTGACATTTGAATGTCCTTTCTGAGAAACGTGTTAGACCTTAGGTGGAATCCTGAGCTGCTGGTGATGTGCGCATTTCTTAGTGAAGCGTGCAATGTGTTAGATGAAGATGTCACGTGCACAGCCTTGTCTTAAACCAAAATTGGATGAGGGAAAGGGTCATGAAATTTGTTTTGTTGTTAAAAAACAAAACAAAACAAAACTTGGGGGAACTTTAAGAAGAGTGTGTTTTAATGGGAGTGTAAATATTTCCTCTGTCTTTAGAAATTATAAAAAGCCAAGAGTCCATTTCTTAATACTAGGAGCATGAGATGCACAGACAGTAATAGATTTGCTGAGAAAGTCACATGACTTCAAATGCGGAAGTTTACATTTCATTCAAATGTATTCGTGGAAAGAGGGGAAAAACACCCTGCAGCTGAAATTTTCTAATACAATAGCCATTTAAGGAATGATCATGCCTTCCAGGAACTCCATTTCTTGGATAATGTTTCATAAGCCCATCTGGACACTCATTTCCTTATGCAGTCATTCTGCCAATGTTTGTTGAGCATCTGCTATGGGCCAGGCACCTGCTAGAACTGGGAGCACATTGACAAATGCAACAGTGTCCCTGCCCCCAAGGAGCTCATGGTCTAGCTGGGAAGATACAGAAATGATTGGTGTAATACAAGGCATGAAGTGTTACGTGATACAAGGGTTTTCGACTTTGGCAGTGTTGACGTTCTGAGCTGGGTCATTCTTTGTTGTGGGGCACTGCCTCTATGTTGCAGGATATTAAACAGCCTCCCTGGCCTCTACCCACTGGATACCACAAGCATCCCTTCTCCAGTCATGACAACCAAAAATGTCTCTAGACATTGCCAAATGCCCCTGGGGGAAAAACATTGCCCCTGTTGAGAAAGTCTGTTCAGTAGACATATTTACACGATTTGTTAGGAAAAGAGCAGCTGATTCAGCCAGGAGGAGCTGGGTGGATTTTAAAAAAAGGCTAATGGCATTTGAGCTGGGTCTTGAGTCAGGTATATGGCTCAATAGGTGATGAAGTAGAAGTTTAGCATGCCAGGCAAATGGGTGCAGTGGGATGACAGAAGAGACTATTTAGAGACGAATGTGTCATTCTTTGTGGGTGAAATCAGACTGTATAGCAGACAAGGCTGGGAAGGCAGGCTTGGGCCAATTCATGGAGAGTCTTGTATGGTAAGCAAAGATGTTAGAACTGGATCCTATAGGTGGTGGAGAGGTTGAAAGGCAATGAGGTTATTCATTAGATAAGTGGTGTGTTAACATTTGTGTTGTATTGCCTAATTACTTGGCTGTTTAGCATCTGGATAACTTTGCTGGTAATAGCACCCAGTTTCCTACGGGGAAATCACCTCTCCTCCATTCTCAGACCAGATAGTTCAGGTGGGGTTGAATCTGTACTCTGCTTCCACAGATGTGGCTGGTCAGAGGGCTGCATCCACCAAGTCACAGTGATGGTTCAGCCCCGGGTATGTGATCCCATCTGGACCAGTGAGTGCACACACAAGGATTTGTTTGAGCCCTACTGTAGGAAAAAAAAAAAAGGAAAAAAATGTTCTCCTTCTGCTGGAGTTAGTAGTCAGTAGAATATTACATGCCAGTCTGTGCCTATTGGAGGGCATTTTGATGCAGTAACCAGAGAACCTGCCAACGTGGACCATGACACAGAAGAAAGAAAGAAGAGATGGAGACAGAAGGGTCCTCACTGATGAAGCATTTGGCTCCAGCATTGCCTAAAGCCAGTTTTCATTATAATTATTACACCTATGTGTCCATAAATCCCATTTTCAGCTTCAACTAGTTTGAGTTGAGTTTCTGTCACTCAGGAGGGGAAGAGAGAGACCTGACAAATGGAGTGTTTTAAAATATTGGTCTTGGATATGTGGAGAGTGGGTTTTCATAATACCAGCTAAAGCTGTTGTTCAAGGCCAGACAAGAGGCGATAAGATACAATGAGTGGAAATGAGGGGAACCTAAGAGGATTGTAGGAGGGAATGAGAGTTTAATTGGGCATATGTTGAATTGCATGCTCAGCACAGAAGCTCTTTTGTCACATGGGTCCGCCTTCTCTCCCCATATTTTTTCTCCCATATCTCTGCCATCCATGTAGGATTATATCTCACTGGAACCAAGCTTTCTGGGAATGGGGATGTGACAATATGGATTTACCCTCTCTCCCCATCCTTTTCTTCCCTATCTCTGCTATCCATGTAGGATTATTTCTCACTGGAACCAAGCTTTCTGGGAATGAGGATATGACAGTCAACCTCTAAGATGGCACTAAATGATCACTCTCTCCTGGTATCCGCAGTCTGTGTAATCTCCCTTTCAGATTGGCGCGAATGAATTGATTTGCTTCCCATAAGTGGAATAGGACAGAAATGATGAGATATCACTTCGAAGACTGAGTCATAAGAAGTCAGTTTCCCGCTTGGATGCTTGCTCTCCTGCTCTAAGGGGATCCAGCTACCACATCCTGAGCTGCCCACTGGAGATACTAACATGACAAGGCACTGAGGGTGACCAGTAGCCTGAAGCCCCCAAGGAACTGAATCCTGCCAGTAGTCACATGACTGAGCAGGCAGCTGGATCCTTCTTCAGTCAGGTCTTGAGATGAAACTGCAGCCACAGTTGACATGTTGATTCCAGTCTTGCCAGAGACCTTGAACGAGAGGTACCCAGTAGAGCCATGCTACTTACTGACCCATAGGCACTGTGAGTTAATGTTTCTTGTTTCAAGCTGCTAAGTTTTGGAGTAAACAACACTAGCAAGAGATAACTAATACAGTGGATATTTTGTTTCCACTTTAGTTTGCATAAATAGTAGGCGCTCAATACATACTTGTGGGATGAATGAACAGATTGATTATAAACAGCAGCCCCAGAAGCCTGGCAGATAGCCAGGCGATGACGATGTGTTTTGAGCTGGAGATATGGGTGTGGGAACTTAGCCAAGAGGTGAGGGGTGCACAGAACTTTGATATCTAGCAGCCATGGGGACATCGATGACATCTGTAGGAAGTGATTTAGGGGAACTCGTGGAGAATGCAGTGGAGAGGAGTATCATTTAAGAAAGGTGGTATGGGCTAGGTGCAGTGGCTCACATCTGTAATCCCAACACCATAGGAGGTTGACTTGGGCAGATCACTTGAGGTCAGGAGTTTTTCACCAACATGTTGAAACCCCATCTGTACTGAAAAGACAAAACATTAGCCAGGCATGGTGGCATGCACCTGTAGTCCCAGCTACTCAGGAGGCTAAAGCAGGAGGATCACTTGAACCTGGCAGGCAGAGGTTGCAGTGAGCCGAGCTGGTGCCACTGTACTCCAGCCTGGGTGGCATAGTGAGACTGTATCCCCCCCCCGGCCCCCCCAAAAAAGGTAGTGTGTAGGCAGAGTGAATAAAGAGACAAGAGGGATGGAGCAGTTCAGAAGCAGGAAGGTGGCCAGGAGTGTGGTGTTCCTGAAGCCACAGAGAGCTGCCAGGAGATTGTTAATACATCCTATGATGAAGAAATAGTAGCTGGGATCCAGGAATGCACATGGGCACGGCATGAAGAAGATACTAAGACAGTAGCTTTAGTGGAGTGGTGTGAATGGGAAATGGCAGGGGGTCACCAGAAGGTGGAGAAGCTGGAGGTGATAAATGTGGATTACCATTTTCAAAACGCTTGCTGGTTAGAGGCACATCCAAATCAAGATTGCAGTTAAGGTTGAGGAAGAGTTGAAGGAGCTGGAGTCATATCCCAGAGCTTCAGCATGTGTATATCCTGACAACCAGGGGAGTTTGAAGATGGAGCAGAGGGAAGGATTAACTGTTGGAAAAATACCCGAGGAAAGATGGACACAGCACCCTGGCAGAGCGTTTAGCCTTGGCACAAAGAAGTGTGTTCAGATAAGTACCTATGTTTTGGTTCAACATCTGTCCTGTGCTGTTCTGTGTTCTCCGTGAACTACTCCAGGAAAAATGTGGTTGCTTTTATTGCCAAGTTGCTTAATTGCCTTACGGGATAATGGCAAGCAAGCTCGTCTTAGAGCTTTTGAACACAGAGACGAATCAAAGCAGGACGAGGTAGAGAAATCAAATAGACGGATGGCCTTCTCATTGACAGCCTCTCAAGTTGGCTACCCCTTCTTTTATTGGTCTATTAATGGCTGCTGACATCTGTGAAATGCCTTTTCGACTAAAAATAGAGAGGGATGCAAGAAAATTCTACCTACTATCATAAGGCATATGGTTTGTCTTTTACTTTTTTTTTTTTCTCTCCATCTTGTCCATTGTAAAAGAGCCTCTTGTGCACACGGGTTCACAACATTCTTCAACAGTGATTCCGGGTCCAGGATGACTGCCACTTCGTGCTCTCTAAAAAACACCTACCAAAAAGCAATGATGGCACCTCATTCCATTTGTCTACCACCTTAAAACTGCCAACTCATTTTCACGTGGTTGCACTTTGCTCTCACACCTGTGAGTCAAGTAGGGCTTTGACACAAAGAAGCACGTTCCACAGGGCTTGACTGCCTCCAGTTGCCAGTCTGGGACAAGAATTTCTGATGCCTAATTTGTTTATTTTTCCTAATACATTACATCACTGTTTCTTAGTCCTAGTTATGGCTCCAGGGACTTAGAAATGGCACTTCCTGAGTGTTCCCATGGGTTCCCTGCAAAATACCTGTAGATTTTAATATATTCATGGTACATAATCAGTGCTTCAGAGAGAGCCCTGCTAACAATTACCTCCTTTCTGAGAGTTTGAGAGCACAGCAAGCAATCATGTTTTCAAAGAGAAGGGAAATATCCATGCACAAAGCCCTCGGACCTTAAAATCACGTTAAATCCCTCCTCCCCCCACCTCCAACCCTATTCACAAGTTATTCTGTTGTTGGACAAAATGCACTGATATTCCTTATCAGGCATTTGGAACATCTGTGACATGCGGCAGTGTGTGTATGTGTGTGTGTGTCTGTGTGTGTGTGTGTGTGTGTATAGGGGGATTTGAAAATTCAGATTCCCATTCTCATCCTATACTTCCTGAATCAGAATCTCCAGTGTGGAGCCCAGCATCTGGACTTTGATAAGCATTACAGATGAGTCTTACATACACTGCAGTTGGACAGCCACAGGACATTTTGACATTCCGTCAGTGGAGCTCCATGGATGAGGAGAGATACTGGGGTTTTTCTTTCTTATCAGACACGTGGCTGCTGCAGCAAAGCTAACAGTTTCCCTTCTTTCTTCCTGGGGACATTAAGAATACTGAGGGTGCTGTGTTGCCCCACACCTCCTATCCCCAGATGTTTTCTGCTAACATGCATGCAGGCTGGACTTCCAAATCTCAGCACCTGACAACTCTCTTTGGTCGCTGAATTCTGCTCAACCCATGTCCAAGGAAGGCTGTAAGTGGTATGGGATTAACACCTCCCCTCCCCAGGATAACAAACCCTCACCAATGAGGATGGAAACTGGTGAATGTACATTCCAGCTCCCTTGCCCCGGGGTGGGGGTGGGTGATAACTCTGGGGAGTATGTTTTATACTAGCTCCAAGAAGTCTTTATTTGGAATAATTTCCAGGTACCCACAGTGGTAACTTGCTTGAGGACATACTTTTTGTTGGCTTCTGTCTCTTCTCCATTTACTTCCCCACTCCTGGCCATTGGGCCATTGTTTCCTGGATTCACCTCCCCAGTTCACTACTGACATTCAAATACTTATCTCATGGTCGACTTCTGGAGGAAGCAAACAGAGTGTCCACTGATTAATGAGCAGAGCTTGTTGAGCCACCCCTAAAGCAATGGTGTAGAAGAACCCTATCAGAGAAGGCTGAAGTGGATGTAAACATGCTTCATGGAAGGGAGTTCACTTTTGACTAAATTCCCAAACGGTATCCGTTAGATGTTTATGTTCAGGTTCCAGAATCCAAAATTTTATTCATTTATTTATATTGCCCTCATATTATCTACTTTATAGTCCTAAAAGACATTCCCAGGGATTGTGATTTTTTTTTCTTTAGTGGTTCATGTGTCTTAATCGAAGTATAAGGAATAAATAGAAATAATAAATGTACAAGTGGAAGCACAGAAATGTAAATTATGTGACTATAATTTACAGGTATTTTACTTCTTGGAGCATCTATAACCCACCAGTAACCACTGCAAATGCATACTCCTCTGTGTAAGGTTGCATATTTCATCCTAAATGGCTTAAATATCTTTACTTATCCATTTGTAATAAAAAGACTAGGACTTAAAATAAAGTTAAGTGCATTTGAAAGAAATCGATTGTCAATACTCTGTGCTGCTAATAGAGGGAACATTTTCGCCCCTGAGGTGTTAGTACATTAAGGCAAAGCTATGTATGTTCTGATTATAAATTCATTAACTATTTACACCTCATTGACTCGCAACGTTTTTTCCCTCTTGATAAGTCTCATTTTTAACCTTCGTGGTTGACTTTAGATGGAGCTATTTAAAACAGCCTTTGTTTTTACAAAATGATTTGTAGTGGAACTTTAGAAAATTTAAGAGCATATTCATGCTTCTAAATTAAATTCCGAGGAAAGAAAAAAAAAAAGAAAATTTACAGAGTGTTTTTTTTTTTTTATTGGCCTTTGGATCCCCTATACATAAACAGAGGTTTTGGGTATATCAGACTGTTAAAGATTTAAAAACGAAGTCTTGAGCTTAAGTTTGTAAGCTTTGAAAATTTACTTATTTTCCTCTGAGCCTCAGTTTTCCTTATCTGTAAAATGGGAATAGTACTACAACTGCCGTGTAGGCTTCTCTGTAGTTAAAGGTCATGTCTCCAGCTTGGCATAGAGTATGTTCTCAAAAATATTTTTATTTTTACTCTTCTGCACAAGTCCTAAATGGGTATGTAATGACCTCTTGCTGCTCCACGCAGCAGCAGTATGAAGCTTGCATGTGTCTCCCAATTTACCATCCATTAGTGAGCGAGCAAAGCTGGTGACCACTTTTTGCTAATGACCACACACACTCAGGACTTGTGCTTACTCTCCAAGTTAGAGACGAGGAGGTTGTGATCAGGTCTGGGTTATCATGGACAGTGGTGATCTTGTCATCTTTGTTAGTTTGAGGTAAAATGGTGTTGGCTGGAACACTCAGCCCAATATGAAGCATGAGAGGAGTGAACTACAATATTTGTAAGGTGGCATCACCCACACCATCTTGCATTTCTTCAAGATGACCCTGTTGTATGGCTGTTCTGAGGAAGTCACCACTCACTTCCACAGAGCAGTTACCGTGTGCCAGCCACAACGGTGAGAAATTTCTCGTGGATTCTGTCATGTAATTCTCCCGACAATGCTGGATGAGAAGAATCATCACTGAGCTGGATTTGGATCCTAAATTAATTGCTTACTAGCTTGGCAACTGTGAGCAAATGTCTTCATTTCTCTAGACCTCATCTGTAGAATGAGGATGGTAATCTAGTTTACAGTGTTGTTATGAGGACTCAATGAGAATCTGAATGGAGGTATAGACCTAGTGCCTAGTGCATAGTAAGGCTAAATGTATGCTAATTGCTATTCATATGTTACTATTAGTAGTTCTGTTACCACCACCACTATCGCCATATTGGTGAGGATGCTTTAGACCAGTGGTTCCTACCTGGGGAGATTTTGCCCCTTGGGGAGCACATGGAAATATCAGTACACATTTGGGAGGAGTACTGGCACTTAATGGGTAGAAGCGAAGAATACTGCTGAACATCCCACAGTGCCCAGGGAGTCCCTCCACAGCAAAGGGTTATCTGGCTCAAAATGCCAGTAGTGCTAAGTTTGAGAAACCCTGCTATAGGCAATATGTCATCTTCAACAAGCTAATGCAAAAAGGGGATGTGTCATCTCATGGAACAGGGAATGCAGCAGTATGGTAGTTTTGGAAGCCCGTTGATTTAGCAGCTTCACAATTTCCTGGATGTTACTGGTCCTTTATTCTTCCCTGCCCTGCCATCTTCAGTATTAATTTGTCCTCAGGCTCGTTGCAAGGTACCTGTGGGGGGGTCCAGAGGTCAAAATCCCATGAGAAGACATCTGGAAGTAAAGAAAAAAATGTATTTTCCTGTGGCTTTCACTTGGATAAAGGAAATGTTTCCTAAAATGTGATAACAATCTTCTAGATCAGGTGACTGGGAACCTATGACAGTTCCGGAAGCAATCACTTACAAGGAGAATAGTTAACATATTTGGAGATGGGAATCAACTGCACTGTCCATTGTATTCATAGTAACTATTAATATGTTAATTATATCATCATCATTGTTGTCATTGTCCCCATTTTATGTACAGGGAAGTGAATAGTGATGTTTTTTAAAAATCTTGTTTAGCTCACATAGTTATTAAGTAGTAGATATGGAATATGAATGCAGGCTGTCCTACTCATGAGCTCTGTTCTCTTATTTCTAAAAGATGAATGATAGTATGTTTCATAAAGTTATACTAAATAGACTGTAAACAAGCCTGCCCTAAATCAAAGACACAGCTTAGTTTCTACTTATTATTAGCCAAGAAATCAGGAATTTTTACTTGAATCTGATGAAGCTCAAAATATTTGTTTCCAAAGTGTTCTTTATATAGGCAGGCTCCCATTTGGTGCTGCAGATTACTGAACCTCCCTTTGTATTTTTGTTACTCTAAGACCAATTGGTTAGGAATCTCCACTCTCATGATCATGAATCATTGACATGATTCTAAGCCTGGCTACATGGAGATGAGTCCTAGTAAACAAAAAGACAAGCTGTATCATGATTTATGTCTCATGAACCTGGCTCTGACAGAAAACAGACTAAGTTTTGAGTCCCACTCTAACCACTAGCCAGCTCTGTGAGGTTGGGCAAGACACTGAATTTCCTCCTTTCAAGCTTTGGTTTGCTCATCTATTTAAAAAGGAAATCATTTTTTATGGCTGCATAGTATTCCATGGTGTATATGTGCCACATTTTCTTAATCCAGTCTATCATTGTTGGACATTTGGGTTGGTTCCAAGTCTTTGCTATTGTGAATAGTGCCGCATGGATGAAGCTGTAAACCATCATTCTCAGCAAACTATCGCAAGGAAAAAAAACCAAACACCGCATGTTCTCACTCACAGGTGGGAATTGAACAACGAGAACACTTGGACTCAGCAAGGGGAACATCACACACCGGGGCCTGTTGTGGGGTGGGGGGAGGGGGGAGGGGGGAGGGGGGAGGGATAGCATTAGGAGATATACCTAATGTTAAATGACGAGTTAATGGGTGCAGCACACCAACATGGCACATGTATGCATATGTAACAAACTTGCACGTTGTGCACATGTACCCTAAAACTTAAAGTATAATAAAAAAATTAAAAAATAAAAAGGAAATCATAATGGTACTTACACCTAGAGTTACACTGTGAGGACTAAATGAGATGATACAATCAAAGAGCTTATATAGTAAATACCGCATGCTTGTTACTTTTGTAGCTGTTGTTGTTATCATCATGACCATTGCTTAAGGTGCTATCTTTGCTACCATTACTATTTTCTCGATCTTATTAAGGGGATGAAGGCAGGAGAGGAAAAGGAATGAGCCCAAGTAGAAGAGGAAAAACTATCATGTTTACTATTTCAAAGACACATTGAAACAGAGTGTAAAACTTGGTGTCTTTTCACAAAAAAGAGACCTCATCTGTGGACACCGGATATCTCATTCTCAGTATTAAATGCCTTGGTTAATATCAAAACCCTGACCTACACGATAGGTGGTGAGTGAGTTCAAGCAATCAATAACTATATATTGAGTATCTGCCATGTGCCCAAGGACTGAGGGGGGAACAGAGAATATAAGGTGCAATGTATTCCCCTGTGGTCCTCAGACTGACTGTTTTAATTAGCTCATTAGTTGACTCCGTTTGTGAGAAAGCCTTCAGGTAAGCCTGAAGACTGAGAACTTGTGGGCAAAGTAGGTCTTATATAATATTTAAATTGTGCAAATCATGTTATTGAACCCAGAGTCATTTATGGATACATTTGAGTATTGTATCAACTCGTCTGTGACTGCTATTGAAAGGTATCCTTGGAAGGAGGAATAAAAGGATGCTTGGCTACTTGATTTTTTTTTTTTCTGAGACCAAGTCTCATTCTTTTGCTCAGGCTGGAGTACAGTGGTGTGGTTGCAGCTTACTGTAGCCTCAAGCTCCCAGGCTTAACCAATCCCCCCACCTCAGCCTCCCAAGTAGCTGAGACTACAGGTGCACACCACTACGCCTGGCTAATATTTTAAATTTCTTGTAGAGATGGGGTTTCACAATGTTTCCCAGGCTGGTCTCAAACTCCTAGGCTCAAGCAATCTGCCCACTTCAGCCTCCCAGACTGATGGGATTACAGGTATGAGCAAGAGCCACCACCCCTTGGCCTTCTTAGATTTTTAGATCTTAGATTTTTTTAGCTTGCTTTTTTCATCCTTTTCCTATTCTGTTAATATATCACTGATAATCTCTTAAAAATCCTAGAGTACTTTGGAGTAATCTACAAATCCCTGGAATTCACTGGATGTTTACACTGACCTTCTGGAAAAGTTATCAAACAAATATAAGATAATAATGGAGAAAATGGTCATTGAAACATCAGTGAAGGCAGAGTGAAGCCCAGAGCGCTGGGCAGTGGAAATCATTATGATAATGGTGCATCTTGAAAAGCTAACCAGTCACTCTCCACTGCCTGTGGTAAAGCAAACATGCCTTACAAATCATTTCACAGCCTGCCTTGAGCCTTCCCTAGCCCATATCTTTAGTTCCAGCTTCTACTGTCTTGGCTCTTTCACCACTGTCCAGCCCCTTTACTTCAACAGGACTCTATTTATATTGAACAGATTTGCTGTTCCTAGAAGGAGCTATGCTGTTTTGCTTCAGGCACTTTCATAAGCTGTATTCTCCTTCGGGAGTATCCATCACCCAACTCTCTGGGGAGTACCTATTTATCTTCTTTATTTAGACATGATCTTCTCTAGAATGCTTTGCCTGGCCTTCTGCTGTTCTGCCATATCTGGCTATAGGCTCCTGTTCCGTATTGGCCAAATCTTTCAAGACAGTTGCAATCACTTATTTATGTGTTTGCATATGCTATTGGACTGTACGCTTCTCGAGTGCAGAAATTGAGTCTAGTTTATGTACTAAATGGTTTACATGGGGGACTAGCCTCAAGAAGGATGCATATTTGATGACCGAAAGAACAAAGGACTACATAAATGGATGAGCAGGTTGACTTCTCAATTCATTCCAAAGTGGTTAGCCCATTTAGACAGCAATCTACTGCAGGGAAGAAGGAAGGTTCACCTATCATTTATTGAGCTTATTATGTGGCTGGTGCTGTGCATCAGGGAACAAATCTTTGACGTAAAGACCTTTTAGTTTAATAGAAGAGAACAACATTTACAGTAAGCTGAGACAAATGACAGGGTAAAGGTAAATGGAGGTGTTAGAGGAGTTCGCAAGAACACCTTATCTGTGCCTACGGGGGGCTGGGTAGGGAGTTGAGGGATTGGCAGGGAGAAAGTGATATTGAAATGGAGATCAAAAAACTAAACAGAACCTATCCAGGAAAAGAGAGTATGTAAGGGTATTCCTGGTTGGAGGAACAACATACACAAAAGATTGGATACAACAAGAGAAAAGCCCTCCTGGGTCACAGAGTGAACTTAAAAAGAGCCAGGAGCTGGTAAACCACATGGACAACTTTAGACCTTATCCTGGGGAATAATGAAGAGCTATAGGAAGATCCTAAGTTTTAAAGTAAGGTGATGAAATTTACACTTCAGAGAGCTCTCAACCAAGTACGAGGCTACAAAGTCCTTGTTCTTTTTAAACCAGCTTTATGGAAGGTACCATTTTTGACATTTGCTTAGATCGCAAATTGGAAAGTATTTTTCATGTCCAGTAGGAGGAGCCAAAGTCTCCAGGTTCTTTCTAACCATAGCAGGGCGATTCTTGGCCCTAGGTTGTCCTGGGAGCTGTCAACTTCAGCACCTCTCATTTATCTTCCAGTGGCTCAACATGGAGAAATGACAGGAAAAACTGTACTTGGAATGCGAAAGGTCATTGTGAGAAAGAAACTAATACTTTCCAAATGAATAGCATAATGGCATGCCATATTGATCTTTACTCTAATTTTGTTTTAAATTGTAATGGATGCCTCTCACACTCATATTCTTAAGCCATGTAGCAATACAGGTACCAGTGAGTCATGCCTGACACTCATCACTAATATATCTAAGCCTATTTCTACTCTACAATAAATAAATCAGAGCAGACTCAAGCTGAACTTGATTTTCAGATAGATGAATATGTTTTATTTCCAATGGTAAATATACATATATATATTAAAAATAATCAAGGGGCCCAGCAATTACCCATTTTAATGAAACAACAGCTGATGTTACTGCCTTGAATGATTGCATTCATTTGTTCCTTTCTGGAATAAAAAATGAAGGAGAATAGACAAACAATTCCTGTTGGTGAATTTGCACAAAACAGTATATTTCAACAGAATTTCCCATTAACTGCCATTTATTTCTTCTATCATTATTGATAATTTGCTTTTAAATTGAGAATACCTCTTTTACAACCCATCTCATGTCCCTGCATGGCTAGACAATTACATTTAAATTTGGCGGTTTTCCCATTGTAAACAGTTTCTGGGGGAAATGATTATGATGTTATGAACCCAGATTTATGGTTTCATTTTGCTATCACTGAAGGATGAGACTAGTATAAAGAAAAAAAATTGCTTACATACAAATATATTATTATCAAAGAGAATCCTAAGGAAACATATGGTAAAAATCAACCCAAATTGCAAAATCACTGGGGCCAATGATAAAGATATCTTTCTGGATTTTGCAAACTTACTTTTTCAAATGATGATTAAATATTGCATGCTTTAAAAAGTAATATAGTTATAGGCAGAAGTTCCCTTTGTTTTATTCTGAGGTTGAAAGAAACCCCAGCCCGATAAGATTGCAAGAGGAACCGTTAAGGAACCTGCTCCCTGATGGGCGCTAGGAAATACACGTACATCTTGTACAAAGGAATGCACATCACATGGCCCCCTGTTTTGGAAAGCTTACAGCATTTCTTAGAACAGGATCCATGGTATAAGTGCAAACACAATCACATCACAGGATGGGAAAATGAACAGGAGCCTCAGATCAAGTGCTCAAGGCTGGAATCTGGCCTTGTCCAATGCCATCTGCCCTTCAGAAGGCAGGGTGGTGCCACATAAAATTAGGTAGACTGCCTGGGGAATCCTGGTTCCTTGCCAGCTATGTGACCTTGAACAAATTACAACTCACTGAACCTCAGACTGACTTTATTGTACAACAAACCCCCCTGGAATATTTGTGGAAAAAAGAGGAAGGGAGGAAGGAAGGAAGGGAGGAAAGGAGGAAGGAAGAAAGGGAGGGAGGAAGGAAGGGAGGAAGGAAGGGAGGAAAGGAGGAAGGAAGAAAGGGAGGGAGGAAGGAAGGGAGGGAGGAAGGGAGGAAAGGAGGGAAAGGAAAAGGTGGGGGAAGAGCAGAGTTTCTCACTCCAGTCCAGAGTGGGACCCAGGAAGGGAGAAATATTGCTTTAATCTCTCTAAGCATCTGTGAAATGGATAAACCTCCAGTATCTACTTCCAGTTGTTGAAAAGACTCCACGTAAAGTGCTTAAAACAGCATCTGGTGGAAAGTAAATGCTTATTAAGTGCTAGTGTGTATTAAGGCGTCATGGGGCTTCTGGCTGTAAGACATCTGCTAGGAGGACAATCCCTAGACCCCTTCAGCGTCCATTGCAGGAGTAGGTGGCCAGGAAGGGGGCAGGACAGGAGAGGCCCAGCTGTGAGGGGTGGGGGCGTCCCAGGCCAGCCGCACCCACCCCAGCCCTGCATCGCATCCAGCCTGGAGAACTTTTTGAATCTTGGATAGGGCTCGATCTCTGCCTGGCCGGAAGATTTGAAGACTTGCCAGAAAACTTCCTCAGAGAAGAAATGGACTGGGGCAAGAAGCTGCCTCCACTTGGCGTCTCTAGGGGGGGATTTGTCTACTTTGATTGGGGTTGGGAGGAGGGCGCTGGTGCTCAATGAGTGAGCCCACCTGGGGACTACCAGGACGAGGACGGGCTCAGGTGAAAGTCCTGGGCTCATTGCCCCAGCATCCAACTTTCACCCTCTTTCCCCTTTAGGCCAGGAGACCAGGGTACCGGGTCGCGTGTCCGCCGCCGCCCGCTGGAATCCAGGGCTGCACGCGTGACCGCGGCGGCGGCGGCGCTGGCGAGGGGAAGGGGGAGGGGGCGCTCCCTCGCGCACCAGATTATTTTTGGCTCCGCAGCCGGGGCTGCTCGCTGCTTGTCGCGCGCTCACACACACACAGACACACACGCACACACACACATGCACACATTTTCTCGCGCTCTCTCCGGCTCTCCTTTGTTTATTTTCTAATCTATATTTTTGTTGGAAGATTTCCTCTTTATTCTCTCCCGCCCTCCTACAAGCGCTCTTGCTGGCCGTCTGGGTGCACACACCGCTCCCTCGATCACCCCAGCCCCCTTCCTGGTCTCCCGAGCGCGGGGTTTGAAGGTCACCTCCTTTCCAGTCCCCGTGCGAGCCGCGCTGCCGCCGCCTCCTCCAGCCAGAGTCGTTGGGACTGGCTGCGCTGCCCTGAAGTGGTTCTCCAAGCAGCGCGGAGGGTGGCGGACGGCGGACGGAGCCCAGGGGCCGCGTCGGGTGGGGAAACCCGAACTCGCGGAGGGGAATCCCTCCCCCTTCGCCCCAGCCCCCCAGCAGCACCCGCGGTGGGGCGGGGGCGCTCTGCCAGCCCCGGGAACAGCAGAGGCGGCGGCACTGACTGGACCCACGCGCGCGCCTCCGGGGCTGAAGAAGGAAGGAGTGAGCCGAGCCGAGCACCCCACATCTGGAGCGCACAGCCAGCCGTGGGCCCCGCCCCGGCGTCCGGAGCAGGAGAACTCCGAGCTTCTTGCCCAGGCAGAGAGAGCAGGAGCGGACCGCGCGCCCGGGATTGAGAGTCCTTGCGCTCCAGACCCCCACCCAGTGGCCGCCAGGGTCCCCGCCTGTCCGGACCCTCGCCGAGCCCAGGCAGGCGCGCCAGGGCGGGGCTGACCTGCCCGCGAAGTTGCGGACAGTGCGTGAGAAGCCAGCACCCCCTTCCGCCGCCTCCAGCTTATGGTGAGTGTGGCTGGGGGTGCAGAGAGCGCACGGGAATTCGGGGGTCTGGGGCCGAGAACGTGACCGCAGCCGGGCTCGCCGGGAGTTCTAGGTAAGTCCAGGCGGAGTCATCGCCTCTGCACCCACCCTGATCTGGTGGGTCAGGTCCAGAAGGTCTCATGGAGGGAAGCGCTAGGTCCCCGAGAACTGGCCTCCTCCTAGCGCCAGTCTGGGCGCTCTGGACGGGAACTTTTTCAGGGTGTGTGGAAAGATCTCGAGGCGTGTCCCCCCCTACCCCCAGGAGGCCGAGACCCTGAGTCCCCTTGTGCGTCGCTTCCAGAAGCACGTCCTTCCTTGCCCCAGAGCGCCCCTCTGAAGCATCCAGGCTACCTCGTCCGTCCTCCTGGGAGCAAGTCCTAGGTGCCAGGAGCAGCGGCAGCCTGCCTGCGCACTTTGATTAGTCTCCCTGGCCGGCTGCAAGCGTGCACTCAGCGCGCCCCCGGACCGCTGCCTCCGCCCGCAGGGTGTGCAGGAGGAGGCATCTTAGTGACCCGGGAGGGCGTTTAGGTGCCCCGAACCCCTTGTGGGAGGAGGGGAAGAGAAGGCTCACTTATGTGGAGAGAGCGCCGCTGTGTTTACTGGCACTGGAATCGATGCCCCGCGGTGCCACCTCGACCCCAGGGGAGGGGGCCAGCCGGGAAACCCGCGAATGGGAAACTCCTGCTGTGCCCCTGGTTCCTGGGAGCCTTAGAGAACCTTCACCCCAGAGAAGGAAACACAGGGGTAGCAGATCTTAGCCCTGTGTTGTTGTGCAGGCCAGGGGGGGCTTGTCAGCTCCAATCAACCAATTGTCCAGCTATGGAAGCGAGGGCGGGGCTAGTGGGGCGCCGCTCCCATCTCCCCACCGCCCAGGAGGCCACTTGGCTGTGAGCTCCTGGAGCCTCCCTGGCGCCAGCTGCGGGGACCAGGTGTCACGCGGAGCCCGGAAGCTGTCCACTCAGCAAGGGAGGGGAAGACCCCGATCTAACCTTGTCCTGGAGCCCCCAACTCCATTCCTTGCTGCCAGGGAATGGTCAGGGGGCTGGGGGAGCTCATCGCTCCTGTGTGGGCCAGAGCTGGGGTGCACCTGCTGGCACTGGAACATCTGAGGTGCGGCTACTGAAGAGCTTGGAAATCCTGGTCAGGCAGTCCAGGCAATTGGCACCCCAAAGGCGGGTCTTTTCAGTTGAACTTGAAAAGAAGTGGGGGAGTGTGGTGGAATAGCTTTGTTTGAGTTGAAACATCATGTCTGCTAACTTGGGTTTTCCTTTATTAGAATAATGATTTTATTTTTATTTTTAAACTCCGTTGTACAGAGAGGCCTGGCCTTGACAGCCCAAGTTTAGGACATGCCCCAGCCTGCGATCCCTTCCCTGCCCCCTGTCCTAGTTCATCTCCCCTCCATTTATCATTTTATCTTTGTTACAAAAGAGAGAAAAAAAAGATGAGAGGGCCTGGATTCTTTCAATTTTTAAGTGACCACAGAGGCCCCGGCTGGAGCTACTGGCAGATTTATTTTTAGCTAAGATCTTTTATGTTCAGAAGCAAAGGACCTGGGGCCTGTGAAGGGTAAAGGTGGTGCTGGCAGTAGCTGTGCTGGTAAAAAGTGGGGCTGACTCAAAACCTGTGTCCTCTTTGAGCTCGTCAGGGAGGCCCTCCGTTTGGAAGAATCCCCTGGGCTTTCCTTAAGTTAGCTTATGGTTGCCTCTGGTTAGGAAGAAAAGTCATCATTCCTCGCAGTAGTGGAAGTGACACCTTAGGGGTCCAGAGAGTGGAGCTTTATGGCTCAGAAGAGCACAGGGCATCTGGCTCCGTTATTTGCCAGCTGTGTGACCTTGGGCAAGTTGCTTTACCTCTCTGAGCTTCGGGCTGTCACCTGTAAAATCAGAGTTTCAGTCGTAGTTCTGTCCTCAGAGGGTTTGGGGGTAAATTACATAAAGCACTAAACATTTAGAACAGTTTGGCACATGGTAAGTGCCGGAATTCTATGAGTTTTCTTTCTTTATGCTTTCATGTAGATTGCTCTAATTTTTGAGCCTTGTAGCACCAAGTGGTACAGGAAAGACAGGTGGCTTGCCTTATACACACGCATTTTCTTTTAAATAAGCAACAGAAGCCTCAAGCTCTCCCATTCTGCTCTCTGCATGTTCCAAGGAGGATCGCAGACAAGCTGCCCACCCACTGGCCAAGATATAGGTTGGTGGCATTTGACTTGCTGTCTTGACGAGCACCTGAAATTAAGTTTTTGCAGCAGTTGTACATTTCTTCTGACCCACTGAAAGGACTTGATCTCCTTGGCCCCCTGGGATGAAAGTATTGCCTTAGCAAATCTGTTTTTTTTTTAAATTAGAACATCATTTATTTAATACATAGAATATTTTGAAAACACAAGAATCGAAGAATATTAGAAGTGGCTTTATCATTCATCCTGGGATTTACACATTGCAATTAGTATGTTTAGATATAAAATTTTGTGGCCAGGTACAGTGGCTCATGCCTGTAATCCCATCACTCTGGGAGGCTGAGGTGGGCGTATTGCTTGAGTCCAGGAGTTCAAGACCAGCCTGGACAACTTAGCAAAACCCTGTCTGTACTAAAAATACAAACAATTAGATGGGTGTGGTGGTGCACACCTGTAATCCCAGCTACCCTGGAGGCTGAAGTGGGAAATCACCTGAGCCTGAGAAGGTTGAGGCTGCAGTGAGCCGATATCATGCCACTGCACTCCAGCCTGGGTGACCAGAATGAGACCCTGCCTCAAAAACAAAACAAAACAAAACAAAACAAAACAAAACAAACAAACAAACAAAAAACAATTTGTGATAGTATTTAAACAATTTGTGATAGTATTTAATTGTATAAACATATAAACATCTGTGGCACACATTTGCCCATAAAAGAACTGAATGCACAAATACCTTGATCCAGTTTTTAGAAAGAATTTTAGTTTTGTTGTGGCAAGAACACAACATGGGCTGTACCCTATGAAAAGATTTCTAAGTATATCATACATGACCGTTTTAAGGATAGTATTGTATAGGAGATCTCAAGGAGTTATTTACCTTTACTGCATGAGGGATTCGGGGATCTAAAATTGTCAAACTCATAGAAGCAGAGAGTAGAAGGTTGTGGCCAGGGTCTCAGGGGCCAGGGAAATGAGGATTTGCTGATCTAATCAACAGGTATAAAGTTTCAGTAATGTTGTAATAAATCTTGCTGTCTGTAGAACATACAGTTTTTTCCATCACCCTGAAGCTACAGAGTTTTCCACTCAGAAATGAAGCTGAAACATGGGTCTGAGTGGGTTTCTCCTCCTGGAATTGACCTACTCTGCCCTATTTTTCTTCTCATTATAATTGAAGCCATATATATATATATATATATTGAACCTGCTCCTGTAAGGTTTGAGCACAGGTCTTCTAGACATCCTCATGTCTCTGATGATTTTAGAAAAAAATTAAGCTTAGTCCTTTTAGCTTGAACCATCCCAAGCTATTATATTTTATCAAAGTCCTTTCTGATAATACATATTTTTTGTATCCAGAAAATTGGGTCTGCCCTGTATAGGAATCTGACATTTCCCCTTTCCAAAAATTAAACCATTTCGTTTGCATCCTTTAAGCTGATGTGTGGAGTAATGAACACATTCCAAGAGGGAAATCGTATTTGACACAGAAGATACTTTGGAGACGCAGCGATTTCCCAATAGCGTGTAAGGAGACTATTGAAATCCTAGCACATTTGCTCTGAAGGACAGAGGGCAGCTCGTCCTGCCTTTGCCACCCAGCATGGGAGTTACACACTTACACAGTAAGCATCATCCACAAATTAATACTGGCTGACTTTCCTAAAATCATCCCTTAATCTGTCGCTTTCACATTTACCCACAGTGTCGTGCCGGAGACCTCAAACACCGAGGCCACGAGGCTCTTCCCATTGTCTACCTCCGTTATTTAAAATACTGCCTCGAGGCACAAGTATAAATATTAAAACTTTAATTAAAGAATCAATCAGTGATGGAGCTTCAAAACAAGGGGACCCAGCACTTTCAGATGATGTCAACTGTGAACACAGTTAGACTCGGTCGTAGGGCTAGGAGTTTTTATGAAAAATGACGCGTGGAGTTATATACACAGGCAACTGTCCTCATTTTTTGAATCTGTAGTCATTGTGAGCACTGTCACTCATTACCACTGGTTTGTCATTGTTCGCTAGTCAAAGAGACATGGGTGACTGTGGCCTGCTGCTACAGAAGAGTGTGTTGTCTTAGGGGAAGGAGTGGCTAATGCAAGAAATATTTATTTGGAGTGTACCACATGTTAGACCCTGTGCTTGGTGAATAAGGCAGACGAGAACTTTGCTTTCTTGTAGCTTATATTGTCATGGGGGAAGCTGCGTCATAAGCAAGACGTTGAAATATATTTTCATAAGGATAATGAAAAGGGTTCCAAAAATTATAGTGTGATAGTGACTTGGGGGGACATTCCAGAGAGGAGAGATTTGACCTGAGAAGTACATGAAAAGAAGTAGGTGATCTGTATGGATCCGTACATTTATCCAATGAGTATTCTACTCATCTCTGCTTTGTTTTTTTTTTTTGAAACAGAGTCTCACCTTGTCTCCCAGGCTGTAGTGCAGTGGTGTGATCTCAGCTCACTGCCACCTCCACCTCCTGGGTACAAGTGATTATCATGCTTCAGCCTCCTGAGTAGCTGGGATTACAGGTGTGCTCTGCCACGCCTGGCTAGTGTTTGTATTTTTAGTAGGGATGGAGTTTCCCCATGACTGGTCTTAAACGCCTGACCTCAAGTGATCCACCCGCCTCCTCGGCCTCCCAAAGTGCTAGGATTACAGGCGTGAGCCACCACGCCCAGCCTCATTCACCCCTACTTTCTATGAATTCCTGAGTGTTCATCAGGCACCCACTGTGTGCCAAGCACTATTGAAAGCACTTCAAGTGCAGAGTGATCAATACATGCAGATACCTTGTCCTAACAGACTTCTATTCTAGGATAGTTGTCTGCATGGAGGGCGTTTCAGAGAAGGGGACCAACAAACACAAAGATCCAGAGGCTGGAGTAGTGACAAAATCATACAGTTGAAGGTTGGTCCTATAGGCCCTTGAGGCCTGGGAAGGGACCCTGGCTATTATACTAATGGGAAACCACTGGGGGATTTTATGCAGAGAGATACCAGGATATATTTATGTCTTAAACATTATGGGAAAATTGTTAGGTGTTTTTGAGATGAGTAAATAAACAAGCATGCCTTCCTGGCCAGCCAGCTCTTTTTTTTTCAAAGTTTCAATTCATTTCTATAACCAGATTTGGTCTGTGGACGTAGTGACATCTGAAAAGGTAAGCCTTGCAACATCTGAGAAATTAAACTCGATTCCCCACCACCACCTACTTTTTAGGGCTTACACTAAAATCTTTCATTCAAGAAGAGGTATTACTTTATAGGGAAAAAGAACCTCATTTTCCAGTAATGTTCTTTGTGTGAGGGTGGAAGACCCTGGGAGGATACATCTGTATACATTAGCCTACTTAGATTTTCTTTCTCTGGGGCCTCCCTTCAGAGGCAACCTCCTGTGTTCGTGTGTGCCTGCATGAGCAGCCGCACCCTCCCACCACCACATCCTTTTGATGGCTTGACTGACATCTCTCCTGGGAGTACCCTGAGAACAGTTGCACACAGATGCCCTTTATTGATCGTCTGTCCGGGTAGGTTCCCTTTCAGAGTATGGCCACAGATTCTCCCATTGGTAGGTGTGGGCCAGGGTAATAACAGATATTGACAGTGCAAAGTGGGTTGCTTATGGAGAGCTCTGAGTGCAGCTGACATTGTCCATCTTCAGAGGCTACCCTGCCCTTAGAAGTTTGAGCTGCAATTTGATGGAGGGTTTGGACACCTGGACAATCCAGTTTTCCTCCCACATTGACTGTCTCTTTATCCACAATACTGGAACTCCATTATGGCCTGTTATATGTGACATGAACATCAGAATAAGTGTACATGGATTGAACTCTTCCTACGTAGCACAAGCTGAGCCAAGCGCTGTACCTTCATGGCTGTGTGTTGTGCTATGTGTTTCTGGCATGTGATCGCCTCCCCCACCCTCCCAGCGGTTCACCTTGTTCGCTTCCTGCTCATCCTTCAGGTTACAACTCAAAAGCCCCAGGCTTAGAGAAACTGTCCCTGTTTCCCTGTGTGGATTCTCGTTTTTTACAGCCATCCCAGGGGCATCTTATATTTTATTGAGTCACTCTGTTTTATCCTTTTTCTCTTACTCCACTGCATGGTCAACTGCAGGTGGACCATGCATACACCTGTTTGGACATCACTGTCTCCTTACCATCTAGCGTGGTGCAAAGCACACAGCAGAAGCCCCATATGGAAATGATGAATTATTCCATTTGATGCTTCTCACACGCTTTGAGGTTAGTGCTTTTCAGATCCCCATTTTGCAGATAGTGGGGTGTAGGCAGGCGTTGAGCAATTTGTCCAAGGACACAACAGCAGGTAAGAGGCACTTCCAAGATTTTGAACCTGACAGTCTGAGTCCACAGTCCCTGATGCTCATCACTGTGCACATGGCCTCTTTTGCTGCCTTTGCAAGACACAAGGGAGGGTGGGAGGCAATGTGTGCAGTGGTTAGGGAGCTCTTGCTGCATAGCTTGAGTTGCTCTGAGAAGTGATGCTGAGCCCATTAGAGCCACAAAAGGAAAACAAGGCACTTGTTTCTATTTATTGCAATATTACTTTATCGTTGTGTAAGAGCCTCGCTAGATTTCTGCACTAGTGCAATCTGGCTCTTGTTTTGTTGTTTGTCTCCTTGGAGTCTCAAGGCCCTGGGTTGCCCAGGGCATCTCTGGCCTCTTTATCTAGGCTCACGCTCTGAGTATGATTTTGAGGGAGCGGTTGGACCACCTGCCTGGTTACAGGCAGTCCTTGGGCATCATGCAGTCACAGCTGGAGCTGCTCTGATAGCCACTCAAAATGTGGTGTGCAAACCACTGCTCACTCCATCTAATCACCGTCATCTGAATCAGCTTCCCTCTTCATTTCTTCTGAGAACAAAATTAGATCTTTGCCAGCATAATAGATGAACTTGTGCAATCACCTTGTTCATTGCTAGTTCTGCATTTCCCCAAGATGTTGATGTCTCTTTTCTGTGAATTTTAGAATATAGAGTGTCAGAGATGAGGGTGAGGACTTGAGGTGTTAAAAATTGTCTTCTTTGTACCATGGTTAGGACCCTAATAGCTATGACGCTCACTGGAAACTCCTTCTGTGCTAGGGCTTCCTGTGTGTCGTTTCATTAACTCTTCATGGCAAACCCTTTATTATACCACTTGACAGATGAAGGAACTGAGGCCCAGTGACTAAATGGCAAACCGAGATTGCAGACTCAAGCAGTTCTCTTCCCTGCTGTGTGTGGAGAGGGCATGCTTGGGATGCAGGGAATAGGTACTTCCCTATTGGTGCAGGGATGCACCATGATAAGGTACTAGGAAGGAGGCAGTGCAGGTATTTCAGTGAGATTTCAGAATCAGTGTGTCTGGCTTGAGATCCCAGCTTCATCACTTTCTAGCTCCATAACCTTTCACCTTCTTCAATTTCTCTGAACCTCAGTCCATCCCTACAAATGGAGATTATCACTACATTGTACAGTCCATCTGAGGATCAATCAGCCTGGTAAATTATTTTAGCAAAGTGCCTGGCACCTAGTGTGTGTTTAGTGCAAGTAGGAGTCATGGGGCTGACTATGATAATCATGACAATTACTATTATCCATTGATAATAATGATATCATTATTAACCTTGTTTTTGTTGCTAGAATTTCACAATCCCTTTGGGCAGCAAATTGGTTCCAGAATGTGCTTCCTGTATCTTCCTCTTGACTGTAACTGAGGTGACAAATCGAGAGTGAAGGGGGAAGAACCCAGCATAGCTGCAAATGTACGGTTGAGATCGTTGACAGACTTGAGGCCCTGTGTGGAGTTCTGCCTGCAGAGGATGTTGACAGCAGCCATATGCATGGGCTCTGATTGATTGGCAGAGAGAAACACTAATTTATCAGACTCGTTATGAAAAGTGACGGAGCAGGGGATTGAGAGGGCTGATTCAGCATCAGTAGCCCTGGCTAGATCCAAGGGGTATTGGCTTGGTGTCTGTTTCCCTTGGGACCAGCCCCCTGTCTTGATTCTGGGTCACTGCCTGTGTTCTCAAGTGAGTCTCCTAGAGATGTCCATGGCATGGCTCACTTTTACCACGTTGTAAATATCATACCTGTTTCTTCAGTATCCTTAGAAAGCTGAGTCCGGTTCAGGTTGCTGTTGATTGCAAAGGCTGATAAGAGGAGGGAGGGAGTGTGTGCATGCAGAAATTCCCCAGTGGAGGGAAAATAGTCCTTTTCACAGGTTAGAGAAAGTGCAGTAGTTTCCTTGAGGGAGAATAAAGGGCATGGTTGATACCTGTCTTTAAGAACACGATGGCCGGGCATGGTGGCTCCTGCATGCAATCCCAACACTTTGGGAGGCTGAGGCAGGAAGGTTGCTTGAGCCAGGAGTTGGAGACCAGCCTAGGCAACATAATGAGACCCTGTCTCCATTAAAAAAAAAAATTAGCTGGGTGTGGTAGCTCATGCCTGTAGTCCTAGCTACTCAGGAGGCTGGGACAGGATTGCTTGGCTCTGGGAGTTTAAGGCTGCTATGAGCTGTAATTGTGCCACTGCACTCCATCCTTGGCAACAGAGCAAGACCCTATCTGTAAAAAAAAAGAACATGAAGCTCTTTGTAGAAAGATTTCTCATTTCTGATTTGGAGAGGTTGTTCAGTCTGAATTACAGCAGGTAGGATGCTGGTTAAGTAAGTGTCTTGCCTTCAAGGTGATAAGGCACTGAATGGGGCTATGTTGGAGTCAGAAAAGCTTTGAGAAGACTGAATTCCCTGAGCGCCAAGGTGCGAAAGGGCAAAGTCATGGCAGCCAGGTACACTTAACTTGTGGATGCAGATTCTGCCCCTTCCTGGCTGTGTGAGCTTGGGCCAGTTACTGCACCTCTCTGAGCCTCCATTTACTTGTCTATTAAAAGGCAAATGATTCTGTCTCCAAGGATGGCTACCTGGGAGTGAGTTAAGTCAAGCAGCAATCACACAGACTTCCGAGCTAGTCACTTCTTATTTTTTTTTTACCTTGTGGTGTTCAGACAATAGCCTCTCACCCCATGACTCTTTGATACAAAATGTTCCCTAGTTAGTGTGCTGTGGTTTGTGGAAAGATATTTTGTTTCCTAGTGAATTGCATTCATTTTGCTCAGGAAACTTTATTGGTTTTGTCTGTGTAAACCTAAAATAATCTTCAAAAGTTCATAACAAGAACAAGGAACCATCCACCCCATTCTATAAACTTATTTCTACTGAATTGTGCTTCGCTGCTGTCAGTTTATAATGAGAAATAGTATAAGAAAGCCGATTAGCCGCAAATTTTAAAAACTTGACATTATATATGCACACTGAAAGAGGATAGACTATTTAAAGTTTAAGAATTTTTACAGTCGAATCTAGCATTTGAAAGAAAAACATGGCCGGGCGTGGTGGCTCACGCCTGTAATCCCAGCACTTTGGGAGGCTGAGGCGGGTGGATCACGAGGTCAGGAGATCGAGACCATCCTGGCTAACATGGTGAAACCCCGTCTCTACTAAAAATACAAAAAATTAGCCGGGTGTGGTGGCGGGTGCCTGTAGTCCCAGCTACTCAGAAGGCTGAGGCAGGAGAACGGCGTGAACATGGGGAGCGGAGTTTGCAGTGAGCTGAGATCGTGCCACTGCACTCCAGCCTGGGCGACAGAGCAAGACTCCGTCTCAAAAAAAAAAAAAGGGGGGAAAGAAAAACATGTTATTGAATATAGGTGAGGGGTAAGAACCAAGAACTTCTGGTAAGAACCCAGCAGGACAAGCGAGCTATGAAGGATTCAACTCTCTAATGTTATTTGCTATGATTATTATTGTTATTTTTTTTTTGAGACAGAGAGTCTCATTCTGTTGCCCAGGCTGGAGTGCAGTGATGCAATCATGGCTCACTTCAACCTCTGCCTCCTGGACTCAAGTGATCCCACCTCAGCCTCTTGAGTAGCCAGGACCACAGGCATGTGCCACCACGCCTGGCTAATTTTCGTGTTTTTAAATTTTTGTATTTTTTGTAGAGTTGTGATTTCACCATGTTGCCCAGGCTGGTCTTGAACTCTTGGGTTCAAGCAATCTTCCCTTACAAAGTGCTGGGATTACAGGCATGAGCCACTATGCCCAGCCCTATGATGATATTTTTGAGGACTCTGTTGGCTATTACTGTGTTAGCTTCGGTTTCAGGATCAGAAAGAGTTTGTCCTTTCTTCAGGTTCTGATTGGTATTTATGTACCAGACACTTCTAAGTGGAATACCTGTCCATGTTCCATTTTTCACAAAGCCTGCCAGGAAGCTCAGAGCTGATTTTATAGTTCAATCACAGCAGTAAATAGAATTTGATAGCATGGATTTTGTGTATTAACCTCACTTTTGACTCAGTTTTATTTCTCTACCCTTCCATTTTAATTTTCTCTTTTTATTGTGATGTATGTTACTGTATCAAAAGAATACCTTTGCAAGGTACCTAATGTGAACATATTCAAATATTGAATAAGAAAGCAATATAAAAGTATATAAGGTAAGTGAACATTGAAAGGTATACATAAATTACAGCCCTTTAAAACACCAGGAACTCTGGAAAATAGGACCATATAGTGCAGTGCTTGGTATCTTGAGCTAGACCTGAAGTTAGAGAAATGCAATTTTGAGTCCCAACAGTGCAAATGGTTACTCTTTCTTACTTTCTCCTTTTAAAAAACATTTTCCTGGAGCACTATTTATGCTATATCATTTCACTTTTATTGGGCCATTTATTGCCTTTTTCATGCATTCAGCAAACATTTTTGAGCCCATGCTCTGGGCCAGGCACTGTTAGGCACTGAGGATACTGTATGGGGTGGGTATATTGACCAATATTGACATCATCTCTGCCTAGTGAAACTTATGCTGTAGTGAGAGAGACTGACACGAAACATGAATGCAGGTAAAAAGACAATAGAATTACCCATTATCATAAGTATTAAAACGGCAACAGAATGGGGCATTCATGTAACAAAAGGGTGAATGACCCTGTTCGGTAGGAACATCAGGGAAAGGTCTCCAAGGAGAGGTATTGGGCAACATTTAAGCTACAGCCTGAAGACTGAGAAGGGCCAAGCTGTGACCAGTGGGGAGAAGAGAAGAGAGGAGACCGTGGTGAGCAGAGGTGGCAGTGTGTTCAGAAGCCCGGGGGAGGAAGGAGAGGGCTCTGCACATCCTGAGAACAGCAAGGTGGCCAGCATGCCTGGGGTGGTGCGAGCAAGGGAACGGATGTGGCTGGCAAAGCCTGCAGAGGCCAGAACAGGCAGCCTTGCTCTCAGGAGCCTGTGCCCTGTGTTCTTTTTGAGATCGGGAAGATCTTAACTAGTACCATTCTTTATAAGCATATTCAAGATTGGTGCGAGAATAAGGTACAAGGAGCACCATGCCAGAAAGGCAATGTGTGTGCCTCTGTGTGTGCATGTGGAGATGTGTACACTTGTATGTGCACATGAGTGGATGTGCACACACATCTCTGTATGTGTGCAAACGTGCATTTTTGTGCACATTTCTGCACGTGTGTGTATGTATGTACATGGATGTATGTGGCGTGCACATATGTGCATGTATTGCAGCAGGACGAGAAGGAGCCACGAACAGTATGACAGTGGGGAGATTGCTGACTTCAGAGCCCAGCAGAATGAGGGGCAGTGTTGCTGGGCACGCTGCTTACAGCATGTGCAGAGGATAGCTCTGTTTTGCCTCACATCCCTCCTGCACTGATGGCTTTCTGTTTGTATGGTACATTCAGTGAATGACAGCATCACAGGAGGCAGACCCCAGCCTTATAAACATATCTTCATAACACCATATAGTCTCATGAGAAAGGGGAGGTCATTTGTTCACTGTAGTCCACCCCTGAACTGTTCCCTCACTGGCTCTGTGTCACTGTCAGAGATTTTTTAAATTCTGGGAAATGCTTTGGGGACTTCGGCATTTTGGAGTGTGTTTTCAAGGATTGTATTAGCACCACAGAGACCCTTAGCCTCTTTCTTAAAGGTTCTGTTTTTAGACGTCCTCCTCTTTTATCCATGCTTTCAATTCTGCTGCTTCCTTCCTTCTGAGATTCCTTCTTCCTTGCTGGTCTTGGAACAAGAAACATTTAGCTGTATTTTCCTAGTTCTCGCCTAGGTAGGGTGTGGTCCCCCTGTGTCCTCATTTGTTCAACATTTTGAGACAAAGATTGGTGGAATTGTCACTTAAAAAAATAAAACCAGGGAAAGCAGCTCAGAGAATTTAATTTGCCTCTAACCCAACTCTTCTACTTATTAAAAAAAATATACAATTATTCATTCTGTAGCACTCCAGATTGCTTCACTGAAAGAAAGAAAGAAAGGGATCCACTCCAGGGAGAAAGAGGCTCTTGAGCTTTTTGTTCCTTGATGATCCTGTCTTTACGTAATTTGGTGGAGCCTATTGGGGAATCATCATTTTGGGAGACTATGGATGTGCCTCATTGCACAAGAATAAGTAGAGAGCAGTGTCTGGAACAAATGCTTGTCTTAAAAAAAGTTTATGAAATGCCAGCAGATGTCAGTGTGCCCTTGCCATTTGATTTTTTTTTTCCTTTTAACTTTTTTAAAGCAACATTAATTATTTTCGGTAGTAAAAACAACACAAGTATATTCTGCTACAGTTATAAATTAAAAGATCATGAGGCAACATTTTTTAGGTTTGGAGAAGGACCAGCAGAATTTATGTCATAAGGTAAAATCCTCTAAATTATCTGTGTAATATAATTTGTCTTTTCCCAGAAAAGTGGTTTGAAAATGCAAAACCTAGTGTAAGTTTTTTTTTTTTTTCCTCTCTCCCAGCCATTGTTCAGGTGCCAATAATAGCTTAGGATCCAGCTTAGCTTCTGAGAACCTACTGGCTCTGCTAATTGATAACAGCTCTTTATTTTAAAGCTGGAGTTTGCAAAGGAAGGTAGTGTAGGGTTGGGTATGGCCTTGTCGTTTGTCATCTGAGTTGTGATGAGAAAGTCTTGCAGTTTACGTTGTTACTGTGAGCACAACAAATTGCGTGCTAATAGTTAGTTCCTCTGCAGACGTTGTTTGGATCAAAAATGAGGGCCTCTATACGGAAAAAGATTCACTCAAATAATTAAAAACTATTCATTTTAAGCAAGGGATAATTTGCCAGCATGTAGTGCAAGAGAGGTAGGGTCGTTTCTAGGCAGGGAATGATGTATGTAACAGGGCATATTTGATGCTTTGCTTTATTTATTTAATAGTTTTGATTAAATGGTACAATATTCAAAAATGCAGGCGTATGCAGAGAAAAATAAATCTCTCTTGCACTTGCCTTGCAGTTTATTAGAGACAACTATTTTTATAGTTTCTCATGCACCCTTTCATATATATTTTATGCGAATACAAACATTTACACAGATATTTATACCAACAAAAGATAGCATATGAAATGCATAGTTCCACTGTTTGCTCTTTTTAAAAAAATTAAGAATATCTTTTAAGGATTATTCCCTCTCATTGTGTGTGTGTGTGCACATGCACGTGTATTTTTTCTGCTCCACCTTTGTTAATGGATATATAGTATTCCATTGCACATGTTTACATTATTTAATTGGCCTCCTTTTGATGGATATTTATGTTGTTTCCATTATTGAAGTGCTACATGGAATATCTTCAACCGCCACCACTTCCCACACATGTCTGTAGGATACATTCTTAGAGGTGAAATTGTTAGGTCAAAGGAAACATGCCTTTCATTTTGACAGACACTGCCAAACTTGATGCTCTGGCTGAGCTGCACCCTTACATGTTGGTGGATGAATGGGGTTTAGAACCAAATGAAGCCATGTGGTGATTCTGGTCTGGCTTGGCTACCGTGATGACTGTCATGAATTATGTCCCTATTGGAAGTGTCTTAGTCTAGTTCTGCTGCTATAACAAAATGCTTATCCAGGGTGATTTAGAAAGAATAGGAATTGTTGGCCAGGCGCGGTGGCTCATGCCTGTAATCCCAGCCCTTTGGGAGGCCGAGGCGGGCAGATCACCTGAGGTCAGGAGTTCAAGACCTGCCTGGCCAACTTAGTGAAACCATGTCTCTACTAAAAATACAAAAATTAGCTGGGGGTGGTGGTGGGTGCCTGTAATCCCAGCTACTTGGGAGGCTGAGGCAGAAGAATTGCTTGAATGGAGTCGGAGGTTGCAGTGAGCTGAGATTGCGCCACTGCACTCCAGCCTGGGTGACACAGCGAGACTGTTGCGCAAAAAAAAAAAAAAAAAAAAAAAAAAAAAAGGAAAGAAAAGAAAAGAAAGGAAAGGAATAGAAGAGAAGTTGTTTTCTCATAGTTTTGGAGGCTGGGAAGTCCACGATCAAGGTGTGGCAAGTTCAATGTCTAGTGAGGGATGCCCGCTCTGCATCCAAGATGGCGCTTCCTGGCTGCATCTTCCTATGGTGGAAGGTAGAAGTGCTGAAGAGTCTGACTAGTTCTCTCCGACCTTTGGGTAAGGTTCCCATCTAAGCATGAAGGCACAGTCCTCACGGTCTAAACAGTCCTTAATAGTGTTGCACTGGAGAATAAGTTTGAACGTGAATTTTGGCGGGGACACAAACGTTCAAACCGTAACAGAATGTTTTGCAGTTCTTGTCATTGCTGTTTTTTTGCTAACACTTTCCATCTGCCAAGTAGTTTGTTAAGATCTTTAATTCCACGTTCACATCTTTGTCCTCATAACAACCCTGTGGAGTAGACCCTGCTCTCATCCTGTTTCAGGATGGGGATATGGGGTCTGAGAGACCTCAGGTGCTTTGCTTAGGGTTACAGGGTGGATGGTCAGCTCAGGAGTCACACTCAGGGCCTCTAGGCTTAACCATTGAGCTGGGAAGCTGTGGTGGGTTTTAAGCAGCAGAGAGCATACTATTGAGTTACAATGAGTTTAATGTCAACCCGATTGTACTGTTGACCTTTTGGATTGCATAATTATCTGTTGTGCAGGCTGTCCTGTACACTGTAGGATGTTTAACAGCATCCCTGGCCTGTACCTGCTAGATGTTAGTAGCACCCCCTTCACCCATCCATGACAACCAAAGACGTCTCCAGATTTTGCCAAACGTCCCTGGGGTAGAAGGTTGCCCCACTAACTCAGACAAAGAGCAAATATGCTGTGGGCATCTGTAGCATAACACCAGAGACATGTATTTGAGGACACACATGGTGGCTGATGTCAGGGCATCTTCCATTCAGCCGTCTCAGCCAAGGGACACTCATTTAGTTCTTCCCCAAGGATGGAGCAGATGGGCTGCCCCTTGTGGCAGATGCCAGTCTAGGAAGAAACAAGATGGTATTACTCAAAGCATTTCATCCTCCATTCGATCACAGTAGCACTGCCCAACAAGACTTTGTCTTTTAAAATGTAGTTTAGAAACGTCCTTGAAAAATTGCCTGGTAAAGTAGACTTATAAAAAATTATGTTCCCAACTATAGCCCAGCTTATATATTATACAGCTTTTCTATTCCTGCATTTTCCTTTGGTGTTCAGTAATGCTCTACATCAAAATGGCAAGTGGGAGGCATCAGCCCTCCCAGCTCCCTGCACGTGGCAGACATTGATAATCAATTCTTTTCCCCCCTCATCAGCGTCACCTTCTTAGAATCCTCAGCGCATCTCTCTAGGCATAGACTGTCAACCAATTGGAATTACTATGTGAAATGAAATGTATTTGCCACCCCTGTTACATGGTGCCTTTTTGGCTGAGAAGAAGGATTATGCTTTCCAAAGAGGCAAGCTTATCATGAGGTATTAGCTTATTTTTCAGTTACTCTGAGAAAAGTGCTTGATAGATGGGAAGAAATGTCTATACTTAAAGCATTTGGAATTACGATCTTATTTTGTAACAGTAATTGGGTGCCTGAAGAATACTCCTCTTTCCTGAGGTGCTTTACATATACTATCATCCTATGTATTATTGTTTTTCTGTAGTAACATCTCTCTCCCCTCCACCACCAAAAATCAATCCCCTCCCTTCAAAGCCTGGTGGAGGCAGCCACCTGAGGGTGACACAAAACGCTTTGTGTACAATGGGAATTGAGACAATTCCCTCAGCAAAGAACATTGAGAAGCTGCAGGACGTTACTGGAACTGTGTCACTTCTCAGCACAGGGCATGTGAGGGAGCTTTAAAGAGATGGGGAACTGAACCATCAAAGATTTCCAGAAGTAACTTCTGATGTATAAAGGCATGGAGGCCAGGCTGCTCTGGGAAGGCAACACGGATTTCAGAGTTGAATATGCTTTTAGGTGGCATCATAGAACCATCCATTGTAGCATAATGTTTTATTTTTTTTTTTTGTCATTGCTTTTTTGGGGAGGGGTGGAAAAACTCCCGTGGAATTGTGTGGTAACTTGGTAATTTGGTTTAGTAACTTGATGAACCTATATGCAAATACCTATCACTTAGATAGTTTTTAAGTCATTTCCTGTTTCTGATTCTAAGAAAACAGAGAAAAATAATCTTGGAAAGAAAAGGCCCTGGGTCAGACAGTGTCTGTCTCTTTTTTATTTTTCAGACTGGTGGGAATGTTTTCCTTTCTCCACTTTTAGATGATTTAGTCTATGAGAGATAGGGACAAATAAAACACGTCTCCTATTTCCTCTTCTGAGAAAGGAATTTTTAACTTAGATGGGAGGCACCAGTGAACTTCAAGGGCTTGAAATTGCATTTAAAATTTAAAGAATAAACATTTTTATCTGGGCAGAAGGCTCATAGCTTTTTAAAAATCACATTCTCAAAGTGCTATATGGGACACACAAAAAAGTAAGAGCCCATCTTTTTTAGAACAATAACTTTCAGACTCTTTTACCATGACCCTAGTAGGCAAGGAAAAAGGATACTACAGCCCAACCACTTCACCTGTTTTAACCTTCTGGTGGGAATCTGTGTGTTGGAGGTGGGGGGAGACAGGGAGGTCACAGAAAGCTCAGTAGTGATGAAGGATTGGGGTGCAACTGTATTTGGTGGGAGAGATACTTACCTCTTACTTAGCAGTAGGAATATGCATTTATTTGAGTCACAATCTCTGTATGTCTTAAAGTCCAATTATTTAGAAATTATCAGAAAAAAAGTGCAGTTAATGCTAAAGTGTTAGCATTAACCAAACCCCATAAAACCACAACAGTAATATTTTCTTAAAACATTGAATTGAGTCCCGCTTAACAACTTTGATAATAGCATGAGATCAGAAAGTCCTTCCTGAAAATTCCAAGAATGAAAGCCGTGTGCATGAGTTTTTGCGGGAGAATATTTGCAACATTTCTGTGAAGTTCTGGATAGCTAGACTTCCTGGTACAACATTTAATTATAGTCCTTAGTAAACTTTTGTAATAATTTATGTTGATTTTTCAATAATCCTTTCAAGTTTTCAATTTTACTAACTCAGTGGAATACTACTGTTGGTATCTATTGGTCATTTACAAAAAAAAAAAAGAAGCCCGTTGAATGCATTTTCTTTCTTTTTTGTTTTGTTTTGTTTTTTGTTTTTGGAGACGGAATCTCGCTCTGTCGCCCAAGCTGGAGCGCAGTGGTGCAATCTCGGCTCACTGCAACCTCCACCTCCCGGATTCGATCGATTCTCCTGCCTCAGCCTCCTGTGTAGCTGGGACTACAGGTGCCCGCCACCACGCCAGGCTAATTTTTTAATTTTAGTAGAGACAGGGTTTCACCATGTTGCCCAGGCTGGTCTCAAACTCCTGAACTCAGACAATCTGCCCACCTCGGGTTCCCAAAGTGCTAGGATTACAGGTGTGAGCCACCGCACCTGGCCTGTAGAATGCATTTCAATGTGCATAACGCTAATGAAAAGACTTGCATTTTTGGTTCAGTTAATGGCCCATTGTGAGGACTCTTTAGGTCTGTATGCTTAGGCATGATACATTATTGCTGTAGGAAGTTAGAGAAGATGGGAAGCACAGGGCTTCCATTCTACAGATATCCCTATATTTTTTGGCGGGGGAATGACTCTGCAAACCATATTTTCTAAACTTTTTCATATATACTTGCTTATGAATATATTGGAAGCAAGCCTATATTTATTTATTATTTTATTTTATTATTTATTTTTTTGAGATGGCATCTAACTCACCTTATCATCCAGGCTGGAGTGCAGTGGTGCAATCTTGGCCCACTGCAGCCTCCGCCTCCTGGACTCAAGTGATTTTCCTGCCTCAGCCTCCTGAGTAGGTGGGATTACAGGCGTGCACCATCACACCCAGCTATTTTTGGTAGAGACAGGGTTTTACCATGTTGGTCAAGCTGGTCTCAAACTCCTGACCTCAAGGGATCTGCCCACCTCAGCCTGCCAAAGTGCTGGAATTACAGGTGTGAGCCACTGCACCCTGCCCCAAGCTATATGTACACTGTACCTCAATATCCATATATATACATATATATATATATATATATGTCCATGGAGATATATATCTATATATATATCCATATATATATCATCTATATATATATCCATATATATATCATCCATATATATATATATATATCCATGGATATATATATATCTCTCTCCATAGAGATATATATATGTGTATGAATGAAGCACTTAGTAGGAGCTTTTGTGACCCATTATTAAGCAAAATGAATAAAGTTCATTAAAATGAAACTGTATTTGATTGCTTTAGAGCTTTGATTTTTTTTTTTTTCTTGAACAAATTCTGCAGAAAAGCTAAGTGGAATTATTTACCACTTGGGTTGGATTTTTGGTTATCCTTTCTATTTAAGGCCACACCCAGCAATCCTAATAGAGTTGAATGGCTGTGTTTTTAAATATGCAGTGATTCTATTGGACTCATGCCAAGCAGCATCCTGGATTTTCTGTGCATCAGTGTCTATGTGTGGATTAGCACTGACATATTACATACCAGCCAATGTCCTCTGCTCTCTTCATGTATCCTGGTTTGCAAAAAAAAAAAAAAAAAAGAAAAGAAAAGTAGAAAAATTAAAAATTCTGAATCCCGCAGAAAGTTTCCACTCCCCAGACCAAACTGTGTGCATAGCGGGGAGAAGGGACCAGATGGCCAGTGGGTTGAAATCAGCGGAAAACCAGCTGGGATGCATGAGAGGGCATTTCCTCTTCCACTTCCCTGGAAGCCTGGTCGGGGCAAGTCCTGGAGGTCTGAGCAGGACAAGAGGTGTCAATGTCATGGCCTCTGTCTGGCTTTCTGGATCCTTAGATGAATTGGAGTTGGATTGGAATTTGGCACAAAAATCTGAGGATAAGCTGTTAGTTTTCTGCTTTCTGGAAAAAAAAAAAAAACAAAAAAAAAACAGAAAAAAACATGCCAGCTTGACAGAAGGTTGGAGGGTAAAATGCTGATGAACAGGAAAGAACCATATTTCCCTGCGTTAGCACCAGCTTGGAGACCGAAGTTCTATGAAGAGGGCACATGATTTGGGTAGTTTTGAATCCTAAAGGCAGGACTTTTTTCCCCTCTCATTTAAAGCAAAACTTTTCATTGCCACTGAATAATTATGCATTTCTTAGACTGCCAGCTTCTGCAGCAGTGATTCCTAGGCCCCAGTTTGACACTGAGTGTGTTCAGTTATTTTGAGGAAAGTTACAAATGTTTCAAATTCTCTCACCTCTAATAATGGTTTAAAATCTGCCTTTTATGGTGCCTTTTTCTGGGTTAACATATTAGTTATCTATGGCTGCATAACAAATTAATGCAAAACATACCAATGAAAACAGCTATCTTTTGAGGTCTCTCCTGATGTTGCAGTTGAGATGTTGGCTGGCGCTGTGTCATCTGAAGGCTCAGCCGGGGCTGGAGGATGTCTCCAGGCTCACCTGTGTGTGTTGGCAGGCCTGAGCCCTTCAGTGGTTACTGATCAGAAGCTTCAATTCCCTGCCACATGTGCCATGATAGAGAGGTGCTTACAGCATGGCAGCTTTTGTCCTTTAGAGCAAGAGATAGGGAGAGAGAGTCCATGACTCTTTTGAGATAGCTTCTCCTGTTAACATCTGATCTCAGTGTGGTGTATTTGTTACAATTCATGAACACACGTTATTACATTACATTTTTATTAAAGTCCATAGTTTACATATTAATTCACTCTGTTGCATGATTCTATATTTTTAATGTTTTATTGTAAAATACACATAAAATAAATGTTACCGTCTTAACCATTTTGAAGTGTATGGTTCAGTAACATTGAATACATTCATATTGTTGCGCAAGCAACACTATCACCCATCTCCAGAACTCCTTTCATCTTGCAAAACTGAAACTCTGTACCCATTAAAAAGTAACTCCTCATTCCTTCCTTCCCTAGTCCTTGGCAACCAACATTCTACTTTCTGTGTTTATGATTTTAACTACTCTTAAGTATCTCAAATAAGTGGAATCATACAGCATATGTCCTTTTGTGGCTGGTTTCTTTTGCTTAGCATTATGTCCTCAAGGTTTATCTGCATTGAAGCAAGTGTGAGGGTGTGAATTAATCTTTCTTTCTTTCTTTCTTTCTTTCTTTCTTTCTTTCTTTCTTTCTTTCTCTCTCTCACTCTTTCTTTCTTTTTTATTTATTTATTTATTTTGAGACTGTCTTACTCTGTTGCCTAGCTGCAGTGCTGTGGTGCAGTCTTCACTCATTGCAAACTCTGCCTCCTGAGTTCAAGTGATTCTCCTGCCATAGACTCCTGAGTAGCTGGGATTACAGGCACCCACCACCATGCCTGGCAAATTTTTGTATTTCCAGTAGAGACTGGGTTTCCTCATGTGGCAGGCTGGTCTCAAACTCCTTACCTCAATTGATCTGCGTGCCTTGGCCTCCCAAAGTGCTGGGATTACAGGCTTGAGCCACCACACCCCACCCCTTTTTAAGGCTGAATGCTATTCCATTGTATGTATATACCACAGTTGGCATATCCATTCATCTTTTGATGGGCCCTTGTTGGGTTGCTTCCGTGTTTTAGCTATTATGACAGTTTTATGGGTTTGGACAAATGCATAATGTTACCCATCCACCATTACAATATCATACAGAATAGTTTCCCTGCTGTAAAAATCTCCTGTACTTCACTTATTCTTCCCTCCCTGCTCTCCCCCCGCAGGTTCCTGGCAACCACTCATCTTTTTCCTGTTTTGCCTTTTCCAGAATGTTATATAGTTAGAATCACATGATATGCAGCCCCAGTAGGTTTTATGACCTAGTCTCAGAGTCAAACACTATTATTTCTGCCTTATTCTGTTTGTTAGAAGCAATTTCAGCCTTTTTTCAGGGGGAGGGTAATTGTGCTTCACTACTTAAAAAGCTGGGGTGCTGGGGAGAGGAGGTATCAAAGAATTTTCAGACATGTTTTAAACAACCATAGTTAAGATGACAAGACTAGAAGTCCAAGCATTCATTGGGCATCTATTCTGTGTTGGGCAGTGTTCTTTCTTAGTATTTTATATGTACTATTCATTTAACCCTTACACTAATGCCATGAGGTCACTCTCATATTTATCATCTGCATTTTACGGATGAGGAAACTCCTCATCCGTATGTGACTCCCTGAAGCCACATACCTCATAAGTGGCAGAGCCAGGATGCAAACTCAGGTCAGCCTGAAACCAAAGCCTAAGTCTTGAAATTATATCACACTGTTCCCTTTTAGTGTAAGGGGAAGTCTTAGTCTAAGGCTTAGATTCAGGGGACAAGGTCTGACCAAATACGTCAGAAGACATCAATGGGGGATGATGCTAAACATCTTCCAGTTGCCTCTCCAAATACATTCTTTGTCCTTCCTCAGTGTGTAGTTTCCATTGCTGCTGGAACAAATCATCACAAACTTAATATAGATTTCCTGTTTTAAAGTTCTATAGCTCAGGAGCCCAGTGTGTTCTCACTGTGAAATCATCAGGGTGTCAGCAGAGCTTTTTACCTTCTGGAGGCCCTAGGGAAGAATCCCTTTCCTTACTTGTTCCAGCTTCCTGAGACTGTCGGCATTCCTTGGCTTGTGGCCCCTCCTCCATCTTCAAAGCCAGCAATACGGGCATTTCTGGTCATCTCCACAGTCTCATCTCCTGGACTCTCTCCTACTTTTTTTTTTTTTGAGACAGAGTCTCCCGCTGTTGCCAGAGCTGGAGTGCAGTGGTGCCATCTCGGCTGACTGCAACTTCTGCCTCCCAAGTTCAAGTGGTTCTCCTGCCTCAGCCTCCCGAGTAGCTGGGACTACAGGCACACTCCAACATGCCCAGCTAATTTTTGTATTTTTAGTAGAGACAGGGTTTCACCGTGTTGGCCAGGATGGTCTCGATCTCTTAACATTGGGATTTGTCCACCTCGGTCTCCCAAAGTGCCGGGATTACAGGCATGAGCCACCGTGCCTGGCCCTTTCTCTTCCATTTCTAAGGATCTCTGTGATTATACTGGACCTATCCAGATAGTTCGGAATCATCTCCCTATCTTTAGGTCAGCTGCTTAGCAACCGCAATCCATCTGCAAACTTAATTTACACATTTAATTTACAGATATTTACAGGTTTCTGGGAATAGGAGGTAGAGATCTTTGGGAATGTTGATTAAAAAAAGAAACTCTGGAAGATATTTAAAGAGGTTTGTTCTGTGCCGATATGAGTGACCATGGCCTGGGAAACAGTCTCTGGTGGTCCTAAGAAAGTGTGTCTAAGATGATTGGGTTATAGTTTGGTTTTGTACGTTTTAGGGAGACAGAAGTTATAGGCAAAGACAAATCAGTACATGGAAGGTATACATTGGTTCAGCAAAGAAAGGCAGGACATCTTGAAATGGGGGTAGGTAGCCCGTGGCTTACAGATCATAGTTGGATTCAAAGATTTTCTGATTGACAATTGATTGAAAGAGTTAAGCTTTATCTAAAGACTTGAAGCCGGTAGAAAGAAATGCTTGAGTTAAGATAAGGGGGGTTGTGAAAAATAAAATGCTTAGCCAGGCTTGGTGGCGTACACCTGTAGTCCCAGGTACTTGGGAGGCTAAGGCACCAAGAATCCCTTGAACCTGGGAGGCAGAGGTTGCGTTGAGCCGAGATCGCATCATTATACTGCAGCCTGGGCGACAGAGCAAGATTCTGTTTCCAGAAAAAAAAAAAGATAAGGGGTGTTGTGGAAACCAACATCTTGTTACGTAGGTTAAGCTTTCAGATAACAGGCTTCAGAGGGAATAGATGGTAGATGTCTTGTTTTCAGATCTTAAAAGGTGTCCGTCTCCTACCAAATCCGTGCTAGATCCAGGGAAGTCCTGGCTGCATTCATGGAGATTCTTCGTAGATTCGGAAAAGACAGCTTTGCAGGGTCATTTCAAAATATGTCAAAGGAACATTTTGGGATACAATATTTTGATTTCCTTCAGAGTCTGCTATCTGTCATGCGATGCTATATCAGAGTCAGGTTGGAATTGGGTATCTTATTCCCAAAGAGTCTGTTTTGTCAGTCTAATGATTTCTATTTGAATGCTAATGCTGAAGTCAGTTGTGCCTAAACTCAAAAAGGGAAAGGGCATAAGGAGGTGTGTCTGACGTCCCTTTTGGCGATGGCCAAAAATTTCATTTTTCAGGTTTCCCTTGGCCCAGGGGGAGTCTGTTTAGTCAGTTGAAGAGACATAGGATTTTATTTTAGATCTCCTGCCTTTCCTGCTCTTTTCCCAGGAAGCCAGTATGGAAGGAGAACTCCAGGGGCTCTTCTGCCCTTTGATTGTCAGCTGAGTTCTGCTTATGGGGGGTTTTGGTGGGAGATTGGAGGGAGGTGGTTAAATGATACCAAGGTTTCTATTGTCCTGTGTCCTTCCTGAGTAGCAGAGAGGACCGGCCTCTGCTTGCTGTCACTAAGCAGCCAGCCTCCTTTCCTTCTGGGACCCTCTAACTTTTCCTTCCCCTCAGCCATTTTGGCCCAGGGAAAATAATTTTGCTGCTACTAATTCTAGGTTGCTGCATAGCCTGTGTGGTTTCCCGGTGCTCTGCCTACACCTTTGGAAACAGTACTTCTGTAAGTAAGATCTCCTTAACTAATCCTAATTTGAGTATGCCATCTGTTTCTTATCTAGACCTTGACTGATACAGCGACTAAGGGTAGTCATATTTGAAGTTAAAACAGAAAAAAACAAAACAGGTATGTATTGAATTAGGCTAGGCTAAGTCTTTCAAAGCCTGGGACTTAACCCCTTGACAGAGATGGTGATGTGAACCCAGAAGCCTAAGGTGCTATGTTGTTTTCAGAAGCCAAGTGAAATTTCCACATGAAAGCAAAGCTTTTTGCCTTCTTAACCAAGAAGGTCCTTAGGATGTATACAGTGTTCTCTCTTTGAGTTCCTCCTGGTGTCTGTTACAACAGATGAGGAATTCAAGAACACCGCCCCCTCCATAGTCACAAGATGCGACAGGCTATTGCCCTTGTCTTAGAAGACCTGTTTTAGGTTAAAAAAAAAAAAATTAAACAATTCCACAGGTGAGCTAATGAGCTAATTACAGAGAGTGGTTTCAAAACATTGGCATTCCACAAGTAAACAGCATCTGCCTTTGATTAAGGTGTGAAATTTTAAAAAGGTATGGAAAGATGGCTAGTATCTTCAGGTGGCTTCCTTTTTATTTTTTATTTTTTGATTGTGCAGAAACTATTATATAATGGCCTTCTGTGCATTCTCCTGTGAGAACCAGGAAAACCAAATAACACATACCAAGATCCTACAGTGGCATGAGGCATGAACTCTGAACTGCCTGTCTGGGACACAGCCTGGTCCATTGTCTGCAGAGCTAGGGCTTTCTCATTGTTCCCTCATGTTTCTGTACTGTTTGCTGTTTTACCTTTAGAATGAGAGTTCTCTCTGCATACATGTAGACCAACTTTGTAAAATTTTGAGCTGTTTGTGCTATGTCAGTGGCTCTCACTATTGACTGCTCATTAGAATACGGGAAGCAGTTTTAAAAATAGCCATGATGCCTGGGCTGTGGCCCTAGGGACTCTGATTTAATTGGTCTTGGATGGGGCTGTTCTTAAGCATCCAGGATTCAGACCAACGGAACTAAAGCAGGGCTTCTCAAATTTTAATGTGCGTGCAAATCACCCAAGACTCTTGTTAAAATGCCGATGCTGATTCAGTAAGTCTAGGGTGAGACCTGAGATTCTGAATTTATGATAAACTCCTGAGCGATGCTACTGCTGCTGACCTGTGGAACACACATTGAGTAGTAAGGAGATAGAACATTTGGGTGGGTACAGATAGCTTTTTAGGATGGGTGAATGTTAATGCTTGGGTGTTTGGTGATTTGAATCATGATTCCGAGAGTTGAGAGTTCTCTAGGAAGTAGGAAATTTGTAGTCTAATTTGGATGATCGAATTACAGACTCAGTGGGGTCTTGAGTAGCAAAACACAGCCAGACCTCTTCATATGCCATCATTGCCACATTAATGAGGAGTCTGTTTATTCATTCATGCATTCATTCATTCATATGTTCATTCATTCATTCAGTGAATATGTACTGAATACCTGTCAGACACCAGGCATCTTTTCGGTGCTGAGAATAAATCAATGACAAAGATAAATGAGGTTCTTGACCTTGGCTATTCCAGTGAATGGAGTAGAAATAGATTAACTCAACTAAATAAATATGAGTCAACAAGAGCCATACCGATGGTGATATGTACCATGAATGAAATCAAGTACACTGTGTTTCCTTAGGTGGAAGGTGTGGCTACAGAGTTTAATTTGCTATGTCAATGGAGCGGCCAATTGAAGTTTCTTGGAAGAAATGATGTTTTAGCTAAGACACACACACATACACAAAACCCCAGGGAAAGACCATTCCAGGAAAACAGAAAAGCAGGGCAAAGGCCCTGAAGTAGGAAAAAGATTGATTTATTGGGGAACAGAGAAGGGATCAGTGTAGCCTTGGTGTCATGAGTGAGGAGATGAGTTGTGTGGAGAGGTAGGAAGGGAACATCTCATGCAGAGGATAAGGACTTTGAGTGCTTTTCTAACACCATAGGAAGGCGTCTGATGGTTTTACACAAGGAAGAGGAACATTCTGATTTTTGTGTTAAAATGATTACTTTGGCTGCTATGTGGCAGATATATTAGAGATGAAGATGTCAAAAGTGGACACAGGGAAACTGCTTAGTAAACTCACAGAGTAACCCAACTGAATGATGATGATGCCTGGTCCTAGAAAAGTGGCAGTAGGAATGGATATAATTTTTGTGATAACACTGACAGATAGGGGGATGAGGAAAAGGGAGGAAGCATGAATGACTTCTAGCAAATGCAGAAATAGTAATGATTTACTCACATGGGGAGGATAGCTGAAGATCTAATTTGTAGGATTTGACAAGACCCCAGGGCTCCATTTTAGACAAGTTTGAGATGCCTGTTAAACTTTCAAGTGCGGATTTAAGAATACAGTGTATACTCGAGTCTAGAGCTTAGGGAAGAATTCAGGTCTAAAAGTAGGATTTGAGGGGCTATTCCTATATTCATATTAAACATTACCATATTAAATGAGTTCTCAAGGACAGAGAAAAGTAGATACCAAGGGAATATTGGGGTTTTGAAGAAAAATTGGCCCAAGGTTAGGGAGGCAACTTTGGATCCTTCTTGAAATCCATCTTGGCTTTGGATTCTCAGATCTTAGACTCAAGGTAACCTTTGCAGAGATTTCAATAATAATTAGTATGTAAACTTTCAGTAAACATTATTTCCCAGACATGGAACATCTGGCCAAAGTCAGTGTGATTTGAAATGACGTCGGCTTTATCTAGATGTCTCTCCCAGAGGGACACATTGTGAGGAAACAGATATTACATTGGGTGATTATGGAGGGTGGGGAAATAAGCTTGTTGGTTCCTTGGCCAGATGTCTAAGTATATGGTAACAGAGTTAATGGATGTTGGGGAAGAAAGACATGTGCAGAGTTGGCATCCTTTCAGCAAAGCCAGGCAAGGTTGCTGATGAAGGACGCCTGCTGCTGCCATGCAGCTGAAGATATATTCTCGGACCCAAGGAAGAAACACATAGGATGCATTATCATATTGAATGATTAGTTGGCTAATGAGCCTTGAGGGGCAGGGAAAAATGGACTACAAAACAAATTAAACCAGTACCTGACATCCTAATGTTCTTTGTAAACACATGATGATGTCAGTGTGTGTGTATATGCGTGTGTTTCCTCCTGCCAGCCCATGAGGTTAGCCAACCCTACACAAATACTCAGAATTAGGCTGACCATCTCCCCATTCCCCAAGTCTGATTACTGGGCAGGATGCCGTGCATGAGGAAGGTGATTTGGCTTTTAGAGAGATCCTTTCCCTGTGGTTGTTCTTGGTAGAGGATGAAAGGTGAGATTTCTCTGAAGAGCTCATCCCTTTGAATTGTGTTCCCAAGGAAAGAGGCCAGATGCTATGTGACCAAAGCTTTAGAAAACTCCAGGATTTTGGGTGATGAGCATGCAATGCCTGGCTGTCTTCCATCTGCAGCAAGGGCAGAGCCAGCAGGGAATGGACAACAATACAGAGAAGAAAAGGAAGCAGGGGGTGAGGGATGACTTGCTCACAGACCAGATTATTTCATCCCCAAATGGAATGGTTCAGAGTGAATGAAATCACCCTGATACGGAGCAGGGGATGCTGATTTAGCTACCATGACAGTGCCATAGCCACTCTTCCTGTATTGATTACTTACTACATTCAGACTTGTTTTAAAGGTTTTTCACTCATTGACTAATTCCACACCAATCAGAGCAGCATGGAGGGTATACCATGGCTGTGCCTATTTTATGCATGAAAAAAATAAGTGTTTAGAGAGATAAAGTGATTTTCTTACGATTTCACAGACCGTAAAGCTTGGACTCTAGGATTGGAACTCAGGCACTGACATGTCTGCATGTTGGAGGCACATTTTGCTACGTTATCAAGGAAATACTCACTTATTAAAAAGAGAGAAGGAAATGCCTCATGGGAACAAAGGCCAGGATCTAAAATGGTTTTAATTTAAAGTAAATACAGCCATTTGTGTTATGTTTAATATGTGCGCAGCATTTTATGGTAAAATTGCCATATCTGATTTGATTTAATCTATATAACAGCTCCATGGGGTAGGTATTATGATCCTCATTGTACATTTGTTGAAGCTGGCTCAGGAAGGATCCTTGGCCAGGGTCAGGCAGTTCAGCTTGGCTGAGCGATAGGATTGGAGTTCAGACCTTTGTCTATTACACATGCCCTTCAAATAGTATTCTAGTCAGATTTCTTTCCAATTATCAGTGCTTCTGCATTATCTATAATCTGGGATGTTTATTTTTACTTCAAGAATCTCTCATAAAGATTGGATACCAGGAACCTTCCAAATTGTGATTTCTCCTGTTCTGCCCCTGAAACTTCATTATTTAATGTTCCCGGTAATAATACTGGACACACATTTCTGGATTAAAGTATGTGCCTTCTCAAATGATGCATCGTGGAAAGGTTATTATTAATAAAGGTAGCATTAAAACACCACAAATAACTCTGTAACCTTGCTTGGGCTTAATAAATTCCCTGCAGAAAATTTTATTTGCAGCAAACCCTTAAAATTCAGCTCGCTTTTAATATACTGTGACCTTCAGTGGCCCTTATCATTCATTATATACGAGTGACCTTTCCAAAGTTGAGAAGGATAGTTGCAACAGCTTTTGGGTATTAAAACCTATAAGAGGTAGGTATGGTTTTCATTCATTCCTACTGATAATTAATCCATGTACTTTAAAGACATAGCATTATTCCTTTTATGACACAGGTGGTGATGGTTTCATAAGGGCATGGAATATAAATGGGTATCTTGGCTAAAGTGGGTTTCTGTCCTTTTTAGATGCTGAGTTCTAGCTATAGCATGACTCAGACTGGGGCTTCCCTTGGAAGGAGCAATGTCAAGCTGTTGGAGACTTGATCATCGTTTTGATGATCATCCTTGTGCCATTTTGACGATCGACCCCTTACATCTTCTAACGGCTTTTTTTTTTTTTTTTTCCTTTTTTGAGACAGTCTCACTCTGTCGCCCAAGCTGGAGTGCAATGGCATGATCTCAGCTCACTGCAACCTTGGCTTCCTGGGTTCAAGTGATTCTCCTGCCTCAGCCTCCCAAGTAGCTGGGATTACAGGTGCCCACCACCATGCCTGGCTAATTTTTGTATTTTTAGTAGAGATGGGGTTTCACCGTATTGGTTAGGCTGGTCTCAAACTCCTGACCTCAGGTGATCCACCCACCTCAGTCTCCTTTAAAAAAAAATTCTTTATTAAATAAAACTTAAACCATATTTAAAAGTAGAGAGAATAGCCTGAAGAATCACCTTCTTTGAATCACCCAGATTAAATAATTATCAAGGTATTGCTAATCTTACTTTACATATGCCCTGGCCACTCTCCCTCTCTAGTCTCATGCTACTAGTCTTAAGCAAATACCAGGTATCATATCATTGTTTTCTTAAATATTTCAGGTTGCATCTCTAAAGGATAAGAAGTTTTTTTTCCTAACATATCTGTAATGTCTACTAACAATTAGCAGTGATTTTATGAATCTCACCACTATTAAATAGTGGTTTAATTTTCCAATTTTTTCAAAAATGTCATTGTTTTCTTATTTCCAATTCTAAAAAATGGTCTTTATTTTTTTAGAGCAGTTTTAGGTTCAGAGCAAAATTGAGCAGAAGGCACTGAGAATTTGCATTTCCCCTTGCCCCACATTTGCATAGCTTCCTCCTTTAGGAACACCCCTCCCAGTGGTACACTTGCTATGATTGATTTTATGATAGTTTGTTTATTTGAAACAGGATCCAAATAAAGGCAGTATGCTGTGATTGATTGATATGTCTTTAAAAGGCCATTTTACTCTGTTTTAAGCTTTCTTTTTTTTTTTTTTTGAGAGTGGAAGTCTTGCTCTGTCGTTCAGGCTGGGGTACAGTGGCATGATCTCGAAGGCTCACTGCAGCCTCTGACTCCTGGATTCAAGCAATTCTCCTCCCTCAGCTTCCTGAGTAGCTGGGACTGCAGGTGTATGCCACCACGCCTGATTAATTTTTGTACTTTTTAATAGAGATGGGGTTTCACCATAATGGCCAGGCTGGTTTCAAACTCCTGACCTCAAGTGATCTGCCCACCTTGGCCTTCCAAAATGCTGGGATTACAGCTGTGAGCCACCATGCCCAGCCTGTATTGAGCATCTTTTAATCAGTCTTTCTCCCATATTTTTGTTTGTTTGTTTTAACATTTTTCTTTGTGGTGATTGTTGACCTTGTTGAAGAAAACAGATTGTTTGTCCTGCAGTATTTCTCACAGTCTGGTGTTTGCTGATTGCATCCCTGTGGTGTCATTTCACATGTTCCTGTGTCCTTTGTATTCTTTTAAATTAGTCTAGGTCAGATGCAAGTTCCATTTCTTTGGTCATTTCTTCTTCCAAGAAGAGGTACATTATCGATTGTCTCCCTTTTTGTGGTGCTATTTAATCTCCATTGGCTAGGTATTATTAGCTTTATTCTACATTTGATGAAGCATCCATTGACCATGGATGCTCAATGCATTTTTCAGGGGTTGCAAGTTAGTGACACTGTAATTTTACCCTTCCTTCTTCATGGAGTTACCGGAGAACTTCTTAAAGAGAAATTTCCCAGTCTACTATTAGGATAGTCAGGGGGTATAGTTTATACAGGAAATACAGGAAAAATGCTTGATTTTCCCTTTGTGATTTCAAATATATGAGCTTGTTTATTTGCATACTCTAGTGAATGGAATTTTTGGTTTTACTACAAATGCAGGGATGGAAGTTATTATCTTTGTTGATGCTCAGATTATTCAATCATCAAACAGTGAGAGCCTCCTCCTTCCTCAAGTTTCTGCAGAAGTCATTTTGACATGACTCTGCTTGTCTTTGGTGGCTTTCTTACTATCTAGTATGACTTGATATTCTAGATTCATCTTGTACATTTGCTACCCCACACCTGAAATAATCCATTTCCCCAAGGAGATCTGTTAGGTTGGTGCAAAAGTAATTGCAGTTTTTTCCCACTAAAAGTAGTGACAAAACTGCAATTACTTTTGCACTAATCTAACAGTTCCTAAGGGTATTTCAGGATCATAACCTGGGTACTAGAAGTGTCCCATGAATCTTAAAAGAGTCTTATCATCTGTTCCCCCAAAAACCACCTCCTCCAGTTACCATCATCTTGATCATCGGCCTCTCCATCCGTCCTGGTACTCAGGCAAGAGAGTTCAGAGTTTTCTTTCTTTCCTTTTTTTTGAGACAGAGTCTTGCTCTGTTGCCCAGGCTGGAGTACAGCAGCATGATATTGGCTTACTGCAACCTCTGCCTCCTGGGTTCAAGCGATTCTCATGCCTCCACCTTACAAGTAGCTGGAATTACAGGTGCCCACCACCACACCCAGGTAATTTTTGTATTTTTTAGTAGAGGCGGGGTTTCCCCATGTTGGCCAGGCTGGTCTTGAACTCCTGACCTCAAGTGATCTAGGCCTCCCAAAGTGCTGAATCTCTGTCTGTCACCCAGACTGCTGGGGTGCAATGGCACAATGTTGGCTCATGGCAACCTCTGCCTCTCAGGTTCAAGCAATGTTCCTGCCTCAGCCTCCCAAGTAGCTGGGATTACAGGCTCCTGCCACTATGCCCAGCTAATTTTTGTACTTTTAGTAGAGACAGGGTTTCATCATATTAGTCAGGCTGATCTTGAACTCCTGACCTCAGGAGATCCACCCACCCTGGCCTCCCAAACTGCTGGGATTACAGGCATGAGCCACCATACCTAACCAGCGAGTTTTCTTTTATTTATCTTTCTTCCTTCCAATCCATCCTTTCATTTTTCTTTCCAGTTCCACTGCCAGAGTCAGAGCCCTACACTCCCTCACCTGGACCGACAAGTTTGACGTGTAATAAAATGGACTTCTAGTCTTGCTCTCTCTAGTCCAGTCCCCATCATGCCAAACAAGCCTGTTTTATGAAAAACAAAACAGAACAGGAAAGCAAAATAAAACCAAAACTGGTCCTGCCATGCCCTTGCTCAGAAATGTTCTGTGGCTTTCTGCTCCCTAGAGAACAATTCCGCGCTGCCCCGGTTCTTGGTGTCCCTACGTTTCCAGTCCCATAACCTGCTTCTTCCTTCCATTTCCTTCATAGTAGGGATTTATCCCTAACTCTTCTTACTTCGTTACTGCTGCTCCCATGCCTGATGTACCTGTATTCCTCTTCCCCCATTTTGCCCAAGGTCACGCAGAAATTTATGCCACGGCTCTCTTCAGATTATTCTTTTTTGTGATGACTTCCACTGACCTTCTTGGCCAGAACTGCTTATTCCCTTGATTTCATTTCTTTAACGCACACTTTGCTTAGTCAACCTCTATAAGCCTTGGTATCCTAATCCGTAAAGTGGGGAACATAATTATAATAATGCCTAGGCCGGGCGCGGTGGCTCACACCTGTAATCCCAGCACTTTGGGAGGCTGAGGCGGGCGGATCACGAGGTCAGGAGATCGAGACCATCCTGGCTAACATGGTGAAACTCCGTCTCCACTAAAAATACAAAAAATTAGATTGGCGTGGTGGCGGGCACCTGTAGTCCCAGCTACTCGGTAGGCTCAGGCAGGAGAATGGCGTGAACCCAGGAAGCGGAGCTTGCAGTGAGCCGAAATTGCGCCACTGCACTCCAGCCTGGGCGACAGAGTGAGACTCCGTCTCAAAAAAAAAATAATAATAAATAAAAATAAAATAAAATAAAATAAAATGAAATAAAAATAATGATAATAATAATGCCTATGGCCTGGGGTTGTGCAGGCATTAGATGAGATCGCTAAAGTAAAATCCTTAGGAGTAGGGTTGGGCTCCTTTGTGAGCTCTTCATAAATATTAGTTCATCCTCTTACTGTTGTTAGCAGTAATAATGTTTGCAGTGGTAACATTTCTTTACATCTCTATTAATATCACCACATCTCAGTAATTTTACCTGGATCTTGCATTTTCTTTAAACTGGGAAGTTTTTCAGGGGAAGGGTCTCATCATAGCAATTCTTCCTTTTAACACTTGGAGCTGAGCGATACCTTACACACAGTGAGACCTCCGCTATTATTTGCAAATTTTTGTGCCATGGATGTAGCAGAAATTATCCGAGGGCTCCTGATGTAACTCCTGCCCCCAGTCTTGCGTCTTAGCTGGAAACAATAAATAATGGAATAATATTGTCTGGTACCAAAGGGTGTCCCAGAGCAGGAATTGCACAGAGAGCTTGATGAAGCAGAAAGAAGGAAGAGTGGCTAACACAATTAGTGAGTGTCTGGCCCTGAAGAATGGATTGTATTGGACAGAGAGGAGAAAGGGGATTGTTCTAGGAGGAGAAAGAGTAATAAGTTAAGTATAGAAGTAAGAGGCAGCTGTCACTGCAGTGGCTGAATGTAAACAAAGAAAATCATTTAGTTGAATATTAGTGAGTTAAATCAAGAAAATTCCCATGTAATATAACAAGTTTTAGGAAATGACTATTAGTCACAGTTTTATCTAATGGGGAAAAATACTGTGTTGTGTAAATAGTCATAATCACCACTATTCCAGATAAAGTTAAATAAATAAAACATTATTCTGCTTGTAATCTTTCCCTACGTATACAAGAGATCTTCAGGTCTTAAATGGCATTTCCAGTGTCTTAGTCTGTGCCTCACTTGTACAATCTTAATGGGACCCCTTAGGCTGGGCACAGTGGCCTGCCCCATGCCTATAATTCCAGCACTTTTGGGAGGCTGAGGCAGGAGGATCGCTTGAGCACAGGAGTTCAGGACCAGCCTGGCCAACATGGTGAAACCCTGTCTCTGCAAAAAGTGCACAAAAATTAAGCGTGGTGGCATGTACCTGTAGTTCCAGCTACTCAGGAGGTGGGAGGATCATTTGAGCCCAGGAGGTTGAGGTTGCAGTGTTGGTGCCACTGTACTCCAGCCTGGGCAACAGAATGAGACCCTGTCTCAAGAAAGAAAAAAGAAATTAAATTTATAGAAAGAAATAAATGGCACCCCTGGAGTGATGGCTGTAATTGAGGAAACTGTCAGTTTGAAGCAGTGGAGTTCAAGTTATAGTATCTTTCCTAATAGGGTAAATTTTTGTTTCATATTTTGTTTCATCCTGATCTGCTTATTAGGAAACACAATATAAAATGTTTTTTTGGGGAGGCAGGGAAGAATTATAATAATTATGGATAATATTTCAATTTATGTAAATAATATTTCAACATAAATAATATATAAGTAATATTCTAATTCTGTAATTACAGTAGTGGGTGGTATGTTTTGAGGTTTTATTAAGTATCAACCATTGATTTAAACACATTTTGTTGAATCCCCTAAGATCTCCAGCGTCAGGTTTCCTGTCTTTCCCACTTGACAGACTAACTCCGGCTTTGAGAGTAAAAGCGAAGTATATCAGGTCAAATTAAGTCTCAGGTGAGATCTGTCTCCTGAAAGATAAACACTGGGTTGACACCCTGACCATGATTCATATTGGGTCTATGGAGGTGCAAACTGGAGAAAAAAATCATGAGTTTGTTCTTGTTGTCGTTGGTTTAGAATAAGTCACTGTAATGAAAATCCTTCTTCAAATTTTGTGTTTCTGTATGCTGTTGAAGGGAAACTCACAGATTTGCACACATCTTCACATAAGATTCATCAGTGGATGTTATGCTATATTGGCTACTATTTTTTTTATTATTATTATTTTTGAGACAGAGTCTCACTCTGTTGCCTGGGCTGGAGTGCAGTGACACATTCTTGGTTCACTGCAACCTCTGCCTGTTGGGTTCAAGTGATTCTCCTGCCTCAGCCTCCCAAGTAGCTGGGACTACAGGTGTGCACCACTATGCTTGGCTAATTTTTTGTATTTTTAGTGGAGACGAGGTTTCACCATATTGGCCAGGATTGTCTTGATTTAATTTTTAGTAAATATTGACAGGTGTCCAATGCAGAATCATGTCATGTGAGGCTGTTCCTTTGCAGGGGATTTCATGTGAGGGTAGAGTGTTTCTTGTGGCATCTTTTTTGGGATGCAAAACTTATCCTACAGGTCATTTATAGTATTTTGGAATGAGTAAAGGCTTTTTGCTGTCCAACGGAATTATTAAGAAGCACTTATTATCTTTCTCATTAAACGAGTCATCTGTTCTACTTTCAATGCACTTGTGTCAGGTGAGTATGACATGCAAGGATTTGGAGATACAGAAGTGAACAGGCATTGCTGGGCGTGGTGGCTCACACTTATAATCCCAGCACTTTTCAAGGCTGAGGAGAGAAGATCACTTGAGGTCAGGAGTTCTAGACCAGCCTAGCCAATATGGTGAGACCCCGTCTTTACTAAAAATACAAAAATTAGCGAGGTGTGGTGGTGCGTGCCTGTAATCCCAGGTACTCGGGAGGCTGAGGCAGGAGAATGGCATGAACCCAGGAGGCATAGATTGCAGTGAGCCAAGATCACACCACTGCACTCCAGCTTGGGCAACAGAGTGAGACTTCGTCTTAAAAAAAAAAAAAAAAAGGACGACGAATTGGACAGGCACAGTTCCTACTCTCATGGAAGTTTGCAGTCTGAGAAGCGAGACAAAAAAAAGTGAAATCATTGCGATAAGGAAGTGTGAAGACTCCAGAAGGAGCGATCACCCAGCACAAAGCTGGAACAAGGGAATGACCAAAGTAAGATGAGTACAGTAAAATAAATCTAATTTTAGTTTATTATAGAACACTTGGCAAACACAGAAAAGTGCAAGGATGCAAATTCCTCAGAATCCCATGGTTACAGTCACCTTGAGCATTTTACTGGATGTTTGATTTTACTAATCTCCTCTTGATGAGCACTTAGGTTATTTCTTTCCTAATATATGAAATATCTCCTAATTTTGAAAATGTTTCCTCTGTCTACTATGTGATAGAATTTGTTTCATTTCTTTGCACTCAATGAGGGTTCTTGGGGTGGGATAGAGGGGCAAAGTGGTTAGTTTGGGTGGAGCTAAACAAATCTAAGTGATGCCAGTATAAACGGCAGGAAAATATCTGTCCATAGCTGCTTGTCATTTTTGTGTCAGCTCCCCAAGGTGTTTGTCAGTGTCTCTAATCTCCTTACACTGTGGTCTCACCTGAGGGTTTGCATATTATGGACAAAGTGAATGTGGGGGAGTGTAGGGATAAAGCAAGGAAATTTGACATTTATCTGTCAACGATATTGTCTTTCAAGTGAGGTTTTGGAATCTGGTAAGCAAAAGATTCTAATGAGTTTGAATGAACCGATGAGTGTAATACCTGTTTTCCTTTCTGTTTTCCTCGATCTCTCATTCTGTCTCCTCCCTTTGTTCCCCTACCCCTTTTCTCTTTCTGCTTTATCCATTTGTGTTTGAATACTGGATCTTTATCAAGGTCACATTCATATATCTCAAGCAAGGGAAAATAAAAACCTTGTAATTTATTTATACACGTAATTGCCTGGCCTCATTCCTTTTTTATTTCACCTCTGCTTACTCCCTAATTTCTGGTGGGTCTATAGCTGTTACCAGGAGAGGAGACTGGTGTGGTCGCTGACCAAATCAATGAAGATGCTCCTTTAGAGACAAAGTTTACAGTTCTTAGTTGTGATAAGCATTATGAAAATCTAAATGAAATTGTCTAGGAGAGGTACATTATGAAATCACACTCCCTTTTGAGTGTTAATATGGATCAACAGCGATAAATATTTGAGACACTGGTTGACTGGACATGTGATGAATTAAGACTTTTTTTTTTTTCTTTTTTACTCTGGAAGTGAGCTGCATACAGAAAGAACAAAGACGGAGTGCAGATTAATAACCAAAGTCCTGATGTGGCAATTGATTAAACTCTCTTTTTATGATACCTTTCCTCTAGAGTGAAAAGTGAGTTTGTGTTTGTGAATGCCCTGGTGACAAGAGTCTCTTTTTCCCCGAAGAAAGAGATTCACGTATGGCTGAAATTTCCCGGAGAACACAGGAGGGGGGGAAATATTGCAATAAATCAAGTGAGTTTTTGTGATCCCTATAAGCAAAAGCATACTTCAGTTATGATGGATTGTGTTAGAGAGTAAATTAGATTGCATGGAGGCTAAGTACTAATGTTGATATTTACAGTGCTTAAATATATTGTCTGCCTCCTCTAAATGCAGCTCATTCATTGGCTTTATGTTGTGGAGGAAATATCAGAATAATGAGCTGGGTTTTTTTTCTCTGTCTTTATAGTTTAATATCATGCAACTGTTTATTAATAAGCTCCAAACCCCAAAGGATCCTTCTAATCCTATTCTAATATCAGACTAAATTTAATAAGATGCATTCTTCTCCCCACTGCTTATGCCTCATTCATTCATTTATTCAACCAATATTTATTGAGGGCTTCCCAAAGTGACAGGCCTGGGTTAGGCTTTGGGAATACAATGTTGAAACACGACAGGCTTGGTCTCTGCCAACAAATGGGGACAGACCAAAAGGGAAAAAGAAAAAAAAAGACCAAAGGCACTGAGCCAAGAATGCCGCCAGGCGTTTAAGGATGTATATTGTTTCTCTAATGTAATGACTTCGAGATTTTGGGGAGAGATGAGAGTTTAGAATGCTTGAAGATGTTGGTGTCCTTGGAGTGCAAGGATTATCTCCTGGGATAATGGAGGGGAAATTTCTTGCAATTTTCTCATTTTGCCAAGCCCCCTCCCCTGGCACTGTTGAAATTTTATGAGGGTTTGCTATGGTTTTTTTTTTTTTGAGGCAAAAATAACTTTGTTCAGGTTACCAGAAGTAGGCAACCGCTCAGTTGAATTCCAGATTCAGGACAAGATGTCTTGCTGATGGTGAGGTCAAAGATGAGGGGAAATCTTCAGAGAGAAAGCAAGCCTGAAGGCTGCACTTCAGACTAAGGCCTGACCCGGGTTCTTCACACTTGAAAGGATGGCAGAGTTCAAAGGAGGCAGTGCCAAAGGAGCAAACGCAGACACATGGGAAGGCTTGTGAAAAGGGTTTTTATTTGAAGTAGAGTTTTTGAGGACTTGATGGGGTCGGGGGTGGAATGGAGAAATGCAAGTAACATGCTTCTTTATCACAGAAATTCTCATCAAAGTCATTTCCTATCAGAAATATGAGGGTTTATTGGTTTTCATTAATCCCTGCCCCTATTCTCTTTCTAGCCTTCCTTTCCTCCTTCTTTCCCTGCCTTCCTCCCTCCTCTCCTTCCTCCCTCCTCTCCTTCCTCCCTCCTCTGCTTCCTCCCTCCTCTCCTTCCTCCCTCCTCTCCTTCCTCCCTCCTCTCCTTCCTCCCTCCTCTCCTTCCTCCCTCCTCTCCTTCCTCCCTCCTCTCCTTCCTCCCTCCTCTCCTTCCTCCCTCCTCTCCTTCCTCCCTCTCCTTCTCAGATCTGAATGTGTTAAAGATCCAACCTTTGCTAACTTCTTGCACTGGCGTAGAACCATCTCTTAGACTGTGTCATTGTTTATGCTGGTTTAGATCTTTAAAGATACATTTTTATAAAAAGTTATAACATTCTTGATGACATCAAAGCATTTCCAGAAAACATCGAGATCCGTCTTATATATCTGTTTATTCATCCATCCATCCACCATCCATGTATTCATCCATCTATCTACCCACCCATCCACCCATCCACCCACCCATCCATCTACCCACCCATCCACCCATCCATCCATCCACCCACTATCCACCAATCCACTCACTTATCCATCCATTCACCCACCCACCCACCAACTAATTATTTACCCATCCATCCACCCACTTACCCACTCATTTATTTATCCATCCATCCATCCATCCATCCATCCATCCATCCATCCAATCATGTATACAGTAATTAAAACAGCACCATTTTGCACAGTTGCTTCACTCTAGCTTTCTTTTCTGTGAATCTGGAACAACTAACTCAGACTCTGTAGCTGGAAAACCAAGAAAAATGAATGTGAAAGAATGCCACATCTTTGCAAAAGCAAACACCACCACATGCACTACTATTAATAGACTGCTTTCTCCTTTCATATTCTTCCTGTGACAGTCATAATTTGCATATATAGGGTTAGGTTTGGCAGAAAGGAAGGTAGAAGAGGTGAATAATTCATCTGGACTTGGAGTAAAGGTTTTAATTTTCTCTTGAATTCAAGATGTCTTTTGGAAATGAAGGTGGCTCTGAAGGAAGATCAAAGCAAAAGGTGAGCAATTCTGATTTCTTCCCTAAGCAGTGGCCATTATAAAAATAAATTAAAGCTGAAGAACTGAACAGGAGTGCGTGGTATCTCTTGTGCAAGAGACTAGAATAGGGTGATTTATATAGAGATGACCTAATCAAAATCTCTTTAATATTATTGCACGCAATATAAACATTTTTATAATAATTATACTAAAGAAAATACATATAACATGTATCTCATATTTTGTTTCACTTTAACCTTCTATTTACTCTGTATATTTAAGTGTATTTTTAAGTGAAAATTAGTGTTTTAAAGGGAACTATTCAAAGTTCATTTTCATCTATAGGGAGAAATGTATGTGTTTAAATGGGTTCTCTGAGTAAATATGTTTTTGACACTTGAGGTTATTCAAACTGAGCATCTCTCAGTTTTAGGTCTTAAGTTTCTTCCTTCTTCTATCTACTTTGTTTTACTTTTAGAAGCTGAAACAGGGCCTCTACCATCTGTTTATCTATTTCAGCCAAATTCACCATTCAGATAATGTACATTTCACAACTGAAGCCCACTCAGAGATCACTTTTCACCACTTAAAGAGCATTTAGCCATGATTCCAGGAATAGAAAATGTATCCTGAGACCCATAATGACTTGATGAGAGAATAAAGGATCATTTGTTATGCAGCAAGTATAAAATTATAACAACATCCCCCTATGTTTACAGATGAAGGACATTCTGGCTCAGGAAGTGGGGAGGATTCTCCAACTTTCTGACATAAATGATTGGATGCTGTTCTTTCCCACTCTATTTGTTGTCTTGGAAACAAATATAGGATACATTGTTTAAAAAAATAGGTAACTGGCATCATTTGGCCCTAAAATTAGGATTAGGGTTTTTGTTTTATTTTTTACGTATAACAAGAATGGAGAAACATCTTGCTTACTAATTGGAAGGAATAAGTTTGTTGCTACAACGTACTGAGTTTTGGCTCTCAAATTCTCCTCTTCTTAGCCACAATTTGGCTCAGAGGATTTGTACCATTTGTTCATCTGTAAAATGGTGATAATAATAGCAGATACTGCCTAAGTCTTACAGTGAGATTTAAATGAGTTAATAGATATAAAACACTTAGAGCAATGCCTAGCACACAGTAAATGTTCTAGAATGGTTAGCTGTAGTTTTTGGTTATTATACTCTTAGGAGAAGCTTCCTACAATAACCTTATGAGACCTGCTCTCCTTGTCATGCTTTTGGTTGACCTTTCACAGAGTGTATTTTCAGGTTCGACCTCTAAGTTAGCAGTTCCATATACTTTGATGCTTGCTTCATGCTTTGCCTATGGTGTTGTAAACAGGAGTTCTCCACATGCATGTGTTGCTAAGCAACACAGAATCCTTTGGCTGCAAGTAACTTCAAACCATTTGTACTACCTTAAGAAAAGAAAATATCCTAGAAGGACTCAGAGCTGTTTCCCAGGATTCAGGGGTAGAGAGTTCAGTCATAGAGCCCAAGAGGAGAAAGTTCACACAGTTACTCCAGAAGAACTGAAACCAGGAAGGGAACATCTACAGGAGCAGAGATTACACTGTCTTTCCAGGGCTGCCTGGGGTTAGTGTCTCCTTCTGTCTGTGCCATTACCTTCCTCTTCTCTCTGTAGATTTCTTTCCCACATATGGCACATGGACACACGGGGCTGCCCTGAACCCAGCCCTGCCTACAGAACCTGGTTGGTCCAGCCCTGCCCACCACACTGATTACAGTCCATGCATTCATTTACAGTTACTGACAACAGAACCTGGTTGGTCCAGCCCTGCCCACCACACTGATTACAATCCATGTATTGATTTACAGTTACTGAAGACAGAACCTGGTTGGTCCAGCCCTGCCCACCACACTGATTACAATCCATGTATTCATTTACAGTTACTGAAGACAGAACCTGGTTGGTCCAGCCCTGCCCACCACACTGATTACAGTCCATGCATTAATTTACAGTTACTGACAACAGAACCTGATTGGCCCAGGTCTTTTCAGAAGTCACCCCTAGTCCAATCCGCTGGACCAGAGGAGGAGGGTCATGGTTGCTAACCCACCTGGCAGCAGATACAGGGGTGCATTCTATGAGAAGGACAGGGACCCACTATAGCAATTGATTAATAGATCTAGAAAGGAGTGTGCCAAGTTACCAAACATATATGTCCAAATAACTAAGCTATAATAAGCATGTTCATCACTTCAGAAGACACAACTACAACCAATGTGTGTAAGTGACAAGTGGTCAGATTTCAAGTCTCAAAGAATAAATATCTGAAAATAGATAATTTTCATTATATGTCTATATAATGTTTTGTTATATATCTATATTATATATGTATATCATATATGTATACATCTATTTTCATTGTATAACATATAATGGTAATATAGTATATTGTTATAAATATCTGAAAATATATAATGTAATTATTAAATTATATGATTATACTATACACTACAGTATATATTCTATATTTACTATAATAAAATTAAGTATAAAAAATGAAAATTATTTTCAGAAATTTATTCTTAACAATATAAATAAATCTCTATGGATAAATCTATGTACATAGATTTAAGATATACTATCATACATAGAAAAAAACAGTGTTTTCACTTTACACTCACACTCATATAGCACAGAATACTTCTGTGACCAGATGTGCAGGGTTTTCCCCATCAACAACCAGTTCTCCAGCAGTTACCAATGGGGTGTCCTATAATTCAGTGCCATTCTGACATTATCTACCTGGAGATAGCATCAGATCCCACAGATTAAGGATTCTGCCCCCAAGACTGCCCCCACTTTGGACTCCAGTTGGAAGCCCCAGGTTGTGACCTGTGCTTCTGAAGGACTGGTTAGGATTGCCATGTCCCTTCCCTGGGTTTAAGTTGCTCGAGTGGCTTATAGAACTGAGGAAAACACTGACGTGTGTTTACTGGTTTATTATAAAGGATATTACAATGGATAGAGATGAACAGCCAAACGAGATGCATGGGGCTGAGCATGTGGATAGGCGTGCAGAGCTTCCTTGCCGTCTCTGGGTGCATCACCTTCTAGGTACCCCCACTAGTTAAGAAGCTCTCTGAACTGTCCTTTCAGGTTTTTATGGAGGCTTCATTAAATAGGTTTGATTGATTCCATCATTGGCCATTGGTGATCAACTCCATCTTTAGCCCCCCTGCCCTCTGAAGAGGTCAAGAGGTAGGACAGAAAATTCCTACCCTCTAACTAGAAGGTAGGTCCCCCTGGCAACCATCCCCCATTCTGAGGCTATCCAAGGGTCCCAGCCATCAGTCATCTCATTAACATACAAAAGATACCCTTATCACTTTGGAGATCCCAATAGTTTTAGAAGCTGTGCTCCAAGAACCAGGTTCAGCAACCACATACATATTTCTTATAAATCACAATATCAAATTATATATTTGTATCTATATATGTATATATAACATATATAGAGATTGTATATATGTATATATGTGACATAATATATAAATATAATATATAACATATACATATAACATATATGTATATACATATCTATATGTATCTATACATAGATACGTATATACATATCTGTATATGTTTATATGTATCTATGTATATATATTTACATTTATATCACTATCTCAAGACATGTATCTCTTTGACTATCAGTGTATGGAGAGATTTACTCTTAGGAATTGTCTCCTGTGCTTCTAGGGGCGGCAAATATGAAATTTGTAGGGCAGATTAGCAGGCTGGAAATTCAGATGAGAGTTGATGTTGTAGTCTTGAGTCTGAAATCTGTAGGCCAGCTGGCTGGAAACTCAGGCAGAATTTCTGTGTTACAGTCTTAAGGCATAATTCCTTCTCCAGAAAACCCATCTTTGCCCTGAAGAACTTCAATGGATTCAGTGAAGCCCACCCATATTTTTCAAGGTAATCTCTCTGACATACAGTCAGCTGTGATGATAGATGTCATTCACATCTGTAAAATACTTTCACAGAAACACCTAGATGAATGTTTGATAAACAACGGGACACCACCACCTAGACTAGTTAACACATATGCTAACCATCCCAGCATCCTTTATCATCTTGATGAGCTTGATCACTTTGGAGCAGCAAGAGGGAAAGAAAACTATCAAGGCAGAGGCTGCCATGATCACCACATGATATGCCAACTTGCTAAGACATTGAGTTTCAATTGAGTCTCCCAGGCCAGGCTACCTTCCTCATGATGAGGGGAACAGGGAAATCAATACGGGTTCATTAACACTTAATTTAGGTTTTCCAGTCTGGAGCATGTCAGGAAGAGAAATGGCAGACATATTACTTGTCTCAAGCATTATCCATCATTAGCGTCTGTCCTCTTTCTCCGACACACACACACACACACACACACACACACACACACACACCCTTATATTTTTCCCCTAATACCTTCCTCACTGATCATATTGTTCTCTTAACACCCACCACCAAAACTACATCCTGGGTCCTCTCCACACTGCAGCTCTCAAGACGATCGTTTACTCTATTATCAAGCTTACCATTTATTTTATTTTCAAGCGGTTGTATTCATTATAATGCCATTAGCATGAGGAGTGGGGTCCTGTCACCAGGGCAACCAGGAGCACAGAGTGCACATTCCCTCCTTAGCTGATGTCTTGTTCCCTCTTGGGTGGACTCCAACTGTGTCTTTGATTCATTCCATTAGGTGGTCACTGGGATGTAGATGCTTGACAGCCTCCTCGTCCTTAACTTGTCTGTGTTTATATCCTTTACTGGCCAAGATTTCTCTCTCCAGAATTCATTAATTTATTACCTTTTATTTCTGTAAGCATAACACATATAATATTTCCAAGCATATTTACCACATGATTATATCTTTACAATTCCTATAACCTCTAACCCTCTAATGTATTATTTTATATTACATATCTTGGTGCATTTCCCTATGTATTGTACATATTGTATGAGAGTATGATACATTCCCCTTTTGATCAATACTACCAATTAATAACAAGCTCCTTACTACTGAAGGTATTTCAGCTACATGATCATCTGTCTAGGATATTATAGAGCCCATTCTTGCATTATGAAAGGGGTTGAAAGAGATGACCTATACGTTCTTTAAAAATCTGAAGCCCTAGGTTTATCCCATATCTATAACTGTCCTCCATGAATATAATTTTAGCTACAGTGGATCTCTCTAAATGAAGACATCTGGAGCATTCCAAATGCAAGCATGAGTGCAAAATGTGTGCTTGTAGTTTTCTATACCATCCTTCCTACCTCCACAAAATTACTTAGAATTTGTGAATAATTTCATTAAATTTATCTTTGGGGGGATACTTGATTAAGTAGTACTCCAAGTGGGCAATGTAGTAAGCAAATCCATTCCCACATTTTCTTTTCACATAGGCAGAATACATACAATTTTCTTTTTATTATCATTATTATTCTTTTAGACGGACTGTTGCTCTGTCACCAGACTGGAGTGCAGTGGTGTGATCTCGGCTCACTGCAACCTCCGTCTCCCTGGTTCAAGTGATTCTCCTGCCTCAGCCTCCCAAGTAGCTGAGACTACAGGTGCATGCCACCATGCCCAGCTAATTTTTTGTATCTTTAGTAGAGATGGGGTTTCACCATATTAGCCAGGATGTATACACACAATTTTCAGAAGGTCTTTTGTGTGTATGCTTTTGAATAATATGCCCCTGAATCTTGCCCCTCCATCAATGATTTCCAAACCTGACATTGTATTTGAATTGCACACACACACTAACTTGGATGTAGAAACATTTCAGATCTCAAGACATGGAGAATCTGTATCAACAGGTCTTGAGTAAGACCCAGTATCTGTAATTAAAAATTAAAAAAAAAACCTCCCTACGTGATTGTTTTTCTATATATTTCTTTTCTTTCTTTCTTTCTTTCTTTCTTTCTTTCTTTCTTTCTTTCTTTTCTTTCTTTCTTTCTTTCTTTTCTTTCTTTCTTTCTTTCTTTCTTTCTTTCTTTCTTTCTTTCTTTCTTTCTTTCTTTCTTTCTTTCTTTCTTTCTTTCTTTTTTTCTTTTTCTTGAGACAGGGTCTTGTTCTGTCACCCAGGCTAGAGTGTAATGGTGTGATCCTGGCTTACTGCAGCCTTGACCTCCGGGGCTCAAGTGATCCTCCCACCTCATCCCCCAGAGTAGCTGAGACTACAGGTGTGTGCCACCATGACCGGCTAATTTTTTTTTTTTTTTTTTCTGCAGAGACAGGATCTTGCTATGTTGCCAAGGCTGGTCTCAAACTCCAGGTCTCAAGCAATCCTCCCATCTTGGCCTCCCAAAGTGCTGGGATTACAGGTGTGAACCACCGCACGCGGCCCTATGATTCTTATGGATGCCTAGGAACACTGGGGATATCTGTTTCCCTACAGCTGGTGGTCACAGTTTCAGTGCTATTGTGTGTTCTTAGGTGGTTTGCTTTTCTTGCCGGCTTTCTTCGTGGTCATAGATCATTTCAAAGCCTCTGATATATCATTGCAGTTTCCACTCACTCCTCTGTCTGTTTCATTCCTAATTAATTACTTTGACATGCCCGTAACCTGCTCAGAAATCACTGGGGGTTTGTTAGCAGATACAGAAACAAATCTTCATCCTTCAAACTGGATTTCACGAACCTCCAAAGTTTCATTTCTCCTCGTCTTTGAGATGTGATATAACGTGGTTAGAAGACCTGGCTTTGAATTCTGCCCCTTCCTCTGTAGACCTACTAAGTTCCAGACTTAGTGTCTCTGTATCATCTCATGTAATGCTTATAACAGCCCCGTGGGATGAATATCCCCATTTTATAGATGAGAAAACAGAGGCTCACTTAGCTAAAATCACTTAAAGCCTCAGTAGTCCTTGGGGTCTGGATTTTGCCTCCGAGGACTAGGGTTGCCCTCATATGAAGTGATTGCCTGCCAGTGTCAACAGAAGGATTCCTAGTCTTGATAATTTGGAAAGTGTGCTAAGCATGAGATATTGAGATATATTTCCAACTTCAACACTTTAATGGTAGTATTAAGAGTTATAATTGCTCATGCCTGTAATCCCAGCACTTTGGGAGGCCGAGGAGGGTGGATCATGAGGTTAGGAGATTGAGACCTTGCTGGCCAACATGGTGAAACCCCATCTCTACTAAAAATACAAAAATTAGCTGGGTGTGGTGGCATGTGCCTGTAGTCCCAGCTACTTGGGAGGCTGTGGCAGGAGAATTGCTTGAAGCGGGGGTGGGGGTGGGGGGCTGGAGGTTGCAGTGATCCAAGATTGTGCCACTGCACTCCAGCCTGACTACAGAGCAAGACTCTGTCTCAAGAAAAAAAAAAAAAAAAGGCATAATTTAGACGTCGCAGTTGAGAGGGTAAATAGAAAGCACTAATTAAAAAAAAATCCAATTTCTAAGACTGCAGAGCATCAGCTATTATTGAAAATGTAGACATCAGAAGGGAAAAAGCCTTTGTTCAGATACGGTGCTGCTCAGTTAGATGCAGCTGAGAAATGGGAATACGTGCAGTAAGGTGGTTATTCAGTATTTTTTGATAGTAGTCCACGGTTGAGCATGGATGCCATTTAAATACATTATCTGGAAAAATGTAAATAGAACTTATGATTTTCGACACCAGGAAATCTTTATGCCAGAATTTGGATTCTCAGGATAGCTGAGCAGAAAGGGCAGGTAGAAGTCTCCTGAAATAGATGAGTGTTTGGACAAAAATGGCAGCAGGTATACCGTGCCAAGCATTGGCCTTTGCCCAGGTGCCGGGTGCGATGTCAAGGATGCAAGCTGAAGCTGGACATATGGTTCTCAGAGTCTCTCTGCTCATTCTGCCCTCCACTCAGAGGTGGAGACATGGGCTTTTCTTTATTTGCAGCAGAAGGTAATTGCTTTAGACTTAACAGGCTGCATTTGACCGTTGACTCACCATTATGGTGTGTTATGAAATGAAGCCTCAGCCTTGGTCTCCCAGAGTAGGGGGCGGGGGAGGGCCGCAGGGAGAAAGGGTGGTGCCTGAACTATCAACACGGCACAGTTTAAATGTCAGGCTCTGCAATTTACAAGTGATCTGAGATTCATGGGAAATGCAATGGAAAAGTCACTGCCGAGTCCCTCTCCCTCATGTTATAAGATTGAGTGTGTCATAAATTTTGTGTATTGCTAAGTTCATGGTGCTTCTGTAAGAAGACATTAAAAATAGAACTCCTTACATCCTTGATTCTTACCTAGAGTGCATCCAGGCCAAAAGTCTACACACAGAAGTTAAGCTGGTTTTTAATCCTGTTTTTCGTTCTGGGGCTGTACTCTTAAAAGCCAAACACTTTTTCAGAGACATTCTGTGCCTGATATAGCTTCATTTTGTTAACAGCAGAAGTGAATAGAGGCAAAAACAAACAAACAAACAAACAAAAACCCTGAAAATACAAGCGAATGCCTGGATAGGAATTCAAAGTTTCATTGAAAATAAGATAGAAATAAATCACTAACCGTACTTGTCTTACCTGTGTGATGTGGATATTACATAACTTAATATTAGGTACAATATCCAAACTATTTTGATGAAATATGTTGGGAGAGAGAGATTTTTTGTTTCATCAGAGAGAAGTTTTGCTTTTCCCTGAAGCTACAGCCTCAGCTTCCCTAGAGAAATCTTTCTCCATAGAAGGAATTATCTGCAAAGGGTGGGTTGCTGAGGGCTAAATCCATTAAAACCAATTTGAGGAAGAGCTGTTACTTGCTGAGGATGGGAAAAAAATAAATAAAAAGCTCATTACCTAGAGCAAAATGATTGCTTTAGGATTAAGAAATTGACAGTTACTGTTTAATTATACCAGCCCACTGAAAACTCACAGACTAAGCTTTCTAGACACTTAAGCATATGTGCATTTATTATTCTAGCAATTGGGGTAAATTTATGATCATAAATGCCAATAACTTGAACAGTATCCAACTAGCCTTTGTGTGAATAGGTTTATTGTGTTCATTTTACAGGGAAAACACAGTCTTTCTATCAATATGACCAAGATTTCCTCGATTTTCTTTTATTCTCAGAGTTCTGTTTAATTGCCTGCAATCTTTTTGATGTTAGGCTCTTCATTCATTTTTTTGTCCATTAGTAGTTTCACTAAGGAAACATGGTTCTGTAGGGATGCGAGGCTGTGTTTCTTATACGTCTGCTCCCCTTTGGGTCTGAGATCATACATACCTGGCTTGTGGTCCAGTGCAAGCTCCCTGGCAGCTTGGGAAATGCGTCTTCAGCAGACTTCAGCCTTACTTTGTTTTCAGGAATGTGGCAGGCCAGGTCTCACTAACACAGGCTTCTGTAACAACTGTCTCAGTGCTGACTGAGTAGTTAAGGTAAATATTAAAAGCTGAGAGAGCCAGTGCCCTTATACAAAGGCTGGAGTGTATCAAAAGCCCACCTAGAGTTGTGCCTAGGCCTTTCCTGGGCCTTGAAGCATGACAAAATAATGAAGGAATTCTTAACAGGAACTGTTTGGGGTTAAACACGTTTTATTGGGGGTGTGAAGAAACCCCCCAGGTATCCACAAACAAGTTTATTCGGGGTTTGAAGGGACTCCCCAAACCTCCATGATTTAGCAGGAGACAAGATAAGGGTAATCATCCCAGCACCTGGACCCATTTAGATTAAGTAAATTTACTGAGGCTGCAGAGGAAGGTCTTCAGGACTCAGATCTTATAGATGAGACGTTAATCACTTACGTCTTTACATGACTGCACACTTACAGGTAGACATATAGCTTAGAAGCTATATAAGCTCTGGAAAACTTTCTAATTTTAAGTTGGTCTGGTGATATTTCCCAGGCCTTCTCCCTGTACCCGGTTACAGGAATCAACTCCCTTCTCTCCCAGTTCACCTGCATCTTATTTTGGGGCAGCAAGAATAAGCATTCCGACACTCAGTTTGGTCTGGAAACAGGAGGGCAAGACAGCTTTTCTTTTGTTTATTGCTTTGTTGCCTGCTACAAAGTAGGTGTTTAATAAACATATTTATAAAAAAAAGAATGAAGGAAGGGAGAAAGGAAGGGAAGGAGAGAAGGAAGAAAGGAAGCAGGAAGAGAGGAAGGAAGGAGCGAGGGAAGAAAAAAAGAAGGGAGAGGCCGGGCACGGCGGCTGACGCATGTAATCCCAGAACTTTGGGAGGCCGAGGCGGGTGGGTCACCTGAGGTCGGGAGTTCGAGACCAGCCTGACCAATATGGAGAAACCCCGTTTCTACCAAAAATACAAAATTAGCTGGGCGTAGGGGCACATGCCTGTAATTCCAACTACTCGGGAGGCTGAGGCAGGAGAATCACTTGAACCTGGAAGGCGGAGGTTGCAGAGAGCTGAGATTGTGCCAGTGCACTCCAGCCTGGGCAACAAGAGCGAAACTCTGCCTCAAAAAAAAAAAAAAAAAAAAAAAAAGGGAGGGGATAAAGGGGGAGAGGGAGAGAAGAACCACCCTACTAAGTTGAAGAAAGCTGAGTCCTGCCTTCCCCATGTCATGCCAACAGATTGTGTCTCTTAAAAGAAATAAACAAGATTAATTTTGGCATTCTTTATTCAAAAGGACCTTTAGACTCTTCTTTCTGGAGAATTTCAAGGTCATATAAACCTTCCGCAAACTTAGTTATTTTAGGAAGTAACAGAACATTTCACTGCAATAATGAAGTGGTTATAATCTTACATTAAGTAACTAAGTAGAAGAAAATTGGCTGGGTGAGGTGGCTCGCACCTGTAATCCCAACACTTTGGGAGGCTGAGGTGGGCAGATCACTTGAGTTCAGGAGTTTGAGACCAGCCTGGCCAACATGGTGAAACCCCATCTCTACTAAAAATGCAATAATTAGGCAAGCGTAGTGGTGCATGCCTGTAATCCCAGCTATTCGGGAGGCTGAGGCAGGAGAATCACTTGAACCCAGGAGGCAGAAGTTGCAGTGAGCCGAGATCCTACCGCTGCACTCCAGCCTGGGTGACAGAGGGAGATTCTGTCTCAACAAATAAACAATCCCCCCAAAACCAAACAAAAAGTAACTAAGTAGAGTAAAATCTACTTTCATAATTCAAATTCCATAGAATGGTTTTGTTTTTCTTTAAATTCTATTGTTTTAGAAAACTATACATTTTTTAAAGTGTGATTTGACTGGTAATAATATAAGAACTTTGTACAACTAAACTTTTCAGAAACAAAGCTGTTGTACAAAGATATGCCATCATCCCTGGGGAGATTTTGAGTAAATATTCTGTATGTGGTTCCCCCAAAGTATCTAAATTCATCCTAAAAATAATTTCAAGGAAGACGTCATGGGAGTTAATAATTAGGGTTGTTATTAGCTCTTAGCGTTGAGCATTTTAAAAATCCAATGAGTGCCTGCATTATTTCATACACTTCAGATTATCTGCCTTTTGCAAACACAGCTGAATGTAGTTCATCAAATTTGGGTATTTATAAAGATAAGCATAGCCCAAACTTTCGTGGTTGCTAGGGCACACTCAAATATCCCATTTCAATGAAGTCTGACAAGAAGTCACTCTTGTTTTTAGATTAGCTCTGGTCACAGAAATTAACACAGAATGATACAAATCAGCCCGAAGAAGCAGCTGGCTATGGAGAGGCAAATTCATAGGTGCCTTTTTTCCTTGTTAAACTGAGTAATCAAAGTTTAGCTTTTCTAAAAAAAAAAATCCTGGAAACATTTGCTCATATGCTGTATAACACAATTTTGACCCTTTATCATTTCCATTCATAATAAATGTATTTTTTGCCCTCTAGTTCCCCCAAGAAGTTAGCTCCTAGGTAATAAAATTATACACACACACGCTCGCCCCCCCCACACACACACATTTGCACTAAACTTCTTTACAAAGAATCATTTGACAGTAGCCGTATAATTTAATGTTTTTCATCTAATGCTCAGAATGAAGCACAATATCAAATTATTTTTGAGGTTTTCATCTTGTTCCTCTGATTTTGATTAGTGAGCATTTTCTATATCCTAGTCACTAAATTGAAAGGGATCACCAAATTTTATACATGCTAAATGGAAATTGGCTGGGTGCGGTGGTTCACGCCTGTAACCCCAGCACTTTGGGAGGCTGAGGCTGGCAGATTGCCTGAGCTCAGGAGTTTTCTACCAGCCTGGGTAACATGGTGAAACCTCATCTCTACAAAAATACAAAAATTAGCTGGACGTGTGGCACATGCCTGTAGGACCAGCTGCTTGGGAGGCTGAGATGGGAGGATCGTTTGAGCCCAGGAGGTTGAGGCTGTACTGAGCTGAGATTGCACCATTGCACTCCAGCCTGGATGACAGAGTGAGACCCTGCCTCCAAAACCAACAGGAAACAAACAAAGAAATGGAAATGTAACCTTGACATGTAAAGGGCAGAAAAGAATTTTTACAAAAGATATTTTATTTTAAATAAAAATGGGTACTAGGTCTAATACTTGGGTGACAAAATACTCCGTACAACAAACCCCAATAACATGAGTTTACCGATACAACAAACCTGCATGTGTAGTCCTGAACTCAAAAAACTGTTTTAAAAATTAATGCTTCATTTGATAAATCAACCAAGATAGCTGCAAATTAGTCTAGAGTGAAAAAGTGATAAACTTAAAAATCGATTAACACATTTTAAGGGCATAATATGATATTGTTGACTATAAGCACTACGTTGTACAGTAGATCTCTAGAACTAATTCATTTCACACAGTGTAACTTCAAGCTAATTGAACAACCACCCATTGTCCCCTCCCCGTGGCTCCTGGTTACCACCATTCTCCCCTCAGCTTCTATGAGCTTGTCTATTACGGACACTTCATATAAGTAGAATCATGCAATGTTTATCCTTCTGTGACTGGCTTATTTCACTAGAATAATGTCCTCCAGGTTCATAAATGTACAAATGTCAGGATTTCCTTCTTCTTTAAGGCTGAATAATATTCCATTGTATGTATACACGACATTTTCTTCATTCATTTGTTTTAGTCAGTTCTCACATTGCTAATAAAGACATACCCAAGACTGGGTAACTTACAAAGGAAAAGAGGTTTATAGACTCACAGCTCCACAGGGCTGGGGAGACCTCACAATCATGGCTGAAGGTGAAGGAGGAGCACAGGCACATCTTACATGGCTGCAGGCAGGAGAGCTTGTTCAGGGGAACTGCCCTTTATAACATCATCATCTCATGAGTCTTATTCACTATCAGAGAACAGCATGGGGTAAAACCCACCCCCCCGTGATCCAATTACCTCCCACTGCGTCCCTCCCAATACATGTGGGGATAATGGGAGCTCCAATTTAAGGTGAAATTTAGCTGGGGACACAGCCAAACCATATCACCATTCATCTGTCATTGGACACTTAGGTGGCTTCCATATTTTGGCTATTGTGGTTAATGCTGCAAAAAAACATAGGAGTGCAGATATTTCTTTGCTATCATGACTTCATTTCTTTGTATATGTACCCAGAAGTCGGATTGCTGGATCACCTGGTAATCACATTTTTTAATTTTTTTTTGAGAAACATTTATACTCTTTTTCCATAGTGGCTACATATCTACATTCTATTCAGCAATGGCAAAAGGGTTCCAGTTTTTCCACTTCCAGGCCAACAATTGTATTTTTTTTTAATTTTTCATTTTTTTGATAATAGGCATTGTAACAGGTATGGGGTGGTCTTTCATTTTGGTTTTGATTTGCATTTCCCTATGTTTAGTGCGCTGTATTATGTGCTTAAAATTTGCTAAGATTTCACTTTGTTAAGTGTTCTTAACCACCTCCATGTTAAGATCTCATATTAAATGTTCTTAAACACCCTCTACCCCACTCCACATGTCCAAACAAAGGGAAATTTTTGGATGTGAAAGATAGGTCTGTTCCTATGATTGTGGGGATGGTTTCACAGGCCTATGCTTATGCCCAAGCTCATCAAATTGTATACGTTAAATATGTGCAGTATTTTGTATGTCAATTATACCTCCATAAAACCATAAAAATCGGTGATATTCTTATGTGAAAGGCTGGTGTATTTATGGACATATCTCAGACACATTTTGTGACTAGTTATGATGAGTCAGAATTTGCATCTAATGAATTTCTTTACCAGTGTTGTAAATTCTCAGAATTAGTTACATACCCTAATATCTAATGGGGGTTGGCCACAGGTTGATAACTAAGCCTTCATCCCTTAATATCATCTACTCCACTCGATTCCAGGGTTGAGATGAACTACTCACAGCATGCACATTTAAGACAAAAATGACTCTGATGAGCAGGTATTAGGTTGGTGTAAAAGGAATTGAGGTTTTTGCCAAATATTTTTGCACCAACCTAATAAAATTCTCTCTTGTATCTGGGATGGGTCATGGGACCCAGAGACACTGTAGGTACTTCCACCTCTTAACTTTGAATTAGTTCAATCTAATGTGGCATTTGGGAACTGAAAAACCAAGGAAGTTCATTACTGCTATTATTATTTTTTCCAAGTGTATGCTAATAGGAAAAACTGCTTAGCCCAAAATACGTGTAGCATGTTGAATTAGCTGAAGCATTTCCCCCGTGTTTGCTTTAGAACGTAATACACTTCCATTTTGGAAGTAAAATGACAAATTTTTGGTGCACAAACATGTTAAAGGCTATTACAGAAAATATTTAGAATGCATAATCTTCCTGGATTCCTATTTTATTGTAAATGTATAAATTTTAATAGAGTTTTTATATTAGTTGTTCCTCCCAACTAATTATTTTTAAATTGCTGGAATGTTTTGAAGCAGAACCATAAAAGGTATATATTTTTTTATTTGATAGGGCTCTTTCAACTGCAGGTGATAGAAAAGCAATTCAGCAAGGTTAAATGAAATAGAAATTGGTGGAGGGTCTGGAGGTGTTACGCTATGGGTACTGGCTTCAGGCACAGCATGATCCAGGAGCTCACATCAGTGTAGTGAAGGTTCTTTTCTTTTTTTGAGACAGAGTCTCACTCTGTCGCCCAGACTGGAGTGCAGGGGCGCAATCTAAGCTCACTGCAAGCTCCACCTCCTGGGTCCACGCCATTCTCCTGCCTCAGCCTCCTGATAGCTGGGACTATAGGTGCCCACCACCACGCCTGGCTAATTTTTTGTAGTTTTAGTAGAGATGGGATTTCACCATGTTAGCCATCATGGTCTTGATCTTCTGATCTTGTGATCCGCCCGCCTCAGCCTCCCAAAGTGCTGGGATTACAGGCATGAGCCACAGTGCCCGGCCATCAAGCTTCTTTCTCCCTCCCCCTCTCTGTTTCTTGCACAGCTGTACAGACTTTTTGTATGTAGTAAGCATGTTTACCTGTGACTAGTAATTCCACCACAAGCATTTCACCCCCTTATAGCTCTGCAGATATTTTCTGGAATGACTGGAGATGGCCTGTCTTCAGTCATGATCCATCCCTGAACCAATCATGATAAAATCTCTTTGGTTGGTTCTACCATATGCATTAATTTCTGCTAGAGCATGGGGGTCCTGTGAAGGAAAAAAATATCCATGATGCTTGTTAAAGACAGTATGAAAGACTTTACTCAAGAGGGACTATCGTGATAGGTGAAATGGGGTCTTGCAGTGGGGGAGAAAGATTGGGCTCAATTCTGAACGCAACAACCAAAGTGGTGATTTATAGCCAGGAAGTCAAGTGAGGGTTAGTGGATGGAGACAGCAGAGGTAAGGGAGGATTCTGACTAAATGAACTAACAAGGTTCTTGCTAACATTGGACAATGCAGAGGCAGCACAGAAGCTCAAGCGTCAGGCCTCACGGGGAAAAGGATTCAGATGAGTCTGAAATATGCTGAGTTTGGTGGCTTACGTCTGTAATTTCAGTGACTCAGAAGGCTGAGGTGGTAGGACTGCTTGAGGCCAGGACTTTGAGACCAGCCTAGGCAACATAGCAAGACACCATCTCTAAAAAAGATAATTAAAAAAAATAAAAAGAAGGGTCTGATTGGAGTCTGGTTAAGGAGAAAATCTTTGTCAGTGCCCACCCTGAATACCTGGAACATGAACCTCCAGAACAGAGAGGGGGTTCTTTCACTAGAGAAGCTGGATGGTCAATAATAAAGAATATCCCTGCTTCTGGTGCTCCCATTTATCACATGCAGAGAATGAAATTTGCAGAAGTGACATGACTTGAACAACGTCAGATACGAAGCATGGAGGTGAAATTAACCAAAAGGTTGAAGTTAAAATGAGTACTTTGCAATGTCATTACCGATGCATAAACTTTGATGAGCTTTGAGAAATAAGATCACCACATTTTCATCTACTTTTCCAGGGAGGTGAAAAATAAATAGAGAAATACTCATTTATTCATCTGTTTAACAAATATCCATTGATATTCTTTATGTGCTAGGTGCTGTGATAAACACTGCAGAAATAGCAGAGAACAATACAGAGAAAAAGCCATGTCTTATGAATCTTACATTCTTATACACCATCAGAATAAAGTACTGCTTTAGAAAATATACTGTGTACCTTATAATAATAGAACACAATCTGTTGTTTCTGAGATGTGGAAAGTCAATTGTAAGATTTACACCATAGAACAAAGATTTAATTCTTGTTACACATACACACACACAAACACACACATTTAATCAGGGCATAAATCAAGATTTTTGTGATATTAATCCGGTGCATTCAACACAGAGTTGAATAATCTGTTGCTATTTCGAATGTAGTTCCTCCCTCCTTAAAATGATTCAATCAAAGTCCCAGAAGGAACTCGGGGAACTTCTAATCGGTCTCCATGTCGTGGACAAAAATTAACTGAATTAACTGTAACGATCTCAAATCAAGACACACAATAATAACCACTGTTTATTCTGTGCCTGCCAGGCACTATGCAGATAATTTATTGTGCACTGTCTCATTTAATGCTTGTGGCAACCTAATGAGGCAGGTACATTTGATTATTAGTCCCATTTTATAGTAGATGAAACAGAGGCTTATGTTCTGTAAAGAAAATTGCTCTTAAAACACACCTCTTGGCCGGGCGTGGTGGCTCACGCCTGTAATCTCAGCACTTTGGGAGGCTGAGGAGGGCGAATCACCTGAGTTTGGGGGTTCAAAACCAGCCTGACCAACATGGAAAAATCCCATCTCTAATAAAAATACAAAATTAGCCAGGTGTGGTGATGCATGCTCTATCATCCCAGCTACTCGGGAGGCTGAGGCAGGAGAATTGCTTGAACCCGGGAGGCGGAAGTTGTAGTGAGCCGAGATTGTGCCATTGCACTCCAGCCTGGGCAACAAGAGCAAAACTCTGTCTCAAAAAAAAAAGCAACAAACGCACAAACACACGCACACACACACACATACACACACACACACACCACCTCTTTCAGTTACATATGCTTTTTAACTGTTTGACCTTCGGTAGGTCAGTAGGTTAGCAAGTGCCCATGCAGTGTTTGCCTGAGCTTTTGCATCAGCCTTGCCTGTTTTTTTGTTTTTTGAGTTAGGGTCTTGCTCTGTCACCCAGGCTGGAGGACAGTGGTGCGATCATAGCTCACTGCAGCCTCGATCTCCTGGCCTCAAGTGATCCTCCCACCTCTGCCTCCCAGTCTTGCCTTTTAAGAGCCTTAGGACTCTTAACCTGGGAAATCTATAAAATTTTTCTGTTATGTACAAGGAAGAACACAACTTTTCTTCTGTGAGTACTGCTTCAAAGACACAGAGTCCAATGTACATAGGCAGGTGGATAGACAAGCTCACTGTCAAACTTGTTACATAGATGAAATGGGACAGATGGGGTCATTCATCTAAAGGGTTCTTGGTAAAGGTACAAAAAGCAAAACCATGAGGCCAAAAACGGGAGCAGAAACAGTTGGCACTCAGTGAGTAGGCTCCAAAGCTCTGGCTCAAGGTGGGAACGTGGAAGCCGACGGTCAAGTTCGTTGCACAGTGCACTTAATAAGATGAACAGCAGTGCTAGAATCTGGAGGATCATCACCCCTGGAGCTTGACAGCCAATATCTAGCCTGCTTGAGAGTGCAGATGAAGCGCTCGGCAAATGTAGTTTTATTTACAGCTTCGTAAGCCTAGATGGGTAATCCTCTGTGGTGTCCTTTAGTGGGAAACGTGAAATGGGGATGACGACTTTAAATACCTTCCAGAGTTAGATGGCTTTTAGACACCAAAGTTCAGCCTCTTGCTACATATTGCATTTCAGCCCCTGCCACGGTTCTCTGCTGACATTTCAGAGATGGGCACACACCATGGCATTGCAGTTGACATGGCAGCTTGGCCAGGTTGGAGCTCACATATGGAGCATTTCTTGCTTTAGGTGTTAAAAAACAAATCATATCTTTAAAAGGTCACCGTGGTTTATACTAACTATATGACTATTGAAAGGCACAGTTTGGGGCAAGCCTGTTTATTATTTTTCAAATTAGAGAAGTGATATTGCCTCACTGCTGAGAACCAGGAAGGGAGAATGAGAAAGAAAATCACCCATGACCACCACCATCCCTCTTGGAATTGTGTCGCGCTCTCTAGCCTCCTTCCTTTAAGATGATGGTTTCTATGGAAAATTGCTCTTAAAACAAACCTCCGTAAGTTATATATACTTTTCAACTACATGGTCTTCGGCAGGTCAAAACGTGCCCATGCACATTTCCCCTGAGCTCTTGCGTCAACCTTGCCTTCTTTTATTTTATTTTATTTTATTTTATTTATTTATTTATTTATTTATTTATTTATTTATTTATTTATTTATCTTTTGAGTTTCGGTCTTGCTCTGTCACCCAGGCTGGAGTACAGTGGTGCAGTCATAGCTCGCTGCAGCCTTGACCTCCTGGCCTCAAGTGACCTCCCACCTCTGCCTCCCAGAGCTTTTGGGAGCATGCATGACATGACGGTTGTGACTAATGTTAGGAATATCCAAGGAGTAGACATTGGAAGGACTCCTCTCATGCCACCATGAGCTGTTGCCCCCAGGAAATGAGTGACGTCTCAGTAAAATGGAGAGAACTTTAATCCCAGGGTAGATGTATCTGAATCTGAGATTGAACATTTTGTTGGTAACACACCAGTCATCAGGAGTGTCTTGATCATGCTCATCTTTGTCTAATCTTTAGATTTCTCATCTTTCCGGGGAGGTTAAGAGTTGCTGTGTCCTTTCTCAGTCCCACCACTTGAACATGTGGTAACATGTATGAGGAAATGCTTTGCACATAACAAATCATGTGAAAGTAGAGGATTGTCATCATTTTTGCCATTGCTATTAATATTATTACACAGGGTTTCTAGTATATTGTGTTGGTTAAGAGCAAGCCTCTAGAGCAAGCTTCTCCAGCCCATGTCCCCCACAGGCTGCATGTGGCCCGGGACGGTTTTGAATGTTGTCCAACAATAATTCATAAATTTTCTTACAACCTTATGAGACTTTTTTGGGGGATTTTTGTTGTTTTAGCTCATCAGCTGTCATTAGTATTAATGTATTTTATGTATGACCTGAGACAATTCTTCTTCCGCTGTGGCTCAGGGAAGCCAAAAGACTGGACACCCGTGTTCTAGAGCAGTCCTAACTCTACTCGTTTCTACCTAGCTGTGTGACCTTGGGCAAATTAGTTAACCTGTCTGATGATCATTGGCTTCTCCTTTAGATGCTGCTGCATTTTTACCTCTCTGATAAGATTGCTGTGAGGAGGCTGAGACAAGGCAGGGCATCGTGCTTGCGGCAACACCCTGCACGTAGCAAGAGTACCACAAATGGTAGCTATCAGTGTTGTTATTTGATGATCCAGAATATGTATTGCTTTTGTCATCCTTTCCCTAGTCTTTCATCATTCTGGATTTTCCATGTCTTTCAGTTTGTTGCTGCTGTCTTAGAATTAGTACATTTTCATGGTTCTAAGACTCTATCTGAAAACTGTGCATGGTGGATCATGTTAACATGGTAAAAATGTCATCTATCACAGCATCCCAGTTCATGATTTAATTTATCCTTCCACAGATAGCCTTTATTATATTAGCTTGTAGTGTATATTTAATGAACTAGTGTAAAAGTCCTTTTTCTCTGGCTGGGTGCAGTGGCTTGCAGTTGTAATCCCAGCACTTTGGGAGGCTGAGGCAGGCAGATCACTTGAGGTCAGGAGTTCGAGACTAACCTGACCAACGTGGTGAAACCTCATCTCTACTGAAAATAAAGAAAATTAGCCAGCCGCATTACATGCTCGTAATCCCAGCTATTCGGGAGGCTGAGGCAGGATAATTGCTTGAACTGGGGAGGTGGAGGTTGTAGTGAGCCAAGATTGTGCCACTGCACTCCAGCCTGGGTGACAAAGCGAGACTCTGTCTCAAAATAAAAAATAAAATAAATAGGGAGATAGGGTCTTGCTCTGTTTGCCAGGCTGGAGTGTGGCAGTATGAATATGGCTCACTGCAGCCTTGACCTCCTGGCCTCAAGTGATCTTCCTACTTCAGCCTCCTGAGTAGCTGGGACCACATGTGTGTGCCACCATGCCTGGCTATTTATTTTTATTTTTATTTGTTTTTTACTTTTTGTAGAGATGAGGTCTTGCTGTGTTGTCCAGGCTGGTCTCAAACTCCTGGGCTCAACTGATCCACCAGCCTCCCAAAATAAGCTACCACTCCTGGCTGTAAAAGTCCTTTTGAAATGGTACAGGAGTTCAAGACCAGCCTGGACAACATAGGGAGACCCCGTTTCTACAAAAAAATAAATAAGTTAGCCAGGTGTGATGGCACACACTTGTGATCCTAGCTACTCAAAAGGCTGAGATGGGAGGATGGCCTGGGCTGAGCAGTTGCAGGCTCGTTGGAGCTGTGATTGTGTTACTGCACTTCAGCCTGGGCAACAAAGCAAGACCCTGTCTCAAGAAAAAAAGAAAAAGCCTTTTTCTTGTAATTTTTAAATAATTCCTTCCAATACAAAATAATAAGTGTCTAGTCCATTGAGAATTAATTTAGAATGCTCATGTGTCTTGGATTGACTTTCAAAACCCTGATTCTTAAACCATTTGTGATTGAGGCTTACAACCTTTGTAACAATCCTCCTAAGTTCTGGGAGTGAATTTAAGCCTGGTAATGCTATTAAGGAAAGAGAGAAGTGTATGTTTTCTAATGTACAGTGGATATCTTGAAGGGAGCCATGCGGGCGTATTTCCACCTTGGTGTGCCCTTGATGGGGAGAGGCAAGGAGGGGGTGGCAGGTTCAGGGTTTGCCATCCCAATCTTCCCTTGGTGCTGATCCTTCGTTTCCTTCCTGATCCCACAGAATAAGCAAGGTTGATCTCGTGTGGATCATCTGTTATGTAAAGGTGGTTGATGCCACCATTTTCTGCTTCACATGAATCAGAGAACCTGGGTGTCTCTGATCTTCAGGGTTCCAGCTCTCACCTAAGTTCAGCCAGTGTGTGAATCCTCTATTGACCTACTGGGACCACTTGGTAGATTGACCACAGCTCCTGTTATGCACCAAGCACTGGCCTGTGTGCTCTTGCCAGCAAAACAGGTGTGATCCTCAGGGAGCCTCAAGTCTGGAGGGGGAGGCAAACATTGATTGAAGAAACTTACAATGAATGCATAATTAAGATAGGGATATTTACTGCAAAGGAAAAATAAAAAGATTCTTTACATCAAATGACACATAGCACCAACTTGGGCTGAGTTGGAAGTGACTCGTTTATGAACAGGGATATATATTTTTAAAAGATGTACTCTTCTCTGAATGAATAATTTATTAAATATGAAAAGCAAGAGAAATACTATTAAAAGAATGCCACATTTTTAGGGAAACTGTTGTTGAGGGTTCGAAACAGGCTTTTGGTAACCGGCCAATTCCACAGGCTGGTGCCACATTTTCAGTACCCTTTGATGTGTGTACGTGAAAAAGCTGCTTGTTTTCCTGTTTAATATCAATCTATTAATTTTAAAGTATGTGAAGAGAAAATCAAAGACATAGTCTGCATTTGGAAACACCCAGAACCACAAATCTAAATCCTAGTACCACCCATTTGAAGACTGTTTGTCATGGCTTGAAGCCTCCTGAGAGGGGAATTTTATTTACTTGCCGGAGTCATGTGAGGTTGATTGGTCTAATATCACTGGATTTTAAATGAATGTGGAGCATGGTGTCCCTTTGCCCTGGGTGTTTAAAAATAGACCAATAATTTCTCATAGGGCATCTTTCAGATACACTTTAGCAGACTGATGAAGGCTGTTCCCGGGACACATTTAAATCTGAAACAAAATGAGAGTTTAACAAGGTGTGTTGGTTCAGGTTAAAAGCGCCTACCCCTTTCAGCTCAGCCAAGATCATCTCTCATTGGACAAGGTTCCCCCAAGACTGGCTGGGCTCGTCCCCTGGGTGCTGAAATGATCAGTATAACATTCCGGAGTTCAGGTCTCTGTTATCTTGTTTCTCTGTCGGATGCCTGGAAATGTGAATTTGCCTACACATTTTGAGACATTTTTACACTAGGATGCTTCTGAGCTGAAGATGAAGGTGGTTGGTTTTCTTCCTCCTCTTCCCCTTTTCAATATTGTAGGGACCAAGTGGTTTTTTGCTCTCTGCTGCCCCCTGTTGCTCATGAATGGGAACAGCTGGTTTTCCACTGAAGGTGATTCTTAACCATTACAAAGAGCTTCCCGTGAGGTTGAACCTGGGGTTCCTAGCTTCATGTGAGGTTGGCTGATTTTATTTATTTATTTATTTTTGAAACTGACTTTTAAATGAAAGTTGAGCTAAATGGGGAAGAAGGTATCTAGCAATAGCAGGAGTCCCAAGGTTAATGGAATACCCAAAGAACAAAGTGAGCAGCCGTGAGCCTCTCTTTCCACTGTTGGTAGATTCCAGCTACCTGCAGCTACGCTTGGTTTCTTGAGAGTCCTAGTCCTTGCGATTGAGCCCTGGAGTTAAGTCCATTTGAACAAACATCCTCCTAGTCCCAATTTATTCCAGGTCCTGCATGAGTGGCTGGGATTTTCAGGAAGGAGGGATTACAGCCACATGGTGTGTGGTTAATATTTTGAATGTGGAGTCAAAGCATAGTTGTGAATATGAGCTTCAACTGTTTTCAACCGTATGGCTCTGAGCCTTGCTGTCTGTGTCTGTATAATGAGGATTTTGGTGGTACCTGATTCAGAGGTTGTTGTGGGAACCAATGAGAAATTTAAACAACTTATGATTTGTTGGTCTCTTACCAATACCAGTGCATTTTTTTTTTTTTTTTTTTTGAGATGGATCCTTACTCTGTCACCCAGGCTGGAGTGTAGTGGTGCAATCTCGGCTCATTGCAACCTCTGCCTCCCAGATTCAAGCGATTCTCCTGCCTCAGCCTCCCAAGTAGCTGGGATTACATGTGCCTGTCACCACACCTGGCTAATTTTTTTTTTTTTTTTGGATTTTTAGTAGTCATGGGGTCTCACCAGGCTGATCTTGAACTCCTGACCTCAGAGTGCTGGGATTACAGGTTTGAGCCACCGTGCCCAGCCTCCAGTGCATTTTAGGCACTATGCTTTCATTAGCTTCTTAATCCTCAGTAGGACAGCAAAGATGCTTGTCTTTTCCCTTTCAAATAGGGCTAAGGGCTAACAGCCCTTAGCAGACCTTCTTTTCATCTCCTTGACCAGGTTTGTATCACATGCCTGTGCCTAAACCAACTGCTGGCAATAGGGACGGAATGATAAGCTTTGCTTAGATTAGTTAGAGTGATTCCCAAGGAAGAGACAATGTTCTCTGAGCACGCAGAGAATGATCACTCAAATAGAACTAGGGCTGAGGCAGGAAGAGAGAATACCCTGAGGATATCGGTTTGGCTTGCAACTAGCAGGGTCTACCTTACATAGCTGCAAGATGATGCACTTGGACCCAATAGCCCAGATCCCACAGGTATCATAGGAAGTGCTTATCACAGAGCCTAGCCCGTAGCACCGCTGCTCTACAGACTCACCCAATCACTGCTCTCAAGAGGGTCGTGCTGTAATGGGGAATACTGATCCATCAGCAAATTTTTCTTTGTGTGTTTGTTTATTTGTTTGTTTTTGAGATGGAGTCTTGCTCTGTCACCTAGGCTGGAGTGCAGTGGCATGATCTCGGCTCACTGCAACGTCCTCCTCCCAGGTTCAAGTGATTCTGCTGCCTCAGCCTCCTGAGTAGCTGGGACCACAGGCACGCACTACCATGCCCAGCTAAGTTTTTATATTTTTAGTGGAGATGGGGTTTCACCATGAGGGCCAAGCTGGTTTTGAACTCCTGACCTGAAGTGATCTGCCCGCCTCAGCCTCCCAAAGTTCTAGGATTACAGGCATGAGCTACTGCTCCCAGCCCAAATGTTTTTGTACTAAGGTGGAACATGCTTTATTAGCGGTAGTCACAGACATTTATGGAGACTCAGAAGATCCCTCATATTTAAACCATGTGTTCCTAGATATGCTGTTGAAATGTATTTCTTTCAACTGCATATCATTACTTGCTTTCATCCCCTCTTTGGTGCATTTTTGGTTTCGTTTTTGTTTTTTGAGATAGGGTCTTGCTCTCTTGCCCAGGCTGGACGGCAGTGGCACAGTCACAGCTCACTGCAGCCTCAACCTCTTGGGCTCAGATGATCCTCCAGCCTCAGCCTCCCAAGTAGCTTGGACCACAGACGTGCGCCACCACGCCCAGCTAATTTTTTAATTATTTGTAGACACGGGGTCTCACTGTGTTGCCCAGGCTGGACTCAAACTCCCAGGCTCATGCGATCCTCCTACCTTGGCCTCCCAAAGTGCTGAGATTATAAGTGTGAGCCACCAGACCTGGCCCCCGCTCTTTGGTCTAAATCCCTCAACTCCAATATAGCCCTTTTCACCCACCTTCCCATCTTCTCTAACCCCAGGGGACACTGGCAATCTTTAAGCAGAAGAATTGGCTGCCTGAAAGCCTGTAGATTTATTTGGAGGATGGGTTAAGAAGAAATCTCCCAAAGGAGCTTGGGGGAATTCTTCTTTTGATTTTGTTATTCAAAAATGATGTCAAATTTTAGAAAATGAGAGAAAATTTAGTAGAGTATAATGGTTAAAGAATCTCAACTTTGCTACTCAACACTTTTTGACCCTGAGCAGCTTGCGCTTAGGGGCCTGAGCTTTTCAATCTGTAAATATGGCCAATAATAATACCTCTCTCTTAGGGCGCTCTGAGCAGTCATTGAGAGAGCACGTGTAAAGTGTTTTTGCACAGTGCCCAGAAATTTGCAGTATTTAATGGTCCTTCCTCCTTATTTATTTTTATTACTTGTTTTTGTTTTTTTGAGACAGTGTCTTGCTCTGTCACCCAGGCCGGAGAGCAGTGATATTATCGTGACTCACGGCAGCCTCGACCTCCCAGACTCAGGTGATCCCTTCACCTCAGCCTCCCAGGCAGCTGGGACCATAGCTATGAACAAACACGTCCAGCTATGTTTTGTATTTTTTGTGAAGACGGAGTCTCACCATGTTGCCCAGGCTGATCTCCAACTCCTAGGCTCAAGGAATTCTTCAGCCTCTGTCTCCCAAAATGTTGAGATTACAGACAAGAATCACTGCACCTGGCCCCTTCCTCATTCTTTTTAAAGTATTTTAGCTTTCAAAACGTCAACGACCCTTTATAACGGTTTGCTATTTTAGAAAGAAAAACAACATTAGTGACATGGTGAAAAAGCCTGCTCTCTCTCTCGTTTTCTATGATGCTCTATCGGGATTCCTTGGTTAGGAGATAAGGTCAGGCATTCTACGGTATTCAGAGGGCCCCCCTCTTCATGGGGAAGCCCAGGCTTGCTTGCTCTTATGTTTTGCAGGGCAAACGTCTTAGAACTCCACAGATGGGGAGTCTGAGACCCTGAGTGATTAAGTAATTTTGACCTTGAGCTATCTATTTGACTTGAAGTGGCTAATGGCCACATAAGTGCTCTGAGATGATATCTCAGTTTCTGCTATTTTTCTTGTGAGGAAAAGGAAAAAAAGAGCTTGATAGTGATCAGAATTCATTTGCAGAAATGGTTTCCTTTTCCCCAATCAACTTGTGAGAATTCACTTCTGTCCTCAGCGTGCGTGCTTCATTCATTCACTCATCCAAAGCTGTCTCAGGTAGAGTGCTGGGGACTGGGTGAGGGTGGGGAGTCCTTCCTTCAGGGGCTTATTTCTGCTACTGTGCATGTTCTTCCTCCACAACTTGCAGGTCCAGACCTCTCCTACTGGCAAGACCTTCTCATTTCTTTCACATGACTTTTAGTTAGAAACATTGGCCTGACTTTGAGGCTTACACCCAGCTTTCTTTGTTTGTGTTTTGTTTTGTTTTTGAGACACAGTTTCGCTCTTGTTGCCCAGGCTGAAGTGCAGTGGTACGATCTTGGCTTACCGCAATCTCTGCCTAGCGGGTTCAAGCGATTCTCCTGCCTCAGCCTCCTGAGTAGCTGGGAGTACAGGTATGCGCCACTATGCCCAGCTAATTTTGTATTTTTATAGAGAGGGGATTTCACCATGTTGATCAGGCTGGTCTCGAACTCCCGACTTCAGGTGATCTGCCCGCCTCGGCCTCCCAGTGTTGGGATTACAGGCGTGAGCCACTGTGCCCGGCCCTCACACCCAGGTTTTTAGGATACCCTTGGTTCTATGCCTCTGATGACCTGAAGGCAAGTAGGAGAAGTAGCAGTGTGTGTGTGTGTGTGTGTGTGTGTGTGTCTGTGTGTGTGCATGCACGCACGCACGTGCACGTAAGGGGATGATGCAGCCCGTGGCGCTTAAATTCTACCCTCCCCAAGAGTTGGGTCCCTTCACCAAACATTAATTTTCTCTGAACTCCATCTTATCTGTGTAAGATAGAAGTGCTGTTTCTTTTTTTTTTTTTTTTTTTTTAAGTTCTGGGATACATGTGCCAAACATGTAGGTTTGTTACATAGGTAAACGTGTGCTGTGGTGGTTTGCTGCACCTATTAACCCGTCACCTAGGCATTAAGCCCCACATGCATTAGCCATTTATCCTGATGCTCTCCCTCCCCCCAGCCCCCTACAGACCCCGCTGTGTGATGTTCCCCTCCCTGTGTCCATGTCTTCTCATTGTTCAGCTCCTACTTATGAGTGAGAATATGTGGTGTTTGGTTTTCTGTTCCTGTATTAGTTTTCTGAGGATGGTGGCTCCCAGCTTCATCCATGTCACTGCAAAGGACATGATTTCATTCCTTTTTATGGCTGCGTAGTATTCCATGGTGTATATGTACCACTTACCTAGTAATAGACAAGCACATGCATTGGGTTTGAATTTTGAAAGTGAGTTGTTGGAAGGGAACCCCTAGATGTCAATTGCATGCTAAGTGCCTTCCCTGACTGTGTTACTTGCTGTTCACCCAGCCCCGTGCATTCCATCTCTCACATTTTTTATGCGAGTGTTCTGCTGCCCAAAGTTACTCTGTATAGTGTTTAATCCACTCTGAGTCAGTTCTGCAGAGCAGTCGGTGGTAAACTCCTTTCACCAGCACTGTCTGAGAGCTCCTGTGACAACAGCATCCCCGTTCATTGAGGTCTGAGTGTTCTTTTAGATTTCTGCTTAAACATAAACAAGCAGTGAACGAAGAATCTTTAGTACCTGACGTGAAATGGAGCCCAAGTCTATACTGCTGACTGGGCTGGGGGTACATGCTCGGTTGGGGTTCATTATATATGAACTCATATCAGGGAGATGATTTACTGTTTCTCAATAAAAGATGGAGTTTTGAAGAATACCTTCTTTTGTGTGGGATGGAAACATGTGGCTAAGCCTATTGCATCACCTTGTACAAAAGAGATATTCAGCAGGTATTTATTAAGCTAAACTGAATCATGCTCAAAGACACTCCTCTTCCCTAAGCACCATTCAGTTGAATGTAACATGAAAGAGACGATGCATCATGTTCATTCTGGTTTAGGGTCTTTCCTTGTTGAAGGCTTTCTGCTGTTTAGAGAAAGACCAGGTATAGCGGCCAGAAAAACACAGAGCTGGCAACTGAGTCACAAAGCTGTAGCAACACATCACTCAAGAGGAACCCTTCTCACAACAGGTAGATAGATACACATTGAGTGGTGATGTGGAGTGAGATGGATTGATATCCACAATGTCCCAAAAGGAAGAGAGACAAATTTGACAGTAATCCAATTTCCGTCACCAAATTTAGATGATGAGATGAAAAGTTAGATTTATGAGCATAGATTCGCTCTCACTAGGTATTATGACGTTAGAACTCCTGCCAGGTGAAAAGTGGCACATTTTTAGGGGAATTTAGGTCCAATGAAAAGGTGTTTCCTTAGGCAGAAATTGAAACATGATCTATCTGTCCATATTTTTGTGCCTTCGAGCACACATGTGCATGGAAGCTTTTAATTAACCAAGAAGTTCTTCTTTAACGTTTATATATATATGTGTATATGTATCTACAGAAATAGGATAAAAAGAAGTTCAAAATTCAACTGTGATTCCAATATCCATAGATAACTATTGCTAACACTTTCTAGCCTTTTTTCTGTATGTGTATACACATATTTGGAAATTTGGAATCACTGTAACTTGCTTTGTCTTAAGATAGCATGAGTATTTCTTCATGCTATAAATGTCCTTCCGAAGTATAATATTTTAAATAACTATATAATGTTCCATTGTATGGATGCAGCATAGGAAACTCATTCCCCTTGGCTGGATGTTTATCTTACTTTTTTTTTTCTTGTGAGATGGAGTCTCGCTCTTTCACCAGGCTGGGTGCCGTGGCGTGATCTCGGCTCACTGCAACCTCTGTCTCCTGGGTTCAAGCTATTCTCCTGCCTCAGCCTCCCAAGAAGCTGGGGCTATAGGCGAGCGCCACCACACCCAGTTAATTTTTGTACTTTTAGTAGAGATGGGGTTTCACCATGGTGGCCAGGATGGTCTCGATCTCTTGACCTTGTGATCCACCTGCCTTGGCCTCCCAAAATGCTGGGATTACAGGCGTGAGCCACTACACCCAGCCTTATCTTATTTCTTGTATAAAAACTCCTGCGTGTGTGTGTTTGTGTGTGTGTGTGTATAACTTTTATTCTAATCAAGCATATTTTCATAATTTCTACAGCAGCCACAACAAACTTTCTACAAGGTGAATTTTAGAGAGAAGAGGTTCACAGTCTCGTTATTTCAACCTCATCATCTGTAACAGTGGCCATAGAACCTATTCTGATTTACTCTACCAGAAAACTTACCCTCTTAGTTACTTTTTTTCTTTCTTTTTTTTTTCTCAGCTGTATTGCATCAGTTGGATCATATCTGTTTTTCCTCAGGAATGTTTCTGAAACTATGAACAATATGGAACATGTTCTCAATAAGGGTATTTTCACAGATGCCTTTTTGTCACACAAGTGTTTATTGCCAGAGAAGTATGATTAGTCATGTTCTCCGATGTGATTTAGTAATTGTCATTTGTCTATTATTAGGTGAAATTTTCTAGCTGAATTTTTCCAAAGATGAATAAACAAATTAATCATTAACTTTCCTATCCACCATTCAACCGTCCGTGCATCCTCCCTCCCTTCCTCCCTCCCCCTTCCCTTTCCTTTTCTCCTTCCTTCCTTCCTTCCACATTTATTAAATACCAACTCTATGTTAGGCAGTATGTTGCATGCCAAAGATAAATGTATAAAGTAGATAGAATGGTGGAATGCTTTCCTTCTGAGCACTCACATTTTAATGCTGGGGGTTTTATGCTGAGGTTCAGTGCTTTTCAGGGAGCCATGAACCCCCTGCAATGACTTGCAGACTGTAGGTATTACATGTAAAACTTGTGTGAGTAATTTCCTGAAGAAGGGGTTTCATTCTTCAGATCCTCAAAAAGATCTATGATCCGGCCAGGCGCGGTGGCTCATGCCTGTAATCCCAGCACTTTGGGAGGCCAAGGCGGGCATATCACGAGGTCAGGAGATCAATACCATCCTAGTTAACACAGTCAAACCCTGTCTCTACTAGAAATACAAAAAATTAGCTGGGTGTGGTGGCGCATGCCTGTAATCCCAGCTACTCGGGAGGCCGAGGCAGGACAACAGCTTGAACCCAGGAGGCGGAGGTTGCAGTGAGCCAACAGAGTGAAACTCTGTCTCAAAAAAAAAAAAAAAAAAAAAATATATATATATATATATATATCATCCTTAAAAGACATTGATATTAAAGAGTAATGATGGGGAGAGACCACCAAGTGATCATTTATAAGATGCTGCGAGAATTGCTAAAGATGAGGGATGGATTCTGCATTCCAGGAGAACAAAGGAGGTAGATCCCGATTAACTGAGTAGCAGGATATTGAGGGAAGCTTCTTGTAATGATTCAGCTGAGTCTTACACAATGAATGAGACTTGGATAGATGAACATGCATTAGGAGATATCAGTTCTGGTCAGAGGAAACAGCAAATGCAAAGGCCCAGAGCCATAAGAGATTCAGATGCACTAAAGAAATATCCCATCATTTAGGATGGTCGGCATCTACACAGACGGCCTATGAGGAAGGAGAAGAAACTGAGGTTGTAGAAGCTGGTAGGGACTGGATGCTGAAAAGCATTGTAAATCTTAGACTAAAATCTATGGGAGACTTTGAACAACATAAAGATTTTAAGCAGAGTGATGCAATGCATTTGTCTTTTGAATGCAAATATTGCTGGGGCGGGTCTTTTGTGTTATCAGCTAATGATTTAGTTGGTGGTTACCTGAGGACGGGGTCAGGTGTATGTTTTTAGCTGGTGGAGGCCTTGGGGATGTAGAAGCACAGACGGGTAAGTCACTGGAAAGGTAGGTGAAAGATTGGCCAATATTAGAGTTGGGTGTTTATAGAAATGAATGACAATGGCCACTGAGTAGTTCCTAAGACACCATCCGCTTTGCATAAATCATGTCATTGAATCCTCTTAAGAACACACAAACTCAAATATTGTGTATTAGTTTCCCATGGCTGCTGTAATAAGTGACCACAGTCTTAGTGGCTTGAAAGAATATGGATTTAGTATCTTACAGTTCTGGAGGTCAGAAGTCCTAAGTGGGTCTAACTGGGCTAACATCACGAGGCAGGCAGCAATAAGAAACTAATCTTTTGGTGGCTTTGGGTACAGTCCCTTTCCTTGCCTTTTATAGCCACTAGAGGCCTCCTGCATGCTTTGGCTCGTGGCCCCTTCTTCCATCTTCAAAGCCAGCATTGGTGGGTTGAGTCCTTTTTCACATCACGTCACTCCATTCTTCTGCCTCCCTCTTCTACGTTTTGAGGAGACTTGTGACTACATTGGGCCCACAAAGATAATCCAGAATAATCTCCCTATTTTGAGGTCAGATGATTAGTAACTTTAATTCCACCTATTCCCTTAATTCCCTGTTGCCCTGTAAGGTAAAATATATTCACAGGTTCCAGGTATCATGACATGCACATCTTTAAGAGGCTGCTATTCTGCAGATCACATATCATCATCTCCACTCTTCTGAGTGTAGCAGCAAGCAGTCTTTTAGGTTAATGTGCTACAGCTATAGAAAGTTGAAACCAAGATTTGAACCATGATGCTTTTGGCTCCAAAGTCAGCAGGTTCTAAAAGGTAACCCTTGGTCCCCAATTAATGATCAAAGGCAGTGGAAAAAATCTAACATTCTGATGACTTCATAGATCAATGAGTTTTGTTTCACAAGTCTAATGCATTACGTTACCATATTGGTCTTTACTCTTCAGATTCTGAACACACCTGTAAAAGCAGGGTTTACTGTTCTTTTGACAACCTGCCATCTCTAATTAGCTCCAGGGCCCCTTAGTGCAGTAAACAAATCCGCTGAATGACTCAGTCCTCTTTCTCTTTTCTTATTGTTGGATCCCTTAAGCTCTACAAATGTAGCCTATGGTGGACGGAGGGGTGAGAGCAGAGGGGAAGAGAAGGGGTTCACAGTTGGTCACTTCGTTATCCTGCTTCTGCTCCAAGAATAAAAGCAAAACTTAAAAAAAGTTTTGATGCATATTATTTGTTCATATGTATGGGAAGCATGTGATATTTTGGTACATCCTATGCATGTGCAATGATCAAGTTAGGGTATTTAAGATATTCATCGCTTTGGACATTGATCAACTCTATGTTGGCAACTTTTCAAATCTTCTTTTCTAGCTATTCTTAAATATATAATACATTATTTTTAACTATTGTCACCTTACTGTGCTGTGGAACATTAAAACTCACTTCTCCTATCTAACTGTAGGTTTGCACCCATTAACCGATTTGTCTTCATTTCCCACTCCACCCCCACACCCTTCCCAGCCTTAGTCACCATAACCCTATTCTCTTACATCTATGATACCCACTTATGAACTCCTTTTTCGTGGTCCATGAAGTCTTTAAAAGCTATTTCGTCAGAAGAAGATTTGTCTGGCCCCTTTCCCTATGTAAATGCAGCACATTGTCATACTCTCTCAACACACTCTTATTTCTCTTTATAGAGGTCACCAGATTTTTAATTCCTTTACAAGATTTTCTACTTTTTTATAGGGTGAGGGGTCTATATCTATTTTATTGTCACTTTATCCTTTCACTCCTCAACTGACTACATGGTAGGTATTCAAAAAAAAAGCATTTGTTGAGGCCGAGTGTCATGGCTAACGCCTGTAATCCCAGGACTTTTGAAGGCTGAGGCCGGCGGATCACCTGAGGTCATGAGTTCGAGACCAGCCTGGCCAACATGGGGAAACCCCATCTTTACTAAAAATATAAAAATTAGCCAGGTGTGGTGTCAGGAGCCTGGAATCCCAGCTACCTGGGAGGCCGAGGCTGGGGGAATTGCTTGAACCTGGGAGTTGGAGGTTGCAGAGAGCCAAGATTGCACCACTGAACTCCACCCTATATGACATAGTGAGGCTCTGTCTCAAAAAAACAAAACAAAACAAAAAAAATTGTTGAATAAATGGTCCTCTAGTGTTTTAATGGCTTTTACTTTTGCTTCTGCTACTGGTCCTTATTCATCCATCTACCTACCCATCTATCTGTCCATCTACCCATGCATCTATGTGTCTGTCCATTCATCCACTCGTTCCTCCATCTATCTACCTATCTATTTACACATCCACCTATCCATCCATCCTCCTTGAAGACATACTTAAGAGTACCTAGCAATCCTTCTGGAGTTCCACATTCTCCTCTCTATTTTCTTCAGCCTGAAGTCCCAACTGGTACATGGGCTTGGTGTTAAGGAACTAATAAATGCTTATCATGAGAATAATAAAAGCTAAGATTTATTTATTGAGTACTAGTCACATGGCAGCCAAGCTCTAAATGCTTCACATGCGTTAAGTTAGTAAGTGTAGGAAGCCCTCTGCAGTAGGCATTTGTAATATCCCCACCCTGAGGATGGTGAAACTGAGAGACAGCAACCATGGGAACACAGGGAGTAAGGCTGGGATGAATCCCTGGCAAGCGAACTCTTAATTCTGTATCTCCTACCTTTTTGTTTTCCCTAGCCTGCTGCAAGTCCAGCCTAAAGGAAGGAAAGTTCTAATAAATTGAAAATGTTATCTCTGTGGACTACACATCTTCACATGCCTCATGTTCAACATCTTATAACTTCACCATAATACAAATTACCATCATGAGTTTATTTTTGTATATGGTGTAAGGAAGAGGTCCAGTTACAGTCTTCTGCATATGGCTAGTCAGTTATCCCAGTACCATTTATTGAATAGGGAATCCTTTCCCCATTGCTTATTTTTGTCAACTTTATCGAAGATCAGATGGTTATTGGTGTGTGGCATTATTTCTGGGCCCTCTATTCTGTTCCATTGGTCTTTGTGTCTGTTTTTGTATCAGTAGTGCCATGCTGTTCCGGTTACTGTAGCCTTGTAGTATAGTTTGAAGTTGGGTAACGTGATGCTTAGAATGTTCTGTTTGCTTAGGATTGCCTTGGCTATTCAGGCTCTTTTTTGGTTCTATATGAATTTAAAAATAGTGTTTTTTAATTCCTATGGTGGGAAGAAAGTGTGGATCAAAAAACTGCCTATCAGATGCTATGTTTATCACCTGGGTGACAGAATAATCTATTCACCAAAACCATGTGAGATGCAATTTACCTATATGACAAACCTGTGCATGTACCACTGACCCTAAAATAAAAGTTTAAAAATATTACCCTTTTGTTTGCTTCATTTTGCAAGAAAACTGGTTGGCTATCCCCAAAAAGATGCAATTACTGTCACCTTCACTGAGTGGTCTGTAGGTAAACAAGCATCTGGAGATGAGTTTAAGTCCTCATGGTTTAGGATTTTAATATAAACTAATTAAAATGAGCAACATGTTATTATTCAGTAAAGAATAGAAGCAATTGATTTTAAATCATAGCCAGGTGCGGTGGCTTACAGCTGTAGGCCCATCTACTTGGAAGGCTGAGGTGGGAAGATCTCTTGAGACCAAGAATTCAAGGTCAGCCTAGGTATAGTGAGATGCCATCTCTTAAAAAATTAATAATAATAAAATCATAGTATGTAATCATGCTTAGAGTAAAGATCTGGAACGATACTCAATATGTTAGGATTTCCAGGTTAGAGGGGCAATGGGGGTTAAGGATAGTGATCAAATGGAACTTTAATCTTGTCTACAATTTTTCTAACAAGAGGTATTTATGTATTGTGTAATTAAGGGCATGGGACAGTCTGTGAATTCTGTAATCTTTTCCTTTTCTTTTCTTGCAGCACAGTCTCACTCTGTCACCCAGGCTAGAGTGCAGTGGCTCAACTGTAGCTCCCTGCAGCCTTAACCTCCTAGGCTCAAGCGATCCTTTCTCCTCAGCCTCCTAAATAGCTGGGACCACAGGTGCATTCCAGCATGCCCCACTCATTTTTTTTTTTGTAAAGATGGGGGTCTCACTGTGTTGCCCAGGCTGATCTCAAACTCCTAGGCTCAAGCAATTCTCCCTCCTCCACCTCCCAAAGTTCTGAGATTACAGACTGGAGCCACTGTGCCCTGCCTGTATATTGTTTGAGAAGTCATATTCTTCCTCCTCTGCCCGCCCCTGCTGGCTTTCGCAAAAGAGAAATCATGCCGCTTTTTTAGGTAATCTGTGTTCTGTGGAGGGTTTCTAATTTACTTTTAAAATTAGTGGTCCTCGAGATGACTTGTCCCAGTTTTGCCATTGAAAAGGCCCCAAACGTGCATGAGAAACCTACTGTGAAATAGATTTCCAGTTTTGACCTGAGCTTTGTCCCAATGACTTATCTGTGTCAGAGGAGGAGATCCTCCTAAAATGTGCTTTCCATGGATGAGGAAGACCAGCCATTTCCCTTTGATGGCCTCCTTGCATTTTATCATTCCCTGAGCCACCATTCCAAAGGAAGAGAGACCATTGGGGAAATGATTTTGAGAAGAGGTCTATCAACTATTCCATTTCTTTTGAACCCCAGGTGGCACTTCTCAGCAACAAGGAGGCATTTAGGCAAAGAGGGAACAGTTTCTATGTAAAACCTAAAACGCTTGGACTCACAGAGAAAGGCAGAATTAATCACTCTCTAAAGTCACCAAGAGAGAAACTGACATGCTCACTAGACAGTAGCAAGCATTCCACTGGAAGCTTGAAAGGAGTTATTTTAGGACAAATAAAAGAAAGGGCTAGTTTTGAAGCAGGTAGGTCATAGCTAAGAGCTCTGGAATTCAGCTCCTTCTAGTTTTTATTCCAAGTTCTCCAGTGCTGGGAGTTTAAGATCATAGGCATTGCATTTTATCCTATGACTCAGTTTCCTCATCTGCACATTGGAAATAATGACAGTATCAACCTCATAGTGTTGTTGTGAGGATTAAATTAAATTATACCTATAGGAGGGGCTGGCCATGGTGGCTCACGCCTGTAATCCCAACACCTTGGGAGGCTGAGGCGGATCACCTGAGGTCATAAGTTTGATACCAGCCTGGCCAACATGATGAAACCCTGTCTCTATTAAAAATGCAAAAGTTAGTAAGGGATGGTGGTGCATGCCTGTAGTCCCAGCTACTCGAGAGGCTGAGGCAGGAGAATCGCTGGAACCCGGGAGGCAAAGTTTGCAGTGACTTGAGATGGCACCACTGCACTGCAGCCTGGGCAACAGAGTGAGACTCCATCTCAAGAAAAACAAAACAAATAAAATGAAACACACATGAAACCCAGTGGATTCCTTAGCACCTAATAAGTATGGGCCCATACATATATCATCATCCTCAGCATTACTGGAGGTTATTAACAGAAATTGGTGTTAATAAAGTTTAAATAAACAAGTGGATTTGGAATTCCTTTCCAAGTAAAACATTTAAAGTAACTTTGAGGGTGAATATACAAATAAGTGAAGTCAAGATGCTAAATCCTTCATGGGTTTGTAAGTGACCAGGGTATATTTAGGACATCTCCCTTATTTCTAAGAGTAGGAGCTCATGAAACTCCAATACCTCACTCTTTTTACAGCCTGTGTCTGTGCACTTTCTATGGAGCTGATTGGACCCTTGGGGGATGGCCTTGCAGGTCAGACAGTCCCAGCATCTTCTTTTCACTCTTTCTCTTTCAGTTTCTGGGTTTTCACAGCCAAGTGAAAGGCGGGCAGAACTGGAAGCAAGTGGAAATGCTCAGTCTGCCATTCATCTAGGAAGGCAGACGCCTCTAACAAGTTTGAACCTGATAAAGCCTCTGCCTGTGCAAAGAACTTAGGAAGCAGCCAGCACCGTGCTTTTTTACCTCTGATTAGTTCTTCCATTCTCTCTTCTGCGATGGAAAGAAAAAGAAAAAGAAAAAGAAAGACATGGAGTTGAGACAGCAGAGAAAGTCCAAAACTGGGTAATTCAGAGGGGCAGGCTAATGACCCGCCTGAGTCTGGGATCGTTACCAACACTGCCTGGTTTTCACTGTGACAAATATGAAGGTGGGCCCACAGTTAGTGAGAGAGTTGCCTTGTCTATCTCCTGGCGTGCCTTCCCACAGGCTCCCAGTGGAGTGTGGTCATCAGTCTTCTCCCTTTGGAGCTTGGGCCCAGATCTCAGCCACCCAGGCCACGATGGGGAAGAGCCTGGCCTGCCCCAAAGGTGGCCCTTTCAGAGTTTAAGACGATGGAGATACAATGGAAGTCTCATCATGTGTCACTTTGCCTTTGACTCCGTGTTGCCATGGAAACAGGACATGGCTTGTTCATGGTAAACGACCTTGTCATTGATTTTTGTATATGCTCTTAATTATTGTGGCATAGTTATTTATAACCTGATGGGGAAGGAAATCCCAGGAGAAGAGCATTGTCCTGCTGAATTATTCCATAGTGGGAAGGAGAAAAGTTCTGTCCCAAAGAAAAGAGGAGAAAAGGAAAGGAAACGAAGATGAAATTTTCAAATATAAATAAGTCCTTCAGGAAAATCGTTCCCCAGATGCATTATTGCATTATTTAGGACCATGTACACCCCACTGTGTTTGCTCTCGACATTTATTTTGGGGGTTTTGTGTAGCCGTGACAGCATTTCCTCACATCTCTTTAGGACTGCTGATGCCCTGCATATCCCCTGTAGAACTTTGTGGATAGTTCATATTTTAGCAATGATTTTGGAATTCCTGGCTGAAATAAGAGGCTTTGTGAATTCACTACTCCTATGATGGCCTTTGAGGAAATTCCGGATCTTTGGTTTGGAAGTTTTGGGATTCTGTGAACCAACACTTTCTTTTCATTGGATTTGATACAGTGGCATCAACCATACAGTTTATCATGTACAGATGTTTAAAACCCTAATCATTGGTTATCTGGTTACCATCATTGTCACTATGAAATAAAGGATTAGAGCTATAAAAATACTAAAATAGATAATACCCTTGATTATCTACCCTGTGTCAAATACATGAACCCAACTGCTCAAACTGTCATTCATTGGCCAGGTCATCAGCCTCCGCTGGGAAGGAGTTGGCCCTGCCAAGTCCCAGACCCTTCCTCAGACCTACTGAACCACCTGTTGCATTTTAATGACGGCTCACCCCTCTGCACTCCTGGTATGGTTTGGCTGTGTCCCACCCAAATCTTATCTTGAATTGTAGCTCCCATAATTCCCATGTGTTGTGTGAGGGACCTCGTGGGAGATAATTGAATCATGCAGGTGGTTTCCCCCATACTGTTGTCATGGTGGTGAGTAAGTCTTACTAGATTTGATGGTTTGATAAGGGGAAATCGCTTTCACTTCGTTCTTGTATTCTTTCCTGTCTGCTGCCATGTAAGACGTGACTTTTGCTTTCTGCCATGATTGTGAGGCCTCCCTAGCCATGTGGAACTGTGAGTCCATTAAACTTCTTTTTGTTTATAAATTAGTCTCGTGTATGTCTTTATCAGCAGCATAAAAACAGACTAACATAACCCCCCCTTCTTCCTACCCCTGTGATTTGGGTGGATATTAAAATTTTGGAAGCCGCCACTCTAGAGAAGTACCACTCAAACCATGGTCTGCAGACCGCCAGCATTAGCAAGGCCTGGGAGTTTGTGAGAGATGCAAATTCTTGGTGCCCATCCAAACCTACAGAAGCAGAATCTCTGGTGGCAGGAACCAGCAATCTGTGCTTTTAACAAGCTCTCTGAGTGGTTCTTATGAATGTTAAAGTATAAGAACCTCTGCTCCAGAGGGAGATCTCATTTTCATTATTCTCATTTCACAGATGAGAAAAATGAGTCAGTAGGAGGGAAAGTGATTGGCTCAAGTGCTTAATAAGTGTCTAAGCTAGGATTTGACCCTAGGGCTTGTGAATCTGGAGCCCATAGACTTAACTCCTGTGCTATACTGCCTCTGTGTCTTTGGTCTGTGTTCTCTTCTTCTTTTTTTCTTACCACCCTCCAAAATTCTTATTTATTTATTTTCTATCACCCTACTTACTGGTGGAGTGGAAGTCCCTTGGAAGTGGGGGACGTGTCTGATTTGTGCATGGCTATTTTGCGATTTGCCATTGCTGGAATATTTAGCAAGCATTAATGAGTCCTGGAGGGCTGTTAAACCACAGATGATCAGGGCCCCTGCTTGGTCTAGGGTGGAGCCTGCAATTTTGCATTTGTGACAAGCTCCCATGGATGCTGGTGCTCGCTTGGCATAGCAAGGGGTTATGCTATTTTTCAAAGGCAAGAGAAGTGTGCATGTACTTGAGAGGAGAAGGGGTCGGTCACCATTTACTTTGTGCCTCTTGCTACCCTTCGTTGCCTGGAGTTCTACACACTTTGCAAACTTTACCTCATTAATCTTCCCCACCCTGGGAGGGCCTCTGTGTTGGACACTGGTACCTTTATTTCACAGATGGAAAGGCAGCAGTGCCGAGGGGCTGTGACAGGCCCAAGGTCACCTGGCGAGTCCCTTGCATGGACCCAGAATAGAAACGCCACCGCCTGCCACAAACCCCTCTCCTCTGGCTCCTGTGAACCTTTGAGCCCCCAAGCCTGTTAAGCCTCTTCATGTCCTTTCTATCAATGCCCACTTGCACTGCCTCCAAAATTAGCTTTGTGTCTTTAACCCCAGCCTTGGGAGGCCCAGTTTCAAGGTTAGCACTAAGCACCTTTTGAGTTCCTTTTAAGTTGGACGCTGAAATAATTCTAAGTCAAGAGCAATTAATTATAGAAGCATTAGTCCTGCAGAAACGCTGCTTCAGTCTTTTGTTTCTGGCTGCTGCCAAGGGCCATGCACATTCTCTATATTATCTTTCTCTGCATGCCTTCAGAGTTTATACATTCATTTCCACCAACAAGCTCATCATCTGAGACACTTACTACAGGTACAGATGTCCAGACACCACATCCAGCTAAAAATCCAGAATCAATCACTGTTTTACTAGCAAGTTCCTCAGGGGACTCTGAGACACACCCATCCCGGAAAATTCCTAAGCGGAGCCAGGTGCATCAGTTTCCAGGAGCACTAAGTGTCTAACCCTGATTGGCTGGTAAATAATTGGGAGGGATGTGGCTTGGGTTGAGGGATGTGGCTTCGTTGAAGGACGGCCTGGACTGCACTTTGTAAGCCACCTTCTGTAGTTCTGATACTATTAATTCATGATTCATATCAACAGAGGATGGGCTGGGTAGGCGAGTTCCTGGTTCTTTATTAGGCAGAGAATGTTTCTTCATCTGGTTGAGAGTCTGTCATGTTGTATGAGTCCAGGGGGCGACACATTTTAGAATCTGAAAATAGGTCGAACCCGATTTGCTTTCTTTATTAGGCAGCACTCACCTGGGGGAATGGGAAACTGCATTTGGTTCAGTCAAAATGAAAATTGGCCAGAGAAAGTGTTAAGAGGGCCTGCCATTTGTTTGAGTTGAGCCATAAACATTGGCCTGCTTTTTAGCTTGTGGTTCATTGGTGTATAGATGATTTCATGATGACGTCAGTAAAGGGTCTATGAGAACACAAGCTACACAGAAATTGACATCTGATAGGGTCCTGTTGTCTATGTAGCCATGGGAGGTTAGTTCTGAGTGTCTTCATGGTTAAAGAAGAATTCAGTCAATTGATTATATGATTCTATTTTTATAAAATATCCAGAGGAATTAAATCCATAGAGGCAGAATGCTGACTGCTGGTTGCCAGGGTCTGAGGGGATGGGGAAGTGGAGAGCAATTGCCTAATGGTTGTGGGGTTTTCTTTTGGAGTGATGAAAATATTTTGGAACTTGATAGAGGTAGTGGCTGTACAACAAGCTGTCACTGAAGTATTCACTTTAGCATAGTAAATTTTGTGACTGTCACTTCACAAAGAGTCACAAACAAAATTCATGACTCTCCTTGATTTTGAGAGGAGACTGTATACAGGAAAATGCTCTGTGACTTTTACGAAACAAGACAAATAAAATAAACCCTAACCCAACTCCGGGCATCCTTCCCTTTTCTCAAAGACCTCACCCTAATTTAAGAGAACATGAATAACAAATATTTTACTTCCATATTAAAGGAGTTCTTTTCTCTGTATGTCATTTATGATAGCAAACAATAAAGTGGGTATGAATCATCATCTTTACAAGAAGGTGGTGTAACAGCCTCATTCTGAATCCAGGAGCCATGTCTAGATAAAACAAGATGCATGGAAGATGTGACTTAGGAAAGTTGAGCACATAGTATTCTTTTTATAAAATAGCAGAGTTGAATGTTGGGGATGCTCTAAAGTAGTCAACTTCAGCTTAATTGAAATGTGATGCAGGCTTATTGCGTTATTGTTTGTTTGTTTGTTTGTTTTTTTTTTTTTTTTGAGACGGAGTCTTGCTGTGTCACCCAGGCTGGAGTGCAGTGGCCCGATCTCTGCTCACTACAAGCTCCGCCTTCTGGGTTCACGCCATTCTCCTGCCTCAGCCTCCTGAGGAGCTGGAACTACAGGCGCCCGCCACGACGCCTGGCTAATGTTTTGTATTTTTAGTAGAGACGGGGTTTCACCATGTTAGCCAGGATGGTCTCGATTGCCTGACCGCGTGATCCGCCCGCCGCAGCCTCCCAAAGTGCTGGGATTACAGGCGTGAGCCACCGTGCCCGGCCGGCTTATTGCTTTATTCTAATGTGATGCTTTGGTAGACCTGAGCTTCCTCCACACACCAAACACACACCTTGCACTTAATAGACTTTGACTGAAGGTGCATTCAAAGTTCAAGATGATCAGTTTGGATTCTCTTTTTTTGTCACATAATAACGAATATTTATTGAGTTGCTATAGTAGGGTCCATACTTTCCATACATTGATCTATCTAACATTAGAGCAACACCTTAATATAGAGACTATTATTGTTTCTGTGTTTTAAAAGAAGAATCCCAGTCCAGCAATCTTAATTAACTTGCCCAGGTTAACAGTGTTACTCAAAATAGCGAAGTTGGGATTTGAACCCTGGGTGGCCTGAACACCAAAGCCTGTACTGTTACCATCACCCTCTTATAGGAATGTTCCTTAAGTGTTCTTATGTGTAAGAAGAGTCTGAGATGAAGAGTTTCAGAGGGATAACTGTGTGGCCAATCTTCCCTACAGGCACAAAGGGATTTTTTTCCGTCTCGAAATTGTCAGCCTCCTATTCTAAAGGTACAGGTTCCTCCTACAGAGTTTTAGGGTCAGATGTCAGTTTTACCCCAAGTCCACCACTAGCTAGCAGTTTGACCTTTGCCAAGCTCCAAAAACCATCTGTGTCCATTTTCTTCCTCTGTAAAATGGGTATAATACTGACTTCTGAGAAAGGCTGTTACAAGCATTCAAAGAAATGGTATTTATGAGAACATCTGAAGGCTGGAGTCTCCGGACCCACTCTCTCACTTTCCCCTTCTCTGTCCTCAAAACAGCATGCACCTTCAGTGGGTGTAGGCCTCTGGGTCTCCATCCTTTCCCCACCAAATAATCATATGCAGACAATTGTAAAAACCACAGAGCATTTTCTTGTACACGATGTCCTCATTCTGAACCAAGTTGTTAGCATCCATGTGTGGCTTTATTTTTTCTCACAAGGCAGCCTGGAAAGAACAAATTTATTTGGGTGTGATGGTTTTTTATCTTCTACTTTTTAAATTATTATTATTATTTTATTATTTTTATTTTTTTGAGACAGAGTTTCACTCTTGTTGCCCAGGCTGGAGTGCAATGTTGTGGTCTTGGCACACTGCAACCTCCACCTCCCAGGTTCGAGTGATACTCCTGCCTCACCCTCCAGAGTAGCTGGGATTACAGGCACTGGCCACCAGGCCCAGCTTGGCTCATACCTATAATCCCAGCACTTTGGGAAGCTGAGGTGGGTGGATCACCTGAGGTCAGGAATTTGAGACCAGCCTGGCCAACATGGTGAAACCTGTCTGTACTAAAAATATAAATTATTTTTATTGTCCTGGAACACTCCTACCCCTGCCCAAATCCTGCACATATCCACGGCTGCCCTTGCCCTCGTCTGCCGGGGCAGCTGTAGTGGGAATCTGTGGGGCCAGATTGTCCGTTCCTGGGAGGTGATTATTTGGCCAGTCCACGAATAAGTGCACTGCAGTAGGCCTGGCTCTCGGAGGCCCAGGGTGGGAGCTGATTGCTTTGGCTTGATCACATTTCTTGAGAGTTTCACATTCTAATAATTAAAACCCAAAATGCTGTGACTGTTGCATTGGCTGCATTTTGTTTCCTATGTGTGTAGCAGAGTGGTCTGATTTCCTTCCTTATAATTCAAGTATTCTGAACATCAGTATGAGTTTCGGCCTGAAGGAATTTATTAGGGTAATCTTCCCTCTTTCAGCCAAAAAAAAAAAAAAAAAAAAAATGCACCCAGAAATGCATTTAGTGGAAACCTCTAGTGACAAGCAATATTCTTTCTTCCTTTCTCCTTTCTTCCCTCTCACTATCTTTCCTTCTTAGAAAGAATGTTGTGACATCATTAGGTCTGTAGTAAGAGTTTGTTAATTTTTCTAAGAAATTATCTTTAACACTGTATAAACCCAGTTTTTATTTCATATGATCAGATTTAAGTTGGTGCTTCAGTCTCTAAGTCTTACAAGGGTGTCATTTGCAACGACATAAATCATTGAATTGCATGTCAACTGCTGAGGACATCTTTCTCTGCACAGGAAAAGTTTCCTTTCAGGCAGGTTGATCTGGATGTTACTTTCAGGATAATCCTGTCTCTCCACCCTCCCACTCATTCCAGCAGCTCACGCCACGTCTTCCCTCTCCCTCTCCTTTTATCTACCTCTCATTTTTATGTAAAGCATTGTCTTTCAGATAATATTGTTCCCTTGTGAATTTTATAGAACGGTTATTGAATCATTTTCACCTTGATTTCCAAGTATGTTACCTTTACCTTGACTTGATGAATCACAGCTGTTAAACTGTGTCTCATGATTTTCATTTTAGAGTAGGCCCTGGTTTTTATTATAGAATATGCTCATCTTTTCTAAGCCTTGTGTCCTGGCTTGTAGGACAGGGTTGGGGTTGCAAGTAACCTGGGGTCATTTGGGGTTTTTTTTAGAAGAAAGTGATGGAGTCTGGGAATTTCTCTGCAGGCTTCTTAGAGTGTTCAGGGCCATTCTAATGCTTTCCCTTGGTTCAGTCTTGCAAGACTTTCATAATTGTGAGCAACCACAGTGTCTTCCCCTCTTTTGGACAATTAAGGGATTTAAAATATAGATTGAAGTTGGACACTTGTTGGTGATTTAGGAGATGAACGGTAGCACTGTGTGTCAGATATCTGAGAACATGCAATATTTGCTCAGTGGGTAGTGGGATAAGCCAGTTCCATCCAAGTCATGCAGCCTAAGAATGAAGAGGAGGCTTGGGGTCTGAACCCTGTGGGTTTAATTCTGTCTCTGACAGTTACCAGTTTTGTGACTGTGAGCTGTTACTTTCACTCTGCAGTACTCATATGACAAAAGATGGGAGAAGTGATAAGGGTATTCCCTTCATAAGTATTTTTGTGAAAGTTAAATTAGATGACATATGTAAGATATCTAACATATGTCTGATGTATCACGGTCACACAATAATATTATAACTTATTAAATTTATTATTGCTGTTGTTGTCAGTCAGGCTAGGTTGATGCTGTAACAAACATCCCCCAACTTTTCAGGTACTTAACAGCATCAAAGTTGATGCCTTATTCATACAAAGCCATGAACAAGTTTTCTAGGTCAAGTGATAACAAGCAGATTCAGGCTCCTTCCATCTTCTGACTCTGCTGTTTCCTGGATTCAGTCACCCTTGAATCATCCAGCCAACAGACAGAAGCAAGAGCCACTGAGCTAAGGATCTGGGGGTGGGAAATGTGGAGGTCAGTTCTGGAGCGGACATTCCTCACTTCCACCTGCATGCCATTGGCTAGAACCAGTCATGTGACCTCCATTTCACCACAGAGTAGCATGGGAAAGAGTCTCCCTGGGGCCCTAGAAAGAGGAAACAGGATTGGTGAGGTCCACCTGCCACAGGGTTACTTTTTGGTACCTGAAATTCCCCTTTTTTGCTCTGTTCCAATTTGGAAGAAACTTTTCTTTTGACTCTGGGCTATTACTTCGCCCTAGCCATTGGGGCTCAGCCTCTGTGGTCTCAGCTCATTGTCCTCTTCCTCTGTTCCCAGTTCTTGCCTTGACCCTAGAGAATTTCAACACTCTGGTCCTCAGCCTAGCAGGATTGTCCACTCTATCCTGACTAGCAACAGTCATAGCCTTCTAATTAGGGACATCATAGGTTTCCCCCAGTTGAAACACACACACACACACACACACACACACACACACACACACACACACACACACACAATATTATTTTTAATTGACAGACAATAATTGTATATGTTTGTAGGATACAATGTGATGTTTTGCTATCTGTATGCAATGGGGAGTGATTAATGGTTCCATTTAAAATGCGCTTCTTAAGTATAAGGAGAATATCCTTCATCAGTACTCTTTATATTGCAATATTAAGGGAGACCTTTAGAACTTAAAGTATAAATACCTTCTTCCAATAGTCAAGTGACACTATCTTGGAAATAAGGTAATATTCAAAGTAGGTTTTTAAAATGGTTTTATAGAGGTATAATTTATATAACATAAAATCCACCTTTTTCAATTTTACAATTCAATTATCTTTAGAAAATTTACAGTCTAATTTTAGAACACTGTCCTCTCCTTAAAGAGAGCCCGCCTCCAAGCCCATCTTGCAGTCAATCTCTGTTCCCACCCTCAGCCCCAGGCAACCACTAATCTATTGTGTTCCTAGCAGCATAATTCAAAATAGCCCAGAAGTGTAAGCAGTCAAAATGTCCATCAACTGGTGAGTCAACAAAACTTGCTATATTCATATACTATAATACACTTTAGCCAAAACAAACAAAGAGGTAAAACAAAAAAACAGAATACAAATAGAAGCTACACCACATAGATGAACCTTGGAAAACATTATGCATATATTATGCAAAGTGAAGGAAGTGAGATGCAAAAGACCACTTATTATGAGATGCCTGTTTCTGAAATGTCCAGAAAAGGCAAACCTAACGTTGATTTTGATTGCAATTTTCCATTAGGCAAATACCTAGAACTTTCTGTTCTAGGAGCCTGAACTACTCACATGCCTTGGGCCTTTGGGGCTAATTCTCTTTAACATAAGAATGGCTAATTTGTCGCTTCTTAGATTTGCTTTGTCATTTTTGTCTACCAAGGGAAGAAATTCAGAAGCCAGGAAGGAGATGGTGACTTTGCCAGAGCCATATTAAAAAGGAAACCATCTTACAGGTCATCATTCCTCTCTCACCTAAATCTTGTTTGATTTCTCAAAGCCCATGTGGGACCACCCTCCATTTTTAAGTTACTGTTTTGGAGAATATGTGCAATGTCTACTGGGACCTGGTGGCAGGCAGGAATGTTTAAGCTGATCATTTGTTTTAAACATAATCCATTTGTAAGGCATGATTCATCTATTGCTAGAAGGTACTTGGCATCCTTTGCATATACCGTGACTCAAACTGTGACAATGTTTATAGCTCAGAAGGTAAAAAAAAATCAGAGTTTTTTCATCAGAATTATCACAAATTCCACATTTTTGGAATTGAAGATAATGCCATCTTAGCCTATTTAAGACTGGCATTCTAGAAAGAGGCATGCTGATGCAAGCAAAGCAAAAACAATCCCAAAAATTAACCTGTTTTAGAAATGAGCAGCCAAATGTCTCCTAAACTTCTATGGTTATTTTCATGGACACTACCTTTTATTTTATTTTATTTTTTGTTTTTCTGCTTATAAAATACTATGTACTAATTGAGAAAAACTTGGAAAATAGAAAAAAGAAATATATATATATACATATAAATTAATTCCCTTGTCATTCCTGTGTCTAGAATACTTAATATCATCATTCTGGTGGATTTACCTTTTATTTATGTTTTCCTGTATGTATGTGAGAACTCAGGCACTTAATTGGGCTTAAGCTGTATATGTTCCATACCCTGCTATTATTGCTTGACATTTTATTATGGACATTTTCCTCCATGTCATTAAATATTCTTCAAAAAGATAAACTTAATGGTCATAGTAACCCAACATTTTTGGATACACCATCCCACTTGCCACCCCCCAGCTGTTTACACTAATATTGCTTTAGTCTTTTTTTTTGCATCCTAGTTAAAAGCTGAGATGAAAATTTGTAAGTGGAGATGGCTGAGCACTTCTCCATTTTCCTTCAATGGCTCTTAAAAGTAAAATAATTGGCTCCAGGTATAGACAATATAAAGGATTGAAATTGTCTCTATTGACTTCTTTATCAAGAATCAGGTAGTTTTGGCCGGGCCCAGTAGCTCATGCCTGTAATTCCAGCACTTTGGGAGTTCTAGGCAGGCTGAATCACCTGAGGTCAGGCATTCCAGACAAGCCTGGCCAACATGGCGAAACCCCATCTCTACTAAAAATACAAAAAAAATTAGGCTTGATGGCAGGTGTCTGTAATATCAGCTACTCCACTAGGGAGGCTGAGGCAGGAGAATCGCTTGACCCCTGGAGTGGGAGGTTGTAGTGAGCCAAGATCGTGCCACTGCACTCCAGCCTGGGCAAAAAGAGCGAGTCTCTGTCTCAAAAAAAAAAAAAAAAAAAAAAAAAAAAGGTCGTTCCATGCTCTTATAAATAAAGAATAGTACTGCCTTAGCACATAAAAATGGGTTGACCTTCAATGAGGCGGTCATGGACTTTCGTTCAGAAAGACTTTAGGAAAGTCTCTTCATTGCCAAGGGGTATGGTCCATCTCTTATGGAAGTATGCATATCATAAGGAATTAAAATGCCTCTCCTTCTTTTCTTTTTTTTGAGACGGAGTGTCGCTGTGTTGCCCAGGGTGGAGTGCAGTGGCCTGATCTCAGCTCACTGCAAGCTCTGCCTCCTGGGTTCATGCCATCCTTCTGCCTCAGCCTCCCAAGTAGCTGGGACCACAGATGCCCGTCACCATGCCTGGCTAATTGTTTTTTTGGATTTCTAGTAGAGACGGGGTTTCACTGTGTTAGCCAGGATGGTCTCAATCTCCTGACCTCGTGATCTGCCTGCCTTGGCCTCCCAAAGGGCTGGGATTACAGGCGTGAGCCACCATGCCTGGCCGCCCCTCCTTCTTTTAAAAAATTCCTGCAGTCACTCTGAGGAATGCCATTTAGAACATTCGAGTGAACCAAACATAATCAGCAGCCTGGAGAAGACCTCTTTTACCTGCCTCCTCTTATGTTGCTGCTGAGATGAACACACTCCTAGGAAAGTGGTGGTTGTGCCTTTGCTTTTTTGTTTTTTTAGTCATGGGCCTTGCCATTGGTTTCTTCTGTGGCCTCTTTGCTTATCATGGCCTGGTGACCTCCTAGTACCTGATGATATCTATAGTAGGTCTGCTAGGAGAGGCTTGGAGTCTTCCTTTCACTACCCATGAAATGACCCTCCAGGCGAGTCACTTTCCTAACACAGCATTAATAGGTGTTGCTTCTTTGAGATAAGCTCTTTCTTATCCACATGCTCAGGGTACATATCTTTGTGTTTTTGTTTAGTAAGACACACTCCCCTGAAGCTAAACTTAATCTGCAGAGATGTCAGATGATAAATTTGTCCCCTAGTATAGTGTCATAATATATCCTCTATGTATTAATTAAAATGAAGTTAGATATTGCTTTTCAGACAACATTAGTTCAAGATGCTTTCAGTACAGGATTAATAGATGTATGGATGCATGGATGGATGGATACATAGATGAATGGGTGAATGAATTGGTGGACGGATGAAAGGATGAGTAGATGCATGGATGGATGGATAGGTGGGTGGGTGGGTGGGTGAGTGGATGGATGGATGGATGTGTGGGTGGGTGGGTGGGTGGATGAATGGATGGGTGTTTGGATGGGTGGGTGGATGGATGGATGGGTGGATGAATAGCACTTTCTAGATCTTACTGTCTATACCTTACTTTGAGCACGGAGAAGGAAATAATTAATAGTTGATTCTATTAATTTATGCTGCTACCAGTTCCCTGGAAATTGAATTTCAGAGTGTTAGCCATGTTTCCTCCAAAAAAATCATTGCCTTTCTTGCCTTATCAATTAAGGTTAGTCTTGAAAAAAATCCCACCTGTGATGTCACACACAGCTACCTTTTGCTGTTAATTCTGGTGAAAATATTAGGCTCACTATTAATATCAATACTTAATGGATCATAAGAATCAAATATCAAATGAAGAGACCAACATACACGTATTACTTCTTAAAAAAATCTTTAATGACTAGGAATGTATTGTAATATTAGTGATACCTAAATTTAATGCAATATACATGTCTCTGTTGTTTTTTAGACCCAAGCTTTTTCTCCTTGAGATAAAGAATGATGCTCAGGGTAGTGTAGCAGAGTGGTTATAGAAGAGGGCCCCGGAATCAGCTTTCTGAGTTCTGACAGCTCTGTCATTTGGTACTTATGTGACAATGGATCTCTGTTTCCTATTCTGTGAAATAGAGATACTAACACTTGTAAGGTGGTTGTGATATGAGGGTGAAAGAATGCAACACAGCTATGTGTTTAATGGAGTGCCTGTCACACAGTAAATGCTGCTACAGGGTAGGTGGTGCTGTGCTATTATGCGGCATTATCATCATTTCCTTTATTATTAAATAGCAGAAGTTGGGATGGATTAGGAAGCAGACACTCAGAAAATATGGTGAGCTTATAAATGTTCTTTGATGCAATAAATTGTCACACAGTTGGTGGCTTAGCACGACATTTATTCTTTCACAGTTCTAGATGACAGAACTCTGAAGTCACATAGAGGTGCTACTGGGCCTATCTCCTTCTCAAGGTGCTGGGGGAGTGTCTCCTCCTTCCTCTTCTAGCTTCTGGTGGGTGCTGCCCTTGACTGGCTTGTGGCCACATCCCTGACTCCTTCCAATCTATGTCCCCATCTTCACGTCACCTTTTCCTCTTCTGTACATGTCTGATCTCCCTCTGCTCTCTCTTATAGGGACGCTTGTGATTGTATTAATATTTCGGACCCACCTAGATAATCCAGAATAATCACCCCATCTGAAGATCATTAATTGAATCTCATCTACAAAGACCCTTTTCTCTCACAAGTTAACATGTACAGACTACAGGGATTAGGACCTGATATCTTCGGGTGGCGATTATTCGGCTTAATACAGTGGGTTAGAAATAAAACTTGATTTTCCATTGTACAAGAATGGGGGTTTAGTCTTAATGGTTTTATCATGCCATGTACATAACCACTGTCAGTATCAGTGGGGGCGTTTTCTGAATCGTGGCTTTTGTTTTCTGTGAGCTCATTGCCCCCTTTCCCCTTTAATATTTTAGTAAAGCTTATTTTACAAAAAAAAATGCCTGCAGTGAAAAGCATTTCTTGACCATCTTTGGATCAATATGTAATATTTGTATTTCACTGAATCTTCATGCCATATTTCAGGTTTAGCTTCTGTGTCAATTTTGAAATGATCTGTGGTAAATTCCATACTGGAAAGACATGGGTCTCCTCTACTGACTTATTTTCTTCTTATTCCCTGAAAAGCCTTTCTTATCACCCCAGGAATTGTGGAGATAAATTTTTTCACTCATGAGGCATAATATAGTTAGTCGATGATATATTTGTTATAAAAAACTCTTTTTCCATTGTAGTCCAAACTTAAATTTCCCTAGTGTTCATTTGCTTTCTCTATTTTCTAGTGCACTTAAAAATACATTTGTAGTCACGATTGCCTGGGTAAGTTATAAATCCTAGATATTAGAATTTTTATGCTTTAGAAATAATAAATGAGGGCTTACCAATTAAAGATAAAAAATTACTTGACTGGGGATAGTAGAATATTTTATCAGTATTATTAAAATTTAAGGGCAGCTGAAATGCCACAGGAATCTTTGTACAACATTTTAGTTTAAAAAGTTGGCTTAAGGATAAGTTACATTCTTTTCTTCAATTTTACATCAAATAGGATATTATATAAATTTTTTAAAACAGAGCAGAAATCTTGTTGAACTGAATCAAATGCAGAGCTTTTCTCCAGTTGTAGCCCTGTGGTTTTACTTTTTATGTTTGGAAATCACTTTTTTATGTATCTTGGGTCTCTAATAATTACCATTATCACTTTATCAAAATAATGTTAATACCACACATGGAATAAATAACCTCATGTGATTTATTGTAAAACCAAGGATTTAAACAATTAATATATTTAATCCATCAGCACATCTACTGTCTATGGATAAGGGTATATTTTGTGGATGATCACAACAGGTTTTTCACTCTAATTTTTGGTTTTCTGTATTTTCTTCATTTTTTTTTTTTTTTAGTTCATTATTCTTTCAGCTCTCTGGTACCCTGGCTTCTTCTTTGTAGGTCATTGTGACTTCTTTGCAGCTTCATCACAATTCTCTATAGCTTCATAAATAACCTCTCTGGAAATTGATGATTGCTAGAGAATAGCACAGAATTCTAGGTAGGCACTGAAAAAATTATAAAATAAAATAAAAGATTGCCTTTTCAGAAGATGATCCTATTAGGAGAAGCAGAATTCTGTATCCCGCACAAACACAATTGATACCTAAGTAGTATGCATTTTTAAGCAGTCATTTGTGAAATGATGTGGACTTAATGGTAGATTAAAACAACTACCCGCTGGGCTGTTTCAAAAAACAAAACCCTCCAATTAAGATGGATCCATGAGAATGTGAAATCAATCCGCCCTAACATTGAGCACTTTCTGTGTGAAGGACACTCCACGAGTGGCATGAAATAGGAACGGAGGGCTTGAATATCATCTCAGTCCTCAAGAACTGTATAATCCAGAGCAGTGGTTCTCAATGGGGGACAGTTTTGCCCCCCTCCAGAGGACACTAGGCCATGCCTTCAGACCTATTTCATTGTTGCAACCAGGGAGGCAGTGCTGCTGGCATTAGTGGGTAGAGGCCAGAGATGGTGCTAGTAATCCTCCAGTGCACAGCACCAGCCCCCACCACAAAGAATTACCTGACTCAAAATGTCAATAGTGTTGAGATTGCAAAATGCTAGTGTGGAGTAAAGGGAAAAGCATGTGCAGAAAACAGTATTTCAAGGAAGTCATGATAGGTACCAGCATATTTATGAGGGTTCAGTGGAAGGAAGAGATTCTCATGGGTTATACAGGGGTGGAATGGGGAGGTCAGACCTCATGCTAGACTTAGGTAGTGTGATTTGCCTTGAAGGATGGGCGAGAGAGAGCGAGCATGAGGGCATCTCACAAAGAAAAATGGCAATACAAGAATGATATTCATAATTCTTAATGAAAAGTACGCCAGATACACTGACTTGCTGGAACAGATGTCTCAGCAGTCAGAACAGAAATGCAATGTCACCCCATTGTTGGATATGCAGGTCTCATATCAGCCTTGGGACAACCACTCTGTCTCAAGACTCAATCAGCTGTCTTGTTAGAACTAGTTTTATGGTGAACTGGGATGGGCTTATTTTCTTGAAGCCCTTCAATAAGAAAATTGGACTTTCCTGATACACAGAGTGGGCTGTGAAACCACCAAAAGCTTTTGAGTTAAGGAGTTTCTAAGAAAGTTTGTCATTCTACTTCCACCCACTTTGTCAGTGAATTTCTCAAAAGGATATTAGGTGTGTGATGGAACCTTATAGGCATGTCCCATTGGAGTTACAGAGCAAAGCCCCAGGACTATGGCTTTTGACAGATGTCCCATCAAAATACACTGGGTATTTCTAATGTGAGTCATTGGCGGTAACAGGATAGGAGAAGACTGTGATGATGAAGGCAGTATTTTAAGAAGTTTAATTCTGGGGCAAAATGCAGAATGATTTGGAATGAGAAGAAACCAAGGAAGACTTTTGAAAATTGTTTGGGTGTAGGTAGTGGGATCAGAAATTCAGACATACATTAGGGTTGTGATTACTAAAGAATCAGTACCATCTAAACTCTCTCATCTTCTTTTAAGTGATTTGACAAAAAGGGGTAAGTGTATGGATGGATATAAATAATTCACATACAGTACTTGGCCCAGAGGATAAGTGGTTTTGGACTTAAGAAACATATGCTAAAGGTGTGATTATTAAAGAATCGTTAAAACTTAATCTCTCTCATTTTCCATTTAGTGATCTGATAAAAGTAGGTGATGTTATAGATTGAATGAAATATTTCACATGAAACACTTGGCCCAGTGGAAGAGTGGTTTGGAAGCCAATAACTGGTATATTCCAGACCAATTAGCTAGCTGGAGCCAATTAACCATTAAGTTCTTCATTGTTATGAAGAAGGTAATACATTTTGTGGACTTTAAGAACTTCTGCTATAAGGGTTATAGGATGAAATGCAGGTAAGAATTGAGAACAGTGTCTGGAATCTTGTCAGTGTTAAATAAATGAATATAGTAAATGGTCCTTCAAATGTTTATCCAATATGTGCATTCTAATAGAGAAATCAAATTTTACCTTGACATGTTGAGTAGTAGTCACTTGAGTAATAAAGGTTCATTAAAGAAGTCCGAGGCTGGGCACGGTGACTCACACCTGTAATCCCAGCACTTTGGGAGGCCAAGATGGGCGGATCACCTGAGGTTGGGAGTTCAAGACCAGCCTGGCCAACATGGAGAAACCCCGTCTCTACTAAAAATACAAAAGTTAGCTGTGCATGGTGGTGCATGCCTGTAATCCCAGCTACCTGAGAGGCTGAGGCAGGATAATCGTTTGAACCCAGGAGCCGGAGGTTGCGGTGAGCTGAGATCGTGCCATTGCATTCCAGCCTGGGCAACAAGAGCAAAACTCCGTCTCAAAAAAAAAAAAAAAAAAAAAGGCAGGGAGCAAGTTCTGAGGTGAGAGATGGAGTGGAATCGTTTTCACATGCCCAGAGTTTGATATAAAGAAGGGACATGTCTGAGTGAAATACTTAGCGGGCATTTGGAGGATTTTGTATCTGAGAGATCAGAGCAGGATTGACTGGTTTGGAAATTTTTGTAGAGGGGAGTTGGAAAGCGTTGGAAAGTAATTTGCTACATCAGCTTTTAAGTATCTCCTGTTTATTGTTTGCATTTTTAACTTCATTTGGGCTTAGAAATGGCAAGGAAGCACCATTGAAGCCAAGAAAAATGTATCAGACAGCTATTGCCACCATGGTTCTGTGTAACAAACCATCCTAAAGCATAGTTCCTCAGATAACTTTGCTTACTCCTGAGTCTGTGGATAAACGGGCATGTGAGTGCTATGTGGCTAGTCCGGATTGGATTGTAGACTCCAAGATGCAAGTTGAGTTCACATCTGCCCTGGTGTCTTTCATCCTCCTTGGACCAGAGACTTCTTTGGACATTTTCTCCTCTTGGTGAATTACAGATGGACAAGAGGGTAAGGCCGATTGCAAAAGGGCATTTTAAGCTTCTGCTCACATCACTTCCTCTCACCTCTCATTGGCCAAAGCAAGTTATGTGGACAAATCCAAGCTTAAGCATCAACATGGCCACCATTAGGCTATGATACTGATGTGATTTTTAATACTACTTCAGGGAAGTAAAGAGCCAGAAGAACCACAGCGACATAAAAGGAAATTTTTCTGGGTGATGAAAAGTGCAAGATTTTGTGTGGACTTGTTGATGGTACTGTGGCAGCCATCCTGTGGACATGATGAGATGGCCAGGAGCATCACAGAGACACAGCTATTGAAGCAAAGGCAGAAATTGCCTGTCTCTGCATTTGTTGATATTGAAGCCGTGAAGTCATGCTCTCTCTTCCTCACAGTGAAGGGCAAGACTAAGGACACCATAGGGGTATGAGGAGGGAGAAAAGGAGAAGCTGAAACTGGATCTTGGGCTTCACCCACATTTGGAGTATGGGAGTGGCAGAATGCCTAGCATGTAACATACACTCTAGAAATGTTTGTTGTCTTGAATTGATTTGAAGGAGTCAGACAGGCCGTGGTCCCTGTGTCTTTTTACATCTATTATTCCGCTGCCAGGCCATTCTCCTTTGCTCCCATCCCAGAGAAACCTGTATCACCACCGGCATAATAATGACATTTCATTATTACGATCTGATACTCTAGGGCTGGTATCCAGCTGTTCTAAATGGAGCAGGTTTCTGTCAAAGAGGTTTCACTTAGGACTAAGCATGACTATTCAAACTACTGCCACCTGGGGAGAAAGTCTTTATTTACCATTCTTCCTAGTTGTCAATCTCTAGATAGGTATGTACTCATTATTTTTTTTCTCCCTTCATCTTCTCTCATATTCACAAAGAAAAAAGTTTTGTGTTATTACAGAATGATCTGATTTCAGCAATGAACTTCTTCTCTTGTTGGTTATTTTACAGTTAGATTCTTGGATGAATATTATTTCCATCTTATGCAATTAAGAGTGATATCTCATCTGATTTCAGTGAGGAAATTCTGTCGTTGACCATTTTACGGTTACAGTCTTTGAAGAATTTTATTTCCATCTTATGCAATTAAGAATAATATCTCATGTGGCATTAAATTGTTGGACTGCCTTTGAAATTGAAGGCAGTGAGAAAATTCTAGCATGAGCATCACCTTTTTGTGTGTACGTAGCTTGGATCTCATTACTTATAGTATAAAAAGGCAATAGTTGCTGCAGTTATATTTCTAGTTGTTTATTCCTCATTTTTATAATGGAACTTGTCAGTTAGAATCAATGCAATAAAAGTTTTCTTGGAGAGGGGCGTAACTTATGGACTACTAACACTGCCTTTAGTTCAGTCTTTCTGATACTGTTTTTATGAGACAAACAATGATATGCTTGCCTTGTCTGTTGGCACCAAACCCCTTCGAAATGTATGTTAGAATGTATTAAGGTTTAGGATGACTTATGGCTAGTGATGCAGGACGGGCAAGTCTAAAAGTTGGGGCTTAGCCTGGGAGGATTATTGGCTTCACCTGCAAAAGAATTCATGTGCAAGCAGGTGGTGTTAGACAGCAGTCTTCTATTGAATGATATGGCTCCTTGTAGAGGAGGGCTAACTCATAGGCACTGCGCCCAGAGTTGGCAACATACGGGCTATTCACAACTATATTTACACTGACTTAGACCATTTTCAGTTACATGCAAATTAAGGGACAAGTTAATGCAAACTGAGGGGTGGGTTATTTAGAACTTTCTAGGAAAGGAACAGTAGCTTCCAGGTTGTTGTCGTGGAAAGGGGTGGTAACTTCCAGGTGATTGCGATGGCATTTGTAAACTATCATAACAGTAGTGAGTGTCTTCTGCTAACGAGCAGTGAGGGTATCTGGGTATTGCTTTTATCACCGTTTACTAGTTCCTGCCATTTTATTTTTACTTCATCCTGTCAGGACCCAGAAATATGTCCTGCCAGTCTCCTACCTAACTAGGATTCTTGTAAGAAATAGTTGGCATAATGTGGAGTATAAACTTTAAGTTTTAGGATTTCACTGCCCCTTAGAATGTAACAAGTACAAATTAAAGGGCTTGCATAGGATTGCATGCTTTAAATTTTTCCAGAGAAAAGGCAAAAAGAGGTCTTTATTATTATGATAATTTTACAAAATAAAGTGAATTGAAGCCATATGCAGTAGTGAGGATGTCTTAACAGAGTAGCCCTTTAATAGATTTGTGCATGTTGGCTGGCCCAAGGGATGGGCTATAGTGAGATCTGTACTTGTCTGCGTAACATCTGTTTTTTTTCCCCTCTGTCCTTGCATGGCAGCCAGGTGGTATAAGATTGCTGAGATAAATTCCAAGTATGGCATATCTTTACTCTAAGCTAGTGGTCAGCAAACTTTTTCTATAAAGAGCCAGGATTTTTGTCTTGTGGGCCGAACAGTCTTTCTTGCAACTACTTGTTGTTTATTTGCGAAGTTTGTTTACCAAGCTACACAGTGGGCTAGGTTTGTCTTGTGGTCATAATTCCCCAATCCCTGGTCTACATTACATATGATAATCTCCAGGGACTCAGGCCTCTGCTCTCCTGAGCTGTGGTATTCTCCTGACCCACACAGATTTGTTAAGGAATAGGAAAGTAATACTATGTGCACTAGTGAGGTATAAATATCTCTAATACCCAAAGGATTATAAATCACTCTACTATAAAGACACCTGTACATGTATGTTTGTTGTAGCACTGTTCACAATAGCAGAAACTTGGAACCAACCCAAATGCCCATCAGTGATAGACTTGATAAAGAAAATGTGGCACATATACACCATAGAATACTATGCAGCCATAAAAAAGGATGAGTTCATGTCTTTGCAGGGACATGGGTGAAGCTGGAAACCATCATTCTCAGCAAACTAACACAGGAACAGAAAACCGAACACCATATGTTCTCACTCATAAAGGGGAGTTGAACAATGAGAACACATGGATACAGGGAGGGGAACATCACACACCAGGGCCTGTCAGGGGGTGGGGGGCGGGGGAGGCATAGCATTAGAAGAGATCCCTAATGTAGATGACAGGTTGATGGGTGCAGCAAACCACCATGGCACGTGTATACCTGTCTAACAAACCTGCACATTCTGCACTTGTATCCCATAACTTAAAGAAGAATAATAATTTTTAAAAAGCTGTTAATCAAAGTTTTCTTATTACCAAGAAGGCTGTAGGAAGATACTACCATGCATTGCAGTGGAGATTATCTTACATGAATATGATAACCACAACTGCTGCAGCCACTTACCCACCTGCTTGGAGATGAAGCCAGTGCAGGTGAGGAGAGGAGCAGAGTGAAGAGGAACTTCTGAAACTAAAAATATCTGCTAGCTTGTATAAATGCTAGAGTGCCCAGGGTTTCCTGTTATGTGCGACAGCATCTTTCATTGCCGTTTAATCAAGTTTGAGTTGGGCTTCTTGTTATTTGCAAGTACACATACCTCAGCTGATAGGGGAGAAAACAGAACTCCCGTGAATAAGATATTACTAGGAATTTAGAGACATGGGACAGCAGAGAAGAGATGAGATGAAATTGGGAGACAGAGGGAGAGAGATGCTGGAGGCTCTACAGTAAAGGTATTGGGATAATCTCCGTCGGCAGATGCTAGAAGTCCTTTCAAGAGCTAGAGTATTAAACATCTAATTCTGAATAGGGTGTGTGTCCAAGATTTAAAATTCCTCTGCAACTCCAAACTTCAGTAAAGTCTGATGCCCTCACCAAAGCCTTCTTGGAGTAGTTGTAGATAAATAAAGGCTGAGATGCTGAGTTCCGTTCTTGGGTAAGCCAGACCCAAATGAAAGGGATTCCCTATGAAAAGGGTGAGAGTTCAGGGGGTAAAGAATTAAAGCCACAAATTACTATGAGTGCGTAAATTCCTAGGAATTTGTGGACATGTTTGGAAGTATGCTAAACATACAAAAAAAAATGCACGACAATTGCCTTTAAAACTCAGAAGACAGTTTCATCTTCGTTTCCAAGTTCATCATGCATTTCAAATGATCAGAAATAATAACAATTATGTTCACCATACAATATTAGATCACCTTTCATGGTTTGAATGGTTCCGCTCCAAAATTCTGGTGTTGGCAATGTGATAGGATTAAGAGGTGTGGCCATTCAGATGCCATTAGGCCAGAATGGGTCCTCCCTCATAAATGAGATTAAGCCCATTGTACAAAGAGGCTTCTGGTAGCATTTGGCTCTCTTGGCCTTCTGCCTTTTGCCATGTGAAGACACAGCATTCCTCTTCTCTGGAGGATGTAGCTTTCACTCAACAACTGAGCCTGCTGGCACCTTGGTCTTGAACTTCCCAGCCTCCAGAACTGTGAGAAATACATTTCTGTTCTTTATAAATTACCCATTCTCAGTTATTTTGTTATAGCAGCACAAAATGGAGTAAGACACTATCTAAGATGAGTTATCTTTAAAATATTTGGAAAAAAGACATAGTCAAGTTTTCTTTAAGATTTTTTATGTATTCTACTTCCCTTAATGATCTAGTTTCCTTCCCACCACCATGATTAAATACTTTCTTCTAAACACAGTGAAAGCAGTAATTTTGTTGGTGATAAAGCGAAATATTTCTAGTAAGAACACAAGATGGACATCTGTAACTTTTGAAGTGGCAGCTGTAAATAATTTAAAAAATTTTTGAGATAATTTTGCAGTTTCATAAGAGTTGCAAAAGTAGTCCAGAGAATTTCTGTATAGTCTTCACCCATCTTCTCTGAATATTAACATTTTATATCACCATAATACAATAATAGAAACTAATAAGTTAGCATTAAGACCATGCTGTTAACTGAAATATATACTTCATTGAGTTTACAAGATTTTACTCCAGTTCTTTTACTCTTTTTCTCTTCCAGGATCCAATCCATTATTCCACATTGTTTTTAGTTGCCGTATCACCTTATGTCTCAGTCCACTCAGGCTCCTATTATGCTATTACAAAATACCTTACATTGGGTAGATTTTTTAAAAAGAAATTTATTTCTTATAGTTATGGAGGATGGAAAGTCCAAAATCAAAGCACCAGCAGATTCAATGTTTGGTGAGTGCTGGTTTCCAGAATCATAGATGGCATCTTGTTGCCATGTCATCACACGGTGTAAGGGTCAAGGTAGCTCTCTTGGATGGCGGCAGTGGCTGCTGCTGCCACCGCCTCCGCCTCCTCCTTGTTCTCTTCCTTTCTCTTTCTCTCTCTCTCTCTCCTTCTCTCCCTGTCTTTCTCTGTCTCTCTTGCTCTCCTCCCTCCCTTTCTCCTTCTCTTTCTTTCTCTTTCCCTCTCCTTCCTTCCTTCCTTCTTCCTTCCTTTCTTCCTTCCTTCTTTCTCTCTTTCTCCGTCTCTCTCTCTCTGTGTCCTTTCTTCCTTCCTTCTCTCTTTCTCCCTCTCTTTCTCTCTCTCCATCCTTCTTTCCTTCCCTCCTTCCTCTTTCTCTCTTTCCCCATCTTCTTCACTAATCCTGCTCATGAGGGCTCTTGTCCCATGACCTAATCACCTCCCAATACCATCACGTTAGTGATTAGGTTTCAACATGTGAATATGGGGAGGGCACTAACATTTAGACCGTTGTACCTTAGTTCCCTCCAGTCTGTGAATCTGTGACAATTCCTCAGGTTTTTTTTTTTTTTATCTTTCATGACTTTGATACGTTTGATCTTGCTTGTCATGGGATCTTGGGTGGGTCATATAATATGTCTGAGTGTCAGTTTCCACATAGGTTTTACAGATATAATGGCATTACCTACACCATGTTTCTTAGATGGGGATTATATAAAGAAATCATTTCGGCTCAATGAATATTAACTGTTTATAGTAATTATTGTTATTAATTATTAATATTAATTTTAGAATTTTTAAGGGGATATTTCTCAGCTCGGATTATCTGCTGTTTGACCCTGAGTAGAATGAATTTATGTGTTCTTGGAAGGGATGCCACAAAAGTGATGTGTCCTTAGCAGATCACATTGGAGGGTCAACGATGTCTTTATATCTTATTACTAGTGATATTAGCCTTGATCACTTAGTTGAGAAGGCATTTGCCAAGTTTCTTCATGGTAAGATTGTTTTTAACCTTTGAACTGAAAAGTACACTAATTTATTACTTTGATGGCCTAATGGTGATTTTCAATTTCCTCTCATGCCCTGTACATGTATTAATTGGAACACTTGTGTAAGGAAGCATTTTTCATTCTCCTCCATTTATTCCGTGTTTATATCATTATTGACTCAATATTTATTTTGAAGGTGAGCTATAATCTAAAACTGTCATTATTTATTTTTGTGGCTCAAATCATTCCACAGGGTATCCACAGGCTGGTTTCAGACTCCTGACCCTAAGCAATCCTCCCTCAGCCTCCTGAAACACTAGGAGTAGAGGCACAAGTCTCCATGTCTGGCCCCATTAACCTTTTTAAAGTGTACATTTCAGTGGAATTTAGCACATTCGTAATGTTATGCAACCGCTACCTCTATCCAGTTCTAAGACATTTTTATCACCGTAGAAGGAGACCCTGTATCCAGTAAGCAGTCACTCTTATTCCTTCTCTTCTGCCCCAGCCCTTAGCGATCACTAATCTGCTTTCTCTATGTATAGATTTTCCTTTTCCGGATATTTTATGTAAATGGAATCATACAGTATGTGGCTGTTGGTGTCCAACTTCTTACATTTAGTATAGTGTTTTTTTGAAGTTCAGCCATGTGGTAGCACGCATCAGTGCTTCATTCCCTTTTATGGCTGAATAACGTTCCACTGTATGGATAGACTATGTATTTATCCGTTCATTAGCATTTGCGTTGTTTTCATCATTTCCTTGACGTAAATAGCTGCTATGAATATTTATGGAGAAGTGTTTGTTTGAGTACATGTTTTCAGTTCTTTTGGGCACATACCTAGGAGTGGAATTGCTGGATCATGCAGTAGCTCTATGTTCAACTTACTGAGGCATCAGCAAGCTGTTTCCCACAGCAGCCACCCCATTTTACATTTCCATCAACAATGTTGGAGGATTCCAACCTCTTTGTAAGCAAATTTCCTATGTTGTACTTTCCTAAGGGGGCACTGGAGTGAATGGCATCCTCTCCACCATCTTGCTTGTCATGGGATCTTGGGTGGGTCATATAATTTGTCTGAGTCTCAGTTTCCACATGGGTTTTATAGGTACACTGGTAATACCTACCCTGTGTTTGTTATATGAGGATTATATAAAGAAATCATCTTGGCTCAGTGAATATATTAGCTGCTTATAATAATTATTGTTATTGATTATTAATATTAATTTTGCCTTTCCTTCTCAGCCTCTTTTATGTTCTTGCTTGTGGCTCTGAATTCAGATGTCTGAGTAACCTTTTAGCAACTCAGATCTGTCCCTGTGTTTCTCCTCTTTGTAAGACATCAGTTCTGGCGCTGCTAACATTCACTGCAGCCCCTCACTCTCTTTTTCATCCAAAGATTTCTGGTGTACAGAACACATGCTTCTGGATTTATGGTGGGGGCTGTTGAAGAGAAGAGAGGACAAGGAAGTCTGGGGCTGTTGTGTGAAACAGCTTGTTCTTCCTGCGGATTTCTTTCTATTATTTCCTAGAGCTTTCACACTTCATCTTACATGAATGCATTTTGTAATTTTACATTCTACTTTATGATTTATTCATGTGTGTCCTAATATTACAATCAACCATATCTTGATAACAAATAAATCTTTCTGTCCAACTGGCCTGTTGGGAGTGTGCACCTGGTGTGTCCTGTATGTCCAGGCACAGCCCTGCCAACCCATCAAAATACATGCACTGCAGGTTTATGGGAACTTCAGTGTGTACAAGACACGCCTGAAGAGCTGGTCAAAACATGAGACTCTAGACTCTGCTTTGAGACACAGACTTAATGTGTCTGTGAGGGCCTCAGGAGTCTGTATTCTTTACAAGGTGCCCCAGTGAGTGTGATACAAGCTGGCCTGTCTACATGGTGGGCCACCTCTAGTGTGCTGAGTGTGCTGTGGACCACCTTTGGAGAAACACCAGGGAAAGTGATGATGCTTGAAATCCTTGATCCTACCTGCTTCTCTTCATCTCAGGCCACTGCCCATACCCAGCACCCCCAAATTCTAGCCTCCAGGAATGATCCAGCCACATTAACCTTTTGTTTTTGCTGTGTCTGACTGTGTCACTCCATTTGTTTGTACACTGTGCCTGCCTTGTCTAAGGGAGCATTCCTGCTCATCCTTCTAAGGCTCAACTCTGCGGGGACATCTGTTCCTGTGGGAGCTTAGTGTAGCATGGTGGTTAACAGGTGGGGAGCTCTTAAGGTCAAGGGTGTCAGGGCTAGACTGCTTTCTACATTTACCAGCTGGGTGAAGGTGAACAAGTTCATTGATCTCTCTCAGACTGTTTCCTCCTCTGTAAAAGAAGGAATAACTAATGGTACCTATCTTTAAAGGATGACTGTGGGATTAAGTGAGGCAATACCTGTAAAATGCCTAAGACAGAGTTAGTACTCAATGACTGTTTTTGTTATTTTATTTTATTTTTGAGACAGAGTCTCATTCACTGTCTCACCCAGGCTGGAGTGCAGTGGCATGATCTCTGCTCACTGCAACCCCTGCCTCCGGGGTTCAAGCAATTCCCCTGCCTCAGCCTCTCGAGTAGCTGGGACTACAGGCATGCACCACCATGTCCAGCTAATTTTAGTGTTTTTAGTAGAGATGGGGTTTCACCATGTTGGCAAGGCTGGTCTCGAACTCCTGGCCTCAGATGATCCGCCCACCTTGGTCTTCTAAAGTGCTGGGATTACAGGCGTGAGCCACTGTGCCTGGCCCTTTTTGTTATTTTTTAATGTTTTTATTTTCTTTTAATTAACCTCCTGATTGTCTCATCTGCTAGTCTGTGAGCCTCTTGACAGTGGGGAACAGTCCTCAATAATTTGTGTATTTCTGTTACTTATAACAGAACCTTGCGTCTAAAAGATAAACACACACACACACACACACAGATTTTTAAAGGAGCTTTCAACCTGCTGGGAATTCTTGAATGAACAAATGCACTTTATGAATTCCCTAATCCTTTTCTTTGCTATTTTCATCACTTTCTCATTCGAGTTAATCTCTGAGACATAATACCCTGCCATGGAGCCTCATCCCTGCATGGGCTATTTGTCACATCCAGGCTTATATTGTGCTGACTGGGCCTTCCGTGTGACAGCCGCTCCCCATTAATGATTGACTGACAGTGGGTGGCCAATGTGCTGAGTCAGCACCCTGGGGCTCACTGGCTCTTCCCTTATTGAAGGGGAAGGGAGTAACTTTATCTTTTCAGTTAATGGGAAGAAAAAGCCACGGGACCTTTGTCATCCATTCTGCTGGGTTGCAGAATATGATCTGTGTGGCTATGTGTGTGTATGTGTGTGTGTGTGTGTGTGTGTGTGTGTGTGTGTGTATAAAATATACTCTCTGATTAAAGCACCAAAGTTACTGCCAATAAGCTTCAGGATAAGTAGAAAAGATATTAGTTTAAAAGACTGAAATACCACCAGTAGAAAAATAAAACAATTTTTCAGCAAACCATAAAAAAAAAACTATTGGAAATATGTAAACTGCTGTTCTCTGGAGAATATTAGCATTTTAACACACATGGCTATCAGAAGAAAATCTTTGCATAACTTAGGGAGGTACTTTGGAACATTGCAAAATTTTAGGAGATCCCTCAAAAGGCTAAACCTAAAATTGCCTTATGATGCAGCATTTCCATTCCTATGAATACACCCAAAGGAATTGAAAACAGAATCTTGGACAGATACTTGTATACCAGTGTTTATTGCAGCATTATTTGCAGTAGCCAAAAGGTGGAAACAACCCAAATGTCCATCCATGGATGAATGAATAAATAAGATGTGGTACATATATACAGTGGAAAATCATTTGTCCATTATAACATAATAAAATTCTGACATGTGCTATAATATGGATGAACCTTGCAAACATTATGCTAAGTGAAAGAAACCAGATATAAAGGGACAAATACTATATGGTTCTACTTCTAGGGATACTAAAGTTGTCAAATACTTCGAAACTGAAAGTAGAATAGAGGTTACCAGGGCCTGAAATGTGAGGAATAAGGAGTTATTGTTTAGTGAATTCAGAGTCTCAGTATGGGAAGATGATAAAATTATGGAAAAGGGTAGCAGCGATGGTTGTATAACATTGTGAATGTACTCAATGCCACTGAACTATTCACTTAAAAATAGTTAAAAGTAATTTCAGCACTTTGGGAGGCTGAGGTGGGTGGATCATTTCAGCTCAGAAGTTCAAGACCAGCCTGGGCAACATGGCAAAATCCTGTCTTTACAAAATATACAAACATTAGCCCGGCATGTTGGCACATGCCTGTAATCCCAGCTCCTCAGGAGGCTGAGGTCCAGGGATGTCTTGACCCTGGGAAGTGGAGGTTGCAGTGAGCTGAGAATGTACCACTGCCTGGGCAACAGAGCGAGACTCCCTCAAAAAAAGAATAGCTAAAAGGTAAATTTTATGTTAGGCCTATTATATCACAAGAAAAAAATACAAGGAGAAAAGCATATACCGCTTAAAAAAATGAAGTCTTGCTTGGCCACAAAGGTTCATTCCCTTCATGGGGGGCTCATTGGTTTCTAGCTGCCCTCGAGTGTGAGACATAGGCTGGAGACTGGTGACTCGTGGGCTGGAACTCACCCTTCTGGGTGTTTTGTTTGCACCACACAGTTTGTATTAGTTGTCAGCATTTTACTAAGAGGTAATTGGCATCAAAAACTGAAACTGGATTCCCTTTTATGTTGGATGGTTTGTCCATGCTGGGTCCACGTTCTCCTTTGCCACCCAGCTCCCTCTTAAGGGAGTCTTCAGTCTCCCTGGGCACCTGGGCCCTACAGAAGCTTGCAGTTATAGCCCCAGTGTGAAAGTTTTCACTCTGTCTCAGAGCTGACCCTCTGCTATTGGAGTCATTGCCTTTGTATTGTAGGATTTGATTATTGTAATGTAAATGAGCCTAAGATGACCTCTAGGGATTGACCCCTGGGTTATTTCTTCACTCCAGACTGTGACCTGGTAGCTGGAAAGCCCACTGTTGCCTAACTCAATTTTTTTTTTTTTTTGAGACAGTCTCCCTCTGTTGCCCAGACTGGGGTGCAGTGGCGTGATCTCGGCTCATTGAAACCTCCACCTCCCAGGTTCAAGCAATCCTCCCACTTCAGCCTTCCCAGTAGTGAGGATTACAGGCATGCACCACCATGCCCGGCTAGTTGTTGTTGTTGTTTTTTGTTTGTTTGTTTGTTTGTTTGTATTTTTAGTAGAGACGGGGTTTCACCATGTTGGCCAGGCTGGTCTCAAACTCCTGACCTCAAGTGATCTGCCCGCCTTGGCCTTCCAAAATGCTAGGATTACAGGCATGAGTCACCGTGCCTGGCGCCAATTCAATTTTTTAATACATCCAATTATTTTTTTAAAATAGCCCAAACAAGCAGTTTTTTAACCATCTACAACCAGCCTGCTTTCCATATTTCACAATGCCTCACCAGCCTTACTATTTGGTGAAATAGGGCTTTGCAGTTACAAGGCCCCAAGTTGAGCCAACGCTTTGGAGGCCTCCAACCCAGAGACTCCCCAAGGGGCTGCTGAATGACATCACCTAGACAAGTGATCCCCTCCTCAGAGTTCCCTACCCCCCACATCCACTGCTGGATGATGACTTGCTCACACAAGCCTCTGGATGGTCTCATACTGTAAGGGACATTGTGCAGCTCCCTGTGCATGTGTTACTTCCTCTTACAGTCATCTTTTTCTTTGTCAAGCCCCCAAATCCTTAAGTTCCCTACAATTATTACAATGTTTTTTTCTTATATGAAATTATAAATAATAAGTCACTAGATGGAGGAGGATAGAGATGGAGGAGAAGAAGAGGTGGGTCTTCTTAAGAGGGCCTTTTTCTGCCCTGTTGAGATAGGAAAAGCAATAGAATAGGTGTTGGGAATGCTCTTGTTTGCCAGGGCCAGGAGAGAGCATCTTGTTTGTCTGCTTTGGGTACATGGCTAGGCCTTCCAAGAGTCAGCCTCATACACATTTGCTCTTTGATGTTTTACAAGGGGCCCTAAATTGAGGATAACCCTTGGAGAGTTAAACAATGTGAATGCCATATGCCTGGAGTGCACTTCTCATTGGTCAAGGATTAAATTCATGGGAATCGTGTACCCCAAGCAGATGCAGCCTCATTGTAGGTTCTGAATCCAGGGTGAAAAGGCCATGGGAGCTGATTGCAGTCAGCAGAAATGCGTGTCTAACCTGGATTGATGGTTCTGGTTGATCAGGATTTGCAGGAAATAGAGTAATGCAATTACCATCCTTGGCTCGCTCTCTGTGGGATGTTCTCACAGATCAGTGGCAAAGGGTTGGTAGGCTATTTTCCTCCCATTGTATTGTGAGATGTACAAACCTTCCTACTGATACTGCCGGGGAGAGATTTTCTGAAGGATTATGAGGCTGCTATTTAAAAAAGTGATTTCCAGTTAAATACCTTTCAGTATTAAAATGGTAAAGCTATAAGGAATGGGGGGATAGTCTTCCATAATAATTGCTTCTCAAGGAGCTTAGTCTGATTGTCTTATTAACAACTTTAACTTCATCCTTTTCCTATGACAAATGAGAAAAGAATTCTGTGATTCATTGAACAGTCAGATTTCCAATATGGTGTTTACTTGCATTTTCGTTTCCACTTCAGCCAGGAAATCAAATCTGAGAGATTAAATACCCCATTTGAAATGTAATGGAGAATTACACCAAAAAAGGAAAATTCACCCACAAACGAGAGCAACTTCATTCAAAGTTTCGGATAGTCAAGAGAGCCAGCACATCGAGCAACAGTGACCTCACCTTCTCAGGCCGTTGGTGTTAGCCCTCTCTTACCTTCCTACTCGTGCCATGAAATTCACTTTCTGGCGGTCATCATAGCTAATAGTGGCCATGCATTGAATGTTTACTATGCGCCAAGTCTGGTGATTCTTATTTTTTTTTTAATTTAAATTTTACAACTCTGTGAAGTAGATACTTCCAGTGTCCCATTTTAGAAGAAGGAATCAGACAAAGATAGTTATGTAATATGCCGAAGATCACAGACATAGTACGTGGTAAAGTCAAGTTCCAAACTATCTTCCATGTGGCTTCAGACTGTAATCCAAGTCAGCATTTATGTGCATGCTACCAGGTCAGGTATGATGGGATGCCTCTTTTTACTTAATATGTATATTCTGGGGGTGTGGCTCCTCCCCTGGTTTTCACTAGAGCAGGTTTTGTCCTTTTTTTACACCAGAACTCTCTAAAACCCAAAGGCATAACATTCACATAATAGTCAACATGTATGTATCTCAAGGATCTACTAGAGATCAGGTAATGAGCTAGGAGCTGGAGGAAGGAAAGGACACTAAAAACAATGGTCCTGCCTTCATGAGGCTTACACTCTCCTGAGAAGCCAGCTTACAAAGAAGCAAACAGCTCAGAAACAGGTTATGCCTTATGCCAGGTACTAGGAAAAAAATCAATGTGGTTGTGAGATAAAAAACAAGGAGGGGTTCATCAATACAGGATGGTCGGGGAAGGCTCTCTGAAAAGACGGTGTTTCCACTAAGGCTTAGAGAGGGGGAAGGAATCAAGCTGGACCCACATCCATGGGAAGAACATCTCAGAGGTAACAGCAAGTGCATAGGCCTCAGGTTAGGAACAAATTTGACCTGTTGGAGAAACTGGAAGGATGTCAACATGGCTTGAATGGAGTAAGAGAGTAATGAGGAGGACTGCCCTAGATGGAGTCAAAGGTTTGGGTTTAAACAGCAGAACAAACCTATTCCATATCTCAGATTATTTTCTCTCTCTCTTTTTTTTTTTAAAAAAAATTGTTTTCCAGTATTGTTTTCCTCCTGTTTCACCTTATTCAAGCACCTGCTCCAGTTCCCATCAATTTTTTTAAAAATTGCTCTCTGTTCATGTGGACCTTTTAATTCAAGAAATGTTTGAGCATTATATGCCAAGCCCTGACTTAGGCAAGGCAGGGATTTGAAAGATGTGAAGTGATGTGTCTGTGGGCCTTAGAAACACGTAGCTTTGAATTCCGAAAGTGAGAATTAAGTTGACCTTGCAGAAATGAATTGTAGGTTAGGTGATGGTAAGCCTCTAAAGAAGATTCATGTGGGACCTTTTCAAATAATTCTGTTCTCCAGTCAATTTTAAACCACCCTGTGTCCCAACAAGGACAGTTTATGGCTTTGTTCACATCATAGATTTAGAAATCAAGACCTAAGAAAGGTCACACCATTAAATAAATGTTCAACGCTCCGGGAAAAATGGGATGTTAATGACAAATTCTCAGTTGAGTGACATTGACTTGCTACTTTTGTAACAACTACTTTGGTTTGCATTTGTAAAACCTAAAAAAATTTTTTTTCTTTACTTTTGTTGGAGAAAAGGGAAGTTTTTGACCTGAGCATTTTCTCACTTCAGAGAATTGAATAAGGGAAGCGTGCATGATTAATATTCTCGGGGGTGCTAGAAATGTATCTGAAAACCTCTCCAGTCTAGTGTTTCTCAAATTTTAATGTGCTTAAAGATATCTGGAGCTGTGCTGTGAAGTCACTAGCCACATGTGACTTCTCAGTACTTCTGAATACTTGAAATGTAGCTAGATGAAATTGAGGCGTATCTCTAAAATGCACACATTTGAAGAGTTACTATGAAAATAAATGTAAAATATCTTGATAATTTTTGTATCAATTCAATAAAATAATCTTTTGATATATTGGGTTAAATTCAATATATTATTTAATCAATTTCATTTATTTGTTTTCACTTTTTAAATAAAATGGAGCTATTAGAAAATTTAAAATCGTATATACCTTACATTATGTTTTTATTTTACCATATTACTGTAAGAAGACTTCTGTGTCCAGCCATGATGCTACAACTGATACCAGGTTGGTCCTCAGACTGAAAGCAATGAAATACATAAGGCTACTCTTTTTAAGCGTTGATCAAAAGGCAGCTCTGTGATCTTGGAGAGAAGGGAGACACCTAAGGTGAGCCCCATGAAAGCTCTGGCTTTCTGTCCAGGAGCCCTTTTCTGCTGCAAGGCAGGTAGGTGGTGCCAAGCACTGTGACGTTCTGACTGAGCTGAAGATTTGAAGACTAGAGTTCTGGGATTCTGAAGTGGAATCATTTTGGGGTCAGGTGCCACAAAAGAGGAATATGTGCAGGGGGAATGCTCGTAAGTCTTCATGGAATTTTACAGCTGGTCCTTGGTTGACTATCCATGCCCAGGGTGACAGACTTCACCAGAGATCAGAGATCAGTTGATGCAGCGCTCTGAGCTAGATAGTAAAACAAGAATCTGTGCAGTGCTGGGACACTTAGGATCCAAGCAACCCAGAGTTGGGAGACCTTATGCAACACCTTGTGCAATCAAGTTGGAACCCCAGAGTGCCCATGCTGAGGACTAAGTTCCAGTTTCACTAGAATAAGACCATGCCTGATGACTAAGTTCAAGATGGAAACAGACCTACCTGACAAAGGATAAAACCTAGCACAACAGGATCAAATGACACTCTAGTCATTTAACCACTTGCATGAACAAAATTCAGCACCTTTCAGAAGAAAACATTATTAGCACAATCTGGATTTCTATAATGCATTATGCATCTTGTTCAACATACCACAAAATTTATTAAACATATGAATAAACAGGATCATGTGACCTATAGCAAGATATAAAATAAAGCAAACAGAAACAGACCCTGATGTGTCATGGATATTAGAATAATCAGAAATGACTTTAAAACCACAATTGTAAATATGTTCAAGTCTTAAAGAGAAGATTGTGTTACTTAAATGAATAAACAAGGGATCCCAGGAAAAAAAAAGGAAATCATAAAAACGAATCAAATGGAAAGTTTAGAAAGGAAATGTAAAATATTTGAAATAAGCAAGGCACTTGAACAGTTTAACACTAGATTGAAGACTATAGAAGAAAGGACTAGTGAATTTGACGACAGAACAAAAAATTATTCAATCTGAAGAATACAAAAGGAAACAAAGGTAGTAAAATAAACAGAGTCAGAGATCTGTGGGAGAGTATCAAGTAGTCTGATATATCTGTAATTGAAAGCATAGAGGTAGGGAGGAGAGAGAGAATAGGATAGAAAAAACAGTTGAAGAAAATGGTGAAAATTTTCCAAAGTTAATGAAAAGCATCCATTTACAGGTCCAAGAAGATTAGTAGATCAGGTTAAATACAGGTTGAATTAAAAAAAAAAAAAGAGAACTAAACTCAGACATCAGTCATACTGATGAAAAAAAAACATAGATAATATTGAAAACAGCCAGTGAAAAAGGAAATATAAAATGCAGGGGATGAATGGTACAAACAGTAACTGATTTCTCATAGAAACTGTGGACGCCAGAAGACAATCATATGACATCTTTAAAGTTCAGAAAGAAACAAAACAAAACACTGTCAACGCAGAATTGTATGACTGGCAAAAATATTCTTAAAAATTAGGTGAAATAAACACATTTTCATCTAAAGGACAGTAGAGGGAATGTGTCAGCAGCACAAGAAATGCAAGGGACATGATCAAATATGAAGGGAAATGAGAGCAGAAGGAAGCTCTGATATCATGAAGTAAAAATAGTTGAAATGGTAGACACATAGGTCTACCATAGGTATATTAATATACCATAGGTATATTAATGTATATGCTTTCACGTCTCTTAATTTATTTGGGGAAAACAGATAGTTTACAATAAAAATGATACAATTTTATTCTTGGGTTTGTTAAGTATATACATGTAAGATTTATGACTACTATGCAAATGTATGATGCTGAGTAGGAAATACAATTTTATTATAGTTTTTATATTTTAACAGAAGCCACATAATATGAACTGTAAAAAGATTCTGATAAGTTATGGATACATATTGTTTATCCTACAATGCCTAAAAATGAATAGAATATAGCTTTAAAAATAAATGTATATGTAATGCAAAAAGGATTTGCTTAATAAAAAAGAAGTCAAGAAATAAGGAATAAAATGAAACATATGGATGTGAAAACTAGAATGCAAAAGCTTGAAAGACAACCATAGAAATAATTTCATCAAGTGCAAGTGGACTAAACACTCCACTTAAAGAGCAGAGATTGTCAGACTATAATAAAAAGCAAGAACCCGTTATTTGCTGACTACAAGAGACTCGTCTTAAATACAGAGACACAGTTAGATTGAGTAAAAGAGTGGAAAACTATATCCCATATGAATAGTAAGGATAAGAAAGCTGGTGTGTCTGTATTACTGTCAAAGTTGACTTCAGGGGAAGAAGTATTACCAAAGTGGAAAAGAGACATTTCAGAATGATCAAATGGTTAATTCATGAGGAAGATATAACAGCCCTAAATATGTATGCTGCTAATAAACAGCTTCAAAATACATCAAGCAGAAGTTGACGAAACTAAAGCCAGTAATAGACAAATCTGCAGTCATAGTTGTAGACAAATTTGCAATCAACAACTCTCTCTGATTGAAAAAACATTCATAACCAGATCAGCAGTGATGTATGCACTGATGTGGATGAATCTCATATACATTATAAAGAGCGTAAGAGGCCAGATAGGCATGCATACTCTATGTTTCCATTTATATGATGCTCAAGAGTAGAAAAAACAAATTTATGGTGAGAAAGTTCAGAACACTCATTGCTTTAGAGCTTTGGGTTCTGACTAGGAAGGGGCACCAGAGGACTACCTAGTGTGGTGGAAATACTCTGTGTTTGATCGGAGTGTTAGTTATATGTGTGTACACATTTATCAAAAGTCTTTAAATCTTTATTAGCCTAAGCCCCATGTATTGCCACTTGTTTTTGTAAACAAAATGTTATTGGTACTTTGCTGTACTGATTTGTCTACATATTGTCAACGGCTGGTTTTGCACTAAGGTAACAGTTGAGTAGTGGAGATAGAGACTGTATGGCAGAAAAAGCCTAAAATATTTATGATCTAGCCCTTTCTAGAAAGCTTACTACCCCTTGCTCTGGAGTCACTTATTTAAACGCAGCTTCTGAAACTCACCCTCTAAGATTCTGATCCAGAACATCTGGAACAGAGGGAAGCATCTCCAATCTATTCCACTCCCCAGATGACTCTCAAGTATATAAAACTGTGTAGACAGAAGTTGCGGAATTGCTCCTTTCAAGATTCACCGTATCAACATAGTAGCTACTCTGTTTGGTCATAAAGGTATTTTACTGACTAATCTAATTGAATCAATAAAAGCCCATTTCCTCCCCACTGGCCTTCCTTGGAAAGTGAGAAAAATTCCTTCTCATCATAGTTATGTAATCATCCTTCATGAATGTGGAGAGGCTCACATGTGCTGGTGGTGGTAACACATTCTCCTGCCACTCTCTGGCTCTCTGTAGGCGGCTGTTTGAGAGGTTAAAGATAGGATGAAGGAAAAATTCACAAAACACTTTGTATGCACGTCTAGCGGATAATGACACTTAAGAAGCTTTGCTTAAAACTGATCTGCCTTCGTGATGATTTGAGCTTGCTCTTTAATTAGCTTTTAGGAGCATATATTGTTTAGTATGATTATTTTATTTTGCCAAATAGAAGCTTAACATGCTTTAGTTCACAAAGGAGACAGATCTACTTTATACCAGCTTTTAACTACCAATTGAGAGAGAAGAAAATGTCTGAGTGCCCTGGAACCTTTTTCCCCATGGGTGGTGTGTGACTTTAAGATTTCACGATCATGGGGGACACTTTCGGCAGCAACAGCAATGCTCAGCAAGTATTCCCTTGGCTCTTCTTTATTTCCAGCCCCCTGGCAGTTAGGTGGAGCTCTGTGACTAGTTTTGCTCACTGAAATGTATGACTTGTCCATTGTTTCTTCTAGCATAGAATCATGCGAATGCATGATGCAGTTACCACAGCATGCAGATACCACAGATACGGTTACCACAGGGGTGACATGAAGCAGCTTGAATTCCTGAGCTAGTTTTACTGAGCAGGAAATTGATGTTTGTTGCGTTCATTTATCAAAGTCTTGGAGTCACTTGTTGGTATGGTATAGCCTTCTCTCTCCTGACCATTGTGGTACCTACTACCATAAGTTCAGTTACTCACTGGGGAACATAGTCCAGGAGTACACGTGAAGCTAGTAAAAAGGCACCATTTCAAATTAGCGAAAGTAGCACGGACTGTGAGTTAACAGAGAAAGGAAAAGTGACTGTATATTTGGGAGGAAAAAGTGAGATCTCTTTCTTCAACTATGTAAAAATAAGTTATATCCCAGCACTTTGGGAGGCTGAGGCAGGTGGATCACTAGGTCAGGAGTTCAAGACCAGCCTGGCCAACATGGGAAAACCCTGTCTCTACTAAAAATACCAAAATTAGCTGGGCATGGTGGCGCATGCCTGTAGTCCCAGCTACTCGCTTGAACCCAGGAGGCAGAGGTTGCAGTGAGCCGAGATCATGCCACTGCACTCCATCCTGGGCAACAGAACGAGACTCTGTCTCAAAAAAAAAGAAAAGAAAAGAAAAGAAAAAAAAGATTATTGCTTTTCAAAAGGTCTCTGCTGTGCATTATGTTGTGTAATTTTTTTTTTCCTGAGAGACTGCCTCAAAGGATGCAAGTTATTCGTCTCCATGTCATTTTAAAAATTTCTTCTCTGGAGGTATCTGGATGGAAGAGAAAACTTCTGTGATGCTGGGGCTCAATTCTCTTGGGGCTCTCTATAAGATAGGCCATTATATCAATTGCTACATCTAGCATCTCCTGTGCTGACAAAAGTCCCCTGATTGCTCCACTGCCCTGCAGAGTTGATTGTGCTATCTTCCTCGCTTGCCTGATACTGGCTTCCAAGTTGCTCTCTCTAGCATGTGTACTTCAGAGGCAGAGCCTGCGTTCTTCTTTTTTAGTGCCTATCAGGCATGTGGCTGGCACTGAACACAGGGTTCTGAATGAATAAATAAATGAAATGCTTCTACCACTTACATTCCCTGCCTCTTGGGATGGCACCATGCCCAGTGCACCACCCTGATTTAAGTTAGTGTCAGTCAACCCTGCCTTGATTCCCGCGATCACGCTATGTTTACTGTTACCCCTCCCTATTAGTTCTTTCACTGAAGTCAGGGAAGATATGTTTAAAATCCATATCTTATTTCACTCCCTACCTAAAACCCTTTGGTGGCTTCCCATTGCTCTTTGAATAAAGGCCCAAGTCTTTAATGTGCTACATAGGACGCCATCTCTGCATCCTCACCTTGCTCACACCTGGTAGTCAGGAAAGAGTTATTCCTTACAGTTGCTGAAACACACCCTGGTTTATTCTGCCACAGGGTCTTTGCCTGTGCTGTGCTTTATGCCTCATGTGTCCCAAGCCATAGTACACACACACACACACGTTTGCTTACCTAGTCTACTTCTAAATTACTGTTTAGACCCCAGCTCAAATTAGGGGACATTCCTCTTTTATATAATTTGTAATTTTCTTTCTTTTCTTTTCTTTTTTTTTTTGGAATTGGAGTCTCATTCTGTCACCCAGGGTCAAGTGCAGTGGTGCAGTCTTGGTTCAGTGCAACCTCTGCCTCCTGGGTTCAAGTGATTCTCCTGCCTCAGTCCCCAAGTAACTGAGATTACAGATGTATGCCACCATGCCCAGCTAATTTTTGTATTTTTAGGAGAGACAGGGTTTCACCATGTTGGCCAGGCTGGTCTCGAACTCCTGACCTCAGGTGATCCACCCACCTCAGCCTCCCAAAGTGTTGGGATTACAGGCATGAGCCACCACACCCAGCCTAATTTCTTTCTTATAGTATTCAGCACCCCTTGTTTGCAGCAGATATTGTGGTTGCAGTTTTACGTATATTTTTACTGTTATTGGATTCAGGTCTGCAAGCACAAAAGAGGATTTGTGTGGTTTCAGTGTAATCTTGCACCCCAAGAACTGATTACAGGATCTGATGGATATCCACTCAACAAATAATCTTGTGTAAATGAATGTCTTGTTAGGGGTATTGTACTAGTTCCCTGCCATCCAGGGATGCATAGTAAATCTGCCTGATCCTGTGAGCTCGGGGAAACCTAAAGCTTTCTGCGGGAGTGGTAGGTACCAAAGACATGACATTAGTTCTGCCCTACTCAGAAGGTATGGGCTGGGACAGGCAGTGAGGGGGTGAAGGAGACTAACCGTGAACTGTCAGTGCCCCCTGTGGCCCAGCAATCTTTTTGCTTGAACTCAGAGTATGTTTTTTTTTTTTTTGAAATGGAGTCTCGCTCTGTCCACCCAGGCTGGAGTGCAGTGGTGTGATGTCGGCTCACTGCAATCTCCGCCTCCCGGGTTCACGCCATAAACTCAGAGTATTTTTTATGTGAGGGGTCCATTCTCTAGCTTCTTACCCCAGGCAGGACATTTTTTTTTTTTATTATTATGCTTTAAGTTCTAGGGTACATATGCACAACGTGCAGGGTTGTTACATATGTATGCATGTGCCATGTTGGTGTGCTGCACCCATTAACTCATCTTTTAACATTAGGTATATCTCCAACTGCTCTCCATCCCCCCTACCCCGACCCCACTACAGGCCCCGGTGTATGATGTTCCCCTTCCTGTGTCCAAGTGTTCTCATTGTTCAATTCCCACCTATGAGTGAGAACATGTGGTGTCTGGTTTTTTGTCCTTGCGATAGTTTGCTGAGAATGATGGTTATGGTAGTAGGTTTTCAGAAGCCATGCTTCAGTTCTGACTGGCTAAGCATTCAGAAATGGGTCCTAAACAGCAAAATATAGATGGCATTCCAATGCACCCACAAAAGAGGTTTTCAGCTGCAGAACGGGCATTCTGAGTTAAAATATCTGGTTGTTTTCTATTGGAAAGCATTGGCTCTAGTTTGAAACTCTTTAGGCTTCATTCTGATAAGAGAATGAGATGACAAGGTACCCTAGAATTCAGTGCAGGTATTATTATTATTTACATTTTGCATTTAGCTTGTTTTAATGAGGAAGAGTGGTGGGAGTGTATAAAATTTTGCCACTTGTCCTGAATCCCATCATCGTTTTGAGGCAAATTGGAGGGATCACAGATTCAACAGGGTCAGGTGTGAATGTGGGGGGTATTCGTTGGATATTTGGATGAAAACATTAATCTGTTTATTTAGGGTTTAAAAGTATGACTTAAATCATTGCATTTAAGTGTAGGTAAATCAGAATGTCTGAAAAAAAAACATGAAGACTAATAGTTAATGGAACAGTGACTAATCATAAGGAATAAAAAGTGGGAGTAGATTTAAACAACAAAAATCTCAAGTGTGGCTGAAGGTGGCAGGGGGATTCCTGGAGACGGCACTTGTTTCGACTTTTTTTTTTTTTTTTTTTTGAGACACAGTCTTGCTCTGTCGCCCAGGCTGGAGTGCAGTGGCATGATCTCAGCTCACTGTACCCTCTGCCTCCCAGGCTCAAGTGATTCTCCTGCCTCAGTCTCCCCAGTAGCTGGGAGTATAGGTGCCCGCCACCACACCCAGCTAATTTTTGTATTTTTAGTAGAGATGGGTTTTCACCATGTCGGCCAGGCTGGTCTCGAACTCCTGACCTCAAGTGATCTGCTTGCCTTGGCCTCCCAACGTGCTGGGATTACAGGCTTGAACCACCGTGCCTGGCCTGTTTTGACCTTTTTGACATTGACTTTAGGTACTTTGTTAGACCATTGCTAAGCTCACGGTGATAACACCTATTAGAGGAAGTCTTCTGAAAGTAAGACCTGGAGATTCGGAGGCGATGTGTACTTGCTTCCCCAGCAGTCCAAGGTGTATGTCCTGCCCTTCTCCGGCAGGGCCACTACCATGCTGGCTCCCCTTGGTTTAAGCTTGACTTTGCCTTTGATACAACCTTCCCCCAAGGCACCCTGTAATCCCAGTTGAGCCGTATTCCAGATAGGTGTGAGCCATATGTCTCAGGTGTTGCAGAGTAGGAAACAAGTTGAGACATACTGAGGCAATTACAGAAAAAAAGAAAGCATGGAGAATTGCGGTGAAAAGGGCTTACGCTTCATTTTTTATGCTGTCTCTTTTCTGACCATATTTTAGATTTCCTAGAAACTACCCGTTATTATGAATGCCTGAGTTCTGTGCATTTCTTCAGAGCTCAAGTCTAAACTAATTTAATGTAAATTGTACATTTGCAAGTAATATTCCAGAAAAACCTTTATGGGGCCCACAAAAACAAAATGCACAAAAGGAAATGATGATGTGTTTTATTCATAAGGAAGCATTTCTCTTCAAAATTCTTCTACAGCCCCCCAAAATACCTAATGCATCACAAGCCGACATTTCTACTGCTGGCTTTCCATACACAGAGAACTACTGTTCCTTTTAATCAAGTAAGTTTATTTTACTGTGAAACCCTTTGTATAATATTGAAAAATAGTTGTGTTCCTTGGAAGCTATTTCAGTTTTCTGAAATGATCATTTTTAATCAGTCTCCTAGCAAAACAATTTACCAAGCACTGGAGGATAACGAACCATAAAGTTTAATTTGCCTTTTTTAATTGAGTTGTTAATTATCACCCCTCCACCGCTGGAAACTCCCAACTTGCTTTTTTGTTTTGCTTCTGATCCGAGACGTTTTCAAGAATCTAATCTATCATATTTCCTCTGTCCAGGTACTTTCATGAATCACATCAATAGGTGATTATTTTCTAAATCTGCTAAAGCTTCCACAGTTGCATACAAATTTTGTCAGTGGTAAATAATTAGATAGAAAACATCCAGTGGTGGTAAGTTGATAAAGATATCTGCCATTTATTGAATTCCTACTATGTGCCAGATGCTGATCTAACTTCTTAACATATATTATTTATCTTTGACAGCATTTTTGTTTGTTTTGTTTTGAGACAGAGTTTTGCTCTTATCGCCCAGAGTGGAGTGTAGTGGCGTGATCCCCGCTCACTGCAGCTGCCTTCTCCCAGGTTCAAGTGATTCTCCTGCCTCAGTTTCCTGAGTAGCTGGGATTACAGGCACTGGCCACCAGGCCTGGGTAATTTTTTGTATTTTTAGTAGACACGGGGTTTCACCATGTTGGCCAGGCTGGTCTCAAGCTCCTGACTCTGGCTCCCAAAGTGCTGGGATTATAGGTGTGAAGCACTGCACCTGGTCATTTTTTTTTTTTTTTTGACAGGGTCTGACTCTGTTGCCCAGGCTAGAGTGAAGTGACACAATCATGGCTTACTACAGCCTCAACTTCTGGGGGTCAAGTAATCCTTCCACCTCAGCCTCTCAAGTAGTTGGAGGTATGCACCATCACACCTGGCTAATTTTTAAAATTTTTTGTAGAAACGGGTTCCCATTATGTTGTCCAGGCTGGTCTTGAAACTCCGGGGCTCCAGTAATCCTCCTGCCTCCATCTCCCAAAGTGTTGGGATTATAGACATGAACCCATACACCAGGCCTTCACAGCATTTTGAGGTACAAACAATTATCTCCATTTTATATGCAACTAAACTGAGGTTCAGTTATGTTAAGTACCTTTTCCATCATAATCCAACTTATCAGGACTGGAGCAAAGCTTCAATCCTAGGTGGTCTGGCTAGTGGCCTCACAGGTTATTTGTTTAACCCTAAGCTGTATTTTTGAGATCCATGATGTCAAACAAACCTGCATTTGAATTCTAGTTCTATCGTTAATATTGATATTAAATTAACAAAATATGACTTAGGGCCTGTTTGATGGGTGTGCGGTCTGGGCCCCTGCCCAGCCATACCCTGCACTTGGTTTGATGTTCTGCTGTTGCCTTTCTGGCAACTCTAAATCATTTTGAACAAGGGGGCCCCATGTTTTTATTTTGTATTGGGTCATATGTAACATAGGTAGCCAGTTCCAATACCATTATTGTTTTAACATCTTTAGAGGCTCATAAGGCTGAAGTCAACGTGTCAGCCTGGTTGGGTTCACATATGGTGGCTTAACTGGTATAGATCTACTTTCCTGCTCATATGGCAACATTCAGTTCCTTGCAGTCATAGGATTTGTGGCATGCTTGCCTCTTTATAGCCAGGAAGGGGAGAGAGAACGACCAGGGCAAATCTGCTAGGAAGATGGGATCTTATGTCAGATAACATAATAATGGGAGCACCACGGTGGCTCACACCTGTATTCCCAGCACTTTGGGAGGCTGAGGCGGGCAGATCACGAGGTCAGGAGATTGACACCATCCTGGCTAACATGGTGAAACCCCGTCTCTACTAAAAATACAAAAAATTAGCCGGGGTTGGTGGCAGGCACCTGTAGTCCCAGGTACTTGGGAGGCTGAGGCAGGAGAATCGCTGGAACCCAGGAGACAGAGGTTGCAGTGAGCCGAGATTGCGCTGCTGCACTCTAGCCTGGGCGACAGAGTGAGGCTCCGTCTCAAATAAATAAATACATAAAAGAGCAGCATCCAATCACCTTCGCTATATTTTATTGGTTAGAAGCAAATTACAGGACTTGCCCACACTCCGGAGGAGGGAGTCATACAAATGTGTGAACATCAGGTGGCAGAGATTGTGGGGCACCATCTTGAAGTCTGTTACCTGCAATTATTATTATTATTATATACAGTTATTAGTGTTGTTTTTATTACCGCTATCGTTATTGATAGCAGTTCTATAGAGTACTGTGTCCCAGGCTCTGCTGTGTGAGCTTTATGTGAATTAAAGCTTTCTGTGTTCAGCAGGGACCAGGGTCCTAAGGACTGAATCCAAGGACATCCCCTCTCTGCCCACTGAAATCAGTAGTTTTCAGGGCAACTAAGCATGAGGCAACTGTTATTTTCCTGAGTGATACGATCATTTCAGGAAGTATAAGCAGGTAGAAACACAGAATTCTGCATCATACAGACCAAGGTGAGGTCCCAACTCTGCTGCTTTCTGGCTGTGTGGTCTTGCCCAAGTCACTTTCTCCATCTGGGATGTTCCAGGAGACTTTTGACTACCCGCTGCAAGAGTAAAATCTCTTACAAGCTGCCAATTCAGCACAGTTCAGCCTGAAGAGAGTCATGTGTTTGTATTTAAGATACTATTACCCTGCTCATTCCCAAGAGCCCACTGGTCTCAGGCTCTGCATGGTGTTTGAAACAAAAAAACACAATGAAGAAATGGAAAGGTTATCCCCCAAATTGTCAGCACCCATATAACTGCTTTCTCCTCTCCTCTGTGATTGTCCATGAATATAGATTGGCTTGGCCATGCCATCTTTTCTCTACTAGCCTCTTTCTTGCTCTCTTCCTCACTCTTTCTGTTTCTTGGTCATTTTTTTCTTGATTTCTCTTTATGTATCTATTTTTGTTTCTCCTTCTCCTGTCCTGTTCTCCATTTTTATCCAAATGCCATGTCAGTGATTCTCCCTTCTCAGGAGGAAGGAAGCAGAAAAGGGTGGACAAAGGAAATAATTGAATAGAATTCGATCATTCTCTCTTAGCAGGTGTATCTCTAAAGCTCTTCAAAGATGGTCTTGATGAGAGCAGAGGAAGGAACTGCTCCTCTCAAGATTCAGCTGGAAAAAATACAGAATATTGTGTTAATTTGTCTTACCAAATGCTCTTCTCCCCACATTTTCCCTTTGATTTCTCTGAATGGTTGGGAGGTATGCATTTTGCTGCAGAAGAGAATCAAGTCTTCTTACCCCATCTTTGTTAAAATACTACTGTCTGATAATTCGTAAACTTCTAAGGTTTTTTTTCCACTGGAAATGACTTTTTTTTTTTTGAGACGGAGTTTCGTGCTTGTCACCCAGGATGGAGTGCAGTGACTGAATCTTGGCTCACTGCAGCCTCCACCTCCTGGGTTCAAGCGATTGTCCTGCTTCAGCCCCATGAGTAGCTGGGATTACAGGCATGTGCCATCATGCATGGCTAATTTTTTAATATTTTTTTGGTAGACACGAGGTCTTGCTGTGTTGGCCAGGCTAGCCTCGAATTCCTGGATTGAAGTGCTCCACCCATCTTGGTCTCCCAAACTGCTGGGATTACAGGTGTGAGCCCCTGTGCCCAGCCAGAAATGCTTCTACTTTCTCCTGTAGGGTGACCTGTAGCAGGATCATTCATTCACATTCCCAAGTATCCTCTGTTCATTCAATTGGGCAGTGAAAGGAGCAATAATTAAGCCAGAAAAGATTTGCTGCCTCCCTGTCTTGATCCCAACTCCTTCCCTCCTGTCTGTGTAACTTGGATCTCTTACTTGTCCCCTTTGTCAAGGATAGAGTCAATCCCATTCCTTCTAGTAGATCTTCCCTTCTGGCCCAGGAGTACCTCATCCTATAAGCAAAACATCTTTAGCATCTTTCGTTTCTTCAAGCTGTGTTTCCTTCTCACTTCTGAAAAAAGAGCGATCTGTAGTTTGGTTTCTTATCTCTGGTCACCCATTTACTACCCTTTTAATCTGAGTGCGGTGCAAATAACCATCTCACAGGTGACCAAGGGACACTCCAGTGGTCAATGTGTAGTCTCAGCTCGTATTCTCCCCAAGCTCTCTGCAGCGTCAGAGGACACTGACCCACACTGTGACTTGACTCTCTGCCCTCCCACATTGTTGTGAGACTGGAGCTCTGCGTCATTTTCAACCTCTTAATTCTCTGTGTCCGTCCCGATGTCTTCTCTCTCAGGCACAGGCTAAATGGAGGTGGTGCTCCTGAACTTGACCCTCCTTTGTCTTTTTGCATTTCCCTGCAGTACCTTAGCCCATCACCATGGCCACTGCTTTTGGAGCACCTTCTAAATGTCAGCCTCTTTTCTCAGTGCCCTCCATATGTAAACCCTTCTAATCCTCCCTAACACCTTATGAGATAAAAATGAGGGTTGTTCTTTTACAAGGGGAATACAGAAGAGCTGAGAGGCTATTCCTTTCTTTCAGATCTCTGGGCATAACCCTGACTGCTCTCTTAGATTGTCTTTGATTTCTGCTTGTCGCTTGTCTCCTCCCCCTGGGTCATCTGTTAGGGACCACACTCAAAACCAAACTCACCTCCATTTCTCTTCCATCTATGTTCATCCTCTGCATCCCGTGGTTTTGTTCATACACTGCTCTAAGTTCCATTCAACACTTCCTACATCATTTTTGTGACTTCCTGTCTTTCTCTGCTTGTCCAATCTACCACTAAGCTGTGTTTATTTCACTCCCAAATATTTTCCTTTCTAATTTCTTCCAAATTCCAAAATATTCTTTTCAGCCCTCTTTAATTCTCTTACTGTAATATTACAATAAGTTCCTTTTAAAATTAATTTCATTTTTCTCCATTGTGTAATTATTGTATGCTGATCTATTTGGAGAAAAGGTGAACACTTTTTTAAAAATCTGTCATCTCATCACACTTTGGGAGGGTGAGGCAGGCATAACACTTGAGGTCAGGAGTTCAAGACCAACCTGACCAACATGGTGAAACCCCATCTCTACTAAAAATGCAAAAATTAGCCAGGTATGGTGGCTCATGCCTGTAGTCCCAGCTGCTCGGGAGGCTGAGGCAGAAGAATGGTTTCAACCTGGGAGGTGGAGGTTGCAGTGAGCTGAGATCATGCCACTGCAGTCCAGCCTCGGTGAGCTCAAAAGAAAAAAAAAAATCTATAATCTCATCACCTGGAATACTGCTTGCTTCTGGCCTGTCTTACTTCTCGATCCCTAATTAATTTCTCTAAAAAATCAGCTTTTCTATGTAAACCCCTTCAGAGATCCTTGTTGCTGCAAAAAAAAAAAAACAAACAACAACAAAAAAAAAAACAAAAAAAAACTCCTTTTTTTTTTTTTTTTTTGGAGACGGAGTCTTGCTCTGTCACCCAGGCTGGAGTGCAGTGGCGTGATCTTGGCTCACTGCAAGCTCCGCCTCCTGAGTTCACGCCATTCTCCTCTCTCAGCCTCCCGAGGAGTAGCTGGGACTACAGGCGCCCGCCTCCGCACCTGGCTAATTTTTTGTGTTTTTAGTAGAGACGGGGTTTCACCATGTTAGCCAGGATGGTCTCGATCTCCTGACCTTGTGTTCCACCCGCCTTGGCCTCCCAAAGTGCTGGGATTACAGGCGTGAGCCACCGCGCCTGGCCAAAAAAATCCATCTCTTTAGAAAAACACTCAGAACATTCCAAGTTCCCCTAGAAGATAAGTTTCAGGAAGGCAATGGCTCTGCCTTTTGACCAGCACGTAGATGAATGCCAGAAACAGAGTGAGTACTGATTGGTTGAATGAATGAGTGAATGAAGGAATGAGTGAATGAGGAATCCATTTACCTTCTCTAACCTCTGGCTTCATCTGGACGAAATTACTGCCTTTTCCTAAATTGTTCCATATTTTCCACTTCTTCTCACTTACTGTTAGTGGCCGAGATCTCCTCCTGTCCATCTCCTTTTGTTTGTAGATCGTCTCTGTCATTCAACACTGAACTCATTTTTCGGGGCTTCCTCAAAATTCCCCTGATGTTCTCTGACTGCAAGGAGCTCTTCCCTCTCTTCCCTCCTCTGTTACTCTTGAAGCAGTTTTTAGTTTTCATTCTAATTCCTTTCTCCCAGCTCCTGAGCATGGTAATAGTATTTTTTCAGCTCGGCTCTTGGTAGATATTTAATATTTGTTAAGTGCATGAGTTCATTAAATAAATATTTGGGATAATGGAGCTGAAGCTAAAACCAGTGAGCTCCACTTACTTCTGTGTCTGGGCCACACTTTGTCCAAAGATTTCCCTCTTAAAGTTTTTGTTTACAAATGCTCTTCAGGAATAACTTGTAAGAGAAAGGAGCTGTCATTGAGTGCCTTGAAAAGTGGAATTGCATGTTTCCATGGAAACAGAGTTGAGAGCTGAGTTTTCTGTACATGATGTTTTAATGAAAACATATTCTTAGCCATTATAGATGGGTTTGTGTACCAGATGAGAAGTGCTTTATCTTAATTTACCATTATGTTCATAAGTCAGATTGATGGTCTCAAGTATTATTTCATCAAATCACAATGCATTACTGTGGTTTCCTTTCAGGAGGTGATCCCAATGCTCACAAAATGAAGGCTGTCCTTGTTTGTGGAGGAAAATGTTTCTATAGACTTGCTGTTCTTCCCTTTGCTATTGAGAAGTGGCCTCTTTATTTATAGCTAAAGGACACTTACCATAAGCATCCATGTGATTCTATTCTCTCTTGGAGGATGATAATTGCCCCAAATCATGCATGTATCTTATATCATATGAACAATTGTTAAGCAGTTTTAGGGACTCCAGGATGGTGGTAGCAGCGGTAGCGGTGGTGGTGATGTGGGATAGCTCAAAGTTTGCTCCCAAACTCTTAAGTAGAAGACTACCTGTGCACCTGATACTTTTGCTTTTCACTTGTGTGTTTGTTGGTTTTGTTTTTTAGAGACAGGGTCTTGCTGTTTTGCCTAGGCTGGAGTACAGTGGTGCATTCACTGCTCACTGCAGCCTCAAACTCCTGGGCTCAAGCGATCTTCCCACATCAGCCTGCTCAGTAGCTGGGACTGCAGGTGTGCACCACCATACTCAGCTATATATATATATATATATATATATATATATATATATATATATATATATATATATATATATATACATCTACCTACCTACCTATGTTGTCCAGGCTGGTTTCGAACTCCTGGCCTCCAGTGATCCTCTTGCCTCAGCCTCCCAAAATGTTGGGATTACAGGTGTGAGCCACTGCGTGTGGTCACACCTACCATTTTTGGTTTGTACTAGTTCCGAAGCATGTATTCCTGTAGCATGGATCAACAAATTAGACTCTACAGATTATGTCCATTAGAATGCTATGGACTATAAGTGCTGGGATCATAATTAGAAAATTATTCTCTTTTTAATTTTCTGTTAATGATAATTTATTAGGCATATTGTTCCTATCCAGAGATGGGCTTCCTACTTCAGTTTGTGGCAAATTTAGGGTACCATTTTGCTTACCTCTTGGAGATCTCTTTTAATGCAGAGATCTAACACATCATTCTCCTCAAGTACCTTTTAATAGGAAATTTCCCAATAAACCTATTAAAAGCATAATGAAAACCTCATTCAGTCTTCTGTCAGGCTTTGGAGCTATAAGTGGCTTCTAATTTGCACAAGATCGGAATAGCATTGAAGAATTACAGTAACTAAGTGAAACACTCATTGGATTTTCAATTTTCTGATAGCATCCCATGTAATTTCTTGTAATGCATCTGTAGCCAAGGGAGGTGACACATGTCAAGGCTCACGCTGCAGCTTCTGCCCACATCAGTCTTCCGTGGAGAAGCACAATGCTGTCAGCTTTTCTCATGAGCAGGGGCCAGATAGGTGTCTTTGTTTAGCCTTGATGGATATTCCATTATGCACAGTCCTCTGAGCAATAGCCACATAATTTAAAAACAGCTCAGATAGATGTTTTTGATGCTTGACATTTGACTTCACATATTTATTGGAACAAACTGTGAATCATCCCTCTTATGCAAGTGCCTGACAGAATATATAGTTTGTCCACCTGTGGTCTGTTGTACCTGTGGAGTCTATTTGTATTCTGGAAAATGAATTCCCTCTAGGAAAAGCCAAGAGAAGTCCTGGACATCATGGCTACAAGCCAGTGAGATAAGACCCTGCATTTTATTTTTTTTTAATCATAGTATCTCTTTTTTTTTTTTTAACTTTAAAGTTCATGGGCACAAGTGCAGGTTTGTTACACAGGTAAACTTGTGTCATGGGGGTTTGTTGTAAAGATTATTTCATCACCTAGGTATTAAGCCTACTGGCCATTAGTTATATTTCCTGATCCTCTCCCATTTCCCACCCTCCACCCTAGGAAAGGCCCTGTGTGTGTTGTTCCCCTCTATGTGTCCATGCGTTCTCATCATTTAGCTCCCACTTATAAGTGAGAGCATGCAGTATTTGGTTTTCTGTTCCTCCATTAGTTTGCTAAGGATAAAGGCCTCCAACTCCATCCATGTCCCTGCAAAAGACACGATCTTGTTGTTTTTTTTAATGGCTGCATAGTATTCCATGGTGTATATGTACCGTATTTTCTTTATTCCATCTGTCATTGATGGGCATTTAGGTTGATTCCATGCCTTTGCTATTGTGAATAGTGCTACAGTGAACATATGTGTGCATGTGTCTTTGTATTATAATGATTTCTTTTTTGGGGAGTATATACCCAGTAATGGGATTGCTGAAAATCCTATATTTTCTTTGGCATATTTCATTTCATCCAGATGAAATTATCCACTTTCCCTCTTAGAGAGCCTAAATGTTTGTTTTTAACCTGAAAGAGGGAGTCTCTTGTACCTTACCTGTAGTATTTTCAAGGTTTATGGCATACGTCCATTATTTAAAACCTCAGGAGGAGAAAACCCAGTAATATATTTAAAAATAGACAAATCACAGTTTGCAAAGGAAAAAAAGAAAAAAGAAGCCAACCAGACTTTGTAATCATTAAAATAATTAATGGTGTTGCTTTTCTTGTATGTGGCCTTGACAAGACTCTCTCACTCCTGGGGCAGGTATTTTGACTTATTTTTCACCTGACTGAGGATGAATTTGCACTAGTCCAGCTCTATACTCTCCTGGGATCTTTGTGACCAAAGGTATTTATTTGCAAGGTAGCAGTGTGGAGGTTAAGATGATAATCTAAGGCCAGAGACAGCGTCCAGCTAATTGGCTTTACATGGGGATCCAAGCTGTGTTCTAACTATGGTGCTTACGTAGCCTGAAGCACCTTTCTGACCCTTTATTTCCTCCCTAAAACAGCAAACATTTGTTGAATTCCCATGGGTCTGGTGCTGTGGGAGGGGGTGGAGGCAGGAGAAGCCAGGAGAGACTCAGCTTGGCACAGCAGGAGCTTCTTGGGTGCTCACAGCAGACAGGAATCCACGCTTCTTTTTAAAATACACTGAAGAAAATATTATTTGAGTCTTTCCATTTTTATCTGTTCAATGGGTGATAATGGAAAGTAAGTCCAGATTAGCCTCCAAAGTTCTAGATCAGCTGTTTTCAACCTCAACACTATTGACATTTGGGGCTAGATGATTTTCACTGTGGGAGCTGTCCTGTACATTGTAGGATGGTTGGCAGCCGTAGATGCTGGTAAAACCCCCTCTAGTTATGACAACCAAAGAGTGCCTTGGCTGAGAACCCCTCCTCTGGATGGCTTCCCAGTGGCTACTGATACTGGCATTTTCCGCTTTTAGAGAGAGTAGGTGACTGTTTTCACAAGTATAAAATATAAAGTCCTTAGGACGATGCTGGGCATGGAATAGGATTCAAAAGTAAAAGGGCAAACTTTTCAGTATACTGAATCAAGCTGTTATTTTTTTGAAAGTGATATCATCATCTTTGCTGTTCATTATACCTTTACTGAACCTTCCGGAGTGTCCCTGTCTTAATAAAGAAGTGAGCATCCTCTAAGTACTGTTTTGAGCTTTAAGTGGAGATTCAAGCTCCACCTCATTGCAGAAACATGGGTAGTATAACTGTTAGTATCTGAGAGGCATCAAGAAATGGTAGACGATTCTGAAGCATGGCATCACGTGGCTCTTCATGTTTATCTCACCACAACATCCTTAGCTCCTCCTCCTCCCACTGGTCGTGCATTAAAGCTTCACCACCCCAAGGGCCATCTGTAGACCCACTGCATCAGCATCGCCTTGGGAGCTTGTTAGAGATACAGAGACTCAGACCCCAGCTTCCACCCACGGAATCAGGATTTGCATGGATAGAGAGCCAGAGAAACACTTTATTGAAGGGACTTTTCCATCCCACTCCAACTGTTACCTAAAAGGACCTCTTCAGAGCCTCCTTTCATAGATATTCTGTCTTGCTGGCTGCATGCTCTCTGCGTCCTCTGCTGGCCGCTGTTGGTGGTGGTGATCGTTTTTCATACTTTTCCTTCCTTACCATTCTGTGCTTACCAAAACTGTACAGGCCAGTTTTGCTTTTCTGTGATCCCAAGCTATTACCTAACACAACCCTTTCCTATACAGATCCAGTCCCAAGCACCCGGGAGCATTCCAGGGTCCCTGGACATGGTTCTGCAAAACTCCTAGCTACTAAGCATGCCAGAATTCTAATTCACTCATGGGTCAAAGCCAGAGAGGCTGTGTGTCCACCTCTACACATATGTACCCATGTTGAATTTAAAGGTCCTCAATAGGAGCTACCTCAAAAACACCCAACAATTAAAACTAGAGGGGATGGGGGCAAGAAAGATGCAAAGAAATTGATTTTCAAGATGCCATCAAGGTTGGGAAAAAAAGAAAAAAAAAGGAATGGAAGGGACATCAGACTTAATGCCTCCTTGAACATGTTACGTTCAACTCAAATCCTCCCCGGTCCTCGCACCAAAATCTTTCCCAACTTTGTAATTGGTGTCACCACCCACTCAGTTGCTGAAATTAAAACCTAGGCATTATGATTGATTCCTTCTTTCTCCCTTCAATCTGTCAACAAATTGTATGTTTCTACCTTCAAAATAAGAATCTCAAATCCCCCCACTTCTAGTCATCTCCATTGCTATGACCTTGCCTTCAGTTCCAGCTCTCAAGGGTCTCCTACAGCCTTCTCCTAAGTTGATCTTCCTCATCCACTCTTGCCATTCTCAGACCCTCCCTTTGGCAGAAGCCCAACGCTGGTTTCTAAACTGGCAGTGTAGGCTGGGCACGGTAACTCACGCCTGTAATCCCAGCACTTTGGGAGTCCGAGGCGGGCGGATCACCTGAGGTCAGGAGTTCGACACCAGCCGGGCAAACATGGTGAAACCCGTCTCTACTAAAATACAGAAATTAGCCGAGTGTGGTGGCATGTACCTGTAATCCCAGCTACTTGGGAGGCTGAGGTAGGGGAATTGCTTGAATCTGGGAGGTAGAGGTTGCAGTGAGCCAAGATAGTGCCACTGCACTCCAGCCTGGGCGACGGAGTGAGACTCTGTCTCAAAATAAGCAAACAAACAAACTGCCAATGTGCTGGTCATACTTCCTTGTTCATTTTGCTTCACTTTTCTATCTCTCAAACTCCTCAAGCTCATTCTAGTCTTAGAATTTTGTCCTGCTCCCACCTCCTGGAACACTCATCCCCCAGCTACTGGCATGGATGGCTCATTCTTCTTTGAGTCTCAGGTTGAATCTCACCACCCTCAAGGCAGGAAAACCTTATCAAATTAGGACCAATAAGAGTCATGTTCTGGCACCTGGGTGGTAGACGAATGCCTTTTGAATAAGGCTACCTCACCGAGTGACTGTGTTCTCTAAAATGCTGGTAATGTAGAACAGGCAGGACACAGTTAGCATGGGAGACCCAGCTAGAAAAAGCTGGAGAGATCCAGAGTAAAGTTCATTTGCCATACTTCGCTTTATCTAATAGTGAGAAAGATTGCCTATCAATTAAAACCACAAGGGTGGAGTTGGGATGTTGTCCCTAGAGATTTGAAGTAGTTTCATCTAATGCGGAGCAGTTTTAGAATTCAATAATGCAATCAGGTTTTAGTATTTCCACCCCCCTCCCTGCCACGTAATGATTCATGTGCCTTGAAATTTTTTCATTAAAAAATTCCAAGGCTCACAAAGTAGAAGAAAAAAAAGAAAAGGGGGCCTCACACCTCATTTGTTCAGCCATCTCATCGAGGCCCCAAATGTAGATCATTGAAATGGAGCCTTGGAATTTTAAATCAAGTTTTACTTTGCAAATTTAATGAAATGCAAACAAATACTTAGCAGTTCTAAAGGGCATGAAGTCATTAAGGTTTCTCATTTTGTTAGGCGCTTTGGGGGCCTCCTTAATTTTTGGAGTAAAATCAATTAAGTTCTTTGTGTGTGTATGTGTGTGTGTGCGCGCGTGCGCGGATGTGTGTGGCTGCTTGTGTAGCCAGTAAATAGACCAGGTGTACTTTGGATGTGAATGTCTGTTGTTCCCTTTACCAGATGTGTGTCCTTGGGCAAGTAACTTAATCTTGCCTCCTATGTAACATGAGGAAGATTGAAGTTTTGCTAGGAGGATTCATTGCAGACGCACAGGTTTCTGTTCTTAGAAGTACCCGTGTATGCTTTAATGCTTTGCTTTTACCATCTTGAAATTCTTAATAATTATTGAGTGATGGGACATGCATTTTCATTTTTACATCAGGCCCCAGAAATTCTGCAGCTGGTGCTGACTGGGTGAAATAATGTGAGTAAGGTGCCTGTGAGAGTCCCTTAGATGAGGTAGATGCTAGATATGCACTGGGTCTTTTTCTTCCAGGTTTGAATAGCTGTGTCTTGCTGCTTTCCTGGGTTAGGCAAAACGTAGAATACTGACACTTTATACAGCCACCCGCATAAGAGAAGCAGGTTATCTTTTGATTACCTTTAAGACTGGAGAAAGATAGTCGATTCTCTTACCTGCACTTTAGCAATGCTGGGAGGATAGAACTTATTTGGAGAACATTTATGGCCTAATAGCTTGGTAAAATGTGAATCTTCATAAAAGTGGTTTGCCAACTATAAATTGCTATACAAATAAGTCCTGATTATGTGCACTGAACAAAAGGCTTATTGAACAGTAACTGATTCAGATGGAGGTAAAAAAATATGCCAAACTCTTAGGGGATCGCAGACATTCAAAATCATAGCTCCTGAAATGTGAGCATTTCTCTGTCAATTCAGCAGATGTAGAGCATGATTCTGTGCACTGTGGGGTGAGGTGTTGGAATGGTAGATGATGAAAAATCATGGCTTTTGGTCATAGGAAACTATGTGATGTTAGCAGCCTAGAGCTCACAGCTGAGGCTGCTGGAGGTGATGCTGAGAGGAAGCATATGGTGAGACCAGAGAGGGTTGGAGAGAGGATCTTGAGATCTGTGTGCACCTGAGGTCCTCAATTTTGGATTAACAGAATCCCCAGGAAGTTTACCCAGATGGTTATGACTTTTACCCAGAGTGAGAACCATCATTGATTCACACTTAAAGGGCCTGGCAGAGAACCAGGAGATAAGAGTTGAAGTTGTGAGGATCTATCTCAAGGCATGTGTAAACAACAGTGCCCAGGTGAGAAGTGGAGCTCTACTTCTGGAAATTCTTTCCTTTCTGTTTTCCATTAAAAAAAATAAGATAGCTGGGTCAAATGGTATTTCTAGTTCTAGATCCCTGAGGAATCGCCACACTGACTTCCACACTGGTTGAACTAGTTTACAGTCCCACCAACAGTGTAAAAGTGTTCCTATTTCTCCACATCCTCTCCAGCACCTGTTGTTTCCTGACTTTTTAATGATTGCCATTCTAACTGGTGTGAGATGATATCTCATAGTGGTTTTGATTTGCATTTCTCTGATGGCCAGTGATGATGAGCATTTTTTCATGTGTTTTTTGGCTGCGAATTGAACAATGAGATCACATGGACACAGGAAGGGGAATATCACACTCTGGGGACTGTTGTGGGGTGGGGGGAGGGGGGAGGGGGGAGGGATAGCATTGGGAGATATACCTAATGCTAGATGACGAGTTAGTGGGTGCAGCGCACCAGCATGGCACATGTATACATATGTAACTAACCTGCACAATGTGCACATGTACCCTAAAACTTAAAGTATAATAATAAAAAAAAAAAATTAAGATAAAATTAGTGCCTATGTTGACCAGCTCTGTTCTCTATGTTTTCCTTCTCAAATGAACCAAATGAATGCTAGCTCTTGCAAGGCCAACATCACAGAGAGGTGTTATTCCTGTCCCCCTTTATTTTCTCTGCATATTCTGTTTATTTCACCCACAGCATGACACACTTATGGAAATTATCTCATTGCTGGTCCTAATGATCTTTTCCCTTCCTCTTTCCACGGCTGGACTCTAAACCGCATGAGAGCTGGGGAATGGGTCTTGTTTATCTATGTCTCTATCCCTAAGAGCTAGATTTGTGCCTGGGACATCAGAAGCCTCCAGACATTTCTTGAATGAATGAATGAGTCAGTTTTCCTCACCTGAGACCATTTGCACCATGTCAGGTTGTCTTGATGTGCAGCTGAATTATTTACATTTTCCAGCAATTCATTGATTGCCACCTTGGGCTCCCTACATTTGTGCTAGCCTCTTGGTATTTTTTCTCCCAGCTTAGATGTTCCTGCTGTTCTCCAGGATGGGTCCTTCTTCCTTACAGATTCAGAAAGGAGAATCTTCTATCAAATCTAAAAGATCCTACTAGAACGTCAGGTCTGAAGGGTAGGACTATGACTATGGTTTCCTTATTCATCATCCCTCCATAAATACATATTCGCTGAATCTCTTTTCCTCCCTTACTCTTCCTGTATATAGAAGAGGAGGTGGACATCTATTTGGGGTGTTCTCCCAAGTTTGTGGCCAGGCTTAAGGAACCCCACGACACCATTTGTTTTCAGGAATTGCATAATTCCTGTTGCATAATTAGCTTTTTTTTTTTTTTTTTTTTTTTTTTTTTTTTTTTTTGAGACAGAGTCTCACTCTGTCACCCAGGCTGGAGTGCAGTGGCATGATCTCGGCTCACTGCAACCTCTGCCTCCCGGATTCAAGCAATTCTGCTGCCTCAGCCTCCCAAGTAGCTGGGATTACAGGCACGCTCCACCACACCCGGCTAATTTTTGTATTTTTAGTAGAGATGGGGTTTCACCATGTTGGCCAGGCTGGTGTTGAATTCCTGACTTCAGGTTATCCACCTGCCTTAGCCTCCCAAAGTGTTGGGGTTACAGGAGTGAGCCACTGCAACTGGCCTATAATCAGTCTTTTATGTCATTCTCCATCTTCATGCATTTAATAGATTACAGCCCAAATATCACAATCTTAATTGAAACAGATTTGTTTGTTAGAAGAGGGGGAGGTATTAATGAGGCTATACAGGCACTGCTGTGAACCAGGAAAACTACACAGTGTGGGTATGAAGGAGTGAAGAATACATTTGTGTTTTAGGTCTCACTTCTTTCTTTGCCTGTATTGAGTAGTAAGGGGGAGAACTAACAAGGTACTTCTGCATTTAATGGTTCTTTTGCAGTTTGGCTGAACTGTGTCTTGAAATCCTTGAAAAGCATTAATAAGATGGTATAGAAGTTGCTTGCTTAAAAGGAGAAAAAAAAAGCTTTAATATAGACAACTGAATAGCTGAACTACTCTTGCAATGTGAATAGCCATTCCTTGGGTTTCTAAATGATTTTCACACTTCCCACACTTGTTTAAATTTGTAATATCCTTTATGGTTTTCCTTTATTGGCCAGGAGAAAAAAAACACCCTGAAGATCTAGGTATCCATCAAAGCTGATGGAATACACTAATAAAATCCTGTGTCATATTAAAATGTAAAATATATGCTGGCATAATATTGTCTGAGTCAATCCAATGGAATAACATAATTAATAGTGGCTTTGATAATTAATTTATAGGAGGAAGAAGCTGAGGACAGCTTAGTTCTTTCTCTCTCTGTATTCCTCCCACCCCCTCATCTTTTCTCCTGCTCTCTGTCTTTCTCTCTCTCTCTCTTTTTAACTAGCTGCTGTTTGCTTCATCCAAATATGCATGGAAAAGTTTTAAGTGGTTGTTGAAACTCCCAGAGGCCTGTTTACTTCAAGGTAGAAGCTGGAAAGCTGCCATAATTCAGAAAGCAGCTTCTGGCATGAGATGAAAGTCGGATCAGCTCAAGTTTGGGTCAGAATTTCGAGGCCCCACTGGAGTGTTTATGCTTGTATCTGTAGTCCAGATAAGTTAGTGGAAGAAATTGTTCCCTGTGGCAGGTCATGAATCTAATTACCCTAGAAATATTACTACAAGCGCTTCATTGAAAATTGCTAAGCAATGTATGCTATCTATGGCTTTCCCACCTTCAAATCACATATGATATGTGGACCACATCTTCCACGTGGGCCCACAGACCCATAACTCAAGCCATGGTTTCTCAGCAGAAAACAGACCCCAGAGAGCTCCTGTTCCTGAACATCTGTCTAAAAAAATGCCCTCTTAGAGATGAGAGAAACAGAGACCTTACTTGAACAAAGAGAGAGGAGCATTGAAGTCTCAGGAGCTGATCAGGAAACACAGAAAGGAAATAAGTGGATGGTTTTAAGAGCTAGCTCAGTGCCACCCGTGTTGCAATGTAGGTTCTGGATCTAGGCCTTTTTCCTGTTTTATGACTATTGGATGTCTCTCTTAAAAGGGGCATAGTTATTTTCTGTTTTTTTTTTTAATTTTATATATTTTTTATTTCCATAGGTTTTGCGGGAACGAGTGGTGTTTGGTTACATGAGTGAGTTCTTGAGTGGTGACTTCTGAGACTTTGGTGTACCTATCACCCAAGCAGTATACCCTGAACCCAATTTGTAGAAACACTAAACAAAAGAAGTTCCAGAACAGAATTAAAACTATGCAGCATTCCTATTTCCCCCAATAAAAATTTATATAATTGACTTTTGTTAGCAAAAATTTTCAACAAAGGAAACATTGAGAATATTCAGTAAAACAAAAAACAAAATGATTTTGAATATTAAATATAAAATATACTTGCTTGCTAATTGAATTCTTTTTTAAATACGGAAACACACAATTGCTTTTTATTACCCTTTCTTTTTTTACATTGTTTTGTATTTGTTCTTATATTCAAATGAACAGGCTATTTTCAAGTTAACACACAGTCCCACTCCTTCCTCCAAGTTCCCAAAGTCCATTGTACCTTTTTTTTTCCCCCTGGGGATGGAGTCTCCCTCTGTTGCCCAGGCTGAAGTACAGTGGTGTGATCTCGGCTCACTGCAACCTCTGCCTCCCGGGTTCAAGTGATTCTCCTGTCTCAGCCTTCCTAGTAGCTGGGATTACAGGTGCCCACAACCATGCCTGGCTAATTTTTGTATTTTTAGTAGAGACAGGGTTTCACCGTGTTGGCCAGGCTGGTCTCGAACTCCTGACCTCAGGTGATCCGCCCTCCTCGTCCTCCCAAAGTGCTGGGATTATAGGTGTGAGCCACCATGCCCAGCCCATTATATCATCTTAGGGCTTTGCATTCTCATAGCTTAGCTCTCACTGATGAGTGAGAACATACAATGTTTGGTTTTCCATTCCTGAGGTAAGGTGACCTCATTCTAATTTTATCAAATACAGTATGTCAAGCAACAACACAACAAAACAAATGGGTATGGTTATATCTGGTTTGAATAGAGGCTGTGGATTCAAAATCAGGATAAGTCCAGACCTCATGGAAACCTCCACTGGCATAGCCTGGTGATTCACACAGGAAGGGTTTTGAAATCAGATGTTCCTGCATCATAATCTCATGCTGACGCTTACTAAGCCTGTAACATCATGCAAGCCAGTTATCTCTCAGCCTCGACTTGGTCATCTGCAAAATGGGTAACTGTCACATTACTTGCCTTACAAGGTTATTAGGTTGGTACAAAAGTAATTACGGTTTTTGCTTTTAAAGGTAATGACAAAGATTGCAGTCACTTTTGCACCAACTTAATATAAAGATAATGGTATAAGCAAGGTTATGAATAAGTATTTTCTATGCTGATAATTCTAGATCAGGGTATTGTATGACATGTAGGCATTGTAACTGTAAAATAACTATGACGTAGGCAGGGTATTGCATCTGAATAAGCCATGTAGTGAATCTATTATCCTACAGGTAGATTCTTTTTTTCTGTAAGGTCTTTGAGGTAAGGTAGGAATAAGGGTGGTGGGAGCCAGTGGTGATGAGGATGACAAAATGATCTAAATCTTCTACCTCTCCGGCATTATTGCTGTTTATTTCCTTGGAGAGAGAATCTACTCTTGGTATTGGAATCAGAAGCAGGGAAACTAAGGGAATGAATATGAATGTCAAAGAAGAAATGGGATGCGGGTTTGAGCAAAGAAAATATTAGTTAATGAATGTTTTAGGAAATTTGAAATGTCTGGAAGGTAAACGTCTTTCTCATTACTAATGTGACTATAGGTCGTACTGCGTGTTAATTTGAAAATAGCCTGTTCATTTGAATATAAGAACAAATACAAAACAATGTAAAAAAATGAAAGGGTAATAAAAAGCAATTGTGTGTTTCCATATTTGAAAAAGAATTCAATTAGCAAGCAACTATATTTTATATTTAATATTCAAAATGGTTTTGTTTTTTGTTTTACTGAATATTCTCAATGTTTCCATTGTTGAAAATTTTTGCTAACAAAGGTCAATTATATGAATTTTTATTGGGGGAAATAGGAATGCTGCATAGTTTTAATTCTGTCCTGGAACTTCTTTTGTTTAGTGTTTATATATACATTTTCTATGTAGAATAAAATCCATTGTACATATTTAAAAAAGGAAAAAGTAGTCCGGAGTGAGTCCTTCCCATTGACTGCTTTGGACATTACAATCTGCCATCTATTCCTCTGGGGCATCCAGGAGACAAGCCCTAGGAGACTGAGACATGGAATGGTGATTTCATAATAAAACAAGAGACAACAGGGCAATTCAGTGTTCAGCGCCGTGGAGCTGTGCACTGTTGAGGAACACATCAGGGCAGCCTGGCCCACAGATTTAGAAACAGAGTGAGACTAGGAGGGCCATCTGCTGAGTAAGTAGAGACCTCAAGATGTACAGCATGTGTTTTATGATCCGGCAGGTAGATTTTCCCCCTGTTCATGTAAAGCACTTCAAGGACTTGGTAATGGGAGAAGGAGCTTTTAACCTCCAGGTTACTGGTTAAGAGATGTCCCACATCGATAGTGACCAGAAGGCATTGCCATCTGCTGGCTGCGCAGTGGCGTATGTAAATGACTTCAAGGTCTCAAAGCAAACCATTATGGGCCGACTTTCTATCCCACCAACTCTTAACTCCGAATACAATGACCCGGACTCAGACTCCTTGAAGTGGTCCCCGTGGAGCCTGATGGGAGGACGGCAGGTGGCTAACAGCGGCGGCTTCCATGTGGGACTCTGCTGTGGCAATGTTTTTTTTTGGAACTCACTTATTTTTACAGTTTAAAAGAACACACTTTATTTTTCACTCTGGTGAGAGACTTTTTAATTATGTCTTTTGCTGAGCATTTTCAAGATGGTATCAGCGTCTGACATTTGAAATGCATTCTTTGCCAGGCACTCTGATAAGTGCTTAACCTGTAGGGTATCATTTCATCCTCCCCGCTCTTCGTGAGTTAGAACTCTGTTTCTTGTTTTATAAAGTAGGAGACTGGGGCAGAGAAAAATGAGGAGATCTGCCTGAAGCCACAGAACCAGGGTAGGATTCAAGACCTGCCCTTTGTTTAGCTAGGATTCATGTTTATTTCTTTATTCCATCCAATTTTCTAAAACATTTTTAAGAATCAGCATCCCTTTATGTTTTTCCTAATAGAGGTTTCTGTGACCTCTTAGCACACATGAACTAATGCAGGAATGTGCAGACACTGTCCGTCACCTTCCTCACAGTTACCTCTCCTGCTTCCCCCACAGCTAATGGAACATTGATTTTGTTAAAGGATTGAGAAGCCATTTGTTTCATAGGGGCCTTTTCTAGCCCCACCCAGTGAATCATGGTTGGCTTTGACTGATCGTAAAATGCTTTGACCAACAATAAAACATTTCCTTGCCAGTGATTTGTCTTAGATGAACATGCCCGTGTATGTGAAGAGCTCAGATGGGGCATGCCCTTGAGAAGGTTTCTTGATCTTCAAAGAGCTATGGAAAAGAGAATGCTTATTTTCTTTCTTTTGACACAGTTGTGTGGGGAGCTGCTGAGTCCAACATGTAACAGTGAGACGAGGTGGCCAAGCACCTGCGGGACAATGCTGAGGGTTGTGGGGGGATCCAAGAGGACTTCCCTCCCCACTTCCCAGTGGCCAACTCTGCCACTGCCCTGAGTTGTTTTCCTTCCTTGTGTGGTAGCATGGGTGAAACCAGAGACGTGCTTATTTCAGTCCATTGGGGGCTCTTGTGTTACTCGTAACTGGGCATTCTTGCTGAAATGGGTAGTCTGTATAATATGTTTATTTAAATGTATTTTATTTCTTATTATTTTAAGAGACAGGGTCTCCTTATGTCACCCAGACTGGATGGCAGGGGCATGATTATGGTTCACCATAGCCCTGAACTCCTGGGCTCAAGTGATCCTCCCACCTTTGTCTCTCAAGTTGCTGGGACTGTAGGTGGGCAGTGACTAATTGTTTTTCTCATTTTTTTGTAGAGATGGGGTCTTGCTATGTTGCCTAGGCTGCTCTCTAACTCCTGGTCTCCAGTGATCCTCCCACCATGGCCTCCCAAAGTGCTGGGATTAGAGGTGTGAGTCAACACTCCTCTAATATAAATAAGTCATTTTATAAATTATTTATAAAAATTTATTTTTATGATTTGATTTATTTATATTCCCTTTAAAGTGTACAAATAAAAGAGACATAAATGTAGAGGTGATGATAGAACTTTCAGTGTACACAGCAAACAGGTGGCCAAGGTAAGCCCAGAAACCATTTGCCCTACTTCTCTGGGCAAATGGTTGCCAGATACAATACAGGATGCCCAGCTAAATTTGAATTTCAGAGAGTCAATAAATATTTTTCCTTAGTATCAGTATGGCCTAAATATTTCATGAAGGCCTACTTACACCAGTCATTTCAGTTGTTTATCTGAAGTGCAAATTTAGCTAGACTTTCTGTATTTTTATTTGCTAACTGTGGTAATCCTATTATGCCAGGACTACATGCTTTTTACCATTTGTCTTCCTATTTTTGGACTCTTATTTGAAAATACTAAATACCCAGCCACCACTAACTTAAGCCAAAGAAGTTTATTTGTAAGCTTAATTTCTAGGTTTAATTTATATGCATATATAAACACAAGTTATATATATATGCCTATATATAAAATGCATATATAATTATATTGTAATTATATGATGCAAAATTGAATGTATAGGTTTAAATAATTTATAGGCTTATGTAACTCTGCTCTCTGTTATATTTCTTGCCAAGTGGATTTTGCTAAGATAATTATCAGCAATGTCAGACTTATGTCCTATCATCTTTGTGAACTCCAGTGAAAAGAAAGCTACCTTTTTTCCAACAGTTGAAATCACCAAGATTAGATCCTGTTGGATGGATTTAAGTCATATGTTGATTCCTAAACTAATTACTATGAGCAGAAAGATGGGATATACTAATTGGCTGAACCTGGTCATGTGACCACATTTGAAGATGGAGGATAATGATACAGCAAACCATATCCAAACCAATGGAAACTAGGAGCGGGGAGATTCCCCGAGATAAAACCCAAACGCTTTTACAAAATGAAAGTGGAGTGCCTTCTGGGCAACCAATAATGATGTCCACTTTAGTCACTAGGTATCAGACACAATGCTGGTCTGAAGAATGTGATGCTTGCAACTGTCCGGCGGGGCCCTGGACGTGTCTGAATCGATATTTTGCTGAAAGTGGGTGGAGGGAAGTGAAGGTTCTGCATCACAGGTGATGCACCTACAGCAATCAGATATTTGTGAACAAGGCTGTTTTGTTCTGTCTCAGAAGTTCAATGGGGTTCAGCTCGTTAGTCAATAGTGAAGGAAATAATGGCAGCCCGTTCCAGTCTCGCCGTGCCTGTGAGGCCTCCTTTGATTTTCCCTCGTAAAGAATCTCATTTGATTTTTATATAAAACTCAGATTTGAATTTTATTGGAGTACTTATACATGATTGTCTTTCAGTGAAACTTACTGTCATTTTAGCTGTAATGTTCTAGCAGATGGAGTGGTGTTTTTTAGTTTCTTTTAAATTGTTAGTTTCATTAAGCAAATATTTATTGACCACTGCACATGAGTTAGGCACTGCGGATGACAGAGAAAAAGTCAGACAAAAGTCCATGTCTTGGCGAGCTTACCTGAAGACATTTTGCTGTGTGTATGACAGAAGTAAACGTTCCAAGTTTCTGCATTTAAATATTATGTTCTCTACAATTATATTGCTCTGGGAAACTGGGGAGAGGGCACGTCTGGGAATTTGAATTCTAAGAGAGAATAGACTTAGGCACCTATTAAAAGTGAAGTTGGTTATCTAGCTTTTTCTGACTAGGTGAAATTTCTCTGTCATAGGTTTTTTTTTTTTTTGAGACAGTCTCTCTCTGTTGCCCAGGCTGGAGTACAGTAGTGCATTCTCGGCTCACTGCAACCTCCACCTCCTGGGTTCAAGCAATTCTCCTGCCTCAGCCTCCCAACGAGCTGGGATTATAGGCACCGACCACCATGCCCAGCTAATTTTTTATTTTTATTTTTTATTTTTGAGATGGAGTCTCATTCTGTCACCTAGGCTGGAGTTCATTGGCGTGATCTCAGCTCACTGCAACCTCTGCCTCCCAGGTTCAAGCGGCTCTCCTGCCTCAGCCTCCCGAGTAGATGGGTCTATAGACGCACACCACCACACCCAGCTAATTTTTGTATTTTTAGTAGACACGGGGTTTCACCATGTTGGCCAAGTTGGTCTTGAACTCCTGACCTCAGGTGATCTGCCCGCCTCGGCCTCCCAAAGTGCTGGGATTACAGGCGTGAGCCACCGCACACAGCCTCTGTCATAGGTTTTTGGGGGGAGAAGCTCCTTTCTTCTTAGAGGTTGGAATAGTTGTGATTTTAATTTTACCATGGGCATTGAGGACATTTGTGTTCACCAGAGGACAGCAAGTGCTTGAAGGCAGAAGCCATCCAGTTCCAGTGCACACAGCACAGGGTCTGCCCTAAATGGAGAACCCAATAAAGACTTGTTGAATGGAGGAAAGTTTGCCTTCCCCTCCTGCTTTTTTCACTCTGGCCATTGGCCTTCCCACGTCTCAGACAGATGAGGAAATGTCATGTTAATATCAAGAACTATGTACAGTGAATGTGCTCTTAACCTCAATTTTCTGCAGCTTCATTCTATGTTTCCTTAAAGATTTCACAGGGATGTGATTTGGTTCCACCCATTGCCCACATGTACAAAAATGACAAATAGAAGACTGACTTGAAGTGGTTATGCAAAGTAACATTGCTTTTCCAAAGTGCCAAGAGGAGGAGATTCGGTATTAAATCAGTATCTCCTTAAATTTGTGCTGCTCTTTTCTTTTGCCAGCCTTAAGGTGCTTTAATAACTATGGGACATAGTAGCCTGGTGCTTCCTAAGGGAATCTGAGACTTACTTAAACCTCTTCCCACCACAGGTCAATAGAATGTACCTGTGATTGTTCTTACCTTCAGTGAAGATGCTTATGCCTTATTGAGGCATTTACTGATACATAAAAATGCCAGGCAAGTCTGACATCTTAACCTAAATCTACAGGGTTTATAAGGTAATGTGTACCTGCAGGAATATTTTTTCCTAACCTTAATTAAATGCAAGGGGAACAATTGTAATAGGAGTGCCATTTTAGGGAGGAAGTAGGAGGTCTGATTTATGGCTGTCAATTGTTGTCTCTGTTTTTTTCTTAATGTGTATATTTGAGGTGGATGCAACATGATATTATAGGATATATATAGATAGTAAAGTGGTTTTGATAGAGAAGCAGGTTAAGATATTTATCATCTCACAAACATTTTTTCTGTGACAAAAGCGGCTAAAATATACTTGTCTAAAATAGGGAAGTCAACCTTGATGCTTCACTTCCCTTTTGTATCTGGAGCTTGCTCACCTCTTGGCCCCTCCAGCACTATCACCCTGGGCAAACACCATCATCTTTGAGTCATTACCACCAAAGCCTCATACACAGCTCCTGCATCTAGATTCTCCTCCATCCAGCCCGAGTCATGCTTTAAATGCACGCATCTTCTCCTGTCTGTTCCCAGTGGCTTTATCACACAATGGTTTTGTGAGAACAAAGCTGGAAGTCCTCATCCTTGTTTGCAAGGCTCTCCGTAACCTGGTCCCTGGCATCACTCCCATCTTGCCTCCTGCAACTGCAGTCATTCCTCTAGGAGCCAACCTTATTCCATCCCGTCTTGGGCCTTTGCACTTGCTGATCTCTCTTGATCCTCTCAAGATCAGCTCTGTTGTCCCATGAATGCCTTAATCTCGAGTGTCCTTTCCTCAGACAGCCTTTTCTGAGATTGCCCTCATCGCTCTCCGCACACGATCTTGCTTTATCATATCATGACTAGAACATTCGCCCCTTGTTCATTTGTGTTCTATCTCTCCTTCTTTCTACCGACAATGGAATGCAAGCTCCATGAGCACAGTGGTGTTTCCCAGCTTTATTCTGCAGCCCTGCCCCTTGAACAGGCTTTAATAAATCATTGTTAAATACATAATTGGAGAAGTGATCACTGGCTGGGCACAGTGACTCATGCTTGTCATCCCAGCACTTGGGGAGGCCGAGGCGGGCAGATCACTTGAGGTCAGGAGTTGGAGACCAGCCTGGCCAACATGGTGAAACCGTGTCTCTACTAAAAATACCAAAATTAGCTTGGCATGGTGGTGCACGCCTGTAATCCCAGCTACTCAGGGGGCTAAGGCAGGAGAATCTCTTGAGCCTGGGAGGCAAAGGTTGCAGTGAGCGAAGATCGTGCCGCTGCACTCCAGCCTGGGCGATACAGTGAGACTCTGTCTTAAAAAAAAAAAAAAAGGGATTGATTAGTTTGTCAATAAATTATCTTACTCTCTCTACATCCCATTGGCTTGGGCAGCTGACTAACACAATAGCCCACACAAGGGAAGCAGGGGTTGTGTCCTGCAGAGAAAACCTCATAGAATTTAACATCCGCGTCCAAACATAAACACTCAGGAAATATGTCTGGAAAGGAATTGCATGGCATCTGCTTCCTTCCACGGTGACTTTCAAATGACAAATGCCCAACATCATTTAGGGTGGTAGAGCCCCTTTGAAAGAGCTGGAGCTGATTGCTTCTATCATGCCCAGAAAAAGTCATTGTCATCTACACACACCTAGCTTACATTTGGAGAAACTGAGCTTCTGGTTTCTGTCTTGCTCCAAGATTGAAATTTCCGTGCTTTGTGTTACTGTTACCAACAGATACTTTTCCTTTCTGAAGCATCTAGCCAGCTCCCTAATCACTGGGAACAAACTTTGAGTAGGTTGAACCAAAGGAGGTGTCAGAGTACATGCTTTCCAGCCAAATAAACTTTCAGAAACTGCAGGGGCTGGAGGCCCTCTCAGTCCTTCACAGCCAACTAAGGGTACTTATTTTTGAAAGTTGGACATTTTTTCTTAGTTATTAACCAGCATTAGCTGCAAAAGCATTATAGGAAAGAAAATGCCTTTTCTATGAATGTCAGATTCACACAATGCAGATTTCCAAAGAACAGGATTTCTGTATTTTTATTTCTTTGGTTTTGGAGACTGGGCGTCACTCTGTCACCCAGGCTGGAGTGCAGTGGTGTCATTTTGGCTCACTGCAACTTCTGCCTTCCAGGTTCAAGCAATTCACCTGTGTCAGCCTCCCTAGTAGCTGGGATTACAGGCACACCACTATATCCACCTAATTCTTGTATTTTTAGTAGAGACAGGGTTTCACCATGTTGGCAGGCCAGTCTCAAACTCCTGGCCTCATGTGATCCTGCTTCCGCCTTCCAAACTGCTGGGATTACAGTCATGAGCCACTGCACCTGGCCCGGATTTCTGTATTTTAACAGGAAGTGCCAGGCATGCTTATGGCTTAATTTTTAAGTGGGTGGTGCATCTATATAAAAAGTGACAACTATTGTCTGTTTAAGCAAGGAAATGCAGGGCCAGTGAAACATAGATGACTCCCAGTGAAATGCTGCAGAAGGTCGTTCTTCCTTCACCCAAGAACAGTGGTAACAGTGTTTCCAAGGAAAGAACAACTCAAGGGAGACATTCAACCCCCAAAGAAAGTTCATAATGTTCTATGTTACAAGATGTTGGTAAACAACACATGGAGGGGAATGGGCATACAATGTGCTTTTGCCTTTGTGTGTGCGTGTGTTTGAGATGGAGTCTTGCTCTGTCGCCCAGGCTCAACTGCAGTGACATGATCTCAGCTCACTGCAGCCTCCACCTCCCAGGTTCAAGCAATTCTCCTGCCTCACCCAACCGAGTAGCTGGGACTACAGGCGTGCACCACCATGCCAGGCTAATTTTTGTATTTTTAGTAGAGACGGGGTTTCGCCATGTTGGTCAGGCTGGTCTCGAACTCCTGACCTCAGGTGATCCACCTGCCTCACCTTCCCAAAGTGCTGGGGTTGTAGGTGTCAACCACTGTGCCCATCCCACAACGTGCTTTTGAGCCACAGCAATAACTCCAGACAAAATGAGACCCAGAGAAGATTAATTCTGAATCACCCTTTAGAAACAGCACTGAAGGAAGGGTTGCCGTGTAAGTAGATACCTAGAATGGGATGCATATTGCCTGAAAAGATAATTTCTGGAAGTGATGAGACTGGGATAAGGCCAAGGGGACTCACCTGGCCAAAATACAAATAGAGTGTTTCATACGTTACTTTTGCGGGGAGGTAAAGACCAGAGAATGTGTGTCAAGGCACTTATTTTTTGAGAAATGATGAAAGATGAACAGCTTTTGGGGGCATGTTAAAACAGATTTCATCTGGGAATTTCATTTTGCACGAAGGAATCCTGTTTGAGCATAAGCAATTGGTAAGTTCATTGTTGTTATAGCCCTTGGTTATACTAAATACCTTAGTAGCTGAAAGTTTCCAGGGCTTGACAAATCAGATAAATCATGGAGTTTTTCTTTTCTAGTTTTTACTTGATTTTGGATGTTAATTTGTTGTTCATTGACAGTGGGATTTTCATGCAAATGTTGGGTGTTCTGTAAGCCTGAGAAGTCTCTTGGTGTCTTAGCCTCAAGATAGCAGAGACTTTACTGGTTATTGTTATTTGTTCTTTCCAAAATGTTTCCACAGATCCTATTTTTAAATAAATTGTAAAACCAGTGATTTGTAAAAATGCCAGGTCAGTCTGACATTGTAACCTAAATCTTCAGTATTTATAAGGTGATGTGTACCTATAGGAATTTTTTTTGCCTAATCTTCAGTATATGCAAGGGGAACAATTAGAAAGGCCCATATAGGGAGGAAATAAGAGGTCCAATTTCTGGTTGTCAGACGTTGCCTCTCTGTTTTCTTGTTGTGTATATTTGAGGTTTACAATGTGATGTTATGGGATACATATAGAAAGGTGGTTATAATAGAGACACAGATTAACATATTGTCACAGAGTTATATTTTTGTGACAAGAGTAGTTGAAATCTTCTTATTTACCAAAAATTGCTGATAGAATTTTATTAACTTTAGTCCTCACGCTGTACTCAATGTTGCCGCTTTTGTTGTGTTTTATATTCTGTGACCATATATTTTGTAATATTAATCATCATCCAAAGACTACACTGCAGAAGGAATTGTTTACTTTGACATTAGTCTACATACGCAAAATCAGGCAGATATTTGTACTTCTGTATCTTTGAATTATATGTAATGTCAATTGCTAGATTTTTAAAAATATAAGCCTGATAATACTATAAATAATTATAAATTAAACTACGTTTCTGAAAGCTAACTCTTCAAGTGATAGGATTGTTCTTTGCATGCCTATTTGTGTCCTGAGGAATCTTGCATTCCCAAAATATATATATTAGTTAGAAGGGATGTTTTCCACAGAGTTCCTTTTTGCATTGTTATATTGATTTTTTTTTTTTTTTTGAGATGTAGTCTTGTTTCATTGCCCAGGCTGGAGTGCAGTGGTGCTATCTTGGCCCACTGCAACCTCTGCCTCTCAGATTCAAGCGATTCTCATGCCTCAGCCTCCCATGTAGCTGGGACTATAGGTGTGAAGCACCACACCTGGTAAATTTTTGTTTTGTTTTGTTTTTTTAGTAGAAATGGAGTTTTGCTATTTGGCCGGGCTGGTCTCGAATTTCTTACCTCTGGTGATCCACCCCCCTCAGCCTCCCAAAGTGCTGGTGTGACCCACTGTGTCCAGCCTATATGGAAATATTTTAATTGCCTGTAAACACACTCAGTGGAGCTCGTTATGAGAAGACTGTCAATGTACTTGAAAAGTTTACTTCTGCATAATGCTAAATACCACGTCAGAAATCACAGAGCCCTATGAAGTTGAATTTTTCATTAAAGGATCATAAGTAAAGTTTGGGGGGAAAGTGTACAGTTCAATAGATCTCAATATGAAATGGCATATTGTTATTTATATGTATATTTAATATTATATAAAACACTTTTGTTTTAACTTAAGCATTTGGATTCTGATTCTTTGAGGCGTGATTATGGTATTGTCATTCACAGCTTAGCTATGTCATCTCAGATAAATTAATGAAATGTCCAAGCTTCAGCTTCAGCAATTTTTAAATGGGGGTAATAGTATTAATACCCACCTGACAAGATTACCCTGAAGACGGAACATGATAATGTAAAATGATGAATGAAGGCCTTTACATACAGTAAGTGCTTAATAAATGACAGCTCATTATAATTATTGTTTTTATATTTATTTTTGGTTGAAAATATTAATCTTCTGAACTACCCTTACCAGTGCCGAAAAACCATAGAGAAACAATTGTGCAGTCCTGTTATCCACGTGGCATGAGTTACAGGGTTCATTATACTGAAGACAATAAAAACCAAAAAGAAAACAGCACCTAGGAAGGAGCTATTTGCAGAAGTCTCACTCAAAAGAGTTCAAAATTGAGAGTTCCAAACCTAACAAAGATAACACGTCTGCCCTCTGGTGGACATTCATTTTGAGTTAGAATTTTCTCTGCTAAGACTAGAGATTTTTCAACCTCCCTAAAATGTCACGGTGTTGTAGCTGGAGTAGCAAACAGTTCTGCCTGCTTCGTTTGAATTTTGTCTGATAAATATGCAGGTGAACGTCTAAACACATAACATGCATGGGCAAATGAAATGTTTTATGGCTACAGCGTAATGCTCTCCTCATTTTTGTTCAGCTCCTTCAGGAGTTAGCGATTGCTGTGTTATTTACAAGAAATCTGAGCTGTCTGATCACTCAACTGTGGAAGGTAAATGAGATTTTTAAGGTGTAGGGAAAAGGAGAGGCAAATGGTAAAATGGGCCAATGCGTGCAAAGAGGGAGACGTCAAACTTAGGTACTGGAATTGCCGGGATGTTGTCATCAACGATTTGATTTGATGGGAAAGGGATGCTTAATGTTTCTTCTGTGAGGTGTATGCCTGTACCACACACATGCACGCATACAGTGGAGTGGAAATCATTCCTGCAAAGGGCCGCAATTCTCAGAGTGTAGTCTTTTCTCTTCCTACTCGAATTGGTAAAAATAAATAATCAAGACTGTTTTGGTGGCTTCTGGTTCCCCAAGTAGAAAGCATCTTAGTTGGCAATTCAGTGAAGTCACTGACCTTGAAATAGGACAGCAGACCTATTGCTGAAACGTCTTCCACCTCACAGGCCTTCCCTGCCTGCTGTCCTGCTGAACTTGTTGACTCTATGCACATAAGGACTCTCTGGGGTCCAAATGACGGGGACCAAGCTCGCACACATCATTCAGCGAATAGGCTGGCTCAGCTAACCAAAGGTTCCATGGGCTCATCTAGCTTAAGGTGGCTGTATTCCTTGGGGCGGGTTTGGGGGGGAATGAAAATAAGGTCATCAAGGTCTCTCTCTCTTTTTCTCTGACTCTCTATTTCTGTCTCCTCCCTCCTTCCATCACGTATCTCTGTTTTCTTTTTCCATGTTGGTTTCATTCTCAGGTAGACAGTCTTCGTGTGGTGACAAGGGTGACCTGAGACTCCAAACCTCTGTCTTCATCACTGCCTTTGTTTTCAGGAAAAGGAGAGACTCTTACTCTCAGCATAACGCCGGTCCCTGAATAAGGACGGCATCTCTCTGTCTGTATCATAAGCCCACTTTCACACCAGTTACCTCTTTGGTGGGAGTGGGTTACTCTGAAGAGCCTCAGTCATGTGCCCAGCCCCGTGGGGTTTTTGTTTTGTTTTGTTTTTTTGAGATGGAGTCTCGCTCTGTTGCCCAGGATGGAGTGCAGTGCCTCCATTTCGGCTCACTCCAACCTCCACCTCCGGGGTTCGAGCAATTCTTCTGCCTCAGCCTCCCAAGTAGCTGGGACTACAGGCCTGTACCACCACACCTAGCTAATTTTTTTATTTTTAATAGAGTCGGGGTTTCACTATATTGGCTAGGCTGGTCTCAAACTCCTGACCTCATGTTCTGCCTGCCTCAGCCTCCCAAAGTACTGGGATTACAGGCATAAGCCATCGTGCCCCGCCTTGCCTGTGTTTTGGGAGTCAAGGCGAGATGATGAGAGGGGGAGGGTATTTGCTGACGAATAGTGGCGTTGTGTTGCTAAAAGAAGGGCAAAGGGTGTTGGATGGGAAGAGCCGAAACACGCATGCGTGATGTTCAGGGCCCTTAGTCCTTGTTCTTTTTGTGTCTGCAAGTTTGCCGAAGTTGCTCTTTGATAATCTTTCTTACCTTTCCAAATTGCACCTACCCTTTGACGTATAGCTCAAGTTGTACTTTCTCTGCGGACTTTTTCTCCCAGCCTGGCTTCGGCTTGCCTTCAATTTTAAGCTGAGAGCACTTACCTGGTCTACCCACTGGCTGTTTAAGTGCTAGCGGTAGCTCCTGCTGTTATTGTTATCTCTTATTCCAGCCTTCTAACATTTTTTCCACTGTTTCATTTTGTTTTTTGTTTAAAGGTTTTATTACTCTTTGTTTTGGGGACTGACAAATTTTTGGATGCCCATCTTATCTAACACAGTCAGTACTGCCTCTTTTGATGATAGTGAGATGGGAATTTCAGGAGACCAAAAGAAAGAGCTTGCTCAAATATTATAACTTGCCCTTTAGTCACTTTTAAAATGCAATGTCCGACCAACCTTTTAGTTCTTAATGGAACTCTTGTCAGCAATCTGCTTGAAGGTCGGCCTCATCATTCTTGGATGTGGTCCTGGGGCCTCGGAGTGGGCATTGTTCCCTTAGGGAGTGGAGGCCAGAAGAGGTAGGGTGCCCCATAGCAGGCATCTAAGGCTTTGGGTGCTCAAAGCACTGCTCCGGGATGGGGTCAAGGAGGAGAAGTGGCTTGTCCTTTTAAAAATTTTTGCCTATGCTGCAACGATTATAGGTCAAAGTGAAGGTCATTTATAAACTCTACCCATGGCAAAATCCAATTATAAACGTTAACCTTAGTGAAATGTCATTAGAACTTGGCTTGGCTTTATTTGGGATGGAGACCGACAGTTTTGTCTGTGATATATTCAGGGAGACATATCTATTAAAGCTAGTCTAACAATGGGGGCACACGCAGATTTGCATTTTAATTCATTTTCCCTCAGTGCTGATATGCGGCTTATCTTTCAAGAACAGGCTCACATCAACCCTGATATACGTTGCTTAAGAATAATGCTCATAATCTATTAGTTTAATCTGTTCACATGAGAAAGGAAGAAGAAATCGTGCATGGTGCGGAGGGTTTCAGGCCCCAGTGGGCGATTTTTTGGAGGATTTCCCATTACAACTGTTTTCAACTTGTGCTTGTTTTCCTTTCTCTAGCTTAAGTATGAACAGCTTAAGGAGAGGTCATGTCTTCCTTCTACGTAGAGCCAGGCAAGCTCACATTACAGTCAGGCTCCCAAAGACGTTGGTTATATGCAGACTTCTGAACTTGGGTTCCAGTTTCATGATCTGCAATGAGCATATAGCAATTCAACCTTGAAAATGGGTTTTGATCATTACCGATTATGTATAAAAATGACCCATCAGAGGACCCGTCAGATAACAGATAATCAATATTTCTATTTTTCTGGAAGTAAGATCGCTGCTAAGACCTTTAGAACTTTCTGATACCTGCAGTACTTTGTGCTTTTTCTCTCACCTCCGCCACTCCTGGGGGAGGGAAGGGGTCTTTTCTTTGCAAAGTGTGTTTAATATTGGAAGGAGTTGTGTTTAACTCGAAGAGTTCTATCTCACTTTGCCCAGTGTTCTGCATTTTCACTGGTTCTTTCACTTTTTTACTTTTTTTTTTAAACACTCTCCCAATGGATTCTCTCTGGGGTCCAGTGACCTTGATGTATTTAGTCCAGGGAAGATGGCTGAGGCATCCCCGCAGGCAGTCAGGAGTAGGAAGAAGGTCTCCGTAACAGAGAAGTTTTGGAATTGCCGTGGGGTGCTACAGCATGAATTTAGAGTTGGGAAAAAGTGCCTGAAAAGCAGGCCTGCTGATTTCATAATGAGCCACATATAAACCGTGTTTATCACTTTGTTTAGCCACATTCGGATTTGTAGAAAAATGGATAGAAGGGATGACTCCAGGCAGATTAGCGAGGGGATTGCATTGATCTTGGGGTCATGGGAGTAAAGCAAAACATGATCACTGACCTTTACCACTAGGGTCATTGACTTGGTAGATGGAACTTGAAAGCAAGAGTAGAACTTGGCAAATGTGGAAGTTAAAGATAAAATGTGGCCTGGAGAGTCTAATGGACCACTAAGGATTAATGCACTTTGTTATCACGGTGGGGAAAGACGAGAAGGAGTGGAGAGAAAAGAAAATTTCGGGATTTGAATTCTTATACGTGGAAGAGTTCAGAGAGGTTATGTTCCTAGAAGGCTGAGGTAGAGAAGGAGGTTTCTGATGAAAAAAAAAAGCTTCAGCCAAATTAAATTTAAAGGAGTTTAATTGAGCAATGAACGATTCCTGAATCAGGCAGCCCCCGGAATCACGGCAGATTCAGATAGACTCCAGCACAGCCACGTGGTGGAAGATGTATAGACAAAACAAGGGAAATGAGGTACAGAAATTAGAAGTGAGGTACAGAACTGGGCTAGATTGGTTACAGCTCCGCGTTTGCCTAATTTGAACATAGTTTCAACACTCAGCAGTGTATGAGTGATTGAGGTGCAGCCACTAGGATTGGCCAAGACTCAGTTGTTGTTACAGGCACATGCTCCTAAGTTAGGTTTTCTTATTTATTTATTTAGGTGGAGTCTCCCTCTATCACCCAGGCTGGAGTGCAGTGGTGCAATCTCAGCTCACTGCAACCTCTGCCACCTGGGTTCAAGTGATTTTCTGGCCTCAGCCTCCCAAGTAGCTGGGATTACAGGCATGCGCCACCACACCCGACTAGTTTTTGTATTTTTTTTTAGTAGAGAGAGTGTTTTACCATGTTGGCCAGGCTGGTCTCAAACGCCTGACCTTAAGCGATCCACCCACTTCGGCCTCCCAAAGTGCTAGATTACAGGCATGATCTTATCGACCTATTAAGTTAGGTTGCGGTTTGTCCACAGGGACTCAAATATAGAAGTCGGGAGTCCTTCTCAGGCCACATTTAGTTTGCTTTAACATGGCTGACTTATATGTGTGAGGCTACGGCACGAGGAAGGGTATCATGAAGAGGTTGAAGTCCATGAGGTAATGAGAGACTATGAAAGCCGTGTTCATGTCCAGTATTTGCCATTTGCTTGTTTGTTTTCTTACCCGCTGGGTTCCACTGTAGTGTTAAGTCCCACGAGACCCTGGTCTGTCCTGCTCTCTGCTCTTTTTCCAATGCCTTTGACAGTTCTTAGCATGTAATCAATCTGCAGTAAACAGCTGCTGAATGAGGGAATTAATAAAGTCACCAAGGAATTGTGGGCTCCTCTTCTCCTCTGAGCCCCGTGGATGCAATGTTATGCGTAATAAGTGTGAAATGAGCATTTGTTGATTGTATTCCATGTCAAAGCAAAAAATAAAATAAATGTCAGAATACACTCGTGGTGCTATTAATTATGATGTAGAGCTTTTTTTCAAACTTTTATTTTAGGCTCGGGGGTGCATAAGCAGTTTTTTTATTTAGGTAAACTCGTGTCATGGGGGTTTGTTGTACAAATTATTTCATCAGCCAAGTACTAAGCTTAGTACCCAATAGCTATTTTTCTGCTTCTCTCCCTCCTCCCACCCTCCATCCTCAAGCAGGTCCCACTGTCTCTTGTTTCCTTATCTCTGTCCCTGTGTTCTCTTTAGTACCATTTATTAGTGAGAACATGCGGTATTTGATTTTCTGTTCCTGCCTTAGTTTGCTAAATATAATGGCCTCCAGCTCCATCCAGGTCTCTGCAAAGGACATGATGTCTTTCTTTTTTATAGCTGCATAGTATTCCATGGTATATATGTACCACATTTTCTGTATCCTGTCTGTGATTGATGGGCATTTAGGTTGATTCCATGTCTTTGCTATTGTGAATAGTGCTGCAGTGAACATTTGCATGCATGTGTCTTTATGATAGAATGATTTAAATTCTTCTGGGTATATACCCAGTGATGGGATCGCTAGATCAAATGGTTGTTCTGTTTTTAGGTAGAGCTTGTCAGGGTCTCTTCCTCCCTCTCTCCTTCTTTGTCTATATATGCAGGTATAACAGGTAAAACATATACGGGATGATTCCACATATTTTGTAAATATTTTCCATGTCAACGTATCAATCTGTAACACCAATTTCAAGGTTTTGTAGTCCAGCTGCACCACAACAGGTTTTAATGCATCCCCTATTGTAGAGCATTTAGGTTGTTCTCAATTCTTTCCACTTTCAACGCATAAGGAGTTCAAGACTCGATTTAGAGAATGCCTCTGTGGTAGCCTTTGGCCAATCTAGAACTAGAGCTCAACAGTGCCACAGCCTAAAAGATGAAATTTAGACACATTCCTGGAGTTTGGTGGGATATTTGGCTCATTGGCTTTTTGGATCAGCAGTTAGATTTGGAGTGATTCTGCAAATGTCTTGCCATGAACATATGATATAATGCTTAGAGGGTTAAAAGTATACCTGGATTTTCAAGGGTTAAAAGTAGACCTGGATTTTAGGTCCCAGCCTGGCCTAGAGCATAAGTGACTTGTGGACATCCTGAAAAAGAAGCCCATTCTTTGGAATAGCAGAAAAGCAGCATACATCTTCAGATGAATAGTAAGAGTGATTGTGAACCAAAGGGTCTGGGTGACTTGGCTGTTTTTATCTTATTTTTATTTTATTTATTTATTTATTTATTTATTTATTCTTTTAAGATGGAGTCTCGCTCTGTAGCCCAGGTTGGAGTGCAGTGGCATGATCTTGGCTCACTGTGACCTCTGCCTCCTGGGTTCAAGTGATTGTCCTGCCTCAGCCTCCTGAGTAGCTGGGATTACAGGTGCATGCCTCCATGCCTGGCTAATTTTTTGTATTTTTAGTAGAGACGGGGTTTCACTGTGTTAGTAAGGATGGTCTCGATCTCCTGACCTCATGATATGACTGCCTCTGCCTCCCAAAGTGCTGGTATTACAGGCGTGAGCCACCGAGCCCAGGCAGCTGTTTTTTATCATTGGTCAAGGATGTCACACTGCGTGGTGGTGGACAAACCAGTGCTGAGAATGAGGCCTAGCAGCCAAGTGTGTCGCTTTGGAGCCTGTGAGCTGAGATGTCACTTGCAATCATGTGTAGGGAGAGTGGGCCCCGGACAGCGGGGAGATACAACGTCCTCATCTTCTGCGAGTTGCTCTGGTAGGAAAGAAGGGAAAGCAGGAATGAATAAGGGAAACAAAGGAAACTGAGCTCTGAAGCCCAACCTCTGCTTCATCTCTCGTTTACAGTTCCATCCCTGTGAGCAAACCCCTGGTGTCTGGAGAGCAGAACAATCACTTCCCATCTTCCTTGGCTGTCAACCAAAAAATGTCCCTGTGGCCCCATGCAGGGCCCCTCAACTTCATGTCCTACAGTAGAAAGTCCTCTGTAAGCTCTTCAGGATGCACAGTCTAGAATAATGGATGTGATGCAGCCTCAGTGGTGGACTTCCTGAGTTCAAGTTCTGTCCCTCTGGATTATTCAATGTAGAAACTTCATCACATTGTTTAACCTTCCTAGATGTGTTTGCTATTCTTCACAATCAGGATCACACATATAGAGTGCATCACAAACAATGTAAGCTCCAGGAGAGAAGGGTTTTGTGTTTTCCAATGCTGCATTTATTTTTTTATTGCTGCTATAACAGATTACTGCAGACTTGGTGGATACAACAACACAGATTTATTCTTTTACAGTTTGAGTGGTCAGAACTCAACACTAGTCTCACAGTGTGGGCAGAGCTGCACTCCTTTCTGGAGGCTGATGTGGAGAATCTTAGCCTTTTCCAGCTTCCTGAGGCATCCTGCAGACCTTAGCTCATGGCCCCTTTCTCCATCTTCGAAGCCAGGGATGTAGCCCTTCTCCATGCATTTCTTTGATAGTAACAGCAAGAAAAGGTTCTCAGATTTTAAGGACTGATATGATGATATTAGGCCCACCTGGATAATTAAGACTAATTTTCCCATTTCAAGATCCTTAACTTAGTCCCATCTGCAAAGGCCCTTTGCCATGTACGGTAACATAGTCACAGGTTCCCTGGATTACAGCGGCACGGACACTTCTGAGGGGTGGGGTAGACATTCTTCTGTGTACTATAACTGCCAACACCCAGAATAGTGCTTGACAGGAAAACAGATCTCAAATATTCGCCATAGGAATTAATGGTGATTATTGAAGAGATCCAATGTCTTTAAAGTCCCTAGTGGGATACCTGGCACATGGGTGAGACCTTGGTTAGTGTTACGTGTTATTTGCAGTCGTGCATCACTCAAAGGAAAATTTACAAACACACATGTGTGCATGTTCACACACAGACACACACACACTCCACTCACCAGTGGATATTGTTTCTGGATGCTTACTCCCTGTCTACCCAAATCGATTCTTCCTGCTGCAGGGGCAGGAGACAAAGCTATTGAATTGTATGAAGTGGACACTGACCACTCCCTTTTTTAAAATTTTTTTTGAGATAGAGTCTCATTCTGTCACTCAGGCTGGAGTGCAGTGGCACAATCTCAGCTCACTGCAACCTCTGCCTCTCGGGTTCAAGCGATTCTCCGGCCTCAACCTCCAGAGTAGCTGGGGCTATAGGCGTGCGGCACCATGCCCAGCTAATTTTTATATTTTCAGTAGAGATGGATTTTTGCCATGTTGGCCAGGCTGGTCTCGAACTCCTGGCCTGAAGTGATCTGCCTGCCTCGGCCTCCCAAAGTGCTGGGTTTTTTTTTTTTTTTTTTTTTTTTTTTTTTTTTACTAATTATGAGCCAGAGGAAAGAGCTGTCCCTTTTGAAGTCATTAAAGTTTCAGAGTCCTTCACAGTGATCTCGAAACCTTGGAGAACTTTGAAAATAACCCAAATTCTCAACTCTGTAGTAGCAGACTCCCAAGACACTGTATATACTTTTTTATTCCCTTGAGTTCATCACCCTGTGGTTGAAAGCCAACTTAACAGGTTACTGGAGCTGTCTGACTTGGTTTGCACTTCTATGAGTCGGCCTCATGTTGGGGACACTTTGCCTTTATTCCTCGAATTTGCTGATTGTTTTGTTTCAGGCTGAGTGGTGGAGAGGAGGCAAGATCAATACCTCATCGTCCTCACTGTTGCGCTGTCATCAGAAAGCAAAGTGTGTGTCTCCTGTTGAGAATACAAAAGTTAGGGCCGGGCACGGTGGCTCATGCCTGTCATCTGAGCACTTTGGGAGGCCAAGGAGGGCAGATCACCTGAGGCCAGGAGTTCAAGACAAGCCTGGCCAACATGGCAAAACCCCGTCTTTACTAAAAATACAAAACTTAGGTGGGCATGGAGGTGCGTGCCTGTAGTCCCAACGATTGGGGAGGCTGACGCACAAGAGTCGCTTGATCCCAGGAGTTGGAGGCTTCAGTGAGCTGTGATCATGCCACTGCACTCCAGCCTGGGTGACAGAGTGAGAGCCTATCTCCAAAAAATAAAAATAAAAATAAAAAAATAAAGAAGAGAAAAATATAAAAGTTAGAATATCAGCACAAGAACTTCAGTGTTGTAGGTCTGCTCTGATTCTTCATTCTTTTCAAGACATGATTTGGATGTTCTGCACCTACGTCTCATGCTGGATGATGAACTTCAGTGCGTATGCTAGGATTTGTGCTCCTTTTGCATCCTGTGGCTAAAAGTTCAGGCTGATCAGCTAAGCTTTCTCTATGTGCCAATCTAAGGATGCCTTTGAGAATAGTTGGGAGGTCAATTGACACCCTTTCCAATAGTCTACTGCTTAAAAGGAAGGCTCTGGTGGCAGATGGCCAGAGCTAAGCTCCTGTATCCACTGTTCACTAGCTGTGTGACCTTGAGCAAGGTGCTTAAGTCATCTCTTCCTCAGTTTCTTTAACCATAGAGTGGTAATAGAAACCATACGTATCTCAGAGTTGTTATAAAGATAAAATGAGTTATCACAGTGTAAGCACTTAGAACTATATCTCATATACATAGTAAATGCTTGATAAAGGCTTACTATGAGTCCGTGACGACAGCTTATATTCATATTCATAAGCAAATAGCAAAGCAATAGAACCTAACTATGAAAAAAGGTAGCCATGAGGGAAAGAAAAAGGATGGTCTCCTTTGGATAAACATTTTCTGTAATACGTCCCTAGGAACACATTGTCCACAAAAGATGTTAATAGGAGTGCTGAGTTACAGGGTACCACAGTCATAAGTATTTGGGAAATTTCTAGTCCTGGAGATTTATGATGCGCATTAGTATGTTAACATTACATGTTCTGCTAGAGCTCAGAGTAGAGAAACTAATTTTGGCTTTGTTTAATCCAGTTGGTCCCAAATGTGTTTGACCACCCAGTTTTTCTGTAGGTCGGGGGGGTGGGGGCGAGAGGATGGGCTTAGGGGTGGTTGTAATGGTTGCGCTTTTGTTGTGCATGGCACCTAGTAATAGCTGTAGGAACTAATGTTTCCTCTCAAGGGCACGCTGTAGGATAGTACTAGAATTTAAAGCGCATATAGGGATCTGAGTAAAATATAGATTTGGATTCAGTCTGGCATGAGGCCTGAGATCCTGGATTTCTAAGTGGTTCCCCATTGGTGCCGCTGCTGCTGGTTGTACTGGTCTGTGGACTGCACTTTCATTAGCCAGACTTTCGGGAGGAGTCTCTTGGTGATAAGAAGAGGACCCATATGGGGACAATCAGAAATGTTAGCAATTGTGCAATAAGGAGAGAGGAGAGCCTGAGGCAGAGGTTTGCAACCTTGCCTGCCTGTTAGAAGCACCTGGGAGAATTCAGAAAGCTGCTGTTTGGACTCCACCCCCAGATATGTTAACTTCAAAGGTTTGGAGATGAGTCCTAGGTATTGGTATTTCTTTTTCCCACAAGCTTTCCAGGGGAGGCTAAAGGACCACCAGGCTGGCAAACTATTGGTTTCATAGTGATGGGCTTAATTTCTTAAGTCAGAGAGGCTGTTTCTAATCCCAGCCCTAAATTACTACACATCATTAGTAATTTATTTATTTTTTATTTGAGGCCTAGTCTTGCTCTGTCACCCACGTTGGAGTGCAGTGGTGTGATCTTTGCTCACTTGCAACCTCGGCCTCCCCAGTTCAAGTAATTCTCCTGCCTCAGCCTCCCGAGTAGCTGAGATTACAGGTGCCCACCGCCACACCTGACCAAATTTTTTTTATTTTTTTATTTTTTTTTTTTAGTAGAGATGGGGTTTCACCATATTGGCCAGGCTGGTCTCAAACTCCTGTCCTCAGGTCATCCACCCACCTCAGCCTCCCAAACTGCTGGGATTACAGGCATGAGCTACTGTGCCCAGCCTCAGGATTGAGGAATTTAGTTAAAGTTGCTGTGCCTCCTTTTTTCTAATTGTAAGAGGAGGCAGTCAGGGTACTTAAACTTCAAAGAGTCTTGATGGAGATTTGATGATACCATGTTTGCATCCCAAAAGCCTGGTATCTAACACATGGTAAGGGTGCAATAAATGTCAGTTGTAATAACAATTATTGTTATGAGTATTATTGTTATTATTTGCTAACAACCATTGTTAGGTCATTTTTTTTTCTTTTCCAATCTGACCAAGATATTATATTGGTTACAAGCTAAAACCAGATAAACATATATTTAATTTTCTTAATAAGTGGAGAATTGTGTTAAATGTCTTTTGGGCACATGTGTCCTTACTGGGGGAGTGCTTGCTTCTAGCCTAAGTTGCCTCCAACAAGCATTCATGGAGGCTGTGATTGCCATGAGAACAGGTCACAAACTGGTTTTGTTTACTGTGATAACCCCAGTGCTTGGACGTAGTGGTTCAACCTGTCTTGGTTGTTGGCATTGAATAAATGGTGGTAACCATTCCAAGTGGAGATATGTCAGCTCCTGTCTGCATGCATTCATTTATTTCAGCAACTGAAAACAACGTAATAGTCATTTAAAAAACTGAGGAATACCATATTTTGGATTATTTGTTGTTCTGGTGATTTTGCCAAGTGTGGATTTCCTTTGCTAATTATGGAAGTAGACAACCAAATCTCATTTCTTGTTTTTTTTTTTTCCTTTCTAGAAGCAGCTGTGTCCCTTGCCCTCTGCCACCATCCCACTCATACACTGTCTAAAATAAATAGCTTTTTCTTTTTCTGCCCTGTCTTGTTTCTTTCTCCCTTTGCCCTCCACCCAATTTCCTCTTCCCAGTGAAGACTGTAATAATGTATCAGTTTACTTAAGGCAATTCCCAGCCCTAGCTTTCATTGATTTTTTTCTTATTTGACTATTGGCTTATGATTTGTGGGGTAGAGGAGGTGATCTGCATATCATGTGAATGGAAAGGCTTAATAATTTTCATATTGGTTCATAACAAATACATATTGTATTCAGGTTCAGTGACTGCCTTTATAGAATCATGTCAGAAAGTGGATTTCTATCCTGTTTCATCTTCTATGAAAAACGGAAAACAAGACCTTTTCCCCTCACTGTCATCCCAGCAAGATATAAAGATGCTCAAATGAACATTTGTGGAAGGACTTGACAGGTGCCCTTGGAAAGGAAGCAGGATTTTACTCACTGATATTTTGAATATCATGAGAGTTAGAATTACGAATGAGTACACCCAAGCACGCAGTCGGTTAAGGAGACTTTCATACTCATTGTGGACACTGCTCACAGGCAAAATTGATTGTGCGGCTCCAGTTGCTAGAGCCATGGGGATTTGAGACCACAGCTACATCCATCTAATTCAGGAAGAACTTGAAATAGCTCCTGCATTTTCAGTGGGGGTGAACAAAAAAAAAAAAGCCTTTTCACATTTATCCTGAAGATGGAGCCATTTAACATTTTGGATACTTTCTGATTTTTAAATGTATAACTTTAAATTGACTTTGTTTTGAGACATTAGTGTTTCAGGATTTTAGTTTTCCCTAAAATATGATTGCTTCCTAACCAACAGAAGGAAGAGTAGTGTGACTATTTGGTTATGGTCATGGACACCTGGGGACCAGCCTGTGTCCTTGCCCATATTTCCAAAGGTCACTCTTATTTTTTTTTTTTTTTTTTTTTTTTTTTTTGGAGACGGAGTGTTGCTCTATCCCCCAGGCTGGAGTACAGTGGTGCGATCTCGGTTCACTGCAACCTCTGCCTCCCGGGTTCAAGTGATTCTCCTGCCTCAGCCTCCCAAGTAGCTGGGATTACAGGCATGCACCACCATGCCTAACTTTTTGGTATTTTTAGTATAGATGGGGTTTCGCCATGTTGACCAGGCTGGACTCAAACTCCTGACCTCGTGATCTGCCCGCCTCAGCCTCCCAAAGTGCTGGGATAAGGTCACTCTTTCTTGTTTACCTGTTTCTGCCCATATCTGTAGACTCAGAAATTATTTACTAAGCATTTCTAAAATGTGTTTAGAATTCCCATCAGTGATGGCTTACTATGAAGGAGAGCATATTTTTAAAGCCATATAAAAGAAGGAATGTGTTTAATTCTGTTATTCTTGTATTAATCCCTTGGTTGTTGAATCTAGAATCTTTGAGCCCGGATGATCCTAGAGGGTATCTAGTCTACCTTCTCATCTCGTTCTTCAAGACTTGTATTTATGTAGCTAGTTGTCATGGCTGGATTAAAATATCTGTGTTTACTTATGTAACTCTCAAAACTCACTTTAATTGATCTTTTTAGCAAGGGCCTGTCTTTCACTTGCGAATGAAGGTGAAATAAATACAGATTGGCATTTTCTGTCCTGAACAGCCACCAGCTCCCATAGCTGAACCCTCTCACATAAGGAAGACAAAACCAACAACAAATTAGGGGCCAAAATTCCTTACTTAGAAGATGAGTTGTCTCGATTGGGAAGGATTTAAAAAATATTTGTATACCACTCAACAAGCCATCTGGAGACCATCATGGGCTGAACTCAGGTGAGACATGTTGATAAGGTACTGGAAGAACAGCTGTCTTACCACAGGAAGGGTGGATGTGGAAAGAAATCTAGAAACCCAAATATAACAAGGTGCCCTTAAAGCAGTTGTGGGCAACTCCTGCATGCTTGAGATGAGCAGTGGAGACTACACTGGGGCTGTCTGCTCCCTTTAACTATCCAACGCCGAGGCTCCCAGGCTCTGTGATGATGATGGAGGCATTTTCTTAAGAACAAGTATTGTTTTTGGTAGCTTTTACTTTCTGGAAGGCTGGATCTCAGTTCTCTCTCCCTTATCACCTGTGTCGGCAGCTGGGGAGATTGATGTTTAGAGCTAGATTTATCTGTATAAAGGAATAATTCTGATCTTAGAAAAACTCGAAGTACTGGAGACCTGACCCCATGTTGGGACTCTCTGATGCCTTGAACATAGATCATCTTCTAGGGGCTGGGTTGTAGCATCACCCTCATCTCACAGTCTGAAGTCCTGGCTTGGAGCCCTACTGGGCTCAGAGACTGTGGTCTGCAACCCACTAGTGTTATCAGTCCCATCAGCGTGGATGCCTACAGCAACAAGAACAAGAACACCCAACAGCACCTGCTGCTGCCTCTCCTTCTCCTCTTCTTTCCCCACCCTTTCCTATTATTATTCTTGTTATTGTTAATATTTATACATCTATTGGTATAAGGAAAATTAGGCCAAAACTTAGTGTATCAAGATCAAAACACATTGTCTTTCGTAGTTTCTGTGGGTTGAGAATTTGGGAGCAGCGTAGTTGGGTTTCACCATTTAGTTTGATACCAGCTGTAGTATTTTGTAGATGCCCTTTATAAAGTTAAGGAAGTTCTTTCTATTCTTAGGTTCTGAGGGTGTTTTTTTGTCATGAAAGGGTCTTGACTTTTGTCAAATTCTTTTTCTGCATCTGTTGAGATGATCATATGGTTCTATGTCAGGGTTTAAGGTTTTTTCCATGTGTGGCTGCATTTGGTTCACTAGTATCTTCTTGAAGATGTTTGCATCTATATTTATAAAATATGTAGATCTGCAGTATTCTTTCCTTTTGATTTTTTGTCTGGTTTTGATATGAGGATAACACTAGTCTCAGATTTCTTCATCTTCTATTCTTTTGGAAGGTATTTCGAGGTGTTAGTAATAATTCTTCTTTGAAATTTTGGTAAAATTCACCAGTAGAGGCATTGGGGTCTGGATTTTTCTTTATGTGAAGTTTTTTTGCCTACTAATTCAATCTCTTTGCTTGGTATAGGCTTATTCAGGTTTTCTGTTTCGTCTTGAAATTTTGGTAGTTTGTGTCTTTCCAGAAATATTTTTTCATTTTTTCTAGGTTATCTATTATTTTTGGCCTAAAATTGTCCATAAGATACCCTTATAATCCTTTTTATTTCTATAAAGTTGGTAGTAATGTCCCCTCTTTAATTTCGGATTTTGGTAATTTGAGTTTTCTTTTTTTTTTTTTTCTTGGTCATTCTAGTCTCTCTGTTCCATTTTTGTTGTTGTTGTCATTCCTCTTTTTTTTTTTTTATTGAGGTGGAGTTTCATTTTGTCACCCAGGCTGGAGTGCAGTGTCACGATCTTGGCTCACTGCAATCTCCACCTCCTAGGTTTAAGTGATTCTCCTGCCTCAGCCTCCTGAGTAGCTGGGATTACAGGCACCTGCCACCACACCCAGCTAATTTTTGTATTTTTAGTAGAGACGGGGTTTCACCAGGTTGGCCAGGCTGGTCTCGAACTCCTGACCTCAAGTGATCTACCTGCCTCGGCCTCCCAACATGCTGGGATTATAGGTGTGAGCCAAAGGCACCTGGCCTCTTTTGTTTTTAATCTTCATTGCTGAAAGTTTTTATATTATCTATGTAGCTTAAAGACCAGCCAAAAATCAGCTAAGATTGTATTCAGACACCTTGAGCCCTAAGAAGTCTCCTGTCCTCTACTGATAGGTCTGTGTGTATGTGGAGGTGTGCATTGAAATTTCAGGCCATTTTCAAATCTTCCCAAGTATTTAGACTCTACTGGTTCCTTTGGTATCACCTCTGCGTCTGCACACTGCTTCAGGATTAATCTGAAATGTATGGGCTAGTAAAGTCATTGGCTCTCTCCAGTTTTCCATCACTGAGAATATAATCACTTCTACCAGTAATGCTGCTGGATATGGTCACGGCCTTCTACTTGAAAACACATGAACTCCTTTTGGACCATGGCAACTAAGCTGCCAGTACTCATAGCCTACTCTACCCAGGCAGAGCCTTTGTGTTTACTAGGGATGAAGCCCTCATCTAGAATACCAAAGAGTCCCACTGTTCTTGCCTAAACTCCAGTCGATTTTGGGTGAATACTTGTCACATTATTGGAATTCTTTGTTTGATATTTAGAGTGCTGAAATTTTGGGGGGGTCAGTTTTGTCCACATGTATTATTGCTATTTGGAGAGAGGAATGTCTGACTTCCTCACTCAGCCATAGCTGGTAGTCCCAAACATTTTTCATGTGAACTTGCATCCTATTACCCAGGAAAGGGCACAACACATTGGGAAAACTTTTTTTAAAAACAATAACCGTAGTCTATTCCTCTGCTGGGGGGAAGGGGTGTCCCCACATATTCACATTAGAAGTCTTACGTGAAGCCATTGGGGATTTTCCTCAAACTTTACCCACAGCACTGTGGTTCTACAGGATAAGATCCTGTCGTCTATTAGTGGGTATGGAGAACATTATGTGCATGCAGTTGACCCACAAAATCTCAGTGATGCCGTATAATTAAGATGTATTTCTTCCTTTCATCATGGTCTGATGTGAATTGGGTCTCTCTCTGGTTGTAGGCTCCTTCCAGCTGTGGCAATATCATCTTGCAACATTTTGGCTCAGTTTCCATCGATAGGGGATGCCGAGATCATTGGCAATTACGGGGGATGTTTCCAGAAAGTATTTTGTATCATTTCTGATCATACTGTATTAGCCAGAGTTCAGTCACATGGTCCCACTAAAATGCAAGGAAGACTGGGAAATGTAGTATTCCTGTGTGCCCAGGGAAAATACAAAAGCAAACATTTGGTGAATACAGTGCATCCTGTTTGCCACTCTTATTCTTTGGAGATCCTATCACATTGTTAAGCTTATTCTCTGGGAAAGAAAATTGGGATGCAGAAATCGTGAATGACTTAAGATGTGTTGTTTTAAGTAAGTTACTGGAAGATTAGGAACTGGAAATATTTATTGGCTTCTAATTTAGTTTTTTTCCCCAATTTTACTCTGTTCTCTCTCACTTTCATAAAGTGTTGCTTCTTAATTGACATAAATAATACGACCTACCACAGCCACTTTAGAATAAGAATCATTCCTAATTCCACCAGTTTAAGATTAATGTATGCATGTTTTCTTTACAGATGTATGTTTATGTAATCAAACAGCTAATATGCATTTGTTTTTTATTGTGTTTGCCAACACGCACATAGTGTTCATATGTCTACATTCTTATTCTAATTACTGTTTTTATTGCCACATAACTTTGTATTGAATTGGTCTAATATTTACCTACCCCTTCCTCGTATTATTAGACATATAGTAGTTTCAATTCATTTTAACCTATATAACACAGTGTGATTTTAAATATGTTTTAAAATATATTTTTGCAACAAAGGCTGATTAAATTGCATATTTTGACCACCTGTGGACATTTAGGAGCGCTGTAGTTAAATAGTGTACCTCTAACTTACATCTTTTATGCTCTTACTGAAGTATTTGTGAATATAGTGTAGTACTATTTTTACATAGTTCTTTTTTAATGAAAATGTTTAGCTCGTGAAGAATAGAACACATTCTGAAGAGTTGAATGAACCTGTTAATGTACTTTTATGAGCTTTGTAATGCAGTATTTCATTAAAATGTGTTTATACTAATTTATTAGTATGGGGCGAAGGAGGAAAAGAAACCCAGAAATGTCAGATCATATACATTAATTCACTGACAAATGTTTTTGAGTGTTTACTAAGTTCCAGGCAGTCTTTTAGAAACTAAATATATAGCATGAAGACAAATCTTTCTCTCAGGAAATTTATGTTCTATTGGGTGTCAGGTGGCATGTGAGGATACAATGTTTGTATTAAAAACAATGTATTAATCGCCATGAAGAAGAATAATAAAGGTAAGGAGGGCTGGGTTCAGTGGCCTACACCTGTAATCCCAGCACTTTGGGAGGCCAAGGCGGGCAGATCAGGAGGTCAGGAGATCGAGACCATCCTGGGTAACGAGGTGAAACCCTGTCTCTACTAAAAATACTAAAAATTAGCCAGGTGCGGTGCCATGCTCCTGTAATCCCAGCTACTCTGGAGGCTGAGGCAGGAGAATAGCTTGAACTCGGGAGTTGGAGGTTGCAGTGAGCCGAGATCGCGCCATTGTGCTCCAGTCTGGGTGACAGAGCAAGGCTCCATCTCAAAAAATTAAATAAATAAATAAATAAATAAATAAATAAATAAATAAATAAAGGTTAGGAGAATAGGATATGATCGATTGGGTAAGGGATGCTGTTATATATGAGAGAGGGGTCTGGGAATACGTCTCTGATGTGTAACATTTGTGCAGAAACATGGAGGTGGTGAGGAAAAGATTCACGTGGATGTCTAGAAGATCAGAAAGAAGGAACGGCCAGTGTAAAGACACCTGGCTGCAGACTTCTTGTCATATCCACAGCAAGGAGTTTAGTGTGGCTGGAGCCTGGGGTAGGGGAGAAAAAGAGACAAGAGTTGTACCACATGAGGTGAGTGTTAGCTGGGGTAGAAGCTAGGAGGGGACTGGTGCATGTAGGGCTTTGAAGGTCATAGTATGGACCTGGGATTTAGCTTTGAGCAGGAAAAGAAGCCATTGGAGGATGTATTAGTCCATTTTCACACTGCTGGTAAAGACATACCTGAGAGTGGGTCATTTATAAAGAAAAAAGTGGTTTAATGGACTTCCAGTTCCACATGGCTGGGGAGACCGCACAATCGTGCCAGAAGGCAAAAGGCATGTTTTACATGGTGGCAGGCAAGAGAGAGACAAAGGAAAGGGATTTCCCCTTATAAAACCATCCTATCTCATGAGCGTTATTCACTACCATGAAAACAGTATGGGGGAAACTGCCCCCATGATTCAGTTACCTCCCATCCGGCTTCTCCCATAACATATGGGAATTATGGGAACTACAGTTCAAGATGAGATTTGGGTGGGGACACAGACAAACCATATCAGAGGATGTTGAGCAGATGAGCAACATGACATCATGCCCATTTAAAATAAATACTCTGGCTGCTGGGTGGAGAATAGGTGTGGGAAAGGATGGAACCAGGGAATCCAGGAGACGTTACAGTCATGGAGGTGAGAAGTCGTGGTAAATGGAACAGAACTTGCAGGTGTGAGAAGTGGTCAGAGTTTGGATATATTTCCAAAGCAAAGACTATATGATAGTATGCTTAGGTAATGGATTGAATGTGAGATGTGAAAGAGAGAGAGGGGTCAGTGTTTACTACGGGAATTTTTATTATTGTTATTATTTTAGACGGAGTCTCGCTCTTATGCCCAGGCTGGAGTACAGTGGTGTGATCTCAGTTCACTGCAACCTCCGCCTCCCGGATTCAAGCAATTCTCCTGCCTCAGCGTCTCGAGTAGCTGGGATTACAGGTGGCTGCCACCATGCCTGGCTCATTTTTTTTTTTTTTTTTTTTTTGTATTTTTAGTAGAGACGGGGTTTCACCATGTTGGCCAGGATGGCCTTAATCTCTTGACCTCGTGATCCACCCGCCTCAGCCTTCCAAAGTGCTGGGATTACAGGCATGAGCCACCGCTCCCGGTCTACTACAGGAATTTAAGCTTGAGCATTCAGAAAATTGAAGTGCTAGTTCCAAGATGGATTGCAAGAGAAGCAGCTGTTCAGGGAAAGAGAGAGGGAAAGAGAGAGAGAAGAAGGAAGAGGAATTGCAGGTTTACATTTGGGTGAATTCGGCATGAGGTGCCCATTGGATTTCCAAGGAGAGATGTCAAGGAGACAGCTCTGTGCGTCTGTAGAACAAGGAAGAGGTTTGCTATGGAGATACAGATTTAGGACTTTCCTTCTTATGGATGGCATTCGACACCTTTAGACAGGACCAGCTCACACCCTTCACCATGTGCACAGGCTCTAATATATTCAACATTTAAAAAAATCACCCTGTGACTCTATTTCCTCTCCATCTGTCACTCTCTTTCTCTGATTTCCTTTACAAAACTCTGAAATAAAACTTGTCTGTATTTGCTGTAATTTTTTTTCTCCTTCCATTCTCTCTTGAATTCATTCCAACAAGGCTTCCCTCCTGCCCACCTTCGAGGTGATCTTATCCTGTTTCAAGGCGTTCAATACCGACAATAAGCTGATTATCTCCATTTTACAATGAAGAAACCGAAGTTCAGAGGGGTTAAAGCCACTTGAGTATTCAATAGCAGAACTCAAACCAGAGCCTTGCTTTCCTTTCCTATCCCCAGCCTCTCTCTTTTCACTGCATCCTTGTTCACGATGAAATCGTGTTTGCAAACAAGGGCTTGGAAGGTGATCAGCGTGGGTTTAAGTACCAATGTACACAGAGCATTTAAAAAATTCCTCATAGCTAAATAGAATATAATATTTCACCCCTATACATTTGTGGGTCTAAATTGTTAATATCTGTTTTCTTAAAAGAAATAAAACTTGGAGAAAGACTGTGGACTTGTTCCTTAAAACACTATAATTTCATGTAAATCATTAAATTTTTTAAAAGTCTGTGATAATGACATGGTTGATGAGCGTAAGAGTAGGAGACAGGAGGAGAGTTGGATCTTCTTTCCTTGACATCCTAAAGAAGAAGGAAGACAGGAACCTTTCAGAGCATAGCAACAGGGTGTGTTACCCTCCTTAGAGCTAAGGACAGGCAGACCCACATCTTCTTTCTTACCTAAATAGCTATGACTTAAAGTCAATCTTGTACTGCTGTGGCATTATTATTTCTCTATTCTCCTTGGATGTGTGTTTCTTGCAATGGAAGTAGGAGGATTGTCCAGAGGACTTGAAAAATATTTTTTTCTGACATGATTATGTCTGTGTATGCATTCATTTTTTTTGCTGTGATCTGTAAACTCAACAAAACAATGCCAAAAAATCAAATGTGGTGAAGTGCTTTTTTTAACTCCTGGGTTCGTCATCATCAGTCTAAAATTCACTCATTTATAGATTGATTCATGAAGAAATATACAACTGATGACTGTGGGTTAGAGTGTGGTTCCAGGGGATGATTTTTCTGTGCAAGGGAATTTGAAGTGAGTTTGAAGAAGGAGAGGATATGAATTAGTAAAGATAGATAGAGAGGATCATCTGCATATGGGGAATGTTCCATGCCGAGGTGTGAGCACAAGAATGAATACATTGTTCATAAGGGTCTGTGAAGATACTTGCTTGGTTAGAGAGTAGACTGCAGAAACAGATAACTAAGAATGGAGATGGATATAGTGAGGAGAGGGCGGGGTGTGAGGAGTGTGAGGTCAGGGAAAAGAACTGGACATTGCCCTAGCTTCACGTTGAAAGTAGAGATAGGGAGAGTGTGGCTTGGTGTGGACCATGCCATAGGCTGTATTTGGATGGATTATGGGTTAGTGTGAGGAAAGACTGAAGTCAGGAAACAAGATGGAAGCTCCATAGCAATGGGCATGTCTGGAGATGATGTTGACCTTGCCTCTAGGAGAGGAGCAGTGAACATGGCAACATTGGTGCCAATGGGGAGTGAAAAGGAGATGGAAGAAGAGGTCAGTCCTCCATGTGGGCAGTATTGGGCATAGCAGAATATGCAGAGAATGTAGGGTCACACTGGTGAACAAAGGCCCCCGAGTTGGGAGAAATCTAATCTTCACTCAATACTCTCATGGTTCAAGATCCTCACAAGTCATTGGATGTTTCTGAAGCTCCATTGAGCTCTTTATTTGGGTATATTTATCTGTGTATCTAGTCAGTGATACTGTTGAACTGTAATGATTTGATATCCATTTGGCATGTTTTTGAGCATCAGTTATCATGGACCAGTAGAGGGGATGCAACAGTATATCAGAGAGACACTTTTATCATAGATGTACAGTTAGAAAGTTATTGTCATGCTTGGCCCTATCATACAAAGCCCTGATGCTTTCATGGGGGAAACAGGAACCCTTTGGATGACCTGTATCAGGTCATAGAAAGCATTCTGCCTTCTAGGGAAGTGAGTTGGGATGACAATCGATGTTTTCTTGGAGAGATGCTTTGGTCTAAGCCATGAGAGGAGGAAAGAGTAGAGGAGTGATATTTTAAGCTAAGGTGATAACAGCATACACAACACCCCTAGATGTGACGAGGCTGAGAAACTGGAGGAAGGGTCAGGGCAGAGATAACAGGGATAAAAGATTGGGAATTCAGGCAGAAGTCAGACAGCTCAGCATTTTCTAAGCTTTTCTAATGATGGGGAATTTAAGAATTACTGTAACGAAAAATAACTAGCTCTCACAAGTATTGTGTAAGGTGTCTCTGGAAAACAGATTGGAGAAGACCCAGCTGGAACCAAGGATATCAGGAGATTTTCATATTAATCCAGGCTGGAGATCAGGATACAGGTGGTTCCAGTGGGAACTGAGCAAGTAGGTAGTTTTAATCAAAATTTAGAAGGAAAAATGCACCTTACTTGGTAACTGCTTGGATTTGATGGCAAAGTGGGATGTAGAGAGTGGGAGACAGAGGGGCAGGCTAGGATAACATTAACAAATATTTGCCAGACACCCAGAGCAAAGTCAGCTTTCCTCTCTGGCTCTGATACGAATGTGACCAGTGTTAACTGTTTGGCACATGTGTTAACCTTAGAATGTTACCAGTGTTAACTGTTTTGCACATGTGCACGCATATGTGTGTACATGAATGTGTGTATTTAATCTCAACTATTCTTATTTTGCCATAAAATTATTTAACACACATGTGCTGTGTGTATGTATATGTGTATACACTCATCCCTCAGTGTCCGTGAAGGACCCTCACTAATACCAAAATTCTGGCTTTGTGGAATCCACGTATACAAAAAGGTCTCCCTCTATATTTGTAAGTTTTGCATCCCATGAAAACTGTATCTTCCATGTATGCTCAGTTGGATAAAAAATCCATGTATAAGTAAGCCTGTGCAGTTCAAACTGGCGTGATCCAAGGGTCAATAGTTTACGTCTACCCACACATTAACAAGTGGCTATTTGAAGGAGGCAGACTGAGTGATTTATTTTCATGCTTCCTTCAATTTTTTCTAAGTTTTTACCGTGAGAAAAAAAAATTTCTCCAGAAGACCAAGAAACAATTAGAGCGTTGAGAAGAAATTTATCTGCTGTTATTGATTTTGTTTTAGCCAAAAAAAAAAAAGGCTAAACATAAAATACAGTGTTTGTAAACCTGGCTGGCAACCTTTCTCTGATGTTATTGTCTATTTCAGACAAAGCAAAGAGGTGTATGAAACCAGAAACCTTCAGCTATGAGGAAAACAAAATAACAATCAATATATTTTGTTTCTGCTTACATTTTCTGCTAACTCCTTGTTTCCCAGCTACCAGAGAGCTATCAACTTCAGGAATTAAATTAAAAAGTATAAAGCTGTGAATGAAAAAATCTTGGAAGTAATGAGACCACACTGAATGAAGTGCAGGCGAAAAAATGGAACACAGTAAATGAGCACCTGTATCAGTGTCATCTTTAAATGCAAATCAAAATGTGCCAAACCTTCCTACCGCTGATACTTTGAAGCACATACAGTTCATTTTTAGCTAGGTGTATCAGTTTTGCATTGCCAAAAGTAGTAGTGGACTAAAACACCAGTCTGCTTTTCTTTTATTAAGAGATCTGTAATAAGAGAGGTTGAAAGGAATTTTGCAGTGCCAAATGAGACCCCAAGTGCAGTGCAAGATGAAGCTAGTCAATTCTGAAATATTTGAACATGTTTATTTATCTAACCCACTATGAACCTGGGCACAGATGCGAAGTCTTCCATGTTCTATGTGGTTTCAGATGACCTCTGAAAACTACCTGTGCCATTCTAAACCACCAAATGGTTCCATTTTCCATCTGTTGTCATGCAATTGTTTTGCTTACCAGCAGCTGTCAGATGGATATTACAATGAATGCTTTCATAGCAAATGTTACAACATCAAACATAACAAGCATTGAGGATGAAGCTGATGGCACAGGGAGATACAGAGAGCTTACCAAGGGACTGGAAAGGCGGCCCTGAAGTCCGCATCAGGACACTGTGTGCCATTCCCGGAGTGCATTCAAAAGTCTAGTGCGCGCTGGTTCACAGGTGTCTCTTTTTGCCAACTCATCATAAACTCCTCAGCTGTTAATGCAGAGTCGCTTGCTGCAACAGTGACAGAGAACTGTTGGGTTGCCGGGGCTAATTGCTATTTAGCTCTTTCAGAAGGGTTAAATGCATTGGTTAGCTTGCTGAAGGTTTGGGAGATAGCTTAGGTGCAGGAGCACTCAAACCACAGGGACGTGGCTGTCCCACCTGCTCTCGTTGTAGGGGGCATTTTAACTCATCACCTGGTGCTATTGGAAGTAGCTACAAAGGACAGCTGGTGGTTGCATTTATTTGGAGGCTTAATTCACCTGTTGTCTCTCTCCAGTGGTGGTTGAGGTTAGAACACTCTGACTCCTAGAATTCGTACATTCCACTAAACAAGTGATATATGATATTTTTTAAAAAAATTATTCCATAGATATTTTCTCCCATTCTGTGGTTTGTCTTTTCACATGGTTGAACATATATTTTGTTGTGTAGAAGCTTTTTCACTTGATGTGATCCCAAATGTCAATGTTTGCTTTGGTTGCCTGTGCTTGAGGGGTATGGCTAAAGAAAATCTTTGCCCAGACCAATGTCCTGGAGATTTTCCCCAATGTTTTCTTGTAGTAGTTTCATAGTTTGAGGTCTTAGATTGAAATTTCAGTGAAAGAGATAAACATTTTGTGAAGTTATCTATGTTTATATGTATGAATTCAGGCGTGCAGTTTTATTATTTTTTGCTCAAAGTGGAATACTATTTTGATTAGTACCCTCAAACCGAAATAGTATTTATGAAGTCCTTAGTGCATACTCCTGTGCTTCAAATTCTGTAGATGTTCAATAAGTGTTTAAATCAATGAATGAATGAAGGGCAGTTATTTGAATGACTCCATTTTGGCTTCATGTCTTGTTTGGGGATGTTGAGTTCAAAGTTATTACATCCAAACCAACGCTAAGTAGTAATGTTAGGATGTGTCCTATAGACGTTGTTCTGTATATAGTATCAACAGAATCATGTAGTGTCAGGTATGTAGCATCTGGGGTCCTACAGCCTATGTTTGAATCCTGGCTTTATGCAACAGACTAGGCAACCTGGAATGGAATGAACTACTTACTTTTCTAATCCTGTGTTGATTATTTCAGAAAATTGGGATAATAAAAGGACTTACTCCATAGGATTGTTATGAAGTTGAATGAGAAAAATCGACTTAAATCTTTCAGCACTGCCTGTAACATGTAAGCTCTTGATACATCGTCGATGGTACTATTATTATTTGCTTAACATTTTGCTTTTGGGGAACACACAGCCACCAATTTCCCCTCTCAGAGATGCCACTTGACTTAGTCTCTGTTGGTCTCACCCTTAAAATTATTGAACCACGTGCTATAAGGCATATTGCAGCAAAATATGGTGCTCAGAATATCATGGCTTATATATTTTATCTTGCTGGCAAAGAATTCTAAAAGGTTTAAAGCTTAAATTAGAGCCCACATTTAAACCGAGTTGGGAGAAATGTACCATATGCCTCTCCATCTTGTGTGTGGTGTGACTGTAAGTGAGAGTGAATGACAACACGCCGGGGGCTCCAGCCAAAACTTGAGGCCGGCAGTCTAAATCCAGATCGGGCAGCCTCCCAGCCTCTCCCGATTCTGTCTGCTTGTGCATTTGACCTTGACAGCCAAGGTCTGTGTGGTTCCTCTTTGCTTTCTGTCATTAATCAGTCCTGAAGCATCTTCTAAACAGACAGCTTGGTTGGATTGAATAATGCGTCTGTGATTTTTTTTTTTCTTCATCTGATACAGGCATGAGTTAAACTACAGTCACCTCCATTGCTGAACTTGGCTATTGGGCTGGGCAGTATTTTCTAGTGGTGTTTTACCTGAAAATGTTCTATAAATGAGTTCTGAATGTTGTCTTCTCCCTGTCATAGTGCCTGTGATTATGATAACCCACCCTTGAAAGCTTTCTCATATAGCAGAAATTGTTGCCAGAGGAAGGGGAGGGATGGCATGTCCTTTCACTGGCAAATGAGGCCAGATTTTGACTTTGAGTCACTCTTGAGAATTTAGGGGGTGGGCACATGGTACTGTGCAACAGGAAGTGATATTTATCATGATAAGTGATGTTTACCATGCCCCACTTTACAATTGCCATGTATCTCAAATGTTATGAGTATACCACTGAATGCATTCTTTATTGGGGAGAAAAAAAGTTAGCACCGTATAGAGAAATATATAGTTGCTAGAACTGAGAAAGGGTAAGAAAACAAGAGTAATCTGTAATTTTTTTGTTGCATGGTCCAAAAGGCAATTTTTGTTGCCTTTTTATGGTGATTTGGAGTTTTTAAGATGTTTTGACTTATTTAACAAGCTGGAAACTCATGGCAGAGAGAATGTTTATGACTTAACCGAAAATCTTATGCAAGTTCACGACAGAGCTTTCCTTGGAATGCAGGTATCGAGACTTGATTTTCAGAATTTTGCACTAGATTTCCTAACAGAAACCTCATGATTTGGAGAGGGGAGAATCATCTCTGCAATTATGTCACTGCTAAGCTGACATAGCAACAAAGGGGTTAGTATCAGCCTTGGAATTCTGTAAATATGTCTTGGGACAAAGTGGTATGGAACTACATCTAGTAGATTGAGGAAGAAGGTCATGGAATTAGAACATTTCTGCTACTTCTAGGCATATTTTTCAGGACTAAGGAATTCAGCATGAGCTGCATCTGCCTCCTGCTACCTCCTGCTCTCTCCCCTGTATCAATTACTATTAATTCTGTTTCCTTCCCCATCGCAATTTAGTTTGGAAGATGTCAGTGCTATTTAACGCAGCGAGATCTCCCCAGCACACACCTCGGGACCAGTCCTTGGGTGTTGGGAGGGCATTCTACCCTATTATCTGTAGGGTGGCTGTGCTTGTTCTCATGCCACATCAAATTGGCATTGGTAGCTCGCTAATGAGTGGGTAGAGATGGGCTTGGCATTTTGTCTTCTGGAGGAACAGCACATAAGATGAATAATGTCATTCTTAGTTCTAGTTTTGTCTCTTCTTACTGTCTTTATTTGAGCCCCTCTACCTCCCTCATTTCTTCTTCCTTCTCTCTCCATTTTCCCCTTCCTTCTCCCAACACCCCCACACACATGCATAGCTCACACACCATTTTACCTATCTCTTAATTGACAGCTTTAATAAGGATGGTCACTAAGCATCCTCTTATAATTTATGATAGAAAATAGTATGCAAACTACAGAGATACAGTGGTGGAGATCCAAGTTTATATCTTGATTCTACCATGTAACTCTCAATATGTGCTCTAGACACTCTGTGTCTGTTTGGTTATCTATAAATCAGCAATGATAATTATACTGACCTCATAAGGTTGTTGGGATGAGTCAGTAAGATTATGCATGTAAAATGCTTAGCACAGGTTGTCATGCACTAAAAGATTTCCATAAACATTGTTTATTATCATTAATAAAAAGCATCTTTATTGGGATCCATCTCATAAGATGCAACACCAAAGCTAATATTTCATAACAGACAAGCACTCTTTGAGTGATATATTATGTCGAAATTCAATTAAATGTCCCAACTCAGTGTGTTGGAACTGGTAGCCTGAAAAAGTCCCATTCATCTGATGGCTGTGAAATAATAAGAATGTTTATCTTTGTTCCATGAAGAAATGTATAATTAAAGCAGTTTGTGACGTACCTCCCGAAGATTCATCTCTAACTCTGTAATACATTTAGTGATTTCAATGCAAATGAATCGTGTTGGTGAGGCAATGTGTTCATCCTATTTCCTTATCTGTTCTTTGAAAACCTCATCCAAGGCTCTGGTGACTCTCGCAGCAGATTGAAAATCCCCTTGCTGGCAACAGCTGATTAGACTGAGGAGAGACATGCATGGGGCTGGCCAATCAGATTATCTCTTCGTGGGAGTTAAGAAATTTGACACAGCCCCAGTGTCCATATTCTTTACATATATATATATATATAATTCAGTGAGAAGGGTAGTAGGAAATGAACTCTAGGAGGACAAGAGTTGGATAGACATTATCATTTACTGGCTAAGTGACCTAGAGCAAGTCACATAACCCTGGGAACCTCAGTTTCATCAATGGCAAAGCAAAGATGCTAATAGGGGCTACTTTTAAAAAATAAAGAATAAACACAATAAAACAGGCAAAGCATTCAGTGACTTGGGCAGTAGTGAGTGTGCAGTAAATGCTAAACATTTTGAATTGTATTCAGCCTTCATTTTTCAGCCTGATTTTTACCTTGATTCTCACATTGAAACTGCCCATTTCTTTGGGTATTTTGGGTCTTTTTCTCTTTTACCCTCCCCACTGGGTTTGTCACTGCACATCCCTCCTTCCTTTTGAAAGCTCTGTTCTCCCTTCATTCTCCTGGTAAACTTGCCGAGTCTCTGCCTCGTTGTTTTCTGGCTTTTTGCATTGCCTCATCTTCCTGTGTTCACACCTAAGCGAAGTTGCTCTCCAAGGTTCTGACCTCTGCCTCTTGGCTTTCCATTGTGTTTTCTCACGGGTGTCCTAATTCACACAACATGCCTCTAAGCTGATGAAGCCTAGAATCTCATTCCTGTATACTATCTGCCTCTTGGATGTGTCTTCCTGGAACTCACACATTCTAAGTGGAATTCCACATCTGGTCATCATTTCATACCGTTCCTTCCCTCATCCTCTCTCAGTTGATGGCCCTGAGGTCCTCAGTTTAGAAACTTGTTGTTCAGGCTCTGCAGCTCCCCCATCTCAACCTGAGGTCCTGCATTGCCTCCTGAAGAGCCACAGAATCCAGCATTTGCCTTATTCTCACTGTTCTTTGTGACCAGTTCACCTCTCACCCAGGCTGCTGCAACTAGCTTCTAATTGGCATTTCTTCTCTTTCCCCTTCAAATCCCTCATGCTTGAAAATAAAAATTTGGTCATGCCCTTCCCCTGTTTAAGTGTTTTCAGGATTATGACCAAGCTTAGTAACGTGACTTGTTCCTCTCTGCTCTCAGGAACACTCCTTGTTTGTCTTTTTCGAGAACAGCCTATTTACAGTTCAGTGCACGTAATGAGCCTGTACTCATTTCTCTGTCTTTATGTATGCTGCTCCCTGGACCCACCCCATTCCCTTCTACTATCTTGGCCTGAAAATGTCTACTTATCTTCTAACTCTCGATTCAGAGGCAGCCTTCCTCCAGGCATTCTTTCCCTGAATGCCACTGGCTCTTTGTCTCATTTTCTGGGTTAGGGTTTCTTTCATTCATGGGCACTCCAAATACTCTATCCCTACACATCTATCTTGATGCATAATTGTAAATACTGTTTATCTGTCCATTTTCAACTTTACATTTTGTGTGCCTTTCCTTGAGGGCAAGAGCTTTATGTTTATCTCTATCCTTAGTGATTAATATGGTATGTCATGTGTACTAGGTGCTTAATATCTGAGTGACTACTAGAATGAATGAATGAGTAGATATGAATAGTTTTCAAGATTTTTAGGAAACCAACCTATTTAACTTACTCTGCGATGAATCTTTTAGTTCATTCTTTTTTAATTCATGAAGTCTGCATTACTCTAGGCCAGTTTTTCCTTGCCCCCAAATCTTTCAGGTACGGAATCAGAGAAACATAAGATGTTAGGGTTCACAGTTTTGCAAAATGCTAATGTAAAACACCCAGGAGCAAACAGATGGGTTAAGAAAGGTATTAATCATACGACATATTTTCCTTTATAAAATGCCTTCTTACCTACCGCCTTTTTATCCCCATTATAGGTTTTATTTGATCTTGGCAATGTTTAGAGTCTGCCATCTTGCCTTGTAAGCCAGTCTTATTATAGCATTTGTGCTGTGTCTCCATTTTAACTCTTGACTTTTGTTGCTCCCACCACACGTTCCTTAAAAAGTCAATCAGGAGTTTATGCATCTTTCCATCTTCTGGACTGAGAAAAATTTATGGCCTTTAGTAGCTGCTCATTAGGTTTGTAGAATGGGCCGGGCACAGTGGCTCATGCCTGTAATTCCAGGACTTTGAGAGGCCAAGGCGGGCCAATCACCTGAGGTCGGGATTTCGAGACCAGCCTGACCAACATGGAGAAACCCCATCTCTACTAAAAATACAAAAAATTAGCCGGGCTTGGTGGCACGTGCCTGTAGTCCCAGCTACTTGGGAGGCTGAGGCAGGAGAATCGCTTGAACCCGGGTGGTGGAGGTTGCAGTGAGCCGAGATTGCACCATTGCACTCCAGCCTGGGAAACAAGGGAGAAACTCTGTCTTTAAAAAAGAAAAAAAAGGTTTGTAGAATGGATATGTGCTCTCTCTGAGGTCATGGGGTGAGCAGGGATGCCAAAGTATGCTTATTTTAAGTCACGGAAGCAGTAGCCATTTAAGAGCCTTCAAAGGGCCAGATTGAGTTTATGTGATTTGGGAATCATGATCCTAACACATCTCCAGAAAGAGATAAACGGGCTTGAGAAGAAGCAGAGCCATGCTGGGGAATAGATTGGGTGGAATTTAAATAGAAGTCTGGATTTGAAGTAAGAATCATGAAGACTAGGAGTACTTGTAATATTCATAATAAAAATAAATCCTATGAGAACCATTAATTACCATGCACTGTATGGTTACTTTGGGCCTGGTACTGGGTCAAGTGCCTTGCATTCATTCTCACTTAGTGCTTCAAATAGTTCTACAAGTTAGGCATCATTGTCCCCCTTTTCAGATGCAGAAACTGAGGCTTCAAAGAGTTAATTCAGCCATTTAAGGTAACAAAGCTACCAGGAGTTTGAATTCAGGATTCCTAAGCTTGCGCTTTTTTACCCCTGCACCAGAGGAAGTTGTGTGCAGGTTTCTGCATCTGTCAAGTTACTGGATATGTTATTTTGAGCGAGTGACCTAACAGGGCTTCAGTTTCATCATCTATGGAATTGACAGGATAACATTATCTTTCAGATTTTTTGTGGGTAATTTAAATAATTTGCAGAAAACATTTAACACGTTGCAGGGGATACAGTAGACAATAAATATGGACTTTTATTAGCGATAAATAATTAGCTTCCCATTCTGAAATATTTCAATGTGGATGCATGGCTGCAACTTAAAAAGCCAAATCCACCCCCCAAATGTGAATTATTGCCTAACTCGATCCCTGAAACTGGAAATAGAGAAATAACATGCAATTCCAGCAGTATCAACATTATTATTTTCATTTTTTTCCTGATGCTGTCAGCTTGTTATTTGTGCTATTTCTTAGAATAGAATGTATTCAGGCAATTTATCCTTAATACAAGCGATATAAATGGGGCTATGCAATCCTTATATATCATGCTAATAATGTCTGGTTTATCTTTTTTTTTTTTCTCCCTGTTTACAAATGGAGACATTGATTTCCTACTCCGTCCTGTCTTTTATTACATTTTCTGCATCGAGGTCATCTCTGTCCGCTGCCTACACTGGATTCCAGTAGCTGAAGTTGTGTAACATCATTCAGTGGCATTCTTAAAGCATCTACTATGTGCTTTCTTCAAAAATGTGTGTATTAGAGTGGAATAAAAAAGAAGAAAGACATATATAATTGCTGTCCTCAGCTATATGTTAAATCCATTAGTTAAAGATGTCCACCTAGCCAGTGATTTAAGGAGAAATAGAAAGCTTTATATTGGGAGGTTCTGAAATAGTGTCAGTTAAATGCATGCATGTCACCAGAGGCTGTGGATACTATGCATATGTCTTATTTCTTCTTCGTCTGCACCCTCCCTCTGGTGGCCCCCAAGCATCTCTTGGTGACTCCCCAAACTGAGATTTCTAGTTCCAGTGTTTTTTTTTTCCCAAGCTTGAGACTCATATTTTATCATCCATGTCTCCCACTGACCCCTGGACACCCTTCATTCGTTGTGTCTCAAACTGAAATCAATATCCCTCCACCCCATCCGCAATCCGCAGCATGGTGAATCACATGTGCTTTCAGCTTACCCATGTTGGGGACCTGCAAGCCAACACTGGGTTACTTGTTCTATCATCCCTGCCCCACCTGAGCACAATTAATGGTCAATTCCCATCAACTAACTTCTCTATAATTTCTTGAACTCAACCTGGCCCTTCTATTTCCTGCAAAGATAAAACCGGATAATAGGAACAGTAGAGGACCAGGATCACCTGTTTGGTGCCGAATGAGTTTCCTTCTTTTTTTTTTTTTTTAAATTTTTATTTAAGATTCAGGGGTGCATATGTTGTTTTGTTATATAGATAAAGTCATGTCATGGGGATTCGTTGTACAGATTATTGCATCACTCAGGTATTAAGCCCGGTACCCAATAGTTATTTTTTTCTGCTCCTCTCCCTCCTCCCACCCTCCATCCTCCACCCTCAAGTAGGACTCAGTGTCTGTTGTTCCCTTCGTGTCCATGAGTTTCCATCATTTAGCTTCCACTTGTAAGTGAGAAAAAGTGGCATTTGGTTTTCTGTCCCTGCATTAGTTTGCTAAAGATGATGGCCTCTAGCTACATCCATGTTGCTGCAAAGGACATGCTTTAATTTGTGGCTTTTCCAACACATTGGACCGAAAGGTCTTTAATCTCTTTCATAATAATGGCATTGAATTAACTAATACTTACCTGATGCAGATAATTTAACTTGTCTACATATTCACCTGGTCCTGTGCATTTCAGACTTTTGGGGGAGGGATGAGGGGGGTGACAGGTGAGTTCTCATCATTTGGCTGCCACTTATAAGTGAAAACATGAGGATGATTTTTATCATGCTTCAGACAGACCTGAGGTTAGCACCAAGACAAGGGTATTGAATGTGCATACGGAAAAAGAAAAGCTAATTTGAGTAGATAAAAAGGAGAAAGAATCAGCAAGACTTGATGACAAGATACATTCAAGGGAATAACACATAGGCAGGAATGCTCTCTAAACATAATCAGCATATTACATGTTTTGTCTATGCCTTTATGAATGAAGCCCATGGGAGACCTTGTTAAAGAAAATAAAGAGGGAGACTCTTTTTAAGATGTTAAAATAGAGGACAATGAATGCTTTTGCGATGAGTTTTCTCTGTGGAACTGTGTGACCTTGAGCATGTCAGTAACCTCTGTGGGACTTAATTCATCTTCTGAAAACAAGAGATTGGATTAGATAATTCCTAACATTCCATGCTTTTAAATAGACTTTCATGATTAGGAATTTGGCAGGTGGAGGGGTGGAAGCATAACATCTAAAAGTTGGTGGTGATTGAGTCGAGTTAGAAGTGGGTTGAATTATTTTTGGAACTAAAGTGTACCCTTGCTGAAATATAGAATAATAATGAGTCTAGTATTAATATAGCCTGGCTTAAGTATAATACTAATATAAACAAAATTATATTGAGGGAAAATGATGTTTATAGAGTACACCATTAAGATGAGCTCTAGAAAAAGGAAACTAAACCTTCTCTAAACAGGTTTTTTTTCCCCTATCATCCGCTTCTTTTTACGTTATCATTATGTTTTCCAGGCTGGCAGGTGAATATCAAATCTGCTTTTGACTGAACATTTTTTAAATCTCTCTGATAGAATATATATATTTTTTCATTTATGAAAAGCAAATAGGTCACGTGTTTTCTCTTCTGCAGCAAAGAAATATAGCAAAAGTTTCTATGCTCCATTCCATTTTCTTATTGAAAAAAATATTTAATATAAATGAAAAATATTCATTTACTTTTTGAACAAAGTTTCATCACAGATCTCTTACTTGGGTGCAAATACTCCTTAAAACAATCTAAATGCACATTCTTAATAATTTAAAGTCAGAGAACCAGCCATGTGTAAAATAGGTGTATGTTCACATAATTGACTACAGTATTTTGCTACATGGTTAAATGCATGATTTCCCCTAATAGAATGCCATTGTGGTCTACATCACATTTTCTAGTTCATAAAAGTCAAATGAGCTGTGACCATAGTCTCCCAAACTTAATGGGAAGTTCATTTTGTGACTTCTGAGTTTAAATTGTGTCTTTCCATGATGAATCGATAGATCTAAAGCACATTAATGGATCACGTCACCAAAAGGTCTAATCCTGAGTAACTAAAATGGTAGATCTAATTCAGATTTAGTGCTTTTCTAGCACATTGGACCAAAGGTCTTTAATCTCTTTAATAATATATTGGTTTTGAATTAACTAAATAATACTTACCTGATGCAGATAATTTAAGTTGTCTACATATTCACCTGGTACCATGCATTTCAAACTTTTATGGGGAGAGATGAGGGGGTGGCAGATGAGTTTTATCTGTGAAAACCAGTAAAGAAGTAGAACTTTATAGACAGGGGCTCACAGTATATATTTTTAAAAATCTGTATGGGATGCTTGTTAGCACAACAGATTTACACACTGCTCTGCCAACACTCTCAGCCACAGCTACCTATCAGAAGGTTATGAAGACTAGAAGAAAAACACATAAGTTATGTCCTGGACTGTGCAAACACTCATGAGCACAGCCATAAACTACAGCTGGATGTTCGCTGACAGCCAGCTATCCAAGGTTTTTGACCTTGGACAAACAGCAGGGGTTGATGGAGATAGCCAGGCCTAGAGATGGCACCATTTGGAAGATACAAATGGAGATGTCTAGAGGGTGCTGGCAGTAAGCTTCTGCAAGGACCCCATTGGAAAGGGAGCCAAATTGTTTCTGTTATCTCATGGAACACCTTGATTCTGAAAGACAGTGAGAGAGCATAAGGCTACCTAAGACTTCTGGAAAGATGAATACAACTATTAATATCAGAGCTGCAGCCTCAAGAACAGCCGGGATTCTCCCTAATGACAAGAGGGTGGACGGTATCTCTGCATCCCTTTCCTCAAGCCTTTTGTTCAACCCTTTTCATCATATGCCCCCAAAGAGAGCAGTTTTAGGCATCTGCAATGTAGAAGGGTCACCTGATATGAGTGAGAGAGAGAGAGAGAGAGAGAGAGAGAAAGAGAGAAATGAAATCAAATGGTGTGGGTGATTCCAGCTGCCTTCTTGTTAGCAAGAGTGTATACCATCAGTTTTGCTATAACACAACATATGTGTTCCTAAAAATCACCACTCTGTGTAAAATCACACAATATAAACCATGGGACTTAAGGGGAAAATGGGATTAAAAGCACCACACTAAAAAATTTCATCAGTGACACATTTAAAAAAATACAGTTTTACACACGTTAAATGATTAAGAAATACATAAATACTACAGGAGAGATAACCCTTTACCTTGAAGAAGTTCACAAGTTTGCTTGGGGAAGGACACGTCTGAAGGGTTGTGTCTTGTGTGTTATTGTGATGGGATAGACAAGGGGACTTACCTGAAACCAGATGGTAAATGCTAACACCAGATGTGGATGGGTATGACTCAGGAACACATGCTGTGAATTGAGGTAGCAGGTAAGTGTTTGAGGTGTGTGCTTGTGTGTGTGTATTTGTGTATTTTTATGCAGCTCATTTTTGCTGGATAGAGTTTTCTGTGTTAACTTAGTGAGGTTTTTTTTTTTTTAAGTGAAATCGAGCATGAGCAAATGTGAAATCTGCATTATGCTCAAATCGTTCCCTACTTTTTTTAGCTCCCACATATGAGTGAGAACATGTGATATTTGTCTTTCTGTGTCTGGCTTATTTCGCTTAACATAATGTCCCTCCAGTTCCACCCATGTTGGTGCAAATGACAGGATTTCATTTCTTTGTGTAGCTGAATAATATTCCATTGTATCTATGGTACCACAGTGGCTTTCTTCATTCCTCCGTTAGTGGACATGGAGGTGGCTTCCATTCCTTGGCTATTGTGAGCAGTGCTGCAATGAACATAGAGGTGCAGACCTCTTCTTTATACGGGTTTTCTTTTCTTTGGGAGAGATAACCAGCAGAAGGATTGCTGGATCATATGGTAGTTTTATTTTTAGTTTTCCGAGGAACCTCCATACTGTTCCCCAGAGTGGCTATACTAATTTGCATTCTCAACAACAGCGTATAAGGATTCCCCTTTCTCCACATCCTGGCCAGTATTCATTATTGGACTTACAAAGATAGAGTGGAATGATGGTTGCCAGAGGCTGAGAAGGGTAGCACGGAGTGGGGAGAGACTGGGGATGGTTAATGGGTGTAAAAATACAGTTGATAGAATGAATGAGGTCTAATGTTTGGTATCATAATAGGGTGAGTGTAGTTAACAATATTTTAGTGTATTTTCTAAAATAACTAAAAGAGTGGAATTAGAATGTTCCTAACACAAAGAAATGGTAAACGCTTGAGGTGATGGATACCCCAGTTACCTTAATTTGATCCTTACTTATTGCCTGCCTATATCAAAACATCACATGTACCCCGTACATATGTACATCTATTTTGTGCCCATGATAATTAAAAATAAAGAAAATTTTTAAAATTGTTCCATACTCTGTCAACTCATGGACATACATTTGCATGTTCAAAACAAGCATTATGGAATTGACTACAACTTAGAGCATGAGATGGGGCATAAATATTGAGGGTCCCCTCGGTCAACTCAGGTCCCAATTGTGAACATGTCGGAGTATTGCAAGAGACCACAGTTCCCCTCTACCTTGAATGCAAACCAGCCCCTTCATCATGTGCTCAACTGAATTAAAAACAAAACAAAACAAACAAAAAAACATACCGTGAGTTGGGAGAAACACATAGCTATGTCAGATCATTAAACAGTTTCTAACAGAGCACCTTCCTAGGGAAGGCTATGTTTGAATCCAGTGGATGTTTTTGCTTTACACATTTATTTAGAGCCTAATTTTCACATGGCTGTATCTCTACTGTTCTCTTATCTCAGGTATCGATGCCGTGAGATAACTTCATTCCAACAATCAAAACTTGTCTAGGAAGACCTGATTGCTCTGAGGGATTTGCCTTGTGATTTGATCATTTCTTGCCATCCCCATTGACTGGCGATCTTCATGGCAGCTTTAAAGGTGCTTTGAGGTTATTCAATCCATCTTTCTTTTAGAAAGGAGAACACCGAGGCTTGGAGGGAAAAAAAGACTTCACTCAAGAACTTAAGACAAAGGCTGTTTCACAGATAACTCATGCACCTCTAGAGTTTTCTTATGGACATGCTTAACAGTATCCCCGTTGGGTCAGTTTCTTTCTTTTATGCTGAAAAAAAAATCACTTTATTGAGGTATAATTGGTATTAAAAAGCTGTAGATGTTAAACGTATACAGCTTGATAAATTCGGAGGTAACTATACATCCAGGAAACCATCACCATAATCAATGCTGTATATTTGTATTTATCCATCACCTCCAAAAGCCTCCTCCCACCTTCTTTATATAATTTATTTTTTAGTATTGATTTTTCTTTTCATTTTGTTTCTGAGAGAGGATCTCATTCTGTTGCCCAGGCTGGAGTGCAGTGGCACAATCAGAGCTCACGGCAGCTCAAACATTCCTCCTGCCTCAGCCTCCCAAGTAGCTGGGACTACAGGTGCATGCCACCATGCCTGGATAATTTTTCATATTTTTTTGTAGAGATGGGGTTCTCACTTTGTTGCCCAGGCTGGTCTTGAAATCCTGGGTTCAAGTGATCCTCCTGCTTCAGCCTCCCAGAGTGCTGAGATTATAGGTGTGAGCCACCGTGCCCAGCTTAATGTTGGGTTTTCTTTTGTGGTAAGAGCACTTGAGAAAAAAAAATCTAGCCTCATAGCAAATTTTTAAGTCTACAACACAGTATTGTTAACCATAGGCCTTACATTATACAGGAGCTCTCCAGAGCTTATTGCATTACTGGAGCTTTGTACCCTTTGACTGACACTTCTCTACGTCCCCCTTCTCCAACCCATGGCAACCACGGTTGTATTTTGTGGTTCTGTGAGTTTTGATGATTTCAGATTCCTCTTAATAATGGGATCATGTAGTATTTGTCCTTCTATGTCTGGCTTATTTCATTCAGCGTTATGTCCTCTGGGTCTGTCCAAGTAAATCCAAAAAGGATTTACTTCATTTTTAAGACTAATATCTCACTGCATGTATGCCATTTTCTTTATCCATTCATTGTTGATGGACATTTATGTTGTTTCCACATATTGGCTATTGTGAATAGCGGTGCAATGAACATGGAAATACATATATCTCATGGAGATTCTGACTTCAGTTCCCTTAGATACATACCATCATGGGAATGCAATCAAAACCACAACAGGAGATCACTGCACACTTATTGGGAGGGCTATTATAAAAACAAACAAACACCCCAAACAGATAATAACAAGTGTTGGTGAAGATGTGGAAAGAAGTGAACCCTTGTCTCTTGTATGTTCATAGAAACATAAATTGGTGCAGCCACAATGGAAAGCAGTTTGGAGGTGGCTCAAAAACTTAAAAATAGAAATACATCTGATGCAGCAGTCTCACTTCTGGGTCTGCTTCTTTCATCTGTTGTGTATCTCAAGGCAAAGCAACCTGCCTATGCCTGATCCCTGCATACACAAACACAGAGAAATCATATTAACTCTCAACCTGTTGGTGGCTCTGCCAGTTCTGTTTTGTTTCTTTTTTTGTTTTTTTTTTTTCGTGAATGACTAACAATCTACCATCAGAAATGACATTCATAAATTTATTTCTTTCTACAGTTATTTCTTTGTTTCTTTTCATCTCTAAACATGTCTTATTAAGTACAGGGTGGGGAGAACACAGTTATTCCTATTACCACTGATGTTGTTGATACTCAACTTTGGAATCTTCCCTTTTCCTCCCCTACACTCATCTCATCTTTCACCAAATTCTTCACAAGGAGAGTTTTACAAGCTTTAAACTGCTTCCATTTTACAGTGGGGAAAATGGGAATACAAAATTTGGACATGGATTGGTAATTTCGTGAGTCAGTGTTGCGACAAGATTGACAGCAGCTGCTGTGACCACTCATCCAGATGTATTACTGAAAACATGAGGGAGCAATGTTGTGGGGAATCCACCTTTGTTATGTTTTTTTCTAGAAGGGCCTAGAAGCTTCTGAACTTGCTAGGCACTTGGGAGAAAATTGATTAAATAAAAATAATGAAATCCATTCCACCAACAAAAATAGACTGAATTATTGTTTAACAGAAATTGGAACTAATGTTCTAGGGAGGTTATTTGAACCCAGGCATAGAAGTGGGAGCATGATGATGGTCAGGGAAGAAAGCAGGTGACATTAGAGACTAGTTTGTAGGCACATATACAGTGTCCTTAAAATGAGCTATTTATAGGGCAAAGAAAAGGTGATCAAATTGAGATATTTTAGAAAGTATGCAGTGTGAAGGGGTTGATTTCTTTATAATGTTTTTAATTGAGTTGGATGACCTTATTGACAATGGATGCCTTTTGTCAGCACGTTGTGTGTGTGTGCCTGTGTGTGTGTTCCTCATAAACCCGTAGCTTTCTGCAAAAAGGGCATTCCAAAAGAAAGAGATGAAAGAAAAATGCATAAATGCACGATAACACACGATTAAGTTTTGACCCCATAGATTGTTAACCTTCAAAGCTAACTGCAGTAGCACAATATTATTAGCAATAAAAGGAATTTGCTTTGCCCTTTTTTAAATTACCATAAACCGATTGACTGAGACAGAATGATGTTAATATTTAAGAAGTAGGACACTAGATTCTATTATCTCAGAAGCTCTGTCACCAGGCCCTCTCTGTAGTCCTGTTATCTAATTATTGGGCTTAAATTGCATTAGTGTGCTAGCAATTTGTCTACCATTGGAAAAGTAATTGACATTTGGGTTACTGCTTCATATTTGGGAGACTTGCTAGCTAGTTCTGAAGAGTCCTCTTCTGTCAGGGCAGATTAGCTTAATGTTGCCTAGAAGAAAGGGAAGCTCTGTGTTTTAAGGTATGCTGCCTCTGTAGCTGGTTGCAATTTGGTATTAAAATTTCAGTTCTGCATCAAAGCTGATAAGTCACCTGAGATGAAATTGAACAAGGTTGTCGTGACAAAGTAATTAATGGCATTTTTTGACTTTCAGATGACTTTAGGGGAAGCACACTTCTTCTCTGCGTCTGCTTCTGCTGCCGTGTTTATAAATATGTATGCACATTTACAAAACATCTTTAACTGTTGTCAGATGTTTCTGCAGGCTCCAGATTTATGGTTCCCCTGAATTAAATAGCACCAGGTACATTTGGTGTACAGCAGTGATCTGGCATTGACGGTAAAGGCTGTGAGTCTTCATAATATTTCAATCATATTTTGCTTCTCCTGACACCACACATCACTGATAGGCACTCTCTCTTTTTTCTATTTCTTTGTATAAAAATGGAAAGTAGTGTGTTTGGTTATTCTATTTCTAGACTTTTTTTCTGCTCTACTGGTTTTGGTTTGTTTAAGAGAAGGCTTTAAGTACATTCACAAATATTTTGCATTTCCCTTTGAAGAAGAGCCTACGAGATCATACTTTTTTTTTTTTTTTGGCAATGTGGAGAGCGTACCTGGAAAACAGATGATTTTGATGTTTTTGATAGCCAGTGCACCTGAAAGTCACAGGCTTCTTTCACTTAGATCTGGAGTATATGTTTTCTAGGGTCATCTAAAGAGCAGAACATAGAGATAGCCAGCCACTATTTTCTTTAATGTGCAAACTGAAGATGAGGCTTAAAAGTATTCAGAAATTGATTTTAAAAGTTGATGTTTCTGTCTTTTAAGGCACAGGTCAAATCTGACTCAGGAAGAAAACTTCTTACTATGATTTGAGCCTCCTCTCTTGCCTCTCTCCCCTGGCTCACTTTAGCGTTGTTGGCTTCCTTTCAGTTCTACGGGCAAGCCAGGCTCTTTCCCGCTGCCAGGACGTTGTGTGTGCTGTTCCTGTTACCTGGGCCGCTCTTTCCTGCTTACTTTGCCAAGCCAGTTACCTCCTATCCTTCAGAAATCTGCTAAAGCATCATGTCCTTAGAGGTCTGGTTACTTCCTGCTCTGCCCCAGTTATTCTCAATCTCAGTGTGATTGCTTCCTTCTCAATTCTTGCTATGATAAACAACTAATGTATGTACTCATTTTTTGTCATCCACTTTCCTCACCAAAACACAGGCTCCCTGATGGCAGAGATATCATCTGTCCTCCTTGTCCCTATATCTCCAGGAGCTGGCAATATTAAATGTTCAATGTTTGTTGAATATATTAAATTAAACCTTTCCCAAATTTCCACCACAATACATTTTTTAACTTTTCATTTTGAAATAATTATACACTCATCAGAAGTTGCAAAGATAATACAAATGACTCCCATATACTCATCATCCAGCTTCCCCTGTTGTAACCTCTTACATCAGACTAGCACAATATTAATACCAGAAGGTGCAGCAGGCTCTCCCTCTCTTTTACTTTAATGGTGGGTGATTTCAACAGGCAACTGTTATTTGCTTAATGTAATCGTTCGCCATTTTAAATTTTGGGACATTTTGTCTCCCCTTTTCTGATGCTTCCTTCAAGGACAACATCAACTTTTTCAGCACATGGTGACCACGTTGTAATACACTTAATTCTTAAGATAGTGAACTGGAATGTGATCAGAAAGCTACTTTTTTTTTTTTTCAGGTGCACTTGGTTAAAAAAAATTAAAAGGTAAACAGTCTCAAGTTTTATTTGGAGTTGCTGAGAAGTTTACCCAGCACACATTTTAGCTATGACCCCCTGCATTCCTGCCAAGCAGGCTCCTGACTTGGGTCACCCATGACAGTGATCAAAATTAATCCTGCTGCTGCTGGACTCTTTCGTTTCCCTGTCTTTTCCCTTTAGCTTTCTAGTGCTGTTAGTGGCTTCTGAGACTCTCCTTGTTCAGTGAAGCATTTTGCATAAGGCACACTTTATCTTTTATCTCCAAAGAAATGGCAGTTAATGCAATCTATAGAAAGCCATAAATGAGGCTGATAAAATTATCTAGCAGCCAAAAGGTTGCTGCACTCATTTATCTCTGCATAATTCAGAAGCTAAATGACAAGATTAGGAAGAGGCAATCCGTTTGACAGAGGTGTTACTGGAATGATGAAAATCAAGGTGGTTTTTGTTTTTTCCCTCCTACATTTTGTGGGGAGGTGGTTAAGAGAGGGCAGAAGAAGAGATTCAAGGAGAGCTCGGTTTCTAAAATTTTTCTCTTGGGCCCAAAACATACCTAAGAAACAGATTGTCATATATTAATTTAATTATTTGCCTATTGAATAATAATGCCCTTCCCATTTGATGTGCAGATTGTAGAAAGGTGACAGTAGAGATTTTATTTTATTTTATTTATTTTTTGAGACAGGGCCTCACTCTGTCACTCAGGCTGGAGTGCAGTGGTGCGAACATCAGTAACTGTAGCCTCAAAGCCCTGGGCTCAAGGGATCTTCCTACCTCAGCCTGTTGCGTAGCTGGGACTACAGATGTATGCTACCACATCCAGCTAATTAAAAAAAATTTTTTTTTCAGAGACAGCCTGTTGCCTAGGCTGAGTGATGAAATTTTAAAATGTGACTCCAAATTATCAGTTTACTTCAGAATTTTTTTTTAACATTAGGGAGATGTTGTAGTGATTAATCTCCCTTAAAATTTATATGTGTGTATATGTGTATATATGTGTGTGTATACATATATATGTGTATATATGTGTGTGTATATATATATAGTCTGGAGGTCGACAGTTCCTTTAGTTTCTCTGCATAAAAACTAAATGATAGTATATAATGAAGTGTAACATTATAATTATATATGTTATGTTTTATATAATATAGAGTATGATCCATTTGTTGTAAAACTATAAGTTTAAAAAAATACTGATTACTGATAATGAGTGATACATATTTCTGGGTGATGGGATATGGAATTTTTTTTAAACTTTTGCTTTATACATGTGTGCTTTGTTTAATTTTTTTGATGAAAGCAAACACCTATTGCATTGAGGGAATATATTACAATCATTGGGAAGAGTATTTTGTCAGGGGTAGAAGCTGTTTATTTATTCATTCAGCAAGCACGTGCTTAGTGCCTAAGGTGTGTCTGAAGTTGAGTAGACATTTAGTGGAGGGTAAGCCCATAGAGTCCCTGCCCCTTTGGAGCTCCAGGCTTTGTCTGTCCCAATCTGGGAACAGGGACTCTTACAGGCACAATTCTCTCCCCTTTATCTTACACAGTGCCTGATGTAGATCAGTCAACCCACGTCCGCTGACGGTGTCGTGAAGAAATACGTAGCGCTGCGCAGTGGCCATGTTTTAATCGTTCTGCAATTTAGAAATTCAAATGAATGGCCACTGCTTTAAAGAGTCAGAACCTTCCATTTTTTAAAAAAATATGCATTTCTGGTTCTTCTTGGAAAATTGGAGTCTGGCCAAACACTGCATTCCCTTCCTATCAAGGCAAGGATTGATGTGAAGTAGTGGCTTCTGTCTTCGCATGAGGTATAGCCTATGTGGTTTCCCCAGTCCCCACCACTTCCTAGAGTGTTCCCCCTACAAGGAGGCTAAGTATCTGTTTGTCTTCAGGCCATATATTGTGTTACACTTGCTCACTTCCCCCATTTTTTTTTTGTGACCCAACTGGGTCTTTGAAGCATTTATGCTTTTTGTCCTGTATCTTACAACCTTGAAGGATAATTTTGAAAATGTTTGTGTTATAAAATTGGAAACTTTGCAGTGTTTTGAGAAGAGGAGAGGACAACATAGAAGGCAGGACAAACCTGTGACAGGAGAAGTCTCAGCATTTACTTTAAAGGTGAAAGCTGAGCCCTTACTCCTCAAGTAGGGAGTTTGGTTGGTGTGAAGCTACTGGAGAATGTGAAGGCATCTTCACAAACAAGCAAAACACCAGGGAAGAGGGGCCACGTTTTGTGGAATTAACCTAACTTTTCAGCTGTCTTTAGCACTTGGGGTTATATTATGTTCCCCTGGGTTCTGTGTGTTTCTTCTGCATCAGGAGAGATCCCTGCCCACCTTCAGAGAAACTTGATAATAAACAAAGAATGCACATCACTTCCAAACTTCCTTGTTAATCCGTCTATTTCCTTAGTTGAGGTTGAGCTTAATGCCATCTCATCTAATACACATAACCTCTCCGGTATCAGGGGCCAAAGCCAAGCAGGCAATTTGCAGATAAAGTCAAACATAATTAAGCAGTAAAAACTCTGACCATACAGGTGGAATGAATGAATCCACCAATTGTCATCCTGCCACCATCCTCCTGCCCTAAAACTCAACTTGTTTTTCTCCTGAGACCTTCCAAATAGCAGGAAAGCTAAGCACAGACTGTCTGATCTTCAGAAAGGGAGGGGCAAGCCATTGTCATTGGATGATTGAATTATTCCTTGTCTGGAAGCAGGTTGTGAACCAGATGATGTCTCAGGTTCTTCCAGCCTGAGAGGTTTTAGCTGCTTGTCCTACAGTGAGGCAGAGGGAATCGATAGAAACATGGTATGAAGGTCTATGCTCAGTTTCTTATTAGTTCCATTGCTTAATTCCTGCTTGAGCATCTGCTGCTATTATTGGTGACAAGAGCTTGTATTTCTGTCTCTAGACTTTTTGTTTGTTTTTTTACTTTAAAAGATTTTCTATTTCTTCACCAGCTAGGAACATGACAAAGTTAGAAATCTTACAGAGGGGCCAGGCATGATGGCTCATGCCTGTAGTCACAGCACTTTGGGAGGCTGAGACCAGTGGATCACATGAGGTCAGGAGTTCGAGACCAGCCTGGCCAACATGGTGAAACCCCATCTCTACCAAAAATACAAAACTTAGCTGGGCGTGGTGGTGGGCACCTGTAATCCCAGCTACTTGGGAGGCTGAGGCAGGAGAATCAATTGCACCCAGGAGGTAGAAATTGCAGTGAGCTGAGATCATGCATTGCATTCCGGCCTGGGTGACAAGAGTGCAATTCTGTCTCAAAAAAAACAAAAAAAAAAACAAAAAAAAAAAAAAAAAAAAAGAGAAAGGAAGGAAGGAAAGAAGGAAGGGGTAAGAAAGGAAAGGAAGGAAGAAAGAAATCTTACAAAGGGATCAGACACAGTGGCTCACTCCTATAATCCCAGCACTTTAAGAAGCTGAGACAAGAGGATCACTTGAGCCCAGGAGTTTGAGACCAGGCTGGGTAATATAGCGAGACCCTGTCTCTACAAAAAATTAGCTGGGTGAGATGGTGCATGTCTGTGGTCCCAACTACTTGGTAGGCTGAGCTGGGAGGATCACTTGAACCCTGGAAGGTTGAGGCTGCAGTGAGCTGTGATTGTGCCACTGCACTCCAGCCCCTGGGTGACACAGTGAGACTCCCTCTCAACAAAAAAAAAAAAAAAAAAAAAAAAAAAAAGAAAAGAAAAGAAAAAAATTAAAAAAGGAATCTTATAAAGATCTCGTAATAATGCCTGATTCTTTCTTCAAAGACATGGGCACAGACTTGTCAGCTCCAGACAGTCCTTAAGTGAACGGTGCAATAGCCCTAGAGGTATCATCTCAGCTGATACCACTTTCTCTTAGGAAAACACAAGGTCTTTTTTTTGTATTTTCTTTGAGGGGGCCTTGCATTCCAAGTGTGCAGTTGAGAAACTTAGCATTACAGGATCAGCTGAACCAAGTAGAGGGAAGAAACCCTTTGGTTTTGACACTGAAGAAAACATACATAGCACTGGGGCAAACTACTGATGGAAAACATCAAGAAATATCTTAGACTCTTACTCCAGGGGATGTGGCCTAATGGCAGACTGGGCAGTAACCATGAGACAGAGTGTTTTTGCTTCCATGAGACAGTGTTTTCTTTTTTTTCTTTTTTTTTTTTTTTGGTTAGTGCCTGAAATCTGGTTAACTTTTTTTTTTTTTTTTGAGATGGAGTCTCGCTTTGTCGCCCAGGCTGGAGTGCAGTGGCACGATCTCTGCTCACTGCAAGCTCCACCTCCTGGGTTCATGCCATTCTTCTGCCTCAGCCTCCCAAGTAGCTGAGAATACAGGTGCCCGCCACCACACCCGGCTAATTTTTTGCATATTTAGTAGAGACAGGGTTTCATCGTGTTAGCCAGGATGGGCTTGATCTCCTGACCACGTGATCCACCCGCCTCGGCCTCCCAAAGTGCTGGGATTACAGGCGTGAGCCACCTCACCCAGCCAATCTAGTTAACTCTTGGTCTTCTACATGTATTAGAATGGTTTTAGCTTTATTGACAGAAAATTTGAATAAGGGTAGCTTCAGCAATATGCCAGGTCCCCGTTTGTAAAGCAAGCTGACAGAAGTACCTCTTTTCTCTCTAGGTATGGCCTTTCCTATCTTTGAGTTTAGGATAGCTATTAAAAATGGAAAATTACACTGGGTCTTGTAATTGTGCTTCTAAGAATTGGTTTTATACATAATTGTGAAACCTATCAAATAAATAACATTCCATCCACTTAAAGGAATACAATACATCATTTATTTATTTATTTATTTATTTATTTATTTATTTATTTATTTATTTTTAATGGAGTCTCGCTCTGTAACTCAGGCTGGAGTGAAGTGGCACGGTCTCAGCTCACTGCAACCTCTGCCTCCCAGGTTCAAGTAATTCTCATGTCTCAGCCTCCAGAGTAGCTAGGATTACAGGCACACACCGCCAAGCCTGGCTAAGTTTTTGTATTTTTCTTTTTTAGTAGAAATGGAGTTTTGCCATGTTGGCCAGGCTGGTCTTGAACTCTTGGCCTCAAGTGATCTGCCAACCTCGGCCTCCCAATGTGTTGAGATTACAGGTATGAGCCACTGTCCTCGGCCAATATGCTGTTAAGAATGACACAAAAATCTTTATATGGTATTGACATTGAAAAATACCTAATATACATTGTTAACTGGCGAAAAAAATTGTATAATAGTATATATGCTATGATTACTTTTATGTAAAAGAATTGTATGTATATAGACACATTTGTATAGGTAACATACTATATATTTTTAAAATATGCAATACGTATGCTATACAATATTTAAAATTACGGATAGGTACACGTATATGTATATGTATGCATTTATAAAGCAAATATCCACGGCTGGGTGTTTTGGCTCACCCCTGTAATCCCAGCACTTTGGGAGGCCGAGGTGGGCAGATCACTTGAGGTCAGGAGATCGAGACCATCCTGGCTAACATGGTGAAACCCTGTCTCTACTAAAAATACAAAAAATTAGTTGGGCATGGTGGCGGGCGCCTGTAGTCCCAGCTACTTGGGAGGCTGAGGCTGGAGAACGGCGTGAACCCGGGAGGTGGAGCTTGCAATGAGCTGAGATCATGCCACTGCACTCCAGCCTGGGTGACAGAGTGAGACTCTGTCAAAAAAAAAAAAAAAAAAAACCCACTAATATGATAATGGAGTAATCTGTGTTTTTATAATTGAAGATTTCCATAGATAAGACATACTCTTTGATTTTTTCTCCAAGACACATGTACCCTATTTGTAACCTGAAAAAGGTAAGAAAAAGAGACCAATACTAAAAAAAAAAAAAAATGTCTGTTATTAACGAAGAATTGAAGGGCCACCTACTTAGAATAGTCGTTTTACATAAAGAGGCAGACCTGAACGGCCTTTTCCCTTAATAAGTGAAGTATGTTAATTTTATATTCACTGTTGTGGTCACCTGGAGACATCCCTGCGTTGTAACCTTGCAGGCTTTTAAAAAGTTAAGTCACATCTTCTGTGCCAAAAAGTACCTCATTTTGAACTAAAACCTTCAAAATGGAAGTCTTGTTATTGAGTTTAATGTCTATTTATTGCTATATATTTGCATTTAAATACAGAAACTATATATTGTTTTCTTTTTTATGACCCAGCATGTCTTTGGGGATAGCTTTATGAGCTCTTTCTTGAACGCTTAATTATTTCTTTCTAGGTGGCTTTGTCATAGGCTGTCATGCCTCATTGAGGTATCAGCTCAGCTGACCTGTTCCATTTCTCTTAGGAAAGGCACCATCTTGGGGCCTTCAGTGGGTAACAGATTTCTGAAGCTTCTCTTAGCCCCGTTCTGGCAACACTGGGCTGATTTACAACTGGCAATATGGAAAACCTCCTAGACAGCTGCCTCAGCTGCATTTGAACTACTGCCTGAGAGTCTCTGGCTGCCTTGACACTCTAACAGACCCTGGTGGCAAGGCAGGTACCGCCTTCTGCTATGCTGTTGATCATTGCTGAAAAGTTGCGTAAGTCATGCCAATTGTTTATAACATGAATTTAAGCCATGTATGAACCTGGGAGTCATGAGTCTGTGCTCTTATTTCAACCTAATAAAGAGAAGAAGAAATACTGGATGGTTTAAATAATTCTGTGCTTAAGAGCACAGCTGAGAACCACCCCGACTTGTGTCCCTCTCCATCCCTTTGTCTACTGAGCGAAAGCGCATTCACCATGCTCAGTCTCTCACTCTAAGCCAGGGTTCTCAGCTTCATCACTGTTGACATTTGGAACTGGACAGTTCTTTGTTATGGGAGGGGATGGGGTCAGGGGATGTCCCATGAATTACTGGATGCTTAGCAGCATCCCAGCTCTCTACACTCTAGATGCCAATACAACCCACTCTCCTAATCATGAGAATCAAAATGGCTCTAGATATTGACAAATGTCCCCTGGGAAGCATAATCACCTCTGCTTGAGAATCACTGCTCTGTCAGATGTCCCACCCATCTCTCATACTCAAATAAGTGTTTCTTTCAGTCCAAGTACATGAGTAGGTGCCTTGTTCCTAGTTCCTCAAATGAGACAAACCCGTTGTCATTGAGACGTTGCATGTGTACCTCTCTCCTTCTCTCCCACTGTCTCCATCTCTCTCATGTTCCCCTTCTTGTACCCACCAGCCCTACATCGATGGCTTGTTCTTCAGAAACTTTAATATGCTAGTATGCATTAGGAATCTCCAAGGATGAAAGAGTAGGAGGGAGAGGGAGAAGGAGAGAGAGAGGGGGAGAGGGAGAAGGGGAGATGGAGAAAGAGAGAGAGGGAGAGAGAGTGAGAGGGAGAGGGAGAGGGACAGGAAGAGAGGGAGTGGGGAGAGGGAGAGAGGGAGAAGGACAGAGAAGGCGAGAGGGAGAGGGAGAGCGACAGGGAGAAAAGGAGAGGGGGAGAGGGAGACAGGGAGAGAGGGAAAAGTGGAGAGGAACAGAGGGAGACGGGGAGAAGGAGACAGGGAGAGGGGGAGAGGGAGGGGGGAGAGGCAAAGTGGGAGAAGGAGGGAGAAGGTGAGAGGGAGAAAGAGAGGGAGAGGGAGAGGGACAGGGAGAGAGGGAGAAGGAGAGAGGGAGAAGGAGAGAGGGAGAAGGAGAGAGGGAGAAGGGGAGAGGGAGAAGGAAAGGGGGAGAGGGAACAAGGGAGAAGGAGAGAGGGAGAAGGAGAGGGAGAGGGAGAAGGGGAGAGAGAAGGAGAGAGAGAGAGAGGGAGAAGGGGAGGGAGAGGGAGAGGGACAGGGAGAGAGGGAGAAGGAGAGAGGGAGAAGGGGAGAGGGAGAAGGAAAGGGGGAGAGGGAACAAGGGAGAAGGAGAGAGGGAGAAGGAGAGGGAGAGGGAGAAGGGGAGAGAGAAGGAGAGAGAGAGAGAGGGAGAAGGGGAGGGAGAGGGAGAGGGACAGGGAGGGGGAGAGGGGGAGAGGGGGAGGGGGACAGGGAAAGAGAAAGAAGGAGGGAGAAGGCGAGGGGAGAAGGAGAGGTAGTGGGACCGGGAGAGAAGGAGAAGGGGAGAGGGAGAGGGAGAGGGACAGGGAGAGAGGGAGAGGGAGAGAGGGAGAAGGAGAGAGAAGGAGAGAGGAAGAGGGACAGGTAAAGAGGGAGAAGAGGAGAGGTAAAAGGAGATGGAGAGGGAGAGGGGAGAAGGAGAGGGAGAGGGGTGGGGAGATGGGGAGAGAGAAGGAGAGGAGGAGAAGGAGAGGGAGAGGGAGAGGAGGAGAGGGGAAGAGAGAAGGAGAGGAGGAGAAGGAGAGGGAGAGGGAGAGAGGGAGAGGGGAGAGAAAAAGAGGGGGAGAAGGAGAGGGAAGGGAGAGAGAGAAGGGCAGAGGGAGAGAGGGAAAAGGAGAGGGAGAGGGAGAGAGGGAGAGGGAGAGAGAGAAAGAGAGGGGAGGGGGAGAAGGAAAGGGAGAGGGACAGGGAGAGAATGAGAAGGGGAGAGCAGGAGAGACAGAAGAAAACAGGCAGAGAGGGAGGAGGAGAGGGAGGGGGACAGGGAGAGAAGGAGAGAAAGGAAGAGAGGGAGAGGGGGAGAGGGAGAGAAGGATACAGAGTGTGCATGCCCATATTTTTTTCTGAGTTTGTTTATTTCCCATGAACGCTTTCCCCCAAATCCCTTGGGACTAGCAGTTGTAAACACACCACTGAGAACATTGCATTCCTTTCTTTTCTTATAGATACTTTTCCTCCATAAACCTTGTCTTTTTCCTTCCTGTAGATTTTTGCAGCACATTTTGTCTCTCCCTCCCTTATGGATTGTTTATCCTGGGTGATGATCTGTGGGCACATCTCATTCCCTGGGTGCACACAGCTCTTTGAAAGCAAGTATTCTGTGTTATTTAACCCAGCTTTGTTTCTTACATGGAGAAAGGACTACATAAACATCCCAATGGGTTGAATGTGTTTATAACCCAGTATGAATCAACTCGCCACATGCCCACTGAAAGGATCCACAAGATGGCCGCCGTGGAGTAAAAGGCAGTGATAACTCTCAAACTGGGAAGATCACAGCCGTAAAAAGAATGAGATCATGTCCTTTGCAGGGACATGGATGGAGCTGGAGTCCATTGTCCTTAGCAAACTAACACAGGAACAGAAAACCAAATATTGCATGTTCTTGCTTATAAGAGAGAGTTAAATGATAACAACACATGGGCACATAGAGGGGAACAACACACACTGGGGCCTTTTGGAGGGTGGGGAGTTGGAAGAGGGAGAGGATCATGAAAAATAACTAATGGGTACTGGGCTTAATACCTGGGTGCTGAAATAATCTGAACAACAACCCCCCATGACACAAGTTTACCTATGGAACAAACCTGCACATATACCCCTGAACGTAAAGTAAAAGTTTAAAAACCCCATACAGATTTTAACCATCTAGTAGACAGAGATGATTTCTTTTATTAGGCTGTATTCCCTCTGGGTCCTCACAGAGAAACAGGCATGAGAACATCACACTGGTTGAAAGAACAGATTCTAGTTAATAGTTTTGCCTTTTGCCAACACCATTAGCTCCCCCTCTTAATCCGAACTGCTGTATCACGGAAGAGAGTGACCCTCTGTATTTGGCTTGATTTTGTTGTCCTGAGTAGCCTCTGCTAGAAATATCCACAAGCCACAGCTTCAGCCTTCGAGTGAGCAAAAGCAAAGTATCCAACAAACTCAAATGGTAACTCAATCCTGAAATGCTGTAACTTTGATTTGTATTTTCCTTCTTTCTTTATTTTTTATTTTTTCGCTTAGACAGATATCCCCTTCTAGCTCTGCTCTCTGATCCCACTTTTGTTTGTCTCTTTATTTCCTCTGCCTCCTCTGCCTGAAAACTAAAAAGCAAATTCTTTTATTTCTCACGTATATGCCTCCGAATGATTTATTTTTTAAAATGCAGCTTTACTTGAATGTTGACTTTTTGAAAACTTTCCCTATTTCACTTTTTTTTTTTTCCCCTCTCCCTTGGAAGCTCTTCTTTGATAATCAGGCTGGTCTTCTGTTCTTTCTACTTTTCTTCTGATCGTTCACCTTTTGCCCACTTAAGCTGAAGCCCTTTGGTGTATGCTTGGAATTTCGGCAGTTCAAGTTCAAAAGAAAGCCCTCTTCAGGTAACCTGTTCTGACATATCCGCATCTTAACACAAAGCTTTGCTAGATTAATGGGTTGGCTAAAAACGTCTCTTTGCTTCAGTCATAGTCACCTCTGTGTATGAGGGTAGCCTCGTGTCTATTCATTTAGGGGATTCTTTTTTTTTTTTGTAGAATTCGTCTGAATCTAGAAGCAAATGTTATTTTATTGAATGTCCCACTTTCAGAGATATATTTGAGAACAAAAATGTTGCCAAAAATGTCTGAATACTACCGTATTTCTTTTATTGGAGCATGCATGTGTTTTCTGTTTTTTAACTTTTCTGAAAAGAGGGAAGCTGAAAAAAAGTGGAGGATGTCTCCTACAGTCTCAGTGATCTCTCAGAATTGAGAAAACGTGATAATCAAACATTTCAGTATTATCGGGACCTTCCTGGGACTGAGCACACGTGTTGAGGGGAGTACCAGGGAAATAAGGAGCATGGTGAGGAGTTAATTTGCATTTTGACTCCCCCTGCTCCTTTGCATCCAGAAGAAGACTGTGCGCCTCCTGTCCCGGGCCCCTGGGTGTACCCACATCATGGTGCATCACTTTGCATGTTGACGGGCTGAGTAACCTGCTTGTCTCTTGGGACCACTTCATTTCTCACTGTGCTTCAGTATCACACAGACACCTGACACCTAGTAGGCCCTCACAAGTATGTTGCGTAGGCTGGGCACAGTGGCTCGTGCCTGTAATCCCAGCACTTTGGGAGGCTAAGGCGGGTGGATCACTTGAGACCAAGGGTTTGAGATCAGCCGGGCGAACATGGCAAAACTCTGTATCTACTAAAACTACAAACATTAGCCTGGTATGGTGGCGCATGACTGTTAATCCAAGCTACTCAGGAAGCTGAGGCATGAGAATCACTTAATCCGGGGAGGTGGAGGTTGTAGTGAGCTGGGATCGTGCCACTGCATTCTAGCCTGGAAGGCAGAGTGAGACCCTGTCTCAAAAATAATAAAATAAAGATGTTGCATGAATGAAAAGTTGTGTAATCAGTTCTGAAAGAAATTTTAAAAGGAATGTGTCCTTCCATTCGGTGCTATTAGAATGAGTCCCATACAAATTATTTTTAACCAGATCATTTGTTGAGCCCACGTGCATTTTCAGTAGAATAATATTAAAAATGCCTGCCCATTCTCCTTGAGTATGCCAGATTAATTCTAGAGTCATTCATTGAGCTAAGACTATAAACAGGACTAGTGAAGTCTTTTTATTTATTTATTTATTTATTTATTTATTTATTTATTTATTTATTGTTTTTTGAGACACAGTCTCACTCTATTGCCCAGGCTGGAGTGCAGTGGCACAATCTCGGCTCACTGCAACATCTGCCTCCAGGGTTCAAGTGATTCTTGTGCCTTAGCCTGCCGAGTAGCTGGGACTACAGGCACCCACCACCACACCTGGCTAATTTTTGTATATTTTAGTAGAGATGGGATTTTACCCTGTTTGCCAGGCTGGTCTCAAACTCCTGGCCTCAAGTGATCCTCCCACCTCGGCCTCCCAAAGTGCTGGGATTACAGGCATGCGCCACTGCGCCGGCCTTAGTAAAGTCTTTGTCTTGTTTTTAATAAGATGAAAGCCCAGCTTTTGCTTCACCTAGTTCACAGCACGCAGGATATCATTGTTCTACATGGAAAATTTGTGTCCGTGGAATTAAATAATATCATCCCTGGGAACTTCCACTGGTTCCTGGTCTCCTTCTTCGGATATTTTATCTGCTAAATCCGAAGTCGGAATCTCAGTTAAGCTTATTAGTTAAGTCCCAAATGGAGCTAATTGAAGCCAGAAAAAAAAAAAAAAAGGAGAAAAAGTCCTAATCATAGTTTTTCTTCTTAAGTGCCGCATGCAAGTATGAATAGGGTATTAACTGTGATTTTCAACATAAAAGCGTAATAGTCAGTAGCACATATGTCAAAATGTAGGCATATTAGAGGGTGTTAGGTGACTTGGGCCACATCTGTGAAACAGGTACATATTTATCTTGAGATACCGAGTCATTAAGAGGGGCAATAAAAAATCAAGTGTAAATTGAGAGTAAAGGTCACAATCTGTGGTTGGTGATTTTTTATGTGTCTACCATCAGCACTTGCTACTTTTTCTTTAGAAAATGAGGGCCGAGTGCAGTGGCTCACACCTGTAATCCCAGCAGTTTGGGAGGCTGAGGTGGGAGGATCACTTGAGCCCAGGAGCTCAAGACCAGCCTGGGCAACACTGGGAGACTGCATCACTACAAAAATACACACACAAAAAAGTAATAGTTATCCTGTGGTCACCAGGGCCCAGCTACTCTGGAGGTCCAGGAGGTTGAGGCTGCAGTGAACCGTGGTTGTATCACGACACTCCAGCCTGGGCAGCATAACTGAGTTGGGAGGGAAAAAAGTAGAAAATATGTCTCGGTCACGTCTGAGCTTCATTTTCTAGTGATCCAGTGGCAGTCTTTTCCAAGGAAATTATTGTTTGGAGTGAACTCCGGCAATTCACTTAATCTCTCAATTGCTTTATCTGTAAAATGAGAATAGGCTGAGTGTGGTGGCTCATGCTTGTAACCCCAGCATTTTGGGAGGCCGAGGTGGGCAGATCACTTGAGGTCAGGAGTTCAAGACCAGCCTGACCAACATGGTGAAAACCTGTCTCTACTAAAAATAGAAAAAATTAGCCAGGTGTGGTGTTGGGTGCTAGTAATCCCAGCTACTCAGGAGGCTGAGGCAGGAGAATCACTTGAACCCAGAAGGCGGAGGTTGCAGTGAGCCGAGATTATGCTATCGTGTTCCAGATTGGGCAACAAGAGCAAAACTGCATCTCAAAAAAACAAACAAAAAAAAGAGAATAAACTAATTCTCGTATCGATTGTGATAATACATGAAAAGCTCTTAGCACAAATGTAACATAAATATTCAGTAAATAGGTGTCTGTGTGTGTGTATCATCCATCATCTACTATTTATCTTTCTGTCTTCATCTATCATCTGTCTGTTTCTATATGAATATATAAATGTATTTATCTATATTTTCCTATATGTACATATATAAGGGTATTTATCATTTATCTGTATATCATCTATCTCGATATAGGTATCTATATGTGTGTGTATATATATACATCTCTGTGTGTCTCTGGGTGTGTGTATATGTATATATACATTCATCTATCCGTTTATCCTCTATTTCTCCATACAAACACATACACATAACATATATTTACTTTCTGGAATTGCCAAATTGACTAATGCAAATTTACGTTCATTTTTGTCCCATAGATACTAGGCCCACCCCTTTATTCTTTAAGACTCCTTTAACACAACCTGTTGGATTTAGAAGAGTCCACTGACACTGGAGGGATTGAAACAAGAGAAAAGGAGGAATTATACTTGGTAATAGCTTTCATTTCTCCTAGATTCCCTCAGTCCTGTAGACTATATTGAGTTATAAGTCTTTGATAATTTGTAATTTGAATCATTAATATCTCTCAGGCAATGAGATCTTTTGATTAACCAAAACACAGTCAAATTTCTGAAAAGCCTGTTTTATTGTAGCCATAAACTATGTTTACAGAGCTCTTTCTTCTAAGAGCTTCAAAATGGTTTGTGGTGTGTGTTTACTGTAAATGTATTTTTCATTAAAAAGTAAGATAATGCTATGACTAACCCCACCCCCAGTGGAAAATAATGAAGAAAACAAAAGCATTCATCACAGTACAATCAGCATTAAATTTGTGGTGCCTTTCTTCCACCCTCAGATGTATTTTTAAATTTATGTGGCTATGATCATAATGAACATTAAACTTTTTTAAAATAAACATTGTCCTATAGGAACCAAGTAATCTAGTCTCTATAATCATAACTTAACCTTAACTTGTAATGGCTATCAAATACTTCACTGTGTGTGTGTGTGTGTGTGTGTGTGTGTGTGTGTAGCTATATAACATTTAATTGTCATTATATTAGGTGAAATTAAATTTTACTCTTTTTATTCCAAATAATGCCCCAACGGGTAACTTTTTCCATATTTAAAATGATCTCTTTAGGCCATATTTCCAGAAGTGTAATTATAGGATTAGGGAAATGGAAATACCTTGCACAGTGCTTTACATGTATTTCCAACTTGCTTTTCAAAAGGGTCATAGCAATGTATATAACTACTAGCAATGGATATAAATGCTAGTTTCTCTACATCCTCACCAGCCTTGGGTTTTATAATTACTTTACATTTTCCTAATAGAAACTGTATCACTGCTGTTTAATTTGAATTTCATTACTAGTGAGGTTGATTGTTTTTATATGCTTAATCTCTGGGTTCATCTTCCTAATAGAGGCCTGCCTTGTGTTTTAACAATTCAGCTGCCCAGATAACACTTAGAGAGCCATGAGTAAAAGCACTCTGTGTTAAGCAAAAGAAAAGCCACATATTTCCAAAGACTGTATTGTATAATTTCAATATGAGTCAGTATTCCAATGTGTCATCCAAACATTTCCTATCATTTGTTAATATGATCTTAAGCTAAATTAATGTATTAGTCCATTCTCATACTGCTAACAAAGACATACCTGAAAATGGGTAATTTATGAAGGAAAGAGGTTTCACTGACTCACAGTTCCACATGGCTGGGACACCTCACAGTCATGGCGGAAGGTGAAGGAGGAGCAAAGTCACGTCTTACGTGGTGGCCAGCAAAGAAAGCTTGTGCAGAGGAACTCCCATCTATAAAAACCATCAGATCTTGTGAAACTTAGTAACTACCACAAGAACAGTATGGGGGAAACTGCCCCCATGATTCAGTTTTCTCCATTTTGTACCATCCTTGACCCAAGGGAATTATTCAGGATGAAATTTGGGTGGGGACACAGCCAAACCATATCAATCAATATATGAAAATTGATTTATTTACTTTATTCCCTATAATAAGGGAAGCAGTGGTCCTTCTTCATGTTTCCTCATGTCACTTTTTAATGAGCAAGTCATGCACAAGACACCACATTTAAGAAGTATGAAAGGGCACACAGTGAAAGATGAGTGACTGAAGACGTGTTTATTTCCAGCATGATGTCTTTCCAAACAACTAGCCAAATATGTAGTCCAATGGAAATGAATATTTTAGACTAGAGAGATATTTCTTTTATAAAATACAATGTTATGAAATAACTCTCATGGGTCTTTGGTATTCAAGTGTGGCAAATACTGTTAATTTCTAAATCAAAATTATTTCTGACCTTCTTCTATACCTTGCTGTCTTCTGCTCTAGAGGCTGAAAGACTAATTTAAAAAATTTCATGCAAGCTTGAAACTTTCTGGAGACAAAAACGTAACACAAAGGGTTAGACAAGAGTGATGTACTTTTTCCCTTTCCTCCTTCTGCTTGCCTGGAGCATAGAAGTGATAACTGGAGCTGTGGCAATTGCATCATGACCATGAGGAGAATGTCAGGAGGTTTGCAGATACATCAGCTCTGACATAGCAACCATCGGCTTCTAGATGAGGACTTCCCTAACTTTAGTGCACATAACAATCACCTGAAGGGTTTGTTAAGCCCTGGATTGCTGGGCCCCTGTCCCAGAGACTCTGATTCAGTAGGTCTTGGGTAGAATGCAATAATTTTCTTTTCTTTTATTATTATTATTATTATTATTATTATTATTATTATTATGCTTTAAGTTTTAGGGTACATGTGCACAATGTGCAGGTTAGTTACATATGTATATATGTGCCATGCTGGTGTGCTGCACCCATTAACTCGTCATTTAGCATTAGGTATATCTCCTAATGCTATCCTTCCCCCCTCCCCCCACCCCACTACAGTCCCCAGAGTGTGATGTTCCCCTTCTGTGTCCATGTGTTCTCATTGTTCAATTCCCATCTATGAGTGAGAACATGTGGTGTTTGGTTTTTTGTCCTTGCGATAGTTTACTGAGAATGATGATTTCCAATTTCATCCATGTCCCTACAAAGGACATGAACTCATCATTTTTCATGGCTGCATAGTATTCCATGGTGTATATGTGCCACATTTTCTTAATCCAGTCTATCATTGTTGGACATTTGGGTTGGTTCCAAGTCTTTGCTATTGTGAATAGTGCTGCAATAAACATACATGTGCATGTGTCTTTATAGCAGCATGATTTATAGTCCTTTGGGTATATACCCAGTAATGGGATGGCTGGGTCAAATGGTATTTCTAGTTGTAGATCCCTGAGGAATCGCCACACTGACTTCCACAATGGTCGAACTAGTTTACAGTCCCACCAACAGTGTAAAAGTGTTCCTATTTCTCCACATCCTCTCCAGCACCTGTTGTTTCCTGACTTTTTAATGATCGCCATTCTAACTGGTGTGAGATGGTATCTCATTGTGGTTTTGATTTGCATTTCTCTGATGGCCAGTGATGATGATCATTTTTTCATGTGTCTTTTGGCTGCATAAATGTCTTCGTTTGAGAAGTGTCTGTTCATATCCTTTGCCCACTTTTTGTTGGGGTTGTTTGTTTTTTTCTTGTAAATTTGTTTGAGTTCATTGTAGATTCTGGATATCAGCCCTTTGTCAGATGAGTAGGTTGCGAAAATTTTCTCCCATTTTGTAGGTTGCCTGTTCACTCTGTTGGTAGTTTCCTTTGCTATGCAGAAGCTCTTTAGTTTAATTAGATCCCATTTGTCAATTTTGGCTTTTGTTGCCATTGCTTTTGGTGTTTTAGACATGAAGTCCTTGCCCATGCCTATGTCTTTAATGGTAATGCCTAGGTTTTCTTCTAGGGTTTTTAATGGTCTTAGGTCTAACATTTAAGTCTTTAATCCATCTTGAATTAATTTTTGTATAAGGTGTAAGGAAGGGATCCAGTTTCAGCTTTCTCCATATGGCTAGCCAGTTTTCCCAGCACCATTTATTAAATAGGGACTCTTTTCCCCATTGCTTGTTTTTGTCAGGTTTGTCAAAGATCAGATAGTTGTAGATATGCGGCGTTATTTCTGAGGGCTCTGTTCTGTTCCTTTGATCTATATCTCTGTTTTGGTACCAGTACCATGCTGTTTTGGTTACTGTAGCCTTGTAGTATAGTTTGAAGTCAGGTAGCGTGATGCCTCCAGCTTTGTCCTTTTGGCTTAGGATTGACTTGGTGATGCAGGCTCTTTTTTGGTTCCATATGAACTTTAAAGTAGTTTTTTTCCAATTGTGTGAAGAAAGTCATTGGTAGCTTGATGGGGATGGCATTGAATCTATAAATTACCTTGGGCAGTGTGGCCATTTTCACGATATTGATTCTTTCTACCCATGAGCATGGAATGTTCTTCCATTTGTTTGTATCCTCTTTTATTTCCTTGAGCAGTGGTTTGTAGTTCTCCTTGAAGAGGTCCTTCATGTCCCTTGTAAGCTGGATTCCTAAGTATTTTACAAATTCTTAGGCAGTGCTGATGTTGCTGGTCTATGGACCACACTTGGAGTAGTAAGATGCTCGATTCATTATGTGAAAACAAAAAAGCCCTATTTTTAAAGTCACTGCAGTTGGTGTTGCTTGTACCCTAAAAAAAGTGAACTGATTCACCTGCTAGGTCTGCGTATTTCTGCTTCATATGTACCACCTACTCTAGAAAGAGATGAGATGATCAATCTAATTGAATGTGTGTGAAGATGACAGAAGCAACAATCAGATGGTCAAAAGCAGATTAAGAATCACTTACTTGGCCAGGCGCGGTGGCTAACGCCCATAATCCCAGCATTTTAGGAAGCCGAGGTGGGTGGATCACCTATGGTCAGGAGTTTGAGACCAGCCTGACCAACATGGGAAACCCCGTCTCTATTTAATACAAAAAATTAGCTGGGTGTGGTGGTGGGCACCTGTAATCCTACCTTCTTGGGAGGCTGAGGCAAGAGAATCGCTTGAACCTGGGAGGTGGAGGTTGTGGTGAGCCAAGATTGTGCCATTACACTCCAGCCTGGGCAACAAGAGCAAAACTCCATCTCAAAGAAAAAAAAAAATCACTCACTCCAGGAATTTGGGGCTGTCCCCAGTCCTCTGTAGGCTCCTTTCCTTCTGGGAAGTGATGGACTACAAGAGAGGTAGAGAACAGTGGAAGAGTTTGAAGGTGATCTTTAACAATGGAAGGAATAACAGCTACAATCCCAATACCTGCTAACTGAACTGCTAACTGAAGTAGGAGAGTTATATATATATATAAAATAGTGCCCCTGTTCTGAAAGCTTGGTATCAAAAGCTGCAGGGTTTGATGTTCAGCAGGAAAGCATTGCTATAACTTGCGTATCTTCTAAAAAATGTGCCCACATCCTCCCGGTTTGCCTTGGGAACAGAGAGAACTTGGTTATGAAGCCCCTTTCTCCAAGGATTAATTGAATCAAGATCAACCCTATCTGGAATGTACATTTAATACTCGGGAATGATGTCAGTAATATATGTAAGAGATTTTTATATTAGATAACTGCTCATTAAAAGTCAATCCTTTCCCCCAGGGTTTTAAAATAGAAAGTATTCACCTTTTGCAAATGAGGATAGTGAAATTTACTTTAACTTCTGCCACAATGAAAACTGGAAGAAAGGGAATTGCTCACAATACAATATAACTCCACCAAATTTGCATAATTTAGGCATAAAATGTAATACCCTGCTCACACTCTTTTGTCTTGAATGAAATTGGTTTTCAAGTAATGTGGGGAATCATAACCAGCTTTAACAAAATGGATCATGTCAGAAAGCAAAAGTTCCTACTAGCCTAGGAGGCATGACTGAAGTGTGAATGCAGTGTGCGACATCTTTACAAAAGTTGTTCTTGTGATTTAATGCAAAAGCCTTTGTAGACTTTACAGAAACACTGAAGCCATGCTTTTTGATAGTTAATGGGGGAATTAACCATTTGAAACCTTAAGACAATCTTTTTCTAGGATTCTTAAAATCATGGGATTGTAACAATTCTAAGGATGTTAAAAATGATATACATTCCTGCAGTTCCTTTCCAAAGATCACAGAGTTCTTTGTGTAAATTAGTATTTCCCAGGCCTGGTGCAGTGGCTTACGCCTGTAATCCCAGCACTTTCGGAGGCCGAGGCGGGAGGATCACCAGAGGTCAGGAATTCGAGACCAGCCTGCATCATGGTGAAACCCAGTCTGTACTAAAAATACACACACACACACACAAAAATTAGCTGGGCATGGTGGTGGGTGCCTGTAATCCCAGGTACTCGGGAGGCTGAGGCAGGAGAATCACTTGAACCTGGGAGGTGGAGGTTGCAGTGAGCCAAAATCATGCCATTGCCCTCCAGCCTCGGCAACAAGAGTGAAACTCTGTCTCCAAAAAAAAAAAAAAAAAAAAAAGTATTTCCAATAAATTTTCAGCAATGTGAAGTAAGCCTGCTTATGTCTTTCCTGTGGCACAGGTAGTGAAACTGAGGTCAGGGAAAGGAGTGCATTGCCCAAGACCACTCATTGAAGTGGTGTTCAAGTTTTCAGGGCACAGACTTTCTGAAGCATATTGTATGAATTGGTTCTTGATATATTATGGTTAGTGATATAGTAATGGTATGAAAGTCAAAAGAATTACGCATTGAAAGCATTGGCCTCCAAGAGCATTTTCTCCCCAAACCTCTTAAGGGGTTTATATGAAGTTTAAATGTTGATGTTTTCTATTCTCTTGCTGGCTGTAGGCTTTGACCCTCACTTTCTTTCATCTTTAAAATGAAGTTGATAACAGTATATGCCTCATGTGTTTCCTGTGATAATTCAGCAGTTAAAATGATAATATTGTGGCTGGGCATAGTGCCACACACCTGTAATCTCAGCAGTTTGGGAGGTGAGGCAGCTGGATTGCCTGAGCTCAGGAGTTTGAGACCAGCCTGGCCAACATGATGAAACTCCATGTCTACTAAAAAAAAAAAATACAAAAATTAGCTGGGTGTGCTAGCAGGCACCTGTAATCCCAGCTACTTGGGAGGCTGAGGCAGGATAATCGCTTGAATCTGGGAGGCAGAGGTTGCAGTGAGCCGAGATTGTGCCACTGAACTCCAGCGTAGGCGACAGGGCGAGACTCTGTCTCAAGAAAAAAAAAAAAGTAATATTATTATTACTGCCTCATATATCTTTTTGTTGCAGACACTATTAGCTGTCTACCCTGGCCCTCCTCAGAGTTGAGCATGAACCAGAATTCCCTGGAGGCCCTCTTAAAACGCACCCTCAGAGCGTTTGATTCAGTGATTCTAAAACGGAGTCTAAGAATTTGAATTTTTTAAAAGTTCTCATGTGTTGCCAGTGCTGCAGGCTTTGGGACCACATTTTGAGAAAGAGTGTTTTCTTTTGTGACCATTCTCCAATGTTCTATGTTTGCTAGGTATGACAATGTGTCCATCTAGAGCAAAAACAAACAACAGTAGCAAACCTTGATTTCTCAGAGTTTTTTTTTTTGCATTTGGGAGTGGCCGTGGAGCCAGTGATACAGAAGTGGAAGTCTCCAGGGTAGGGATAGAAGTGAGCTTGTACGCACCTTCCAGCCACACGCCCTTCTCCTTTCAGGCTTCCTCTTGCCTGGAAGAAGTATGCTGGTCAGAAAGTAGGGCAGCCATCTATGACCATGAGTCCAGAAGCCACACTGGACAATGGAACAGGAATATTGGAGCATCCTGAGTTCCTCAAGAATAGCTGAAGTAGCTCTATAGGGCCAACCTCCAAACTTGTGTTTTGTGATAAAAAATGAATATGTGGTTACTAACTATAGAAATCCTTAACTGAATTATTTCTCTCACATACACACAAATCTTTTGGACTTCTTATTTTAACAAAAGGAGAGGTAAACAGTAGGGAGGTTCCTCAAAAAATTAAAAATAGAACTACCATATGATTCAGCAACATCACTGCTGGATTATATATCCAAAGAAAATGAAATCAATATATCGGAGAGGTGTCTGCACTCCTGTGTTTATTGCAGCACTACTCAAACTAGCCAGGGATATGGCCAGGCATGGTGGCTCACACCTATAATCCCAGCCCTTTGGGAGCTGAGGTGGGTGGATCACTTGAGGTCAGGAGTTCGAGACCAGCCTGGCCAACGTGGTGAAACCCCATCTCTACTAAAAATACAAAAAATATCTAGGCGTGGTGACACGCGCCTGTATTCCCAGCTCCTCGGGGCCGGGGGAGCAGTGCTTAGGTGGGAGAATCGCTTGAACCTGGGAGGCAGAGGTTGCGGTGAGCTGAGATCATGCCACTGCCCTCCAGCCTGGGTGGCAGAATGAGACTCCATGTCAAAAATAAAATAAAATAAAAAATAAACAAAATAGCCAGGATATGGAAACAACCTAAGTGTCCCTGAACAGATGAAAAGGTAAAGAAAATTTTGTACACACACAGACACACACACACACACACACATACATATACATGCCATGAAATACAATTCAGCCTTCAAAAAAGAAGGAAATTCTGCCATTTGCAACAACATGGATGAACCTGGGGGACATTATGCTAACTGAACTAAGCCAGACATAGAAAGACAAATGCTACATTATCTAACTGATGTATGGAATCTAACAGAGTCAGACTCATAGAAACAGTAAAATGGTGGTTACCAAGGGCTGGTGGCTGGCAGGGGAGAGTTTTGGTCAGGTACAACATTTCAGGTAGGCGGGAGGAGTAAGTTCAAGAGATCTATTGTACAATATGGAGAAATCATAGTTAGTACCAATGTATGGTGCTCTTGAAAATCACCGAGTAGATTTTAAGTGTTCTCACACAAAACACAGGGATGTGAAATAATGTATATATTAGCTCGATTTAGCCATTCCACATGTATACATGTTTCAAATTTTCATGTTGTACCTGATAAACATATATAATTTTATTTGTCAATTAAAAATAATTAGAAACAAACAAAAGTAGAGGTGAAGGAAAAAAGTTATTGGCGTTTATTTTAAATGATGCACAAATCCCCTGCTGTGCCCCACAATAGTTGGAGGACAGTGGGTGGATGAGACACACAGAATAGACCCTTCCTTGGCCCATCTTATTGAGAGACCATGTTGTGCAGCAGTGTCATCCTCTGAGACGTAGTTAAGATAAATGACATCTCCTTACCTTTTACCCCCCGAGACTATAATGTCATTCTGTAGTCTGAAAGGTCATTTGTAAAGCTCACAGGATTGCTTTAACTATTAAAATAGAGAGCAAAACTCAAAAGCAAACCTCTTTCTCCAAGGAAAATACTATACTTTGAGCAGTCTCATCGTTTTCCTGTGATTCTAAACCGCTTCCTCTGCACACAATGCAGAAACTAGATCTCTCCTGGCACTAGGCTCACAAGGACTCTTGTGGATCTTGATTTCCCCCTATCTTTTGTCTTACAGTTTCCACCCTCCCTTTTGTTCTGTGTGTTTGAATCAAGAATGGGCAAAGCCCACATTGATGTTTGTGAGCATTAAGTGACGCAAACACAGTAAAGGATTTTGCTTTTTTGAGCCGCTCATAAAAAGAGATAAATTGCTTTAGCTTTTTATGCATGTAGAAAAATAGAGTATGAGCTAATAGTACTGACTGAAGAGGAACCAGGAAGAAATTTAGTATGCATATAAATTTAATGCAAAATAAAAAGCCAAATGTAAATATTGGTTTCCTTCCAGATTTTCAAGGCTTAAAAAAAAAAAAAGTAAGATTTTCTTTGCTTGTTATATTTCTTCTGATGGAAAACATCCTTTCCACTGTTGGAAAATGAATAGTTATAAATATAGAATATATATATCTTAGACTCGGTGGTCTTTATAATTAAGAGTTTGGACTTTTCTTTTGATAGAATGTTTCATGTAGCATATCGCATGTCTTAGAATATTATTTGTCCTCGCGAAAGTGATCCTGATCCATTATTTTAAAGGAAAAGAAAAGGTATGATTCTCCTTTTGTGCATTCAGTACACAAAAAATTGCCTGTTATCTGGGGTGTACTTGACTATGGATCTCCTTTTAAGTCAAGACTACACTTACATGATGGAAATAATAATGGAAAATTGTAGATAATAATAAATATATTTTTACTCCATCTTCTTTTTAAAAGACTTTATCGCAGAGAGCAAATAGCTTTTCCCTTTGCAAAAACAAGATGCTAGAAGCATAGAAGAGATGAAGTTAAGCAATTAGTGATTGGAATGAGTTGATCTTTTAATTTTTTTAAATAGCAATAATCACTAATCTCGATTGGACACTTACTATATACTTGGTAATTCATGTGTATTAACTCAGTTAATAATTATAACAATGTTGTTATAATTATAAGGAAAAAATATTTATTATCTCCGTTTCACACATGAGAGAACTGGGGCTTTAACTAATATGCCTCTGATCACGCTATTATTCTGTGGAGCGCTCAGAATGGAAGCTCAGACCACCGCGTTCTAGAACTTTTGCTTTTAAGCTGGTAGTGTATTAGTCAGTGTCTGCTGCATCAAACCACCCCAAAGCCTAGAGGCTTAAAACCACCATTTATTCAACTCACAATTCCGTGGGTCAACAGTTTGGACTAGGATCAGCTGGGTGGAGGAGTGAGCAGAAGTATAAAGAGGTCTGATGAGGGAGTGAGATTAGCAGCTTAATTTCTTCACGCATAACAATTCAAGGGGACCTTCATTTGCCTGATTGAGCAAATATCTTATGTGGATAGCTTAAGGAAAGAGCTGCACACCTGGGCTGTGACCTTCTGGGAGATGAAGTCCAAGGACATTTTTAGATATGGATACGCATAGTACAAAGAGATGGAATAAAAACGCTAAAGCAACATATACATAAACTCCTTGGTATGGATGATTCACTCACTGACTGTATCGTGTGCCAACCTTTATGCACACACAGTGTCAAATGTTGGTAGAAAATGAAGTAGATGTAGCCCTCTGACTTTATAGGGGCTCGCAGTCTGGGAGGAGAAATAGTGAACCAGTCAACTGTTACATCAGTGACCACTTGTGGTACATGTTAGGTATGAAATAGACTATCTAGATAGAAACTAATTAAAGAAGGGTCTATTTGAATAAGTTGGCCAGGAAAGGTTTTTTGGATGAATGATAATTAAGCTGAAATCTGAATGCTGAGAAGGGTACAGTCAAGGAAAAAGAAGTCGGGGCTGTTTTAGAGATAGAGGGGTGTGTGTGTGTGTGTGTGTGTGTGTGTGTGTGTGTAGGTATGTGTGTGTGTGTGTGTTCCTTATGAGTCAACAGGTACTGAATTTAGTGCAGGTCTAAGGGATATGTTGAAAGATGAAGGTTATAAGTGGAGGTTTCCGTGTTTAAATTCAGTGATGAGACTCTCTAGCTCTTCTCATTTTCTTAAATGTTGCCCAAAGAATCCCATAAACATGGAAGGAATCCTACCCAGGTGCTATATAAAGATAAGGATAGGGAGCCTCTTGGAGATATAGTTGAGGAGCACCAGATGGGGAGTAAGATTTGGCTTCTCATCTTGGCATTAACGCTAAGTTACCATGTGTCCTTGGCAAGGGCACTCTGCCTGTCCAGAATTTAGTTGCCTAGGCTACAGTGATTGCCAGTTCTGAATGGTTGATGAGAGCTATGTGGAGAAAGGAGTCTGAGGCCACTTACAATCACTGTGAGCCAGAATTCTGTAATTGATTAGGCATGTCTGCCCTGGACTTGGAAGGAGCGAGTGGTGTTGTGTATGCTGTATATGTGCCATTCTCTGATGGCCTTTTATTTTCCAGCACAATGTTTTCTATGGCTTTTATGACTAATTGGAAAAATTCTGTAGCTTTCCAGTTTTTTTTTTGTCCTGGTATTTTAAAAATGCAGCAATAATTGAAAACAATGAGGGAGGAAAATAAATACATCAAAACAATAGTCTGTACACTTACTTCAAAGGGATCAAATAAAGCAAATTATGCATGGGAGGGAGGTGGATTTGTACTTCCCTCGCTTGCAATATTATTAGTGTGATTAATATACAAAGACCAATATTTCCTGAAATTCATAATTTGCCCTATTCCTCCGTGAGCTTTGTGTTTCCCAGAATAATCATGCTGATCCATTTCCTTAAAAATGTATTGAATGCCTAAGTGCTCATTTTGCAAGGGCAGCAGCATAATTGGACACAGTGGGGAAACAGCAGAGAAGTGGTTTGCTTCCTGAGGAGAGGAGAATGTGGTGTGAGTACTGGCTGGACGGAATGTCACACCAGGAGGGACGTCATCTCTGCACCAGTGTCACTGAGCAGAATGCTTAAAGGCTATTTATGGAATTAGGGCTGGAAAACTGCAGCTAATTCTCAAAGAATGGAGGGCTTCCCTGGATTATAAAATATGTGTTCTTTTGAATAATGGGACCAAATGAGAGTAGAATGTTTTAGCATTTTTTTCCTAACATGACAGCCCTTTGGGGATCCTGGTGATTTTACAACTGGATTTCATCTTCATGAAATTCTGTTATGTGTGATCGTTTCTGCTCCACCCTTCACCTTAAATAGTCGCTTTAAAAGCATCTCTAACTTGCCTTGGAGATTGACTTTCTTGTTACAGTTGTCTAGAAAAGCATTTCTATAATGTGAGCTTTAGAAACTAGGAACAGAGGAGGAAGATCGGAGTCCTTAGGTTCAAACCTATTTAAGGTCCGTGCTCTGCCCTGTACCTGCCTGTCTCTGTGTTTCTCTTAATGCTTTTCCAAAACAGTTCATTAATGCAGTGACCTCGAGGTCTTGCTCAGATTTGCTTCCACATGGACTGGTGATGAGAATTGCTGGTGAAGCTGGGTCCCTATGTGTTTGCAGGTCTGTTTAGTAGACTCAACTTCTGCACATGTAGCATCCATATGTCCAGGCTCTTCTGTGAGATGTGGACAGCGTCAATGCCAGTATAAGGGAATCAGGGTTTGGGAACTCTCAATATGGGCAGGGTAGCCGTGCTGTGTAAACCCATGGAGCGCCATTCCCATTGAATTCTACATCGTCTGCTCATCACTATGTAGGCCCCGATACAGATCTAACAGGGAAATTCTTGTAGTTTACTGAGGCAGGGCGAGCTGCTGGGTGAGATAGAGATGAGGCTGGAAAGTGGGTATGAGCCCGATCACAAAGCAGGTTATGTATTGTGATTGGGTTTGGAATTTATTCTGAATTCACTTGCCGTCAGTGGCATTTCGGAGAGACCCCTTTAGCTGCACTTGAGAGGATGAGTTAGAGAAGCCCCAAACTGGAGGGAAGATACATTAAGACATGATTGCAGGGTGAGCTTTCTGTTAATTCGTTGCATCTCTATGGCTAGCACCATCCTGATCCAAACCACCATCTCCCCCGGGTGGTTGCAGTGGGGATCTGGCGAACCCCTGCACCCCACTCGTCCCCACCTCCACACCGCAACCCAAACAGCCTGATTATATTACCCCATAGGCAGCCTTTCAGGGACAGGGAGTTCACATTGCTCTCAGGAAGGAGACAAAATTCCTTCGTGTGGGTGGAGGCAAGCTCTTGCAAGATTTAGACGTCCTCACCCTCTACATTGTTCACTAAGTCTCCACACCACACCAGTCGCCTTGATTTTTTATCAAAGAAATGGGGTCTCACTGTGCCACCCAGCCTGGAGCACAGTAGAGCAATCATAGCTCACTGCAGCCTCCACCTCCTGGCCTCAAGTGATCCTCCTGCCTCAGCCTCCCAAAGTGCTGGGATTACAGACATGAGCCACCATGCCCATCCCAACTTTACTTTTTTTCCATCTGTCCTCCATGTTCTCTGTCACTAAATGTGGTCCACTCTCTCTGGAACTTTCCTAAACCATTTTATTACCCCTGTCTTAGTCTATTTTGTGCTCCCATAATAGAATACCTGAGACTGAGTAACTGATAAAGAACAGAAATCTATTTTATCACAGTTTCAGAAGCTGGGAAGTCCAAGATCGAGGCAATGGAAGGTTCTGTGTCTGGTGAGAGCTGCATCCTCTGGAGGGGAAGAATGCCGTGTCCTCACATGGCAGATGGGCAGGCTGGCCAAACACTGTAAAGCTTCTTTTATAAGATCACTCATCCCACTCATGAGGGGAGGAGCCTGTATGAACCAGTCACCTCTTAAAGGCCCCACCTCTTTTCACCATCACGGTGGCCATTAAGTCTCATTGCCCTTCACCACACACTTGTTTAACTTGGTTAATTTTTATTTATTCTCAAAATTCCTGCCCACTGTCACTTTTTTACGGAAGCTAAATTTCCCCTGTGTTATCTGTTGAAAAGCAAGTATCTCTCCTTTTTGGCATTTAGTTCAGTTGTAAATTTACATATGTTTATGTGATTCTTTGATTATTATCTTCCTTCCAAAACTGTAAGTCCCGTGAGGGTAGGGGCTATTTTTATTGGATCCTTATCATTTATCATTCCTGCCACTTAGCATGGTGATGTCTCATAACCAGCAGCATTCAGAAATAGTTTTGAAAGAATGGATAAGAGACAGTAGAAGTCTGAATGAAGGCTTCAGGAATAGGACCAGAGAAATGGGTTGGATGTGTGGGGTTGGTACTCTCTGTGTCTTAATGTTTTGGAGAATAATGACTCTCAGGTTTTTATCTGGGTGACTCAGTAATGGTGGCATTGTAAACTTAAGTAGGAATTTTTGAAGGAAAATAAGGTTGGAAATGAATACAACAAAGGGGCCTTTTCATGGTGAAGAAGTTCTGCATCTTGATTTTGGTTGAGGTTACATGGATCTATACATACACATGAACCACACATACACATGAACTACACACAGACACACACACACACACACACACAGGCGCACATGCAGTGAAATGTGAACAAGGTCTGTAGATTGCACTAGTATCAGTTTCCTTTTTTGGATATTTGGTTACAGGTTTGGAAAATGTTTCCATTGGGGGAAACTGGGTAAATTGTGCATAGAAGGACTCTGTACCACTTTTGCAAATTCCTGTGAGCCTGTAATTATTTCAAAATAAAGGTAAAAAGAGAGGGATCTAAAGATTGGCAGGGACATTGGTAAATTCAGTTTGCAGGATATGGAATATAATTTGCTCCTTACAGACTCCACTAAGACCTCATCTCTCCTTTTTGACTCAGTTATTGGCCTGAAATTCTTGTTGGCTCTTCTTGCATTCTAAGAGTGCAGGGCTCTGCTGACCCGTCCACCTGGCTTCATTTTCACCCCTCTTCCATGTGGTCATTCACATCTCGGAAGGCCTAACTCCCCTCCTCCACACAAAATGAATCACAAGGTGCAATACTTACTTTCCACCTATTCAGCACCATAAAAAGTCCAAGCAGGTAGGATTCCCTCCCTTTCCGCCAGCCCCAGCTGTCTGTCTGTCTGTGTGCCATGCCACATATCTACCCAGAGGAAAAGAGGTCATCATATGAAAAAGACACTTGCACATGCCTGTCTATAGCAGCACAATTTGCAATTGCAAAAATATAGAACCAGCCCAAATGCCCATCAATTGAGTGGATAAAGAAACTGTGGTGTGTGTGTGTGTGTGTGTGTGTATGTATGTGTGTGTGTGTGTGTGTGTGTGTATATATATATATATATACATGATGGGATATATATACATATATATACACATACATATATATATACGTATGTATATGATGGGATGCTACTTAGCCATAAACAGGAATGAATTAATGGCATTCACAGTGATCTGAATGAGATTGGAGACTATTACTCTAAGTAAAGTAACTCAGGAATGGAAAACCAAACGTGGTATGTTCTCATGCATAGTGGGAGGTAAGCTACGAGGATGCAAAGGCACAAGAATGATAAAATGGACTCTGGGGACTCAGGAGGAAAGGGTAAGAAAGGGGTGAGGGATAAAAGACTACAAATTGAGTGCAGTGTATACCGCTCGGGTGATGGGTGCCCCAAAATCTCACAAATCACCAGTAAAGAATTTACTCATGTAACCAACCACCTGTTCCCCAATAACCTATGGAAATAAAAAAAAATTCAAAAAATAAAGTAAGAAAGAATGACACTGACAAAATCTATAGGAAATGGGAGGCTATTTGCTGGACCAATTTCTCATAGGCATGATTTATTCCATTGCTTAAAAGCAAAACATATTCCATACTTTATTTTTCTAATAAAGAAGAGCAACATCTGACTTTTACTGAGCTCAGTATGCCTTTGTTGTTGAAAGAGCAAGCTCTGGAGTCAGCTCTGATTGAATTCAAATCCTGGCACCACCACCTTGACCTTGGGAAAATTACTGCATCTCACTTTGTCCTGGTCACATTTGTGAAACTGGACTAATAGTACCTAACTCATAATCTGTGGAAATCAGCTACAATGATGAACTCCAAGAGCTTAGCAGAGTGCCTGAAATACAGGAAATACCCAGTAAATATTAGCCTTTATTATGATGTTTATTTATTTATTTTTTTTTTTGAGGCAGAGTCTCACTCTGTCCGTCAGGCTGGAGTGTAGCAGCGCCATCTCGGCTCGCTGCAACCTCTGTCTCCTGGGTTCAAGTGATTCCCCTGCCTCAGTCACCCAAGTAGCAGGGATTACAGGCACGTGTCACCATGCCTGGCTAATTTGTTTATTTATTTATTTTTGTGTTTTTAGTAGAGGTGGGGTTTCTCCACGTTGTCCAGGCTGGTCTCAAACTCCTGACCTCGGATGATCCACCCACCTCAGACTCCGAAAGTGCTGGGATTACAGGTGTGAGCCACCACGTCTGGCCTTATTATGATGTATTTTTGCCAGATGCTTTTTGTGTGTTATGTCCACACATTTTAAAAATGTATCCATAAGAGCAACTTTACCCATTGGATATTTTATTCCCATAGTGTAAGTGAGGAAATAGAGGCTCAGAGTATTCAAGCCATATGCCCAAGGTCACACAGTGGCACATTGTACCATGGAGATTACAACTCAGGTCTATTTGGCCCCATTGTAGGTCACAATATTCTATTTCATCTCTTAACAAACTCAGAGGACCCTAGCATTATAAATGCAAAAGAATGTTTAATGCAGATAATTCCTCAACAGAATGGAGTGTCTAAGGAAGTCTTCGGGTTTGCTTTTGTTCTGCCTGAACCAAAATCATGGTACTTACTAAAATCTTACTGGAAGTCCCTAAAATCTTACTGGCAAGGGTACTTTTATTACAAACACATCTTCCTATAAATTTCGTTAGGTATTTCGTCTTTGTTATCTTGCTAAAGCAGAAGGCTATTGTTCTGGAATGTGAAATTTATGAAATTGCAATGTTAGAAGGTGGAAGTAAATCCTACTTTTCCCCATGGAAGAAGTTTGGGAGGCAGTGCTTGGGCAAGTTTCATCCTTATATAGCCAGGTCTGAGCCTATAAAGGTGAAGGGCTATTATAGTGGGGCTCAGAGAGGTAAGCCAACATTCCTCAGGTTACCTAACTAGTAACTGAGCCCCACTTTCATCAGTTCTAAAACCAGAAAAAGAAATACCTGCCTTATTGGGAGGCCAACACAGGTGGATTACGATGTCAGGAGTTCAAGACCAGCCTTGCCAAGATGGTGAAACCCCGTCTTTATTAAAAATACAAAAATTAGTGGAGGATGGTGGCGAGCGCCTGTAATCCCAACTACTTGGGAGGGTGGGGCAGAGAATTGCTTGAACCAGGGAGATGGAGGTTGCAGTGAGCCGCGATCACACCACTACACTCCAGCCTGGGCGACAGAGTGAGACTCCATCTCAAAAATAAAATTAAATTAAATTAAAATTAAATTAAATTAAACAAAGAAATACCTGCTTTATGGCTGAATGCATTGGCACACACCTGTAATCCCAGCACTTTGGGAGGCCAAGGTGGGCGGGTCAGGAGGGCAAGAAATAGAGACCATCCTGGTCAACATGTGAAACCCTGCCTCTACAAAAAGTACAAAAATTAGCCAGGCGTGGTGATGGGTGCCTGTAGTCCCAGCTACTTGGGAGGCTGAGGCAGGAGAATCACTTGAACCTGGGAGGCGGAGATTGCAGTAAGCTGAAATTGCGCCACTGTACTCCAGCCTGGGTGACAGAATGAGACTCTGTCTCAAAAAAAAAAAAAAAAAAAAAAAAAAAAAAAGCCTGCCTTGTAGGGTTGTTGGGAATTAGAAATGTCTGTGAAGTATCTGCCACTTAGATGACATAAAAATATTGCTATTACAGTGATGGCATTAGGTCTGTATTCACAGTGGAATTACAGTATGGCCAGGCATCTTATAATGAAGGTTTTTAACTTTCTTAGAAACTAAATTTGTCCTTTTGAAACTCCCTCTTCAGGTTTGCCCTTAATCCAGGAACCTCTATCACATTACAGGCGCCCAGCAGCAAATCTTAATATGTGTTAATTCCCTTTATTTCTGACACTGGAGAGTTTAAATAGTGACTCACCTCGTAGGATGCCTCCTGGCACGGTGGAAATTGCCAGAAGACAAAATAACAGATTTTATGGTACTTTGTTGTGATTTTTCCATATGTCCAAACCCTATCCGTAGCTTTCATGACCCAGATAAAGTGTCATTAAGTATGTATTAGTGGTTCTCAACCCTGGCTTCAAATTCAAATCAGTTGGGAATGCATTAAAAACTATCAAAATTTGGCCGCACTCCACACCAAACAAATGAGAATCCCAGCAGCTTTATGCTTTTTTTATTCTCTGGTTTTTATTGTTTGTAATGTCTTGCTCTTGTTACTATTTTCTGACTGATTTTTTTAAATGTTTTTAATGTTTAATTTTTGTGGGTGTATATATTTATGGGGTACAAAAGATGTTTTGATATAGACGTGCAATGTGAAATAATTTTATCACGGAGAATGCAGTCTCCATCCCCTCAAGCATTTATTCTTTGTTTTATAAACAATCCAATTATATTATTTTAGTTATTTAAAATGTACCGTTAACTTATTTTTGACCACAGTCACCCTGTTGTACTATAAAGTAGTAGGTCTTATTCATTCTTTCTCACTATTTTTTTGTACCCATTAACTTATTTTTTACAAGCTCCTTAGTTAAGTGATTTTAACATGAAATCAAAGGTAAGAACCTCTAATATAAAGCTTACCCTAAAGCCCACCCCATTCCCACAGCATACACTGTCTACCATCATGCCGCTTATTCATTGATTGGAATAAATAATGGTATGAATGAATGAATAGCCCTCTAGGTCACTAAATGATGGTCATCTTGTGCTTTGCTTTGATGTTCGTCTTATCTTTAATCTCCCCTCGCAGACTTGAGATACTTCTTACAGTCCTTGTTGGGGTTATTTCTGGGCCCCACCATGTCCGAAGGGACCACAGTGTCCAAGGGAGAGTATATGCTCAGTAAACACTTGTCATATGAATGAAAAATTTATCATGAATACCCGTCCCATGGCACTCATGGCAGAATTGTTAACGGAGTCCCACCTGTTAAGAATAACTTATTCTTCTCCAACTGACTTTTTTTTTTTTTTTGAGATGGAGTCTTGCTCTTTCACCCAGGCTGGAGTGCAGTGGCACAACCTCGGCTTACTGCAACCTCCGCCACCTGGTTCAAGCAGTTTTCCTGCCTCAGCCTCCTGAGTAGATGGGACTACAGGCACCCACCACCATGTCCACCTAATTTTTGTATTTTTAGTAGAGACGGGGGTTTCACCATGTTGACCAGGCTGGTCTTGAACTCCTGACCTTGTGATCCGCCTGCCTTGGCCTCCCAAAGTGCTGGGATTACAGGCGTGAGCCACCATGCCCAGCCTCCACCTGACTGTTAAAACATTTTCTTTTTTTTGAATTGATACAACAGACTTTATTGACATCATAAAAATAGGTACGTGAGTGTCTGATATAGTTTGGATAGTTGTCCCCGCCCAAATCTCATGTTGAACTGTAATCCCCAATGGTGGGAGGTGTTTCCGTCATGGGAGTGGATCTCTCAAGGTGGGAGGTGTTTCGGTCATGGGAGTGGATATCTCAAGGTGGGAGGTGTTTCGGTCATGGGAGTGGATCTCTCAAGGTGGGAGGTGTTTCGGTCATCGGAGTGGATCTCTCAAGGCTTGGTGCTGTCTTCACGACAGTGAGTGAGTTCTCATGAGATCTGGTCATTGAAAAGCATCTCGCTCTACTCCTTGTTCCATCATTGCCATGTAAGATGCCATGTCCTGCTTCACCTTCCGCCATGAGTGAAAGTTCCTTGAGGCCTTCCCAGAAGCCAAACAGATGAGAGTGCCATGCTTCCTATACAGCCTGCAGAACCTTGAGTTAACTAAACATCTTTTCTTCATAAATTACCCAGTCTCAGGTATTTCTTTATGGCAGTGCAAGAGTGGCCTAACACGGTGTCCTATATGGGGACTAATTGTCTCCAAGGTTATTGAGGTAGTTCTTCAGCTTATCTTAAAATAACTATTGGCTTTCACCTCTGGATGGTGTGTAGTGGGGGTGGGAAGAACCAACTAAGCTCCAGATTAATTGATGCATGGTGAGGGAGTGAACCTTCCTCCCCTCCTTGCTTGAAGGTACCCCAGGCCCTCACTCAGGCATGAAGGTGCAAACTCACTCTTTGGCACAATTTTCAAACTCTTCATCATCTTATACTTTGCCCGCAAGTACAAACCCCTACTGAAACTTCACCCCAGGCCCTTTCACAATATAAACCTTGCTTGACCACATGCAGCTGCCCACGATTATCACTGACTTCATTTTTATGATTTTCTTTTTCCTAAAAAAAAAAAATGCCATTGCTATAGGGAAGGGCTTCACATTTGCAGAACACTGACATCTTAGCTACTTACAACCCAGCCACATTTGGACTTTTCTATTCCAATTGGTCAGTCTCCAACTCTTTCTTGATTCACCTGATATTTTCAGTCAGAAATATGCACACGTTATGCAGTTTTCCCTTTTTCAATTTACTTTCTCACCATGAAGTTCCCATTGACCTCTCCCTGTTCAGTGTACTCTGTGACATCACACATTGTGTTTCTACCGACTCACCCTGATGTTTTCCCCCGTACCATAGATACTCCTTCTGTCCACCTCCTCTGATCAATACTTCCCATTCACAATAAGGTGTATTGATGTAAATATGCACAAAACATCTTTCATAACTACTCAACTTATCCCTCCTGGAAATAAAACCCAATCTCAACAGTCTTTGGATATCAATAATTAATGAAGAGGAAAGCCCAGCACCCCAACCCCCACCCCCGCCAGAGATAAAAATAAGCGAAATATGCAAATTCCCGTTCAGACGGGGCACTATTGTAATGTGTAATGAAGCCATGCCTATTTAAAACAACAACAAAAAATGAATCTGGCCTATGGATTGCTGGAATGTTGCTGGCACAATTCTTGCTGTCTTCATGGGTGGTAGACGTTTAAAATGTGGAAGATGAAACATACTGTTGTGAGCATTGAACATCGCATTACGAACGTGCTCATGGTACTTAATAAATTGTCAAAAATAATAAGACTGCTGCCAAGTCTGAAAGCTATAAATAGCTAAAAAAAAATCAGACATGACTGCTGTGGATTCTTTTGAAAGATAATTTTCCTCGTAAGTAATTTCTATGAGCAAGAGCAATACACAGTTAGATGGTAAAATCTACATTCCTGGCTCCTGAAATGAACAATCTGTGAATTAGAATGCTCCCAAAGATGTGGTGTTAAATAGAGTTGCAACTACAGGGTGGCCATTACATTAAGTAATTTAATGAACACTGATACTGAGGAAATAAATCAAATGCAAACAATCAACACCAATCAAGGAAGCTGAGCATTTCAGGCACTTAAAATGTATTAAATGAGTGTTTCAATCACAGTGGGTACTTTTTCACAAACTCTCTTAATCAGCTAGCATCATTCTCAACAAAGTGCCCATGCATGTAAACATGGTGAACTGCAGAAGCCCAACACATTCACACATGGACACTTTTAGGAATGGAAATTTTGCTTACGGTTTTCACTGATAGGATAAACAACAGCAGATAAATTGGGAAAGGTCAGTGGAAGTCAATGTTGTGAAACAGAAAAGAACATTCATATTTTGCATGTAGTTAAAAAAATAATAATTTCAAACATAGAATAAAATTTGAAATTGAGTTCCAGACAGCTAATGCACCTCCCAAAGGTGGTTTTTAATGTATCTTTGCATAAAATTTCAATTCATATATAAGTCCTGATAGGTGCATCTTTATTTGTATATTTATTATGTGTGCATGTTATATGCATATATAGTTATCAGTACTATAAGACTGATAAGTACATTCTCTCTATATATAAGTATATATTGTTTATTCAAACAGGATCATATCCAAGCTCACTGCCTTTGCTACTTAATCAAATATCTATCATGATCTTTCCCTATCAGCCTGTATAGGTCTATGGTCTATTGCATTCTGCTTAAGGTTTTCTTTTTTTTAAAAAAAAGTCTTTATTTTATTTAATTTTTTTGTGGAGACAGGATCTCACTATGTTGCCCAGGCTGGTCTCAAACTCCTGGGCATAAATGATCCTCCCACTTAGGCCTCCCAAATTGCTGGGAGTACAGGTATGAGCTGCAGCGCCTGGCCTGGTTGGAATAATATTTTATTGTATGAGTCCATCATCACTTATGCAACTCTCTGCTTGTTAGGCATTTACATTCAGTTTGGAAGATGATAATTGATTGAAAACACACACACACACACACACACACACTCCTTAAAATGTATTATTTTATTTCATTCTCATTCAAGTATTAGCATTGCATCTTTTTATAGCCTGTGAAACTAGGGAAGAGAGAGGTTAAGTAATTTGCCAGAAGGCACCCAGGTAATAAACACATAACCCTTGTTTTAAGCCCAGATGTCCTTTTAATTCTGACCCTATGCCTTTAATCACTACACTGAAGGTTGAGTTTTTAACCAATGTTAAAACTTTATCAGAGTCGTGATATATGTGTATACACTTCAAAAGATGTGTATGCTTGGAAATATTGAAGAAATACATGTCCTTGTTTTGTTTTCTTTCTAGAGAAAAAGCTAGGTACATTACTGTAATCAAAAGGGGTGTCTGAATTGTAAGAGATACTATCATTGTTAACAGAGAGTGAAGGTGAATATTCCCACTCATGTAAGAGTCTTATGATATTCTTATTAGTAGCTGCAGTTAGATAAATTGATATTTATATGTGTGTCTGTGTGTGTGTGTGTGTGTGTTTATGTACAGTTTCCTCTAGGAGAAAGCTTTTTCATTTGAAAACATTAGGTGAGTTAGAAGTGCTTTGCTTGTTCTTTCATTTCCACTCTGCATCTTCACATCTTTGAAGAGATTTTGTTCTTTGTACTTTCAAAGAATTTTAGTTGAATTGGGAGAAATAAAAGTATTTTGATTCTTTAAACTCCAAGTGCTTCTGGAGGTTTGGAAAGCATATTCCAAGGTTCTTCCAATAATGCCTGTTATAAGTGCACTTACAGTCATGGCACTGCTGTTTAAGCTTACGGTTTATGAGGAGACCTGCTTTCCAGCTGCAGCCTCCCTCCCTCCACGCTCCTGAGGGAGGCATCTTCTGTGTTATCCTGCCCAACAGTCCGTCCTCGTTCAGCAAGAAGCAGGGTATCATGTCCTCTAATCATGGTCCATATAGACTCGGGTCAGGTGGACCCACCTCAGATTCCCCTGTGGCACATAACCCGGGCCTGTCTCATCAGAGCATCCCAACCCCTGACCTCAGTGCATGGCTTGGGGATGAGAACCTGGTTCAACCAGGCTGGTGCCACTCCATTCAGAAATTGCTGGGGGCCGTAGCACCTTGGTTTGCTTGGTAGGAGTTGTGATGGTGGGAACTTAGAGTCGTCATGGCTCCAGTGATGGGAGATCCTGCCTGAGATGAAAGACCATCCAGAGGGGAGTATATCTGAGATGAAGAGAGGACAGGTCCAGAGGCCATTGTATCAACACTCATGTTGGATCTGTAAGACACCTTTCTATGTTTAGTTGCATAAGCCAGTAAACTCCTCGTTACACTCCTTTAATGAAGTTTTAGTTGGGTTTTCTTGCACATTATCTCTTAGAGCCCTGAGTGATGCAGTCTTCTCTCATTTAGTGAGTTGTATTTCCATATATCTTGCCATCTTTACTAAATTCCTTGGAGAAACTTTGACTTTTTAATATAAAATAAATACAATCTATCACTCCATTATCCCTTCTAGTCTACCTTCTCAGTCACTGTCAACATTTTTTTTTTAACTAAAATGGAGATTTGGTTATATCCCTCCTTCCAGCAAAAATGTTAGTGGTTTGCCATTTCCTACAGAATGAAATCCATGTTTTTGTTTGGCGGTCAAGGCCTTTGGACATCTGCTCAACCCAGCCTTCAAATCTCAGTGTCTCTCTCACCTGCAGTCTTTGTTCCAGGGAGATCAGAGAGTCCATCCTAGCTCAAGATAGCATGCCCTCTGCCTCTAGGGATAACATGGTCTGCAGTGCAACATCTAGCAGGTTTTACAGTTGGGTATCCAAGTTTGGCGTGTGTCTCTTTAACTTCATACTTTTTTGTTTTTTTGAGATGGAGTCTCCCTCTGTAGCCCAGGCTGGAGTGCAGTGGCGCGATCTCAGCTCACTGCAATGTCCGCCTCTTGGGTCCCAGTTCAAGCAATTCTGCCTCAGCCTCCCAAGTAGCTGGGATTACAGGCATGTGCCACCACTCCTAGCTAATTTTTGTATTTTTGGTAGAGACGGGATTTCACCATGTTGGCTAGGCTGGTCTTGAACTCCTGACCTCGTGATCCACCTTCCTTGACCTCCCAAAGTGCTGGGATTACAGGCGTGAGCCACCACGCCCGGAAAACTTCATACTTTTGTTCATGCTTTTGGTGTGCTGTTTTCTCCTTCACGGATTTGTCTCTCCTGCTGGTCTGTTTTGCCACATTCTGGTCTCCTTCGGCAAACTGAATACCCAGTTTTGTTTTGTTTGTTTTGTTTTGTTTTGTTTTTCGTTCTGGAGTCCTTAGTACCTCTGACAGTATGATATTTATTATATTTGATCAGAGTACCAATTAATATTAATATTCTTCCTCGTCCTCTTGTTTGATGGTTTCTTGGCAGCAGCTATATCTTCCCTGGGATGCAGAACATTGCTGAATCATAGTAGAAACTGATAGGTGTATGTGAATGAACTCACAAATAAATGCATGATTGAATGAATAATGCACTTTTTAACCTCTATTTCTTTGTAAGCAAGTCATGTGGGTTCATGAATATAAGCAGAAATGATGGCTTTAAATTTTTTTTTCTTATTTGTGCTTTCTTGTAGGTTTTCATTCCTTTAATGAAATCTGGCACTGAATACCTTGCCAAATACATTTTCCTTGAGGATATTGATAATGGCTTTTTATGGTTATTTAAGACTCCCTCTAAGGCTATGTATGTGCACCAATAATTCCATTTTTCATTTATCTATTCATTCACTTTTATTAAGCACTTTGTAGAGTGCAGACCCTGGACCAGACCACAGCAGACCAATGACAAGATAGCATGCCCTTTGCCTCTAGGGACACCACGGTCTGCAATGCAACATGTAGCAGGTTTTACGGTTGGACCTTTTTCTTTATTGCCCTCTACACACTAATGATAATACAAATAACGTTCTGTGTGCTGGGGTAGTAGTAGGTGCTTTGTATGCACTCTTGATGATTCTCTTAACAACTCTTAGTGGCATTAGAATTCTATCTTCATGAAGCAAGGCACGAAAGCTCTGAGAACTAAAGACACCTGACAATAACACCTGCAGCTACTCAGCAGTGAAACAAGAATTTAAACCAAGTTGTATTTGAAGCCAAAGCCACTCCACTGTAATTCCATTCCTTGGTCATTCCCTGCCTTCATCAGGATCTCAGCTTGGTTTTGTTGAGACACAGAGTATCTTATTCTCATGTCCTTATTCATAGCTTTAAGCTCTCTTAAGTCTACTCAAACTATTTCAGTAAAAATATGCAGCTTACTTTTCCCTCTCTTTTTTCTAAACGCTCTTTAACTTCAATGTGCCAGCTTTCTTAGAGGTCCTGTATATCTGAATAATCAGAAGTATTGTGGTTTTAAGTAACAGAAACCCCGTTTACAGTAGTTTTAACAAAACAACAAAACCCAAATGACCGTAGGATGTATTGAATCATGGAGCTGGGATCCTCATCATGGTGGCTCACAGAATCAAATGCATGACTCCTGGAATAAGGGTGTCTAAGGCTGTACCTCAAGCTTTGTGACTGGAACTGATGGCTTGGAGTTTCTGGGACATTCTCTCTTGCCAATATCTACTTGTTTCCAGCTCTTAGTGGGCTATAGTTACTCTTGCTGTAGACAGACATCCTCCAAGTAGCCAAGGAAGAGTGAGTAGACAATTCCAACATTTTATCTTTTAAGCATCATGATCTCCCCTTCCCCCAAAAGCAAGGGATTGCAAGTAACAGAACCCCATGCCAGCTCCAGCTTAAAAATTCCTGGGAAGGACTCCAGTTGGCTTGGCTTTGAGCTCATCCATCACCCAAACTTTGAGGCTGGGAAGAAGACTGTTACTATGATTGGCAGCTCTGTGGTAACACCATGGGTTGGAAAAGTAATTGGCCAAAAGGAAAAGGGGTGATTCCACCAGAAGAGAGAAAATGAGAAAATATGCCAGGATGCAAAATGTTAGATGTCACAGTCATCTATGGAGGCAAGAGTCAGACTTTGTGTTAGTATAACTGCGGACTGGATAGGGAGCGTTTGTCCAGGCTGGTGCTGCCGCAGTCTCTATCTTGTTTCCTAAACTCCAGTCCATTGTAGGCTGGGCATTGTGGCCCACGCCTGTAATCCCAGCACTTTAGATGGCCGAGGCAGGGGGATCACCTGAGGTCAGGAGTTTGAGACCAGCCTGGCCAACATGGTGAAACCCTGTCTCTACAAAAAATGCCTAAAACTAACCAGGTGTGGTGGCAGATGCGTATAATCCCAGCTACTTGGGAGGCTGAGACAGGAGAATCGCTTGAACCCAAGACGCAGAGGTTGTGGTGAGTCGAGATTGCACCATTTTACTCCAGCCTGGGCAACAAGAGTGGAACTCCATCTCAAACTAACAAACTAAAAAAAATTCTGACCACTGTAGCATTGGTCACTTCCAATCATATCAAGGTTTAGATCAGAAATGATATAGCTACTCTAACAATTAAATGCAATATGTGAAATTGCAACTGTCTTGGAAACGTCAGAGACTCGCTTTCTTCCCCTTGTCTCCCAGGATCTTGCTGGACATGTAATAGTTACCCAGCCTTCAATGGATTGAGGAGCAACCCAGGACAGTGGACAAAGCCTTGGTCTTGAATCACGTGGTCTCTTCTCTTGTTCAGACTTTGGCAACTGGTCACATGTGTGATTTGGACCCTATTACATCAACCATAAAATGGTTGAAGAACCAGACATGTTGTCTTTTTCACAGAAGATTAGGGAGAGGCAGTTAGCTCATGAATGAGAAAATATGATATAATTTGAACAGTTCTGCAGTCATTAAGTTAGTGGTAGTAACAGCCAATATGCATGTTGAATGCTTAGTCTATATAGCCTGTTGTACCAAGCTTTGTGCAAGAATTACTTTATTTTATCTGCAAAACAACCCTACAGGAGTCATAGTTATTATCTCTGTATCAGAGATACAAACGCTAGAGCATAGAGAAGCAAAGATACTTGCCAAAGTCATGTAGCAAAAACTTGTCAAAGCTAAGATTCAGACTCAGATCCTAGTCCTTCCCCACCAGGCAATGTTGAATTACTCTACAGACAGAGAGTGAGTGCGGGCGAGAGACAGAGAGGGAGAGAGAAAATTCTTTCCTAGCTCTGCCTTATTTCTCTGGCTCTGATAATAGGAAAGCAGTGGCCACATTGTCATAAGCTCCAGTCACTCTCCAAGATGGCAGAACATTCCAGCACTGGTTAATGGCTCTGGGATCATCCCATATTGAGGGACATCCACCCCTTTGTGTTCTGACATTGATGTTACTGTCAGTTGACGGTGAGCTTTATCATCAATCCCTTCAAGTACAAAAGGCCACTGTTCAGAAACTGTCATTAAAAGCAGCCTCTCTTTTTAAAAGCCGTCTCTCTTTTATTCCTTCCATAATAGGAGCCAGTGTACCAGAAGAGGCTGACCTTAAGTTGAGCCTGTTTAGTTAAACAAACAACAACAAAAAAAGGAAATAGAATAGGTTATGTTTTTAATGTATTTAAGATTGGAGGCCTGGAATTAGAATGGAACTGGGGGTGGGAGGAGAGGTGGAAGGCAGGATAGGAAAAAAGCAGAGGTGGCCTTGGATTTTCTTTGCTTTTGGATAATGGGCATTTCTAGTTAAATCAACACAGTCTATTTCACAGCCTGTCTCCCGGTGATGTATATACTCTTTGGACAGTGTTGTGGGCTGCCTAAAGATCTCTTTTAGCCATGGGACATGGGTATAAATAAGCTTTATGTAGTCACAGCTAGTAAGAGCAATGTGCGTAGAGTATATTCTGAAAGGAGAGGGCAGGATGCTCATTGTCATGGTGGATGAGGTCAAGAGAGAAGGGGGAAGATCCCCGAGGGATGCAAATTGGGGAGGGTTTTACCAAACAAACTTCCTCCAGGGTTTTTATTCACATTTTAATACACTTTGGGGGGAGGTATTTTAATTTTAAAAAGATGCATGTGATGGAGGGGTGATTTGATATAGAGGTTAAGTATGGGTTTTATAATTGGGCTTCCGAGATTCAAATTCAGCTCTGCCACGTATGAGTCAAAGAAGTCACATGCATATTATTTAACCTCTTTGTGTCTGTCTTCGCATCCATAGCCACATGCATTGGCTGTGAATATTAAATACGTCAACACATGAAAAGAGCTTACAAGAGCACCTGGCACACGGGGAGGGCTCAGAGAGCATTTGCTGTTATTACTTACATTGTCTGGGTGCTTTCTATGTACGAGGTACTGAAGGAACAGTGGTGGATGAGACAGCCACAGTCTGCCTCCATGAGCCGTATGTTCATAGATTAAAATAAGGCAACAAACATAAATTGATCATTATACATTTTGAGAATGCTGTGAAGGGCCCTCAGTTGGGATTAGTCCAGCCCCCTCTCTCCTCCCCACCAACCTACTCAAGATCGTTAAGAAAGACTTCCATGAGAAGGTAGCATATGGGCAAAGATCAAATGCATGACCAGCTATGGGACCAACACACCAATGGAAGGAAACAGAAGATTCATAGGTTTTGAGAGCAGGAAAAAAAGAGACTGTTGACAATAATCCCAGAACTTTGGGAGGCTGAGGCAGATGGATCACGAGGTCAGGAGTTCAAGACCAGGCTGGCCAAGATGGTGACACCCCGTGTCTATTAATAATACAAAAATTAGCCGGACATGGTTTTGGGTGCCTGTAATCCCAGCTACTCGGGAAGCTGAGGCAGAGAATAGCTTGAACCCGGGAGGCAGAGGTTGTAGTGAGCCAAGATCGTGCCACTGCACTCCAGCTTGGGCGACAGAGGGAGACTCCGTCTCAAAACAAACAAACAAACAAAAAACCAAAAACCAGAGGAGAGACTGGTATTTTAGAGGACCTGAAAGCAGCCAGCATAGGTAGAGAGTAGTGATCAGGCAAGGAGTGACCCCTGTGGAGGACAGCCCTGCAGGCAAAGGTGAGATCTAGCTAGGGCGTCCATGCCAAGTGAGGACATGATTTTAATCTTAGAATGATGGGAAAACACTGGGAAGGTTGAAGAGTGTCCTGATCAGCTTCACATTTTTTTCTTTTTTTTCTTTTTTTTTTTTATTATACTTTAAGTTTTAGGGTACATGTGCACAACGTGCAGGTTAGTTACATATGCATACATGTGCCATGTTGGTGTGCTGCACCCAGTAACTCGTAGTTTAACATTAGGTGTATCTCCAACTGCTGTCCCTCCCCGCTCCCCCCACCCCACAATAGGCCCACATTTTAAGGTTACTCTGGCAGTGGAGCAGGAAATGGCTTGTAGGTGCGGTAGAAAGGCCAAAAGGAGGCTCTTGCAGCTGACTAAGCAGGAGGTGATGTTAAGTTAGCCCAGGCAGGTGGCAGGGTGAGAACAGCCCCTTGCAGATAAGGCTTGGTGGTCCCGCTCTGTGTTCTCTTCACCCTGCTTACCTCACCACCTTCATCTGCTGTTGCTTATTTGCTTGCTTTCACCAGTCTATAAGAGCAGGGACTATCTTTTTGTCCCTTCTTCTTTATACATTCTGTTTCTAGTCCCGTGTCAAAGTCAGGGTAGGTGCTCAGTATGTGTTTAATGGATGAAATATGCAGTCCACTGCTCATTAGAATATTTAATTTTGCAAGCCCATATTATTAGAATATCAAGCGAACTACCTCATGACTAGGAAAGTCACTCCTCTTGACATTGCAATGTTTGTGATGCGGAGGTGGGATTCTAGATTATCTTTATGTCAAAGAAAATGAGCAATGCTATGGACCTTGGGCAGGGCACAGGCAGTACATGGCTTGGCAATGTGTTTTCTGTAGGAAGATGTCCCCTTAGCTCCTTATCTGTGGCATGTCAACCAGGAGCGCTAGTTAATTTTCATGCAGGAGAAGCCTTTGAAACCCAGGCCTCTTTTATGCTCTGGGAAGATTTGAGAGGGGTCATCCCTGTTTAGATTGGTTCTCTGCACCAGTCGGGGAAGCCTGCTGGCTGATCTCAGCATGGAGTATGTTGCAGAGAGGAAACAGACCAGAGAACCAGGGCACTTCCCAGCTTGAATCAGGCCTGTCTTGTGTGGGTTCATTATTTTGTTGGAAATTAATCCCCCAAATGGCAGACATAGTATATTTGAATGTGAACTGACAGTGCATTGCTTGGCCAAGTGAAAGTGGTTTTTGGATTATCCAACCTGGTTGATTGTCCCTGTCTCTGAACCCTTCCATTAGTGTAGATAATTGAAAGATACCTGATTTTGTTTTTTCACACCCAATTTGATGTCCTTATGGCATTTGAGATGGGGTGGGGAGTGTGAGATGGTCAGAATCAGCTTGCTGTCATTTACAATGGAAGCGGTGAAGTTTGCAAACAACAGTACCACTTAATGAGAGCTTGTCATGATATAGCCATTGTCTTCAGCTCTTAACCTTAATGACCACATTCACTCCTCACAACAACCCTACAGTAATAATAACACTAAGCACTTATTTGGCATTTACTGTGTGTCAGGTGCTGTTCTAAGCACTGACAAGTATTAACTAACTTAACTCACAAAACAAACCCCAGAGAGTGAAAGTCACATGGACTAGGATCTGCACAGCACCCTTGGTATTAAACTGGGGGGAAGCCCTGCTTGTGACATGGGTACCATTATTATTCTCCTGTTACAGGAAGTTCTGAGGGGTTAAGTCACCTGCCCAAAGTCACACAGTCAGTGTGTGGAGGGGGCAGGAACTGAACTAAGGTCTTTAGGTCTCCAAAGTCCCCTTGCTTTCTTTTCATTGCAGCAGCCTAAGAACCAAAAGTTAGATATTTATTATACATGGGTTTGGGGCTCTTTACAGTATGATAGAAAAATATACTGCTTTGCTAAAGCCTCCCCCTACCCCTTGGAGGTGGGGGGAGAGAGAGAGAGAAAGAGAGAGAAAAAAATGAGAATAGCAATGCCAGCTAAAACTCTGCTCCAAGTACAGAGTTTGGTGCATCAGTACATGTGAGTTAAGGGAACAACCAAATTACAAATTAAATGAATGAAAAAACTGGACCCAAACTGATGCTTCCTCTTCATGCTGCCCCTAATGACATAGCTGGAGTCACTTCACTTCAGGACTTCTCAAAGCCCTGCCTCTCCTTGCCAGAGATTTACGCCCAGTCTGAGGGTCGTTTAAACTTCCTCCTCTGTCCAGGATTCTGTGACCTTACTTACAAGGCGGCTGTCTGCTTTCTCCTAAATTCTGTCTCCTGATTCTGAACTCATTATTTCTGATCCAACCAATTCTGTAATGTCAGCCTGTGTAACATAATGGAAAGAGAAACTTAGGGTAAAGGAATTCCAGCGAGAATTTTAGGTCACCTTGCTTGGTGGAGGTTCGTGGCCCTGAGCATTTTTAAGCATCCTCATGTTCTTCTCCAGCTTCCCTTATGACAGTCCAGTCCTCCACATGGGAAAGAGAACATTTTATCTGTACCTGTCTTTGGTTTTGCGTCCCTGCACCCATCCCGCAACTTGATAGAAAAGGCAGAGGGCCCTCCTGCCATTTCTTCTCTCAATACGCCCCCACCCTAAAACTGAAATGAAGAAAGGTAAAAGGGGCTGTTCAATGAGGAGTCTAGGTGTTGGGAAGAAGAATCTATTTCGAGGATCTGAAATTGGAACCTGCATCAGACCTTATGATAAAGATAATTATCATGTGCAGAAAATTCAATTAAAAACAAAACAAAAAAGAAGAAAAAGCATCTTCCAAGTTGTTCTTAAAGTGTAGTTTTGCAATGACCATCACTGAAAAGTAAGTGTGGAGATCTGTTCAGTTCTGTAATTGAGTTGGGAAGTCGACCCGAAGGAATTCCAAAAGCCCCAGTTGGCCAGAAGAACAGGATATGATAGGATACTGTTGATCTGCTTTTGTTTCCATGCCAAGGTGTTTTGTTTTGTTTTGTTTTGTTTCGTTTTTGGTAAACTTCCATTCATGACTGTGTACAGCCACAAGCCAGTAGGACAACAGTGGCTTTGTAAATTTGCAACAGATATTCAAACAAGATAAGTACATAATTAGCATGGAGCAGCAGATGAGGTAGTGTGGAAGATTTAAATTCTGCGTAGGGAATTAGCAAACAGTTCCTGATAACCACATTCTGAACATGTTGCTGTTCGATGGGTGTGAATGGATCGTGTAGGCACAGCCCATCTAGATGGCTAATAATCGAAGGGATTGTTCAAGAACAACAATGTATTGTGTGCTTACCATGTGACAGGTAATATGCTAGACTGCTTAGTGATATAATGCTTTATTCGTAATATCTCTGTGAGGTAGGAACTGTTATAATCCACTTTTACAGATAAGGGTGCTGAATCTCTGATTGTTGAAGGGACATAACCCTGCCATCTCTCCTTCTTGATCTATATATATCTGTATCTATCTCTATCATACACACACTTACATCTCTAATGAATGGCGAAGCTTGGATTTGAATACAGGTCTCATCTAACTCCAAATTCTATTTCTCCTAGAGGAAGTTCAGCATGAGGGGTTTCGACAAAAAGGTTGTTAAAAGCAGTCTGATTGACTTTCACCTAACAGATCTTTCCTTCATCATCACTATCATTTTAGCTCTCTGCAAAGTCATCACATGTGTCATTGACATTGCACCTACTTTGACACAGGCTGTGGGCTACGCAACTTGCATGCATGAACTCCTGGGGAACTCACAGCAAACCTTCATAGGTAGGCACCATTATCCTGATGTCTTACTCAGGTGAGAAGCCAGAGGCTCGTTTTCCAAAGTCACATACATAGAGGTCCTGCCAGGACCCAAATTTGGTGACTCTGAGCCCTACATTTTGCACTTTTATAACCACACACTCTTTTGTTTTCCAATCAAAGCTTGATCAATGTTTGATGATAGATAGATAGATGGATAGATGGATGGATGGATGGATAGATAGATAGATAATAGTTAAAAGAAATAGATGTGTGTGTGTGTGCATGTGTGTGTGTACATATATATATATATGTACCTATATAGAATATATACCTGTATCCATATCTATATAAATTTGGAATTCAAAATTGTGCTGTCTTTCTCTTTCTTCTGAGTCGTCTGACCAGCTTGCTGCATTTGCAGCTGCCACAGTGCATTTAACTCCTTGCTTGCATTGGTATTCCTCTTTGGAGCAGCCCTGTCACAACAGCAATTGGAATAAAACCCCAAAGAGTAGTGCAGAGAATATAAATGGGTTATTTTTCACCTCAACTCAAGTAGGGCAGAACTCTCATAAAGAACCAGGGAACAAAGGTTCCATGACAAACATACACCAGGGGACTTTAGCTCTCTCTGATACAGCCTGTGTGACATAATGGAAAGACAAACTTACGATCAAGGAATTCCAGTGAGAATTTTAGGTCGCCTTGCTTGATGGAGGTTCATGGGCCTGTGTGTTTGTAAGCACCCTCGTCAATAGCATTTATCGAATATCTACTCTGTAAGTGAGGTTACTGGATATTGCCTCTCTGTATAGGTTATCATGCAGTGAGCCTGGATCCATGTGAACTAAACAGATGTATTCAGGGAGAACTTTTATCTCTCTAAATAAGCAATTGTTTATCAACAATATAAATATCTATCTACATAAGTGATTGTTTTTATCAAAATCATGAGAATCATTAAAGAGAATTTACGGCAATGAGATTGGAAATAAGAGCTTTCTGGATAATTAAAAGCTGATGTGAAATTAAATCTTTTATTTTCAAAGGCAGAGTAGCAGAGTGCTTAAGGATATGGGATTAGTAATAACCCTTGCTGAGTCTGAAGCTTGATCCCAAGGTCATGCCATCTTGGGCAAGGTGACTATGTATTCTTAAACTTGGTTTATTTTCTATGGTAGGAAGACATTTTAACATCTGTGCAACCTTCATAAACCTTTGACTGATGCAATCTAGTCTCTGCGTGAAATTCCATTCAATGGGGGAAAGCAATACAAAATGTTAAAACTGAACATTTTTTAAATTTTAAAGCATTTTGAAAAACCTCTTTTAAAATTAACATAAATTAAAACAATATATTTCTGTCTTCTGAAAAATATACATGTGAAAGGAAATTCAATTCATTATTTTTAGTAACACTTCTCATGTCCCCTTTCCTGCCCTGTTCTCTGGGATTTACATGGTGCAACAACTTTTTCTTGGCTTTCCCCCCATGCCCACCCCCACTGTCTACCGTTGACCCATTCAGATTCTCTCCCTTTATTTCCCAGATTATTAAAATATATATGGTTTTGGCCTTCTTTCAGTCAGTCCTTTTATTCCTTCTCTTCTTCCTTCCATCTCTCCCACCCCTTCCTTTTATGTCATTCTTAAAGTTCAGCATCACATATGTCCGGGGACCTGTTTTTCAGCTCAGCAGGCTGGGAAGGGAGATAAACAGGAAAGAAAATCTGTGGATTAGAAGGGTGGCGAGAACCTGGACACATTTCCATATCAGTACTTTTTGGTTTAATCACCCCCTTTGCTTTGACTTCTACCTGTCAACAGCACACAATGAAGACCAAGCCACAGAGCCTCCATTCCCAGGCATGGGAAAACTCTGTGGGTAGTTGAGATGCAGCAGTACCCAGGTTCACCTGGGGCCCTTTCTCCATGGTCCTGATAGGACAGATGAGATGCGAAAGGATGGCTCGTGTTTTGCTCGGCCAAGAGGTGAAAGGGCACAGGACAGGAGGAGAGTGGAGGAAATGCAAGTTGGTGTGAAGCTATAGCTCTGATGAGAATAATGTATGAGATGAGTGCATGCATGGTGATTTTGACTATAAGACCAAAGAGGACCCCTCCTCATACAAATGGATACAGGTGGGTGCCAACAGGAGGAATGCGCTGTTCAGCGTCCTATAAGGTTAGCAATCATGTCAGTTTTCAAAGTCCACAGAGAAGTGGTGCCTATGGTCAACCTGGAAGTATGACTGATTGGATAAAGAAAATATGACACATATACATCATGGAATACTATGCAGCCATAAAAAAAGAATGAGTTCATGTCCTTTGCAGGGACATGGATGAAGCTGGAAACTGTCATTCTCAACCAACTAACACAGGAACAAAAAACCAAACACCGCGTGTTCTCACTGATAAGTGGGAGTTGAACAATGAGAATACATGGATACAGGGAGGGGAACGTCACACACCAGGGCCTGTCCTGGGGTGGGGGGCAAAGGGAGAGAGAGCATTAGGACAAATACCTAATGCATGCGGGGCTTAAAACCTAGATGACACGTTGATGGGTGCAGCAAACCACCATGGCACATATATATCTATGTAACCTGCACATTCTGCGTGTGTATCCCAGAAGGTAAAGTTAAATAAATAAGTAAATAAATAAATGGAAAAAATGAAAGTAGGATCATTTCCACATAGCGGTCTATTATCTGTAACAAATATATATATATATGGCAGTCAGAAAGAAAGGATGGTCCAAGAAGGGGAAGAAGTTGGGTAAGAGGACTGAGGCAGAAGGAGGCAGGCATGCCCAAGGTCACCTGGAACCCCTGACCCTTTGAGAGGAGAGTTCATCCTTGGAGCACTGGGACAGAGATGTGAATCAGAGAAGTTGATGAGACCAGATTGTATGGATTTGGAAAGTTAGTCTAAGGCTTTGAACTTGTCATTGGTTGCAGTTGTGAATTTTGAAAAGCGATTAAACCGATATAATCAATATGTCAACATGTGCTTAGGACAGGTGCTGGCAGTCTCAGCACCACTGACACTTTAGCCAGAACACTTTTGCTGTGGGATGCTGCCCTGTGCATTTTAGGACACTTCGTAGCATCCCCGGCTACCACTCATGACATGCCAGCAGTGTCCTCCTCTCCCGTTTTGACAACCAAAAATGTCCCCAGATATTGACTAATGTTCCCTGGGAAGAAAATCACCTTTGGCTGAGAAACTGTCATTTAGGAAGATACTGCTAAGAGCAGTATGTGGGATGGATAGAAGGCTTATGAAACCAGAAGCAAGAGGACCCCTTAGAAGGCCATAGTAAAACTTAGGTGGAGAAGTCCTAATAATGTGTGCACCCCAAAGCATAAACCTTTCACCTGCATTCCATGAGTAGATGTGAGATTTGTAGGAACTTTGAGAAAGAAGAATGACTATTTAGGGTATTTAGCAGGAAGCACAGGGGTCATTTTTTGATGTATTTTATTTATTGAATGATTTGGTTACTTATTTTTCTTTTTTTAATTTCATTTTAAGTTCCAGGATACATGTGCAGGACAAGCAGGTTTATTCCACAGGTAAACATGTGCCACAGTGGTTTGCTGCGCCTATGAACCCCTCACCTAGGTATTAAGCCCTGCATGTGCTAGCTACTTATCCCGATGCTCTCCCTCCCCATGATGTATTTTATTTTTCTGAATCTATTAAAAATGGCCCCTCAGCCAAAGGAACAATAAATTAACTCCCAGCAGGGATGTTAGCCAAATCTCTTTTCCCCATTCAAATTAAAAGACAGCATCAACAATATTTGATGTTGAATTTCTTCTTCTTCTTTTTTTTAAACTTTTAAGTTCAGGGGCACACGTGCAGGTTTGTTACATAGGTACACTGTTGTCCTGGGGGTTTGTTGCACAGTTGATTTTTTTGCCCAGGTTTAAACTTACTACCCATTCGTTATTTTTGCTGATCCTCTCCCACTTCCCATCCTCCACCCTGAAGTAGACCCCAGTGTCTTTTGTTCCCTTCTATGTGTCCATGTGTTCTCATAATTCAGTTCCCATTTATAAGTGAGACCGTGCGGTATTTGGTTTTCTATTCCTGCATTAGTTGGTTAAGGATAATGGCCTCCAGCTCCTTCCATGTTCCTGCAAAGGACATGATCATGTTCTTTTTTATGACTGCATAGTATTCCATAATGGATATGCGCTACATTTTCTTAATCCACTCTATCATTAATGGGCATTTAGGTTGTTTCCATGTCTTTTCTACTGTGAATAGTGCTGCAGTGAACATACACATGGATGTGTCTTTATACTAGAATGATTTATATTCCTTTGGGTATATCCCCAGTAATGGGATTGCTGAGTCAGATGGTAGTTCTCTTTTTAGGTCTTTGAGGAATCGCCACACTGTCTTCTACAAAGGTTGAACTAATTTACACTCCCACCAACAGTGTGTAAGCATTCCCTTTGTGTCCGCATGATGTTGAGTTTCTTAATAAAATTCACATGCCCTTATCCCATCATCTTTTGTAACGTTTTATTTATTTTTAAAACTCCTTAGAATTGTCCATTTTTGTCTAGGGTTTACTCAGTTCTCCACTGCCAGCTGGCCATTAAAGACATTTGGAAAGAAAAATGCTGAAGCAACTGTGCTCTTGTACGTATTGCATAATCAACCAAAATAGCCCCAGAAGTGATTATGCTTGAAGCTACAATGACAGCAAAGATACACTGTCATTCACCTTGACCCCATTTGAGATCATATCATTTACTCAAGTTCATTGTGTTTCTGAAACAATTTCTCTTAGAATGAGTGTGTTTTTGATTGTGTGCCCGTGTGTGCACATGAGCGTGAGTGCATGTACCAATGAATTTTACATTCTGTTTCCAAATAATCTTCCATCACAATTCTGTTTATCTCACTCCTCTGCTCAAAAACCTTCAGTGGCTCCCTGTTGCTTATCAGATCAACTCCAGGGTAGTGTCATACTGAATACCTTCCATGGCCCAAACTCTGTTTTCCTAATGTTATCTTGTCCTGCAATATTTTCTGCATTTCACTTTTTAACTAAGCAGGATAAGTGTTTAAATGTTTATAGTATCAACAGGGTGACTATAGTTAATAATCATTCCATTGTAGATTTAAAAATAACTAAGAGAGTTTAGTTGGATTGTTTGCAACACAAGGGATGCATGCTTGAAGAGATGGAGACCCCATTTTACATGACGTGATTATTATTCATTTCATGCCTCTATCAAAACATCTCATGTACCCCATAAAGATATACACCTATCTATCCACAAAAATGAAAATGTAAAAACATTTAAATGTTTATAAAAATGAAGAAATGAATCAATGCAATTCCGAGTTCATTTACAACATTAGATGAGTGATATAGAATAACAAGATATAGACTTTCTTATGCTCACTTTCTAAATCAAAATTGTTATTTGCTTCTGACAGGGTATTCGGTATTTAATTTTACTATGTCAGACAGGAAATCTAGAGCTGAACATTTCAAGTGTGCGTGTTTATGAATTTTTCATTAATGACTCTGACTGAAATTGGATACAAGCCTAGCTTAGAAGATCACGCATTGCTTATTTATTCAGATTGTTATCCAGGTCACCTACTATCCAGTGAAATCTATCATTATTCCTTTACTTTTGCTTGTTTCATTTGCCACATGCTTTGCTGGAGGTCTTTTCAGTCTCCCTCCTCTCCTCTCTAGCCGTTAGGCAGAGTTCAATAACTGATGTCTTGAAAAAGTTCATCAGGACTCACAGCCTAAGCAAGTGAAATAAGCTGCCTTCTTGGTCAGTGGAGACAGATATTTTCATGTGTCTCTATGTCCACTTTCTTCTTTTAAAAAAACTTGTGCAAGAACTAGGTAAAATATCTTTCTTCTTTCTCTCTCCTCAAACTCACTTTGCCTTCCTGATTCACCTCCATGCGTTCCCTTTTATAGTTTCTGGTACTTGGGGAGGGTGGCCCAGTAGAGACGAAGGTGCAAGTGGGTTGGTGACTGAAAAATATTTGCGGTCATGTACCTAGAACAAATAAAGATAAAAACATTGGGGCCGGGTGCAGTGGCTTACGCCTGTAATAGCAGCACTTTGGGAAGCCAAGGCGGATGGATCACCTGAGGTCAGGAGTTCGAGACCAGCCTGGCCAACATGCTGAGACCCCATTTGTACTAAAAATACAAAAAAAATTAGCCAGGCCTGGTGGTGCACACCTGTAGTCCCATCTACTCAGGAGGCTGAGGCAGGAGAATTGCTTGAACCCGAGAGATGGAGGTTACTGTGAGCTGAGATCGTGCCACTGAACTCTAGTCTTGGTGACAGAGTGAGACTGTCTCAAAAAAAAAAAAAAACTGATGAAAATAAGTCCATTCCCACTTTCAAATCTCTGCACATGTCCCTTTTAAAACAATTCCTTTATCTTCATGAGAAATGGCATTTGAGTTTTCGAATTCTAGTAAACAGCCACCACTATAAATCTGCAGGCTATTGATCCTAGATACCCGTTGCCTCTGCAGAAATCTGCTGAGCTGAGGAAAAGTTCTCCCATTGAAAATAATTCTGTACTTTACATGCAGCCTGTGGTCCATGACAATTGATATATTGCCGCAGAATTAAACACGCTTTTCTTTGTCATTGCTGGGCAGAGATGACTTTGGTTTATGAATGTTCCAGATTACTTTCTACCTGCCTGTCTCTGCTGAGTACAGAGAAGTTTCATGACCCAGTGCCTCCATCTGATTCCAGATGACACATGGATGACCCCAGAATGTTGCAGCCAGGTTGGAATGAAGTGGGCCAGATTGGAAAGGACTTGACTGGATTGAAATGGAGTGGGCTAGACTGGGATGGAGTGGAACAGAATGGTAGAGAGAAATCAGCCCATAGGTTTTAATTAAAAGCCATTGAGAAATGGCTTTTAATTAAATATCTGTATTAAGATATATATAAAGAAGGCATGGCATGCATCCAGGCCAGGCATGGTGGCTCACGCCTGTAATCCCAGCACTTTGGGAGGCCGAGGCAGGTGGATCACTTGAGGTCACGAGTTTGAGGCCAGCCTAGCCAACATGGTGAAACCCCATCTGTACTACTGATAATACAAAAATTAGCCAGGCGTGGTGGTGCACACCTGTAATCTCAGCTACTCCAGGGGCTGAGGCAAGAGAATCGCTTGAACCTGGGAGGCAGAGGTTGCAGTGAGGTGAGATTGTATGACTTCCTTCCAGCCTGGGCAACTGTGCAAGACCCTGTCTCAAAAAAAAAGGAAAGAAAAAAAGAAAAGAAAGCATGCACTCTTTGAGAAAATGAGATAATGTTGCTGAAAAGGAGAGTAATGTTGATTTTCCCTCTGGACATGGACAAAATATATCTCTGCATATATATTAAAATTATGAAGACTATCTTTTGCTTAGAGTGCTATCATCAACTTGTGTAACTTGCAATGTGTTAAACCTCTGCACGAGAGGGAGAAATTACCTGGAATATACAATTGAGCATTTTTTAAAAACCCCACAAATTACAGTCAGTTTCTGCCTAGGGTTGTGAACAGATGACTGGAAGGAGTTTAGCTTTCACGTTCCCAGTGGATGAGAGAAAAACTGGCAATTGTTTCTTCCCTTCCAAAAAGCAGAAAAGCCCTGGCATATCCTCATTGTGTGTGTTTCACCAAAATCAGTGTCTTTGAGTCCTGGTGTTAGTCTCATCTTTCAGTTTTTCCATCTTGAGGGAGGTTGTTTTTTTCTCTACCTAGTACCAAAATAGTAGGTCAAAGCAAAAGCAGCTTCCAAACAACTGGCTGTTCCAGCCTCTCCCAGATGTCAGATGATGAGTGTGATTGTTTTAGTGGCTCAGACATGCCCTGTGAGAGTCATTATGACTGTACAGCAGACAAACAGAAACAGGCTGCTGAGCCATTTGCTGGGTCATCCTTGTCCTGGGAATCGAGCCTTCTCAGCCAGTCCATCAAGCTTCACCAGTTTCATCTCTGTAAATGTCCACATTATGGTGTTTTCTTTGCCCATTGGATCAGCGAGGCTGTGAGTGACAGACAACTCAGGAAAACAGTGGCTTTTAAACGTTAAAAGTAGGCTTTCTTCAGGCCAGGCATGGTGGCTTAGCTTCTAATCCCAGCACTTTGGGAGGCTGAGGCAGGTGGATCACTTGAGATCAGGAGTTCGAGACCAGCCTGGCCAACATGATGAAACCCCGTCTTTACTAAAAATACCAAAAAACAAAACAAAACAAAAAGAAAAACAAAAAAAAACCTAGCTGGACATGGTGGCACACATCGATAATCCCAGATACCTGGGAGGCTGAGGCATGAGAGTTGCTTGAACCCAGAGGCAAAGGATGCAGTGAGCCAAGCTCACACCATCGTACTCCAGCCTGGGCAACAGAGTGAGGCTCTGTCTCAGAAAAACAAAAAAAAAGAAAGAAAGATGGATATTTTCTTTTTAAATAAGGTGAAACGTAGAGATGACAAAGACAGAGGTGCAGAGACTCCTTGACCTCCCTTCTATTGCGGTATTCCACCATCCAGAACTCTTGGTTTCTGCCTTCCCATCCGAGACAGTGGCTTGATTTCGGCCATCATACCCTCATTCAGATGGGCAGGAAAGAGAATCAGGAAGGTTAAGTCACATTTCCTCTCTTTAAGGGCACTTCCTGGAAGCTGCATGTACCAATTTCACTTACATTTCATTATCCCGAAATTAGTCACGTGGGTACCTCTACCTTCAAAGGAGGCTTGGAAAAAAGTAGTAGATATTATGGCGGTGGGGGGTGGTGAGTGTGCCCTGCTGAAGAATTGAGTCTCTTCTTAAGAAAAAAAGGAGAGATTGGGAGGAATATGACACTGTTTGCCTCATCCATATTGATGGAGGCAGTGTTCACTGCAGCAACATCTCATAAACATTGGTTAAAACTGTGCGTTTGTAGTTATTTTGCTGTCAACTGGATTGCAACATCTTTCCCAACAATTGATTGCTTACTTTTATTTTCCTACTTTCATTAGGCCTGGATTATGTTATGTTCTGGGAAGAATCGGAACAAAGGGTTGAGGGCTGTGATTTATTATTTCAAGTTTAGGTGGAAAGAATAGGAATAGAGAAAGATGTCTCTGCCAGCAGGGATTGTGTCTTGCTCATCTTTGATTTTCCTTGCAACCTCAGTGCTCCTTTATCCAAGGAAGCGCCCATTCTAAGTACCAGGGTTACAGTGGGCAACAAGGCAGGCCATCTCACAACCCTCATGGAAATTACAGATCAAGGTAAGTACCATCAAGGGAATTAATGGGATGAAGTTGCAAAGAGGCACTGAGGCAGGGAGAGGGCCTGCTTTAGATGTGGAGTAGACAGGGAAGGCCACTTTGAGATGACATCTGATTTGTAGCGCGAAGGATGAGATTAAAGTCACCCACTCAAAGAACCAGGGAGAGAGCTGTAATGTGCCCAAGACTGAAATGGGGAAAAGTTTGGTGTGTTTAGGAGAACACAGAGTGCGCCTGTGCTATAAGGGTTGAAATGAGAAAGAGATGCCTTATATAGAGAAGATGTCTTATGGTTCTACTCAATATTGGAGGGTCATACTTTCTGTTTCCCCAGGTATTTTGTTTGAAATCCATTTGTGTAGAAGTTCTTAGTCACCCCAGTCTTAGCTGGAATCATTCTAGCATAGAATTGAATTTGAGAATTGAGAATTCATGCTCAAACTGTGGGGCCGGTGTGGGATGGCAAGGAGAATGATATTTATGTTTTTACGGGAGGGTATAAAGAGAGAGGCTCTGATAAACACATTCAATTGGTTGGGGGAAAAAAGTAAACTTATTTGGAGGTACATTTCTGGAATCGCCTGATTTGAACTGAGCAGTGCAGCCTCCAGTTATGAAACCATTTCTCTGAATGTTTCTTTTTTTCCAATCTGTCTTCCATTCTGACAGATGTGGCATATCTTGTGCTCAATTCAACAAGAACTAGTCTCCCTCCCTTCCTGTCTCTCTCTCTCCTTCCTTGGAGCTTAGAGCTTCTGCTAGTGTCTGCTCCTTTCCTAGTTGGCATGGTAGTTGCTCCATTTGTTTTTGTAAATTGGGGAATTTTCTTTTTGTTTGTAAATGTGTCATTATCTCCTACAAAGCACCCTGCCATGGTTTGTTAAATATCTTGATGTCTTCACATTGGAAGCGCCACTCCATCTGTGAACTAGATGCTTCTATCCCAAAATGCCATTCCAAAGGAGAAAGTTGGAACCAAAAGGGTTGGCAGCAGTGGCCACCACCAGCAACATCCACTATTACAGGATTAATAGGAATTAAATCTGCTTGAGCTGTGAAGTGAGCCAAAGCTTTACTTGCAAGTGGGGCTAAAACATTTTTTTTTTAAGGATTTACATTAGGTCAATTGTTCTAGACTATTTTGACTTTAATTTGACTGAGGGTGAATTTGCAATGGGGATTCGATAACCGTACTTTCATAGAGTCTCAAAACTTATAGTTACACAACTTCTTCTACTGCCTGCCCATTGCTTTGGGGTCCTTTTCTTACAAGATGCAATTTGTTTGGTTTTTCAGTGTTCTCTTGGATAATCCATCTGGATCACTTTGACTACCAATTTTGCAGCTTCCTGTCATGAAAGGAGAAAAACTGAGGTCCAAGGAAGTATGCAACCCTTTCCATAACCATGCCATATTCCTGCATGAACTTGACTTGACTTTCTCCCAGCGAAGTTGCACTGGGTATGCAGTGGGCTCCAGAGTCATCAAAGTGGCTGTTGCCCTTAAATAGTCATTGCATTATACTGTTCTCTTGTTGGAAACCCGTCAAATAGTCTTAAACTGAAGTTCAAATGCTCCCACTGGCTGGCAGCACACTGAGTGGTCAGATTGCATCAGGCCCATCCGTTCTCATTGCTTACCATTCACCTCCTCGCTCACATCACTACAGCCACAGGGACCTTCTCTGCAGACCTCAGACACACCACATTCTCTTCCTCTTCAGGACCTTTTGCTCATACTCTCCCCACCGTTAATGTGCTCTTCCCCTTCCTTGTCTTCAGTAATCCGGATCACTGGATAGAAGCCACACCCCTTGGAAAGCAGTCCCTGAGGCCTAAGTGCCAGGCAGGTGCTCAGCTCTTTTTTGCAGCCTATGTTGTTTTTTCTTAGCATGCCACTGAAACTTCTAACTATCTGATTAGTTTTCTTGTTTTATTTCTGTCTTGCTCAGGAAATTTCTTTTCCTTGATTGCCTCTGAGTCCATACATATGACCTGACGTGTAGTAAATGTGCAGTGAGCATTGGTTGGATAATTGAGCGAAGGAACTCCGAGTTCTGTGTGTGGGAACCGACTCCGATAAGAGCAAACGCTTGACATCCAACCTCGTCCTGCCTCCCATGCAGCGTCACCCTATTTCCAATATTGTGGGTGGGGCTGATGGTTCAAAGATGTCCTTCATTCCATTTCCTTTTTCCCTACAAGCCATTCAACAACCATAACGGAGACAGTTATCTGGGGCTATTTTCTAGATGTTAGACACGGGGAAACCTGAAAGGAACATTATGCTCTTCGCACACTCATGTGTTTGTCTGGTTACCCTCGGGCCTCTCCAAGTGGCCCTCTTTTTTTTTGACACTTTGTTTTTTTGTTTGTTTGTTTGGGGTTTTTGTGAGACAGAATCTTGCCTTGTCACCTAGGCTGGAGTGCAGTGGTGCAGTCTCGGCTCACTACAAACTCTGCCTCCCAAGTTCAAGTGATTCTCCTGCCTCAGCCTCCCGAGTAGCTGGGATTACAGGTGAGCACCACCGTGCCCGGCTAATTTTTGTATTTGTAGTAGAGACGGGGTTTCACCATGTTGGCCAGGCTGGTCTCAAACTCCTGACCTCAAGTGATCCACCCACCTCGGCCTCCCAGAGTGCTGGGATTACAGGTGTGAGCCACTGTGCCTGGCCAGTTTGACATTTTGCATAGCTTACAACATTTATTAAACATTTAAAGACCTGAAGCCTCCTTAAATGAGTGTTTCTCAAGCCCTTCTTGTGCAGGATATGTGGGTCAACCACCAAATTAGCTTTGGTGCACCCAGCGTGGGAAAAGGAGCTTTTCTTTACCATGTTAGCTTTCTCAACTGCCTTCCTTGTACTTTTAGCTTCAGCCTTTTTGAACCAACTACTCTGAATTCTTCAGAATCCCTCTGTCTCTCTCTCCCTTCTTCCCCCTCTTCCGCCCAGATTCTTCTTGCTCCCTCTCCTCCTCACTTCTTGTACATTTGAAAATCCTGTCTTCCTGGAAGAGTCATACCACTTTCTCTTCACATGCAGCATCCTTCCTGGTATTGTGGGTCCATGGTAGGTTTATTATTCCTTACTAAACATTCTGGCTTCTTTTCTTGTGGTATTTCTTACTGCAGGAGGATTTTTACATCCCCATTAGGAATGGCCATACATCTTACTTCAGACAATGAAACGTGGGGGAAGTGAGATGTGTCACTTCTGGGCGGAAGCTTTAAGAGCCTCTCTCTGACTCAACTTATTCTCTTCTCCCGCTGTGGAGAGATCAGTGAGTCACTTCTCTGTCAGCCTGGACCCTTGAGAGAAGATGACATGTAGCAAAGCCATAGCTAAAAGACAGCCAACACATAGCCTAGTGAGAAATAAATCTTCGTTGCTGCAAGCTACCAAAAGTCTGAGGTCAGTTGTTTACTGCAGCGTCTAGCCTATCCTGAATGATGTTCCGTTGTGTCTCAGAAGCCATTTCTTTGTAAAACCTTCCAAGTCTCTAACAGAATCTCAGAATCTAAGAGTCTTAGAATCTATTTAATAACAGACCAGACACAATTGCTCACGCCTGTAATCCCAGCCTTTTGGGTGGCCAAGGCAGGCGGATCACTTGAGGTCAGGAGTTCGACACCAGCCTGGCCAACATGGTGAAACCCCATCTCTACTAAAGATACAAAAATTAGTCAGTCATGGTGGCACACGCCTGTAATCCCAGCTACTCAGGAGGCTGAGGCAGGAGAGTCCCTTGAACCCAGGAGGCGAAGGTTGCAGTGAGCTGAGATCGCGCCATTGCACTCCAGCCTGGCTGACAGTGCAAGACTCTGTCTTAAAAAAAAAGAAAAAAAAAAGAAGAAGAAGAAGAATCTAGAAGATGGCCGAATAGGAACAGCTCCGGTCTACAGCTCCCAGCGTGAGCGACGCAGAAGACGGGTGATTTCTGCATTTCCATCTGAGGTACCGGGTTCATCTCACTAGGGAGTGCCAGACAGTGGGCGCAGGCCAGTGGGTGCGCGCACCGTGCGCGAGCCGAAGCAGGGTGAGGCATTGCCTCACCTGGGAAGCGCAAGGGGTTAGGGAGTTCCCTTTCCGACTCAAAGAAAGGGGTGACGGACGCACCTGGAAAATCGGGTCACTCCCACCCGAATATTGCGCTTTTCAGACCGGCTTAAAAAACGGCGCACCACGAGACTATATCCCACACCTGACTCGGAGGGTCCTACGCCCACGGAATCTCGCTGATTGCTAGCACAGCAGTCTGAGATCAAACTGCAAGGCGGCAGCGAGGCTGGGGGAGGGGCGCCCGCCATTGCCCAGGCTTGCTTAGGTAAACAAAGCAGCGGGGAAGCTCGAACTGGGTGGAGCCCACCACAGCTCAAGGAGGCTTGCCTACCTCTGTAGGCTCCACCTCTGGGGGCAGGGCACAGACAATCAAAAAGAGAGCAGTAACCTCTGCAGACTTAAATGTCCCTGTCTGACAGCTTTGAAGAGAGCAGTGGTTCTCCCAGCACGCAGCTGGAGATCTGAGAACGGGCAGACTGCCTCCTCAAGTGGGTCCCTGACCCCTGAGCCCCGAGCAGCCTAACTGGGAGGCACCCCCCAGCAGGGGCACACTGACACCTCACACGGCAGGGTATTCCAACAGACCTGCAGCTGAGGGTCCTGTCTGTTAGAAGGAAAACTAACAAACAGAAAGGACATCCACACCGAAAACCCATCTGTACATCACCATCATCAAAGACCAAAAGTAGATAAAACCACAAAGATGGGGGAAAAACAGAACAGAAAAACTGGAAACTCTAAAACGCAGAGCACCTCTCCTCCTTCAAAGGAACACAGTTCCTCACCAGCAACGGAACAAAGCTGGATGGAGAATGATATTGACGAGCTGAGAGAAGAAGGCTTCAGATGATCAAATTACTCTGAGCTACGGGAGGACATTCAAACCAAAGGCAAAGAAGTTGAAAACTTTGAAAAAAATTTAGAAGAATGTATAACTAGAATAACCAATACAGAGAAGTGCTTAAAGGAGCTGATGGAGCTGAAAACCAAGGCTCGAGAACTACGTGAAGAATGCAGAAGCCTCAGGAGCCGATGCGATCAGCTGGAAGAAAGGGTATCAGCCATGGAAGATGAAATGAATGAAATGAAGCGAGAAGGGAAGTTTAGAGAAAAAAGAATAAAAAGAAATGAGCAAAGCCTCCAAGAAATATGGGACTATGTGAAAAGACCAAATCTACGTCTGATTGGTGTACCTGAAAGTGATGCGGAGAATGGAACCAAGTTGGAAAACACTCTGCAGGATATTATCCAGGAGAACTTCCCCAATCTAGCAAGGCAGGCCAACATTCAGATTCAGGAAATACAGAGAACACCACAAAGATACTCCTCGAGAAGAGCAACTCCAAGACACATAATTGTCAGATTCACCAAAGTTGAAATGAAGGAAAAAATGTTAAGGGCAGCCAGAGAGAAAGGTCGGGTTACCCTCAAAGGGAAGCCCATCAGACTAACAGCGGATTTCTCAGCAGAAACCCTACAAGCCAGAAGAGAGTGGGGGCCAATATTCAACATTCTTAAAGAAAAGAATTTTCAACCCAGAATTTCATATCCAGCCAAACTAAGCTTCATAAGTGAAGGAGGAATAAAATACTTTACAGACAAGCAAATGCTGAGAGATTTTGTCACCACCAGGCCTGCCCTAAAAGAGCTCCTGAAGGAAGCGCTAAACATGGAAAGGAACAACCGGTACCAGCCACTGCAAAATCATGCCAAAATGTAAAGACCATCGAGACTAGGAAGAAACTGCATCAACTAATGAGCAAAATCACCAGCTAACATCATAATGACAGGATCAAATTCACACATAACAATATTAACTTTAAATGTAAATGGACTAAATTCTCCAATTAAAAGACACAGACTGGCAAGTTGGATAAAGAGTCAAGACCCATCAGTGTGCTGTATTCAGGAAACCCATCTCACGTGCAGAGACACACATAGGCTCAAAATAAAAGGATGGAGGAAGATCTACCAAGCAAATGGAAAACAAAAAAAGGCAGGGGTTGCAATCCTAGTCTCTGATAAAACAGACTTTAAACCAACAAAGATCAGAAGAGACAAAGAAGGCCATTACATAATGGTAAAGGGATCAATTCAACAAGAGGAGCTAACTATCCTAAATATATATGCACCCAATACAGGAGCACCCAGATTCATAAAGCAAGTCCTGAGTGACCTACAAAGAGACTTAGACTCCCACACATTAATAATGGGAGACTTTAACACCCCACTGTCAACATTAGACAGATCAACGAGACAGAAAGTCAACAAGGATACCCAGGAATTGAACTCAGCTCTGCACCAAGCGGACCTAATAGACATCTACAGAACTCTCCACCCCAAATCAACAGAATATACATTTTTTTCAGCACCACACCACACCTATTCCAAAATTGACCACATAGTTGGAAGTAAAGCTCTCCTCAGCAAATGTAAAAGAACAGAAATTATAACAAACTATCTCTCAGACCACAGTGCAATCAAACTAGAACTCAGGATTAAAAATCTCACTCAAAGCCGCTCAACTACATGGAAACTGAACAACCTGCTCCTGAATGACTACTGGGTACATAACGAAATGAAGGCAGAAATAAAGATGTTCTTTGAAACCAACGAGAACAAAGACACAACATACCAGAATGCATACCAGAATCTCTGGGATGCATTCAAAGCAGTGTGTAGAGGGAGATTTATAGCACTAAATGCCCACAAGAGAAAGCAGGAAAGATCCAAAATTGACACCCTAACATCACAATTAAAAGAACTAGAAAAGCAAGAGCAAACACATTCAAAAGCTAGCAGAAGGCAAGAAATAACTAAAATCAGAGCAGAACTGAAGGAAATAGAGACACAAAAAACCCTTCAAAAAATCAGTGAAGCCATGAGCTGGTTTTTGGAAAGGATCAACAAAATTGATAGACCGCTAGCAAGACTAATAAAGAAAAAAAGAGAGAAGAATCAAATAGACACAATAAAAAATGATAAAGGGGATATCACCACAGATCTCACAGAAATACAAACTACCATCAGAGAATACTACAAACACCTCTACGCAAATAAACTAGAAAATCTAGAAGAAATGGATACATTCCTCGACACATACACTCTCCCAAGACTAAACCAGGAAGAAGTTGAATCTCTGAATAGACCAATAACAGGAGCTGAAATTGTGGCAATAATCAATAGTTTACCAACCAAAAAGAGTCCAGGACCAGATGGATTCACAGCCGAATTCTACCGGAGGTACAAGGAGGAACTGGTACCATTCCTTCTGAAACTATTCCAATCAATAGAAAAAGAGGGAATCCTCCCTAACTCATTTTATGAGGCCAGCATCATTCTGATACCAAAGCCGGGCAGAGACACAACCAAAAAAGAGAATTTTAGACCAATATCCTTGATGAACATTGATGCAAAAATCCTCAATAAAATACTGGCAAACCAAATCCAGCAGCACATCAAAAAGCTTATCCACCATGATCAAGTGGGCTTCATCCCTGGGATGCAAGGCTGGTTCAATATACGCAAATCAATAAATGTAATCCAGCATATAAACAGAGCCAAAGACAAAAACCACATGATTATCTCAATAGATGCAGAAAAAGCCTTTGACAAAATTCAACAACCCTTCATGCTAAAAACTCTCGATAAATTAGGTATTGATGGGACGTATTTCAAAATAATAAGAGCTATCTATGACAAACCCACAGCCAATATCATACTGAATGGGCAAAAACTGGAAGCATTCCCTTTGAAAACTGACACAAGACAGGGATGCCCTCTCTCACCGCTCCTATTCAACATAGTGTTGGAAGTTCTGGCCAGGGCAATCAGGCAGGAGAAGGAAATAAAGGGTATTCAATTAGGAAAAGAGGAAGTCAAATTGTCCCTGTTTGCAGACGACATGATTGTATATCTAGAAAACCCCATTGTCTCAGCCCAAAATCTCCTTAAGCTGATAAGCAACTTCAGCAAAGTCTCAGGATACAAAATCAATGTACAAAAATCACAAGCATTCTTATACACCAACAACAGACAAACAGAGAGCCAAATCATGAGTGAACTCCCATTCACAATTGCTTCAAAGAGAATAAAATACCTAGGAATCCAACTTACAAGGGATGTGAAGGACCTCTTCAAGGAGAACTACAAACCACTGCTCAAGGAAATAAAAGAGGATACAAACAAATGGAAGAACATTCCATGCTCATGGGTAGGAAGAATCAATATCGTGAAAATGGCCATACTGCCCAAGGTCATTTACAGATTCAATGCCATCCCCATCAAGCTACCAATGACTTTCTTCACAGAATTGGAAAAAACTACTTTAAAGTTCATATGGAACCAAAAAAGAGCCCGCATCGCCAAGTCAATCCTAAGCCAAAAGAACAAAGCTGGAAGCATCACACTACCTGACTTCAAACTATACTACAAGGCTACAGTAACCAAAACAGCATGGTACTGGTACCAAAACAGAGATATAGATCAAAGGAACAGAACAGAGCCCTCAGAAATAACGCCGCATATCTACAACTATCTGATCTTTGACAAACCTGAGAAAAACAAGCAATGGGGAAAGGATTCCCTATTTAATAAATGGTGCTGGGAAAACTGGCTAGCCATATGGAGAAAGCTGAAACTGGATCCCTTCCTTACACCTTATACAAAAATCAATTCAAGATGGATTAAAGATTTAAACGTTAGACCTAAAACCATAAAAACCCTAGAAGAAAACCTAGGCATTACCATTCAAGACATAGGCATGGGCAAGGACTTCATGTCCAAAACACCAAAAGCAATGGCAACAAAAGCCAAAATTGACAAATGGGATCTAATTAAACTAAAGAGCTTCTGCACAGCAAAAGAAACTACCATCAGAGTGAACAGGCAACCTACAACATGGGAGAAAATTTTCGCAACCTACTCATCTGACAAAGGGCTAATATCCAGAATCTACAATGAACTCAAACAAATTTACAAGAAAAAAACAAACAACCCCATCAAAAAGTGGGCGAAGGACATGAACAGACACTTCTCAAAAGAAGACATTTATGCAGCCAAAAAACACATGAAAAAATGCTCATCATCACTGGCCATCAGAGAAATGCAAATCAAAACCACTATGAGATATCATCTCACACCAGTTAGAATGGCAATCATTAAAAAGTCAGGAATCAACAGGTGCTGGAGAGGATGTGGAGAAATAGGAACACTTTTACACTGTTGGTGGGACTGTAAACTAGTTCAACCATTGTGGAAGTCAGTGTGGCGATTCCTCAGGGATCTAGAACTAGAAATACCATTTGACCCAGCCATCCCATTACTGGGTATATACCCAAAGGACTATAAATCATGCTGCTATAAAGACACATGCACACATATGTTTATTGCGGCATTGTTCACAATAGCAAAGACTTGGAACCAACCCAAATGTCCAACAATGATAGACTGGATTAAGAAAATGTGGCACATATACACCGTGGAATACTATGCAGCCATAAAAAATGATGAGTTCATGTCCTTTGTAGGGACATGGATGAAATTGGAAACCATCATTCTCAGTAAACTATCGCAAGAACAAAAAACCAAACACCGCATATTATCACTGATAGGTGGGAATTGAACAATGAGATCACATGGACACAGGAAGGGGAATATCACACTCTGGGGACTGTTGTGGGGTGGGGGGAGGGGGGAGGGTTAGCATTGGGAGATATACCTAATGCTAGATGACGAGTTAGTGGGTGCAGCGCACCAGAATGGCACATGTATACATATGTAACTAACCTGCACAATGTGCACATGTACCCTAAAACTTAAAGTATAATTAAAAAAAAAAAAAGAAAATGTGGCACATATACACCATGGAATACTATGCAGCCATAAGAAATGATGAGTTCATGTCCTTTGTAGGGACATGGATGAAATTGGAAATCATCATTCTCAGTAAACTATCGCAAGGACAAAAAACCAAACACCGCATGTTCTCACTCATAGGTGGGAATTGAACAATGAGAACACATGGACAGAGGAAGGGGAACATCACACTCTGGGGAACTGTTGTGGGGTGGGGGGAGGGGGGAGGGATAGCATTAGGAGATATACCTAATGCTAAATGACGAGTTAATGGGTGCAGCACACCAACATGGCATTTGTATACATATGTAACTAACCTGCACTTTGTACACATGTACCCTAAAACTTAAAGTATAATAATAAAAAAAGTCATTGCCCAGACAAAAAAAAAAAAAAAAAGAAGAATCTATTTAATAACAGAATCCTAGAAGAACCTTAGAATGTGAGAATCCTAAAAGTCTGTTGCTTTTATCATGTGTTCCCATGGCATTCCCTCATAATTAGTTTTTCTGTCTGTCTTCTCTATGACACTCAGTTCTGTGCAGGCAGGAAGCTTGATTGATTCGCTTCTGAATTCCGTACTCTTAGCAGAGTGCCTTATGATTGGCATTCAGTAAATCACTGTGACTGAAAGCAAATGGACCAGTGCAAAGAGATCTCTGGCTCCACCACCATCATGAATATTTTTGATGGGATAGGTTCTAGTGAAAAGCGGTATCCACTTCTACGGAAACGTGGTGGTGTTTGAAGAGTTCCCCACAGCCGCACAAAATGGAGGCACCCACTTGAAACTGAATTGATTATTTATGGCAAACTCTGGATCCCAGTCGGGAATCTGAAAAAGGGGGAAAAAAATCTGGGGCAGTGATCAAAGGAAAAGTATTTGGAGTATATGGGCAGAAAAAAAACTGTCAGAGATATTAATTTAAATTCACAATTCATACACTAACACCGTAGGATCATGTTTCTTAGGTCAATGAACTCTACTCATATTTTTTGGTGATTTGTTTGACGTCTCCTGATAAACCCCAATTTCACTATCTCCTATGTGTCCCTCCTCTTCTGTTCCTTATAGGACTTGAGGGGTGTCCCTTGGCTTCTTGTCTCTTTCTCTGTAGCCTAAGAGAAATAGACCATGGGTATATCCAGTTGCAGTGGAATCCAGTTGATTGCTTTGTGAAAACGGGCAACAGTCCTTTCTTTAGCAGAGAAGCTAGAGTCTTATCTGACAGATTTCTTTTTTTACCATAAGTTTTTCTGAAGGTATGGGTGGAAGATTGCAAAACCCTGAACATCAACAAGCTTCAGTGTTGCAGATACTAGAAGAGATCTACTCCTAAAACCAACAAACAAAACTTCTGTTTTTTTCCCTTTTTCCCATGAAAGAGTCAACTGAATTTGGGTGCAAGTCGCTTAGATTTACCAAGTATGATAACCAGGTATGTGGCTATTCTGAGCATCCATAGCTGAAACCACAGGTGGGACATCCTGTGACAGTTTCTTAGCCTGCAAAGAACAGTGAGCATGAAAGCTTTAAATGGGCTATTACCTTTTTATATTTATCCCAAACTGCTAAGGTCAGCATTAAAATTTGACCTTTTCCCTGCAAACCCGTTTGAAGTAATTAACCCCTGTGTCTTGAAACACAAGGAAGCTATGACTTTGTTATTAAATTCTCATAAAGAGCCTATTAATATTAAAATTGCTTCACTCTTGGGCTCAATGTATTAATGGCCTTGCACTGGGTAAACACAAACCCTCAGCTCAGTGTTTTAAAATGCATGAGTTGAGGGCAGAGCATGTTCTTCCAGCTACCTTTTCTGTAGCAGAACGTTATGCCTTTTGTGACAATTTCCTCTCCAATTTGTTCAAATGCTTTTATTTTGAATCTGTGTCCCTAGATTTACATCTATTTATGGGGAAACTCATTTCCCTGCTAGCAGGTGTGGAGCAGGTCGAATGGAGGAGAAGTCCCGTAATGACCTCTGCTCCCATCACCCTAATCATCGCCTTCCAGGACAGTGCTCAGACCCTAACTGTCTTGGTATGAAGCACAGCTTGTGATTATTCTTTTAGTGAGTCCATGATAGCTGTGTCCAAGCACCTGTGAAATGTGCTTAAAAATGCAGATGTACGCAATCCAGCATAGACCTCCTGAATCAGAATTGACAGAGATGAGACCTTCCTGAATCTGCAGTATAAAATAAATTCTCGAGGGTTTACTCTAGTAAACCCTACTGTGAACCTGACTATAGTTCAGTTTGTTAATTCAATCATTCAAAATATGCATCGAACAGTTATTATATGCCAGGGTTTATGGCCTTGGGAATACAGTGGAAAATTGAAAGAGTCAGGTGTTTGTTCTTAGGGATCTTACAGTTCATCGAAGAAACACACAACACACAAACATGCAAGTAAATAATTAAAAATAGTTATAAGTGGACTTCTGGAAAGATGAAGTAAACATTTTTTCCCTGTTCCTCCAATAGAGAACAAACAAAATGCCTAAACAGAAGTGCAGTCTTCCCGCAGTATCAGTGGGGGACTGGTTCCAGGACAGTCCAAAATCCATGGATGTTCAAGTTCCTGATATAAAATGGCATAGTGTTTGCATATAACCTACACACATCCTCCTGTATGCTTTGTGGGGACATATCTCTCACCTCAAGCATTTATCATTTTATTTGTGTCATCTGGTATACTGTAAAACATCTTTACATTACTTATAATACCTAACATAATATAAATGCTACGTAAGCTATGTCAGCAAGAGGGACAACAACAATAAGGATTAGTATGACAGATTTCTCTTCTCTGCTGTTTTCAAAATTATGCTGTATGCTTAAGCAAAAATTATAGTGTCTGATGTGATTGGTGAATATGTAAGTAGTACATAGTTTTTATACTGTCATTTAATTTATATTACTTTTATTGTATTGTTATTTATTTTTAAATTTTTGGAATATTTTTGATGTGTGGTTGGTAGCATCTGTGGATATAGAACCCATGGATATAGAGGGCTGACTGGATATAGTTTCAAATCACTGAGTAAATCCCAAGTCAGATTAACTGAAAGAAATCCACACCAAGTCACATGATAGTCAAACTTCTGAAAAGTCAAGACAACGAAAACATCTTGGAAGTAACGAGAATAAAACACACGCCATCCTTATAGGAGGAAACCCGTTTGAAAGAGAACAGATTTCTCATCAGAAGCCACAGAGGCAAATAAGAAATGGTGTTTTCCAAGCGCCGAAAGAAAATACTTGTCAACTCAGAATTCTGTATTGAGTGAAAATATCCTTTGGAGATGAAGAAGAAATCAAGACATTTTCAGATGAAGAAAAACTAAAAGAATTGGTTGGCAGCTGGTCTACCTTAAAAGAATGGCTGAAGTTTTCTAAACAGAAAGGAAAGGATAAAAGCAGGAATTTTAGAACATCAGCAAGGAGGAAAACAAAAATAGCCATTAATATGATAAATTTTCCTTCTCTGGTGTTTTCAAAATTATGCTTTATCTTTAAGCAAAAATTATAATACCGTCTGATGTGATTCAAAATACAAGTAGTAGAAAGATTTAAGCCAATTATATTTTAAATGGGGAGAGGAAGGGAACATAAAGGGAGTTAAGATTTCCACACTTCATTCAAACTGGTGAAAACATAGCACCAGGCTGTGACAAGTTATGTATGTATATTGCACTACCTAGATAACTGCTAAAAAAATCTGTAAAAGGAGATTCACTCAAACAGACTATAGACAAATTAAAATTTAATTATGAAAATATTTCAGCAACCTAGAGAAAGGCAGAAAAGGCAAACTGAAAAACACAACAGAAAGAACAAATCAAAAAAGAGAATAAAGTGGCAAAGTTAAGCACTAACATACCAATAATTACATTAAATGGCAATGGCCTATATACACCATTTGTGAGAGATTGTTAGAATGGATTAAAGTATACAACCTAACTATATGCTGTTGACAAGAAACTCCTTTCAAATTTAATAGTATAGGTAGACTGAAAGTAAAAGGATGGAAAAAAGATAGAGTATGGAAACACCAATCAAAAGAAAGTAGGAGTAGCTATATTATCAGATAAAGTAGATTTAAGAGCAAAAAAAAAAAAAAAACTAGAAATAGAGATGATATGTAATGATACAATGATACAGTGTCAGTCCAACAAGAATAGCAGTCCTAAATGTGCACTCATTAAACACAGAGCTACACAATATATGGAGCAAGAAATATATAACTCAAAGGAGAAATAGAAGAATATCACAATTATAGTCAGAGGCTAAACACTATTAGGAATTAATAGGAAAACTAGACTGAAAATCAGAAGGATAAAGAACAATGCAACCATTATCCATCAACCAGGTCTAATCAACATTATAGAACACTCCCAATGACAGCAGAAGGCATTTCTTTTTCATGTCCATGGGAGATATCCTGGGCCATAAAACAAAGTTTAACAAATTTAAAATAATTGAAATCATACAGTGACCACAATGGAATTGAGTTATAAATTAATACCAGAAAGATAACAGGAGAATCTGCAAACATTTGGCCACTAGGCAGCACATTGCCGAATAAATTCCATGGATTAAAGAAGGAGTCTCCAGGAAAATAAATAAGTGTACTGGGCAGAATGAATGTGGAAATACATCAAAATTTGTGGGACACAGCTAAAGTAATGCTGAGAGGAAAATTTATAGCAATAAATGAATACATTAGAGAAGAGGAAAAGCTTCAAATCACTAATCTAAACTCCCACCTTAAGAATGTAGAAAAAGAGGCCGGGTGTGGTGGCTCACACTTGCAATCCCAGCACTTTGGGAGGCCGAGGTGGGCAGATCACTAGAGGTCAGGAGTTTGAGACCAGCCTGGCCAACATGGTGAAACCCCATACCTACTAAAAATACAAAAATTAGCCGAGCATAGTGGCACATGTGTGTAGTCCCAGCTACTGGGGAGGTTGAGGCAGGAGAACCGTTTGAATGCAGGAGGTGGAGGTTGCAGTGAGTCGAGACTGACCACTGCACTTTAGCTGGAGTGACAGAGCAAGACCCTGTCTAAAAAACAAACAAAGAAAACAGGGAAGGAAGTTATAAAGATGAGAGCAGAAATCGATGAAATTCAAAACAGTAAAACAATAGAGGAAAATCAGTACAAAGAAGAAGCTGGCTTTTTGAACAGATGAGTAAGACAAACCTCCTGACAAATCTGAGCAAAACTGATAGAGAGAGGACACAAATTATCAAACAGGGAATATCACTACAGACTTTGCAGATGTCAAAAAGGTAGTAAGGGAATACCGTAAATAACTCCACAAACTTATCTTTGACAACTTAGATGAAATGGACCACTTCCTTGTAAAATACAAACCATCATGTTTTACTCACTGTGAAATGGATAATTTGAATGTCCTATAACTATTAAAGAAATTGGGTTTTTAAGTTTAAACCTCCTAAAAAATGAATCTCCAGATCAGGAGGTTTTTTTTAGAGAATTCTAACAGATTTAGAACGAAGCATTAACACCAAGTCCATATATCCTCGTCCAGAAAACAGGAGAGAAATAAGAACTTCTCAATTCATTTTATAAAGCTAGAATTACCCTGACAGTGAAACAAGACAAAGCCAGGAGAAAAAAGAAAAGGAAACTGTAGACTAATATTCTTGATCACCATTGACTGTAACAAAATATTAACAAATAGAACTCAACAATATATAATAATAATTTTATACCTTGATCACATAGGGTTTATTTCAGGGATGTAACACTGGTTCAATATTTACAATTAAATCAATGTAATCTACCCTACCAATAGGCTGAAGAGAAAAATCATTCACCGAATCATATCAATCTATGTAGAAACCTACTTGATAAAATTCAACACCCATTCATGGCAAAAACTGTCAGAAAAACAGGAATAGAGAGAATTGAATTTGTTGAAGAACACCTACCAAACACCTACAGCTGACATGCTGATACCACAATTAAAAATGCAATGTCACGTACAATGACTCAAAAAATATACTTAGGTGAAATTTTAACAAAATACAACTTATATGTGAAAAACTACAAAACTTTTTAAAAATTTAAGGGGAGACATCATTTTCATGGATTGGAAGGCTCATCATAGTAAAGACATTGATTCTCCCCAAATGGATAAACAGATTTAATAGAATTTCTGTAAAAATCCCGGTAAGCATTTTGTGGATAGAGACAACACTATTCTAAAATATAAATGAAAGTGCCATGAAATTTAAAAAGCTTAACAATTTTGTAAATGAAGTATAAAGTGGGAGAAATGAGTCTGTTCAAAAACAAGACTTCTTATATAGCTATAGTAATCCGGTGTGGCAATGGCAGATGGATAGACACATAGATCAATTTTAAAAAGTGTATAGAACCCAGAAATAGACCTACATAAGTGTGTCCAACTGATTTTTGACAAAGGTGAAAAGGCAATTCAATAGAGGAAAGATAACCTTTCAACATATGGTACTAGAGAAACTGGGAATTCTTTACCAAAATTTTACATTTTATACAAAAAAAGGCTCAAAATTGATCATTAACTTTGATATAAAACATAAAACTATAAAACATTTAGTAAAGAAAAAAGAGGCCAGTTACATTGGCTCATGCCTGTAATCCCAGCACTTTGGGAGGCTGTGGCAGGTGAGTCACCCGAGGTCAGGAGTTCAAGACCAGCCTGGCCAACATGGTGAAACCCCGTCTCTACTAAAAATACAAAAATTAGCCAGGCATGGTGGCTTCAGCCTGTAATCCTAGTTACTCGGGAGGCTGAGGCAGGAGAATGGCTTGAACCCAGAGGCAGAGGTTGCAGTGAGCCAAGATCATGCCACTGTACTCCAGCCTGGGCAGCAGAGTGAGACTCTTTTTAAAAAAAAACAAAACAAACCAAAACAAAGAAAACAGAAAATCTTTGAGATTTAAAACTAGGCAAAGAGTTTGTTGTTGTTGGTTTTTTTTTTTTGGCAGAGTTTCACTGTTGTTGCCCAGGCTGGAGTGCAATGGCAAAATCTAGACTCACTGCAACCTCTGCCTCCTAGGTTCAAGCGATTCTCCTGCCTCAGCCTCCGGAGTAGCTGGGATTACAGGTACATGTCACCATGTCCAGGTAATTTTTTTGTATTTTTAGTAGAGATGGGCTTCTCCATGTTGGTCAGGCTGGTCTGGAACTTCTGACCTCAGGTGATCCGCCTGCCTCGGCCACCCAAAGTGCTGGGCTTATAGGCGTGAGCCACCATGCTTGGCCTAGAGTTCTTAGAATCAACACCAAAAGCACAGGTCATAAAGAAAAGAAAATGATAAATTGGACATCATCAAAAAAATTTTTAAAATCTTGCTCGGCAAAACACCCTGCTAAGTGGATGTAAAGGGAAGCTTCAGACTTAGAGGAAACTTTTGCAAGCCATGTATCTGACAAAGGACCAACATCTAGAATATATGAAGAACTCTCAAAACTGAACCAAAAAAATCAAGCAGTGAGCAAAGGACATGAAGAGACATTTTACTGAAGAGGATACACAGATGGCAAGTAAGCACATGAAAAGATGGTCTACATCATTAACCATTAAGGAAATGAAAATTAAAACTGCAGTGTGGTATCAGTGCACACCTATCAGAAGGGCTAAAACTAAAACAATGGCAACCCCAGTACTTGCAAGGATGTTGAGCATTCGGATTACATACACATCGCTGGAGAGGATGTCAAATGATACATTCCCATAGCCACTTTGAGATATAGTCGAGCGGTTTCTTTAAATGTAAACACGCATTTATGAGATAACCTAGTAATTGCCTTCCTGGGCATTTATTCCAGAGACATGGAAACATGTTTACACAAAACCTGTTCACCAATGTTTGTAGCAGCTTTATTCATAATAGATAGAAACTGGGAACAGCCTACATATATTTCAGTGGGCGAATGGCTACACAAATTGTGGTATATCCATACCACAAAATACAACCCAGTAACAAAAAGGAGTGGACTGTTGATAAATGCATGCAACAGCCCAACAGCCTGAATGAATCTCCAGAAAATTATGCCGCATGAAAAATTCCAATTTATATAAAATTCTTGAGATGACAAAATAATGGAAATGGAGAACAGATTAGTCATTGCCAGGGGTTGAGAGGAGGCAAGGAGGAGGAAGGAAATGGGTGTGGTCATGAAAGGGCAACATGAAGGATCTTTGCGCCAATGGAAAAGTTCTGTATCTTGACTGTATTAGCGCTATCATCACGCAATCCCCTGATATCATACTATGGTTTTGAAATCACCCTTGTGGGAGGAACTAGGTAACTACACAGGATCTCTGTAACATTATTGCCTACAAATTCATATGAATCTAGAATTATCTCAGAATGAAATATCTAATTTAAAAGGGACATTTATGATGTTAATAAAACTAAGTGCTATTTAGGGAATGAGCAGAAGGAGGACAGTTGAACTTTCCTAGATATGCTGTTCTTTTTAAGAAGAAGACTTCATCATTGATCCATTAATGATGAGAAGGAACCAGTTCTGTCTAGTGGAAAAGCATTCTGGACAACAGAGTGAGACACTGACACCCTGTGCTGTGAAAACTTTTAGCTGAGATATGTCGCTCTTGTCCGGAGAGTGAAATGGAGATATCCAGTCTTGCTTCTACAGAGAGTCACATTGTCTGGTCACACCTATCCCACTGCAAGACAATGTAAGTGTGTGTACATACCTACGTCTCTGGGATTATTTTATCTGCAAGCTTCAGGGCTTGCAAAATTAGTATATAGCTGAGCATGGTAGCGGGTGCCTGTAGTCCCAGCTACTCGGGAGGCTGAGGCAGGAGAAGGGTGTGAACCCGGGAGGTGGAGCTTGCAGTGAGCCGAGATCATGCCATTGCGCTTCAGCCTGGGCGACAGAGTGAGACTCCATCTCAAAAAAAAAAAAAAAAAAAAAAAAAGAAAGAAAAGAAAAGTTAGCATCTTTCAATCAACAAACATTTATTGAACACTCACTGTAATAACAACTGGTGGTATTTCTGCAGTGCTTGACTGCTATCAGAATGTTTTCAGACACCTGATCTCATTCGCGTCTCATAACTCCCCCGTGGAATAGTAATTATTAACACCTTTATTTTCATTTCACATCTGAGGGCACTGAGACTGAAAAAATGGTATGTTGATGTGTTTGAATGTGCTTGATATGGTAGACATGGGGGAGTCACATCTGTACATATAGTCCTAAAGTCTATATTTATTTCCATTGTGTACTGATGATAGTACTACATTATTTGATATAATAATGGAAGGGACATACCTATTTTTAAAAAACACTACTTTGGAGGAATTAACAGTTTATTAAGGATACATAATTGCCATAGAAAATATTAGAAAGAAATAGAAGAAAGTGATTATTTTGTCTGCCAATTAGTATGATAAAGGTAACTGACCTTGTAAAATAAAGAAGGAACAATATAATAATATTTACCAAATATTTTAAACAATTTTGTCATCACCATTTACCAAATAACCCTAATACTCCCATCCCCAGCTGATACGTGATGGCAAGCCAGGGTGAGTTTTTGTATATTGCATTGCCTTAATTCATTTATTGATGCTGGTACTGCAGTTGTTGGATTATTATAAGTTTAAGCTATTCTTTAATTTTACAGATAGTAAGTCTTCTCTCATTGGAGGGGATGGATATGAAGGGATTTAACATTTTTGTAAAATTTAAAACATCATTTCTCATTAAATAAATACCTTTTTCTTTTTTCCTGCAGTGAAGAAAAACATAGATAAATGGATGACTCAAAGTGGGAGGGAACAAGTGATTTTGTTACAGTCGTCAGAACTGTGGCCAGAATCATTTTAGATAAATATGTCAAATGTGTGGAATATGACGGAAGTGGCCGTTTTTTGTCCTCCCAGTTTGGGGCACATGCTAATAGAAATATGTGTTAGTTATTGAGAGTCTTTTTTTTTGTTAAGACAGTCTCATTCTGTTGCCCAAGCTGGAGTGCAGTGGCACGATCTTGGCTCACTACCACCTCTGCCTCCTGGGTTCATTCAAGTGGTTCTGGTGCCACAGCCTCCCAAGTAGCTGGCATTACAGGAGTGTGCCACCATGCCCAGCTAATATTTTTTGTATTTTTTAGTAGAAATGGGGTTTTACCATGTTGGCCAGGTTGGTCTGGAACTGCTGACTTCAAGTGATCCTTCCAGCTTGGCCTCCAAAAGTACTGGGATTACAGGCATGAGCCTCCGCGCCCGGCTGAGAGTCGTTTTTTAATGTTGGATTCATATTTATCCCACACATTGACTGGTTAGGCAGATACTGGTCACATTAAGTTCCCAAGAAGTTCTCCTCTCTGCTGCTGTTCTTTATCACAGCATCCTGTTTATCTGTTTCCCCACGTGTATTACAGTCTGTAATTATTTCTTTTCTTTGCTTTTTTTTTTTTTATTAACTATGCTCCTTCCAGGAATGAAAGCTCCATGAAGACAAGGACCATGCTCATTTTATTTTGTGCTTTATATTCAGTACTTAGATCAGTGCTTGCCACAGGACAAGTGCTCAGTAACCATTTGTGAAATGAATTTGATTTAAATAAATGTACGTTTCCAGAAGAAATGGGAAATACACTTACCTGGTTAAATGAGTATTTTTATCTTAACCTGGCATGGGTTTTCACTTTGTAAACTAAGAACAATCCCATCTCAGTACTGTACCAGATATAATTGCCAGTGGTTCAGAAAATAATTAAAGTTTTGTAATGACTTGTAAATTGCATTATTAAAAAGTCAATTTTCAGCTGGGCACAGTGGCTCACACCTGTAATCCCAGCACTTTGAGTAGCCAAGGCAGGCAGATAACTTCAGCCTAGGAGTTTGAGACCAGCCTGGGCAAAACGGTGAAACCCCATCTCTACCAAAAATACAAAACTTAGCCAGGTGTGGTGGTGTGGTTCTGTAGTCCCACCTACTCAGGAGGCTAAGGTAGGAGGATTGAATATGGGAGGCTGAGGCAGCATTGAACCATGATCGCAGCACTGCGCCCCAGAGATGGTGACAGACGAAGACTCTGTCTCCCCTCCCCCACCCCCCCCAAAAAAAACTCAATTTTTATCAGTACACAGAGGCTCACACCTTTTATCTCAGCACTTTGAGAGGCTAAGGCAGAAGGATCGCTTGAGCCCAGGAGTTTGAGATCAGCCTGGGCAATAGAGTGAGGTTGAGGCTGCAGCGAGCCGTGATTGCACCACGGCAACCCAGCCTGGGCTACAGAGAAAGACCTTGTCTGAAAACAAAACAAACAAAAAAAAATGTCTATTTTCCAAATCCATGCTGACTCCTTGGATCCCGACCGCTGTGTATAACTACTGGTTTCCCCTACATTTAATGTGCAGTACAGAGAAGAGGGGTGGCAATGAAGACATGTGCTAGAGACATACAAGATTCTGATTGCGATTAGGATTACTTTAGAAACTTTTGATCTGCTGGGATTGAGTCATGATTCTGTAAAGCCCTTGAAGAAATACGGTTACCCTCGTGTAAGCTGTCTTTCACGGCTCACTTTTACTTGGCCCGGAGTTTAATTCCAAGTAATCATTGGGTAGGTGATGAGGTTCCGCTTCTCCTTGAGCTGAACGAATTAAAATGTGAAGTTCCCTTACTTTGTAAGTGGGTAGGAGTTCACTGGGCATAGGCCATTAGTCACTTAATTTTTATGCCGTATAAATGGGGCGTCTCTTTGCCATTTTGCATGAAGGGACTTTATGGAAAGCCATAAAGAGGGGCAGTAAATGTGCAGCCAGGTACTTTGTGACCACGTTGCCCCTTTCGGCTCAGTCCCCTTTTGAGGGATGATTCGTTGCAGGCAATTTCCTGCCCTAGGGGCAGGGAGCAGGCATGCGCTTTAAAATCCCTCCTTTTAAGAATGATTCCTTGCCCTGCAAGATTCCTTCAAGTTATTATTTTTTTTTTTTTTCGTCTCCAACTGGGGGAAATTTTAGGACTCACCAAAAAAAAAAAAAAAAAAAAAAATAGAGGCACAACCCAAGAAGAGTATTACTTACTCGCATGAAGCATAAATCTGTGCATCACTTCCTACTTTAATAAATTGCTCTTTAGTTTCAGAATTGGTGAATTTAAGTGGGCACCCAAAGAAGAAAAAAATGACAATTTTCCCCTTATCTATGAATTTCTCTTTTGAGCTTTTTCGTAGATTATCGTGGGTCTCTACAAAGATTTCCTTTTCCTTCTATTTTTAGGTTGTTAAAAAAAGTCATACTGTGTACTTTTTTCTCATAATCCTTTATTTGTAATTTAAAGTATAAATAAATCATAGATATTTGCTTATAGCTTAGAGCAGAGTAGGTGGGGGGTTATTTTGGTTTATATCAGAGAAAATGGAAATAAAATAGAATCTCGATATTGTCTAAAGACAGGTTAACAGCATTGTGAGGTTCATAAAAGCCCAGTAAGCTATTCTTGATCTTAAATCTTAAATCGTTGGTGATTTTCATTTAGATTTTTTTTAATCACCAAGAGGGTTGAGATATGTCTAACCCGTTATGTGAGTTTGAAACAAGGTTTGTGTTCTATTTTCCATTCCTTTGGTCTAAAATTTTATTAGACATTTTTCTTAGTGCAAAATTAATTGGTCCTGGTGGTGAGGTGGTGATAAATCATTGCAGGTGGAGGGAAATTGATTTTTATACCACTTCTCACTTACTTCAATCTTAGTGGAATTAACTCTATTAGGTTCTGGGGGTGTTTATGGGTATTATAAAACATTTACATTTTGATGTATTAAGGTACTTGAGTGGTTTTTAGCCATTATTAAGGGAATTATGTTAGGATTAGTCTGGTTATCAATTTCTGTATCTGGCACCTAGCTAAGGAAATGGCTGTTTTATCCTCATTAAAGCCATAAATGGAACTTTATTAACTAGCACGTACCAAGTGCCAAGGCTGGTGGTGAAAACCCTTTCTGCCTTGAAGGGGAGACTGTGGATTCCTGAGCATGAGATGTTAAATGAGTAAGTCTTTGACAATCTGTAAACAGCTTCCTCTGCAGAAGAGTGCCCTGTTGCCTTGGAGTTTGAAAATACTGCAGGGGATAAAGATTCCATGGAAACTTTAAACAACTGGGACTGATGGATTTAATCCCTCTGATGTGCTTGTGTAAGTCTCACTGAATACAGATCTGATTCTCTATTGGCCTTGGAGAAGGAACACTGAGACTGTCCATATGGAAGATTATTAGGGAGAAGAGATACATAAACACACTATTAACTATTAACCATGCTATATATTTGATCTTTACTGAGGCTGTTGATGTCAGGGCTTGGTTTTATTTATCTGAATTTTCTTTTGCCATCAAGATTAGTTCTAATCGGCTTAGACGAAACCTGGCTGAAAGATTATAAACAAAAGATAATGATAAATGGTAATGTTCCCACTTGGCTGGGATCTGGGGAGAGAGGAAGGGAGTTTCATAATAGCTTGGTCTAGGTGAGGATTTTTTTTTAATGATCTGGAAGGGAAAGTAAATTGCATGCTAATGAAATTTGCAGAGGATATTAAATTGGAAGGTGTTGCAAATAGGAGCGTGGACTGGGGACATTACAGAAGCCTACCCTAAGCAGGTTAGAAATATGAGCAGAAAAAATTAAAATACGATTCATCCTAGAAAAGACAGACTAATACATTTTGGGGGTCGGGAAAGGGGGATACACTGAATCTTGAAATGGAACTGATGGGAAAACTCAGAAGGAAAAATAGGGACCAGAGGTAGAGGAAGCTACAGGCAGGCTGCAGGGTGGCATTGTCCAAAGCCTCTCTGTTGGTCCATGGCCTGAGTGGGATAAGCTGCATCCTCCCAGAATCCAAGGACAGCCGCCTCCCTCCGTCCTCACTTCTCACAACTTCTGGGGCTGCCTTTCTGCTGTCTCTGTCTTTGTTTTCCTTATCTCTTCCTTTTTTTGTTCTTTCGTATCTATCAGCTCACCCACCCCTAGTCTGTAGCATTTATTTCTGGTACCTTTAGTAGGAGAAAGATGGAGACAGATTGGAGACAAGTTGGCAATGAAGAGTGAAAAAGATTAAGGGAAGGGGAGGATTGATACATGAGGAGGGATTAAAAGCATTGCATTTGCATCATGCATCCACACAGCATCCAGAGGAGGACATAAGCACACAGGCACTTAGGCAATGTAATGTCGCAGTACTCAGGAAGGTGGCCGTGGCATTATTTAGCCCCACGAGCCAGAATATAGCCAGAAGTAATTAAGATAGGGAAATTATATAACCAAAATTCATTGCGAGAGAGAATGAGGGTTGGAAACATCATGGTTTATGTGTTTATACCAGTCAGTACATACACCAGTCACATCTGAAGGGCTCACAGCTACACTGAACAGGGGCTTGCTTACAAACAGAAAATCCTGAGGACAGATCCGACAGAGAGTATGTGGCTATTTCCTTTTCCTTTGAGATTTTTTGTTAACATATATGTCTAGGAGCGTGCTCAGTCTAACATCTCCAAAGCAGACCTGCATGCTAGCAATGCTAGCAACGTGTGTGTGTGTGTGTGTGTATATATGTGTGTGTGTATATATATGCATATATATATGTATTATATATGTATGTATATGCTATCAACATGCAGGTCTGCTTTGGAGATGTTAGACTGAGCACCCTCCCAGACATCTATGTCCAGTGGAAAGAGCAGTGGAGAGCGTTGGGCTAACATCTATTGAGCAGATGGTGGGGGATGTTAGTAATGCGATATAAATTGATATTGCGCAGCCAACTTTCAGAGTTGCTTACTCCATGCCCGGTGCTAGGACAAGCACCTTGCAGATGTGATCCCACGGAATTGTCACCATAACCTTCAGAGATGGGCACTGTTATTGATCCCATTTTTCAGAGGAGGAACGTGCATCGCAGAGAGATTATGCACACCGGGAAGTGTTACTCTGCATAGAAGTAGGGGACAGCCAGGATTTTCCACACCAACTCCGCAGCCCACGCCTTGTAATACCACGTTTTGCTGGTGAATCCGTAATTCAGAAAATTACCATGAATGTGTCATGGGAGAAAACAGCTTCCACCGAGGGTGTGGGCCCCAAAGTGCTTTGTTCTGGAATTCATTGCAGGGGAGAGGAAGAGACTTCAGGGTAAAAGAAACAGGTGAGGTGTGGGGATCTTTGCATTATTTTGTAGGAGAACACCGAGTAAAAAATAGTGGCGGTGGTGTTGGTAGTAACGGCAAAAACCTCAGTTACTTTTGTGCCGACGTAATTAACAACACTATTCGTAACAGTAACAGTTGAATTTTCAGAGCATTTGCTGAGTGCTGTGGATAATGTTGGTGCTTTCTAAGCATTTTTCACGGACTCGTCTTAGAAAGCCTCCAAGGAAAGTGAAGGTTAGGAGGATTAAGTAACTTGCCCAAAATCCCGCTGCCACTGTGACTTGATCCAGGTTGGAACCCAGGCAATTTGACAAGGCTACCCCACTGCCCGCCTGAGTTGAATAGAGAGAAAAGTGGAAGAAAATGAGGCCGTACTGCACACAGAGAGACAGAAACGGGTGAGCTTTTGTTATTGGGCAATATAAAAATGTACCACTCTATAGAGTGGTATATTAACTGCTCCTGAGTAGAGAAAGAATATTATCTCTGTACCATGAGAAGTAAGAGTTCTGAATTAAAGGTATTACCTCTAAGTTTTAATTTTTGCAGAAGCTGTCTTCATCTGAATTCACAAGTATTGACTATTTCTTGGGAAAAATCCCAGATTGCACATAGACCAGCATGCTTGATCTCTGAGACAGATGGACATGCTGTAATCTTAAAGTGAAAAATCTAAGGAAAATTTTACAAGGTAATTTTTGTCTCCTTTTCTAAACAGCAAGTTTGACATCTAGCTATGGCTTCAGGGCCTTCTCATTCCTTGTACCTTGTCTGTTTTGTTTTGTTTTGTTTTTAATTTTACTTAAAGTTCTGGGATACGTGTTCAGAGAGAGTGTGCAAGGTTGTTACATAGATAAACATGTGCCATGGTGGTTTGCTGCACCTGTCAACCTGTCATCTAGGTGTTAAGCCCTGCATGCATTAGGTATTTGTCCTAATGCTCTCCCGCCCCTTGCCCACCACCCCCGACAGGCCCCAGTGTGTGATATTCCCCTCCCAGTGTCCGTGTGTTCTTATTGTTCAATTCCCACTTATGAGTGAGAACATGTGGTGTTTGGTTTTCTGTTCCTGTGTTAGTTTGCTCAGAATGATGTTTCCAGCTTCATCCATGTCCCTCCAAAGGACAGGAACTCATTCCTTTTTATACTTTGCCCCTTCTTTTAAGAGGTCTTTAAACAATCTGTTAGCTTCCTATCAGCCTGTAAGTCTACAGAACCAAGGAGAGCAAGCTTTGCACATCAACAAGGTCTAATAATTTCTTGAGCATTTGTTATTTGCCAACTACTTCATTAAGTACTTTGCATCTATTGTCTCATTTCATTGATCCTTACAACCTACTCAGTTCATAGTTAAGAGAACCCTCACTTCAAGAGATGAAGAACTCTGTGTACCATTGTCACCCTGTTGCAAAGTGACTGAGTCTAGATGTGCTCCTACATCTGACTCTAAAATCCTTACGCAACCAAGCATGGTGGCCCCTGCCTGTAATCCCAGCACTTGGGGAGGCCGAGGCAGGAGGATCACTTGAGCTTAGGAGTAGGAGACTAGTCTGGGTAACATAGTGAGACTCTGTCTCTACAAAAAGGTGAAAAATTAGCGGGGCTTGGTGACTCAGGCCTGTATTCCCAGCTACTTGGGAGGCTGAGGTGGGAGGATTGCTTGAACCCAGGAGGTTGAGCCTACAGTGAGCTGTGATGGCACCACTGTACCCAACCTGGGTTACAGAGCAAGACCTCATCTCAAAAAACAAACAAATAAAAATTAAATAATATCCTTAAGCCTAGCCATTCTTTCCTACTACAGTGAATGGGTTAAATTTTTATTTATTCTGTGTTTATCCCAGTCCTTCTCAAGCAGATTCTGCCATTGAAGTGGAAATGTTAACAATCAGAGGCCTGTTTTCTTGGTTTTATGGCACTGGTTGAACTTCACATAGTATACATAGGTATCACCCAGCCTCAAAAACAAGCAAAAAATAAAAATTCTCTCCAGAACTCAGGTGAGTGAAAAATGGGAAAGGATGCCTAACTTTATAGATATTGCACCAGTTCATCCCTTTGTCCCTACGTGCCATTATTACAGTGACGGAGTTTCACGTTGGCACCCAGAGATCCTTCCACAAGGAATATGCACATACCCGCACCTACTTTTGTTTTTCTTTCTTTTTTGCAGTACTCTAATTAGAAATTGTATATCTGGGAAGTCCTCTGTGGTTTGACAGTGAGTGGCAGAGATATGGCCAAATTACCTGCAATGACACTTTTAATTTATTTTCTACTCCTGGCTTGCGTCACGCTAAACCAACTTTGTTTCTGAAGCTGTTCTTATTTGGAGGGAACAAGAAAAGGAAGGTTTTCCAAGTACAGGACTGCAATGCAGAAAGTTCCTTTTTCATGTTGATCTTAGTGAGATGTGGATGGTGTTGGAATGGATGGAGAGAAAGGGCTTTGCCTGTGTAGCTTGTTTTAAACATTATTCCATAAAGAGCATTGACAATTAATTAGACTCACACAACATCTAGGCCATTGGTACTGAAGTGGTAGATGGTAATCACTTTGCCCCATTTTTCCTATTATCTACTTAGCAGCTCGAAAATATAATTCTGCTTGCAATTTATATTCTTTTTCATGCTTTGGCTTTGCTAATGATACTGAAATTAACCAGTTTGCTCGATCTCTTTGCCTATGCCATCAGGACAGCTCTGGGGTAGTTCAGAAATCAATTTTCCATCAGTTCACACCTGTACCTAAACCAAATCCCAATGATGCTTGCTGGTAAGCTGCCGATATTTGAAAGAGTCACTGTGCTAATGAGGCCCTCACATATACTATCTGCATAAATGGAAGATGTCATTCACAACCAGTGTTGAGGACACCAGCCTGCAGAACTGCAGGTGGGTGTGCTGCGAAGTTGGGACAAATGTTTCATTCATTTAATGCCATTTTTATCACCTGTTTGCCTGAGGAAGAAGCCATAACAACAATATTTTATAGCTTTAAATATGGTGTTGATGTTTTCTGGAGTGAGGAAAAGTTGGGTATACTTACAGAAAGTGGAGAGGTCGTTGGTTTCTTTCATGCCACTTTGTAAAGATGAACAACTATTCAATCATGGTGCAGAATATCCCTGACCTTGTGAAATCAGGGGGGAATGGAAATTATTTTCCCTTCTCAGTCATTGGTATTCAGCTAGGTGGTTTATGCTAGGTTGTCTTAGAGGTATTGTGACTCCGTTCACATTATATACGAGTGCATGGAGAACACATTGTTCTTCTCATTAAAGGCTTATTAACTGCAGTTTGTGAAATGGGGTGAAAGCAAATACACTTCCAAATGGCTGGCATGTTTCTTATCCTCTTGCCTGACACAGAAAACCCCAGGGTATAGGGGAAATTCACAGAAACAAGGGCTTAAAAGAAACATTCACAGTTAGCCAGTCTTAAACCGCGAGAGGCAAGGAAATCGCAGGAATGTTGATTTCATCATTGTTGTTTCTTTTCAGATACTTACTGTAGGAGTCAAGAAAAAGGAAAATTAAAAATAATGGCTAAAAGTATGGAAGAATCTGCTCAGTGGCCCTGGATAGGGGAGAAAAGGGGGTCCCGTTAATTTGCAAATTTGGAATTCCAGATACTAAATATGTTAAGCTTAGTAGGAAGTAGATTCTGCATAAGCCTCCATGACAAAGGCATTTGATTAGAAATATGAAAAGAACCTCAGAATGGAAAGTTTAAGACTATTTCTGGAAGTATGAATTCTGAGGGCGTGTGAACTGAATAAAAGGAGCCATATACATTGTGGTAGCAATGAGTGCAGTCTTCATGCTGACAGGAGTATGGGAGCCAAACACCCTGAAATCCCACATCTCTACATATGGCAAAAGGTTTTCATCCCTAAAACACCTCTTGGGTGTTGCCGAGTGCTGATTCCATGCACAAGGAGAGACATGGCTGTTTCTTTGCCTCATAGATTCTGAGATGCATAATAGCTTCTGCTTTTTGTTCTGGTGAGAGGTTTGCTTTTTAGGATGTAAATGACCATCACCTTGGCTTGAATCTGTTCCCTGCTTCTCCTGCCTATCCATCCTTGTATATCCTGCAACCTCCATGGCTAAGGACAATAGGGTCTGTTGGTAACCTCAGAGGAGATTGGATTGTATGTAGACTCTGTTTCTCTCCTGTCCTCTTTGTGACTGCTCTAGTTGCACTGGAGACATCGGATCCCGTCCAGAAGCATCTTATTTACATTGATGGCCCATTAACACAACATGTAACCCAAGAAGGAACGCAACAATAAATCATCAGTCACATAATTAAATAAATTGAGGCTTCTTGTGTAAAAGTGGGATAACACACAGTCGGCGGAGCGTTATTTAGTTCAAGCCAAGCTAATATTGTTAGAGCAAACATTAAGGCAGGTGACGAGGCTGCATCAAAATATTAATTATACACCGTTTTGGCACTGATAATAAATGTTCACGTATGGCCCTCTTTCCAGGAGAAATGCTGAAATATGTTTCAAAGCAACGCTTTGAATAATTCAAGAGAGCTGGAGTCTCAGTGGGAGAGCTCGACTGACATCAGAGTCATGGCGTCCGTTTTTAACCTCCCATCCCTGGTTTCTTCTCTTCTCCAAAGGGCTCTGAATGCCAAGTCTCCATGTGTCTTAAATGTATCATTAAAGACACATTCCCAGACAGTGAGAAATGCAGTGTCGATAACTTGGGAAGAGTTCAGAAATCTTGACTCAGATGTGTGAGAACTTTTAAAATCACAGATCTTGGCATGAGGCCAAGTCTGTGTCCTACAGCCTGGCTACCTTGGCTGAGTTGCTCAAAGTCTCTGAGCATCCCTTTCCTCCTTCACACATTGGAAGTACTAGTACCTACCTTGCAAGATTGTTGCAAGGAATGGAAATGAGATATGTGCTACCCTTAGAATATTAAGTTTGGGGAGTTCTGGAAGATAGCAGTCATCTCCTTAATAAGTGTGGTTGTTACTAACTATTTTTACAGATCTGACTTCTCCATAGCCTTGCCTGTACTCTGAGCAGAAGGCTACTGTGTGTTCTTTTGTTTACCCACTGGACTGGAGAATGATCCAACGTTGCTCTAAAACAGGATACTGCACAGGCTCACCTGGGTAGCAGATTCATTCATCCTAGCCAGTAGGTCTTTATACAAGGAAGACTAGACTTGGAAGTACTTGATAATCCTAAATATTATTGTTTATTTCTATTCCTTCTCTATCTCCCCGCACTAGAATGCAACATCTGTGAGAACAAGGATTACATTTTTCCCATACATGGCAATATTTTCTCAGCAACTATATAGTGGTAGAGTTGACTTGAAGGATATATTTAAAGGAATTAATCAAGAGTGAACTAGTTGGGGTTTTAGGTCAGTCTGAAGCTCAAATGCCTACAGAGATCTACAGATGTTGAGTTGGGCTGGGTATAAAATGATAAGGGAACAGCGTAGTTCATGGCAAACCAAAGAAGGCACACCTCACCCAAGGGTATTCAGAGTCATTTGATCATTACCAACGACAGGCACAAAGAACTCCATTTGAATGCAAATTCAGCCTCCAAGAATGAACTTTGTGAACTTACTGTTTTCAAGTTGAAATGGCTTAGGGGAACACAGTGACTAATGACTATTTAAAATGGCCAACGAGTGCCACCAAAAATAGTCATGGTGTTGCCAGCTCTATCTTGTCTATTTGTTCAGACTTGAAATGATCTTGGTTGTTTTCCCAGTAGGAAACAAACATGCTAAGAATCCTGTATTATCATTGGTGTATGCCAATATGATCTTTATTAAATTAGCCAACGGATGTGTTTTGAGGACGTGTCATGTGTCAAAGATGATGCTAGGTGTTAGGGCTGCAATACCAAATACTAGATCATTCACAGGTTCATGAGGCTCATCTAGCATCATTCTCACAACTGCTAACACAGGGCAGTGCCTGATTCATAGTTAGACTTTAGTAAACATTTGATGAATGACTAAATGTGTAATCAGAACAGGAAAGTGAAAATCTTGCAGATCGCCAGCTCAAAGTATGTATACATATATACATACAAGCACACACACATATAAACATACATATATGTGACACATATGAAATGGCATATTAAGACCATTCTCCATTTATCATCATCTGATTGTCTAGAATTAAGAACATTTACCTACATGTGGAGGAACTCCAAAATTATTATGCTATTGTTTCTAATCTAGAAAGATCTTTAGGAAATACTGGTAGAACTTCACATCTTCAGATAAGCTTTTCAGTCTAGCTCACTCATGCTTTCCTTTCCTAAAATTTTCTAAGTTTTGATATCTTGCTAAAGAAAAAATGAACAGTGTTAAACATTGGTGCATTTTTCATACTTCAACCTTTTCTGTCTATAAACAAGCATCTGTAAGGCACCTGGAACTCTGCTAACATGGCTCACATGTTCCACTTTGTGACTTGATGTAACTCTTAGCTGCGTGCAGCATCCAGGTGAGATGTGATGCTCTCATTCAGTTTACAAACAGTAAAATTATTGTCTCTTAATAATGTATCTCTATGTTGTTGAAATTTATGGGGAAAATGTTTGTGGTCAACAATGCTTATCAGAATGGTGTGAACGGTTTTTTTATAGCGATGTTTATCAAGTTATGTTGTGCATATGAATCATGTAGAGTTGATGCTTGGGAAATCTTGTTAAAAGAATTGCTTAGGAGATCTTGTTCAAATATAGATTCAGATTTGGAAGTTCTGGGTTAGAGCCTGAGATTCTGCTTTTCTGCTGAACTGCCAGTGATGGGATGCTACCAAGTCAGGGACCACACTTTGGGTAGCAAGGATTTTAAACAAGTAAGGTCCATGCATCATATGTACTATTGTACATACATGATTTTGTGACAAACCACATACATGTCCTATGCTAGATACTGTGTCATTTTTGTTATCTCCAGTTTACAGGCTGAAAACATGAAACTCAGTCAGGTGAGAGCTGTTGTCTGAGTTGCACTTCTGGGAAACTGCAAAATTGAGATTTAAGCCCAAGAACTCTGACTTCGAGCACATGTTGTTAATGTCCCTGTATGTTGCTTACTGTCTCTGCTGCTACAGCTGAAGCGAGGTCTTAGGTCTCTAAGCAGATAGCACCTGAATACCCCTGTATGCCTCTGTGCTTGGCTGCATTTTAGAGTGTGTTTTTAGTAATACCTGCTTAGGGTACTACTGAATTGAATAGGGTTGGAATTCTGGAGCTAAGGTCTAGTGGAACCAACAGCAAATTCTGGACATTAGTTCTCAAGGCAATGCTTCTCATTGAGATGCTGTCACCCCCAGGAGGATATAGACCAACTTCTTTAGCTCCAGTGGTGTGAGAAGAGTAAGCAGGGATTGAGTGTGTCTCCAGAATCTGAACAGAATGAGCTTTTATCATTTTTACCAACTATGCCCTTGCTTTGTGTTCAAGATAGAGAATAACTTTTGGAGGGGGTTATTTCTGGAATAAAAAGGGAATTTACTTATCTGTTTAGTGATGGGGATGATCTTTCCTCCAAATCACACCGTGGAACAATCTTTGATCAATAGAATTTTTCTTTGCAGGTGTCACAGAGGTATTCATTCCTTGACTTTTTTGGAAGTGTGGATATAGGATGGAAAGGTTTGGAAGGGTGGAGATAGGATGGAAGGGTGGATATAGGTGTTATTCTTTGCACCATCAATCTACCTGTGACTGGTGATGCAAAGTATAATGCCCTTCCCTCCCAAAAGTGTACCCTTTGCAGAATCAGTAGGAAGTGAGGAAGTAACTCCTTTTAACTTGGATGTTAGCAGTCATCATCCTAATCATTCCCTATTTTAATCACAGAAATGAAAGGAAGAAAATCATTCTTGAGTCGGCTAATGCTATGTTACAGAACCATAGCTATTCATTGGTAATAGCTGGAAGACTGTTCTCTTATGCCCTTTTAATTGAGTGTCTTTCCGTCTTCTAGCTGTCCAATATCTGTCTAATCCACAAACAAGACTAATTTTGACTCAAAACATAGCTGGCTCTAGTACAAGAAGATGCATTGAGCAATAGGAATTATAAAATGAAAAGGTAAGGATGGTTGCATCCTGGGGGGAAAATGGCTTCCCAGGCAATTTGAGCAAATAAAATAATGCAAATGTCTTCTGAATGTAGTAAGGAGTTAAGGCCATCGGTAAAAAGAGCAAATTGAATGAGTAATACAAAGAATCATCCCTCAGTAAGAGAATAATGATTTCATGAAGCAGTGTAGAAAGAGGAGGGAGAGTAGAGAAATCTGAATGCCTTTGATAGTTGAGAATGAAATGGAAATGTAACAGCTTCACAAGGTGAATATGGAGAAGGGGTAGGAGAAGAGGAAACAAGATCATTAGAGATAACCCGTGGTTTTAAGCAAAATGAGGGGAAGACATTTAGAAATTTGTAAAATTGTGACCACAGCCTTTTTTGACAGTGGAGGAGGAGGGGTATGTAGCTTGGATCGTTGTATTTAGAAACTACCTTTTTTATGAATTTTGCTGCATTACCTGAAAGTGAGCATTAGTTACTTGTATAATAAGCACCAAAATAGATTGTTGTGAGCATAGCAGTGATGTCCGTGTGAATAATATGTGAACTAAGAACTAAGGTGAATATGGAGAAGGGGTAAGAAAAGAGGAAACAAGATCATTAGAGATAACCTGTGGTTTTAAGGAAAATGAGGGGAAGACATTTAGAAATTTGTAAAATTGTGACCATAGCATTTTTGGACAGTGGACGAGGAGGGGTATGTAGCTTGGATCGTTATATTTAGAAACTACCTTTTTTATGAATTTTGCTGCATTACCTGAAAATGAGCATCAGTCACTTGTATAATAAGCAGCAACGTAGATTATCATGAGGCATAGCAGTGATGTCCGTGTGAATAACATGTGGAGTGTTAGATAATTGTATGTGGAAAAGAAAGGGACATGGACAACATAGCGGTCATCCTATTGTGTCTAAAGTGAATTTAACACACATGGGCGAAAAAGGAAATTGTACGTATCAGGAGTTCAGTGAATATTGGAGGTGTTTGTTGTGGTGGTGGTAGTTTTTACTATTCTGTAAAATGCACAGTTTCAAATAAAGGATATTGTTATTTCCACTTTAAAATACCTAAGAAACTAAGTTCTTCTTGATACCAGAAAGGGGTCCAAATCCAGACCCCTAGAGAGTGTTCTTGGATCTCAGGCAAGAAAGAATTCAGGGTGAGTCTATAAAGTGAAAGCAAGTTTATTAAGAGAGTAGAGGAATAAAAGAATGGCTACTCCATAGAGAGAGCATCCCCAAGGGCTGCTGGTTGCCTATTTTTGTGGTTATTTCTTGATGATACGCTAAACAAGGGGTGGATTATTCAGGCCTCCCCTTTTTAGACCATATGGGGTAATTTCCTGATGTTGCCATGGCATCTGTAAACTGTCATGGCACTGCTGGGAGTGCAGCAGTGGTCACTCTGATTGCCATCTTGGTTTTGGTGGGTTTTGGCCGCCTTCTCCACTGCAACCTGTATTATCAGCAAGGTCTTCTTGACCTGTATTTTGTGCCAACCTCTTATCTCATCCTGTGAATTAGAATTCCTTGACCATCTGGGAATGCAGCCCAGTAGGTCTCAGCCTCATTTTACTCCGCTGCTATTCAAGATGGAGTTGCTCTGGTTCAAACACCTCTGACGTTCTTGCTGAGAGCCGTGAGTTCTCTTCCTGGGGTTAGATGATATGAGATGGTGGAGGCCACAGGGACGGAATTGTTTCTTTTCTAGATGTCTTCCTTAGTTTACTTTCTTTCTTCCCTTTGTAAAAGGAAGATAAATCTTGGGACCTCAAACTCACTAAGCCAAAGGGAAAAGTCAAGCTGGGAACTGGTTCATGCAAACCTGCCTCCTGTTTTTCTTCCTCGGTGAAATGGCTACAAAGATGGAAAGCTACATACCTCCCTCACCTCTTGCCCGCCTGAGGCAAATGCATATCCAATGGCATCCTTTGCCATATTGTCTACATTATCTTATGTAAACATGCAGATTAGCTGAGACAGACAAAGGCATAAATAATTATTTTCCCCTACTCTCCAACATGAAAATTGTATACTTCTCTTTATCTTGCCCTTTCCCCTTTAAATATTGAAACCTTGAAAATCATCTTCCGAGAAAGGTATTAGACCTGTCTTCCAGGCACATGTTCTTAACTTTGGCAAATAAATCTAAGATGATTGAGACTTGCCTTGGTCATTTTCCTTGATTGACATGTCTTTATAATCTTTCAAAAATTATAGACTCTGTGTTGGAATGAATGTGTGTGTGTGTGTGTGTGTGTGTACATACTTGTGTGTGTGTAGTTTGGGTCTGTGTTGTACAGGAGTAAAAAAATGGCTTTATGTCCACTGTCAGTGAATACTGCTGTGCCTTTGCACTTTGACTTTAAACAAGAGAAGGTGTAATTGATAAAGAAACTAGAAGCCAGGCATGGTGGCATGCAGCTGAAGTCCCAGCTACTTGGGAGGATGAGTTGGGAGGACCACTTGAGCCCAGGAGGTCAAGGCTGCAGTGAGCCATGATCACATCACTGCACTCTAGCCTGGGTAAGAAAGTGAGATGCCATCTCTAAAAATAAAATAGAAAAAGAAGCTGAATTTTTCCAATAAAGTCCCGCATCCAACTGTCTGGTGGAACTACCACCAATGGCTTCTCATTGGTGGAAACAGTTCCACAGATTTTTTTTTTTTTAAGAAAAACCTAATTGCATGTGAATTTTTCTCAGACAAAAGTAGTTCTAAGAGTTTACCAAGAAATTAAAGTTCTTCAATAATCCAGTGGAAATACATACGTTTGAATACTGAAAGCAGCCTATTAATATCCATCTTCTTATTGGCCTTTTGTCTTGCTTTGCCTTGTAGATTTTTAGATAACGTCTAAAGGAAAACAACAAAATGGTTGAGGGGGGAACCTCATGGAGTCAATTTGTTTTTCACTCTGGAAAATTTCTGTAGTCAGACTGATTTTTGCTCCTTCTAGGCGAATTGTTATATTTGCACACATTGTCAAAAAGTCATTGAACTATCTATTTCTGGTGACTGCACACATCCCTGTTACCAGCTCTGTAGTCCTCTGGGTTTGGGTGTAAAAAGAGTTGCTTGAAATAAATAGTTAACTGAAACTCAGCCTGGGAGCTACATTTCTGAGCACTTCCGTTTTCTACTTCTTACAAAATACAGTTCAAAAAATTCTAGACCGACATTCAAAGTACTTTTTCATCTGGCTCCAGCCTGTTTCAACCTTAACTACACACAGTGATATACTGTAGGCTGGGACATTGTTGTCCCCAGGGTACTTAGAATTTCCTTCCTGTCTTCATATCTTTCCCCCACCTGGAGGAATGTCTACCCCCTTTAGCTCCAAATCTTATCTACTCCTCATAGCCACACTCAGATAGTAGTGATTAATATTCATATATATTCACTATGTGCTTTACATATGCAGAATCTTTCATTTTCATAGTACCCTATTAACTGGGTAATATTGTCATTTTATAGATGGGGGAAATGAGAACCAGAGAGGTTAAGTAATGTGTACCAAATCAAAGAGCTAAGAAATATTGGATCAGGGGTATAAACCTAGACACTCTGTCTTCAAAGTCTGCCTCCTTAAGTATTATACCAGACAGCCTCTCAATACTTACATCTGCCATGCAACTGTTCTTCATCTTCTCCAGCAAAATTTAAGCTCGCTTTTTCCCTCAAATATTCCTATCGCTCTGCCTGGGCTCATCATTTTCTGTTTTGAATATTTGTTATTCGTTATGATGAGATGAATGCATAGCCTGTTTGCCAGGTCCTTGGATAAGCTCTTGGGATGCAAAGTCAAACCATTTTCTCCCTTCAAGGAACTGATAGTCTAGGTTTGGAGAGGGACAAGCAATAAACATCTGTGAGGTAGATGATTATGTGATACCTTATGCCGTATCTTAGTGTCTTTTAATAGAGGTGTGAATACAAGATCATAGAAACATAGGGAAGAGGGGCTAGTTCAGCCCTCATCGCCTGGTATGGGCAGGAAGACTCTACTGAGAAAAGGTACTTGATCTGAACCTTGAAACATGAATGTAATTTTCCTAACCAGAGGGTCCAGGAATAGGATTCCAGTCCAAGGAAGTGGGATGAATAAAACCTCAAATACCAGAGGAAGAGAGACACACCAGAGAATACCTAGGCAATATGACAGCTACATTGTAGTGGGAAGCACGTGGTGAAGGGACACATAGCCCAGAAAGGTAGAGTGAGGTCAACTTTTTGGTTCTACAGATGCAGCTCTAAGGCATTTACCAATATCCCTTAGACAGCGGGGAACCATTGAAGGTGGTATATGAAAGCCATGATCATCCTGGGTACGGCTTTCAAAGCCCATCCTATTAGATGAATGTTCTTGCTCCATTGAGAATATTCAGCAATTACAATTTACTAGCATAGAATGCCATCAGAGTCACCCTTTCACTTTCTTCATATGCCAATGTTCCTGGATGGGTTTACACCATCTCAGAATTCCGGGGGGGGAGGGGAATAGACTAATTACAGGAATTTTTACTCTAAGAGTAAAGGAAAAACATTTCAGTGAATAGAATAAAGATGTAATGTTTGCCTTATCCTCTAAATATTTAAACCAGAGATCAAAAAGTCAAATTTCAACTAGATGTGGTGGTATGAACCTGGAGTCCCAGCTACTCAGGAGGCTGAGACAGGAGGATTGCTTGAGCCTAGGAGTTCCAGGCTGTAGTGAGCTATGCTGGTGCCACTGCACTCCAGCCTGAGCGACAGAGTGAGACCCTGTCTCTAAAGAAAACAAAAATAGATTTTCTGCATGGGGCCAAACAGGAGAAGGGAAATGTCTAAAGGCAATAGAGATGGGTGGGGCCTGGGGAGAGCACAGACTCTTCCTGAAGGAAGCATCAGCTTGTAAGCTTATTAGACTTGGAGACACAAAAATATGGTCCCAGTATGGTTAGATGAGTTGGATTTGTAGATATTTAATGTTGATTATTAAGCCCTGGTAACTTTGCATAAATTGTTTTAAGCAGTGAGTGGTTCACATATTTTATATAGATGGGCCACTTAGATAATCTCACTTGCAGTTTGTGGTCTGTGATTTAGACCAAGCAGGCTTAGCTCAGAGTTTCTGTGAAACAGGTAAAACTAAGTATGAAGGTGCCTGCTTGTAGACCACGTCTAATCCGTCAGCAATTCCTCAGTGCCTACTTGATGCTGAGCCCTCTATGAGATCCTATAGAGTCTACTAAAGTAACTGGATGATGGAGAGGGCTCTTAGGTTAATGCACGTTTAGAAAATTGTGTTTTGGCAATTGGCACACCAATACCAGGTTGTCCTTTTGATATCACTCTGTTAAAATGTATAATTCTGGAAATGTTCCTCTTATTTTGAATCTCTGATGGAGAAAATAATGAATAGCCACAGAATGCATGTAAATAGGAGGAATGAGCTGTGGTGCTACACGTTTACATCGTTCCCTATCATTTAAGGAGACAAGCTGATAAGAAAGATACATGTTTATTTCGTTTGTTCCTTCCCTGACCCCAATTTGCTGTGTTATTCTTCCGGATTTTCGGAAGGAATCAGCATAGGATAGTAATCAGCATTGTTTTCACCGTGACCATGCTTTTTCCACTATACTCTCTTTCTCCCACTCTCTCTCCTCCAAGTCCATTTCTGGCAAAGAGCTCTTAAGAAGTGAGTCTTTTTTTTTTTTTTTTTTTTTTTTGAGATGGGGTCTCTCTGTGTCGGAGTCTCTCTCTGTCGCCAGGCTGGAGTGCAGTGGTGCGATCTCAGCTTACTGCAAACTTCGCCTCCTAGGTTCAAGTGATTCTCGTGCCTTAGCCTCCCAAGTAGCTGGGATTACAGGCATGCACCACCACACCCAGCAAATTGTCTCGTATTTTTAGTAGAGGCGAGGTTTCATCATGTTGGACAGGATGGTCTCGATCCCTTGACCTTGTGATCTGTCCACCTTGGCCTCCCAAAGTGCTGGGATTACAAGCATAAGCCACCGTGCCTGGCCCCTTAAGTGTGTCTTTATACTAGAGGTTTGTATGCTCAGCCTTCCAGCCTGTGGATCTGTGTGCTATTACCAAGTTTTACTCTCTGAGTACATAGCCTGTAGTTGGGTTTGAATATTAAGTGTGAAATTCTAGTACACCAATGAGAGATTTGAAGCAACCAGCAGGTAGCTTCTACATCCCTAAAAGCTGCAGGGCGCTGTCTGTATTTATGAGCGGTCTCATTTCACACATGTCCAATGACTGGAATGAAGCTGCTGATCCAGTGTGTGATGCTGAAGGTACCATTACCTGCAGCTGGCCTCTTTCCTGAAATGAGGAGGGGACAGGGGCAATGGCTCAGGAGGAAAACGTGCAGAGCCCGCTGTTCACAAATGTGAAGGTTACTCCAGAGAGCGCCGAGAGCGTTTTGTCAGCTTTGTTTGCAAAGAGATAGGGAGTGAAGGATTATGATCCTTGGCGCCGATAATGTCCCCTGGGCCACAAAGTAATCCAGCAGGACACCCGATGTAACACTGCTGTTTTATTCACATATGTCTGTATGGTTATCATACAAGGCTTAGGAGATAATCATCAAACAACGTCTCCCTCTTCTATAAAGGAAGCTGAGCCCAGGGTCTTCATCCTTTCAGCCGTACGAGCAGTTGTTCTTCTCACAGACATTTATCGAGCATTTTGCTACATGCCTTGGGCACGGTTGGAAGCTCCCTCACTTCGCAGAGAGACCTCATCCATGGATTTAGTCGCTCACACACTCATCCATTCACCAGACACTGCTTATCACCTTGGTGCCAAGTTCAGTGCTAGATTTTCAAAGAAGAAAGGGGATAAACATTTGGCTCCGGAAGCAGAATCCTGGCTTTATTACTGAAAAGCTGGGTGATCTTTTCTCTAGCAGCCTCACTATACTCATCTGGAAAATGGGTATAAAGGCAGTTTCGCCTCATAGGTGGCTGTTATGATTAAGCGGGGAGGGGATGTATTTTTTTTTTTTTTTTCGAGATGGAGTCTCGCTCTGTCGCCCAGGCCGGAGTGCAATGGCAGGATCTTGGCTCACTGCAAGCTCCGCCTCCCGGGTTCAGGCCATGCTCCTGCCTCAGCCTCCTGTGTAGCTGGGACTACAGGCGTCCACCACCACACCTGGCTAATCTTTTATATTTTTAGTAGAGGTGGGATTTCACCGTCTTAGCTGGGATGGTCTCGATCTCCTGACCTTGTGATCGACCTGCCTCGGCCTCCCAAAGTGCTGGGATTACAGACGTGAGCCACCGTACCCAGCCTGTGTATTTTAAGAATACTTAGCATATGGCACGGCACTGTTAGTGATCATATCCACATGAGTTTACTTGCCAGAGGAAGTCCATGCATGTGTTACCACACTGAGGTACCGGTACAGACCCCAAGAGAGGGTTCTTGGATCTTGTGCAAGAAAGAATTCAGGGTGAGTCTGCAGAGTAAAGTGAAAGCATGTTTATTAGGAAAGTAAAGGAATAAAGAATGGTTACTTAGTGGAGAAAGTAGCCCCAAGGGCTACTGGTTGCCCATTTTTATGGTTACTTCTTGATGATATGCTAAACAAGGGGTGGATTATTCATGCCTCCCCTTTTTAGACCACATAGGGTAACTTCCTGATTTTGCCATGGCATTTATAAACTGTCATGGTGCTGGTGGGACTGTAGCGGTGAGGACCACCAGAAGTCAGTGTCGTCGCCATCTTGGTTTTGGTGGGTTTTGGCCGGCTTCCTTACTACAACCTATTTTATCAGCAAGATCTTTATGACCTGTATCTTGTGCCAACCTCCTATCTCATCCTCTGACTTAGAATGCCTTAACTGTCTGGGAATGCAGCCCAGTAGGTCTCAGCCGCATTTTACCCAGCCCATATTCAAGATGGAGTTGCTCTGGTTCACATGCTTCTGACACATGGATCACAATTTGGAGAGCACAGATAGGCTCTCATGGATCTGCTGTTTCATTGTGGCTTAAATCCCAGCCTCTACTTACTGGTGGCTTTAGCATTACTGTGACCTTAGGCATTTTATAAAATGCCTGTGAATGCCTCTGAACCAAGTTTCCTGATCTGTAAATGAGAATAGTGGTGATTTGTACAGTAGTCAGGGAAATACTGGGTAGAAGAGGGCAGTTCCTTGGCAAAGGCTTCATCCTCAAGCCTGGATACTTGTGGCCTTAAATGGCAACAGACATTCCTGTTGCCTTTTGGCCCACCACACCCCCCTAACCTATACCCATATAAACCCCAAACACCCAGTTCCAGAAGGAGACGAAGAGACAAACAGAAGGGCAGAAGAATGGCAGAATGGCATGGCAGAAAGAAGAGAGGGAGCATCTGAATGCTGAGAGGAGTTCACCTGGGGACAGTCAGAGAGGAGATTGGCCACTGGGCGGTGAAACGCCAGAGGAAGATCATCTTCCCACTCCATCCCCTTTCCAGCTCCCCATCTGTACAGATGAGAGCCACCTCCACCACTCAATAAAACACCTGCATTCACTATCCTTCAATTCCGTGTGTGACCCAATTCTTTCCGGATGCTGGAGAAGAGCGCAGGATGCAGAAAGCTGTCGCACTGGTCCTCTGCATTTGCAAATAGGCAGAGGGTCTGCTGTGCTTGTTAACACTTAAGCCATCCATCGATGGCAAGGCTAAAAGAGCACACTGTAACACATGCCCAGTTGGGCTCCTGCAGCTGTCTGTCATCATGCTCCAACTCCCGTAAGGGGTTTGAGCAGTGGCGGCAACTGAAGAGATGAGCCACACCCCTGTCTCATGTCCTGCAAGGGGGTCAGGGAACTCTCTTGTTTCAATGGTAGTGTCTGTGAATGTAGTTCTACTGCACAGGGTGCTCCATAGACACAGTTCTACTGCACAGGGTGCTCCATAGACACCCTGGCTTGTTTTTGCTTTCCATCACACTGATGTGTTAGTCATACCTCACACAGTCACTCACAGCTCCCCAGGTATATCTGATTGTTATGCACTTCAGGTACACAATGCATCCCTAAGACATAAAAAACAATCATCAATTTATTTGACAAAGTCTGCTTTGTTTATAAGTTTTCACGATAATCAGAGAGTGACAGCTGGTAAGCCTTGATTTCTTTTCAAATTCAGTTGAACGCAGCTGTAAAGTGCCTGAACTTTGCCTTTAGCTAAGCAGATCCTAATGGGTTCAGTTAGCATTGTACATGCATGTGATTCACCAAAACTTTCCTTTTGGGTTGGCAACAGCGCTCATTAAAAAGTGAAAATACCCTTAGTGTTAATTTACCAAGCAGTGTTCGAGAATGACAAGCCATCTCAAGAGACTGTTTTCCAAAGGTTAGCTTTTGAAATTAAACAAATTATGGTGAGTTTACATATTTGTTGGATGTAAGTGCAATCTGATATTTAAATGGATCATGCTACCCTTTGGATGTTCACGGAAAATTTGGAATTATAACCTGTTTTGGTTTTTTGATGATCTGACATTCCTCATGTGGTGCTTGAGAGGTTAAGAACCCAGAGGGGAGCCCTGGTAGGCACTGGTATTCATTGGTGACAATGGATGGAAAAGAATGTCAGGATCTTGACCCCTTTCCTCGTGCTATTTCTGCCCTTGTCTCTGATACTTCATCTCTGTTCCCAGGTAAAAGGCATCTGCCAATTGCAACCCACAGTCTTGTTTGCAAGGAAAGTAACCCCAAGCAATGCAGCAGCTGGTGGTAACATTAGAATGAAAGGAGCAGGCTGAATACTAGCACCATGGGAAAGAAAATGCAAGTGTCCGATGCAGGGGCCTTAGCTCCACAAACTCATCTGAAACAGTGGACCCTTTTCCTATTTTTGCTCTTCCGTCTCTCTTCCTCAGAGGATGATAAATAATGTAATAACTGTGTTATTTACTGACATCATTGTTAAATGGCTAAAGTTGAGCAGGCAGATCTAATTCTTTTAAATTCATCAATTCATGTAATTCTAAAAATAGCCTTTTGAGATGAGTGGCAGTATCATGACTTCCATATTACAGGTGTAAAGATTGAAGCTCAGAGAGGTCGAGTAACTTGCCCAAGGTCACAGCGCCAGCACGTGGTGAAGCACACGTAAGCCACCAGCTAGAGTGATTTCAGAGACCTCATTTTACTCTACCTTCCCAAGACCCCAGCGTCATCGTCACTCTCACATCCAGGTCACTCTCTACCACTTGACCAGTTTTTCTCCTAAAATATGGTCAGAACAAGTAATTCCCCTTCTCAGAGATCCCTAATGGATCCTTAATGACTACCTGCCGAAGCCTAAACTCAGTTATTTGCAGTGGCCAAAAGCATGGACTCTGGTGTCTGCTGGATCTCAGTTAAAGGCGTGGCTGCCCTTATCACTAAGGGATCTTTGGGAAACAAGTCTGTCCGGGTTCAGTTTCCTCAATGGTAAAAAAATGGCATTAAAAACACCAACCTCAGATGGCTTCACTAGAAGCCCACACCCTCGTGTTACGCAATATACCTCTGTAACCTGCTTGTGTGCCCCCAGAACCTACAGTTAAAATAAATCTAACAAAAGCACCTACCTAACTCACATGTACAATGGCATACCATTCAGCTTCAAAAGACAAGGACATTCTGTCATTTGTGACAACATGGTTGAACCTGGAGGTCATTATGTTAAGTAAAATAAGCCAGGCACAAGGGGACAAATAATGCATTATCTCACTTATGTGAGGAATCTAAAAAAGTCAAACTCATAGAAAGAGAGTAGAATGGTGGTTACCAGAGGCTGGTGAGAGGGGAGGAAATGGGGAGATGATCAAAGGATACAACATTTCAATTAGACAGAAGAAATAAATTCAAGAGACCTATGGTACAACTATAGTTAGTAACAATGTATATACTTGAATATCACTAAAAGAGTACGTTTTAAGTGTTCTCACCACAAAAAAGATAAGTATACACATGTTAATTAGCTTGATTTAGCCATTCCACAGTGTATACATATTTCAAAACATCACGTTGTACACCATAAATATATACAATTTTTGTCAACTTAAAAAATAAAAAGAAAAAGAAATCCCTCCGCCAACCCAACTACCTACCTCACAAAGTTATTAGCGAGACTTGCACCTGTGGTACATATAAAGTATTTAGCGGAGTACTCATTAAATTCGTGCTGTTGTTAGGTTGGACTCATGAAGCCTCCTTCATCTAGTTTCATCTTTCCAATTTCCCTCAATATCTTTCCTACATTCTGGCTCCGGAAAACTATTCCTGACTCCCGAAAACTATTCCTGACTCCCGAAAACTATTCCTGACTCCCTCATATGGCATGGGGCTTCATGCATCTAGCTTGTAGCCCTACTCTTTCATTAAGTGACAGTGTTTTCAATCCATGCATTATCACAGTTGCCACTTTTACCAAGTCCATTTACTCCACCACCACCTCCCAAGTCAGGATACATTGCTCTTTAGTTTTTCTGCTAGGAATCTTGTTTTACTGTGCCTTCTATTAGCTATTATTAATGTGAGCTTGTTTAGAAAATGGAATGCCCCATTTATCTCTGAATCCCTAACTGTACCTGGCATCATGCTTTGATGGTTTTCACAAAGTGGGAACTCAGAAAGTGCCAAATGGATTAATGAGTGGATGTGCACATTAAAATGAACACAAGTAACTTACATTATGTTCCTTTGAAAAACATTTACTTCCTATGAGTTGCCATTGAAAAAAAAATCCTTGAGGATCAGAAACAGAACCTGGAAACTTTGGAATGTAGATTTTTTTCTTTGCTTCTTTAAATTGTAGACTTATTTAAATCTCTACATATTTCAAATCTAAAAGAAATTATGCACAACCAGACTCTAAATCCATGTGGAATAATTCAGTATTTCATATACATGAGTTCTGTATTTTTGATGGGTGTCACATGCCAAAGAATGTAGACTATGGCTAGAAATTAAGTGGGTTTTTTTGTTTGTTTGTTTGTTTGTTTGTTTTTCCCATTGCCTAGGTAGGATTTTGCCTTATTAGGATTAAAGACTGCTTTCTTATTAAGCGATGCAGATCTCATTGAAATAAGTACCTTTATGAAAATGATGCTTTTCTGATTTTTGTGAAAGATTGAAGCATTTTAGGGTAACTTGGAACGTTATGAGATCTAGTTTCCGGAGATGTGAGTAAAATTAACTCCATGTTGTGAAGATTTTCAAATGAAAAAATATTACAGAAAACATTTAGGGGAGGCTACGCGTGTCTGAGGAGGTGTGTGGGAAATCTCTATACCTTTCTCTTTATTTTGCTGTGAACCCAAAACTACTCTTAAAAAAAGGAAAATTTTATAAAAACAGTTTAGGGGAATGCCTAGAACTTAGCAAACGCTCTGTAACTTAATGCTCAATGAATGCTAGGATATGCTTCTACTAGATCTGGACCCAAAACATGAGGCTTTACCTATTAAAAGTTAGGAATATTTATCAGAATTATATGCAAGCATTTTGTGAAGCATCAGATATGCAGTATTTCATTTAATCCTTACAGGGATCCAGTAGCACAGGTACTCCAGCCGCTTGCCAGAAGAACATCCTGAGGTTTCAAGCGGTCTGTAAATGCCCCAATGTCAAACTCAGGGAAAAATCAGAAACCAAGCTTTGTTTACTGTAGGTTTTGAGTTCTTACCATTATATGTTACTGTCCCCCATGACAAGACCTGAGATGCAAATATTTTTATCTCAAAACTTCCTACATGTCCTGTGGCTTCATCCACAATGTTTATTTCTTACCTGAAATCATGCTATAAAGAAAGTATTGCCCAAAACGCATTTGGATGAGGTCGCGTATTAGATACATAACTTTTGATGGTTACCTGAGGTGGCCCCTGAACATTTCGCAAACCTTTCATGATCTCACTCCAGTTTTATGACTTTCCTTTCTCCCACACGGAGATGCTGAGTGCTGTATTCATCTTTCTGCCTTGCTATTTTTCCTTCATTTCCTTCATTGTCTGCTTTTTTGGAGCATTGTACCAAATGGCTTGGTTGTTCTTTGCTGAACATGAAGGATTGACTATCAGGAATTTTCTTTTATCTTCTGGAATTCACTAGCTTTTTAAAAAAGTTAGATATCCCCTTCTGGCTAGATGGATTTTATGTTTTGTTTAATATTTTTCTTCTTGTGGGTAGGAATGTGTCATACTGAGAGGCACATAGTATATCTATCTTGGTATTGACAGCGTTGAACCATATGTACACTTTTGAGGTATCTTTGCTCTTAAGCTTGTTGATTTTCCTCTTCTGAGGATGCATACGAACCAGGTCATCTGTTGCAATTAAAAAGAAAGAACATTTTTAAAACTAGAAGGTCTAATCTCTTCCTTGTGCAAACAGGAGACTGAGGCCCAGAGAGAGTTAAATAACCTAATCAAGACCAAATGGCTGGTAATTAGCAGACATGAGACTAAACTTATGCCCCTTTTAGTGATTCATTTAGAAAAATATATTTTTAAGACATTTTTCAGAATACTAAGGGAGGATTTTTATATATAAAGAATGTAGTGAATGCGTCTTTGAAAAGTAGCATAAATGACTTGAAAAAATGATATTATCAGTGAAGGCACTTCACATATTTTATGTGGGGGTGTCTCTCATACTTGGGGGCAGACCCTTCTGCCATTGATTCTGTTGGGATATGATGCTTGCGGTTCTTATTCTTAAAGATAACTGCACCAAGTTTGCCTTGATAGTTTTACTATTTCCTCGAGATTACTTTCTTGAGATGATGAGACCAGCTTGAATTTTCATTGTAGTTGTGAGACCTTTCTCAGGTTGAAATGAATTCTGATAAGCTGATTATCTCTCTGAAGAAAATATGATGTCCACATTTCATAGCTTAGTTCCGATCACTTCAGTGCCATTTTCATTCTGAGACATCTTGCCGGGTCTGAATTAAATAAGATAATAAGGTGCTCTGGAGTCCAATACATATTAAATAGATTTTTTTAAAAAAATCGAGGCCTACAGAGTGGAGGATGGCTTTCTTTATGGTGTATTTTCTTTCTCCATGTTGAAGTAGGTAGCAGCTAGCTAGTTTCTTTTTCTTTATAGAGCAATGAGTTATGAAGCTCAAAAATAAAGTGTTCTCAGTGGTGTAAATAAAGCAGTAGTCTGAGTAAATATATCACACTATGTACTGAGGGTTTGCTTTTTGCGTTATTTTGTCTCTTTCTTTTCCTTCTCCGCTCTGGTCCAGTTTATGCCATTGTGTATTGTTGACACATTAATCTTGGTAATAGAAATGGAAAGCTACTTTTCATTGAGAAATAGATTCAAAGGAAAAGATGATTAATGGGCTGGGCACAGTGGCTCATGCCTGTAATCCCAGCACTTCGGGAGGCCGAGGCGGGTGGATCACGAGGTCACGAGTTTGAGACCAGTCTGGCTAACATGGTGAAGCCCTGTCTTTTTTTTTTTTTTTTTGAGATGGAGTCCCACTGTGTCACCAAGGCTGGAGTGCAATGGCGCGATCTCAGCTCACTGCAACCTCCGCCTCCTGGGTTCAAGTGATTCTCCTGCCTCAGCCTCCTGAGTGGCTGGGATTACAGGCACACACTACCATGCCTGGCTCATTTTTGTATTTTTAGTAGAGTCGGGGTTTCGCCATGTTGATCAGGCTCGTCTTGAACTCCTGACCTCATGATCTGCCTGCCTGGGCCTCCCAAAGTGCTGGGATTACAGGTGTGAGCCACTGCGCCCAGCCCAAACCCCATCTTTACTAAAATACAAAAATTACCCAGGCGTGGTGGCAGGTGCCTGTAGTCTCAGCTATTCAGGAGGCTGAGGAAGGAGAATCGCTTGAACCCAAGAGGCGGAGATTGCAGTGAGCCGAGATCATGCGATTGCACTTCAGCCTGGGAAATACAGTGAGAGTCCATCTCAAAAAAAGAAAGATAATTAATGAACAGAAGTTCCATGCATTCCCAATGATGTGTTTTTTATCCTGGCTCTATAAATCTGTCTGCATTGCAGCCTCTTGTGAGCTCCCAGATTACTGTATCCCTCCTCCGTCTCACCTCCATGGAACTGGTGGATTTAGCTCCAAAGCTACCTGGTATTGCTAACGGAGGAGGAGGACACTTAGAATCTTGAGGACTATCTTCCCTACAGAGCCGTATGCCTGCGGAGGGGAGATGAAGGGCTGGGAATGATATACTCAGAGGGGAGACGTTACTTAGAATTGCTGTGTTGGTGACCAGTATGGTGGTGCTTGCCTGTAATCCCAGCACTTTGGGAGGTGGCAGCAAGCGGATCACTTGATGCCAGGAGTTCAAGACCAGCCTGGCCAACATGGTGAAACCCTGTCTCTCTACCAAAAATACAAAAAGTAGCCAGGTGTGGTGGTGCACGCCTGTGGTGCCAGCTACTCAGGAGGCTGAGGCCGGAGAAGGGAGGTGGAAATTGCAGTGAGCCCACATCATGCCACTGACTATACTCCAGCCTGGGTGACAGAGTGAGACCCTGTCTCAAAAAAAAAAAAAAAAAAAAAAAAAAGGAATTCCTATATCTGAGAGACGTTGCTTTGTAAACCTCTTGCACAATTTCTCTCTCCAATGACAACAATCAACAGAACTAGTGAGATGATGGATAATAACCAAAGTGAATCTGTTGGGAAGGGGTGATGCATGGTAGAGGAGCTTCCCGTGTGTGTGTGAGAGCTAATCACAGCCCCATGGCACGTCTGAGCTCCTTTCTTGTAAAAGCACATCAATCAATGTCTTTCTCGGGTTATCCCAAATCCTTCCACGGGTAGTCATAAGCATGTGATGTCTACTTGGGATGGAAGCATTCTCATTGAGAGCAAATATAGCACAGCTGCCATTCAGACCACAGTTCAAGTTGTGGCTTCTCAGTGAGAACATGTACCATTACTTACCTCTTTGAGCATCATGCTTCGTCTGTGAATTGGAGATAATGATGCCCAGGGCATAGGGATGTCAGTACAATGCTGCATGCAAATTGTTTATCAGAGTGCATGACACAGAGTTAACATGAGATGCTCCTCCTCCTCCTTCTTTTCCCTGTTAATTTTTATTATTTTCTTGCTATTGGCATTGTCTTTATTTACACATACTCACATGCATATGTCTGTATCAGTCCCAGATAGATATTTACTGAGTTCATTTAAATCACAATAATTTCCATCACTTTTACTTGTGTCTCAAGGCCCTCTTCAGCTTGGGAGGACTTCAATATGACTCAAGTAGGTACAGCTTTTTAAACACATAGTATAGTCATACTCTTAGCTTTTTTTTTTTCCTGTATTACCTCATTTGATCATGGTGAGAATACTGTAAAAGAGTACTTTTTATTTCCACCTCATGCATTGGATAATTGAGGCCAGAGATGGACAGTAACTCACCCAAGGTCAAGCAACTAGCAAATGCTGGAGCTGCCAGTTGCACCAAGTGGGTATGACTTCCAAGTTCAAAGCTCTCTCTTCACATATGCACTTGTCTCTGAATATCATGGTCTGTCCTGTAACTGACCCCTTAGGAGCTGGACATGAGGTAGGTAGGAAGTTGAGCTTAAAGAAGGAGCTGTCAGTGCAGGGTGGTCCATGAAAGCCCCTGGGTCTCAGATGGCAGAGAAACATGTGGTTTCTTTCTAGAATTATTCACTCCTTCACTGAGCCCATATTTATAGAGCATTGGTTTTGCTCTAGGCACTCTGTTGAGTGCAGAGTATTTGGTGCGGTGCAAAACCCTCCATGTCTGAGTCCTCAGGGAGCATTCAGCCTGGTGGGAGAGACAGGTACTAATCAAATGCTTATGTTTTCCTGTATAGTTATAGCTGAGATAAATGCAATGACAAGGGAACCTGTCCTAGATTTGCTGCAGAAACCAATCAAAGGAGGCTTTGCTAGGGAGGCAGTATTTGAGCTGAGAGTTGAATCACGGATGGAAACCACACAGGGGATCTCCTTTCCCTTCAAGCCCCGCTGCTGGAGCCGGGCAAGTTGCAGGGGACACTGAGGCCTCTCAGTTATCGCTCATGCATCGAAAGGAATGGAACTTTCTGCATTAGATTTCTGCAGAGATTAGCACTTCTTTTACGTCAGAGTCATTTTTATGTAAGAAGTCTACTGATTTCTTCATGGATGAAATCCTTTGGCCTTCTTAATAGCACATGTGTGCCAGGCCAGCTCCAGAAGCTGAAGGATTCAGGTGAGCTCAGTTCATGTGAACTCAGGAGCATTTGCTGAGAAGCCTGATTCCTCTTGGTCAGAAGAACTCACTGGCCATTTCTACTGTGATGGGAAGGAGCATTTTCATCTCCCAAACAATTTTGTGCAATGCCTGTAATCAGCCAGCAGTTGCCGTCCATTTCTGCCTGTCTTTTATCATCGAACCTAAAAGAATCTGTCTGCAGGAGTTAAAAGTCGTCGTTTTCTCTGATATACTATGCCTTGCACTCAGTACCTCTAAGGAAATGTCACAGACCCCCCCGAAACTCCCCCATTTAAGTGGTGGAAACATGGAATTCTCTAGTTTCATGATGGGACTGGTAAAGGAAGATATAGCTACTTTGTGAACTTGGTGCTTATACCTTCTCTCCTTTTGCTAGACATGAACCCGAAGGCACCACCCAAAAAGTCAAACTAGACACCATCTCTATTTTTAAAAAAGGAGAGGCAGACTAAACATTACATCAGCGTAAGGACTTCAGAGTCACACAGAACTGGATTTGCATTCTGGCTTTGTGGTTGACTAGTGGTAAAACCTGCAGCAAGTCCTTTCAGATTCGTAAACGCCCCGCTAGGTCATCCTCAAAAGAGAAATAATGGTGGTTGTGCTTAGAGAGACTTCTGCAAGTAAAGTGCCTAGCACATGGTAAATGCTTGGTGTTGGATAATAACCATTATTGCCGGGCAGGAGGCTGAGGCAGGAGAATGGTGTGAACCCCGGGAGGCAGAGCTTGCAGTGAGCCGAGATCGCGCACTGCACTCTAGCCTGGGTGACAGAGAGAGACTCATCTTAAAAATAAAAAAAAATCATCATTATAGCTATTAATATTGTCCAATACTAAATGGATAAGAAATAAATTATTTCTTATTCATATTAAATTATTTCTTTCTAAGTCTAATTGATCTAAATACATATGTAAATAAGTCATTATATAATATTTAATATATTAAGTCATTATATAATATCATTTAATAATATATAATAGAGAAAATGATATAACAATCTGATACATAATGAGTCTTAATTATATATTTTATAAATGATATTTATGATTTATATCTTTAGATTATTAATATTTATGTATTTTTATAAATGATAATCATTTATGTTATTTATATATTTCTCTATTTTGATAATTATTTCCATATTTTATACATGATGATTGTTTATATTATTTATATGTTTATTTAGATTGTTATTTACATATTTGTATCAGTGATAATTATATTATTTCTATGTTTATTTGGATTATTACTTTTACATTTTTATAAATGATAATTTATATTATTTATATATTTATTTGGATTGTTATTTACATATTTTTATAAATTGTAATCATATATTCATTTAGGTTGTTATTTACACATTATAAATTGTAATCATTTATATATTCACTTAGGTTGTTATTTACATATTTTTATAAATGATATTTATGTTATTTGTATAAGTTTCTTTGGATTGTTATTTACATATTTTTATAATCATTTATTCATTTATGTATTTATTTAGGTTATTATTTACATACTTTTATAAATGATAATTTCTATTATTTACTTAGTTATTTGGAATGTCATTTACTTATTTTTATAAATTATAATCATTTACATTGTATATTTTTCTATTTGGATTGTTATTATTTGCACATCCTATAAATGATCATCATCTATGTTATTTCCATATTTATTTATTTGGATTGTGATTATTATTTGCTTATTCCTTATGTAGATCCTTGTGGCCCTGTGTGTGAATCCATGTTCTTGAGCTTGCAAGCCATGTGTTGGATCATCTGTTTTGCTTCGCCTTTGTGGCATGAAAGCAATCTTAGATAACGCTTACATAAATGAATGCACATGACTGCATCTCAGAGAAACTTTTTAAATAAAAATGCTGGCTGTGTGTTGACTTGACTGTTGGACCCTAGTTTGCTGACTGACAGGGTTGCCTGCACTTGAACATCCTGCTCGTGTGGCTGTGAGTAGTTCTTACCTGGATGACTTAGTCACCAAAATGTATGTTGTAAGTAAAAGAAGCCCCTTGGAGCTAGGCTGAGCCGGAGAGGCAGTTTCTTGGGGAAATGCATTGGTGTCGCGTTTGGTATGCATTGGATGCAGAAATTGCATCCCTGATGTAGGCGAAAAGCAGGATATTCGACCGGGTATCCGGAGTTGTGGAATGAGAGATGCAAATGCTGTCTGGAACAGCAGGTGCCATTCTTAGAAAAATAGATATGGGGGATGTAGAGGAACACGAAAAGTATTTCCCAACTATCACTCCTAAAACAACTTTGCTCAGTAGCTGTCTCCCCCTGCCACTTTTTAAACTCTACAGCACATTTCAAGTGCCTTGTCCGAGCCTGGCCAGAGGGACGTCTCTCTGCTTATACAAGAATACCTTGATGATATTTCCCAGCTGAAAAGACTTACCTCACTCCTCTCACCCTATACCCAGGAAGTTTTAATTTTATGGAGATTGAAATAATCAGGTCTCACGTGTATATTTCCTTTCAAACCATTGCGTTCGCCTGTTTTGAATTCAATGGCCTGTCTTATGTACTCGGTGGAGAAATAATATAAACATACCTTGAAATTTCCCTGGAGTTCAGCTTCCTTTTTCATACTGGGTCTAGCTAAAGTTTGGAGCCAACTAAAAAGAGCCTCATTGCCTTACACACACCCTGTTATCTCTGGTGGGTTCAAATGCAATTTCTCTGAGAAGGCTGTGGTACCTCTGCTCTCTCTGGCCTTGAATCTGAGCGTCTAAGGATTTCTTTGGAGTACACACAGTTGCATCCTTTTGACAGACAGTGCAAATTAAAAGATCCGGCGCGGCCCAGGAACCAGGGACCCAAACTTGCCCCTTGGGTTTTCATTTACAGTTAGGCACTGCAGACACAATTATTGCTGACAGGGAAGCGGAGCTGGTGGCAGAGTGCGCCTGACAGGAGGCTCATGCCAGCCCATAATTGGGAGGATTATTTTTAATCAGAACATACCCTACAGCCCAAACATTAGAAATCTCCTGTAAGGCCAAGACAGGAAATTAAACACACCAACAATAAGGCTCAAAGGGAGGCGGTGTGTGGGGTGTAATATTGTTAGTCTCTCGGAGGTCCCTAGAGCTTCGGGGAGAAGTTTGCTTCCCTACAGAGGGAGGCTGGGAGGAACAGAAGCAGACACAGAGACTATACCTGAGCCCTTGTTGAATGGGCAAATGCAGCCAAATTAAATGCAGCAGAAACACTAATTGCATTTAAGTGCAATGTGTAATGCGTTTGTTTCTTGCAAATGCAATGATGCTTATTGACTTTAGTAGTAGTAGTAGCATTTTGAGACAGAGTCTCGCTGTGTCGCCCAGGCTGGAGTGCAGTGGCACGATCTCAGCTCACTGCAACCTCTGTTCCAGTGATTCTCCTGCCTCAGACTCCCGAGGAGCTGGGAATATAGGTGCCTGCCACCACGCCCAGCTAATTTTTGTATTTTTAGTAGGGATGGGGTTTCACCATATTGGTCAGGCTGGTCTCGAACTCCTGACCTCGTGATCCGCCCACCTCGGCCTACGAAAGTGCTGGGATTGCAGGCCTGAGCCACCACACCCAGCCGCTTATTGCCTTTAAACAGCATAAGCCACATGTAAACCTTGGAATAGCGGATACAATTGTATTTCATCAGTAAGAGAAGAGCCTCACTGGTTCCTTATTTTTAGGAATCTTCAGTGAGCACTTACTACGTGGCAGGTGTCGTGATGGCTTATGATACTAGGCTATGCTGAAAGTCATCTGGATGATCTTATTGCCTTGGCAAAATTTTGCACAGCACAGTAAAACTTTGTTTATTAAAAGGACGGTTGTTGAAGTAGGCGTAGTGCTTGGCTGTTTGGCTTGAGAAATATTTATTTAGTAGTAGTGCCAGGTAATTTAGCTGTAGTGTCCTCACATCAACTCTCTGAGGTGGGCATTGTTATACCCATTCTATGGACAAAAAAACTGAAGCTCCAAGCGGTCAAGCAGCTTGCCCAGAACTAATAAGATAACTGACTTTGAAACCAAATCTGTGTCCAGAACCTGTAGGATGTCAAACTATTTGTCAAACTGTACTGTCACTCATGAATATGACTGGGCACAGCCTGATGCTTCAAGGTGCTGCCACTCCAATAGAAAAGACAGATGTAGAGACAGATGTCTACGAATGAAGAGTCTATAGAGATGCTAACTGGATTCTAAGAGTGGGGAACACGGCATGATTCACTGTGCTTGGGGGAGTCAGCGAGGACTCCCTGAAGCTATGAAGAACAGGTGCATATTTACCAGTGGTTTAAAAAAAAAAAAAAAAAGAACAGAATCCCAGACATAGGAAACAAGTAGTGCACAGGCACAGTGATATCAGAGATGCTAGGACATTTCAATTTAGTTTAGAACTATTGGCTTGCCTGGATGTGGTGGCTCACACTTTTAATCCCAGCACTTTGGGAGGCCAAGGCGGGCAAATCACAAGGTCAGGAGTTCAAGACCAGCCTGGCCGACATGGTGAAACCCTGTCTCTACTAAAAATACAAAAAATTAGCTGGGCGTTGTGGTGGGCACCTGTAATCCCAGCTACTCAGGTGGCTGAGGCAGAAGAATCTCTTGAACACAGGAGGCAGAGGTTGCAGTGAGCCGAGATCGTGCCACCGTACTCCAGCCTGGGTGACAGTACGAGACTCTGTCTCAAAAAAAAAAAGAAAAAAAGAATAAAAGAACTATTGGCTTTTGGGTTTTGTTCTTGTTCGGCTCACTCAACAAATATAAAGGGAGAAAAAGAGTCTCTGTTTGGGGAACACTCATCACAGAGACCAAGCATCTGATGTGGGGATGGGATGGGAAGCAAAAGGAGATGATGTTGGAGAATCCGCTCCTGAAGTGAAAGGATATTCCATGCTGTCCTCACTGTGTGAAATGCCTACGCCTGGTGGCAGGGAAAGGTGGTGCTTTAACCCATGACTGTCCTTAGAAAAGCAACCACAGGTTTACAGTAACATTACGTATTGCTTCTGAGGCTGGAGCTCAGGATGCAGAGATCTTCAGTGAGTCCAGGAAGGCATGAATCTTTTGCATGGCAGACTGAGGCCAGTTAGATACTCTGACTGCAGTAGTGGTTACTGCTAAGCAGCTTCTTGTTATGTGGCTGGGAGTCACTGGATTCCCATGGGGAGGGCCTCTATCTCCAATCTAAGGTGGCTTCAGTGCACTTCCTGTCCTGGTTCACTTCTCCCATCCCAGGTGTGATGGGCACTAACCTCTCTCCCACCAGGAATCGCACATCATAATCCCTGAGTGGTACCAAGCAACCCTGGGCAGCTTGCTGATTTGGCTTCAGGGTCCTTTCAAGGACAGTTAAACGCCAGACACCTGAATGAGGTCAGGGGCTGCTGTGAGGCTTGGAGAGCATGTATGCAATCATAATCCCTGATGTGATCAAGATACAGTTTGCTTCCCTGCCTGCAGGGTGGCTACAAAATCCCAACTTACGTGAGGCACCACCCTCTGAGATGGTCTTGTACATAATTGCATTGTTTGCTAGCAACAGAAATCCATTCAAACTCAATCAATAAATGGGCATATTTCTTACACGGCACAGGAGCACAGAAGTGAGTTTCAGCACTAAAAGTCAGGAGGTGTTCTAGGTCCCAGGAAGAACCAGCATTTCTGAACCGCTGTGTAATCAGGAAACAAGGCAGCCCTTACCCTCCCGCCCCAAAACCCTCCTCCATGGCTCTTCCACTCTCTTCTTCTTCTCTCTCTCATTGCTACTTCTGCTGTTTTCTGCACACGTGACAGAGAAGAGTGACCCCACAGTTACTGACGACACTTAAGTGTGCCTTGCAAATTCCTAGGAGAAAATTGAACCTAGATAGGGTGAGGTTTTGTCTGTTCTCAACATAGCACTTACTAATGGAGCCAGGACCAGGCGCTGCAGACCCAATTTCTGGCACTATGCTAGACAGAGATGGGGGAGGGAAATGACTTTTGGGGAGGCTGAGTGTGTCTAAAATTAGCCATAGGATGACTAAGCCGATAGTTCCTTCTTTCCTTCCTTCCTTCCTTCCTTCCTTCCTTCCTTCCTCCGTTCCTTCCTCCTTCCTTCCTTCCTTCCTTCCTTCCTTCCTTTCTTTCTCCCTTCCTTCCTTCCTTCCTTCCTTCCTTCCTTCCTTCCTTCCTTCCTTCCTTCCTTCCTTCCTCCATTCCTTCCTTCCTTCCTTACTTCCTTCCTTCCCCCTCCCTCCGTCCCTCCCTGTTTCCCTACCTTCCATCTTTTCTTCCTTGGGTAAATATTTACTGAATGTCTGCCATATCCATAGCATTGTGATCAGAGTTAAAATAGTGAGCAAAACCCACACAGCTCCTGCCCTCATGGAGCTAACTAACATGCTGGTGAGACAGGGAAACTTTCATCAAATAATTTTTCTAATAATTTTTAATTTGATGCAAAATGCAAACTGGGATATGGGCTATGAAGAAAGGATGATGGGCTCTTAAAGCCATGTGGTCAGGGGGTTCCAACAGGAAGCAGCAACGCACTGGAGTTAATTAGGTGCTAAGAGCATCCCCAGTCAAAGCCACAGCATGCAAGGCATCCCTGTGGCAGGTGAGGAGTAAAGTGTGGTCCAGAATGGGAAAGTCCATGGTGCTGGTACCCGGGACTGGGGGGAAGTGTGATCTCCTTACTAACAAATAAATAAGGCTGGAGCTGTGTCTAGGAGCAAATCATTAGGGATGTCAGGAGTAAGGTAGGTTTGGAATGAAATGGGAAGCCAGCAATGTAGGATTTAAACAATCAAGTAACACAGTCACATTTACATTTTGTAAGGGTCACACTCCTTGACCTGCATGGGGGCAAGGGGTGCCAGCCTGGAGGCAGGAGGAGATGGCATTAAATTCATCACCTGGGGAAGTCTATGAAGCAGTTCATGGCAGAATCTATGCAGTAGCCAGCCCTGTTTAGAGAGTCAGAGTTAGAAACAAACTACATTCTGGCTGTCCAAGGGTCATCAACACCAGTGTTTTGGAAGTAATCGGTTTGCTATTTTGTGCATCCATTTGGATGGAGTGCATAGGTGAAGGTAGCTAATGCATGAACTGAGCATTCACCTTCATTCTGCCTGACTTTGTTCCAATGTCCTCCGAGTTTCCTTCACTTGCAGCTCTTTAGCTTCTGTGTAATCTTGGTACAATGAAAATTGTGCCCAGTTCCACTGGGACCTGAGATTCTCCCTGGTCACAAATTGCTCTTCACGTAGTTTGCAAGAGTAATTGCAAACTCAGAACATTTTAGTTAAAAAAAAAAAAAACACTAAATCACTCTTCTGGAACTCTAGAGAGCATATTAGGGTTTTCTTGCTGTCTGGTGCCATTGTTAATGATCATTTCTGTTCTCGCTTTATAACAATGGTTCTCAGCCTCTGTTTTTATAAAATAATCCCCCTAAAGGACTTTACATATTCTTATTAGTGGAAAGGAGGGGCTATAAAATTCATTTCAACTGTAGGTTGGATTAAGACCAGATGTAAAGGTGTGGGTTTGGACTCACATGGACATGAAATTCAATGTTATTACCTGAGTACCAAGTACGGTAGCACCAAAGAAGGTCCAGTTGCTCAGAGAAACCTCTTTCTGGAATGAAGGTCAATGTCCTTTGTTGGTGCTGTAACCCTCTGGGGCAAGGAGGAATCACTTCTTAGGCTACCCAATGTAGTGAGCCATACATAAGGGGCCTTTTCCCAGACTACAAAGTTACAGTGTTGAATTAAACATTGCCCTTGCCTTCCAGAAATTCACAGCCTGGGTAGGCCAAGTCCACAAAAAGTTAGAAAGGATGTATATTCTGCCTCTGATAGAAGAATATGCGAATGGCCATAGGGACCTCCCCTAAAATTCAGGCCCACTGGAAGGGTCAGTGAAAGTTACAGAGAGCACGCTTGGGTAGATGTTCAAGTCTCAAGACTCCAGACCTTCCATGAGTTCAAATGGGGCCAGGTGAAGGGCGCTTTAGGATGAGAGAAGGTTGTAATCGAAGGGCTAAAGGAATACTAGTGCACTGTGTCTTAAGTATTTGATTTAGCTGGATCTTAGAATGTGAGGATGTGTTCGGAGATGGAGGAAGTGACAGGAAAGGGGGGTAGGAGCTGAAAAGGTTGAACCTGACCATGGTAGCTATCATTTTTAATAAATGAGAGAATGCATGCAAATTTTGATATGAAGTTTGGACTGTACTAGGGATTCAGTGAAACTACAACTACTGTAATTATTAGGACTCAGATAATCCTGCATTGGAGGCATACTGTGAATCTCTAGAAGAGAACCATGTATTTTGACTATTTCTATTCTAACTATTCTAACTATTCTTCCCAAATCATGTTCTTCCACTTCTCACCTTTACGATGTCAGCTCCGTTGCCACTTCCTTGATGGAGCCTTCCCCACTGTCCCCGGTGAAGATCTGTATATCTTCCCCACTGGACTGTAGGCACCAAGGGGACAGTTCCTGACATTTAGAAGGCTTAATAAACAATAAACTTTTAAAAAGTACCGACTTTGTGTTAAGCACAATGCTACGTGTTTTACAAATATTAGCTTTTAATATTCACCTGAATTCCTTGAGGCAGGTACTGTTTATTCCCATTTTAATGATGAAGAAACTCAGACAAAGAAAGGTTGAGTGACTTGGCCATGGTCACAAAGTTAGAAGGTAGTGAAGCCAAGGATGACTGGAAAGATGGATGGATGGGTAGGTGGGTGGATGGATGGGTAGTTGAATGGGGGATAGATGGATAGATAGATGGGTGGGTGGGTGGACGGATGGATGAATGGGTGGGTGGATGGATGGATGGATGGATGGATGGATAGATTGATGGGTCTATGGGTGGATAGGTGAGGGATGGGTGGGTAGATGGATGGATGGGTGAATCGGTGGATGGGCGGATGGGTGGGTGGATGGGTAGGTAGATAGGTGGATGGATGGATGGGTGGATGGGTGGGTGAGTACATGGATGGATGGATGGATGGATGGATAGATGGATGGATGGGTAGATGGATGGATGAATGAGTGCATCATTGCTGTTTGCTGACACTAGCCCATGAGATTGGTCATTTTTATTAGTTGAAAGAAATAGAAAACATCAAAATGCAAAGCAAAAGGCTATTGAAGGGTGAATACTATCACCACCATTTCAGCCACTTAATAGCTCTATCTATTCTTGGGTCTCTCTGCAGGTCACCCCTCTTTGCAATATTTTGAAGTCACTTGATGTTCTTAGGTGTTGTAATTTATCAACAAGAGGGGACTCACCAGATGTGAAGACTACACACACATATATATATATCCACATACATACACATATGTCATCTTCATTTATATGTATATCTGTATATCTATATATCTAGATATACCTAGATCACATTAGGAAAGGGGGTATATTGTCTAAACATATCTGCAAATAATGTTTAAAATTTACCTCTAAATCTTGTGAACTTTGTTGAGTCTTGGCGTAAATTGTATTGCTACTTTATAAGAGTAATTCAATTATCAGGATTCCAGAACCCTGCAAAGTAGTCCCATCTCTGCTACTTAAGTTTCTCCCCAGAGAGGAAACAAGTCAGTATCCCAACCCCCTTGGGTATAGGATGCCATAAACATCTTTCAGATCTACCAGAACTCTTGATTTTTCTGGTAGGAGATGACCTCTCTTTCAACTCACTGAACTATAGGAGATTATAATAGCCATTTGCAGTTTAGGTGATATTTGGTTTATTTAAATATCAATGAACATGAATCTCACTCCCTGTGATTGGGTGATGATAGTCATATTTATGAAATTTATTACTGCTGGGATACCTTGTATCATAATTCTACTCATTGCAAAATTAAATCATTTCCATATTTGAACTTTAAGTATCACCTGAATGCACATTGTAAAATCCTGCAGTTCTAGAGTTGAAAGGAAATTTAGAATTTATTTCATCCAAGCTAATTCCTAGGGGGAAAATCCACAATGATATATCTGAAATGTCAACCTCCAGTCTTCCCTTGAACACCTCCTGTGACAAGAACTCATGGTGTGAGAGGAGAATACAGTAGAGTACTTCCAAGCTTGGTGCTGACTTGCCCGAGTTCAAATTCAGGCTTCATGATGTACATGCATGTCTTGTGAACTGTGGGAGCTGTCAGGGCCTCAGTTTCCTCTTCTGAAATAGAGAAGATAATAACACCTTCTTTGCCAGGATCTGAGAGGATGTAATGAAAATATATCGAAGAACTGAATCATTTTCATCATCATCATCACCATCATTGCTGTTAAATTCACAATATAGTCAGAACCTATTTTGAAGGTTGGTCCATATTACTATGACAAAAAAAGTGCGGACAAAATTCAAGAATACATTTCTTGATACTAAAGTCATTCCCCCTTTTCTTCTTTAGGAAACTGGTCAAAGAACTCATGCAAGTGGAACTTACAGCTTCCTTGATCGGACTCAGCATTCAGTAAGTGCAACCCATTTTGAACATTCATTCCATAAATACATCCAAGTCTTTGATCCTGTTCTCTCTGAAAAGCTCTTTTCTGCAGGTTTGAAGTTGTTGCAAAAACTTTGCTGCCTGCCTATGTCTTTCTCTTCTGCCCTATTGTATCAGAGATGAGAAGAGGGCCTGCAAGGTAGAACCACCCTCCTTTAGCCCTCCCTCCCCAGTGAACCTGGGAAATGTGTGAGGTTATCAATGGGTTAACTGCGCCTTTATTAGCTGGGGATTAAAATAAAATGTGTTTTTGGTTTCTTTTTTTCTCCCCTAAGGTTTTCTTATCAGGAGACATTCTATCCCCCTTCTGAGTCACATGATCCTGCAAAGTAGAAAGAAATGCCAGCAAACACAGATCAGTTACCGAGACATGTATTTCTTGAGGCATTTAAGAACAGTTCATTTGCTCTTTTTGAGCTGGAATACATGACTATGATCTAAAAATTACTGCAAAAAAAAAAAAGAAATTTTGTACTTTAAGATGCTGGGGTACATTATAGAAATTTCATTTGTTTTCAGCAAGTAAGCATTTTTCCACTTTCTGCCTTTCTCATTGCATGCAATGACTTTATTTTTGGTGAAGCTAGCAGTATTTTGTCCAATTTTCTCAGCTCTCTTTTTTTATATGCATATATACTCTAGCATTTGGGGTAGCACCTTCACAAAGTCTCTGATGTCGGCCCTCCTCTGCAATAGTTTTTATGGGTGAACACCTTGTTTTAAGAAGAAATCTGTAATAATTTAATTATAAATATCAAAATTTTAAAAGGCTAGCTGAAAGAAATATTTATTTTTCAAGATGTAGCTTCCTTCATAGGAATGCAGAATTTCTTAGCAGGTTCTACTTCTGAAAGTGCTGGAGTATAATTTGATACATCAAATATCAGCCCATGTCATAAAGGAGCAGGTAGAATTGGAGGCCATGGGACTCCAGGCCTGCAAGAGGCTGATCAAAGGGAATTCTTTTGCCCTCAGTGGGATTGCAGGACTCTTTCTATTGTCCTGGAATTTGCATATTCAAATGCAGAGGGGAAGGAGGCAGAGATAGAAAGAACTAAAAAGATGGTGTATTAGCTGTTAGCTACATCAGAATGACTTAGTGTAACCCTGATCAGCTAACGCTTGTATCACACAGGAGACTAGACTCGCAGCTTTTGTTCCTAATAATAAAGGAAATTCCATCTCTAATTCCCTACATGCCACATCTATCTTTTCATGCCTTTGAAGTTCAGGCTTCAGCATTTCTTGAAAACTGGGAGGTTTTCTAAGTAAAAAGGAGGGGGCTGTTTGGCATGAAGTCTGTTCAAATCTATTTAGTGTAAAGTTAAATTTGCTTGTTACTTGATCTTTTTCTGTTTCAAGCAGCATCTTTCTCATAGATGCCTTTGTTGGTGCTTGGGTAGGGAGGGGAGGGATGGAGGACAAAAGGTTTCAAGGATGGGTTTTCAGATCATACATGACCTTCTCATTCCTCTGTCTTCTGAATATGATTGAAATTGCTGCTTCTCTGAAAGAAATTCCTGTTCCAACCCTGCATTGGGATTGAAACTTTTAACCTAAGGGAGGCTGTAGTCCCTAAGATAATTAGTACAGGGATGTAAGGGAGCTCATGTTAATTTGTCTATGGATATGGTATTTCCGTATCTACAACTGCCAACTAAAGAGAGACATTTAAAAAAAGTATTAATTTACTGCTCTAAACCAGAGAGCAGATATAATTTTTTTTTAAAGAAACCATTTTAGAAAGGAAGCAATGGCAAGATGCCTTTTTGGGGATGTTTATGGGTATTGATCCCTCTTAGTGTATCTAGTAGGTTTCCATCCTGTCCTTGGGATTGCAGCTTCTCTGATACAGCAAACCTCAATCCCCTTCCGAGACCAAGCAGTCACTTCCTCTGGAACAAACATTGAATTCTGGGACGTCGCCTGGTTATCAGGAAGGCAGATGATTTGGCATCTAAGCTGGCCACATGCCTGGGTTTTGTGTGTTCTTCACCCATAACATGTTGGGTGCATGCTGGTTGAGAAATTGCTCCAGTATCTTACAGGATTTTAGCAGGATCGATGACCTAGTAGTTGGAATTTGTACATGGCTGACACTGGGCCTGGGCTGATGTTGTGAAGAATGCTATATTTTAGTCTGAATCCGGGTTTTGATGTGTCCATTGGCTTCAGAAAATTAATTTTCATTTCCTGCTTCCAAAATTTGGTTATTCTTGTTTAGTTTTTTCCAGAATGTTTCCTTTGCATTGGGACCCTTTGGATTGCTGTTTGTTCAATAGTATATTACCTCTCATGATATCCACAGCATTTACTGTCGTGTTGGTAGACCATGAGTACTTGTTGGATATAATGATGGTCAAACAGGTACAAGAATGGAAAGCTGAATAGGTAGATGAATGCATCTTAACTCCTGATGGAGTATTGTGTAAATGGGAGAAAGATGGCATTGACATTAGACAAGAGACCAGTATGGGTGTTTCTGATGGTTGGTTTCTATTCCCCAGTACTCTTCTTCAAAGCTTTCACTTCTACTTTGACAGGTCTAGAATAACGGATTGGCCAATGCACATGATGTAAGAGAGTGAGCTCCCAGGAACCAGCATCTGTTTTCTAGCTCTCCACATCCCTTTGTTGTTATCTGTGTGCTAAGAGGAAAGCCACAGAAAGCTCATAGTAGCAGGGTCAGTGTTGGAACTTAAGCCTCAGCATGATTTTCTACAACTTGAAAATTTAACTTCCAAGAGAAGGTTTCCTTGATCTGTATTTTCCTATCAGGCTAAAAATCCCATGGCATGCTGCATCATGTTTATAATTAATTAATTGTGCAAACTTTATTTTTATGTTTGTCTTTTTCTTTGGTCTAGTGCTATCCAATACACCATGTCTGTGATTATAGGAATATTTTTTTTCGCCAAGTCTTAATAAGGTATTATTGACCAATAAGAATTGCGTCAATTTCAAAAGCATAGTCTTAATATAATTGGCTTTGGTGACTGAGAGGGTGAAGGTTGGGAGGAGGTTGAGCGTACAGAGAAGAAGAAGGTGGAGATAGAAAGAACTAAAAAGATGGTGTATTAGCTGTTAGTTATATCAGAATGACTTAGCGTAACCCTGATCAGCTGATGCTTGTATCACAGAGATTAGACTCGCAGCTTTTGTTCCTGATAATAAAGGAAATTCCATCTCTAATTCCCTACATGCCACATCTATCTTTTCCTGTCCTTGAAGCTCAGGCTTCAGCGTTTCCTGAAAACTGGGAGGTTTTGTAAGTATTGGGTAAAGAGGGCACTGCTTGGGTGATGAGTTGTTTGGGTGATGGGTGTGCCAAAACCTCAAAAATCGCCACTAAAGAACTCATCCGTGTAACCAAAAACCACCTGTACCCCTAAAAGTATTGAAATAAAAATAAAATTTAATTTTTTTAAATTGCATAGATTTAAGGTATATATGAGATGTGTTAATGTACATATACCTTGTGAAATGATTACCACAATCAAGCCACTTAACATACTTATCACCTTACATAGTTAACCCTGCTAAGAGAATAGATAAGGAATATTCTTTATCTGTGCTGTTCAGTATGGTTACCACCAGCCAGATGGAGCAAGTGAACACTTGAAATGTGACTATTACACCTGAAAACTAACTGAAAACTAAGTGTTCTTTAAAAAACTGTTATTTAAAAAAATTTGTTACTTTATTATTTTTATTATTTATGAGACAGAATCTCACTCTGTTGCCCAGGCTGGAGTGCAGTGGCACGATCTCAGCTCACTACAACCTTCACCTCCTGGGTTCAAGCGATTATCCTGCCTCAGCCTCCCAAGTAGCTGAGATTACAGGCACCCACCACCATGCCCAGCTAATTTTTGTATTTTTAGTAGAAATGGGGTTTTGCCATGTTGGCCAGGCTAGTCTCGAACTCCTGACCTCAGGTGATCCTCCTACGTCGGCCTCCCAAAGTGCTGGGATTACAGGCATGAGCCATCATGTTAAAGTAACATAAATGTGTTACTTTATTTTTAATTGACAAACAATAATTGCACATATTCATGGGGTACATAGTGATGTTTCTATACATATACTGTATAGTAATCAGGTCAGGGTAGTTAACCTATCTATCATCTCATTTCTTTGTGTCCGGAGAGTTCATTAATTTAAATTTAAGAACATGTGGCTTGTAACCTGATACTGTATTGTTGTATGGGATGGCTTTAGACTAGCAGCCTTATAAATACAGGGGCTAGGTCAGAAGTGTCCGTCCTTATACCTAGGCTGATACTTAGCTGTTATAGATCAATTAGGACTCTGACTGATAAATTGCTACTGTCTCAAGCCACAAAGTGTCCTCTATTCCCTGCTGTTCCATATGTTCTGCTTCCTTGAATTTATCCTTGATCCAGAACTAAAGGTTTAATGGTCCCCTGGGACTCTGCTCAATGCCACAGCATTCATCTATTCTAACTGGTTGGTGCCTAATGCATGCTGATTATTCAAATAGTATATCACCTCTGATTATTTCCATGGCATCTACTGTAGTGCTGGCCCATAGTTCACCATCAGTGCTTGTTGGATATAATAATGGTCAGGCAGTTAGAGGGATGGAAGAATGAAGAGATAGATAAATGCATCTCAGCTTTTGATGGGGTATTGTGTAAGTGAGAGAAATATAACATCAACATTAGATGAAAGACTGGTATGGGTCTTTCTGATGGCTGGTTTTTATTTCCTCAGTATTCGTCTTCAAAGCTTTCACTTCTACGTTGGTAGGTCTAGAATAATAGACTCCAGATCTATCACTGAATTCTAATGCCATATGCAGCACAGATTGCTATACATCTTCACTCATTTCTTTCTGTCACTTAAGGCTCCCAATGCATAACACTTGAAATCAGTCCGCGTCTCACTCATTCACCCATGGGCACCACTCTCTTCTCAGGAACCTCAGTCCCAAGTCTTAGTTACTAACGTTGTCTTGTTTTTCATCCACCACCAAATGATAAGTGAGTGTTTTATCTGTATCTTCTAAGAGACTTCTTTTCATTCCCTCTGTTGGCATATTGCTCCAGGGACTTCTTACTTAACGTATCTGGGAATTCTTTCTACGTAGTCTTCATACCTAAAGCCACCTTCCCTTGGATCCCAGCCAACAGACTGCAGGACTAATATTCTTGAAAAATGAATATCATCTAGTTGGTTGTTCAATAAGCTTGTCGTTACCTAACATTTTATCTTTTCTCCATGAATCCCTCAATACATTTTATTCCAACTGGGCAAGTTCATCTCTTGATATCTAAACATGTTTATTTCTCAGCTCCAAGCACTTGCTACACTTGGTCTCACCAGCTTGGATAGCCTTTCCTATTCTTTTAGTCTACACTTTTATATAGATCTCTGTTAAGCCCTCCTGATAATGAATTTTTCTCTGTTTATTTCAGCTACTTGATTGCCCCTTGTAGGATAAAGAAAATCCTAAGCCAATTTTCAATGTAGAAAGTTGACCCTATGATTATATTTTAGAACCTGGGTTTCAGTGGAACAGGCAGGAGTGGAACAGAGTAAGGAGGTATTGAAGGAGAAACAACAATAATTGCCTTCCAGGGAGACACAGTTCTCTCACATGCAAAATTCAGCAGATGGGTTGGAAGTGGAAGAAGTTAAAAGGCACCAGTTGGAATACAAGAGGGAGAGAGAATGAGAACAGGCAGGACCTAGGGCATTACCTTAATTCAAGGCCAAGCACAGGGTGGGTTTCATGCCAGCTGCATTTAGAGTCTGTGGTCTGGAAGGACAAACTCATCTAGATAATTCTCATTGACCATCCTATTTGCTTTGACACTTCCCTGGCCACCAACCACCCCCACATACTCTTGTTTACATTTCCCCTATGAATTATCTCTTACCTCTCCTAAGCTGCTGCATAGCAGAGCTCTTTTCTGAGCTTCCCTCTGCATATAAGGGGCAGGAACTCTGCAGATCTTTTTTGATCGAATGAGTACATGAGCATGGGAGGAAAGAGAGAGAGAAAGAGAAGGCAGAGAGAGAAAAGACAGAGAGCTAAAAGAAGAAATAACAATTCCTTCTGCTTCTTTATTGTTAGGACAGAGCAGGATAATAAAGAATGGAAGTTACAAGGAAGGTGTGTAAAGTAGTAGCATGGGTAAGGAAGAGGGAAGCCCAGGCACCACCCCACTGTCAGCCTTGTTCTTCTTCATCATCTTACCCAGTTAAAATCTGCCATGGTGCTTATGACGCTCCCTGATGACCAGTTTTACTGGGTGTGCACAGTCTGCCTTCCCCACTGGACTGGAGGAGTTCTGAGGGCATGGGGTGTGTCAGTCTTGCTTGCTTCTGTATCCTTAGCACCTGTAAAAGTGACAAGCAGGTACATATTTTGAATGAGTTGTTCATTGAGTTGAATGAATTTGTGCTGTGAATGTTGATCACACTCTTTGTACTTTTAAATTATACTTCTGTCATCCATGACTGCCGGCGGCACCCCCCATACCCCCAATCTAGATCAGTCTTTGAAAGATGAAGGGAGCAATGCTTGTGAATTGACCACACAACTGTCTTTTGAAAACATTATTTATTTGTTTATTAACTTTTAAATTTGCATAAATTTAGAGGTTGCAAGTACAGTTTCCATACATCATGGATATGTTGCATAGTAGTGAAGTCTGGGCTTTTTTTTTTTTTTTGAGATAGAGTCTCACTGTTTCACCCAGGTGGGAGTACAGTTGTGTGATATCGGCTCGCTGCAACCTACGCCTCCAAGATTCAAGCTATTCTTGTGCCTCAGCCTCTCAAGTAGCTGGTATTATAGGTGTGTGCCATCATGCTCAGCTAGTGTTTGTGTTTTTAGTAGAGAAAGGGTTTTGCCATGTTGGCCAGCCTGGTCTCAAACTCCTGACCTCAAGTGGTCTGCCCGCCTTAGCCTCCCAAAGTGCTGAGATTACAGGCATGAGCCACCATACTCAGCCAACTCTGAGCTTTTAGCGTAACCATCACCTTAATAGTATTCATTAAGTAATTTCTCATCCCTCACCTTCCTCCCACCCTCCCACCCTTCTGAGTCTCCATAGTTCATGCTCTGTGTTCACAGGTACACTTCATTTAGCTCCCATTTACAAGAACTACATAACTCTTAACAACACATTTGACCAATCTGGCTTCAGTTTCCTGATTGCAATACTGATAATGAGGAATTGAACTAGAATAGAGTGTCAATTTGTTCTCACATTGCTATAAAGAGATACCTGAGACTGGGTAATTTATAAAGAAAAGATATTTAATTGGCTCACAGAGCCACAGGCTGTACAGGAAGTATGATGCTGGCATCTGCTCAGCTTCTGGGGAGGCCTCAGGAAAGTTACAGTTATGGCAGAAGGCAAAGGGGGAGCAGGCACATCTTACATGGCCAGAGCAGGAGCAAGAGCGGGAGAGGAGGCACCACGCACTTTAAACAATCAGATGTTGTTACTACTCATTCATTGCTGCAAGGACAGTGCCAACAGGATGTTACTAAACTGTTCATGAGAAACTGCCCCCATGTTTTAATCACCTACTACCTGGCTCACTTCTGACGTTGAGGATTACAGTTCAACATGAGATTTGGGTGAGGACACATGCTCTATATCAAATGGTCTTTAACTAGGGCCCCATCTAACTTCGAATTTAGAAAACAAATGAGATATAGAAACTAGGCCACAGAAGAGAAGGTTGAAGGGAAGTATCATTACCTCAGCAAGACAGAGATGGATGAGTTATGACCAGAAGCAGTCAGTCCCTCCCTGGCCCACCTGTGTACAGAAATTAGCCCATTTTCTCTTGACAGGAGAGTGTACTATGTAGCTAAATTAGGTTTGCAACTAAATCAGTACAGACATTTTGCTTTCTCTTTGCTATAATGAGAAACTAATATTAATATAATTTGATCTACGTTCATGGGTTGTAGTAAAGAATTACAGGAAAGGTACCCAGGCATGGTGGCTCATGCTTATAAGCCCAGAACTTTGGGAGGCTGAGGTGGGAGGATCACTCGAGACTAGGAGTTTAAGACCAGCCTGGGCAACATAGTGATACCCCATCTCTACAAAAAGTGTTTAAAAAATTATCCAGGCATGGTGGTGTGCACCTATGGTCCTAGCTACTTCAGAAGCTGAGGCAGGAGGATCACATGAGCCCAGGAGTCCAAGGCTGCAGTGAGTTGATTGTGCCACTGCACACCAGCCTGGAGGCAGCAAAGCCCTGTCTGAAAAAGGAAAAGTAAACTAAGAATTATGGATAATGAAAGCAAATTTCACCTGCATTCACCTTCTATTAGCTTTAACACCTATGAGGTGAAATCTTTGTATTTATCATTATCATTCACCAGTTACCAACTGAAGAAAAACAGTAATGATATTTCTGCTGAATCCCTTCATTTAAACTAAAGAGTAGCTCTGCTTGCTGTCTCAGCTCAACGTGAGGATGTAGTGTTGTTTTCTGAAGACATTAGTGAATCTGGAATCACCTGATTCCTACTGGTGGTTCCTGTAGAAGACTATGGAAGTCACAAAGGATGAACCAAAATTTTGCTAAAATAGGCTGGTTAATACGATATGGAAACAGGAATTTGGTTTTTCCAAATTCAGGAGGCTAGAAATTTCTTCCAACTTTTGAGAAGCTCCAAAGCAAAAAAACACAAACTTTGTCCATGTATAGATAGCCAGAATGGTTTTATTTTCCTAAAATATATGCCTAGTTTCTTTTGAATTCAGGTGGTTATTTGCAGATCCTTGCTTCAGAAAATACCAGCCCAACTCCATGCCTGGCTTACAGTTGGTACACAGTAAACAGTAACAATGATTGCTGTTATTGCTGTTTAAAATAATTATGTGCTGAGAAGGGATGTCCTCTCCCACTGACTGACTTGTGTGCGTGAGTGTGTGTGTGTGTACGTGCATATGCATTGGCAGAAAATCGGTTAACTCTTATTGAACCTCAGTTCCTCTGTTTAAGGAGAATAAATTGTCTTGCAAAACTGCATGGTGGTACATTCTAGCTCAAGTTGCTATGACATTGATATGGAAGTCAACATTCTTATCTTGGTAATGCCATCATTCCTTCCTTCCTTCATTCATTCATTCATTCATAAATAGCTATGGAAAAATTTTGATTTTGGATTCTCGCTAGGTACCGAGGATATCATAGTAAACAAACAGATATGGTACTGTACACTCATGATAACATTGGAAGATAAAACTTTAAAGTAAATAAAATAATCCATGTGAGATTAACTATCACTGACTAGCCAATACCAGGGAGGGCTCAGGAATGTAAGGATGTGATTAGTTTGACCAGATGTGAGAGAGGACCAAGGAGTGTCCTAGATACAAGTACTTTCTTCTCTTTCTTTGTCCCAGCCCAGATTTTCTCCTTTCTAATCTAGCTGGCTTTCTTCATCCTTCTCAGAGGACATTGTCCTCTCAGGGTTGTTTCCTCTCCCAGCAATGACCATTTACGCTTCACAGGGACAGACTCTCCCACCAAGTCCATAAACCTGCACTCTGTGCAGAATCAATGCCCATTTACAGCTGCTAATGCATTAATAACAGAAACGTCCGTGGCCATGACCTACCTGAGTCATTACACACTAATCATAGGAGGCAATTTCAAGCAGATTGACTAGTGATCGGTGTCCTCCCTGACGTCCAGGCAGGAGGACACACGACTGCCTTCACAATCCCGGAGCAGATGGCTCGAGAGCATAATCACACACTACAGCCGGTGCACGTCTGGCTACAGGAAGGGAAATCTCCATGTCTTGCATGCAGAGCTGGGCTTTCTCGCCTGGAGGCTATGCTCCAAATGCTCGTCTTTCATTTTGGAACAGAATCCACATCTCAGTGACCTTCTTTGTGCTCGTTTTAAACTTATCACACAGACAGCTCTCTGAAGACATGGAGGAAATGAGATTCGCCTGCACCTGAATGGCTCTAACATGCACCACTGTCCACAAGCCACTGTCATTCCTTCTCCACTTTCCTCTGCAATCCCAGTCCAGATGTATGGTCCAAAGCTGTGGTCATCATGGGCTTGTGATTTGTGTTATTATTTCTTCCCTGAAGCTGCTTGAGCATTGTTTTTTATTCATGTTGCTCTCTCATTCCCTGTGATCATCATTATAATGGCCACACAATATAACATCAGGATGATGTTTTTCCGCTTTATCTTAGAATATCTAGTAGGTTTCTGCTTTTCTCACTAATACCAGAATCACTAGAGTTAATTACTTAGCACCTATAGAGTTTTCATCTTTGGGATAAGTGCCTGAGAAGTATAAGTCAAAGGATAGAAGCATCTTTATGACTTTGGATATATTTTTCTAACTCATTTTTAAATGGATTTGCTCATTTACAGTCAGTTCGTTGTATTTTGGGCTTTCTGCTCTTAGCTGCCTATTGTTTATTTGCCCATAATGAGGACTCAGATTATATTTAAGAGGAACTAGGCAATGACTTTGCAATTAGGAGTCAAATAGAATCTATACCTTCAAGAAACAGAATAGAGAGGGAATCTTGGTTAGAAAATAACTCATTGCTCTATAACATGATAATGTCCAAGAAAAGAAAAAGGAGTTTCAGAATACATAGATTCTGGTGCTAGACATGATTTCTGATACAGATTCAAGGCAGGAGCCTCTCTTCTTGACTGATCTGAGATGAATGCCATGTTATTTCTTGACAAAGGTTAGGAAATGAGGGGTCTAATGGCTCTTCAATCCCGTGGATTACTGTTCTATCCATAAATTCATGTATAAGAACTTTGTTGCATGCACCGTGGTCCCAGTCCGGTTTTATGGGGCGTACACTCGGAAGACAGCTTCTGAAAATTATCTGGGTGGAAATGTATAAAGGTTGTGCATTGTCAATTTGCAATTGCAAAAATCTGGAACCAGCCCTAATGCCCATCAATCAATGAGTGGACAAAGAAACTGTGACACAAACACACACAATGGAATACTACTCAGCCATAAAAAGAAATGAATTAATGGCTTTTTCAGCAACCTGAATGGGATTGGAGACTATTATCCTAAGGAAGGGAAAACAAAATATCATATGTTCTGACTCATAAGTGGGAGCTAAGCTATGAGAATGCAAAGGCATAAGAGTGATGCAAGGGACTTTGGGTACTGGAGGGGAAAGGGTGGGAGGGGGATGAGGGATAAAAGACTACAAACTGGGTTCAGTGTATACTCCTCGGGTGATGGGTGCACCAAAATCTCACAGATCACCACTAAAGAACTTATTCATATAACAAAATGCCACCTGTTCCCCCAAAAAACCTATGGAAATAATTTTTTTTAATGTTGTGCATTGTGAGGCCAAATAAGCTAGGATTATTTTTGGGTGTATATGCTCAATAGACCCAACAGGTCACATCTAGTAGTTCATTAAGATTCAAATAAACAAAGCAGCAGTCCCAGTAGAAAATGCACAGCCTTGGAGACAACCAAATGAGGATTCAAATCTTGGCTCTCTATTCACTATGTAGGCAAAGTAGGAAAGTTACTTAATCCTTCTCAGCTCCAGTTTCATCTTCTCTCGTGAGGATGACAATAGGAACCCATAGGTCTCTTGTGAAGATTAAATAAAAATTCCTTTTTGGGAGGAGGGTATGCCTGTTAGGGATAAACCTTTTACTATAGAGAATGGGACCCAGGGAGTATAGCTTGGGCAGTGATCATTTCAGCAAAAGGGAGTCATGATTACTGCTCTGCTGAGTTAAAGAAAACCTTGTGCTCTGATAAGGAAGAAGAGAGAAGAGAGAAAATGAAAGGTAAGGATCCAACCAACAAGTGGGTGGGAATCAGATGTCTATGTGAAAGAAAGAGTCCCTAGGAAATCAGCAGCTGGTTCTGAAGTTCAATTTGAAGTGGTTTGCTGTGTGGTAAACCAATCCCCCCGACTCTGTGTGCCCTTTTCTACCCTTCCTCCTGAAGTTAATCTTTCCTTTCAAAACTCATACTCAGTGGTTTGAGAGTGATCATGGATGGAAGTTATTTGAAGTGCTGAATTCCTACCTGACTCCATGAAGTGGAAAGCAGGTGTTGTTCCTAGTAATTCTTAAGATAACAGCTAACATGGTGGAAGTTTTGCTTATGGGCCAGGCTGTGTACTAAAGTTTACAAGCATCACCTCATTTCATCCTTATAATGACTGAGTGAGATAGGTTTTGCTAATTATTACTCTTCTACAGATGAGAAAACTGGAACTGGAAGAGGATACATAGATTGCTTAAAGTTAGACAGCATGCAAAAGCTGGAGCTGAGTTTGAATTCCACCCATCTCAACTGTGGAGTCTACACTCTTGACCACTATACTAAACTCTTTCTATATGCAGAACTCTGAGACAAAAGTGCTAGTGGGACTGTAAGTCTCATCAAAGAAATAGTGACAAAGGCGATTGTCTTCATCAGGAGGTGGCCTTGAGGATTCTGGTGCCTGGAGACCTCAGCTAATGTCTGGGTTATATTTACAACTCCACTTCTTCAAAAGATGGATGAAGGCCAGGCATGGTGGCCCATGCCTGTAATCCCAGCACTTTGGGAGGCCAAAACAGGTGGATCATTTGAGGTCAGGAGTTCAAGACCAGCCAAGCCAACATGGTCAAACCATGTTGCTTCTAAAAATACAAAAAGAAAAATTAACTGGGAATAGTGTCACACACCTGTAATTCCAGCTACTTGGGAGGCTGAGGTAGGAGAATCACTTGAACCCAGGAGACAGAGGTTGCAGTGAGCCCAGATCACATGACTGCACTCCAGCCTGGGTGATAGAAGTGAGACTCTGTCTCAAACAAATAACAACAACAAAAACAAAATCAAAAATCACAAGGTGGATGAAGTTGATGACTGGTATGATTTTAAAAATATTGACTTCTACTGTGTAGCTTTCCTTCCTCTTTCCCTTCTTCCCCGTGCAAAGAAAGATGAAGAACATGAGCACACTGTACAATAATGTATGTCTGTAGTTTAATACTACATGTCTGTAGTTTAATACTTAGTATGCAAATATTCTAATAAAAAAGTCATAAGGATAGGGAAGTAAAGGAAGGAGAACTATTCTAAAGTTTAAAAATACCTTATTATTCAAAGCACATGGTCTTACTCCTGCTTAGTGGTGGCTGAAACAGATTGCAAGCTCCTTTCCTAAGGCTGACTCTGCAAACATGAGGTTTTGAAGAACTTGAAGGTTTCACACCTGCACAAAGGCTCCCAAGAAGCCTTGCACAGCAGCCCTCGTAGTACTGAGCTCAAAGTCACTGACAATTCTGTTCAAACCCTCTAGTCCCCACTATGAAGGCTTTGAAAAGGGATATGGTGAAAGGTGAGGAATCAGAATAGGGCCCCTAGCATTCCTGTGATGCTCTTCCTCATCTCTTCCTTACTGGAATTGCTCTCTCACTATATCAAGCAGGGAACTGCAGCAATTCATTCGTTCAACAAGTACATAGTGAGTGCTCTTCTATGCTAGGCATGTGCTAGCCACGAGAGACCCAGTGGGAAAACCAGACACCCATGCTGCCTAGACTCAGGGGTCTTACTTTCTCCAGAGGAAACAAATATTAGATAAGTAACTGTATAATAAAATAGTATAATTACAAATCACAGTGAGTGCTGCAAGGTAAACACACCAGTGTGTGATAAGAATGTATGCAATGTGTGGCCATTTAATGTAGGTGATCAAGGAAGTGATATTTAAGTGGAGACATTCTAGGGCAAATTCTCTGGGAGAGGAGCAAGACTTTGATGCTTTTGGGGAATTAAAGGATGGTATGGTTAGAACAGAATCCTAGAAGGGGACATAGGATGGAATTGAAAGAGCAGATATGAGAGAGATTACCATCAAGGTACAGACTTCAGATTTTATCCTAAGTGCCTTGGGCAGCTCTTAAGGGATCTGAAAAAGTAAGGAAGTTAGTAATACTTGTGTTTTTAAGAAAGTATTGATCTAGCTACTGTGTTGAAGAAGGCTTGAAGAGGAGGCAAAAAGAACAGTTAAGTGGGTTATTGAAATAGTCTGAGGCCAAGCCCAGTGGTTCACACGTGTAATCCCAGCACTTTGGGAGGCCAAGGCAGGTGGATGTGGTCAGGAATTTGAGACCAGACTGATCAACATGGTGAAATCCCATCTCCAATAAAAGTACAAAAAATTAGCTAGGCATGCTGGTGCATGCCTGTAGTCCCAGCTACTGGGGAGACTGAGGCAGGAGAATCATTTGAGCCCGGGAGGTGGAGGTTGCAGTGAGCCAAGTTCGCACCACTGCACTTCATCCTGGGTGACAGAATGAAGAAAAAAACTCTGGGAGGGAAGGATGACATTGGCTTGGAATAGGGGTGAGTTGTGGGAATGGAAATAAATGGAAGGATCCTCCATTTTCTGTTTCTCTCTCTCTCTCTCTCTCTCTCTCCCTCTCTCTATATATATATATATATGTGTGTGTGTGTGTGTATATATATATGTATATATATATATATATAATCTATCTGTTAATCTATCTTCTGTTTTCTATTCAATGTTGCATAAATCTCAACCATTTGCTCAATTCTCTGGTGCATCAGAGAGTGCCACCAGTATGTCCTAAGTCCTGTAGAAATCATGCAATTTTTTTGGTTTTACCTTTTTTTTTAAAAAAAATCGTATTTATTTGTGTATTGCCCTGGAAATGTACAAATAGTTTCTTCTTCCCCTATTAAAGTTTGCTTGGTGGGGTCTTGCTGGTTCCTGAGTTTGCCTTGGCTGCCATCTTCCACCCTACCTAGGATGACAGCATTTGTTTCACATAAGTTTCTCATGCATGAGAGGCTGACATTCTTAATAGTTCTGTCACTCCTGTTACAACAGGCTGCTGAAAAGAAACAAGTGATGCCTGCAGGAGATAGGGCTGTCTTAGCGGTTTGTGTAACACCAATGGGGTGTGAGGTAGCAGGAAAATAATTAGTTTAGTTAGATGTAAATGGAAGACGAATGAAGAAAGTGCTAATATGTGGATGCCTGGGAGAAGGGGTGGCCTGCCTCATTTGAGGTTTGAGGAAGAATAATTGAATGAATAGCTATGAAAATGAAAGCAATATTAAGAGACTTGTATGGCAACGTAGAAGGCGGGAAGAGCTAAATTCAATCAACCAGCATTTACTGAGTGTTTATTATGTACCTGTCACTGTGTGAGGCATTTTAGCTACACTGGAGGGAAAAAAATAATGGTAAGACATAAATAAGACTTTAGAATCTCCGTGGAAGTCAAAATTTCAGAACATATGAATGCACAAACAGATATTAGAAAGGTTGAATAGCAATTGTAAGCTACATTAATAGGCAAAACTATTAGGGATGGCAGGAATAATGTTGAATATAGGAGACATGACTGACTGTGACGATAGTTAGTTGATTTAAATTCTCAGCACATTACTTCTTTCCTTCATAAAATGTTCATGTCACAGCATAGCGTGTTATTATATCTTCACACACACACATGCACACACATACACATACACATCTGGTCAAGGCTTGTGAGGCCACATTAGGGGTTCTGGGAACAGGAAGGTGGTGGAGAAAAATTCCCTCTCCTAATCATTTAGTGTATAGGAGTCTACTGTTTTAGTGAATAGTTCAGAGAACTTAAAGGTGTTCAGAGAAGAGAAAGTCAGCATAAACCATGCCATGGACTAGAAGGGTAGATGACAGGTGTTGGAAAACATGTAGAGATGAATCCTTCATTGATGATGCCCATCTCTTATGAAAGTTATAGAACATAGATAATCAATATATTAGCTACACCTTACAGAACATGGGCCATTGTAACAGATCATAATCATTATTTAATATCTTATTGAGAGTTTTGACTGTATTTTATTATTGATCCAATGTCATGTTTTGATGTCCTTGACATGTGACATTCTTTTTTTTTCTTTTTTGAGACATCATCTTGCTCTGCCACCTAGGCTGGAGTGCGGTGGCATGATCTCCCCTCAATGCAGCCTCTGTCTCCTGGGCTCAAGAAATTCTCCTGACTCAGCCTCCCGAGTAGCTGGGACTACAGTCATGTGCCACCATGCCCAGCTGATTTTTGTTTTGTGTTTTTCATAGTGACAGGGTTTTGCCGTATTGGCCAGGCCGGTCTTGAACTCCTGAGCTCAGGTGATCCACATGTCTCAGCATCCCAAAGCGCTGGGATGACAGGTGTGAGCCACTGCGCCCAGCCAGACATTCTTTCCTTTGCTATACTCTTTCATATTGTTTAAAGCTGTTTTGTTCTTTGGATCTGATAGTTCTGTTGTTTTAGTCCTGAGATTTCTCCATTTCTTTTCTGCTTTCTGTTCAGTGTTTTTTCAAATCTCCCTTTGTCATCATAGCTTCTCTTTGCCTCACATTCTTTTATATCACTTGTCAAATTTCTCATCAGCTTTTCATCCTTGATTTTTCAGAGTTTGGTTTATGAAGTGGTCCAGTCATTTCTATACCTCTGAAAAACTCTTAAAATTAAAAAAAATATATCAGAAATGGATACAGGCTTATTTTCGTGGGTGGACTTAAGTTTAGAATAGGTGGCATATGTTTAAGTTTTTAGATCACAGACATTAGGAATTGGCTTTTAAAAGATGTTACATCAATGAATGGTTAGAAAGCAGTAACTAACATCTTTTCTACAAAGATATTTGTCATCTGTCAGATTTATTTATCAGTTAATAATAAAGTGATTTTTCATATCACTAGATGATTTTCTACTGCCTCATTAGTTGAAGAAATCAAAAGAAAGCCACCCTATGCTAACTCATAGAAGGGCATAACTATTTAGTACCCCGAGGGCCAAAGAACAATTAAAGTGAATTAAATTTTTTTTTTTTTGGTGGGGGTAGAGGGGAGCAGGAAACAGAATGACTAGACTCTGAAGGATTTTTCTAGAGAAATATTTTAACCACTGAGTAAATTTTCCTTGATTAAAGAAGGAAATAACAACTTGGAGAGGAAATCTAAGTATTACTTTAGGGTTATTGAGAGATGCCGGCTAGTGGTGTTTGGAAAGATAAGGACAACTTGTCAGCCACTCCACAGAGAAGTAGTTTTATTAAAAGTCAATGAAAGTGGCCGGGTGCAGTGGCTCATGCCTGTAATCCTAGCGCTTTGGGAGGCTGAGGTGGGCAGATTTCCTGAGCTCTGGAGTTTGAGACTAGCCTGGGTAACATGGTGAAACCCCATCTCTACTAAAATACAAAAAATTAGCCAGGCATGTTGGTGTGCGCCTGTAGTCCCAGCTACTCAGGAAGCTGAAGCAGGAGAATTGCTTGAACCCGGGAGGTCTAGGTTGCAGTGAGCCGAGATCATGCCACTGCACTCCAGCCTGGACAACAGAGCAAGACAGCATCTCAAAAAAAAAAAAAATCAAAGAAATATGCTAGAATGGTCATTATATATTGAGAAATAAGATTCAATATCCCATAGATTTAGGCACTCTTACATCTGTGTATCTGGATTGGGTCATAGGGACTTTTATTCCAGGCTGAGTGAAATAAGACAGAGGACAGGCAAGTAGATTTCTTCTTGCTTGCCAGTTCTCATTCGCAGAGGATCCCTGTAGTTCTGTTGAGAATTCATTGGAACTCAGCCGGAAAGTGCTGTGATTGATTAGCAATGTCTTCCATGGGTACAGGAAGGGGAGGTGGTAGGTAACGTATATACCAGGTTTTGCCATTCTGCTCTAGACAGAAGAAACTTTTCCCCTGTGGTCAAAGAGGGAGAGATATTTGCTTCTGGATACTGGATCTACTTGGGTTGGTGAATGCATTTTAAAATGACCTGGTTTCATATTACTGTCAAGCAAGAGAGAACAGTGTCATCCTATAATGTCAGGAGTAATGTTACAGTTCAGTTGGGAATACCTATTATGCCTGTTAGTATTTCTAACTAAATCCCCTTTCAATGTGATAGTTTAATTGTAGGAAAATTTTTCTGCAGTTTTGTTTAGGGAATACTGTTTGCTTAGCGCTTAATCCATTTATATTATTGGATTCTGTTGCAAATGACACTCACATTGGAATGTGTGTTAGACACATAAGGCAGACGGGAAGATGGTTCCATTCATTTCAGAGAAATGGGAGGCAAAAGTGAGTAGGATGGCTTTGAAGGTGGTGGTCTTATGTTTGAATGTGCATCAGGCCCCAGGTGGTAGGTCTTGGTACTGCATGCTGCTTTATTCATGCATCTCTCTAAACAAATATGTCCTCAGAGAAGAGAGCCAGGAGAGGGAGGAAGTTCTAGAAATGTGCTATTGGTAAATATACCTAAAGACAGTGGCATTTCTTTAACCCTGTTCATCATAATGAGAAATGCAGTGAATATGAAAATAAAAAATCAGGCCGGGCGCGGTAGTTCACGCCTGTAATCCCAGCACTTTGGGAGGCCGAGGCTGGTGGATCACGAGGTCAAGAGATTGAGACCCTCCTGGCCAACATGGTGAAACCTCGTCTCTACTAAAAATACAAAAATTAGCTGGGTGTGTTGACGCGCGCCTGTAACCCCAGCTACTTGGGAGGCTGAAGCAGGAGAATCGGTTGAACCTGGGAGCTGGAGATTGCAGTAAGCTGAGATCGCACCACTACAGTCCAGCCTGGGGGATACCGCAAGACTGTCTCCAAAAAAAAAAAAAAAAGAAAAGAAAAAATAAAACAAAAAAATGGAAAATCTGTAGTGAAGTCAGAGAACCTGCATTGTGATATTTTCTATGTCCATATGTCCATCATTGTTCTCCAGGTATTGCCTGGTTTTCCAGCCTCACCGTAGGCAGTGGGTGAGACACGCAGCATGATGGGAGAATGAAGCCCATTCATAGTGGAATCAAGCCCCCATCTTTGAACTCAGTCTCTGACCTTGGCAGCTTCTTGACGCTGTGAGCCTTGGTTTCCTCTTTTGGTAAATGGACCAACAAATGGATACTTGCAAATAAGAAGGCTTAAATAACTGTGATATATATATATGTATATACACATATATACACATATGCATATATATACACACATATATATACATATACATATATACATATACATATATACACATATACATACATACATATACATAAATATACATATATACATATACCTATATATACACATATACATATATATACATATACACATACACATATACATATATATACATATACACATATACATATATATACACATATACATATATATATATATATATTTTTTTTTTTTTTTTGAGGTGGAGTCTCGCTCTGTCGCCCAGGCTGGAGTGCTGTGGCGCGATCTCGGCTCACTGCAAGCTCCGCCTCCCAGGTTCACGCCATTCTGCCTCAGCCTACCGTGTAGCTGGGACTATAGGCGCCCACCACCACGCCTGGCTAATTTTTTGTATTTTTAGTAGAGACGGGGAACTGTGATTTATTTTTAGTCTCAGTTGAAATGGGGACCCTATGGCTCTGAGAAGTCAAGACCCACTGGTAAGTAAATGTCAGAGCTAGCTTTGAACTTCCGCATTCTTCCTACAGAGCTGATATCTCTTGATGTGCTGTAGAGAGGGCTGGATTTATAATCTAGAGAGGGCTGGATGTTGATTCTAAAACTAGTGCTTCAGTTCCAGCCTCATCACACACCACCCGGGAGAACTTTGCCAGTTGTCAACTTCCTTGGCCTCTGTCTCCTCATCTCTGAAAGCCATAAGATTCTCTAAAGAGGTGGGGTGGAAATTGGATGAGATGATAGATGCGGAGACAGTTTGCACAGCAGGACAGGCTATGCAGTGGGAAAGTACCACTGTAAGGAAGACTGGATGTATAGTTGCAGAAGGTCAAAGAAGACAGAAAATCCTTTAACACCTGAGTGAAAACGATCCATGACAAATGAAGTTACTTCATTTACAAAGAGCCTAGTCAGAGTTTTATCATATTCAAGAAATATCATTTATTGGCAATCTACTATCTGCAAAATCACTGTTCGAGTTTTTCTTTGTGATCCAGAGCAGTTTACATTGCAACCCTTATTCTAAAGGAACTCAAAATGGCATTGAGGAAAGCATTTTTCAATCTGACCCATTTTTTGGAACCCAAGAGTTCAGAGCACTTTATATTACTCGACAGTTTATTTCCATGGAGGGAGTCTATAAATGCTTTATATTTATCCATGTTATGAATTAATGCATTTCTGAAGAAATCCACCCACCATGTGGCATGTTGATTCCCATTTTCTCTCATTTCCCCCAAAACACCAAAGAAGGAGGGCCCTATGAGGTTCAATGGTCTCCTTTAATGGTGCATTTAAAGTCGACATGCTGATGCCAAGTCTTTCTGTATTGTGCCGTCCCAACAGGGATGGCTTCTTAGCAGCGAATCTGGGATGAGTAATTTGAATCACCGCCATCCACCTGAAAAGCCAAAGTTGTTCCAGGATAACCCAAACCAGAACAAACCTAAAATGTTTGCAGGTGAAAGAACGAGAATACGAATATATGTTGTGGGCTGGGAGAGCCAAAATGGCAAAGGAGTGGAAATAAATTAATGCGGGGAAATGATTGGTGTGGAAGTAAGTCTCTAAATTGTACACCTGGATGCCACATTCTTACAAGCAGCCCAGTAGAGGCAGATACATAGGCTACAAAGACACATGCTGTCAAGCAGCAAGTACTACTTATTGTCTCTGTTTTCTCTCTAATTGATACATGTCTTAGGAAAGCTTAGGTAATCACTTGGTAAAACGCATCTTTATAAGACCATCTCTGTAAAAAAAAATAAAAGTATTAAAGTGACAGTGGCACAGAGAATCATAAGAAAATTTTTCCACGTTGAGACGAATCCTCCTGCCTCTTTTTGAGAATTCCTCCAAAGATATCCTGTATGTCTGCCTTGTGAGAAAACACCCCCTTGGGTACCAACTGGTCAATATCAGGAAGGCGGCATGCTCATATCTCAGTCCCAATGCATGCCAAATCACTAAGTGGATGGCATTTTCACAAAGTCAGAAAAGCGACAGTTTTATTCTCAAGGTTTTGTTACTATGTTTCATGATGTGCAAGCAATACTTTGGACAGTTTTATCCAGATGGTTTTGTCCAGGTAATTTTTGTCTGCAATATGTGAAATACGTGATATTCTACTATCAGATACTTTTGATTACTGTTTTTTAGTGGTGAGAATAAAAAGATACCTTCATTTTCCATTAAGTATTATATTTTATGAATATTTTCCCCACCTCTTCACTTGAATACCTTCCCAGTCCAACACACAAACCTACACCTGTATTCCTTTTGATCCATAATTATAAGCTTTTGAAGGGATTATATCAAGATTACCTATTTTTAATACCATGTTAATAATTAGACAACTTGCCAATGTTGAAGTTTGTTAAGGTCCTCTCCATCACAATTCCTGAGCTAATTGCTAGAGTATCAGTCAGTAGGTTCTAAAGCAAAAACTCTGGGGGTGTGCCTAGATGGAAATCTGAATTTTTAATAGGCAGATGAGTTGATCTTTATTAATAGTAGTTTGAAAACTAACACAGTTCAAGCAAAAGCAAATTCTCATACAATTGAGCACTGGGACTAAAATATTTTTTTAAAAACTTGGTCACTGGATGAAATCTAAGTTCTTGGGTTTCTCTTAAAGAGTACTTTAAAGGTTAGAAATCCCCAACAGAGGCTACCTGGTTATGGAATTCCAAATTCATTCCTCTTCTAAGACATACAATAGCCCTCAAGAGAACTGAAAAAGTTAGTTCTTCTTCAAAGAGTGCATGTTTAACCAAGTTCTCAAACCAGGTGACCATTATTATTGTTTATGTTCACTTTCAAAAGCACAGAACAATTTGAACCTGTAGAAATGTATCCAAAGGAACTTAATCTTTTATTTTGTGGTAGGTACACAATAAAAGTTTTCTTCATTGAATGTATTAGTCAAGAACTCATTCTCATAATGCAGGAGAATGAAATGGGAAGGGGTGAGGGGTGGCATAGCTCTAGGAGACTGGCATGATTACAGATTTGGGTAATTCCCAGGATCCAGTAGCCTGGGGTAGACTTAGACAATTAGATAGAAGGATCAGGAGTGGAATGGAATATGGCAAGAAATGTATGTGCATGCAGTGAAAGATGGCAAAAACAAAACCCATTGATTCATTAAATGAATATTTTATGGAATACTTACTGTATGCCAGGCACTGTGCTGCTGAGGAAGGCCAAGTTGACAGAGTAACTGGCCATCCCAGGATTTCCACAATTGAGGAGTGTCCTTAGAGGTGGGACTTTCATACTAAAGCCAGGGAAATGCCAAGCAACCCAACCTGAGTCAATCACCTTGAACTTGAAGAAGTGCTGTGATTTTAATAGGTTTGTTGCCTGATGTGGGCAGCAAGTCAATAGGAGACACTGGGTTACAGCAGAGAAAGTGGTTTAATTATGGGGCTGCTGAACGAGGAGCAGCAAACATCAAATCCATCTCCCGGAGGAGCTGAGGGCTAGGGTTCTTGGAGAGGGCTAACATGTGGAGAGGATTCATTGATCAAAGAGTTCATCG